>NC_134730.1:19936990-24736990 GCF_049634645.1 Pelodiscus sinensis | reverse complement strand
CTGGGAGCATCTGTAGTCCGGCATGATTTTAGCTAGACAGATGTCCACTTATATGTGTGGCCAGGTTTCCCGTGGTCCCATAAAATTTATTTACAGCCACCAGTCCTGGTTTTGTGAACTTATTTAGCTCTGATTTGTCCATAAATGTCTTCTATGAGCCCAATAAGGAGTGGAAGTGTTGATAACGCTGCTAGACAATATTGACCTCCCGTGGTCAAACAAATTCTCTGGTTCGGCGCTGGTCAGGTACCAAAGGTGCTGGACTAAATAAGTTTGACCTGTATTCATGTGGCTCTGCTGTTAAATGAATGATGGGTGATCAAAGAAAATTTAGAAACTGGATTCAGTATGAATGCATGGCCCAAGTTTAGACCATGCATCCAAATTATTCAAACCCCTGGAATTTGTGAAAGTGGACAGGGCAGCTGAGATAAGTAGGCTTTCTGGTAAGAATTCAGGCTCTTTCATGTCTCTTCTGGGAAATATATAGCCCAATTTTGAGAAACTGAAGCAGATATTCATTTCAGTTTGAAATTTGATTTTCCTCAAACTGGTTTGCTTGCCCATCCCTATTGTCAATGCTCATTTGCTATAGTAGAGTCCCAGAGAAGTTCTTCTTGGTGCAGGCAATAAATTTGTCAGATTGTTTTATGCGGCTTTGATGGGGACTATTTTAGGCCTTACCTTCACTACAGAAACGATTGCTGCCACGATCAATCTTCCAGAGTTCGACTTAGCAAGTCTAGTAGAGACCAGCTAAATCTAACTCAGAGGGTGCCCCCATCAACCCAAGTACTCCTGCTCCACATGAGGAGTAAAGGAAGCATCCCACTGTGGAGATGGAGTGGAAATTCAAATTAAGGTACGTGAACTCCAGCGACATAATTAACGTAGCTGGAGTTGTGTATCTTAATTCTACCTTGTCCTGTAGTGTGGACATGGACTTAGCTCAGTTAGGTTAATGGAGTAACAAACTTTACTAAGGACCTAGAACAGCTAATGAAGTGATGTTGGGGTAGCAAAGTGTGCACATAATAAAGTCAGTGTTTCTTCTCTGAACCTAACACCACAGTCATAAACACAATATGGAAACATAGCTGGATCAGTCCATTGACATTAATGGCGGTCCTTGAATTTTACTGGCGTCAACAATATTAAAATTTGTCCTTAAGTGCTGTAATTAGAGCTCCTGCTTCATCCATGAGTAGCATGAAGAAGCATAGTCAATCACAGGCTAAGTGAAAAGAACATCTGATTATTAGACAGATGGCAGACTGTGACAGCACAGAGTTTAGTATATCTGCAAAGCTACAGTCTGTTCAATTTCAGTCACAAGTCACATGATTTTAGGAGTGTCTGGCTTCCCCATGTCCTAGATGTCTATGCGACCAGGTACAATCTTATGTAGGTTCCCGTCATTGATCACAAAAGCAGCACATTGGACCTGGCAGAATTTGCTGCATTAGATTGTTGCACATTGGCAGCATTTGCATAAAAATAAGACCAATATATGTGCAGCAAAGTGAATTTAGCTCTACACTTACTTTACGCAATGTCTTGAATATCAGGAGGCCAGGAAAGTTTAGGTTAAGTTTCGACGCTGGTGTTCATAGCGGTATTTATGGAACATAATTATAAAATATTAATTGTGTTTCAGAGACTCAGGCGGTGGGTGTTTCTTTTCTGAACCTCTTTCTTGTTAACATGCCAGTGAGATGAATGGGATATCTGGTTTACAATTCACTTGGCACCCTAATCAATTTGGCTGCCAGCTCGCTAAGCCAGAAGTGCATTGATTTCCCTCACAATAACTGACTTTCCAACCAGAAAAGCCAGAGGGTATTTTTATTTTATACAGTAGAAACTTCAGAGCAAAAGAACTGAAGAAAAACCAAAGGACTGCAGAAACGGCCTTCCTTCTTTATGTAATCCACATTGTTTTTTCTTGATGGTATATTTCTTGAAATGCACAGCCACAATTAATATAGAGCCAATGAGGTGTCATTAACCACAGATGACTTGTGTGTATATAAAACATATGGGGGCATATCATTCTCTGGTACAACTAGGCATATATGCCAACATCCCAGCTGAGAGTCTGGCATCAAAAACTTTCTTGCAGTACAGACTGTGAAATTCAAGGCACTTACAGAGAAATGAATAATGGTCTAAAACCCATAGGCTGCATCTAGACTGGCATGATTTTGCGCAAATACTTTTAACTTGTCAGCAAGAAATAATGCAAACAGTGAGTATCTCCTGTTGGTATATGAGCCATGGTATATGAAATTATAGAGGGATAAGGGATCTTTCAGGAAAAGCTTTATTTTCCGCAAGATCCGCATCTAGACTGGCGCTTTTTTCCGGCAAAGCTCCATGCCGAAAAAAAGCGGCAGCTATTTTTATGCTAATGAAGCGGAGGAGATTTAAATCCCTGCTTCATTAGCAATTGCGATACGTCTAATTTACATCCCTTTTACGAAAAAGGCATGTAGTATAGACGTCGCCATGTGGTATATGCCATCAAGTGCCAGCAATGCCCCTCTGCCATGTATGTTGGCCAAAGGATACATGTGCCAAAGGATAAATGGACACAAGTACAAAATATAAAAAATAGTAACACACCAAACCTATAAGGGAACATTTTAGCCTGCCTGGTCACTCAATCATGGATTTAAAAGTAGCCATTCTTTCACAAAGGAATTTCACCAGCCAGTTACAGAAAGGGTATGTCTAGACTATATGTCTCTGCCGACCGAGGCATGTAAATTAGACATGCCGATATAGTCAATGAAGCGGGGATTTAAATATCCCCCGCTTCATTAGAATAAAAATGGCCGCCGCATTGTGCCAGCTCAGCTGTTTGTCAGCGCAAAGCGGTAGTCAAGACGGAGATTGGTCGGCAAGGAAAGCCTTTGCTGACCGATCCCTTATGCCTCCTGCAACGAAGTTTACAGGATCGGTCGGCAAAGGCTTTCCTTGCCGACCGATCCCCATCTTGACTGCCTCTTCGTGCTGACAAACAGCTGATCTGGCACAATGTGGCGACTAGTTTTATATTTATATTTTACATTTAAATCCCCGCTTCATTGACTATGTTGGTATGTCTAATTTACATGCCTCGGTTGGAAGAAGCTTGTAGTCTAGACATACCCAGAGAGTATGCAAATTTGACATTGTTACCCTGGGCTTTAGCATGTCCTAAATCTGCATTTCTGTCTCAAAAGCTATGGATGGGACACATCCGCCCACTTCATTAGCCTCATTAACATAGGTCCTACAATTGACAGGTACTTCTTCTGCTGGTATACATATCTTGGTTTCTATTATTTCCATTCCATCTCATCTGATTAAATGGGGCCTACCCACAAAAGTTCATGATCCTATATATTTTGGTTACTCTCTAAGGCTATGTCTACACTGCAACACTCTTTCGAGATACCAGAGTATCCTGAAATAGCTATCCCGCGTCTTCACAGCAAGCCCATTATTTTGGGCTTGCTATTCCGACGCCCCTGTAAACCTCATTCTACTAGAAGTAAGGGACATTTCGGAATAGCGCTTTGTTTTGAAATTTGGTGCTTAGCAGACATCTCCAAATGACAAAATAAGCTATTTTTAAATAGTGTCAAAATGAGATACACGATTTGCAGAGCTCAAAACTTGTATCTTATTTTGAGTTACAGTGTAATGGAGACACACCCTAAGGTGCTACAGGACTACTCATTGTTTTCCACATTGTATGGGGTGGGGGTTTTTTTAAGTATGCAATAAATGTTCTATCTTGGGTGGTGTTGTCAGCTGTTGGTTATGCCAGGTTTGGCTGGAGGTAGATTTTGGGTAGAGCAAACAGCGTAAGCAGCAGGGCAGTCTCCTTTCTGCTGTGGTCTCTAAAGTCAACTTTTGGAGCAGAGTTGCTCCCTGGGAACAATGCTTTGAGCTGAGATTCCTGGAAAACAGAGTTGCCTATGGACCGGTTGTGCACATCTCTGTTCTGAGACTAATGTACATGGGTCATGAAACCATGTTGCACTTAGAACATACCCCAGAAAACAAAAACTTGAGTATATTCCTCACAAAATTTACTTACCTATATTTAACTGTATGGTGAAATAAACCACTTGGGCTGTGTCTAGACTGGCACGTTTTTCCACAAAATCACCTGCTTTTGCGAAAAAACTTGCCAGCTGTCTACACTGGCCGCTTGAATTTCCACAAAAGCTCTAACGATTTCATGTAAGATTGTCAGTGCTTTTGCGGAAATACTATGCTGCTTCTATTCGGGCAAAAGTCTTTTTCTGAAAAACTTTTGCACAAAAAGGGCCAGTGTAGACAGCAGAGATTTGTTTTCCACAAAAAAGCCCCGATTGCGAAAATGGCGATCGGGGCTTTTTTGCGGAAAAGCGCGTCTAGATTGGCCACGAACGCTTTTCCACAAAAAGTGCTTTTGCAGAAAAGCGTCCTGCCAATCTAGTCCTTTTCCGTTTAAAGCATTTCTGGAAAACCATGCCAGTCTAGACGTAGCCTTGGAGTCATCTTGTGTTCCAGTGAGGAAATAAAAAAAAAAGGGGGAGCTTTCCACTGAGACCTTTCCAATGTTAACATCACTGCAGGGCTGGTTACTTTTGTTAAGCATCTGGAGCTGAATCTAAGACCCCTCTGCTAATAACACCGTCTAAATCCTATTACAAGTTGCTCGGTGGGAGGAGGATTTATCTTACGGTAATGCAGCTGAATGTGTAAACTTTCCCTGCTTGCACAGCTAATACACAGGTTTAAAAAGTACCCCCAATTATAATTGGTTTCTATGTTCTGTGCTGTCAGTTTGAGACTCACAAATCTGCAGTTAGATTTGCTCAGCTTGCCACTCGCCAGCTGTGAAGGAGGCTCAGCAACACACCTTTGGCATCAATCTGTTTTATTCTTTCTTGAGCATCTCCGCTGGGACTCCTGATGTTGGAACAATGACAGCAAAACAATGAACTGAAGTCTGCTACTCTCACTAAACCCAGTGGCTGCATCTAGACTGGCATGATTTTGCGGAAATACTTTTAACGGAAAAGTTTTTCTGTTAAAAGTATTTCCGCAAAAGAGCATCTATATTGGCAAGAGCCTTTGCGCAAAAGATTTGCTTTTGCGCAAAAGCATCTGTGCCCAGTATAGATGCAGTTTTGCGCAAGAAAGCTCCGGCAGCCATTTTCGCCATCGGGGCTTTCTTACACAAAAAAATCCTGTCCCTGTCTACACTGGCCTCTTGCGCAAGAACACTTGTGCAAGAGGGCTTTTTCCCGAGCGGGAGCGTCAGAGTTCTTGCACAAGAAAACTGACAATCTTACATTAGATCGTCAGTGTTCTTGCGCAAATTCTCGTGGCCAGTTTAGACAGCTGGCAAGATTTTGCGCAAAAGCAGTTGCTTTTGCGCAAAATATTGCCAGTCTAGACGCACCCAGTAAAATTCCATTGCACAAATGAAACCACATAGTTGCGGAGTGTTGCATTGTGGTAGCTCCTAGAAAACTCAGCTGAGTCTGGGGTCAGATTGTGCTCAGTGCTGTACATACCAATCATAAGAGACAGTCCCTACACTGCAGAGATTACAGGCTAAATAGATAAGATCTATTATCTATCGACAGGACGGTAGACAGTGGAGAAGACAGGCATGGACAGGCTATATGTGCTTCTCACAATAAAGGTGAAACAACTTGAAATCTGATGTATTTTCCTGTATCAATTTACATGGAAAAAGTTACCACACTTCTCAAATTATCCAAACATCAATACTTAAATCATATGTGGGCTAAACATTAATGACTAACTTGCCCATTAGATGCATCCCCAATTAAGAACTTTTTGCAACAAAGCAAAATCAGCTGGTAGTGTTATGAACCCTGGTTCCGCTGCCAGGAATGAGATGGAAGGAGGTCGTACATCTCCATTTCAAAGGCTGGGAACCAATTCTGGCTCAAACTGCTTAATACATTTGCCGCAGCAATTAAATGAACAGGTGCAGTCAGTGTTTCTTAGTGGGTGAATCTCAGCTTTTAATGCAATCAGGTTTATAATCATGATAATGTCACACGCAGCTATTAACTGACTGTTCTAAAATGCCAGGACTATTAGTCTACAGTACGCAAATACGCCTTGTATTTATTTACTCATGCAGAGAAAGTTAATAACAGAGACTGTCACACATGCACGGTGGCATATGCAAAGGAAGGTGAAGCACAATTGTCCTGTCTGTTGACAGTGGCCAATACCAGATGCTCCACAGGGAGGGAACACAACAGGTAATCCTCACGTGATCCCTCCCCTGTTACCCATTTCCAGAGAAACAGAGGCTAGGGATACCATTCCTACCCATCCTGGCTAATAGCCATTGATGGACCTAACCTCCATGAATCTATCTAGCTCTTTTTAAAACCCTGTTAAGGTCCTAGTCTTCACTACATCCTCTGGCAAGGAGTTCCACAGGTTGACTGTGCACTGAGTGAAGAAAAACAAATATATTTTTATCCCTAATCCCTTGTACTTTCTTGGGGTGGTGGGAGTTGTTGTTGTTGTTGTTTGTTGTTGTCGTTTTTTGTCTGTAAAGTCTCTTAGGCCATATCTACACTGGGAATTTATTTCCAAATTACTAATTCCAACTTAATAACTCCCAATGTAACAAAATCAAACTAGCATGTCCGCACAATGGAGAAGCCTTGTAATTAGTCTGAGTATAGAGATAGCCTGTACTTAATGCAGACAGGGCCATCTCTGCCAATGTGGTCTCAGATCTGAGCACCCCTGGGGCCATTTGGGTATGTCTACGCAGCAAAGTTATTTCAGAATAACAGCTGTTATTCTGAAATAACTATGTGAGCATCTACACAGCAATTCTGTTATGTTGCAATAATTTTGAAATAACAGACAGCTTATTCCGACTTCTGTAAACCTCATTCTACAAAGAATAACTCCTCTTCCAAAATAGCTATTTCAAAATAAGTCATGTGTAGATATTCCACTTCTGCTGTTTCGAAATAGCCTCTCACTGGGACCATTCTAAGTTATTCCTCCTGGGGCTCTAAATCGAGATAGCACATCTACATTCTTGGTTACTGAGGACAGGACAAGGAGTAATGGGCTTAAAGTGCAGCAGGGGAGGTTTAGATTGGACATTAGGAAAAAATTCCTAACTGTCAGGGTGGTCAAATATTGGAATAAATTGCCAAGGGAGGTGGTGGAATCTCCCTCTCTGGAGATATTTAAGAACAGGTTAGATAGACATCTGTCAGGGATGGTGTAGACGGAGCTTGGTCCTGCCTTGAGGGCGGGGGGTTGGACTCGATGACTTCTCGAGGTCCCTTCCAGTCCTATTATTCTATGATTCTATGATTAGGGAAGCCTGCCTCAGACTAATTTTGAGGTTCCCCTGCAGTGTAGATGTGCTATTTTGGAATAACTATTCCGGAATAGCTTATTTTGAAGTAACTGTGCAGTGTAGACATATCCAGTGTAGACATAGCAGAACTCTAAAGTGAAATCCTAAAGCAGACCTTGAACTAGGAGTTAGTGCATGAGACTCAAGGACAGATTTTATGTCCTATTCCTGGCTCTGACCATGAGCAACTCGTTCAACCCATCCTTTGCCTTGGTTTCTTCATCTTCATCTTCATCTTTCCCATCTTCCCGAGGTCCTGCATGGTTTCATTTTAAAATGTGTGATGCGTTTTGAGAACTTCTGATGAAAGATGCTAAATACATGGCAGGAGATTGTTAAGCCACGAGCTCAGGATAATACAACTTCACTGCTGGGTGAGGCTGGACTACAAGAGGGGACGCTCTTATTCAAACAGAGATAGGTGTAATAACAAAGGCAACAAAGAAAGCATTTGACACAGACAATTGGTTTATAATATAAATCTTTTCTTTTCTGTTTCTGTGTACCAAGACACTGAACAAAGCATCCATTAATGTAGGGGTTTGTTCAGTTGTGCATAGATTTTGTTTCCGTTTTTTTCCCCTTAGGTTTTGAGAAAAACCATGGATTCCATGCTGTGTTGTGGATTTGCCATTGCAAGCCACAGGGACATTTCATATCAGTTCTGCTTCCTTCCCAGTTATTTCAGTAACTGGGAAACGAAAAGACTCAACAGCGTACTGTCTGGCACTCATTATGTCATCTGCTGATTAAAACTGATCAGGGGCAAAAAGGGCAACAGAACTCCTTTAATTCAGAGGATAATTCACGTTTACTTGTGTTATATAACACATGGATTATTCTTCCATCAAATCATGGACAAACCCTAAAGATAAAATATTAGGAAACTAAGAACTTGAAATAGCCTCCCTGAACCAAACCTGCCAATTAAAATGTGATGTGTCTAGCTGGATTTAGTTAGGCACCGTTTACAAATCTATATAAATCAAGTCAGATATTTTCCATGACAGATCTTTGAAAAAAAAGAGCTCCATTGAAATAATACTCATTTCTCGGCTACTAATCTAAACTGTCTTTCCTAATGGAGAACAGATGAAATGTATTTATTGAAGGGGCAATGTAAGGTGATACCTAAGAGCATGCATGGTATATTTTAAGAAGAGAAATATAGAAATTAAAAGACAGCAAGTTTCTTAAATGCTTTAAAGTTCAACCAACCAAAACAAGCTATTCAAGCCTGCCAATGTATCTGTGCGACAAGACTTCGTCCAGCTTGTCAGTACACATGAAAGGGTAGAATTCCTGCCAGCCTAGTTGAGTGGGGTGGTTCTCCCCCCTTTCCTTCTGGAGCTCAGAAGTAGTCACTGAACATCATCAGATTTAAAACAGACACCAGCCTGAAGGGCTTAAGAAATCGCCTGTGCTCCATGCTGTCGCGTTTTGCAAAACATGTCAGTTAATTAGCCGGTTCCAAATGAAATGTTTGCTGAGAGAAATTGGAGATTGTTGCAGCAGCAGGCTGCCAGCAATTATATCATCGCTTGCCATGAACTGGGTGAGAGTGGCTTGGCGGGACTAAATTTACTATGCCCTCAATGTCATGATGCGAGAAAAAAATGATCATATTCATCTTACGTTTCGTTTTTTCACCCACGGACGAATCCAACTCCAATTGTAATCCATGGTGCTTTTTCTCTTGACATCAGTGGTAGGGCTTCCCAAATCTGTGGCTGAAATCCACAGGAGTATTCGGTGCACAAAAGATGGATGCCATAAATGTCTTAGGATCCAAAATTTCCTATTTAAGAGTCATTGTCAATGACTGTCCTTGGGGATGAGAATATTTGGCACCCCATGGGATTACGAATTTCCACAAAGTGGCCTTTTTTAGGTTTAATGATTATAAAATACTAGCAGAGTTACCCAGCATTGCTTGCGTCCTTAACTCAATTGATTTTTTTATGAAAATAAAAGGAAAAAGCATATGCTTTATTGAAATGATTGAATTTTTTCAAGAATAGTGTTATTTTGATGTAGTTAATTTTAGTGATTTTTAATGGGAATTCCACAAAGTGTATGCTTCATCCCTAGATGCTCTTATCATTCGCCATGTTTTAACAAAAAAAGGCTATAGGCCATTTGTTTTGGCACAGCTAAATCAGCGTTAATGTAACCACCACCAGGTGGATTTGAACCTGGGACCTCTGGAGCTGGATATAGGAGCGTCTACCCGCTGAGCTAAAAGCCAGCTGGCTCCCAGCCCATGCTGTAGAGGTCTCTTCATCTTATCTGTTGCTGTGGTATATGTGCCACTGCATGGGACAGTGAACCACACTAGGGATAAGTCTAAACTACATGGCTCCTTTGATGGAGCCATGTAGATTAGTTTACGTGAAAAAGGGAAATGAAGCTGTGATTTAAATAATTGCCAGTTCATTTAAATCAAAATGGCCACCTCACTGTGCCGATCAGCTGATTGTCGGCACAAAGCGGCAGTCTAGATGGAGATCTGCCAACCCCAGAACCCTTCGTCCGCAGATCCTATGATCCTTTGACGAAGAGCTTTGGGGTCGGCAGATCCCTGCCTAGACTGCCTCTCTGTGCCAACAATCAGCTGATCAGCACAGCGCAGTGACCATTTTGATTTAAATGAAGCGGCGATTATGTAAATCGCAGCTTCATTTTCCTTTGCTGTCCTGCCTAATCTACATGGCTCCATTGATGGAGCCATGTAGTTTAGACACACCCTAGGTGTGTGGGTTACATTAAGGTTTACAAACTAGAAGAAAATGTTATTGGAAACCAAAGTACTACTCCCAATTTTTCCATTTTATCTCTTTTCTGTAAGATTTATTGAGAAGCAATCCTATTCCATCCAATTTTTCTTGGCTCATCTTGGTTCAGTCTTTTTCAACATCTGTTCAGGTATGTCAATTCTGAGAAGTCTGCTTGCTTTGGTGATTCTGTCTCTTTTCTGTTTGGTTTTAGGAAAGGCAATCCCATTACAGGCACATCCCTTTTTCCTGGCACAACCAAACCTTTAGGTTGCTTCAAGTTATGATAAAAGGGAACTGTAAATCGAATTTGGTGAGCCTAGCTCTTACTATTTAGGAGAAGTTCTTGATCAGACAGACAGACAGACAAACCTTCTAAAATATAGACAAGATTAAACTAGAGTGAATTGTGGGTGCTTAGAACTTTTGAAATCACTTCATCTTCATGGCTCTGATTCAAGAGCATGCATGAATGGCTTCGTCCAGATTGAGCATAGCACTGAAACACAGTGAGTCCCACTTCACTAAGACTTTCGCATATGGTTAAATTTTGTTGAAGCAGGACCTCAATACCTTCAGCAGCTGGTACTGTGTGCCGCCAAAAGTTGTTGCTTTTAGAATGTAGTCTGGTGCAATTTGTAACTTTTAGACGTGGCTGATATCTAATTAGAATGACTATTTTAAGTAATAAACTATGGCAGGTGTTAATCTTCCAGTGAAGAGTTTAATGGTTTTTTTTTAATAACTAAATGGCAGAAGCATTGGCTGGGTCAAAAAGGTGTAAGGAGGGCAGACTCTGCTGTATGTTACTTCAGAGTAGATGAGAGATTTTATCCTCTTCAGGCTCTGACTTTCTCTGTGTTTGGCCAGTACCTCTTACAATGGGGTCATGCTCCTTATTTGGGTCTCAGGACTCCAGTGCCACATTGCAATTGAATTATTATTTCTGCTGGTGTAAACAGGACACGAGACATGTTCAATGAGGTCAGTAGAACTATGGGTATGTCTAGACTACAGAGTTTTGTCGACAAAAGTGGACTTTTGTCGACAAAACTATATCTGCGTCTACACTACCGCTGAGTTCTGTCGACATAATGTCAACAGAACTCAGCAGTTTTGTCAACGCTAGTAAACCTCATTTTACAAGGCATAACGCCTTCTGTCGACAGAGTTCTGTCGACAGAAGGTGTTATTGCATGTAAACTGTCCTTGCGTCTACGCTGCCATGTTGACAAAGCAGCTTGCTTTGTCGACAGAACTGAATGTAGTGTAGACACTCTTTGTTGACAGAAGCTTTGTCGACAGTATCTGTCGACAAAACTTCTGTCGACAAAACCCTGTAGTCTAGACGTACCCTATGTAATGACCTGAGCACTCTGTCCCTTAACTGTCCCATCATAACTATAGTCCTTTTTCTTCTCATGGCCATAGATCACTTTTGACCTGTACATATAATTCTCTCTGATGTTAATATTAGTTATGAATGTGATTTTAAGATCCTCCTATATTATGACTAAGTTGACATGTGCATTTCAGAAATAGAAAAAGTCTCACAAAGGGGAGTGCACACTCTGAAAGAAATGGAACCTATGGAAATTAACCACCAGTAACACAACTTATGTGCAGTGTTAGCACAGTGCCGTGGCTTCACTGATTTATGGATGTACACGGTGTCAGAACGGCCGATATTCCATTGGAAAATGTTTGCAGAGAGGCTACTCACTTGAGTAACGGGAATAGAATTTACCCCACTATTTACCAGCCCTTTTTAATTTATACAAGCTACTACATTCTCCAGGGATCTACTGGGAAGATGTAAAGTAAAATAAGCAAAGTGTTTCTCAATGCCAATTAAGCTTCAAGTATAATTTGGCAGCTTAGTGAAAAGCAAAGACTGTCTGCTGGCCAGCTTTTGTAACCTTTACTGATGCTCAGTAGTACTTACCAGCACAAGTAGTCCAATTGAAATTGATGGGCCTGTTTGCAAAGTAAAGCACTATGTAGTGTGAATAAGGATATCACAATCAAATCCCTAAGCATATGGATACAGTTTACAGCTTTTGGTGAAAACAACCATGTGACCACAAGTGAGACAGCGTAAACACTGTGGCTGTGTCTAGACTACATGCCTCTGTCGGCAGAGGCATGTAGATTAGGGTTGTAGGCAAAGGTAAATGAAGCCGCGATTTAAATGATCGCGGCTTCATTTACATTTACATGGCTGCCGCGCTGAGCCGACAAACAGCTGATTAGCTGTTTGTCGGCTCGCCGCTAGTCTGGACGCTCCCCTGCCGACATCAAAGCCCTTTGTCGGCAGCCCCGTTATTCCTCGTGGCAGCCATGTAAATGTAAATGAAGCCGCGATCATTTAAATCGCGGCTTCATTTACCTTTGCTGAACAAACAAATCTACATGCCTCTGCCGACAGAGGCATATAGTATAGACGTACCCTGTGTGTTGGCACTTTTGCCGATAAATAACTTCTATCCCCTATGAGTGGCGATTGCACTCCTGCCGACAAAGCACTGCTTAGACTAGTAATTGCTGAGGAAAATCTTCATCGAATCATAGAACACTAGAACTGGAAGGCCACGTCTAGGATGCAGTGCTTTTTCAGGATACTGGAGGTATCCCAAAATCGCTATTCCACCTCTTTTGAGTGCGCCTCTTATTTTGAAATACAACAGACTCACTATTCTGACTTCCCTGTAAACCTCATTCCACGAGGAGTAAGGGAAATTTTGAAATAACGATTTATTTTGAAATAAGGGCTGTGTAACATCGGAATGGGGATATGTCTACACTAGCTTGGTAGTTCGAGCTAGGTAGGCAAATGAGGGCAACTGGAGTTGCAAATGAAGCTCAGGATTTAAATATCCTGGGCTTCATTTGCATCTTCCCGGGTGCCGCCATTTTTAAATCCCCCTTAGTCCGAACTCCGTGCCCCCGGCTACACGCGGCACGGAGTAGGTAGTTCGAATTAGGATCTCTAATTGGAATTACCCTTACTTCATCAATGATGTAGATATTGGGATAGAGAATACGCTTATTAAGTTTGCAGATGATACCAAACTGGGTGGGGTTGCAACTTCTTTGGAGGATAGGGACATAATTCAAAATGACCGTAGCAAGTTAGAGAAATGGTCAGAGGTAAACAGGATGAAGTTTAATAAAGAGAAATGCAAAGTTCTCCACTTAGGAAGGAACAATCAGTTCCATACATACAAGATGGGAAGCGACTGTCTAGGAAGGAGCATGGCGGAAAGGGATCTAGGGGTCATAGTGGACCACAAGTTGAATATGAGTCAACGGTGTGATGCTGTTGCAAAAAAAGCAAATATGATTCTAGGTTGTATCAACAGGTGTGTTGTAAGCAAAACTCGTGAAGTCATTCTGCCGCTCTACTCTGCACTAGTTAGGCCTCAGCTGGAATACTGTGTCCAGTTCTGGGCGCCACATTTCAAGAAAGATGTGGAGAAATTGGAAAGGTTACAGAGAAGAGCGACAAGAATGATTAAAGATCTAGAGAACATGACCTATGAAGCCAGGCTTCATGAACTGGGCTTGTTTAGTTTGGAAAAAAGAAGATTAAGGGGGGACATGATAGCGGTTTTCAAATATCTAAAAGGGTGTCACAAGGAGGAAGGCGAAAATTTGTTCCTCTTGGTTTCTGAGGACAGGACAAGGAGTAATGGGCTTAAAGTGCAGCAAGGGAAGTTTAGATTGGACATTAGGAAAAAATTCCTAATTGTCAGGGTGGTCAAATATTGGAATAAATTGCCATGTGAGGTGGTGGAATCTCCCTCTCTGGAGATATTTAAGAACAGGTTAGATAGACATCTGTCAGGGATGGTGTAGATGGAGCTTGGTCCTGCCTTGAGGGCGGGGGGCTGGACTCGATGACCACTCGAGGTCCCTTCCAGTCCTATGATTCTATGCTTCTATACTCCTTGTGGAACGAGGTGTACTGGTAGTTTGAATTAGAGATCCTAATTCGAACTACCTACTCGATGCCGCATGTAGCTGGGGGCACGGAGTTTGGACTAAGGGGGATTTAAAAATGGCGGCGCCCGGGAAGATGCAAATGAAGCCCGAGATATTTAAATCCCGGGCTTCATTTGCAACTCCGGTTGCCCTCATTTGCCTACCTAGCTTGAGCTACCGAGCTAGTGTAGACATACCCTAAGATATGTAATTTTTTAGACCAAACTGCGTATCTTATTTTGACCTACAGTGCACTGTACACACACTTGAAGGACTTCGAAAGGTCATCAAGTCCAGTCCCCTGCCCTCACGGCAGGAACAAGCACCATCTCTATCCCTGATAGGTGTTTCTTTAGCCTTTTCTTAAATATCTCCAATGATGGAGATTCCTCAACCTCCCAAGACAATTTATTCCAGTGTCTAATCACCTTGACAGGAAATTTTTCCTAATGTCCAATCTAAACCTCCCTTGCTGCAATTTAAGCCCATCTTTTGCCTTTCAGTGAGGGGACAGTGTTAGGCCTCTGCAAATGACAAAATATTTGTCGCTCAGTTGCCAGGGTAGATAAAAAGAAGGAAAGGATTTCAGTCTTCAGCCCACAGCTACTACTTTGGTGAATAAGAAATCATTTAACTCTCCTGATAGGGAATGACCCTAGAAATCAAGAGCAATGCTTCCTGTCATGCACCCTCCCACTGACAGCAATAACCCTGTGCGTGGTAGCAAGGCCTCTTCTAAGTAGCATTGGCAGGCTCAGACTGTAGCTTAAGTTCAAATATAATCAACTATGACTTAAGGTCAAAACAAATCAGGTCAGCCATTCACTGCGGAACAACTGTTCTACATTAAAAAATTAGGAAAGTGAAGGACAGTGAATTTTTAATGATGAATAAAGTTAGAGGGGAAAGGCGTTTCGGTTTCCTTTTTTTTTCATAGAGGGAAAAAATCTGTCTGCAATATTTTTAAGTCTGTCAAAATATAGCTTCCCACTTTTGGGCAGTTAAGGCAACTGATGGAAAATCAAGTTGTATGAACTCCTTATGGCAAGGAAAGGGACTGACTCGGAGCCAAGCAGAGTGCCAGCAATACTTTCCTTCAGTGTGTGAGAGAAGATGACGCCCAGCCAGTAATGAAATGGGACTGCAGGGGTCACTCTAAAAAGGTGGATGGCAACAGTTATGCCTAACGCAGTCCGAGACTCAGAGAATCAGAGAAATGGAAGGGACCTTGAGAGGTCATCAAGTCCAATCCCCTGCCCTCACAGCAGGACCAAGCACCATCTAGATCATCCCTAATAGATGTCTATCCTATCTCCTCTTAAATATCTCCAATGATGGAGATTCCACAACCTCCCTAGGCAATTTATTCCAATGTTTCACCACACTGACAGTTAGGAAGTTATTCCTAATGTCCAACCTGAACCTCCCTTGCTGCAGTTTAGGCCCATTGCTGCTTGTCCTATTATCAGAGACCAAGGAGAAAATTTTTTTCCCTCCTCCTTGTAACACCCTTTTATATACTTGAAAACTGTTATTGGGTGTGTCTAGACAACAGGGTTTTGTAGACAAAAGTGGACTTTTGTCAACAAAACTATATCTGCGCCTACACTACCGATGAGTTCTGTTGACATAACGTTGACAGAACTTGGCAGTTTTGTCGACGCCGGTAAACCTCATTCTATAAGGAATAACGCCTTTTGTCAACAGAGTTCTGTCGATAGAAGGCGTTATTGCATCTACACTGTCCTTTGCATCTACACTCTCATGTTGACAAAGCGACTTGCTTTGTCGACAGAACTGGATGTAGTCTAGACGCTCTTTGTCGACAGAACTGGATGTAGTCTAGACGCTCTTTGTCGACAGAAGGTTTGTTGATAGTATCTGTTGACAAAGCCTCTGTGGACAAAAGTCTGTAGTCTAGACGTACGCATCATGTCCCCTCTCAGTCTTCTCTTTTCTAAACTAAACAAGCCCCATTCTTTCAGTCTTCCCTCATAGCACATGTTTTCTGGACCTTTAATCATTTTTGTTGCTCTTCTCTAGACCTTCTCCAATTTTTCCATATTGTTCTTGAAATGTGGTACCCAGAACTGGACACAATACTCCAATTGAGGGCTAATCAGCACAGAGTAGAGCAGAAGAATGACTTCCTGTATCTTGTTCATAACACTCCTGTTAATGCATCCCAGAATCATGTTTGCTTTTTTTACAACAGTGTCACACTATTGACTCATATTTAACTTATAATCTACTATGACCCGTAGATCCATTTCTGCAGGACACCTTCCTAGACAATCACTTCCCATTCTGTATGTGTGAAACTGATTGTTCCTTCATTATGAAGCACTTAGCATTTGTCCTTATTAAACTTCGTTCTATTTGCCTCAGACCATTTCTCTAGTTTGTCCAGACCATTTTGAATTATGACCCTATCCTCCAAAGCACTTGTAACCTCTCCCAGCTTCGTGGTATCTGCAAACTTAATAAACATACTCTCCATGCCATCATCTAAATAACTGATGAAGATATTGAACAGAACAAGTCCCAAAACAGAGTCCTGTGGAACCCCACTTGTTGTGCCCTTCCAGCATGATTGTGAACTGCTAATCATTCTGAGAGAGTAGTTATTATCCAGCCAGATATGCACCCAGATTATAGTAGCCCCATCTAGGTTGCATTTCCCTAGTTTATTGGTAAGAAGGTCATACGAGACTATGTCAAATGTCTTACTAAAATCTAGGTATATCACGTCCACCTCTTCTCCCTTATCCACAAGGCTTGTTATACTATCAAAGAAAGCTAACAGATTGGTTTGAGATGATTTGTTCTTTACAAATCTATGAGGGCTGTTACCTATCACCTTATTATCTTCGGGTATGTCTACACTAGCCCCCTAGGTCGAACTAGGGAGGCTAATGTAGGCATTCAAATTTGCAAATGAAGCCCGGGATTTAAATATCCCGGGCTTTATTTGCATGTTCCTGTCCGATTGCCATTTTTAAATTCCACTAGCCTGAAGTAACTGCCCACAGCTACACGTGATAGTGAAATGGTAATTCAACTAAGTCCTTAGTTTAAATTAACTGTTACACCTCATTCAACTTAGTTCGAATTACCGTTTCACTGCCGCATGTAGCCGCGGGCAGTTACTTCGGGCTAGTGGAATTTAAAAATGGCAACCATACGGGAACACACAAATAAAGCCCGGGATATTTAAATCCCAGGCTTCATTTGCAACTTCGAATGCCCTAGCATTCACTATGTTAGGCATCCCATCACCATCCATCTTCTTGACAAAAACTGAAACAAAGAAGTCATTAAGCACCTCTGCCATTTCCAAGTTCCCTATTATTGATTGTTTCTTCCTCTTCACTGAGCAATGGGCCTACCCTGTCCTTGGTTTTCCTCTTGCTTCTAATATATTTATAGAATGTCTTCTTGTTACTCTTTATGTCTCTAGCTAGATTGAGCTCGTTTTGTGCCTTCGTCTTTCTAATCATCTCCCCAGAATACTTATGTTGTTTGATTATATTCATCCTTTGTTATTTAACCTAGTTTCCACTTTTTATACAACTCCTTTTTGGTTTTTGGAACATGTAAGATCTCCTGGTTGATCCAAGGGGGTCTCCTGCCATCCTTTCTATCTTTTCTACACAGTGGAATAGTTTGTTTTGGGGACCTTAATAATGTCCCTTTGGAAAAACTGCCAATTCTCTTCAGTTATTTTTCCTCTTGGTCTTTCTTCCCATGGGATCTTATCTACCAGGTCTCTGAGTTTACTAAAATCTTCCTTTCTGAAATGTAGGAACTTGACTGTCACTGTATCAGACAAATCTGCTGGTGGAGGTGGTAATGATTCCAGGGGTTCCCTCCTAATTTGTCAGTCAACTAGCCATGTAATTTTCAGTTCAAAGTTTGTATGGAAAATAGTAAAACCAGAATGTGAGGGGTGATGTACTAGATAAGGAACTTGGTAGTGACAAAATGATCCCATTCCAAATACAGATACTCTACATTTGTTTTACATTCTTGTTCCAATGACGCACACTGTTCAGTGTTCTGGTTAGAGCTGCATAACCCATACAAGTGACCACTTGGCACCTTTAATAATATACAGGTTGAATCTCTCTAATTCAGCCCTCACAAGACCCAACCAGTGAAAAAACAGAGAATTTGTCCGACCACGGGAGATCAATTTTGTCTAGCAGCATTACCAACACATCCCCTGCTTACTGGGCTCTTAGAAGACATTTAAGGGTAAATTAGAGCTAAATAACAGCACAGAACACTGAGACCCTGGACTGGTGGCTGTAAAGAAACTATGGGACCATAGGAAACTTGGCCACACTCATTATAAATGGACATCCGGCTAACTAACGTCATGCCGGACCTCAGATGTTGCCAGACCAGAGGGTGCTGGACTAAAGAGATTTAACCTGTACCTACCTTACTGGATATGAGTGGTCCAAAATTCTGTTGGGTTACGACCAATCTGCTTTATCTCTTCTGGTCTGAGTATTAGATCAGGTTTATTGTGACTTCAAACTAGAAATGAGTTGATTTTATCATCATTCTGTTCACATGTTACAGAGGGGTAAATGAACATACAAATGCAGGCATTGAAGAATCAGGCTAGGCGATGGTGCTGGTATCCAGGCTGATGTGGGAGAAGGCTACAATTTGTGTGTGGATTTCAATCTGTGTCTGTGAGCCATCATGGGGAATGTTTTCTCTGAAAACATCCACTCAGTGTATAGAGGCAGTCAAAAAAAGCAAACAGAATATTAGGAATAATTAAAAAAGAGATAGGGTATGTCTACACTACCCCGCTAGTTCGAACTAGCGGGATAATGTAGGCATACCGCATTTGCAAATGAAGCCCGGGATTTGAATTTCCCGGGCTTCATTTGCATAAGCCGGGCGCCGCCATTTTTAAATCCCGGCTAGTTTGAACCCCGTGCCGCGCGGCTACACGCGGCACGGAGTAGCTAGTTCGGATTAGGCTTCCTAATCCGAACTAGCTGTACTCCTCATTCCACGAGGAGTACAGCTAGTTCGGATTAGGAAGCCTAATCCGAACTAGCTACTCCGTGCCGCGTGTAGCCGCGTGGCACGGGGTTCGAACTAGCCGGGATTTAAAAATGGCGGTGCCCGGCTTATGCAAATGAAGCCCGGGAAATTCAAATCCCGGGCTTCATTTGCAAGTGCGGTATGCCTACATTATCCCGCTAGTTCGAACTAGCGGGGTAGTGTAGACATACCCATAGAGAATAAGACAGATAATATCTTATTGACTCTATCTAAAACCATAGTACACCCACATCTTGAATACTGTGTACAGATGTGTTCGCTTCATCTCAAAAAAGATATATTGGCATTGGAAAAGGTTCAGACAAGGGCAACAAAAATTATTAGGGGTTTGGAACGGGTCCCGTATGAAGAGAGTTTAAAAAGACTTGGAATTTTCAGCTTAGAAAAGAGGAGACTAAGGGAGGATATGACAGAGATCTATAAAATGACTGGTGTGGTAAAAGTAAATAAGGAAAAGTTATTTACTTGTTCCTATAATATAAGAACTAGGGGTCACCAAATGAAAATAATAGGTAGCAGGTTTTGAAACACAGGAAGTTTTTCTTCATACAGAGCACAGTCAACCTATGGAACTCCTTGTCACAGGATGTTGTTAATACTAGGACTTTAACAGGATCCAAAAAAGAGTTAGATAAATTCATAGAAGTTATGTCCATCAATGGCTATTAGCCAGGATAGGTAGAAATGGTATCGCTAGCCTCTGTTTGTCTGGAAATGGATGACAGGAGAGGGATCACGTGATGATTTCCTGTTGTGTTCCCACCCTCTGGGGCATCTGGTATTGGCCACTGTCGGCAGAGAAGATACTGGACTAGAAGGGCCTTTGTCCTGACCCAGTATGACTGTTCTCATATTATGTTCTTAACTATCTCACTGACAAAATAGATGCTGTTCCTACAAGATTTGGGGCCATACTGATAAAAATCTTTCAAGATCACAATCTAGGGCAGTGGTGGGCAACCTGTGGCCCATGAGGGTAATTTACTGGTGGGCCATGAGACATTTTGCTGATGTTGACTGTCCACCGGCACAATCACACACACACAGCTCCTAGTGGCTATGGTGTGGTATTCTTGGACAATGGGAGTTGCAGGAATTTGTGTGGGCCACCGGGATTTGGCTTCCTCCAGCTCTCATTGGTCAACCATGGCAACTGGAAACTGCGGAGGGCCATGCCTGCGGATGGTCAACATGAACAAAATCTGACAGCCCGCCAGCAGATTACCATGATGGGCTGCGTGTTGCCCATGGGCCACAGGTTGTCTGCCCCTGAGCTGCTGACTTGTGGAAATTCCACTCAATCAATTGTGATCATGTGACATTTTGGGAAGAAATCTTACGTAAGTTTGCAAGATTTCCACTATATTTAAATCAGAAACAACTTTGAATTAACAGACATTTACTAGTCAGTAAAACTAAGTTGGAAGATGATTTTCACTAAATCCATAGAAGCCTAGGGCTGGAAGAGACCTCAGGAGGTCATCGAGTCCAGCCCCCTGCCCAAAGCAGGACCAACCCCCTCTAAATCAACCCAGCCAGGTCTTTGCCAAGCTGGGACTTAAAAACCTGAAGGATGGAGATTCCACCCCCTCCCTACAGAACCCATTCCAGTACTTCTGCACCCACGTAGGGAAACAGTTTTTCCTGATATCCAACCTAGACCTCTTCCACTGCAACTTAAGACCATTGCTCCTCATTCTGCCTTCTGTCATTATTGAGAACAGCCTCTCTCCATCCTTTTTGGAACCTGCCTTCAGGTAGTTGGAAACCCTCTTCAGTTAGCTGAAGGCTGCTATCAAATCCCCCCTCACTCTTCCCTTCTGCAGGCTAAATAAGCCCACATTTTCTTCTGTAGACTGTCATGGTGTGAGTGAAACCAATATTGTTGTGGAGTTTAGTATGGAGCTTGAAAAATTGGAGAAGATGCAGAAAAGAGACACAAACATTATTTGAAGGCTGTAGAAAATGCTTCACAATTAATTTTTTTTCTGCTGATTGGAGAAGAAAAGCAAATGTAGACACTGATATATTTCTCTCCCTATTCCCTTACCATATATTTGTGCATAGTGTAATGAGACTCCATCCTGAATGTGTGCTTAAGGCACTAATCTATCAGCACAACTTGTACACAAATGAGCATCTATAATCAGGAAACTTGAAGAGTCTTCCACAATTATTTTATAGGTGAAATTTACTCCAAAGCCAATGGCCAAAACAAACCCTATTTGGAAGGATTACGGGGGATTGAAGAGTTGCATAGTTGTCATGCTATCTCTGTTATTTTTCACTTTAATTGCTCAGCTGCAAACATTAGTTCACATTGACTGTGACTGAGGAGCTCAGTGCATCAGTACAAACAGGATCCATGAAGGACTCAGATCCTGTTTGTCTGCACTAAAATTAAGTGCCAAATGAATTATCTATTGAACTGAAAGCAAAGTGGAACAAGCTCTGATGTCATATGCTGAAAGTGCCATGAGATAGAGGAGAGGCTGTCTGCATAGCATCCTGCATAAAGGTGCTGCAGGGTTCCACGCAGTGAAATAGAAGGCAAAATACTTCACTCACAGAGGGAAAGTCTACCAGCCCTTGGCTAAGGCACAATCTAACGGAGAGAGAGAGTCCTGCTCCAAACTTAAGAAAATGGCAGCTTTTGCCAGCGCTTCAGAGGAGCTTAATTGAACAAAGCAACGAGCGATGTTTCAGCTCTATTGCAGTGGTTTTCAAAGTTGAGTTGTGGGCACACCCGTTTAAGCTGCAGCTGGGCCCACAATGCTTTGTTTATCTGAGGCTATGTCTAGACTGCAAGCCTTTTTCGAAAGAGAGCGTCTAGACTGCATGCGGAACTTTCGAAAGAGCAAGCCGCTTTTTCGAAAGAAAGCACCCAGTGAGTCTGGATGCTCTCTTTCGAAGAAGCCCTATTTACATTCAAGAACACCTTCTTTCGAAAGAAGCACTTTCGAAAGAAGGCGTTCTTCCTCGTGAAATGAGGTTTACCGCCGTCGAAAGAAAAGCCGCGTTCTTTCGATTTAATTTTGAAAGAACGCGGCTGCAGTCTAGACGCAGGTGAAGTTTTTTCGGAAAAAGGCTACTTTTCCCGAAAAAACCCCTGAGTCTGGACACAGCCTAAGTGTCCATTAGCAGGGAGCCTTGCAGATCCCATTGGCTATAGTTCACCATTTCCAGCCAATAGGAGCTGCGGGAAGCAGCCTGGGTCAGAACTTCCTGGCTTTTGACACTTCATATGTTGCAATATGGTGGGCCTCCCTCTGACTTTCTTGACATGAAAGTAAATCAGGAGTCATTAGAATTGTACATGCATGTGGGCTTTGAATCAGGTCCAATAAGCATCATTTTACGTGGCTGCTTTCATAAACTTGTCGTCTGCATGGAGGACGACAGAACACTGGGTCATTTAAAGTGTGTAATATCATTAACTTTTAGGCCGGCCTCACAGAAACAATTTTTGACTGAATTCAGCACAGTTCTTTATTCATCACTATTTTGTTCAGCTGTCTCAATTTCTAAGGCGAAGATGGCATTTACACGGCAATTTTGCATTTCACAGTTTCTTTTCCTTCCTAATTTATTTGGAATGAACTGCTTTTATTTAATGAA
This sequence comes from Pelodiscus sinensis, assembly GCF_049634645.1. Classification (NCBI taxonomy): domain Eukaryota; kingdom Metazoa; phylum Chordata; order Testudines; family Trionychidae; genus Pelodiscus; species Pelodiscus sinensis. The sequence continues at coordinate 24,714,103 of NC_134730.1, read as the reverse complement.
GATAAACTGGAACGTGGGGGCTTTATTTCTCAGCACAACGTGACGTGTGGGGGAAATCCCTTCTTATGGTCAGGATTTTAGCAGCAAGGAAGTTACAAAAATATACGAAGAATTGGAAATCCCAGAAATCAGTAAACAGCTGCACTGTATCAGTCAACTACCGGTTGGTCAAGGACTAACCCTTTTATTAATGAAGTACAGTTCCCATCATTCTTTGTTTGGACCATGTCCAGTGTCTCTTCAAGTGGCTTGTGTTGAGCTTTTTCACACTGAAGTTTCATTTTCACTTCCAAGCTCCTATTGCTTTTTAAACCCGGACAGTGCAATATTTTAAAAGTGGTTTCGTATCATCAGGCAGCAGAGGGCACTGTTACAGGTCAAACTCTGCAGTAGCTGCAATTTGACTTTTCCCTCTTCCCCCGTTAAGGTAACCATTCGTTCCAGTTTTCTCCAAGCAAATGGGGTAAGGGCAATTAATAGAGTTTCAAGTTTATTCCATGGTAGGACTGTGTGTATACCTGCCTTTTCCTACTGTGTCTGTATTTTAATCTTACCTAGAAGCTCATTATGTTCTTTGTAAGCAAGAAGGAAACATAATTTAATGTGTCTGGAAATGGGAGTGTAAAGGCTTGTAAAGCACGTTATATAATAGATCCTGGCAGATTGAAAACTCATATTGGGAAGTCCCTTTGTATCCTGCCTTCTATATGTCCAAATACTGCTTGTGTGTGTGTGTGTGTGTGTGTGTGTGTGTGTGTGTGTGTCTGAGACAGCAATGAATGGTCACGAATCCGTCTGTCATCTACCTAAGTGAGTGATGTGTTTAAAGTCCTATATAAGTGTTATTAAGGCTGATAAGTGGCAGAAGTAGGAATGAAAGCCAAGAATTCCTGACTCCCAGCCTTTTGGTTGACCCACTTCGAATATGTGTTTTCCAAGTGCCTATTCCAAAGGCCACTGATGTCAATGGAAATGCTCCCACTAATTTCAACTGCGCACGCTTGGGGTCAAAAAAACATGTGAGTGCAAACTTGCAAGGAAAAATGCTGTGATGTTTCCATGTAAAAATACTTCTAGACATTCAGTATTTCACATGTACAAAAGCAATCACAATTTTGAGTGTGAAATCACACAGAGTGAAATAGTGAAAAAGGTGCACTTTTATTTTGTAACACAAATGAACACACTTTTTATTTGACAAAACCATATTTTTTTTCCTATAAAAGTTTCCATTTCAGAAAAAAAAGCCATATTCCACGGGGTGGTGGGAAATGTGTTTAATGGAAAAATTTTGACCAGCTTTATATACTGCATGTATTTAAGAATAGAACTAATTAATAAGCATTTGAATGTTTTTATCTCTGATTCTGTTTTATACATTCATAGTGATATCAGACAACACCAGGGCCAATTGTTTACCTTCCTAACACAATTCTGAGCATATGTGTAGTTGTCAAAGGAAGGAGACAAAAATAGAGACTATTCCCTTGGAAAAGATAATGAAAAAGCAACCACAACGACAATTAGATTATGCCAGGTATGCCTTGTGCTCATCATGTGGTGGCTATAATTTGAGTCTGGAAAATGGTACAATAAAGACTGAAAGGGCAAGCCGTTCTAGCAAGAATAGGCAAGTATACACACCCCATCCCAAAGCAAATGGGATTTACAGTAATTGCAACTTTGTTTTCTTATAGAGAACTGGAATGTACGGTACCTTTAATCCTACCACCTAAAAGCACTTTACAAGGGTGGATACAGCAAGGCCAAATTACACAGTCTGAAACTTAAACGTATGATGGGAAGAGATGTGACCAGGCAATGAATGATCAGTGGTAAATCGATAAGATCTTCCGACTCCCATTCACATACTCTGATCAAATGACCATGTTGGATGAACTTCAATGGAATTGGCTGGTCAGTTGGGATAAACGTGGAATTTATTTGTGTCTCCTTGTGGTGGAAACTTCAGAAGCAGTGGCTTTCCAAGTGTCAGGATTTTCTGTTTGGGTAGAAAATACCGTAATTTCCTGCCATATCTTGATAATGCTTCATTCAGTTTAAGCAGGAAGCTGAATGTGCAATCTTTGACTTCTTATGGTTGGTAAGTTAACTTTCTTGTACTCACTCTGGAGTGCTGTATTCTCACTCACTATACTTAAACACTTGGACTTGCAGCCAATTATTATGGCAGAGTTGATGCTCTTTGCTAAAGAACTGGGGGTGTAATTTGTTCCTTAATTCTAACTGCAGGCCTCAGGGTACACAATGTTTCCCATCTATTAAACGGCTCTAATGAAAATAACTTCTAGTGCCTGATTCATCTGCCTTTCACTTATACTAAGTACAAAGGATAAATGGACACAAATCAGGCATCAGGAATGGTAACACACGTAAACCTGAAGGAGAACATTTTAACCTCCCTGACATTCAGTAATGGATTTGAAAGCAGCCATCCTTTTGCAAAAGAATGTCAAAAACTGGTTACAAAGGGAGACAGCTGAACTGGGATTCCTTTGCAAATTCAACACTGTCAGTTTAGGATTGAATAAGGATCTCAACTGGTTAACACAGAACAAAGGCAATTTCCCCTCTCTCAATATTCACATCTCCAGTCCAAATGCTGTGAATGACCCACTTTCACCCTGATTTGATTAGCATCACTAACACAAGCAACTTCTTTCTTATCTACACTTCGCTTCTGTAACTTCCATTCCCATTCTGTTGATGAAGTGGGTTATACTCATGAAAGCTTGTCCTAATAAATCTGTTTGTCTCTAAGGGCTTGTCTTCACTACAGAGAAGATCACTGCTGACGCGATCAATCTTCCGGAGTTCGATTTAGCAAGTCTAGATAAGACTCTTTAAATTGAACTCAGAGGTGTGCCCCCGCTGGCATCTGGAGCTGCTCCTTTTGCAAAGAGTAAGGGAAGCCAATAGGAGTCTTTGCTCCTGTCAGCCTCCCATTGTGGGGATGACATCAAGCTCGGCTTAAGGTAAGCCGACTCCAGCTTACCTTAAAATACATAGCTGGAGTTGTGTACCTTAAGCCCAGCTGCCCGATCTACTGTAGACCTGTCTTAAAGTGCCTTATCATATATATAGCAGCCCAGTGTCTGTGCATCTGTAATGCTGACGTACATGGCCACGCCCCCTGGCCGTGTATGTCAGCGCCCCGCCCCCCTTCCCCTCCCTCCATGTTCGGCCAGCCCCATGGCCCCCCGGATACCCTCCACCCACCAGCGCTGCTTCCCTCTCCCCTTCCTCCGGCCCTACAGCCCCCAAACTCCCCCATCTCTGCTTACCACTCCCCTTCCGGCCAGCCCCGCCCCTTTCCCCTCCTTCCGGGCCCCAGCGGGGAAGCAAGCGGCGGCAAGTGGCTCTTTCAGGAGGCATAAGGGAGCGTTCAATGAAGACTTCCCTTGTTGACCGATCTGCGTCTTGACTCATGCGCTGTTCCGATGATCAGCTGAGCCAGCACAGCGTGGTGGCCATTTTTATTTTAATGAAGCCAGGGATATTTAAATCCCCACTTCACTGACTATGTCGGGTAGCCTATTTTACATGCCTCTGTCAGCAGAGGCATGTAGTCTAGACATACCCTAAGAGTGGAGTAACTCAACTGATTTCAGTGGAGTACTCTCTTGGTTTTGCACTAGTTAAGGATGAGAAGTCACCGGCAGGAGACATTTATAGCATTTTTTTATACCTGTAATATTCTGACTAATGCAGTATTTCAGATGGATCTGAACAAACCCTCCCATTTCCAAGCAGCCATGTACAGTACTTTGGGTGAGTTCAAATTCTGATTGGCACTTGAGGCTGTGTCTACATAGCAAAGTTATTCTGAAATAGCAGCCATTATTCAGAAATAACTATGTGAGTGTCTGTACAGCAATTCCATTATTTTGAAATAATTTCAAAATAACAGAAGGCTTATTCCGACTTCTGTAAACCTCATTTTATGAAGAATAACACCTATTCCAAAATAGCTATTTTGAAACAAGGCGGCTGTGTCTACACTGGCAAGTTTTTCCGGAAAATCAGCCGCTTTTCCGGAAAAACTTGCCAGCTGTCTACACTGGCCGCTTAAATTTCCAGAAAAGCACTGACGATCTCATGTAAAATCATCAGTGCTTTTCCGGAAAAACTATGCTGCTCCCATTCGGGCAAAAGTCTTTTTCCGAAAGACTTCTGCGCAAAGGGGCCAGTGTAGACAGTACAGTAGTGTTTTCCGCAAAAAAGCCCTGATCGCGAAAATGGCGATCGGGGCATTTTTGCGGAAAAGCACGTCTAGATTGGCCACGGACTCTTTTCCACAAAAAGTGCTTTTCCGGAAAAACGACCTGCCGATCTAGACATGCTTTTCTGAAAATGCTTTTAACGGAAAAGTTTTACGTTAAAAGCATTTCCGGAAAATAATGCCAGTGTAGACATAGCCGACGTGTGTAGATGCTCTACTTCTGCTAAATATCCCCTCACCAGGACCATTCTAAATTATTCCTCCTGGGACTCTAAATCAAGATAGCACATCTATATTAGGGAAGCCTGCCTCAAACTAATTTAGAGGCTTCCCTGAAGTTTAGACGTACTATTTCAAAATAAGCTATTTTGGAATAACTATTCCGGAATAACTTATTCTGAAATAACTGTGCAATGTAGACATACCCTTGGGCTGTATCTACACTAGGCCACTTATTCCAGAAAATCAGCCACTTTACCAGAATAAGCTGAGAGCTGTCTACACTGGCCCCTTGAATTTCAGGAAAAGCACTGACGATCTACTGTAAGAAATCAGCTGCTTTTCCGGAAAAACTATGCTGCTCCCACTCGGGCAAAAGTCCTTTTTCTGGAAAACTGTTCCGGAAAAGGGCCAGTGTAGACAGCACAGTAGTCTTTTCTGCAAGAAAGCCCCGATCGCGAAAATGGCGATCGGGGCTTTTTTCCGGAAAAGTGCGTCTACATTGGCCACGGAAGCTTTTCTGGAAAAAGGGCTTTTCCGGAAAAGCATCCTGCCTATGTAGATGCTCTTTTTCCGGAAATACTTATAACGGAAAACTGTTCCGTTTTAAGCATTTCCGGAAAAGCGTGCCAGTGTAGACGTAGCCTTGGTGTCTGGCCGTTTTGTAGGAGATTCCTTAAGTTGTATTGGGCCACCTTGACAGTGCATTATTTATGCTAATTCCAACCCTTGATATAGACAGCCTGTACATGGGATAGGAGATGTATCAGGAATCCTGAATACCTTGCCATTCCCAGCTGCTGGAATGGCCCTTTTGGGACCATATGGAAAGGTTGTACATCAGAGGCAAATGAAAACTATTTTTGTTTCCCCTCACTGCTCTCCCTTCTGACAGTGCCCTTAAATTTGGCCTCTTTGCCACTAGCAGGGAGAAAAAATACCCTGGATCTCACACTTCTTGAATGCTGGTAAATTTGGTCTCCAGAGTTGAATTGTACCTGAATGTTTCTTGGCCGCACCAGGTGTTGGAAAAATAGGTGAGAGGTTCCAATCACAGGCTTCCCTGCATCGTCTTGTAACTTTGTTTTGCAGTTATCCAGCCAAATGTCCGTTACTGGAATATTGCATGGCAGAGAATGGTCCCCAAGGGTCTCAATAATTTCATAGAGTCAAAGAGAATATAATAAACAGCATCTGGAAAAGTCCACTTGGGAAATGAGCATGTGATTCTTAATGTCAGCGGGGGGGGGGGGGGAGGGGAGAATTCATGCTTCAACGTAAGAAGAAGCAGTTGGCAGCAAAACCCTTTTTAAACAGGGGAAATCTAAATATCATGAGCTGCTTATTAACCTTTCACTGTTTCTTGAGTACATTTCCCAGAACACCCCAGTCACCTCTGACTTTCTGCCAGGGCAACAGCTGCATTCGCTGTCCAATCTCTTGTCCTCACCCCAATACACTATTGCTACACAGTTTATAATAAAATTGACCAAACAACTCAAAAGCTTCCTGAAAGGACAAATGGGTATAAACTGGCCATCAGTAAGTACAGACCTGAAATTAAATGAAGATCTCTAACCATCAGAAGAATGTAGTTCTGGAACAGCCTTCCAAGGAGAAGCAGTGTGGTGGGAGAGGAGGGGAAGAAAAACTCACTTGTTTCTGCACAGATTAGGTCAGTTCTGGTGTCCAGTTTTGGGCACCACATCTCAAGAAAGATGTGGAGAAACTGGAGAAGGTCCAGAGAAGAGCAACAAAAAGGATTAAAGGTCTAGAAAACATGAGCTATGAGAGAAGACTGAAAGAATTGGGCTTGTTTAGTTTGGAAAGGAGAAGACTGAGAGGGGACATGATAGAAGTTTTCAAGTATCTAAAAGGGCGTTATAAGGAGGAGGGAGAAAAATTGTTCTCCTTGGCCTCTGATGATAGGACAAGAAGCAATGGGCTTAAATTGCAGGAAAGGAGGTTTAGTTTAGACATTAGGAAAAACTTCTTATCTGTTACGGTGATTAGACACTAGAATAAATTTCCTAGGGAGGTTGTAGAATATCCATCACTGGAGATATTTAAGAGCAGGTTGGATAGACATCTATCAGGGATGATCTAGATGGTGCTTTGTCCTGCCGTGAGGGCAGGGGACTGGACTCATTGATCTTTTGAAATCCCTTCCAGTTGTAGGATTCTATGATACGGTGGCACCTGCCAAATATATGGAGGAAGTGGTCTGATGAGTTTGTCTACGGTGGCATATCGCCCATCTTTGATGGTTACTAGCAAAGATATCCAATGGCCAGAGGCAGGACACTAGATGTGGAGAACTCTGAATTTCCGTAGAGAACTTTTTCCCAGGTATCTGGCTACTAGGTCTCACTCACATGCTCAGGGTCTAGCTTGTTGCCATATTTGGGGTTGAGAAGGAATCTTCCTGTAGGTCAGAATAGTTAGGGAGTGGGTGAGTTGCCTTCTTCCGCAGCATGGATCACAGGTCACTTGGGGTATGTCTAGACTACATGTCTCTGCCGACAGAGGCATGTAAATTAGACATATCAACATAGTCAATGAAGTGGGGATTTAAATATCCCCCGCTTCATTAGAATAAAAATGGCCACCGTGTTGTGTCGGCTCAGCTGTTTGTTGGCGCAAAGCGGAAGTCAAGACGGGTATTGGTCGGCAAAGAAAGCCTTTGCTGACCGATCCTGTAAACCTCGTTGCATGAGGCATAAGGGATCAGTAGGCTAAGGTTTGACTGCCGCTTTGTGCCGACAAACAGTTGAGTTGGCACAACGCGGCAGCCATTTTTATTCTAATGATGCGGGGGATATTTAAATCCCCACTTCATTGACTATGTCGGTATGTCTAATTTACATGCCTCTGTCAGCAGAGGCATGTAGTCTAGACATACCCTTGCTGATTGGAACTAGCGTAGATGGATTCTCTATAGCTCAAGGTCTTTAAATCAATATTTGAGGAATTCAGTGACTCAGCCGGGTGGTGGGGATGTATTCCAGGAGTGGATGGGTGAGGTTCCGTGACCTACAATGTGCAATATGTCAGAAGAGATGATCGTGGTGTTCCTTTCTGTCCTTAAAGGCTATTAGCTGAAGTGGGTGTGGGCAAAAGTTGCCCACAGACTGGACTTGCTTAAGAACATGGGAACATAAGACGGGTTAGACTGGGTCAGACCAAAGGTCCATCCAGCTCAGTATCCTGACTTCTGACAGTGGCCAATGCTAAGAGCCCCCAGGCCATGTCTGTGCCTTGACAGGCCCATATGAAAGGGGAAGGGTGTGAATGCACACCCTCCCATGGTCCCTGTGCTGGTCTCTCCCATGGCTGATGGGGGTGCCATGCTCTTGGCCACCTTCCCCCCTTTGTCCAGGTCAGCAGGGGGTAAGGGCTGCCAGAGGGTAAGAGGAGGAGGCTGGCTCACAGCATCTTGCCTGCCCCCCAGGGCACTAGCTGCCACGGCTCTGCTCATCAGCCGAGCGGTTCCCTCGGCTCCTCTTCCCTGTCTTGGAGGTCACAGCCAGGGTGGAACAGACCCAGCTGTTGCCGGGGGAGCTGTGGGGGACTGCCAGGGGATGATATGTGAGATCTTCCTGCCTGCCCCGTGTGCGTCCCCTGGTCCTGGAGGCGGGTGAGAGCATCCTAGCTTCTCACACTGCAGCTGCTCCTGCCTTCTCTGGGGGTGCCAGGTAGATTGGAGCTGCTCTGCCCGGTTCACGTTTAGGGCATGCAGACCGGGAGGGGCCTCACTCTGCGTGTCTCTCTCTCTCCAGAGGTGGGGACTAATGCAGAGAGGTGGGGACAGAGGAGAGTTTGTGGTGTCTAACTTGTTTACCTCTGGGCTGCAGGCAGAACAAAAGGCCTCACTCAAGACATTTGCGTGATTACATTTCAAACAAAGTTAATGGCTCAAGATAAAAATGGAAAGGATTCTTTTAACAGAATTTTTTTTAGTGTTGAAGACTAAACACTGCAAACTCTGATCAATTACAACGACATGTATTGTGTGCATGCAGATGCAATGTAAAATCACGTGACCGCTTCAAATTAATTACCATAATGAATATGCAAATATGCAAATAAAATGTTACCGGTCCGCCAAATGTTTGTGAATAGTTTTCCAGTCTGCAGGAACCACTGCATTAATGAGTTCCCAGGCAGATTAAAATGTTCCCCTACAGATTTGTTGCCATTTCTGATGTCTGACTTGTGTCCATTTATCCTTAGTTGTAGAGACTCTCCGGTTTGGCCAATAAACTTCTGTGTCCCCCTTCATCAGTCACCCTGGGTCCGCTTCACAAAGATCACCTATTCAAGCCAACAACACTATAGAGCACAGCCTTGGTGACTGCACGCACACCCAGAGCATGGGGCTGAGGAGTGATATTCAAAGGGATATAAAACATTAAGGGGTAAAGATGGCAGCTGGGTGTTGACACAACAAAGGGAAACCCCAGCCAATGGCCTTTTTACTGTCGGTAGACAAATGCCAGCTGCTGGAAGACTGGGTGGTATAAACCTCATTAAACTGGCTTGAGTTGCAGATTCCCTACACCTCGCTGTATGTCAATATCCCCAGCTATATGCTTCTTGACTACATAAACTCTAATCTAGATGGGTGTTTAGAAACTAGCACCCCCAGTCAAGTCACAGGGAATTGAAAATAGACACTAGCTTTAGGCATAGGTATTGCTTGTGCGTGGAGACACTACCTTGTGGGATACATATTATTTGCATATGTAAGGGTAATTGGTTAAGTAAAGGTAATTGGTCCAGATGCATGAACAGAATCCTTACATGTACAGAGATCAGAGGTTCATGGTTTGTGGTGCTATATGTGTTCTAAGCATAATTATTACATGTTACTATGTAAGTAACAGCAGAGATCCCATAAGTCATCTGCCATTGAACTTAATGCAAGATGTGTGTCGAAATCCCTTCAAATCTTAGCCAATATGCCCCTCAACATACTCTGCATAAGATAACACAAATTAAAAAATCTTCAGTGTTGTAATATTGCACTGCCAAAATACGAAAATCGTGCATGTTATGGAGACTGTGGTGGGAGCTGATTTAGATAAAGTGGTCTGGTTTTGATAATAAATAAATCCACTCAGCTTGTCAGGTCTTATTCCCTACATCCAACTTTATTCACCCTGGGCGGCATCAAATTGTTTCCTGAATAAAACAACAATTCTGCCTCAATAAAATATTTATTATTTGCTATGTGAAATGTTTCCTGATCTGGGCTTTGAACTTGATTTTGCTTTCTTTTATTTGTGTATTTATCTTTGGATTCATATTCCCCTATACCTCTGAGAGAAAAAGAAAACCATGTTACGGTATTGACATTAGCTTACATCATTGAGGCTATTAGATGTGTCCATTTAATCCTTCTTTGACAGATTCTTTTATTTTCAGGCCAATAAATATTTGAAGTTGCTATTTGTCTTTTTGAAATCTAGGGATAAATACTGTGCTGAGAGACTTATTTTTTTAATATTATTTTGCCATGGGTCATTCCCCAGCTAAGTAGCAGATTAAATATTTCCCAATCTGCAGGCAACATTTCTATTCTATTTCCTTTTGTTTTACTACCCATCCATTCCCATACCTTATCAGCAAGTTCAGATTGTCAGTGCTCTTCCTTGTCTACGTCATTAGAGATAGGAAGTCCAGCTCATAATATAGGACTGTTTGGTGTCTCTGGCCTCTGTTTTCAGAGGCTGGAAATGAAAGAGAAAGAAAGAAAGAAAGAAAGAAAGAAAGAAAGAAAGAAAGAAAGAAAGAAAGAAAGAAAGAAAGAAAGAAAGAAAGAAAGAAAGAAAGAAGCTTTTCCATCCCCAGAAGCCTGTGCATGTTCTTCCATGCAGGGTTTCAATGATCCCAGCTAAAGTGATTAATTGCAATATGCCAAAAACTTCACAATTCCAAAAAATTAGATACCTACCACTAGCTGGGAATGTAGGTGACTGTTTGGAAGCTGATTCCAAATAGCAAGCATCACTTGTACTCCCCAGTCTAGAGAAGCTGCAAAGTGACTCTGCAGTTGGTTTGGAAGGTTAAATGCTCATCTTTTACAAAATGTCTTTATTATAGTTACTACTACTGTGGTAGCATGAACAGATGTGGTAACATGGACTGGTACCTTCCCTGAACTTCTTACCATGTATTATTTTGTATCTGTTTATATTAGGAATTTAAACTACTGGATGGGAAATGAGGCTCTTCAAGGACAAGTAGGATCAAAACACAAATCAGCAAGCCATCATTTAATTAGATAATATTATGGAAGAACCAAATTGGGCTACATTGTACCCTATGCTATGGGGAACTAAGTGCTGCTCAGGTTGCTACCGTGGGACGTGGAAGTCCTTCGCACAGTTCCTAGCTCCACCCCAGATTTCCTGTGGGTCCTTGGGCAAGCTACTAAATAATCTGATTTCCATAGAAATTAGGAGCCTCTGACAGGCTGACTCTTCGGGTCTCTGTGCCTCAGTTATTTCTCTGCATAATGGGATTCATGAAAAATTTCTACCTCTCAGGAGTGAGGATAAATGTATTAATGCATGTGAAGTGTTCAACACTTTGGTACCTAAGGTAGGGAGAATGGCCAATGTTAGTAACTTCAAAAGGCCAAGGGACTTTGGGAGAAACTTGGTCTTCACTGAAGATGGCCCTGTTCCCTATAGGCATCTCTGAGTTTCAAGCAATGGTACTGCCATCTTATTTCCAACTAAAGGGTAAGTCAAATGATGACAAAAGTATTAGAGAGACAAGGAGGGTGAATAATTTTTTTTATTGGACCAACTTCTGTAGGTGAGAGACACACCTCATCCAGCTTGCCTCTAACATTTAAATTGGGGCATCTCTAAGTTTCCTGAATGAGGGTCTTTGTACATTTGCGGCCTCGTGGCTCAAAGATGCTGTTAATAGCTCTGAAATTTCCAGACCATCTGCTACCAGTGACTTATGATTCTGGTTTCATTCTATCTTTAATTCACAACTTCCCTCCTGCCCCTTTATTGGTTGGACTGCAAGAATAACTGCTGCAGCCAAGGAGATGTCATGATACAGGGTCTGTCCATTGGTAATCCTTTCCTCAAAGCAGCATGTTTTGGATAAACATCTCAGGCAAAATGTGTAAACACCAAAGTGTTAACGGTCACGACAGGTGTGGATTCTATACTTGCATTACAATGGGTTGGTTCAGCTACTCGGTTGTCCCTTTACTCCTATTTAAAAAAAAACATGGAAGAAGCAAGGCAACTTGAAATGCAATCTCTGAGATTTATTCCTTATATAACCTTTTTAAAGAGGCTGTTGTTCACAACCAATCCAAAGAAAGGCTCCGTAAAAGGGAGGGTGCTCTGTTAATCTAGAAGGGGATGGGGAATGCCTTAAGTAATTAAACTCGCAAGGCTGTAATGAGTTTCAATGTAATTTCATGTGGTTTTAGAGTCTAGGCAAGGCTAAGCAGCCACAAATGGGGAAATGACATAGGAAGAGCATGACAACCGGCTCTGGCGTATGCCGTCCCCTGTCCTATAGCACATAAATATCCAGGTGATTTTATATACTGGAATGAAATCAAGTTGGAATGGCTGTCAAGATGACCATATCTCACCTACATGTCAAATTCTTAGCTAACAGGATGAGATTTGGAATGACCATTGGCAAATAAATGTGTACGCTGCTTTAAATGAATTTCTGAAAGGGTTCTCCGAAGATCTGGCTGCTACTGAGACTTATTTGTTGAGCTGTATTAGAAAAATTCTATAAAAATAAATCACCTGTAACTGAGGTGGACCAAAACTTTAGAACAGTTTATTGGGATTTTCTTGTTTTCCACTCCTACCCTGATACTAACATGTACTCCAAATTTTGAGGCTGAGATATTGAACTTCTTCCATGAGTAAGGACTGTTCAGGTGGGCAAGGAGGTTTATCCTACAAAATGCATCTACATCTTCTTTTTCTCCATCACCCATATTGCTACTATAAGCTGCTCTCTCCCTTCAATCTAAGTTATGATTTCTCCCTTTCTGTTGCCCTCTCCCATGATCCTCCACTCCTTCCCTTTCATTCCAACCCACAAAATAGCAGAAGAGCCAGTCATGTGGACCGCACATCATGATCTCATCTATGGTGTTGGTGCAAGTTGACTTTTGCTCATAAATGTGATATTCTTCCAATATGTTCAACGATTTGTGTGTTTGCCGTCAAACGTCTTCACTGGATAACTAAGAACATAGGAACGGCTGTTCTGGGTCATACAAAAGGTCCATCTAGCTCAGTATCCTCTCTTCCAACAGTGGCCAATGCCAGATGCCCCAAACCATTCAGACTTCAGGTGTTTCTCCAATTGAATCCAAGCTGCCAAACATTACTGAGTCTATTATTTCTTTTATAGTAGGGCAGGTGAATTCATCATGAATACGCAGTTGTAATACCCTACGTCTACGTCTACACTGGCACCTTTTTCCGGAAATGCTTAAAACGGAACAGTTTTCCGTTATAAGTATTTCCGGAAAAAGAGCGTCTACATTGGCAGGATGCTTTTCCAGAAAAGCCCTTTTTCCGGAAAAGAGTCCGTGGCCAATGTAGACACGCTTTTCCGGAAAAAAGCCCCGATCGTCATTTTCGCGATCAGGGCTTTTTTGCGGAAAAGACTACTGGGCTGTCTACACTGGCCCTTTTCCAGAACAGTTTTCCGGAAAAAGGACTTTTGCCCGAGCAGGAGCAGCATAGTATTTCCGGAAAAGCAGCTGATTTCTTACAGTAGATCGTCAGTGCTTTTCCGGAAATTCAAGGGGCTAGTGTAGACAGCTCGCAGCTTATTCCGGAAAAGCAGCTGCTTTTCCGGAATAAGTGGCCCAGTGTAGACACAGCCTACATGTTTTATGATAGATATCATTGGCCTTATTGCGCTTCTCCAATATCAGTGTCCATTTTTCATCATTCAGTGCATAAATCAACAGTTTATTATTAAAGCATGAGCACTATATCCGTACTGACTGAGCTATCATGATAAGGCTTTTGTCCTTCGGGTGAACTTATATAAAGCAGCAGACAAAAACAAATACCTGCAGTAAAAATATGAGTGTAATCTGAGGTGAACAGGCATTGAGACTGTTCCAGTAAGCCCCGTATACCATGAAAGCAAATATTAGTATGACTGAAGAAAAACAAAGCCAGCGGAATACAAATAGGAACACAAATAATGTCTGGACAGTATAAAAAATGGTGGAACACCTGCTTATTTTGGGTACAAAAATAAAAAGCCTGATGCTGAAAAGCCTGAGCACACCTGCCGGTTGCTTATTCACATAAAAGTAGGCCCACTGAACTCAATGGAACATCTCCCATGAGTAAGGACTGTTCAGGTGGGCAAGGAGCAATGTACACAGCAACATCCTCATTTTAGCTATGCATTTTGGGTAGCCAGGCAAAATTTTTAGGAGTTATTGACTGCCATCAAGTCACAGTAAAGTCAATCATAGAATCAGGGGTAGGGCTGAGGGACTTGGGTCTGTTTAGTCTGCAGAAGCGAAGAGTGAGGGGGGATTTGATAGCAGCCTTCAACTTCCTGAAGGGAGGTTCCAAAGAGGATGGAGAGAGGCTGTTCACAGTAGTGAGGGATGGCAGAACAAGGAGCAATGGTCTCAAGTTGTGGTGGGAGAGGTCCAGGTTGGGTATTAGGAAAAACTATTTCACTAGGAGAGTGGTGAAGCACTGGGATGGGTTACCTAGGGAAGTAGTGGAGTCTCCATCCCTAGAGGTGTTTAAGTCTTGGCTTGACAAAGCCCTGGCCGGGTTGATTTAGTTGGAATTGGTCCTGCCTAGAGCAGGGGGCTGGACTTGATGACCTTCTGAGGTCTCTTCCAGTTCTATGATTCTATGATTCTATGATAATCGTAGAATCATAGAATACTAAAACTGGAAGGGACCTTTAGAGGTCATCAAGTCCAGTCCCCTGCCATCACGGCAAGACCCAGTACCATCTAGACCATCCCTGATAGATGTCTATCTAACTTGCTCTTAAATATCTTCAGAGATGGAGATTCCACAACTTCCCTAGGCGGCTTATTCCAGTGTTTAACCACCCCGACAGGAAGTTTTCCCTAATGTCCATCTTAAACCTCCCTTGCTGCCGTTTAAGCCCATTGCTTCTTGTTCTATCCACAGAGGCCAAGGAGAACAATTTTTATCCCTCCTCCTTGTGACACCCTTTTAGATACCTGAAAACTGCTATCATGTTCCCTCTCAGTCTTCTCCTTTCCAAACTAAACAAGCCCAGTTCTTTCAGTCTTCCCTCATAGGTCATGTTCTGTAGACCTTTAATCATTCTTCTTGCTCTTATCTGGACCTTCTCCAATTTCTCCAATTTCTCCAATTTTTCAATCTTTCTTGAAATGTGGTGCCCAGAACTGGGCACAAGGCCCAGAACTGCAGCTAACCACGTCACAGCAGTGGCTTTCAAACTTTTTTCCTCATGACCCGGTTAAAGAAAATTGTTGATGACCATGGCCCAACATAATTTGACTAGGGTGTGGGCTGTGGGGTAGGGCTGAGGAGGAGAGTTTTGGGGTATAGGAGGGGATTCTGGCTTGATGTGGGGGGGTCAGAGGTAGGGCAGAAGGGGCTTATCTTGAGCTGCTCCTGGTCAGAGGTGCAGTGGAGGTGCTAATGCAGCCTCTCCTGGCACTGCAAACGATGCTGCGCCACAGAAACATTTGGCAGCAGGTTCTCAGGCAGTGGGAGTGTGAAGCTAGTGCTCGGGGCTGGGGCGGTGCGTGGGGTCCTGTGTGCTCTCCCCCTGCCCCCAACTTAGAACAGATTGGAAATTACAGGAAAATACCACGTTTCCGGAAGGAATAACTTCTTTAACTGACTGACTCTAAAGTGTGTGACAACAAGAAGTCAGTCAGTCAGTCAGTCAGTCAGCCGGGCCTGCTACCGGCCATTTCTATGGTGCAGCGCAGTCTATGATACCAGGACAGGTAGGTAGCCTGCCTTAGTGCTCCCACTGGTCAGCTGATGCCCCTGCAGCCACGAGACCCAGTGCCTGGCATTCTACAACTCAGTACTGGGATGTGACCCATAGTGTGAACCAGGGGCAGCCCGTGGCTATAGGCCGACTCGGCCGTTGCCTAGGGCTCCGCCTTCAACGGTGCCCAATGATGATGTCACGGGGCGCCCGGGGCGCCCAATGATGACATCATCCCATTGATGGCCCAATGACGGCAATGGAGGCGGGGGCACCGATCGCACCTTCCACTTGGGGTGCCAGCTGCCATAGCCCACCTCGGGCCGCTCCTGGTGCGAACACCACTGTTGTATAAGATGGTTTCAGGCTGGACCCAGGGGATCGCAAATGCGGAGAGTGTTACCATAACCAAACACCTGACTCTACAGGATATAATGGAGACATGAAGTCACCTTCCTACCACACATCTCTCAATCCTCTAGCTAAATACACTCACAAGGGAAGACTCTGTCATCCTTTACTGGTTGTGAATCATAAAAGCTGCACTACTTAGTCAGTACATGGCTCATGTGTCGGGATGCTAGACTTTCAAGTCAAGTGGTTCCTTCTAAGAGGAAGCAGCTTTCTTTTGTTTGTTTAAAATAACTCCAGAGAGGAAGGTCGCTTTTCTTCTTCCTCATTGGAAAGTGGCACTGTTTGCCTGGCTCTCGACATCTCAGCAGAAAGTTGTGCGGCTTCAGCTTTTAAAGAAAACAAGTTACCTGGGGTCTCTCTACAAAGGTTTATATTTCAAATGATCTGGGGAGGCTCTGATAGATCATGTCTCCAGCCTGTCGTCTAAGTTCCAGAAATGGTTGGCCGGAAATGGTAGCGACTTTTAACCGTCTTGTTCTTACTGTGAGCATGGGGCAGATGCTAACCCTTATCTTCCTCCAGCTGAAGTAAATCGGGGTGAGAGGGTAGGAGTGTTTCCTCTTAACTTGAAGTGGGAACCCAACAATTCTTTCCTATAATGGAATCCCTAATGACATGAGTGACGCTCCTCACATTTCCCTCATACACCAGAGCCTAGGGGGACCCAGGCTAGTAGATTTCATGTGCCCCACAGGGAAGTAGCAGGAGGCTGGAGTGCCAGCACAGGCTTCCCCCATGCTGGGGGGACCCCTGAGCCTCAAGGGCCAGATCCAGGCAAGCCAGGGGCCAGATCTGACCCCTGGGCCTGAGGTTCCCTCCTGCCCCCTGACTTAGAGCCTGATCCAAAGCCCATTGAGGTCATTTGGAAAGACTCAACAGCCCTTAGATCAGGCCTTTATAAGATACTTAAGGAATCATTCAGAAATGCAGAGTATGGGCATGACCACATGCCAGACGAGTGAGGTCAAGTGAGTTTTTTTATGAGAGTAAACGATTTGGCCCATTCTGTGAACTGGAAGACAAAGTAAAACACTGAACAAATCCAAATGTTCTGAAAGAATCTGCTCTAGCATTAACTGATTCCCGGTTTATGTCTGAAGTCAAAGTATAATCATAATTAATAGTATCCCTATGTTACTAGTGTTTGCATGATGTCACAACACATCTGCCTATTCCTTTGATTGATTATGGTGGAGCATTGCCATTCCCAGTTCTCTGTAATGAGGTCATCAGTTGTCATCCCAGATATTTGGGTCGCCAACAAATCTTGGCTTTGTGTGATATTTCCCGGTGCAATTGAAGTACGCAGCCACAAAGACAAAGAGGAGGGTAATTTAAGCCATCCTCGAGCACAGCTAAAACCTCTTACTTGGTCTTAGAGAGGTCACCATGTTAGTCTCTAAGGGTATGTCTACACTTCCACCCTCGTTCGAACTAGGGTGGCTAATGTAGGCATTTGAACTTGCAAACGAAGCCCGGAATTTAAATATCCTCGGCTTCATTTGCATGTTCCCGGGTGGGTGCCATTTTTAAATGCCCGTAGTTCGAACTACCTGCCCGCGGTTACACACGGCACGGACTAGGTAGTTTGAATTAGAGCTCCTAATTCAAACTACCGTTATTCCTCCTGCAAGCAGGTTTAAGGGTAGTTCGAATTAGGAGCTTTAATTCGAACTACTAAGTCCGTGCCGTGTGTAGTTCGAACTACAGGCATTTAAAAATGGCTCCCGCCTGGGAACATGCAAATAAAGCCCGGGATATTTAAATCCCAAGCTTCATTTGCAAGTTTGAATGCCTACATTAGCCACCCTAGTTCAAACTAGGGTGGCAGTGTAGACATACCCTAACAGGGTTTGGCATCCTTTTCAAACCAAAGAGCCAAATTACATCCAAATTCAGAACAAGTGGTCAACAAAAAGCCGTATAAGAATGCCCTTTCATGTGACTGAAAATAAGCCACTTAATATTATTGATAATTGACATGATGATTAATAATAGCATAAATGAAGCATTGTACTCGTGGACTTTATTTAATGGGACTTCTGCTGCTGCGTATTTTTGCACATGTCTTTGACGTTTGCATCATAACTGGTCTAATTATGTGAACGCTGAGACTGTCTTCTGTCAATCTTTTGGCAGGGGGTTCGAGATGTGGGGGTGCAGGAGGCTGGACTGAGGTGTCTGAGGGGCTCAGGGCAAGTGGCTCAGGTGTATGATGGACTGAGAGCTCAGTGTTGGGGTATGGGAGGTGAAGGAGTGTTATGACGGGACTAGAAGGGTATAAGAGTCTGAGTTCGAGCATATGATGGACTCAGGACACAGGGCTGTTGGTGGGGGCAGGTGAAGGTAGGCAGGATAAGTAAACAGTTGGAGATATAGTGGTGGGGTGTGCCCTCCAGTGGACCAATGGGGTTGCAGGCTCAAGTCCTCCATCTTCATCTGGAGCTGTCACCAGCATAGGACCAATGGGGCAGCCACCTCACAGCCTACTGTGTGCCAGAGTTGGTATTTTTCATTTTAATTTTAAAAGTTGCATGTGTTTTGGGAATGACAAAAGAGCCATATTTGATTCCCTACTGAGCCATATTTGGCTTCAGAGCCATACGTTGCTGACCCCTGGTCTATAAAATGCGTAGCTTATTTCGAGTTAATTTCAAAATAGCTTATTTCAAAATTTGGCACTGCCTACACAGCACTATTCCAAAACGTCCCTTACTCCTCATGGAATGAGGTTTACAGGGATGTTGGAATAGCAAGCCTGCTATATTTCAAAATAATGGGCCCACTCAAAAGACGTGGAATAGCTATTTCCGGATACCTCTGGTACCCTGAAATAGAGCTGCAGTGTAGACATAGCCTTAAAGACTAATAAAATATATAGAATCATGAGCTTTTGTGGGTAAAACCCATTTCATCAGATGAGCTGGAAAGCAAAAAAAGAAACCCAGAATTTACAGCGGAAAAAGAATGATGGGGAGTACCTCTCCATTGCAGGACCAGCGTTAATGGGGCTAATTAAGTGGGCTGGAAGTGTCCCATACTCAGTTTTTGATGTACAAATGAGGTGTTAAATGCAACTGCTTGGTTCTGGGGAATTGTCCGTTCGCTTTTCAATTTTAATTTTTATTGCGGCGGGGAAAGAGAGAGAGAGAGTCTAATCAGGCAGATTTAATTTGACTTTCTACCCTGAAGCTAAAGCAGGAAGGAAATGTCTTGCTGTCAGCTGTTTTCCTTTTTGGGTGTGTCTTAGGGTGCATCCACACAGCAGGACTTAACTCAAAATAAGCTATGAAAATTGAGCTACGTCAATTGCGTCTACACAGCCCTTATTTCGAAATAGGACCCCCTTTCTCTGACTTCCCTTACTCCTCATACAACGAGGGTTACAGGAGTCAGAGTAAACAGTCCTCCAGCTTGACAGTTTGTCAACATTATTTCGAAATAACTGCCTGCTGGGTAGACACGGACTAAGTTATTTAGAAATAATATGGCTGTGTAGACATACCCTTAGTAATTAAAGTAAAATATGATGACCTTGGCCATTCGCTGCTCAATGCCAAATTCAAATTAGTCTCACTGACTGGCAAAAGGGGAGGAGCTGCAGATGGAATCTTTTGGAGGAAGTACAAAGGATATAAATAGAGAAATAATTGTCTAAATGATTTGAGTGTAATATTCGGCAATGACTCAGCACTGTTTAAAAAAAACAAAAAACCCTATAAATCACCATGTGGGGTGGGTTAGGATTTAGTGAGATTACCCTTAATCCTCCTCAGTCAATATGAAATGACTAAATCCTGTCTTCTTAGAAAAACAATGACAATTAGTATGTTCACTCAAGTTAGAAAATCGGCACAATATATGATCAATGTCATCATATTCAGTCTGAATAAGGTGGGTAGGTTTTGTTGGTTTTTTTTTTTTTTTTTTGCACTGGTGCATCCATAGCTAGCCGCCTCTTTCCAAGGCTTGCTAACCGCCAGGGTCTAACCAGCAAAAAGGAAGATAAAAAACTTATCTGGCAGTCAAAATAATCTTTGCAGATATAGATATTCTGTTCAGTACTGTTATTTAATGGAATGATTTGGAAAAGAGAAAAATTAGGCTGAACAAGAGGATAAAAATAAACTCCAGTGGTCCAATCGTGTATCCCAGGGGGTTTTGCTCAGTTCAGTGGCCCTATCAAACTCAGTGAGTCTAACTAGAGGTCTCTCCCTAACTACAATGTTGAATTGGGACTTTAGAAAGTAATATAGTCACCCCAAGGAAGTCATAGAGTCCCCTTTGAAATAAGAAAGGATAAAGTCGATTATACAATGGTGCTAATTCTCATGGTTTTTTTTGACAATTTCACAATATTTGTGAGGTTTTTCTTAATAGCCCATGTTCCTAAAGTTTTCCACAGAAGTGAGAATCTTTCTTTCTTTCTTTCTTTCTTTCTTTCTTTCTTTCTTTCTTTCTTTCTTTCTTTCTTTCTTTCTTTCTTTCTTTCTTTCTTTCTTTCTTTCTTTCTTTCTTTCTTTCTTTCTTTCTTTACCATGGAAAAAAAATCTGGAAAACATTGAACTGTAAAGGCTCAAATGCTAGAAATAAGAAAGGACACCCCACCCCCACACACAAAAAAAATCATATTGTTTTTAAGCATATCATATTTGCTTCTTTAAAGAAACAGTTCATAAGTTCTAACTGCTTGGGGATGAGAGCATTTCTACAGTAATCTTTTAGCGTGTGTGGGGTGGACTAGATTAACTGTTATGTCTTTTTGCATCTTCACTTTTTTATGCCTGTAGTACTTCAGTCTACATTTTTACTGTTGCTTGTGTAATCTAAAGGTACATTATTTTAAAATTATAAAAAATATTTTAAGTAGGTATCACAGAGTAAACTATAAACTGAACTTCCCCCTTGTCTGCAATTTTACAACTATCTGTGACTCACGCAAGTACTAACCAGTTACAGAGGCTTTGTCATTACAGCCATGTGAAACTATTAACTTTCACATTTTAATTTTGCATGGGTAGTCACACGTTTGCTCCAGATTGAAATCTAATGTCTTTTTCAAGTTGGTGTTTTTTATTTGGTGGTGAAAATAGTAATATTCAGTTAAATGTTTCATGTTCTCTGTGACAAGTTAGCAAAAAAGTTAATATTTTTTCTCAGTTAAGTGGCAATATTATTATTTTTAGCTTACAAAGTATTTGCTTTCATTCTTGTGAAAAGATCTGAGATGAAAATGGAAAATGCCTTTGCCAGCAACCATATTTGTAGGAATAGAAATATGATTTGGTTATATTACCCTATTTCCTACTGTCATGCTTGCTGCTTGTACCAGATATAAAATATATTTTGCTCAGATCTACTTGTCTTATGTATTTGTATTTTATCCTAACCAGAGAATGTTTTCCAATAGGTTATACAGGGAATCCTATTTTGGACAAAATGGTGTTTGAAATCAAAGACATGCAATTTTTATGCTATTTATGATTAGCTGACTTTTTTTAACAGAACAATGACTAATGATGTGTAAATAATGAATTTCAAAATGTATAAAAATGATATGAATCTGTGAAATGTTGGTGTTTGCAAACATTCTAACTTTCCAATAGGTATCTGAATACTGAGAAATATCTCACAAATACCAGCAAAACTAATTTCAAACCATTTATTAATATGGGCCAAATTATTGGCTGGTGTAAATCAATCTAGCTGCATTGATTTCAATGCCATCTTTTCACCATTTCTGGCTCTACCTTTGTAAATATGCACATTTTAATACTAGGACATAAGAACAGCCAGACTGTCTCAGACTAAAGGTCCAGCTAGCCCAGTATCCTGTCTTCTGACAGTAGCCAATGCAAGGTGCTCCCAGAGGGAATAAACAGAACAGGTAATCAGGAAGCGATCACACCCCTGTCATCTATTCCCAGCTTCTGACAAACAGAAGCTAGGGACACTATTCCTACCCATCCCGGCTAATAGCCATTGATGGAACTACCCTCTGTGAATTTATCTAACTCTTTTTTAAACCCCGTTAAGGTCCTGGCCTTCACAACATCTTCTGGCAAGGAGTTCCACTGGTTAATTTCATTTGGTGCCCCTCCTCCCCAGTTCTTATGTTATGGGAACAAGTAAATAACTTTCCTGTGTTCACTTTCTTCACACCAGTCATGGTTTTACAGACTTCTATCATATCCCCCCTTAGTCTTGTAAGCTGAAAAATCCCAGTCTTTTTAATCTCACTTCATAATGGGACCTGTTGCAAACCCCTTCTCATTTTTGTTGCCCTTTTCTGAACTTTTTCCAGTGCTAAAATATCTTTTTTCACATGAGGCAACCACATCTGTACACCATTTTCATGGTGTGGGCGTACCATGGATTTACACCGAGGCAATAAGATATTTTCTGTTTTATCCTCAATCCCTTTTTCAATGATTCCAACATTCTGTTTGCTTTTGTTCTCTGGATTACAATTGAGCAGCATCAATTTTAACAGTACTAGCTCTAGGGTTGGCTCCCTATTTATTTGTCATGAGACCACTTTGATCCCTGGGCCACATGCCTAAAATAATCATCAAGCCAGTTAACATAAGCACTTCTGCATCTAACTCCACAGCCTTTTTCTTGTGGGTCATGGGACGGCCCCCACTCCTCCTCACACTCTTGCAGTATAGTGCTGGTAGTCAGGGGCAGATGACCATTTTGCGGGGCCCAGGGCAGCACAATTTCGCTGGTCCCCCCTTTGCCACGGTGCATGTACAGTGGTGCCATGCGCATGCGCGGTGGCACCACAGCGCATGCGCGGGGCTTCTTGAAGCGCGGGGCCCGGGGCAGCCGCCCCGCTCACCCTGCCCTATATCTTCCCCTGCTGGTAGTCTCACTGACTATGTCTAGACGACACCCCTCTTTCAAAAAAGGGATGTAAATTGGAAAGATCAAAATTGCAAATGAAGCTGGGATTTGAATTTCCTGTGCTTCATTTGCATAATGGCAGCCGCGCATTCTTTCAAAAATGGGCTTTTCGAAAGTGATACCGCGGTCTAGACACGGTTCTTTTGAAAAAAAAAAAAACCTTTTTCGAAAGAGCCTGTACTCCTCATCCTGAATCCAAGGGTTCATCTAGACTACACGGAAGATTCGAAAGATCCTGCGGAATTTGCATAGCTTCTTCTGATCTCACTTTCGGAAGCAGAGTTTTCGAAAGGGAAAGTCATCAAGATGATTTTTTCGGCACCCCCCCTCCTTTTTCGAAAAGCCTCATAAACCTCATTTTTTGAGGAAAAGCGGCTTTTCGAAAAGAGGGGGTTGTCAAAAACCAGCGTCCTGCTTACTTTTGCTTTCAAAGCTCCGCTTTCGAAAGTGAGATCGGAAGAAGATGTGCAAATTCCGCTGAATTTGCATGTCGTCTTTCGAATCTTCCGCGTAGTCTAGATGAGCCCCAGGTGAAGCAGCTGACTCCCGTACTTTCCAATGGGCAGAACTAATTCTGAGGAACACCTGGGTTTGCCACCTTGACAATCCCAGCGCTCCTGTGCTTGCACCTCAATGGTCACAGCTGTTTCTTGGCAATTACACAGGCAGTTTGTGCTCCCAGTGGCTTCTGGTTGCCCACTTCAGCTCTGAAAATATGACCTTATAAATGGTTAATTACTTGGCTCCTCTGAGTCCCCTGTCGCTGATGTTTTCAAGGCTTCCGGTTTCGTATGCCCGCAACTGGGCAGCACTAAATCAAAGCCCAGCTGTAGCTACAGCTCTCTCCTAACCCTTTCCCCCCTCTTAGTAGTAATTTCAGCCATAAACTCAACAATAAGCCCATCTCTTAATCTCAGCATGGACAAATGGAAAATGGTCAAATGACGCACAATTTTAAGCTTCTTGCTGTATAAATTAGACTGAGTGCGTCAGTTCACTGGAATACTCTGACCTTTTCTCCTTAAAAGTATATTAGGGGGGGAAAGATTTGGAATGAGTTCTGTGTTAAAAAATCTTCTATATTTACAGTGCACAACTGCGTTCATACAGAAGTAGACACTTAAGACATGCTGGGAAATACAAACCAGTGCACGTATAAAGAGCAGGAACCAACAAAAACTGGCCAGTTACCAGCTCCAGCATCTAAATTGACAGCCGTATTTAGGTAGGATAGAATTTCCCATTCTATGGACACTGGGGATATTATGGTACAGGGAAACATCTAGTTCCAAGTGGTCCTCGGCACTTCCTTAAAAATGCAAGTCCTTATTCAGTTCAGGAGTGAACTGTCAAATCTTCTGAATTTACAGTTACCATAAAATGGTATCTGAGGCACTGCAGGTGTTTTTCAAGATGATGGGGAAATACAGTGCTATCTCTGATGAGATACCTGATCAGATATAAATCATGCAGACACTAGAGTAGAAGTCAGGTCTGATCCGGTGATTTGGCTGCCGATTCCTCTTTAATTTATTTAATAAGAGAAGTGAGTAAATGGATGCTAATGTTTGAAGGCTGTACCCAGTACATTACAGCAGGCAAATGTCAATATTATTATCAATACTAGCTGTTTCAGGCGGTGCTACAAACTAGGGCTGTGTCCAGACTCAGGGGTTTTTTCGGGAAAAGTAGCCTTTTCCCGAAAAAACTTTCCCTGCGTCCAGACTCAAGCCGCGTTCTTTCGAAATAATTTCGAAAGAACGCGGCTTTTCTTTCGATGATGGTAAACCTCGTTTCACGAGGAAGAACGCCTTTTTTCGAAAGTTCCTCTTTCGAAAGAAGGCGTTCTTCAATGTAAATAGGGCTTCCTCGAAAGAGAGCATCCAGACTCGCTGGGTGCTCTCTTTCGAAAAAGCGGATTGCTCTTTCGAAAGATCCGCCTGCAGTCTAGATGCGATCTTTCGAAAGAGGCTCTTTCGAAAGATGCTTTCGAAGGAGCTTTTTTCGAAAGAAGCCTGCAGTCTAGACATAGCCTAGGGGTTTTCTCTCTTTTCTTTTAACCTCTCCTCAACTCTTCACAGTTTGGGAACGATGGAGTTATTTTGCATTTAATTTAATGGCATGAACTTCACAGCACAAGCCATCCAGAGAAGGGGTGGAAAATCTAATGTTTGTGTGTGTACATGTATGTACCCAAATGTTAGAGAGAAAAATAATATTCCTATAGATATTTATGTTAATACTTTCAAAGCTGCCTAAGGGATTTTCACACCTATTACCCAAAACTGATTCTGCCCACAGTGGCTGTGTCTAGACTGGCAAGTTTTTCCACAAAAGCAGCTGCTTTTGCAGAAAAACTTGCCAGCTGTCTACATTGGCCACTTGAATTTCCGCAAGAACACTGACTTCCTACTGTCTGAAATCAGTGCTTCTTGCAGAAATACTATGCTGCTCCCGTTCGGGCAAAAGTCCTTTTGCGCAAAGCTTTTGCGCAAAAGAGCCAGTGTAGACAGCTCAGATTTGTTTTGCGCAAAAAAGCCACGATCACAAAAATAGCAATCGGGGCTTTTTTGCGCAAAAGCGCGTCTAGATTAGCACGGACGCTTTTCTGCAAAAAGTGCTTTTGAGGAAAAGCATCCGTGCCAATCTAGACGCTCTTTTCCGCAAATGCTTTTAACGGAAAACTTTTCCGTTAAAACCATTTCCGGAAAATCATGCCAGTCTAGACGTAGCCAGTGAGTTCTGTTTGCCCAGTAGTTCTCCGAAAATATTATCATTATTATCCCTGATCGATGCCTATCTAACCTGCTTTTAAATATCTCCAGAGATGGAGATTCCACATCCTCCCTAGACAACCTATTCCTGTGTTTAACCACCCTGAAAGGTGGGAAGTTTTTCCTAATGTCCAATCTAAACCCCCCTTACCACAGTTTAAGCCCATTGCTTCTTGTCCTATCATCAGAGGCCAAGGAGAACAATTTTCCCCTTGGATATGGTTAATTACGTGGCTCCTTTCAGTCCTTAATCTCAGGAATGGGCCCAATCCTTTTCACTCATGAGATTCCAGTGAAATCAATGGAGGACAGAGTTTGACCCAGGTGGTACATTACAGAAAGTAACTCTAGAAAATGAATAGTGCTGACGTATACATATGAGTTCCCATTAGCCTGGTGGTTAATAAGCGTGCATAGAGCTGACTGTGTACCATTCTGTATAATTTTTTTTAAACATTGAAAGCTATATTGAATATCAGTCTTCTTTAACACAGTCCACTGGTGTGAATGTAGAGATTTTAAAACTGATGTTATAGCTATCAAATCCATGTCACTAGTGGTTGGGATTGTGTTATCAGAACATGTTTATATTACAGGGGGACAGCTGAACTTGCCAATTGGATATTGGAAGAACAAGGACCAATTCACACAATGTGCCCAGTGCTGCATTACAAAGTAAATATGTCGCTCTATCCCCACAACCTTTGCAAAAAAGATTTCAACAACTGGCCTAAATACATGTTGAAAGAGTCACTGCTCTAAAAGAGGCTTTCAGAATGTCCAGGGAAGGATTCATATTATTGACTTATTGTTTTGATACAGACAAAAAGTCCTTTTCGACAACTGTCAAATTAAGCATGGCTGCCACGGAATAAGCTACCCTTTCCCTTCCCTTGCTTCTGTGTGTGCATCTGCTGTGCCTATTGTCCAGAGAGGAACAATTCACCATTTTGTTTTGTCCTTCTTTTACCATCATTTATTCGTTGGGTTTATACTGCACTTGCTGATGTATCAGCAGGAGCTCTCCTTGGCTTTGAATTGAACAGAAAACGATTGCCCAAGGATAGCAATGTAGGGTACGATTTTTCAAAAATACTTAAGAGCCCATGTCCCATTTTCATAAGTGACCAGGTTTTGAAAAGCATTTAGGTGCCTAGCTAGACAGGTTGACACCTAGTTGTATAGACATTTCAAAATCCGACTCATTCCCACTGACTTCCCTTCATGCAGAGCATACTCAACCTGTGGAACTCCTTGCAAGAGGAGACCAGGACTTTAACAGGGTTCAAAAAAGAACTAGATAAATTCATGGAAGACAGGACCACCAATGGCTATTAGCCAGGATGGGCAGGGATGGTGTCCCTAGCCTGTTTGTCAGAAGCTGGGAATCGGTGACAGGGGATGGATCATTTGATAATTACCGGTTGTATTCATTCCCTGTGGGGCACCTGGCATTGGGCACTGTCGGCAGACAGGATACTGGGCTAGATGGACCATTAGTCTGACCCAGTATAGCCATTCTTATGTTCTTATGACTTCTGGGTGTTTGTTAATCCAAATAAAATATCCCACTCTTTGAAGCTATTTCAACACACGTATTTAATTAATAAGGCCTACAGGCTATTTTATTTGAAATTCCATAGACCTACATATGTCCAGTGTTTAAATAAATTAACAGCCTACTCTTAATTCACATAATTTTTTTTGGAGGGGGGGCAGACTCTTTCGTCTGACACACACCGTGCAGAGCCATTTAAAAAAAGGTTAAAGCCTGTTGTTTAATGCATTATTACAATATGTTCTTTATTTATAACACAGAATGCAAAGGATTGGCTCTATTTTTATCTTCCTGGGAGTTTATAAATAAGCTGATTCTGTTCATTCTGATGCACACACACCAGATGCAATCCTTAACACCATGTTATGCCCGCTATTCCATGCATAATTCAGGCCTGCTCTTTATTTTTAAAGTGTAAGGAAGATCAGATTTGGTTCTTGGTTGTCACTGTTACTAAGGTGGGCATCGGGCTGTTCCTGAACTGAAATGGAACTCATCTTGACTAGATTTTGAGATCTACATTCAGAGATGAGGTCTACAAATGAAACAGCAATTGAAGATGGAGCCCTCTGTTAGAGTTCTATTGATTTGCACTAGCTGGCCATTTAGCTTCAACCTCTTGTTTAGGAGGAAAATAGCAACATGTAGAACAAAGCATTCATTTAAAAAAGGAACACGGTTATATTCTTTATACTGGACATCAGTCAGAATGTGAGACATCTGATCCATAGACATAAACTGCCTTGGCAAGTTGCATCTAGTCAAGAAACATGCAACAACAAAGGTAAAAGCAGGAGCTGAATTTACCTCTGGTGGTGCACTGAACATCAGCAGAATTGCAGCAAGTGAATTTGGTCCAGTATGATATTCCCTCTTTTGCCAAAAGATCCTATGGAAAATCCACACCAGTATTGCAGTATTCTCTGTGAAAAGTTGCTGTGCTCTTAGATGTTCACAACTAATACAATCCAAGCTTTGTTATCTAGCATTCACTGAAAATGGGGGTTTCCGGTTAATCAAATTTGTCAGTTACTTGAGCTTTACATCAATGGTTCATGAATTTTTCACCTTGCACTAGCCATAGTTGCAGGATGGGTTAGATTATATCCGATAACGGTATTAAGCACAGAAGCATGACACAAACAAACTTTACACTGTCGCAAGTTTACAAATCTCAGTGTGAAATGACTTCCACAAGCACCGGAAAATGTTGAAAAATGCTTCCGAATGGCTATCGGAATTTTTCAAGTGAACTGAAGGGGGAATTGTGTTGCCATCTGTGACAAATGTTGTTTAATCAAGTTATCCAGATTTTAAAGTGCCGGATAAGAAAGCTTGTGCTGTACTCGGAAATTCCTAAAGGGAAGTAAAAATCCATTCTGAGCTACAGATGTTGCTGTCAGTTCACAAACATGAGAGTTTTGCATGTTAAATAAATTGATCTTTAAGGAAACTCATCATTAGCCTAACTGCTCTCATACTGAGATAATTGCTGAAGGGTTTTGAAAAATCTCATCCTCAATGCCCAACATTAGATCTTGCCAGGAATTGTGGTTTTGTTCCCAGAAAAACAAAAGCATCATTTTTTGTTGACGTTTCTCTTAATGTTTTAGTTCTTGTGTTGTGGGGGGTGGGGTTAATGAATCCTGCAACATTTTGATGAATGAGATTTTTTTTTTGTCAAAAATGATTGCTGAGTCAAGCATCTTTTCTCAAGAGAGGAGGGATGGGAGTGCGTTTCAATGAAAAATTCTCAGTTAGCTCTACTAAAGATGTAAGCAACTAGTCATTTATTATAGTCCTGCAGCAAAGTATTGCTTAAAAAAATTCACCCCTGTCTGAATACTGTTTCTTTCTACACATTCTATGATTAATAATCATAATTATTTTAATCATCTCATTGATTGCAATAGGATGTAGACCCCTAGTGATCTTAGGTGTCTAATAGGGTTTTCAAAAGCACATACCTGCATTTTTCAATTCCTTTCAATGCTTTTGAAAATCTGTCCCTCTGTATCCAGGGCCTTGTGTAGGGCCTGAGGGTTACAAATGTGCTGCTGCGGTGCTTCAAAGTAGACACTCTCTGTGCCAACAGGAGTGATTTTTCTTACTAGTGTAGTTAAGCCACCTCCTGAGAGGCAATATGTAGTCCACAGAAGAATTCTTCTGGTCAACTTAATACTATCCACAGGGATTTGGATCATGTTCCTCCAGGGTATGGATTTTTCACACCTTTAATAGGCATAGTCAAACTTGTCTAAGGCTAGGTCTACACTATACCCGACAGTTTGGCTTAAGGTACACAACTCCAGCTATACAGAATACATAGCTGGAGCTGGTTTACCTGAAGCCAAGCTTGGCAACTTCCCCATCAATGTCTCTCACTCCTCACAAAAGCAGGATTACCGGTAGCCGGCAAGGGTGCTCTCTGAGTTCAATTTAGCGATTCTAACTACACTCACTAAATCGAACTCTGCAAGATGGATTGCAGCAGTGGCGATCTTCTGTCTCGTGTAGGTAAGACCTAATTTTCTAGTGCAGACCAGGCCGTAGCCCTTTTGAAAGTGGGGCCTAGGCTCATAAATCACTTGGGTAGATTTCTAAATTTTGCCCTTTGTCCTCAAATACAAATACTAGTACCAGAGGGGACGACAGACGTGCCGGGCCCCTAGGGGGCCAGCTCCATGTCCCTGGAAGGGGTGGGGCTTCAGGTAGAAGAGAGGAGGCAGGGGCTAGCCTCCCCCCCCCCTCCCCCGGCAGTCCTCACTACTTCCTGGAGTGTACCACTTGGGGCTCCGATGGTGATTGCAAGGGCTTGGAGCCGCAGCTGCTTCCATTGCTGTATTAGCAACCCCTGGGGCAGTTGCCCCCTTTGACTTCCCTATAGGCGGACCTGAGTATTGCTTATAATTTATTACAATTAATGATAATGTGCACTGGTATATCTAACATGCATCACCTGGATTCACATGAATTGGATTTGGAAATAAAATCCCCATGTGCATGTATATTTTGCCTGCAGGTGAAAACTAAACAGTTCTACTCCCTGAACTCTGGCCTTTGGCAAGAATATAGAGAAATGTTTATTAGTCCGCCATTTGAAAGAGAGAACAAAGCTTGTATAAAAGAGAGGCGAAAACTATTGTTGCTGGAAATTGAATCCCGACGCGTGTTCTGTATCTTATCACTGTTCACTCTTTGATCTATATTTACAAATAGACTTAAAATGGCACATTAGCAAAAATAGGAATGGAAAAAAGCAAAGTTCCCAACCACCTGGCTCACAAGCTCAATATCAAATTCAAGTCTCTAGACTTCTGGTAAAGCCTAGGGTGGGTTAAAGTAGCAAGGGATTAGAGGGAATGAAGACCATTAATCCAGCTTTCCCCTCACAGGACAGGTTACATCTTCTGTTCCCATCAGCTGCAGTATGATTTTATATTTTCTATGCAAGAGAAGTTTTTGGAAGGGGAAGTGCACATGCTCACCACCTAAAGACAGTGGAAGCTGGCTACCACTAGCAGCTAACAGGATAATTTTAGAAAGAAATCTTGGAATAGTGGATGGAAAAATGACAGTCTAAGAACAGGGGTTGTCTTTCAGAAATCTGGAAGTACATTTGTTTTTTTCAGATCAGTGCATAGGTCCATGAACTATGAAAAATAAGTCCTATTTGGAAGGAGGGGGTAAAATATGCCAGTTATTTGTAAAACATCCGAAGTGAATGATTAATTTCACTTCCAAATTGTTGTTAGGTCGTGGAACCAAACATTAGAAATGTACTCATAATAAAATAACCTCCCATTCAGGCAGATATTGAAAGGCATATTCGACATATGCACAAATACTAAGAACCAAGCCAGCTAATCTGATTTTCAGAAGTGTTAACGATGCTACATATCTTAATTTGTCTCCGTAGCAATATGATGGTTATTTTGGGTCACGTTCTCTGCTCATTTACAGAAGTTTTCATATTTTCAGCAAAACTCTGTGTAGTTTTTGTGCACTGAGGCCTGGTCTACACCACAGCGGAAGGTCGAAGTGAGATACAACAAGTAAATTGTATAGCTGGAGTCGACGTATCTTAAATCGCACACAGCGGTGGTCAAAGGGAGTAAATGCTCCCATCAGCTTCCCTTACTCCTCCTACATCAGGACTATCACTGATGGGGGCACCCACTGAGTTCGATTTAGTGGGAAAATTGATCGCAGCAGTGTAGCTGTGCCCTGAGTGTAACTGGCTGCATATAAGAGAGAGAGATATTGAGATAAATGTAATGTATAGCAAGACAGGTATTTAGATCTAGAGACAGATGTTTAGATGGCCAATAGTTGGGTTACTTTGTAAATATTTGGTTTCTTCAGGTAACTTTAGAAGAATGGTGTATTTTCATTTTTTATCTAACCATTAATATGTAGATATTTAAGATGCAATCTCTAAATATTAATGTTTTCTAAGATGAAGGTTGGATTTTTCATTTTCCCTTAGATCATGATTACCTTGGAGCATGCAGCATCCTTTCTGATTTTTGGAAAGTGCTTAGCACATAATATGTGCTGCGATAATATAATCACAATAATTGTATTTAATATTTTGTTTAATTTCTTTGTGAGATCATATGGCTTCCTTCATCTTAATCATCCTGTCATCACAATCCTCACATATTAGAATGTACATTGTTTTAAGAGTGGTACCAGATCCCATTAAATGATACACGATGAAAAACAGTATTTTACTAGCTGCTGCAAGTTAATGTCAACGTTATCAGAGTTTGCTTCAATTTGGAGAAGGATTCAACATTTTGCTTGCTTTTTTGAATCCCTTGTGTCTGCCAGACTGGGTTTGAAGTCTCAAGAACAAAATAAAAAGCTTTTTTCCTGATACTTCTGTGGCTGGGTTTTTACTAGACCTGGAAGGCTGGGTTAAGATATGCAACTCAAGCTACATAAAATGTGTAGCTGAAGTTGGCTTACCTTGAGCCAAGTTCCCGTCAACTTCCCTTACTCCTCATGACTGCCAGGAGTACCAGCCCCGACTGGAGCCTCCATCAGCATTTGATTTAGTGGGTCTTAACTAGACTTGCTAAATCGAATGCAGAAGATGGATCTCCGGTGTGGAAAGTATAGCTATGGCCTGTAATTTCTGTTTCTGACCCTTTTTGAATTTTTCAAGACTTTAGTACAGTAGTCTGGAACTATCAATTCTGGTCCCAATCAACAATAGAAGTGGAGAAAGTTATGTTTGTAAAAGTGAGGGAAGGTTCAGGTGGGAGAGTATCCTTAATTTTTCCAGATAAATTTACTTGTCTGTAAGGATAATATCTCACCCCCCCAAAAAAAATCTCATGAAAACCACATGTCTAGTGTGTTTTGAAAGGGTATGAAGAGATGACAGGAGGAGCTTTCTTTTTTTCAGGTAACAATCTTTTGCAAAACATAGTTTGCAATTCCAAAACTTTTTTTTTTAAGGTTTGTGGTTAGTTTATCCACAAAATTGACTCATGCCTTGATATTTCTAGCCATAATCTGTTTTTGCAAAGAACCAGGTTGGGCAGAGAAAAAGAAGAGAAAACCCAAAATAAAAAGCATTTAGACTAGTGGTTCCTAACCTGTGGTCTGCTGACCCTTGGTTATCTGTGATGGTACTGCATGGGGTTCGTGGAAAATTTTAAAATAAGGATTGGGCCCACTGTGATGGGCACTATCCTTTTCTTTTTCTTTCCTTAATTTTCGTTTCCTTTTCTTTTTTTTCTCCCACAGGAAGGGGGGTCCGTGAAATTTTAATTGATTAAAAAGGGGTCCCTATGCTCAAAAAGGTAGGGAACCAGTGAGTTAGACTCTGATTAACATGATTTTCCCCTGCACTACAAGAGTATGTGCCTTGTGCACAGGGGATATGCTCCCTATCAGTGTTCTATTTCTGCCATGTATTGAACACTTCAGCCTTTACCCCCTATGAACATTTACCCATGTGCTTTCTGGTTCCTAGTCAGTAGGGCTGTGTCTAGACTGGCAAGTTTTTCCGCAAAATCATCTGCTTTTGTGGAAAAACTTGCCAGCTGTCTACACTGGCCACTTGAATTTCCGCAAGAACACTGACGATCTCATGTAAGATCGTCAGTGTTCTTACGTAAATACTGTGTTGCTCCCGTTCGGGCAAAAGCCCTCTTGCGCAAATCATTTGCGCAAGAGGGCCAGTGTAAAGAGCACAGTACTGTTTTCCGCAAAAAAACCCCGATCGCGAAAATGGCGATTGGGGCTTTTTTGCGGAAAAGCGCATCTAGATTGGCCACGGACGCTTTTCCGCAAAAAGTGCTTTTGCGGAAAAGCGTCCTGCCAATCTAGACACGCTTTTCCGCAAATGCTTTTAACGGAAAACGTTTCCATTAAAAGCATTTCCAGAAAATCATGCCAGTGTAGACATAGCCTAGGAGTCTAACAAAGTCATTTGATGACAATGTGTTTTGTACATTTCAGGAAATTCATGGTCCCTACAGATGGGTGACATGGTTTTGGACAAATAGTTTATTTGACAAAAAAAATGCAGTTTGGATCAATCCCAAACTAGTGGTGAGCTTCACACAAGTATTTTTGGTCATTCACATTAAGGAGGATATGATAGTACTATTTTTTGCCACCTTCATGAGTTTTAGCCCTCCAGGAAGGCCATTCACCCAGGGAGGTAAAAAAAACCAGCTTTGAACTTCCACTCTGTAACCAACCCCAAATAGACTTTTTTAATTCCCAGAAAATACCAACAGCATTGTGATTCTAATTCAAGATGATTTTGTTTATTACTCATACTACATTTTGGAACTGCCACTGAACTCCAAAACCAAATCTTCTCCCAGTTCTATTTAGCACCTCGCAGGATGAATTTGTACAGCTCTACATGATATATATATATATAAGTGAACCAGACAGGGGAACTCAAAACTTTTGGAGCATTAGCACAAATCAGCTGCATTCAAGTGGAAAAATCACATAGATCAAAAGTTGGAATCTTAATATATATATATATATATATATATATATATATATATATATATATATATATATATATAGTGGAAAATTCACATAGGTCAAAAGTTGGAATCTTAAGATTCCGACTTTTGACCTAAGTGAATTTTCCACTTGAATGCAGCTGATTTGCGCTAATGCTACAAAAGTTTTTAGTTCCCCTGACTGGTTCCCTCTATCAGAGTCTAATAACCCTTGACTATC
This sequence comes from Pelodiscus sinensis, assembly GCF_049634645.1. Classification (NCBI taxonomy): domain Eukaryota; kingdom Metazoa; phylum Chordata; order Testudines; family Trionychidae; genus Pelodiscus; species Pelodiscus sinensis. The sequence continues at coordinate 24,679,767 of NC_134730.1, read as the reverse complement.
GCAGCTGGGGAAGATTAGGAGCTGTCTAAATATAATGAGATGTATGCATAGACTTCAAACTGTCATGCATTTCTCTGGTTAACAGCGCAGAGATCAATTTTTCCACTGGGGTAAATACAATGGAATGTTCCATTCCAGGATTCCTTGAAATGACTGTGTCCAATTCTGAGCCCCCCATTACAGAAAGAATGTGGATGCATTGGAGAGAATCCAGCAGAGGGCAACAAAAAATGATTAGGGGGCTGGAGCACATGACTTTTGAGAAGAGACTGAGGGACTTGGGCTTATTTAGTCAACAGAAGAGAAGAGTGAGGGGGGATTTGATAGCAGCCTTCAACTAGCTGAAGGGGCTTCCAAAGAGGAGGGAAATGCCTGTTCTCAGTGGTGAGAGATAGCAGAACGAGGAGCAATGGTCTCAAGTCACAGCGAGGGAGGTCTAGGTGGGATATTAGGAAAAACTATTTCCTTAGGAGGGTGGTGAAGCACTAGAATGGGTTCCCTAAGCAGGTGGTGGAATCTCAATCCCTAGCGGTTTTGAAGTCCTGGCTTCACAAAGCCCTGTCTGGAATGATTTAGTTGGGATTGGTCCTGCTTTTAGCAGAAGGTTGGACTCAATGACCTCCGGAGTTCTCTTCCAACCCTAGGATTCTAAGATTCTATGTAAGAAAAACTGTCAAAGTTGTGCACGCTTCACATGTATGCTCCAATTTCTGTCTGCTAAATGCCTGAGAGCAGATACTTTCATTCAAGGACAGACTACCATGAGTAGGAGGACTGGAAACAGCTGTGTCAGGTGTCTAGCACAAAAAATATTTCCTAGAGGGCAACTACCTTTCAACTAAGCGGCAATACATTGGCCTGGTAACAACAAATGGAAAGAGCTAGACAGATACAAAAGACCTGCTTGGAATGAGGCTTCCAGTGTCGATTTCCAGCATTTTGTTTTTCCTAGTGATTTTTCCCTGTACAAATGGCTCATGCCAGGGGGGTTGGAATCAACCCCGTGGTGTTCATTTAGAAGGAAAGGTTTTTACATAACCCAGTCGCTGTCCAACACGAAACAATGTTAAGCTCCAGGGGTCGATATACCAGGACTTTAGGCTTCATAATATCATTAAACTCATTTGACCTTCAGTTAAAAGTCCAGAAAAGAAGGGGAACGAGTTAAAGCCTTTTGAAAGGGAAAGTATGACATAAGACTTTCACTTTCATAACATTTCTGGTGCCTTTTCTCTAGAGCATGTGTTTGGAAGGCAGAACTGCTAGTCTGACCATTTTGTAGAGATGTGGCGAGCAATCTAGACGGCAAGTCTATCATAACCAAAGGTGCATCTACACTGCACCGTTATTTCGAAATAATCAGAGTTATTCCAAAATAACAATGCGAGCGTCTACACAGGAATTCCGTTTTTTGCAAAATACTATCGACATAACGGGTGGCTTATTCTGACTTCTGCAAACTTCATTCCATGAGGAATAACTCCTCTCCCAAAATAGCTATTTCGAAATAGCTGCAGTGTGGATGATCCACTGCTGCTATTCCAAAATAGCCCCTCACCAGGGCCATTCTAAGTAATTTGTCCCCAGTGCTTCCTGGGCCTCTAAATTGAAATAGCACATTCTCGTTAGGGAAGTCTGCCTCAAATTAATTTTGAGGCTTCCCTGTAATGTGGACTTATTCTGAAATAAGCATGCAGTGTAGATATATCCCAAGATGGTCACCTGGGATAGGGTAGTTTTGCTCACTGCGCTTGTGTACATAGAATTTGCAGCACTGTGATTGGATGCAGAGGGAGTTCCTGGCTCTCACTCCCACCGTTCTATGCAATCAGCATGCACCTCACTTCACGTGCTTTTTATTTAGGTACATGCCACTTTTGTAATTCCAGCAGGAAAAAAACTATGTGGATAGAAACTAGCAGACTCTGGCAACCCTATGCATGGCCAATGGAAAGCAAAATGTCTCATGGGTCACGAACAGAACTCTGAGGGGTCCCAGGGGTTGCAGGTTGCCCACCACTGATACAGAGGGTAGTAAAGATGGGCGGGGAGAAAAGAAATGAGTTGAATTCTGAGTTCTCCCAACTGGTTCACTCTCAGAGTCCAACAAACATCACTCTCACTTTCTCAGTGGTCTCAGTGCCTCTGGATTACATAAAACTATCATTAGTAGATGCCTTTTGCGGTGGAGGGTGGGGGGAATAAAATAAATTAGTTGAGAGAACCTGGCGCAGCTGTTGCTGTGAAAACCCAGGTGGTGTCAGGGATTCAGCCATTAGCTAGTAGAGATGGTGATGACATCTCTCCGGGTCAGCACACTGAAGACAAGAGTTATGGTGGGGGTGGCAGCCACAACAGTGAAACTCACTGTGGTAACCGTTATCCTTTCTGGGTTAAAATACCCCACCCTCTCATTATTTTGTTCACTAAAAACAATTTTGGTTCATTAATTCCGGTCTCCAAATCATCAGTTTTTAACATGCACAATTTCCACAGTCCTGGCTTTAAATCCAAGTGGCTTTTTTGATTTAGACTAATGCAGTTTATCTCTCAGGTTTTCTTGCGTCCGTTCCCATCAACATTTGTCACTAAAGGCTACCGTAACACCTTATGAACTTCCATTCACTTTTTACAGCTAAACTCACAATCAGGCTACATTTTGTAGGCCCAGTTGTCACAAAATACCTTATTCGACTCTTCCTTACTGGATTTCGCAATGGTTTTCTGTGACTCTCTGCTGACAGGAATTTTCCAGACTCGTGTTCATGTTGGTCACTCCCTGCACTCTTCAAGCCAATGACTTTCTTTGGTTAGGAAGCAGGGAATCCGGTGCTGGACTTTCATTTCTACTCCTAAATAGCAAGGCCAAAAACAAAGTCAGATTTATCTGCCTATTGTTATGTGGAAAATCTGTTTCATGGACAGCATGCATCACCAGGGCTAATGGAAATTTTTTGTGCTCCTCCCTCCAAGTTCCATGCAAAATGCTACATAATCCAAAAGTTATCAAAATAAGTGATCTGATTTTCATAGCTGCTGCGTGTTCACACTCCCAGAAGAGCCAGAGAACTCCTTTAGGGCCTTGTCTACACTACATCAGAAGGTCAAAGTAAGATACACAACTCTAGCTTGGTAAATTACATAGCTGGAGTCGACATATCTTACATCATGTTTCCATATTATCCACACAGCAAGAGGCTGAAGGGAGCAAATGCTCCCATCAGCTTCCCTTACTCTTTATGAGGATCGGGAGTACCAGTGCCAATGGGTACACCCTCTTAGTTCGATTTAGCAGGTCTGTACTAGACCCACAAAATAGAACCCCAGAAGATCAACCATGAAAGTATCAGTCTTCTGCGCAGTGTAGATATGCCCTAGGTGTTTAGATGTGGAGTACCTATGTCTGAAAATTTTGATTCATGACTTTTCTCTGTTAAAAATATTTTGAGTCCAAATTTCAGTTGTAACCCAACAGAGGCACTTATTCAGCCTTCATTATCATGGGTCCTGAGCACTTCACAAAATTGGATGCATGTCTCCCGACATCTGCTCTGAGAGACACAGGAAAGTGTCTTCTTTAATTTTATAAATGGAAACTGAGGCACAGAAAGTAAGTGATTTGTTTAGGTCACACAAAGGCTGTGGCCCAGTTTGCAATAGAACCTGAGTCATCTAAGCCCCACACTGCCATCCCAACCACTGAATCATCCTTCATTTCCCTGCCACATATGTCCTTTCTATCCACAAGCAGAGGTTACCTGAGTGCTCTACAATGGGCAATGTCATGGGAACAGACAAGCTGAACACAGGAGTTGTGTCTCCACCACAACCAAGTACAACTGAATTAAGGACTCATCATATGATGAGTGTGGCATTTGACACGCAAGTAGGAAGCCAAGGTCTCCATCCTGAAAAGCTTGCAATGGACAACTTGACAAGATATGGGATAAATATTTAGCACTTATATAACTCTGTATATGGCATGACATGCTTTCCATGACAAGGTCCCAGGTCCTCCATTACATCGGGCTTGTCTTCACTACAGGATGGATCAATGGGCAGTGATCGATCCAATGGGGATTAATTTATCGCATCTGTTCCATGTGTGATAAATTGACTGCTGAATGCTCGCCTGTTGACTGTTGTACTCCACCAAAATGAAAAGTGTAAGTGGAGTCCACAGGAGAGAGTCAGCTGTCACCGTACTGCTGTGAAAATGCCATAGAAAGGAGACCTAAGTTCATTGACCTAAGTACATTGACTTGAGCTACGTTATTCATGTAGCTGAAGTTGGGTAACGTAGGTAAATGGCCTACGACAATGTAGACAGATAGGCTGCGTCTAGACTGAATCCCTCTGCAGACAGAGGGATGCAAATCAAGCACTTCCAAAGTGAAAAGGAGCCTGGGATTTAAATATCCCGGGCTTCATTTGCATACTCACATTCCGACGCTGTGCCGATCAGGCTCAATGTCAAAAGTGAAAGTAAAGTGTGTAGCCACAGCTCTGCTGACAGCGGGGAGCTTTTTTGGCAGATCCTGTACTCTTCAAAATCTCCTAGTTAAGCCAGAGTGGTCTCTAGTCATTATTGTGTGCTCTTGAACCCCTAAAAAGTCCCTTTGAAAGTGGAAGGCAGCTTGGGTGAAAGTGATCATGAAATCACAGAGTTCATGACTCTAAGGAATGGTATAGAAGGGAGAATAGAAAAATAAAGACAATGGGTTTTCATAAGGCAGACTTTAGTAAACTCAGAGATCTGGTAGTTAGAGTCCCATAGAAAGCAAGACTAAAAGGAAAAACAATTGAAGACAGATGGCTGTTTTTCAAATTCTCAACCAATTCTTCTCTTTTTGTTAAAATCATATCTAGAACATCCTCCCCCCAGTAGCTGTTGACACCTTCCAAAATAAAAAATTGTCTCTAATACATTCCAAGATCTTGATGGATAATCTGTGCCCTGCTGTGTGATTTTCCCAACAGATGTCTGGATAGTTGACACCACCAAGTCCTGTGCTTTGGATGATTTTATTCCTTGTTTAAAAAAAGTTTCATCCACCTCTTCTTCCTAGTTAGGTGGTCTGTAATAGTCCCCTACCATGATATCACCCTTGTTTTTTATCCCTTTAACCTTACCCAGAGAATCTCAACAAGTCTGTTTCCTATGTCCATTTCCACCTCGGTCCAAATATACACATTTTTAATATATAAGCAACACCTCCTCTCTTTTTTCTCACCTATCCTTCCTGAACAAGCCTGATTGAGTTGTGAATGAAAACTAAGGGTGGCTTATAGTCCTGTGAGGCCATGACACCGTATCAGCCGAGTGTCATTCGTCACCTTACTTCTTTTCTCCAGCTGAACAGGTGCTTCAGGACTTTGGATACAATTAGCTAAAGTATTATCAAATCACTTTATGACCCATTAATGAAGCTTAGCCCAAATAAGAATTGTAGGATTGGGCCTTAAGGATTTGTACTGCAGTCTTTATTCACCCCATAAGCAGTCAGTTTTGCTTGCTTAAGGCCTATGGGCTCAATCTAAAGTCAGGGATATCAGTGGAAAGACTCAAGCCAGGTCTACAGTAGACCTGGCAGCTCACTTACATAGAATATGTAACTGGAGTTGGCTTAGCTTAAGCTGAGCGTGGCACATCCCCATCACGGGAAGCCGATGGGAGCAAGCATTCATGTTGGCTTCCCCTTCTCCTGGCAAAAGCAGGCATACAGGCCGCTGGTGGGGGTGCCCTCTGAGTTTGATTTAGCAAGTCTTAACTAGACTCACCAAATCAAACTCTGGAAGATCGATCACAGCAGCATCGATCTTCTGCAGAGTGATGTCATGGCTTCACATTGACTTCAGTGGTTTGGGAACTAGGCCCTATAAGACAACAGAAACATTTTTCTCTGAATACATGCACTGAACCTGGTAAAGTATTTTCCATAAGTGGGTCATTAGACATCTGGACCGCAAATAAACCAGAGTTCTGGATAGAGAGCAAGTGATACTATTGCTCAGAACAAAGATTAGAAAAGGAACAATGTCATTTCTCTTTAGAACAACAGCTGCCTGATTGCAGCTGTTGAGACAAAAGTACCCTGTCCTTCAGGGCAGAAGTGTTTATTCCGATTCCAAATACCGTATGATAGTTGAGGGAGGGTTCTTTGGTTGTTAACTGACAAAATAGAATCTTCCCCAAAGGCCCCAAATGTTTAGGCATGTTCATAAATTCATCCCCATCCCAAACAGCACTTAAGTACGTGCTTAACTATAACCGTTTGCTTAAGTCTCTTTGGAACTTAGGAAGGCGGTTAAAGTTTGAAACATGCATAAGCAGGTTGTCTTATTAAAAAGGAACAGCCACTGAACCGAGGCCAATATTAATGTTGTTAAGCTTTTTAAAATAAACATTTATCGCTAGAAAGGTGGCAAGGACCAATTTCAACTCCAGCGGACCATTTTTTTCTTTTCTCTCTGTACGTTGGAAATAATTTTTAGACTAGGATGATAGGCACAGGGCAAATCTTCACAGGATCCAAGCTTCTTCTTTACTTTTCTATTGCTTCACACATGATGCTGAAATCAAAGAAAATAACCATTTGTAAGAATAACCTATGGGTGGGCTTATTCTGAATGATCCCACTGTAATCTATAGAGGTTTCATGAGCTTGCCGCACTTACCAAAACTTTCTGGTTGTGCCCCCTCACTCTTGTATTGCTGTTCAAATGAAAATATCTTGCTATCAGAATTTTTATAGTCCTATGCATTATGATGGAAAGAATGGGATCCTTTGGTTTTGCACACCTCTTGCACCAGAATCCCTTTTTTATGAAGCTGCCGCCATATAATCAATTTGGCCAGACAATGCAAAATAAATTACTTTTGCCTGGAGCCTTAATAAAGGGCAGGAACACAATGTGTTGTTTTTTTTCTTTTGACCATTAAAAACACAGCATGGGTGGAACAAGAGTAATTTTGTTCACTGAATGAAAAATGGAGAAAATGCAGCATGCTAGTTTTTCGTGGAAAATATTCGTCTTGCGAGTGGTGTTGTGTTAAATTGGAAACTTACCCAGGTGCTCCATCAATGGACACCCCATTAAAGTCAAATTAGAAGTTTATGCTTTGATTGGTTTGCAGCTATGATAACCCACAATAATGACCCCAACGGAAGTCCTGGTAGTCAATTTCTGCAGCTATTTACACATTCTTGGGCTTGGGTGGTAGATGCTTCATTCCTATTGAGTGTAACTGAGGAAAGATACTCAAAGCTGTCACTTGTTCATAGATCACCCTTTCGGACTATGTCTAGACTACAGGCTTCTTTCGGAAGAAGCTTTTCCGGAAGAGATCTTCCGGACAATCTTTTTCCGAAAGAGAGCGTCCACACAGTCAAAGCTCATAAAAAAAGCGATCTGCTTTTTCGAAAGATAGCATCTACACTGAATGGACACTATCTCGTATTTCAGCTGTGATTAATATGGATGTAGAGGCCGCCAGGGCACCTGTGCTTTTTCCTCTTTCCTCTTCTTTCAAAAGAACTCCCTCTTCCCCATCCACACATGCCGTTTTCTGAAAGAGCTCTTTTGGAAAAAGGCTTGTCCCTCATAGAATGAGGATTAATAACGTTGGGAAAACATCTCTGTTCTTTCGATTTTCTTCCAGAAGTACGCGATTGCAGTGTGGACGTAATTGAAGTTTTTTTTCGGGAAATTGGCTGTTTTTCTGAAAAAACTCTGTAGTGCAGATGGCATAAAAGAAGAAGGCGTAAAATACAATTTAGGGCCCCACTTGTGGTTCTTTGTGAATGAAAGTTGCAGGGGCCTAGGCACCTCACAGAATTTGCACGGTCAGGTTCTATGTCTCCAGAATGAGGTACCCTTATTTATACCCAGGTACAGCTGGAAGAAATCTTCCCATTGAAATTTGGTTTCCTCTCCACCCCAGCATAAATTGCAGAATAGGCAAAACCACACTATTTGGTTGAACGCATGTCAGTTCAACCAAATAGTTTCAGTAAGAAGAGAAACCTGAAAAAACCTGAACAGATCACGTTTACATTTTTGAAATCCCCTATTTCAATTATTATTTCAAAACTACTTTTTATTTGGCAATTTCCTTTAATTTCATTCTAAATAAAATACAATAAAAATGTGGAAAGTCTGAATTACACATGTCATTTCATTCAACCCAAAACATTTTTTTTTCTTTTTTAGAATTGCCAAGGAACTGAACAAAAAATTGGTATTCGCCAAGCTTCATAACCAGGGATAGAAACCCGTTGCTTCCAAGCGTAACCTCATGCACATGGAACTACATTGCCCTGACCATCGGGTACAAAGAAGTGGATTTTAGGAATGGGCAAGGCACAGACATTAGTCAGTTTCTATTTCTCATTGAAAACACCATTCTAGAAAACCTGTAACAGTCAATTACCAGTTCCATTAAGGGCATGATATTCAAAGGTACTGAGCATTGACTGCTCCCATGGAATTGAAATATATCTGCAGGTTGTCAGTGGGACAGGACAGTCTCTTGGACAAACCTGGCTGAATTCAGTTTAAGAATTTTAAGAGTTCTTTGTATAAAAAATACAAGTGGTTTCGGTACTATTGTGGGATTACCTGTGTTTCCAAGAGGGAGGGGTGATCACAGACGTCCACGAACTAGGAACCATGTGGGGCTGGTTAGGCAAATTCACTCAGGTTGTACCATCCTGGAGAGCTCCCACCATCAACGGGAGAGGGGAGAGGGTCTTGCATATGAGTCAACCTGGATTTTTCCAAGGACCAGCCAAAGATAGATGCCTAAATAGCCAGAGTTAAACCTGCCTCAGGGCCTTCTGATCCGCCTTCTGATCCATCTAATGGGAAGAGCTCATGGCCTAAGGTGGGCCCCAATCCTTAGGGAAAACCTGGAAGGTCTTTCTGCTGCCGAGCGAAAGCTGCGCTGAACTTGTGATCACAAGAAAACATGTTGTGTGGTGTTTGAAGGACCAATCACAGCCCTTCTTTGAGCAAGGGAGGGAACCCTGGCTATCTTATAAGCATGTGTAGGTTCTTTTGCTCTTCTAATACATTTCCTCTGTGATGGGTTTACCTTTGGAAGAAATGGGCTTTCCTCAGAAAGAGCCCTGAATGGAGATGCCTATTTCTTAGGACTGGAAGGGACCCTGAAAGGTCAATGAGCCCAATCCCCTGTCTTCACAGTAGGACTAAGAACTGTCCCTGGAAGATTTTGTCCCAGATCCCTGGATGGGCTCCTCAAGGACTGAACTCACAACCCTCAGTTTAGCAAGCCAATGCTCAAACCACTGAGCTATCCCTCCCCCATGGGCTCATGTAGCTCTGTTATTACACTATGTACTGTCTCTGTGGCGAGAAGGGAAGCAGCCTGGTTGAGACAGACTTGTGGGCCCCTGGGCAAGGTGGAGGGGGTGGCACCACACTCCTGGAAGGGGTGGGCCTAGTCCTCAACAGTACCCAGAGCGCATCACTCCACCCAGGCAGCCCTTACAGTGCCGCAAATGCTGATTCAAAGGGCTGGGGCCCCAGCCATTACTGCTAAATCGCTGTGCCCCCAGGCAATTGCCCCCTTGGTGCCCCCTGCTGGAAGGCCTGGGAATACCGTTGCAGTTGCCCAGAATTGTGACAAAAAAAAATCCCCCCCAAAATCAGTCTAGAAGTGCAGCAAACTGCCTGAGCTGGTAATTATAATGAGCAACGGAAAACAAATATAGGAAAATCCCCAACCAGCTCACTAATATTCTATCCGACACAATTCCTTCCCAGCAATAGGCACTGGCAAAGGTCATCATTCAAGTCTCTGAGAATCACTCCGTTTATTATTAGGGCACTGTTGTTAGGTGCTATTTCAGAATTTCCAGTACACCAAATGATAATTTCAGTCAGTACTCTCATAAAGAATACCATCAATAAACTATTTTGGTGTTAAGTGCATCAACAGTTGCTAATTCAGTACTTTACAAGGCTCAATATGTTATTGAGCTACGCTACCAGTTGGTAAACTAAAATCACACTCAGTATTTAACCTACATACCTGTGCTTGCAGTGTATAAAAATCGCTTTATTTTCCATAAAGAGCAATCTTTTCTTGCCGCACTTGATAGGTGTCAATGATTGTGGTTAGAGAAATGTAGCTGTTGCCATGATAAATAAGCTTTTGCAAGATCGATTGCTTGACAGGTGACAATTTTGCAATTAGCTGTAATATAAGTTGATTTAAATTTTATTCTTGCACGTATATGGAAGAAAAATGGTGACAAGTAAGCTATCACTAATGATTTGTAACAGTCTAGATTCATGAGTGATATCCTAGCCCCTTTGGAAATCAGTGGAAGTTTTGCCGTTGAAAAAAAACAGTTGCTACTTTTTTGAAGAAAGCCTACCATTCCCACGCAAAATTTCATTTTGATTGGAAAAAAAAATTGTTAAAAAAGGGGTTCAACTTCTGTGGTTGAAAATAATGCATCCAAAGGAGTGGGAGGGGGAATTGAAAAGCATGTGTCTAACTAAGAACACGTGTGTGTACCAACATGTATGTCTACACGGCAGTTAGAAACCTGAGGCTGGCCTATGCCAGCTGACTTAGGTCCACAGAGCTTGGGCTATGGACCTGTTTAATTGCAGTGTAGATATTTGAACCTGGGGCTGGAGCCCAATCTGTAGGACCCTGACAGATGGTCCCAGGATCTGAGAACTTGGGCTTTAGCTTAACTAAATAGACCTTTAACCCAAGTATGAGAGAGGTAGCTGTGTTAGTCTGAATCTGCATAAACAACAAGTCCTGTGGCACCTTATAGACTAAAAGATTTACTCGAGCACCTGTAACCCAAGGTGATCCCAAGTCAGCTGCTGGAGCCAGCCACGGGTATTTAACTGCAGTCTAGTCATGCCCTGAGAGTGTGTGGATTCGAAGTCTTGATCCACACTTGAAACTTGAAAGCAAACCAACATACGTGCTCTCTGTAAGATTGTTTCGGTAGAAAAACCTACCAACTTTGCATATCATTTACTATATGTCTGGTTAGCAAAAGGAAATGGACAATCAAACGAATATAATCACGGAGTATCATAGAGGCTAGAAAACAAATCAATGACAATGGAAATATCCCGTATGCTCTCAGAATCACTCTACACTCTAGTCCAGCGGTTTTCAAACATTTTTTTCTCATGCCCCAGTTGAAGACAATTGTTGATGCTCAACCTACTTTGACTGGAGCGTGGGCTCCGAAGTGGGGCTGAGGATGAGAGCTTTGGGCTGTAGGAGGGGCTTCCAGCTTGGGCAGAGTCAGGGCTGGTACAGGAGGGACTTACCTTGAGCAGCTCTCGGGTAGCGGTACAGCAGGGGGGCTAAGGTAGTTTCCTGCCTCTCCTGGCACTGCAGACTGTGCTGCGCCCCAGAAGCAGCCAGCAGCAAGTTCCCAACCCATGGGAGTGAGGAGCTAGTTCTCAGGGCAGGGGCAGTGCACAGAGACCTGTGCGCTCTCCCCTTACCCCTTCCTACCCTCCACCTAGAACAGATTGTCTTCAACATTACAGGAAAATACCAAGTTTCAGAAAGGAACGGCTTTTGAAAATGACCGACTCTAAAGTGCATGGCAACAAGAAGTCAGTCAGTCACTCAGCCAGGCCTGCTGCTGGCTGCTTCTGGCATGCAGCACAGTCTGCGGTGCCAGGAGAGGTAGGTAGCTGCCTTAGCACCCCCACGGGTCAACTGATCCCCCTGCAGCAAAGAGACTCTGTGCCTGACATTCCACCACCCAGTCGCAGGTCACAACCTGTAGTCTGGAAACCACTGAACTAGGAGTTGTTCTGGGGACATTCTAGGTAATGCAGTAGATCAGACTAGATCACCACAATGGTTCCTTCTGGCCTTGGAATCTATGAATTTTATACTGTTTGCATATGTTTGGTGACCATAATTCCCTATACTGTATACGGGACACCTGGGAAAATTACTTGTATTCAAGTAAGTTCAACGGTAAGCAATCAGAACTCTGCAGTACAAACGTTCCCGTCAACATCAAGTTGACTGTTGAAAAGAAATATTGTGTGGTTGGGTTCTTTTTATTTCCATTCCATCTGCAATTTCTATAGTTTCTTTATGAGAAGGCCATGCAAGACATATCACATCTTCTACTCCCCCCATCCAATCATTGTGCTCTTTCTGATTACATTATAACACAGCTCACTCACGCCTGTGTTTTAACTGTGTTGCTATGGATGAGTCTTGATTCAAATAACTTCTATTATTTCCAATACTCATGAAGGGACATCAGAAGGAACATCGCTAGTTAAACATAGTTAGGGTCCATTTGTGCTGTACATGACAAGCTTAAAAACAAGTCATCAGACTGTCTCTTATAGTCATCACTGAAATGCGATTTGAAATACACGGTTCCTGCCAACCTCAAAGCTACAGAGCCTTACTGTTTTGGCCAAGAGTACAAACAATTTCCATTGTGCTGTTCTGGGGGGGAAAAGTATATACAAAGCTCTTGAATCGTGCTGTTTTATATGTTTTCATTTTGCAGATGGAAAATGTAATCATTGAACAAACCTGTTTATCTAATACAGTAGGTCAACTTTCCGATATATTTTAGCAAGTGAAAATCACCGTTAGTGAGTTCATGCCTTTTAAAGTGCGAACCAGTTTGTGCAGAAAAAAGAACAGAAAGTGAATGCTAGCAGGAATACTTTATTGTTTATCAATTTCCTCCAATATCTTTGAAAGGCATTATTCCCACAGACTGTATAATTCTGCCTAATTTATCTCTGGAAGCTTCAGGGGATAGCCGAGTTAGTCTGTTACAGAAAAAAACAACAACAAATGGTCTGATAGCACTTTACAGACTAACAAAACATGTAGATGGTATCATGAGCTTTCGTGGGCACAGCCCACTCTGGTCATCTGAAGAAGTGGGCTGTGCCCACAAAAGCTCATGTTACTATCTACATGTTTTGTTAGTCTATAAAGTGCTACCAGATCATTTGTTGTTTTTTATCTCTGGAAGTCACCCCATAGTTTATATGAGACAAGAGCTTTTGACTCTTCATTCCTCAACAATGTTTCCTCCAGTCTTTTCCAGCCACGAGTCATTTTTTTTCCATCTGGGGTGGAATAATTTTATATGCACGGAGGCATGTGCAAATGTGCACCACCTGTTGAAACTTGCTATAAGTCCACGATACGTTTCAAAAAACTTGGACTTATACAAAACAACTTAAAGCAGGGACATTTTTCTCCGTGGCTAACTTCCATTTGCATAATTATTTTTTTTTCCACACAACTTAAGAGAGGGGAAAAGGGGGACTTACAATGCATCAATTCCTACAAGCGTCAATGATTCTAGTGCAGTGTTTCTCAACCAGTGGTACAAGTACCCTTAGGGGTACTTGAGAGAAGTCGAGGGGTACATCAACACAACTGAAATTTGGAGAAAACTGAATTTTTGTTTTAAGTTTTACAGCGCTTTATTATTTTCGTACGTTTTACACCCAAAAATTTCATCGTCCACCCAGCTACAATTAAGTTGTTTAAACAAATGGGTTGCAATGGTTAAAAAAAAAAATGTGTATCTGAAAACTGTAAGTACTGGGGGTACTTACAATTTTTTAAAGGGGTACTTTATAAAAAAATGTTGAGAAACACTACTCTAGTGTGGAATGGATTTATACTGGAGTGATGTACAGGGGGATGTCCTGTAGGTGCTGTGCTAATCAGATGGGAGGCATTTGAACACATATTCCTGTTCATCCAGAAATATAATGTATGCCATCATGTGCCAACAGTGTCCGTCTGCTATGTATATCGGACAAACTTCTCAGACACTTCGCCAAAGAATTAATGCCCATAAATCAGACATCAGACAGTTTCACAAAGAAAAAACAGTTTCCTGTCATTTCAACTAGACTGGGCATTGTCTCAATGACCTCACTACAAATATATTACTCCAAAGAGACTTTAACACCGGACTACAAAGGGAAACCTCAGAACTGTCATTCATGCTTAAATTTGACAAAGGGCCTTAACAAAGATGCTAACTACCTTATTCATTACAAAGATAGTTTCCCCAATTATCACCCCTAATATCATTATCACATAGACACTAACCTGCCCCCCTAACCTCCCCTCTATTCTAAAATCTGATTTGTCAATTTTATATGTGTTCACTTTTTTTGATTGTATCCCTTTGGTATATATGGTCATGCCAATTTTCTTCCACAATTTGATCTGAGGAAGTGGGTCTGGCCCACGAAAGCTCATCACCTAATAAACCATCTTGTTAGTCTTTAAAGTGCTGCATAGTCCTGTATTTTGTTTCAGCAAGACCAGACTAACACGGCTACATCTCTATTCCTATTCTACACTACCAGGTTATTTTAAAGTAAGTTATTTCAAAATCATAACTCCCCAAATTACTATTTAGAAATAAGCTTATTCCTCTTCACAAGCAGGAGTAATTATTTTGAAAGAACACGCCCATTATTCCAAAACAACAGGTTTGACAGTCTGGATGCTCACCTTGTTATTCCAAAATAACTCCCCAGTGTAGACATGCCTCGAATCTCCTGAGTGGCCACACAAGCACTCAGCTTAGCTTACAGGGAATACTGTTCTTCATGGGTACATCTACACAGCAGGGAAAAAGTCGAATTCAGCTGCACAGCTTCAGCTATATCACTTCCATAGTTGAAGTCGAAATAACTTAATTCGGCTTTTGGCGCTGTCTACACAGCAGGAAGTGGAAGGAAGAACACTCTTCCTTCAACTTCCCTTGTTCCTTGTGAAATGAGGGTTACAGGAGTCAGAGTAAGAAGTATTCCAGCTCGACATTATTTCAAAATAAAGGCTTGTAGTGTAATCGCGCACTATGTTATTTTGGAATAATCTCTGTTTTCCCGAAATAACGCTGTTGTGTAGACACATCCATGTGTTTTGGGGTCTGCTGCTGCTTCCATCACAGTGGTAGTTAAATACATCACAATGCTCAATGTGGAGCACAGGAATGGGACTCAGATTATGTCTATATGGCCATTTAGAGGTATTATTCTCCTGCTCATGTACACCAACAGTAAGATGCTGAATCAGACTCGTGAATGTATAAATACGGGTGTAACTGCAGATGTATGGCAGCAGATGCATGTCTGAGTTGTGCCAAGAAGAATCCTACCTATATCTGTTGAGTGTGTACTCAACATGGTTTAACTGTGCACCTCCGCCCACTGTGGCTGCACTGCTATTTATATGCTCGCTAATTGATGAGTGCTAATGTGAGTATGTATACAGGAGCAGGGACATCTCACCCCTAGCCTGTAGTATAGACATAGCTTCAGAAGACTCCGGTTCTATTCTGTCACTGGCCTGCTGGTTGATCTTGGACATGTCACTTTAGCCCCTGTGCCTCAGTTTCCCCAACTGTAAATTAGGAATAATTATGTCTACCTACCTCCTCTCTAAATGTTTTCCCACCTATTAATGGAAGCCTTGCATAAGAACTGTGCATTGTTTGTTATTTCTCTGTAGTGCCTAGAAAGCCCAGCCAAGATTGGGACCCCTGACTGCTAGGTATTATACATGACACGATAGGGTTATTGTGCTGAAGGGCTTACTATCTATTTGGACAGAAAAGACAAAGGGAAGGATGAGCCATGTTTATTTTATCGATCAGAAATGGAGAGACACAGAGATCAAATGACTTGCCCAAGATCACACAGGAAATCGGTGGCAGAGGCAGCAATTAAATGTAGATCTCACTGAGCCTCAGTTTAGCACCTGAATCTGAAAGCCACGAAGAAGCCCTTTGTTGATTTCAACAAAAAACACAAGGCATAGCTCATCAATATGTATTCAAGCTTTTTCTTTCAGTGAGTTTGTCTCAGCTCCTCACATTCCTTTGGAGCTGTTTACTGGAAATAGGCTATAGCGCCAGTTTTGCTAGAACAAATGCTTGTGCCTTGCAAAGTGAGTTCCAGTGCTGGCGCCAAACCAAGCTCCCAATCACCTAGCCAATGAGCAGACAAAATACAGCAGATGAAATCCTGCTCCCATTGAAGGCAGCGGTGCAATGGAGCCGACAACCTCCACGGGCCCCGGGCCTAGCTGGAGAGGCCCTGCCTCCATGCTCCCAGAAGGAATGGGGCTGAGGGAAGAAGGGGCGTGGCCAAGGGCAGAAGGGGTGGGGTCAAGGGCAGCTGGCTCTCAGCGCTGCTGGAATGTGGTGCCCAGCCTTTAGAGCTTGGATTTCATCCTATGTTACTTACAAGAGCATTTCCTAGCGAAAGAAAAGCAAACTTTAGTCAAGCTCATTGCTCACATTGGAAGCTCCATTCATTCCTCCATTCCCAACCCCCTTGACCAAGCTATGGCCCCTCTCGTATTCCCTTCTATTTCACAGACTCTGCACACCCATCTTCCCTTATACCATGAGTTATGTGTGCTCCCCATTTCCTCATGCCGTATGTCGATGGTCTATGTGTCTCTCATTCAGCCTTATCTCCAAACCAGGATCCTGCATCACTAGGGATCCTATGGGAATCCTTGTTCTGTCTGCCCCATTGCCAAGGCCTCTTTGTAACCCTCATTTTCCCACCCCCGCTCTCTGTGCCAAGGGGTCTTTGTCCTTGTCATGGTACCCCCACTCCATCTCCTTTTTTTCGATGTTGTTGGGAAAATAAGTTGTTCTGAGGGTCACTGTGAGTGACTGGGTAGATTTGGGGGCTAGGAATTTCTTGTTAAAATGTTTTTTTTCCCTCAAAAATGTTGATTTGTCAAAGATTTCAACTCTTCATCCCAACTGGAGACAGGAAAAAATTTCAAAATCTCAATTTTTTTCCTGGCACATGGAAACTACTTCTCAGCCAGCTCTCATTGTTAGGCTGAGAAGTGTTAATGGCTGCCATCTCCAGATCCCTTGACTTATGTACAATGTAGACTTCATTAAAGATGGTAACCAGATGTCAGAAACTGTTGTGGTCTCCATTTTCTCCTTCTGAGATTCCAGTTCTCACCAAAATCGACAAGGTTCTTTCCCGCTGAGAAAATCTCTTGATATTATGGATTTGGACTGCACGGTTCAATTGTTATGCCTTTGCAAATAGCAAAATGCCATTACGCTGATGTTGAGGCATTGCAGGCTCAGCCAACAAAACATCGCAGCTCAGATTTTCACTCACTTTCAAAAACCACGAGGAGCCCTGTGGCACCTTAGAAACCAACAGACTTGCTAGGGCAGAAGCTTGCGTAGGTAAAACCCACTTCATCGGACGAATGGGAGTGGAGGTTAAAGAAGCAGGAGTATAGATAAGGAAGAAGTTGCTTGTGTTAAGCTAAGGCAGAGTGGAAGTGGGTCATTCATAACATCTCCACACCAAATGACTTAATTAGCTTCATTAACACAAGCAGCTTATTCGTTATCTATACTCCTGCTTCTGTAAGTCCCTCTCCCATTCATCTAATAAGGTGGGTTTTACCCACATAAGCTACTGCCCTAATAAATCGGTTAGTTTCTAAGACGCCACAGGACTCATTGTTTTTGCAGGTACAGACTAACATGGCTACCCTTTGGAGACTCAACTTACCTAAGAGCAGCCATATTAGGTCAGACCAAAGCTCCATCTAGCCCAGTATCCTGTCATCCAAGAGTGGCCAATGCCAGGTAGCCCAGAGGGAATGAACAGACCAGGGAACCATCTAGTGATTCCACCCCTGTCACTCATTCCCATCTTCTGACAAACAGAGACTAGGGCACCATTCGTACCCATCCTGGCTAATAGACATTGATGGAGCTATCCTCCATGAATTTATCTAGTTCTTTTTTTAACCCTGTTAAAATCCTGGCCTTCACAACATCCTCTGGCAAGGAGTTCCACAGGTTGACTGTAAGTCATATGAAGAAATACTTCCTTTAATTTGTTTTAAACCTGCTACCTATTAATTTTATTTGGTGACCTTTAGTTCTTATGTTATGGGAAGAGGTAAATAACTTTTCCTTATTCACTTTCTCCACACCAGTCATGATTTTATAGACCTCTATCATATTTCCCTTTAGTCTCTTCTTTTCTAAGCTGAAAAGTCCCAGTCTTTTTAATCTCTTTTCATATGGCACCCATTCCAAACCCCTAACAACTTCTGTTGTCCTTTTCCTGAACTTTTCCCCTCGCTAAGATATCTTTTTTGAGATAAGGTGATTATGTCTGTAAACAGCATTCAAGATGTCAGTTTTCAAAACTTCCTAATTGACACTGGAGCCTTTAGACCTAACGTTTATAGGTTATTAGGTATTACTTTGCTCAGCATTGTAACACTTAACTGATTTAGGAACTTAAATCTTATTTCCAAAGGTTACCTAGAGATTTAGCAACCCAAATGTGATATATTTTCAATGAGATTTAAGTGCCTAAGTGCCCGGAGACAATATTTTCAAATATATTTAGGCATATATATGTCCATGGGCAAACATGGGGGCTATGTCTAGACTGGCATGATTTTCCGCAAATGCTTTTAACGGAAAAGTTTTCCGTTAAAAGCATTTGTGGAAAAGAGCATCTAGACTGGCACGGACACTTTTCCGCAAAAGCACTTTTGCGCAAAAGCATCCATGTCCAATCTAGACGCGCTTTTGCGCAAAAAAGCCCCGAATGGGAGCAGCATAGTATTTCCGCAAGAAGCACTGATTTCTTACATGAGATCGTCAGTGTCCTTGTGGAAATTCAAATGGTCAGTGTAGACAGCTGGCAAGTTTTTCCGCAAAAACACTTGCTTTTGCGGAAAAACTTGCCAGTCTAGACACAGCCTGGGATTTTCAAAAGCATCTCAGCTACACACATGCTCTTAAAATCTTTATCCCTTGACTATTCATCATAGCTTCATCTAGACTGGCAAGTTTTTTCGCAAAAGCAAGTGCTTTTGCAGAAAACTTGCCAGCTGTCTACACTGGCCGCTTGAAGATGTAAGATTGTCAGTGTTCTTGCGGAAATGCTATGCTGCTCCCGTTCGGGCAAAAGCCCTCTTGTGCAAATGCTTTTGTGCAAGAGGGCTAGTGTAGACAATGCGGTATTGTTTTGCACAAAAAAGCCCCGATGGCGAAAATGGCGATCGAGGCTTTCTTGCGCAAAACCACATCTAGATTGGCACAGATGCTTTTCTGGAAAAAGTGCTTTTGCGCAAAAGCATCTGTGCCAATCTAGATGCTCTTTTCCGCAAATGCTTTTAACAGAAAAACTTTTCCGTTAAAAGCATTTGCGGAAAATTATGCTAGTCTAGACATAGCCAAGTATACAAGTTAGCATGAGTAATTACATAAATCATATAATGTACAATTTTAAGACAGTTATAAGCTGGATATGGATCAGATCAGTTACACACCAAAAAGTAAAGACATTCCGTAGCTGGCTACAGGTTCATCAATTTGTCTGAACGATCAGATTTCTTGCCAATAACAAAACAGATCCCGGTCATGGGTTTAGATGTGAATTCAGACTTATCCACGGGTGTAAATGATTATAAGGTTCAAGGCAGGGAAATATCAAGCCCAAGGTAAGTTTCCCAAATGTCACCTGGCAAATTGTGTCAATAAGGGGGTTCAGAATCCCTTCAGACATCCCGTTTATAACTTTTCTTTAGTACTGAGTTAGGAATCCCAGTAACGCACATTCTCTCTAGTTTTATGGCAAATTGCAACTGTCAAACATCTCTTCCTACTAGACCCATAAACATTCACTGAATTGCCTCCCCCAGCCATTAAAATTGATCATTCAATTCATCCCCACAGCTGTTGTCCATTAGCAGTTTTTTTAAGCTACAGGGTGTTTCGCAACACTCCAGTCTAAATAATGAAAGGGGAAAATAAAATCACCATGTGCTGACATTCTGAGGGATTTTATTTTATCTCTGCCTCTCCTTCCCTGCCCTAGCCATGTTATTCCCGCCTCTGCTCTCTTGGATGAGATCCTTGTCCACACCCTGCAACCCCAGCAATATTCACCCATCTGATTTAGAACAGAATGGATCATTCTTGCAATAGAGAACATGCTGCCCCGTCAGATCACAGGTGAAGAGACTCCAACATGCTGCAGCCATCATCCCTTGGCTGTTCTCACTCACATACTAATTCTTCCCCCTCCACTCGCATTCCACCATGATGCTTCTGAGCGGCATTGGTTAAAACAGCGCCGGAATTGGTTAAAACTGAGCGGCATTGGTTAAAACAGTGCCAAAATGGCTCGGGCTGGCCCTGGTTGCAATGACCCTAAAAAAACCCTGCATCAAAACCCAACTGGAACCACTCTGTTTTCCCTGGCTTCACAACACCAGCATATGAAACTGTGAACATGCAATTGCAACACAGTATGATAAATTGCCCTAGGTTGGCAGGAAAGTGTTAGAAACCTTAGTTGATTTTCAGCGCACTTGATCTGTACTTCAAATTTGCAGCAACACCCAAAGCCAGTCAGATAGGCTCAAAGAGTTTGGAGAAGGAAGCATCCAAAATGTGAGATATGAATTGGTTCTGCACTTATAAATCTACAGATCAAGTGCCTAATACCACCACTCGCTGAAGTCCTTTTTCCCATGAACTTCAATTGGAATAAGAGGAAGCTCCAAACCAGAAACTCTCACTTGACATATACAGTACAAATAATGTAAGGCAATTTCACAACGTGTCTATTTCCTTCTAGATTCTGTTTTAATCCTTACTCAGAGAAGCTAGGGAGTCAAGAAAGACATTAGCTTATGTCAGTGTCTTAATGGAAACTCTGAGGCAGTGGAAGATTATTTTTTCCACTCCTTGTGTCAGTGGTATTTACCATTTGCCAATTCACTGACATTTTTGACAGTTGCTATACATGCCAGTAAATACCAAACACCAATGGTTGGATATAAAACAAGAGATGAGGATAATAAACTGATGGAGATTTTAATCCAGGAGCCAAATCTGTTACCATTCTCATGTAAAGGTCATTATAGGTGCAGATCAGCTGCTTTTGTCAGTTAAAGTTATAAAGATCATTGTCTTGTTAAGGGATGGAAGACGCAGCGTTTAAACTCAGTCTCCTACAAGCGTCTTTCTGAAGTCTTACACTTATGTTAATAGTTGGGTAAGTCAGGCCAAAAGCAAAGGAACTTTAAAAAGAGTACTAATTAAAAATAAACAGATCTCTGATTAATTCTTCCTGAAATTAGATTTTAATGCACCTTGGTGGAGAGGAGTTATTTAGGCACAGTTATCTGTCCATGATTTCCAGTGTTTTCATGTAAAATTGAGATCATATCTCTTAGGCTGTTCAAGAAAGATTAGAAGTGAAAAAGTTTGAAAGGGGATTTAATTAAGGTGTTAAATATTATAAAGGGGACAGATGCCTACTCAGTTCATTGTTCTTCCAGAAGCAGACAAGAGATCAAACTTAATAACAAGTACATTTAAAGCATGCCAAAAGAAAAACACCTTCCTACATAAAAGACCCGTGGAATGAATTTTTAGCACAGTCATGAAATTAATTTTTTAAAGGCCAGATAATTTTAACATCAATAATAACTAGGATTCAGTTCTACTGATGGTATTTAGATCAATGCTAATGAATTTAAAGTATAGTAGCTGACAGTGTTTCCTATAAGCTGCACACTTGTGTGGCCAGTGAGGAGAGATTCACATGTCACCCAGCTGACTAGCAGAGCTCCCACAGCTAGGTTTGTGTTTCTACTTGTGGTGCACATTCACACATGCGTCAGTGCATGGGAAAAATTATTCTGCACATGGATGGAAAAGATTAGAGGGAACATTGGTGGTTGGGTTCAAATCCTAATGAGGGCTAAGGTCTGATGCTGGTTAAAGTTTTTCAAATTATTACTGGCCTAATTCAACAAAACACATGTGTAAGTCTCCCTGATGTGAGTGGATAGAAGTATGTGCTAACGTGGAACAGGTATATAAGTAATTTATTGATTTCGGTCCTATGATTTTAATAAATCATAATAATTGATGGTACAGCTAAAATAATAATTGATGGTACATCTGCCTCCAGATCTCATTTACCAATCTCACTCTTGAATTATTCCCGAGATCACAAAGCACAAAGTGTACTATCAAAAAATGGCATATGCCCCATGTACAATAGACTCCTGTTGTCTAATGTACTGTAACAAACACATGGCCTTCCAAAAGACCTTTTTATCCATGTGCTAAAACAAAAGACACACACACCCCAAAAAAATCCAAAACAAAAAAAGAGGAACACAATTTTGATTAGCTTTCTGCTCTTCATTCCTGTGGCAGGAGCTTCCCAATCCTGGTGGATGGTTTCAGGAAACTTGGATGTGTAACACACACACCTAGGCTACATCTACACTGCAGAGTTTTTGTGCAAAAACTCGTGGAGCGTCCACACTACAAGCATGTTTTCGTGCAAGAAAAAATACAGTAGATCGACAGAAGACAGGGCTTTTTGTGCAAGAGTTATTCCTCTTTCTACAAGGAATCAGCCTTTTTGCACAGTGTGTGGATGGACAACAGGGCTGTGTCTACATTGGCACCCCTTTCCGGAAAAGGGATGCTAATGAGACACTTCGGAATTTCAAATTCCGCGGGGGATTTAAATATCCCCCGCGGCATTTGCATGAACATGGCTGCCGCTTTTTTCCGGCTCGGGGTTTTGCCGGAGAAAAGCGCCAGTCTAGACGGGATCTTGCGGAAAATAAGCCCTTTTCCGGAAGATCCCTTATTCCTACTTTTTGTGAGCCAGCTGGCTCTATAGCTCGTGTTGTAGGCGTTCCTCCGCTAAGCTCCTGAAGTCCCAAATTCAAAGCTGTCTTGTGTTGGGTTTGTCTGGGATCTCAACTGAGTCCCTGAAGCTGCAGCTATGCTTCCTCAGTTAGGAGACGTATGTAACCTGTACCTGGAGGCTATGTCTACACAGCAGCCTTATTTTGAAATAATGGACATCATGTCAAAATACTATCAAGCTGGAGGAATTCTTACTCTTACTCCTGTAGCCCTCATTTTATGAGGCGTAAGGGAAGTCAGAGGAAGAGTGCTCTATTTCGAAATAAGTGCCGTGTAGATAGCACCAAAACTCTAAATACGCTATTTCGAAATAAGCTATGCAATTGGCGTAGCTCAATTTGCATAACGTATTCTGAGTTAAGCCCTGCTATGTGGATGCGCCCCTAGGCTATGTCTACACTGGCGGTTCTTGCTCAAGAATGGCTGTTCTTGCGCAAGAACCCGCAGAGCATCCACACTGCCCTCCCGCTCCTGTGCAAGAAGATTTATAGTACGGCGTCGGAAGACAGGGCTCTTGTGCAAGAGGGCAGTGTGAACGTGCAGCAGGGGTTTCTTGTGCAAGAAAGCCCTATGGCTAAAATAGCCATGAGAGCTTTCTTGCACAAGAGAGCATCCACACTGCCAAATGGCAGTGTGGATGTGTTCTTGCTCAAGAGTTCTTGCACAAGGACCCTTGTGCAAGATGTTCTTGTGCAAGAACCTGCCAGTGTAGACATAGCCCTAGTGTGGCTCGCTGTCCCATGTAGTGGCACTTAGAACACTAACAGCAACACATAAGAACAAAGGAGCTCTACAGGCTAGCTTGAACACTAGTTGGCTTTATAGGTCAAGCTGTAGAGGCTCCCACCTTGAGGTCCCAGGTTCTAATCTGCCTGCTGGTGATTCCAGATGCATGGGATTTTTTTTAAGTTCAGCAGTAATCATTATAGTTTATTTAGCAAATAATCCATATATGCACTTCTATTCTTACACACACAAGCAAACATTCTGAATAAAGACACGGATCATCTGCCTAGGGTGGAAAATGTCTCCATTCGGAATGAAATAGTTGGAGAATGAACTGTAACTAATTCTAGCTGTTTGCCTCAAAATATTTTTCCTATATATAATTTTATAATCTCCTTTGATTTCTGGAGAATGTCTCCCACTGCTATCTGTCTCACAACACCTCTTAGAATCAGAGTTGGGCTGCCATTCTTGTCAATATTTGGATTTGGAATTTGAGGAAAGCCTGTTACATCAGTGATGTCCATTTGTCAAATTCACTTCCATGTTTATTTAAAAAAAAGTTTGGGTCTGTTTCAGTCTGCAGGTCTGGATCCTCTGGACTAAACAGAGGCCTAGAAAAATGGCACATGTTGCTGAAAAATAGGTAAGATAGACTATAGTGGGGTGGTCCCTCTGCTTCAGGCATAAAAAGGAGTAAAGAGCCCCAGGAGAGGGCTGAAGCTAGGGGCCAATCATGAGAGGCCTTGTGGCAGCCAATCAGAACCCAGGAGGGCTGTATAAAAGAGAGGGCTGGCCTGACTGAGCACACTCTTGCTCCAAGCCTGGAGGGGGAAGGACCTAGCTGCCTACTAGCCAGGGTGCTATCAACAGAGTAGTGCTGGGGAAAGGCAGGGTGAGCCAGGGGAGCTCCAGCCTGAGTAGTCCCAGGCTGGGGCCCAGTGACAGGGTCCTGAAGATACTAGGGCTGCAGGGAGGCAGCCAGGGCAGGCAAAGGCAGCAAGCCCACATCCCTTTGCCGTATGAGTGGCTGTGTCAGACTGCAGCTTGCCCCTGAGGTAAGGGGCTAGATGATGACTGGCATTAGGGTCACTGAGGCAAGATGGGTATAGGATGCTGGGGGTTTCCCTGAGGGGGAAGACCGCAGAGCATGGGGGTGCTGTGGCCGGGCAGTACCCAAAGCAAAGGTCTGGGAGGGATGCGGGTCCTAACATAAGGCACTGGAGCCATTAACTGAAAACAAGTAACAGCAGGTGAGACACCAGCTAGAAGAGGGCGCTTCAGCCATGAGTTGAGCTAATTCCCAGTGAGACCCACGGGGGCGCATCGCACCATGTTACCCAACCAACTTTCCAAAATATCTAGGCAACAGTAATTCAGCTTCTCTGGAGTCAAGTCACTCAGTGAATGAGGTGGCATCAGTGAACATGGGGTTGCGAGACCCCTTTTCTGTGTGATAAGTTATATTTCATAGACTTAAAGGTTAGAAGGGTCCTTCTAGGCCAGGGGTCTCGAACCTTTTTAAGCACAAGATCACTTTTTAAATTTAAGTGTAATCCAGGATGTACCTCAACCCAAATACCCTGGCCCCGCCTCCTTTGTGTCCCTTCTCTGAGGCTCTGCTCCTGCTCACTGCATCCTCCCTCCTCTCATCTTTCCTCCCTTTCATCACGCCGGGCACAGGCTGTGGACTTGGGCTTAAGGATTTGGAGTGTGAGAGGGGCTCTGAGCTGGGGCTGGGGCAGGGAGTTGGGGTACAGGAGGGGGTTCATGAATAGAGCAGGGGTTTGGGATTCTGGCTCCAGCTAGACACTGCTTACCTCAGGTGGCTCCTGGGTGGTGGTGCAGTGGGGCTAAGGCAGGCTCGGTCCTGCCCTGGCCCTGCACCACTCTCCAAAGGAGCCAGCAAACTCCCTCCATCCCAAGCCCTGTTTTGCCCCCCCCCCATTCACTGGAGACAGAATACAGGATGAGAGAGGGGGCACCCTGACATCAGTGCCCCCTCCTCTTCCTTCCCTGTTCTGCATAGCAAGCAGGAGGATCCTGGCCGGGGGGCAGGGGCAGGGGCAGTTCCAAGGCAAAGGGCAGGAGATGCACAGCAGTGGAGGAGAGGCAGCTGTAGTGCTGCACTTGATAATAGCCTCTTGGCCAAACCAGTCAGGATCCCCTGTCAGAGGCTCCACGATCTACCAGTAGATCCCGAGTCACTGGTTGGTGACCAAGGATTTACAGCCAGTCCCCGAGTTATGAACAGTCGATTTACAACCGTTTGCATTTACGACCAACCCTCCCATTAAGCGGTCGTAAAGGCAGTCTCCGAGTTACGAACGTGACCCACACTTATGAACAGCATGGTCACAATGTAACTCAATGGGGTCCGACTCAATGAACATTTCGAGTTACGGCCAAGTGTTTGGTCCATAACCCGTTCATAACTTGGGGACCTGCGGTAGTCTGACCTTCACAGGGCGGACCACAGAACCTCACTCGCTCTGGCTGATATCTCCCTTGGGTTCAAACACTGCTGTATTGCTCTGAACCTCTGCATCCCACATGCTTCCAAGCCTTACTGTGTTTGAGCAGTATCCAAAGTCTTTGGCACACGCCTGAGAGACATCTGTCCAGCACCTCTTCTTCAGAAGCAGGGACCTGCTGTCCGGCTCCTAACAGTGCTGACATGTCAAGTCTCTGCAATAGCTTACACATGCCTTCCTTCAAGCTCTGACTTCCTGGATACTCCAGTTTGCAATGTAAAACTTCAGGAACTATATGACAGTGAAAGCAAGTAATAGATGGAATTTGCAAAGGAATGACTTTACATACTGTCCTCATAGAAAAATACAGGCATTAGTGACCAAGGGAAAAATAACACACCTGCATGCAAACCCTTCCATCAATTTCCTCATGCATCCAGTGAGCCCTTTGGGTCTCGATCACTGTTTAAGATTAGGAACGGGCTGGAAATTTCACCTGAAAGAAAAATCCACTCCAAATTAAAACCAAATCTGAAATGAGGTGCAGAACGGTGACTTTGCATTCCATCTTGAAATACATTGGCAAGCCACCGCGTAAATGTATTTCCAAATGTAAACCTCTTTAAAACTAGGCTTGAGGAAAAATCTATGGATGTGAATGGAATGAATGCAAGCTGCTGCTGGTGTGCAGACCTAGGCCAGGTTTTGAACTGAAGTTGACCGTGAGGGCATTTCCATCAAAAATGTGCCACGCCTCTCTCTGTGACCCTGTACATACGATGGACGTGAAGGGCCAAAATATACCTGACTCTTGACATTTATATTTTCTCCCTGCATATTCAGGTAGCTAGGAAGTAGCATGGTTAAAGAGGGAAAAGCACTTTCATCCCCACCAGTCTGCGATAGTTTAAACTGGGTGGTACAGACATGGAAGCCAAAGTCGTAACTATAAAGTATAAGGAGAAAAACCTGGAAGGCATAGGAACGGAAAAACAGATGGCCAGTACTTCAGCTGGTCTAGATTAGCACAGCTCCATGAAAGTCAACAGAGTTATGCCAATGAACATCAGCTGAGCGCCTGGCCCACTCTCTTTTTCACTTACACGCGTTAAGAAACGGAGAGATTCAGCAACATACCTCTCTGCTGAGTCAATAGTGTAGGAACCTTTCTTTCCATGTGCATTAGTTTTGCAACTATGGCAACAGTTTGTGCGTGAGGGAAGGAAGCTCTTAAAATAGGCTCTTGCTCCTAGTTGGAAAGAGCTGACAGCAAACACGTGTGGTCATCTGAGACCTGATAGCCAGGCAGCGCGCTATTCTGAGACACCTACCCGGGCGTTTTGCAGCTAGAGACTGAACGAAAGATTAACTCCCCAGAAGGATGGGCAATCTGTGGGGGGAAAAGGCTGCTCTATTTCTAACACCCTCCTGAGGCTTTCTCTGTGATATGCAAAGGCTAGATCAGAGGTCTCCAACCTTTTTGAGCATGAGATCACTTTTTGAATTGAGGTGCAATCCAAGATCTACCTCAAACCCAAATACCCTGGGCCCGCCTCCTTCCTGCCCCATCTCTGAGGCCCTGTACCTACTCACTCCATCCTCCCTCCCCCATCCTCCCTCACTTTCACCAGGCAGGGGCAGATAGTTGGGTGCAGGTTCTGGTCTTGGATTAAGGGATTTGGCGTGCGAGAGGGGCTCTGAGCTGAGAGTGAGGGAGGCAGCTGAGGGGCCAGAGGGGGTTCTAGGTGCAGGGGCTCTGGGAGGGTGTTTGGGTTCTAGGTGCTCGGGGCTAGTGCAGAGGCAATGAGGTGCAGGAGGGGGTTCATGACTGGGGTAGGGTTTCAGGATGTGGGCTCTGACAGGGCCTGCTTACCTCAGGCTGCTTCTGGGTGGGGGTGCAGTGGGGCTAAGGCAGGTTCACCCCTACCCAGGCCCTGCAGCACTCCCCAAAGCAGACAGCAAACTCCATCCCAAGTCCTGTTGTGCCCCCCACTCTGCTCTGTGGAGATAGGATACAGGGTGGGAGAGGGGACAGGATACAGGGTAGGAGAGGGGGCTCTGACTTCTGTGCCCCTCTTCTCCCTCTCCTGCCTTGCACAGCAAGCCGGAGGCTCCGGGGGGAGGCAGCTCCAAGCAAAGGCAGGAGGTGCACTGCAGTGTGGAGAAGGGAAGCTGAAGTTCAGGTATTTGATAGCATCTTGGCCAAACCCATCAGGATCACCTGTCAGAGGCTCCAAGATCTCCCAGTAGATCCCAATCTACTGGTGAGTAACCATTGGGCTAGATGTTTGTGTTTCTTGCATTCCCCCACCGTGCATCCACCTACAAGAAAATCTGTACCCACACGAGGTCCACAACCAAGCCATCAGCTATAAAATAGGGACTGGCATCTGATCCGGAAAGAAACCATTTTTGTTGACAAACCCCTTGTACCACAGTGTTGTGAAAACAAGGCAAATTGCTGCTTTAGACTAAGGGTACATCTAGACTACATGCCTCTGTTGCCAGAGGCATGTAGATCAGGCTACCAGGCATAGGAAAATGAAGCGGCGATTTAAATAATCGCCGCTTCATTTTAATTTACATGGCTGCCGCGCTGAGCCGACAAACAGCTGATCAGCTGTCAATAGAGTGCTGTCAACAGAAGGTGTTGTTGCACCTACACTGTCCTTTGCGTCTACACTGTCATGTTGACAAAGCGACTTGCTTTGTCGACAGAACTGGATGTAGTCTAGACACTTTTGTCGACAGAATCTTTGTCGACAGTATCTGTCGACAAAACTTCTTTCGACAAAAGCCTGTAGTCTAAATGTACCCCTACACTGCAGGCAGTTATTTTGAAATAATGTCGAAATACTGTCAAGCTGGAGGACTTCTTACTCCAACTCCTGTAACCCTCATTGTACGAGGAGTAAGAGAAGTCAAAGGAAAGGTGCTCTATTTCGAAATAAGTTCTGTGTTAGAGACTTCCAATTTCAAAATAAGCTAGTTGACGTAGCTCAATTTGCATAGCTTATTTCAAATTAAGCCCTGCTGTGTAGATGCACTTAAAGACACTCCTGACAACTGCTTAAGGAGGAAAACAAGATATTACATATGTAGTATGAAGGTGCCCAGCAAGCGAGAATCATATTTCCCTATACTGAATATAGGACACCTAGTAAATTTACTAATTATTCAAGTGAGTTCAAAGGCAATTGATTAAAACTGTGCAGTACAAATGTTCAAATTAACCTGAAGTTCACTGAACTCCTGTTAAAAAGCTGTAGTATGTAGTTGGAGCCTTTTTATTTACCTTCTTATCTTAAAGGCCTTAGGGTTCACATGAGGAGGAGTGACACACCCGGCCTCACTCACCTGGGGAAGAGTGATATACCCCCGCCTCACTCCTACTTATGGGGAGAGATGAGACACACACTCCCATTCACCACTCTCACATGGGTGGGTGACCAACTGACCAAACCTTTCTGCCCGTTGTTCTCCAACTGCCATGCCTAGCTAGTCGCCTAAGATGGACCCATCTCTCCCAGTGCCTGCCACTGCATCTTTCTGAGGTGATGGGCATGTGGGGTTACAGATTACTGACCCCCGCCTCCCCCCCAAAAAAAAAATTCTGTCAGGATTTACACCAGAACATGGCCTGGAACAGCCTTTTGACGCTGTGAGAGGGATGGGAGCTGCTGCCAGACACAGGGGACCTCATGCCTTCTCCCCATTCCTCCATGGCCAGAAGCAGCTTGCCCCTTCCTTACTGCAGTGTAGACATGCAGGTAACTCCTCCAGGCTGCTGCTGGTCACTGGAATAATTCAGATGCCTCCTGTCCCTCAGCTACAGTGTGCAAGAAGGTGACCTGACTCCAGGGGCGTCAGCGGTCACAGAGCCTGACCAGAGAGGTGGGGCCCATGAGATGGAGTAAACCTGTGCTTCCTAAAAGCAAGACTCAGGGGGTGTGTCTAGACTACAGAGTTTTGTTGACAAAAGTGGACTTTTGTCGACAAAACTATACCTGCGTCCACACTGCCTTTGAGTTATGTCGACATAACGTCGACAAAACTCAGCAGTTTTGTCGACGCTGGTAAACCTCATTCTACGAGGAATAACGCCTTTTGTTGACAGAGTTCTGTCGATAGAAGGCATAATTGCATCTAAACTGTCCTTTGCGTCCACACTGTTATGTCGACAAAGAGGCTTGCTTTGTCGACAGAACTGAATGTAGTCTAGAAGCTCTTTGTCGACAGAAGTTTTGTCGACAATATCTGTCAACAAAACTTCTGTCGACAAAAGCCTGTAGTCTAGACGTACCCAGGGTGACTGAGGATGCAGGTTTGGTGGAGGACGAGGGTGCTAAGCCTCTACAGCCCAAAGGACGGCTGTAGAGCCTTCAGGCTCAGGATGGGCACAGGCTGGAAATCATTTCCCCTCCCACTCCAGTGTGACCCACAGTGGGGGCTGCACTGACAGACAAGCAGACAAGGGAGAGCAATCCAGCCCCATGGGCTGTAGCGTTGCCCCTCCATCAGCCATGCCCTCCCACCCCCATCGTCAGCCTTGGAGGATCCACTCCCCGCTGGTGGGTGAGTGGCTGGTGACGCAGAATCCAGCTATCAAGAGGACATGCCAATCCTGAGGAGGGTGAGGAAGGCGGGTGTTCTTGAAATAGGGGTAAACAACAAGGTGGCAAAATTTGCAGATGCTACAAAATGATTCAAAATAGTTAAGTCCAAAGATGGCTGCAAAGAGTTATAGTGGGATCTCACAATACAGGGTGAGTAGGCAACACAAGGGCAGAGGCAATTCAGTGTTGATAAATGCAAAGTAATGCCCATGGAAAAGTTGAATCCCAACTATCCATACAAAACTGATAGAGTCTCAGATAGCTGTTGCCACTCAAGAAAGAGATCTTGGAATCATTACAGATAGTTCCCAGAAAACATCTGCTCAGTGTGCAGTGGCAATCTAAAAGATAAAAAGTGAATAGACTATTGGGAATCATTAGGAAAGGAATAGATAATAAGACAGAAAATATCATATTGCCTCTATATAAAGTCATGGTATGCTCCCAGCTTGCATAGTGGATGCAGATCTGGTCACCCCATCTAAAAAAAGATATACTGGATTTAGAAAGGTACAGAAAGGGCAATAGAAATGATTAGAGGTACGGAACATCTTCCATATAAGACGAGAATAACAAGACTGGAACTTTTCAGCTCAGAAAAGAAATGACTAAAGGGTAGACGATATGTTAGAGGTCTAGAAAGCCATGCATGGTGTGGAAAAATAGAATAAGGAAATGTTATTTCCCCCTTTACTAACATAACACAAGACGCTGAAAATGTATAGGCAGCAGATTTAAAACAAACAAAAGAAATTATATCTTCACAGTCTACCTGTGGAACTCTTTGCCAGAGGATGATGGAAAGGCCCAAACTGTGAGGGTGTGACTACACTGCACAATAGCTCAAAATAAGATTCACAATTTGAAGTATGCAAACTGTATATCTTCTTTTGATCTTATTTCAAAATAGCTTATTTCGTGCTCTGGCACTGTCAACACAGTGCCAAATTTAAAAATAACTCGCTATTCTGAAATGCCCATTACTCCTCGGAGAACGAGGTTTACAGGGACGTTGGAATAGTGAGCCTCTTATATTTTGAAATAACGGCCTCCTTTGAAGATACGGGATAGCTATTTTGGGATACTCTGGTATCCCAAAATAGCATTACAGTGTAGACGTAGCCTAACAAGGGTCCAAAAAGGAACAAAATAAGTCTTTTTTTGGAGGATAGTTCCATTAATGGCTACTAACCAGAATGGGCAAGAATAGTGTTTCTAGCTTGTTTGCCAGAGGCTGGAAATGGATGACAGGGGAGGGATTATTTGATGATTTGCCCTTCTGTTCATGCCTTCTTAAGCACCTGGTATTGGCCACTGTCGGCAGACAGGATACTGGGCTAGATGGACCTTTAGTCTGACCCAGTTTGGCCGTTTGATGTTCTTATATAGAGCCTAAATGTATCTTCCCCTGCTGTAACCCACTTCACCTCACTCCTCTTCCAGAGCTGAGAGCGAGCACAGGAGTCTGGATGGTCTTCCCCTCTCCCTGCAGAGTTAGCAACAAAGTAAGAATATAGATATTAAAATGTTAAGGCTAACCAGCGTCGCTTAAGTGACTTGCCACACGATGTCAGAACGTGTTAGTATTAGAGCTGAATGGTCTAATATTTATTTAATTATCTTTCTTTTACATAGGAATTAGATACAGTGCTCCTGTCAGCTAATTGTTACGTTATTTGCCAAAAAACTAGAGTTTTCCAGTGCCTTAGTAGCCCCTGGGAGTAGTGTGGGGAGGTCGGTGTATGGTATCACCCCTCCCCCCCCATTTGCTGCCTGGTTTGTACAGAGCATGCTCAGTACCGCTGCTGAAGAGGCTGTTCTCAGTCTACCCGCCCCCCCCGTACTGTTACTCTCCCTCCCCTCATCATGACATGCAAAGGACAGCCCCCTCCTACCAAAATCTGGAATGTCGCTCCTGAGTTTGTGGAATTTCCATCACCAAAGATATTTAAGAGCAGGTTAAACAAATATCTATCAGGGATGGTCTAGATCAGGGTGGCCGACCAGTTAGAGACGAAGAGCCAAAATAGCTGTGGATAGAATGCAAAGAGCCACGTATTATATATTTATTTTTGTATATCTATAGATAGATAGATATAGTACACAAAATGTAGTGATAAAAATAACATTACAGGACATTTCAGACAAAACTAATAAAAAGTCTAATTGCTTCAGCCTGGCAAACAATAGCCTTTGAATTTTCTTTAAAGAAACACAGTGTAAACCAGGTACATGCTGATTCTTTTTTTGCCCTGGAACTTAAATATGACATCTTTGTTGGCTGCCTTATTCTGCATCCATGAAGACTTTGAGTTTAAGATGCTTCAGCCTACCATCCCCCCAGCTCTAACCTAATCCCTCTTCTCTCCCCCAGATCCAGGCACCCCCCTCGCTCTAACCCAATCTCCCTCCCCTCCCCCAGAGCCAGATCCCCTCCCACCCCCCACTCTAACCTAACACCACCACCGCTACCATGTGCTTCTCCCTCCAGGCGCTGGGTTGCATGCTCAGAGTGGCTGCCCATGAGCAGTCTGGGCCTGCGGCTCAGAACCCAGGAGCTGCATGTCCTTAATCAAAAAGCCACATGAAGCTCGAGAGCCATGGGTTGGCCACCCTGATCTAGATGGTGCTTGGTCCTGCCGTTAGAGCTGGTGACTGGACTTCAGGATTTTTCATTGTCCCTTCCAGTTCTAGTATTCTATGATTGTATATGCATTCTGGAAGACATAACATGGCCATCTTGAAAAGATAGTCTAGGCACTTGATAGTGACAAAACACTAGCCACATCTAAGTGACTTCAAAACAAACAATGCTAAACAAAGGCTGTCAACATGAGTGCGTTCCTTCAGTTTAACTGGAGATGGGATGATAGACTCAAAGAAGCCTATAGAAAGGACATATAATTGTCCGTAGGTTTTTATTGTCACTTCTGGACAACCCTTTTGCTGCCATCCCTAATTTCATTCCACAGAAAACTGTGCACTTGTGAAAATGGACATTTTACGAAATTTGCTAGTTCTTGAGAGCCCCTGTGAACATCTTAGGTACCGAAGGGAAATGTGCGTGGACTGAAAAATCATTAGTTTGGCCCAGCTGAACTTCCCAGGTGCCTGCCAGTATATTCAGTAAAGCACACAATCTGTGGCCCCAAGCCTGCAATTCAATTGGTGTAGGCCTTTGTGCTGGGGCAGCTGCCCCCCACTGGCTGGGAGGGGTTAAAGCAGGCCTGAGGGAGCCTATGCAGAGCCCTGGCCAATCAGGGAGAGGCTTTTAAGAAGCCAACCAAAGGGCAGCTTGCTGGGGCAGCCCTGTATATAAGAAGCTGCCCAGCAGAGAAAGTTGGGTCCTGACCAGGGAGGGTACAAGATTAGTTCTTTGAGAAGCACTGGAGAGCAGTGCTAGGCACGCTCGGGGGGCTAGAGAGGGAGGCTGCCAGGCTGCCATACTTACTACAAGGGACAGGAGGGCACAAAGGCCCAGGGAACAAGAGTCAATACAGGGGAGTTGAGAAGTGCAGGACAAGGCTGCTGCTAGAGGATCCCTGGGTCGGGACCCGGAGTAGTAGACAGGCCTGGGTCTCCTCCTTCCCCCTTGCACCACACTTTGGTGCCAAGGCGTAGCCAATACAGACTGTGACTTGCCCCTGAGACACAGGGGCTAGGCCTTAGGACCATGGATAGCCACAGTGGCAGGTGAAATTGGGAACTGCTGTTCCCTCTCCCCCTTTGAAGGGAGGCATGACCCACACAAACTGTGGCTTGCCTCTGAGACAAAGGGGCTGGGCTTGGAGGCCACAGCTGGTCACAGAGGCAGTAGAAGCTGAGAACTGTTGATACAACCCCGGAAGGGGGACGAGAGACCACTGTAGAGGACACTAGCAGAGGGTCCCGTGGTCCAGGAGCGACACAGGTCCAGAGTGAGAGCATGGAGTGAAGACACTGCCAGAAAGGGATGCCCTGCTGAGTAAGAACTAACTCCCCAAAGCAACCAGCAGGAGGCGCTGCAGCCGTGAGATCTGCCCTATGACAGCCCCCATGAAATCTCACAGACAGAAGAGCTCTGTGTCCCGGTGGAGAATTGCTTTCACAGGGGCATTGGGCGGAGGAAGGAGTCCACTCTGTTGGCTTGGTAATCAGGCGTCAACTACATTTATGTCGGAAAGTAGCTGCGCTGCAGAGCACTTTCCCAACCCAAACCGTAATGATAACACGCCCCAGAATGTAGAGAGCCAGATATTGCCTTGCACTAAACTCAAGCAATTTCACTGATGTCAGCAGGGTCACACAATGCCACCAATTTCAGAGTTGCATACTCTGTAATAAACACTAGCTTCTTCCAAAGTACTGCAGTATTGTTTTCTTCTAACTGGTTTCCCATGTGAAATATCATTCACTTAATCCAAAACTGCACTAAGGGAAAGAAATAGACCTCATGAGACTTTTTGACAGTTCCATCTGCTACGCGTCTGAGACTTTTGTCAAATGCAATCTGCTGTTTCTGTCATCTTTCCTCTATTCCCTGCTGTTTAATGTGCCCTGTACATGGATTGGGTGACATATAATCCAGTACATGCATCTTCATTCTTTCCATGGCTCAAATAGGCAGGCATCTTTAAGAGAGAGCCAGTGTGAGCTGGTCTAGCCTTTTATCACCTACACATTTAGATATGCTCTTTAGAGCAGATTAGCTAATGAATTTCCTTGGACATCAGTATTTATCCTACCCCTGTGTTCATTAAATTTTAGTCATGAGGCATTTCTGCTTTCCTCTAACTGTGGCTGTATGCAGGATGTATTAACATTCATAACATGTAGTCATATATATATATATCATTTTTTTTACCTGGAACTTGTCTTTTTTACATTTGCACTTGGTCCCAAAACTAAATTCCTTAACAAACAAAACAACTGCAAGGCTTTATTTTGAGGATGGGAAAAAAGGAATGACGTCCAACTCAGGATGAAAATTATCCAATAGTCAGATTCATGTACAATATAGTCCCGTCATTTAGAGTAATTATAAAAAGCAAAGCAATGGCATATTTTCCATGCACACTTTTTTCTGAAAAGAGAAGTATGTGTGTGGATGAGACGCTGAGACCAGATAACTTAAAAAGCATGCATGAGGTCACCCGGAGAGTCAGTATCAGAGTTGGAAACAGCCTCCTTTGTGTTTTCGGTCAGATTTATTGATATCTTGGGATATGTCTAGACTGCATTGTTTTTTTGCGATACCGGAAGGCTATGTCTACACTGCACGGTTTTTCTGGGATACCAGAATAGTGCCTTATTTTGAAATATTGTGCTATGTAGACAGCGCCAAATTCAAAATAAGTTCTTTCAATTTAGACTCAGAATAAGCTAGGCAATTTGCGCAACACAAATTGTGTAGTTTATACCTACAGAAGGGTGCTGCCTAGACACACCCTTGCCAGGGTTTATTTGAGGTGCTAATTGAACTCCCAGATTCCTGACTACAAGATTCCCATGTTCAAGTTGTTAGGCAATGCATGACAGCTACATTTGTCTACACACAACAGCAGCACTTCTGAAAAAGTGCAAGGTTCACAAAAATGGCTGCACTGAATGTCAAAAT
The DNA here is from genome assembly GCF_049634645.1 of Pelodiscus sinensis. NCBI lineage: Eukaryota > Metazoa > Chordata > Testudines > Trionychidae > Pelodiscus > Pelodiscus sinensis. Next base: position 24,643,553 of record NC_134730.1, on the reverse strand, counting down.
TCAGGCCTGTTAAGAAGATACCTTTGGTTAGGTTAAATACTTTCTGTTTATTATATGTGCAGTTGCTAATGCTGTCTAGAGTTAAAGTTGAGTAACACTTTCCTTTTAAGACCTTGTTTTAAGCGATTTATAACTTTCCCACTAACCGCTTGGGCTGAAATTTTCCATGCAGGAGTACGCATTGTTAAAACAAATCCAGTAAATTGAACATGCACAGTTGTGCCTGTCTGTGCTACAGCTGGTCATTGGTGGTTCCACCCCAAAAAGAACAATGTCAGTTTCCATATATCCAACCTCCCTCAAGCCACACCCACCTTCATCTGATTTTATCAATATACCTATAGCTATAAATAGACATACTGATAAATAGATATGCACATGCATATATTCTGCCCCCCGTGCTCCCCCCACACACGCTCCCAAACTAAATGATTTTTGAGGAAAAGCCATTTTTCAATTAAAAATCTTTTGTTTGACATATTTAGATCAACTGTACTACACACATTGCCAAATATGCTTAGTCTTATCTATCCTGACTTCCACGCTTTTTTAACAGAGTAAGCAACTGCCTTTATCTTGCTTCCCATATACGTGATAATATTTCAGTCTTCTAAGCCAAGGTCAGTAACTCCACGAAAATGGGGTTTTTTTTTTTCCTACTGGAAGGAAATTTCAACAGCTTGTTTTATTTTGAGGGATACCCACTTCACCGAAATACGTTTTAAAAAGCACAAACTGGGCAACACTTACGGTCTTCAGCTACCAAGCCCCTCCCCCGCAAAAAATGACGGCAATTGTCTAAGCCCTGATCATCAGAGATACAGAGCAAAACCAGATTTTTTTAGCATGACAGCAGTTAGTGTTAAAAGTAGATTTTGAAAGGATGTTACTAATCTCAGCACAAGGTCTAATAAATGGCAAAGGTGAGAAATGGATGTTTCTATATGCCTGTGTATTTTCACGTCGGAACCTACTGCCTGAAGCATAGTTCTTGCTGAGAGGAGTAAGTACATGTTGTGACTCATAATAGTAGAAGAAATCATCTGACCCTGCTGAGTCAGAGTCACAGTCTACGTCTTAGTGACACAATGGACAACAACCTATGATGAAAAATAAGAGACCAATTTTCTGAGGGGCTGATTTCCTTCAGCTGACAACAATGGACCAAACCTGGGTTTTCTTGCCATCCAAACTCAATCAAGACCCCAGCCGCTTCCAGTCACTGAAATAAGAATTCATGGATTTGGCTTAGACAAAATACAGGACTATGTAGCACTTTAAAGACTAACAAGATGGTTTATTAGATGATGAGCTTTCGTGGGCCAGACCCACTTCCTCAGATCAAATAGTGAGGAAGTGGGTCTGGCCCACGAAAGCTCATCATCTAATAAACCATCTTGTTAGTCTTTAAAGTGCTACATAGTCCTGTATTTTGTCTCAGCTACACCAGACTAACACGGCTACATTTCTATCACTATTGGATTTGGCTTGTGCATGTTAGGATTAAACACGCTGCAAAACCAGACACGACAGGTTGAAGAAACAGCAGCCAGAATAGAAGTTTGTCTCAGCCTTTGTAAGGATATCGGTGCTCTTGCAGAAATGAGTGATTTTCTGGTGCTTGGCTGGCCAATTCTGGGGAGGAAACAGAGCCAAGATTTTCAAAATACTTTGTAAGCTACACTTTTAGATGTCTCAGAGGGGTAGCCATGTTAGTCTGTAACTTTAAAAAAAGCTTGAAAAATGAGTGGTCCTGTAGCACCTTAGGGTACGTCTATACTCCAGGACAAAGTCGAGTTAAGATACGCAACTTCAGCTACATTAATTGTGTAGCTGAAATCAAAATAGCTTAACTCAGCTTTTGGCGCTGTCTACACTGCAGGAAGTCAAAGGAAGAACACTCTTCCTTTGACTTCCTTTACTTACTCCAGGGTTACCGGCATCAGCCGGAGTGCCCCTCGCATTTTGAATTAGCTGTTTTAACTAAACCGCTAATTCGAACTCTGGAAGATAGACAGCAGCAGCTTCAATCTTCTTTTGTAGTGTAGAGGTACCCTCTGAAACTAACAAAAAAATATAGATAGTATCATGGGCACAACCCACTTCTTCAGATGACAAATCTGTTATCTGATCTTTCGTCTGAAGAAGTGGGTTGTGCCCACGAAAGCCCATGATACTATCTATATCAGTGTTTTTTAAACTGTGTTCCATGGCACACCAGTGTACCGCAAGGCAATCGGAGATGTGCTGTGGAAAACAACAGGAGACCTTTTTTTTTTTGCTCAATAACTTTTCCCCCGACTTTTTTGGGGGGGAGGCAATAACTTTTCCCCGATCCCCTCCCCTTTTTTTTGCACAACAAAAAATCCTTGGTGTTCCTCATTAAAAAAAATATTATTTGGTGTTCCTCAGTCTTAAAAAGTTTAAGAAACACTGATCTATATTTTTTGTTACTCTCTGGGCTTCCCTAGACTACGTGGAAGATTTGAAAGAGGATACGCAAATCCCACAGGAATTTCAAAAATGAAAGTAGTCGGGATTTGCTTTTTTGGAACCCCCTCCCCCCCCCCCGCTTTTTTGAAAAGCCACTTTTCCTCAAAAAATGAGGTTTATGCGGCTTTTCGAAAAAGGAGGGCTGCCAAAAAAGCTGCGTCCCGACTTCGAAAGTGAGATTTGCATATTCTTTCGAATCTTCCACGTAGTCTAGACATAACCTCTAAGCCCTGGTCCACACTAGGGAGTTATTTTGAAATAACACGTGGAGCGTCCACACTGCTCAGCCAGTTATTTCTAAATAAGGGGCTGGTTATTTTGAAATAATAACTCCTGCTTTCCATGAGGAATAACACTTACTTTGAAGGAGATTCCTTTTGATGTTAGGGATTGATGTTAGAACTTCCAGAACCAAAAGAAGAACCTTCTAACATTAGACCTAAAGGAATGAGTTCTCTCAGAAGTGCTTGATTGACCAATTCTGAGGAGAAAACAGAACCAATGTTTTCAAAACACATTGTAAGCTACACTTTTAGATGTCTCAGAGGGGTATTCTTGGTGGGTTCGTCAGTATGGGAAGGATGCACAATACATAATGAACGATGGATTATATGGAGAAACTTTGCCTTGTTAAACGTCTGACAGAGCAAACAAAGGTAGCTCTGCATAGCTGTGTCTTAGGCAGAATGTGATAAAGGAATTAATATGGATCCTGAGTTCTAATCTGACCTGAACTCATTACTATGGTTTGGGACCTATTCATGGTATGTGGAGTTGTCTCAAAAATGTTATCGACAGTTTCAGTTGGATACATCCCTCAAATTGAAAAAAAAATTAACAAAATGTATGGTGGGTTGTTTTTTTTTCTCTCCCTCCGTCCCTTCTCTCAGATGACACAGACACAGCACATATGAAAATTCCACCAGCAATTGCTCAATGTCTTCTGTGATACCACAGTAGTTTTAGAAAGTAAAATAAAAAAAGAACAAGTTAAAAATCACCTAGAAAAGTTAGATGCCTGTAAGTCACCAGGGCCTGATGAAATGCATTCTAGAATACTCAAGGAGCTGATAGAAGAGGTATCTGAGCCTCTAGCTATCATCTTTGGAAAATCATGGGAGACAGGAGAGATTCCAGAGGACTGGAAAAGGGCAAATATAGTGCCCATCTATAAAAAGGGAAATAAGAACAACCCAGACCAGTTAATTTAACTTCTGTGCCAGGGAAGATAATGGAGCAAGTAATTAAAGAAATCATCTGTAGACACTTGGAAAGTGGCAAGGTGATAAGGAACAGCCAGCATGGATTTGTAAAGAACAAATCATGTCAAACCAATCTGACAGCTTTCTTTAATAGGATAACGAGTCTTGTGGATAAGGGAGAAACGGTGGACGTGGTATACCTAGACTTTAGTAAGGCGTTTGATATGGTCTCGCATGATATTCTTATCAATAAACTAGGAAATACAACTTAGATGGGACTACTATAAGGTGGGTGCATAACTGGCTGGATAACCGTACTCAGAGAGTAGTTATTAATGGTTCACAATCCTGCTGAAAAGTCATAACAAGCGGGGTTCCGCAAGGGTCTGTTTTGGGACCGGCTCTGTTCAATATCTTCATCAACAATTTAGATATTGGTATAGAAAGTACTCTTATTATGTTTGCAGATGATACCAAGCTGGGAGGGGTTGCGACTAATCTGGAGGATAGGGTCATAATTCAAAATGATCTGGACAAATTGGAGAAATGGTCTGAGGTAAATAGGATGAAGTTTAATAAAGACAAATGCAAAGTGCTCCACTTAGGAAGAAACAATCAGTTTCATACATACAGAATGGGAAGCAATGGTCTGGGAAGGAATATGGCAGAAAGGGATCTAAGGGTTATAGTGGACCACAAGTTGAATATGAGTCAGCAGTGTGATGCTGTTGCAAAGAAAGCAAACATGATTCTGGGATGCATTAACAGGTGTGTTGTGAGCAAGACACGAGAAATCATTCTTCTGCTCTACTCTGCGCTGGTTAGGCCTCAACTGGAGTATTGTGTTCAGTTTTGGGCATCGGATTTCAAGAAAGATGTGGAGAAATTGGAGAGGGTCCAGAGAAGAGCAATGAGAATGATTAAGGGTCTAGAGAACATGACCTATGAGGGAAGGCTGAAGGAATTGGGTTTGTTTAGTTTAGGAAAGAGAAGATTGAGGGAGAACATGATAGCAGTTTTCAGGTATCTAAAAGGATGTCATAAGGAGGAGGGAGAAAACTTGTTCATCTTGGCCTCAGAGGCTAGAACAAGAAGCTGTGAGCTTAAACTGCAGCAAGGGAGGTTTAGGTTGGACGTTCGGAAAAAGTTCCTAACTGTCAGGGTAGTCAAACACTGGAATAAATTGCCCGGGGAGGTTGTGGAATCTCCATCGCTGGAGATATTTAAGAGTAGGTTAGATAAATGTCTATTAGGGATGGTCTAGACAGTATTTGGTCGTGCCATGAGGGCAGGGGACTGGACTCGATGACCTCTCGAGGACCCTTCCAGTCCTAGTATTCTATGATTCTATGATTCCACCTTACTTCTCTAAGAACAGTCAAACCAGTGGCAATGCATGGCTGTGGATCAGGGGGACCTGTCCTACTGATCTCAAGTGTCAAAAGAGAGGTATTTATAAACTCGCTGTCCGACATTACAGCAGTGATACTTGGAGCCAGAGTTTGATTGTCGGGAAGTTTCTCAGGGCTTGTCTGCGCTACGGAGTCAATCTTCTGGGGTTCGAATTAGCAGGTCTAGTGAAGATCTGATAATTTGAACTAAGAGGCCATTCCCATCGGTGCCGGTAGTCCTGCTCCTCATGAGAAGTAAGGGAAATCGAGGGGACCGTGTGCTCCCTACAACCTCCCGCCACTTGGATGATGCCGAAACGTGATTTAAAATACTTGGACTAACATATCTTAAGTCGACTTTCCCCTTTACTGTAGACTAGGCCTCAGTCTCTTAGCAGACACATATTCACTCATCCAAGCTCATTATCATACAGCCAGCCACACCCCTATCCAGAACCATGACTTGAAGGGAATATATACATTGCCCATTCCCCCTCTCTGGCTATTTTTAATCAGGCTTATTGAAAAACGCCCCGATTGTTTAGGTTTCAAAGATGGATTGTGCCAATCAGAAAGCCCAGAAATCTAACCCTTCTCCAGTGGATATGTCTATGCCTATCAAAACACTGTTAACACCTACCAAATACTCCATCGCCACCTTTTTGTTATTCAAACACGAGAGGAGATTTATGGGCCCACTGTCCTCTGCTAGTTGTTTCAGGCTGTCTTCTTAATTATTATTGTTTTTACATCATTATCATGGCATGGACATATTTGTTTAAATCCTGGCTGACTTTACAGAGGCAATTTGTAGAGGAAGAAGAAAATGAAAATTGCAAGAGTCAAACTATGTGCTAGCTTTTTCGGGACAGGCGCCAATTCAATTTTTGCTGGCACAGAAGTGAACAATAACTACTGCATGGTAATTGCTTCTTTCCCCTCCCCTCCTCAGGGACCCCTTCGTGTTTGTCTCGCAGCTCCATACTCATATTCTGTTGACTCTGTCAGATGAGGACTCTCATTCTGCCTGAGCAGTGATGGACGAAATGCATTGATTTTGGAGAGCTCATCTCTATTGTATTCAACCTCAGAGCCCACCAATTGGGAACCTTAGTAGAGACAGATGAAATAAGGAAAAAGTTTAAAAAAAAACTTAGCCCATACTTTACCCCAATGAGGAATTTATTTATCTTTATTTGCATAGTACCTGTCTTTGCAGAATCAATAATCAGCGTCACATGCAGTGTTATAAGAATAGGGTCGAAAAATTACGGAAGGGATATAAACAGTCACATAACTAGCCTCTTACCAGTGAGTACTGGAGAGAACAACCCTTGGGAACAGGATGTGGACAGCCTCCATAGGCCCCTTTGTAAGGTGCGGGGAGTGGCACTGCACTCTTGGAAAGGGGCGTGGCCTTGGGTAGAAAGGGCAGGGCTAGCGGCAGCCAGCCTTCCATCCTGCCTGCAGTATGGCACATCCCGCTTCCCCCGCCAGCCATCATGGCAAGCCATTATTTCTCCACCCATTTGGAGAGCTGGATTGATATTCCAGTACCTATTACAGGTGGTGCCCTCAACAGGGTGAAAACAGTTACTATTATTCTCCTGTAACATTAATTGCAAGTGCAAGGGGGAATGCAAGGTTCTCTGCTCAACATATCTCAGAATCCAACTCAGGTTAGGTTGGGAGGATCAAACCCTGATTTAAAAGCCACCTTCTCTTGGATTGCACCCTGAAATTGTGAGTTCAAATTTACATTTTTAGCCTCAAATATTTATGACTCTGCTAATGCTTTTGTTCTGGCAGCTCTGCATGCAAAAAGGGGAAAAGTGACAGACATAAAGTAAGCACTTTTTAGCCACAGCTGTTTCCTACTTCCTTCAGAAAGTGATTTAAACACCTTGCAACCTAGGAAGAAAAAAACGATCATTTTCCAAATAAAATATATACTGTCTGAAAGGCTGCTATAAAATTGCTTGTTACTTGGTTGGCTAATCCCTCAAAATGACTACCTAACAACTTGGATCACTTAAAAAAAAAACCTACTCATTCCTAAAATTTCCAGCGAGAGAGAATGAGTTGACAGGGATGAAGTGGAAAATATGAAAACAAGTGAAGGAAATAGAGAGAGAGAAAGCCAAAAAAAAAAAAAAAAGGAGTGAACACAGATGCAAAATTATGTCTGGTGGCAAATAAAAGAAGAAATATAATCAGAGAGGTTTCTGGACGTCCTTCTCATCTGAGTATAAAGGTCTAAGGCCCAATTCATGGCTTCCTCTCTTTGGGCTGAATGCAGGAAGAGAGATACAAGTGCAAAGATTGTGCTATGCTACTTTTGTGCTTCACGGCTTTAACCTACACTCTGCTTCCTTAAGACCTGCCCTGGAAAGGAGATGATAGCTATAGAGCAGTGAATTGTGCTCATGCCTCCGTCTTATCCTTATACCATTATTTCTTTCCTAATGTCGATTCCCAGTGTTCTCTGTGTTCGTATGAACGAGGACTGTGAAAGTCCCTCTCTGAAGCCAGAGGTTAGTGAAGTCAAAGAAGCTCTGCTAGTTTAGACACAGCTTAGATCACTGTGTGCCTGGGAACAGGTGTGACCTGTCACATAATGGTAAAGGGAAAAGATTGCAGAATATTACAGGTAATTATATGAAAGTCAAAAGAAACCCAACTAGCATTCAGGGCTGGTATTAAGGACAGCATCTTTTGACCTGTAAACTGAATATATTTAGTATGGAAGGCGTTAAGTGGGAAAAAATGTACAGCCCATCACTTATACTTTTCCCAATCAATTTCAGACTGGGCCCTGATCTTTCAAAAGCTTGTGCTGCTGCTTAAGTTTAAGTACACAAATATTCTCATTGAGTTTAATGACAACATTCACAAGGGAATGTCCTTAAATGCTTGTGCGACTAAGGCCTAAAACCAAACTCGAAGGAACATTTAGGGAAATCTACAAAATAATTATAATACTAGAATCTAAAAGCATTGCTGTTTAGAATGAGAGATCTATATTGAAGCAAGACACCTGCTGAGCCATCTGTAATTCAGCTTTTGCATGAAACACGGGACGACAGGTTGGATTTTTTTTAAGTCTTTGATATAAGAAACAGATTGTCACTCAACAGCGCTTGTCTTGGAAAATAAATGAAAGGAACGAAAAGGAAATTGACTAGAAGTCGTGGTTTTATATACAGTGATCCGATCCGAGATCTGGAAACAGTTTGAGAATTAATTGAAATAACACATTGCAAATTGTCACCGAACGCTGAAAAATCCAGCAGGGAGGAGCGAGAGAATCTAGTTTAGGCTGGAAATTTGGATTGTGCTATCATTGTAAGGAAAAAAGATATCCCAACTCGGCCCAAATTTCCATAGATTTGTCCTATCCTAACATTATAGGAATTTTAAATATAAGAGTGAAAATCTGCTGGTGTTTCTCCTTGGGTTTTTTAACCCGTCCAGAGACATCAGGATCTTTAATGTAATGTGAAAGGTTGATTTTTAATGTTATTAGATTTATTTATTCATTTTTCCGATTCAAAGGTAAATAAATTTGTATGGAGATTTTAACCCCATCCATCTGGCATCAGTATTACAGGCAGTCCCCGGGTTACGTACAAGATAGGGACTGTAGGTTTGTTCTTAAGTTGAATTTGTATGTAAGTCGGAACTGGTACATATTGTAGGGGAAACTCTAGCCAAACATTTCTCCAGAGCTCAGTTTTATTCTCCCACACCTCACTTCCCTCAGTCCTTTATTCTCAAGCTGAGGTGTCTGCTGAGAAAAGCCGCTCCACGTCTCCCTGGTCTGCTGGGGGGGGGGGGGGCGCTAGCTTTGCGTCTCCCTGGTCTGCTGGGGGGAAGCAGCTAGTGCGGGGTTGCCTCACCCAGTTTGTAAGTAGGGATCTGATGTAAGTCGGATCCATGTAACCCGGGGACTGCCTGTATATTACCCAGCTACCTGAAACCAAAAAATAGTTACATCTGATCAGATCTTTCATTGCCTATCCCTTTTATACTAGGTTACTGAGGCCAAACCAACTGTGATATAACATCTTTGCTTTCCTTATTTCCCTCATAAACAATTCTTTTCTGCACTTAAAAAAAAAAGAAAGAAAAACACAAGCCTCCCTCCCACATGTAACTGACTAGGATTGTCTGTGATTGGTTTCTGGGAAAAAATAAGTCCATGTACACGCAATTCTATTGTCACTATAACTGTAACTAGTGTGATATCATTAATCCCAAATCAGCAGTAGTGTTAGTCATTATGTTAGGGACTTCCTTTTTGTTTTCTACATGCACTGAAGGCCAACTATAGTCTTTAATGGAAGAACATTTATTATGCTTGGGAGCCCATTGTGTCAGAGGGAGAAAGCATTTGTGCAAGATTTTGTCCTAAATCAGAGGGAAACAGGAAAAAAATTGACTACAAATAACTTTGCTTTTATAGCCAACTGAAATTAAAAGTATCTTTTGCATTATTTCCACATCTGCAAGGCACATGGCTTAGAAGAGTTCATTTAAAAAACCCTACTTTTATCATAAACAGGTTGTGACATAACCTGGGTATTTGTTGCCACATTTTCTTTTATATCTGATCGGACTTTGCCTAAAAAAAATTAATTTCTGAACTTTTAAAAACCATAATGGGTGCCTTCCAGCAGTTATAAGGCAAATGTCTGTTTCTTGGGGCAGTGTCAGGAGGGTGATATTTAGATCATCTTTTTCTGTGTGCCCTCAAGTGTGGCAGGGCATTGTCCTGCCCTGGCCCTTTAAGGGGCTGAAAGTATGGAGTCTGGGGAAGCCCAGCTGCGGCAAATGAGGAGGGCCCAGCTGGAGGCAATAAGAACAGCTCCTAGGAGGAGGAGAGGGAGATCTACCTGCCTGCTGCTCTGGAGGGAGAGACTTGACTCCCGGGGAAGGAAGAGGCTCCCTGGAAGAGGGCAGGACTGGGGAGTCTATGGCCCAGCGCTGCAAGGAGACAGTCACGAAGGGCCGGGGCTAGCATGGAGGCAGCCCTAAAAGGCCGGGCTGGGAAGGAGGCAGCCGTGGCTAGCATGGAGGCAGCTGTGGTAGACAGGGGGAGTTTGAGCCAGGGAAGCCCCAGGCCATAAGACCAGGAGGCAGTGTTGCAGGAGGCAACTGGGCAGGCAGGGACATGCCTGTGGCCAGGGAGGAGAGGCCTGGAGATACTGTGGTCTGCCCGGAGGGGCTATTAAGGGACTGGCAGGGGGCTACTGAGGCGGGGACGGCAAGGAAGGAACTAGGTTTTCCTGTAGCAGAAGAACGAGGGGTCCTAGAGAATAGGGAGGACCCTGAACTAAAGAACAGCAATGACCCCCCCTGGAAGGGGGCACGGACTAAGAACGGAGTGATCACTGCTGGAGAACAGTACCCTGAAGACCAACACCACACCCAAAGGGGGCACGTGGGTGGCAGAACAGCCAGTTACTTCCCCCCAAAAGCCACCCTGAGGGAAGAAGCCGTGTGGAAAAAGTGAGTGAACCCTCTACATAAGAATTCATGTGTAGTAATGAATGAGCCCAGGAGAAAAGCAACAGGTCTGAGCAGAAACTTCTAGTGAAGAGCGCTTCAGGAATGGGTTCTCAGTAGCTTTGTGCAGAAGGTATATTAATGCACTGAGGACTATTTGCAAAGACACAAATGACATTTACGTACCCCATTCTCGTTCACTTTCACACACCTACTTCCCGTTTATGCTGCTGAAAATCTCTCCTTTATTATTTCAGTTCTGGAGAGCAGTGTTACGTTATTATTATTATTAATAATAATAATAATTAATATCTCACACAACATTAATTTAGCTCCAAGTGGACTTTTATCCACAGTCTAAAAAGCCAAGCCCCTCAGGGCCAAATTCTTGCTCCCATTGGGAGCCAGTACAAATTATACCGCTGACTCAGTAGCAACAGAAACAGATGCCTGATCAGCACAGCCAGCAGTGTTTGCTTAGGGGAGATTTAACACTGACTTAAAATAACAGGGACATCAGTGCTGGTGATAGTAAGGAATGAGATGAATTTGTAGAGCTACCTGTACTATTCTTAATTCATGCCCGTACAGATTGTTGCTCGTTTTCCTGGAAATCCAATTCAGCCGTAACATTTTAGTAGAAAAAAACACCTCCACCCACGTTTGTCCACTTTTTTAAATGAGAAAATTAAACAACTGAAAGTTTGCGCAGTTTTGGGAAATACGTCTTTCCATGCACATTCTTGGGCCAGTGGGTTCATCCCACAGAAGACAATGAAAGCATAAGGCACCCGAACTAAAACTTCCATGAAGTGCAGTAACATTATTTTCAATGGAAATATTTTGGGGGGGAAGGTCACCAGAAAGTCACACATTTTCCATGGAAAAGTCTTCCAGTTTTTGGAACAGCTCTAAGAAAAAAGTGTCTTTGATGCGAGTGAATGTTAACTTGACATGAAACCGAGGAATGTTTTTGTCTAAATGCTTTTTCTAAATGCTTTACCCACCTGCTGACTTTATCCATTTATTGAATGGCACGAGAAGCTTGGTGGCATTGTGACAGTCGTCATTATCATTCCAGTCTCTTCCAAATTGCTAAGGTGCCAGATTGCCACAGGTTTATCACCCACACATGGTGCTAGATTTTCAAAATAATGCCCCTCCCATCTTGGTATTGATGTAAGTAGATTTCCCCAAGTACTCAAAATCCAGTAGCTCCTAATGTGACATTGGTTAAACACGGGAATAAATTGCCTAGGGAGGTTGTGGAATCTCCATCTCTGGAGATATTTAAGAGCAGGTTAGATAAATGTCTATCAGGGATGGTCTAGACAGTACTGGGTCCTGCCGTGAGGGCAGGGAACTGGACTCAATGATCTCTCAGGATCCTTTCCAGTTCTGGTGTTCTATGATTCTATGATCTTTGGACAGATATTTAAAAAGCATTCAGCACCCAATAGAATAAGCTCATTTGAAAAACTGACCCTTGGGGTATGTCTAGACTACATCCCTCTGGCGCCAGAGGGATGTAAATTAGGCATACCGACATTGCAAATGAAGTGGGGATTTAAATCTCCCGCGCTTCATTTGAATAAAAATGGCCGCCGCATTTTGCCGAGTCAGCAGTTTGTCGACAAAAAGCGGCTGTCAAGTCAGGGATCGGGCGACAAAGAAAGCCTTTGTCAGCTGATCCTGTAAAATTTGTTTTTTTGTTGCTGTTTTGTATTTTTATCCTACAGCTGTAACTCCATTTGGAGTCCACAGGCATTCGCACATTCAGTTCAGGCTTATTGGATTTTGTGGATCTAAAAAAACCAGAAGACTAGCTTTCACCAACCGTTAGTTAGATAAATTAGACTCTCTGCAGTTCCTTACCATTATCTTTTTTTCTATTCCATGGAAAGGCTTTGCAGCTTGGTGTCTGCTTAGAAAAGGATATTGCTAAGAAAATATCAGAGAAGCGTGTGGCTAAACCAGTAGGCTTCAAATCCAACAAGAAAATGGAATAAGGGTAGCCACAAAAATTAGCCTAAGGTCTTCCAGACCATTGAGGACTCAACTAATTAAAATGATCTTAGAGTGGAATTGAATTGGTTGTATAGACCACTGGTTCTCAACTTTTTGGGGCCCAGAGTCCATTTGTAAATGTTTATGGCCTGTTGTAGCCCTGTAAATTGCCCAAGGCTGGTGACGGTGAGGTGGTTTTGGTCAGCTCCTTGCCGTCAGGGAGTTCTTGGGTACTTCCCAGAGCTCACCCCATATTGGCAGCTACTTAAGCTCCTGTACTGTGTGGCTGGTTGTGGTTGGCTCTTGGCACTGATTCAGCCCTGCTGCCCTGATTAGATAGAAATTTGAGTGAGTGGGGTTGCGACCTGACTCGTGGGGTTGCAGTGCCACTCGCTTATATTTGGCCTACCTGAGCTCCCATTATCACGACCGTTAGGTGAAACCACAGTGGCACTGGAATCCCAGAGGTTGCCGTGTTTCGAGCAGGGGGGTGAGCCCAGTCAGCCTTGTAGGATAAGAGCTGTCATGCAATCCCTTGAAACATTCCACTGACCCAATTTTGGTTCCCGGCCCATGGGTTGAGAAATCCTGTGGCAGAGAACCTTTCTACACTTCAAACTGCTGACGTCTTTAACTGGAGCTGAGTGAAAAACTGGGCTTGGATATGCATTTAAATTCAAAAGGAAATGTTAGTGCAATCATGTTCTAGTCTGTGTTATTCAGTTGCATGGAGAGGACAGTATTGTGGGTTCAAGTCCTGCTTTCCCTGGGTCAGGACATCCAGAAGGCAGGGGGCCCTGGGCCAGGAGGGATAAGAGGTACCCTGATAGTAAAGTTGGGGGGGGGGGCAGGGTTCTGTGTGGCCTATGTGATAGGGCACTTGCTTGGAGAGGACAGGATCATGAGTTCAAGTCCCACTTCTATCATATTCTGTGCACAATGGATGCTTTACTTACTCTTTCTTTGTACAGGAACTAGCTTTTATGGACTGTGATACTATAAGGGGTAACCATTGGAACAAGTGACCACTAACATGGTGGAGTCTCAGCCTCTTTTGTCTTTACATCAAGTCTAGATGCCTTTTTAGAAAAGATGCTTTAGGCTAAACCAATTAATGGGAGCAGTACAGGACTGGCTGGGTGAAATGTATTGGCCTGTGAGACATGGAGGTCAGGCAATATGATCTAATGATCCCTTCTGGCCTTAAATTTTATGAATCCAAGAAAAGAGACCATTGCAATCATCTAGTCTAATCTTCTGCATCATATGGGCCATGGAATTTAACACAGTAATTCCTGTGTCAAGTGTCAAGCCCATAACTTCTTGTTGAGTGTGATTACTCATAAAAAGGGATGTTTACATTTCAATATGGTTGAGATAGTGGGGGGCACTCACCTTTCCTTTAATTCTGAGGAGTTGATTTTCCCTTTTCTTCCAGGCGGGTAGAACAGAAAGGTCTCCATAATAGAAGCTTATCTTGAGTTAAAGAATAGCATCCGCAGGGCTAGTTTCTATGGTGTCAGACCTGTATTGGACTTTTTCTGCTGCAGAATCTGGTATAGATTCTGGGATGGGTGACAAGTGAAAATGAATGTTGGTGGTTTCACTCTCTAGTGGCTATTTGTCCCGATCAACATTGTAATAGTGACCATACAAGATGTAATATTGGCTCTAGTGACTCCCAGAAGTGGAATACCAGCGGCTGTTGCATAACTGGATAAAGAGCTGTAGCAGACCTGTATGGGGGCGTCACTGATTTTAGGGGGGTCTGAAAGCCCTTTGAGGGGCATTAGCAGCAAAGCCATCAAGGAAAGTTTGCACTGTGCCTGACCCTCGAATAATTAGTCCCCGTGTTTCTGTGAATGCCATTAACCATGCATTGAAGTTGAACCTGAAGTCTCTCTTTAACTTTCCCCCAATGACTGACAGATCTAATAGTCTAAAATACAATCCACCCACCTACCTTGGCTCATGCCTGCCAAATGGCAGGTGGAGAGACACGGCTGCCAAAGCCGACTGACAGCTACAAAAGAAAGCAAACAACCCCAAAAAATGTGAAATATTTCTCCTGGCTGCAGCTGCAAGAAGTATTTTTTTCTAGGAGCAGTTGTAGCTCTTAATGACTGCTGAGCCCTGTGCACTTATAACTCATCTAATCCTTTTTCCTACAACAGCACCATCTTTCAGGAATCAGCCGGGAGACGGTGAACATATTTTCCAAGTACTTGCATTCTTGCCACATATTAATGATGCCAATAGAAATGTGCTAGGAGTTGGAATACAAATGCCACTGTGCCAAGGTTCTGATAGTCCGGATAAAGGTTTCCATGAGGATGCAAACACGTGGCTGAAACTAGGTTGAAATGTTGTCAGTGGCGGTTTCTCAAGCTACCATGAGAAAAGTGCTACCTTGGCCTGATTTCTGGTGTCCTACTCAAGAACACAGTTTCTTTTGCACAACTTGTCCCTTTTAATCCTCAGTTTCCAAACATGGCAGGATGCAGCACAGGTATCATAAGTTTTCTGTACCTTCTCTTTTCCCCAGATCAGCCTTTTACCTCTCACCTTCAGTTGTTGTTCTTTCCAATTATGGATCCTCTCCACCAGCCGCCACCCACTGTCAGTCATCCTCACCAATAACAGGTTGATTGATTCCGGTTAAGCCTATAGCATTCCCTGTGCTGCAGCAATGCCAGAGATAGAGGGGCTATCACTACAGGTTGAACCTCTGTAATCCAGAACTCTCTGTTCTGGAAACATCTGTAATCTGGCATGATTTTAGTTAGTCAGATGTCCACTTTTCATGGGTGTGGCCATGTTTTCCATGGTCCCATAAAGTTTGTTTACAGCCACCAGTCCTGGCTCTCGGTAGCCTGTCCTGTTATTTAGCTCTAATTTACCCCTAAATGTCCTGTAATTGCCCAGTGTTGGTAATGCTGCTAGACAATATTGACCTTTTGTGGTCTAGAAAATTCTGTGGTTCAGAACAGGTCAGATCCCAAGGGTGCCGGAATAGAGAGGCTCAACTTGTAGCACTCTGTTGCAGATTTTCAAAAGAGCCTCTTGGAGTCAGGAGCATTCAGGAGCCTAATTCTCCTAGCTTCCTTTACAGGTACCAAATTAAATGGATTTATTCATCACTGAGTGGGATTTTCAGAGAATCTGACACCCATTTCTCACGGCAATCCTGAACACCTAATTCCTTCAGGGTCTTTGAAAATCAACAGATAGACTGCAAAGCTAATACTCACATTATTAAACAAATGAATGGGAGTTCAATTTCCTGTTTCATGGGGAATCCCATGATTCTCCCCCCCCACACACACACACACCCATTCTGCAATGGAATGTAAAGAAATAACATTTAGAATTTTTTAGCACAATAAAAAATGTGAAAAGAAGTTAATTTCAGGTCAGCTTGATCAAATCAAAAAGATTCATTTTGATTTGGACCTTTAAAATATTTAAATAATGAATCACATGAAAGTCATTTCAAAATGAAAAACTGAAAATTCTCCACTTCGACAAAGTCAAAATGGAATGGATTGACTTTATCAAAATCTTTGTCTAGCATTTTTGTCTCAAGCAAATGTTGTCAAAAATTGGCAGGTTTCCATGAAAGATCGTGCTTTTGACAAATTCACATTCTTCAAGGCAAAACCACTAAGTTAGAGAATTTCTGCCCTTCTCTTAGGAGAAGTTGCTTCCTCTAATCGATCCCTCAGGGTATGTCTACATAGCAGCGTTATTTCGGAATAGCTGACATTATTTCAAAATAACATAGTTTGCGTCTATACTACAAGCAGTTATTTCAACATAATGTCAAAATAATGTTGAGCTGGAGGACTTCTTTCTTTGACTCCTGTAGCTCTCATTTTACAAGGGTAAGGGAAGTCAGAAGAAGAGTGCTTTAACTCGGACTTCCTGCTGTGCAGACAGTGCCAAAAGCTGAAATGTCGATGTAAGCTATGCAATTGACATATTTCAGCTTTAGCCCCATTGTGTAGACTACGTCAAGACTATGATTAAAAGTGTCAGAATCTAGCCCGTCAAAGCTATGTAGACAAAATGCAAACCTACCAATGGAGCTGTGTCAACGTGTCAGAATCGAGCCCGTCAAAGCTATGCAGACCTAATGCAATGACCTATCAATGGGGCTGCACCAATTTATGGAACTGGAAGATCTCCCCAAAGTATGCAAATGTGTGTCATGAATAATGACCAAGTGTCCACTGAAAACAGTACAATTTTCATTTGTAGGGACCTGTAAAATGTCCCTTAGCCTGGATATTGAAATGGGCACATTTTGCAATCTCATCCCTTCAGTATTGCTTTAGTATTTGGATAGGACCATTACAGAGTCCAAGCAACTTAATAAAATTAAGGTTTGAACGTATCATGACTATCCAGACTAGCAATAAATTCTCCTTTGAGGTTTATTTAAAATGTTGTATGCAGGGAGGAAGGAAGTCTAACTCAAAGTTTTTCTGATTTCATTTCCATGTTGAAAACTAAACCATTCTCTCTACTGGTTGTTCTGTCTGCCTATGGCAGAAGTACCCATACAAAGACAGAGGAAGGGCATAGTAAGTGGGGTTCCAGAGGGATCAGTTTTGGGACTGGTACTATTTAATATTTTCATCAACGATTTAGATAATGGCATACACTTGTAGGCTGTGTCTAGACTGGCCAGTTTTTCCAGAAAATCAGCCGCTTTTCCAGAAAAACTTGCCAGCTGTCTACACTGGCCACTTGAATTTCCGCAAAAGCATTGACTTCCTACTGTAAGAAATCAGTGCTTCTTGCAGAAATACTATGATGCTCCCGTTCAGGCAAAAGGGCCAGTGTAGACAGCTGAGATTTGTTTTGCGCAAAAAAGCCCCGATCGCAAAAATGGCGATCCGGGCTTTTTTGCGGAAAAGCGCGTCTAGATTGGCATGGACGCTTTTCCGCAAAAAGTGCTTTTGAAGAAAAGTGTCCATGCCAATCTAGACGCTCTTTTCCGCAAATGCTTTTAACGGAAAACTTTTCCGTTAAAAGTATTTCCGGAAAATCATGCCAGTCTAGACACAGCCGTAAAGTTTGTGGATGATACCAAGTTGGGAGAAGTTGCAAGTGCTTTGGAGAATAGGATTATAATTCAGAATGATCTGGACAAACTGAAGAAATGGTCTGAAATGCACAGGATGAAGTTCAAAAAGGACAAATGTAAAGTAATCCACTTAGGGAGGAACAATCAGTTGCACACATACAGTGACTGTTTAGGAAGGAGCACTGGAGAAAGGAATCTAGGAGTCGGAGTGGATCACAAGATAATTATGAGTCAACAGTGTGACAGTGTTGCAGGAAAAAAAGCAATCATTCTGGGATGTATTAACAGGAGTGTTGTGAGCAAGACAAGAGAAGTAATTCTTCTTTCTGCTCTATTCTGCTCTGACTTGGCCTCACATGGAGTGTTGTGTCCAGTTCTGGGTACTGCATTTCAAAAAATATGTGGAGAAACTGGAGAAGGTCCAGAGAAGAGCAACAAAAATAATTAAGATATAAAGGAAGATTGAAAAAGTTGTGTTTGTTTAGCCTGGAAAAGAGAAGACTGAGCAGAGACATGATAGCAGCTTTCATGATCCTAAAAGGGTGTTACAAGGAGGAGAGAGAAAAATTGTTCTCCTTAACCTCTGAGGTTTAGGTTGGACATTAGGAAAAAACTTCCTAACTGTTGAAGTGGTTACGCTCTGGAATAAATTGGATAGGGAGATTGTAGAATCTCCATCATTTGAGATTTGTAACACCTGATTAGACAGACTTCTATCAGGGATGATCTAGATGGTGCTTGGTCCTGCTGTGAGTGCAGGGGAAAGGACTTGATGACCTCTTGAGGTTCCTTCCGGTTCTATAATTCTATCATAGACTGATTTTGTCATCTTAGCCTGTAGTTACCAACCACATAGTATGGCTTGTATTAATTTATTTCTAAAGCCTCCTAATATCCACCCCAACTTGATTAATCCAGCTGTTGATCAAGGGCAAGTTTTGATTCTTTTTTTTGCTTTGCTTTGCTTTGCTTTGCTTTGCTTTGCTTTTTTTTTCCCATGAGAAAGAGAGAAAAAGGGTAGGTGAGAACCTTTATTGGATCAACTTCCAATAGTGGAAAATACAAACTTTTGAGCTACATGCAGATCTTCTTCAGGTTTGGAGAAGAAAGTAGAGTATCTGAGCAAACAGGTAGTCCAATACAAGATGTTACCTCACCTTCCTTGAATTTCTCATATCCTCAAACATAGAATCATAGAATACTAGGACTGGAAGGAACCTCGAGAGGTCATCGAGTCCAGTCCCTTGCCCTCATGGCAGGACCAAATACTGTCTAGACCATCCCTGATAGACATTTATCTAACCTACTCTTAAATATCTCCAGAGATGGAGATTCCACAACCTCCCTGGGCAATTTATTCCAGTGTTTGACTACCCTGACAGGTAGGAACGTTTTCCTAATGTCCAACCTAAACCTCCCTTGCTGCAGTTTAAACCCATTGCTTCTTGTTCTATCCTCAGAGGCCAAGATGAACAAGTTTTCTCCCTCCTCCTTCTGACACCCTTTTAGATACCTGAAAACTGCTATCATGTCCCCCCTCAGTCTTCTCTTTTCTAAACTAAACAAACCCAATTCCTTAAGCCTTCCCTCATAGGTCATGTTCTCTAGACCTTTAATCATTCTTGTTGCTCTTCTTTGGACCCTCTCCAATTTCTCCACATCTTTCTTGAAATGCGGTGCCCAGAACTGAACACAATACTCCAATTGAGGCCAAACCAGCGCAGAGTAGAGACGTGATGTTAGGTTGTTCACCAGCCATTGTGGTTGGAGATGGCTTGTGCAGATGTGGGTTTGCCAAAATCAACGGGATTTCATGACTCGGGTTTGGCTGTGCCCAGCTCCAAACTGAGCAACATTGGCTTGAAGAGAGGCCTTGTGTATTACAGCAAAACTCGATTGAATGGGTTACCATCTGGGAGGCGTGCCCCTGTGGGGGGGCATGAAGAAATTCTAGAGGGGGGAGTGAGGTGAGCCAACCCCCCCATTAAGTTTTGCTGCCCCCTTTAGTTCCTTTTTTTTCTGAACAAGTTTTGCCTCCATTTTTTGTGGGTGTGGGTGTGAGGGTTTCTCAAAAATCAAAAAGGTGGCGGGATGCCAAAAAGTTTGGGAACCACTGCTCTATTGGTATCGTTTAGGGTGTAGACACTGGCACAGCCATACGGAGTGACAGTGACAAAGTGTCTGGCTGTAACATTGCTATTCACATTTATGAGTAATAACATCAAACACGTGTTTTTTAAAAGAAAAAAAATGCTGCATGATTGCTTTAGCTATGTTCAGGCTGGAGGCGTTCATTTCTAGGTCCTGAATCAGAGCATATAAGCTGGCACACTTTTAAAATCCTCTAGCTTTGTTCTTGCAGCCTACAAACCTATTCTTCCTTGGCATTGGTGGCTGTAGCACTCACACAATCCCGACACCAAGGTATAGAAGATATTTTTTTTCCAGCAGCAGCTGGCTTCTTGGCTCACTCCAGCCCACTCCGGACACACTTTGAAGTGGTGTCTGAGGCCGTCTTTTGTTTTTCAGGCTGTTGAGGAATGGTTTGCGTTTCCTCAGTGTCATGAATGCTGCTTTCCCTTTGAATCACCTTTGGATTGAGAGGGAATATAGAGACATTCTTGGCCATTTGTAAAGAAAGCCCCAGAAAATAAGTGAAACGAGACATGTGCTTGCCACCCACGTGGAAGATTGGGAAAACAAATTGCCTTTGGCTAAATTGGGCCCCTCCTTGCAAACAAGGGTATATGAAAATAGGGGGGATATGATAGAGGTATATAAAATCATGAGTGGTGTGGAGAGGGTGGATAAAGAAAAGTTATTTATTAGTTCCCTAAACAGAAGAACTAGAGGACACCAAATGAAATTAATGGGTAGCAGGTTTAAAACTAATAAAAGAAAGTTCTTCACACAGCGTGTAGTCAACCTGTGGAACTCCTTGCCAGAGGAGGCTGTGAAGGCTAGGACTATAATAGAATTTAAAGAGAAGCTAGATAATTTTATGGAGGTTAGGTCCATAAAAGGCTATTAGCCAGGGGATAAAATGGTTTCCTTGGCCTCTGTTTGTCAGAGGCTGGAGAGAGATGGCAGGAGACAAATTGCTTGATCACTGTCTTCGGTCCACCCTCTCTGGGGCACCTGGTGCTGGCCACTGTCGGCAGACAGGATACTGGGCTAGAAGGACCTTTGGTCTGACCCAGTACGGCCGTTCTTATGTTCTTATGAGAACCTAGGCCTTACTATGCAAGGGCACATGTAAATCAGGACTAACACCAGAAAAGTGAATAGCTACACTGCTGTGTAAATGCAATAAGTGAGACAAGGTTTAGGCCCTTCCGTTTCCAATTTTAACCATCACTGAATACACAATCAACATTATTTCTTGCATAGAAAAAATGAAGTGTGCTCCAGCATGGTGTACTTCTGTGGACTGTGCTCTTGGGCTATGGGATTTCTATTATTCATTTCCAAATCATTATGTTCCTTGATGAACTGCAATGATATAAATGTCCCAGGCCACCCTCAACCCTTTATAATTCCTCTTCTTCTTTATAATGAACACGATCGATTGACATTGAAGTCCTGCAGAAAAGGGCTGTTTTTTGCCTGCATTTTAAAAGGCCAAGACTCTAATGGAGTCCCCAATGGAGTTACTGACGTAGGTAATTTTAGAAGGGAATTCTAGGAGAATCATAGCATCATAGAATACTAGAACTGGAGGGGATCTCAAGAAGCCATCAAGTCCAATCCTCTGCCCTTACAGCAGGACCAAGCACCATCTAGATCATCCCTGATAGAAGTCTATCTAATCATGTCTTAAGTATCTCCAGTGATAGAGATTCCACAACCTCAATAGACAATATTTTCTATTGAGTGTTTAATCACCCTGACAGGTAGGAAGTTTTTCCTAATGTCTAACCTAAACTTCCCTTGCTGCAATTTAAGCCCATTGCTTCTTGTCCTATCATCAGAGGTCAAGGAGAACAAATTTTCCCTCCTCTTTCTAACACCCTTTTAGATATGTGAAAACTGCTGCTGTATCCCCTCTCAGTTTCCTCTTTTCTAAACTAAACAAGCCCAATTCTTTCAGTCTTCCCTCACAGGTCATGTTTTTTAGAACTTTAATCTTCTTTGGACCTTCTCGAGTTTCTCCACATCTTTCTTGAAATGCAGTACCCAGAACTGGACACAATACTCCAACTGAGTCATAATCAGTGCAGAGTAGAGTGGAAGAATGACTTCTCATATCTTGCTCACAACACTCCTGTTAATGCATCCTAGAATTGAATTTGCTTTTTTTGAAATAGTGTCACACTCATATTTAGCTTGTGGTCCGCTATTACCCCTAGATCCCTTTCTGAAGTTCTCCTTCCTAGACAGTGGCTTCCCATTCTATATGTGTGAACCTAATTGTTCCTTCTAAAGCAGAGTGCTTTGGATTTGTCCTTATTGAACTTCATCCTATTGACTTCAGACCATTTCTCCAGTTTGGCCAGATCATTTTGAATTAAGTCCTTATCCTCCAAAGCACTTGGAGCCCTTCCCAGCTTGGTATCATCTACAAACTTATTAAGCGTACTTTCTATGCCAATATCTACATTGTTGATGAAGCTATTGAACAGAGCTGGTCCCAAAACAAACCCCTGACTCCTGAGGAACCCCACTTGTTATGCCCTTCCAGCATGATCGTGAACTGTTAAAAACTACTCTCTGAGAATGGTTATCCAACCAATTATGCACACACCTTATAGTAGCCCAGGGGTGGCCCGAGACGAGCTGCCGGCAACTGGTGCCCCAGGCAGAATGCATGATCAGCACCCCGCCTCCAAGATGAGCTGCCGGCAGCTGGAGCCGTAGGCGGAATGCTTGATCAACACCCCCACATCCAAAGCCCTCAATGGCAGTGCGTCATCATTGTGTGCCCAGTTTTATGTGGTTCCCTAGGCGACTGCCGAGTCTGCCTATATGCACGGGCCGCCCCTGTAGTAGCCCCATCTAGGTCGCATTTATTGGTAAGAAGGTCATGTGAGAGTGTATCAAATGTTTTACTAAAGTCTAGGTATACCATGTCCACCGCTTCTCCCTTATCCAGAAGACTTGTTATGCTATCAAAGAAAGCCATCCGATTGGTTTGACATGATTTGTTCTTTACAAATCCATGCTGGCTGTTACCTACCACCTTATTGTCTTCCAGCTGTTTGCAGATGGATTCCTTTATTATTTGCTCCATTATCTTTCCTGGCACAGAAGTTAAGCTGACTGGTCTGTAGTTTCCTGGACTGTTCTTATTTCCCTTTTTATAGATGGGCACTATATTTACCCTTTTCCAGTCTTCTGGAATCTCTCCTGACTTCCATGATTTTTCAGAGGTGATTGCTAAAGGCTCAGATACCTCCTCTATCAGTTCCTTGAGTATTCTAGGAGAATGCCAGTGGGACTTCTTGAGAGGAAGGTGTATGAGGTAATAGCTTTTATTGGACCATGTTCTGTTGGTGAGAGAGGTCTGGAGACATCTTGTCAAAGAAGCGTTAATATACCTCATCTCTCCTCACCTGTCCTTCTAGGCATGAATTGGCTGGCTGCCTGCAGTGGAAGGGTTAACGGGCAACTCATGGAAAACTTTAGAAACGGTCTATTTATAAACAATTTCGTTCAAATATAACTTTTTGTCTGTTCCATTCCCTGGATATAAATGTATTCATAAGGACATTTGGGTTAGGAGGGAGGCTTGATTCCCAGAGCACCCACACTCCAGATGAAGTTGAAATGGGGGACAAGGTCTGGAGTTTCAGTGCTTCTGTGAATCAGAAGCAGCGTCTTTCTTTCTTCAGAATTTGTCTTTTCCTGGTAATTACTTACCCTTCTGTAATCACAGATCGTTGCTGTGGAAATTCTGATGATGTCACAAAGGCTGAATGATGACATCAGGTGAAGGGAGGGATGGACACCTAGGGTATGTCTACTTTGCAAAGTTAATTTGAAATAACAGCCCTTATTTCGAATTAACTATAATAGCATCTATACATGCAAACTTCTATTTCGAAATAGCGGAGCACTTAATTCGAATTTGGTAAACCTCATTCTACAAGGAGTAACACCAAATTCGAAATAGCTGTTTCAAATTATATGCTGTGTAGACACTTAATTCGAAATAGGGGGCCTCCAGCCCTTCCCAGGGAGCCCTGGTGGCCACTTTGGGCACAACCAGGAAAACTTACTCTCCTCTCTCCCAGCTCCAGAGCCATTAAAGGAGTGAACCCTGGCCACAGTGCCTGTGCCAGCTCCAAGCCTGCCAGCCCAGAGCCAGCAGTGGCCACTGGGGCCCCTGACCCAGTGGCCCCAAAACATGAGCCAGCAAGCCACTGGCAGCCAGCCCTCCACCGCTCCCCAGGAACAGTCGGCCAGCTCCCAGGAGCCTGACAGGGGCTGGAGAATGAGGGCGCTTTCCTGGTCCAGGGTGGAGATCATGGACCTTATTCAGGTTTGGGGGATGCCCCCAATGTCCATGATCTCCAACTAGACGGAGGAATGCGGCCGTCTATGGCAGGATACCTGCCAGCCTGGCCACCAAAGGCCACATGCGAACCCAGGAGCAGGTTTGCATGAAAATCATGTTAGTCCGGCAAGACCCCCAACCCTGGGCCCTGAGCTTCCCCTCCCCCTTCTTCCCCTTGCTTCTCCCTTCCAGCTCCCTCCTCCCAGGTTTCTCCCTCCCCTCTCCCACCTCCTTTTCCCAGTCTCCCCAGAGGTTCATCCCCCCCTCCCAGTTTTGTTCAATAAACCCAGTTTCTATTTTAGAAACATATGTGTCTTTTGTTTGACATCAGGAAAGGGGGCTAGGGAGGGGTAAGTGGAAGGACATGAGGGAGGAATGGGGCACGAGCCCCCGGTGGAGAGGTCCCAGGGAGGCTCTGCGGGCTCCTCGGGGTGGACGCTCTCCCACAGGGCCCCCTGGATCCTGACAGCCCCCCGATGGACCCCCGGATGGCAGCCTACAGCAAGTACAGCTGAGCTGATGGGAACGACCCCACGAGATGCACCGGTGTGCCCGGGGGTGCTCTGGCTCCATGTGGTAGAGTGCTGTGGTGTCCCGAATGTGGGCACTCAGGGCACTCCAAGACAGGACTGCTTTGCTGTCCCTCATGGAGGTAGACAAGCAAGCAGAGAACCCTGAGAACTGTCTGTCCGGGGTGGAGGTAGGGTCCCTTTAAGCACAGAGCTCAGTTAGCCTCAGGCAGCAGCCCCACACACTAAGTCCTAACCTGATGCCCTGCTGGCACTGGTTCTAGCCAGCCTTAACTTCAGTTCAGGGTTCACTCAATGTGGATGCAGTATTTCGAAATAGCAAAATGCTATTTTGAAATAGCTTTTGTGTGTAGACGTGTTAATTTGAATTAGCTTAATTCGAATTAACTATTTTGAATTAAGTTAACTCGAATTAACGCTGTAGTGTAGACATACCCTTAGTGTCAAATCCCACCCCTTGGACAGAACCGGGGTTGAATGGGCTTTTCAGAGAGGATTTTCTAGGGGGAATCTATCTTCTATGGGCCTCAGAAAGGCAGCCAAGCATAGCCACTGCCTCCTCTGCTGCTGTGTGTTTTCTAGGTTGGTTGAGGGTTTACGTTATTGTGCTGTGAGCAAGACACGAGAAGTCATTCTACCGCTCTACTCTGAGCTGATTAGGCCTCAGTTGGAGTACTGTGTCCAATTTTGGGCACTGCATTTCAAGAAAGATGTGGAGAAATTGGAGAAGGTCCAGAGAAGAGCAACAAGAATAATTAAAGGACTAAAGAACATGACCTATGAAAGACGACTGAAAGAATTGGGCTTGTTTAGTTTGGAAAGGAGAAAACTGAGAGGGGACATGATAGCAGTTTTCAAGTATATATAAAAGGGTATTACAAGGAGGAGGGAGAAAAATTGTTCTCCTTGGCCTATGAGGATAGGACAAGAAGCAACGGGCTTAAACTGCAGCAAGGGAGGTTTAGGTTGGACGTTAGGAAAAACATCCCACCTTTCAAGGTAGTTAAACACAAAAATAGGTTGTGTAGGGAGGATGTGGAATCTCCATCTCTGGAGATATTTAAAAGCAGGTTAGATAGACATCTATCAGGGATGGTCTAGACAGTACCGAGTCCTGTCATGAGGGCAGGGGACTGGACTCGATGACCTCTCGAGGTCCCTTCCAGTTCTAGTATTCTATAATTCTATGATCAGGGGTCACCAAACCGCGGCGAGCCCCACTCACCAGCCACACTGTCCGGTGATCTGCACATGCGAAGATCGTTCTGCACATGCACAGATCGCCCGAACCCGGCTCTTCCAGGTTACAATCTACTCTCCACAGGTGAGTAGATTGCATTATTTGTCGAGCCCTGTCTATGATTATTGTCATCTGTGGTCATAGGGTCCAATCCTGCAGTCTTGACCTAGCACATTGATTTCAATAGGAAATTGGCTTGGGGACAGACTGAATGATAAACCAAGAAAATAAAAAAGGCAATTGCTACTGTCAGGTACCAGATACAATAATCTATAGTCCAGCTACCCGTTTCCTGGCTATCATTTCATGACTTCAATGTTTTCTCTTCTGGTGCCTGAAAAAGCTTGAGAAATGATCTATTTCTTCCCATTAATCATGTGTTAACCCAAAGGTTATCAGCAAGTATTCCATGAACCTCAGGCTAACCAGGCTCTTGCTGATTCATAAGAATTTCACATTGTTTCACAAGACTTATGCTTTTACATGCAAGGAATTAAAAAAAAAAGATATCTGTCACCATCTTAACTCTACAAATTTCCCTTGGAGATCATACCTCTGCCCCAAGCCAAGGTCCAGAGAAGAGCAACAAAAACGATGAAAGGTTTAGAAAACAGGACCTGTGGTAGAAGATTGAAATAGCTGGGTGTGTTTAGTTTGGAAAAGAGATGACTGAGAGGGAGTATGATAAGAGCTTTCAAGCACCTAAACGGCTGACACAAGGAGGAGGGAGAAGAAAAGTTCTCTTTCTCCTCTGAAGACAGAACAGGAAGCATTGGGGTTAAATTGCAGCAAGGGAAGTTTAGGTTGGACATTAGGAAAAATTTCCTGTCAGGGTGGGTAAGTGCTGGAATAAATTGCCTAGGGAGGTTGTGGAATCTCCATCATTGGAGATTTTTAAGAGCAGGCTTGACAAACACCTGTCGGGGATGATGTAGAACAGAAGTGAGGAACCGAAAGTGTGTGTGTGTGTGTGGGGGGGGGGGTAGATGTGGCCTCTGGCTTGACTGGATCCTGCCCCCGAGTCTCAGGGCTCCCCCTCCCTAGCACTGGGAAGCCCACTCTGGTGCTCCAGCCCCCCATTCCCTGACGCCGCTCCATAGGGCTAGAGCACACAAAATCTATTAGCTTGGGGCCTCCTAAGCTCGATTGTGTGAGGCTAATGTGGGGGTGTCTTTCTCCTTCCCAGCTGGGGGACACTTCAGTGAGTGTTTTTTTTTTCTTTTCTTTTTCCTTCTCGCTTGAGTGCAGCCCCCAATTCATTTTTCTGTGGGTCAGCAGCCCCTGACCTGAAAAAGATTCCCCACCCCGATCTAGACAGTGGTTGATCTAGATTCCTGCAGGGGACTGGATTTGAAGGTCTCTCCAAGTTCTTTCCAGTGCTATGATTCCTCCCTGATGCAAGGAATATGTCTGGCTGCTCGGACGGACAGGGGTACTTCCCTCTGTCTTTCCAACAGCAGCTCCATATTGGTATGTAAGGAAATTCTGCCACAATGGCATGCAGACCATCCTCTGAAGAACATGTCTACCTCAAATGAACTTACTTGCTGCATCTATCCACTTCTGCCTGCTGGACACCTGGCCCCTAAATAGGAGGTCTGTTTTTCAGAGGTTCCGAGAAACGGTAATTGACTTTCTTCCTACTTTGGATGGCCTGAGCTTTGAGCAAGGAACTGCGTTTTCCTCTCTGTATGTGAGCCACCAAGGACACTTTGATTCTTATTTCAATATGAAGAATAATAGCAAACTCGTTACCTCTACAAATTAGATGTTTTTTAAATTTTAGGCACCTCTGGTTGATTTTATCTGTGCCTAACTGTATGTTTTCAATTTTTGGCATAAGTTCATGCCACTCTGACCTTGATTTTTCCATAAACATCACTCCTTGCATTACACTGTATGAATGGTAGAATGAGAATAGCCACATCCGCCTGGTACTTAAGCACTGGAAAAAGATCAAGGATGCCAAAACAAGCTGAGTCTGTATATATTCTTATCACAAAAGCAGCAGAAAACAAGGATTAACTAAGCACATGAGGGCACAGAGCAGCATTTTTGTTATGGTAGCTGCAAGTCACAGATCTCTGAACTATCAGGCCCAAGTAGCTCGTGTCACAACAATGAGATTGCTGAGCAAAATGGAATCATTCATATCTGACTGCACTTTTCAGGAAATTATTATTTTACGTGGTCAGTAAAAATCATTCCTTGATGGGCCAGACATCCCAACTCGTACTACTCAAAAGTTCAGAAGGGTAACCCCAAAGCTGCACACAACTTGTGAGAACTGTATTTATTTCAACTGTCTCCCATCTTCCAGCTCCATTGTTAGCTTCCTCTCCACTTCTGAATCCAGTTCCGAATTGTTTCACCTAAAGTAAGTAACTACCAGCTTGCCTGCAACATGTGTCTCCCATCATTGTCTCCCCTGTGATGCGTTCCTTTGACATTCAACACTGCCAGGTCGCTCTTTGACTTCAGCATCTCTCTCTCTAACTCCATGAGACACCAATTCATGTTTTTTCCTCTTCCTTTTGTTTTATGTTTACTATAAAGGAGTCTGAACTACTGCATGACTGAGACAGTGGGAAATCACATTGCACTATACTAAGCCACATGCAAACTAGAGCTGGAGGAAATTTTATATCCAAAACTTTTTTTTCCTTGCAAAATGCAGATTCCAGTCAACTGAAACATTATGTGATTCTGTGTCAAATTTGCCAGAATATTTAAATTATTTTTAAATCAGAATTTCTCATATGTTACTTCAATATATTGTTTTTACATACAAAAAAAAAATCAAAACCAAAATTAAATATTTTGCTTCACTTCATACCAAAACTTTTTTTTTTTTACAAGAAGGGGTTAATTATATTTTTGGTTTAGCTATCTTAAAAATCAGTTATTTGCACAGCTCTAGTGTAAACTCAACAGAAGAGCAGGGCAAATTTCACTACCATTGTGTTATGGGGGTTCACATAAACATTTTAAAGCCAAGTTGTTTTTTAAAACACTCAAATTTTTGTCCACTGAGTCGTGTTTTAAAATTTATCTTCAAATAGACCCAAAGAATCAATCTGAGATTTGGTCAGCAATCTTTGATTTTTGCTTGATATATGCCAAATACTGAGAGTCAGCATTTATTCACTGAAATGTTTTTGAGCAAAATATTTTCCTTTGGGAAAAAAATGGGGTTCTCTCTTCTTTCAGGGGGATTTAAAAAAAAGGAAAAAGGGAGGGGGAATATTTGGAAAAGTTAAAATTTCTGTCAAATACTTTGAACAATATATTCAAATTACTTTGTTTTTTTAAATTATGGAAACAATGGAAAATTGTTTATCAGTTCCAGGGATGTATTTCTGGGAGATTAAATTGCACACGATTCATTGCAAAATTATATGGGAACTCAGGGTTACTCAGAATTGGGCAGAGATTTATTCAAAAGACTTCTGAAGTTTTTAGTCTTAAACTATCCACTATCAGTTTCAGGTTTGTATGGCACACATCTTTTACAGATGTGTTTGCAAGTGTTCGTACAAAATCCATGCTGGGCTGTATTTTTTTCCCTTTTCCCTGCAAGTTTGATCCTTGTGATCTGTTCTAGACACATACCTTAGCCAGTGACATTAACAAGGAAAAATCCCCTTGTTGTAGAGAACTGACAAGGCATTTAAAGTTTGGCGTGAGGCTTTGCTGAAGTTCTCATGAAATGTCATTCTGCTTAGGGATTCATGACCTGATATGGGTATAATAAAAATATAGCTAAGCCTCTGGCTAAAACTCCAGGAAAAAAAGATGTTGGGAGTTTTAAAAAATGTTGTACCTATTAAAAATCAATATATGTTTTTCATTTGTATACATCCATGTACTCTCTGCTCTTGGCAGGAAGAAAAATGAAGCTAAATGGAATGTCCAAGTCATCATCAAAATGTCTCTTTCTGGTTCTACATGGCAATGCAATTTAACTATTGCGGGTTTTGGCTTGAGTGGAAATGTGGACATCGGTTCCTTGTGGACAATGGCATTTCTTCCCGTATGATAGACAGCTGTGTCTGTTGATAGTTAGTAGACCAAAAGAATGTGCGTTTCAATTTTTGAAATTAAATGAGCCAACCCCCATTCATGGAATTGTTTGACATTTTCGTGAACTCTAAATCTGCTAGAGATGCAAGTGGAAAAAGAACAGGCAGTCGTGTTAATGGAGATATATCTTTGATGAGTTTCAGACAAGTTTGAATAAGTTTGAACAGGCGTTGTACTCTGGCCAGCAATCCTTTCAATGACCAAATCTCTCTGCAGGTTATACAAATGATAGATAAGTGAAAATTGCCAAGTTAATGTTGAAGGGTTGGAAAATGGGTGGAGGAGGTCTGTCAATTTGTTTTGGCTTCGGTGGATCAGGAAAGAGAGTTTTCCTACCTTCATATCTGTGGTGAAAAAAAAAAGGAAGAGGCAGAGCAGTACTAAATATTGTTAATAATGTTTGATTGGTCATCTGCCCAGGGAGGTTGTGGAATCTCCATCTCTTGAGATACTTAAGAGTAGGTGAGATAAATGTCTATAAGGGATGATCTAGACAGTATTTGGTCCTGCCATGAGGGCAGGGGACTGGACTCGATGACCTCTCGAGGTCCTTCCAGTCCTAGTATTCTCTCATTCTATTATTCTATGATCTGCTTCAGTGAACAAGATTGGATCCTGATACAGCTTCTAATATGTTTGAATTAGAGGTCCAAAGAAAGAGTCTCATTCAATATTTATTCACCCAATAATTTGAGATGCCCGTATGTAGGAAGGGAAGAAAAAAAACAGGATAGAAATTCCCTTGTCTCCTAGCTCGATGTCAGTATATTCCATCCACTGAAATATAACCAACAAGCATGCCAGATTTCACAAATTAATGTCCCAAGTCCTGAGTGCCTTCAATCCTTGTGGAAATAAATGGAAGATGTGTACTCACAGGATAAGACCCTCAAAGTATCCAAGTGGCTTAAGGAACAGTATTTCCATCTATAATAATTAAAATATGCAGATAGGCAAAGTTTGAAAAATCTGCTTGAGAATGTATTAAAGTTTGAAGGATATTTACTTGATTTATTTTGTGTGTGACATTAAAAACTTGTGTTTTAATCATATAAATCTTTATCTTTTTGAATGTTCAACTCTACTGTCATAAAATACTTATATTCTCACACCCCTCATGGTCTGAGCATTCCATAAACTCCCACACTTGTGAAAATTTAAATGGTTAAAAATAAACAGGGCTTAAAATTCATAATTTTGCACAACTGTTAAAGAACTAGCTCAATGGAAATTGGAAAAAAAATCTTTAAAATAAATCATGATATTATCGGTTGGAATTATTTTAAAAATCCATCAGATTCTACCAGCCATAAGGTAGTCGACAGAACTTCACCCAATAAGCTGGAAGTCTATAAAATCAAGACTGGTGTTGAGAAAGTAAATAAGGAAAAGTTACTTACATGTTCCCATCACACAAGAATTTAGGCGTTACCAAATGAAATTAATAGGTAGCAGGTTTAAAGCCAACAAAAGGAAGTGTTTTTTCATAGTATGACCGTTCTTATGTTCTTATTCTGTGATTGAACTACGGTATGATGTTTAGACTTCATGAAAGACTGCAAAGTGATTCTCTGTTAAACTGAGCTAATGGACCATTGCCGTCACTGATAAAAATGTGTATACTATTTCCAGTTTCAGGTTTTCTAACTTTAGTTTCCAGCCATTAGGTTTCATTATATCTTTGTCTGCTAGATTAAAGGCCCTCTAGGAGCCAATGTTATTTTGTTATGTACAAGAGGTCCTCATGATTCATAGAATCGCTATTCCTGGTTCTTCATATTCGCGAGTCTCTTGTGCCGGCTTGACAGCAGTGGCGGGAGCCAGGAGCCATGGGGAATCCACCTCAGCTGCCAGAAGCCTTGGCATTCATTACAGCTCCAGACAGCTGCAGTGAATTCCCTGTGATGAGTTTGGGAGCTATAGGAACCATACTTCCCAGTAATCACAAATTTTGCCATTTGTGGGAGATGTGTTCCCACATCCACTGTGAATGGCGAAGGTTTCCTGTATGTATATTGGGAGGTAAAGGTAACAGTGAAACAAGCACGTATCACAAATTTTAAAACCCAGCTGGCTTCTTACTCTCTTTTCTCTGTTGCCATTTAGTCTCCTGGTTCTTCCTCCCAAAAGTGAGTGTGCCTATTTGTCATACAGCAGGGTGTAGGTGCTACAGCTTATTGGTAGGAGCGGATGTCTGGCCTAATGGTTGAAGTAGAATCAGAGGACAAAATTGGAAGTATGGTCAGGAAACAAGCCAATGTGTGGAACCAGGAGCCAGAACAGACCCAAGGGGCAGTCATGGTCAGGAGACAAGCTAGTAGTCAGAACCAGGGGTCAGGAAGCAGGAATTCAGAGTTTAGCAGGGATTGGGGCTAGAGAGTTGCAGACAAGGAATGTGGAGCGCATGGAGCAGCCATTGCACAACAGTTGCTACCAGGCTTTATTAAGGACCTGCTGGTGCTTCTGCCCCATTAGGGAATACGGTAACACAGTGAGGGTTTACTGAGCCCACATGAGCTCACAGAGTTGTTGGAGACAGTGCCCAGAGCCAGCCACATTCCTGACTCTATTCAAGGTGACTTGAAGCAAACTGGAAATCATGCTTCCTATTTTTATTTTCCGTTTGCTAATCAGGATGGAGATTAAATGAAGGTGGTTGACAACCAGAACCCTTTCCCACAATACCCAGGAAAGTGTCAGCGTTCGGTGATTTAAGAAGAAGGAAACAGAATCGCACACGGAGGAAGAAAGAAACAAGGAACTTGAATTTTGCCAAATAGCCTCAGAAAACAATAATTAAGGAGGCCTCTGAATGAAGCTGGTGAGGACAGACCTGTGCTGCTTCCTGTTAGTAAATACAAAGAATAGACTCAAATGGGACTCAGGGGAAAGCAATAGCTTGGGAATAGCCTTGGAAATGAAGACAAACGTCCTTAGAGGATGCAAAGCCGCTTGAAAAGTGATTTGTGGGGAGCATTGTGTGGCTGTATGCTAATCCTCTTTGGGAAGAGTATTGGGTTGAAAGCATCTGTGCAAACTGAACAAAGGATGCTGATTTCAAAGCAATTCAAAAAAGCATGCCTGAAACGAGCCAAGACCTGAAGGTAACACCTGCTGCCTTGTAGAAAGCAACCTGCAGTGTTATGGAAAGGAAACAGAAATTGCTGAATTAGAATTAAAATGCATCGAGATAACTGGGAGAACCAGATGGCATGAAGGATGTTTAATATAACGCTGCTTTAAGTATGTATAAACATTGCCACTGCTTAGAACAATGAGCAATGAAAGGTACATTACTCTCCAATGGATACATCATTCAAAAATTGTCTCAAATTATATGTAAAATGACTGGCTAGTAATTATGTGCATCTGTACCCACCTTCAGGTGCCATGGTTCTTAACCCATGGCCCAATCAGCACACAGCTGCCACCCATGTTTTTATCTACAAAACCTCTTCCGCAAAAAGAATCGGAAGAAGATATGCAAATGCGAGCACAATTTGCATATCCTCTTCCACAAAAAAGCAGCAGTGTATCTGTAGCCATAGAGTACTGCACATGCAGCCCATGGAAAATAGGTTGGCAACCACTGCTCTACTGGAATGTATCAGGTCTCCAGATGCAGTATAGTTCCTTCTTTGACCTATGTATTCAAGGTAAGTCAGATCTTGAGGGAGAAAAGTGGGTGGAAGATCCTGAATTGGACTTATAGTTTGATTAGATATGCACAGGTTGAACCAAGAAACATACATTAACAACATCAAATGGCAACCAGAATCTGGCTTTTTTCATGACCCTGTTTATACTCAAGCATTTTTTAAGTGTTTCAACTTGCCCTTTTCAGGCTCATCCTTAATGGGAATGGGCATATATTTGATGATTGACATCTTTAGGTATCTGTGGCTTTTCAACATAGAATCATAGAACTCTAGAAGTGGAAGGGACCTTGAGAGGTCATCAAATCCAGTCCCCTGCCCTCACAGCAGCACCAGCTAAATCATCCCTGGTAGACGTCTACCTAATCTGCTCTTAATATCTCCAGTGTTGGAGACTCCACAACCTCCCTAGGCAATTTATTCCAGTGTTTCACCACCTAGACAGGAAGTTTTTCCTAACGTCCAACATACTTTATTCAACCAAGATTTTGGAGTTCCTTGTTACAGTGTTATGTCAACATACAAGGGGACATCGGAAAGTCTTTTTATCTTTGAAGGATATACGTCAGCCACGTGAAAGAAAAAAGATATGCATTAGAAAGACTTTATACAATTCTGTATTTATCTGTCTCCACACAATCATGGAATCTTGCAATAGAATGCAACTGTTTTGTCATAAATAGATCAGAATTTGAATGGAACTTACCTCAGAATTTTGAACAATTTCTTCCACAGGCTAAATCCTATTTGCTTTTCTAACATGTGTTGTCCATCTTGACTGATGAGACGGATTTGCTGCAATATCTGCTCACAGGTGGACAGAGTTTAAATTTCAGGCATTAACAGGCTCTTCAACTTTGGAGTGACACAATATTGAACTCCATGCTGCTTTCTGTCACATAATTCAATAGTTCACCTGGGCAGAGGAAATGAATGTGATCATTTTATGGATATTTTTTAGAAATGTTCATTGGTTTACAGCTTTATAGTTACTGACACGAATATAAAACAAAAGGACACCGTCTCAGCTAGCTAGCTACTTCATAAAGCCATGAGACAACAGCTGGATAAAAGATTCCCAACTGACACAAAAATGATTCCGGATTATATCCTAGAATATATTCTTCTGATTGCAACTTCCATAATGGAGCATCCGCTATTTCCCCTGGGAAAATGTCGTAGGTTTTAGATCCTTGAAGCAGGAAAGGAGAAACGTTGATCATATTCATATGTTTGTTTATGTTTTCTGACCTTTCAACACCTACATTTAAAGGCAAGAAAGAAAAACTGTGTGTCCTGAAATAATGCATCCAAGACACACTGACACATAGAGGCTGTGTCTAGACTGGCCAGTTTTTCTGGAAAATCAGCCGCTTTTCCGGAAAAACTTGCCAGCTGTCTACACTGGCCACTTGAATTTCCGCAAAAGCACTGACTTCCTACTGTAAGAAATCAGTGCTTTTTGCGGAAATACTATGCTGCTCTCGTTCGGGCAAAAGTCTCTTTTGGGCAAAACTTTTGCGCCAAGGGCCAGTGTAGACAGCTGAGATTTGTTTTCCGCAAAAAAGCCCCGATTGCGAAAATGGCGATCGGGGCTTTTTTGCGCAAAAGCACATCTAGATTGGCTACGGATGTTTTTCCGCAAAAGCACTTTTTGCGGAACAGCATCCGTAACCAATCTAGATGCTCTGTTCTGAAAATGCTTTTAATGGAAACCTTTTCCGTTAAAAGCATTTCCGGAAAGTCATGCCAGTCTAGACGTAGCCAGATTGTTACATGTGTTCACCCATGTCTGTCCAAACCCCTTGGATACACTTGTTATTCTGGACTTTGATTCCTAAAACAAAGAGATGAGACGCGCAGGAAAACAACCCAAACCAAGAACATTTCCTTCTCTTTCCTTTACAACTGTATTTCTTAAAAATCATGATAAAGACATTCAACAGTTGGAATTAATGGCAAGTGTTACATCAATCCTGCCCCATTCTTGATTTAGCATTCCCACTTCCACATCTAGCTTTTCAGAATATCATGTTAAAGTAGCCCAACTGGAATGATTAATTTAAAAAAACCTTGTCTGAAGAGGACACCCTGTGCCCCTATAGTTGGATAAAGTTCGGTTTTAAGAAGGGCTCTTGAGAAGGATTATAGATCCTACACTATCAAATGATTCAAGATTCAGATAAAACTTGCACTTTGCAGATCTACTGGTTGGTATTTGCTATCTGCAACTCTTAAGAAGTGGCCCTCCTGAAGCCTCTATGAGGCAGGGAAATATTATCCCGGTTTCCTTCAGAACAACCAGGTGTGAAAATGCCGGCCATCTACAGCAACATTGATGGAGGTGTCAATGGGACAGTGAAGAGGTGAGAGGGTGGTATCTTTCCCCCAATGGTTGTAGCTACGTTCATTTGACCAACGGGAATATGGACTGATAAGTGGATAAGAGCACACAATGGGCTTGTGGGAAAGCAGAAATGGCACCCTAGTTTCTTTACTCCTATATAAGGGTGTGTCTACGCTGCACCATTATTTTGAGATAACTACCATTATTTCAAAATAACAATGTAAGTGTCTACACAGCCGTTCCATTATTTCAAAATAATGAATGGCTTATTCCGAAATCTGTAAACCTCATTCTACGAGGAATAACACCTATTCTGAAATAGTTATTTTGAAATAAGGTATGTGTAGATGCTCCACTTCTGCTATTTTGAAATAGCCCCTCCCCAGGGCCATTCTAAGTTATTCCTCCCCATGCCTCCTGGGGCTCTAAATCGAGATATCACGTCTACATTAGGGGAGCCTGCCTCAGACTAATTTTGCGGCTTCCCTGTGGTGTAGACGTGTTATTTCAAAATAAGCATGCACTGTAGACATACCCAGAGGTCTTAACCACGTGTTCATCTTTTCCTTCAGCAATCTGGATCTGACTCACCATAGTTTGCGTGTTTAGATAATTATCTTCCATTAACCAAAACAAGTCTGATCCTCCTCCTTTCCTCCTTGGCATAAAATAGAGTGTAAATAGGAGCTGGTGAGATTAAGGAGAAAGAGCATCATGATGATAGATCCAATCATTCTATCTGTCAGTTGACTCATGTTTTCTGAACTTGAGCTGGTTCCATTGATCTGTGCCATGATGGTTTCTATTCTTTGGCAGCAACTGAATTGAAACAATGCACATATTGTGTAATACACTGTGAAGTGAAGAATCCTATATATAAATCCTATATGTAAAATACACCCATGTTGCATTAGGAAGAGGAAAGGATTGGTCCTGCTTTGGGCAGGGGGCTGGACTTGATGGTCTCCTGAGGTGTCTTCCAGCTCTATGATTCTATGAAAATTTGACTGGCTGAGAAATAACACTGACCTCATTTGCTAATAGCCTCGTATTTTGCACCGGAATGGTGAAGCCTGATGATACACAATGGCAAATGACTACTAAAAAAGAAGAAAAAAAAGTCACCTTTAATTTAATCTCTGTCATAAGTGACTCTTCCTTGTCTAGTCCTCTTGATTTTTCTCTGTCTCATCAGGGTCTGATTCTGCTACCTTTTCGTATGCTGTATCTGGGACTGTTGAAAGAATGACTCAATGTTCTTGCAAACAGGACACTTCCTTCTGAAATGGTTGGTTCTTTACTCTCTCGCTTCCTTCACTCTCGGTTGTGACTCAATTTACCAAAAAGTCATGTGGGCATAGCCAGTAGATCCAGAGCCCTCTCTGAGGAGCCCTATTGTTGCAGCTTTTCAAATGCATGCCACTGGCCTAAGTTTTAGTCCTTTTAAAAGCCATTTTGCATGGTTCATGTGGCAAAATAATTTTGCTGTGTGAGTCAAGATCCATGGGTCTTTCACAAATCGTGATGCATCTCATTCAGTGCACTAAATGCCCCGACAACAGCGATGTGGATGAAACCAGACAATCATTTCACTGTCGAACAAATTCACAGAGAAAAAAAAACCATAAAAGACAAAACCACCATATTAACTGTGGGCAAGAACTTTTCACAAAATGGTCATGCCATGTCTGACCTCACAGCCCATTACCAGCTTCTGACAAACAGAGACTAGGGACACCATCCTTGCCCATCCCGGCTAATAGCCATTGATGGACCCATCCTCTGTGAATTTAGCTCTCTCTTTTTTGAACCCTGTTAAAAAATTGGTCTTCACAACATCCTCTGGCAAGGAGTTCCACAGATTGACTATGTGTTGCATGAAGAAATACATCCTTTTGTTTGTTTTAAACCTTCTATATATTAATTTCATTTGGTGGCCCCTTGTTTCTGTGTTATGAGAAGGAGTAAATAACTCTTTTCTATTTATTTTTTTCTATACCTGTCATGATTATATAGACCCTGTCATATCACCCTTTGTCATCTCTTTTCCATGCTGAAAAGTCCAAGTCTTATTAATCTCTCCTCATATGGAAGCCATTCCATACCCCTAATCACTTGTGTGGCCCTTTTCTGAACATGTTCCAATGCCAAGATATTTTTTTGAGATATTTCTGCATGAAATATTCAGAATTTGGACATACCGTGCATTTATAAAGCACAGGGGCAGGCAAGATACAGCCCAGGGGACAGATCTGGCCTGCCAATTCTTTTAATTTGGCCCACTCACCCCTGTGGCATGGAGCAGCAGCACTCAAAGTGGCTAGTTCCTCCCTTGTGGCTCTCTACACTGTGGGGGTGGGAGGAGGCTTCATGCAAAAACCAGCCAATGGGAGCAGAGAAATTCTCAGCTCTCATTGGTCAGTTTCTGGTCAATAGGAGTTGAGAGGTTTTTTTGGCAGGGGAGTCAATGCATGAAGCTCCTCCTCCCTCCCCCCAGCACAGAGAAGCATATTGAACAACCAGCCAGGGGCTGTTGGCTGGCAGTGAAGCCTGCTTGAAAATTCTGCTAAGCACCTCCTAGCCAAAGCCTGGCTCTGGCACTTCCCCCACTCCTGCACCCTCCTCACTCCTAGAACCTGCACCCCTCCTACGCCCTTCCCCATGATCAAAATCCTCTCCTGCATCTATGCCTCTTCCTGGACCCTGCACCCCAATCCTCTGCCCCAGGTCAGAAGCCCCTCCTTCAACCAAACTTGTTCTCAGAGCCCACACTCTCTCCTGCACCCCAAATCCCTACCCCATGCTCTCTTCTGCACCCAACCTCGATCTCAGACCCTGCACCCCTCCATCTTGTGCAAGAAAACGTCCATACTGCCATGTGTGAGCTGTGCTTTTGTGCAAGAGCTCCCATGGCCGTGTGGACGCTCTCTTGCGCAAGAAAGCTCTGATGGCCATTTTAGCCATAGGGCTTTCTTGCGCAAGAAATCTCTGCCGAGCGTCCACACTGCCCTCTTGCATAGAAACTCCTGCTCAAGAGGGCTCACACCTGATAAAGAAGAGTGTAACTCTTGCACAAGGAACCCTCTCTTACCAGGCCGTACTGTGGGTGGATGTTTCCAGAGAACTATTCACAGTGCCTCCAAGATCTCTCTCTTGAGTGGTAACAGTGGATATAGTCCCTATCATGTTATATGTATAATTGGGCTGATGTTTTCCAATATGCATTAATTTGCATGCATCAACATTAAAATTCTTCTTCCCTTTTGTTGCTCAGTAGCTTTGTTTTGTGAGATCTTTTTGAAGCTCTTCACAAAGTCCCAGTATAGGGTTACACATAGACCCAGCAGTACCCACTTATTGGCCATGATCGGAATCCCACTTATCAATCAGGGATTGAAGGGACAAGGGACTGTTCAGCTGTACTATTGTCCCTTTGCATGGCTTTAGACTTCAGCTTTGCTGGCTGGGAAGGAGTGCTCCATTACAGGAGCTTCAGGGGGTAGCCGGGTTAGCCCATGATATCATGTACATGATTTTTTGGTCTATAAAGTGCTACCAGACCATTTGTTGTTTTTTAAGTGTTTCTATTCCAGTAGTTTGCAAACTTTTTTTCTCATGACCCAGTTGAAGAAAATTGTTGATGCCTGTGACCTAATAAATGTGAGGGCTACGGGGTGGGGCTGATGATGAGAGCTTTGGGGGGGTTGGAGGGGACTCTGGATTTCTGTGGGGGGGTCAGGGCTGGGGCAGGAAGGGCTTTCCTTGAGCGGCTCCAGAGCAGCAGTGCAGTGGGGGGGGGGGCTAAGGCAACTTCCAGCCTCTCCTGGCACCGCTGACCACGTTGCGTCCCAGAAGCAGCCAGCAGCCAGTTCCCAGCCCATGGGAGTGCAGAGCTAGTGCTCGGGGTAGGGGCAGTGTATGGAATCTTGTGCACTCCCCCCCCACACCTAGGAGCTGGGCCTATTACCGGCCACTTCTGAGGTTCAGCTCAGTCTGCACTTAAGGACAGACAGGTAACTGCCTTAGCACCCCTCTCACCTGATCCCCCCGCAGCAAGGAGACCCAGGGCCTGACATTCCACCCCCGCGTCCTGGGGTCGTGACCCGTCCTTTGAAAACCACTGCTCTATTATAATGTAGCTGGAAACCCCCAGCGTGCTGGGGTGAAAGGATGAAAGCTCGGCTTTTCACAATGAACAGGCTTTTCCTCAGCTGCTGGCACATAGATTAAGAGATCTCACAACATTCCCACCTTGCCTGCATTAAATCCCCCTCGCATAGTTCTCTTTGTTGCTAAAGAAAAAAAAAAAAAGCTGGAAGCGGTGACAGAGGCAGGGTAGCTGTTGCTGTGCTGTCTAAAAGCAGAGCTACAATAATAGCTCGCTCCCCAAAATATAAGTGATATTTGAGTTCCAAGTCTTATAAAAGCTCCTCTGAGTATGAAACAGATGGAAACTGCTCTACTGACTTCCTCCAAAGTTGTATGCAGCTGTTGCTGCCTCCCCCCACCCCCACTTGTCTCCTCACTACACACTTTTTTTTTTCTTTTTAATTTCCAATGAAATGTTTAGGTCTCACCTGCTGACACATGCATTGCAGGGTATTTTTTCCATGTGGGTCTATAAAGGAAAGTGGCTTGTGATGTTTTGGAGAAATGTACATAGGGGAGAAGTTGTAAAAATGCCTTTGACATAGTTCTAAGTGTCTGAAATGCCTTTGACATACTTCTAAGTGTCTGAAACTCCATATACCGGTAAACCTTTCTTTCCACAGTGCCATGTTTGTCTGGAAAAAGATCTCTGTCCATTTGGGGCCATTTCTTTTCTTTTCCGTTTGAGAGACGGAAACTGGAAGCTGACCAGGATTTAGAGGGAATACCAAGCATTTGGCTTTGACAGAAATAGAGAGGCAGCTTGGGATGTACTGAAGCAAATGAAAGACAAAGAGGTGAACTCGTTCCAAGCTGCAAAGGGCAAATGTACACTGATGAAACCGAGGATTAGGGGAAAGGATACTTCCATGCTGTGCAGCAGTCAAAGGGTGTTGCTTTACCTACGACTAAACCATTCTTACCAAAATAATTGGTGCTAGCCCGGTGGCGCAGCTAGAAGGGACAACATGGGCAGGCTCTAAGGGTATGTCTACACAGAACTTATTTTGAATTAACTTTAATAGTGTCTATACACTGGTTC
This sequence comes from Pelodiscus sinensis, assembly GCF_049634645.1. Lineage (NCBI taxonomy): Eukaryota > Metazoa > Chordata > Testudines > Trionychidae > Pelodiscus > Pelodiscus sinensis. Next base: position 24,602,317 of record NC_134730.1, on the reverse strand, counting down.
CAGCCAGCCTTAACTTCGTTTCAGGGTCCACTCCGTGTGGATGCGCTATTTCGAAATAGCAAAACGCTATTTCGAAATAGTTTTTGTGTGTAGATGCGTTAATTTGAATCCGCTTAATTCGAATGAACTATTTTGAATTAAGTTAATTCGAAATAGCACTGTAGTGTAGACGTACCCTGACTTTGGATGGAGGGCAAGAATGGGGGGAGCAGGACAGGACGAATGGGGGAATAAGTCCCAAAAAGCCACTCCCCAGCTAGAGTGGTGGGGTGCAGCAGAATAAGGCCCACTCCCCATCCAGAGTGTCAGAGCTGAGTGGGGTAAGTCTTGGCCTCCCAGCCCCAATCACTGGCAGGAGCACCAGGGTGGGGGGGGGGGGAAGAAGGGAAGGGGGGAAGCCTGGATACAAAGTGAGTGAGCCACACCCAATCAGACCCACCTATGGCTATACCCCTGTTCTAACCAAAGAAAACCCTAATTCTCTGTAGCAGTCCCTATCAAACTTTGTATGTAACATGACACAGAGCAGAGAATGGTATGACACACCATCATAATGCACTTAACGTGGACCATGGAAGTTAGAATGGCTTTGGTGAGGGGCTATCAAGTCCAGCCCCATGCCCAAGGCAGGACCAACTCCAATTAAATCAACCCAGCCAGGGCTTTGTCAAGCTGAGACTTAAACACCTCTAGGGATGGAGACTCCACTACTTGCCTAGGTAACCCATTCCAGTGCTTCACCACCCTCCTAGTGAAATAGTTTTTCCTAATATCTAACCTGGACCTCTCCCACCGCAACTTAAGACCATTGTTCCTTGTTCTGCCGTCCATCACTACTGTGAATAAGCCTTTCTCCAGCCTCTTTGGAACCTCCTTTCAGGAAGTTGAAGGCTGCTATCAAATCCCCCCTCACTCTTCGCTTCTGCAGACTAAGGAGACCCAACTCCCTTAGCCTCTCCTCAGAGGTCATATGCTCCAACCCCATAATCATTTTGGTCACCCTCCGCTGGACCCTCTCCAATGCGTCCACATCATTCCTGTAATTGGGGGCCCAGAACTGGACACAATACTCCAGATATGGCCTCACCAGAGCTGAGTAAAGAGGAATAATCACATCTCTGGATCGACTGGCAATGTTCCTCTTAATGCACCCCAATATGCCATTAGCCTTTTCTTGGCTACAAGGGCACACTGTTGACTCATGTCCGGCTTCTCATCAACTGTAATCCCCAGGTCCTTTTCTACAGAACTGCTATTTAGCCAGTTGATCCCCAGCCTGTAACAATCTTGGGATTCTTCCGTCCCAAGTGCAGGACTCTACACTTGTCCTTGTTGAACCTCAATTCCTCCCCCGTGCCTGCTGGGGCTCTAAATTAAGATAGCACATCTACATTAGGGAAGCCTGCCTCAGACTAATTTTGAGGCTTCCCTGCAGTGTACACGTGCTATTTCGAAATAAGCTATTTCGGAATAACTATGCCAGAATAACTTATTCAGAAATAACTATGCAGTGTAGCCTTAGAATGTCAAAGCTAAATTTAGCTAATAGCGCAGGTTCTAAGTACTCTTAAGTACTTGGTATTTGGCTTTTTATGTCATTATCCTTAGAACCCACTCTATCAGCTTCATTTAGTGTGGACGTTCTAATTGACTATTCTTTCCCCATTTTTCTCCTTTCCTTTCCCTCCCCATCCCCTCTCTTTCTCTGCTATTTATTTGGAACCTGGACCCCTTAAACTCCATTCATCTGATGAAGTGGGCTGTGCCCACAAAAGCTCATGATCCCATCTACATTTTGTTGTTAGTCTCTAAGGTACAGCAGGACTATTTGTTGTTTTTTTAAGTTTTTTTCAATTACAGACTAACATGGCTACCCCTCTGAAACTTTACAGCGCTATTGATTTATACTAGCGGGGGGTCCAGCCTATAGATATGTTACATACAACATTGAATGACTCCGTTATGACCAGGATTATAAATGCCTCCAATCATAATTCTATTGCAAACCCTCTTCATAACATACCTCCTTAGGCTTCCAAAATTAACCCTATAACAAGGAGGGATCTGTGAGAAGTAATGTAACGGGGTTGGGAAAGACAGAGAGGGCTACGGCCTTTTGTATTTTAACTGCTTCAGTCTCAGGCAGTCATGGGAGTAGAGCAGCGGTTCTCGAAGTGCAGTCCATGGACCCCTTGTGGTCTGCATCTGCCTTGCAGATGGGCTGCAGATCGAAGCTTAGACTTGCCCCCATGGGGTAGATAGTCCGTACTGGTGCTCCATACCCGCTGCGGAGGGGAATGGCCCCACGCTCTGCCGTTCTCCCTCCCCCTGGCTGGGGGAACAGCCGTGCAGGGAAGGGCTGCCTGGAGGTTTTCCTTGCTGCTTCCTTTGGCCGGAATCATGACCAATCAGAGCAGCAGGAAGCGGTGCCTGGAACACGGTGCCTGGAAGCTGCCGGGGGTGCAAAGCAAGGTCTATGCTTCCCCTCCATCCCCCACATGCAGCACCCCTGTTGAGACCCCACGAACCCAGCCAGCTCCTCCTCCCTCCCTAGCTCTGCCACCCTCCCTCTTTGCCAGACACCCCACCTCCAACCCACTCCTGTACCCTCCATTACTCCTGCACCCTCCTTCCCACCCAAACCCCCACTCCCAGCCTGCTCCTGCACCCAGTGGGGCTGACAACTACTGCAGGCCCTTGGGCAAGGTGGGGGGGGGGGGTGCTGGCTCTCCAACCATGGAAGAGTCAGGACCCAGGGCCACCAGTCCTTAATGCCACCTGGACAATGGCATTGGCCCCTCCCTAGCCCGCAAAGCCATGCGGAGTGGTATGCCAGCTCTGAGCTCCTCTGTTGGTGGGCCTGCCTGCACCCTTCTTCCTGCCCAGACCCTGCACCGCCACCCCCTCCTGCATGCATTTTGTCATCACGGGTGGTTGGCTGGTGGCCTGCGGAAAGGTCTGCATTAAGCAGGGGAGGGCTGAGGTCCAACAAGCTTGAGGCCCACTGGCGTAGAACGAATATAAAATGGGGGTGGAGAGTTTAGACACACACACTGATGGACAGATTAGGGAACCCTGTGGATGATCAATTCAATATTATTAGCGGAGCTATTCTGTTAACAAGAACATTCAAATTAACATATTTCCACTTTAAGGCTATGTCTAGACTGCAAGCCTCTTTCGAAAGAGGCTCTTTCGAAAGATACTTTCGAAAGAGGCTCTTTCGAAAGAGAGCGTCTAGACTGCACGCGGAACTTTCGAAAGAGCAAGCCGCTTTTTCGAAAGAAAGCACCCAGTGAGTCTGGATGCTCTCTTTCGAAGAAGCCCTATTTACATTCAAGAACGCCTTCTTTCGAAAGAAGCACTTTCGAAAGAAGGCGTTCTTCCTCGTGAAATGAGGTTTACCGCCGTCGAAAGAAAAGCCGCGTTCTTTCGATTTAATTTCGAAAGAACGTGGCTGCAGTCTAGACGCAGGTGAAGTTTTTTCGGAAAAAGGCTACTTTTCCCGAAAAAACCCCTGAGTTTGGATACAGCCTAACATATTTCCACTTTAACATCAGCTGAATGCGTGAATCCAGCCGTCAGAAATTCATATGAATTACTCAGACACACAGATATTTGTAACACCACTTTTTAAATGGGTGTTAGAGAACCATTATTAAAATGAAGGTGGCATGATGCAACGTGCAGTGGGCATGTAATATACAGCGTGTGTTGTGCCTAGGAGATTATGTAGAGTGTTATTAAAATGTCGGGATTGCGTCTGATGATAGCACATGACAATTATGATGAATGACTCACAGAATGGAACTCTACTTACCCAATTATGAAAGAAGCACTAATTTCCCTGGGAATGATGACACATTTACCTCAGGCCAAACAGATCCCAGCAAGACAAATGCCAAGGCCCTCAAAGAAGGGCCACGCTACCCTCCATACATTTGGACATGTTATTCAGTGGGCTATAAAAACAGGTTGCTAAAAACGGTGCTTTTCTATATGGACACAACCTGGTCTGTCAGACAGAGCACAAGGCTCTGGAAACCTGCATTCTGCTCCCAACACATCTGGTTGGAAATTTTCCAAATGAACATTTATCTGTTGGAAAATGTGTATTCATCCAAAGTTGGAAATGTATTGATTTTCACACAATTGAGTGAATGAAACCTTTGACTGTTCTGTTTGGAAATGACTTCATTTCTATTTTTATCATATAATATAATATAATACATAATCGTTACTATTAATGAAAATGGCTTTTGTCACCAGGATTCTTTTTCATGGGAAATTTCTTTTATTTTGTTCCTTTGTTCTGAATCAGAACAGAAACATTGAAAACGGGGAATTTTCCAGGAAGCAGCAAAAGCCCATTCCCATCAAGTTCTAATTAGAGGAGAATGCTGTCGGTCAAGTTTTTGATGCATTGATTTGAACACCTGGCATTGCCCAATTCATCAAAGAGTATCCAGGTTGAAAGAAAGATATACATAGTGGAAAAAAAAGGAAAAATACCCTTTCACTATGTAGCTGTTACAGCACTAACAATTGTTTCATTAACATATGATGACTCTTAGAATCCTTTCTCTTCCAAATACCCTCTCTTGCTCATCTTAAGGCACTGTATTATTGCATTTTTTCTAATTACAAGGGATCTACCAAAATCCTATCATCTTGGAATAAAAGGATCAGCTGATAAGCAACGTAGCTGCTGCAAGAGGGGACTGCTAAAAAAGGGATAAAAAAGAAATTGCCTGAAATAAAGTAAAAGTTTTTAAAAAAATCTAACAAACTTAATTAAGTGGGGGTTATAGGAAATGCCTATAGTACAGCTACTCAGACTTTAGTTCCTAGCCTTTTTAACTCCTGGTACTACAGTTGTAGCAAAAATGCATACTTGGGGGATTCTGTCATTTGAATCGGAAGGGACCTATTTCCCCGCACTTTGAATTGTGCCACCACTACAAACATCGTGAAGCAACTGGCAAGACAATGAGGAAATCTTTAAAAATTGCATACCCACCTGTATGAAGCAGTTTCTGATCTACAGATGATATGATTTATAAGCAGTTGCATCATTCCAATCTGTTTCCATGCCCACAAATGGAAAGTGGTTTTACAATAAACTGTCGTAAAGCTACGCTGAAAATATTGAAAAGATTCTGTAAGTCGTGCACCATGCTTCTGTAATGTCTTGTGAGTTTTATGGATCTTATTTTTTTTAAAATGATTTGGCTCCAAAAGATTGCAAATGAGGTGCAGCTGGTTGGGTTTTTATTATTATTATTATTATTATTATTATTATTATTATTATTATTATTATTTGTGGTGTTGTTCTGCTCTTAATTCTGTTTAAGTCATATGGACAAAAATCCTTGCTTCAGAAAGTTTTTTCTTGTTGCAGTTATTAGTCAGCTTCCTTTATTTACGTTTTCATCCTAGGCTGGTGGTGCACTGACAACTTCAGATGTTTACTAGTTTTAACAGCTGCAGATAAAAGGAGAGATCTTATCAGCACTGGCCATGTGTTTTTGAGTAAGTGCCCTGTATTCTTTTGCTTTGGCAGATCTTGGGAGGAAGAGGGAGCCAAATCTAGACGGATGAGTTTAGAGGCTTCCTGTTTTGTCCCTTTTCCCCAATAAGCACGAGTCTTAATTAGTTGAATTGCAAACACCAGGCGTATGTACACTCTCGTTATTTTGAAATAACAAAGTGATTTTATTTTGAAATTATTTTGAAATAACAGGCTTCTTATTCCAGAATAATAAACCCTCATTTCACGAGGAATAATGCCTATTTCAAAATTGCTACTTCAAAATAGCAGTAGTGTGGATGCTCCACTGATGCTATTTTGAAATAGCTCCTTCCCAGAGCAATTCAAAGTAATTATTCCCCAGTGCTTCCTGGGGCTCTAAATTAAGGTAACGCCTCTACATTAAGGGAGCCTGCCGTGGACTAATTTCGAGGTTTCCCTGTGGTGTGGATGTGCTATTTCAAAATAGTTATTTCGGGAGGTCTTATTCTGAAATAGCTTATTCCAAAATAAGTGTGTACTGTAGACATATCCACTGGGTGTATGGGCTTTCTGGAAATCCAGCTTCAAAGGCCTTTGACAAAAGTCACGTCATAGACATCTAATTTGCATTGAAGATATTTCCACCTGAGTGAAACAACAATTGCAGATTTATTGCAGGTTTGGGTGATAATAATCTGACCCTATTAAGCCCTGAAATATAGCCCGCTAACTGAATTTAAAAGCTAATTGCCAGTATCTGATAAGGGCAAAATGTCCTTTTATTGTCATCTACTAGCAAAATCCATGAACCATTCATTTTGTAAAATTCAACTATTGAATGATCTTTTTGCTAACATTTCCAATGTTTCTTTTCTCTGAAGCTAAGAAGGCAGCTGTTGCCAAACATTCATGACTAGAACCTTACATCGGCAAATCAGTGTTCACAAGCTAGCTCTCTCACACCCCTCTTAAAATAACAAATCCATGAGTAAACCTGTGTTCCTAATGCAGTGCCGGCTGTCTGGATCTCACAGACAGTCCCACTGAAATTAATGTGTATGCAGAGCCCAGCTTTCAGATTGTCCAGCCAAGAATTCACTCTTTAGTTTGGTCTGCAGAGTAGAAACCATTTCTGCTGTATTTCAGAAAGTACCACTTATTTTCTGTGCTTCTCCAGAAGTTTTACCTATTTAGATTATTTAAGGAGGAATGTAGAGCATGTACATGCAACATCTAGCAAAAGTGACATAAAAGAGCAGATTGCACTGTATCTCCTTGGATTTCGCTTTTGCTGGGAAAGCAAAACCGCCTACCATCTACTCCCACCTTCCCAACTGACAGCCAGTGATTTTATGAGCGGGCTGGTAGCTGGTATTAGCATATCTGATTCATTACAGCTTTCCGGTTGCTTATTCTTTCCAATTAAATTATTCTTTTTGGAATTAGTGAAACTCAAGTTTAATTTTGTGGGAGCCACAGAGCCAATTGGCATGCTGGGATTTTCAGAAGATGCTGAGGGTTTGTTCATTCTCAAGTTTTGCCACTTTAACATACTAATGCATCAAAACAAAAAACCAAAAAAAAAAAAAACGCCACCTAGTGTAAACACAATTGTATGAGTTTATGCAGCTATAGCTAGCTCTGGTTTGGCAAAGCAAAGTAATCTATATATATATAAAACCCTGTACAGTGGTATAACTGCATTGATATTAGAGCTTTTTGCAATATAACTATATCATTTAAAAAATTCACTCTCACATCTGCATGAACATTTATGCAGGTAAATCTGCATTAAACAACTGTTTAGAGTGGGCCAACTGGATTCATTGTGAAAATCCTTTAAACTCCCTTGCAAATCTCAGCCACAATTTATCATTCGCAACTTGCTACCCAGTTTACCAAAGAGCATAAATGACCAGCCCAGAAAAACATGGAGACCCCCAAAGCTGAGAATCCTGGCAAGACATGACAGATGAGGGACATCAAACAAAAAACAGGAAGGAAGGTGAGGAAGGGCATTATTAAGCAGGACAGGAAGGTGGATGCAAAAAACAAGAAAGGAATTAGAAGGATGGGTAAAGGCGACTAAAATAGAACTCATGAGAAAAGTCTCCCCTGCAGTTAAATGCTCTTATAAAAAGAAAGAGGGGGAGGGGAGGAATGGAAAACTCATGAAAGACCCTCATGTATCCCAGAGTCCAAAGTCAGCTAAAAGGGCGGGAAATGGAAAATGGTTACCAATGAGATTCCAAGTGTAGCCTGGGGCCTTTAGCTACATCTAATCACGGAATGTATCATTTCAATGTTCACTTAAATTTATTTTAAAAATTAAACAGAAGGACGGAAATTCTATCATTATCGAACATGGTTGCAATCAGAAGTGAAAGGAATGTTTATGTCGGGTGGCATTTGCTCATCCCATGAAGCTGGCCCTCATGAGGAACCAGAGCTTCATGGTCCAGCCGGTCTGGCTGCAGCAGGTCCTCTGGAACTGTGTGTTGGTGGGGACAGGACTGGGCCCCACAATCCCAGCCTCCCCAGACCTCCCAGCTGCCTCTCACCCTCTGCCCTGACTCCTGCACCCCCACCCACTGCCCTGTGCCTCCCCTACACTAGTTTGTCTCTATGGTCAGGCCAGCCCTGCCTAAAAGCTGCAGCAATACTTGATATCTTTCCAGCCCTACCTGCTGTACTCCCCATCCTCCTTACTCTCTCCCCCCCCCCCCCCACGGTATTCTTCCTAAGGTGCTTAAAAGCCTCAGAAGGAAGCCTTCAATGTGGATTTGCACTGCCCACATGGGGCAATTCTCCCTTTCAGCCCCCCTTCTGTTACTTGGGCCCTCTTCCATGGTGTAAAAGGGCAAAAGCAGGGGGGAAGATCTATCTCCTGATTTACATCAGTATCACTGAGAGCAGACTGTAGTTCCAGAATGGAACCTGTAACTAGTTGTGAGGATGTCATTTTACTGAAGATCTGATTGCAAGTTATTTTTTGTCAATAAAGGTCAAAAGGTCAGATCCTACACTGGTACAAATTTGTGCAGGACCATTAAAGTCAATAGAGCTAGCTTATGGGTTGATACCAGATGAGGACCCGATCCAAAATATTTTTAAACTCATTCCTCTGTGGATAATCCTTCTGGGTCTTGAAAGCCCTCAGCTGTAGAAACCGAGGGAATGAGTTTTGAAGTTCATCTACCTGATTCTGAACATTGGCAAGGTGTGGGGAACACAATACCTAAAAAGTGCATCCACTACTAATGTGGTTTTACTTCAAATGTAAAACAAACTAAGATGCAGTGATGAAATGATGGATGACGTATTTGAAATCTCTAACACAACACTCAGTGCTTTCATGATGTACTGAAGATACTTAGGAGGAGCCTTTTTTATTGTTGAAAAAGATACACTGGCATTAGAAAAGGTTCAGAGAAGGGCAACTACAATGATTAGGGGTTCGGAACGGGTCCCATATGAGGAGAGATTAAAGAGGCTGGGACTTTTCATCTTAGAAAATAGGAGACTAAGGGGGGATAGGACAGAGGTCTATAAAATCATGAGTGGTGTGGAGAAAGTGAATAAGGAAAAGTTATTTACTTGTTCCCATAATATAAGAACTAGGGGCTGCCAAATGAAACTAATGGGCAGCAGGTTTAAAACAAATAAAAGGAAGTTCTTCTTCACACAGCGCATAGTCAATCTGTGGAACTCCTTGCCTGGGGAGGTTGTGAAGGCTAGGACTATAACAGGCTTTAAAAGAGAACTAGATAAATTCATGGAGGTTAAGTCCATAAATGGCTATTAGCCAGGATGGGTAAGGAATATTGTCCCTAGCCTCTGTTTGTCAGAGGGTGGAGATGGATGGCAGGAGAGCGATCACTTGATCACTACCTGTTCGATTCACTCCCTCTGGGGCACCTGGCTTAGTATCCTGTCAGCAGACAGGATACTGGGCTGGATGGACCTTTGGTCTGACCCAGTATGGCCATTCTTCTTATGCCCAAAAGGAATTTTGCAAATAAAACAAACACACCAGAAATGAGATTTTCAATTCTTGACTTTTTCTGCATGTGAACCAGGGGGGATGATGAGGGAATTCCAGTGGTGCTCAGAAACACACACATATTTCTCGTGTTGTTTGCAACTCAGAATATATAATTCAAAGCATATCTTTATATTGGAAACGTAGACCAGTGTGTTATAGGAAAGAAATGGTAGGTAAGTATGATTTCTAAAGAATTCAATATGTTGCGGTGTTTTATGGGTGAATTTAATGTAAACCATACATGCAGCCAGTGTATATATAAATGGAGAGCTGGGAAAATACATTGAAAGGAACATAAAGGTTTAGAGTTTCGCAGAGTAACACATTCACTGTGTGACAACATCTATGGAAATGCTTGGCATTTCACTGCATTGCAAAAGTTCCCTTTGAGATCACTGTTGAGTTTAAACTGGAATCAAATTAATGACATTTGGATTTTTTTCTTTCCTACTTTGATTACTTTGATTACTACTTTTAATGGTTGATTGCTATTTTTGATTGCTATTTTTAATGGTTCCTTCGTAATTTTACCAATCTGGCATGTTTATCCATCATATTTTTGGCCCAGGTCTACAGAAAACAATGACTTTGATCTCATATCTGTTCTGGGATAGGCTCAATACCGTGTATGTTCATTTATGCTATCTTTATTTCTGCTTCCAACTCTTCCAATGTACTTTGACCTACAAGCGTGTAAATCCTTTTACTACTCACTGACACATGATTTAGTATAAATCGTGAATGGGGGCACTGAGATGATCCTATGGACATTGTACATTGACTAAAATGGAAAGGTCAGAATTTTGGCCATGTATACGGGTACAGCTTGCAATGCAGTCAATGCATGCTTTGATCTTTGACTTTGAGAAGCAAAGGGAAACCAGAGATTCCCAACCACTCCCACGCAGAGACCACTTCATTCAGAGTACATTGAGCGCACAGACAATTGCAGCGAACGAAGAATTACTCAGAAGCCCCATCTTGGAAGAATCAGGCTCTGGCAAACTCTGAAATACCCATTGAAATTGTATATTTGAAGAAGTGCACACTTGGATTTTGGGCTACTTATGATTTTAAGATGTTTTGCTTGTTTGAACAACCAGATAGTGTGCTGCACACCTTAATGCTCAAAGGGTATGTCTACACTAACCTCCTAGTTCGAACTAGGGATGCTAATGAGGGTGATCAAAATTGCAAATGAAGCGCGGGATTTAAATATTCATGTTACCGGGCGGTCGCCATTTTGGAAATTGACTAGCCCGGAAGAACTGCCCGTGTCTACACACGGCAGTGAAATGGGATTTCGAAGTAAAGCCCTTAATTCAAATTAGCTGTTAAACCTCATTCCAGGAGGAATAACAGTTAATTCAAGTTAGGGCTTTACTTCGAACTCCCGTTTCACTGCCACGTCTAGACGCGGGCAGTTCTTCCGGGCTAGTCAATTTCCAAAATGGCGACTGCCCAGGAACATGCTAATGAAGCATGGGATATTTAAATCCCGCACTTCATTTGCAATTTCGGTTGCCCTCATTAGCCTCCCTAGTTCGAACTAGGGGGCTTGTGTAGGCATACCCAAAGTCCTTTGTGCGCCATCACACAAGGAAGAAGTCAAGCAATTAGGGTTGTTTGCTGTGAAGCCATGCACAGGAGTTGTTAATCCGAACCCCATTGAAATCCATGCAAGGACCCCTCCCCCGCAATGATTTCAGCAGGCATTGAATCACATGCATAACAGACTGGCCAGTGTGGTTTTTCGGCCTTCTGCTGAGTGGAATCCCAACTGGTGAATGCTGTTATCCTACTCCCTCCGCTTTCACAGCCATCCAGCAAGGGAATTTCAATCTGATCCTGTGGCCATTCACTGCAAACCAAAACTCACTGATCTGTTGCATAACTAGCTCATAATCAATCTGTAGCCTTTCGGGGGAAGTCAGGCAGTGCCTGTTCACAGAGAAAACAAACAAATCCTTGAACAGAAAAAGGGGGGTGAAAATAACTGGGTAAAAAGAACCTCATTCTGAATCATTCACTTAGCTCTCTCTATCAAACCAGTGAATAGAGCTAATTATTTACCACCTTTGCTCAGTAAAATTTGGATATGGCTTTTCAGGCCCCCAGTTTTTAAAGGACGTCACTCCCCTTTCTATAAAATGAATTTTAAATGAGAAGTAAATTAAAAAGGCACCAAACTTTGCTGCATATAAAAGGGCTTTTTAAAAGGAAAAGCTCTAAAACCCCCGAGTTCTTCACTCAGCAATAAAGAGAATAACGGGCTCGCATTTATAGCACTGCTTAACATGAAGGAGCATTACTCAGTGCTTAGTGATGTAAAGTGACAAGTGGAATTTGGAAACGGAAGCTACACTCCATGTTGTCTTGACTTGTTACGGTACACCCAGCGCACTGTGTGTGTGCAGCAGGCTGATGCTCGAGACGCCTGATATTTTCTATGCCTGTTTTCTCTGGCACAGGCGTTTTCTTCTTTTCCTTTTTCAGCGTCAAGAACTGAGCCCCAGGTTCCAGGCTCTGCCTTCTGTCATGCACACCCAGCTGGGCCCCGGCTTGAGGTCATGGTCGTTAGAAATGGGAAACACCGACAGTGGTAGTTCACGGAATCCAAACTTTTGCAGATCATAGAATCATAGAATACTAGGACTGGAAGGGACCTCGAGAGGTCATCGAGTCCAGTCCTCTGCCTCCATGGCAGGACCTAATACTGTCTAGACCATCCCTGATAGACATTTATCTAACCTACTCTTAAATATCTCCAGAGATGGGGATTCTACAACCTCCCTGGGCAATTTATTCCAGGGTGCCAGTGTGACAGACGCCAGAGTGTACTCTCAGCCGGAGACCCCATCCATGGAACCTGATCCAAAGTCTGCTGAAGTCAGTGGAAAGACTCACATTGACTTCAATGGGCTTGCAAGCAGATGCCTAGAGAGCAATGGATGTTCAATATTCTTTTCAAACCCTTTAATCTTTGGGGCTAATTTCAGGTCAGGTTCTGTCAGGCTCATGTATGAGAGCACAAAGGGTTTGCCTGGGGCAGTGTGCTTGCCACATGGACCCCGTGGCAGGCTGGTATGAGTCAGCACCATTGATCCTTGCAGGGGGATTTTCAAAAGCCGGATGCACTGGGCACTGGGCCGTGGATTCTGGGGGGAGCAGAGAGGCCTGCAGACAAAAGGGGCGGTGAGGCAAAAGTGGCAGTTGCCGCAGGGCTCGGTGATTCAAAGGGGCCCACGACTCCTACTGCTATAAGCCTCAGGACTTTTAAATTTCTTCTGGACTGCACACGAGGGCTGGGAGGGCGGGTCTCTGGTCGGCATGCAGGGTGGGGAGGGTCCAGCGCCATGCTCTGGCTGGTACTGTGGGCTGGCAGCCCCTTACCCCGTCCCTTCCACTTGAGACCCCACCCTTTCTGGGGTGCAGAGTTGTGTCCCTCCTCCCCCCACCTTGCCCGGGGAAGCTGTCAGCCCCGCTGGGAGCAGAATTAAACCAACCTCACCCTCAGCTAAAATTTCCAGAACGACGTCCATTGTCCTGCCGTGCAATTTTGCCACCCTCACATCCTCGCTCCCTTTTGTATGGACTCTCCGCCCACCCTCCCTCACTGTTCCTCCGCATGACTTCCTGCGTGAAGAGAGCCTGTCCCTGCCACGGAGATTCATTTTTATTCTTTGGATAGCGGTGAACTCCAGAAGCTCTGTTTTGCAGGCTGCATCCCGAACGCCCTCCGTGCCTCTCTCCCCATCTCCCGAGTACATTCGCCCCTCTTGTTTACAAAGAACGGGAGCGACGCTGTGTTTATTTCTGTAGCAGTCCTGAGGTGCATCTGCCCACGTGAGCCTCTCCTGGCAGGGTTCCCGACATGTCTCGCAATAACCATGTGAACTTTCAAGCGCTCGGAGGGTACAGGACAGCGCTGTCGAATGCCTTGGCGTTTCCAGGGCTGAGCCGTCCTTGGTTGCCAGGGCATCTGTTTGGCACCTGAGGTGAGATGAGATCAGCTGAACAACTGCACAGGGTGAACTTCAGGAAAAGGATTTCTTGTTTACTGACATCGAGCTGCATCAGGAACCTCCAGGAGAGGAGGAGGGGGAAAGGCAGACTCCAAAGAGCAGTATAAATTCACCTCTCCCTCAGGCCTGTTGACAGGGGGTGGTGGGACAACTCAGGCAGTTGCCCCCAGGCCCGATGCTCCAAAAGGGCCCATTGCTCATGCCCCGGCCAGTCCAAGAGAACCAATGGCCGGACTGCACAATCCCAGGGAGCTGCCGGCCAGGCAGTGTGGCCCCTGCGGATCTGGCTAGCCTCGGGGAGCTTCTGGTTGCTAGGGAGAGCAGCCCCTGCCATCCTGACTAGCCCCAGGGAACCTGCCACTAGGCAATGTGGCCACCACCACTTTGGCCAGCCACAGGGAGCTGCCAGCTAGACACTGACGTCCTGGATGCCCCAGTCATCCCTGGGGAGCCACTGGCTAGGTAGCGTGGCCCCCACTACCCAGCCCGGCCCTGAATCCCACACATACCCAACCTCCTGCCCTGACCCCTGAACCCCGCCCCTCATTTCTGCACTGGGCCCCTCCTCATCCCCCAGCCCTGACTCCTGCACCCCCACATACCCAGCCCCATACCCTGAGGCCTTCACATCCTCAAGACCCTGTCCTCTTGTACTCACCATACCCCCATCTCCTTGGCCTGTGCCCCTCCTCAAGGACCCAAGCAACCCCAGGCCAATGTGCTAGTACCATCATCATAAAGCGCCATTTCCTGCACTCTTCTGTAGGCATGGGAGAAAATTTGGGTAGAAGATTTTTTGTTTTTCTTGTTACAAATAGCCAAGGTGAGTGGTATGTGTATTTTCTTTGGTGCTACATAACTTACAGGTGTGATTTACTTGCAGCACGATATATATGTAGTGTATGATTCATCCAGAAAATTCTTGTTGAGATCTCTAATAGGATAATGAAAACACAGAAATGGAAAGAATGGCTAGATCACCTATTTCATTTCCCCTACTGACAGAGCAGGATTGCTTCCTACAGTATATTCTATCTTTCAGTCAGACCCAAGGTATCTCGGCAGATACAGTGACTAATACAATTTTACGTTTTTTCCAATTACAGACTAACTCTGCTACCCCTCTGAAGCCTTTACTACAATTTTGTCATTCACAGAGTGTTTCTTCACTAAATGCAGCCCGATTATGCCCCTGCCTGTGACCTCTCTCCATCTAGTTGGAGGTGAGCCTCTATGTCAGACGGACATTGGTTGTGTTTGCCTTCATTTATTTCATATCCTATCATCTGTTTGACTTCTGCAGTTAACCCCTTATCATCTTTCCTATACTAGCCAGTCCTTTCCCTTCATTTCACATCCTGTTCTCCATCTCACTTCTTCACTTGTGTTTAAAACCTTGCCACTTTGTAACTGCCAATTTTCAAAGAACTCACATCTCTACTGTTTCCAGATTTTTGTATGTCCGTTTCATAATAATGGTATATAATCGTAAGTTTTCAGAATGGAGAGAGGTAACTAGTGGTGTCCCGTAAGGGTCTGTCCTGGAACTAACCCTATTCAACCTGTTTATACATGATCTGGAGAAAGGGATAAACAGTGAGGTGGCAATATTGGCAGAAGATACCCAACTGCTCAAGATAGTTAAGACCAAAGCAGAATGTGAAGAGCTTCAAAAAGATCTCACCAAACTAAGTGATTGGACAACAAAATTGCAAATGATATTTAATGTTGATAAATGTAAAGAAATGCACATTGGGAAAAATAATCCCAACTATACATACAATATGATGGGGACTAATTTAGCTACAACTACTCAAGAGAGAGCTCTTGGAGTAATTGTGCATGGTTATCTGAAAACATTGACTTAATGTGCAGTGGCAGTCAAAAAAGCAAACAATGTTGGGAATCATTTAAAAAGGGATAGATAATAAGATGAAGAATATCTTATTGCATCTGTATAAATCCATGGTACACCCACATCTTGAATACTGCATACAAATGTGGTCTCCTCATCTCTAAAAAGATATATTGGGATTGGAAAAGGTTCAGAAAAGGGCAACAAAAATGAGTAGGGGTTTGGAACAAATCCCATATGAAGACAGATTAAAAAGACTTGGACTTTTCATCTTAGAAAAGAGGAGACTAAGGGAGAATATGATAGAGGTCTATAAAATCATGACTGATGTGGAAAAAGTGAATAAGGAAAAGTTATTTCCTTGTTCCCATAATATAAGAACTAGGGGTCACCAAATGAAATGAATAGGCAGTAGATTTAAAACAAACAAAAGGAATTTTTTCTTCATGCAGCACACTGTCAACCTGTGGAACTCCTTGCCAGAGGATGTGGTGAAGACTATGACTTTAACAGAGTTCAAAAAAGAGCTAGATAAATTCATGGAGGTTAGGTCCATCAATGGATATTAGCCAAGATGGATAGAAATGGTGTCCTTAATCACTGTTTGTCAAGAGAGGGATCATGTGATGATTACCTATTGTGTTCCAAGTCAACAATACCAATTTTCCAAGATAATCAGCATTAATTCCAACGTAGCTACCAGCCTTATGATGTCAACTGCTTAAGCTAAGTAGCTAAACTCTACAACAGGGGTGAGCGATATTTTTTGCAGTGGGGCCACTTGATGAATTTTGCTACATGGTAATGGGCCAGCTCCACCCCCTTCCCCAGGAAGGGGTGGAGCCTGCGGTAAAAGGGGCAGGGCTGGGCACTAGCTTCCCTCCAGAGTTGCCTGGGGCCAGAGGCTTTGAATTAAAAACACAGAAATAGGCTCCTGGCCCTGCCACTACCGTGTGGACTGACAGCCAGCCAGGATAGCTGCAGCTATTTAAGGGGTTTGTGGCTTTGGCCCCTTCCAGGGTAGTCTCCCCATTCTGAAAACGGATCATTTATTCCTGCCCTTTTATTCATTTTATCAGTCCATGAGTCATCAGTCATTTTATCAGAACTTTCCACCGCATGGTGCTGCCTCTCTGGGATAAGAGGGAGACAACATTCCCTGGGCAGTAGGACCCCTCGGTACAAACTGCTGTGTGGCCTGAGGCAAGTCCCTTTGTCTCTTCATGCTTCTGCTTTCCATCCACTCATGGTAGGACCATGCACCATCTGGGCCAGTGATTCTCAAAGCGTGCCCCACTTGTGGTCCATGCCTGTCCTGCAGGTGGGCCGCAGGCTCGGGTCTTGCCCTCTACCGTGAGGATCCCACCCTGGCACTCGAGGCAAGCTTCCCGCAGTGGGGCGTGGGAGCCCCGAATTTCATGGGCTGGATCCAGCTTGCGGGGAGGGGGGAGGAATGGCTCCATGTGTGGTCCTTTCCCCTTCCCTCCTGGCTGAGGAAATGGCAGGGCAGGAAACTGTTCGTGTGCAGGCTTTTTCCATGAATTATGACCAATGGGAGCAGCAGGAGGCAGTGCCTGGGAATGGCGGAGAGTCAGGTAAGTACTCACCATCCTCCACATGCCCAGACCACACACCCCCTTCCACTGACAACTTGCACCCCCACCCTGCTCCTACACCCTCCCTCCTGCCCAGACCTTGCACCTGCACCCGGCCTCCCGACCAAACCCCCCACACCCATCCCCCTCATGCACCCTCCCCCTGCTTGTGCACTGTACCTCCTGCCCAGATCCTGCACCCCATCCCACTCCCTAGCAGCCCTCTCCCTCACACTGAAGCCCTCATTTTTAGCTCCACCCACAGCCTAGGGAAGGGCCACAAAATCTACTAGACCTGGGGCCCTTGGAAGAGTTAGTCTGGCCTGTGGGAAACCCTGAACCTCTTTTCCTCCCTTCCCCCGCCACAAGGAGAGTGAGGTGTCTCAGTCAGGGACCACAACAGTGATGGTTGTTTTGTTGTTGGGGTTTTGGGGGGTAGCGGGGCTCCTAACTTTTGCGGGGCCCCTAACTTTGGCAGGGCCCCCAACTGATTTTTTTCTGTGCGTGAGTGGCCCCCAACCCAAAAAAGATTCCCAACTCCTGCCATAAATAAAGACGATGTTCAAACCTTTTGTTCTGGAGATAAATCATTACTATGTACTTTATTTAAAACAAAGCTTAGTAAACTAACGTGATAAAGTTAATGCACTTAATATGTTTAATGGTTTTGATTTGGATTAATAATATTTCCTTTCTTAGCAGTTATACACGCCTCTTTATGTTACAGCTGCATATTTACATTTTTATGTTCCAGCAGACAAATATGAATAATTTAGTATTTAAGGATGATATCTGTTTGTACTTGTGCAAGTTTCTTCATGAGGTTGATAGATTTCCACTCCATACGGCTAAATGCAGTGCCTTGCATGGTGCCCTCTGATACTTAGTATTTAAGGTACTTAGAGATAAGCAAAGGCATTTGGCCATCATGGCTGGCTGGCTGGTGGTCCGTGAAAAAGTCTGTTTGAGCAGGGTGGACCCTGGGACAAAAAGTGTGAGAACAACTTTTCTATGCCATCCCTGACAAGTGCTTGTCTAGCCTACTCTTAAAAATCTCCAATGATAGAGATTTCAGAACCTCTCTTGGCAATTTA
This sequence comes from Pelodiscus sinensis, assembly GCF_049634645.1. NCBI lineage: Eukaryota > Metazoa > Chordata > Testudines > Trionychidae > Pelodiscus > Pelodiscus sinensis. The sequence continues at coordinate 24,584,191 of NC_134730.1, read as the reverse complement.
AGCAATTATAATACTTCATTATGAACCATCATAACAGTTTGTCTCAGGCATGACATTTTTGTCCAGTAGGTTTATACAAGTGTATGGGGCAATTAAACAAGAGTCTAGAGAAAATCTTTGCTTTGTATATGTGGGAAGATTAATTATGCCGTATAGGCTGAAATTTTCTATATTCCTCTATAGAGATGCAATGACAAATTAGAAGAATTAGAATGGCCCTTTCTAGATGCCAGATCTGTCTTCTGCTTGGATAAAGTCAATTTATGAATACATGGGTTTACTAATAATCTTCAGGCTTCAGACAATAGGGTGGGTGTCAAAAACTGTTTCCTAATAGAGATGTATTAGCTAAGCAAACAGTTGAGCTGTTAGAACTTTTTTCATGCCTTTCCCTAAGTCATTCTTGTAGCCACTCCTTTAGCATTTTGTAGCCCTGGGCTGTGTCTACACTGGCGTGATCTTGCGCCAAAGTGGCCGCTCTTGCGTAAAAACTTGCTGCCTGTCTACACTGGCCGCAAGTTCTTGCGCAAGTACACTGACATTCTAATGTATGAAATCAGGGTTTCTTGCACCAGAATTCTGATGCTCCCACTCAGGAATAAGCCTTTTTTCGCAACTGTTTTTGTGCAAGAGGCCAGTGTAGACAGGCAACATCAATTTCTTGTGCAAGAAAGCCCTATGGCTAAAATGGCCATCAGAGCTTTCTATCGCAAGAGAGCGTCTACACTGGCATGGATGCTCTCGCACAAAAGCGCATCTCTTGCGCGAAAGCACATGCCAGTGTAGACACTCTCTTCTGGAAGAGCTTTTGCAGAAGAACTCTTCCGCAAAAGAGTTTTTGCGTGAGAACACGCCAGTGTAGACGTAGCCCTGGTGAAAAAAAACTATTTATTTTATGTGATTTATCAGCACCACTGGTTATGAATGAGAGACAGACAGACAGGCAGACAGAAGTTTCAGAGGGGTAGCCAAGTTAGTCTGTAACAGGAAAAACCTTAAAAAACAACAAGTGGTCTGGTAGCACTTTAAAGACCAACAAAACATGTATTTGGTATCATGAGCTTTCCTGGGCATGACCCACTTCTTCTGATGACCAGAGTGTTGGAAGTCCAGAACCAAGAATAAATATGGGAAGAAGGGGGGGAATTGGAGGGGAGCAGAGGAGGACATTGGGTAGATACGTTTCAAAGGGATAGCCAAGCCAGGCTGTAACAGGAAAAACTTAAAAAACAATAAATTGTCTATTAGCACGTCAAAGACTAAATAGTTAAAAGAGGCTGCTCCTGATGAGGAAAAAGGCAGGAGACATCTCTAAGCAGGTTGGATATATTTTAATCTTGTATCTTCACTCATGCATTTAAGTGCTTCCACTTTATTTGCATTTCGCTTTCTAGATCATAATCTTTGCATTATTTGATTATTTGTGTTGCTGTGTCGCATGTGGATTCAGGGAGGGTTTCTCTTCCGAGACCTTACAATCTAGGTAAGCACTCTAGGTATGTCTGAGAAGGTCCCCTGACTGCTACTATAATGTACATATTCAATTATGCTAATAACAATCATTTTCCTCATGCACCACTGCTGAGTATTCCACCAGAAATAGCTCCAGCTTTCCTCTTCCATTTTTGAGTCCTTTGCTCTTAATTCTTCTCGACAATGTTTTGGGGAAAAAAGGGTTGATGGAGTGAGGTGGGGAGAGAGGAGGCAAAATACAATGAGCTGTGATTTGTGAACTCAATTAATCCAGAAACCAAACCCTTTGATATATCCATAACACTGACTTTAATGAGACTTTTCTATCCCAAGGGAAGAACAAGTTTCAGTTGTTATGGAAACCAGAAAATGTACCTCGCAACATATGCCTAACTAGTTAGCACAAAATTGCAATTTCTGCCAGAGCAGCATAACTTGGCCACCTTATCACTTGCAGGGTACCAGAGAATGAGAGCAAAGAATTAAACGTTGATATCACCAATTACAGGGGCCTTATGTAATACCTTATGGACGCCAGGTTCACACTACAGGAAAGATCAGCTTAAGGTACACAATTCCAGCTACGTAAAAACGTATCTGGAGTCAATGTACCTTAACCCAAGCTTCTGCACCATCCTCACACCGGGAGGTCAATGGGAAAAACCCTCCTGTCAACTTCCTCTATGCTTCATGAGGAGTAGCACCAACAGAGATACCCTCAGCATTTGATTTAGCGGGTCTTTATTAGACCTGCTAAATCAAAGGCTGGAAGATCGACAGCCACAGCGCTGATCTCCCTGCAAGTGGAGATGTGGCCTAAGTTTTTTCTACTTCATAGTCCCACATGCCAGAGCATTGCTTTGACAGTGAAGGTTCTGAGATCATGCTGAAGGTTATTTTTTTTAACTCAGTTCCTACATTTATTTGTCCTGGCTTAGAATAAAAAAAGAAGTATTTCTTAGTGTTTCACTGAATAATAATTATAGTGGTTATGATATAACAACACCACTGTGTTGAATGAAATAGCAAGTTTCTAGAACAAGAAGTTGGATCTGAATATCCCTCAAAATTGTTTCTACAGTTCAATAAAGTACTAAAGCATGTGCTTGAAAATTGTGGTGTTTAATGGAACTTAAGCATGGGCTTAATTGTGCATAAGTGTGCATAAGTGTGCATAAGTGTTTTGCTGAATCAGAGCCTGGGTCTGAACTGTGCTTTTCAGCTCCATCTCTGGTGACCTTCAAAGGAAAAAAAAATGAAGTTATGATCCCCTTAGAAATAAGTACTCAATCTTTCCCTGCTGATTGGAAGCTTTATGCAATGACATAAAATATCTATATATTTATTTATTTGTCATTTTGAATGAGGATTGATGCAACATAGACTGGAGAAAATCAAGACATGATTACCTCAGGAAATAGTATTTGAAAGATCTAGAAAGAAGAGCTAATACAAAAATAATGACAAGTTTCAGAGTGGCGAGGGGTCCTGTGGCACCTTATAGACTAACTGAAGTGTAGGAGCATAAGCTTTCGTGGGCAAAGACCCACTTCGTCAGATGCCACAGGATTCCTCGCTGCTTTTGCAGATTCAGACTAACACGGCTACCCCTCTTATACTTAAGTTTCAGAGCGGTAGCCGTGTTAGTCTGTTTCCTCACAAATAACAAGGAGTCCAATGGCACTTTAAAAACTAATAAATGTATTAGGTCTCTGAGGGGTAGAACAGCAGAAGAAGTACCTGTCAATTGTAGAACCTCTTATTGGGATATTAGAGCGTAACTTTTGTGAGCTACACTTCACTTCCTCGGAGAGAGAGAGAGAGAGAGAGAGATGAGAGTGTGACAAGTCTCCTTTCTGTATCCTTTTTTTTCTTTTTCTCTTCAGCATCTGAGGAAGTGAGTTGTAGCTCACAAAAGCTTATGCCCTATGGCATGTCTACACTTGCACCCTCTTTCGAGAGAGGGATGCAAATGAAGACATTCAAAATTGCAAATGAAGCCGGGATTAAAATATCCCGCGCTTCATTTGCATAATTGTGTTATGGCGCTATTTCGAAATAGTGCTATTTTGAAATAACAGTTGCTGTTAAGATGCGGTTATTTTGAGAGAAAACCCTTCTCTTGAGATAACTCTTATACAATCAGTTTTACCAGTTATTTTGAGAGAAGCATTTTCTCTTGAAATAACTGCTTCTTAACAGCGTCTGTTATTTCAAAATAGCACTATTTCGAAATAGCGCCATAACACAATTATGCAAATGAAGCGCGGGATATTTAAATCCCGGCTTCATTTAAATTTTGAATGTCTTCATTTGCATCCTTCTCTCGAAAGAGTGTTCAAGTGTAGACATACCCTACTACTCTAATAAATGTGTTAGTGTTTAAAGTGCCAGCAGACTCCTTGTTATTTACACATATGTTGCTATATTAGTGTAAGCACAATTGTGGTTGTGTGTGCTTATGCCACTAGCATATTCACCATTGCAGGCTAAATTCAATACACAGGGTTAATGCGAAGCTCACACCCCCTCTCCCAATTCTGTGTGACTTAATGCGGCTTTCCAAGGACTCTCCACTCACTCAGCATCCTGTGCATCTTGTGTTCCTGTCACATGAGGGAAGAGATTTTATTGTACTAATGCGCTACCTGTTTCCAACACTGAACAATGCCGAGAAGTATTTAATTACAGGCAAAGCAGGATCAACCTGCAAACTCTAGGCAAACTCTGAATATGTGAAGTGATGCCAGCTAACATGCTGGGTTTGGAGTTGTGAGGAAAATGGCTCCAAGGGCTGGTATAACTATACGGAGGGGGAGGGGATAGGAGGACAAGAGCACATGAGCCTGAAAACGCACAATGTTCCCCACTATCCCCTTTTTTGGAGAGAGGGAGTTGGAATAGGATCACATTAAAAAGTGGTTAGGATTTTCCAGGTTTGTAAAATTAAGCTAAGGGTACATCTACATTGCATGGATATTTCAAAATAAGCTATAATAGTTATTCCAAAATAGCTTATTTTGAAATAGCACATCTACCCTTCAGGGAAACCTCAAAATTAGTCTGAGGCAGGCTTCTCTAATGTAGACATGCTTTCTTGATTTAGAGTCCCAGGAGGCACTGGGGAGGAATAACTAAGCAGTGTCTAGACTACACCTCTCTGTCAACAGAGATGTAGATTAGACACGTTGAAATTGCTAATGAAGCAGGGATTTAAATATCCTGTGCCTCATTAGCATAAGCATGGCTGCCACTTTTTTCCGAAACGGAGTTTTTTTTTTTAAAAAAAACAGCAGTCTAGACATGGATCTGTCAAAAATAAAGCCTTTTTCGACAGATCCTGTAAACCTCATTTTTTGAGGAATACAGGATCTCTTGAAAAAGGCTTTATTTTTGACAGATCCATGTCTAGTGTGCTGTTTTTTTTTCTAAAAAATGTCGTTTCGAAACAAAGGGGCAGCCACATTTATGCAAATGAAGCATGGAATATTTAAATCCCTGCTTCATTAGCAATTTCAACATGCTTGATTGCATCCCTCTGTCAACAGAAGGATGCAGTCTAGACATAGCCTTAGAATGGCCCTGGTGAGGCGCTATTTCGAAATAGCAGCAGTGCAGCATCTACACACGTCTTATTTCTAAATAGCTATTTGGGAATAGGTGTTATTCCTCATAGAATGAGGTTTACGGATATTGAAATAAGCCCTCCGTTATTCTGAAATAATTTTGAAATAATGGAATGGCTGCATAGATGCTCACATTATTTTGAAATAACACTGGTTGTCTTGAAATAACAGTGCAATGTAGACCCACCCTAACAGATTGATTTGGGCATAAGCTTTTGTGGGTAAAAACCACTTTATCAGATATATTGGAGTGGAAGTCACAGAGGCAGGGATAGAGACATGCACTAGCATATCAAAAAGAGGAAGTTACTTATCAAGTGACTTCGTCTGCAAAAAAAAAAAGTCAGAACCAGACTACACAGGAACAACAGCAGAACTGCAATTTATTTGCAAATTTCACACATCTGATGAAGTGATTTTTACCTACAAAAGCTTATGCCCAAATCAATCTGTTAGCCCAGGTCTATACTAGAGGAATGCGTAGCTGGATTTGGCTTACCTTAAGCCGAGCCACCACAGCGTTTACACTGCGGGAGCCAATGGAAGCACATACTCCTGCCAGCTTCCCTTACTCATTGCACAATGAGGAGTACAGGATGCAAGTGGGGTTGCCCTGAGTGTTCAATTTGGGGGGTCTACACTAGACCTGTTAAATCAAATGCCAGAAGATCAACCTCCAGAGGGTTGATCGTCTTTGTAACGTATACGTAGACTTAGTCTTTAAGGTGCCACAGGACTCCTTGTTGGTTTTTCCAGATTCAGGCTAACACAGCTACCCCTCTAAAACTGTTCACTAAAGAAGTAGATTTTTAACATAGGAGACGGGGAGAGAGTGTTAAGGGGCACAGGATCAGTAGGGGAAAGGACTATTTGGAATGTATAAATTTAAAACAAAGAAAACAAATGGGAAGGAAAGAATTTTAATGTTTTGACAGTTGCTTTGAGTTACTGTGGAGGGGAATGGTGATTAGATAGATGGACCAGAGCATTGTATATGATATTTGCTTCATAGCTTTAACCAAGGGGAATTCGTAGAAAATAGCTCACGCAGTCTTGGAAAGCAGAAATTTGGAATCAAGATTGGCATAAAAAAGGCCAAATTCAGGATGATTGGAAGTCAAGAGGGAGAAGTGAAGGTCAACCTCAGAGACAAAGAACTGGAACAAGTAGGGGAAAAGTGTTGATCTTGGAGGATTTGTTCAGAAGAAAGGAAAATTGGGAAGATGATATAGATGGGAGAATCGGTCTAGCCACTTGAAATCTCTGTAAGATCTGGAAGACATTTCAATAAAAATGAAAAACAATCCAAATGAGATAATTGTCATGTTGTATGGATTGGACTGTTGGTATTTGGAGGGGGAGGGAACAATAAAAGCCAGTTCATTTCTGCAGTCATTAGCTTTTAAAAGGGAATACTGAGAATTTCAAGGCTGATGAAAATAAAAAATGACGTGATAAGAAAACAGCCAGAATAGCGATGTTACAAAAGAGTCCAGAAAAACAATTGTGAGGGTGTGGACGTGTGTCCTGGGAAGAAGAAGAAGAATGAACCTGGAAGGATACTATACACAGGGATAGGCCAAAGTGCAAAGAGTTAGACAGAGAGGAAAACTGCCGCTGTGTTGAATAGACACAGCAGAAAAATCACACAGAAGAAAAAAAAATCAACAACACCAGGCAGCTGGTACAAGACAGAAAGTTATAAAAAGTCCGTGTTTGGCCTCATTGTAGCTGCTGACAGACAGGAACTGAAGAAGACCAGAGCATATTCAAGTGATTGAGAGCACAATCGTTGCTGGTTAGAAATTCACAGAATAAAGAATTTGTTCAGCCGCATGGTGCATCTGTTCTACTCACACTAATAGGTTATGTCAGGGTGAACAATAATTTTTTGCTGGGGGCCACTTCAGAAATTTTTGAACTGGCCCCACGCCACACCGGAAGGGGCAGGACCCCAAGCAGAAAGGGCGGGGCCAAGATATTTCCCTGCTTCCCCACCCACAGACCCTGATTGGTCTGGGGGTGGGGAAGCGCTTGAAGTCTTTGCTCCACCCCACAGGTTCTCCCTAGGTGCCCATGCCCCTGGCAGTGGGAGAAGACTTTGTGCACTCTTCTTTCTACCCCCAGACCCATCAGGGCTTGGGGCAGAGGAGTGAGCGAAAACTCCTTCCACTCTGCCAGGAGCACATGGCACACTCCTCACAGGGTGGGGGCAGGGCAGGACAGAGGAAACATTGTGGGCTGACATCCACCCCCAGGTCCTAATTGTCCTGGGGACAGGGGTGCAGTAGGGACTCCGATGGCCAGAACAACCCTCTAGATGGGTCGGATCTGGCCCACAGAGGCCACCCCTGGATTATGCTGTACAGAAATTAAAAAAGATATCTTCTCTTACATTGCCTGAGAGGCAGGAGCCCACTCTCTGGCACTCCTCATCCCCCTAACATTGAGCAAGATTAAACCTCTGTGGGTGTAAAGATGGTTTGCGTGAGGAGAGCACATCAAGCCCTTTGCAAAAAAATTCAGATACTTATCGATGCAAACCGTTCTCGGCAGTTCTTTGTGAAGATTCTAATAAGCACAGATAGAAATGTTGCCAAAGTGTAGCCACTGGTCTCCTCACTTAATAAAGGTTTTTCGCACGGGCATGCACACATACACAAGTACACAAATACCCACAAACACACATGCACGAGTTTTAATCAGCTGCTCAGGAAACCAAAGGAAAGCCATGATTTGCCATCTTTTCAGACACGCTAGATATTATGGGGATGAATGCAGTACAGGAGCCTGGACAGATGCAAAACACCAGGCTCTGCATCCCTTTGGGTGATACATTACTTTCTGCCATGTGAAATGGAGGCATCGTAACAACCCAGCCTCCTGTCAGGATGTGTTGGGCAGACAAGGAAGCAAAGGGGGAAGATAGTCACAGGACAGGGTGTGCCTGGTACATTTGGTACATTTTGTTGTGCAGTGCTCACTATCGTTACCCCATGGGATAGTAGCCATTAGCAGGACAATTCATGTCACCTCTAGTAGTTTCATTCTCTGAGTTCTTGAGACGACTACAGTGCAGGGGGATGCAGCTGAGGTGTCTTGGGACAGGGGCAAGGAGGAAGCTTTCAGTTCAGTGCTGACCTGCATATCGTCTGCTGTGGTATCTTGGCCTCGCTATAGCAGAGACCTCTGTTCAAGATGACTTTTACTTAGAGATGTGTGCAGTGGGGGGGGGGGGGGGGGTTGCTTCCGTAGGCCCACGGGCTACCTATGTGGAGGGCCAGCTCTGTGTCCCCAGAAGGGGCAGGGCTGGAGCAACATCCCTGAGTGTCGCCAAGGCCGTGGCACTGGACCACCCTCCCCGTCCTCAGAGCCACACAGAGCACAGGGCGTGGCACTTTCAAGGGGCCCAAAGCTCTGGCTGCTGCTGTTACTATAGTAACAGCATCAGCGGCTGGGAGTCCCCCTTAGAATTGCCTGCCCCCTTTGCCCTTCCCCTTCCCCCCGCCATTGGTGGGCCTGGATGTGTGATATTTTGACGTAAAGCTCTCCCATGCTCAGGTGAGCTTTTGCTCAAGCTAAGGCACCGCTCAGACAACTTCTTGTATTAAGGCAGATTTCTGTCCCCTCTGGGGCCCATTAGCTCCGGTAGCACCTGCATCTGCTCACCAGCTACGCTGATATTATGTGTAATAGGGCAGCGTCTAGCACTCAGAAGCCAGCATGGGGGGCAATCAGGCCTCGTGGCTGGAGCCAGGGGGTGAGAGCCAGAGTTGTGAGTCCAGAGCAGGCTTGGAACAAAGCTGGTGAGACATCAAGGTTGGAGCAGGCTAAGGTTGAGGGAATTTTATTGCCACCCCAGGCAGAAGACAGTTCTTAGACAGGGGAGCAGCAGCTTCCTCAGGACCGTTGACTAAGTATGTGGAGGATTGGCTCTGTGATCCCGGAAGGGACAGGTCGTCAAGCAAAAGGAGCAAGGCCTTGGGAGGAAGGAGCGGGGCTAGAGCAATGAACCCAGAGTACCTACCTCACAGCTTTATGTCCACTCACAATCCTATGATTTTTTTTAAAAAAAGCTCAGGCTAATTTTCCAAGGGAGACAAGTCCATCTGGAGCACATTGGCATTAGACTGCCAGATACAGAAGGTCTAACATATTCCAAGCGTTGATGAAAACTGCTTATGATATCTCTTTGCTCACTTTTTGACCAGCACATGTGGTGGGAGACCGGCTTTTTACCCAGCTCTGCAACTGATTCATTGGATGACCTTGATTGATTACTGGAGTTGACAATATGACATTTTTGCTGGATCATACCTCTCTCCTTCTTTCCTGTATCTTCCCTCTGTCCCTCTTTACCTAACTTTCATCCACATGAGAATATTTTTGGAAGTTAGTCCTCATCGCATTTCCAGGTTCTTCCACATCCAAATAGGTCTGTGGAATCACAGAACCAGACAAAAAGTTTCCAGCGTGAGTCACATTTTGATTCAATTTTTTTTCTTTGACAAATGCAAATATTTACATGAACTCACGGGGGAGGTACACATTCCAATTGCACATGGCAAAAGCCTTTTATTAAGACACATTAATACCAGAATCAGCAGTCATGGTCTAATTCACCATTGTATTGCTTCAGTCCTTCAATGACAGAACCCCATTGAAACTGAGGCAAAATTGACGATTCCACTGCTGTCAGGGCTTGTCTTCACTATGTTGTGGATCGACACTGCAGCAATCGATCCACCAGTGGTTGATTTATTGTGTCTGCTTAGGCATGATAAATCGATCTCTGGGCATTCTACCATTGACTCCGGTACTCAACCCGCAGAAGAACAGAGTTGATGGGAGAGCAGTTCCTGCCTATCTTACTGCACAGATTACACTGCAGTAAGTATGTTGACTTCAGCTATGCTCTTTGTGTAACTGAAGTTGTGTAGGTTACATCGAGGGGGGGTGCTAGTGTAGACAAGGCTTCAGGGACTTATATTGGACTAAAGTTTGTGTAATAGAATGGAGAATCAATCCTAAATTATTTAGTGAAATGCTGACAATGCTCTTGAGTACTGTGTCGAACAAGCGCTACATTTTCTTGTTCCCATGAAATCTGGGATAAAAGAATCAGCAATGCCCACATTCTCTTCCTCGTTATATTCACAAGTGTCTCGATTCCCGTCAGCAGTCTGTTACAAGCCTTCTGCTAATATCAGCTTCACACAATGCAAAGGGAAAGGCAGCCAAGCTCACCCTAATCCCTGGTAAACTGTTCATTAGAAGGTACTTTTTGTCTATATCCTTCTTATTTTTGAAACAATTAAAAAGAAAGTGAAAAAAGTTTTCCCTGGCGCCCAAAGTAAGGCAAAGAAGAGGAAGAAGGTACAGACAATTCCACATAGTCTACCACTTCCTCTTAGAAACTAGTACGTGGAAATGTCAAGTATAATAGGCCAATGCCAGTGGTTGAGTTCCAGGAAATTAATGTGATGGGCCAGATCCTATGTTGATTCTAATGAGCATTGGAGCCTTGACTTCACTGGCTCTACTTAATTATTTCTCTAGCCGGAAAAGGATGAGTCATGTAAACACTGTTCATGCCCAGCCACTTTCCCCAACTCTTATGTAAGGGGGAGGGAGGAGGTTGTCTTGGACATTCTGGAAGTGGATTTGGGTGAGCAGAGCAGAGCCCTATTAGGCCTTAATCTCCAGAGGTGCCATGTCCCTAGGTTTCACTTGTGCTGATGGCTGTAGATCCAGAAGACATAATTGGATCTTTATGTACCCCTCCCATGGCGCTCACCACCACACACACACACTGTGCCCAAGAGCTCCGAGGATTCGCTGCTGTGCATTTATATGTCTGTCCAGACATTGTATTTCATGGGTGGGTGCTGATTAAAAGGCCTGTATGAGACAATGAAATACAAAATAATGTAAAGGAAATCAGAAATCTTGGAAAGTGCATGTCAGCAAATACATATACACACACACCCCATCCATTCACAATAGCATTGCACATGTACACTAAGGCTGTGTCTAGACTGGCAAGTTTTTCCGCAAAAGCAGCTGCTTTTGCGGAAAAACTTGCCAGCTGTGTACACTGGCCACTTGAATTTCCTCAAGAACACTGACTTCCTACTGTCTGAAATCAGTGCTTCTTGCGGAAATGCTATGCTGCTCCCATTCGGGAAAAAGTCCTTTTGCGCAAAAGCTTTTGCGCAAAAAGGCCAGTATAGACAGCTCAGATTTGTTTTGAGCAAAAAAGCTCCAATTGCGAAAATGGCGATCGGGGCTTTTTTGCGCAAAAGTGCGTCAAGATTGGCACGGACGCTTTTCTGCAAAATGTGCTTTTGTGGAAAAGCATCCGTGCCAATCTAGACGCTCTTTTCCGCAAATGCTTTTAGCAGAAAACTTTTCCGTTAAAAGAATTTGCGGAAAATCATGCCAGTCTAGATGTAGCCTAAGTGTATGTCTAGATACACCTTTTCTGCTATTTTTTTCGGAAGATGCTTTTCTGAAATTTGGCCCATCTACACTGGGCCTAATTTTGGGGAAAAAACCCTCTTTCAGAAGATCCCTTCTTCCTCGTGGAATGTGGAAGACAGGGCTTATGTCTGTGAAAGAGACAGACAGACTTTCAGACACAGAGAGACCAAAAAAAATCAGCAACCTCCCCCCCACCCCCCGCTGTTACTTTTATATTGACTGGCAGGGAAATGAAGTAAAATAGTTATGTGGATAGACCTGAGATTAAGTCCTATGCATGCCAAAGTTTTCCCAAGATGTTATATTTAAGCCTTTATCTGATGAAAGACAGGAAAGGATGCACACAAATCTATTTTTAAATGTCCATTATTCTTTTATATAGCTGTTTTCTGTTGAGTGATGAGCATATCGTAAGCAAGAATTGAGAAAGGCGCTGAGCCATACTTTTGAAACCACTACATCACTAACTCTGTACACCTACAGTGATGAATTTTGATTAAGCTGAATCTAACATGAGGGCCTTTCAACAATTGGCTCTAATGCACTCAAGAAAGCTGCAGAAAGGCAACTTTCCAAATATAATTCTGCATCCAAAGCTGTGCAGCTGCCTAGTGTACTGAAGAAGTAAACTAAGGAAGAAAGGAGAAAGAACCAATACATGAAATTAACATGCAGGTATCTTTGAGGAAGAGCAGTTAGACATCAGAGCAAGGGACTGGAAATCATACGCCCTTGGCACAAAAATGAACACAACATAGACACTAAGATTTGTCTATGTCTCACTTTGCCCATATTCACGATAAAGAAAATTCCAGTCTCTAGGGTACTGTAGGCTTAATATTTAATAGTTATGTTTGCAAAGTATTCCGAGCCCCTGCTATCATTGTGTGAAGTATCTTTGCACGAAATTGTAGGGGGAGGAGGCACACAATCGTTCCCATGTATAAACATACTGCGACTGCAGGCTGATTGCCTAGAAGGTGGGGAGAGCGGGGGCCGATGGAGTGATGTACAGCCTCTTAGAAAAGAAAGAGTCTAAAAGCTGCATGATTAAACATCAGGTCTCTCCAGAGCTCTGAGAGATTAGAATGGGAGGAGGCTGGTTTCAAACATACATAAATCTGTCTTCCCAGCTTAGAGTCCCAGGCTGGTAGCAAAGAGTTTTCTTATCAGACTGTAATGTTAAGAACCAAGACCCAAGATAAAGTTGTTTATTGCAGTCAGGACTTGGTAGCATGTGAGAAAAGCCCACTGTGAGGTCAGATGTTCTAATATAGGCGGGTGCCTGAGAGACTAGAAACCGTCTCCTGTTACCCTGATTTTTTTCCCTATCTCTGTTATTGTCTCTCTCTCTCACATGCACACACACCCCATGTCCCAAACAGTAACCTTTTGGGGGGTCTCTCCTCATGTGTAAGCTCCCAACCTCTTGCCAGAGGAGGCTGTGAAGGCTAGGACTATAATAGAGTTTAAAGAGAAGCTAGATAATTTCATGGAGGTTAGGTCCATAAAAGGCTATTAGCCAGGGGATAAAATGGTGTCCTTGGCCTCTGTCTGTCAGAGGCTGGAGAGGGATGGCAGGAGACAAATCGCTTGATCATTGTCTTCGGTCCACCCTCTCTGGGGCACCTGGTGCTGGCCACTGTCGGTAGACAGGATACTGGGCTAGATGGACCTTTGGTCTGACCCAGTACGGCCGTTCTTATGTTATGTTATGTTCTTATGACCTGCTACACAGCCCTCTTATTTTCTTAGGGGCAAGAATGCAGATGATAAAGACTCGTAAATCAGGCTCTGATTCCAGAAAGCATCCTTATATGGGTCAGCATTTTAAGCATAATCAACAGGATTTAGGCACTTGCTTAAAGTTAAGCATCCTGCTTAAGTGCTATCCTGAATAGGGTTGTGATTAAGTCGAGACTTGGGCGGACAGAAAATTTGTATCTGCATCCACAGCCATATCCGCAAATATGAGCCATGGCTATCCACAGATGCCCATGGATATAAAATGGAGATCCACAAATGTGCAGGGTTAGATACAAAATTTGTATCCATATCTGCAAAAAAGAACTGTGGATACCCTTCACCATATCTGCGGATGTGGATATCTGCGGACATAAGGAGGATATCCATGAATTTGCAGGTCTCTTTGGCTTTCCCGACTGAAAGGAATAATCAGCAACCATTGGCAGTCAGGTGGCTTGTGTCAAATAGGCTGGTAATCACAATCTAGCTCTTAGCAGATAGGTGGTCTAGTTCAGAACAAAGGAACTGCCCTCACGTTGGTAATGTGAAAGGAGGAGCTAGCTGGATAGGGGGTAATGAAGAAGGCAGAAGCCAAGCTGAGATGCAATAGCAGTAACAAAACAGAAGATAAGCTTGTTTTGGCTATATGGTACCTGCAGTGGCCAGTCTCCTGCCATGTAAGTCTAAGTACCTTCCATCAGTGTTCGATTGGCTGATAATAATAATGATAAAGCTTGGTGGGAGGTTTTTTAAGTGGAAGAATATCTTTAAGTGAATTCTTTCTTATTTCCATAAAAACTTCATAAACAAAAGTCAGTAAGAATGTGTATCAATATAGATGAAATATTTGCTATATTGTCCTTTATTACACAAATAAATGAGCAATCTGAGTCTGATTGCCTATCAGCTGTTTTTGGTCCGTATACAATAAAAAGACTCAAGTATCGTGATCTTTTTTTTCTTTTATTATCCTTTTGCCAGTTTTTCCATTCCTATTACATCTGTAGTAATTATTAACTGGCACTCAACAAGGATACTTCATTTACAAGTTCGACACTATCACCTTGGGTTTGAATAAAGATATTAACTGGTTAACTCATTACAAAGGCAATTTCCCCGCCTTTGATATTTGCATCTCCACATCAAATGCTACGAATGGGATACAGCCAGCCTGACTTAATTAGTTTCTTTAACACTGGCCCTACAACTAACAGGTAACTGCTTTTGCTGTTATATATATCCTGGATTCTGTAATTTCCACTCCAACTCATCTGATGAAGTGGGTTTTAGTCAGGAAAGCTCATGATCTAATATACTTGTTAGTCTCTACGGTGCCTCAGTTGCTTTTAAAGTTAAAGACTAACACAGCTACCACTCTGAGACAGTACATAATGTATTTTTAGAGGTAACCACATTGTCTGTGGCATAGAAAAATGTTAGTAACATCTAAAATGAAAATGTTGGATTTTAGTCATGTCATCACTATGGCCAAATTAAAGGAAAAGGCAGATTTATGTAGGTGCTATTTTCAACAAAATCCCTCCACATTTGATAGTCTGTAATCTCAGCAACCAGGAAGTGCCATCATCAGTTGCGTGAGTGAACATGAAAAATGTTTCCATTATTCCAGGAGAATGTTTGTATTTTTCAACTCCCACTGAAAACTATCATATTTAGCCTCAAAGAAAAATGCTTACAGTACTCCTCCATTTGATTTGCACCACGGCTGTGTCCAGACTCAAGGGTTTTTTTGGAAAAAGTAGCCTTTTTTCAAAAAAACTTCACCTGCTTCTAGACTACAGCCACGTTCTTTCGAAATTAAATCGAAAGAACGCGGCTTTTCTTTCAACGGCGGAAAACCTCATTTCACGAGGAAGAACGCCTTTTTTCGAAAGTGCTCTTTCGAAAAAAGGTGTTCTTGAATGCAAACAGGGCTTTTTCGAAAGAGAGCATCCAGACTGCCTGGGTGCTTTCTTTCGAAAAAGCGGCTTGCTTTTTCGAAAGTACTGCTTGCAGTCTAGACGCTCTTTTTCGAAAGAGGCTTTTTCGAAAGTATCTTTCGAAAAAGCCTCTTTCGAAAGAGGCTTGCAGTCTAGACGTAGCCCACCTGACAACATAAACTTTTTTTCACCATCTTCATATTTTATTTTACAATGTGTCTTCCTGATTTCTTTCATTGACAGGAGAGCTATGTAAATAATAGATTTCTGTATTCTCTGGCAATCCCAAAAGAAAAATAATCATTTTAGCGTAACCTAAAATGGAATTATTTTGACATTTTCAATGACACAGAAAGACAAAAGAAATCCTTTCTGAATTGAATGAAATACTTCATTTTGGTTTTTAGCATTTGTAATGGTTTATTTTGTTTGTTTTGTTTTGTTTGTTTGTTTGTAGTCTTTTAAAATTACAATGGAAAGAAATTGCAAAATGCAAAGTCATTTCAAATGGAAAACAATCAAAATGTTTCATTTTTAGGAAAAAAATTAAAATGAAACACTTTGATTTTGGGGGGGGTTGCTTTTAACATGAACAATTTGGTGAAAATGGCACAAATTGGTGAAATATTTCAATGTTACCACATCTGCATTTTTTTCTGAAAAACATAAGCATGGGTAGTTACTATACATGTACGTAATAGAGACTATTATTATCCTACAGATAGTTCTTACCCTTACAGTCTAAATAAACAAGCCTGACAAATGGTAGGCAGGGGAAACAGGGATAGTGAAAGAAAATTACTTACTTAAAAGTCACATAGCAGGTCAGTAGCTTTGCTGGGAATAGAAGCCAGGTTTTCTGAGTCTCATTCTAGTGACTAATGTACCAGCCACTAGAGAAATGAATTGGTTTCCACTCTGTAGAATTCCATCTGTCTATAGTATTTAATTTCAGGTGAAGAAATATATATTGGTGAGCTCCAACTGTCCTATGTTTAGTCATAAAAACAACATTTATTCCAAGGGGAGAAAATCAACCACAGATGAAAAAGCCATTAAGCTAATTTACAGAGGACAAAATTTATGTTCAAAGTAGCTTCACTGTTTTGCTCTGATCATGTATCAAAATCCTTTTAGCGTTATTGCTATATTTAGAGTCACAATAAACTCTTTCCATAGCTGCTAGTGTCATCATGTGATCACTACACACGCTAATAGCTTAATTTATGTCACATTTTCTGTTTTGTTTCAGTACTTTCATCCTCCTGAGTGATAGGTCCTGTTTTACACACAGGATTAGTATGGGAGATGATCTAATTCATCCTTTTTTAAAAAATGTTTATTAAGAGCAGGAGATGCCTGGATAGCTGAGTTTCCAAACATTATTGCTTCAGAACAGAGGGTACATAAATCTACTTCTAGAAACTTTCTGAGCCTCAACTTGCAACATATCCCAAGGCCCTTAATCAAATTATACTCTGCCCTTTCTGAGAGACAGGACCCATGGATTTCAAGGAGAGCTTTGCCTAACTAAGGACTCCAAATCTTTAGCAATCAGACAGCTACATAGATTAGCATGCAAATGTGCAATCTCTATTACTATACAAATTAAGGCAGAACCTGTTATCTCTTGAAGAAAAAGTCTGTATGCAATAAGGCACTCCCTTGGAATCATGTATCTATTCTCTCTTTGAATAGACTCCTTGACTATGGAACATCCTACTTTGACATCACTTAACTTCACTGGGCAATATTTCTTCTAGCAGCAGACGGACACCTCACTGGTGCATTTGGGCCCTCTTCTGACATGGGACCCAGTTAACAATTTGGGTTTTCTTTTTTCATCCCATTCTCTTCTACTTTGCCTATACTTATCCTGCACCGATTCAGCCAACAGAATGTCTACTAATACTACTTGGCCTCCTTTTTTTCCTTCTCCCTCTCCCTCTCCCTCTCCCTCCTTCCCTTATTTATTCCTGGATCTGTACTTCTAACACTTCTGTCATCTGAAGAAGTGGGTTTTGCCCACAAAAGCTCATGACACCATCAACATGTTTTATTAGTCTATAACAGGAAAAACTTAAAAAACAACACCTTAAAGACTAACTCAGCTACCCCTCTGAAACCTCAGCAGGAGATTCACCATCAGAGTATCTGAAGATATGACCCAAGATGGAAAAGTTGGGCAGATTGGTTACGCAACCAACATTTGCTTTAACGACTGGAGAGCAGAATTGTGCTTGTAACTTATTCCATTTTTTTCTGGAAATGTGACTAGAATGACAAACCATATCAGCTTCTCCATCAGAACTTCATCCACCTGCATGTTTACTAAGGTGATATATGCTAGCAATGCCCCTCTGCCATGTATATTGGTCAAACTGGAAGTCTCTGCACCAAAAGAACACAAATAAGGCATCATGAAAGATAACACACAAAACCCAGCAGAACACTTTAGCTTTCCTGGACACACAGTAACTGATTTAAAAGTATCAAAAAACAGGACTATGTAGCACTTTAAAGACTAACAAGATGGTTTATTAGGAGAAGAGTTTTCGTGGGCCAGACCCACTTCCTCAGATCAAGTAGGGGAAGAAAATTGTCACAACCATATATACCAAAGGATACA
Organism: Pelodiscus sinensis; assembly: GCF_049634645.1. NCBI lineage: Eukaryota > Metazoa > Chordata > Testudines > Trionychidae > Pelodiscus > Pelodiscus sinensis. Next base: position 24,566,294 of record NC_134730.1, on the reverse strand, counting down.
ATTAAAAAAAATGAACACATATGAAGAGGATAAATCAAATTTCAGAACAGAAGGCGGTTTGAGGGGGGGGGGGGAAGGTAAATGTCTGTGAGCTAATGATATTAGAGGTGATAATTGGGGAAGCTATCTTTGTAATGGGTAAGGTAATTAGATTCTTTATTCAAACTCAGGCGTAAAGTGTCAAATTTAAGCATGAATGAGAGTTCAGAGGATTCTCTTTCAAGTGTAGTCTTAAAAGACCTTTGAAGCAGGAACCCAAAAAACCTTCAAAACCAGTCTACAAAGAGAAAGAGCAGAGCTGTAATTCATTTGCAAATATAACACTGTCATATTAGGACTGAATAAGGACTTGGAATGGTTATCTCACTGTAAAGGCATTTTTGCTCTTGTTATTCACACCTCCACATCCACTGTGAGGGTATGTCTATGCTATGGGACAAAGTTGAATTAAGCTACGCATCTTCAGCTACGTTCATTGAGCAGCTGAAGTCGAAGTAGCTTAATTCGACTTTTGGCACTGCCCATGCTGCAGGAAGCAGAAGGAAGAACACTCTTCCTTTGACTTCCCTTACTCCTCGTGAAAGCAGGGTTACCGTCATCAATCGGAGTGCTCCTCTCACTTCGAATTAGCTGTCTTCACTAGACCAGCTAATTCAAACCCTGGAAGATTGACAGCGGCAGCTTCAAACTTCCTTTGTAGTGTAGATGTACCCTGACTGAATTGGTTCATTAACACTGATCCTACACTTGATAAGTAACTCCCTGCTTTTGATATCCGGTGTGTGTGTATGTGTGTGTGTGTCCCCCTACCATCATGATTTCCACTCCATGCATCTGACTAAGTGGTCTTTACCCACAAAAGCTGATGCCCAGATCAATCTGTTAGTCTTTAAGGTGCCACAGGACTCCTCGTTTTGTTTTGTTTTGTTTTGTTGCAGATATAGACTAACATGGCTACCCCTCTGACTCAAGGATGACAAAGATAACAAAAAGGTGAAGTATTTAAAAACAAACTAACTAACTAAAAAGCAATGCACAAAAATGCCTGGCACATGAGTATCTAATCTGTGCCAGTGAAGCTACACTTTCTTTACTTCCCATGGAAGTAGAAAGTCTTTCCATTTTTACACAAAACTCTTCATTTCTCAGTAGTACAGAGTGAATTCATAGATGGTTATCTATTGCATAATGAAGATTCACGTGTCTCTGTGTGTCTGCAGGAGGAGAGGCACACTAGTTTATAACCTGGAGAAAAGGTTCAAAAAGGGAAACAGTGATGAGCTTTGCCTGTATAGAAACACCCTAGAGAAGTGAATAGGAAACAAGAGCTTTCCTCTGTAGAATTCTTTCACTAATGATCTAAAAAAATTAGAAAAGGAATGTATTCCCTATTCAAATCTAGATTTTCAGAGCAATAACATTAGACTCTATTAAATTACTACACAATCTATTGTTTTCCTTCCTTTAAGACTTTTGCATGAGGATTGATTTACTTGGGCACCACGCCTGCAAAATCTGGGCAAAGAAATGGAATTCAATTGCCTTGCATCGCCTAGGGTAGAGCCATCTGAAGTCAGTGAAAAGAGTTCTAGTCACCTGCCATGTTCCATGCCAGCGCCCACAAACATGGAACGTTGCTGTAAATGCAACGTGTGAAACAAGCAACAGCTCAGAATGTACTTCCCCTCTCTCCAAAGACTGGGGAGGAGGGATTTACTGCTGAGCAGTCTGATAGGGTGCCTCACATGTAGATGTTCAGTCAACCAATACATGCAAGCTTAGCCCAAAGGCACATCTTAGTTACACCAGCCAAATGAGCTGATCTCACATGCTCCCAGTATTGATGGCTGCACTTACATAATCACACACCCCTGCACAGCAACACATAATGAAATGTATTCACCAAGTGCTGACTGTGCTAATTACAGCTTCAGGAGGTAAAGCACTTCCCTGCCACAATTTCCAAAATCATTCCAAAGTGTTAAAAAATCCTCCAGCATGCTAACTTTTTTTTTTACCTCCATATTTGTCAAAAAATGGGGAAATGTCCACTGTGCCAGGATTTTTGTTCAAAATATTCCACTTTCTTCCAAAGGGCCGTGATGAATTTTTTGTTGTTGGTTAGAAAAAAATGGGATCACCTCGGTTTGCCCATTTGAGATATCTTTGCCTCCTCTCATTTTAACCCCCGACACACACAAACACACAGAGAAGCACATATGGAACCTGGCCAGGTACTGTTGCTTTTTTTAATATACAGGCAGTCCCCGGGTTACGTATAAGATAGGGACTGTAGGTTTGTTCTTAAGTTGAATTTGTATGTAAGTCAGAAATGGTACATATTGTAGGGGAAACTCTAGCCAAACATTTCTCCAGAGCTCAGTTTTATTCTCCCACACCTCACTTCCCTCAGTCCTTTATTCTCAAGCTGAGGTGTCTGCTGAGAAAAGCCGCTCCGCGTCTCCCTGGTCTGCTGGGGGGAGGGGGGGGCGCTAGCTTCGCGTCTCCCTGGTCTGCTGGGGGGGGGGGTACTAGCTTCGCGTCTCCCTGGTCTGCTGGGGGGGGGGCGCTAGCTTCGCGTCTCCCTGGTCTGCTGGGGGGAAGCAGCTAGTGCGGGGTTGCCTCACCCCGTTTGTAAGTAGGGATCCGATGTAAGTCGGAGCCATGTAACCCGGGGACTGCCTGTATGTCCTGTGCTTGTTCCTACCTCTTCATCACTTGCCAAGACATTATCCCATGCTTTGATGATATTTCTGCAATGCCTTCCTTCCACCAGGAAGGAATATAAATATATGTTCTTGTGTTTTTATGTTCTTATAAAGGCCAGATATAGATTAGCAAATACTTTTATACCCCCTTCTCTCTTTTATACACCCTGAATGTAAGGTGGTGGGGTGGATTCCAGTGTGGCCTAGGGTATAGTGCAGTGGTCCCCAACGCGGTGGTCCATGGAATGAGGGTTACAGGGACACCGGAATAGTGTTATTTTGAAATAACGGGAGTGTTTAAAGATATGGAGTAGCTGTTTCGGGATACTTTTGGTATCCTGAATAGCACCACTATCTAGATGTAGCCTAAGTGGTCTAAGTGTCACTCCATGGGACCATGAATTGCACCCAGTAGGTGTGTGGGTTTCCCTCACGCTCCCTGAAGTTGCAGGTTTTTGAAGCTTTCTGTGAGATGGCGGGAACACATGAACAGAAGAACAGAAGAACGGCCATACTAAGTCAGATCAACGGTCCATCCAGCCCAGTATCCTGTCTGTGGACAGTGGCCAATACCAGATGCCCCAGAGGGAGGGAACACAACAGGTAATCATCACATGAACCCACCTTCAGAAAAACAGAGGCTAGGGACACATTTCTACCCATCCTGGCTAATAGCCATTGATGGACCTAACATCCATGAATCTATCTAGCTCATTTGTTGGCACATTCAATAAAAAAGCACAGTGATTGCAACACAGAAAAGATCTCTGGATGATTTGTGGGTGCAGGAATGGTGGAAACCCAAGTGGTCCACTTTGGCCCTGTGACAGACCCATTTTCACTGGCTCTTAATTGTCTCTTTGGGCATGGCTGCTGAATGAGAGTTTTTGGTTAACGTGATATTTAGGATTGATTCACAGTTTTTCTGGTTTTGTTTCCACTTACGAAACTGAAGAGGAACTTGCTCCAATATGCACACGTTGGTCTTTGAATTCTAAGAATGACTTCTTTGAAATCAGCTTGGATCGTTACTTCACTCTCGATAGAAAATGTTGCAAGATCTTTCATTGGAAAATTGTGTTTGGCAAGGATGTTTTTCACCTTCTAAGGGCCCTGGATGATTCATCTCAATGTGTTTGGGCTGGTGTAATGAATGCAATGCTACTGCACATGCCAGGGAACGTAGCTGCCTGCAATCAACAAAGCAGTTTATAGTCAGTATATACCTGGGAAAAAGAAACAAAAACAGATTTCAATGTGGTGCCACTAGTTCTCTGACACACTGTATATGGTAATTGCAAATAAGAACATAAGAACGGTCATACTGGGTCAGACCAAAGGTCCATCTAGGCCAGTATCCTGTCTGCGGACAGTGGCCAATACCAGATGCCCAGAGGGAAGAATCACAACAGGTAATCCTCATGTTGATCCCTCCCTACCACCCACCTGCAGACAAACAGAGGTAAGGATACCATTCCTACCCATCCTGGATAATAGCCATTGATGGACCTAACCTCCATGAAACTATCTAGCTCTTTTTTGAACCTTAGTAAAGTTCTAGCCTTCACCGCATCCTCTGGCAAGGAGTTCCACAGGTTGACTGTGTGCTGAGTGAAGAAAAACTTCCTTTTGTTTGTTTTAAATCTGCTGCCTATTCATTTCATTTGGTGACCCCTAGTTCTTATATTGTGGGAATAAGCAAATAACTTTTCCTTTTTCACTTTTTCCAAACTAGTCATGATAGACCGCTATCACATCCCCTCTTAGTTTCCTCTTTTCTAAGATGAAAAGTCCAAGTTTTTTTAATCTGTCTTCATACAGGACCATTTTTGTTGTCCTTTTCTGAACCTTTTCTAATGCCTTTTCCAATATTTGCTCATGCATTCTACTTAAAGGGGTCTTCAAGAGGGAAAATGCCTTTGGTGTTTTGTTAGCCAAAGGCATTTTTTATCTTTATGATATCCTGGGTGGAGAAGAGGAATTATGTATTCAGTGAGGTGGAAGGTTGTTTTGTGTTGATTTCTTAACATTAGAAATTCAGAGCTTGTCCATTTTTCCGGAAGATTATAGATGATCGGAAGACGAGTAATCTGATGATATCAGTGATACTGCTGGAAGTGAACACTGTTTAAATGAGATAGGAACTAATTTTCTTTGTGATTATTTAAAATTATTCCTTTATTTTTTTCTTTAATCCACCCCCTCCACATTCACAAGTTGTAATGATTTTAAAATCTAAAAGCTGTTTTGAAAAGTTATTTAGTTGAAGCAAGGCAATCATTTACATTGGTTTAACTTTGGTGAGATCAGACTTTCATGTACTTTGGAGTTTACCAGCACAAAACAACTGGTATAAACAAGGTTTCAATTAATAGTTAAACCAGTGCTAATTTCTGCATAGACCAGGTCTAACACTTACTTAACTCAAATGTTTCTATCTAATCATCTTAGGTATTTAATTGTCAACCCTCATTAGCATAGTATCAGAGCAACTCCTAGTCTGTAAGGCATGTATCCTCAAAATACCACTGTGAAGTAGGGAAATATTATTAGTCTGTCTGGATACATCTGCACAGCAGGGCTAAATGCAAAATAAGCTAAGCAACTTGAGCTATGCAAATTGCGTAGCTAAAGTCGAAATAGCTTATTTTGAATTTGGGCACGTCTAAAAAGCACTTATTTAGAAACAGAGCACTCATCCTCCGACTTCCCTTTCTCCTCATGCAATGAGGTTTATAGATGTCAGAGTAAGAAGCCCATTATTTTGAATTTATTTTGAAGTAACGGGCTTGCTGTGTAGACACACAATACGTTATTTCGGAATAACGTCCATTAGATTCTTCTGATTTTTCCTCCTGGCTTTGTACAGTATGCAAAAGCAAGAATATTGGAGACTGATTTTTTTTGAAGTCAGCTTTACAAATGAATTCTCAGTGAAAATCTTGGTTTCAAAATCTGATCTGGAGGAGGAAATATATCCACAGTACCAGGTGGGAGAACTCTCTCATTTCTCTGATGGAATAAACCATTTGGGGTGAGATTGTCCAAGGCACAAAAGGGAGGCAGACATCCAGCTCCCATTGATGTTCATGGGTGGGGGCACCTAAATTCCCTTTGTACCGTTGAAATGCTCTATCCATCATTCCCACTTCTGCTATGGAAGTCATTGGACTTTGTTCTCTGGTCCAGCCTTTTCTACCTAGTCCTTAGGAAATTGTGGGCATGTCCTTGCCGAGATACTGCAAGGACTAATGTCAAAGGCTGGACTGCACATTGCATTTCTCTACTAAATTGTCCTTTGAACTTTGGTTCCACTGTGCATGCTGATTCTTCAGCTAACCCTAATTTTTGGCCTCTCAGCAAGGAAACCAATGTAGTAGAAGACCATGGGGTTATAGGTATATGAGCTGCAGGAAAATGCAGCTGCTTTAGGAGAGGGTGCTGGTGTTTCAGCAGGTGGCACTCTTTCCTTTGAATCAGACCCAGCACCCGGCTATGATGTAATGAAGTAAGACATCGTAGGGATCAGAATCTCTCCCAGGATAGAGAAAAAAGAGGGACACATCATGCATATTAGAGATCTAGTGACACTTTTTGCAAGAGGAGGACCAGTCACTTTAATTTAATGACCAAATCTTAATTTAAGTGCTTATCTTCTGCCTATCTAAAATTCGGATTCTGTAGAGGGTAATCTCTATCCATAACTGCTAGGTGCTGTTTCTATGTGGTGTTAAATGACCCAAAAGTATCCACCTCTAGGGTGGTAAGAAGCAGTCAAAGGGTCTACATAATGGAAGAATGAGTTGAATGTTATAATTGAAGGTAGCATATAAATGTTTGTCATTTTTAGGGTATGTCTACACTCCAACCCTATTTCAAAATAACTAGCGCTATTCCAAAATAACTACGTCTATACAGCAGGCAGTTATTTTGAAATAGTATCAAAATATGATCAAGCTGGAGGACTTCTTACGCCAACTCCTGTAGCCCTCCTTGTATGAGGAGTAAAGGAAGTTGGAGGAAGAGTGCTAGATTTCGAAATAAGTGCTGTGTAGACGCTCCCTATTTCAAAATAGGCTATTTCGAAATAAGCTACGCAATTGATGTAACTCACTTCGCGTTGCTTGTTTCGAGGTAAGCCCTGCTATGTAGACGCACCCTAAATTGTACAAGCCCTTTTGTAAACCTTATATGGGACTGGAGCATTAAGCATCTCATATAACAGTGTGTTGTGCTAGCATGTGGGAGTATCTGTGCTGCTCCTAGGAATGAAAAATTAATTGAAGTAGGTGGAATTGAGCCAAGTTGGGCATAACTGGCACATGTGCCTGCAGCACCACTAATGCCATACTGATGCAAAACACCCATGTTTAAGAAATCTTTGCAGTTACTCTATCAACAGTTGAAACTGAAGGTGAATGTGAACAAAGATTTTGTGATTTTTCGGATAAGGGGCTAAAATATGAATCTACCAAGCTAATCAGAATTTGAACCCATGTTTACGGCCACACTCAGACAAGTAACTAAGAATAGCTCCCTGAGTACCTTTCCAGTGTCCCCTTGTTCCATCGCCAGCTGTTAATTGCTTGAACCTGGGACTTGGCCTGGTGTTTGTGGTATGCTTTGTCCTGTACGGCACCTCTAATCCCGTTTTGTTTCGAAACACACACCTCCAGATTTCCATATGGCATTACGGAGGCAGAAAAGAATGAATGCGCATCTGACACAAAAGTACAAGAAGTCTCCTGTACTAGGAATGTACTGACGACAATCCACAAGACAAAGATGTAACCTATGGTGACGAGACTGGACATAAATGGTGAATGACTGGTCTTCAACAAAGAGCTCCAGAATGACATTCAGATGTTCGTTCATTACACTGGTCCTGTTCTGTGCCTGGCTATTAAATATTAGACAGGGCTAGATCGTGCAAGATAGTGGAATATGGAGGCTTTTTCCAATCTAGGTTGCCAATTTATAGACAGCCTTTGTTTCTACGATCCAAAACCCCAATATTATCTCATTACTTTTTAATGGCCACTATGAAATAAACTAATGGGGCCAGTTAATATCTTAGGGTACGTCTAAACTACATGCCTCCGTCGACGGAGGCATGTAGATTAGCCAGATCGGCAGAGGGAAATGAAGCCGCGATTAAAATAATCGCGGCTTCATTTAAATTTAAATGGCTGCCCCGCTCTGCCGATCAGCTGTTTGTCGGCAGATCGGGGCAGTCTGGACGCGCCGCGCCGACAAGAAGCCTTTCTTGATCAGCAAAGGTAAACCTGGTTTCACGAGGCATACCTGTGCCGATCAAGAAAGGCTTCTTTGTCGGCGCGTCGCGTCCAGACTGCCCCGATCTGCCGACAAACAGCTGATCGGCAGAGCGGGGCAGCCATTTAAATTTAAATGAAGCTGCGATTATTTTAATCGCGGCTTCATTTCCCTCTGCCGATCTGGCTAATCTACATGCCTCCGTCGACGTACCCTTTAAAAAAACCCTGTAGTCTAGACACACAGTGTCACCTTGTGTATTTACTGTGAAAATACTCAGGTCATGAATCAATGTACCTTCAGTGTACTTCAGTGTACCTTCATGGTCTCCTGTGGAGTGCGAAATGCCTTTGTCTCCATGAGCCAGCTTGCCCTCTTTGTCGGGAACGTGGGACAGTTCTTGGAAGCAGGCTCATGTTCACACGGCGCATTGTGTGCAGAGCCGGGGAGGGGCCTGCCAACATCTCATGGATGGCACCTAAATTGAATTAACTGACAAAGAGCATCTTTACAAGGAACAAACAGCCTAAGATGAGTGGTTAATGAGCGCAAATGACTGAATCTCTCCGAGCTGCATTGATTTTATGGCTTTAACTGAATGAGGGTGTCCATATGGCAACATATGGTCCTAGTGTTGTTTCCAAGGTGCTGACATCATGTGATCAGTTTTAATTTCTTTTTAAACATGCTCACTGAATAGTTTGCTTGACTCGTGCATTTACAGGAGAGAGTTCAAATAGTCCAAATACCGGGCTGGGATTTCTAGTCATGGCTTTACTCGCTACTCTGTGCCATGTGCCAAAGCCCCGTCTATAAAAGGAGTTTGTTGTGATGGCTAATTAATTAATGTTGGTTGGGTGCTTTCAAGAAGCTCTGATGAAAGGCACTAGGGAAATGCAAAGCAGTCTTACTAGGACTCCACTGCTATGCTGTAGGCAAACAATGACACCTTGCTTCCTCATGCTTGCCGCCAGCCAATAAGCCCTTCCTGTGTTTTCCCAGAGCAATTAGAAATGAAGGCTGGTCCATTGGTCATGTGGTGAGATTACTCAGCCTACCTAAATCTGTTTCTTCCTTGCAGGCACATTGGGATTTTTCTTTTGGCTCTTCTGCAAATACCAGGGTGAAAGGAGGGAGCCTCCTGGCACTATGGAGATATTCATTGTACAGTCCGGGATATCTGTGATGGCATGTGGGAGCTTTGGCCATGCCAGAAGAGTGCAGCTGGGTGGCAGCCGGAGCAGGAGCACCACCTGCACGGGCACAGTTTGAGGATCCATGGGGAGCCCGCTGGCGGTTCTGTCCTGGCGCCTGCTCGTCTGAGAGTGGGCAGCTCCTGTTCAAATCCCTTCTTCCCCTGAGATGGAGGAGACTTGAACTGGGGAGCTCTCGCATCCCAAGTGTGTCCCTCAAACCTCTGGGCGAAAAGGTATGAAGGGTATCCAAGGATCCCTCTGAGCTGCATGGCAGCACGACCCTGCAGCTGCTTAATAAGCCCTGCCCAAGGGCTCAGGGCTGCCATGCCTGACATGTCCCCTCCTTGTCAGCTGGGAGAGATTCCCCGCTCTGTCCTCAGCCCGGAGTTGCTGCTGTCGCTGGGAGAGAAGTGCCTCTCCCGCACCAGGCAGCTCCGTGTGTGGAGCCCTGAGCCTCTGGCTGGCCAGGGCTCGTTAAGCAGCTGCAGAGCTGTGCTGAGCAGCTAAGCGGGAACCACTGTGTCTTCCCTTTGCCTGCAGCCTACACGTAGGCACCTATAGCTAAGGGAGTGGGGCTTAGCATACACCACCCCTTTAGCTTGACACCTCCCATGGGATACTTTAGGCAAGGAGTTGCCTATTTCACTGTCTTTTGTGAGGCCCAATGAGACCCACCAACCGGCAATTGTGAGCCCCAGGACAGAACCATGAATGGGGGTCCTGGTTTCCCTCCCTTGGCTGCAGTCACAAGACCCCTTCCCAGGGAAGTCCCCTTGATCAGAGCATCCCTGGGCCAGTTGCAGTTCTGGTCCCCACCTGCCCAGAGGAGCCTCTCCCCCCCCCCATACCTGGTTGGAGGGGATACCGCCACAGCCCCATCCCCCGCCCGCCAACGCAACCGCACTCCCCTTCTCAGCTTGCACAGAGGAGTCCTGGCTGGCTACAGCCTCCTCCCCCACCTGTCTGGAGGTGCTGCTCTCCCCACCTCTCCAGAGGAGCCTGGGCCTGCTGCAGCCATATCTCCCCTCCATTCCCTAGATCCAGCCCAGGCTGCTCAGCAGCCCCAGAATCTGCATAGGGAATATCAAATGTGTCTTTGGGAAGATGCTTTCCCCAGAGCAGGCAGAGTCTGGGAAAGGGAAGGGAGACATGGTTGTGGCCAGCCTGGTGCTCCTCTGGTGAAACTGGGTGGGTGGGCTCTCAGGGCCTCCCTGGGGCTTGTGGCTCTGACCAAGGGAGGAGATGAGGGGTGAGGGCATCCACAGCTCTGGCCATGGGGGGAACATGCAGGTGGAAGGTGAGAAGCTAGGGGCTAGCTTCCCCCTCAGCAGGACTCCACCCTCTGCCCATGCCATGCCTGTGACACACCCGGGTGATTTAAAAGGGCCCAATGAGCAGCGTCCTGTGCCTTAGGCCCTTTTAAATAGCCCAGGCCCCTGGTCAATTGCCCCCTTTGTCCTCCCCCATCAGCAGGCCTAGCCCCATTGAAAGTGTCTATCTCTCTCCGTTCACTCTCTGGGTAGCCCTGAAGTCTTACCCACATGTTGTGAATTCCGGTGACTTTGCTGTCCATGGAAGGTTCGATGTGGGGTGTCGCTCAGCATTGTCACATCTGTGTTTCTTTTGTGCATCTAGCCCCTTCTCTAACGAAAGGGGTGCTCCTGTTCTATCAAGAAACAGAAGGCCTCATACCCTGCAATGAAAGCTAGTCAGAGGCCTGTGTTTATTTTCTTCCCATCTTACCTTTTTGCCATTTTGATCTCCTGTGTAATTCTAAGCCCTCGGACCCGATTTGCATATGATGATTATTTCACCCTTAGTCATCTGTAACAGTTATTTTGGTTGCATTTGCATGTGCCAAACGTGATTGCACCCACTCAGCCAGCATGTTCCATTTGGATTAACGTATGCCACGTTTCTTTCCTCCTTGCATTTCACAGGATTAAACATTACAAATAAATACATAGACGCTGCCTATCACCATCATACAGACTTGAACAGCCTTTTGTCACCAAAGCATGCTCAATATTTGCCTTTAGCAATGAGAGGCAGATCTGTGCAAAAATCTCCTCGTGACTTCAGGGATATTATGGAAATGCACCCTGCGATGAGTGTGCACGTCCAAAGTTTCCATTATGGTTATGTCTGAATTTATAGCAGCACAACATGATTTGCCCGGCATTGCTCAGGTCCTTCACTCAAATAAGATTTGCTTTTCTTCATTTAAATCATTGTTCTGGGGTGAGGCTGGGAAGTAGGGGTTCAGGATGCAGGCTACCTCAGGGGAGGGAGGACAACCCCAGCTCTCTCTCAAGACAGAAACTTGGGGCTAGGTGAGAAGTGCCTATCCATGTGCAGTGTGCACACCCAGGGGACAGGTGCATGTCACCTGGCTGGCAGAGAGACGCACAAACAGACACACAGACAATCTCTCTGGAAAATATATGTTAGCTGTCCCTTTCTCTATCCCTGCCCCCTGCTGGTCCATTGGGGTCATAGCTGTCCCAGTCTCCATCTCTGGCCCCTTGCTGCCCCCCTGTGGTCATGCTACAGTATAACTGTCCCTCCTACCAGATCCTTCCCTTTCCATTTTATGAGAAAAAATCGAATTCTGGATGCATCCCATTTTCCTGGCACAACCAATCCTTGAGCTTGCTTTAAGTTATGACAAGAGGAAGCTGCCTACCTAATTTAATGGTTATAGCTCTTACCATTTAGGAGGAGCTCTTGAACAAACAGACTCACAGACAGACAGACAGGTGCACAGTTCTAAAATATTTAGTAAGACGCCACAGCGACAGGAAAGCCGTGCCCACACGTGTCACTCTAGTGTGTCACTGCAGGCCACTGGGAAGGGCTCCTGCCACAGGGAAAGACTATGGCAGAGAAAAGGCAGAAATCAAAAACCCCAGCACTAAGGAGGCAACAGAGCATGACAGTGCTAGAAAGAGCAGTGTAGACACGGAGAGCCCTGCTCCGGCAATAAAAGAGCCCAGGTAGGGTATAGACTGTGGGAGTCAACTGTACAGGGCACTCTGCTCTAGTCAGACAAGCTGTGCTCCATGGGTACACTGCTGTTTATACCAGTGCTGGCTGGGCACACAGGGTCTGTACTCTACATGCCACTGAAAGTATGGCCCCAACCTACATAGAACTTTCTGGAAAATCTGGCCCTTAAACAACTCACCCACAGCCACACGGGAAGTCTGTTGCAGAGCCAGGAATGGAACCCAGTCTCCCAAGTCCTGGGCCAGCCTTACTCACAAGACCAGCCATCCTCACTCAGTCAACAAAGAGGCTTTCCCGCCCCTTAGGCAAATTTTTCTAACAGGAATTTTTTTAAAACAATTCTACAAATATCTAAACCAGCATAAAGATGCATCATACTAAATGCTCTTCAGAATCCACCCAGTGGCTAATTAAATCCATACTCAGTAACCTTAGTTTAAAGCAATCCCAATATTATTTTTGGGGGTTGGATGTGAATTCATTGCTTCTGTCAGTGGCTTGTTTGGACCCAGGATTCCAAACAAAACTCTGCGTTTCACCAGAGTTCCGGCAGAACCCTTATATTCTGGAGAATAGCTATAGGCTTGCAGCAGAATAGAAGTGGAGTTTCACAACCTTTACACAGTGGCTTAGACTTAACAAAACAAAAAAACCCTCCCCGTTGCTTATGCAAGCTGGCTGCATTACTGTTAATGTGAGCGGGCCCTCTCTGATTTGTCTCCAAGCCACAGTTTGGGATTAAACTTTAATTCCAGAGAAACTGGTTATATAATAAGGCAGCACATTATTTACTAAGCTACTCACATGCTAACCTTTCTGCGTACTGTACATGGAGGGCCAGATCCTGCTCTTAGCTATCTCCGTACCAATCTGGAGTAATGTCTTTGATCTCCTTTAGTATAAGTGAGAGCAGGATTTGGCTCATAATTTTAAAAATGCCATGAGTATAGACATGACTGAGCATAGCAAATGGGAATTTGTGGAATCCACAGATGTTGGGTGAGCGTGTACTTGTCAATTTCATGTGTTGGAGACATAATTATGAAAAGATTTTTCTCATCACTTTGAGTGAAAATAAAGGCAAGTAGTGGCAAGGAGAAGATTTTTTGTTTTCTTCTCGTGGTTACATGACTTGATCATTCCAGGATCTGTCTGAACTGCAAGCTTGCAATAAGGGCTCCGAAGATTCCTAGCCTAATTTTACGAATTCAAGAGATTCTGCTCCGCCAAAGGTAAACATAGCTGTGTCTTTCAACAAAACAGAAGTGATGTGTATTGAACAATCATATAATACCTGTTGGGATCCCCTAACACTTTATTAAAAATAGGAAAGAAATCCCATACGAAGACATTAAAACAAAGCCAGCTCATTCCTTGCTCTTCTCCCCATCCCAGGTTCCAGGTGCAGGCAGGGCAGAATATACAGCGGCGTAGGGCACCCAAAAATTTGGGGCACTGCTGGGTCTACATGTCCACCCACTGGCCTCTTCCCATCCCTGGTCTGTGGCTCTGCTTTCTCCAGAGAGGGTCTGGTTAACTTACAAGTGAAAAACCTGTCCAGGGCTACCAGCGGGACAGTGAATCTGGGAACGCGCCATTCAAGTCATAACAAAGCCTTGTAACAGGCATTTGCCAAGCCCAGTTATATATTGTCAGTTTCTGAATTGACTGTTCCTGTCTATAGCAGAAGGTCTCAGACTCCTGGCCTGCAGAGCACAATCAGCACCCGTGGAACAGTACTGCATAGGGCCCCATACATCCTAGAGGCGGCCCTGGGTGCAGGTTAGAACATTCACTGCAGCCTCTCCTATTTTATGGTCCCTAGGCTTCCCCAATCAAGAGGAACACAGCCGCTCATGTTCGCTCCTCAGTCACTGCGTTGGGCTGGATCCCTGAGAGCAGAGGCATGTGTAAAAATAGTCAGTGGCAGACAGGAAGCGGGAAGGGAAGAAGAAAAATCGGGTCCTGCATTCATGAGAGCAAGGTAGGGCAGGAATCAGGCCCAAGAGGGAACCCTGGGGTCAAACTCAGCTCAAGTTGGATCAGGCCTTCTCTGACAGGCCCAGGTTTCGCTCCCCTGGTGCATTTGGTGCTAATGATCTGGGACTTGCTTGCACTGAAGAGAGCTACAGCTGATGCATTTGCTGAGCCTACCTGTAACCTCCATGCACGGTGACCCCAAAGCATGTCAGCTAGTGGTCTCTGCTGACACGCACACCTTGGAGGGCCTTGCTGAATCAAGCAGGGACGCACACAGGTCGTGCTCACACATAACTCTGTACAGTTCCTGGAGGGAACCCCCTTCCGTGCAACAGCCCTTCTCAAGGGTCCACTCTCTCTCGGGGATTAGACCCCTCTGCCTCTTGGGACAGCACCTCCCTCAGCCTCCAGCACGACTGTCTCTCGCTGTGGGCCCCCTCAGGGAGTCCTCTCGCTCTGGACCAGCAAGGCCTGCACTCCCAGAGGGAATACTCAGACCTGTTCTCTAGACCAGAATGACTCTCAGCCAGCATAAAACAGCAGGGTTTATTGAGAACCTGAACTCAGCATAGGAGCTCTCAGAGCCTGTAGGCCTGGCCTCCCTCAGCCAATCATGTCTAAGTCTCTCCTGTATCCAGGTGGGATGTTCCTGCTTCTTCTCCCCAGCCCAGGAGACCTCTCCTTCCAGCCAAGCCTCCAATATCCCTGGCCCGAACAGCTCCTCTCTTCTGTCCGGATAAACAGGATCTCCTGGGTTCCTCTCTTCTCCTCCCTCTTTTGTTCCTCTGGGGCTAGAACCAGCTGGTCAGGCCACTGGGGTCCTCTTGCTGCAGCCCTTTGTCCTTCCACTGACCAGAACTGGCTGTGCTGTCCAAGCTGAGCCTCCCGGTCACTCATCGCTGGGGTCTCCCTTCTCCAGGCCACTGGCCGGGATCCCAAATGCCATGCTAGTCCCCTGTAACAACAAGTCCTTTCTCTTCACCTTGTTAGACCTGTAACACCCAGGGACACGGAGTCCTACCCCCCTCTGCATGCAACCCCTTGGAAAACCCAGCAACACCCCCTATTGGTCACAGGGCTGGAGAAAGATCCTTTTCATTGGTGCTTGGATCCGTACAGCATACCCAGGTGGGCTCTGAACGGCCTGAAGGCGGCTCATCACTTAGCCAGTTTTGCTTTTGAGAAAGGAAAGTCTGTCTGAAACAAACAAACCCTCATCCGGATTTGAAAACACTTCCTTTCAGCTTGATCGCTGCTGGAATGCAGCCACTTGGGAATCCAGGCTGGCCCTGATTTGGGAATCAACACTTGGAGTTGTGGTTAATATTAATCTGGGGCTGAAATACTGTCCTGAACAGGAATTGAGTTATGCAAGTGATTTAGTGCTTTCCCCAAACTGGGCCTTCAAGGCAGTGTGTGTGTGTGTGTGTGTGTGTGTGTGTGTGTGTGTGTGTGTGTGTGCGCGCGCACGCATGCGCGCACGCTTCCACTGAGACGGAGCCTTTATGCAAGTCGCTACTGAAAAGACCCTGTTTTCTCTCATTTTTTCCTGGTCTGCTTACAATACAGTGCAGCCTGTTGCATCTCCAGCTTTTCTGCCTCCTCACTTTGCAAGCCACAGACTCTGGACGCATCCAGCTATCCACTGTTCCAGTCAAATTAATTATGTTCAAATTGAAATGTTTCGAGGGAGGACAAAATTTCTGCCACGGTTAGTAATATTGCCCAATCCTATTCATTTGCAGATGTCAGGAGCTTGGCACTTTGCACTTTGCTCTAATTGCAGCAAAAATCGGCTAACTGTGGATAGAGCGTAAGCGCTCAGAATCAACAGGGAAGCAAAGCAATCATACGCCAGCCTTTGGCTTCCCCCAGGAAAAATGACGCAGGAAAAAACTGCAGGAAAGCATGCACGAGAGACCACAGGTGAACTCGTCTGGTGCCCTTCTCCAGTGTAAAAATGACATCCTCCAAGGGAGAGAAGGGGTTGAGTCAAGAATCTACTCTGTCAGCCAAAAAGCTTCATTAATCTAGACAAGCTGAAACAACCCTCCGTAATATATTTGAGGTTTTCCCCTGGATAAAATGATAAGGGAACACAGAGAGGGGAAGGAGATAAAAGGGCCTAAAGATGAGTTGCTTGCTACTCTTTTAGAGATGAAATTGACCACAGTACAGGAGGCCAGCACAAAAATAATATAGTACTATAAGTCCCACCCACATCCTTAAAAGGGGATTCTCTGCACAGGGGTGTATGTCACGCTTTGAGAATGGCTTTGACCATCTGAATGTCCCAAGGGTTAATTAAAAGCGATGGCAAATGATGTCATTTTTCCCTCTCATCTAAATCATCGATCGCTTCCAGGCTGCCTAATGGAATTATTGCTATAGAATTCTACCCCACCGCCTCCACCTCATCCAGCTACTCCCTTACAAGTCCCAGATCCTAAGGAAATAATGCAAACCCTGTGCCGATTCTAGCCTGGGTTATTTACAGCATCGCAGCTCTGTAACTCTTCCATGGTCAATAATGCCCTCCTACAGCCTTTTGGACATCATGTCATCATTAAGCATTTATAACAAACCAACTGCAATTAAAGATTTATAAGTCTGCTTGCATTACAGCAAAACTTCAAAACAAGAGTCACTCCTGAGGTCAACTTTCCTGTCAGTTTTCTAGAACAATAGAGTGTCGGGATCAGTTATCGGTGGCAGAGGTGTGGGACCGTTCTTTCTGGATTCATCTCCATGATTTCAGCTCAGAAAGGCTCGATTTTTTAATGGAGCATTTGATTTGGAACAGGGTGATTTTCTTAATAGAAATTAAGAACGGACTCTTTTAATTTTCCACCCAATAGACTGCATCTCATCCCTGGAAAAAAAAAAAAGGCAGGATTGTCTGGGGCAGAGACTACTTGTTCCAGACTCTGGTAAATTGCACGGTAAGGAGAAATGCAGCATAGAACTAAAATTTGTTTTTCACCTATGACTCAATTTTGAGTTTGTAGGCAAGTCTCCAGAAATTAGAGTCACAGCAGACCGTATGATAGCCAAGGGAGGTGAGGTCATATCTTTTATGGGACTAACAATGTTTTTGGTTTTTTGTTAGTCCCATAAAAGATATTGCCTCACCCATGTTGGCTCTCTAATATGCAGAGGCCAACACTGCTACAAGAAGACTGCATACATATAATAGGCAGTAGTATTTTACTACACTCTTGCTTCCCTGTAGCTGATTTGGTGGGCCAAACATATGATGAATAAATTTTTTTCTTGCCCCTTCATAAGCTGCTTTTTATTTAGTTTTAATGCTTTAGACTCCTTTAATAAAACAGATGGTTGGGGCAACAGCTGAACTTCTTAGAATGACATTCCCCATGATTCACACCCCCTAGGAACTGAATAACCCAGCTTCCTAGCAGTTGTTTTCTCCTATGGTTTTCACTGACTTATGCAGCATCTCCCCATATTTTCAGCATGTACAGATCCGCTTCCCTGGTAAGCCCTGGCAAGGGCCTGTACAAGCGAAATCTCTGGTGGGCTGGTTTCTTGTCTGTTTGTTTGATATTGTGAACCAAGACTGCAGAGCTTTTCTGGGAAGTTGTGTAGACGGGCTAAATTTCAGAAAAAACTCTTTTGAAAGGATCGCAATTGCGTATCTTTTTCTGACTTTTCTTTGCAGCGTAGACCTAGCCCGAGCAACAATGGAACGAAGAAAATATCTCATTAGGTATCTCCGAGCCCCATCTCCCTGGTATTTCAGCACCCTATAGTCTTTAATGCATTGATCTTCACAATTCCTCTGGAATTTCTATTATCCTCTTAGGCTTAGATTCCATCTCTCCTTGACTCATTGGTCAAAGTGACATGCCCAAGATCACTGAGGAAGACAAGGTCACTAGTGGAGCAGGAAATGTACGTCTAGTCTCCCCAAACACCATCTAGTGTCCCACCATCTAGAGTCGCAACCACTGAGCTACACTTGACCATCACTAAGACATTGCCTTAGCTCTGAGAAGACTTCCAAAGAAAGCCTGACACAGTAATTTCTCAGTAATCAAATACCCTGAACTTTTTCCAGAACCAGCACTGGTTTTCCAATGACTGATGAAAAGATAAACCAGAGAGCGTGCTGGTTGATAAGTTAATACTACAAAAATACAGTCTAGTTGATAGCAATTAACAACCACTGACATTTTGATAGACCATTATTAAACACACAAGATCTCCATGAAATTATTTTTATTGGCTTAGAAAATTGCTGATTAGCCCAACCCTGTAAGCTGGACCCAAGGTCACTGGAACACAAGTCATTAAAGCATCTCTTCAGATTTACAGGTTGGAAGCCACTTATCCAGTGTTCATCAGACTGTGAAAATTTCATTTGCCCTTTGGCTAATTAGTCTTCAGTGTAATGACTGTTCAAAAGCTGAAAACCTTACAACCATCTGGAGCCACATTACAAATCCCTAGAATTGTTAGGACCAAAGGCAAACCAGGGTTAAAGAGGAAATGTTCCCAGAATCCTCTTTTATACAGACATGTTTAAGTCATGTCAAGTTATGCTCACATCATTCACACATCTGACCAATTTGCCACCATCCCAACATATGATACAGTAGAACAAATCAGATTTACAGTGCATTTGGGTTATAGTTCATGTACAAAGACACCCTGTATTCAGTGTGGGGGTTTTCAGGGTTTTGTTTTTTTTCAAATGATTTTAGGGCATTACACACTTAGGGTACGTCTAGACTACAGGCTTTTGTCGACAGAAGTTTTGTTGACAGATACTGTGGACAAAGCTTCTGTTGACAAAGAGCGTCTAGACTACATCCAGTTCTGTCAACAAAGCAAGCCGCTTTGTCGACATGACAGTGTAGATGCAAAGGACAGTGTAGATGCAATAACGCCTTCTGTCGACAGAATTCTGTCGACAAAAGGTGTTATTCCTCGTAGAATGAGGTTTATAGCCATCAACAAAACTGCTGAGTTCTGTCAATGTTGTGTCGACAGAACTCAGCGGCAGCGTAGACTCACCTATAGTTCTGTGGACAAAAGTCCACTTTTGTCGACAAAACTCTGTCGTCTAGACACACCCTTAGGGTATGTCTACACTTCACGCTTATT
This sequence comes from Pelodiscus sinensis, assembly GCF_049634645.1. Classification (NCBI taxonomy): domain Eukaryota; kingdom Metazoa; phylum Chordata; order Testudines; family Trionychidae; genus Pelodiscus; species Pelodiscus sinensis. The sequence goes on along the minus strand of NC_134730.1, from coordinate 24,546,997 downwards.
TAGAAATAAGCTATTCCAGAATAGTTATTCCAAAATAGCTTATTTCAAAATAGCACATCTACACTACAAAGATGCCTCAAAATTAGTCTGAGGTAGGCTTCCTTAATGTAGATGTGCTATTTTATTTAGAGCCCTACCAGGCACTGGGGAGGAATAACTTAGAATGGCCCTGATAAGGAGCTATTTTGAAATAGTAGCAGTGGAGCATCTACGCATGCCTTATTTCAAAATAGCTAATTCGGAATAGGCATTATTCCTTGTAGAATGAGATTTACAGATTTTGGCATAAGTCGTCCGTTATTTTGAAATTACTTTGAAATAATGGAATGGCTGTATAGACACTCACATAGTTATTTCGAAGTAATGCTAGTTATGTTGATATAATGGTGCAGTGTGGATACACCCTTATTTAGAGTTGATCGTGACATTTACTCATCCAGATTGGATGATTTACCCACACAATCCAGCTTCATTCCAAACTAACACCTGATGTATTGGAAAGAGATGGAGGGACATTTTATTAATTTAAGCCACATGTTCAAAAAAGGGATGCCTACAGTTACATTAGAGAGACAAGGTGGATGAAGTAATACTTTTATTGGATTAACTTTTGTTGGTGAAAGAGACAAGTTTTCAAGTTCTTCTTCAGGTCAGAACATAGCTTAGATGTTATCTCGACCATCTTCTCTCTCTCTCATAACCTGAGGCCAAACTGGCTTTAACAACGCTGCATGTAACAGTTAAAGTTGAACTCATATTTAGCCGCAAATAAAGTGGGTTGAGTTTTAAAATTGTTTAGCATGCAGCTGCTCCCAGTATATTCAAGGGGTTTAACATAGCCATGATCTGATTATATGTCTTTTAGAGAAAGTCTTCATCAATGGAATACACATTCTAGTTTTTCTATGACTAAGATCTTATTCACCCTCCTAGAGAAGTTTACACATACAAACCACAGAAACCAGAGGCACAAGTGTTATTTAATTATCTGCCTGGTGAAAATGTGCAGGTCTCAGCCTAATTCCTTAGGAGCATTTGTCCACATAGCTGATGAACTACTGCATAGTTTGGCATGAGTCTAACTGGCCATCTCCCTTCTCAATAGAGGCTCTGAACTGATGGAGCAGGGTAGAGTTTGCATTGTAAAGGCCGTGTGCGGGAAGGGCAGTGGAAGTTTGCAGAACACATGCTTGATTCCAGACAGTGCTTTGTCTATTGCTCCCGCATTTCACAAGGAACAGCTGCACTCTGATATAGACTAAATAATGCAGTCCCAAAGAATTGAGACAGTGAATAGCCTCTTTGCTGAGAAAACTAGAATGTACAGGTTGAACCTCTCTAATCCGGCATTCTCTGTTCTGGCAACATCCGTGGTCTGGCATGATTTTAGTTAGCTGGATGTCCACTTTTCATGGGTGTGGCCAAGTTTCCTGCAGTCCCACAGAGTTAGTTTACAGACACTGGCTCTCAGTGTTCTGTGTTGTTATTTAGCTCTAATTTATCCCTAAATGTCTTCTAAGAGCCCACTAAGCAGTGGAAGTGTCAGTCATGCTGCTAGACAATATTGATCTCCTGTGGTTTGCCAAATTCTTTAGTTCAGCACCGGTTAGGTCCCAAGGGTACTGCACTAGAGAGGTTCAACCTGTAGAAGGGCTGCCTCCCATCCGATATCCAGTTTTTGAGGAGACGTTGCTCCTTGATGAAACCATTCCTGGTGGCTGTGGACTCTGTACCCTCAGGATATGTCTAAACTGCATCCCTCTGTTGACAGAGGGATGCAGATTAGGCAGGTCGACATTACAAATGAGGCAGGGATTTAAATATCCTGAGCCTAATTTGCATAAAAATGGCCACCGTGTTTTGCTGACTCAGCACTTTGTCAGCAAAAAGCAGCAGTCTAGAGGGGGATCTGTCGAGAAAGAAAGCCTTTTTCGACAGATGCTGTAAACCTCCTTGCAAGAGGCATAAGGGATCTGTCGAAAAAGGCTTTCTTTCTCGACAGATTCCCCTCTCGACTGCCGCATTTTGCCAACAAAGTGCTGAATCGGCAAAACGTGGTGGCCATTTTTATGCAAATTAGGCAAGGGATATTTAAATCCCTGTCTCATTTTCAATGTCGACCTGCCTAATCTGCATCCCTCTGCCGACAGAGGGATGCAGTCTAGACATACCCTCACTGTCAAAATACAGCGTGCGACAATTCACTTCTGCTTGGCCTGAGGTGGAATCTCCCTAAATTGCCAGGGATAAAGTTGGGTTTAGAACATTATGAATGTGTGACAGATGCTCACTTAAAAGACATACTTTTGATGCCGACTTTTCACCAGCACATCATGACAATGTCTTTATCTTTCTTTTTTTGGAACCACCAAAATTTGACTTTTTTTTTTTTGGTCCTTGAAACCTGCCCCCTGATTAAAAAACCCAACGTATAATTCCAAAGTAATTAACATGGATGTTGCTGGATGTACACTGATGATTACATTATAGGACTGGTTATCAAAGGATTACAGCTAAGAGGTTTAATATTCTCCAACTGATCCTGTAGCAAATTAATCTGGTCTGACCTTTACTGTTCTTCGTTATGTCATCACAGTATCATTTCAGATGCCTCATTCCCTCTCTCATTTCAACTGCATAAAAAACCCCATACACATTTCAAAACATATTTTTGGAGAAAAGATGGCAAGATGCGGTTCAGCAGAGAACAGCGAATTTTTAATTCTAACAATTGTACTGTTGCAAATACGGCCATTCCCGGTAATATAACAGCAATTAACTACTTAGAAATCAGCTGTTTCCTTAAGCATAGGGTTCACCAAGAGTTTGAAAAGATGTGTAGTATAGGGTCATGTATAAATTGGAGTAAATGTTCTCTCCCCAGCAGGAAGGCAAAACATACGTACAAGAATGTGCATTTATTCACTGCACATGAGAGTCCATTACGTTCTGTCTCCTCATATTAAAATGAAGCATATGCGCCATTGTGATCTTACAACCAACTGGTCATACTGAACAGAGTGGATTATAATAATGCACTAAAAAGATGTAACAGTTGTAGATAAGGAAAACTTGGGGGGGCGGGGTTTACAGGCCTCCAAGTTTATCATGTCACATAGCATAGCACAGAGGACCGAAATATATGAAATCGCTTTTATAACTGGGTGACAAGCCCATGAATTGACCACCAGTCTCTGATTCAAAAGGTCATAGCTGTGCATTTCCATATCAAGCAGCGCCTGCTGCAATCCACAGAAGCAGAATGTTTTCCATGTCGTCTCTGAGCAGGGTTAGCAATATTAACACTTTTGAACCCAGAAGTCATAGAAGGGACGAGTATGATATCTCTTCATGACTGGAACTCCAAGGCGCCAAATAGCACCAGCCACTCAAAACTGAGTGAGGCCTACATTTGGGGGAACATATCTGCATTTACGGGCCAAATGTTGTCTGGTCTAAATGGACACAGCTCCTTGGGGAACAGCTAAGGACCTATTTCTAGATGTCTAAGTGCTAGCTTGTGCATTCCTATGTCAACAGAGGTTCCCTTCCCACATCTGAATATTAGATTGCAAAATAAATTTTTCTAATCCCACGTTCAGCTAAATAGAGCAGGGAGGGGCAACCGAGGCTAGTGAGTGAGTTGCATGAGTAGCCCTCCTTCATCCTCAGTGGGTTGCAAGATTGTTGTCACCAAGATGGTCTGCCAGGATAGGGTCATTTTGCTAACTGCGCTCGCGTGCCTAGAATTTGTAGGCTGTGTCAATCGAACTGTAGCAGCGCTGTGATTGGATACAGAGGGAGCACACGGGTCTCACAATGGTGTGTGCTATCAGCATGCACCTCACTTCACATACCCTCCCTTTACATGCATGTCCCTTTTGCCATACCAGTAGGAAAAAACAACACAGATGAAAACCAGCAGAATCTGGCATGGGCAACAAGTAAACACAATATCTTGTGGGCCACATTGAGAGCTCAGATGGGCCACGGACTGCAGGTTGCCCACCACTGAAGTAGAGGCTCACAGGTGCATGCCTGTCCATTTCATGTCCCCATATGCTGATCTGAGCATCCACTGAAGGTGCCCATGTTTGAAAACCAGATCGTGTACTGGTAAGAACAGATGGACTGAATACAGCACATTCAAACCTCTCCAGTTTCTGAAGTTACTTCAGTGCCTTGAAAAAATGTGACAGGAACTTAAGCGATACCTACCAAGTAGTGAATATTGCTCAGTCAATATTTTGAGAAAGGACAAGAGACGTAATCCTAATGTATTTCCTCCTCCTTTCCATTTTGCACTTATTTTCTTAGACTGTGCGTGTTACCGCCCTGATCATATCATCCCAGGAATTTTGTGAAATCACCACATTGGCAAAATCTTCACGGTTTGTGTGTAGATGTTGCATCTGATTATGCTGGGCAACAACATAATACATAATAACAATAAAGGACAAACCTTGAGGTCTCACTCAACTTTTACTTAGTTCCTGTAAAAGCCAAATGCTCTGCCTAAGGACATCAAGATTTGGATGGACAGTAACAACAAACTCAGGGTTTGTTAGCACTTTTTACCATGTGTTCAATGTGGCCAGGATTTGTCACCAAATTGAATCAGCTGGATGGATCATTAGTTTCACCAGCTCAGGCTGGGTACTACACACAATAATAATGCAATACTTTGCATTTCTGTATTGTCACCTTCAGAATGCAGTGAAAATATCAACTAATTCAGTGTTCATTAAGGATACATCTACTGCAACACTATTTCAAAATAACTAGCATTATTTTGAAATAATTTAGTCCACTGCTATACAGCAGGCAGTTATTTTGAAATAGTGTCAAAATACTGACAAGCTGGAGAACTTCTTACTCTGACTCCTGTAACCCTCAGGCTGTGTCTACACTGGCGCAATCTCACGCAAAAGCAGCCGCTCCTGCGCAAAAACTTGCTGCCTGTCTATACTGGCTGCGTATTCTTGCGCAAGTAAACTGACATTCTAATGTATAAAATCAGGGCTTCTTGCATGAGAACTCTGACGCTCCCACTCAAGAAGAAACCCTTTTGCATAAGAGCTCTTCCAGAAGAGGCCAGTGTAGACAGGCAACATGAATTTCTTGTGCAAGAAAGCCCTGTGGTTAAAATGGCCATCAGAGCTTTCTTGCGCAAGAGAGCGTCTAAACTGGCATGGATGCTCTTGTACAAAAGCACATCTCTTGCGCAAAAGCACATGCCAGTGTAGACGCTCTCTTCTGGAAGAGTTTTTGCAGAAGAACTCTTCCGAAAAAGTTTTTGCGTGAGAACGCGCCAGTGTAGACGTAGCCTCATTGTAGGAGGAATAAAGGAAGTCGGAAGAAGAGTGCTCTATTTCAAAATAAGTGCTGTGTAGATGCTCCCTATTTCGAAATAAACTATTTAGAAATAAGCTATGCAATTGACATAGCTCAATTTGCATAGCTTATAAGCCCTGTAGTGTCAATGCATCGTAAGAGAGTAGGCAGGTTCCATTTAAACATACGAGAAAAGCTTTCTTGTTAAAGTGTGCTCCTTTATCCAAGTGCATTTCTTTGACTCTGTATATATTGAACCTAAATGTTAGTAGTGAAATATGATTACAAGAGCGCACGCACAGCAGCTGTATTAGACTGGGAGAGCATCCAAAAATTTCACATGGAAACAGAGACAAAGCCAGCTTTGGAATATGCAAATGCCTTGCTGATCAGACAGATCCATGGCACACAACAAGAACAGCTGAAGGTGGGAGAGAATTTTTTGTCCCCGATTTATGGCTTCTATGGTTCCCTTTTAGAGGCTGAACTTCTCTAGCCCGGCACTCTGGGGTCTGGCATGATTTTATTAGCTGAATGTCCACTTATCAGAGGTGTGGCCAAGTTTCCTGTGGGCCCATAAAGTTTGTTTACAGACACCAGTCCTGGCTCTCTGTGTTCTGTGCTATTATTTAGCTCTAATTCTGATGGCCTTCTCAGAGCCAGGGATGCCATTTTCCCATAGTAGAGTGAATTATTTCCCTATGCTCTCGGATATCCAAAGAAGCTGTTATTCTTGTTTCCTTTGCAACTTCATGTGTCATTCACCATACACCTAGTTCTGATGTTTTGAAAGGATTCATGCTTTTCTGCACCTGAATAGAACCCACTGACCTGACTTACCAAACCTTCTGATAAAAAACTTGTCCTTTGCTGGATTCAGAGTTAACTGAGCTTTTGTAGGTCCCATCCCTCCTCCTGCCCTGGGTAAACCTTAGAGTTCATCTCACCGTGGCATCAAAGCGCCTTCCGTTAAGTTAGGCATATACACTTCATGATGCTAAAACAGTAAGACTCATGGATTTATGACCGAAATGATTTGGTAGGGGAAATGACAATAGGATCTAGTAGCCTGTTGAATAGTGTGGCGGTGATCTGGTTGTGCCCCCTGGGACCTGCACTTCCTGATGGATTTTTAAGATGCCTCAGAGGCTCGCGGTGACCCTACCACTGCCTCTTGTTTCTCTCACAGGTGAGGGTTCCTCGCTTCGTGAGCCATTTCCATCAAAGGCCAGTCACTCACTTGAAGGGAAAAACCCTTCTATGGTCCAAAAGTTCCCTTTCTCTGGTAGTGGCCCACCAGGTGTGGGGAGGGTTGGGGGGAACCAGGTCCCGCACACTTACTGTGGGTTCCGGCCCAGGGCACTACATAGCAGCTACTAGTGGAGTTCTTGTCCTTCTCCGCACAGAATAGCAGCCGCTCCCCAACTGCTCCCACAGTACCTCCTCCCTGGCATCTTAGAGAAAACCTCTCCTGCTTGCCACCTACAGCTTGCCTCACTCTACGCTTCCTCCTCCTCTCCAGTCTGTCCCTCTCCTCTTTCCCCTGCCTTACCTTAGGGAAGCCTTTTAGAGTGGCCCATAAGGCCTTCATTAGCTGCAGGTGTTCCATTCGCCTACTGCTATAGGCCGGCTCTTAATGAGTCTCAGTTGCTCGCCTGTCTTGGTTGCTACGCTGTAGTCTCTGGCAGCCTACGCAGGGAAGAAGAACTCACTCACCCAACTAACCGTGTACCTGTCCTCCACCAAACTCCTGTAGCCCACTGTCTTCAGTCTGTCACAATAGACTTTCAGTGACACTGTAATCACATGAAACGCTTCAAATGAGCCTAGATAAAGAGCTGGGAAATATGTTGTCCTGTAGAGATAAGACATGAGGTAAAATCTTCAAAAGTACATAAATTACTTTCAAGCCTAAATCCAATTTTCTGAGGGGGGTTAAAATGGGAAGGGGGTTTCAAAATCACTTTTGAAAATGGGATGTAGGGTAACATTTTTCAACAGTTCTCACATGAGTTGGTATGACGGCTCTTCAATTACTTCAATGCTTTTGAGAATTTCAAACTCAGGCGTTTTTAAAAAAAATCTTAACCTAGCTGGTTGGTTGTATTTAGAACTTCTGTTCTTCTCTGACTCTTTAAAAGGCATGTATGAGTTAAGTAATAAAAAAAAAGATTTGTTCACCTGTGCACTGGATGTTTTCAAATTACATTACAAAAGCACTATCCTGGGTATCAATTCCCAGAGACATTTCTTATTCCTAGAACGGAACCAGTTTTCCTTTTGATCTTGTAGTATTATCTCTAGTCTCTGCAGATTTCTGTGATCATGAAGGCAATTGATGGTTAAGTCAAACCAACCTTTAACTCTGCCAGTGTCCATTTCAACATACTCAGCTCTACTAAAAAAAAATCTCAGCTCCTTTTAGGAGATGGCTCATACAAAACTTAATACCATATAAGTTAATCAGACACTCCAGGATATAATGCACTAGTGATCAAGGAACGGGGCATTCTTTAGACTCCATTATGGATTAGCTGAATGAGTTGATTGTCCCACGTCATTAATTGCCAGGAAGTGCATGTTCCTCAGTTCACTATAACTATTACAAGCTGAAATGAAAATAGAGATGCATATGGATTTTTTCTGAGAGATGTCATTTCAAGTGATGGTTCCAAGGTACTTCCAAGGAAAAAATACTCTTGACAATTAGCAAAATGGTTTCTCAGCTCAGCTCTCGGCATTCCGGTCACAACAAGGGTAACAAATTCATAGTAAAAACCCTGCTTCTTGTTAAGGTGGCCTGACACTTCCCATTTGTAAGGCCTCTACTTTCAGTTGCTATTATAACCGTGAAAGACAAGCAATTAGTGCTGGAATTCTTCATGTCAGGTGTCTTCCATAAATTGATTTTGGGGTGGGGGACTTCATCAAAAACAGTTCAGCCATTTTGAGACGAGGGGAAAATACTTCCTTTTGCCCATTTTGAAAATTCTGCAGTCCTTTTCTCTGAATATCTTTTGCTTTACCAGGTTTTAGAGCAAGCATGTGAAATTGGTTAAGGGTGGGGCCTTTGTGTCAGTGATGTGCCTTTGGCTGTCCCGGTGAAAATCTGTTCACATTGCGCCAATTGATAAGCCTTTAAGCCTGACACATTCCATTGAGATGTCTTTGATTTTAGCAGCTAAAATCTCCGAAGAGTCTATCCCCACTAAACATGCTGGACTGCTCACAGCTCTTAATGTTGCTCAGACTGTGCATACAGCATCCCCATACTGCAACTGAGTGATGCTAACTAGGTGGCTGCTTCCTGGTGCTGGTTACGGCAGTGGGGGCTATGGTGGCCACTCTCTTACTGATGCGTCCGCCCTCCCTATGGTCATTCCACAGCATTACTGTCCCTGCTAGCAGACTCCTCCCTTTCCATCTGAGGAGAAACAGTCATATCCCAGGCACATCCCTTTGTCCTGGCACAGCCAAACATTTACCTTGCTTTAAGTTAGGATCAGAGGAAACTGCATGCCAAACGTGGTGGTCCTAGCCTTTACCGTTTAGGAGGAGTTCTTGAACAAACAGACTCCCAGACAGATGGACAGACAGACACAAACTCTCCCAATATATAGGAGATCACTGCAAAGGTTGGTAGTGTTAGGGATTATATTGTGCATGTTCTTCATTTTGTCTTGTGTCCCCCTGAAGTATGGCCTTTTAGGACCTGGTCTTGCAAGGTGCCCAGTATTTTTGGGGGGATGTGTTGACAGCAGGGCTGGCCCGAGCCATTTTGACATTCCAAGCCCGGGCGCGCAGCGCCACCCCTGGACGCACGGCGCATGTGCTGCCCGGCCCGGCAGCTGGCGCGAAGCCCAGGGCCCGCCCCCAGGATGCATGGCACATGCGCTGCCCAGGGCCATGCGTGGAAGGGCACTGCTGGTCAGCGCCGCAAGGATGCGGGGCTGGTGCTGCGAGAGCCGGGCACGCGGCGCCTGATGGCAGCTATAAGGGATGCCGTGCGCCCCTTACAGCTGCCATCAGGCGCCCCCCATCAGTTGGCGCCCCGGGCAGCTGCCCGGCTCACCCACCCCTTTGTCCAGCCCTGGTTGACAGTTCTCCATTTCCAGTGAGTTCACTGAAAGTTGAGGAACTCAGAACACCCCAATAAGCCATCAGCCTCTGGCGCTGTATAAGCTCTTTGCACGAAATCAGACTGAGAGAATTGAACAGACCATCAGCTCTGTGCCTTGCCATTAGCACTTCAGTCACCAGAGTCAGCATCCATTGGCTTTATGAATGTTCCTGACACTTATTTTATTTTGAGCGGGGGGCAAAGTAATCAATTAGTACACTTGCTGGTACAAGCTGACAACTATATTTCTCAGAATCTGATAATGGCAACAATGCCATTTATTCACAGCCTGTTCCCAGAAATCTTGTAGGGTTTTTTTATTCTAGAAAAATACCACATTTAATTGAACAAGTGACTTTTGTCCTTCTAACGAAGAACATGAAACTCAGCACAATGCAAAGAGCCAGCTATCTGAGCTGAGAACACTGAGCTGAGAAACGGGGTACGTTCACAAAGCCCGAGACAACACGGTTTGAAATGTGGCTTTTCCTAATGCCTCTGAAGTGGGTGAACCTGCATTTGGGATGGAAGAGTCCTGCACTTGGGACGGAAGAATCCCAAGCATTGTTACAGGCTGGCGACCAAATGGCTAAGTAGCAGTTCTGCAGAAAAGGACCTGGGGGTTACAGTGAATGAGAAGCTGGATATGAGTCAACAGTGCGCCCTTGTAGCCAAGAAAAGGCTAATGGCATATTAGGGTGCATTAGGAGGGGCATTGCCAGCAGATCCAGAGAAGTGATTATTCCCCTTTATTCAGCTCTGGTGAGGCCGCATCTGGAGTATTGTGTCCAGTTCTGGGCCCCCCACTATAGAAAGGATGTGGACACATTGGAGAGGATCCAGCAGAGGGTGACCAAAATGATTAGGGGGCTGGATCTATGAGGAGAGACTGAGGGATTTGGCTTTGTTTAGTCTGTAGAAGAGAAGAGTGAGAGGGGATTTGATAGCAGCCTTCAACTTCCTGAAAAGAGGTTCCAAAGAGGATGGAGAGAGGCTGTTCACAGTAGTGACGGATGGCAGGACAAGGAGCAATGGTCTCAAGTTACAGTGGGAGAGGTCTAGGTTGGATATTAGGAAAAACTATTTCACTAGGAGGGTGGGGAAGCGCTGGGATGGGTTACCAAGGGAGGTGGTGGAATCTTCATCCCTAAAGGTTTTTAAGTCTCAGCTTGACAAAACCCTGGCTGGGATGGTTTAGTTGGGATTGGTCCTGCCGAGGGCAGGGGGCTGGACTTGATGACCTTCTGAGGTCTCTTCCAGCTCTAGGATTCTATGATTCTATAACTCACATGAAAGCTATGTTTAAATCCATGCAGCATGGACAAGCCCTCCTTTTCAGGGCTAGAGCCTTGGATTATTCTGATGGGGCTAAAGGAAAGGGTCAGATTAGCTCAGCACCCTAACCACGTGGACCCCCATCCTGCAATTGATTCAGTGGTAACAGGATTGTGACTTGCCACTGCAGCGCCCCCTGCTGGTCACTTAGGGTACGTCTAGACTACAGGCTTTTGTCGACAGAAGTTTTGTCGACAGATATTGTCGACAAAACTTCTGTCGACAAAGAGCGTCTAGACTACATTCAGTTCTGTCGACAAAGCAAGCCTCTTTGTCGACATAACAGTGTGGACGCAAAGAACAGTTTAGATGCAATTATGCCTTCTATCGACAGAACTCTGTCAACAAAAGGTGTTATTCCTCGTAGAATGAGATTTACCAGCATCGACAAAACTGCTGACGTTATGTCGACATAACTCAAAGGCAGTGTGGACGCAGGTATAGTTTTGTCGACAAAAGTCCACTTTTGTCAACAAAACTCTGTAGTCTAGACACACCCTTAGGGAATCAGCTCTTCAGTCTCAGAGCGCCTTCCATTGGCTGGTGTCTCGCTCTTGGCTACCTGTCTCCTGCACTGGTTCAGACCCCGTATCCCTTCCTGCCCATAGTGCCCTTTCCTCCCAATACTGCCCTACTGCAATGTCCCTGTTCTCTGGGGTACCCCCCAAAGGGAACTTCTATTCCCCATACCCACCTTGCCTCAGTGACCCATTGTCAGTCATCATGCCTCAGAGGAAAACTGCAGTCTGACATGGCCACTCATTGACAAGGGGGTGTAGACTGGCTGCCTTTTGCTGCCCTAGCTGCCTCCCTGCAGCCCTAGTGCCTCAGGCCTTGAGAGCAAGGCCCCAGTCTGGGAGTTTGCCTGGCCAGAGCTCCCCAGCTCTGCCTGCCTTTTCCCAGCTCTTCTCTTCCTCAGGTCCCCTCTCTAGCCTACCGGCAGCCAGGTCCATCCTGCTCCACAGCTGAAGCAAGTTTGTCCTCGCTTTCTCTCAGGAGCCCCTATTTATACTAAACCCCACTGGGCCCTAAATGGCTGCTCCATGCTGCTGCTTGCTCCAGATCCCCAGCCCTCTCCCAGGGCTGGATTTAACCCTTGGTGGGGCCAGTGTGGGGCAGTTGCCTTGTCACACCATGCAAACAGAACACCACATCACCCAGAACAGGGCTGTGTTTGGACACAGGGGGGCTATATGCGACAAACCATAAAAGCAGGGCTTTGGCCAAATTGTTTCAAAAGGAAAAAACTTAAAAGCTTCAGGGGGTAACCGAGTTAGTGTGGAACAGGAAACACTTTAAAAACAACAAAAAGTCTTTAAGGTGCTACTAGTCTGTTCGTTGTTTTTTTGTTTCAAAAGGTGCATGAAGGGGGATATTAATTAGTCAGTGATTTCTCCAACCGGCTATCGTGCAGCCACTGGCTCTGTTCACATCATTTTCCTTTCCTTATTGGAAACTCATGCTTGCAATTTCACATGTATTTACTAATTACATTTCACGCATCTGCATTTCTCCACTCTACATGGTCTCCCAATCCGGAAGCCCTCGTTGTTTCAGAAGTATTGCCTACACACGCCGGGCAGCAGGAAAAGCCAGAAATATAGACGTTATGCAGACACACGTCCTAATTAGAACGTTTACTGTGAAGTTAGTTTCACCACCAGGTTTGTGTCAGTGCTACCCGTTTTGGCAACCTGTGTCAGGTCTTGTCAGCTCCCCGTGGTGGAATCATGCATGAGTCTGTCAGGGAAAACAAGCAAGAAAAATGATTAAGAGTCAAATTCTTTATTAAATATTGGCAGCTTCGGTGGATGTGTTTTTTTTTCCGCGCTTGGCATTCATTAACAGTTGGCACCAGTGCTAACAACTTTGGACCCCCATGAGGAATGTTGGAGTCAGAAGAGAGTCTATTTCTTTGCACTGACTCCAGAGGCACAGATGTGTAGTAGAAGAGGCCAGAAAAGGTTACTTGCATGATACAATTTGGGCTTCCAAGCCATTTGCATGAACAATGTATCTGTCCAACACAATGCACATTGGCTAACTAGAATGAGCTAAAAACAACAACAACAAATGGTCTGGTAGCACTTTATAGACTAACAAAACATGTAGATGGTATCATGAGCTTTCGTGGGCACAGCCCACTTCTTCAGATGACCGGAGTTTAGAGTTTAGGATGTTCAGATCCAAAATAAATAGGAGAGAAGAGGGGGGAGAGAGAAAAAAGGAGGAGAGTGGGAGACAGGGAGCAGAGGGTATGGAAAATCAAAGGGAAAAACAGGAAAGTAGAGCTGGGAGTCTGTAAGTATCTGAAGATTGGGTAGTTAAAACGAAGCAGTTAAGAATCAAAGTCAATTGATAGTATCCTTCCTAACATAGGAATCTACACAAAGAGCTGTTTGCAGCTTCATTGAATGTTAGGTTGATAGTGTCCCAACCATCCTTCATCACGATTGAGCCAATTAGCTGTGGCCACGAAAGCTCATGTTACCATCTACACGTTTTTTAGTCTATAAAGTGCTACCAGACCATTTGTTGTTTTTTCCTGTATAGACTAACTCGGCTACCCCCTGAAGCTTCTCAGAATGGGCTAGAATGTCTTGACTATGATTTCTATTGTTATTTGTATGGTTGATGAGTCTCCTAATGACGGGGGGGGGGGGGGAGGCTATTGTGTGGGACACTCTATAGAACTACAGCAAGGTCTATGCTCCAAAGGCCTTATGCTATAAATAGACAAGGCAGACAAAGAGAGTGTGGTTCTCATCCTTTTTCCAGTTGATGACAAGAGACACAAAGAGGTGAGGTGATTTACCCAAGGTAACACTACCAGTCCACCAGAAACTAAACTTTCTGAGTGCATTTTTTGTGATTAGATACAGCATGTTCTTTATGTGCGATTTTTGTGTCTTGCTATCTTTTTTAGTTAGTCGGGGAGGGGATCGGAGGACTCGGAGTGCAGACAGACAATTTAATTTCTGTATATAGCCTAAGGGAACATCATTCTATGCCTTGAGAATTCTAGGAATGGCTAAGGTCACCAAGGGCTAGCAAAGGCACAGCTCTTCAAAGCAAGCAAGGTACATGAAGTCCCTCTTTGTGTCGGCGAGCTAATCATGAGCAGACTTTGGATTTTAAACTTGGTGCATTTGCTCAGAGTTATTCAGCAACTTGCCTTCAGCTGGCATCTCTCAGGTGATAGAGGTATTGCTTCTGGGACTAGGCAGAGTTCGCTCTCGTCAGCTGATGTTTATGACACAGGTTGGCTGTGTCTAGACTGGCAAGTTTTTCCGCAAAATCATCTGCTTTTGCGGAAAAACTTGCCAGCTGTCTACACTGGCCGCTTGAATTTCCGCAAAAACACTGACGATCTCATGTAAGATTGTCAGTGCTTTTGCGGAAATACTATGCTGCTCCCGTTCGGGCAAAAGTCTTTTTCCAAAAAACTTTTGCGCAAAAGGGCCAGTGTAGACAGCAGAGATTTGTTTTCCACAAAAAAGCCCCGGTCGCGAAAATGGCGATTGGAGCTTTTTTGCAGAAAAGCGTGTCTAGATTGGCCACGGATGCTTTTCTGCAAAAAGTGCTTTTGCGGAAAAGCATCCTGCCAATCTAGACATGCTTTTCCGAAAATGCTTTTAATGGAAAACTTTTCTGTTAAAAGCATTTCCGGAAAATCATGCCAGTGTAGACGTAGCCGTTCTGTCTTCTAACTGGGAGACTCCCAAATCCATAAAAGAGCTTTAAAGGTTGAGGAGCAAATCTCTCCAAGGTAGATTCTCATGCAAACATGTGTCATACCAATCCTTGGGCCTGCATAGATGTGCACTAGAATTCTTTGCAGTCCCATGAAAGATTTCGGGGAGGGAGTATGTGTGAAGTATTCCGTGTCTGAAGGGAAGTGGCCACATTTCTTTGAAAGTTCAAATATATGGGGTGTGATTTTTTTTTCAGGATTAGCCAGGGGCGGCCCATCCAGATAGGCAAACAAAGCGGTCGCCTAGGGTGCCAAGTTAAATGGGTCACCAAATGGTGGTGCAATATTATTGAGGGGTTTGGAGGTGGGGCGCCGATTGCATGGTTCGCCTAAGGCGCCAGTTGCTGGCAGCTAGTCTAGGGCCCCCCCCCCCCCCCCCGGGATTAGCTCAGCTATACAAGAGACCTATAGCCAGATCCTCCATTGATATAAATCAGCGCTGTTCATTGACTTCAGCAGAACTATGCTGCTGTGAGCCAGCTGAAAGGACTAGTCCCTGGCTGCTGCAGTGCTGAGTACACTGGGAATCATTACGTTCGGAATGAGAGTCTGTCTCGCGAAGAATGATGGATCCATGTCTTGACTTCTTTTGCTAAACACTTTATTTCTGAAACTTAGGCTCTCGAAGGGATCTGTGCCACAGGAGTAACTTTCCTTTATTAAAAACAAAACAAAAACAAGGAGTCTGGTGGTGCTTTAAAGGCTAACAAACGTATTAGGCGCAGTGGTCACCAACCATTAGCTCGGGAGCTACTGGTAGATCTTGGAGCCCCTGACAGGTGATCCGGACTGGTTTGGCCAAGAAGCTATCAAGTGCCGGCACTTCAGCTGCCCCTCCCCCCACTGCTGTGCATCTCTTGTCCTTTTTAGAGATTGCACCTCGCCCCCCCCTTTCCCCCCCTGCCCAGAAGTCTCCCGCTTGCTGTGCAGAGCAGGGAAGGGAGAGGAGGGGGCACTGATGTCAGGGTGCCTCCCCTCCCACCCTGTATTCTGTCTCCACAAAAGACAGGGGTGGGGCACAACAGGGCTTGGTCTGGAGGGAGTTTGCTGGCTCCTTTGGAGGGCGGTGCAGGGCCAGGGCAGGAGCAAGCCTGCCTTAGCCCCACTGCACCACCACCCAGGAGCCACCTGAGGTAAGCAGTGTCTAGCTGGAGCCAGAATCCCAAACCCCTGCTCTATTCATGAACCCCCTCCTGCACCTCAAGCCCCTGCCCTAACCCTGAGCCTCCTAGACCCAAACTCCCTAAGGGTATGTCTACACTACCCTCCTAGTTCGAACTAGGAGGGTAATGTATGCATACCGCACTTGCTAATGAAGCCCGGGATTTGAATTTCCCGGGCTTCATTAGCATAAGCGGGGAGCCGCCATTTTTAAATCCCCGCTGCTTCGAACCCCGTGTAGCGCGGCTACACGGGGCTCGAACTAGGTAGTTCGGACTAGGGTGCCTATTCCGAACTACCGGTACACCTCGTTTCACGAGGAGTACCGGTAGTTCGGAATAGGACCCTAGTCCGAACTACCTAGTTCGAGCCCCGTGTAGCCGCGCTACACGGGGTTCGAAGCAGCGGGGATTTAAAAATGGCGGCTCCCCGCTTATGCTAATGAAGCCCGGGAAATTCAAATCCCGGGCTTCATTAGCAAGTGCGGTATGCATACATTACCCCGCTAGTTCGAACTAGCGGGGTAGTGTAGACATACCCTAAGAGAGCCCCTACCCTGAACCCCCTCCTGTACCCCAACTCCCTGCCCCAGCCCCAGCTCAGAGCCCCTCTCACACTCCAAATCCCTTAGCTCAAGACCAGAGCCTGTGCTCCAACTTTCTGCCCCTGCCTGGTGAAAAGGAAGGAGGATGGGGGAAGGGAGGGAGGGAAAACGGAGTGAGCAGGGGCGGGGCCTCAGAGAAAGGGCACAAAGGAGGCGGGGCTAAGGTATTGGGGTCGAGGTAGATCCTAGCTTGCACTTAAATTCAAAAAGTGATCGTGTGCTTAAAAAGGTTGGAGACCCCTGTATTAGGGTAGCAGCTCTAACGCCTTAATAAAAGTGTTGGTCTTTAAAGTTCCAACCAATTCCCTGCTGTTCTTTGCTGAAATGGACTAAACTGGCTACCATTCTGAAACCTTTCCTGGAGAATTAATTCACTGATTCCTTAAGGCAATCAATTGTGTGTTATGGGATCACCAAGGGTACATCAAGACTACAGGCTTTTGTCGCTAGAGGTTTTGTCAACAAATACTGTCGACAAAGCTTCTGTCGACAAAGAGCGTCTAGACTACATCCAGTTCTGTCGACAAAGTGTAGGCGCAAAGGACAGTGTAGATGCAATAGCGCCTTCTGTCAACAGAACTCTGTTGACAAAAGACGTTATTCCTCATAGAATGAGGTTTACTGCCATCGACAAAACTGCCGAGTTCTGTCGACGTTATGTCGACAGAACTCGGCGGTAGTGTAGATGCAGGTATAGTTTTGTCAACAAAAGTCCACTTTTGTCGACAAAACCCTGTAGTCTGGAAAAAATCAAAATGTTTTGACTAGCACTTCTTGGTATTGAAGAGAACAGGCCATAGCATGGCGTCTTGAAGGGAAAAGGGCATAAAAGGGGGCCCGTCTACATTTGAAGAGCCCACTTGAGGTTGTCTTTGGAATTCTCCCCTCCCCGCAACTTGGCCTTAGTTGGTTAGCTCCTCTTTCAATGGAACTGTCCGAATGCTACTCAAAGGCCTGGCATGTGAATGTGAGTCAAATCTCCTCCAGAAATCCATACGCTCTTCAGGAGCTGGCCACAGCTAGCTGAAAACTCTGGCTCCATTTCTGCAGCATAGGTGATTCTGGGGTGCACATGTATGTAGATACATTTGTGAGTATGAGATCACACTCCTACTGGAGTCAGAAAAGAATTTTCCCCTGGGACAGATAAATTGAGATCCTGGCGGGAGCGGGTTTCAATTTTACCTCCTTCTGCCGAGTGGGGCATCGGTCACTTGCATTTCAATTGGTGTAAATGGTGGATTCTCTGTAGTTTGAAGTCTTTAAATTATCTTAGGACTTGAGTGACTCTGGCAGCTGTTAAGGATCTATTACAGGAGCAGTTCTGTGGCCTATAATGTGCAGGAGGTCAGTACTTCCCAACCCCTGAGGATACACAGAGGTCTTCCAGGGGGTCCTACTCACCTAGCTATTTGCCTTGCTTTCCAACAGGCTATATGAAAAACTCTAGCAAAGACAGTACAGATTCTAACGTCATAAAGGGCAAAACAAGAAAGGAAGCAACTTTTCAGTAAGAGTGTGCTGGGACGCTTTTGTACGTCTATGTCTGATTTGGTGAGCAGGTAGAATAGAAGTGAACTAACACTTGGGGGTACACAAGACAAATCCAATTCTGGAAAGAGGTACGGGAGTCTGAACTAAAGAGTGGGGCTGACAGTCACCATGGACCCCCGGGCGGGGTGTATGAGAAGGGGCAACTGCTTGCACCTAGAAGGGCATGGCCAAGTGTGGAAGGGGCAGGGCCGAGGGCAGGTATTCCATGATGCTCCCCACCAGCCCTCAGAGGGGTGCTCTGGTGGCCATTAAAATGGTCCCGGAGCTCCAACTGCCACTGTTGCCCAAGTAACAGCAGCAGCAGCTGAGAGCTCTGGGCACCTTTGAATCTCTGAGCCCCAGGGCAACTGCCCCCTTTGCAGGCCTGGGACTAAATGATCATGATGGTCTCTTATGGGCTGTAGAGTCTATGAGTCCATAGCAGATCTGCCCATGAGTCTGCACAACATGCTAGATGGGTGGAGAACTGGAGCTGCAAAATCAATGGCAGGTCACTTTTTTCTCTTCTTCGCCATCCGTATGAGTCAGGTGGGGGCAGGGAATTTGTGTGTGTTGGGGGCCACTGGCCCACAGAAAAATCAGTCGGGGGCCGCACAAAAGTGAGAACCAAAAAAAAAGAAAACCACCCAAAAAAACAAACAAAACCCACACACCTCACTGACATGGCCCTGCCGGAGAAGCAGAAAGACCCTCCCCCACATTCCCCTCACACACCAGAGCCTAGTGGGACCCGGGTGAGTAGATTTTATGGGGGAAAGCCGCCAGGTAGCATTTCACTGTGCCAACCTGGAAGAGGGGGAGCAGCAGCGAGCGGAGTCACTTCCTGCCCCTGATAGGCAGAGCCCATGGATAGGATCTGGCTCTGGCTTACCTAATTCCCCTCCCCCAAAACTCAAGGATCCTCCCCCGCTGCAAGGAGCCAGCACTGGCACTCCAGCCTCACGGGGGGGAGGAGGGGCACTTCTGGAGGGAGACATGGGGCTGGAGCACTAGCCTGGGCTCCCCAGTACTGAGGGAAGCCCCGAGCCTCAGGGGTTGGATCTAGACAAGCCAAGGTCCGGATCCAGCCCTAGGAACTTAGGTCTCCCACTCCTAGATCATTATAATTTTTGTGCAGACGTCTAGTCCTGAGAAATGACAAATTCCATTCCCCGCCTCCCATCAAACGCCTACCGTACTTATGGGCTTTCCGTAAAGCCATTCACACAGCTTATAATTCTGAATCAGAAATATAAATCAGAGATGTCATGCAAATGGAAGGAGTCTTTCTGAATTAGAGCTTTTAACTCCATCTCCCTGCCAAAGCGGGATAAATCTCTCCTCTAAAAGAGGCATTAAATTGATGGTACATTTGTCTGTCGCCAAAAATGCCAAGTTATATATTTGCATTCCTTGAATATTTTCTAAGCTTCTTAAGTGAAATTCTCACAAACACCCAGTGAAAGTATTAGGATCCTAAGTCTAATTCACTTTGAATGGTGTTTTACCACTTGTCTGAAATCCTTGTAAAGCCACATAATTTCTGTGGGTTAATGACTTGAAGCATGTCGGGAAATAATTGAATTATAGTCAATTATTGAATTACAGTCAATTGAATGAGAGTTGCCATTCCTGAGATTATAACATACTAGCAGACTTACCCGTCTTTGCTTGGTTCTTTCAGGGCAGGGGACTGAGCACGTGGGAGGCGCAGGAGTCAGGGGCTTGTGTATGTGGGGAGTGCAGGGCAGGAGGCTGGAGGTGTGGAGGGTGCAGGACTCTTGTTTGGGGGTGAGGAGGGTGCAGGAGTCTGGGTTGGGGATGAGGAGGAGATCAGGGCAGGTGGTGGGGGACTCAGGGCAAGGGGCAAGAATGTGGCGTGGGACTCAGGGGAGGTGTGGGACTCAGGGCATGGGCTGGGGGAGGCCGACAGTTTTGCTCTGGGGCCAGTTAGGCCCCGCGGCTTCTCTCCAGGGCTCTCCTGGGGACAACAGGGGCTACACTGACCAGCTGGCAGGTGCTCCCCAGACCAGGGCAGTGTGGCGCGGGCCATGCTGCTGGCCAGCAGCTGCTCCCTAGGGCTGGAATCCTTGTTGCCCTTCTGTGGTCATTCTGGTGTATAAATAACTGTCCCATGTGCTTGCTGCCCCCTTGTGGTCATTCCTGAGTATAACTGTCTCTGCTATCACACCCCTCCCTTTCCATTTGATGAGAAACAATAACATTCCAGGCATATCCCATGGCCCTGGCACAACCAAACCCTGGCCTTGCTTTAAGTATGATAAGAGGAAGCTCCCTACCAAATTTGGTAGTCCTCGTTCTTCCCATTTAAACGGCGAAGAGTCCTGTGGCACCTTATAGACTAACTGAAGAGTTGGAGCATAAGCTTTCGTGGGCAAAGACTCACTTCTTCCCATTTAGGAGGAGTTCTTGAACAAATGGACTCACAGATGGACTAGGGTTGCCAGGTGTCTGGATTTTGCCCCGACAGACTGATTTTCGCCTTCGCTGTCCGGTAAAAAAAAACCAGAAAATACCAGACATGTAAAATGTCCAGTATTTTCTATTTTTCTCGGATGGAAGGCCGGTGGGGACATTCTTCCCCTGCTGCATCTGGCGGGGACAGAGGGAGTGGGGAGCATGGGAGCATGGGGATTTAAAGGCGCAGTTAACTTTTAGCATCCCGTGATTTTTTTTTTTTTTTGCTCAACCAATTTTTTTCCCTCCATGTTCAATATTTTTTGGAAAGTATCTGGCAACCTAAGACGGATAGACAGAAACACAGACAGACAGACATATGAACTCTCTCAAATAGAGAGTAGATGTACACAGCATATGGTGCCCGAGTGTATCGAATCAATTCATATCCTTTGCTGCTTGTTTGAACTTACATTAATCACGTATTTTTAGCTCAGTATGCTATAGTTTTGTTCTCACAGTGGCTGAGGTGGAGGAATCTGGCACGACTACCAGGAAACCATGTCCTAACCATTGCGACAAATGCCAAATTTCTGAAATATAGGTATTTAATGTTAGGCATCTACATCTATACTAATGCAACTAAGTACAGTACCCTTGTTTTGAGAATACAGAGCAACCATGACACATCTTAAAATCAGGACACTTTGGTGTTTAAAAATGGGTTGAGATGCCTCACTGTAGACAGCCATCTCTGAGAATGTTGTGTAGTGTCTGCTAGAAACTGGACTAAGACCACCAACTCCTTCAATAAAAGGACACATTTTTCCCTGGGTTAATAATCCCTTTCAACTTTGATACTGCATAAAGTGGCTTCACCTTTCATTGCAAGGCCACGTTCTACCCGTCACTCTCACAGTCGAGCAAATCCCATTAAAAATAGACCAATTTTTAGGGACAAATTGTGCAGACATTTTTATATGAATTGAACCAAATAACTGAAGTTTGGGGAATTTCACATCTGTTTCCCCAGCTTTTTCAGCGGGAACTCATCTCTGAGTGCATCTCACTGCAGCGATTTTCCAGAAAAACGGCCCTTTTTCTGGAAAAACAATACTTGCCAGTTGAATTCTTTCAACAGAAAGTTGAAAGAACTGAGGTTTTTTTCAATGGCGGTCAACCTCATTCTACGATGAAGAAGCCTTTTTTCTGAAAAAGCTTTTTTGGAAAAAGGCATGTGTGGATGCAGAAGAGGGAATTCTTTCAAAAAAAGAGGCCTTCAGGAAATAACACAGGTGCCCTGGTGGCCACTCTGTCCAGACTAATTACAACTTAAATGCAATATAGCGTCCAATCAATGTGGATGCTATCTTTCTAAAAAGCACATCTGTTTTTTCATTGCACTTTTGCTGTGTGGACGCTCTCTTTCTAAATAAACTTTCCCAGAAGATCTCTTCCGGAAAAGTTTCTTTCAAAAGAAGCCTGCAGTCTAGATGTAGCCTCTAAATATGTTCATAATGTTTTCTGTTCACCTTTAACTAATCTCAAACCAGGATTATAAACCATGAGGAAAACAAAATTTCTCCAGTGAAAAAGTGAGAAAATCATACTTAAATACTACATATTCTCCCTCTCCCCTCTAACCTCCATGCTTGGCCAACTCTCTTTTTCATTCACAAAATGTAACACAAACTACTTGTATCTCCTTTCTTTCCTACTGTAACTGACCTGTATTAACCTGGCTACTCAATACCATGGGTTTTATTTTTCCAACACAATAGACACAGGGGTCCCCCCTCCCACTTCTTCTCCTCCTCCTTCTCTTCAACTTTGGCATCATTTGGATGAATGGAAAAATTAATTGATTTTCCCTAATGATGTCTCCTCTGGGTAGATCAGGTTAACTGTGGACAGCAGCTGCAGTTTAATTTGTGATTGTGCAATTGAAAATTATGTACTTATTGGATTACTGCACCTGACCATGAGATTGGCAAGATGCCTTGCCTTCAAAACGGAGACTCAGGGGGTTTACAGAGCTGAGAAGAGAGAAAGAACAATTGTCAATTTGTTTTAGGATCAAGTGATGTGAGCTGTTTATTTTTTAAGGATTGTAGAAAAAGTAAGCTTAGGTCTTAAAATAAGTCACAAAACGTGTTATTAATTCATTGCACGTGCTGGTGTTAACCAGACCAGCTGATGGGGTTGAGGAGGGGCAAGGAGGAGTTGCCCTGGGGCTCAGTGATTCAAAAGAGCCAAGGGCTCCAAGCCCTTGAAATTGCTGCCGGAGCGCTACACACCACACCCAAGGCAGCCTTGAGGGCTGACTGCCCTTGGCCCCGCCCCTTTCAGGAGCACGGAGCTGCTTCCTCCATCTTGCCCAGAGGCCCACCGCAACTCCGCTGGTGTTAGCCCAAAACCCAGCGTGGAGGCACTAGAACCAGAAAACGAATTGAATCAGAAAGGCTATGTCTATACTAGGAGATGATTTTGAATGTACTAAGTTCGACTTCTGGGCATCCGACTTTACAAATTCGAAGTTTCGTGTCCTCACTATGGGGAAGAATCAAATGTAGTCTGAGGCAGGCTCTGTTAATGTGGATGCACTACCTCAGACTCAGAGCCCCGGGAGGCACGCCGGGGAGCTGCGGGAGGCCTCCCCGAGGCCAATTTGCTTGAATTCGTGGCACCGGAGTGTCCACCCGAACGTTATTTCGAGCTTACAAGTTTGGTCACAGTGTTGTTCCTCATGAAAAGCAGCACGACAGAGTTCAGATTCTGTGGCCCCTTCATCCGTAATAATGGGCTTGGTAGTGTGGATACATCGCTTACAAAATCAACCTTGGGGGTATAAGTTTGAAGTACCGTCCTGGTGTACACCAGGCCAAATTGACCACAGTGTAACTATCTGCTCTAGTTTCATTCTATGAATTAATTAGAGCTCATAACAACAGGCAGAATGGACCATCTAGCCCCGTGTTCTGTCTTCAGTTGGGGCCAGATGCCTCAGAGACAATGACCAGAAGAGGGCAATTACCAAATGATAATTGTCCAGTCATCCAGTCCCAGTATCATCCAAAGGGGGAGGAGAGGTAAAGGGGACAACTGACTAAGGGCCTGGTGATCCAGCTGCAGCTCCTACTGAAGCAACCGTGGCCAGAGCTCCGGTCTCTTTTTAATCACCCTTGGAGCCCCGTGCGGCTTGCGCTGAGTAGCTGCGAGGGCTCCGTAGAGGGGGCTAGGCCCCCTGTCGCACATCTTCTGACTGAGCGCCCACCCCTTCCAGGTGTACAGAGCCGGTCAGCCCCCCAGCATGCCCGGGGGGCCAGCAATTCTGTGGGCCCCACTGTCTGGCAGCCAGAGGCTTAGGAAGCCCATGGGGTTGCATCGCTGACCATCTTGCTACTATCCCTGGATGGGTCGGTCCTCACAGAATCACAGAATCCTTGAACACTAGAACTGGCAGTGACCTCAAGAGTCCAGTCCAGTCCCCTCGTGGCAGGACCAAGTACCGTCTAGATCATCCTTTTATATACCTGCCTTTCAGTAAAGCATTTGACAGAGAACCAGATGTGACAGTGGGGATTGTGTTCGCTCTGTTCGCTTTGCGATGCTGTGTGTGATTCCTACTGTCCTGTACTGTTCTGTTGTAGCCGCGTGTGTGTGCCTCAGTTTCCCTGGCACTGCACTGGAACCCAGCTGGGGATGGGAATATTGGCTGTGGCTCACACTGAGGGGAAGGCTGCTCTATCTTAGCACGTCCACAACAATCACTCAGGCTATCCTGTAAACCTGAACCCGGGCAGTGGGGAGCAACCGGGTGACACCTTGCCCAGGAATCTGAACAAAGGAGGGGAGGGAGCTGCCTGGAGGGCTGGGACCTGTTGCATATTTAATTCTTTTTTGAACCCACTTATCCTGGTGGCCTTCACAGCATCCCCTGAACCCCAAGTTGACTGTGTGGTTTTTGAAGTGCTTCTTTTGCTGTTTGTTCAGGGTTTTTTTTTTTCTTTTAAACCTACTGTCTATTAATTGCATTGGGTGAGCCCAGTTTCTGGTAAAGAGCAAAATATCACTTCCTTATTTATTTTCTCCATCTCGTTTTGGGTTCTGCAGGCCTCTCTCATATTCTCCACTTAGTCATCTCTTTGGAAGGGGAACTGTTCTCATCTTTTTAATCTCCCATAGAGAAGCTGTTGCGTGCCCCCGATCACCTTGGTCATGCTTCTTTCTATCTTTTTCAATTCTAACATATAAATATTTAAATGGGGCAACCAGAACTACATGCAGTATTCATGGTATCATGGATTTATATAGTGGTATAGCTGAACCTCACTGGTCTGGAATTCTCTGGTCCTGCAACATCTGTGGTGCTTCCTGACCATGGATATTGCTGGACCACAGAGTCCCGGCACCTTGGAACAGGGGCTGGCTGGGAGTCCAGGGGCAGAGGGGCCATTGGCTAGGGGGAAGGCAGCTGGGAGCCCAGCTGGGACAGGGAGAGAGCCAGGCTGGGGTGCAGGCGGGCTAGGAGTGGGCCAGATGGATGGTGGCAGGGGGGCCAACAGAATGGTGGCCAGAGCTGACACAGGTCGGTGGCCAAGAGGAGAACCTGGGATCTAGAACCGGTGACCAGGAGGGGAGCCTGGCCAGGAGGCTGGTGGCCCCCCAGGAGAGCCTGGAGGCTGGCTTCAGAGGGGCCTGCATTGACCGGGTGTGGCAAACTCCTTCATTCAGGACCAGTCATGTCCCAAGGGTGCCAGACCAGGGAGGTCCAATTGTATTGTGATATTTTCTGTCTTATTATCCATCCCTTTCCTAGTGATTCCTAACCTGGGTAGCTTTTTTTTACTGCCGCTGCACATTGAGCAGACGTTGTCTGAGCACTGCTCACAATAACTCCAAGATCTTTCTCTTGAGTGGCAACATGAAGTTAGACCCCTTCTGTTTGTATGTATAGTTGGGATTATGTTTTCCAGTGTGCATTACTTTCAATTTCAGCTGCCTTTTTCTTGCCTTGTCACTCAGGTTTGTGCTCCCGTTGTAACTCTTCACAGTCTGCTTTGGATTTAATGAGACTCTGTAATTTCTATGGCTGCACTCTTTGTTTACTTCTTTTCCCAGATCACTAATGAATATGTTAAATAGTAGAGGGTCCCATACAGATAACCTTGAGAGACCCTGCTATGGACTCTTCTCCATTCTGATAGCTGGATATTGTTTCTTATAATTAGTTTACTGTGTTTTGACCACTTACTGATTGAAAAAAAAACCACTATCATGTAAATATATCATGGTTTGGTTTCTGTTTTAATAATTTATGTGGTCAGAAAAATAATGAAGGAACTTTATTAAATGCAAAGGACCAGACTCACATAAAATGCAAAACAAACCAAAAAACGATTGATTTCACTGGAATTACATCAGTTTAAAAACCAGCTCAGAATCTGGCTCATTATTTTTAATCTTAAAATTGACAGTGGCCCTTTAAATTCTCTACATATTTGAACTCAAGTCACTTCACATAGTATTTCCAGCACAGAGCATATTTTAGAAGTTCTTACAATAGAAGAGAGAAACGTGTTTGCACCATTAAATTTTCCATCCGAAGTGAAAATATTTTGCAATTTGGATGGCTTGGTGGATATTTATACTCTTTGAAGCAGCAGCCAGCGTTTTAGAATTTCATATTTGTGCCATCGTTTTGCAGACGTCAAGTTTATATTATGAATTTTGTGGTCATATTCTTAAGGTCTTCTAAGCTTTGTTTCCATTTCGGAAAAATCAAAAGCCTGTTGGAATCCTTGACAAATACTGTTCCCTTCTTTCCAAAATATGCCAAGGGCACCAAAAGTGCAAATCAAGGAGTAAATTCTGCTCTAACATAGACATTCGGTGCACCCTTGAACTCAGGCAAAGTTGCTGAGCAATTACCAGTGACAGATATTTTACAAAAGTAACGTCTGAGTCCATCCAGTGCAGTCTCCTGTCACCAACAGTGAACAACCAGATGTTTCAGAGGAAGAATTAATCATGAGGTAACCTGCTCCTAGGAAAATTTTCCACCTTACTTCAATCACTCAGGCCTGGTCTACATTAGACCAAGCAGGTCGGCTTAAGGCAGGGCTACTCATCTTTGGAAGCCCCAGGAGCCACAATGATACTCACAGCATATGCCGAGAGCTGCAACTTAAGTGTGGTGGCATATACGTGCAAATATGTATGCAAATAGTTTCTTTCACATTGACGGGTGTGAATACAAAGCACTTCCCACAATGTCCCGCCACTTCCTCCCTGAGGGGTATAAATGCTAATACCCTGTTCCAGCCAGCCCATCCGCTTGTGTCTTTCAATGCTCACCCCATGTGGGAGACACTTCACTGTTGTGGAACATGTTGCCAGGGGAGGCCATCTTCAAAGGATCCCACCTGTGGGCCATGTGTTGAGCCCTGCGTAAACCCAAACTGCACCACAGGCCACAAACAAATGGGCCACATGTTGAGTAGCCTTAGCTTAAGGTACACCATCCTGCTGTGCAAAATACATACCTGGATTCAGAGTACCTTAGGCTGAGCTACACTGTGGGAGACCACAGAATGAGGAGTAAGCTGCCCTCCGCATTCGATTTAGGTGTCTACACTAGACCCGCTAAATGGAACGTTAAACCTCCAGAGGTCAATCTTCTCTGTAGTGTAGACAAGTCCTAAAAGTTGTTTTATATCCTGAAGCACGAGGCCTATTATCCCTTCCAAAACATATGTTCATATTTATTATTTGGATTTTCTTGTCCCCCAGATGACAGTCCAATGCTTTTTCCTTGCCTAGACGTAAAAGAATTGTCATGCTACATTGTCATGCTTGATAGATGGCCCTTATGTTGGGAATACTTCTCCGACAGTTCTGTGGATTTGCAGGACAAGCCAAAGTTTACCCTCCTTGAACAAATTTACAAAGCAAAAATAGAACCGTGTCCTCTAAAGGTATCAGAAAATTTCTTATGACAAACCGGACAATGTTTATCTGTTTCATAATTACACTTGAGTATGTTAGATTGGTCAACATTAGAACTGTGGCCTACCCTATTTCAATTTTTTTTTCTGCTTTTCTTGCTCTTCCCAAGAGTCTGTTGGAATCAGACAGCAATTAAAAAGAGTGTTGGATTTAATATTACCTATTCCATTCTTCTATCAGTGCACATGTGTTCTGGTTTGTTGCTAGGACAGTGCATGGCCCACTTTATTAAAAATGTATCTTGCTTCAGATAGATTCATTCTTTTGGTTCTGATAAGTGCTGAGACGATTGATCAGTTGTGAATTCTTCATGTTGACGAGAAGAGAGTCACACGCTATGGCAAACATTCTAGGCACGCACTTGTAACCAGGGCAAATACATAAAGAATAATTTTGGGAGCCTTTGATTTTTTTTTCTTATTGTGACATCTCAGCTGGGTAGCTGTGGTGTAATCTCCATGCCAAGGAAATGAACTCATCAGCTTGTTTGAATACTCACTTTTATCATAGCTGAACTGCTATCATAATGACAGGATTAGACTCTTCAGCTGTGTTGACTGGCTCTAATTTGTTCTATCAGGTTTATTTTGTATGGCCTGCTAGATGGCCCTTACGTTGGACTGCTTCTCTTCAAAGCACTTGACAAAGGTTAGCTGACAATCACAGTAAGCATTCCTTGTGGAGTGGTAGCCCTGTTTTAAAAGCTCAGGGGCCAGATGTGGCACCCTGGCTTGCCTGTATCTGGCCCCTAAGGCTCGGGGCTCCCCCAAGCATTGGGGAGCCAGTGTTGGCCCTCCAGCGCCTCTCCCCACACCCGCTGCCATCCCCCTGCAGCCCTGCAGGGCTGGAAAACACATAATCTACTAGCTTGGGCCTGCCCCAGGCTCTGGTGTGTGAGGGGAATGTGGGGCGTGTCTCTCTCCTTCGCAGTTAGGGGCCACATCAGTGAAGGTTTGTTTGATAGGGGGGTATTATTTTATTTATTTATTTTTGCTTCTCACTGATTTAACTGTGGCTCAGTAGCCACCAGCCCAAGAAAGGTTCCCCCACCCCTGAGCTATAGCAAGCACAGACTTTAAATCGTCCTGGAAAGTGACTTGCCCCAAACTTACAAAAGGAAGAGAAGGTCAGAGCAAGGATTAGGAAAAATTAGGAATTCTTAGCTCCCAGACATGTGATCAAACTCAAAATCGCCCCTTTTCAGTTTAGAAAAGAGGAGATTAAGGGGGGATATGATAGAGGTCTATAAAATCATGAGTGGTGTGGAGAGAGTGAATAAAGGAAAGTTATTTATTAGTTCCCATAATAGAAGAACTAGAGGACACCAAATGAAATGAATGGGTAGCAGGTTTAAAACTAATAAAAGAAAGTTCTTCACACAGCGCGTTGTCAACCCGTGGAACTCCTTGCCAGAGGAGGCTGTGAAGGCTAGGACTATAGCAGAGTTTAAAGAGAAGCTAGATAATTTAATGGAGGTTAGGTCCATAAAAGGCTATTAGCCAGGGGATAGAAATGGTGTCCTTGGCCTCTGTTTGTCAGAGGCTGGAGATGGATGGCACGAGACAAATCGCTTCATCATTGTCTTCAGTGCACCCTCTCTGGGGCACCTGGTGCTGGCCAGTGTCGGCAGACAGGCTACTGGGCTAGATGGACCTTCGGTCTGACCCAGTACAGCCATTCTTATGTTCTTATGCCCCCACCTGGTATTTGCGTAGAATCCATTGTGCAGATTCCATGTATGGTCTCCTGTCTCAACCATCTGCCAGGGAGCGTATATTAGCAAACATACAGGAATACTTCACACCGTGAGAAACCTTGAATTCAGTCACTTACCACATGGTCACCCAGTGCACACCCAGCATATTAAAAAGGTGTCCCAAGTGACAGAACTAATAACCATCAGGATCAGGGAGGAAGGTGTTTCTTTCACTAAGGAGCGACAAACCCATTGTAAGCCTGGCATAAAATTTTCAAGTCTGTCTGTGTTCCTATTGTTCTTTCTTGCTCTTCTTACCTACATTCTGGCCTGTAAGGAATATAAACCTCTGAACTTTTGTGTTCAAATAAACTTTATTTGTTCAACTGTATTTTAAATTAGTTAAAACACATCCACCCATTCCTAATTTTCAACTCATAACACCTAAGACATAAGAATGGCCACACTGGGCCAGGCCAAAGGTCCATCTAGCTCAGTATCCTGTCTTCTGACCAATGTCATTTACCCCAGACATGGTGAACAGAACAGGTAATCATCAAATGATCCCACCTCTGTCCCCCATTCCCAGCTTTTGACAAACAGAGGCTAGGGACAACATTCTTGCCCATCCTGGCTAATAGGCATTGATGGACCTATCCACCGTGAATATATCTAGCTCTTTTTTGAACCCTGTTAAAATCCTGGCCTTCACAACATCCTCTGGCAAGGAGTTCCACAGGTTGACTGTGCTTTGTGTGAAGAAGTACTTCCTTTTTGAGTAGGTAACAAGGAAACGTGTTACCTACTCAATTCTTTTGGGGACTCCTCATTCTTGTGTTATGAGAAGGAGTGAATAATTCTACCAGACAACAGTGTACATGATCCCTGTACTTCTGTAATATTAGGTCTAGGGTTTTTTAGTATAACAGATATTTAAATGAAGGAACGTGTGTCAGTAAGATTACATCCTCTCTGAAGCATTAGACTGGGCTCCTACACAGTTGTTGTCCTATTCCCCTTCTTGTTCACACAAAATCCCTCTTGACGTAACTGGCCCTGTGGAGGGTGTGTGGCAAAGTTCGGCCGTTGCTTTCACTCAAGCTGGTAACCCTGCCACATTGCCAAAAGGACACCAGCTAAGTCACTCAGGTGCTGACAGACCCCCCAAAGCCTTCCCACAATTCCCCTCACCTGGTGCCCAGCAGAACGGAGACAATTTCCCACAGTTCCCTGAGAAAGAGTTATGGAGTGTCTCAGCTAACTGCAGCACAGAAAGCTGAGGGTTGTGCCCCAGAAGCCCTGGAAAAACAGAGCTGAGTGCAGCTCTGGCAACTCAAGGGTGGTTTTGCAGTGTGGTGCTCACACAGGGATATGGCTAACCCTGGTGCTCAGACCGTGGGCTAATATCTTCCCGGAAGATGTATCCTCAGAGCTAGGCGAGCTGAGAAAGTTGCTAAGAGGTTAATTCACAATAACAAGTAAAAATAACCCAAAACACTTCCTCTTAAGGTCGGTGGGATTCATCTGGCTGCAATGTGGCCTCACGTTTTCAGCTGCAATCGTCTTGCCTCTTGTTTGAAACATATAAGAACATAAGAACATAAGAACGGCCGTACTGGGTCAGACCAAAGGTCCATCTAGCCAAGTATCCTGTCTGACCTAACCTCCATGAAATTATCGAGCTTCTCTTTAAACTCTATTATAGTCCTAGCCTTCACAGCCTCCTCTGGCAAGGAGTTCCATAGATGAAATAAAGGAGAAAACCTGTTCCCATCTTCCCCAGTGTCAATCCAGAATAAGTCAACTGAAGTGACTCCAGATTTGCAGCAATGCGGGTGAGAGGAAAATTTGTTTTTAAACCTGAAAATGTTCACCAGCGGTAAGAGAGCCTGCCTATTGCCATTTCCTTTTCTTGTCTGTCAGGTAACGACCTTAGAAGGATGCTCTGTATTTCCGAGAATCGCTATGGAATATGGTATAGACAAAACCCAATGCTTACATAGCGCAGTCATCCGGAGCCCAGGAGGCCTGTGCATCAGGCACTACAATTCTTAAGCGAGCTGTGTGACCTACAGCCACAAATGCGATCCCCCCCTGTGGTTAATTTGTTCCTATAACTTTCCTCTAAGGCCAACGCTCTTCTTTATAACAAAAGACAAATATTCCCAGAGAGAGGCGGTGCACAGTACACACTTCTGGCTGAGCAAACATTTTATTAAGGCATCGGAGGCATTCAGGACAGGGCCTGGTGAAAGGAAGACGCTAAAGGAGATGGTTCAGAGCAAATATTTTGGGGGCTGGAAGGGAATTATTCATAAGTCTGCATGGAAACATAGATGATTTCTTAGATAGAAACTTTCTACTTTCCAAGCAGAATCTTTCCTCTCCACAAACACTTATTAATTACGTTTCACAACAGTCCTGTGGGGGTAATATTTTCATACCCATTTTACAAGGGACTTGACCAAAATCAACCAGTGAACTAGTCCCTGGCCAACCCAGCAATAGAACTCAGGAAGGTTCCAAACTCCTAGGCCTTTGTTCTAATCACAGGCCAACACGCCGCTCCCTGCACCCATTCTGCACAAAACAGGTCACAACAATGAACAGGGTCATCGTAGGGCGTTCAGCTGCCTGTGTCTACTCCCATCGCAGCTTAAAAAGACCACCTCCTGCGCCACCTCCATCATGGATTTCTGAAGTTTCCTGCCAAACGGGGCTTCCAAACTCTATTCCTCTGCACGACATTTCCTGAAAATTATTGCCTTGCCTGGGTGCAGTTGTCCAATTTGTTGTGCCGAGCTTGTGCAGTCTTGTTTGATTTCAAAGGATGTGTGTGTGATGTCAATACCAGGACGTACTGAGCATTGGACTGCCAGATTTTCCAAGCGGGAGTAATAAAATGCAAAGCACATAGCGCAAATCTACATAGCATGGTCTGGATGCTTGCCCTTTTGCCTCTGAATTGCTTTTTGAATGCATGCCCTGACCAATACAAGTGAAATTATTCTGATTAGACATCTTGAAAGAGTCCCCAGGGACATGCTGGGCTCTGAACATTTCCTAATTTGCTGCAAAACAATCTCAGGCAGTAGAGTTCAACATCAGGGGTTTTTAGGTCTCTTGGGATGACTTGAAAACCTTTTATCCTTCCAGAGTCTGGGACAATCTGGGGACGTGTCACCAAATAAAGATAAAGAACCTCTTGTTGCTCCACTTAATTTATATGTAAAATACATTTCTCATTACTTTATCGTAGTCTGAGAGATATGTCCTCTGGAGAAACACATTTACTCATTTGTTTATTCTATTTTCAGAAGCATGATAAATTCCTTAGTTCATGCCTGGCCACATTGTTTGTGGAGCTGGACCTAAAACCAGACCCAGAACCAAAAGACCATCATCTTCTGCTAAAGTTGAGACCTGGATCCAAGTTTTGTATGCAGAACCTCTTTGGGCAATGAGGTGACCTCAAGCTTCAAACCCCAAACTCTCTCAAAGTTTGGATCTCGATCTGCTTCGTTGCTAATGGTGTTTAAGATCGAGACCCTTCCACTGTGCCTCATGGCTAATGGTGTATAATTGCAGAAGGGTCCCCATTTCCAACAGAATAAGATACAGAGGAGATAGTTTGACCGCACCCAGGCAAGGCAATTCTATTCTGTCACCACTATGTTCTAAAAGTAGCAATCTAAAAACAGGCACAGGAGACAGAGGACTGGCCCAGCAAGTCTGATATTGTGCTACTCATGTTGAGCAAACCCTGAAGCTTCATATTAAGAGAGCTCATATACTTGGCCAATAGTCCAATGGTAAATACAGTGGAAAATGTCCTTCCTGACTTCCTTGAAGGGGATCAACTTATGCCCTGCAGTATGAGTAAGTGTGTGCTACTTAATAGCAACGACCCATATTATTGGTCATAAAATTATCCAACCCTATATTAAATTTGCCGGTAGTTAAAGCTAGCTCAGAAAAGGGAGAAACAAGCAAGAGAATTCAAAAAATATTTCAAAAGTTAGGAAAATATTCACCCGTTTCAATAGTTCACCAAACAAATAGGGGCGGGGAGGTGTCTTGTGAAATATCGATTGATGTCTTTTTGAAATGTGCATCTGTCTGCCTTACTGTCTGTCTGTGTGTCCGTCTGTATGTTCAAGACTTGCTCCCAAACAGTAAGAGCAAGGACCACCACGTGTGATATGCAGCTTCCTCGTCTCCCAAATTAAAGCAAGTTGAGGGTTTGGTTGTGCCAGGAAAACGGGATCTGCTGGAATGGGATTTTTTGCCATAACTTGGAAAGGGAAGGGGTCTGATAGGAGGAACAGGGATACTGCAGAATGATCACTGAGAGCACAGGGAGAGCTGTATTGCAGAATGACCCCTGGGAACAGGTACAACACCAACAAGGGTGGCCAGCTGTGGCCAAGGATCAACAGCTTGCTGGCCACCAGACTGAGTAAGGAGTCTCCCTGCTCCAAAGTCCTCTCCCTGGCCCTTGGCCAAAGCACCAGAGTGGGGGTGGGAGAGAGCACCAGCAGCCAGCAGCCCTGCGATTCCCTGGAGCAACCACACCCCACTATCCCCAGCACCACTGAACTGCCTTGCAGGCCCTCCCCTTCTTGCCCTGAGCCCCCACCCCTGAGCTCCCCCTCCTCCTAACCCCTTGCCCTGATTCCTGCACCCCCATCCCCTCCCCTGAGCCCCTCCTAGTCTCCCAACCCTGACTCCTACACCCTCCCACACCCAGCCTCCTGCCCTGAACCCCCCACATTCCCAATTCCCTACCCTGCCTACAGCACCCCCAGATCACCAGCCCCCTGCCCTGACCCCCCACATTCCCAGCGGCCTGCTCTGCCTACAGCACCCCCATATCACAGCCCCCTGCTCTGACCCCCCACATTCCCAGTGGCCTGCCCTGCCTACAGCACCCCCATATCACCAGCCCCCTGCTCTGACCCCCCACATTCCCAGTGGCCTGCCCTGCCTATAGCATCCCCATATCACCAGCCCCCTGCCCTGAGCCCCCCCACAATCCCAATGCCCTGCCTACAGCACCCCCAGATCACCAGCCCCCTGCTCTGACCCCCCACATTCCCAGTGGCCTGCCCTGCCTATAGCATCCCCATATCACCAGCCCCCTGCCCTGAGCCCCCCCACATTCCCAATGCTCTGCCTTGCCTACAGCACCCCCATATCACCAGCCCCCTGCCCTGACGAACCAGGTCAACCCCAGATAAGTCTTCTCATTTTCTAATATTTACAATTTTGGAAATTGAGTTATTGCCAGAATTTTGAGATTTTGAGCCCTAACTATTGACTATTATAACCCGCAGTATAATGCCACAAAGGGACTCTGCACTAAGACCACAATTTAATTTATTTGCTCCACATTTATTGGCCAGTAATTGCATGGAGTGATACTTTTTGCACCTAGTATGGGATGGAATTAAAAAAGAGGGACTAACACATTTTTACTATGCTATAAATAACCCTAAAAGCATTGGAGGTGTACATATCCCTTCCCTCGATCTGTTGCACATGAACGATTTATTGGGCCTTCAGGATTTCTCCCAGAAATGATGGTTAGAGACAGTGAAGAAAAGGGATGTGACGTGTCTGGGGGTTCCGAAAAAAAATGCCTACAACTCCTCCTGCTTTTATTTATTTATTTATTGCATACCTCTCCATTTCCAGTTTAGCGATGGAACTAGAAGCAGGACACCTGAAATTTGGCTTAGAGGAGTTCATTCTCCTATGTTTAGAACCCACTTAGACCCCAGATTTAGCAAAAACGCTAAACTTTTGAGCGGAAGGTACCATTTGGCTCTGGAAAAGCTACGTTTGTGGCTGATCCATGAGCGTCCAAATGTAATCCCTGTAGGAAGAGTAATTATTTCTTCAATAGAGTCAGATCCTCAGGCCTAATCTACACTATGTCTCCCCCCACCAGTCTAAGGGTACGGCTAGACTGCATGCTTCTTTCGAAAGAAGCTTTTTTTGGAAGAGATCTTCTGAAAAGAACTTCTTCCAAAAGAGAGCATCCATACTTCGAAAGCGCATTGAAAAAGCGATCTGCTTTTTCAAAAGAGAGTGTCCACACTCATTGGATGCTCTCTTGCAAGTAAGCAGTATTACTATGGGTGAAATGACCACCAGGGCACCAGTGCTTTTTCCTGGAGGCCTCTTCTTTCGAAACAAATTCCCTCTTCTGTGTCCACATATGCCTTTTTCCAAAAGAGCATTTTCAGAAAAAGTATTCTTCCTTGTAGAATGAGGTTTACCAAAGTTGGAAAAACCCTGCGTTCTTTAGATTTTCTTTCAAAAGAACATGATTGCAGTGTGGACGTAGGTGAAGTTTTTTTGGAAAAATGGCCATTTTTCCAAAAAAACCCTGTAGTCTAGATGCACCCTTAGACATGCAACTTCAGCTAGACAAATGGCAAAGTTGAAGTCAATGTACTTAGACCTACTTACAATGGTGTCTTCCATGCAACAAAATTGGTGACTGATGCTCTTCCATTGATTCTACCTACTCTTTTCATCCTGTTGGAGTACTGGAGTCAGTGAGAGAGTGCTCGGAGGTTGATTTATCATGTCTAAGCAGACTCAATAAATCGAGTGTGGGTGTATTGATCACTGCAGTGTCAATCCATCATGCAATGAAGACAAGCCCTCAGGTGCTGGAAATCAGAGTAGTCAGGAAAGCTCCATTGATTCGCAACACCTGGAGTTCTGGACCAAGAATCTTTATTGACTGCATATTGCAAAGTTTCAGTTAATTACAAATACATTAAAAAATGAAGATGCTTTACAATTAGAGCTGGGCAGGAAATGTTTTTTTCAATCATAAGAGAATTGGGCAGATTTTAAAGTCTTTTCCCATCCCAGTATGGGACAAGAAATGAATCTTAAAATGCTTCATGCCCTGATTGTAGGGGGGAAATGACTCTAAATGTTTCCTCGTGATTTCGACTTACTGAATTTTAACCATATTTTACTGTAAATTAATTAACATTTTAAAACGAATTATCATTTTTAACAGAAAAAATGAATATTTGCTTTTAGAAATGTCAAAACTGGGGGGTTTCATTTTGAAATATTTTTCTATTTTTTTTTTCAAATCTGGAGATTCATCAAAACCAATCATTCCTCTTGATGTCTCACTTTTACCATAATGGCATTTTCTTGAGGGAAGAAGGTTTCATTTGACAATTCCTGACTATCTTGTTTTAAAACAAAATAGTTCAAACTTGGGCAGGAAGTAGGGGGAATCTTTCAAACAGCAAAATAACTGATGACTCTTAAAATATTTTGCAAAGAATCAAAACCGCAATGGGCTTTCCCGTACAGTAGAAATACCTGCTATCAGGGAGTTAAAATCTGGCCCCATTGAACTCAATGGCAAAACCATTGTTGGTCAACTGGCTAAGCAGCAGTTCATCAAGAAAAGACCTGGGGATTAGAGTAGATGAGAAGCTGGATATGAATCCACAGTGTGCCCTTATAGCCAAGAAGGCTAGCAGCGTATTGGGCTGTATTAGTAGGAGAATTGCCAGCCGATCTGGAGAAGTGATTATTCCCATTTATTTGGCACTGGTGAATAAATAAATGTGGAATATTGTGTCCACTTCTGGGGCCCCCCTTTGCTGAAAGGATGAGGACACATTGGAGAAAGTCCAGCAGAGGGCAACTAAAATGACTCGCAAAGCTGGAGCACATAATTTATAAGGAGCGGCTGAGGGAATTGGGCTTAGTCTACAAAAGAGAAGAGGGAGGGGGGATTGGAGAGCAGCCTTCAACCTCCTGAAGAGGGGTTCCAAAGAGAATGAAGAGAGACTGTTCTCAGTGGTGACAGGACAGAACGAGGAGCAATGGTCTCAAGTAGCAGTGCGGGAGGTCTAGGTTGGAGATTAGGAAAAAAATATTTCGCAAGGAGGGTGGTGAAGCACTCAGATGAGCTGCCCAGGGAGGGGGTGGAAACTCCATCCCTGGAGGTTTTGAGGTCCTTGCTTGACAAAGCCCTGGCTGGGATGATTTAGCTGGGGTTGGTCGGCTTTGGGCAGCGGGCTGGACTCAATGACTCCTGAGGTCTCTTCCAGCCCTAGGATTCTATGATTTCTCTTAGTCACGGTTTCACCTGTGAGGTTTCCAGCCCAATTAGAACTAAAGAACCAGAAGGCCTATGAACAATTCCCTCCTGGTATTTCCACGCCCTTTGTACAGACTTCAGATAGCCCAGAATTGATTTGGCTAAATCTCTAGGGGCAGATCCTCAGCTAATGTCACTGGAATAGCTTCACTGACTTGGAGACAGAGACACGTCTGAGGGGAGAAGGATAAAGCTGCTGTACTGGAAATCCTAGAGCGTCTTCCCTGGAGCCATGCAAAAGAAAACTGTCGGGGACACAACTCAAAGATTCCACAGTAACTACTCCTCTGAGCCACTTTGGGGAGGAAATGGGCCAGTGATACACCCGGTGAAATGGTCTTTGGCGGGAACAGGGCAATAAAATTGGGGAGGGTGGTGCAAGCTAGTGGGTAGAGAACTGAACAGAGAGAGTCACTGGGGCTGGATTCTAAACATGGCTTTGCCACTGACTTTGGGCAGATGTGTGTGTCCATGAAATGTAGTTCACTATTTCCCCATCTCTCCTGGCTGCTAAAATTGCAAACTGTCTCACTTTGTCTTGGTGCTGTTCCTGACACAATGAATTGCCCCGCTTTGGTTGCAGTCTCTCTGAGCCACTGCAACACAACCAGTAATAACAGAAGCAATTCTAGAGCACCAAATCTGAAATCAAAGAGCGTTTTTCTGGACACCACGAAATCTTCGGAGGCCAGAAATATACTGCAGACCTTTTCAAATTGCTGGAGATGTTGAGCAAAATGCTGGGGAATTTAGGACTTTTTTTTTCTAAAATAAACTTGAACCAAATGTTTCTGTGAACTTGTCTCCTTTACAAAGACATGTTTTTCCCCCTAAAATTATAGAATAGTCTGTTTCTTTTCAAACTGCATCTTAGCCCCAGGAATCAGGAAGAGCAATGGGTTTTTAATGTGGAAATTTCATGCACAGGTTCTTTTTCCTGTCAGCCAAATCCCATTTTATGTTTCTTAAAGATTAATTTATTGATGCTTTTTTGGCCCACCTGATTAGTTACATAACCAGATATCAGACGGGATGCAACTGCCAGTTTGAAAACCTTTCACTTTGTGACTCAGGGCAGCCAATGCAACTTTCTCAATTTCCCATTGATTTACTTACCATATACCATGATTTACTATGGTATTCAGTTAATGCTTGGGAGCAGGGCAGGGGTGTGTCTGTGTGTGGTTTCTTGACAAGCTGACAGATCTAATCAGCACTACTTTTTTTTCTACCTTTTCAATATTTTAGGCTTTAAATCATGTGTTCATCAATACATTTAAAAATGTTAAAGGAACAATCAGAAGAAAAAAGAAGGAATCTTTTCTTTGTTTCTTCATGCCTGCTGCCCATAGGCTTTTCGGTAAACTGGTTTAAAACAAGAAAACAATTCAGAAACCTTTCCCATAAATAGAGGAAAAACAAAACAAAACTTGCCCATCTTGAATTTTTCCCACTTACAAAATTCTTTCTAGCTTCTGAAAAATCTGACTGACTTTGAGCCTTCAGAGTTTGGCTGGAAACCTCGGGAGATTTATAGTCCTAGTTATTCCTGTCACTTCCAAACTTCCAGTCCCAGCTAGAAGTTGTAACCTCAGAGGAACTTGGAGAAATGAAGAAAACTTTGATTCAGAGGCTTTTTTTCCATAATATTCAAACTGTTGATATAGTTGCAAATGCAGGTCAATTAGACAATTTTGCAGCTTTCTAGTGCAAGAAGATACAGCATAGAAATATACATGGACAGGTATTGGATTTTCTATACGATTATTTATATTGTGATTGTACCTATGGGCTCAGAGACTAGGGCTACGTCTACACTGGCCCCTCTTCCGGAAGGGGCATGTAAATTTCACTAGTCGTCGTAGGGAAATCCGCGGGGGATTTAAATATCCCCCGCGGCATTTAAATAAAAATGTCCGCCGCTTTTTTCCGGCTTTTAAAAAAGCCGGAGAAGAGCGTCTAGACTGGCCCCGATCCTCCGAAAAAAGTGCCCTTTTCCGGAGGCTCTTATTCCTACTTTGAAGTAGGAATAAGAGCCTCCGGAAAAGGGCACTTTTTCCGGAGGATCGGGGCCAGTCTAGACGCTCTTCTCCGGCTTTTTTAAAAGCCGGAAAAAAGCGGCGGACATTTTTATTTAAATGCCGCGGGGGATATTTAAATCCCCCGCGGATTTCCCTACGACGACTAGTGAAATTTACATGCCCCTTCCGGAAGAGGGGCCAGTGTAGACGTAGCCTAGAAGTACAAGATGCTCTTCACCTGGAAGAGTTTACAGTCCGAGGATCCCTCACCCCTGTTAGTTAGGGAACTATTAGGAAAAACTTCCTAACTGTCAGGGTGGTGAAACACCTAAATAAATTGCCTAGGGAGGTTGTGGGATCTCCATCTCTGGAGATATTTAAGGGCAGGTTAGACAAACATCTACCATGATGATCTAGATGGTGCTTGGTCCCTGTCGTGAGGGCAGAGGACTGGACTTGATGACCTCTCGAGGTCCCTACTAGTTCTAGTGCTCTATGATTCCATGATTACCATCCCTTGTTGCAGATGGGAAATGGAGACATGCATTTACATTGACTTGATCTGTCACTGTGGGAGAGCCAAGAACAGAAACAAGGGCTCTGAAGCCTCACACAGGTACCCTAACCACAAGAGCTTAACCACAAGAACATAAGAATGACCACACTGGGTCAGACCAAAGGTCCATCTAACCTAGTATCCTGTCTGCCGACAGTGGCCAATGCCAGAGGGAGTGATCTTTAGGGAGAAACCATCTTGTTCAGAAGACCGGGGTGAGATTTTCAAAGGTGTCTAGAGAAGTAGATGGGTCCCAAGCTCGGCACTTACAGAATCCAGGCGCTTTTGAAAATCCCAATAGGAGACATGCACATTTAGGTGCAAAATCTAGATAGGGGCAGATTTCTAGATCCCTTTCAGCAGTCCTGCTGCTGTTAGTCTCCCTACTCTCCCACCCTAGAAGTTTGCCCTTGGCAGACACAGATGTTGAAACCTTTTGAGCAAAGGCACTACAAGTCCACAGAGTGCAATTTTAGCCTTTCCCCAACTGAGTGGCGCCATGGAGGGGCTCTCATTCCCCGCATTACAAAGACATAAACATGCTGCAGACCACACTGGGTTTGAATCTCAACCAGGGAAGCAAAATCCTGAAGACCAATGAATTAGTTCATGCTCAATAAACTTCCATTAAATATGAGTAATGTGCCTGCTCTTTAATTGTAGCCCGATACACCTCCAAATAACATGAATTACATTTTAGTGCTCACAACCATTGATAAGTTCTTGGGATACATATATACATAAAAACCCACAACAAAATTATCATTTTTTTTAACTTTTGGAAGCACAGGTTAGAATTAGTTTACAAGTAGGGCATATTTATGTATTGGCTTTGTTTTCTTGCAGCTCAAAGATTTTTTTAAAACGTCTGGCTATGCTCTTGAACCCAGTTTTGGGCACAAATTTCTCAGGAACATATCACAAGATGCCTGAATCCTATCCCAGACTTAATCTCAGTTTGAAATCAGGATTGACCACTACCTCATTGATCCAACATTGATACAACCAGCCATCTGCTGCCAGACGTCTCTAAACCGATTAAAACAGGAGGTTTAGCTTGTCTTTGTTGCCCGGCTTTCCTGGTTGCTTGGCTTTTGGGAAAACAATGACTCTCTTTCTTCCATCTTGCTATAGATGATCAATTAAAAGCAGGAAAAGAACCGGTAAAAGTGACTGTGGTCGTGCTGACTGCTATAAACATCCTGTGAACTGATTTTTGTTGTTTGGTGGGTGTTTGTTTGGTTTTATACTTACTGGGTATTGATTGTCATGACCGAATGATGGTAATAGAGATGTAGCCGTGTTAGTCTGGTCTTGCTGAAACAAAAGACAGGACAATACAGCACTTTAAAGACTAACAAGATGGTTTATTAGGTGATGAGCCCACGAAAGCTCATCACCTAATAAACCATCTTGTTAGTTTTTAAAGTGCTGCATAGTCCTGTCTTTTGTTTCAGCAAGACCTAATGATGGTATTGATAAGGTAATTGCTTCCTCTATAAAGACAAAAACCTCTAAAAATTGCTTCCTCTATAAAGACAAATACCTCTAAAATGTAACAGTACTAAATTAGAGCTGTAAATGCCCTTGATGATTGCAAAAACGAGGGAACGCGTCACCAGAAATAGGTCTGCTCTTCTGCATATATCTGAGACACTGGAAAATTAGTATTGGGTTGATGCATCAAGTCATGGGATCTTAGGATGGAGAACTCTCCAGAGGAACCTTGGCAGAAGGAAATTCCATGAATTATCCCTGCTCCCCAAGTCTGACAGATTCACCCAAGATCCACTAGTCTTAAAGGGCCTGGTGGTGTCTTATGCACAAATGGAGCCTGGGAGGGTATCCTGGCCCTGTCCTTATCTGTTCCTATCTCACTTTACCTCTATAGACAGGTTCAGGTTCCCTTCTTAGGAGGCACATTGGCTCCATCTCAGGCGGGCAGGTGGGATGGCAGGAGTGAGAATGCCACTGGATCCATAAGCCTGGGTGACATACAAATGGAGGGAGCAACCACAACCAAGAGGGTGATACTG
Source organism: Pelodiscus sinensis (assembly GCF_049634645.1). Lineage (NCBI taxonomy): Eukaryota > Metazoa > Chordata > Testudines > Trionychidae > Pelodiscus > Pelodiscus sinensis. The sequence continues at coordinate 24,505,269 of NC_134730.1, read as the reverse complement.
AAAAAGGCCTCAGGAGGCCTCACCTATGAGTATGTCCTGGAGCACAACAAGGTCTCGTTGCAGAATGCCACTGCTTCTGGTGACCACCAAATAAGCCAAGTCTACTTGCAGGCGCATTCAGGGATCCTCCCGTTGTAGCCACACACCACGGTTAGCACAATATATAGTGACCCTGGTGGTTCTTTCTGCACTGGCCATTGTCAGAATGAGTGTCTTAAAATAGAGCTATGGAGGTATCTTGAGACTGAAGCAATCAGCCTGATTTCTCTGTTTCTAGTAGCACGGAATATCTAAATAGGACCTGTAGCTATAAAGTCCCCTCATCCCCATGTGTTATAAAGTCCGTACTCCAGTCATCTGAAGAAGTGGGCTGTGCCCACAAAAACTCACGATACCATCTACGTGTTTTGTTAGTCTACAAAGTGCTACCAGACCATTTGTTGTGTTTTAAATTTATCTCATCCCCATTGTAAGGCAGCAGTGCTCTTACCAATGCCCTTTGTTTTCCTGCATAATTGTGCCCCTCAGTTCTAGTCCCTGAAGAGAAACCCTTGAATCACAAACTGTTTCTAAACCAGTATCATAGAAAGATGCATAAAAACATAAAAACATAAGAATGGCCGTACTGGGTCAGACCAAAGGTCCATCTAACCCAGTAGCCTGTCTGCCGATAGTGTCCAACGCCAGGTGCCCCAGAGGGGGTGAACCAAAGACAATGATCAAGCAATTTGTCTCGTGCCATCCATCTTCAGCCTCTGATAAACAGAGGCCAGGGACGCCATTTCTATCCCCTGGCTAATAGCCTTTTATGGACCTAACCTCCATGAAATTATCTAGCTTCTCTTTAAACTCTGTTATAGTCCTAGCCTTCACAGCCTCCTCTGGCAAGGAGTTCCTTCCACAGGTTGACTATGCGCTGTGTGAAGAAGAACTTTCTTTTATTAGTTTTAAACCTGCTACCCATGAATTTCATGTTATGTCCTCTAGTTCTTCTATTATGGGAACTAATAAATATTATTTCTTTATTCACCCTGTCCACACCACTCGTGATTTTATATACCTCTATCATATCCCTCCTCAGTCTCGTCTTTTCTAAACTGAAAAGTCCCAGTCGCTTTAACCTCTCTTCCTATGGGACCCATTCCAAACCCCTAATCATTTTAGTTGCCCTTTTCTGAACTCTTTCCAAGGCCAAAATATCTTTTTTCAGGTGAGGAGACCACTTCTGTACACAGTATTCAAGATGTGGGCGTACTATAGTTTTATACGGGGGCAGTAAGATATTCTGTGTCTTATTTTCTATCCCTTTCTTAATCATTCCTAATAATTTGCCTTTTTGACCGCCGCTGCACACTGTGTGGAAGTTTTCAGGGAACTATCCACAATAACTCCAAGATCTCTTTCCTGATTTGTCGTAGCCAAATTAGCCCCCATCCTACTGTACGTATATTTGGGGTTATTTTTTCCAATGTGCATTACTTTACACTTATCCACATTAAATTTCATTTGCCATTTTGTTGCCCAGTCACTCAGTTTGGTGAGATCTTTTTGAAGTTCTTCACAGTCTGCTTCTGTCTTGACTGTCTTGAATAGTTTAGTATCATCCGCAAACTTTACCACTTCGTGTTTACCCCTTTCTCTAGATCATTTATGATCATTTATTTTAAAGCACAGCCCATGTCTGTTTCCCATGTTAATATCGCTGAACAAGAGATCCACTCCAAGAATTGGCATCTCCAAGACATTGCAACTCCAAGCATTTGGTTTTCCTTTGGGGGAGAAACCCCTCCCCGCCCACTGTCCATCATTTATAGATGGTGCAAATTCGGTCGGTCAACCATGGATTTTTTGCAGGGTGACCAGGGACCTGAAGTTTCATGCAAGGTTCTGGTTCAGAAAGGAAAGGAAAGCATCCATATTTGTTTTGTGTCCCCCACATCTCACAAGAACACTATAAAATGCGCTGGGAATTTGCTGCTCAAGAGCACTGTGCCTAAGATTGGGCTGTAAATGGCATACTCAGTAAGTGAGGAAATAACAGCCACGTTAATGGATACAAGTTTCAGCCTTCAAGTCTGTGGCATCCACATGTAATCCCAATTACTCATTAATTAATGGAAATTGTGTTCCTACTTTCACACCCAGGCACAACTATTTGCTGGCGTCTCTTGGGGTGGCGAAGTGGGAAGTGCATTTGCTCTGATCGCTTTGTTATGTTACATGTGATTTCTATGATCCTGTGTGTGTCTCCACCAACACCTAGGTCAGGGGTGGTCAACCTGCGGCCCTCGAGTTGCATGCGGCTCTTCAAAGTAAAATGTGCGGCTCCCGCACCCGCAGCTCTTAAAGAGGCATTGTATTTCTGTCCGAAAGAGACAGAGCAGGAATCGTGGCATCCCTTGCAGCCTTAAAAATGGCCACCTTAAAAGGGCAATGTCTGCTCTGCACTTATAAAAGCAAACTGGTTTTGGTTTGTTTGTTTTTTTTCTCGGCCAAATGCGATGGCCGGGGCTTTTTTTTTTTCCTTGTCTTTTGCTCAACAACTTTTTCCCCTCGGCTCTTTGCGCTGTATCCACCACTATTTTGGCTCTTCGTCTGTAATGAGTTGGCCACCCCTGACCTAGGTGGTAACGGGAATTTTGGTGTGATCATCTCCCTCATGTAAACAGTGGCTGAGGCTTTCTGTAACCTCAGAAAGGTGATGTAAAAGGTGACACCTTTTGACTGGGAGGTGGGGCTGGCTGCTGGGTGGGGGTGGGCAGCTGAATGTGTGGGTTAGGCTTACTGGCTTGGGTTCAGAGACAGGGGACATTGTCCCTGGATCGGACATCTCTCTCTTCAAGCTGGATGGTGGTGGCTGCTTCTGATTCCTGTGCTGACAAGTCTGTTCTATGCTGTGTCCCTGTCGACTAATAAACCGTCTGTTCTACCTGCTGGCTGACAGTCACATGTGGCTGCAATTGGGGGTGCAGGATCTGGTGACTCCCTCCCCCAATCACACTTGGTATGTACAGAATGTACCACACTGAACAATTAGTTGTTTTGCCCATCGGATCAAATATTATTCCGTTTGCCAAAGAAGAGCTAAGCTATTTGGGATCATTTCGTTTAAAGAAACAGCAACATAATGTACAATATTATTAGCAAGAACAAAAATCTTCAGCTATGTTGAGCTTTAGTTGAGTTTGCAAAATATGCAGTCTATCCAGATTGTTACTGAATGTTATTGTCAAGAAAACTCAAGTTATACCGTTGGCTAGGTTCTGGGCATTATGGCTGTGGAAAGCATAGGTTTTATTTTCTCCTTTTCTCTGTGCACCCTGGAAGAAAGTCATGTGCATGGTGTGAAAGTAATTAATGTTAGAAGGACATGCTAATTGGGCCGAGAAAGATAGCTACCGGCTGATCTTCATTACAGGTTCATGCTATCGAGTATCAATTGTATCAGATGTTTTGTATCTCTATCTCCCCCTCTATTTTAATTAGGGAGTGCAGAACATTCCTCTCCTGTCCAGCTCTAGTTTCATGAAACAGAAGACCCTGAAGAAAAAACAAAACAGACAAATGTCTCTCTTCCAATCTGTGCTGCGCACATCTCCAGAAGCATCCTTGCTGTTCAATGCCCTAGATCAGTGGTTCTCAGACTGTAAGTTGGGACTCCAAGGAGGGTCACAAGCCCCTTGTTGTGGGGTCACCAAGGCTGGCATAGAATTTCTGGGACCCGAAAACAAAACTGAACCCCAAACCCAACCTCCCAGGGCTGAAACCCAGGGCGATGGAGCTCAGCCTCACCCCCCTCCCCCCGCCCCACTCCCCAAGTCCCTCAGCTTCTCCTCCTAGGTCACGTGCTCCATATGGGACATCTCCATTTTCCATGCTGCTAACCCTCAGCCTTCAGCAGGCAGGAAGTCTTGACGAGCCGTGCCGCGCTGGACTGCACCTGAATCACATCGCAGCCGGGTTTGGTGCAGGCATGTAATTCCATGCTCCGTCAGTATCTCCAGTGGCATGGCCAGCAACTTGAATTCTCATGCTTGACTCCTATCTCTGGGAGAAAAGCCAGGCAAATAAATAAATAACACCTGCAGCGGACTGTGAAGTACACTTAGAGATTGCAGCTAATTTGTCTTCTCTCTCACGGAAAGGCTCTCCTGATTGCTTTGCCTGACGTGGTACATGAAATAGTATCTCTCTCTTTGTTTTTTCCCTTCTGTGGCCGGTCTCCGAGAATTTAGGTTAATTGAGTTTGCCTTCCGTTTCTTACCCTAACCCCATTCTTTTTTATTACTATTTGTTTTGCTGCCTTGTTATGGGCCTCATTTAAAAATCAAGCCAGGATTCTCAACTTTCATGCAGACCAAAACAATATCTATCTACGACGATCAGAGCTGAATAGCAACCTTCCTTACCGAGAGCGTGTGGTGTCGTGAATAGGGCACTAGGCAACCAGCCACCTGGGGCCCGGGCCTGCCTCTGTCACTGATCTGCTGTGCGGCCTTCTGTATGTCACTTTACCTTTCAGTGCCTCTCTTTCCCTTCCTACTCTTTGCTTAGATTGTACATGCTCAGGCTTGCTGACGGAGCCCAGCAGTGATTCTAAAGGCACCCTGACTATTATTTCAATGGTGACAATGGTAACAGTAGCCCTGGGTCCTTTAGAATCACTGCTGGAGCACCAGGTGGATCTGAGGGCTGGTATGAGGCGCGATGCACTGTCCAGGTGGCACTGAGGGCTGCCTTCTTTAGCCCCGCCCCTTCCAACCAAGGCCCCACCCTTTCCGGTAGTACGTAGCTAATTCCTCCCCAGGAGCCCAGCAATCCTGTTAGTTCCCCTGTACATCCCCTTATATTTGGTGTCATTTCAATTAGGGTGCATATACACTGTACCCTCACCTCAAAATAAGCTTCGCAATTAGCTTATTTCAAGGTAATTTCGAAATAGCTTATTTTGAAATTTGGCGCTGTCTACACAGCACCAAATTTCAAAATAAAGCACTATTCTGATTAGTCCCCTAACTCTCATGGAATGAGGGTTACAGGGACACTGGAATAACACGCCCCTTATTTTGAAATATATTTAGAAACAACAGGTGCATTTAAAGACATGGAATTGCTATTTTGGGATACTTCCGGTATCCCAAAATAGCACCGCTGTCTAGACATAGCGTTTGGGCTCTAGATGTTGCAGTAATATGGATTACCAAAAAAAGAACCAAAAAACCCTTCCAAGAATCGTTCATTTGCAGCTGATGATTTGTTTAATCAACTTTCATGTGAAACATAAAATCAAGGCTCTGATCATACAATATCACATGGCCCTTTTTTATAACGAAAGGGTTCTTATCTCAGTGTTCTGCTCAAAGGATAATCTCTAATTCTGAATCCCTAAAAGAAGTCTGGTATAAGGGTTTTATTGCTTCTGGTTTTCTTCCTGAAGTGTTGTGTGCTGTTAAAACATGTGCTGCCGTCCACCCCAGAAGTTGCTGCCTTCTGCGGTTGAGGAAAGGAGTCCTATCCATGATCCTCAGATAGTTGGGGCTTCCATATGATGTGACCCTCTTTCAAAGCAACTGAAGGATGAGAGGTGTGAAGAAAAACAGCAAGCAAATGGTCTGGTAGCACCTTATAGACTAACAAATCATGTAGATGGTATCATAAGCTTTCGTGGGTACAGCCCACTTCTTCAGATGTGTTCGGAGTTAAGGTGTGAAGGTTTGGGGGAAAGGGATTTGCCTCCTGCTGTCCCCTCCCCTCCAAAAGTAATTAACATATCAATGTACTGAAAGTACTTTGAAGAGGAAAGGGGATGAAATTGCAAAGCCTAATTCTGAAATTAAGTTCACAGGGCAAAGGAGCTGCAGTGGAGGAGAATGACGGCGAGGGAGTTACTCTGAAAATATCCTTAGCATGCTTCTTTGCCCATTTTTGATTCAGGGGCAGGGTTCACTGTTAAGACAGACACGGAGTTACGTGCAGAAGAGAACGCGATTTGCTTTCTGGGTACAACCATGCTTGAGGGAGAAGATGTTGCAGCCAGGACAAGTCTTGGACACAGCTACCAGATCCCCCCACAGATATGATTGATGGCTGTTAAACCTGTCTGTAAGCACTGGAGAGCTGCTGATTAAAGCCGAGGGTACTCGTCTCAGCTTACAGGCCCCCGGTGTTTGACACAGAAGCTACACATCAGGCAAATATAAGTCCTCTCTGGTGTGTTAAATGTTAAAGCAGGATGCCGGACATGTATGACCTTTCTCGGGTTGCATTAGGGGCGAGGGGGGTTGCAAAACACTATTTTAGCCCAAGAGGTTTCTAAAGCAGGATAAGATGGTGTCCCTAGCCTCTGTCAGAGGCTGGGAAGGGGTGACGGGAGAGCGACTGCTTGAAGATTCCCTGTTCTGTTCACTCCCTCTGGGGCATCTGGCCTTGGCCACTGTCGGCAGACAGGACATTGGGCGAGATGGAGCTTTGGTCTGACCCAGTCTGGCTGCTCTCACGTTCTAAGATACTTGACAAGAAGCACTGCAACTGACTTCCCTATGGACCAGGGCAACTCAACACATGACCCGCCGGCCACATGCAGCCCGCAGCCTGTTTGTTTGCAGCCTGCGGTGCAGCTGGAGTTTACCCCAGGTTCAACATGCAGCCTGGGGGTGGGAGCCAACACAAAAAAGTAGTCAATGTAATGGTCTTCTGTTGAGATGCATTTTAGTAGCTAAATCCCTGGACTGTCGTTGCTCATTAAAAGTGCTATCATATGGGTGGAGATCGAGTAAATATTGCATTTGATTAATATCCGCAGAACTGACTTCAATGGGGGCCTGCATGTTGTGTCGTCTTCCCTTAATCTTTGTGTTCAGTGTGAAAGAAGCTATTTGAATATATTTGCATGGCTATGCGACCACATGTAATTTGCAGGGCTTCCAAAATTGAGTAGCCCGGCTATGGACCATCTCTGGAGTCTTGAGGAGCAACCAAGCATGGCTGAAGGCAGGGTTTAAAGTCTCCTACCACCATTGGGTGTGTGTTTTGTTCCAGGAAACAACTGTGGGGAGGGATAGCTCAGGGGTTTGAGCATGAGCCTACTAAATCCCAAGTTGTGAGCTCAATCCTTGAGGGGGACATCTAGGATTCAGGGGCAAATCTGTCAGGGAGGGTACTTGGTCCTGCTTTGAGGGTAGGGACTGGACTTGATGACTTCTCAAGGTCGTTTCCAGCTCTATGAGATAGGTATCTGAGTGCATGCTTATGTAACCCACATACCTAGGCTACCTCTACACTGGCACCCTTTTCCAGAAATGCTTAAAACAGAACAGTTTTCTGTTATAAGTATTTCCAGAAAAAGAGCATCTACATTGGCAGGATGCTGTTCCGGAAAAGCGTCTGTGGCCAATGTAGATGCGCTTTTCCGGAAAAAAGCCCCGATCGTCATTTTCGCGATCGGGGCTTTTTTGCAGAAAAGATAACTGTGCTGTCTACACTGGCCCTTTTCCGGAACAGTTTTTCCGGAAAAGGACTTTTGCCCGAATGGGAGCAGCATAGTTTTTCCGGAAAAACACTGACAATTTTACAGTAGATCGTCATTGCTTTTCCGGAAAAGCAAGCAGCCAGTGTAGACAGCTGGCAAGTTATTCCGGAAAAGCGGCTGCTTTTCCAGAATAAGTGGCCCAGTGTAGACACAGCCCTAGTGTGGGTCACTGTCCAATATAGTGGCACTTAGATCCCTTACAGCAATATCTCAGAACAAGAGACCTTTGTAGGTCAAGCTGTAGAGACTCCTCTATTAAACACGAAAGGTCCCTCGTTCAAATCTGGCTGGTGGTAGTTACCCCAATGCATGTTTGTTGCTGCTTCAGTGGAGATTCCAGCAAACGATTTTTCCTATGCCCCGCCGCATTGTGGTTTTCACTGGCATTTGCAGGGCAGCCGACAAAGCCGTGTTTATGTAACCCACACACCCAGGCTATGTCTAGACTGCAGGCTTCTTTCGAAAGAGGCTCTTTCGAAAGCATCTTTCGAAAGAGCCTCTTTCAAAAGATCGCGTCTAGACAGCAGGCGGATCTTTCGAAAGAGAAATCCGCTTTTTCGAAAGAGAGCACCCAGCGAGTCTGGATGCTCTCTTTCGAAGACGGCCTCTTTACATTGAAGAACGCCTTCTTTCGAAAGAGGAACTTTCAAAAGAAGGCGTTCTTCCTCGTAAATTGAGGTTTACCGCCATCGAAAGAAAAGCCGCGTTCTTTCGAAATAATTTCGAAAGAACGCGGCTTGAGTCTGGACGCAGGGGAAGTTTTTTCGGGAAAAGACTACTTTTCCCGAAAAAAAACCTGAGTCTGAACACGGCCCCAGTGTGGTTCTCTGTCCCATGCAGTTGCACTTAGACTACAGCAACAGCTAAGAACAAGAGATTTCTACAGCATGGGCTCCTCCGCTGAGGACCAGGTAGCAGTGACAATTAAATGTCCCAAGCTTTCGGCAGTGGCGTGTAGCCGCTGGGAGTATCTGTCCTTGTGGCGTAGTCACTAAAACAGCTAGGTGAAGGAGTAAGCTGAGCAATAAGACCTGGCTTTCTTATTATGAGAATGTTTAGCAGGTTTCTAGGACTCTAACATTTCTCAGGCAGAAGGGAGCGTCTCTCGGGATTTTCAGATAGCCACCCGAAGGTAGATTGTATGATACCTGCATTTAGGACTTTCTTTTGTCAGGTGTCCTTATTTTAAATAGACACACGTGTAACATAAATGTAAAGAAAATGCACACACACACACGCATGCACGCACGCACGCACCCCTCTATGCATCTAGCCAAGGAACCAAATGGAAGAGCTCCCTTCTGGTGAGTTTCTGATGTCTAAAAGTTAGGATTAGCAAGTCATTCTGCAACAGAGATAGCAGATGATCGTTTGAAATACTCAAATAAATAGAGGTTGGATCTCTGTGGTCCGGCACCCTTGGGATCTGGGTGGCTCTGAACAAGGCAGTTTGCAGGACCAGGGGAGGTCAGGCCTGGGGCTCTCGTGGGACTCATCTCTTGGCCACCAGCCCAGCCAGTGTGCTGCCTCTGATTAGCTGACAGGGCTCCAATCTGGGTCCTCAGCCCAGCTCCAGCAAGAGGAGCTCCCTGCTCTGGCCAGTGGGGCTCCCTGTCCCCAGCAGCCAGCCCTGCCTTGCTCGGCAGGGCTCCCTGTCTCTGGCAGCCAGCAGTGCTCTGGCCAGCGGGGATCCCTGTCCTTGGGCAGCCAGCCCTGCTGTGCCTGGCGGGGCTCCCTGTCTCCAGCAGCCAGCCCTGCTGTGCCTGGAAGGACTCCCTGTCCTTGGGCAGCCAGCTCTGTTGTGCCCGGAGGGGCTCCCTGTCCTCAGGCAGCCAGCTCTGCTGTTCCCGGCGGGGCTCCCTGTCCTTGGGCAGCCAGCCCTGCTGTGCCTGGAAGGGCTCCCTGTTCCTGCCAGCCAGCCCTGCTGTGCCCGGCGGGGCTCCCTGTCCATGGGCAGCCAGCTCTGCTGTGCCCGGAGGGGCTCCCTGTCCTCAGGCAGCCAGCTCTACTGTGCCCGGAGGGGCTCCCTGTCCTTGGGCAGCCAGCTCTGCTGTGCCTGCTGGGGCTTCCTGTCCCTGGCTGGAAGACATCCACTCCCTACCAGCGGGGATCCCTGCTCCTGGTCCCACTCCACCTGGCGAAGCTCAACTCCTGGCCAGCGGGGCCACAGCTGGCCTGCTGCAGCCAACGGGCCTCCGTGCCTCTCAGTCGCAGGACCTCCTCTGGCTGCCAGCCCACTGACCAGGCTCACTGCCCTCAGGCCGCTGGTCCTGCAGGCTGCCATAATGGCTCAGCTCCCGGCTGCTGGCAGCCTTTGTAGCTGGGGCTCTGTGGTCCAGCAACATCCATGGTCCTGCCAGACCAGAGAGTTCCAGACCACCAAGGTTCAACCTGCCTAGAAGAAGTAGTATCATTGCTCCGTGGCTATTTCCTCCTGAAGGAGGAGTCTGCAATGCAGCGTCCCTCCTCCTTAGCCACAGACACCCAGGAGATCACCTCGGGGGAACAGGTCTCCTCCAGCATCCCTGTATGTGGGCAGAGGGGTTGTTTCTGCAGTTCAATGGCAGCCTATGAGACAGCCGACAAGCTGTGCGCTCTATGCCGCTGCTCATCTCCGTTTGGAATGCAGGTCAGGCCTGCTAATAAATGGCTTTTGGTGACCACAGTGAAATTGGAGGCAGCGTTGGCCAGCGAGACACTTCATTTTTTTTTCACTCTTGCATCCTCCATGAGGGAAGGAAGTGGTGAGAGATGCTGTGCCCAGCCCCACAGTCCCAATGGCTTTACGGCTTTTCTCTGTCACGAGCTGAGACTTGGCAGGCAGCGGCGTGTCGAGCCGCTGTTGCTGGTGGCAGTCTCGGGTCAATGTGCTCTGACTCCAGTCAACCCCTTCATTGCGGGGCTGAGGGCATCCTGTCTGTGGATCCCCTGACCGCTGGGATACCTCAGCCCACAACATTGCCCAGCACGCTATTGTAACCGAATAATCCTCGTCAACATTCTCGCTCCCCGTGGGGATGTGAATCCAATGCTTCTTGGCTCTTCCATGTCCCGCATGGCCTGACTTCAAAGCGCCCTGAAGGAACAATGCCTTGTTTGTCTTCCTTCTTCACGTCCCTTTCCAATAACAACAACAATAATAATGTGGGGCCTGATTCTTGACTCCCCTTCACAAGTTTCATGCCAGGATAAATCTGGGGCAGTGGAAGGGAGCATCGGGTGCTCTGCTTTTTTACATGGCCCCACTGCAGTGAGCCACAGCTGCTCAGGATCGGTTTTCAGTGCAGCTGGGGCTACGTTTATTTTATTATAATGCAAGGAGCCAGATTTTTCAAAAGAGAGCAAGTTCCAGGCCCAGGTTCCCATCTCGAGAGCCTCGCACAGATGCAAAATTGGGATCCACACCCGTTGCTGCAAAAATAAGCCACCCCCATCAGTGGATGTAGAGACTGCAGGTATAAAGCAGATATTCGCAGATTTGCAGGGTTCTAGATACAAAACTGGCATCCACAGCTGCATCGGAATCTGCAAAAATGAGTCATGGATGTCTGTATCCATATCCTGCAGAAGTACCTGCAGAAATAAAGCAGATACCCGTAGATTTACAGGGTTCTATGCAGTGCTTTTTTGGTGGTAACAAAAAACAAAAAAAAAGTGCCGGTACTCCAGGAGAAAAGTTGTTGAGCAAAAAAAAAACCAGGGTGGGGTCAGCATTTCCCTTTTAAGAGATGCGGCCCCTGTAAGACACGCAACCCAGCCGACTGTCGGATATTTGCGTACAGAGGTGCCAGTACACTCCATTTTTTCCAGGTAAGCTCTGACTGGAGGTGCCGGTACTATGTCCGGAGGTGCAGTACCATCACACACAAAAAAGCACTGGTTCTACCCATCACCCACTGACTTGTGCCTGGCCAATTTGTTTTATAGTATTTTAAAACCACTCCAATATCATGGGTTTGAACGTTGGATTAGAGGAGCTCCTAAATCACTAAGGTTGAAAAGGAGGATTCTCAGGCCAGAATCCTCTCCTGCACTCATACCGGGATGGTGAAATAGAGCGCCTGTTATTTCGAAAAATATTTCTAAACGACGGGCAGCTTGTGTAGACACAGGGTAGCTATTTCGGGATACCCTAAGTCAGTGGTCCCCAGTGTGGTGCCCACGGGTGCCATGGTGCCCGCCGGGCCATTTCTGTGCACCCCCCGAGTGATAAGGGCTGGCCCCGCCCCCGGGTGTGCGGCATATGGGCAGTGCTGGCCCCTGGGCATGCGGCACAGGGGTGGCCCCGCCCCCGGGCGCACGGCGTATGGGCAGTGCTGGCCCCTGGGCGTGCAGCTCAGGGGCGGCCCCGCCCTTGGGCGTGTGGTACATGGGCTGTGCTGGCCCCAGGTGCGCAGTGCATGGGCGCTGTTGGCTCCTGGGTGCATGGCTCAGGAGTGGCGCCGACCCTGGGCATGCAGCGCATGGGCTGTTCCAGCCCCGGACACGCGGCGTATGGGTGGCCCCGCCCCTGGGCGCACGGCACAGGAGTGGCACCGGCCCCGGGTGAGTGGCATATGGGCAGCCCCACCCTTAGGCATGTGTCACAGAAGCAGCGCCGGCCCCGGGCACCCGGCGTATGGGTGGCCCCGGGCACATGCACAGCCCCGCCCCCGGGTGCCCAGCATGTGAGTGGCCCCAGCCCCGGGTGCCCAGCAGCCCCAAAAGGTTGGGGACCACTGCCCTAAGTAATCTAATGGTCCCTTCTGACCCTCAGCTTTATGAATCTATGAACAATTTCTGGCTCTTATGGACCTTAAAACCAGGAAATCTAGCAGCCAACTGGTAAAGAATGTGGGGCAAACAGTACAATCATGAGACTGCATTTTGGTGAAAAGACATGCTTCTTCACAAGTGGTCGTCTTCCTCTGCTAAGAGAACTGCAGAGAAAAGAGTGCAGCTCTGTACTTCATTCAGCTTTTACTTGTTCCCTGTGCAATCCAGTGCCTTTATTCTACACACCTTCCCATAGGAGTAAACATGAAAGAACTTGAGTTATAATCAGGGATGGGGAAGTGGCAGAAGTCAGGCCAAGACACAGATTTGGACCCTGGCTCATCTACCATCATGTTACCACTCAATTTTTGAGAAAACTTGTGATCTGGGCCCAATTCACAGCTGTTACACCAATCCTACTGACACTCGTGGAAGGAGAAAAGAGACAGTGACAGGGGCATACAGCTGGTCATTAGCCAAGTTCACCACGGTTGTTGCTTCAATGAAGCAACATAAAATGATTTTGCCACTATTTCAGGAGATAAATATCACATAGGACCATATGAACAGTCATATTGTATCAAATCAATGGTCCATCTAGCCCAGTAACCTGTCTTCCATCAGTGGCCAGTGCCCAGATCCACAGAGGGAATGAACAGAACCGGGCATTTTCCCTGTGGCCCATCGTCTGTGGCTCAGTCCCAGTTTCTGCCAACCAGAGGTTTAGGGATATCTGTAGCAAAGGGTTGCTTCCTTGACCATAACATATAATGTCATGGGCTAGGGCCATCAGTGGCTAATTCATTTTTGGACCCAGGTATACTTTTGTTCTTCACATCCTCTGGCAGTGAGTTCCACAGGTTGACTAGAAGTTGCATGAAGAAATACTTCTGCATGTTTGTTTTAAATCTGCTGCTTAATATTGTCTTTGGGGGTGACCTCCCATTCATGTTCTATGTGAAGGGATAAATAAGTCTTCCCTATTCACTTTCCTATCCATCAATTCGTACAGGCAGCTTGGCAGGAGGAAAAAAAATGCACAGATGTCTGTTCCCATCTGCAAATTGCAAGAAGGGTGAAATGATGAGTGCTGAGACTCCACTACTTTTTCTGTTGTGTGTGGGAGGGGTGGGGGTGTTTCATTGACTCTTCTGACAAGTGTTGCTCTTCATTCATTCTCAGTGAAACTTATAAATGGACAAAGCCAAACTGGTCACTGAGGCCACCCCTCCACTCTAGCACCATATCTGATAGAATGTGAGTTGATTATTTGCAAGAGTTTTGAGCAGAGATGGGCATCAGCTGTCACACTTAGCAACATAGAATCATAGACTATGTCATGAGAAGTGGAAGGAACCTCAAGAAGTCATCTAATCCACTGCCCTGCACTCATGGCAGGACCAAGCACCATCTACGCCAGCCCTGACAGATGTCTGTTAATCTGCTCTTAAATATTTCCAGGGATGGAGATTCCACAACCTCCCTAGAAAATTAATTCTGGTGTTTTCCTAATGTCCAACATAAACCTCCCAATTTAAACCCATTGCTTCTTGGTCTATCATTAGAGGATAATGAGAATATTTTTTTCTCCCTCCTCCTTGTAATAATCTTTTAGGTACTTCAAAAGCTGCTACAGTGAAACCTCTGTTATCCGGCACTCTGTTAACCAGAAAACTCTGTTAATCAGCATTGCGCCCAGCCACAATACAGTCACATCTTCAGGCGCACAGGCCTGGCTTGGTTTACCATGATTGGCTTAACAATTTTTTATTTAAGAAGTACTAATCATCTTTAACTCGAAATAGAAATGTGAGACCAACTGCCTCACACTACAAAACTGCCAATATTAAACACTTGAGTTTTACTATTATTGTCCATTGGTTTTTCCTAGGTGGATGGGACCCTCAGATAACTGGAATTTTTAGATAACTGGAATGCCCTAATCCTCGAGTATGCCAGATTACACGGGTTTTGCTGTAATATGTCCACTCTCAGGCTATGTCTACACTCGGGCTTCTTGCGCGAGTAATATGCAAATGAGGCTAAGCGTGGAATATCGCTGAGCCTCATTTACATACCTAATGAGCCACCATTTTTTTCAGAAGAGGCTCTTGCGCAAGAAGGAACGTCTACACTGCCCCTTCTTGCGCAAGAAAAACCCTCTTGCGTAATGCCGTTCTTCCTGGAAAGCAATAGGTGTAACAGCATTGCGCAAAAGGGTTTTTCTTGCGCAAGAAGGGGCAGTGTAGACACTCCTTCTTGTGCAAGAGCCTCTTCTGAAAAAAATGGTGGCTCGTTAGATACGCAAATGAGGCTCAGCGATATTCCACGCTTTGCCTCATTTGCATATTAGTCACGCAAGAAGCTGCGAGTGTAGACATAGCCTCAGTCTTCTGTTTTTCAGTTTAAACAAACACAACTCTTTCAATTTTCCCTCATAGGTCATGTTTTCTAGACCTTTGGTCATTTTGATTGTCTTCTTCAGACCTTGTCCAATTTCTCTACATCTATCCTGAAGTTTGTTATCCAGAACTGGACACAATACTCCAACTGAGGCCTAAGCAGTACAGAATAGAGTGGAAGAATGACTTCTTATGTCTTGGTTACCACACTTCACTTACTGGGTTAATGGTCCCCTTGTGTAATAATCTCTGTTTCACCACAAAAGAATAATTCCTACTTGCAATTCCTGGCTCCGCCACTGATTTGCTGCATGTTCCTAGTCATGTCACTTACCTTCATTTTGTCTCAAATTACTCATCAGTAACATGGCTATAAAAAAAAGGAGCCTATCTCTCTGAGGGTGTTGTGAAGCCTAATTCATGTTTCTAAACCTTGGCTTTCTCAAGCCAAAGGTGCCATGTGACTGCAAAGGCCGAATCATTCACATTTTTTGCACCAATCTGAGCCAATTTTTCCTCTTTTTATTATTTTAGAGTCTGTCATGGGGGGGGGGGGGATGATCATGCAGCATGCACTGCATCTCCGATGCTGAGGGAGTGTCATAGCCAAAATAAAAGATGAGAGAAGGAAGAATTTAGGGAGCACTATACAGCCTGTAAGCGATAGGACAAACTCTGGAGTAGCCATATTCGCTTTGATGATGTTATGCCTCCAGGGATAATACTCAGCTGCTCCTCTAATTGCCAACAGGTAAAGAATCAAATCAAATCTGTCAACACCTATAGTTAATAAGCAATGGGTTGGTGTTTTTTCTACTCACAAGGCTCCAATGAGTATGATTACACATTCCCCAAAGGAATATAAGAAAATAACGCAATTCTTCAACCGTGAGGGTAATTAACTATTGGAACTATTTATCAAGGGTCGTGGTGGATAATCACTCACCATTTTTAACTCAAGACTGGATGTTGACTCTACAAGATCTGTTCTAGTTCAAACAGGAGTTAATTCAGGGAAGCCCTACCGCCTATGTTAAGACAGGTCAGATGAGATGATCTCTGTGGCGTGTTTGGGCCTGGTAATCTGTGAATCTATGACTAATAAACTCATCCCAGCTGACCCTACAAACGAAGCTTTGGTTCTGTTTACCTCAGCAAATGCTCACTTATCATAGCCCTTGCAGGATTTCCTGCTGATGCTCATCTTTGTCTTGCAGTGGTTCCCCACATGAATTTCCACAGAGATGAACGTACAGCCTCACACCTGCTCTGTGGTGCTATTTTTCCAAATCACCTCACACAAGTGCCCCCATTTGGCCAAGTGCGGGTCCCTGCACGGCTTCCATTTTTTAAAAGGCTTGTGCCTACTCAGCCCTCTGGCCAAGTCACACAACCTCGTGGGCAGTAACAACCCCACTTTCAGGGTACACCTCCAACAGAGACCCATCCCCGTACCCCCTGTCGAGTGTCTCTCTGAGTCCAGTCTCTCAATCTGTTTCCCCACTCGGTAGCACAGTGGTGCCTCTAGGGTTTCTCCTCCTGGAGACAGTGTCCTCAACACCTCCCCACTCTTAGCTGTCCTTGGTTCTGCCAGACAACCCCCTTGACCTTTTCCCTTCCAGGTCTGGGCTGCCACTGAGCTACCTCTAGTCCTGCAGCTTCTTTTGTAGTCTCTCCTGGCTCCTAATTGGCTGGTTTCCTCCTAGCCTCTCTCGCCACCTGGAGGACTTCTCTATGGCCCTTTTGACTTTAGGGCCTAACCCCATTACACACAGACACATGACACTGTGTCTGTATGCCAGTATTGTAAAGTCTTAAAATCATCCAGCTACTTGGAATCCAGGAATTGGTAATAATCCACTGTCTGTGGAGCAAATTCAAAATGGACTCTGGATCCTTGGAGTGGTAATTACACTATACAGGAGGCCCCCAAAATGTGACTGCCCGAGTTCCACCCCCGGCACTTAGAACCATTTTTGTAAGTGTGGAAGGGGCCGGAAACCTCCAACTTATGTCCTTGGCCCACATTTACAACGGCGCACGGCGCCTACCGTAAATGTGAGTTTGAGTTACGATGCCTCCGGAACCAATCGCGTCGCAAGTCCTGTACACTGACTGGGGTGGGCAGTATGATGGTGGCGGTTCACCAGGGTTAGCTCCTGGTGGGCTACCACAGGCACTGTATTTACCTGCAGGGCTGGCCTGTGCATATAGGCGGCCATCGCCTAAGGCGCCATGTTGAACGGGTCACCCAATGATGACATCAGCCATTGAGGGCTGTGGAGGCGGGGGCATCGATCGTGAGTTCCGCCTGGGGCGCCAGCTGCCAGCAGCCTGCCTTGAGCCGCCCCTGTTTACCTGTACCTCCGCGGGTACAGGTACTTGCAGCTTCCATTGGCTGTGAATTGCCATTCCCAGCCAATAAGAACTGTGGAAAGTGGCACAGACCAGGATACTACTTCCTGCAGCTCCCATGGGCCAGGAATGAGGATACTTGGCCAATGGGGGTACGTCTAAACTACATGCCTCCGTCGACGGAGGCAGGTAGATTAGCCAGATCGGCAGAGGGAAATGAAGCCGTGATTAAAATAATCGCGGCTTCATTTAAATTTAAATGGCTGCCCCGCTCTGCCGATCAGCTGTTTGTCGGCAGATCGGGGCAGTCTGGACGCGCCGCGCTGACAAAGAAGCCTTTCTTGATCGGCACAGGTATGCCTCGTGAAACCAGGTTTACCTGTGCCGATCAAGAAAGGCTTCTTTGTCGGCGCGGTGCGTCCAGACTGCCCCGATCTGCCGACAAACAGCTGATCGGCAGAGCGGGGCAGCCATTTAAATTTAAATGAAGCCGCGATTATTTTAATCACGGCTTCATTTCCCTCTGCCGATCTGGCTAATCTACCTGCCTCCGTCGACGGAGGCATGTAGTTTAGACGTACCCTGGGAGTTGCAATTGTCTGTATCTGTGGAGGCGCAGGGAAATACAGGGGTGGCAGCCCACCAGGGGTTAATCCTGGAAGCAGATCCAGCCCTCAGACCAGTATTTGCCCACCACCGCAACAGACTGTATGACTAATTAATTCCTACCAAGCTTTCTTCCCTCCCCGCCCAGTCACAAGGTGGCATGGAATCCTCACTCACACTGAATATTTTGTTATGTAATGAAGCAGCTGTGGCAATTTTGTGGCTGGACATCAGTCAGCCACATTAAACTTCAGGTAGCGCCAGAAATCCTGGGCCAAATTCTCTGCTGGAGGACAGTAGTGGAGCCCTATTGACTACAGGGGAGCTGCGGCCATTAATATTAGAAGAGAATTTGGCCAATTTTCCTCAGGCAGAATAGAGTCCAGGAGAGAGTGATTCGAACAGCCCGCATCTTGCCCCGATTCACCTCCTTTGCTCCAACGAAACCATTGTACTAAGTATAGAGGGTACCACAAAAGAGCAAATGCTTCATCACAAAGTGCATCCTTTCCCTCCTCCGGGGATTTTTGCGGATGAGGGGTGACTTTCTTTTCTACTTGCAGATCCCAGGTTCCCCATTAAGGATCAAATTTTTGCACCAACCCGCAAGAAACCTCAGGAGTTACCAGTGCTTCTCTGCAGCCTCAACACAGTCAGAAAGGAAAAGCATCAGGTGTGGAAGGCTAAGTAGGACTGCCACCAGCAGCGAGCGTGAGAAACTTTCTGAGGGACCAAAATAATTCACCCTGATTGAACTGAATGCAACAGCCTATAAGCAAAAGAGTTGCAGTTTTTACCTGTGGTAGCTGAAAGTCTACCTAAAATTCTGACTTTGGAGGCCACCAGTCAAATCTCCCATCGGGTCAGATTTCTACACACTTTCTTTCAACGCCTCGAGAGTTAATTCAGCAGTAAAGTTAACAAGCTAACCGCATGGCTGTGACTCTGGCAGAAGATCTGCCTTGAGAAGTGATGAGAGTTATGAGCATTCTGACTAAGCATATGTACACAATGTCCTTGGCAAAACTGTCTGATACCTATTTTAATTTTCTTTGGTGTAAATTCAGCCATGATAATAATTTGCAAAATTAGGAAGGATAACAAAATACACAAGAGGGACAAAGTTCACTGTAAAATGAACTGCAGAGGATTGAACAGTAGAGGATGCAGGCAAGAAGAAGAAAAGAGAGTAAAAATGACTAGAAAGGCCTACATCTGAAGAGGATACAAACACCATAAAGGAAAGTCATGAACAAGCAGTTAAATCCAACACACTACATTCATTTTCACTTTATCTCCTTAAAATTGTCTGACAACTACCTTGCTTATGGAACAAAGAACGTTCGTTGCTGCAGGGACACTGTGGAATTATGAATGACAACTTAGAGGAGCGGATCTTTATCTTAAGAAATAATCCATAAATCGAGTATGACTTTTGGAGGAAGAATATTGACTTCCCTATTAGGACAATTATTGAAGAAACTTTTTTTTGTTGTTGGCTGCAAGGCGGGTGGTTTCTTGCTTGCTGGTTTTTAATCTTGGTTTATTTTATTTTGTTTGAAAGAAGATGAGGAAATTGTGAATGGATATGTATCACTTGTCAGATTTCTATAACCACCCATGACAACATAAGAACATAAGAATAGCCATACTGGGTCAGACTGAAGGTCCATTCAGGTCAGTATCCTGTCCGCCGACAGTGGCCAATGCCAGGTGCCCCAGAGGGAGTGAACTGAACAGGTAATGATGAAGTGATCGCTCTCCTGACATTAATCTCCACCCACTGACAAACAGAGGGTAGGGACACATTCCTTACTTATCCTGGCTAATAGCCATTAAAGGACTTAACCTCCATGAATTTATCTAGTTCTCTTTTAATCCCTGTTATAGACCTAGCCTTCACAACCTCCTCAGGCAAGGAGTTCCACAGGTTGACTATATGCTGTGTAAAGAAGAACTTCTTTTTATTTGTTTTAAACATGCTGCCCATTAATTTCATTTGGTGGCCCCTAGTTCTTATATTATAGGATTATGATGCATTAATTTACTGCAGTTGATCGTTGCGGCAATAAAATTCAAATATGTTAAGGGCCGGATGTTATCAGCAGTAAAAGACTTTGCCTCTAAAATTGATTCCCTTGAGTGATACTTTGGTGCCCAAATCTGAAAAAAAATAATAAACACCAAGATATCAAGTGTGTGTAGCAATAATTACACTTAATTTAATTGCCCAATATATCTAGCCTCCTAGATATATTGAGTATAATTGCAGGCTATAGTCCTGAATTAATTTGCTGTGGTAAATACACCCAGTATGAAATAGTTGTTATGCCTGGAAATGAATTCGGAGCATTTTCCAGACAATTTACAAGGGCCTGTATCATACCAGTTGTCACTGTAAGTCTAAACTTGAAATAAACCGTGCTCGCTGGCATGCATTCATAAGAAGATGGTTAGGCTTATGCTTATGAGAACGTTGGCTGGAAAAACGATCTACAGTAGAAATGGAAGCGGGAGGTGGAATATGATTGCTAAACTCCTGTACCATAGCCAGTTGAGGTCACAGTGAAGGATTTGAAAGGAAATGGATCCTCTAGGCAGTTTTGGAAAGGAAAACCTTCACTCGCAATCTATCACAGCTGAGCTCCCGTCCTTCCTGTGCTGATCGGGTACGCTGGAGCACACGCCAGAAGAGCACTGAGAAAATTATGTTCTCTTCACTAATCAGAGTAATTTGAGCAGGACTGTTCACACTTCAGACCCGGCCACTGGGGTATGAGGAAGCAGTTATACTATTATACTGCATGTGGCTTTACACCTCATACATGTTTCTTGAAAATGTATGGCATATTGAGATTTGTATGTGCTTTATTCCCAGTACTACCTTCGGTGGGGCTTAACATCAAGAGAAGGAAAGAAGCTGGGAAGAGGCATTAGTTGGGACAATTAATGTCAAATTCCACAGCAAAATTCTGGGTTTTGCCTACGATCACATTTTTCAAATTGCATTTGTTCCTTCTCTCTCCCTTTTTGGTCTTTGGGTTTTGATTTCTAAATTTCAGCACTGATGTAACCTGCACAATGTCTCCAAGGCTTTCTCATGCTGTCTTCAGAGGTACTAGCCCAGACATCTTGAGAAAGGAAAATCATTCATGCATCTTAATGAGGCAATTAAATGGCACTAATGATGGGCCACATTATATTCAAATCTACAGGCTCCACTTCAGGATTCCAGCACTGTATACATTAATTAATCTCTGCTTTTTAAGGCCAGTTGCAAGGGTCTGAGGTATTGGGGTTATCAAGATGACTTTCAACTGCTAACTTTAATAGGCTAACTACATATTGGGTTGCACTGGGAGGAGCATTGCCAGAACTTGGGAAGTGATTATTCCTCTTTATTCGGGACTGGTGAGATCACATCTGGAGTATGGCACCCAAGTCTGGGGCTCCCATTACAGAAAAGAAGGGGATGCATTGGAAAGCATCCAGCCGAGGGTGACAAAAAATGACTAGGGGACTGGAGCACATGACTTATGAGGAGAAACTGAGGGATTTGGGCTTATTTAGTCTGCAGAAGAGCAGAGTGAGGGGGGATTTGATAGCAGCCTTCAACTTCCTGAAGGGAGGATCCAAAGAGGATGGAGAGAGGTTGTCCTCAGTGGTGACAGATGACAGAACAAGGAGCAATGGTCTCAAGTTGAAGTGGGGGAGGTCCAGGGCTGGCCTTACCATGAGGCAAACTGAGGCAGCAGCCTCAGGTGCCAGACTGTGGGGAGGGAGGCACCACTAGGACCCAGGGTGTAGAAAATTGTATCTGCTGCTGGTGCATATGTATTCTCTCTGCTCTAGATGCATAGAGACAGTGGCGGCCTGTCAATACAGGCGACCTAGGAGGTTGCCTAGGGCACCAAGATAAACTGCCATTGAGGACTTTGGAAGTTGGGGTGCCGATCGCGCATCAATCACGCATTTCGCCTAGGGCGCCAGTTGCCGGCAGCTCATCTCAGGCCGCACCTGCACAGAGGTGGTGGAGTGCTGTGCTGGAGGAAGGAGGGCAGGGAGAAAAGGGAGGCATGGGGGCGTCATTTGAGCATCCCACCTCAGGTGCCAAAATGTTGTGGACCGGCGCTGGGGAGGTCTAGGTTGGATATTAGGAAAAGCTATTTCACGAGGAGGGTGGGGAAGCACTGGAATGGGTTCCCTAGGGAGGGGTGGAATTTCCATCCCTAGAGGTTTTAAGTCCTGGCTTGACCAAGCCGTGGCTGGGATGATTTCATTGGGGTTGGTCCTGCTTTGGGCAGGGGGCTGGACTCGATGACTCCTGAGGTCTCTTCCAGCTCTAGGATTCTATGATTCTATATTGCATTCTGCTTATTGAAATACACTTCCAGATGCAGTCCAAGCATAGTTGCTGGAACTAGAGGTACCACGGTGCTTTACCTCTAGCTTGAAATGGGGTTCACAGTTTGGTTCATTGGCTTTCCGTACCACTCCTATACAAATTGTTCCAGCATCCACTTCTTTCCTTCGGCCCCTCTAATTCTTTCCCCTTACAACATTCTAGCCTGACTTCTCAGGCCAGCAGAAACCAGAAGTGCTACATGGTCATCCCTTTCCTGTGTCCTTACTGTCACTGGCCATATTTGAACTGGAATTGGAGAGTCAAACATTCAGCTACCTGAAGTGGGGGGTTCCAAAGAGGTTGGAGAGAGGCTGTCCGGTTCTTACTGCCCTAAACACTATTGGGCTTTCCAAATGTATCCTTCTTTATATGATATACCAGGACCGTCCTTACCTGTCTGCAAAATGCACTGTTGCGTAGGGCACCTGAAAATGTGGGTCATCACTGGGTTTTAATGTCCACCCACCCATCTCATCCTGTCCCTGTCGTGTGACTCTGCTTCCTCCGGAGAGAACTTAATTAACTTGAAACTAAAAAAGCCGTCCAGAGCTATTAGCAGAATACTGAACCTGTGAAAGATCCACAAATGAAACCATCGAACAGGGATTTGCCAATCCCAGGTATATACTTTTAGTTTCTGAATGTTCTGTGTTAGTAGACAGGACCTTAGTTTAAAATCTGCTTTAAAAATATTTCATTGGTGTGTTGCTGAAGATGATAAAATCACATCTCGACTAAATCATCCCTCCCCATCATGTGTCCTAGGCTATGTCTAGACTACAAGCCTCTTTTGGAAGAAGCTTTTCCAGAACAGATCTTCTGGAAAAGCTTATTTCGAAAGAGAGCGTCCACACAGCAGAAGCACAATGAAAAGCGATGTACTTTTTTGAAAGATAGTGTCCACGTTGATTGGACGCTATCTCTCATTTAAATTGTGATTAGTCTGGACAGAGTGGCCACCAGGGCACCTGTGTTATTTCCTGAAGGCCTCTTCTTTCGAAAGAACTCCCTCTTCTGCATCCATACATGTCTTTTTCCAAAAAAGCTTTTTGGGAAAAAGGTTTCTTCCTTGTAGAATGAGGTTTACCACTGTCAGAAAATCCCCTCTGTTCTTTCGACTTTCTATTGAAAGAACTCAATGGCAGTGTGGATGCAAGTATTGTTTTTCTGAAAAAACAGCTGTTTCTCCGGAAAAACACGCACCCAGATAGAGAGAAAAGAACCTGCTTCACATTAGATGGTGGTGGTGGGGTAGAGGGATGGGGTTAAAAACACATTTTTTATTTCTAAATTTGGAAAGGAAATAAGTAATTATTGTCTTAAAAATGAATGTCATGAGGTTTCAAACTCCATTTGTTTCTGATAAACATCTTGCCACTTCTGACACAGGCTGCTGGAAGTCTCTCTTAATAGCACTGCCATGTTGGCCAGGAAGTGGTTGATCTGAGTGTTGGCCTTTCCATGCTGTGGGTTGGAGAGGTCTCTAGCCAGACACAAATCATCTGTTTGGTTCGATTTTTGTTTTTCAATTAATTTGAACCCACTCCGTTTAAACTTTACAACTGCTACCCCAGTTATTCAAAGGAGGAGTTAAAACGCAAAATGGATCAGGACTAAATGCTGTAGCTGACCGCTGCTGAACAGTGTAGATCATGTTAACCATCTTGAGCTACATCTGAGTCTTAAATTTGCACTTGGACTCCATTCTACTTAGACAAAAAGGCTTGGGTGCACAGTCTGTATGCATGTAAGTTGGGGCAGATTACTGCTATTTCTATATTTTAATGGGGCTTTCATTGAGACAACTCAAGGCCAAACTGTAAATAGGCTTGGTCCTTTTTTAATGACACAGAGTTTAAGGCCATAACGGACCATCAGACCTCCAAGTATAACCCACATACCATCAGCATCTCCCAGCACGTGTAAGCCACACACCATTTGGATGTGGGGCACTGTTCCACAGAGTCAACTTACAGAGAGAATAATGAGTCAACTCTACAGCTTTAGCTGAGAGCGGACTGGCTTTTAGTTCATGCACTAAGCTCTATGGGTACGACTGCACAGCAGCGTTATCTGGGAATAACTGACTTTATTCCAAAATAACAAAGAGCGTGTCTACACGGCAAAGCCATTGTTTCCAAATAATGGTGAGCTGGAGGATTTCTTACTCCGACTCCTTTCACCCTCATTTTAGGAGGAGTAAGGGAAGTCGCAGGAAGTGTGTTCTTCCTTCGACTTCCTGCTGTGTAGACAGCACCAAAACTCGAGTGAAGCTATTTCAACTTCAGCTCTGCAATTGATGGAGCTCAAGTTGCATAGCTTAATTCGACTTTTGCCCCGCAGTGTAGATGTCCCCTCCAGGCTCCATTCCCCTTGCCCGTGTTTCAAGTGGGGGCTTGTCCAGGATTTGAAGCCAGGACTTCTCACACACCATAGTCAACAGCTCAAATTAGAGCAAAGTACTGCAGGCCACAAGAGGCCAGACTATTGTGTGCTGAGACTAGAAGAGACCAAGGTGTGCCAGTCCCTGAGACCCCCTGCAACCACATGGAATTGCGGCTATAGCGGATCGTATGTGTGTGTGTGTCTGTGTGCACATTGCCACCGTATAGACAGGGAACTAGTAACTTAGGAACCTAGGTGCAGAGGGAAAAGTAACCTGGTGCACCCCAGAGTGGTGCTTCAGCAAGAAACTGGCCAGCTGGGGCACTTAGCTGCAGCGGGACGGGAGGGGCGGGGTGGGGCGGAGCACTACTAGCCCAGGCTGCCGGGCTAGAAGCAGTCAGCCTGGCAGGTTAAAGGGGCTGGCTGGGGGAGGCATTTGGGACTTCCCCAGCCCAGAGGCCCCCACTTGCCCCCTGCCCCTGTGGCAGGGGGACTACAGCTACATTTACCCAGGTGGCAAGTTAATAGTCAGCATGGATGAGTAAAGGACAAATCATGTCAAACCAACCTGGTAGCTTGCTTTAACAGGATAACTAGCCTTGTGGAGAAGGGGGAGGAGGTAGATATATTTAGACTTTAGGATGACATTTTATACAATCTTGCATGACCTACTCATTAACATTTTAGAAAACTACAACTTAGAAGAGCTGCTATAAGGTGGGTGCATGACTGGTTGGATAACCATTCCCAGAGATTAGTGATCAATGTTTCAGAGAAGGGCGTAATGAGTGGGGTTCCAGAGGGATTTGTGTGGGGGCCAGTTTTATTCAATATTTTCATCAATGATTTCGATACTGGCATAGAGAGTACACATAATCAAATTTGCAGATGGTACTATACTGGGAGAGGGTGAAAGTACTTTGCAGAATTGGATTAGAATTCAAAATGATCTGGCCAAACTGAAGAAATGGTCTAAGGTGAATAGGTTGAAATTAAATAAGGACAAATGCAAAGTACACTGCTCTAGGAAGAAACAATCCATTAGACACGTACAAAGTAGATAATGAGTACCTAGAAAAGAGTCCTGCAAAAAGGGATCTAGGGGTCACAGCAGATCACAAGCTAAAAATGAGTCAACAGGGTGACATTGTTGCAAAAAAGCAAACATCATTCTGGGATGTACTAAGAGGAATGTTGTGAGCAAGACACAAGAAGTCATTCTTCTGCTCTACTCTGAATTGGTATGGCCTCAGCTGGAGCATTATGTCCAGTTCTGGGCCCCACGTTTCAGGAAAGATGTGGACAAGGTCCAGAGAAGAGCAACAAAAATGATGAAAGGGCTAGAAAACATGAGCTAGGAGGAAAGACTGAAAGAACGGGGTGTGTTTAGTCTGGAAAAGTGAAGAGTGAGTGAAGAGCGAGAGGGGACATAACAGCTCTCCAGTATATTCTCTGATGACAGGAGAAGAAGTAATGGGCTTCAATTGCAGCAAGGGTAGTTTAGGTTGGACATTAGGAAAAAGTTCCTAACTATCGGGGTGGTTAAACACTGGGATAAATTACCTGGGAAGGGTGTGGAATCTCCATCATTAGCCATTTTTAAAAGCAGATATGACCAGGCCAGAGGGCTGCTACAGCGTGTGGAAAAAGCAGCCCCCAAAGGCCTGCTAATTAGGGGTGGAAGCTGCAGGACAATTAGGAACAGCTGGCAGGAAGCTGGCCCAGGCAGATTGGTGCCAGCTGACTCCATTTCAGGCCTGATGGAGGCCTTTAAAAACCTCCCCAGTTGGCAGGTAGGGGAGAGAATGATGAAGTACTAGTAGTTATAGTGTTAGAGACAGCAGAGGGAGTACTAGAAGGAGTAACTGGGCTCCCTACCCTAGAAACCAGCTGCAAGCCTGACCCCTGGCAAAGGGGGAAGGCTGTCAGCCCAAATGCTAGCCAGGGAAAGAGGAGACCTTGCTACACAGGTTAGACAAACACCTGTCGGGGATGGTCTAGATGATGCTTGGCCCTGCCATGAGTGCAGGGGCCTGGACTCAATGACCTCGCAAGGTTTCTTCCAGTTCTGTGATTAACTTCTCAGCGGAGAAGTGGGAAGATGCTATAGCCCATTTTACTCATGGAAATCCAGCTTGGAGGTCTGACGATAGACCATTACCTGTTCCCCACCCTAATTTAGCACTTCCCATTTCAGCACTCTTAGTCATTCACCATGACTACGTCTAGACTGGCATGATTTTCCGGAAATGCTTTTAACAGAAAAGTTGGACTTTTGCCCAAACGGGAGCAGCATAGTATTTCTGCAAGAAGCACTGGTTTCTTACAGTAGGAAGTCAGTGCTTTTGCGGAAATTCAAGCGGCCAGTGTAGACAGCTGGCAAGTTTTTCTGGAAAAGCGGCTGATTTTCTGGAAAAACTGGGCTGTGTCTAGACACAGCCCATGTGGCTTGCAGCTTGAAGCAAATCTTTGCCGTCTGATCTTTGCAGCAGGTACTAGTATAGAAGGACCCAGACACTGCAGGACCAAAACCATTTCTAAGGGGAGGGTAGGTTTTCTAGAAGCCATCCTGGAAGTGCTGTGGCTAGTGCTGTTGAAAGCTGCCACAGTTTGCCTGCGGCAACTAGAGTTAATGACCCATCTTGATGAGATAATTTGGTAGCAGAATTGGAAGTATTCCCATCTGTCTCCCTTCTATTGGCTGCTGTTCGTCACATATTATGCAATCTGAGATGACAGTCATGCAAGGGACATTGCTTCAGGACCTTCTGGATTAGGCTTCAGGATAAGATGACCGTATTTCCTGATGCTAGATACAGGACCCCTGGTAAAATTACTGGTCTTCAAGCCAGTTCAGTGGCAACCAGTCAGAACTATGCAGCACAGACATTTAACTTAACATTAAAACAGGGATAGTGAATAAGAAAGAGAACATCTTATTGCCTCTGTATAATTCCATGGTACACCCACATCTTGAATACTGCGTACAGACGTGGTCTCATCTCAGAAAAGATACATTGGCATTGGAAAAGGATCAGAAAAGGGCAACAAAAGTAATGAGGGGTTTGGAATGGGTCCCCATGTGAAGAGAGATTAAAAAGACTGGGACTTTTCAACTTAGAAAAGAGGAGATTAAGGGGGGATATAATAGAGGTCTATAAAATCATGATGGGTGTGGAGAAAGTGAATAAGGAAAAATTATTTACTTGTCCCCATAATATACAAATTAGGGCTACGTCTACACTGGCATGATTTTCCGGAAATGCTTTTAAAAAGACTTTTGCCCGTACGGGAGCAGCATAGTATTTCCACAAAAGCACTGACAATCTTATATGAGATTGTCAGTGCTTTTGCGGAAATTCAAGTGGCCAGTGTAGACAGCTGGCAAGTTTTTCTGCGAAAGCAGATGATTTTGTGGAAAAACTTGCCAGTCTAGACATAGCTTAGGGGTCACCAAATGAAATTAATAGGTAGCAGGTTTAAAACAAACAAAAGGAAGTTTTTCTTTACCCAGTGCGCAGTCAACCTGTGGAACTCCCTGCCAGAGGATGTTGTGAAGACCAGGACTTTAACAAGGTTCAAAAAGGAACTAGATACATTCATGGAGGATATGTCCATCAATACTTATTAGAGGGAGACCTGCAGGAGGGCTTAAATACAGGACTGTCCTATTAAAAATGGGGCATCTGGTCACATCACACAGCTTCTCTCCACTAGCTGGATCCCTATTTCTACAAGAGCTTCCCCTGATGAAGCAAGGAATTTGATCCCTTTGATCCCTTTTTACCTGTCTATAAAATGGGGATAATAATCCTTCCTTGTCTATTTTTGTGTAAGCAATTCCAGGTAGGAGCTGGTTTTTATTATGAATGTGTACAGTTACTAACACGATAGGCACTGGATCAGTCTCTAGCACCTGGGGTTGTAGGTTTGAGTTCCACTCGCACTCCAGGAGCAGGTGGGCAGCTTCCCCAGGGCTGGAGTTGGCAGGGGCAGAGCAGGTGGCCTGTTCTACAGCAAGACTATACAGCCTGGCTCTAGCACATGGCTCAGGGGAAGCTCTGCTTTTGCCAAGGCAGTCCTGAGGACTGGCTGCCCTCGACTTTTAATGATTTTCCTATTTTATTCAAGTTGTCTTTCTCTTTTCAACTTGGTTTTTTGCTTCAACCTATTTTCTTTTAAATAGCACTTAAATGAAAGGAGTTGATACATTACGGCTGTGTCTAGACTGTCAAGTTTTTCCGCAAAATCAGCTGCTTTTGCGGAAAAACTTGCTAGCTGTCTACACTGGCCGCTTGAATTTCCGGAAAAGAACTGACGATCGCATGTAAGATCATCAGTGCTTTTCCAGAAATACTATGCTGCTCCCGTTCGCACAAAAGTCTTTTTCCGAAAGACTTTTGCGCAAAAGGGCCAGTGTAGACAGCACAGTACTGTTTTCCACAAAAATGCCCTGATCGCGAAAATGGCGATCGGGGCTTTTTTGCAGAAAACCGCGTCTAGATTGGCCACGGACGCTTTTCCACAAAAAGTGCTTTTGCGGAAAAGTATCCTGCCAATCTAGACGTGCTTTTCCGAAAATGCTTTTAACGGAAAACTTTTCCGTTAAAAGCATTTTCGGAAAATCATGCCAGTGTAGACGTAGCCTTCTTGTCTGCATTAAATCAAAAACATTCGTAATGCCTAGGCATTAACAGAACTCAAAAGCTGCTACGAATATGTATCTCTGACCTACCAGTTCCTACTCAAACATCCAAGTGTGTGAATGTAAATCTATGAAATGCTCAAAGGCATGATCAGATTGGGGAACTGGTCCTACCTGAATGACCAACTCATTTTAAGCTCTGGGATATAAATGGATTTGTGTTTGTGTTTTATAGAGACCTGTTTGCCCGGGGGGAGGGGAGGGGAAGAAAGCTGAGTTGTGAAAAATCTTTCCTTCGGAATGCTGTGACTCCATTTTGGTTTTACTGCCAAATACAGCCACCGCAATTTGCAAATTTCCTGCAGGTTTATGGATGTTCGTCCTGGAAGTGCACATCAGTCTCCTACTTAAGCAGCTTTAAATAAGAAACTATGGTTTCAGAAAGATTAAGGGCATAAGAAAGATCTCAGGGCTAAGAGGAAGTCATCAGGCATTGGGGAAGAAATGCAGCCACTTGAGAAGGCTGGAGAGACATCAGAATGGTTTTAGGGGTTCAGGGAGTGATTTGGGGGATTACTGTACTGTCAAGCCTGGCTAAGTATGCAAACTTTCAGCTGGGGAATTTAATGGCTTGCGACTGCTGTCTGGAAATAAATCGGGGATTATGTTGCTACTGTTATTATTTTACAGAAGGTTTCAATTGAAAACAGAGCCCCACTGCATTACATGCTGTACAAACAGTGATCGGCAGTCCTTGTCTTAAAGTGTTTACAAGCCAACTAGGCAAGGCAAAAGATGGGAGGGAAAACAAAAGCATAAAGAGGTGATGTGATTTGCCCGTGGTTATACAGCAGAGCTGACATTCAAACCTAGGTCTTCCCTGACTTGTACCCTCGCTCAGGGATGGGCAGTAAGCAGCCTGCAGGCCAGATGCAGTTCACCAAGATTAGCCCCCGTAGGAGCACTTTTATTTATCTGCCCATCCAGAAGCATGGCTGCTTGTCCTATTGGCTGCAGATCACCGTCCCTCGCCAATAGGAGCTGCGGGAAGTGGAATGCCCAGAACACAGGTTCCAATGCCTCCTATTGGCTGGGAATGGTGATCCATAGCCAACAGGGCTATGTCTACACTGGCATGATTTTCCGGAAATGCTTAAAACGGAACAGTTTTCCATTATAAGTATGTCTGGAAAAAGCGCATCTACATTGGCAGGATGCTTTTCCGGAAAAGCACTTTTTCCGGAAAAGCATCCGTGCCAATATAGACGCGTTTTTCCGCAAAAAAGCCCCGATTGTCATTTTTGTGATTGGGGCTTTTTTGCGGAAAACACTACTGTGCTGTCTACACTGGCCCTTTTCCGGAACAGTTTTCTGGAAAAAGGACTTTTGCCCGAACGGGAGCAGCATAGTATTTCCGGAAAAGCAGCTGATTTCTTACAGTAGATCGTCAGTGCTTTTCCGGAAATTCAAGGGGCCAGTGTAGACAGCTGGCAAGTTATTCCAGAAAAGCGGCTGATTTTCCGGAATAAGTGGCCAGTGTAGACATAGCCCAGGAGTGGGAAGTGGCTGTACATGCAGACACGCAGGTAAACAAAGCAGTGCTATCCCACCAGGGGCTAACCCTGGCTAACCGCATCCAACCTGCACATTGCTTATTGCCCACCCCTGCCTTGGTCCTGCTATCAGAGTGCTTTTTTCTCCCACTTCCCCTCTTTTCTGAAGAGAATGTAATATTCCAGCAAGTTAGCTGTCAAGAACCTAAAATTCCTGCTCATCGGCGGGTGACAGAAAAAGCCTGCCCTTATTACAGTGTGGTCATCTGGGAAATATTTCAAATAGATTTCCAGGCTGTAAAATGGCCCAGAACAAACTTGTAATATTTTTTTCATGGAAAAATATCATGATCTGGATGGTGCTTGGTCCTGCTGTGAGGGCAGGGGTCTGGACTCGATGACCTCTCGAGGTCCCTTCCAGTTCTAGTGTTTTAGGATTCTAAAACTGTTAAAACAACAAAGGGTCCAGTAGCACTTTATAGACTAACAAAACAGACCATTTCTTTTTTCCTTTACAGACTAACTCAGCTACCCCCTGAAGTTTCTCTAATTGTGTCCATCACAGAGGTGCTAGAGTAAAAAACACTGAGCTCAAGGCATGTTACTGTCTAAGGGCTTGTCTACATGGCCACTTTACCACAGTGTGAAAAAACACCCTCCCCAAGCACAGCAAGTTAAAACCCTGTGACAGGGCATCTGCCCCACACTGGCCCTTTAAGGGTTAGAACCCAGCCCTGGGTAAGGGCTGGAGCCATAGAGCCAGCAGCTGTGGCAGGTATTAGCCAATTAGGGGCCAGCTGAGGGGAGTATATATAAAAGGCTCCTGGAGAGGGAGGCAAGTCTTTGACTCATTCTTGCTCCAGCTGGGGAGCAGGAAGGCTCTGGCTGCCAGGGAAGCTGGAGGCTTCCTAACTTC
Source organism: Pelodiscus sinensis (assembly GCF_049634645.1). Classification (NCBI taxonomy): domain Eukaryota; kingdom Metazoa; phylum Chordata; order Testudines; family Trionychidae; genus Pelodiscus; species Pelodiscus sinensis. Next base: position 24,473,719 of record NC_134730.1, on the reverse strand, counting down.
GAGCAGGGCTGGGGAAAGGCAGGCAGAGCTGGGGCACCTCTGGCCAGGTGAGTGCCTGGGCTGCAGGGCCTGAGGGTACTAGGGCTGCAAAAAGGCAGCAGGGTAGGCAAAAGCAGCAGGTCCACACCCCCTTGCTAATGATGAGTGGCCATTTCAGACTGCAGTTTGCCCCTGTGGTGGGGGTTAAATGAAGACTGGCAGTGGGTCACTGAGGCAAGGTGGGCATGGGGGTGGGCGGGTCCCAGAGGGAGAGGACCCCAGAGTGTTGGAGCACAATGACAGGGGAAGACACCACAGTTTGTGAGGGATGTGAATCCCAACACAGAGGTGGAGGAAAAATAGATCACAGTGGCTGAGACACCAACCAAAAGGGGGCGCTCCAGAGCTGAAAAGCCAATTCCCAGAGTCTCCAGCAGGGGGTGCCCATGGCAGTGAGTCACGCTGCCATGCTACACCTTGTAAAGCAACCGAGTAGAGAGCTGGCAAGACAGATAAAGGATGAGAGGGAAAACAGAAGCATAAAGAGGTGATGTGACTTGTTCATACACGGTGCTGACATTCAGACTTAAGACTTCCCTGTTTTATACCCTTGCCCACGGGTGAGCCATAAGCAGCCTGCTCCACTCATGAATAAGGTTTCCCTCTGCCAGTGCTGGTACCATGACGTCACTGCCACATTAAAGGGCTGCTGTGGCTGCCCGTTAAACGTAAAAGCGCAGACAAAGCCTGAATGCTAACTTTTGAGGAGAGGGGGAGGTATTAAGAGATTTCATTATTACAGAAAAAAAATAACATTATAACCATAGTTTATTTAAAGGATGCTTTTGCTGGTTGTTATTTTTGTTCTTTTGGCTGTCCAGTCATTTTAAATCTCTCTGCTTGCAGTTACCACAACTGTGTGATGTTTTACCACCGCCAGCCATACGTTTCCTTCTTCGATTTTCCTTTGAAAGGGAAGAAAATATTTTTAATGACTAGTGTTTCTACTATCGCCAGATGTGATGGAGAGATGCAGAGAGAGCAGAAAATTAGTCAGTGGAAACTCCTGTACTTGAATGACATGGAAAAATCCCTCAGGCTTTCAGTCAGCAAAGAGTAGAAGAAGGTCAAATACAGTCAGGGCTTCTAATCCTATCAATGGATCTTAAATCCAGTATTTATATATTGATCTATGAATAGTGTATCGATAGCAGTGACATAAGTATTGACATCAACATGATGAAATATTGCCAGTAAATATAAAGGTGACTAGTGTAGTCAAAGTTCATCCCAGCAGATCATTGGGATGAGAATGAGTGACACAAATGGATCTTTTGTACATTGAGGGTATGTCTAGACTACAGGCTTACGTCGACATAAGTTTTGTCGACAGAATCTGTCGACAAAACTTATGTCGACATAGAGTGTCTAGACTACATCCAGTTCTGTCGACAAAGCAAGCTGCTTTGTTGACATAACAGTGTGGACGCAAAGGCCAGTGTAGATGCAATAATGCCTTCTATCAACAGAACTCTGTCGACAAAAGGCATTATTCCTCGTAGAATGAGGTTTACATACGTCGACAAAACTGCTGAGTTTTGTCGACGTTATGTCTATATAACTCAAAGGCAGTGTGGACGCAGGTATAGTTTTGTCAACAAAAGTCCACTTTTGTCGATAAAACCCTGTAGTCTAGACACACTCTGAGTGAGTTGTTATTAATGCTGAAATGCAAGAGGGAGGTCCACATGTCAGCCGGAAGAGTCCTCCTTGCTCTCCAGTTCTCTGGCAAATGTAGCTTACGTTATAGGTTCATAGAGCTGTGCCATGTTTTATATTGTTATATGGAGGGTACTGCGACAGTCTGCTTAAAGGTATTTCCTCAGCACGTTCCACTTGGAGGTATAAATGGGCAAGATTTCACAATAACGGCCTGTGTTTCCAAACATTCCATGCCCACCATACAACATAACAGCAATTATAATATATCAACTGTGACAGAGCAGGTTAAAGGACAGGGCAGCTGCAAATCAATTAAGGGCCAGGGGAAGCTGACTGAAGCTGCCACGGGGCCTCTTTAAAAACCTTCCCTCTGTGGGAGGGAGGAGGAGAGAAAGAAGGAGCGTGGAGAGGAGGAAACAACCCAGTGCTAAGGAGACTCAGAGCGGAGGAGCAGGAGGAACCACCAGCCCTGTTAAAGGCTACAGGGGGAGGTGAGGAGTCTAACAGAGAGTGTTGGAAGGCTCCCTTGCCCCCCCTCCCCACTCTGTGGGGCAAGATTAGGGCTTCCTGGTAAGCCGTGACTGGCCCAGGGCTTCAGCCCAATACACCCTCCTTTATGCTAAGGGCCCAGAAGGCCCAGGGACAAAAAACTCTGCAGGTGAGGGCTCTACTGCAGCCCTCAAAGGCTATGTCTACACTCGTGGCTTTTTGCGTAAGTAATATGCAAATGAGGCTAAGCGTGGAATATTGCCGAGCCTCATTTGCATACCTAATGAGCCACCATTTTTTTTAGAAGAGGCTCTTGCGCAAGAAGGAGCGTCTACACTGCCCCTTCCTGTGCAAGAAAAACCCTCTTGCGTAATGCCGTTACACCTATTACTTCTCAGGAAGAACGGCGTTGCGCAAGAGGGTTTTTCTTGTGCAAAAAGGGGCAGTGTAAATGCTCCTTCTTGCACAAGAGCCTCTTCTGAGAAAAATGGTGGCTCATTAGGTATGTAAATGAGGCTCGGCGATATTCCACGCTTAGCCTCATTTGAATATTACTTGCGCAAGAAGTCGCAAGTGTAGACATAGCGAAAGTGTGGGACAGTGGACAGAACAGTGGTCAGGGTTTCAGAAGGGAGACTGAGCCTCCCACACAACAGACAGACAGACAAAGAAAGAAAGCTAGTCTGTAATTTTTCAATGAAATAATTTTTGGCAGAAAAAACGAGATTTTGCTAAACCTGTGGGAATGCATCATTTTGGACAACACATTTGTTAGCACGTTATCTCGGGTCAAAAATGGAATTTCTGGTCAAAACCAGAGACTGAAAGGAAGGAAAGTCCATCACAGAAGAGTCAACAGTCTATATCCACATCCCAGGTGGCAGTGCTGCCACTGGGCTGGCGGTTATTCAGGTTTTTGACAGAAAATTGTGAAAGGTCACAGTTTCCTCCCAGTGCAGAATGGGAATTCTATTATTTACATTTCCTGTCCTATGGAAATGTATTCCCTGCCCAGCTATGTACATGTAAATACAAATCGAGGAATAACTCCATTAAATCACACACAAGCCACTGGGGAAATGTTGCAAAACCTTCTGGAGAAGAGCATATGACCCCAGTAACATTTAGGGTGACAACTATGAATTGGCAACATTTCGCATCCCAATTACTATGAATAAATTAGTTGTTGAGGGTGGGGAGAGAGTCAATCTTGCCCTGAATTTTTACAAAACTGGTTTCCACAGAGCTCAGTTAATTGTTAACTGCCTTTGTGATGTTCCCTGCAAATATTTTGCAGGCACAGGATTCCATAAAAGCCAACACAAATATAATCGGCATCACTGGAGAGTCACTGACTTAAACCAGCTGATGATCTGACACACAAGCCGGGGGATAGCTCTGTTTATGCTGTGATTTATGGCCACCCGTTATAGCCTGCTCAGGAATAGGCAGGGCTTCTAACAGAATTGCCAGGCTCCTGGTGGGGAGAGAGGTAGCTCTGAGCCCCCAGAAGGACCAGGGCCTCAGGTGGAAGAGCTGGAGCTGGGGGCTAACCATCAACATTGCCTGGTGTTCACTGCCCGGAGCTCCAGTGGCTATTTAGCAGTCCCAGAGCCTCAGTGGCATGGAAGGAGCCTCAGGCATTTTTTAATCTCCAGGTCTTGAAGTATCTGCCCCTCACCTCCCTATGACCATGAGAATAGGCTCTTTGGAGAGAATGGTGCCTTAATGTGGTGATACAGCAAAAGCTCTGTTAACCAGCATGTTGGGGGAACCAGGGTGCCCATTAATGGAATATTCTGGTTAACTGAGAGTTCTGCTTTACCACTGGAATACCAATGTTTGAAGAATTAGAATACAACACAATGAATAAAGAATAACATAGTACATAGGGACTCACCAATCCATAGCAACACCACACTACAGAATGGTTGGTTTCTTGAAGTGCTTAGGTGTACACAGATAAAGTTTTCTACACCTGAGGTTACCCTCTGATAGTGTGTCTCAACCAGTGGTACGCGTACCCTTAGGGATACTTGAGAGAAGTCTGGGGGGCATGTCAACACAACTGAAATTTGGAGAAAAAATAATTTTAGTTTTAAGTTTCACAGCATTTTATTATTTTCATACTTTTTACACCCAAAAATTTCATCGCCCGTCCAGCTCTGAGTACGTTGTTTAAAGAAACGTGTTGCAATAGTAGAAAAAAATTGTGTGTCTGAAAACTGTGGCTACGTCTACACTGGCATGAATTTCCAAAAATGCTTTTAACGGAAAAGTTTTCCGTTAAAAGCGTTTTCGGAAAAGCACGTCTAGATTGGCAGGATGCTTTTCCGCAAAAGCACTTTTTGCAGAAAAGCATCTGTGGCCAATCTAGATGCGGTTTTCCGCAAAAAAGCCCCAATCGCCATTTTCGCGATCGGGGCTTTTTTGCAGAAAACAGTACTATGCTGTCTACACTGGCCCTTTTGCGCAAAAGTCTTTCGGAAAAAGACTTTTGCCCGAATGGGAGCAGCATAGTATTTCCGGAAAAGCACTGATGATTTTACCGGAGATCGTCAGTGCTTTTCCAGAAATTCAAGCAGCCAGTGTAGACAGCTGGCAAGTTTTTCCGCAAAATCATTTGATTTTACGGAAAAACTTGCCAGTCTAGACACAGCCTCCAGGTACTGGGGGTACTTATAACTTTTTTTAAAGGGGTACTTTATAAAAAAAAAAGGTTGAGAAACACTTCCCTATGACACTACATATCAGGATGGGCAGTGCTTGGTGTACACCCAGCTCACCAACTACACTTAACACTAAAACTAGACTGAACGTAATTTAAATGTTGGTGTTTCAAAAAGCACTCAAGGATCTTGCAGTTCCTCTAGATCCTCCTATCCACATCCGTTGTCATTCTAGAAAGTGCAGAAAATGGGGCTGAATTGGTAATGAGCTTTTGACATACCCTGGAAACTGCTTTTTTGAACAACTCCCTGATTTCAGCTGGATTACGTCTCTTCTGCCCTCTTTCCATAAAAGCAGAGAGCAGAATATGCAATTGCATAATGCGCGAAGCAGTATGCTAGTTCCAGTTACTGGACTGAAGATTTGTGTTGGGAGATATCTGAAATGACAGTTCATTGAGCTCTCTGGTTAACTGAGTGCCTGATAACAGAGCTTTAACTGTAGTTCAAAGCATTGTTCTGTTTCTTTGACCCTTGTAGAGATCAGAAACTCTCCTTGATTTAATTACATGATAGGTCTCCAGATTAGACAGCTCCTAAGCTCTTTTATGTCGCTCTCTATTTTCTGGTGCACTTTGTGATGATTTACAATACAACCAAGAGATTCTTCAAGCAACAGAGGAGAATTGTTCAGACGCTTGTAGGTCATCTGCAATTACATATTTCTTTGAAACAAAATCACAGTTCATTTCTGAAACCACAAAGATCTCTTCTTTCTTACCCAGTAAAAAAAGAATAAACAACTTGTTCTTTTAAATCCACAGGAGTGACAGATTCAGACACCAAATTAAGGGAATTTAAATTATCGACAATACACAGCGCACAACTAAAGTTGTTGTTTTTTCTATTTAGAAGTGGAGACTTGTATGTTACGCAGCATCTAGCAGAGAAATGTCTCTCTGAGCTGTGTTTTTACAGTACCCAACACAAGGAGGTCGTGGTCCATGACCAGGACTCCTAGGCAGTGTTCCCTGTAAGCTGTGCACTTGTGCAGCCACTCACAAGAAAGTAAAATGCACATAAAATTATTCTACACATGGATGGAAAAAATTAGAGGGAACATTGCTTCTAGGCTTTATAATCATATAAATAAATACATAATAACAATAAATGGCAGAATTCCTCTGGTACAAGTATCTCATCGTAACGGGGCTTTTTTTTTTTGTTAATCCAGGTGCTAAAATAATGGTAATGATAGAATATTCCTTTGAATTTGGGGTATGGCCTCTTCCTCCTCTCACTAATGGAGTTAAGACCCACTAAGTCTATTTTTTCTATGTGCTCCTGCGATGAAATTCTCTCCACTTAACAGCAAGGCATCCTCCATGGAGAGGCTATGCGTCTAGATCTCCAGCAGAACACGTTCAGCAGTCTCCATGGTCTATCAGGAAAGCTATCTTCTTTGTTTCCTCAAGGCATTGAAAGATGGTCAGAGGCCACCTCTCTGCCCTTTAGGACTCTGAAAATTTCCCCCATAGTGTGTCTGCTTCTAGTCTCAAGGATTGTCCACACTGCTTATGCTAACGACCCAACAAAACACGTGCAGACCTGACTTTAACATTGCAGTTTTCGGCTGAAGCCTGGGCTCTCAAGTCAACATCTCCACAGCTAATTTTAGCCACAAAGTGCAAGCCATGCTAGCAAGTGTCTGTGCAGCCAGGCTGGGAGGCACACTGACAAAGCAGTGTAGCCAGACCATAAGTGTCGGGCCTGACATGAAGTGAAGGGGTGGGATTTTCAAAAGTGCCTACTTGATCTAAAAAACCAACCACAAGGGCTAAGTCTACACTGGCATGATTTTCCGGAAATGCTTTTAATGGAAAAGTTTTCCGTTAAAAGCATTTTTGGAAAAGCACATCTAGATTGGCAGGGCGCTTTTCTGCAAAAGCACTTTTTGTGGAAAAGCGTCAGTGGTTAATCTAGACGTGCTTTTCCGCAAAAAAGCCCCGATCGCCATTTTTGTGATCAGGGCTTTTTTGCAGAAAACAAATCTCTGCTGTTTACACTGGCCCTTTTGCGCAAAAGTTTTTCGGAAAAAGACTTTTGTCCGAATGGGAGCAGCATAGTATTTCCGCAAAAGCACTGACAATCTTACATGAGATCGTCAGTGCTTTTGCGGAAATTCAAGCGGCCAGTGTAGACAGCTGGCAAGTTTTTCCGCAAAAGCAGATGATTTTGTGGACAAACTTGCCAGTCTAGACACAGCAAGGAGTCTGGTGGTACTTTAAAGACTAACACATGTATTAGGGTATTAGAACATAAGCTTCCACAAGCTACAACTCACTTCCTCAGATGCTAAAGAGAGAGAGAGAGAAAAAAGGAAGGGATACAGAGATGGGAGTGTGACATCAGTGCTCATTAAATCAAGGTGAGCCAAGAGCATACGTTCCATGGCATTTTGTTAACTTCCGATTGGCTCCTGTGGGCTTTGGAACAAGCCTATATTCCACCCAGTGCTTTTATGTATTCTTCATACCCTCAACCTTTTTCTCTATTTCAGGACCTTGTCTCCTGTTTCCCTAAGGCCATCCTTAGGATTTATGGGGCCCAATGTAGTACTATTAACCTGATGCCCCTATGCCTGAAAAGTCCCGGGGAGAGGGATGACGTAGTAGCGATGTGGTTTTATAATCTTCAGCAACACACTAATGAAATAGTTTTTAAATTATTTTAAACTAAAGTCCTATCAACTAACAGTAAATTCAGAAACTGTGACAAGGGTTGGCAAATGCCTGTTAAATGCTTCCTTACCATTTGAAAAAGAAAACCCCAAAAAACCCTTAAAAGACAATGAGTTGTCCTGGTGCACCTTAGAGACAAACAAACAAAATATATAGATGGTATCATGAGCTTTTGTGGGTACAACCCACTTCTTCAGATGCCCACAGCTGCTACAGGACCACTCACTGTTTGCTCCGGGTTTTTTTAAGTTACAGACTAACACAGCTACCCCCTGAGACCTTACCATTTGAAAGGCTCTTTTACAGGTTCAGTGTTCTGCTAGTAGGTCTGACAGGCTTTTTCACTTTTAAGTTGACTAGGTCCTTTCTGGAGGGAGTGGAGCCACAGAACAGAAATAGGAAAAGATGGATGGGTGAACATTAAGGGTATGTCTAGACTACAGAGTTTTGTCGACAGAAGTTATGTCGACAGTTACTGTCGACAAAGCTTCTGTCGACAAAAAGCGTCTACACTACATTCAGTTCTGTCGACAAAGCAAGCTGCTTTGTCGACATGGCAGTGTAGACGCAAGGACAGTTTACATGCAATAACACCTTCTGTTGACAGAGTTCTGTCGACAGAAGGCGTTATGCCTCGTAAAATGAGGTTTACCAGCGTCAACAAAACTGCTGAGTTCTGTCGACATTATGTCGACAGAACTCAGCGGTAGTGTAGACGCAGGTATAGTTTTGTCGACAAAAGTCCACTTTTGTTGACAAAACTCTGTAGTCTAGACATACCCTAAGATGCAGTAATGCCCCACATTTTCAGGTGCCCCATGCAACTGTATATTCTGTGTGTGGTTAAGAACAGCTCTGCATTTCTCTTCCCATTTAATTTTACCTCTTTGTTTTCCTCCTTCTGGTCTCCTCTGCCACCCCTCCCTCTCTCTCCCACCCCCAATGGTTACTAGTCGAGAATCTTCCTTTCTCATCCCATCATCCGAGCTCAGTGCAAATCCACACTGCATTTCTCCATTCACTAAGGCTGTGTCTAAACTACATGGCTCCATCGATGGAGCCATGTAGATGAGGGTTGTAGGCAAAGGGAAATGAAGCCGCGATTTAAATAATCATGTCTTCATTTAAATTTACATGGCTGCCGCGCTGAGCTGACAAACAGCTGATCAGCTGTTTGTCGGCTCAGCGCGCTAGTCTGGACGCTCCCACGCCGACCTGAAAGCCCTTTATCAACATCCCCGTTATGCCTCGTAGGATGAGGTTTATCAGGGATGTCAATAAAAGGCTTTCATTTCGACAGGGGAGCGTCCAGACTAGTGCACTGAGCCGACAAACAGCTGATCAGCTGTTTGTCGGGTCAGCGCGGCAGCCATGTAAATTTAAATGAAGCCGCGATTATTTAAATCACGGCTTCATTTCCCTTTGCCAAAAAAACAAATCTACATGGCTCTGTTGACGGAGCCATGTAGTTTAGACGTACCCTAAGCGCTGTCCAGATGCAATTATCTGACTGGACTAATCTCAAGGATCACAAAGTTAGGAGCTTATTACAGAAGTAACTGGGTGAGATGTTTTTGGTCCTGATGTCAGGACATCAGATTAAACTATTTTATGAATCTATGAATATTTCTTTTTCCATAAAGTATCACCAATTCTTAAGGAATTAAGAATTCTTAATGAAGAAATTAAGGAATACTTTCCCTCAGTGGGCATTTCTACCATCCCTATTTTTGGTCTCAAATCAGCAGTCCATCCTTATTCAGAAATGGATTAAGCACATGGGTAAGTTTAAGCATGTTGCTTAAGGACATGTTGCTATATTCAGCTACGTCTAGTCTACAGGCTTCTTTCAGAGAGATTGTCAAAAAAAATCTTCCGAAAGAGTGTCCACACTGCTAAAGCTCTTTCGAAAGACAGAGTCCAGACTGAATGGACGCTTTCTCACATGCAAGCTGTGATTTCTATGGACAGACTGGCCACCAGGGCACCTGTGCTTTTTCCTCTTCTTCTGAAAAAACTTCTTCTTCCCCATCCACACACACCTTTTTGCAAAAGACCTCTTTCGCAAAAAAGCTTCTTCCTCATAGAATAAGGATTACCAAAGCCAGAAAAAAAAACCCTCTGTTCTTTTGATTTTCTTACAGGTTGTCTAGACTACTGAGTTTTGTCGACAAAAGTGGACTTTTGTCGACAAAACTATACCAGCGTCTACACTACCGCTGAGTTCTGTCGACATAACGTCGACAGAACTCAGCAGTTTTGTCGACGCTGGTATACCTCATTTTACGAGGCATAACACCTTCTGTCGACAGAGTTCTGTCGACAGAAGGTGTTATTGCCTGTAGGGTTGTGTCTAGACTACAGGGTTCTGTCGACAAAGCAGCTTGCTTTGTCGACAGAACTCAATGTGTCTGGATGCTCTTTGTCGACAGAAGTTTTATCGACAGATATTGTCGACAAAACTTCTGTCGACAAAACGCAGTAGTCTAGACGTACCCACAGAAGAACGGAATTGCAGTGTGGACGTTCCTCAAGTTTTGTCAGATAAACGGCCATTTTTCCAACAAAACTCTGTAGTGTTGACATTCCCTTCTCGATGCATAGAATTTAAGGCCAAAAAAGACCACCACATCACCTAGCTGGAACACCAGTATATCACAGGCCACTAACCATCACTCAAGCTACCCCGTACCAAGCCAACCACCAGACCCAGCCCTTGGACAAGGTGAGTGGGGTAGTTGCCTTGGGCCCTGTGCATTCAGGGCCCCAAGCTGCCCCACTCCTGGCCACACCCACCCGTCATTGTTACAGGCTGGGGACCGACTAGCTAAGTAGCAGTTCAGCAGAAAAGGAAGTGAGGATTAGAGTGGATGGGAAGCTGAATATGAGTCAACAGGATACCCTTGTAGCCAAGAAGGCTAATGGCATATTGGGGTGCATTAGGAGGAGCATTGCCAGCAGATCTAGAGAAGTGATTTCCCCCCTTTATTTGGCTCTGGTGAGGCCACATCTAGAGTATTGCATCCAGTTCTGGGCCTCCCTACTACAGAAAGGATGTGGACTCATTGGAGAGAGTCCAGCGGAGGGCGACCAAAATGATGAGGGGACTAGAGCGCATGACCTACGAGGAGATGCTGAGGGATTTGGGCTTATTTAGTCTGCAGAAGCGAAGAGTGAGGGGGGATTTGCAGAAGCGAAGAGTGAGGGGGGATTTGATAGCAGCCTTCAGCTTCCTGAAGGGAGGTTCCAAAGAGGATGGAGAGAGGCTGTTCTCAGTAGTGACGGATGGCAGAACAAGGAGCAATGGACTCAAATTATAGTGGGGGAGGTCTAGGTTGGATATTATAAAAAACTCTTTCCCTAGGAGGGTTGTGAAGCACAGGGATGGGTTCCCTAGGGAGGTGGTGGAATCTCCTTCCCTAGAGGTTTTTAAGTCCCAGCTTGACCAAGCCCTGGCTGGGATGGTTTAGTTGGGTTGGTCCTGCCTAGGGCAGGGGGCTGGACTCGATGACCTCCTGAGGTCTCTTCCAGCCCTAGGATTCTATTATTCTAAGTGCATTTATTGTTGTTTTTTTTTATGTGATTCTGGTTCCCAGATTATTAAAATATACTCCACCAAGGAACTGAACCTTTTATTTGTCTCTCTTAGTATATGCTACAAATAAATTTGGATACTGATATTAAAAGAGAACTTTCCAATCCAAATAAAATACTACAGTTTTCTAAACAGAAAATACATTTAAATATCACATCAATCAGTCTGAACTGATTCACCCAATGAATTACATAAAATACCCCTAGGCTGAAAAATAGTTCAACATGCTTAAAAATTGTTTTGGAATTCATCAGCAAATCAGACATTTTCTATCTCAAAAGTCTCTGTTAATAAGGTGCCAAAGCATTTCATTGTCATATACTATTGTTTTATAGTGAATCAAGTGCCTTACTATAAATCTCAACATGGGTTTGTCTACACTGCAGAGTTTTTCCAGAAAAACAGACAGGCTGTGTCTAGACTGCATCCCTTTTCCGTAAAAGGGATGCAAATTAGACATATCGCAATTGCAAATGAAGCGGGGATTTAAATCCCCCATGCTTCGTTAGCATAAAAATGGCTGCCGCTTTTTTCCGGCTCGGAGCTTTGCCGGAAAAAAGTGCCAGTCTAGATGCAGATCTTTCGGAAAATAAAGCCTTTTCTGAAAGATCCCTTATCCCTCATTTTAAGATTTTAATATACACACTAAAAGGTGCAATATAGCAAGGCAATGGATTCAAGAGAAAAGTGAAACACTGAGGGATATTGGCTAAGATTTTCAAAAAGTAATTTGGGATATTCTATTTCTTGGTACATAGTTTAGGAGACCTTAAAGGGTCCTGCTTTTCAGAAGATAAATGCTCAGCATTCGGACATTCATGCCTCTTTAAAAAGGCTCAGCACAGACAGGCAAAGGCGTTATAGGTTGGACCTCCTTGGTCTGGCACCCTCAGGACCTGCTCCGTCCCGAATGAGGGAGTGTGCTGGACCAGGGGAGGTCAATTCTGGCCCCTCTGCTTCTGGCCTTGGCGCTTTTCTGGGGGACAGCCAGTCTCCCAGCTAGGTTCTCCTTCTCCACCAATTCCGCTGCCGGCCTCAGTCGGGATCCCTGCCCCCACGTTGCCAGCCCAACTCCATTCCCGGCCCTCCTGCTACTACTCTGGCTCCCCTCCCAACCCTGGCCAGGCTCCCGGCTCCTGGCTGCTGGTCCCTCTACTACTGGACTCCCAGTGATTCCTTCTCCTAGTTGCTGAGGCTCTCCAGTCCAGGGGCTCTCTGGCCCAGCAACATCCATGGTCCTAGCAGACCGTGGATTTTGTCAGACCAGAGAGTCCCAGACCAGACAGGTTCACCCTGTAGCCCCTTTGGAAAATGTTGGCCACATGCCATTTCCCAAATAAGACTTTACAAATTCCATTGCTGCTTTTGTAGGCAAGATTTTCCACAGCAAGTGCCCAAAAATAGGATCCTAAGGTCCCTATGTAGGAATCTTAACAAATGGCTTTTTTTTTTTCAAATATGCTGAGTAAACATCATTAAAAAATCAAAATTTGATTTTGTTCAGTGAAAGGGACCAAATGTTCAGCACACAAAATAAAATGTGTCCCTTTTTCAGCAAGCTCATAGTCTCAGGATACATGACATGCATGATGCGGGGCTAGTAATTTAGACACTTTGATCTGGTCTGAGGAGCTGAAATGTAGGCTCATCTATTTAAAAATGTTGGCCAAAGAGTATAATGATAGCTCTCAAGGCTTTTTTTCTAGTACTTAAAGAATTTAATGAGTGACATTGTAGTCTAATTTGACAGCACCTATACAGTTTAATTAAAGTACATCCCATTGTTCTTTTTGTGAGCTTTTGCTCTTGGAAAATCGGCATCTTTAAAGAAGCCCCAATTTGGACAGCAAAACACGGAGACATCCAAAATTCCCCAGACTACTTCTGAAAAAGGCAAGTTTTTATTTTAGGTAATAAAAGGACTGAGGTAGAACCTAGACAATGTTTATTTTTATTTTTCCCATTTAAAATATTTGTCACCATTAATAAGCTCATGAAAGAAAAGAGAATAATTTAGTATAATGATTCTGCTGTTTCATAAAACTGATACATTAAGAAGGAAATAATCACAAAGCCATAAGATCACTGAGACGTCTGAATTAAGTTAGAAGAGACAAAATGCAAACTCTGACAGCACTGCAAACTGGTTTTCTGCCTCCTGATATTATCAGTGTTTTGAATCATACTTCAGAGATATTAAATAAATAAAATGAAGGCCTGATTCTGATCTTAAATTGGCTTTGACACTGTGGCTGTGTCTACATTGGCACCCTTTTCTGGAAAAGGGATGCTAATGAGACACTTCAGAATTGCAAATGCCCCAGGGATTTAAATTTTCCCTACGGCTCATTAGATATGCAAATAAGGTTCAGCGATATTCCACGCTTAGTCTCATTTGCACATTTCTGGCGCAAGATCGCGCCAGTGTAGACATAGCCCTAGTGTGGTTCTCTGTCCCATGCAATGGCACTTAGACCACAGCAACAGCTAAGAACAAGAGACCTGTACAGCATGAGGCTGAGAGCCAGCTGGCTTTTAGCTCAAAGGATGGAGGAGCCTATACTGAGGTCCTAGGTTCAAATCTGCCTGCTGGTGGTTACCCATACACCACTGGGTCTTTTAAAGGTAACAAAATCAGGTTATAATTAAGACTTATATGGACTCCTGCTGATGGTAAAAATGGCATTGGAATTAATGGGAGCATTTATCTGCACACACCTGGATAAAGCCAGAATAAGATCTATGCACCATGTCAGTTCCACTGGAACCCTGAGAATCGATGTAAGTTCAAGCATAGGTTTGTTGGAGCAATAGGAATATCTGAGGTCGTCTAGCTATGAAGAAAAGCGACATTAGGGACTGAATAGACATCTCTGGCGGTGCTCCATGGGACATGAAACACTGGTATTTGTTTTACCAATAGAAATCAGATCCTAGAATATTAGAACTGGACAGAACCTCGAGAGGTCATCAAGTCCAGCCCTCTGCACTCAATGAAGGACCACCCACCTTTTAGACCATCCCTGGCTGCTGTTTGTCTAACCAGCTCTTAAAAATCTCCAGTGATGGAGATTCCACAACCTCCCTCCACCATTTATTCCAGTGTTTCACCACCCTGACAATTAGGAAGCTTTTCCTAATATCCAGCTGCAACAGGGTCGGCACTCACCTCACACGAGCACCCAGGTTCCTGCACTGTCTCAATTTTAAAAGCCTTGCTCAGCCCTCCAGCCATGTCTGGGAGATCACAAGCCCCTTCCAGGGTATACACCTGACAGGGGCCCATCTTGGTCCCCTCTGCTGGTGTCTCCAAGTCTGTGTCTCAGTTTGTTTCCCTTCAGTCTCTTTTCCCTTTCAGAGACAGTGGCGCCTCCAGGGCTTCCCCTCCTAAAGAAAACTTCCTCAGCCAGCCTTGCAGTCAGCTCTCTTTGAGCTGTGCCCTACACTGACTGCCGCTTAGCTTTGCAGCTCCTTTTGTAGGCCTCCCTGGTCCTTGATTGGCCAGCTTCTCCAGAGCCTCTCTAGCCTCCTAGAGGACTTATCTATAGCTCTTTCTGGGCTCAGGGCCCTGTCTGCCCTGTCACACCAAACTAAACCTCCCATGCTGCAGTGTAAGCCCATTGCTTCTTGTCCTCTCATTGGAGGAGCTGTCTCCCCATTTTAATTGAAAATTAAACTTTTGCCACACAGACCCCTGGGAAATATAGCACAACAGCAAAATAACTCTGTAAGAAAAGAAAAAAAGACACACGCATGCACACACACACGCCCCATAATTAAACCCTCCAAAGTATCAAATGGCTGAAAATGTTTCAGACAAATCCATTGTATTTGCTGGCAAATATGATTAAAATTATATCCATAAGCCTCTTCAGAGAGCAGATATTCTGT
Organism: Pelodiscus sinensis; assembly: GCF_049634645.1. NCBI lineage: Eukaryota > Metazoa > Chordata > Testudines > Trionychidae > Pelodiscus > Pelodiscus sinensis. The sequence continues at coordinate 24,458,633 of NC_134730.1, read as the reverse complement.
GTATAGAAGTCATGTCTGTTCAACAGCTTCCCTGCATCTCTTAGAGGGAGTTTGCAATTTTCTTTTGCAAACAACTGTAATAGCTCTGATCGTGATTACACACTATGTTAGCTTAGTGCTGAAGTATTCCCCCATTCACGGGGCTACCCACTTGTAATCTAAAGGAATGACAATTTCGACATTTATTTAAGCTTGTGCTCCAATCCACTTGGCGAAGCTTTTCGTTAGAGATGAAAGGGACTGATTTTGCAGCTGCTCACGGTAGAGCCCCCTCTGAAGCCTGCAGGAGTTCAGTGAATAGAGTAGCTATTGAACCAGGGCAAAATCAAGAAAATATACATCCGTCACAAAGAAATCCCATCAACTGCCCCAAAAAAACCTGTGCTCTTCAGGAAAAGAGGTACAATACACCGCAATTGAAAAGAATTCTAAACAAAGATGCCTCAACAAATTTTGCTTTGAAATTCCGCAAATTGTGGATGCCTTTCTATGGAGCTTCACCGATATAAAACACATTATTTTTTATGTGACATTTTTCTCACTGGATTTTTTTGGGGGGTAAGGAGGAGTGTCTCTATGGTGTTGCTGAGGAACAGAAATTTCTTGCTGTTCCCCCAAAGGAAAAATCGAAAGGTGACTTGATAGCTGCCAAAAACGGTACTAGAGGCCATAAAAACTTTGCCATTTTCATCTAATTTTCTTTGTCGACTTGCACGTGAAATGTCCATCTAGTCACCCACTTTAAAGACGAAAAATATGCTCTCCCCAACACTTCTCTGTCTTTAACTGAGAGCACCTAATGCCAGATATCACAAACGCCATTTACTTTGTAATGCTTCTGTTCCTTGTTTGAGTACAATACAAACGATCCCAGTAGCCTACCACATTTCAACAGTTCTCTGAGCACCCAAATGTGCAAAGGCTTAATAGTTGTAACACAGCTTGCTGTGGTGAGTAGTCTGGTTGATGTCAGTAAATTTGCTCATTGTAGAAGACACCATGCCTGGTTGTAAGTCTTTATAGAACTTGATATTGAGCGGTAGGCTACATCTACGTTGCAGGCTTCTTGTGCAAGAATTTTTTGTGCAAGAGTTGGTGCAAAAAGTTCTTGTGCAAGAACGTGTCCACACTGCCATATGCTTTTGTTCAAGAGATGTGCTTTTGTGCAAGAGCGTCTATGGCAGTGTGGATGCTCTCTTGTGCAAGAAAGCTCTGATGGCCATTTTAGCCATAGGGGTTTCTTGCGCAAGAAACTCCTGTGGCCCGTCTACACATCCTTTTCGCGCAAGAGCTCTTGTGCAAAAAGGCTTATTCCTCGTAGAAAGAGGAATAACTCTTGTGCAAAAAGCCCTGTGTTCTTACGATTTACTGTACTTTTTCTTGCGCAAGAACACGCTTGGGCTACGTCTAGACTGGCATGATTTTCTGCAAATGCTTTTAATGGAAGAGTTTTTCTGTTAAAAGCATTTGCAGAAAAGAGCATCTAGATTGGCACGGATGCTTTTCCGCAAAAGCACTTTTTGTGGAAAAGCATCCGTGCCAATCTAGACACGGTTTTGCGCAAGAAAGCCCCAATCGCCATTTTCACCATCGGGACTTTTTTGCGCAAAACAATACTGTGTTGTCTACATTGGCCCTCTTGTGCAAAAGCATTTGAGCAAGAGGGCTTTTGCCCGAACGGGAACAGCAATAGTATTTGCGCAAGAACACTGATAATCTTACATGAGATCGTCAGTGTTCTTATGGGAATTCAAGCAGCCAGTGTAGACAGCTGGCAAGTTTTTCCACAAAAGCAGGTGCTTTTGCGGAAGAACTTGCCAGTCTAGATGCAGCCTTGGGCTGTGTCTAGACTACATGCCTCTGTCGGCAGAGGCATGTAGATTAGACACATAGGCAAAGGTAAATGAAGCCGCGATTTAAATGATCGCGGCTTCATTTACATTTACATGGCTGCCACGCTGAGCCGACAAACAGCTAATCAGCTGTTTGTCCGCTCAGCGCGCTAGTCTGGACGCTCCCCTGCCGACATCAAAGCCCTTTGTCGGCAGCCCCGTTATTCCTCGTGGAATGAGGTTTACTGGGGCTGCTGACAAAGGGCTTTGATGTCGACAGGGGGAACGTCCAGACTAGCGCGGGAGCCGACAAACAGCTGATCAGCTGTTTGTCGGCTCAGCGCGGCAGCCATGTAAATGTAAATGAAGCCGCGATCATTTAAATCGCGGCTTCATTTACCTTTGCCAAACAAACAAATCTACATGCCTCTGCCGACAGAGGCATGTAGTTTAGACGTACCCTAGCAGGCTAGGTTCTGATCTCACTTACATGGATGTAAATGTGAAATCACTGAAATCACTGTGCCAGATTCACTCCAGTGTGAGATCAGATATTGAGCCAAGGAATCTGATGGGCCGGAGAGACCTCCATCAGAACAGTAAGGCTGAGGACTTATATAGCCCATTCATCTTCAAAGAGTTTTCTAAACAGTAGCTAATTAAGCCTAATGGCCTATTAAATCTAAGATGCGAATGAAAAAAAAAAAAGCAGACTTGTTGCCCAGGTCAAGTTCGTTTCAACTCTTCTGCTTAGCGGGCAGAATCACACAGGCCACTTGGTCCTTCACTGCAGCACTTTGGCGAAGACTATTATGATTTCGCTGGGTGCCAAGTCAAACGACTGGCGGCAGTGTTTGTTCAGTCTCTGAAGCCTGTTGATCATAAGGGAAGGAAGCATCACAAGGAGAGCACGGCCGTGGACGAGGTGCCAAGAGGCCAGCGCGTACAGCTGGGCTTCCTCCTCCATCTGAGAAAAGTTCGGGCAAACATTCCCAACCCATTACAGTAGGGATAAATGATACTCCGGGGGCACAGGAGCAAGACTGTCCAAACAAAGGCCCTCTCTCTGCTCCGATTAGCCAGCTTACAGTGCTCGGAGGTGAGGGGACAGAACGGCTGCTGAACACGACAGCCCGGAAGCGCCTATTCAAGGTGGTAGCTGAGCTTGATAACGAGTTACCTCAGAAACGCTTAATCAGAGGGGCCCCACAAGTAGCTTGGAAAATAGAAATCACTAGACGTATGACCGGGTGTTATTCAGGCCCTTACCTCAAGTCATTTTTGTTTTTGGAAAATGAAATGAAATGATTCATTTGAATCATGGCTTTGGAGTGAGGCTGGAGGGGGGGGGGGACGGGCGGGGTTGAGTATGAAGGCTGCCCCCCAGCTCCCTCTCATCACAGCAGCTTGGGAGTAGGTGAGAAGCGCCTCCCCATGGCCACTGCAGCTGCAGCGGGCACAGCCGGGGGAGGGGTGCATGTCCCGTGGCTGGGGCAGGTCTAGGTTCATCTGCCCCCTTGCACTCCTCAGCCAGAGGGAGGAATGCCGCAAACTGCACTTACCCCTCACTCCCTGGTGAAGGGGAACAGCCAGCAATGTTTCCATAGGAATTGGGGTAGGGGAGGTTCAAAGTGTCTGGGGGGTTGTTAGCTTAGGGCTGAGGCAGTCCCAAGAAGTGGGGCGCCCCCCCAGCCAGCTCCTTTCACCTGCCTGGTGATTCTGTCCCTCTTCTGCATGGCTTTTTGAGGAGCAATCCAATTCCAGGCACATCCTATTTTCCTGGCACCACCAAACCTTTTCCTTGCTTTAAGTTATGATCAGAGGAAGCTGCATGCTGAATTTGATGGTCTTAGCCCTTACTCTTTAGGAGTCTTTGAACAGGCAGATGGATGAACAGGCAGGCAGACAAACTCTCTGAAATATATAGTAGATACATGTCTTTCCTTCCTGGAGCTGAAAGGAGTCTCATGGGACATCCACAAGCAACGGCTACCCAGACATGCAGACAAGCATGGATGCGTCAGAGCACACACAAGGGAGCCAAATTTAATATATGCTTTTAAAGCCCCAGAAGTTCTGTTCCTGTGACTAACTGATCCCAAAGGTACCATCACATAAAACAATGCTGTAGACATTCCAAACACTGGGGCATAAGTACAGTGAGAGGAGAAGCCAGGGAAGAGGACTTATGAAAGCCCAGATAATATTTTTCCACGATTTATTGTGCTACTTTTATGCTGCGTGTTCTCCTTTCCCTTAGAACACAGAGATGAAAAAGTTGCACGATTCCAAAATGAACTAAGCCTGCCAAGAAAAAGAAAAGCAGCTTTCTCTGCTCCGTATGATATAAATTATGTCTGTTTATTACCATTTTTGAAATTCATAGCAGCTGAACCTCAAGAAAGAACATGAAATTCTCCAGGCCACATCTACGTCTCCCATTTTCCATAGGGACAAAGGTAGCCTGTGAGACAAGTGCAGGAAAGATAATCCTTTAAGGAATAGCTCTCTGCTTAGTCCACCATTCAAGATGAATAATAAAGGGTCCTAGCCTTGCTAAGGAAAATCCCATGGCTGACGGTTGTAATCAGGAGATGGTGGGAGCGATAGGTAGCAGGTCCATGCTCTGAGTCTCTTCACAGTATGGCAACACCCTGATGAAGTAGAACATTTGCGACTGTACAGCAGTGATGGGCAACCAGCCATGCAGCCCACTGGGACGCCGCCTGTGGCCGGCAAATCCCTTGGCTGCCTGCTCCCCCACATGACTTTCGCGAACTGGGGCAGTGGAGCCCCACACTTCCTATGCCTCCCCACTCCCTCCCACCACTTTCAGAGCATGCAAATTGTTGGAGTCGTGCTCTGTCCCCCTCCCACTCCTCCTCCCAGAGCTGGAACACTGCAAACAGCTGATTCGCAGCATTCCAGCTCGAAGAGGGGGGAGGGAGGAGTGGGGATAAGAGAGCAAACCAGGCAATTTGTGTGCTCTGAAAGGACTGGGAGGAGGGGAAGGAGCAGATAAGTGCAGGGCTTTGGTGAGTTGGTGCACAAGAGGCACTTGGGAGAGAAGATCAGTCGGAGGGGCTACAGGGCCACAGGTAGAACCCCAATGGGTCGTGGGCTGTTGCTGCCAGTGAGGTGAAGAGAGGCCACTCATGTGACCCACTTACTATTTCATAACTGCCCATCCCTGCTGTACAGTGTCCAATGACAATATCTGACAGCATCAATGACACTTTGTCACCAGAATGGGGCATCACTGGTACAAGCCCACCAAGAGAACGGTGTCTGATGAAGTTGGGCAGGACTGTTTTGATAAACTCTTCATTCAAAAAAGAAAAATAAACAAGGCAATTTATCAAAACCCAAATCGTGCACAAAACACGGTCCGTTTTTTTAATGTGTTTCTGTAATTGAAATTACCTAAACATTCCATTTTGATGTTTTTAAATCATTAAGCGTTGGGGTTTCAGGCTGAAATGACTTTTCATTCTGAATTTTTTTTTAGTTAATTTAAACTTAAAAAAAAGTTAAAGAAAAAAAGTCAAAATCTTAGGCTAGACTACATACCTCTGTCAGCCAAGGGATGTAAATGAAGCACTTTGAAAGTGCAAATGAAGCTCGGATTTAAATATCCTGTGCTTCGTTTGCATAATTGCGTCGTGGCACTTTTTCGAAAAAGCGCTATTTCGAAATTGAAACCGCAGTCTAGATGCGGTTCTTTCGAAAATAGAAGCCTTTTTCGAAAGATCCTGTGCAAAAGGGTTTTTTGGCACAAAATAGCCCCATCTACACTGGTTTTTTTCCACAAAAACCTCTTCTGCAAATAGGATTAAAAGAGAATATGCAAATGAGAGTGCGATAAATGCTAATGAGTGCTTCATTTACATCCCTTCCGTAAAAGTTATGCAGTGTAGATGTAGCCATTGAGATTGAACAATATTTTGGTCTGAAAAAGCTGCCTGATCACTGATCACAAGCCACTACCACTAATCACAGCCTTCAAAGGAAAGAACTGCAGGTACCAAATCCAGTCAAAGGTGAGCTTAATTAATGCACAGGATCTCGTTAAAATGTTTGAGTTCAGGTCACGCCCAACTCTCTTCTGTACACACTAACCCAGGGCTTTGACCAATGATTCAGGACCCCCTCAGAGGTAGAGTTTCAAAACCTGAGTCAAGCCAGGACCCCTGGTTCAAATCCTTGCAGTGTAAACATGACCCCTCCGAACTCATGCTCTAGGAGTCCTCCAAATGTATCACAAAACCCCACTGATCAACATTCTTTGTCCTCTGAACAGTCACGTTTTTCCACACTGCACCATGAGCAAAACACTGGAGTGGCCACATGAGGAAGAGCACTAGGAAGCCTTGTCTATGGATTGTTGGAGTTTGGCCCACACAATGCACTGTAGATTCTGGAGTCTTAGCTTGGGATACAGTGCGCCACAATTCCTAAGCTGGGGTTTCCAATGAGAGTAGAGATTCCAGGCCTTTCTTAAGAATGTCAGGATCCGCTCATTTGAATTCCACTAACCCTGGGCTTACACTACAGTGTAGACATGCCAAGAAAGACCAAAGATGGATTAAGATCTGCAGATACCCCTATAACTGTGACAACCAGGAAATCATTTCGGCTTTGAACGAGAGTGCATTTAAAGGTCATAAACTAAAGGGGAAAGGTTTTGTATTACCCCAGTTCTGCCTAGTAACTGTATATCAAAGTAGCCCTAACCTAAAATACCATGGAAATTGTTCACCGGGTCAAACTCTTGGAATTTTAAAGTCCACCCAAAAGATCATGAATCTCCCTGGATTCTTTAAGATCTGAACCCAGGTAAGAAGTGTGGAATCATTTATTTATGTAACAAGAGACAGGACTATGCAGCACTTTAAAGACTAACAAGATGGTTTATTAGATGATGAGCTTTCGTGGGCCAGAACCACTTCCTCAGATCAAATTGTGGAAGAAAATTGGCACAACCATATATACCAATCAAAAAAAGTGAACACATATAAAATAGACAAATCAGATTTTAGAACAGAGGGGGGATGGGAGGGAGGTTAATGTCTATGAGATAATGATATTAGAGGTGATAATTGGGGAAGCTATCTTTGTAATGGGTAAGATAATTAGCATCTTTTTTAAGGCCCATTCGTAAAGTGTCAAATTTAAGCATGAATGACAGTTCAGAGGCTTTTCTTTGAAGTCTTGTGTTAAAATCTCTTTGAAGCAGGATGCAGGTAATCAGGTCCTTGAGACAATGCCCATTCTGGTTAAAATGGCAAGAAACTGTTTTTTCTTTGTGAAACTGTCTGATGTCTGTTTTGAGTGCATTGATTCTTTGGCAAAGTGTCTGAGAAGTTTGTCCAATATACATCACATAAATATTTATGTATTTATTTTTTACTGGGGGTGGGTGAAAAGAAATTGATCTCAGATTTGTGGAGAATTGCTTCTGAAAACACCAGCTAAATGGCTCTAGTCCTAGAGTAGGTAAGGGTGGGATTTTCAACCCCCTATTGCTTTAAACCCCTTAGAGTTTTTGCACAGAGGTGTCTAAGTGCCTAGCTCAGCAGGCATGACATAACTATGCAAATCCTTGAAAGGAGGCATCAGTTTTTGTGCACAATCTTAATGCAATATCAGATTTCCTTGTGAGCCAGGTATAAAAGAACCAGTAAGTGTACCAAGCACTTCCTGGTCTGTGACCGCATTTATTACAGTCAATATAAATCCAGCAACACAAGGCACAGATGACACACAGTGGTTTCCTCTCTCTAATTAAAATATTTTCTGGCTGTTGCTATAGTTATGGCCCCTAATATATGCAGCAAAGTACAGGTAGTCTGTCTGTGGGTGGGGAACTTGATCAGCATGTACATTTCTTAGCCTCTCCAGCATTTCCCTTTGCCCAATCTATGCAAATAGGGATTTTACTTTGAATTGTGTTACAGGCATTTTATCCATTCCATAATTTCCGTCCTACGTCGTTCGTGTTCCCATCTGGAATTCTTTACTGAGATGATTAATGAGGTTGGAGCCACAGATTGAATACGAGTATAAAGAGATGCATCTGTCCTTTTCCGTTTCTAGAGAATAGCAGTACCTTAAGTCAACCTGGGATAGTCAAAAGCATTTTTTGCCTAAGGTGTAAACAGAGACAATACCAACTTCTGAGCTACTTGTTCTGCTTTTCCTGTAAAGGTGAAGTCATTGCAAGTATTAACATGAAAAGGGATTTTACTGGCCTTGTCTCTTTAATTCTCTTGGATTTTTGTGTCTATGCCATTACCCAAATCATACAAAGGGATCATAAATGTATAAAGCTGCAAAGACTTGAAGATAGGAATTACATCTGGCAATCGGCTGAACTTCACCCCTGCCACAGAACTAAAACCCGTACATCACTTGCGAGAATATCTTAACGCTCACAAAATAAGGCTTAAGAACTGCATTGGCCATGGATGACTTTAATCCATGTCCATAAAGATTCCGTGTCATTACGCAGTAGCCTCCAAACTCAGCTTTTGCTGGCACCAACCTCTTGTTTCACAATTAAATAAAAACCCAGATAGGCCTGATAATGATTTAAGTTGAAGAAGAGATTGTGACAGGTTGGACCCCCCCTGTCCGGGATGACACCTGATACACTGGGCTTTTGCTGAACCTCTCCTGCCTCTGCAGCCTGGATTCCTTTTTCCTGTTTTGCTGGATTAGGCTCTCTGGCCTCAAGCATCACTCACAAACACACAGCTAGGGCCACACCCAGATGCACACTGAAGTCAGCTCGGTGGGAGGGGATTCACCTAGCACTCACAGGCACCCTGCTTTTGGAAGATGAACCCAAAATAATAATGTTTTGCGCTGTACAGAGACAGCTGTGCATTGTAAGTCCCTAAAGATTCACCTTCTTCCTCAATGTGGAGAAAGGCATGCACAGCTTTCCCCTATATACAGGGCCGGTCCTAACCAATTGGCAGCCCCGGGCGACAAAATTCCTTGCTATGGCATTGCATCTCATTTGCATTGAAAAGAATTAGAGGCACTCACCTACACTTTCCCGGCTGTCGGACGAGGCGCGCTGCTGAAACCACGTCTGAAAAATGAGAACTTATCAAGCGTTGTCAATGGATTTGCTCTTCGAAGAAAGGCAACAAAAAATTGCCACAGTGATTTGTATGCAATTAATAGGGTTCCTACTTCCAGTTGTGTCTGTTCTTCGTGCCCTGGGCCCAGCTGGGAAATATAGACACTAGGGGGAGCTGTCTGGAGAAGTGAGACTCTGCAGGGAGCGTCTGGTGGGGAGGGAGATACAGATGTGGGGAGCCAGAGGCGGGTTCCTGGCACTGGAAAGTGAGAATCAGCCTCATTGTGGAGCAAAGTACTGGGCAGGGTGGGCGGGGCAGCTTTTGGTGCTGTGAGACTGCAGTGATACAGGGACAGTCTGGCGCACGCGATGGTGGGAAAGGTACCGCCTGGTGCCAGGGGTTTTGCTGTAGCAGGGACACTGCTGACAGACAGACGCCGGGCCCTGCTGCTGGGAGTGAGACTCGCTCTGTGGGGTGGTGTCTGTCTGGGCGGGATCCTGAACAGCCCTTCCTGCCGACTGAGCAAACCAGCCCGTGACTCCACTTTGAGCTTCCCTAGCACCCCGTTTCATCTATTAATTGCTGCTGAGAAAACATGAAAAATAGCTGGCCAACGCTCGTGCAATTTTTCCCATTATATATACAATTCGTTGTGTTACATTTCTGTGGCCCTTTGAAAATGACGGTCCCAGGCGGCTGCCCAGCTTGCCCGCCCCTATGACCGGCTCCGGCTCTATGAATTTCACAACATTGGTTTTGAAATACACAAGAAATGAATTTATTAACAACAAAGGGTCAATTGTAAGCGACTATAAGAGAGAGCAAAGAGAACAAAGCAGATCACCTTAGTAAATAAGCAAGCCCCACAAACTGAGCATAGCAAACTAGATGGACAGGGCATTCATTAGTAAAATCTCAGCCTGGGTGATAAACAGGCTGACCAATAACGGCACAAGTTGCCTTGGCTTTCTCCAGGCCCTGCCAAAGAGTTTGCGGGGGTAAGTTATGGTTGGCTGCATCACATGGCTGGGCGGCTCCCAGCCGGGGCAGTGAGCAAGCAGGTGGGTGCCCTGAAGTGCGGGGCCCAAAGCAACTGCCTTGCTCGCCTGGCTGTGCCTGGCTTTCCCAGGTTTTCATGCACAGTCTAAAAATCCTTCTAGCCTGGCACCAGCACTTCCCACAGCACAGTCTTAGTTCCTCTGGGCTACGTCTGGACTGGCATGTACGGTCCACGAGGCGTACAGCTAGTTCGGATTAGGAAGCCTAATCCGAACTAGCTAGTCTGTGTCGCATGTAGCCGCGCGGCACGGGGTCCGAACTAGCCGGCATTTAAAAATGGCGCCGGCCGGCTTTATGCAAATGAAGCCCGGGAAATTCAAATCCCGGGCTTCATTTGCAACTCCGTATGACTACATTACCCCCCCTAGTTCGAACTAGGGGGTAGTGTAGACATACCCTCTGAGAGGTTTGTGCTTGTGTGCATTTGGCCTTTTTACTGTTGTACCTGAAGGGCTGCTTGCGGGCAGGCCTGCTGAAGGGGGGCGGGGATGTAGAACTGCTCTGACAATTGAAAAGGGCCCAGGGTTCCTGGCCAGTGTTGCTACTGTAGCTGCAACAGCAGAAGTGGCAGCCAAAGGCCCGGAGTCTTTAAATTGCCACCAGAGCCACACACAGGGCACTGTGGGTTTCCTGGGGTAGGCGCAGCACACTCTGGGCAGTGCTGAGGCTGCCTGGGAGAAGCTAGTCCCAGGCCCGCCCCCTCCACCTGAGGCCCCGCCCCTTCCAGGGACATGGAGCCAGCCCTCCCCACCTTTCCCAGGTGCCTGGCGAGGCTCATCCCCATGGGTGATTTGCAGAGTTGTTGATTCGAGTCCCACGACTTGAACTCGAGTCCGACTTGAGACTCGACTCGGGTTCATTGTTTGTGACTTGAGACTCGACTTGAGACTTGCAAATTTTGTTAAATCGACTTGGTGAAAAAATTGTCCGAAAATGCCGATATTGATGGCTTATACAAAAGTGACTTGACATTTTTTAAATTAAGACTTGAGACTCGACTCGAAAGTGACTTCAGGGACTCAAGACTCAACTTGAGGCTTGAACTGTAGGGACTTGAGACTCGACTTGGACTTGAAAATGATGGCTTGAAGACAACACTGGTGATTTGAACCTCACTATACATTTCAGTAACACGTACATCGCCAAACTTCATACTGTCACGCACAACAATAACATGTATGATCCAATGTCATGGCAGACCAAAATGTTTAGAATGATACCCCTGTGACAGTTGGGTTCATCATACATCTAAGCCCTCCCAAAGCTGAGCTGGTTCAGCATCTGTGTAGCTCTGCTGCGGGGAGGGGCTGTTGCCCCAACTTTGTGACTTTGCTGTGGGAGACCAGAGCTTCTGATGCATTGGGACAGGATAGTAGAGCACTCCAGAGGGTAGGTAGGTGAGCTCTGCGGTAGGATTAGCCCACCAGATGTTAGCCACAAGGGGAATCTCTGTGATCAAACCCATCACAACCTCACATGACCCACCTTGCATAAAACATATCTTAAGTTACGCCACGTTGATATCATAACACTATTTCTCTGAAGAATGTGAGGAGTCACGTCAGAGAGACATATTGCAATTAGCCTCAGATACAAGTAAAAACTGCACATTTTTACAGCAGTTTAGTCATGGAAACACAGCTTGTTAGAGAGCTACTGTTCAGCGCACTGGTCTTTTTCCCCCCTTTATTTTCATTTAAATAGCTTTATTTAAAACTTGATAGCAGAGTTGGTTGTTGGTACTTCCTGGTTTCCACAGTAATCAGAAGAGGCATATGCTGAACTTTTCCAGGAAACTGTTGCCAATAAACCATTGGCCCATCCTACCCAGAGCATGTATGAAACACAGACGTAACAGTGCAGCCCCATGTGCGACGTATTTTGCAAAATATGGAGAGAACTCATCTGCATATTCAAACATGATTGTTGCACAACCACATGTTTTGCCTTTAAAAAAAATTGCATGTTGATGAAGGCCTATTTTATTGCCCTGAAGCATAAAGTCTTCTGGTTTTCTATAGGGCAGCACTAGAAAAAGCTTCCTTGTACTAACAGCGTGGCATGACTCATGCCTCTTTATTTCACAGGCTCTTCCCCATGGTCTTCCATCGTGGCTAATCTCTTCCTGCAGCCCTCGTTTTCTCATGGGTCCTTTGGATGACTTTCAGTTCTGCTTTTTTTCATTCATTTCCAAATTGCCCTTGGGCTATCTCAGCCCCTCTTGCCTCAGAGGTCCCAGTCCAGGGTCTGTCTTGTTAGGTTGTTCAGTGCTTTCCTCCATTTGTGTCCTAGCCACATAGAATCATAGGCTACGTCTATACTGCGCTCTCTTGCACAAGAAAATATGCAAATGAGTATCACTGTGCCTCATTTGCATACTTAATGAGCCACCATTTTTGTGCAAGGAGCTTTTGCCTGAAAAAGAGCAGCAGAATGGCTCTTGCGCAAGAGGGAGTTTTTGTGAAAAAAGGAGCCATGGAGACGGGGCATAACACCTTCTGTCGACAGAAGCCCAGGTCTGGTAGGTAACACAGATAGACTGTGATTTTGATTCTTTGTTTTTATACCTCTGTAAGAATACACCTAAATTGTTAAAATATAGACCATAAGTGTCAGGCCTGAATATCTAGATCCTAACAGCGCCCTCCTCACAGGCACGGTGAGGGCCTCCATCTTGCCTCCTGGTCCATGGGCTGCCACCTCTTTGGCATCTCTGAACTCCATGAAGCCTCTGGGAGCATCTTGCCTTCAGCCTAGGTTGCGGTGTCTCCATTCCTGGGTGCCTGGGGTGGTTTGCGTGGTGCACATCTGTGACGGCGCGTTGGGGTTCCCCGTCTCCTGCACCCCGAAATGGCACAAACAGACTGTACCAGCCAGTGGAATTGAGGGTGGTTTATTGCTCCTCCAGCACAGTGCAGCACAGATGTAATCTGGTTACAGGAACTGGGCTAGGATGCCTCAGGCCCCCTTGAGATGGGGGAGACTGGGCCCCTAAAACTCCAGCTCCTCTCCCTAGGCTGTCTCATCCATCCTCACAGACAGCCACCAACCAACTAACCCACTTCCAGCCCTGCCCCCCAGCCAGGGCCGCATTCACCTTCCTTTGTTCCTCTCCATGGGGGGTGTCTGGCCACTGGTTCAACAAGTTTGTCCATACCTCTGCCTAGTGAGGTTTTCCCTGCTGGGTCTTGCTCCAGACAGCAGAAGTCACCACAGCCCAGCAAGTACCCCCACTACTAGACCATAAGTGTCAGGCCTGAATATCTAGATCCTAACAGCGCCCTCCTCACAGGCACGGTGAGGGCCTCCATCTTGCCTCCTGGTCCATGGGCTGCCACCTCTTTGGCATCTCTGAACTCCATGAAGCCTCTGGGAGCATCTTGCCTTCAGCCTAGGTTGCGGTGCCTCCATTCCTGGGTGCCTGGGGTGGTTTGCGTGGTGCACATCCTCCCCCACCAGCAGTCAGCTTGAACTGAGGGTGATGTGCTCCCTTTTATACCAGTGCACCTGGAGCATGCCCAGTAAGGTGGAAGGGGTGTGGTTTTCTCAGCCCTCGATTCAGGGTTAACCCTTTTTTCGCCCAGGGCAGAGCGAGTGCATCCCATCACAATCCCCTTTGATCCAACAGCCAATGCAAAGAGGAGGGGTTGGCACAAAACTATTGCCCTACTTCTTCCCCACTCTTCATGAACGCCTTTTCCACATTCTGCTTCCTGGGGGACGAAGTCTATTGTGTGATCTACTCTCAGGGGAAAAGAACTTCTTGCTCATCCCATGGCTCCATACAATGATCTCCCTTCATTGGACCCCAAAACCAAACCTACACCAGACCTGGAAGGTCGGCTTAAGATACACAACTCCTGCTACATAAAATACATAGCTGGAGTTGGCTTATCTTAAGCAGAGCTTGGCACCGTCTTCACAGTGGGAGACCAATGGAAGGAAATGTTCCTGTTGGCTTCCCTTACTCTTCGTGACTGTGAGGAGTACCACCACTGACCAGAGCCACCCTCAGTGTTTGATTTAGCGGGTCTTAACTAGACCCACTAAATCAAACACCGGAAGACCAATCTCCAGTGCGGCATGAGGAGACGTGGGCTAAGTAGCATTTCTTAAGGCTACAGATTAGAGAGCAGCTCAAAACGGAAATAGTGGAATTGGAAAAGGTTCTGAGAAGGGCAACAAAGATGAAGGGGATTGAATGGCTTCCATGGGAGGAAAGACTTAAAAGATTAGACATGTTAGGGTACATCTACACCGCAACATTATTTTGAAATAACTAGCGTTATTTCGAAATAACTTAGTCCATGTCTATACAGCAGGCAGTTATTTTGAAATAATGTTGAAACACTGTCACGCTGGAGGACGACTTACTCCAACTCCCGTAACCCTCATTTGTACAAGGAGTAAGGGAAGTGGGAGGAAGAGTGCTCTATTTTGAAATAAGTGCTGTGTAGACACACCACGTTTCGAAATAAGCTATTTTGAAATAAGCTACGCAATTGACTAAATAAGCAATTGATGAAATAAGGTACACAGTTAAGCCCTGCTGCGTAGATGCACCCTCCACTTAGAAAAGAGACAATAAATAGGAGGAGAAGTTGACAGGGTTCTATAAAACGGTGACTGGTGTGGAAAAAGTGAATAACGGGGTGTTATTTACTCTTTCAAGCAATACAAAAACCAGGTGTTACCCAATGTCACTAAGAGGAAGCATGTTTAATACAAACAAGAGGAAGTACCTTTTTACACAATGCACAAATAACCTGTGGAACTCATTGCCATGGGATATTGTGAAGGCCAAACGTATAACAGGGTTGAGAGAAGAACTAAATAAGTTGATGCAGAATAGGTCTATCAAATCCTGTTAGCCACTAAAGTCAAGGATGCAACCACACTTGAAGTGACCCTCAAAACCTCTGACTACCAGAAATTGAGAGTGGGGACAGAAGTGGATCACTCCAGAATTGCCCTATTCTTTACACCCCAGTGAAGCACTAGTATGAATTGCTGTAGGAGACAGGATAGTGGGCAAGTTGAACCATGGGTTTGACCCAGTATGGAAGCTCTTATGTTGCGTTATGCTTATGTCAAAGCCCAGATTAGAAAGCATGACTTTCTTCTGCACAGGTCTATATTGAAACAAGAAGAACGCACCTTTTTTTTTTTTAAATTGACTGATTTTTCAGTTCTTTCTCAGCCCAGAAGCCAAATCCACTCTGCTTTGCCTGAGCCATTCAGGATCAGGGTTTTTTGGCTCTCCAGAAAGAAAGCAGAAGGGGCAAGAAACAGGCCATAAAACGCCCACCAGTTCAGCAATCCAGTAACTGATTTCATAATTCACCGCATGGAACTTGCAAGAGTCTCTACAAGGCTCTTTAAAGAGCTTATTCCTTTACTTCTGTCCTTCCTGTTGACTGTACTTCAGCCCACAAGCTTGAGGGAACTGATTTGTAAAGAACAATATAAAATTTAGGAGCTGCTCAAATAGGTGGATTTTTCCTAGGCTGCCCGGCCTTACACAATCCATTTTGCCTGCAGATGATAAGTTAGAGTTGTGTACACTGCAGTGCTGCAATGAAGATTGGACTTAAGGCAACCTGGAAAGAAGAAATGCCATCTCTTTTAAGGCTTGTATTTATTGTATACTATTGAGCGTTGTGTAACAGTCATTTTTCTTAACTTCTATATGCTCCTCACACACACACACACAATCACAAAATCATACAATCACCCACTCACACAAACACAAACACACACACACAAACACAATCACTCTCCCCCACACAAACACACACACAAACACAATCACTCTCCCCCACACAAACACACACACAAACACAATCACATCCATACATACACCCCAACATCAGCAAAACACCATCCACATTCCACGAGGAAGAGTTATTACCAGGCTGAAGCAGAAAAGAAAAAAAGCCAAAGGAAGACACCGAAACTTGACAAGCCATAAACTAAAGTGCTAATGGTAGGAATAGCAAATCCTCCTTCCTCAAGAACTTGCATTAAGATAAATGTGCTGGTTTTTAGGTAACAAAAGAAAATCTACCCTCTCTGCAAGAGCCAGATATGGATTTTGGAATGGATTTGGACTCCTATTGGAGCGTTGCCAAATGCACAGAAAAACTTGCCAGTGGTCTTTGTTCGCTGATCTGGCCTATGTTACATGTCTCTCTTCTGACTACCATGCTGGAAGTGATATGAATAGTTCACATAATACCCCTGGTGTTCCCCTGGCAGTGTTACACCCACTCCAACATTCCTTCCTGTTTTCCTAATGGGGAAAATATAGATATGCCATTGTCTGTGATCTGCCCTACTGACGCTCCCATCTCTCATACGGTGCAGTTCCCACAGCATTCGTAATACACAAAGAGGCACGGCCCTCCGGACTTCATAGTAGATTCCTCCAGCTCACTCACCCCGAGCCAGGCAGGTTCTGATTTCAACCACCTTGCTGCAAATCAAGGGTCACTCTATTGATTGGACTTATTCTCTGATTTCAAATGAGTTGGTTTGGATTTGTCCCTGTGTGGAGGAGATGAGATTTCGACCCTCTGGCTGTAAATATTTTGTTGAGTAATAAGCACTGAAAGAGTCTTACTATCTTTTGAAGGGTGACTTCTAACATTCCCTGTAAGCTGAGCACTTGGGCGGCCTCCCAGGAAAGATTAAAATGCACCCAGCTGATTAGCAGAGCACCCACAGCCAGCAGCATGTGTTTCTCCTGGTGGTGCACACCTGCACCAAACAAAATTTATTCCACACAGGGAACAAAACAAAAAATAGAGGGAACATTGGTTACTTCTCCAGTTAGAATGTCTGGCTTTCGTAATCTGTAGCACTCACAGTTTTGTCTGGGCCCACAATGCTAGGTTTGTGAACTTAAAACAGTTCTGAACTTCAGTGTAAGTACAATTAACTGCAAAAGTTTGAAATGTTTCCAAATCCCATGCAGCCTACCAGCCCTTGAGACAGATCTTCAGCAAGTCAGGTAATTCTGATTGTTCTACAGCTGCAGAGGTTAAAAAAAAATAACAGCACCTTAGAGATTGGAGAAAACCCCTTATTCACTGAGGGTATGTCTACACTACCCCGCTAGTTCGAACTAGCGGGGTAATGTATGCATACCGCACTTGCTAATGAAGCCCGGGATTTGAATTTCCCGGGCTTCATTAGCATAAGCGGGGAGCCGCCATTTTTAAATCCCCGCTGCTTCGAACCCCGTGCAGCGCGGCTACACGGGGCTCGAACTAGGTAGTTCGGGCTAGGGTGCCTATTCCGAACTACCGGTACACCTCGTTTCACGAGGAGTAACGGTAGTTCGGAATAGGAACCTAGTCCGAACTACCTAGTTCGAGCCCCGTGTAGCCGCGCTGCACGGGGTTCGAAGCAGCGGGGATTTAAAAATGGCGGCTCTCCGCTTATGCTAATGAAGCCCGGGAAATTCAAATCCCGGGCTTCATTAGCAAGTGCGGTATGCATACATTACCCCGCTAGTTCGAACTAGCGGGGTAGTGTAGACATACCCTGAGGGCCATGTTCAGAGGTGAGTTGAAGTAAGACTTGAAAGTCAGTTAGTGTAACGTAACCGCTGTTTCTCCCCCTGCTTCTCAAAAATATAGATTATGCCCCTCCCCTTCTCAAAATGTATACAGGAAACCATCACCTTTCACGGTGGCTGCATTCCCACATCGACTGCGAATGGCGGGGAAATCTGTGAATGCTGGAAGCTGGACCCAGCACCGGGGTGAACTCCCCGCAGCTCCCAAACTTCCACAACTCACGAGAGTCTCCTGTACTCCAGTTTGCTGTATACTGGTGTGTATGTAGCAGCGCAAATGTGCATTGCAGACATGTTTCACTGTTGCAAAACTAGACCTTCCCTGATGTCATTTACACCAGTAAGGTACCAGGGTAAATTTCCATTGCCAACATGGTTTGTGCTGCTCTCGTTCCATCAGTGTATTATTACTGAGAATTGGTTATTACTGGCATTGCTGTAGCGGGTGAGAACCTCAGCCACAGACCAGGACTCCGTTGTGCTATGCGCTGTACAAAACCACACCCACCAGGACTGTTCTTAGCATTTCGGGGCCCAAGGCAGTACTATTAAACTGCTGCCCCGATCACTGAGGGCAGCCGGGAGTGGGAGGAATGATTTTTTTACAGATGTGATTTTAGAATCTTCAGCCACACACGGATGAAATAGTTTTAAAACACTCTTTAAACTAAGGTCCTGCCGATTAACACAGTCAACTCAGAAACTTACAGGGGATGACGAATGCCTGTTCAGTGCTTCATGACCATTTGAATGGTTCTTTCACGGGTTCGGTGCTCCTCTAGTAGGGCTGGTTGGATTTTTCAGTTTTCAGATCCTCTCCGGAGGAAGCAGAGCCACAGAACAGAGATAGGAAGAAGCGGGTGGGTGGACGTTAAGACCCAGGGGTGCCACAAATTTTCCGGTGCCCTACACAGCTGCGTATTCTGCAGATGGCTAAGGACAGCTTTGAAAACTACCTTTGCCCCAAAGAGCTGATATTCTAAATCAGGGGTAGGCAAAAGCAACAGAGACCCAAAGGGAGTGTGCAAAGTCATTTGCTGTTCAAAGGGTTTGGCGGCTCCCTTCTCCCCCACCTCTCCCCGGGGTGTGTGGCACCTGGAGGGAACCATGAGCAGATGTGAGCATCGAATGACTTTGTGTACTCCCCCGCCCCCATATCCTGATTGGATGGGGGGATGGGAAGCCCATGAGGTATCCTCCCCCCACCAGGGGCGTGCGGCGCCTAGAGGGAACCGCCAGATGTTCAAAATGACCGGCAATCCCCTCACAGCATCTCGCACCCCTGGCAGGATGGGAGTGGGGAACGAGAGACTTCGTGGGCTTCCCCCACCCCCAGACTCCAATTGGCCTGAGGGTGGGGAGTGCGTGAAGTCTCCTCCCCCCACCAGGGGTGTGCAACACTGAGAGGGACCTGCCAGCTGTTCAAAACATCTGGTGGTTTGTGCCACACACCCCAGGCAGGGTGGAGGCAGGGAGCAAGAGACGTTGTATGCTCCCCACACCCCGCTCAGCACCTAGGGGGAACCGCCCCTGCCACCCGAGGCCCCGCCCCTTCCACCCAAGGCCCCGCCCTTCTGGAGGCCAGAGCTGGCCCGCAACCACTACCAAAATTCATGAATTGCCCCCCACACCCCGGAAAAAATATCGCCCACCCCTGTTCTAAATAGTTCCACCAGCGCACATTGGCTGTTCAAATGCTGAGACTCACTTGCTCATATGGAATTGATGCTCACATGGCCGCCCACATGCAGGGCCAGCCCACAACATTTTGGTACCTGTGGCAGGGAGCTCAAATGACGCCCTCATGGCCCCTTCGCTTGGGCCAAAACTTTGAAAGGTCTCAGTTCTGCCTTCTTCCTGTTCTACTCGTCTCATGGTACCGCTCTGCTACCTACCCTAATAAAGGAGAAGTAACAACTTAAAATGCCTTGTTCAAAAATTCTCTGTGCATCTAGAGCAGAGAGAATACATGTGCACCAGCAGCAGACACAATTTTCTACACGCTAGGTGCTAGTGGCGCCTCCCTGCCCCCCACATTCTGGCACCTGAGGTGGCCGCCTCAGTTGGCCTCATGATAAGGCCAGCCCTGCCCACGTAATGTTCATGACTCCGCATTTTTAAGCCAGTCTCATGATTGTGGAGGGTCTGAGGGTTGTTTTTTTTTAATTAGATTCTTAGGTCACGTGCTCAGGCTTTACTCAGCAATCATGAAGTCGCTCTCTATTTTTAAAATAAAAATGCTGACATTTTCACGTTTACAAAACTTTGGGAGCCCATGGTTAAAACCAAAAAAGTATTCTGAGGCTCTCACAACCGTCGTGGGAGTTTGGAACACTGGTGCCTGTTACTTCCACATTTCCTTTCTGAATGTGGCCTTACGGAGTCTAACGAAATCCATGGGACTTGACATAGCAATAATGCAGGCCTAGGGCCCAGAAGAGGGCAGCACAGTAAGCAAAGTAAATAACAACAAGGCAGGTTAAAATATCACTTAAAATACTCCTCTCTGTATTTTAAGCCAGGTTCCGAGCTGGTAAATATCCCGACATCTCCATTGTCTGGTTTTGTTCACATACACTTTCTGCCGACCTTCTATGTAATTATAACGCTGGTTAAACAAATTAGCCAGTTGGCATGTGTAGTTCTAAAAAAAGAGTTTAGCTTTGGGTAAGGCACAGTGGCACACTCTAATTTTTCCATCTGTGTGCAGAATAATTTTTCTCGTGTGCCCCAACGCATGTGCAGATGTGCACCACCAATAGAAACAACTGCTGCCAGCTGTGGGCCCTCAGCTGATCAGCTGGGAAGCATTTGAATCTCTCCTGGTTGGCCACCCAAGTGCTCCGCTTACAAGGAAAACACCTATAAGGCAGTCTGACTGCACAGTGGTCCAGCTAACACTCCTTTATGCTTTAGCTCTGAATTTGGCCCTGTTTAAAAACAAAACCCCTGGATCTGCATGAGTTTTAATACGTTGGATAAACTAACTTTCTGAGAGACAGATTTTTGGAAAGAGTAGCTGAATTTATAAGAGGAGCCATTATGGATAGCACGATTCTCCCTTGAAGCATCATACTAGAGATTAATTCCACCGAGGACCTGTAAAAGCCCAAAAATAGAGTATACAGGCCAAAACTCAATTTGAAACTCTTCATAGCATGCTTGTGTAATGCTGACAGGTAGAATCAAACCTGGGACCTCCAGAGCTTAGAGCATCAGCCTCTACAGCCCCACATATTCAGTTCCCGAGGACAGAAGCTGGTCTAGCATTTGGGACATCAGGCGCATAATTCAGCATGACCCAGGAAGTTTATGACAATTAAACCAGTCTGTGCAGAATAGAGGGGAACAGCTCTTTAAAAACAGAGGGTGAAGAGGGGTGGTCCATGGGCATATTTGGAGCGGTGGCTCCCGCTTTATTTTCAAACTCCTGCCCAAACCTCTCAGTGCCCTGTTTCCCTACCTGCTGAGATAGAATACCTGGTGAATACGTGCACATTCCGTTCAAGGCCCTTGCGTAATCCATTTATCTCATCAATATTTTGATGGACGTGAGCTCTATTTTGTGTACAAATACTCTGTACATAAGGAGGCCTGCTGAGGCAGGGAGGGGAGGGGTGAACAGTTGCACTGGTGCCCAGAGATTCAAAGGGAACGGCTTCTGGATGCTACTGCTGTGACATGGCACCAACCATAGCTGGAGTGTCTCGACTGCTCACCTTACAATCGCTGCAGACCAAAGGTCATGGTAAAATACGTTTCTAGTTGGCACTGGGATGGCAGCTCCAGGTAGTACAAAGGGCTGGGGGGACAGCAGGGGGGGGGACGGTGCCATGCTCCAGGCGGTGCTGAGGGCTACTTGGGGTCAGCATGGTGCATTCAGGGCTGGCTGCCCAGGCCCCGCCCCTTCTGCCAGAGGCCCCGCCCCTTCTGCCAGAGGCCCCGCCCCTTCTGGGAGCACAGAGCCGCCCACAGGGCTGGCCTTACCATGAGGTGAACTGAGGCGGCCCCCTCAGCTGCCAGAATGTAGGAGGGCATCAGTAGGACCCAGAGTGTAGAAAATTGTCTGCTGCTGGTGCAGAGGTATTCCCTCTGCTCTAGATGCACAGAGATGGGGGAGTGCCATGAGAGGAGTAGAACAGGAAGGCGGCAGAATTGAGACCTTGCAAAGTTTTCGCCCAAGCGAGGGGGCATCATTTGAGCTCCCCGCCTCAGATGCCAAAATGCTGTGGGCCGGCCCTGGCCACCCCACCCCCACCTTGCCCAGGGGCCAAAGAGGCTGTTGGCGCCCCGTATGTAAGAGCAGAAGGATGGTCATGTGCAGTGCTTAATCTGTGCCAGGGCGGAGCCCCTGCACTGCTGGGCCTGACAGTCCATAGCCCCTGCACTGGTGGGCTTAGAATCGTAGAATCCCAGGGCTGGAAGAGACCTCAGGAGTCATCGAGTGCAACCCCCTGCCCAACGCGGGCCCAATGTCAACTAAATCAACCCAGCCAGGGCTCTGTCGAGTCGAGCCTGAAAAACCTCTAGGGATGGAGATTCTACCACTGCTCTAGGCAACCCATTCCAGGGCTTCCCCACCCTCCCAGCTGCCTCAGTTGTAAAAATAAACATTTAATTGAGCCCCAGAACTTCTTTCCTTACAAATTAATCCCTGGTCATGTGGATAAGACTCTGGAGTACAACTCTGAGTGCCGGGGTTTAATTCTCACTTCCAGGGGTGGCCCGCCTATATTGGCAAACTAGGCGGTCGGTAGGGCGCCAAGTTAAATGGGGCGCCAATATCATTGAGGGGTTTAGAGGCGGGGGCACCGATCGCATGGTTCGCTAGGGCACCAGTTGCTGGCAGCTAGTCTAGGGCTGCCCCTGCTCACTTCTACCACCCCCCTTGGTGCAACTTTAAAAAAGTCATTGAATCACTCTGGGGCAGATCCTTATGGGCTGTAAATTGCCATACGAGACAATAAGGCATTGTGCCTCCATTCCTAATCAGCAAAATGAGAACAATAGCACCTTGCCTCCTACCCTTTGTCAACCGATATTCCAAGCTTTTGAGAGAAGGAATCGCCTCTTGCTATGCGTTACTATGGGAGGCATGTGACAGGTTGATTGCCGGCACCACCATAGTGCAGTTAAATAGTAATACTTTGACCCATCCTCCGCCCACAGAAGATCCAGACAGCAGATTGTTGGGTTTTTTTTATTATTATTATTATTATTTAGAAATAATAAAATAAGACATAATATATAAAAATCTGTACAATCCATGATTTGTGCAGTACATTAGGAAGACGTTGATACAAAAAGGCTGCAAACAGGAAAATAGTAAATGGACAATTGTCAAATGTCTCGATTGTTCACCTTACAATAGCTGCAGACCCAATGTCATTGTAAAATGAAATTCTTACTTGGCGGTGGGATGGCAGCTCTGCAACCCCCTTCTGCCTTGAAACGGTCAAGAGCAGCCGTAGTTTAACGACAATACAGTACTTCTCGGTTTTACCTTGTCATCCAATATGGAAACAAAAAAGGACCTAAGAGACCAAATAAAACGTACAAACCCTTTGTCTTTGCCAAGAGAGAACAAGTGCTAAGCTAACACCGCAGATATTGACCATGAGTGAGAGAATGTAGCCTTAAACACAACGAAAATGTTGTGCTGTCCACCTTTGCGACTTAGCCAAACACCAAGTTGCACCTAAGAGACAGCAGAGGGAAATAACAACGCAGCCCAAGCTGTCTCACAAATGCCTTTTGTCCTTGTAGGCGGTATTATGTTTCAGACATTAAGTCTTTATTCAAGTATTTTCAGGGAAGGGCAGAAATCACTCATTTCCCCCCCAACTCCTGAAGCAAAATACATAAACCGCCTGTGGTAGACATTAAAGACACCGAACCAACTTCATCTTTGGGGTCATGCCATAGCTTCAGGGCCTGATCCAAAACCTTAGCCAACAGAAAGACTTCCATCTGCTTCACCAAGCATTTGGATAGCCCGTGAGACATGAATTTGGCCCAGTAAGTATGAATAGTGTCAGTCACTATGCATGCCTTAAAGAAGAAAAAATAATAATAATTAACCAACCCTACAACCGTGCAACCAGGACTGGGCTTATCAAGGCATGTTCAGAAATATATTTAAGCCTTTTGAGAGATGAACCAGGGTTGGAGCAGGTACCATGAGATACACATTGCAGGTCAGGTCTCTTTCGTAGCAGCTTCCATCAGCCAAAGGCCGAGTGCAAATCTGCAATGCTAGATTCAGTCGGTAGAGACAAAGGGTTATTTAAAAATGAAATAAATCCAGCAGAGAGTGCAATGAATGACCTAAGTATCCACTCTCAACAAGACTCGCAATCTGAAAGCTTGTAACTTTTAAAAATGCCAGTAACTAGGGGGAAAAAGTTTCAAATTAAAAGTCCATGCTTAAATAAATAACAGAAGTTCATAGCATTAGGGACCCTATAAGGCTTGTAAGTACTTGCTAAAACCATGCTAACCGGTAGCATCTAGGTACTCGCTAGCAGAAATTGCTGAACTGAATTTATAGTTTCTATGGATTTATTTAATTTTTCTGGTTTTCTTCTTCTCCTTTACAGACTTCTATTTACATTTGGCTTTGAATACGAAAATACTTGATCAACTTTATAAAATGTACATTTTAAAAACATTTCTGAAAAATATGTGACTTGGAAAAAACTGTGCACCAGAAACTTCAGATTTTTTTTCTGTTTTGTTTCCTTTTTTCTTAAAGAAATCATCAGAAGCTTTTTTATTTTTTCCCCTTATCTCCTGTCCCTGGCTCTGATGTTTGAAGTCTTCTAAGCGGGGCACTGTGTATTTTGGAGTAAACTAATTGGGGAAAGGATTCTCTTTTTGCCACCTCCTTCCCCCATGTCCTCCCTCTCTGATTGCATCTTCATTTGTTTTACATTTCACGGAATACTCTTTGGTTTAGTTGTTTTCCTTTACAAGAATATCACAATAGCAGCACAAGTAGCATTCTGTTCAAGTTGCTATGTGGGTTTAACACCCTTTCCCCCCACCCACCCATAAATAGTTTTAGTATTTGTATTTAAATACCATCTGCCCTTTTTAATATCCAGAGCTACCTTTACAATGTAAAATTTCCACAGTTTTAGAACCCACCTCCTCAGGTTACTGTAAATACCATTTTCTCAGGAACCACCATATCATTGCAGGCATTTCCTTCAGGCAGGGCTGTAAGGGGCCACAGGCCTTCACAGATGTCCATTTGCAGAAGACATTAGACATAGAACAAGCTGTTTTTTAATGGCATACAGTGATCCAATACTGTAAAAGAGTTGACTAGAATCTATCGTCCCCAAACACCACTCTCTATTCCTTGAGGAAGATTAACAGGTGAGGAACCTTCGTGTGCAGCTTATATGCTTGATCGTAGAGGCACAGAAAACAGTAAAGCATTCATGACAAAGGGAACCAAAATACTATTAGAGCCATGGCATGTCATAAGGTCCCAAGATGTAGTGACAGATCTCAACCTCGGACAGCCCAGTCGATGTTTACAGATAAAAAGGAAGTGGGAAAGGGAACTCTTTTACAGTATTCGCTTCAAATCATCCTTTTTCCCAATGATCCAGAGCACACCGGCTCTGACACCCGTGGCCTGCCAAAGGGAAACGTTTCCCCCAAACATTCGAATCCCGGTGCAATTTCAGATTGCCCTGTTAGAACTTTCCTCCCGGCCTCTCCCTTTTTTCCTCTCGCCTCCTCCCCAGAGATTTGCATGTTGCTCGGCTCACCTAAGCCTAAATGCCTGCTCCAGTAGAGTTAGCCTCCAGCGCAGATCAGCAGCTTTGCATGTCCCTAGCCTAGTTGAACTGGAAACGTAATAACAGCCGGCAGCGTGTTTGATGGCTCAGTTCTCAGAACGCTGGGTCAGCTGGAAGAGGGCTCTACGTTCTAGAAGCAGTTTTGGAATGTGTTTTAGAATAACACTTGACCTTCTGCTGTAGCCCTGTTGGCGTTTTCCTAACAGGAAAGAACAGATGTTTGCTCCTCCACCTCTCCCGCCTCTCTTTTCCTTCTTATAAAAAGAATAAAAAAGAGAGAGCTCATTTTCCCACAGAGGGGGAAAAACGTCTTGCTTACTTAGATATGAGTATTACACTCTAATTTTCTGAATAAGGTGCAAAATGAGGCCCTTTCAAAAAAAAATCTGAGGTTCAAAATTTGTTGGTTTAAAGCAGCCTGTTTCATTTAAATAAACTCCACTGTGCAAAACTGTGCATTTTCTTTGGTATCCATTTAGGTAGTTTTAACTTAATTTTGAGATAATTAAACTCTATCCCTCCTCCCCTTCCAAAAAAAATTGCTGGAGGCTACCAATTGGTTTTATGTTACATAATGCCCCTTATGTAACTGGAAAGAGAGAGAAATTGATTCTAGCTATCAAACTACTGGCCTCGAAAAAAGTTCAGATACACGGCAGCATTGGCCTCTTTGAAGTGTGACTGTGAGCGTTTCAGCCCACAAAGTTCAATGCTGGCGTCTTTTTTTTTTTTTTTTTAATTACAAACAAAAGAAAAAGAAAAAAAAACTACACGGCCACAAAAAAATTACAATTTGTGTCCATGGAGTTAGCAGCAGCTTTCTTAAAATAATAATAATAAAATAATAATAATAATAATAATAAGGCAGATTCTTGCCTTTGTTATGCCATTAAAAACATTCTTGTTCCCTAGAGAGAAGCATTCTGGAAAAAGTTGAACAACAAATAACCCAACCAAAGCTTGCCTGCAAGTTCAAGTTTTGTAAAAAAATATATACATAATTTATTCTACAATATATATGTGCCTTCTGGTCATGCTTTGACATTGTTTAGTGCTTCGTGTGTAGAGGTCATTTTCAGCCGTCTCTCCTCTAAAGACAGCCCTAAAACCGGCGCAGGGTCCCTCAAGACCACGTGTCTTCACGCTGTTCTTCAACAGTACCATCGTTGCTTCGGGCCAACTCTCAGCTCACCGAGCCTTTGACTGACAGATTTTTCTTTTAAACCAAAAGATAGCAGAGAAAAAGTCAGTCAGTCATATTTCAGATTCCCGCCTTAATGGCCGAGGTTCTAGTGGCAACCCAACTTGGCTATGAGGGTCCATGTCTGGGTGGGTGTCCGTGCTCAAGCTTTCTGGGAGCCCGTTGTCGCTCTCATCCTCCTCTTTGCTGCTGAGAGCCACTTCATTCTCGTAGCAAAAGGAATTTGCATTAGAGAGAATGTATTTCTTTTCTGCTAAGTCTCTGGCACTGCAAAGGGGTGTGTTGGGCACTTCGTACGTTTTGTGGAACCGAGAGTAGTCCACTTTGTAGTAATTTTTCTCTTCGAAGAGCACAGGCTCATACCGGTGGCCCCAGAGGATTTCGTTTGCTAGATATGAACTACGGCACTGGGTAGTCATGGCAGTCGCTTCCACCATGCCCTCTAATATTACCACAATTTCAAAGTCTGCATTGTCCATGTCTTGCTTACTGTAGTCATACAAGGGACTTTGTTCATCTATTTCATGGACTATTGTAATTGGGGAGACCAGGAAAATGCGGTCTATCCCACTATCAAACCCAACATTGATGTCTATTTGGTCCAACGGGATGTATTCTCCTTCGGAGGTCACCCTGGATTTAAGCAGCTGGGCTCTCACATGTGCCTCCACCAGGTGGCTTTTCCGTAGGTTTCCAACACGCCACATTAAGCACAGCTTCCCATCCCGCAGGCCCACCACAGCATTGTGGCTGAAGACAAGAGTTTCGTTTCGCTTTTTTGGCTTGGCCATCTTGGCCATGACCGCCCCGATGATGAACGCATCGATGATGCAGCCTACGATGGATTGGAAAACTACCATGAAGACTGCAATGGGGCACTCG
Source organism: Pelodiscus sinensis (assembly GCF_049634645.1). NCBI lineage: Eukaryota > Metazoa > Chordata > Testudines > Trionychidae > Pelodiscus > Pelodiscus sinensis. Next base: position 24,431,172 of record NC_134730.1, on the reverse strand, counting down.
TCCGTCACACACCTAAAGCCGTACCCGATTGTCGTCTGGGTTTCGATGGAGAAGAGGAAGGCGGCCGTGAAGCTGCTCACATTGGAGATGCAAGTTTTGTAGTTTGCTTGCTCCTCCAGATCCCCGTGCAACAGAGCAATCAGCCAAAACACGCAGCCAAAAAAAAGCCATGAAAGGATGAAAGCCAGACAGAAGATAACTAGCATCCACCTCCAGCGAATATCCACGCAGGTGGTAAAGATGTCTGCCAGGTAACGTTGTCCTTTCTCACCCACATTAATGAATTGGACATTGCAGTGGCCGTCTTTCTTGACAAAGCGGCTCCTACACTGCTGCCTCGTGTGTACTTTGCTCTTCCCATTCCCGAAGCCATTGGCCACCGCCATGGTGGCCAGCTTCATGCCATCCTCTTCTGAGGAAACGATGCTGTAGCGGTTGGTTCGCACACTGCCCATCACTACTGCTGTGCACGGAGGGGCTTCTGCTTTAGAAAACAGTCTGAGTTTCTGCAAAACCCTTTGGAGAAACAGTTTTGAACGTTCTAGAGGAACACACACACGGGAAAAAAAAGAGCGCGCAAGGTCGGCGTTTCCAACGCCCCTTGACTTCGCCAAGGAGAGTCTTCTGATATGCAGCGTTAGCTTAGCAATTGCACATCCGTCAGAGAGAGTACATGGTCTGCAAGAGAGACACAAACCGCATGTTAGAACTCAAAGGCACAGCACGATGACCCAAAGCTACCTGGCGGCCCTAGCCTCCCAAGCCCCACAATTCATATTATCAGTCACTTCCCTTCTATTCACAGAATTGTCCTGGAGCACAGAGATTCTCTGTCTGCCGTTACAGATCAACGAAACTGACCTCATCTGCACAAAATTGCCACCGCTCTTTCGATAGCAAGCACTGAAGTGAACATGTCTTACAGGCCTGCAAGTTACATTCACTTAAAATCAGGAAATATAAGCATCTATCCAGTGCATACACCTGCACGTTCGGTTTTCTTTGGAATGGTGAATTAGCATTTAACACAGGCATGGCTGACCAAATCTCCAGTGGATTTACAATGACAGAAACTGTGTTTTGGGGTCTATTCTATCCAAGGTATGGGTGAGCGTTAATTAAAAGGACAAGCGCAGTAGGAGGATAATCTGCTCCGTGGGCCAAATTTCGCTCTGGTGATATTCCACTAACTTACACTTGTGCAGAATTTAGCCTTTCACCAGCCCCGAAAGCAAAAGTCGTGCTTTCTTTGCCAACAATAGGGAAAAAAAGCCATATAGGCTATGCTGAAAACTGTTTAAACCAAAGTCACGGCGGTTTGATGGGATCTATACAATCTTTACATTCACAGTAGGAAACCATCGCACAAACCAAATGGGGCCCCATTCTGCTCCCACAGAAGTTATTGACAAATGACTGTCACAAAGGCAGGATTGGCCTAACATCTCTGATGCTGTTGATAGTGACTAGAAGACACTTGCCTCTCTTTAAATAAAGGGGATGCCACCCCCAAAAGGAGAATGACCCTGAGTTTCCAGTCTGTCTGGAAAGTCAGTGGTTAGGGTGTTGCCTAGTCCAGTGGTTTTCAAACGACGGGTCGTGACCCAGGAGTGGGGGGTGGAATGTCAGGCCCTGGGTCCCATTACAACAGGGGAATCAGGTGAGGGCCGATAAAGAAAAGTTATTTATTAGTTCCCATAATAGAAGAACTAGGGGACACCAAATGAAATTAATGGGGAGCAGGTTTAAAACTAATAAAAGAAAGTTCTTCTTCACACAGTGTGTTGTCAACCTGTGGAACTCCTTGCCAGAGGAGGCAGTGAAGGCTAGGACTATAATAGAGTTTAAAGAGAAGCTGGATAAATTCATGGAGGTTAGGTCCATAAAAGGCTATTAGCCAGGGGATAAAATGGTGTCCTTGGCCTCTGTTTGTCAGAGGCTGGAGAGGGATGGCAGGAGACAAATCGCTTGATCATTGTCTTCGGTCCACCCTCTCTGGGGCACCTGGTGCTGGCCACTGTCGGCAGACAGGATACTGGGCTAGATGGACCTTTGGTCTGATCCAGTACGGCCGTTCTTATGTTCTTATGAGCAGTGAGGGTGCTAAGGCAGCTACCCGCCTGTTCTGGCACTGCAGACTGATGCACTGAAGTGGCCGGCAACCGGCCCAGTTCCTAGGCTGGGGAAGAGAGCGCACAGGGTTCCACACACTGCCCCTGCCCTGAGCTCTAGCTCCGCAACTCCCATTGGCTGGGAACCTTCTGGGATGCAGCCTGGTCTGCGGTGCCAGGAGAGGCAGGAAGCTGCCTTAGCTCCACCTTTCTCTCCCTCCCCACTGCACTGCTGATCGGGAGCCACTCGAGGTAAATCCCTCCTGCCCCAGCCTCCGAAGCTCTCATCCTCAGCCCCACCCCAGAGCCCACACTCTAATCACATGATGTTGGGTCGGGGGCATCAACAATTTTCTTCAACTGGGTCATGAGGGAAAAAAGTTTGAAAACCGCCGGCCTAGTGAAAACAAGATGTGTTTGCTGAGACTGGAGCACACCAAACACATTTCAGAGAGGTTTGGCGTGGACCCAGTGTTTGCTTTTGACAAGTGCATCATATGTTAAGTCGCCTACTGTACGGCAGGAGATGTAACGAAAATGCTGCAGAGGAGGCCAAATGCAAGAATTGTAATAATCCCTCCTGCACACACCCAGCCAAAGGAGAAAAGAACGTCAAAACTGATTTTTATCACAGCAGGAGATCTTCATACGCACCCCATCTGTGGGAGTGCACAGCTAGATGTGTTTTGTTAACTGATTTTAACCAAATCAATCCGACTCGATTCAAAGAACTGGCAGAATTGAATCGACCAATGAATAAGACTTCTGCATGTGAAATAGGTTGTACATGCGCTGGCTGTTCTTCCTGACCTGGGTAAGGCAAGGTTAAAAAGTCATGCTGGGGATAGAAACTACTCATGGTCCAATAATGGTGTTAGAACACTCGATAGATATACTGAACGCTAGAGATTCTAAATGATCCCTGAATTCCTCCATCCTCTACCTATCTCAGCTGTATCACAAGGACTAAGTTAAGCTGATGTGTGTAAGAAAACAGCAGGTGACAAGCAAACAGAACAAGTCACACACACACACACACACACACACTCCAAATCATTATACAGGAATATGGCCCAAGACACGTTTCCTGAAATTAGTCATCTGTCACTCCTGCAGTGTGTGCTACATTTGGCAGCTTTTGACTTTCAAAACACCCAGTCTGAATACAGCTTTCATATTAATTTATAAAGATGCTTTGGGACTGTTACCCTTACACCTGACTGAATTTTTTGTCTGCCCTTTTTTTATTTTATTGTATTTTATTTTTTGGGTGGGAGAAGGGTGATAAGAATGGAGTTTCTCTTTCCTGCCAATATATAGCTCTCGAAAGGGAAGGAATGCGTCTAACCTTCAATTTGAGATATTTTCTGCTGGCTAGAAAATCTATCTAAACCCAAATACAAGTGGAAAAGCCAAATTACTATTTATATGTTCCATGAAAAAGAACAGCTCATTGCAAAATCATTGCATTGGTTTGCAGATTAATCACTTTTTATAAACCACATCCTAAAATCACGATCATGTTGACCTTCCCTGTTCTAAGCAGGTTTTGCTCCAAATGGATGGAAACTTATAGTTTTGGAACTAATAGAGTCATTTGTATGTATTGTCGCGTGGATTTCAAGAGGGTGGAAGAGCGGGAGGGGAAAGCTATGAAATCCGAGGGACCTGAATGTGCAAATTGACCCCCCCCCCAAGATATTCGTTTGAATTCCACAAATCACTGAAACCACAACGCCAGGTTCCTACAAATAGCTTGCCAGATTTAGAACCTAGAAATAGCAACAGGCACCTACCATTGTCATATTTCCACTGCTAATGAGAGCATTTGTTCCACCTACTGTACATCTGCACAGTATTATTAGTTAATAGTTGTGCCACTACACGTGTTATGCCTTTGGAAACAAAAACTGCAACCCCTTTGGCTGAAATGTTTCTGAAACACTGACATGTGGCTTCGCGGGTGTCTCTTTGCTGTGTTTACAGACCATACCTTAACGTTCAGACAACAAAACTCCGGCCCACGCCACGTACAGTCTTTTCATGGCACAAATTGCCTCTCATCCTGCTGTGTGCTTTGAGTAGCTAGGATACCGGGAGCTAAGGGGAAGGAGGACTATGCAGTAATTCCGCAGTCAGACTCTCCGCTGCTAAACACAATGGGTCTGATCCTGCCCCACTCAAGTCAATGGCCAAACTCCCCATTGACTTCAAAGATCAGGCTCTATAAATATGTTTGGGGGTGGGAAATCAATACAACCAAAAGTTTGGGAAGCTGAACTGGGTGTATCCTAAAAGCTTCTACTTGGCGGCAATGAGAGTTGGAAACTGTAAGGAATACAGGATCAGGCCCTATGCAAAAATTGTGTCCAAAGCTAAAAATATACAGGCGAGGGATAAAAATCGAACATTATGCCTTACTTTACTAGTCCACCTGCCCAGTTGTATTACAAATGTAATTTTTCCCATCATTATCATGTTCTCCCTGAATACGGAGATGGGAGGCAAACCTACAGCCCTCATTGGAGGGGGAAAAAACTGTCTAAGATTGGGCCCATTACATGACACATGTAGTCAGACATAAATTACATTATCTCATTTTATTCACTCTGCTATCTCTCCACAGAAAAACAACCAGAAAAACTTAAGAGAAGCATTGGACCCAAGTGCTGGCCCACAGACACATTCACTACAACGAGGTAGAAGATGGGGTCAGAATTTTTTGTTGCACGGGAAGGCTTGGAAGTGGGGAATAAAAGAGGACTTTACTCTTCATGAAGCATTTCTGGACAAACACTGATTCAACAACAACGACCCCATCTCCAAGAGCCCACAAGGAGAAATCATTTCATTGGCTAGCTGCAGTTTGCTCTGATCGAATGGAGGAGAATCATGCAGGAGAGTTTCAGACGGATCCGAGACAGAGATATTACAAGAGCTGAGCGAGAGATTGCTAATGAGCGTTCCGTGCAAATATTCCCAAGCTGACGCCACACTGCCGTGCTTTGTGTGTGCAGGGCACATGTTGCTAAGTGAGCACAATTGCTGCCTTAGTGAAGCACCTTGCTCCCACTTCAGTAAACAGAACAGGAGAGCAGTCTGCCAAGACATATAGCAAAACCAAAAGTCCATGCTCTCTTCTTTTATTGGTCAGAGAGACTCAGCTGTAAAGGTTCAGTGACTTTTCCCCAGTCTTGTATGTTAATTTAAAAGTTGTTAGCTCAAACACCCCTCATTTGCCAACTTGCTTTTGGCTCGGAGATTAAGTCTTTAAGGCGTCTTAAGTCTTTAAGGATCATGACAGATTTTCTTTAATAAAACAATGAAGATATTAGAAGAAAGAAAAATAAGCAATGCAGGGGAATGTGTACGGAGAAAAGGGGAACAGATAAGTGGCACTGTCATCTGAGATCCTGCGCCTTTGCAAGTCTCAGGATATTTCTAGAGGATGACAAAGTAACTACAAATGAGATCCTCATCGCCAGGGGGTGTGCTGGCCAGGAGGATGGAAAGGCAAACAAGTGTAAAGGCAAGGCAAAGAGAACACCGAAAAGAAAACATCATTAGATCAAGCCTGGGGAGCAGAGATGTGGCAGTGAACACAATCTTTTTAACACCCAGAATAGAAGTTTAAGCGTGTTCTGTAACGACTGCCTCCAAATTCCTGGGAAGCACATGCTTGGTTAAAATGGAAAAGCTTGTACAAGGCAGCCATAAATAAGTGTGCAGTTTCCTATTTGTTTTTTTTTTCAACTGTCATGAATCAAGTTAAAATGATGCAATCTCTCCCCAGTCACTCAAACCACAATGGCTCCCCCACCCCCCCTTACTTCTTCTTTTGGCCAGACCCATTCAGAAAGAATTCCACCAGCTGCTCCCCATGCATCTTTCCTAGACTGCAATCGCTGTGCAGTGTTATGAATAATTGCCATGGCAAGAAGGGGACAGAAAATTGATTGTATTTTTTTAATGCATCTAAACGCTTTCCCTCTGTTCTGGAATCCCTGAAGTGATGGAAAAATAAAAAAAGATGCCCAATACAGAGCAAAGGGAGTATTCAGGCTAACTTTTCCACACCTCCCCCCAAAATGTAATACCCTCCGGTGGCAGCTGGTGCCTGGAAAGAAAGGAGCACAAACAGATGCTCCAGGGTTCCAGGCTTACTTAGCTAATTATTTTCGCTCTGGTGAGTTATGGGGTGTGAGAAAAGGCAAAACTCTGTGACTCTGCAGAAAAGTGCAACCAATAAACCTGCGAGTAAAGCACACGCACACACATAGACTGACCTCCCACCTCTCTACACACACACCTCCCGCATCCCAGGCACAGCCTTTCGAAGGGGGCATTTCAGAGGTGACTGGGGGGCAGCCTGGGCTACAGAAAGAGGCGGGTGAAAAAGAAAGTGCTCCTTACCTGGCAGTGGATTTGAGCTGGGGAGGTATGTACTTAAAAAGAGTGTAAGATCCAGTGGCTAGGGGAGACTCAGCAAAGCAATCCCAGGTGCCTTACCCCGCTGCGCTGTTTGCAACTCAAACCCTGCATGAGCAACTGCCTCTTGCTTGAGGGCGGCCATGTGATTTTTAATGCCGGCTCGGCAGTCTCCGCCCCCCGGGGTTGCCCCAAACCAATGGGAGAAGGGGGGCCGGCTCAGCCGTGGCTAGGTCTTCGCCGGAGCGCCCGGCTTTGGTCAGAGTGAGGGTTCCCCGGCGAGGGGCGCAGACGGAGGCGCTTGCGGGCCCGGAGCGCGTCCCTCCTGCCGCGGGGATTAGCTCGCGCTTCGCCCCGGGGAGAGGGGGCACCGCAGCTGGCGGGGAGCGGCGGCTGAGCCAGGCGGGGGCGCGGCTCCTCTGCGCCACTCGCGCCGCGCGCCCAGGGCGCACCTCGCCAAGCGCCACCGCGCTCCCCTGCGCGCTCCGCTCCGGCTCCGAGGGAGCCCCGGCGGCGCCGCCCGCTGCCAAAGCGGGCTAGGGAGGGAGAGCAGCCCGGAGCCCCCGGCCCTTTGTGGGGAGGGGGGCGAGAGGCAGGAGTTAGGGGCGCGCAGAAGGAGGGCGCACCTGCGGGCGTGGACAGGAGGGAGAGGTGCGGTTCAGAGGGGTACCAGTTTCCAGGACTGGCCTGGAGTCTCCAGGAATGAAAGCTTAATCTGTCCTTGAAGAGCCTTTTCGGGTAGGTCCCGCCAGATCTGGATGTACCCTTGGAGGTGTCATCACATGACAGGCTCTTCAGTTAAATTGGGCAGATGGAGAGGAGTCTGGGGAGGGTACCCCCGGGTTCCTGGGAAGTAGGAGGCCTTTCAGGGTGCGGGGAGACGAAGTGGGGGCAGAGAAGGCGAGGGACGGGTTGGAAGGGGGTTCAGGGAAGGGGTGGAGGAGGCAGGGTGAGTGGGGGCAGCTGGTGAGAAGAGGCATCTGGTGGGGAGTGGGAAGGTTGGTTATGAAGGGAGGGAGGGAGGCTGTTCACAGGGGCATTTTGGTACATTTAGGATGCTCATTCCACTGGCATTCAATAGCCAGGCGCTGTATGCCCAGCTGGTCTGGAAGCTGGCCTGTAGGGGAGTCTTATGGCTGGGATTTCGATGCACATGCGAATGGGCTTTATCGGAGTATATCTACGTTGCAGGGTAAGCCCAGGTCCTAACTCAGGTTGGAGCCTCAGGCCTCCTTCCCTCCACCTACAAATTGGTTGGATGTGGAGTAACAAGCGCTAACAACCTAGACTGTAGGACCCTGCTGGGGCTGAGCCCTGTCCATTGGTGTCTCACGCCATAGCCTGGAGACAGGTCTGTGTAGTGCAGCATGGACATGGTAGCACAGCAGTGAGAACTGGGTCTAGCAGTTGTAAGCCCAGGTTTGTGCAGTACAGACTAAGAAGGGTGGGCTTGGACTCCATGAGTCCAGAAGTCCTGCTCTCTGGACTTATCATGTGATATAGACACATGTGATGTATACAGCCCCACTGGCTATGAAATACTTCCCCCAATTAATTCCTAGGCTGAAGGGCACCAGCTCTCCTGTCCTTCAACTGGGCCCAAGAGTATCATTATTATCTGTGATGCAGTAACACCTGCATGCTCCAATCAAAGCCAGGGACCTAACCGCACAAAACCAAAAAGGCTGCCCATGCTAGAGAGAGCAGGTGTGTACAAGAAGCTGTGTGTAAAATATACTCTGCAGTTAGGGAAGAATTCCAGGCTATGGTCTTTTGTCTCTCTGACTTTTTCATGTGGGGCTTGACTGGAATGGAGAACACCTGTTAACCATATTCCCTTTGTCCATTCGTGTAGAAATCACTTGTTCCATACGTAACAGGGTGAGATATTAGAGAGACAAGGTGGGAGAAGCAATATCTTTCATTGAGCCAACTTGTGTTCATGAGGGAGATGTGCTTTCAAGCCGCACAGAGCTCTCCTTCACATCTAGGATATTACCTCACCCCCTTGTCTCACTAATAGCCTGGGGCCGATACAGCTACATTACATACAACGGTGTAACACATAATACGGAGATATACCTATCTCATAGAGCTGGAAGGGACCTTGAGAGGCCATCGAGTCTAGTCCCCTGCCCTCATAGCAGGCCCAAGTACCATCCCTGACAGATTTGCCCCAGATCCCTAAATGGCCCACTCAAGGATTGAACTCACAACCCTGGGTTTAGCAGGCTAATACTCAAAACACTGAGCTAACATATAAAAGAAAGTTTCCTGTATTTATGGGAACCCACAGGAGTCGTCTTCCATTCAGAGCCATCCTGAGAAGAGGAAATTCATTTCCATTTAATTTTTCTGGGACAGCTGCCAAACTGTATTGGGAAACATGCAGGGTAAGTTGGACTGGACATTCTAATCTAGCTTTCTTCAGCACCTCCATCACATGCATATCTAGGTGCGGATATGTTTTTAAATCCCACGTAGAGTTGAAAAATGGCTTTTATTTCTAGCTACTATGGCAATGCCCAATATTTATTTATTTATGTTGATAAGCATCCTTTCTTAATAGTTCTAACCGGACATGCTAATCACCGATGGTATAACCGTGAAAAGATATCACAAATACGACCCTGAGCGCCACAAAGCAATTTAGTATAACATACTACCCAAATGAGGTTTGCAAATAAAGGCTATTTTGGACCAAAATAGTTGGAATATCCCCATCGCCATAATCACTAGACCTTCTTTATTTGTGTGTCACGCTGCCTACGGCAGATGGACCAGGCTGCTGTTCCACTATTTAAAAATAAGCAAATATCAAAAAAGATCCCAAAAGATTCTGCCATCCCTAGAGTTCCTTTGGTCTTAAATTCCCAGTAAAGAAAACTACAAAGACGTGTCCAGCCCAAAACTCAATAGGAAGAAAACAAAAGGCTTTGAAAACATGATCTGAAATTTGCTGGATTCTGGTTGTGATGCACAGGGGGAGAAGTGTTGTTTACCGAGGCAGCTGAGTTCTTGGCGCCGACAGCTGAAATGCATCCGAGAGCATCCTATGTTGTGATGGGAAAATACAGAAGAAGGCACTAGTTAAGTTAGGGGGGGTCACAGACCATACAGGGCTTTAGAGATTATCACTAGCACCTTGAATTGCACCCAGGAATGACATGGTAGCCACTGCAACATATGGTGAACAGGTGCTTTAGCACTGAGGGGCAAAGAGTTCTTTTACCCAGCAACGGGGCCATCTGCTGGTCGGATGTGGGAGGGGAGATGTTCTCCACACAAGGCAGTGTGGACTGCCGATGCTATGCTGGAGCAGTGGCTTTCTAACTTTTCTTTTTTTCTCATGATCCAGTTGAAAAAAATTGGTTATGCCCCCGACCCAACATACTTGGACTAGATGGGGTGGGACTGAGGATGGGAGCTTTGGGGTTCAGGAGGGGACTCAGGCTTTGCGGGGAGATCAGGAGGGGCTTACCATGAGCAGCTCCTGGTGCAGCAGGAGGAGAGGGGTGGGGGTTAAGGCAGCTTCCTGCCTCTCCTGGCACCACAGACCATGCGGTGCCCTGGAAGCAGCCAGAAGTAGGTTTGCAGCTAATGGGAGTGCAGCGTTAGTGCTCGGGGCAGGGGCAGTGTGTGGAGCCTTGTGTTTTCCCCCAACCCCGACCCATTCCAGGAGCTGGGCCTGCTGCCAGCTGCTTCTGGGGTGCAGTGCAGTCTGTGGTGCTAGGATAGGTAGGGAGCTGTGTCAGCACCCCACTGATCACCTGAGACCCATGCCTGACATTCTACAAGCCAGTACCAGGTCATGACTCAGTTTGAAAACCATGTTCCACTCTTGCTCCCACTCAGTAAGCTTATAGCCACGATGTGAGCCTGTGTGGGGCAGCTGTCTGAAAGTGTTTTACGGAAACCATCTCTCTTAGGGTGCGTCTACACAGCACCATAAACTCAAAATAAGATACGCAATTTGCATCACATAACTTTGATGTGTATACATACCCTCAGGCTTTGTCTACACTGCAGGGCTGTGTTTAGACTAGCATGATTTTACGGAAATGCTTTTAACGGAAAAGTTTTCCGTTAAAAGCATTTTCGGAAAAGAGCGTCTAGATTGGCACAGACGCTTTTCCGCAAAAACACTTTTTGCGGAAAAGTGTCCATGCCAATCTAGACATGCTTTTCTGCAAAAAAGCCCCGATGGCCATTTTCGCGATCAGGGCTTTTTTGCGGAAAACAAATCTGAGCTGTCTACAATGGCCCTTTTGCGCAAAAGTTTTGCACAAAAGGACTTTTGCCTGAACGGGAGCAGCATAGTATTTCCACAAGAAGCACTGATTTCTTACAGTAGGAAGTCAGTGCTTTTGCTGAAATTCAAGTGGCCAGTGTAGACAGCTGGCAAGTTTTTCTGGAAAAGCGGCTGATTTTCCGGAAAAACTGGCCAGTCTAGACACAACCCAGCGGTTTTGCACAAGAAGCCTTTTGCAGAAGAGTTCTTGCAGAAAAACGTCTTGTGCAAAAGTGCATCCACACCTCAAAGCGCATCTCTTTTGCACAAGAGAGCATCCGCACTGCATGGATGCTCTTGCACAAGAAAGCTCTGATGGGAATGGCCATCAGAGCACCTCTGCTTTTTCAGATAGTCTCTTTTTGCTCAAGAAACCCCCACGGAGCATTCACACATGCCTTTTTGCGCAAGATCTTTAGTGCAAAAAGGAGTTATGCCTCATAGAAGGAGGTGTATCTACACTGCAAAAAGACCTCTATTCTGTCGATTGACTGTAGATTTCCTTGCGCAAAAGCCCGCTAGAGGTGTGGACGCTTCATGGGGTTTTGCGCAAAAACCTTGTAGTGTAGACATAGCCTCATAGTCCAGGTTTTAGAGTAGTCTCAGGTCATCGCGAGATGTGGTCAGGTAATGAAGATGGGTTTACCAAGGCCTATGGATTCCAACTTGTCCTACATATGTGTGTGTGTATGCACACTTTAAAAATGATCACTTACCACTTCTACTATTATTTATGGTAGTTGACGTGTTCCCAGTTCTCAGAAAGGGGAAGTACCACAAATATTGCAACAACTCGTAAAATAGATTCAGTAAATGGAAGTTTTTAAAAATCCCCACCCTATGTGTTATCAAGTTCAGTATATACAAATTACAAACTACATAGGGAGGTGAGGGAGAGAAAGAACATAAGAGCAGCCACATGGTCAGACCAGTGGTCCATCTAGCCCAGTATCCTATCTTCTGATCTGACCAGTGTCAGGTGCTTCCTAGGGAATGAACAGAACGGGACAATTTATCGAGGGATCCATCCCCTGTCATCCAGTCCGGGTCTGTGGCAGTCAGAACTTTAAGGACATCCAGAGCATGGAGTTTTATCCTTGACAATGTTAGCTAATAGCCAGTGAAGGACTTATCCTCCAGGACCTTATCTAATTCATTTTTTAACTCACTTATATCCGTGGCCTTCATGATGTCCAGCAATAAGTTCCACAGGTTAACAGTGAGATTTTTTTTTTCTTTTTTTTTGCGGGGGGGGGATTTGTTTTAAACCTGCAGATCCATTAATTTCATTGGAGATGCCTGGGTTTTGTATCTCCTGAAGGGATGTAAACACTTCCTTATTCATTTTCTCTGCACCATTCTCTTGTAAGCTGGACAGTCCCCATTTTCTTAATATCTCCTCTTAAGGAAGCTGCTTCGTATGCCTGATTATTTTTGTAGCTCTTCTCTTTACTTTTTCTAGTTGACCAGAATTGTGCATAGTATTCAAGGCTGAGGGGATGGCCATCCACTATATATTTTAGAGTTTGTGCATCTGTGTGTCCGTCTGTCCTTCGGAGAGTCCATTTGTTCAAGAACTCCTCCTAAACGGTAAGAGGTAGGAGCACCAAATTTGGGGTACAGCCTCCTCTGATCATAACATAAAGCAAGGTCAGGATTTGGTGGTGCCAGGAAAACGGGATGTGCCTGGAATGGGATTACTTCTCAGAAAACTATACAGAAAAGAGACAGAATCACCAGGCAGGTGAAAAGGGCTGGCTGGGAGCGGGAGGGCACATACTCCTCCCATCCAGGACTGCCCCAGCCCTGAGCCTCACCCCCCCCCAGGCTCCCTTTTGGGAAGATGAGGGAGCTGAAGCTCCCGCCCCCCAAATTCCTATGGGAACATTGCTGGCTGTTCCCCTTTGTCAGGGAGCGAGGCGAAAGTGCACAGTTTGCTGCATTCCTCACTCTAACTTCGGAGTGCAGGGGGCAGACATACCTGGACCTGTCCTAGCTGGGGGACATATCCCCCTCCCCTGGCTGTGCCCACTGGAGCTGCAGCGGCCATGGAGAGGCGCTTCTCACTTGGCCCCAAGTTGCTGTGGTGAGAGAGAGTTAGGCTTGTCCTCTCTCCCGGGCAGCCTCCTCCGCAGCCCCACCCCGAAGCAATGATTCAAATGAAGCTGGGACATTTTCATTTTATTTTCCAAGAACCAAAACTTAATTGCATTAAGGACCCAAAGAACACTGAGTAAATCTTCTGGTAGCTTGATAGAGTGGCACTGTGATATGTTCTGTCTTCTTAGCTTCCCTTTCCGAAGGGTTCCTTTGACGGCTGGAGATCTCTCCATGAGGACCCCAATGTCTCTTTCTTGGGTGGTAACCACTGATTTCAACCCCAACTTTTCATATGTATAGTTGGCTTATTTTCTTCAGATTGACACTTAAGTCTCTGGAATAATTTGGAATCCTCTGCAAACTTTGCCACCACACGGATTACCCCTTTTCTAGATCATTTATGAATATGAGTATACAGGCAGTCCCCGGATTACGTACAAGATAGAGACTATAGGTTTGTTCTTAAGTTGAATTTGTACGTAACTCGGAATTGGCTCCAGATTCAGCTGCTGCTGCTGAAACTGACCAGGGGCTGACTACAGGAAGCCGGAGGCAGAGTTGCTCTGCCCCCAGCTTCCTGGAATCAGCCACTGATCAGTTTCAACAGCGGCTGAATCTGGAGCCTGGGACAGAACAGCTGGGGCACTGCCGGGTAGGTCCCCCCAGGACCAACCCGGCAGCACCCCAGCTGCTCTACCCCAGGCATCCACAACAAAAGCCTGGTCTGCTGGGGGGGGGGGGGGGGCGCACTAGCTGCGCCCCCCCCCCAGCAGACCAGGGACACCCAGAGCAAAGCCGCAGAGGCGGCGGGGTCCCCTGCCTCTGCGGCTTTGCTCAGGGGCAAAGGAGCAAAGCCGCACGGGCAGCGAGGTCCCGCCGCCTGTGCGGCTTTGCTCAGGTCTTGCGGCTTTGCTCGGCTGTGCGGAGCTTTACTCGCCCCGGAGGACACGGTGGCGGGACCGCTGCGCTCTGGGCGGTCCCGCCGCCCGCCAGCTCTGGGGCAAGAAAAGCCCCATTCGTAAGTGCGGATCCGACGTAAGTCGGATCCGACGTAAGTCAGGGACTGCCTGTAAACATGTCTTGCAGCTGTATACCTCACTGGCAGATTTACCCGGGGTTGCTCTGGTCTGTGACTCAAGAAATGGTTGGTTGGGTTTTGTTGGGAAATCAAAGAAGTGGCATGGAGTGGGGTCAGGAGGGGATGGCCTAGCCATATGGGGGGGGCAGGGAACCCCCAGCCCCTGAGAGGAGCCATGTGGGGGTGAGGAGGAGGGCATTCCTAGGCCCTGTGAGGAGCAGCATGGGAGGGAAGGGAATTTCCAGACCCCATGAGGAAGCTGGGGGGTGGGGTGAAGGGAATTCCTATGCTCTGGGTGAAGTGGTGGGGGGAGGGGGAAATCGCTAGGCCCTGTAGGAGTCTCACAGCAGAGGGGGGAATCTCTATGTGCCGCGTGGAACGGCGGGGGAAGGGTGCAGGATCCCATAGGTGGAGGGAGGTGTCCCCAAGTCCCGTAGCAGTGTGGTGAGGTAATGCCCAGGCCCTGTGGCTGTGGGGGTGGGGGGAACCTTCACATTAGAAGGTGGCTTGGCCAGCAACATGCAGAGCCCCATCCCCGTTGGTCTGTCTCATGCTGGCGTGGCTGTCCCCAGTGCTCACTCTGCAGTATCCCGCCCCCCTCTCGCGCCCCCAATGGCGAGCTTGAAGATTGCATCCCTCCTCTCTCTGCCCCTCCCTTTCCATGTTGCAGAAAAAAGCCGAGTTCTTGCCACTTCCCTTGTTCCCGACACAACCAAACCCTGACCTTGCCTCAAGTTAGGGTAAGAGGAAGCTGCCTACCAAATTTATTGGCTCTAACTGTTCCAGTTGGGGAGGTGTTCTTGCACAAACAGACAGACAGAGACATTTCATTTCTAAAATATATCTCTATAGATGAGTCATTGAAACCATAGGTCACTTCCTGATTCATCTTTAATAAGAAAATAAGTGTCTGCTCCATTAATTAAATACACATTTCCTTTGCATGGTCAATTTAGTAAAAATCAAGTTCTGTAGTAAGAATAATAGATTTTAATCATTAGGATCATTTTGAAATAATTGTATATAGGGGATTAGAGAAAACGACTACCAAGTTCAGCACCTCTATTAGCACTTTGGAAAGTACCCCTTATTAGTTCTCTCAATGAACATAACAATGAAAACACAGAAACCTGCAAACTGGCAATGGTAGGATTTTGATCTCGGGTGATGAAAATATATTTCAAGTGGGTGTAATTATATGCAACTGAATGAAACACCGGGGGGGACTTTATTTAGAAGTTTATGCTGTGAGTTTTATAATGCATTGCACGATGTACCCAACATATTACTGCATAACTTGACCTGGCAAACTCTTACATAAAGACTCCTCGCTTATGCAAACAGACCCAGTGAAGTCTGCCATGACTGGCATGAATCAGAATTACTCACGGGGAGGAAAGTTTGCAGAATCAGGCAATGCCATGCTTTATATTGAACAAGGTATTAGAAAGGCAGAAAACAACATCCTACGGCTGCTAGATTCTTTGCAGTGTTCTTACGGTAGATGATGCTCCCGTGCTCAGAAACCCTTTCCTAGCTATGAAACCCGGTTCAAAAACTTGTTTGAGTTTGCTGTTCTTAACAACTTCATCTCTGCCTGGGTGAGTGGCAGAAAGACAAATGCTTCCTAAACACCCTACTCACAGGGAAGTTGGAGTTACGCGAAATGTTTCTAAAAACACCCTTTCCTGTTGCAAATCTCTTCTCAAAAGGCGGGATTAAGAGGGTTAGATGCAGCTGGCAATGTAACCCTTGAAAGCCAGTGAGTTTTGTTTTTCTTCCAGCCATGGATGGTTCACTGTTGTGGTGGTATCTCTTTCTCTCTCACATTGATAGTCTACAGCCGTGGTCACCAACCAGTAGATCGTGATCTACCGGTAGATCTCGGAGGCTCTAAGAGTAGCTCTTGAGCCCTCTCTGAACTGCGCGCCTGCACAGTACATTTACATTAGATTTCCTCATTTGAGGAGCAGCTACTCTCCGAAAAACAGCACAGGTGAGTAGCTGCGAGAAATGCTGGGAATTTTTTTTTAAAAGTAGCAGTATAAGGATTAGGGATAGCAAGAGATGGAGAGGAGGAGAATAGAGAGGGAGGGGCTTCAAGGAAGGGGCGGGGCGGTAGATCTTGGCTTGGTCTGTCATTTAAAAAGTGATCTTGAGTGTAAAAAGGTTGGAGACCACTGGTCTACAGCATGCATCTGAGCACCATGTCCATTGCACTTCATGTCCCCATTCCAGGAGTTAATTTTGCTTTTAAAATGTGTTTTATAAATATAAACTATGAACTGCCACAACAGGTGGAACCTCTTCAGTCCGGCACCCTCAGGACCTGACCGGTTCCAAACCAGAGAATTTTCCAGACCACGGGAGGTCAATATTGTCTAGCAGCGTTACCAACACTTCCACTGCTTACTGTGGAGACATTTAGGGGTAAATTAGAGCCAAGTAACAGCACAGAACATTGAGAGCCAGGTGGCTGTAAACAAACTCAATGGGACTGCAGGAAACTTGGCCACACCCATGATAAGTGGACATCTGACTAACTAAAATCATCTGGACCATGGACGTTTCCAGACCAGAGAGTTCTGGACTAAAGAAGTTCAATCTGCAACAATATCTTCTACTTTGCTTTTCCTCTTTCCTACCCCTTATCGGTTCTGGACCTCAAACACTGCACAGTGGGGGATAATGAAATGGATCCAGTGAGGAGAACAGTCAGCTCTTGCAGCATATTCTCTGTCTTCAAGGAAGAAAAGGTTCTTGCTTGCTTTCTTGCTTTCTTTTCCTTCAGTATAGCTTCTGAGAACTGTTTTCTCCCTTGTAATGCCCAATCTCTCCAGCATGCTCTCTACAGGCGCAACGCTACCAAAGGCCAGAGGGGGAAGCGGGGAGCCAAGGCCTAACACAGTATCATCAATCATGGGACTAGCACATCAGAGATCAAGCATGAATTGACAGAGGAGTAGCAAGCATGGAGTTCTCGCTCCTTATAAAGACAAAATTTCAGTCACACCAATGAAACCACACTGGCATAAAGAAAGAACACCCTTCAACCCGCTGTTAGCCATTCCCCAGCCTTGCACACACTTTCCTCTCTCCAGCATCCCCACCGGCCATACTTTCCCCCAAATTTTTCAGAACACAGCAGAGCCCTTAGGGCGAGAGACTTCGCTGGTGAAGCATGAAATCCAGAAGCACATTGTATTAGAGATGTGAATAAATTGCTTTCCATGTCCAAGGGTGCATCTACACAGCATCCTAAACTTGAAATAAGATACGCAATTTGCACTATGCAAATTGCATATCTTATTTTGATTCTATTTCAAAATAGCTTATTTTGAAATTTGGCGCATCTACATGGCATACATTTTGAAATAACGCACTATTTTGAGACATCCCTTAACCCTCACAGAGCAAGGGTTTCAAGGATGCCAAAATAGCACTCCCAATATTTAAAAAACTATTTCAAAACAACAGGTGGCTTGTTAAGACATAGGGCAGCTATTTTGGGATACCTCCGCTATCCTGAAATAGCCATGTAGCGTAGTCATACCCTGAGTGGTGGAACGCCCATGTATTGAATTGATCAAATACATTTTAGTTCTCATGTTTATTATTAGTTTTAGTAATAATAATAATTAATAATATTTCTGAAAATATCACAACTCTAAGGCTGTGTGTAGACTACATGCCTCTGTCGCCAGAGGCATGTAGATTAGACACATAGGCAAAGTCAAATGAAGCCGCGATTTAAATGATCGCGGCTTCATTTAAATTTACATGGCTGCCGCGCTGAGCCAACAAACAGCTGATCAGAGCCATGTAGTATAGACGTACCCTAACATTACATTTACAATGCAATCCTGAGCTTTTTATTCGCTGAGAACAATTGGTTCACTAGGTGACCAGAAACAATGCTGTCAATATTGCCTTTTGCTTGCATTTCCATTTCTCTTTATGTAAACTTGCAAAAGGTGGCCTTTCTCCTCTACCTGTTAGGTCAGCTAGCAAACAATCATCAAAGATATTTATCCCCATTCACCATCAAATCCTGAGGTTGAGATGTTCCTGGTTGTTCACAGGGTGCGTCACGTGGTGATAAAGAATCCTCTCTGCATTAAAACCTGCTGCATTGATGCAAAGGATAGAACTTGATGGAGTCTGCAGTTTTGAGGTTTCTGCAAAAGAGGTGTCTACTGATTCATTTATACTAAGGTTACTATTGCTCTGAAAATCTGAAAGGACTTTGATGTACATAAAAGCCAGGCCAAGAATGTTAAGTTAATAAGACTAAAACTTTTCTATAGGTCCAAAAGGCAGTTAGTAATCTTGGGTAATCTCTATTCTTTGTATATATCAAGAGAAAGGGAATTAATGCTCAATAAAACTTGCCAGAGAGGTGAGAACATACCCAACATGGTGACATAGAACTTGACTGTTCCTGGAAGGAAAAGGGTTAAGAACCAGAAATTTACACATGGTCCACTTTCATTCTTTTCTATCAGGCCTCAGTTGTTAGTGTTACTGGCCTAATAGATTTCATAAAATAATGACAGGTTCATGTGCCGTCAAATAGGACAGGGTAAGAGACGTCTTTGTGCCTTTTCCTGGGTTGCTGGGCTTTTCCTCATGTGAATGTTGGACACAGGCCAAAGGCTCATTGAGTGAATAGGAATTCACACATGCCAGCTGGTGACCTGTTTGAGGGATCCTGCTAGCCAGTTAAATCACAACTGTAGCACGTTCTACAGCACGGGGATGTGTCTGAGAGCTGTTCAATTGGCAGAAGCATATTGGACTTGAGAGACACTACACTGATTAGATTCCTGCATCTCCAGCTGAACCGAGAACTTCAGCTACTATGTAAGGAGCAGAGAAACGGGTGCCCTTTATAAACAGTCAGCTCATCTTTAAGTGTGGGAAGAGGTTTCTCTCTCTGGATGATATTACTTGCTAAAGGCTCTAAAATTGTGCCTGATAGAAAAGATCTGATATAGCAGTACTGCTGTCTGTCATGGCGTGTGTGCATTCTTGTGAGCAGACAGGCAGACAAGTTCAAAGGGGAAAGAGAGCGGCTAGGGACAGAATTAAGAGCAAACCGAGGGAAATATTTAGCATGCTCTATATTTTGCTCTGAAGGCAATTTACAAGGCTTTTTGCCTCTTCGGACCATCATATTGCATTCTTCTTGGCTCCATTTAGATGCTTCTGCTCATGCAGGCACACTTGCCTGTGACATTTGACAATCTTAAACAGAAAGACAATGCTGAAATCCTAGTGCCATTGACGTTAATGGCCAAATACTGATTGATTTCAGTTGGACCAAGACCATGGTGAGACCAGAACAGAGGTGGCACCCTGAGGCTACATCTACACGACAAAGAAAAGTCGGAAAAAGATACACAAATTGCGTATCTTTTTCCGACTTGGCTTTTGAAAGAGGCTTTTCTGAAATCTGGTATGTCTACACAAATTTCGGAAAAACCTCCTCTTTTGCCACATCCCTTATGCCTCATAGAATGAGGTTTATGGGGATGACGAAAGAAAGCGTCTGCTTTGCCGAATTTTTTTTTTGGAAAAGCGGACGCATTCCTTGACGTGGCACAGCTTTTCCAGTATTCCAGAAAAGAGGTGCAGTCTAGACATAGCCAGAAAAACCCACATTATGTCAGCACATTACAAGACACTGCATTATAGGCAACCGTTTCCCGTCTGTACTTACATCTCCTGGAGTGCTAGCCACATACCACATCTAGCATAATGTAGCATGGTGACCGTGTAACACTATCCTGTGGGGGGGGAGGGGGAATTCCCTCGTGTGCCAAATCCCAGGCCTGCTCACAGCAATTCTGGGCCTCAGGGCAGGACAGTAAATGGCCCCCCATTAATTTTGGGGGTGCTATGCCTGTGCTGCCTAGCACCAGCTAGCTGCTGGCTGCACTTCTGAACACACTCTTGCAGCATGGTCCAGACTCCCACATGCCTGCCCAGTGTGGCTGCCAATTGTGCTTTGCACCAACCCAAAGACCTTTGCCCCGCCCCCTCGCCCTATCCCATTGCTGAGGGCCCGCCCCTGCACATTCCATTCCCCCTCCCTCCACTGCTCGCTGTCTCCCACCCTCACTCACTTTCCCCAGACTGGGGCAGAGGGTTGAGGTGTAGGAGGGGGGTGCGGTGTGCAGGTTCTGGAAGGGGGGTTCAGTGTGGGAGGAGGTGAGGGGGTTGGCTCTTGGAAGGAGTTTGCTTGGGAGAGGGGTGCAGGCTCTGGGCAGGGGCAGAGGTTTGGGGTTCAGAAAGGCATGAGGGGGGTCGGTACTTACCTCAGGCAACTTCTGAAAGCAACCAACACACCCGTCTGTGAGCAACTTCTAAGCCGGGGAAAGGAGCTCTCTGTGCACCACCTCCCACCCCCGCACAGCTCCCATTGGCCACAGTTCACAGCCAATGGATGCTGCAGAGTCAGTGCTTGGGGCGGGAGCAGCACATAGAACCCAAACCCACAGGGGCTGTAGGGACAGAGCCGGTTGCTTCCAGAAATGGCATGGAGCAAGGACAAGCAGAGTACCAACCTTAGCCCCACTGTGCTACCGTCAGTGGTGATGGCAACAGCCAGAGCACCCCTCCTTCTACCCCTCCCCACCTTCCACCGTCCATCTGCCAATTCCCCTTGCAAATTCCAGAAAAGAACCAACTATTCTCACTCAAGATCCCTGATTTTTTAAGTCCCCCAATCACCGGCAGAGTGATAAAGATGCCTGTGGGAATTGTGCTGCAAAACCCAATGGTTTAAACACCAGAAAGAAGTGGGTGTCCTGAATAAACTAGGTCAAATCTGACTCGGTGGCCTATATCCACTGTGTAACAGGATAATACTGTACCAAGAAATTGTTTGCAGGTCATTCATGGTCAGAAAGCAAGTGAAACTACCCAGTATTGTGTTGTTTCTTTCCTAGAAAATAGAATAGCCTGTGAAGAATAAAAATCATTCGGATCCTGAATCTTTCCTTCTTGATAAAACGAAATCTGTTCTTTCTTTATCCTCTCAAACCCTCAGGGACATAGAGGGTCCACCACTGATTTTGGGCCTTGTTCTGGTCTTTTCAACCATCTGGAGGCTATATTAATGGATTGAGCTTCTTTCTCTATTGTTCTGTGTAGTGCTTCTGTAAGCCATCATCCTTATCTTTTTTCCAAGTGGTGTCCATATTATCACTTGAGGCGAAGCGCCTATTAGTGGCAATTTTGAAGTGTATCCTCAATATGTCCTTGGTCATCTTCGTACCCTGTTTAATGCTTTCTCTTGGGCCGTGTCCAGACTCAGGGTTTTTTTCGGGAAAAGTAGCCTTTTCCCAAAAAAACTTCCCCTGCGTCCAGACTCAAGCCGCGTTCTTTCGCAATTATTTCGAAAGAACGCGGCTTTTCTTTCGATGGCGGTAAACCTCAATTTACGAGGAAGAACACCTTTTTTCGAAAGTTCGTCTTTCGAAAGAAGGCGTTCTTCAATGTAAAGAGGCCGTCTTCGAAAGAGAGCATCCAGACTCGCTGGGTGCTCTCTTTCGAAAAAGTGGATTTCTCTTTCGAAAGATCCGCCTGCAGTCTAGACGCGATCTTTTGAAAGAGGCTCTTTCGAAAGATGCTTTCGAAAGAGCCTCTTTCGAAAAAAGCCTGCAGTCTAGACATAGCCTTGGTCGGCTCTACCTAGAATTTCTCATCTTGCAAGAAACTCTTTCCCGTGGACTCTGAGGATTTTCTGCTGGCATTTACTTTGGAATGAGTTGATGGGCTTAGCAATTTCCGATGTAGCTTTCCATGACTGTAAAAGAGGACAGGAAAGCTGCCTGTGTGGAGAATTCATATTGTTGTACCAGTGAATCACTCTACTTTTCCAATTTTTTGACGTTTATGAGGGTTGTTTGCTGCTTTGGATAGTGCAGAAAATAATGTATAGCTTCCTTGTCCCTTTAGCACAAAAATTCACCATTGACTTCAATGATTCAGGCAGATCTTTGGCACCTCTAGGCATGGCAGTTCATAACCCCAGCACCTTTGGGCCTGGCAGTTTGTAGCCCTACACCTCCAGACCTGGCAGTTGTGAGCCCAGGCAGCTCTGGGCTTGTTGCGTCAGTTATGAAAGTTTAAAAAAAGTTGTTTGAGCCCCAGCATCTAACTGCTTGAGTTACCAAGTAAGCACTGGATCAGGATCAAAACCCATGGTAGTTTTCTAAGTCAGATAACATGTCAGTCGCTGCTTGAATTTCATTGGATTTGGAATGTATGTTCTGACAGGCAGCTCTGAGATGGGTACGGGATAGAACAGGAAAGACACATTTTTTTACAACGGCAGATTTTTTTTGGTGCTGTGCAACCTGATCCAACTAACCTCCTGGTCAATGCAGAAGGGCCAAGTGGAGGAAATCAACAGGCCCCTTCTTGAATTCCCCTCAAAATTCAAACCAAACCCACGGGTCAAAATAGCTCAGGGAGGTTCTTGAGATTTTCAGATTATCTACAGCAGTTCACTCACTCAGGGAACCAACTCCCTGGTGAGCAAAATATATGGAGGGAGACACAACAATCAATAAATACGACGCCACTTTTTCCTTTCCTCCGCTCTCATATTTCTATGTGGGTTTGCTTCCCTTCTGGGGCCATTTAGTGCCCGAGGGCAGATTCTGTTCGCTTTCTATGCGGGCACAGTCTAGGGACGTGAAGCAACCGCCACACACTTTTATGCTTCCAGTAATCTCAAGCAAAACTGCAGCCCTTGTATTCAGAGGAGCTCTGACCCTACTCCACTGAGTGGGCATAGGCAGGGGAGAGGGACCTCATGAGTAGCTCTCATAAGAGGTCCTCTCCCCATAGCACAAGGAATGTCTCTCCCAGGGATATTGCACTTCACCCAGGCTGTTCCTACCAGACGCAATCCAGCTCTTACTTTATAATCTCCCTCATACTTCAGAAAGTTGGCTTTGATCCTCTAATGTTGTTTAAGCCAATGTCCAAATCCTATTAAGTCAACTCCATTGGGAAGGCAGACAGAAAAGGATTATGCTGTTTTCTTATCAAGTACATGTACACACACACACACACACACACACACACACACACAGAGGAAATTCTCAGAATGTTACACTCCTAGCCCTCAGAATGTTACACTCTTAGCCCTCAGCTGGTTGTGGCCATAGGAGGCAACTCAGTGCCCAGCTTTCTGCACAGGCCCTGAATGCAACAGTCACACAAGCGGTGTGTCTCATTTTCAGAGGGTTGGGGTTGGGGTTTTTTCAGCTCCAAGTTGAGTGCTTCAGAACGGAGAAACTTAGCAGGCCAATTTCCTTTCTTTTGCTGCTTGCGGAGTGGATGTGAACTGGGCGTGATTTCTCCCCTCAGTTAGTGGTTCCTTCACAATAAACCCACGAAAAAACGTCTGCCGATAATTCTGGGCCTGTAAATTCATGGATGGGTGAAGATCTTTGCGAGCATTCAAAGCTGGGTGAATTTGATAAAACGGGTCATGGCCTCCCTTCCGGTTCCTTTATTGGGGCCTAGATTCAGGAAACCATCCTTACTCAGCACAGTGCTTAAGCACCTGGAGTAAGCACAGAAGTGCTGGAACACCTTTTGGACTGCGGGTGCTTAGCTGCACCCCCCATTACAGCTGTCCAGGCCCCTACCACCCTCTGGAGGTGGGACTATCAGCAGTGACCTCACATGCAGGGCCAGCAACACCGCCCTGGGGCCAGTGGCTGAGCAGGACCTGAAGCCAGCTACCGAACCCCCAGGTAGCAAAGGGACCAGATGCCAAGATCTCAGGTTGCAAGAACCTCAGGTAGCAGGAATGCAGATCCTAAAATCTAGGGATTCCCGCAGCCATATTTCCCATACCTATCGTTAAGCATGTCCTGAATTGGGTTGGACTTACACATGTGCTTCAGTGCTTTCTTGTATCGGGACCTGGAAGAGTGAATATGTGGAACTCAGCCTGAAATGCAAGCTATTCTGATTTAGCAACTACTGTAGGACAGTAGTTCTCAACAAAGGATGCCCGTACCCCCTAGAAGCCAGAGAGATCTTCCAGGGGGCTCATCGACTCATCGAGATATTTGCCTCGTTTTACAACAGGCTACATAAAATAGCATCAGCGAAGTCAGTACCGGCTACTTTCACACAGACAATGACGCATTCATACTCCTCTATATACTATGCCCAGAAATGTACGTACAATATTTATATTCCACTCGCTCACTTTACCATATAATTATAAAATAAATAAAGGGGACAATTTTTCAGTCCTTGTGCGCCGCGACACTTTTGTATCTCTATGTCTGATTTTGTAAGCAAATCATGTCTAAGTGAAGGAAAATTGGGGGTTGAGCAGACTAATCAGACTTCTGAAAAGGGGACAGTCATCTGGAGAGGTTGGGATTCGCTACTATAGACCATGCATCTGACGAGATGGGTTTTTACACACAAAAGCCGATGCCCAAATAAATCTGTTGCTTTTTAAGGTGCCTCAGGGCTCCTTGCTGTTTTTACAGACACAGAATAACACGGCGACCCTTCTGAGAATTATAACCTTTGTGCTCACATGTGCAGAGCCAAACATACTGGCAGCATTTAACTTCTTGTCACTGATACCCACTGAAGTAAATATTTTCGGCTGTAAATAGACTGTTGCTGGATTGGAAAGGTCCCTGGTGGAGGATAGCCAGTCTTGACTGGTTATATAAACCTACGGTGGCAAATTAAGCAACCCCCAGTTCTGCTTCTATATATAAGAGGAATGATACAGTATAAATCAAAGGGACTGAACATGTGTAGGATCAATATTTATAGCAACATCATTTATTCATCAAGTTTTGATTTATTGCCATGAGGTGATGAGGTCTGATGGATAAGAGTCAGGTTTAGGAAGTTCTGGGCAATGTTCCCTCGAATCTTTTCCATCTATGTGCAAACTTTTTCCATCCATGGGCAGAATAAATTTTTATGTGCACCACCCAGAGAAACACAAATTCTATCTGTGGATGCTCAGCTGATCAGCTAGGTGGCATTTGAATTTCTCCTGATCAATCACACAAGGGCACAGCTTACAGGGAACACTGATCCTGAGTTCTAATCCTGTATTTGCTATGTGCTGTCATTGCTTCCCCATTTGTGATAGTTATAAAAATACTCTTTTATGTAGGGCACGGGCATATCAGGACAATACATTAGTTGATGCTTGTAAAGTGTTTTGACTATCTGGAGCATCCCATGTGTCCTTAATTGTATTATTGGCAAATGGCTGCTCCGATTTTGTAGAGATGGGCATGTTGGAAATAGCTAAGATAAATAGAAAGAGAAGAGTTAGGTTCTCTAGGCAGAACTTTAGGGATTATTTTCAGCCTATAGCCCTTTTCTGCTACTAGGTGCTTTCCAGAAATGTTTCTTTAATACCTCAGCATCCGTCATGAAGCAAAGTGAGTCTGGCACATGCAATGACCGCTCAGGCCTGTGTCCTTCTATGGCCACAAGGTGGCGCACAGATGTCCAAAAATATATTTCCCTGGCTGGGACTGAACTCTGGTCAGATTATTATTTTTGTGTGTGTCCAGCCCTTCATCTTTACAGTGTGTCAGTGCCAAAGAGCAAACCCAAGGGATTTCGTTTCTTACCTCCCTTGTCTGTAAATGGAAACAGAGGTCTGCCAGCCCTGGATATCTACTATCCATTGGCAACCTACCTAATTTTCAGTAATTGTTTGAAATTCAGCTAGAGCTCTACGAAACTTGGTTGTATCTCTTCCTGTAGGCTGGTACAAAACTTTGGTGCTGTTCCAGTCTGCCTGGGGTTTTCCTTTGCAAAGAAAAGTGAAGGGATTGATCTTCACCTGAAAGCCATACAGCCCAACTGCCATTTACCTCAGAATCTCGGTTATCCCAGTTTGATTCCGTTCTGGGCCCGCATGTGGCCTGACTTCTTGGGAAATCTTTTGACAAGCTCAGATTTGAGTTTGACGTGGAACCTGAATGAGTCTTGAGGAGATCTGGGGTTTCGCTGCAAATCCTGCGCATGAAGTGAGCACGAGTAACGGCATAAACATACAGATTTGCCAAACGTGATGAACATGGACTCCTCAGGATAGGCAAGAATCAGAATGAGTCCTGTCTTTATCTGTGACCAAAATCCAGATCTAAATACCATCTCTGCATGTGGCTGCTTTGATTTATTTCCATTCAACTCCAATAGAGTCAGGATTTGACCTTTTAAGCAGTCTTCAACTTTTGGAACCAGAACGGATCTTTTTTGTTGTTGTTGTTTTGTTTTTGTTTTTTTGGTGGATGGGTGGGAGAGGGAAATGAGTGCAAGTGAAACAAAATCCAGAGCCAATTTTTTTTTGTCTTGGCCCTAATCTCTACACAGTAATTGCTTCTTAATCTCCGGTCTTGTTCTTCCTCCACGTGTTATTTCACTTGCTTTCTTGTTGGTTTGAGAATGAGTTAGCTGCAAAAATGTAGCCTAAAATTGTCACTCTCCTCCCAACCCTCTTCTGTCTGCATTCTCCCAGATTAAAAAGAACAGAAGCTTTTTAAAAAATGTCGGCAAAGTGGTTACAACCAGGTTTTCTTCCTACAAATGCACCCTCAGTGCAAAGCCCTGCACCTGTGATTTGCTGAAATGACTGTAGAGCTGAATGCTTCATTTTAGGTAGCAGCCAAAGTCAGACCCGTGGACAGTGTTTAGACAGGAGGAGTAAACAAAGGGATTTCTATAATGTGTTCCCCCTCTGAAAACTGACTTCACAGAAAACAGGCACTAAGTGATATATGATAATGGGGAAGGAAATGCCAACTGGCTGAATGAATAGTGCAGTGGGCGGATCTGGAATTATTATTATTATTATTATTATTATTATTATTATTATTATTATTATTATTATTATTATTTTCCCTGTATCATAAACTAACCTTGACTTCAGAACAATAGTTCCGAGCTTGGGAAGAGAGTAACTGACATGCAGCCAGTTTCTCCTAGTCCTGTTCTCTCCATGGTAGACAGCGAGGGGCCGAGCTGCGTACAGTCCTTTGCACCTCGGCATGAATCTTGCCTCCGTGCAAGGAGCATGTGCTGCAACCTAACATCTGCATCCTGGCTACATTGCTCACCAAACCTTTTTTACAACTTGGCAAACATCGGGCCTATTGCCTTGGGGAGTTCTCATTGGGCAAACGTAGCTCTTTGTGGGCCAGATCACCGGGTGAAAAGACTCTTTAACTTAAGTGAGTTTGGGTGCAGACCTTATGCCTATTTTTCTGCTGATGACGTACGTGTCTTTTTGCATAGCTCTGCTTCAGGGATGTGTGAGGAAAAGCTGCAAGCTTTTCAGGGGGCAAATTCTCCAGCGAATGCACAGCCTGGCATGGGGATTATATCCAAAGCAAGTCGGAAGGGGAAAGCCTTCCTTCTCACCCACCACCAGGCTGCACTGCCACTCAGACTGAAGCAGCTACCACAAAAGTTTACATAGTTCCCTTATGGGAGGGAGGAGCCATCCTTGCCCCACCCACTGCATGACATCATACAGGAAGTCCATGTGGAATGGGACTTCATACTGGATAGAGTTTCTGTGTCCCATTCACACCTTTTTCTAGTCCCTTCGCTTACACAGTGCAACCACACTAATTTCAATAGCAAAGGGCCTTTACCAGCCAAGGAAGCTGGGACTTACTATGCTTCTTTGACAAATGACCACGGATCAACGAAAGGTCAAATGTTCATCTTGGATGGTCACTTTAGATGAAGGGGATACCTAGGGGAAGTCACCTAGAGCATAGGGCTGTGGATGGCTTGTTCTGTAAAATGAGCTGACTTCTTGTTAAGAAGTTTCCCTGAAATGGATTTGTAATGTTGCGGGCTTCACTTTGGTTTTTTAACACTCATCCTGCAACTGTACCCCTTTGGGCCTGGCAAATCTTGCAGTGACATTTCAGCGCACAAGACACAGAAGCTGCAAATGCTCTGACTCAGGATGTAGGTTGCAATGGGCCGTCCCAGGCTGTGTGTGACAGTCACTTTTGCACTCTCCCTTGATGCATTTCTTTATTCCTGTGTCTTCATTAAGCACTCTGGCATTTAATTTCAAAAAGGGGAATTACACAAAAATGAGGAGGTTAGTTAAACAGAAATTAAAAGGCACAATGACTAGAGCCAAATCCCTGCAAGCTGCATGGAAACTTTTTAAAGACACCATAATAGAGGCCCAACTTAAATGTATACCCCAAATTAAAAAACATAGCAAGAGACCTAAAAAAGAGTCACCGTGGCTTAATCATCATGTAAAAGAAGCAGTGAGGGACAAAAAGGCATCTTTTAAGAAGTGGAAGTCCAATCCTAGTGAGATAAATAGAAAGGAACATGAACACTGTCAAATCAAGTGTAAAAATGTAATAAGAAAAGCAAAAAAAAAAAAAGATTTTGAGGAACAGCTAGCCAGAAACTCAAAAAGAAATAACAAAATGTTTTTTAAGTACATTAGAAGCAGGAAGCCTGCTAAAAAAACCTGTGGGTCCCCTAGATGATCGAGATATAAAAGGAGCAATCAAGGACGATAAAGCCATTGTGGATAAACGAAATGATTTATTTTCTTCAGTCTTCATAGCTGAGGATGTTAGGGAGATTCCCAAATCTGCACCGTCCTTTGTGGGTGATGAATCTGAGGAACTGTCCTGGATTGAAGTGTCATTAGAGGAGGTTTTGGAACAAATAGAAAAACTTAATGTTAACAAATCTCCAGGACCAGATGGCATTCATCCAAGGATTCTAAAAGAACTCAAATGGGAAATTACTGAACTCTTATCTGTGGTTTATAATCTATCATTTAAATCGGTTTCCATACCTAATGACTGGAAGGTAGCCAACGTGACACCAATATTTAAAAAGGGCTCTAGAGGAGATCCTGGCAATTACAGACCAGTAAGTCTAACTTCAGTACCGGGCAAATTAGTCGAAACAATAGTAAAGAATACAATTGTGAGGCATGTAGAAGAACAAAATTTGTTGGACAAAAGTCAACATGGTTTCTGTAAAGGGAAATCATGTCTTATTAATCTACTAGAGTTCTTTGAAGGGGTTAACAAACATGCGGACAAGGGGGATCCAGTAGATATAGTATACTTAGATTTTCAGAAAGCCTTTGACAAGGTCCCTCACCAAAGGCTCTTGTGTAAATGACATGGCCATGGGATAAGAGGGAAGGTCCTTTCTTGGATTGAGAACTGGTTAAAATACAGGAAACAAAGGGTAGGAATAAATGATAAATTTTCAGAATGGAGAGGGGTAACTAGTGATGTCCCCCAGGGGTCAGTCCTGGGACCAATCCTTTTCAACTTATTTATAAATGATCTGGAGAAAGGGGTAAGCAGTGAGGTGGTAAAGTTTGCTGACGATACCAAACTGTTTAGAATAGTCAAGACGGAAGCAGACTGTGAAGGACTCCAAAAGATCTCACCAAACTGAGTGATTGGGCAACAAAACGGCAAATGAAATTTAATGTGGATAAGTGTAAAGTAATGCACATCAGGAAAAATAACCCCAACTATACATATAGTATGATGGGGGATAATTTGGCTACGACAAATCAGGAAAGAAATCTTGGAGTTATCGTGGATAGTTCTCTGAAAACTTCCACACAGTGTGCAGCAGCGGTCAAAAAGGCAAATAGGATGCTAGGAATTATTAAGAAAGGGATAGACAATAAGACCCAGAATATCTTACTGCCTCTGTATAAAACTATGGTACGCCCACATCTTGAATACTGTGTACAGATGTGGTCTCCTCACCCCAAAAAAGATATTTTGGCCTTGGAAAGGGTTCAGAAAAGGGCAACTAAAATGATTAGGGGTTTGGAATGGGTCCCATATGAAGAGAGGTTAAAGCGACTGGGACTTTTCAGTTTAGAAAACAGGAGACTGAGGGGGGGATATGACAGAGGTATATAAAATCATGAGTGGTGTGGAGAGGGTGAAAAAAGAAACGTTATGTACTTGTTCCCATAATATAAGAACTAGAGGACACCAAATGAAATTAATGGGTAGCAGGTTTAAAACTAATAAAAGAAAGTTCTTCTTCACACAGCATGTAGTCAACCTGTGGAACTCCTTGCCAGAGGAGGCTGTGAAGGCTAGGACTATAACAAAGTTTAAAGACAAGCTAAATAATTTCATGGAGGTTAGGTGCATAAAATGCTATTAGCCAGGGGATAGAAATGGTGTCCCTGGCCTCTGATTGTCAGAGGCTGGAGAAAGAAGACAGGAGACAAATTGCTTGATCATTGTCTTTGGTCCACCCTCTCTGGGGCACCTGTTGCTGGCCACTGTTGGCAGACAGGATACTGGGCTAGATGGACCTTTGGTCTGACCCAGTACGGCGGTTCTTATGTTAAAAGCCACTGCGTGCGTTCCTCAGCTTACTGATCCATCATTGCATAGCCTCTGAAAAAGGCAATAAAACCAGCAAACCCATGAACTTAGGAATTGCCAAGCTAGATCAGACCAGTAATTCATCTACAGCGAATGTTTTCAAACTTTTTTTTTTCTGGTCCCCTTTGAAAATATTTCAGGCTGTGATAACCTCCCTCCCCCGCAAAGTAGTCATAGCAAATTATTGTACACACTCATAATATCTCCCCCTCCCCCCGGTATTGCCCTTGCTTCTGTGCTGCTGCGGATAGTGCCAGCGCTGACTTCAGAGCTGGGTGGCAGGAGAGTAGTGGCTGCTGGCCATGTGCCCAGCTCTGAAGGCAGTGCCACCACCCACAGTAACACAGATTTAAGGGCAGCAGCTGCAATACCCCTTTCCCATCCCCCAGCAATAATTTTGTGATTGTACCACCCCTCTACAAAAGACTTGTAACCTCCTTTTGGGTCAAGACCCCCCAATTTGGGAAACACCCATCTATAGTCTTGTCTCCAACCATGGGTAGCCTTAGATATTGCAGATAAATCTCTAAGGGTACGTCTACACTACAACGTTAATTCGAACTAACTTAGTTGGAATTAGTTAATTCGAACTAAGCTAATTCGAACTAATGCATCTAGAACTAAAAACTAGTTCGAATTAGCGTTTTGCTAATTCGAACTAGCGCGTCCACATTAAGTGGACCCTGAAGCGGGGTTAAGGATGGCCGGAAGCAGGGCATCAGAGGAGGACTTAGAGCGTGGAGCTGCTGTCTCAGGCTAGCCGAGGGCTGTGCTTAAAGGGTCCTGACCCCCACCCCGGACAGACAGTTCTCAGGGGTGCCCTGCTTGCAAAGCAGTCCTGGCTTGGATTGCCCAGACTACCCACACTGGGCACATCACAGCACTCGGCCATCAGCCCGGCTGCACTTGCCGCAGTCTGCCATCTGGGGAGAGAGGGCAATTGGGGGGCTGCAGGAGAGCTTCCACCCCCAGAAGCCCGCAGAGCCAGCCCAGTCCTCCCCATCGGGGGCTCATGCCCCATTCCTCCCTCACTTCCTTCCACTTACCCCTCCCTAGCCCCTCTTCTTGATGTACAAAATAAAGATAACGTGTCTTCCAAAATGGAATCTGTCTTTATTGAACAAAACTGTGGGAGACTGGGAAAAGGAGGTGGGAGAGGGGAAGAGAGAGGCTGGGAGAGGGGAGGGCAACTAAAATGATCAGGGGTTGGGAACAGGTCCCATATGAAGAGAGGCTAAAGAGACTGGGACTTTTCAGCTTAGAAAAGAGGAGACGGAGGGGGGACAGGATAGAGGTCTCTAAAAGCAGGAGTTGGGTGGAGACGGTGCATACAGAAAAGTTCTTCATTAGTTCCCATAAAGAAGGACTAGAGGACACCAAAGGAAAGGAATGGGTAGCAGGCTTCAAACTAGTAACAGAAAGTTGTTCTTCACAAAGCAAAGAGTCAACCTGTGGAACTCCTTGCTGCAGGAGGCTGTGAAGGCTAGAACTGGAACAGAGTTTAAAGGGAAGTGAGATCAAGTCATGGAGGTTGGGTCCATGGAGTGGTATTAGCCAGGGGATAGGAGTGGTGTCCCTGCCCAAGGTTTGTGGAAGGCTGGAAAGGGATGGCACGAGACAAATGGCTTGGTCACTGTCTTCGGTCCATCCCCTCCAGGGTCCCTAGGGTTGGCTGCTGTCGGCAGACAGGCTACTGGACTAGATGGACCTTTGGTCTGACCTAGGACGGCCATTGTAAGCTCAGGGTCGGGGGTCTCAGTGGACCCCCTTGATTCTCTTGCACACCTGCTTCTGGATGGCCAGGCTGCCAGCTCTCCTGCCCAAGCCGGCCACTTTCCTGTACCTAGTGCAGACATCATGGACGAGGTCCACGATGTCTGCACTAGCCCAGGCGGGGTCCCGCCTCTTGCGGTCCCGGGCAAGCTCCCGGGAGCCGCCAGCCTGGTCCCGGGAAGAGGGGGAGGGCTAGGGGGTATCGGGTGGGTGGCTCGATCCGTGCCAGGTGTAGGGTCTGCTGGCTGGGTGCTGGCAGGCTTGCACCTGGCACGGGCACCGTAGCCAGCCCGTGCCCCTTTAAGGGATCCGGGGCCATGAGGGGGGCAGTAGAGTTTCCCTGGTGTTGGCCAGAGTGGCCACCAGGGAAACCTGGGGAGGGCTAGCCTCCCACTAGTTTGAATTAAGGGGCTACACACCCCTTAATTCAAACTAGCTAGTTCGAACTAGGCTTAATCCTCGTGGAATGAGGATTACCTAGTTCGAACTAAGCGCTCCGCTAGTTCGAATTAAATTCGAACTAACGGAGCACTAGTGTAGCGCCTATGAAAGTTAATTCGAACTAACGTCTGTTAGTTCGAACTAACTTTGTAGTGTAGACATACCCTAAGAACGGCTGTCAAGGACTGTTATGCATTAACCTGCCCACAGAAGACTTTTTTCCTAAGCTACATCACTTGGCTGATGGCCCAAAATACTGTAAAGTCGCAAGTATAGTGTGCATTTTTTCCCCTTTTTTAAACGTCAAAGTCGGCGTGCGCGTTATCCATAGAAGGTTTTTTTTAAAAGTTTTAAACTCACCGTCGGCAGGCATGAGCTGGGCGGGGTGTGGGGCTGGGGCTGAGGGTCCGGCAGGCGCAAGCTCGGCGTGCCGGCAGCTAGGCAGGGGAGACCCTCCCCCCCCAGCAGGCACGAACTCAGCTGGGCAGCAGGACCCCACGGCAGGCATGAGCTCAGCTGCGCAGGGGGTCCGGTGGCAGGCGCAAGCCCCTTCCTTCCTCTGCATACCTTAAAATCTCGAGTATAATGGGGGTGTGCATTATTGATAGGAGTTTAGTTTATTCAAGAATTTTGACCTTTAAAAGGCAGACGTACATTATACATAGGTGCACATTATACTCAAGATTTTACGGAACACGTTCTTGTACATACAGACATGTCTATTTCTGTATCTATAACTGGATGCATATGACTGTATTCTGGATTTGACTGGCATTAGGCATTTCCAGAAAAGCACAACCTGTTTATTATGAACTTTTATACAATGAAACTCTTTTTAAAAAGCCCTCTTGTTCTGTCTCTTTCCAGGGACACCATTTTTTGTTCGAACTGCAAGGAACTGTATTAATTGTAGCACGTGTGCCCATAGATAACACAAAGATTACAGGCAGACAGTTGTGAAAACCAGATTAACAAGAGAATCTATATTAAGCATTCAGAATAGGATCTGAAATCCCAAAGTGATCAGATAAAGGTGGGACAAATAACAATAACAAGGCAGGTTGATATTACAAGACTTGGGTTTGTTTCACTTCTTGCATCGCGCAAAGAAACTTCTCAGAGTTCAACACTATGTACATTTCACAGATCTGTTCTCACTGCCTTGTTATGAATTTTTCTTCAAAAATTCAAATCAAAAGTTTCGACTTCTGTACATGCTGATTTCAAAGTAACCAAATTTCCTCAAAATGTTCAAAAAAATCTTTGCTGAAAAAAATTTTCATCTTAAATTTTGAAATTTGAAATGCAATATGGGGTTCAGATTTTGAGTGGAGAAATTGTTTGTGATTTCCAAAGCCACAGTGAGATTATGGGAATCAGCCATCCAAATAAATTGGGAAGCTTTGAAAAAACTACCTAAGGGGTTAACCAACCAAACAATGGGCACTTAAGAACAATTTGCACCTTCTTTATCAGCGTCATGTAACATGATCACTCTAATTCACTATTTTTTCCTTTTCTTCTTCCCCTTTTTATTTTGGAACTGGACTTTTAATACTCCATTCATCTGAAGAAGTGGGTTGTACCCATCAAAGCTCATGATACCATCTACATGTTTTTATTAGAACTTAAAAAACAATGAATACTCATAGCAGCACCTTAAAGACTATCTATGGGAGTACATTATGTTTTCATTCTCTGATTGGATGAGTATATACTAGAATTAGATGTATTATATAAATACTTGTGTGTATAGGGTTTAACACTGCTTATATTTTACAGACTGCTTAGGGAACAGGAGGGGCAGTAATTTTATTTGCAATAACTAACTAGATCTTGGAGTTGGCTGAAATTCTACTTAAGGTCGGCAGATCTTTCTAATAAGGCAGTTCCCTAGAATCTTGGTCGAAAGCTTTCATAAGATCTGGATCTTCAGAACTGCTGATGAGGGCAACTTCCTTAAATGATGTATCTCTGACCTCCAGGGTTGATGTATTTGTTCCTCTGTCCACTCTTTTCTCAGTTGTGTTCCATTCATGTTCTTTCCAATCCAGTTGCTTTGCACTGCAATAGGGAGCATACACTTCCGTGGTTTCCTCAAACTGTAGGCAATCCACATTGTAGTATTTTTTCCTCACCTCCAAGACATCATTAAACCTGTGTCCCCAAAGGATTTCTCGGGGGACATATGAACTTCTCGACTGATGGGAAGTTCCAGTTGAATCTCCAGTGTAGACAAATGTAACCAAGATTTCAAAACTGTCTTTGGCCAAAGCTTTCCGATCTAGACCGTACAAAGGGCTGTCCTGGACAATTTCATGTACGATGGTCACAGGTGTGACAAGTATGATCTGATCATTTTGTAACTTTAAATCCTTGTATTCCATTGTCATTCTTCCTTCCTTATCTTCCAAATAGCGCAGAAGCTGTGCTCTTACTATGCCTTCAACCATGTGATTTGGCCGGAAATCCCCAATGCGCCACATGAGGCAAAGTTTATCATCTCTTAGGCCTACCGTGGCATAGTAGCTGAAGCGGATAGTCTGAGCTCTCTTTCGAGCTGTGGCCATTTTAGCCAAGGCAGCTCCAATGATGAATGTATCAATAACACAGCTTAATACTGACTGTAGGATCACCATGATGATGGCGACAGAGCACTCCTCAGTGACACAACGAAAACCATAACCTATGGTCGTTTGGGTTTCCAGAGAGAATAAGAATGCTCCTGTGAAGCTGTGCACCTTAGCAACACAAGGGGTTATTTCTTCATCGTGTACTAAATCTCCATGATGGATTGCAATAAGCCAAAAGACTAAGCCGAAGAACAGCCAAGAAAGAATGTAAGATAAGGAGAATATCACAAACATGTGACGCCATTTGATGTCCACCAGCGTGGTGAAAATATCCGCCACGTAGCTCTCCCATTCTCCAAAGATGTGTTTGAAATACACATTGCAGCTGCCATCTTTGTGGAGAAATCTCTTCTGCATTTTTTTGGGCCCCACTTTGGTACCTTCGCAGGAAGAGTTTGGGGAGCTGAGCTTATTTCCTTTCATATTGACAAGCCTCTTGTGATGACAACGCCTTGTTATCTGTCTTGTATCAGCTCAATGGCCTTGATTTGTGGACACGTCCGTGGTTCCAACGGCTAAACGTGCTCTCTCCTCATTCGAAATCTGCAAAAGAAAATGAAGAGAGGAACGTTTACTTTTGGTTTCCTACGTGGGACTTTTCATGACACCTAAACTGCATGCATTACCTGTATAGTTTCAGCAACACCTGCTAAGTTGTACAGATATTGAATAAAAGTTACGCCTTTAACCTCATAAGGTTCATTAATTTGGGGCTGTACTTGTCAAATAAAATTTGTTGGCAATTTCCTGAACTATTTTAAGATTTTGTTCTCGGTCAAAATGGGCAACAAAGGACATTTGTTTTTTCTATTTTATATATTATATTTCTAATGTTTCTCACAAGTAGCCTTTGGTCAGGAAGGATTGCCATGTAGCCTCGATAGGAATGACAAGCAGCTGCAGGCCTCTACATCTTACTGTGTTACAAATAGCAACAGTTATTAGGAATACTTGTATGTAAGTTTTTCTGGCATTATGAAGACATGCAAGAAAACTCTAAGTACAATTTTCAAAAGCAGCGATGAGACGTAGCCAAAATTTCATTGAATGTCTTGCAATTTAGGCTCCTAAATCATTTAGGTATCTTCAGGTATCGTGGATATGTGATTAACCAAAAGCCAAGCCAGTAATATGAAACACATCTGAATATTTTAAGGTGGACCTATGAATAAATTTCATGTAGTAAATCATTTATGTTGACTGATGATACAGAGTTTATCTTCAAAATATTAGA
This sequence comes from Pelodiscus sinensis, assembly GCF_049634645.1. Classification (NCBI taxonomy): domain Eukaryota; kingdom Metazoa; phylum Chordata; order Testudines; family Trionychidae; genus Pelodiscus; species Pelodiscus sinensis. The sequence goes on along the minus strand of NC_134730.1, from coordinate 24,394,626 downwards.
GTCCATCTTCCTATACCCTAAACTCTGTTGGTCAGTGTTTAATCCCCTTTTTATCAATGAGGAAACTGGGATACAGAGAAGTCACATGATTTTCCAATAAAGATCAAAGGCAGAGGTAGGCTCTGAATTCAGATATTATTTGCTCCTAGTTCTGGACTATATCCACTGTCATCATGCCTTTTGTAGAATAATGTGAGGACTATTCTTGTTTGTCTTTTAATGGAGAGATTTTCAAAAGAACCTAAGGGAGTTAGGTGCATACATCCCATTGATCTGCAATGGGACTTGTGTTCCTAAATCTTTTAAGCACGACTATTTTGCTCTCTGCCTCAGCACGAAGAAATGGATGAGATGACCTACTGGGGTCCCTCCCCGTGCTACATTTCTATGATCCTGTAAAATTCTCCTGCTAAGGGGAAGGGATAAAACCTCTTAGCCTTTGTCTGAAAAGCCACATCAAATTCTATGAACTGGGCTAAAGATTTTGCTACCTGTGAAAGATTAGCAGGAAAAGACCTGATGCTGACATGGGCTTTAGGATCAGTTGCTGAGAATGCAACTCAGATGTCGCCAAGGAGAATTTGTTTGCTAACACACTAGCTCTTCCTCTCCCTCCCCCCGCCAAGAGCAGGAACATCATGATCCCCTTCTTCCTTTCCCTTCCTCCTCTCCCTCCACCAACCATTTTGCCCTCTTCACCAGCACAGGAAGTGTGTTGACATTTACAAGAATCTTGCTGAGCAGATTTACTTCTTGTAATTGTATTTGAAAGAAAGAAAACGGATAGCTGCTACAAATGGAGCAGTACGGCAGAGCAGGGTAGGAAGAAGCATCTCAATGGGCAGATGTCAGAAGGGATAAAAACTCCATGAGGATAAGCATCCCTAGCCTCAGAGATTGATATATGAACCCCAGAGGTCTGGTAATCAGGCTAGAGATCTGAACTCTCTTATTAGTTACTAGAAGATTTGACCAGCGTTGCTCGGGACTTTAGTTCAAAGACAAAGTCTCTCAAATGTATAGTAGATAGCTGCACCTTTCTCCACCCCCTGCCCTCTGCTGCCCCAATGGGGTTATGGCTGTGCCAGTCTTCATCTCTTGCTCCCTGCTAAATCCTTGTCATCCGTATATAGTATAACTGTCCCTGCTTCCCATTCCATATCCCTTGCTGTCCCCATGTGGTTATTATGTAGCAGAGCTACCCCTCCACCTTTCCGTTCCATGAGAAGCAATTCCATTCCAGACACATCCCATTGCCCTGGCACAACCAAACCTTGACCTGGCTTTTAAGTTCTGATAAGAGGAAGCTCCATACCCAGTTTGGTGATCCTAGCTCTTATCGTTCAGGAGAAGTTCTTGATCAGGCCAACAGACAGACACACACACAGACAAACTCTCTCAAATATAAAGTAGATCTTACCCAAGATCAAGACCCAAATTTGAGAGTGACCTTGTTTAAAAGAATTATAATGATGGGGACTCGGCACCTACCTCACACAGGTGTGTTTGAAAATCTAGCCCCGACTTTAACACGACAGACAAAAGGTAGAAGAAGGGGTAAGGCCTAGAAGTGAAATGACTTCTCTGAGCTCACAAAGAGGTCAATGGAAGCATAGACCCAGATCTTCTGACTCCCATGGAAGGATGTGAATAATGAAAACTTAAGCAAAAACAATATTGTCTCGTGTAGATCATTATTATTTTCACCTCTTCTCTTGAGTGGATCCCAAGTCAGAAAAGAAGTACTAGAAAAAAAAAAGAAGACGACGAAGAAGAAGCTAAAAGGGAAAAAATTGATACTTTTTTGTATCTCACAATGGCTCCTATGTTAAACTGAGGTACTGAAGTCTTCTAACAGTATCTGAACCATCTTTGGCCATCTCCCATTTTGATGTGAGCAAGACCTGGACTCTTGTTTAAATTTTGTCAGCTTCCTCAGAGAAGTAATAGCTTTGGAACACTGAACATCCAACGTCAGTTTTGGAGACTCACAGTAAACATGGATTCCAACTAAATCATGTAATTTTGACCTTCTTGCGTGTGATGGTGTCATTTTAAATCAATCTGAATGTGGCACAGTCAACTAATATCCTATTAGTTGATGTTACACCCTTTATGAAGCCATTTCCCCATCATTATGTAAACCAGTAGGGGTGAATTATTGTTCAATGATATGTCAGTAAACAGCCTAGTAGTAAAATATTAAGCAAAACCATGTGGAAATCTTTGTTCCAAAATAATCCTAGTTTGAGAATTGGATTATATCTAACAGAAAACAACCTGAAATCTGCACATGAAGTTGGGTACTCTCCCGTCAATGTCTGATGCATCCAATGAGTCCCACTTTAACATTGGCTTAGTAACCATGCCATGCTTTCCCACCACATGTTGTGGACGGCGCTGAAATTTTTCCAGTTTTGTACATTGTTGTGCAACCCTGGAAGACTTTCATTTCAGAGACAAGAAATGTGAAGCACTGAAACATTTAGGACTGGCTTTGAATTTACTCATACGATAGTTCCTCTTTTAAAAAAACAACAACAAATCTGTTGTAGGTGGAAGAATCTAATATGAGACTTTTTCCTTGATTATTCTTCTCCCAACATAGGAAATTACTGGGATTATCTCTTGAATCACCCATCCATATGCTCTAGTAGGCTATTATCTCACTAATTTCTCACTCTTCCATTGTTGCCAAAGCAGCCCTTTACTAGTCCCTGGCTATTTAGTCTTATCCAGCTTGTACCTGCCCCTCCTCTACGGACATAGTTCACACTACTCACAATTCCATATTGTGTCTCACCCACTCCTGGCTCAGGCCTTATTGTTACCATGACACACACCATCACCTTCTTTGCTAGCATGATTCCTTTTGTAGTCAACGTTCTCCATCAAGTCCCAGCCAGTGATGGGGTCCTTAAACCAGCAACCTGCCTTAAAGCGCCTGTGCAGTTAAGCAGGTGATGAACTTTAAGCATGTGAGCACTCACATTGATTTCCATAGGACTACTCATGGGATTAAGTGCTTTGCTGCATCAGCAGGTCCTGCTTCACTGACGTCAATGTGTGTTTTAACACTGATAATAGGGAGGGCAGGATCTGGACCATAGCAATGAGATATGGCTAAAATTTGGAGTAATTTCTCTGAAGTCAATGGAACGAAGGTTCTCACATTATTCTCGTTTCTCTTCCATATAAATGCTAGTTCCTCTTTTTTTCTCTGCAGCTTGAAAGGTTGATTCAGAGACAGCCCAGGCTGGTATAGATGCAATATATTAACTGGCAATGGTAATGGACTGAACATTATAGGAATGTCAGCAATTAATGGGCTGATGTTTACCAGGTGATGCTTACTGGTTAACCAGCAGTCCAGATGGGCTGGAACAGCCCCCACCCACCAGATACAGGTGTGGGCTGCTCCAGCCTAGCCAGGCCACTGCACTGTGGGTGGGGGGCTGCTCCAGCCTGGCTAACCGGTTACGTGGTTAACCGGTTAAATGTAACATTTAACCGTTTAACTGATTAAACGGGATTTTACGTCCCTAATAAGCTCTAGCAGTAGCGTCTTATAAGTGATTCCATTTCCCTATATTATTTTGCATATCTAATAACTCTTCTTAAAAAAAGAAATCCAAATAAAAAAATAGAGCCCGGCCTTTTCAAATCAATTTTTGTGTTGGGCAGAAGAAAAAACATTCCTTCTTGGACTACCCATTCCAAACCTCAATAAGAAAAAGAAGACTTAAAATATCAATATTAAAGTGTTTATTAAACATTTTAAAAGGCAGACATAAATAGCACAGAGCAGCAGACGGTTGCACAGACTTTCAAGTCATGCAATGGTGCTGTAATTGGCACTGGAACAACTCACAGCAACAAATATATTGACATTTAATTCATCTAAGTGAAACCAGATCTTGTTTTAAAAAGAGGAAGAGAGAGAGAAAGAAAGCAGTTGGCCCCTGAAAGTTGACACAAGAGGTGCTGGAAGTTGATTTCACTTGATAACTTAGGGTACGTCTACACGGCACACTTATTTCGAAATAATCTATTCCAGAAGAAATACTCTGAAATAGCTTATTTCCATGAGAAATGGAAAGCACTGGCAACTTGAAACTGATAATTTGGGGCCTCCCTATGAATCTCAGCCTTTTGGAGAATTTGGGGAGGCAGAGAACCTAAAACATTACTTTTGGGGATCCCTATTTTCTGCTTTTAAGTGCCTTTAAAGGGGATATGTAAAAACACAGACAGAGAGGCTGTGTCTACACTGGCAAGTTTTTCCAGAAAATCAGCTGCTTTTCCGGAAAAACTTGCCAGCTGTCTACACTGGCCGCTCGAATTTCTGGAAAAGCACTGACGATCTACTGTAAAATCATCAGTGCTTTTCCGGAAAAACTATGCTGCTCCCTTTTGGGCAAAAGTCTTTTTCCGGAAAACTGTTCTGGAAAAGGGCCAGTATAGTCAGCACAGTAGTGTTTTCCGCAAAAAAGCCCCGATCGCGAAAATGACAATCGGGGCTTTTTTGCGGAAAAGCGCGTCTAGATTGGCCACAGACGCTTTTCCGCAAAAAGTGCTTTTCTGGAAAAGCGTCCTGCCAATCTAGACTCACTTTTCCGAAAATGCTTTTAACGGAAAACTTTTCCGCTAAAAGCATTTCCGGAAAATCATGCCAGTGTAGACGTAGCCAGAGAGTTTGTTCTTAGCTGCAGCCAGAGGCAGCATATAAGGTTCAGATGTTGGGATGCAGATATCAGAATGTCCTTTCAAGAGCTGGGAGAGTCTCTGGGTTCTGCCAGGTCAGTGGAGCAATAGCGCTTCGAAGACGTTGTGCTTGGTGAATGATGCACCCTACAGGTTTGCTGGACACGATAAGCGTGAGGCAAAACACTTGTCCGAGCTCATGCCTGCGGACATCTGTGCAATTGTCTCACTGCCTTCCGTGGAAGCAGACCCAGGCCTTTGGTGCATTTTAGGTGAATGCTGAGCCTAATTTCCTTCTCTTTCCCTTTCTTCCTCCACTCCTGCTGAGATCAGGCCTATCGCCATTCTGAGCCTGGAGAAAAGTTGTCAGCAATTCTGCGGGGTTATCACCTGAGGTTTGATTGTGTCTCCAGATTTCTCCATGCAGAGTGACCCGTGGGTTACAGTCAGCTTGCAGAGGCATAGAAAAATCCTCTCCAGACATCCAGGAACGTATGCACCAGCTCTTGCTGGCAAAGAACAGTCAGGCACTTTGCTGTGGCTCTAAATAGGACATGATGTAATATAATAATATACTCAGCAAGGTAAATGGCAGGTCACGAACAATGATAGAGCAATGATAGAATCAGATTAGATAATGCTGGCTGCTTTCAATTAACAGAGTTGGCACTGCCGATGCTTTTCTTTGCAGCATTTCAGGGTTGCCAGCTCTGCTTTCCAAAAATGGCCAATTATTAATAGTGTGTAGATTTGGGGGCTCAGAGGTGCTGGTTTTGTCATATGAATCAGTAGCCTAAAGCCAGACCTTTAGTATCAAGGGATGTTTGTGTAATCCACACACTTTAGGGTGCAGCGTACGGTCCCATCTAGGGGCAATGGGACTGCTTACAGTGAGAATAATCTCCAATGTATCCACCTCCAGAGATGATGCTGACATGAGGAGATCCTGAAAGAGATGCCCAAAAAGACACAGTGCGATGCAGAACTCGGAGGACGGAGACATGTCTACACCGCAGCATTCTGTCGAAATAGCTCACGTTATTTTGACGTAACAAGGTGAGTGTCCGCACAGCAAGCCCGTTATTTTGAAATTATTTCAAAATAACAGGCTTCTTATTTTGAAATAATAAACCCTCATTTCATGAGGAATAACATTTATTTCAAAATTGCTATTTCGAAATAGCATGAGTGTGGATGCCCCACTGCATTTATTTCAAAGTAGCTATTCCCCAGAGTCATTCAGAGCTCTGGGGGAGCTTCCTGGAGCTCTACATCAAGATAGCACATCCACATCAAGGGAGCCTGCCTTGGTCTAATTTCGAGGCTTCCCCGTAGTGTGGAAATGCTATTCCAAAATAGTTATTATGGGAGTTATTATTCCAAAATAACTTACTTTGAAATACCCTGGTAGTGTAGACATGCTCTGTTAGGATGTGTCTAGACTACACCTCTCTGTCGACAGGGAGAGGCAGATTAGGCACATTGAAAATGCAAATGAAGCTGGGATTTAAATATCCCGTGCTTCATTTGCATAAATATGGCTGCCGCTTTTTTTCAAAACGGAGCATTTCGAAAAAAAATGGCAGTCTAGATGCGGATCTTTTGAAAAATAAACCCTTTTTCGAAAGATCCTGTACACCTCATTTTAACAGGTTCAGTTCCGCCTGTTGGTGTTTCACATGAGATTGATTTGTGAAGGGATATTACGAGTTCCCTGAAGCAGAGAATATACATTCCGCTACACATCGGACAGTGCCAAGGACATAGCTGGCAAACAGCTAACGTTCAAAGAATCAATAGTAATGGCCAGGCTGGGATATGAGCGTTCGGTGCCTGTTTTGCAGAGTCATTGAGTAGTAAAGAGTCAGACCAGGAGAAACCACCAGATCATTGAGTCTGAACTCCTGTATCCAACAATTAGACCAAAGTATTGCAGCCCTCAAGAAACTAAACCAGGACGAGCACAGGCAGAGAGCAGGGTGAGATGCAATCACAGGAGATGGATATAGTGAGAGAGCCAGATAATCCAAGCAAGTGAGCACGCCCCATGCTGCCCTGACTTTCCTGTTCTGCTCATTACTTAAGCTTGCCTGAAGAGTAGGAAATATGTCACAGTAATCTTCATGATGATGAGTTAGTGATAGCACTTGGGGATGGAGAGTTTGATTCCTACATGCTCTGTTGGACATACACAGGGCCCTGCCAAATTCAAGTGTGTCAGCTCCCAGCAGCTGGCCCCATTCCTGGGGATCCGATTGCATTGTGGGTTCTGCAATAGAAGCTTTATACTGCAGAGCCCGTAGTATGGGGTGACAGCCAGCTTCCTGAGAGCAAGGTTGGCAGCCAGAGCTGGTGCATGCTGGGAGCGGGCTTACGTGTACCAGCTCCCCGCTGCCAGCACTACTCCCATGGATACGAAGCCAGCAGTACAGGGCAGCAGCCAGATCCGCAAGAACAGGGCCGAGAGCAGGCGAGTAATCATAATGGAAATCGATAAACAGATGCTTATTGGTTAACAGTTTAGACGAGTGGTTCCCAGCCTGTGGTCTGTGGATACCTGGTGGTCCATGACGGTACTGTAGGGGATCTGTGTAAAGTTTAAAAATCAGCATCAGGCCCACCACAGGGGGCCCAATCCTTCCTTTTCTCTTCCTTTTCTCTTTCTCTTCTTTTTTCTCTTCTCCCCCAGGGAGGGAGCTCCATGAAACCTGAATAGATTGAAAAGGGGTCCGTATGCTCCAAAAAGTTGGGATCCACTGGTTTAGACGGTTACACTCTTAGGCTGTGTCTAGACTACAGAGTTTTGTCGACAAAACTATACCTGCGTCTACACTACCGCTGAGTTCTGTCGACATAACGTTGACAGAACTCAGCAGTTTTGTCGACACTGGTAAACCTCATTTTACGAGGCATAACGCCTTCTGTCGACAGAGTTCTGTCGACAGAAGGTGTTATTGCATGTAGGGTTGTGTCTAGACTACAGGGTTTTGCCGACAAAGCAGCTTGCTTTGTCGACAGAACTGAATGTAGTCTAGACGCTCTTTGTCGACAGAAGCTTTGTCGACAGTATCTGTCGACAAAAATTCTATCGACAAAACCCTGTAGTCTAGACGTACCCTTACATCCCTAGCAAGCACATAGATATGTGGCAGTGGTTAAAATTAATCAAAACCAGAGCATGAATGCTGATGAGGATCATGTGACAGCCACCTAGAACATGCCCCCAGGGAAAAATTAAGCAACTGATTTCTTATTCATACATTGGGGGGCAGGTAAATGAAATACATTATTTCAGGGTTCCCATAATTGATGTCACATATTAGTATTGACTGAATTCCTCCAATGGCTGTAAAACGGGTAATACATGGCCGACATCAAAGCAGGCTTCCTCCAGGCTCTGCTCCCCCCATTCCCGACAACTGTACAAGTTCAGTGAGTTTGGTTTATAGGGTTTCAAGCAAACAGGCTGTGAATTTGCACCCACTATGTGAAGTTCAGACTGGAGGGCAAACAAGAGTAGTCCCTGGACCTCAGCGTATCCGTACATGTTCCCAACACCAGGTCCGACTTTGACTTGTTTATCTCTGACAGAGCCCTCAAACTCTGTCACATCTGCTGGATCTCACATAACTTTGCCTCTCTCTGAGACATCCAGTTTACAAAGTAAGAAATAAAACCAGGTGGGCTCAAAACTGGGCCACGATTTTGCACCAGGGGCTCATGAGCTGGACTCCCTTTGTAATGAAACTTGAAACAAACCAAGCATACTGTGGTTTCCTGCTTCCCTGTGGACATTTCACAGAGATTTAGACTTCCTTATCTTTTTTCTGAAGGGGACTCTTTTCAGATCCATTCTCCAGGTCAGACAATCCAGAACCTTTCTGCCAACAAGCATGCTGTTTTGCGGTAGTGGCCAAGATTTTCAAAAGTGCCTAATGGTTTTCGTGCCTCCTCTTTGGAGGTTTAGGTTGGACATTAGGAAAAAGTTCCGAACTGTCAGGGTAGTCAAACACTGGAATAAATTGCCCAGGGAGGTTGTGGAATCCCCATCTCTGGAGATATTTAAGAGTAGGTTAGATAAATGTCTATCAGAGATGGTCTAGACAGTATTTGGTCCTGCCATGAGGGCAGGGGACTGGACTCGATGACCTCTCGAGATCCCTTCCAGTCCTAGTATTCTATGATTCTATGATCTTAAGAGCTCTGTCAAGGGCCAGGTTTTCAGAAAGTGCTCTCTGAAATGTTTTCTCGGGCGGGGTCATCAAACACCACTAGTCATTTTTTAAAATCTTTCCCAGTGTTTATTTTTCGTGGAGCTCACTAAAAGGTGGACCCAAGCCAAGCACTAATTTCTGTAGACAACCAAACAGCGGCAGAATGGCAACAGTTGGTTACTACTGCTTTCAGTTTCACAGATCAATGACCTTGATATGAATCTCATTACAGTTCCCACCAGCCGCCCAGGCTGATCTAATAAAATAAGATGCTGAAGGAATTTGCATGGCCTTTATATTTTCAAAACAAAACAGGGTGGAGTTGTAAAAAAAATCATGTTTCTTCACTTCAGGGAGCGAATGGAAGGGTGGAGAAAGAGGGAGAGGGAAAAAACTAAAAATAAAACAGGTAAATAACACTAATCCCATTCAGACTGATCTAATTTTTTAGGAAATCTCACCAGAAAAACCTGTTGTCTAAAATTTCCAGCCTAATTCCCCAATGAAAGAGGTGAAAACAAATTTTGGATCCATATTGAGTTATCTGGGGGGGTTTTAAGGAAAGGGTTGGATGATTCTCTGACTGATATTAACACATGTCGTTATGCAAGCGAAAATGTGGAGGATCAAATTTTATGTTATGATCAGTTATCCTCATTTCACTCTGTGCATTGCTTTCTGTGCATTTCATAGACTATTTCATGCCAACTTCTCCCACCTATTTCTTACTTTTAAAAAAGGCTCTGTCCTTCACTACAGCAGTTTATCTTACCTCACTTCTTATGGAAAAGTCCAACAGAATTTAATACACTGAACCAATAAGGTTCTAAAAATTCTTAATTGAGGTTTGCACATTAAAATAATATACACCTCAGTGGACCTATGCCCATTTCAAAACTCCAGTGGACGATATGAACCACAAAATGCATCGAAAGTGAAATCCTTTCTAGAGAATGTGTACACCAAGCAGGCCTGGCCCACAACATTTTGGCACCTGAGGCGGGGAGCTCAAATGACATCCCCATGCCCCCTCGCTTGGGCCAAAATTTTGAAAGGTCTCAATTCTGCCTTCTTCCTGTTCTACTCCTTCATGGTACTGCAGAGAGAATACATATGCACCAGCAGCAGACACAATTTTCTACACTCTGGGTCCTAGTGGCACCTCTCTCCCCTAGTCTGGCACTTGAGGCGGACGCCTCAGTTTGCCTCATGGTAAAGCCAGTCCTGACACCGACTAGTAAATGATAACTTGGCTACAAATTTCTATAGTATGGTTTAAACACTGCACAGAGAAATCACCATTCCCTTTTAAATTCTATAGGGTACTGTCAAGGTTCCATGTTCAAATCTAGATTGTCTGTTCTCTTTGGGTATGTCTAGACTACCGCGTTTTGTCGACGGAAGTTTTGTCGACAGATACTGTCGACAAAACTTCCGTCGACAAAGAGTGTCCAGACACATTGAGTTCTGTCAATAAAGCAAGCTGCTTTGTTGACAGAACTCCGTAGTCTGGACGCAATGTTACAGGCAATAACACCTTCTGTCGACAGAGTTCTGTCGACAGAAGGTGTCAATAACACCTTCTGTCGACAGAGTTCTGTCGACAGAAGGTGTTATGCCTCGTAAAATGAGGTATACCAGCGTCGACAAAACTGCTGAGTTCTGTCGACGTTATGTCGACAGAACTCAGCGGTAGTGTAGATGCTGGTATAGTTTTGTCGACAAAAGTCCACTTTTGTCGACAAAACTAGGTAGTCTAGACACACCCTTTGTTTCCCGTCTTGTGCAGTCATATTTTCCACCAGGAGTGATGCTGTCAGTGTTGTGTCTATCCAGAATGCAGGTTAAGCTACAGATGATGTGTTGATGCTAACCTCAGAGCGCTCGTTGAGTGTTTGCAGCTTGGTAACATAAACACGACTCTGTTGTTCCTTCAATGTATAGTTTGTTACATTTTCTTTCAACCGTGTAATTTGCAAGGCTGCGTCACCCCAGTGCTAATATTTCCTTGAATACTTAACTGCAGAGTATGCCCACACTGTAAAAATAACAATGTTTAAAGAGGACTGTGGACAAACTCTGCAATAACATAAGCTGTTTTATTGCCTCTGGGGATTTAAAAAGCAAAACAAAACAGACATGTGATAACAGTGTCAAGTTACATCCACAGGGAAATAAAAGACCTGCAGCATGGCAGCAGCCACATGGCTGCAATTTTTCAGCTCCAGAGCCTTATCCTTGAAAGCCCAAGTTAGCTGACTTGGGGCCAGCCAAAAGTGTTTTGTCCCTGTGTAGACATAAACTTTGAAACCTATAGATAATTTTCTGCCAGGTTTCAATACAGTACACTAAACATGGTTAGGGCTGGAAGGGATGAAAAAGCACTGTCCACCAGATAAGCAAAAAATTACATGCTTTGGCAACTGCTGTGTTGCCAAACCAGGGATACTTCCCAGTCATGGAATCTTTATTGATTTATATAGATGTCTATCTAAGGGTACGTCTAGACTACAGGCTTTTTTCAACAGAGGCTTTGTCGACAGATAATGTCAACAAAACCTCTGTCAAAAAAGAGCATATAGACTACAGTCAGTTCTGTCGACAAAGCAAGCCGCTTTTTCGACAGAGAGTCTAGATGCTCTCTTTTGGAAAAATCACAGTGTGGATGCAACAGTGCCTTTTGTTGACATAACTCCGTCGAAAAAAGGTGTTATTCCTCGTAGAATCAGGTTTACCGCCATCGACAAAACTTCCACGTTCGATTGACTTACTGTCGATAGAACTCAGCGGTAGTGTAGACGCAGTTATTGTTCTGTTGACAAAAGTCCACTTTTGTTGACAAAACTCTGTAGTCTAGACACACCCATATGACTCTTGGAGTATGTCTAGACTACATGGCTCTGTCAACAGATGAGGTTTCTAGACATAGGGAAATGAAGCGGTGATTTAAATAATCGCCATTTCATTTGCATCAAAATGGCTGCCACGCTGTGCCGATCAGCTGTTTGGCGGCACAGCACGGTAGTCTGGACGCTCCGTGGTTGATAAGGAAGCCCTTGTCAACCACTCCATTATGCCTCGTGGAATGAAGTTTACCAGGGCAGTCGACAAGGGCTTCCCTTGTCGACCGCGGAGCATCCAGACTACCGCGCTGTGCTGCCAAACAGCTGATCGGCACAGTGCAGCAGCCATTTTGATGTAAATGAAGCAGCGATTATTTAAATTGCCGCTTCATTTCCCTATGCCTAGAAACCTCATCTATATGGCTCCATCGACGAGCCATGTAGTCTAGACATATCCTTGGTGTTCAGACATGATCAAGTGTATCAGAGATACAATTCACTTAAACCTACGGCATGAAGATCATCTGTTCTGCAGGAATTCAGCCAACCAGTCACCTACCTACATTCAGCATCTGAGAAGCACACCTTCAGCCTTCTCCAAAAGCCTTGTAAAAAGATGTCTTTTGCAACATGCCCCAAACGCTGACCCAATTAAAGCTATTTCAACCCATGGAGGGCGAGCAAGAGGCAGAGTGTTGGAGCCCTCACAGAGAACACTGGACAAGGTGCCTCCTTTCCCCCCTCAGCCTCTTCTGTAATAAGGAGACTCCATCTCAGGCACCTCGTGTCACCACAGCTGTGATAGCACTGCACAGGGAGAGAAGGGATCGCTCAGGTAGGCCGGCCCCAGGCCTTTCAGGGCTTTATAGGCCAGAACCAACAACTTAAACCTGCAGTGGGAAATCTGCGGCCCACAGGCCGAATGTGGCCCACTGGGATTCTGTGTGTGGCCTGTGAGGCATTTTGTTTAGTGTTGCCCATGCACAGGGTTGCCAGATTCGGCTGGTTTCCATACAGGTAGGTTTTTTCCTTAGCAGTATTCCCAAAGTGACCCCCACGTAAAGCAAGGGCAGGGGAAGTGAAGGGAGTGCGGGTTGCACACAACATTGTGACAGCCGGGTGCTCCCTCTGCATCCAGGCAAAGTGGCTCAATCAGCATCCCCTGCAAATAATAGGTATGCAAGCGCAACTGGGAAAACTATCCCGGGAGACCATCTTGGTTACAACAGTCTAGCAGCCCACTGAGATGAAGGAGGGCCATTCACATGACCCACTCGCTAACCTCGGTGGCCTGTTGGTGACTGAAACAATGAGCTCGATGGGTGTCCAGGCAGAGCGCTGGTGTCATGTGCTCCTATCACAGTGGTCCGTCCTGTAAGCAGGCATTTTGCACCACATAAATAATAGAACCGGGGATGAGGAAGATGAGTGGACGAAGATAGCAGGCATCACTTCAAGAAAAGCACATAAGCACATAATAGCAATAGACTGAAGCACTTACTTACATGCATTCTCAAGTGGGGGGCCAAAGAAGTTAAATATTTGCTGAAGGTCTTACAGTAAATCAGGTTCAGTGGTCCTGTCTCCCTGCCCTATTATTGTGAGATCATGGAAGCGAAATATCAAGCAGTTGTGCCTGTGAAAACGAAGATCTTATTTTCTGTCCAGAATCACTAGCTGTCTCCAAAAGTGACAGGCCTATTTCCAAAGAGAAAGTCAACGTTGCCTTTAAAAATAAAAGTGAAGAGAGCGTATGTGTGCCCCAGGGCCTGGTTATTAAACACATGCTGGATATGCCTCCGTGTGTGCCCAAGCAATATGACCCTCAACATTAATCTTTGCTTGGAGGCCTTTCACTTAGCAGTTTTGTCAAGTGAGCGACAGAAGGAAGGCTCTAATTTTGAGGCGTTAGTCATGCCTCACTCACTTCATTCTTCAAAGGCAAACACAGCCAACAAAGTGAACAGATCTTATCAGGATACTAACTTAAAAATACATCCGATAAAAGTCTGTTCCTTTAGAAATGTCAACACTTGTGAGAAAATCAGTAGCAACTGCAATAAGGTTGGTGTTATTGCCAAAGCAACTCCTCAGGAATGTTTTGGGAAACAGCTCTTCTTGTTTTCTTTATAGGTAGAGTTGAACTATAAAAGTTAATCTCTCACCTTTAGCCTAGTATAGATTAACTTTGCAGTGTATCCTCACAAGTAGCTATAGCAGTGGTGGGCAACCCGCCATGAGGCCCATTGTGGAACTGTGTGTGGCCCGCGAGACATTTTGGTTACTGTTGTCCACGTGCAGGGCTGCCAGATTCCACTGGTTACTGTCTACATAGGTTTCTTTTTCCTACCAATATTACTAAAGTGACACGCAAGTGGAGCAAGGGCCCGTGAAGTGAGGTGCAGGCTGACTGCACATAATACTGACTGTGAGAGCCGTGTGCTCCCTGTGCATCCAATCAAAACTCAGCTACGATTGACTCAGCACACTCCGCAAATTCTAGGTACGCAAGCGCAGTGAACCAAAACTGCCCTCTCGCGGAAGACCATCTTGGTTATGACAATCTTGCCGCCCACTGAGGTGAAGGAAGGCCACTCATGTGTCCTACTCACTAGCCTAGGTTGCCCATCATTGGGCTCTAGACTACCGCGTTTTGTCGACGGAAGTTTTGTCGACAGATACTGTCGACAAAACTTCCGTCGACAATTTGCGTCCAGACACATGGAGTTCTGTCGACAAAGCAAGCCGCTTTGTCGACCGAACTCCGTAGTCTGGACGCAACGTTACAGGCAATAACACCTTCTGTCGACAGAACTCTGTCGACAGAAGGTGTTTTGCCTCGTAAAATGAGGTATACCAGCGTCGACAAAACCGCGGAGTTCTGTCGACATTATGTCGACAGAACTCCGCGGTAGTGTAGACGCTGGTATTGTTTTGTCGACAAAAGTCCACTTTTGTCGACAAAACTAGGTAGTCTAGACACACCCTTAGATGCATTAGCTGGGATGCTTTAACAGGAGTGTCATGAGCAAGACATGAGAAGTCATTCTTCTGCTCTACTCGGAGCTGATTAGGCTTCAACTGGAGTATTGTGTCCAGTTCTGGGCACCATGTTTTTCAAGAAAGATGTGGAGAAACTAGAGTCGCTCCAGAGAAGAGCAACAAGAACGATTAAAGGTTTAGAAAACATGAGCTATGGGGGAAGACTGAAAGAATTGGGCTTGTTTAGTTAGGAAAGGAGAAGACTAAGAGGGAACATGATAGCAGTTTTCAGGTATCTAAAAGGGTGTCACAAGGAGGAGGGAGAAAAATTGTTCTCCTTGGCCTCTGAGGATAGGGCAAAAGCAATGGGTTTAAACTGCAGCAAGGGAAGTTTAGGTTGGACATTAGGAAAAACTTCCTAACTGTCAGTTAGGTTAAATACTGGAATAAATAGGCTTGGCAGGTTGAGGAATTTCCATCTCTGGAGCAATTTAAGAGCAGGTTAGACAGATATCTATCAGGGATGGTCAAGATGGTGCTTGGTTCTGCAGTGAGGTCAGGGGACTGGACTCGATGACCTCTCAAAGTCCCTTCCAGGTCTATGATTCTCCTTTTAATGTATTTTGAATATAGCTAAACTCCATGTAAGATTAGGCCTGAGCCAAATGAAAAGTGGACAAAAATTTGGACATCAGTGGGAATCAATGGGAGTTGCAGCTAAACAGTCTTAGTGGGAGGTTTTCTCATTTATCTCTCTTAGTTCCCGTATCTGTATTTTATTTGTTTTCAATCTATGTGCACCTAGAATTTTCCTTTGATTTTTGTATTTGAGCACATTCCAAAAGCCAAAGAGAAACTTCTGAGTTTCAGAAGGTTTGGGCACAAAGCCTTAAATCAGCCCCAAGTCACTCAAAATATTAATGAAGCATTTAGTGAACCTTTCACTAACCTTGAAATCTGTTTCAAGGCTTAACAAAGCTCCAAGCCAGTCTCTGAATGTATTCATGAGGAACATTCTGCACTTCTCTAGTTTGTATTCATTCCATCGCAAACAGGGGGGTTAAGTTTCTAAGAAATAGGACCTGTGAAGGCAGTGAAGAAGCAAGCCAAGAGAGCCAAAAGTTGCTTAGTTTGTATTCCTCCATTTAGGGGTGACTGTCATACTTGATTGAAGTCTGTGTTCAGTACAGGAAACACAGATAACGGGAGACTAGAAAAAAGTTTGGAAGGGAGCCAGAAATACTGTAACAATGGAAAAACA
This sequence comes from Pelodiscus sinensis, assembly GCF_049634645.1. Classification (NCBI taxonomy): domain Eukaryota; kingdom Metazoa; phylum Chordata; order Testudines; family Trionychidae; genus Pelodiscus; species Pelodiscus sinensis. The sequence continues at coordinate 24,378,622 of NC_134730.1, read as the reverse complement.
ATCAGGGAATGATGACGTCAGAAGGTATCCTGAGGAAAGAAGAAAAGCTGAATCTTCAGCCCACATGAATGCTAGAGGGATGAAGTTATCTTGGAACTAATTGTTGACACAAACATGGTTTTAAAAGCTTGACAGCTGTGTAGCAATCGGCGCAGGAATTTGGTCTGACAAAGCAGAAGTGACAAGAAGTGGAACCAAACAACATTGTGACGCGTGTTGACACTTACGACTTTATGGGATTAATCTGGTCTTTGGGTGTTTTTCAAATCAGGAGTCCAGATCTCTTTGTTCTCCAGTAGAAAGCTCAGCTCTGAGGTCATTCTCCTCCTCAGACGCCCATGGCTGTTTATGAACATGCTTGCAAAACTCAAACCCCATTTCCCACTGAGGAAGACAGAAACAGGTTTGGTTATTGTCTGCCTCAGTTGTTCTCAGCAGTATATTGATCTTAGGGAGAGAAACACGGTCTGTTTGGAGTTTTACTGTAGGGAGCCACGTATCAATGAAAGGGAAATGCATGCCAGGGACTCATGATTGGGAGGTTCTGCTTTTTAGATCGAGCCAAAATGAAAAAGGAAGGCAGCTCTATCAGCCTAAAAGAAAAGCTACTGCTAGGAGATTTAAGGATAAATTGCACAATAAGTGATCTAAAAGGGCCCACTCATGCTATGATTTCTCAAGACAGATGCTGAATAGGGGGTGGAGCCTATGTTAGGAACACATAATTCCCTAGCTGCATAGGTTCGAATCTCAGAAGAGGCAAATTCAACCTTTTGAGGGTCAGGGGTATAGATGAAACTGAAGACCTATTTTCTTTACAAGTCCCTTACAGCCTTTGCTGCATAACTTATATTGGTACGTGGAGAAGGATTTTTTTAGGAGGGTAGAGTTTTACCTGCTGTTCCTTAGGCCCTCCCCAAAAATCCCTTCCCCCACTCTTGTGTATCATGTACTGCACCCTAGAAGTAACTGCATTTATTTAGTTTGTGAGACCTATGGGAACTTACCCAGTTCTTTTTTTTTTAACCCAGTTATACTTCTGGCCAGCACACAAAGGACAAGACCCAGTGACTAGTTCCACAATCCTACTGATTCTCCAGTCCCTGCTTAGGGAACTGGAACAATGGCCACAGCAGATGAAAAAACATCTGATTCCCTGCCCATGGGTTAGTAGTTGACTTCTTTGCTCTCCCCATCACCAGTGTAGGGTTCAGTCTTACAATGGTACTGAACACTCTGTCAAGATCCAACAAAGTCCTTCTGTGTATGATTAACATAGTAGAGGAGAGCAATCCCCTTGAGATCAGTGGAAACTACTCACATGTGTAAAGTTAAATATGGACTTATGGTTCACCGCACTGCAGCCAGAGTGCTCAGTGCCTTTCAGAATTAAGCCCTTAGACCCAGATTTTAAAGGCATTTAGGCATTGCAGAGCCTCACTGATTTAGGAGCCTGAATCTCTTTTTGGCTCCTAAATTAACCTAATTTTGGCTCAGGGCCTAAACCTCTTTTGAAAATTAAATGTAGGCCCCTAAATCAATTAGGTGTCGGAACACTGAGCACAGCAACACTGAACACAGGCCCTTAGTTCCCAGCGCAACGCATTGTTGTTAACCCGCCGTGTATTAGTTTGGGTTTTGTGCAGAGTTACATTTTACCCACTGGGAGGATCTTGTTAACAGCATGCCGAGCCATGCAGTATCTCAGCTTGATTTGAAAAACAGAATGAAGGACAATATTTTACAATCTTTCCACTCTACACCTGGCATGCAACTTTCATTTTATGTTGTCACAAGGGGTCGAATCTGCAGGAAAAGTGTCGACTTTAGCACAGAATGGCAGTGAATCACTGATAATTGCTATTGCACTGTTTTGGATGGGGTCTTGGACCCAATAAAATACCTTGAGATTTTATCACACAAGTAGGGCCACATTCTGTTGGCCATTCAAAGGATTTTGACTCCACTCTTACTGTGACAGCCGATTCTCAACCCCAAGGCTACGTCTAGACTACATTGCTCCGTTGATGGAGCCATGTAAAATAGTTTATTCGGCATAGTCAAAGAAGTGGGGATTTAAATAATCCCCGCTTCATTAAAATAAAAATGGCTGCTGCGTTGTGCCAACGATCAAATATGGACTTATGGTTCATCACACTGCAGCCAAAGTGCTGAGAGCCTTGCATAATTAAGCCCTTAGACCCAGATTTAAAGGCATTTAGGCATTGCAGAGCCTAACTGATTTAGGACCCTGAAACTCTTTTTGGCTCCTAAATTAACCTAATGGCTGTGGCCATTTTTATTTTAATGAAGCGGGGATTAAATCCCCGCTTCTTTGACTATGGCAAATAAACGATTTTACATGGCTCTGTCGACGGAGCTTGTAGTCTCGACATAGCCCAAGGATCCTCGCACATTTTTTTGTCTTTTTACTCAATTTGAACAGCCCAGTTTAAATAAAAGGCCCAGCTAAATATTTAGCCCCCCCCCACACAAAATCTAAGCCACACTTTTCCAAGATCTGATCAATTAAAGCTCATGCTGAACTTGTTTGCCATTGTGTGTATGAGAGAGAGGCAGAGAAAAAGTCCATTTTCGACTGTGGGGGCTACTGCGTTTCCAATTTTCAGCTGGGACTAGAAAGTGGAGGTGACAAAATACCACCAGAAAAGCTAGCCTTGTGATACTAATCAAGAATGGGAAGCACTGGAAATCTCACCAGAGACTTTTTCCTGGCGAGGGTCCCATCCAATTGCGCAATCCCCAAAAAGATTTGGGTTAATAGCCAGACTGCTGGCTGAGGCTCTGAACTGAACAGCTGAACTTCCTGAGTGCTCCCATCACTGGTTTTTGAGGCAGCGTGAGACAGCTCTGTGGTTTTATGACGTTTGTTTGCTTCCCATGTTCGTCTTCACTTGGGCGGAGTGGTTTCATAAGGTCAAGTCTGGTCTCCTACTTGGAGGGAGAACCTCCCAAGAGTCTGGTCTCTTGGAGGGAGAATGTCACGTTACATGAAATTATTTTAGTCAAGCATGCCAATGTGGGGAAGAAGGAGGCAAAAGGGACAGCTGCCCCAGGGCCCAGTGATACAAAAGGGCCCAGTGACCCTGGCCTCTGCCTTTAGTGTGGAAGCCCAGACCCTATAAATGGCTTGCAGAGAACCACAAAGTGCACACCAGCCCCACCCCTTCCAGAGGGTAAGAACAGGGCCCCTCTCCTCCATTTTGCCCAGGGGCCCAGCAAGGCTGTCGGGCCTGCTGATATTCGTGCTTCAGAATCGCCACACTTCTCTCTGTGTCGGTCCTGAATCAATGCCCCCACCTGCCCTTCACATACTGATGGACGGAACCAGGCAAAATATTTCATCCAACATGTTTTTGGCAAAAATTTCAGATTTGGCAATACAAACCACTTTTATCAGGGTTAGCCCTTCATTTCAACGGCACTGCTGTATTTGGCTGTTTCTAAATTGGCACCCTTTTCCGGAAAAGGGATGCAGATGAGACACTTTGGAATTGCAAATGCAGCGGGGATTTAAATTTTCCCCGCTGCATTAGCATGAACATGGCTGCTGCTTTTTTCCGGCTCGGGGCTTTGCCGGAAAAAAGCGCCAGTGTAGACAGGGATCTTTCAGAAAATAAAGCCTTTTCCGGAAGATCCCTTATTCCTCTTAAAATCAGGAATAAGCGATCTTCTGGAAAGGCTTTGTTTTCCGAAAGATCCCTGTCTAGACTGGCACTTTTTTCCGGCAAAGCCCCAAGCCGGAAAAAAGCGGCAGCCATGTTCATGCAAATACAGTGGGGAAAATTTAAATCCCCGCTGCATTTGCAATTCCGATGTGTCTCATCTGCATCCCTTTTCTGAAAAGGGTGCCAATGTAGACACAGCCTCTGTGTCTTTGCTTTGCTTTGCTTAAAGGCAGGGGAAAAATCTTCTCTAAATGGGTGTTCATTGATGTTCCCTACACCAATGGGGATTTCCCCATTGGCAAACTATTGTTGTTCGTTCTTGCCTGATGAGCGTTACCTCTGCTCCCCTCCACTCCCTGCATCGTGCGGACCACATAGAGCAAGGAGAAAATGGTTTCATGACCAAATCCTACCACAGGAAATGAAAGGCCGAGAATCGCCCCTCTATTCCCATTCTTCTGTTCCGCAAATCACCATAAATAATGGTTGAGTAGCTGTAATATAGTCTTTCCTGTCTGCACTCGTCAAGCAACCCTTCTCTTAATTGGCTTAGAAGTGAAGATCATATCAGCAGCATGACAGAAACAAAAGTGAACCGTTCCTGGTGTGAAACTGTACCTGGGTCCTTTGGGCTACACTCTGTGATTCCTTCCTGCTGGCCAACAGGGTCAAAGAGTTGGCTTTTGAAAGAGGAGAGAAAAGAAGAATCAGAACAAGCTGTTGCTCAAACCAGCAGAGGATTGTTCTTTGTTTTTCTGTATTTACACAGTGTGACTCACTTGCAGAATAAGCTACTGGAGATCTGAAGGGAGATGTATCTCATAGACTCATAGACTTTAAGGTCAGAAGGGACCATTATGATTATCTAGTCCGACCCCCTGCACAGTGCAGGCCACAGAATCTCACCCCCACCTCTCCCAGAATAATCCTCTCACCTATATCTCAGATATTGAAGCCTTCAAATACTTTGAAGACCCCAAGATACAGAGAATCCTCTAGCTGTGATCTGTACCCCATGCTACAGAGGAAGGCGAAAAACCTCCAGGGCCTCTGCTAATCTGTTCCATTACCAAAAATGTTTTCCTCCATTTAGACCCTGAATGATCCCTTCAGCACATGGCTAGCCTAAGACTCAAACTTAAAGCCCACTGAAGACAATAAAGTGAAAGTTAAGGTCATGCACAAGCAGGTACGCTGACAGGAGGGTAGGGGGGCAAAGGGAACAATTACCCTGGGGCCCAGCTATTTGAAGGGGAGTAGCAGTATTGGCAGCCAAAGTCCTGGGACCTTAAAATGGCCACCAGAGCACCTCTCTGCAGACTTGGCGTGGCTCTAAGGGCTGGGAGGACCCAGCACCATGGTCCGGGTGGCGCTGAGGTGTGGCTACCCCCATTCCTGCCCTTCTATCCCCCATTCTGCCCTGTCCACCTGTGGCACCACCCCTTCCATCCAGGCACTGCCCCTTCCACCTGCGGCAGGGACTTGTGGAAGCTGTCGGCCCTCCTCTGCTTTTCTGAAGAGGCATGGGCTTACACACACACTTAAGTACTTCTGCTGAACTGGGCTATCCAGGTCTGTGAGGCTGGATTGCTCATGAGCGGTAGCCTGTGCCTACTGACTTACAATTGTAGGGTGATGATGCTGATTTATTTGCACTGACTGCCATGGGACCGAGGGCCCCGATCTGGCAGCTGACTGAGCACAGATGAATTGTTCTACGTCCTGCGAACCCCATTGACTTCCAGGAAAGCTCCACAATGGAGTGCTGATCCACCAACGTGCTGTCCGATGTCGTGTTGCATTTACACTGTTCTGACATCAGTGCAGTTCTATTGACTCTGGCGGAGTCACTCCGGATTTAACCCCTGGAATCCAGAGCCCATATGGAAAGCGTGAAAGAGAGACCTGACTAAAAGAAGCCAGAGAAAAAGAAAGGTGGTGGGGAGGTGGTGGCCTCCTGTCATTGTAACTAGCCAGCAGCAAGATCTTTCCAAAGGGTAAACTGCAGTTTTCTCCTCTTCTGCGCCTTCTCCCTGTACAAATCCCCAGCTCTGCTCTGCTTTGGATAAGGAAGCTTGTAGACCCACTCTGAAATGAGCCATCTCTAAAATGAATGCCAGTGGGCCTGTCACCGTGGGTCACCATCCCCACTGGTGGATGCGTCGGTGGGTGGTGACAGTGGCTGGCAGCATAAAGGAGACAAGATTACCACAGAGAGGAAAAGGGAAGAGCCCTTCCATGCTATCTTGGCCCACTCTGAGCTGCATTTTAGTGGAGTCTTTGGGAGGCGTTCTTTCATTTGCGATCACACCAATTGCCTCTCCAGTCCTCCACCCTCTCCTGCTGTCTCAGTGGCCACTACAAGGAAGAGTTCCCTGAGGAAATGTCATGTATTTTCAGTGCCTTTCAATGCCGTTTAGTAGCTCGGGACCAGGAGACGGAGCCAGCCCCATGGGGTCGGTCTGTTCACAATGGACGGTCAGCGAGTGCTACACAGAGCACAGGCTGGGAACCCCTGCTGTAGCACTTGACTCCTTCCACCGTCTCTGAGAACTGTGCGGGTGCTCTCCTTCCCCACCCCCCACGTAATGATGTGGCAGATGCCCCAGACAGGTTGTTTGAAACAGGCAGACCTTGGTAGCCGAAGTGCAAAGAGTAAACAAAGGGGGAGGAAAGGAAATCCCACGCTTCTTAGAGAGCACATCCCTCAGGAAAGACTTTGTATGCTACCTTCCAGCCCTTGGTAAACACAGAGCTCTATTGTCTTGGAGGGAAATATTCTCCCCTCCCCCATCCCAGCCCGGCTTCAGGCAGAGGGAAGGGGAGGGAATGCCATGCGGGGAGGATACACCCTGACCCATCACACAGCCACATGAAAGGTGTTGCTGCAGGGTCGGGACTGTGGCCGAGGCTTCGGTATGCAGAGAGGTGGCGGCTGGTTGCCAGCGCTGCATATTTGCTCCTTTCTGGGCTCACCTTGTCTTCTGGGCTCCCGAGGAACTTCCGACACAAAGGAGTTAACACACCCACATCCCCCCCCCCCCCCCCCCCCACACACACACACACACATGCACACTGCGGAGTTTTGGTTCCTGCGACTGTCATGAGCAGTAGCGTCTGGTCTAAACCCCACTCAAGAGTTGGCATCAGGGAACCCCCTACATTTCTAAGCCTAAGTGCAACTGTTTCTCAAGGGTGAGTCGCCAGAAGAACAGAACAACAGTATGTTTCATACCATAATATTTGTGTGCCTTAGTAAGAAGGCATTGTGTGGTGTGTGGGCTGCCGATGGGAGGGAGGGCAGAGAGAGTAATTGCCCTAGGACCTGGCAGTTCAAAGGGGCCGGGGGCTTCAAAGCCCTGGGCTATGCTATTTGGGCAATGCTGGGGTGGGGAGCATGCCACACACTGGGCAGCAATGAGGGTTGGCTGCCCTCAGCCCCGCCCCTTCCACTTTCAGCCCCGCCCCTTCTATCTTCAGCCCCGCCCCATCCGGGAGCATGGAGCTGACCCGCCATCTCACCTGGAGCTCCTGGAGGCTATCCACACTGTTGGTGATGTTCCCTTAACCTGGCCACAACCCTTAGGGTCCGTCTACACTACAACACTATTTCGAAATAACTAGGGTTATTCCAGAATGACTTAGTCCGTGTCTACACAGCAGGCAGTTATTTTGAAATAGTGTCAAAATACTGTCAAGCTGGAGGACTTCTTACTCCCACTCCTGTTATTCTCAGTGTGTGTCTAGACTACAGGGTTTTTTTCGAAAAAAGAGGCCTTTTTTCAAAAAAAACTTCACCTGCCTCTAGACTGCAGCCACGTTCTTTTGAAAGTATATCGAAAAAACGTCGCAGTTTTTTCGATTGCGGTAAACCTCATTTTATGAGGAATGCAAACTGTGCTTTTTCAAAAGAGAGCGTCTAGACTCTCTTTCAAAAAAGTGTCTCGCTTTTTCGAAAAATCTGCTTGTAGCCTAGATGCTCTCTTTCGAAAGAGGCTTTTTCGAAAGATTCTTTCAAAATAGCCTCTTCTGAAAGAGGCTTCTAGTCTAGACATAGCCTAAGTGTATGCGGAGTAAGGGAAATGAGAGGAAGAGTGCTCTATTTCGAAATAAGGGCTGTGTAGAGGCTCCCTATTTCGAAATAAGCTATTCCAAAGTAAGACACTCAATTAACGTAGCTCAATTTGTGTATCTTATTTCGGGTTAAGCCCTGCTGTGTAGGTGCACCCTTATTCTCTGTCTTTTTTCCTTTCCCTCCCCCTTGCTGTAAACACATAGCAAATACTTTACATATCTCTGCATAAATTCTTATCATGAACTTTTGAACAATAGATGCTGTTTTATTAAGGGCTCTTTTAAATTGGTGTAACTTAATTGACTTCAGTTTACATTAGGTGTGGACCTGGCCCGACTGAATCACCGTGCAATTCATAGTGTGTGTTATGGGAAAGCATTAGATCAATAAAGCTACAAATGTTTAGATACTCTGCAGGAGGGGAATTATTCAAATTAATGCCCGCCCTTATTATGAACTCAAGTCTATGTGAACTTGTTGTGCCACACAGAAAATCAATATGGCACTACATCTGAGAGGCAATTCATTCTTCACCCAGATAAGTAACTGTAATATACAGCCTACTCTTCCTGTTTATTCAAGGTTTTATTTCCATTCCTGTCATCGTGTGTATTTTTTTCCCTGTATTTTTCCCATCAGAAAACTATTCTGAATTGTGATCAACCTCCCTCCTTCAGATGCCAAGGGAGATAACACAAATGCTTGAATATCTTTCTGTTGATGAACTAGATAACTTACCCGACCCAAGAACTGGCCATGACCAGTTCCAAGGTTGTGCGATAATGAACCCTCGTTTAACGCACCCGTGTGCAGGAGGACTCATGACACAAGACAGGGCTCCAAAGGTTGTGACTTGTTTGCAGCCTGCCTTGATTTCTAATATAGATTGGAAAGGAGAAAATACATTGAGTTCATCACAGGTTCGGCTGCTCAGCCAACCCTGATACAACCGGATTTTCACTGAGAGGGCCAGATCCTGACATAGCTCCGTTGATTGCTCCATGGCAATTACAGCAGGGGAGGATCTGGCCAGGAATTCTTTGAAAACAAAGTTGCTGAAAACAGTTTTTATATGGGGGTGCTGAGAGCTGTTGATCCAAACTGGAAAGCCTGTATATAATGGAAACCACTTCAAGCCAGGGGGTGCTGCAGACCCATCCCACCCCCCGACATCCTTATTTCCTGCACCTATGCCTGGACTTGAATAATCCACCAAGAAATCTGCTGGCCAGCGTGGAAATAATTTTAAATGAACTGTGCCCTTAGGTATTCAATTAACTGGATCTCTGGGGGAGGATGTTGGATTATTGCAGCTGAATAGAGCCCTTATTTATCAGATGGAAAAGGTTAATGTCATTTCCTTACTTTTCTCCACCGTTTTTTTTACCCACATCACTATTTATGGAGAGCAGAAGGTGCAGACAGCAGAAGAACATGTGCTTGATTGTTTAAATGGCTTGAGCTGTTACTTTAATAAAAGAAAAAAAAAGAAATTAACATTTCTCCTAGTTTCCCATGGGGGAAATATAGGCCTGGGAAAAATAAAACAGTGAAGAGAGGAAATGGCTTGCGCAGCACCTGGACTTTGATTTGGCATGTAAGAATACTGCGGGAGTTGCATTCCCATCTATTCTTCTTCTAAGGACACCCAGGGTCAAAGCAGCCTAATAGCCTCATTCCATATTTATAAAGAAAGCATACACTAAAAATGGGCACATGCTCGATTCCTTAAAGAGTTTAAAGACAGTTGAAGTGAGTTTTGCAAACAAAGCAGTTGGAATCCACCACTTTCCCGCCTGCAGTCTTAATAGTCTGAGCCTAAATATAACTATGAAAGTAATTCGTTTCAAATACACTCCGTGACTAGTGCCAGCTGTGGAGGTGGTTTCTATGGAATACTTCACTTCTCGACTCCTTCTCCCGTTTACATGGTCTCTGAGGTGCTCAGTCTTTCCCCACTTCTTGTCCAGGGCATGAGTTTGTAGGTCTTAAGAGTTCTCATACTTCTCTTATCCAACTTCTCTTGACATAGTGTTACCCTTATATCCTCAGTCTTGCATGTTCTTTCTTGCCGTCTTCTTCCTCCCTTGCTTTCCTTGCTGCTCATTTTTCTCCCATTCTTATTGCATCCCTGGGCCACCTCAAACCTGCACTCCTCAGCCTATGACGGCAAGTCCAAATTTCATCTTCCACCTAATTTTTTCCATGTGCACTCTGTCTCTAATCTGTACACCTGCCATTCTCATCAAAATATATATATATTTTTTGCTCCCGGTGTCTTCTTTTCCTCCATCTACCTAAGATCCACTCTTTGCAGAGCATGGAGCAGACCAGGACAAAAACACTTAGGAAGCGCACTTTTCTTTGCAGTTTATTTACTTATTGAACCCATAATACCCCTACCATCCTTTCACTGCCCTCCCTGCATATTTAGTTTACAGTTCTCCAGTTCTCTCTCAGATGGCACTCACCCCGATCTACACTAGGGGAGAAGTTCGAATTAAAATACTGTGACAAAGCTCCTATGACATCTCGGTGGGGCCTGTGTTTCCTGGCAGATTTGCTTGCCTCAGAGGCTCACAGCAGCCCGCAGTTTTAGGCACCATGCCTGGGGCTTTAATTTGCTGTTTGTCAAGCTCTTTTCATTATTGGCTAGTGTACGGTAAAACAGAGAAAAAACTCCACAGCCCTTCCCCCCGAGTGGAAATGGGAAGGTGGGTGTTGGGGGGAACCCGGGCCCACTCTCTACTCTGGGTTCCAGCACAGGGCCGCGTGACAGTAGCTGCTCGAGGGAATCCCCGACACTTTGCAGGCTCCGGACCAACTGGCTACATAGCAGTTCTGCAGAAAAGGACCTGGGGATTCCAGTGGATGAGTCAACAGTGTGCCCTTGTACCCAAGAAGGCTAATGGCATATTAGGGTGCATTAGGAAGAGCATTGCCAGCAGATGGAGAGAAGTGATTATTCCCCTTTATTCGGCACTGGTGAGGCCACATCTGGAGTATCGTGTCCAGTTCTTGGCCCCACACTATAGAAAGGATGTGGACGCATTGGAGAGTGTCCAGCAGAGGGCAACCAAAATGATGAGGGAGTTGGAGCACATGACCTGTGAGGAGCAGCTGAGGGATTTGGGTTTGTTTAATCTGCAGAAGAGAAGAGTGAGGGGGGATTGGATAGCAGCCTTCAATGTCCTGAAGGGAGGCTCCAAAGAGGATGGAGAGAGGCTGTTCTCAGTAGTGACGGATGGCAGAACAAGGAGTAATGGTCTCAAGTTACAGTCGGGGAGGTCTAGATTGGATAGTAGGAAAAACTATTTCCCTAGGCAGATGGGAAAGCACTGGAATGGGCTACCCTAGGGAGATGGTGGAATCTCCATCCCTAGAGGTTTTTAAGTCTCGGCTTGACAAAGCCCTGGCTGGGTTGATTTTGTTGAGATTGGTCCTACCTTGGGTAGGGGGCTGGACTTGATGACCTCCTGAGGTCTCTTCCAGCTCTATGAGTCTATGACACCTGCTATAAGACAGCTTCAAGACTCCTGGGCTACTTCCCCACACCTTCCTCAGCCCCTTCCTTCTGTTCGGTTCATCCTCCTAGTTGTGATCTCCTTTCCTCCTACTCCCGGCAGCGCTCTCCTCCTTCCTCCCAGCTGCACACACCCTATAACTGTAGGCAAAGCTTCTTTTATAGCCAGTCCAAACTGGTTTTCTTAATTACCCCCAGGTGTCCTAATTGAGCTAAGCTGGCCTGACTCTGCAGGCCTGGACCCAGATGCTCCATTGCCCCGATTGCCTCTGCTGGTTCAAACCAGCCCCTCCCTGTTACTCTGGGGACAGGGATCTCCTCAGTCTGAGGCTTGTAGATCTCCCCTCCAGTACTTCTTTATAGACTTCTGTTCTGACCCTGTCACCGTACGCAACTTCTGTGATGTTGATTGCGTAGCTGAAGTCGAAGTATCTTAACTCGCATTTTGGCGCTGTCTACTTGTATCAGTTACCACATTGCAGTCAGGAGATAAGTAGTGAAGGCAAGGTGGAGCCATGAGAGGATCAATGCTCCCTCTATTTTTTCCATCCATTTGCAGAATAAATGTTGTTATGTGCACCAAGGAAAGTGCAGATGTGCACCACCAATAAGAACCCATGCAGCTGTCTTTGGGCATGATGCTAATCAGCTGGGTGGCATCTGAATCTCTCCTGTGTCACTGCCAAGTGCTTAGTGTACAGGGAACACTGGTCAGAAAGTCTGGGCCGGTAGCCAAGTTGTGGTCTGACAATGAATAGTGGAGCCAGGGGTGAATTAGAGCCAGGAGCTGGGGTGTAGGGTTCGCAGCACAAGAAGCTCTGTCGGGGACGCAAGCAGGTGGTTGGCATGATTGCTCAGACAGCTCTTTGTAAAACTTCCTGAGTTAGATATACCAGCGTAGCCAATCAGTGGGCTGCATTCAGGCCCCTCCCGTGCTGGAGGGGAGGAAGGGTGAGCTAATCAGTAGGGGTGCCTCTACACAGCAGGACTAAACTCAAAATAAACGACGCATCTTGAGCGACACTAGTTGCGTAGCTTCAGTCGAAATAGCTTATTTCGAATTTGGGAGCGTCTACACAGCCCTTATTTCGAAGTAGAGCACTCTTCCTCTGCCTTCCCTTACTCCTCGTACCATGAGGATTACAGGAGTAAGAAGTCCTCCAGCTCACCATTATTTCGACATTATGTCAAAATAACGGCTTGTGTGTAGACACAGACTATGTTATTTTGGAATAACACTGCGGTGTAGACATACCCTAGAAGCCCTTATCCTCAGGCTGACCTACACCTTCCCTTCATGTACGCTCACACCCGGACTAGCGAAAACCTAGCTCCTTCTCCTATAACTATTATTTTGCCTGGCTGACCATTCCTAATAACAGGACGGTGCGATTCTTTAGCACCTTTCATCTGAAAGCTTGGCTACTAACTTTATAGTCTAAACTATAAACCACTGATAGATTTACCCGGTGTTGCTCAGGTCCTTAACTCAATTAATTTCTGTGTCGCTTCATTGCAATCATCGCTCTGGGGTGGGGCTGGGGAGGAGGGGGGTTCAGGGTGCAGACTGCCCCGGGAAGAGAGGACAACCCCATCTCTCTCTCATCACAGCAGCTTGGGGCCAGCTGAGAAGCACCTCTCCATGGGCGCTGCTGCTCCAGCGGGCACAGCTGGGGGAGGGGTGCATGTCCCCGAGCCGAGGCAGCTCCAGGTTTGTCTGCCCCCTGCAGAGTGATGAATGCAGCAAACTCTGCACTTTACTGGTGTTCATCAGGGAGCAAGGGGAATGTCCCCTTACAAATCAGGGAGTGGGAGCTTCAGTCTCTTGTGCCAACCCTACCAGGTTCCTGGGAAGTGAGACTCAAGGCTAAGAGAGTCCCAGATGGAGGGGGTGGGGCATATCCCCAACCAGCTCCTTTCACCAGCCTGGTGAGTCTCTTTTCCATGTGGTTTTCTGAGAAGCAATCCCCAGTGATGATCAGAGGAAGTTGCCTACCAAATTTGGGTGGATCCTTGCTCTTACCATTTAGGAGGAGTTCTTCCGCAAGCAGACAGATAGACAGACAGACTACATAGTTCTGTCTTTTGTTTCAACCTCTCTCAGGGTATGTCTACACCACAGAGTTTTTCCTGGAAAACCATACTTACGTCCACACTGCTATTGCATTCTTTTGATAAGAAAGTCAAAAGAACGGAGAGGGTTTCCCAATGGCAGAAAACCTCATTCTATGGGTGTGTCTAGACTACATGCCTCCTTCGACGGAGGCATGTAGATTAGCCAGATCGGAAGAGGGAAATGAAGCCGCGATTAAAATAATCGCGGCTTCATTTAAATTTAAATGGCTGCCCCGATCTGCCGATCAGCTGTTTGTCGGCAGATCGGGGCAGTCTGGACGCGATGCCCCGACAAAGAAGCCTTTCTTCATCGACACAGGTAAGCCTCGTGAAACCAGGCTTACCTGTGTCGATGAAGAAAGGCTTCTTTGTCGGGGCATCGCGTCCAGACTCCCCCGATCTGCCGACAAACAGCTGATCGGCAGATCGGGGCAGCCATTTAAATTTAAATGAAGCCGCGATTATTTTAATCGCAGCTTCATTTCCCTCTTCCGATCTGGCTAATCTACATGCCTCCGTCGAAGGAGGCATGTAGTCTAGACACACCCTATGAGGGAGATGCCTTTTTCCAAAAAAGCTTTTTTGGAAACAGGCATGTGTGGACGCAGAAGAGAGTGGGTTTTTTTTCGAAAGAAGAGGCCTCCAGGAAAAAGCACAGGTGCCCTGGTGGCCACTCGGTCCACAGTAATGACAACTGAAATGTGAAATAGCGTCCAATCAATGTGGATGCTCTCTTTTGAAATAAGCTTTTCCAGAAGATCTCTTCCGGAAAAGCTCCTTCCAAAAGAAGCTTGCAGTCTAGACATAGCTTCAAATATCTAGCAGAGAAATGGTGTTCACTTTGCCTTCCACTAGGAGTGAGGCAGATAGTTTAACCATATCTGGGATCACCCTGCAGGAGTAGGAGGCTCGTGAGATGGTGAGCAATTGGGGGTTGCCAATCCTGGACTGATGTCCTAACGCACAACTATAACATAAATAATTAACATGACACTCTGCTAAATGGAGTGATGGGAATTGAGGTCAGTAGAATGTAGTTTTCCAAAATCCCTCTGGGGATAGGACAAGAAGCAATGGGTTTAAATTGCAGCAAGGGAGGATTAGGTTGGACATTAGGAAAAACTTCCTGTCAGGGTCGTTAAACCCTGGAATCAATTGCCCAGGGAGGTTGTGGTATCCCCGTCATGGGAGATAGTGAAGAGCAGGTTAGACAGACATCTAGCAGGGATGATGTCAGTGGGCCAGATCCAGCTCGCCTCGCTCTTTGATCTGGCCTGCACAGCTTCTAACGCATTGCTTGGGAGCCAGGGATGTGCGAGCCCTTTCAAGTGCTTCTATTTAAAGTGCTCATGCCTTCCCCGCAAGCCCTTTAAATAGAAGCACTTGAAAGGTCTCATAGCACCCGGCCCCATTGCTAGTGCATTGCCTAGGAGCCACCAGGGTGATGTGAGCCCTTTCACTCATTTCTATTAAAGGCCCCATCCCGTCTGGCATGACCCTCGACAACTTTGACAACTTTTGAAGGAGCCCCCTTGAAAAATTATTGCCCACCCCTCATCTAGATGGTGCTTGGTCCTGCCGTGAGGGCAGGGACTGGACTTGGTGACCTCTCGAGGTCCCTTCTAGTTCTAGTGTTCTATGACTCTGGGAAAATGGACTTGCAACCATTTTGACCACTTTGCTTTTAGAAAAATGCCTGGAAGCTGTATTGCCCACCTGGGCACAGGACCTCAGTTTTACATGTCATCTGAAAGATCGAACTGAACATCAGGAGAGCTACTAGTAGACCAGTGTTCTATTTTCATCCCTCTAATTCTGTTTAAGAGGCTGAATAATCTTTGTGGTTTACCAATCACAAAGTTCATTTGCTCCTAGGTCCTGGACTTCATTAAGATAAAGAGAGGGACCTAGCTGTTATTTTTGAGTAGGCGCTATCCATTCAGCACCACAAAAGCACTGCCTGAGCAAAGACCAATATAGCACTGAGTTGTCAGAAAATGTAGGTCCTTTGCCGCCTGGAACAGCGTGACCTCGAAGATGAAACAACAAACTGATAATGAGGAAATTCTGCAAGCTTCCCTTCCTAGTTTTAACACTGCTGATTGTTAGTTTTACGACACACTTGCTTTAGCCTTAATCTTAAACATACAACCGAAGTCCATTTTGTTAGGCTCTTGATTGTTTTGTGCTGTTCCTTCATACTAATCAGGAATCACTCTTTCTTCTAAGTCTGAGGGGAAAAAAACTTTTTCCCAAATATAAGTTTCATATGATTTTGTACCTGAAAACAAATATGCTGAGGGATGGCTTTTGCAAAGCTGGTCTTCAATTAATCATCTTTAGCCTTAGCAGCAAATGCAGCTCGTTGCAGAAAAAATTAGGAAGATGCCCCAAATTACAATGATAACAAGGCCAAACTAGCCACATCTTTTGTTATGGTTGAAAGATTCTATGCAAATTAAAGCACAATATTTTTCCTTTTTCTTCATCTTGTTAGGATTAGTTAAGAAATGTCTTTGTTATAAAAACATTATGTTTTTTCCCCTTTATCTAATGGGATTCACCATAGACAGTGAGAATGAAGTTGAACACACAGTGTCAGTTGAAGATCCAGTCCTGCATTTCGAGCAAAACTCAGTGTACATTGAGTTTGGTACCTTAATTTCTTCTTGGTATGTAGATGACTGGAAATAGCTGAAGCTCCTTTGAATGTTGGGGGTCAATTTTTTAGCTAAGTATTAAGGCAGTCTCCATTTCTCTCTGTACAATTTTTGGTGACAGCAAATGATTAGCTGAGCTTGCTTTTTTTTTGCTTCATCAGAGTGAGAAATATTAGAAGTTGCATATCAAGGTGCCTGTCTCCACAAAAAAATGTGAGTTGATCGTTTTCATGAGCAAAATTTATCCCGAAAAAACCATAGTCCAGCTAAGGCCCAGTTGAAAATTAAGACCTAGCTATAAACCCCATTTTCTCCAAAGTTACCATTATCTATCTATCTATCTATCTATCTATCTATCTATCTATCTATCTATCTATCTATCTATCTATCTAGCTATCTATTTGAGTATTTCTGTCTGACTGTGAGTCCTTCTATATGTATATCTGTGCATCTGTGTATTCAAGAATTCTTCCTAAATCATAAGAACTAGGACCACCAAATTTGGCACACGGCTTCCTTTTCACCTAACTTAAAACAAAGCCAGGGTTTGGTTGTGCCTGAAAAATGGGAAGTGTCACGAATGGGACTATTTTCCACACTATGCAATGGGAGGGGCCAGGGAGCAGAGCAATAAGAAAGGGAGGGACACAGAGAGTATGGACGCGATACTGAAAGTGGCCACTGGGGGCAGCTGCAGCACCAACAGGGTGACCAGTAAGACTGGGGCTCTGCCATCTTGCCTCCCTCCAGACCAAGTAAGCAGCCCCCCTGCCTGAAACTTGGATCCTGCT
The DNA here is from genome assembly GCF_049634645.1 of Pelodiscus sinensis. Lineage (NCBI taxonomy): Eukaryota > Metazoa > Chordata > Testudines > Trionychidae > Pelodiscus > Pelodiscus sinensis. Next base: position 24,361,769 of record NC_134730.1, on the reverse strand, counting down.
CCCCTTGGCATCTTCAGGTTGTGGGGGAAGGGTGCTGGAGGGGGAGGGAAGCCCCCAGAACCTCACCCCCCCCAGAACCTCACCCCCCCCCCCCCAGACAACCTACAGGTCATGGGGGAGGGGCTCTGCAGGCTGGGGTCAGCCCATGGAGCCGCTCTTCTCCCCAGACAGCCTGAGGGGGACACTGGTTGGGGGGGCAGCCCTAGGAGCCTGTGCCCCCCAGAAAACTTACAGACCATGGCGGGTGAGGGGGGGCAATGATGGAGTCCAGGGGCATCTCCTGGAGCCTGGCCAGCCCCTGGAGCATCCCCCCCCCATAAGACTACAGAACCACTCCCCCCAAACCAGCACCACTACCCCCAAATCAACTGAAGGCAAGGGAGCAGATGGAGACCAGGGCCAGCCCGCAGACAGCCACTCATTCAACAGGCTGTAGGATCAGGGGGCGCTGCCCCAAGAAAGCCCCCTCCCCCAAGAACAGCTGCATCCCGGGAGGAGCCACCATTGGGGCGCACAGCCCCGGCCCCTCAGTTCAGGGAGCGCTGGCCTGCCCCCCTGGGAGAAGCCACCACCGGAGCAGTATGACCCTTGCTACCATTGGTGGCTGCTGTAAGTCCCCACCACCTCCCAACCCCGTGTCCTGAGTCTTTGCACTTCCCACCTGCCTTGATTTCCACACTCCACCCCCTTCCCTGAGCCCCCCACCTCATTCCCCCTGCCATGAGCCCCTCACCCCTGAGTCCCCCCCATGCCTCCCAACCCTCTGCCCTAAGCCACTCACCCTCTGCCCCCTTTTCACCCCCAAAATATCACTCCAGCCTTCATTTTCCTTTATGTTTGAAAAATACAATCATTAAACTAAAGCATGTATATTTTTCATTTATTTAAACAAAAATCACTTCATTTAAAGACCCTAGCAATGCCAGGTCCATCTGCTTGTTTAGAATATATGCACATGTGGCCAGAAGGAACATCCTTTCTGAAAGGCATGAAAAGGAACACAGTGCTGTATTTTTTCTAATGTATCTTCAATTCTAATGGAGAAGTCTTTTGGAGGAAGAGAAATCCAGGCCTTTCTTTTAATTTGGCAACTTCTGTGTCTTTGTGTTTGACAGAGTGTAGCATTATGCAGAACACAGTAAGATTTTTTTTAAAACAGATATAATCTTTACTATAAAAAGGTGGTTCTCTGAGCTTATCACATGGGACAAACGTTTTTTCAGTTATATAAGGCTATGTCTAGACTGCAGAGTTTTTCCGGGATACCAGAAAAGCTCTGCTGCCTCTGCTTTTTCGGAACAGTTTCTGAAAAAGTAGGATCATTCTTTTGGCATCTCTGTATTCCTTTCTGTGAGAGGAATAAGAAATGTTCTGAAAGAGGCGTTTTTTCCAAAATTTGGCCCCGTGCAGATGGGCCAAATTTTGGAAAAGCCTCTTCCGAAAAAAAAGCGGAAAAAGAGACACAAATTGAAGTTTGCAATTTGCTTATCCTTTTCCGATACAACGCTGCAGTTTAGAAGTAACCTAAGCCTCTCTCTCTCTCTCTCTCATTCACTCTCTCACACACACACCTCTATGAGTTAAACATGTGAAATGAAAACTAGCCATGGAAAACAGACTGAGCTCCTTAATGATAAGGGAGCATAATTTTGGAATTTAAGATCATGTGCTTCTGACAAGCCACTACCATGCACCACTGGGCTGAAATTCTGTGCTCCGTAGATTAGAATGGCTTTCAAAAAGCTTGTGATTTAATCTTATCAGCGGTTTGCTGCTTTTGTGTGTTATTTGCTTTATGTTTCAGAGTATAAGAAGAATATAACGCTGTTTGTTTAGTGATGGAAACTGATTGGGGTTATCAAATGAAGTCTCATAAAAATATGTGGTGCCTTCCACAACTTATGTTCAAAATATCAATACTCTCTCCTTGAAGAGGTGTTATCGAGCCAGGCCTGTGTACCCAGCAAGGATCATTATTGCAAGGTAAATATGGACAATTCAGAAGACTAGACAGAAGACTGTAACTGAGTTGCCTCTCTGTAATCCGTGTTTTGCTTTCCTATTCTTCGTTGCCCCCAAAGCTTTCCCAGTCTTGCTCTGGTATAAAATGGTTTCACCAACTTCACTGTCTGACATCTCCGGAGACCAACTCTTCCCAAGAAGACCAAAAGCTGATCCAGCCCCTGCGGCGGAATGAGTGCTGAATCAATTACCAACAGAGGGGAGAGTGTTCAGGATCAATGGGACTCAGTTCATGGCTTCCCTTTGGTCCCTCTTCCCTCATGTCCTTGAGAGAACTTACTGAATGAAGCTGACATGTCTTTGGTGTCCATTGTATTACCTGAGTGGCTTTTGTATTATTGGAGACAGCGCTATCAGTACCCTCCTGAGGGGAGACACAACAGATGAAAAATCTGGGAATTCAAAGGACTATAGTCTGCTCACTTTGACCTACCATCAGGGGAGAACATAAGGCCACCCTAGAGGTGTGGGGATCGACAGTGGTTTCCTTTCCCCATTCTAGAGAAGCTAAAGTTAAACCACCTGGATTTCCAGGTGGGCCAGAGAAAGGAATCTGGCTGTGGAAGAAGTTTGAATAATTATTTTTATCTAAACTTTCTGCTGTTAAAAGTAGTTGAGAGTTGCTTCACAGGGAGACAGCACTATCTAGTTTCTCCCATTGGTCCAAAACATTGCTGCTAGTGATACTTCGAGAGGGCTTGGAGAACCTCAACCCATCATAGATGCTGCCAATCCCTGCAGGGCAGCAGGGACACACATAAGAACATAAGAACGGATGTACTGGGTCAGAACAAAGGTCCATCTAGCCCAGTAGCCTGTCTGCCGACAGTGACCAGCACCAGGTGCCACAGAGAGGGTGGACTGAAGACAATGATCAGCGATTTGTCTCCTGCCATCCCTCTCCAGCCTCTGACAAACAGAGGCCAGGGAAACCACTTCTACCCAATGGCTAATAGTCTTTGATGAAATTATCTAGCTTCTCTTTAAACTCTGTTATAGTCCTAGCCTTCACAGCCTTCTCTGGCAAGGAGTTCCACAGATTGACTACACGCTGTGTGAAGAAGAACTTTCATTTATTAGTTCTAAACCTGCTACCCATTAATTTCATTTGGTGTCCTCTAGTTCTTCTATTATGGGAACTAATAAATAACTTATCTTTATCTGCCCTTTCCACACCACTCACCACCCCTCAGTCTCCTCTTTTCTAAACTGAAAAGTCCCAGTCGCTTTAACCTCTCTTCATATGGGACCGTTTCAAACCCCTAATCATTTTAGTTGAACCCTTTCCAAGGCCAAAATATCTTTTTTGAGGTGAGGAGACCACATCTGTACACAGTATTCAAGATGTGGGCATACCATAGTTTTATACAGGGGCAGTAAGGGTACGTCTACACTACATGGCTCCGTCGACGGAGCCATGTAGATTTGTTTATTGGGCAAAGGGAAATGAAGCGGCGATTTAAATATTCGCCACTTCATTTAAATTTACATGGCTGCCGCGCTGAGCCGACAAACAGCTGATCAGCTGTTTGTCGGCTCAGCGCGCTAGTCTGGACGCTCCCCTGCCGACATCAAAGCCCTTTGTCGGCAGCCCCGGTAAACCTCATCCCACGAGGAATAACGGGGCTGTCGACAAAGGGCTTTGATGTCGGCAGGGGAGCGTCCAGACTAGCGCGCTGAGCTGACAAACAGCTGATCGACTCAGCGTGGCAGCCATTTTAATTTAAAATAAGCGGCGATTATTTAAATCACCGCTTCATTTCCCTTTGCCTACAACCCTCATCTACATGGCTCCGTCGATGATATCAGCCTAAGATATTCTGGGTCTTATTTTCTATCCCTTTCTTAATAATTCCTAGCATCCTATTTGCCTTTTTGACTGCCGCTGAACACTGTGTGGAAGTTTTCAGAGAACTATCCAGGATAACTCCAAGATCTCTTTCCTGATTTGTCGTAGCCAAATTAGCCCCCATCATACTGTACGTATAGTTGGGGTGATTTTTCCCGATGTGCATTACTTTACACTTATCCACATTAAATTTCATTTGCCATTTTGTTGCCCAATCACTCAGTTTGGTGAGATCTTTTTGGAGTCCCTCACAGTCTGCTTCTGTCTTGACTATCCTAAACAGTTTGGTATCATCCGCAAACTTTACCACCTCACTGCTTACCCCTTTCTCCAGATCCCACACACACACATTCTCTAGAAACCACCTTGGAGTGGGAGGAGCAGTTCTCCAATTCTCAGCCAAAGGTTTTGTAGTACCAGGAGTAAGAAGGAGCATGTGGGAGCGCTACCTCACAGATTCCATGGACAGAAATGATACACGATGGTTGTTCAAGCCACACTGTACTGATTTCTGAAGGGTGCATGCTGGCTTGCTACTAGAATGTGTCTTATCTGAAAAGGTCATGGCATAAATGCCATCCAGGGAATAAACCCATCCAGGAAATAAGTCAATGGGATTTGTTATGATGCCAGCCAAGGATTCTAGTTACCCACAATTCATTGGGGGGGGAGTGAAAGAGACGGCCATTTCCTGCCATATCCTTGGAAGGCGTTCTTGAGTTAAGTTGAGGTATTTGGGGGATCTGTAGCATTATATGAATGGCGGTGAGGAGTCCTGTGGCACCTTATAGACTAACTGAAGTGTAGGCGCATAAGCTTTCGTGGGCATCTAACAAAGTGGGTCTTTGCCCACGAAAGCTTATGCGCCTACACTTCAGTTAGTCTATAAGGTGCCACAGGACTCCTCGCCGCTTTTGCAGATTCAGACTAACACGGCTACCCCTCTGATACTTGATTATATGAATGGGTATTTATGTCTTATTATTGTCCTGATTGTATGTAACCTTTCAAGGGGGCAGCTGAGACAGATGTGAGACCTGAGGGTTCAAAGAACTGTGCTAAACAAAGTGCCAGACAAGACTGGAACCTGGGAACATAAGTGTTAAATGGTTTCCCTGGGGAAAGTCTAGGGGGAGGTGAATGCAAATTCCCCACCTCCAATGATACAAAATCCAGCTTTTTCAAATTAAGTGATCCCGTGTCTGCCGGTCACTTGTCATACAAGGGCAAGATCGATGTCCCAAGCTGCATAAAGGAATGTCTGAACTATTCCTAGTTGTTCTGATTCTGATCTGACACTGTTATGAACTCGTAACACAGGGAAAGCCCGGTTGGGATTTATGGATAGCTACCACTCCCCAAGGTTGGAATTCATTGACCCCGGTAAGCTTTTTAGCAGGTGTGTAGAGCCTTTGGCTGTTTTTAGTATGTTTTCTCTGTAATGCTTTTTCCGTAACAATAAAATGCTTTCAGTGGAAATGGTCAGACGAACAATGAAAACGATGTTTTGCAAAATGGCTAGCGCATTCGGTTTTGGGCTCACCTCTCCAAAGCCACCGCCCAGTGACTTCACTATAAGATCATTCTTCCCCACTGCCTCAGCTGCTCCTTCTGTGCAGGCCCACTGAGAAGGGACAAAAGGGGCAGTTGCCCTGAGGCCTGGAGAGTCAAAAAGGCATGGAGTTCCTGGCCACTGACAGGGCTTCTGTTGCAGCAATGGTGGCTAGAGTTTCAGGCCCCATTGAATTGCCACTGGAGTGTCGCTCTGCACAGCTTTGAGAGCTGGGAGGGGAGCGCACGGCAGACTGGGAGGCGCTAAGGGCTGACAGGCTAAGGGCCCTCCCCTTCTTCCAGAGGCCCCGCCCCTTCTGCCTGAGGCTCCGCTCCTTTTGAAGTACAGCATCATGCCCCACCCTCCTTTATCCCGGGGCCTGTGGTGGCTGTCAGCCCTGCTGCTTCTGTGTAATAAAACAGAACGAGCTCTGGAAAATGCAGGACCACATATGGACCCAGGAATAACGATTACGATGAAAAATCCTCATTGACCAGAGCAAAAGCCCTGAGCAGCTTTATCCAGAGGATGCCATATGCCAGGGCCTCATGCCTCTAATAAATCTGCATTTGATCATGTGCTATAAGTCCTTAAGCACATTGTAGAAACTGGATAAATCCTCTTTCGGAATTGACTAGCTTTAAAAAAATGAAAATGAATATAATGCCATTTATTTGAACATCAACCGATTTCCTGTAAAAGAAACCGAGACATGGGAGGGGAAGGTATTATTTTATTTTAATATTTTACCACTGCGGCATGTGACTCTCCAGCCAAATCAGAGGAGGTGGTGCACGTGAAGTGTGAGACCCTTGACACATGAATTAACGGTGCCGGAGAATGCCATCCTCCCTCCTTGCACTTTAGATTATTGCTGAGTAAGTGGCGCTTGCACAGTATGAAAAAGACCACACGTTACGGGAGCTATTTGCCAAGACGGGCAGAGGTGGTGTCCTTAGCCTGAATTTGTCAGAATCTGGGAATGGGCACCAGGGGATGAATCACTCCATGATTCCCTGTTCTGTTCACTCCCTCTGGGGCATCCAAGATTGGCCAGTTTGAAGACAGAACACTGGGCTAGATGCACCTTGGGTCTGATCCAGTGTGGCCGGCCTTATGTTCTTATTATCTATACTATGGCTCCTACTGGTCAAGCCAATCTGGGGCTAGCATTAGTGGGAACTCTTTTTCCTATTTCCCTCGTGTGCACATGGCCTACATGCACAAGTGTAAATTGTTACCCACAGACCTAGAAAGTCCAGACAGCAGCAGCGCAAAATTCCCTATGGGGCCCGTCCATTGTTTCTCCATTGCCCCAGAGAAAGTACACACGGAAAGGTGAGGAAATTCAAATTCTGAATAGACCATCTCTTCCTTAGCATTCTGCTCTGCCTTCCACCCAGCAAAGCATGGAAGCATGTGCTACGGTAAACCACACACCTGCTGGGGGTGAGGGTGGAGGCACGTCCCATCTACTAGCACTGAGACACCTTATGGAGAAAACAACAAGTCTGCTCTACAGCCTTAGCCCCAAGGCAGCTGCTTTTAGCTTCTGCAATAGAGACTCGTGCACTAAGCTCAAGAGGCCCCATGTTCGATTCTGCCAGCAGATGGCTGGGGTCTGCCAGTGTTACAAGTGGGGGCTTGTCCAGGAAAGGTCTGACGCACACGACATGCTTCCTCCACTTCAGCGGTCCCAGGTTCAATTCTGCCCGCAGCTGACAGGAATTTGCCAGTGTTACACTATGTCCCATTGTTTGTATTTTAGTACAGGCAGTCTCCGGGTTACATGGATCTGACTTACATCGGATCCCTACTTACAAACGGGGTGAGGCAACCCCACACTAGCTGCTTCCCCCCAGCAGACCAGGGAGACGCGGAGCGGCTTTTCTCAGCAGACACCTCAGCTTGAGAATAAAGGACTGAGGGAAGTGAGGTGTGGGAGAATAAAACTGAGCTCTGGAGAAATGTTTGGCTAGAGTTTCCCCTACAATATGTACCAGTTCCGACTTACATACAAATTCAACTTAAGAACAAACCTACAGTCCCTATCTTGTACATAACCCGGGGACTGCCTGTACTAGGCATCCCTGCTTAAATCCAGCACACGGCCAGGTGCTTTGTAGGACTGCCTGCTTGCACAGTGTCACCAGGAAATAGACTGAGCTCCACAGACTCGTCTCAGATAGCAAGCACCTGACAAATAATACTGCACTTTAGCCTTAGGGCATATTCAAACAGATGGAAGGTTCCTTGTTCACTTGCCAAGCCTCTCGCTCTTCCAGAGAACCTGTTTTGATTTTGTAACCTCTGGGAGGATTGCAACATCCGAATTCAGCTACTTTACAACAGGTGCCAGGCTGCTGTTTGTACCTCTGCAAGTACGTTTACACTTATTTCGTGAGCAGCCTAAGAAGAGGCAAATTATATGAGCAATCCATGAGCATCTTTAAAAATGAATATCACTCCACATCGATTTTTCTCTTTTTATGGGCCAGATGCTGACGTCTTTCTTTGTCTAGGCCCAGATGCTGATTGTGTACAGCTAATACTTACTACCCTGAAGTACGCCCGCTTGTTTCGATGCTATTCAATGGCAGAGTCTCAAAATCCTGCCCTATATGGCATTGTGAGTTCAGCATCTATTATTCACCATAGCAACTGCACATTATCTTCTCCCCATGCTCATGACAAGTCTTACTAACTAAACTACAAACAGGAATCACACCAGGGCCTGGCCTGAAACCCCATTTTCCTCTCCTTAGGCTACATTCCTTGCATTGATCGGGGCAATTTTCTGTCCAGTCCAAACCAGATCCTAGAGTTCGTAGCAATTGTACTTTCCATCTTGTAAGCACAGCAAAACAGGTCAGGGTGCCTAAGCTGGGGGGCAGTGAATGGGAAGAGACCAGAATGATTTTTTTTCTCCCCTCCCGCACAAATGGTAACATTTTCAATGTTTACAGGAGTGAGAGCTGAGCAAATAGTTCCTCCGCTGTAATTTATAAAAAGGGTGAAGCTTCACGGATCATAGCGCTTAGTGAAATGTCGTGTGTTTATATAGGCTGAACCGCTCTAGTCCAGCACTCTCAGCATCTGACTGGTGCCAAACCAGAGAATTTGCCAGATCCCAGGAGGTCAATATTGTCTAGCACAGGGATGGGTTATTATTTTTAATGGGGGGCACGCCAAGATTTTGGTCAAAGGGTTCTACTTTTTTTCTGCCAAGGGGAGCTGAAAGATTGTGCTGGGGGTGGGGGCAGCATGTGAAGCCTTCCTCCTCCCTCTGTCCCCCCGCCACCAACATGTGGAGCAGAAAGGCACATGAAGCAACCAGCCACTTTGAGCAGCATAGGGCTGCTCTCTGCTTACTGGGCTTTTTGATGATATTTGGGGGTAAATCAGAGATAGATAACAGCACAGAACACTGAGAGCCAGGACTGGGTGTCTGTAAACAAACATTATGAGATTGTGGGAAACTTGACCACACCCGTGATAATCGGGCATCCAGCTAACTCAAATCATGCTGGACCACGGATGTTGCCGGACTAGAGAGGTTCAACCTGCATTTTATAAGAAGCTTGTGAACCTTTGCTTACGCTGTTCTCAAAGCAGTGACAAATTACGAGTCATTCTTTATATATTTACATTACTGTAGCCCTTAGAAGCCCCCATCATGGAGTAGGACTGTACTGCGCCAGGTGCTGCACAAACAGAACAAAAAGACCATCTCTGATCCCTGGTTCTGGATGCTGAGAATGTAGGAACTTAGGCTATGTCTAGACTATGAGGTTTTTGCGGGATGTCCAAGGAACACAGTTGCTCTTCCGCTTTTTTTGTGGAAGAGCAAACACGCTCTTTTGGGGAGAACCTGTATACCTTATTTCATGAGGCATAAGGGCTCTGCTGAAAGAGGTGGGTTTTCCACCATTTGGCCCCATCTAGACGCAGAAAGCCTCTTCCGCAAAAGCAACTGGAAAAAGCTACGCAAATTGCAGAGTGCAATTTGCGTCACTTTTTCTGATAACACCCCGTAGTCTAGAGCTAGCCTTAGAGTCAGACCAGCAATCTATCTCTTCTATGCATGACAACTGTGCTTAGAAAGTTGTGGGTGCTGCCGTCAGATGAATAAATCGTGATCATAACCCCCCCACAAGCAGCGTCCAGTAGCTTAAAGAAAAGATAAACCATCCTCATCACGCAGCATGTGCCTGCGCGTGCATCGTTAGATGTGGGGATGGGAGATTCCTTCCTGACCCCTCTTCCAAGGTTCAGTATATCAGGAATGGGAAACTTTCTAATGGTTAGAATTAGAGGTGAGTTCTGTTCTCAGCTTGCCTCTGACTGGCTGTGTGATTCTGACCCCGACATTTGAATCTGCCTTTGTGCCTTAGTTTCCCCATTCATAAAATCCATTCCCATTCAGCCAGCAGTACTATTCATGGTAGAAAGAGTTACGCAACGTGACTCTGAGTGGAAGAATTGGTTAATTAATGTTTGCAAACAACTTTATTGTATTATTATTATCATTATAAATAATGCACCAGATCTTATCTAATATTGGCAATAGAATCTAGAGACACGTGAATAGGTAAAGTCTCCATTTCAGGTTTAATTTAATTAGAAATTGAAAAAAAAAACTAAACAAAGCTCCAGCATTTTGATTATTACCTGAATTTTCTTGATGCACTTGATTTTGGCAAAGATCCCTCTGAATCTTTCCCTGTTTACAACCCCCTCAACAAGCAAAAAGGCAGAAAACAGCATGTGAGTTCTCTTCGCCTCGCACTCGGTCTGGACTGCCCTATACACAGGCAACACAAAATGAACGCTTGTACCGCGCTAAAGATCAAACTCATTAGTGCATTGGGCTAAAATAGCATTCGAATCCTTTGTGTATTGTGAATCAACAACACCTGGCTTCCCTCACAAAGAACCACTCTCCCCACACCTACAACCACACAGAAGGGAATAAAAAGCAAGAAAGACACAGTCATCGAGAGCGAGTGGAATAATTAGGCTGTACTGAACTCTTCTAAAGAGCTGATGAAAACCTTCAACCTTAAAACAACAGAAATAATAAGGCCATCTTTTTAAATGGGGCACTCTATTAAAACTATAGTGAGACAGGAAGATACAGGGAGATGTACAGTTTGGAGTATAGGGAGATGGGAGCAGAAAAAATCTGTGCATACGTGTGTGGGGGGGGAGTATGTATATACACATCACATATATGTATGTGTGCGTGGATAATGATTTTCCATAGAACATAGGGGAGAAGCAGCCACTTTCATGATTCTGAATTTTACGGAGTTCATTGTTACGACTCCCTTTAAATCCTAAAATGATAAAAAGTGAATTTGTATGAAAACGAAGCAGCCAAAAGATGTTTAGTGAGATGCTACCACACACAGGGCTGGGTAGAAGTGATTTTCCCATGCTATGAGAAGATTTGTCATTTTGAAATTGTTCCCAGTCCGAATTGGGATTAAAAGTTAAAACCTTGAAAATGTTCATTAATCAAAAGCTGGTGGAAGGGAGGAATGAGAGTCCAGAAGAAGTTTCAGTAATTTTGAAATCCTCTGTTTCCATTTCACACCTTTTCTTTTCAAACTTTTCTAGTGTCAATTTGCGAACATTCTGAAAGAAAAAGTCATTTAGACTGAAAAACAAATCAAAACATTCTGGTTCAAAACTGTCCAGTGGGATGCTTTGACAAGATTGAAACTTTTCAGACCAATTTTCTTTTTATTCGGGTGTTTTGTAATCAGTTTGGGTTTCAACAGATTCGCATTTTTAGGAAAAAAAATATTGTCCGAAAATTCCCAGCTCTAATCACGCAATCCCAAGAACAAAAATTCACAACTCTGAGCAGCATTTTTTGCTGTCGCTTTTGCTTTGCAAGTGAGAGCTTTCTCATAATACTGTGGCATGGCTTAAAAAACTACCTGGGCCAACGTGCCCAAAACATAGAAAATATCATCAGAGCAATATAAAATTTTCCTTCATTCTGAAATCTTGAATGCTCTCCTGTTTCTACCTAACACAATATTGATATTGTTTTCTACAAGCTGGGCTGCCCTGTTTGGAAAAGTCCTCAGCCCAACTTGAAACGTCTCTCCAATGTGTAGGTATGATAGCAATATAAAACATAAACCATCTTACCTTTGTTCGCTCTTCCATAAGCAAGGTACATCAAGTGCCTCTTTGGTATCTGCATGCCAGTAGTTGTGCAACTGTTAACTACATGCTGGGTTAATAAAGAAAGGCAAAAGCCCACAAACTCCAAAGACTCAGGTTAAACATTTACCCCAGTTTGCTCCTACACTCTAACCCAGAGGATCTACTTACCTAGCCTCTGGCATCTTGAGAAACAGGTGACAGCCACTCTACAGCATGCCTGGTTACTTCCCTGTCTGCTCTTCAAACACTGGCTACAGAATGCTAAGGTCACTGAAGCACAACAAGAAATACCACTCACAATGGAAGTGATATTTCAAATGTTTACAGGCAGGGTTGGTTGGCAAATATCTTCTGACCTGCTATTATAGGACTAAGCCACTTTCTTCTGTTGTCTTTTTTACAGATCCTTTTGTTCCCAGGCGAAGGTGGAATGCCAGTGTTTGTTAACCTTGTTTTCGATGGGTGGGTTACGTATTCCTTGGTGTTATATGTGGACTAGGACAAGTTAGAGGTGTGCAAAATGTTTCAAGAGAAAGATATAAAGAGACACCTCTTCCATTGCTGCTTGAAAGAAAGAAAGAAAGAAAGAAAGAAAGAAAGAAAGAAAGAAAGAAAGAAAGAAAGAAAGAAAGAAAGAAAGAAAGAAAGAAAGAAAGAAAGAAAGAAAGAAAGAAAGAAAGAAAGAAAGAAAGAAAGAAAGAAAGAAAGAAAGAAAGAAAGAAAGAAAACACACTTCAGTTCACTCTTTGGGAACTTTTCTAGTCATCATAAATATAGTAGCCCAATGTCTGTGACTTTGTAACGGTGAAATGATGGCTGTTTCCTCTGGGCGGCGCTGTTGCCTCCCAGAGGGAACAGCCAGGGGGCGGGGCCTGGATGAGCATGCATCTCTGACATCAGGAAAGGGCACCGGATTGAAAAAGAGGAAAGCGGAGCAGACACAGAGGACGCGAGGGAGACAGAGAGAACGGAGGAGGCGGAGGACAGCGAGTGAGAGAAATGCAGCAGGAGGAGAAGAGAACCACAGAGTGAGAGGCAGGAGGGGGAGAAGAGAAAGAGAGAGAGGCAGAAGGTGGAGGAGAGCTAAGAGAGAAAGGGGGAGGCAGTAGGAGAAGGAGAGAGAGAGGAAGATACACGGAGCGAGAGACCGGAGGCTCAGAGAGAAGACCAACGTGGAGGAGAGACCTGAAAATCCCGTCTTATGGCGGGCTAATTGGCTAGTTTAAAAATGTTTGCCGACTCTTTGCTTTTCCCACCTCTACATTCAAGTTGCAGCTAACAATTTACTCTTCCTATGCTGTGACTGTGTCTTCCCAATTCTTGAATTCCTTCACTAGCTCCAGCTTTCTACTGCATTCACATCCGTGCACCGCATCCTGCTCTGCAAAACTCCACCCTCCCTTATATCAGCGACGGGGAGGCTAGTGAACGGGTTACGTCCGTGGCCTTCCTTCACATCACTGGGCTGTAGGATTGTCACAACCGGGACGGTCTCCTGGCATAGGGCAGTTTTGCTAAGTGTGCTTGCATACCTAGAATTTGCAGGGGGTGCCAACTGAACCGCAGCAGCGCTGTGATTGGGTGCGGAGGGAGCACCCGGCTGCTGCAGCCAATGTGTGCAATCAGCGCTCACTTACTTCATGTAACCTTGCTTTCGGTGTGTGTCACTTTAGTTATAAAGGTAGGGAAAAACCTATGCACACGGAAACCCGTGTAATCTGGCAGCCTTGCACATAGGCAACACTAAACAAAATACCTAGCAGGCCACATATAGTGCCTGGATGGGTTGTGTGTGGCCTTTGGGCTGCATATAGTGCCTCGATGGGTCGCGTGTGGCCTTTGGGCCACAGGTCACCCATCACTACCTTATATCCCCACCCTCATCTCCAAATACGCACTACCCAAGCAGGCTAGGCTCTGGAATCTGGGTCACTCCCTTTTTTCCCCCTACTCCTGATTTTGCACCATTTTTCACTTCATCCTCCCTGTTCACATTAGCTTCTCCATTCAAGCCCACCATGCTATCCCTTTCCTCCGTCATAAAGACCTCAAAAAGCCCTTGAAGCAGTCACACTGTAGTGCTGTGTTCACTTTGTTACATACCTCCGCACTGTACTGCATAGAGTGTAAGCTGTTCAGGGCACAGCCTTCCTGCAGCCCATACTGCACCAGTGCAAGGTTCACTGAATAGTGCTCCGTAAATACGAAAGCGAAACAAAAACGAGAGAGAGCTGGGAAAGGACATGGTCGGTCCAGCAGAGGGATGAGGGCGATCCTATGCCAGAGGAGTTGAGAGGACGGTGGAGTGCCATTAGAAGTCCAAGCTAGCACTTCAGAATTAGGTGTTTCAAATTATGCCGCTAAATCCATATTCAGTCCCTTCAATCAGTGATCTGATTTTGGATGGTGCCGCCCAGGTTGGCATTGGTCCTGCTTTGAGCAGGGGGCTGGACTTGATGGCCTCCTGAGGCCTCTTCCAGCCCTAGGATTCTATGATCTCTTATTGACTTCAACACCTTTGCAAACTAGGTCATGTATTTTAGAGCATGCATGGATTTACAGCACCCGAGTTTGAAAACTCTGGTGTCGGTCCTTTAATCACGAGGGACATGCCCATGTCCTAAATGAATAGCACGCCAGTATCAGCTGGAGCAGCAGAAAGTATTACCCTTAGGGATGCCCCAAAAGCAACCCCCCAAAGCAATAAGAGTTGATACACTTGCAGGCCTTGCGGCATCCAAAGATGCAGATAGGCACTTTTCAAAATCCTACCAGTTGTCTAAGCAAGTTAAGTGCCTACTTCCTATTGAACGTCCCTTATGACTTTTCCTAGAGACTTAGTACCGGCAGCAGTAGTTAACAGACTTGAGAGTCTAACAATCATCTCTGTGTGTTAGGTGCACTCAGAAAAGCTTGGGGGATTTATGAAAGCTCCTTCTTGCCCCTTCTTCCAGCCCATGCTGTGGAGTATCCAGAGACACCCAATGTGTTGGAGGTCTCCTGTTGCATAAGCTGCTTATACTGTGTCACCACATACTAACAAAACAGGTATATGGAATTTGTGACAGATGCTAAGCTGACCAAAGTTCAGAATACAGAAAAGCAGATTAGTTTTCCTTCTGATTAAAAATTCTGCCCTTGTGCATTGCTCCTAGCAGTTAGGTCACTGTACTAGGGCTATGTCTAGACTGCAGGCTTCTTTTGAAAGAGGCTCTTTCGAAAGCATCTTTCGAAAGAGCCTCTTTCGAAAGATCGCGTCTAGACTGCAGGCGGATCTTTCGAAAGAGAAATCCGCTTTTTCGAAAGAGAGCACCCAGCGAGTCTGGATGCTCTCTTTCGAAGACGGCCTCTTTACATTGAAGAACGCCTTCTTTCGAAAGAGGAGCTTTCGAAAGAAGGCGTTCTTCCTCGTGAAACGAGGTTTACTGCCATCGAAAGAAAAGCCGCGTTCTTTCGAAATAATTTCGAAAGAACGCGGCTTGAGTCTGGACGCAGGGGAAGTTTTTTCGGGAAAAGGCTACTTTTCCCGAAAAAACCCCTGAGTCTGGACACGGCCTAGGACTCAACAGACTTGAATTCTATTCCCAACTTTACCATAGATGTGATCTTTCTTCTCTCACCCTTTATCCATGTTGTCTATTTGGACAGTAAACTCTTTGAGGCAAGGACGGCACCTAACAACAACTGAGGCTATGTCTAGACTGCAGGCTTCTTTCGGAAGAAGCTTCTCCGGAAGAAATCTTCCAAAAAAACTTCTTCCGAAAGAGAGTGTCCACACTGCAAAAGCATCCACTGAATGGACGCTATCTCGCATTTAAGCTGAGATTACTATGGGTGGAATGTCCAGCAGGGCACTGGTGCTTTTTCCTCTTTCCTCTTCTTTCGAAAGAACTCCCTCTTCCCCGTCCACACATGCCTTTTTCCGAAAGGGCTTTTTTAGAAAACAGCTTCTTCCTCATAGAAAGAGGTTCAACAATGTCAGAAAAAACCCTCCATTCTTTTGAATTTTTTTTCAAAAGAATGCAATTGCAGCGTGGACATAAGTGAAGTGTTTTTGGGAAAATGGCCATTTTTCTGAAAAAACTGCATAGTGTAGTCATACCCTGGGGTGTCCAATCGCAGCTGGAGCCAAAGGTGCATTCAACAGTATCAAGTAGTAAAAATAATTGTTCTTGTGAATAAAGTGAGTAAAGTTTGGAAAAGAAGTCCCAAGTCTCTGTGTTCTGCCTCTCGCGCATATGCATGTGCTCTTTCTCTCTCACACTCACACTCACACAGTGAGAGAGAGAGTCTACAAATATTACTTCTTTTGTGAGTGGAAATCCAGTTCTGCCTCGGTTAGCACAACAAAGTGAACAAGGAGGGAATATTTCATTGCCAACACTTCTTTGATTTTTTTTTCTTCTCAGTCAGGTAATTTTAAACTCTAAATATTTCCAGTTAGTCTATGCAAAGTCTTGTTTTGTCTACTGTAGTTGAGTGTTATTTCACTTTCTTCTCACTGATGAAAAACTTGACTGTGCTTGGTCTTTGCCATTGCATAAGTTGGAACCTGAAAACTTTAGAGGGTACGTCTAGACTACAGGCTTTTGTCGACAGGCTTTGTCAACAGATACTGTCGACAAAGCCTCTTGACAAAAAGTGTCTAGACTACAGCCAGTTCTGTCAACAAAGCAAGCCGCTTTTTC
Source organism: Pelodiscus sinensis (assembly GCF_049634645.1). Classification (NCBI taxonomy): domain Eukaryota; kingdom Metazoa; phylum Chordata; order Testudines; family Trionychidae; genus Pelodiscus; species Pelodiscus sinensis. Next base: position 24,345,475 of record NC_134730.1, on the reverse strand, counting down.
GACAGAGAATCTAGACGCTGTCTTTTGAAAAAGCACAGTGTGGATGCAATAGTGCCTTTGGTCTACAGAACTCTGTCAACAAAAGGCGTTATTCCTCGTAGAATGAGGTTTACCGCCACTGACAAAACTGCCGCGTTCTGTCGACCTACTGTCGACAGAACTCAGCGGTAGTGTAGACGCAGGTATAGTTTTGTCGACAAAAGTCCACTTTTGTTGACAAAACCCTGTATTCTAGATACACCCTAGGAGCCCAGCAGGGAATACAGCTGAAACACAGAGGCCTCACCAGTGCAAAACTGGTCCTTTCTTTGCTTTAACAAAGATGACATGCAGCCGTATGCTGCATGATGTTACACTAATACTTTAATCATCTTTTATTGCAGGCGTGACTTTTTATCATTCAGTGTTAGTGCCTTGTTTCAGCTTTCCGACATATGGAGGAGATTTTTCTCCCATTGTACAATCTGATTTATAGGCATCTAAAACCTACTCGGCTCAAAACAACTAAATGTCTGTTTAATATTTGGGGCTCAAAAGGAATGTGTTGGCCTTTATTTCAGGCTGTCATGGAACATAAGACTCTGTCTCATGTGTGCAGGCTTTTGACATTAAATCGAGTCATAATTGAAATATGCCTGACCTACAAAGGCCTTAATTACTGCGTATTGCCGGGTGCTTCTCGCTGGCAACATCACACTGCTAAGAAAAATGAGTTTACACCACTACAAAGTCTGGGCTAACACCACAAGCAAGATAAAAAGGAAAACAAAAATCGTCTTCAAGTAAGGAACACAGAATTCTATGCTCCTGAAAATGAATGTCCCCATCTCATGACACGGAGCATCAGCAACATTTATATAACACACTTGGAAACGAAGCCAGATGGATGCTTGGGTTAGTGGCTGTTTGTCCGATATCCATCAGACCTCTCCTATCACTATGTGGCCCTTGACTTGCTTTCCCTCCCTCTCAACCTGGTCTTTTTCTATCCCCCACCTCCCTTTTATTCCCCTCCCTCTTCCCTTTCCAGCCTAGCATGTCCTTAAGCAGAAATCCTACCCAGTCTAGTGGTGGGCTATAGAAATGTCACAGGGCTTTGTATTATTCTAGACATTCCAACCATTTAACACAGAATGGGATCTTTCCTACTCTCCCCTGGGATGCTATAGCAGGGCTATCATCTTCCATTCAATCCTAAAGCTGGGGTCTCAAACTCCTGACCTGCGGGCCATCCGCAGCCAGGGCAATTGTGCAATCTGGCCTAGTACTCCCCGCAGGCCAGGGGAGAGGGGCTGTCCATTACTGGCCGCCAAGCCCCACCCCTTCCCAACATGGCCCGCCCTTTCCCCCTGTGATGGGGTATATCAACCCCACACTGGAGCAGAGGGGGTTAACCTGACTCCCGCCCCCACAGCCCGGCTGGGCATGCTCCAGCTGGAGTCCAGCTATAAGAGCCTGTGGAGCTGCTCAGTCTGGTCTGACTGTCGCCGGGGAAGGAGGTGTTACTAGAGCTCTTGGGAAGGAACCGTCAGCAGACCAGGCGACAGAAAACAGCCAACAGGAGGCAGTAGATGAGGTACCCAGTCCTGAGGGGAGAGATGGAGAGGACTACCCAGAGGGCACTGGGAGGAAGTAGCCCAAGTCAGGGAATTGCTCCCTGGGAGTTTGGCATGTTGTGGTAGGATTCCCCGCTGAGCTAGGGGCCCTTGCTCTATGTGGGTTTCACTTTAGTAATACCAGTAGGAAAAAAACGATGTGGACAAAAAACAGTGGACTCTGGCAAGCCTGCGCATGGGCAACGGTAAACACAATGTGTCGTGGGCCACACATAGAATCCCATTGGATCACATGCGGCCCTCAGACTGCAGGTTGGTTACCACTGTGATATGGTGATCCCTTCCGGCCTTAAAAATCTATTATCATGACTGGATGACTCTGAATTATCGCCATTGGTCCTGGTTCTGATCTGCTTATGCCTGTTTTACATGGGGGTGGCTGTGGACCGTTCCCACTTGATTCCAATGGATGTGAGATCAGAATCCAGTTTTTCGCATCTTGGTGATTCTTCCCTTTTCTCCTTTTATATTCAGTGGCACATTTCTTATGTCAGACGTTATCTCTTGCCAGCAGAGTAGTAGTTGCGAACTCTAATCACCGAAAGCACTCAGAAGGCAGCGTGTGCATTAAAAAGCTTTCTCCCAGCTCATGGCTCAGAGGCATGAAAGTGGAGGGATATTTTTATTTTTCTCAGTATTACTTGAGAATACCATGCCACAGTCAGCTACATACCGAGGGCAAGTTCTAGACCATGATTGAGCTCACTGGCTCCCAAACCGGGACATCTCTCAGTGCTCCATTTATAAAATGTCTGCGATGCTCTTTAGCACTCTTGCACCCGGACATGTATAACTCCAGGGTCTAGAAGCAAATGGCTGGGGAGGTGATGAGGGAGCTGATGGCTCGGTTAAGACTGCATGGCTTTCATTTGCTTTTCAGCGGAGTTATTTTCAGTGCCCACAGAAGAAAACCTCCAGACAACGAGAGCATGTGAGAGATGAGACAGAGCATCTGAAGGAGGGCGATCAATACCTGCGGAGTGTTTGGGCTTATTAGCCACCTCCAAAAAGGGGAGGGGCCCTGGAGAAGCACTGGCACAGGAGGAGCTGAGAGAGGGTCCGTGCCTCACAGAGCAGTGGCCCATGCGCCATCCTTAAAGGGTGTGCAGTGGAATTGCAGCTAGCAATGGCGCCTTCTGCTTCTTCTTCACCCCCAACCCCAGGGGGGCAGTGCATGCTTGTGAGGGTGCACAGAGTTGCAGTCTCTAAATCGGGGCAGGCAAAATATGGCCTGCAGGCCAGATCCAGCCCACCACGCTGCTGGATTCGGCCCACAGCCCAGCGCGGGCTTCAGCCAGCCTCCCTGCCTGCCCCATGTCTATGAATGCTGCGAGGCTGGAGAAGGTGGGCAGAGACTTTGCGCGCTGACCCCACTCCCACCACAATCTCACAGCTCCTATTGGCTGCTTTCTGGCCAATGGGAGCTGTCTGTTTGAAGGACAAGCAGTGCACAAAATACCTCTCCTCTCAGGCTTGCAGCCTTCAGAGAAACGTCTTCTGACAGTGGCTAATGCCATATGCCCCAGAGGGAGGGAATAGAACAGGGAATCATCAAGTGATCCATCCCCTCTTGCCTGTTCCCAGCTTCTCACAAACAGAGACAAGGGGCCCCATCCCTGCCCATCTTGGCTACCAGCCATTGAAGGACTGGTCCTCCATGAACTTATCTAGCTCTTTTTTAAACCCTGTTTAAGTCCTGGTTTTCACAACATTCTCTGGCCAGGAGTTCCACAGGTTGACAGTGCGCTGCATGAACAAAAACTTCTTTTGTTTGTTTTAAACCTGCTACCTATTCAGTTCATTTGGGCCGTGTCCAGACTCAGGGGTTTTTTCGGGAAAAGTAGCCTTTTCCCAAAAAAACTTCCCCTGCGTCCAGACTCAAGCCGCGTTCTTTCGAAATTATTTCGAAAGAACGCGGCTTTTCTTTCGATGGCGGTAAACCTCGTTTCACGAGGAAGAACGCCTTCTTTCGAAAGTTCCTCTTTCGAAAGAAGGCGTTCTTCAATGTAAAAAGGCCGTCTTCGAAAGAGAGCATCCAGACTCGCTGGGTGCTCTCTTTCGAAAAAGCGGATTTCTCTTTCGAAAGATCCGCCTGCAGTCTAGACGCGATCTTTCGAAAGAGGCTCTTTCAAAAGATGCTTTTGAAAGAGCCTCTTTTGAAAGAAGCCTGCAGTCTAGACATAGCCTTGGTGACCCCCTAGTTCCTATATTGTGGGAACAAGTAAATAACTTTTTTAACCCCAATCTTGTACCCTAAGGGTGCAGCAGGCCACAGAAGAGACAGGGAGAACCATGGACCCTCAAGTTCTTCCAGTCCTAAATCCACTGCGTTTACCAGCTGCTTCATTCTAAGGCTGTGTCTACACTGCAGGGCTTAACTCAAAATAAGCTATGCAAATTGAGCTACGTCAATTGAGTATCTTATTTCAAAATAGCATATTTCAAAATAAGGAGCATCTACACAGCACTTATTTCAAAATAGAGCACTCTTCCCCCGACTTCCTTTACTCCTCGTACGATGAGGATTACAGGAGTCAGAGTAAGAAGTCCTCTAGCTTGACAATATTTTGACACAATTTGGAAATAACTGCCTGCTGTGTAGACACGGACTAAGGGTATGTCTACACATCAAAGTTATTTTGGGATACCTCTGGTATCCCGAAATAGCTACCCTGCATTTTCACAAGCCACCTGTTATTTCAAAATATTTTTCAAAATAACGGGTGTGCTATTTCATCATCCAGGTAACCCTCATTCCACAAAGGTTAAGGGATGTCTCAAAATAGCACTTTATTTCAAAATGTGCTGTGTAGACCAAATAGCCTATTTCAAAATAAACTCGAAATAAGTACTCAATTTGCATAGCTCAAATTGCGTATCTTATTTCGAGTTTAGAGTGCACTGTAGACAAAGCCTAAGAGACTTGTACATAGTGCCTGCCCCTACAGTGCTGAGTGTTGGCTCTTGAAGGACAGGCCCAGCATGCTTGTTTGGAGGCTTCATACCTTAGGGTATGTCTACACTACAGCGTTATTTTGAAATATCTTATTTCAAAATAGTTAATTCGAAATACGTTATTTCAAAATAATGTATCTACACACAAAATGCATTTCAAATTGTGTTTTGCTATTTCAAAATAGCACATCCACACTGAGTGGACGCTGAATTGCATTTGAAGCTGGCTGGAACCAGGTCCGGCAGGGCATCAGGTCAGGAGTTACTTTGTGTGGCTGCTGCCTGAGGCTATATGAGACCTGTGCTTAAAGGGACCCCCCCGGACAGCCAGTTCTCAGTTTTCCCTGCTTGCTTGCCTACCTCAATGAGGGACTGCAAAGAATTTTGTCTCTGCGTGCTCTGGTTGCCCTTACTTGGGACATCACAGCACTCTGCAACATGGAGCCGGAGCTGCCCCTGGACACTCTGGTGCTTCTCTTGAACATGTTGCTGCGAGCCTGGCTGCACTTTTTGCAGGCTGCCATCCGGAAGGTCCATCGGGGGGCTGTCAGTATCCAGGAGGCCCTGTGGGAGAGTTTCCACCCTGAAGAGCACTAAGATCCTCCCTGGTCTGCCCCACTGGGGGCTTGTGCCTCATTCCTCCCTCACGTCCTTCCACTTACCCCTCCCTAACTCCCCTTCCTGATGTCAAATAAAATACACGTATTTTCATGAACATAAATGCTCTTTATTTAATAAAACTGGGGGGGGGGGAGGGAATGAAACTCTGGTGAGACTGGGGAAAGGAGGCAGGAGAGGGGAGAAGAGAGGATGGGAGAGGGGAGGGGGAAACCTGGAAGAAGAGAGCTGGAAGGGGGAAACAAGCGGAAGAAGGGGCAGGGGAAGCTCAGGGCTCAGGGTTGGGAGTCTCTCCAGACCAACTTGATTTTCATGCAAACCTGCTCCTGGGTTCCCGTGTGGCCTTTGGTGGCCTGGTTGGCAGCTATCCTGCCATAGATGGCTGTGTTCCTCCATCTAGTGCGGAGATTATGGATGTTGGGGGCATCCTCCCCAAACCTGAATAAGGTCCATGATGTTCACCCTGGACCAGGAAGGTGCCCGCCTTCTCCAAGCCCTGGCAGGCTCCTGGGAGCTGGCAGACTGCTCCTGGGGAGTGGTGGAAGTCTGGCTGCCAGTGGCTTGCTGGCTAATGTTTTGGGGCTACTGGGTGAGGGGCAGTGACTGCTGGCTCTGGGCTGGCGAGCTTGGAGCTGGCACAGGCACTGTGGCCAGAGTCAACCCCGTTAAAGGCTCTGTGGAGAGGGGAGGGGGGAAGGAGAGGAGTGTTCTTGGTTGAGGCTGGAGTAGCCACCAGCACTTATTTCGAAATAGCTATTTCAAATTTGGCATTATTCCTCGTGGAATGAGGTTTACAAAATTTGAAATAAGTGCTCTGCTATTTCGAAACAGCGGTTTGGCTGTGTAGATGCTAGTAAAGTTATTTCGCAATAACGGCTGTCATTTCAAAATAGCTTTGCTGTGTAGACATACCCTTAGAGGCAAGAGTTGGGGGAGCAATTGTCTTGTATTGTTGAAGGTTGCAGTCACTTAAGAGAGAAACCCCAATTAGCAATTGACAGTTAATGTCAACCTCAAAGTGCCATAATATGCAGGGCCACAAAGAACAGATCATGATGGTGACCTCAGAGAGTCCTCTCAGAGTCCTTCCCCAAATCTTGAACATTCCCCAACCCACAATTGAATCTATTTAGAAATAATTAAGATTCATTCGCCTGAAATTACAACCAGATTATGAATTGTCCCTGAAATTAAAGGCAGAGCTACCAATGAGGGGAGAAAAAGGACAACTGTCCCAGAGCAATTCAAAAGGGCCCAGGCCTCCTGGCTTGAACCTATATTCCATCTCTAACCTTTATTGATTGACTGATTGTTTACAAATACTGATGGAAAAATACAGCCAAAGTTGTGCCCAATTTGAGATACTGGCCTTTAAGCCACTCCTACCGATTGGCAGTCGCTGGCCCCTTTAAATCACCGCTGGAGTGCCACACCGCACATTCCAGGCAATGCTGAGGGTTGAGGAGACGAGCCTCCGGCTAGAAGTGGTTTCCATTCTATACAGGTTTTACAGGGCTTTTAGCATCCGCACTGCACAAATGACTCCAGCATTGCTGCCAGCAGTTAGAGACAGAGAGAGAGATCCATATCCAGAGTCTGATCCTGCTTAGTCTAGCAGAAATCCAAAGTCCAGGATCTCATTCTAAGAATCAGGTAGGGAGGTGAGGTGGGTTCTGCAATGGACGAGGAGCAGAGTTTCTCAACCAGTGGTACGAGTACCCTTAGGGGTAATCGAGAGACGTCGGGGGGGGGGTTGTGTCGGCGAGTTGGGGTGTCCCCAATCCTGCACCCCCGTAGCAGCCAGAACAGTCTCCACCAGCCAGTAGAATAGACAGGGGTTTATTGATTTTCCAGAATACAGCACAGCACATACGTGATGTGGCTACCGGGGGCAGGGCCAGGGTGGCTCAGGCCCCTAGGGTTAGGGTCCATCACCCCTAGCCCCCAGCTTAGCCTGTTCTCTCCATGCTTCCCAGACAGCAACTGACCTTTCCTCCACCTGCAAGTCCTTTGTCCTGCTCTTCCCTTAACTTGTATAACCAGTTTTGCTACCATCCTGGGAGCCGCAGGATACCCCCTGCTGGGCCGTGATTACAGACAGCTGCCAGTGTGCATCCCCCACAGCCCAAGCATAGCAACCAACAAGGTACTAACAATACACCACAGGGCTACATAACTGAAATGTGGAAAAAGCTGGATTTTTGCGTTAAGTTTTACAGCGTTTTATTATTTTTGCACTTTTTACACCCAAAAATGTCATCGCTCATCCAGCGACGATTACATTGTTTAAACAAATGGGTTGCAATGGTAGAAAAAAAAAACCTGGTGTGTCTGAAAACGGTAGGTACTGGGGGTTCTTATATTTCTGTTCTTTGAAAAAGGGGGTACTTATAATTTTTTAAAGGGGTACGTTATAAAAAAAGGTTGAGAAACACTGGACGAGATCATTGGGCCTCTGTCTGGAGAGCACAGGGTAGTGGGTTCAAGCTCTGCCCACCCTTGGGGTATCCGGACAGCCAACACAGGCTGCCCCAGGAATGGACCTGGCTCCCACATTAGGAAGGCAGAATAAGGGACCCTCTGAAGAGTCAGCCCCATCAGAAATGGCGCAGGCACAGTGAGCAGTAAAGCAGATTTTCCAAGGCTCAGGACTGTACAATTGTTAATGATAGCTGGGAACATGATCCACCTCATATTCTTGCAACGCTACAGAAGAGGGTGGCTTTCCCGGTTCATTTCTTCCCCTTAACCGGAATTTAACAAAGCAGAACAGGAGGAAAATAGACAATCCGGGGAGTGCATTAAAAAAAATGAAACTGGGTTGGCTTTTTAAAACAGATAGTGCAAGTTAATTATTTTTATATTTCAGTTTCACCCAAATGAAAGTTCTGGGGGTTTTCTCCCCCAGGAAGGAAGAGTAGGCTAAACTTGAAATGACAAACCCTGCCTTAATATCGGGCTTTCTTAAGCAGCTGCTCTGATCGCCTGAACAAATTGCGTGCATTTGTTTTCATGCCAGTGTGCCTGGCATTTCAAAGTGCCAGGAGAGGAGTTGCTCCTTTTGAAAAGCAAAGCCATAAAATTTTATTCAACGGAGCAGTCTAGTTGGGTTCACGCCTGCTACGGCCCAATTATTGTGTAGAACAGAGGAAGCGACGTGCCAAGCACAATAAAGAGTGAAACATTGGAATGTGACACCAGCATTTTTCTCCAGTCGGCTCTTCATTTGAGAGAATAGATTTTACTCCACAGAAAACATTTGCTTCCTATGCCGGGGCAACTGGGAAATAATAGAGTTGTTGAACGCTTCTGGTGGAAGACTCTAAAAGCTCCTTCCCCCTGCAATAGCCCTTCCACAGCACTAGAAAAGACCTGTGTAGTCATTGCATCCTTTTTCTTGCCAAGTCAGGATTGTTCCCTACACTACAGTTGCCAGTGCTTTGCTTAGGCTAGTTTCAAATGTTCCAAGAGATGTGGCTTCTACCACTTCCTTTGGCAGACTCTTTTGCAGCCTAATAGATCTCATTGTCGGGAAGTTTTCCCTGCTATCCAGCCTAAATTGTCCCTCTCTTCATTTCATCCCATTATGTGTAGTTATTCCTCCATGTGACACACTAAAATAGTCACTTTCTATCATTGATCTCATCTACCATGTTCCCATGTTCGTCATCCCTGAGACAAATTAGTTTCAGCTGAACAGAACTTTTAATTTTGCCTTATAAATCAGTCCCTGTAGCAGCTAATCACTGATCCTCTCGGCATGCCGATCCTCTCGGCATGCTTTCCAATGTGTCCCTGTCTTTCTGGTACAATATTCCCAAGAACTAGCGGCAGGATGTCAGATGTGGTCTGAGCAGTCTTATGTCCAGAAAAAAACTGCATCGTTCATGTGCCATCGTGATATATTCTTGCATAGGCATTTAAACAATTATAGCGGCTTTTTAGTTCCCATATAACCCTACAAACTCCTATCTAATTTGTAGCCCAGTGTTATTCCTATATGCTCAAAGCAGTGGATTTTTGTGTGTTATTTTTATGACTCAACATGGGTATTGATTTTACTTCCAAGGCACATAAAACATGCTTTTAACCAGGGCTAGCAGCTCAAATTCAGTCCCAGGATCCCTTATATGCATTAACTGGGGCTGCTAACCAGTTACATGCCTTATTGCCATGTCTTCAGTGCTAAAAACAACCGTGGAGACATGACAATCTGGCATTTAACTGGCTAGCAGCTTGAGTTAAGAACACAGTTTTTTTCATTGAAGGCACATCTTGTTTCTGGAAGTCCCAAATAAAGGTCCAAAGAACACCTAAGACTTTATTTTTATGGTAATATAACTCCACTTTACTGTGCAGGTTTACAAGCATTTCATGTAGACACAAACAAGTTCTGTATTGCAATACTGAACCTTATGCTCTCAAGGATGACAACAGGCAGGATGTCTGAAACCATCCCCGTACACAACAACTTCCAGTGGCCATTATGCTTTATGATGAAATTGATTCCTGACAAGCTGGCAGAGATTGTCACCTTCAGAAGTTTGAAAGAGTTTACGCAGCATGGCCATCAGCATTGGCCTTATAGTCATAGAATCATAGAATCGTAGGGCTGGAAGAGACCTCAAGAGGTCATCAAGTCCAGCCTCCTGGCCCAAGCAGGACCAATAGTCTAGACAGTATTTGGTCTTGCCATGAGGGCAGGGGACTGGACTCAATGATCTCTCGAGGTCCCTTCCAGTCCTAGTATTCTATGATTCTATGATTCAATCCCAACTAAATCATCCCAGCCAGGGCTTAGTCAAGCCGAGACTTAAAAACCTTTAGAGATGGAGATTCCACCACCTCCCTAGGTAACCCATTCCAATACTTCACCACCCTCCTAGTGAAATATTTTTTCCTAATATCCTACCTAGACCTCCCTCATTGTAACTTGAGACCATTGCTCCTTGTTCTACCATCCATCACTACTGAGAACAGCCTCTCTCAATCCTCTTTGGAACCTCTCTTTTTGAAGTTGAAGGCTGCTTTCAAATCCCCCCTCACTCTTGTCTTCTGCAGACTAAACAAACCCAACTCCCTCAGCCTCTCCTCATAGGTCATGCGCTCCAACCCCCTCATCATTTTGGTTGCCCTCCGCGGGACCCTCTCCAGTGCGTCCACATCCTTTCTGTAGTGAGGGGCCCAGAATTGGATGTGCTATTCCAGATGTGGCCTCACCAGTGCCGAATAAAGGGGAATAATCACTTCTCTACATCGTCTGGAAATGCTCCTCCTAATGCACCCTAATATGCCATTAGCCTTTCTTGGCTACAAGGGCACACTGTTGACTCCTATCTAGCTTTTCATCCACTTGAATCCCCAGGTCCTTTTCTGCAGAACTACTACTTAGCCAGTCGGTCCCCAGCCTGTAACAATGCTTAGGATTCTTCTGTCCCAAGTGCAGGACTCTGCACTTGTCCTTTTTGAACCTCATCAGATTTCTTGTGGCCCAATCCTCCAATTTGTCTAGGTCACTCTGAACCTTATATCTGCCCTCCAACATATCTACCTCGCCCCGCTAGCTTAGTGTCATCCACAAACTTGTTGAGGGTGCAATCCATCCCCTCATCCAGGTCATTCATAAAGATGTTAAACAAAATTGGCCCTAGAACCAATCCTTGGGGCACTCCGCTTGAAACCGACCGCCAATCTGACATTGAGCTGCTGAACGCTACCCGTTGGGCCCGACAATCTAGCCAGCTTTCTATCCACCTTGCAGTCCTTTTATCCATTCCATACTTCCTCAACTTGCTAGCAAGAATATTGTGGGAGACCGTATCAAAAGATTTGCTAAAGTCAAGGTATATCACATCTACTGACTGCCCCATGTCCACAGAGCCAGTTATCTCATCATAGAAGCTAATCAGATTGGTCTGGCATGACTTGCTCTTGGTGAATCCATTTTTGACTATTCCTGATCACTGTCCCCTCTTCCAAGTGCTTCAAAATGTTTCCCAGGCTTCCAGTCATTTTATTGCAGAATTTGGTATTCACACATGAACATACACATACACACAGGGCTCTATGAGCCAGAACCAGAGACAGCAAGCAAAATAGCACTGCGGTAAAGGGGTGTGTGTATGAATTGGAATGGATGGTTTGACTATGCATGGAAATAACCACACCCTCGAGGTGTAAAACAGCTGAAGACTCTGTCACATTAGGATATTGATTTTGATTAGAGATAGAGTGGGACACAACTGTGGATCCAAAAGCTCCTTCAAATTTTGGAAGATTTCACTCATAGTTCAGAAATTAATATTCATCTCCCTCACTGAACTAAAGCCAGTGCACCAAAAAAAATTGATCTATTCTGAACTCTCTAAGGCCTGGTCTATGCTAGGGCGTTATTTCAAAATAATCCCCCATAGTCCAAATTTATAAGCAAAGTGTCCACACTATCAAGCCTGTTATTTCAAAATCTGTCCTCCTGCTTTCCTCAGCGAATAACGCTAATTTCGAAACAGTTATTTTGAAATAACAGTCGTGTGGATGCTCCAGTGCCGCTATTTCAAAATAACTGCTCTGCACAGTAATTTGAATGAATGACTCCCCAGTGATTCCTGGGGCTCTAACGGTACGTCTAGACTACAGGCTTTTGTCGACAGAAGTTTTGTCGACAGATAAAAGCTTCTGTCAACAAAGAGCGTCTAGACTACATCCAGTTCTGTTGACAAAGCAAGCTGCTTTGTCGACATGACAGTGTAGACGCAAAGGACAGTGTAGATGCAATAATGCCTTCTGTCGACAGAACTCTGTCGACAAAAGGTGTTATTCCTCGTAGAATGAGGTTTACAGCCGTCAGCAAAACTGCCGAGTTCTGTTGATGTTATGTTGACAGAACTCAGCGGCGGTGTAAACACAGGTACAGTTTTGTGGACAAAAGTCCACTTTTGTCAACAAAACCCTGTAGTCTAGACACACGCTACATTTGAGGTAGCGCATCCACATTAATGGAGCCTGACTGGGACTAATTTCAAGGCTTCACCGTAATGTGGACACGGTTTTGATTTTGTAAAATTGGGAGTTACTAAGTCGAATTTAGTAATTTTTGAAATAATTTCCTAATGGAGACATGCCCTAATTCTGATGGAGTAATCCAGTGGGCCTGAGATGAACACAAAACAGGTATATGCTTAATTGAGCATTCCGCAATTAATTGTATGTGTTTTACCCATCAGTTATTTAGGGCAAAATATTTTACTTAGATATGTGTCCCTGTGATATTTATTCAATATATAAATGAGAGAGAAAGAGCTGTGGGTTTATTTAGTCTGCAGAAGAGAAGAGTGAGGGGGGATTTGAGAGCAGCCTTCAACTTCCTGATGGGAGGTTCCAAAGAGGATGGAGAGAGTCTGTTCACAGTAGTGACGGATGGCAGAACAAGGAGCAATGGTCTCAAGTTACAGTGGGGGAGGTCTAGGTTGGATATTTGGAAAAGCTATTTCAATAGGAGGGTGGGGAAATACTGGAATGATGGAAACTGCATCCCTAGAGGTTTTTAAGTCTCATCTTGACAAAGCCCTGGGCTGGGATGATTAATTGGGATTGGTTCTGCTTTGGGCAGGGGGCTGGACTCAATCACCTCCTGAGGTCTCTTCACTTCTAGGATTCTATGATTCTATAATCTTATGCGCATAGTAAATTATTAATAGTACTGGAACTCTTTCAAGAATTGCAGGTGATGCATGTTCTTGTTCATGCAGTTGCTTATTATCTGTTTAATAAGGAAGATAAAGTTTTCAGAAGTCACCTTGACCTTCACATCTACTACAACTAGCAAATAGTATTAAATGATTCACATGTCTATGTAAACGTGGATATTTTATTCTTGATATATTGTGGATAGGCTGACGCCCTGGCTGTCCAGATGCAAACATGGAAAGCATGTTTGTGGCAGGGCGAATGATGAGTCTTTTCATGGATAATATGAAAACACTTTGTCTCAAGAGTACCAACTGTGAGCAGATAATATGATCAAAGCATTTCTGAAGGATTCATATATGTCTGTAACCCCTCTGCCAGGTGGTGCCGGCAGCAGCCAGGGCCAGGTTCATATCTAGGGGTCCCTTTTTATCCCTCTCACACAGACCTGGCTCAAGCCTCCACCCAGTAGCCTGGGAAATTCACACATCTCTGGGTGCCTCTGAGAGGCAATTCTTCCCCACTAGCAAGCACAGAGTCTGAGGGTATGTCTACACTACCCCGCTAGTTCGAACTAGCAGGGGTAATGTAGTCATCCGCAGTTGCAAATGAAGCCCGGGATTTGAATTTCCCGGGCTTCATTTGCATGAAGCCAGCCGGCGCCATTTTTAAATGCCAGCTAGTTCGAACCCCGTGCCGCGCGGCTAGATGCGGCACGGACTAGCTAGTTCGGATTAGGCTTCTAATCCGAACTAGCTGTACACCTCGTTGTTAAAAAATCTGTGGAATGTCTCCAGTGTTTCTTGGCCATGCATCCAGATCATAAAGATGTCATCGATGTAGCGTAAGTAGAGAAGGGATTAATGAGGACGGGAGTTGAGGAAACGTTGTTCTAAGTCAACCATAAAGATGTTAGTGTACTGTGGGGCCATGCGTGTACCCATGGCTTTGCCACTGATCTGGAGGTATAAGTTGTTCTCAAACTGGAAATAATTGTGGGTGAGAACAAAGGGTATGTCTACACTACCCCGCTAGTTCAAACTAGCGGGGTAATGTAGGCATACTGCACTTGCAAATGAAGCCCGGGATTTGAATTTCCCGGGCTTCATTTGCATAGGCCGGCCGGCGCCATTTTTAAATGCCGGCTTGTTCGAACCCCGTGCCGCGCGGCTACACGCGGCACGGGTTAGATAGTTCGAACTAGCAAGCCACGAGGCGTACAGATAGTTCGGAATGGCTTGCTAGTTCCACGAGGCGTACAGATAGTTCGGAATGGCTTGCTAGTTCGAACTATCTAACCCGTGCCGCGTGTAGCCGCGCGGCACGGGGTTCGAACAAGCCGGCATTTAAAAATGGCGCCGGCCGGCCTATGCAAATGAAGCCCGGGAAATTCAAATCCCGGGCTTCATTTGCAAGTGCGGTATGCCTACAATACCACCCTAGTTCGAACTAGGGTGGTAGTGTAGACATACCCAAAGTTACATAGGTCTGCTGTCAGATTGGCCATGGTGTCCTCTGGGATAGTGTTTCTCATTGCTTGTAATCCGTCTTCATGTGGGATGTTGGTGTATAGAGTTTCTACGTCCATGGTGACAAGGATGGTGTTATCGGGGAGGTTATCGATGTTTTGTAGTTTCTTTAGGAAGTCAGTAGTATCTCGGAGATAGCTGGGGGTGTTGGTTGCGTAGGGTTTGAGAAAGAGAGTGTACATACATGGATAAACCAGTAGTGAGCGTGCCGATACCTGATATGATGGGACGTCCGGGGTGTCCAGGTTTATGGATTTTGGGAAGCAGATAGAAACACCTTCTGATCCCTGACCAGGATTGTTCTGTGTGGATTTGTTCCCGAGTAGCGGTAGGGAGGCTTTTAAGGAAACAGGGTAGTTTCTTTTGGTATTCCGAGGTGGGATCAGAGGAGAGAGGTCTGTAAAATGTGGTATTGGAGAGTTGTCTGGTTGCCTCCTGGTTCTAGTCCCCCATGAGTAACTGTCCCAGCTGGAATGGATTGAGCAATGTCGTTGGCCTCTCAGCTCACCAGTCCAACAATGTAAGGGTTCCATTTGCTTACCCCGACTATCTCCATACCCCGCTTCAAACGCCCCACTTACAGCTCTGTCCAGTCAGTGCAGACCCTGACACATCACCCCACTCATTGAGCCTTAGGCCATGCCACCTTTGTGCTGCTCCTGTGGTCTGCTTGCTCTGTCAGTCGCTGCTCCTATCAGCCACCCGCCGGTCGTTCCCTCCAGCAGCTCTGCTGGCTACCTGACGTTGCTTCTACCAGCCACTCTTCTGGATGCAATGGGTCTGGATCCCAGCCAAACCAATGACTTAATCTCGTAACGGCTACATCTACACTGGCGGCTTCTTCCGCAAGAACAGCTGTTCTTGTGCAAAAACTTGCCGGGTGTCTACACTGCACGTGCGTTCTTGCACAAGTAAATTTACAATACAGTGTCAGAAAACAGGGCTTCTTGAGGAATAAGCCTTCTTGTGCAAGAGGGCAGCGTAGACAGGCAACATGAATTTCTTGAGCAAGAAACCCCTATGGCTAAAATGGCCATCAGAGCTTTCCTGCGCAAGAGAGCGTCTACACTGGCATAGATGCTCTTGCGCAAAAGCACATCTCTTGCACAAAAGCATGTGCCAGTGTAGACGCTCTCTTGTGGGAGACTTTTTGTGCAAGAACTCTTCCACAAAACAGTTCTTGCGCAAGAAGCTGCCCGTGTAGACCTAGCCAGCCTGTGATTTCAACTCTTTAGCCACCACCTAGGCTGGCAAAAGATTCCAGCTTCCACTGGAATAACAAAAAGACTCCTAAAGGAGTCTGCTTAAGGTCTATCCTTAGAACATGGGGAATGGGGGTGGGAGGGAGGTAGGTTGAATCAGTCTTACAGCTCATACCTGGCAGGAATTAAGCAGGCTGGCTCAAGCCCTTTCCCCCCCAATTCAGTTCACTCAACTCTGGAAGGGGGAGGCTTGTTTATCTGAGACCCCTTACAATGATGGTGTCTCTCCTACAAGCACTGGAGTCATATTTTACAGTTCCCACATTTAGGGGTAGCATGGTTCATGACCCCCAAAAGCCCAAATTAGTTATAATACACCACATTCCATTCTAACAACCGATCCTCCATCAGCCCTGGCTGAATTGGACTTACATAACCACACCTCGGATTCCTTTCCCATTCCAGCATGAGCTGTATTTACATATCAGTTAATTATCTTGCAGGGCTAAACAACTTCAGCTGGCTGCATTGTAAGCAGTCCTTCAGACCCCTGGCTTACATGTCCATCCAAAAATGTCCTTATGACACCAGAGACTGCTGATGACTGGGCTTTGATGTCATTCGTGAGACATGTTGGGAAGCGGCGCCCAAGGTTGGTAGGTGGCAAAGATCAGTTCGTTAACCCACCTGCCTGCTGACACACCAAGCCAGGCCAACAATGCAGCAAGAACAAAATTGTTGGAAATTTTGACAAAGACCCGTCTGGAAAGACTTTGTTAGAGTTCGTCCTGCTTTGAGCAGAAGGTGGGTTAGATGACTCCCAGAGGTGTCTTCCAAACTTAATCGTCTATGATAAGTGAAGCAATATTTAGCTTTAGCAGCAAATTAAAAGAGTATCGAAGACGATCCACGCACTCTCTCACTAATAAGCCTTTTAATAGGTCTATCAAAATTCAGTATATCCCACTGTACACTGCAGTTACCAAAGAATAGACAAATTGCTAACAGCTTAGCCTCTCCAATCCTCCTAATAGCAGACCTTTGTTATAACAATTAACAGCGTAAATAATCTGTGGTGGGGGAAAAAAATAAGTGACGTCACCAATGAAGCAAAGAATAAGCTTGACAGTCACAATTCTCTTCCCCTCCCTTTGGTTAAGCTGCTATTGAGCTCCATAAGAGACAGTCCAGTAGGAAAAATGAGACTAAATAATAGCGTTGATTATTGTTAATTAATTTTGGACTCAGCTGGAGCTGTTCACCAGTCAGTTATGTCACATCTGTCTCAGTGCTACACAGTAAATAATATACAGGTCAGAATTGCATTACAATTTTCATTCCATAATTGCAATAAGACACACCAGGCCTTGCATTTCTCTGGGATTACTGCGCTTTACTGAATGCTGAAATCATCCCGTCTTTGGCCTTTGAGCACCACCCACGGCTTTCAATAATCCCCCAGCAGTGTGTGCTCCCTGTTGTGTCTCACTAGTTGAAATAGAAAACATATTTTCAGTGTAGACCTAATCCCCATTAAAGAGCACTGCCCTCCTGCAAGCCTTGGTGCTGATTCTAATAAAAATAAACATAGTTAGAAGCAAATTAGTCTTGTAACTCAGGCACTTTAATATAATTCTGTGAAAACCACTGTTGAGTAGCAGTGATTTGCTACCTTCCTATGGTTTTATTGAACTAAGTGAGGACTAGCTCTTTTGTGATCTTATTAAGACTTTGCCATGTTATTGTTAGGTTTTCAGTTGTGTGTAATTGTATACCATCATGGGGCTATGTGACTATGATAACGAATATATGGAAAAGCAAAAACATTGTCAGAAAGAAATCTTAGTTTGCTTCTTGTCTTGCTGTTAACGCTCTACAAAAATGCCTAAAGCCTCTGTGTCTTGGCTTCTATATGATATGGTGTGAAATCATATGAGTTAGCTCCGGTGTTGGTGCAACCCAATTGCTATTTTGTGGGATCAGGTGTTCTATTTTCTGTGTTCGGTAAAAAGGAAACACTATTCGTCTACGGGTAGAGATGTAGCCGTGTTAGTCTGGTGTAGCTGAAACAAAATACAGGACTATGTAGCACTTTAAAGACTAACAAGATGGTTTATTAGATGATGAGCTTTCGTGGGCCAGACCCACTTCCTCAGATCAAATAATGGAAGAAAATAGTCACAACCATATATACCAAAGGATACAATTTTAAAAAAAGAACACACGAGGCGTACAGATAGTTCGGAATAGCTTGCTAGTCCGAACTGTCTAGCCCGTGCCGCGTGTAGCTGCGCGGCACGGGGTTCGCACTAGCCGGCTTTTAAAAATGGCGGCACCGGCTTTATGCTAATGAAGCCCGGGAAATTCAAATCCCGGGCTTCATTAGCAAGTTCGGTATGCATACATTACCCCCCTAGTTCGAACTAGGGGGGTAGTGTAGACATACCCACAGATGCTGAACAAGCTCAGCTCTGGGAGGTCTCAGCTATAAATGTTCAGCACCCAGGAAAACAACTCCTAAAAGGGACCAAAACCCCAAACAAATTTGTTTTATTCTTGTGAGCTTTTTTCGTGTAAAACTTTTACATGGGATAAAAGAGAAATGCACAGTGGTTGCCTCCCAGCACCCGCAGCCCAGGAACAATTATTTACATTGGGCTTGTTACTAAGCAGAAGTGTTTTACTAAGTATAAAAAGTAAATTAGTAAACCAAAATGAACAAATCATGCCAGCTAATCCTAATCCACTAAGAAACTTTATACGTGTAAATTCTTACCCTACACCATTGTTCTAAATATCTCTTTCACAAGCTCAGTAGCCTTTTAGCTTAGGCCTAATCCTTTCCCCTGTTCAGTCTTAGCTGTTTCAAGAAAGGCATCCTAGGTGGTAAGCGGGAAGATCTCCTGGCATCTGGCAACTGCCCCTATTGTTTGGTTCCCCACACTCACCTCCTTATATCCCTTTTGCCCTAGGCAGGAATTTTTTGCACTCAATTTAAACTTTTCTCACCTCAAGTGGAAAAGTACAAGATCCAAAATGGGTTTCAGTATCAGGTGGCCTGGTCACATGTCTTTGTAGGATTAACCACAGTTTGGCTGTGTCTAGACTGGCCAGTTTTTCCGAAAAATCAGACGCTTTTCCGCAAAAACTTGCCAGCTGTCTACACTGGCCGCTTGAATTTCCGCAAAAGCACTGACTTCAGTGCTTCTTGTGGAAATACTATTCTGTTCCCATTCAGGCAAAAGTCCCTTTTGCGCAAAGCTTTTGTGCAATAGGGCCAGCGTAGACAGCTCAGATTTGTTTTCCGCAAAAAAGCCCCGATCGTGAAAATGGCGATCGGGGCTTTTTTGCGGAAAAGCGCATCTAGATTGGCACAGATGCTTTTCCTTAAAAAGTGCTTTTGTGGAAAAGCGTCCGTGCCAATCTAGATGCTCTGTTCCAAAAATGCTTTTAACGGAAAACTTTTTGGTTAAAAGCATTTCTGGAAAATCATGCCAATCTAGACGCAGCCTGTGAGTTTACAGGCTAAACAATACTATTCCCGAGGTGCTGGTTTGAGTACCGAATCATTAGGATCCTAAAGTGTCCCTAATGGCCCTTATTGGCACATTTATAATGAAAATCAGATTCACACATCAGATTTCTAATTTCACATACAAGAATGATAGATGCACAAAAATAGGATAGACAGATTCAGCAGCTTGTAACTGAAATAGATATGCTACATGATGCATTTTGCATAAAGTGTCTTTGAGTTATGCATATTCATGAGCCAATTTTCATAAAGTGAGGGAGGGGCGCCGTGAGAGGGCCCTGATCACAATTACAAGTTATGGTGAAGAAGAAGAAGAAGAAGAAGAAGAAGATGAAGACGACAGCAGCAGTGTTCAGTTCTACTCATCTACTCTAATCATGCATGACATCTGACAAGGGTGTGATTGTTACATTGTGGGATATGCTCCACTTTCATTGTCCTTAAACTGTGTCTTCTACATGGCCTGCTTTTGCACTGATTTGAATGACTGTATTGTATTGTGTCCAATACTCTATATAAATCCAGGGCCAAATGTTTTATGACCTTTTTACTCAACATGTAAAAAAGCAGAGAGAGGGTGACAGTTTGTCAAATTGCTTTCAAGCTGCCCTTGGTCTTTTACAAAGGGGCTGAAGTGTAATTAAATTATTGTCCCTTGTTCTAAGCAGTCTTCTATGAACAACGTTTGCTTTCATCTTGAAAGGTCTGCATGTCTTTTCTGGTCACATTGTTTCACTGCTTTGTAGCACATAAAGATCAGATTCAAGATTATACCCTAAAGCTACCTTTGTAGCAAGTGACTTGCTAATTAATGTATCTTTATGGCAGTCTGAGTTGGCTTGAACAGGAATAGCTAGCAAACAACAGTTATAATTCAGACAGCCACTACAGTCTGGTTCGGACTAGAGAAAGCCACTCAGTTACTAATGGGTTTTCCCTCATGAGTTCATATTTGTTGAAGGAAATATTCTTCCATGCCTCGGGTGACTTCCATTGCTATGTGGCTAATACAGAGGCAAATTCCAAAGCCTATTGAACGCTATTGTAGCAGGTATGCATTCTGAATGCATAGCCAAGATTTAGCAATGTGGCCTTTACCCTTGCTACAGAGACTAATACAAAAGAATCTTTTTTCCTCAGATGTTTTTATATAAGCATACACACATTATATAAAAGACAGGACTATGCAGCACTTTAAAGACTAAGATGGTTTATTAGGTGATGAGCTTTCGTGGGCCAGACCCACTTCCTCAGATCAAATTGTGGAATCAAATTGGCATGACCATATATACCAACGGGATACAATCAAAAAAAGTGAACACATATCTATTTTATATGTGTTCACTTTTTTTGATTGTATCCCTTTGGTGTATATGGTTGTGCCAATTTTATTCCACAATTTGATCTGAGGAAGTGGGTCTGGCCCACCAAAGCTCATCACCTAATAAACCATCTTGTTAGTCTTTAAAGTGCTGCATAGTCCTGTCTTTTGTTTCAGCAAGACCAGACTAACATGGCTACATCTCTATTACTATTACACATTATATAGGTACACATAGATTTGCTGATCGACTTCATGGAACCCTGGCCAATGCGGGGGGTGAGGGGAGGAATCATAGAATCATAGAATCATAGGACTGGAAGGGACCTCAAGAGGTCATCGAGTCCAGCCCCCCGCCCTCAAGGCAGGACCAAGCTCCACTTACACCATCCCTGACAGATGTCTATCTAACCTGTTCTTAAATATCTCCAGAGAGGGAGATTCCACCACCTCCCTTGGCAATTTATTCCAATATTTGACCACCCTGACAGTTAGGAATTTTTTCCTAATGTCCAATCTAAACCTCGCCTGCTGCACTTTAAGCCCATTACTCCTTGTCCAGTCCTCAGAAACCAAGAGGAACAAATTTTCTCCTTCCTCCTTGTGACACCCTTTTAGATATTTGAAAACCGCTATCATGTCCCCCCTTAATCTTCTTTTTTCCAAACTAAACAAGCCCAGTTCATGAAGCC
Source organism: Pelodiscus sinensis (assembly GCF_049634645.1). Classification (NCBI taxonomy): domain Eukaryota; kingdom Metazoa; phylum Chordata; order Testudines; family Trionychidae; genus Pelodiscus; species Pelodiscus sinensis. The sequence goes on along the minus strand of NC_134730.1, from coordinate 24,324,321 downwards.
TGGCTTCATAGGTCATGTTCTCTAAACCTTTAATCATTCTTGTCGCTCTTCTCTGTACCCTTTCCAATTTCTCCACATCTTTCTTGAAATGTGGCGCCCAGAACTGGACACAGTACTCCAGCTGAGGCCTAACTAGCGCAGAGTAGAGCGGCAGAATGACTTCACGAGTTTTGCTTACAACACACCTGTTGATACAACCTAGAATCATATTTGCTTTTTTTGCAACAGCATCACACTGTTGACTCATATTCAACTTGTGGTCCACTATGACCCCTAGATCCCTTTCCGCCATGCTCCTTCCTAGACAGTCGCTTCCCATCTTGTATGTATGGAACTGATTGTTCCTTCCTAAGTGGAGCACTTTGCATTTCTCTTTATTAAACCTCATCCTGGCTTGATTCTTCCTCCTCCTCCCCCCCAGAAGAGGAGTGGTATTCGGGGGAAAGGGCAGAGCAAAGAGGCAACCAGACCTCAGCACCCCCCAGATCACGCCATGTCTCCCCCCAGCCAGGCTTCAACGCGGTCCAGCCTGTACCACGTGGGGATCCAGCAGCAATTTAAAGGACCTATGGCTCCAACTGCTGCTGCCGCCATGGTAACAGCAATGGCAGCCCAGAGCACTGGGCCCCAAAGCGACTGCCCCTTTTGCCCCCCTTGCCGCCACCCCAGCTGCCTTGAGCACACACATAACAGTGTGTATATTGCAAATATAAACATGGTAATAGCCACATGTCATCTTTCCTCCAGAAAGTCAAAGGAAAATGGGTTTGGTTACAAGATAAAAAAGGCTCTTAAAAGAGTTCAGTGAGGCCCAAGTCTTCCCACACTGAGTGCTTGTAATGGAGTTACATAGAACTGGAACACATTTTCAGGCTTTTTCAAATAAGTTCACCCCTCCCTAGTTGTTTAGTTGGTCCCTAATTAACATACCATAAGAGCGTAAGAACGGCCGTACTGGGTCAGACCAAAGGTCCATCTAGCCCAGTATCCTGTCTGCCAACAGTAGCCAATGCAAGGGAATGAACAGAACAGGTAATTATCATGTGATCTCTCTCCTGTCATCCATTTTCAGCCTCTGACAAATAGAGGCTAGGGACACCATGCTCCTGCCTATTCTGGCTAATAAGTATTGATGGAGCTATCCTCCATGAATGTATCTAGGGTTATGTCTACACTACCACCCTAGTTTGAACTAGGGTGGTTAATATAGGCAACCGAAGTTGCAAATGAAGCCTGGGATTTGAATTTCCCGGGCTTCATTTGCATCTTGCCGGGCGCCGCCATTTTTCAATGTCCGCTAGTGCGGACTCCGTGCCCGCGGCTACACGCGGAACGGACTAGGTAGTTCGGATTAGGCTTCCTATTCCGAACTACCGTCAAGGTGTACCGGAGTAAATGCAACAACACGTGCAGCCTCTTTTAGCTACCTCATTCACATTTCAAACAGGAAAAAAATCAACTAAAAATAATGCTATTTCCATGGTCTCATTAGACACACATTTAGTAACAATGGTCTTTATCAAGAATGGTGCCTGGAAAACCTCTATACCAAACCAGTCTGGGAATGGCAAAAGCAAAGAAAGCTGTTGATCCCAACCATGATCTTACCTTTGTTGTAATCAGTGTGTATGACTACTGTGCTGTATTTTGTGTATGCGGTACATTTTTACATGTTATTTTGCAAAGGACCCTCACCCTTTCTCCCCTTCCCCTCTGGAAGCAGCCACTGGCTGGGGCCAAACAGCACAGCCCCCACCTCCAGGCTTCCTCCAGACACCAGCCAGACAGGGCAGGTCTGGTCAGCATGGGGGCTGTGTGGCGCATCCTGTGGCACCGAGGCCTTCCTGGACACCAGCTGAGCACCATAGCTCCAGCCAGTCTCAGGGCTGGCCTGAATCCCTGCCATCTTCCAACCTCTTTCCCTGAGCCCCCCCATATCTCCCAACCCCCTGTCTTGATTCCTACAGCCTCACCCTAGCCCCCCACATATGTCCCTACCCCCCACCCTCACTCCTACACCTGCCACTTCCTGCCCTGACTCCTGCATCCCAACCCTGTGCCCCCATATCTCCCAAACTCCTGCCCGGATTCCTTCACACACACCCCACATCACCTCCTTCTGCCTTGAACCCCACACCACCACTTCCTGCCTAGACTCCTTCACCCCCACCCCCCCCCACACACACACCCCTTCCTTTGCTTTGAGCCTCCCACCACTTCCTCATCCCCTGCCCGGACCCCTTAACCCCCCCACATCGCCTCCTTCTGCCTTGAACCCCACACCACCACTTCCTGCCTAGACTCCTTGACACCCACCCCCCCACACACACACCCCTTCCTTTGCTTTGAGCCTCCCACTATTTCCTCATCCTCTGCCCGCAGGGGCAGATGATGATTTTGCGGGGTCCCCCTTTAACACGACGCATACACGGGGCTTCTTGAAGCGCGGGACACATGGCGGCCGCCCCGCTCACCCTGCCCTATATCCACCCCTGCCTGCCCGGATTCCTTCACCCCTCCCCCCCACACATCACCTCCTTCTGCCTTGAAGCCCTCTCCCCCACCCTTTGCCCTGAGTCCCCACAAGGAACCGAGCAATGCCGGGTAACTCCTCTAATATTTAATAAAATGGATGGCATGTGAGATATGCATCTTTTCTCTCCGACAGGGAGAATTGATGAAGAAATATCAAATGAGAGAGCAGCAATTATTTTCACAAGGGAATTAATGATACACGGTATCCTGAACATCTTTCCATTAGACCTTTATTTGCTAATTCACGAGTCTTCATTTTTGTCCTAAGCTGCCAGTGGGTGTGGACAAGATATGGAAGGGAGAGATAATTGCAACTAATATTAAAATTGAAAAAAAAATATGGAATTATGATTTCTCCTCTGGGATGGACAAAAGCTTGACTATATAACAACAACCATGTTTCTTTTTAAACGCAAGATCAAACAAAATCCCCGCACTGCCTATGAATGCACATATATGCTTATATGCCCATGTGCAAACATAAGTGCTAACACACATTTGTGTGTTATAATATGTGCTCTAATATATACAGCAATAGGACATTGGCAGTGAGACACTTTCAGAAACCACTGCAAACCATGGAATATTGCCAGCCCCAAAGATCGTGACTCAGGAGACCCAAAATCACACCATTGAAACCATAATAAATGTGGGTCTCTTTTTAGCTTTGCTTTTTGTCTTTGTTCCTTCAATATTCATATTTGCAGCTTTTCTTCACAGCCAGCAAAATTGCAAACATCTTTGTTTCAGTGAAATCAATGATTCTAAGTAATTACCTGACTGCTGTAAAAATAATACCACATATCTTGAGACTTGTGATAAAATTATAAATGTTGGCAACTCAGTGATATAAGACCTAAATAGATCAATATCTTGTATCAGATACTCTTCATAGTTTTATTGGCTTCAGTGAAGAAACACCAATTTTTCACCACAGGAGTATATGGTTCTTATAACTTAAAGGAAAAGGGCAGGTCTACATTTACCAAGAGACGCACCAATCAATCCTCCAGGGGTTGATTTAGCAGGTCTAGTAAAGACCTGCTAAATCGACCACTGATCACTTTCTCATTTACTCCAGGACTCTACCTGAACAAGAAGCATAGAAGTTGATGGGAGAGTTTCTCCCATCAATCCCCATAGTGAAGACCTCACACTAAGATACATAGCCTCCAGTTACGTTATTCACAAAGCTGAAGTTGCATACCTTAGGTAGACATTGCCCCATAGAGTAGACCTGAGCTTAGAACCAAGGGGACTGTGTATAAAATTAGCTATTGAAACATATTAAAGTGCAATCACCGCCTAACAATTTATGCTCAGTTGCGTAGGGGCAAGGACTGTTCCTTCCTTTGCATACAACATGCAGACAAGTAATAAATAATAATCATAATAATAATGAATAATAAAATGGCATGTGCTTTGATCCACTTGATTTAAAATCAGCTGGAGGAATAAAGATAAAACTCAAGTAAGGCCACATTAGTGCTTTTTTCCTTTCCTTCCGAGATTACCTTTAACTTCCCAGTGACAGTATGTCCGGCAGGGACAAACCCTTCATTCTCACCTATAAAACTTGCAGCTGGTTTCCTGTTTTTATAGAAAGCAGGCAGCAGATTTACTATATGAGAGTAAATAGTCTAATGCAAAGTACTGGTCACCTTGAGAGATGACGCCAAATACTTAAATAACTTTACTGGAATAAAGGCACGACCTTAAAGACCAGTTGAGATTAATGTGCAACGGAAGTTTTTTTTAAAAAAAGCCAATGTGTTGTGCATAGTATGTTCATGCTGAAACATCAAGTTAATTTTGGTCTGGTCAGATGAGCGGTAACAGATGGAGGCAAATATTAACAAACCAAGTAAGGAACACAATAGTCCTGATAAGGTAGAATAACTTTCAAGGACTAGTGAAATCTGTGGAGGAGCTAACAGTCTACCAATCAAAATTTACAAGGGGTGGAGAGGGAAGCCTTGTGTGATGGAAATAATTGAATTATCATGATCTAGTGGATTGGAACTAAGAATTCCTGGGATCACCCAAAACAGTGATACTCAAACTGAGGCTCATGAGCCACAAATGGCTCTTTTGTGTTTTTCAGGGGACTTATTGCAGCAACTGATACTAAAACATTGTGTGATTTAATTGTTTACCCATATAAATTATTAACCCCCTGGGATGCTTTCACTATGTTACTAGCCAATTGTGGTTGGTTAAATAATAATAGTTGGTCAGTCATTTTGCTGTGAAAATTATACAGCCACACATTTACACTAAATATTGCCCCGTCAAACTGTTCAGATATGAATGCATAATACTACAGTGAAGGAAACACTGAATTCACATGACTGTGGCTTTTGGGGTAATACTGATTGCTAATTTGGCTCCTTGACCACTGAGGCTGACTATCACTAATCTAGATGATTGGAGAGGGAAGGTACCTTTGGGCTGAAACGCTAGGATTCTGACTATGCTATGGACCTACTTTGCAGCTATGGGCAAGTCACTTCATCTTTTTTTGACTCAGTTTCCCCTCCCACTCTTTTGACCAATTTGTTCATTTACACTGTAAAGCCTCAGGGCAGGGCTTGTATTTTATGATGTGTTTGTGCAGTGTCTCGTGTACGTGGGATCAATCATAGTTGGAGCCTCCAATATTTATATTATAAACACGACAATAGTGTGGTTAATATTTTTAAATGACTAACCTACCTAGAATCCTGAGTCCAGTTTTCATGAGTGACTTATGCATCTGTCTCTCATTGGAGGCTTTGCTTTAACCAGGTGTTGAAATTCGTGCGATGGCATTTCTCAGAATTAAGATCCTAGAAGACATACCTAGCATTACTTGGGTCTTTCAGGGCAGGGGGCTGGTGGTATGGGGAGTGCAGGAGTAAGAGTCTTGGGTACTTGAGGGGGCAGGGCAGAAGGCCATTGGTGTGGGGGTGCACGAGTGAGAGTTGAGGGTGAGGAGAGGTTCAGGTAGGAGGTCCCAACCAGTGGGGCTTTCTCGTCCACCCAGATGTCAGGGCCCTTTTCCCACCCTCAGCCCCTGGCCACCAGGAGCCTTCTGTCCCTCCCCCCTCCAACTTCACACCTGACGCCAAGGGTTTTCTGTCTCCCCTCTTCTCCCCCCACCCCTGGCACTGTGGCAAAGGGCCTGGGGGGATAGGGTTTGGAACAGAAGGGCTATTTACTTAGTCTGGTAACAAGCAAGATTGTATAGCCACAGCCCTGCTGGCTACTCTCTTGATAGCATGGTTGCCCGCGTGGCCACTGCATCCCTCCTCTCTGTGCCCCTCCCTTTCCATGTTATGGGAAACAGTCCCATTCTTGGCACTTCTGGTTTCCTTGGCACCATCCAACCCTGGCCTTGCTTTAAGTTAGGAGACGAGGAAGCTGCCTACCAAATGTGATGGTCCTAGCTCTTCTTACAGTTCAGGAGGAGCTCTTGAACAAGCAGACTCACAGACAGAGGGTATGTCTACACTACAACGTTAATTTGAACTAACTTAGTTCGAATTAGTTAATTCGAACTAAGCTAATTCGAACTAACGGATCCAGACTAAAAAACTAGTTTGACTTAGCATTTTGCTAATTCGAACTAGCATGTCCACATTAAGTGGACCCTGAACCGGGGTTAAGGATGGCTGGAAGCAGTGCCGGCAGGGCATCAGAGGAGGACTTAGAGCGTGGAGATGCTGTCTCAGGCTAGCCGAGGGCTGTGCTTAAAGGGTCCCGACCCCCACCCCGGACAGACAGTTCTCAGGGGTGCCCCGCTTGCAAAGCAGTCCTGGCTTGGATTGCCCGGAGTGCCCACACTGGGCACATCACAGCACTCGGCCATCAGCCCGGCTGCACTTGCCGCAGGCTGCCATCTGGGGAGAGGGAGCAATTGGGGGGCTGCAGGAGAGCTTCCACACCCAGAAGCCTGCAGAGCCAGCCCAGTCCTCCCCATCAGGGGCTCGTGCCCCATTCCTCCCTCACCTCCTTCCACTTACCCTTCCCTAGCCCCTTTTCTTGATGTACAAAATAAAGATAACGTGTCTTCCAAAATGGAATCTGTCTTTATTGAACAAAACTGGGGGAGACTAGGAAAAGGAGGTGGGAGAGGGGAAGAGAGAGGCTGGGAGAGGGGAGGGCAACTAACATGATCAGGGGTTGGGAACAGGTCCCATATGAAGAGAGGCTAAAGAGACTGGGACTTTTCAGCTTAGAAAAGAGGAGACGGAGGGGGGACAGGATAGAGGTCTCTAAAAGCAGGAGTTGGATGGAGAGGGTGCATACAGAAAAGTTCTTCATTAGTTCCCATAAAGAAGGACTAGAGGACACCAAAGGAAAGGAATGGGTAGCAGGCTTCAAACTAGTAACAGAAAGTTGTTCTTCACAAAGCAAAGAGTCAACCTGTGGAACTCCTTGCTGCAGGAGGCTGTGAAGGCTAGAACTAGAACAGAGTTTAAAGGGAAGTGAGATCAAGTCATGGAGGCTGGGTCCATGGAGTGGTATTAGCCAGGGGGTAGGAACGGTGTCCCTGCCCAAGGTTTGTGGAAGGCTGGAGAGGGATGGCACGAGACAAATGGCTTGGTCACTGTCTTCGGTCCATCCCCTCCAGGGTCCCTAGGGTTGGCTGCTGTTGGCAGACAGGCTACTGGGCTAGATGGACCTTTGGTCTGACCTAGGACGGCCATTGTAAGCTCAGGGCTCATGGTCGGGGGTTTCACTGGACCCCCTTGATTCTCTTGCACACCTGCTCCTTGGTGGCCAGGTTGGCAGCTCTCAGGCCCTAGACGGCCACTTTCCTGTGCCTAGTGCGGAGATCGTGGACAAGGTCCACGATGTCTGCACTAGCCCAGGCGGGTGCCCGCCTCTTGCGGTCCCGGGCAAGCTCCCGGGAGCCGCCAGCCTGGTCCCGGGAAGAGGGGAGGGCTGGGGGGCATCGGGTGGGTGGCTCGATCCGTGCCAGGTGCAGGGTCTGCTGGCTGGGTGCTGGCAGGCTTGCACCTGGCACGGGCACCGTAGCCAGCCCGTGCCCCTTTAAGGGGTCCGGGGCCGGGAGGGGGCAGAAGAGTTTCCCTGGTGTTGGCCAGAGTGGCCACCAGGGAAAGCTGGGGAGGGCTAGACTCCCACTAGTTCGAATTAAGGGGCTACACTAGCTATTTCGAACTAGGCTTAATCCTTGTAAAATGAGGTTTTCCTAGTTCGAACTAAGCGCGCTGTTAGTTCGAATTAAATTCGCTCCGTTAGTTCGAATTAAATTCGAACTAACGGAGCGCTAGTGTAGCGCCTATGAAAGTTAGTTCGAACTAACGTCCGTTAGTTTGAACTAACTTTGTAGTGTAGACATACCCAGACAGACAGACAGCTATTTCTAAAGTATATAACTCAATATATCTTGTTTTATATTTTAATACCTGTGCCTAGAGATTGTGTGATAGATACATTCTATAAATAGCGAAAGAAAGTGGTAAATAGGTAGTCCAAAACAAAACAAAACCAGCGACTTTCATAAGAAGATCTTCTCTCCCTTAATCAGTTAAGACTAGGGACTCTGCATGCTGAATTTCAAACACTTTAGACGGGGCCTGATTTTCTGGAAATTGGTCCCCTTTGCGCCTCACCCTGGGTACTCAAAATTATGTCACTTTTGGAAATTGTAGGTCATAACATGATCAGTATCGTCAATAACAGTCCTAATGCAGCAAGTATCACCTTTTATTACAGACTCAAGCCCCAGATCCAAACACTCTTGAATGTTGATCCATATTTGGAGCTAGGCCTGAATTTTATGACTGGTTCTTTATTTCTACTATGGGCAGAACCAAGACTATAGCTCCAAATGCCTTCACGCTTTGAAGTTCGCATCTAGTTCTAGATCAAAACTTTAAAGTCCTGGCCCCTTTCAAGGACATAGATAAAAGGTTATCGTTTCTAAGTACTATCAAAGTACTTGCCAATGAATCTTTCATTATTCTCTTGAGATGGATAGAACAGGGCATAGCTGTGTTTGAAGTTAACTGGGAAATGCAAAAGAGAGCTGATTCTCATCTCCTGCATGCATCAGTTTTACACAAGAGCAACTCCATGGATTATATGACTTACTCCTTATTTACATCAGTCTGGGAGCAGATTCATGCCAAGATGCTCCAAGGTTTTTTTGCCTTCCTCTGCAACATCACCTGCTGACCACTTACCAGCCTGATCGCGTATGGTCTAGATTAGGGCTACTCAATTTTGGAAGCTCCAGGGGCCTCAATGATCCTCACAGCACATGCCGAGGGGTATAACTTAAGTGTGGTTGCAAATGCATGCAATTATATATGCAAATATATGCAAATAGCCTCTTTCACACTGACAGACATGAATACAAAAATTAAGGCAAGACTACACAACACGCAGGCCCATTTAAGTCAGTTCTGTTGATATTAATAAAATATAATATTTACCCAATTTCCACCCATATGAGAGCACTTTTATGAGCAATGACAGTCAAGGAATTTAGCTACCAAAACACATATCAACAGAAGACAAGAATATTTGACTGCTTTTTTATTTTGGTTCCCACCCATGGGCCGCCTTTGAGCCCGGTGTTAACCCAAACTGCACAGCGGGCCACGAACACTCGCAGGTCACGTGTGGAGTAGCCCTGGTCTAGATGGTGCCTGATCCTTTCAAGAGTGCAGGAAACTGGATGCGATGACCTCTCAAGGTTCCTTCCAGCTGTGAATCTACACAGTTCTAAGATATCTTACATACTCAATTCCCTGCCTGAGCATGGGCCTCAAATATTGATTCACCTTAGCCTGTCCTGTTCTCTCCCTGTGACACACAATGGTTTAGTCTCCTGAGGACTATACTGCTTTTGGTCCAGTTCTGGTGGTTGGGCTTCATGTGTGGATAAAGGGTGTTTAGAGACTTGTGATAGATGATCAGTCACAATGGTTCCTTCCAGCCTTAAATGCCATGACTCTATGCACTGAGATTACTGCTACGTCTAAAAGATACAGGAAAGGCAAACCACTGTGTGCCTTCAGCAGAATAGCAACAATCTCAGGAAGGCAAAACTGTGTTCTTCAAACACAAACTGAGACTAATAGAGCTTTCTTGACAAGATTTGTTGTTCAATATGAGGCTTCTAAAATAATGCAGGGAAACAATTGAAAGCTCTTTCTCTTGTCCCAGCTGACTTTCACATGTAGCACATACTGTACTGTGACACTGGCAGGAGACCAGTGTTTCTATTCCTGTACCCAGCATTTCCCTCTTCTCCAATCATTGCCATTAAAAACACATTTCATGAAAGATCACAGCGTTATTTACAAACATGTGTCTGAATGCTGCAAGCAGTTGAGTCCCTGCGCTTAATTTTGCACATGTGCATTGTCCAATTCAAATCAGCAGAGGTACCACACGTGTGTCAAGTGAAGCAACTGTCTAAGTCTAGAGTACAGTGAAACGACTTTCGAAAAGGAGTTCAGGTGCTAGTTCAAAGTGAAACCTTCCTGATTAAACCTGCCAGTTAATATCAGAGTCTAAAGCATAAATGTTATCCCATAGGGAAACTTCTCTTTCAGGCAGAGAGAATGCCTACCTATAAAGAACAATGTCAACCTTGATATCATCATTTCTACTATAACTACATTTTCACGGTAAAAGTATATTGCAACATATCTTACACCTAGAACAGCAAAGCACATGCAAAACTAAACAGAACATTTGCCTAGTGTTTATATAGCTCCTTTCAACTATGGAGAACAAGTGCTTCATAAAGAAAAGCAAACTTCATAATTCCTATTTCATAGATGGGGAAACTGAGGTTCTGTGAGGTTAACGCTGACCCAATGAAAGTCGTCACCATGGAGAGTCACTAGTCATGCCTTGAAAAGAACCATGGGAAAAGAGAGCATAAGAACGGCCATACTGGGTCAGACCAAAGGTCCATCCAGCCCAGTATCCTGTCTGCCAACAGTGGCCAGCACCAGGTGCCCCAGAGGGAGTGAACTGAACAGGTAATGATAAAGCGATCTCTCTCCTGCCATCCATCTCCACCTTCTGACAAACAGAGGCTGGGGACACCATTCCTTACCCATCCTAGCTAATAGCCATGTATGGACCTAACCTCCATTAATTTATCTAGTTCTCTTTTAAACCCTGTTATAGTCCTAGCCTTCACAGCCTCCTCAGGCAAGGAGTTCCACAGGTTGACTATGCGCTGTGTGAAGAAGAACTTCCTTTTATTTGTTTTAAACCTGCTGCACATTAGTTTCATTTGGCAGCCCCTAGTTCTTATATTATGGGAACAAGTAAATAACTTTTCCTTATTCACTTTCTCCACACCACTCATGATTTTATAGACCTCTATCCTATCTCCCCTTAGTCTCCTTTTTTCCAACTTGAAAAGTCCCGGTCTCTTTAATCTCTCCTCATATTGGCCCCGTTCCAAACCCCTAATCATTTTAGTTCAAGGCATTGAAATAGGAATCAAGAGACCATGGACTGATGTCTATAAAATCATGATTGGTGTGGAAAAAGTGAATAGGGAAAAGTTATTTACTTAGGCTACGTCTAGACTGCATCCCTCTGCCAACAGAGAGATGCAAATCAAGCACTTTGAAAATGCAAATCATCCCGGGATTTAAATATCCCGGGCTTCATTTGCATACTCATGTTCAGGCGCTGTGCTGATTACGTGCCCTTTTGAAAGTGAAAGTAAAGTCTAGCCACAGCTCTGCCGCCAGCAGGCAGCTTTTTCAGCAGATCCTGTACTCCTCGTTTTTTGGGGAGTACAGGATCTGCCGAAAAAGCTCCCCACTGTTGGCAGAACCATGGCTAGACTTTACTTTCACTTTCGAAAGGGTGCGTGATCTGCACAGCGCCCGAGCATGGGTATGCAAATGAAGCCTGGGATATTTAAATCCCAGACTCATTTGCACTTTCGAAGTGCTTGATTTGCATCTTTTTGTTGGCAGAGGGATGCAGTCTAGACGTAGCCTAAGTCAATAATTTTTCCCTATTCACTTTTTCCACACCAATCATGATTTTATAGACCTCAGTCCATGGTCTCTTGATTCCTATTTCAATGCCCCGTGCAGTGAATCACTCTGTGTAAGACTGCACATGCTTATCTGCAAACAGAATTTGTTCCAGCCTTTGGTATGCCCAACAGGCTCCGTGTTGCTGGCAAAGTCTTAAACAGATGTATCCCGAACATAGTACAGTATTGTGTTTGTTTTATTTGTTAAATCAATGGGACTACTTGTGGAATAAGTTACTACTCAGAGTAAGGGTGGTAGAATTAGCTTTATAATTGGTCTGCTCTGTGCTGAAAAAATACATCCCTGCTCTGAACCAAGAAATAAAAAAGAGAAACATGTTTACTGAAGATATATACTGGAGTGCAGCTTGGATTTTTTCTGATCTAATCAAGAAATAAATTTTAAATCTATACCAGCTATAAGGAAAATGTGCTTAAAATTAGCACTGTGTGAAATATTTGTTTTGGGAAATTCAGCGAGGAAAAAAATGTCATGTTGTTTGGCTTTACACCAGCCAAAGGGTACTTTTTCAAAAATATCAGCAAAATTATTATTTTTGCATGTTGAAAAAGTAATAATGTGTTATCAGTGCAAATGGAGTGCCCAATATGTACTCCTGATTGTGCTCATATTTGCTCAAAATTTGAACCCGCTTTCATACATAAAATATGCATGTTTAGAGTTTGTTCATAAAAAATGAAATACTATTTTGGTACGTCTACACTTGCCCCCTACTTCAAAGAAGGGAGGCAAATGAAGCATACCGAAGTTGCAAATCAAGCGTGGGATTTAACTATCCCACACTTGATTAGCATATTCACGGCCGGTCACCATTTTAAAATGCCGGTTGCCCGATGTAACTTGACACATGTAGACGCGGTAGTTTGATTTAAATCCCTTCCCTCGAATTAACTGGTATTCCTCATTGCATGAGGAGTTACATCTGGCGACTGCCATTTTAAAATGGCGACCGGCCGTGAATATACTAATCAAGTGTGGGATATTGCATGAGGAGTACCAGTTAATTCAACGGAAGGGATTTAAATAGGACTACTGCGTCTACACGCAGCAAGTTACATCGGGTGACCGGCATTTTTAAATGGCAACCGGCTGCGAATATGCTAATCAAGCACGGGATATTTAAATCCCGTGCTTGATTTGCAACTTTGGTATGCTTCATTTGTCTCCCTACTTTGAAGTAGTGGGCAAGTGTTGATGTACCCTTTGTGAGTTAACATGCAAAAGGAGATACACAACTGTTGACATCTTTGAATTGGATTGTAAATATTTTGCACGTCTCTATATAAAAAGAGTCAATGTTCTCTTCAAATGTCTTGATTTCAGAACTTAGGAATTTAGGCTGTAGCAGAAATTGCCTTGAGAAAGTGAGAAAAACCTACTTGCCCCAATGGGCCTGATGTTGTCTCCAGTGGACTTGAAAATATTCCCTGTAGAAATTTCCATGCTGATTTGATTTCTTTGATTTCAAGGTGGAAGGACATCTTGACAGTTCCCATAGACACGTCTCCCTTCCTCAGCCATCCCCTTGCAGTCTTTTAAAACCAGCTGCTATTGTTAGTTTGGAGTGGCAGTATCATTTTTTCCACACAAAGACACACAGCCTCTTATTACATGTTTATCCAATTCCAGGTTAGAACAGCTCTTTGCTGGACTGACGTTCCTTTCTATTTTGTCTGGTTAAAATAATGTTTCTTCCTTAAAATTCAAAAGCTTCTAGCAAAATGTTGTGTGCTTTGCTTAGCCTAACTATACCCATGTATAGTATATGAAAATCGCTCCCAGAGCATCCCTTCTACACTTAAAGATCCTTTGTGCTCTTCCCTTCTCAGTTGACTCTACGTCCCATGTTGGGACTAACGAGCATAGGTTCTTTGTGCAAAGCCTTTTCTAACTTCTGAGAGAAACTGAGAGTTATTAATGCAATCTCCATGTAAACAGCTGCCCGAAGGAATCCATTTGTGGTACCCAACCATTTCCACAAACCCGGGAATAAAGCTGAACAAGAACACAACCGTTCCATTTTGTGACAGATTTGGAAGTTTCAAATTTCATTTTTGGTCTGCATTGGAAAGAAAACAAACCTGTGGATGGTTTTTGCCAATAAGGATTGTGTCAAAAGAGCTGTTTTCAGATCAAAATGTACAAGAACTCTTGCTCTCTGAAATGAAAGACCTCAGGGAGTTACAAAGCTCTTCTCACCAAAAACAAAACTCTGGAAAAAATGTAAAGTAATAATAAGATTTGGCATTCTCAGCCTTCTTTGACAGCGGTTCCATCAAGGTTTAGTGTAAGAGAAAGTAAAAGCAGAGTTACTCCAGGAAAAGAAAGTGCTGCATTAGAAGAACTAACTACAGTCAATTCCACTTTGACAAGAGAGGCGAAGTTTTGCTGATGTCTGCCAACTCTCTCTTGCAAAATCTAATATTTCCGTGAGTGTTTCTGAGAAACTGCTAATTTAATTCAAAGGCAAATGTCATATTTCTACCAACAAACGCAATGTTTCCTTTATTATTTTTTTCCAAGGAAAATTTGAGAAATTTCACGCAATGGGCAAACATTGGCCATTTCCACACATAAAGTTGGCATATTTCCTCATGGAAATGAAAACTTTTCATTTGTTATAATTGCTTTTTCTTTGACCAGAAAACACAAATGTCTGAGGCAGAAATGCAAATTGTCTCACTCTTTGAAAAACTGGAGAATTCCTTTCCTCTCCATCCACACTCCCCCACACCCCCATCTCCCGCCAGTTTAAGAATTTTTGAACGCTGTAAGTGAATTCTGGTCCTCATTAAAATATATTGGGTACCTTGAGTTCATTATCATTGTAATGTGCTACTATCACAGCACCCTGATGTAGGAAGACATTGCTATCAATCCCAGGTTAAAGATGCAGGGACCTGAACCCAGATCTGCTAAGTTCTTAGTGAGTTCCTGATCCCCCTGATCATAGAATCATAGAGCTGGAAGAGACCTCAGGAGGCCATCAAGTCCAGCCCCCTGCTCTAGGCAGGACCAATTCCAACTAAATCAACCCAGCCAGGGCTTTGTCAAGCCGAGACTTAAACACCTCTAGGGATGGAGACTCCACTACTTCCCTAGGTAAACCATTCCAGTGCTTCACCACCCTCCTAGTGAAATAGTTTTTCCTAATATCCAACCTGGACCTCTCCCACCACTTCTCTGGGTTTGTGGAACTCATGAATATGTCCTCTGTGATTTAATAATGTTTATCACTTGTTTAACTTAATATACATTGATACAAAAGCACTCAATCCTGGCCCCACTGAAGACTAGAGGAGTTTTGCTCTCATTAAATTCTATGAGAGCACAATCAGCCTGTGAGATTTAAGCAAAGTATCTTTTTTCCTCTCCAAAATGGAGTTTGTATCTCACATACAATAGAAAAACAAATCTTTCATGATTTGTTAAAGTAATTCAACGGCATCTCTTCTCCACTATTATTTTAAAAAAAGCAAAGCATCTGCCCAATCCTTCCTAAAGCCCTCTGATTGAGTGTTTGTGTTACCTGGAAAAATGTCTTTTCCTCCATCAGACTCACCCACCGGATGACTCGACTTTAAAAATAAAGATGAGAAAAGGTTAGGGATATGTGCTCAGAGCCAAAAAGCAAGCAACAGAAAGTGAGAGGAGAGAGCGCTTGCTCACCTAATACCTCACTTATTTGACATTTTCCAGGAAATATCAAAATATATTTCAGTTTTTAAAAGTCTTAAGTGAGTTTTATCTAAGAATATTTTAGTCCAAATCTAATGCAAAGAGAATAAAAAGTGGTAAAATAATGTAACCTGTAGTAACATTATTAACATAAGCCTACACATCACAGGCCTGGTGTGAGGCCTAAAGCCTACACCACAATGGTCAAGACTTTGCTAATATAAAGCAACATTAAGCTGTGAACAAGAAGCAGGCTGACAGAAGTTGGCAAGGACCGAGCTGATATTACAGAAACACTCACAACTAAGAGGTACTAAGCACAGGCCATAAGCACATTCCAGAGGGGTCGTAACAGAGCGCCTCGTGAAGAAACATCTTGGTACCAACACACTCCCTGCAAATAACAGACATACCGACCCATGTCCAGGATGGGTTCTAAACTGACAGCATGATGTAATGTGATCAAACCTCCATGTACAAGGTCATGGGTGGTAGCTAGGTAACATCAGAGGGAGGCAACCTGATACATCAGGAGTGATGTGTAACTTGTTTGTACCTAAGTATAAAAATGTATCCCAAGGGTACACCACACTGGTGACTTCTGGCAACCGCATAGCCTATGAGTTTGTACCAACTAACTGACCAACACACACACTCACATAATGCAGCACAGTGAAAGGTCGTTCTCAAATACATGACTTCATTTCATTTCATTCTTCCTTCTTCTGCCATTCTGAACTTTTTGTTCTCCTTGAGGTTTAAAAACTCTTGTCTTCTCTCTAAAATCTAGGCATGGACCAACCCTTCAGACACTTTGGGTGTGTCTAGACTACAGGGTTTTGTCAACAAAAGTGGACTTTTGGCGACAAAACTATACCTGCGTCCACACTGCCTTTGAGTTATGTCGACATAACGTTGACAAAACTCAGCAGTTTTGTCGACGTATGTAAACCTCATTCTACGAGGAATAACGCCTTTTATCGACAGAGTTCTGTCGATAGAAGGCATTATTGCATCTACACTGTCCTTTGCGTCCACACTGTGATGTCGACAGAACTGGATGTAGTCTAGACGCTCTTTGTCGACAGAAGCTTTGTCGACAGTATCTGTCAACAAAGCTTCTGTCGACAAAACCCTGTAATCTAGACATACCCAAAATGAATTCCTCTTCTCTCACTCAGTTATGGATCCAAACTTGCTAGAAAAGCTAAAATAACTTTAGTTTTTTATTTTTCCCCACTTAAGATTTCCAGTAGAGTTGAAACTAGTAGGGAACCTATTGTCATGAGGCTCTTCAAACCATTGTGTAGACCCAGGAAGTTTGGCTAAAGTCGTTGAAATAAACTTCTACTAAGAGTCCAATCATCTGGATATGTTTCCAAACTGAAACCAAACTCTCTTTTTTGGATGACATTCTTCTCTGTGCAGTGAGCGAAGGGAAAACCATGGCATCACACAATCCATCAAAAGAGGGTTTAAGTGGAACATAATGGTACATTGGTACTTAGGGGATGGAATTCATCCTGTATGTGCTTATCCCATTATCAGTAAAATCATGTTTTAAAACAGTGATGGGCAATCTGAGACCCACAGGCCCCATGCAGCATATGTGCAGGGGGAGAGAGGGTCTATGTGCGGCCCACAAGATATTTTGTTTGCCGTTGCCCACATGCAGGTATAACTACCACTGGGCAGATTTCAGCCTGGAACCTCTGGAGCTGAGTATAGGAGCCTCTACCCTCTGAGCTAAAAGCCAGCTGGCTCCCAGCCCATGTTGTAGAAGTCTTTTGATCTCAACTGTTGCTGTGGTCTAAGTGCCACTGCATTGGTCAGTGAACCACAGTAGGTGTGTGGGTGTGGCGGGGCAACTCCTCCCCGCCCCTGAGCCACGCCGAACAAGCACTGCTCGGCATTCCGGGGGGGGGGGCAGCACGGGATTGCGCAGCTTGTACGCAAGCCGCGCCGAGGTTTAAAGCACCGGCAGCCGCGCCGGCTCGTGGCCGCGGCGCGGCGGGAGAGGAGGGGCTAGGGCGGGAGGAGTTCCCCCGCCTTGACAGGCCCTGACGACCGCCAATTTGCGGCGAAGGCGGATGGGCACTTTCCCACCCCGACCTGGGACGTCAGGGGGGACGGCTACAGCGGGACGTTTAAAAACGCCGCCGCCATGGCCAAAATGGGGAAAGGAGAGGGCAGAGGGGCTGAGCACGGAGCCGTGGGAGGGGGAGATCGGGGCGACATCCCCGGGGCTGGCGGCAGCCCCAACCGCGGACCACTAGCACGCAGCCCCACTGAGGCGAGGGTCGCGATAGGGCCAGCAGCCTGTCGGCCAGGTCTAAGGTAAACACCCCGAGCGGGGAATGCCGGGGGTGGGGAGAGGAAGCAGCCCAGGGCAGAGCCCCTTAGGGCTGGTGGGCTGACGAGTTACGGCAGGAGCCCCATCAGCCGGACCGGAGCAAGGTAGTTCCGTGTCCTTAGGGCCCTGGGCTGGGGCCCGTGAGTGAGGGCGGGCCTGGGGCCCCTTTTCCCCCACCCCACAGTTGGGGGAGTACAACCGCACCAAAGAAAAGAAGGTGAATCGCCTAAAAGTCCGGCTGAGTTCCGGGAGTACCAGCCAGAGACCGGGGTACACCGGGGTACGCCCGGGTACACGGAGGTACCGGCCAGAGACCGGGGTACACCGGGGTACGCCCGGGTACACGGAGGTACCGGCCAGAGACCGGGGTACACCGGGATACGCCCGGGTGCAGTGGGTCACACAGGGTTGCCAGATTCCTCGTGTTTCCATCGGCATCATGTGCATTTTTCCCTATCAGTATTATAAAGTGACATGCACATAAAGCACGTGAAGTAAGGTGTGTGCGGATGGCACACAATGTTGACTGAGAGACCCATGTGCTCCCTCTGCAGCCTCTCAAAACTCTGCTGCGATTGAATTGGGCACACCCTGCAAATTCTAGGTACACCAGCACAGTTAGCACAACTCCCCAATCCTGGGAGAGTGTCTTGGTTATAACAATCTTGCGGCTCTCTGAGATTATGGAAAGCCACTTATGTGGCCCACTCATTAGGCTAGGTTGTCCATCGCTGTTTTAAACTTTACTGTCCTGCAAGTCAAGGGGTTCTGAGATCACGTCTGATTTCTATCACTAATTAATGGTAGACAACAGGCCCTTAATCCTTTCTAATACTATGCCTGAGCGTCTTTTTTTTTTTCTCATATTTGTACTCATTCATCTATTTAACATCCATCATACTGAGTGATAAGAAAGCAACCTTGATGAATCCTGTTTAGGCTTTTCAAAAATGTCTCACCTTGCGAGGCCAGAGATATGCCTATCATCAATGGACTAAATTGTTACTAACAGGCTGCTTTAATTGATTGAATCACCTATTTATTTTCCACAGGGTCAAGAGGAATAATGATTGGATGTAACTCATACACTAATTTCCCTCTTATCCTTTCTCCCATCTCTTTTTCGGGTATTCAAATCCGTGGGTGAAATGATGAGTAGTTGTTCAAATGAAGTGCTCTCCAAGTAACAAATTCATCTGGCTCAGTCTCAGGCCAGGTCTACACTAAAGGGGAAGGTTGAATTGAGATTCGCAACTCCAGCCACGTTAATTACATAGCTGGAGTCGACATAGCTGGAGCTTCATTCGATTTTCCCTACTGTCCCCACAGCAGAAGGCCAATGGGAGCAGATGCTGCCATCTGCTTCCCTTACTCCTCGCCGTACTGACCTCCAACAGGGGTGTCCTCTGAGTTTGATTTAGTGGGTCTACACTAGACCTGTTAAATCAAACTCTGGAAGATTGATTTCGGCAGCGTTGATTTTCCCTGCAGTGAAGACATACCTCAGAGTATATACTCTACTCTACTTTGCTCTACTCTACTCTACGGGGGGATGACAGGTTTGTTGGGCCCTTGGGCAAGGTGGCAGTAGGTGGCTCTGCACTCCTAGAACAGGCAGGGCGTTGGGTTGAAGGGGCGGGGTTGGGGCAGCCAGCCCTCAACAATACCCGGAGTGCACCACTCCATCCCCACCCCCAGGCAGCCCTCAGAGCCACCCGAACCATGCCTCACAGCACTCTGGCAGTGATTTAAAGGGCCAATGCAGCTCTTACTGCTGCCAATGCCACAGTAGCTGTGAGCCCTGGCCCTTTCAAATTGCTGGGCCTCAGGGCAACTGCTTCCTCTTCTCCCCCTGTCGGTGGGCCTGATTACTATGATATGCTATGCTATACTTAATTGTATAAAACCAAAGACCCAAAGAACACTTATTCCCTTAGAACTTTCTCAAAATAGGGCACCAGATCAGAAGCCTTCTGAAGACAGTGGAAAGATTTCCTATTTAATCAGGCACGGTACTGATTTTACTTCAGTTATTAGATATATTTACATATCTTTCACATAGCTCCTGGTTACAGGGATCTTCACCACTACCTGGTCTTTACTCCTGTATCTCTTTCAGTTGCTCCGTCAGCACCTACTCCTGTTGATCATGGGATTTTTTTTAAATTGTTTTTTAATGGTTTGGTTTAAGTTTTCCTAGGAACATTTTGCCTACTCAATTTTTAATGGGTTGATTTAGTTTCCCTAGGAAAATTAGTGCCTGCTGTCTCTTCCTGACTGATTAACTAGCTTGTGGCTATGTCCTTGATATTTCTTGTCTTCTAAAACCTATCCAATTCCTTGAACTGGCTAAATCTATATATTTCTATTGCTGCCATTTGGCAGCATGCTTTATTTTTGACCACCCTTCCAACAAAAGTTAATGGACATGATTAGCTTTTTCCAGGTAAAATGCCACAGGGTCAGCCAAGTGTCGGAAAGGAAGACCCCCACAACAATCCAGCAAATAGCATAAAGCATGTTCTAAGTGGAATTGTCCACCAAATCTGCATCTGCAAGGAAATTACTTGTTTAGAGGGCAATGGACTTTTATAACGCTCATTAACAGGTTGCGAGTAAAAACCAATCCCTACATTTTTTATAGCAATTTATCATGCTGGAGTTGTTACATGAAGCTCTTCCTTGCAAGTGCAGTAAATGTCAGTAATCCCAGATGCAACCATGCATATGGAGACACAATTCCTTTCCTTTGTTGTTTTACAATGCACTAGCACAAGGGTCCCCAATGCGGTGCCCGCGGGAGCCATGGCACCCGCCGGGGCATTTATGTGTGCCCGCCTAGTGACCAGGGCTGGCCCGAGCCATTCTTGTGCCCCGAACCCTAGGCACCCGGCGCATACACAGTCCCCACTCCGGTCGCCCGGCACGTGCATGGTGCCACCCCTTGGTGTGCGGCGCATGCGCGGTGCTGCCCCCGGGCATGCAGTGCATACCCGGTGCCACCCCTGTGTGCACAGCAGCCCCAAAAGTTTGGGGACCACTGCACTAGCAGTTTTGTTTTCTGAAGGGTGAATTGTATCTCAATTTCAGATACAACAATTTCTGCCTCATTGAATTATAGTGTGATCTCTACATGAATTTTGACAGAGCACATGAGTAGCCTTATGGAACTTTATAATCTAGCATCTTGATATTTATTTAGGGCCCAATTTCGCCACTGTAACTGGGCAGTACCTCACTGTTTCAGTGAGTCAGGTGGATTTATTGGTTCATGTATTAATGTTCTAACCACAACAAGGGTGTGTCTAGACTACAGGGTTTTGTCGACAAAAGTGGACTTTTGTCGACAAAACTATACCTGCGTCCACACTACCGCTGAGTTCTGTCGACATAACGTTTCTGTCGACAGAAGGGGTACGTCTAGACTACAGGGTTTTGTCGACAGAAGTTTTGTCGACAGATACTGTCGACAAAACTTCTGTTGACATAGAGCGTCCAGACACATTGAGTTCTGTCGACAAAGCAAGCTGCTTTGTCGACAGAACCCTGTAGTCTAGACGCAACCCTACAGGCAATAACACCTTCTGTTGACAGAACTCTGTCGACAGAAGGTGTTATGCCTCATAAAATGAGGTATACCAGCGTCGACAAAACTGCTGAGTTCTGTCGACGTTATGTCGACAGAACTCAGCGGTAGCGTAGATGCTGGTATAGTTTTGTCGACAAAAGTCCACTTTTGTCGACAAAACTCAGTAGTCTAGACACACCCAAGGTGTTATTGCATGTAAACTGTCCTTTGCGTCTACACTACCATGTCGACAAAGCAGCTTGCTTTGTTGACAGAACTCAATGTAGTCTAGATGCTCTTTGTCGACAGAAGTTTTGTCGACAGTATCTGTCGACAAAACTTCTGTCGACAGAAGCCTGTAGTCTAGACGTACCCCAAGTGTACAAAAAGAGAGCCCTGTTATAGCATTAGTATTATGCTTAGTTCTCCCAGCTTCTGACTAGATGGAGGAATGTTCCAGGGTGTCAAAGAAGAGATTTTGGAGCAGAAAGAAGCCACACATCCTACTGATTAAAAATAAACTAGAGTAAATCCACTTGGCTGCTGACCTGAAAATTGTTCCTTTCTCTTTGCTAGCTCCTAAGCATTCAGCTTCTACTTTTAGTACCATTTAACAAGTTAGCATGAAATGAGTTCTTTTCTTCTGGCTTTACAATGTGTTTGTAGGAGTAAATGTGGGGGTGAGGACGCTGGAGGGGTGTCATTTTCTAGAGTTTAAACACTCAACAATTTGAAGACACTACCAAAAATGGAATGTAACAGAAACGGGAGAAACACAGACCCAAATATTTCTAACCGGGAAAGAGCAAGATGGACTAAGTTGGTGAAAGGAACAGCGTCTCTTGTTCTGACACCACAGAACCCTCTGGGCTGGGCAAATGGGATTGTTGTGTAATCCCACCCTACCCTTGGTGCAAACTAGCTAAAAGTTGCAAGGCACTCTGCAAAGCTGACAGCTTTTAACCTGTGCATTTGGGCAACAGGAGAGTGCTGGGGAGAGGAATTTTGAGACAGAACAAGGATATTTCTTCATCTTTTGCTCTGTGACAAAACATTTAGCTTTGTCCTTCTTTGCATGCTGTGGCAGCCATTTTACATACAAGTTAGAATTATATTGTATGGTATTGTCCTCTAAGAACGGTGGTCCCTCAATAAAACTTTCACCACGTAAAAATTCTTGTTCCTCTAGCCTTTACTGTTCAAATTAAACCCACTTGATTACATGCCGTTTATATTCCTGTATATGTCATCTTTGTATGGAGTCCAATTTTGGCTAGTGTGGAAACAGCTGACAGGGTTAAGCCCCGGTGGCAAATTGGGTGTAGTTCTAACTAAAGCCAGCAATAGTGATGTCCAATGATATAACATTCCTGTAATGTGTGTGGTGATCTTCTCTAGTGGCCCGTTCACAAATTAGATAACAGTTTACTGTTGCTTCTAGTCAATGAAGTCGCTCCTTGAGCTCCAGGGATGGGACTTTCAGGTACCAATCACAAAACTCTTAGGTTTGTACCTTGGAGGCAACTTGTGGTGAGATTTCGTTCCTACCATGGAATGGTTGCTGGGGAAAAATACACGCAAAAGAAAAGAAAGAATGGGTTGGGTGAGTTGTATTTTAGAACTAAGCATCAAGAAGAAAAGCAAAGGAGTGAGGTTCTGTGACAGCAGATTCCTTACATGCTCTTCATCTCATTCTTGTGGTTTTTAATTGGCGAGAGATGGATGCTACTCTCGTGACAAAGCAGCTGCATGCCATAGCTCCAATTGATTGCAATTAACTACCCTACTGCACCCAGGAGAAGCAGCAAGTCCTGCCTGAACCGAGGCACTTAATGCTTTTATGGCATGTCATTCTTTTCTTTGTCCTCAAGCAACCTGCAACTGTTTCACAAGCAGAGCACAGAAATCCTCTGGTTTCAGGCCAGCTTCATCAGTGGAAGAGTGTGGAGACTAGTATTTACCCAGGCCAAATTCAGCCATTTGTCTTCATGGAATAACAGACTAGAACCACAGAATACTAGAACTGGAAGGAACCTCAAGATCATCAAGTCCAGATCCTGCCCTCACAGCAGCATCAAGCACCGTCTAGATCATCCCTGACAGGTGTCTGTCTAACCTGCTCTTAAATATCTCCAGTGATGGAGATTCCACAACCTCCCTAGGCAATTTATTCCAGTGTTTCACCGCCCTGACAGTTAGGAAGTTTTTCCTAATATCCAACCTAAACCTCCCTTGCTGCCATTTAAGGTCATTGCTTCATGTCCTATCATCAGAGATTAAGGAGAACAATTTTCCTCCCTTCTCCTTGGAACAACCTTTTAGGTATTTGAAAACTGCTATCATGTCCCCTCTCAGTCTTCTCTTTTCCAGACTAAACAAACCCAGTTCTTTCAGTCTTCCCTCATAGGTCATGATTTCTACTCTGCTAATCATTTTTGTTGCTCTTCTCTGGACCTTCTCCAATTAGACCACATCTTTCCTAAAATGTGGCACCCACAACATTTCACAACATGTCTTACTCCAGAGGTAACCTGAGTGAAATCTCAACATGGCCAACTCAGGTCTGAGGGTAGCTTGGGACTAGCAGTGAGGCTCCCAATATGGATTCGTTCACATGTGCCTTTGTATTTTTATTTGATGTGAGCATTTTAACACTGTGGGTGAACTGCTAAGAGATATGAGGCCAAATTCAAGCCCTCCATAATACCAGTGACTTCAGAGCAGCAGTAAATTTGGCTGACCCCTGGTCTTTCAGCTCCTGAATTGTGACAATTATGAGAGGGTATGTCTACACTACCCTGCTAGTTCGAACTAGCGGGGTAATGTAGGCATACCGCACTTGCAAATGAAGCCCAGGATTTGAATTTCCCGGGCTTCATTTGCATAAGCGGGGAGCCGCCATTTTTAAATCCCCGCTGGTTCGAACCCCGTGCAGCGCGGCTACACGGGGCTCGAACTAGGTAGTTCGGACTAGGGTGCCTATTCCGAACTACCGGTACACCTCATTTCACAAGGAGTAACGGTAGTTCGGAATAGGAACCTAGTCCGAACTACCTAGTTCGAGCCCCGTGTAGCCGCGCTGCACGGGGTTCGAACCAGCGGGGATTTAAAAATGGCGGCTCCCCGCTTATGCAAATGAAGCCCGGGAAATTCAAATCCTGGGCTTCATTTGCAAGTGCGGTATGCATACATTACCCCGCTAGTTCGAACTAGGAGGGTAGTGTAGACATACCCTTAGAAGACCAGATCTTGCATTGTTTTGGTCCCACAGTAAGCTGCCTGAGCCGAAGAGTACTGGGAATTAACACAAGTACTGAGGAATTTCCTTTTCTTTGCAGGCCTGCATAACCCAAATGCACACTCCTGACACTTTTTAGGGTTGCATTACTGCAGTTCCATGGAAACCTAGCACCTGACTCTGCTGTTCTTACTCACACTGAGTAGGATCTTACTCACACAAGTAAAAGAATGGACATACTCATGTGGGTTAGCCCTGCTCCGCATGAGCAGAGGGGTCAGAAAGGGGCCCACAGCTATTGAGAGGAACAGAAGCTCTGTAAGTTCAACTTGGCTCACAGTCAGTACTTCCTTATGGTTTTGTTTTGTTTAGTATCTACCAGCTTTTTTTGTTTTTTTAGCTGCCAAGAGTAAATGACAAAAAAAAATGTCCTTTTCCTTTGGAAACAGCACCCAAAATATCTATTGGATAAAAATAGTGTTGTGTTTATTTAAAGGAAAATATTTTTGAAATGTCAAAACAATTTTTAAGGGGGAGAGCAATTAACCACTGGAACAATTTGTCAAGCGCTGCAGCGGATTCTTCATCACCGATCATTTTTCAATTAAGAGCGCATATTTTCCTGAAAGACATGCTGTCCATGAGGTCAGACGAGAGGATCATAGAGGTCCTTTTTGGCCTTAACATGTAAAAGACCTCACAGATGCATAGATTCGAATTAGCGTATGTCCATGTAAAATACACTTCCAGCAAAGTGGAAGATGAATTATTTTTATTACCTTTAAACCAAGCCGATGTCCGGCTACTTTTAGGACACGTCTACACTAGGGCTACCATATTTGAACTTTCAGAAAAGAGGACACCCCCGAGAGGGAGAGTATCAGTATTATTGTATATATTATATAACACATTAATACAACGTGAGTTGGTAGATAATGATACAGATACTCTCCCTCTCAGGGATGTCTACGTCAATCGCATAGCTTACGTCAAAACAGCTTAATTCGGCTTTTGGCACTGTCTACACAGTAGGAAGTCGAAGGAAGAGCACTCTTCCTTTGACTTCCTGTACTCCTTGTAAAACGAATGTTACAGGAATCAAAGTAAGAAGTCCTCCTACTTGCCGTTATTTTGAAATAATGGCTTGCAGTGTAGAGGTGCTCTTTGTTATTTTGGAATAACGTCAGTTATTCTGGAATAATAATGCTGTGTAGACATAGCCTTAGATTCCTGAGCTAATCTCTGTGCTTCTATTTTGTTTCCCGTTCAGTACCTGTCTCATACAGGAACATAGGAATTGCCACACTGGGTCAGACTAGTTTCTCTAGTCCAGTATGCTGCCTCTGAAAATTATCCCTATCAGATTGTTGAGGAAAAGGTGCAAGATAGTTTGTTGAAGACAAATATAGTATCATCTGCCCATATGGGGTTTCTTCCAAATATTGATGTGCTGGTGGCTTGAAAACATAAATTGTTTTAACAGTCTATGAAAAGTATCTGAATTATCTAGATACTTGTCTAATCCTTCTTTAAAAGCAGCTAACCTCTTGGCCACAGTATTTCTCTTCTGTTTTTCTACAAAGATGAGAATAGTAGAGCTGAAACTGTAATTTGGGGCACATAGAGGCAATATTTATATCAATAAATTATAATAATTACATAGTGGCAATGAGTTCCACAGGTTGTATTGTTTAAAAAAAAGTTTGTTTTTATTCATTCTAAATTTGCTGCTTTCATGTTCATTGAATATTCCATTGTTGTAGTATTGTGACTAAAGAGATATAGGAGCTCCTGATTTAACTATTCTATTCAGTATCTTTCGAGCACTCTACTTAGGCCCCAAACAGCCATTGCTTCAATACATATTAATTACAAACCTCTATCAAGAACAATAAATGCGACATACTAAATGAATGCTTTGTAGCACTGGTCAGATACTGCAAAATCTGTGTTTACAAACAATTAACCATTATTAGCCTTTGGTTCCAGAATATTCATAGGACTGTAATTTATTATTTATCATTAGGATCATCATCAAAGTGTTAAGAAACCCAAGATCCCATTGTACTAACAGAACAAAAAGACAGTTGTAAATTGTAAGGCCATAGGAAATATTATCATATAATCTGAACTCCTGCATATCCTAGGCTGGAGAACCTCAACCAGTAATTTCTGCATCAAGTCCATAACTTTTGTTTGTATTCTATCATATTTTTAGAACATCTTATTCCTATCTCTTTTGATTCACTTTTCACAAATATTTGCACAAACTGCTTTTCATTTGCATAAATATTAAGGAAATGGCTATTTGCATGAGCAGCCATACTGACCTACAACCAAAGGTAGCCAATGCATTGATAACTGTATTCACTACCCTCTATCCATCATGTTCTCCTTACTATCAGTCATTACTTACTCCTTGGTTCCAAAAGTTTGCAATTATCTAGTGGCAAGGGAGAAATGCCATAAAGTGATGTGACTGAGCTAATTTCACACCCACAGTTAGAATTGGAGGAAATTTTCAATTAAACTGAATATGGAGATTCATAGAAATCAGAATTTTTCACAAGATAATGTCACAGTTCGGACAAAATTTTCAGATGCCTTCAAAGGGACTGTTCAAAACAAAAATGTGTTATTTGGAATCAACATTTTTAAATGATGATTTTTTTAAATGACTTTTCTGAATAGAAATTCTTCAGAATGCTTTTTCCCCGTCAAAAACTTTTGATGTTTCAAATTTTCAACCTATTTCAGGATTTTAAAAAATGTCAGGCCGTAGAATGGAAATTCTGGTTTTCTGAACAGATTTAGCCACGAATACCAAAGAGTGTAGGTTTAAAATGAACAATTCACAAACAATCCACATACTGAAAACTGCCTGTGTAAACAATTCAGGAAATACCGATTAGTAACAAACACATTTGCAGATGTCAGGATTGTGATTTCTTTAACCTGGCCAATTTTCCAGATTTACTTGATTTATTTCTGTTTTCCCAGTTTATTCTGTGAACTAAGCAGGGCGACATGGTGCTCTGTCTTTTTTTAAAAATGTTGTAGGATTTCTTGTTCACCTTAAGGTTTCTGGTGACTTCTGTTGTTGTGGGTTTCTTTGTGTTGTGTAGTAGCAGTGTGTGAATGAATGCAAAATCAACAATCCCTTGTGTTCAGAAGAGGAGTGGTGGAAGCATCCTAAAAGTGTGTGTGTGTGGGGGGGGGGGGGGGACAGGGGCTTGAAACATGGCTCTGTCCCCCATGCCACACCATCTCTCCTGAGGTCCTGCCCCCACACCACCTTTTCACCAAACCCTGCCCCCACTTTCTCCTATCCACCCCCTAACCTCTGTTGCTCACACTTATGGATAGGGGCCTGGCCCCCTGACCTATGTTCTGGCACTCCTGGTTCAGAAATGATGTGTCAACCCTCCCCCCCCAACACACACACTCCGCAGCAGCCTCTCCCCCTCCCATACAAAATCAGGAGATTGCCTTAACAATCATGAGATTTTAAAAGCCGTAAATGTTAAGCTCTTTGAATCTGTTTTGTGGTTTATAAACTTTCACATTATGATCATGCCACATTTTCAAAGCTTCTCTCCACAACACTGTGGCTGGAATGTCCTTTTTTATCAGTCCTTAGACAGCATCACAATATAAATAGCGATATGAAAACTAGGAGTTCTCAAATGAGACCTTGACTCAAGGAGCTGGAGCTTTAGGAAAAGCCCAAAATATTGAGCTACTGGTGATAAAATCATGAGAGCTGGTAACACTGGTTGGCTGTGTCTAGACTGGCCAGTTTTTCCAGAAAATCAGCCGCTTTTCCGGAAAAACTTGCCAGCTGTCTACACTGACTGCTTGAATTTCCGCAAAAGCACTGACTTGTTACTGTAAGAAATCAGTGCTTCTTGCGGAAATACTATGCTGCTCCCGTTCGGGCAAAAGTCCTTTTCCGCAAAAGTTTTGCGCAAAAGGGCCAGTGTAGACAGCTCTGCTTTGTTTTCCACAAAAAAGCCCCGATTGCGAAAATGGCGATTGGGGCTTTTTTGTGGAAAAACACGTCTAGATTGGCACGGACGCTTTTCCAAGCGTCCGAGCCAATCTAGACGCTCTTTTCCAAAAATGCTTTTAACGGAAAACTTTTCCATTAAAAGCATTTCCGGAAAATCATGCCAGTCTAGACGTAGCCATCGAGATTTGAATGAAGCATAGAAGGGAGTGGAGTCTTCTTGTATTTCTTCTTTCTAGGCATTGCTGATGTGTTTTTCTGTCTATATTCCTAGGATTCTTATGAACCAGCAAAGGATAAAGTGACAGGTACTAGCACTTGAGTTCAAGTTACTATGGATGACTTGTGCAAATGAGGAAAGCAGAGACAGTGGATTAGTAACTAGGAACAGAGACCACAAGAAAGGGCATTAAGAAAAAAGCAGAAATGTCAACCAAAGAGTGATGGTCTAGGGCTGGTTGTAAACCAAAATGGAAGTTGGTAACAATAATAACTTGGGTTGTCAGCTTATTGTCAGAACATAAGCATGGCCGTGCTGGGTCAGACCCAGAGCCAGTCCAAGCTACGGGCTGACCGGGTTACCGCCTGGGGCGCCCGATTGTAGGGGGCTCCACATGGGGCTGCCGGACCGGGTGGGGTCGGGGCTGCACATGCGCCACACTCCTGGGGGCAGCGCCATGCTCTCGGGGCCCAGGGCGCATGAATGGCTCAGGCCGGCCCTGGTCAGACCAAAGAGACATCTAGCCCCAAATCCCGTCTTCTGTCAGTGACCAATGTCAGCTGACCCAGAATCATGTTGACTTTCATCTTTTACCCAATGAGAGAACAGATAAATGCAGTTTCTTTGTTTTTCCAACAAATGGTGTTTCTTCACTATTTTACCAGCTGATCTAGACACTTGGACAACCTGGCAACTGTGAATACTCAAACCGTCGGCTTTGTGGCCTTGTTCAAAGTGATCAGGTAAGACACATGCTGTTGTTTCTGTTCCATGACCAGAGGAGGGTGCAAGTCCGACCAGTGTGAACACGTGACTTTGACACCCACTTTGGGCAAATATTTTTGACAGGCAAGCACCTGGCACTTGAACGTTCCTGGGAGGGGAACACAATGGGACTGATGGGAGTACTTTGAACTTGTTTAAAAATTCTAACGAGTATGTGCAGGTGCATTTAATTTTGTACCACTCACCAAGCTCTGTTTGGGTACGTCTACACAGCACCATTATTTTGGAATAAGGGACGTTATTCTGAAATAACGTTGTGCGGTCTACTCTAGAAGCCTTTATTTCGAAATAATATCGAGTTGGAGGACTTCTTACTCTGACTCATGATGACCTTCATTTCATGAGGAGTAAGGGAAGTCAATGGAAGAGTGTTCTTCCTTCGACTTCCTATTTTGTAGACAACGCCAAAATCTGAGTTAAGCTATTTTGACTTAAGCTACACAATTGACGTAGCTCAAGTTGCGTAGCTTAATTCGACTTTAGCCCTGCTGCGTAGGCGTTCCTCCAATGATGAAAAATGATATATGCTATCATGTAACCTTCAGAGTAATCCAACATCATCTAACACATTGGTAGTGAGTGTGTTTAAAGCTGACATTTCTCTTCCTTCAGAGGGGAAGCCGAGTTAGTCTGTAACTGGAAAAACTTAAAAAACAACTAATAGCCTAGCAGCACCTTAAAGACTAACAAAATGTGCACAATTTGCATCTTCTGTATCAGCGTCATGTAACATGAACACTCTAATTCACTATTTTTTCCCCTTCCTTCCCCCCACCCCATCCTCTTTTTTTTGGAACTGGACTTTTAATACTCCAGTCATCTGAAGAAGTGGGTTGCATCCATGAAAGCTCATGATACCATCTTCATGTTTTGTCAGTCTTTAAGGTGCTGCTAAACCATTCATGATTTCTCTGCCTTGTATACCAACACTGGCATTCCACCTGATGCATTCTACTTTCTGACACCTTCATACAATGCTGCAATCACATCATTAGTACAACCTTCCTTGCCCATCGGCAAACCTGATCAGAGCTTTCTTTCTTCAGACTTTCTTATAGCAAAGTAACTCTATTTGAAGTGTCATTGTAAAGGGCAATGGGGATTATCTTCTGTAAGTAATATGGGGTAATGTCCTATGCCACCTTCCTGCCCTTGATGAAAATACGTGTGCATGTTCTTCACCTTTTGCCTAAATCATGCTTTCTGAGCTTCACTCGCAAATGATGGGTCTCCGTTTATCCAGATTAATTGTAGGCTAAGCAGGATTATAAAATCAGCTTTATCCAGGGCCCATAAGCCTGTGGTTCCCAGGAACACTTTCTAGTGGGTGTGAGGTGCTTAATCGTATAGATTAACTAGAAGGTTCTGTGGCTTTAAACTGCCGGTTTGCGTCATGTCCCAAAAGCAGCTTTAGGAACTGGTTGAAATATTAAAGAGTCAAAGATTAAAACTGGTTTCAGACAGCGGATTCTGCATTGGAAGTACAGGGTGAATGCAGTCATCTCTGGCCGTTTGCTGTGATTACAGATCACCCTTGTCCCAGAAAAATCTGACTGAGCTGCACAGTTGAAAGCACACCATTTGGAGAGTGGCTAGCTATGTCCTGAGGAGACATGGAAGAAAAGGCAAGAAGGGAAGCAGAGAGCAGTTTGAGGATCATTTGCTGATGTGTGGCATTATCATGGGAATGCACCTCTTATTAAACCAAATGCCGTGTTACAAGTATTCTCCAGTAATGAGTCTGAACACCAGCACTTTACCCTACTCAGCTGCATCTTGGCAAGAAGACCCACAAAACCCAGCCTAGAATTTCACAGATAAACAAAAAAAACCCAACTCTCTCCCACATAATACTCAATATTTATACCTTAACATGTGTATGTCATTCACCCTTGTGACTGTATTACCTCATCACCCTCCCTCTCCCATCCTCCACATCTTTCTTTTCCTTTATTGCTATTGTTGGGTCACATTCTTCCTGGCCCTTCCATGAGTGCACGAAAGTGTCCCTGTCACAGCCAGGCTGTGTCTAGACTACAGGGTTATTTCAAAAAAAGTAGCCTTTTTTCGAAAAAACTTCACCTGCGTCTAGACTACAGCTGCGTTCTTTCGAAATTAAATCTAAAGAACGTGGCTTTTCTTTCGACAGCAGTACTCCTCATTTCACGAGGAAGAACACCTTTTTTCGAAAGTGTTCTTTCAAAAAAAGGCATTCTTGAATGCAATCAGGGCTTTTTCGAAAGAGAGCATCCAGACTGCCTGGGTGCTCTCTTTCGAAAAAGCGGCTCACTTTTTCGACAGAAGAGGTTGCAGTCTAGACGCTCTCTTTCAAAAGAGGCTTTTTCAAAAGATTCTTTTGAAAAAGCCTCTTTCGAAAGAGGCTTGTAGTCTAGACGTACCCCCAGAGGGAGGGGGCAGACCCAGCCTTGCTGGTGGCCGGACAGTTACCCCTCAGCTGATTTTATTTGATTGCTTGATGAT
The DNA here is from genome assembly GCF_049634645.1 of Pelodiscus sinensis. Classification (NCBI taxonomy): domain Eukaryota; kingdom Metazoa; phylum Chordata; order Testudines; family Trionychidae; genus Pelodiscus; species Pelodiscus sinensis. The sequence goes on along the minus strand of NC_134730.1, from coordinate 24,292,397 downwards.
AATGATGGATTCTAGCTGTGGGGGGGAACATAGGGGGGTGGGCCAGAGAGCAGATTTCTGAAATAGAACTGTGAACTCAGCCTAGGGGAGCAGACCCAGGAGAGACACATGGAAAGTAGGTCCAGAAGAGACCCATAGGGAGCAGGCGTGGGGAAGCCTTGAGATAGGCTGCCAAACATCCTGAGAAGGGAGTGTAGAGCGGGGAAACGTGCTGTGCAAAAGTCTCTTAGGAGAAGCTCTGCAGAGCCCGGGAGTAGAGACAAAATGGCAGAGAGGAGAGGCCAAGAAGGGAAGAATTATTAGATGAAATGTTTATTTTAACTTACATTTGGACCCTTTGTTACCGAGAAGGGGGTTGAACGTTTAGGTGACCTGACTGGAGGGCGAGGCCATGGAAGGCCTAGATGAAGGTCGGCCATTCCAGGGCCAGGGCATTGATCAACAGCAGACATTAGTGGCAATGGCTGCTCGGACACTGAGATCTGATAAGAGGGAAGCGGTAAGGCTTCACTTGCCTATGGGCCTCCTCTTGTGTAGTCCACAGAAAAGCCAAACAGAATTGCAGTATCGGAGCATAGGGGGGCTCTGCTGTTACTATGGTGCCCCGAACAGGGCTGAAAGGAGATGGAACCATGACTCACACTAAGGAGATGGCTGGCCACACGGAGTACCCCACAAGTACCAGTGAACATGTAGCCTCAATGTACCAAAGAGTTCCCAAAATTGGTCTACCCATGTCCTGTCAGCAGATGTAAACAACCACCTCAGTCTCCAAAAACAGCGGTTCCCTTGTCCACAAGGGGATAACAGGTTGGCATCACCAAAGGCAGACACACGCACAAGGGAAACCCGGGGGATATCTACACATACCCGTGCTTGTAGAATGTGTACATGGGGTTGCTTTTCTATATCTACAGTCAATACTAAATCCACAACCCCTCTTTCTGCCTTAAGTAAATCATTACTTACTAAGAATGATTTATCTTTGACTATAAACTGATGCCTTAGCTAGGGGTGAATTGCTTTTATTTTATTGCCTCTGTAGAAAAGTAGGTGATCTAGATCCCTTATCCTAACCCCATCCAGGTAGGACCACTCACTGCGTGTTTTTATCGTAATGGCTTTTTAATAGGAATTCACACAGAGAAAAACACTTCCATAAAGTTATTCATAGACCATGAAATGACCATGAATCATGACATAATTAATGCTGGCTATGAAATCTCAGTTTTCTTGATGGATTAGCACAGCAGAGAAGAATCTCTGGCAGTAGTCGCTTTGGGCTTGAATATTGATATATTCCCTTACCCTCCCATCCCATTCTTTGCAGTTACAAAGTTATCCATGTTTAGGACGCATGTTAGGATCATTCTAAATGGGATTCTAGCTGCAATGCATTGTCATGCAGGTTATCTGATTTAGCCTAGGCTAATGCTGAGTGAACACTATACTAAAAAGATAGAGCTAGTCAGAAAAAAATGGTGGGCGAGGTTTCCATAGAAACGTCTGTGATAGAAAAAACAGTTTATGAAAAAAAAACCCAGAATTTTCACTTTTTGGCTGAAACTCAGAAGTTTTCCATTGTTGCATTTAAAAAATAAATTAGGTTGGGGCTGGAAATATGTACATACCAGGTACCCAGTGCGGCGTGGGGCTTTATTCTAGGAAGTAGAGGTTTTGAAAAAGATTTGGCAATCCACTCAGATAATCAGCTGAACATGTGCTCCCAGTCGTCCCCTTCAAGGACTAGACTATGTGATCTCTTGAGGTCCCTTCCAGTCCCACCATTCCGTGATTCTATGATTATGAACAAAAGGGCGAATGTGATCCTGGGATGCATAAACAAGAGATGCTCAGGCCAGGTCTACACTGGACCTGGAAGGTTGGCTTAAGGTACATAATTCCAGCTACACGAACTGTATAGCTGAGCCATAGTAGCATCCACACTGTGGGAGGCTGACAGGGCAAAACACTCCCATTGGCTTCCCTAACTCCTCACAAAAGGAGGAGTACTGGATGCCGAGGGAAGCTGTTTTCAGCATTCGACTAATGGGGCTCACTAGACCCACTAAATCAAACACCAGAAGATGGATCACTAGAGTGTCAATCTTCCAGTAAGTATAGACATGCCCTCCATTAGGGCTAGAGAGGTTATTATATCTCTATATTTGGTATGGGTGCAACTGTTGCTGAATTATTGTGCCCAATTCTGGACACCACAGTTCAAGCAGGACGTTGTTATATGAGTGATTACAGGATTAAAATGCATGCCTTGTAGTGATAGACACAAGGAGCTTGATCTATTTAGTTCAACAAAGAGAAGGTTAAGAAATGACAGTCATTAAATATTTTCATGGGTAACTAATATTTAATAATAGGTTCTTTAATCTAGCAGAGAAAGGTCTATCATGGCCCAATGGCTGGAAGTGGGAACTTGACAAACTCAGGGTGAAAATAAGGAGTAAAATTTTAACAGCAGGCACAACTGACCATTGGAACACCACTCAAGAGTCATGGTGGATTTTCCATCACAGACAAATTTTTATATCAAGATGGCTATTTCTCTAAAGGGTGTGGCTACACTACAGGAGAAAGTCTAATTAAGATACACAACCTCGGCTATGTTAATTGTGTAGCTGAAGTCAAAGTAGCTTAACTCGACTTTTGGTGCGGTCCACATTGCAGGAAGTCGACGGAAGAACACTTTTCCTTCAACATCCCTTACTCTTCATGAAAGCAGGGTGACCACCGTCGACTGGAGTGCCCCTCTCACTTCAGATTAGCTGTCTTAACTAAACTGCTAATTCGAACCCTGGAAGATCTACAGTGGCAGCTTCCATCTTCCTCTGTAGTGTAGATGTATCCTCAAAGAACTGCTCTAGGAATTACGTTGTGGAAGTCTTGTGGCCTGTGGAATCCGGATTGTCAGACTAGCTTAGGGGTGGGCAAATACCGGCTTGCAGACTAGATCTAGTCCAGAAGAGTTAGACACTGGCGGGCCCCATACTACATAATTACCTGTGCCTCCACAGGGACAGAGAACACAGCTCCCATTGGCTACAGATTGCTGTTCCTATCCAATGAGAGCTGAAATTGCCCGTACCTGCGGAGGTGCAGGTAAATATAATGGCAGAAGCCCACTAGGGGCTTACCCTGGTGAACTTCTGCTGTTTTATTGCCCACCCTGGATTAGCTCATCAAAAAGGTAATTTCTGGTCTTGGAATTGATGAAAAACCATGCTGTAATCTGACTAGAATGATTGCACAAGGGAAAAAAGCATGTTAGGCCATTTGCTTGGAGACTCTCCGAAAGTGAAGTTTAAATTTGCTTCTTCCGCTGTTCACACAAGAAATCTGATTATAAACATTATTCTTGTATGATCACGGGAGCAGCAATACCACCTCACTTGTGTGGCCAATCACAACTCAGAAAACGCAACCTGAATTCTGGTTTCCGAATGGCAAGCCATGGAGTAAATTACATTCTTCAGAATACAAAAGGAATCACACTTGAGAGCAGTAACTGGCTAGTTTTAATTGCAGCTTCGCCACCGTTGCTACAGCATTATCGTGTTATTGTGATTTCCATAAATTGTGCTAAGAGCTGATGTGAAGGGCGACCCAGAGTAAGTCATTTGCAGCCTGCAGAAGCTAGCTCCTTTTTGCAGGCATTCCCATGCCTTTGCATCACGTCAGGGAGTGGAATGTTGTTCACAGCCATTGTGGAAGTGACTCAACGCACCCACTTAGCCACAACAAAGGATTAAAGCCATTACAATTGTTTTACTTCTGATGCCCAGTTAAGAGCTGATGTCACTTGCGGTCTGAGGAAGTCATTTGCCATTCACAACAACACATTTTATTGTCCCACAAAACCCAGAATATACGCTACGTATTTGTGAGCGCCATCTCCTGGCCTCTTACCTATTAACTCAGAGGCAGATGAAAGCACTCCTGGACTGTGTCTACATTGCACCCCTTTTCCGGAAAAGGGATGCAGATGAGACAAGTCGGAATTGCAAATACCCCGGGGATTTAAATTTTCCCTGCTGCATTTGCATGAACATGGCTGCCGCTTTTTTCCGGCTCGGGGGTTTGCCGGAAAAAAGCACCAGTCTAGACAGGGATCTTTCAGAAAATAAAGCCTTTTCCAAAAGGTCCCTTATTCCTGATTTTAAGAGGAAGGCTTTATTTTCTGAAAGATCCCTGTCTAGACTGGCACTTTTTTCCGGCAAAGCCCCGAGCCGGAAAAAAGTGGCAGACATGTTCATGCAAATGCAGCGGGGAAAATTTAAATCCCCGTTGCATTTGCAATTCCGACTTGTCTCATCTGCATCCCTTTTCTGGAAGAGGGGTTCAGTGTAGACACTGCCCTGTAGCACATGGGACTCTCTCCTTCCTTTGGCCAAGGAGCTGCCATTTGGTGAGGGAGAGCTGAGGCAACAACTTCTAGGGGACAGGCCATCTTCTTTACAAGGGATAGAGATGACTTGGCCATAACCAATGTCACATCTTGTTAAGGGAAGCTGTGTAGCCAATTATACCAGGCCGAACCAGGGTCAGAAATGCTAGTTGTGAGTAATATTTGCCTAAAAAAAGGTCAGTAGGGTGAGTAGCCTGAAAATAATGGAAATGTTTGGGCTGGGGACATCAAAAAACTTCTTCAGTGAATGATGCTCAATTTCCTGTTACTCGCCCCAAATACTTTGTTGAGCGTTCTCACCAAAAAAAGGAGTTTTTTAACATGAAGAAAAATACACCTAAATAGAAGGAATCTTTTAAAAACATATCTCCTCTCACCAAGCTGTTTGTGAAGGCCTGTTATAATTTTTTTCCCCCATCTGGATGATGCTTCTGAGTTAAGCTTTCATTAATGACAGGCAGTTGTGTTGGCTTCTGCAGAGCTACCTTGCGATATAGTTTTTAGCAAACGGATTATTTTTTTAAAATAAATATAATAATGAACAAGTTCACTAGGTCACTGGGACAGGATGGGATGTGACACACCAAATGCACTTACTAGTGAGCTGAATATCCCATAACCTATACCTTTTCTATACATGTAGCATACAGTGCAGGGAACTCAGCAGTGATTAATCAATAGCAATATCATTCAGGCCTGAATTAACATAATTAATGTTTGCCCAATGTCAGTCTGCTCTAGAACACTCTTTATTTCCAATCAAGATCCCTAGATAATGTTCTTATATCCAAGCTAAGTGCTTCAGAACACCCCACACTTGTATGTCTCCTACCTCCATTAAGTTATTACATATTCTTGCTTTGCAGTTCTTTTTTCCTCCTGTTGTTAAAGGGGAAGAGATTCTCTTTAGTCTTAAGAATTCTGTATTGACTGCCGAGTGAGAAGACTGGGATGGATGGACGGATGGATGGATGGATGGATGGATGGATACTGAATGTTCACACAATAATCTAGGCCTCATATTCACTCTTCTCCTTCCATGTACCAACCCAGTGTTGATTCCTCTTGTAGGTATCATTCTTTTTAAGATCTTCATGGCATGTCTTTGCTCTGTAAAGATACTGCAGGTAAATGCCTTGCTAAATAAAGACTTTAAAGGATTAAATTTAAAAGCAATGAGTAGTCCTGTCACACCTTAGAGACTAACAAAAATATATATAGTATCATGAGCTTTCAAGGGCAAAATCCACTTCATCAGGTGAGCTTGAGTGGAGGAAAAAGAGGGGCCCAGGATATATAACAGAAAAAGAAGGGAGAGAAAAAAAGTACCTGTCAATTGTAGTGTTGGTGCTAATGAGGCTCATTGAGTAGGCTGATGTGTCCTATACTTAGCTTTTGATGTCAAAGTGGTGTTAAATGTAAGGAAGGCTGGTTTTATAATGGGCTATCCAGTTAACGTCTTTGTTCAAACCCAGGGAAACAGTGACATCTTTATATATGAAGAGCAATTCTTCATTCTCTGTAATTGCCTGGTGAAATTCCTTTGTAAAAGAATGATTGAGTTCCCCGGCAGGTTAATGTCAGCAAACATCAATTTCCCTAAGCACACACAAACTGATAAAACTATTTCCATTGATAGTCATCAAAATTTGTGGATAGGCAAAGTAAGAAAAACGTTGCTTGAGAAGTTATTGTAGCTTGATTTAGGCATGTTTAGCATGTTTATTTTGAATGCATTTTCCCCCTCCCCTCCCCCCAGCAAGTTACATAGAATGGGGAAGGGGGAATCTCTTCTTTGATCAAGCTATTCTTTTTCAGGCTAGGCCTTTTTTGTCCTTGGAAAGAAAGAAAGAAAGAAAGAAAGAAAGAAAGAAAGAAAGAAAGAAAGAAAGAAAGAAAGAAAGAAAGAAAGAAAGAAAGAAAGAAAGAAAGAAAGAAAGAAAGAAAGAAAGAAAGAAAGAAAGAAAGAAAGAAAGAAAGAAAGAAAGATTAAATCTGTAGGTTTGCAACAAATTGTATTTTTCTACATGGGTTTTTCCATGGAATTTCTTTAGGGAAAACATGAAATGCCCCCAAATGAGATAATCATCGGGTTTTGTATTTATCAAAACCCTTCTTTTTCCTGTGATCAAACTGCTACCTTCCCCCGTCTACTGGAGGAGGACCTGCACATGCCAAAACAACATAGACAGAATCACATATATGCTCATTTTGCACATTGCCAAGTCTCCACAACTGTGACTGAAGCCAATGGGTTAGTCTTTCAGATGTTGTAAATCAGCAGACCTCTGCTGATGTAAATGATAGTTCTCTGATTTTCCCCAGTTGAGGAGAGGGGCCAATGGAAGTCAAAAGCAATCACAACCTTGCAGGATTGGGTCTAGATGAAGTCAGGACCAAGATAAAAACTACTTGGTAAAATAAGAAACATTGTCCCTACTGCACTGTTATTGCTCTTTGAAGTGGTTTGATGAACTGTTTTATCTTTCATTGTATTCCCAAGTTCTGCACAAGAGAGGAAAGAGATCTATCAAACAATACAATATCAGAGAACGGCAACAAAAATGATTAGAGGTTTGGAACGGGTCCCATATGAAGAGAGATTAAAAAGACTGGGACTTTTCAGCTTAGAAAAGAGGAGACTAAGGGGGAGACATGAGAGAAGCCTATAAAATCATGACTGGTATGGAAAAAGTGAATAAGGAAAATATATTTACTTATTCCTACAATACAAGAACTCGGGGTCACCAAATCAAATGAATAGGCAGCAGCTTTAAAACAAACAAAAGGAAATTTTTCTTCACTCAGCGCACAATCTGTGGAACTCCTTGCCAGAGGATGTTGTAAAGACTAGAACTTTAACAGGGTTCAAAAAAGAACTAGATAGATTCATGGAGGTTAGGTCCAATAATGGCTATTAGCCAGGATAGGTAGGAATATTGTCGCTAGTCTCTGTTTGTCTGGAGGTGGGCAACAGGGCAGGATCATGTGAGGATTACCTTTGTGGGGTTCCCTCCCTCTGGGGCATCTGGCATTGGCCACTGTCGGCAGACAGGATACTGAGCTAGATGGACCTTTGGTCTGACCCAGTATGGCCGTTCTTATGTTCTTATTTTCAGCTGGGACCAGAACTTGGAATAGTCAAAACTCTCCCCAGGAAAGCTGTTCCTTATGAGATTTCCAGCTCATCTTTGAAGAACCAGGTGGGTCAAACAACTCCGAAAAAAACATTCCCCAAATACACGCAACTTTTTAAATTAAAATGAAAAATTAATTCAAAAAATTTAAACATAAGAACGTAAGTGCACTCCCAGCTGGGATAGCGAGAGGGGCTGGTGGCAGCGGGTGCCTCCATCTGGCTGCAGCTGCCCAACCCCAGTCCCCAGCTGACTGCTGCAGTCTGTCCTCAACTGCTGTGCTCCTGGGGCAGACCCCACGGCCCAGCCCCAGTGGCCCTGCAACTGCTGAAACAGCCCCAGCCATGGCAGCCCAGCTTCGGCTCCAGCCATGCCAACCAGGCCAACAAGGCCTCAGGCGGGGCCCAACCCCCATCTGGCCGTAGCATCCTGTCCCTGGCCCCGATCCTGGTCCAGGCCCCCATCTGGCCACAAGCAGGGCTGGTGGCAGCTCCTCCCCCCTCCCCCGCTGTGGCGATCTAGCTGTGGCCACTTCTGCCCTGATGCAGCAGCCTAGCCCTGGCTAGGTGAAGTAATCTGGCCCCAAGCCCCTCCCCTCAATATGCACCACTTCCCATTGTCAGCACCTTGCCCTGCCTCCTGCACCTCCCACACACCAGTCCCCTGCCCTGAGCCTCTCCCGCACCCCAACCCTGACTCCTGTACCCCCACATCCACAAACTGATCCCAGCAGCAGCAGACGTCCCATTAAATAAAGTCTGTGAGTACAAGGTTTCATTTATAGTATTAGTAATCATCATGTCACTTACCAATAGTATTAAGTTGTATATTTTCAGTCATGCAAACAGGCCCACTTCTCCGGCTCTTTGTTGACCCCTTGTTCTGAATTTTGATGGAATTTGCCTCTTTGGTTTGAAAAGGTCGCCAACCCCTGCCCTATCATGTTATATCCATATCCTGCCTTGGGGAAGCTGAAGAGTTAGAGGTAGAAGGGATCTTGTTAGCTTGCGTCTGCCACCATTAGTACCTTTTTCAGGGTGGGTACATCTAGACTACAGGCTTTTTGTCGACAGAGGCTTTGTCGACATACACTGTTGACAAAGCTTCTGTCGACAAAGAGCATCTAAACTACATCCAGTTCTGTCGACAAAGCAAGCTGCTTTGTCGACATGAGAGTGTAGATGCAAAGGACAGTGTAGATGCAATAACGCCTTCTGTCGCCAGAACTCTGTCGACAAAAGGCGTTATGCCTCGTAGAAGAGGTTTACTGCCGTCAACAAAACTGCCGAGTTCTGTTGACGTTATGTCGACAGAACACAGCAGTAGTGTAGACGCAGGTATAGTTTTCTCAACAAAAATCCACTAATGTCGACAAAACCCTGTAGTCTAGATACATCCGGTCTAGATACACCCGGTATGTCTACACTACAGAACTTGAGTAACACCCACATTGCAGTCACGTTCTTTAGATTGTAAATTGAAAGAACAGAGGGGGTTTTCCAGCATTGGTAAACCTCTTTCTACGAGGAAGAAGCCTTTTACCAAAAGAGCATGTGTGGACGGGGAAGAGGGAGTTGTTTCACAAGAACAGGAAAGAGGAAAAAGCACGGGTTGCCTGATGGCCACTCCATGCATAGTAATCACAGCTTACACACAAGATAGCGTCCATTCAGTGCAGATCGCTTTTTCGATGTGCTTTCACAGTGTGGACACTCTCTTTCGGAAGACGTTTTTTCGGAAGATCTCTTCCGGAAAAGCTTCTCCCAAAAGAAGCCTGCAGTCTAGACATAGCCTCAGTTTAGCTAATAGTACAATCCTTACACACTATTTGGCATCTGTCAAGGTGGCATAATTAGGTGGTCTCTCCTTTTACCAGGGCTGGATTTTTTCCTGGTCGGGTGTTTTGCCCAGTCAGCTTTGAAATGACCATCTGTCTAGGCTTTTGAAAGATCATCCATCACCATTGTGCCTGGGCACTTACGCAGCTTTCCTCTTCACAGCCTGTTATATATCATAGTCAGGAAAGGTTTTTTTCTGATTCTGAGCCTTAGAAAATCTTCCAAATGTTCTATCATCCTCGCTCTATATTATGAGCCAAATTCCCTGGGGGCATAAATTGGCCTACCTCCACTGACCTCTAAAGGACTATGCTGGTTTACACCAGCTGAGGGTCTGGCCTATTGATCACTTTCACTCATTATGCAGACATTTGCCTACTTAAATATCCCTGATGCTCTCTTCTCTCATGGGCAAGGCAGGAACTCACATGCATACCTCTCAGGGTGATAATAGGGGAGCTTCTATGCTGCACACATGTAATTCCTGCTTGCCAAGGAAAGATGCTCCAGCATTTCATCTGCTTCTCAGCAGAAATTAAAAGGGGGAAAAAACTAAGTGACTGATGGGGATAAACAGCTGGTAGAGTAAGAGAAGCTGAAGTTTGCAAATTACAACACCTACAGGACACATAAATCACTATAGCAAGTTTGTTCCCTGTTTTAAATGCTCTGGAACATGTCAGGATTAAAAAATGGAGTCCATGATCTTATTTTCACTTGTCTCCTCTTGCCTCTCCCCGTGGCCACATGGGACAAAAATCAAGGAACAAAAAAGAGAGAAATAAATGTTTAATCTCCATACTACTGCTGCCTTTCAAAGCATAGTTTAATCTAGTTGGCTCAGGGTACAGCGATTAGATACAGCGATTAGATTCTGATTCACAAAAGCATCCTTATTCAGGAAAGGGAGCACGTAAGAGCATAAGAACAGCCAGACTGGGTCAGACCAAAGGTCCATCTAGCCCAGTATCCTGTCTGCCACCAATGGCCAATGTCAGGTGCCCCAGAGGGAATGAACAGAAGAGGGAATCATCAAGTGATTCCCAGTTTCTGACAAACAGAGGCTAGGGACTCCATTCCTGCTCATCCTGGCTAACCTATCCTCCATGAATATATCTAGGCTTCCTATTCCGAACTACCTGTACTCCTCGTGGAAAATCTTCATGGAACAAGGCGTACAGGTAGTTCATAATAGGAAGCCTAATCCGAACTACCTAGTCTGTGTCGCGTGTAGCCGCGGGCACGGAGTCCGAACTAGCCGGCATTTAAAAATGGCAGCGCCTGGCAAGATGCAAATGAAGCCCGGGAAATTCAAATCCCGGGCTTCATTTGCAACTTCGGTTGCCTACATTAACCACCCTAGTTCGAACTAGGGTGATAGTGTAGACATACCCTCATAGTGCAGAGAATGGGACTTAAACATATACTTAAAGTGAATCATGTGCTACAGTAGTTTCCTGAATGGGAATGGCTTTACATATGCCTGCATGGCCTTCTTGAATTAGACCATAGTGTATCAGTAGTGTGTGTGAGTGTGTGTGTGAGTGAGAGAGAAAGAGAGAGAGAGGGAGAGAGAGAGAGAGAGACAGAAGAGGCTACATCTAGACTGCAGTGTTAAGTGCCTTCCGTCCCAAGTGCAGGATTCTACACCTTGTTGAACCTCACTCTCCCTTCTCACACAGAATGCATTACCCCATCATATAGGCAAACCCTGACAATCCCAGCCAATAGATGCTTTCAAGGAAGATGCATTCTGCAGTAGGCAAGTGGAAAAAAAGACAGACCTACTGAGTAACAAGGCACCAAAGTTGGAGAAGGTGCCAATTTTCAGAAAAAAAAGTGCTCTTTCGACACCTCTCTTATCCCTCATAGAATGCGGTTTCCAGGGATGGTGAAAGAGCACATCCGCTTTTTCGAGAAAAAAAAATAAAAAGGCGGATGCATTCCTTGGACACAGCGTTGCTTTCCCAAGATACCTCCAGTATCCTGAAAAAGCAATGCAGTCTAGAAATAGCCAGAGAGACAGAGACAGAGACTTAAACTTCCATGTCTGACTAACTGAAACTTGTCTGCTGTTTTCTCGCTATTCAATGACAATTACATTTGTTGCCTTTCAAAGGATAAAAAGAAACGGTGTCCATGTTACAGTGTGTCATTAACCTTTGCAACCGATTGGCGCAAGGTATAATTGATGCCATGAGCTCAACTGAATTCCAGTGGAGATGTAGAAATATCAATTCAGGCTGTCTGAAAGTTTTCCATTGAAACAGTTCTCATGTGGCAAATCGGGTTGGTCAGTGGAAGGCAAAGCCAGTTCTCCATGGGAAGTGCCCGCTTTCCATGGGAAAATGTCATGTGGGCATTGTTGTTCGGTCACCTCAGATCCCCGTTTTCCTCTATGGGATGGGCTCTCTAGGCAAACAACATCTCCTGTGACACACTATGGCTATGTCTAGACTGCAGGCTTCTTTCGAAAGAAGCTCTTTCGAAAGCATCTTTCGAAAGAGCCTCTTTCGAAAGATCGCGTCTAGACTGCAGGCGGATCTTTCGAAAGAGAAATCCGCTTTTTCGAAAGAGAGCACCCAGCGAGTCTGGATGCTCTCTTTCGAAGACGGCCTCTTTACATTGAAGAACGCCTTCTTTCGAAAGAGGAACTTTCGAAAGAAGGCGTTCTTCCTCGTAAATTGAGGTTTACCGCCATCGAAAGAAAAGCCGCGTTCTTTCGAAATAATTTAGAAAGAACGCGGCTTGAGTCTGGACGCAGGGGAAGTTTTTTCGGGAAAAGGCTACTTTTCCCGAAAAAAACCCTGAGTCTGGACACGGCCTATGACCAGAGATTCCCAAAAATGCAGGGCTTCCTCCCTCCGAGGCAACCTGTGCTCTGTGGGGGAAGGGAGCAGGGAGCAGGGAAGGGAGGGGGAAGAGTGCAGGCACCAAGCTTCAGCAATTAAAACCCCTCACCAAATGCATCACCTATGCGAGACTGCCATGCATCATGAGAGAGATAGCACATGCGTTGAGCCCAGAACCCATGAAGAATAGTGGACCCTGGCCTACAGCTCCGGTGAGGTAGTGTGGCAGCATTTCAGAACTTAAATTTCAGATGCTTGGTGAATTTTTTTTTATTGTTGTTCAATTTTTCAGCCTTTTAATTTCTGACAAACCTTTCAGTTTTCTATGAAAACCCCTCCCCCTTCCTCCAGGTTTCAATTATAAATGAATAAGAAGAACTTCTACCTTAGAACAATTAAAACCAGATTATATAGAACGGACAGAAAACTTTTCTCCCCCCTGGGGCATACAAAAACCACCTGGGGTGTTTGTGTGTGTTAGGAATAAAGTTACTCGGTAGGTCTGTCTTTTTTTCCACATTCTATTGCAGAATGCATTTTCTTTTAAAAGATCTATTTGCTGGGATTATCAGGGTTTGCCTATATGATGGGGTAATTCATTCTGTGAGAGGAGGAAGAGTGAGGTTCAACAAGGACAAGTGTGGAGTCCTGCACTTGGGGTGGAAGAACCCCACGCATTGTTACAGGCTGGGGACCGACTGACTAAGTAGCAGTTCTGCAAAAAAGGACCTGGGGATTACAGTAGATGAGAAGCTGGATAGGAATCAACAGTGTGCCCTTGTAGCCAAGAAGACTAATAGCATATTAGGGTGTCTAAGGAGGAGCATTGCCAGCAAATTGAGAGAAGTGATTATTCCCCTTTATTTGGCTCTGATGAGGCCACATCTGGAGTATTGTGTCCCGTTCTAGAGCCAGCAGAGGGCAACCAAAATGATTAGGGGGCTGGAGCACATGACCTATGAGGAGAGGCTGAGGGATTTGGGTTTGTTTAGTCTGCAGAAGAGAAGAGTGAGGGGAGATTTGATAGCAACCTTCAACTTCCTGAAGGGAGGTTCCAAAGAGGATGGAGAGAGGCTGTTCTCAGTAGTGACGGATGGCAGAACAAGGAGCAATGGTCTCAAGTTACAGTGGGGGAGGTCTAGGTTGGATATTAGGAAAAACTATTTCCCTAGGAGGGTGGTGAAGCACTGGGATGGGTTCCCTAGGGAAATGGTGGAATCTCCATCCCTAGAGGTTTTTAAGTCTCAGCTTGACCAAGCCCTGGCTGGGTTGATTTAGTTGGGATTGGTCCTGCTTTGGGCAGGGGTCTGGACTCGATGACTCCTGAAGTCTCTTCCAGCTCTATGATTCTATGATTCTAAAGATCACTAACATGTTGCACGCTGATTGGTCTGTGTATTAATCCAATTGCAGACTCACCCACAACAGAATACTGAACTAGATAGCCCATTGACCCAATAGAACGTACCATTTCTTCCATCTCTGTGCTTCTGCTTCTGCTTCAGCATCAGCTTCAGTCATGCGCTGATCTTGGCACAAGCAAGTGGAAAAAAGAAAGCAATTATTCAAAAGCAATCCCATTCCAAAACAAGCTCTTTCAGTATTGACGATGATTACTATTGGACCTCAGCTATGTACATGCAGATAAGACACACTCATTGCCCTTAGGGGCTTTCCACATGAATGAGATATTAGCAGTAGAAATGAGAGAAATACAACTGTTTGAGGACTGCTGGAAATGTGAAACCGTGGGGTTATTCAGGAGACAGCGCTGCTGGGAAGTCTTAAGGAGGAAGTGTTTCAAAGAGGGACTTGAAGGAAGTCAGAGAAACCATTTGGCACATCAGAAGAGGGAAATAGTTACAAGTCTCGGGCACATTGGTTACCAACTTCCAAATGTATCCATCCCATCCAAGGTATTTTGTTTCTCTAATGTCAAAATCAATAATAGTCCCCAAAGCAGACAGTCTGCAGAACTCTGGCAGCTGTTTGCTCCCCTTTAGAGATTATTATAACTCACATTTGTGTTACGGAAAAAAAATGTTTAATATTTTTTCGGCAACATCTCCCAGCTCATAAACCATCAGATTCAAGCAAACATCAGCATCAGAATGTCATTCTTGGTACATCATCTCAAAAATCAGAGCAGTCGATAAACCCTTACGGTATCCCAGAAACACACCTGGGAAAAGCCTTATAATTAAACTAAGCATTTGAGTCTAATCCTGCAGCTCATATACATGCAGCTCTCCCAATGGCATCAACAGACGTGTGTACGCAGGAATTCTGCAGTATTATAAAGGGTCTGATCTATCAAGGAGCTAGACAAATTCCTTTGGACAAATTGGAGAAGGTCCAGAGAAGAGCAACAAAAATGATTAAAAGTCTGGAAACCATGAGCTATGAGGGAAGATTGTAAGACTTGGGTTTGTTTAGTCTTGGAAAGAGAAGACTCACTTGCATCTACACTGCACAGCTATTTTGGAATACCGAAGGTACACCAAAATTGCTATCCCGTGTCTACACAAGCTGCCTGTTATTTCAAAATATGTTTCAAAATAATGGGCATGCTATTTCGCCATCCTGGTAAATTTCGTTGCACGAGGGGTAGGGGATGGCTCCAAATAGTGGGTTATTTCAAAATTTGGCACTGTGTAGATGCGCCAAATTTCAAATTAGATGCAAAATAAAGTACGCAGTTTTCATAGTGCAAATTGCATATCTTATTTTGAGTTTGAGGTGCTGTGTAGACCCACCCTAAGAGAGCAGATGCTAGCAGCTTTCAAATACCTACAAGGAGGAGGGAGAAAAATTATTTTCCTTAACCTACGAGGATAGGACGAATAGCAATGGACTTAGATTACAGCAGGGGATGTTTAGGTTGGACATTAAGAAAAACTTCTCAGCTTTCAGGGTGGTTAAGCACTGGAGTAAATTGTCTAGGGGGGTTATGAAATCTCCATCAGTGGAGATTTTTAAGAGCAGGTTAGACAAACACCTCTCAGGGATGATTTAGATTGGTTGGGCAAATTCTGGCTCATGGGCCACATCCAATCTGCAGAGTTAGTCCCTGGTGGAACACTGCCTCTGTATTTATGATAGTGATAGAAATGTAGCCATGTTAGTCTGGTGTAGCTGAAACAAAATACAGGACTATGTAGCACTTTAAAGACTAACAAGATGGTTTATTAGATGAAAGCTCATCATCTAATAAACCATCTTGTTAGTCTTTAAAGTGCTACATAGTCCTGTATTTTGTTTCTGTATTTACCTGCACCTCCCTAGATATTGGGAGATCACAGCTGTCATTGGCCACAGATCACCATCCGTGGCCAATGGGAGTGGAGGGCAGAACATGGCCAACGAGAGCTGTGATCGCCCAGCACCCAACAGGTGCAGGTAAATATAGCAGCAGCATCCCACCAGTGACTAACCCTAGAAGACTACCCTTTTTTATATACAGCCCCGATCTAGATGGTGCTTGGTCCTGCCATGAGGGCAGGGGACTGGACTTGATGACCTCTCAAGGTTTCTTCCAGTTCTAGTGTTCTATGATTCCGTGATCTAAAATTCCTATTTAAGCCAATAAGAACATAAGAACGGCTGTACTGGGTCAGACCAAAGGTCCATCTAGCCCAGTAGCCTGTTTGCCGACAGTGGCCAGCGCCAGGTGCCCCGGAGGAGAATTAGAGTTATGTTTCTAGAGATGTATGGACCCACTGAGGTTTGACTTTCAGACCTAGTCAAAAATGTATTATTATTAATTATTTCATTGCATTATAGTAATGCTGAAAGATCATGTATGACTCTGGAGCCTCATTGTGCTAAGTGATGTATAAGCCCATAGTAAAAAGCAGTTTCTGCCTTGAGAAGCTTTTTGTCAAAATAAACTAATGTCAGGAGACAGCAGGTATCAGTTACAGATGGAGAACTGAGCCACAGGGAGCTCATGTGATTCATCCAAGAGGATGATTAAATCAAGGTCTCCTTACTCCCAGTTCAGTCCTGTACCCATAAGTCCACCCCACGGATGTATTGAGAATACAGACCTTATACAACAGCCTTTTCACCACCATCCTTGTAGCTTTCACCCATCACTCTAAACCTGTGCAGTGTAAATGGCATAAAGTCAGGTAAAAGAGAAAATGCAGGTGAAGTAAAAATCTGAGGTAATATCTTGTATTGGATCAACTTCTGTTGGAGAGAGAGATGCACTCTTGAGCTTAAACTGGGGTCTTCTAGTCAGGAACTCTCTGGAAGCTTGGAAGCTTGTCTCTCTCACCAACAAGACTGGGTCCAAAAAAAGATATTACTTCACCCACCTTGTCTCAATAATATCCAGGGACCAACATGACTACAAACATTTTATCACGTAAGCAGGGAAGTACGGGTCTCGGTAGGGAAACTCAAAGAGCATACGGCTGCCTACTTCCCCGATGCTTAAAACATTTTCACTCCTTCTGCCCCATCAATGACTTTCACTCATGTATGCACCTCCCCAACACTCACCCTGTTCAAGACCGCAGAGCTGGAACCTCCATCTATGGGTACGTCTACACAGCAAAGTTATTTCAGGATACCAGAGGTATCCCCACATCTTTTGACCGTGTCCGCTTTTTCAAAATATAGCAGATGCACTATTTTGCCATCCTCATTCTACGAGGAGGAAGGGATGGCTGGAAATAGCACTTTATTTCAAAATTCGGAAAAATAAGCTATTTCAAAATAGACCTGAAATTAGCTACGCAATTTGCGTAGTGCCAATTGCATAGCTTATTTCAAGTTTCAGGTGCTGTGTAGACACACTATGAGACTGAATAGATGGATCGCAACAAGTTAGGTCAGATGGTCTTATTTTATTGTGTTCTGAACTCTCTGTGCAGCCATAAGCATTAGACAGTGTCATGACAAGTAAGCTGTCCATGTTACTGTGGGATTTGAAGGCAAGAAATAAATCCCGGGGAAGGGTAGAAAGACTGAAAGAGCAAATTCCCTACAATTCAGATTTTAAAAGTCAATCGCATGTTTTTCGAGACTTGAGAGCCACGCACACAGTTTTCACATATTGTAAAGTGTATGGGCAATAGTCAGAACATCTGAACACAATTACCCTTCTTACCAGTTCCCTTGGATTTGGTTCCCCCACCCCTAAACCCTCACAGCCAAGGCCGTTATTAAATTGCATTATGGAAAATTGCAATTAGTTCCAGGTAGAGCATCATTGAGCTTCAGTCTTTAATTGAAGGAGGGAAAGTGGATGATAAATTGGGTATGAGAGCTCACATTTGAGTGATATATGATCAAAAAGGAGGATAAAGACAGAGCTAAACAGCAACATGCACATGTGGGTGAGTCGTCCACCCATCCAGCTGATGGGTCTGCTTTTCCACAGGATCCACTCTTGAGTTTGTGGCATATGTGAAGCAAGCTGAGGCCAGGCTGATTACTGTGTAAGTCAGACTGAGCAAAAACAACTGTAGAGGAGAAGGAACATAATGCACTTGTCTCCTCCCTCTCTTCCCCTTCCCAGCTTGAAAGCAATGGCAGTCTCTTTGCACCCTTTCTTCTCCAGGTTATCTGCACAGATGCCACAGCAGCATAAGCATAGAACCCATGGTGGTTTCCACTGAGCATCAAAGCATTATGACAATCATATTAACCATGGTGAGCCTTCTGCTGGAGAATAGCCGGAGCATGTTCAGGGTCTGCAGGAATGAGGAAGGATCTAGAGAGGCCATGAATATACTCTTCTGCAAAGCACTTGAATTGAGCGACTGGCAAACGCTGCCAGCATTCAATCCCCTGAACACAGCAGAATTCTGATTCTGGTGCCATCAGACAAGCACAGTCTGGTGGGACTGCATAGTTACGCAGGTAGGACACAATCAACAGCGGCTGCAAAACATTCCCATATATAAGGCCGCTTTCATGGGAGTTGGTGATTTACTTTCCCCACATTGAACTGCAAGAAGACCAGAACAAGACCAGCTGAGAGGGCGGGGAGCAAGTGGCAATTGTCCTGTGGAAACTTGCAATGCCAGACAGCTACCAGTCAATTGGGAATCAATTTGGAGTGGGGAAATCTACAGCGTGGGCTATTATGAACATAGAAGCAGAGTGGAGGGCTTTGCCACGATGGGGTTGCCTAACTGTGCTGGGGCGATAGATGGAACATTCATCTCTATCTGGGCTCCCAACCACCTTGGAAAGGAGGATGTAAACCACAAGGGGTAATTCTTGGTGGTGCTGCAGGTGTTGGTGGCCATTCAACAAGGGCCATTCAACAAGGACAAGTGTAGAGTCCTGCACTTGGGACGGAAGAACCCCAAGCTTTGTTACAGGCTGGGGACCGACTGGCTAAGTAGCAGTTCTGCAGAAAAAGACCTGGGGATTACAGTAGATGAGAAGCTGGATAGGAATCAACAGTGTGCCCTTGTAGCCAAGAAGGCTAATGGCGTATTCGCTTGTATTTGGTGGAGCATTGCCAGCTGATCTAGAGAAGTGATTATTCCCCTTTATTTGACTCCGGTGAGGCCACATCTGGAGTATTGTGTCCAGTTCTGGAGCCCCCACTATAGAAAGGATGTGGACGCATTGGAGAGGGTCCAGTGGAGGGTGACCAAAATGATTAGGGAGCTGGAGCACATGACTTGTGAGGAGAGGCTGAGGCATTTGGGTGTGTTTATTCTGCAGAATTGAAGAGTGAGGGGGGATTTGATAGCATCCTCCTGCTTCCTGAAGGGAGATTCCAAAGAAGATGGAGAAAGGCTGTTCTCAGTATTGACAGATGGCAGAACAAGGAGAAATGGTCTCAAGTTATAGTGTGGGAGGTGTAGGTTAGATATTACGGAAAAGTATTTCCCTAGGAGAGTGGGGAAGCACTGGAATGGGTTACCTAGGGAGGAGGTGGAATCTCCATCCCTAGAGGTTTTTAAGTCTTGGCTTGACAAATTCCTAGCTGGATTGATTTAGTTGGGATTGGTCCTACCTTGGGCAGGGGTCTGGATTTGACCTTGTGAGGTATTTTCCAGCTTTATGATTCTATGAACATCACCATGGGATGTTTGAGAAAGGTGTATGTCGTGGGCCTCTTTAGGAACTCCTGCCTCTTCAGAAAGCTGCAAGCGGAAACTTGTTTCCCAGACTGGAAAATTACCATGGGAGGCCTTGAAATGCCAGTAGTGATACTTGGTGAGCCATCCTACTTGCTATCATGGCTCATACATGAGCAGCCTGGACTGCCATAAAGAGCAGTTCGACCAGAGGCTGAGAAAATGCAGATGAGTGGTAGAATGTGCTTTTGGGTGTTTAAAGGGAAGGTTCTGCAATATACTGATTAGCTGGACCTCAGCAAATGCAACTTTCCCACTGTGATGGGAGCCTGCTGTGTGTTCCATAATATTTTTAGAGTAAGGGGAAAAGTTACATGGCGGGGGGAAGGCCTAGGCAAAGCTCCTGGCCAGTGATCATGAGCATCCAGACACCAGAGCAATAAGCAGAGCACAGCGAGGGGCACTGCAAATCAAAGAAGCTTTGAAGACAAGGGGCAGATGGAACCAATTTAAAATATATTTATGGTGTAGGTGAATGAATTCAATCCTATTGAAAAGAAATGACTAGTTAAGACACACACACACACACACACACACACACACACACACACACACACATTGAAAATCCAAATTTATTACAACAATTTAAAAAACGTACAGTAAAACCCTCAAACTTTGGAGACCAAGACATAGATTTCAAAATGCATTTATCAGTTAAAAGCCTGAAATGTACCCATTTCAATGCCCTCTCCCCCCCTCCTCCTTATGGACACACCTGTTGATTACAACCCGAGATGTACCTGGTATTTCCCTTCAAGGAACAGTGGTCATACAATAATCACAGGCTCTCAGTCCTTACTGCCCTATTCAGCCAAAATGTGCAGGCTGTGGAAATTTACTGACTTATTGTGAAGATAGTGGAGTCATTGGTTATAATTAATGGTATTAGTGAATTACCATGAGACAAAGAATTACCTCCGGCAATGTATCTTTTCTTTGGTGCTCAGTATGAGTCCACTGACGAGAACAGCTCCTCCTTATGTATGTCTGCAAAAGGGGAAAATACTGTACATATATGTAGTCAATCATTTTTAAAAGGTTTTTATAACTTTCTCTCTGTTCCAGATAGAAGTAAATTGGATGCTTTACATAAGCCTTCTTCCTAAAAGGCTAAGCTATTTTAACAGTGCATTCCACCAAAATGAATAATGTTTGGCTTTTGGTGGCAGATTTTTCTGTGGTTACAACCTCTGTTGCACATCATAAAATTCCAACCCCATCCTCTTGCTTTTCCTTCATTAAAAAAAAAAAAGAAAGAAAACAACCACCTTTAAAATACCACATTTGTCAGATTTGTGCCTGGGTTTTAAATTGTGTGATTTATGTGTTGATTTTCTTCTGATAGAGGAAAAGACCCATAAAAATTAAAGAGACCAAGAGTTGTCTGAGTATGGGTCATAGCACACTACTGTTTATGAACTAGTGACTTAAGAGACAGCCATTCCCAGGTTAGGCTGTATAGAGGTAGCATGTGAAACCAAATCCTGAATTGAAAAACTTCCACATCTTGAGAAATGTGAAATATGGACTTGTATTTGGACTGGAATATCAGAGTTAGAATCTGTTTGTGGGGCAGCTTGTCCATGCAACAATTCAACCCCTTCTCTGCAGCCTAGCATGGGGCATTTGACAGTTTGCTGTGAAGCCAGCAGCCTTTAAGGAACACAGTACTGCCACCACTTTCTGTATGGGGGCCTCCCCAGTCCCAGCTGAAGACCACCATGTGGTCTAGATAAGTAGCCCCATCATCATGATGTGGCTGCAGAATCTTGTCCATTAGATGCTAGAAAGTGGCTGCTCTCCTATGCAAGCCAAAAAGACACAGTTCTGAACTGAAGGAGTCTCCCCCGCGTGAAGGAAACATTCTTTTCCCAGGATGTTCTTGTCAGGGGGTATCAGCCAATACCCCTGGGTGAGATCTAAGGTTGTTATATACTGTACTTATCCTAGTCACTTCAGGAGGTTGTGTACTTGAGACATTGTGTAGGCATCAAATTTTGAGATCTTGTAAATATCTATACAAACCCTGATCAAGCCATGTGGTTTAGAAACCAGTACTATTGGATTGTGCCATACGCTTGAGATTTCATAATGATCCCCAGCTTCCTCGTTCTCTCTGATCATTACTTGCTTCTCTTTTGGTATGGGCTCTATGGGCTCTCTCATTACGTCCCCTGGTTGAGTTTCAGTATGGTCGACCATCATGGCCATTTGGCTTGGAACTACCAAAAAACACGTCTGAGCTAGTGAACAAGGAAGGACTTCTGCCTGTCTCCTCTGTCCAGAATCCAGGTGCTCCACCAATTGCACCCTCATCAGCTTGTCCAGATGCTTCTGGGTATGTCTACACTACAAAGTTAATTCGAACTAACGGACGTTAGTTCGAATTAACTTTGATAGGCGCTACACTAGCGCTCCGCTAGTTCAAACTTAATTCAAACTAGCAGAGCGCTTAGTTCGAACTAGGTAAACCTCATTCTACGACGACTAAGGCTAGTTCGAACTTACTAGTTCAAATTAAGGGGTGTGTAGCCCCTTAATTCGAACTAGTGGGAGGCTAGCCCTCCCCAGTTTTCCCTGGTGGCCACTCTGGCCAACACCAGGGAAACTCTACTGCCCCCCTCCCGGCCCCAGACCCCTTAAAGGGGCACGGGCTGGCTACGATGCCCGTGCCAGGTGCAAGCCTGCCAGCACCCAGCCAGCAGACCCTGCACCTGGCACGCCATAAGCCAGCCACCCGATGCTCCCCAGCCCTCCCCCTCTTCCCGGGACCAGGCTGGCGGCTCCTGGGAGCTTGCCTGGGACCACAAGAGGCGGGCGCCCGCCTGGTCTAGTGCGGACATTGTGGACCTCGTCCACGACCTCCACACTAGGCACAGGAAAGTGGCCGTCTAGGGCAGGAGAGCTGCTAGCCTGGCCACCAAGGAGCAGGAGTGCATGAAAATCAAGGTGGTCCACTGAGACCCCCGACCCTGAGCCCTGAGCTTACAATGGCCGTCCTGGGTCAGACCAAAGGTCCATCTAGTCCAGTAGCCTGTCTGCCGACAGCGGCCAACCCTAGGGACCCTGGAGGGGATGGACCAAAGACAGTGACCAAGCCATTTGTCTCGTGCCATCCCTCTCCAGCCTTCCACAAACTTTGGGCAGGGACACCACTCCTACCCCCTGGCTAATACCACTCCATGGACCCAACCTCCATCACTTTATCTCACTTCTCTTTAAACTCTGTTCTAGTTCTAGCCTTCACAGCCTCCTGCAGCAAGGAGTTCCACGGGTTGACTCTTTGCTTTGTGAAGAACAACTTTCTGTTAATAGTGTGAAGCCTGCTACCCATTCCTTTCCTTTGGTGTCCTCTAGTCCTTCTATTATGGGAACTAATGAAGAACTTTTCTTGATGCACCCTCTCCACCCCACTCATGCTTTTATAGACCTCTATCCTATCCCCCCTCAGTCTCCTCTTTTCTAAACTGAAAAGTCCCAGTCTCTTTAGCCTCTCTTCATATGGGACCTGTTCCAAACCTCTGATCATTGTAGTTGCCCTCCCCTCTCCCACCCTCTCTCTTCCCCTCTCCCACCTCCTTTTCCCAGTCTCCCCGAGTTTTGTTCAATAAAGACAGATTCTATTTTTGACCACACGTTTTCTTTATTTTTTACATCAGGAAGGGGGGCTAGGGAAGGGTAAGTGGAAGGAGGTGAGGGAGGAATGGAATACGAGCCCCTGATGGGGAGGATTGGGCTGGTTCTGCGGACTTCTGGGTGTGGAAGCTCTCCTGCAGCCCCCCAATTACCCACTCTCCTCAGATGGCAGCCTGCAGCAAGTGCAGCCGGTCTGATGGCCGAGTGCTGTGATGTGCCCAGTGTGGGCACTCAGGGCACTCCAAGCCAGGGCTACTTTGCAAGCGGGGCACCCCTGAGAACTGTCTGTCCGGAGTGGGGGTCGGGTCCCTTTAAGCACAGCCCTCGGCTAGCCTGAGACAGCATCTCCACGCTCTAAGTCCTCATCTGATGCCCTGCCGGCACTGCTTCCGGCCATCCTTAACCTCTGTTCAGGGTCCACTCAATGTGGACATGCTAGTTCGAATTAGCAAAACGCTAATTCGAACTAGTTTTTAAGTCTAGCTGCGCTAATTCGAATTAGCTTAGTTTGAATTAACTAATTCGAACTAAGTTAGTTCGAATTAGCGCTGTAGTGTAGACGTACCCTCTGATAGATGGCATCATGTCTAGCATCTGCTGGCTTCATTGTTAAGTTTGCAGCCAGGCCTCCTCCTGTTGTTCCTTGGTGGCCGCTTGCAGCTTCTTCTGTCACCACTGAGCCTGCCTCAGCAGTAGTTGTCCGGGCCTGCATGGGCTGCGGCCACTTTTGTGACATGGTTTCCTGGTCTAAGGCAGTGGCCTGCTGCTGGACTAGTAGTCGTAGTGTGTCCTCCATGCTGGGCCTTCTGAGGCTTCTCTATCTGCATTGTGGGTCTGTGGAGGAGAGGCTCCGACAGCCTCCTTCTGGTACTAAGGGTGAAGTGTTGCTATGGCAATGCCCCCCCCACCACCATCTGGCCATACGTGGCATGGCCCCTGAGCTCACACAGCCCCATAGGTCTGTCAGGAGTTTCCTGGTCCCATGAGTTTGACAACCCTTCCTCCACACCCAAATCTGTCAAAGGCTGGGTAGGGGGACCCAGGTCCACCCATTCCACCAGGTCCCAACTCTGGACCCTCAAGCTAGGTAAGGAGGGTCAGGGTTCTCCAACTCTGACAGTGCCCTAAGCTCCCTCCTACCTTCCCCTAGATCTCTGCAGGCTCTCCAACCTATTGGCTAGTTTATCCCACTTGGGGCTGTTACCTCTGGGCTGCTCTTTAGAGTAGCTTGTTGGCAGGAGTTCCTCTCTCCAGCCTTCTTGCTTCCCTGGTAGCTACCCTACCTCTCTGCTTCCTAGTCCTTGTATTCTCCCAGATGCTGTGAGGCTTCCAATAGGCAGTGCCTGTATTCGTCCTTTTTTTGCTGGGTCAATGTGGTGTACCTACACCCCATGAGATGGTCTCTGTAACACTCTGTGTTGGAATGATGGACACAGCTCTCCAAAAGCAGTGTGTGACTCTCATGGATAGGGTCTATTTCTATGATGGGTAAAACTGGGCTCCCAGATCTCAGCACTACCACCCTTTAAAATCTAGTCAGCATTTTGTAGCTTGGGCCTAGCCAGTTATGGACTGGCTGGTCATTATCACTTTCAATCACTTGAGCAGATTGCGTTCTTAGGTGTTGGTTCAGAGTCACTCCTCTGAAGTCAAAAGAGCAGCTCCATGCCAATGCAGATCAACGTAATTGGTCCAGTGTGAACATATGTTCCCGCTCCAGATTCTCAGCTGGTGTAAATCAGTGTCGCTTTCTTGAAGTCAGTAGAGATACAACTATGTACACCAGCTAAAGTTCTGGCCTAGATGTCCAAGGTTCCTGCTGGGAAATGGAAACCGGTTGAGATGGGAATGAACGGCCAGGTGACCATGCCAAGTCTTAAATCTTAGGTGCCAAAGCCACAGGAGAAAGCTGCTAATAAAAAGATTTTATGTGTAAGCCATTTCAAACTTCTCTGCAAGAAAATAAGGAAGCAGCTAACACAATGGCAAAAAGGAGGAAAAAAAACCATGAAAAGATCCCACATAGGAGAGAAGGCTCCAATAAAAATATGATTTTCATCTAAAATACCAAGCCCTGGAAATGTTATTTGTGCTCATTTAAATGTTTGTTGGTCATGGAAGTCAGCAAAGTTGCTATGGGTTTGTTTTGAGAGAGGAAGAGAGAAACACCAGAAGATGAAGCAAAGATGCTGACTCTTTCTACCTCATTTCCGAAAAAGCTCCAACAATGCTTGCAAACTCTACCATTCTTCCACTACAAAAGATCCATTTGCATAGATCATTTGTGAGGTAAATGAAAAGACTAAAGTGGCAAATTACGTAGTGACAATTTCCAGAAGACTTTGGAGCTGTGACGTTATTTCACTCATCTGAAGAAATCAGCAAACATTTGCAGGGAAAAAAAATAGTTCCTCCTTTGGCAAAAAATAATGACTCCAAATGAATTAGCTTTAAAAAAATGAAATGTAAGGATATTTTATTGGTCTGTTGGATGTCTCTCCAAGCCTTTCTGGAGTCATTGTGTTGAAAAGCTGTAGACTCAGTTATAATAATAAAAAAAGACAGTATTTTAATTGTTTCCTCTCGGCATTATCATGTATAGGTACAGACAAATGGAAAAGTAGTTTTCAATGCTCCAATCCATTTTCCTCATATCGTTTAGTTCTTATTCTGAAGTGGTCATGACAAGCTGAAAAGGGAGGAATTTGAGTAATGTTAAGAGCACATGTGAAATGGAAATCTAACAACACTTGTTCCTCAAACCCTGTGCCCCTTGAATTATAGAGGAGAGTAGCACTGTGTCCACTTATAGTTAAAGATAATTCTTCAGCAATATATAATCATGGCACCCTGCAGTGACAGAACACAAATCCTTACTCTCCAATGTTGCCACTGAGGCTACATCTACACTACAGCCAGGATCAATGCTCCAAGATTGAGGCTCTGGTGATCAATTTAGCGGGTCTAGTAAAGACCAGCCAAATTGAGTGCAGATCACTCTCCAGTCAACCCCAGTGTTTATCCCCAGTGAGAACAGTAAGGTAAGTCAATGGGAGATTTTCTCCTGTTGACCCTTGTGGTGTAGATCCCACGGTAACTCGACCTAAGCTACATCGACTCTAGATACATTATTCATGAAGCTGGAATTGCATTTCTTAGGTCAATTTACAGTGATCATGTAGACCTATCCTAATTATTTTAATTTTAAAGGTGGGGAAAATGTCATCTATGAGGGTGTATCTACACTTGCAACCTAATTCGAACTAGGGCTGCAAATGTAGGCATTCGGAATTGCAAATCGAGACTGGGATTTAAATATCCCGCGCTTGATTTGCATCTTCCTGTCCGGGCGCCATTTTTTGAAATTTACAAGCCCGGATTAACTGCCCACGTCTACATGTGGCAGGGAAACGGGTGTTTGAAATAAAGCCCTATTTCAAACTACCTGTTAAACCTCATTGCAGGAGGAATAACAGGTAGTTTGAAATAGGTCAGTTTACATGGAAGAAGGAAAACAAAGATGAACTAGCTGTAATGAGCTAATATATCAGTAAAGCTAGCTAGAAAATGGTAGACAATTTCTGTGCAAATTATTTAATTTAAAAACAATGGGCATAACTTCCCAGTTTTGCAACCAAAAAAATTACAACATTTTGGAAAAAAATCATTGGTTTGTTTAAAAAAAATTGCAAATGATATAGAAATTTCCCACCAAAATTTCAGTTTTTTAAAGAAGCCCATTTGTTTCTTGGACAAAAGATCAGATAATTTGTTCTGAGAATTTCAGGTGTCAGTTCAATACTGATCTTCCAATCTGGGAATTTCTTCATAACCATGTGTACTAATTCTGCTCTCATTTACACCATTGCAAATCAAGAATAATTCCCATGATTTCAGAGAAATGATTCTGTATTTACACCAGCATAATCATCCTCAGAATGTAACAATATAGATACACAGTAGCTACAAGTTTTATGGTAATGCATTCTCGTCTATCCACTGCACATGGATTAGAGATTCGGTGAATGATGTAGTATGCACACTGCTTCTCCTCTGTGAGGTAAAGCAATGCCATTTCTGACAGTATGTGGCAAGCTTTTTCAATGCTTGGGTTAGTTTCATTCAGGCTACAAACCAGAGAACCAAAACAAAAGAAAACAAAAACAAAAAGTAACCCCAAAACACCAAAAAATGTTCAGAATTTCAACATCAAGTTTGGATTACCATGTAAGAACAATAAAAATTCTCTCTTTACCAATAACAGGAAGAGAGAAAAAAGCAACTTCACATTATAATTTTTCCATAACAAAAAAGGTCTTTGCTGATCATGTTTGGATTTTATTTTTCATAGAATCATGTCTGTTTAGGAAAAAAAAAATCTTGGTTGGAATAAAAACAAAAACCATACATGAAAAAGAGCATACCACTCATTAAAGGGTTTGACATCATATCCAATCTATTAAATAGCAGTGTTCTCAAAGGAAAGACATTTACAAATAAAAGAAAGGAAATGGAGGTTTGTGTGTGTTTCCAAGCCCATTGTTGAACTAGTAAAAGCATAGAAAGCTTCCACTATCCATGGTAACTGAAGTCATGTCTATGCAAGAACCAGAGCTCAAGTTTCCCAGAACAGTAACGAGAAAGATACCAGTTCAAAAACATCTGTGACTTAGCATGTGTCTACACAGCACCCTAAACTCAGAATAAGATATGTAATCTGCTCTATGTAAATTGCATATCTTATTTCAATTCTATTTCAAAATAGCTTATTTTGAAATTTGGCGTATCTACACAGCACCAAATTTTGACATAATGCACTATTTCTAGACATCCCTTAACCCTCATGGAATGAGGATTATAGGGATGCAAAAATAGCAAGTCCGTTATTTTGAAAAATATTTCAAAATAACGGGCAGCTTGTTAAGACATAGGGTAGCTATTTCGGGATGCCGTTGGTATCCCGAAATAGCCGTGGTGCGTAGATGTATCCTTACTTTTTATTTGTGTACCTCCATCCTATAACTTTTCTGTAAATAAAATTTGGTGCTGGTGAGAAAATGCCAAATAAAGTAACAGTGTGGGGCTGGGGAGAAGATGAAATTGTTTATCCACCAAATATTTGTGGAATAAGGTGCCACACAGTACAAGTGTCAGAATATAACGAGATAATATGGACTTTGATGTGAGTAGGTACAGGCTCATAACTTCAGTTGAGGACTAAACTGTATGCCCTTGTCTACACTAGGACTTTATTTCAAAATAAACCCCCTGAAGTCGAATTAATAAGCAGAGCATCCACACGACCAAACCTGTTATTTTGAAATAATGGGTCGCTAGTTCAAAATCTGCACTCCTACTTTCCTTGAGGAATAACACTAAGTTCAAAATAGTTATTTCAAAATAGCAGTAGCGTGGATGCTCCGGTGCTGCTATTTTGAAATAACGACTCCCCAGAGTAATTCTAACTAATTACTCCCCAGTGCTTCCTGGGGCTCTGACGAGGTAGCACGTCCACATTAACAGAGCCTGCCTAGTGAGGACAGGCTATTTCGATTTTTATATTTTGCGAGTTATTAAATCAATCTTAGTTATTTTGAAATAGTTTCCTAGTGTAGACATGCCCTATGGGAATAAGTGTCTATGAATTTTTAGGAAATACAGACTCTAAAGTCAAGTTAAGAGCTTCTGTTTAAAATGCTTGCTTGTAGATTTGTTTTCTTCCCGTAAAGGAGGGAGAAAGCACTCTCTACTCCTATATAACTTAGCAGGTTTTTCCCCTCATATCCTATCTGCTGCTTGTGGCGGTCCACAGCAACACTCCTTCAGAGTGACTGATTACAACTGATAATGTGTGGCATTGAGTTATTACCATGTCCAACAGTAAAGGAAAAATGGGCAGATGTGATGTAAAACAGAGTTACCGAAATGACCACTTTTTGGTTCTTATCTAGACTCTGCTTTTGATAAAGAGGGCAGCTTTGTAGCAAAAGTTTCTGTTCCCCATTAAACCCTATCATAGAAGAAGCCAAGGCCATTTGCCATGCAAGTAGAGAACCTGCCCCGCTTTGATCCTTTGCCATGAAAAGACCAGAAAAACTCTAATAAAAAAGAGAGCGGAAAGGCCCGTCCTCGAATGTCATAGAGTGTGGTCCCACCCTGGAATATTGGATAGCACATGTCTTGTCCCATAGAGATAACCAGAATGCGAAGAAAATAGAAACTTAATTCTCATCATTTTCAATGGAATTGAACAAGGGCCAAACAGGGGTTTCTTCGCACAAATGATTGATGTCAAGGGCCAAGTGTCCAGCTGATCCTGCAACAGATGTATCCCTCTAATCATACAATGATAATTATTAAAGGATCTCCGTTTATTGTCACGTAGCTGCTCTTATCACTGATCCCCTTGTCCTCCAGCAGTCCTCCCCATGATTGTTACACTCCCTCGTTGCAGAATGTCTTAACTGAGGCATCAGCCTGCAAAGACTTAGGAATATGCTTAACTTAATGTACCATGAGTAGGCCAACGGGATGTAGAGCCGGCAGGGTTCCTTCTTTGAAAATTGAATAGGGGCTGCATGCAGTGCAAAAAGTTAAACCATACCCTTGGTCATTTACCCAGGGCCCGGCAATTCGAAAATGCCTGGGGCTTCCGGCCACCACAGCTGTGGCAGCAGCAGCACCACTGTGGATGTAAGGGCTGAGGAAGATGCAGTGTGGTGCACTCCCAGCAGTGCTGAGGGCTGACTGTCCCCAGCCCCGACCTTTCCACTTGAGGCTCCACCCCTTTTGGGAACAGGGAGCTGCCTTCCCCACTCCTGCCCAGGGACCTGGTTCAGCTGCCGGCTCCCCTGAGTTAAGCCCAATCTAAGTCTTTGTGGGTCAGGACTTCGGATTCTCATCTCTTCAGAGCATGAAGAGTCTTAGAAAGTATGCGCTTCATAGAATCATAGAACTGGAAGAGACCTCAGAAGGTCATCAAGTCCAGCCACCTGCTCTAGACAGGACCAATTCCAAACTAAATCAACCCGGCTAGGGCTTTGTCAAGCCGAGACTTAAACACCTCTAGGGATGGAAACTCCACTACTTCCCTAGGTAACCCATTCCAGTGCTTCACCAACCTCATAGTGAAATAGTTTTTCCTAATATCCAACCTCGACCCTCCCACCACAACTTGAGACCATTGCTCCTTTGTTCTGCCATCTGTCACTACTGAGAACAGCCTCTCTCCATCCTCTTTGGAACCTCCCTTCAGGAAGTTGAAGGCTGCTATCAAATCCCCCCTCACTCTTCGCTTCTGCAGACTAAACAGACCCAAGTCCCTCAGCCTCTCCTCATAAGTCATATGCTCCAGCCCCCTAATCATTTTGGTTGCCCTCCGCTGGACCCTCTCCAATGTGTCCACATCCTTTTTGTAGTGGGGGGCCCAGAACTGGACACAATACTCCAGATGCGGCCTCACCAAAGCCGAATAAAGGGGAATGATGACATCTCTGGATCTGCTGGCAATGCTCCTCTTAATGCAACCTAATATGCCATTAGCCTTCTTGGCTACAAGGGCACACTGTTGACTCATATCTAGCTTCTCATCCACTGTAACCCCCAGGTCCTTTTCTGCAGAACTACTACTTAACCGGTTGGTCCCCAGCTTGTACCAATGCTTGGGATTCTTCCGTCCCAAGTGCAGGACTCTACACTTGTCCTTGTTGAACCTCATCAGATTTCTTGTGGCCCAATCCTCCAATTTGTCTAAGTCATTCTGTACCCTATCTCTGCCCTTAAGCATATCTACCTCTCCCCCCAGCTTAGAAGGGGGCTGTGAGTCTCACTAAAGTGTCTGGAGGGCCCTGCAAGACAATAACGACCACGAGAAAAACTCTCTTCATTTGAGTGGTGCCCTCAACAATCGAGGATTCTCATTCAGTTCTGTGTCAAGGCCTACCAGATTTGCCGTGCCTCGAGCCCCGCTACTGAATCAGTGCATAGAAACCGATTACTCAGTTTTCCTCGGTCATGTTTCCAGATGTAAATGATTCCAATGCAAATTGCTGCACTGTACATTGTGACAGAAGAGGGGTTTTTAATTAACTGATTCATTGGTTTGGTGCCCATGCTAATAAAGGAATAATAACAATGACGAGAGCCAGCTTTCAAATGCTGAAGATATTTCCCCTGGTAGTGAGGCAGAATGGCTGCCCACTGACCCAGAGCCCCTCACTGAACCCTAGTGGGCAGAGCTTTGCCCCATTCCACCATCTTGCTGGAAGTCTAGAGGAGGGGCCAGGCATATAAAAGGCAGGACTAGGAACCCAATGAGGCTCCTGCTGCCGGAGGAGCCAGATGCCTGCCCTGTTTTCCCAAGCTGGGAGGCTGCTGTGGACCTAAAGGAAACTGAGGATTGCCAGGACCACAGACAGACTTTGACCCTGAGGAATTATCTATCCTGACAGAAGTTCCATCCCCCACCAGCCCAGAGGACCTGTTATTGAGTCAGATACACCTGCAGAGGGAGGTTGGAAGGAGTCCAGGGAAAGATGACCTTAGTCTGACTGACTCAGATCTTGTTGCAGCCAGGATCCCCACTGACCCAGTGGGCAGGTCCATCTGCCACTGTTAGGGCGCTGGGCTGGGATGCAGTGGAGCAGGTGGGTCTCCGTGGCAAACTGCCTATGATTGTCTGCTCTCCGCCTGAGCTAGAGGATCTGACCATTGGGTGTCCTGTCCTGGTTCAGGACAGGAGCCCCAACCGACCATTGCTCGGCCTGAGCACTGGAACTGGTTGTTACCATTTGTTGCCCCACCCGGAGCTAGGGCCTGGGCTTTGTGATTGTTTATTTAAAAGGCTCAGCCTGATGGACTCTGGACTATTGTTGCCTGCCCTGAGTGAGGGCCAGGACGGACGGACAATGTGTGCAACCTGACCACAGGTCTGAGCCACGGTGCCAGTGCTGAAGTGATTCCCTGTGCGTGACTGAACAACTGTGTAATGAGATGACCCTCACTAAGCCCTGACCCCAACAAAGCTCTGTCTTTTTAGCTAACACCTGCCTTTCAAACCCCATCTTTGAATATTCCCATCCAAGATTTTCCTGCATTTGTTGGGCTATTTAATACTCCTTGGAGTAAATTCTGCCCTGGGTTCTACCCATGCCAACATCTTAAAGTTGATGGTTGGAAAAGAGCATTGCTGAAGTATTGGCAGATGGTCTCTACCCCCTTAGCATCAGGAGAGTGTGTGGGGTTACTCCCCAAGACCTATCAAGAAAAGCAAGCCCAGAAGAAGAATCGGGTATTAAAAAAAAATCAGTACCCACTTTTTCTCTACCATAGGTGGTGAGAGCATGGGAGCTTCTCCACCATTCTCAACAGCATCTCCTAAGGGTGTTGAGCCCATTTGACGAGTAGGCAGGAGCTGATTTTGGTGCTTAAAGAGGAGCTGCTGTGTGCTGAGCTCTTGTCAAAAGCTGGCCCCAAGAACCCACGCAGGACAAGCTAACATGCAAGAGGGCTCCTTCACACCCTTTGCAGCCTAGAAAGACAAGAGGAGGGGGAGGTCTTAAATTCTCTGAACCCCGTAAAAATCATCCCCACGCTCCAGCTAACACAGCGGTGTATTGCCATAGGTCATATGTTCAATTAGTTTGGAGCTTGAAGTCCATTTTTAACAGTGCCTGGAAAACTCCCCCACAGAATGTCATGGTTTTCATGAGAGGCCATCTGGCCCAGTGGTGGGGTACTAGATATGGGTCCTAATCCTGATTCTTATACTGACCTGCTGTATGACCTTTGGTGAATCATTAGGCCCTCTCTTTACCTCAGTTTCCCCATCTAAAAAATGAGCATAATGGCATTTTGCTACCTTTATATACAGCTCTGAAACCTACAATCCTAAGTATTATATAAAAATGTGATAATATTATTAACTCCCTTTCCTCATTTTCAAATACGTTTTATTTATTTCCAGGCAAGCACTTGCACAAGACAAAGGATATTTACCTTCACCCCAGGCCTTCCCCACCACAGAATGCATGTTGTCCATCCTCGGGTACAGGAAGTACAATATAAAGTCATTGTGAAAGAAAGACATCAGCTCTGAATCATTCTTTCCCAAAGACCCTTTTCTTATGACAACAATGGAAAGTGCCTTTCTCTTTCCATTGCCATAATTGAATTCCCTGTTTCAACCAACTTGCAACGCTCTTTCTCCTTGATAACTCACGAGTTCAAATGTAAAAAATGTATTATGACAAGAGACAATTATGGGGTTCAAAGCATTCTGACAGCATTCCGTGCTTCCAGCTTCTGGTACTGATATAAGGAGAGGAATACTTGTGGTTTCCTACTTGCATGAAGTCAAAAGGTTCCAAGAGTCGGTGGTAAATGGCCTAATGAATGTCTGCCTTCATCAGACACAACAATCCTAGGAGGTTAACTGTTTATATGGTTGTGGGGCCCCAGTGCCATAGGAGAGCTCTCTTTAACAAACAACCTCATGACTATGTAAGCTTACCCATTCCTTGGATCAGTTAAAAATAACAACAGCCACAACCAGAAAAGGACTGGGTTTTGGTTGGCTTTGTTTGAAAAAAAATAATAACACTATGGAGTTCAAGGTATTAAGCTTTCTGTTCTTAAAACTTTGTTTCGACTACAGCATTTACAGCACTATCTCGCACCTTTTCTGTTTCGATTAGCGAATATATTTTGATATGTACAGGCTATATCAATGACATATAATATAGAGGTACATACAGTTGTTGCACAAACATTGCCGTGCTATTGTACAGAGATTCTTTTCTACTGAACCTTCTGTTTGTCATTTATTTTTCCATGTTATAAATACTGATTGGAAACTTCTTGGAAGGAAGAAGGAAATCTTGTGGATTGTAAACACCAAAGAGGGAGAGGAATTGTTTAGGGCAGTGAAAAGAGTAAAAGGAGCGAAGGGATAAAGTTAAGTAGAGGAAAGTTTAGACTGGATATCAGAATTGACTTCCAAATGCTGAAATCTTTTTAGATGGTGGAAAATGCTTCCAAGAGAAGTGGCAGAAGCCCTATCAACTGAGCAATTTATGATTAGCCTGGGAAAAGAACTAAAACTATGTTTTAAATCCTGCACTGAAGGCTGTGGTGGTGAATGAACTAGATGACCGAGTATGTTTTCATTTCTAACACTTGTGATTTCATTAATCAATGTATTCCCATAGATCACCGAAAAATAAAGATAGGGCATATCTTTTTAAGTAGCTTTTCATGTTTGTTTGGCTTGGCTAGATTTTTAGACTGAAGTCCTTGGATTTCAAAGAACAAATCTAGTAATGGGATAATAATAGTAATTACTGTTAATAATAATACCCATATCGTATATGGTGATTTTGATCAGTAGATCTTAAAGTGCAAAGAGAGGAAATGATTTGCCCAAGGCAGCTACCAGGCTAGTAGGAAAACCAGTATAAAAATGTGGGATTTTTTTATATTTCAATACAGGGGTCTACCCACTAACAACATTCTCTTAATAATTATAATAATTATCATTATTATTTTCTTGTTTAAATTAGAGTAACACTTAGAGGCCATGTCAGAAATCAGGGCCCCATAAGATAAGGAACTATACACATACAAATTAACCCGGCACCTAAATTATTTTCCAGAAATTTAATGTAATGGCTTTGCAGTTTTTTATAGGGTGTTCTTTCTGTGTGTAAGAAGTAGCATGGAAGAAGACTTGAAGAAATTTGATGCCAAACTGGATGGATGGATAGATGGATGGATGGATGCTAAAGTCTGTCATCATTAGTGAAGAAGAGTAAATGGATGATGGCTGATGTGTAGTAGAGCCAGACTAAACTATGAAGTGCCTTAAAAGCGAAGACCATGAGTTTGTGTTTGATATGGTAGAAAAGTAGAAGCTGGCAGAGGGAAACAAAATGGCAGTGAGGTGTTGAAAAAGACAAACTAGGGAAGGGATTTTTTCAGCAACATTTTCCATGGATATATATGGTTGAAGATGTCATTTGTCAAGGCCATACAATAGTCAGGATCTCAGATGATGAGGGCCTGGCTGAGGATTTTAGCTGTGTGGACAGAGAGAGAAGGCCATATCTTAGAGAAGTTTACAGGAAGAAGCAACAAGGTTGAGATGTGAGAGTCGAGGAAGACAGCCAGGTCTTGGCATAAGATCATCATCAGGCCACGTCAAAGATGATGTCCTAGTTATGGGCCTGAGAGACAAGAAAGATGGTGTAGTTATCAACAGTATAGGATTTATTATTCTGTCAAAGGACTGGAAATAAAGAGCTCAGTTCAGGTCTTTTTTATTTAAGAAACAGTTTGAGATTTCTGTGTGAAAGGAAGGAGACAGTTTTGAAAAGGAGAAGTAGCTTTCTGAGTCATTGATTTACAGATAATCAAATGAGATGACCAGTGAGACAGCATTTTTGTCTACCCTTAGGAAACAGAACTGAATGGAATGAGATTAAGGGACATAACAGCACCACCACCACAGGAAATGTAAGGGTGTTCAGATAAATTGTGCAATGGGGGGAAACTGAATAGGTAGCAGTGCCTTTGCACTGTAGAATGCTTATTTTAAAGATCTAGCAAGGTGGATGTTTGTATAATACTATAGTTTGATTTACTAATAGGCTACGGTGGCAAGATAGAAATGTTTTCGTCCAGACTTCTATTTATATTGAAAAAAGTAACATTTTTTTTCTTCAGGGTTTGTGGGGGCGGTGGGCGGGGTTTATGACTGAACCTGCTCCTATTAGAGACATAGAAGCTAATGAGAACCAAATTGACATGAGAATAATTAAAGCAATATATGTTCAAAGGACATTGCCAGTTCAGCCCACTGGATACTATCTAGATTTTGTACAAAATTCCCTACAATTTGAAATTCTCCCTGCAATTAAGCCTTGTAACTCAGTTGGCGAACCATGTTCATTGGCAGACCTTTCAGAGAGCCCAACTGCATGGTACATAATCAGACTCAACTACCCATTCATCCAGGGGTGGGCAATAATTTTCTTGGGGGGGGGGGGCACTTCATGAAGTTTGGTATGTGGTCACAGACTGACACTTCTCATCCATGCTTCAGACTAGAACCGCTCCATTGTGTGTCTCCCTCTTTCTGAACCCTGCTCTGCAGAGATGGGACTCAGGGGACACCCAGACTTCAGCAATCTCCTCTCCCTTCCACCTCTAAGCCACCCTCACACTCCCCACACAGCTAGCAGGACAAAGTAAGGTGGGAGAGGAGCAAATGAACCCATGCTGCCAGCTCTAAGTAGGCAGGCTCTGCTAATCATCTGGGAAGGCCAGAGATAAATGCGTGGCAGGCTGAATCCAGCCCCTAGGCCTGATTTTGCCCATCCCTGCAATATTCCTTAGAAATCATCTCTAAAATTCAAGGTCAAGGCACATTAGTTAGTCAGCATAGGGAAGCATACACTGCATAGAATCGATACTGTTCTTTTTTTCCCCCCTTCAGACTAGTATTAAATCAGGGGTCTAATTCTGATTTTTCACATACCAGTTTAACAACTGTGTAAGTTTGGTGGTTTAAACACAAAGGCTACGTCTACACTGGCATGATTTTCCGGACATGCTTTTAACGGAAAACTTCTCCGTTAAAAGCATTTTTGGAAAATCGCGGCGAGATTGGCAGGACGCTTTTCCGCAAAAGCACTTTTTGCAGAAAAGCATCCGTGGCCAGTCTAGACGCGGTTTTGCGCAAAAAAGCCCCTATCGCCATTTTAGCCATCGGGGCTTTTTTGCGCAAAACAGTACTGTGCTGTTTACACTGGCCCTCTTGCGCAAATGATTTGCGCAAGAGGGCTTTTGCCCAAACGGGAGCAGCACAGTATTTCCGCAAGAACACTGATGATCTTACATGTGGAAATTCAAGCTGGCAAGTTTTTCCGCAAAATCAGATGATTTTGTGGAAAAACTTGCCAGTCTAGACACAGCCAAAGACTATATATCAGCTGGCATTTCTGGTTCTTCACTTGCATTGTGTGCAGCTGGGTTTGCAGGAAAGTATGTAAGCTAGAAATCAGGTGATAAGATTTTCTTTCATTTCCCATCCTGGAGTATAAAGCCTTCAGCTGCATATTTTCAAAATTTTCAAAAGTGCATAAGTGATTTAGGAGCTTAGAGTCCAATTGACTTTCCATCCCACTGGTTTTGTAGTTGTTATGAGGAAAAACCATGTACAAGGAGATCATTTTGTTGTAGCTGAGACCAAATAAGAAAATTAAGGGCCAGATCTTACAACTTATAATCACTGGACAAGCTCGAAGTCAATTCTACCAGTTGACATTGGTAAGTGTTTTTTAGCAGCTGGCACTAATAAAGTATACAGTATGCTTACAGTTGTTAGCTAGGTCTTAGGCCAGGTCTACACTAAAGGAGATGGTTGAATCAAAATATGCATACTCCGCTACTTTAATAACATATCTGGAGTGAATGTACCTTCTTTCAAGTTTCCTCACCGTCCCCACAGTGGGAGGCTGAGCAAACACTCCCATCAACTTCCCTTTCTGCTCGCAGAAGCAGGAGTACCAGCCACCAATGGGGACATCTTCTGAGTTCAATTTAGCAGGTCTTAACTAGACTCACTATATCAAATTCCGGAAGATTGATCACAGCAGCATCCATCTTCAGTTTAGTGAAGACATGACCTTATGAACTATTCAATGTGAACCCATTTAAAAAATAATGGTAAAAAAGCAAGTTTAGTGGCATGATGGACTGGAATAATATGTCAATAATGACAAAAATATTAAAAAGTTGAGAATGTCTATACTCTGAGGAAAATGTTGATTTTCCAAACAAGAGAATAAATCTAACTAGTAATAATTTTTTAAAAATGGAAATTATCCAGAAAAACCAGCCCTTTGTCAGCAGATGTATTGATTTAGATGAAGTATTATCTGTTGCAGTATAATTTTGAATTTGAAAATAATTACTGCAAAAGAATCCAAGTTGCCTAGTAGCAGATGCTTCTATGTAGAAGTAAGGATTCAGAGCTTATGTTACAGACTTCTAAAGCAGCAAATAAACCTGAGTAACTTCTTATGTATATTTCTATCTAAATTGATAATTCTGTGAGGGAGTTTTGGGGATAACATGATGCGGAAACAAAACTGCTGCATGTATAACTATCATAAGTCACTGCCATTAAGGTTAGAAATATTTAGAAGTGGTTATCTAATCTATTCAGCCTCTTGTTCTTCTTGTGAATGATCTACATGAGGATTTGAAATTCCTGAGATAATCCTTCATGGGCCTTATCCAGAACTCACTGAAGTGAATAAAAATCTGTTCTCTGACTTTGATGGACTTTGGATCAGGCCCCCTTTCAATTTGTTAGACAAACGTCTTTATGAAATATTTAGTCTGGTGATTTATAGTAACTATTTAAAATGTGTGTCATCTGATTGGCTGAACAAGTCACATTGTATTGTTTCTATTCCTGAATGGATGTGTGTAAGCGCCCAGCTGGTGCATATATTTGTCTGTGAAAACTGAAATGTTGGTTTCTCTAAATACTCGTGTGTGTGTGTAACGTTACCATTTTTCCATTATCGTTTTGGCCGATAAAAATTGATCACTCAAATGTTCTTAGAAAGCAAAGACAACTCAGGTGTGTATGTCCTCAAAGTGGATTTGTTACGCAATTTGAGTGAATATTTACACATTTAGTAGCAGTGAGACGATGAGATAGTTTTAAAGTACACACTAAAATTAAAAGTAATTATTTTTAAAAATCCTATGAAGATACACGATAATTAGTACTATGGCAACCTTAAGAGTAGGTGGTTGCTAAGCAGATGAGCTAATTTTTAACAAGTGGTTGCTAAGAAGTTAACATTTTGTGCTGTGAAATAATTACAAGTTTTCTGAACTCTGGCCCTCCACAAAAACCCTTTGATGGAGAAGCCAGTACGACCCAGTACTTTTAAAATTGTACATTTTCAAAACATATAAAACTACAAAGAAGCATTTAAATCTAAAGCAAACCCTGCCCTGCCAAAATGACCACTCTTTGTTAATCTGCTAAGAGTCATTCTTCTTTCCTTATTCAGATAAATGTCAATACGACACTGCTGAACAACTCCTGGGAATGCAATCATTTCCCACTGAACAATATCAAATATTCTTCATGTTGCAACACCAGGACAGTTAGCTCAAATTCACCCTTAGTAACAGAGGGACTGCTTGCTTCAAAATTACTAAAGCCCTGTTGTGCTGTGTAGAGCTACAGTATATGCCATTAGTGTACATTCATAGATCTTCTCATAGAATAGTAGGACTGGAAGGGACCTTGAGAGACCAAGTCCATTCCCCTGCCCTTTGGGATGAACTTCACCTAAAGACATATTATAGAAAACTCACTGCAGATTTGTTGTCTTGTAAGCCTTTGGCTAGAATATTCCATGCATTCTTGCCTTTACTATATGTTTTAGAAATCTGTGTCTGTCTGCCTATCTGTGAATCTATTTGTTCAAGAACTCTTTCTAAATGATAAGTGCTAGGACCATCAACTTTGGCAGGCAGCTTCCTTTTATCGTAACTTAAAGCAAGGCCAGAACTTGGTTGTGCCAGGATAATGGGCTGCGTGTGGCAGGCAGTTGTTCCGTATCAAACAGGCAGGGAGGGGTGTGATAGCAGGGACAGTTATACTCATACGTGACCACAGGGGGCAGCAAGCAAGCCCAGGGGAGAGTTATATTCATGAATGACCATAGGGGGCCTCAGTGAGCAGCTGCTGGCTGCTACAGAGCCCTCCCTGCTGCCACGCTGGCTCTGGGATGCTCCGACGGATGGCCTACACAGCCCTCCCCACCCTCAGGCCAGGAGGGAAGTGTGAAGGACCCAAGAAACACCACATAAGTCTTCTAGCAACTAAGTATCGAATTTTTCAAGTAAGCCAAGCCTCAGCAATAGGTAAAGGCAGATCATTTTGTTGTTGATGATGGATACATTTGATATTTTGCTCTGGGAAGGAAGGATGGCCCAGTGGGTAGGGCACAAACCTAGAGCGTGGCAAACCCAGATTCAGTTCCCTGCCCCATACTCCCTGTGTGACCTCAGGCAAGTCATTTAGCCTCACTGTGCCTAAGTTCTTCTTCTGTAAAATGAGAATTTGCCTCCTAAGTGAATTGCAAAGATAGATGCAAGACTGTGTGGCTCTCGTGTAGTGCGGGGGGCCATAAATGTACTTCAGATCAATACTGAAAAAGGGGGGGGAACCATTGATGTTCAGTGCCCTCTTGTGACAGCACCCCTGTATTTACATCCTGAGCACTACGTTAATGATTAAGTTATGAACATAAGCTGGAGGTCTGACTGAGGTGTGGTTACTGGCTAAGTCTGGGGAGGAACCAGATTCTCAAAGACAAAAGACAAGCTGATGCCCCTAGACAGGGGTCATCAAAGTTGATTGGCGATCCCTGGCCAAGCGGCCATTCTTTGGCAGAGGAGAAGGGCAGGAACCGATCAATTTTAATTTTAACAAGCAACAATATATGTGGTGGGTGATCCCATGAGGCAGATTCCCCCAATCCCACCCCTTCCACTCCCACTGGAGCCCAGCCCCCAGCACTGTGGCCATTGCTGGCTGTAGCCCAGCCCCCTCCCCCCCCATATGACTACTGACCCTTGCCCCTTCCTTGCCGTAGGGTAGCATCTTCAACCTCCCCCAACCCTGAAGCTCCAGAGAGCTGGCAGGTGATGAAGCCCCAGACTCCCCCAGCCCCAGAGCTCCAAAGTGACAGCAGGTGGTGCAACCCAGCTTCCTCCAGCCCTGGAGCGATGGAGACTTGCAGGCAGCACAGCCTTAGCCTCCCCTGGGCCGGGAGCTCCAGAGAGCCAGCGAATGCCACAGCTGCAGCCTGCCCTGACCCTGAAGCTCTGGAGAGCTGGCCAGCAGGCATGGTATAGAGAGTCTGGGGCTACGCCGCCTGCATTCTGACCAGCAAGGGGTCCCTCCCCTGCAGCTGAGCCACCAGCCCTAGCGCTGAAAACCAGAGTGGTTCCACCACCGGGAGGACAGGCAGAGATGTCTCCAGCCTGCCTGCCTGCCCCAGCCTCTGGCATTACAACAGCAGGCTGGGGGAGGAGTCGGGGGGGGGGGAGCCTCTGGTCAAGAATGGGCAGAGCTAGGTAAGGTAGTTTGGGAAGGCAATGCCTTTCCCAGCCTGTGATATCTGTCACCCACGAACATAGAACTTATTCGCTGTGAGACTCTACATCTCCATCCTAGCAGTTGGAAGGAGTATTAGCTAGGGGTGACCCTCAGGACAATGAACATAAGCTGAAGGTCTGACTGAGGTGTGGTTACTGGCTAAGTCTGGGGAGGAACCAGATTCTCAAAGACGAAAGACAAGCTGATGCCCCTAGACAAGCTGATTGCCCCCCCCCCCCGACTCCTCCCCCAGCCTGCTGTTGTAATGCCAGAGGCTGGGGCAGGCAGGCAGGCTGGAGGGCAGACCCTCAGGACAATGAAATGGGAGCATAAATGGGAAGGGTAAAACGTACCATGTATTCATTCTATCTATCTCTATCTCTCCCTCTTTCACCTGAGGAGACAAAGAAACCAGCCTTTGGACTTTGGGAGGGGTTCTAACTTGAGAATTTGGCCATCCCTACT
Organism: Pelodiscus sinensis; assembly: GCF_049634645.1. Classification (NCBI taxonomy): domain Eukaryota; kingdom Metazoa; phylum Chordata; order Testudines; family Trionychidae; genus Pelodiscus; species Pelodiscus sinensis. Next base: position 24,250,741 of record NC_134730.1, on the reverse strand, counting down.
GCTGGGAACATTTGATAAGAATTTAACCTTGAACCAAGTTTAGGTTGATTAAGTTTAGGTTCTAGAAAGTGTTTTAACTTTATTTTTCTTGTAATATTTTCAGATTTGAATACCTTGTACTTGTATTTGCTTCAAAGCTATCTCTTTGCAGTTAAAAAAACCTTCTTTAATCAAAATGAAGCCAGTGTTGTGTTTAAATTGAATTGTTCGTTAACTCCAATTAAGGTAGGAAAGTGTTACACACTGACCGCTAACTGGGACAACAAATCTAAAATATCTGAACTGTCCAGAAGAAGACTAGACAATACAGAATGCGTGTTTTTATGTCGGGATTAGGAGGGTGGGATTCAGGACTGGGAGTGTAACGGGGTATGTCTACACTATGGGACAAAGTCGAATTAAGATATGCAACTTCAGCTACGTTAATTGCGTAACTGAAGTCAACGTAGCTTATCTTGGCTTTGGCGCTGTCTACACAGCAGGAAGTCAAAGGAAAAACACTCTCCATTCGACTTCCTTTACTTCTCGTGAAAGCAGAACTACTTGCCTTGACGGGAGGTCCCCCTCAGTTCGGATTAGCTGTCTTAACCAGACCTGCTCATTCGAGCCCTGGAAGATCGACAGTGGCAGCTTTGATCTTCCTCTGTAGTGCAGAAGTACCCCCTGGGAGTAGTAATCAAGATTGGTGGAAACTAGAGTTTGACTGGAGGATGGCTGGCAGGTCTCAGCTCTATACAGACACTCGGTATAAGATGCATGCTGAAGGGGTGTTGACGAGTGGCCACAGTTGCAGGGCAGGTGGTGACAACACTTCACTGGTCTGGATTGCAATCCAGAATGTAGCACCTATTTAAAAATGTGTTAATGAACAAAATCGTTTCCAGTGGACAGCTGTAAATGTCATAAACACAGTCGCTTGGGGTTGTTCTAATTGGTAGTCACAATGGTTCTCTCAACTGAGATTCCATGGATACAGTAGACTATGGAAACTAAGTTGTTCTCACAGAGCTGAAGCATACTGATGGGATATTGCTAGGGAACCTTGCCTGACATACCAGTTATATATGTGACCCAGAAGCACTGAGATCACCAAGAAGGGAGAATGAAGTCTCCTCTATAGCCTTAGCTAAGCCAATTGGCTTTCCGCTCATAAAGGGGAGGCTCATGGATTTAGCCCGTTATCCAAAGCTCACCTGCTGACGACTTAGGTTCGTCAGCTTTACATATCGAACAAAGGACTTCAGCACTGTCAATATGATGCCTTTTGCCAGCGCTAAACTCCCACCAACACATTACAAAAAATAACGAATATGCTGATAAGACCTCTTATTTTAGCCCTACAACTGTCTCAGGTGTCACTGCTTTTACAGAGGTACAACTACACAGCAGCGTTATTTTGGATAAACTGATGTTATTTCAAAATAACAAAGTGCATGTCTACACAGCAAGCCATTATTTCGAAATAATGTCGAGATGGAGGATTTCTTACTTTGACTCCTGTAACCCTCATTTCACGAAAAGGACGGGAAGTCGAAGGCAGAGTGTTCTTCCTTTGACTTCCTGCTGTCTACACAGCTCCAAAAGCTGAATGAAGCTATTTCGACTTCAGCTACGCAACTGACATAGCGAAAGTTGTGTAGCTTAATTCGACTTTTGCCCTATTGAATAGATGTACCCTGTAGCCAGGTCTCCCAGGCAGTGGGATACCCAGGTGGTTAGGTCCCGGTGTAAGCTGGGGGCCCAGAGTGTAGGACTTCCGGCCACTTAGCAAAGTCTGCTCCTTCAGTTTGAGGCATGGCCCCAAGAATCCAAATTCCCCTTCCTTGGGGAGGAGGGTTTCCCTCTGGTTCTCCCCCGGGCTGTTGGAGACTTCTGGCCTCCTGTGGCCGACTCAGCCAACAGTTCTGGCTCAGGTCCTGCGGACGGCAGAACCAGCTCCTACCTCTTTGCTGGTCAGCCCTGAACTGAGCCAGGTTCCCTTCTTTTGTTCTCCCTCCAGGCCTGGCATTGGCTGCAGGTAAAACGGGGCAGGGCTAATTGGGCAAAAAGGCCTTGTTAAGTTCCTGCACTGCCAGGCCCTCCTCTCACTCCCTCACATACCCCTCGTATTTTAGAATCAAGCAGCTATTTGAGGGAAAATAGCATCTCAGAATTCCCTGATGCCAAAGATGATGTAGGAACCTTCTGGAAGGTTATCAGCCCGATCTCGGGAGTAGTTTCGGTGGGATGGTGAACACTCTCCACTGACCTAAGTGACAAAGATCCTGTTGATTTCAGCGGTGTGGGTCCAGAACACTTTTGCATATGCTTCGCTTTTGTAAACTGAATAGGACTACGTTACGTACGTGCTTTGCTCTCCCTTTTCTTCCTGCTCCCCAATTGTGTTTTCACCAACTTTGTTTCAGTCCATTCTTGAGTTCCGTCCTGGCTCTAGCCTCTCCTTTTCTTCCATTTTATCCCAGATACCTTCCCTTCTACCACTAGCATGAACCCTCAAGGGCCACAAGAATTTTCCATTATCCTGCCCTAAAAAGTCTTAGTACATTTTCCCCCACCTCACTACCATAATGCAATTCTTCCATTTCACCGCCACTTTGGTTAGCTCTGACCACCCCCCTCCATATTTCCCCCTGGTTTAAGACTGACCAGCATTGCCTGCATTAAAAAAGCCACAGGAATATCTTTTTTCCATTGAAAATACCACAAGTACCATATTTCCAATGGAAATATTTTTTTCCACTAAACACACCACAAGGACAGTACTGCTGGGGTATCAAAATGCTAAGATGAACTCACAATGTTCATGTTGGATTCATTAAAGCTAAAGCCCCTTCTTTTTCAAAAGCAGACTTGGGGATGGAATTTGTATTTACAGTTTTAAAAAAAGAAAAAGGAAAAAAAAAACAAGACTTGGATAGCGCCAAGACAATTTTGCACTTGCTTTGTGAGTAAAATATAAATAGGTTTAGCAAGTTAAAAAAAATTCCATTGAAGAAATGTTCAGAGTGGCTCAACAGCTGGAAAAGCAACTTTTTTCCCCCCTTTTCTTTCTTTTTTTATAACATTTAAAGCTGCTGAGCAGCTGGGAAATAAATGACTGTAAAAACACTTAACATTTACAGCCACTCAGTGGCTGGAAACACAACTTGTTATAAACTTGATTTAACATTTCAGTGGCTGGAAAAGACATATATACATAAACCTTTAATGTTCTAGATCTCTATTTCTAGATATATAAATACAGATAATATTCTAGAGAAACACAACTCTCCAAGGCATATCCAGAGATGTCACTACAAAAGGGAGTCAGTTATATTCCTATGAAGAACATTCAAAACCTTGTTTAAATTTCTAGAGATTTAAAACTAAGCCATTTAAATGCCCATCAGTCTGATTTCGTGGGCAAAGACCCACTTCGTCAGATGCATCTGACGAAGTGGGTCTTTGCCCACGAAAGCTTATGCTCCTACACTTCAGTTAGTCTATAAGGTGCCACAGGACTCCTCGTCGCTTTTGCAGATTCAGACTAACACGGCTAACCCTCTGATACTTGATCAGTCTGATGTTTAGCACACTAGGCTGTCCACTTCCATGCTCCCCCCATCACCACTGTTATGTACCATAATGGTTAAAGTAATTAACCGCTGGAACAATTTACCAAAGGTAAATTTTTAAATCAAGATTAGATTTTTTTCTAAAAGATCTGGTCTAGGGATTATTCTGGGGAAGTTCCATAGCCTGGATTATACTGGAGGTCAAACCAGATTAACACAATATTCTTTTGTGACCTGAAATTCTATTGATCTATGTGTATCTTAAACCTTTTTAGATATTAGGCATTAGAAAACATTTTGGGAATGATTTTGTGATCTGTTCAAATAAACGCTTTACTTAAACTGATGTGCATTGCTTTCTGACATGAAAATATTATTAAGAATAAACATTACCCAAAAATTACCTCCAAACTTCTCATGAGACACATGGCAGGCCAAATTTTTCTCCTGAAACTGATAGAATTGCACTATTGTAAGTGGCAGTGGACTTTCACCCAACACAGTAACAAATATATATAAAATTTTCTGATAAAAGGTGCTATTTAAGTGCACTGCACTTTACAGATATTAATTAAGCTTAACAGCACCCTTCAGAGGTAAATAAATTACTGTTTTTAAAGAAGGGACAATTGATTTATTGATTCTGAGGCAAGAAGGTAAAATAAACTAATATGACCTCCTGCATAATCCGGGCCAAAGAACCTCATCCAATAATTTCTGCATCACTCTGTTTGAGCGATGGCATATTTTTTGGAAAGATAAAATCCAACATACTGTGCAGAGAGTTTACAGACCCTGCCAAAAATCAAACTAGCAGAACTGAGAGCTATACTAACACTAAAGCTAATTATTTTTAGCTCTTGTAGTTCTTGAACCATTAAATATTTCTATACAAAAGACACTTTCTGCATATGAGAGCAGTAGGAATATCCTATGCATATAATTCTGTGCACAAGTGTTTGCAAGATTGGGACTTAATAGTGATTTTAATGAACAGAATCAAGCAATGCTCTAACAACTAGACAATATTCCATCCCTATAATGGGCTCTCATGCTCTTTATTCATGTTATCTTTCTACGTCATCATACCAAGCTCAGCAATAACATACAACCATCTGTAAGCCAAGCATGATGTAATTAATCATACACAATGGTCTAAGTGGTCATATCTGAGATATATTGTGTAATTATGAGGGCAGGTCTTGCACTTATAACAATTATTCTACAAATGAGTTAAATATAGTTGTTAGCTACAGGAATACAATCCTGGCTCACACCCAGCTGAAAAAAAGTCATGTGATGAGTCATTATGTTCTAATATATTCCCTTTAGGAAGTTAATAGTACTTGGTCTGGAACAGTGCGGGCCAGTCAGATCACATGTGCAAATAAATGCAACTTGAGTGGCTGCCGCTGAACTATTATTCACCAGCCAAGAGAGGAATAGTCATTTTCCACCTCTCATTTCATTTTCCTATTTGAATGTTAGTTTATAAAAATGGTTACAATGCAGACGTGTGTTGCAATAGTGGATAGATCTCTGGCTATTTTTGATTATAGCATTCAGAACGTGCATGTTATAATGTGAAAATGAATATGTTAACTTTGCTAGGAACATTGCAAATACTCCAATAATCTTCTCTAGCTATGGAAGGGATAATCAAAGATCTTGTAAACTCAGTTACTGTTGGCTAAATGTTCACAAAAGTGGGAATATTACCAATATGGATTTGGAAGCATATATTGCAAGGATGGAGAGAAATTGTTTAGGGTAACTGAAGGGGATGGTGAGGACAGCTGAAGAAAAGAGGGAGAATTTAAGACAAAATTTCCAAACAGTAAGATGCATTGGACAGTGTAAGAGTTTCCTCTGTGAAAGCAGTGGCCGTTTATTCCATCAGTCATTAAATAATAGATTGTTCAAAGAAATAGCAAACAGAAAGAAGAATGGACTCTTGGATCTAATAGGTCTTTAATGTCTATTCTCTTATGACAATTTAAAGTCAGAGGCAATAGCAATTTCATGTATGGACAATTCCTTGTCTATCACACTGCACCTAAAGATGCAGTCACGTAGCACAGCTTGATTACAAGAATTAAGCAAAACTATTGAGAGCACTAGGGCTACAGGGAGCAAGAGAGAGAAGATTCTATGGGCATGCATAAGATACACAATCAAGTTAGCGGCCGGCTACAAAAGCCAATGGGAGGGGGAAGGGATATAGGAGCCAAATTTAGATGTGGAAAATAAGAAACTAAAAGCAAAGACGAAGAACCAAGGGAGGAGAGGGGATCAGAGGAGAGGGTCCTGGAAAGGATTCTTGCTTGGCAAGATCCATGGAAAATAAAAGTACGACATAAAAAACTGTTTTAAGAACAATCCATGTTCTACTGCCAGCATGAGCTGATTTGTACATCAGGGACTACAAGAAATTATGTTAACTGTAGTAAGCTACCTTGCAACACATTTTGTGTTTCTGGATGCACAACCAGTTTTAAATCATGAGCAAACAGCTTACATTTTACTTGCGCTATCAAAACTAAGATCAGAGCGAGTTGCTAAGTCTGCAAAAAGGCAGACACCTCTGAATACTGTGATGTTGGGAAGATGACGAGTACAGATGAGTCGGCCTTTTGTTGTCATTGTGTTTGTTTGCTGATTTCTTTTGGAGGGGTCTTTTCTTTTTTCCTTTTGATCTTTTCTGAATAATTTATTTTTTTTATAAAATGTAACATCGCATAACTGCAGAATTCACTAAATGTTTAAGCAAGTTTTATATGTTAGTAGGTATGGTATCATGCCATCTGGAGTGCTGGGGGAGTGGGAAGAAAACAATCTGTAGAATTATATCAGATATTATATTCTTATATTAAGATCATTTAAGTAACGGCCACACTGGGTCAGACCAAAGGTCCATCTAGCCCAGTGTCCTCTCTGCTGCAGTGGCCAATGCCAGATGCCCCAGAGGGAGTGAATAGAACAGGGAATCATCAAGTGATCTCTCTCTTATCATCCTTTTCCAGCCCCTGACAAACAGAGGCTAGTGACACCGTTCCTGTCCATTCAGGCTAATAAATATTGATGGACCTAACCTCCATGAATGTATCTAGTTATTTTTTGAACCCTGTTAAAGTCCTGATCTTCATAACATCTTCTAGCAAGGAGTTCCACAGATTGATTGTGAACTGCATGAAGCAAAACTTGCTTTTGTTTGTTTTAAATCTGCTACCTATTAATTTTATTTGGTGACTAAATAACTTCTCCTTATTCACTGTCTCCGTACTTGACACTTTCTCCAGACCTCTATCATATTGCTCCTTAGTCTCTTCTTTTCTAAAGCTGAAAAGTCCCAGTCTTTTTAATGTCTCTTCATATGGTACCCGTTCCAAACCCCAGTTATCTTTGTTGCTCTTTTCTGAACCTTTTCCGATGCCAAGGTATCTTTTTTGAGATAAGGCGACCACATCTGTATGCAGTATTCAAGCTGTGGACGTACCATGGATTTAGAGAGGCGATAAAATATTCTCTGTCTTATTCTCAATCCCTTTTTTAATTATTTCTAACATTGTTTGCTTTTGTGACTGCCACTACACACTGGGTGGATGTTTTCAGAGAGCTATCCACAATGACTCCATCATCTTGTATGTGTAGTTGGCATTATTCTTTCCAGTGTGCATTACTTTGCATTTATCAGCATTAAAATTCATTTGCTTTTTGCTGCCCAATCACCTACTCTTCAAAGTTCACAGAATGTTATCTGGAATGCTTATGAACAGAACCAGCTCTCTGGGTCCGATTCTGTACTAATGAAAGAGCTCTTTAACCAATGTGTGACGTGATCTATCCTCTGTTTGAGGTAGGACATTAATGGTATGTCTAGACTACATGCTTCTGGCAACAGAGGCATGTAGATTAGGCTACCCGGCATAGGGAAATGAAGCCGCGATTTAAATAATCGCGGCTTCATTTAAATTTAAATGGCTGCCGCGCTCTGCAAACCAGCTGATGATCAGCTGTTTATCGGCAGATCGGAGCAGTCTAAACGCACTGCAGTCAACAAGGAAGCCTTTGTCGACTGGCGCAGGTGTAGTCTAGACATACCCTAATATTCCAGAGACAAAATAAGAATTTTAAAAGAAGAAATAGAAAATCCCTGACTAAGTTCCCAACTACAGCATGAATTTTATCAGCAGCTCATTGTTAGATACATTTTCAGTCAGTCTTTGCTTTTTTTTTTTTTAATCAACACTGTGGCATCTCTAGGCCTGATTCAGAAATCCTTATACATTACAAATCATAGATGATTGGGGTTGGAAGAGACCTCAGGAGGTCGTCTAGTCCAACTATCTTCTCAAAGCAGGATCAATCCCAACTAAATCATTACATTGAGGACTTTGTCAAGCCTGGCCTTAAAAATGTCTAAGTTTGGAGATTCCACCATCTTCTTAGGGAACCCATTCCAGTGCTTCACCGCCCTCCTTGTGAAGTGTTTTTTTCTAAGATCCAACCAAGACATCCCTCACTGCTACTTGAAACCATTGTTCCTTGTTCTGTGACCTGCCACCATTGAGAATAGCTTGGCTCCATCTTCTTTGAATGGCATTTACTTATGTTTATTATCACATTGTGGACTTAATGCTACACAGTGTGAATAAAGTATTAGCAATAAAGTGCCAAGATTTTGACATTCTTACCCTGAGTAGTGCTTTACTACTAGAATAGCCCTATTTGTATCAATGGGCTAATCATAGAAGACTACATACTAGTACTCTTACTCTGGTTTAATAGCTGTGGATTCCACCAATAGTCCTATTGACTTATATTGGTATTATTCAGTGCAAGTTAATGGTATCAAAATCTAGCCTTGTAACTCCATAATTATTTCATATTCTACATAGAGCAAAGACACAACAAAGGAAATAAAACTAATGATTAGATCTCCTGTAAATCTCTACATTTTTACGGTGATGCCTAGGACTTTGAAGACTTTTTCGAAGTCTCCAGGTTTGAATTGTGCTGTAATAAACAATGCTGCTGAAGGACAACACCAATCAGAAATGTTAATGCTTTGGTTTACACTTCATCATTTTCCTATAATCTAATCTGTAGGCCGTCGATTGTTGATGTCGCCATCATATTTGAAATGTAGCTAAAGGAACATCCATCAGCAATTTGAACTAAAAACATATTTGATCAAGATTAAAAGTGGCCTGAGAAACAGACCGATTTTAGATGCCAAAAAAAACAAAAAGCAAGACCAAGTACAATGCTTTTTGGACCTCCACAAAAGTTGGGAACCCTTACTGGCAGCCATAAAGTTAGACTATTTGTTCTTCACTGTTTGACGTCAAGAATGGCTTTTAAACATCTTAGTATTTGGCTGGTTCCCTGTTTAACATTTAAGGCACTTATAGATATCATAGTTAACAATGCTGATCAAACATACAAGTCAATAATTGTAGGAAAAACACGCATCTTACTGTAGAAGTCATATACCAGTTGTTCATGGGTTTTTCTCTCCCCTTGATCCTTGAAATCAGGTGGGGTTTACATTATGAAGTAGCCAAAAATATAAATTTTCAGATAAATGATGCTGCTGTATTCATCTTTGTGTAAAGGCACTAGGGTTTTACTGACCTTGTTGAAAATGGATTGGGAAGCAATTTTGGGGAAAGAAAAACTAAAATAAAGATTAGGGGATTTTTTTTCAGGAAAAAAATAAAAAAATATTTCAGTTTACTGAAAAATGACAAATGTTGTTTTTTCAGCTTCTGAGGTTATTTTATGTTTCTAGCTCAGATATTTTCCTCCTGTTCTTGCCCCTTTCTCTCCTTTTTTAAATGGAAAAATAGAAAAAGAAGACTGGAAAAGGGGAAAGGAAACAAATATGAATACAATACAGTTTTGTGCAAAAATCTGAAACATTTAGAAAAAAAACAAAAAATTTCTCTGTACATTTTTATTTAAAAAGCCATTTTCTTTACATAAAAAAAGATTGAAAAAAAATTGTGACTAGATATCGTGTTTTCTATGTATAGATCAGAGCTCTCTGTTCCAGCACTCTCAGGACCTGACTAGTCCTGAACAAGGGAGTTTGCTAGACATGGGGAAGTCAATGTATTTGAAGATCTTATTTTTAAAAAATGAAGGAGGCATTGTGTTTGCACTTGAAACATTTGTGGCTTTTTTGGTAGATCAAAGAGTTTTCTATTAAATTTCCCTGAGTAGCTATTTGCAGGTTATAATCCAGTCACCTCTAACTTCTCTTTGATTAACTAAATAGATTGAGCATGTTAAGTCTTTCACTATAAGGCATGCTTTCCCAGTCTTCAGATATTTTCCTCGCTCTTCTCTGCACCCTCTACAATTTTTCACCATTTGAACAGCCCTAAGCTTCGTCCCATATTAAGATGGTATTTTTTGCACAGTTCTGTGTTACCTGAGAGCTTTCATATCCAGTGTAGATTCTCCCTTCCTCAGGTCTTGTGTACGCTTATGGGAGATCAACGCTATGGGGATCGATCTCCTGGGGGTCAATTTAGCAGGTCTAGTAAAGAGCCATTAAATCAACTGATAATTGCACTCCCATTGATTCTGGTACTCCATCAGAGTGAGAAGAATAAGGGGAGTCGATGGGTGAAACTCTCCTGTCGACTCCCCCCAGTGGCAACACCAGAGTAACTTGAACTAAGGAACAGCTACACTGTTCACGTAAGTGGAGATGTGCCCCTTAGTTCAACAGTGCCCTCTACTGTAGCCCTAGCCTCAGTGGGTCTATAAGCATTGCCCAAACTGCTCTCTCTCTGCGCTTTGCCTACTACCTCCCCTTGATCTGATTTTACATCTGTGAGCTTGCTGGCAAATGCTACCATGCCATTTATAAGCAGCGTGCTATGTGCGGATATTTAGAGCACTGACACTGGGTTGGATGACAAAAAAAAAAAAAAAGGGGACAACTTTTATTCCTCAAGCTCACAGCCAACCATATGGTCCCAAGATGGAAGCCTCCAGTTTAGACAGACAACTGGAACAATGTAACATTCTGAGTCCTGCAAAACTATTTATTATTATTATTGTTGTTGTTGAGACTATTGTATAAAATACGTAATGATCATTTCCTTTGTGAGACCTTACTGTCACTCTTTCACTTACCTTTGAGAGTATCAACACAAGGCTTTTCGTTCCATTGGCAGATATGCGTCAGTTCAAATGCATTGTAGTCTGATTCATTCATTAGATTCTGACAACAGAATGGGGTTTATTAAAAGAGCCGCTTCATTTTATGCAATACATTTGAGAGATTATTTCATACCATCTTTGCTCTGTCGTTCTGGTGTAAGACATTTTGGCAGGCCACATGAAAACACAATGAGGTTTATTTTTATTTAGTTAGCCTTAAAATAATAAAGATGCCTATCCAAGGCTGAAGGTGCCCTTACATAATTAGTTGTGTCATAAATGCTATTAAATTAATCCTCAGCAGCTTTAAAATCATCAGTTCCACAGGCACGCAGCCAGCCCTGCATGTAGCATAGTAACAGTTAAGTTTATGGCTAGCGTATAACGAGAGTAAATGCAATGCATCTAGGACTGAGAGCCAAACAATGCTGGGTTATGTGGCCTACAGGAGGTTGTTGATTACAGGTAGTCCCCGAGTTACGCGGATCCGACTTACGTCGGATCCGCAGTTACGAACGGTAATTTTCTCATCCCGGAGGACTCGAGCAGCGGGACGCCTGGTCCCGCCGCCCGCCTCCTCCGGGGCGAGAAAAGCTGCTCCCCGTCTCCCTGGTCTGCTGCGGGAGCCAGCAGACCAGGGAGACGGGGAGCAAAGCGGCGGAGGACCCGGAGCCCGACCCGCGGCGCTTCCAGCTGATCTGGAAGCGGCCGCGAGTCCGGCCCCAGGTCCTGCGCCGCTTTGCTCCGCATCTCCCTGGTCTGCTGGGGGGGGACGCAGCTAGTGCCCCCCCCCCCCCAGCAGACCAGGGAGATGTGGAGCAAAGCCCGGGGCCTGTGGTAGAGCAGGTGGGGCGCTGCCGGTTGGTCCCGCAGCACCACACCTTGGCGCTACTGGACCAACCCAGCAGCACCCCAGCTGCTCAGCCCCAGGAGTCCTGATTCAGCCGCTGCTGATCAGTTTCAGCAGTGGCTGAATCAGGACGCCTGGGGCAGAGCAGCTGGGGTGCTGCTGGGTTGGTCCAGTAGCGCCGAGGAGCGGCTGCGCTACTGGACCAGCCCGGCAGCACCCGAGCTGCTCTACCCCAGGCGTCCCCAAGTTAGCCGCTGCTGAAACTGACCAGCGCTGACTACAGGAAGCCCGAGGCAGAGTTGCTCTGCCCCAGGCTTCCTGGAATCAGCTGCTGATCAGTTTCAGCAACAGCTGACTTGGGGACGCCTGGGGTTCTTAAGTTGAATCTGTATGTAAGTCAGAACTGGTGTCCAGATTCAGCAGCTGAATCTGGATGCCAGTTCCGACTTACATACAGATTCAACTTAACAACAAACCTACAGTCCCTATCTTGTACGTAACCCGGGGACTGCCTGTATTTTTGCTTCAGTTTCCCTGTAGGTAAAATGGGGATTTGTAATATCTGATCAGAGGAGGGGTGTAAGTAGTAGCAGCAGTAGTTTATGTGGGTGTAACAAACAATCGGAAGGAACGGGGCAGAGAGAGCGAGAGGAACAGTTAGAGGAAGTACATGGTTACATAGCCTAGCAGTGAGAATAAATTCCCATGAGAGAACAAGGCAACACTGGCCTGGGGGTGGAGTAGATGACCTAAGTTTTTTGCCTCTCTGATTCTATTCCATACTCTCTGCAGGGTATTTACGGGGGTAACGACAGATCCTTGTTAAATGAAGCCAGAAATCCACTTTAGTTTTTTTTTCCTCTGACTTCATTCTGGTGAATTGATGCAGCCAAGCATTTCCCACAGGGCAGAACACAGCAGGGCTACCGCTATCAACAAGCAAAGCACGCAGCTGCACAGGGCATCGTGAAACTTGGGCACCAAGTTGCCACAAATTTCATAGACTCATAGAATAGAATCAATTGCAGCAAGGGAGGTTTAAGTTGGACCTTAGGGGAAACTTCCTGTCCAGGTGGTTAAACACTGGAATAAATTGCCTAGGGAGGTTGTGGAATCTCCATCACTGGAGATATTTAAGAACAGGTTGGACAGACATCAGGGATGGTCTAGAAGGTACTTGGGCCTGCTGTGAGTGCAAGGGACTGGCCTCGATGACCTCTCGAGGTCCCTGCCAGTTCTAAGATTCTATTCTCTGATTCTGTGAAATTTGGGGACACTTGGTGCCCAAATTTCATGGTGCTCCATGCAGCTGCATGTAGGGTTGCCAGGTGTCCGGTTTTGAGCTTTCTGTTCGGGAAACAAATTGAGAAAATAGAAATGTCTGGTATTTTCTAACTAAGATGTAATGTAGATTGTGAGGTAATGTCAAGTGTGTCCGGTATTTTTGTTGAAACAATCCGGCAATCCTAGCCACATGTTACCTATAGGCTCTGGTCATTTCCAGTGCCATCTGCTGGCCAATGGCCCCCAGCTCAGCACCAGTCCAGCCCCCCCTTCCTACTCCTCCCCGGCTGCCCCCCCACCTTGGGACTCAGCGCCCAGCCTCCACTCACAAGGCGAAGGCAAGCAGCCCTCAAGGGCTGGAGGACTGAGCAGGGGGTGGCTGTACAGCAGGCGGCTAAGGAGAAGTTCCTCTTTCAGGTTGGGGAAGCTTTTCTGGGTGAGGGGCCCCTGACCCACAATCAGTCAGGGGCTGCAAGTGAGAAGCAAAAAAGCCCCTCCACGCCTCTCTGACATGGCACCAACAGAGAAGCAGAAAGACCCTCCCCCATATTCCCCTCACACACCGGAGCCTAGTGGGGCCCGGCCTAGTAGATTTTGTGAGGGAAAAGCCCCCAGGCAGCACTTCACTGCACCAGCAAGGGAGAAGGGGAGCAGCATGTGGAGCCCGTGGGTCAGATCCAATTCTGGCTTGCCTGACTCTGGCCTCCAAGACACAGGGTTCCTCCCCTTACAGCGGGGAGCCTGTGCTGGTGCTCCAGCCCCACAGGGAGAGCTGCAGGGGGAGTATGGGGCGGGAGTGCCACTGTGGGCTTGCCAATGCTGGGGGGCAGGAGCCCCAAGCTTCAGTAGCCAGATCCAGGCAAGCGGCCCCCAGGCCTTAGGTTCCCCACCCCAGCTTTTAAAGCACCGCTTCTCTCCGGCCGGTGGCATGTGCTTCCCTCCTGGCCCTCCTCCAGATTACCAGCTCTCCTGCACTGAATGGAGTAAATAGCATCCGATCCAGGAGAACTGGCAACCCCTTTCCCCCTCAGCTTCAGCCCTCCACCAGGGAGGGTACCGTGCCGGGCTGCGTAGGCACCCGCACCGGTCGGGCCAGCCCTGGAACATGGATTACATCAAGATGAGAGTTCTCTTTTATAGGGGCTCATTCCTAGTCACTTTCTCTCAAAGTGCTTTGTAGTAATGAGTCAGGCAGCAGGAACACAGGGACTGCAGTAGGCTGAAGCAATGGCCATGATGTGATCCAATAGCTTTGGACATGTGAGTCAATTGCACTGAGCGGCGACCAAGGCACATGGTTTTCCCTTAGCCTTCTAATTCTGCCGTGGGACAGTTAACCAGAGACAAGCCAGGGGACATGCTGTTCCTAAAAGTAAAGGATGCCGTGGAAATCATAGCAAGGGATAGGAACTGACTATAAGACTATCAGGTGCATCTTCAGTTGGTGCAGATTGTCACGGTTGCATTGCATAAGAACATAAGAATGGCCGAACTGGGTCAGACCAAAGGTCCAGCTAGCCCAGTAGCCTGTCTGCCGACAGGAGCCAGCACCGGGTGCCCTGGAGAGGGTGGACTGATCAAGCGATTTTTGTCTTGTGCCATCCATCTCCAGCCTCTGACAAACAGAGGCCAGGGACACCATTCCTACCCCCTGGCCAATAGCCTTTTATGGACCTAACCTCCATGAATTTATCTAGCTTCTCTTTAAACTCTGTTATAGTTCTAGCCTTCACAGCCTCCTCTGGCAAGGAGTTCCACAGGTTGACTATGTGCCGTGTGAAGAACTTTCGCTTTTTAGTTTTAAACCTGGTACCCGTTAATTTCATTTGGTGTCCTCTAGTCCTTCTATTATGGGAACTAATGAATGACTTTTCTTTATTCACCCTCTCCACACCACTCATGATTTTATAAACCTCTATCATATCCCCCCTCAGTCTCCTCTTTTCCAAACTGAAAAGTCCCAGTCGCTTTAGCCTCTCCTCATATGGGACCCATTCCAAACCCCTAATCATTTTAGTTGCCCTTTTCTGAACCCTTTCCAAGGCCAAAGTATCTTTTTTGAGGTGAGGAGACCCCATCTGTACACAGTATTCAAGATGTGGGCGTACCATAGTTTTATACAGGGGCACTAGCTGAGGTTTGCTGTTCTCACCCCTCCCCCCCTCCTCCACATACACGTTTGTGGTTTGTCCACTAGATCTGTCAGTGCCTACATTTTCATTCTGTGATCTAGGACTGGGCACATGGCCAGGTCCCTTCTGGGAAAATGTTGCTCTCCTTTGAATAATCCTGCAGCAAAGATGCCGAGAGCAGCGGAGACAAAAGCATACCGCGTATATAACCTTCCTCAGTTGCCGGACAGGCACCCGTGTAGCTGTAGTGCATCTCAGTTTTCAGTGTGCACCCTCTTCTTTCTCTGCTATGTCCATGTTTCCTAGAGCAGCACTTTTCAAACTTGTTTTCTCATGACCCAGCTGAAGAAAACCAGTGATGCCTGCAACCCACCGTAATTTGACTAGAGTGTGGGCTCCAGGGTGGGTCTGACGAGGAGAGCTTTGGGATGTAAGAGGGGGCTCCAGCTTTGGGGCTGGGGCAAGAGGGGATTACCTTGAGCAGCTCCTGGTCAGTGGTGCAGCAGGGGGGCTAAGGCAGCTTCCTGCCTTCCCTGGCACCGCAGATCTTGCTGCCCACAGAAGGAGCCAGCAGCAGATTCCCAGCCAATGGGCAGGGGCAGTGTATGGAGCCCTGTGCGCGCTCCACCCTAGACCCACCTAGGAGCTGGGCCTGCAACTGGCAGCTTCTGAGGTGCAGTGCAGACTGCAGTGCCAGGACGGGCAGGGAGCTGCCTTAGCCCCCCACTGGTCACCTGATCCCCCTGCAGCAACAAGACCCAGGGCCTGACATTCCACCAGTCAGTCCTGGGTTGTGACCTGTACTTTGAAAACCACTGTCTTAGGGTTATACCTAAATTGCCTAGGAGTTAGAATGAATTTGGGGGGAGAGGTAGTGAGTAATGGCAGGGTGGGGGCACTGAAAGGGTATGTCTACACTGGGGGGGTTACCGGGATATCAGAGGTATCTCAGAAAAACTCTGCTGTGTCCAGGGAATGCATCTGCCGCTTTTTTTGTGGAGGTGCAAATGCGCTCTTTTGGAAGCCCTGTCTTCCTCATTCCAAGAGGAAGAAGGGATCTTCTGAAAGAGGGGGATTTTCCAAAATTTGGCCCAGTGTAGAGGGGCCAAATTTCAGGAAAGTCTCATCCAAAAAAAAAAAAAAAAATCGGAAAAAGCTGTAGTGTCGATCTAGCCAAAAGGTATGATGTGATCAGGGGAAAAGATTGCAACCAGAGGCTGGAGGGAGAGAGAGAGGAGATTAAGCTCTAAAGCATAAATGAAAAGTGAGTCATAAAGGGAGAGTTAAAAGAGGAGAACATCTGAGCCCATGGAAGCAAAGTGGAATGAAGGAGATGGCAGTTTGGAACACAATGCCAGAGAACGTATTATAAGCAAAGATTCTGCCAGTCAACGCAGCTGTAAGTCAGAAATTGGGTTGAATTTGTTTATTTACTCCTACCATAGCAATCTAGTTAATTTTCCTTGGGGAGGGAGGGGGTGGAGGGCAACTAACAACTTTTTTTAAAAGTTTTTAAAAATGTTTAAAAAGTCTAATGTTCTTTTCCCCTCTCCCCCTTCCCTTTCTAAAACTTTAAAAGCTCTCAGAGGGCAGATTTATGTCTTCTACCTGAAGGGCTAAACTCATCTGTGTTCAGCATTATGTTGTCAAGTCTGTTCTAGAGTCAAGTCTGTTCTAGAAAGAGGTCAAGAGTTTCCAAAGAGGCTAGTGATTTGAAATGCCTTGTCTCACATAAAGCAACTTAAAAGGGGGCTTGGGTTTCAGAAATTGCTGATTGCCTGCCTTTTAAAATTCAGGCCCCTTAATGAAGGCTTAGGTTGGATACACAACAGTGAAAGCGCCCAGACCCACGAGCCGTTTTTGAAAATCAGACCCAGGGCATCTAGAAATTCACAAGCTAGTAGACCTGAGTGATGCTGGGAATAAGTTCACCCTGGCTATGTCTACTGTGGCAAAGTCTGAGCTAAGCCCTGTGGGTCCTGTGCTTCCTGGCGGGTTTTTGTAGGCCTCAGAGGCTCACAGTGTTTCTAGTATTACCCCACTACCAGAGCCTTTCATCATTAACCAGTCCAGTTTCCTTCTTTTTCCACTCCTCATTGGCCCTTCCAGCCAGAGTAGAGGGTTGGGAGGAACCCGCTCCCACCCACTTGCTCCGGGTTCTGGCCAGGGTGCTATGGGTGGGGTCAGCCCCAAGCAGGCCGTGTAGCTTGGCCCTTGCTCCCTGAGCAGCAGCCCCTCCCTGAGCCACTTCCCCAACACTTCCTGCGGTCAGTACCTCCTCTCTGATGCTGTGGAGCAAACCTTGATATCAGCTGTCTCAGGTGTGTTCCCCTGTGCTGGGCTGCTCTCTTCTCCTTCACTTCTCCTCTAGTCCGTCCCTTTTCTCCTTCCCCTTTAGCCTGCCCTGGCGGAGTGTTTTTATAGTGCGCCTATCCACCTTAAGTGGCTGCAGGTGTTCCAATTAGCCTTCCCTTCAGGCTGATGCTAGAGAAGCTTTAGGTGTGGCTGACTGGGCCAGTCTTTAACAGCCTACTCAGGGAACATAAAACCACATACCCAGCTCCCCGCGTATCTGCCTTCCATGAGGCCTTGGTAGCTCCCTGCTCTCAGGCGGCCACGCTACATTAAAGAGGTTTTTTTTTTCAGAAAAACGGTCATTTTTCTGAAAAAAACTTCACTTACGTCCACACTGCAGTCGCGTCCTTTTGAAAAAAATTGAAAAAACAGAGGGGTTTTTCCGACATTGGTAAACCTCTTTTTACGAGGGAGAAGCCTTTTTCCGAAAGAACTCTTTCGGGAAAAGGCGTGTGTGGATGGGGAAGAGGGAGTTCCTTCGAAAAAAGAGGAAAGAGGAAAAAGCACAGATGCCCTGGGGGACACTCTGTCCGTAGTAGTCACAGCTTATGTGCAAGATAGCGTCCATTCAGTGTGGATGCTATCTTTCGAAAAAGCAGGTCACCCTTTTGATGCACTTTGGCAGTGTGGACGCTCTCTTTCGGGACAAGTTTTTTTGGAAGATCTCTTCGGGAACAGCTTCTTCCAAAAGAAGCCTGCAGTCCCCTAGGTAAAGAATAGGCTTACATGCGACTTTAGGTCTACTTTGAGGACCTACCTAGATTTTTGAATGAGGTCTGTGCTGGACCTCAACACGTGTAAATTTCACCCATTATCTCAACGTTGCAAATCAGATCAGGTCTTTTTCTTTAACCATGTTTTGATGTCCCACCCCCACTGTCAGCCTGTCAGGGATGCAGGTTTTACATGGCCAAGAGAAAGGCAAAATTAAAATAGAACCATGAATCAATCAGCCGATGAATCCCAGCTTCCAGCAACTGCTCACTCTGGGTGTTTTTTCCTTCAGCATTTGCATATGTAATAAACCACAATTCAAGTTGTTCAAACATCCTGTTGCTGAAAAACAAAGGTTCATATGATTGTAAGAGATAACCACAGAGTCACCCTGAGCATTCCTTTGACTTAGCATGCCCAAGCATAAAATCAAATCAAATCCGTTGATCAACCTGAATCCTGATTGCATTTTCAGACAACCCTCTTGCTGTGGCTGGAGACTGGAAAGCAACCTCCCATTTCATAGCTTAGATATTTCCTCCACTGCTTTTCTGCTTTCAGGCCTAAATCATTTCCACCAGGAAAGAGTTGCCAAGTGGATGAAATTGGAACCAGAGTGGATGTTATAAAATCCAGGGAGCTCAGTCCACTGTGCATGAGGTCACCTCATCGTTTTTCATTTTCGTGTCCCGGTATGCCAGCAGTCTCTTTGAAATCTGCAGCGTGACACAACCCACTCTTTTCATTACTATTTTCATGGCTCAAATAAGTTTTGTTTTTCTTAATTGATATCATTGCTTTGGGATGGGGCTGGAGGGGAGGGAGTGGTTCAGGATGCAGACTGCCCTGGGGAGAAAGGACAACCCTAGCCCTCTCTCACCACAGCAGCTGGGGGCCAGGAGAGAAGCCACTCTCCATGGCCACTGCAGAGGTAGTGGGCACAGCTGGGGGAAGGGTGCATGGCTCCCAGTGGGGGGACAGACAGACAGACACAAACAGAAAAACTCTGAAATGTATAGTAGAGAGCAGTCTCTTTCGCCACTCCTGCCCTCTGCTGGCCCAATGGGGTATAGCTGTCCTAGTCCCGATTTCTGGCCCCTTGCTGCCCCCTGTGGCCATTCTGCAGTATAACTATCTCTCCCATCAAACCGCTTCCTTTCCATTTTATGGGAAACAACCGGTTTCCATGAACATCCCGTTATCCCCGCACAACCCAACCCCGACCTTGCTTTAACTTATAATAAGAGGAAGCTGCATACCAAATTTGGTGGTCCTAGCTTTGTGAGCAAATGGACTCACAGATGGATGGACAGGCACACATTTCTAGAATATATTCTAAGAAGATTACCTGCCCGATGAAAAATTGAGTAATCTGTAATAAACTCAAGCATGTCCATTTTTAATTTAGACATGATCCTAAAATAAAGGTGCTTCATTTAAATACAGTGAGCTATGATTAGATGATTAACTGGAGCTGTGTCTCTCCCAGACAAGACATTTTACTGTGTGAGACTTAGCATTTTAACGATCCTGAGAATGATCATTCACTGCCAGCGCTCAAAGCTTGGAGCAGGTTTCTCTAGGAAGTAACTCAGCTAAAACATCCTCTGTAGCATGTAAACATTTTTTCCCTCTTCAGTATAGTCAAAAATAAAAAAGAGAACTGTATAAACATCTCGAAGCTGCTTTGCTTGTCCTTCACTCCTGAACCGCAAAGTAGAATGCTCAGTTCAGGAGCCAGTACATACTGTAACTTCCTTCTGATCTGTGATCCAGGAAAAATACAGAAATCAAGTCATATTTCCAGCAAGTCAATCCAGGTTCTCAAAGAGGAAAAGAGTCCTTAGGAGCTGACCCAGAGCTGGCCTTGAATTATAATAGGCCTCACGAAACAGGTGTGCCAAGGAACTCACAAAACAATGTGTGAGAAGTAGGGAAATACCAACACCACAAAAGCATTTGCATTGTCACCGATCCTTGGAGGAAGTATTCGTTATTCCAGAATCTAAAATGCATCCATTAAAAGAATCTGTGCTCACTTTAACATTGTGTATCTATGTCTACATGAGTACACGTACATAAAGAATTAATGCATGCATGTCCTTTTAATCTTTAAAAGATACTTCCATGCCATCAAACTGAATATTGCTATCTCTTGGGACTAACTAAGCTATCAAATTCTCTGCAACTCTGAGTTACTTGCTGCAGACATGCAATAATGATTTAACAGAAATGTAGGTCCTTCCGAAAGGATGTGAAATTCTTATGCTAAATCACTATAGGTTGAACATCTCTAGTCCAGCACTCTCTGGTCCAGCAACATCCAGGGTCCGACATGATGTTAGTTGGCTGATGCCCACTTATCAAGGGTGTGGCCAAGTTTCTAGTAGTCCCCTAAAGTTTGTTCACAGCCATGAGACCTGGCTCTCAGTGTTCGGTGTGTTTTTTAGCTCTAATTTACCCCTAAATGTCTTCTAAGAGCCCAGTAAGTGTTGGACGTGTTGATAATGATGCTGGACAATATTAACCTCTTGTAGTTTGGCAAATTTTCTGGTTTGGCGCCGGTCAGGTCATGAGGGGGAATTGGATAGCAGCCTTCAACTACCTGAAGGGAGCTTTCAAAAAGGATGGAGAGAGGCTGTTCTCAGTGGTGACAGATGACAGAATGAGGCGCAATGGTCTCAAGTTGCAGTAGGAGATATTTAGTTTTGATATTAGGAAAAACTATATCACTCGGCGGGTGGGGGAGCACTGGAATGGGTTACCTAGGGAGGTGGTGGAATCTCCATCCATAGCAGTTTTTAAATCCTGGCTTGACAAAGCCCTGGCTGGGATGATTTAGTTGGGATTGGTTCTGCTTTTTGCAGGGGGCTGGACTCAGTGACTCTGAGATCTCTTCCAATGCTAGGATTCTATGATGTCCACCATTTAAAAAGTGTGATAGCAAATGACTCAGATTCAGATACACAGATGACTGGTGGGCCTAAGGAATATAAGATAAAGGAAAAATCTGGTTTTGGGGACAGCAAATGGAAAATCACTGTACACAGTGTAATGATGGGAATTCTGGATCCTGTAGTCATGTTTCTATCCTGCCAATGGACATTATTTGAGGAGGAGGATAGGACAGATGGACAAATTTAAGAATGAACATCATTGAAGGAAGTTTCTGTTTATATTCCTTAGTTCATCCTAGTGTACGTTTTTCCTTCAAAATATTTATTTTCTGGCACAAAGTAGCTATTCATTATGAACATTAATATTTTTTAGGAAAATTTTGCTATTCCAAAAATTCTCATTTTTACCAGTGTCAATAAACTTTCATTTTTTTAATATAAAAATACTTAATTTTGAAATTTTCACCAACAAAAAATAACGAAAACAATAATATTGCTTGTGATACAGTTTTCCACCAGCTCTAGTCGAGTCAAGTTATATAGTAGAAGAGTGATTTGTAAGTACTCCACAGAAGCCGTAGCAATGAAATTCTACTCTTGAATTATGCCCATATACCTGTAACATTTTGATATTCAAAAACACATATGTTTCAATTTTTCATGTGCCTTATTAAATATACAGCAACCATACTAATACTTTCAGTGGCGGGAATTCAGAGGAGGGATTTGAACATACACGCCAGGCTTTCTTACATGAGCTTTCCTGTTGTTACGAAGCAGTCCTGATCCAAATCAAGAACTTTGTTCTTCTGTATAGGTGGCCACACATCTACCACTAAGTATTCACTAAGCTAAGGGCATGTCTAGACTACACAGAAGATCGATGCTGTGCAGTTAATCTTCCAGGGTTCGATTTAGAGGGTGTAGTACAGGCTTGCTAGATCAAAGTCAAAGGGCATCCTTGTTGGTGCCAATACTCCTACTCACAAGTA
Source organism: Pelodiscus sinensis (assembly GCF_049634645.1). Taxonomy (NCBI): domain Eukaryota; kingdom Metazoa; phylum Chordata; order Testudines; family Trionychidae; genus Pelodiscus; species Pelodiscus sinensis. The sequence goes on along the minus strand of NC_134730.1, from coordinate 24,228,784 downwards.
GGAAGCATTTGCTCCTGTCAACCTCTCTCTGTGTGGATGCGGATTTAAGATAAGTCAACTCCAGCTATGTAATTTACGTAGCTGGAGTTGTGTATCTTACCTTAACCTTCCCATGTAGTGTAGACCAGGCCCAAGTGTGGGCTTTTCGAAAGTAAGTTTACTTAGGAGCGCAAGCCCCATTAAAAGATAATAGGACTTGTGCTCCCGTGTTATGTAGGCAATTTTGAAATTCTGAGTACACTGGTATGTGGGGAAGAACATACAGTAATTCCTCATTTAACACTATAGATGAGTTTCTGAAAATGTTTGTGCTGAGCAAAAACGTGCTATGTGGGGTCTATTTTCCGATTAAAAATAATGGAAAAGGTGGGGGTTGCATTTATGGTGGTGGCAAAGTCAATTTTTTGTTGGTGCTGGGTGGTCAACGTCAACATTCGATATCAAGCAACACAAGATAACTAGCAACACAAGTCGCCACGGTTTGTTAAAACACAAAGATAAACACGTGAGTGAGCGGAGAAGCACTGTGTCTACGTTTATTCATTTGCTCGTGCATATTACCACTGTTTTCACCAAATTATACCGCCATGCAAAGTAGTCTGCCACTTGATTATTTTTGTGTTATTTCAGGGACGGTCATGTTATTTGAAAAACGTTCCCAAAAAAATGGTGCTAGTGCAAAAACGTGTTAAGCAGGCATGCGTTGAACGAGTAATTACTGTATTATATGTGAAATTATCAGAAGCACTCAGGTCTGGCCTAACACTGTGCCAGCTTCAGTCATCAGCCTTAGTAACTGGGACTTTTACCATAGACTTCTGTGAGAGCAGTTACACTCTTTCCATGTCTAAAACCTGTATTCCTATGAGCCTTGTAAGTCAGCCTGGCTAATTTAAGAAAGCAGAGAGAGCTTTGTGCTGTATACCATCTACAATTTCTAGCAGAGCTTCTAATAAAACAAAATAATGTGGTCCTTATTGAAAGCCTAAAAATAAATGTGTAAAGAAACATCACCCATGATTGAAGACAGAAGTTACATTATTTATCTTTGCTTAGCCATTAAAATGCCAGTGTCTGAAAAAAATAATGGAAAGTTAAACAAAATAGACACACCCACGGCATTTAATCAAAGGCAGGTCAAGAAAGCCACACCCGGTACATTTTATCAAGAGTATGATAGGCATGTTGGACTAGTAAAATGCTAATTACCTACAGACATTTGTTTTAAACTTGCATAACTCAAGAAGAGACTTTTAAGGGAAAGTCTGGAGAATTTAGGGGAATGATTACCTTTCTGTGGGTTTCTTTAACTATTTTATGAAATGAAATTTAGTGGATTAATGCTACAAAATTCTATAGGACTATTCAAAAACACATATAAAAGACTTAGTACAGGGCTACTCAAACTTTGGAAGCCCCGGGGGCCACAATGATACTCACAGCACATGGCGAGGGCCGCAACTTAAGTTGCAAATACATGCAAATATATATGGAAATATATGCAAATAGCTTTGTTGACACTGATGGGCATGAATACAAAGATTAAAGCAAGACTACACAGATACACAGGCCCCTTTTAAGTCAATTCTGCTAATATTAATGCAATGCAATATTTGCCCACTTTCCACCCATATGACAGCACTTTTAATAAGAACAGAAGAACGGCCATGCTGGGTCAGACCAAAGGCCCATCTAGCCTAGTATCCTGTCTGCTGACAGTGGCCAACACCAGATACCCCAGAGGGAGGGATCACAACAGGTAATCCTCATGTGATCCCTCCCCTGTCACCCACCACCAGAGAAACAGAGGCTAGGGATACCATTCCTATCCATGCTAATGAGCAATGGCAGTTGAGGAATTTTACTACAAAAACGCATATCAACAGACCATTATATTGAATTGCTGTTGTGGTGCGTGTTCCCGGTGGAGGCCTTGTTCAAAGGAACCCACCCATGGCCTGTGTGTAGAGTAGCCCTGCCTTAGTATATTCCAGAGGTGGTTAGAATATTAATCCATTTCTATAAATACCTCATAGACTCATAGACTTTAAGGTCAGAAGGGACCATTATGATCATCTAGTCTGACCCCCTGCACAATGCAAGCCACAGAATCTCACCCACTCCCTCCTAGAATAATCCTCTCACCTATATCTCAGATATTGAATCCTTCAATTAGTTTGAAGACCCCAAGATGCAGAGAATCCTCCAGCTGTGATCTGTACCCCATGCTACAGAGGAAGGTGAAAAATCTCCAGGGCCTCTGCCAATCTACCCTGGAGGAAAATTCCTTCCCGACCCCAAACATGGCGATCAGCTAAACCCTGAGCATGTGGGCAAGACTCACCAGCCAGACACCCAGAAAGTTCTCTATAGTATCTCCTATCATCCCTCCATTGACCTATTTACCACTGATAACGAATGGTCAATTAGTTACCAAGATTATGTTATCTCATCAAACCATCCCCTTCATAAACCCATCTAGTTTAATCTTGAAGCCAGATAGATCTTTTGCCCCCACTACTTCCCTTGGAAGGCTGTTCCAGAACCTCACTCCTCTAATGGTTAGAAACCTAACCAATCCCATCATATCCCATATGATTTTTTTATAAGAGCAGCAAGAGAGCACCTCAAAGAAAGGGTGAAAGCTGAAGCCATGGAATGGAAGCCATATAATGACTTTATCCTGCAAGATGAGAGATACTGCTCACCCCTTAACAGACCGGTTAGCTATTTCCAACAGTTATCCCACAATGATGAGAAGGAGTTTTGCCTGCAATGGCGTTCATTGAAGTGTCAGGGCCTTAGAGCCAGAAATCTACTCTTGCTGACGTTAAAAGTCCCATCCGAAAATTGTATGAAATAAAAATCACAAATTGTGAGTGGGCTCGCAGGCTGGTAGCTGTTATTATAGGATCTAAAGGTTGCTTGCCTTTGGCAGCTTTAAATTACCTTCATTTTTACATTAGAAATGAGGGGAAATGTCCTTTCAGTGCCCGAACCATTATTACAGTGGAACGATAGCTCTGTTTTAAAGGTCTGTTCAAAAGTCATCCTTCCTAAATCCTGCTAAATTGTCACTCTGTTTCCATGGGTGTCCATAATGGATGTGGTGCTTCCCAACATGAAGGAAGACCTGTCCCCTACTCCCAAGATTTTGTACACTAGTTGACACCATCACGCCCAGTCCCCTTTCCTGCAATCTCAGGCAGTGAATTACCATGATGAGCTAGAGGCCTTAAGATCTGTGACTATGACCATCCAGTCTTTCCGGGTTAGCTCCAAGGCAATGGTAAGTGATAGGCTTTCCCATCCTTCCCCACCCGTGTCACGTGGAAATGGAAGAGGTATTTAATGACTACTTTGTTCCGGTTTTCACCAAGAAGGTTGATAGTGATTGGACATCCACCATAGTGAGCACTAGTGAAAATATATCAAAAGCTAAAATAGGAAAAAAACAAGTTAAAAGTTACTTAGACAAATTAGATTTCTTCAAGTTGCCAAGGCTGGATGAAATGCATCCTTGAGTACTCAATGAGCTGCTTGAGGTGATATCTGAGCTATTAGCAATTATCTTTGAAACGCCATCTAAGATGGGAGCACAAGTGACTGCAGGGGAGGAGGTGCAGGGAGGCCCTGCGAGGGAACATGTGGGGTTGCCCCATTTAAATTGTTGGCAGGGACAAAGGGAAGGTGCATCTCCCAAGTGCTACCATGAGTTACCCATGGATGGGAGAGATGCCAGAAGATCGGAAAAGGGCAGACGTAGTGCTAATCTATAAAAAGGGAAATAAGGACAACCCAAGGAACTACAGACCAGCCAGCTCACCCAGAAAAATAATAGAGCAAATAATTAAGCAATCGGTTTGCAAACATCTAGAAGATAAAAGGTGATAAGTAGCCGTGAACAGATCATGTCAAACCAACCTGATAACGTTCTTTGAAAGGGTAACCGTGAGGATAGGGGGCAGTAGACATGGCTTATCTTGACTTTAGTAAAGCTTTTGATATTGTCTCACATAAACTTCTCATAAATACACTAGGGAAATGCAACCTAGATGAAACTACTATTAGATGGATGTAAAACTAATTGGAAAACCATTCCCAGACTGTAGTTACCAATGGTTCACAGTCATGCTAGAAAGGCATAAAGAGTCAAATCCTGTGGGGATCAATTCTGGGTCTAGTTCTATTCAATATCTTCATCAGTTATTTAGATAATGGCATAGAGAGTAGATTTATTAAGTTTGTGGATGATGCCGAAGGGGAAGGAGTTGCAAGTGCTTTGGAGGATAGGATTAAAATTCAAAATGATCTGGATAAACTGCAGAAATGGTCTGAGGTAAATAGGTTGAGGTTCAATACGGACAAATGCAAAGTACCCCTGTTAGGAAGGAACAATCAGTTGCACACATACAAAAAGGGAAGTGACTGTCTAGGAAGGAGCACTGCAGAAAGAGGCCATAGTGGACCACAAGCTAAATTTGAGGCAACAATGTGACACTGTTGCAAAACAACCAGTTCTGGGTGTCACATTTCAGGAAAGATGTGGAGAAATTAGAGAAGGTCCAGAAAAGAGCAACAAAAATGATGAAAGGTTTAGAAAACATGAGCTATGAGGGAAGTTTGAAAGAACTGAGTTTATTTTGTCTGGAGGCGAGAAGACTGGGACAGGACATGGCAACAGCTTTCAAGTATGCAAAAAGTTGTTACAGAGAGGAGGGACAAGAATTGTTCTTCTTAAGCTCTGAGGGTATTACAAGATGCAATGGGCTTAAATTGCAGCAAGGGAGGTTTAGGTTGGACATTAGGGGAAAAAATCCTGTCAGGGTAGTTACGCACTGGAATAAATTGCACAAGGAGGCTGTGGAATCCCCATCATAAGAGGAGGTTAGACAAACACCTCTCAGGAAAGGTCTAGATCATACTTAGTCCCGCTATGAGTCCAGGGGACTGGACTAGATGACCTCTCGAGGTCTCTTCCACTCCTATGAGTCTATGATTATATGAAATGTCACATCTTTTTGCTGGATAACCAGGGCCTTCAGTCTGCATGGATAAATATGGAGCCTTCCACTCACTCTACGTTCCTCTTCTTTTGTGGAAGGATGTTTCTCATGGGATATTAATGTCACTTTCAGCTATTCAGGAATATTGCTCATAATCAAAAGTTCCCAGGATCAGGGGAAAGAATTTTCCTCTTCCCTCCCCATCGACACCCAACATCTTATGGTCCACCCAAAGTTGTCCCTATGCTCAACAAAGAACAGAGACGTACTTCCCCTTTTCCCTTGAAGATACCTCCATGGAAAATTTCAAAGTCTCTAAGTCACTTAGGCAATGACGGCTCCGTATGATAAACCGAGGTAAGTCGAACTTGGTCTTTAGGAGTTCAAATTTCCAAGCCTACACTAGAAAATCCACACCACATTGTAGTCCTAGGTGTACAGCCATGCTAATGCATCCGCACTGCACTGTGAAGACCGTCTGACTCAAGTCTGTAACTTGACCTGTGTCCACACTGCAAAACGACAGGACATGGCGAGAAGTCTCAGCGGGACTCAGGCTCGGGTCTACCCCCATAGCAGGATCCTGAGACACAGCCCCTGAGAGCTTGCTGACCAAAGTCAGACTTATTTGTGTGTGGACGGAAGTGGGGCTTGGGCCCAAACCTGCAGCAGGACCCGAGCTTAATTTGCAGCGTAGACATACCCTGTAGGAGCCTAGGTCTCATGAGAAAAGTGACTTAAGGAAGCTAAGTGTTACTGAAAGTCATGGGCTCCAAAGGTCAGATTTCAAAGGTGCTTAATGATGTACATAGGCACCTACTGGGATTTTCAGAGAAAAGTTAGCTTTCTAACTCTTATTAATTTCAATGGGACTTTGGCAACAAAACTGCACGGGCAATTTTGACAATACCTTTCTGTGTAGGCACCTATCTGCATCTTTAAAGGACTAAATTCCTCTTGAAAATTGGTCCGTAAGATCTTTATCCCTAAGCTGCTGATTCACATCTGGCTCCAGCCATGGTCAAGGAAAGTAATTACAATATGATTCCTGTTGGATGGCCTAGATGAACTGAGCTTCTAATGGGAGTGGATCACATAGATAGCACACACCTCTTCTGGTTTAGCCCCTCCAGAGATCAGCATGAAGGGCTTTGGAAAGGTTCACTTGCATTAAATGCCATTAAAGCAAATGCAGGAGCAAATGCTGCTCTAGATTACACACACACACACACAGCAGTTCCACTGAAGACAATGGGCTGCATCAGTACAGTATATAGAAAGGCCAATTTTTCCCTGTGTTCTGTATAGGTTGAACCTCTCTTCATTTTGCTGCATACAACAAATACTCACTTGATTTCTGTAGAAAAGCAACAGCAAGAATCACTGGGCATGTCTACACAGCGCTGTTATTTCGAGATAACTAGCGTTATTTTGAAATAACAATGCAAGCGTCTACACAGCCATTCTGTTATTTCAAAATAATTTCGAAATAGCAGACAGCTTATTCCGAAATCTGCAAACCTCATTCTATGCAGAATAATGCCTATTCCAAAATAGCTATTTTGAAATAAGGCGTGTGTAGATGCTCCACTTCTGATATTTTGAAATAGCCTCTCAGCAGGGCAATACTAAGTTATTCCTCCCCAGTGCCTTCTGGGGCTCTAAATCGAGATAGTATGTCCACATTACGGAAGCCTGCCTTGGACTAATTTTGAGGCTTCCCTGCAGTGTAGATATGCTATTTCGAAATAAGCTATTTCGGAATAACTATTCCGGAATAGCTTGTTTTGAAATAAGCATGCAGTGTAGACATACCCACTGTGATGATAATCTTGCTGGATACAGTGACTCTTGTATCCAGAAGGATCCCAAAGTGTTTAAAGGAAATCAACTGATAAGCCACTTGAAGAGCACAGCTGAAAGGCAACCGATGCTTGAGCGAAATGTGGCAACTGGTTAGCAGCACACAGCAACGTTGCACAACACACTAGGGAAGGGAGTTAGGGGTTTTTTTTCCATTTAAAATTGCAGGTGAAATCTTAGGCGCTTGTCCAGAACACTGTTACAGATTGAACCTCTCTAGTCTGGCACCCTTGTAACCTGACCAGTTCTGAACCAGAGAATTTTCCAGACCATGGGAGGTCAATATTGTCTATCAGCATTGCCAACACTTCCACTGCTGACTGGGCTCTTAGAAGGCATTTAGGGGTAAATTAGAGCTAAAGAACAGCACAGAGCACTGAGAGCCAGGACTTATGGCTGTGAACAAACTTTATGGGATTGAGGGAAACTTGGCCACACCCATGAAAAGTGGACACCCAGCTAACTAAAATCATTCCGAACCACGGATGTTGCCAGACCAGAGAGTTCTGAACTAGAGAGGTTCAACCTGTAGTAGATTTAGTATCACCTGTAGTTTTTGTTGGTTTATTTGAAAGGACACTGTCACTGCTCTGTACTGAACATATATTTTATCTGTTTAAAAAAAACAGCCGTGTTTTAGAATACTTGTTCCCCCCCCCCCCCCCCCACACACACACACTTTCTCTCCCTCATGCTAGGAAAGGCGAAATAAATCATATTTCCATTAGCTAAAGTCAGCAGCCCGAGAACTGAAGCTTATCAGCTCTGTCTCATGAGTCCCACAGATATCGCGTCAATCAGTGGGTGTGTACAAAACTGGCTTCCCTGGAACACAGGCCTTGCAGTAGCTTCCAAAAAAAGCAACAGCCCTTTTTGGTCAGCACAGCCTTGCGCTCACTCACGTGAATGAAACATAAATATTGCACAATGAGGTATTTAAAATAAAGCTGATTTATTTTTTTTTCTTTTTGCATGATGAGTGGCTAAGTGGAAGCAGCAACTTTTTTGGTTGTGTTTGTTTTCAAACCACCAAAAGTTAATGTTTACAGCAGCCAGGGAGTTGGAAAAGCAACTTAAGAAACTCTTAAAATTTAGATCTACTTAGTGGTTGGAAAAAACAACTTCTTTAATACGCCAGCAAGTGGAAACAGCAACTCTTTGTAAACAAACCTTTAGCATTAAGATATTTCTCAGCAGTGGAAAACCGTAACTGCATGGAGACATATTTCTCAGACATTTCAGAGACTGCATATCAGAGGCTGCAGGAACAAGCACATTCCATCAGCAGATACAGAAATGATCAACACACAAGAAAGAAGAAATAGTTTCCATACGAAATGCTCGTTTGCCAATAATTTACTGGAGTCACATTGCTGTCAACTAAATGCTTAATATAAAGGACAAACAATCTGATTCAGCCATGCATTGCTCCAGTTTTACTCTTTGATGTCAGAGGGGCTATACCAATATAACACATTGATGAATAAGGTACCAAAATAAAGCACACTGATTGGTTGTATAATTCCCTGATCTTAGTGACATTCTTCCAGTAATAAAACCTGTGCTTGTACAGGTCTCTTTCCTACAAAACCCAGTTCTCAACACCAAATAAACTCCGTGCTTTGTATTCCTTTACTCTGCTAATCATGAAAAGCTTCCAGGAGGAGAAATATATTTAATACAAAGAATAGTTTTCCAAGAATGTGGTGGAAATCCCATCGTTTGAGATATTTGGATAAAGTAATGTGTCAAATAATCCTACTCTGGTAGGGGAATGGTAGAGAGGAACACATATTTCTTTCTGTTTTTCACTTCTTTACTTATTGAAGCCTTGCATTTGGGCCAACACCCTTTCTTACGTTCCTTCAGAACACACAAACACATGATAACAGATACTGAGACAGCTGTTGAATTGCATCACATTTCCTTTCGTGCCTATGCACCTCTCTTCTCCATAGTTCCGTCACTCAACAATCCATTTGTGCGAGCTGCTTATGGGAGGCAGATGTCTGTCCATGGAAAAGTGGACGGCAACTCACCAGCTCCTTGCATTCAGGACCTTGCACAGCTTTGTGGGTCGTGACCTATAGGGAGTGGAGGGCTCCACATTCCCTGAGTCACACGTCCACCCTCACAGTCAGCAACGTCTGACCCAGGAGGGTTATTTTGTTAACATCTTAGATAGCACCATGAGCCAAATGACATCATGAGTCTGTTCCCGCCTGCTGATGTAGTAATAGATCAGCTGAGAATTAAGAAAATGTCAGTAAGATTTGGAACTCTTTTTAGTGCCAAACCCAACAGGAAGCTGGGCAGGGAGGAATACTAACAACAGGGCTTAGGAAGTGCCCCACGCACAATGAAGGGTGAGTTCTGTTTAATACTCTCAGAACAGGTGCTATGCATTCTAAGTCAGACCGGTCAACGGAACGTGAGTAAGAACTTGTGAATGGCCCTTTTCTTCTCATTCTGATATTTTGGAGACCCTCCTTTTCTTCCCACTTTCTCCTATTCTTTCAGAGGAGGTTTGCCTTTCCTTCTTCTCTGCTAGAAACAAGAGCTAATGCGCTAGGCACTGCACTGTGTCATTTCCTTTTCTTGAAACAATTGAGGGTTTGATCCAGTTATGTGAGAGAAAATCTGCAGCTGTTCTCACTGTTATTTAGGAAAGCTTTCAGTATAACTAACTATCTATATCGATATCTATATCTGTCTACATATCTATATCTATATTTATTTTCCTATCTATATCAATATCTATATCTGTCTACATATTTATATCTAGCTCTCCTGTTCTCTCTCTCTCTCTCTCTCTCTCTCTCTCTCTCTCTCTCTCTCTCATTGGCTGCATTTCATCCATAAATGCCTAAACTTCCAGAATGGCTAAACCATCACTATACTCTTTCCCTGTTTTTAAGCTTCCATTTGGCCAGTTTTCAAATTAAACAATACTTCCCCAGAGATAGAGAGAGAGAATGCAAATAACAACGGTTGCTGCTGCAGAGTCGCATCATTAATTCCTGTCTCTGACTAAGGGTGCGTCTACACAGCACCCTAAACTCGAAATAATATACACAATTTGGACTATGCATACTGCGTATCTTATTTCAAATCTATTTTGAAAAAGCGTATTTTGAAATTTGGCGCATCTACACAGTGCCAAATTTTGAAATAACACGCTATTTCGAACCATCCCTTATCCCTCGTGCAATGAGTTTTACCAGATGGCGAAATAGAGCGCTCATTATCCCAAAAAATATTTCAAAATAATGAGCGGCTTGTGTAGGCGGGGAGGGGATGCTATTTTGGGATACATCCAGAATCCCAAAATAGCCTTGCAGTGTAGACGTACCCTAAGTTTCTCTCCTAAGGTTAGGCAATTTCCTACCATAAATATCTACTTTCAAAAGTGATTTTAAACAGATCTTACTGGTGCCAGACTCCACTTGGATGGATATGATTCTAAGGAAATACCTGATAATAACTGAATGCCTGAATTGGTATCCTCAACCTTGTCAGAGCTGACAGTTGACCAGAAATATATTTTTCTCCCTTTTCTCACTTTCTCCTATTTTGGCTAAAAAAATCCCACCCCTTCCAAGTAAAGAGTGGAACCTGCAGGGCTAGAAATGCATTTCATTTCCATCACAATATCGCAAGCATAGCAGACATAGGTGGGTCGCATTTGATCCGCAAGTGCCTAAACTTGCAGAACCCCTAAACCATCGCTACTCTGTTTGCTTTTTTTTAAGCTTCCATTTGGCCCAGTTTTCAAATTGCAGGGGAACCAGAATACCAACACCCATTGATGCATCAGCAATGCAGTTTATGCATAAGCAGGAAAGACCAACTGCCTGGAATCCAAAAAACCAAAGGATGGGGGCTAGTTGGGTGTCATTTTTCCCTAAAGATTAGCATTTTGCCTCAATTGATTTCCAAAGAAACTAGTGGGAAAACTTCAGCGGAAGCAAAGTTTGACTCGTGTTTTTCTGAAAATCCAATGGTGAGTGTTTGGAATCCAAATCACCTTTTTTTGGAAATGGCTGTATGGGGACATACCCAAAGACTTTTGCTGCCATTGGAAACATTCCTGATGGAGGCAGAGTCTAGAAATGAGAGGAGACTTGAAAAAAATTACATTTCAATCGTTCAAAGGGTGCATTCCCAGCGCTCTCTGAATGAAGTGGTAGGTGACTTCCTCAGACAGAAAGCTCAGCCATGGGAAGCACAAAGCCAAGCAACTCTGTCCAAGTTATTCAACCGACAAGATGCCCTTTAGTCAGATTTCAAGGACTGCAGAAACATGGTGAGCCAGCTGCCACTGATTTTGAAAGGAATCACTCACTTACTTACCCGAGACAGAAACAAGCTGTTTCCTCTGCCTAATCCTCTGAGGCCAAGTCCATATATAAGGGGAGGTCGAATCAAGATACGCAACTCCAGCTACATTAATTCCGAAGCTATAGTCGGCATACCTTGATTCTAGTTTCCCTGTAATCCCCATAGCGGGACGTTGATGGGAGCAAATGCTCATCAGCTTCCCTTACACCTCACAGGAGCAGGAATTCCGGCCACTGATGGGGGCACACTCTAAGTTTGATTTAGTGAGTCTTAACTAGACCCCCTAAATCGAACTCCAGAAGATTGATTGCAGCAGTGTCAATTTTCCCTGGAGTGAATGAATACATGGCCATAGGTGTGCTGAAACAGCAAGTGGGAGTTTCAAAAGCACTTAGTGTTGGCTCATTTAGGCTAGTGGTAAAACTCCCACTAACTGCAGTGGCATCAGAGACAGGCCAAATCTGAGTGCTTTTGAAAAATCTCATCTTTCATGTAGACGTTTTTCAGAATTTTCCCAGAATGGATCTGCAGAAAAGAACGATGCAGCTCACTATGGGGAAATCTATTGTCCAGTACTCTCAGGACTTGACTGGTCCTGAACCTGGTAATCTGCTGAACCCTGGGAGGTCAATGCCAGTTGTTGCCAGCCTGTGGAGTTCCACTCCACTGGTAGCAGAGGCCTGGCATTGACTTAGAAGATACTGTGTTTTTGAATGTGCTGTCTTTCAGATCTATATGCAACTGAGATTCTACCAGCTTGAGGTCATGAACGTTCCTACCAAACTTCGATAAACAGTAAGGCTACCTCTAGACTGGCATGATTTTCCGCAAATGCTTTTAATGGAAAAGTTTTTCCGTTAAAAGCATTTGAGGAAAAGAGCATCTAGATTGGCACGGACGCTTTTCCACAAAAGCACTTTTTGCAGAAAAGTGTCCGTGCCAATCTAGACGCGCTTTTGCACAAAATAACCCTGATTGCCATTTTCGTGATTGGTGCTTTTTTGCGCAAAACAAATCTGAACTGTCTACACTGGCCCTTTTACGCAAAAGCTTTTGTGCAAAGGGATTTTTGCCCGAACGGGAGCAGCATAGTATTTCTGCAAGAAGCACTGATTTCTTACATGAGATCGTCAGTGTTCTTGCAGAAATTCAAGTGGTCAGTGTAGACAGCTGGCAAGTTTTTCTGCAAAAGCAGCTGCTTTTGAGGAAAAACTTGCCAGTCTAGATGCAGCCTAACAGTATTACAGGTTCAACCTCTCTAGTCCAGAACTCCCTGGTTCAGAAACATCCATCATCTCTGGAATGATTTTACTTAGCCAAACATCCACTTTTCATGGGTGTGGCCAAGTGTCCCGCGATCACATAAAGTTTGTTCACAGCCACCAGTCCTAGCTTTCAGTGTTCTCTAATCTACCCCTAAATGCCCTCTAATAGCTCAGTAATCAGTCGTAGTGTTGGTAATGTTGTTAGACAATATTGACCTCCCATGATCCGGAAAATTCTCTCGTTCGGAACTGGTCAGGCCCCAAGGGTGCCAGACTAGAGAGGTTCAATCTGTAACAGTGTTCTGGAGAAGCTTCTAAATGAGTAATTATAAGATTCCCCCTGCAATTTTAAATGGAAAGAAACCTTAACTCCCTTCCCTAGTGTGTTGTGCAACAATGCTGTGTGCTGCTAATAAGTTGCCACATTTTGCTTAAGCATTGGCTGTGTTTCGGCTACGCTTTGCAAGGAGGTTGTAAATTGGTTTCCTTTAAACACTTTGGGATCCTTCTGGATACAAGAGTCACTGTAAAAATGCAAGATTATCGTCACAATGACTCTTGCTAGTGCTTTTCTACAGAACTCAAGGGAATATTCGATGCGCTCAGCAAAATAAAACCAGCACCCATGGGAGGAGGCGACGACACTGAATACAATTACAAAGAGTTTGATTTTCATTTCCTCTGAGGTCCCTTTGAACCATTTTGGTGGTTTAACATGGAATAAAAGGATCAAAATAACATGAATAAAACCAAGTCCAAATTTTCTCTCATTTTCTCTTTCTCTCAAAGCTGTTTTCATTTTCTCTTTTTAATTGTCTCATCTCCCTCTTTGTTGCTTTCTCTCCCATCAGTGCACAGACTCAAAATTTCAGTGAATACCATATTTGGTATAAGAAACAGAATCTCATATTATTCCTGAGTAGGGGTAATGAATTCACCTGGCTTTCCCTGTAACTTTAGGCGAAACTGTTAGAATTCATCAGCTTAGCTGAGCCTACAGCTGTTATATACAGGGAGCTTAAAGTCTCAAGGTTACCACTGTCTTTTGGAGCATACTCGCATCCCATGATTTTGGGGATGTAATGGGCAGAGGTTTTCACATTTCCCAGAATCCAGACATTTTCTCGGTGGTGAATTTTTCAATGCTTTTTCGGTATTAATGAAAACCGCACTCAGAATAGTGGCATTCTCCCTCTCTTCGTCTGGAAAAGCAGGAAGCGCACACTAAAGCCTCGGCCAGCAATAAGCAGATTCTGTTTTAATTGGAAGCATCAATCCATTCCAGGACTTACCTGAAACGTTTTAGCTAATAGCAACTTCAGTAGTGTCAGTTAGTTAGATGATCTTTGCCCACTTAAAATTAAATCAAGCTATATTTTTAAATCAACAGAGGAAAATGTCCAGTTAGGTTACTGTCCAGAGAGAGCCTTTGGACCTGAGTTTGAATTCAGATTCCTATCCCAGGGAGGATGACAGAAGTGCCGTGCCCCTGAGCAAGATGGAGGCTGGTTCACCACTCCTGGAAGGGGTGTGGCCTCCAAAAGAAGGGGCGGGGATAGCCTCCCCACTGCTGCCAGCCCTCAGTGCCACCTGGAGCGTGCTGCCTGGAACTCCGGCGGCAGTTTAAAGGGCCAGGGGCTGTAGCCACCACTGCTGCTGCAGTAGTGGCTGGGAGCCCCAGGTCCTCTTAAATCACCGGGCCCTCAGTCAGTTGCCTACTTTGTGTCCCCCTCCCCTCCCCCACCGTGTCAGTGGGCCTATTCTGTCCCCAGATCTGTGGTTTTGTCTCAGGGCCATCTGTACTTCGAGCGGCAGGTTATAGTTCTGTGAAGCAAGCCGCAGATAGATTCTTATTTTCTTGTAGCTGTTGACAAAGGGTTTCAGAGCATGAGGATCATATTTACTGAAGGGCATCTGGGAACAATTTGAGGGGATTTTAGAACAGCGTTATCACTGATTTAGCTGGGCCCGGGTATAAATTTAATTAAGATAATTTTAAAAAGCTGAAAACCAACAGAACCATGTCTACACCGTGGGTTACATCATTTAATCCAGCTGAACTGTTGCTTGCACTGATAAGAAATGTTCCCTAAAGTTCCCCACTATGGATGAAGTGTTTGGGCATTATTCCAATACTACAGGTATGGGTTAAGTTTAAAGGAGCAAACAACAGCATTGATGTTGTGGTTGGTGTTTGCTACAGGCCATCGAATCAGGTGGATGAGGTAGATGAGGCTTTCTTCAGACAACTGAGTGAAGCTTCCAGATCGCAGGCCCTGGTTCTCGTGGGGGACTTTAATCACCCTGACATCTGCTGGGAAACCTATACGGCAGTACACAGGCAATCCAGGAAGTTTTTGGAGAATGTTGGGGATAACTTCTTGACACAGGTGCTGAAGGATCCGACCAGGGGCCGTGCGCAGCTTGACCTTTTGCTCACAAACAGGGAGGAACTAATAGGGGAAGTGGAGGTGGGTGACAACCTGGGAAGCAGAGATCATGAGATGGTAGATTTCAGGATCCTGACCAAAGGAAGGAAAGAGAATAGTAAAATACACACCTTGGACTTCAAAAAAGCAGATTTTGACTCCCTCCGAGATCTGATGGGCAGAATCCCCTGGGATGTTAACATGAAGGGGAAAGGAGTCCAGAACAGCTGGCAGTATTTTAAAGAAGCCTTATTGAAGGCACAGAAAGAAACCATCCCGACGCGTAGCAAGAGAGGCAAACATGGTAGGAGACCGGACTGGCTTACAGGGGAAATCCTTGGTGAACTTAAGCACAAAAAGGAAGCTTACAAAGAGTGGAAACTTGGACAAATGACCAAGGAGGAGTTTAAAGGTATAGCTCAAGAATGCCGGGGGGTTATCAGGAAGGCGAAAGCACAAATGGAATTGCGACTGGCTAAGGATGTGAAGGATAACAAGAAAGGTTTCTACAGGCATGTTAACAAGAAGAAGGTGATCAGAGAGGGTGTGCGGCCCCTAATGGATGAAGGAGGTAACCTAGTGACAGATGATGTGGAGAAAGCTGAAATACTCAATGCTTTCTTTGCCTCTGTGTTCACAGACAAGGTCAGCTCCTGGACTTCTGCGCCAAGTGACGCAAGATGGGATGAAGATGGTCAGCCCGTGGTGGGTAAAGAACAGGTTAGGAACTATTTAGAAAAGCTAAACGTACATAAATCCATGGGTCCGGACTTAGTGCATCCGAGGGTACTGAGGGAGTTGGCAAATGTCATTGTGGAGCCTTTGGCTATTATCTTTGAAAAGTCGTGGAGATCGGGAGAAATCTCGGATGACTGGAAAAAGGCAAATGTAGTGCCCATCTTCAAAAAAGGGAAGAAGGATGATCCAGGGAACTATAGGCCAGTCAGTCATACCTCGGTTCCTGGAAAAATCATGGAAAGGATCCTTAAGGAATCCATATTGAGGCACTTGGATGAGAGGAAAGTGATTAGGAATAGTCAGCATGGATTCACAAAGGGCAAGTCGTGCCTGACCAATCTGATTAGCTTCTATGATGAGGTTACTGGCTCGGTGGACATGGGGAAGTCAGTGGATGTTATATACCTTGACTTTAGCAAGGCTTTTGATATGGTCTCCCACAATATTCTTGCCAGCAAGTTAAGGGATTATGGATTGGATAAATGGATGGTAAGATGGATAGAAAGATGGCTAGAAGGCCGGGCCCAGCGGGTAGTGATCAATGGCTCGATGTCAGGATGGCGGTCGGTTTCTAGCGGAGTGCCCCAAGGTTCGGTTCTAGGACCGGTTTTGTTCAATATCTTTATTAATGATCTGGATGAGGGGATGGATTGCACCCTCAGCAAGTTTGCGGATGACACTAAGCTGGGGGGAGAGGTAGATACGCTTAAGGGCAGAGATAGGGTACAGAATGACTTAGACAAATTGGAGGATTGGGTTGGAGGATTGGGCCACAAGAAATCTGATGAGGTTCAACAAGGACAAGTGTAGAGTCCTGCACTTGGGACGGAAGAATCCCAAACATAGTTACAAGCTGGGGACCAACTGGTTAAGTAGTAGTTCTGCAGAAAAGGACCTGGGGTTACAGTGGATGAGAAGCTAGATATGAGTCAACAGTGTGCCCTTGTAGCCAAGAAGGCTAATTGCATATTAGGTTGCATTAAGAGGAGCATTGCCAGCAGATCCAGAGATGTCATCATTCACCTTTATTCGGCTTTGGTGAGGCCGCATCTGGAGTATTGTGTCCAGTTCTGGGCCCCCCACTACAAAAAGGATGTGGACGCATTGGAGAGGGTCCAGCGGAGGGCAACCAAAATGATTAGGGGGCTGGAGCATATGACTTATGAAGAGAGGCTGAGGAACTTGGGTCTGTTTAGTCTGCAGAAGCGAAGAGTGAGGGGGGATTTGATAGCAGCCTTCAACTTCCTGAGGGGAGGTTCCAAAGAGGATGGAGAGGGGCTGTTCTTAGTAGTGACAGATGGCAGAACAAGGAGCAATGGTCTCAAGTGGTGGTGGGAGAGGTCCAGGTTAGATATTAGGAAAAACTATTTCACTAGGAGGGTGGTGAAGCACTGGAATGGGTTACCTAGGGAAGTAGTGGAGTCTCCATCCCCAGAGGTGTTTAAGTCTCAACTTGACAAAGCCCTGGCCGGGTTGATTTAGTTGGAATTGGTCCTGCCTAGAGCAGGGGGCTGGACTTGATGACCTTCTGAGGTCTCTTCCAGTTCTATGATACAGCTCCTTTATACCACTGTGCCAGTGTAACAGGGTCTTAATCTGCCTTAAATTCAATTTATACTCACTTCGAGGCCCTTTTGGAAATGAGAGAGGAATGAAGCACCCTTGGTATAAATGAGAATCAGTTAGTTGCTTATTAACTTTTTTTTTTCTTTGCCACATGAAACTATCATCATTTGACTCGTCTTGGTACAAAAAAAATGTACAAATTCTCTCTTAAAAGCATTATTTAGGACGGTTTCACTACATTATGTATAATAAAACAATGAAGGATCGTTTAGAAAAAGCAATGGTCATGCAACCCATCATTTGGGATTACATCTCAAATTACATCTATTTGATTTTGACTTTGTGCCCAGGTTTCAGTGGAAACTTTTTCCCTTTTTTTTTCCCCCATTTAACAAGCAAATCTCATTCATTGAAAATAACTCAGACTAAAAAGGGCACTTTCTTTGTTTCACTCACATTCTTTCTTTTCATCCAGCCATGGTTTTTTATCATTTAATTATTTTCCCTTTTGGAAAGCAGTGACTACAACTAATGGTTTAAAAAAAAACTAGCAGTGAATCTTTTGGTGAAAGCACAATCATTCATACATAACAAAACTTGGGCAGTATTTTTCACTTCGTCCTTGTTGTTAGTCGTCAATGGAAGCATATTACCTGTCAGCTATTTTTTTGGGAAGCTGGAAATTTTAAGGAAATCCAAAGCAGCTGTAAGAAGTTCAGCACACACTGTATTTACATTACAGTCTATCCAATACTATAAATGCCATCATCATAAAATAGGGCATTTCCATTGGAAGCAGGCCTGGTATATGTGCCTCACTGAAGAAATAAAGCCATTCTATTTCAGTTTAAGAACACGCTACATATTTTAATTGGCCATGGCAGGTTTCAGCTGTGCGCTTTTGTCTGTCTTTTACACAGACCCAAACATGGGATTTTAGGCATTCAAAGGGGCCTCAGGTGCCCCAAATCCCACCGAAACTCAGCAAGAGTCACATGCATAACTTTAGACTGCTTTTATAACCCCAGCCGGTGAGTACAATTTTTAAAAGCACTGAAGTGATCTAGGAGCCTAAATCCCGCTTTCCAAAGTGACTCAGGGGTTTAGGAGCCACAGTCTCATTGAGAGTCAGTGAGATTAGCCTCCTTAGTACCTCATGGACCAATTTTTAAAGGTATTGAGGTGTCTGATAATGCAGGTAGGTACCTAGTAAGATTTTCAAAAGTGCCTAAATATCTTTTAAAAACTGGCCCTAACTCACTTTTGAAAAAGGAACTTAGTCCAGGTTGAACTTCTCTAGTTCAGCACTCTTTGGTCCGGAAACCTCTGTGGTCAGGCATGATTTTAATTAGCTGAATTTCCGCTTTTCATGGGTGTGGCCAAGTTTTCCACAGTCTCATAAAGTTTATTTACAGCCCCCAGTCCTGGCTCTCAGTGTTCTGTGCTGTTCTTTAGCTCTAATTTACCCCTAAAAGTCTTCTAGGAGCCCAGTAAGCAGTAGAGGTGTATCTACACAGCAGGGCTTAACTCAAAATAAGCTATGCAAATTGAGCTCCATCAATTGAGTACCTGATTTTGAAATAGCTCATTTCAGAATTGGGAGCATCTGCAAAGCGCTTATGTCAAAATAGAGCACTCTTCCTCCAACTTCTCTTACTCCTTGTACAATGAAGGTTACAGGACTTGGAATAAGAAGTCCTCCAGCTTGACAGTATTTCGACATTATTTTGAAATAACTGCCTGCTGTGTAAACGCGGACTGAGTTATTTCGAAATAATGCTAATTATTTTGAAATAATGTTGCTGTGTAAATGTACCTTGGAAGTGTTGGTAATGCTGCTAGACAATATTGACCTCCCATGGTTCAGCAGATTCTCTGGTTCAGGTACAGAGGGTGCTGGACCAGAGAGGTTCAACCTGTATTACAGGTAATTAACTTTTTAAAAGGTTATCTTACATCTTCTACGTGACACAATACATGTGTTTAGGCATGAACTGCGGTCAAAGGGTACGTCTACACAACAGCATTATTTCGAAATATCTTATTTCTATAAATAGTTAATTTGAAGTAAGATATTTTGAAATAACACATGTACACACAAAATGCATGTCAAAATAGCATTTTTCTATTTCAAAATAGCACGTCCACACTGATTGGATGCTGAATAGCATTTAAGGCCAGCTGAAACCGGTTCCAGGAGGGCATCAGGTCAGTAGTTACTTTGTGTGGCTGCTGCCTGAGGCTATCTGAGGCTTGTGCTTAAAGGGACCCCCTGGACAGCCGGTTCTCAGCTTTCCCTGCTTGCTTGCCTATCTTGATGAAGGACAGCAAAGCATTTTTTTTCTCTGTCTACTTTGGTTGCCCTGACTCGGGACACCATAGCACGTGGCACCATGGAGCCAGAGCTGTCCCTGGGCACTCTGTTGCTCATTTTGGATGTCTTGCTGCAAGCCTGGCAGCAATTTCTGGAGGCTGCCTCACAGCATGTCCTGCAGCCCGACCTCCAGGCCCTCTTCTGGACTCTCCTGGGGGAAAAGGAGGAGCAGCAGCGCTTGGACGCCAGCATACCCCGCCGCATCTGGCATCTGGATACCAACAGCGACTGGTGGAACCACATCATTCTGGAGTGCTGGGGAGACCAACTATTGACCCAGAACTTCAGAATGAAGAAGGACACCTTTCTTGAGCTCTGTGAGTGGCTCGCCCCTGCTCTGCGGCGACAGGACATGCACATGAGACCCGCCATTCCCCTCCAGAAGCGTGCTGCCATCGCCCTCTGGAAGCTCTCCATGCCGGATAGCTACCGATCTATGGGGAACCAGTTCAGTGAGGGGAGATCCACTCTCAGAGCAGTGCTCATGCAGGTATGGCAGTCTCCACCCACTGTGCCTGGGGGCGGGGGCAAGGAGGGGGTGGGCTGCCCCAGGAGAAAGGGGGGGAGGTGGTGCAAATCCCCTCCCTGGGAGAGTTTGTTCAGTCCCAGCCACACTATGGACTGCCTGTGGTGGCCAGGATTGTAGAAGGAATACCAGCTAATTCGAGTTAGGGCTTTAAATCGGACTCCCGTTTCACTGACGCATGTAGACGCGGGCTAGTTACTCCGGGCTAGTTAATATCTAAATGGAGACCAGCCAGGAACATGCAAATCAAGCGCGAGATATTTAAATCCCGGGCTTGATTTGCAACATCGGTATGCTTCATTTGCCTCCCTACTTCGAAGTAGGGGGCAAGTGTAGACAAACCCTACGTGTTTAAAATTAAACGTGCTAACATGCCTGCTAAGTAAGGCCTACATATGTAAATAGGGCATACAATTTAAAAACAAATATATATTTTTCCTCTCTTAACTGCTTAAAAAATAAAAGATATTGCTAGAAAGAAGCTCAGTTCCACCCTGCCATACATATCCAACAAAAATAATGAAGGCAATATATTTCTTTCCTCTTGCTTTTCTTTCTGTGCTTTGAAAATGCATTATGCTGCGACTTCCTGCAATTACATGGCTACCCATGCAATAGCCAAAGGAGAGGAAAATGGGAATGCAAACATCATAGCATGATGAATACATTTAAATCCATTATTGAGGCTTTTAAAAGGCCAAGGTGTAAATTGATCCTCAGATAAACAAACTCTGTTTGCCTAACTCAAATGAAAACTCCCTAAGAATAGAGACCCGGCAGTACTTTTTTTTTTCTTCCTGCTTGCACATGAAGTTCTATTCAAGACATCTATAGCTTGAAAATCTGACAGTGTGGCATTGCACCAATTTCAAGTGTACAAAACAAGCCCCCCAGGCTGTGGGAGTGCCTAAAATAGCACCAGCGCTATTACATTTCCAGGTGGGGGAGGAGGGAATTTTCTTTTTGTTCTCTCACCTGTAGTGGGATTGGATTTTTTTAGCACCCTGGGGACCAATCCAAAAAATAATAGTTGCTGCCCTGGTAAAACGAATCCACAGCACTGTTTCCTTTCCTTCACTGGACAAATAATAAACCACCTTTACCCTGAAATTAGTCTACTGGGATTAATGGATTAAATTGTTCTGCAACCAGTGGACTTTGTGCTTTGAAATGACCATCGGCCAATGGAAAGAGAATCTGAGGTGGAGGGAAGCGAAATAGCTGAATGGCATTCATCCAAAAGTCACCATAGGCTCGGAAACCAAGGTTAATAGTAGGTAGCATCAGAGCTGTAGCATCATTGAGGGTGGTTCAGAGTCTTCAGTGAGACTATAAGATCCAGAGTCGCCCCGTCACATCCTCCAGTACCATCTACTTCTCTGTGAGCATGACACAAGAAGTCATTCTTCCGCCCTACTCTGTGCTGGTTAGGCCTCAGTTGGAATATTGTGTCCAGTTCTGGGCACCACATTTCAAGAAAGATGTGGAGAAATTGGAGAGGGTCCAGAGAAGAGCAACAGGAACGATTAAAGGTCTAGAGAACATGACCTATGAAGGAAGGCTGAAAGAATTGGGTTTGTTTAGTTTAGAAAATAGAAGACTGAGGGGGGACATGAGAGCCGTTTTCAGGTATCTAAAAAGGTGTCATAAGGAGGAGGGAGAAAACTTGTTCATCTTGGCCTCTGAGGATAGAACAAGAAGCAATGGGCTTAAAATGCAGCAAGAGAAGTTTAGGTTGGACATTAGGAAAAAGTTCCTAACTGTCAGGGTAGCCAAACACCGGAATAAATTGCCCAGGGAGGTTGTGGAATCCCCATCTCTGGAGATATTTAAGAGTAGGTTAGATAAATGTCTATCAGGGATGGTCTAGACAGTATTTGGTCCTGCCATGGGGACAGGGGACTGGACTCGATGACCTCTCGAGGTCCCTTCCAGTCCTAGTATTCTATGATTCTACTACAGTGGAAGAGTAGGCAACACAGTATGGGAAGGAGGTGGGCAGCCGTTAGTGGAGAAAGAACAGGTTAAGAACTATTTAGAAACGTTAGACATGCACAAGTCCATAGAACCAGATTTAGTGCACCCAAGGGTGCTGAGGGAGCTGGCAGATGTCATTGCAGGGCCTTTGGCCATTATCCATGAAAACATGCGGAGATCAGGGGAAGTCCCGGATGATTGGAAAAAGGCAAATGTAGTACCCATCTTTAAAAAAGGGAAGAAGGACAATCCATGGAGATACAGAATGGTCAGCCTCACTTCAGTCCCTGGAAAAATCATGGAGGAGATCCTCAAGGAATCCATTTTGAAGCACTTGGAAGAAGGGAAAGTGATCAGGAATAGTCAACATGGATTCACCAAGGACAAGTCATGCCTGACCAACTTCATTAGCTTCTATGATGAGGTAACTGGCTCTGTGGACATGGGGAAGTTGGTGGTTGTGATTTACCTTGACTTTAGAAAAGCTTTTGATAGGATCTCCCACAGTATTCTTGCCAGCAGGTTAAGGAAGTATGGATTGGATAAATGGATTGCAAGGTAGGTAGAAAGCTGGCTAGATTGCTGTGCTCAACAGGTAGTGATCAATGGCTCCATGTCTGGTTGTCAGTCAGTTTCAAGTGGAGTGTATCTGGGGTCGGCTCTATGGCCTGTTTTGTTCAACATCTTTATTAAGATGAAGGGATGGATTGCACCCTCAGCTATTTTGCAGATGACACTAAGCTAGTGGAAGAGGTAAATACTTTGGAGAGTAGTGATAGGGTCTAGAGTGACCTAGACAAATTGAAGGTTTGGAGGTTAGACAAAAGAAATCTGATGAGATTCAACAATGACAAGTGCAGAGTCCTGCATTTGGGGTGGAAGAATCGCAAGCATTGTTACAGGCTGGAGACCAACTTGCTAAGCATCAGTTCGGCAGAAAAGGATCTGGGGATTACAGCGGATGAGAAGCTGAATATGAGTCAACTGTGTGTCCTTGGCATATTAGGGTGCATTAGGAGGAGCATTGCCTGCAGATCTAGAGAAGTGATTATTCCCCTGTATTCAGCACTGGTGAGGCCACATCTGGAATATTGCATCCAATTCTGGACTCCCCCTTACAGAAATGTGGACACATTGGAGAAAGTCCAGTAGAGGGCAACGAAAATGATGAGGGGGCTGGAGCACATGACCTATGAGAAGAGGCTGAGGGATTTGGGCTTGTTTAGTCTGCAGAGGAGGGGGGAATTGATAAGAGACTTCAACTACCTGACGGGGGGTTCCAAAGAGGATGGAGAGAGGCTGTTCACAGTAGTGACGGATGGCAGAACAAGGAACAAAGGTCTCAAGCTACAGTGGGGGAAGTCTAGATTGGAGATCAGGAAAAACTATTTCCCTAGGAGGGTTCCCTAGGGAGGTGGTGGAATCTCCATCCCTAGAGGTTTTTAAGTCTCAGCTTGGGGTTGGTCCTGCTTTGGGCAGGGGGCTGGACTCGATGGCTCCTGAGGGCTCTTCCAGCCCTATGAGTCTATGATTCTAAGAGAAGGAAGTGGAGCAACACTGTCCCAGGTGTTTCCAGTGTGCATGTGTGGGAGGAGCAAGTATTGATGTCCCTCATGTTAGACATCAGGCCACTATCCAAGGGCCCCCTGAAGACAATGGTAGTCTTTCTATTCATTTCCTTGGGCTTTAGAGGAGTCCCTAAAGCAGGAGACAGCAAGAATTTTTGCAGGGTGGGCCACTCCATAAACGTTGGTTTGTGGTCACGGGCCAGCTCTGGCCTGCCCCCCTTGAAGACATTGGTCCTCGGGTGGAAGGAGCAGTTCCCTCTAGGTGCTGCATGCCCCTGGCAGGGAGAGGGAACACGAAACACTTTGAATGACTTCATGCACTCCCCAGCCCCCAGGTCTTGATTGGCCTGTGGGTGTGGGAGCAGTAGGGCAGGGCGCGGGTTGGATAAAATAGCATGGCAGGCCAGATCTGGCATGCAGGCCGGATCTTGCCCACTCCTGCCCTAAAGCTTCTGCTCAGGAAAGCACTCATGCACAGACTCTCTTTCGGGAGAAGTGTTTTCGGAAGAGCTCTTCCGGAAAAGCTTCTTCCAAAAGAAAGCCTGAAATCTAGACATAGCCTAAAAAAGGTTAACACAGAAAAAGAGGGTTTGGATCAAGATGAAGTGATCTACCACATGTAGAAGCATAAAATGGAATTTTCACTGCATTGGAAGGAGAGTGCCTTTTCGCTCGCTAACTGTGCTGTTTCCTGTCAAGATCTCAAAAATCATTATCAGCTGTGTAGGTATTGGAGGTGCAAGAGATGACGTTGCCTTTGTTGTTCTTAGCCCATGGAAAATATTGCTAATGTCCTGTGTCATGAGAGACGCAACTGACCGTCCTGGCCCAGCTTGTCTGGCGGTGTTTTAGCAAGCTCGAGCCATTAAATCCTCCCTTTATTTCACAACAAATCCGTTTTAAAAAATGAGACATCTGACTCAGTTCAGGCAAAGGAGAAATTCCATGACATCATCTGCAGGTGGGATGGGGAGAGGTATCTTCACTGTCAAGTTTTCACGTGACTAGCAAAAATAAGTTCAAAAATAGACCACTGGCCCCCTGCCCAACAGCAGTAGCAGTTCAGATTTCTCCTCAAGCAGAGGAGAGGCCTTGAGAGAAGGAAGCTAAAGAAACTTTTTTTTCTTTAAAGAGAACATGTGTTAAAAAAATCTTTAAATCTCAGATTATTTTCAATCCCAGAACAACATTGAAAGCACAAGGTGGCTTTTCTTTTCTTTTTTTAACCTCATCAAACAGAGATTAGTTCTGGGCAAAGCTCAAAGCCAGCCGTTGGTTCAGATTAGCAGAGACAGGTTGGCATCTCTTCCTGCTAAATTAAGCTCGTGAGATCCGTTTGACCATTAAGAACCCACTGGCTTTGGTGGAGTTGCACAGATGTAGATGGGAGAATCTGGCCCCTCACTTGAATAGACTTTCCGTTCGGACTTCTGACGCTTCCATGTCCCGCTACAATGGCCAGTCTTGCAATATTTTGGCATATGCATTGCCAGCCAGACCTTGCAGAGTGGTTGCACTTCTACAAAAGGGGTAAATAGAGCAGTATTTACTTTTCCCAAACAAGTTTGCTCAACCTATGACAAGTAGGACTCTCTGGCACCCCCGTTCTCGACCTTTGGTTTTCAAACTTTTTTTTTTCCTCAGACCCAGTTGAAGAAAATTAATGCCCGTGAACCAACATAATTTGACCAGTGTAGGGCTAAGGATGAGAGCTCTGGGGTGCAGGGAGGGGGACTCCGGCTTTGGGGGGGCAGAGCTGGGGCAGGAGGGGCTTAACTGGAGTAGCTCCCGGTCAGCGGTGCAGCAAGGGGGCTAAGGCAGCTTCCTGCCTCTCCCTGCACTACAGACTATGCTGCCTCCAGAAGGAGCCAGCAGCAGGTTTCCAGCCAATGGGAGCATGAAGCTAGTGCTCAGAGCAGGGGCAGTACATGGAGCCCTGTGCACTCTCCCCCTTTCCCACCTAGGAGCTAGGCCTGCTCTCGGCCGCTTCTGGGGTGCAACAGAGTCTGAAGTGCAGGACAGGCAGGGAGCTGCCTTAGAACTCCCGCCAATCACCTGATCCCCCGCAGCAATAAAACCCAGCGCCCGACATTCTACAACCATTTGAAAACCACTGGTCTAGAGTAGATTTCAGAACATTCATCAGCTGGTAACAAATAATGAGAAACTACTTAATATAAGGCCTGGTTCTGCCCTTTGCCATTGACTTCCAAAATTCATTAGGGCTCATACTTCAAAGAGGCTGTACATATCTCAGTTCACTCACGAGACCTTTTGCTTCCTTTTTGAACTGGGTGATTGCATCCCAAGCAAAGGCTGAGGCAACATTTTAGAAGATCAAAAGTTCATTTCACCCAGCAAAGTACTGGGGGGAAAATATGGGGATCTATTTTTTGGTAAGATGAACGATATTGTCGGAAACGCATCTGGTTTATAATGCTAAATTCATGTATGTCGAGGTTATAGGGTACACGGTTCAAAGTAAGATTAAAATTGTTATTAGAGGTTGAAAATATTGGAGGAAAAAAATTAGTGACTCCTGAGTCTTTCAAAAGATTTTCAAAAGGTGGAGGAGAGAGAGGAATTGATTTAAAGCCTTGGAAAAAAACCACTTTTAATTCCACAAGTTATAGATCCATAAATCATTCAGCTAATATCACACTGGCCACAAAGCTAATATATCTTATAACACCAGGACCGAAAAGGGGCTTCTCTTGTTCAGCCACCTCCATAATTCATTATAATTGGGAGCTGAAGTAGGTGCTTAGGCAGTTTTAATTTATCCACATTTGGCAATGGTATTCCTCGAGATGCAAAAAATTAGAATGATATGGAAACCATCTGGTAACAAGATTTCTTTACTGGTTTGGTGACAACTTGATGTAAATGGATATGGGTCTGAAAGCTGGAAGGCTGAGAGGTCTTCGTGAGGTAGTGCTTCAAATGGTTGACCACATGTCTGCAGATCTGATATAGACCATGTATGGGAGTCTATGCTGGCTAATGTCACGTAGGGGTGGATTTTCCCCGATGGTTAATCCAAACAGCACCAAAATGCTGTCTGTCCCCATCTACACACTCTGCCATTTCATCTTATTCCTGAGCCACAACAATCCGGCCAGCTCATCCAAGGATGTGCTGAATACACTACAAGAAACCTGGGACTAAGCTAGAGTTTGGGTCAGGCCCCCAGGTTTACAATGAACTAACAAAACCAGTATTATTACAGCTTATGCAGACTCCTTATTGAAGAAGGGGTCATCTGTTTGTTCAGTCTTGCACAGTTGAGTCCTGACCCCTGACTGGGGCTCCCAGATGCTATCACAATATAATGCAAATTGTTCTGTTTAGCTCAGTCCTGCAATCCAGTTCAGGGTCCCATTGTAGTAGGTGCGGTAAAAACACATAGGCTGTGTCTAGACTGCATCCTTTTTCCGTAAAAGGGATGCAAATTAGACACATCGCAATTGCAAATGAAGCGGGGATTTAACCCCACCCCACCCCCCGCTTCATTAGCATAAAAATGGCTGCCGCTTTTTTCCAGCTCGGAGCTTTGCCGGAAAAAAGCGCCAGTCTAGACACGGACCTTTCGGAAAATGAAGCCTTTTCTGAAAGATCCCTTATTCCTTATTTTAAGAGGAATAAGGGATCTTTTGGAAAAGGCTTTATTTTACGGAAAAGGGATGCAGTCTAGACACAGCCCCTGTGGAGAACTTACTATTTAAAGAGACAGGATAGCCCAATTTAGGGAGAGAAGTAGTACTGTGACCTCCCTTTTACAGAGCAGGACCTGAGAAACTCCTGCATCTGACTTCCACTCAGCACCTGAGGGAAAATAGAGCAAAGCCTGATCTGAATATTGTGACGTGGGCCCAGTTCCAATGTGAAGCGGTGACAGGGTGGTTGCCCCGGAGTGGAATGGAAAGGGTTAAAATAGCTTAGGGGAAGGCTGAGGCTAGGATCCAATCAGGAAAGTGCTGGAGGAAGCCAATCAGAGCCCAGCAGGGCTGTATAAAAAGATGGCTGGCCAGGAGACGCTCACTCTTGCTCCAGCTCTGGAGGGAGAAGCTGCCTGGTAGCTGGGGTACCTTGGACAGAGCAGTGCTGGAGGAGAGTTGGGTGAGCCTGGGGAGCTCAGGCCTGAGTAAACCCCAGGCTGAGGCCCAGGCACAGGGACCCAGGAAGGTACTAGGGCTGCAGAAGAGCAGCCAAGCCAGGAGAAGGCAGTAGGTCTCCCCCCGCCTCCGGCCAATGAGTGGTCATTTCAAAGTACAGTTTGCCCCTGAGGCAGGGGCTACATGATGACTGGCAATGGGTCACTGAGGCAAGGTGGATGTAGGCGGTTGGTTTTCCCTGGGAGGGGAGGAGGCACCATCGCAGGGCAGTACTGCAAGAGAAGGTGTCAGGAGCACGCCGATGCCTGAAGTGGTGGGTAACTGGGGGGGAGAGGGGTGAAACGCCGGCCATCGGGGCTGGCAGAGCTAATTCCCAGGCAGACCAGAAGGAGGTACGGCAGCGGTGAGTGCTCAAACTGTTACAGAGTCGTTATCCTTTCTGTACTAATTACCATGCAAAGCTTGGCCAGAGGCGCTGTGGAGGAGGTCTTCACCTTTTAAAAAGACCCATCGGTTAATTCCCAGAGAATGGAAACTGAGAAACCCTCCCTGTTTGCCAGGTGTCCAATTTTCAACCAAACATCTGGTCAAAAAGGAACCCTCTCTCGCCTGCTGAAAAGGAGCGAGTGAATGGGATTGGGGGAGAGTAAGGGATGGAGGGAGGAAGGATGGAGGGAAGGGATCAATGCCTCAGAGAAGGGGTGGGATATGGGTGTTGGGTTATACTCTGTCAGAAATTTGACAACCCAATCCCCCCACTTCCTTCCTTCCTTCCTTCCTTCTTCAGGTCTCCATTCCCATTTTGATACTTTTTTGTTCTTTTGTCCTTTTCAGTGCTCCTCTTATTATTCTTTTTGTAAACAAATGAAAGAAAACGAATGAAATCTAATTTACAAAGAAAACAAAAGAGAAGAAAAAAATGTAGCCCCTCACGTGGCCATCAAAAACCTGTGGCACCGAGTCGAGAGCCCGGGTCAATCAACTAAGGCTTGTAGGACTGAGGTTGCAGGATTAAATATTGTAGACCAGGCCCGTCGATGTAGGTAGGGAGTAAAAAGGACAATTGCTCCGGGGCCTGATGATTCAAAGGGGATTTGCATTAAATCACTGCTGAAGCACTGCGCCAGAATGCCATGGTGGAGCACCATGCCACATGCTCCCAGCAGTGCTGAGATCTGGCTGCCCTCAGAACTGCCCCTTATGCCCTCAGCCCTGCTCCTTCTGGGGCCTGCGGAGGTTGTCAGCTCTGTTGGTGTAGAAATTTGGGGTTGCATTCGGGCTGGAGCCCAGCTGTCAAAACCCACTTCCCTCAAGGGATTTCACAGCTCATACTACAGCCTGAGCCCAAATATCTGTCAGTTTTAGCCACAGAGACTGCACGTTGTAAATCCATCAGCTAACCTTGGCCTGCCTGGGTCTCTTATTACAGTGTAGACCAGTGTTTCTTCTGGTGTGCCACGAGGCAGTCGGAAGTGAGCCACGGAGAACAACAGAATTCAAAATGGCCGTCCTTAAAGAGGCAGATGACCTTTTTCTTCTCAACTACTTTCCCCCTCCCCCACCCTGACTTTTTTTTTTTTTGCTCAGCAAAAAATCTTTGGTGTTCTCCATAAAATTAATTATTGTTGGGTGTTCCTCAGTCTTAAAAAGTTTACAAAAAACTGGTGTAGACACACATTCAACAAATGCTGTTGTTTGTACTTTTTGTTTTGTTTTTGCACAGCTCACACTTCCAGTCTCTGGCCAGAACTGGAGCCGGAAATGCAAAAGCACTGCAAACAGAGCTGTTCTTAGCATATTTCTGGCTATAGCTGAAAGAAGAGGTGAGAGAAATCTCCAGCGAGTGATTACTCTGAGTTTTCCCAGCCCAGTTTTGCAAACTCAGGCAATTCAGAAAGCGTGACTGCTCTTTGGAGAAGCCTGTGACCTGGGGAGTGTTTGTGTGAAACTAAACCCTGAGTCGGAGCCTTTCTGAGGACTTTCTGTCTGTCAATAATTCTGACATCAAATCTGCATCCCCACATCAAAGCACAGGCCAGCTGCTGACTTCCTGCTAAGCAAAACAAGGGAAAACAGATTTTCGGCATGTACTGTTTATTTTAACATGTTTTTTTAGCGTTTGATCGATCGTTTAAAACAAACCCGAAGAGGGTGGTATGTTCTGTCAGGAAACGAGAATAAATATACCTGAGCAAATTAAGACTAAGCAGGCATACCGTGCAACAGTGAATTATTCTGGGCTAGCACCTGAGGGCTGAATTTGATGAAGGGCATTTTTGGAAGTGCCTGTTGATTTTGGTGCCTCCTTTGAGAGGCCAACTGGAGAACCTTGAATGGACCTGATTTTCCTGAGGACAGCTGGCCAGCAGTTCCTGGGAATTTGGCCCTAGAGGTCATTTACAAGCATTCAAAAATGGTCACACAAAATCCCTCACCAGTCCTGGGAATCTTGGACTACACCAGGGCTACTCAACTTTGGAAGCTCTGGGGGCCATAATGATACTCAAAGGACATGCTGAGGGCCACATCTTAAGTATGGTTGCATATACATACATATATATGCAAATAACTTCTTTCACACTGATGGGCACAAATACAATGATTAAGGCAAGACTACACAACATGCAAGCCCCTTTTAAGACAGTTCTGCTGATATTAATAAAATGCAATATGAACCCGATTTCCACTCATATTACAGCACTTTTAATGAGCAATGACAGTCCAAGAATTTAACTACTAAAACGCATATCATCAGAAGACCGTTATATTGACTACTTTTGTGTTTTGGCTCCCACCCATGGGCCGTGTGTTTAGCCCCTCATAAACCCAAACTGTACCGTGGGCTGTGGACCATGAGCCACATGTTGAGTAGCCCTGGACTATACTCTTCTCACTGCAGAGAGTCACGATGGATTTACTTGTGCAGTATGTTTAAAACTTTATAGTCAGCCTTTGTTGGACTGCTTCTATTAGGCCAACAATTCAATGGTTTTAAGCTTCATCTTTTTCCCTAACTCTGAGCCTTCCCCCTTTGCCACAGATTGGGTTTTCAGCTGGTTTCTGGGGTAGGGAGCCCAGCTACTCCTTCTGGGACTTCCCCCCCGCTGTCTCTAGCTCTGTAACTGTTGGTACTTCGTACATCTCCAACTCTTGCTCTTTCTCTGACTCTCCTCACCTCTGCTTCTCTCCTCTCCTCCTAACTGGGAAGGCTTTTGAAGGCCTCTGGCACATCCAAAGTGAAGTCAGTTGGTCCCAATCGGCCTGGTCCAGCTTCCTGCTGGCTGTTCCTAATTGTCCTGCAGCCCTCCGCCTCTAATTAGCAGGCCTTTTACCCTTTTGGGGTTGCCTTTCCCCACTCTGTAGTAGGCCTCTGGCCTGAGCTTGTCAGATATATATGATATATATGGATATGTATCTTGAGCCACGATTCATTCCGAATTGTTTGAAACCCTGAAAGAGACAATGACTGTTAAAGTAACCGCATCTCTTCAAGGAACTGCATAGGGATGCACACTTTGTAGAAATCCGAGTAAGAGGACTGAAACCAATGAGTTCATTTAGGGTACTTCCAGACTACAAGCCTTTTTCAGAAGTGATCGTCTAGACAGCCACAAGGGTTTAGAAAAAGCGAGCTGCTTTTTTGAAAGAGAGCACCCAGGCAATCTGGATGCTCTCTTTCGAAAAAGCCCTGTTTGCGGTCAAGAATGCCTTTTTTTTAAAGAGCTCTTTCAAAAAAAAGGCATTCTTCCCGGTAAAAGAAGGTTTACCAATTTCGAAAAAACTGCCGAGTTCTTTCGATTTAATTTCGAAAGAACGTGACCGCAGTCTAGATACAGGAGAAGGTTTTTTTTTTAAAGGCCACTTTTTTCAAAAAAAATCAGTAGTCTAGACACAGCTCTCGTGAATGGGAAGTTTTGTATCGGCCCCATTTAAATGAGCGGGAGAAATATTGCTTTCTGGTTTTGCCAAACTGACCAGGTCCTCCCACGTCTTTAGTCGATGCTCTCAATAATAATACCGTGTTTTGTGCTTAAATGTGTGACTCCTCCATTTCTCAGATCTCTCTGAGGTTCAGCAGCATGGGCAACAAACTGCTCTAAATTCGTCATATTAAGTGAAACGGCATCTGAGCTGAATAAATTTGGTCTGAAGGAACATCTCACAGGAGAGGTAATATCTAGAGGAAGAGCAGAAGAAAACACAGCTGATGTAGACTTTGAAGGAAGCCAATAACCAGCTGCTCTGGAAGGAAGTAGAGAATGCTGTATGCTTAGAGAACTGCAATGAGAAGGAATGTTTCTTTAGCATATTTTGGGCCTGCAGTGCCTTTGCGATGTACCTGAGATCATTATGTACACCAGTGCAGAGGGAATACAAAGTGAGTGTAAAATGCCACCATGCTGATGAAAGAATCACACCCTTTACGTTCTGTGATAATACTGGAGTTATAGACTCTAGGGTCTGTCTATACTATACAGGCTCTGCCGGTACAACTATACCAGTGTAGCAATAATAGGAGAGCCCCCTAGAGTAAACACATTTCTCTGGGACCCTATGGCAACTCTTATATCCAGGGAGAAAGGAAAATGTTGAGAAATATTAAAATTCCACCTCTGGGCAGTGCTGGGCTCACCCCAAGAAACCACCCAAGCATTATACCTGGAATTAATAAATGGCAGGGTATCTTTGAGCTGTTCTCCTGTGCAGTGCCCATGGAATCTCAACTAAAAAGAAATAGGAGGAGCAGGATACCTTGAGATCCAGGGTTTCAAACAATGTCCTTGCATTCTCAATGGCTCAAAAATGTTGCTAGGCACTATCTTCCCCCCAAGAATGCTGTTTCTCAGGATAGATGAGTTCATTTTGTACGCATCTCATTCCTTGGTGGCTTTGTTTCCAGGGGTCCGTCTCCACAGCAACATTATTTCGAAATAACTTAGTCCATGTCTACACAGCAGGTAGTTCTTTTGACGTAATATCGAAATACCGTCAAGCTGGAAGACTTCTTACTCCGACTCCTGTAACCCTCTTTGTATGAGGAGTAAGGGAAATCGAAGGAAGAGGGCTCTATTTCGAAATAAGTGCTGTGTAGACACTCCCAATTTTTAAATAAGCTATTTCGAAATAAGCTACGCAATTAATGTAGTTCAATTTGTGTAGCAAATTTCAAGATAAGCCCTACTGTGTAGACGCACCCGAGTACCTTGCATGTTGTTCATTAGTTAAGAAAACTTTTGAAAATACCCATTAACTTTTGGCTCTTTTCATTGAACAATTCTCAGACATGCCAGCCTAAAATATTGCAGCATGTTGCCTGGATCTTTTGTTTGGTAGGCTCACAGAAATAAACAGTGCACAAACTCAGAGGGTGGCAGGGTTATTTCTTAGTGGGGGAGTCCCATGTACCCTACCAGCAGAAACACTCAAAATCTCACTACAGTTCTTTCACTTCCTGACACAACAGACGCACGTAGAGATAGTTTCCCTTAAAGATCCAGAAAGAGGATGAAAAAACAAACCAAACCAAAGATGGAACCAACTGCTAAATGGGAGGAAGGGGCCTTTTCTCAGGCCCTGTCTGGCTATTCAGAGAATGGTGCAGATTTGGCACTGAACACTCGCTCCTAAAATTTAAGGCTCAGTCACAAAATATTCTCCCATATGCTGCCCCGTGCCACAAGCTTGGCATGTGGAATTGTTACAGTTTGAAGTCACTTAGGAAACCGAGAGTTCCAATCGACTGCATTCCCATGCCTGCTGTTCCCGTGTCATGCCAAGTCTTACAATAAACCGTTGTCCCAGTCATTGTGTGAAAAATGAATAACAATTCCTGTGCTGTCTGGGAGGAGGGAATTTGCTCAGCCTCTGAAGTCACTGGCAGCAGGCTGACCTGGCAGCCACTCAGAGGGCTTGGCTGGGTCCATGAGTCAGTCCTTTCACTGTTTTGCAAGGGAGTCATTGTAATTTTCCCTGCAAGTGTAACCCACACACCTCCTAGGTGTGGTGCCCTGCCCCATCTAGTAGCACTGAGATCACTTACTAAGACCATATCTTCACTGAACGGAAGAGTGACACTGCCACAATCCATCTTCCGGAGTTTGATTTAGTGAGTCTTAACTAGACTCACTGAATCAAACTCAGAGGGAGCCCCTGTTGGTGGCTGGTACTCCAGCTTCTGTGAGGGTGGTGGAGAAACTCAAAACAAGGTACTTTAAAAACAACAACTAGTCCTGCAGCACCTTAGAGGCTAACAAAAAGAAGTGGGTTGCGCCCATGAAAGTTCATGATACCATCTACATTTTTTGTTAATCTTAAAGTGTATGTCTACACTGCCACCCTAGCTCGAACTAAGGTGGCTAATGTAGGCATTCAAACTTGTAAATGAAGCCTGGGATTTAAATATCCCGGGCTTCATTTGCATGTTCCCTGCCAGTCGCCATTTTGAAATTTACAAGTCCGAACTAACTGCCTGCGTCTACACGCGGCAGGGACCCGGTAGTTCAAATTAAAGCCCTAGTTCGAACTACCTGTTAAACCTCATTCTGGGAAGAATAACAGGTAGTTCAAACTAGGGCTTTAATTCAACATGGGCAGTTAGTCTGGACTTGTAAATTTAAAAAATGGTAATAGGCCGGGAAGATGCAAATCAAGCACGGGATATTTAAATCCCGGGCTTGATTTGCAAATTCGAATGCCTACATTAGCCTCCCTAGTTCGAACTAAGGGGGCTAGTGTAGACATACCTTTACAGACTAACACAGCAACCCCTCTAAAACAAGGTAAGTTGATTCCAGCTAAGTAAGACATAGCCAGAGTTGTGTATCTTGATCTGATGTTCCCTGTTAGTGTAAACCTGGCCTGAGAGAATGAGTCTGCTCTACGGCCTTAGTTACTAGCCAGCTGGCTTTTACCTCACATGGGCGAGGTTCATGCACTACACTTCCAAGATTTCAGGTTCAACTCTGTCCACAGATGACAGGGGTCTGTCAGCATTATCAGAGTCTATTCCACAACCAGAGAGAGAGAGATTTTAAGCCACGCATAAAGATTGAGTGGGCACTTGGAGTCGGGTTCAAATTAGGCTGACTTAGGGTTAGGGTTCGTCCATGGGAAACATATGCAGCAGGGAAGCAGTCCAATGATTAAGTCTCTAGTATGGGGTGCATGTTTAGTTCTCTGTTCTGTCACAGATTGACCTCAGGAGTGTTAGGTTACCTCCCGTTGCCTCAGTTTCCCATCTGTAAAATGGTGTGAATAGCTCTGCCTGCCCTCACAGAGGGGCAGTGAGGATAAATATACTGAAGACGGCGAGCCACTCAGGAACAAGGACTTACAGAAAGGTAGCTACACAGATGGTTCTGTCATAGTTTTCAGCCTCACCTCTGGGCTGTTGTTCTTTTTACAAGAGCTTCTCTTTGGCAGTTTAGTTATTTGTGTTGAAATATCACACCTCACTGCCTGCTAGCATCTGTCCTCCCCCTGCTACTCAGAGGACACCTCCCAATATGGAGGATGCCCTGGACAGCCACACCCCACAAGACTAGCACCCCACTTGGGCTCCTGTGGGGTGCACTGCCAAGCAGTGCACACCTGCGCAGGACACCGCTGGCAGGGCACACTGCGAACTCCGG
Source organism: Pelodiscus sinensis (assembly GCF_049634645.1). Lineage (NCBI taxonomy): Eukaryota > Metazoa > Chordata > Testudines > Trionychidae > Pelodiscus > Pelodiscus sinensis. Next base: position 24,193,385 of record NC_134730.1, on the reverse strand, counting down.
GCCATTCGCGCTAATAGGGAGAGAGGAAAGACCACGGTGCTGCTTCTCCCTTGCCTCCTCCCCCCGCCCAACACATACACTTGCTTTTGGAGTGACTCGCGAGCCAGGGAGGTACTCAGGGAGAGCACGCTGAGGAGTGTAAGACGCCAGTCTCTGTATGGGAGGCAGAAGAGGCACGTACCCCCACAGAAGCCAAAAGTTTCTCTGGCCTAAGGAGTGGCTGTAATTTTGGGGGTGGACAGGTCCATTTGGGGGCATGAAGCTAGTGGCGATTTCTTTCTTCCCACCTTTAGAGACGGGCCTTGAAATCCAGGCATCTGACGCGGGCAAAGGCAGCTTTAGGATTCCGTAGCCCCCTCCCCTACAGCACAATTCTGCGTGTTGTGGGGTTTCCCCTCTCCTCCCACATCGCTTGTCAGCTTTGTCTCCCCCCAGCACCCACCCTATTATCCCCTGTTGTAAAGCTGTGGGTGGCTGGAGTCAGGGGAGCATGATCTTCCCTCAAGGTTTGGTATCTTGGGGCTATCCCCAGCTCGTACCGCTACACAACGAACCCATCCTCCCTTCCGAGTTGCCCTTTCCTCCGCCCCATCTTCCCAGGAGCTTTTCATGGCGTGGCCTTCCATGGTGAAAGCTTGCAAGGGTCAGCTAAGTGCTGTTTGAATGTGCTGCCCTTGTACCAGTTTGCACGAGGGGTATGAACGTTTAAACGCCAGAGGCCCCTGTCTGTGGTGGGCCTTGGGGCAGGAGGCATTCCAGCCCGGGCGGGTGGCAGTGGCCCTCCTGCTCTAAGCCTTTTCATACTGTTAACCCGTTAAACATCAGCTTAGCCAGCTAACCAGGAGTTTGCATCCCTCCTTTGAGTGAGGGTGTGCTGGCCTCCCAACTTGAGCTGTGTGAAAAGCTGGGAAACAGCAGGGAAGTGATTTCTGAACATGGGAAGCAAGCACTATTTGATGCACCCGTATCCGGGCCCTTTTTTGGTCCACTTTGTGTGGCCGGATTTGCTTTGCCACGACCTTTATTTACTGCGTCGCTGGGTATTTGTGCACCAAATCAGGGCTTCGTGATGGAAGCTGCATCTATGCAGCGAACCTGGTGGGCATCTCAAGTGAGAAAAATGAGTTCAAAATCCTTTACTAAACCCCCACACCTGCTCTACCGCTCGCTCTGCTCTGCAGGTGAAAACCCGGGATTTCTGCTTTCAAGTCAGGCGCCTCAACACCATACAAAATGGCATTGCTTATGCAAAGCAATCCCTTGCGCTCTCTGCGATCCAGCGACCTCAGGACAGGAGCACAAAGCCAGAGTATCCCCGGGGTTACGTAAGGCTAACGTCAGGGCAAATTGGATCCAGGATGCTTGGGGAGCAAATATCAGAGTGTGCATTTCTTTAATGGCATGCCCACTGAGAGGAGACTGATTGGCTGAAATACATTTGCCAGCCATGAAGACAACAGAGATTTGCACTGCAGCCTTTGGCTCTCCAAAGCAAGCTTCACTTGGAAGTGAGATGGGGTAAAAGTTCCCTAAAACAAAGAAGCCCCTTCAGAAGCAGTCAGAATTGCCAGGCGGGCAGCGGGGGAGTGGGGAAGATGAGGGGAGGGAGGACGATCTGACAAAAGCCCCACCTCCTCCAAGAGGGAATAGTTAAGCACAGGGATGGCAGCAGAACACATGATGATTAAGGGACAGGACATTCCTTGTTTGTTCATATCCTGTTTATAGATTAACTGAACTTCCCGAGTGTGTGAACCCCACCCAAGGCATGCAATGCCTTTGGCCTAACAGCCACTGGACGTGGCATGAGAATTAAACGTGTTTCCTCTGAACAAGGAACTTGATTTAAACAAGCTGCTGGCCATGCCCTGCATCCAGGCCCTGTGTCCAAATACTGCCTCAGACCTTTCTGCAAGGGCTACCCCGAGGCACCTGCCTGAGGGAAAGAAAATGGAGGAGCACACACATGCACGCTTAGGGATGGATTTACCGGAGTGGGGAACCTTTTTGGGGGTCTGGTCCATCAGGGGCAGGATCCAGGCAAGACAGGGGCCACAGAAAAATCTGTTGGGGGCCACCCACAAGTAAGCCCCCAGCTGAGAAGTGGAAAGACACTCCCCATATTCTCCTCACACACCAAAGCCGTGGTAGGCCCAAGTAAGTAGACCTGGTGTACTGAGGGGGGAGACAGGGCAGCTGCACCACCAGTGCGGGCTCCCCCATACTGGGGGGAGCCTCAAGCCTCAGGGGCCAGATCCAGGCAAGCCAGGGGACACATCCGACCCCTGACCTTAGGTTCCCCATCCCTGATGCTAGAAAAATAATCCCTCGCTCTTACACAGAACTGTTTCTCAGTAGCTCTCCCAGCACTTTGCAAAGGAGATATGAAAGGAGCCAGGGTCCCCCTTTTGCAGATGGAGAAACAGATGTGGCAAAGCGTCCTGCCCACAGCAGGGTAAGAAACAGAATTCAGGTCTCCGAGGTGCTATCCATTAGGCCACACTGTCCCCATTCACAAGTCTGATCTGCTACTAAGGCAGCCAAATAAGTAGCCAGCGGGTCCGATTCTGGATGCTGAATGTGACTGAAAATCCAGCCTCAGGGACATTGAGCTCTTCCGAAAACCGGTCCCTTTCTGCCTGCCCTTCCAGAAAAGGAGGTGGCTGCTGTTGTGTTTGTCCTTGCTGCTTGCAATTACAGTGCTGTGATCGCCAAACTAGATTTTTTTTTCTATCAGACACGAAATGTTTATTTTGCTGGTCAAAAATTAATCAGCTGCCTTTGATATGTCTGGCATCTTAACATATTTCTCTCTCGACTCATTCTCCAGTGACTTGATATTCCAACAGATACTTCTACACACGTGGGAAGTCAGATGGCCTGGAAGCTAATTAATCAATCAGTTCGCTAGATTAGCAACCTGAAAGGAATTCTGACGTGGGCCCAATTCTTCAATCTGCTGGGACATCTGCAGCCAATCAGGCTTACATTACCCCTTAACAAACAGCATGTGTGCTAAGCGACACACTGAGGAGTTGCAAGCTCCTCCGCTTTTCCTGAAGTCCGTGGACAGCGGGCATTGTAGGCAGGAGAAGCCTTTCCCTCCCCACACGGACTCACCTGGCCCTGCCCGAGCCCCACTGGAGTCCAGACCCCCTGCTGCCTGCTGTTCCCGTGCCAAAGGCTGGGTTTGCATGGTGCCACTGTCCTCCTGGTGCTGGGACCATCCTGGCTTCCCACTGCTAGGGGCAGTGAGGTGCTCTGGCCATGCTGTCTGCCCAGTGCTGGGGCTGGTGGCTTAGCTGCCGAAGGGGGACTTCATGACCAAGGGGTCAGGCTGACAGGCTTATCCTGTGGAGGCTGTAGTTGCGTGAGCCAGCTCTCCTCCCTGGCACGCTGGGGCTGGAGGTGGCTGGGGTTACACCACTCTGCTCTTCTCCCCAGGAGAGGCTGAGGCTACTCTATGTAGGGCTGGGGGTGTTACACTGGCCAGGGGCCAGCAGGAACAGCGGGTGGGCTGGGCACACTAGGCAGGGGCCAGCAGCAGCCACAGTGGGAGGAGCTGAGTTCCAGTGGGCACAGAAGGGGTGGAGCCTCTTGTGGAAGGGGTGGGGTTGGGCGGTTAGTCTCCTCAAGCCAGGATTTCACTCACCACCCATGAAAGGTTACCTATGTCATTAGGGGCTTAAAAGACACCAAAGCAAGGCCAACATCTTTCTGATAGACCATCTTTGCTCTCATACTGAATCTTTGTACAAGTTGAACCTCTCTAGTCCGGCACTCTCTGGTCCAGCAACATCCGTGGTCCAGCATGATGTTAGTTAGCCAGATGTCCACTTATCATGGGTGTGGCCAACTGTCTCACAGTCCCATAAAGTTTGTTTCCAGCTGCCAGTCCTGGCGCTCAGAGTTCTGTGCTCTTATCTAGCTCTAATTGACCCTTAAATGTCTTCCAAGAGCCCAGTAAGAAGTGGAAGGGTTGGCAACGCTGCAAGATAATCTTGACCTCCTGTGGTTTGGCAAATCTCTGGTTTGGCACCAGTCAGGTTCCAAGGCTGCCAGACTAGGGAGGTTCAACTTGCACTCAAGTTTATTCTAGTGTCCATGTTTAGTTCTTAAGATACATTCATGCCTTAAGACCAAGGCTAAATAAAGAAGGTTAACCGTGGGGCTGTAGAATCATAGTCTGTGTCTACACTGGCACAATCTCACACAAAAGCGGCCGCTCTTGCGTAAAAACTTGCTGCCTGTCTACACTGGCCGCGTGTTCTTGTGCAAGTAAACTGACGTTCTAAAGTATAAAATCAGGGCTTCTTATGCGAGAACTCTGCCGCTCAGGAAGAAGACCGTTTGCGCAAGAGCTCTTCCAGAAGAGGCCAGTGTAGATAGGCAACATGAATTTCTTGAACAAGAAAGCCTTATAGTTAAAATGGCCATCAGAGCTTTCATGCGCAAGAGAGCGTCTACACTGGCATGGATGCTCTTACACAAAAGCACGTGCCAGTGTAGACACTCTCTTCTGGAAGAGTTTTTGCAGAAGAACTCTTCCGCAAAAGAGTTTTTGCGTGAGAACGCGCCAGTGTAAACGTAGCCAATATAGAGAACTAGAACTGGAAGGGATTTTGAGAGGTCATCAAGTCCAGTCCCCTGCCCTCATGGCAGGACCCAGTCCCATCTAGACCACAGATGGGGGCTAATTTGGCTACAACAAATCAGGAAAGAGATCTTGGAGTGATCATGGATAGTTCTCTGAAAACATCCACAGTGTGCTGCGACAGTCAAAAAGGTACATAGAATATTAGGAATTATTAAGAAAGGGATAGAAAATAAAACACAGAATATCTTACTGCCTCTGTATAAAACTATGGTACACCCACATCGTGAGTACTGTGTACAGATGTGGTCTCCTCACCTCAAAAAAGATATTTTGGCCTTGGAAAGGGTTCAGAAAAGGGCAACTAAAATGATTAGGGGTTTGGAACAGGTCCCATATGAAGAGAGGCTAAAGAGAATGGGACTTTTCAGTTTGGGAAAGAGGACACTGAGGGGGGATATAATAAAGGTCTATAAAATCATGAGTGGTGTGGAGAGGGTGAATAAAGAAAAGTTCTTCATTAGTTCCCATAATATAAGGACTAGAGGACACCAAATGAAATTAATGGGTAGCAGGTTTAAAACTAATAAGCGAAAGTTCTTCTTCACATAGCGCATAGTCAACCTGTGGAACTCTTTGCCAGAGGAGGCTGTGAAGGCTAGAACTATAACAAAGTTTAAAGAGAAGCTAGATAAATTCATGGAGGTTAGGTCCATAAAAGACTAGTAGCCAGGGGGTAGGAATGGTGTCAGAGGCTGGAGATGGATGGTACAAGACAAATCGCTTGATCATTGTCTTTGGTCCACCCCCTCTAGGGCACTTGGCACTGGCTACTGTTGGCAGACAGGTTACTAGGCTAGATGGACCTTTGGTCTGACCCAGTATGGCCATTCTTGGCTATGTCTAGACTGGCATGATTTTGCGGAAATACTTTTAACAGAAAAAATTTTCCATTAAAAGTATTTCCGCAAAAGAGCATCTAGATTGGCAAGGATGCTTTTGCGCAAAAAGTGCTTTTGCACAAAAGCATCCATGGCCAGCCTAGACACGATTTTGCGCAAGAAAGCCCCGATCGCCATTTTAGCCATCGGGGCTTTTTTGCGCAAAACAATTCTTCCCTGTCTACACTGGCCCTCTTGAGCAAGTATTCTTGCACACGAGGACTTTTTCCTGAGTGAGAGCATGAAAGAATTTGCACAAGAAGCACTGATTTCATACATTATAAAGTCAGTGCTCTTGCGCAAATTCAAGCGGCCAGTGTAGACAGCTGGCAAGTTTTTGTGCTTTTGCGCAAAATCTGGCCAGTCTAGACGCACCCCTTATGTTCTTATGGTCTTATAGATAGTAGAGACGTAACAGCTTCTAGATGTTGTGATAATTGGTCTTACTATATTGCAGAATGGCCTCAATTATTCTACTGTCACGGAACGTTCTTTGGTCCTTACTTAAACTAATAGACTAGTGCTTGGTGAAAGGCCGGGGTATGGACTATAGAGTTTAGTATCGAGGATTTGATTGTTCCAATAATGCCTGCTGTACTTTGTTCCCCCAGTGTAGTCAGTAGCAGCATAAACCGCAGGCCAAGTCAGTAAAGAAATGCCTGTCTAAAGGACTTTTTTTTTTTTTTACAGGAATGGTAGAAAAAGCCACTTCTTCCTGTGAACTTTCACATTGCACTTTCTACAGAGCCACTAGGATCACAGGAGGCAGTACGGTGATGTCCCTCCACACGCTCAAGAGCTCCACACGCTCAAGAGCACAGCCTCCTCCACTGTAGCACTAATCACTGGGCTACCGGATCATTCTACCTCTTTGATCCAGTCCCTCTGAATACACGTATCAGACTAGCCCTTTGCCTTGTCCCGTGTCAGCAGGGAGCACTCGGCTCTCAAGGCCTTAAACAGGTGGAACGAGGAAGGATAACTGGGATGCAGGCGTGGGACTATCCTCAGCAGGAAGGGCTCAGACTGCATGATGCCCCTATGCGAAGCAGAACTGTGATATGCCCATTGCAAGTGAGCGCGCTTTACTTTCTCATCCACTCCGGAAATGGCTGGTATCGAAAATTAGAAATTCCCTTCCTGGGTGCCTCCTGGCTTTTGTCTGCCTAGACCGGGGCGGGCAAATACCAACCCACTGGCTGGATCTGGTACACCCAGGATAGCCCCTAGCAGGACCCCACTCCACCATATTTATCTGCACCTCCACAGATATGGGGGCTCACAGCTCCCGTGGGGTGTGGATCGCCATTCCTGGCCAATGGGAGCTGCGATCGCCCATACCTGCGGAGGTGCAGGTAAATATAGCAGCAGCGGCTCACCAGGGGCTAACCACCACTATTTTATTGCCCACCTCTGGCCTAGACTGTTAGCTCATTGGTCCTGGAGCTGTTTCTTACCCTTGCAGGGGGCATAAGGGATCTGTCAAAAAAGGCTTTCTTTCTCGACAGATCCCCCTCTAGACTGCCACTTTTTGCCGACAAAGTGCTGAGTCGGCAAAACACGACCGCCATTTTATGCAAATTAAGCACAGGATATTTAAATCCGTCTCATTTGCAATGCCGACCTGCCTAATCTGCATCTCTCTGCCGACAAAGGGATGCACTCTAGACATACCCTCTGTGTCTTGAGCATTCTTGCATCGTCTTGTAACGTCAACACATTTGGCTCAGCTGCATTAGCTGACACAGCTTTGGGGCCGACAGGGAAAGGGGCCAGATGCACAAAGGTATTTAGGCACCTAATTCCCATTGATTTCCATGGGAGTGAGGTGCCTAAATAATGTTAAAGATCTAGGCCAAGATCTTCGCTGCCTACCTTTCATAGACTGTGTGAAGTGACAAGGTTTTTCATTTTGGCCCTGAGAGAGTTAATCTGTTGTAGGTGGTGCTAGATCCCAGCATGTCTCTTCTGCGTGTTGTGAATGAATCTCAGAGGCTTTGTCGACACTGGGAAATTATTTCAGGAGTTATTAGTTCGAAATAAGTTAGCGTGTCCACACAACAGGGAAACCTCGAAATTAGTCCGAGGCAGGTTCCCTTAATGTGGCCTAGCACCCCAGGAAGCACTGCGGAGTAATTATGCTGACTGACTCTGGAGAGTAGTTATTTCGAAATAACAGCAGAGGCGTGTCCACACTACCGCTGTTCGAAATAACAGTTTCGAAACAAGCATTATTCCTCATCACAAGCAGAAGTTATTTTGAAATGACAAGCCCATTATTTTGAAATAATTTTGAAATAACGGGTTTGCTGTGTGGACGCTCACTTTGTTATTTCGAAATAACTCCCCTGGTGTCGATATGCCCAGAGCTCCCTATAGCGACAACAAAGCCAGGCGCTAATGAATGGGTTGAATTTCCCATACTTGTGGGATTGATAAGCAGCTACGTTTTCACAGGAATTCCTACTAGATAGAAGGAGCAACTCCCCCATTGCTTTGCTTGTCCCTAAGACTTTAGGCTGCCATGAAGTCTGTGTATTCTCTGAAGTAAAAAATAGTCAGTCAGGGCATGTCTACGCAGCAGGGCTAAACTCGAAATAAGCTACACAACTTGAGCTACATTAATTGTGTCGCTTAAGTTGAAATAGCTTATTTCAATTTTGGGCATATCTACCCAGCCGTTATTTCAAAATGGAGCACTCTTCCCCCGACTTCCCTTACTCCTCATACAATGAGGCTTACAGAAGTCAGAGTCAGAAGTCTGTTACTTCGGAATAACAGGCTTGCTGCGTAGACGCACAATACGTTGTGTCAGGATCACTGGCGTTGTGTCAACACGCCCCCAGACATTTGCAAGATCTACTCCACAGGCCAAGTGCTAGTCCTCACAGTAGTGGCCCTGTGGGAGATGAGGTGCATTAGAACCTTACTCTGAACCATCAGCTGCATTGGCCATGGTCTCAAGGGAGATTTAGGATTTGGTTGTTCAGTCAAGGGGTCTTGGCAGATGTAGGATGGCATCTCTTGGGTCAGCCTGGGCTTCTGCTGGGGTCCCATGTTCTTGTAGAAAATAGGAAGGCAAGGAGGAATTACTTTTAGTGCGCACAGGAGCTGTCCAAAATGTAGGTGGGTGTGATTCATACAGGCCTGCTGATAGAGGGGGGCAAAAGGGGCAGATGTCCTGGGGTCCAGCAATTCAAAGAGGCCCAGGGCTCCTAGATGCCATTCCAGGCCCTTTAAATCTTCATGAGGCTCTGAGGGCTAGCAGGGGAGAGGGGAAGTCCATACTCTGGGCAGTGGGGAGGAGCCCTGACCTGCCCCTTCCACCTAAGACACTGCCTCTTCCAGGACAACGGACCCGCCTCCCTTCCATCTTGCTCAGGGGCCAACAGATGCTGTTGGGTTCCCTGGGATTCATGGAGACGTGTTATATCAGCCTTAGAAATGACAGTACTTCAAGCAAGGGTACAAAGACACACTGAAACCAGACTCTACATCAAATTCTGATCAGGTGTTTACCAAAAGCATTCACCCGTCTCCTTTTAAGACAGAACAGGAGTCTGTCATAAACTTGTGCTAGAGTTCAAAGTCGACCAAAAGGAAATTTCAACCAGGTTGCTCTGCAATTCTGCAGAATTCCTGGGGAAAATGTTAGTCACCAGGAAATGCTTACCAAGCTCTTTCTATGCCAAATGCACAGGAAAATCAGTTTTGTCAGATGTAATATGAAAAGACTGCTTCCTAGCACATAGGAAGAGACTCTTAGAACATAATGGCCACACTAGGTCAGACCAAAGGTCCATCTAGTCCAGGAATCTGTCTGCTGACAGTAGCCAATGCCAGGTGCCAATATATCTTGAGATGAGGCGACCACATCTGTACACAGTATTCAAGATGTGGGTGTACCATGGTTTTTATATAGAGGCAATAAGATATTCTGTCTTATTCTCTATCCCTTTTAAAATTATTCCTAACATTCTAGTAATGATTCCTAACATTCTGTTAATGATTCCTTACATTCTTACCTTTTTTAAAAGGAGTAAACTCTAAGGAAAACAAAATCAGTTTTTCTCAGCAACATTCTGCTTTGATCTTAGCATCAATTGATAACACGTACTGTTCAGTTAATCACGCACATCACACTGTTTACTAAAAGAACAGTGGGCAACTCATATCTCTGGCTCTTTCAGCACTGGAAGCAGATCGGTTACATGCACACCATAGCAGATTCAACACATTTGCTTCTGAGCCATATGAAGCTCCAGATTAGGTCAGAGACTCATGATAAGATTAGTAATGTAGCCCTACATTCTGCATACTATGCTGCATTTCCACAATCTCATGGTGACTGATCCCCATACATTATTTCATGGTATGTATTAGTCAGATAATAAGCCATTTTTGACAAGCATCCAAGAGTTTTGTTGTTGACATGAACGGGGTCCGGATTTCACCTCTGATTTGGCTGGAGGTGTTCTTGTTATACTAGATGCATCTGAGCCACTAACTCCCATCGAAGTGGATAAAATGCAGTGACTTCAGTGGCTGCATGACTTTCCTCTCACTGTTCCTTCAGCCAAAATGCAATAATCTTCATTTGGCAAAATAAAAACACAAGATATGTTTTGCATCTTCTTCTACCACCCAATCTGGACTTTGAGGTCATCAGTAATCATTTGCCATGTCTTGAAATCTATTACATTGAAACTGAAGATGAACCAGCTACAGCTCAGGCTAGGTCTACACTAGCTTTTTCAGATCGCTTTTCCGGAAGAGGATTGTCTGCCATTTGGCCCCGTCTAGACTCCTCTTTCAGAGAACGAGGTATATAGGGCTTCCCAAAAGAGTGTGTTTGCTTTTCCACACAAAAAAAAGCAGAAGAGCAAATGCCTTCCCACAATGTAGATGTACCCCTAGTTTATACTAACAGCATTTCTTTTAAGACCTTATAGAAAAATGGCTGTGTTCTGATTTGATGCAATCTCTGACTATGATGACTTGATTCCTGTAGAATATAGGAAGGAAGGGAGGAATTAATCTTAGTGCACACAGGGGCTATCCAACATATAGGTGGGTTCAATTCCTAGAGAAGTGTTAAGTCAGCTTTCGAAGGGAAAGTACTGGTTGAACCTCTCTAGTCTGGCACTCTCAGGACCTGACCAGTGCCGAACCGTGGAAGGTGAATATTGTCTAGCAGCATTACCGACACTTCCACTGTTTATTGGGCTCTGAGAAAACATTTCAGGGTAAATTAGAGCTAAATAACACGACAGAACACTGAGCTCCAGGACTGGTGGCTGTAAACAAACTTCATGGGATGCGGGAAACTTGGCCACACCCATGATAAGTAGACATCTGGCTAACTAAAATCATGCCAGGCCATGGATGTTGCTGGATCAGAGAGTGCCAGACTAGAGAGGTTCAACTTCTTGTTCAGTTGAAAGTACAAGTGGCACACAAAAACCAGATTCTGCATCAATTCCTGACCATGTGTCTATCAAATGCACTCCCATCTCTCATTTTAAATCAGAAGGGGCAATACCACATAAGAAGCAATGAATGCATTCAGATCCATTCAAACATACGTCAGATTGAGGTGTATATATATGACTGCAGCATTTCTAGGATGATGTAGCGCACAAGGAGGTATGTTTTCATGAGGTCTCCAATTTTGGAGGAGCAATTTGCATCACAAAATTTGCACCTCCACTTTTACACTTACTAATGAACTGTGGGACCAAATCAGAATCCCTGTGCCAATCAGTGCACTACCTGATTTGTACCTGCAATCAGGTAGCTAAGGTGCAAGAACCAAGGCCTGTGACCCAAATCCACATTTGATGGGCACAAATCACATCTAGAAAAGGGAAAGCACCCTTTTGAAAATCCATCGCAAGAGAGAGGCTTTTGATCTATTCCGGGTTCTTCGATACCCCAAGCAGCGCACACAATATCATATACCTGACCTGTTAAACCTAAAGCGGCTTTGCTCTGCATTGTTGTAACCTGGGGTGGATATAAACAAAGCAAAGTTATGTAACCCAGAATGTAGCTTAGAGGTAGGTGCGAAACAGAAAACAAACTTGAGCAAACTAAAGTCAATAGAGTATTGAATGGGGAAGTGAAAGCAGCACTCAATGTTCCCATTCAAAACTGCCTTGTAATAGTTCTGACAGGTCTACCTGAATATCCAGTCTGTTTCCCAGAGATCGGCACTTCACAGGCACCTATAAACCACAAAGAGAAAATATATATATATTGATGAGCTAGCTGAGAAGCCTGTGCAACACCCCACAACTTCTGGATGTGGTCTACCATCCCCATGTAGCGCCTCTTCGATTACTTAGGGGTACGTCTACGCAGTAGCGTGGACCTTGAAATAAGCTACGCAATTTGAGCTATGCAAATTGCATAGCTTATTTCGCAATGACTTATTTTGAAATTTGGCGCGGTCTACAAAGGGCTAATTTCAAAATAAATTGCTATTCCAGCATCCTCCTGGATCCTCGTACAACAAGGTTTACAGGAAGCCGGAATAAGAAGCCTGTTATTTCGAATGCATTTTGAAATAACGGGGCGTGCTCTTAAGACGTGCAGAATGCTGTTTCGGGATAACAGACGTTGTCCCGAAATAGTGCCACTGTGTAGACGTACTCTTCCAGTGAAAAAGAAGGAGCCAATTGCCTTTTAGCTCAAGCAGTAGAGGCTCATGCACTAAGCTCCAGAGGTCCCAGATTTGGTTCCTCCTCTCCGTGTTATGCTTGGGCCCCAGGAAATATACAAACAATGAAAGCGGTATTCAAATTCTTCCCAACCCCCCAAATAAAGAGATGGTGGTGCATGGAGATTTATTCCACAAGTCTCTGTTAGAACTTCAGTGGTATTTTTGTGCATCACTGATTTTTCTGTAAACCAGCAGCTGCCAATCTAGCCCTTAAACATCTTCAACTAATGTGCCAACGTGCAAACAAAAAAGGACACAAATAAATGCTTTATTCACCAATGATCCAGATGAGAAAAAAGGGGATAAATCATCTAAGAAATTAATCTTAGAGAACACTTTAAGGGGATTTGCTAATTAAGCTAAAATAAATGCAAATGGATGAATCAATTTAGCTTAATAGGTGAGTAATGCTGTTTTGCACTTAAATATGGAAAGATTATTCAAAATACATCTGTGGAGGTTTACAACTTACACAGAGGATAACTCCTGAAATAATGCCTTGGGAAAGAATACAATGTGACCTTTGACAAACTTGTGCAATTTCATCAATTTAATTATTTCACACAACCGCCCAGACAACAACGCAAACTAAATACATAATTAAGTGTCTCTAAGAATCTTCAAGGAATGTGCTACCACAATCTGACATGCAATCATTTTGATTTGTCTCGGTTTAGCCCCAGCAGTTCAATGTCACACATTTTGCAAAATGCCTAATCTGTTTTTCCCCCTGAGCACAAGTCCCTTTTTTTTTTTTAAACCAGCAGGCTCATGCTACATGGTTGCCAGCTACCTGCCTGACAACTAGTTGGTTGATCTGGGAGCACAATTTCTGTTGGATGGCAGCACGAGGTGTGACAACAGCACCCTCTGGATTTTTCATCAGAGATGAACGACTGTAGCAGCCAAATGCATCAGCTGTATTTGATCCCAGCACCAACTTCCACACATCCACAGCCCGACTGTCTAGACTCAGCAGCGTCACCTCAGGGGTGAGTGGCATTTATTTTACAAATAACAAAGGTGCTGGCAGGATGAGATGGCCGCTGTCTTGGCTGAAGTTAGTATTGAACATTATCTCTTCATGTGAAGGATATCAGGGTGCATTCTGACAGGGCACCTTGAATGAAGACGGGGTGTCCAAAGCACTGTGTGGAGGACTGTGAAGTGCTGTGTGGAGGACCACGCCCAATGAGGAGCGAGTGCGCCTATCTCCTTGTGGAGCGCGCGTGCAGTTCTTTGGTTGGTTCTCCCCAACCTGTGACTGTAGGTCCACCCTTAGCTGTGCTGCTGTGTGGCCCACTGGCCAAAGTCTATACGCTCGCCCTGGTCTGTAAGGCAATGTGACCCAATGGCCAAAGTCATTAAACACACCTTGATATGCAGGACACCATGGCCCAAGTCAATAAGTTTGCCCCAGTCCCTGGATAGAGACAGGACACAGAGGAGGGAGTTACATTGCCCTAGAGCCTATTTCCTGCCACCATCCCTACAGCTCCGGTGTAGGTCTCCAACTTCTCTCCTTGGTCTGGGTTGGTCCATTCCTTGGGGCCTCCAAACTCTCTGAAGGAGCGTACCGCCCTCAGCCTGGGCTATGGGGTCTCTGTGTCTGCATTTCTGCTGCAGCTTGCCTGGAGCTAGCTCTGCACGTCCTCCTTCTCCGGCAGTCAGCCGCAGCTCACCAGATTTTTAAAGTAAGAAATTGTCTACTTCTTTGTTTATTGTTCATTGACTCATCAGAGCAGCCTTTTTCATCAGCAAGGTGCTTTTGAAAGAAACTGAATCCACAGAAAGCAGCCATTAGCTGATAGATAATAACATGTCTCAGAACCAAACTGGATGAATGTTATTACTTCACGCAACGCACGGTCAACCTGTGGAACTCCTTGCCAGAGGATGTTGTAAAGGCCAAGACTTTAACAAGGTTCAAAAAAGAGCGAAATAAATTCATGTAGGTTAGGTCCATCAATGGCTATTAGCTAGGATGGGTAGGAATGGTGTCCCTACCCTCTGTTTGTCAAAGGCTGGGAATGGGTGACAGGGGAGGGATCACTTGATGATTGCCTGTTTTGTTCTTTCCCTCAGGGGCAACTGGAATTGGCCACTGTCGGACAACAGGCTATTGGGCTAGATGGAGCTTTGGTGTGATCTCATGTGACCGTTCTTATGTTCTTAACGTTCCCTAGGTTAATCTCAGTCCCCTTCTCCAAGGCAAGGACTGCAAGGATCAAAGAATTTTCCCACCCTGTACATTGTTGAACCATTAGCTTCAATGGGGTGGAGGGTTCACCTTCCTCTGAAATGCACTGGACTTGATTGTGTCTTGGGGCCAGTCCATTATGGTGAGTCTTATGCGTCTATAAGAATTCCCGCAAATTTCGTGAGAGGGAAGATCAATCCGTACTATTCCTCACATTAATTGCAGTTAAACTTAGAAAATGGCAAAAATGCATCAGAAGTATCTTTCCCCCCTGGAGTTCCATGCTCAGTTGCATTGAGATGGAGAGCACAAAATGGAGTGATTTTTGACCTATCCAGTTTTTTCAGTTTGAGTTCTTTATTTGGGAGACATTTTCTCTGCCTGTCGCCATGCACCATTGTCCATGCATCAATTGAATTGAAGCACCAGACACAGGGATCAAAGCATCTCCATGTCCTCTTGATGGGCCTACATTCTAAGTTCCTCCTTAATTTTAGGATTAGTTCATTACTCTTCTTTGGAGGGATATAAGCAAAAGAGATGGTGCATCTTACGCTCTTCTGACCTACTGCATTGGAGAGCTCCATCACGCAAAACATTTCCCACCAAACTGAAGGTATCTTCAACCTGGATACAAGAAACACCAGGAAAGGCTGGTGAGAGAATGAAAGCTCGTTTGTGATTTGCCAACTCATTAATGTTTTTTCAATGAAGAATGATTTTCAAGTTAAAAATAACCTGGCTACCACTGCCACTGCACATGAATTGTTTTAATGGACATGTTTTGTGGTGTATTTTGTTCACTGAGGCTAAGTATTTTCCCAACCTGTTTTTATTATGCTTTACGACTGTCCATTTTACTCAACCTGTTCCCTCCCACCTGATGTTGAAATTTGGTCTGGCTGTGGAAACGTAGACTGTTAGGATACTATGGAAAGCAGTGACAATATGACAATGGAGTCATATTCTAAGCTGCAGCCTGTAAATGTCCCATGAGTCTCCATTAGTGAGTGAAAGAGTTTTGCTTGGCAAACCTACCAACTCAAAGACCAGATGCTCTTGTCTTTCCCTCTGCTAACGACTGTTCAAAATAAAAGCTGCGTATGCACTGTTGTGACTTGCTACACAATATATCAGTGAAGAAATATTTAAAGAAATGAAGGAGTCCTAGTATTGCTGACATACGACAATCTCTGAATTCATTCTTTAGAATAGCAATGGGCCACCAAGGTTAGTGAGTGGGCTGCATGAGTTGGCCCTGCTTCATCTCAGTGGGCCGCAAGATTGTATAACAAAGATCTGCCTGGATAGGGTAGGTTAACTCACTGCACTTGAGTACGCAGAATTTCCAAGGGGTGCCAATTGAACCGTAGCAGCACTGGGATTGGATGCAGAGGGAACACCCAGCTCTCACAGTCGCTGTTGTGTGCAATCAGCTTCATGCGCCCTGGCTTTACGTGTTTGTCAGTTTAGTAATATTGGTAGGAAAAAAATGACACGGACAGAAACCAGTGGAATATGGCAACCCGTGGGAAACAAAATGTTTTGTGGGTCACACATGGAACATTAACGGGTTTCATGTGCAGGCTGCCCACCACTGCTGCAGAATGTCATTATTGCTGAAGGCAGTAAGTTGCTTTGAATTCCAGCAAACCAAGACAATGCTACATCAGAAACTGAATGTTGCTCCTCAGCAGAATAATTCTAATATCTGATGAACTTCCAAGGACATCACAATTGTCAGGCATTTAGGATCTGTTTCCCTTGCCTCTGAAGTGTAGACCACATTGGGAGAGAATATGACAACAGTTTAACAGTGCACCGAGAGACCAGGCAGTATCTTAGGGTAGGAAGTGAAAGAGACAATCTTCAGTGGAAATGGTTCAAAGTATGGAGGTATATAGGGATGTAACAAATAATGGTGGGTGAAGCTTAAGAATATCCATATTTGGTTTGCATTTCAAAAGCAACTCAACGTTCTAGTAACTGTCTGAGCTGAGCTATCTGAATTGCTTGAGTCTACAGAACGGAGCTGGAAATGCCAACAAAACAGGATTTCTCATAAGATTTCTGGCACATCACTCTCTGGTCCCAGCCAAAACAAAAAGAAGAAAAAAAATGTTTTTATGGTGTTTTGGCTGTTCTGTTACCAGTCCCTGGTGGAATGTGGAAAGAGAGAGAGAGAGAGAGAAATTACAAAATGTTCCAAGCTCCATGTCAATTTAATTATAAAGTTTAGCACAAGTTCAAGATGCAGAGATTTCTTACTTTTTATGCACCTCGTCACATCATGCAAATTACGTCCAATTGGAATGGACACAGATATAGGGGGAGTCGGCCCAATTGCCAAGCCCCTGGGTGGAAGAGGCGGAGTCTAGTGTGGAAGGGGCGGGGCTGGTGCTCACCTCCCTCCACCAACCCTTGAGCACCATTCAGAGTGCTCCAGCAGTGATTTAAAGGGCCCAAGGCTCTGGCGGCTGCTGCTGCCACAGTAGTTGTGGTGGCAGCTGGGAGCCCCAGGTCCTTTAAAATCACTGGGCCCTGGGGCAACTGCCTGTCCTTCTGCCAGTCGGGAGCCCTGCACAGACATGAAAGCTAACAGCTGTAACCATGTAACAACCAATGGAGTTAAAATATGTCCAACATTCCAACAGTTACTAGTTGACTGTCTCCATTTTTGGGTGTCCAGCTGCCTGAAGGGAGTTGAGTTTCAAAAGGATATTACAAACTTCAGGCATTTAGGATCAGCACTTCCTGAAAATCAGACCCCTTTGGGATGTGACGAGGAGTCCTGTGGTACCTTATAGACTAACTGAAGTGTAGGAGCATAAGCTTTCGTGAGCAAAGACCCACTTCGTCAGATGCATGTAGTGGAAATTTCCAGAGGCAGGTATAAATATGCAGGCCAGGATCAGGCTGGAGATGACAAGGTGGATCCAATCAAGGAGGATGAGGCCCACTTCTAGCAGCTGATCTGGAAGTGTGAATTCCAAGAGAGCAGAAGCTGCTTTTGTAGTTAGTGAGCCATTCACAGTCTTTGTTTAATCTGGGATGTGTCGAGCTAGGCACCCAAAAACACTAGTCTCTCTGGCAAATCTTTATAAACACTGGGGGGGGGAAGCCCCCAGAATTGTGAGTTATTTTACTGATCAATAGACTCATTAATATTTTCTTCCCTCTTGCTTTTACGTCGTTGCACATCCCCTGACCTAGAATGTTCTGATAGTAGGCAAAATTGAATTTAATTAATAGCATGAAACGTGTGAGCACTAAGCAACGTGTGGTAAATGCGTGATAAATAGATGGCAATCTAGAGGCCATGATAAACTCCTGGAAGCAATTATGGATTTGGAGAATGTCAAGTTGATCCCTTTGTGGTTGGTGTAAACGTGATGCTTCTATGGAAATAATTCCACAGCATGTGCTCTCTTACGGGGTTGATTTGTGCCTACCCACATCTCTCTCCTTGCAGCCTCAAGGCCTTCCGTTGTCTCTACATGTTGCCATAACAAAGGCGGCATTTAATAATTTAATTTCTTGCCTATCACAAGGAACCTAGCAAAGGGGCATGGGATAGACAATATAACCAACTGAGCCTGCAATCTGGGCACATAGTATGAAGGTTTTTCGACATATTGGAAAGGGTCACAAGAATGAGAAGACGTAGCCGTTCATCATTCAGAACGCAAGCGATCTGTGGCTTCTTGTTGCAACAGATGCTTCTTGTTTCCCTGCAGAACTGAACCATTTCATTTCCCAACATTGTCTTCTGTGGATAATTTCAGCCGATTCCTTCAGGTTTGTTCAACATCCTTCCCTCCCTTGGATGGCGAAAAATCGCACATCCACTATTGTCATTTTGTGGTGACACGCGCCCTCTTTATAAACATCTAAATGCACCATTTAAATCCCACTCAAGCCCTACTGTGTGGATTGAAGTAAAATGTAAGAGCTACATAAGCCATCTGAAAGAAAGAAAGAAAGAAAGAAAGAAAGAAAGAAAGAAAGAAAGAAAGAAAGAAAGAAAGAAAGAAAGAAAGAAAGAAAGAAAGAAAGAAAGAAAGAAAGAAAGAAAGAAAGAAAGAAAGAAAGAAAGAAAGAAAGAAAGAAAGAAAAGATTTAGACCAAGATCTCTCCAGGGGCGGATGAGAGTTTTGTGGGGACCAGGGCAGCACAATTTCACGCATGCGCCATGGCCACAGCCAACAGGTAATAGCGTGTGCGTGGGGCCTATTGCAGCACGGGGCCCGGGGCAGCCGCCCCACTCACCCTGCCCTATATCCGCCACTGGCTAGGACCCAAGCTTACAATTCGCAACAATAAAGCATCTGGACCAGTGATAGCACTACACAGAAAATTATATTTAGAATGAGACAGTGAGCATCAAAACTATGTTGAGATTTAAGTATCATTTTTTCCAGGACTTACAGGAACTGCTTCCACCTGTTAACCAAACAGGATAGCAGTAAAATGCTTCCTTTGAATGACACACAAAGCTGGGTTACACATAATGAGGCCCAATGGGAGTCTGGTGACATCTTAAATAACGGCTCGTTTCTTGCCTCTTGGCTGTGACTAAGTGGCATCCTCCGAAGTCTTTACCCCACTGCACTTCCTGTTTAGCATGTCTATCCAAATACATCGAGAAGTTGGGACATTTCCAGATGTCTACACTTGGGGACTCTTGAAAATTTATTTTAAAAAAAAACATCCTCTCAGCAGCATTAAGCCACTCTCTTCCTATTAGCACATGAGAAATTGCATAGTAAAGATGATGTTTTGCACTGTCATGAAGAGAAAGGGTGGAGTGTTGCTGGCCCATAGTTTTTACTTTTTCCTTGTGAATTTATTCAGACACGGGAATGCTGGTGAAAGGTGGTTTGTAGCTGTAGGGATGGAAATCCTCTCCCCTTCCACAGAGCAGAAAAGAGACAATCCGTGAACAAACCATGTACCTCAGCCTTTTTTCTCATAATTCAGGCTTGATATATAGGGTACGTCTAGACTACAGGCTTTTGTCAACAGAAGTTTTGTCAACAGATAGTGTTGATAAAGCTTCTGTCGACAGAGCATCTAGACTACATCCAGTTCTGATGACAAAGCAAGCCACTCTGTCGACATGACAGTGTAGACACAAAGGACGGTGTAGATGCAATAACGCCTTCTGTCGACCAAACTCTGTCGACAAAAGGCGTTATTCCTCGTAGAATGAGGTTTACAGCCATCGACAAAACTGCTGAGTTCTGTCGACATTATGTCAACAGAACTCAGTGGCAGTGTAGATGCAGGTATAGTTTTGTTGACACTTTTGTCGATAAAACCCTGTAGTCTAGACACACCCGTAATAAAGCCCTCTCCTCTGGCATCTCTGCATTACTTCAGAAAGCACTGCCATGCATGGCTGTTCCAACCTTTCCTACGATCATCTCATTGGTCTGACTAGCTTCTAGAGACCCTCCTAGCTGAGGGCCCTGTTGTGCAAGATGCAGTAGGTCCACAGTAGCAGCAGCAGAAGCCGGGAGCCCTGAGGCCCCTAGAAGCACCCTGTTGGCAGGCCTGGATTTGATGGAGGATATGGAGACTGTGTGGACATTTACAGAGAGCCCCTCAAGCATGAAGGGCAGTGTGGGAGAAAGCACAAAGGCATCTGCTTGAACGTGTCACAAACGGGCCATGGGAGGCTATCATCAATACTGAACAAGAGAGGCCATGCAGGGTAGGAGCTGGACATGAAGGGCCTTGAAAGAGGAGATAAGTGGCTTATCTTCGATAGTTTTGAAAAGAGAGCCTTCATCTAGGAGACCTGGTTACCTGTAAAGTGGCCATTTATGGTGGCTTTACTGCTAGAAACAGGGCTTGCACCCTCCAGTCATGTCACGCAGCCCCCACGTGGTCGTTCATGACTGTTGCGCAGCACTGACCTGGGCTAGATTTGAAGGCGCAAGGCTCCATATCCCATCCGGGGGCCCTCCAGCTCCTGTACGCACATGTAAACACCCATCTATGGTGACAGTAAGAAAAGAAATCATCAGAGAACTTCGCAGTCTCTCAGCTATGGGACTGTGACTCCTTAAACACGGACGTGTGTCCCAAATTCATTCTGTATGGTGCTTTAAAGGCCAAATGTTCATTGGTGTGGGAGGTAAGGGTGTTGGGGTGTTGTAGCACCCCCTGGTTTTGTGTCTGGCTTCACCGCACTTGGGGGCCAGCCCTACTGCTGGCTCTTCCAGCCCCAGATCCTGGCCTCCAGGTTCTGCTTCTACAGGCTTTGCCCCCACCCCACCCCAAGGTCCTGCCAGTCTTCAGGGTCCTATCACCCGCCATCCCCACAGCTCTGCCGACCCCTGTCCCAGGGCAGTGAGGGTTGCCTTTGGACACATGGCCTGAAATACTGTCAGCTCTTTCGCCAAAGCAATCGCCTTCTAAAAGATCTCAACGGCTCCTTCAGCTGATAGCTAGAAAACCAAAGAATTATTTGCTTTAGTAAATCCTGACTGAGGCTTTTTTTTTCCACTGACATGGAAGCAAGGCAAAAGCCGACTATGAAAGTGAATTATTATAAGTTATGGGTTCCAGAGCCATCATTTCACTCCCCCCCAAGGTTATGTACAGTCCTGCGGTTTTTGACTGCCAGGTCTGGCCTTGTTTATGATCCATCTGCTGCAGATACATGTAGGTTTCCGTGCACTCTGTACACTGTGACTTCTTCAGTGCCTGAAGTCTGACCAAATGTGTTTAAGTGTTTTATTTGTAAGGGGAAAGGAGCGAATGTATATTCAACCCAAACCATCTAGAGAATGAAATCCTGCCCCTAGACAAAGATTGACAGAGTTGAGTGGGGAAATTTGCATTGCTGGCTTCAAATAAAGTAAAATATACTTTTTTTCCCCCAAAAATCGGATTGACATTTTCCATAAAATCCAAGGGCAGTTTCCACAGATGAAAATCTGCCATTTTGCTCCAGATTGTAAGTTTTGATGCAAATATGCTACAATTTTTCTGCTTCAAACAAAATCCTTTAAATACATACATTAGAAAAAGTTGTTTTGATTCCCAATTAGAATAGCCAGAACCTGAGGAGCTGTAATTAGTATAGCTCCGAGAAATAACTAGAGCAGGGCCAATTTACCCCAGTCAAAGTTCTGAAAAATTACAGGAAATCGGGTACTCAGGTACACAAATGTTAGGATTTGTACTTTCAATTAATTGCTGACCCTCTTAAAATGAAGTTCAAGTTGAAGCACATTCATTATCAGATTTTTTTCTTCTTTCAAAAAAAAAAAGTATGTAAAGCTGAGACGTTATTTAAGCTCCCCTCCCCCCCACCACCACCACCGCTT
The DNA here is from genome assembly GCF_049634645.1 of Pelodiscus sinensis. NCBI lineage: Eukaryota > Metazoa > Chordata > Testudines > Trionychidae > Pelodiscus > Pelodiscus sinensis. The sequence continues at coordinate 24,171,586 of NC_134730.1, read as the reverse complement.
GACATATTTAGACCAGCTACTAATCAAGGAAAGAAAGAGCGTAAGCATATTTCAAGCATGGATGAAGATTAATTGCTACACATTGGTGGATATTCTTTTCCTCCTAGACGGCTAACAATCTACATTGAAACGCTTTGTTTTTGTTTCCATTTAACTGGAACGTGCCAAGCAGACACTAGCGAAAGTTGTGTGGTAGACATACGAGTAATTCGTTATGAACTGCAGTCTTATATTAACAAAGTTCCCCAGAAGCCAAGTGGAACCAGTTGTCTTACAGTGCGGTCACATTTGTTAACAAACTTTTCAACTGAGCTGCTCTTTTCCCCCTTCAGTCATGGAGTTGCCATAGCCAGAACATTGTTGTGGGTGTGGGTGTGTGTTTGTTTGTTTGTTTGCATTTTCTTTTTTCTTTTCCTTCCAAAACTCCTGAGGAATAATCTGTGTAATGGCTGAATTATTCCAAAATTGCTTTCAAAGTCTGTGCACCAGCCTGAGAAATGACGATGTCTAGGAAAAGGCTATTCTCATGAATATGCAGAAAAGATCTCAGTGTTCCTATAAGCAAAAAAAAATATTTTGGGGTTTTCATAATATGAAAGGCTTAGGTATATAACGAGGGAAACAGAGGAATAGACCACTAACTCTGATCAGCTCATAACAACTTAATTAAACTGGGTACAAAATCCAAATCCAACCTCATAGTCTACATTTTCCCACAAAAAATGGGAAGAACTTAACTGTGAGAGCTGGCAAGTGGGAATAAGGAACTACAAAGATTTAATGTATTCCAAAATAATTCATACAAGACAAGTGAACTTTCTGCCTTCAAAAGGATTATTTATAGTGAACATGAGAATGGCCAGACTGGGTCAGCCCCAAGGTCCATCTAGCCCAATGTCCTGTCTGCTGACAGTGGCCAATGCCAGGTGCCCCAGAGGGTAGGAACAGAACAGGTAATCATCATGTGATCTCTCCTGTCAGCCATTCCCAGCTTCTGACAAACAGAGGGTAGGGACACCGCTCCTACCCATCCTGGCTAGGAATTGATGAACCTATCCTCCATGAATGTACCTAGCTCTTTTTTAACCCTGTTAAAGTCCTAGTCTTTACAACATCCTCTGGCAAGGAGTTCCACAAGTTAACTCTGTATTGTACAAAGAAATACTGCCTTTTGCTTGTTTTAAACCTGCTAACTATTAATTTCATTTGGTGACTGCTAGTTCTTGTGTTATGGGAAGGAATACATAACATGTCTTTATTCCCTTTTTCCGCACTCATCATGACTTTCTAGATCTCTATCATATCCCCCCTTCAGCATCTCTTTTCCAAGCTGAAAAGTCCCAGTTTTATTAACCTCTCTTCATAAGACAGCTTTTCCATAACCCTAACAATTTTTGTTGCTCTTCTTTGAACCTTTCCCAATTCCAAGATACTTTTTGTGAAAGGAGGTGATCACATCTGCATGCAATATTCAAGATGTGGGTGTACCATAGATTTATAGAGACAATAAGACATTTCTCTTAGTCTCAATCCCTTTCTTAATGATTTCTAACATTCTGTTTGCTTTTGTGACTGCTGCTGCACAGTGAGTGGATATTTTCAGAGAACTATTCACAATGACTCCAAGATCAATTCCAACGCTTTTTTTTTCTTGCTCAGATGCCATCATGAGAGTCAATCCAAAGATAGCAGATCACAAATTGAACATGGTGCTATTGTGAAAAAGGCAAATGTCATCCTGAGCTGCATTAGCAGATGTCTCTGAGGGTACGTCTACACTAGCCCCCTAGATCAATCTAGGGAGGCTAATGAGGGTGACAGAAATTGAAAATCAAGCCCAGGATTTAAATATCCCATGCTTGATTTGCATGTTCCCAGCCGGTCGCCATTTTAGAAGTTGACTAGCCCGAAGTAACTGCCTGCGTCTACACGCGGCAGTGAAACGGGATTCCGATTTAAAGCCCCTAATTTGAATTAGCTGGTAAACCTCACTGCAGGAGGAATACCAACTAATTCGAGTTAGGGCTTTAAATTGGAATCCCGTTTCACTGCCGCGTGTAGACGCAGGCAGTTACTTCGGGCTAGTCAATTTCTAAAATGGTGACCTGCCAGGAATATGCAAATCAAGGGCGGGCTATTTAAATCCTGGGTTTGACTTGCAATTCCGGTCACACTCCTTAGCCTCCCTAGATCGATCTAGGGGGCTGGTGTAGACGTACCCTTATATACAGCCAGTGGAGATAATTGTTCCATTCTACTTGGCACTAATGGGGTCTCAACAGAAGTACTTTCTTAAAGTGTGGTACCCAAAACTGGAGAAAGATATAGATGAACTGGAGAGATTCCAAAGGAGAACAACAAAACGTGATAAGAGAGTTAGAAAACACAACCAGTGAGGAAAGAATTGGTCACCTCTAGAGAAGACATGAGTCTTCAAATATGTAAAAAGTTGTCAGAAAAATTAGTGATCGGGTTTTTTTTCAATGTCCACTGTGGCAGACAATGAAGTAATCAGCTTAAATTGCAGCAAGGGAGATTTAGGGGAAGTTTCTGACTATAGCATAGTAAGCACTAGGGCAGTGAAATCTGCAGAACAGTGGAGGTTCGAGGTGTTCAAGAACAGATTAGATAACTAGATCATCCACGAGGGATGATCTAGTTATATTTAATCCTGTCCCACTGCAGAGGGGGTGGACTTGATGACTTTGTAAGTCTTTTCCAGGCCTATGCTTCTGTGATTCTGCTGTGACCTTCTGGGTGTGGTGCACGGTCCCCTCTAGTGGCACTGAGAATAATGAATCTACTCTACAGTCTGAGCTAATAACCAGCTGGCTTTGAGCTCACGGGATAGAGGCCAGCTTTACAAGTGGGGGCTCATTCGGGATTTCAATCGGGATATCTTTGAAACTCGGGATGTGCTTCCTCAGCTCGGAGAAGTAAGCGACTCACACACCATCTGGATGTGGTGCATTGGCCTATCTGGGATATGTCTGGACTACAGAGCTTCCAGAGGTATCCCAGGGAATGCACATCTGAAAAGTGGATGTGTTCTTTCGGCATCCCTGTATCCCTCTCACTGAGAGGAATAAGCGATGTTCCGAAAGAGGATTTTTTTCTGAAATTTGGCCCCATGGAGATGGCCCAAATTTCGAAAAAGCCTCTTTCAGGGAAAAAAGCGGAAAAAGATATGCAAATTGCAGTTCCTCATTTTTTGAGGATTACAGGATCTGTCAAAAAAGGGTTTATTTTCAACAGATCCGCTTCTAGACTGCCACTTTTTTTTCCAAAAAGCTCTGTTTAGAAAAAAAAGCAGCAGCCATGTTTATGCTAATGAAGCATGGGATAGTTAAATCCCTGCTTCATTAGCAATTTTGACGTGCCTAATCTACGTCTCTGTCGACAGAGAGGTGTAGTCTAGATGTAGCCCCAGGGTTGGCCTACTCTAAAGGGGAAGGTCAATTTAAGATACACAACTCCAGCTACATTAAATACGGAGCTGGAGTCGACTGTCCACACAAGGGGAGGTTGACTGTCCATACAAGGGGAGGTCGACAGGAGCAAATGCTCTTATCGGTTACCTTACTCATGTGAGGAGCAGGAGTACCAGTGCCAACGGGGGCACCCTCTCGGTTTGATTTAGTGGGTCTTCCCTAGACCTGCTACATCGAACCTTGGAAGATCGACCACAGCAGCATCAGTCTTTCACATAGCGTAGACATGGCCCCACTAACTTGGGAAGGAGCAAACTCTGGCCAGCATGACACACTTTTGAAAGTCCCACCCTAGATTTGCAGAGACACAGACACAATTAGGAGAGAAAACAATTAATTTAATGAAGATACTTACCAACTTTGAGACACTTCCTACAAGACACTAGAAAGAATCCTGAACCCGGCCACATCTACTTCTGTGACAAATGTGATGTCTCCAAAAGCATTGTTCTATACCCTGATGACAAGCAAAGAGCATATCAATACACACTGAATTTGCAGTTACACAATATGGCATCCATACAGACTTCCTCATCACAGCCACATGTGGTTGGGTCTCATCTTTCAGTCCCTTGCCAGCATTCTGCACTGAACAATATTTAGTGCAAGAATTAAAATCAGTCACATATTTGCAGGACTTCCACAATAAAGCAAGATCACAGCAATGGAAACTCTGACTCAGACGCTCTGTATCACAGCCCATCAACACATTTCTCCATCTGGAAAAATATAGGCTTAGCAGGGCACCTGGAAAGTTAACAAGTCCAGGTGCTGATGGACCCAAGGGAAATCAAATTCTGTAGTTGAGGAACATTTCATTCTAGGTGCTACCCACCTCTATGTAGAAAGCCATCTCAAAGTCTATGGGCTACTTTATCCCAATTAAGCTCTATTTTGCACATCATGAACATTGCCCTTTGTGGACACCTTGGGTGTGTCTAGACTACAGGGTTTTGTTGACAAAAGTGGACTTTTGTCCACAAAACTATACCTGCGTCTACACTGCTGCTGAGTTCGGTCGACATAACGTTGACAGAACTCAGCAGTTTTGTCGATGGCTGTAAACCTCATTCTACAAGGAATAACGCGTTTTGTCGACAGAGTTCTGTTGACAGAAGGCGTTATTGCATCTACACTGTCCTTTGCATCTACACTGTCATGTCGACAAAGCAGCTTGCTTTGTCAACAGAACTGGATATAGTCTAGACGCTCTTTGTCAACAGAAGCCTGTAGTCTAGACGTACCCTCATAGAGGAAATGTCACAGTGGGAACTGTTTGTCAGCAATTACGGGCTGAGCAACCCAGCATAACCTCAAATTACCAGTTCATCCAGGTTTCATCAGCTCTAAGGAAAGTGAGAGGAGACAGAAAAAAAGGGAACCATTTTTTTAAAATGGTATTTCCTAACTATGGCCAGGTCTACACTAGGGAAGAAAGTTGACTTAAGATATGTAACTCCATTCACATGAATTGCGTAGCTGGAATTGAGACGTATCTTAGGTTGAATTTTCATGGTGTTCCCATTGCGGGAGGTCGATGGGAGATGCTCTCCCATCGACTTCCCTTACTCCTCACAACCCAGTGGAGAACAAGACTCAACGGGGACATGGTCAGCAGTCCATTTAGCAGGTCCTTACTACACCTATTAAATCGAACCCTGAAAGATCAATCTCCTCAGTGTTGATCTCCAGGTAAAAGGAGACAAGCTCTAAAAAAATCCCTTGCAAAGGCAATGCTCGGGGGCAGAGAATCAGGAGACCTGGGCTTTGTTGAAAGCTCTGCCACTGATCTACTGCATGTCCCACTCTGTGCTTCAGTTCCCCAGCCGCCAAATGGGAATCGGTTATTTTGTAAAGGTCTCTGGATTAAAAAAACCATACAGAACTAAGTGTTCATTGTTTGAAAGGGGCTTCCCTTTGTAACACCTTCCTGTGTTCAGTGAATAAGACACCAAAGCTAATGAACTCACGAGTCAGAACCAGCAATGTTTGTGTTTTTGAAACAATCCAAGGTTACCAGGAGGAAAAGATTAAATGCCATGGATGGAAACTCCGCCTGTGTAGGATGTCGTGCACTTCGCTAAAGAACATGGAAGAAAGTGGTCAGTGGGCCATGGCAGCAATTTAATAATTCCTGGGCATGGAAAAAATGCTATGGAATCCCTAAGAGGGAAAACCGAGCCATTGTAGAAGACGGAAACAAACACAAACAGAATTAGCAACATGGTGTTTTGATTGAGAAATGTGGACACTGAGGAAATTAGATGAAAGGGGAACAGAATCAAATTACCCTTTTCAGCCTAACCATATACAGAAATTGGATGTTGGTGGACTTCCAGGGAAGATTCCTATGCCTGTGTATGCATCAGTGCCCGTTTTAAGAAGCTGTGTATGAAAAGAGTCAGGGTGGTCTTTCCGGTTTCACGGCTTGGTCGTGGTACTGAGCCCATCTGTCCCATAATCTGTCTGCTTTAAAGTGTACCAAAGAGAAAGTGTCCCCAGTAAATTTTCCACAGGCCTCCATTATTAATGCTTCCACAAAGCAGTTCTCAGCCTATGCCATTCTATGGGCCATTGAGTCAGTCAGGAATACTGTCTTAACAATATAAAGTTTCTAACAGCGGTGGCAAAGTTCTAGCTGTGCCCCATGCGTCTTGCACTACTGGCGGATAATATTAGCCTCAGAAACGCTGTGGTCCTAAACACAACCCCTTACTCTTTACAGGAAGCAGGGTCCACAGCTTAGTGAGTCATACTCATCACAGGCTAGACCAACGTTTTGGGGTGAAAACCCCCTAATAGTCCTGGTCTCCCGTCTTGGGACAGGCTCTGTCTTGGCATGGGGGAAGATTAGGGGGGAACCCAGACCCGCTCACTACTCCATGGTCCAGCCCAGTGCCCCTAAAGTAGCAGCAGCAGTCAAGGTTGTTTTTCTTTCCGACGTGGCAGCTTTTTCTCTGGGCCACTTCCCCAAACACCTCCTCCAAAATGTCTCCCTCTGGTACCCGTTAACCAGCTCTCAGCTCACACACAGCTTCTGGTTCCTCCCTTGTCTCCTTCTGGTCCGTCTTTCTTTGTCTTCCCCCTCTCTTTACCTAGGGGAGGCCTTTTAAAGAAACTCCACTGGCTGTAATTGGCTGCAGATGTTGAGTGAATTGCCTGAGGGAGCAATCTAGTTAATTAGCCCCAGGTGTTTTCCTTCCTTGATTTTTATAGCAGTAGGCTCTAGTAGTTTACTCTGGAAGAGAAAACCACTTATCCAGTGCCCTGTATACCACCAGAGTGTGGCAGGCTGCTGGCTTAGGTCTGTCACACAGTATAAAGTGCAAGGGTTTTCCTTACTGACTCTAGAGAAGAATGAAAGAGCTTCAATCACTCCAGCCACTGAGCCCTAAAGCAGAGAAAGATCATTTTAACACAACAAATTTGGTTTTGTTAGGCATTCCAAGAACAGAAGGAGAGCTAATTGTATTCATTTCCATTTGTCGGTTTCATTTTGTAAATAATTCAGGCTCTTCAGACCTTGAACGAGTGACTAGCTTCTCACCTTCTGATCAACTGTTGGGAGTAGTCCACATCCATCCTGACTGAATTGGCTTCGTTAGCACTGGTCCTCCCACATGGGAATGTAACACTCTCATCTTTACGTATGTATATATCCCTGCCAACCTGAAGCTTCCACTTCATGCCTCTGATGAAGTGGGCTCCAGACCATGAAAGCTGATGCCCAAATAAATGTGTTTAAGATGCCAACGGACTCCTCATTGTTTTTGCTGAAACATACTAACACAGTAACCACTCTGAAACTATTTTAATTAAATAGTGGAAGAAAATTGTCACTTCCACTATTTGATCTGAGGAAGTGGGTCTGGCTCACGAAAGCTCATCACCTATTAAACCATCTTGTTAGTCTTTAAAGTGCTACACAGTCCTGTTTTTTGTTTCAGCTGCACCAGACTAACACGGCTACATTTCTACCACTATTTTAATTAGGCTACTTTCATCTTGAGTTATGTACTATTGAACAGGATATATGCCACCAACACAAGAAAGTATTTATCTCATACGTCTGATGTTCTTTCCAAGATATAAGAAGACCCCAAAGCCTCCATTCCAACCACTCAACCTCCTCAAATGCCTCATCAACAGGATGAGCCTTGTGGTATGTGTCTAAGGCAAACAGAGTCAGGGTATTTTAGTCCAAGCAGACGAGTGGGCTCAAAAGTCAAAAGTTCCTCAAAGACTTGGCTGCCAAGATCTCACCTTTACTACCATTTGGAATTGCAGTAAATGGGCATGAGACCTTCTCCCAGGCAAGCTGATCCCAAGCTCTTTAAGGCTTTCTAAGACATTGAAACACAGCTAGGAAGCTAACCTATTCTTCAGTTACCTTAATGAGAAGTGGTAGGAAAGCATCTGGAAACCCGTTACCGTCTCTGCCAACTCCAGTAAGTGATTCAGCCAATCCACCATATTCACCTGTTTTTTCCAGATGGAGGTTCAGCCATATTCTGGCCCCTGCCCAAATCTCAGTCAAATACCAAAAGAGCCTGCTTAAGGGCTCTGCCTATCTCTTGGCAGAGGTATCTCAGAAATACCTTCTTGTGAATACAGGCCTGATATGCACCTTTTCCTCATGGCCAGTAGTTCTACAGGAGGAAAGCATATATTTAGCGAAAACTCCACACCATCCCTATAAAATTACACGAAGAATCCCATTGCCTCCAGACCTTCAGAAACCCAATGGCTGTGTCTACATTGGCATGATTTTGTGCAAAAGTGGCCGCTTTTGCACAAAAACATGATGCCTTTCTACACTGGTGGGGAGTTCTTGCGCAAGAACACTGACATTCTAATGTATGAAATCAGTGCTTCTTGCGCAAGAACTATGATGCTCCCGCTCTGGAATAAGCCCTCTTGTGCAACTGTTCTTGCGCAAGAGGCCAGTGTAAACATGCAACATGAATTTCTTGCACAAGAAAGCCCGATGGCTAAAATGGCCATCGGAGCTTTCTTGTGCAAGAAAGCGTCTACACTGGCACGGATGCTTTTGAGCTAAAGCACATGCCAGTGTAGATGCTCTCTTGTGCAAATACTTTAACGCAAAAACTCTTGCGTTAAAAGTTTTTGTGCAAAATCTTGCCAATGTAGACATAGCCAATATGTATAAGCTGCCAAGGACAACCCATAAATGCTGCGTCAACTTGAATGAAGCGTTCATGCAAACATGCACATGGTGCCAACCGTGGCTAAAGCGCATCTGATTCTTCTGCTAAGGCATCCAGGAGGGAAGCAAAATTATACCTCAGTCTGTAAACAGAACAAGTACTTTCACTTTCCTGTTCTTAGAATCAATGCAATGTGAAGAGTTGCCTTCTGAGGAAGGCTGTATAATCAGCAGTAAAAAGAGTGCAAGCAAAATTAGCCTATACTGGAGGATTATAGGCACTTGATATTTGGTTAACTGGCCTGACCCACCATTGTTGCCTAGGAAAAGCAGTCTAGTACTGAAAACTGCTATGCTAGCAACTATGTGTGGGTATGTCTACACTACCCCGCTAGTTCGAACTAGCGGGGTAATGTAGGCATACCGCAATTGCAAATGAAGCCCGGGATTTGAATTTCCCGGGCTTCATTTGCATAAGCGGGGCGCCGCCATTTTTCAAATCCCCGCTCGTTCGAACCCTGTGCTGCGCGGCTACACGCGGCACGAACTAGGTAGTTCGAACTAGGCTTCCTAGTTTGAACTACCGTTATTCCTCGTGGAATGAGGAGTAACGGTAGTTCGAACTAGGAAGCCTAGTTCGAACTACCTAGTTCGTGCTGCGTGTAGCCGCTCGGCACGGGGTTCGAACGAGCGGGGATTTGAAAAATGGCGGCGCCCCGCTTATGCAAATGAAGCCCGGGAAATTCAAATCCCGGGCTTCATTTGTAATTGTGGTATGCCTACATTACCCCGCTAGTTCGAACTAGCTGGGTAGTGTAGACATACCCTGTGTGTTTATAATTCTCAGAGGAGAAGTTGTGTCATACATGCATATCAAAAGAAGGGAGTTATGTCTTCCACATATATATATATCTCTACCTCTGTGATTTCCACTCCATGCATCCAATGAAGTGGTTTTTAGCCATGAAAATTTATGACCAAATAAACCTGTTAGTCTTTAAAGTGCCACAGGACTCCTTGTTTTGTTTGTAATGCATAATATATAAGTATGCGGTATAAGTACACCTTTGTATGCAAATAAATATCAACTGAACATAAGCAAATATAGAATATGTACAGTTTTCTGTTTTTAAGTAAACCATTCCAGCTGAAGTATAGTTTCATATAAGTTCTCCCACTAGTTGTTTATTAATTATTATTATCATTTTATTACGTCTCTTTAGTTATTGGCAGTCGCCTCTTGTAATTGCAGCAAAAAATTTGGGGAGGCGCCATCTTACTTCAATCACCCTCAGCTTGTTGACTTTTGACTCCATATGTGTCACACTTCAACATGAAGACATTTAGCAAAGCCCCACATAGTGCCATAGCATCTTCACGGTTGAGAACCGGTTCAAGTGATTTTACTAACTCTGTACTTTGAGCCTTGAAAGGGGCCCCGTTTAAGACAGAATTCAAAATTGGCAGCTCATCTTGGAATGTTCTTCTCCGTGAGCATATTATGAAAATTGCATCGCTATCAGAATCTGAATGCTAAAGCTTTTGGACACACCTGTGTTTCACCTACCTCTAATCAGAACCTTCCCAAATATTCAAGGTACTAAACTCCCTGATGCAGAAAACAAAACAAAAGAAGAGTGTTTTATGTGTTTTGGCTCCCAATCTCAACATGAATGCAACTGCACCATTGTATTCTGTGCATGTATTCTGTGAAGTGTCTCATTCAAAATATTTGCTCAAAGTGCTTTCAAAGAGGGGGGGAAAGGAAAGGAGAAAAGAAAACACCAGATTTCTGGGTGTGATGCATTTGAGCTGACAGCACACATCTATAAGGCTACATCTAAACTGTAAGTCTTTTTCGACAGATGCTTTGTCGATAGATACTGTTGACAAAGCCTCTGTCGAAAAAGAGCATCTAGATTACAATCAATATTGTCAAAAAAGCAAGCTTCTTTTTCGACAGAGAGTCTAGACGTTCTCTTTCGAAAAAGCACAGTTTCCATGCAATAGCGCCTGTTTTCAAAAGAGTACTTTCAAAAAAAGGCATTATTCCTCGTACAATGAAGTTTACCACTGTTGACAAAACTGCCGCGTTCTGTCGACTTACTGTCGACAGAACCCAGTGGAAATATAGACGCAGGTATAGTTTTATCGACAAAAGCCAACTTTTGTCGAAAAAATCCTGTAATCTAGACGCACCCTAAGATTTGCCATAGAAACCCACCGTTCTTGCAGCACTCATTAGAACTTTATCTCTCTGGGCTCTATGTCATCTTACACTGTATTCCAGAGCTTTGGTTGGCGTTAAATACTTTCCTGCCATTCTGGCTCACAATATCAAAGCATGGCATACCTTCTTATAAAGCCCACTTTAAATCGGACTGCTTTCTGATGTCTCTACTCAGACCTACTGGCAATCTTTCAGTGCCCCTGGCTTTGGATTTGGTTTGTAGTTTCACTATGTCTGCCAGATTTATACTAGCCCACTCCTCAGATGGGGTAAATTGACATAGTAGCAGAGCTATGTTAATTTACCCCCAGCTAAAGAGCTGGCCCATTATTATCAACTCACCATGAGAACAGACTGATCCAGTGGATAAGCACCAGATGGCCGAGGGGGGGGGGGGGCGGGGAGCGTTTGTTGTGGCTACTGTAATATAAATAATAACATTAATTATATGCCTGATGCCTTTCCAAACGTTAGCTGTTACCTTCAAAAACGCTACCTGAAACTGGCTTACCTTTCCCATTTGCGATGAGTCCATTTGACCCCCATGGGACACAGCCACCCTCCATAGCTTTACTTGCTCTACGGACTACACGACCTAGATGCAATGAAATTCATCAGAGCATTATGAATTATTGGTCTTCTAGCTCTGCGCATCCCACTGTGCCATGTGTTTGCTCACAGGGAATGGGGCCTGCTTCCATTTACAGCAATTAATCACTTTTCCATCAACTGTTTCATGATTAGCCACAGAGCAGATGTGTTTCCACTAAGAAGCCCCCAAGTGGCCCTTACCCAGGGTCTGTGAAGTTAATGAAGCTTACGTTGCCTAAGCAAAGTTTTAATTTTCAGCTTCCTCCCGTTTCTAGCCACAACACCAAGCAAGCAAACAAAATGAACTGGGAATCCTGTGACAGAGTTACAGTATGCAGGATAAACTTCCTGCCAAATAATAAAATGTGTCCTTTCGTTTAACGTGATTAGTAATAGCTAAAACTTGCACTGGTATTTTTATAAGGTTCTGAAATAAAACATTAAAATAAGCATGCACGCCTCTTTATACTAGGGTGGTAAATCCAAGCTCTAGACTTCCCCCAATTAACCTCAATATTTCAGCAATGAAAGGGAGTGGCAGCTGGCTCCGTGGGAGAATGTCTGCTTTCAAAATATTGCTCCATCTCAGGAAATTTTCACACACAGTGGTTGCCATTAAAAAGTCAACACTTCTAACAGTGGCAAGTACGTAGCAAACGTTTGGATGCAATAAAAATAATGACTAATGAAAGGTGGAAATAATAATAAGTTACCGCACAGTGACATTTTATCTCTCTTTCTACCTTACGGCGGTGGTCCTCAAAGCGTGGCCTGCGAGCGTCTTTCAGGTGGGCTGCAGGCTTGGGGCTCACCACTGGGGGTGGGGCCTGAGCCTCGTGGGCCGGGTCTGGCTTGTGGGGGAAGGAAGCAGCTCCATTCACGGCTGCTGCCCCTCCGCCTGGCTGGGGGAACAGCACCACAGGAAACCACTTGCCTGAAGCCTTTCCCTGCTGCTCCCATTGGCCAGAATCACAGCCAATGAGAGCAGCGGGCGCAGGTTCCTGGGAGGAGCAGTGTGTGTGGAGCCAGATAAGTGCCCCCATCTCCCTCATGCCCAGACCACGCACTTCTACTCCTGGTCTTCACAGAGCTGGAGCTGCCTGAGCCATGCTCTAGATACCAGAGCAGGCGAAAGACTCCTTTGGTGGAGAGTGGAAGTTAATTAGGGTATGTCTAGACTACAGGCTTTTGTCGACAGAAGTTTTGTCCGCAGATACTGTTGACAAAGCTTCTGTCGACAAAGAGCGTCTAGACTACATCCAGTTCTGTCGACAAAACAAGCCGCTTTGTCGACATGACAGTGTAGACGCAAAGGACAGTGTAGATGCAATAACGCCTTCTGTCGACAGGACTCTGTCGACAAAAGGCGTTATTCCTCATAAAATGAGGTTTACAGCCATCGACAAAACTGCTGGGTTTTGTCGACATTATGTCGACAGAATTCAGCAGCAGTGTAGACGCAGGTATAGTTTTTGTGGACAAAAGTCCACTTTTGTCCACAAAACCCTGTAGTCCAGACACACCCTTAGAGACTCCCACCCTGAGAAGTTCTGCTTCTCTCTCAGCTCCTCAAACCATAAAACAGAAATGAAAACTAACCTCTTGGTCTCTGTGTCAGGCTGTCCCCGCCCATGGAGCAACCTTGGCTCATCATTGGACTGACAAACTGCTTCTCCATATCAGCCCGAGCACAAGTCTCCATGTTGGTCTCAGCAGGGGAGGTTTCTACGCTTCGGTCCCTGCCTCACATTCCATGGCTGTGGGGAAATGATGTTAGAGGTAGCTCATAGCCACTGTCGTTCTCATACACATGCTAGAGCCGGGGTGGTCAATAAAACCATTGGGGTTCACCAGGGTTAGCCCCTGGCAGGCCGCTATATTGACCTGCACCTCTGCATGTACTGGCAATTGCAATTTCCGTTGGCTGGGAACAGCGATCCATGGCCAATGGGAGCCCCTGTACCTGTGGAGGCTCACATAAAAAAGGTGATGTGGGAGCCCAATGGGAGACCAGATCCCTCCCCTGTTGCTATAGGCTCAGTCCTTCATTCCAGGAGGCGGTAAACTCCAAATAGGAGTTACCTAGAGAATTAGACCTTTGCTACAATGTTCTACAGAATTGTTCTGAAATCCTACAACAATCACATTCTCTCTTAAACACTACACCTTTTAGAAAATGTTCTATGGACCCTCTTTTGGAATTTCTATAAACCATTATTGGGTTCAGCTCCGATAAATCGCATTGGCTTCTTCGTTAAGATGTTTGGGGTTCATGGCCTCGTTAGTCTGCGACCACTAGAAGACAAAGCTGAGCGATGTCAGGGCAATAGCACCAAAGCAGTGGTTCTGAAACTGTGGTGTGCAGACCACTTGCAGGTGGGCCACGGACTCAGAGATCCTCCTCCCGCAGTGGGGAGCCTGCACTGGAACTCCAGCACCCTCCCTAACCACGAGGATGGAGTGCCAGTTCCACCTTCCCACTGTGTGGAGGAGAGAGGGAACAAACCTCATGGGCTGTATCTGGCTTGCACAGGAAATGACTTGCCCAGAGGCTTTCCCTGCTGCTCCTATTGGCCAGAATCATGGCCAATGGGAGTAGCAGGTGCTTCAGAGCCAGGTGAGTGCCTCCATCCTCTTTATGACAATACCCCATACCTTCCCCTCTCCCCCCCATACTCATTTTGTCATCATAGATGGTTGGCTGGTGGTCTGTGGAAAGGTCTGCATTAGGCAGGGATGGGCCTCAGGCCAACAAGTTTAAGAACCACTGCACTAGAGGGTGTCAAACTCTGCTCTGATTCATACACACATTGTGAGAGCATTGGCAGACACACAAATAGTGCATTGTTATTTAAATTGCATTGACTCAATATCATTTACTCAGTCACTGCACCAAATTCATGCAATATGAGAGAACGGAAAAAAGATTAAGTCTCTCGCATACACAAAAATAACATTGCCCGCAAAAAAACAAAATTAAAAAATGATCTCTTAACCACGTCTCTAAAAATAACCCCCCCAAAAGTGTCACGTTTCTAATTAAGGCTCAATAAATTTGAATAAAGTGAGAAAATCACATCTGGGCTCTGGCTGCTATGGTGTTTGTTACCACAGCATGCGTGAGGTTACGTCTGGGACGACTTGTCAGCTTTGCTTTACCTCACATATGGGACTGGGTATGAAATAAAACCCAAGAGTTTTTACTCTCTACAATAAAAGCCAAGCTAACATAAAAGGAGATTAATTGCAACAGCAGTGACTGCTTTCATTTCCCAATGAACTTTCTCTACAGTACCAGTAATCATGATCCGGTTTTTTTTCCCCCTTCAGAAAATGTTTCAGCAGAGCAAAACTGCGGATGCTTAAGATACATGCACACATCTGTTCTTCCAAGTGATCAACATTACATCCATCTCTGTGTGATATGCAATTAATCATCCCAGCGTATTTTGCTTTGTAGTTTTATACAAATCCGGTTGTTTATGACTATTCGTGTACTAATAATATTTTCCATCCCAACAGCAGATTGTGTAACAGAAGCGAAAAATGTTATATTTAGTTCACTGAGGGAAGAAGTTAGGTGGGACGGTGGAATTTAGCCTGTACTGGAGTGAAGATAAGGGAGGTATGATCATTATCAATGACATGCCACACTTTTACATCTTCAGAGCAAACAATTATCGCGACCATCTAGTGACATAGGCAAGTACTGAATCTCCATGTTGAATGTAGAGAAAACCAAGACACATCCAAAGGTTATGGTTCCTTCTTTCTTTTCTATCTAGGGGTACGTCTAAACTGCACCCCTGTCGGCAAAGGGATGTAAATTAGACGTATCGAAACTGCAAATTAAGCTGGGATTTAAATATCCCATGCTTCATTTGCATAATGGTGGCCGCCGCTTTTTTTCGAAATGGGGCTTTTAAAAAAGCATCAGTTTAGACATGGCATTTTTTACATTAATGCCCCATTTTGAAAGATTCTGTACTCCTCATTTTTGTAGTTTAGACGTACCCTTGGTTTCACACTCATCATCATGGTAAACTCTGACCAGTCCACAAGATCCTAAGTTTCAACTGACCTACACCTCCGGAAGATATTCAGTTCACCAGGCCTTCCTTTGTGAAGTGTATGAGCAGAGAGTAAATGGGGTAATTGCTGCATGGCCTGACTCTGGGCCTTTTAAATCGCTGCTGGGACCCCACATGGTGTGGTCCAGGCAGCACTGAGGGCTGGCTGAGGAGAGGTGCAGCATGGTGCAGGTGGTGCTGGCTGCACCTAGCTCTGCCCCATCCTCCTGAAGCCCCGCCCTTTCTGGGAGTCTGAAAGCCAAGCCCGCCCCCAGTTGCCCAGGGCCAGGCAAAGTCTGTCACCAGCCCTGAGTATGATATACAATATGTTCAATGAAAATAGACTAACCACATATTACGAGAGATCACCCAAGATGTGGTAATGGACACACTAGGAACCCAGTACCTGTTTGGTTTGCTCAGCACACACGTGCCTTCTGTGGTGTTCAAGACAGTTGGCCTGAACACCAGCACCACATATCAAGAAGGGGGCAGCACGGGGGTGAGATTTCT
The DNA here is from genome assembly GCF_049634645.1 of Pelodiscus sinensis. Taxonomy (NCBI): domain Eukaryota; kingdom Metazoa; phylum Chordata; order Testudines; family Trionychidae; genus Pelodiscus; species Pelodiscus sinensis. Next base: position 24,155,524 of record NC_134730.1, on the reverse strand, counting down.
ACCTCTGTCATTTCCACTAGCTCCAGAACATGAGTGGGCTAGGTAGGAGCAAGGTGTGTTTCCGAGTGAAGGAAAGGAGTGAAACCTACTGATTAGACCAGGGGTGGCCAACCTGTGGCTCTAGAGCCACCTATCTCTCTTCTGAAGTTAATATCCGGCTCTTTGCTCAGGCACTGACTCAGGGCTGAAGGTACAGGTGCCAACTTTCCAGTGCTCAACTCCTGGCTCCACCTCCTCCTCCTCCAAACGTATTGGGCTCTCACTCCTTCCATCCCCCACAGAGCCTCCAGAGGGCCATGAAACAGCTGATTGCAGTCGACAGGAGGAGTGGGAAATAGGGTTGCCAGGTGTCCGGTACTGGCCTGGACAGTCCAGTATTTGCAGCTTCTGTCGGTTAAAAAAAAAAAAAAAGAAAAAGAAAATACTGGCAACCCTAGTGGGGAAGAAAGAGGAGGCAGTAGTCTGTGGGGCTGCTGGTAGGCAAAAGATGCTGAAGACAGGATAGGAGGCACTTGATGGGGACTGCTGACAGATTACTGTAGCTCTTTGGCAATGTACATTGGTAAACTGTGGCTCCTTCTCAGGCTCAGGTTGGCCATACCTGGATTAGACCAAGGAAGTCAGCTCCTGGTATTCTGAGTCCTGTTCCTGGCTCTGTTCCTCTGTTCCAGCTTAGAAAAGAGGAGACTTAGGGGGGATATGATAGAGGTCTATAAAATCATAACTTGTGTGGAAAAAGTGAATAAGGAAAAGTTATTTACTTGTTCCCATAACATAAGAACTAGGGGTCACCAAATGAACTTAACAAGTAGCGGATTCAAAACAAACAAAAGGAAGTGTTTCTTCACACAACGTAAAGTCAACCTGTGGAACTCCTTGCCAGAGGATGTTGTGAAGACCAGGACTTCAGCTGGATTTAAAAAAGAACTAGATAAATACATGAAGGATAGCTCCCATCAATGGTTATTAGCCAGAAGGGGCATAGATGATGTCCCCAAGCATTTTTTGTCAAAAGCTGGGAATGGGTGACAGGGGAGGGATCACCTGATGATTCCCTGTTCTGCTCATTCCCTCCAGGGCACCCAACATTGGTCACTGTTGAGAGATAGGATACTGGGCTAGATGGACTTTTGGTGTGACGTTGTGTTCTGACTAAATGGACATGTGACTTTGGGCAAGTTATTTACCTATTCACATCGACATTAGTTGGGGTTGGTCCTGCTTTGGGCAGGGGGTTGGACTCAATGACATCCTGAGGGTTCTTCCAACCCTAGGATTCTATGATTCTCTGATCATCCAGTGCCTTATGTAGCAAGGAGTTCTACTGATTTCAGTGATTTCCATGCGAATAAGGTTGCAAGATTCTGTCCCTTACTCCCTGCCTTGTTCTATTTGCCATGCTGTAAATTGAGGACGACATAATGACAGTAGTCATTCCCCTCAACAGGCTGCTGTGAAACCTAATTAACACAAAAGACACATTTGACGATCCTGCAATTGAAATATAACTTGTGAGTGTACATGAGTCATAAAGTGACTACAGATTGAACCTCTCTAGTCCAGCATCCTTGTGACCTGACCAGTGCCAAACCAGAGAATTTGCCAAATTGTTGGAGGTCAATATTGTCTAGCAGCATTACCAACACTTCCACTGGTTACTGGGCTTTTAGAAGACATTTAGGGGTGAATTAGAGCTAAATAACAGCACAGAACACTAAGCCAGGACTGATGGCTGGAAACAAACTTCATGGGACTATGGGAAACTTTTTGCCGCACCCATGATAAGTGGACATCTGGCTAACTAAAATCATGCCAGACCACAAATGTTGCCGAACCAGAGAGTGCCAGACTAGAGAGGGTCAACCTGTTACTTATTTGGTGGTTGTCATTATAATCGATAGAAATTTATTAATGAATTGATCTTCATAGTAAAAAACTAGATCAACTTTAGAGCAGGTAGTAACAGTCGTACACAGTTTCTCCAGAGATATAGACCATGATTCAGCACAACACTTGAACATGTGCTTCCATGTTGCACTACGTCAGGACGCTCGTCATGTTTGCATTTCCTACTGACATCCATCAAGAGCATGTTCTTAGCAACAAATAATTATAATGATGGTTCTTTTTATTTTTCAAAAAATTCTTTGATTTAATTCAGGCTTAGTCATGTAAACTGTTGAGTCATGTTGTTCCAAAAAAAATGTATCTAAATGCCAACCTAGTGTATAATTAAAATGCAAAAAAATGTCAGGCGGTGGCCAAGTTTTTGAGAATAAACATGAAGATTTTCCTAACCCACCCATGGGTTGGCATTTTGCTCCTCAAAATTGATCAACAGGAAAAGGTAACGGAATAACAAAAATTCCTTTTTTAATTGGGGGCTGGAAAGGGAAAATAAGTTGACTCTGTAGGGAAACTGGTTTTGCTCTCAAGCTTCATTTGCTCATTTCAAAAGCTTTTCGAACTTGATCGTGTTTTAAGAGAGAAGGAATTCATCTTCAAAGTGATTCTTTGGCTTGATGGGTCACTTTGTATAGGTTTAATTCTGTTTTGTTGTAGAACATGGGTTCCCAAACCGGGGGGGGGGGGGGGGTGGCATGAAGAAATTCCAAGGGGGGTACGAGGCGACCCATCCCCCCCATCAATCCCTTCCCCCAAGAAAGATCCTGGTCTGTCCATCTACTCCGGCATCCGCCGGAACAGGCACAGCTCGGGTTGGCTGGGGCAGTCTTCAAAATGGTCACCTTAAAAGGGCAATGCCTGCTGTGCTCTTAAAAGGGCAATTCTATTGATTGATTTTGCTCAACAAGTTTTGCTGCTTTTTGTGGGGGGACGCATGAGGGTTTCTCAAAAATCAAAAAGGGGGCATCATGTCAAAAAGTTTGCGAACCACTGCTGTAAAACATCACAAGCAATGAAAAGCAAACAGCTTTCATGTAACAGATAACAACAGTTAAATCCAGTGTCATTTTGACAGACGCAGTCTGTGGGCTCTTTTTAACCAAAAGAAGAACTGTAACCGAGCCTTATCCTGACTTGAGCAGCAACATGCCAATGCTCAGCACTAAATACGGAGGGAGACTATCAACTAATAACAGAATTTATTTTAAAGATCAAGGAGGAGCCCTATGGCAACTTAAAGACTCACAGATTTATTTGGGTAGTAGCTTTTGTGGGTAAAAACCACTTGCATCTCCCAAAAATGAAAGCATCTGCCCAATGAAATATGTGAGTCTTTAAGGTGCCACAGCGCTCTTCGTTGTTTTTCCAAATACAGACTAACACTCCCAGCCCTCTGAGACTTGAAGCTTTTAAACATTTTCACCAGCTTTTATTTTCCATTTTTCAACCAGCTCCACTCAGCAGATCTGATCCAGCCCTGCACAGAACTTTTCTCTACCAACCTCTGCTCTAGAATTGTAAGACTGGATGGGACCTCAAGAAGTCATCTAAGCTAGTCGCTAGCACTCAAGACAGGACTGTTAACCACCCACACCTGTCAACTACAACCAGCGTTAATACCATTTGCATAGGACTAAATGAGTCATCATTTTGGCTATACCAGATAGATAGAATCAAGAGGAGGCTATTACTTCAAAGTGGGAGTCTTGATCTAAGATGTCAATCACAATGAAGCTATGGTCATTTCTTAATCCACGAGTGTTTGTCAGAGATCAGTCTGCACAAATACACCAAGATAAAGGTTAAATATTGTACCCTTCTATCAATCTGAGGATACAACCAGCAGCAAGGAGTGATCTGGAAATAGAACTCACTGCTGACGAGTAAATATACTTTAGGCTATTTCCATGGGCACAAACTCCCCAAATTGGCGGTGTCATTCTTACTCTAATATTGCTATTCTTGGGCAGTCTGCATCTGTTATACAAGGTTAATGGAAATTTGCACCTTGTTTCTAGAAACAATTGTAGCAGTCGCTTACAATATTAAACCTCAGTGACATACTAATTTTGCTCTGTGTGCACTAAGAACCAAAACTCACACACAATTTGTAATATATTTTGGAAAAGTGGATGCTGGGGTGGGCGGATGTTTCCCTTTAGCATACGTTTGGATTCTCTTTAACGTACATAATGTTGGCTAACTAATGTTAGTAATAAGGCAAGCAATAGCAATATATGTATGACCTAAAGGTTAGTGAAATCAATGAGTCTTTCCATTGACTTCAGTGAGCTTTGGATCATATGTATGAGTACAATTTTTTTTTAAGTAAACTGTTCTTTATTTTATTTCACTTACCCTCGCATCCAAATAGTCCCTAAATAGACTTTGGGAAACAAACAATCTACTTACATAATGGTAGTATAGAAAAGATTTGTTTTTCCAAATATAACTTTTCTTTCTGGCTAATTTTTTTACAGTCTGGTCAACTCATGTCAATTTTTTGGGCAGCTGAATCCTTAGATCAGTGGTCCTCAAATGTTTTGGTCTGCGGCCCACCCCACTCAATACAGACCTTTCCATGGACCACCAGCCAACCGCCCACGATGACAAAATGGATGTAGCAGAGGTTGGGGGTGCAGTCTGACTGGGAGGAAAGGTTCAGGAATGGGTTGAGGATTTGGGGTCTGGCTGGGAAGTGGGGGACAGGAGTGGGCTGGGGTGGAGAGTCTGGAAGGGGGAGTGCATGAATGGCGTGGGGTGCAGGTTCTCATTGTGGGGGGGATGGGGTACAGGGTCTGGTTATGAGGGAGATGGGGCAGCACTCAACTGGCTCTGTGCATCCTGGCTCCTCCCAGGTATCGCCCCACCACTGCTCTTATTGGCTGTAATTCCAGCCAATGGGAGCAGAGGGAATAGCTTCCAGATGAGTGGTTTCCTCACTATGGTTTCCCCAGGTGGGGGGAGGAGGACCATCAGTGTGCGGACCCTCTTCCTACCCTCACAAGCTGGATCCAACTTGTGAGACTTATCTCCCCCACCCCACCCACTCCCATAGCTGGAAGCCAGTGCTGGAGCTCCAACCTCATGGAGGGGGGTGGGAAAGGGCTGGAGCACTAGCACAGGGAAGCAAGCCCTAATCCTCTGGCCCACCTGAAAAACAGTCGCAGACCACTAGTGGTCCACGGACCACACTTTGAGAACCACTGCCTTAGGGGTTTAGATTCCGTGAGCCAGACTCCTAAGTATCCAGTCGATTTTGCACTCAAGAAACACGAAACTTTTGGTCAAGCCCCCTATCTGGCCAGCAAGGAGCACTGACCTTGCAATGAATGTCTTGGTCTTTAATTCCATTCACCATCCCTAACCACCTTGGCAAATTTTGACACTGACCCTGCAAATCCTTGAGCAGCACGCAGCAGTGCAGGGTGAGGTACCCTAAGACAAGTGAAGCTTACCAGAGGACGTGAAGGAAGTTAAACTTTGGCATAGCCCTCCACACTGACTAGTAACAAATTTCAATTCCTCTATGCATCCACTCTTTGAACAGGATGATCACGCTGTCTGGATTTTCTCCTCAGACTTTATACCACTAGCACTCTCAGCGATCTACGAGACACTGCTGATTTCCTGAGGCAACTACAATGAATTGGTGATATTGAAAACACCATCCTGGCCACCATGGATAGTCACCGCATGAGGATGGACTACAGTGTGTCAGGAACAGTTTCTCCGATAATGACACAGCACCCCTGCTGTCTGAGCTTTGTGACTTTGTCCTCACCCATAACCATTTCCAATTTGGGGACAATTTATACTGTCAAGCCAGCGGCACTGCTATGGACACCTGCATGGCCCCTCAGTGCACCAACATTTTTATGGCTGTCTTAGAACAACACTTCCTCAGCTCTCGTCCCCTAGTACCTCTCCTCTACTTTGCTACACTGATGACATCTTCATCATCTGGACCTATGGGGAGCAGGCTCTTGAAGAATTCAACAGTGTCCATCCTATCAATCTCAGCCTGCACCAGTACACACAAGAGATCCACTTCCTGGACCCTACAGTGGAAATAAGTGACGGTCACGTAAACACCACCTTATACTGGAAAGCTACTGACCTCTATTCTTACCTACATGCCTCCAACTTCCAACCAGGACACGTCAAATGATCCATTGTCTACAGCCAAGTCCTAAGATACAACTTCATTTGCTCCAATCCCTGAGACAAACACCTACAAGATCGTTATCGAGCATTCTTAAAACTACAATACCCCCCCCCCCCCCGGGGAAGTGAGGAAACAGAGTAACAGAGCCAGATGGGTACCCAGAAGACTACAAGACAGGCCCAACAAGGAAAATAACAACACACCACTGGCCATCACCTGCTTACACCTCTCCAGCCCATCATCAACAATCTACAATCCATCCTGATTCCTCATGATCCCTCACTCTAACAGAGCTTAGGAGGCAGACCAGCCCTCACTTACAGACAGCCCCCCCAACCTGAAGCAAGTACTCACCAGCAACTACACACCTCAGAAACACTAAGCTAGGAACCAATCCCTGCTACAAACCCCAGTGCCAACTCTGCCCACACATCTACTCAAGCAACACTATCATAGGACCGGACCACATCAGCCACCCCATCAGGGGTTCATTCACCTGCATCTCTACTCACATGGTATGTGCCATCATGGGCCAGCAATGCCCCCTGCCATGTGCACTGGCCAAACCAGACTGTCTCTGTACCAAATGGACACAAATCAGATAGCCAGCATTGTAACATACAAAGAACAGTAGGAGAGCACTTCAATCTCCCTGGACACTCTGCAAAAGATTTAAAAGTGGCCATCCTTCAACAAAAACACTTCACAAAACAGACTTTGGAGAGAAACTGCAGAGCTGAAATTCATTGGCATGCTTGACACTAATAATCTGGGTTTGAATAGGGACTGGGAAAGGCTGGCTCACTACAAAAGCAATTTTCCCTGTCTTGGTATTCACACCTCCTCGTCAGCTGTTGGGAGCAGACCGCATCCACCCTCCCTGAATTGGCCTTATTAGCACTAATTCACCACATCATATGGTAACTCCCTTTTTTTCATGTGCTAGTATATAGATGCCTGCCTCTGTTATTTCCACTCTGACAAAGTGGGGTTTTGCCCACGAAAGCTTCTGCCCCCCCTCCCCAATAAATCTGTTAGCCTTTAAGGTGCCACAGGACTCCTTGTTTTTGCAGACACAGACTAACATGGCTACCCCTCTGATGTCTGTGCATCCATTCACCCACAACGCCACACACTAAACAAAGAGAAGGGAGGGGTGTTTGAGAGGCTTTGGTGGCCAGATTGGCAACCATCATTGTCTTGTACACCTTTGCAGAGTGGGTGTAAGACTGAGGGAGAGGAGAAGGCAATCCATTATGGTGCAAGGAAGTGAAGAAACATGCCCACCATCGTGAGTGTCATCCTCATTTTGTGAAGCATATGCTTGGCTTTTCACCCTAGGCTTCACGCTTGCTACCAGGGAAGAGTAACTGGAGGGCTACGTAGCAGTAGTTATCACAAGCCTCACTTCAGGATTCTGTGTCCTGCTCATCACCTTACACTTCAAACCCACAGAGGGCATTTTAGGCCAAGAATGCAATGAAAAGGTTATACAACATTCCCCCCTCACGCCACACTCATTCATTGCTCATGAGGCATTGAATATGCCAAGTATCATATCTGGGCCATTTCTCATGCTGGTCATATCCCTTCTTGGTTTTTTCATGCATTTTAAGGTCAGAAGGGACCGTTACGGTCAAGTAGCCAGATCCTGTTCATTAAACCCACCCACAGAATTTCACTGGGGAATTTTGTTGTTTAATATTGGGAAAGAAAGAAAGAAAGAAAGAAAGAAAGAAAGAAAGAAAGAAAGAAAGAAAGAAAGAAAGAAAGAAAGAAAGAAAGAAAGAAAGAAAGAAAGAAAGAAAGAAAGAAAGAAAGAAAGAAAGAAAGAAAGAAAGAAAGAAAGAAAGCAGCATATTTATGTATTTAAAATGTGCATGTTCGTATTTTATTAAAGAATATAATAAAACATTCAGCAGACTGTGATACAACAATTCAGACTGTTTGGCAGCGATGCCTCAGTTTCCATTTGTTTGAATGTAAGATTTAGGGTGTGGAAACTTTCTGCTTCCTTGGAAACTCTTCTAAAAATGGGTTTTCACTCAATTCAGCGTCTAAGTGTTTAAGAGGTGACTGAAATGGTCAGACTGTTTTTGTGCCATTGGCAACTCCCGTAAGCTTCTCACTATATGAGTGGAGGTGGGGAAAATCCATATCCATAAAAAATGTAACTCAGTTTTATTGTGTATCTTTCTCCTCTTCGTGTCCTTTGGAAGGCCAGAGCTGAAAACAGCCTGTTACTTTTCCCAGGGAATTCTACAGAAGCAGCTTCATCTTCATTTCTGATGTAATTGCTCAGCCTCGTAGGTTTGATGTGGCTGGCAAAACACTCTGGCTATGTCTACACTGCAGGCTTCTTTCACAAGAACTGTTTTGCACAGGAGTTCTTGTGCAAAAGGTCTTGCACAAGAGCGCGTCCGCATTGCTATGTGCTTTTGCGCAAGAGCGTCCATGGCAGTGTGGATGCTCTCTTGTGCAAGAAAGCTCTGATGGCCATTTTAGCCATAGGGGTTTCTTGCACAAGAAACCCCTGTTGCCCGTCCACACTGCTTTCTTGCATGAGAGCTTTTGAACAAGAGGGCTTATTCCTCGTGGGGAGAGGAATAACTCTTGTGCAAGAAGCCCTCTGTTCCTACGCCTTAATGTAAATTTACTTAGGCAAGAATGTTTTTATGCAAGAATAGCCGTTCTTGCGCAAAAAGCCTGCAGTGTAGACATAGCCTCTGATTTTCCCAAAGTAGCTTTAGTAATGACCAGCGCCATACCAGGGAATAGGAGAGATTTGTCATGGGTGCTCTAGCAGTAGGAAGTATATTTCAGTTGAAGACAGATGGGGGTTGCCTTTTATGGACCTGGAATAGAAAAGATACTTGGCACCACATTACTTCTCTGCATGGACAGATTGGTTTTGTGGCACTGTGGAACAGCACTATTGCCATCCAGATAGTCCCAGCTGTTACTTTGGATAAGCGTTCATATCTACATGGACTGTCGAGGGGGGAGGGGGATTCATTAAAGCTGAGCAAGAGAAACCCAAACAAAGAAACAACATCACCAAAGACTTAGGGCTGCATGAACATTTAGTCTGCAGCAAGATAGCAAGAGGGAGTGTGACTCCTACCCCACACTAGACTGTGCTTAGATCTGGTCTTGTTTCAAAGAGGACTAGATACAAGTGGATTAACCAAATCTCAATGCATATCCTCAGCGTGCACACAGAACACTGGTCTGTGGCCAGCTCGTGAAGGGTAGATCCACATACCAGCTTGCCATGGACTAATTGTTAGTGCAGGGAAGCCCTTACAGATCCCAAATCAGGTATCAAATTGTGGTGCTTAGAGTCTGTCCAGAAACAAAATATGCCTCCCTTTCTTCCAAACCAGGGCTGGAGTTTAACCCAACCTTCCAGGTCTACTGAAGACCTGGCCTGAGAGACGAATTGAGCCCTAAGTTCTTTGTCGAAAGCTTCTACCTTCGCAAACTCCAATCTCAGACGGAGGGTGGATAGAATTATTATTGCAGCAAGAGGCCAAAATCAGGGCCCCACAATGCCAGCCAGTGTACATACACACAGTAAGACAGAGCCTCTGCCCTGCCCCCTTCTGCCCTGGCCCAGCCCCGCCCCTGGGAACCAAGCTGCCTCCCCAGAACCACAGAGAGGTGCAGTGGCACCCAGCGTCAGCCCCAACTCCTGTACCATGGGGAGAGAGAAAGGCGGATGGCCCCAGCCTGCCCTGCCCCAGAGCACTATAGAAACGTGGGTCCAAATAACTTCCTCTTTATAAAAACAACTGGCACCCTAGGCAGAAGGCGCGATCGGCGCCCCCTCCTGCATGGCTGTCAATGGCTGTGACGTCATCATCGGGCACCCAGGCCGGCGGCGCCCTAGGGAACTGCCTAGTTTGCCTAGGTTCACGGGCCGCCCCCGACTAGGAGTCTTGTGGTACCTTAAAGACTAAGGGTACATCTACACTAGCTCCCTGGTTTGAACTAGGGAGGCTAATGGGGGCAACCAAAATTAAACCTCAGGTTTAACTGTTAATTCAAACTAAGGGGTTTATCTTGGAATCGCGCTTCTCTGCTGCATGTAGACACGGGCAGTTATTCCAGGCTAGTCAGTTTCCAAAATGGCGACCGTCCGGGAACATGCTAATGAAGCGCGGGATATTTAAATCCCGCACTTCATTTGCAATTTCAGTTGCCCTCATGAGCCTCCCTAGTTCAAACTAGGGGGCTAGTATAGACGTACCCTAACTGATTTATTTGGGCATAAGCTTTCATGAGTAATAACCACTTTGCCAGATCCCTGGAGTGGAAATCACAGATGTATGGGAAAGAGAGAGAGAGAGACATCTAGACTACATGCCCCTGTCGCCAGAGGCATGTAGATTAGGCTACCAGACATAGGAAAATGAAGCGGCGATTTAAATAATCGCCGCTTCATTTAAATTTACATGGCTGCCGCGCTGAGCCAACAAACAACTGATTAGCTGTTTGTGGGCTCAGCGCGATAGTCTGGACGCGCGGGTGTCGACATCAAAGGTATTTGTCGACCACCCAGGTATACCTCATCCCAGGAGGCATACCTGGGTGGTCGACAAATACCTCTGATGTCGACACCCACGCGTCCAGACTATCGCGCTGAGACGTCAAACAGCTGATCAGCTGTTTGTCGACTCAGCGCGGCAGCCATGTAAATTTAAATGAAGCTGCGATTATTTAAATCGCCGCTTCATTTTCCTATGTCTGGTAGCCTAATCTACATGCCTCTGGCGACAGAGGCATGTAGTCTAGATGTACCCAGAGAGAGAGAGAGAGTATTACAAGATATAACTCCCTTCTTTTGATATGCTTGTGTATAGCTCCCTATATCCCCAAGCATATCAAAAGAAGGGAGTTACACACAGATGTATCTGTCAAAGTGATTTTTACCCACAAAATCTTATGCTTAAATAAATTTAGGAGCTTCAGGGGGTAGCCGAGTTAGTCTGTTACAGAAAAAAACAACAAATGGTCTGGTAGCACTTTATAGATTAACAAAACATGTAGATGGTAACATGAGCTTTCATGGGCACAGCCCACTTCTTCAGATGACCGGAGTTATGAGTAGGGGATATGAAAACTCAAAATAAATAGAAGGAAAGGGGGGGTAGAGAAAGATGCTCTGTCTCCCACCCCGCTTCCTATCCCATTCTCCAGTAAACAGGAAGGGGGGTAGGAGCCAGAGCGTTTTTCCCTATCTCTCCTTCCCCTTCCTTTTTCCTATTTATTTCGAGTTTTCATATCCCCTACTCATAACTCCAGTCATCTGAAGAAGTGGGCTGTGCCCACGAAAGCTCATGATACCATCTACATATTTTGTTAATCTATAAAGTGCTACCAGACAATTTGTTGGTTTTTTAAATAAATTTGTTAGTCTTTAAGGTACCATAGGACACCTCATCGTTTTGACAGGTACAGACTAACATGGCTACCCCTCTGAAACATTTCTCTTGATAGTTGTGGATGAAATACAGTTGACAGGATGGAGTATCATTCCACTTACCATGATAGGAAATATTTCCGCACAGTAATCAGAAAGCTAAACAGTTTTGAGCACCAGTTGCCGCAAGCTGTTTGCCTAATTCACAATGCCTGGTTTATCCATCCACCTGTCTTTGGTTTCTATTCTTTCCCCCATCTCATGTGTTACACATCCCTTTCATATCTTTGCACGCCTCCCCCTTGGTTAACCTTCATTATACAACAAAAATTAATCCTGAACAAACTAACATTGAGAAGGTTAAAGAAATAATTCTTTTCCGAATGGAAATATCTCGAATTCCTCAGCAAAACCATGGGAAAGTAATCTTAAATTTGATCAGATTTTCATAACAGATTTAAAGTGGTGATTCATGCTTTCCAAGTAAAGAAAATTAAACTTGTTTATTACAGATTAGGCATCTCATCTTCAAAAAGAAGCAATTATTTGTTCGGCTACCTTTGTTGTTCCACTCGGTGGAGATGTATCTTTCTTCCCAGTCGCCAGACCATTATGGATCTGAATAGCTCTCATTGAAAACGCTAGGCATGTTTAATGTTCTAAACTCACACACAGAGAAATGTAATATTTCCTATTTAACTAGAAAGGAGAAAAACAAAATAAATTACGACTTGCTCAAGAGACAATTTGTGATCAACCCCAAAGGACTTTCTGAACATTGCAGTAAGTTGATACAGGGATACACCAGAAATATTCTAATGAAATATTATGGGATAGGGCCTACGTCAATGGCACTTACCTGACCTCTTGGGGGTTTTTTAATGCACATCTTCCTGGTGCTGAATCTAGATTATTATTGGTGTAACTAGAGCACATACCATGGCACAGTATTTTCCATTGTCATGTCTGGTTGAGGTCTTGTTATTCCTCAGTAGACTTCTCATTAACCCATTGGTAGGTCTCTCTCATTAATTAACCCATTCTGTTGGAAATCAATCTCATAGGGCCAGATTTTGAACCCCCTACTCATGTGGAGTGGCAGCTTACTGTGTGAGTAGCTCCATTGAATTTGACTGTGAATTGTGAGTAAGTATCAAAATCTCGCCCTCTGCGTATCATTCCCTGGGTCTGATATAGCATAGTTAGAAAAGAGAAGGCTGAGAGGGGACATGATAGCAGTTTTCAAGTATCTAAAAGGGTCTTACAATGAGTAGGGAGAAACATTGTTCTCCTTGGTTTCTGAGGATCAGAAAAGAAGCAATGGGCTTAAACTGCAGCAAGAGAGGTTTAGGTTGGACATTAGGAAAAGCTTCCTAACTGTCGGGGTGGTTAAACTCTGGAATAAGTTGCTAGGGAGGTCATGGAATCCCCATCACTGGAGATATTTAAGAGCAGGTTAGACGAACATCTGTCAGGGATGATCTAGACAGTGCTTAGTCTTGCCATGAGGGCAAAGGACTGGACTTGATGACCTCTCAAGGTCCCTTTGAGTTCTAGGATTCAATGATTTGATACTCTTTTAATCATCAAAAAATGTTTTAGTAGAGAGAAAGTTGGAAACACACTAAGAAAATAATCCCTGAAATATAATTAAGTACAGCAGAGTTAGAAAATTCTGGCACTAGCACAGTCAAACCAAATATGAAAACCTGTCACTTGGCCCTTTTTTTCTGAAGCTCCACTAATATTTGAAATTTTACACATGTACCAACAAGCTCCTAAGATCATCATAGTAAACAGCATGCTAGGTTGGATGCACAGATCCACCACCAAAAACAATAAAAGATGCAATTGAAATCATTTGTTTTATAATTGATTATTTTTTAAAAAATAAAACCAACGCCTATTGATATATTTTCTTCTCAGTTTAGCCAATTTAATATATTGTACAAAACAGACTGGCCCACAATTACCCAAACTGTGTTTCTGATTTTCTAAACTTACACTTCTATTTCCGATTTTCTGATTTTCTAAACTAATACTTAATTAAAACCTGAATAAAATGTGTTTATTTTTAAAAAAAGCAAAGATGGTGTGAGTGTCTCAGATGTTGAAATGATGAGTAATTGTTAACGTTTCTAACTTGCCGATTCACTGCCCTGCCTCCTTTGGAAGGGGTGGTCCAAAATGATGAAATTGCAAAACAGCTAATACTCCGGAAATCAGTTCCTTGGATTCCACGGGCTATGGTTCCACTCATCAGTTACTTAGGGGTATGTCTACACTACAGCGCTAATTCGAACTAACTTAATTCAAATTAGTTAATTCGAACTAAGCTAATTCGAACTAACTTAATTCAAATTAGTTAATTCGAACTAAGCTAATTCGAACTAACTTAATTCAAATTAGTTAATTCGAACTAAGCTAATTCGAACTAACGCATCTAGAACTAAAAACTAGTTCGAATTAGCGTTTTGCTAATTCGAACTAGCACGTCCACATTAAGTGGACCCTGAACCGGGGTTAAGGATGGCCGGAAGCAGTGCCGGCAGGGCATCAGAGGAGGACTTAGAGTGTGGAGATGCTGTCTCAGGCTAGCCGAGGGCTGCGCTTAAAGGGTCCCGACCCCCACCCCGGACAGACAGGTCTCAGGGGGTCCCCCTTTGCAAAGCAGTCCTGGTTTAGAGTGCCCTGAGTGCCCACACAAAAAGGGCTGCCATCTGGGGAGAGGGGGCAATTGGGGGGCTGCAGGAGAGCTTCCACCCCCAGAAGCCCGCAGAGCCAGCCCAGTCCTCCCCATCGGGGGCTCGTGCCCCATTCCTCCTTCACCTCCTTCCACTAGCCCCTCTTCTTGATGTACAAAATAAAGATAACGTTTCTTCCGAAATGGAATCTGTCTTTATTGAACAAAACTGGGGGAGACTGGGAAAAGGAGGTGGGAGAGGGGAAGAGAGAGGCTGGGAGAGGGGAGGGCAACTACAATGATCAGGGGTTGGGAACAGGTCCCATATGAAGAGAGGCAAAAGAGACTGGGACTTTTCAGCTTAAAAAAGAGGAGACGGAGGGGGGACAGGATAGAGGTCTCTAAAAGCAGGAGTTGGGTGGAGAGGGTGCATACAGAAAAGTTCTTCATTAGTTCCCATAATAAAAGGACTAGAGGACACCAAAGGAAAGGAATGGGTATCAGGCTTCAAACTAGTAACAGAAAGTTGTTCTTCACAAAGCAAAGAGTCAACCTGTGGAACTCCTTGCTGCAGGAGGCTGTGAAGGCTAGAACTGGAACAGAGTTTAAAGGGAAGTGAGATCAAGTCATGGAGGTTGGGTCCATGGAGTGCTATTAGCCAGGGGGTAGGAGTGGTGTCCTGCCCAAGGTTTGTGGAAGGCTGGAAAGGGATGGCACAAGACAAATGGCTTGGTCACTGTCTTCGGTCCATCCCCTCCAGGGTCCCTAGGGTTGGCCGCTGTCGGCAGACAGGCTACTGGGCTAGATGGACCTTTGGTCTGACCCAGGATGGCCATTGTAAGCTCAGGGCTCAGGGTCGGGGGTCTCAGTGGACCCCCTTGATTCTCTTGCAAACCTGCTCCTGGGTGGCCAGGCTGGCAGCTATTCTGCCCAAGACGGCCACTTTCCTGTGCCTAGTGTGGAGATCGTGGACGAGGTCCACGATGTCCGCACTAGCCCAGGCGGGTGCCCGCCTCTTGAGGTCCCGGGCAAGCTCCCGGGAGCCGCCAGCCTGGTCCCGGGAAGAGGGGGAGGGCTAGGGGGCATCGGGTGGGTGGCTCGATCCATGCCAGGTGCAGGGTCTGCTGGCTGGGTGCTGGCAGGCTTGCACCTGACACGGGCACCGTAGCCAGCCTGTGCCCCTTTAAGGGGTCCGGGGCCAGGAGGGGAGCAGTAGAGTTTCCCTGGTGGTGCCCAGAGTGGCCACCAGGGAAACCTGGGGAGGGCTAGCCTCCCACTAGTTCGAATTAAGGGGCTACACACCCCTTAATTCGAACTAGCTAGTTCAAACTAGGCTTAATCCTCGTGGAATGAGGATTACCTAGTTCAAACTAAGCGCTCCGTTAGTTCGAATTAAATTCGAACTAACGGAACGCTAGTGTAGCGCCTATGAAAGTTAGTTCGAACTAACGTCCGTTAGTTCGAACTAACTTTGTAGTGTAGACATACCCTTACAGGGCTAGAAGGCACCAGCAACTGAGGAGGTAATCTACCACCAAATTGAGTAAAAGGGCTCTGTCACAGCAGGTAGGAGCATGGTGCTCTCACCATTCCTATTGAGTTTCTTGGTTACTCTGCTGAGATTTCCCACATGGTGCTGCTGCTCACAGTGGTAGTGGTTGTTTGATATATGGAATGCTTATGGGCTTAAGATGGATTGAGAGCAACGTTCCCTCTAATCTTTTCTGTCCTTGTACGGATTTTTTTGTCCATGTGAAGAATAATTTTATGTGCACCAAGGCATGTGCCGATGTGCACCACTAGTGGACACAAAACCTACTAGTGGGTGCTCTGCTAATCAGCTGAGCAGCATCTGAATCTCTCCCGAGTGGCCACATATGAACCTAGCTCATAGGGAAGGCTGATGGAGAGATAGGCAGGTTGGCAGATCTGTACCAACAACTCATTTCATAACAGGATACCAAATAGGATCAAGCCCTATAGGCCAGCCAAATAATTCTCAGGTTCCCTGAAAGGACTCAAATCTGTAAAAGAGTGTAATTTCCTGAGACTGCTGCCTATTTCTTCACATAGATTCATTCTGATTAATTTTCAGGGCTGTGCTCTTTGAGTGAAATAATTCATGCTTGGGCAAAGGGGCTACAAAAAGGTCCCCCCCCCCCATCATACCCTGTCAAGTCCCATTGTAAGAAGTTATGTGATTGCTTAAGGCCGGTACAGACTCTCTGCACTGGGATGTGAATTTCACCCATTCAGAATAAGGTTAGGTCTATGACCTCTCCTGGGAATTAAGGATCATTTTTTCACCCCCTGTAAACATACGGATGAGCATGGAGGAAGAACATGACAAAAGTGACAAGCAATAGTTCTCGAGTTTGAAAGGAGCCGGTGTTGGGGGGGAAGGGACAGATCGATCTAGGATGAAGTAGCCATCAGTGACTTTCAGTCACATGCCACCTGCTCCAGATCACCCATGAAGATGGGAATTAAAATAAGAGATGAGCGGCAAATGCTGTTGAGGACCGAGAAATGCCAAGGGCCCAAGACAGAAATGTTTAAGATTTGCAGGAGTTCAAAGAGGAGCCGTAGAAGGACTAAGCAGACTGTCACGTAGAAGGAAAGATTGTAGAAGCTCAGTATTAAGTAGTATGGCTAATAGCTAACTATGGGGTGCAGGGGGAATAATTATTAATTTACATTCTTTTATACCACCCTAAAAGAAATTGAGAAGCTACAAGATACATGTCTGAGCCACAGTAATGCATATTCAAAGCACATTCTGTTACCTCCATTGCCCAGTTATTTGTCCAGCTTTGGGCCTGATCCTGGCAAGATATCCAGTGCCCCAAGGGTATGTCTACACTACAAAGTTAATTCGAACTAACGGACGTTAGTTCGAATTAACTTTGATAGGCGCTACACTAGCGCTCCGCTAGTTCGAACTTAATTTGAACTAGTGGAGCGCTTAGTTCGAACTACGTAAACCTCATTCCACGAGGACTAAGCTTAGTTCGAACTTACTAGTTCGAATTAAGGGGTGTGTAGCCCCTTAATTCGAACTAGTGGGAGGCTAGCCCTCCCCAGCTTTCCCTGGTGGCCACTCTGGGCACCACCAGGAAAACTCTACTGCCCCCTCCCGGCCCTGGACCCGGACCCCTTAAAGGGGCACGGGCTGGCTATGGTGCCCATGCCAGGTGCAAGCCTGCCAGCACCCAGCCAGCAGACTCTCCACCTGGCATGGCTCGAGCCAGCCACCCGATGCCCCCCAGCCCTCCCCCTCTTCCCGGGACCAGGCTGGCGGCTCCCGGGAGCCTGCCCTGGTCCACAAGAGGCGGGCACCCACCTGGTCCAGTGCAGACATCGTGAACCTCGTCCACGACCTCTGCACTAGGCACAGGAAAGTGGCCGTCTAGGGCAGGAGAGCTGCCAGCCTGGCCACCCAGGAGCAGGTTTGCATGAAAATCAAGGTGGTCCAGTGAGACCCCCGACCCTGAGCCCTGAGCTTACAATGGCCGTACTGGATCAGACCAAAGGTCCATCTAGCCCAGTAGCCTGTCTGCCGACAGCGGCCAACCCTAGGGACCTTGGAGGGGATGGACCGAAGACAGTGACCAAGCCATTTGTCTTGTGCCATCCCTTTCCAGCCTTCCACAAACCTTGGGCAGGGACACCACTCCTACCCCCTGGCTAATACCACTCCATGGACCCAACCTCCGTCACTTGATCTCACGTCCCTTTAAACTCTGTTCTAGTTCTAGCCTTCACAGCCTCCTGCAGCAAGGAGTTCCACAGGTTGACTCTTTGCTTTGTGAAGAACAACTTTCTGTTATTAGTTTGAAGCCTGATATCCATTCCTTTCCTTTGGTGTCCTCTAGTCCTTTTATTATGGGAACTAATGAAGAACTTTTCTGTATGCACCCTCTCCACACCACTCATACTTTTAGAGACCTCTATCATATCCCCCCTCAGTCTCCTCTTTTCTAAGCTGAAAAGTCCCAATCTCTTTAGCCTCTCTACATATGGGACCTGTTCCAAACCCCTGATCATTGTAGTTGCCCTCCCCTCTCCCAGCCTCTCTCTTCCCCTCTCCCACCTCCTTTTCCCAGTCTCCCCCAGTTTTGTTCAATAAAGAGAGATTCTATTTTTGACCACACGTTTTCTTTATTTTGTACATCAGGAAGGGGGGCTAGGGAAGGGTAAGTGGAAGGAGGTGAGGGAGGAATGAGGTACGAGCCCCCGATGGGGAGGACTGGGCTGGCTCTGCGGGCTTCTGGGGGTGGAACCTCTCCTGCAGCCCCCCAATTGCCACCTCTCTCCAGATGGCAGCCTGCGGCAAGTGCAGCCGGGCTGATGGCTGAGTGCTGTGATGTGCCATGTGTGGGTACTCCGGGCACTCCACGCCAGGACTGCTTTGCAAGCAGGGCACCCCTGAGAACTGTCTGTCCGGGGTGGGGGTCGGGACTCTTTAAGCTCAGCCCTCGGCTAGCCTGAGACAGCAGCTCCACGTTCTAAGTCCTCCTCTGATGCCCTGCCGGCACTGCTTCCGGCCAGCCTTAACCTCTCTTCAGGGTCCACTCTGTGTGGACATGCTAGTTCGAATTAGCAAAATGCTAATTCGAACTAGTTTTTAAGTCTAGCTGCGCTAATTCGAATTAGCTTAGTTCGAATTAACTAATTCGAACTAAGTTAGTTCGAATTAGCGCTGTAGTGTAGACATACCCCAACTTCCTCTGATGTTAAGAGGAGATGAGAGTGTTCAGCACTTCTGAAAATCAGGATTGGAACCTGGCCTTCCTGAATTCCCTTGTAAACCTACTTTCCCGGTCTAAGGCCAAGTCTACACTAGCGGGTAATGTCAAACTAAGGTACACAACTCCAGTGATGTGAATGGCATGGCTGGAGTCAATGTACCTGAGACTGAGTTACTGCAATGTCTTCATCGTTGGGAAGGGCTAATGGGAGAAACTCTCCTATCAACTCTACTTACTCTTCTCGATCTGGTGGAATACCAGAGTCGACAGAAGCGCGATCAGTGATTGATTTACTGGATCTTTACCAGACCAGCCAAATCAACCCCCAGGAGGTTAACACCCATAGCACCAATTTCCCAGTAACAAAATACAGGACTATGTAGCACTTTAAAGACTAACAAGATGGTTTATTAGATGACAAGCTTTCATCTAATAAACCATCTTGTTAGTCTTTAAAGTGCTACATAGTCCTGTATTTTGTTTCAGCTACACCAGACTAACACGGCTACATTTCTATCTCAATTTCCCAGTAAGAGTGAACAAGCCCTGAGAGACTGTAGGTGAATAATAATTGGGGTAGGAGACAAATTGCTTCAGCTGCTAAAAGAGGGGGAACGTAGAAGCCCTGAGATGAATAAAGTTAGCAAAAATTTAGGGTGAATATCAAGGAAACTACACAAACCATGAGATCCATTCATCTATCAAGTTGCCTCAGAAGGGAAATAGAGAAAATCCCATTATTTGTGACCCTTTCAATTAGACTAGACAATAAAATGTGCACTCAAAAGTCAATATACTGTAGGGAACAAGGCTTTCTAGATGAACTGAAAGACCTGAGAGTTCTTTCCTATCTGTAATGTCTGTTTCTAGAAAGATCTGCCATATCATGTGTTAACACGCTCAGGTCAGCCTCTAATATCAGATAGATTTAGGAAGGAATGTAATCTGCCTACATCAAGATTAGGTCCTATATAAGCAGTGGCAGCATCAACAGTAATAGGAGTTCAACTTACATTTATTTCACATCAAGGAAATTTAAGCCAGTAAAAGAACATATTTTGGCTAGCCCGAATCCCTAACAGCCTCCTAATGGTTTATGCAGCTGCTTATTTTTGAAAGACAAATGCACTTGACAGAGTATGTGTTAATAACTGCGAGAGAAACTTTTTTTTTCCCTCTTGGCATTTTCTTTGCTAGCTTTGCTCCAGTGTGTGCGTTTGTGTGTTTCAATGGCACCCAAGTAGTACGTTAAACAAGTGCAACAAAAAAGGAAGGAGGGACATTAAGTTGAGGAAATACAGGCAGCCAGAGAAGTCTGGAACATCCTAAAATATGTCCTGAATTCTGCAAAAATAATACATTTCACAGAGCGATGCCCAAATGAACAGAACATAGCCAAGGGGTCTTTATCTGAAGTTTTATGGTGCCTCAGGCAGACTGGAGGTCTGAGATTGATTGCAACGCTGGCACGGAAATAATCCACCTCACTACAGATCACTTTATAAGATAGCTGTATGGTATGTCTATTTGTATGCAATGAAAATCAACTGCCAGCTTTTTCTAGGCTTTCCATGCCCCGTACACAAATACTGCAAGCTGGAGAATTTTGTTTCTGCTCTGGTTTCGTTTGTATCTGAAGTACATAGCAAAAAGAGATGGGGGCAAATGCTCCTTATGTTGCCACACCTGTTGGCAGGTCCTTCCCCCATATGCCAGATCTCAGTAGCCAGATTGAACACACAAAAACCCTTTAATCTGGGCGCCCATCTATGCCATGCTGGTCCAAGGAGCGCTCTAGATTTTCCCCCTCCTCCCCAAATTGAGAGCAGAATTTCATTCCGTGTTCCTGCACCTCTTAGGCTTGAGGTGACCATGAACAAGCTAGATGAAATGCCAGGAAAGCGACCCCACGTTTGATTGACATGCCTTTATCACTTCCTGGGTGGACTACAGCAATGCAATGTACCTGGCCACGATCCCAACAAATCTTAGGAAATGCCAGCTAGTGTAGGACGCTGCAGCAACATGAGCTATTGGGAGCACATCCAACCCGACCTCTGCTGTCTACATTGGATCCCATAGAAGAGCGAGACAAGTTCAAGAGTTTTGGTCCATGGGCTTAATACATCTAAAAGATTATCTTACTGTGGGGTGAAAGCGGAGGACAACTTATCTCAGGCACAATGGAGCTTAGTACCATGGGGGTAACACTCATAATAAGCTTGGGGGCTAGGGATGCTGCATCCCCAGATTTTACATGGCGCTTTGCTCCCAGCCCCGCATGCAAGGTCCCAGCTGTCACCCCTGCGCCCAGAGCCCCAGCTGCCATTCCCAACCTCCATACCCAGACTTCCCTCTCCCAGAGACACGGCTGTGCAGAGCCCCAGCTCTGCGGAGGAGTGTCAGGAGGATTGTCAACAGGAGTAAGGGGACAGTTTTCATATTAAAAGCCTCCATATCAAAAGTGTTCCTGCCACACTAGTAAAACTTGTTTTCAGTGGACGGTGCATTCTCCAGAGTCGGCCCAAGATGGTCGAAACTCTCACAGCTTCACCGTTTCCTCTCCTGAGTGCAAGCTGCGTTTCTCCACCGTGTCTTCTCTAAAGCAAACATGCAGCAACACGGACACTTAACCCCCCACAAAGCATAACCCAGCATGCACACAATTTTCTCTCCGGGCAGCATATGCAAGAGAAAACAAACCACCCATGACAGATGTTGGGTATATCGCTTCATGAACTGCTGCACAGTGGTCGGCTTCCACAGTGAGGCAAGTGATATAAGAAGCCGTAGAAAAGTGTGTTCAACCTATGTGCATAAAGAGAACCAGGACCGTACAAGCTCCGGGCTGAAAGCAGTGCTCCCCATATACTGTTCTCTCTCTTGCAGCACTTTCTGAAAGAAGAGTCCTTAAAGTTCCTACACGTATTCCGACCACAGTGCCCTGTATTGGGAAGCTATTTATTGTAACAAACAGAACCTCAGTCGCGGTGTGTATAATCGCTTAGCAGATGTGCCATAGAGATGCTCTGATACACCAGACAGCCAGGGTGAAAGGCCTTTCGGAAGAGGTAATAATTAGCCAGTATGTAAAAATCCATTTGTCTAGACCAGTGGTTTTCAAGCTTTTTTTCTCACGAGCCTGTTGAAGAATAGTGTTGATGCCCGTGACCCACCAAAATTATATCTTTTGACGAGAGTGTGGGCTCCGGGGTGGGGCCAGGAATGAAGGGTTTGGGGTAGCTGAGGGGGCTCAGGGCTGGGAAAGGGGATTGGTACTCTGGGTTGGGCATGCGTTTACCTCCAGCAACTCCCAGTCAGCAGAGCAGTGGGGACTCTAAGGCTGCTTCCCACCTGTCCTGGCAGCAGCAGGCCTGAGTCCTAGGCAGAGGGGCACCAGTGGCTCTGTGCGTTGCTCCCATTGGCCGGGAACCAGCTCCCATTGGCCGCAAACCAGCCAATGGGAGTGTAGACCTGGTGCGCAGGGGGAGGGCAGTGCGTGGAGTCCTGTGCCTCTCCCCCACCCCCTTCCCCCCACCCTCCCTGCCTAGGAGCTGTGTAGAGAATCAACAAGTATAGTGCTTTGGCCGCATGACAGGGCATCCCAAGGACAAAACCAAGAAAAGCTGCAGACCTTGGAGGACGATCCGAGAGTCAGCGGGAATGCGCGTAATCAAGAGTCCTGAGCCAACAATAACAATATTTGCCCAAGTCAACGACCTTCGAGAATTCTGTGTTGGGACTGTGAAAGAGCACAGTTTGTGAAAAGCAGGATGTGGACTTTTGGGAAGTTGAGAGAGTATAAAGATAGTTGTAATCTTGCAATAAAATGATTTCGTGCTTGCACCGGCCGGAGTCCGTGCCTTCATACACCACAGAGCTGGACTTGTTGCTGGCCACTTCTGGAGTGCAGTGTGGTCCATGTTGCCAGGACAGGCAGGAAGCCTCCCTAGCAACCCCCATTAATCACCTGGTTACCCTACAGCAAAGCGACCCAGTGCCTGGCATTCCATGACCCAATACAGCACCCTCAGAGCCCCGGTCCAGCACCTCAGGACCTAACTGGTCCTGGCTGAGGGATTTTGCTGGATCAGGAGAGGTCATTTCATGTCCCCTGCCGCCCTACCCAACTGGGCTTCCTGGCTCCCTCCTCGCAGCCCAGATGAGCCGCCCACCAACTCCCCCCACCCTCGCAGCCCAATACTGGCTCCCAGGCGCCCCGCCCCCCTGCAGCACACTGGGACTCTGATCCTGGAACATCCGTAGCCATGCTGGACCACGGATGTTGCCAGACCAGAGAATCCTGGATTTCAGAGGTGCAACCTATACTGGCTCATGACCTGTACTTTGAAAACCACTGGGCTAGAGAACAGTCATGCTCATATTAAAGCCAATGGGAGTGAAATCAAGCCCTCATATAAGTAAGCCATAAAACAGATCAGGATTTTATGGCACTTCATGGGGACAGCATTGCTAAGAGGGTGTGGGGGATGGGGTCTAGACAGGTTGGAGGTGACCTAAGAGAATTAATCCTGTATTGTTCCCCCAGTTCTTCCCCCTTTGGTGGCACAGGTGCTCTTAACCACAAAGCTATAGCACTCGCTACCAAATAGAGCATGGTCTGTTCTAGAGAATTTCTTGATCAAAAAGCTCCTTTCTGCATGAACGAACCTTTGTCCAGGTCTCATGGGTTTCTAAAGATTAAATCCTGCACAGAGATATGATTTCATTTTTGGTAGATACATTAGTGGGCAGAGGACACACAAATACTGTTATATATTTGGGTTTTAACAAAGTAAAATTGAAACATTTGCTTTCTTACTGAAAAATTCATTCACATTGGTGTGGACAGAAGCATCATGCTAAGCTTTAGGCTTCTTATTTATCTCCTGGTTTTACAGACTATTACAAATCACGTGGGAGGAGGAGCATGTTAAACGAAACTCGCGCATGGTACTGATTGAAAGGCATTGCAAATACCAGTCAGGACAGTGAAACAATAAAAGAGAACTTGGAGAGAGAGAAAGTAATGTAATTTGGAAAAATGCAAGCAAGTTTGTTAAAGAGGGAAAATACCTGAAACCCAATGGAAATCAGCCATACAGGAAGAGCAGTACAAGATATGAAGCCATACTGTGGTCCTGCTGAAAGATAAAGGCCAATTCAGTTGTAGGTAAGTATCATGTAATACAAGAAGGAGATAATTTTCCTTCTCTAGATATGGCAGTCAGATGTCACCTGGTATGTTACACTCAACTTTGGGCAGCACATTAAAAGAAGAATGCTACAAACTGCTGGGAATTCATAGGAACATAAGACTGGAAAGGACCTCCTAGAACACTAAGTCCATTTTCCCCTGCTATTGCAAGCAACCAAAGACTGTGTCTACACTGCACCCCTTTTCCGGAAAAGGGATGCAGATTAGACACTTCGGAATTGCAAATCCGCGGGGGATTTAAATATCCCCCGCGGTATTTGCATTTACATGGCTGCCACTTTTTTCCGGCTTGGGGATAAGCCAGAGAAAAGCACCAGTCTAGACGCGATTCTCCGGAAAATAAGCCCTTTGAAGTAGGAATAAGATCCTCCGGAAAAGGGCGCTTTTTCCGGAGGATCGGGGCCAGTGTAGACGCTCTTTTCCGGCTTTTCTAAAAGCCGGAAAAAAGCGGCGGACATTTTTATTTAAATGCCGCGGGGGATATTTAAATTCCCCGTGCATTTCCCTATTGCGATTTCAAAAATTACCATGCCCCTTCCGGAAAAGGGGCCAATGTAGACGTAGCCCCATATGTAAAAGGAGCAGGGATATTTCCTTTCCACCTCATTTATCTGGCTTCTCTCTATAAACTGTAAACTCTTCAAGGCAGGGAGAGTCTCCCTCTATCTAGCATGGAGCACAATGGGTCTCTCCACTGGACACTCCCATAATCCAAAAGGCAATAACAACAGGCTGTTCGCTGTATTCCCTCCACCAATCTTAGCAAATTCTGTTCATCCTGGTAAAGTTTTGTTTTTTGGTAGAGGAATGGACATATTCAGGTGGTTCCTTAATGTTATCATGATAAAGAGGAATGAGAGAAATTAGTGTCTGGGCTAATGAGATGGCATGACATTTTCCAAGGAGAATTGTCTGAGCTGACAAACTAAGGTTTTCCCATTGGCAAGGGAAACTCACCACCATGAGACACAACAGCTGTCTACTAAGTGTGGTCTAAGGGGCAACCTAAGCTAGTGAATAGGCCTCATGGGTAGCCTTCCTTCATCTCTGTGGGTTGCAAGACCATAATAACCAATGACTAGTCTAGCAGCACCTTAAAGACTAACAAAACATGTAGATGGAATCATGAGCTTTCGTGGGTACAACCCACTTCTTCAGATAACTGGAGTATTAAAAGTCCATTTGGAACTGGAGCTCATGATACCATCTACATGTTTTGTTAGGCTTTAAGGTGCTGCTAGACGATTCGTTGTTCTTTAAGTTTTTCCAGTCAAACTCGGCTACCCCTCTGAAGCATTATAACCAAGACAGTCTCCTGGGCTAGGTAATTTTGCTATCTGTGCTTGTGTACCTAGTATTTGCAGGGTGTGCCAATTGAACCGTAGCAATGCTTTGATTGGATGCTGAGGGAGCTCACAGTTCTCACAGTCACTGTTGTGCGTAATCAGCACGCACCTCACTTCACAGGCCCTGACTTTACATGTGAGTCACTTCAGTAATACCGGTAGGAAAAAAACAACGTGGACAAAAACCAACAGAATCTGACAACCCTGCACGTGGGCAACGGTAAACAAATGGTTCTGTGGGCCACACACAGAGCCTCAATGCGCTGCATGTGGCTCTTCGGCCACAGATTGCCCACCACTGGTCTACACTGAGGGTTAGGCCAAATTAAACACGTCCCAGGGGTTGAATATTTCAAAACCCTGAGCGATCTAGCTTGGTCAGCCTGACTTTTGAGTACAGACCAAGCCCAAGGATCTGACAACCGGGCTAAAGCAGCCTGAACTCAGCTTCTGCCTAGCTGAGAATGACAGTTGTATCCCATTACACGTTGGGGTTTTCCCACTAGGGACAATGTTCCACTTAGCAAAGTCACAGCATCTAGTCTAAGGAGCTAAATCGCTGCTGCCACAGCTTGCGCCAAGACCACCAGAGAAATAAAGCAGCGGGACAACTGCTCAGGTGCATTTGTTTAAATTCACATTTTCTCTTCTCTGCTTGCCTCACCCCAGAAGAATGCTGCTTTCAACTGCAGCGTCAACTTGAAAACTGTGGACCAGTTCCTCTGCTAAAGTTAGTGGAGCTCTGCCGATTTACACCTCGGGAGGAGCTGGCTGGTGTCTTTTTTTTTTCAAAGCCATCGTGGCCAACTGTGGCACATCGTTAATATTTATTTGACCTGGAGAACAAAGGAGGAACAGCGTCAAGTAAAAAAAATGCCCTGCGCTCTCAGAGCAGTTCCAGCTTTAAAGGGGGGGAGGGTTGTCCTCTTGCCAACAGACCAGGGAGGGAGAGGAATTATTTAAGCTCAATACCAATGTGGACACAAGAACAAATGGATATAAGATGGCTATTAGGAAGTTTAGACTCGAAATTAGGCGGAGGTTTC
Organism: Pelodiscus sinensis; assembly: GCF_049634645.1. Taxonomy (NCBI): domain Eukaryota; kingdom Metazoa; phylum Chordata; order Testudines; family Trionychidae; genus Pelodiscus; species Pelodiscus sinensis. Next base: position 24,128,982 of record NC_134730.1, on the reverse strand, counting down.
TAACCATCAGAGGAGTGAAGTTCTGGAACAGCCTTCCAAGGGAAGTAGTGGGGGCAAAAGACCTATCTGGCGTCAAGATTAAGCTAGATGGGTTTATGAAGGGAATGGTTTGATAAGATAACATGATCTTGGCAATTAATTGACCTTTCACTATCAGTGGTAAATAGGCCAATAGTGGGAAGATAGAAGTTACTATAGAGAACTTTTTCCTGGGTGTCTGGTTGGTGAGTCTTGCCCACATGCTCAGGGTTCAGCTGATCGCCATATTTGGAGTCAGGAAGGAATTTTCCTCCAGGGTAGATTGGCAGAAGTCCTGGAGGTTTTTCGCCTTCCTCTGTAGCATGGGGCACGGATCACTTGCTGGAGGATTCTCTGCATCTTGGGGTTTTTAAACCATCATTTGAGGACTTCAATATCTGAGATATAGGTGAGAGAATTATTCTAGCAGTGGGTGGGTGAGATTCTGTGGCCTGCATTGTTCAGGGGGTCAGACTAGATGATCAGAATGGTCCCTTCTGACCTTAAAGTCTATGGCTGCATCTAGACTGGCAAGTTTTTCCGCAAAAGCAGCTGCTTTTGCGGAAAAACTTGCCAACTGTCTACACTGGCCGCTTGAATTTCTGCAAGAACACTGACGATCTCATGTAAGATCGTCAGTGATTTTCCAGAAATACTATGCTGCTCCCGTTTGGGCAAAAGTCTTTTTCCGAAAGACTTTTGTGCAAGAGGGCCCGTGTAGACAGCACAGTAGTGTTTTCCGCAAAAAAGCCCCGATCGCGAAAATGGCTAGTGGGGCTTTTTTGCGGAAAAGCGCGTCTAGATTGGCCGTGGATGCTTTTCCGCAAAAAGTGCTTTTCCAGAAAAGCGTCCTGCCAATCTAGACGTGCTTTTCTGAAAGTGCTTTTAACGGAAAACTTTTCCGTTAAAAGCATTTCTGGAAAATCATGCCAGTGTAGATGTAGCCATACTGAATGAGCCTGATTTTCCAGTGCATCCTCTGTTGCATTTTGCTGGCAGGATAAATTGGCTCTAAACCCAGCTAAACCTGCCTGGGCAGGATCATCCCAGTTCAAAAGTGTCAAAGAGATTTTACACCATTCCCCTGCCGTGTGCCACCCTGGCAGTGAAATGCCTTCGCCACCTCGAGCCTCGACAGTGTTTTCAAACCCTGTGGTTATCTGAAACAGGCATAAGTTATGGCACCCTTGGGCTGCTCTACCAGAGTATGCAAGAAGTGATCCTATGCAGCAGTGCTCCAGTCCCAGTATGTGAGGCTGACACACATTACAGTCAGACCCAATGTAGGTACAGGTAGCAGAATTAGACTTGCCACTATGAAGCAATAGTTATCAATCAGAACTCTGTAGCCTTGCTGGAGTTTAACTGTGTTTTGGAGAGATGCACACTACGATAGTAATGAAACCTAGCTTTTATTTAGCACGTCTCATTAGGAGACCTCAAAGTGCTTAACTAAGGTCAGTATCATTATTTACTGCAGGGTAAACTGAGGCACAGTGAGGTATAGTAACTAGTCCAAGATGACCCCACAGTCCGATGGCAATGCCAGGAAATAAAACCTAAATCCTTTGAGTTGTGGGCCAATGCTTTATCCTCTACGCCACACTGCCTCCTACAATGACAAATGATTGCTTAGGGTAAATTAGATAGCCTAGCTATGTAGCCACAGCAAAAAGTACAGATCTTCAAAGGAAATTCCAAAACAGATAAAAAATAAGGGGTTCAAAATCAGATCGAAACCTGATTTTGCCCCTCGTCCTGCATTTTTCTCCCTTTGTAAAATACTGCCTTTTATTAATAGCCCTGAAACCCTCTAAACACTGAATTCCAACTTTTCTTTGTCAGATTTATGTCGTCTTGTTGAGAAAAAAAATAGGATCTGTGTATATTGCTGAAAGATTGTAAAATTTAATAGCAAACAGATTACGTACTTAGCAATAGACTAAGCACAATTAGGCCTCACATTCCTCCCACTCCTATAAATAACTCTCCGTTTCCTCTCCATGTCTGCAAATTTCATTAGCATGGTGGAAAGAAAGAAAAAAGAGAAAGAAAACTCAAGCTCCCTTGCCTCACAAAGCCCAGCTCCCATCACTCAATCAAGAGCTTTGTTCAGCCTGGGGGGCAAACTAAAATAACTTTTCCCCGGCACCCTTGGGCCATGTGTTCCTGGCCAGGGAAGGAAAATTTTCTACAGATGGCTTAGGAATTCACCTGCTGAAAAATGACAATAGGCTATTCACAAACCTACAGCTCTGCCGATCTCCATATTTCCACTACCTTTCGATTTTTTGGTTTTTTTTAATTCCCTCAGCAAAAGCACTGTGTATTATTTATTGCCTGCGATTCCACTCCAAAGTCAAATTCACCTCCAAAGGCCTGGGCAACATTAATGTCCTTCTGAAGGCTTCAGGTAAAGATTTAACTGGCTTTTAAGAGATTCATAGGCTTTGCGCTAGACCTCCGCACAGCAGTGAATTTCATCCACTAAAGCAGAGGTCTAATCACAAGACCCTGTATTATGGGATTAACGGGGGTTTATTCAGCGCAAAGCATGTTGTGAAGACAGTTTGCATTGATGAACAGACATTTCAGTGCCATGCATTGGGTCGATACAAAGCCACTTTAGCCCCACTTCCGAGTGAGTCTTAAATGGGACTTGGAGTGGTAGCCCTGCACCGAAAGGCTGCACCATTGATCATTAAAGTGATTTTTACCTTCAGCCTGTTAGTGCCTCTCACACTTTTGCAAACTGCACAAAAAAGAGTCCTGTCCGCACCAAGAGCTGGCCCGAAAATATAAAATGCCAAGAGGTGGGGGGGAGGTGCAGAAAAACACAAGCAACTAAGTTGATCATCAGCCCTCCTACTGCCTTCTGCCAGTTTATTAGGTAACAGGGTGCGTGAACCCCAGAGTGAGGGAAGAGCTAAATCTGTTTAGCTGGATTGGCGTTTAGATTGAAAAGCAAGGGATCTGCGATTTGAACAGATGCTTCACAAGTGTTCCTCCACTCCCTCGGACAAATAAAAGCCTCCGCCTTCAGCGTGCTCATAGTGACTGGGGATTTTCAGAGGGCAGAATATCACACCTGGTGTGTTCCTGGCAAACCAAGAGGGAGCTCACGTCTGCTCGTGCACTAAATGTTGTTGCTTTACGGCAGCGGTTCGCAAAGTGTGGGCTGTGGACCGCTGGTGGTCCGCGTCCATCTTGCGGGTGAGCTGCGGGTTTGGGGCTTGCCCTCCCCCCGCAGCAAGGAGCCTGCGCTGGTGCTCCAGCCCCGTGCCTCTCCCCCACGAGGCTAGAGTGTCAGCACCGGCTTCCCGCTGCAGGGGGAGGGGGCGAGCCTTGTGGACCGGATCCAGCTGGTGGGGGGAAGGATGTGGCCCTGCAAGCTGCCGCTCCCCCTCCCCCTAGCTGGGGAATGGCAATGCAGGAAGCCACTCACCTGGAGGCGTTCCCTGCAGCTCCCATTGGCTGGAATCACAGCCAATGGGAGCAGCAAACTCAGTGCTTGGGAGTAGCAGGAGGCACGGAGACAAGTAAGCATCCCACATCCTCCTCATGTCCAGACTCCACACCCTCATCTCCTTCACTCACCGCCACCCTGCTCCTTCACCCTCCCTCCCTTCAAGACCCTCACCCTACCCAGCTCCTGCACCCTAGCTCCCGTCTAGACCCTCCCACTCTCAGCCCACGCCTGCTCCCAACCTCCCAGCCAGACCTTGCACCCCTCCCCACTCCTGCATCCATTTTGTCATCATGGGTGGTTGCATGGTGGTCCACAGAAAGCTCTGCATTGAGCAGGGCGGGCCACGGGAACCCATTGCTTTACAGTTCTCTCGTCTTCCCAACTTCCTCTGCCATGGTGTGTGGGGTTCACCTGCGTCTTCTCGTCTGACACGTAACCGTTAGCTCTCGGGGGTAGGACTTCCTACGTTGATATTTTGCTGTACAGTACCTCCCACAAGGCACAGATCAGTGCTATGTCCTTGGGCAACCACCTGGGAGAGATTCAAATGCTGCCACGCTGATTGGCAGAGCGCCCATGGCCATCCACAGCCAGCAGCATGTGTTGCTACTGGTGGTGCACATTCACACATGCCTTGGCACACACAACAACATTTACTCCACCCGTGGATAGAAAAAATTAGAGGGAACATTGATCCTGATCATAGATTGGGATTTTTAGGGGCTCCTATAATACAAATAATAAATATTAAAAGCCCTTTTATAAGTTTCTTGGAAGTGTATCCTGCTCATTTGGATATCTCTTTATAGCTGCTGCATAAATTATTTCAGAAGAAGAAAAATGTGATTATTTTTCCCTCGACAGCAGAGATCTTTGTTTTCCTTTATGTAACTTCACAGCTGACTTGCACATTCGCCTTTCAAACTATGTTGCGTAATTAAAAAAAGCAAAACAGTCAAAGGAATTACTTTCTCTTTTTTCTAAGAAAAGTCAAAGTTTCTATTCCTTTCCCACAGGCTCCCTCCTTCATCTTTTGAAGAAAGATGCTTATGAGACAGGATGGGCAGCCATCCAGAAATAATTAGACAAAGATGGTGGCGCAAACCTCCAAAGAGAAAGAGTTGGCTATTGTAGACAGGGATTTTACACTTGTAGTGCTAAATGTAGCCAGCGGGAAGAAACAATGAGGATAGCGCATTTTAGGAATCCAAGATACATATCCTTTACTGTATCAGCTGAACACAAAGACAAGTAACTATTTCCACATTTAGGTGCCTAAATGTAAGTCCTTTGATTCTTAGAAGATCATTTCGCCCATAACCCCAGCTAAAGCTTTTTGGAAAATGCAGGTTACTTTCATTTGATGGCCAAAGATGGAATTAGGAAGCCGAACATGCAACATCCATATTTGAATATTTTGGCCAAACAGTGTTTGCCCCCTCTATGGGTGTGCCTAGATTGCATCTCTCTGCTGACAGAGAGATGCAGATTAGGCACATCGAAATTGCTAATGAAGCAGGGATTTAAATATCCCGTGCTTCATTAGCATAAAAATGGCAGCCGCTTTTTTTCAGCATGGAGCTTTGTCAGAAAAAAGCGGCAGTCTAGAGACTGATCTTTCGAAAAATAAAGCCTTTTTCGAAAGATCCCTTATCCCGCATAAAATGAGGTTTACAGGATCTTTCAAAAAGGGCTTTATTTTTCGAAAGATCAGCCTCCAGACTGACGCTTTTCTCTGACAAATCTCTGTGCCGAAAAAAAGCGGTGGCCATTTTTATGCTAATAAAGCGCGGGATATTTAAATCCCCACTTCATTAGCAATTTCGATATGTCTAATTTACATCTCTTTTCCGAAAAAGGGATGTAGTCTAGACGTACCCTATAACTGGTCTGAGCATTTTTTTCCACGGAAAATGTGGAAAAATATGAAAAAAATCAACTCTCCCCGCTGCCAAAAAAAATCTGTTCTTGGGGTTTTTCTGGTAAAACACCAAACATGTCCCAGGAATGCAAACCATCCTTGCGAAGATTTTCATTTGGTTGAAAACCTCAGTTGCCCTTCAGAAAAAAAAAAAGTAACAGAAAAATGTCAAGCAACCATAGACCCACCTCTGCTCTTCTTGGAGGCATAGATATAATAATATGAAGAGAGGTAAATATGCAGTGGTGGTGTGGATGACCTGAAAATATTAGGGGGACAATGAGGGTGCATTAATATCTTTGACTGGGCCAATGACAGTGGGAGAGAGAGACAAGCTTTCAAGCTACACCAGGGCTACTCAACTTTGGAAGTCCTGGAGCCACAATGTTACTCACAGCACATGCCGAGAGCTGCAACTTCAGTGTGGTTGCATAGACATGCAAATATATGCAAATAGCTTCTTTCCCAAAATGCCCTGGTGCTCCCGGCTCCTCCTCCCTGGGGGCTAGAAACACCAACACCCTGTACCCATCTGTTCCAGCCAGCCCGTCCGCTTGCGTCTTTTGATGCTCAACCCATCTGGGAGATGCCTCGCCATTGTGGAGCGTGTTCTTAGGGGAGGCCACGTTCAAAGGATCCCACCCACGTGCCATGTATTGAGTAGTCCTGATCTACACAGACCTTGTCTTCAAGTACAGACCCTCCCGAGGTTGCTAATTTTCCTTCCAAGCTTCAGGAAAGGCCTTTATCTTCCTTAAATCTGTGGCGCTTACCAGCTCACCGTCTGACACTTTATCCAAGGAATGTGTTTTCTTTACTTGAGGACTCAATGATCCCAGTTTACATCTGACATCGTTATCTTGCTCTCCCATGCTGATTTGCATTGACTTTTTAGCCACAGAAAAATACTTGCATCACCTTTTTCCAATGTCTGCTCATTCCAGGTCCCAGGCAGATGGCTTGGAGAGGGAGTTATGGATTGGCAGAACTTATGTTCTGACTCCATATATAACGAGATCTAGCTCGTTCCATTACTTTCTCTTACTTGTGCACTCCTGTCTGTTGAATAAAAGCGCTGCACATCTGATCACAATCCAGCTCCTTTCTCGCCTCCTTTAACGCTTTTATCCCAATGGGGAAAACAAAACCGTCTCTATTATGCTAAAAAAGGCAAATAGATGTGAAGCGTTGAGGTTGCATTGGGAGAGCTGACAGAATTGCCAGGCCCCTGCGAAAGGGGAGGGGGAGCAGCTCTACACTCCTGAAAGGGGCGGAGCCTCAAGCAGAAGCGGTGGGGCTGAGGCAGCCAGTCCTCAGCATACTGCCTGGAAGACGCCATGACACTTCCTCCACAAGCCAGACCTCTGAGCCACCTGGAGCACGCCACGCAGGATTCCAGAGGTGATTTAAAGTACCGAGGGCTCCAGCTGCCACCACCACTGCAGCAGCTGGCAGTGGCAGCAGCCTCAGGCTTTTTGCAGTGGCGGATGAGAGCTTTGCGGGGCCCAGGGCAGCACAATTTTGTGGGGCCCCCGTTTGGAGAAAAAATAGAAAAAAGGCATCAAATGGGCAAATTGAAGGCTATTTTCATATTAAATGTGAATTGGGTAAATTTGATAGAAACTTAATTTAGTTGGATAATTATTATTTTAATTATATTGTAATTCATTCTTAAACAAAATTCTGAATTAATAATTAACATTTGTCATTTGTATTTAAGTCTATTATAGCTGTCTAGCTCTTCTGGCAGCACATTCTTCAGTTACGTCATTAAAGGCCATTTCTTTACACAGGTCATTTTCAAAAAAGTTTAAAAATCCTTCTTCACAAACAAATGCAACAGCAACCACAGGACAAATATGTGTGACTGCGGACTACACACATTAAGTAGTACATTCACCTGCCAACATAATTTTTAAATCCCTACAGCAGTGAAATCCTGCATGATCGTACTCTCAGTCCTCCTATTATTCTGCATCCTTTTAGACCATCAGAGGAACGTTTTCAAAATCACAAATAGCAATTAGGCTCAACTGAAATAGCCTAATTCTAATGAAAACTCAGAGCTGGAAGTCCAACTTTCTTAGCTATACCTTTGAGAAAAATCTCCCATCTCTAGCTATGTGACAATTTCTCATTTAAGGAACACGTTTGCAGAAACATGCAGATGAACATATCCCAGATTGAGCCCTGCTGGCTATCTACATATTACTTCTTAGCTGGCCACAAAGTGAGATAAAGCTTTAATGTGTTATATGCACACACAGTATAATGATATGCAATGTAATCTGGTGGAATATGCATTGCCTGTAACCTGGAGTGATTTATATCATGAAGACCATGTAGCTCAATGAAAGAAATAGTCTGTAAAAGGTAAAGAGACTCCCCCGCCCCCATCACCATTAACTGGCTACAGTGAAGAGCAGGGATAATGTTTTATCAGAAGTTTCTTCCTATCTATGTCTAGGAGACTTTTTTTAGCTGTTCCTTTAATGGTGATGTAAAGGCAAAACCAGACACAATGGCTGTGTCTAGATTGGCCAGTTTTTCCAGAAATCAGCCGCTTTTCAGCAGCTGTCTACACTGGCCGCTTGAGAAATCAGTGGTTTTGCGGAAATACTATGCTGCTCCCGTTTGGGCAAAAGTCCCTTTTGCAAAAACTGATGAACAAAAGGGCCAGTGTAGACAGCTGAGATTTGTTTTGCGCAAAAAAGCCCCGATCACAAAAATAGCGATCGGGGCTTTTTTGCGCAAAAGCGCGTCTAGATTGGCCACAGATGCTTTTCCGCAAAAAGTGCTTTTGCAGAAAAGCATCCTGCCAATCTAGACGCTCTTTTCCGAAAATGCTTTTAACGGAAAACTTTTCCGTTAAAAGCATTTCCAGAAAATCATGCCAGTCTAGACGTAGCCCCTGAGTTCCTATTCCCGTCTACCAATAGTAGCCTTTGATATTATATTTGGCATTAGTAATTACTAGGTGGTGCTTTCTCACATAAAACACTGCCTTAGTATTCAATGCAAGACCCCACAAGAGGAAAACCTCTCAACAGCTTGCTCAGGTCTTCAGTCTTTCGAGAGCTATAGATGGCACAGCACAGTTGGGCTCTTCTTAGGCTCCCCGGGTCTCCTCTCCCCATAAAACGTTCTTAGTCCGCAGATATTTCAGTACAACAAACCAAATTGTCAACAGGCAAAATTTCTGCAACCCCTCGGGGAACGGCTTATACAGCCTAACCACAGAAAACGTATAGCTCCACCCAAAATGAACAAGACTTTACCTATGCAATTTCCTTTCCTCCTAAGCAGCCATAAACTACCTTCAATAGCCCTATTTTGTCTCAACAAAATAGAATATTTAAGCGTTTTTACTATAACCCGAGAGCTGAGCAATTCCTCCATCCTGATAGGCTAATAGGAGCACAACTCCACTGACCCAATGAGAATGAGGATCCCAACTAAACCAATGAGAGAGCCTCTTCTGAGGAAGGATTTTTTTCTTGTTTTGTTCACGTTGATTTCAGTAATGCCCCGTCCCTCCACCCCTGTGGTTTTGCATTAGCTCCATTCCCGCGTGTTCCTTTAATTCAGGGATTGTGACCTTCACCATTTGCTTGGCAATACTTGCAGACCCCAGTGATGAACAGCAAGCAAAGCAGCCACTAGGAATCTGAGGCCAGAATACACTAGGCCCAGCAGTTCAGCTTAAGAAACGCAACTCCAGCTATGTAGCTGGAGTTGGTTTACCTTAAGCTGAACGTGGCAGCATCCCCACTCAGAAAAGCAGGGGTATTGGATGCCGGCGGAGTTACCCTCTGAGTTTGATTTAGTGAGTCTTAACTAGGCTCACTAAATCAAACCCCAGAAGATCAATTGTGGCAGCAGTGAGCTTCCATTTAGTGTAGACAGGACCTGAGGTAGGAGGGCTTGTGAATTAATGTTTACTTTTCACCTAAACAATATGTTAATTCGCAGGCTGAGATTTACCATGTTCTGATTTCTGTTTTAACTGCAATTCCATTTTCTGGGCTCAGGTGACTTCTTCATGAAGAATTATAGGTATCCGCTGTCATTTCTATTGACTGCATGAAATGCCTCACCGTTGGCTGTAAAAACATTCAGCAGCATGTTTAGAGCAGAATTCACCTCTTCCTCCTATGAAACAGATCCCTCACCTGCAGGGTAGCACATGTTTCACCACATGGAGAATAATTGCCTTTGTTACCAATGAGAGTTCTTCCTAGTGAATGAATGCAAAGTACTCATGTGAGACTCATATTGGAGAGTTCAGGAGAGCATTTCGCACTTGATGCATAAACCATAAAATACTTTCTGCAGACAAATGATTCTGTTAAATACATTCCTTCTGATTCTGGTATTAAAAACCTGGTTTCCTTAATTCCACATCCAATATACGTCTCCTCCCCAGCTGGTGCCGGACAGTAAATGCTGATGGAAGAATGCTAAGCAAAGCACTCCAGAATGTTCTCTTGTCTCTGGATTTTGTTACAAGCTCCAAATGAAGACCAGATTCATCGATAGCCTTGCTGAGATCACCGAGACGTTCAACCAAAGCTGGCCTACTGGAGGGACTCGTCACACAGCCAGGTCAAACTCGGTGGGTTTGACTGAATTCCAAAACTCAAAGTCAAACTCAGGAAGTGGGAACTGACCTCATAGCGACACAAAATAAAATATTCCTGTGGGTTAAAATTGACCACAATGTGGAGAGAGTCAGTACAAGTCTTACACTATGCGTAAGTCCCACATAAGTCCCTTTTGGAGTGCTGCATAGGCATTGACACATTGGGTTGTGTTTCACTGATCCCTAGTAGGAAGGCATAGGGCAAAGAAGTGACATACAAGGTTCCCTGAACCGGACTACCAATATACTACAACTCAGTCATGCTGTTCCACTCGCTGTTAAAACAAGCTACACCTTAGTCTGGAATGTGCTGTTGCATTTATGGACTTCCCCATAAATCTCTACCAATGTTCCTCAGACTTGATTGGCATCTCATCTACTCTTCCAATTGTGGTCTTTTTGTGAGCAGGTTGCAATTTGCTAATCTACATCAATGTCCTCTGGGGCTTAATACGGGGTCTATACCGGAATAAATTAGTAAAGTTTCACATACATGAGATCAGATAATCCGCTGCTCCTTTCTGGGCTTTTCCTATATGCACTCGGCTGAGACAAAAGTCATCTTTCATTGGTAAGGTTCCATTCCAACTAAGCACTTAAGCATGTGATAACTTTCAGCATGCAAGTAGTCCCAGTGTTGTCAATAGGAGGAACCGTGAGTTTGGAGTTAAGAACACACTTAAGCTCTTTCTTAGCTCATGGTTGAAAAGAGGGTCTGGAAAGCAAATGATGTCAGAGGTGAAAACTAGGGCATGAATTGATGGCATGACCCCTCCGTCTCTGCCTTACCTAACTCCACACCCTTCCAAATGAGTATTGACTGTCTAGGAAGGAGTACTTCAAAAAGGGTCATCGTGGACCACAAGCTAAATATCAGTCAACAGTGTGACACTTGCAAGAAAAGCAAACATGATTCTGGGCTGCATTAATAGGAGTGTTGTGAAAAAGAGACGAGAAGTCGTTCTTCCGCTCCATTTTATGCCTCAATTGGAGCACTGTGTCCAGTTCTGGGCATCACATTTCAAGAAAGATGTGGAGAGGGTCTAAAGAAGAGCAACAAAAATGATTAAAGACCTAGAAAACATGAGCTATGAGAAAAGACTGAAAAAGTTGGCTTTGTTTAGTCTGGAAAAGAGAAGACTGAGAGGGGACATAATAATTTTCAAGTACCTAAAAGGGTGTTACAAAGAGGAGGGAGAAAAATTGTTCTCCTTGACCTCTGATGTTCGGACAAGAAGCAATGGGCTTAAATTGCAGCAGAGGAGGTTTAGGTTAGAAATTAGGAAAAACTTTCTCACTGTCAGGGTAGTCAAACAATGGAATAAATTGCCAAGGGAGTTTGTGGAACCTCTATCATTGGAGATATTTAAGAGCAGGTTAGACGAACATCTATCAGGGATGATCTAGATAGCGCTTGGTTCTGCTGTGAGGGCAGGGGAGTGGACTTGTTGACCTCTGGAGGTCCCTTCCAGTTCTATGATTCATATACATACGGATTTTGCATATAAAAACCCAAGTGCCAAGCAAGGTGCAAATACAGAGGACTGTTTTCCTGATCCCTGCAACACATTGTTGAAAGACCTCCAGACGAGGAACAGCTTTACCAATGGCTGTCAACATATAATTAGAAACAAACCGTCTAACTGAACCAATGAATTAATGAAGTTTAAATTACTCTGTAGTTAATAAAGTTTTTAACAATGCTGACCTCCCTACTGGGGTTCTTCACTCACAATTCACACAGAGGCTTGGAAAGATGCCACCACGGAGCATTTATTTCATGTGAGCTTAATGAGCAATGATGTAATGTGATTAAGCTTTTTAATTGGTGAATGTTATATAAGGCAGAATCCTCTTAGCAACAGCAGATTGGACTGAAAGAAATGAACCATGACAGAGTACTTGAAAATTTGGCTCAGATCTCCTCCTCCTCCTGCTTTTTTTTTTTTTTTTTAAATCCTTTAAGGTATCTACCAGTTTAAAGTCATTGGAAAGATATTTTATAGAGAAAACAAAAGCATCCATTGTAATACAGGCATAGGGAATTTCAGTAAGAATTGCTCCTTCTGATGACATGCAGTTAGGCAGATTCCTAATTCTTACTTTCTTTCTGCAAGGGAGTCTTAAATACACAGATGGGCTACATCTACACTGCAGGCTTCTTGCGCAAGAACTTTTTGTGGAAGATCTTCTTGCACAAGAGTGCGTCCATACTGCCATGTGCTTTTGCGCAAGAGATGCGTTTTTGCGCAAGAGAGCGTCCACACTGCCATAGACGCTCTTGCGCAAGAAAGCTCTGATGGCCATTCACCCAATGGCCATCAGAGCACATGTGTTTTTTCTGATAGGGGTTTCTTGCGCAAGAAACCCCTGCTGTCTATCCACACATGCCTTTTTGCGCAAGAGCTCTTGCGCAAAAGGGCTTATTCCTTGTAAAAAGAGGAATAACTCTTGCGCCAAAAGCCCTGTCTTCTGATGATCTACTGTACTTTTTCTCGCGCAAAACGCGTTTGTAGTGTGGACGCTCCGTGAGTTTTTGCTCAAAAACTCTGCAGTGTAGATGTAGCCTCAGTGACTTCTCCCTCTTGCCCTTCTTTCTTTACTTTGGAAAGTGAGAAAAGGCCACCAGCAATAAAAAGGCTTATCATGAGAGAGAACCTTACGGAGAAAAAAAGATTGGTCCGAAATGATATAACCACCACTAAGAAAAAAAAGGTTCCCCAAACTCCATTCCTACATGTTAATATACCATTTCAGAGAACTGGAAGGGGCCATGAGAGGTCATCAAGTCCAGTCCCCTACCCTCACGGCAGGGCCAAGTACCATACCTGACAGATTTGCCCCAGATCCCTAAATGGCCCCCCTCAAAGACAGCTCACAACCCTGGGTTGAGTAGGCCAATACTCAAACCACTGAGCTCTCCCCTTGCTTGTGTTTGACCAGGCTGTGTGATGAATCCCTCCAGTAGGCCAGCTTTGATTGACCATCTTGATCTCAAGCTCCAAATGAAGATCAGATTCATCAAAGAGATTGGCAATACACACAAACCTCCATACTCCAGGACTCCCTAATCTGGGAACACCCAGGATACAAGACCCTGGCAAGTGGCGGAGAAAGTGACTTTACGTGCTGCCACTCCCTCCACCCCCACCCTCCGCCCCTGCAGTTGTGGGAGGGGCAGCTTCCAGAGGCTATTCCCCACCATGCCCTTGGCAGTGGGGGAAGAGGACGGGGACTTGGAGTGGCAGGAGGCACCAAACCACACATGCTCTGGGAGCAGGGTACCAGGTAAGCACCCCACCATTCTCCTCCTCATGCTCAGAGACCACAGTACCCTCCCTGGCCGGGAAAATTTTTTAATCCAGCATGCAGGTCGCTGTATTAAAGAGGTTCAAGTGTATCTAAATCTGCTTTTTATTCTAAAAAAATCACTGGCACTCAACACCCTTAAAATAAGTAAATGCCATATAGCAGTATTGACTCTAGTTCCTATATTCAGAATGTATCATATTTACACAATATAAGGATGAATATTTTTCTCCAATATGTTACTTTCATTGGCATAGACTCTATGTAGCTATATATGTATGTATACTATCTATTTATTCACAGACCATGGTCTAGAGCAGCGATTCCCAACCTTTTTCCCTTGGAGGAACCCCTAAAATAATTTTTCATATCCTGAGGAACCCCTACCTATGAAAACGTTTGCTAGGCCAGAAAAAGTTGACAGCGGGGAGCGCAATTCAATTACTGCTAAATTATTGTCAAAAAAATTTATTTGTAAAGAGCTGTTTATATATTTGTGTGTGTGTGTGTGTGTGTGTGTGTGTGTGTGTGTGTGTGTGTGTGTGTGTGTCAGCTTACGTTGTAAGAAAACAAATTATTTATTTATTCCACGATTTCTCACGGAACCCCTGACAAGGGTCTGCGGAACCCCATGGTTCCACTGAACCTTGGTTGGGAAACTCTGGTTTAGAGCAGTGTTTCTCCACTTTTTTTTTATATAAAGTACCCCTTTTTCAAAAAAAAAAAAAAAAAAAAAAAAAAAAGTACCAGTACCTACAGTTTTCAGACACACACATTTTTTTTCCATTGTAACACATTTGTTTAAATAACTTAATCGTAGCTGGGTGGGGGATGAAATTTTGGGGTGTAAAAATTACACAAATAATAAAAAGCGCTGTAACAAAATTAAAACAAAAATTCCGTTTTCTGCAAATTTCAGTTGTGTTGACATCCTCCCCTCCCCCGCACCAGTCTTCTCGTGAATGCCCCTAGGGTACTCATACCACTGGTTGAGAAACATTGAACCAGAGCAGGACACCAAGATCCAGGGCTATAACACAATTGTTATCTCTACACTGCTGTATGGATGCAAAACCCAGGTGACCTATTGACAGCACCTCAAGAAGAACCACCAACAATGCCTCCAGAAGCCCCGTGGCATCAAGTGAGATGATCAACTACATGAATGCCAGCATCTTCACTGAAGCCAGTGCCACCATGATCTCATGCACGATCTCCACTAGGCTGGACACTGGGTGCAGATTCGAGATTCTCGCCTCCCCAAACAATCTACTCTCTGCTCACCATGATCAGAGACCCAGTGGTGGTCCAAGGAAATGCTACAGAAGGACACGGAAAGCGTGTCTTAAGACACCTGATGTGGACATCACACGCTGGGAGGAGCAAGCCACCATCCGACCTCAACGGTGACACATCCTCCATCAGGCTGGGGCTCGCTTCAAAAAGCACCTCGCCCTTCATGTTGAAATGAGAGAGAGAGAAGGAAGGAAAAAGAAAGAACTTTCTTCCAACATACCTGCCAAGAAATGTCTACTGCCTACTGCAGACAGATCTGTGGTTTCAGGAGCAGACTCTTGAGTCATCTCAGGACCCATATGTAAATCTGTGGGACAGATTCATCTTCAAATCAGGGGATCACAAATGATGACTATGTCTACTTTGGGCTAGATTCACCAGTACACACTGCCTGCCTTGCCCCCTTTCAGTTACACCAGCCATAAATCTGGTCTAAATGAACCGTTGAGTTGGCTATTCAGCCATGGCACATCTCTGGAGTGACACAAAATATATGGAATGGACCTGAGAGTCTGTGCCTTTGTCTTTTTTAAAGTTACCTTCCCATGAGCAGATAGCTCATCTTTTCATGCATGTCTTTCTGCTTCTCAGCAAAGACGATATGATGCTTTTACTCGACATTCAGGCTTCTCCCAGATGCTTTGGAGAGAGCATGGTGCCAGACACAAACGGTTGTGAATGGTGGCTCCCAACTTAGGCAGATGGCAACTACAAACCTTATTAGGATACCTGTCACTTGTTCTACCCCATGACATTTTGGTGCTCCTGGAAGGTCATCAATTTACATTGCTGAAGACTGATCTGCCAGCATAGGCAATACATTATTCCATCTCATCCAAGTAAAATGCATCAACCCTGTTCTAGAAGGATCACTACCAGGCTACGTCTAGACTGGCATGATTTTGTGGAAATACGTTTAACGGAAAAGTTTTTCCGTTAAAAGTATTTCCGCAAAAGAGCGTCTAGATTGGTCCCGGAGTTATCATAACAACGATGCACTTCTGCGCAACAGCAGAAGCCCAGAACCATTTTGAAGAGGGAAAAAGGGCACCAGCCCTTTCCAGGGGTGGGGGCTGGAGCTCCTTTGAGACACATGCATAAAGGGATCTCCCCGGACAGCCGTTTCTCTCCTGCTGCGTGCTATAGGACCTCTTGTAGGGACTGACAGCCGTAGCAGTGTTGGTGGTTCCCCTCTGCCTTTTTGGTCACCACTGCCTTTTGCCCTTTAGTGCCTTTGCCTGGGTTTTTTTTTCATCTTGCTTGTTTTGTCTGCCATGGAGCCAGGGGTGGCCATGTGCCTGCTCTGGCCCCTTCCAGCCATTTTGGGGTGCCTGCGGCTGCTGCTCCAGGCTGGTGCCCTCCTGTTCCAGGACCTGGAGGCGCAGGTCGCTTTGGACTCCCTCACCACGGAGGCCATGGCGTCCCTGTGGCATCCCCACCCCAGCGTGGAGAGGCCACTGTGGAGACTGGACACCAGTACGGACTGGTGGGACAGGCTGGTTCTGGGGCAATGGGACGACCAGCAATGGCTCCGAAACGTCCGTATGTGAAAGCGGACGTTCCTGGAGCTATGTGCCAGGCTCGCCCCTGCGCTCCAGAGAACCACCACCCGGCTGTGGGCACCCATCCCCGTCAACAAGTGGGTCGCCATTGCAGTCTGGAAGCTGGCCACCCCGGACAGCTACCAATCAGTGGCACACCAGTTCGGGGTGGGCAGATCCACCATCGGTGTCGTCGTGATGAAGGTAAGTCCCAAGGGGAGTGGTTACCCCCTCCCCTCCGTGTTGTATGTTTGCATACAGGACCGCCCTTGGAGGAGGGTCCTCCTCCATGTATTGGAACCACTGGTCTGTGTCCTGGCCCCTTGGAGGGTGGGAGGGCGCGTGTGTTGTGTTAACCTGTGGAACTGCCTGCCGGTGGAGGCTGTGAGGCTTTGGGCTAATCAAGGTGTTTGACAGGGAGTGAGATGAATCCCCACACAGTGCCTGGGAGCACATCTAGCAGACGTGCTCTGGGCTCTCAGATGCCCAACACGTGGGATGTCAGAGTGCTCCATCCTTGCAGCAAAACTCAAGTGGCCCTAGGGCCGGCCCGAGCGCTTCCTCCCTCCCCCTCCCGCTAGCCCTCACACACGTAGCCCAGGGACATGTGTGGCCGCAGTGGGGACTTCCCTCGGGGGGCCAGCCAGGCACCGGGAGCAGGCGAGGAGCTCAGTGGGGGCCACGCTCACAGGGCTGTGACGCTGCGGTTTTCCCAGGAACAGCTGGCTGTGCCTCACAGCCAGGCATGGGACAGCGTGCCGTTCTGTGTGCTGCACCCTTGCGGAGGTGTGGGCTCTGGCCTGAACCCCTGGGGCCCTGGCTGGTTCCAGCTGGCATCCACCCTTCCTCCCGGTCCCGCCAGATGTGTGTGAGCAGCACGGTCACAGGCGTGCCCTGGAGCTGCCTGCTGCGGCCACATGGCTGCACATGCTGCATACTGCCTAAAGCTACACAGCCCGTGCAGCTCACGTGGCCTGAGTGACGTGCTCTCCCCTCTCCCCCCCCCGCCCTTGTGAGTGCAAAGTGCAACACTCACCGGTGAATCCTTCCCCAGCCTCCAAGGATGCACAGGAAACGTTGGGGCTGCCGGAGGGAGCCTGCAGGGTGGCAGTGCTGGTCTCGTCCTCCGACCCGCTGCTGCTGTCTCCTTCCCCCGCCTCGGTTGTCCTGGTGACGGGGGGGGGGGGGGGCGCATAGAGGCGTCCACAGGGACATCCGGTCCCTGCGGTGCTGGCTGGCCCAGGATGGCGTGGAGCCGTCGGTAGTGGGGGCAGGTGTCGGCTCCTGTCCCCTGGCCCTCGCTGGCCCTGACATAGCCCAGGTGCAGTTCTTTCACTTTAGCCCGGACTTGCTCCAGGATCCAGGCTGGATGTCTCTGCTGGGCGAGTGCCTGGGCCATGCGGTGAAATAAGTCCACGTTCCGGCGCCGGGAGTGGGTGTCATGCGGGGCCTCCTCCTCTTGCCAGAGGTCCAGCAGTGCCTCCAGCTCTCCCGAGGACCAGGATGGGGCCCTTCTTTTTCGGCCCCTTGGGGCCTCCTGTGCTGGGGGTGCGGGTGCTTGATCCTCCCCGGAGCTGCCATCATGGTCTGGGTGGTGTTGGGGACAGTAGGGGCCGTGTGGCAGAGCCGTGGCCAGAGGTCCCAGAAGAGCTTCTGCCTCGTGGCCTCAGCAGTATGGTCCACCTTTGAGGGGTCTCGGGTTACCAGGAAGTCAGGAGCAGGCTTGCAGCTACGGAACGTCCGAACGGCCACTAGGGCTTTTTCCGTTTAGCCTGCTTTTCCGCAAAACGTCTTAGCTGCCTGTCTACACTGGCCCTCTTGTGCAAAATCATTTCCGCAAGAGGGCTTTTGCCTGAATGGGAGCATCAAAGTATTTGTGCAAGAAGCACTGATTTCGGACAGTAGAATGTCAGTGCTCTTGCGCAAAATCAAGCGGCCAGTGTAGACAGCTGGCAAGTTTTTGCGCAAAAGCAGTCTAGACGCACCCCCATAGTTTATCCTTCACCTATTCCATTTTTTGGCTTTGCTAAGGGGCAAGTTTTGTGATTTGGAGATGACAGATCCACAGGCACATTTGGTCGGGAGGCAGTCATTTTAGAAACAGTACAGTTGTTTCTGGAGACAATCAACTAGGGCATGTCTACACTAGGAAATTATTTTGAAATAACTAAATTTGAAATAATAATTCCTGAAAATAACAAAATTGAAATAGCATGTCCACACTACAGGAGAGCCTCAAAATTAGTCCGAGGCAGGCTCTGTTAGTGTGGACATACTACCTCCACTTAGAGCCCCAGAAAGAACTGAGGAATAATTACTTTGAATTACTCTGAGGAATCATTATTTCAAAATAGCAGCAACGGATCATCCACACTACCACTATTTTGAAATAACAATTTTGAAATATTATTCCCCAAGGAAAGCACTACAGATTTAAAAATAACCAGCCCGTTATTTTGAAATTGATAGTGTGGACGCTCCAATTATTATTTCAAAAGAAGGTTATTTTGAAATAACTCCCTAGAGTAGCCCAGGGCTTAAATATGAGAGGGTTACTTTTTGAATCACCATGTACCTTGCTCTCCAATTTATACTTATGAAAGTCTGTCCCAAGAACTAACCTTTGGAACAAGCTTCTGTTTCTAGTGCTCATCGTGCAGTGATTTGAAAGGAAGAGAAATTATGTGCAAATTGTATTGTTTCACTAAAGACACCCTGGCCTTTCTGAGTGGGGAAATAACTCATCTGGTAAACGGAAAGGCATAAAATCCAATTTAAAACATTACGTCGGTTATAAAATTGCATTTGCCTTGAGCATCACTATCAAATCAAAAGAAAATATTACACTTTCTGAATTGATGTCGGGTCTTTCTTTTACTTCTACCCTTTTGTAGAGTTAATAAAATACATAATGCATTCCATTAAACTGGAGTTCTTTAATTGCTAGTTAGGAAATCCAATATATTCTTAGAGTGATTTTCCACTTGTCAAGTTGTAAGGGAATTTTGCTTTGACGTCATTGACAGGCAAAAGCACTCGGCAGACAAAAGAAACCACAAATAGCGGAAAGTACATCGATATTGTTTTTCTTATAGCCTGCTATTCATTGGGTGAACTTTTGTGCAATATGGTGAGCCTGCTACTGGCAAAAGTCCGTTTTCAGCCTGACCATGTGCAATAACAGAAGACAGTTACGCAGTCACACCTGGAAAACTTTTGCACACTTGCAAATCCTTTGGGAATTGTCTTTAGTGAAATCTATATATACTTAGATTATCAAGACTTGTTCCATTTGAAAAATAAACCCTATGCTGATATTCAGCACTGTTGCTTAGGCAATCTCTCTTGTTTATCTTTTTGGACCAAATTCTGCCCAGTTAGGCTCGCCTGTCCATTCTCATTGCCTAGTGTAACTTTGGACCTACCTCATGGTTATCAGCAGATTAAGAGGATTTATACCAATGAAACAACCCAGGAAGGTGACCCAGACTTCAGAATCATAGGAACCATCACATTGAACAGCACTAATCTAGTTAGTGGTGCACCTAGTCCTGCCTTTCACAGTAAGCAAAACCAGATATTCCAGAAGAAAGCACAGAGAATACCATAATGATTGACTACAGAATGACTTGACCATAATGAAGATTCTTCCTAACTCTGATTAGCGAGTGTCTCATTCATGTCCAAAAGTACAATAAAACCTGTATTATCCGGCACACTCAGGCTACGTCTAGACTGGCATGATTTTCCGCAAATGCTTTTAACGGAAAAGTTTTCCGTTAAAAACATTTTCAGAACAGAGCGTCTAGATTGGCATGGACACTTTTCCGCAAAAGCACTTTTTGCGAAAAAGCGTCCGTGCCAATCTAGGCGCGCTTTTCCGCAAAAAAGCCCCGATTGCCATTTTCGCAATCGGGGCTTTTTGGTGGAAAACAAATCTCAGCTGTCTACACTGGCCCTTTTGCGCAAAAGTTTTGCACAAAAGGACTTTTGCCCAAATGGGAGCAGCATAGTATTTCCGCAAGAAAACTGACAATCTTACATGAGAACATCAGTGCTTTTGCAGAAATTCAAGCAGCCAGTGTAGACAGCTGGCAAGTTTTTCCGGAAAAGTGGCTGATTTTCCGGAAAAACTGGCCAGTCTAGACACAGCCTCGGGGATTAGGGCGTTCCAGTTATCTAAAAATTCCGGTTATCTAAGGGTCCCATCAACCAAGGAAAAACCAATGGACAATCATAGTAAAACTCAGGTTTTTAATATAGGTAGTTTTGTAATGTGAGGCAGTTGGTCTCACATTTCTATTTTGAGTTAAAGATGATTAGTATTTCTTAATTAAAAAATTGTTAAGCCAATCATGGTAAACCAAGACAGGCCTGTGCGCCTGAAGATGACACAGCATTGTGGCTGCGGGCAATGCCAGTTAACAAAGTTTTCTGGTTAACAGAGTGCCGGATAACAAAGGTTTCACTGTGTCAGGATTTATATTATACCAACTTACACAAACATACGCATTATATCCACTAGAGCTGAAGGGAGATATTTCAATGGGACCTTCTTTCATCTAAATATGCCAATCTGTTGAAATCAAAATGTTTTATGAAAGCAGGACAATTTTGCTGGAATTTGGCTTCAAAAGTAAACTTGAGGGAGGAAGTTTTGAACCTGTGGAGACATTCCGGTTCTACATTTTTGGAATTAAGCATTTTCATTTTTCTTTTTGAAATGACATATTCACATTTATGGACAGTGTATTACTAAATAAAAAGTCAAAATTGAAATGAAACTTAGGATGAACATGAAACAATTTTTTTTTTTTAATTTCCTTCATGGAGAATTAGGAAATTTTTGAATTTTGTTCCATTTTGTAACAAAGTCTTACTTCAAAATCTCAGACCCCTTCACTAAATGCAATTTCCATGCTCCACACAGTTTGAATATATGTATATTTTTATCTAATATGGATGCTTACATTGTCCATATAACTATCAAACCCATCTCTGATATCAGTGAAATCATTGAATCATGGCAGTGTAGGGTGAAAGGAACATTGAGAGGTCAATCAATACAGCTCCCTGTGCTGAGGTAGACCAAATATAACTAGATCAGTGGTCACCAACCAGTAGATTGGGATCTACTGGTAGATCCTGGAGCTTCTTACAGGGGAACCTGACTGGTTTGGCCAGGAGGCTATCAACTGCTGGTGCTTCAGTTGCACCGCCTCCCACCACTATTTTCTTCTACTCTCTGCCTTGGAGTTGACTCCCTTCCCTTCCCGGAAGCCTTCTACTTACTCTGCAGGGTGGGAGGAAGGTGGATGCTGATGCCAAGATGTCTCTCTTCCACCATCCCTGTGCCCCATCTCCACAGAGTGAGCAGGGGAAGGAAACAGGGCAAGGGTGTTTGGGTGTGAGGTAGATCCTGGATCGACTTACATTCAAAAAGTGATCTTATGTTTTAAAAGGTTGGAGACCCCTGAACTAGACCATCCCTAAGCCAAATATACATTGATCGTCTCTGGGAGGTGTTTTGTGGCAATGATTTCTGCAGATTCATTATGTGGTGTAGGATTTTTTAAAGAGTATTTCCTCTTAGCAGTTTTGAATGTGTTGCCTTTCAATGTCCTGGTACAAGAGTGCTGCACACAATCTTCAGATTACAAAATTTAAGGACTAAATTCTGGCCTGGCCTACACAGATGCGGTGGAAAGAAACAAATCAAAAGGAATTGCTCCTCCGTTCCCACAGCAGGACCCTGGCAGATGCTTGTCACTAGCTTCCAAACCTTCAAGTTGATGGTTGTGCATAAATATTGACACAGATGCCATTTCTGTTAGCAGGATTTCAACGTGAGGTGAAACTCAGTGGAATTTTACTTGGGACGGGAATTCTTCATGGAGGTCAGAGAGCACAAACCTCATGCCAAGAGAAAGGAAAAAGATGACAGCCCTGATGCTTGTGGATTGACACGCTGGATTTCACAGCTCAAACTGCGGAATGCCACGGGTTTTAGACTCCTGCTTAACCCCATTCTTTGCAAACCTGTTATTCAACTTGTTAGGCACTGTGACAATGCTCCAACCGTGCCCCATGGGTCCCACGCTTTTGATGGATAGTGTTTGCTTCAGAGGCTTGCTGTGACCTTCCACATGGCCTCTTCTTTTTCCAGAGGCAAGGGTCACAGCCAACTGAGCCATCCTCATCATAGGTTAGCCCAAAGTTTGGGTTGAAAACCCCCCTGTAGCCCTGGTCTCCCCTCTCAGGAGCAGACTCTGTAGTGGTGTGGGGAGGACTGGAGAGGAACCCGAGCCCACCCAGTACTTTGGGTTCTGGCCCAGGGACCCTAAGGCAGCAGCAACTGAGAGTGTTTATTTTACTCCCAGTCTGGCAGCTTCTTCCCTGGGCTATTCCCCCAAGCAATCCCTCCCAGCACCTTTCCTCTGGTACCTAAGCAAGTCTGTCCGGCTCCTCCATGGCACCCTGCCTTTCTCAGCTTGCACAAACAGTTCCCCAGCAATGCACTTCCTCCTTCCAATCCTTCCCTCTTTTCCTTCCCCCTCCCTTACATGGAGGGAAACATTTTAAAGCATCCCATAGGCTTTAGTTAGTGACAGGTGTGTGATTAGCCTGCTGCTTCAGGCAAGTTCTTAATTAGACTCAAGTGCCTGCTGCCTTGATTACGTGGTAGCAGTCTCTGGCAGTTTATTCAGGAAAGAGAAAACTATTTATCCAAAGCCCTGCATACCTGCCCTCCATTAGAGTGCGGCAGCCAGCTGGTTTGGGTCTGTCACAGTACCGATAAATGAATGGCAGCCCACAATGGTAGAAAACGATATTGAAAAGACAGCTGTGGCTTCCTCCAGGCACATTATCAGGGTAATTATTCAATTACAGATGTATGTTGTCTTTTTTCTACTGATATAGGTACACTGGCGTGGACACAGTCGGCTTATTTTCCTTTCCATGTGAGAAGTATATTAGTATGAGCAGCATTTCTCATTTTAGATCTTTAACTCACACTTGGAATATGCATGTTTGAGATCTATTGTCCAAATCCTCAGCTGGTGTAAATCAGACTGACTACACTCAGCTGAACCTGCCTATTGGCACCAGTTGAGATTTGATCCAAGAAGCTGTAGGAAGGAACCCATGACCTTATTTCAATTTGGCTTTCTGAGTCATGTGTTTTAAAATGTGAGTTTAAAAAAAAATCCAATATAAAACTGAGCCATTAAAAAAAACTCAAGACTCAAGGGTTACCCATTTTTATAGAGCGGTAAATGTAAATTCCATTTCCCCATGTAGCGATTTTGAGAATGTGCAGGTGTAAGTACTTACCCCCAAATTCAGCCCCGTGGTAGAGCTCAGGAAGGAAGTCACTCCTCGGGAGGATTAAGGTAAGAGAACAAAAGGCTTACCAAAAGTTAAAGGCAAAGATTATAATGAGGCATTGGTGAAGCAGCACAGACTTAAGGAGACAGTTTAAAACATAATCTGGCTTTGTGGGGTGAGTGGACCATCAATCACATATGACATTTCCTGTTCACGTTGAAAAGCATGTATTTATGTGCACTACTGCGTCTGTACACAGAAAAAAAAGGGAAAAACGTGAGATATTGTCTTTTATGAGCTCTGACTCCCAAGAAGAAAGATGCCTCACACAGATGTATCTCTCTCCTCTGGCCTGTTGCTCAGTGACTGACAAATAAAACATTTACAGCGCCTACAAAACAATGAAACATGTCGGGTTTATAAATAGGTTTGCTAATGAAAAGTGAGGTAAGGAGGAGGAAGAACATAAGAACTCGGGGTCACCAAATGAAATGAATAGGTAGCAGGTTTAAAACAAACAAAAGGACATTTTGCTTCATGCAGCACAGTCAACCTGTGGAACTCCTTACTAAAGATGTTGTGAGGACCCAGACTTCAACATGGTTCAGAAAAGAACTAGATACATTCATGGAGGTTAGGTCCATCAATACTTATTAGCCAGGATAGGTAGGAAAGATGTCCTTAACCTGTGTTTGTCAGAGGCTAGAATTGGATGACCGGAGAGGGATCACTTGATGATTACCTGTTCTGTTCACTCCCTCTGGGGCATCTGGCATTGGCCACTATCGGAAGATAGGATACTGAGCTAGATGGACCTTTGGTCTGCCCCAATATGGACATTCTTATGTTCTTAAGGTGACTGACTGAAGGAAAGCATTGTAACGGCCTCTCCTACCCCATCCTGTCACTTTGCCTATTGCTTTGCCAATTGAAGTAGATGTAGGGGAAAATATGACAAATGTCTTATAATGAGTATGTCAAGTTAAGATAAATATATCCCACATATGGGGGAGGGGAAGGCACTGTCTTTAAGCTTTCTTCTTCCAGCTAAACAAATAGCATACTGTGACCCAGGTGCCACTAAAATCAATAGCCAAGATCTCATTGGTGCCGGATCAGATGTGTGGTAATCTGAGACTTGGATGAAGCTCTTTTCCCTCAGTTCTGTAAATACAAGGCCATTTCAGACACTTATCGTGCAAGCACAAAGCATTTCTTCGGTCAGCAGGCACTCCAGAGAATAGCACCTTCGGTTGGAACATGGAAATTTGGAAGCTCATTGCTATAATCTGTGGTTATGATTTCCAGCTCTCCCAGAGATGCCGGGAATCAAACCACAGTCCCCGGAGTGCAAAGAGCCTTTATTGTAATCTGATAAAGCCTTCACGTCTAGCCGTCAACTTTTTGTGGCAAATGAAGGGCCTGGTTGGCTTTGAAGCGGCTTGCTGGCTTTTTTTTGTTTCATTCTCCAAAAGGAAGAGGCCCGGAAGAACATAGACAGGGAAAATAAGCCCCCGGTTTCCCCTCCTCAGCCAGAAGGCTCTGGAGAATGCAAACAAAACCCCTTTTTCTCAAGATATCTGATTTCTGAGCACTGAGCCTTTATTTCTGGTTTCCGTCACAGGGCTTCGCTTTGTGCTAGAGCACCTACAAGCCACAACCAAGTCCATTGCCGAGGTTGGGTGAAAGGGACCACAACATGCCTGTCATAAAACATATGCTTATGGGAAATCCAGTCAGCACGGTCACTCACATTCCTCCTACAGTGCCAACCTCAAATTCTTGCCTTTAATGTATTGACTGCACAGCTTCTAATGGGACTGTACTTCCAGCATATTTGGTTACTCATTAACAACCCTTCCCATTTACAACAGACTGTACTCGCCCATAAAGATGTATCTACACTGTGCATTTGTAATCAGTCATAGTGCTAGCTTCATGTATGTTTCATTATGCAGTACAACTGGGCAACTCAAAGACTATCCAGGGATAAAGCCGAGCACTGCCCTCTTGCCTTTTCCCCCTCCCATAAAGGATAGGTCTCCATTATGACAAGGGTATCATAAGGAGGAGGAAGAAAACTTGTTCATCTTGGCCTCTGAGGATAGAACAAGAAGCAATGGGCTTAAACTGCAGCAAGGGAGGTTTCGGTTGGACATTAGGAAAAAGTTCCTAACTGTCAGGGTAGTTAAACACTGGAATAAATTGCCCAGGGAGGTTGTGGAATCTCCATCTCTGGAGATATTTAAGAGTAGGTTAGATAAATGTCTATCAGGGATGGTCTAGACAGTATTTGGTCCTGCCATGAGGGCAGGGGACTGGACTCGATGGCCTCTCAAGGTCCCTTCCAGTCCTAGTATTCTATGATTCTACAATTATTCCTGGGTGAGCTATGAAGTTGTGCTTTTGTGAGTGTATTTTGTGGGAGGGTAAGAAGGCAACGCAGGGCAAGATATGGGCACAGAAGACTTCTATTAGTACCAACTGGAAAAAGCAACCCCAAACACAGCCCCCTCAATCTAATAATCAAAGGCCTAACAACTACCTTGTTTGCTGACTTCTTGTAGCCAAAATGGTCCCAGGATATTAGAGAGAAAACGTGAGTGAGGTAATATCGTTCAGTGGACCAACTTCTGTTGGCCAAAGAGACAATCTTTGGAACTTAACACCGACTTTTTTTTTCAGCTCAACTATGGCAGTTGGCCCAATAAAAGATTGTCCACCTTGTCTTCCCAATAACTATCTTGTCAAGTATTTTATTCTTACACATTTTGCACTGCAGCAAATAGAAGTTAACTAGCTCACTCACTCCATTATTTCAGTGTAGATTTAAAAGAAAGAATGAACCAAAGGCACCGCATAAGACTTCAGACATCATAAAATGTTGAAAACACCAGAGGTTTCCAATGAAGCCATCCTAATTTATGTTTTCTTTTCCAGAACCTGAGAATGTTGTGTAGTGCTGGTGTGTACTTTAAAAAATCTAAAAAAGATATTTAACAACCTTTGTCAAATATTTTCATTCCTTTTCCAGAGGAAATAGTTGATTTTATAACTGCAGATGCCTCCTTATGTGCAGTTCAAGGAAATCACATCATTTTCCATCCAGTTACCAATCAGGGCTTAATGTTGTATCTATAGTAAATCAAAGGTGGTGTTGTTATAAAATTGGAACACAGTGTTTACTCTTTTATGATGTGCTTGTAATTAGTAAATGTCCTCAATGTTCCTTGGGTTATTAGTTAAATAGCAGGTGATGCTTCATGGAAGCTTTGAAAAACATTCTGCTTAGAGATTATTCTGCTGGTAAGTCACTTATTTTCTGCTTTTTATTAAAACTAGAGGTATGTCCTTGAAAAGAGGATCAGGATTACTGAAGATAAAATCTCTTCCTTCCTCATATTCCCATCAGCTTCCGTTTCTTACATCATGGTCACATCCACACCAACAAAATGTGATGGCACAAATCACAAGATGGCGATTTACGAGGTAGAAAATATATCACAAGAGCAAATGAAAACTTGATAAAGAAATTGACCCTGTGTTCATACAAATGAACTTGGTAATAAAAGAGAGAGAGAGAGAAAGAGAAAGAAAAATCAAATAGCGAAAGAGCAAAATGTTGCAGCATTTTTTTCAAAAAACTTTCACGAGCATGTGTTTACAGACCATAGTTTTTGATAGGCTCTCCCTGATTCCAGATTTACCTGGTCACTTTCACATCTGCCAATGAGGGCATTGCTCACTCCCAGAGTAAGCAAGAACCAGGACACTAAAACCCACACGCAAGAGGGCAGGGGGAAAGCAGGGCATATAACCAAGCAAAAAGGAAAGGAAAGAGTTGCATGAAATGTATCTTGAGCGATTTCATAGGGTGTCCTCGTAAATAATTGGTCTGGCTACTGGATTACAGAGTACAGACTCACTGAAGGAGTCAGGGAGCGAGCAAAAAGAAACACGGAGGAGAATTTAACCAGAAAGAGAATAAATGTGGCAGAGACATCTTGCATACTGCATGGGAGAGAGGTAATTATTACCTGTAGCTTCTGACTGCAGTTTCAAGTTAATCCAGTGCCCTTCTGCACTTCTTCAGTGATTGTGAACCATGGTCTGCTACTGGCTGGCTTTTATGCTTCATCGCCAAGGTGCCAGCCGCTCAGTCATATGATTTTCCTGAACTAGGGGACTTTGACTGCTTCTGTATATCATGTAAAAGACTGAGCTACTTAGCAAGGACAAACACAAGATCAGCCACACTGGGTCAGGCCAAACGTTCATCTACCCCAGTATCCTGTCTGCCAACAGCGGCCAATGCCAGGTACCTCTAATACGGTGCCTCCTGCTACCCACTCTTGGAATTCGCTCTGCGCTGGAGTGCGCTGTTCCAGCTGGTGTCCCGCCCACTGTTCCTTGTTATTGGCTTCACCACCTTGCGATAGGACCCGCTTCCTTCGCAGACCACGGCACTTGCCCCGCAGCAGTGTCCCCACGCTCTGCGGTCCTCCCCCTTGGAGAAGCCCCCAACTCCAATACCCACCTTGCCTCAGTGACCCGACTGCCAAACTGCAGTCTGACAGGGCCACGTGTCGTAGGCAACGGGGTGAGGACCTGCTGCCTTTGCTGGCCCTGGCTGCCTCCCTGAAGCCCAGGTACCCCTCAGGACCCTTTTGCTGAGCCTCAGCCTAGGACTACTCAGGCTGGAACTCCCCTGGCTCACCCTGCCTTTCCCCAGCACTGCTCTGTCCTGGTACCCTGGCTAGCAGGCAGCTAGGTCATTCTCCCTCCACGCTTGGAGTGAGAGTGTGCTCAGCCTGGCCAGCCCTCTCTTTTATACAGCCCTCCTGGGTTCTGATTGGCTGCCACAAGGCCTCTCATGATTGGCCTCTAGTGTCAGCCCTCTCCTGGGGTGGTTTTAACCCTTTTTATGCCTGGGACAGGGTGACCACCCCACTATGGTGCCCCAGTGGGAATGAACAGAACAGGGAAACATCAAGTGATCCACCCCCTGTTGCCCATTCCTGCCTTCTGACAAACAGAGGCTAAGGACACCATCCCTGCCCATCTTGACTAATAATCATTAAAGAACCTATCTTCCATGAATTTATCTAGTTCTTTTTTTAACCCTGTTAAAGTCCTGGCCTTCACAACATCCTCTGGCAAGGAGTTCCACAGGTTGACAGTACATTGTGTGAAGAAATACTTCCTTTGCTTTGTTTTAAACCTGCTACCTATTCACCCAGGGATCATCAGCAACACTTAGAAATACATCCTTATTTTGGCTGGCCTGGATTTAATGAACGATACCTCAGAGTTGCACAGAAATGGTGGAACAGGGATCGAGCAAACTTTCCACGTGCAAACTCCATGCAGCTTTATGGGGCACTGCATCCCCTCAGTCAAGTCACAACAGTTATACAATTACTATACTGGTTTTGTTTAAAATGGAGATAGATAGATAGATAGATAGATAGATAGATAGATAGATAGATAGATAGATAGATAGATAGATAGATAGATAGATAGATAGATAGATAGATAGATAGATAGATAGATAGATAGATAGATAGATAGATGGAGAAAGAGTGAGAGAGAGAGAAGGCTATACAAGCAGGTGTTTAATCTTGAATTCCTTGTCATGTGTGCTTTGCAGCCAGCAAAGCAGCATGCAACACAAAGATTTTGCACGCTACCTCATGGTACCACTTACTTCAATAATACAACACTTGGCTTGGCTTACTTTAAAAGGCACAGCCCACAGCTATCAAAGGAAGGTATAAAGTATCTTAAGGCATTTTGCTGCTCTTGAGTCCTGCCCCCAAAAGACACATCCAATCAGCCTATTCATGTCAACCAGGGGATATGTTGCTTTGATTACTACTGAACTGAAAAACCAAACACAGCATTGGTGTACCAGCACCGAGAACCCCAACGTTAGAGCCTATTAGGTAGGCCAGCCTCGTGGCTTCAAGTTTCCATATGTGCAATAGATGTGCCTGTCCCTTAACTTCTCCAAGGGAATGAAAAAGTCCCACATTTTTCTCATTTGTCTCCCCAACCTCCTCCCTCCCCCCAGCCCCAGGGGTTGTATTTCATAAGGTTGGAAATGTCAGTACGTACATTTCCGATTCTTCCAGGCAATGCATCACGAATGGAATCAATTCCAGAAGAGGCCAGAAATGCTTGTGATTAATAAACATCAAGAGGCTAGAGTTTTAGCTCTGCCACTCTGCTGAGAAATCTCAGCAGAGCATCCGAGTTACTGCGCCCCGTGTATGTGTCCTCCTGCAGTAGGTAGTACGCTAAGGGAAAGGTTCTACACATGATGGATAAGCATTTGGATGAAACATAACAGGAATCAGGGTAAAACCTAAAACTGTGCAGCGAGGCCTGGTAAGTTGCGTGGATCATTGACCTCTCCCTGTATGGC
Organism: Pelodiscus sinensis; assembly: GCF_049634645.1. Taxonomy (NCBI): domain Eukaryota; kingdom Metazoa; phylum Chordata; order Testudines; family Trionychidae; genus Pelodiscus; species Pelodiscus sinensis. Next base: position 24,099,030 of record NC_134730.1, on the reverse strand, counting down.
CTTTATTACGGCCTTATGTTATATTCTTAAGGTAAGAGTAATCAGATCTCAAGTTTCATGCCCAGAGCTGTTCTGCAAAAGGTCAAGAAGAATGTATAGCATTGCATTGGCTAGGTCCATGAGGTAACCTAGGGGTTGTCTTCATATGGTATCGGTTACTGATCAAAGCAGAAAACCCGTCAGGATAGATCAGTGTTTGGACCTGGTAGGGCAAATCCTAAATTCCACAGGTATTCCTTACAGGGAGGCCAATCTTGTTCCCATGGAAATGGGTAGAAAACTCCCAGTATCTTTAATAGGAGCAGGATTGTATCCTTCACACACAGCTGGCAAACAGCTTTCTAATGTTAACATTTTTTGGATGAAAAAAAAGGATGTATTTTTCAACAACCTCTAATAAAATGTATTCACGCATGGTTTGCAAAGTGTATGTTATCAGGATGTAAATATATTTTTTCCAGTTGTTATTACTATTTGGGATGTGTATTATCATAGTACCCAGGGCAAGGAGGAGCAAACTACAGGCCGCATTCAGCCCGTCGGACCTTTTAATCTGGCCCTCGAGCTCTGCAGCTTCCATTGGCTGGGAACTGTGGCCAATGGGAGCTACGGGGGTGGTGCCTGTGGATGGGCCAGTACAATGAGCTGTATGGGCCCACCTCCCACATGGGCCCAGGAACCACTTCAGGTAAGCACCACCAGGACCCTGATCCCTCCCCCTGAGTCCCAACCCCAGTCTCCCCTGCCCCCGCCCTCCAAACCCTCTGATTCCAACCTGCAGCTCTCACCTTGAACTCCTTGTTTCTGGCCCCACCCCAGAGTCCACAACTGTGACCGGAGCCCAGCCCTGCATCCCAACACCCAATTTTGTGAGCCTTCATGTGCCTCCATACAATTTCCATACCGAGATGTGACTTCCAGGTCAAAAAAGTTTGCCCACCCCTAACCTAGGGTTTCAAGTCATAGAGTAGGACACCATGACATCATGCACTGCGCAACCATAGAACAAAAAGACAGTTCTTGCCCCCACGGGGCTTCCGGTCTAAGTACAGGACAAAAGGCGACAGATGGATACATCTGGACAGACAAGGAAGTAGAATGCAGCACTATTGATCAGCAGGGTCGCCAAGGTCTTATCATGCCTGCAGCCAAACCATTGCTGAGGGGTTTTGTAGGCATTATGGGGGGAAAAGAGGATTCGAAGATGGCTAAAGAGTTAGTTTTGCAGATGTTTTCAGGGAGTTTCCCCAGCTGGGATGGGCCACCTGGGAGAAATCACAAAGGTGACCAAGAGTGGCTGACATCACTGGCCAGTTAGAGGCAAGCATCAATTATTTGGTGATGAATGAGAGATGATAGGTAAACTGAGGATAGATCATAGAATCATAGAACTATAGGACACTAGAACTGGAAGGGATCTCGAGAAATCCAGTCAAGTTCCCTGCCCTCGTGGCAGGACCAACCACTATCTCGATCATCCCTGATAGATGTCTATCTAACCTGCTCTTAAATCTCCCCAGAGATGGAGATTCCACAACCTCCACAATTTATTCCAGTGCTTAATCACACTGAAAGTTAGGAAGTTTTTCCTAATGTCCAACCTAAACCTCCCTTGCTGCAATTGAAGCCCATTTCTTCTTGTCCTATCCTCAGGGTCCAAGGAGAACAATTTTTCCCCTCCTCTTTGTAACATCCTTAGGTACTTGAAAGCTGCTATCATGTCCCCCCTCCATCTTCTCTCTTCCAAGCAAAACAAACCCAGTTCTTTCTGTCTTCCCTCATACGTCATGTTTTCTAGACCTTTAATCATCGTGGAACTCATCATAGGTCAAGGAGGCCTTGAAAGTGAAGACCAAGTAGCTTATGTTTAAGACGATAGGGAAGATATCTAGCTATTCCTAAAAGGCTCAGGAAAAGGGAGAGTTGTAAGTATCTTCCCACGAGAGTTGTAAATATCTTCCCACGAGATCTTCCCTCATGGAATGAGGTTTACCGGGGCTGCCAACAAAGGGCTTTGATGTCGACAGGGGGAACGTCCAGACTAGCGCGAGAGCCGACAAACAGCTGATCAGCTGTTTGTCGGCTCAGCGCAGCAGCCATGTAAATGTAAATGAAGCCGCGATCATTTAAATCGCGGCTTCATTTGCCTTTGCTGAACAAACAAATCTACATGCCTCTGCTGACAGAGGCATGTAGTGTAGACATGCCCTTACACTGGTGCCCCTAAGCCCAATGGCAGCCTGGGGCAGGGTGGGGAATGGTGACTTTTTTAAAGATGCAATATTAAAATCTTCAGCAACACACGAATGAAATATTTTAAAGCAAATTTTAAACTGAGGTCCTGTAGACTGGCAGCTAGGCTATGTCTAGACTGCAGGCTTCTTTCGAAAGAGGCTCTTTCGAAAGCATCTTTCGAAAGAGCCTCTTTCGAAAGATCGCGTCTAGACTGCAGGCGGATCTTTCGAAAGAGAAATCCGCTTTTTCGAAAGAGAGCACCCAGCGAGTCTGGATGCTCTCTTTCGAAGACGGCCTCTTTACATTGAAGAACGCCTTCTTTCGAAAGAGGAACTTTCGAAAGAAGGCGTTCTTCCTCGTAAATTGAGGTTTACCGCCATCGAAAGAAAAGCCGCGTTCTTTCGAAATAATTTCGAAAGAACGCGGCTTGAGTCTGGACGCAGGGGAAGTTTTTTCGGGAAAAGGCTACTTTTCCCGAAAAAACCCCTGAGTCTGGACACGGCCCTACTGACGGGATACACCTACTTGTGGCAAATGCCTGTTAAAGGGCTGCATCTCCATTTGAATGGCTCGTTCACAGGTTCAGGGTCTGTCTGGCTTTTTCATATTTAAATTAATTAGAGCCTCTCCGGAGGCAGCAGAGCCACAGAACAGGAAGAGAAAGAGCAGGATGGGTGGACATTAAGACCCAGTAGGTGCCCTGCGCAGCTGCATATTCTGTCTATGGGTAAGGATGGCTCTGAGCATGATGTTTGGTACCATCACATTGTTCATTCTGCTATTGTGTTACCCAGGGCTGGACCGAGCCATAGCTGTGCCCCGGGCGTGCGGCACCCCTTACCACTTCAATCAGGCGCCCTCCATAGGTTGACATTCCGCCCCCACCCCTAATCCGGCCCTGGTGTTACCCTTTCCCCCACCTATGTCTGTCTGGTCTATTAAGATGGTAAACTTTTCAGCAGGGAGACCATCTACTGTCCAGAACCTAGCAAACATGTTCATTAATAATAAAAATACTTTTCTTTCTTTCTTTCTTTCTTTCTTTCTTTCTTTCTTTCTTTCTTTCTTTCTCACACACACCTCTTTCCTGCTTGCATGAAATGGAAATCAAACACTGCAGACAGATTCCCCAAAGACCCTCAGGCATTTAAGTTGGTTCTTCTCTTCCTTGTAATCTAATACTCACCAAGCCTATTCCTCAGACCAGCACCTTGAGAATTTCAGACTTTCAGGAAATCTTGCTCCAAAAAGCATGTGATGAAGCAACTTTCAGGACAGCAGGGCTACAGATCTGGTCTCTTAAAGTAGCCAGTTGCTAAAATAAAGTCACTTGATTTGATCATAAAAGTTGTTTGGTCTGGCGGTGTTATTTTTAACCAGATGCAGCAGGGGGGAAAAAACCTTGCAACTTTCTTTTTTCATTGTTTCCCTTTTGTCATGTGCAGCCTTCCCACCCAGATTTCTCTCTGCCCTCCCCCCGACCCTCCCCCCTCACTCCCGTCACCACATAACAAAAATGTTTCTCTTAGATTAATTGTGTTACTCCGGCAAAATAAACTATCACTCCTCGGCATGTCATATAAAAGCCAGCAGTGGAGTGACTCAGTCAGGCAAGGTTTTATTTAAACCACTTGTCCTGCGGTCAGGGTAGATTAAAGGCAGATCAGGTTGCCCTTGGAGCAGGGCTGTGACAGTCAAAGTGTCTTGGTTTGATAAACCACATGCCGCTCGCGTGACTCTAGCTTCCACAAGGCCTTTTCTGCCTTCTGTAGAGACCTCGGTGTGGAGTACACCTGCACTCAGCCTGTCTCAAATTTACTGACCCAGTGACCTCCCAAGAGGGCTTTCTGAGCCATCTGACATGAGGTGACCCAAAATGAGACACACACACCCCAAGTGCAGAGGTTGGCTCCACTGGGGCCCATGGGAGCTGAGCGGGATGGCGGGGAAAGAGGTGAGGGAGAGAAGTGGATGGGAAAACATTATGTATCGTTTCATGTATCCTTTGTCTGCCAGAGAGATACAGGCTGGAGGTTTTAAGTGTTTGCAGACTTCAGCGCTCCTCGTGAATCCAGTCAGACCTAGCAGGTGAGGGCAGGAGGGGTGTTGTAGATTGTAGCAAGTTGCAATTGGGGTGCATATGAGTGGTGATGATTAGATGTGGCAGCCTGAGAGCAAGGAACTACCGAGGCCTCATGGAAGGCAGATACGTAGGGAGCTGGGTATATGATTTTATGTTCCCTGAGTAGGCTGTTCCCTGGCCCAGCCAGCCACACCTGAGCCTATCTGGCATCAGCCTGAAGGGAAGGCAAATTGGAACACCTGCAGCCACTTAAGGTGGATGCGCGTACTATAAAAACACTCCCCCAAGCAAAGCTAAGGGGGAAGGAGAAAAGGGACGGACTAGAGGAGAAGTAAAGGAGAAGATAGCAGCTAGGGTTGCCAGATGGTTGAAACAAAAATACTGAACCCCCCCCCCCCAAAAAAAAACAGGAAAAAATTCTGTTGAAAGGAAAAAAAAGGGAGGGAGACCAAAGTTGCTGAGCAAAAAAGAAAAAAGGACTCCAAGGACTTATTAAAAATAAACTTAAAATAAAACAGCATTAAAACAGCATGTCCCCTTTAAGAGTGAGTGCAGGGATAGGAACAGGGGAGCGGTTGAGCACTAGGACCCAGGGGAAATCATTACTTCCCCTAGGTCTTTTGGCCAGCAGCCTTGGGGAACCAGGTAAGCATGGGGGCTTGGGTCGGGGGGGCTGGGGGTGTTGAGAGCCAGGAGGAGTTCGGGGGGCGGGCGGGAGAGAGGCCAGGTGCTGCGTGTTTGTAGGGTTGCCAGGTGTCCGGCATTTTTGCCTCCTGGCCAGGGAAAAATTCAGAAAATACCGGACATTTTAAGTGTCCGATATTCTCTGCATTTTTTGTACCAGACAGGAGCCAAAAATACCGGACTGTCCTGGTGAATACCGGACACCTGGCAACCCTAAGAGCAGCCCAGCGCAAGGGAACACACCCGAGACAGCCGACATCAAGGTTTGCTCTACGGCATCAGGGAGGAGGTACCGCCAGAAGGGTTGGGGAAGTGGCCTAGGGAGGGGCTGCTGCTCAGGGGGTCAAGGGCCAAGCTACACGGCCTGCTCAGGGCTGCCCCACCCATAGGGCCCTGGGCCAGAACCTGGAGCAAGTGGGTGGGACCAGGTTCCCCGCAACCCTTTCCTCTGGCTGGAAGGGCCAGTAGGGTGGGGAAAAAAGAAGGACACTGGACTGGCCAGTGATGAAAAAAGGCTCTGGTAGTGAGGTACCCTCGCCTTTGTGGCAGCATTAGGGACACCGCAAGCTTCTGAGGCCCACAAAAACCCACCAGGAAGCACAGGACCCACAGGGCTTAGCCCAGACTTTGCCACAAAGAAGATAAAAAGAAGATAAGACGTTGGTGTCATGAGCTGAATAGTCTCTGCTGAGCCATTCGCCTGGATAATATGACAGAACCAGGTTCCAGGCATCTTCTGATTAACGAATATGATCGTGATGGTCACGTCAGTCAAGGATCAGGATTGTGCCAGGCATCACACCTTCCAGCAACAAAAAAGGACAGTTCCTGTCCCCCAAAGGCTATGCAGAACCGCATGACCCCCCTTTGGACTGTACATGGTTGATACACCAAGTAATGTCCTGTATCTTTATTCGTGGTTGCCCGATGCAGCAGAACAGTTGCATAGCAGGGGACCTGACCTTCATGTGGTCATGTCCATCGTGACAGGAACAGGCCAGGGTACATGAGAGTGACAGAAGGGAGGTAGATTAGCCTCAGACTCAGTAAACCTTTGTTCCCAGGGTAAACTGGAAGGCCTACTCCAGAACCAGAGAGAATTTTCCAGAATCAATCAGGTCAATTAAGCACCTGGAGCTAATCAAGTGGGCTTGCAGAGGCAGGTGAGCCAAGTCTAGTTGGAATGCCCAGGGCTAATTAAAGAACCAGTTGAGATGGGTTAAAAAGGAGTTTCTTTGCAGCTAGCTAGCACACAGAGACCTGAGAGGATGGAGGGAGCACTGCAGAGGGTCTAGGAGGAACAAGCACCAGCAGATACTCGAAGGAAAAGCCTGAGAGAAGGAAGGTGCTGGGGAAGATGTGGGGTAGTAGCCCAGGGATTTTGTAGCTGTCTCAGCTGGTGTTAGAGAGTTTGTAGACAGCTGCTTTTACAGGGCCTTGGGCTGGAACCCAGAGTAGAGGGTGGGCCCAGGTTCCCCCCAACACCCACCTCCCCATTTCCACTTGGGGTCAAGACAGACTGGAGGAAAAAAAGGGGGTTACCCAGCCCTGTATCCTTTGAGGGGGTCCACTGAGACTGTGGAGTTGGGCTTTCCTTCTCTTCCTCATGCTGGCCCATGATGAGAGGAGCTCAGCAAACAACAAGCTGATGCCCTAGGTGTGGTGCCTGAATTGGGGGCTGTTGTGAGACTCCGAGGCAAGAAAATCCTCCCGAAAGCGCAGGATCCATCCAGTTTGAGTAGGAGCCCTGTCACATGATGTTGTGCCGACAATTCAAAGACAATGGCTACAAAGCTTTCAGAGTTCTGTCCGTGGGTAGCGTCCCGGTGTCCATTTCTCCGCTACCTTCCTCATGCTTGAGCTTGTCTCTGGCATCATGTGTGTTTGCTTTCCAGGGCGGGCCTTTCTGCCTTGCAAAGCCCCGTATGAACATATAGGGCCGTAAAAATAATAATAATGAAAACTGTAACCTTTGCAGTCAGGGTTTTCTCTGCCCCAGCTTTCCTGACCGCAACACAACTGAAGAGAAACCTATCTCAACAGGTAAAAGCACTTATTCGGAGTAACTCTTGCAGACAATGAAGGCACATCGGCTGCCAAAATGGGTATGAAAAGAGAATCCAGCCCTTAAATTGTTTCTTGCACATGGTAATTCTGCAAACCTCTTTTTTTTAAAGCAGGTGGCCACTGTAGCACGTTAGCTTTTGCAGTGCTTTAACTGAAGAATGAACTTGAATTCTCACTTCTCTGCCCAGAATAAACTGGAGCTTTATGTAACCCCGCTAGACCCCACACTCATTATGAAGTGACCCTTTTTGGCCACTGAGTCACAGAAAAATCAGTCAGGGGCTGCAAGTGAGAAGCAAAACAAACAACCGCCCCCCCCCCCCACACCTCACTGACATGGCCCCCAACGGAGAAGGAGAAAGACCCTCCCCCTCATTCCCCTCACACACCAGAGCCTAGTGGTGCCCAGGCTAGTAGATTTTCTGAGGGAAAAGCCTCCAGGCAGAGCTTTACTGAGTCAGCTGGGGCTGGGGGAACCGCAGCACGTGGAGACCATGGGTCGGATGCTGCTCTAGCTTTTCTGACTCTGACATTCAGGGCTCCTCCCCACATAGCGAGGAGCCGGCGCCGGGGCTCCAGTCCCATAGGGGGTACTGCAGGGGAGGAATGGGGCTGAAGCACCAGTGCAAGCTCCCGAATACTGGGCAGAAGTCTTGAGCCTTAGGGGCCAGATCCAGGCAATCGGGGGGCTGGATCCAGCCCCCTGGCTTTAGGTTTCCCACTCTTGGGTTTGGGTAAAGTTCACTTAACTTCTGCTTGTCAGGATTTTTACTGGCTAGCTTGCGTTCATCATTCATCAAGGGTTTTTATCATTATTATTACTTGTGTTGTGTGGGCCCTACAAGGCCCGGTCATAAATTAGCACTCCAATGTATTAGGTGGTGTTAAAACAAAGACCAAAAAAAAACCCAGTCTGTTATTGGAAGAGCTTGCAGCCTACGTAACACACAGAAATAGTCTAAGGCACTGGCAAAAACATAAAAATCTCTCCAATAGTGATAGAGACATTTTTTATCTGTAATATTTGGGCATCTGAATGGCCAAGACCAAAGGGGGCTGGCCAAGAAGACAGGGACTGGTAATAGAATATAGGGTGGCAAAATACGAGTAATAAGGTATCAGAGGTTGGTAAAGAAGACAAGGGGATTACAGAGGGTTGATCAGAGACTCTGAAGCCTTTCTCACCTTGCAATCACCTCTTCAAGCCAAGCTATGGTCAGCATTTGTAATTATGAGTCATTGCCCATTTCTAATGGCTACTTAATGGCCTATGTGAAATGGGTTTGGTACTGAGACCTATTTGCAGAGGACATGATTCCATGTGATCATTCCCCCTTCTCCTGACACACAAACCAGTCAGCACTAAATAGACACCCCTGTTGCTAAACTCCAACCAGATGGGACCAGGTCTGTATGAGGCTTGAAAAAACAGCTGAAATGATGCCCCCTGATCTGATTTTATGGACTGGGTGGGAAGACCATGCTGTACTTGTCCTGTGAATAAATAGAACACCTTCGTTTCCACACACTAAATCTGAAAAGAAAAGAAAAAGTCTGTTGAGTTCTTTGTGGAATTGCCTGGACTTTGCAAATCAAATCCTTATATTCAGGACTAATAGATAATGTAATTGCAGTCTGGGATGAATTCTACTAATGTCAAATCAACTCATTACCCTAATCCTCCGAGAAACAAAGTTTGGCAGTCCTCTTCAGACTTTTATTATGGATTACAACTCCTGTGATCAGTTAATCCAAGAAATTACTCAATTCTTCCAGTTTACTGAGACTAAATATGATTGCTCTTGAAAAAATGCAAACTTGTATATATTAATCTCTTCATCCCAGAGGTATAATGGTTTTTATTAATTTTCTACAAAAATACTGCCATGTGTGGGCCTTATAAATCTGTCTCACCCTGTTACTAGTTACTTTCCCCAGCTGCTCAGAACTTTATAAAAGTTGCCTACCCAAAACCCCAGCTGCCATATGTTGTAATTTCCTCTTTTGGGGGCATCTGTTATTACTGTCTCTGCAACATTTTGCCAGCTTTCCTGAGGATTTTTCTCTTTTTCTCCCTCAGTTCCCTCCCCCACTTTGAATGTTATCCCTGAAAACACTTTTGTTAGTTACTGTGTTTTGCACCTGACCTGGTAACCTAATAACATGGGACAAGGGAATTACATTGTTCTGGCTCAAGTGGACATGAACAAGCAAGTTTCTGGTTGTTTCTCAGGTGTCTGCCTTTTTATCTGCCTGCTATTGATGTTGAATTCTTGGGAGGAGACAAAAAAAGATCAAGACAGAACTTACCTTTCTTCACCACCCATTAGACTTACTGGCCTTATGGTCACATGTGTGGTTCTGCTAACTTCAAAGGGATTAGTTGCAGGAAAGGTGTTTAGGATTTAGCCTGCAAACCGATGCCAAACACAGACATTTCTTCGGATGACCTCGAAGGCTAACATTTCAAAAGGTTTGCTTAAGCGGAACCCACAAAAATATGCTGGAGGGGCACAAACAGCTCCTCTATCATGAGACCTGCAGTTCCCATGCCAAAATACATAAAACAACAAGGGGGAGGCCATTAAATCCCTGTGCTCTCCAGAACAGGGTCTTTGAGATGGAAATGAAGTGAAACATATGCCATGACAGAAGGAACAATGTGAAGTGCTTTCGTGTGTCCTCCCCCTGCCACGAAGTGGAAGAGAACAACCATCTGGACAGCGTCCTGAGGTAGTCTTGCCTTTGCAGTATGGAACAGAAACACAGTCTCAGTGGAACTAAATTGTATTGATGCTCTGGGGCTCTCCTACCACATTGATGCATTAGGAATCCACGAGAAGAGCTTAGCATACACTTGGAAAATAGACCACAAGGCCTTCTTAACAACTCCAGAGTTGCACTGCAATGGAAAATTGTTTTCATGGGAACCATCTAGTTTCAAACAAGAAGGGAACAATGTCCCTTGGGGTTCTCACCTCAGCCCACAAACAGCATTCTTCCGCTCTATTCTGCACTGATTAGACCTCAGCTGGGGGATTGTGTCCAGTTCTGGGCACCACATTTCTGGAAAGATGTAGAGAACTTGGAGAAGATCCAGAGAAGAACAACAAAAATGACTAAAGGTCTAGAAAGCATGAGCTATGAGGGAAGACTGAAAGTTCAGTTTGTTTAGTCTGGAAAACAGAAGACCGAGAGGGAACATGATGGCAGCTTTCAAGTGCCTAAAAGGGTGTTACAAGGAGAAGGGAGAAAATTTATTCTCCTTAACCTCTGATGACAGGACAAGAAGCAAAGGGCTTAAACTGCACCAAGAGAGTTTTAGGTTGGACATTAGGAAAAACGTCCTGGCAGGGTGATTAAGCACTGGAATAAATTGCCTAGGGAGGTTGTGAAATCTCCATCACTGGAGATATTTAAGAACAGGTTAGACAAACACCTCTCAGGGATGATCTAGAGCAGTGTTTCCCAATTAGGGCTCTGTGGAACTCCAGGGTTCCGCGAAGCAAAAGTAAGGGTTCTGTGAGAACTCAGCACTTCCCCGTTCCCTCTTAAAGAGACAGAGTCTATTTTGCTTTTTTTTTCTGCTTGACAAATTATCCTAGCAACCCTAGGGGTTCCTTGAAATTATTTTAAGATTAAAAGGGGTTCTATGGCCAAATTAAATTGGGAAACCCTGATCTAAAGGATAGTTGATCCTGCCGTGAGGGCAGGGGACTGGTCTTGATGATCTCTCAAGGTCCCTTCCAGTTCTCGTATTCTATGATTCAAGCCTTCAGTTCTGTTTAGGATGGTTTCCCAGTGGCCAGTTTCTTTTGCATTTCTCCCTCTGGTGTGTAAGTCAGCAAAGGTTCTGTTGGCTCTTAGAAATGTGTGCATGGTATCTAATCAGCTCTGCTCTGCCTTGTTAGAACCAGAGAAGGCTCAGCAGTTCTGGTTTACAGGACGCTTTGCACACATGTCCGATGGCTCCCATCAGAATGAAACAATGCCCCTGCCTCTCCAGATTCTGATGTGAAAGACCTCCAACCACCAATAGGGCTGGATTGGATCTGTTTAGCCACACTTCTAATATAAGTGGTGTGGAATTGCCCCACCCCAAAATACCTGATGACGAGGTGAATGCAGCCCAGCACACGTTTAGAGAGTGCAGCTTGTTCCTTTTCATGCACTCAGACAGCTCAACAAGATGAGTGAGATCCTGGTCTTGCTTTCCTACCCCTAGTGATGTTTTTCTAAAGGCCACTTAAAATTAGACATTAATTTTATTGAAAAGTTATGAAACTTTACCACCACACGAACCAGACTGTATCATTCACCACACCCTGTAGTCCAGAGCCCCACTTTCCAAGAAGGAAGCCATGGCACCCAGCGCCCACACTCCTCTATAATAGTCTCACACTCCTGGCTTTCTTTGGGGTGCCAGATGCTTGAGGGACTCCTTTTCTCTCCTTACCCCCAACCCTATTCCTCAAACATGCCGCATGCTGAGGTGAGTGAGCTGTCTAAGTTCTCCAGCATCCAGGGAGTACAATCCCACTGAATGGTAGTCCCCGAAACCTGCCTTCCCCGTCGTTCCCATTGGGTCAGACGTTTCCATGGTGATGGAAGAGCGTGGGCAAAGGTTTGGCCTGTAGGCAGGAGCAACAAAGCCTCAGGATGAACCGCCGACTTCTCAGATCTAAATGTGGTTTGATGTTCTCAGGCAGTTCTGCTTAGTTTAAAATCCACCCACCCCCCTTTTGCCAGAAGTGAGTCATCCCTGATCTCCTCACCTCAGAGTGAGGCGTGTGCTCTTGTAGACGGGACACAAACAACAACAGTGATGCTCTCTCCAGCCATCCACACACACGCACATGCACACACCTCACCCAGCTGGCTAGGATTCCATCTGCTTTCCTTTCAGTAGTTCACATTAACTTGCGTGTATAAATAAACTTGACTGCTTGCTCGCAGGCGCCCTGGGGGCAGCGAGCTACGGCTCTACAATGAAAACACGACAATAATTTCAACATATTGTTTTTTCCAATTTTTTGCTTTGGGTTTTGTTTCCTTCTGGGTTGCTTCTGAGAAACTTGAAAATTAAATTTCTCCCCTGACTAATATATAGAGTGGGAGACTGCATTTGGCAACTATTGCTCATGTCTCCCCTGATGTTTTGAACACAGCTAAAATTAGCTGTGTTGGGGGAGGTTGTTGTGCTGTGTTGTTGCTGTTTTATAAAACAGATTAATTTTTTTGGGGGGGTGGGGGATCCTGTCTCAGCAAAGATCTTCCTTTGCATAGGGTGGGATGGATGCCTTTTAGGTACACCGAGGACTGAACTGGTGACATTCAGAGCTAAAAAGCTGGTACAACTTGAACTGTGGCTCTGTAGTTGGAGGTTCTCACCAACTTGTGACTTCTGTGGATTGGCTCAGAGGGCAGCCCGCACAGCCCTTAGGCACAGTAGATTAGGAGCCTTCAACTGCCAGGTACTAAGTATCATCCCTTCCCACTGTTGACAGCATTGGAGCTAATGGTGTACTCTAAAAGACAGACTTTGTACCATATGCTCCTGTGTAGTGTCCTAACCCAACACTTTGTGGAGTTCCAGTAACTCAGGAACAATAATACAACATCAGCCACCAGGTAAACCACCATGAATTTGGTCACTCCTGGGATTTCCCTTTATATCCTAAATGGAGTTGATTCCCCAGCAGTAATTACCTAAAATCTTCCTCTAGAGCTTTAGAACTTGAGCCTGGAAGAGCCCTGCATTCCTATGCAAGCTCTTAGAACACACTGTTATTCTACAGCCACACCCCCTACGTTCAATGTGATGAGCATTACTGGAGAAGGATGTTCAGGTTTCAGGAAGGACTTATTTTGTATGATGTCAGGGGCAGGACTAAATGGCTACTACTAGAGCTCCCACATGGAAACCTGCTTCCCACCATGTTTAATACCAATCCCTTTCTTCCAGCTCTCACTGCCTGCCAGGTACTGTCTGGCACTATCTTCCACAAGGAAAGGGACCAACATGCAGGGGAGTCGACAGCCTCCACGGGCCCCTAGGCAAGATGGCAGGGGCTGGCCTCTACAGCTTGAGCTATAAAGTCAGCTGTAAAGCTCACTCAGGCAATGTCTAGACTACAGAGTTTTGTTGGAAAAACGGCCATTTTTCTGTCAAAACTTGAGTTATGTCCACTCTGCAAGCATGTTCTTTCAACAGTAAAGCGAAAGAACAGAGGGCTTTTTGCGCAATTGGTAATCCTCATTCTTCGAGGAAGAAGCCTTTTTGCGAAAGAGCTTTTTTGCAAAAAGGCATGTGTGGACGGGGAAAAGAGACTTTTTTGGAAGAAGAGGGAAGAGGAAAAAGCACAGGTGCCCTGGTGGCCATTCCGTCCATAGCAATCACAGCTTACATGTGAGAGATTTTCAAAGCTTTTTCAATGTGCTTTTGCAGTGTGGACACGTTCTTGTGGAAGACTTTTTTTGGAAGATCTCTTCTGAAAAAATCTTCTTGTACAAGAAGCCTGCGGTCTAGACATAGCCTCTTTCTTATCTCTCACTGTAAGTGGTCTAAATGCTACTACATGGGACAGTGAACGACCCCCACCAGGGGTGTGTCTAGACTACATGGCTCCATCGACGGAGCCATATAAAGTAGTTTACTCAACATAGGCAATGAAGCTGGGATTTAAATAATCCCCACTTCATTAAAATAAAAATGGCCGCTGCGCTGTGCTGACAATCAGCTGATCTGGCACAGCGTGGCAGTCTAGATGCAGCGCGGTCGACAAGGGAAGCCTTTGTCGACTGCTCTGGTAAACCTCGGTTCACTACTACTTTACATAGCTCCGTCGATGGAGCCATGAGGTCTAGACACACCCTAGGTGTGTGGGTTCCAGAGGGTTGCCAGATTCTTCTGATTTCTGCCCATGTGTTTTTTGTCCTACAGATCTTACAGAATTGCGTCGCCTCAGGAGACTTTACTGCAGCCAACTTTGAGGATGGCATTTCAAAGGATATGGCCCTTCGGCCAAATCTCATGAGGAACCTGTAGGAATTCACTGAGACAATCTTCACCTTCAGAAGTCTTGGACATTCACATCAGTTTGGGAGGAAGATTCAGGAGGCCAAAGGCCTTTATTTTCCTGGGAAGAGAGGTTGCTTTGGTTTTGTAACTCAGCACTCGCGTGCCATTTCACACTATGTTCATCAGTCTGTGCTGGCAGCAGGTTTCTGGGAGAGTTCTCTGGTTTTATTTCAGATTTATTGCTCTGTCTTTCCCTCTGAGAGAAAACAGGAAGCCTTGTGCTCAGGAAACGCTTGCACAGTTATGAGCTGAAGGAGAAAACAAGCACAGTGAAGGGGCTAGCTCTGCCTGACCTTCCCTTGGTTGCTTCCTGGAGTGTACAGTCAGCATGGGTTACTAAGGCTCATGCACCTTTGACATCTCAGTCACCCTCTGATGCTTAGTGCTCAGTGTTCCTGCCAAACTGATTGTTTGGGCGGCCACCCAGGAGAGATTCAAATGCCGGCCAGCCAATTAGCAGAGCGCCCACAGCACCCACAGTCAGCAGTGTGTATGTGGTTTTTTTTATGGGTGGTGCACACCCACACATGCCTTGGTGCACATAATATTATTCTGCACATGGATGGAAAACATTTAGAGGGAATATTGCTAGTGATCCTTGAGCTCCCATCTGCTGGAGATAACTTGCAAAAGCAACTGGACGTCAGACATCCCAGCCACATGAAAAGGACAGGCATGAAATTCCTGTGACATTAGGAAGATCACCTAGAACACTGAAGAGTTATGTCACATTCCGTGTCACTCTGGATGCTTCTGTGCTGTGCAGCTTTCATTCAGATCCCTGACGCTGGTAGCATCCCACAAGCACAAGGTCTCACCCGAGCTTCAACCAGCCAAGTTACTCCTCGCAGGGTCATGCCAACAGTCCTAGTCTCCCCAAATCTGTCCTCTCAAGTTCTTAACTCCCACAGACTCTCAGACTTTCCCCACCCCCATTCATCACCCTTGAAGGCATGAAACCAGCCCCCAGACACTAGATTTCTTTAGCACACACAGTCCACACGGTTTGCTCAATCGAAATCTGCATGGAGGCCTGAACGCCACCAGGGAAGACCGGTAGCTGCTGAAAGACCCCTGTCCAGCTAGGAAATGCTGGAATGTTGCTGAGAGCTGGGAACGAAGGCTCGACTGTAAGACGAGGTGTGTGTCCGACCTCTCCTCGAATGAGGGAAGCTCCAGGTGGTAAACGTGCTGATACATTCACGCTACTTGGTAAAGCCAAGAGGGGTGCAAAGCAACTCCTGGGTGCAGTGTAGCTCTCAAGGAGAGGGAAAGGAAAGTGCTCCTTAATCTTTAGGCATTAAGGAACAACGTAGCTAGCAGCACTGTGGACAAGCAGAGCAAGGGTGAAGCTTTTGTCATGGCCATTGGTCAAGAACTCCTGCATCAGGGACAATGGGGGCAAAAGGGTTCAGCCTTTGGAATGCAAGAACTCCAAATATAAGAAGTTCAATTAACTGATTGTGTACATTGTTATTGGAGTGGAAATTACAGAAACCAAGAGATGTATATAACAGAAGAAGAACTACCTGTCTATTATAGGATTCATGTTAATGAGGCTAATTAAGTGGACTGGAAGTGTACCAAGCCAATTTCTACTGCCATTAACACCCGCATTTCCACATCAAAAGCTTTTATGAGACACATCCAGCCTACTTGATTAGTCTCATTAATGCAGGTCCTGCAATTGACAGGTAGTTTTTCTGCTGTTTAGATATAGATATAGATACAGCCGCTCTCCAAGTTATGAACGAGTTACGGACCAACACTTGGTCCATAACTTGAACTGTTCGTAACTCGGATCCCATAGAGTTACAGAGCGACCGCTCTGTTCGTAAGCACGCATCACCGTTCGTAACTCAGATCCGCATTTACGACCGCTTTGGTCGTAAGTGCGGATGGTCGTAAGTGGAGGTGGCAGTAAGTTGGGGAGCGGCTGTATAACATATGAACATAAGAAGGGCCATACTGAGTCAGACTAAAGGTCCATCTGGCCCAGTATCCTATCTGCCAACAGTGGCCAATACCAGGTGTCCAGAGGGAGTGATCCCTCTCCTGTCACCCATTTCCAGCCTCTGACAAACAGAGGCTAGGAATACCATCCGTGCCCATCCTGGCTAATAATCATTAATGGACCTATCCTCCATGAATGTATCTTTCTTGAACCCTGTTAAAATCCTGGTCTTCACAACATCATCTGGCAAGGAGTTCCACAGGTTTACTGCGTGCTGCCTGAAGAAAAACTTCCTTTTCTTTGTTTTAAACCTGCTACCTTTTAATTTCATTTGGTGACCCCTAGTTCTTAGGTTATGGGAACAAGTAAATAACTTTTCCTTATTCACGTTCTCCACACCAATCATGATTTTATATCATATCTATCATATCCCCTCTTAGTCTCCTCTTTTCTAAGCTGCAAAATCCTAGTCTTTTCAGTCTCTCTTCTAGATATCTTGGCTTCTGTTAATTCTACTCCAATTCATCTGAGGAAGCGGGCTTTGCCCTCAAAAGCTCTTGAGTATATATGTTTTGGTTAGTCTCTAAGGTAACACAGGACCACTCGATATTAGAAAAGGGGTTTTATCTAATATAGACATGTACAGCCTGAGGTTACATCTTTACATTTATTTACTGTGTGGCTTGTCTCTACTCTGCTTCCCTATTTCATTCCTGAATTAATGGTTTTTCTATTGAATGAGCTTTCTGTTTGCGTGTGCGCCAAGCAGGCCTATGGTGGGCAAACTGTGTGTGTGTGTGCCAGAGTGAGGTGAGAATGGGAGGGCTGATTTCACCTCTTTCAGGGTGATGAACCAGAGGGAAATAGTCCGGGTGCCTTCTAAGTAAGAATTCGGGAAGAGTGGGTTTGTGGAGATTTGGGACCAGAAGCCTGTTGGTGTCACCGTGCAGGGGGTAACTAGACTGACAAGTGAGACTTTGTGCATGCAAGTTGGTTCCTGGTGTCAAGAGTCTGAATCAGAGCTACACAGCATAAAGGCACCCGAGATTACATGGACAGCAATGACATCCCGTGCCAGTCTGGGGGATCCACAAAACATCCTAGTTATCATGCTTTTTTTTGCTCCACTGGTGTGGAGTAAAAAAGGAAAGGTTTGTTCCTGACTCTAATGGGTGAAAGAGAGGGTGGGTGAGGTAGTATCTTTTATTGGGCCATCTTCCATTGGTAATGCATTTTTAATGTATAATTTACTCACAAAGACGGAGGCACAGGTGTGTGTGTGTGTGTTCTTTTTACAGTGGGCAAGTAAATGTAATGCTCTTTAAAACATGGTCCTAATACCATTCTCTAGAGCAGGGGTGGGCAGTAAGCCAGATGCGGCTTGCCAGGCTTAGCCCTTGGCAGGTCGCTGGCACTTAAGTTACCTGTGCCTCCACAGGTATGGATGCTTGAAGCTCCTATTGGCCACAGATTACCGTTCCCGGCCAATAGGAGCTGCAGAAGTGGTGTCCTGTTCCACGCTGTTTCCCACAGCTCACGTTGGCCAGGACTGGTGATCCGCAGCCAATAGGGGCTTCCGGCGGCCTTAACTACCGAGGTTCAGGTAAATAAAACATTGGCAGCTAACGCTCGTGAACCACATCCAGCACTTGGACCAGTTATTGCCCACCATTGGTCTAGAGCCAGGCATAGTGAAGGCAGCAGGGTCTGGGTAAAACTCCCAGTATCATCGATTCATGCAGAGTTAGGCCAATGCAGAACACTTTGAATCCATTCATAACAGAGAGATAGCTCCCTGGAAGCCAATAGAATCCTGCTAATGATGACATCTAGTGGCCATGAGTTCCACCAGTTAATAATTCCTAGTCTCTTTTAAGAGCAGGAAACCAGGTCAAATGTATGTGCTGGATTTTGGGGTGACAGCTCAGCAATAAAAACTGGAAACTAGTTAAATACACACGATGAAATCCCAGCCCCATCGAAATGGCAAAATTTGCACAGATTTCAGGGAGGCCAGAATTTTGCCCGTGGAGGAGTAGAGAGGGGGTTCAGAACACAAATATTGTTCCTGCTTAGGGGGAGAGAGGTGCAAAAGAGAATTTGGGAGAAATTAAGTCAGGAATTAACATGAGAGTGGAGACAGGCAGCATTCTAAAGGTGAAAATGGGGATCTGGAACTTATCCCTGTGATTTTTCAAAAGGCTCAAGTGACACAGTAGAAAAGTGCCCCAAATAATGTGAGCTTGAGTGTAACTATAGTAATATCAGTTCATTTGGAAGGCATACAAAGCTGAATAAGAATTCATGCGAAACAATTAAAAAAAAAACCCTCTGGATGATATTTTGCATCATGAAAACCACATACTGGAATGGCTACAGTATATTTGTTCTTTCGTCTGTTTCATCCTCCATCGTCCTTGAATCCAGCAAACAAAAATGTGGGCTCTTTGGAAATGTTTCCCAGCTGTGAAGTGCTGTGGAGGGCATGTCCTGACATGCATTGGATTATAACAGAACTGGCGTGAGCTGGCGCCACCTAGCTCAGAAATCGCTGATACAACCACAGAGCTCTGTAGTCCATAGTTTGTAAACAGAGCCTACGGCCATATTATGCTCTCAGCGACAAGCCTGAAAATGTACTTGAGTTACACGGTCAGGGTCATAGGTACTGGAAGTTGGGGTGCGGGGGGTGGGGGGGAGGGGAAGTACTTCAGCACCCCCTGGTGTGAAGTGGTTTTCATTCTAAACAGGGTTTTCAGTTGGGTTCAACAGCTCTCCGCACCCACACTATAAAAATTGTTTCGCCCCACCCGGTCAGGGTAGAATCTGACACTAGTGTTTCAGCAGTGATTGAAGTTAAGAAAACTAAACAGGTTTAAATGATTTTTTTTTTAACCACAATTTTGTGAGCAGGATGATGACACTGAAATGCAAGTTAGATGAATAGACTGGATAGATTTCATATGGTACAGGTTGAATCTCTCTAGTCCAGCACTCTCTGGTCTGGCAACATCTGTGGTCCGGCAACATCCATGGTCCGGCATGATGTTAGTTAGCTGGACATCCACTTATCATGGGTGTGGCCAAGTTCCCCATGGTCCCATCGAGTTTGTTTACAGCCACCAGTCCTGGCTCTCAGTGTTCTGTGCTGTTATTTAGCTCTAATTTACCCCTAAATGCCTTCTAGAAGCCCAGTAAGTAGTGGAAGTGCTGGTCGTGCTGATAGACAATATTGACCTTCTGTGGTTCAGCAAATTCTCTGGTTCAACACTAATCAGATCCTGAGGGTGCCGGACTAGAGAGGTTCAAGCTGTAATTGATCTTACATTTATAGCACTTTTCACTTCGAGAGATTCATGAGAGTTTTGCCATCATCATTCATTATTTACACAGATGATCAGGTGAAGCAACACACTGTTGCCAATCCCAACCAGTTCTCTTGCCATAGAAGGCAACTACTTTGAGGAGGATATGCAACACCTGCATAACGCCACACAGCAAAAGTGCATAACGCTTTCAGGCAGCAAGCCAAGGCCATTGCTGCATCCAGCTGAAATTACATTTGTAATTTTGGGGAGGCAGAATGTAATTACCAAAACAGGAACACGGCCAGGACACTGGGGCTAAAAAGTTGATTCTTTCAAATAGTTTCGGAGAATGTCAACAGACAGCACCTTCAACAGAACAGAAGCTCCCGAACTGTGTTCCGGGACACTGGTTTGGCGTTAACTTGCAGGGCGAACATCACCATCCCCCACTTCCCTAGCAGTGGCTCCAACTTCTTCTGAAGAAAAATTCAGTGTAAAGTCAAAAGCTGGTCTCTCTCACCAACGGCAGCTGGTCCAATAAAAGATATGACTTCACTCATCATGTCTCTCTAGCCTTTTTTATTATGATTTAATAGGAAGCATCCTCGGCGGCTTACTAGCTCTGCATCCCCTGAGGCCATGGTTACAGTATTTTTCAGATTCCATGTCTCAGCACTTTATTGCCAAAGCAACATTATCTAAAACAGGATTCTCAACAACAACAACAGGAGCTGCAAAACAGGAGCCGGTGGACAGTGAACTTGCCTCGTGGCCAACAGCCAAAACTCCAGCATCAGACTCACCCGGCAGTAGGGCTTCGTTGCATCCTCCAAAGAGTGGCTTGTATCGAGCAGCAGAATCAAAGCTAACGAATCTCACGTTTTCTGTGGTTCCCTTCTGGGATAAAAATGTCCTTTTCTGCTGCGCTGAATGGAGAAGCTGAACTCACAGGGAGAAATGCGCATAATGGTAGAAAGATTTCCACACATAGTAGTCAGTTTCCTGAAACTCCTTAGGGTGGCCATAGAAGAAATGGAAACAGGTTTCGTGTCAACTTATGCAGACAGTAAAATAGAATGAGAAGCATTTATTTGCAACAATGGAGGCCACACGGATTGGCATTTTAGGGAACTGCCCCGTAGTTCATAAGATTTTAGTTTAGCCTCACCAATGACTGTATCAATTGTGCTCTTCTAGAGCTATACATGTCTGTACATTCTTACGGTAGAGGAACAGTGAGGTGCTATATACTGTGAATAGAAATTGCTTTGGATGGCCTTGTGTCTATAATTTCAAACTCCATGGGAAAATAAAAACTGTACAGGGAAATCTGGACCTCTGCAACCCTGAGGCGGGCCCCCCCCGCCTGCCCTCTTGAGTCCAGGGCCCCCTGGCACGAGTCCACAAGGCAGTTTATAGTTGGCCCTTTAAGCAAGGCCAAGGCCCTCCGGCCTGAGTCCACAAAGCAGTTCAGAGTTGTAACGGGGACGCACCCCAGGTAGGGGGACCTGGGCCCACCCTACTCCACCGGGTCCCAGCCCAGGGCCCTGTGAGCGACTGGGTAACGGGTCACTCCCTTGGCGGGGCAATCCAGCCGAAACGCGCCGACATTCTTGGGGCGGGAGAGGTGGCTCCCGCTCCTGCCCTGGGCCACTTCCTACCTGGATCCCCAGTCTTCCTTCCCATGTACTTGCCCAGCTTGCTGCGAGCTCCAGGCCGGCGTCCCCTCGGCAGGCAGTCCCCGGGTTGCACCAACTCACCTCCACGTCCCTTCCAGCCTCTCCTAGGCTGTGTCTAGACTACATGCCTCTGTCGTCAGAGGCATGTAGATTAGACACATAGGCAAAGGCAAATGAAGCCGCAATTTAAATGATCGCGGCTTCATTTAAATTTACATGGCTGCTGCGCTGAGCCGACAAACAGCTGATCAGCTGTTTGTCCACTCAGTGTGCTACTCTGGACGCTCCCCTGCCGACATCAAAGCCCTTTGTCGGCAGCCCCGTTATTCCTCGTGGGATGAGGTTTACTGGGGCTGCCGACAAAGGGCTTTGATGTCGGCAGGGGAGCGTCCAGACTAGCGCGCTGAGCGGACAAACAGCTGATCAGCTGTTTGTCGGCTCAGCGTGGCAGCCATGTAAATTTAAATGAAGCCGCGATCATTTAAATCGCGGCTTCATTTGCCTTTGCCGATCTGTCTAATCTACATGCCTCTGACGACAGAGGCATGTAGTCTAGACACAGCCCTAGAGTCCCTGGCAACAGCTGAGTGGAAGCTCCCTTCTCCGGTCCTTCTCCTCCAACTGTCTCCCCAGACTGAGTCCTTCCCCAGGCTTTTATAGCACAGCTACAGCCCGGGCATGCTCGGTAGGGCTATGGGGGAGGGGCCTCTGCAGCCAGGTAACGCTGGCTGGGCCCTGCAAGTTCAGTGCGGGGCTGCCTCGCCCTGTCACAGACCCATAAACACGCCTTGCAGTAGGCCCTTTCGAAAAGCCGACTACACTGAAGTGTAGCAATATTTGGAAGATGTCAGGCAACATGACCACCTTAAAAGTGGCATCAGCAGTTATGGAAGGTGTGGGCAATAATTTTTGCAAGGGGGGGCCACTTGGTGAATTTTGGTACATGGTCACGGGCTGGCTCCACCTCCAGAAGGGGAGGGGCATAGAGAGGAAGGGGCGGGGCTGAGGACTAGCCTCCCCCCAGAGTTGTCTGGGGCTGGAGGCTTTGAATTAAAAACACAGCAAAGGGCTCACCGTGTTGCCTGGCAGGTACCTGGGGTTGCTGCAGCTATTTAAAGGGCTCGTGGCTCTGGCGCCTGCCAGGGTAGTGCCACAGCTGGGAGCTGGCAGCCATTTAAATAGGATCCTGCAGCCTGAGCCGCCGCCTGAACATTCGGAGGCACGGGCAGCAGGATATATATAGAATGTGGTCAGATGCAGACGAGGGTCGGGATCAAAGTGAGAGGCAGGCTGAATCTGGATCCTGAATTAGGGAGATTGGGGGAGACTTCTTAGTCCTCATTAAGAAGAAAAGGCTTCCTCAAAGCTGCGGGATCTTTGAGCTTTGCAAACTTA
The DNA here is from genome assembly GCF_049634645.1 of Pelodiscus sinensis. Classification (NCBI taxonomy): domain Eukaryota; kingdom Metazoa; phylum Chordata; order Testudines; family Trionychidae; genus Pelodiscus; species Pelodiscus sinensis. The sequence goes on along the minus strand of NC_134730.1, from coordinate 24,076,544 downwards.
TGTCAGGTGCGTAGTGGAGATGGGCAACCAGCCAGCAGAGCAGCAAGAGGAGGGGGCATTGTGGCCCAAGGATACCAAGACACATCTCTGCTTTAGCCAAAAGGGCGCTAGGTTCTGTAGGGTGAGGTTTACAAAAGCGTTCCACTAACGATGTAAAATCCCAGTTAAAAAGCGAACCAGTGAAATGGGGAGGGGGCTGCTCAGATCGGGCCATGCCTGCTGCACGCCAAAAGCTGCTCCTAGGGTTTTCAGATGGTTTCACCAAAAATACTGAACACCCCCCCCCCCCCAAAAAAAAACCACCAGGGAAAAAATTCTATTGAGAAAAAAAAAGGGGGGAGACCAAAGTTGTTGAGAAAAAAAAAAGGACCCCGAGAGTTGTTAAGCACAAAAATAAAAAATAAAAAGAAAGTGTGGCACCTTTAAGAAATGCTTTTGAGACTTTTTGGCCCTATCAGGCTGCAAGCATCCACCCACCATCTGGTCTTCCTGCTCCAGCCCAGACAACTCCCCTACAGAACCAGGTAAGCACCCAGTATTTTTGCCTCCTGGCTGGGAAAAAAATCAGAAAATACCAGATAATTTAGGTGTCTGGTATTTTCTGAATTTTTTTTACAAGGCAGGAGGCGAAAATACCAAACTGTCCAGGTCAATACCGGACACCTGGCAACCCTAGCGGTTCCAGCCCAGCCGGGCCTGCTGATTAACCACTTACGCGTATGGGTGATGCTTACCAGGTATCCATTAACCCTTTCCTTCCCTATGTTACACGGTGGGGTTTGTCTGCACTGTTAGACAACAGCAATCAAGCATGTGAATCTACCCTCCTTGAGCCTGCCACAGTCTAACTATATGCATTCCTCCTGCTGATGTGCGTAAAGGGTTTGTCAGAGCGCTGAGAACAGCTCCACCAAAGCACCTTGGCATACAATTAAGGAGCATCAGCAGAATGCACATGGACAACTAGTCCGTAGCAGGCTCAGGCAGGGTAGATGCACTCCACTAATTGCTCATGTAGATAAGTCCTTTGTCTAACATCTCTCCCACTGAAGTCAGTCAGAGTTTTAACAATGACTTCAATGAAAACACAGCCAGGGCCAAGACCCCGTGCTCCTGAAAAATCCCTCTTACATTTTATAGTGAAACCTGGGTTTTATTAAGGTCTCCTCTCAAAAAGCTTCGTGCAATACACATCATTTTGCACAAGAAACATTTTGGATATTCCCTTTATTTATAACACTTCCCATCAAAGACCTCCAAATCATTACAGCTCTGACAGAGTGCCAGACTCCACCCACGAGACTATGCCCCTCCCCTTTCACCAAACACCTAAACCAGTAAGGGGCAACCTAGGCTTGAAAGTGGGCCTCATGAGTAGCCCTACTTCCTCTGAGTGGGCTGCAAGATTATTGTAACCAATCTCCCGAGATAGGGTAGTTTTGCTCACTGCACTGGTGTACCTAGAATTTGCGGATTGTGCTGACTGAACCATAGCAGCTCTGTGATTGGATGCAGAGGGAGCGCACGGCTCAGCACGCACCTCACTTCCTGTGTCCTTGCTTGATGTGTGTTTCACTTTTGTAATAGCGGTGGGGAAAAAACGATGCGGATGAAAACCAGCAGAATCCGGCAACCCTGTGTGTGGGCAACAATGAATGAACTGTCTCGTGGGCCACACACAGAACCTGGATGGGATGCAGGTGGCTCTTGGGCCGCCGGTTGCCCACCACTGACCTAACAGAAGTAACCCAGGGTACAACTATACAGCAAGGCAAAACTCGCATGAAGCTACGCAACTTCAGCTACGTCAATTGCGCAGCTGAAGTCGAAACAGCTTAATTCGACTTTTGGCGCTGTCTACACAGCAGGAAGTCGTTGGAAGAACACTCTTCCTTCGACTTCCCTTACTCCTCGTAAAATGAGGGTTGCAGGAGTCGGAGCAAGAAGTCCTTCAGCTTGCCATTATTTCGAAATAAAAGCTTGTAGTGTAGACGCAGACTATGTTACTTCGGAATAACTCACGTTATTCCGAAATAATGCTGCTGTGTAGACATAGCAGCGTTGAGCTCTCCTGTTCCCTCCTTACCCCCGTCTCTTCTGCTATGACCATTTTCCATGGATACTAAAGGACGATGCCGCAACATCTTTGGCAAAGCTCTGGTTAATTTCCCCTTGTCGACTGGCGGGTTCACAGAAGTCTGTATTAAGCTGCATCGGGTCAGTCTACCCTCCTCTATCCCTCCTCTACCTCCCATCTGCTGCCAAGAAGAAGGGTTTGTTCAGCCATTGCACAACAGCAGCATCTACCGTATCCTGTAAAGAATGGTTTCAAAAGCCTGAAACCTCAAGGGCGGAATTCCCCTCCCATACACCCATGTCCAAGCCAGGATGTTCAAATATTCAAGAATAAAACAATAACCAGCCAATATACGCTATATATCCACGTATATTTCCAGTGCAGAAGGAGCCAGTTTAGATCATGTTACTTACACTGGGGCTGTGCTGAAATCTTGGAAAAGTCTGAGCCTCAGTGAGCAAATGGGTCCAAAATAATTAAAGCATAAAAATAAATGTTCACACCATAGACCACTAAGCGGGGATTGTTTCTGTGTTTTCATTTGGTTGTTGTTTTCTAGATTGTAGGTTAAACAGGAAGTTTGCTGCTGCAGGATGTGCCAGTTCTTCTGTGCGCTGTAATAACTTTAACACTTCGCTTTCCTTTTCTCACACAATACACTTAAATGTTTCCATTCTGGGATCTGGCTTCAGCTGCCGATTTCCTGCACCAAGTCAAAGCACGCCTTAGTTTAACCCTTTCCTGGGTTAGGTTCCTCACACTCATCAGTGAAATTCCTTTCGTAGCTCATTTGAGCAGGGGATCCAAGGTCTAGCAGAGGAAACTCTGGAAAATACAGCTAGGATCCCATCAATATCCAAGCTCAGGGTTATAAACTTTCTCCCCTCCAAAGAGCTGGTGGGATTTCTCCCAGCAAATGTGAAAGTTCAAAAGGTTAAGGATGCACTTGGCTTTCACCGTAAACAAACTGGGAAATGAATCTGGGAACAAACCTTTTCACAATAATTGGGCATTAATAACACCCTGGAGACAGCTGTTTTCAGGTTGTATCCACCTGTTTTCAGGTTGTATCCTGGCAGATTGGGAAACACGACCAGAGTGTTGGGAACTGAATAATTGGCAATAACCCTAAATGTACCCACCGATAATTATCCAGTTTCTATGCACTCATTGGCTTTTTGAGGCTTGTACAGTTGGACTCATTTTCCTGTCAGCGATGACAGACACTCAGTCATCCTTGCGCTACAGCTGGGTGGATCGGAAAAATAATACTAATTAAAAAAATGATTTTCTGTGGTTGTGAAGAAGAGGAAAATAGAGCCATATCAAGACTGGAGCAATTCCATGCCTACTGAGTGGGGGTATGTCTACACTACCCCCCTAGTTCGAACTAGGGGGGTAATGTATGCATACCGAACTTGCTAATGAAGCCCGGGATTTGAATTTCCCGGGCTTCATTAGCATAAAGCCGGTGCCGCCATTTTTAAAAGCCGGCTAGTGCGAACCCCGTGCCGCGCGGCTACACGCGGCACAGACTAGATAGTTCGGATTAGGCTTCCTAATCCGAACTATCTGTACGCCTCGTGGAACTATCTAGTCCGTGCCAAGTGTAGCCGCGCGGCACGGGGTTCGCACTAGCCGGCTTTTAAAAATGGCGGCGCCGGCTTTATGCTAATGAAGCCCGGGAAATTCAAATCCCGGGCTTCATTAGCAAGTTCGGTATGCATACATTACCCCCCTAGTTCGAACTAGGGGGGTAGTGTAGACATACCCTGGGTGAGAACTCTAGATCTTCTGTTTCATAAACACACAGATGCTTCTTCCACGCCGGACGAAAACAAATATCCATGAGGAGAAGGCCACAAAAAATATCCTCTCCTTGGAAAAGTCTGGGGAGTGGGATCTCTAGACAGATTTGCCTCAGTCTTCCTGTGAACAGGGGCCTTATTTTACCCTGAGGTGTTTTCGGATTTGTGTGACAGAAAGAACTTTGAGACCACCGCTATGTTCTTCAGCACAAGGACAATACGCTTTTGAGGCTAGATTTTAGGAGGCCCCAAGCCTTTCGTCTTCTCTTACTGTAGTCTTGTTTCAGTTAATTTTCTTGGGGGGGGGGATCAAACAGAGGAACTTGCAACAATAGCTCAAAAACAAACTCTGGAAAGAGCGAGTCACTGGCTGAAGCAGCGAGGATGTTGTTTATGTAGGAGATCCTGTTTTCTTCCTTGAGCAAACAGCTTCTTTCACCAGGTGCTTCTGCCTCGGTTATCGCCCCTCCTTTGAGAGGGCTGCTTCCTGCAGCCCCTGTGTGAAAACGGAGCTAGTAGATAGCGGGCAGGAATGAAGCACGCCTGTCAAAGTTTATCTCCCACCTGGGTCATCTTGAGAGTCACTGTTGTCTGATGAGGTCACTGCTGAGTCTATGTGGCTCCGGTCACATAGGCAGCGCTACGCTCCTACCGTTGAAGCAGCACTGTGAGGAGAATAAACGCTGATATTGAAGGGAATCCTGGACAAATGTCTGAGGCTGGCTGCAATCACAGTTAGAATAAATGAGGCCTCCCCATGTGTTGGGAGTTCACAGAGCAAGCCCGAGATTAGACACCATAAAAACTACAGCTGCTGCTAGCCAGACTCTTCTGTGTCTCTGAGGTTCCTACAGATGCATTGGAATCCCCATCAGTGCAAGCTAGCTGTACCCTGCACAGTCAACTTGTGGAACTCCTTGCCAGAGGATGTTGTGAAGACCAGGACTTTAGCAGGGTTCAAAAAAGAGCTAGATAAGTTCATGGAGGATAGCTGCATCAATGGTGTCCTTAGCCTCTGTTTGTCAGAAGCTGGGAATGGGTAACAAGAGAAGGATCACTTGGGCTTTGTCTACACTACCAATTTTTCATGGAAGAGGCAATGCAAATGAAGCGCTGATTAGCATATTGCTGTGCTTTATTTGCATAATCTCCTCTGATGCCTTTTGCATAAGAGGCTTTTGTGCAAAAACAGGCCGTGCGGACGTGTCCCTTTTGCACAAAAACCCCCTTTTGCACAAGAACCTGACCCCTCTCCCGGGATCTTGCGGAAAAGGCATCAGAGGAGATTACGCTAATGAAGCACAACGGTATGCTAATCAGCGCTTCATTTGCATTGCTTCTTCTGGCAAAACCAGGTAGTGTAGACAAAGCCTCAAGGATTACCTGTTGTGTTCATTCCCTCTGGGGAACTGGGCATTGGCCACTGTTGGAGGGCAGGATACCGGGCTAGATGGACCTTTGTATGACGGTTCTTATATTCTGTACTTCACACTGGCAGCTCTTTGTCCGGCACTGCTTGCTTTCCCCAGCCGCTACACATAGAAAACCCACATACCGATAGACTGCTTTATTCCTGGGCTTAATGCAAATTTCAGAGAAAGTCAGTGACCACTTGCGAATCATAGGGTCTCACGCTGTTTCAGACAGAGCCTCCTCGGATGACACTGCATGTATTGCCAAACCATTTTTTATGTGAAATTATGGCTTGGGTTACCGTCGTCTGAATTAATGCCACTGGGATGAGGGATAGAAACGGTGCTACTGCTTCATGTTGCCTCTCTGTCTGGTATGTCCAGCCATGAGCTTGATCTACTGGGACATTTTGACTACATCTGTTCATTAGAATGGATGCGTTAAGGGGGTCTGCTATGGAAATTTATGGATACTCCAAAACTGTCATTGCAAAAGGACTCTATGGATTCTTCCATGCGGTTGTACTGTTTTCTATCCTCATAGACTTTAAGGTCAGAAGGGATCATTATGATCATCTAGTCTGACCCCCTGCACAATGCAGGCCACAGAATCTCACCCACCCACTCCTGGAATAATCCTCACACCTATATCTCAGTCCTCAAATGGTTTAAAGACCCCAAGATGCAGAGAATCCTCCAGCAAGTGACTCGTGCCTCATGCTACAGAGGAAGGCGAAAAACCTCCAGGACCTCTGCCAATCTACCCTGGAGGAAAATTCCTTCCTTACCCCAAATATGGCATGTGGGCAAGACTCACTGGGCAAGACTCACCAGCCAGACACCCAGGAAAAAGTTTTCTATAGTAACTCCTATCATCCCTCCATTGGCCTATTTACCACTGATAGTGAAAAGTCAATTAGTTACCAAGATCATGTTATCTCATCAAACCATCCCCTTCATAAACCCACCTAGCTTAATATTTATCCTCAGTGCTATCTGCCCACCATGGTCTGGTTTGGAAGGGAACAATGCAGCAGAAAGACGAAGTTCTTCAGCGGATGAGGTTGCAAACCTATAGACCCCTGCAAATAGGGGTCGGCCCATTTTCCTTCAGGAAACTAAATTTACTTCAATTTCCTGGACATAAATGTTGGGGAGGGGAGCAAAGGACCACCAGAGAGGGAGAAGCCTGCTAATTTCCTGCTGTTTCTGTAATGTCCACCCGCTGGTGCTGAGGAGCAGAAAAAGGGACTCAAGAAACCTTTGAAACCATTTGCCCAGCCTTCTATCTGCCTTCTCCTCGCTTGCAGCAGCCCCAGGGCAGCCAATCATGGAGGAACTTCTGATGGGAAGGTGGCCACCCACTCAGAGGCGTAGCAAGGGTATTATGCGCCCGTGGGCAAAGGCCAAATTTGCACCCCTCTTTGCCGCTGACGCCACCGTACGGCGGGGCCCCAAATCTGGCGCAAGGCTGAGCCCAATCCTAGGAGGAGAGGAGGGAGCTTGTACTGTGTCTTCCCTCACCTCCTCCAGTTTGGGGCCAGGCTCCCGCACGCACTAACCCACTGGCGGAGATGGAGGAGGGTCGGTCTGGGGACGGAGAGGCAGGGAAGAGGCTCCAGCCAGCGGCGGCAGGTGGAGGAGGAGCAGGCGAGTCAAGGGATGATGGGGGAGGGGGACTAAATTGGTATCCCCTTAGCGTGGTGCCCGAGGACAACTGCCCCCCCCCACTTCCTCCTCGCTGCGCCACTGCACCCACTCACAGAAGTAAGAGACGTGAGCAGCGTCCTTGTTTGCCACCAACTAATGCAAATGAGGAAAAGACAACGTGGACTTGAGCGCGGAGGAAAAAAGAGGGTCAGAGTCACCAGGGATGGCAGTGAAGGACACCCTGGAGAGGCGTGGCAGGCAGAGGCTCAGAAGAGGGTGGCGTGGTCCACACCTTCTGGAAAAGAAAGAAGTCCCAGTGAGTGGAATGCTCCACACCTCCAGGGCGACAGATGAATCACCACTCAACCAGGAGAAGTGGTCCTAGGTGATGCGCTATTAATCACGTGGGCCTTATAAGCAAAGTGATGGAGTTGAGGCAGGACTCTCCTGCAGAAAGGAAACCACAAGGGCCGGGCGGGAAGGAAGAGCCTTGAGTCAGGGCCTAGAAGGGGCAGAGAGATCCCTAGGGGAGAGGCACTGGGAGAAAACGCACTATGCAACAAAAATAGCCTTGCAGGAGCAGGTTAGGTCCTGTGGAGGGGGAGGGGAAACTCTGAGCTTGGGGGCAGTAACAGCACTTGAGTGAGACCCGAGAGGGGTAAAAGAGTTACTAGTTTAGAGAGGTTCTTGACTTTTACTTGGACCTTTTTGTTATCCTGGATGCAATTTGGCCAGAGGGCTGAGTCTTAGAAGACCTGGCCAGAGGCAGACAGTCTATAGGAGACACTGGAGCCAAGCATACTGTCAATATGATGCACTGACACAAGGGGGCGCTCTAAGGATGAACGCCCCTATCACAGCGGCTGACTTTGACTTTGTGCTTAGAGGCCAGTCCAAATATTTCTACCTCAGCTCAAGTTGCCTTCCAGCCTCACAGCAAGACGTATCCCCCTCTACGCTTCCCAGTGGACAACGCGTTTCCCCCTCCCCCCCACCTTCAACCTCTCCCATCTTAGAGAAAGAAAATTCCTAGAGAAGAAACGTCCCCCTGTTCCGTAGCCTTCCGCTGGGGCGGGTGGGAACCGCTACGTCTGCCAAACCGAACCCTCTCCCCATGCGAGAATGTCGAACAAGGTTAGGAGCCTCATTTAAGCAAACAAATAAATAAGCTGACATCCTCTGGGTGCAGGTTCACGATAATAAAAACAGAGCACGTGGCTGAGTGGCGGAAAATACACCGTGTATTTCAGCATCTCTCATTTCCTCCTAGACTGTCACAAGAATTTCCTCCAAAGACCTTTGCTTCCTCCTGACATTCGAGGGCTGCTCCGAGATCCACGTTACATTGTCCTCTGGATCCAGTGGCCCCTGATCATGAGTGATACAGGAAGAACAGCCTGGGGGGGCTACCCCTCCTTGAGATGATTATTGGCTTCTTTGAAGTGCCGTGTGAAACACAGGAATAGACAAAGTCTTCCTCTGCCTGTTGTTTCCCCCTTATTCGCTCCCGGAACCGTCCTGGGGAATTGTTCAGCAGAACCAAGTCCCTGGATCTTGAAAGGATGATCTCTAGTCATGGGCAGCGATGAGGGCAAACTGCTCCTCCCCCAAGAGCCTCTCAAAGTGCCACAGGAGACAGATTGCACCCTGGCCTCCACAGCTGGATTAATCCAGTGCATGTAATCCTGACTCTCTATTACGTACATAGACCTGCCAATGGCCAGGAGCGGCCCATGACTACAGGCCGACTCAGCCGTCGCCTAGGGCACCGCCTTCAATGGGGCGCCTGATGATGACGTCACTCCATTGACGGCCGTGCAGGCGGGGGCGCCGATTGTGCATTCCGCCTGGGGCACCAGCTGCTGCAGCCAGCCTCGGGCCGCTCCTGCCAATGGCCCAGCATTCAAAGAGATCTGGGACTCCATCCACCACCACTGTTTCTGTGGCATTGTGGCCCTTTACATTGCCACAGGGTGCACTGCAGGGCCTGAGGCGGCCCTGGGGGGGAGGTGGCATGGTCCAGGAAGTGCAGAGGTCTGGTTGCCCTGACTACACCCCTTCCACCTCAGGCCCCACCCTTTCTGGGAGCAGGGAGCTGCCAACCCCCCACCCCCAATTTGCTCAGGGGCTGGTGAGTCTGTCTGCTCGCCTGTACGTACTCAGGATAGTCTCCAGAGATTCTCATTGATTTCGGTGGACTCTGGAGTAGGTCCATAAGGCCCGGTAAAGGAATTCCGATAAAACGAGAATGAACCTGGATTTTTACCTAACCCTCCAGGTGAACTCATTAAAATAAAGTAGTAAAGAGCGAATGTTCTGTCTCCAGCCGAAGCAGCACATCCACCTTCAGGCTACTGCTGAAGTCTTTTCAATTTATCCAGCGCCCGAAAGTCTCAGGGGAGTGCCTATGTCTGCACATTTCCCAGCCAAATTCCCAAAGCCAAGAGGTTCAGGTAACAATAATGACAGGAGCACCTCAGCCGATTATCCAAGTGCAAAGCTATTTGCAAACACTAATTAAGCCTGACAACACCCGTGTGAGATCGTGAAGTACTTAACTCATTGTGCAGATGGATAAATTGAGGCTCAGAGTAGGTCACTCCCCGAGGCAGGGACAGAACTGGGAGCAAAATCCAGGTCTCCTGACTGAAGTGTTCAGCTGCTGGGTGTCCAAAGCCAGTCACCTAAAAGTGCCACATCTCAGGGGTAGGAATTTTCGGCCTTGCCTCACGTTTTCTTCCGGCAACTATTCACACCTGAACTCTGAGAAGCCTCCTAACTCCCTGACTTTTAACAACCTCGTTGGGTTCACTGGGATTTCATTGGGTTTCAGCTATAAATGAGTTTGAAAACCAGACCTTTACCTCTAAAATCGCATTATGCACACTCAGAGAGAAATGCCATAGTTTTTTTTTGGGGGGGGGGGTCTCTCAGAGGTGTCAAAGGAAGCAATCTGACGTCCAAAGGCCGGAAAAAAACAGCTTTTTGACTGGTGTTTATGTAAAGCAAGGTCACTTAGAAAGCTATCAGTAACTTAAAAATACATTACATTTAAAGGCAGCCTTTGGATGACATCCTGTATCCAACAGCTACACCGGGCACAAGCAGGAAGGCACTAGAATGACCTGCACGCTCCCCCACCTTTTGTTCATGCGCCTGGTGCTAAATCACTGTCATCCGCATTCAAATGAGTGTCTGAACTACAGAAAAGGGAGGCTAAGCCGTCTTACTGGGTGCACACGATGGAACTGCTCTGTGGACTGTTTTCATTATTATGGTTATTGCTCACTCCGCCCTCTGCTGGGAACCATGCATGGGAACACAATGCCTACTTGGGCCATTATGATGCTAGTGGCTGTCACCATTCTTCCATAACTTCCTGCCCGGCAGAAATTTCCCCCACTTGATCTTCAAGGCCTGTCATCGTCATCACCAGACTCTTGGGCCCTGTCTCTTTCTGTGTGCTAGTCCAGAGGTGCTCATCTCGGGTGAGGGCACCTCAGCCAATCGGTGGAGCACTTGTCAATCTGCCACGAGCAGATTGGTCACTTGGGGCAGGTTCTCCTGATTCCTGCTGCTAAAGAGGAATATCCCGGTGGCACAGGAGTATTTTTAAGAGTGGGGGTGCTGTCACCCTCCCGTTAGCTGTATCCTCTCCCCGCAGCTGAGGCTGGAGCAAATCTCGGGTGTGCGGGTCCAGCAGCTGGGATCCAGGCGTGGAGGCAAAGCAGAGCCCCCCGTGCACAGGACGGGCAGCAGAGCTGGGAGCCTGGGTGTGGGACTTGCACTACATCTACACTGCTTCCCTCTTGCGGAAGAGGCAATTCAAATGGAGCGCTCATTAGCAACTTCTTGCGCTTCATTTGCATAGTCTCTTCCGATGCTTTTTGCGGAAGTGAACATAAGAACAGCCGTACTGCGTCAGACCAAAGATCCGTCTAGCCCAGTAGCCTGTCTGCCAACAGTGGCCAGCAACAGGTGCCCCAGAGAGGGTGGACCGAAGACAATGATCAAGCGATTTATCTCCTGCCATCCCTCTCCAGCCTCTGACAAACAGAGGCCAGGGACACCATTTCTATCCCCGGGCTAATAGCCTTTTATGGACCTAATCTCCATGAAATTATCTAGCTTCTCTTTAAACTCTGTTATAGTCCTAGTGTTCACAGCCTCCTCTGGCAAGGAGTTCCACAGGTTGACTACACAGTTCTTCTTCGCACAGCATGTAGTCAAAAAAGTGGGTTTTGCCCCCAAAAAAGCAGCGTAAATGGGTCTGTTTTATGCAAAAACAAAACCCTTTTGCGCAAGAACCTGTAAACCTCATTTTTTGGAGAATAAGGGTTCTTGCGCAAAAGGGTTTTTTTGCACAAAACAGACCCATCCACACCACTTTTTTTGGTGCAAAAACCTCTTCTTGTGCTTTATTTGCATATTCTCTTCCGATGCTTTTTGCAGAAGTCGCTAGTAAGCGCTTCATTTGCATTGCCCCTTCCACAAAAAAGAAGCAGTGTAGACGTAGCGCTTGAGTCAAGGGGTGCTGCAGCATGCGTGCGCATGCAAACACACACACACACACACACACCACACTTCTAGCTACCACACCTACGAGTACATTAAAACCATCGAAGAATAGCGGAACTTCCCTCATATTACTTGGCTGGGTGAGGAATTGCTGCCGTCGCCACAAGGATGCTAAGGCAGAAAACACAGCATAAGTGAAGTGGTCGGCATGATCACAAATGGAGCAGAAGGCGGCCCATGTAGCATCCCAGGAGATGTGAGCCATGTGGCAACAATATTATTATTATTTCCCGCACTGACGAGACTTTCTCTCTTTCCCCTCTTCCTGCCTCCCCACTGTGGGTGCCGAGTCCTTCATTCCTCATCTTCAGACCAAAAAAACTCTTATTTCAATGCAGGCTTGATGAAGAGGAAGGTTTCACTGAGCTGTGTTATGGAAAAAGTCAGGTCAGATGATTAGAATGGTCCTAAAACCATTGACTCTACACCTGATGCCTTCCTTGGCTCACTACTCGGCCTCCATCTCACTTCACCAGTACCAGCAGGTATAATTCTCCATCTAGTGGTTTTGCACAGGTCTCACTCCTGGGGTTTCTATTCTTTTAGATGGTCTGCAAGCCCCAAGCTTAGGGCCCTGAACACTCCTACACAATATGAAAGCCCCTGACTCAAGTGTCCCCTGGTTTATGGAACTGCCAGAAGAGAAGGAGGGCCAGAAGTTGCCATTTCTATCACATCCTCCAGGGATACGTTGTGTCGATCTTTTTTTTTTTTTTAAACAATATGACAGTGTGGCCGGGTCTCTGGAGGCAGAATAGCCTAGTGGCCAGACAGCTGAGTAGGTGTGTGTGGGGGGGGGGGGGGGGGGAAGGGAGAGGGAAGACTGATCCCTTCTCCCCCTTGCCCCTGGCCCAGGGACCCCAAACCATGCCCTATTCCACTCATTCAATTTTGGGTTTAGCCCCAAGAATTTCTCCCTAGTTGGGGTTTCTCAATGGGTTTCCCCTTTTTCCCCAAGGGGTAGGGATGGGGGCTTATTCGCTCCCATGGCTGCTGGGCTGGCAGGCTCTAGTTCATGCCATCAGACCGATGCACCAAGCTCCCACCTCCTCGCTAGACAGCCCCAAACTGAGCCAGGCTCCTTTCTTCTCCCTTCCCCTCCAGGCCTGGCATTGACTGCAGGTAAAGTCTGCAGGCTGGGCTAACAGGGCCCAGATGCTTTCTTTAACCCCTGGAATGCTGGGCCCTTCTTTCTCCACTCCCTCTCTGTCAGTGTTCTATACTAAGTGGCCTAACACATGATAACATTGCTGGGTGCTGTGATGTTTAGGTGGACATGTGAAGTGCCAGATTCTGTAGCTGCAGTCACAGTTTTACACATCAGTGACCCAGTGACCCGAGAGGTGGGAGGTATTGGGGTGAGCAGATCAGAAAGCAGACGGCAAGCATTGCACCCAATCAGACCATCATGCAATGGAAAAAGCTGAAGTTTGCACAGAGTTCTCCAGTTGGGCACTGGTCTTCCCGTATTATCTTTCCAGCACATTTGCCTTCTTTGGAAACCTCTCAAAGGGTTCAAGCTGTAACCGCTCTGCCTTGGCTAACTGGCGAATACTCAAACATGATTGATAGTAGCAGAGAAAGAGAGTAATAATAAAGCTTGGAAAGGACAGGCGAATGCACCACATGTTTCTACATTTTTTTCCACCGCTATTGATATGTCCAGGGTTTTTTGTCTGTTGTGCAAGTGACTTGCAACTTAGCGAGAGACGGATGGAACAGAGTTGTTGTTTTTTTACTCTACCAGGAATCAATCACGGTGGATAAGGAGCAAGAAAGTAATAGAGGCAAGGCCCCTAAATACAGCAGATATCACTTAAAAGGGCGTGCATGTCATTTAGCCGATAGAAAGTCAAGAGGAAGTGGCTCCTGCCAAAACACGGTAGTAAAATTTTCCATGGGCCACAGTACCTGACAGCACTAAATGAAAGACAAGGGAAACAAGTCTTGTAAAGCTTCAGGGGGTAGCTGAGCTAGTCTGTACAGGATAAACCTAAAAAACAACAAATAGTCTGGTAGCACTTCAAAGATCAATAAAACACTTCAGCTGTGTCTACACTGGCATGAATTTCCGGAAATGCTTAAAACAGAATAGTTTTCGTTATAAGTATTTCCGGAAAAAGAGCGTCTACATTGGCAGGCTGCTTTTCCGGAAAAGCCCTTTTTCCGGAAACGCATCTGTGGCCAATGTAGACGCGCTTTTCCAGAAAAGAGCCCCGATCGTCATTTTTGCGATCGGGGCTTTTTTCCGGAAAAGACTACTGGGCTGTCTACACTGGCCCTTTTCCGGAACAGTGTTCCGAAATAAGGACTTATGCCCAAGCGGGAGCAGCGTAGCTTTTCCGGAATAGCAGCTGATTTTGTACAGTAGAGTGTCGTTGCTTTTCTGGAAATTCAAGGGCCAGTGTAGACAGCTCGCAGCTTATTCCAGAAAAGCGGCTGATTTTCCGGAATAAGTGGCCCAGTGTAGACACAGCCATAGATGGTATCATGAGCTTTCATGGGCACAGCCACTTCTTCAGATGAAAGTCATCTGAAGAAGTGGGCTGTGCCCACGAAAGCTCATGATACCATCTACGTGGTTTGTTAGTCTTTGAAGTGCTGGACTGGAGGCAGAGGGTGTCTGGGCAGAGGGCAAGGGGTTTCTGGCTGAGGACAAGGGGCAGGCGGTCTGGCCGGGGAGGTGTGTGTGTGGGGGGGGGGGATTACTTGTTTTCATGCCATATGGCAGGCACCATGTAACACGCCTCCCACTGCTCCCATTCCCTGGAAGGTAGGGGAAGTGTGTCCCGAGGGAAAGAAATGTCAGTCACAGAGAGCCATCTGTGCCCCAAGCCACGTTTAGCCTGTTTGTTTCCCACATGCCAGAGCTGGTGGGGAGGGGGCTTTCTCCCCTGTCCCTCCCCGCAGGAAGCTGCACTGGCGTTCGAGTCTTGTGGGGGCCATAAGGCTGTAGCGCCAACACATGCTCCCTGCTGAGGGTGGGGGGGGGGGGGAAGGAGACTGAGCTAGGACTCCAGGAGAGCTATATTTGGCTCCCTAGAGAACCATAGGTTGCCGACCCTGCACCAACGGGTCAATTCTTTGCTCCTGTGTGGCCTGGGACAGGTCCCTTTAGTCTCCCTGGGGTACGTCTACACAGCAGCTGGGAGGTTTGATTCCCAGTGTAGGTAGAGGGAACTGGTGCCAGCTCGGCTCGGGTTAGCGTGTTGAAAATAGCCTGGTTGTCATAGCACAGACAATGCCACAGATGAGACCTGTGACTGGCCTTGGACTCAAGCGGCTCTCCTGAGCCACCACTGGTGCCAAAATGGCCATGCTGCACTCCCATCCCTACCCCACCCTGGGCATCGCCCCTTGCAGCTGCAGAGTAGACAAACTCCCTCTGCCACCGGTGCCCCTCTGTAAAATCTGAAAGCTCTTCCGTAGCTCAGAGGATAATCTGAGAATAAATAAACTGTGAAGTGATTAGTAAGGGGGACATCTCGTTACCTCAGCCAAATGGGGAATTTCACCTTGCAGGGTCCACAGACTGGGCCTGTTTCGCCAGAATCATTTTGAAATGAAGAAACTTTTTCATAAAAACTATTATTTTTGTTTAAAAAAAAAAGTCAATATTTGACAAGGGAAAAATTCCACAGTTAGGATGGAGTGTGGCCTACGCCCTCCAGAACCTGCTCTCCACGGGAGGGCCTTGGAGCGCCACTGATGTGATTGCATAATAACAATGGTACGTTGGCAGAGTGGCTTTACCTGGCATGCCACGCTGAAGCAATGTTCTGGAAGTCCTTCTTGGCCATTGGCATTACCACTCTGAATTTTGTACAGCCCATAAGTCCACGGCGTTCATGTTACGTACAGATTCCTCCCCCTCGTTCTCCTGCAGCACAGCTAACCTTTTCTTCTCTAGATGTTAGCTGGTGTGTTTCAAAAATAAATAAATAAAAGCCGAAGAAAAAAAATTCAGACAATCTATTTATAAAGGACACTCTTGCCTGGGAAACTTGAGCGCGCTGGAAAGAATCAACCCCCAAGCAGAGAGAGAAAGAGGAAGAGGATTTGTATCTAATAAGCTCAGAGGATCAAAAGCCGGAGTGATGTAAAATGTCACTCCTTCACGTGCACGCCGACACTTAGCTTTTCATGTCAGCAGGAAGGAAGGAGAATGCTGAGAACTTTCTCAGCTTTATAGGAGTCAGACCTAATTTCCAACTCCCAGGTCAAGAGGTGGTGGAAAAAAATAAAACCCACAACACTGGGAGGTAAACGCTAAAAATATCGTTGTGTTTTTTGGGCATAGCAACATAGGCATCAGTGCCAGAAGACAGCAACAAGGCGAGGATGTGCGTCGGGGCCCAACTGCGTCATCCTCAACAGGTGTTCCCAACTGCTGTTTATTGACAATAGGAAGAGTGAACGCTGGAAGCAGGTGCTCAAAGAAACTCGGACAGAACAGAAAGAGAAATATAAACAAGACTGGGTCTCAGTCAAGCTTTTTTTCACCACACACTGCATGTGAGTTCACGGTATGTGGGAGGGTCCAAGAATTCCCTCTCCAGGTGCCAAATACCACAGGGACCTTGATAACTTTTTTATGTGTTGGCAGCCTCAAAATAGATACAGGGCCATATGTTGTGAGCCAACTTTGCGTTTAGTTCTAGGGAATTTTGCGGGAGGGGAAGTGATTTCCCAGCGTGGTTCCCATTGAGAGTTTGTTTCAATTATAGAAGAAGGGGAGAGGCAAACCCCGAAACAACTTCAAAAGTGTCTATTTGTGATCTATCAAATACACCAAAGCATGACAGGAGGTAAATCAGGCTGTCTAGGGCCGTTCTGGGGCTTGTTTCGCATAGAACGTGTCAGAAATCATATAAAAATGGAACATATCACAAGCATGGATTAGACTGGAGGCAGTTTTGGGCAGAGATTACAAACTACTCGGTGTTTACCCAGCACCTCGCAAAGTGGGGCCCTACTTTCAGCTGGCCCGTAGACACTATCACAATAAACATGATTAATAATGATAAAAATAACATTTCAGCCTTAATAAATCCCTCATGGAAATGCCTCTCCAGACGGAGCAAGGGGGAAATTCTTCTGAGGGATTATGCAATGTGATTCAGTTGCAAAAAAAAAAAAAAAAAAAAAGGCTAATAGCACTCTGGGACGTATTAACAGGAATGTTATAGGTAAGACATGGGAGGTGACTGTCCCCACTTTAGTAGACACTGGGGAAGTCACAGCTGTCTCCGGTAGACTTCCAAGAGAAGTCGTGGAATCCCCATCCTTGGAGGTTTTTAAGAACCGTATGGAACCTGTCAGGGATGCTCCAGGATTAGCTGGTCCTGCCTCAGTGATGAGGACTAGACCTGAGGGCTTCTCTAGGTCCTTTTCAGCTCTACGCATCCATATTTCTATGAGGCTACTTGTGACAACTTTCCTGGATGGAGGAAATCCTGCAGGGGCTGTCTCGCCAGACAAAACAGCTTTTCTGTTCTGTGTTTGTACAGCACCAAGCACAATGCAGGCATTGGCCATGACTTGGACCCGTAAGTATTTCCCCCTTACTCTATCTGGAGAGGCGTTCCTAAGAGGGATTTATTAAGGCTGCGTGTTTTTACATATATTAATTATAATTAATTATATTATATTAATCAGGTTTACTGCTGTAGTGCTTAAGGGCCAGCAAAGAGCAGACCCCGCCAGATAAAGACCGAGTAGTTTGGAATCTCTGCCCAAAAGTGCTTACAGCCAAGGCCATGTTAAAGGCATAATCCATTTCTATATGATTTCTGACACATTTTATATGGGAAAAAAAGCCCTGGAATGGCCCTACAAATAATATATGGCCCTACAAACACAAATGGTCCTATAGTAATAGAAATCATCTACTATACATTTGAGAGAATTTGTCTGTGTGTCTGTCTGTCTATCTGTTCATTCAAGAACTCCTCCTAAATGGTAAGAGGTAGGACCCCCAAATTTGGTATCCAGTTTCCTCTTATCATAATTTAAGGGGTTATGGGTTTGGTTGTGCTAGGAAAATGGGGTGTGCCTGGAATGGGAATGTTTCTCATAAAACCAAACAGAAAACAAACAATTACCAGGCAGGTGAAAAGGGCTGGCTGGGGGCATCCCTCAATCTGGGACTGCCTCAGCCCCCAGTCTCCCACACCCCAGATGTCTGTAGGCAGGTGGTGGGGGGGAATCCTGAAGCTTCCCCTCCCAATTCGTACGGGAACACTACTGGCTGTTCTTCATCAGGGAGCAAGGCAAAAGTACAGTTTGCTGCATTCCTTGCTCTGGCTGAGGATTGCAGGGGGCAGATGAACCTGGACCTGCCCCAGCTGAGGGACATGCACCCCTCCCCCAGCTGTGCTTGCTGGAGCTGCAGTAGCCATGGAGAGGCGCTTCTCACCTGGCCCCAAGCTGCTGTGGTGAGAGAGGCCTGGGGTTATCTTACCCTGAACTCCTCCTCCTCAACCCCACCCCAGAGCAATAGCTGAAGTGAACATTTTCCTTTCATTTTCCAAAAAGCAAACATGAATTGAGTTAAGGACCTGCTAAATCGAACCCCAATGGATCGATTGCCAGAGACATGGCCTTAGTTCCTCTGGCTCATAGGCAGCTCCTGAGCGATGCAAAAACTGTATGGAGAACCGTTTCCTTTAAAGAATACCGACTCCCTGGAAAGTTGGAGAGAATCACAGCCTGGGATGGGTGTTGGGTGTAGGATATAAAATTGTACTCGGTGGCCTGCTTGCAGCAGAAAGAGGAACTGCGTGGGCACAGAATGGAGAAGCTGGGTTAGTGAGAAATGGACAAGCATCCCAACTGGTGTGACTCACAAAAGCCTCATTGTCTGTTCCAGGGGTCACTACGAGTTCGTCTGCAGTGTGGGGTGATGGCACAGGACATCTGTGGGGGTGTGACCCTGTAGGAGGCACAACAGACAGAACACTCGCCGCATCAGATGCTTGTTGCTCTGTTCCCGAAATCAGAAACTCAGCCAGGCCTTATGAAAATTGGGCACTGAACTAGGCTACGCCAGTCAACTGTCCTTGGAACAGCCTGAGCCAGTTCATTAAGCCACATATTCAATGCAGAGCCCTGCACATCACCCTTCCTCCTGAGGGACCCCAACGTGCTTTGCAAACTATTGACGGACAAGCCCATTGTAATTCAGCTGCTTCTGAGGCAAAGGACACACCCAGCCAAAGCATATCCCACTGGACAAGGTGGGAGCAAATTTACAAAGGCACTATAAGTTATAGACTCATAGACTTTAAGGTCAGAAGGGACCATTATGATCATCTAGTCTGACCCCCTGCACAATGCAAGCCACAGAATCTCACCCACTCCCTCCTAGAATAATCCTCTCACCTATATCTCAGATATTGAAGCCTTCAAATACTTTGAAGACCCCAAGATGCAGAGAATCCTCCAGCTGTGATCTGTACCCCATGCTACAGAGGAAGGCGAAAAACCTCCAGGGCCTCTGCTAATCTACCCTGGAGGAAAATTCCTTCCCGACCCCAAATATGGCGATCAGCTGAACCCTGAGCATGTGGGCAAGACTCACCAGCCAGACACCCAGAAAGTTCTCTATAGTAACTCCTATCATCCCTCCATTGACCTATTTACCTCTGATAATGAATGGTCAATTAGTTACCAAGATCATGTTATCTCATCAAACCATCCCCTTCATAAACCCATCGGCTGTGTCTACACTGGCATGAATTTCCGGAAATGCTTAAAACGGAATACTATTCCGTTTTCAGTTTTTCCGGAAAAGGAGCGTCTACATTGGCAGGCTGCTTTTCCGGAAAAGCCCTTTTTCCGGAAAAGCGTCTGTGGCCAATGTAGACGCGCTTTTCCGGAAAAGAGCCCCGATCGTCATTTTCGCGATCGGGGCTTTTTTCCTGAAAAGACTACTGGGCTGTCTACACTGGCCCTTTTCCGGAACAGTGTTCCGGAATAAGGACTTATGCCCGAGCGGGAGCAGAATAGTTTTTCCGGAATAGCGGCTGATTTTGTACAGTAGAGCATCGTTGCTTTTCCGGAAATTCAAGGGCCAGTGTAGATAGCTCGCAGCTTATTCCGGAAAAGCGGCTGATTTTCCGGAATAAGTGGCCCAGTGTAGACACAGCCATCTAGTTTAATCTTGAAGCCAGATAGATCTTTTGCCCCCACTACTTCCCTTGGAAGGCCGTTCCAGAACCTGACTCCTCTAATGGTTAGAAACCTTCGTCTAATCTCAAATCTAAACTTCCTACTAGCCAGCTTATATCCATTTGTTCTTGTGTCCACATTGGTATTAAGCTTAAATAATTCCTCTCTCTCCCTGGTATTTATCCCTCTAATATATTTAAAGAGTGCAATCATGTCCCCCCTCAAGTTGAAATGTTGTAAACCAGGACTCTCTGGTCCAGCAGGACCATAGATGTTCCAGGACCAGTGGAGGGCTGCCAGCGGGGCTGGGAGCCTGCCCTGCCCCAGCTAGGCTACCTGGTGGGGGTAGGTGCTTAGCACACTGGGCTGCCCTGCCAACCAGGAAGCCTGGTAGGGTTGGCAGAGCAACGGGGCCAGCAGCAGGCTCTGGCCAGTGGCTGGGCCAAGGCTGGGAGTGCTGGCGGCAGGAGGTCCAAAAATGACCTCCCCGGTCCAGCAAAATCCCTCAGTCGGGACTGGTCAAGTCTGGAGAGTTCCAGACCAGGGAGGTCCAACCTGTAGTGCAAACCCTGTTTTCTTACCTAAGTGCCATGGGATCTTTAACACCTCCACAGTGCAGCCTGTTGGTGTAGCTATTTCACAAAAGACACACACGGAATACTGCAGAGTGCTTAGACCCTCGAATCAGGAAGATTCGTGGACTTACAGCTGGGTCAACCTACCATGATCTGCCTCTGTCATTAAAGGGATCAGTTTTTCCACCATAAAGCTACCTGCTTCCAGCTATATGCCCTGCACAACAGAGGTATTGCTTTTGGTAGATGGGGGAGGGGCCATTCATCCAGGATTTCTCTGGGTTTCCTCTTATTCCCGCTCTTCACTGCAAGGTGATCCAGCCCATCAGCAGAGAGAGGTCGGTCCAATAACAACATTGTGACGTGCATAGGTTTCCATCCTGGCTGTGCAAATCCACATGGGCACACCCACGTGAAAACATGTTCCACTGAATTTGGTAGGTGAGACCGCAGAGAGTTTAGAAACGTGCACTATGGAATGTGTACCATAATGCACAATTTGCTAACGGGTCTCTGGAAATAACAACACAGGTCAAAGTGGGCACTTTCCAAGGCCGATGGAAGCCCTATATTAAGACTAACTAGCTGGGATTAGTCAGAGATATTTGGAGCGGGGGAGGGGGGCGGGGGGGGGGAGGGGCGGCAATATTTTTAGGCTGCACATAATTGGCAAACATGTTTCATGATGTACAGCTGGGGCTGAGTGAATATGGCAAAAGGTTTTCCATAGTTATTCATTCAGACCTTTAAACAAACTTGCTGGTTCCATGTCCATGCATCTTCTGTGTTTATTTTTGACAAACTTTGAACTAATCATATCGTTCTAAAGAAAAAAATGGCTTTTAATTTCATGCCAACAAATATTTGTGATGGGTGCTTACACATTTATCCATTAAGGACACAGAAGAACAAAAAACAACCACCTGGAACTTATCTGTTCTGTTGCTA
Source organism: Pelodiscus sinensis (assembly GCF_049634645.1). Lineage (NCBI taxonomy): Eukaryota > Metazoa > Chordata > Testudines > Trionychidae > Pelodiscus > Pelodiscus sinensis. Next base: position 24,055,324 of record NC_134730.1, on the reverse strand, counting down.
TTTAAGATACGTGGCTGAAATTTTGAATAATTGCAATCAGTCAATAGAGTTGAAAAATGCATTTGTCAAACAATCCAGAAAATTCAAAGAAATTGTGATCTGTTCCCAGATAATCTATAACAAGAAAAGGGGGTATCAGTCCGGATCATTCATTGTAAAACCATATATATTTATCCCGGTTTCTGTAATTTCCACTCCATGCATCTGAGGAAGTGGGCTTTTGGCCACTAAAGCTTCTGCCCCGATAAATGTTAGTCTTTAAAGTGCCACATGGCTCCTTGTTTTTTCAGATACAGACTAACACTGCTGCCCCTGATATTTAGTATTAATTGTGTGAATCCACTGAAGTCACAACTGTGTCAGTTCACACTACCTGAGCATGTGACTTTAACTCCCTTGTGAGTGTTTTGGTTAGTTCTGCTTAGACGGGTGAGATATTCTCTCCGTATCTACGTGCTTGTATGTGTATGCAAACGACCATGTTTTGTCACGGTGGTCTTCTTTCAAAAGAATCATTTATAAAATCGCTCTGATGGCCATGCAGGATTGGACCTGAACTTTATAAGATGATTCCGGTTAAGATGTGAAAAGAGCAACTTCCAAAGCCCTGGTCTGCACTAGAACTTTATTTTGAAATAAACTTTGTGATGTTGCATGAATTAGCAAAGCATCAACACCATCAAGCCTGTTATTTCAAAATAATGGGCTATGGAATACGAAATCCGTACTCCTGCTTTTCATCAGGAGTAACGTGAATTCCAAAATAGTTATTTCGAAATAGCAGTAATGTGGATGTGCCGGTGTTGCCATTTTGAAATAACTACTCTCCAGAGTAATTTGAACCAATTACTTCCCAGTGCTTCCTGGGGCTCTAAGTCCACATTAATGGAGCCTGCCTCCGATTACTTTTGAGGCTTCCCCGTAGTGTGGACATGCTAGTTTGATTTTGTTAAATCAGGAATTAAGTCTAATTTACTAATTTTGAAATAGTTTCCTAGTGTAGACATGGCCAAAGTGAACACAGTTTCCCCTGTGAGAACAGGATGGGGCCCTTAAACGATCTGCCCCCTGGAACCATAGAAGTACTGCTTGGACTCCCAGCTGCAGGTAATGTAACATGCCCAAGCACTGAACGGGAGACTCTGCTATGTGAGCAAACATGGCATGACACCCCACTGGCAGGAACAGCAGCTTGTTGTTGCTTAACAGATAGTTTTCTATTGTCAACTGGGGCAATAGGAGTCAGCGATCTGTGTAACATGCTAGGGTACAATAATGATTCCTACCCTGCAACCTGCCTCACAATACCTTGTTGGTACTAGCTCTCCCCAGGCTGTTCACAAACAGCCTTCCAGCATGCAAGTCACACCCTGAGTGTCCGTGTGTAACTGCAGCCTGCCAGCCATACTTGGGTCCTGCTCTGGTTCTCCCCAGCCGTGGTTATACTGAGGGATGACCCCAACACACTCCCAGCCTCGGATTTTTCTCCCAGAAATGTAGGTCCTGCCCAGTCCTCTCCTGGATATTGTACGTACATTCACTCTGTTATTCATTAAACGAAATAAAACTCACTAGCTCATCCCCTTAAATGGAGTTACCCACTTGAACTGACACACACTGGATTGGACACAAAAATAAAAGGAGTATATGAACTACAAAGAGATGGGATGTTAAGAGGAGTACCAGCAGTGAGGTGTGAGGTATAAGCATTGGGAATGGTCACAAGAAACATGAAGATTAATCATGGTCAACCCCTACTGCAGGTACCAGACCCCCTACTAGTCCCGCACTTGACCCTGCCACCCTGCCACACATGGCGTTTGGGGGGCACGTCCCCACGACCCCCCACGACCCCCCGCCACACATGGCGTTTGGGGGGCATGTCCCCACGACCCCCCACGACCCCCCCATGACTCCCATGCATTACCTCTGGGCTATGTGTGTCATCAGGGGTCATCAGGGGGCAGGTTGCTCTTCCTTTTGGTTAGTCAGTCCCTCTTTTGGTTAGTCAGTCCCTCTCTGAAAAACATCTCTCCAGCTAAGAACCAAGAGACAGGTGAAGGGAGGAGACCACAGGCTGTCCCTTCGCTAAGGCTGACTCTATTCTGGTGGCACTTTACAAGCGCTGCAAATTTTTGGCCATGGGGTGTGAAGAAACACCCTCCCCCTCCTCCCAGAGCAGCAAGTTCCAGCACTGTAACGCACCAGTGTGAACTAGGCTACAGCATGGGGAGACATGTTCCTAGCCCTATTAGGGGCTCCCCTGGCTGAGGTGACTTACACAGGGCACTGGCAGAGCTCACACTGTGGCCAGACTCACAGTTTAAAGTGCTGCTGCCACCCTTAATCAATGGAGATTGCCTATCTCCTAGAACTGGAAGGGGCCTTGAAAGGTCATTGAGTCCAGTCCCCTACCTTCACAGCAGGACCAAGCACCATCCCTGACAATTTTTACCCCAAATCCCTAAACGGCCTCCTCAAGGATTGAGCTCACAACCCTGGGTTTAGCAGGCCAATGCTCAAACCACTGAGCTATCCCTCCCCACCCTGCTTAAACAGCTACAGATAGACACAGCCTGAGATGCTGATCTTTTTGGCTCCCCCCCCTCCCTCCCTCCCTCCCCCTCCCCCTCCACCTCCACCTCCCTTTCTTGCCAAAAAATGGCAACTTGATGGGCACAGCTGGTGCCCATCAGCTGTGTCAATACTTGGCTGGGACACCAGCTTGCCCTCTTACATTTAAGAGACTGATTTAGCCTCCTTCCTGGATTTATCTAGGAAACACCCATCAGGTCTGATTTCAGTTTAGGTTCATAACTTTACACCTCACATTGCTCCATGCATTTTACCCTGCAATTGCTGATCAAGAAGTTATGCGTTGTCAAGCGATCCCTCACGAGGCAGGCCTTGTACCGAGATGATTACCGTGTGGTGTACGGTGTGAGTACAGGGCTGCATTCCATCACAATCTGGCAACTATTATGTGGCCTGGGGCATCCCTTTTAAACCAGCTGCAAGCGTTTCTCCAGAGCAAGTAATCTGAGTGAAGGCTTTTAGGCTCTGAGTCCTCCCGGAATTCTCCTTTTCCATGTTTTAAGCGTTAATCCTTCCACTGGGGATACTGGGTTGCAAAAGCCCCAACTATTTCTTTCTGTAGATCACCTTAATTTTTTTTTAGTCTTCTTGAAGATCATTCCAAACCGGGGAGATCAGTTTCAGTTACAACCCTTTCCAGACAGTGTTTTAAGTTATGTCGTCTTTAATAAGTCACAGCTAAGCAGCTGACGAGATCAGTTTTGTTTTGCTGGCACGAACTCTGCCGAGTCGCCACCTACAAGGCCTTACATGTTTGCCTAGAGCTGATTGCCTGTGTTTTCTTAAAGAATTCCTTCATGCCAACTTGAATTAGTCTGGACAATGGAAAATCTACTCAGCATATTCCATTGTATTCCATTCAAGTTGCCTGGCACGAGCTAGACGGAAACAGAGATATTTTAAATCTCCACCTACAGCATATATACATAGACATGACAGACCCTGGAAAATATGCCTTATTTTAAAGACTGTAGTAGCATCTAGGCTAGGTCTATACTCGGAGATACGTTCAAATTAAGATACACAACTCCAGCTATGTCAATTGCATAGCTTGAGTTGAAGTATCTTAAATTGAATTTTGGCGGGTGGTTGATGGGAGCACACTCTCCCTTTGACTTCCCTTATTGCTCGTAGGAGCAGGAGTACCGGCAGTGATGGGAGCACTATCTCAGTTTGAATTGGTGTGTCTTCACTAGTCCCACTAATTCAAACCCTGGAAGATCGACTATGGCAGCTTCGATCTTCGCTGTAGTATAGACATGGTCCTAGAGTCCCCAAGCAATCTTGGCACTGTCTTGTGCTAGGTGCTATAAGAACAGAAAGAAAAAGGAAGCCCTTGCTCCAAAGACATTATAGTCTGATTAGACCAGATAGACCTGGAGAGCATTATGAGCCCATTTTACAGATAGGGTACATTGCCCACGTCACACTGGGAGCTCCCAGCAGAAAATTGAACCCAACTCTGCTGAGTCACAGGCCAGTGCTCGAACCACCAGGCCATCTTTTCTGTCTTGGGCCGTGTCCAGACTCAGGGGTTCTTTCGGGAAAAGTAGCCTTTTCCCGAAAAAAACTTCCCCTGCGTCCAGACTCAAGCCGCGTTCTTTCGAAATTATTTCGAAAGAACGCGGCTTTTCTTTCGATGGCGGTAAACCTCAATTTACGAGGAAGAACGCCTTCTTTCGAAAGTTCCTCTTTCGAAAGAAGGCGTTCAATGTAAAGAGGCCGTCTTCGAAAGAGAGCATCCAGACTCGCTGGGTGCTCTCTTTCGAAAAAGCGGATTTCTCTTTCGAAAGATCCGCCTGCAGTCTAGACGCGATCTTTCGAAAGAGGCTCTTTCGAAAGATGCTTTCAAAAGAGCCTCTTTCAAAAGAAGCCTGCAGTCTAGACATAGCCTTGATGCTTTGGGTGCTATTGGGAAGTGTCTATGAAATCTAGAAATCTGGAGCAAATGCAAAGGTTTGGTTATGGAAAGAACAAAACGCAGGGATTTCTGAGCTACAGATTTAGGGCTGTGTAAAACCACAACCCACAAGAGCATTCAAGGGCATCTGCTTAAGCCAGGGGTGGGCAAATAGCAGCCCACAGGCTGGATCCAGTCCCACCCTTATATTTATCTGCACGGCTGCAGGTACAAGCAATCGCAGCTCTCGTTGGCCATGGATCGCTGCTCCCAGCCAATGAAAGCTGCAGGAAGTGGTGTAACGAGTCCACGCCACTTCCTGCCTCTCCTTGGCCTGGAATGACAATCTGCAGCCAACAGGAGCTGCCATCGCTCGTACCTGTGACTATGCAGGTAAATTAGCAGCAATGGCCAGCCAGGGGCTAACCTTGGGGAACCGCCACCGTGTTATTGCTCACCCCTGGGTTAGACATATACTCCCTGGTTATAAGAAGTCTCTCCCCTACAGAACAGAGGCTCGTGAAGCGATGTGTCCAGGAATAAATAAGCTGTCACTGGAGCTGGTGCTGTCGTGCAGAGCAAAGGAGAATGGGATCCTCTCTTGTGCAGCACAAACAAATGTTCCGGTCATTGACTCTTGCCCTCTCTGGAGCCCGCGAGCCCCGCCTGTGCTACCAGCCCTGACGGCCCTTGCTCTAGGCAGGCCTGTTTTCATTGCTGACATGTCACGGGGTCAGGGTGGGACTAGCACCAGTAGGCAAGCCTGGAGACGCAGCCACAGATCAGAAAGTTGCTGGCCTTGAGCCAAAAAACTGTCAAACCAGACGGCAGCGTGCCACGGCGGAACTGGAGTTCCGACGCAACCTTGACATTGGCAGGCTGGGTCTGCATAGAGACTGGGAGGGGCTGGCTCACTACAAAAAGTGATTTCCCCTTTTTAGTATTCTCACCTTCTTTTCCGCTAGTGGGAGCGGGCCACATCCACCCTGAGTGAATTGGCCCCGTTAGCACTAGTCCTCCCCCTAGGGATGTAACATGCCCACCATTGCATGTGTCTACCTGAAGATTTCACGTCCTGCACCTGATGAAGTGGGCTCCTGCCCACAAAAGCTTATGCCCTAAAAATTCGTTAGTCTTTAAGGTGCCAGAAGATGCCTCACTGTTTTCCCCAACACTGTTCTTTCCCGAGTTACCTCAGAATGCTTTAAGGGTCTGAGCTATAGAAGCCAATGGGAAAAGACCTAAGGATTTCACCGAGCTTTGGACGAGGCCCTGCACTGTTAGCTGTTTAAAACAGACTAAACAGCAGTCTCTGTACATGGGAGCACTGGCGACAGGTGGTCGACTCCAATGCTACAATCACATGATGCCAGACATCAAATTCCAGAATTTCTTCTCTACAGAAAAGAAGGGTGTGGACAAATGCCTCCAAAACGGCTGGGCTCCCAGCTCGGACACTTTCTCCATGGCCTCTCTGCGTGATCTTTAAAAAGGGAGGTAAGAAGGTGGGGTGTCACACTACCGAATTGGAGGAAAGCGGCCAGATCGCTGCTGCACCCTTAGGTGGGGGTGTTGGCCCCAGAAATTGGTATAAAAGGGAGCCATGTGGGGTATTGAATGGGAGCTTATTGTTTGCTGATCTTATGTACGCTATTTATGTGAGTGTATAATGTCTGTGTGTGTAGGTAGGAATCTGTAATCTGTGTGGAAGCTGAATATTTCTCTGAATATGGTTAAGCATTGCTATGGACAGGCTGATTAGCCAGGCCCTGTAGGACAATGGCACTTGATGGGCCAAGGACACACCCAAAGAATGGGGGCTGTCACCTGAGAGCAGCCAGCAGGAAACACTGAGATTGGCCTCTGACCAGGTGACCTGCTGCATACAAGAGGAGGCCAGGAAGGAGGTATAAAGAGGCCATGTGGTCGATGCCATTTGGTTTTCAGCTCAGCACTTCATCCCAGAGGCAGCACTGCAGGGATCGAAGAGCCTGGAAGACCTGTGAACCCATCCTGATGATAGGATGTGCAACAAGAACTTTTAAACCAGCAGCTGTAACATCTCTGCTAGAGCCTGCATCGAGGACTGGGAGATTCGGTGCATGTAACGTACTATTCTTTAACAACCTGACTCTCAGGCTTTTCTTTCTTGTGATAATAAACCTTTAGATATAGATTCCAAAGGATTGGCCCAGCGTGATTTGTGGGTAAGATCCAGAGGGTAAATTGACCAGGGATCTGTGGCTGGTTTCTTGGAACCAGACAGAACTTGTTCGGGGTAGGTGGGATTGGGTGCTAGGACCCCCCACCTGTGTATGAGGCCCGGGGCCATCTGGGGCACAGATATTGCTGGGGTGTCGGAGGGGTTTTGCTCGTGAGGCTTCAGGCAGGCTGCTGAAGCGCTCTGTGGGACTAGTTTGTGGCCTGTTTGGAGAGGTCACCAGTCTGGGGGCTGTAAGGAGCCCCGGATTTGAGCAATTCGCCCTGAGCGGGCGCCCTCAGCTGTGCCCAGACACGGCCCGGTCCGTCACATGGGGGCATAAACTTTCCTTCCTTTCAGAAGTGCTGTAATGAACTTTTCCAATAAAGCCAAGATTTTCAAAAGGGATTGGGGTTTGGGGGGATTCCTGCCTTGATGGGAAGGACTATAGAACTTAATATGCATGAATCCGGTGCACCTCGATACAAATATCACAGGTTTCCATGGGAATGACTCTAAGAAGTCTATGGAAACTGTTACAGCGTGAGGATGCTCTCTCGGTTTTGTTTTGTTTTGGTTTTTTTCAACATCCTGTGGAATTCTATGGCTGGGATAGAATTCTTGAGTTGGTTTGCAAATTCCTTGGGAGAAACTCTGTCTTTTTAGTATGCGTCTGTTCATTGCCATGCAAAGTAAGGCCCTGACGCTGGACCGGGCCCTCTGGACTCTACTGTGATCAGGCCCGCTGACAGGAAGGGGGGAAAGGAAGCAGTTGTTCCTGGTGATTCAACGGGTCTCGGGGCTCCACAGCAGCAGCAGGTGGAGCCTTGGGGCCTTTTAATTGCTGCTGGAGTGCTTGCACCGAGTGCTCCATGAGGCTCTGAGGGCTGGCTGCCTTGGTGATGCCCCTTCAGCCTGAGGCCCTGCCCTTCCAGAGCCAATCCACCCTACCCACCCTGGGAGTCTTGCCCACCCTGGGAGCAGCTAGACAGCTGCCCCAGGAATGGAGCAGCAGAGCCAAAGCAGCCCCAGCCCCAGCCCCAGCCCCAGCCCCACCCCACCCCCAAAAGCAGCTGGCATGAATAGCAATGGCCACATGCGCTGCCCCTCATCCACAGGCACCGCCCCCAGTCTCCCCGCCCCCACACATCGTACCCAGGGGCCCGTGCAGGCTCGGCTCCCCCGTGATAAATTATTAATTATTATTAAATTCCATGGACACACTATATGATTATGTAAAAAAATAATTTTGTTTGTTTCAAACAAGGCACTTTTTCCCAGCTGGAAGAAAGTGCAGGGTGGACTTTTCGTCAGCTGCCCCGATATGCAGCAGCCATGCTGTGAGGCGTTCAGCATTTCCCATCTAGTTTTGCCTCAGGGACTCCTCAGAACGCCTCTGGGAGCGTTGTGCCACAGGGCTACCTCAGCCTCAATTATTCAAGCCTTTCGTCCACATGACACTCAATCTCAGCTGGAAGAGGAAAAAAATCCTAGAGATGCCAAGAAGCCACAATGGTTTCTCCCCTCCTTGGTGAGAAAGTGGAAAGCTTCCTGTGGAGGTAGAGGGAACCTAGAAATCAGGCCTCATGAAGGCTCATCCATAAATAGTCTAATAAGTCTTTGTAACTTCTTCTAGCCCGGGTTCCATAAAACTGGCAGCAGCGGAGGTACAGATTGTCTTAGCATGAGAACCAACAAGTCTATTGCTGTATAAAACCGAACATGTGCTATTATGAAACCTGCTCTTCAGAAGACCTCCTGCAGGCCTTTAAGGTTAGCTGTCCCCTGCACAGCTTAGTTAGCTGAGGGAAGCAAACTAAGTCACCACAGCTTAGGTTGGGGGTGCTAAAGCTAGGGTTGAGTCTGGCACGAAGGCGTTTCTCACAGAACTGATTTTTTATCATCTCCCTTCAACCTTCCAGAGCTGGGTAGAAAGGCCCAGCTGGTGCAGCCGGAGGTCAGGTGGTAAAGAGGGCTTTCACAGGGTAGTATCTGCAAGGGAACAGATTCACAAGTCCATGTTGCGATTCCTCCTTAGAACCAGGCTAGTTAGAAGTGACAAGCAGATTACAAAGCCTTATGTTCCTTAGCCTGTCTGGAGGAGGTGGGAAATTTGCCAGCGCTCCAGAAAATAGACTGCCCCATCCAAGCTGCCTTTGTCTTCTCCTGGTTTGCCTTTTATCACCTCATTTTTCAGGAGGAGAGGGGAAGGGTGGTTTTGAATGATAAGCAGGTACCCATATGGTGTAACACTAACTAGCCTCTTGTCAGGCAGCAAGCACCCGACCAACTCTTTTTCCAAGTGTTGGGAGGCCCATGTTACCTCATGTCCCAGAGAGATTTTGATGGGACAGGTAAGTGCTTCTAAAGTGCTCTTAAAAAGAATCCTTTTGCCAGTTTACCTTATAGCACATGCTGCGGCCATATGTCTATGCTGCCCCCTTGTGGGTACTTGAAAACCATGGCTTTTTGGCACCATTCTGTTTCTATTCCTTTAGCCTGGTTTTCGGCAGCACTTAGCAAAGGGTAGTTGATAACCTTGCTGGAAGCGGTGAGGATGTGGACTTCAGTTACACTATTTGCATAACTGAAGTAGATCGACAGTGGGCGTTAGTGTAGACAAAGCCTTAGATTTACTATAGTTTTGGATTGTCCTTCATTGTACTACAAACAGGGTACTGGACAGTTAGAAAAGGGAATGAGAAGAGTAGAATAGAGATAAGAAAGGGATGAAGCACTATAACTAGAGAGAAAGTGATACAAAGGGCTTTACCTACAAGGGTTATATGCAGGGCTAAAGGATTATAAGACTACAGGAGGTATAGCATGAAACAGGCTTCCAAAGGCAGCAATAAACTCGGCTACTCTGAGTAGATTCTTAAAATGAGTTTGGGCACAAGAAAACAGTAACATAAGGCATGGCTATTAGAAAGGTGGATGAGCCTAGGTAGGCCATATGGCCACCCAATGCTGGAATTTTGCTGTTGAGATAAGATCATTCTTTTCTTTTTGAGGTGAAATCCTGTCCCTATTCAATTCAGTGGGACTTTGGCCCATAGGCTGAGTGAGTTTGAATGGGCATTTAGGGTGTGTCTAGACTACATGGCTCCATTGACGGAGCCATGTAGATGAGGGTTGTAGGCAAAGGGAAATGAAGCAGCGATTTAAATATTCACCGCTTCATTTAAATTTACATGGCTGCCGCGCTGAGCCAACAAACAGCTGATCAGCTGTTTGTCCGCTCAGCGCGCTAGTCTGAACGTTCCCCTGCCGATATCAAAGCCCTTTGTCAGCAGCCCCGTTATTCCTCGTGGGATGAAGTTTACCGGGGCTGCCGACAAAGAGCTTTGATGTCGGCAGGGAGCGTCCAGACTAGCGCGCTGAGCGGACAAACAGCTGATCAGCTGTTTGTCGGCTCAGCGTGGCAGCCATGTAAATTTAAATGAAGCGGCGATTATTTTAATCGAGGCTTCATTTCCCTTTTTCGAATACACAAATCTACATGCCTCCGTCGACGGAGGCATGTAGTTTAGACGTACCCTTAGAGACCCATGCCCATCCAAGCATGCACCACAAGAAGTTCAGCAAACGGATGAGAACAGAGCCATCTGAAACCCATAAAAATTATTCATCATCTCTGCTGACATCGTGTAAATGCACAACAGTTCTTCTATAGGCTGCCCTGGTGACTGGACTTAATGTCATGACCCGTCTCCTGCATGTGCTTGACTCTTTGCCAGGCTCATCTCAATAATGTCTCTTTTGTTTATTTGATACTACCAGGTATACCAGTGTTGTTTGGGTCTTTAAGCAAAGTAATGGGGTTTGGCTGGGAGGGCTGTTTAGGGGGCCCTTCCTTGGAACCCCTCCCCCATGGCCTATAGCCTGTCCAGAGGGGCAGGATCCGGGGGCTGGCCCTGGCCAGGAGTGTGTCCTCCCCCCCCCCCCCGTGACCTACAAGCTATCTGGGGAGGGGTGGGCAACACTCCAGGGGTGGCCTCAGCCGCCAGTGGCCCCCATGGCCTGCAAACTACTCACAGGGAGGCCAGAATTCAGGGGATTGCTCCTGGCCTGCAGTGCCAACAGGCTATTCAGGAGGAGGGTAGGGCTCCAGGTGCTACCCCTGGCTTGCAAACCCTCCCCCCTCCTTGGCCTGCAGGCTGTGCAGGGGAGGCAGGGATGTGGGGTTGTCCCTGGCCTGCAGCGCTTCCCCTCCCCACCCATGGCCTGAAGGCCTGTCTGGGGCCAGGACATGGTTCCTGGCCCCAGCCTCTACTGGAGAGGGGGCCTCCTGGGTGGGACGTGGGGGGTCCTTGGGTGGGAGGGGCCAGGACCCTGGGGGCTACTCACTGGTGGCCAAGAGCCCCAGCCCTGCTGGCCACATCCTTGGTGGTACAGCTGCCCCCACTGATCTCTCTGCAGTAGAGCTCTCTCCTGTGGGCTCACTTCCCCCAGTGGCCATTCTCAGTATTGTGTCCCTCCTCCTTCTGTCTCTCCTTTTCCATGTTATGGAAAACAATCTCATTCCCAGCACTTCCTGTTTTCCTGGCACAACCAAACTCTAACCTCGCTTTAAGATGGGAAAGAGGAAGCTGCCTATCAAATTTGGTGGTCCTCACTCTTAACATTTAGGAGCTGTTGAACGGACTTACAGACAGACAGAAAGACGCACAACTCTCAAAAATAGGGAGCGAGAGATCTGTGAAAAAGCCACACGCTTTCTATGAAACCATATCTGGCTCTGCCCAAATATGATACAGTAGCTCTGGGTGCGTCTAGACGACAGGGTTTTTTCGAAAAAAAGTGGCCGTTTTTTGAAAAAAACATCACCTGCATCTAGATTGCCGTCATGTTTTTTCAAAATTAAATCAAAAGAACGCGGCAGTTTTTTCAAAATCAGTAGACATACTTTTACCAGGAAGAATACCTTTTTTCGAAAGAACTCTTTCGAAAAAAGGCATTCTTGAACGCAAACAGGGCTTTTTCGAAAGAGAGCATCCAGATTGCCTGGGTGTTCTCTTTTGAAAAAGTAAATTGCTTTTTCAAAACTCTTGTGGCTGTCTAGACAATCTTTTTTGAAAGAGGCTTGTAGTCCAGATGTACCCTCTATTTCAGCAGAAGGCCACAAGTATATTGGCACATTCTGGTGATTGCAGCACACCAAAATCCATGTTTGGGAGATGCTGCTTCTTTCAAGTGGCTTTGCAGCCTGCAGAGGACTCACAAGAACATAAAAACAGCCAGACAGGGTCAGACCAAAGGTCCATCTAGTCCAGGATCTTGTCTTCCAACAGTGCCAGGTGCCCCAGAAAGAAAGAACAGAAAATCATCAAATGGTCCATCCCGTCATCCATTCCCATCTTCTGGCAAACAGAGCCTAGAGATACCATCACTGCCCATCATGGCTAATAGCCAGTGATGGATCTATCCTCCATGAATGTATCCAGTTCTTTTTTTGACACCTGTTATGGTCTTGGCCTTCACAACATCCTCCGGGAAAGAATTCATAACTGTCTTCCTGAAAACTGTCTCTGAAGATCTGAGCCGTTTCCAGGTGCACATGCGTGGACTTTCCAGAGTTTGGGACAGTGGGGCTTTGGTCGAAGTTAAGGTAGAATGTCCATTATTCCAAACCCCATGCTGACCACCCCTTCTTTTGGAATCAAGGACTGATCTCTTTGCTTCATTGAAAGATGCTGCCGAGGTCAGAGAAAGAAGAACCATCCAAATAAATGTCAAGAAAGGAAAACGACCAGGGCTTGTATGCAATATGCTATTGACGACACACACAATGTTTGCGGCTGACGGGGGAGACTTTGCCCGTCAGAATGAAATTCTCGTCCCCTTGTACAACACACTGTAAGCCCGGATCCAAAGTGTGGAGAATCTGCAGAGACAGCCCACAGCTCCTACCGTGCCCACAACGGGAACTGCAACAATCCCAGGTGGATTCTGAATTTTCCACAGATTGCTCACAACCAAGAGGACGTCATCTGAACCAGCAGGCTTTTGGGGTTGGTGATCACAGGGGCTGACTTTATTTCCCCTGGGATGGTCAACCCCCGCTCCACCACAGGCCTCTGCCCCCACTGCAGCCCTTCCTTCATGCATGGCCCCACACCTGCTCTCTCTCTTCCGGGCCCATTCCACCCCTCCCCCCAACATGCCCCAAGACCACTCCTTCCTTCCCCCCCATTCAGCAATGGAGAGAGGGGCAGGAGACGATCAGTGGGGCTCACCAATGGGTGCTGAGCACCCACTCTCTTTTCCATGTCAGAGTCAGTTGGCGTTGCTTTAATTCCCAAGGGAAGGGGCAATGGTCAAGCCATGCTCTTAAGAGATATTAAGAGGGGGGACGGAGCTGGCACGCACAGAATTTCAGAAGGAAGTAGGCTTGAGCACGTATGGAGGGAAACGTCAGCGCACAATAAGAAATATAACAGGGGGGCAGCAGAAACTCCACCCGCTCACATCCCTCACTTTGCAGCCCCAGTGTTGAGGTAATGAGACTACTCTCAGCATGTAGCACCAGGACCCTTTGGGCTTGGGGCAAAAACTCATTCCCCAGAGCATTGTAAATGAAAGGCAAGGGGCTCTGTCCGCTTATGAACCATAAGCTATAGACAAATGTGTCCTCCCCTACATTATTACTAAAGCCTAGAGCATTCTCAGAACAATGTGAATGAATGAAGCATTTCATTTGTACACGCTGGAGGTAACATGATGGGCTTCCTGTTCCATACAGAGGTTCAAGGGGCCAATTGCCGCAGGCTACTGATTCCATACAGCTGTTTCATGAATGCAGGGTGATGAGCGTTTGCTTGTTTTGTATGCGCAATGATTCATGGTGGGTCTCTGCCAGACAGTTTCCTAGCACGTGTAGGGCTATGGGCTTTTGCCTCGCAACTGCACGTGTCTTTTCCTAGGAGATGAGCCCCTTACTAAATGATAAAGTGGTAAAACCAGTAACCACGGGGTTGCTACGGGTTGCAGAGACACTGTTTCTCAGGACCAAACCCTTCATTCTAACACCAGGCACGGCAGGAACTTCAGGGAGATTGTCCGTGTGCTTCAAATTAGTTATATGCATAGGTCCCTTGCTGAACCGAGGCCTATATGCTCCAGCTGCCTGGACAACCCTGCCAAAATTAATGATCCCCTTGCACTAACCTCATTAAGCGAAGAGAAGCCTGTTCCGTGGTGCTCTTCAGTAGGAAGAATGGACACGATCCACTTGGCCGAAGGAGAGAATAGTACGAAGGTCCAAAGGTTATCTGGAGCTGTCCATTCAGCACCAGCACCTCACCTCTTACAGAGACATGAAAGAATGTCTGGGAAAATGTGACTTGACTGAGTCAATTCAGCTAACCACCAGGTCCTCGGGAAGTTTAGAATTTTTATGATAGGCATGGCATCCATAGTCCACTAACCAAAGCCATTTCCTTCCTGACAGGTGACGGTAGCCATCGCAAATGGTGGCAACGTTTAAACTGGGCCATGTTTGACCTTGTATCATGTCATGGAAAGGCCCATGCAGTTGCCAATCTACGTAGACAATGAGTGACTTGTGACCTTTTTTTTCCCCATTCTCAACTAATCAGATAGTTGAGGGGCAAGACATCCCAACTCACTCAAATCTTCCGACAGCTTGTGCTCACTCAAAGGGGAAACAGTTGTCCATGTTTCTCAGATCAGCATTTTGGGGGCTCCTACAGTGAAAGCCATATCTCCCTGTCACAGGGTGGGACTCCCTGCCACTATGGCGCCTCCTGCTGGTCACTTGAGGAATCAACTCTCCCACCTCAAAGAACTCTCTGCTGGTCTGTGCCCCTGCCTCTGTTGTAGGTCTTCTGTGGTTCAGACTGGTGTGTCCCTTCCTGCTCATGGTGCCCTTTCCTCCTCGTACTGTCCCAGGTCCGTGCCCCTGCACTCCTGGATCCTCCCCTTCAGGGAACCCTCATCCCCCTATACCCATCTTGCCCCAGTGACCCTACTGCCAGTCGTCATCTAGCCCCTGCCACAGGAGCAAACTGCCGTCTGAAATGGCCACTCACTATTGGCAAGGGAGTGCGGACCAGCTGCCTTCTGCTGCCCTGGATGCCTCCCTGCAGCCCTAGTACCTCAGGCCTTGAGGGCAAGGCCTCAGCCTGGGAGTTTGCCTGGCCAGAGCTTCCCAGGCCTGCCTGCCTTTCCCTAGCTTCCCTGTCAGCCAGGTTCCTCCTGCTCCAGAGCTGGAGCAAGAGTATCTGTTCTCCTTCCCTCCAAGAGCCTTTATACATACAGTCCCAGCTGGGCCCTAGTTGACGGTCTCTGCCTCAGCTGCGGGCTTCACTCAGCCTTCTCCCAGGGCTGGGTTTTAACCCTTACAGGGCCTGCATGGGATATCTGCCCCGTCACATGCCCCATTCTGAACTGTAATTGATGTTGACATTGGAGTCACTCACTGCTGCTGTAAGATGCGTTTTCCCCGAACTAGGATAGCCATTGCTACCAGCAGGCCCAGGAACATCCATTATACTTACAGGCTTTGGTGGGGCCACTGAGGGTACATCTAGACTACATGGCTCCGTTGACGGAGCCATGTAAAATAGTTTACTCGGCATAGTTAATGAAGCGGGAATTTAAATAATCCCCACTTCATTAAAAATGGTCGCCGCGCTGTGCCGACGATCAGCTGATCCAGCACAGTGTGGCAGTCTAGACACGGCACGGTCAACAAGGGAAGACTTTGTCAACCGCTATGGTAAAACTCATTTCACGAGGCATACCGGAGCGGTCCACAAAGGCTTCCCTTGTTGACCGTGTCGTGTCTAGACTGCTGTGCTGTGCTGTGCCAGATCAGCTGATCGTCGGCACAGTGCGGCGGCCATTTTTATTTTAATGAAGCAGGGATTATTTAAATTCCTGCTTCATTGACTATGCCGAGTAAACTATTTTACATGGCTCCGTCAACGGAGCCATGTAGTTTAGATGTACCCTGAGTGTGTCTCTCTGCTGACCGGCACTGCAACAAGACATGTGTCGTTCAACCTGGGCAGACAGATACAGGCTAGCTCTGCTAGCTAAAAATAGCTAATGGCAGGTGACTAGCTCGGGCTAATAACATGGGTCTAAGCTCAAACGGCTCCACAAGCCACTACCCATTCTACAATATTAGCGAGCCAGAGTCAAGGGAATACCCTACAATTCTTGCTGTTCCCATCCAACCTCCGCCGTGCCAGCTTTCTTTTGAGTTCTAGGCAGAGTCCAGACAGAGAGACCAGCTGAGGGCAATATCAAATGAAAACTCCTGTGTCTATAACTTGTCCATTGTCTTTCTTGCTTGTCCTAGCACTGAAAAGAAAGAAAAATTAAAGGCATCATGAAACCACAGCCTTCCCTCCCACTGAGAACATAAAAATGAATGTTGCAGGCTCACGTGTCCTATATGGCTCCAAATATTTCCATCTGCTTCGGAAATTTCCATTCAGCGCTGCCAAAAAAGTCTTACAGGATTGTTAACACAATGGTAAATTTAGCTTCTTTTGATGGAGAGACTTTTCCCCACCTGCTGAAACATTTGGTATCAATTTAATCTGGCCTTGATAAGACAGAGGCACTGACAAGCACGATGCCAACTTCTGCATAAGTAACATCACACTAAATGGGGATTAAATGTGGACCATCTGCAGCCATATTGCTCTCTCCAGTGGGCCCTGTCATCCTTGCAGAGTTGTCATTTTTCCTTGTTCTGCTAAATATTTGTCTTCAGTCTTTGCTCTTCCTCATTAGCTCTCTTACACCTTGCCAGTCATGGTAGATGCTAGGTATGGATACGGGTCAAGATACAGTGCAAGACAATTCCTGCACATGTTCTTGTTTTATCCATTCAGTAGGTTCAGTACAGTCGGGTGAGAACGTCTCTACTCTCTCTAATCCGTGACCTCCATCTATAAGCCAGTAGGACTAGTAACAAGAGGGTAATTAATTCTCTTGGCCGCTTCTTCCTGGGCCTGCCAAAAACATGGTTTCGATTTCTGCTAGCTGCAGTAGTGATTTTTCTTGTAGACTCAGCCCATCAGCTACCTATCTAATGACAACAGCTGTAAGCCATTTTCAATACAGGTTTTAGCTGAACCTACAACCTTAAAGGCGAATGGCTTTAAATCTAGATGTCTTTGCCTCTGTGTAGTGGACCTTTAAAGTGTCGAGGTTAATCCTTTGAGCCAGGGACCATCTTTTCATTATATTTGTACAGTTCCTTCTATGATAGTTTCCTAATTGCTGAGCAGGGCTTTTTAGACACTCCTGCAATACACAAAAGATCTAACCAAAGCCCATTTCATTGCTTAACAATGCTAAAATGTGACTCTTATGAAGGAAAACTGAAGGGTCTTCTGTATATAAAGGAATGGAAAAAAAGAACCCAACAGAGACAGGGTCTCCCGGGCCATTTCAGCATTGACACCTCTTCCTTAAGGAAAATCTGTTTGGGTCAAGCAAACAAGACTTAGCCCTCCGGAGGCCTAGAAGGACCAGGAAGTGACACTGACCAATAGGGAGCCAGCGGGCCATTTAAAAAGGCTTGCCTCTGGCCTCTGGAGACAGTGGTGGGAGAGGTTAAAGCAGGAGAGAAAATCCTTGTTAACTAGCCCATAACCAGGCGAGAACCTCTGCTTAACCTACCACTAAGCGGTTACTGTTTGGCTTTGTAGTTAGTCTCTCAGGCTACGTCCGGACGGCGGGGCAATTTCAGGATTCTGGAAGTATCCTGAAATAGCCATTCCATGTCTTAAACATGCCCATTATTTCAAATTTTATTTTGAAAATATATTTTGAAATAATGGGTGTGCTATTCCCACGTCCCTGTAACCCTCATTCCACGAGGGTTAAGGGACTTGTCAGAATAGTGCTTTATTTCCAGGTATGGGGGCTGTGTAGACACAACCTAAATGGTTGACAATATTTAAACTCAAAAGAGCCCTGGCTACTCCTTTAAATTGACATCAAACACCTGGCATGGACTATTTAGCCCCAGGTGGGGGCATTGCAGAAGGTCATTTGACTTCTTTCAGTGGAGCAAGAACGCCTGGTAATTGCTGAAAGAACTTTGAGCTCTATTCCTCTGCTTCTTTATCTTACCTCCGGGAGTATGCGTCTTGACCATACACACAGCTGCTGGGGAACGCAAGAGGGTTTAGTGGTTTAAAATGAATGTACAAATGAAAATAAATATATTCGTATTGACGACACGTTCACTGCTTCTTGGATCCTGCACAGGATATGAATGAGGAGTGTAGGAGACTAGGGGATAAGGCCGTTCTTCTCATGGGGAACCCCATGAAAATGCACACAGAGAGGAAAGAGATGAGGAAATAAAATGGCTCCATCAGGATAGAGGTGTACAGCGCAGCAGGAGAAGGGTCTGCAGTAGAAATGTAGCGTGCTAAGTGCGCAAGTCCTAGTTTGCAGAAGGAAGGGGACTGATGTTGACCAGGAATAGTTGAGACAGGTTTTTTTTGTTTGTTTAACACACAAGAGCTAACAAGACATGTGAGTTAGAGAGTTAAGTTATTCATGTAACACCCGTGCAGCAAAATTCTGACTCAGACAATTCAGTGGAAATTGGGAACATGAATATTTATTTATATTTGAAGCGACACACACAGTCAGAAGTAGAGGGCCAGCCACAGCCCTGGCATAACTGCTTTGTTTCAGATGAAGTCACGTTGGGAATCTATTTAGTGGAGGATGCTTAAACCCAGTGCTATTTTTTGTTTAAAAAAAAAAAAAATTCGGTACTCCAGGGGAAATGTTGAGAAAAAAAAAAACCCCAGGGTGGGGCTGGTATTGTCCTTTTAAGAGACGCAGTCTCTTTAAAACATGTGGCCCAGCCAACTGTAGGACATTTTCATACAGAGGTGCTGGTACGCGCCAATCTTTCCAGGTAAGCTCTGACTGCATACCGGGCAGTAACGTCACAAAAAAAGCACTGCTTAAACCAAACTATAAGCATATTTGTAGCCTGGGGATACATCACTCCTAGTTGTAGTTTACAGAGTTGTTGAGTTGGCATGGTTCCCTGTAAGCTGAGCGCTTGGGTGGCCAGCCAGGAGAGATTCAAATGCCACCCAGCTGATTAGTAAAGTGCCTACAGCCAGCAGCATATGCTTCTGATGGTGGTGCACATCTGCCCATACCTCAGTGCACATAACAAAATTTATTCTGCCAATGGATGGAAAAAGTTAGAAGGAACACTGATCACAGCTCAGGGCAACTACATCCCCTCTCTGATACAGCAAGGGCACCCACTCACAGGTTTACGGCTCTGCAACTGTCTCCTGCATCTCTCGCCCACCTGACGAGGGTATTCTCGGGCCACACACCTCCCTGCTGGCACTGTGAATTTTGTCTAGCAGATTGCAGGAAATTGCCATCCCTGTCACAATTGCTTTTTGCACATGCTCTGCTTGGTTAAGTAACAGTGGCGTCAATTGCATTGTCATGGATAAACGTCTATTCAAATAATTGAGCTGAACCATAATGAGGGCTCAATAGCACTATTTTAAAGCAATTCCTGTGTGCGCTCACGCAACAATTTGCTCTTGCTGGTTTTTCCATCTACGCACTTAATAGAGATTAAAAACACTGAGCTATTGAAAACCAGGGAGAACAGTATTCGTTCTGTTACCCCATAGGAAAGGAACTGCTGAGTCAATTCACTAAAACAATCCACTATGATAATAAATATAGATAAATACAGTACCCAGCTTGAGTAAGAGCCCGATGTTAAGTGGCCTAGTGAATGTTTAGCTGTAATGTCAGCGGCACTGCTGTCACTAAGGCCAGGTCTACACCCCGGGGAGGAAGCTCAGCTTAAGGTACACAACCCCGGAATATAAATAACATCGCTGGAGTCAATGTACCTTAAACAAAGCTTGGTGCTGTCTCCTCAGCAGGAGGTCGATAGGAGAGACACTCCCATCAACTTCCCCTTACTCCTCACAACAGCAAAGAGTACTGGTGCCCATGGGAGCACCCTCAGAGTTTGATTGAACAGGTCTTTACTAGACCCGCTAAATCGAACGCCAAAAGATTGATCGCCAGAGGATTGCTCCTCCGGTAAGTGAAGATGTGGCCTACGCCCCTGCTGAAGCTGAGGGCACTCCCCTGGCAAAGCTGCCCACCCATCGATCTGTGCTACCTCTTTTTATCCTTTCGTTTGCAGGGAGAAAACTGGCTCTGCCTGCCATGCTGCCTCTCCTGGTTACCATCTGATTACAACATTAAACACATTCTGCCAGTGCCGATGACCAAAACCTAGGAATTGGCACCTTATATAACTCCTTACTCCCTACTCTTTGTGATCGACCTAGAGGTTTGATATTAACTATTATAACGTTTTCCATCCTCCAAGCACCTTGAAAATATTTAACTGAAGTGACCCTCAGGTTTAACTCTGGTTAATGTTGTATTTTGTTTTTGTGTAAGTCAGGGGTGGGGAACCTTTTTTCGGTCGGGACCACTGACCCACAGAAAAACCAGGTGGGGGCCCGCACACAAAACTCATCTGCTCCAGCCCCAAGAGAGATGGAGGGTGTGCGGCGGCTGAGGGCTTCCAGCCCACAAAGGCAGAGATTTGCCACAGGCCAGATCAAATGAAGGTGGAGGCTAGATCTGGTAGTGGAGGAGTGCTATTGGGGTGACAGATGCAAATAAAATGTCTTTCTGGGAATAGTGTGATCCACAGGTGGCACGGGAATATTGTACATTACATTTAAAGATGCATCATGTTTGTTTCCCACTGTGCCACTTAGCTACATACTTCTAAGTGCAACGTTTGTTCCCCAAGATAACAACTTTGAGTTGCTGTTGTAGAAGCTGTTTTGCTTCAACACTGTCCACTTTGACATCTTTGTCATTTCACACTGGCTGGCCTTCATGCAAAGCCTCACATCAGGTGTCTTCAGAAGTGGAAGCTTGGGTTTTATGAGAGCTGTTCCAGCCCAAAGAACACCCTTTTAGTCACCCTTTGAATTAGTCCCTGCTCTGAAGCTCAAAATGCTTCCAAGTGTGATGTGTTATTCTTCAACATAAGAACGGCCATACTGGGCCAGAGCAAAGGTCCATCTAGCCCTGTATCCTGTCTGCCAACAGTGGCCAGTGCCAGATGCCCCAGAAGGAGTGAGCAGAACACGGAAACTTCAAGCAATCCCTCTCCTGTCACCCAGTCCCAGCCTCTGACAGAGGCTAGTGACACCATTCCTACGCATCCTGGCTAATAGCCATTGATGGACCTAACCGCCATGAATTTATCTGGTTCTCTTTCGAACCCTGTTAAAGTCCTGGTCTTTCCAACTTCCTCTGGCAAGGAGTTCCACAGGCCGATCGTGCGCTGTGTGAAGAAAATCTTCCTTTTGTTTGTTTTAAACCTGCTGCCTATTAATTTAATTTCCTTATGCTATAGGAACAAGTAAATAACTTTTCCTTATTTACCTTTTCCACACCAGTCATGATTTTATAGACCTCGATCATATCCCCCCTTAGTCTTCTTTTCTACGCTGAACATTCCAAGTATTTTTAATCTCTCTACATATGGGACCCATTCCAAACTTCTAATCATTTTTGTTGCCCTTTTCTGAATCTTTTCCAATGCCAATATATCTTTTTTGAGATGAGGTGACCACATCTATACGCAGTATTCAAGATACGGGTGTACCATGGTTTTATACATAGGCAATAAGGTATTCTCTGTCTTATTCTCTATCCCTTTTTAAACGATTCCCAACAGTCTGTTTGCTTTTTTGACTGCTGCTGCACACTGAGTGGATGTTTTCAGAGAATCATCCATAATGACTCCAAGATCTCTCTCTTGAGTAGTTACAGCTAAATTATATTGTATGCATAGTTGCGATTATTTTTCCAACGTGCATTACTTTACATTTACCAACATTAAATTTCATTTGCCATTTTGTTGCCCAATCACTTAGACTGTGAAGAGCTTCAAAAATATCTCCCCAAACTGTTTTGATCTTAACTATCTTGAGCAGTTTGGTATCATCTGCAAACTTTGCCACCTTGCTGTTTATCCCATTCTCCAGATCATTTATAAATAGGTTGAATAGGATTTGATCATAGTATGGACCCTTGGGGGACACCACTCTCTCCATTTTGAAAACTTACCATTTATTCCTACCCTTTGTTTCCTGTCTTTTAACCAATTATCAATCCATGTGCGGACCTTCCCTCTTATCCCATGACAACTTACTTTATTTAAGAGCCTTTGGTGAGGGACCTTGTCATAGCTTTCTGGAAAATCTAATCTAAGTACACTATATCTTCTGGATCCCCTTTGTCCACGTTTGTTGAACGTCCAAGGGCATTGTTCTCCTGTCTGATCCCCTCAGAGAAGGTAGAGTAGATGACTTGATGTTCTCAGAGAACACAAATTATCATTATCTGCAGCCCTCTTCAGAAAAGTCACACAGATCACAGAACACCATACAAGCTGAACTTCTATAGTCTGGACCTCACCAATGCTGAACCAGAGAATTTGCCGAACCACAGGAGGTCAATATTGTCTAGCAGCATTACCAACACTTCCACTGTTGACAGGACTTAGAAGACATTTAGGGGTAAATCAGAGCTAAATAACAGCACAGAACACAGAGTCCTGACTGGTGTCTATAAACTAATTTTATGGGCCTGCAGGAAACGTGGTGTAGCCAGACACAAAACCCCATCTTGTTTTTCCACGAGCCCCATCTTGTTTTACCCCCCCCAGAGAGCAAGAGAAAGGCAGTCAGCCTTTGATGCCCTGGGAACACAGGTTTGCTACCTGTCCCTGACTCTACCATAAACAGAAACCAGACAGTAAATGGGCTAGCTGATGACCCGGGGCCTCCCGTCGCCCTGATGGCTAGTACCAGTAATTGACACGCCTGCACTGTCCCAGAGAGGAATCTTCGCCCATCACATACTAGAGGTGCCCATTGTCTGCATTTTCCCAGGTGTAAATTATGCTTTGCACCCTTCGTGGGAAACTTGGCATTCAAAGCCATTTTTCCTTAATGGCCACTTGAGCCCAGGAAGAAGCCTACATGACCCAAGGGGTATAAAAGAGGTTCAGCAGCCCACCCTATTTGAGCTCCAATCATCTATACCTGCTGGCAGGTATTGATTGTCTCCCGAGGTCTGTGGGACGCCCAACCTCGCCCTACTTCTTCCCGAGGGATTGAGAGAAAGACGCTGGCCACGCCAAGTCTGGAACGCAGGGGTGAGAATATATACCTGCTATGTGTCTATTTTGCATGCATTTAATAAGAGCTCAGAGAACCAAAGGGTTTCATGGTACCTGTAAGTGACTTATTAGTGTAATTTCTGTCCTGTCCTTTGTAGTGTCTGTGTTATCTGTAACACAGTAGTAGCATTTAACAGCTAAGTTTACCCTGTAACAATAAAACAGTAACTGTTTAAGCTTTAACCTGACTCCTTCAGTTGCTGTAACAGAACCAAGCACAATTTAAAAGAACTTCAGCCGGTCATAAGGGACTCACTGCCCTGACCGTCGGCTGACACGTGGCCACACCCATAAGTGGACATCAGCTAACTAAAATCATGCTGGACCACAGATGTTGTCGGACTAGAGAGGTTCAACCTGTACTGTTAAAGAGATACTATTTTGTAGGCAGTGGGCCCGACCCTGCAAATATTTACTCCAACAGCATCAATGGATTCTGAGGTGATTGAAAACTACTCATGCAAGTGTTGGACGTTTCAGGCCCAAAAGTGATAATCTCCATCACTGGAGTTATCCAGCGATGGTTTTAGATGCTCTGGAAGAAGAAAGGGCCCCACACAGGGAAGATTTTAATGAATGCTCTTTGTTATTCCACAAGTTTTAGAACTTATGCCTTATTAGTTTTAGAAATGATCGTTGTTCAGCAGACAATCAAACAGTTAGGTGTCATCATGAGCCACCAAACTCCTTCAGCTGGTCAAAATTCATCAGTTACTATTTAAAAGTGAAACATTTCAAAATTTGGGGAAAAGAGACAAATTTTGATGATTTTTTTCTGTGTTTTTGACTAACCCTATATTCTGAATTTGAAAAAAAGTGACAATTATTTTAAATGGAAATTTCCTCCCTGATTTCAAGCAGCTGTAGTCAATATGTTTACAAATGCTTTATATAATATCTCTATTTCATAAACGTTCACACATGAACATGGGATATCAGTAAATATAGTTAAAGAGGATAAGCACAGATTTCACACATATGTTAAGCCGTGTTGTATGAAATTGCCAATTTATCAAAAAAAAATCAATTAAAAATACCTGTAATTTTTATTCTGGCTTACACGGTGACCAATTTTTTTTTTGTTGTTATTCACAAATTGTGTGTGAAATATCTGATTTCTCATCAAAAGATGCAGCAAATTATTTTTTCAATCACTGAATATGAAATATTGGTCTTCAATATAAAATTGAAAATTTAAATTAGTAAATTTGGGCTATGCCTACATGGGCAAGTTCTTGCGCAAGGGTTCTTGTGCAAGAAAATGTCCACACTGCCATGTGCGAGATGTGCTTTTGCGCAAGAGCGCCCATGGCAGTGTGGACGCTCTCTTGCGCAAGAAAGCTCCGATGGCCATTTTAGCCGTAGGGCTTTCTTGCGCAAGAAACCCCTGCGTCGCGTCCACACTGCCCTCTTGCACAAGAGCTCTTGCACAAGAGAGCTTACACCTGTAAGAAAAGAGCATAGCTCTTGCGAAAGAAGCCCTCTCTTACCACGCCGTACTGTAAATCTTCTTGCGCAAGAGAGGGTGGGCAATGTGGACACACTGTGGGTTCTTGCGCAAGAATGGCCGTACTTGTGCAAGAACCCACCAGTGTAGACATAGCCTTGAAGATTTTCATAAAAAATCATGCCTGTTTTACTCAGAAGCGTTACCATCTTCATACACCCATGACATTTCATAGGTGGTGTCAGAGTGAGGGGAGTCACCAGGCCCTGCACCCCTATCTGCAGCCAGGTGTGACACTCAGCCAACAGGTAGAACAGAAGGTTTATTTGTTGATAGGGACACAGCATATCACAGACTTGTTGTTACAGGAACCAGGAGCAGTCAGTACAATCCATCTTTGGGGTATGGGGACCCAGAGTCAGGGCTCTGGGCCTTTGTCTGCCCCCCCCCCCAAACTCAGCTAGACTCCCTTCTGTCTAAGTCAGCTGAAAAACTAACTCACACAGCCAGCAACTGGTCCCAGCTCCGCAGGCTACCCCGCGCCTCCTCCTATGTCCTGCTTCCTGGGCCCGAGGTGTTATCTGACTATCACTGGCTGTATCTTCCACCTAGGGTCAGGTGACCACTCCCTACATGCCTTCCCCCAGGAGTTCTCACCCAAAGATCCCATCCCCCACTAGGCACTACACACACACACACACACACACCCAAACAGAGAGAGAGTCACTACAGAGCAGCACAGGACAGTAGGAATCACACAAAGCAAACAGTGACTACAATCCCCACTATGTCACAGGCGGTGTTTTTTGAGAAAGAGAGATAGAGTGCATGCCAAAATCTGACCATTTTCCCTAATTCAAAATAAAATGCAAAGCCTTCCAATTTCAAGGTGTCTTAAAAGTCCTAAAAGTGAGATTTGGCCAACGTTCTGTATTATCGAAGAAGTATGCCTTGTCTTTTGTTTTGAACTAGTGGGATTTTTGTGGGAGGATCGTTTAACAAAAATAGTAATAATTTCTTCTTAAAAATAAAACCTATTGACGTATTTTTCACAGCCTTTAATATACTTTATATAGATAGCCCCAAACTGCAGTTCAGCACAGCACTCTACAAACATGCAGGAGAACCAAGTCTGTGATCTGAGCCCTTTGCACATCAGTGTTATTTATATTAATCTCGCAGAATCCAAAAATAAATTAAATCTGTATTAGTTTATTTATTCCATAGCAAACGCACTGGTATGTTGTTGCAGTTTTTCATGCGCACCACACCATTAATGTTGTTTGTTATTAAAGAGCATTATTTAAACAATTTGTTAAAATATTACCGGTAGGGAAGTAATAAGGGTTATGTTAAGCTGTGACGTAGTGGGGGTACCTGGCTGGTTTCTATGCTGCTGGCTCTGGGGTAACCCCCACTGGCTGCCATGGGTACCACGACCCAGCAAAACAGGATGAGTCACTATGCAAACGAGTATGGCCAGCCACCCCCCATGGAGAGGAACAAAGGAAGGTGGAATGCTGCCCTGGCTGGGGGGCAGGGCTGGAAGAGAGTTCGTTAGTTCCTGGCTGGAAGGCAGGGAAGAAGGAGCTGGGGAGGGGGCTGGGACTCCCCTATCTCAAGGGGGGCACTGAGGCCTCTTAGCCCCAGTTCCTGTAACCAGATTACATCTGTGCTGCGCTGTGCTGGAGGAACAACAAACAACCTCCATTCTACTGGCTGGTGAAGTCTGTTCATGCCATTTCGGGGGTGCAGGAGTCGGGGGACCCCCAACGCGCCGTCACATAAGCGAATAACCCTGAGAAGTTGAGTGAAAATCATGTATTACCTGAATAGCAGTGTGAGGGTTAAAAATTAGAGTTTTCAAAAGTAAAACAAGGCAATCCCTAATGACAAGTCACTGTTGCACAAACCTTGGGCCTCATGAAATAACCATTTACAGTACATAGTGTGGTGTGTTCAGACTGGCAGCGTTGTCTTTGTATATCCACTAATGCAGCTGAACCTCCGGCCATCTTCCCTTCTACGTGTTAGCTCCAGGTATATGCGACTGATGGGCCTGCCTGATAAAAAGGGCACTTTCCACCAACCTGTTAAGGCAGCAATCCTCTTTAACGGTACAGGCACACAAACATCTGACTTACAAACAGCCTCACATACAAAGAAACCCCTCAGGGAGGCACATGGCACGAGGCACATGTATTCGCGAGTGCAAGTGTGAGGGGGAGGCAAGTGGTGGCCTGGGGATACCAAGAAGTCCCCTTCAGACTCTCCACCTACCTCCTTGTCCTCCTCTAATTAAACCTGCTTTTCCTCAACACCAGCATTCAAGGTCAATTAAATTATTTCTACTCTTTTTCAATGCAAATATGCAGCATTTCAGCTACATTATGAGTTAAATAGGCTTTTGTGGGCTAGCCTAGGAACCCAAAAACCATTTACATTGTTTCTATGGGAAAATGTATTCCACATTCCAAACAACTGACTAACAAATGAACTTCTGGAACACGACACGTTTGTAAGCTGGGAACTTCCTGTATCGGTAGGAAGGCATATTACATTCAATACGTTCTTGGATATACAAGAGCCATGCTGCATGTGGAAAAAAAGGCAGTTGCAGAAATTCTGAGTGAATAGATGATCCATGTCTCATGACTTGTCCATATGGCACATCTGTGTGCATGAAGAGGGGGAATGATTTCTAAAGTGCACTGTGTTGCACGCTAAAAGTTCCCCAATGTGCATTAACATACTACGGTAACATGCATTAGGGAACTCTTATTATACACCCGTAGGGTCCACACAAGCCAGTTAGTGTTGAGCATGTTGATCCACACTTGAAATCCCATCCTTCTCATGCTTGCAGACGAGGCCACAGTGTCAAAGTTCACTTTAGGGAATGGAAGATATGTGAGGACTGATAATACGATAGAGCTTCTAGGCAAGGGGTGGCCAACCTGTGGCTCCAGAGCCACATGTGGCTCTTCAGAAGTTGATATGCGGCTCCTTACATAGGTATCAAATCCAGGGCTGGAGCTACAGGTGCCAGCTTTCCACTGGGCCAGAGGGTGCTCACTGTTCAACCTCCCAGTTCTGCCCTAGGCCCTTTTCCCTTAGGAATCTGCCACTTCCTACCCTTTCCACTGATACTCCACTTTCTACACCCACGCTTCCCCACTCCAGTGTCTCCCACTGAGAGAGAGCTGATCACAGTGGGGAGGAGACCGGTGGGGCTGCCAGTGGGCGGGATGTGCTGAGAGTGGTGGTGGGGAAATGATCAGGCTGGTGACACAGAACTGTTGCTCTTTGGCAATGTGCATTGGTAAATACTGGCTCCTTCTCGGGTTTAGGTTGGCCACCCTTGTTCTGAATCTAGGCCATTCATTCTGAGTCATCTTCACTCCGTGTTGGGCTTGATGGTTACGTGAAAGAGGTCCATGCCACCAAGGCCAATCCCTGTTGGCAGTCTGAGCAGAGAAGCCAAGGGGCTTTGTGTGAGACCCTCAACAGACCCAGAGAGGGCACTTCCTTAGAGATGACTCCTCCAGGTCGGTCAGACTGGGACCCGTTGGCCAAGGAGTGTGGGGGTAGCCTGCCTTCCAGCTTTCTATGCTGTATGTTTCCCAGGAACAACAACAGTAAAGTTTAGCTACGATACAGCACATTTCATCGACAGAGCTTAGATTTTACTAAGGAGGTTGGGATCTTTATTGCCATTTTACAGATGGAGAAAGGATAAGCAGTATCCCTTGGGCTCTCAGTACACCCCATTTCTGCGGCACTAATATTTATGCATTATTTTATTAGGATTATTTCATCTAGCTTCATTCCTCTCTGCAATATGGGAAACCTCCTAGCAAGCCACATATGATGATATATATGGAATTTACACACCATATGTTTCTCCTGGGAGGCCAGTGTTTGACGAGTGAAATGCCATAAGACGGGAAATCATTTTCATCGCCCATCTTCTTGCGATCTCAGGTGGCTGTTTTATTTTAATTTTTTTTTAATCTTTGGAGCTTTCCGACTAAGCTGGCTGAATGATTTGTGCTCTCCAAAGACCACGCAGTTCATATGGCTGCCAATCCACTTACCGGAAGACGAAAGCCAAAATAATCAAATGCCCAATTTCAAAACGCGCCGCGTGTTCGTGTTGGCTGGGCGTAAGTTTTTCCCTGCAGAGAAATTGTCGACAACAACTTGATGGCAATCCAATAACATCCCCTGGGCTCTTGTAATAATTTTCCCTACAGCAGAGCTGCTCATCTAAGACTCAGAGAGCATTTTGCAAACATTTGTTTCCAAAGATTCACAAAGGAAGAGATATGGATTTTTTTAAATCCTTTTTCACAGAGGGGTTATCCGAGGCAGAGAGAGAGATAAAATGGCTTGCCTAGGTTTCCAGAATGAATCCATGGCAACAGAGGTTGTGACTAGAACCCTGTTCGGATTATTAGATCATACTTCTGACTATACATACACATATCACATCTTGTCCCTTGCAGGGCAACATGCCTGGAAGAGATGAATTTGGAAAGATTGGTGAGGACATCTTGAAAGGCAAGAGCCAAGTAATGTTCATGTACATAAGGAATGCAGGAAGGTTTAACAAACCCATATATGATAAAGAGAATGCAACCTGAGGGGAAAAATAAATAAGAAAAAATGAGGAAGAACAAAAATAAAGATGGAAGGGGAAAAATAAGATGATAATGGACAGAAGGGGAAAAAATAGAGTTACGCGAAACCTGTGACTTTTACTTCCATGCCCGATTTCAGTTGAGGTTATACAATTAAATGTCAGGGCAATAAAAGATCATCCCTTAAGCTGCTCCAGTGCAGGTGTATTTAACAGGCGTGGTTCTAAATATAAAATGCCAGGCACACTATCCTTATCCTTGTGTTTCTAAACCAGTGTTTCTTAAACTTTTTAAGACTGAGGAACAACAAACAATATTTTTTTTTATGAGGAACACCAAAGGTTTTTGTCGATTTTTTCTGCTCAAAAAAAAAAAAAAAAAAAAAAAAAAAAAAAGGTCGGGGGAGGGAGGGGGAAGGGGGAGTTATTGAGCAAAAAAAAAAAAAAGTTGCTTGCCCCTTTAAGGGCAGCCATTTTGAACTCTGCTGTTCTCCAAGGCACACCTCCAATTGTCTCGTGGCACACCGGTGTGCTGTGGAACACAGTTTAAGAAACACGGTTCTAAACCCTTTTTCTATGTGGAACTAACTTAGCAAGAAAGAGAGAAAATACCAGAATCAACATTGGCATCCATGTCCCAGTGAGCCAAGAAGAGGAAAAAAAAAATAAAGTTGGGTTTGGGATGTGAAAAGTTCAACTTTGATGGCCCTGAGTCAATACACTTATGATTCTGAGATGATTGAAAGCCCCCCCTCGTGCTGAATTTCCAGACTTTCCTGGACAGCCATCCTTTGAAAATGGGCTGAGCTTTGGAATTTCAGAGACTGTCCTTGAGTTTCCATAGGCAGACATATAGCATGTCTGCCTGATGGCTACATTTCAATCAGTTTTTAAAAAAAACCCCAAACCTTCAGAGACAGATACACTAGTAAATTCTCCACAGACTGAACCGGATGCAACAGAGGCCAACCAATAGGTCAGACCCTAAGCAGGTAGGTCCATTTAGGGACCGAATATTAGCCTATAGTTATACTGTCATTCTTCTTCTCACCCACGACATCTTGATTGTTTGTTAGTTCTAATCAACAATCTGATATTGCAAACTCAAAACTCTAACATCACACATCCATCACCGGGGGGAACACAGTCCAACTAGTTGGCCTAGTTAGTCGTTCAATTTATAAAACAGCCAAATGGAAGCCAAACGACTTGGGTTTAATCTGTCCAGTTAAGTCATCTAGATTCCTTCTCACCACAAGCCATCTGATTCTAATCAGGGAATCTTGGCTTTTATCACCTAACCTTAGCTAAGAATCAGAATGATGAAGGCTGAAGTAATCTGTATACGAAATGCTTTAGTAATGATTCCCTTCAAGAGGGATTTTTTTCCCTAAGTTCACGATAAGACTTTGATGTGTAAGGCTGTATTTAAACAATCAGAAAGCTCCTTTGAAACTGCTTCCAGTTAATAATGTTAACACATGGTTATTGTGTAAGGCTTATTTTGTTTGATTTTTGAAAAAAAAAAAAAGCTACAAGTATCACAAGCATATTAAGAGCATAAGAATGGCCAGACTGGGTCAGACCAAGGGTCATCTCATCTAGTCCAGTATTCTGTCTGCTACCAGTGGCCAATGCCAGGTGCCCCCAGAGAGAATGAACAGAACAGATAATCATGAAGTGATCCCATACCTGTTGCCCATTCCCAGCTTCTGACAGAGGCTAGGGACACCATTACTATCCATCCTGGCTAATAGCTATTGCCTGGCTAATAGCCTATCCTACATGAATTTAACTCTTTTCTGAATCCTGTTAAAGTCCTGGCCTTCACAACATCCTCTGGCAAGGAGTTCCACAGATTGACTGGGCATTGTGTGAAGATGTACTTCTTTTTGTTTGTTTTAAATCTGCTGCCTATTAATTTAATTTGGTGACCCTTAGTTTTTACATTATGGGAACAAGTGAATAATTTTTCCTTAGTCACTTTCTCCACATCAGTTGCGATTTTATAGACCTCTGTCATATCCCCCCTTAGCCTTCTCATTAAAAGCAATAATACTATACACTACATGCATTTCCCTCCCTCCCCTCCCAGTAAATTTTTTAGCAGGCGGACCAGCAGCCCAGCTCAGTCCTGGCTCATGCCGGGTCCAGGACTTACCCCCACCGGGGTTCTGCATTTAAAGTATATTAGGAGCCAGGTGGGCAGACAGCCCGGCTCAATTCCAGCTTGCACCAGGCCCAGGAGCTCAGATTCACACCCCCTCCCAAACAGGGGCTGCTGCCACCTCATGCTGCTGACTCTGTATCAGAGGCAGTAGCACAGGGTAACAGGCAGCCAGCTTGTGAAGGGAGCTGTTTTATAAACTGGCTTCCCTCGCGGACCAGCTCCCGCCTGGCACCCCACTCTGCTGCCTCTGTAGTGGCAGGGGGTTCCTTGGGAGCGAGGCTGACGTGCATTGGCTGCTGGTCCCACCCCCGGGGACTACAGAATAGTCAACTAACCGATAAGAATTCATGAGGTTATTCCACTATTCAATTCACTGATATTTAACATCCCTAATGCCCACATATATTTGTTAGACTTGAAAGTGGCTTAGGACTTTTTGTTGGCTTTGCTGAAACAGACCTAACCAACCTGAAAATGGTAAGTTCTGCAGCTCCAATATAAAAAGTTGCAAGCATGAATCTGAACCAAAAGATCAGTGAATTTGTTTAAAAAAAACCCAACCTAGCAGTTTCAGCTTTATTATTGAAAATGTTCGAGGTAATTGTAGGCAACAGAACCAACTGGAGCCAAATTTGATAGGATATTTTTTTTTTGGCCATGTCGATGTTAACGTTCAAATGAGTCAATACAAATTAGTTCATAAATTCGAGTTGTCACTGCTACATTTTCCAAAGGGCACTGAAGGATTCTTGGAGAAAGCACAGTTTGCCTGCAGCACATCCTGTGGCATGGTGCAGTGTAAGAGGAAATTTTGGATGTTTGATTTGGAGTGTTTGCAATTTGGAGGAAAATATTACTCTTATCCCACGATTTGCAGACCCAAATGGGAAAAGCAAAACAAAACTGTGAAGAGGGATAAGAAGTTACTGAAGTCGGGGCTAACTGTGGTATGATCCTGCTTGAGAAGTCTTTGGAGGGAAAAAGAGAAGAGGGCTCTAAGAAAGAATTCTGGTTCTGTGACTCTGTACTATAAAAGCATAGGATCAGATCCTCAGCTGAGGCAGGGGTGGGCAAATATCAGCCCGCGGGCCGGATATGGCACCCAAGGTTTAGCCTGTGGTGGGCCACCACCACTATATTTAGCTGAGCCTCTGCAGGTTATGGGTGACTGTAGCTCCCGCTGGCCACAGGTCACTGTTCCCAACCAATGGGATCTGTGGAAAGCGGTGTCCCGGTCTGCGCTGCTTTCGGCAGCTCCTATTGGCCGAGAATGTCAATCTGTGGCCAATGGGAGCTTCACTCGCCCCTATCTGCAGAGGTGCAGGTAAATATAGTGGCAGCAGCCCAATAGGGGCTAAACCTGGCGAATTGCCACCATTTTATTGCCTACTCCCATGCTAGGGCTCCATTCACAGAGCAAATATTGTTAACATTATACACCGAGGTTAAAAAGATGAATACAGTCCCCATTTTAGAATGGAAAGGACATGCTGCCACACGGCAATAAGACAGAACTGGAGCGGCATCAGTCCTCCACCTCCCTTATGCCTTCAGATCGGAGCATGAGGAGACCAGAGAATGTGTGAACCAATGGACATTACTTGCTAGACATTGCCAAACTCAGGTGCATGAAACCCTACAGTTTGGGATGAAGCAAACCTACATGCAGTAGGTGGACTTTTACCTGAAAATACTCTCAGTGCAGAAGTTTGGAGACACCTGTATAAGGGAGAGTTCTTATTAAAAGGCATACGGCCCAAATCTGACAGCTTCCCCCCCTTTCCGCCCCCTCCCCCCCCCCCAAACCATAGCCCTGACACTTGTTCACAGAAACTGGCAGTGGTAGATCACAGGAGAGAAATACCACATGGCATGAAGATGTACAGATTGTCTGGAAAACACTCGAACACCTGAAATATCTCAGCCTAATCTCACGTGCACAACACACAGAGGGTATGTCTACACTGCATTCCTCTTTAGAGAGAGGAATGTAAATGCAGCTGAGTGAAATTGCAAATGAAGCACGGATTTGAATTTCCCGTGCTTCATTTGCATAATCGCATCTGGGCGCTATTTTGAAAAAAGAAATGCTGTCTAGACACGCTCTTTCGAAATTACCCTTAAACCTCATTTGATAATGAGCAAGGGTAATTTCGAAAAAAGACAGCATTTTTTTTTTTGAAATAGGGCATTTCGAAATAGTGCCCGGACACGATGAATCAAATGAAGTGTGAGAAATTCAAATCCCTGCTTCATTTGCAATTTTGTTCAGCTGCATTTACATTCCTCTCTCGAAAGAGGAAGGCAGTGTGGACATACCCACATGGACTGAATCGGGGCCCTATTACCATTTGGGTTGTTTTGTTTTTCAGTAGGGAAGAGCTACCTAACCAACGCAAGTGAAAAAGCAACTTTCCAGCCAAACTGCCTGGCTTTTCAATATATTTCTATGTCCTTTTCAACCACTTTCAACTCTCGCAACACAAGAGCTTTGGATCAGTCATGGGACTTAGGTCTTTATTATAGAGCCTATGTCACCATCTCACATCTTTTAAAAGGGCCTCTGAGGTGAGGCGCTGGTAAGCAGCAGTGGGAAAACTAAACAGGCAAAAACTTAGGCTGTACCTACTCTGATACTTGAAACATCATTTTACAAAGAAGCCCGGCTCTTCCATGCCACCATTCCACGTGTGGCTACAAAAAAAAATCTCAACAAAGAGGCTATTTGTTTTCTCTGCAAGCAGTTGTCTGAATCATTTAATAGTAGAACACAACGTTGAGCAGAACACACGTACACGGTGCCAAGTTTAATAAATACATGTCTGGAAAATGGTCTTAGCCCCGCCCCCTGAACAACAAGAGTTTTACCGACAAAAAACGCCAGCTTGTGCCAACGAAGTCACTGCCGCTCATGGGATGGATGGAACCTTTTCTGTGGGCAAGAGAGCTCTCTTCTGCCAACAACCAGCAGCTACGCTGTATGCCGTTTAGTGGCACAGCCATGTCGCTAAAAGTTGCATGATGTAGCCATTAGGGATGTGAACGACTAGTTGACTATCTGATAAGCAAATGCTTATCCGACAGTCAACAGGCTAGTCAGCTAGTCGCTTCCCCCCCTTGCTGCCTCTATCAGAAAGAGGCAACAAAGGGGGGGGGGTGCTTCAACATGACAGTGCCGCCTGTAGCCCAAGGCTGACGCCATGCTCAATGCCGCACTGCCGCTCTGAAATGCCGTGGGTAGTACGGGGGCAGCGAGAGACTGCTTGGCTACGTCTACACTGGCATGATTTTCCGAAAATGCTTTTAACGGAAAAGTTTTCCGTTAAAAGCATTTTCGGAAAAGCGCATCTAGATTGGCAGGATGCTTTTCCGCAAAAGCACTTTTTGTGGAAAAGCGTCCATGGCCAATCTAGATGTGGTTTTCTGCAAAAAAGTCCCGATCGCCTTTTTCACAATCGGGGCTTTTTTGCTGAAAACAGTACCATGCTGTCTACACTGGCACTTTTGCGCAAAAGTCTTTCGGAAAAAGACTTTTGCCCGAACAGGAGCAGCATAGTTTTTCCGGAAAAGCACTGATGATTTTACATGAGATCGTCAGTGCTTTTCCGGAAATTCAAGCGGCCAGTGTAGACAGCTGGCAAGTTTTTCCAGAAAAGTGGCTGATTTTCCGGAAAAACTGGCCAGTCTAGACACAGCCCTTAAGTGCTCCTTGCAGCGTTTTTGCCTTTGAAGTGTAGCAACATCCCCGAGGCTTCAAAGGCGGAAGCAAATTGCACTGACTATTTGATTAGCCAAATAATTGAAATTTTACATCCCTAATATCCACAGCCTTTAGCAAATAAAGCAGTAGCGGGCCGCATGTGGCCTGGCAGGGGTTTGTATGTGGCCTGCAAGACATGTTGTTCACTGTTGCCCACTCACAGGGCTGCCAAATTCTACTGGTTTCTGTCTGCATAGTTTCCCACTGCTGAAATAAAACAAACATAAAGCAATAAAACAATGGATGAAAATGCAGTTTGATGGACTTTCTCCAATACACATTTATTTTTAATCTCTTGTATTGTTTTAAAAATCTCCTAAGTGGCAGATTTAACCTCGCCCATACACTCTCTCTCTCTCTTGTATTCACATTAACACAGGTTACTTGTGCATTCTGTAGCAAAAAGATTCAAAATTTATTACCTGGTTGACAACTCCACTTTCTCCTGAGGTATTGGAAAAGCAGAACTTGGGCCAGACTTTTTTTTAAACATCCACTTCAGATGCATAAAACCATTTATGCCCACGTTCTTCTGAGATCCTGACTTCTAATGAGTTCCATCTCCTGCAACCCACTTCGCAGCATTTCTTGGCTTGGGTTGGGAAGACAAGGCAAGGCAAGAGAAAACAAGAACACCACAAGAGATTAAAGGAGATATGCAGGGAGTTCTCACGGCAGAAGGTCCAGTGAGGCTGTCATACCAGCAAAGGACAGACACACCTGTACAATGGCAGGAGGGAAATAGAGAGAACAAGGCTTACATGGACTTCATGGGAATTTTGTTGAACAGGAATGAGCGCTCAATTCATTACTCTTCCATTTCACGTTCCAACAAAGACCACACACCTGGTTTGTTCTCTCTTCCATAACACACAAGGAATGTAAGCGGGTGCATGTTTGATCCTTTTGGTGATTGCAGTGGGTCTACTCCTGCAGTATCAAGTCACCCCACTACCTCGCAATTCAGAATAGGATTAACTAGCAAAGCCTGGTTTAACACCAGATCCTTGCCAGCAGTAAGAAATGTTTGGTGGCTCTATTCCACCTTTGAAATGTGCACACTATGTCTGTTGACACCAAATAAAGTGGTGTCATGCATATCCAAGGGCATATTTAGGCCCTCCAATTCCACGAGTGGCTGGTGACTCCATAACATAATAATCATAACCTTCCATTGCCATCAAATAAAGGTCTCATTGGCCAAAAGTTAAAGATTGGAATGCTCCATGCAAATTTGACATATAAAAGGCATGGCGCAACCAAGTCAAGCAAAGATGAAGACAACCAAACAACTTTGATTCATGGCAAATCACAGATTTTATTTTTCAGGTGGAGAATTACAGGCATTTTTTAATAAAAATTTAAAAAGTCTTTCCTGGCAATTGACAGTGGCACTTTTGGTTCATAACACTGTGATACTGACAGAATTTACCGATTCCATTGAAGTTGAAACTTAGTCAATCCATTCTGTAAGTCATTGTTACGCCCAAAACAGGGCTCTCCCTCATCTTGTGTTACTATTATTTTTATTTTGGCTGCAAGAGACATTTAGAAATGTCCAAGGCCTTCAATTAAAAGGAAAACTTTAGTGTGTAAAAAAAAAAAAAAAATCTTATTCCCACAGCTAGTTATAGGGCAAAACACATTAAAATTGAAAGTGTAACAAATACAATTTAAAATACTAATTAGCCAACAATAGACGTTTGCTATTTCCACAGTCAGGGGATAACAAAGAAAGATGAAAATAAGCATTTGGGAGCAGGGACGGTGGCTTTCTTTAGTACATTTTGGGTGCTACCACAAAGGAATAAACAACAACAAAAGAGAGGGAGAACAGTTTCCACCTGAATGTATGGAAAAGCAGGAGATGCTGTTTTCACCTGTGTCCATTTGCAATGCAACCAGTGTTCAATTTGTTTTTTCCTCTATCAGATTTAGAAATTTCATCAGGAGATATTTTCACTTTTCACAAAACTTTCCACAACCCAAAGAAAGAATAGATTGTAATGCAGGAAATTTTGAAGCTTCATTTGTTTTGATGCCGTATCCTTCCCCCTCCCCCTCCTTGAAAAAAAAATCAATTTTGGCTAGTTTTTTGAACCACTTGATTTCAAAGTCTCAGTTATTTCTAAAGCCCTTTTTCCCCTTGACAGTGACCGTATTTATTCCCAACTTGCAAGAAACAAAATTTAGCAGGTTTTTCCCCAAAATTAATTTAATTGCACAAGATGGAAGCAAAATGCAAAGTTTCAAAATTTTCAAGTTGTTGCTGTGAATATTTTAGACAACTTTGATCAGTACAATGGCAGTGGTCACTGAAAACACCATATTGACGTGATTCACAGCTTCAGAGATAAATGAAGGGATGATCAGCTTTGAAAATTCATTTACTAGGTAAGATAAAGCTACAAGTAGAGCCAAATTCTGCTGCTTTTGACAGGAATGTGCTCTGAGGAACGGGGTTTAATCAGGAGTCAGTGCACTGCTTTGGATGGAGATGTCTACATTTACACCAGAGTTCATGAAAGGAGAATTAGATCCTGATGAAATAGCTATGATTCTGACTGCGGTTTATCTTGAACTTTATCCCATGAGAAGCAGGTAAATTTGTAACTCTCCCACTGTCCTCTGCCAGCACCTTAGTAGAGCCTTAATATACTTCTCACACCTAGTACTTCTTATCTTTTCACAGTACTCTTCTTAAATCAAATCCAGGACTGGACTGAGAAGGACTAAAAACTCTCAGAGACTGTACCTACAAATTCGGGGATGGCTGAATGTTCTTTTATGTGAAAAAAAAATACCACTCATAACTGAGGAAAGAAACGTAATGTTCCCATCCTTTGGTATATACAGTACTTCAGAATCAACCTGCCTCTGTTACAGAAGAATTTGTAAGTGAAAAGCTGGACTGGCCAAGCCAAGGAAAATGCACTCCACTGCGGCAGAAAAAACAAATCACAGTCCAATGCTCGGCTGTCCTCAGTCACTGTAGTTTCATTGGCATCAACTGATTTACCTCAGCTGAGATTCTGGGTCTTAGACTTTCAGAACAGCAGGTAGACGGGCTGTCATTCATTTCAAATCCTTTTCCCTTCAGTTAAAAGTAATTCCTTCCCTCCCCCCCACGCCCACAAATATACCTGTATGTATAATAACCTGAATTGGTAGCAGCTTATCCTTCATTAATACACTGTGTGCTACAAGGGACGGATCAAGTGTTTGTTATCCAGCACATCTATTCATCAAAAGTGCAGTCGAGACGCCTGTTCAGGCATCCAGAAGGACCGAAGCACGTGGCAGAAACTTGTTCTCTTCATACAGAATCTACAAGGAAAAGCCCATCTCCATTTCCAGGGGGACGGCAAAAGTCATTTCACCCTGAGGCAGCACGGCCCAGCAGCCCAGAGATCTCTAAGGCAGAAGGGACTGCTGCATAGGACAGGTCAAAGACCTTCCCCAATGTCAGTCAAAGATGGCTGCTCTTCCCACCACACCTTAGCCCGCAAGGTAAACTCTGGTCCTTAACTCATGTTGTGTTTTCTGTGAGGTGCTGGCTTGCCCCTATTTCCTGCCTCTAGGCATGTGCAAGCTGAGAATACGCCTGGACAGTCACCTCACAGAAACACCGAGGCTGAATTATAGCAAGAGCCATCCGGTTTCAAAAGGATCGAAAGCCCAAATTGCATTTACACGAAGGCTCCTTTACGCTGCTCTGTCACAGCAGAGACCCCTTTGTATAAATAAGAATCAAGACCAGTGTTCCCTGTAAGCTGAGCACTTGGGCGGCCACCCAGGAGCAATCCAAATGCTGCTCAGCTGATGAGCAGAGCTCCCACACCCAGCAGCATGTGTTTTTTAATTGGTGGTGCACATCTGCACATGCCTCAGTGCATGTAACAAAATTTATTCCACACGTGGATAAAAAAATTAGAGGGAACATTGATCAAGACCATTATCTCCTTCTGAAGGTGAGGAATTAGAGAGGTGACAATCAGAACTGGCTTGAGTTCTTCCTATAGCCTACATCAAAAAGACACTGTTCAACCAAGCTCAATGAAACTTTGGTTGGCTTTTTTCTTCCCTTCTTACTGGATTTGGCTGGGCCCAGAAGTGGAAGTAACATACCAAAATACCACGAAAGAAGCTATAGGAAGGTTGTTCTGTTCTGGCCAAACCCACGAAGTAGTGGACATCTTCGAATGACATCTGATCTTGTGAGATTTCCATCCCCACTTACAGAGGACTTAAGCCTCTGCCTGCTTATCCTCATGGAACCACTCAACTCGTGGGATCTTGTCTCATTGCTATAGAGAACCTGAAAATCCTTCCGAGAAGTAAAAAGAAGGCCTCATTGCAGTGTGGCAGTGAACGAGACGGATTCAGATCTCTGCTCCATCGGTGTGAATCCAGCCTCCTTCCATGTCTGGAAAGGATTTTAATCAAGCGATGCTCTCATAGCAACAAGCCAAGCCACGGTGTGCCTTAGAGGGCCACAGGTATATGTCTCAGGTGTTGGTAGACTCCCATCTGAGATGCGCACCGACATTACCTTACTGTGGCTCACTGCTATATAATGAGTCACTGGCCAAAAATCAAATCAATCAATAAAAGCAACAGCAGGCAACGTCCCCACCTCCCACCCCCTTAACCAACGGCTGCAAAATGAGATGAGAACATTTGTGGCCAATCCTGCAGCCCTGGGATGAGAACTTTAAAGGTATAGCAGCTAGATAAATTAACACACAGTCAAGTTCATCCCTGGAGAACCATCACTGGCTTCAATGACCTTTCCCTAATAGATCATAAGTCATTGATTCCTTTGAACCGGAAACTCACAGACCACCCTCTTGTTCCTTGGCTTTGTAGAACTTCCCTTTGTTCTCTCGTTTTCGGACTGCTGCCAAAGCTGGTAAGGATAAAGTAGCTGGCCAAGTTTTCCCTGTGGATTTTATTTGATCTTGAGGTTCTGCTGGTCTCTGCTCTAAGGCCTGCACTGGGGCGGCTGTGGGAAGATGAGGAAGCTACAGCTGAGCAGATGCACTGGACACAGGAAAAGAGTCCAGTGTATCTCACTCCCGGATATCTTTGCAGCTGAAGCGGCCTATGGTCTATGGCATGCACCAAATGCACCTATCTAGGGCCCAACCAAATTCACGGTCCATTTTGGTCAATGTCACGGTCAAAGGATTTTTAAAATGGTACAGGTCATGATTTCCAACATTTCAGTCTGAAATTTTACCGTGTTGTAATTGTAGGGGTCCTGACCCAGAAGGGAAGGGGGATCGCAAGGTTATTATATGGGGGTTGCAGTATTGCTACCATTACTTTTGCACAGCTGCCAGCAGCAGCCCTTAGAGCGGGGCAGCTAGACAGCAGCGCCTGCTGGCCAGGAACTCAGCTCTGGAGGCAGAGCGACCACTAACAGCTGAGCAGAAGTCAGGATGGCCTGGCGTGGTGCTGCCGCCCTGACTTCTGCATCGCCGCCTGCAGAGGGCCCTTAGTCAGCAGCCACGACTCTCTGGCCAGCCAGCGGGGAAAGCAGCAGTACAGAAGTAAGGGCGCTATGGGTAGGATAGTGCCACCCTGATTTCTGCTCTGCTGCTGGCAAGATGCTGCCTTCGGAGCTGGGCACCCAGCCAATATTCCAACCGCGGCTCTCCAGCTGTCCAGCTCTGAAGGCAATGCAGGCGTCAGGGTGGCCCAACCAGATTCCTGCTAAAATAACCTTGTGATCCCACTGCAACTCCCTTTCGGGTCAGGACCCCCACGCCTCCAATTTGAGAATAGCTGGTCTCCCCCGTGAAATCTGTATAGTATAGGGGGAAAGCACACAAAAGACCAGATTTCATGATCTGACACACGTTTTGCTGTGAATTTGGCAGGGCCCTTGGCATTCTTGATCCGCTCTTATGCTGTGTTTCCCACCCGTCGCAGAAGAGAAATGAGCAGGTCAGCACTGTGGCCAGTTCCTTTGTCCTTCCTCT
Organism: Pelodiscus sinensis; assembly: GCF_049634645.1. Lineage (NCBI taxonomy): Eukaryota > Metazoa > Chordata > Testudines > Trionychidae > Pelodiscus > Pelodiscus sinensis. The sequence goes on along the minus strand of NC_134730.1, from coordinate 24,014,344 downwards.
GCCGGCTGCTAGGGAGGCTGTGCTTCTCCATGTACAAGTCCCCTGTTAAATTACCCTCCATTTATGCAGCAACCAGCCAGAGGCCCATGGGAAATCTACCAAGGAAAAGTCCTTTACTAAACATCTTTGCTGTTGCTCACCTTTCGCAAGACCATGTTGTCTCTCCTCTACTGTGTTCAAAGGAAAGCATCGACATCAGCACGTGACATGGCAAAGGAAAGGCGTTGGGAGTTCTCCCACCTCCGACGGCCAGCACTGAATGTCATTCTGCCGGTTGACTTTCTGGGAAGATCTCTTTCCTCTGTGCCACCGATGGAAACATTTGTTCACTCACGATGGTTTGTGCAACTGAGCAGCGCCCCGCAATCCTCTGCCCACAGTTCCAGTACAACGGCATCCTTACCATGTCCACAATCAAAACTCAGCAGACAACTTGCAAAGGCAAGAGTTTTGGGAATCAAAAGAACCTCTCGGGGAAAGGGGCAAACACTCTCTTAAGTGAAATCAACTGGCTTTATTGTGTGGGGTTGCCAGGATTGGTAAATGCTCTGGCAACTAGGGAAGCCTGCCCCTTGTGCATGCGCTTTGTCGGGGTGGGGCAGCTTGCCTGTTCTTATGATCCCAGGAGCTATGCCAGCGGCAGCTTAGTGCTTCTGGTAGGTTCAACCAAGCCAGAAAGGTCAAGAGGAGAAGAATCAGACTAAGCATGCACACCAATCCTCTAGGACTGGGGGTTTGGCTTAGAGCTAACGACTCTGACATAGAAAAAGCCTTTTGTTACTGAAACAGCAACCAAGAATTCCTTCTCAACTGTGTGTGATGGCCTTCCAGAGTCACTTACACTGACTTGTATGACTGCCAGCGGTGAAAGCAGAAATGAAGATGGAAGTCCGAGCACCAAGATTAAGATGGATTGGGCACGTGCTCAGGAAAGGTGGAAGCTCCGTCACAAAGATTGCTGTGCACTGGACCCCTGAAGGGAAGCAGAAACGAGGACAACCCAAGACAACATGGCGCCGGAACATTGAAATAGAAATGAAGAGGCTGGCCAAGGACAGACAGAAGTGGAGGACCTTTGTTGCTGCCCTATATGCCAGTGGGCATGAAGAACAATGATGATGATGAACTAGAGAAGCACATCTATCCACTGGGAAGACCTCAATAGCGGCCATTTCTTCCCATCACGGTATGGGTCTAGCTCCATCAGTTCTGCCTGCCAGAACACGTCAAATTCCATATTGTCCAGCTGCTCCGCTAAAGGCTGAGCGGAACTATTCATTGGGAGACCTGATTTTTTTTTTCCTCACAAGAAACCATCTGGATTTCATAGCAGCCCCAAAGGTCAACCGTGCTGACAAAGCTTTGTAACACCTCCCTGTTGCTGGCTGACAGCATTTGATGGAACAATCAACTACAGGCAGAAGGGACATATTATAAAACATGTGGACGTCCAGCCAGTTATGTCTCTTCTCAGTGATTTTTTTTGTAAGCAAAAAGGTGCCGGTACTCTAGGCAAACTTGCTGAGGAAAAAAACAAAACCCGCGCTTGGGGCCGAAATGCGGTTGCGGCCCCTTTAAGAACCACAGCACAGTGCTGGAAGCCGGAAAAAAACCCGCTGCGCATCCCAGGCAGGCTTCCATTGGGAGCAGAGCCGCCCAAGAAAACAGGTGCTGGTACGTGCAGGGGAAATCCCATTCCCTTTCTGCGGGCTGGAAAAATAGGTGATGGTACGCCGTAACGGGCAGTACCGTCACAAAAAAAGCACTGTCCCTTCTCACTGCACTCCTCCCACACGATAAATACATACTCACGTCCGGGAGACAAGATTCCTTAATTATCGTGGAACAGCAGTTTATACCACCGGGCCCAGAGTTTCAACAGGAGTAAATCAGCATCATTCCAGCTAAATCAAAGGAGTGACACCAATTTATGCCCGCTGGGAATCTACAGCCCTCAGTTAGCACAAATAGGGCTGCGTGCATGATCGGTGCCTGTCTCCATTTCATTCGGTGAGGAAAACAGTCATGCTTAGAACTGGCAGAACCCTTTTCACCTTCACTGCATGAGCCAAACAATTAACCTTCAACACATCCCCCTTGGTAGGTGTTATCTCCATATTTACAGATGGGGAAACAGAGGCAGGGATCACATACCAGCCTACCACCAGTGTTGGTAAAAGAGCTACCGGTATGGTACTCGAAGCGCTTAAAGTAATCCTGGCTCCCAGTCTTGTGCTCCGACCACCTGTTGCACAGTACTTTTGGCACGTGTCCAATTATCCCCCGTCATTACAAGCTTTGCATTGGTATTTGCCCAAGACAGATGCTGGAATATGAGCAAATCTCTCCACAGCATGGTCATTTATACCAGCCAAAGTGGGTGTGTAATGCTGGTTTTGGCTCACCCCCCTCACCATAGCAATTTACATGTATTCTGCAAGGATTCATGTCCCTGGCCACGGTGAAAGGCAGCAAGCAGGCTCTTGAATATCTGATAAGGAGGGGCGCAAGGGGAGGGGCAGTTTGTTTTCAATATTCCTTCCTTCTTGCTTAGTTAGAATGTCATTAAACCAAGATTTGGATGAGCCCAAGGAGTCAAAAGCGTAAAAGAACGCACTCAACCTGCAGAGTTGAGCCGTGCACAATTCACTTTACAGGCTTCCTAACCACACACAACACTGCCATTAGATTTCTGTAGGAAAACGCTGGGGATATTAATATCTGCTGTTAATACTGATCTTTGACAGTATCACATAAATTCAACCCGTCAGTTACCATGGCACTAGAATAAAGGTGCTTTGAGGTCAAGGGAATGCGGTGTCCAAATGAGACGTCTATTCCAAGGGAAAAGAGGCAAAAACAAATCTCAGCGAAAGCATCGGATCCATATGCAGGAAAACCAACGGCGGGTTTTAAATGTCATGTTTTTCAAAGTGAGACTTGAGGCTGGAACCAGCTCTGTAAGCTGGCTGGCTGGACTTTCACTGCAGCTGAAGACAATCAATCAAAACGGCTTGGCATCGAGGCGAAAGTGAGCGAGAGCAAAGACACGCACGCAAAGCTGAAAAGCAGGGCGCAGGCTCGGAGCCCGCCTAGGCCTTTGCAATTACATGGCAAAGGAACCCCCGTGTCATCTGCAACAGAATACCTCCGTGGGAGATTCCCGTGGAACCTTGGGAGAAGGAGATTATACTTGGGGAATTTATTCTCGAAAACACGGGTTGGGGAGCATGGAACCTCTCGCATTTAATCTCACCCTACTGCAAGCCCTGGGTCCAAGTGCAGCTCAAGCAGACAAGCCCAAGCTAGGTCAGCCCCTGGCACAGGGAAACTGAGGCAGCATCATGTTTCCTTGCACGGCCTGGAACACCTGGGGGAACTGACTCTCTGAGCTAGCTCGGTCTGTAGCTCACACTGCTGCAGCTTTGCTCCGCCGGGACCTCGGCTAACTGTGCCATTCCTCAGGGCAGTACGCCTCCGGGGAGCGAGCTCGCCGCAGGACAAACTCTGGACCCTCCTGAGCCTCCTCAGGCGATGGACGGAGCAAGCAGGGTGCAGAAAGGTTCTGGTGAGTGCGACGGTGGATCTCCCACAAGTTGCGCAGGGCTGTCTCCAAAGACTAATGACCTCCTGGACCGATGCAAGTTACTATCCTCGCCCTCGGACCTTGCAAAGCAAAGGAGCAAGGCAGCCTTGTGCAGAGCTGCTGACGGCGGGGGCTAGGCAGGGGGCAGTTGCCCCGGGACCCTGTGATTTCAACGGGCCCAGGGCACCGGGCGGCTACTGCCGCTACTGCGGCAGAAGCAGCAGTGGCTAGAGCCCCGGACCTTTTACATCACAGCCAGAGTGCCGCACACAGCTGAGGGCTGGGTGGGTGGAGCTAGCCCCCAGCCCCACCCCTTCCACCCAAGGTCCCGCCTCGCATCTTCCCCAGGGCCCCTCAAAGTCTGTCTCCAGCCCTGGCCTTGGGGAGTGGCACCTCTTCACAAAAGTGGATGGGCTTTGGGCTCATGCCACAGAATTATGTCTATTTGCACTAGCTCGGGGTTTGGGAAACCAGGGTGTGAAAGGCGGCAGAACGTGGCCCTGAGTCCGGTTGCAGAGGGTGCCACGGTGCGGCAGTGAGAGCTACTCTTCTTTCTACGCCTGAATGGCTTTCTAGGTACGTCAGCAAGGGCTGCTGTGCGTTTTCCGATAGCTTTCCCTCTTCCCCGCCCTAGCACTTCCTCAGCGGATCTTCCTTCCCCTCCTACAGGGGACAAAGGGAAATGGACACAGGGAACGCTGAGGACTGGGCTTTCCATGTCCTGTGAGGCTGTCGAGAAGGGCTGCCCCTTGGCACAGACGCAGCTCAATTTCCCCAGCTGTTCCCGAGTAACATGGGAGACCCCATCGGCAAATCCAGATCTTCCACCTGTGACCCGCCCAGGCCTGGTGCCCCGAGGGGGGCTTTTCAAAGACAGAATGGGTATGTAAATATCGCCCACGCACTCTCCCCATAGCTGGGAGGATGAGAGGGAAGAGATCAAGGCGAAAAAAAGACCCGACTGCCGCAAAAGAGCCGAGTCAGGGAAGAGGCACAGGTGGGATTCTGTTCGGTGACGCCCATGGGAATCCGGAGTCAAGGCGCCACTGAGCGCAGAGCTCAGGTCTAGCTGCCCACCCTACCAAGCACCACTTACTGTATGCACAGGAGAGCAGTGTACCTGTGCTGTGTTTCCCTCCCCACTTGCCCTCCCCAATGCTCTTTCCCCATGGCTAGCAGCTTTGCTTGGCGGACCACGTCGCAGCTGTGGTTTCCCTGATTGGAGCCCTATTAAGAGCACCTGTAGTCTGTGCTATACACGGCGGCACCGACCGTCCCGAGCGGCCCTGAGCGAAGAACAAGCCGCACTCCAGTGGGAGTTCCCGCGGCACTCGCTAGTGTGTCAAATAACAGTGGGTAGGAGCAGGGGAATTCCGCCTCTGCAGTGCTTGGCGATTTGGAAACCCAGGGCCATAACAAGGGTGAAGCGAGTGAGGCACTTGCCTCGGGCACAGAGCTGAGGGGGTGCAGAAAAGGCAGCTACTACTCTGTCTTCGCTCGTTCCTCACGCCACGTCAGCACCCCTGCCCGTGCCGAGGACGGTCTTGCCTCAGGCGCCAAATTAGCTACTTACGACTCTGTGGAAACCCATCCTGGGATGTAACTTTCTACCCTGCTTCCCTCCCGTTGCATCTATCCATAATGTTCCTTTCTGTTCAGGGAAACTCCCTTCTGAGGCCCAAACCACCAAGACACCTGACCTCTAAAGCCCACTCAACGTTCTCAATCAAACAGTCCAGAATTCATAGCTAGGGGAGGGATCAGCTCACGCCTCTTCAGACGGCCACGCACTTCCAAACGAATCTTTCCCCCCGCGTTAGACACGTGGGCGTCAGACACGTGGACGAACCACTGGAACCTGAAGCGTTAGCAACGCAATGCACTGGGAATGCACCACAACCACCACGAGATCCAAGTCGTGTTTCCTTTTTCACGCTGCGTCGGAGCAAACTCAGCTGTGTCACATGAGAGCCGATTAACCCCCTTAGCATGTTCTCTGAGGTAGCCCCGACATTTGAACCAAGGTCCTTGTTTAAAGTCTTTACCTATGCATATTAAATAGTTTTCTACAACATTCAGGCTTCTTTCTTTTTTTTTTTCCTCCTTTTAACCCTTTCCCCAGCAAAGCTCTATAAATATTGCTTGCTGTAGTCTCATTATCGTCATCATCACACGCTCATTCTCATATAAAACAGAAATCTATTCAATCAAGCACTGAACATAAATATTAAAATAATGGAGGGGACAAAATATAAATCTACATACAACTTCATGACTACCATAGCACCTATTACCATGATAAAAGCAATTCGAGAGAGACAAAGGAAGGGGGCTGAGGAGAAGATTGGGGCATGGGGGTGGGGGGGGAAATGTTGACATTTATTAAATATTTCATTCACCCTCGTTTAAAATAATTGTGTATGTATGTTTGTTTGAAGGGTGCCGACCTTATTAAAATTCACTTCACTAGCCAGTTCATTCTATGTCACTATGGAGACCAAAGAACCCCTTAAAAACATTGGAGAGGCGGGAGGTTTTTAACATTAAAATAAAATGGCCACTTTCTACGAGTGCTCTTGTGACCAAGCACCGCCGCGCACCCCTTCCCCTAAACCCACCAGTCCACAGAAGGGCAAATCACGTACAAGTCCATTTCTCAGTCTCCCAGGGTGAGTTTTACAAAAGAAGCCACGTCTGTCTCTTTGGATTCGTGCTGGGCGAAGAAAGGGTGTTGCTGGGAAAGAAAGGAAAAGAGAACATAGATCAATGTACTATTCACACCAAAACCACTGAGCAGACGCCGTTATTTCAACCTGGCAAAGCGTGGGGGAAAGTCTTCCTACTCAAACAACATTTGTTTCCCTTGCTCGCAACACAACAGTGAGTGAGTGAGTATGCAGATATGGTGCCTTGGACAGTAAATGAATGGAATGAGGTTTCTCTATATTTGGACTGACACAGACCCTGATTTTTCTCTAGCTTTAGTATCCTCCACTGTCTAATGCCCTATGTCTCGGCAGATATTAGCAGTATTGGAATGGACTGCTCTCTCAACTCCGTATGGGGGTGCTGGGCTAAAACAGAGCTTCTCTTGGCCCAAGAATGGGACAGATCCTCCACTCTCCACACATGGAAATAACACTTTGTCAGCACCGTTCCTCAAAGACTTACCAATTAGCCATTAGGGTACATGAATCCCTTGTGTGGGAAGAGATGGGAACATCCCGACAAGCCCACAACAAAGGAAAAGGAGCTGCACAATGTGTAAATAACATGGCACACAAAATGATCATAGGAGACACGGGTTTACAAGAATGCTGGGAGCCCAAAGAAAAACAAGGGAGTTCAGACAAATGCTGGGCCCCTGAGCCTTGAATCCATCTCTTTCAAAGAATGGAATTTATTGTAAAGCCAAGGCGTGGGATCACTGAACGGACGGACGGATGGATGAACGAAACACCCTTATTTTAGCATGCTGAGACATCTCTCAGCTGATTTGTACTCCTGTCCTCAGATGATATCCATGCATTCATTAAGGGTGTGCATTTTAAGAGCATGATCCCTCTAAATTCACAGACATGGGACTAGCAGCATGAATACGGTTCTACAAACATGTAAATGTTTATCTGCAGGAAAAAGCCTCTCCGGCAGGTTGCATCTACAAGTGGATATTTACCAAGCTTCCAACTTTCTTTGTTTATTCTTTTCCCTCTGCTCACTTCTGTGTCTTATTCCTTCCCATCAGCAACTGTTAAGACTCACAGCAGGAGAAGGCTACTTCATTTTTAACTGCTCTGCACAGAAAAGAAAGCCACGCTGGCTGCAAAACGATAAACAGCTATCTGTTTAAATACTTAATCGTCACTAGCATATTAAGGCATGCTGCCGGAGACTCTGTAAATGGAAAAATATGTGCAAGAAGCAAAACACAAAACAAAACAATCCCCAAACCAGAAATCTAATGTTTGCTATTGAGGGCTGCTGCGTCTCAGTGGGTGAGATCAATTCACTTTAAGCCAGAAATCACGGAGGCTTTGGACAATGCTGCACAACCATGGCAGACTACCCCGCAAACCTCAGAGGGGAGCTGGGAAGATAAATTCAGAGAGGTTATTTGGGGTGCTCAGACGCTACTGTAATAGGAGCCATATAAGGACCCCGTACAGACAGGTCAACATGGGTGCATGACCCAAGACCAGCAGGCAATCTTCACCTTAATCTAGATGGTGTGACCCAGGGAGACTGGAAGTCCCAGCATGCAATACTCCACCAGTTCACCCTGCAGAGATCTAAGAACACAGCTGTCCAGGGTCCCATAGACATCCAGTTGCTTTATGACTGAGAACATCAAAACAGCCATACTTGATCAGACCAATGATCCTGCTACCTAGCCCAGGGTCTGGTCTTGCAACAGTGGCCAACGCCAGGTGCTCCAGAGGACAATCATTATCAATGCACCGTCTGTGGTCTCGTCCCAACATCTGTCAGTCCAGTTGGAAACAGACTTTTAAAGGGCGGAGATCCACATGCTCAACGCCCAGGTGCTTGTCTCACTCTTTGTGCCTATAGCGTGCACATGAAATTGCCGTGGGGAAGCCAGGTGAGTTCACGTGCAAGTGGCTAGTAAGGCACCGAAAGGGACATTTTTGTGCACCCATCCAAACACAGGGGCACCGCGGGATGACATAAATCCGGTCCCAAGTGCAACGGATTGGATTTGCTACTGAAAGGAGTAATACAATCTCGGACACCGCCTTCATGCCTTTCAGAGGGTTTTCCTGGACATTGTGCTGGATTAGAACACTCCCCCGTTTCCACCTCCTCAAAATAAATGAGCACATTCTATTTTGGGAGGCTGGGAATTTTTCACAAGTCGTCTTTGCTCGTTTACTCACTTCAACCAGCTTCAGAGCAAGTGCCCCCGATTCCCAGTGCTCGAGGGCCTTCCAGGGACTGGCACGTGTTAACAAGTTTCTGGTGAGTGCTTCTTGCTGGTGCGTGCAGTTAGAAGCCCTCCACCCAATTTGCATTCTACAGAACCGCAATCTGCAAATCCACCCACTTCATAGACCCCGTCAGCCCCCCTACACACGCACAGCAGGACGAGGCAATCACTGCATTCATTTGAGGGAAGGAAACCTGGCCCCAGGACTTAGCTGAGCTACTGGGCCTGAGGCTGGGGGGAAAAAAAAATCTACGTTTCAGCTCATTTCTCCTTTCCCGTGCGAAACTCAAAGACCCCCGCTCTGCGCCCTGGTAGTAACGCAAAAAATCACACGCAGGCTGCATAGTCACTCTGTGCAAACGACTCATCCACACACCTCCTGCAATCTTAACAGTTAATTCCATGCCAAGAAACATCCCCCTCCCCTCTACCCACAAGGCTGAATTAATCTGACACTTGAAGACTCTGTCAAAATCCTTCAAAACCTCTCACTACCAATGCCGGCTGAGCACTCAATTGTGGATTTAAAAGTAGCCATTCTTCTACAAAGGAATCTCACTAGCCAATTACAGAGAGAGAGAGACAGAGAGATTAACATTCATCTGCAAAATGCGACATTTTTCCCTGGACTTGCACAAAGACATTCACTGGATGTCGCAGTCTGCATTTAACCCAGCCTTTCCTGTATTTAACACCTTATTTTTACATCAAATGCTAAGTAGGGGACACTTCCAGCCCACTTAATTAGCCTCATTAGCACCAGTCCTATGATTGACAGGTACCTTTTCCCCCTTCTTTTTCCATTATAAAATTCTGGGTTTGTCATTCCTCTCCAGCTCATCTGAGGAAGTGGGTTTTCCCCACAAAAGCTCATGATACTGTGTATTTTTGTTAGTGTCTAAGGTGCCACAGGACTACTCAATGTGGGACCAATTTAACCCAAATGAGCAGCATTGACCCTTCCTGGCCCAGGAGTCCCCCCTCCTTCCTTTAGCTTCTGGTGCACGAGATTGTTGGGTGGCGAAGTCCCTCCCCACGCTCTCTCAAGATTCAGCATGGGTGGGGTTTTGCTCATCTGTTTTTCTGTGCATGCTGCAGAAATGCCCTGCCAAGCCACAGGGGAAACAGCAGATGTGTCAAAACGTCCAGCTCGTCTCTTGAAGAGGAAAAGGCACTTGACTTTCTTTAAAACACCAGCACGCTGCTCATTAAAGGGAGGGACGAAGAGCTCGCATCACAGCCGGACTCCATGACAATGACCAAAGAGTACGCAGCTCCGCCAAAGACCCTCTATCACGACCAGCAACCTCCACTGTAGCCCCAGTCCGCTGCCCAGCTCTGCCGATGCACTTAATGCTCAACCCAGCAACATCCATACTCCAGTTCAAGGCTTTCTTGCTGCTCAGCTGACATCCCTCAACCCAAAACTGTTCAGTTCCCAAGTATCAACCTCCCGATGCATCTCCACCCAGATCCAAGAGCCCCCCGGCTACTCTAGTTGTTACTGACTTTACTGACAGATAGAAGACAAAGGAGTCCCCCCACCAACCCAAATCAGACAGTGGATGGACAATGCACATGAGGATGTCGTGAGAGCTGTAACTGTTTCGGCTTGGCGCCTGCATTATAAGGTTTTTTTTTAATTAATGCAGATCAAGATTATTTTTAGTCTATTGTGTTGACCAAGCGGGAAACAGGAGAGGGTGATTGGAGGAGGGAAAAACAGAGATGTCACAAGGTGGATTTTGAATAAGGAGAGTGATGTCCTGGAAAAAGACCGCACCAAGCATAGCAGACACACACAAAAGGTTCAGAGACACATCTTCAAGGAGGGGGAAGACAACAAGGCTCAAGCGGGCATAAGACAGGAGATCAGAGCACCGAGATCATTTCTGCTATCAGAGATAGGTCCCCTGGGTCGCCACGGGGTTCCAGAGAGGATGGAGAGAGGCTGTTCTCAGCGGTGACGGATGGCAGAACGAAGAGCAATGGCCTCAGGTTGCAGTGGGGGAGGTCTAGGTTGGATATTAAAACATAAGAATGGCCATACTGGGTCAGACCAAAGGTCCATCTAGCCCAGTATCCTGTCTGCCGACAGTGGCCAGCACCAGGTGCCCCAGAGAGGGTGGACCAAAGACAATGATCAAGCGATTTGTCTCCTGCCATCCCTCTCCAGTCTCTGACAAACAGAGGCCAAGGACACCATTTTATCCCCTGGCTAATAGCCTTTTATGGACCTAACCTCCATGAAATTATCTAGCTTCTCTTTAAACTCTGTTATAGTCCTAGCCTTCACAGCCTCCTCTGGCAAGGAGTTCCACAGGTTGACTACACGCTGTGTGAAGAAGAACTTTCTTTTATTAGTTTTAAACCTGCTCCCCATTAATTTTGTTTGGTGTCCTCTAGTTCTTCTATTTAGGGAACTAATAAATAACTTTTCTTTATCGGCCCTCTCCACACCACTCATGATTTTATAGACCTCTATCATATCCCCCCTCAGTCTCCTCTTTTCTAATCTGAAAAGTCCCAGTCGCTTTAACCTCTCCTCATATGGGACCCGTTCCAAACCCCTAATCATTTTAGTTGCCCTTTTCTGAACCCTTTCCAAGGCCAAAATATCCTTAGAATATCTTAAGAAAAACTCTTTCCCTGGGAGGGTGATGAAGCACTGGGATGGATTCCCTAGGGAGGGGGTGGAATCTCCATCCCTGGAGGCTTTTAAGTCCCAGCTTGACAAAGCCCTTGCTGGGATTATTTAGTTGAGATTGGTCCTGCTTTGAGCAGGGGGTTGGACTCAACTCCTGAGGTCCCTTCCCACCCTAGGATTCTATGATCTCGCCGTGGTCCCGGTTCACATTATAGTACAATTTCATTCAAGTGACTATTCACTTTTCACAGGCGCCCCACAATAGGATCATCACACCAATTCCTATTTTTATTCTGGCCACGTGCTGATCCCTGCAGGATTTCCACCTCAGGCAGCGGCTGGAAGAAAACAGTGCACCCAGCGAATGGACCAGCCATGGGAGGGGGGTTCCTTTCATTGTTTCATGCCCCATTTCACCTGGGGAAGCAGGTTTTTACACAGAATGAAGCACAGAGCATGGGTATCCGTTCAGCCACTGCTCAAGTGGGAGAACAGAGTCACATTTTCCATGCAAAACCTCAATTCCACAGGAAAGCAAGGAGAAGTCTTGTTCTAAAAAGGCAACTCCATTCCAGGACCGCAACTTGCAATGCCATGAGAGAACAGGAGAAATAAAAAAAACACCCCCAAAACCACAGGACCTCACAACATTAACGTCTGCCGTAAAATACCACAGTGTTGAGATATGTTGGAAAGGTGATCCAAGAGCCTAATTCAATAGACATGAGCCGCTGCCAATGGATATTATGCTGCAACAGACAAGTCTGCTCGGGATAAAAGGCCATTTGGCAAAGGCATGAGATTTGCGCTCTCTATTCAATCATAAAAAAATAAAAATACTTGGTCCTCCCTTTGTCTGAAAGTCAGTGTTGAGGCAAAGCTGCCGTGTAAAGGGGAGCTATATATAGTCTAATCACATTACAGGCCCCAGCAAAAATGCCACAGGAATTACTCCCGGCATACAATTCATTTTTAAAAAAGCATACAACTTTCCAGTGCAGCTAGCACCTATAGAGGGGGAGGAACTCAGAGCTCTCAGACAACAGGTCTTGCAATGACCTGCAAAGGGAGCCAGGAGGAAGCGATGAATGAGGATTTCTGGATAACTTCTTTTCCCAGGTCTCAGCAAATGAAATTGGTGCTGGAAATGGCAAGGGAGTGGGACGTGCTTGGCTAAAACAGAAACCGAGGGGCCTGTCTAGGAGAGGGAGAGGTTAACTTCACAAGCAGGTATTCGGCTCCTGTGTTTCTCTCGTGCGTTTTCACCAAGACTTAGCCATTCCAGAGTCTCACCAGAAATAGGAGCGGAAGTAGCTCCAGAAGATCAGGAGAGAGCTTCTGACTAAACTGCAGTCCGGAGGTACAGGCCACCTCGCTGTAACGCCTGTGCTTGCACAAATTGATACCTCCAGCTCAAGCCGTGTGCACAGCCGTGTCTCAATTAATGGGAGTTCCTCTGCAGTTAAGCACCCCTGACCTCTGACGCCCTTTCCGCACTGTGCACTAATTACCTCGCATGCCCTCCCATCATTAATCTCTTTGAGAATTTGCTTCCCCCCAGCCGTGCCCAAAGCAAATATATTCCAAGCAGCAGAAGAAATTCAGTAAGTGAATTATTGTTTTGGTCACATGCTGATCCCTGCCAATAACATCTGGAAATCATTCCGTTCAAACGCCTCCTCTCTCCGTTGCCATGGCAATGAATCTCGGTTACACGTTCTGCTCCGGCTGCCCTTGTGGAACAGTAAGAAAGCTACTCGGGATGGGGGTAGAAAGCTATCCTGCAGATTCTAGTGGGCTTGCAAACCTCTCCTAGCAGTGCTCCCCATAAAATCCTTGTCCATTACACGTTAGGGAAATATACTGCTTTTAGTTTCACCAGTGCATTTCCCTTTGAGCTGGCACTTGAGTAATAATTTGGTACTTAGGCCTAGATTTTCTAGCACAACCAGTGACCTGGGGGTGCATCAAGTTTTGGGTGCTCATGTGGAAAGGCCCGGATCCCAAGCATCTGCTCTGACAATCAGGTGCCTTAAAAATTGTGGGTTTCCCCAAAGTTGGGTTCCCATAACCACAAGTCACTTTTGAAAAATCTAAGCTTTAAACACTGGCTATCATGCACCTTTAGCCTAGCCACACTCACCATAAGCTCTGTGTATGTTGGCCGTTCTTTGGAATTCTTCTTCAAGCTTTACGAAAGAAAAGAAAAAAAAAAAGAGAATTATCTCTCGGATGTAACTTGAGCAAGGCCATACAACTACACCACTCAAATACCCGAAGATTTCAATCCTGCCTCCAAATTTTAGACCCCTCACTCGCTGGTATCAGGACCCTCCAGTGACTGGCGTGTGCACACACTAGCTGTGTTAGCTTGTTTTGTTTCACTGGGACTCTGGCTTTTACAGAGCTCTGAACCGCTGACCCCATTTCCGGAAGCATCATGTTCCACGGCACATCTCTGAGGCATTTACTCCTTCCTCTGATTCATTCAGTCTCATCGGGAACTAAATTCAGTCTCATCTGGACTTACAGCTCATGGAAGACAACCAGCGTCTTTCTGGTCACTAAAAAGGGGCTTTGGATCAGACCTCCCCAGCCATCTTGTGTGCCCCATTTATGGTCTTACTTTGCAAGGCCAGATTTATTCAAAACTCCACGGTCTAGCAGAAAAAACAAAATTAGAACCGTGCTACAGGCACCATATTCCTCTGGGCTTGGGGGTGGGTGCTCAACTCCCCCCACCCTCCTAGGGATGGAAGCGATTAGTTGACTATCCGATGAGCAAAAGCTTATCAGATAGAGGCAGCAAGGCAGGGGGAAGACTATCAGAGGTGGGGGAGAGGGGAAGGGAGAGCAGGAGCCGGTGCTGGGGGGAGCCGGCTTAAAGGCTGATTCCCCCCAGCACCGTCTCTTCAGGGGGCACAGGAGGCAGGGAGGTAGCAGGGACCAGGTGCAAGTCGGTAATCAGCTGATTCCCGGCCCACACCCAGTCCCAGACACTGCACCTCTGCTTTTTAAATGTATTAAGAGCCAGCAGCTCATGCTGGGTCCCTCCTCTCCCACCGCTGCACTTCAGCCTTTTAAATGTATTAAGATACATTGAAAAGGCAGAGCCACAGCGGGGTTAGCTCCCGGCCTCAGGAGCTAACCCCGCTGCGGCTCCCCCACTTATCGACTAATTGATTAGTCAATTAAACTAAATTTAACATCCCTAGCCCCTCCACACCTGCCCCCATCCTCACCTGACCCCTTCCTCCAAGTCCCCATCCCCGCCCTGCCTCTTCCACTCCTCCCTGAGCACACGCCCTCCCCAATCTTCCTCCCACAGCCTCGTGCACACTGCCGAGAGGGAGGCACCGAGGGGAGAAGGAGTTGAGCAGCAGGGCCACTGGCAGGCAGGAGGAGCGCAAGGGGGGAGAGGAGGATATTTTTTCCCACGGGTGCTGGAGTCGGACCGTGTCCTGCTCACAGTCTGTGCATGCAGCCTCCACCGACGTCCCGGGAGGAAGCCAGCAGCCTGTGCCTCCTGCCGATCACATTTCACCCGACAGATATTCGCTCCACTGCGCGGTCCCCATCTTAGAACTTTTATGAGCACTTCCGTCTGCTGCCACGTTCCTCTTTGAATGACGGCTCGGTCTGCCCAGGTTCAGACCCCAGGTGGCCAGCCCCGGAGGCCTGAGAACTTGCAAGCTCAGCACACTCGGTGCGTGACCAAACAACGGCTCTGTGGCCTGCCCGCTCCTGCAGCCGCTACGGTTCTGAGTCTTGGTTTCTCAGTCCCTCAGCCAGCAGCAGCTCAGCTCCAGGGGGAAGGAATGCATGGCGGCAGGGGAAATTCCCGCTCTTTGGGGCATTCCATAACCCCCTCGAGCCAGCTACCAACTCTGCTGGCCGACGCATACCGGCAGGCAGGTGGCAAGCTGCATGGCTCATTTGTGGCCTAAGGGCCAGCGAATAAAGCCAGGGCCAACAGCTGCAAAACCAAGCCAAGATCCCTGCACTGACTGTTTCTGTCCTGAATCAGGACAGGAGAGTAAGGTCGCATGGTCGTAAGGTCATTTTAGGCCTTCTACAGCACTGTCCATATGAGCTCATGGCAGCAGGCCCACTAGCCCTCGCACAACCCAGAGAGATAAGTAGGCACCAGCATGGAGCGGTGAAGGGATGTGCCCAAAACCAAACTAAGTCAGGGGCAGAAAAGGAACCCAGGAGCTCTCGGACTCCTGCAGCTACAGCCCTAGCCAACGAACTGTACGTGTGGTGAGCCCGAAAGGAGCCCTCTGGATGTTCAGTGGAAAATCAGGGGCTGCACAAGTTAGCAAAAGGGATGTAAAATCCCGGTTAAAACGTTAACCGGTTAAACAATACGTTTAACTAGTTAACCAGCCCACTGCGTTGCACAGCAGGTAGGGGGCCGCGAGAGCAGCCCCCTACCCCTGGTGTAGGCAGAGGGCTGCTCCAGGCGGGCTGGGCAGGACCTGCCATCCTGTGTCGTCGGTGGAGGGCTGCTCCGGCCCAACCAGGCCGAGCCCTGCACAACACACTGCAGGGGGAGGGGGGCTGCTCTGGCCTGGCTCCACACCGCACCGTGGGCCTGCTTCAGCCCCGCCAGGCTGGAGCAACCCCTAGCCCATGGCACAATGGGCCCAGCTAGGTTGGAGGAGGGCCCCCGTCCCCCCAAGGAACTGCTCCAGTTGGGCCAGGAGCCAGTTAACCCCATAAGGAAGATGCTCACCGAGGAACCAGTTACCCGTTTGCAGCCCTGGTTAGCAGCTCCTCAGAGCTCCAGCAGCGGGGAAGAACTGAACGGCTTGGAAAGGAAGGCACGGCTACTTCTTCAGCTCTTCCCTTTTTCGGTTGTGGCACGGGGACAGTCCCACGGAACTTCCTTTCATCTCCTGCACTACAACAGATGGCTCCTGCGAGCGGTGGCATGGAGGTTATTTTTGTTTCCCCTCCAGCAGAAAATAGCTTCTAAAGGCAGGACATCATCTCGACTCACTTCCTGACGGTGTATTTATGGGAAGACGCTCGGAGAGATTTTCAAAGATCCTGACACATCTATGGGGAAAGGTGTCACGCCGAGCAAAACAAAAAGTGTGTTCCTCAGCAAGCGTAAACCACTTCACTCTGGGACTTGCCAGGCCCAAGGGAAGCGATGGACGCACACTGAGTAGGTATTTCCTGTCTCTGGCTACACACGGTTAGCTCATGTTTACCGTAATCTTCGTGCACTACTCTGGTGCCTGTCGAAACTGCTCACTATGCCCGGCAGCTAGGAAGAGATGCATCATATCCTTCAGGCTTAGACATGACTCAAGCTGAGATACACAGGTGAACTTCAACGCTTGGTTGTATTCTCATCCAGGATTTGGTCTGTGCTCTTGTTAACGGAGACCTCGTGAGAAAGACTTGTGTCTGGATTACTGACCAACCTCATGGCAGACAGGGGCAGGTTAGTACTGAAGGGTTTTAATGTGAACCTGTAATAAGCCTTTCAACCCCCCTGGGGATCATCACTGGCCGTAGAAGTCACAGCGATACGGAACCTCTGGTTTTACTAAATCCTCTTTTCCGTTCCTTAACCCTTGGTACATTCCTTTTTTCAGGTCAGTGCCCCAACACCCCAGGGATGATCCTGGCCAGAAAGTAAGGGTCCAAATCTGCTTCCATTGAGTTCCGTGATGTTGAAGTTGGCCCAAACACACGACGGGCCTTATTTTCAGAGGGGCTGAGAACCAGCGGGTCCCACTGAGTTCAAGTGGGTTAACGTGGGCCATCTGAGATGCACACGTTCGCTTGAGAGTTATTATCATTATAACTAGGGACGTGAAAGGTTAACCAGTCAACATCAGTTGTAATGAGTGATGCTTACCGGTTCTGGTTAACTGGTGGGGTTGAAGCAACTCCCCACCCACCCAGAGGCATAGCGAGAGTGTTATGCACCCTTCCTTACCGCCGTGTGGCAAGGCCCCGAACCTGGCACATGGCTAAGCCTGATCCTGGGAGGGGGAAGGAAAGCTTGTACCTCATCTTCCCCCGCCCCCTCCAGTTTGGGGCCGGGCCCCCGCACACACTAACCCACTGGCAGAGATGGAGGAGGGTCGGGCTGGGGGCAGAGAGGCAGGGACGAGATGGCTCCAACCAGTGGCGGCGGGCAGTCGAGGGATGACAGGGGAGCGGAGGGGAGCCTGGAGGCAACTGCCCCCCTTGCCCGCTCCTTGCTATACCACTGCACCCACCGCAGGGCCGCCACAAACAGTAACCCCTGTCCGTGGCAAGCCCGGGCATGCCACACGCAGGAGCTGCTTCTGCCAGGGAGTGTCACTGGCAGGGGCCACTCTAGCCCCCTCCCTCAACACCCCCGTTTAATTGGTTAATCGGTTCAACCTAACATTTAACCCGTTAACCAATGAAAAGGGGTTTTACACCCCTCATTAGAACCATGGCCAACAGCCTGGCTTTCCAGTTCTAAAACCTGCTGGTGGAGTCCACGTGACCTGCAACAGGAAACGGGCCTTGCAAAAAGTAAATATCTCCATGTACTTTGGAAAACAACGGACTGCCTGGCTCACACAAACAACCCTACAATAACACAGTTCCCAGCATGCAAGACGGAGGAAAGGAAATTGGTTTCGACAATAAGATTTCAGTGTAAAGCTTCCAAAAGGAGGGGAGGGGTCACTGCCCTCCCCCTGGGCTGGTGAAAGACTTCGCCACGCCCAGGGCAAGGCGGTGCGGCACTGGCTGTGGAGCTCCAGGAAGGGGCGTGGCCTCTGGTGAAAGGGGCGTGGCCTCTGGTGAAAGGGGCGTGGCTAGCTCTCCCACCCAGCCTTCAGCACCGCCTGGACCACACCGCAGGATTCCAGTGTTCGAGGCTGCGGCTGCGGCTGCGGCTGCTGCCATGGTAGCAGTAGTGGTGGCCAGGAGGCCTGGGCCTTTTAAAATTGCCAGGCCCCAGGGCAGCTGCCGATTTTGACCTGTCGGCACCCCTGCTGCCCCCTACTGGTTGGGATCCGTCCTGCTCTGCGTGTGTGTAGGGCAGAGGTGGGGAGAACAGGATGGATTCTGCAAAGCAAGAGGAGGAAATAACATTCCAGGGAACCGGCCGGTTTAAAGGAGGCCCCAAAGCAGAATCCAAAGGGCTGTTTCTTAAGGTCCACCAGGCTGGCTTGATAAACCCTTTCTGGGAACACTGGCAGGGCTCTGAGCCCTGACACCAGGAGATCAGGAACAGTCTCACATTTCTGCCTTTTTCAGCCTGTAGCACTTCCCTGGCGACCATGCAGGCAGCCATCCACCTGCCAACTTGGCAAACGGTGTGTGGCATTGCAGTGCCTGGAAAAAAGAAAGGGGGGGAGCCCCTCCGGAGTAGTTTCCAGGGAGGAGCAAGCAAAAACTATGGGACTGTTGCCAGAGGCGACTAGACACTGCACCAAGACAAAGAGCAAATACCGTCTATTTCAGGGGGCAGGAGGATCCCTTCTTTCTATGCAGCCCTCTGAACCTGCTGACCGTGCGAGGCAGCCCCAGCCTGTAACACAGATCCTTCCCCTCTCTCCAGGATCACCTCCCATTTCAGCACCAGATTCTCCTTCCCTACCCTCTCACTGAAATCAATGCAGAGGCCCGGTGCTAAAGCGCAGCAGCATCTGGCCGAAAGGAGGATGGGACCGATCTCTCAGTAAACTCTCAACTTCCACTGTCCTCAGCAAGGACTTTCAGTGGCACGGGGGAGGGGGCAAAAGGTCGTGCATGGTCGGCCGTACATTTCCTGAAAGCCGCAGGAAACAGCCCTTCTCAGGCCCAAACACATTCCGCCCTGGATTCCTTACGGAAGGTTCACTCCGGCTCCCGTGTCCGTGCACAGGAAAGCGGTGCAGGCTGCGGCTGTGCACGGCCCGGGGTACGTGCATTTCTGAATCTTCTCCTAAGGGGAACCACCAGTTGTGGAAAGAGCGGAGCCAACTCCAGGGCCTGGGTCACGGCTCCACGCCGGCAGCCGTGACAGGAGTCACCAGGGCGGTGTAGTCCATCAGCGACGAATGCAAAGGGCTTGCAAAATCCTCTTCCTCCATCTCCTCAGGGGGAAACATCCCCCAAGTCAGCACCACTGCTCTGGAGTGGTTCCAGTTTGGGGACCCAGGCTTCTTAGCCCTTTAAAAACAGACCTTAGTGAATGGATGCGTCGTCGTTTTTTCTCATGCTTTTCCTTTACACGTAAGATGTCAGAGTGCCACTGGGCACTGTGTGTTATAGTCCTGATTCACAGAGTATACGTGTTTTACCGCCCCAGCTAGAGAGCCTGGCTTTTTAGCTTCCTCTCGAAAGGCTCATGCTAGAAGTGCTCGGTTCAGTCCCCCATGTGGGCCAACATGGGAGCCATCACGCCCATTGTGAGGGGAATTTATATCCACGGAATGAGCTTAAGATGGGCTGTAACAGCCCAATATTCCCCAAGGACCCATTCTACGCTCCTGACCAGAGACAAAGGAATTCTAGTTCCAGGCACCAGGCATGTGGGGCAGGAGGCGACAGTTTTATTTTGTTCTAGGTGACAGAGCCAGCATGAAAGCCTCTTGCTCTTTACCGAATGCAAAGAAAACATGTCAGAGCTACCGATTCTGGGCAGAGCTTCCCAGAAGGGAAGGGGGGAGGAGGGGCGGGGCACCTGTGTTTCCACAACCCAAGCTCAACTACCTGAAGGGGGTTCCACAGAGGATGGAGAGAGGCGGCTCTCCGTGGCAACAGATGACAGGATACTGAGGGCATGGGGGGGGGGGAGAGAGGGTGAAGGTTGAGGGGTGAGGAGCAAATCTATCTATTTTAGAGTGCATCTGTCTGTCCAGGTGTTGGTCTGCGAGTCCATTTGCTTAAGAACTCCTAAACCGTAAGAGCCAGGGTCACCAAATTTGCTATGCAGCTTCCTCTTCTCCAGCTTAGAGCAAGCTCAGGGTTTGGTTGTGCCAGGACAACCAGAAGGCCCAGGAAGGGGACACTTTTCCATAACATGCAAAGGGAGGGATTGCTATTTGGAGGGACGCAATACGACAGTGGGGACAAGTCCGAAGGGCAGAGCTATCGTGCAGCATGTCCACTGGGGACAGCCGGACCACCAAGGGACTGGCGAGCAGGGCTGGTGTTCCAGCATCTTGCCACCCCCACTCCCTGCCCTGACACTTGCACCCCTCACACCTTGCTCTGAGCCCCTCCTCACCCCTCCATGGTGGCAGATGACAGAACGAGGCAGAAAGGTCTCAAATTGCAGCGGGGGAGGTCTAGGTTGGATATGAGGAAAAACCATTTCCTGAGGAGGGTGGGGAAGCACTGGGATGGGTTCCCTAGGGAGGTGGTGGAATCTCCATCTCTAGAGGGGTTTAAATCCTGGCTTGACAAAGCCCTGGCTGGGATGACTGAGTTGGGGTTGGTCCTGCTTTGGGCGGGGGGCTGGACTCGCTGGCCTCCCGAGGTCTCTTCCAGCCCTGGGATTCTAGGACTCTAAAGACCCGCTTACCACTGTGAGGTAAAATCAACAAACTCCGCGGAGAACTTGTCTGCCGGAAGCTGTGGCGACGGCTCCTCCACCACCTGTTTGAGCTGCTGGAACGGCGTCCCCCAGGAGTCATAGGGAAACCGCAGGATCGCCAGCTCGATCTGAGGGGAGAGAGGGGCACGGGTCAGCGAGTCAGCAGGGAAGCCATCCCACTACCCCCACAGCCTTTTGGCTTGAAAGCCCCACAAAGACCTCGAGGGACACCTGCAGCAGTGAAGGCGGCCTAGGGCGGGGTTGATATCCAATGCGCCCTTCACCGCCTACCCTGTATGAACTCAGGGCGCAGTTTCTCCCTCAGCACTGCCTCTCGGGACGTAAGAACGGCCAGACCGAGTCAGACCAACGGTCCATCTAGCCCAGGGTCCTGTCTGCCGACAGTGGCCAATGCCAGATGCCCCAGAGGGAGGGAACACAACAGGAGATCCTCACATGATCCCTCCCCTGTCACCCATTTCCAGTCAAAAGGAAAAGACCAGCTAGGGCTGCCCAACTTTCTGTGTCTGTGATCAGCAATCTGTGGCCCATGAGGGCTCTCTGTACATCCTGTGAGACATTTTATTTGTGATTCCACACGCGCAGGGTTGCCAGACGCTGCTGCTTTCCTTCTGCGTAGATTTTTTTCCTACCGATATTACTAACGTGACACAGACGCAAAGTAAAGGCCCGTGAAGCAAGGTGGGTGCGGATTGCACACAACACTGACGGTGAGAGCCGGGTGCTGCCTCTGCAGCCAATCCCAGCGCTGCTACGGGTCCGTTGGCACCCCCTGCAAATTCTAGCTCCGTTGGCACAGTGAGCAAAACTGCCCTATCCCAGGAGGCTGTCTTTGTTGCATCATCTTGCAGCTCACTGAGATGAAGGGGGGGGCCCACTCATGCGGCCCCCTCAGTAGCCTCGGTTGCCCATCGCTGCCCTATGCTGTCATGTCCAACAGGGCAAAGCAGGTGTATCATCACCACCTGCGAGAAGGGAGCGGTGGATTGTGACATGTAATGTCTGTCCTGCATCTGTTCTGTCAGCTTGTAGCTTTACTATTGTTTGTATTCGGATGGCACCTCGAGGCCCCAGCAGCCACGGCCTGGAAGCCCTCGGTGTGCCATGAAGTTCGGTTCCATGCCACAAACCATGTTACAATCCGAGTACAATCACAATTTTCTAAATTTTCTTTTCACATGCAATGTTCTGTGCAAAAGACACACTCGAGTAACAGGGGAAACTGGCCAGACAGCAAATCTCTCTGTATTGTAGAGTGCATCTGTCTGTCCGTGTGTCTGTCTGTGAGTCCGTTTAAGAACTCCTCCTAAACCATAAGGGCGAGGGTCACCAAATTTGCTATGCAGCTTTCTCTTCTCCAGCTTAGAGCAAGCTCAGGGTTTGGTTGTGCCAGGACAACCAGAAACCCCAGGAAGGGGACAGTTTTCCATACCATGCAAAGGGAGGGGCTGCTGTTTGGAGGGACGCAATACAACAGTGGGGGCAACAAGTCCGAAGGGCAGAGCTATCGTGCAGCGTGTCCACTGGGGGCAGCCGGACCACCAAGGGACTGGCCAGCAGGGCTGGTGTTCTGCCATCTTGCCTGCCCACAGAAAAGGTAAGTGGGGTCCCCTTGCCTGGGAGACAGTCCCTGCCCCCCCCCCCCACCCTAGGGAGTGCAGGGGGAAGAGAGAGAGCCCCTGCCAACCCCCTCCCTGCCCCAGGAGTGGTGGGAAGGGGGGAGGTCCTGCTGGACCCCAGGGGCAAGCCAATAGCAGGGATGCGTTGTCCCCACTATCCTGAGCCACCCCCCCCCAGTGAGAAACCAGCGGCCACCCCCACTCCCTGCCCTGACTCTTGCACCCCACACCGCTTGCTCTGAGCCCCTCCTCATCCCTCAACCCTCACTCTCTCACCCCCCACGCCCTCAGTATCCTGCCTTGCCCCCTCAGATCCCTAAAGCCGTGCCCTGACTCCTGCATCCCCACACTGCCAGCCCCCTGCCCTTGAAAGACCTGGGCAACTCCGGGTAAGTCCCCCAGTGTGTTAAATGCACAAAGATAACAAATCTGAGAACACCTTTCCCCACTCTTCTCTCTCCATTACCCGACTCTCAGGGGTTAACTTCTTACCAAAGGGTCAAAGAATGATTTTTAAGCCGTCAGGGTCCCTTTAACTCCAGTTTTCCTGGAGCAGACCCATCAACTCGGAGTTAACAGAGCGATGTTGCTCACTGACAGCCCCCGAGTTGATTTGGATCTTTAAACCCCCCCAAAAAAGAGCTCGAAACCGCAGATGCTCCGAGGGAGGGTGGATGCTGCACGCTCAGCATCTCGGGCCCTGTGCTAGTGCTGGCTTGTACTGCCATCAGCTGGCCAGCTGAAGTGACACTCGATTTGCTTTCCGGGTTGAAGCAGTCCAGTGGCGCCCCTGGGCATTTTACGTGAGCTCTGTTGTGACTTTAAGGCATCAGCCAGGAGAGACCCGGGACGTTCCGTGTGTCAGGGGAAGCCAGTTCGGCCGGTCTGTGTGCAGCCAGGCAGGGCGATGGCTTCCCAGGGGAGTGTGGTGCCAATACAAGAACTAGGCTGTGCATGCCCTGCGCACACAAGGACAGGGCTGCCATCCCCCCTCAGGCAGGTAACCTGTAGTTGGCAGCCTAGGGTCACATCCTACGCTCATTGCCCAATGGGCAGAGCCCGCATCGTATTATCCCACTAGTAAAAACTACAAGCAGTCCTGCGGCACCTTAGAAACTAGCAAATATATTAGGGCAAGAGCTTTCACGGGTACAACCTGCTTCATCAGATGAGCCGGAGCGGAAATTACAGAACTTACGGTCGGGGTATATATTAGGGATGTAACAGTGTAGTCAATTAAACAATTAACCCAGGGGTTCTCAAACTTTGTGATACTGCGACCCCCCTCTAAGTTGCTCATGACCCCCTGGGGGACCCACAGTTTGAGAAACACGGAATTAACCAATAAACGGATGCTTATTGGTTAACCCTATTGGCTACACGCAACACCCCCCCCCCTCCACACACACACTCCTTCCACTGTGGCTCTGAATCCTTTAAATGAGCCGCAGCGGGGGCAGCTGCCAGACCCAGCACAAGCTGGGACTGAGCCAGGGCGCCTGTTTCACCGGCTCACAAGCTCCTTATCGATGCACAGCCGCTTATCGATTAATTGTGTAACTGACAAAAAACGTCGTCACTACACAATTACCAAATGACACACTTCCTAACATCCTTAGTATATAGAACAGCACCTGTCACGCCCTGACTTAGCTTCATTAGTACTGGCCCTACAATGGACAGGTCACTGCTTTTGCTGTTTTACAGATCCCTAATTCTGGAATCTCCACTCCAACTCATCTGAGGAAGTGGGTTTTACCCACAAAAGTTCAGGATCTAATGAATTTGGCAACTTAGAGACTGACACAGGACGACTCGTTGTTTTACAATGATAGACTAACACGGTGACCCCTCAAACTTACAGGATACTACTAGGATACTTAGAGGATACTACTAGTTCAGTGGATTTCCTCCAGTTTACATTGCTCCCGCCAGCTATTCTGCCCGGCCTTGTGAAAAGCCATGGCACAAGGTACGTCTACACTGCAGCTGGAGGCAGACATAGATGCACTAGCTTGGATCAAGCGAGCATGGTAAAAATAGCAGTGCGGCCACAACAGCGCATGTGGTAGCTTAGGCCAGGTGAGTACCTACCTAGGATCTGGAGCCACTGCCACACCACACTGCTATTTCTGGTGCTAGCTAGAGCAAAGCTGGCAGGAGCATGTTTATTACACCCCATTCTACAGTGCAACCATACCTGAGAGGGGGTGTTAAAACACACCCTAGCTGAGACTGTCATTATCTTTGGGTATGTCTAGACTACATCTCTTTTTCGGTAAAGGGATGCAAATTAGGCACGTCGATATTGCAAATTAAGCCAGGTTTTAAATATCCTGCGCTTCATTTGCATAATGGCAGCTGCCACTTTTTTTTCGAAACGGGGCTTTTTTTTTAAAAAATTAAAAAACGGCAGTTTAGATGGGAATCTTTCGACAATAAAACCCTTTTTCAAAAGATCCTGTACTCCTCAAAAAATGAGGTATACAAGATCTTTCAAAAATGGGTTTTATTTTCAAAAGATTCCCATCTACGCTGCCGGGATGTTTTTTGTTTGTTTGTTTTTCTGAAAAAGCCCCGTTTCAAAAAAAAAAAAAAAAAAAAAGCGGCAGCTGCCATTATGCAAATGAAGCGCAGGATATTTAAATCCCGGTTTCATTTGCAATATGGATGTGCTTAATTTACATCCCTTTACTGAAAAAGGGATGTAGTCTAGACCTACCCTTAACATCTCAGAGCATCACAATCATTAGTGTATTAATCCTCACAGCACCCCTGGGAGGTACAGCAGTTCTGTAAACTCCATCGTACAGATGGGAAACTGAGGCACGGAGACTAAGGGTAAATTTTTCAAAAGGGTCTATTTGACTTTGGCTCTTAAGTCCTTGTGTTCTGAATGACTTAGGAGTTTTAAGTCTCACTGCCTAAGATATTTAGGCACTTTGGAAAACGTGCCCAAGTGACCTGTCTCAGGTCACATAAAGCAGAGGACTGAACTAAGGTCTCTCAAGCTCACACCCTAATCATCAGCTCCTCCTGCCTCTCTAGAGAGGGAGAGAGGACAAGGAAGCAACTGCCAAGGTCTAAAACACAGGAAGCGGCTGAGGGAAGAGCCAGAGATAGTTCTTGCCTTTAAAATTCCTCCTACCCTGCACTGGAGCGTCATTCATTTTCTCACTGAATTCAGAGGAATTCACCTCGCCGTTCCGGAGATATTTATAGAGGCTGGCTGCTCTTGCTCTATGGCAGGGTTTCTCAACCTGTGGGTCAGGACCCAACACTGGGTCAACACATTGTTTCAAAGGGCTATGAAGCATCTCCTGTCCCACTGGGCCGGCCGGGCTCATCACCCTGTTTCAACATGTTCCAATGCACATTTGGTCCAGTGAGGAGACACAAGGCCAAAGTGAGCAGCACTGTAACCCAGGAGGACGCAACGGCAGGAGCGGAGAGCCCGGCCCACGTTACAGGAACTGAGGGAGTGTGGGGCAGGACTCAACTCTCCCTCCCCCTCGGGGGCAAGATCGGACCTAAACCAGCCAAGGCCCCTCCAGACTAGGCTGTGACAATCCATAAACACTTACAAATGGGTCCTGAGGAGGGACGTTAAAAAGCGGGGTTCTTTGGTAAACGTGTAACCACTGAAATTTTCCACTGGAGCCACCTGCTCCACTTCCCCTCTCCCCCTGCTGCTGCCTCTGAAACAGAGGCAGCAGCATGAGCTGGTGCTTGCCAGGAGCTGGCTCTTAAGAGAAGTGGAGGGGAGGGGGGCTTTTATCATAGGCAGCGGCACAGAGAGGTGGGGGGCAGCTTCCTGGGAGCCAGTGCTCACAGGAAGCCAGCTTAAAAGCCGGCTCTCCACACATACTGGCTCCTGCCTGCTCCCCTCCCCCACCCCCACTGCTGCCTCTGATACAGAGGCAGCAGTGTGTGTGTGGGGACGAGGAGAGAAATCTTGCATGTAACCGTGACAGTTAACTGATGAGCCCAGGCTCATCGATTAACCATTTAAACCTATGCACTGACACATCCCTAGTCCTGAGCCCCTACAAGTTGAGAACCGAAGGTCTAGAGCAGGCTCAGCTCTGAAAACCATTTGGCACCAGGAAGGGAAATGAGTTTCCATTAGTGAGATTACATGGAGGTAATCTCTCTTATCTGATCCTTCCCCCAACCCATATCTACCCCAAAATTAAGGAAGAAAGTTTTGGGGGGAAGCGGCCTTAGATGGAGGCCTTTGGGCTGAGTACTACCACATTCGTAACACAAGCGAAAGCCTTGGCATCTTCATCTGAGTTCCAGAAAGAGAAAGTGTTTTCCTCCATGTCACTTCCTGGGGACGACTCATGTTGTCCAACCATGTATAAGTTAGAACATAAGAACGGCCACACTGGGTCAGACCAAAGGTCCATCTAGCCCAGTGTCCTGTCTGCCGACAGTGGCCAGCACCAGGTGCCCCAGAGAAGGTGGACCGAAGACAATGATGTTGTTCTTTTCTTTTTTTGGCTGCCAATTCCCTTTCTCCTGTTTTGTGTTTTTCCTGCATAGTGACCAGTCTCCTGTTAACCCAATGGGAAAATCGCACACACAGGAGCCAAAGGCTCAATGTGAGAATACAACGCTGTGTCTTTAAGGCAGGGGTCTCAAACTCATGGCCCCAGCAGCTTCACAACCCAGCCCCGGAATCCGAGGGTTAAATCACTTAGGGGCAGCAGGTGGAGCTAAGAGACACATGGTGGGGGGGAATGCGCGGCGACTCCCATGTTGTCCCCTACAGAGCCCTGCCGGCGTGGGCTGCCCACTGGTCTGCTAGGAGGATTTGAGGACTGACACCGGCCCGAAGGTAAACTGAGTTTGCGGCACCGGCTTTAAAGGCTAAAAGCATTATGGGTTGACTGCTGGAGACCTGTTGTCTCCAAGTGCATTACTTGGAGGTGGGCAGCTGGGTTGTACGCAGAGGGAGGCTGAAGGAGGTCTGTGGGTCAGACAGAAACCAGGGTCCTCCCCTGCTCATTGGTTAGCTCGGTCCCTGTTGCCTTGGGGGTTCTTTGGTGTTCAAGGGAGTCGCGCTCTTAGTTTCTGTTCAACGGCGTGTGAGCAGGATTCAGGAGTTGTTCTGGGAGTGGGGGGGGAGGGGGTGTCTCTAAGGGCTTGACCATTTTGCAAGGGTGTCCATGGCTGTCGCTTGTACATGCTGGCTGCATAGTACAATTAGTGGCACTCACTAAGGTCTCTGATCACCTGGCTTAGTGAATTAGCTATAGGCTCCTTCCCCCTCAAACTGCAATGTTATGGGCTACCGGTGCAGGGAGAACTGTAGCCGCTGGATCGGGAACCGGGAGAGGTCCAAAAGGAAACCAAACCTGAAAGCCGTTCTAAGTGTTCCCTTACACCCCAATCACTGTGAAATCAGCCCTCTCCGGGCCCCATACTCTACCATGGTGATTCCCAGACTCCAGATATCCGATTTGACACTGTATCCCTTCTGGTTTAGTTCTGGGTTGATTCTTTCAGGCTGGAAAGAGAGATGAGGACAGGTTGAAAGACACCTCCAGGCTCAATTCCCGCCTTGCTCC
Source organism: Pelodiscus sinensis (assembly GCF_049634645.1). Classification (NCBI taxonomy): domain Eukaryota; kingdom Metazoa; phylum Chordata; order Testudines; family Trionychidae; genus Pelodiscus; species Pelodiscus sinensis. The sequence goes on along the minus strand of NC_134730.1, from coordinate 23,986,421 downwards.
GCCCCTCTCCATCCCCTCGGTACGCCCATTACGATCTCCCCAAGCACAGCCACTGTCCCCTTGGTGTCAACAACTATCCCCAGCACCAGTCGGCACCAGCCCACGAACCGACACTTCACAGCAGGGAGGGGAGGCTGCAGCCCTAGCCAGGCTGAATGCACAGGATCAGCCTTCAACCCCAAGGGGAGTGTTTGAGGGGAACCCCATATGCAAACGTCACTCCCCTATTACCTCCTGGCTGGATCTGGCCCAGACTCTCTGATGGGCAACCAGACTGGGGACTGGCCATGGGTGGCATTTGCATTCTGAGGTCTAGCTGGTGGAAGCGGAGTTCCTTTTCCCCCCGGCTCCCCATTCCAAACATATCACGCTTGGAGACTGGAGGTTTCAACTCTCTAGGGACCTGGAGTCTCCGGTAGGTGTTTGCCCCTGGGCCCACGCAGTGAAGCTGTGGGGGAAGGATTCTTCTGGGGGAAGCATTTCACACCCACGCTCGCACAGATGTGCCAAAGAGCATAAGAACGGCCACACTGGGTCAGACCAACGGGCCATCTAGCCCAGTATCCTGTCTGCCGACAGCGGCCAACACCAGATGCCCCAGAGGGAGGGAACACAACAGGTAATCATCACATGATCCCTCCCCTGTCATCCATTTCCAGACAAACAGAGACTAGGGACACTGTTCCTACCCATCCTGGCTCATAGCCATTGATGGACCTAACCTCCATGAATCTATCTAGCCCTTTTTAGAACCCTGTTAAAGTCCTAGCCTTCACCACATCCTCTGGCAAGGAGTTCCACAGGTTGATTGTGCAAGGCAGGGGAGACCCATTCTGACTTGGAAGCAATAAAAAAAAAAAAAAAAAACCTGCTGCTATACAGACAGATCAAATGTGGTGGGGAACCGTGGGCCAAAGGACAGCATTCACCATGTCCCTGTGTCGTACAGCAGTGCGATCTTCCCCCGCTCCACCCATCCATACCGGCTATGGCTCTGAAAGGGATATTCCAACCCATCTCTTTAAAGCAGAGGTGGGGAACCTTTTTTGGGTCGGGGGCCACTGACTCTTAGAAGAATCAGTCGGAGGCCGCACACAAGTGAGAAGTGCAAAAAAGAAAAAACCCCACAAACACACAAAACACACATCCTCCAAACCCTCGCTGATGTGGCCCCCAGGCAAAGAAGAAGAAAGTAATTCCCTGCATTCCCCTCGCACACCAGAGCCTAGAGGGGCCCAGGCTAGTGGATTGTGTGTGCTTCAGCCCCAAAGGGGAACAGTGAAGGTCTCCCCAATGCTGGGGAGGTAGCCCTGAGCCTCGAGCGCCACCTCCAGCCCTAGGTTCCCCGCCCCTGCTTTAAAGAGCCAAAAACAGGCCGCTAAGTGAATCCAAACCAGCAGCTGTCATGAGGTCTCAAACGTGAAGGGCCCTAATGTACCTGACCCGTCTACACTGACCACTCCCTGGTGCTCTTGCTGCTTTTTCAAGGAGGAGCCTGGGTGTAGCTGAAAGTGTTATTGTCCCCACTGTGCAAACAGAGCCACTGAATCAAAGTGAGGTGACAGGGCTTCCTTACGATCACACAGTCAGTCAGTGTCGGCACCAGGAGTCGTGATTCCCAGCTGTGAGCGTTAGCTGTAAGAGCCCGCTCTCTGTGTTTACAACTAATTGGACAACGACTGCAGAGGCACGTGTCAGTAAGCGAGCTGCTGGCAGGCATGCTGGAAGTTGCCCTCTTGACGCCTCCCGTTTTAAGATCATCTATTGCCCAAGGTCAGGCCCCCCACCGCAGCAGAGCGGTCAGTTTCCTCCACGTCTTTCGTGAAGCGTCTCGACTTACAGCCATGTAGGGCTTGCATCCGGCATCCATGGTTTTAGCAACAGAGTCAACGAGGTAACCGCTAATTCCAAAATCGCACATTTTCACCTGCCCCTGCGTATTGATCAACACGTTAGAGGGCTTTACATCTGCAAGAAGGAACACACACCATCGTCACTGTCGCAAGTGGGCCTTGTGCTCATCGTTTTTAAAGCATCCCTGCGAGCGAACCAGGTGGGTTAACTTCCTACCACCAGAGGGCACCAAATATCGACCGTGTCAGCCCAGGCAGGCTCATCAGCCCGGCTTTGTAGCTACTGCAGGAAGATTGGGAGCAGCTCCTAATGCGGAGGATTGTCTCTGTTGACACAAGCTCCTCCCATGTCTTATAAGCACAGCCCACAGGCAAACTAACAGGTTTTCCCCGTGATCGTTACTTTGAGTAGACCCCACCGACAAGAGCGATGCCACCGAGTAGCACCCGGGTGCCTCTTGGTGAGTATCGGCAGCACCGATTCCAGCATTCTCCCCCGTGAAAATCCATAAGGGGGTGTTAACTGAAGATGCTTTTGCAGAAGCATGAAGGAAAGGCCAAGAGATAACATGAGAAGGGGGCAGGTGGCAGGGAAGGGGGGGGATTCCAGGAAGACAGGAGGAGAAAGAAGGGGTGGGAAAAGGAGAGAAGGGAGCTGGGGAAAGGAGAAACTCGTAAGACAAGATACAGAAGCCAAAGTTCTCTCATTTTGGTGCTCAACTGGCGATCCTTTGGGCCTGAATCAGAGGTGCACATGGGGGTGCCAGGACAATGGATGGAGCGGGGTTACTGAAAGCCACTGAACCAAACTATAAGCCCTGTAGATAACCCTAGTTCCAGCACCTATGGGTGCACCTGCAGCTCTTACTGACTTCCGCTGGAGTTGGGAGAACCCACGTTTTTTTGAAATCGGTCCCAAGGTGTTGGAAATCCTATTTTCTAATCACACTTACCAGGCCTCCTTCGCCATCCTATCTGCACACCCCACGCTCATTAATGTGTGAGGCAGGCCAGCCAGTGCTATTAACCCCATTATTCAGAGAGTGTCTCCCTTTCCTAAGAGACTGCCCAAGGTTACGCAAAGAAGCCTCAAGCAGAGCAAGGACTTGAACCCATCCTAGGGCAGGGCTCTCACCTCACTTCACCTCTCTCCTGAAACACTTGCTCCAAATACATGCATTACAGTACTAAAGAGCTGTAAGGACATCTGAGGATGGCTGGCAGAACCAGCTCCCCTTGCACATGCTAATCAGAACTTAAGAGATTCATGGTATTTAATATCTTGCCTCTAATCAGGGCTTTGCAATGCATCAGGAAGCCGAGATTGGAATAAGGGAATTTCAATTGTAATCAACTACGCAAAAAAATTCCAGACGCAAAATGGCATTTCCCACCCGCCATCAAATGTCCAGAAAGCTCGACCTCAAGCACACTCATGACAGACGATCCCCCTGTTACATCTGAACTCCTGTCATTTCAAACAACGCTTTCCCTCAGCAGACATGCTGCAGATACGGGCTTTTTTTTTTTCCCCCCAGAGCATGGAAAACAATCCTTTACATCAACGTGCCAACTAGTGAAAGAGCAAGTTAGTCACTTTCCTGTCATGTAGGTTCTTGGTATCTGCCTGAATGCGGGTGGTTCCTTTAAAGGGGACACGGTCAAGAGAGTTTAAGCCCCAAATTTAAATTCTGTTAAAAACAAAAAACAAACAAACAAACACCCGCTCCCCCAAACGACAGAGAAATTATGCCACCGTTTGGAGTGCAGACACTACAGTGTCGCATGAGTACATGAAGTGTGACACTAAAGAGGAGTACCAAAAAACCCCCCAAAAAATACGTCAATGAATTATTATTGCTATTATAAACTGCTGTAGCATCTGACAGCTTCAGTTACAAACCAGATGCCGCTGTGCTAGGTTCTGTACCGACACAAACTTTTTTTTCAGTTTTAATCATTTTGCATTATTATTAGGGACACTGGTCAGGAAAGAGTTTGAAGCACAGACTGTAAGATATTTACCCTGCCAGAGTCTCTAATATTACCAAACACTGCAGACTTGATCACAAATCTGGAGGTCAAATTCCATTGCTGGAGGGGAAAATTTTTAGGCCCCGATTTTTATTTCTTAGTACCTATGTCAGTCTTTTTAAAACTCAAGCTATTGATAACTGTACGTTGCCTACCTCCCCCACAGGATAAGCTGCTGATCTAGCCTGCATCTAAAAGTTCTGGCTGCATTAGAGGGTGAACAAGCTGAGATGTGTTACCTAAGGGCGTGTCTACACTAGGAAACTATGTAGTCCGAGCCAGGCTCCGTTCAAGTGGACACGCTACCTTGGCTTAGAGCCCCAGGAAGCACTGGGGAGTCGTTACTTTGAATAACTCTGAGGAGTAGCTATTTCGAAACAGCAGCACTGGAGCATCCACACGACCGCTATTTCGAAATAACTATTTCAAAATTAGCATTATTTCCCGAGGAAAGCAGAAGTGCAGATTTCAAAAGAAGTATCCCGTTATTTTGGAATAATGGGCTTGGTAGTATGGACGCTCCACTTATTAATTCAACCTAAGTGGGGTTATTTTGAAATAAAGCCCTAGTGTAGACCAGGACTAAGTGTAAACGCCACCAAAGGGCAGCTCTGTTCCCATTCCGCACCCGGAGGGTATCTGCATATGCAGAATCTGACTGCCAGCCCGTCCCAGCCAATGGGAGTCTATCCATGGGCGTCAATAAGGTCTCGGTCAGGCCTGTCATTAGCCACGGGTGCCCATCCCAGCATGCAGTGGGGAAGCAGAAGCAGGGGAGAAATCCAGTGAAGCAAGCAGACAAATCAGCCATTTCTTCTGCCGGCCAAGTGAAGAGGGAGGCTGTTTTGTGTCTCCTTGGGAGAGACGTGCCAGCATGTCGATGGAATTTTAAGAGCAGCTCAACATTCTATCCCCTTGGTTACCGCTCATCCTAACCAAGCTTTGGGTTATCCTGGGTTACTGAGCCACAGAATCTCCCCTGCCTCCCAAACCTCATTTATTTGGGCCACTTTTAGTGGGCACTGAGTATAACCTTTTTGCTAGACAAAGTGCACAACACAGGGCTCTGTAAGAAACAGGGGCTACGCCAGTCACACTTACCTCTGTGAATTACGGACAGCTTACTATGTAGATGTTCTAGTGCTTTTACAATCTGAAACATAACAAACCTACAGTGAACCACGGCTGGCAGCAGCACGGCGTGGCCAATCCAACCCTGCTAGCCTCAACAGTGACTGCCCCATGCTCGCCCCACCCGCTCCAATCTCGGTTTGTCGTTCCGGAAGCGTGCTAGGGAGGCGGCGTGCTCAGTGAGGGCTAGTGTGCCATTTTAGCGCCCCCTAGTGGAGAGCTGAGAATGCAGCTCACACGAGTGAGCCACATTCAACCTTGCTTACTATAAAGGAAGGAATTCGTGGAGGGGGGTAGGGCTTGCTGTCCCCCTCCAGCCCTGGGTTTACTATTCATGGCAATGGTTGCGAGAGAGGTGAGCATGCAAAACGTGCTCCTGCGTTGGCAAGGACACCTCTCTGATTGCCCCTTGACTGTCCCCCAGCAGGCAGATCTCCTCCCCGCAATCAAGAGCTAACTTCCCTGTGCTCCCTGCCGCCCAAAAGGAATGTGCATGCCCAGGAATGATGCTGCCTTGATGGGGAGAAAAAGCTGCTGGCGTGCGCTCTCCACACAAATTGCTTTTCTTCGGGCTCATAATTGAAAAGCAGATCGGCAGCTTGGTGAGTCTTTTCGGCTCGTAACTGCAGACACGTAACCACACACCAAACAGGCATCTGCATTGCAGCTGGGCTGCTGGCCAAGTTCATCCCAGGGCTCAGAGGGCAGGGACGTTAGATCCTCACAGCCTAGGTTTAGAATAGACACAACACACCCGCCCATACTTACAGAGACGGCTATTTTCCCTAAGATATCTTCAGGGATCGTCAGGCCTTTGTCAATGACATGTTTGTAGAATTTGTCCAGTGAGGTATCCATCAGCTCCATGCAAATCCACACATCTCCCTGGGGGAAAGAGAAAGCAAACATTTGTCCCATTTCTCCGATCGCCCGCACCCTTGATTTGCTCTTGCTGGCTTTTTAAAAGTCTTGTAGAAGATTGCACCGGGCTTTCCTTGCTCTTCCTGGATTAAGAGCAACATATCTGACTGATAATACGGTGTTGCCCTCCACGGCTCAGGGGTTTCGAAAAAAACCAGACATTGGGCGAAAATGTCCAAAGTGACTAACTGGCTTAGGAATCTAAGTCACATTGAAAGCCAATAGGACTCACTTTCCCAAGTGCCCGTGGCCCCAAGATTTTCACAAGGGACTAGAGATTCCAAATGCTCCATTTTTTGGTGGCTCAGCTCAGACTCCTGAAAGGGGACAGATGTTCAGAGGATGGGTGCTCAGCATTTTCTGACCATCAGGCCCCTCAGTCGTGTCCCAGGTTCCACACCCAAAAGCTGAGGTTCCCAAAAATCACGTGTCGCATTTGAAAATTTTGGCCTTAAATCACGCCTGAAAATAGGACTGAGCTGCTTCTGAAAAATTCCCCACGGTGATGTTCTTCTCTAGTTCCCTGGCTCAATTCAAGTCGAGAAGATCAGTATTTATCAGTGGAGGGATGTTTTGGAAAATTATGTGTTACACATACTTGGGTAAGATCGCCTGGCTATGATAATCCGGAGGTTAGATTAGAGATGCTAAGGGTTCTCCTGGCTTTAAACGCTATGCAACTCAACATGCCGTGAGCTGATGTTCTCGGCACATAACTGTCTAAAAAAAACACCACAGAAACTGGTAGTGCCATTAAGATGCTTGTCCCACCTCACCCAGAATCCAAGAGGGTTTCGTCTCCCCTGATCGAGAAAGCCTTCATAAATCAGATCATAAGTTCCTTTAGGTAGGGATCTTGGTTTTATATCTATCTGCATAGCAGAGTACCCGCCCATCAGTGGTGGTGTATTAAAACCATCATCTAGCTCAGCCGTGGCCAACCGCGGCTCATAAGTCTCATGTGGCTCCCTCCCCCCACAGGGTGTGGCTCGCAAAGCCCCCCCAGTGGCTCGTAAAGCTGCCTCCGTGCTCCCAAAAACAGCTCTCCCCCTGGCTCCCTGTGTTGACCTGGGCAGGAGAGTTGTCCGGCGTGGCCATTAAAGATGGCAGCAGCTGGGGGAAGCCTGACGTGGCCAAAAAGCCTCTAAACGTGTTTTCTTAAAGGGGCAGAGCTTTTTTTTTTTTTTTTTGCTCGACCAAATGCTGCTATTAAAGGGAGCAGTCCTTTTTTTTTTCCCCCCTCCTTTTTCTCCTTGACAACTTTGCCCTGGCTCTTCACGCTGGATCCACTGAGATCTTGGCTCTTTGCCCAGAATGGCTTGGCCACTCCTGATGTAAGTAAAACAGCAACAGGCAACCAAGACTAGTAAGTGGGCCTCACGAGCGGCCCTCCTTCATCTCAGTGGGCCACAAGATTGTCATAACCAAGGCGGTCTTCCAGGACAGGGTAGTTTTGCTAACCGTACTTGGGTACCTAGAATTTGTAGGGTGTGCCATTCAAACTGTAGCAGTATTTTGATTGGGTGCAGAGGGAGCGTGCAGCTCTCACAGTTGCTGTCGTGTGCAATCAGCACACACCTCGCTTCACAGGCCCTTGATAAACATGCGTGTCACTTTAGTAATACTGCTAGGGGGAAAAAACTATGCAGACTGAAAGCAGCAAAATCTGGCAACCCCGCACCTGGGCAACAGTAAACAAAATGTCTTGTAGGGCACGCATGGAACTGAGATTGGCCGCAGGTTGTTCACCCCGATCTAAAAGATGTTCAGACACTCCAGGGAAGGACGCAGCAAAAGTGCCTAGCTGGCTGGGGGAAAGGCTTACAATATCGTCTAATCTTCTAGCTTACGTTTTAAAAAAAGAACAGTGCCCATCACGAGAGCCCTACAGGGATACAAAATTGATATCGGCATCTGCAAAAATGAGCCACAGACATCTGCATCCACAAATGTGGATACCCGGGGATACAAGGCAGACATCCGCAAACTGGCAAGGTTCCAGATCAGGGCTACTCAACACGCGGCCCGTAGGCTGCATGCGGCCCACAGCCTGTTTGTCTGCAGCTCACAGTGTGGTTTGGGTTTATGCAGGGCTCAGAACACAGCCTGTGGGGGGGGAATCCTTTGAACATGGCCTCTACTGGGAACACGCTCCATAATGGAGTGTCAATATAACGGTCTTCTGTTGATATGCTTTATAGTAGTTAAATTCCTGGACTGTCATTGCTCATTAAATGTGCTGTCATGGGTGGAAATCAGGTAAATATTGCATTTTATTAATAGCAGCAGAACTGACTTAAATGGGGCCTGCGTGTTGTGTAGTCTTGCCTTAATCTTTGTATTCATACCCATCAGCGTGAACAAAGTTATTTGCATAGATTTGCACGTATGTACAACCACACTTAAGGTGCGGCCCTCAGCATGTGCTCTGAGTATTACTGAGGCCCCTGGGGCTTTCAAAGTTGAGTAGCCCTGTTCTAGATACTAAATTAGTATCTGCAAAAATAAGCCAGGGATCTCCATGGATTTGCAGGGCTCCACCCATCACAATGGTCTCCAAGGCAAGGAAGTGTGAGTGCCAAGTGGGGGAAAGACGTAGACAGGAATCCAGAATGCTGTACCTCTCGAAAGAGCGCACCGTAGAACGTGACAGTGAAGTGGCAGTCTACCGTTCTCATGGAGATGTCCAAGTCCATTAGTAACCTCTTCTGCTCCTGGCTATTCACTGTGGCTCGGATCCGCTGGAAGAGAGAGCATTTTAGCACTGGCTGTTAGTCTCCCAGCTGCATGCAGGATTTCACTCACATATGCACTTACAACACCTACACAAGGGGTAAGCGCCACGCAGCACAACACACCCAAGTCCCGGCATTTACTCCGGTTTGTAAATCATTTCCCCATTTTGCAAGTGAGAGATTTTTAAAGTATTGTCCGGGGTTTCTCTTCTGGTGCCAGAGCCTTTCGGGGTAAAAAAGCAACAATGGTAAAATAAAAATGAATGCCGGTGAATATGGATGGAAATGGGTCACGTTCAGAATACAGGCCGCAGATTAAGAGTGCAGGACAATTATTGCTTTAGTCGGAGGGATTACAACAAAGATGACTCCCCTTTATTCTAAAAGCATGTCATGTTGCATTGGAGGTGGGCTAGACGAATGGTGCACACAGACACTTCTTGCAAGCGTTTGTTCTGTTTGCAATAAGAGAAATTCACCGCTCCCTAAAGTTCTGACGCGGGGAAGGAGAGGCTAAAGGAAACTCCTTAACTTAATAGAGAAGGAATAGGCAACAGAGAATACACCTCCTTGTATGCTGGGGTGCTTCTTCATCCACCCACAAGTCTTCTGGGATCTCCATGATCTGCACATGCCTATTAAAAGCAGGTGCTGTAAATTATATGTGACCCTTGAGCTCCGGTTAAGAGGCCCACAGGTAAAACATGAAACCTCCTGGGACAAATTCACCCTACTGCAGTTTGTTTTCACTCAGGCCAGGTCCACACTATGGGAGAAGGCCGGCTTAAGGTATGCAATTCTAGCTACGTAAAAAACGTAGCTGGAGTCAACATACCTTATGTCAAGTTTGGCACCAACCTCACACCGGAAAGTCAATAGGAGAAACGCTCCCGTCAACTTCCCTTACTCCTTGCAAGGAACAGGAGTACCGGTGCCCACACGGGTGCCCTCAGTATTTGATTTAGCGGGTCTTTACTAGACCCGCTAAATCAAATGTGGAAGATCAACCACTGAAGCGTTGATCTTCCTGAAAGTGGAGACGTGGCCTAAGCCAGAGTATAGATCAACACAAAGAAAACAAGTGCATTTTCAAAACCTGAGGGCATAGGTGTTTTAAAGTCCTAGTGAAGACAGGGCACGTTCTAGACTGAACCTTTGCTAGGTGAGCAAGTGAATAATTTGCCCTGTCTACACTAGGATTTTTTAAAATGTCTGCTGTCATATTTGAAAAATGCACCTTTTTTCCAAGTGTAGATCTGAACTTCTACTAGGCGTTAACATCCCACCCGTTTTGGCACCCAGTTGCTCCATATGGAAAGAGTAAATCCCTTATCAGGTTAAAACCTAGTCTACACTACATTCTCCACCCCTCACCCCTGTTGTTGATCTAATCTATGTAACTTCTTGTATGCTAATAGCATAGCTGAAATTGACATACTTAGAGCAGTGTCTTCCATAGATAAGGTTGGCAGCTGACGCTCTCCCGTCGACTCCACCTACTTTTCTCATACTGACGAAGTACCGGAGTTGATGGGAGAGGGCTCGGAGGTCGATTTATCACGTCTAAGTAGATGTGATAAATCAACTGCCGGTGGGTCAATTGCTGCAGTGTCGATTCACCATGTGGCGAAGGCCTACTCAAGCAAAGGTAAGAATGGAAACTTATGTTGATGACAGCCCAAAGGGTCAGCACACATACACACACAGAAAACACCATAGGAGTCTCACTCTACCTTCACCGCCATGATCTGCCCGCTAGGCATGTGCCGCATCTTCTCCACCACCCCGTACGCACCTCGGCCCAGTTCAGAGATCGGCTCCAGGTCGTCCGCCTTCACTTCAAAGTTCTGTGGGAGGGAGAGAGCCAGAGTGAAAAGGTCAAAAGCAAAAGAACGTGTGCAACACGGGCCGCATGGTCAGTGTGGTACAGGGAGCCAAGAACTTCTAAGATCTTGCTTGCATACCAATTCCCATTGGTGGGCAGATAGCCTCTCCTCTCCATGCCCGTTTCCCTCTCTTCAAGATAAGAATACTGAATCTAATCCCCAAGGAGTGTACGAGGATTAGCTAGTTCATGATAATTAACTGAGTTTCCAGAAGCGAGACTCTAAAGGTGACTAATAGCATCTCACATGGAGCTGAAAGAGCTTTAAGAACAGATTTCCTCATCCTTTCAGTTTTATTTCCTAATTCTTAGCAAGCAAAATCAACCAAGACAGTTTCCATTTCACTTGGTTTCACTTTTAGGTTCTCGGCACTGCAGCGGTCGCTGCAAATCCTGCTGGAAAATGCTGAAAAAAACCTCTTCCCAGAGCATGTCTAAAAGAAATAATCCAAGGAAGTATTTCTAAATGGTCTTCGGGTTTGAAAAGCTCACGTCTACAAACCTGTACTGGGGCCAGATCAGAACTGAGAGCGCCACTTTAAACCTCAACAGATTTTGTCTAGCGTTACAGATTGCTTTCTCTTGGCCTTGAAGAAAGGACGACTTCATTTTGCGCTCCGTAGTCTGCCCTGCCCCTTCTTCTTTTCGATGCAATATTGTGCACAGGGCCGCATTTTTGCTTATTGTTATTTTGGCATTTTGAAATCGGTCTTTGCACCTCAAACCGACCCTTCTGTACGCAGAACGCACCGCCTCAGAAGTCAATCACCCTGCTGACAGCGACTGGATATAATGAACCGATTCACAGCCCATAAGCCTACACCACTTTCTGCCTGAGAAGCAGAAAAGCTGCTGCCTGAAAAGTGCTGTCTGGAGAGGATTGCGAGAGCTCAGGTGTGCACACTGGGTGACTGTACAGCTAGGACGCGGGCTGTCCGGTCACAATTACACAAGCTGTAAAAATAGCCTTCAACTAGCATTTGTGTGTTAACATGGAGCTGAACATGCTTTTTCTGCCCGGCACGTTGCCTGTTGTTTAATGCAAACTCCTCCTAAATGTACACTTTGTTGCTAAGTTGAAGAACTCTGCCTGGAAGAGACAAGAGAAAGGAACATGGCACTTGCTCTAGGATCAAGTTAACACAGCTTGTGGAAGAAGAACATGAAGATATTGCCTAAAGTCAGGGGCCACTAAGTCACAGAAAAATCAGTCGGGGCTGCACACAAGTGAGAAGCAGAAAACCCCCCCACAAGACGCACTGACCAACACTTGGAGACTTGCTACGGGACTGAATCGCAAGTGCCAGCTTGCCCTGCTGAGGTAGGAAGCCCCGAGTTTTGTTGCAGGCCGGATCCTAGTAATCCAGGGGCCGGATCTGGCCTTCAGGCCGAAGTCTCCCCTGTCCTAGAGGAACTTTGCAGGAGAAATGCATTCTGGGACAGAGACCAGCTAATTCCAACCTGGGTACTGACTGCTAGCCAAATCAAGTCTCCCTCTTCCACTGGGAGCCATTTTTTTTTTTTTAAAGTTTGAGCTCTGTATTTTATGAGGGTATGTGTCTGCACCTTCCAGCATGGTATTTCTGCCTCCATGCAGAGCTCCTTCTGGAATTCTCCTCCTGAGGGCTGCTTTTCTTGGAGCAAGGGATCACTGAGCTGTGGACCCCTCACACACGTTCCCTCTTCCAGCCCCTGCTCTGTGCCAGGAAGCAACATGAGAACCGCCAGATCCTGTCTTCCGAAAGCGGCCAATGCCAGGTGCCACCGGAGAGAATCCACAGACTAGGGATCCATCCCTCGTCGCCCATTCCCAGCTTCTAAATAAATGGCAGGGCCTGGTTCTGATCTGATGCAGGAAGAGGTAAACTGCCATTTTCATGCCCTGGTGCCACGTTCTAACAACAAAAAGCGATTCGGGATCCTCCTCGTGGCCAGCACTATAGGACGGGAAGGGGTTCGGAAATCCCTGAAGCCTCTTTGATCTCTTCCTCTCCTCAGGCGGACAATCCATGGTGCTGGAGTCCTGCAAGCTATTGGGGTTGACTTGGCTGGCTTTGATTATATTTCAGGAAGGGAAAATGGGTTCTCTTCCTTATCATCCACTGTGCCTCCCATTAAGTGTAGTCAGCATGAAAGCTAGAGGAGGTGTCCTTTGCCACGATGCCCAGGCTGAGCAATTTGGCTTAACAGCGCCCCAGGGAAATAGAGGAGGAGTTCGGCTTTGAAGTGAACAGTCCAACCACCGAGAGTGGAAGTTCACACCTCAGCTGGAGCTAGGGACATTGCTCCTGGGGAACGAGCCAGTCATCAAGGGGAGGCAGGAAAAACAAGAAAACAAACCAGCCCTACTCTCTGCTCCCTCTGGGGTGAAGAGAAAATGGTTATTTGCACAGTAACCAAGAGCCCCAAGTCAAGTTGTTCCCCAGCTCAGCTTTGAGGTGTCCGTGCGCATGTGCACCCACGAGTTCTTGATCACTGCTCCCCTATGGTATGTCCCTCCTCAATGGTCAACAGTATCTCAGGCTGTTGTGAGGCGATAACACCTGAGGCTGGCAGCAACCAGCTTCCGGCTGTAGGAAGAAAGAGTCTCCATTTGGTTCTCCTTGATTGCAAAGGTTTGCTATAGGGAAGGGCAGAGAGTGTGAAGGTAGGTATGAGAAATGGGGGCATCCTAAGCATCGGATGCCAATGTGGAGAAACCCCTACCCCGAATGGACATCGCACGAATGGGCCAGTCACAGGGAAATGCCCAGCAGAGAATCGAGCCTGGGGGTGGGCAAAATTTTTTTTGCTGGGAGCCACTTCAAAAATTTCTGCCACACTGGAAGGGGCGTAGCCGCACTGGACGTGGCCGGGCCTCGAGCAGAAGAGGCGGGGCCTCAAGCGGAAGGGGCGGGGCCAGGATACTTCCCTGCTTCCCCACCCACGGACCATGATTGGTCTAGGGGTGGGGAAGCGCGTGAAGTCTTTGCCCCCCTCCCAGAGGTTCCCCCTAGATGCCCATACCCCTGGCGGTGGGAGGAGACTTAGCACGCTCCCTCTTCTGCCCCCAGGCCAATCAGGACCTGGGGGCAGGGGCATGCGCAAAGCCTCCTCCTGCCTTGGCAGGAGCGTGTGGCACTTCTAAGCGTTGTGTGCTCCTTGCAGGGTGGAGCCAACTTCATGCATTTCTTCCCACTCCCAGGCTGTAATTGGCCTGGAGGCGGGAGAGTGGCAGTGCTCTGCAGGCTGATCAACCCGCTTGGTCCTTTTTGCCTACCCGATCCAGCTGTTGGCCAGCATTCTAAGCAGCCTCCCTCCACGAGGATGCCTGGCCCACATGACGCTCTCACTCAGTATCCTACATCTAGACCAGCAGCAGGGAACCCTAGCCAACGCGCATCATCGACTCTGCTCACAGGGACTCCATCCAGGAATTCTCTGGAGTCCGTGGGATCACCAGAGTTCAGATCGTGCAGCTGGCCTTCCTAGAAAACTTCACCGGAGACCTTCTGAGAAAAACCCTCAGCCTGCATCCAATTCAAGTGAATTTCGAAACCCTGCCTCGGCTCCATGTCCGCCTGTGCTGAGGGAGTCCCTGGGGGAGCTGGGCAGCCCGCCGCGTGCGAAGCGCTGGACTCCGCCAGCTGAGGAGACACGTGTGAATGCTACAGCTGAAGGAGGACTTTGTGCCAAACAATGGCTCAGGGCCAGGGGTGTGGGTGCAACTAAATCAGGGCAGATACTCCAAGTGGCCGAAACTGCTCTCTCAGACCACTGAAAAGTAAATTTCTCAGGCTGCGTCTTGTTAGCCTGTATCGATCCCAGTGGTGGGAGAACGAAGCAGAAGAAAACTATTAACATTACCCAGGGCTCAGCCATCAGCACCTTGTTCCTGACGACATGTTACTATTAACACCTTTAAGCGTGTGGTGTTGGGGGTGTCATGAAAAAGCCACGCAAAGGGGAAAGGATGCTGCGGGTGTCCCATAGGGAGGTGGGGCCACGCCCATTAAGCGGGGTAATTCCTCAGCGGACCAATGGGAGTCACCTCACAGGCCTTCACCACAGGATCTGCTTCTTGCTCAGTCCTCCCCCTAAACTGACGTTACTGAGCTGGCTGAACTAGCTTCTCTCCTCAGAGGAGGAGCCGGGCAGCCTCTTATGCGAGCTCTGAGCCTGTCTGCTTTCTAACCGATGTGCTTACCCACAAGATCCCTCTCACGCTCCCGCCCCTCCTTTTATTCAGCGTGTCTAGAAGAAAGACTGAGGCAGGTTCAATGAGATACGGCTAATGCCTCGTGAAGCGCAAATGTTTCAGCTGCGATACGGCCCCTGGCCACGCGGGTCTGAGGGTGGGTGAACCTGATAGAGCTACGCTGGGTCGTGGGTCTTCTTGACCGACTGCTATTCTATCTAGACTGGGAACGAGCGCTTGCTGGCTACAACCTGGCTAACGTGACCATACTAGGAGCATGGCTGCATACTTCTCATCCCTGTGTATCCATGGGGAAGGGCCGTTTCTTCAAAACCTGAGGAGGGGGGAAAATAACCTTAAACAAGAAAGAAAATCTGCTGAGTGGCTACCGTGCCAAAGGGGACACCGATTGCTCAAGTGCTTGAGGGTGTTTGGCTTACGTCCCCCCGCTCCACTTCAAAAAACTCTGGAAGGCTGCTGGTGTCCACTGTGACTGCACAGCCTGGTTTGTATTACTACTAATAATGATCATTAGGGCCCTTCCAAACTCACCATCCATTTTGGCCAATGTCATCGTTATAGGATTTTTAAAATTGTCCGTTTGAGGAGTTCAGCTCTTCCGATCTGAAACGTCATGGTGTTGTAGCTATAGGACTCCTGACCCCAAATAGGAATTGTGTGGCGCCTGAAAACATAGGGAGGTCGTGGTACTGCCACCCGCCTTTCTGCGCTGCTGCATGCAGCAGTGTTGCCTTCAGAGCTGGGCAGCTGGAGAGCAGCAGCTGCTGTCCAGAAGCCCAGCTCTGAAAGCAGAACTTCCGCCAGCAGCTGCACAGATGTAAGGATGGCCCGGTGTGATGTTACCGCCCTTCCTTCTGCACTGGGCCTTCAGTCAGCAGCCACCACTCTCCTGCCTCCCAGCTCTGAAGGTAGCAGTGCAGAAAGAAGGAAGGCATACCATGGTATTGCCACCCTGACTTCTGTGATGCTACCGTAAGATTCTGCCTTCAGAGTTGGGCACCTGGCCAGCAGCTGCCACTTAGCTCTGAAGGAAGCACCAAAGCAAGGGTCCCAATACAAGCCCCCTAAAATAACCTCATGCCCCCCTTGAAACTCCTTTTTGGGTCAAGATCCCCAATTTGGAAAACGCTGGTCTCCCTCGTGAAATCTGTTTAGTATGGTGCTCCTCAACTTTGGAAGCCCTGGAGGCCACAGTGATACAGCACATGCTGAGGGCTGCAACTTAAGTGTGCTTGTATATACTGGCAAAAATATATGCAAATAGCTTCTTTCACACTGACAGCCATGAATACAAAGATTAAGCCTCAAACGTGGCCAGGGTAAGCCAGTCAGCACCTCTCAGATTCTGCCCACAAGGCTAAGCAGCCAGCATTTCCCACAATGCCCTGGCACTCTCAGTACCTCCTCCCTCGGGACTAGAAATGCTGACACCCTGTACCCATCTGTTCCAGCCAGCCCTTCTGCTTGCGTCTTTCAATGCTCACCCCTCCTGGGAGACACCTTGCTGTTGTGGGGTGTGTTCCCAGTGGAGGTCATGTTCAAAGAATCCCACCCGTGGGCCATGTGTTGAGCCCCATGTAAACCCAAATCGCACCCACAGGCTGCGTGTTGAGTAGCCCTGGTTTAGTATAAAGAACAGCACACAACAAACCATATTTCACAGGAAGAGACCAGATTTCATGGTCCGCAATGCGTTTTTCACGGCCGTGAATGTGGTAGGGCCCAAATGACAACAATTTGCACTGTGATAGGGCCTAGAAGCTCCAGTCAGGCCCAGACCCACACTGTGCAAGGCGCGGTACACAATGAACACAAAGATCGTCCCTAAGCCCAAAGACTTTACAATTTTAATCTCCTTTTGCCAAACGCATGCTTCTAAGGAAACCAGCTTCACCACCGTGAACCTACCTCTGTCCTCTCAACCAGAGATATTTAATGACAGCCTTGATTCTGCAGAAAAAAATTTCCAGTTTCCAGAAACAGATTTAGGATGGGCATATAACCCTACACACACACACACACACGCATAAAATCTCTAGTGCTCTACTTTCAATAAACTGAATGATATGTGGTCACAAAGCTATGAACAAATACATAGCATGCGTTTCTATCTATTTCTCCAGTTAATTTTACTGAAGATTTTGGCAGTAAAGAGCATGTAATCCATGAACTTTCTGTCTGAATGGATAAACAATGTGTTCTGGATATGTGTAATAATCACATTTCTAAGTGCTGAATATAAATATTTACTTTTAACGGAGTGGCACAATGAACATCAGAAAACACAGGTGGTATGTGCCAGAACAGATTTTTTTGGAAGGGAATTAGCTGATCAAGTACAAAAGATGTTAGAAAATGGAGAAACGGGTAGTTTGGAGAGTATTGACAGAAAAGGTCAGTGGTTTTATGCTTAAAAATGGACAGGAAGCCCTGCCCTAAACTTTAAATCTTCCTCGTGTTCAGATTTCAGCACCCTTCCCACACACGAGCCAAGAATTATTTTTCTAAACAGGTTCCCCTAACTTAGTTCCCAGCCTTGTATACGCCAACACACATGAAGTCTCTGGTTGCCATAGCTCCTAACTGTACCTTCTCGCCAATAGAGATGCAGGCTTTGGAGTCCAAATCTCTAGGTGGCCTGTGTAAGAGAAAGAAAAAATAAACAACATGCAGAAAGCATCAACCAGAGACCTGACACAGATAATATTCAATAGGCACTATGGCTTTCAGAGCCCCTACTCCAAAGGCTATTACTCTGTGTACATGCGACTCCCAGGGGCCAGGCCTACACTAGACCCAGAAGGTCAGCTTAAGGTACACAACTCGAGCTACGTAAAATACGTAGGTGGAGTCAACTTACCTTAAGCTGAGTTTGGCACTTTTTTCATAGAGGGAGGGTGTGAAATGCTCCCGTCAGCTTCCCTTGCTCCTCGTGACTGCAAGAAGTACCAGCACCGACCAGAGCGGCCCTCAGCATTCCATTTAGTGGGTCTTAACTAGACCTGCTAAATCGAATGCCAAAAGATCAATCTCCAGCGTGGAAAGTTGAGACATGGCCTCAGTAATGCTAATGGGAGTTCTGGGCATAAGTTCCCCCCATGCTGATGGGACAGCAGCCCCCAGCAGTATATGCAGCTGCATCACCCTGAGTAGCCAAGCTGGTTTCCTAGCCTTCCAGGGCAACTAGATGTTGCCAAAGTTCACAAAGTCAACTCCAAACGGTGTTGGGAAGAAAGTTGCTGAGTTGGAATTTCACAAGCTTGCATCCAATTCCAGCACTAAGGAATTCAAAGAGATTACTCCCTTTGACAGGCTGGGACTGGAACCAACTCCTAAGAAACACAAGAAAGGGAGAGAGATGCCAGACTACAGAACATATTAAAAAGAGGCAGAGAGGGAAAACACAAGCTCAGTTTCACTTCTGTCTCAGAAGTAGCATTGGGCCCCAAGTGAACCTGGGGCTAAAAGGGATTTGGACCCTATGCTATTCTTCAGGACTGTCTCTATTTACAGAGGGAAAATACTTTTCAAGAGGATATGGCTGATTTTTATTTGAACGCTGTTTTCTTCCTCCACTTCCCCTGATGAAGGAACATCCCCAAACCAAAATCAGACGAAAGCCTTAAGCCATAATGTAGCAAATTGTGGAACGCTTCTGAGCTGTGAGTACGTTTATACTGAAAGAAACACCTAGCAGCTGTGAGCATCAGAAGCTGTGTCAATTGACTTAGTCTCATGGAGCTCACACAGAGCACGTCTAGACTACAAGCCTCTTTTGAAAGAGATCATCTAGACAGTCACAAGAGTTTCGAAAAAGCGATCCGCTTTTTCAAAAAAGACAGCACCCAGACAATCTAGATGCTCACTTTCGAAAAAGCCTGGTTTGTGTTCAAGAACTCCTTTTTTCGAAAGAGCTCTTTCGAAAAAAGGCATTCTTCCTGGTAAAAGTAGATTTACCAATTTCGACCCCCTCCCCCCGCTGTGTTCTTTCAATTTAATTGCGAAAGAATGCGATGGCAGTCTAGATGCAGGTGAAGTTTTTTCGAAAAAACTCTGAAGTCTAGACACACCCATTCTGAGGCATAGACCAGTGATGGGAGACCTGTGCCCATCAGGGTTCTACGTGAGGCCCATGTTTACCACTGCTCCTGCGCTGGTTTGCTAGATTCCGCTGGTTTCCATCTACATCATTTTCTTCCTATCGGTATCGCTGACGTGACATGTGTGTAAAACAAGGGCACTTGAAGCGAGGTGTGGACTGATTGCACACAACACTGACTGCGAGAGCCGGGCACTGCCCCTGCATCCAATCACAGCGCTGCTACAGTTCATTCGGCACACTCTGCAAATTCTAGATACACCAGCTCAGTGAGACGGTCTTCTGACAATCTTGCGGCCCACTGAGATGAAGAGGGGGCCATTCATGGAGCCCACCCACTAGCCTACGCTGCCCGTTGCTGATGTAGACATTGCTGCTTGGACTGGAGACTTGGTTCTGAGATCCGCTCCCTTTCTGGTTTCAGGGCCTGGGATCTGGCCCAGGTGGGAATCGTTTATACCGTGAATTTTAGCCTTACAGAACAAGCCCTGGCATCTTGAATCAAATGACTCAGGCGCTGAGACTTGCTGCATCAAGGGGATTTTTTTGGCATGTAGATACACTCTGCGTACCCTGAAGCGCAAGGATTAATAGCCCTGCTAACTGCTTAGTTAACCTTTTTACTTGGAGTCGGGTAATAACATCTCATTACCCGTTTGACATCTTTATTTAGTGTTCACATCCAACGTGGCACAGAGTAGCCATCCACGAATGCCAAGACCCCACACAGATCAGTTAGCATGATCCCACTTCCCCTAAAATGACTCTTAAGCCAAGCTAAATCTCCCATCGGCTCTGCTAAGAGAAACGGGCTCTGTCTATGGCAGCGAGAATACAAATCAAGGCAGCTGAACAGGGAATCCCAGCTCTGATTCCTCCACAATCTCTGCAATAAAAGCTACCCCATCCAATTTACAAAGAACCTGAAGCTGTGTTCATTTATTTTAACTATTCCTGGGAAGGATGAGTGCAAGATAAGGGGGAAGGTGTATCTGTCCAGAGGCAGATTTCTCTTCTCTGGTGCTGCTAAAACCACTGCTAACATCCTGTGAAATGTCAGGCTTTCTGCTTCTTCGTAAGCTTTCAGGCCCCAAGTAGAATTGCCCTGGCAAATCAAGGCCTTCATGGTCTCTCCATACATTTGTGGCCTACGTGATGTGCTTATTGGCTGAGCAGGCTGCTCCCCATATCCTATAGGAGCAATGCTATGGCCACTCATTTTATCAGGGAGCTGAATTAAACACTGAAAACAGCCCCTGGCTTTTCGTCAACTAATTTGTTTCTGGAATCTCATCAGTGTCATGAAATTATTCCCATCCAAGGGCACACAGTACATAGCCACAGTATCGGATGTCTACTGATTTGACTGGGCTTTATGTCTACACTAGGAAAGGTTTGCCGCTAGAGCTATGCCCGTACAGAGGTACACAAGCAAACCTCTTTTAGTGCAGATGCAGCTTTTGTCATAACGAGAGAACTTGCGCTGATCTATCTTATGGCAGTCCTCTAAACCAAATCCGCCACACATCTCTCTCTAAAGAGCATTATTATGCCAGCAAACGTATCTAGGAAAAATTACACAAGGGAGAGTTCCAGGTATATTGTAGCAGGAACTGTTACAAGCCTGTAGAATTCATAACCCAGGGCTTTCACCTCCCGTGCAGCCAGCTGTTACCCAAACATCTGCCTCTCTGACTTGTCAAAAATCAGCCCCCATGCAAACAGTCACCCACGTCGCACAGAATGGTGAGTGCTGCTGCTTTATAAATCAACATTCACTTTTTCAGGGAGGCTGATAAAAGCAAAGCAAACCTTAGGTGCTATAGGCTTACCCTGTGCAGCAAATGGCACCCCAATACTTGGATCTCTTTTCTGAGGCCTTGTCTACACTGGCACGTTTTGTTGCCAAAAACTGCCTTTTGGCGACAACACAGTGAGACCGTTTACGCTGCGATGTGATCTTTGTCCGAAAAAAAACGAAAAGTTTTGATAAAAAAAAATGTCCACCCCTGTGAAAAACTTTTGTTTTTTTCCCTCCCTTTACTGTTGACAAAGAGCCAGGGTGGACTCTGCTGTTTGTTTTGTCAAGAGAACTGGCTTTCACCAGTATCCCACAATTCCTGACCTTATGGCTATGTCTATACTGCTAACTTTTGTCAGCAGAGAGTATGCTAATGAAGAACTCATTAGCATTTGTCGCACTGTCATTAGCATATTCTCTGCCCGAGGGTTTTTGCGCAAGCACAAGAAGTGTAGTCAGATCCGTTTGGTGCAAAAACTCCCTTTTGCGCAAGATCCTTATGCTTCAAAAAAGAAGGTATACAGATCTAGCGCAAAAGGGAGTATTTGCACAAAACAGATCCATCTACACTGCTTGTTTTTGCGCAAAAACCTCTTACACAAAAAGTCTCAGGCAAAGAATATGCTAATGACAGCGCGACAAATGCTAATGAGTGTTTCATTAGCATAATTTCTGCCGGTAAAAGACAGCAGTGCAGACATAGCCTATGACTCTGCTCAGTGTTTTGTGATCTCTGCTGCTCTGCAGGCCTGCGCTCTTCCCCTATCAAAGTTCTGGAAAGTATCTGACAGCTGAGAGAGCTGCTCCATTTGGGGAACAAACAAAGAGCAAATCATTTGATTGCTCCTGTTCTGCCCTGCTAGGAACATAGCAACAGGCAGACTGCTTCTGCAGGCGGAGTTCTGGAGAAACTGCTGTGCTGCTTTGTCATTCCTCAGCACAGAGAGCTCACAGAGCTACAAGAGAATCCCAAGAAGCACAGGGATCAGTTCTGCCTTCTCACAACACTGCGGGATGCTTACCCACATTGCTTTGCTCTATCTGTCAACAGAGTGCTAGCAATGTGGCCATGAAATGTCAACAATGGGAGGCAGAAAAAACGGTTTGACCGGTTTTCAGTTTTGGCAACTTTTGCATGTTGACAGCACTTTTGTTGCCAAACCTTCCCAATGTGTGGCCATAGCCCTAGTGTCTTAATCTGGGGGGGTTATTTTAAAAGCTTGTTCGCTGGCCTTATTACACAGATCAGAAAGGGGCCTTCCAAATCTGTGAACTCATTCACACAAAAGAAGTGACACCGTCATCTAAAACATGGCTCTTTTGTGTTTTCCTTTGTACTGAGACATGGGGCAAAGCAGCACCCAAAAGATTAATGGGGGCGGTGGGGAGTTTATACTCCCTTTGTGTTTTGAGACTTACGTAGAGCTTGTCTGTGGTTGTTCGAATGCTTCTTTAGGAATTTTCAGCCCAGGATTTCTCTTCTTGCCTGTGAAACATGAAAGAGGCAGAAGCAATTAGATTTTTTTCGGGGGAGAGAAACAGAGATGGGGGAGAGAAACAGAGTGGGGAAACCCTCAGTGGTTACAATTCATAAAACAAGGGTTGTATACAGTGGTTGATCTTATTTAACAGAAACACCAGTTTGGTCTGGTGGTGCCGATTCACGACAGAGTTCAAAACAAAGTTCCTTTCTTCAGTAGGTACTGATCAGGATGGCAGTTCTAGCTTCCACATTGGTACAGCAGGTAGGTGACAGACAGCTCACGCAAAGGAAGCCCTTGTAAAAGTGCAGAAGGAAAAATAATTTCGCCTTTTTAATCCATTTTTACACTGGCTCGTATGTTTCCCGAATGGATTCCATTCAGATTGAAATAGAGATGTGAATGGTTAACCAATAGCCATCATCCTTACGGAGCAAAGCTTACTGGTTATGGTTAACCAGCAGCCCAGCCTGGCTGGATCAACCCCTCCCCTGGCGGAGGGGGTTGGGCCCACCAAGCCACACTGCAGGCAGGAACGGGAGCTGCTCCAGCCCTACTTCTGTGCTGCTGTCAGAGATGAACAGCTGGAGAGCGGCAGCTGTTTGCCGAACACCCAGCTCTGAAGGCAGCATGGGGGAGGTGCTATTTAAGCGATTAACCAGTTAACTGATTAAACAGGATTTTACATCCCTCGATTGAAACCAGTTCCAGTAAACCAGGTATCAATCCCTGTTTGGCCATCCTGGGCAAGAAGTGATAGAAACTTTTTAAACAGAGTATGACAACACGGGGCCAGAGTCTGATCTTATTGGCCCAAGTCCTTGAAGACCCATTTAGAGGTCTTCGGCACCTAAATACCTTTGAGGAGCGGAGCCATTTACACTTGTGCCAACCAGGATTAAGTCCACTGATGTCAATGTGGCACACGTGTCAGATCAGCACACGAGAGCAGAATTAGGCTCCAAAGACAGAGCAGTATTTGTTCACACAAACTAGCTGAACCTGTCTCAAAGTGAGTTAACATGACAAGGACGACAACCAAGTTTCAATGCAGCTCCCACAATCTTGAGGCACTAGAGTCAGAGGGTTGCACACCAGAGAGTGAAAGAGTCAGGTGGTCTAGGGAAATATGAGACCCTTATTATGGCTAACCATACAGGCATATTTCAGAGCGAGATTCAGACCCAGGGACAAAATAACCTGAGAACATAAGTCATGTCACCAACCCCAAAGATAAACATACAGATGCAGTTTGTGTGTATTACAAAATGCCTGGTCCCAAAAAAGCACAAACACTTAACTTAGATTTTTTTTAACCCAACAATTTACATCAATTACGGTCTTTCTTCCAGCCTCTGTTCACGACACTCTCAACCTTTTACAAATGCATGTTTCAGTTTATTTTTCTATAGCACACTCTGCCATCATGCTCAGACACGCAGGCCTATAAATATCTGCGCATTCCAGGGCTGCAGGGGCCACTGGGGTAAGTAAGACACATGCCCACAAAACTGAACATGACCCTTTGAAAGCAACGAGACAATTTATAACTGTAGATTTTTTTTCCTCAGTTCAAAAACACAAGATCAAGCTTGTGCGGTTTGCCAGAGGCCATTCCAGCATGTTGCAGATGACTGCAATGCAACATCATGGAAAAACAATTATTTAGAAACTATTGCACATATCTTCATCATCATCATCAAGAACCATGGGCTTAATGCCCGTTAGTGTCCAAAGCATCCCTCAATATTTCCTTCCGTCTTTCCCTCTCCAATGTGGAGTGGCTTAGTTTCTGTAGACTAGCTCTGCACCAATCATCTACCCATTCTCTGTGGAGTCTGCCTCTCCTATTCGGACCGTCCATTATGCCGAATACCAGGGTCTTAATTTTTCGCTCGTCGTTCATTCTGCAGAGATTCCCAAATAGTTGTAACTTTCATTGCATAACCTTCTGCAGGAGGTTCTCTTTCTGCTGTATCTTCCTATATAATTCCTCGTTGGTGACCTTATGCACCCATCCTACTCTCAGGATCTTTCTATAACAATGCCTCTCGACCGCCAATATCCTTCTCTTCGAGTCTTTCGTTATCACCCATGTCTCACATTCGTACAACATGCTGCTAAATACACACGTTTTCAAGACGCTTGGCTTCATTCCTAAGCTAATGGCTTTACTTTTCCAGATCTTAACCATCGCCTTCAAACTCACTCTTGCTTTTGCTATTCTAGTAACTATTTCCTTCTTACAGTCTAGAGCATACGTCATGTTGCTCCCCAAATACGTGAACTTCTCTACGTTTTCTAGTTCGATCCCATCTACACAGATCTTCCTTCCTATTTCCATATACCATTATCTTCATTTATCATAATCAATCCATACCACTTCCCTTCCTCATTTAGCACCTGCACCGTTCTCGCTAACTTCTCTTTTATTTAGAAACTATTGCACATATCTTGCTTTATATTAATTAATTATTATTATTAAGACCAATACAAGTTCAACCTCTCTAATCCGGGTCTCTCTGGTCCGACAACATCCACGATCCAGCAGCACCAGGGTGCCCCGGCAGCTGGGGCTGGCAGGAAATCTGGCAACAGGGAGGCCAACAGCCGGGAGCCTGGCCTGGCCTGGCCAGCTGGGGTCAGGAGCAAAGATGAGCCAGTGGCAGGGTAGCCGGCACCCTGGATCCTGGCCTGGGCTGGGAGTAAAGTCGACAGCCAGGAGGGGAGCCCAGGACCTGCAGCAGAGGGGCCAGCATTAACTTCCACTGGTCTGGCAAAGTCACTGGATTGGGACCGGTGAGGTCCCGAGGGTGCTGGACCAGGGAGGTCCAACCAGTACTACAAACTTGCATTTGCTGGCATGTTCTCAGCTCCACAGAGCTTTCAGTCTAAACATAAAAGGCCAAACAGATGACAAGACCTAGTAGATCAGCTTAAGAGAAGAAGACTATTGAAAATGACGACAAATAGTTTTCAAAAATTTCCCACGAGACATTGGCTGGTCTATAAGGAAGACAGAAAATGGTAAATGCAGACACTTCTGTAATTAAAGGCTCAACATACCCCTGGTCATTACAGCTCTGGTCTTATTACTATTCTGAGTTGTATTATAAATTAGAGTCCTACCAAATTCATGGCCATGAAAAATGCATCATGGACCATGAAATCTGGTCTTTCGTATGCTTTTACCCTATACTTCACACATGTCACAGAGGAGACAGCATTTCTCAAATTGAAAGTCCTATCCCAAAAGGGAGTTTGGCCGGGGGGGAGGAGAGGTTGCAAGGTTATTGTGGTGGGGGGGCATTGTGGTATTGCCACCCTGACATCTGCACTGCCTTCAGAGCAAAACAGCTGGACAGCAGCAGCTGATGGCCAGGCGCCCAGCTCTGAAGGCAGCACCACGCCAGCAGCAGTGCATAAGTAAGGGTAGCAGTACTGCAGCACCCCTATAATAACCTGGTTGCCTCCCCACAACTCCTTTTTGGGTCAGGATCCTTATGAACACAACACTGTGAAACTTCAAATTGAAAGAGCATATAATTAAGTAACTATGCAACTGCTGAAAATTTCACCGGTTACATGGTTACACTTATGGCGGCAGGAAGCTTCCACCTTCCCCTCCCCCCTCCATGCACTGCTGCCTCTAATACAGAGGCAGCAGAGCAGGCCGGCAGGTGGCTCCCTGGGAGCTGGCTTTTAAGCCGACTCCCCATATGTACCAGAAGCCTGCATGTAACCAGGAACGATAACCATATACACAGCTACACTTTCATATCCCCCACAGAAGTTTCCTTCCTCAGAAAATTCCAAGCCTGACAGTCCAGCAAGCTCAGTGTCCAAGAAGCCCTGTCTCTACTTCCTCTTAGATTCACCCCCACAATTCCTGTTCCTGGCTCTCTGATGCAGCCTGCAATCTATAGCCTAGCCCGAGCTTGGAAAACCACCCTGAGTACTCCCATGTGGCTTCATATCTGGAGCTTGGTGCACCCACTGGTTTTTGACGGGGTCTGTGACTGTCTTTGGAATCAAGCTTCCTTGTCCCCCACCATCAGCACTTTTCACTGTAATAATATTACCAGACAGTCCTTGCCCCAAAGAGCTTCCAATCTAATCAGAGACAACAGACACTGGGCGTCAGAATCCTAACTTGCCCTCCCTGTTACAGATGGGGAACTCAGATGAGGTGATCTTCCTATAGCACAGTGAGTAATTGGACCTAGTGCTGCACAGTCCCTTCTCAGCCACTTAATCACGAGACCATCTGTCCTCTTCTGGTTTGCTATTTCATCTTCATCGTCTAGCTCAGTATTTCTCTTAATACCAGGGGCCGGCTTCATGCCTTCCTCAACTATGGCAGGGAGAAAGACATTGGTTCACAGACCAGTCATCAAGAAACACCTTCTATCGCCTCCTCTGCTGCTGCTAAAACACTCACAAATGGTCTACTTAAAAGCGAAAGCAAGCACGGATCTTTATCAATTTTTGTTTCATTTCCTGAATTGATCTACTTGTCGAATCACACATGCTGGTACCAATATCTCAGCACAGCCTCTTTCAGGCAGGTCTGAGAGGATGGAAATGAACCCAATGGAAACGAACCCAATTTGAGCCTGCACCATAACAGACTGTGCAGAATTTAATCTTATCTTGGGCCACACGTGGTGTCACAGAAAGAACAAAGTAGCAAAATACCAAACCCAAATAAATATCAAGAGCCTTTCCGCCTTTCTGCTGAAATATATTCTGCATGTTTTGAGTTTATTTTCCTTATCTTCCTTAGGAGAATACAATATTTTGAAACGCTGCCATTTTTTTTGAAGCACAATCTGTTCACTTAAAGATGCCAAAACATGGACTTCGTTTAACGTTAAAGATCAAAGCATCAACAATGATCAAAAGAAAATATGGATCCCGCGATGGCCCTGGGAGAGGTGGATGGAATTAAACCAGCAGGTATCCTCTCTCATTGCACCCTCAAACTGCCCACTAAATCAGCATGTTCAACACCACCACCACAATACCTCACGCACCACGTTTCATCTCATGGGTATTTATAATGAAAGTCCCTGGCTGTAATCCGGCAATTTTATGCCTCTCTGCCAGATTAGACCAAGTTTCTTTTGTTACAACATGCAAAGTTGCTTGCTTGCTGCAACAGGGTACGTAGAGGACAACATGAGCAATCTGCCTCCCAGCATTTGGAAACTCTCATTTGAATCAGACGACGTTTCATCCTGACGCACCCAGGAGTCATTATTTTTACACTGATACAAAGTGTAAGGTTTGATCTACCACGATAGCGATCACCAAACAAGATGGTCCAACAAGGCAGGGGGAGACCAGATCGCACAGGGATTGCAAACAAGGAGTCTCGCCAATGCCCAGAGGAGCCAATGGAAAGCCATCCACTGATTTTTGTTACAGTAGCATCAAGGGCCCTCAGCTAATATTGGCCTGGGCGCTGTACAGACACATAGCAAGACAGTCCCTGCCAAAAGAGCTTATAATCTAAACATACCAAGGGTGAGAAGGAAAATAGAAGGATGAAGTGAGTATTTTCAATAAGGACAAATGCAAAGTACTCCGCTTAGGGAGGAACAGTCACACACATGCAGAATGGGAAGTGACTGTCTAGGAAGGAGCACTGCAGAAAGAGATCTAGGGGTCATACTGGACCACAAGATAAATATGAGTCCACTGTGACACTGCTGCAAAAAAAGCAAACATGATGTATTACCAGTAGTGTTGTGTAGGGATGTAACAGTGTAGTCAATTAACCAATAAGCAACAGAGTATAGGTTAATGCTATAAGCTACATGCAAATATATGTAAATAGCTTTTCACACAATGCCCAGATACTCTTTGTACCAAAGAACAACTTGTGTCCTGAAGGTAGGACCAGAAAGGATTTTTTATTTTTTGAGTGCTAACCCTAATCCTAATGTTAGCCCTGCCAAAGCTGAGGAGACAATAAGTAAAGAGAACTGAGGCTTTTACTAAGCAAAGCACTGCAGGATATGCTTACCTCTAAGCATGTGCTTAAATTATCTTCATCTTGGAATGCACTTAAACTGGTGCTTAAGTACTTAGGACTGGGTGGAGGCTAGAGACAGAAAAATCACTGCCACAAAAACACGGTGTCTTACCTGAGAAATCCACATATGTGATGTGACAGTCAGGTCAGAGGGTTACAGGAGAGTAGTAAAGGGGAAATATATTAGCTCCTAGAACACACAGGTCCTGTTCCCAGGGTAAACTAAAAAGGCCTAAACCAGAACCAGCAGGAACCTGCTAAAATCAATCAGGGTAATCAAGCCAATTAAAGAACCTGGAGCCAATTGGGAGGTTTCCAGAGACAAGTGCGTCAGACTAATCAGAACACCAGGGGCCAATTAAGAACCAGTTGAGACTGGTTCAAAAAGGCTCCACTTCTATTAGCCCAGAGTGTGCAAGGAGCTGAGGAGGAGCAAGAGAGTACCAGTAGGAATAGTATCAGAGGGGTAGCCGTGTTAGTCTGAATCTGCAAAAGCGGCGAGGAGTCCTGTGGCACCTTACAGACTAACCGAAGTGTTAGAGCATAAGCTTTCGTGGGCAAAGACCCACTTCATCAGATGCATCAGACAAAGTGGGTCTTTGCCCATGAAAGCTTATGCTCCAACACTTCGGTTAGTCTGTAAGGTGCCACAGGACTCCACGCCGCTTTTCCAGTAGGAAGAGCTTGAGGAAGGAAGGTGCTGGGGACTTGGCTAAGGAGACTATAGCTGTCACACAGCTGATACTAGAGACATTATAGGCAGCTGCTATCCTAGACTCCCCGGAGCTGGAACCTGGAGTAGAGGATAGGCCCATGTTCCCCACACCTCCAACCACCACTTCCCATTTCTGTCCTGGAAAATGACTGGCTTTGGGAAAGGGTTTGTCCAGCCCTGTATCACTCAGAGGCAACAGAAACTATGGAGTTTGGTTTCCTCTCTTTTTCCCATGCTGGCCAATGATGAGAGTAGCGACAAGCTAGTGCCCTAGAGGAAGTGACAAAACTGAGGGCTGCTGGCAACCTCTGAGGTAAGCAATCCACCTGAAAGCATGCAACTCACCAAGACTGAGGAAGAACTTTGTCACAGCATATAATAATGAGACAAATTGCCGTGACGTTATTTGGCTTTTAGGACTGTGAGCAGGTTTCCCGGGAAGCAGTGCACTTGTGCAGCTGCTCAGGAGAGATTCAAATGCAGCCAGCTAATTAGCAGAGCATCCACAGCCAGGTTTGTTTCTAATGATGGTACACATTCACACATGCCTCAGTGCACAAATATTATTCCACACGTGTATGGAAAAAGATTAGCAAGAACATTGGCTAGACCAGTGTTTCTCAACCAGTGATACAAATACCCTTAGTGGTACTCAAGAGAAGTCTGGGGGGTATATCAACAAAACTGAAATTTGGAGAAAACTGAATTTTTGTTCTAAGTTTTACAGCGCTTTATTATTTTTGTACTTTTTACACCCAAAAATTTAATTGCCCGCCTGGCTATGATTAAGTTGTTTAAACAAATGTGTTGCAATGGTAGAAAAAAAAATGTGTGTCTGAAAACTGCAGGTACTGGGGGTACTTATTTTTTTTAAAGGGGTACTTTATTTAAAAAAAGGGTGAGAAACACCGGGCTAGACTGTATAACCCTGTAGTGCTTTTTCTTTTGGCTTTTTCCTTTTTAATCGGGGCACTAAGTAAACCACAAACAGGGATTGGGAATGAAGTAAGGCTAAAAACAAAATGATTAGAGGATAAATACTATGGCTTAAACTCCATACTGCATGCTACTCTTTAAAAGCCTTAATTGCCAAGAGAAAAACACCACTGCATTCATCCAATGGTCTTAGTAATTTGGGTCCAGAGTCCATGAATTTGCTGTAGGCTCATTGGTGGAGATGAAATCTACTAGCCCTTTCAAGTTATTTTTTTAAAATATTCACTGCACTAATGTTTCACACAAATAAAAGAACCCCAACAGAGAATAACAGAGTTGTGCACAATGGAAAGACAACAGGAGGTTTCTCTCCCCCAAGATACTGGGACAGAAAATAAATGGTTGCTGCTAAAGAAAAATCCTGTACACCAGCCTCCAGACTTCCATTGTGGTCAAAAGCTCTTTTTGATCTAATCCAAAGTAAATGGGTTCTTGCTTCAAAATGTTCCTGTTTCCTTCAGAGCATATTAACCAGTTCTGTTGGCCAGATTATTAAAGCCAATTTCAACAGGTATGTAGCCACGTTCTGCTATTTAGCATAAGGGTCCCAGGTAAAACATCACAGAAAGAGGAAGGTCTCTTTCACGCTTCCTTCTCCATTAGGATGGGAGATTATTAAATAACTAGGAGCCAAGTGGTCAGCCAGGCTCTATTTGTGGCTCTGCTTGTGATTTTGTTCAAGGTCCTTCGGGACAAACTTTTTCCCACTTCCCTGATACTGTACCTTACTCGGCAGCTTTCTGCTGAGTTGGTTGGAACTGCAAACTCCAGGTATAAGAATAAACACTTGGCACTGTTCTGTCTTCAACTCAAAGCTCTGACAGCACCTTTACCACCCTTGCTTACATAGGGCTGCCAGTCACTCCAGAGGTAGGGAAGTACTCTTTTCCCTCTTCCCGCCTCCCATCACCAACTCCTACCCAGAAAGGAAGGAATAAATCCAGGGCAGCAACACGAGCCATTTGGTTCCATCCTGGAGGGGCCTGGAGTAGACATGGGCTTCTCTCCTCCCTCTCTCCCTACTACACACAATCTTTTGCTCTTGCAAGGTCTGGAGGGTTTAAAACAGCAGTGGGCAACCTAGGCTTCAGCATGACCTAGACCAGGGCTGGAACCAGCCCGCAGACCACCATGCACGGAGCCTCAGACATGCAACTGCTGTGGGTTTAAAGCGCAGTCTGCAGCTTTCTGCTCTGGGGGGAAAGGCTGTGTGTGATCTCCCCACCCCAGGCCCAATCCTCAGCTCCCATTGGCCAGAAACAGCCGGCCAATAGGAATGGACTCCAGCCAATCTTTCAGCTCCTATTGGCTGGAAACAAGCTGCCAATAGGAGCTGAGAGATTGGCCTGAGGATGAGGACAGTGCAAATCTCTTCTCCCTCCTGGAGCTGAGAGCCAGTGGAGGGAACAGTCTGCAGCCAGGGCCGGATTAAGACTTTAAGAGGCCCTAAGTATTGAAAAGATTATGGTGCCCCCCATATGTAATTCAAAATAAAAACAATACCATACCGTAAAATAAAATTGTATTTTTCAAAATGACACAAAACTGACAAGTCTTCTGAAATTAAAATAGCTTCTTTTTAGATTTTCTGATTGCAAAATTCTGGATACGTTCATCGAAGCTGACTTGACAAAGCACATCCACTTCCATACACAACAGGGAAAGTGAATTGAGTCTGTCCTGACACATTGTTGTTCTCTGAGGGTTTTATATTCTTTTCAGCTGAGAAAAAGAGCCTTCTGCGGAGTTCTGACTTTTCCCACGATGACAACTTTGATGCTTTTTTTTAAAATAAATTTTTTCAAAAAAAAAAAAACCCTCATTTTTTTTGGTGCCCCTGCTTTGCTGGTGCCCTAAGCACAATCTTAGTCTGTTTATTGGATAATCCAACCCTGTCTGCAGCTCTAAGTGACCAGGGGCTGCAGCTGGCTGGGAGCCCAGCCTGCCTTGGGGGTGCAGCAAGGCTGCTGGCTTAAGCAAGTGCTGCCCAGCCAGAGCCTGCCTCTGGCACCCCTGCTCCTCCTGCACCGCAGGTAACCATTCAAACCCTCTGCACCCCCTGCCCCAGGTCTCAACTTCCTCCCAGACCTTGAACCCCCTCCAATACCCCTCCCAGAATCCTCTCCTGCACCCATACCCCATCCCAGATCCTGAACCCCAATCCCCTGCCCCAGGTCACAACCCCCTCCTTTTCCCAAACTCCCTCTCAGACCTCACACCATCTCCTGTACCTCAGTCCCTTACCCCATGTGCCCTTCTGCACCCAGGTTCCATCCCCGCATCTCTTCCACAGAAAAGGGCAGCCCTTAACCACTTTCCAAAATCTTGGAGTGGGCCCCCCCACCAAAAATTATTGCCCACCCCTGGCCTAGCCCTCGTGGCCTGCAGGAGTGGCCCTTCTTCATCTCAGAGGGCCACATGATTGTCTTAACCAAGACAGTCTCCCCAGAGAGGGCGGTTTTGCTAGCTGTGTTTGTGCGCCAAGAATTTGCAGGGTGTGCCGACTGAATTGTCGCGGCACTGCGATAATACCAGTAGGAAAAAAAACTACATGGACAGAAACCAGCAGAATCTGGCAACCCTGGTGCGTGGGCAAGAGAAAACTAAATGTCTCACGGGCCACACACAGAACCATATTAGGCCAGTGCAGGGCAGCTCCCAGGAGCATGCACAGAGAATCTCCAGTGGCCAGGCTGCCGCTGGGATTGGGCTGTTTGGCTCCCACCACTAGGCTCCCCTGCCTTGACCTGGACACCTGGCCAGCCACAACCCTGCACCCCAACTTGTCTGATAACCTCATCATACCCCTCCATTGGAAAACCATGCAGCAGTCAGGAGATCTCCCAGCTGAGATCTGGGCCCCTTTGTACTGGGTGCCGTGTCAACACACAGGCTTTGTCTACACTTCTAACTGTAAAATGCAGCCATGGCAGCGTTTTAATGCGCTGTGGGTAAACCACCTCCACGAGGGGAGGAGCTAATAAGTACCAGTAAGCCTCAATCTTAATGGGTGGGGCTTATCGGTTCCAAGGAACTGGCAGGGGCTAGAGCAGCTCCAGCCCCACGGAGCCCACCACACACAGGGGCTACTCTGGCCAACTGGTTACACTCAGAGGTAGCTGAGTTGACCACTCGCTTCGCTGCCCTTGCTGCCTCTGTATTAGAGGCAGCAAGGGGGGAAAGCAGGAGCTGGTGCTGGGGAGCTGCCTCTATCAGAGGCAACAGTGCGGGGTGAGGGGTGGGGGGTGAAGGGCAGGAGAGGCTGCCGCGAAACAGTCCCTGTCTGTGGTGGCCTGGGCTGACCACGAGCAGAGTAGGGCTATTAAATATCAGTTAATTTAATAGTTGATTACTCTCATGAATTCTTATCGGTTACTTGACCTTTCTGTAGTCCCTGGGGGTGGGGCTGGCAGCCAGTGCATTCTGGTCCCACTACCAAAGAGCTCCCTACCACTCCACACTGCTGCCTCTGAGACAGAGGCAGCAGTGCAGGATGCCAGGCGGGGAGTTGGTCTGCAAGGGGAACGAGTTTAAAAAACAGCTCCCCTCGCGGACCAGCTGCCTATTACCCCGCACCTGCTGCCTCTGATACAGAGGCAGCAGCCCTGTCTGGGAGAGGGCTCTGA
The DNA here is from genome assembly GCF_049634645.1 of Pelodiscus sinensis. Classification (NCBI taxonomy): domain Eukaryota; kingdom Metazoa; phylum Chordata; order Testudines; family Trionychidae; genus Pelodiscus; species Pelodiscus sinensis. The sequence continues at coordinate 23,952,906 of NC_134730.1, read as the reverse complement.
GCTCCCAGACCCATACTGAGCCAGAACTGAGCAGGGCTGCCTGTCCGCCTGGCTCCTAATATACCTGAAATGCAAAACTGCAGTGGGGGTAGGTCCCAGACCCGGCACAAGCCGAGACTGAGCCGGGCTGCTGGCCAGCCCGCTAAAAAATGTACAGGCAAGGGGGTGAGCGGAGGGAAAGGTGTGCAGTCTACAGCATTAACCAAAAAGCTTTTGCTTATCGGTTCATCGACTACACTATTACATTCCTACAGCAGAGGCTGCTGGACCCGGGACTGAGTCCAACAGCTACCCCCGCTGTGGCTCTGCAGTTTAAACGTAGTAAGAGCCAGGCTGCCTGCTTGTGCTGGGACTAAGGAAGCCTTTCCTTATTGACTAATTGTGTAGTCCATGGCTTCCCAAATGGGGAGGGGGGGGCATGAAAAAAGCCAGAGGGGACGCGAGGCAGCCCAGCCCTCCTCCGCCCCCCATTTGCAGCCCTGTTCAGTTCCTTTTTTCCTTGCTCAACGAGTTTTGCTGCTATTTTGGGGGAGGGGGGCATGAGGGTTTTTCAAAAATCAAAAAGGGGGGCGTGACGCCAAAAAGTGCGGGAACCTCTGGTGTAGTCAATAAAAATGTTATCAAGTACACAATTAGTGGGTTACCCGCCTCTCAACATCCTTCCACTGGACCCACTTCAAGCGAACTGCACAGTAAATGCTGCCAAGGTAGGAGGTGAGTGAGTTTCCTGGGTCAGTGTCTAGCACAGACCCTCCCAGCAAACCCCTGCATACGGGCAGCTAATCCTGACCCCCCAGTGCCTCAGGGCACGCCCAAGGAGACTTTAACCAGTACACATCTCCAATGCCCTCTTCCACCCAGAATACTCTGCAAACCAGCCTGCCACAGCCTCACCTATGGGAGCTGAGCAATGGGCAGTCTCATGCTACCCGACAGAGTCAGAGCAACAGGGCCCAGCCTTGGGTGCAAGCCATGCACTTCCGAGGCCTCTTCCCACAGTCCTTACACAGGCAAAATTCCCATTAACAAAAGAAGCTTTATCAAGGCCAAACCTAGACTCCCACCTCTCTTCAGGCTGTGGTTGTACAAGGCGGCCGGCCACGTGGGCTGGGTCACGGCTTCCCACAGCTCCCATTGACTGAGAACGGCAAACCACAGCCAAAGGGAGCTGCGAGCTACCGTACCTGCGGATGCTCAATCAGTGGCCTGCCAGCAGCTAACCTTGATGAACCGCATGCAGCCTGTGGGCCGGAGGTTCCCCACCCCTGACTGGATCCATCTTGTGTCTCTCCATGAGGAATCCTACCGCCAAGGACACTCCGGCCAAGTCTAAGAAGGCTGGAAAATGAATTCACACATTTACCCCCCCTTAGACCAAAAAGTCACTGAGTGAAGGCCCTTTCTGGTTCCCAGCCAGGTCTTTGGACCTAAAGTCTAAATTAAGCCAAGTACAATTAAACTGCACCTCCTCAGAAAGGAGTGTCACTCCCTGGGCTTCTGATGGCTTGGCTCTTCCGGGTGAATTTGCACAACCGGGCTCCATTTCAGCTTGTGACAAGGTGCGTGCCGTGCCCCTCCGGATTTGGCCCCTCTTCTCGGTCAACGTGAGAGACCGGCGCGACACCCCTGCTCTTGATTGGTGCTCAGTTTCTGACCATCAGTTTCCAGCTCCATACCGGCTTTAAAACTCATCTGACCTCCTCCAGGCCTGGCCAGCCACAAACTAGGAGGCTCCTGCGTCCCTCTGAACCTGACCTTCCCCCTCTTGGTTTCTGCCCCACTTTCTTTCGCTTCCTTCCTGTTAATGAAGCTGGTAGGTGTCAGTTACCAGAAAGACATAGGACTGTTTGCTCAGACCCGCCGGTGCCCCAGGGTCTGCCAATTCATAGGTGCCCAGGGCTGTGGCAGTGGCCCTTTAAATCACCACCGGAGTGCCACACAGCACACTCTGGGCAGCTATGAGGGCTGGGAGGCATGCTCTGTGCAGAGCTGGTAGCCCCGCCCCTTCTGCCCAAGGCTCCGCCCCTTCTGGGAGCACGGACCAGCTCCCCCCCCCCCCTCACATACACCCCTTGACCAGGGGTTTGCAGGGGCTGTTGGCTCCCCTGCCCAGCCCCAATTCATTCTCCCTGACCGGGGCTGGAAAGGCAGGCACCGGTTCACAGCCTCTCCGGCAGCTCCCTGCCGCACAGCCGGCAAGCAAGACAGACCCCAACCAAACAGAACAAACTGATGGATGCAAACTAGTGACTTCTGTTCGCTTCACTAGCACAGATCTAGCCTCCGAGGCTGCAGCTTCCAGGCGGTGATTTCTCCCTCCCCCCCCCCGAAATTTCTTCAGGTCTTTCTGGCATGGCTACAGGGAAGCCTTCTCTCCCGCATCTGCTGTTCTCGTCACATGCGCTGGCATCTCCTTCTCCAGCTCTTCTCCCCTCAGACTTCGGCTGGGTGATCGTCTCTGCCTTGTGTTTATACAGAAGGCCAGACTAGGTGGCTGCTTCTGGCTTTAAAATCTCAGCTGGTGTAAACTGTTACCGCTCCAGTTACTTCACGTGAAGGACGGCCATTTCCACAAGTTGATGAGCAGGCCTTGTGGCTCCCGGCCAGGGGTGTGGAACTTTTTTGGGTCGCGAGGGCTGCTGACCCACAGAAAAAAGTCAACGAGGGGCTGCACACAAGTGAGAAGCAAAAAACCACCACCAAACCTCACTGACGTGCCCCCCAACGGAGAAAGAGAAAGACATCCCCCACTCCCTCACACACCAGAGCCCATGAGTGCCCAGGCTAGTAGACTTTGTGCGCTCCAGCCCCACAGGAGGATGGCAGAGGGTGGGGAGAGAAGGGCTGGAGCTTCAGCGCATACTCCCCCAAGCCTCGGGGGCCAGATTCTTCCTCCCCCCCCCCCAGCCTTCCCCACCCCTGCTCTAGGCAAACCATTCTTTAAGGTTCCGGTGACCATCTAAGCTGGGGTGGGCAATACTTTTTAAAAGGGGGCCCACTTCAGGCAGAATGGACAGGATACTTTCTGTGCCCCCCCCCCCCCCCCCCACACACACACACTCCCCCTGGGGTGGGAGAGCACAAGAAGTCTTCCCGCTCCCTCCCCCCTAGAGAAAAGCCAGCGGTTTTAAAACAGCTGGCGGTTCCCCCTCAAGGCGCCCAGCGGGGGGAGACTACGCCCGCTCCCCCTGCCCATCACAGCCTGGGGGTAGAGGAGTGCGCAAAATCTCCTCGCCCCACAAGAGCGCACAACAGCTAGAGAGACAAGCCGGCGCGTGTGTGTCTATCCACTGCATGCCCCTGGCAGGGTGGGGACAGGACACAAGAGACTTTGCGTGCCCCCCGCCTCTAGGTCCTGATTGGCCTGGGGGCAGGGAGTGCGAAAAGCTTCCCCCGCTGTCACGTTGCTGAATTGGAGGGAAGCAGCCAGATCGCTGCTGCACCCCTAGGTGGGGGTGTTGGCCCCAGAAATTGGTGTGGGGGGAGCCATGTGGGGTATTGAATGGGAGATTGTTTGTTGATCTTATGTACACTATTTATGTGAGTGTATAATGTCTGTGTGTGTAGGTAGGAATCTGTAATCTGTGTGGAAGCTGAATATTTCTGTGAATGTGGTTAAGCATGGCTATGGACAGGCTGAGTAGCAAAGCCCTGTGGAACAATGACTCTCAATAGGCTATGGACACACCCAAAGAATGGGATTTGTCACCTGAGGGCAGCCAGCAGGAAACATAGAGATTGGCCTCTGACCAGGTGACTTGCTGCATACAAGAAGAGGCCAGGAAGGAGTATAAAGAGGCCATGTGGTCGATGCCATTTTGTTCTCAGCTCAGCACTTCATCCCAGAGGCAGCACTGCAGGGATTGAAGAGCCCGGAAGACCTATGAACCCATCCTGATCTTAGGATGTGCAATAAGAACTTTTAAACCAGCAGCTGCAACATCTCTGCTAGAGCCTGCATCGAGGACTGGGAGATTCGGTGCATGTAACGTACTGTACTTTAATAACCTTACTCTCAGGCTTTTCTTTCTTGTAATAATAAACCTTTAGATATAGATTCTAAAGGATTGGCCCAGCGTGATTTGTGGGTAAGGTCCAGAGGGTAAATTGACCAGGGATCTGTGGCTGGTTTCTTGGAACCGGACAGAACTTGTTCGGGGTAGGTGGGATTGGGTGCTAGGACCCCCCACCTGTGTATGAGGCCCGGGGCCATCTGGGGCACGGATATTGCTGGGGTGTCGGAGGGGTTTTGCTCGGGAGGCTTCAGGCAGGTAGCTGAAGCGCTCTGTGGGACTGGTTTGTGGCCTGTGTGGAAAGGTCACAAATCAGGGGCTGTAAGAAGCCCCGGATTCGAGCAATTTGCCCTGAGCGGACGCCCTCAGCTGTGCCCAGACACGGCCCGGTCCGTCACACCCGCCAAAAGCACGCGGCACCTAGAGATAAATGCCAGTGTTTTTAAAACAGCCAGCATGTGTGTCTATCTCGTGCGTGCTCTTGCGGGGGCGAGGAGACTGATTGGCCTGGGGATGGGGGAGTGGCATGGTGGCGGGAGCGGGATGCAGCCCGTTGAGGGCCCTTTGCCCACCCGTGGTCTAAGCCCGTGAGGGCTACAACCATTGCATTGTTATGTTTTGATAGCACCAGCCAAACCGTAGGTGCTTAGATGGGGTAGTGTGGACCAATGGTCACAGCGGACAGACATACGTATTCTGATTTTTCACCTGCAATTCAATGAATGGGTGTAAATTTTAAGGCAGCTCATTTAAAAAAAAAAAAAAAAAAAAGTCTAGGGGAAAATGTAGGCTTTTTTTTTTTAACTTGCAAATCTGGTGAAAATAGGCACGCATCTTGCATTTTTCAGATCCTCACCCGGTTGCCAGGTGTCCGGTTGTGAACCGGACAGTCCACTATTTGAGCTTTCTGTTCAGGAAACAAATTGACAAAATATAAGGGTCCGGTATTTTCTAAATAAGATGCAATGTAGATTGTGAGGTAATGTCAAGTGTGTCCGGGATTTTTGTTGAAACCATCTGGCAACTCTAGATCCTCAGGAAGATATAGGTGAAGCAGTTAGAATGCAAGGACTTTCTAAGCACCATTACAGCTTCACTCAGATACCAAGGAAGGAACCCAAGAGAGCTGTATTGTATTTGTATCACTGAAACACAAAGAATCTCAACCCTGTTAATAAGAAAGAGCTGCCGAGCATCAGTACCTGACTGCCTCTATATTACTGTGGGAATGAAAAACACTCCAGTTGCCTCATGGTGAGCCAAAAAGCTCATTTCTGAAACCCAGACTGCGATCAAGACGGGAGAGCATAATAATAATAAATAATAATAATAATATTAGGAGCCTTTTACAACCTTGAAAGCAAACAAGCTGACAGGATTTTAGTCACCTAAGGTCTTAAGTGCCTAGAGGCAACACCGCCAGCCTCCTCTACCAGAATGGGTAACTTTCTCATGTCACCTAGGTGTGGACAGCGCTTGACTGATGCAGCCGAACTAGAGTGACGCGAGGAACGGGCTGTCCCCTAAGCGGGTTTCCACATTGCTGTGACTGTGATTTGTGGGAGCAGAGTTAACTGACAGTTACACCAGTACAACCCCTAAGGTCAATGCAGGTATCCTGGTATAAAGCTGTCTTTATACTGGTATAAAATGTTTCTACAGGTTGCACCTCTAAAAACTGGGTTTCGCTGGTCCGACAACATCTGTGGTCCAGCATCAGGGAGTCCCTGCACGCTGCAGGGGGGGAGAGGGAGCCTAGGAGCCCGATGCAATGTGTGTGTGGGGGGGGGGGGGGGGAGTAGGGTTGCCATATGGTTTAACAAAAAACACCAACACACACACACACACACACACACACCAAAAAACACCAGGAAAAAAATTCTGTTGAGGGAAAAAAAGGGGGGGTCCAAAGCTGTGGGGAAAAAAAAAAAAAAAAACCAGCATGGGCCCTTTAAGAAACACTTTTGCTTTTGAGGCTCTTTAGCCCTATCAGGCTACTGGTGGCCACCCGCCATTTTGCCTCTCTGCACTGGGCCAGACAGTTCCCCTGCAGTAGTTGGTAAGAACCTGGGATTTCCAGATCCTGGCTAGGAAAAACAGAAAATACTGGACATTTTTATTTTCTGAATTTTTTTACTGGACAGGAGGCGAAAATACCACACTGTCCTGTTCAATACCGGACACCTGGCAACCCTAGCCGGGAGTCTGGAACAATGCGGGGGCGAAGAGCCCAGCACACGGCCCAGCTGCGCTGCCTGGAGCCAGGAAGCTGCCGCATTTCTGGGGGGAGGGGGGAGGGCATGGGAGCTTAGCTGGGCTACGGGGGTTGGAGGGAGCAAGGGCACAATCCAGCTGGGCTGCCCAGGAGGAGCTGGAAAGCTCAGCAGGGCAGGGGTGAAGCCGGCAGTAAGGGGTCCAGAAATGACCTTTCCTGATCCGGCAAAATCCCTCATCCCAAGTCAGGTACCAAGGGTGCCGGATCGGGAGCTCCAACCTGTACTAGTAGTTTATTTCCGCACAGGAAAGGCAATAAGCTGTACCAATGTAACAGCACCCATGGGAGGAGAGCAGTGTTCCCTGCAAGCTGTGCCGTTGGCCAGACACCCAGGAGAGATTCCAATGCCACCCAGCTGATTAGCAGAACGCTCACAGCTGTCAGCATGTGTCTACTTGTGGTTCACGTCTGCACATGCCTTGGTGCACACAAAATTTATTCTGCACATGGATGGAAATATTTAGAGAACTCTGGAAGGGAGATATAGTGCATCAACTATACCCATCTAGTTAAAGGTGCAACTTTTGTGGGTAGACCAGTCCCCAGGGCCTGCACAGTAGACAGGGGGTAACAACAAGCGACACAGCCCTTCTCCGTCTGGAGGGTTTTAGAATGAAAAAAGCTAGTGGTGGATCAGAGGGATGAGCTCCAATACGCCCGTGATGAACCTACACCCAACAGACTGTTTCAAGGGGATGCAGTCAAAGGATTTCCTGCTGCTGCTTTTCACTAATGTCGCTCCTCACAGTCTGCAATGCAACCTTGGAAGCGGCACACTGAAATCGGTTTCCTTAACAACTCACTCCTCATGGCAGGGCTGCACAGAGAGTAGTAGGGAACGCGGCAGGGAGTGTTATCGCTGGGTTACTTGGAAATGCCGGGCTTCCTCCTAGTCGCTTCCTTTGTTATTCCACGGTCGCGGGCCTTCGCACACTGGCTTATCGGAGGACAGCTGGTATGTGCTTGCCTGCACAAGCTGGTGGTTATCGTGGGGTTGCTCCAGCGTGCACTGGCTGAGAATTGTTGCTTTGCTCTGGAGTGCACGGTTACGTACACCAGCTTATCATCCCTTATTTTCCTTACAGGAAACAGCATTAAAACACTTCAGTGGCGGGAAGCGGGGTGGGGGGAAGGAGTGCTTTAAGAATGTCACGGACTTTGCCAATAAATAAAAAAAATCAAAGGAGTGGTGACGTACGAAGCCTTGGTGCTCAGACATGGCTAGGGATGGGAACAGCTGCATTTGCTCGATCACTAGTCCTCCTCTGGTGTTAGTTTATATAGATCAAACTGACTGCAATGGAGCTTCACAGATTTTAACACAAATGCTTTACGCCAGCGCAGGATCTGTGCCTTCTGCACCCCTCCTCTCTAACACCGGACAGTGAAATCCTGGACATGCTGATGTCAAGGGAAAAACTCCTTCTAAATTCAATGAGGTCAGGGTCTCATGCTCAAATGCTTAGGCCATGTCTCCACTTGCTGGAGGATCAATACTCCGGTGATCGATCCTCTGGGGTTTGATTTAAGAGGGTCTAGTAAAGACTCACTAACTTGAATGCTGAGGGCACCCCTGTTGGTGCTGGTACCCCTTGCTGTTGCTGTAGACCAGTGGTCCCCAACCTTTTGAGGTTGTCGGGCGCCAGGGGGCAGGGACACTAGGGCGCCCGGGGATGGGGCCCCCCCATAGCCGCATGCCCGGGGGTGGGGCCCCCCCATAGCCACGCGCCCGGGGCCGGCGCTCCCTCCCCCCCCCCAAGGGCCGCGCGCCCGGGGCCGGCGCTCCCTCCCCCCCCCCAAGGGCCGCGCGCCCGGGGCCGGCGCTCCCTCCCCCCCCAAGCGCCGCGCGCCCGGGGCCGGCGCTCCCTCCCCCGCCAAGCGCCGCGCGCCCGGGGCCGGCGCTCCCTCCCCCGCCAAGCGCCGCGCGCCCGGGGCCGGCGCTCCCTCCCCCGCCAAGCGCCGCGCGCCCGGGGCCGGCGCTCCCTCCCCCGCCAAGCGCCGCGCGCCCGGGGCCGGCGCTCCCTCCCCCGCCAAGCGCCGCGCGCCCGGGACCAGGCCAGCCCCGAGCACCTGGCGGGCACATGCAAATGCCCCCACGGGCGCCATGGCGCCTGCGGGCACCGTGTTGGGGACCACGGCTGTAGACACACTGTTCGGTTGATGCAAAGCGGCTTACATTGATTCTAGTATAGACCAGGCTTAAGTTTCATTCTGCTGTTACTCAACGCAGTGTTTACACTCAATGCAGTGTTTACACTGACACTGCATTGACCTAACTCTATTAACCTTGACTCTATACTGCTTGTGGAAGTGAAGTCAGCATAAGGAGTCAATTCAATTTAAGTGTAGACATTTACATTGCTCAGTTGTTGCAAAACTGCTTACGTTTACTCGAGTACAGACCAGATCTAAGTTTCATTCTGCTGTCACAAGGAGTAAGGGAAGCTGACAGAAGTTTTTCTCCCATCGACCTCCCCCCAGCTGTGCAAGGGACGGTGACTCCAGCTATGCAATACACAACTCCAGCTATGTGAATCTTTTTCTCCACCAGTGCAGACCTGGCCTTTGTGAGAAAAAAGTGGCATCAGATTCAAAGTTCAAAAGATTATTTTCCACTTTGTCATAAGTCCAAAGCAGAGCGAGGGCTCTTTACACGAGGACTTTCAGAGAAGTGAAAACAACGAAACAGCGGTAAATCATGTGGCTGAACAAGGACCACGTCTACATGATAAAATTAAGTTGACCTAACTTATGTTGGCATACATCTGCTGTAGAAGTTCTTTCACTTGTGCATGTCTACAATTGGCTTCTTGTGTCAGCAGTGCACATCCTCCCTATCAGCGCTTGTGTTGATTGTGCTGTCAGCATTCTGGACAACCCTTGCAAGTCAATAACAGTTAAGAAAAGCAAGGTAGTGTTTACACGGACACAGCACTGACGTAACTCCATTGACCTTGACACTATACTGCTTGTGGAAGTGAAGTCGGCATAACGAGGCAGTTAAATTTAAGTGTAGACACTTACATTGATCAGATGATGCAAAGTTACTTATGTTGACTCTGCTGTTACTCAAATTCAGCAAGTTCTTCACCTTGGTAGGAAAGGTAAAGCAGAATCAACTGGTCTGGGGAGCAATTTTTTCAGGGACTGTATGGGTGCGTCTACACAGTAGCACATACCTAGAAATAAGCTACACAATTTGAGCTGTGCAGATTGCGTAGCTTACTTCAAAATATGGTGCTGTCTACACAGCGCTAATTTCAAAATAAACCACTATTCCGGTGTCTTCCTTAATCCTCATGCAACGAGGTTTACGGGAAGCCAGAATAAGAAAGCCCATTATTTCAAATGTCTTTTGAAATAACGGGAATGCTGTTAAAATGAGCAGAACAGTATTTTGGGATAACAGACGTTATCCCCAAATAGCACCGCTGTGTAGACATGCCCCACGAGACTAGTTCTCAAACTGTTTGGTGACACTAGCCTGTAATGCTGAAAGTTGAGCGAGCTTGTTGCTGCTAACGCCAGAGGTGGCAATACCTCCCTCGGGGGTTTCATTGTCACAATGTTCTTCTCATTCCTATGACTCAATCCTGCAACCTATAATAAATTCTGCCCAGGAGAGCTCCCCCACTACAACACAGGTGTTACAAAGGAAGGGCTGAGGTGCACTGTAGGGAAGCTCATGCACTATCTGCTGTGATCAAACCCGTTCGACGTGGACTGCGTTTCTCAGAAGGGCCTGACAGCAGAGCGTCATGGCAAGTTACTTAGCCCATAGTCAAACATCCAACAATGAGGGTGTGTCTAAACTACATGGCTCCATTGATGAAGCCATGTAGATTAGGCTGATCGGCAAAGAGAAATGAAGCGCCGACCTGAAAGCCCTTTATCGACCTCCCCGTTATGCCTCGTAGGATGAGGTTTACCGGGGAGGTCGATGAAGGGCTCTCATGTCGGCAGGGGAGTGTCCAGACTGCCCCGATCTGCCGACAAACAGCTGATCGGCAGAGTGGGGCAGCCATTTAAATTTAAATGAAGCCGTGATTATTTAAATCGCGACTTCATTTCCCTTTGCTGAACAAACAAATCTACATGGCTCCGTCGACGGAGCCATGTAGTTTAGATGTACCCTAAGAGAAAACGATCCCATTCCCTTTTGAAGGAATGTCAAATGAAGTAATTCAATACAAACTACAATAAAACAACCCACGACCCAGTAAACAGACAGGATCTAATTAAAAAGAGCAAGCCCGCACTACGGAGTGAGGACGGTCTGCTGTGTGCAGCTGGTCAGACTATTCTCAAGCCGTGAAGACCCCAAAACGTCAAACCACTTCACCCTCCATGCCGTCAATAGTCTCACAGATTCAGATATCAATTAAATTAAACTGCCTTTTGTCATCTAGATCGGTAACAAGTTACATTAACTAATTGCCTCTCTTCTTACCGGGCACTTAGTTCCTAATTATTTCCTGCTCTTTCCAATTTAACATGATCAGGGCCAGCCTACCAATCTTGTTCACATTGCTGTCATCAGGTCACTAATTAGAAAAAAGCTCAGGAAAGCACAAGCAACCAGAGCCTGGTGTACTTTGCTGGAGTAGACAAGCGTTAGACGTGCATGGGATATACATTTTCATTACTTCCATCTCTCCCAACATCATTGGACCTTCTCTCCTTTAGACCAGGGGTCTCCAAACTACGGCCCGCGGGCCGGATGCGGCCCGCGAGGCCCTCTGATCCGGCCTGTGGAGACCGTCCCTGGGGCGCCGCCGAACGGGCCCTTCTTGCCGCGGGGGGGGGCCCTGTCAGGGGTGTGCGGCGTGTACTCACGCCGCGCAGGGGCAGGAGAAGCGGGCCGCTCTGCTGACAAGCGGCCGCGCGGCGGCAAACGGCGCAGGGGGCGGGGGTTAGCACGGGCGGCATTCCCCCGCCCAGACTGACAGGGCAGCCGGCCAATCAGGGGGCAGGATGGGCGGTGGTGGTAACGCCCGCCCGGCGACGTGCGGGGGAACGTGAACCCCGGCGGGAACTTTAAAAAGGTGACCCCTTCCGCCCGGGGGGGGGAAGAAGGAGTGAGCGGTGGCAAGCAGGAGGGGAGGACAGCGTGCAGAGGAAGGGGAGAGCAGGGGGAAAAGCCCCCCCCCCTTCCGGGAGAAACGGATTCGCAAAGCCAGAAATGTCTGCTATTTTGGCATCCAGGAAACAATTTCACCATTCACACTAATACAGGTGTTCATGTGTAGTGTATTAATGTGTTATTAAATAATAACTGAATAAAATAATATTAAATAAATAATTAAAAACAACATCCATGTTTTGATTGTTTTTTATTTGGACCTCAAGTGTGTAGTCGGCCCCCGAACTGCTGTTTGATAGTTAATGCGGCCCTCGGGCTGAAAAGTTTGGAGACCCCTGCTTTAGACCAATGTAAATCCGGAGTCATACAATTTACATTGATGGAGTGACTCTGGATTTACACTGGTGTAACTGGGAGAAGCCAAGGGGCCTGAGGATGCTATTACAACTGACAGTAGAGTTGGGAATGCGGTTACACCTGCTTAATGAAATCCCATGATTAGGACAATGCAGGGATAATGGATTAATTATCCTTAGAGCAGTGTACTGCACTCGTTTATTGGTGGTGAACTCAGGAGATAGATACTGGAGCTTCTCCTGAGCCCAGTGTAAGACAACCCTCCTCCCCCACCATCCCCCATACAACACTGAATCTTCGTCAGAAGCATCAAGCATAAGACACTATAGTGGGCTGGCTGCCTCACTCTGGCCAGAAGATGCTAAAACAAACTAGAGGGAGCCTGCACAGATCCTCTGGCCAATCAGAGAGGGGATTTTGAGAAGCCAATCAGAGGGAAGCTTGTTGGGGGCATCCCTGTATATAAGAAGCTGCCCAGCAAAGAGAGGCAGTTGGGTCCTGACCAGAGAGGGTGCAGGACTGGTTCCCCAAGAAGCACTTGGGAGAGAGAACACAGCACTGGAGGCATACCTGGGAGGTCGACAAATGCCTTTGATGTCGACCGCGGCGCGTCCAGACTACCACGCTGAGCCGACAAACAGCTGATTGGCTTAGCGCGGCAGCCATGTAAATTTAAATGAAGCAGCAATTATTTAAATCGCTGCTTCATTTTCCTATGCCGGGTAGTCTAATCTACATGCCTCTGTCACCAGGGTCTAGACATACCCTATGTGAAAGTCATGGGGAAGTGGTTCAGGGAACAGGAGGCAGAGAAAGTGGAATGAAGAAAGGCAGGACAAGGCTACTGCCGGAAGATCCCTGGGCTGGAACCCAGAATAGTGGGCAGGCCTGGGTTCCTCCAGGAGCGGCCCTAGGCGAAACGTGCAATCGGGTCCCTCCCCTTTCCATTTACACCACACCTTGCCACCAAGAACAGTGGCCAATACAGACCGTGGCTTGCCCTGAGGCAGAGGGCCTAGGGTTTGGGGCCACATTTGGCCACCGTGGCAGGTGAGAGCAAGGACTGCTGATACCCCCAGAAGGGAGGTAAGAGACTACTGTGGCGAGCACTGCTGGAAGGCAGTTTCCCGAAGAGAACGCCGTGGTCAGGTAGGGACGTGGGTCCAGCATGAGATCGTGGGGACAGCACAGGGCGATGACAGATGAGACACCCGCCAGAAGAAGGCACCCTGCTTAGGACTGAGTTAATTCCTGGAGCGATCAGCAGGAGTCACACACCGTGACACACTCCTACAAAACATGCTAACCCAAGTTGCCGATCCAGAGTCATACCCCACAAGTTCCCATCTGCAGTGACGCTGCTCCTGCACACGCCCTGCTCCAATCCACTTCAGAGCATGTTTGCCAAGAGAACATTTTGTCCAAGGGGTTCTGAAAAGTCTAAAAATAACATGCTCCATGTACTCTGAGCACAGCCTCCATGGGCAGAAAGCTTTACCAAGAATGCCTGTGACCTAATGGGTCTCTCTTAGAAGCGGGTGAAGCACACGGAAAGGTCACTAAATGGTGCCAATGCCAGCGTGTGTTTACCTGTTCTTTCAAAAGACACAAGATGCTGGTAATTCAATTTTTAAATCCATTTCCTGATGTAATCAAGACTCACGCTGGTTGTCAAATTTTTCCTTAAACATATACTGCAGCAGCTCCAGGGACCCGTATCCAAGGTTACACTCAACTCGTCTGAAACAAGACTCTGGGTTTTTTCTTTCTGCCTTCACCTTTTACACATCTTACTGTGGTTTCATCTCTAACCAGTGTAGGCAGAGTGTTCTGTGCATCTGCCACTCTGCTGGGATTGCTCCTTGGAGTTAAGAGCGAGAAACAACTGGGTGTTAAACTGAACAGAGTGTAAAGGTGAGATTCTGTGCAGCTGTGCCTCTAAAGGATATGTCTAGACTGCATCCCTCTGTCGACAAAGGGATGCAGATTAGGCAGGTCGACACTGCAAACGAAGCAGGGATTTAAATATCCCGTGCCTAATTTGCATTAAAATGGCCACCACATTTTGCCGGCTCAGCACTTTGTCGGCAGAAAGCGGCCGTCTAGAGGGGGATCTATCGAGAAAGAAAGCCTATTTCGACAGATCCTGTAAACCTCTTTGTGCAGGAGGCATAAGGGATCTGTCGAAATAGGCTTTCTTTCTCAACAGATCCCCCTCTAGACGGCCGCTTTTTGCTGACAAAGTGCTGAGTTGGCAAAACATGGCGGCCATTATTATGCAAATTAGGCACGAGATATTTAAATCGCTGGCTCATCTGCAATGTCCACCTGCCTAATCTGCATCTCTCTGCCGACAGAGGGATGTAGTCTAGACATACCCTAAGAGAGTGGTCTCCAACCTTCTTAAGCACAAAATCTCCTTTTGAATTTTAAGTGCAATCAAGGATTTACCTCAAACCCAACACCCTTGCGCCCCTTCTCTGAGGCCCCACCGTGGCTCACTCCATCCTCTTCCCTACCCCCCCCTTCCTCACTCACTTTCATCAGGGTAGAGCAGCGAGTTGGGGGGGGGGGGGGACACAAACTCTGGTCGTGGACGAAGGGATTTGGAGTGTGGGAGGTGCTCTGAGCCTGAGGCAGGGGGTTGGGACGCAGGAGGAGGTTCAGGGAGCAGGTTCTGGGAGGGAGTCTGGGTGCAGGACGGCTCAGGGCTAGGGCAGAGGGTTGGGATGCAGGAGGGGTTCAAGACTGGGGTAGAGGTTCGGGATGGAGGCTCCAGCTGGGCTCCGCCTTCCTCAGGCGGCTCCTGGGTGGTGGTGCAGTGGGGTTAAAGCAGGCTCACCCCTGCACCCCCCCCCCAGAGCAACCAGCACACTCCCTCCACGCCAAGTCCTATTGAACTCCCCACCCCCTCTGTGGCGATGGGATACAGGACGGAGGGAGGGGGCATCAGTGCTCACTCCTCTCCCTCCGCCCTGCAGAGCAAGCAGGAGGCTCGGGGGGGAGGGAGGAGAAGAGAGGCAGCTCTAAGACAGAGGGCAGGAGCAGTGTGGCGGGAAGGGGAGAGAAACAGGTTTAACCTCTCTAGTCCGGCACCCAGTCTGGAACCCTCTCTAGTCTGGAACCTGCCCAGTTCCAAACCAGAGAATTTTTTGGCTCATGGGAAGTCAATACTGTCTAGCAGGGGTAAATTAGAGCTAAATAACAGCACAGAACACGGAGAGCCAGGACTGAGGGCTGTAAACAAACTTTATGGGACCGTGGGAAACTTGGCCACACCTATGATAAGTGGACATCTGGCTAACTAACATCATTCTGGATGATGGATGTTTCCGGATCAGAGAGTTCTGGACTAGAGAGGTTCAACTTATTACTTTTCGGCTTCCTGGCCAAACCAGTCAGGATTACATGTCAGAGGCTCCAAGATGTACAAGTAGATCCCGATTTACTGGTTGGTGACCCATGCGCTAAGTGTATATATACACTCCCACTTGATCGACGACTGTTGTCATTAATTCCCCGCTCCACAGCAAAGTTTTGCCAGGGCAAGTGAAAGTGTGAACACAGCTAGTGAAACCCTCTAGTTGCGTGTGGGAGTATTTGGTTGGCAAAAGTGCCAACAAGCAGTATTCATGCTCACACACGGACTTTCAGCGACATGGCTGTGTCAATACAGCCCTGTTGCTAAAAGCTTTGCAGTACAGACATACTTCCAGAGGTGCAGCACAAAACTTGAAGCTTGGGAGGAGGGGGGCTAAAGTGGTTTTAAGTAGGAATGTCAACATGTAGTCGACTACATGATTAACAGATAAGCCTATCGGTTAGCCTTAACGACACCCACTTCCTCCGCCCCTTGCTGCTTCTGTATCAGAAGCAGCAAAGAGGGGCGGGAGGCAGGAGCCAGCACATGTCAGGAACCAGCTCTCAACACGTGCCGGCTCCCTGAAGCTGCCTACCCCTTGCTGCCTTCTACAGGGGCAGTAGGGCAGAGAGGCAGCAGGAGCTGGCCCACACAAGAAGCCAGCTTTCAAGCCGGCCCTTTGTGCATGCCCGCTTCCACAGAACCGCCTCCCACAGAGGCAATGGGGCGAGAGGGGACAGGAGCGGATGCTTGGGAGGAGCCAGCTTAAAAGCACTCCCTGCGAGCACTGGCTCCCACCTGACATATAAACGTGTAACCACTAAAATTTCAAGTCGTTGCACATTTACACAATAGCTGTAACATCCCTAGTTTTAAACGGCCTTCCTGTGGCCCCCAGCGCATCTTATATGGCCCTGGGAGGGCTACGTTACAGCAGTTTACAAAGCCAGCTCTGTTGACAATCAAGGGCAGGGAAAAGACAGAAGTCTCTCTTGCAGGGGTGAACATTTTTTGTCCCCAAATCTGGGTGTTTTTCCAGTCAAAAGTCGCATTGCCGTGTAAACGCTCTCACTGTTTGGTTGCCAAAAGACAGTTTTTGGCAACAAAACGTGCTAATGGAGACAAATTGCCTAGAATCCTCTCTCCTGCTCCAGACATCACTTAAGCCCCTCCCTCGACCAGGACTTTTGGGGGGCTCTTCCGGAAGGCCGCTGCTTGGGCCCACAGACTGACAAAAAAGGACCAGAGTACAGAAAAGGATCACGCTAAAGGTTCCACCGAGTCCAATCTCTTTCTTTCCACGCTGCGACCACCCCTTTGCATTTGCCACCTGCCAGGTTTCCCAGAAGGATTTTTTTTCCTTTGGCTGTTTTTTTGTGTCTCACTTCAGAAGGGCCAAAATTTCCTCCTCTTTCTTTACTGCATTTTATACAGAAACCTTCCTAAACTGAGGTTTTCATGCAATGACAAACAGTTAACTCGGAGCTAGGTAACTCAGAGCTAGGAAAAAAAATAAGTGACTGACTCGGAGGTTGGTGTATGTTTTTCCTCCTGTTTCAGTCCACAGAGCTATGTGCATCGTCAATGGACTATCCTTTCTTGTCTCCTGCACACTCACAGGACAGTAGCTGGGAAAATAAATTCTGCCTTTCATGAACTAGGGAAGTGAGTGGTTAACAGGTGGGGGCTGGAACAGATCCTCACCCACCATGGGCAGAGGGCTGCTCCAGCCCCTCAGGGTCCTCCGCAGCCTGAGGCTGCTCTGGCTCGCTGAAGCAGCCCCTGTCCATGGTGAGCCAGGCCCGGGCCTGCTCTGGCCAGTTGGCCCGAGCAGCCCTTGTCTGAGGCAGAAGAGAGAGGGGGTGCTCCAGCCCAGCTGAGCTGGAGCAGCCCCCTGTCCACCCCGTCTTTAATCGGTTAACCTGTTCAACACTGGGATTAAATGGTTAACCAACTAAACGAGATTTTACATCCCTACCACGAATTGCCCTCCAATTTACCTCAGTTCTCAAGAGCCCCGTGGCTTAATCAGCTCTCCCCACCCCTCCCTCGCCCAGGAGACGCTGCCTATCTGAACAGTACCCACAGGAGCCAAAAGTGCAGCGAGAAAGCAAGAAAAATGCCAAAGCAATAAAATTCTAGGCAGATGGCTCAGATCCGAAAAGGTGCTGCGGGGAGGAGATACGCCTGCTGTTCAGTTGTGCCGGTGCCAGGAATGGGCTGATATCTGCAGACATGATGCAGCAACGCTATCAGTTCCTGTGGCCGGTGGTGGGGAAATCCTGCGGCCTTTATTCAGCCACTAATCAGCAAAAGTCCTTATTTAGTCAGTGACTTGCACAATGAGCCCCTGAGCTTGCTGTGCTCTGGGCAATGAGACCACATCACAGTGAAATAATCACCAGCCTGGTGCCTGCATAAGGATCACAGGACTGGACCTTAACATTCACTTTGCTCTGCTGGTTTAAATTGTTTTCATAACACATATAGCCGTTGGGCACCATTTTAATGGTGCAGCAATGCAAGCCCTTCATCAAGGTGGGGGCATGAATGAATGGCTTTATCAATATCCTGCAATCTCCTTCCAAAGGACGCAGTGGGGCCTATCAGAGCACAGGTCTGACCTTCAGGAGACATGGGTTCTAGCCCCAGCTCTGCCACTGGCCTACTGAGTGACCCTGGGCAAGTCACTTCATCTTTTTAACTTTGTTTTCCTCTCTAATGATGATATGCTAGGTGTTACCTATTACTGTCATTAGATAGGTAGCAATGCAAGTGCTCAAGTTGTTTTCTGTATAGGTTCCTATATCGCACACTGGACTGTAATATCTGAGTGCCTTCCAAAGGATACATTAAGGAAGACACATTCCTAACATCTGCCGTGTGCTTCTATTCACCCCTGGAGCAGAAGCATATGGCTTTTTGCAGAATGGTGGCTTTTAGATATTTTTATACATAATATGCAGATATACATTGTGCATGTACAGACACAAACATTGCTAGAAGCTTGTTAGGAAAGGCAAGAAATAGGCCTCGCACTTAAGAGCGGAAGGTGCAGAGATCGGCTCCCGCAGATGTACTGAAGGCACAAATCTTGGCCTGGATCCTACAAGCTTATCCCCACCAGCAGACCCTGGCATCTGCATGGAGCCCGGCTGATTTCCAAGATGTGCACTTTGGGGCCTCTGCAGGAAGTCCCCAACGGACGAACGGGTTGTGTTCCAAAAGTTTGTTGGTAAGTCGGTTGCTTGGAACCCGGAGTGCACTGTCCCACAGAAATAATGCTATAAATGGTGGGTTCCCAGGCTAGCCCACAAAATCCTATTTAATCTTTAGTGTAGCTAGAATAGTGTATATTTGCATTGCAAAATAGTAGAAGTAATTTATTTAACCTTGAATGCTGGTGCCTGAGCAAAGGCAGGTTTAATAAGAGGAAGAGGAGGAGATAGGTGGAGATTCTGAAGGGGACTTCTGGCCACCCCCCCCCCCGCCCCCACACACACACACACACGCACACAGCCCCTTACCCTACACCCTGGCTGCGTGCCTCTCCCCGCCCTTCCCTCCCCCACCCCACCCCAGTCTGCACCCAGCCCCTATTTACCAGGAGGCAGCGAGTGGTGCAGGCTGGAGGACTCCAGAGAAGCAGGGGGCAGCTATGCAGCTGGCGGCTAGAGAGAAACAGCGGTTTCCCCTTCAAAATGCTGCATCTCTGCAGCCGCTGGCTGCACGACTGCCCCGTGCCTGCACTTGTGCTGCTCACCACTACCCGGGCCTCTTGCCTGATGCCCAGCGGCTGCAGGTGAGCTTTTGTTTGTATGTGCAGATGTTCATTTGTAAGTCGGATGTTTGGAACTCAGGGAGAGCCTGTAACCCGCACCAACTTCAGTTTGAAGAGCATAATTCCTTTGGCAGATCCTCAACTGGTTAACCTCTCAGAGCGCTGCTGACGTCTCTCCTCTGAAATACATCCCAAGGAACAGAAGGCACATGTTCCTGTCCCTGCTCTGCCACTGATTCCCTACATGACCTCAGGCAAGTTACTTAAGCTCTCTGTGTCCCTCCTCCCTTACCTGTGTGCCTCACTCCCACCTGTGCTGCGATCCTGACATAAGATAAAAGCTACACCTGCTTTTTCAAACTGGAAAGGGGCACCTGTCTGTGCTGACGGTTATGCTGTGCGGAGAAATGCTGGACCGCATCCCAACGTTCTTGGGAGAGTGTCCAGCTCCTACTTAGCAGCATTTTAAAAAAACAACCATGAAATGCAAATTTTTGAGACTTGCATAAATGCGCCACGTTTTCTGCCAGCTGACAAAAATACTGTCTGAGCAAAAGCAGGATGAACGGCTCGAGGACAGCACCGCTCATGCATCTTGCGCCTCCTTCCAAACGTTTTCCTTTCCTCCCAATTTTTATTTTACTCGTTAGTTGAGCATGCATTGTTGTCAGGGCTCAGCCTTTCATCCCAGCCTCTCTGTACAGGTGCAATAAGCTGTCGGTGCAAACAGCTTGGGCTTTTCTCTTTATGCAGAAACAAAAAGGAATTCAAATCTCTTGCTGATATCCACAAATCCCCTCTCAACTGATTTTCCGTGGCTGATGAGCTATTACGCCATCAGAGCCAAATTCATTCCAGGAGTTACTTGGCTGCCTTCAGTGAAGTGACACCACAGATCCATTAGGACCCAAGCTTACAAGTGAAAATGACAGTATTATCCCCAAAAGAAACACTACAATAAGACATGGACGAGTTATCTGCTTTTGGCAACGAGCTGTTAACACTTGACTTTTCACAGCTAGTCCACAGCCAGGTTGGTACGGCTAAGGCTGGCACTGCTGTGGATCTTTGTCACTATGGGACACATCAAGAACAAGTTGGAAGATCATGCGGCGTCGAGTTTGGAAATGACATAGCAGGCCTCTCCCTAAGGTGCAGCCTCCCATCACTACAGCAGCGACTGCTGATGCTCCAAGTCCAGGGTGTCCCACACAGTAGCCACATGTGGCCATTTGGCCGGTTGAGTGTGGCTAGTTCGTTAGAGCACTAGCCACTATAATGGCTCCTGCTTCAGAACTGGTTGGACACCACGGATCCAAACTAAGAGCGCTCCAAGAGCTAAATGATGTCGTTGACCACAACAAACACAGAATAGCATTCCCTCAGACAGAGCTGTACAATCCAGCCAGCTACAAGACATGCCTCTATGGCCCTCGTGCTGACCTTAGGACACAAACCAATGAGAGAGGTGATGAAGGATGAGAAGGGAGATATTCCTTCAAAATCGCTCTGCCTACTATAAGGGTACGTCTAGACCAGTGGTCCCCAACCTTTTTAGGTTGTCGGGCGCCAGGGGGCGGGGCCCCACCTAGCCGCGCGCCCGGGGGCGGGGCCCCCCCATAGCTGCGCGCCCAGGGGTGGGGCCCCCTCCAAGGGCCGCGCGCCCGGAGCCGGCGCTCCCCCTCCCCCCCGCCGAGTGCTGAGCGCCCGGGGCCGGCGCTCCCCCCCTCCCGCCGAGTGCTGCGCGCCCGGGGCCGGCGCTCCCCCCCTCCCGCCGAGTGCCGCGCGCCCGGGGCCGGCGCTCCCCCAGCCGAGCGCCGCGCACCCGGGGCCGGCGCTCCCCCCCGCCGCCTCCCGCCGAGTGCCGCGCGCCCGGCGCTCCCACCGCCAAGCGCGCTCTCCCCGCAAGCGCCCGTGCGCCATGTGCCCGGAGCCAGGCCAGCCCCGAGCACCTGGCGGGCACATTGAAATGCCCCCGCGGGCGCCATGGCGCCCGCGGGCACCGTGTTGGGGATCACGGGTCTAGACTACCGCGTTTTGTCGACGGAAGTTTTGTCGACAGATACTGTCGACAAAACTTCCGTCGACAAAGAGCGTCCAGACACATTGAGTTTTGTCGACAAAGCAAGCTGCTTTGTCGTCAGAACTCCGTAGTCTGGACGCAATGTTACAGGCAATAACACCTTCTGTCGACAGAGTTCTGTCGACAGAAGGTGTTATGCCTCGTAAAATGAGGTATACCAGCGTCGACAAAACTGCTGAGTTCTGTCGACGTTATGTCGACAGAACTCAGCGGTAGTGTAGACGCTGGTATAGTTTTGTCGACAAAAGTCCACTTTTGTCGACAAAACTAGGTAGTCTAGACACACCCTAACACTAATGACTTGTGGAAAACTCACAGTCAGTAGAAATAGAGGCTACAGGTTGCTCTATTTCCCCCGTCCCCTTTGGCTGTCAGCTCTTCTAATGACCTGCTGGGTGTGACACTGGGCAAGTCACTTCACCTCTTCTGCCTCAGTTTCCCATCTCACACTGTGTCTGTGTGGTCTAAACAATGACCTCTTCAAGGCAGGGACTCTATTATGTTGGTGTAGGGCTTGGCCCTCATCTTGACTGGGACCTCCAGGGGCTGCTGGAAAACAAATAAAGCCTTTGCTACACTTCAAAGGCAGAGGTGCCTTATCAACTAATCAAACAGTCGATGCCAATTGTATCGACTATTCAATTAGTCAATTAATTGAAATTTAACATCCCTACTCAGAGCCAGACAGGGCAATGGCTTATTCGGTTAGCTTTTCAGTCTCTGGACATCATCAATCAAGTCCAGTCAAGATGGGTTTCATGGCGTCCATCTGCCTTCCTTCTGGCGGCGGGTTTGTGATGTGCATGACCATCAGCCTCTGCTCACGACAGGTCCAGCACCGAAGAAAGTTGTGATAAACAGGCAGAACATAGGCCGCAATGGAGTCAGTTGGGAGAGACCCTGCCCATTTTTAAGTGGAAACTACTTATGGGCCTGACACCTAGTTCACCGTATGTACCACCAAACACAAAAGACAATTTCTGTTTCAAGAAGTGACAACGCATCTGTTCTAGTGACAGCCTAGTTACAGATCCCAGCTAGACCCTCTCCTACACATCATCAAGGATCCACAACTTATCCCTCCCTCTCCCAGACCTAGTGAGGCTGGCCAGTCCTCGCTTACAGAGAGCCCCCCCAACCTGAAACACATACTCACCACCACCTTCACACTAGGGATGTGAACGTGTACTTGTGCACACAGTGAACCAATGAGCCTGGACCCACTGGTTAACCCGCATGGTTACACACAGCCCTGCCCTCCTCCCTGCTGATAGAGGCAGCAACAGAGGGGGAAGGGGGAACCAGCGCTCATCGCTGCTAACTTTTAAGCTGGCTCCCTGCGCATGCCAGGTCCTTTCACAAGGACGGGAACGCGGGGAGGGGGAGGAGGAGGCGGTGCTCGCGAATAGCTGGCTTTTAAGCCCTAGCTCCTCCACCCCCACCCTCCCCGCTGTGTGTAAATTTGAACCGCTGGTTAGATGTTTACAAAAACGGACGTATTTTAACATCCCTACTTCACACCCTGCAACAGAAACACTCACCCAGGAACCAATCCCTGCAACAAACCTCCTTACCAACTCCATCCACACTTCTACCCCCAATGACTGGAAAGGTGCCATTCTTGAGCAAAAAGACTTCAAAACCTGCAGGGTGACACCTGCAGAGCTGGAACGCGTATGCAAACTTGACACCCTCAGACAGGGTCTGCAGAGAGACTGGGCAGAGCTCTCTCATTACAATAAGTAGGGTCCCCCCCTTTAGGAACTCTCCCCTTCTCATTAAGGATGTTAAATATCAACTAACTGACTAATCGAATAGTTGATGCATTTTGCATCGACTATTCGATTAGTCGATAGGGCGCCTCCACCTTTGAAGTGTAGCAACAGCCGGAGGGATGTTACTACACTTTAAATGGGAAAGTGCTGTGTGGAGCCCGGGGTCAGCTGCGGACTCCCCTGCTGATCCTGGGCTCCACGCGGCGCTGCTGCTTTGAAATGCCGCGAGGACTTGAGGGTAGGCTCCCTGCGGCATTTCAAAGCAGCAGAGCTGCACGGAGCCTAGCATCAGCAGGGGAGTCCGCAGCTGGCCCCGGGCTCCACGTGGCATTTCAAAGCGGCAGCACTGTATGAAGCCTAGGGTCTGGCCCCAAGCTCCAAGCAACACTGCCGCTTTGAACTACCCCCTCCTCCTCCCTCCTCCCCCCGCTGATAGAGGCAGCAAGGGGGGAGGGGGGGAGCGACAAGCCAGCTAGCTTGTCGACTATCTGATAAACATTTGCTTATCGGATTGTCAACTAGTCCTTCACATCTCTGTGGGAAGTGGGCCACATCCACCCTGATTGAATTAGGCTCCTTTCCTCCACATGTATGTATATACCCCTGCCGTCTGATTCTTTCACTTCACGCCTCTGAGGAAGTGGGCTCCAGCTCACGAAAACTTGTGCCCTACTATGCTTGCTAGCCTTTAAGATGCCACAGGCCTCCTTGTTGTTTTTGCTGAAACAGACTAACACGGCTACTCCTCTGGAATGAACACTAATAAAAAGCCAGTGACCTGAGCGGCAGGGGAGTCGCTCTCTTGAATCCCCCACTGAAACATCAATCATGCTTGTATTTTCAGTCTGCCAAACTCCATTGGCTGCCTTGTGCCCCATCCAGATACTGTTTTCTTTGCTGCTTATCTCTCAAATTAAAAAAATCCACAGGAATTCCAAACCATGCAAGCTGGTTAACAAGTGGCTTCCATGCCTGGGGGGGTAGGGGGGTTAATTAGCTACCTTTGCATTAATGGTTGCTTTGTCTTCCATACTGTGAGGCCAAACCCTAGCCTAGGTCATATGTGGCCAGTGGGAGTTTGCCCGAGTAAAAGGGAGTCACCGCTAGAACTACAGACCAGAGTTTGCTTTTTTTGTGCCTTCTGGCTCTTCCCTGCCTCCCAGATCCTCAGCTGCTTTGATTTTCAGATCCCTCTCTTTGCAGTCACTTTGTAAAGGACTCTTTGCAGTCACTTTGTAAAGGATTCTCCCCGTGAGTTACCACAGACCTGTTTCGTTTTATTGAACAATTTATCCCACTGTCTCTCATGCACCAGCAACTCTGCCACAAATGTTAAGTGCTGTACAAATTTCAATTGTGCTTCGTATCGCCCTGCGCAAGCATAAAAAGGGCTTATGTCCATTTTGCGGACAGGCTAGACGTCTTGCCTTGAGTCTCGCTACAAAGTGGTAGCAATGCTGGGAATATCCACCATTTACAGCCGAGCCGACCGATTTCAGTCAACATAGAACCAACTGAGAATACAGCCCCCAGGAGACCTGCCCCCCTCTCTTCCTGCTCTGAAAAACTGACAAATACACTAATAACAGTACAGCATGAGCACTGCAGCTACACCGCTGTGGTAGATACATACACAGTGAGGAAAGAGGTGCCTCTGTTGTTGTACTATTTCTACCCCTCTGAGAGGAAATGGTTAGTCAATGGAAGAATTTTTCTATCAATCTAGTGAGGCCTACGCCAGGGCTTAGGGCAGTGTAACTACATGGTACAGGGCATGCAGCTTTCTCACAATCCCGAGTGATGTAATTAAGACAACCAAATTTTGTAATATAGACCTATTATCCATCCCTGCTTTAAGCAGCGAAATCTAAAAACACCTGCCAAGGCTGGATGGCTTCTGTTATTCTTCTCAAGGTTCTTTTGATCTAAAGGACTTTGTAGGTTGCTTATTAGAGTGTCTGTCTTCAGGTAGATCTGTTCTTCTCGTGACGATGGGCGCGCACACTGAATCAGTTTGTGTTTTGGGTTATCTGCGATCTTTGCAGTCTTAATACTCTAGTTGTTCATTCTCTCTCGTGTGGGGGGCTTTTTAAGACCACTGCATACCTGCCCCTGGATCTAACCTACAAAACTGCTGATTGCCCCACAGCCTTGTTCTATAGCAAACAAAAGGAAGTACTACTTCACACAACATACCATCAACCTGTGGAACTCCTTGCCAGAGGATGTTGTGAAGTCCCAAGACTATAAGAAGGTTAAAAAATAACTAGATAAATGAATGGAGAATAGACATTGATGGACCTATTAGCCAGGAATGGTGTCCCTAGCTTACTTTGTCAGAAGCTGGGAATGGACCACAGGAGATGGATCACTTGATTGCCTGTTTTGTTCATTCCCTCTGGGGCACTGGCATTGGCCACTGTTGGAAGACAGGATACTGGGCTAGATGGACCTTTGGTCTGACCCAATATGGCTGTTATGTTCTTGTTACATCTGGTGACCCAAGATGTCTTTTTTTAAGGCCTCTTTACTAGAACACTTTCCAGACAGAAGCAAGCTTTTAATGGGGAAATTTGAATTTAAGTCCAACACCACAATGAATTCACACATCGCTCCTATCTCAGCCAGGGCCAGAACTTTGATCTGTTTCTAAGTTTAAGTCTCCAATACAGCTTGGACATTTCTTCTTCCTACTAATTAGTTGAGGTCCTCACAGCCTTTTGTTGTAACCAAGCGGTATCTTCTGAGCAATTCTCCTTAGTCTGGTAGGCTGTCGTTACCTTGAGGATTTTGTTTAGTCCCAAAGGTCCAGGGTTGGTTTTTTAAGTACTGCAAGCCAATGTGGCTTTTGTTCAAACCTGCCCTCTAGTCTTTTTTTTCCTATTCCCCACCTTTTAGTTGAATGAATAGTGAACGTTTTAAGGGAGATGAGGAATGGACGGGTGGGTTATTTGGGTTTTGTTTTCTAAAGGCCCCTTGACCTCTTGTAGTAGGCCAGGTGTCGCATCAACAAAACATGTAAAATGTGGCCATCCCGGGACCCTCCCCTCATGCTTTATGAAAACTGGAATATGAATATGCATAACTCAAAGACTTTATGCAAAGTACATCACGTGACATGTCATTTTAAAAGTTGTAATCCACTGAATCCCTATATCCTGTTTGTGTGCACGTAGCTTTCTCTTATGTGAAGTTAGAACTATTAAATGGGAACCTGTTTTATTAGTCCTAGAATTCTAGTAAAGCCCTTAGTGAACTTACTGGCTTGGTGACCAAGTCAAGAACCTGTGAATGGTCTTGTTTTTCCTGCAAGCCCAAACTGTAATTGGTCCTTCCAGGGCATGTGTTTAGGCCACCTGATGCTGGAATCCATTTTGGATCAGGTACTTTTCCACATACGGTGAGAAAAATATGAACTGAGTATAAAAAATTTCCGCTTTGGGCAAAAGGAATATACAGGAGGGAAACCAAACAGTAGGGGTGGTGGCCAGATGCAAGTAAACCCCAACTTACCACCCAAGATGCCTGCTGGAAACATCTAAGACTGAATGGTGGGAAGACTGGGCCAAAGCTAGCTTGAGAGAGAGCTGATTAGAACAACTGGTAGGGCAAGAATTTGCATGTAACAAGTTCCTTAGTGTATTAGGATGAGTTGGCCTGTTTCGTTTATTTTGGCTTAGTAACTTACTTTGCCCTGTCTGTTTTCACTTGCAATCACTTCAATCCTACTTTTTATACTCAGTCAACAAAAGTCTTATTATCAAGCCCAGTGTCAATAATTCTTGTGGCCCAGAGGTGGGGGGAGGGGAGCAACACTTTGCATGTCTCCTTTCATTGATACAGAGGGCAAACTTATAAGCTTTCTCTATGTGAAATGTTTTAACAGAGAGCCTCATTTATCTGGAGTTTTGGTCCTCTTCGGGGACTGCGTCCCTGGTGTTATCAGTGACCTAACAGCTGAACCGTCACAGAGCTGAGATTGTTCAGTGTCTGGTGCTGCTCTGCTGGGGTGCTGTTACCCCAACTCTGTGCCTGGGCTAGAGGAGACCAGAGTTTCTGGCGCAGCAGAACACAGTGGTGGGGCACCCAAGACAGGTAGGAGGACTCAGCGGCGTGACCAGCACCCCGGGTGACAACTCCAAGGGGACCCCTATGATCCAACCCGTCAATGGCTTTTAGGGCAAAACCTTTGGATCGCTCCATGGAAACCAATGGGATACCACTCCTATACCAAGTGAGGATGCTGGACATGAAGAATGAGATCTGTAAAGGTCTTTAGGTACCTAACTGATTATTTAAAAAGGTAGCAGAAAGCATTAAAAAAAACCCTCCTTAAAAAAAACCCTGGCTCATTATCAAAGCCAGAAAAATCCATATTCAGCAGCAGTGAGGAAAATAATTAACTTCTCAGCTCAAGCAAAGGGAATCCAGGTTGTCAGAATACTACCTGTTATGTTCCTTGCACGTTTCCAGGTTATGAGAGGCTTTTTAGTACGGGGGTGGCGGGGGGGCAGAAGAAATCTAGGCCATCAACACATACGCTATAAACCAGATGAATATTTCAATCCTTATGCCTTCCGTTAATTCTCTCTTCAAAACCACTGTATTTCCATAAAACTGTTTTCAAATCATCACCTCTCCTGTATTTCTCTATTTACAACTTCACAGTCCTCTGAAGTTGCTCAAAGCCTTTGTTTTCCAAATGAAGTCTGCCTTTAGGCCCTGATGCAGAAATTCATTGCCCTATACAGGAAGGCACTTAACCACACACTGCACTTGAAGGATATATTCAAGGGCTGCACTGAACAGAGCTGGACTTCTGCAAAGCACTTTAGCAGGTGCTTAATTGCAGCCTTGTAGCTCTCTCCACAGACATTATGAGCAAAAATGTGCTTCTCTTGCTACGGCCTCTAGCCTGCAATGATTTATTTGACACCCAGGGGAAGTCCCACTAAATTTAATGGGACTCCTCGCACTCTGAGTATGTGCAGAAATCTTTGCAGAATCACAGCTGAAAAACCACAAACTCAAACCGCCTTTCTTTGTCTTGCCTTTAACGTTCCATCCACCCGAGTGATGTTACATTGGTACATCCCACCCCAGGAAAGAAACTGAATGAAATTTCATTAAGTAATTACTTATGGCATCATCACTCTTTCAGAGAGATAAAATATGAGTGGCACTGCACAGTGCTCAGAGCTCCGGTTTCATCGGTTACCATGGGCCCTACCTACTCAGCCAAAGGCAGCTCATTTTACCAAGAACAGATTTGACTGGTTTCATGTGTTACACGTGTTGTAGCATTGGCAGCGGATGTCACAGTGGTGGACAACCTGTGGCCCATTGGGGTTCTACGTGTGGCCCACAAAACATTTTGCTTAACCGTTGCCTACACACAGCGTTCCTGGATTTTGTCCGAGTAGAGTTTTTTCCTACCGATATTACTCAAGTGACACGCACGTAAAGCAAGATTACATGAAGTCAGGTACGGGCTGATTGCACACAACATTGGCTACGTCTCGATCTATCGGAAAAAGGTACGCACATTGCGCTCTGCAATTTGCATACCTTTTTCCGATAGTTTTTTCGGAAGAGGCTTTTCCAAAATTTGGCTCGTCTACACTGGGTCAAATTTCAGAAAAGCCTCCTCTTTCAGAAGAGCCTTTCTTCCTCGTAGACAGAGGAAGACAGGGCTTCCGAAAGAGCACAGTTGCTCTTCCGCAAAAACAAACAAACAAACAAACAAACAAACAAACAAGCAAACAAACAAACAACCAACCCCACAAACACAAACGGAAAAATCCCCAGTGTAGACGTAGCCATTGTGAGAGCCGTGCGCTCTCTCTGCATCCAATCAAACCGCTGCTACAGTTCAATTGGCACATACGGCAAATTCTAGGTTATGACGGCACGTCGGGGAGCCCCCAACCTTGCACCCCTGTCCGCAGCCAGATGTGACCCTCAGCCAGGCTGTAGAATAGAAAGTTTATTTTCTTCTCAGAGATACAGGGCAGCACAGGCTCGACGCTGACATAGGAGTCAGGGTAGACAGCCTAGTCCTCTTGGGGGGAACGGGGTTCACAGCCCCCTAAACCCTCCTGTTCTGGACTTAGTCTGCTTCCTTCATGCTTCCCTCTGCCAAGACTGCCCCGACCCCCAGCAACTTGTCCCTCAGCCCCCAGGCAGCCACGCCCCTTGTTTTGTTTCAGGTTCCACCACCTAGCCCAGGTGCCTATGTGCCTTCCTTCAGAGACTATCCCTGAGTCCCGCCTTCTCTCTCTCTCTCACTCACACACACACACACACACACACACACACACAGTCTCTGCAGACCAGCATAGGCCAGTAGGGGTCACACACAGCACAACACAGCAACCAGTGAATACCCAACCACAGTGGTTCCAGGGCCACAAGAGTGTACATCACACCCACCACGTCACATAGGCACACAAGCGCACTTAGCAAAACTGCCCTATCCTGTGAGACTGTCTTGATTACAACAAGCTTGTAGCTCACGGAGATGGAGAGCCACTCATGCGACTCACTCTCTAGCCTAGGTTGCCTCTCACTGTTGCACCATGTTTACAACCATTTTTCACTAATGAAATATTTACAGATAAACCCCAAACATTTACATGTCTTTCAGACTCTTGTAACCCATGTTTAAAGATGGGTGAGAAAAGTCCTGTGTGTCATCAAGAAACACTTGGTTATTTGATTTGTTGTTAAAATGGCTGTAACAAGAACGTTTCACTTTTTACCTCTGAGTAAGAATCTTCATTTTTTGTACTGCGACTTTTTTCTTTTCTCAAACAAGAACCTTCACCCCCAAAGGTTTCACTATAAGCAGAATTGCAACATACAGCACATTATAGCATTGGACCTGAATTTTCTTTCCCCGCAGGTTAATATCTCCTCAGCATGCTAAAGCTGTAAGTGGTTCTTTAAGGACCCCTCTACTCGAAATACCCCCACCTATCCTACTGTCATGTACTTCAGTGGTTTTCAAACTTGTTTTTTCTCCTGGCCCAGTTGAAGAAAATCGTTGCTGCCCATGACCCAACATAATTTGACTAGAGTGTAGGCTCCAAGGTGGGGCTGAGGATGAGAGCTTTGGAGTGTAGGAGGGGGCTCTGGCTTTGGAGGGGGGCGGGTGATCAGGGCTGGGGCAGGAGGGGCTTATCTTTAGCAGCTCCCGGTCAGTGGGGCAGCAAGGGGGCTAAGGCAGCTTCCTGCCTCTTCTCTCTCTGAAGACTGCCCCCCAGAAGCAGCCAGCAGCATTTTCCCAGCCAATGGGAGTGCTGAGCTAGTGGTCGGGGCCGGAGCAACGCACAGCGCTCTCTTTCCCCACCCCCCGCAACACAGGTGTGTTGTAAGCAAAACTCGTGAGGTCGTTCTGCCGCTCTACTCTGCACTAGTTAGGCCTCAGCTGAAGTAGTGTGTCCAGTTCTGGGCGCCACATTTCAAGAAAGATGTGGAGAAATTGGAAAGGGTACAGAGAAGAGCGACAAGAATGATTAAAGGTTTAGAGAACATGACCTATGAAGCCAGGCTTCATGAACTGGGCTTGTTTAGTTTGGAAAAAAGAAGATTAAGGGGGGACATGATAGCGGTTTTCAAATATCTAAAAGGGTGTCACAAGGAGGAAGGAGAAAATTTGTTCCTCTTGGTTTCTGAGGACAGGACAAGGAGTAATGGGCTTAAAGTGCAGCAGGGGAGGTTTAGATTGGACATTAGGAAAAAATTCCTAACTGTCAGGGTGGTCAAATATTGGAATAAATTGCCAAGGGAGGTGGTGGAATCTCCCTCTCTGGAGATATTTAAGAACAGGTTAGATAGACATCTGTCAGGGATGGTGTAGGTGGAGCTTGGTCCTGCCTTGAGGGCGGGGGGCTGGACTCGATGACCTCTCGAGGTCCCTTCCAGTCCTATTATTCTATGATTCTATGATTCTAAGAGCTGGGCCTGCTGCTGGTTGCTTCTGGGGTGCAGCGCAGTCTGCCTTAGCCTCCCCTCCCCTCCACTGCTCACCTGATCCCCCTGCAGCCGTGAGACCCAGCTCCCCGACATTCCACCACCCACTCCTCGGTCACGACTCAAAAACCATTCAACTAGCTGAATTTGACTTTGGCCGATTTTTTTTTTAAGGGACGATGTACTTGTAAGAACTTTTTTTTTTGTTTCTGTTTCAAACAGCAATTGTGAGTTTACAAGGCTCTAATTTACTTTGTGCCATTTATACGATCGACATGTTGCACTTCACTCCCAGGGGACGACCCTAAGCAATTTCACTTTCAGGCTTTTCCTACATTAGCATAACACTGCACTGTGTGGATTACAAACACAGCAGGGGAATGCTTGTTTCTTTAGCAACATCCCTGTTTTTAAGAGTTTCCAGCACACATTTCTCCTAAGCCTTAGGGTTTGTCTACACTAGGCAGCTTTTAAGGCCACGCCTGTTGATGCAGCCCCGTTGCTAAAAGCCAGCATGTGTGTGAATGCTCTTTGTTGGCACTTTTGCAGACAAAATACTTCCACCCCCAGCGGGAGGCAGGGGAAGATAGGGAGGAGGTGTTAGGTGCCTTTTGAACAATTTGTTTCATCTTGAACAAATGTAGACATATCCTTAGGTTCTGTAAAAGCCTGCTCTTGACCAAATTATCCTGGTGCTGTCCCTTTAAACATCCCTCCCTTGCTTTTGATAAAGACTGTTTGATTGTTTGGGGAGGGTTGGTATTAGCATCATTGATGATGCTATCAACTGTTCAGAGCACCCAGATTGAGAGCTAAGGCTTACTCTCTCTGCTGGCAATGTAGCAGGGCAAAATACATGCATCAGGCCTACGTACCCAGGTATGTACCTTAATGTCTCACTGGCAGGCAGTGATTCCTCTAAGCTGAGTGGTAGCACAGCTTCACAGGTAATTGATCAGCCCCACCCAGTCAGAGGCTCAGGGCTTCTTGCAGGGAACAGACTGACCAGGTAGGGCTGATTAATTACCTGTGAAGGTGTGCTGCCCAGAAGCTTAGAGGGAACACTCACCCCTATGCCTCTTAGCCCTGGTCTACACTCAGACTTCATTTTGAAATTACCCTCCTTAAGTCAAATTTATAAGCAGAGCGCCCACATGACCAACAACAGGGCAGATTAATTTGAAATCCATACCCCTGATGAAAAGCAGTAGTAACACTAATTCCAAAACAGTTCTATTTCTAAATAGTGGTAGTGCAGATGCTCCAGTGCGGCTCTTTAGAAATAATGACTCCCCAGAGTAATTTGAACTAATTACTCTCCCATGCTTCTTGCGGCTCTAAGTGCGAGGTAGCGCATCTACATTAACAGAGACTGCCTCGGACTAATTTCAATGCTCCCCCATAGTAGGGGCATGCTAGTTCGATATTGTTAAATTGGGAGTTATTAAGTTGAAGTTAGTTGTTTTGAAGTAATTTCCTAGCGTAGAAACCTCACAACCCTCCCAGAACCTAAAAGATCTTGTAACTGACTTGTGAGATTCGGGTTACATTTCCCAGGGTGTCCTGTAATTAGACCTCTACAAGTTATCAAGTGGTCTCTTTAAAACAAGCTGCTCTGAAGGGAAACCTGTCTTGGAGAAAGAAAAATGCTGACTGTGAAGCTAATTAGGGACATAAAGTCTCCGTTGAAAAGTTAACCGGTTAAACGGGATCCTGCAGCAGGGCACAGCCAGCTGAAACAACCCTCTGCTCTCTGCCCACAGCTGAACATGGATGGGGGGGGACTTCTCCAAGGACTTCCTCCACCACAGGCGAGGGAGAGGGGGCTGCCCCCGTAGGTTAACCAGTTAACCAGTTAACTGGAATGCTTACCAGGGTAACTCTTTACTCCCCTAAAGCAAATGTCTAAAAATGGGCCCCAAAATGGTGCGTATCTTCACCACTACGCAGACATGGAGTAAATATTTGGCGTGTAGAACAATTAGTTGTGTTTTAAAACACCCAGGGGACTGGCAGGGTTCTCCTAACAGAGAGCTCTTCCAGCTCTCCCCTCCTTGTGAGGGCCAGTCCCGACTGCTGAGAGAAATCCTTTGCTAGGCTTCAAAGAAAGCATCCTTCTGACAGGAACAGAACTCCACGCACGCGTAAAGGAAGAAAGCTGCAGGGATTCAAAACAGTTTTTCCACCTGTCCCAAGCCACCAGTAGTTCTTGGTCTCAGACATATCACGAAAACAAGACAGTGGGATAGGATTTCCTAGCTCTGTGTGCCTCAGTGGCTTTAATTCTACAGACCAGCGATGGGCAGGTTAGGCGAGTGATTGGGCCTTCATTTCAGTGGGCTGCAAGGTTGTTGTAACCCAGAGGGTCTCCCAAGACAGGGTGGCTCTGCTAACCTCACTCGTGTACAAAGAATTTGCAGGATGTGCCGACTGAACCGTAGCAGCGCTTTGATTGGCTGCCGAGGGAGCGCCCGGCTCTCACAGTACACGTGTGCGATCAGCACACAACTCGCTTCACAAGCCCATGCTTTGCGTGTGTGTCACGTTAGTAATACTGGTAGGGAAAAAAAAAATACAGGACAGAAACCAGGTGAATCTGGCAACCCTGCACACAGGCAACCACAAACAAAATGTTTCGCAGGCCACACGTAGAGCCCCAATGGACCACATGCAGCCCCCGGGCTTCAGGTTTCCCACCACTGCTATAGACCTCGGTAATGTCTCCTTCTGTATCTTCACTCCGCTGAAATGTTATTTTGTAAATCATAAGAGTGTGAGGTCACTTTGTTCCATGCCCTCCTGCCTAATATTCTGTCCTCTAGTCCTTTTATGAACCTGGCCTCTAGGGAATAACACAGGCCTTTAGTAGAAATTGCGTGTGTGTGTTAGCCATGTTATTAATGTCGAATATTATACTCGGTCACCATAGCAAGGTCAGTCTGCAGTAATTCTCCTTATTTTTTCCCAGCAGAAGTCTCTCAAAGGACGACTTCAAGGCCTGGCTTCGCTCTTTCCACAGTTCCAGTGTGGATAACTGCTCCCATTAGTCCTCTGACACTGCTCATTGTTTTCAAAGTTATAGCCTCACACGGCTCCCCCTCTGAGACTGCTCCTATTAGCCTTCTTTGGAGCGGAGAAAAAATCCGAGACTCGTGTGTTAAGATTTATCAGGTTGTGCTTCATCCCGAATCTGACTCTCGGCAGCAGGGGTTTGCAAGCTAAGAGGTTGGGGATTAGGGGATTACAAAACACAGGCAGCCTCGTGGGAGGGGATTCCCAGTGTGGAAAACGTTCTGAACCACTAGTTTACATTTAATTTCTTAGCAATTAATGTGTGACTATGAACCTTGTGCATTTTAGATAACCCAGGGGAAATCTGTGACTGGGGGAAGAGTTGTCAGTCCATAGTTTGTGCAGGATAATATATAATATTCTAAGGGTGAGTGGGCAAAACGTGGCATGCATATAGCCTGTTAAGAATCTGAGGGGCAAATCAAGGTTTGTGGGGGGCCACTGCCCTTCTTGCTGCCTATTCAATGACACTGCAGGAACAGGCATGCTGTGAAGGGCTTCAAAAACGTGAATTGGCATAGCACAGCAGGGAGGGCTGTTTGGAACTGCAATTCTAGTACGTACAGCAACGTGGCGCTCTTCCGACACGGGACTCTGCACTGTGATGCGTCTAAGCTTCTGTCTTCAACATCAAGTGTGCTCACAGACACCTGTCAAACCGCGGGTGTTCCCGCTTCCCACCTGCCAGCCCTAAAATCTCTGCCTGGGTTGTGCAAATTGGACCAGGTACTTTCCCACACGTGCATCTGCAACCCACACACATGGGCTAGCTACGTCTATACTGCTTCCCTCTTGCACAAGAGTATGCAAATGAAGCACAGATTAGCATAGTGCCATGCTTCGTTTGCATAATTAATTAGGGGCTGTTTTTGCGCAAGAGGCTTTTGCGCAAAAAGGAGCTGTGTAGACGGCTCCTTTTTGTGCAAAACCCCCCTTTTGCGCAAGGGCCGTTCTTCCTGAAAAAAATCCGTGCTTCATTTGCATAGGCTTTTGCGCAAGAAGGAAGCAGTATAGATATAGCCCTCGTGAGGTTACCCATCCCCCCCAAAAGCAGACGCTGCAGGCCAGGTCTGGCCCTCACTCTCCGCCGGTGGAATGGATCGCTTTGCAATTATGCCTCACTGACACCAATGCAACCTCCACAGGAGGCCACAAAATAGCATGAGTGTCATCGGCTAGCTTTTAGGAAGCTATCCTGGTGATGCAGAATCCGAACTCGCACGAGCGCTTTCCTGCTTGCAGGCCTCACAGGACTAACAAGCAATAAAAGTGAGCCCCCTTCACAATGATTTATTGCTTCATATGAGCAGAGGGAGAATGTGTAGAACAGGAGGCCTTATAAAAAGCCAAAGCAAACCAGACACTCCTTGGAAGAGAACTGCAT
Organism: Pelodiscus sinensis; assembly: GCF_049634645.1. Lineage (NCBI taxonomy): Eukaryota > Metazoa > Chordata > Testudines > Trionychidae > Pelodiscus > Pelodiscus sinensis. The sequence continues at coordinate 23,917,748 of NC_134730.1, read as the reverse complement.
TTTAATCTGTGTTCTCAGACCTAGCTGTTACTAATGGCTCTCTTTACTAATTTATACATTGCCATTTTCTGTCAGGGAGGATTTTAAGGCCTCTATTAATCCTACAGCAGCTTCCACAAACAATGTATTTGTAGGTGCTTCTCAACCAGTGGTACAAGTACCCTCATGGGTACTCGAGAGAAGTCTGGGGGGGTACGCCAACACAACCGAAATGTGGAGAAAACTGAATTTTTGTTTTAAGTTTTACAGCGTTTTACCATTTTTGTACTTTTTACACCCAAACATTTCATCGCCCGCCCAGCTACGATTAAGTTCTTTAAACAAACATGTTGCAATGGTAAAAAAAAAAAAGTTGTGTGTCTGTAAACTGTAGGTACTGGGGGTACTTATAATTTTTTAAAGGGGTACTTTATAAAAAAAAAAAGGTTGAGAAACACTGGGTTACAGAATTGCTGCCTTCTTTCAATGCCCATGGTAAATAAAAAGGCGTGGGTGATTTGCCCTCTATTTGTCCACACCTTGACTAACGGAAGTCCTACGTAGACAGCACAGCAGCAGCTGCTAGTGGACTAGAGAGAGACTTGTACATAACGAGACAGTGGACTGGTGACTATAAGGCTATGTCTAGACTATGTCGAATTTTTGAAAGAGGATATGCAAATTCCGTGGGAATTTGCATATCTTCTTCCGATCTCACTTTCGAAAGAGGATCTTTCTAAAGTGAAAAGTAGTCTGGATGCGGGGGGGGGGGGGGGGGTTCAGAAAAAAACCCTTTTTCGAAAAAACCACTCTTCCTTTAAAAAGGTTTACACAGTTTTTTCAAAAAACCCGTATCCAGATCCTCTTTCAAAAAAAACCATAGTTAAGATGTGCCCTAAGTGTTTGCAGATGATGCAAACTATACCCTGTCCTACGCTGGACAATGAGTAGAGCGCTGCAAACCCACCGTTATCCACTTTATATCTGAGGGTATCTGCATCCATGTTTAAGATCATTTAAGTCTGGTTCCTGAACTCTTCATGAGTTGTAGATTTCTCCTCTCCCCTCCCTCCCCCCTCCTCCCTCCCGTGACTAAAAGAGATCTCCTTTTCTTATTGCAAGGGCTGGAAAGTACCAGTAAAATGGCATGGCTGGCTCTCTTTCAGAGACTTGTTGATTCTGGTTTTCTTGGAATTGTGGAACATTTAGTCACTGCATTATGCTCTCATCTGCCACATGCACTGGGAATTTTGACCTATGCACTAGCATTAAGTCACATATGATTGAATAATCAAGGCCCTCTAGAGCAGTGTTTCTCAACCAGTGGCACAAACACCTTTAGGAGTACTCGAGAGATGTCTGGGGAGTATGCCAACACAATTGAAATTTGGAGAAAACTGAATTTTTGTTCTACATTTTACAGCGCTTTATTATTTTTGTACTTTTTCCACCCGGCTATGATTAAGCTATTTAAACAAATGTGTTGAAACGGTAGAAAAAAATTGTGTCTCTGAAAACTGTAGGTTCTGGGGGTACTTATTTTTGCATAGAGCAAATTGTGTAGCATATTTCGAAGTAAGGGTGCAGTGCACCCTTCTTATTTGGAAAACTATTCTTTTCTGGAGAGTAACTTTTTTCCCCCCAGTTACTTTAATCAAACTTTGATCTTTTATTCACAAATCTCAAGTCCACTCTGCAGTAACTGGTTCTGAGGTTCTCAATCTATTGTTCTCTAGTGAAGCAATAACCAGGCAACCCTGAAGAAGGGTGATGCTGATAGAGGCAATTAATCAAAGATGTAATGTATAGGCTGATAAAGAAGTCACTCCTGCATGTGCTCCCAATGAGTACATGCAGGATAGAAGAGAGTGAGAACATGCATGGAAAACACTACTTGCAGGATTGGGTCTTTATTCTCCAAGCCCCAATTCACAGAGTCTGCACCTTTGACCTTTCAAATACAACTTCCACCTGTAAATACTGTTTGTAATGAACTGGGGAGCTAAGCCAAATGTGATGTTCATGATGTCACTAACAACCATTCTGTTGGTTTCTTTTTGCTGCCGTTACATTTTTATACTGAGGTGCAAAATGAGTTATAAAATCTAAACGTATGGAACCTTCATAAATTGCCTCCTACTTTCAGTAATTGCAGAAAGCATAGATTCCCATTGCCAGTATTTGCTATAATTTGTTTTATCTTTTGCTCGTCCTTTATAAGCAGACAAAATGCTGGCAGTATCCTTGGGTTTTAATGGAAGAAACAAATTTCTAGACCTCTCATTATGTCCTGATAAATGCCTGGCTGGAGTGTAAATATGTACCCTAATCAGACTATCAAAGCAGTGACTATATGGAAGGAAAGTGTAGCTTAGTAATACACTGTGTCTGTTAGCTCTTCTGACCAGAGCTCTCTCCCCTAAGTGAAAGAAATGTTTCTCTCTGTAAAGTCTTGCCTACAACTATGAAACTTTATCTGATTTTTTTTAAAAAGCTGCAGTTCCCCCTGGCTGTTCACATGCTACTTCTCAAGCCCTGTTTTCAGCAACTCACAGATCCCAAGGCCAGCAAGGACCGCTGTGATCAATCTGACCGCCCGTATAAAACAGGTCAGATGACGTCCCCAAAAATGATTCCTAGAGTATATCGTAAAGCAAGATTGGATTTAAAAAAAAAAAAAAAAAAAGAATCACTGTTGAAGAACCCATCATAACCCTGGATAAGTTGCTCTAATTGTTTATGACCTGTGCTGTTAAAATTTTACACCTTATTTCCAGTCTGATCTTGTCTACCATCAACTTCCAGGCACTGGATCCTGTTATACCAGAAGAGCCCACTGTTCAATAGTATCTACCTGGCGAATAAATAAGGCCTTTTCTCTGCTAATACACACCCCCTTGTCAATTACCTTTCTGAGACCAATCTGTAAGCTGGCTTTTAATCCATTTAGCGTGTAGTTAACTTTATCTTACTAATATTTTAATCAAAATACAGTACTATGTGGTACCAAGTCAAATGCATTACAGAAGTCTATTTCCTCAACAGTATTACCTGTATCCACCAAACTTGTAATCCCCCTTCAAAAAAATCAAGTTAGTTTGACAGGCTCTTATTTGCCATAAACCTATATGGACTGTCATTAATTATGTTACCCTGCTTTAATTCTTTATGCACATCATTGTCTTGCCCAGAATCAGTGCAGATTGTCAGGCCTATAATTAACTGGGCTGTTCCAGCTACTTTTTCTAAAGATGGGTATATTTTCTTTCAGTCTTTTGGAATTTCCCTCGTTCCAAGAGTTACTGAAAATCAACATTAATAGTCCAGTGAACACTGCTGATTTAAAACAATTAGATACAAGTTATCTGACCTCATGTCCTCCTGATACTAGTGGACTAGAAAGTAGGAATGTAAAGAGCCATTAAAAAAGTTAACAGGTTAAATGATATAATTTCCATCATTTAACTGAGGCTGCCGCACTGCAGACAGGAGGCTGCTCTGGCTGGGCCCACCATGCCACAGCTGGGGGCTGTGTCAGCTGGGCTGGCCCTTTGATTAACTGGTTAACCTTTTACATCCCTCTGTAGTATCCTCAAACACACCAGAAATGTGTCTGTATTACTGATAGTTCTACCATTTCCATCTAGTAACGGACCACATACCTTGTTAAGATTCTTTGTTCCTAATATGAGTCAATTCCTTTTTATTATCCTTAACTTTGCTGGCCATAGATTTCATCTTGTGTCCCTCTGCTTCCCTTATCAAATTTCTACAATGCCTAGCTTCATATGTATATTCTTTATCAACTTTTCCTTTATTCCACTTTTTTTTTTTTAAATAGCTACCCTCACCTTCAATTAGCAACCCTAATGAGTGATGCCCTTTCTTCCCACTAAAGCATCTGGGGGGAAAAGGAACTTCAATTGTAACATTAACCTGACTAGACCTCAAAATATTGTTTTTTCCCCGAATCTCACTGCATGGCTTTTTGTACCACATGTATACAAGCTCAATCCTGTTAGTGTATGTGGATTCCAAACTGATGAAATTGGCATAGAAATACCCATCCATCTCCAGTCTTTAGGTCGTTATCTGAATAAGAACGACATGCAAAAGCAGGAATAGAACTTGCTGGACATTTGACCAAGGATGTCTAGCGTCTGGTCTGGATGTCTCAAAGCTAAACAAAGCACCCGGGCAAAGAGAGTTTTTAACAGGTTGGACATATTAAAATAAATGTCTGCTGAAAGGACAGGCATGGCGAAATGCATGAGCCACATGCTGAGGTTTTGCGGTTTAAAAGTAACAATGTTTTTAATTTGGCTTTTTATTTTAAGCAAAACTAGAAGAGAAGTGACTGTGTTCCCCAATCCCTACACTATGTATTTAAATCTCCATCTCACTGAATAAGGATAACTAATCACAAATTTCCCTCTCTACCTTAGTTTGGACATAAACGAATGGGGAGATTTGGAAGGGAGGAGAGCCCAGAAGAAAACATCCTTGGCTACAATATGTAAGGAAACATGAAAATTACACACAATCACCTTCATAAACGCTATTAACAGAGAACAAGATTTCAAGCCGTGTACGTCGTAGGTCCGAAATCAGCTTCTAGCATCACTCCGGCCAATAACACTAATCTCAAAACATTTCCAAACAGGCCTCTAAGGAAGAATACTAAGCACTTTTACAGATAATGAAATCTATTTTTAATTAAAGTTCTGGCCATGCTTACGAATGAAAGGAACAGTCCCTTTATTTACCCAGCCACTGCAGACTGACTCAACATATTACATCATTTTTATGCACCTGTAAGCCGACTAGCTATTGTAACGGTAGATGACTTGCCTTTAAAACGCTGGTGTTTTACAGACAAATTGACACTCAGAAGAACATGTGATTAACAACCCCAATGGCCAGTGATGAGGCCTGTGGAAAAAATAAGGCTGCAATGTATGCTTTCCCTTCCAGGTGGTCTGAATTATTCTTCTCCTGGCTGACAACAGAAGTGCTAGAGTCATTCTGACCAGCTGCCTGTAAAAACTGTAAGCATGCAACACAAGTCTCAAAGCATGGAACGTGCGTAGCTCTCTGCAAAATGGTAGTACAGAATTAGTTCAATTCATTCCCTGTGGGTGTTCAAATAAACAAGTTCTCTCTTCTTGCATTTCCACCATCCAGCGAGTGGCTGATTTGTCTCTAATAATCTGGGACTGACATGGTTACAACAGATCTACAGTGCAGAGTTAGATACTGCATTTGGAAGGGGGGACCAGACAGCAACGAGAAAACAGGGACAACAAAAGTTAAACAGGGTAAGAGACAGCGATACTCAATGTGCTGTCAATGACACAAGATCAGGACTTCAGCTGTGTCTCTCATTCAAGGTCCTACGCTATTTCTTTTTTTAAAGTGTTCCCCTATATCTTTTACAAACTAATTTAAAATAATCTACCCTCTGATAGTATGTTTCTGAAATACGTTTTAAAAATGGCTCTTTAAAAATAGTTCTTGTAAGTATTTTTTTAATTTTTTTTATATTAAGAACCCTTTTTCAGCAAGGAAGAAACTGAGGGCACATCTAAACTACAGTCCTCTTTCGAAAGAGGAATGTAAACGAGGCAAATCGAAAGTGCAAATGAAGCGCAGATTTAAATATCCCACGCTTCATTTGAATATTTGCATCCGAACGCTTTTTTGAAAAAGTTTTTCTAAAGCGAAAGCGCAGGCTACACAGGGTTCTTTCGGAAAAAAAAAACCTTTTTCAAAAGAATCTGTATTTCTAAAAAATGAATACGGGTTCCCATAATCATAGATATGACTTATTACCAGTGTTCCCTGTAAAATGAGGGCTCGGGCGGCCAACCTGGAGAGATCCAAATGCCGCCCAGCTCATTAAAAGTGTTTTTACTGGTGGTGCACATCCACACGTTTGATACATGTAACACAATTTATTCTGCACATAGATGGAAAAAATTAGAGGGAACATTGCTTGTGACCAGCATTCCCTGTAAACCCGTGGTCCCCAACACGGTGCCCGCGGGCGCCATGGCGCCCACGGGGGCATTTCCATGCGCCCGCCAGGTGCTTGGGGCTGGCCTGGCCCCGGGCGCGCGGCGCTGGGCGGGGGGAGCGCCGGCCCCGGGCGCGCGGCTATGGGGGGGCGCCCCCGGGGCGCAAGTGTCCCCGCCCCCTGGTGCCCAACAACCTGGAAAGGTTGGGGACCACTGCTGTAAACTGTGCGCTTGTGCAGCCACTCGGAACAGATACAAATGCCACCGAGCTTATGAGCAGAGTGCCTACTGCTAGGTTTCGAGTCTCTACTTGTGGTGCACATTCACACAAGCCTTGGAGCACAGAAAAAATTATTCTGTATGTGGATGAAAAAAATCTCATGGAAGGAACAGGTTAAGGGGACATTCCTTATAACTATGGTCTATATCACATTTTGACAGAACTTTAATTCTCAAGTTGACTGGGTCACTCTAACTCAGTGGTTCCCAAACTTTTCGGTGTCACGCCCCCTTTTTGATTTCCGAAAAACCCTCAACACTCCCTCCCCCCAACAGCAACTTGTTGAGAAAAAAAAAAGGGGGGGGGGGGGGAAGAGACTGACCGGGACAGCAGCAAAACTTGATTGGGAGGGGGCAGGGGCTGAGTTGCCTCGTGCCCCCTCCCCCGAATTTCTTCACGCCCCTCCCCAGGGGGACACGCCTCCCAGTTTGGGAACCCATGCTCTAACTCTTTAGGAAGAATTCATATTTACCTCTTTATTTCTCTCCAGCCTAGGAGTGGGCAATAAAATGGCGGCGATTCCCCAGGGTAGTCCCTAGCGGGCTGCCGCCGCTGTTTACTTGCATCTCCGCATGTATCAGATGATCACAGCTCTCATTGGCTGTGAATCGCCAGTTGCAACCAATGCGAGCAGCGGAAAGCGGCATGGACCACTCCATGCCACTTCCCGCCACTTGCATTGGCCCCAACTGGCGATGTGTGGCCAACAAGCGCCACCATCGTCCGATACCCGTGGAGGAGCAGGTAAACATAGCAGTGGGGGGAGCCTGTCAGGGATTAACCCTACAGACCAGATCTGGCCCACCCCGCTCCAGCAGTTTTTTAACTAAATATAATGTTCTTCACTCTCTCCTCCTAAGTAGCTGAAGACTTTGCCGGGGCTGCTAAAAAGTTGTTTTGTTTCACTCCAGAGGTAGCTGCATTTCAGTGGTGCACATTGTGCTTCTTAAAACATCCCTCCCCTATACCACAGGGTAGCTGTGAGGTTTGGAGTCATTTGAGACCCAAAGAAGATCCCTAGTCCCTATACTTTTATCACTTTTATTGCTCAAGTTATTTTAGCATTTCCACTAGGGATGTTAAAAAGCGGTTAATTAGGTAACCGTGTAACCATTAAAAAATCTTAGGGGTTGCATGGCTACATGCACTGGGCTCAGCAGTATAAGCTTTATCCTGGAGAGCCCACAGGGCGGCAGCCAGCTCTCCGGGAGGCGGGCTGGGAGCCGATGGGTAACCGTCACGGTAGCCGATAAGCTCCTGCTTATCAGTTAACTATTGAAACGGCTGTACTATTACCTCCCTATTTTCCATTTTTCCCAGACACTCAGAGCCAGCAAGTGGTCTGCAAGGCACGGTGCAAAGCGGGTGTCCTGGAAAGTAAGTCGTCCATTCCGCCCAGACTATTCTAGCACAGCGGATGAGAAGCGGCTCACAGATCGAAGGACAGGACACTTTATACGCGTCGGCAGCCAACTGTTGGGCTGCCAACCCTGTTCGCTTTCCCATTCCTCCAACTGGAGCCAGCTGGCCACAGAACTTCCCATCAAAGATATAAGTAGTGCAACGGCACCCTCTTGAGCCCTTCCACCACAGCCGCTCCTGATCTCTGATACAGGGTGTGCTCACAGAACCACTTTCCACTCCAAAACACGTGGGATAAATGCCCCTGGCACCTCTTCTAGAAACAACCTCTCTGGAACTACTGTAAGATGCAGAAATGACTTGGTAATAAAGGGAGAGAGAGAGTAACCTCTTTCCCGATACGTAGGCTTGGCAGAACACACGCGCTCTAGTTATAAATAAATACGAATAGTTTATTTTAAGCATTTTTTTTCCTCTGTCTTTAAATTTTCAAGAGGTGGGTAACTTGTCAGGGGATGGCCAGACAATAACTTTATAACAGATGTTGAGATCCCAAAAAGTTAAAAGTTGAAAATGCCAACATCACATGTTAAAACATACCCACTAATATCCTTCGAGGTGGGGAAAGTACAGCCCTGGGGCCGTATCTGGCCCCCGGCTTGCCTGGATCCAGCTCCAGAGACTCAGGGCTCCCCCCGCATCACTGGAGAGCAGGCTCTTGAGCACTGCGGACCCCTCCTGCCCAGACTCCAAACCCCACCCCATTCCTGCACCCTCCCACCATCCTAGACCCACTAAGCCACTCCCTTGCCCTCCTTCCTGCCCAGACCCTACATCTCAAGCTTGCTTCCCAGCAGCCCCCTCCACACGCTGAACTCATTTTTGGCCCCACCGCAGAGCACGGGGAAGCACAAAATCTACAAACTTCGGGCCCCCATGCTCTGGTGTACAAGGGAAATGTGTATGAGAGGCATCCCCCCCAACTTTTCTGTGGCCCCCAACTGATTTTTCTGTGGGCCCGTGGCCTCCGACTTAAAAAAAAAAAAAAAAGGTTCTTCACCCCTGAATCTAACTTTTAAAAAGTTTTCAAGCTGCTTTTTCCTTCTGTTCCGAGATGTACGTTTTGATCATCAATGGAAATACTGTTTTCAGTCCGTTTGCATGTAGTGAAATCAACATTCACCAACACTTACCAACTGAAAATCTAATGCTGCCAGAGCGACCAATAGCTAATACGGAGAATAGTGTTGGAAACTGCTTCGTGAAAAGCCCAGGAATGTTGCCACAAATGGCATCTGCTTAAGTTAGCAAAAGAGATGGGGGAAACTGTAAACAATAACCACTCCCACTTTAGTCAGCTGTTCAAAATACCGGTCCGTTCTGTGTCAATACGTGATTGATTGCTGCTCCATCCCCTTAATCTTCAGTTTCACATTCTGTTTTCTCAACCCTGGGCAAATTCCTCTGATAGTTGTGAGAACTAAAATATCTTCCTTTGCCGAGTGAGAGATTCTCTCCTTTGGGTGTTTTTAAAATGCAAAATGGGTTCTCTCTTAATAGGGATGTAAAATCCTGTTTAATTGGTTAATCAGCGAAATGTTTAACTAATTAACCATTTAAAGAGGAGGGTGCCTTCGTTGGAGTAGCCCCATTAAGGTCCCATGAGGCTTATCAGTTAAACATTCACATCCCTCCTTCTTAATACCCCTCTGAACTAGAGTGGCCAATCGCATATATGCACAGTCCTAGACAACCTGCACAATACAAGGGAGTATAATTAACCCTCTTTGAAAAATGAAAAACCTACAAACTAAAAAGGCAGAATTCCTGCAAGTAATTTAACGTTTACAATATTTGCCCAACTAGACAAAGCCACTAGTCTCAACCCTCCTTGACTACTCCAAACGTTACGTCACACTGTTTTTGCAAGTGCTCTCATAGCCAAGTGATCATGTAAAGACACTTAATAGCACGAAGTTCTGAAATGGCACTGTGCAGGAAAAGTGGGTGTTACATAACTAACCTGAATCTTTACAAGGCTTGGAAGAGGTTAATTTTATACCAGCAGAAACCCTTAGGGGTGCTATACACAAAGATGATAAACATGAGTTACTATTTTTGTTTTATGTCTGTTTGGTGACTATTCAGAGCAGGAAAAAAATTAAATGTAACATTCAATATGTGCACTTCCTTTTGATCAAAGTCCATAAGAACACATGTCAGTGAGACACACGTGACCACCCTCTTATAACATCATCGGCATCAAATTTTAACTTCCTTTATCAGCAATCCAAAACTTGAATCACTGAAATGCAAGAACTGGGATGTAAGTATATGTACTCTCTCACACTATGATCTCAGTATTGTGAGATCAGATCCTTGAGTGTCTGCATGGTGATTTACTTTTTAAATCCATATTAAACAAATAGCAACTGATAATCAGTTACAATAAATGTATCTCCTAGAACATATTAATTCTTACTTGCAGCCTCTGACTTTCATGTGTTCAGCAAGGAATCTAAGTAATAAGGGATTTCCTCTACTTCTTTTTCTGTAGTATCCTATAGTTGTGACAGCCATGTACTCCATATATGGCACTGATGCTAATTCTTCTGTAATGTCCTCAAACAGATCATTTTCTATACTATTTTGCATATATCAAGGTGGAAATAACTTCTGCCATACAGAGATTCAAGGCTTCCAGTTCTTTCTGTTCACTTTTTTGCTACGTTAAGTAATGACATACATAGGAACATAGTTATTCAAGGGACTAAAACTAACAAAAATAAGAAAATCCTGTTTTCCCAGTGATTGCTTAATTCTGAATTGCTAGATGCTAGAACTCCGTACTTTCCCATGACACGCTTAACTGGTATTGCATTTGCCCCAAAATATCTGAATTCTAGCTCTCAAATTCTGAGCCGTTTCATGTTTACAACTGTCCACTACTTTATTTACTGTTACGAAAAGAAAACTGCATAAAACTGTGACGTCTCCATTACAAAGCAACTTTAGGTAGGAGAGTTTCTCAAATAATCTGTTGACATATTTTTCATGGAACAATAATAATTCTAGTCTATTTCCAATTAGCTTATATTTGTAAGTATCTAAAAAAAAAAGATCTTTTAAACCAAGAATGAGACTTCCTCTTACACATACATATCAACCTACATTGTCTGTGTTGTGAAGAAAAGCACAGAAACCAATTAAATATCATCTTTGTCAACTTTCCATGACAAGCTGTTGGAAATGGGCGGGGGGGGGGGGGGGGGGAGGGGGAATTCCAGAGTTGAATGGCAGGAGCTATTCAATAAATATTACACACACAATAGCTCCTGTTTTCATTCTAATTTATATATATATATATATATATAAAATGTATGTATTTATTAGAAGTCTGGAAAGGTAACTTCATGTGCAATATTAAATGACCTAACTTTAGTTCATTCTGAAAAATGACTTTCAATGGTTTCCTGGGGTTGGAGAGGCTGTGGATGACTCAATTCAAAAGTAATGCAAACTTAAAGGCACTGGTATGATGGAACCGAGATGAATGGAAAAGGGATTCAAGAATGAATCTATTCACTGAAATAATGTTTTGTGGGTTGGCTCCTTGTCCGACTACCGTTTTATTGGTACTGAAGGGAACTGACAGGACTAGTGCTAGGAAAGGCAAAAAGCGAGGTCACACCCGAAATGGGCTTCCTTTCCTTTCCCAGGCAAACCCAGTCTTGCTGCTAAGTCTTTTTCTAAGAGGCAGCTTGTCCTGGTGGATCAGTTTTTCCAACTCCCTGGCTAGGAGAGCTCACGAACAACTCCACCCCATCCTCCCTCCACTGCACAGGAGGCAGAATTCCCCTCTAAGCTACAACTCAGCATGGTGGGGTGTCCAGTGACTCTAATCAAACTTCTTTGGCTCCTTCTGTTAGGAACTTTTATAATTCTCCACTGGGCTGAAGAGGCGATGGCAGCAAATCCATATTAGGAATAAATTCTACACCACCTATCAATGTCTGTTGTAAAAAAAAAAATGGGGATGGGATATAAGAGCAATGTCTTTCAAGGATAAACTTACCTTCCTCTCCCCATGTCCTTTCCCACTGCACTTAGTCAAAGTGTATTTAGGACACTCTGCCAGTGTCAAAGTCCTAGGGACACCTTTCCCAAGTGTCCGATGCTGGCAATGTCTCTGATCCACCCCCTGAAGCGGAGGGCTGCAAATTGCAAGAAAAAGCAGCTTCCACGTGAAATACCAAGAGCTGCATCTTGTGTACCCAGGAACCTCGTCGCCGACAAATCTGTGTGTGTGTGTGTGTGTGTGTGTGTACCTACGTGCACGGGGACTGGCTAGAAATCCACTCCTACTTCTTCCATTCAAGACCTGAGATATTTATTGCACACACACACACACACACACACACCAGCATTTCTACAAATTAAAAAACAAAAATCGCTCACAACTTTCCCCCCTTATTATACAACGCGCCGTGACTCCTCTCTTTGTAAACCTTACTCAGAACACCCTGCAAGTCCACCGTGCTTCTAAAAAACACACACACACTCGCCCAGCCATCCAGTCTGTTTCCAGGAGAAATACAACACAAGCCATCCATTGCATATTCCCAGAGATCTGAGATTATGCATCACGCTCCCTGCCTCTGACCAAAAGTGACCTAATATTAAATGGGGGTGGGAAGTGTCGGTGGAAAATTCTCTCAAGACTGGCACCAGAATAATGCTTTCTCCTGGAAACATGGGTGTATATTTCATTCCTAGGAACTCCACTCAAGTTTCACCTTCTATCCCACCCAGAGACCGTTTTTTAAAAGTTTGGTTTAATGCTGCACTTGAAATCAGCTCCAGCTTGGATGCATTTTTGCCTATTTTGCACCTACATACAGTAGTGCATGCATACGCTCTTCAGCATTCTTTATCTGTCCTGACTATGCAAAAGGCAGAAAGAGCTCGGTAATCCCAACAGAAGAATGCAAATAACGTCAATGCACAGCTGAACTGCAAAGCCCTGCCTTACAGGAACTGTGTGAGTGAGAGTGTGGATGTGTGTGTCTGCAAAAAAAGGCATACACTAAACAGGAAATGCAACTGAGAGCTATGGAAAGCCTCAAACTTCAAAATGCAATTGCATCCCGAAAATTGCATTCATGCACTTGAAAATGCATGCACGACTTTTTGCATATTTTGCAAGGAACAGAAGCAGGATCCTTACCTCTCGGCTGAGACATTTTCCCCTTTGCTTTGATGGGGGAGGGGAGCACAAAAGACTTTGCCTTGCCTCTCTTCTGTAGCTAGTTTTGCAACAAAGATGCAAACTGCAAGCGCCCAATCTTCATGCAACTGGAGTTTTTCTCACTTGCTGCAGCAGATCTCTTTGCAGAGAGGGGAGGTGCAATTGCACACCTTGCAAAACTGACTGCAAAGTGGGGTTTTTTTCCCCCAATTGCAATGGAAGGGAAGGCTCTGCTGCACCTACATGATGGGCCAGGGCTGGCAGCTAAAAGCTCCAAACTTGGATCTGAGTAGCTTAGTGCGCAGACGTCCTTCCTACGAGCAACGCGGTGGTCGCTGGGTAATGTAGTTTCCCGGAGAAGTCCATGGAACGCTTCCTTAAGGGAGAGACAGTCGCCCTGGTGCATCGCCAAAATTGCACGGCGCAGCCCGGCACAGCTGGAGGCATTGCAAAAAGGATCGGCTCTTTCACAGGGCTCCGGCACAGGCGACTTGCACGTAAGGTCTTGTGCTTTCAGGCAGAGACACGGCAAATAGCAGCCTAATTCTGGGCAGCTTGGCTCTGATCAAGCTGGGGGAAGAGGCAAATTATTAACCCCCCAGCTACCATGTTCCTTTGGCCATGGTGTGCATGTGTCTGTGCATGGCAGTGAGTGATATAAGTGGTTGCTTGTGATGCATGTGGGTGCAAAATGTCTGCTTAGCAACACTGGTGTATTCCAGCAGAGCCGGATCCAAAGATACATGGCTTTGGTCCCTACTCCCTGACAGTCTCCATCCAGCAGCCTCCAAGGGCAGCCCCATTCCACTGAATCCATGAAGCTGTCATTCAGTAGGGGGGCAGTTTGCAAACCCCCAGGCTGATATTATGATATGGACTTCCCCTCTCCCCCCCCCCCAAAATAAAAACGTCCATGGAATTTACTGCTTTCAAAACTCAGCACTAGACTGATTTCTTCAGTCTGGCCTTTCGTGTTTGACGTGCATAGTGCACATCGATTCGTTCCCAGTCACAGAAATAAACACATGCATTTTACAGTCTAGTCATGCTGTTTCTGCCATGAATTGGGAAGGAAAAAAGAGACAGTTACTCCAGTTGTTAAATATTTAAGAGGAAAAGGGACACGAGTGCATATAAGTCTGTAGATTATAGAATAACAGAACACTAGAACTGGAAGGGACCGCGAGAAGTCATCGAGTCCAGTCCCCTGTCCTCACAGCAGGACTAAGTACCATCTGATCATCCCAGGCAGATGTCTATCTAACCTGCTCTTAAATATTTCCAATGATGGAGATTCCACAACTTCCCTTGGCAATTGATTCTAGTGCTTAACCACCCTGCTAGTTAGGAAGTTTTTCCCAATGTCCAACCTAAACCTCCCTTGCTGCATTTAAGCCCCTTGCTTTTTGTCCCATCACCAGAGGTTAAGGAGAATAATTTTTCTCCCTTCTCTTTGTAGCAGCCTTTTAGGTACTTGCAAACCATTACCAAGTCCCCTCTCAATCTTTTCTCTTCCAAGCTATCTAAACCCAGTTCTTTCAGTTTTCCCTCATAGGTCACATTTTCTAGACTTTAATCATTTTTGTTGCTCTTCTGTTGGCCTTCTCCAGCTTCTCCACATCTTTCCTGAAATGTGGTACCTAGAATTGGGCACAACACTCAAACTGAGGCATAATCAGTGCAAAGTAGAGCAAAAGAATGACTAGTCATGTCTTGCTGACAACACTCCTATTAATGCATCCCAGAATGATGTGCTGTAGAGTTTAAATAAGACATTACGGAGACCGTTCCATAGAACTTATTTTAGTTAAAAAAACAAACCACGTATTCAACTGATTAAGTAATTGAGAGATGCCAAACAACCATTCCTCTTTCAGTCAGGTCTAGAAAAATCTCCTACTCCGAGTTTTCCAATATTTCCTCTAGCAAATACAGAGGAGATAAAACTTGGCATTTACTGAAGTCTCCAAGGCTAAAAAAAACAAATCAACATGGAGAAAAATAATTCTGAAGGGAGGAATTAAAACGATCTAGATTTTTCCTTTCTCCATCATGAAGCAGTAAAAGAAAAGGTACAAACATGTTTTTCCTTTCTTCAGGCCTGTATTCAGAAGTACCTGAAATTCTTGTTGCATTATTAATATATAAAAACTAATCATATTTGTTTCCTTTATTTCCCTGTATTTCCTTGACCTCTTTCATCATACAAAAGCGTGTGGTATCCAGGCTGTCAAATGTTATTGTGAAGTTCTTTTCATATCATGGTTCCATTTAACATTCTATTCCATTCATTTTTTTCCAGTTGATATGTCAAGGTCTTACATACAAGTTCAGTTAAGAAGTTTTTATTTTGAATAACTTTTATGAAGAGAGACTCCAAACTCAGACAGACTTTAACCTACTGGGTGCCCTTCTCAATGTCTTTATCTGGAAAAAAACTAAAAATGTGATGGTATTTTCTTAAAGAGCTGTAAGCCTTGCTTTTCCGCGGCTGTTTTATTCAGAGTGATCATATGTGCTTTGGTATTATTTTCCAATGCATATGCTAGGTAGTGTATTTTTATTGAAGAGTTTGTAATGACACGTTAGCATGAGCTGAGTGAGAATATTTTTTAAAACCATGCCAGTATAAAAGTGAAGATTTGATAAAAAGCGAACAACCTAGTACATTCTAGTTTAAACTCTTAGGCTATGTCTACACAGCAGCGCTATTTTGGGATACTGGAGGTATGTATTCCCTCAATAGAACAAGGAAAGGAATAAGTGTCAACTTCAGCTTTTAATTTCTTAGCTTTTATCAGATTATTTATCTGATTATTTTATTTTGTCAGATACTGGAGGTATCCCAAAATAGCTATTCCGCATCTTTTGAGCATGCCCATTATTTCGAATAGGGATGGAATAGTGTAGCCGATTAACTGATAAGCAAAAGCTTATAGGTTAATGCTATAGAGTATATGCATCCTTCCCTCCCACTCCCTTCCCCGGCCTTTGCCAGTAATTTTTTTAGCATGCTGGTCAGCAGCCCAGCTCAGTCCTGGCTTGCAACGGGTCCGGGCAGCAGCACAGAGCGACAGGCAGCCGGTCCGCAAGGGGAGCAGCTTGTTTTTAAACTGGTTCCTCTCACAGACCAGCTCACACCTGGCACCCCACGCTGCTGCCTCTGATACAGAGGCAGCAGCACACAACGGCAGAGGATTCCTTGGGGGTGAAGCCGAAATGCACTGGCTACTGGCCCCACCTCCAGGGACCATAGAATAGTCAACTAACCAATACGAATTAATGAGGTTATTCGACTATTCAATTAACCGATATTTAACATCCCTAATTTCAAAATATATCGGGCTTGCTATTCCGATGTCCCCGTAAACCTCATTCCACGACGCTTAAGGGACATTTCAGAATAGCAATTTATTTTGAAATAAGTGCTGTGTAGACAGTGCCAAATTTCATAACAAGCTATTTCAAAATAATAAAATTGAGTATCTTGCATATTCTGAGCTACAGGTGCAGCATAGACACACCGTTAGGGGGCTGTAAGGGTGCATCTACACAGCACCCTTATCTCGAAATATGCTACACAATTGCGTAGCACAAATTGTGTAGTTTATTTTGAGGTATTTTCAAAATAAAGCGCTATTCCATCAAGTCCCTTAAACCTCATGGAACTAGGGTTACAGGGATGCCGGAATAGCACGCCTGTTATTTTGAAATCTGTTTTGAAATAATGGGCGCGTTTTAAGATGCGGAATTGCTATTTCGGGATACTGGAAGTATCCCGAAATAGCCCCGCTGTCTAGGCGTAGCCAAAATTAATATGAAAGTTTTGAGACAACTTGAATGTGATCTTGCTTCTACTGGGGTCTGATCCAGCAAAGAGTTACTCTTGTGCCTAGTTTGAGGTCAGTGGAACTGGTCGTGTGGTTAAAATTATGTGTGTGCACAGGATTGGCACTAAGGAAATAAAACCAGTGAAATCAGCTTTGGGGCCTAGGTCTTCTTCAAGCTACTTCCAACTCAAACAAGTTATAGTGAAGGAGACAGCAGTTAGACAGCACTTAATTTTTTTTATGTATCTATAATAGGTTTGTCTTCGCTGCAGAGCACTCGAGCGGCATGGAATGACTGTGTTCGGCATGCACGACACTTTAGCAGGAGTTTAAAAGTACACTTAACTAGATGCTTTTGTGCGTGGGCAGGAATTGGATATGGGCAACTTGAGTTATACCTCAAATTAACCCTGCAGTGAAGAAGCGCCCATTTGCAGTGAGGAACAAAAGGCTTAGTAGAACAAGGAAAGGAATAAGTGTCGACTTCAGCTTTGAATTTCTTGTCTTTTATCAGATTATTGATGTTCACTTTTGATTTGGTTTGAAAACATCCTTCCAAACTTCCCGGTCAACATGTACAGTTTCTCCCCCCCAAGTCTTGTACTCCAGTAAAGAGCTCACAAATCCAGACAGCTGCTCTCCATCTATTCCAGGCTATTTGTAGAGCCTTTACTGTGGACATGTTTTTCGACTGCATCTGGTATGTTGGACCAGCCTGCGTAACAGCCAGCCTTTTCCTGCATACAGATCCGCCCTCTCTCATGGGCCCCAGCCCAGGGCCCTAAGGACAGATTCCTCTGGGGTCCTGTCCGACTGGTGGGGCTTCCGGTCATAACTCACCAGTCTGTGGGCTACCTTCAAGGCAGCCCCGTCTTGGGCTACTTCCTACCCTCTCGTAGGGTCGATGAGGGATAGTTCTTATCTTCTTCCCTCCGTTTCTTCAAATCTCTTCCCTCTGGTCCTCTGGCCTCCTTAATCCTTCCTGCCTTTTCCCTCTGGCCCTCCAACCTTCTTCCTCCTTCCTCTCCTTCCCACTGGCCCTCCGACCTTACTCTTTTAAACATGGCGCCAGCCTCCACCCCTCCCCCTGGCGTTGGGGATGCACATTCCCCCTGACGTTGGGGATGCACGTTCCCCAAGGGCACGCCCCCCTCTCATGGGCATCATCTCCCCGCCCCCCCGAATGCTGTTCCCGGACACCGTGCCGGCGGCTTGCCGGCCCTCGCACCGCTCAGCCAAGCCGCGGCTTGGGAGCAAGCCACGCAAACGGCGGCTTTAACTCTGCGCACCCCGTGCAACACGGGGCTCAGCGCAGTCCTAGTGTGGGGCGGGTCTACGACGCCGGGGGGTGATGCCGCCCCGTAACAGAGCGACCCTCCATGAATTTATCTAGCTCTTTTTCGAACCTTGTTATATTCTTGGCCTTTACAACAGCCGCTGGCGCCTGGTTGATGTGCATAGTGGGAAGAAATACTTCCTTTTGTTTGTGAAGAAGTGCTTCCTTTTAAACCTGCTACCTCCTTGTTTCATTTGGTGACCCCTAGTTCTTGTGTTATGGGAAGGAGTAAAATAGGGCCACGTTAACCCCCTCAGTGCCCTTCCTCCCACAGCCACGGGGCCCTGCACCGACAGGCACGGCCTACCCGGGCAGCCCCGGGCTATGTGCCAGTGGTGGTGGCCAGGCAGCGCAGGAGTCCTGCGCGCACCCCTGAGGCAGGCTCACACATGCGCCGTGCACCTGGAGGCGGGCCCGCGCGGCCCAGGGGGGCAGGATCGCGCCGTGCACCCAGGGGTGGGCCCACGTGCCCTGGGGGTGGACCTACGCATGCGCCATGCGCCCAAGGCGGCCCTGCTCATATCCCCCCTTTAGTCATATTTCTTCCAAGCTGAGACGTCCCAGTCTTATACTCTCGGGCTACGTCTACACTGGCATTAATTTTCAGAAATGCTTAAAACGGAACAGTTTTCCATTATAAGTATTTCCGGAAAAAGAGCGTCTACATTGGCAGGATGCTTTTCCGGAAAAGCCCTTTTTCCAGAAAAGCATCCGTGGCCAATGTAGATGCACTTTTCCGGAAAAAAGGCCCGATCGTCATTTTCGCGATCCGGGCTTTTTTGCGGAAAACACTACTGTGCTGTCTACACTGGCCCTTTTCCGGAACAGTTTTCCGGAAAAAGGACTTTTGCCCGAGCGGGAGCAGCATAGTTTTTCCGGAAAAGCAGCTGATTTCTTACAGTAGATCGTCAGTGCTTTTCCGGAAATTCAAGGGGCCAGTGTAGACAGCTCGCAGCTTATTCTGGAAAAGCGGCTGATTTTCCGGAATAAGTGGCCCAGTGTAGACACAGCCTCGCTGTTTGTGCCAACGGCTTTAACTGAAGTCCTCAAAAATAAATATTCCCCTGTGACGCTTCTCCAGGAGATCTAGGAGCTCTTATTCTGGATGCAGACAGCAGTCTTTACGATTCCTATTAACAGGAGATCCTTTTGCATGTAATTTCATTCTGTTCCTGGGTAAATTCTGCCTTGTCCATCCAGCTGAGACATGCTGGAAATTAGCTATAAAGTGCCAACGATTATGCATAGAACTTTGCACCCCACATAGGAGGAAGTTCATCCCTGGTGTAATTTAGTGGCATTATCACAAGGATGGATTCGGCCCATAATGAATACAGTTCCCTGTCTGGGAAGCTTACACACTAAATTCGGACACGGTGCAATTGACATGAAGCACGCAGGTGGGAACACACAGTGCAAGTAGATCAGTGTCGGGCTGAGTTCTTACAATCTCTCTTTTTCCTTTTCAGGTGGATTAAGCTGCACGAGCTTCCATCCTGAGTTTGAAGTGGAAGAGGAAGCTCAAAGCAGTTGTTGTGCTACGCTGAAATGCAACGGGCAACTCTCCCAATGATCATATGGAGAATTCACACGTAGGCCAAGAAAGTGAAGAACCAGGGGCCGTTTCCGTTGTGCTGCATAGCAAATGGTAACAGGTTGAACTGTTTGCCCCACCATACTGAAAAATAAGGATGTGGCCAATAGGGATGTAAGAGTTTAACCGTTTAAAGGGGTAACCGATAAGCTTGAGCTTATCGGTTAGCCAAATGGTTACACACTGTCTCCTGGTCCTGCTCCTGAGGAGCCAGCTGCCACCCTGTGCTGCTGACTCTATATTAGAGGAAGCAGCAAGGGGCGGCAGGCGGGAGCTGGTACACGCAAGGAGCCAGCTTAAAATGTGACTTGTAGTGCATGCTGGCTCCTGGGAGCCGGTACATATGGGGAGCCAGCTTAAAGGCCGACTTCCTGCACATACCGGCTCCTGGGGAGCTGGCTGCCGCCGTGAACTGCTGACCCTGAGTGTCTGCAGCAAAGGGTGGCAGCCGGTCACTGAGATTAGGGCTGGCCGCCAGGAGTGCACTATCTGTAGGCCCCCTCCCAGGGAACCAGCGTGTAACTGCTAACATTTTTAACAGCCCCACGGTTACAGTAATAACCATTTTTTAACATTCTTAGTGGCCAGCAGAGGGACGGTTCCTAACCAATAGGTGGGACACGCTTCAAAGTCTGCTTTATAAAAAAAGATTACTTTTTAACATGCTTTTTTTTAAAGCAGACTAAGTGGTTCCCATCTTCCAAATCTATTACTTGCAAGTTTTCAGTTTTGATAATGAAGCTGCCTTTCCTTATAGGAATTTAAAAACCGACTTCAGTAGTCTAAACTTTAGACTATTCTGAGGGCTCTAATAGCTGTACAGTCTTAAAAGACTTGCAGCACAATTTATGCTGGAACTTTTATCATCAAAATAGCGATACCAGAGGTATAAAATCCTGCCTAAAGGATTTAGAGGGATCTATCATTATACGCATTGCTACTAGTCATTACTGTAATATGCTTTTTCCATATGTTGGAAAATGTGTGTTCTAGCAGATTTCTATACCACAACTTCGGCTGGCCCTCTTTTTTCCTTCCAACATGCCTCTAGTGACTTAAACCATGTTATGCAGTAGTCACTTGGCAAATGGTATTTTTGCCATTTTTAGTTATGAGGGCAAATATAAAAAGGATATAGCAACATTCAGTTAGTGGTAAGTTTGTATAACTTTCTGATGTCCAGGGTGATTGTTTGTTTGGGGGAGGGAAATAGCTTAAAATATGCTCCTGTTTAAGATCTTGCATGCCAAGTTTCATAGTCGAGAAAATCCTTACAACCAAGCAAGAAATCCTTGAAATTAGGGGTTTATTATGGAAATGTTGACAGACCTTTAACTAACACATCCTCAGTGGCAGTGTTACAATACAGTAGCCATAAGCTAAATTGACAGCAGCATGTGTAGCCTTCAAGCATTGCTCAAGCAACTTGGCAGCATTCTACAAACCTAGCCAGTTGGAAGATATATGTTCAGTTGTCCTTTTTCTTTCTGTTGTCTCGGTTTTGTTTTTGTGTCTGTGGATTAAAAGTAGGTGGATCTGGAGGCTTACTAAGTGATACACCCTTTGATTTCTAGCTTTTTAGCTTCTGGATTGCCATTCAAAGAAATTCACCGTGTGATAACAACAGACTCTCTGTTGCAATGTATCGTCCATTTAGAAGCTGGAGTTATCTTTCATTACACCGTTAGGAATGCTTTCTGCTTGCCACTTCCTTGCTGACTTGCACATAAAGTTGATCCATCCCAACAGCATTCTGTTATATATCTTGCAAGGGAAAGCATACACAGAAACTCAGAGCAAAACTTATACTGCTGGAACACAATGGCTACGTCTAGACTGGCATGATTTTCTGCAAATGCTTTTAACGGAAAAGTTTTCCATTAAAAGCATTTGCGGAAAAGAGCGTCTAGATTGGCAGGACGCTTTTCCGCAAAAGCACTTTTTGCAGAAAAGCGTCCGTGCCAATCTAGACGCGCTTTTCTGCAAAAAAGCCCCGATCGCCATTTTTGCGATCGGGGCTTTTTTGCAGAAAACAAAGCTGAGCTGTTTACACTGGCCCTTTTGCGCAAAAGCTTTGCACAAAAGGACTTTTGCCCGAACAGGAGCAGCATAGTATTTCCGCAAGAAGCACTGATTTCTTACATGAGATCATCAGTATTCTTGCGGAAATTCAAGCAGCCAGTGTAGACAGGTGGCAAAAACTTGCCAGTCTAGACACAGCCAATGAAGGAGGAATGAAATGGAGGGGGCTTTTGCTGGTTAATATCTTTATTTTATTCCCGCAAAATGTGTAACTTTTGAATGATAGTGATGGCTATACAGGTTGCACCTCTAAAAACTGGGACTCTCTGGTCCGGACCACGGATGTTCCAAGATTAGAAAGTCCTGGCATGCTGTGGGGGGGAAGGAGGGGAGCAGAGCCTGGCCCGCTGCAGGTGGTAGGAGCCAGGCATGAGGCAGTGAGGGGCTAGGAGCCCTGCGTGAGGCCCAGCTGGGCTACCGGAGGTGGGGCGGGGGACAGGAACCCGCCATGCTGCCTGGGGAGCCAGCTTGAAGTCCAGCGCATGGCTCACCTGGGCTGCCTGGGGGCTCAGCAAGTCAGCCGGGAGCCCAGAAATGAACTCTCTGGTCCGACAAAATCTCTCATCCTGGATCAGTCAGGTCTTGAGGGTGCCGGGCCAGGGAGGTCCAACCTATTTTGGTTTTATTGTAGCGATGCCCAGAGCCCTCAGTTGAGAACAGCTCACCGTCGTATTAATCATTCTACAAACACAGCATGAGAGATCTACCTTGCCCTGCTGAGTTTGGAATCTAAGGCCCCGATCCTGGAAAGACTCACGCAAGCTTAATTTTAAGCAGAGTGACACAATTCAATTGTGCATAAAGTTTACTCTTTCTCGAGTATTTTCAGCACATAAACTTAAGCACCGATACAAGTCTTTTGCAGGGTCAGAGCCTTAGGGGTATGTTCGCACTGTTGTGGCACAGCTGCAGCATACCATGATAGTGTAGCTCAGCGGTCACCAACCAGTAAAGCAGGATGTCCCGGTAGATCTTGGCGCCTCTAACGGGTGATCCTGACTGGTTTTGCTGGGATACTATGAAGTGCCGGCACTTCAGCTGCCCCTTCCCACACTGCCCTGCTGCCCCCTGGGAGCCTCCTGCTTGTTGCAAAGGGTTGGGGAGACAGGCAGGGGGCGCTAATGTCACTTTGTCCCCCTCTCCTGTACCCCAACTTCACAGAGTGAGGAGGGCGGGGCCTCAGCGAAGGGGTGGGCAGGGACAGGACCTTGGAGAAGGGGCAGAGGTATTTGGGTTTGGGTAGGTCCTGGACTGACTTAAATTCAAAAAGTGATCTAGTGCTTGAAAAGGTTGGAGACCCCTGGTGTAGATGTTCCTACGTCAATGGAACCGGTTTTTTCACCTGTATAATTAATCCCCCTTCCAAGTGGTAGTAGCCAAGTCAACGGAAGAATTCTTCCTCGCAACATCTACATAAAAGATTGAGTCAACGTAACTGTTGCATAGACCATGATGCTTTTAACATCCCTGAGTAATATCACAAAATCAGGTTGATTCTTAACATAGGCCAACCCTTAGATCAGTGGTCCCCAACGCGGTGCCCGCGGGCGCCATGGGGCCTGCCGGGGCATTTATATGCGTCATCCGAATGATCTGGGCCGGCCTTACCCCGGGCGTGTGGCGCATGTGCAGTGCCGGCCGTGGGCGCGTGGCACACGGGAAGCTCCTGCGCCAGGCGCGTGGCACTTGCGTGGTGCCGACCCCCGGCGCGCAGCGCATGTGCAGCCCTGCCCATGGATTCACAGCGTGTGAGTAGCCCCACCCCTGGGCGCACGGCGCATGCGCGGCCCCACCCCTGGACGCGCGGCGCATGAGTGGCACCGCCCCCGGGCACCTGGCAGCCCCAAAAGGTTGGGGACCACTGCCTTACATCATAAGCAAAAACGATCTGTTACTATGGTGGAGAAGGTCTTTGCAGAAGCACAAACTAATTGTTGATGTGCATGACGGACCAGATGCACCAACAATTACTGTATTGTCAATAGACTCTCATTCACTGTAACGGGTTGGATGAAGCCCGGGAGTTTAAATTGCCAACTTTCCAGCTTACGTGATACTATATAATAATATTTGGCATGGCAGCAAACAGAAGACCAAGAAGTCTTTACCTTTTAAAATAAAGGAACATCAGCAGCAAGATTGCTCTTGCAAAAATATTGCCCAGGCTTTATGCCGGCTCTATCTGAAAATCCTTGCATTATGTTTCCCAGGATAAAGCAGCAGAAACCATTTGAAAATCGTAAGAACGGCCATAGTGGGTCAGACCAAAGATCCATCTAGCGCAGGATCCTGTCTTTCAGCACTGGCCAATGCCAGAAGCCCCAGAGGGAGCGTACGGAACAGGGAATCATCACATGATCCCTCTCCTGTCATCCATTCCAGCCTCTGACAGAGGCTAGGGACACCATTCCTACCCATCCTGGCTAATCCCTCAATCTTTAACTTCCATTCTAACTTTTCTACAGTCCAGAGGTGTAATGGTGTCATATCTTTATCAATTTTCAGGATTCAATCCTGTTCCCGGTAAAGCCAAGAGCAAAATTCCCTTTGCAAAAGTTCCTTCCCCGCTTTTTTTTTTTTTTTTGGTTAAACTTTGTCTCCTCCCACCAGCATCACCTTACCATCCTCAGTCTTTTTCAGCTGGCTGGCTAAAGCCAGGTGTACCCTCTGAAGAGCCCCTCCTGTCACTGTCCTGAGTGACTACGCTAAGGTGCTACAGCAGAGCGATCCTCAGAGCCCGTGCTCAATTCAATGTTATGCTTAGGACCATTCGCACCTCAGGGTGCTTGGGTAACTATTAAACATCGTTGAAGAGTGATTATTTTAGTCCTTACTCCTGTATAACTGAGTAAGTTGTAGATGTGGGTGCCAGACAGAAAAGTCTTACTCAGGGATGGGCAACCAGGAATGCCTGGTGGACCACATGGATGGCCGTTCTTCACATCAGTGGTTCACAGCAGCCCCATGACCCTCTGGGGCTCCATCTGTGGGCCCCTGTTTTCCCTCCTTCCCCATGTGCCTCTTGTGTACCAGGTCACCGGAGCCCCACACTTACCTGCTCCTCTCCCTTCCTGTCAGAACTGGAATGCTGCGAACAGCAGATTCACGGCATTTCAGCTCTGTGCGTGAAGGGAAGAAGTGGGGGCGGAGCACAAATCAGGTGATTTTCACATTCTGCAAGTGCTGGGAGGGAGGAGTAGGAAGTGTGAGGCTCCGTTGCCCCAGTGTGGAAGAGGTGCATGGGGGAGGGGGTCAGCCAGGGGATCCGTGGGCTGCAGATGGAGCCCCACCTGGCCGCATGCAGCCCGTAGGCCTCAGGTTGTCCACTACTGCTCTTATTTGTAAGGTCCTGTTTAATTTGTGATATTGCACATCCTGCATATCAAGCTGACAGCTGGAATCCCTACCCTGGGCTCCAAGAAGCCAACCGTGAGAAATCACAGAAAAGTGTTAGTGGATCTTGTTACCGCAAATACTACGATTTTCCTTTGCTTGTCTGCAACCCGCTTGCAATTTTTTGACAATCCTGCCGTTCAAGTTGGGCTTCATTTATCTGAATAAGTAAGTATCCAACATGTAGAGAAGGGCAGATGAAATTATTGGTTAAGTTCATCACTTTATTATAAAAAGGCAAAAATTTTATAAACCAATCGTATTTCATACAGTTAAGCCCTTTCGGAACATTACTCACTGCATCTACCATTTGGCATATATGGTTGTGACTATTTTCTTCCACTGTTTGATCTGAGGAAGTGGGTCTGGCCCACGAAAGCTCATCATCTAATAAACCATCTTGTTAGTCTTTAAAGTGCTACATTGTCCTGCATTTTGTTTCATTCTACATGCATCTGCCTCCTGAGGGTATTTAGTTTTGTCCTGTGGCATGGAGAATTTAAGTAATTTGCAAAGTCTGCCACTGTCAGGCTATGTCTACACTGCCAGCTTTTGCCAGCAGAGAGTATGCAAATGAAGCGCTGATTAGCATTTTGTCATGCTTCATTTACATAATGTATTTGACCCGTTTTTGCGCAAAAAACCCTTGCGCAAAAACGGCTCAAATAGAATATGCAAATGAAGCGCGGCAAAATGCTAATCAGTGCTTCATTTGCATACTCCTTAATTGAATATTCCCCATGTTGATAGTCCTTTTGATGTATTTTTAGCTGTATACCAGGTTTCAATATTGATTCTGATTAAAGTTTGTCAGTTTCAAAGTTTGGTCATCTGAAGAAGTGGGCTGTGCCCACGAAAGCTCATACCATCTGCATGTTTCATTAGTCTGCAAAGTGCTACCAGACCACTTGTTGTTTTTTCAGTACATGAAGCAGTTATCTCAACCACTGATCTTTGATCTGAACAGGAGAAAGTGAAAATAAATGAACTGTGTGAGATACTGCAGGGTCATGGAAACAAAAAAGGCCCAAGGAAATAAGAAAGGAGGGCTGGACTTGTGGTTAATGACCTGGGTTCTATTTCTGGTTTCCTCTGAGATCTTTGAGAGAGGAGTTGGGCAGATAGTGTAAAAATATTCTGTGAATAATCACGTCAATGTTATATGCCTTTTTGACTGTACCTGTTCTGAGTTCACTTTCCAAAGATATTCTAGCGTGAATTTGCTGGCAGGAGTATTTGCTGAAATGGCAGTATTTTAAGGCAAACTCTGCAGAAAGGAAATCTCCAGTTTTATAATCTAGAATATTCATGCTGGAAACTTGGTTTCTTTGGGGAGGAGGGGGGACACGCTTATAGAGCAGTTATCCAGGAACAGAAATATACAGTGTGATCTATGTGTCCACTCAGAATCTTCAGTATTGAATATTTGCTCACAACAGCTGGTGAACAAGTCTAGGCCAATAATTATTTGCAACAATCTGTGATGTTTGTTGAAAAAAACAGAGAAGCATAATTCGTTGTGTATTCTCCTTTAGCCATGTGTGATTTGAACAAGTCTCTTTACATGGGTATGGCTCAGTTTCTGCATCTGAGTGGGAAGGATTATGTTTCCCTCGCCTTACCTCAGACAGGAGTTGTGTAATGTTTGTAAAACACTTTGAGACCCTTTGTGTGGGCTGTGTAAATAGGGTTGCCAGATACTTTCTCAAAAAATACCGAACATGGTGGGGGGAAAATTGGTTGAGCAAAAAAAAAGGACCAAACTTGTTGAGGGGAAAAAAAACCACAGAGGACCAAAGTCGTTGAGGGAAAAAAAACACACACAAGAAAAAAGAGTCACCGCGCCTTTAAATCCCCTTGCTCCTCCTGTCCCCACCAGACGCAGCACTGGAAGAATGTCCCAAGCATCTGAGAAAAAGTTTTTTTACCAGACAGAGGCCGCAAATACCGGACTGTTAGGGCTAATACTGGATACCTGGAAACCCTAAGTGTAAAGTGTGTGTGGGTTTTGTTCCATTATTATTATTATTATTATTATTATTATTATTATTATTAATAACAATAACAATAACAATAACAATTTATTTATTGACATGTAAAGTGCAACACTGAAGGCAGCCACAGAATGAGCATCCATATAAGAGATCGGATATTTGATGATAAAGTAAAATGATTTAGTGAATGTGCTTCCCGGTCATAGAGTGTGAAAAAGTGCCTTTGCCGTTAGTTACTGTCCAAAGCCAGTGTGGATTTTGGATGACTGATACATGCAGGGAGGACAAAGGTCATGATGTCTGGGAAGTGAGATATTCCAAAAACAATGCAGATTGTTAATGAAGTCAGGCAGGTGGGGGAGAACTGTTACTTAGCTTCCGTGGATGACAGAGTCGGGACATGCGCCAACTATATCTCAAAGCAGTCAAAGGTTATTTGTATTTCCTTCGCTTCCGAGTTGCACTTTTATTGGAATATGCCATTTCCCAGCCATCACCATCTTTCACAGAAATGAGAACTGTGTGGAAGGCAAAAAATAGTTTGGGGCAAGCATAAAAAGTTAGGCTTTGAGGAGAGCTGGTTTAGCCCACCATTACGCAGGAGTGTATATCTGGACTTTTAAAAACAACAAAAAATAAAACACATAGGCTACGTCTACGCTGCGAGTTTTCGCTGCAAAAAATATGCTAATGAGGGACTCATTTGCATGGGTCAATCTCATTTGCATATTTTCTGCCAATCCATTTTTGCACTGAGGTTTTTGTGCGAAAACAAGCAGTGTGGACGTTTTCTTTTTGTGCAAAAACCCTTTTTTCCGCGAGATCGGTATGCCTCATTTTTGGGGGCATAAAGATCTTGCAGAAAAAGAGGCTTTTGTGCATAAAGAAAATGTCCACACTGCTTGTTTTTGTGCAAAAACCCCAGCGCAAATAGGGATCAGCAGAAAATATGCAAATGAGATCGCAACTCATGCAAATGAGTCCCTCAGTGGCATATTTTTTGCAGAGAAAACTCATAGTGTAGACGTAGCCATGGATAATGTTGTGAACGTGGTTCTTTCACTAAAGAAATATTTCCCAAAATTGGGAGGCTGGAGAAGGACCAGCAAGCAAGATAGCGTATGAGCATCAGCTGCAGGCATACATTATCAGACTGTTTAATTGTTCTCCAAAATCTCAAGCGTTTTTCTTTTTAAAGGCAAGTCTGTAGCTGTTATGGTTTTAAAGAAAACCTTAAAACAGGACCTGATCTGAGTGTACCTGATATAATGATATCTGAATTTGCAGAGAGCCTGAAACAATAGCTCTAATGTGTGAAACACCCCATTCATCGTGATTGGTGTAAACTCAGCTATCAGTAAGGATTGTTTTAAATGGCAGAATTGTTAAATATTTCGCAGTCAGAAGGAATGAGTGGAAATGTCATATTCTCTTGGTCTACATAGTCTACTTTGAATGATCATTCAGATTACAGCAGTCCTTTACAACAAGCATGCATGAAATTAGTTTTTATTTTCCTAAAAGGGTATTTGGGGGCGGGAGGTTGCTTTGCTTTCACAAGCTGATCAAATGTTGCACGAAAAGACGACTGCTATGGACTCTTAGGGTGAATAAGACATGCAATTTGTGCTATGCAAATTGTATATCTTCTTTCAATTACATTTTAAATAGCTTATTTTGAAATTTGGCGCATCTACACAGCATCAAATTTCAAAATAACACGCTATTTCAACACATCCCTTAACCCTCGTGGAGCGAGGTTTACAGGGATGCCAAAATAGCGCACTTGTTATTTCGAAAAATATGTTGAAATAACAGGCACGTTTAAAAAAACGCAGGGTAACTATTTCGGGATATCCCAAAATAGCTCCACAATCTAGACCAGGGTTTCCCAACGTATGGGTTGGGATCCAAATAGGGGTCCCCGTTACATTTCAAAAGAGTCGCCAGGTGTCTCCTCAGGTGGCCCTTAAGGAGCCATTCACACATTTTTTGAATTGCCCAGGGTCACTAAGTGTTCCTGAATTATCAAAATGGGTCCCCATCTGGAAAAAGTTGGGAACTACTGATCTAGACGTACCCTCAAAGACCAGTAAATGAACGTAACAAAAACTGCAATAGAGTGGGAACTAGTAAAAAAATAAATGTTCATTGCTTTAGGAGATCAAGAAATTATTGCGTGTTTGTCAAAAAGAAACTGACCATCTGGAGGAAAAGAGGCCACAAGAGAGTCTGCTAAGGAAAACACCAAAGTGGTAGGTGGGTGGGTGAACTAGCGAACAAGAACACACTTGCCTCACAATAGAGAAGGTGACGAACAATGAACAATCATGAGAACGGGTGGCTTATGGGAGGAAAAGCCATCTGTTCCTTACTAGTGTGAATGGTGCAAAATGATCTGCATTCCTTTGTTCTCCATTTGGAAGGTAATTGCAGACTGTGGGTGCTTTTTGCACTTTGCGAGCCAAATAAACAGAGCTTCTGAGAAAGAAGCTGCTATGTCTTTCGTTTGATTTTTAGCTTCCTTTATTTGTCTTTGGTATTCTTACGCATTTTCTCTTGTGCCCATTAATAATGAATGCCTGGTTTCCTTGATGTTTTCATTAGTTAGAGATCTTCCCCTCACCCCAGCACCCAGACACACTAGTGCTAACACCGTGATGTTAGGCCTGGAGATCTGGCTTTTAACCAAATGGCTGAGGAAGGAACATCTGAAGAAGTGGGCTGTGCCCACGAAAGCTCATGGTGCCATCTACATCAAGCCTGCACAAGATACGGCCCGCGGGGGCTCACTGTGCGGCCCGTGACGACTTTCGGACTTGGCGATGACTGAAGTTTGCAGGGTACCCGATGAGGCTGCCGCCGCCCTCCACACACGTCCAGCCCAGTCTGGACGAGAAGCAACCGAGCGTCTGCAGAGCGGCAGCCAGCGGGGAGAGGCGACCGGGCCGGGGCTGGCATGGAGGCAGCCGCCGCCGGTGTCCTGGGGGGCGTTGCAGTGGGCAGCTCGGCCGGGAGGCAGACGAGCACTGAGCCCCGCCGCTTGTGAGCCGAGCCCGTGGGAGGAGCGGGAGCGCCCCGCACCTACTCCTTCGATGGTGAACGCCAGCGAGCTCAGAAGCAGGGGCGGGCAGCTGCACTTCATGGTCTGAGCCGCCTGCCGCCGTCCCCGCTCGGACTGCCGCCGTGCCGCTTGTTGCTCTTGAATTCATCCCCCTCCCCCATCTATCTCCTTCCCTCCGGCCTCTTGTCTAAACAGCGCCAGGAGAGCTCCGGAGACTCTCCTCCTGCTCCGTGCGGAGCTTGGACCCTGCAAAGTATAACAAAGTTCAAATTTATCAAATTAATCACCGTTTTTCATTTTTCCATGATTCATAAATAAAAATTAAAAGAATTTTAAAAATTATTTGTTTGGTTTAATTGAAAAATTATTAATAAAGTATCACACCCCTCCCCCCACAACCTACCCTTCCGGCTCGCACATGGAGTCATATGGCCCTCGCCGCTTTCTGACTTGTGCAGGCCTGATCTACATGTTTTGTTAGTCTATAAAGTGCTACCAGACCATTTGCTGTTTTTTGTTTATCCTGTACAGACTAACTCGGCTGCCCCCTGAAGCAGCTGAGGCGTTCTTGTAGAGGATAGAACAACCTATAAAGAAGGAGCCTGCAGCCTGAAGGCCACATGCGGCCCATTAAGTCTTTATGCGCAGCCCCGCAAGACATTTTGCTTACCATTGCTCAAGCGCAGGGTTAGCAGGTTTTGCTAGTTTCTGTCCATGTCATTTTTTCCCCCTACTGGTATTACTAACGTGACATGTATGTAAAGCAGAGCACGTGAAATGCATGCTGATTGCACATAACATTGAGAGAGCCATGTGCTCCCTCTGCATCCAATCACAGCACTGCTACGGTGCAATTGACACACCCTGTAAATTCTAAGTACGCACAAGCGCAGCGAGCAAAACTACCTTATCCTGGGAAATTGTCTTGGTTAGGACAATCTTGTGGCCCATGGAGATGAAGGAGGCCACTCACGTGGCCCAGTCTCTCGTCTAGGTTGCCTGTCGCTGCTCTAAAGTCTCAACGTAGATCAGATCATAAAAGCGACAGGCGCCCAGTAAACGAACCTCATTCGCAACTTAAGCAGTTTAAGCAATAACACAATCTTAGAGCTGGAAAAAACCGGCAGGCAAGACTAAAGAACAGAATGCTTGGTAATGAGAGAGGATGATATTAGTTTCCTTCTACTTAACTCAGACATGTAGGCTAAAGAGCTTGCTGTAAGCAAGACTATACCACTGTATCTTGATTTGCCAAGCAACACAGAGCTCAGTGCAGACTCAGGGTATAAGGGCCATGGAGGGTTTATTAGAAAGATTGGCCAATTTCACTCAGATAAACAAACCACGGGGTTTTATGAAATTAGAAATCTTGTATTTATTTTTATGACTTATTATACATTGCACAGTGTTCTTCCTCTGACTCTTAATCTGCCAAAATAGACAGAACTAACTTGAAACTCTAGAGGCTGCGTAAAAGTGGATTGACAAAACATAAATGCATGAAGTGCACCAACTCTGTATTCAGATGAGTGCATGCTAAGCAAAGGGTTTTCATCAGAACCGGGCTTCCTTCTCGTGTGCGGTAGTGGTGGCAAGTTGGTGATCAGGCATGTTATTGTAATGTAAGAGATTCCCAAGTTCAAAGCTAGCATTGCATCTTAGCATTTTCTCCTCTGGATGTTTATGTGGATTTTGGTATGCTCATAGCTCGGACACTAATCCCTCCCTGTTCATTTTCAAGGATGATTTTCCTTTTAGTGTATCCTATGTATAAATAAATAGACTTCTCTCCTTTCACTGGGGTCAGTAATACAAAAAATCTTCTCTCTACTTCACACAAGAACTCGGTTCAGCCCTCAGTCCCGCTCTTTAAGGCCTTTTGCTTTGCACAGTCTGCATTGTTTTCACCGTTCTCACCGATTTCACAAAACCATTCACACTCTTTGCCACAGGGGTGGAGGGTTCAGTGACTTCTTTGTTTGCCAAGACAATGCAACTAAATAGATTTGCCCAAATAATAGTCTACTTTAATAGTCTGTCTGGTAAAGTCTTTGGTCATGGAAGTTGGGGTGTTGTGTCGGCTGTGATCCTTGAAGCTGTATCCACAGGGGAGGGCCTTCACGCTGATGTCGATGTGACGGTAGTGGAGTAACCCTGCTTATTGCAAGATTGGAGCCTTACTTATGATACTAACATGGAACGTAAGAGACTGTATGTGACAGGGCATTTGCCCTGCACTGGCCCTTTAAGTGCAAAACTCCAGCCCTCAGTGAGGTGGGAGTCTGGGAGAGGAAGGGTGTGGCAGGGGGCTCAGAGCTGGGGCAGGAGGTTGGAGTGTGGGTCGCTTACTTCAGTCAATGGCACAGTGGGGCTGAGGGAGACTCTGCCTGACCTGGCCCTGTGTGGTTCCTGGAAGCAGTCGGCATGTCTCTGTGACCCTAGGCAAAGGGTAGGTAGTTCTATTTGCTATCCTCACCTGCAGGCACCACCTCCACAGGTCCTATTGGCTGCAGTTCCCAACCAATGGGAGCAGCAGGGGAAACAACTGCAGGCCAGGACAGCACCTGGAGTTCCCCTGATCACCACCTCCAACGCTCACAGCCCCAGTCCAGCAGGGGGCAACCCAGGCTCACAGCTTCTGGTCCATGGCAGAGAGACTGTCCACAGGCCTGATGAAATTATGCAGGGGGCCGGATGTTGCCCACCTCTGATTTGTGTTCATCCTGTTGCACCGAGGTGCAGCAACACAATTACTAGTTCCTTGGAGTGAAACTATCGCATCCTTCCCTCGTGTTAGCAAAACATTGGACAGCGTTTGGATTCTCGCACAACTCCGAGCCAGGAGAGTTTTTTAACTGAAGGGTTATTGAAAAATAAGGGTGCTTTTTGGTTTAATTAAGTGTATAGCATTTCACCTCCGTAAAACTCTCTTGCTGCCAAGTGGCAGCGGAAGTCAGACTGAGAAAGTAGTATTTCCATAGTAGACCTCAGGCGTGCGAGACATTCTGTAGCAGTGATTTGAGTACTATTGTCTGACGTGATAGACGTAGTTGCTTGATGGATGTTGATAGATCTTGCCTGATGGATATTGGAGCTGTGAAGTGTCACCTACTTCATACATCACTTCTGAGCAGCAGCGTTCAGCCTAGCTTATGCCTCAGACATAAGAACGGCCATACTGGGTCAAACCACCAGTCCATCAAGCCCAGTATCCTGTCTGCTGGCAATGGCCAATGCCAGATGCCCCAGAGGGAGTAAACAGAACAGGAAATCATCACGTGATCCCTCTCCTGTCATCAATTTCCAGACAAACAGAGGCGAGAGACACCATTCCTACCCATCCTGGCTAATAGCCATTGATGGACCTAACCTCCATGAATTTATCTAGCCCTTTTTTGAACCTTGTTAAAGTCCTGATCTTCACAACATCTGTCAAGGCTGACTGTGTGCTGAGTGAAGCAAAGCTTCCTTTTGTTTGGTTTAAATCTTCTACCTATTAATTTCATTTGGTGACCCCTAGTTCTTATATTATGAGAACAAGCAAATAACTTTTCCTTGTTTACTTTTTTCCACACCGGTCATGATTTTATAGACCTCAATCATATTCCCCCTTCCTGTCCTCTTTTCTAAGCCGTTTCTCCTTGTGTCTCTCTGATCCTTGTTTTCACCACTGACAGTCTTCTGTGCCTTTTTTTTCCAGGCTGACCTGAGGCATAAAATTAACTCCTGGTACTAACTTGCAAAGCCTTCATACTATGAAACACCCACTACTCCCAAGATGAGTCCTCATTTAAAAAAAAAAAATAGGAAACTCCAAAATTAATCCTTTTCCTCTGGATTTCCCAGTGTATGTGCACTTCTGTGTTCTAGAATGTTGCAAGCATTTTACTGATGACTAAACTCCTGGGCTACGTCTAGACTGGCATGATTTTCCGCAAATGCTTTTAACAGAAAAGTTTTCCATTAAAAGCATTTGCGCAAAAGCGCGTCTAGATTGGCAGGACGCTTTTCCGCAAAAGCACTTTTTGCGCAAAAGCGTCCGTGCCAATCTAGACGCGCTTTTGCGCAAAAAAAGCCCCGATTGCCATTTTAGCCATCGGGGCTTTTTTGCGCAAAACAGTACTGTGCTGTCTACACTGGCCCTCTTGATTTGCGCAAGAGGGCTTTTGCCCGAACGGGAGCAGCATAGTATATCCGCAAGAAGCACTGAATTCTTACAGTAGGAAGTCAGTGTTCTTGCGGAAATTCAAGTGGCCAGTGTAGACAGCTGGCAAGTTTTTCTGTAAAAGCAGCTGCTTTTGCGGAAAAACTTGCCAGTCTAGACACAGCCCTGATGCCTAATGAAGTCAAAAGGACTACTACAGGCACCCGGGGTCTCAAACTCCCAGCCCCTGGACCATTAGGGTTGCCAGATGATTTAACCAAAAATACCAAACACCCTCTCCCTCCCCCTCCCCAAAAAAAACACTGGGGGAAAAATTCTGTTGAGAAAAAAAAGGAGGAGACCAAAGTTGTTGAGCAAAAATCCCGAACAGTGTGGCCGCTTTAAGAAATGCTTTTGAGGCTTTTTGGCCCTAACAGGCCATTTCCCTGCTCTGGGCTGATCAGCTCCCCTGCGGAACCAGGTAAGTACCTGGGATTTTCACCTCCTGGCTGGGAAAAAATCAGAAAATAGTGGACATTTTAGGTGTCCGGTATTTTCTGAATTGTTTTACCCGACAGGAGGTGAAAATACCGGACTCTTTGGTTCAGTACCGCACACCTGGCAACCCTACGGACCATCCCCAGCCAGAGCAGTTGTGCAATCTGGCACAGGGGCCCTTTTTGTCCCTGTCACCCAAGACCCCTCCCACCACTGCCTCACCCTCTCCCCGCAGAATGTGACTTCGGGGATTACTGGAGGAGCCTGGTGCAGGGCAGCAGCAGAGAGCTATGTGAAGCGGAGTGTACTTGGAGGGTGCATATACACTGCTTTGCCACAGGGAGGTTTGACTGCGACTGCCACCTTGTGCCAGGCTCCCCCGATAACCCCAAAGCAGAGTGCCAAGAGGAGAGAGAGCAGTGGCAGGAAGGGGTGGGGCTTGGGTGAAGGGAATGGGCAGCCCTTCCCCACCCAGCCCAACTGGACTTCCAGGCTGGACTGTGAAACAGCTCTGGCTGGGGATGGCCCTCAGGCTGAACGTTTGAGACCCCTGGACTACCTGCAATAACTATTGTAACTGGTAGTAAAACTCAGCTGGGTTGGAACCTTACACATCCAATCCTGAAATGACCCTTTTATGAGCATCACGTAATGTGACATGGCTGCTCCGCTGACACAGCTCTTTGCAGAACTGGCATCTCAGCCTTGTAAATTCTTCAGGATCGAGACAGTCTCCTTTCCTCTGGAAGTACCACACCAAGGACATTTGTGGTGCTCTGGTGGTTTAAGAAACCCTGGCAATGTTGAGTCAGGGCAATGGGATCTGGAGGTAATTAGTGGAGCCTTGTAGCTTTATGAATATATTTCAAGAGTTTTGTCAAGAGCTTAGAATAATACGAGCTCTTACATAGTAGAATACTGTCCATGAAGCGGATGTAAGCATGTACTTGAAGATAACCATGTAATTTAAAGGCCTGAGTGAACAGGGGTGGACTTAAACATACAAATAAAGTAAAGCACATTCTTAAACACTCTCCGGTCTCAGAGCTTCAGTTTTCCCATCCTTACAATAGATCGGGGTGGGCAATAATTTTTGATGGGGGGGGCCACTCCATGATTTTGGAAAGTGCTTGAGGGCTGCAGTCTTCCATGATCTTAATGAAGGAGATGTAGGGTCTGGGATGGAGTTTTGGTTGAGAAGGGAGCTTGGGGTTGGTGAGTGGGGTGCAGGAGAGAGAATGGAGACTGGGAGGGAGTTTGGGTGAAGGAGGCGGTTGTGTCCTAGGGCAGGGAACTGGAGTGCAGGGTTTTGGGATGTGACCTTGGGTAGGAGGGGATTGTGATCTGGGACCGGAGATTGGGGTGACAGATCTGGGAGGGGGTATGGGTGCAAGAGAGGGGCAGAGGTTTTGGGTATCTTGATTGGTAGGGCAGAGTGTTGGGGTAGGGAGGGGCTAGGGTGCCAAAGGCAGGCTCTGGCCAGGAGACTTACCAGCCAGCAGCCAAACCAGCCTGCCTGCCTGCAGAGCTAAGGCTTGTAGAGCTTAAAACGTTTCCCAGCCAGCCAGCAAGCCTGCCTGCCCAGCCATGTGCTTGAGTGAATAACTGAGCCAAGGGGTGTGGTTCTTCCTGGCTGCCTGTTATTCAAACAGGCAGCTCCCATTGGCCAGTTTCTGGCCAGAAACCAGCCGGTGGGATTGTGCTGGGGGCGAGGGCAGCTTCTGAAGTCCCCCCACCCCTCCAGTTTTGAAACAGAAATAGGGCCCAGCAACTGTGTTTCTGAGCGGCTTGCGGGGCAAGCCGGGGATGGAGGATGCCTGCTCCGGTGGCTGGGGCTGCCATGTGGTCATATTTTGCCCAGGCCTGCAGTAGAGTTGCGGAATATGCGGGCGTCATGTGCTCCACCACTCTCCTGGAACAATAGCAAGAAAGTCATATCTATGAAAGCACAGCTCCGATGGTTGACATGGAAGGGGGGGCAGGGCCTGTTCCGGTGGCCGGGACTGGGAACTGGACCTGCCACATGGTGTGTGTGTGTGTGTGGGGGGGGGGGGGTATCTGATCTGGTGGCAGGGAACAGGACATGCTGCATGGATGAGGGAGAGCGGGGTGGGGAGGGGGTCTGTTCTAGCCACCGGGAACGTGTGTGTTAACAAATTGGGTACCATGGTGACACACATCCAAACCAGTGCACATGACCTCAGTTTTGGTGCACAAGCCAAAACTCACTCTGCTCATGGTTGGAAAATCTTAGAGGGAACTCTGCTGCCCTGTCTACACACTAAGGATGTTAAATTGCGGTTAATTGACTAGTTGAGTAGTCGATGGAATTTCCATCAACTACTCGACTAATCGATAGACAGTCTCACATTCCTCCTTTGACATATACAAGAGCCCCAGCTGGGGCTCTTGTACATTTCAAAGGAGGAATGCGGAACTCCATGCGCAGCCCGGGGCCAGTGGGCGTGCCTGCTTTGAAAGGTACAGAAGTCCCTAGCGGGGGCTCTTGTACATTTCAAAGCCATGGAGCACGGGGTCAACAGGAGACTCCAAGTCTTCTGCTGACCCCGGACTCCATGATGCATTGCATGCCGCGCGAAGCCCGGGGTCAGTTGGTTCCACATGGCATTTCAGTGGAACCCGGGGTCAGCTGGTGATTCACCAGCTGATCCCGGACTCCACTGCGCTACCTCTTTGAAACACTAAGGTGGCATTTTAAAGTGGCAGCGCCACACAGCTGAGCCAGGGATCAGCTGTGTGGTGGCTGCCCCTTTGAAATGCCACCTTGTGTTTCAAAGGGGCAACACCGTGGAGCCCGGGGTCAGCTGGGGACTCCCCTGGTGATCCCAGGTTCCAAGAAACACCCCAGATTCTGGGGAAATGCCAGTCGGAACCAGGGGTTAGGTGGGGAGTCCCCAGCTGATCCCGGGCTCCAAGGCGCTTCGGCATTATAAAGGGGCAGTGCCAGACAGCTGAGCCGCGGATCAGCTGTGCGGCAGCTGCCACTTTGAAATGCCGCCTTGGGGTTTCAAAGCTGCAGTGCCGCACAGCTGATGCCTGCACAGCTGCCGCTTTTTTAGAGGCAGCGGGGGGTGGGGGGGAATCGACTAGTCAACTGACTGGTCCCTAACATCCTTACTACACACACCCTATTTCAAAATAACTATTTCGAAATAGGCATTATTCCTCATAAAATGAGGGTTTATTATTCTGGAATAAGAAGCCCATTATTTTGAAATTATTCTAAATAATGAGCTTGCTGTATAGACCCTCACCTTGTTATTTTGAAATAACTCTTAAAACAATGAGTAGTGCTAACACGGCTACTTTCTGAGACAGCTAAATAAAGTAGAGACTGATGCCAATCTCTTGTCTGCAAGGACATTTATTTGTTTGACAGCAGGAAGTAGCTTTTTTTAAAAAAAAATCTGGGTGTATGTGCTGTAATACAAAGACAGCGAATGCGCACTTGCTTTTTCTAAAAAAAAAAGGAATTTGTACAGCAAGACACAATGGGAAAGAAAAATGCTCATCTAAAAAATAAGAGTATTTGTAAAGTACATAACAATGACTTAAATTAGAATTTTTTTAACAAATCTAAAAGAAACCACCTGCTGCATTTTTAAAATGAAAAAGAAATAAAGCCCTTTGTTTTCCATAAGTGTGCCAACCCCCATTAAATGTAAGGGGTTTCTCCACTTTACTGTTTCACTTCTATAAGCTTTTTAAAAATCCTACCTCTCAACAAGGTTTCATCTGGAAACAGATGAGTGCGAATTAATTCTGCATGACAGAAGAGAATCCCTTTCTCTCCTTCAATATCCCACCAGGATGTAGGTGCAACAGAACAGGTAATGTTTTGCTGATCGACACAAGGGGCAGGATTCATAACAAAGAGAGCAGAGGTCAAGCAGAAAAGAGGCAGAGTGGTGTTTCTGCAACCATATGGCTCTGCCAGTCATTTTCCACCTCCATGGAAAGAGAGATCAACTTTCTGCTTGTGTTGGTTACCTCAAAGAGAGGCAATTTGGACCATAGAGTTCTCTGTTTGAGACTACAATAGAGTTCTGCTTATGCTGCAATGCAGGTTTTTAAAAAATGAATAGTTTTCCCTCCCCCTGTGAACATGAAGTACGGCGCATGGTAGGAATGATTGTCTGTAGATGGGGATATAATTACAGTATACTGCAGGCATTACATGTAATGTGTATAATATACTAGTAGGCTCTGGCGCCGCTGTTATGGGGCCATTGATGTTGCGTATTTAAAACTCGTTTTTCAGAGATTTTTTTTAATTCCCGTGAAAGTTTTTATGCTGGGTTGAAACTTGCTGTTCAAGATCTCAAACTAGGACTGAACTTTGTTTTAAGCATTTAAGGTGTAGGAAGTAAGATATATGAAACTATCTTTCATAAGAAACATTATCTATATTTTGCACTTGCTGTCATGCAAACTTGACTTGTTAGTTCCATGCATAGTCATTTATACCAGTGTAAAGTGTGGACCATCCTGATTTTGTAGCATTTTACACTTACTTTGCACTCATGTGAACGACTATGTAAGACATATGGCAGTGGAGAAACAACCCTATCGCTAAAGGTAATGAACAGTTTTCAGATAAAGAGCTTATAATGTACACTCGTGGTCTGAATGGTTTTTGAATTTTAAATAGGTACAAAGGCAAGATTTTAAAAGGTGTATGTAGAATAACAACTTTCCTGAGATTCCGAGTGGTGGTTCTTCATAGTATGATTACGTAGAGTATTTTTTTTAATACCTCTAATTTCTTTGGACATGTGACTCTTGATAATTATTACATACACACACATCTTCAAATGAGGAAGCGTGGCCTTCATTAAGATTGAGGAAAGCATTTTTAGGATTGCATGGAAAATATTTCAATCATTATCGGTTATATCGTGTATGAAACTCAATAATTTTCCATGTTGAAATGGTATCAAGGGAACAGTGATAAATTTTTTTAATAACATTTTAAAACCTTCCGATCGTGTCCCCTTCTAGAAATTCCTAGGAGAATAAGCATATGGGCAGCATTTGAGGCTTTATTTTTGTCAGCATGCTACACATTATGAATAATTTTCCTTTGCTGGAACTGTAATTGGTTCATGTAAATCCTCCCCGACAGTGTGCACACTTTTTTGCTGTGTCTCAAAAAAAATTATAAACCCCTCAAGTTAAGGTCATTAGGTAGTTATGCAAGAGTCTTAGCATGACCATATCTACAGTCCAAGCCCTTTACTAATATGGAGTACTGGTACACTGTGCTAGTATGACTGGAGCTAGCAAAGCTGGCTTTTTACCATAGTCCTGTATTTTGCTTCAGCTACACCAGACTAACACGGCTAAATTTCTATGGCTTTTTACCAGTATTCTTTGTTCTTCCTCTCCCAAATGAAACAAGCTACACCAATAAAAGCTCAGTTTTGTGGAGCTATGACTACCCTAGGGATTTTTGCCAGCATAGCTGGCAGTCAGGGATCAGACCAGTGACCAATTAAGCCAAACCAGAAGTGTACAATGTAGATGTGGCCAATGTCCTAGGCTCAAAGGCAAAATCAGAACAGCTGCATAATATAAGTTGATGTGGGCTTGATTTGCTTTAGTAGTTTTTTATATGAATCCATCCTCTGGGTACAGCTATACCGTGGGGGGGAGAGAAAGGGGTTCGAAGAATGTATGCAAATTCTGCTTGCATTTGCATATCTTCTTCCATTTTTTTTTCCGGAAGAGGATTATCCGATATTTAGCCTGTCAAAAAACAAGGTATACAGGGGGTTTCCGAAAGAGGTTTTTTTTTCCTGACATTTGGCCCCGTATAGACAGGCCAAATATCGGAAAATCCTCTTTCGGAAAAAAAAGGAAGAAGTTATGCAAATGTGAGCACAATTTGCATATCGTCTTCTAAACTCCCCCCCCCCAAATTGTAGCCATACTCTCTGTTGGGGGGTACCCAAAAGTAGGCCACCATACAGTCCCTTGAGGCTGCCAGTGCAACTGCATTCTCCAGTCAACTGTTTGGTTTCAGAGATCTTGAAGCATTTTTTTGAATGAGGGATTTTTATTGTTACAGATGTTCACATTAAACAAAAAGGAAACATGTATATTTTTTACTTAGGGTACATCTACACACCACCCTTACTACAAAATATGCTACACAATTTATGCTATGCAAATTGCGTAGCTTATTTCGAAGTAATTTCGAAATAGCTTATTTCAGAATTTGGCACTGTCTACACAGTGCCAAATTTTGAAATAAAGCGCTATTCCTACAAGTCCCTTAACCCTTGTGAACAGGGATGCCGGAATAGTGTGCCCATTATTTCAAAATAATGGGCACGTTTAAAGATGCGGAACTGCTATTTCGGGTTACTTCTGGTATCCCGAAATAGCCCTTGCTGTCTAGATGTAGCCTTAGTGTTATAGTTTTATGTAGTAATTAAAATTAATAGTTTTCCTCAAGAAGTGTTAATAGTAGTCTTCACAGCCTATTGACGCTGCACAGGTTGACCTGACAGGAAGGACCCCTGCTCTATGCCGCTGAATTGAAATCACTTAGTTTTGGAGAGAGACATTTAAAAGAAAACCAGAAAATGAAGGTTCCAAGAACACCAGAGATATTAGTTTGGCCGGATGTCTCCATTAGAAGCCAAACTTTGATTTTACTGAAATACATGAAAACA
Source organism: Pelodiscus sinensis (assembly GCF_049634645.1). NCBI lineage: Eukaryota > Metazoa > Chordata > Testudines > Trionychidae > Pelodiscus > Pelodiscus sinensis. Next base: position 23,876,226 of record NC_134730.1, on the reverse strand, counting down.
ACCCCACTTCATTCATTGGCAGGGATTTTCAGTGGAGCCTAAAGATTACACATCAAACTTTTGTTCTAAATTCAGTGGGTTTTCTGACTCCCTTAGGTGCCTTTGAAAATAGCACCCAATGGATGCAAGATTGGCCCCATATCAACTCCAGCCCTGTCAGCCCTGATCAACTCCCCCAGTGCCTCCCCTCTGCCAATGGACCCCACGGATCAGCACTTCTGCCGCACCATGATTCCTGGCTCTGGTGGGGAGGATTGAGGATGTGATAAATTCAGGAGCAGAGTTAGAACAAGACAGGAAGAGGGGGTGGGGCCTTTTGGCAAGGGATAGAACGGGGGGGCAGGGCGGGGGCAGAGCTAGGGGTCAAGCACCCCCTGGCACTTTTGAAATTCAGCACCTATGGTCTTGTCTAAACAAGAAAGTTTTATCAGTTATACAGGTATCGTTATTCCAATATAACTCTGTGTGTGTGGATGCGCCTATTTCATTGAGAGCCGTTTTCTCGTTTATCTTAGATTCCTTTCCAAGCAATATATGATAAACAGATTATACTGGAATAAAAGTGACCTTATTGGGGTTTATACCTGTGTAATAGCAGAGCTGACTGAATAGTGGAGAATTTTCCACAGGAAAAAAAAAACTTCACAGGAAAAAAAAATGTAAAAAAATCAAACCCCAAAATTTTTCAGCCAAAAACTGAAAAGTCACAGTGTTGCATCATGGGAAGTGTAGTTCGGTGTGTTATTCTCTCATTCTTCTCTACAGTGGGGCTCCCTGAATGACCTGTACCTCCCATGATTCACCATGGTCTCTCTTCTTACTGAGGTGGAGAATGTACTTTGTAGTAGAAGATGGAGCCCAGCCCAGAGGGGAGAGTGTGACATGAGGCAACTTAACTCCAACTCCCATGAAACACCACTCCACAGTGGCATTTCTGGATTGAAATTTTTCATTTGGGGCTGGACATTTTTTCAGTTTTGGGGCATTTTGGTTCTTCAGTATTTTGACCCCCCAACCCAAACAAAAATTTTTAGTAGGAAGAAACAATTTTTACCGAAAAGCGTATTGACCAGTCTCAATAACGGCACACATTTTACAGGCCACAGGTGCAAACTAAGGTGTGAACTTGCCCATATAGACAAGCCCTAAGCCATTCTCCCACCTGAGCAAACAATACAGAGTTGAGTATTTTGATTCAGAGCTCAAGACCGTGTTAATAGGAAGTCTCTTGTTTAGTGCCATAGTTATAATGGTACTTTGGATACAGTGCATATATGTTGTTGTATGAATGACTTTTGAAATTGGGTTTGCTCCAAGGACCGACAGCTCTGCAGGATTTGTGGTATTAGACAATTAAAGCAATAATCAAAGCTTTAGATGGGTCAATCCCCACACTCAGTACAGTTTCAGTTCAAGCTGCAGTTGTCCAGTGACTCACTTAAAGCTTCCTTATTCTTCAAAGGCACCAGCAGTTTTACAATCATGTTCTAAAGCTTAACTGTTTGCAGAGATGGACCAAATGTGCTTTAAACAGGCAATAAGTTTCATGGGGGCTGTTTTCCACGTGAGCAGAAGAATAGACCGAGGGGGAAACTGTTCTCTAGTTTCATCTGCATTGTTGGATACATCCAGTTCACCACTGGCTACCAAGGCATAGTCGCCAAAGATGGGAAGATGTCCATTATATCACCGTTGCACACTTTGTTTGGAAATGATGGGAGGATAGAATTAGTTATTAAATTTGATGAAAAGCTTGACTCTAGCCACTCCTGAGAAATCTAGGTGGCCTTATCTCCAGATGCAGAATGGAGGACACTATCTACCTTGCATTATCTATCTTGATAATTGGGGATTCTAGTTCTAACTTTTACTTTTTTTGCTTTTTGCTTTTTTTTTTCAGTTGTTTACCTTTTAGCAAATTATGACTTACCTTATTTTTTTAGTCCTAGAATCATCAGTAGGGGAAGCTATCCTTTAAAGAATGGTTTCTCTCCATTTTTATATCCTAGGTTGGCCCTCTCTTCACTTTTGTGTACCAAGGGATGGCTGTCAGCCATTCCAGGAGAATGTACTACATCTTCTGTGCTGCAAACAACTATCAGAAATGGCAACATTTGGGAATGGTTTGGTGAATGCATTATAAAATATCTATTCCCAAATTTTTGCTTTGATGGATTTGGTTTCCTCTGTTTTCCTTGTCATTAATCAGAATGGACGGTTGATCCTATGGCAAGGTAGTCAACATGTGGCCCGTGGCCCATGGTCCACAGGCGGCCCACGGTCCATTTGTTTGTGGCCCACGAGTGGGAGCTAAAACAAAAAAGTAGTCAATATAATGGTCTTCTGTTGAGATGCGTTTTAGTAGTTAAATTCCTGGACTGTCACTTCTCATTAAAAGTGCTGTCATATGGGTAGAAATCAGGTAAATATTGCATTTTATTAATATCAGCAGAACGGACTTAAATGGGGCCTGTGTGTGGTGTAGTCTTGTCTTAATCTTTGTATTTATGCCCATCAGTGTGAAAGAAGCTATCTGCATATATTTGCATATATACTTACACGTCTATGCAACCACACTTAAGTTGCAGCCCTCAGCATGTGCTGAGTGTATCATTGTGGCCCTTGGGGCTTCCAAAGGTGAGTAGCCCTGATCCTATGGTATATTCATAGTTTCTTTTTGCCTTAAAACAAATCAACTAATCTTGTTTGACTTCTACAGGATACAAGTCATGGTTTCATCCAGTTACCCCTGTACTGAGCCTAATAGCTTGCGTATTCATTCTCTACTTTCAGAGTGTATCTACACAGCGATTGTATTGCCTTCTCAAGAGAGTATCTGAGGCCTGTACAGTTCCCTGCAAGGCAGAGGAATACTTTTATCCCCGTTTTGAAATGGTAAACTGAGGCACAGAGAGGCTAAATGATTTGTTTGAGGTTATAGAAAGACAGTGACAGATAGTAGTGACACAACTACTGGACCATACTTTCTCTCTGCATGCGCAAATACATATCCAAAAAAATTTCAAAAAGATCTCACCAAACTTTGGGTATGTCTACACTAGCCCCCTAGTTCGATCTAGGGAGACTAATGAGGGCGACCAAAATTGCAAATGAAGCACAGGATTTAAATATCCCGCACTTCATTAGCATGTTCCCGAACAGTCGCCATTTTAGAAATTGACTAGCCCACATCTACATGCAGCAGTGAAACGGGATTCCGAATTAAAGCCCTAAATCGAATTAGCTGTTATTCCTCCTGGAATGAGGTTTAACAGCTAATTCGATTTAGGGCTTTAATTTGTGTGTAGACACTCCACTTCTGCTATTTCAAAATAGCCCCCACCAGGGCCATTCTAGGTTATTCCTTCTGGGGCTCTAAATTGAAATAGCACATCTAAATTAGGGAAGCCTGCCTCGGACTAATTGTGAGGCTTCCCTGCAATGTAGACGTGCTATTTCGAAATAAGCTATTTCGGAATAACTCTGCTGGAATAGCTTATTCATAAATAACTGTGCAGTGTAGACAAAGCCTAACTGATGGGCCCCCTTAACCTGAGAAATAAAACCCAAGATCCGACTGTCAAGACAGAGACATTGGCATGAAGCCAGAACCCAGAAATACAAATAACGTCAGGGCAGAATACAATGGGAAAAGAGATCAGTCTATCCTACCCTCAGTGAGAGGAGACAAGGTAAGAGGATGTCGTGGGAAGACACTGGGAGGGAGCTCAGGATAATTGGGCACTGGTGTGGACCTGCAAGGTGGACACTTAGGTAAGCAGGGGATGATCTTTCTTCAGGCCTTCTCATCTTGACTCGGCATTGTGTGTGGAGAATGCGATCAAGTGAGGTAAATGACAGGTGAGCACAAGTCTGCTCTGGAGACTCCAGCGACTCTAGTCTTGCTGCTGGTACCCTGACCTGACCAGCAGCCATTGCTAAGTGTGGGTATCTGGGATGCTCCACCACTGAGGGACTGTATCAGACCCTGTCTCTGGCTGGAGATCCCCCATCTCCCAGTGATAGGGAGGGGCCCGCCAATGTGGGGGGAAGGAGGCAACTGCCTTGGGACCTGGGGCCCTTTAAATCGCCGCTGGAGCCCTGCATGCTGCGTAATTTTGATGCCCTTCTGGGTGCATGGAGCTGGGCTCCCTCCCACCTTGCCCAGGGACCCAGTGAGATTGTCAGCTTGCCTGGGTAGGGAAACAACCAGGTGCCTACTTCTCATGGCTTATGAAGCCTACAGCCTGCTTGAAAGAATCACAACAGAGTTGCTACTTTAGTACCTCCGAGTCGCAGAAGAGCCCTGACGGACGGGTGAACACCCCTTAAATGCGCTCCTGTTGCTGGGCAGATTAATGTCAGGTGACCTCGCTTTTTCCCGCCCTTTTTTTCCCTCTCTTTCCGAAACAGAGAACAGTGACAGAGGCTGACAACAGCCTCAGAGGAGATCAAAATGGAGAACAGAAGAACACTAGCGCCTCTCCCTCAACAGCAAATCAACATATATTGGATAGAGCTCAATGAGCTGTGGACATAATTTCCTACCAATATTCAAATTAGCACAGAACAATATATTGTTTTGACTATGTTCACCAGTTTCTTTCCATGAGCAGCCAAGTGTTTGAATTTTCCTAGCATAAATATTTGAAAAAATAAAAAACCCAACAACATTGGGAGCTCAAATGCTCATGTCTTTTGTTGGGATTAAATACATTCTCTTGTTAATCACTGTTAACCGTTTCGTAATGTAATGGTTGTGGGTTTTATATACTATGATCATGTCTTTGTGAAACCAAAATGGAATCCAGAAATTGTGACCCTAAACTCCATATTGTTATTGCATCAGCCACCAAGGGTCTTTGGGTCTGGAATGTGCCTGCTAGAACCAAATAAATCTGGTTTTTCCTGCCAGAGAACATCCGGAGGGTTCCATCACCTCAGAGTTTTTCCCACCAAAGGCTCCGTGCAGCTGTGTTGGTTGCTGTCCATCTCAGTGACAGTGCGGGTCGGGTCTGTGTTCACGTACTGCCATTAGCCACCATTAGGGACAGTGTGTAGGCTAATTGGATCTCCAGGCAGTTCAGACAGTTGTGCTGGAGAACATCATCTATTCCATAGCAAAGGAGGAAGAGAAGTCTACTTCCCATCGATCCTGCATCCTAGTGATGAACATCATCCTAGAGGACTTCTCTCCATGAGGACTGACATCACTCACTGGATATCCCTGGCGTCCCTCCCTGAGTGATATTAGCCCAAAGGTTGTAGGTCCTGGGCATTGCGCCACATTCGCCCGTCCTGAACATAAAAACGTAAAAGTCTTCTCTCTCACCTTTTCTTCTTTCTGGCCAACTGGGTTAGTTTGGGCCTGGACTTCATGCCCCACGGCGGTCACACTGACACTGTTTTCACAAGGGATGCTCTTTGTTTTGCTCTTCCAGCTCATTGTTTTTGTTCTATGTTGTGTTGATCTCCCTTTTCCCAGATCTCTATAATTGAATCCCTTCAATACACTTACCTTGTTTGCATCTGATATTTTTGTGTGTCATCCTTCTTATCTGCACCAAACTTCAGAGGGCTGCACATAGTAAGGTGGTGGGCCTGACATCTCTCTGTAACAGGGGCTACCTCTCCTGTATTCCCAGTTCTATTTCCCTTGTTGCCCATTCCTCTGAGGCAACAGTTTGTTTTGAATCATAAATTCCCAGTTTGAGCGACGTCTAGTTAATTACAGAAGTAATGTTAAAGGGAAGTAGCATGCCACCAAACATGAAGGGTTGCAGATCGGGTGAATTGCAATCAATGTACGTTAGTCTTGACTGCTGGTATGCTGACTCTCAGATGGTCCCGTCTACACTATCATCCATATACAGTCTCTTCTGGTTTTCTGACATCCTTCATCAGATGAAGAGAAAAGGTCAAAACCACGAGGGATGATGCTGGAAAACAAAGCCTGAAACTGACAGAATTAAAGAATTTTCTCCAACCGTCTGCTGAGGCTATATTACAAGCCAAAACAACCTACCTATCATCTACCATTAAAGCCGTCAAATCCTGCTGTAAGGAGCTATCCAGGGTGTTAAACTGTTTCATCAATCCTGAGTGCCCACAGAAGCCAGATCCAAGTCAGACTAGCATCCTGCCTCACTTGAACACACCAAAGCAGGGCAGTCCTTCTGCTTTATGGGGCCCTATGCAGTACTATTAAAATGGTGCCCGTATACCTGATAGCAGCTGTGGGGAGAAGGATGCTATTTTAGAGATGTGATTTTATAATCCTCAGCAACAAACTAGTGAAATGCGTTAAAGCAAATTGGAAGCTAAGGTTCAGGAGACTAACTGTAAATTCAGGAGTTTCAGAGGGCTAGCTGAGTTAGTCTGTACAGGATAAACTTAAAAAACAACAAACAGTCTAGTAGCACTTTAAAGACTAACAAAACATGTAGATGGTATCATGAGCTTTCGTGGGCACATTCAGGTTTCAGAGAAGTAGCCGTGTTAGCCTGTTTCAGCAAAAACAACAAGGCTATGTCTACACTCATGGCTTCTTGCGCGAGTGATATGCAAATGAGGCTAAGTGTGGAATATCGCTGAGCCTCATTTGCATACCTAATGAGCCACCATTTTTTTCAGAAGAGGTTCTTGCGCAAGAAGGAACTGTTACTCCTACTACTTTTCAGGAAGAACGGCATTGCGCAAGAGGGTTTTTCTTGAGCAAGAAGGGGCAGGGTAAATGCTCCTTCTTGCGCAAGAGCCTCTTCTGAAAAAAATGGTGGCTCATTAGGTATGCAAATGAGGCTCGGCAATATTCCACGCTTAGCCTCATTTGCATATCACTCGCGCAAGAAGCCGCCAGTGTAGACATAGCCCAAGGAATCTGGTGGCACCTTAAGGACAAACAAGCTTGTGCCATAATAAAATTCTTAGTCTTTAAGGTGCCACTGGACTCCTTGTCATTTTTACAGTAAATTCAGAAACTGGCAGGATATACTTGAGGTTGGCAAATGCCTGTTAAATGGCTTCTTGACTGCTTGAATGGCTCTCTCTCGGATTCAGTGTGCTAATAGCTCTGGCAGGCTTTGTCACTTTTAAGTTCACTAGATCCTCTCCAGAGGAAGCAGAGTCACAGAACAGAGACAGGAAGAGACAAATGGATGGACATTAAGAACCAGTGGTGGGTACCCCAAATTTTCAGGTGCCCTATGCAGCTACATATTCTGCATATGAGCAAGGACCACCCTGCATCACACACAGTCAGCCTGGATCTGCTCCCACTTTTGCAGGTCAGCAAACAGTCCACCTGCATTCCCACAGTCCAGTCTGGTCACTCTTCTGTGTGCTGAACACGCTGACAGATAGAACGCTCAACCCAAACTTTGTTAATCTCATCTTTGCCCATCCGCAGAGAATAAGAACTGGTGCCACTCTTGATTGAAATAGCCAACATCTTATCTCAGGAAGGAATTTTCCTTTCTTCCTCCAAGCATGTAGTAATGCAATGGACACTCAAGAAACCCACCATGGATACATTGCTTCTCAGAACAAAAGGCCACCTATAAGTTCATCAGTTTGAAGCTGTGTCCTAAATCCAACACAATATCAGGCCAAGAGATGGAACAAAAACCACTTTAATGGAATTAATGTGTGATCTACTCTCAATCAATGGTGGGGAGAAAACTATTTTCATCCTCCTGGAACTCTCTGCTACATTCAACACTATTGACTGTGAGATACTGCTGTCCTGCCAGAGAGACGTGGCAGAGGTCTACAGGTAATGCAATACAATGGGTAATGTAAATGGGAAATGCAAATCAATTGGGTGCTTCCCTCCAGGAGGAACTTACAGTAGTGATGATTAACTGCACCTCATTGATCCACAACGATTGATTCTCTACATGCAACTTCTAGATGAGAGGGTAAGACTGCGTGGACTCAAGTGCCAACAATATGTAGATGACACACAATTCTGTCTATCCTTCCCTACATTGGATCACAACACTGCCACACGGATAGCCAAGCACTTGATCGGGTCAGCTCATGGATGAAGAATGTTCACTAAAGCACTTCAGAATTTGCACCTGCTTTGTAGCCTCCTGTGGTTGAAGGTGCACACACCAATTTTGGCCAGATCAACCCCTAGTTAAGGCCTTGATTCCTCGCTGACACTAAATTCTCACATAGCAGCATCTGCAAGTACTGTTTTCTACCATTTTCAGGTGCCTAGAAGATCTCATCTCATCCTGGCAGATGAGAACCAGGTCTCAGTGAAACTCACCGGAGTTATCTCCCATCTGGACTACAGGAATGCAGTGTGGGATGGAAGCTCATCAGTCCATAAGAAACTTCACAGCTAGTATAGAATGCTCAAGCACAGCTCAGAAATCCAAACTACTGTGACCACATCAAATCTTTCCTCTGCTGTTGATGCTGGTTAACTGTAGAACGGTTAAGGTCTCAATCCATATCTTCAAGACACTCAAGGTCAGGGACTGGCATATCTAAAAGATCACCTCCAGAAACTCTTCAAGGACAATGAATTGTTCCCCTGTAAACTTAAAGCTCATCCATGCAGGAGACGGAGCTTATTCTCAGGGATCAGTCCAAGATTGTGTAATGAAATCCAGCGGGAGCTATGGACCATCACAAACCTCAGCATCTTCTGCTCGAGGTGCAAGGCACGCTTCTGCAAATGCCTTCTCTAAAACTCTAGTCTATGCATGCAGTCCTCTTCTGGAGCAAGGATGAATGAGAAGAAACAACATAGGACAGTTAGTCTCATCCCTTAGTGCATGAATGAAGGTGTTCAGGTGCTATAGTGAAAAAGATTATATGATATAGCATACAGAAGAATATAATAAGGAACAGAAAAATCACGGTATGATGTAATCTATTCCTACAGGATGTACGTCAGATTTAGAATAACTGTTGGTGAGCGGTAGGGAGAAACTCATGAAGAAATTTGCATACAATTACAAACAATAAATGTGAGAATACTGCAAACTACTCCCTTGCACATAGCAAACAGACAAAGAAGGTATTAAACATTAAACATTATTCATTCAGCGTTAATGCTTAAGAGAGGTTCCCGATTCAAAGGCATTGCAGGGGAAGTGGACACATCTAAAATTAGTGTGGACAAAGTAATTAATTAAAATGAAATTTAAATGTATAAAATTAAATTTGCTCTACTCTTTCCTTTATAGGATCGCCCACCAATAGGGGAAGGGGAGAGCAAGTGGGCAACTGTACGGAGGCTTAGTGATTCAAAAGGCCCAGGACTCTCATCCAGTGGTATGCATACCCCTGAGGATACACATAGGTTTTCGAGGGGGGAGATCAATTATCCAGATAGTTAGCATTTTACAACAAGCTACATAAGTAGTAGTGAAATTAATACAAACTAAGATCTTATACAGACAATGATAACTTGTTTATACTGCTGCATACATGGAAATGCAAGTACAATATTTATATTACATTGTTTATTTTATAATTGGGTGTAAACATGATAAAGTAGGCAGTTTTTCTGTAACAGTATGCTGGGACATGTTTTCATGTCTAATTTTGTAAACAAGTAATTTTTAAGTGAAGTAAAACTTGGAGATATGCACAACAAGTTTGTGATAAACTGAGGATGTCATAATAGTGAATTTTAGCAGGTTTTAAAACAAATATTTAAACCCCCTCCATCCTACCCTGCTGCGAACCAAAGCTACACATAGCTTCTGAGAAGATACCTTGATGATGACAGCAAATCATAGAGCAATCAGAGGAATTCAGTCCTAAATTGGCCCTCAATTATATTAAAGAAAAGTAAGATATTTTTCTTCCTGCCTGTAACTGAACCTCGTTGTATGTTACTTTACCATAGCTACTGGGCATGATAGTAGAAAATGAAAGAACACAATTTAATAAAAGCATTTTGCATTTAATACCTCATCTGTTTTTAAGTGTTTTCATAGAATCATGGAATATTAGAACTGCAAGGGACCTTGAGCGGTCATCCAGACCTGTCCCCTAAACTCAGGGCAGGACCAAAGATGCTCAGTTTTATTATTAGTGACTTGGAAAGTTGTCATTAGAGGACTGCGGCTTTTTATCACTTTTACTCTCTGAGGACATCTAGTGAAGAGAGTCTTAATAAGCTAAAACAAGATTGTGTACATTCCCATGGCAAAGTGCAGACTACTATTAACTTTCAGGGTGTGTCTAAATTACAGGGTTTTTCGAAAAAGTAGCTGTTACCGGTCTCCCCCGTGTTATCAGTCTCCCCTCTCCTCAAGGTTCTGGCTGTCCCGCGACACCGCTTGCCGAAGCTCCGGTCCTACCAGTCTCAACTTTTCCAGTCTGTGTTTGTGTTCACTCCTGCACCGCTCCCATCTGGTCAGACGGTCAAAATGCCCTGTGGCCTCGCCCTTGGCGTGTTTATTGACTTGCCTCAGGGATGGGGGAAGGGAGCTCGGGCCCTCCCTCTCTCCAAGCCCCGGCCCAGGACCCTAAGCCTGGGAGCTTTGCCCTTGCTCAGTGCAGGGGGCCGTAGCCCCTAAACCCCTCCACTCACGGGTTCCACGGCCCTGCCCTAGGTCACTTCTTCCCCCGTCTCCATGTCTAGCTCCAGCTCTCTGGGTTGGGGGCAGGACTCACCATTGTCGTCCCCCAGTCCGAGTCCTCTTGTCGGGTGTTCCTCTCCAATGCCTCCTCTCCTTCTTCGCCACTCGCCTCTCCTTCTCCCCTTCTCGCTTCTCCTTCTTCCCTCTTCTCTCCCCCCTCTCCTGGCTCCACACACCCTTTTAAATTCCCCGCTGGTGCGCTGAGGGACGGCCTTCCGCTCACCTCCTCCCCCCGCCCCTTGGCGCCCTCAGCGTGACGTTGCAGGTGACATCATTTGCGAGCGACTCCAGCGGCGGGCTTACCGTGTCTCTTGCTTTGCCGCCCGTACTCGCCCCGGCTGCTTCCTGGCTGTGGTTTTCCTGTATGCCGCCGTCTCTGCTCGTCCCCCCCCCCCCCCCCCCCCCGCCGTGCTCCACGGCCCAGGGTTCAGGGCTTCTCCAAGTGCGGGGCGAAGGCGCCCCATCACAGTGGACTTTTTTCAAAAAAACTTCACCTGCGTATAGACTGCTGCTGCGTTCTTTCGAAATGAAATAAAAAACGCGGCAGTTTTTTTGACTGTGGAAAATCTGGTCCTACAACATTGCCCCTCTGTGATCCTACATTGCAAATGCTATAAGGTAAAGTCATAGCATTTTGTGGATTTTCCCTGCAAATGTTCTTCATGATTTTAAATGCACACAGTGGAAACGCAGCATTTCAGGGAGGAAGAGCTTGTAGGATTTGGCCCTGTTACGTCATTTAATTGCGAAATTCACCAATGGCATCTGTTCCTTTTTTTTTCTTTTCTAATCACCAAAGAAGCATTTGAAATTAGACATCAGCTTGGTCTAAGACAGTGTATCAGATAACCTAACGATAGTAATTTTATACGACATACCATGTTCAACAAAAGAGCACATACAGTCCGTGGAAGAACCTGAACAATGGATTTCAACATGCCCTGTACAATCCAAAATAAGAAATGCACCTTTCCTGATCCAATTAAGCATGATTTCTGATTAACTCAGTAGAGCTGAGACTATGCCTGTGCTCAAAGTTAAGCTGATCTGCAAATGCAAGATCAGGGGCCCAATGTGTAGATGTTAGATTTGACTTCCGTTTTTCTACACTTACCGAAGTCAAGGCCAGCATTTATAGACTTGAGTCTATTTGTGAAAAACATTTGCTTCATGGGATTGACTCACATGCTTCAAAGTCTCAGAGGGGTACCCATGTTAGTCTATAACTTTACAAACAATTTTTAAAAATGTGCAATCCTGCCGCACCTTAGCGCAGGGTTGGGGCAATAATTTTTGTCTGGAGGCCCACTTCAAAAATTTGTGAAGTGGTTCCAGGCCGGAAGGGGTGGGGCCAGAATGCTTCTGGGCTTCCCCACCCCCAGACCAACTATAGTCTGGGGGTAGGGAACCCTTTGTCCCTCCTCCCCAATAGGCAGGCATGCCTCTGGCAGGGTGGGAAGAGGCTTCACACACTCCCCTGATTGGCCTGGAGGCAGGGGGTGCGCACAAAGCCCCCTCCCGCCCTACCCCCGCCCTGCAAAGAGCGTGCGGTACTTCATAGAATCATAGGACTGGAAGGGACCTCAAGAGGTCATCGAGTCCAGCCCCCCGCCCTCAAGGCAGGACCAAGCTCCGTCTACACCATCCCTGACAGATGTCTATCTAACCTGTTCTTAAATATCTCCAGAGAGGGAGATTCCACCACCTCCCTTGGCAATTTATTCCAATATTTGACCACCCTGACAGTTAGGAATTTTTTCCTAATGTCCAATCTAAACCTCCCCTGCTGCACTTTAAGCCCGTTACTCCTTGTCCTGTCCTCAGAAACTAAGAGGAACAAATTTTCTCCTTCCTCCTTGTGACACCCTTTTAGATATTTGAAAACCGCTATCATGTCCCCCCTTAATCTTCTTTTTTCCAAACTAAACAAGCCCAGTTCATGAAGCCTGGCTTCATAGGTCATGTTCTCTAAACCTTTAATCATTCTTGTCGCTCTTCTCTGTACCCTTTCCAATTTCTCCACATCTTTCTTGAAATGTGGCGCCCAGAACTGGACACAGTACTCCAGCTGAGGCCTAACTAGTGCAGAGTAGAGCGGCAGAATGACTTCACGAGTTTTGCTTACAACACACCTGTTGATACAACCTAGAATCATATTTGCTTTTTTTGCAACAGCATCACACTGTTGACTCATATTCAACTTGTGGTCCACTATGACCCCTAGATCCCTTTCCGCCATGCTCCTTCCTAGACAGTCGCTTCCCATCTTGTATGTATGGAATTGATTGTTCCTTCCTAAGTGGAGCACTTTGCATTTCTCTTTATTAAACCTCATCCTGTTTACCTGTGACCATTTCTCTAACTTGCTAAGGTCATTTTGAATTATGTCCCTATCCTCCAAAGAAGTTGCAACCCCACCCAGTTTGGTATCATCTGCAAACTTAATAAGCGTACTCTCTATCCCAATATCTACATCATTGATGAAGATATTGAACAGTACGGGTCCCAAAACAGACCCTTGCGGAACTCCACTTGCTATCCCTTTCCAGCAGGATTTAGCACCGTTAACAACAACTCTCTGACTACGGTTATCCAGCCAATTATGCACCCACCTTATCGTGGCCCTATGCGCTGCTCGCAGGGCGGCGAGAGACGTCACGTGCTCCCCTGCCCCCAACTCCTGATTGGCCTAGGGGTGGAGGAGCTGTGCAAAGTTTCCCTCACCCTGCTCCCGCCCTGCGTGAGCGTACGGCACTTTAAAGTGCCATGTGCTCCTCGCAGGGCGGGGGAGAGGGCAAAGGAAACTTTTCATGCTCCTCCTGCCCCCTGGCCAATCAGGGCTTGGGGGCGGGGAAGCATGTGACGTCTCCTCCCGCCCTGCAAGCAGCATGCGACGGTTCAAAGCTTGGCGGGCCGGATCCAGCCTGCGGAGGCGCTTTTGCCCACGCTTGCCTTAGACACTAACACAAACATATGTACCGTATCATGAGCTTTCGTGGGCAAGCTCTCTTAGCTAACTACAGAGAGAGAGAGGGTGTGCAGAGTTAACCTTTATATCCAATTCGACACCATCTCACTTGGCTTGAACAAAGACTTGAACAGGTTAACATATTTTACAGGGGTGTCCAAATTTTTTTCAATGAGGGCCAGATTTGATGAAGTGAACATGCGTGAGGGCCGACCATTTTGCCTGACATTCTTTGAACCATTAAAATTAAATGCAAATTAACTATTTTATGCAAAGTTTATTGCAAACGGCATACTTTTCATTTCATCACATGGATGACAAATCTAAACAGGTGTTAAATCACTCTGCCTTTCATATCTGAAGGCCAGATGAAAAAAAAAATCCAGGAAGCTGAAATATATGTCAGGAACATTGTAAAGTACATTACATATTATTGGTAATAAAGGTTGTCTGTCAACATTTAAGTTCAAAAAATATGAACAGGAACATAACACCAAGTATACATGTTGTGTCCAAATATATTTATAACTGATTTAGACCAACTGACATTAACTGAGATTTTACAATGTATTCATCTCAATACATATGGATTCGTTGGGGGCCATAAAAGATAGATATTGCCAAATTACCTGGGGGGCTGTATTAAACCGGAACACGGGCCGCAATTGGCCCGCGGGCCGGACTTTGGACATGCCTGACATATTAGAACACCAGCTTTCCTTACATTCAATACCCTATTGACACTGAAATCTAAGTATGCGACCCTTCCAGCCCACTCAATTAGCCTCATTAGCATTGGAGCTACTATTGACAGGTAATTGTTCCCCCCCCCTCCTTTCTTATTCTGGGGGTCCCCCTTTTTTTCTCCACTCAAGATCATTTCATCTGAAGAAGTGCCCACAAAAGCTCATGATACTATATATGTTTTTGTTAGTCTCTAAGGTACCACAGGACTACTCATTTTTTTAAAATTGTTTTTCACATGCTTAAAATTAAACATGGCATAATGTTTGCAGAACTGGGACCTTAGGTGCCTAATGTTAGGTACCTAACTCTATATCTGGACACCTAAATAAGATGCGTGAATTTCAGGGGTGTTTTGAGGCTCTCCACCTCTCCCTGATTTCAGTGTGAGTTTTAAAACCAATCCTGACCCAGCTAAAATGATGCAAACTAGTAAGAACGAAGGGTATTTTCATATCTTTCTTTCTTTCTCAGGGGATTAGGTTGGGGTAACTGCATTGCTCAGAGGTGTAGATTTTCCACACCCCTAAGCAACATAGTGGTACAGACATAGGTGTGTAGAGTAGAGCAAAGCTCAGATGAGAAATTCTTGCATCAGACTCTCAGTGGTCATAGAAACAGTTAGCAGTCCAGAGTGGTTTTACTATCTCCGCGTCATGGGAAAGAACCTGCAGTTAATGAGCTCTGTGTACAGATCCAGGTTTCTTTGCACTCACTTGCTCAGAAGCAGCACCTAAACTCAGAATACGCAGATATTTCTGAGGTATCTAAAAGGATAGAAATTGAGGTGTGTGTCTGGGAGGTGGTTGGGATGGGGTTTAGGGGAGTCTGTCCATGCGTTACGTGTGTTGGTGGACAGCCCCCCCCCCTTATTTCCTCCATGCATCTGGCCACGACAGGTGTGAAAGGGGAGTTGTTGGAGCAAAATATCCCCTCATTAGCCAATGGGTGTGTGGGGAGGGGCGGGGTTTACCGAGGCAGGGTGACCCCCCCAATAGCTTGGTGGTGGTGTGTGTGTGCGTGGGAGATGGCAGTTGTGGGGATGGGGCACATTTTGCCCCATGATAGTCTGGTGCAGGTGTGGAGCAGCTGGCCAAGAGCTCTGGGTGGGTGGTGGTGGTGGTGACTGGGGTACTTTCTGGGCAGCCAGCCCTCCGGTAGATCAATGGTGAAGGGGAAGCATCCTGCCCGTATGGTAGCCTGATGTGGGTGTAGAGGGGTTGCTTGGGCAGGATTGCCTTCCCAGTAGCTTGGGGTATGGGGCTAGAGGAGCAGGGTTCCCTGCCAAATAGCTTGGGATATGGGGGATGATTCCCCCATATAGCTTGGGGGCATGGGGGAGGGCTGTAGGGGCAGGATTGCCCCCCATATAGCTTAGGGTATGGCAGAGCTGTAGCCTAGGGCAGGACGCCCCCAATTAGCTTGGAGGTGTATGGGGGACAGGGCTGTAGGGGCAGGATTTCCACACCCCCCCCCACACACACATATATGGGTAGGGGGAAGGATTCCCCTCATACAGATTAGGGTATGGCAGAGCTGTAGCCTAGGGCAGGACGCCCCCAAATAGTTTGGAGGTTCACGGGGGGGGACTAGGCTGCAGGGGCAGCATTCTCCCCCCCCCCCCCCACACATATATAGCTTGGGATATGGGGAAGGATCCCCCCATATAGCTTAGCGTATGGGAGGGCTGTAGCCCAGGGCAGGATACCCCGCAAAGCCCCCCAAGCTCTGGGGGCCAGGCTGTAGGGGCAGGATTCCCCCCACCCCGAGAGCTTCGGGCATGGGGGGGAGGTTGCAGTGTGGGCTGCGAGGGCGCCGTGGAGGGGGGGATCGGGTGCCCCCGGCCCGGCCGGCTCCACCTCCCACGGGCTGGCGGAGCCGCAGCGGGAGCTCGGGCCCTGCCGCAGCCGCCCAGCCCCGCCCCGGGGGCGGCCCCTCCGCTTGCGCCGGGCGGCGGCCACCCGCGGCCGGGCACGGGCGGAGCGGGGCGCTGCGTGCAGCCGCAGGGAGCCGCGGGCAAGTGTCCTTGGGGTGGAGCCCGCTGTGCATCGGGAAGGCAGGTAAGTGAGTGAGTGTGGGGGGTGCAGTGATAGACTGCAAGGGGCCTTAAGAAATTGTGTGTGTGTGTTTCAGTAAGTGTGTGTGGGGGGTGCAGTGATAGACTGCAAGGGGCCTTAAGAAATTGTGTGTGTGTGTTTCAGTAAGTGTGTGTGGGGGGTGCAGTGATAGACTGCAAGGGGCCTTAAGAAATTGTGTGTGTGTGTTGCAGTAAGTGTGTGTGGGGGGGTGCAGTGATAGACTGCAAGGGGCCTTAAGAAATTGTGTGTGTGTGTGTGTGTTGCAGTAAGTGTGTGTGCGTGCAGGGGGGGTGCAGTGATAGACTGCAAGGAGCCTTAAGAAATTGTGTGTGTGTGTGTTTCAGTAAGTGTGTGTGTGGGGGGGGTGCAGTGATAGACTGCAAGGGGCCTTAAGAAATTGTGTGTGCGTGTTGCAGTAAGTGTGTGTGCGTGCGGGGGGGGGGTGCAGTGATAGACTGCAAGGAGCCTTAAGAAAGTGTGTGGGGGGGTGCAGTGATAGACTGCAAGGGGCCTTAAGAAATTGTGTGTGTTGCAGTAAGTGTGTGTGGGGGGGGTGCAGTGATAGACTGCAAGGGGCCTTAAGAAATTGTGTGTGTGTGTGTGTGTTGCAGTAAGTGTGTGTGTGTGTGCGTGCGGGGGGGGTGCAGTGATAGACTGCAAGGAGCCTTACGAAATTGTGTGTGTGTTGCAGTAAGTGTGTGTGTGGGGGGGTGCAGTGATAGACTGCAAGGGGCCTTAAGAAAGTGTAAGTGTGTGTGTGTGTATGTAGCAGTAAGTGAGTGTGTGTGGGGGGGGGGTGCAGTGATAGACTGCAAGGGGCCTTAAGAAATTGTGTGGTGCAGTCATAGATTACAAGGGGCTGTAAGAAATTGTGTGTGTTGCAGTAAGTGTGTGTGTGTAGGGGGGGTGCAGTGATAGACAGCAAGGGGCCTTAAGAAAGTGAAGTGTGTGTGTGTGTGTGTATGTGAGTGAGTGTGTGTGGGGGAGGGGGGACAGCCATAGACTGCAAGGGGCCTTAAGAAATTGTGTGTGTGTGCCTGACTGCACACATTATAGAGCAGATACAATATATACACATACATTACAATAGTCCAGCCCAACTGGAGCATGGTGTTGCCAATAGCATGTAATCGGTGTTTGTGTGTATAAATGTGAACTACGGGGTGTATGCAAGTCCCTAAATCCCTAATCTGGGGATTCCATCAAATGTATTTTAGTTCTTCATCCCTATAAACTCTTATCATTCACTGTTTTAACCAGCAAAAATGGAGCTTTTGTCAATTTAGTTTCCAATAACATTTTCTTCTAGTTTAAGCATCAATGTAGCTGTGCCAAAACAAGAGCATTACTCCCAATTTCTTAGTTTTGTGTCTTTTCTGTAAGGCTTATTGAGAAGCAATCCTATTCCTGTTCCTATTTTTCTGCCTCATCTTGGTTCAGTCCGTTTCAGCATTTGCTCAGTGATGTCAGTTTTGAGGACTGTACTTGCTTTGGTGAGTCTGTCAGTTTTTTGTTTGGTTTTATGAGAAGCAATCCTATTCCAGGCACATCTCATTTTCCTTGCATAGGCTAACCCTTACGTTGTTTTAAATAATGATAAGAGGAAGCTATATGCTGTATTTGGTGCTTCTAGCTCTAACCATTTAGGAAGAGTTCTTGATCAAACAGGCAGACAAACTCTCTAAAATATATAATGGATATATCACACCATTGGTAAAACCATGTGCCAGTTTGGCTCAAATATCCATTGTAATGTGCGTGGATCTATAACTTTATAATGTAGGTAGGACAGGTGAATAGTTATGTGTTTGTAATGTCTAGAATTAGAAAGGCAATAACCACATATTCTCTGTTATCTATCCGGGTTGTCAACAAGGTTTGTTTTGTTAGTGTACAGTGTGTAATTCTCCTGCGCTTTTGTGGAGCCTTGCACCTAAGGACATCCCTGTGCCCTACCGACGTTAAGGAAGCCTTGTAGCAACCCATGAGGTAGGTGACTATCACTATACCCATTTTGCAGTTGGGAAAATGGAGGCACAGATTCTGAAATGAGCTGTCACGTTCAAATGATGGGCCTTTAGTCATTTATAAAACAGAGCTAGCAGGCAGGAGGCCACATACCTGTTAGGAGAGGGAAGTGGGTGAGGAAATGGGTTTTCTTTTGTATCTAAATGTTGTTTTAATACTTTATTTCCAAATCAGGCCCACCAACTTGCAGGGGGGCATGCAAAGGGGGAAGATACCTCAGGGCTCGGCAATTCAAAAGGGCCCAGGGTTTCTGGCTGCTACTTTGGCAGCAGCAGCAGTGGTGGCTGGAGCCCAAAACCTTTTCAATCACTGTCGCGCTAAGGGCTGGAGGTTAGGGGGATGGGATGCACCATGCTGCAGGTGGCACAGAGGGCTGGCTGCCACCAGCCCCGCCACTTCTGCCCAGACCCCACCCCTTCAGGGATTATGGAGCTCCCCCTCCCCACTTTGATCATATATGGGACATTGGAACATTAGGGATGTTTTTGCTTTACATGTACAGTATTCAGTTTTGGAACTCCCCCCCCCCCGCTCCACTATCTGTTGTGTTGTATCTGTACTATACGTGGTGACTGATCTAGATAAAAAAAGATTGAGACGCATAACTCTATTCAGGCATGTGAAACCTTTCATTCTACCAGAGCTTTAGCTACTACATGTGTTGTACGTTCGCCCATAATTGTACAATGAGCATTATAAAATGTAGTCGATGCGTATCTTTTAGTTCTGGTAGACTTGCTTGAATTTAGAAGAGAGAATGTGGAGCAAGGAGGGAAACGAAAAATGGAGAGGATCAAGATGGGATATTTTCCACAAGTTTACAGGCAAAGAAACAAAAGTTTTGTCAGAGAAAACTTGGAATTAGGAATCTGCTAAAAGTCTCTAGGGCGGGATAGCAGTTGGCCGGATCAGAGAAAAATAGGAAAGTATCAGACCACTGAGATAAGGAGCCATTGTCTAAACCAGTGTTTTTCAATCAGTGGTACGAGTGTCCTTAGAGATACTCCAGAGAAGTCTGCGGGGTACGTCAACACAACTGAAATTTGGAGAAAACTGAATTTTTGTTTTAAGTTTTACAGTGCTTTATTATTTTTGTACTTTTTACACCCAAAAATTTAATCTCCCGCCACAGCCTGGTTATGATTAAGTTGTTTAAACAATTGTGTTGCAACGGTAGAAAAAAAAATTGTGTGTCTGAAAACTGTAGGTACTGGGGGTACTTATAACTTTTTTTAAAAGGGGTACTATATTAAAAAAAGGTTGAGAAACACTGGTCTAAACCAGGGTGGATTATATTTTCAACTGATACTACTCTGTAGTTAAATAGTCATCTCTAACTTGGCGATAAATGTATTGTTCCACCAATACTGAAGTCTGGCTGGCATTCATGAGAGAGAAAGACATGGTTGTTTCCTTAGGGCTCAGATGGAGGAAAAATTTAGTTCCCTTTGCAACATTCTTAAATCAGGCACTTAGTTTAAAATGTTTGAGAAGCTGGCAGAACGGATGAGGGCATTTCTCTTTGTTATGGTCATGTCTGGTGCCTTCCTACAGCTTGATGGCCAGCAGGGAAAATAAACTGTTTCTCTTCGTACAGCATCATCTTCCTGTGCCAGGGTTTTATTTTTCCTTCAGCACTGGCTTGGTTGTTGCTTTTTCAACGGTTTTTCCAACTGAAGTTAGACTGGCACATTGCTTTGACTTTCAGCCTAAACAAGCAAACAAGCTAAATTGTGAACGACTATACTACAGTCTAGCATTTAGCATTTTTTTCCCATTTAAAGTCAGTGCAGTTGTTGCTAAAAGGCCATTTGATTGAAGAAAAATAATTTGTCACTCCCCTCATCTGTTTTTAGTACCGTCCTTGTGCTGCACTGATATAGACATCTGCATTCACATGTGAAAATGACTTAGAAAGACAGCAATTTTCTGGTCATTGCTTTGACTGAAACATCCCCCAGATAATCTTGCTTCAAGTCACTTTCCTTATCAGTGCTGATTGCAGGGAAGTCTGATATATTCTCAGCTGTTTGAAATGCAATTTTATTTTATGCACTTCCAGAGTCTTCTGTGAGGATACTTTACAAGGGATAATATTAGGGATTAATGTAATGCTTTTGAATCTATTTTTGCCCCTTAACTATAACTGGGTAATTTGGTGAATTACCCATTGAAGTATTTTTGGCTATGATAATTGGTCTTAAATGATTACTTAGCTAATTAAATGGGGACTAGCCTAACTTAGAGGTTGCATTTTTATTCACCTTAAAAAAAGAGTAAAAGAGGGCATGTAGATTTAGTGCCCAGGTCTGCAAACACACACAAATCTGTCTGGCTACTTACAGGCATAGGTGTTTGCAGAATCTGATGATTTCTGTAGGGATATTTGAAATTCAAGAGCAGGATTTAAGCATGAATGAAAACAAATACAAATAGCAATACACATCACAACTCTGTTTAACATCCAGTTTAAATCAGTAGATTTGAACATCTCTAGAGAAATTATATTTGCACTTTCCCCATCAGATCTGACTGTTAACATAGGTTCGCCTTCAAAGAGCTTTTGTTCCATTTTTCTTTTAACAAAATAAAAAATAGTGGTGTTTAATACAGGAGACCCTGGCTATTCTCTGTGCATGCGTTCCTGGCACCACCGCAAGTGGCAAAATTCACAAATACTGGGAGCCACTACTCCTGGCCCTATGGTAAACTCCCAGCGGCTCCTTCATTCTCTTTGGGAGCTACAGGGAACTCATTTCAGGGGCTAGGACCAGTGGAGAAACTCACTTTGGGGACCCAGGAGCTGCAGGGAATTCCCCATGGTTCCCAGCTACCACTGCCCCCCTCAGGCCAAGACAGGAGATACCCATGAATATGTGAAACCACGAGTAGCAATTCCTCAGATCACAAAGGTCTCTTGTATATAAGCTTGATTTATTTTTTCAAAAATGTGTTGCCACATATTCTAAATGGAATCCCTCAATGAGATTTGCTGTTCTTGAACCTGTAGAAATGACCTTTTAAGGTCCCGATGCCCCAACTGAATTTACAAAGATGGACCCTTACAGCCTCATGTTGACATCAGTGGGGTACTGCACAAAAGCAGATATCTGCCTAGATGGATTTGAATTCAGCACCACGGTCTAAATAAGCAAGAAGTAGTTCTGTTTCCCCCCCTCACCTTACCCCCAAACTTATTGCTGTATACGTATCTGACTAAAACCAGCTTGTTTTACTTAATGTTTTTGATGCCCCAAATGAAAATAAATCCTGTCCGTTTCAGCTTAATCGAGTCTGTCCTTTTTCTCAGATGATTTCTGTACTTTTAAAAGCAAGTTTCTATAGTTTAGTAGCATAGTTTAGTGAATAACCGTAAACTGCCTGGTGTAAATGGATATCGTTACGTGCACTTTGTACAGTGAAGAAAAAATACCAATTATAGTTATAGAGCATGGAATACAATCCTACACATAATTATTTTATTTTTATTATAATTATCCTTTTTCATATTTTGGTGCAGAATTTGAGAAATGGCTATATGACCCTTTTAGTGGCAAAGCATCTCAGTGCTCTGGACTCTATTCTTCTCAGTGCTTGTCTCCACTATGTGGTGGATTAAGGCAGCGATCAGTCCACTAGTGGTTGATTTAGTGTGTCTGCTTAGATGCGATAAGTCAATCTCCGAGTGCTTTCTCATTGACTCTGGTATTCCACCAGGGCAAAAAGCTATTTGTGTAGCTGAAGTCATGTGGATTAGATGGATGGGGACAGTTAGTCTTGACCAGTGTTCTCAGCCTTTTTTTTTATAAAGTGCCCCTTTACAAAAAATTATAAATACTACCAGTACCTACAGTTTTCAGACACACAGATTTTTTTTCTACCATTGCCTCACATTTTTTTAAACAACTTAACTGTAGCTGGGCAGGCGATGACATGTTTGGGTGTAAAAAGTACAAAAATAATAAAGCGCTGTAAAACTTAAAACAAAAATTCAGTTTTCTCCAAATTTCAGTTGTGTTGACGTACCCCTCAGACTTCTCTCGAGTACCCCTAAGGGTACTCATACCACTGGTTGAGAAACACTGGTTTAGACAAGGCCTCAAATATGGCACTTGCCCGGTGTTGTTGTCTTTCAATTGGAAATCGAACACAGAGTTTATTGGCCGTCATGGAAACTGTACATTTTTTACCTATCTATTCTTACGTTATCCTGTCCCTGCTCCCTCTCCACTTCTTGTCTTTCTAATAAAGGACAGACATGTTTTTACAAATTAGTAGCTAGAAGGGCACTAAATCATGCTTCACCCTCTTCCTAAGGATATGATGTCACCTCTTTGTGCTGTCAGCCTCCATTGGAAAGGGCTTGAAGGTGGTACTGCTAATCATTAGTGTGGCTTCTGTCTTTGAAGTGGTGTGGAAGCATAAACTAAGTCTCCGAACATCTCTGTCAGGGAATCAGCTTTTGTTGTTTTTGTTTTGCAGCCAAGGAAATGGGGACACATACAGATTATGTAAGCTGCCCAAAACCTGACAGTAAGTCAGTGGTAGAATTAGGACTAAAATCCACCTGTGATTTCCAACCTTGGCTGTAGTCTACCTGTCTTGTTTGAAAAACATGTTCAGACCTGTTTCTGTAAAGAACAGCACATAGTACTCTTTCATAATTCATGAAGCCAGCCTCAAAACGGGTTAATTAAGGAAATAAAAAAGGATAGTGTTTCAGACATTCACAGATGAGATGATACTTGCTGTAGATTGTACAACTGTTAGATAAATTGTCAGTAAATTATACCATTTTTTTTTATAATTTGATGCTTTCTCTCTTTCTTGCATGCTGTGCTCATACTGAAATAGATAACAAAGCTGCCTTTTACATTGCCGTTACTGCACTGTTGGGATGGACGGGAGTAGTTGACACCACTCAGAAATATTGTTTCAGACTGTCTCCAAAAACAGGCACATGTCACTGCATGATTTTATCAGGGGGAGGGGGAATTCCATTAGGGCTAGAGTTTTATTTAAGATGTAAAACTTACTTGCTGGCATAGAAGGTTGTATTCTGCAAAAGACGTATCCGTATGCCAAACTGCCATAAGGTAACCCAGTTTGACATCTGTCCTGTGATAGCAAAACGTGTTTGGAGTGCGTATCTGTGCAAACTTCTTAATGTCTGGTGGGATCTGGCTACACAATGGAAAAAAATTTCAGTGGCCTAGGACAATACAATTAACTGGCGCATGGTGTCTCTTTTTAACATTCAAAAACGTAAACCGGTACAACAAACAGTGGTCGCTTCAGATTCTTTTTTGTTTTTTTTAAACAGGTGACTCTTGAAAAAATGGCCACAGAAACTGCAGAAGAGGCAGGCGTGTGGAGACAAACAAAAGCTCTTTTATTCAAGAACTACCTGGTTAAGTGCAGGACCAAGAAGAGTAGTGTACAGGTTGGTGCCATGATTATTTACTAGTCTCTGTGGCTGTGGCTGATGATGAAAAATGAGCTGAATTAGAAACAAAACAAAGCTTTCTTAAATTGTCTCAGATTGGTGAGGGAATAACTGACTGGTCTGAACTTAGGTCTAAAATACCTTAGCTCCGTCTATCATCCTTCGGTTAGAAATAGTATCAGAGGGTTTATGTGTTAGGCTGTATCTGCAAAAATAATGAGGAGTTCGGTTGGCACCTTAGGACTAAAAGATTTTGTTAGGGTATATGCTTTCATGGGCAAAACCCACTTCCCCTGATGTTTTCGCTATGAAAACCTATGAAGGCTTTGCATTGAATCAGTGAAAGGGTTGTAGCAATGAAAGCGCACCTATCTGTATATTTTGGAAATGTCTGGGCGTCTCTCTGTGCATCGGTTCAAGAGGGATAGCTTAGTGGTTTGAGCATTGGCCTGCTAAACCCAGGGTTGTGAGTTCAATCCTCAAGGGTCCATTTAGGGATCTGGGGCAAATCTGTCAGGGATGGTACTTGGTGGTGCTGTGAGGGCAGGGGACTGTACTTGATGACCTCTCAAGGTCCCTTCCAGCTCTATGAGATGGTATAGCTCCATATATATATATATATATATATATATAAAACCTCCTAAATGGTAAGAACTAGGGCCACCACATTTGGTAGACAGCTTCCTCTTAACGTAAGGCCAGGGTTTGGTTGTGCCAAGAGAATGAGAAGTGCTGGGAATGGGATTGTTTTCCAATACATGGAAAAGGAGGAGGCACAGAGAGGAGGGATGTGATACTGAGACTGGCCACTGGGGGCAGCCACGCTACCAAGAGAGTGATCAGCAGGACTGGGGCTTTGCCATCTTGCCTGCCACCAGACTGGGTAAGTTGCCCCCATTCCCCAAACACCCTTCCCACCCAGGATCTTGGCTACAGTGCAGGGGGGGGGGGGAATGCCCCTGGTGGCTGGAGGTGTTTGGGGATGGGAGGGAAGGCAAAAGGCCTCTGGACCCCCTGGACCCCTGGTCTCTGGGGGAGTGGGCGTGGGGGGGGGACAGGAAAAGGCAGCTGGGGGAGGAAGAAAGCACCCCCAGATGGGATCACCTGCCTTGAGCCGCTCCTCATCCCCAACCCTCACTGTTACCCCCTCCCCCCACATCCCCAAGGCCCAGCTCTGACTGCTGCACCGCCCCCCAATGCCAGCCCCCTGCCCTGAAGGACCCAAGTAATGTCAGGTAAGTCTTCTAGTGCCCTAATAAATGTGTTAGCATTGAATTCTGGGCCCCCCACTACAAAAAGGATGTGGACGCATTGGAAAGGGTCCAGCGGAGGACAACCAAAATGATTAGGGGGCTGGAGCACAGGGGGCTGGAGCACATGACTTATGAGGAGAGGCTGAGGGATTTGGGCTTATTTAGTCTGCAGAAGAGAAGAGTGAGGAGGGATTTGGGATTTGATGGCAGCCTTCAACTTCCTGAAGGGAGATTCCAAAGAGGATAGAGAGAGGCTGTTCTCAGTAGTGATGGATGGCGGAACAAGGAGCAATGGTCTCAAGTTACAGTGGGGGAGGTCTAGGTTGGATATTAGGAAAAACTATTTCACTAGGAGGGTGGTGAAGCACTGGGATGGGTTTCCTAGGGAGGTGGCAATTGTCTCATCCCTAGAGGTTTTTAAGTTTTGGCTTGACAAAGCCCTGGCTGGGATGATTTAGTTGGGATTGGTCCTGCTTTGGGCAAGGGGCTGGACTCGATGACCTCCTGAGGTCTCTTCAAATTTTATGATGCTATGAAGGTGCCACAGGACTCCTTGTTTTTATAGAAATATGCTTGCTGTATGTCTTTGTGTATTAATGTGGTAATATCAAATTTTCTATTCATGTTCTAGAGAGTATAACTGGCCAACTGTGGTAAAATTAACATTCGGTATTTTAAGGTAGATTTACATATATGCAGGATTATATTTAGAATGACTTTTATTTATCAAGGAAAAACTACTACTAAGAGCAATTAGGTAATAGCACCGACCCGCTGGGGTTTCTTTTAAGAACCATTCAATCAAATGTTTATAAATAGTTTAAATGATAATTAAGAAAATAGTGTTGTTGAGGAGAACATCATATTTCAGAGTGCTTTCTCATTCATCCTTGAATGTTAAAGCACGTTATGAAACATTGATGAAGCCTTCTAATACCCATTTTGCTGATGGGGGAAATGGTTGCAGGCAGGCTAAGTAGCTTGCTTAGCATCAGGTCGCACGAGAGAGGCAGAACTAGAAAGTGCATTCCCAGCTAGAATCCTCTGGTCTGGCACATGAGCCATATGAATACACATAACTCTGGAAGTCTGGGCTGAAAGGTCCTTTTGTGTAATGTTAACAGGAGCCCAAAATGTTAACATTACACAGAACAATACATTTAAAAAAATACAATGAGTAATATATTGCATTGGAAGTATAGGTGAGGGTGTCATTTCTAAAATTGACCTATTATAAAATTTTACTCAACAGCTCTATTATGTGACAAACCTGAGTTTGTAGAGGGATCTGCAAAGGTCAACAAGAGAACAATTCACGTAGTTGTTTGGCAAGACCAGGCTTGGTTTGACTTGTTTACCTGTTCTGTGGCTGGAAATATGTACATGTTCTTTTTCATTTTCAGTTAACGCAAATGTTAAGTTTGTACCAAAAGCCAAATCGTGCTAGATAAGAGACCACACACTAAAACACCTGAAGTCAAATTCTCCCACCAGCTTCATCCATGTAAATCCACTCACTTCAGTGCAAGCACAGAGCTTGCTCTTGGGTTTTTATAACTTGCCAGGAGTTAGAATGATGCACTTGCATCCTAAGATGCCTCCTAAGATAGTTTTCCAAGTTCACTCCAAGTTAGCAAAATCCTGTGGCTCTTAGCTGGGATAGGAATGATTATTTATGTAGTGTAATAAACGTGCAGGAAGCTTTATGAACAAATAATTCGAAAAGGACACAGTCATTTAGTTGCAGCATTTATAATTTAAGTAAACTTCGTGAGAGATTTACATTGTCTTGTTTCTGTTTTTTTTTTCAACAGGAAGTCCTATTTCCACTATTTTTTTTATTTTGGCTTATACTAATGAGCATGTTGCATCCAAATAGGAAGTTTGATGAGGTACCCAACACTGATCTTGGTGCATTAGATCGCTCCATGCTCAGCAACTTGGTTCTTGGCTACACGCCAGTGACAAACATGACAAGAAAAATCATGCAGAAAGTGTCTCTTGAATACTGTGCGGATGGTATTGTATTTATTTTATTCTTCCATATCTTGGGTTCTTTTTTGCATGTAGCCGGAAAATGCACTAGTACTACTTTGAATGATTGATCAGCTTATCCTCTTCAGGTAGATTGAACAGTATTTCTCTCCTCTACTGCTGAGATCTTGAAAGGGCTGTGATGCCATCGTTGTCTGCTTCAGCCGATAATAAGCTTTGCGCGACGCCAATCACATGCTCAATCTTGTAGCCTTTACTCACACTACTAGCCTTTTTTCTCACCAGTGGTCCCATTGACGTGAAGGATGACTCGCCTGAGGGCTGGTCTACACTGCCTCGGGAGAGCCATCTAAATTAAGCAACTTCAGCTTTGTAAATAACGTACCTGAAATAGATGTCTTAGATCTGCTAGCTGTGGTTTCTTCACTGTGGCATGTCGACTGGAGACACTCTCCGGTTGACTCCTCTTCTGCTTCTTGTGGAAGTGGAGTGCTGGACTCGACAACACTGTAATTAGTGGTTGATTTATGACCTCTGAGATAGACATGATAAATCAATCTCCACAGTATCAATTGCTGTATTGTCCATCTGGCCCTTAGTGACTCATGCCGTGAGTGAGGGTTTCAGGATTGGGCTTAGTGTCATCAAACTAAAAAGATTTTACCTTGCATTAACTAACAGATTTTCAGTAATTACTTATTTAACACATGCCCACTTAACACATTTTCGCAATAGCACGATTTTTTTTAGGGAATGTTTTTCGAATAACACAACCGTCCCCAAAATAACACAAAAATTATCAAGTGGCAGACTACTTTGCACGGCAGTATAAGTTGGTGAAAACAGTGGTAATACGCATGAGCGGATGAATACACGTAGTCACAGCGCTCCTCCGCTCACTCATGTGTTTATCTTTGTGTTTTAACAAATTACGGCGACTTGTGTTGCTAGATATCTAATGTTGATGTTGGCAACCCAGCACCAACAAAAAATTGACTTTGCCACCACCACCTGAAATGCAACCCCGCATATCACATTTTCGCTTCGCACAAACATTTTCAGAAATGTATCTATGAGGAATTACTGTACTGGTGTAATAGGTGGGTTCCGCAGGGATCCATTCTGGGACTGGTTCTGTTCAATATCTTCATTAATTATTTGGATAATGGTGCAGAGAGTACATTTATCAAGTTGGCGGATGCTACCAAGTTGGGCGGGGTTGCAAGTAAGTGCTTTGGAGGAGAGGATGAAAATTCAAAATGATCTTGATAACTTGAGAAATGGTCCGAAGTAAAGAGGGTGAAATTAAATAAGGACAAATGCAAAATTCTCCACTTAGGAAGAAACAATCCATTACACACATACAGAGTAGGAAATGAGTGTGACGCTGTTGCAAAAAGAGCAAACATCATTCTGGGATGCATTAACAAGAGTGTTGTAAGCAAGACACAAGAAATAATTCTTCCACTTTATTCTGCATTGATTAGTCCTGAACTGGAGTATTATGTCCAGTTTTGGGTGTCACATTTCAGGAGAGATGTGGACAAATTGGAGAGGCTCCAGAGAAGAGAAAAAAGGTCTAGAAAACATGACCTGTGAGGGAGGTTTGAAAGAATTGAGTTTGTTTAGTTTGGAAAAGAGAAGATCGAGAGGGGACATGATAGCAGCTTTCTAGTATCTAAGAGGTTGTTACAAGGAGGAGGGTGAAAAATTATTCTCCTTAACCTCTGATGATCGGACAAGAAGCAAAGGATTTAAATTTCAGCAAGATAGGGTTAGGTTGGACATTAGAAAAAGCTTCCTGTCAGGGTGGTGAAGCAGTGGAATAAACTAGGGAGATTGTGGAATCGCCATCAATGGAGATATTTAAGAGCAGTTTAGACAACCACCTGTCAGGGATGATCTCGATGGTGTTTGGTCCTGCCCTGCGTGTATGGGACTGGCCTTAATGCCCTTTAAAGGTCTCTTCTAGTTCTATGATTCTGTTTTAATTAGGGCTTTTAGATTTAGATCTGTGTGTACTACAGAACGAGTTGTTTTTAATAAAGGTTTCACTTGGTACCACGTCAGTATCTGGTTTTAAAATGGATTTTAAAAAATAGAACATAGAACCATAGAGCTGGAAGAGACCTCAGAAGGTCATCAAGTCCAGCCCCCTGCTCTAGGCAGGACCAATCCCAACTAAATCAACCCAGACAGGGCTTTGTCAAGCCGAGACTTAAACACCTCTAGGGATGGAGACTCCACTACTTCCCTAGGGAACACATTCCAGTGCTTCACCAACCTCATAGTGAAATAGTTTTTCCTAATATCCAACCTGGACCTCTCCCACCACAGCTTGAGACCATTGCTCCTTGTTATGCCATCTGTCACTACTGAGAACAGCCTTTTTCCATCCTCTTTGGAACTTCCCTTCAGGAAGTTGAAGGTTGCTATCAAAACCCCCCTCACTCTTCGCTTCCGCAGACTAAACAGACCCAACTCCCTCAACCTCTCCTCATAAGCCATATGCTCCAGCCCCCTAATGATTTTGGTTGCCCTCCACTGGACCCTCTCCAATGCGTCCACATCCTTTTTGTAGTGGGAGGCCCAGAACTGGACACAGTACTCCAGATGTGGCCTCACCAGAGCCAAATAAAGGGGAATAATCACTTCTCTCCATCTGCTGGCAATGCTCCTCTTAATGCAACCTAATATGCCATTAGCCTTCTCATCCACTGTAACCCCCAGGTCCTTTTCTGCAGAACTACTACCTAACTGGTTGGTCCCCAGCTTGTAACTATGCTTAGGATTCTTCCATCGCAAGTGCAGGGCTCTGCACTTGTCCTTGTTGAACCTCATCCGATTTCTTGTGGCCCAATCCTCCAACAGTTAGGTTGTGCCTCTATTGCAGAGCTGGCACAGCTGTGTAGCTGAAACTGATTCTCCCTCCAAAACCTCCTAGGAACTTGTAACTTGGATGGTGCCTCTGACAGATGACTGCCAAGAGGAAAAGAAGCCCTGATACCACTACCTGAATCTTGAATTTTTTTTTTAATATATATCCTGATATGATGGTTTAAAGTTCTTTCTGATGAATTTCACATTTGGGAGTGATATGTGGCTTCTGATTGCAACAATAAATGTTTTTGAGTCCCTGCAAAGTTTCATTTTTAAAATGTGTTTTCCTTTAAAAACTCATACTGGACTTGGTATGAATTTTAATGGGGCCAAAATTTGGACATAAATTCTGAAAACAAGTAGCCCTATTTATAAATGACACAATCTTTGCTTAAAATACATAGTTAACTTTTGATCTTTTCTCAGAGGTATTCTGGTGTAATTCTCATTTTTAATATTTTACAGATGTAATTACAGAAGAATTTTTCAGTGAAGAAGATCTGCAAGAGGCTAGTACTTTTAAGCCCTCAAACTTTGTTGGGGTAGTTTTCAAAGATTCCATGTCCTACCAGCTTAGATTCTTTCCTGATACTGTCTCAGTGTCTTCTGTCAATGTAGAATCAAGAGGTAAATACACAGACTACTTTTAAGGCAGTGAACTGGAAATTTGACCTGTTTTTGTTATGACATCATATGTGATGTGAAGTGCAGACTTTGGTATCTCACAAGAAAGACGTTATCACGAGAAAGCCAAGGCGCATAAACAGCAGTGGTGTTAGCAGCAGTACAATAAGAAAGGGGAAAGAAAACCTTGTTTTTCACTGTTTGGGGCATTTTGATGCACAGGAGATGTGCTGGATTGTTATTGATAGAGAACTTCCTTAAAAATGCTGGGAGTTGCCTTCCTATACTGGGAGTGGTTACAGGGATAGTTAGGGCACAAATATCTGTGTTACGTGATTGTCTTTCTGTAGCAGTAATTTGGTGGTATTTACAGAGTGCCCGAATGGAACAGACTTCTTCACAAGCATGTAAAAACAAGGGGTGAAAATGTAAGGCAGGGGCAGTTTTTCCACTGACTTTAGTAGTACCAGGATTTCAGCATTGGTTCTGTTTTGATAAGCTCTGAAAAGTATGATACCATTAGGACATGAGAAGCTGTAATGATATCCCCAGCATCCTCACCAACTTCACCACCACTGGAGGGTGTTATCTTGCAAATCCTCTTCCCTTTCTTTAAGGATGCTAGAAAAATATTCTTCAGAGGGTGAAGTGTAGATAGTCTAAACTTTAAGTAAAGGTCTGTATTTCACACACAGCTTTTCACCATTAGAAACTTGTCTTAAAGTTGCATTTTCATTCTAGGAATGATTCCCTGTGAAGTTGTTTATTTCTCACAAAAGTGTTACGGTAGAATTCACAGGTCAAGCTTATTCTCATCATTTCGTTTCCCTGGCTTTTTTAGTCCATGCATGAATCTCCTCACGGTGGCTTGAAGTCCTTCTACTTTCATAACTGCAAAAAAGCTTGGTTTTCATTAATTTGGCAGGTTTCTGTCCATAACATAGAATAGTCGTTCTCCACCTATACTCCACAAAGTGGCTGAAAAGTTATCCCACAACTGGCTCTATCGCGTGATTGTTTTAATAGCAGCCATAGGCTTGTGAAGTTACTGTCGATTTTACAACATACTTATCAAGTTTTATGGCTGCTTCATAGAAAAGGTCTTTTTATTATAGTGGTATAAATGAGATTGTGTCGGTTACATTTGTGATACCAAAGAAATTCTTCCCACCATAATAATGGATTTCCTTTAGATACAGTATTTTACATCCTGAATAAGAAACAAATAACTCCAGGTGTTTGCTTCAAAATGTCTTTATTTTTCCATAGCCAGTTGTTCCAGTTTATCAAAGGAATGTGAATCTGTTAGATACTGGCACTCAGGATTTGCAGCCCTTCAAGCTTGTATCGATGCCGCAATTATACAGGTAAATATCACCCAGTAAAACGAAAAGGCAAAATTGCTTAAATGGCCTTTCATGTGGCATTTTTGTAATGAGAGTTGTTTTGTCCTGTTCCACTGTGTCTACACTACAGTCTGGGTCAGCAAAACTTGTATGACTTGGGTATCCTTCCCCCATTTCTGAGCAACATAAGTTATATCGATATAAACACCCATGTGCACAGTCGGGGATGTAAAATCCGGTTTAATTAGTTAAACATAAAGTTATTGATTAAATGGGGGCAGGCTGGAGATGTTTCACCCCCGTTGCTTCTGGCCCGTTTTAAAATGAACTGACTTAACACTGAAACTTACCCTTCTTTTTTTAAAAAGAAAAATATGTTTACACTTGCACCTTCTTTCGAGAGACAGATGCAAATGAAGCTGAGCGAAATTGCAAATGAAGCGCGGATTTGAATTTCCTACACTTCATTTGCATAATCGTGGACTGCCGCTATTTTGAAATACCCTATTTCGAAATTAGCGGCAGTCCACGATTATGCAAATGAAGCATGGGAAATTTAAATCTGCGCTTCATTTGCAGTTTTGCTCAGCTTCATTTGCATCTCGAAAGAGGGTGCAAGTGTAGACGTGCCCGAAGTGGTTTGCCATCACTGATTTGTAACAAGACGGGTTGTTTGAATGGATGCACGCTTCAGACTAGTCTAAGTG
Source organism: Pelodiscus sinensis (assembly GCF_049634645.1). Classification (NCBI taxonomy): domain Eukaryota; kingdom Metazoa; phylum Chordata; order Testudines; family Trionychidae; genus Pelodiscus; species Pelodiscus sinensis. The sequence goes on along the minus strand of NC_134730.1, from coordinate 23,843,547 downwards.
GTGACTGGAAGGAAGATCTGCCCCCTGCTTTCCTCCCCCCTACCCCAATGTATAAGGTTGGGGACAAAAGATGCTAAGAAATCGGGGAAAATATTTCTCATTCCCCAGAACTCTTTTTTACTCCGAAGAGATTGTAACTGGCTGGTGTGTATCCAGTGCTGACTTAAGATCTAGCTTTTCATATGGGCTAGAATCTTAGAGCTGGAAGAGACCTCAGGAGGTCATCAAGTCCAGCCCCCTGCCCAAAGCAGGACCAATCCCATAGGATCTTTTAGAGCTGTATGCTTTTGTTTAACCTGCACAGCAAGCGTACACTTCATATAGATTTAAAAGATGCCTAGAAAAATCTTAAAATTAGGGAGTAGCTCCCATGGCAGGTTGTAAGGATGTGAAAACCGCTGACTAGCTAAGCGACATGCAGAAGTGACAGATACAAAACAAAAGTGACAGGCATGGAAGTTTTGAAAAGCAGCGTTACTCGCCTCCTTGCTTTTCTTGTGGATGCTTTGCAGTGGATACTGTGAATACTCTCGTTTCATTAGGAATAGTGGGGAGATGTCAGGAGCGTTGAATGTGGTTAGTGCTTGGACGCAGCCATGCTAGCTTGACTTTTGATGACTGTAGTGGTTAATAGTTAGAGCCCTGCCTGGGTGCAAACGTGCAGCTCCGCATCCTCCAGGCTCAACTTGTCATCTGATCCGTGATATGGATTTGTCTTGCATCCCCACCACAAACCATCTGGAGGGGGGAGGGGAGGGAACACAGATGAACAAGGAGGAGGCAGGGTCATGGAGGGAAGAAGCAGGCAGCACAAAAGTAGGCCCGGGGGGTGGGAAAGGGGCAGCAGGTACCCAGGGCTGGGACACCATGTGTCAGTGCTCACGAAGCAAGCGGGGGGCAGGGAGCTGGGCAGAGCTAGCACCCGGCCCCTCCTGCTTGGATGGAGCTTGCTGTGGTCTTTCCCTGCCAGCACTGCAGAGGCCTGGTGCCGGCCCTGGCTGGCCGAGGCGGGAGGTGAGGGAGAGCCCTGAGTGGGTATCCACAGTATTGAAGCAGCTACCCCCGGATATGCAGGGCTCTATTCACAGCTTGGACATAACGCCAGTGTCTAATAATTCTGAGTGGAGAGTGTGCAGCAGTTGCCCCAGGTTGACAGTTTGAGCCATTCTGTAAAACGTCAGACATTGCAGGCTGGAGAGTAGATACCAGGGTGTCCTACAAGCCAATGGATACGCGCAGCCAAACTTGGATGTGTACTTTCTCTAACACAAGTTGAGGCAGTTGTGTATGCCGGTCCTGCAGCGGGATGAAGCTGCTGCTTTGTTGAGTTGACGGTCTTAATTGTTTTACTACCTAACGTCTATCTGTCTCAGGGCTACAATGATACTCACAGCACGTGCCGAGGGCCGCAACTTAAGTGCGGTTGCATGTACATGCAAATAGCTTCTTTCGCACTGACGGGCATGAATACAAAGCACTTCCCACAATGCCCCATTGCTCCCAGCACCTCTTCCCTGGGGGCTAGAAACATCTACACCCTGTACCCGTCTGTTCCAGCCAGCCTGTCCGCTTGCGCCTTTCAGTGCTCCCCCCACTTGGGAGATGCCTCGCCATTGTGGGGCATGTTCCCAGTGGAGGCCATGTTCACAGGATCCCACCCGTGGGTCGAGCCCCGTGTAAACCCAAACCTCACCGCAGGCCACAAACAAACGGGCCATGGGCTCTGAGTAGCCCTGATCTAACTGATGAATTGGTTTGATTTGTTCCTGACAGTGTTTGTTTTGAATTCTTTCCCACTACTTCTTTCTAATTCTTTGACAAGTTCTTCCATAGGTCAATCTCCTTCATAGGAGGTAGGCAGCCCAATGTTTTGTTTTCTTGCTGTCTCCATCTCCCCATAGAAGATCATCTTTCTCTCCTTTTTGATCTATAAAATTCTGGATCATGGAGAAATTTAGGCCCCAGGCCTACAAACCCACCAGGCCATATTTGATTTAAAATCCCAGGGAAATCTGTCAGCCTATTTATGCCAGTTGCTATATAAATGCCTCCAGGATTGGGTTTTATTTGGTTGGTGGAGTTATAAAATCAAAACTGAATCAAATATTCTTTCACTCTGTTCTTAGCTGAAGACTAATCGTTCAGTCTGGGAAGAACTGGAATCAACGAAAGCTGTTGTTATGGGAGAGGCTGCTGACTTGCAAATAGATTATTTTCCTCGAGCAACTATTTTAATTTACCTAGTAATAGCTTTCTCACCCTTTGGGTATTATTTGGCAATACATATTGTAGCAGAAAAGGAGAAGAGGTTGAAGGAATTTTTAAAGATAATGGGGCTTCATGACACCGCCTTTTGGTATGTGAGTAGACAATAAAACTCCCCTTCTAGATAAATATAGTAAACGTCAAGTTGTTCTACAATAAGTTTTTAAAACTCACCAGTTGTTGACTGTTACTCTTCTTAATATTTTTGCAAATGTTGGGCAAGTTTTGCTTAAACACGGTTATAACTAGGGATGTTAGCTAGAGTGTAATTCAATAGTCGTGTAAACCACATGGAAACGTAGCAGTTATGTGGGATGCGAAATGGCCTCTGTCAGCAGGGGGCTTGGGCCTGCTACAGACAGAGGCTGCTTCACGGCAGCTTCCCTTGCAACCCACCCCCCTGCATTGCTGCCTCTCTCTGATAGAGGCACCAGCATGGGGGGAGAGAGGACAAGCAGCACTGTGGAGCCGGTGCTGAGGGGAACTGACTCCTGCCTGCTTCCCCTTGCTGTCTCTATTAGAGGCAGTTGGCAGGGGGGGGGGGGGAACGGACAGTCAGGTCTGCAGAGCTGCCCATGCGTATTAGCTCCATGCTGCCTCTCTATTAGAGGCAACAGCGCAGGGGTGGAGCAGGGCAGGCAAATCTGGGGCTTGTGGGGAGCTGGCTGTTAAGCCAGTTCCTCATGGCCACTGGCTCACGCTTTCCACCTCCCTGTCCCACCCTGTTGCTGCCTCCAATACAGAGGCAGCAAGCGTGGGGTTGGAGGAGGGGAATGCATGTAGTTGACCAGATTAACCGATAAGCTCAGGCTTATTGGTTAATCGTGTAGTCATCTGTACGGTGACATCCCCAGTTATAACACCACAGTTTGTGCCTATACGAAAAGCAAATGTCTCCGTGATAATGCTACATCTAAAACCTCATATTTCTTTTCTGCTTTATATCATTGAAATGTAGGGCTGGAAGGGATCTTGTCAGGCCAGCTAGTCCAGTCCCCTGCACGGAGGCAGGACTAAGTTTATTATCTAGAGTCTATTCCTGACAGATGCTGATTTAGAGTTTTCTTAAAAATCTCCAGTGATGGGGAGTCCGTATCTTTTCTGAAATGCGGTGCCCAAAACTGGACACTATACTCCAGCTCAAACCCACTCAGTGCTGAAGCTAGTAGAATTACCCTACAATGGTATTTGTGGTGGAAGAGGGGAGTTGGCCCTAGAGTTATATTGTTGACTCATATTTAGTTTGTGATATGGGCAACTAAAATGATCAGGGGTTTGGAACGGGTCCCATATGAAGAGAGGCTAAAGAGACTGGGACTTTTCAGTTTAGAAAAGAGGAGACTGAAGGGGGATATGATAGAGGTCTATAAAATCATGAGTGGTGTGGAGAGAGTGAATAAAGAAAAGTTATTTATTAGTTCCCATAATAGAAGAACTAGAGGACACCAAATGAAATTAATGGGTAGCAGGTTTAAAACTAATAAAAGAAAGTTCTTCTTCACACAGCGTGTAGTCAACCTGTGGAACTCCTTGCCAGAGGAGGCTGTGAAGGCTAGGACTGTAACAGAGTTTAAAGAGAAGCTAGATAATTTCATGAAGATTAGGTCCATAAAAGGCTATTAGCCAGGGGGTAGGAATAGTGTTCCTGGCCTCCAGAGGCTGGAGAAGGATGGCAGGAGACAAATCGCTTGATCGTTGTCTTTGGTCCACCCCTTCTGGGGCACCTGGTGCTGGCCACTGTCAGCAGACAGGCTACTGGACTAGATGGACCTTTGGTCTGACCCAGTACGGCCATTCTTATGTTCTTATGTGATTCACTGTGACCCCAGATTCTTTTTTGAAGGACTCCTTCCTTGACAGTCATTTTACATTTTGTATTTGTGCTTTTGATTACTCCTTCCTAAGTGGATATATAGAAATCCCTCCAAAATACACCAAAGGCCTGAGGTGAATAAATAGGATGCTGTGTGCATGAGCTACATTTTTCCTTCTTTTTCCTGATGTTGTTAGACACATGACAGTCTCCTTTTTCCGTCCACATTGGTTCTAGTACGTGAGTTGGATGAATACTGCTGTGATACTGTGACCTCTCTGAGAGAAATCTGTACAGAAGACATTCCGATTTTAAAGTACATCCTCTTTAGGGATGGGTATTACACTATGTAATGCCTATTCTTCCATATTGAGAGTGTGCCAATTTTCATACAGTATGGTTGTAGGGGAACAAATGAGCTTCATTTAGCTTTGCATGCCCAGTAGGGGTGGCTATTGATGTACTCCAACTGTATCCTGCAAAAAGCTCCCATTAAATATAATCCTTTTTTACTGTGAGTAGTTCAATTGATTTGCGTTGGAGTAGCCTGACTCATAAATGCATGATCAAGCCCTTGATTTTCAAATATCATCAGACTACTTCCGTCTGCCTGTCACTATTTCTAGGTACGTGTGGCCAATTCCCTTCCCTTCTCTGCTTTAGGGAACCCCTCTAGAAAATGAATCCTTGCTGGCGTGTTGTTTTTAGGTGGCATTTGAAAAATGGAAGCACTTATAAAAGGGCTAATCTAGTGAGTTGTTAGCCCAGTAAAATGTGTTGCATTTCTTACCTTGTTCAGGCTGCATCTGCTCCCTAAGAAAGAAAGAGTTCCCTGACTTTTCAGCAAGGTTTATTTTCTATAGAAGAATATTGTGTTACAGGATGGATAAGAGCATTAAAATTTAAGTAGCATTTTCTTTAATTATTGAAAGTTGCTCCTCACTTTACCTTGTTTCAGTTAAGCTAAGGAATTAGTTATGGAAATTACAAAATTATAGATTCTGAACAATGCCTTACTTTATGTTGATGCAGTTAGTATGAAAGTGCATGCAATAATGTTTAGAATAATACTGTCACTTGGAGAACTCCTTTCCTCTGAGACTTTGGCACATTATTTTTGTTGTTCCTTTTGTGCAGCATTCTGGAATACTGAAGAATTGTAATTTGGAATGATTCCAGTGCGATAATTTACTGAATCTATGATTTTCCCCCCTTGTTTTTTTCCCTTTCAGGCTGTCCTGGGTTCTGCTGTACACAACTCTGATTTTTGTCATGTCCATTCTCATGGCGGTCATTGGAACAGCCTCCTCTCTGTTTCCCCAAAGTAGCCCTCTGGTGATATTTTTTCTTTTTTTCCTGTATGGAATCTCCTCAGTAAGTGTTTCATGAATTCAGTTTGTTTGTGGATCATTGAGGTCACTCTCTCTAACGTGCTTCTTCCCAGGCACTGTTTCCCCCATTCCAGACTCATTCCCAATGCCATTTTTCCTACCCAAAATGGTAAAATGGCTGCCTTTATTACACCATTCTCTTTCTTCCCTTGTATTGGTTTTTGAAGTTTTTATGTTGCTTCTCAGTGTCACATATGCTAATGTGGTCACTGGAACACCAACAATTCCCGTGCCATAGTATTTAAATTTATGGAAGTGTTTACTAAACGTAGTATACTTGGAATAGGAAATATCAAGGTGCAGAAATATGTTAAAATCAAACACTATGGGATGTTTCAAAGGTTTGTTTATTCTTGCTTATTTTACTCCACTACTTCAAGTCTGGCTCAGCCTCCCAAAATGCCATGTACTCTAGTTTCTGGCGATGATGTAGCCATGTTAGTTCCAGCATATATGAGACACCAGATAGGTGAGGTAAAATCTTTATCAGTGGAAAGAAATTCTGTTAAGGGAAGGAGAAAACTTTAAGCTTCATAGAGCTCTTCTTCACACAAGTCTTGAAGCATATCATCAATACAAGAATAATGTTTCCCTCACAAACCCACCCCAGGGATCGTCTGCATGCTCTGCAAGATACATAACTGGGAAACCCAGGCAGAACCATATCTGTCCATAGCTCTGTTACTGAGCCAATATGGATTCATAGAAACCATCTTCAAACCACTCACCATACAAAGGGACAGTTTCCTGAAGGACACAACCAATTTCCTCTAGAAACTCTGCCACAACAAAAACTTCCCTCAGAACACTGTCTTTGCCACCATGGTTGCCCACCACTGGCATCCAGCATCTAAGTATGAGCCTCTAATGAAGGAAGAGTCCTGTTGGCAGCCTCCCAGTGCAGGCAGGCAGAACCATGGGTCAGAGCAGGAGCAAACTGGAGGCAGGGAGTAGTGAAGGGTTGCATAATCAGGTTCCAGGCCACGGTTGATGCCATGGATCAGAATCCAAGTCCGGTTTCAGGGTCTGCGTCAGAAGATGAAGCCCAGAACAAGCTGAGATGGAAGCCAGAAGGTCAGGAGCAAGGAATGGTCATAGACTCTACAGAACATTATTGCCTGGCCACTTCCTGCCACGTCCCTTAAGTTGATATAGGACTGTGAGCCAATCAGGAGCTTTGGGGCTGCTTGTCTGTCAGACCTGTGGAGACGGGGCTTCCCATGATCTGTGTCCACAGTGGATCCAGAGCAGTGGAGTGATTACACATGCTGCTAAATGACACCATGGAGATTGCAGGTCTGGGTTCTAGACCCACAGGGCCTTACACCAATCTTATGCTGACTCTCAGCTTCCCTTGGTCTGTCTTCTCTAAGCTTTGCAAAATATTGTTCTATGTTCCTTTTACTGTGCAACTGTGGGACACTTGAATAACATTAAAAACGAGTAGTCCTGTGGCACCTTAGAGACTGACAAAAATGTATCTATATGGTATCATGAATTTGCATAGGCAAAACCCACCTCTTCAGATGAGATGATCATTGTTTTTACAGTTACAGACTAACACAGCTACCCCCTGAGGCTTTTGAATAACTTTGTGACTGTAACTTTGAAATGTAGAGATTCCACTTAGTTACTGTCTGACTCTACACAAGTTACTAAGCATATTTTTAAAAATTGTGGTATTTATTGTAGTTTCTTGATTTATCATTGAAAAATTGAATAATATAAAGAACGTTGAATTATGTTTCCTTTAATTTATAGTTTAACAGTTCAGTTCTTTGCTCTGCGGTAGGGATAATATTAGAAAATCAACTGTATTGTTAAAGGTCTATTTTGACCAAAAGTATTGACGTTAACAGGCACAAAGACTTGGCAAAACATTGCAAGTATTGTGCAAGGAAAGTAACTTGTTCATTGACGGTAAAAATGCAGCATTTCTATGCCAGATTTCATGTGCTCTGTAATGACCTTCTCCTTTATGTTCTAGGTTTTCTTTGCTTTTATGCTGACTCCTCTGTTTAAAAAATCAAAGCATGTGGGCATAGTTGAATTTTTGGCAACACTGGCGTTTGGTTTTGTGGGTCTTGCTATTATCCTGTTAGAGGATTTTCCGAAGTCTTTTGTATGGATTCTAAGCCCCTTTTGTCATTGTACTTTCTTGATTGGGGTTGCACAGGTAAGTAAACTCTTTGTGTTACTCTATACTGCCTTTACACGCACAAACCAATGAAGCACAACTTAGTATAAGATCTAAGTAAGGTACTTACTTCATCACCACAGTCATAGGCCAAATCTACTCTGGCACCTTACAGCGCTGTAACTTTCTGGCTCAGGGGTGTGAAAATCAGTGGTTCAAGCACAGCCAAATACAGCGCAGTAAAGCACCAGTGTGAACCAGGTCACAGAGCTGGAATCTGCGCTCCCAGCCCTTTTAGCTACTTCCCTCACCAAGGCGGTTTACGTAGAGCGGTGGGAGAGAGCTTTCCGGCACTCGAGTTATGGCCACAATTTTACTTTGAAGAGCTGCTGTGGCTACGCTTTATGTATAGACAAGGTCTTAATGTATTTCTCCTAACAGTACCCCTGGGAGGTGGGGAAGAACTGTTATGCCCATTGTACAGAGGAAGAGCTGGGACAGAGAGAGGCTAAGTGACTTGCCAAAGTCACACAAGAAGTCTGTTGCAGAGTAAGGAATTGCACCTAAGCCATGCAGGTTCCAGTCTAGCGCCTAACCACCACTTCTTTAAGATGTAACTTGTCTGTAACGTATCACTTAAATCAGCCTCTGTAGCAGATGACTGGCAGACAGCTAATGTAGCATCTGTTTTTTAATAAGGGTCCAGAGAGGATCCTGGCAATTACTGGCCAGTAAACTCAACTCCATTTTGCCTGATATTTTGATACACTGCAAATATTTGCCTTGCCTCTATTTCAGTTCATTTTAAATAGGGTGGTTTTTTTTTGCAACCTTGTGAATTTTATATTTTTTTTTTATTCCTTCGCCTAACACACAACTAGGGGTTACTTCCCAATTTCCCTGGGTAACACGTTTAAAACAAACTTCACACAACCTGTTGAACTTGGTGCCATGGGATGTTGTGAAGGCCAAAAGCACGCATGAGTTCTAAAAAGAATTGGATATGTTCATGGAAGGTAGGTCTACGGATGTTAAATTTGGATTAATCAGCTAATCGAATAGTTGATACAGTTTGCATTGACTAATCGATTAGTCGATAAGGGCACCTCCGCCTTTGAAATGTAGCAAATAGAGGCAGCAAGGGGCAGGGGAAAGTGACTAGCTGAGTCAACTATCGGATAAGCATATGCTTATTGGATAGTCAACTAGTCGCTTACATCACTAGATAGGTCTGTCATTGGCTATTCACCAAGACTGTCAGGGACACAACCTCATGGTCAGGATGTCTCTAACCTTCTGTCTGATTGAATCATCTGGCACTGGCCACTGTCAGAGGCATATTACCAGGCTAAATGAACCATTGATGTGCCTCCCTGTGCCTGTTCTTTTTTTAAGATATAACTTTGACTTCTCCGATTACAAATACCCTGCAAATATTTTTAAGCAGTTTTAATGATTTTCTGTACATTTGTGAATTTTGTATTTTTATTTTATTCATGGCATAAAACATGATTGCTTATAAGTCTCTGCAGCAAACAACTTAATGTGAACTAAAATACTGCGTGCTATAGTTTTTTTAAATTTGAAACTAGTATTACATCTGTTTTTTTGCCTTTGTTATTATGACAACCACTCATCCTTTGTTCTTATATAATATTACTTTGTAATTTTATTTTTGGACTGTGTTTGTCCTGTTTAGTTTCAGGATGGTAACGATGCAGTTTATGGTGTCTAAACTTTTTGGTGTTGGTTTGCAGGTCATGTACCTGGAAGATTATGAAGATGGGGCAATATTTTCAAACTTATATCGTGGTCCTTATCCACTATTTATTTGTCTGATTTTACTGGTTCTGGATAGCGTGTTTTACCTATTGCTAGCTGTCTATCTTGATCAGGTCATTCCAGGTATGTTGTTTAGAATCCGTGAGAAATATTGAGCAGAACCACATTGATCCTGAGTTTCATAACTCCATTTGAAGTTTGTGTCTGCTTGAGATGCTAAAAGTACTCTGAAAACCAGTTCCTTACTTGATGGCTCTAACATACTGTATTTAAATAACACTTTGCTAGACAGTAATGGCACTTCTTATGTTTTTTCTTTACCTTCAACTATATGTAAAGTAATAGTCATGCCAAGCAAAAAGTATTTATAAATGTCTTAAATGTTACTTTAAAAATCTGTTTAAATTAAAATTCATATATTTTACTTTTCTAAAATATGCCCATGAATCCCAGATGGAGAAACTCAGAGGGTAGGCTTAATTCTGCGTGGTTAGGAAATTTTTCAGAATCATTTTCTTTCCGTAGGGCACGTCTAAACTACAAAGATTTTTTGAAAGAGGATTTTTTGAAAGAGGAAAGTAGTCTGGACGCATTTTTTCGTGGAAAAAACTTTTTAGAAAAAAACGGCTCTTCTTTAAAAAAGGAGGTTTACGCATTTTTTAGAAAAAGTTTTTTTTCAGGAAAAAAAAGTGTCCAGATTACTTTCATTTTTGAAAGATCCCTTTAGAAAATGAGATCAGAAGAAGATATACAAATTACTGTGGAATTTGCATATCCTCTTTCAAAAAATCTTTGTAGTTTGGACGTGCCCTTATTGATCAAACTATTATCACAACCGTTGCGATTATGTTTCTTGAGAACAATGTTCCTTCTGATCTTTTCTGTCCTGTGCAGATTTTTTTTCCATTCATATGCAGAACAAAATATGCATGTGCACTCAGCCATATGTGAATGTGTACCATCAGGAGAAAGAAAAACCTCGGTGTGTGCGCGCTGCTAATCAGCTGGGTGGCATTTGAATCTCTCTTGAGTGGCCGCACAAACGCACAGCATACGGGGAACACTGTTTGGGAATTGTCTACCCAAGATGTTTTGTTATATTATTGATGTGTTAATAAGTGTGATACATCTAGGAGCCAATTTATTAATACTGATGAACAAATTCCTCTACCGTATGTGTAAGATCTTTCAGTACAAACCCCTTTCTTTATGATCTTTTATTACAGATATACAGGTTGCATCTCTATAAACCAGGACACTCTGGTTTGACAACATCCGTGGTCCAGGAGTACCACAGATGTTCCAGGATCAGAGTGTCTCGGTGCACTGCAGGGCATGGGGCCCAGCCCGATGCAAAGGAGGGGGCGGGAGGACATTTCACGGCCCAGCTGGGCTGCCAGGGGCCAAAAGCTGAGAAGCTCAGCACGCAACTGGACTATGGGGGTGGGAGGAGCCAGGAAGCCCGATGTGCAGCTCAGCAGGGCTGCTTGAGGAAGCCCGGTGTAGTGGCAGGGGCAGAATGTAGGACCGGCTGCAGCAGAGCCAGAAATGACCTTTCCTGGTCCAGCAAAATCCCTCATCCGGGACTAGTCAGGTACCAAGAGTGTCAGATCAGGGGGCTACGTCTACACTTGCGGCTCCTTGCGTGAGAAATATGCAAATGAGGTTAAGTATGGAATATTACAGAGCCTCATTTGCATACCTAATGAGCCGCCATTTTTGCAGAAGAGGCTCTTGCGCCAGAAGAGTGTCTACACTGCCCCTTCTTGAGCAAGAAAAACCCTCTTGCACAATGCCGTTTTTCTTGAAAATAATCGGCATAGCGGCATTGCGCAAGAGGGTTTTTATTGCTCAAGAAGGGGCAGTGTAGACAGCTCCTTCTGGCGCAAGAGCCTCTTCTGCAAAAATGGAGGCTCATTAGGTATGCAAATGAGGCTTGGTGATATTCCACACTCCGCCTCATTTGCATATTTCTTGCGCAAGAAGCCGCGAATGTAGACATAGCCGGGAGATCCAACCTGTATTGAAATCACCCTTCTCAGTATCCCAGTTCTGGAAAGTATTGAAGTACTTGCACAAATCCATCACTTCTCTAAGGAAAGACTTTGCTGAATAGCGATGCTTTTCTTAACCAGAACCTTAGTGATGGGTTTAATGCCAAAATAAGCAATGTGGCAGGATCAGGCCCAGTTTTCCAAAGCAAAATCCAAACCCTGGAAATCCTCTCTCTGCTTAACATTCACGAGGCTTTCTTTTATTCTTACTAGGTGAGTTTGGATTACGACGGACATCATTTTTCTTTATGAAGCCCTCCTTCTGGTCAAAGCGCAGAAGAAATTACAGAGAGTTGTATGAGAGTAGTGTTAATGGAAGCCTGCGTTTCAGTGAGATAGTTGAACCTGTACCTTCAGAATTTCAGGGAAAAGAAGCGATCAGGTATAACTTCCTGCTGGCACAGATTCGTTGTACCACTGTCCCTATGTAGTGTGTGTCTGGCAGTTAACAGTAATTTATAATCTGAGAATTCAAATAGCACATGCTATGCATTACATTTAGTTCTTTCCCCATTAGAGTAGCAGTTGTCCATTTCTTATGAAGCCACATCTTCTATTATATGGATGTTTTCCGGTTATGACAATGTTTGTTTTGGTAAAGGAAGTGTTTTTCTACTGTATACCCATCAAATCAAGCCTTCCGAAAATAGTCTTAAGTCTAGCAGGAGAAAGCAAAATGAAATCCAGGTTCTTTTGTTTCATTGATGCCATAAGTGGCATGATTGATTTCAGAAGCTGAAGTCAGGTGGGTTTAGAAAAAAGCATTTCTGTGTGAAATCTGAAGAACTAGATTCAGATATGTTTTGTAAAACCTGTTGATATTTGTGTGAAAAATTGCACATTCCACCCAAGCCACACGGAGGAGCCACTAGACTAGCTTTCTTGGACTATGATATGAAACGACCCCACAAAAGAAAACAGTTTAAAATGAACCATTTCCAGCACATTTTGAAAATAACGTGAATTCTTACATCTGTGCCTTCATGTATTTCCAATTTTTAATACCCGAGTTTATTCTTAATCACCCACATGTGCTATTAAATCTTTGCTATTGTTTTCTGTTCTTGTGGCATGGTAGACATGGGGGAAATAGTCTAATCCTTCGTTTTGCTTATATGGCTCCATTAGTCTCAAACAAAAATATTTGTATTTGGCCACAAACAGATAGATTGGAAGGGGGGGGGTGTGTGTTAGTGTCTTAATACGTTTTGAATAAATCCATGTCAGTGCAACGAGTCAGGTTTCCTTTCCCTGTCTTCCTAAGCTCACATAAAATAATGGATCATTCTTATTCCTTGCCTCATTCTACATCAACCAGTGCTTTTGCCAGTGATGTCAGTGTCATCTTCCTATTTTTGTTACCTTCTCACACAAAGTTTTCATCCCCTTTTTCCATCCACCTTGCTCTCAACTCATAGGTTGCGCCCTCCTAACGTCATCTGTACGGCTTATGTACTCTTTGAGTTCATGTAATTCTCAAAGAGCTACTTCTTTCAGGGTAGCTTTTGGAGAAACTAACTGAACTGTCTTTATATTAATAAGTTTGAGGAAAAATTTTGGGAGAGGAAGTGGATTTCATAAATCCTCCTTAAGGCTACACTGTGTGTGTGTGAGGGGCGGGTGGAGGGAGAGCGTGTTTCGAAGAAGGTATGCAAATTGTGCTCACATATGCATATCTTCTGTTTTTTTTTCTGGTAGAGGATTTTCCAATATTTGGCCTGTCTACACGGGGCCAAATGTTGGAAACCCCCCCTCTTTCGGAAGCCCACTGTGCATTTTGTTTTACGAGAAATAAGGGGGCTTCCAAAAGAGGGTTTTTTCTCGACATTTGGCCCCATGTAGACAGGCCAAATATTGGAAAATTCTCTTTGGGGGGGAAAAAATGGATTAAGATATGCAAATATGAGTGCAATTTGCATACCATATTTGACTCCCCCCTCCCCCAAAGTGTAGCCATACCCTAAGAGAGGAAAAACATATGAGGGTTAACTTAGGCTACGTCTACACTGCATGGCTGTTTCGAAATAAGCTATTCCGGAATAGTTATTCCGAAATAACTTATTTCGAAATAGCACGTCTACACTCCGGGGAAGCCTCATAGAATCATAGAATAATAGGACTGGAAGGGACCTCGAGAGGTCATCGAGTCCAGCCCCCCGCCCTCAAGGCAGGATCAAGCTCCGTCTACACCATCCCTGACAGATGTCTATCTAACCTGTTCTTAAATATCTCCAGAGAGGGAGATTCCACCACCTCCCTTGGCAATTTATTCCAATATTTGACCACCCTGACAGTTAGGAATTTTTTCCTAATGTCCAATCTAAACCTCCCCTGCTGCACTTTAAGCCCATTACTCCTTGTCCTGTCCTCAGAAACCAAGAGGAACAAATTTTCGCCTTCCTCCTTGTGACACCCTTTTAGATATTTGAAAACCGCTATCATGTCCCCCCTTAATCTTCTTTTTTCCAAACTAAACAAGCCCAGTTCATGAAGCCTGGCTTCATAGGTCATGTTCTCTAGACCTTTAATCATTCTTGTCGCTCTTCTCTGTACCCTTTCCAATTTCTCCACATCTTTCTTGAAATGTGGCGCCCAGAACTGGACACAGTACTCCAGCTGAGGCCTAACTAGTGCAGAATAGAGCGGCAGAATGACTTCACGAGTTTTGCTTACAAAATTAATCCAAGGCAGGCTTCCATAATCTAGACGTCCTATCTCAATTTAGAGCCCCAGGAGGCACTAGAGAGGACTAACTTAGAATGGCCCTTATGAGAGACTATTTCGAAACAGCAGCAGTGGAGCGTCTCCACTTGCCTTATTTCAAAATAGCTATTTCCGAATAGGCATTATTCCTTGTAGAATGAGGTTTTCAGATTTCAGAACAAGCCGTCTGTTATTTTGAAATAATTTTGAAATAATGGAATGGCTGTGTAAACGCTCGCATTGTTATTTCAAAATAACGTTAGTTATCTCGAAATAACGGTGCAGTGTAGACGCACCATTAGTATTACTTAACACCAATGTTCCCTCTAAACTTCAACAGCTGCACAGGTGATTAATCAGCTCTGCCCAGTCAGTCAGTTTCCTGTAGGGAGCCCTGTACCTTTGCCTGGGTGGGGCTGATTAATCACTTGTGAAGCTGTGCAGCTGCTCAGCTTAGAGAAAACGCTGCTTAGTTCCATCTTGTCTTTCTCCTCTTCCTACCATCTGTCAGTCTCTCCTGTGAGTTCACTGGGGCATAGACTGGGCCTTCCTTGCTGTTTAGTGCTTTGTACAAGGTTGATGCTATTGGAAATAAGTAACAGTATGGGTTACTGTAAAGAGTTATGCAGCTTCCATGATAAAAAAATATCGCAGTCAATAAGGAAACCTCCCTGTATTGCCAGTGCAAACCAGCAATAATATAAACAGTTTAAGCAAAACACTGCAAAAAGATGCCCATTCTCTTAATACACTTACATGTTTTTCCAACACATTTTGTGTGACTTCCACAGAGCTGTAAAATGTGTCGAAACCTTTCTATATCAACATTGCAGTTGTTCATCCTAATCTTTCCTTGCAAACGAAAACGATAGTTTAAGCTCTTTTCTTCTTAAAATTACATGTCTTCTTTCAGAATCAGCTGTGTTCAGAAAACGTTCAGGAAAAAGGGTGAAACTGTGGAGGCTCTCAGAAGTAAGAAAACTTCTAGCTTCTAAGCTACTTATCAGAAATGGAAGGAGAAGTAACCCAGGAACTTAATGTCTTTTGTGATTAATTTTTTTCCCTTTGGGAGCATGAATTGTAGAGTGTGCTTGGTGTGTATTCTCCCTCGTGTCTCTAACCAGTACAATGTAACTGTATAACAAAGGGGCTTGTAACAGATTCTATAGGATTTCCCTCCTCTTAAATTCCCATTCCTTGTGGGATGTCATCTTTCCCAGGCTCCTTTTCTGGCCCCTAACTAAAGGGAGTATGCACAGAGGACCCTCTTGCTGGCTCCCATAAGATGGTGGTACGAGAGCCTCTAAATTCAGTTGTTCTCAACTAGTGGGCTGTTACTGCCCAATCATCACCCAGTTGCAGGCCATGTGACATCCCCAGGGACATGCAGGTAGTATATATATATTGTGTAACTGCATCCCATAGGACACAAGAGAGCTGTATCTCCAGTCCACAATGTTGAGAACCACTGTTCTAACAGCTTCTAAGATCAGCTCTCTTCAGAGACAGTGCTACCAGGAAATCTAATCCTAACTTATTTATTGCTGCTGTTGCAATACACATCAGGCTGTGTTAAAATGTCTTCCTGGGGGTACAACGTAAATACATATCCTACATGTCAAAATTTTAATAAACTAAAGTGATGTAAGCCAGTGCAGAATAGCACAACAGGTATCATTAGTTTCATATTTCACTCGTTCCTTTTTTCTTTCTGGATCAGGTTTGTCCTTTGACATATATGAGGGCCAGATTACGGCTTTACTTGGGCATAGCGGAACTGGCAAGACAACACTGATGAATATTCTTTGTGGACTCTGCCCACCTTCTGATGGTGAGTCTCTTCTGGCGTTAATTAAAAATCAGGACGTGTAATTACTAGGGATGTTAAATTTAGATTAATTGGCTAATCAGATAGTCAATAAGGGCACCTTTGCCTTCAAAGGTGAAAGCGCAGCAGGGAACACGGGACTCAAGCAGTCCCCTGCTGGCCCCATGCTCCCTGCAGCATTTCAAAGTGGCAGCGCCACATGGAGCCAGGGGTCAGGCTCCACGTGGCGTTTCAAAGCAGCAGCACCATGTGGAGCCCAGGGTCTGGCCCCAGGCTCCATGCAGCGTTACCACTTTGAAGCACCACCTGTTTCTCTTCCTCGCACCCCCATTGCCTCTTGCTGATAGAGGCAGCAAGTAGGGGCGGGGGAAGCGACTTGTCGTTCATATCCCTAGTAATTACTTATTGTAGCGTCCTTTTTGCCTACCTTCAAAACCGGTGGCCATTGATCTTTGAGGATAGGATAGGTTAATTTTAAATTATACATACATTTCAATTGGTGGAGTTAGTGGATAATCAAAGTTGTAGTTGCGTTTAAAAACCACTTTTTAAAACTTGTTGTTCTTTAGGGTTTGCATCTGTCTACGGACACAGAATCTCTGAAATTGATGAAATGCTCGATGTAAGAAAGATGACTGGGGTTTGCCCACAATCAGATATACATTTTGATGTATTGACCGTGGAAGAGAATTTATCAATATTTGCTCAGATTAAAGGGATCTCTCCCAATTTTGTGATACATGAGGTAAGTCACTCAGCTATAAATTATACACATGTAGTCACTGTTAATTAAAATAGTCTTATTGATTGCATTATTGAAGTAAGTCTGTTTTATAATAAAGTCCAATACACTGTTTTATTGAAGAGGGCTAACATGTAAAGTAAATTTTCTTTAAATAAAGTTTGTTGAAGTTGTTGCTATTAGTGGAACATCTAAATAGCACCAGACAGGTAGCTGTGTTAGTCTGTAACTAAAAACACGTACCAAAACTTAAAAAACAACAATGGCCCTGTAGCACCTTGGAGAGTAGCAAAAATATGTAAATGGCATCTTTTGTGGACACAATCCACTTCTTCAGATGACACAAATGGGGCAAGAGATACAGAGGTTGGATTATGAAGTAGGTTATAAAGAAGAGAAATGGGGAGGAGAAAAAAAGTAAAAAAACCCTGTCAATTAAAGTGTCCATACTAAATGAGGCTAAAGAGTAAGTAGGCTGTAAGTGTCTGATACTTAGGTTTTGATGTCATTTGGGTGTTCAGGCTGTACGAGAGAACCTTCATATGCAATTTTGATACTGGTCCCACAGATTCTCTCTCCAGTTGATTCCTGAAACTCTTTTATAAGAGAATAGCCACTTTTAAATCCATAAATGAGTGCCTGGGCAAGTTAAAAAGTTCCCCAGCAGGTTTCTGTGTGTTACCAGTTCAAATATTTGATCTGTGTTCATTAATCCTTTGTCATAGAGATTGTCCAGTTTGGCCAATATCCATGGCAGAGGGGCATTGCTGGCATATATCACATTGGTGGATGGGCAGTTGTATGAGCCTTTGATGTGGTAGCTTATGTGGTTAGGTCCTGTGATGATGTCGCTTGAATAGAGGGGTACACAGAGTTGACACTGGGGTTCATTGCAGGGGTGATTTCCTGGGTGAGTATATTTGAGGTGTGATGTATGGTCTAAATAGTAGTGCATGTTTACAAACATGGACCCCCCTATAATTTATCCAGTCTTGTTAGGTTAAACTTCAAGGACCTGATCCTTGTTGGCATTTGGTACTGAGATTTGCCTCAAAGAGGCTCATTCCAGGAAAGAGACTTAACATGTTAATTAGAAACATTTAAAATGATCAATAATTAGTCAGCAGTTAACGTAAGATTGTCGATAATTGTGCCAGTCACTTTTTAATCACTGTATCTCATTTATATTGACATCAGACCCTGTTGTTATATTTTTAAAGGTGCAGAAAGTGATGAATGATTTGGATATACAGCCCATCCGAGATAACCAAGCTAAAAAATTAAGTGGAGGGCAGAAGAGAAAGCTGTCGATAGGAATTGCTGTTCTTGGGAGCCCAAAGGTAAGGAGCAAAAGCACAGTACAGGCAGTCCCCAAGTTACGCGGATCCGACATATGTCGGATCCGTACTTACGAGCGGGGCTTTTCTCACCCCGGAGGATGCGGGCGGCGGGACCGTCCAGACGCGCCGCGGTCCCGCCGCCCGCGTCCTCCGGGGCGAGAAAAGCGGCTCTGCGTCTCCCTTGTCTGCTGGGGGGGGGGGCCAGCAGACCAAGGAGACGCGGAGCAAAGCCGCAGAGGACACGAGCGGTGGGATCGCGGCGCGTATGGGCGGTCCCGCCGCCCGCGTCTTCCTGGTTTGCTCGGGGGGGGGAGGCGCAGCTAGTGCGCCCCTCCCCCCCCAGCAGACCAGGCTTTTCTGCCCACGACGCCTGGGGTAGAGCAGCTGGGGCGCTGCTGGGTTGGTCCAGTAGCGCTGAGGAGCGGCGCTACTGGACCAACCCAGCAGCACCCCAGCTACTCTGCCCCAGGCGTCCCCAAGTCAGCCGCTGCTGAAACTGATCAGCGGCTGATTCCAGGAAGCTGGAGGCAGAGTTGCTCTGCCCCGGGCTTCCTGGAATCAGCCGCTGATCAGTTTCAGCAGCAGCTGACTTGGGGACACCTGGGGTAGAACAGCTGGGGTGCTGCCGGGTTGGTCCCCGCAGCGCCACACAGCGCCCCAGCTGCTCTGTTCCAGGCGTCCAGATTCAGCCGCTGTTGAAACTGATCAGCGGCTGATTCCAGGAAGTCAGGGGCAGAGAAACTCTGCCTCGGGCTTCCTGTAGTCAGCCGCTGGTCAGTTTCAGCAGCGGCTGAATCTGGACGCCAGTTCCGACTTACATACAAATTCAACTTAAGAACAAACCTACAGTCCCTATCTTGTACGTAACCCGGGGACTGCCTGTACTAAGTTACCACTTTGTTTCTTTCTTTCTTTCTTTCTTTCTTTGTGTGCACACACACACTACCTGTGTTCGCATTACTTGGCAATTGCAAGTGATGCAAATATGTACAGTTTTCCTATGTTTCATACCAACTCTGGTTTAAACAATTAAAATTGCCAAGGTTAAGCATGCAACTTTTGCATTGCAAGGACTTACCTGTGCGGGTTAGTGGTAGTAACTGGATTCTCTCACGATTTTCTGTGGTAAAGTTGCATAAAAAGTTACACTCCATCTGGAATGGTGGTCACACTCTCTAAAAACCATACAGCACAAGTTCTGAGAGAGTAGGTTTACGGCCCGAAAACAGCCATGCAAGCACCTGGGATAGGAAAACACTCTGATTACCAAATTAAATGGTTGCTATTAGTAGCCTATATGAAGTGATGCTCCTTTAGGCTGGGTACATGTTTAAAGGCAGCAGTGTACAGATGTAAGTAATAAGACTCTTCATGATTTCCTACCTTTTGAAAACATACATATTTAATTTCTCTTACTATTGGTAAAAGGAACCAATTTGTCTTTTTACCATTCTAATTTAACTTTAATTATAAGGGAGGCCATTGTGAAAATGCATTTCTGTGACTTTGTGTGTGGTTTTTTTTCCTGTTGATCACAAATCGGAGATGTAAGTAGTGAAGGTGGATGTTTTGCAAGCCTTTTAATTGGTTAAAAATTTCCCACCTTCCCTTTAAACAAATAGACCATTAACATATTTTTTAAAAATTGCAGTGACAGCCCTTGAATTAATAGCCTTCCTGTTTTTCCGTAGGACTTTGTGATATATATATCTTAGTTGTGACTGTGGAGGGCTTGCATTTTTTTATGCCTTTTCCCCCCTAATCATTATGTAGGTTTTACTCTTGGATGAACCAACTGCTGGTATGGACCCATGTTCTCGGCACATTGTTTGGAATCTCCTGAAAAACAGAAAAGCCAATCGGGTAACGGTCTTTAGTACTCATTTCATGGATGAGGCAGATATTCTTGCTGGTGAGTGTTGCCATGGCCCTGTGGGCCACTTTTATTAGGGGAATCAGAAGTGTAAATTAGAGCTGAATTTAGCATGCAAGGTGCTCCTTCCACTGTCAGTAGTCAGACTTAGGGTGTGTCTAGACTACATGGTTTTGTCGACAAAAGTGGACTTTTGTCGACAAAACTACACCTGCGTCCACGCTGCCTTTGAGTTATGTCGACATAACATCGACAAAACTCAGCAGTTTTGTCGACGTATGTAAACCTCATTCTACGAGGAATAACGCCTTTTGTTGACAGAGTTCTGTCGATAGAAGGCGTTATTGCATCTACACTGTCCTTTGCGTCCACGCTGTTAGGTCGACAAAGCGGCTTGCTTTGTCAACAGAACTGGATGTAGTCTAGACGCTCTTTGTCGACAGAAGTTTTGTCGACAGTATCTGTCGACAAAACCCTGTAGTTTAGACGTACCCTATGTCACGCCATTGTTTTGTGACTAGATTGAGGGTCCTCATAATAAAAACTCCTTTGTTTGTTTCTAGATCGAAAAGCTGTGATTTCTCAAGGGATGCTGAAATGTGTTGGCTCCTCTCTCTTCCTCAAAACCAAATGGGGAATTGGCTACCGCTTGAGGTATTATTTTGTAGTTTATAAGCCACTTTTGTTGTGTCATTTTATATTTGCTTTGTCTTCTAATTAAGTTCTAGAATAGCCAATTACATTTTTTTAAAGTTTTTATTATTCTGTGGTGTTGTTTCACTTGGTTGACTGCACTTCCAAAAAATGGCAGTGAAGAAGCAGGTTTTAAAATATTTTTTTTTAATTTATAGTATGCATATAGATGGGTATTGCAATATAGAAACGACAACAGCTTTGATCAGACAACATATCCCCGATGCCAGCTTGGTGCAACAGAATGAACTGCAGCTTGTGTATACTTTACCTTTTAAAGACATGGACAAGTTTCCAGGTACGCTGCTGTTGTAATTCAATGCTGAGCTTGTGTGTGTGTGTGTGTGTGTGTGTGTAGGTGGGTGGGGGCGTGGAGAATGGATGGATCATGATGGTGCCTTCAGAGAAGTATGCTGTCATTTTTCTTTATAGGCAAATGTTCTTTATTGATGTTTATAATTTGTGAAAACTGATTAGAGTGTTGAAAATTTGTGAGCATGTTCCTTGCCTTAATTCCAAGTTGCTCATTCATTTCTTCAGCCGGTGGGGACTAAGGCCTGGTCTACGCTTGAAACTGAAATCAACCTAGTTACGTTGCAAAGGGGTGTGAAAAATAGGGATGTGAATGGGGTAACTGGTTAACTGGTACCCGGGAGCCTGTGAACAGAGGGGCTGCTCTAGTCTTGCTGGGCCTCCGTGTGGCTTGAGCCAGGAGCCGTCTGCCTGTGTGGTTGGAGTAGGAGCCCCGTGGACTGAGGGTGAAGTCGTGCCCTTCCCAGGATCCCGCTTAGTCGGTTAACCAATTAAACAATAGGTTAACCTAACGTTTAGCCGGTTAACTGATGAGTTGGGGTTTTACATTCCTCGTGAAAAATTTACACCCCTGTGAGAAATTAAAGCTGCCCTAAGACCCTATGTAAATGCTGCTGGATTGATGGAAGAACTCTTCCATTGACCTAGCTACCACCTCCTGAGGATGTTCCAGTCACAGAAAACCCCCTTTCATCACTGTAATAAGTGTTTACACTCCAACACCATAGCTGTGTGGCTGTAGCACTTGTAGTGTAGACATAGTGTTAGGCCTACTCTACACTAAAAAATTAGGCCATTCCAGCTAAGTTGTTCAGAGCTGTGAAAAATCCATACCCCCTGTAGGACGTACATAGAGCAACCTAGCCCTAGTCTAGACAGCACTAGGTCAATGGAAGAATTTTTCCATCTATTTCAATAGTACCTCCTGGGGAGGTGGATTATCTGCGCCATCTGGAGACCCTTTACCATTGGCGTTGGTAGCAGTGTCTATGCTGAAGCACTACAGAGGTGTAGCTGCTGTGCCGCTGTAACATTTCAAGTGCAGACAGGCCCTGAGACTGCTTTAGGGACTGGGCTCAGCTTCTGGAGGAGAAAGGGGTCCCTCAACTCTTTCATCCTTGCAGCTGCTCAAGGTAGCCCAAGCTTCCGCGACAGGAAACCAAGTACGTTAACTGTGAGGTGAAGTTTTGGCAACAAACACGTAAAGCAGAGGAGAATGGGGTTTGGCAGTGGAAATGCAGAGAATCCTGCTCTTGGTCCAAGATAACCCTCTTCCACTGTCGGCGCACTTTTTCTTTTATTAAATTGAAACAAAATAAACTGTGATCGTTTTAACCAAAGTGTGGCAAAAGAGACCCTCGCCATACAGGATGCCAGCCTGTTGTGAGCAGGAAAGGAGACACTTTTGCCACAGGGAAATTCGCCACTGTGGGAAAGGAAGTGTGAAACGAATACAATGGATCGAATCAAATCTCTGTGAAAAATACTTAAAAAATGGCATTCAAGTTGCGAGTGTAGATGAAAAATTGAAGGTAAAATTCATTTTAGGGATCTTGCATGTTTGTTTGAGTGCACTGGCTTTGCCCTTTCATATGTTAATACTCTGCATGGCGGTAGGACATACTGAGTCAAATCCTCTTCTGAATCAGATGGAGAGAAGATTTGAATCGACAGCTCCCATCTACGTGATGAGAGCCTTACGCTCCGGTGGAGAGAGTTAGTCTCTCTCGCTGGCCAAATGGATATTTCTGCATTCATAAAAAGTGGCGCAGCTTTAAGAAAAGAGATTGGAAGCAGATTGCCTATGATCTTGGTGATGTTTCTAAGAGGATTATTCTAAGAGGGGTGGTTGAGATTCTGTGGCCTGCACTGTGCAGGGGGTCAGACTAGATGATCATAATGGTCCCTTCTGACCTTAAAGTCTATGAGTCTATGAGTTTCATCTGAGAAGGGAGAAGTCTCAATTCATGTCTTTGCCCAAGAGTGGAGTTTCAAACTTGTCTCCTAGGCTATGTCTAGACTGCAGGCTTCTTTCGAAAGAGGCTCTTTCGAAAGCATCTTTCGAAAGAGCCTCTTTCGAAAGATCGCGTCTAGACTGCAGGCGGATATTTCGAAAGAGAAATCCGCTTTTTCGAAAGAGAGCACCCAGCGAGTCTGGATGCTCTCTTTCGAAGACAGCCTCTTTACATTGAAGAACGCCTTCTTTCGAAAGAGGAACTTTCGAAAGAAGGCGTTCTTCCTCGTGAAATGAGGTTTACCGCCATCGAAAGAAAAGCCGCGTTCTTTCAAAATAATTTCGAAAGAACGCGACTTGAGTCTGGACGCAGGGGAAGTTTTTTCAGGAAAAGGCTACTTTTCCCGAAAAAAACCCTGAGTCTGGACACGGCCCTAGGGTAGTCTACGCAGCAGGGCTTAACTCAAAATAAGCTACGCAAATTGAGCTATGTCAATTGCACAGCTTATTTTGAAACAGCTTATTTTGAAATAGGGAGCGTCTACAGAGCACTTATTTCATAGTAGAG
The DNA here is from genome assembly GCF_049634645.1 of Pelodiscus sinensis. NCBI lineage: Eukaryota > Metazoa > Chordata > Testudines > Trionychidae > Pelodiscus > Pelodiscus sinensis. Next base: position 23,820,092 of record NC_134730.1, on the reverse strand, counting down.
CACTCTTCCTTCCACTTCCCTTACTCCTCGTACAATGAGGGTTGCAGGGGTTGGAGTAAGAAGTCTTCCAGCTTGACAGTATTTTGACACTATTTCGAAATAACTGCCTGCTGTGTAGACACGGACTAAGCTATTTCGGAATAGCGCTAGTTATTCTGAAATAGTGTTGCAGTGGAGATGTATCCCTACAGACCAAACAACCCCTGGACTAAAGGTTACACGGACACATGCAGTTTCAGGTGTGCGTGTATGGTGTGATGTATGCATCTTTTCGTGAATACACCATTCAGAAAATTTCACTGAGCTCTATTACTAAGATAGACCTGTTCTTCCCCCTTCCCCCTCCCCCCCCAAAGCTAACAGGTGCTACATTTTTAAGGACTCTTTTTAAAATTAATGTTGAGTCTTGAACTATTTAATGGGCTGATTGAAGCTCTCAACATATTCATTCTGTACTCCGAGGATAAATGTGTAGTTTTGGGAATAATCTGTTGCATTTCTCATGTGTTATACATTCATACTTTAAGCACAAAACTCATCATTAACTATAATGCCATTACCTAGGTTTCTCTAATTAATATCTTGCACATACAAACAGTGCACACTATGCCTGTTTATTAAATCAGAGACGATTTTGGTGAGCAAATATAAATTTGTTTCTAAGCAACTGCATTATTTCACCTCCAGGATTATTTTCTGATCTAGACACTCATTCACATTTGGGTGTTATTACTTACGGAGTTTCCATGACAACCTTGGAGGATGTGTTCCTGAAACTGGAAATAGAAGCAGAAATTGATCAAGCAGGTGAGACATAACTCTAATATTTATATTTTTCTTTGTGACTTGATTAGTCAGGATTAATTTTTATGAAATTGTATTCAGCACTTTTCACTATTAAAAGCAGTTTATTATGGAAATGATAATTCAAAGTCCTCTTGTAGAATATTACATCAAACAATAAATGACACTTAATATCCCATGCTGTTATGGGTTCCTTGAAATACTTGACCAGAACAACAAACGGCAAAGTGATTGGGAAAGGATTCTTGTCAGAGGTCCAAAGCTGTAGAGAGCTTGTGTTGACCTTCTGTACAGGGATGAATTTTAGTGTTTTTCCCATAAGATAGATTTTATGGCTGAAAGTTCAGAAATATATTTTTCCCTATGAGATTTTGCATTTGCACTCAGCCATCGACACACAAAGTATAGTTTAGATTTCCAAACATCTGATTTGGAAAATATATTTGTACTTGTAAACCAGAATTTAAATATCTCGCCATCATTTATGCTCACAATTAATTGCACCCCTATTTGATCATGGATGGAAAATCAAGAGGCCTGTTTGCAATGCTTTAAGGAGATTACTCCAAAAGTAAACAGTACCCTTCTATTGTTTAACAGATGAAATTATCTTCACTTTCCAGCTTAGTTGTTAACTCCAGAATATTGAACTATCCTATACCTGCAAAGTTCTTTAGAAAGAATTTAACAGTTGAATAATCCATGATATCTAGCAATATTGGTAATTACATAGGCTAAATTAATTAGGCTAGTGAGTCTTCTCCTTTTCGGTACATGCTGGTGGCTGACGGGGCCAGAAAGGAGTTCTCTGCTTTTCTACAGCATGGCACAGTGTGTTTAGGTACTTTGTAGAGACTTTGTCTTATCATCATTTGTCTCCCCCTGTAGGCAGGACATGACATTAGATAGTTCAGTGGCTTGATCAGGAAAGGTAAATCCTGTACTTCCATTTATATCCCCCTCTCTTTCCCTGTAGATTATAACGTCTTTAATTCCCAGACAACAGCTGAGGAAGTGGATACAAAATCGCTCGATGAGATGGAACAAAGCTTACTGACGCTCTCTGAGACAAAATCATCTTTGGTGAGCACTTCCGCTCTCTGGAAACAGCAGGTGTCTACTATCGCAAAGCTTCACTTCCTTAATTTAAGACGTGAAATGAAGTCAGTGAGAGTTATGTAAGTATTAAGCTGGCTTCCCGTGTCTTTTCCCCAAATCCGTTTATGAGCATCAGAAGCAAGCATGCTTAGATGTGCTTTAGTAGTTTGTTATACACCTGGGGTGCAATGGTCTAGCATCCCATCATGGTTTTTAAACTAGACGTTCAGAATCGTAGATGAGTTGGAGGATGTGCCATTGGAGTTAAACTCTTCAGGGGTCCTATAGCTGGCAGATGTGTTTGAATTGATCCTGGTGCTCTTTGCTACCCTAGAAAATCAGGGTCACAGGCTTGAGCTTATGATGAAACCATAGTGATGATATGTTGGAAAAGGGACAAATAGAGAGAGTGTTGAAATGCACCCACAGAGAAGATGTAGGATAAGTAGACTTCAACGTATCAAGAAGTTGGATCGGGGCTGACACTTCCATCGAGGATGAGGTTAGAAAATGTGGCTTAGTTGCAAATGCTGCACAGAAATTGATGAAATTATGGACTGAACAAAACATAGCAAAATCAATCAAACCAGTGTCCTGACAACATTACCCGATGGTTTGAGAGAAGTTGCCTGAAACGAAACAAATGTGAGAAAACGGCAGGCAGTAGGGATGACCGTGCTTTGAAAGATGGCAAGTGTAAAGTGAAATCATTTTAAGGCAAATGAAGTTAATTGGGGCTGGGGAAGGTGTGAAATCAGAGTATGGGAGCGATTAAAATTTAAAAAAAACTTGCAACGGTGGGGGCTGCGGTAGAAAGAAAAGAATGGGAACACAGCTATGGCCAGGCTAACCTGGAGCCAGACCACTGCCTATATGGTGTGACCTGATATGCCTGGGTATAACCAGGCTGGGTTTATGAGAGGAAAAGCCGTGGACTAGAATGAATGGTGTTGCGGTGCTTCCTCTGTCTACAAAGAAACTTTCTGGGGAAAAAAGATGATGATAATCACTTGAGATGTAGGAAGACAAGAGAGCGGACAGCCACACCAGGTCCCTGGGCAATGGGGCAGGCAGACTCCGTGCTACCAGAAGGGGCGGGGCAGAGGGTGGAAGGGGTGGGGCAGAGGTCAGCCAGCTCTCAGTGTTGCCTGGAGTGCACTGCATGGCTCCTCCACCTCCCCAGGCAGCCCTAAAAGCTGCTGGGAGCGCTGCCGCGGGGCTCCAGTGGTGATTGAAAGGGTCCTGGGACAATTTCCCCCTTTTCCCTCCCTCCATCCTTCCCCATCTGTGGGCCTGTAGAAAAGCAGGGTTGTCATAATACTTGAAGCTGCTGTTGAATCTTTGCTTCCCTGGGGATGAGCCTCGTCTGTAGGTAGCATTGATGCTAATGTGAGGTGAATATACTATTGTGGTTATGTTGCTGCTTACCTGTAGCCTCCCACAATCACTTGTTTTTTTCTGGAGCAATTTTTCATTTTGGTAAAAAAAATCAGTCAGGAGCTTTGCCTTTTATTGCTTTAGTTTTATTAACTGTTGTCCGGACTGAATTGCAGTATTCATGATTAGTTTCCTGTAAATGAAAATGATAATGTCTCTTTCTGGAGTGGGTCGGAGAGAGTCACCTGGGGACAGCTTGTTTTAAAAATAATCTAATAATTTGGATCTGTGCCCACTGAATTTTCCTTAAATCCCCTATATCTTTCAGGTTGTTGCTTTTTTTAGTTTTTCTTGTAGTTCAGATTTTTATGTTTCTGATACATCACTACTACAAAAATTCCGTGGTTCCGATCAAATTTTCCCCAGATTTGTACTTGCTGAAGCCCGGAGAAAAATATCACAAGTACAAAACAAGTCTCCTTCTTCACAACTCCACAGGTGAGAAGAAAACAAGCAATTACAATTCTAATGGATTGCTGTTGTGTAGTTAATACTCCATCTATGAGCAACTTAGACAAGAAAGAAGTATCTAATATTCTTTAAAATTTGAACTTTCCAGTGTTATTCAGTCCCGTCTAAAACTGTATAAACCTCTATCCATATTTTGCTGTCAGGAGCTGAACGATGAAGAACTTCTGGGTCTTAAAGCTTTCCATTATGTGACATTTTTACTTTATACATTGCTGTGGGAATGAAAATGGCTTTCTTCAATGAACACACACGTAATTTAAGGGAGGGACTTTCAAAAGTTCCCAGCATTTAAGTCAATGGGACTAGAGTTAGGCCAACAATGAGCACGTTTGAAAAGTCTACCTTTAAAAGTAGCTTGCTTAAATTCCATATCCATCCTCCCTTATTTTTTTAAGATTTTGCTTGGTAAAATCCATGAATCTCTAGTCATTACAACAAGAAAAACACATTGTGTGTCAAATATTTTAGATACTGTTTGTGCATCATATCACCTCAATTGTCTGAACCCTGTTTTCCAAAGGAGAGTAATGAACGATCCATGAAATAACTCCAGTAAAAAAAGTGTCTATAACCGAATCCCATGCACTGCTACAGGCTGGGGACTGACTGGGTAATTGACAGTTCTGCAGAAAAGGACCTGGGGATTACAGGAGATGAGAAGCTGAATATAAGTCAACAGTGTGCCCTTGTTGACAAGGAGGTTAACAACATATTGGGCTGCTATAGTAGGAGCTTTGCCAACAGACCGTGGAAGGTCATTATTCCCCTTTATTCGGCACTGGGGATGCCACATCTGGAGTTTTGCATCCAATCTCCCCTCCCCCCACTACAGAAAGGATGTGGACAAATTGGAGAGAGTCCAGCAAAGAGCAATGAAAATGATTAGGGGGCTGGAGCACATGACTTACGAGGAGAGGCTGAACGGATTTAGGCTTATTTAGTCTACAGAATAGAAGAGTGAGGAGGGATTTGATGACAGCCTTCAACTACCTGAAGGGGGGGATCCAAAGAGGATGGAGAGTGGCTGTTGTCAGTGGTGAAGATAGCAGAACGTGGAACAGTGGTCTCATGTTGCAGTAGGGGAGATCTAGTTTGGATATTAGGAAAGACTATTTATGAGGATGGGTGAAGCACTGGAATGGGTTGCCTAGGGAGATGGTGGAATCTCCATCCTTTGAGGTTTTTAAGGCTAGGCTTGACAAAGCCCTGGCTGGGATGATTTAGTTGGGATTGGTCCAGCTTCGAGCAGGAGGTTGGACTATATGACCCCAGAGGTCCCTTCCAACCCTAATCCTCTATGATTCTAAGAACTTCAATTAAACTTGATGCACACAGCAAACAAAAATTCCTTTATTCGGTTTGTGTGGATGTTGACGGAGGGAGCTGAAATCAAAGCATTAACACTATTTAAAATAGTTGAAGCGTCTCCACATGTAGACGAACAATAGCTTCTCATTAAGAAGATTCCATGAGAAAACGACTCTCTCTAGTTCTCGTGCTTATAAATGTGTTCATAATTTGTGTAAGGTTAGCATGCAACCAGATACTTCTTGTGATGAGCAGTCGTGGCTGCTTCTTTATTGCCTTCTTCTAGGCTCAGATATTGATTATCTCATCAGTGCTCTCAGAAGCCAGAAGATACTGACTGAGATGTTCAACGACAGTGATTATGTGGCAGCTGCACCCCACAGTGCAGCATTAAACGTGTCCCGTTCAGAAAAGGTGAGTAAGATGGGCCTGTGGTACAGATCTTTCTGAGGGTATCTCAGTAGTACTTTTTGACGCTCTGTTCTGTTTGATATTTTCAGGAGATGATACTATTGCTCCTATTTAAATTAGGGTGATAGTGACAGTTAAATGTAGTCTTTTTGATATGCGTGTGAACCTCCACTACCCTCTCTAGATATTGTTTCTCTAGATATTGTTAATTCTAGAACTTTTCCAATGTGGGGTAATAGCACAATGAAGAAAATGTTGCTTGTTGCCTGGTAGAGAATAGCTGGTTGATTAGTAGACTGGAAATTTTAGCCAGGTAAATGTAACTTCAGCATGCTAGTTACACTTAGGAATGTTAAATACCGGTTAATTGAGTAGTCGATTAACCTAATGAATTCTTATCAGTTACTCGACTATTCTATAGTCCCTGGGGACGGAGCTGGTAGTCAGTGCTCTCCGGCCCCTCTCTCAAGGAGACTGCTGCCATCCCGCGCTGCTGCCTCTGTATCAGAGGCAGTAGTGTGGGGTGCCAGGCGGGAGCTTGTCCGCAAGGGGAGCCAGTTTAAAAACCAGCTCCACTTGCGGACTGGCTGCCTGCCACCCAGCACTGCTGCCTCTGATACAGAGGCAGTAGTGTGGGGTGGCAGGAGCTCCTGTCTGGATGGGGAGGGGGATATGAGCTGGGACCCTGTCGTGAGCTGGAACTGAGCCAGGCTGCCTGCCCATCTGTCTCCTAATACACTTTAAATGCAGAGTTGCAGGGGGGTAGGTCCCAGACTTGGCGTGAGCCAGGACTGAGGTGGGCTGATGACTAGCCTGCTAAAAAATTTACTGGCAGGGGATGAGGGAAATGCATGTAGTCTATAGAATTAACCAATAAGCTTTTGCTTATCAGTTAATCGACTACACGATTACATCCCTTGTTACACTAGCTTAGTAAAACTTCCTTTTCACATTTTCCATATAGAAATAAAATTCAAGCAAGAATGTATTTAATTTTGTTTTTACATACTTGCCAGTATGTGAGTACCTCATAAATCAATTATTTAATTTGTAAATTGTCTGGCAGTCTGTGTTTACATTCTATGGAATTGGGATGTGAAACATATGGATGGTATCACATGGAATTTAATTTCTAGCTTAATCTAAGGCTCGTTCTTCAGTGTAATTGATATTGACTTTAGTTTTAAAATTTTGCCGTCCTAAACAATTCTCAATTTTTAAAAAAAGATAATGTTTGAGCATATGCTAACAATGGGTTAATGCTGTGAATGAGGGTTCTTTATGTATATTTTACATTTGATCTTTTTAATTAAACAGCAAAAAAAAAAAATTAAATCTGCACCCCCAGTGCAGTCTCTTTTCTTATTAGACCGTCTGCTCATTCTCCGTTCAACTTTGCCACTCACTCAAACTGCTTTTGCAGCAGTACTCTAGTACGGAAAGAGGAGTGTGTATATTAAGATGTACAGTAGATCCTCATGATTTGCAGATCTCTCCCATCCCCAGGGAGCCACGGTGAGCTCACCAGGGGAGGGAGGTTGGAAGCCACTACCCCATCCAGTATTCGTGGATTTCGCCATTCACAATGGTGCTGGGAATGTATCCACCATGAATGATGAGGGTTTACTGTCTTTCAAAGCACTATCTTTCAAGTCCAGTATGTGGTCTCAAGTGGAAGAACATGGTAAGGTTTGTAGAACTGTGAATTGTGCCTTGTGTTACTAAGAGGAAATAATTTGTAACACTGCGGTCTTGCCTTTCGTTCCCATTTCTTGGTACAGTTGACATCAGATTGTTACAGAATAGGGGGCAGAGCCCCACCTAAGAAGGTAAATTGCTGTAGCTCTGACTTCAGTGGAACAATAACCATTTATAGTAGTTGAGTATCTGCCCCCACAGGTCACAAGCTGAGGAAGAGGGGTGTGTAGCTTGAAAGCTTCTCTCTCTCTCTCACTAACCGAAGTGGGTTCAGTAAAAGATATTATTGCAACCCCTTGTCTCTCGAAGACCATGTGATCTAACACTACAAACAAGTTAGATAACAACCAGTCTTGTAGCCAAAGGACACATTTGCATAAAGTTTTTATCATTGGCATTAACTTAGCTAAGTTTCCTTTAGATTGTGAATATTTTACTCAATTAGGATAAGTGTAAGTAACACTGTGCTTGTTAGGGAGTTCTATATTGTATAAAGAGTATTCATTAAATCGTCAGTTCTTCTTACAGCAGTTCATCCAATGATATTTCATTGCTAACTTTCATGCTACAAAATAACTATTGAAAATATTTTTCTTTATAGAATTACATGTTTACAGCCATATTCAACAGTACTATGGTGCACTCGCTGCCTGTTTTGATGAACATCATTAGCAACCTCTTTCTCCACAACTTAAATGTGACTGAGAATATTCAAACCTGGAGTAACCCATTCATTCAAGTAGGTAGAGTTCAAATCAGGAATAATCATAGGCAAATAATTGCATATTTGCAAAGAGTATAATAGCAAAACTGCAGTTGTGTGGCTTTGAATATTTAGGTTAGCCCTATATTGAAATATTGAAAAAACATAGCTATAAGTCAAAGTGATTGTCAACTTCTAAATGTGGCCATTTAATTCAGGCTGATTTTATTACTCTCATTTTCACCATGTCAAGCCTCTAAAGCCTTGTCAACACTTACAGGCACTGTTGATCTACTTCAGCTATGCAAGTAGAATAGCTGAAGTCAACATATTCACTGCAACGTCTTGTGTGCGGTAAGGTCAGCGGAGGCTGCTCTCCCATCGACACTAGCTACCCTTCTCGTCTTGGTGGTGTATAGGTGTTGCCGGGAGTGCTCGGAGATAGATTTATTGCACCTAAGCAGACGCGATAAATCAATAACCGGTGGCTCAGTCGCTGCAGAGTCGAGGCCTAAGTTAATGAAACATTGCACACTAAGCAGTATAGGTTTGAATTTTAAAAATCATATTTAGGATTTTTTTATAGAATTATATGTAGTTAATGTTTATATTATAGTAATGCCTGAGGTCCCCAGTCCAGGGCATTGTACGCACATAGAAAAGAGATGTTCCCAAATCTAAGGACACAAAGAGAACAGGAGTAGAGGTTTGGTATATAACAGGAGAAAAAAAAAAAGACTATCGTGACAATGAGCACAGCTTTGTTAATTCTGTATTGTAGGTTTGGAGAGTGTTAATTGTCTGGGAGAGGGCAAGAGGAGTGATCAGAGCCTGTCACCCATCTTGCGCTGATTAGAATGTGGTAGAGTTGAGGCATCAGCAGAGATTCAAAACAAGATAAGGTAGAATTTTGTCAGAGTTTTCCCAACGTGTGAGGCACAGCATGGAGGAGAGCACACAGCTCTGTAGAGCGGCGCTGGTGGGCAGTGAAGGTTGGAAAGGTGGGAGGCATGAAGGTGGAGGCCGATATTTTGATGGGTTGCTAAGTCACCTGGATAGGATGGATTTCCGCTTTGAAGGGCCTTAAAGATAAAGACAAATGGTGGTCTCTTAGTGCTGTTGAATTTAATGGGAGTTCTGCCATTGTCTTCATTTGGGCCAGAATTTCACTCGAGAAGCTTGTTTGTGATGAAGGAGGTAAAAAAGGAGCCAGGAGAGGCTCAAAGTGTGGCATAATATGATTAGACTTGAAAGGAGCAAGGCCACAGTAATCCAGGGGAGCAAAGAGGAGGTGACAGTAGTTAGTCAGCTGTTCACAGTTGCCATTTTCTTTCTCGTGTGAATATATTCGTTTTATAAATTGCACAAACACCTACACAAAACTTTATCACCGTGTTTTTAACTTTGCTGCTGTGCAAAAGGTCTTGGCAGCTATGAAATGTCCTCTTTTGGAACTAAACAGTAATCAGTCCTGTCCATACCATAACCACATAGTCCACCTAGATTTCCCCGCTCCTGCTCAGGCTTGCTCTGTTACCTATAGAATAGGCTGGTGCGTTACCATACAAAAACAATATTTCAGTGTTTTCTGTGCTTTTATAATAAGCTGTAACTAAAGTGGCATGGGTTGGAGTCTAGGTACATGAGCACAGGAAATCATGTTTAGAAACTTCAACAAGCAAGTTTGAGGCATTGTTTCTTGTCTCAGTATATTCCGATTCCCCAGCGTTGAAGTCTGATTATTTTTCAGGACATTGCTGACACCATTTTCCAATATGAGTTCTTTTTTGCAACAATGCTGCTCGGAATATTTGTAACAGGAATGCCACCGTATTTTGCCATGGAGAATGCAGAAAACCACAAGGTAATCTTTGAAACATGCAGTTTTGACCATTTTAAAACTCAAGTATGTGAACAAATAACAAACCTTTTCCTAAGGTCATTTCTGCATGGTATAATCAAGGAGTAATAACGTGGTAATGGCTGTTGTCTAGGATGCAAAAGTTAGATGGTTTGTAGACCCCAGCTTCAGAACCCAGTGGGGTGTTAGTGTAACTCACACAGCTAGTGTGGTTCACTGTCCCATGTAGTGGCACTTAGACCACTCTTAGAGCAAGAGATAAGAACAAGGGAGCTCTATAGCCTAGGCTGAGAGCCGCCTGGCTTTATAGCTCAAGCTGTAGAGGCTTGTACACTAAGCTTCAGAGGTCCTAGGTTTGAATCAGCCCAGTGGCAGTTACATCAGCACTCCTAAATTTTCAAAAGATTATAAATGTGTCTCTTTACTGGATGTATCTATCCCAAAAATAAATGTACATAAATTCAATTTTATATAAGACCAACAAATAGCTGTGGAGACAAATTACATAAATCAAATTTAACAAGTGGTTCTGTGGCACCTTAGGGTACACCTACACTGCGGAGCGATTTTAGGATGCCGGAAGTATCCCGAAATAGCTACTCCATGTCTCTTGAAGCAGTCCATTATTTCGAAATAGATTTCAAAACAGATTTCAAAATAATGAGTGGCTTATTCTGACATCCCTGGTAACCCTTTTCCCACGAGGGTTAAGGGGAATTTCAGAATAGTGAGTTATTCGTAGTGAGTTAATAATAAGCTATTTCGAAATAGCATTGAAATAAGCTATGAGCTAAGGGTGCTCTGTAGACACACCCTTAGCAAATTGCTGTGTAGATGCAATTAGCATCTTAGAGAACTGGAGTGGAAATAACAGAATCCAAGATATAAATAAATAAATAAATACTTTCAATTGTCAGACCTGGTTAATGAGGCTAAGTGGGCTGGGTGTGTCCCAAACATAGCTTTTGATGTGGAAATGCAGATGTTAATGGCAGGAGAAATAGACTTTGTAATACACCAACCAGTTAATGTCTTTGTTTAGGCCCCTGGTAACGGTGTCAAATCTGTAGAAAAATTCCCGTTCTGCCGACTCTCTATGCAATGGATTAATGAAATTTCTTCATAGAAGGATGGCTACTTTTAAATCCACAATTGAGTGACCAGGCAAGTTAAAATGTTTTCCTGCAGGTTTGTGTGTAATGGGCCTTACAATTGAGAGGTAATTCTTCTTCTGATAGACATAGTCAGATATAGATCTTTTGGTTTCTGTTATTTCCACTCCAATTCATTTGAGAATATGGGTTTTACCCATGAAAGCTCATGATTCCATACATTTTGATTAGTCTATAAATTGCCATAGGACCACTCGTTTTTAAAGTTACAGAATAACACGACTACCCCTCTGACATTTATGGATCAAATATGAATGTGAGCAGAAACAAAGGGGGTCTTTTTGCATAGAGAAGAAGTGGCTGTAGATTTTGAAATGGAATTGGATACTCTATTCTTTTCATAGCCTGCTAGCAGCTAGCTTCACAGGTAAAATCAGAGAAAGTTGTATCACAGAGGGCACACAGTTCGTATTCCTATTGGGTGTTTTGCTTCTGTCTCTTCTTCCCAAGACCTTTTTTTTGGGGGGGGGGGGGGTGGGAGGAGGAGGGGAATATGGATACCCAGACCTCCTTTCTTGGCACCTAAAAGTTGCAAATTGGGAAAAACTCTAGTTGAGACACTGGAGTGATGCTAGAACAACAAGAAGTCCTGTGGCACCTTATAGACTAATAGATTTATTGGAGCATAAGCTTTCGTGGGCAAAGGCCCACTTTGTCAGATGCATGTAGTAGAAATTCCAGAGACAGGTATAAATATACAGGCATAAGAAAAGAGTACCAAGCAAGAGTAAGGCTAGAGATAACGACGTCAATTCAGTCAGGGAGGATGAAGGCCTCTTCTAGGAGCTGATGTGGAGGTGTTAACACCAAGAGAGGAGAAACTGCTTTTCTATGGAGTGATGCTAATTCAGAGCCTGAGTTTCTGAGAGCAGAATTAAGCCCAAATAATTTAAGCAATGATAAGAATTAACATTACTGTGATTTTGTCCCCTCTAACAGATCAGAGCCTACACTCAACTTAAGATCTCAGGTCTTTATCCATCAGCTTACTGGAGTGGACAAGCAGTTGTTGACTTTCCTTTATTTTTTATTATTCTCGTTCTGATGATAGGAAGCTTATTTGCATTTCATCACGGTGTTTATTTTGATACCTGGCAGTTCCTTGCGGCGGTAAGTCTAGTTTTATTTGCTTCTCATTTAAGCCTTAGATTAAAGTGAAGAAGAAACATGATGGGTTCATTTTTGTTTGCAAACATTAGAGCTGGTTGGAACCATTTCACCCAAACATTGTTGCCCTGGAATTTGCTAGATCACTGAAATCTAAATGTTCCATGGAGGCTGTTCCGGTTTGGTGAATTTCAGACAGACTCCAGCCTACCAGGCAGATTTCTTGACTGGCTTACTGCCAGCGCCACATGCTTAGCTAGTGGAGATTCCAAGCTTCCGGACTCCCACCTTCACCGCAGTCTGCCTGGCAAATTGGCAGGGAATTTGAGAACCCCAGCTACTGCACTTGCTGCTCCTTGTCAACTGAGGCTATAAGAGTCTCCCAATCTGGGCGAGCCTGCTAAGGTCCCCTTCCATAGGGTCAGATACCCCAGGCCTTCCAGGGTCCATAGCTATAGGATTCTGGAGCCAGAGCACCATGATCTTAGTTGAGAACTATGAACCTTTGGGTTTTCCTTTGAGCTGGCATGCTATCACTTGATTATCATTCCATCCTTCCCTCCAGTGTGCTGACTCTTGTTTTAATGTCTGCAAAAGTCAGTGAAATTAATTGAAGATGAAACCTGCAGTTACCAAAACATGCGTCTCATTAGTGTTTATGGGAGACCACTTGAGAAAAGATGAAAATTTAATTGAGAGATTAGACATGCTGTCCTGCTTGCAATTTTTTACCAGAAAGTTTTAATTGTTTGTATCATTTTGACTTACAGCATCTCAAACAGTTAATTTAGCTTTTAACTGACAGGCTCAATTGAAATTAAAATATACTCTGGGGCTATGTCTATACTACAAGGTTTTTGTGCAAAAACCGGAGGAGCATCCACACCTCAAATGCGCTTTTGCGCAAGTCAATCGGCAAAAGAGAGGGCTTTTGCTGGTAGAGTTATTCCTCTCCCCACAAGAGGAGTTCTTGCACAAAAAGGCAAGTGTGGATGCTCTATCAGGAAAAGCACAGGTGCTCTGTGAATGGCCATCAGAGCTTTCTTACACAAGAATGTCCATGCAGTGTGGATGCTGTCTTGTGCAAAAGCACATCGCAAAAGTGATGTGCTTTGAGGTGTGGGTGTGTTTTTGTGGAAGAAGTTTTTGCACAAAAACTTTTGTGCAAAAGGCTTTTTCCACAAAAACCCTGCAGGGTAGACTAAGTCTAAAAGTATTCAGGTATTTACAAAAGAAATGTCAGTAACAAGTTTGTATCCTTTAATATACTATGCATTCTGAGGCAATCATATATGATGAATATAAGAAATTTCTTTTTCCCCCCCCCCTTTGCAGCTCTTCTGCCTCATTGGCTATGTACCATCGGTGGTGCTGTTCACCTATGTGGTCTCTTTTACGTTTAAAAAATTTCACAATACCAAAGAATTTTGGTCATTTATTTTTTCAGTGGTAAGTCAGTCTATCATCCCCCTCCTGTTCTGCAGTGTGATTTGTCCTTTTCATGTGTGTTCATTTTTTTTAAATTGTATCCTTTGGTATATATGGTTGTGACTATTTTCTTCCATTATTTGATCTGAGGAAGTGGGTCTGGCCCACGAAAGCTCATCATCTAATAAACCATCTTGTTAGTCTTTAAAGTGCTACATAGTCCTGTATTTTGTTTCAGCTACCCCAGACTAACACGGCTACATTTCTATCACTATGGTATTTAGTTAACGTTGAACTCCCCCTCCCCCCCCCCAGCCAAATCAGCATTTTTTTTCAAGTAACCTGTTTTGGAAAAGAATTCTCTCCTCTTTAACCATTTGCCATTTCTTGAACTTGCAAGGGAAAAGGAAAGAAATATAAGTAAATGACAGATGGTTTAAATGTATATGCCACTTCACTTCTTTTCCTTGCTACAGGAATAGATGCTTTTGACTCGGCATAGAATCAAACATTACTTGTCTCACAATCTCTGAAGGGGCAGCCTGCCCAGAAATCATCTCCCCGTCCCTCAAGTGCAGTCCTTTTTGGTGGCAGGGGTCTCTGTCTCCACTTCTTTTTGGTGTGGGGTCTGCAATGTAGCCACTCTCCAACTGGGTCTCCGGATTACACCTCCCTGGGAGCCAGCAATGTGACCGAGTCGTTGCAGCTGAGCCAGAGTTCTGTTCTGGCACCCAATGGTCACAGGTAGTACGCAGAAGCAGTTTGTGCAAAACAAAGATGCTCAGATGTTATACAGAACCGAGGGTACGTCTACACTACGAGTTTTCTCAGCCAAAAATACGCTAATGAGGGACTCATTTGCATGTTGCAATCTCATTTGCATATTTTCTGCCAATCCATTTTTGGGCTAGCAGTTTTTGCACAACAACAAGCAGTGTGGACCTTTTCTTTTTGCACCAAAAACTCTTTTCCCACAAGATCGGAATACCTCTGCGGAAAAAGGGAGTTGTGCGCAAAGAGAAAACGTCCACACGGCTTGTTTTTGCACAAAAACCCCTAGCGCAAAAAAAATGCAAATGAGATCGCGACTCATGCAAATGAGTCCCTCATTAGCATATTTTTTGCCAAGAAAACTCGTAGTGTAGATGTAGCCTGAGAGAAGTGGATTTAAAAATAACAAAGACCCACCAGGCCCACCAACATGGGGGGAGATAGGGTAGGTGCCCCGGGGCCTGGTGATTCAAAGGGGCCGGTGGCTCTGGCCGTTGCCACAGTAGCAGTGGCAGCATCTGGAGTCGTGGGCCCTTTAAATCATTTCCAGGGCACTGCGGTACATGCTCTGGGCGGCGCTAAGGGCTGCGGGGGAAGGTGCACCATGCTCTGGGCCCACTCCTTCCCAGAGTGTAGAGTCGGGCCTTCCCTCACCAGATCCGGGGGCCCATGGAGGCTGTCAGCTACCCTGCAAAGGCCTGTGTGCATGTTGTTGTCAGAGCCATGTTTGTGGTTCCCCTGGGTAGGCATGACAACCTTGGTGTTGCCCATTGTCTGTGGGTACCAAGTTACAGATACCCCGGGTCTCAAGCTCAAGTCTGTCTGTCTGTCTGTCAGCCTTGCTGTGTGCTGACTGTGCCTTTGTAAGCTTCCAAGTGAGTCGGGCACGCCTTCCCTCCCTTTTGCCAGGGCACTGTGTTAACTCCTTAGGAGTCTTTCACATGACCCTGGAACAGGAAAAGATGCTAGTTTAGGTGGTGCCAGTTAGCAAGGTTCTTTATACTTCAGTGGCAGGCCCACTGGGTACTTGAGAAGCGATCTCACCTGTTTTATTGTTTAACCCATCCAGGGTCCCGTAGCAATTCCCCATTAACTGCATCCAGGCAGGCAGCAATGTAAAATCAAACCAGAAAGACAAGTTCCAAGACATAATTTTCCAGTTTGTCACAACTTTTATTCAATCTTAAATCCATGTCAGTTTGTGAGAGAGGCTTTTGAATGGCAACAAATGACAGAGGCTATTTTTTCTTTCTTTTTAGATTACTTTGGTATCTACTGTTGTCACTGAAATAGTATTCTTTATGAGACATTTTATGGCAATTACCATTCTTCATTATGTCTTCTGTGCCTTCATCCCAATCTATCCTCTTATTGGATGCCTGATTAGTTTTATAAAGGTAAGCTTTTGTGGTTGGCTGGTTCCTTTTTTTTATAAGGACTTCAATTTTAAAGCTTTGAAATACGTATGTAGAATATGTAGCTGAATACATGCGTGCATATATACACGTGTTGATTGCAAGATAGTGTGTTTCATCTACATGTGAGTGAATGGGGAGTTCTGCATTGGTCTGCGATATGCCTGATGGCCAGTTTCTAAGTTATAAATAGCAGCAGCTGCTGAAAAAGTTGCTCGTATTATCCCCTGGTTTTAGTTTTAGAAGCTGGAAGAAACAAAGCCTTTGATAAATATATAAAGGCAAATTTCTTATCCCTCTATCTGTGCAGTTGCACTGTCTCTTGGTTTTGATCACTTGGAACCTGCAATTGAAAGAATGCATTCGTCCTCTTTAGGGATATAATAGTGTAGCTGTTTAAACGGTTAACCAATAAGCATGAGCTGATACCGTAATGGTTACACATCGGCAGCCGGGGAGCTGGCTGCTACCCTGCACGAGACCCCGTGGTGCAGGGCGGTAGCTGGCTCTCTGGGAATGGGGCTGACAGACAGTATGCGCCAGAAGCCGGCTGCTGCCCCGTGCTGCTGCCTTTGATACAGTCTCATGCAGCTGACTCCCCGGGGCTGGAAAAGATGCCGTTTTGTCGGGGTGGAAGGCGGGAGCCAATGTGCACTGGGAGCCAGTTTAAAAGTATAAAGCTTATTGCAGCGCCAGCAGCGCAGCTGGCTTCCTTGATGTTGTGAAGAGCAGGACTTCAACACGGTTCCGAAAAGAACTAAATTCACGGAGGTTGGGTCCATCAATGGCTATGAGCTGGGATGGGTAGGAATGGTGTCCCTAGCCTCTGTTTGTCAGGGGCTGGGAATGGATGACGGGGAGGGATTGCTTGATGATTCCCTGCTCTGTTCACTCTCTGGGGCACCTGGCATTGGCCAGTGTCAGCAGACAGGACACTGGGCTAGATGGACCTTTGGTCTGACCCAGTCTGGCCATTCTTATGGCCTTATATTCCTGGGAGTGGGATTGGCAGCTGGAGCCAGCTCCCAGCATGCTCTGGCTGCTGGCCTTGCTCCCAGGGAACTCCCAGTGTGTAACTGCTAAGATTTGTCCCGGTTACGCAGTTACCTAATGAACTGCTTTTTTAACATCCCTAGTTCTGATTCTGATCTGTGTCTACTCTAAGGGTGGGCAAACTATGGGCCACAACCAGCCCATCAGACCTTTTCAACTGGCCCTCAAGCTCTAGCCAGGAAGTGTGATCAGGACATGTCCCGCTCCACCTGCCACTCCAGCCAGGAAGCAGGGGGTTGGAGCAACAGCCCACATTTTTCTATGGCTCCCCCATTGGCTGTAGCTCTTGGTCATACCCCTTTGGTCCAGTGGCACATTGTCCCACTGGAAGGAGGTTGGGCCAGCAAGCCTTTGTGGCCCAACATATAATCTGCTTACTCCAATATGGCCCACTCCTGCTCTATCCCCATGTAGACATAGAGTACCGCTCGAGAAGTCAATGGAATTGCCCTGATGTAAAGTCAGCGCAAACCTGAAACAGGCTCATCAAGTGTATAAATAAATTGTCTGCAATAGTCAATTATAATTTGAAATGAAATGTATAGGTAGAATATGTATCGTGGGTGAACGTTTCTGTGTCAACATTCATCACGTTGCCAGATATCGTGGAAAGACCTCCAGAAGAATGAAAACCACTATGATCCGTGGGACAGGCTCTTGGTAGCCGTGATGGCGGTAAGCACCCGTTATTTGTCAGAAATGTCAGGAAACATTTTTTGGGACTGAAAAGCCACGTTCATGTTGTGACGTGTTTAAGAGTTTGATTAAATGCTTATAAAATAGTGGATTAACTGCTGCTCTGCAGCCTAGAAATGATATACAGAATAGGCAACTTCAGAGAAACACATCCTCAGCTCAACGCACACTGTCCCGACAGTATGGCTCAACCCTCCCCATGGGAGATAAAACTATTGATTGGGGTCATGGAGGCTTTTAGTCTTGGTGTGTTGAGTCATTAGCCTCCCTATTGAGTCTGCCAAGGAGATGTTGTTTTTTCATATAAACTCTTATCTGCTAGAAAGTAGACTGAGCCATTACCAGATCATTTCCCTGAGGCCTAGTATAGCCTTCACATCTTAATAAAGGTCTGTCCTAGGACAGATTTCTCCTTGAAAAGAGAAAGTCGTCACATTCAGTGACTTAAAATAACATTTTTCTCTCCTGTCCTGTTTTGTGGGCTGAACTTCAGAAAACCATTTCAGAACTATTAATTAAAAAGTACTGATTTATATCCTATTTCACTCTTTAGTGACTGATTTATATTTTAGAGTTAGAGTTAGGTATCTTAAAAGGCCAACGTGAAATCATGCATCACATCTTATATTCAATTGGTCCAGAATGCAGCTGCTCGAGTTTTAACTAACACTCCTTATACGGAGCACATTATGCCAGTGTTCCAGCGGCTGCACTGGATTCTGGTATGTTTCCAGGCCCAATTTAAGATCTTGGTGATGACTTTTATGACTTATAAAGCCCTAACCAGGTTGGGTCCATGGTATCTCAAGGTCCGTCTTCTCCCATATGAACTTGCCCGGGAATTGAGGTCAGCTGGGGAGGCTTTGCTCTGTGTTCCTCCACTTGTGGAGATAAAATTTACATCTATGCGGAGCAGGGCCTTCTCAGCTTTTGCTCTCAAGCTGTGGAATTCTCTCTCCCAGGATATTCGCCTGGTGCCAAAGCTAGCATTGTTTTGGCGCCAAGCTAACACCACCCTTTGTAAATGTTTGTGTGAGTGTGTGCGCGTCCGTGTGTCCATCCATCCTTCCTCTCGAGATGTCTTAGCAGATTCTATGTCCCCCTGGGCTCTATTTTAATTATATATATATTTGTTTTGTAAGCCTCCTTGAATATTTTAAATAGAGAGGCAAGGAAAAAATATTTTAAATAAATACATAAATATCTTCCGGTGACCTGGAAATCATAATGTAGGACACATTGTTCTAGCGGCAATTATTGTTCAGGCTCTCATATGCTTTGAGAGTCAACATATCCAGAGATTACAAGTGTAGGATCCTAAAAGAATATGCCACACCCACAGATGGTCAATTTTTGTGATTTCTGTAATTGCATTGGCCAGTTGAGGGCTGGTTTAGACGCTCACCAATGGCATCCTAGAAGATGATACCCGTTAATCAACGGTTCAGTCCATACATATATACATTTTATACAAAACTGGAAGTATATTCTTATTCTAATAACACATTCCTCTTATGCTTCAGAGGGGTAGCCAAGTTATTCTGTCACAGGAAAAACTTAAAAAACAACTACTACTCTAGTGGCACTTTAAAGACAAACAAAACATGTAGATAGTAACATGAGCTTTCCTGGGCACAGCCCACTTCTTCAGGTGTTTTTTTAGTCTTTAAAGTGCTACTAAACTTTCCTCTTATGTTATATGAAACAGTGGAAGTGGGTTATGGCCATGAAAGCTCTTGGTACCCCTATATGTGGTGTTAGTCTTTAAGGTACTACTAGGCTATTCATTGTTTAAGTTTTTCTAGTTACAGACTAACTCGGCTACCCTTCTGAAATTTTTCCCTGAGATCCAATGGAATTCATTAGCAATATGGTTTCACTACCTAGGAGTTTGTCATGAATACCTTTGTGCTAGGAAGGAATGACATTTCTTTGAATTTATCCTATGGACAACCATTTGGCCTCAAGGTGCTAGAAATGTTTTGATTAACGGTAATTGTTTTTCTGTCTGTTTTAGCCTTATTTGCAATGTGTAGTGTGGCTGTTCCTTCTGCGATATCTTGAACTGAAACATGGAGGTAAATCGATAAGAAAGGACCCATTTTTCAGGTATGTGTCAGTTGATAGAATCTCTGTATTAAAAAGCAATCTCAAGGTTAATATTGATAAATGGAAGTAGCTAATGTGCACTAGAAGGCACATTAAAGATAAGGAAAAATCCTTTGTCACTGGAGTCCTATATCCTATTGCGTTCCATTGATGTTTTAAAACAATGCAGATGTTGCTTGTTCTGTACTGCCGATCATCCTGACATAATTTAGATAATTTTTTTTCTGCTAGAATGATTACTGTAAGGGTCATTCTCTCATAAAATGTATGTGTGCAGTTCACATGAGCTCCATAAAAATGGCCATGCTTAGTCAGTCCAATAGTCCAGGATTCTGTCATCTCTCAGAGGTCAGTGCCCACTGCTTCAGAGAATATGAAGAAAACAGGACAACTCTGAGGGATCCATCACCTGTCATGCAGTTCCACCCTGTGGCAGTGGAAGATTTACGACACCTGGAGCATTGGGTGGATCCTGGACCATCTTGGCAAATAACGAGCAGTCGACCTATTCAACGTGAACGTACCTAATTCATTTTTGAAGCTAATTATACTTGGGGCCATCACAACAGCCAGTGGTAAAGCATTCTGAAGAAGTAATACCTTATGTTTGTTGTAAAGTTAATTTCATTGGGTGACCTTTTGTTCTTGTGAGATGTGAAGAGGTAAATAATACATCCCTACTCATTTTTTTGCACACCATTCGTGATGTTATTGGCTTCAGTGGTTTCCCACCTTGTCTCTTTTCTAAGTGGAACAGTTGCAGTCTTTTTAATGTTTCCTAATATATATGCTGTTCCCTACCCCTAATCGTTTTATGTGTGTAATATATACATGTGCATATATTTGTGTGTGTATGTAATATATATATATATATATATATATATATATATATATATATATATATAATTGTTAGTTTCTTAGGTGCCACAGGACTTCTCATTTTTAAAGTTACAGATTAACACATCTAACCCTCTGAGTCTCAAGCTCATCTCATCTGATGAAGTTGGTTATGCTTATGAAAGCTCGTGAAATTATATATTATATATATCTGTGTGTGTCTGTGTATTTGTTAGCCTCTAAGGTACCACAGAACTTTTCATTGTCTTTAGGAACAGCGTGCAGATAAATGTCACAGACAGTATTCAGAATGTTCTCATTATGGTCTCAATCTTAATAGGAAATACAAGCAGGATATTTGACCACTTACAAATGGTTACAAGATCAGGGCCCTTGTTTGCAAAATGATGGAACTCTGAAATAGTCAAAATATTGGCCTTTTTCAGTATTTTAAGACATGGGTATATCTTCTGTCTGGAAAACTAATTTGCATATTCTACTTGCTTTTATGTAGTTGAGTAATTTAAATTTCCATAGAAGTGTAAGGATTGTCAAAGCCACAATTTGTGTGTGTGTGTGTGTGTTTTTGTGGGCAAGTGACAATGAGTTTTTGTGGGCAAGTGACAATGAGTTTTTGTGGGCAAGTGATAAAGTGGTTTGAAGCTCATGATATTATATATATTTTTGCTAGTCTCTGAGGTGCCACAGGACTAGTTCTTGTTTTTAAAGTTACAGACTAACAAGGCAACCCCCTTTGAGACTATTCCTAAAGGTTAATAGAAGTTGTAAAGCTGTTTCATAATGAACAGCTATGAAAATTTACTCCATTGTCTATAAAAGTAAGACCAGTGTAACTTGTGAAATAATTTTAATGTTCACCAGGATTCTGTGGCTAAGCTGCAACAAGAAAAAGATTTGTTTACATTTAAAAGATCTGTATTTCTGTGGCATGACCTATAGTGCCCGTTTTTTGCTTATTCCCTTTGACTGCAGTTCTCAATTGAATTTCATTTTTAGAAGACTTTTTCCACTGATATTTTTTTTCTTCCTCCTCTTCGCATATGGATAACTGATGAGTTTATTGCCTAATAAACACAAAGGACTTGATCTTTCTGTCCATAATGAGAGCGAACTCCAGTGAAATTTCTGGGAGTTTTGTCTGCTTAAAGACAACTGAACAGAAGTTTAATATTTGTTGTTCTTTTTAGAACAACTACTGCTACTACAAAGATCAAACCATGGAAACTTCGAGATGATCTACATAATGAAAATGAGGATGAAGATGTAAAGGCAGAGAGATTGTGGGTCAAAGAAATGACAACCTGCCAGAGCTGTGATGAGGTAATTATGATTGAATCACTTGGGGACAAGGTGAGACCAGATAAAATTGGTGTCAATAAATCAGAGACTCATAGAATGCTAGAACTGGAAGGGATCTCGAAAGGTCAAGTCCAGTCTCCAGAACTCATGGCGGGACCAAGCACCAGCTAAATCATCCTGACAGATGTTTATCTAACCTGCATTAAGTAAGTATGATGGAGATTCCACAACTTCCCTAGGCAATTTATTCCAGAGTTTAACCACCCTGACAGGAAATTTTCCCTAACGTCAAACCTAAACCTCCCTTGCTTACAGTTTAAACTCTTCAACGTATGCCAGCTTTGATAATAATACATTAATGCTTAATTGGAAATACTAGAACTAGATATTGGCTTCGTCTTCCGAATTAGTGATTTGTTTGAATGATTTGGTATTTAAAAGATTCAGATGAGCAAAGCAGGATTCTATTTTGTCCCAAGTTAATATCAGTACTTCTTATCTTTGGTCTCCGGCACCTTCCTTGTGTGTCCGTTCATTCTGCCTTCTACCTCTTCCCCATGGTAAAACCTAGAATTATGGCCTGAAGAACAGCTCTGTGTCTCACTAGGTTGGTCCTTTTAGATTCCAAACCATTAGGAACTGCCACTTCAGGCTGGTAGGAGTGTGATCTGTGGAGGGCAACCTGCGGCCCAAGAGGGCTCTGTGTAGGACCCATGAGACATTTTCTTTAGCATTGCCGGTGCGCAGGGTTGCCAGATTCTGCTGGTTTCCACCCGCGTCGGTTTTTTTCTATCCGTTATTGCTAAAGTGACACGTGTAAAGCAAGGGCCGGTGAAGCGAGGTGCGTGCTGATTGCACCTAACGGTGACTGTGAGAGCCGCGCGCTCCCTTTGCACCCAATCACAGCGCTGCTACGGTTCAGTCAGCACAGCCAGCAAATTGTAGGTATGCAAGCGCAGTGAGTAAAACTACCCTGACCCAGGAGACGGGCTTGGTGAGGACAATATTGCAGCCCACTGAAGGGAGGGAGGGCCACTCGTGGTCTACCTGCTAGCCTAGCAGGGGCCTGTGGGGCTTCTGTGGGGGGCAGAGAGGGGAATGAGGGTGGGAGGCGCACCTCCGGCAGGTGGGGGCTGGGACTGTGACCAGGAGGTCCTCTGACTGAGCAGTTGGGTTTCGCTGGCTGGAGGGGGCTGGGCTTGTGGCTCCATCCAAGGGAGGGGGGACAAGTGGGGCCCATTTATTGTGCTGTTCCGAGGCCTGAAATTCCTGTCAGCGGGCCTGTCTCTCATTCTGCTGCTGCCTTTTCAGTAGGCATTGTCTTGCATAGGGGTCAGGTGTGAAATCGGACCCTTAAAATGGTTTTGCAGTGTATAGAGCCAATGAGGACACAGAAGTGAAAAACCGGGGCACTGAATAGAAATAAGGGGGATAACGTGTAGGTGATCCTAAGAAAGATGTGTAGCTATGGTGAAGTAGAACTGTACCTATTTATTAAAAATATGGGATTATCTAATCTCTCTGTCTAACCCTAGTAAAATGCTAAAGAATCTCAGTTTATTGTGATAAACCTTTAAGTTTGTCCACTGGTGAGAGTGTTTTGAAAAAGTATATTTTAAAACTCAATTAAATGAATACCTTCTGTTTTTTAGAAACCAGCCATTCTGATCAGCAGTCTGCATAAAGAATATGATGAAAGGAAAGATATTCTTCCTGGGAGAAAAATAAAGAAAGTGGCTACTAAGCATGTTTCTTTTTGTGTAAAGAAAGGTTGGCATTAAATTAGTCAGCATTGAACTGTTATATTTTTTAGAAGAAAAAAGATCCAGTTTGTTCTTGGGAGGCATGGGTAACACTTTGTATGTCTTTTTTATTGATTGATTTATTCAGGAGAAATACTTGGACTGTTAGGACCAAACGGAGCTGGGAAAAGTACACTGATTAGCATGCTGGTAGGAGATGTGGAACCAACTGATGGCCAGGTAGAGTATGTGGCTGAGAATTAATAGAAAATGAATCGGGCTGTTCATTTCGTACTGGCTCACTAACATCTATAAGTATTTGTTTTTCTTTTTATAAAGACATGCAAACCTATAAACATACTGTTGACTAAGGGCGGTCTTTTTCTACAGGTTCTGATGGGAGACACTTCTTTAGGATGGACTAGTGAGGATAACTCCGTTAAATTTATGGGATATTGCCCCCAAATAAATCCACTTTGGCCAGATATTACATTGCAGGAGCATTTTGAAATATATGGCTCTATCAAAGGAATGACTAAAGCTGATGTGGCAGAAGTCGTAAAATGGTAAAAAAACAAACGGCTGCGTTGCTTGCTTGCAGTCATGTTTTCGTTGGGTTCTGTTTTAATAATCTAACAACAGATGTCAGAGGTTTCTTGCACCATGTTTTTATCTGACGAGAAGTAGACTACAGGTTGGACCTCCCTGGTCTGGCACCCTCAGGACCAGACTGGTCCCGAAGGAAGGAATTTGCAGGACCCCAGGAAGTCCCCTGCCACGGTCCCTCCCTGCCACAAGCTCATTCCACCTTAGCCGTGCTGCCTGTTGGCCTTCCCCAGTCCCTGCCCCTCTCCTGCCCCACCTCCCTAGCGGCTGTGCTACTGCAGTGCAGGCCCTGTACGAGCCCTGATGGGCTGCCACAGAGCTAGCCCTACTGCTGAGCAGCACCCAGCCCTGGCTGGGCTGCAGGACTGCCTCTGCCCCAGCCAGGTTGCTGCAGCTGTGGTTCTGTTTCTAAGCTACTGCACCCTCGAGCTCCCAGCCCTCCTGCCTCAGAGCTCTCTCGTCCAGGTACACCCATGGTCCTACTGGATTATGGATGTTGCCAGACCAGAGAGTCTTGGTTTAGGAAGGTGCAACCTGTACTTTTTGCAGTCTGAGCAAGAGGTGTACGTCATTTGGAAGGTGGGGAGGAGGGGAAACCAGTATGTAATACCTATTGGTTTTATAGACATCTTTATTTCACCTTGAAAACAAACATTCTCAGCAATTTTTAAGTGAGATGCATAAAATGTAGGAATGTGAAAGCAATAAGGATTTAAAAAAAAAACCCACTATTTGATTAAGGTTTGCAATCAGCAGAGTAATCAAAAGTACAGGTTGCACCTGTAATCAATTATTTAACAATTATATGAAGAGGAATGAGAGAGCATATTTTGAGGGTTCACAATATATCCGCTTTCTTAATGTTTTCAGTGATTGATGAGATAAATAATGTGTTTTGGGTGTTCTGCAGTGTTGCAAGAGCCCTTGAATTGAATGACCATCTACAGAAAACAACAAAGAAATTAGCAGTCGGAATTAAACGCAAGGTATGGGGGAAGTATTAAAAGAACTCCAGTTGAGTGTTTTCATAACATGGGGACTATTATATAATCATATTTAATCTTTCTTTCATGTCAGTTATGTTTTGCGCTAAGTATGCTGGGTAATCCGCAGATTACATTGCTAGATGAACCATCTACTGGCATGGATCCTAAAGCCAAACAACACATATGGTGAGTGTAACTTTATGCCACACTTACAAAAGTCTTTTTTTTTTTTTAAAGAGATTGCATTGTAGGATAATTTGATAGTAATTCCCTTATTCCAGAGCTCACAGTGGAACACTTGAACCTCTTTAATCCGGCAACCCTGAGAAAGCAGGCATGCCGGATGAAGGAATTTTTTGCAGATCATGGAGGGCACAGGGCGGGGACTGGGATGGAAGATGTGTGAGGGGGATGGGGATGCTTACCTGGCACCCCACTCCTAGGGGCACATGTGACTCCACACCTGCTGCTCCCAGGCTGTGCCATTCCTCCAGTGGCGGGGAGATGGAAAGTGGCAGCTCACAGAGCTGCAGCCTTCTCCCCCTGCCAGAGCCCAAACCAGGGATATTCCTGGATCAGGGGACACCTAAAGCATGGCGGTTCTTCTGTAATACGTCCTAGATTAGTGTAGCCAAATGCTGTTTGTTCTTTCCAGTTACGTGCATAACTGCTGTTAACATTAAGGAAAGCTACCTCTGGGTATCGCTGAAAATCTAGCTTAGTATTGGCTGCTTTCATCTGTGTGTTATTTTCAGATGATTTGCAGATGAATAGCTTGATGTCCCTTTGAAGATAAATGTATTCCATGTGATTTATAACAATCAAAAGCATACATTCACAACACAGAGCTTTCACCGCAACTTAAAATTCATCCTGATTAGAATACAGAGGGCAAAAAGAATCCTCCGTAAAATCACCTTATTGAGGAATGAGAAACTGAGCTCCTCAAATTCATCCACTTCCTTCGACGGACCTTCTCCAGAGACCTAAGAAAGTAGGCTGACTTTGTAATGTGATGGGAAAAAGAGTTCGTTTCAGAGTTGTGGGACTCTCTTGTGTAATGAGCAGCTACGAGGTTATACCAAGGGGCTTTAATCTGAACTCCACTGCTTATCACCACTGTAGAGAAAGAGGCAGTGCCTCTGGAAGCCAAGCGGCAAACTGTTGTGTGTGTTTCGTACAGGCTGTATCATGCGTGTCTAATTTTTTTCCATCCATGTGGGGAATAAATTTTGATATGTGCATTGAGGCATGTGCAGAAGTTCACAACAGAAAGGCATATTCACAATAGAAACACATGCTGCTGGTGGTAGGCACAGCGGGCACTCGGCTAATCAGCTGGCAAATACCTGCCACCCAGATGCTCAACTTACAGGGAACGCTGCTTATCATGGTAATATCCATGGGACGAAGTCCAGAGTCAGCTGACAAGCTGCAGAACCATGTGATATAAGAATTTATCATACACATTTGATCATTGCAACAGCTCTTTTCCTAATAACCCATCTCTCCCAGAACTTACTCCGGCAGTCCAAATTTCAGAGCAGCTTTTTGTCATTGTTTTAGAGGAAAATAACCCACCAAAGAAATGTTTTCCCCCAAATTGTGGAATTTCCTCCCGGACCCTGCAGTAGGCAAGATTACTTCTGTGTGCCTACATAGTATTCACTTGGCATTTTAAATTTGCATTTTCTTTGAACAGTGAGACTGTTGGGATTAGGAGACTAGTGAATATCCAAATGCCTGCAAAATACTGAAATGTAATGTCTTTATTTCAAATAACTGAAGAAGCCTCAAATGGAAAAGAAATAGAAACATTTGCTTTTTTTTTTTTTTTTTTTGACTCTTGAATGAAAAAAGTTGAGCCTTATGGCTGAGGAGTTTGTGTTAATTATTCCTCAAGTGTAATTTTCCCAGCATACTGCATGTCACGTTCAAGGTAATTTATAAATGTACTTATTATTTTTCATCGTGGGTTGGTTTTTTTTCAGGAGGGCAATTCGAGCGGCATTTAAAAGCAAAGAGAGAGCTGCTATTCTCACCACTCACTATATGGAAGAAGCCGAAGCTGTGTGTGATCGAGTTGCAATCCTGGTCTCTGGACAGTTAAGGTATTGTCCACTTCAGCTGTCTGTCGTGTGTTCGAGCCATCAGACACGAAAGGATAAACTTTATTTCTAACTTTATTTTACACAGAATAGTAAAGAAAAGCAATGCAAAGTTCCACAGATCTGTTCCAATAAATGGGATAGGTAGCACAGACAAGGTAATAACATCTACACCTAGGACAATACACGAGGTATTTAACTTTAAGGATATGAACATACACATACTTATTTCTATAAATCCCACACAGTTCCACCATTAGCAAACTTACAATTGTCAGATGGAAGGTTGTGGCCTCTTTCTTTCCTCACAAGCAGAGTCGTCCACAATGCATTTGCCAGTAGGACCAGATTAAACTTCTAACTGCAGCGAGTAAGGTAGTGGGGACACTTTACCTAGTCCCTTCCCCTGACTATCTATTCTACACCTATATTTATACTCGGCTTGGTCGTTGTAATATCTACCAATTGATTACTTATTGTGTAAGATACCTATTATGCCCATATTTGGCGTACATTAGGCTACTCAGGAGGTTACAAAAAGTATGTGCTTGGTTAACAATTTTGTGGCTGTAGCTAGATTTTTTGCTTATCAGAAATAAAATGTACCGGTACCAGGTTGCTCCTGATCTTCTTTGCATGATCTCATTGTGCTGTGCTGAATTTGCGTGATTGTGCAAAACATCCCTGCCTCCCAAAGCTCTCCCCCCAGCCTTTCCTGTGTGCTGTGTGCACCAGACTTGAGACAGGCCTGGGTTTTGCTTTGTTAGCAATCCCTACTTTGGACAAGGCAGATGTTGTTTTGGTCCAGGCTCCCCTACACTGTCCATGCATATTTGGAACTTTGGGGTAAAAGAATATACACATTTTGAACACATTTATCACATTTTTTAAAAGTACAGCCCCCTTGGTTATTCATCTTAAGCCTCTTATACAAGAATCTAATTCATAAAAAGCAACTATTGGAATCAGCTCTGGGTTTTTTTACATGACGGTATTTGTCTCAACAATCCATAGGTGTATTGGTTCAGTTCAGCATCTAAAGAGCAAATATGGCAAAGGCTACTTCTTGGAAATGAAATTAAACGAAACAGCGGGCCTACAACAGGTGGAGTTTCTTCACAAGCAGATTTTACACATCTTCCCCAATGCAAGTCACCAGGAAAGGTAACAGTTAATAAATAGAGGATCAGCACTGACAAGAAAAAAAAATATCAAGAATTCCTGTGGCATCTTAAAGTTTAACAGATTTATTTGCGCATAAGCTTTCATGGGCAAAAACCTACTTCGTCAGGTGCATCGCGAAAGCTTCTGCCCCACTAAATCTGTTAGGGTATGTCTACACTAGCTCCCTAGTTTGAACTAGGGAGGCTAATGTAGGCATTCAAAGTTGCAAATGAAGCCCGGGATTTAAATATCCCGGGCTTTATTTGCATCTTCCCGTCCAGGCGCCATTTTTAAATCACCCTAGTCCGAACTAACTGCCTATATGCGGCAGTTAAACGTTAATTTGAACTAAGTCCTTAGTTCAAATTAACTGTTACACCTCGTGTATACTCTCTGTGTGCGTCTAGACTGGCATGATTTTGCACAAATACTTTTAACGGAAAAGTTTTTCCGTTAAAAGTATTTCCGCAAAAGCGCGTCTAGATTGGCACGGGTGCTTTTGCGCAAAAAGTGGTTTTGCACAAAAGCATCCGTGGCCAGTCTAGATTCGATTTTGCGCAAGAAAGCCCCGATCGCCATTTTAGCCATCGGGGCTTTTTTGCGCAAAACAGTTCTTCCCTGTCTACACTGGCCCTCTTGCGCAAGTATTCTTGCGCAAGAGGGCTTTTTCCCGAGCGGGAGTGTGAAAGTATTTGCACAAGAAGCACTGATTTTGTACATTACAAAGTCAGTGCTCTTACGCAAATTCAAGCGGCCAGTGTAGACAGCTGGCAAGTTTTTGCGCAAAAGCAAATGCTTTTGCGCAAAATCTTGCCAGTCTAGATGCACCCTCTGCCAGCAAAAGCCTGCAGTGTAGACATAGCCGAACGGTTGTGACCTGGTAATTTTTTTGCTGAGAGTGACCTTTTCCCCACTCCAAGAAGCTTAGATGGTACCTGTAGTCCTGCAAATACTGAAGGTAGCTTGAACTCTGAAGGCCTCAGTGCTTGGCCACGTCTTTTTTACTTAGTCATCAAGAATTCTTCTGTACATTCTGTTGAAATGCTAAATTTACTTGAATTTATGTCAGTGGGTAAGTGCCAACTCTTAAGGGTAATACCTTATTCCACTTTGCTGACTGTTCACAAAGGCCCAGGGAGAGGCCATCATAGAAATACCCAAAGAACTCTCTTCAGCTGGGGCTGTTTGGGTGGAGAGATCAGTGTGAGAAAGGAGATCAACAGGGGACAGATTTTTCCATTCTGGATCTTTATTTTTGTCCCGGTCCAAGAAATTGACCTAAGAAATCCTGGCCAGGTGACTCTGTCAGCCTCTTAATTCTTAGGGTGCGACCTTGGCATTTCCTCTTTTAAATGGACTAAACCAGGTGGTTGGATTTTTTTGAACTACCCACCAAAGAGAATACCTAATAAGTAAGAGCCTTGCAGATGCCTCTGTCTCAGGTGCCAAAGAGTGATGGCTTCAATTTTTATGGTGTCTTCAAAGGGATCTTGGCTGGTGCATCGGATTCTGGCCAAATCATCTGATCCCAAATGGTCATTCCTATGACTGTGTCATGACACGATTAGCTTGCAGTGCTTTGCCTATTTCATAGAAAAGGGACTTATACTCAGTCATGTGAAATGTTTTTCTTTCCTTTTGCTTTCAGCAATTGTGACCTGAGAATCTCTCACTGTGTTTTTATTTTATTTTTTTCAGTTTTGCCTCCATTTTGGCCTATAAAATTCCTAAGGAAGATGTACAATCACTCTCTCATTCTTTTTCCAAGCTGGAAGAAGGTAAGACTAAATATTTGCCAAGCAAACAATGTAAATGGAAATCATTTTGCCTACCATGCAGCCTGAAATATTCTCCCAGATCCTGTGTACCATGTAACATGACTCCTCCTCAAATCTTCCTTCAAAATTCACTTAGTTTGGTTAGCTTTTTCATGTTAACCTCCACTTCATGATTCCTGCCCTTTCAAACTTTCTTTCCTCGTAAAAGACATGAATGTACATAACCATGCTGTACTCTGTACTTGTGTTCACAATTCAAGGTAAAAAGAACTAAACTGATGCAAATGCATCACGAACATGGTTCAGTTCTCATTTCCATCCGGAAGTACCTAGATCAGATAAATATATTTAATTCTAGAAGGCTCTTCAATCTAGCAGACAAAGGACAAAATAAGCCTCAGTGACTGGAAGTTGAAGCTAGAAAGAATCAAACTGGGTATAAAGTGTGAGGCTGTGTCTACACTACGGGACAAAGTCAAATTAAGATATGCAATTTCAGCTACGTTAATTGCGTAGCTGACGTTGAAGTACCTCAACTCGACTTTTGGTGCTGTCTGCACTGCAGGAAATCGAAGGGAGAACACTCTCCCTTCGACTTCCCTTACTCTTCGTGGAAGCAGGACTATCGGCATCAATCGGAGTGTGCCTGTCAGTTCAAATTAGCTGTCTTCACTAGACCCGCTAATTTGAACCCTGGCAAATTGACAGCGGCAGCTTCTATCTTCTCTGTAGTGTAGACGTACCCTGAATGGTTAGCAGTTAGGGTCATTATCCACTGGAACAGAGTACTAAAGACGTGGTAGATTTTTCATTGTTTAATCTTTAAAGCAGGGGTTCTCAAACTTTGTGATACCACGACCCCCTAAAATGCTAAATGAATGTGTGTGATCCCCACCCTCACTGCCCTGGGTTGCTTCCTCCCCCCTTCTCACCAGACTCCTTGCCCTCCTGGGGATCCTTCAAGACGTTTGCAGTCCTCAACGCCCTTCCCTTCTACAGGCCCCTTCTCTTCGTCTCTTTCACCTCTGTGCCTCTTTCTGTTCTGCAACCCTTTGGTTCCTTCTCTCTCTCTCTCTCTCTCCTCTCCTCCGTCCTCCACTCCTCTCTTGTGTCTCCTCTGCCTCCTCCTCTGACCCCTACGTGCCCTTATTTTTCCTCCAAGCCCTCTGTCCCGACCCAATCCCCCAGTCTACTGCCTGAGAGACCCCGCCCTCTCCCAGCTGGGGAAGCGTTTGGTCACCCAGCAACCGTGCCCCAGCCAGCTCCTTGCATGTCCGCTCCTGTGCCGGCGCTGGCCTCACTCTCCCACCGCCTTGCCTCCTGCTGCAGCTGAGTCATGCACCTGGAGTCCCGCGGTCCTGGCCATGCTGCGTGGCTTGCTGGCAGCTGCCTTCTGCTGCCCTGCTGCTCTTTGCAGCCCGGGAGAGAGGGGTTGCAAGTGAAAAACTGACTCCAGCTGCAACCCCCCTTTAAGTTGCTCACGACCCCCCGAGAGTCGTAACCCACATTTTGAGAAACGCTGCTTTAAAGTCAAAATTGGATGCGTTTCTTAAAGAGATGCTGCTGCAAATTAATTGCCAGATGGTGATTTATGGCTTGTGTTACACAGTACACCATAGATAAACGTAACAGTCCCTTCTTGCCTTAAAATCCAAGAAGCATGTTTTCGTCCATGGTAACCTTGCCTCTCCCTTATGCCCGTCACCAACGCACACATTTTTGTTTGTCTTGGCAATATTGGTTGCATGATCTTTTTGAAAGAAGGCGTTTTTGTGTTTGTCTGAATATTCACTCTCACAGCCCTGCAAGTGAGAACAGACCTCCCTAGGGGTCTGAGAATGACCTTGTTTTAGCATCTCAGGTCAGAATGTCCTGAGCTGAGGGACTAAACTTTTTTTTTTTTTTTTTTGGGTGAGGGGGCAAGGATACCAGGATATGGGCAGGAGGGATCCCAGGGCATCCCAGTGGGAATGGAGAAAGATTATGGTGGTTGTAGTACGATGACCAGACGTCCTGTTTTTAAAGGGACACTTCCATATTCTGATCCTCCTGAAGGTGTCCTGATCTTCTTGAAAACGGGCACATTGTCCCATATTTTCTGTGTCTCATCAGTTCTGATGGGTCCTGCTGCTGGTCAGATCCCTCCTTGCCAGCTGCTCTCCCACCAGCAGTGAGTGAGGGACCAGCGGCTGATGATGCTGGTGGGGCAGCAAAGCTACAATGCAGGGGTCAGCCAATCCCCCTTCTGGTCCAGCCCCTTTTGCGTGCCAGCAATCAGCCAGCAGGGCCCCACCCCACCCCATCCAGTTTTCTTCTGGCACTGACTGCATCCTTTGATGATGAATTGTTATTAAATGCACTTTTTTTTCTAACCCTTTTGACAGCAAAACATGCCTTTAATATCGAGGAATACAACTTTTCTCAAGCAACCTTGGAACAGGTATAGGAAGCAAATTTTATTTCATAGCTGTAAAAAAACAAAATCTGTATATTATGGTTTTATAAGGTAAAATTTTTAAAAGTGCCTAAGTCAGAGCAGAAGGGTCATTTCCAAAACTGACGTAAGTGCTTAAGGACATAAATCCCATTGACTTTCAAAGCAGGATTGTAAGTAGGAGTCACAAACAAAAGGCGTGGAAACGACAGTGATTGGAACAAAGCAATTCCTTGTCTTTAGGAATTATTAAAAACATTCTGTAATGTTTTGTATTTAAAAATTCCACGTCATTTGCCAGTGCAAACTGGATGAATCCATGGATTTATTATGGCCGGCAATCGATAACTCTGCAGTTCGCATTTGATGCAGACTACTTCTTTTGTTGTGCGACAGGCACAAAAATCCTGACTCTCCATCCTGGGGGGTCAATATACCTATTCATTCTGATTAGGGATGTTAAATAGCATGTAATTGAATTGTCGTGTAACCGCATCAAATGTTAGTGGTTACACGACTATTCGACAGTCTCCCGAAGCAGGGCCGGCAGCCAGTGCGCTCTAGCCCCATCCACAGGGAGCTCCCTGCCACCCCACGGCCTTTCTATCAGGAGCAGTGTGGCGTTCGGGAGCCGGTTTAAAAACCAGTTCCCCATACAGACTGGCTCTGCCTGCTGCCCCACCCTGCTGCCTCTAATACAGAGGCAGCAGCACTTGGTGGCAGCAGCCCCTATCTATGGGAGACCAGGGCTCCCCACGGACAAGGGCTGCTCTATGGGATGTGGAGCAGCCTCTGTCCGCAGGGAGCTCAGAGCCTCCACACATAGGGGCTTCTGCTACAGAACAGCCTCTGTCTGCAGCGAGCCTGGGCCTGCCACAGACTTAGGCTGCTCTGTGGCAGCCTCCTTCTCTCCCTCCAACAGAGGCAGCAGCCTGAGGGAAGGGAAGAGTCAGGCAGATCTGATGCTTGTGGGGAGCTGGCTGAAAAGCACCTGCTCCTGCCTCCTCCCCGATACAAAGGCAACAAGGGGTGGGGGGCATGCATGTAGTCAACAGGATTAACAGATAAGCCCAGGCTTATCGGCCAGTCGTGTAGTCGGCCGGTCGTGTAGTTGTCGACCCTAATACATGCATCTGACTAAGTGGCTCTTTGCCCATGAAAGCTTATGCTCCAACACTGAAGTTAGTCTATAAGGTGCCACAGGACTCCTCGACCCTAATACTGATGCAGTAGGTCCCACTTTTGCAATTCATTTCCGTGGATTTTCTCTCATTGGTAGGCGTTCCGATCCTTGCAGTCTGAATCTCTTACACTGAATACACTGTTGACGCCATTTTGGTCTCTTTTTTTTTTAAGGTTTTTGTGGAGCTCGTTAAAGAGCAAGAAGAGGAAGATAACAATTTTGGAACCCTAAACAGCACACTTTGGTGGGAAAGAACCCAGGAAGATAGAGTCATTTTCTGAGCTCTTTAAATACCACAGGATGCAGTAGTTGGACACGGCAGCTCACTTTTGTTTGACTCCTTTTTTCCCTTGTACTGTGTGCTGAGCACTAAGAAAGCAGTTGAGATTGATAAAAGTACCTGCCTTGAAAAACACAAATATCTGGAAACGTTGAGCATGGTTCTCCTTCCTGGCTTTATCTATCAATATTATGCAAGCGTGGGGAGTGTCTTTATTTGTGAAGATTCTCATCACTAGCATATAATTTGTCTGGTTTTGAAAATTTCGGGTCCATTTGCCTTAGTAGGTCTTGTTTTGAAGTGATCATGGTAAATGGCAAGTTAGTTTCTTTATGATTTCCTGTTTATTTCCACCACCCATGCTCTATGCTTCTAGAACAGTAAAGGGCGATCGTGGCTAGTGGAGGGGCCACATGAGTGGCCCTCCTTCATCTCAGTGGGCCACAAGATTGTCATAACCAAGATGGTCTCCCAGGATAGAGGAGTTTTGCTCATTGTGCTTGTGTACCTAGAATGTGTGGGGCATGCTGACTGAAGCGAAGCAGCATTTTCATTGGATGCAGAGGGCACGCACGGCTCCGACGATGTTGCATGCGATCAGCACGCGCCTCGCTTCCCATGTCCTCGCTTGTGCGTGCCACTTCAGTAATACCGGTAGGAAAAATTCTACACGGACGAAAACCGGCAGAATCTGGCAACCCTGCACATGGACGATGGTAAATAAAATGTCTCGTGGGCCCCACGTAGAACCTCGGCAGGTGGCCCACCACTGTTCCAAAAACACCAACCTGGAGCTTGTTCAGCTAGTCGGGATGCGTGTCAGTGCAAGATCGAGTTTTTTCCTTGATTCTCTTCCAAAAGGTTGCTTCCACCAAAGGCAGGGATCCACAGAACCAGGGCAGCAGCACTAGACAAGAGTCAGGGACTTGTCTGAGGTGAAGTAAACATGTACATAGAAAGTGGCTGTTTTAAAGAGGGTCAGTTTTGAGCTTTCACCGTTTACAAGGGTAAGCTTTATCGTCACCTCTCTGCATTAAATTCCACGTCGACGACATTGCTACCCAGACGCCTCACGTAACTGCCTGATTCCAGGATTCATCACTGACTATGGCGCTGATTAATTCAGCCTAAATTGTTTAGATGATACCAAATACCAATATCTATAATTCAGATAACTTGTATGAGGGATGTGAATGAGTAACCGGGTAACCGGTAAGCATCACTCAGTAGAGGGATGCTGTGCTCAGATGTACCTTAACAGGTGATGCTTACTAGGTAATGGTTAATTGGTACCCAGGAGCAGCACCTGCCCCATGGCCTGCTGTGGGTAGAGGCTTGCTCCAGTTCTACTAGCCCCTGCATGGGACTGCCAGCTCCCAGCCCTTGTGGAGGATGGGACCTGGAGTTGGCAGCCCCGCTTAGGGAGCTAAGAGTAGCCAGACTGGAGCTGTCCCTGCCTGCGGGGGAAGGAAGGAGGGAGTCTGCCCCAGCCCACCTAGATTTAACCCACATTACTTTTAACCAGTTAATCAGTTACATGGGATTGGACATCCCTAACTTGTATGTTGGCCTGAAATTCCCCTTGAATCCTGCTGATCAAAATGCTAATGCTCCTGCTTGGTACATATGTTTCAAGTTAACTCTCCTGCCTGCATTATGGATCCTGCTCTGTCACCTCAGTCCTTGAGTTTATTTATTATATCTCGGTTTTAAATTCCTCCTTGTGCTATATGTGGGTTTTAGTATCCACGTGACCATACTTGTTAGACTCTTCTTATCATAACATCCCTCCCGCCTTATGCTGCTTCAGAATGTATAACTTGTGTGTGTTAACCGATCCCTGTTTTTTCCCTTGTTTCTGCCGTTTTCTGGGCTACCACCTCCCCAACTGATCACTAAGCATGAGATCTATAGTATAGTGATGAGGGACACAGCTGTCACTTAACAAACTTGTTTAGAAGAGTCCAGAGCCCCTTTTGCTTGAGTAAAAGTCACAGGGGTGGCGGGGAAGGAAATTCGCCGTTCATCACTAAATAGGGCCCTAAATTATGTAATTAACTTAGCTGGGTATCCACTCAACTTAAAAATGTTTACATGTTAGTATAATATGGTATGTGGTGAACCGTTACACACCTTTTTCATGCAAGTTGGCAGGTGTAACTAATCAAGTTACCTTTGCAAGTTGCATCAATGTATAATGCATGTACTTGTAAGTTTAAATGTGGTTTGCAAAGGCAGATAGGTTCCTTTCATTCTATATTTGTAAAAGCATGAACACCAAATGAGCATATCTTTATGTAACTTACATAAATGTGAGCATTTCTAGTTACGTTCTTTGTTAAAAAAATATTGTTTTGTTGATCACATGTTCTAACACAGTGTTTAAAAGGCAGTTGTTAGGTGCGTTCTTTTTTGTGAGAGACTGAATTAGCAGGCATATGCACCAATACTTTCTTATCTATTTTATAGCGAGAGTAACGAGGCAATACAATATCATGACAGTGCATTCTTATTTAGATCATGCTCATTTTCTCTCACCATAAACCAAAAAGAGTAAGCTCCAAATACAGGTATTGTCTTGTTATAAAAAATGCTTTTGTTTATCTGTCAAAATTGCCTCTGTAAAAGTAATGGTAAGAAAGCCCATGTGTGGGTTTACATCCTCCGATCTGAGGGTAAATATTTATCCTATTTTGTAGTTTCAAAGAAAAAAAAATCTCTGATTTAAAAATGGAAAGAATCAATTTAATCTAATTATCTATTTGATCTGAGCTTTTTAAGACCTACATTCCAGTGGTTGATCAGTTTATTGCATTGTAGAATGTATTAATTGAAATGCAATTTGCAAATATTGTGTATATCTGAAGACACTTGATACATGAGACATATACCGGTTATATATGTTTACTTTAAGATTAGAAAATTCCTATCTTCTTCCTTTCAGAAATGTTCAAAATGCAGAAAACTATGCCAGAAAGCAAAGATTTATGCTCCCAAACTTTGTGAACCATTGGGCAATAATTAATGCAAAATTGAGTGATGGTTGAATTACATAGGTGTAGGCTTCCATTTATCTCCATGCAAGTCTCACAGTTTCCCTAGTGGGCTCAGGAACGAACCGTATATGAATACAGTTTTTGCTTCTTTCTCTGTACATCTAGGATTGCATGGAATTATGTGGATCTTGTTTCCTTACATACTGCACTTAAGCCTGTGCATCAACTTACACCTAGACATCTTGCATGGGGCTACAGTCCCTATGCTCAGTGGGAATGAAGAGGGTACATTACATTTCAGGAGCTTGTATACAGTCAATCTGGTCACTTTAATTAGCCATGGATAGTGAAGGTAATGTAACTCAGTTTTGTGTTGAAATAGAATGATTATCTGCTGAATTCTTTTAAGGCACTGCCTGGGCCAAATTCTGCTCTGTTACACTGATGCAATTCGTTTGCGATTGTTTAATGTATTTAATGTTTATATCGCAGTAGCATCTAGGGACTGATGCCCTAACGTGCCGGGTGCTGTACAAATGTCAACTAAATGAAAATTCCTTCCCTTAAAGTTTACTACTGACCTAAATCAATTGATTGAATTGCAGTGACAGAGTAGAAGTTTGTTCAATTTAATAATAGTTTCTCTGTATTTATAACAAAGATGAGGCAGATAATAATAGTTACCTAAAGCTTATGTGAATGTGCTAATTATTCCATTTATCCAACAGATTTGTTTTACTCTGGTACTTTCTTTATGGGGATATTTCCTCTGATTACATATCTACTGAACTCACCTTCCATTGCTTACACTCATAAGGCATGATCCAAAACCCATTAAGTCGATATAGCAGGAGCCTTTCCATTGACTGCAGTAGGCCTAAGATCAGGATCATGCCCCTTGTATTGCATTGTCTGTGAGGGAATAATAACCCACACTACACATTCATTATGTGAATAAAAAGTAATGTGTATGCCTTATATTTTGCCAACACACTAATAATTTGTTTTGCTTTTGATCATCTGACAGTTAAACACTTATATAGACTCACTTTACTTTTCTATAATCATTTGTTAGTGTTTGCAGTCTTATTTGGTTATTATGCAAAATCTGAATCCTTGTTTCATTTATTTCACATTCAGATAGTGTGAACGCTCACACACTGGCATATTCAATGTGTATGCGTTGCTAGTAGCAGACATCATAGCTTCAGAAAAACACAGTTGGCCAAAAGGTTTGAAAAACTTAAACATAACATTGAATTTTTTCTCTCTCAAAAGGCTCATAGAGAATAGAGAATAGGAAGATCATCTAGCCTCCTGCCTTTGGGGCAAGTTGAACCTTTGTCTTACTCCAGAATCAAATCCATTCCAGATTTGACAGTTTAAATTTGTTTATCCATCTTGATAAACTTATACGTGCCCTTCAGCTCATAGAGTTTAACAATATTATTCTTCATGTTGAGGTGCTCCAAACTGTAGAGTACACCCTCTGGTCTTATTTTGCCCAATCTCTAAACTCATGTCATTTTGGTCACTTCTGCTTTCCACTGTGTTCAGAATGACTCCAACACGGTGTAATCTGTTTTATCAGTGTACAGTTTGCTCTTTCCTCTGATGTATGAAAATACTGTGTTTGCTAGGTTCTGATAATCTGTAATACTTGAAGCCTCTTTGCAGTTTGATTCTCTATCACATATAATTCCTTTGTAGCTACAGCCACAGAGTTTTGCATTCTTTCATAATCGTCAGGTAACATTGTTTCGACTTTTCTAATACAGGTTGAACCTCTCTAGTCTGGCACTTGACTGGTGTATAGCCAGAGAATTTGCCGAACTACAGGAAGTCAATATTATCTAGCAGCGTTTTCAACACTTCCACTGCTTACTGGACTCTTAGAAAACATTTAGAGGTAAAGTAGAGCTAACTAACAGCACAGAACACTGTGAGCCAGGACCGGTGGCTGTGAACAAACTTTGTGGGACTGTGGGAAAGTTGGCCACGCCCATGATAAGTGGACATATGGCTCACTAACATCATGCCGGACCACAAATGTTGCCAGACCAGAGAGTGCTGGACAAGAGAGGTTCAACCTGTACGGTTTGATTTTCTGATAAGTTTGTAATGAACTTTTCTAATGATCCATATCAAAGACTTCATTAAAATCTAGAAGTAATATACCCAGAAGTATTCTAATCTACACTGCAGTGACCCCATTGATGGTTACTCTTGAATTCAGAGAGATGTAAGTCAGAGCATAATTTGCCCCATTGAGTCCACTACATATTTAGTGTCTAATAGATCCCAAAACAGATAATTATGTGGAAGTTCAAATATATTGGAAGTACAATGAAAGACAATTAATAACAGCTTAAAGTTTTAGCACTGAAATATTACATTTGTGCTCTGTGGCTTTTCTTGGTATTTAGGTATAAATAATCAACTGAACTCAAACTATATGTTAGAGAGAGGTAATACACATCCTGGGAAGTGACAATGGAACCGGATGTCAGGTAGTTGTGGGTTCCAGGTCTGGCACTGATTAACACTGTGTGAAGTTGGGCAAGTAACTTAATTCCCCTCTCTGTGACACGGGTCTAATAATACTTATCTACCTCACAGAGATGATGTGAGGATCAATTAGTTAAAAGTGTATACAAAACTTTTGAAGATAAAAATGCTGTAGCAGTATTATAAGGATGTATTTTTGTATTGGAGTTCTAATAATTCAAATTTTGTTCACGTTACCATGAGAAATCCCTATTTAAAATATATTGTACAGTTGCAGTTTTACATGAGGTGTATAATATTCTTTAGAAGCAAGAATATAAGATTATTTTTATTTAAACATTGTTGGCATTCTGTTAATGCACATCCTGAGATCAGTCATCTGCTTTCTTGGGCATTTCTGTTGTCTAATTTTGTATGTATGTTTATTTTTCTTTTAGCACGTAGCTATTTTTTTTCCCAAAAGAAAGATGCGGTTGAAATAAAGATGGATTGCTGATGCTCACACTTTAGAGTATATCTGTTTTCCGCCATGCTAAATGTAAGGAATAATCGGTAAAATATTCAGACGCGCCAAAATGACTTCAGAGCATCAGTCTTGTTCATCTTCAATTGAACATAGTCTCCTAAGTCACTAAGGACCATGACAATGAAGTTGTATGGGGGTATAGGTGATACATTCAGCTATTAGTTCTAGTAGCTGGAAAGTTTATGCCTTCATGTCCTAAAGCAAATTTTTCACTTTTTTTGGCCATTTGCTTAACACTCATGAAAAGTGCTGGACACCTCTATAAATTGAGGTCCTGTAGCCACAGAACACATAGGGCACATCTGCACAGTAGAGCTAAACTCAGTTACTCGACTTGTGCTATGCTAATTGCGTAGCTTATTTCTAGCTTATTTATAACTTATTTCGACTTTTGGCGCTATCTACTCCGCAGTTATTTTGAGATAGGGAAGCCAGAGGAAATGTGCGCTTACTCCTCATACAGTGAGGGTTACAGGTGTTGAAGAAAGAAGCCCATTATCTCAAATTTATTTCGAAATAACAGGCTTGCTGTGTAGACACGCACTACATTATTTCGGAATAACTGACGTTATTAGCTGACGTTATTCCAAAGTAATGCTGCTGTGTAGACATAGCCATACATTAAAGGCAGCAGCAACTCAAGTTGCTCCATATTGTCTGGCTAGTGATCTGAAATGTTAAAGGATCACCTCCGGGAGAGAGACTGCATGACTTGGGCAAGTAGAAAGGCTGTAGGGTATGTACTAGACCAGGAGTTCTTAACCTTTTTACCTTCACACCTCCCCTGAAAGTGAACCTCATGTTCACACACCCCTGGGAGCCATTTTGTGCACAGCCTAGCCCCGCCCCCTCACCTGACAGGAAGCTAAGGGGTGTGGCTAGGGCTATAAGAACTCTGCTAGGAAGCTCAGTCGGGGCCCAGCCTCTGAGGGAGACAGGCCCGCCCAGAGCTCCTGGCTGACAAGGCTGAGACCTGGCCTGGGCCTCCCACAGCTATCAGAGGTTGTTGCCCAAAGTTGTGTGGTGATATGAAACCTGATTCTCCCCTGCCTTGCACTTCATGCAGTTATTACATCTTTTAAGGTGGATGTTTTACACGCCCTGTAAGTCAGGACGTGAGTGGAATTACATCCGTGTAAAACTGGATTAAATGAGAGAAGAATTAGGCTTTTGTTCAATCGCTTTTCCCACAGGAAGAGGATGAGTAAAGGGTTCTGTAGCAGGCTTAAAAATGCAAACCTAAATAAACTGAACTAGCATTATCAGTAAATGCATAGCTACACATGTGTGTCCTGAGTTTTACTTCAGGAGTTAAGAGCCAACCAATAGCAGTTGGATTTTTTCTCCTGAGTGGGAGAAGGAAAACTGAACGCATTAAAATAATCCAAAGTACATTTTCAACTACTAAGGTGGTAATGGTTGTGAATTTTAAAGAAGTCCTTTTAAACCGGTGGTCTCCAACCTTTTTACACACATGGGCTATGTCTACACTGGCCCCTTTTCCGAAAGGGGCATGCTAATTTTGCAGGTCGTAATAGGGAAATCCGCGGGGGATTTAAATATCCCCCGTGGCATTTAAATAAAAATGTCCGCCGCTTTTTTCCGGCTTTTAGAAAAGCCGGAAAAGAGCGTCTACACTGGCCCCGATCCTCTGGGAAAAAAGCCCTTTTCCAGAGGATCTCTTATTCCTACTTCAAAGTAGGCTTTTTTCCGGAGGATCGGGGCCAGTGTAGACGCTCTTTTCCGGCTTTTCTAAAAGCCGGAAAAAAGCGGCGGACATTTTTATTTAAATGCCGCGGGGGATATTTAAATCCCCCGTGGATTTCCCTATTACGACCTGTAAAATTAGCATGCCCCTTTCGGAAAAGGGGCCAGTGTAGACATAGCCACCGTCACTTTTTGGATTTAAGATTAACCCAGAATCTACCAGCACAATTGAGGTAATGGATTTCAGGAAGGCAGATTTTGATAAGCTCAGAGAACTTGTAGGTAAGGTCCCATGGGAAGCAAGACTGAAGGGAAAAACAACTGAGGAGAGTTGGAAGTAGTTCAAAGGGACGTTGTTAAGGGCCCAAAAGCAAACAATTCCGCTGTGTAGGAAAGATAGAAAATATGGCAAAAGACCAGCTTGGCTTAACAAGGAGATCTTGCATGATCTCAAAATAAAAAAGGAGTC
Organism: Pelodiscus sinensis; assembly: GCF_049634645.1. Taxonomy (NCBI): domain Eukaryota; kingdom Metazoa; phylum Chordata; order Testudines; family Trionychidae; genus Pelodiscus; species Pelodiscus sinensis. The sequence goes on along the minus strand of NC_134730.1, from coordinate 23,777,906 downwards.
ATATAAAAAATGGAAACTAGGACAACTAACAAAGGATGAATATAGGCAAGCAACACGGGAATGCAGGGGCAAGATTAGAAAGGCAAAGGCACAAAATGAGATCAAACTAGCTACAGGCATAAAGGGAAACAAGAAGACCTTTTATAAATACATTAAAAGGAAGAGGAAGACCAAGGACAGGGTAGGCCCACTGCTTAGTGAGGAGGGAGAAGCAGTAACAGGGAACTTGGAAATGGCGGAGATGCTCAATGACTTCTTTGTTTCGGTCTTCACCGAGAAGTCTGGAGGTGTGCCTAACGTAGTGAATACAAGCAGAGAGAGGGTAAGTTTAGAAGATAGGATACACAAAGAACAAGTTAAAAATCACTTAGGAAAGTTAGATGTCAGCAAGTCACCAGGTCCTGATGAAATGCATCCCAGGATACTCAAGGAGCTGATAGAGGAGGTATCTGAGCCTTTAGCTATGATTTTTGAAAAATCATGGCAGACAGGGGAGATTCCAGAAGACTGGAAAAGGGCAAATATTGTGCCCATCTATAAAAAGGGGAATAAGAACAACCCAGGAAACTACAGACCAGTCAGTTTAACGTCTGTCCCAGGGAAGATAATGGAGCAGGTAATTAAGGAAATCATATGCAAACACTTGGAAGGTAATAAAGTGATAGGGAATAGCCAGCATGGGTTTGTGAAGAACAAGTCATGCCAACCTAATCTGATAGCTTTCTTTGATAAGATAACGAGCCTTGTGGATAAGGGAGAAGCGGTGGATGTCATATACCTAGACTTTAGTAAGGCATTTGATACGGTCTCACATGATATTCTTATTGATAAACTAGGCAAATATAACTTAGATAGGGCCACGATAAGGTGGGTGCATAATTGGCTGGATAACCGTAGTCAGAGAGTTGTTGTTAACGGTTCTAAATCCTGCTGGAAAGGGATAACAAGTGGAGTTCCGCAAGGGTCTGTTTTGGGACCCGTACTGTTCAATATCTTCATCAATGATGTAGATATTGGGATAGAGAGTATGCTTATTAAGTTTGCAGATGATACCAAACTGGGTGGGGTTGCAACTTCTTTGGAGGATAGGGACATAATTCAAAATGACCGTAGCAAGTTAGAGAAATGGTCAGAGGTAAACAGGATGAGGTTTAATAAAGAGAAATGCAAAGTGCTCCACTTAGGAAGGAACAATCAGTTCCATACATACAAGATGGGAAGCGACTGTCTAGGAAGGAGCATGGCGGAAAGGGATCTAGGGGTCATAGTGGACCACAAGTTGAATATGAGTCAACAGTGTGATGCTGTTGCAAAAAAAGCAAATATGATTCTAGGTTGTATCAACAGGTGTGTTGTAAGCAAAACTCGTGAAGTCATTCTGCCGCTCTACTCTGCACTAGTTAGGCCTCAGCTGGAGTACTGTGTCCAGTTCTGGGCGCCACATTTCAAGAAAGATGTGGAGAAATTGGAAAGGGTACAGAGAAGAGCGACAAGAATGATTAAAGGTCTAGAGAACATGACCTATGAAGCCAGGCTTCATGAACTGGGCTTGTTTAGTTTGGAAAAAAGAAGATTAAGGGGGGACATGATAGCGGTTTTCAAATATCTAAAAGGGTGTCACAAGGAGGAAGGAGAAAATTTGTTCCTCTTGGTTTCTGAGGACAGGACAAGGAGTAATGGGTTTAAAGTGCAGCAGGGGAGGTTTAGATTGGACATTAGGAAAAAATTCCTAACTGTCAGGGTGGTCAAATATTGGAATAAATTGCCAAGGGAGGTGGTGGAATCTCCCTCTCTGGAGATATTTAAGAACAGGTTAGATAGACATCTGTCAGGGATGGTGTAGACGGAGCTTGGTCCTGCCTTGAGGGCGGGGGGCTGGACTCGATGACCTCTTGAGGTCCCTTCCAGTCCTATTATTCTATGATTCTATGATTCTACCCTGCCCCTTCCCTGAGGCCCTGACCTAGTCACTCAATCCCCCCCCCCCTCACACTTCCATCACGCTGGGGCCAAAGGGTCTGGAGTGTGGGAGGGGGGCTACAAGCTGAGACTGGGGCAGAGGGCTGTAGTTCAGGTGGGGGCGAAGGAGTTTAGGTGCAGGAAGGGGTTCTAGGCTGAGGCCGGGGATGACGGTGTGTGGGAGGAGGTGACGGGGCAGGCTCTGGGAGGGAGTCTTGGTGTGAGCTGTGGCTGGGGGTTGCAGTCTAAGGGAGCAGGTGAGGTTCAGGCTCTGGCTGGGAATGGCTTACTACAAGTGATTCCTGGTTGGTGACACAGCTGGGCTAAGGTAGGCTGCCTGCCTGCCCTGGCCCTGTGGGCATATTCCTGCCTCAGGCCATGGGGGCAGGGGGAATGGGTCTCTATGTACTGCCACATGCACTACCCCTAGTGGACCCAACCATCTCTGTGGTCCTCCAGGCTGTGAAAGGAAGGTATTGAGGCCTACCCAGAATATGTCAAATGAGCACCAGTTTAATTGTAAGTGTAAAGGAAAGGCAGCGTTGTGAGATACAGGAGATAAAAATAAAGACAAAATTTGATTGAATGACCAACAATAACCCCGCTTTTAGGGAAGTAAGTAACTCAGACAGCAGTGTGCAACAAAGTGCTGATTACCCCAAATGGAGCAGATGAAAGTTTTTGTAAGGGCAGAATGAGACTACAAAAATCTAACGTCAGCAATTGTCAGGCGAGTGGAGGAGTACCAAAATACCGAAACAGGGTATATAAGGTTGGCTAAAACAGACCAAGAGCGGGCGGGTTGCGAATCCAAAAAGCTAGGTCTGATCAACCAGAGCTCCCTCCCCGGCGCTGAATCTCGCTGCCGCACATAAGCTCCAAAAGGGGAACAAATAAACTCTGAAAGGGGAACAACACTGGTCACAAGTGGCAACGAAAAATCCAAAGAAAGGAAAAACATAAAGAAAAGAATATCTCCTGAATCGAAGCAATGCTTCTGTCTTTCTTAACGTGAGTATTATATATTTGTTAACTCCATAAATTGTTTAAAGGTAAATCAGGAGAGTATATCTGTAGGAGAAGTTATTATTTCTTGTTTTTTTTTTAATCTGTACTGTTTTTCTACTTTTTCTTTGACTATTCTATTGTCTTAAAAGAATCAAAAATAGTGAATTGATTTCAATGGAAAATTAATTATAAAGTAAATAGAAAAAATAAAAAATCTTTGTTTGACCCTAAAAAAAAGTATTCCTCTGTTTGTGGTTTCAAATCCTTTAAAGAACCAAATCCTGTTACCGAAACAGGCAAGGGGAGGGAAGGCGCCCAACTCTGCCCTCCTAGAAGGGATGGGGTCATGTGCAGACAGGACCAGACTGAGGGCAGGCAGCCAGTGCAGCGCCCTGCCCCGCCATTCCCCCCCACCCTTAGCACTGCCTAGAAGATGTGGCACGGGGCCCTGACAGAAATTTAAAGAGCCCAAGGCTCTGGCTGCTGCCACTGTTACTTCACCCATGGGAGGTAACCGGACACGTCTGGATCACCAGACCTTGGGGCAATTGCCCTCCTTGGGTGCCCCCACAACTCCCATTGGCTGCCGTTCCCAGCCATTGGGAGCTGCAGAGTCAGCGTTAGGGGCAGTGTGCAAAGCCCTCGCCCTCTTTGGGGCCACACAGACATGCTAGCTGCTTCCGAGAGAGGTGTGGGGCCGGACAGGGAGTCGACCAACCTTAGCCCCGCTGCGCTGCTGGACTTTTAGTGACCGGAGATCACAGTCACCGGCAGAGGTTCCAGGATCCTTCCTTCACCCTCTACCAGTTGGTGACAATCGTTTTAAACCAATGAAAGGCAAATGGCCACAGGATGGCAGTACAGTGCAAAAAATGAAAATTCTACCCCATGGGTTCGGACAACTAAGGACAGCACTCAAGGTGCAAAAACCTTTTGCAGCTGTGACTGAGGTAGCTAGATTTGAAAAATGTCGAGTTCATGTAGACGACAGCAACAGCAACAAAAATCAGTGAAACAAAGACCAAAAATGTCAACATAAATTAGTATCACTTGATATAATTCGCATATGAGTATGTTAGACTAACATTTAAGTATCACAGCGTTCTTCCATAGCTTCATGGGGAGGATTCTGTGCAGAGTTGTTGACTAGAGACCCACGACTTGAACTCGAGTCTGACTTAAGTTGCCTAGGTGGCTCAACTTGAGACTCAACTTGGTTTCATTGTTTGTGACTTGAGACTCAACTTGAGACTTGCTAATTTTGTTAAATCGACTTGGTGAAAAAATTGTCCGAAAATGCCGATATTGATGGCTTGTACAAAAATGACTTGACATTTTTAAAATTAAGACTTGAGACTCGACTTTGACTTGACAATGACGACTCGAAGACAACACTGGTTCTGTGTGTAAGTTTTCCTAAATTTGAACTAAGTTTCCATCATCTGTCTTCAAAAGTTGAAGGATCACACCATGTTGTGCAGAGTCCATTTGAGGTGTAGGGTGTATCCTGTACAATTAGTAACACACTCCTTATGAAAGCATTGTGATGAGATGCCTCACATGTTGATCAACTGAATTATGTCACAATAGCTGTTAATGCATTTGAAAATAAACACTACATGTTGATACATTGTATGTCATCCTGCTGCCATGGAAATCAACATGAAAGGTCCCATTCAGTTAGACGCAAAATCAAGTGGTTTTTTAAATGGGAAAATCTTATAATTTATTTTTAATTTAAGTTTTTTTTAATCTTTAAGGTTTGATCCCTGCTGGTTTTTCAATATGTAATTGTAACAGAGCTGTACGTTTCCACATATGTTGGCTTAAAATGTTGATGCTAGAAGAGGATCCTCATTCTACATAAAATCTTCTAAGGTCGGGAAATTGAAAATAAATGTGAATGCAGGATGTTTTCCCAAACTACTTCGCGTCATTTGCAGTCTGACGTTTAGTTACACATAGGGTGGTTACTGAAAAACTTGGCAGAGAAGTTATAATTGCTGTTATTGATTTGGTACTAAGGGGTTGGAAGGAGAGAATTTCAAAATAATAATCAGATGACAGTGCTGTTATCCCAAGGAGATGTCTTATATCCACAATTGTATGGAAAGTTGTGCAAATTCCAGATACTGTCCTGGGATTGAAATTTTATGAATGATGCAGTCTAATGATGATGGGCTTCATTATTTCTCTGGCTTTGGGGTCCATAATATCTCTTGGTAAAGTAAGAGAAAAACAAGAAAACATTTCTAGGGACAGGTGTTTGTTGCAGGATTACACAAAATCCGAACAACAGACTGTTTGTGCAGGTGCTGATGAAGGGAAAAAATGCAGCTGCCTCTAACTCAGAGAACAAAACTGATTTCCTGAGCCACTGACCTCGAGAGAGTCCTCTATCTGGTCAAACCTTACTGTGAGAGAACATCTGGAGATTTGTGCTGCTGGGGAAGGGGTGAGGGAAGAGGAAGCTGCCGCTGCAATGAATCGGTACAAAGACAAAACAACACCAGTTAGAGTTGCGTATTTCAGAAGAGAGAGGGAGCGAGAAAGCAAAACTTCACTGAAAACCAGGTGCTGCCTCTTCACTGAGCTCTCCTGAATGACTCTAAATCCCTCAATGGAGGCCAACTTCCCCCACAAACACTGGGAGGTAAATGGAAACTGCTCCTTCCATTGTCCTGTCTCATGGGACAAGATGTGCCCATTATCAAACCATGAAATGTTCCTTTTATGATTTCTTTCCCCCTCTGCAATCAATTAGGAAAGTGCCAAAGCTTCAGGAGTGTTTTAAAAAAGCAGTTGGCAAATTATTGGCTGGGATAACGCAATAGGGGTTCTTCTGTAGAACATTGGGCCAAATTGTGCTCCCGTTCACACCAGTGCTGTGTCTGAAGTAACTCCCCTCAAACCTGTGGAATTGCTCTGGCATGAAAGGGGAACAGAATATGGCCTTTCATGCACTAACGTGATTTTTCATTTCAGCCATGGTGAAATCTCTATTTTAGAGCAAAACTTCAAGTTGCATCTTGTGAATTATCTTCAGGAAAGTATTATGGCAAGCTTCACAGAATCCGTGAAGGGTTAAGTTAGGCCTTTGTGTATACTTACATGGAGATCCGCACTCCAGTGATCAATCTTCTGGGATTTGATTTAGTGGGTCTAGTAAGGGCCTGCTAAATCAAACACTGATAGCACCCCTGTTGATGCTGGTACTCCATGAGGTCGAGTGGAGTAAGGGAAGTTGATGGGAGAGTTTCTCCCATTGACCTCCTGCAGAGAGGAAGCCAGAGAAATTTGATTTAAGATAGGTTCACAACAGCTACGCAATTCTCGTAGCTGGAGTTGCATATTTTAAATCGAATTTCTCATGTAGTGTAGATTTGGCCTTGTTCAGAACAGAAGACAGAATTTGACGCCCAGTGGTTTTCCTCCAATTTAGTTGTGTTTTGTACTGAGTGTGTTGGGTAATCTACTCTACTCTTGGATGAAGCATCAGTGGGAATGGATGCTAAAAGACCAATGCCATATGTGGTGAGTAATGCTTTCAACTGGAGACCTAAATCAATTCAATATCTAAGAAGATTAGAGTTTTAGGCCACCCACAGAACTGGCCATGCTCTCGTTAGTGCAATAATCACTACACAGCCAAACAGCCTACCCCCTAGAGAGCAATACATCAGTATTTTGCCTCCTGCCAGATGGTTGGGTAGGAAGAAAGGATCGTTGTGTCTACTCCTTAAACTTTACTCACCCATGCAAGGACATTACTACTTAACCCTTGGAATTAGAGCTAATGAATCATAGAACTGGAAGGGACCTCAAGAGGTCAAGTCCTGTGCCCTGCCCTAAGCTTCATTGAAAATTCTGAGGAAGATTCTTCTGCAAACCAGTCAGAACCTGCAATAGAGTCTCGGGCTCAGATTTTGCTCTTATTTTTTTTCTGAACTGGTTAACGTGTTGTTCATACGTGGCTCCCATTACTTGACCACTGAAACGATGCTGTTCTGATGCCGGCAAGGCAAATTTAAACTCGTGTCCACTATTGTTGAGGCAAAGGAAACAATTAAAAACTGCCTGGTCTAATGAAGCCAGCCTATAAAATTGTATAGAGAATGGATTTCAGTCATGGATGGAAATGTTCTTGGTTTCATAGAATCATAGAACCATAGAGCTGGAAGAGACCTCAGAAGGATATCAGGCCCAGCCCCCTGCTGTAGGCAGGACCAATCCCAACTAAATCAACCCAGCCAGGGCTTTGTCAAGCCGAGACTTAAACACCTCTAGGGATGGAGACTCCACTACTTCCCTAGGTAACCCATTCCAGTGCTTCACCACCCTCCAAGTGAAATAGTTTTTCCTAATCTCCAACCTGGACCTCTCCCACCGCAACTTGAGACCATTGCTCCTTGTTCTGCCGTCTGTCACTACTGAGAACAGCCTCTCTCCATCCTCTTTGGAACCTTCCTTCAGGAAGTTGAGGGCTGCTATCAAATCCCCCGTCACTCAATTGGGAATTGAAGTAAAAATTCTCAACTTCCTGTTTGTCTTTTACTTCTCTAGAGGGAAGTGACTACACGCTGGTCCATGCCAACAGTTGGAATTCAGCCTTTAAGGTTCATCTATATTTTGTGTCAATTTAATAAAAACAGGAGTCTGCATTCAGATATGGCCATTTAACAGATCCTGTTTGTTTCATTACTGTCTTAATGGATGTCTAGACTGCAGAGCTTTTCAGAATACCAGAAGTGTCCTAGAAAAGCTCTGCCGTGTCCAAGGAATGCGTCTGCTTTTCCAAAGTTTTTTTCAGAAAAGCAGACCTTTTTTTGGCCTCCCTGTAAACTGCGTTCTACAAGGAAGAAGGGATGTTCCAAAAGAGGCTTTCTCCCCCCACCCCCGAAGTTTGGCCCAGTGTAGATGGGCCAATTGTCGGAAAAGCCTCTTTTGGAAGAAAAGCGGGAAAAGATACACAAATTGCCAGTGGAGTCATGAGACTGTGTTTAGCTTCCCTAAGAAACTACTCTGGGGTTTTAACTACATTATCACTGCTAATTAATATGTCTGAGCTAGTTTCAGGTAAACAGAATTGCCTTACTCTGTTCATTTCCTGGTCTAATAGAATAATTAGGGATTTCAGTGCTGATGGAGATGGCATGCACCTTACATATGCAACTCAGTCTGGATTTTGAGCTGACCCTTGTCCTGCAAACTGATTGCTCCCATCTGCAGGTGTCCAGCTGCAGAAACCCTGCCTCAGTTTCCCTAGCATCATCTTTGGCCTACGTCAGGTCATAAGAGTGACCTGCCCCCCGCAGCGACCTTTCACAGAGTCCATCGCAACTTCAGTAACTACTCCATCCTCAGCAGGTGCATTTCAGCCACTCAAGTCTGTCGTCCTCACCCTAATCTACTGTGCCTCCATCAACCTACCGGCCCTGGGGGTAGCACATTCCGTACTCGGGGGTCAGCCAAGCTGCAGTTTGTCAGAGCCCTCGTCTCTCATCAAACTTGCCACTTGCCCCTGGATGACCCTGTCTGTTCTCCTTCTCTTCCACCTTTTCAGGTCCTGTGCCTGGCGTAAGAGGCAGGGCAGGTGTATGCTGGGATAGGCTCCCTGGCTGAAAGTTAATATAAGAACGGCCACACTGGGTCAGACCAAAGATCCAGCTAGCCTAGTATCCATCTGCCAGCATTGGCCAGTGCCAGATGCCCCAGAAGGGAGGGATCACAACAGATAATCCTCACATGATCCCAGCAGCAGATATAGGGCAGGGCGAGTGGGGCAGCTGCCCCGGGCCCCGTGCTGCAATAGGCCCCACGCCGAGGCATGTGGCTCAAATGGCCACTGAGTTCTGCGCCGCTCAGCTGGGCTGCTCCCGCGGGAGCAAGCTGCGCAAACAGCCATTTGGGCTCCGCAAGTGAGAGGACTAAGGAAAAGGGAAAGAGAGAGTGAGGCAGAAGGGGGGGAGAAGAGAGAGAGTGAGGGGGAGGAGAAGAGAAAGAGAGAGTCAGGCAAGAGGGGGAGGAGACTTAAATACAAATGAAAATTTTTAATTATTAACGCAGAATTTTGTTTGACTGACTTACAATATAATTAAAATAAAAATTATCCAACTAAATTAAGTTTCTATCAAATTTACCCAATTCACATGTAATGTGAAAATAGCCTTCAATTTGCACATTTGATGCCTTTTTTCTATTTTTTTCTCCAAAGGGGGGCCCCACAAAATTGTGCTGCCCTGGGCCCCGCAAAACTCTCATCTGCCCCTGCATGATCCCTCTCCTGTCACCCACCTCCAGAGAAACAGGCTAGGGATACAATTCTTACCCATCCTGGCTAATATCCATTGATGAGCCTAACCTCCATGAATCTATCTAGCTCTTTTTTTAACCCTGTTAAAGTTCTAGCCTTCACCACATCCTCTGGCAAGGAGTTCCACAGGTTGACTTTGCGCTGAGTGAAAAAAACTTCCTTTTGTTTGTTTTAAACCTGCTGCCTATTAATTTCAGTTGGTGACCCCCTAGTTCTTATATTGTGGGGATTAAGTAAATAACTTTTCCATGTTCACTTTTTTGACGCCCGTCATGATTTTATAGACTTCTATCATATCCCCGCCCTTAGTCTCCTCTTTTCTAAGCTGAAAAGTCCAAGTCTTTTAATCTCTCTTCCTATGGGACCCATTCCAAGCCCCTAATAATTTTTGTTGCCCTTTTCTGAATCTTTTCCAATGCCAGCTAAGAGACATTTATATACCTTGTTGTAAGCCCCAGTCTTATTTGGCTATTATGCACTTAGATAAGAATACACTTCTATCTATGACCATGGCATTTTTTTCCACCATGAAAAACAGCCAAGACCCTCTCCCTACTGTTGAGTGCCATGCTGCTCACATTACCCAGAGTACAGGATACTGCTGCTTTTCACGAGCGACACAGTGCATAAATCTCGCTGCAGATGGCTGCGACAAACCTCTTCTGTGCATTAGTGCCCCGTAGGCTGACGGCCACTGACCTCGCTGAGTCCACCCTCCAAAACAGCCTTCCTTTCAGAACATTTCTGTTTGTTTTGTCACAGGTCATTCTGAACACTCGGTGTTCCCTGTAAGCTGAATCTCTCTTAGGAGAGATTCAAATGTCCCCCAGCTGATTAGCAGGGCACCCGCAGCCGGCAGCATGTGTGTCTCCTGGTGGTGCACATCCACCCATTCCTCTGTGCACATAAAATTTATTCCACACACAAGTGCGGCACGTTGCTTCTGACAATGGGGTTTCCGCCGTTGCTCTCGGGGAACTTACTTAGAAAGCAGTGTACGCATCCCTAGTTTTCACGATTGAATATGTGCCATAGAAATCTGATCTAGTGCAACTTTATAGCTAAGCCTTTGTGCTATAGACGAAATGAGACGATCCCCTTGTAAAATATAGTTTTGGGGAAATTCATGTTTTTTGATGCCTCTTGTTTCCACTTGATAAGGGGGGAGGGATTTTCCCAGGCAGTGAGACTTACTTCACAGAAGCTCTGCTATATACAGTATTGTTCAAATAAAATTGTTGATCTGCTGAGGTAAGTAACCTTTTGCCCTTCAACCTACATCAAGGCATCATTGCGCCACTGGTAAAAACAGCTCCCACTCTTGCAGGAAGGAACAAGAGTGTACAACACACAGCCTGGTTTTAATTACTGCATTCAGAGTTTCAAGAGTTCCCTAAACCTAACTTTTGAAAGGAGTTTTCCTTCCACAATTGGGCAGCGATATGGTCCGTTAGCTCTCTAGAAAAGAGAGAAGTCTGGAGAGCTGCCAAAGAGGGCAGAAAGGGGGCAGCTAGAGAAATAACCGAAATAGTCGTATAAGCTATGTCTTCTTGGCAGGATTCTTGAAGGGTGGGGGGAGTCACGAAGAAGTACTGAATGTCATTACAGCGATTTAAAAAGTAACTGCAGGGAAAAGACGACAACTGCATTGTGTCCAGATCCATCAGAGGAGCTAATATTCTGAATTCTTCTCAAAACTTTCCCTCCCTGCAAGGTAAGCTTTCTGATTTTTTTAAGATTCTGTTTGACTCGGAATGCATGAAAATATCTGGGTCGAGAAAGACTCGTAACGCAATGCTGCTCCCGGGTGCCCAGCTGTTTTGTTTACTACACGCTTGTTTGAACGGCATGATTAGTAGATTTAGAATGTTTCTAATGTATGAAATTTAAATTCTTTCTCCTGAAGTTTATTACCATTTAAAGATCCAACAACAAAAACTGGCCTTTTTTGTTTGCATGCGTCCGGGGTCCAATAACAACTCACACATTTTCAGCCTTTCACTGCACATGTTTTCCTGCAGCGCATAGTCTGGTTTTAAAAGGAGGCAATCAGATTAGATGTAGCACATTTTAAAATATATATTTAAACTATAATGTGTAAAGAGATGTGTTTCTTTGATGTATTTTTAAACAAGTCCGGGGGTGGGGGTATAATTTTTTGGGGGAAAGCAGTTGAAAATTCCTCCACACTGTCTTCCACCATCTTCTGTAGCATTGTGCTCATGAATGTATGTCTACACTATGCAGACTGTATCAGCATAGATGTATTGGCATAGACCTGTAGTATAGTCGCAGACTACACCGGTATAAGGGGTTCTTTTTTCTGTCACTGTGGGGACCCCAAATCCAACTGACAGCTGGGTCTGCATTTGGAAGTTCTATTGGCATGGTTATGTAGATCAGGGAGTGGAAAAACCCCACCCTACTGACTGAGCCATGCCAACATAACCAGGGTGTAGACAACTACAACAATGGGAAGGTGCATCCGTTGAGTGAGCTAATGTCATTCAGAAAGGTGCTATTCTTACTTGGACAGTTGGGCTATGCTGGCATAGCAATACCGGTATAGTCTGTATAGCATAGACACATCTTACATGGGACTGAAGCACCCTTTTGTTGACTAAACCGCATTGATGCTCGAAAGTGGGTTGACATAGCTCTGTGGGTCAGGTGTGTGGATTTATACAGTGCTGAGCTAGGCATACGCAGGTGAAACAATTATTCAGGGTCCCAGGCAACTCAAGGAATGGAAAGATCTGGGTAGATTCTTCTGGGCAGACCTATACTACTGGTTCACTTCATCCAACGCAGCCCGCCCAGCGGTGTGAAAAAGCTCCCTGCTCTGAGCAAAACAAGTTTTTCACGGTCTACACCAGTGTTATTGTGGCAGGAGAGGGTCTCCCACTGACATAGCTTCTGCATCTCGCCAAGATGGAGCGATTACACCAATGGACAGCCACTTCTTCACCAGTACGTGTCAAAGGGGAATTTCTAAAAATAGTATTGCTTCATGCCTCCAATGGGCTAGTACCACTTTTGGCATTGACCAATGTAGCTATGTGGATACACATTTTGGCTACGTCTACACTACAAGTTTTCTCTGCAAAATCTGCAAATGAGGGACTCATTTGCATGAGTCGCAATCTCATTTGCATATTTTCTGCCAGTCTGTTATTGTGCTGAGGTTTTTGTGCAAAAACAAGCAGTGTGGACATTTTCTTTTTGCACAAAAAACCCTTTTTCCGCAAGATCCTTGTGCCCCAAAAAAGGAGGTATACCGATTTCGCAGAAAAAGGGTTTTTTGCACAAAAAGAAAATGTCCACACTGCTTGTTTTTGCACAAAAGCCCCAGTGCAAAAATGGATTGGTAGAAAATATGCAAATGAGATCAAAACTCATGCAAATGAGTCCCTCATTTGCATATTTTTTGCCTAGAAAACTCATAGAGTAGATGTAGCCTTTGAGTATAGACCAAGTATTGTCCTTCAGTGAGTTGCTGCTCCTAGACTGGTGGAAAATCTCTTCTACCTCTATACAGTACTAGGAAGCTATACAAGAGTAGGTTCAATAATCTTTGAGGTGTTCTGTGGAGAAAGCCAGTTGAGGTGGTATCAGTACCTGGTGCTGTGTTGTTTTAGCAATTCCCACACACACAGTTTATCATAGGCATGCACCAGTGTTTCAAGTGTATATTATCTTTCAAGAACACTGGACTTTTAAAAATAAAACAAAATTAAAAACCCAGAAAATATGCCATAGACATTTCCTTGTAGGAGTGAAAAAAATAAAATAAATGGGCTCCGGTGAAGTTTAATCTCTGTTAGGATGGGAAAGAACCAGGGAATTGAAAGGTAAAATTGCATGTCAACAGTTACATGCAAATCATCGCTTGTTGACTAACTCTGCCCCAGACAAATTGCTATAATGTGGTACTCTCAGACTCGTTTAGAAAGCACTCCATGATGTTTTTGCAGTTTTGTGTTTGGTTAACTCACTTGTTTCTTGTCCAGGCGAGGAATGGTGAAACGGTTGATGTAATTGTGCCGTTCTCCTCGTGACGCTTTAGTTGGGGAGCGAATATGCAATTGTTTCTTGTTGGCACATCTGCTGTGCTTTGGAGATGTGGTTTTCCCTATGTGCAGAGCAATGGAATGCCTGCCTGGAAGTGTGTAAATCAGCTGCTGAATGAATTTTGGAGTGAGTTTATTACAGCTATTCTGCAGGGAGCTCAATTCCAGCTGTACACAGAGACTATTTTTTGTCCTCGCCAAGTACAAATGTTGACTTTTGCTATCTCTTGGAGCTGAGTTTGGAGTGTGGTGGTGATGTTTCTGTGGCTTGCTGTGGAGGTTAACTCTGTATTGCCTGGGTTTCTGAAAGATAATTTTACACACATTCAGAGCCGTGTGCAACCTAAACATTTCCACACCCCAGTGCTTGATGGGGAAACATCTTGAATTGAAAAAAAAATCACTCCCTTCATGAAAAGGACCCTGTCCTTGCAGATGCTGGGATCCCTTACTCACTCATCCTGATGTGCTCCCCAAATCGCCAGCACTGTGATACACCCCCATCTCTTATGCTCCAAATCCGTCTGGTCCTACCCATTGGGGTCAATGAGCATTTTGCCATTGGCTCAGTAGGATCAGGATCAGAACTTTGCAGTCCATTCTTGAGCAAATCACTTCACTTCTGTGTCTGTTCCTCTGTGTATAAAATGGGGATAGGACACACCCATGTGAGAGAGAGGCTAAAGGTTAGTTCATCTTGGTACCGGACATTTGAGGATGCCAAGTGCTTTATAGTGCATATTTGTTTATGAGACTGGGATCGTGGAGGAGGAGGCTTGAAATGTGGAATTTAAACAAAACAAAACAAATGTCTTGTAACCTTAGTTTCTGAATTTCCCAGGCATAACTCGTGGATTTACCTGGTGTTGCTCGGGTCCTTGACTCAATTCATTTTTGTTTGTACATTTTCGTTTTATGTTCTATACTTCGTTTAACTTGTTGCTCTGGGGTGGGGCCGGGGAGGAGGGATTCAGCAGGCAGGTTGCCCTGGGGGGAGAGAGGACAACACCAGTCCTCTCTCATCACAGCTTGGGGCCACGCTTCTGCATGGCCGCTGCAGCTCCACCGGGCACAGCTGGGGGCGGGGAGCATGTCCCCTGCTTGGAGCAGATCAAAGTTCATCTGCCCCTTACACTCCCCAGCCAGAGTGAGGAATGCAGCAAACAGTGCACGTTCCCCTTTGTCTGGGAGTAAAGGGAACAGCCAGCAATGTCCCCCTTTGAATTGGGAATGGGGAATATCAGCCCCTCCCCACCTTCTTTCAAGGGCGCATGGGAAGGGGAAGGGGGGGGGGAGAGGGGATGTGGCAATCCCAGAAGCAGGGGGGGCACCCCAGACTGCCCCTTTCCCATTTTCCTGGTACAACTAAACCCCTTCCCTGCTTAGTTATGATCAGAGGAAGCTGAAACCGAATTTGGTGGTCCTAGTTCTTCCCGTTTAGGAAGAGTTCTTGAATAGACAGACACACAGGCAAACTCTCTCAAATATATAGTAGATTAGTAGCAACAAGTTGTTCTATCAAGTAACTAAGGGGTAGTTTGGGGTCTCAAATGAGAGTTGTGCTCCATAATGTGATGGCTGGTGTAATTTCTCATTTCTCATAGTCCTACTCTTTCTGTTAGAGTGGCATTTCTTTTGGCTTTAGGAGTAGATAGTGGTTTGTTCATAGTGGTGGTGATGATGGTAATAATAATAATGTGGTAGATATATTTTGGTTTCTGTCACATTTTTGCTACTCCAGAATCGCACATTGCATTCGCGAGATGCGATGGTGTAGCCATGTGCACATTTATCATTTCTCCTTCTGCTTTTTGTGCTGTTTGTCATCCAATTCCAAGTCTGAAGGGAAAAATACTCCACAAGCAACTATGTCATGCCAAGTGATCTCAAATCCCATTGAAATCCATGACAGCGGAGGATGCACAAGTATGTTCCAGGATAGGTCCTTGGTTAGCACTGAAAAAGTAATTAATTAGCTATCGGAACCCACAGCAGCTGGAGCATGTAAGTGTTTTACTCCTCCTCCTCCACAAAAAGAAGACACCATATGCAACAACAACATTAAGGGGAAACTAAGCCATGGAAGTGCATTTGGCATCATTTAGAAATAAACTACAGCTGTCCAGACAGCAACATCTGGATGCAAAGTCCGAAGGGAAAACAATGAAAAATATCCATTTTCAGCTACAGGGATCAGAGGCAAAGCTGTCTTATCCTGAGCTGTGTGTGTGGTGTCACGGCTGTGTTGTTCGCCGGATATTAGAGAGATGAGTTGGGTGAGGTAATAACTTTTATTGGCCCAATTTGTGTTGGGGAGAGTGACTGAAGAAGTGGTCTTTATGGCTCGAAAGCTTGTCTCTCTAGGCAGCAGAAGCTGGTTCAATAAAAAATATTGTCTTACCTTATCTCTGTAACTAAGCTCTTGTTCTTGGAAGGACAGGACATCTGTTTGTATGAGAGCATAGTTTAGCCAGGAATGCATAATAAGTATGCCGGATTTCTGTTTTTCAGATTACAAATATCAGTTAGTTTGAGGTCCTTTTTAGGGAAAAAAAACACTTTCCAAGTAAAAATAGCAGGATGCTTACATGCTTTTTCTGAAGGTGTCAATATAATGAAAAATGAAATAATATTGTCCAATTTCTAGTAAGACTAAAACACCCAACAGAGAAAAAGTTAAGAAAATCCTTCATCTCTAACAGGAAAGTTTTCATTAGCCTTGTAGTTTCTCCCTACCCATAACCTATTGAGCAAAGGAGAGCATGTAAAGGGAGATATTTAATTTCACGGCCCAGAAGAGACAATTTCTTGCAATGAGGTTTAACAGGTAGTTTGATTTAGGGGCTTTATTTCACTGCCCAGAAGAGACAATTTCCTGCAATGAGGTTTAATAGGTAGTTCAATTTAGGGCCTTTATTTCGAATGCCCATTTCCCTGCCACGTGTAGACGCGGGCAGTTAGTCTGAGCTTGTAAATTTCAAAAAATGGCGACCGGCTGAGAACATGCAAATCAAGTGCGGGATATTTAAATCCCAGGCTTGATTTGCAATTTTGAATGCCTACATTAGCCTCCCCAGTTCGAACTAGGGGGCTAGTGTAGACATACCCTGAGGGAGTTGGGTCTGTTTAGTCTGTTTAGTCTGCAGAAGAGAAGATTGAGGGGGGATTTGACAGCAGCCTTCAACTTCCTGAAGGGAGGTTCCAAAGAGGATGGCGAGAGGCTGTTCTCAGTAGTGAGGGATGGCAGAACAAGGAGCAATGGTCTCAAGTTACAGCGGGAGAGGTCTAGGTTGGATATTAGGAAAAACTATTTCACTAAGAGGGTGGTGAAGCTCTGGGATGGGTTCCCTAGGGAGGTGGTGGAATCTCCATCCCTAGAGGTGTTTAAGTCTCGGCTTGACAAAGCCCTGGCTGGGTTGATTTAGTTGGGTTTGGTCCTGCCTTGGGCAGGGGGCGGAACATGATGACCTCCTGAGGTCTCTTCCAGCCCTAGGATTCTATGATGAAGCAATTCTCTGCCTTAGTATCCAAATCTGTAAAATGGAAATGTTGTTTAGCTTGGCAGAGCAAGACATTGTACGAATACAACCATTTTTTCTTAGATGTGTTTTGCACCCAGAGCCTCATGCTTTGGGGGGCCCCGCGGAGGCTGCCTCAACCGTCCTGTGTATGGGGCTGGCACGGGGCAGCACCAGGGGTTATCTCCTCACCGCTCCTCACCACAGAGGTGGGAACTGGGGCCACCAGCAGCCTCTCCCTCCCCTCCCCCCACACACTGTCCTCTCCTGGCTCACTGTGTGCCGCTTCTCCGCCACAGCAGGAAGCAGAGTACCCTGGCTCCCGGGCCCACCGCTTCCTGCCACCAGAGAAGCAGGACGCAGTGGGGTGGAAGGGTGGGGTGGCAGTGCAGAGCAGGGCAGGCTGCCAGGCTACTCTGTCTTCCGCTGCCACAGGGGCAGGAAGTGGTGTGGTGGGGCCAGAGCAAGGGTGGGGCTTGGAGCAGGATGGAGCAGAGGCAGATGGGACCTGCGTGGGGGGGGGGTTACCCCACACCGAGGTGACTGGAGGGTTTTCCCCAAGCCCTATACCCCCCCCCCCCAAGGGACAGCCCTGTTTACATCTTTTTTCTTTCTCTCTCTAGAACCAGAAATGCAGAGGTTTCAGAGAAATACAAGCGTCTGTCAGCAAACCAAAGCCCTCTTATGCAAAAATCTACTTATCAAATGGAGAATGAAAATGCAGACCTTTCAGGCAAGTACGAAAAGACAGTTTGGAAAGAAAACAAAAAAAAGTGGGACATATGAGAGGGTTATTTTAGTCCTCCCTCCCCTCCTAATAAAATTGCTTTGTATTTGAGAGAGCAGTGAAAGTGAGAAGCTACTTGAAAAGACCCATTACGGAAGTTTTTTGCAAGGCTTTTTCATCCACCGTAGTTTTCTTCTTGCTGCAACAGACAATAGCAGAAACTCTTTCTGCTGTAGATTGTTATAGAAATTATCGCACACCCCTCACTTTTAATAGCTCACCGTGGTTTTGTGATGACACAAAGAACAGTGTTCATATTATATGCGCCACTGCAAAATCAGTAAACTTTTTACGAAGAGTGCACATCTGTGTTTCCTGGATTTTTGAGGCTACTGGACTACTCTTCGTATTTTCCCTCCTGCGGCATGGATGTTCAAGCATTAACTGATGTGAAAGCTCAAAAATCTGAATGATGTTACAGTGACGTGTTTTTGGGACCCGGTTTAGATTTTGCTGAAATTGTGTTTTCTGAAGGAAAACTGTTCCATCTAACATGTACTAATGTGCTATATTTAGGGATGTAAAATCCGATTTAATATTTGGTTACACTCGATGTTGAACGGACCAGCCGCATTGCAATGTGGGCAGGGGGCCACTAGGGTAGCCACACACCCGTGGCATCGTGGACTAGGCTGGTCAGGGCTGCTGTAATGTGGGCTGCTGCAGCCAGGTTGGACTCCGGATGATGCTTATCGAGTAACCGGTTAACTGGTTTACATCCATAGCTTTATTGCTTATCTGACCATCAGGAACGGAACATTCACTCTCAAATTGTTGTGTCATTATCTCCGCTCATTTACTCTTTTCCATTACCCAGGAATGGATCCTGTCACTACTATTTATCTTTCTGATCTACTTGATATCAACGACCACCTACTATCCCCCAGATCCTGAAATACCGCATGCTTTCCTGGGACGATTGGATGACCCTGCCTATAATGCAACGGGAATTACAGTTGCGTATACACCCGTGACGAGCCGCACAAGACACATAATGAAAAAAGTGGCTTCAGAGTCTGTAATGATGGGTATGCTATGCCCATTAAATATTTAGATTTGTTGGGAATTACAGCTTTAATTACTGTACCTATACTGGGTCTCAACATGTTTTAAAACATATTCTGTTGTTCTACAGTATTCATTAAAATATCAGAACAGCCACACTGGAGCTGATGAACCATTCATCTAGGCTAGTATCCTGTCTTCTGATAGTGGCCAGTGCCAGATTCTTTGGAGAAATAAACAGGATGAGGAAATACAAAGTCCTGCAATCCCAACTTCTGCAGTTAGAGATTTAGGGTCACCCAATGCAATGTGGTTGCATCTTCTGTGAATAGATTGAATCCTTTTTTTTAATCCACTGGTTACATTTGGCTGTCGTTCATTGCCACAGATAGTTGTATATTCATTATCCAGTACCTCTAATTTTCTCTGAACGCTTATGAACTTTGTATTAAAGCAAATGCTAACAGGAAATTATAGTTACCAAGTTTCCGTTGCTGATGGATCATATTAACAAATGTTCACAATGCAGTACAAGAGCATCAAGAGAAACATATGTTTTATTCCCTGGCAGAATACTCCGTAAATTCACGTTCGTTAAAATAGTTAGCAGTCTGAGCCACAAACAACGTTCTTGGCTGAATTTTAATGGTTCTTTCATTATGTTAAAAACTTCATTAACTGCACCTTAGAGTCCAGCAGTGATAGAAGGAGCTTCAGAAAGGAAGACAGCAGAGTTAACAGCAATGTATGCTTTCAGATGGAATACCCAATTATAAATTAAATTGATTTGCTGCTAGCTGCCATCGCAGGGGACAAAAAATAGAGAACTCAGATCAGACACGTCCCCTAGAATGATAACATGTCCCCGATTGTTGACTGGGAAGCAATGCATGCATCGTCGGAAGTTTTTTCCTTAGCAGTACTCCTGTTGGGTAAGTAGGGGAGCCCCCTGGAGGGGCGCCGCTATATCAGCTAATATATACCCCTGCTGGGCCTCCGCCCCCTCAGTTCCTTCTTGCTACTTGTGAGGGTCGTTGGTGCCTTGCTCTCACCAGTTCTCACCTCATGTTTTGTAGAATAGTGTTTTCTGGTTAGTTCTCTTATCTTCTGTAAATAGTCTTAGTGTGAGTAGGTGGTTTCAGTGCTGAGAGACAGAAGGGGCTTGCTTTGTGTCCCCGGAGCTTGCTGCAGGGCATGCCTAGGCTCCAAGACTTTACGTTATGCCCTGTGGGGGCCCTCATGAAGCCTGCCTGAAGTGCCTTGGGCAAGCCCATCTGTACGAGTCCTGCAAGAACTGCAAGGGATTCAAGGCACGTACCAAGTGGGAAAGGGCGTCCCTCCTGAAGAGTCTCCTCATGGAGGTGGCGCTCCGTCCGGCTCCAGTGTCAGACCCAGCGCCGGTGACCTCGAGCACACTGGCTTCGGTGTGTGAGGCACCTAGCCACTTGTGCGCCTCTCCGTTGCCGTGGAGACCTTGGTACCGGTATCAAGACCCAGTACCTCAGAAGAAACGGAGGTCTCCATTGAGGCACATGCTGGCAGTGGACCATCAGGTATAGCACCCCATCCTGGACAGTTGTAGGGCTGCCACACGGTCTTTGGTCCATACCTTTGCCCACCTTTCTGTACTGGATCACCAGGCTATGGAGAATGCAGCTATCGGTGGGGCTGGTCTTTGCTCAGTGAAAGGTTAGAACTCCGACCTTGCCTCCTGGGGTTTGTGCTCTGGAGTCACCTATGTAGAATGGACATGAGCAATCTCTCTCAAAGAAAAAATGGTTACTTACCTCTCATAACTGTTGTTCGTCAAGAAGTGTTGCTTGTGTCCATTCCAAATCCCATCAGCCTCCCCTTCTTCAAAGTAGTCCAGTAAAAAGGAACAAAGGGGGTGGAGGGCCTGCAGGTGTATATATTAGCTAATATAGCGGTGTCGCTCTAGGGGGCTCCCCTGCTGGCCCAACGGTTACTGTTAAGGGAAAAACTTCCAACGATGCGTGCATGCAGCGCATGTGCACCTAAATGGAATGGACACAAGCAACACATCTTGTAGAGCAACCTTTACGAAAAGTAGGTAACCGTTTTTTAACCTCTCTCCCTCATTTTGTACAATGCTCTCCCTGTATTTGAGACTCTTAGACAATGTGAGTCACCCAGTTTCTGAGGAGCATCTCTTTGGCTGATCTTCAGAAGACTCTTTCAGGACTCCAGAAGGTAGCCTTTTTCATCTGCAGAAAACGTCTTTTTCTTTTTCCCACCATGTTGATGAACTCTCACATAAATGGCACTACTTGTTTTTTTAACACAGGGATTATACTTTATGCATCCTATCTGACAAAAAATGTGAGGGATGATTAAATTCAAACCAGTTTTATTGGCTTATTACATGTCATTTCACTTGATTGAGTATCATATTACATGCAATGCCCATGGCTAGTCCTGGTGGTTTTCACAACTGTAGGCAAACTGGTACTCAAATCAATAATTCTGATTTGATAAATTCATGGAGGTTAGGTCCATAAAAGGCTATTAGCCAGGGGATAAAATGGTGTCCTTGGCCTCTGTTTGTCAGAGGCTGGAGAGGGATGGCAGGAGACAAATCGCTTGATCATTGTCTTCGGTCCACCCTCTCTGGGATACCTGGTGCTGGCCACTGTCGGTAGACAGGATACTGGGCTAGATGGACCTTTGGTCTGACCCAGTACGGCCGTTCTTATGTTCTTATGATACATACAGTGCACTGTATTAGAACCTAGGCTTCCAGGTAACACATTATTCAGATAAGGACCAGCTCTGAAGTTCAATTGTGTATCTACATATGGATTCCATGGTGTGTCCAGCAGAAATTTGTGGGCGTTGGGATACTAGATTCTTTTCAGTAGTTATCTCTAGATAAGTACTATATAAAATGTCATCTGTGGAGTAAAATTCATAGAGGAAAGCCACAAACCCGGTAAATAGGTGGATATGTAAAATTCCTGTACTCACATTTTTAGTGTTGTGTTGCTAATGATCATAATGTTTTTCATATAAACCACAGGTATAACAATAGAAGAGATGGCAGATGAAAAAGTGCTCGAGGCAGCATGGATTTTGAATGATGAAATGATAGGGGTTGTATTTAAAGATGACTTCACCTATCAACTCAGATTTTCTCCCTCGAATGTGATTGCTCCAAATGAGCATTTTGGACATATAGGTAATTAACAATACATAAATATGGCCTGATCATCAGTTTGTGGAAATTAATATCGCTTACTAAAGTGGATTTAGCCCTTAATCTACATGTGATTTTTCTGACCTAGAAAGAACCACAGTGTGGAACTCCTGTGTTTCAGCAAATTCTCTGGTTTGGCATCGATGGAACCCCGCTAGTGTCGGACTAGAGAGGTTCAACCTGTAACAAAATAATAAAACCCAACAATGTCAACTTTCTTTCAAATATATAGACAGTAGAAAAAATTAGAATTTAGGTGTAATTCTCTCTTTTACGTTACATAGTACATTCCATTTCAGTCTAGTCCCAGGTCTCATCAAGTAGACAGATCAGCCTTGTGGGGTACATTAATATGCATTTTATAGTCTATTTTTGTCCTGTCATCTATTTTACACATCCAGATATACAATATGCTCCATATAAATAATGACCAGAAATTAGAAACCAATGGCCGATCCAGTCTAAACTAGTGTTCTCAGTCTTGTGCTCATTGAGAGGCTACAAAGTGAAGTGAAAAATTGGTCCAGCTTGGAGACTCTGTCTTAACTTTTCACCTTGAACAGCATAATTATTGAATAGCAATTATTCAGGCTAGGAACGAAGCACTTTGGTGCAGCCAGGAATATAAAGACCTACCACACTACAGACTGAGTTGATCCTGTGCCAATGAAGTAAATAAGTGATTTGGCATTACACATGCACATATGGCATAGGCACTGATTTTCCGTATAGCTAGAGAGGGGTGTATTCAACGCAGTCCATGTCCCCTTCCACCTCTTTCCCCAAGCCCCTGCCTCTGCCCCACCTCTTCTCTGACTCCCAAGCATGCCCCATCTCAGTTCCTCCCTCTCCCTACTTGAGCTTCCTGAAGGCCACAAATCAGTTGTTTGCGGCATTCCAGAAGTGCAACGAACACAGGGGAGCAGTTGATCATTGGGACCACCAATGATCGAGAGAGGCAGAGGGGGGGTTTTGGCTGCTGGTGGAAGCTCAGCATCCACTCACTTTTCTCCATAGGTGCTCCTGCCCCGGACCCACCATGGAGTCCATGACAGAAGGTGCTAAAATGGGGAGCAGCAAGCAAAGAGAGACACTGTCAGGTGTATCCACTGCAGTGGGGATCCTGACCTCATTAGGGATGTTAATAATCGTGTATTCATGTAAACAGATAACTGCTGAAGTTTTTAGTGGTTACATGTTTACATGCAGGGGGGCAGGTGGGAGCTGGTGCTTATGAGGGTTTGGGCTTGTGTGTGTGTGTGGGGGGGCTTCTACCTCTCCCCCCCCCCCATCCCCGTGCAACATCAGCTATCAGGGGGCTCCATGGGATCCAGAATGCACAGGGAGCTGGCTTGACAGCCGGCTTCCTGCTGTACCAGCTCCCACTTTGTCCTTCCCTACCCCCCATGCTGCTAGCTCTGTGGAAGCTACTTGCCAAGTTGTTTTGGATTTCTTGATTTCTGTGGGGTTAACCTGGTTAGTGCATTAAAATGATTATTGCCTATAACTAAGTAAAATACTTTCCCTTTCATCTTTGCAGATTCTTGTTATAATTTTTCAGAAGTTTATTGTAATAGTCCAAGGTATTGGTACAAAGGATTTCTGTCTCTGCAATCAAGCATTGATGCTGCCATTATAGAAGTAAGCAGAATTCTTGCATTGAAATTATTTCCTGTTTGTTCCGGCCTGATCCGGAAACGTTACCCAACATCAGTCCTTCTGTACTCCTGGGTTTTCAGTGCATGGAATTGTTAAAACGTAAAAAGAGCGATGGATCCTCTTGAATTGAGAACTCCTACTGAAGCACAACCCGTGAAACAACCCAGAGTCCTGACTGGTTTGTAAAAGCAAATTGCCTTTGTTTCATCTAGCGCATGTGCACTCATCAGAATCTCTATGCAAATACACCATCTCGTTTAAAAGTTGCAAAGTAGAAATGGTAAAACTTACAAAAGTTACCGGCATACAGAGCTTCCCAAATCACAAGCAAAATGCAACTCCTGCAAGCCCAGCAGTGTGTGTGGCCCTAATCGAACTGGGATGTCTAGATTGTGGCTGGAAGAGTGTCTTTCAGAAGTATCCAAAAGCATTTTTTATCATTTCCACCTGGCTAGGGAGTGGCAATTGTTCTTTCCAGTATGATCCACTGGATCTCACAACTGTAATTACTTCCTTTGCCGTGTTGAGACTCCAGCTCTACTTGCAGGGCCGGCTCTAGGTTTTTTGCCTCCCCAAGCAAAATTTTTTTTGGCATCCCCCCTCTCCCCGCCCCTTGGCCCGCTGCTGCAGGATAGGCACTGAGGAGGAAAGTGCCCCTTTCACCTTGCTGCTCTCTGACTCCCACCACACCCTCCGGCCAAATCCAGCCTACATCCTGTCTCCCCCCGCCACTGCTCACCGAACCCAGTTTCCACCTTCTCTCCCCTCCCAGGCAAACCTGACCGGACCCAGTCCACCTCCCTTCTCTCCCCCACCTAATCCACCCTGCACCCTCTCTTCCCTCCCAGCCAAGCCCGATCCCCCCCTCACTGGATCCAGTCCGCTGCCCTCTCCCACCTCCCCGCACTGACCGAACTCCGTGTCCCTTCCCCCTCCCTGCCAAACCCTCATGTCCCCTCCCCACAGCCACGTGTGGAAACATGGGAGCGCCCTGGGAGAGGGGTGAAAGTCCCCCTCCTTCCCTTGCTCTGCAGCTGTAAACACCGTTCCCCAGCGTGAAGGGGGGCACCGCGGGCTCCCCTCCCCTGCACAAGGAGAGAGGAGCCGCCAGGCCAGGGCTTGCCTGCAGCTGCCACGAGAGATTCCGTGGCCAGCGGCTCCCGGGGGTGCTGCGGAAGTGCTGAGGGGCCGGTGCAATGACAGAAAAACCACGCGTGGCGGAAACTGCAACTAGGAGCAAAAAAGGAGGGGTTCATTTTTTGTCTTTACATCGTTGGGCTATGTCTACACTCGCAGCTTCTTGCGCTAGAAGTCTTGTGCAAGAAAACATCCACACTGCCATGTGCTTTTGCGCAAGAGCACCCATGGCATTGTGGACACTTTCTTGCACAAGAAAGCTCTGGGGGCCATTTTAGCCATAGGGGTTTCTTGCGCAAGAAATCCCTGCCGACCATCCACACTGCCCTCTTGCGCAAGAGCTCTTGCACAAGAGGGCTTACACCTGTCAAAAAAGAGCATTGCTTGATTTGCTGGTGCCTAGAGCCGGCCCTGTCTACTTGGGACTTCATTTAAAGTCCACTGAGAAGCAAAAACCAGTGTGGAAAACTTTGGCCCGGTTGGTAATTGGAGTATTTGGTGGCTAGCCATGGTCTGCGTTGGCTAGCTGAATTTTGGGGGCAGAGTTGAAATAGTTGGTATTAACCTCCACAGCCCTAAATGGCTTCAGACCTTTCCAAACTGAGAGACTGCCTCTCTTCCTGTACTATGCAGCTGTACTTAAGATCTGCAAATATACCCGCACCCAGCCCTAGGGAGGGGATTTTGGAAGGGTGTTCTCTGTGCAGGTATTGAAGTGTGCCCCTCATCCTTGGTCAACAGGGACACAGATGAGTTAAACTTCAGCACATGCATGTTTGATAAAGAAACCTGTTGAATAAGCAAATAGTGTTAGGTATGGTGTTGTCCAGACAGTGGAGAGTTGAATTTATTATTGTGTGGGGTGTTGTGGAGTCGCGCTGTGTTTTGATTACATTTTGATCCTGAAATATTTGGCAGGGGAGCCCAAAGTACTCTGAGTGGTGCCTTGAAAAGCTACAAAACATGAGAATTGCTCATCGTACCCACCAAGAGAGTGTAGATCGAGGAACCCCAGTAGCATGTTCTGAGGGCTAAAATACTTAGGCTTTCTCAGTTCAGACTAGGGTGTTGATCTCAGATTTAGAATCTCACCTCTGAGGAGTCTCTGCTGCCATCCCCAACAGACCAAGTATGGGAAATGTTGGCAAGAATGCACAACCTGGTCTCCTCTATTGGAATGCTAAAGAAGAGAGGGGGTTAGCCTACTCCACCATGGGCTGTCAATCTAAGTTATACAATTACAGCCATGTGAAGAACGTAGTTGAAGTTGAAATACTTAGATCTAATTACTGCAATGTCTTCACCACAGTAAGTTAACAGCTGATGCTCTTCCATTGACTCCACCTGTGCATTCATTCTGGTGCAGCACTGGAGTCAACAGGAAAGCACTTAGTGGTTGATTTATCAGGGCTATACTAGACCTGATAAATCAATCCCCGCTAGATCAATCTCTGTCCATTGATGTAGTAGGTAGTAAAGACTATGCCCCAAGGTAACCTGGTCTCAAACCTTAAGTGGGTGATACAAGATAAAAGCAGCAGTTAGGCACCAAACTCCCAATTGTACCTTCAGAAGCCTCCTCTGGATTCAAATTTTGTGAAGGCTCAGGTAAGAGCCAGCGTGCTATGACTGTTTCCATCTCACAAGGATATTTATAGGAAAGTCCCTGACAAACCAGGACTCGAGGCCTGTGTCATTTCCATTTCTCACCACTTGAAGGCTTTGGGGGTGGTTTTTGCTATAATACGTTGTGGAAACCATTGTAATTTCTAGCATCACTGTAGGTTCCAGAGCCAGAAGGGACCACTGTGATTGAGCTTGGGCTCCTGTATAAGACGTGGTGTTCAAAGTGTAGGGTGGTTGTTGGTGGTGTTAGTGTATGCTTTGATTTTGCCTGTTGTTTTTAAATGTTTTTTTCATAAATCTCTGTTTTTTTGCTGCTATTTTCAAGCTCTTGTTTGGCCCTTGTCTCTGTTGTGGGTCTTAGTGTTGGATTTTGTTCTGTGCAATGTTCTAAACACAGCAAGGAATGTTTTCAGCTGAGAAATTTAGTCTTGTCAGTGCCAGTATTATTTTTAATGATTTTATGATGTAGTTGGGTTGAATTGTGGAAGTGCTTGGAGGCCTCTGGAACAAGACCCCATTGTGCTAGGCACTGTCTACGTACATCATAAAAAGACAGTCTCTGCCCCCAAAGAGCTTACAAACTATGAACTTTGCTCTCAAATGAACCAAAACCTACAGTGGGGAGAGAAGAGACCCAGACAACGCTGAAATGATTATTAGCAGCATTCTCAACACATCAGCACCCTCTTGAGTGTTTCATGGTAGCTGTGAGTTTTCAGGAGGGAATGGAAGGAGGACAGGGTCGTAGCTTTGCAGATCTACCATGGAGACATGAGAGAAAGAGTGAAGATACTTGAGAGGGAATTGAGCTAGTGGCTCGTGAAGGCTGCCGTTGCTGGGAGACCTGGTGGTGGTAGGTGACCCTGGCTTGATGTGAGAATGACAGGCTGGGAAAAGGCAAGCTCTGGAATGGCAGGGTAAGAGAGAACAACTGTAGGGAGGCAGAGAAGTGGTGATACAATTACAGCAACATACCAGGAAGACAATTGAAGTGTCAGTATTTTGAATTGTCACCTGCAAAGGGAAATCTACATTTCTCAAGGTCAGAAAGTAGAAGGTTGCTATCCTCCGAAACACAGGCTCCATTTCTATTACCACTGTTTATAATATAACTGTTTATAACTCTGTACTCTGACCTTATTTCATTCCACACAACTCAATTCAATGTGAACTTGGCTATTTTTTTTTTTAGATGACGACCAATCACTCTGTCTGGGAAGAAATGAAGTCGATTAGTGGTGTCCGCATGGAATCACCAGGCATCATACCCTTGGTTTCTCTGGAATACAGTTTTATCAGTTTTGCCATTGCAATATGTTTCACTCCATTTATGCACTTCCTGTCGAGCAATCTGACAAGAGAAAAAAGGAAGCTCAAGGAGCTGATGAAGATGATGGGGTTACAGGATGCTGCTTTCTGGTGAGTAACACAAGCAGGGGCGGCCCGTGAACATAGACAGACTCAGCAGTTGCCAAGGACACCGCCTTCAACGAGGCGCCCGGTGATGACATCACTGGGTGCCCGGGGCACCCGATGATTATGTCACGGCCATTGACGGCCGTGCAGGCGGGTGCGCCAATTGCGCGTTCTGCCTGGGGCGCCAGCTGCCGCAGCCCGCCACAGGCTGCTCCTGAACAGAAGTAGAGTAGGTTTGCGGCCTTCAGTTATTACATAGCAGAATACATAGACTCTTTGGTATTTGTAAAATGAATGGACAGTTTCTCTCAAGCAGGACAGTTTTTTCATGGGCAGGAGGCACTCACAGCCAGACTCAATTAGATTGGCCAAGGACTTGAGTAGGCATTACCTTGTTACAATTAGAGATTTTCCATTCTGAATATGATCAAAGATGTATTGGGGGGGGGCAGTGAATGGAATCTTGCTCTGCATGGAAGCTTCCTTCATGCTGGGGGTATCTGGCATTGGCCACTGTCAGAAGACAAGATACTGGGCTAGATGGACCTTTGGCTGTTCTTATGTTCTTCAAAACAAACAAACAAAACCCCAGAACAACAAGGAATAGTCTAGCAGCACCTTAAAGACTAACATAACATGTAGATGGTATCATGAGCTTTTGTGGGTACAACCCACTACTTCAGATGAGTGGAGTATTAAAAGTCCGGATCCAAGAATAAATAGGGGAAGGGAGGAGAGGCAGGAAGGGGGAATAAAACTGAATTAGAGTGTTCAAGTTAAAAGAGGCGGATAAGAACAATTTGCATCTTCTCTAAGTACCCATTGTTTAGTTGGTAAAGTCATTAGGATGTGGAAGGTAGTGTGCTAGACAGGTAACTTTATTCATAGCTTTTTGATGGCTCCCAAACTTGTAAATGACATTAAGTTCCAATGCATCCCTGTGTATTTGGCTTGTGAGATTGGCCTGAAACAACTTGGTGACTTTAAGACCCATTAATGAGTGCCCAGGCAGGTTAAAGTGTTCTCTAACAGGTTTTTGTGTGTTGCTTTTTCAGGTATCTGATCCGTATCCATTAATTCTTTCCCGTAAAGACTGTCCAGTTTGGCCAATATACATGGTAGAGGGGCATTGCTGCCATTTGATGGCATAGATTCTTCAGTTTTGCTAGGATGATATCTTAACATTAGCTCCCCTGGAAAGCTTAATTAATAAATGTAACTATTTGGACTTGTGAACCTCTATTTAACGAAGGAGGGTGACCTAAAAAAGTTACCCAATTTTGTTAGAGTTTGTGTGCCTAGCATACATTTAATTAACATGCCTATTAACAGGGAATAGAAAAGTGGTAAGGGGGATAAAAGTAGAATGAAAAGAAATAAACATTAGGAAACTAAGCAGAAGTTAGAGAGCTGATGGTGTCATTGATTTTTGGGAGCTGAAGAGAAGCAATGTCACATGAGACCTGTAACAAGACATTACCTATGGAAGCCAGTGATGACTCTAGTGTGTTTTCTTAAAAACATCCCTGGGACCCAATTGTATTCTGCGTAGAGCTTCCTTTCTCAAAGGAATGAGCCACCCAGCTGCTTCCAAAGCAACTTTCCTTCCTTGTCTCTAGACTCTGTGCGTAAGGACTGAATAGATCAGGGGTTATGAACTTCATCTTTCACTGGGCTTACGGAAATGAGGATGACAATATAATATACAGAGATTCTTGTATCTCTGGCATATACCTGCCAGGTATAGGAGTCCTGGCAGCATGGTCATAGCTGGCATGGAGAGCCCTAGCTGATATGGATGAGTGGTGCTTCCTAGCAGATGGTGTTGCAAATCATTGGTCTCCAGATATCTGCTGGATTTGGGGACAGCCTGTTCTCTGCCAAGGGTTGGGTGGGGTGTGAATAGGACAAAAGCAGGAGCGGCCTGAGGCGGGCTGCGGCAGCTGGCACCCCAGGTGGAACACGCGATCAGTCTGCAGGGCTGTCAGTGGACTGACGTCATCATCGGGTGCCCCAGGCACCCCCGTGATGTCATCATCAGGCACCCTGTTGAAGGCGGCAGCCTAGGCGGTGGCCGAGTCCACCTATAGTCACAGGCCTCCCCTGGACAAATGATGCCTTCATTGGTGGAAAGATTGAAGGTGAAAAAATCTAAGTGATACCTTGCAGAAGTCTCCTCCCCCTTCAGCCTTTTTGCTCATTTCCCATGGAAAGGAGAGATGAGTTTTCAAGTTCACTGTCTGACAAACTCCTTTCCGTAACGCCTTACTAACGTCAGTCACATTGACCACTGTATGTGGAATGTCGCAATAGACTTTTCCAGGCATATCCAGAGTAGGGATGTTAAATATCGGTTAATGGAATAGTTGATTAGCCTCATGAATTCTTATCGGTTAGCCGACTGTTCTGTAGTCCCCAAGCAGTCTCTGTCTGAGGACGGAGATTGATCTGGCTGCTGGCCTGCCTGCTAAAAAAATTTACTGGTAAGGGGCGGGTGGGAAATGCGTGTAGTCTATAGTATCAACTTATAAGTTTTTGCTTATCGGTTAATTGGTTAATCAACTATACTATTAAATCCCTAATTCAGAGTATTTGAACTCACAATGGGATTTGCCATAGGGCAGAAATCATGACAACCGTCTTTGATTACCCAGAAATATAACAGTATATTTTCATTTTTAGGTTATCCTGGAGTTTGCTGTATATGGTCTATGTTTTGATTATGTCCAGTGGGCTGGCGGCGATCACCATTTCTGAATTTTTCTACACAAGCAGCTACTTTCTGATATTACTTCTGTTTTTCTTTTATGGCGTAGCATCTGTAAGTTGGGATTTTAAAGTGAAATTTCTCCACTTTCTATATTTAAAGTGTCTGTAAGTCATATTCTCTTAGTCAAAAGGCAGATTGAAGAGTAGCCTAACTCTATAGTTTCTGTGTAGGTGCACTAGTTGAACAAGTCGAAGGGATCACCATGTTAGTCTGTAACTTTAAAAACAATGAGTCGTCCTGTGGCACTTTGGAGACTACCAAAATATATATAGCATCATGAGATTTCAAATGTGGGTTTTGCCCACCAAAGTTCATAATACTTTATATATATTTGTTAGTCTCTAAGGGTATGTCTGCACTTGCTCCCTAGTTCGAGCTAGGGATGCAAATGTAGGTGACCAAAATTGCTAATGAAGCGGAGATTTAAATATCCCATGCTTCATTAGCATTCTCATCCAAGCGTTACTCCACTCAACAGCTGATTTGAACCAGGAAGTGCACTCCTGGATGTGTTAGTTCGAACCAAACCCCTTGGTTTGAATTAACGTTACTCCTCATTTTTTGAGGGTTTGGTTCAAACTAACATGTCCAGGAACACACTTCCTGATTCGAATCAGCTGTTGAGCAGAGTAACGTGCGGGCGGATCATGCTAATGAAGCGCAGGATATTTAAATTCCCGCTTCATTAGCAATTTTGGTCGCCTACACTTGCATCCCTAGCTTGAACTACGGAGCAAGTGTAGATGTACTCAGAGGTGCCACAGGACCACTTGTAATTGAACATGCTGAGTGATCTCTCTAAATCTCATTTGAAACTCATACTTGGACATTATTTGAAGTATCAGCTGAAGAATTTACTGACACGAGACTCAGTGGGCTATGGACAAATGTGAATGTAATCTCAAATCCATTCACAAAGTCTGATTTTCTTTACGGAACTTTGAGGGAGGGAACATGCCCATGGAACTCTGTAGTGGCCAGTAAATAATGAAATAATTTCCGGACTGCATGTCCCTTTAATTTTATGAAGTAAAATCATCCAAATATAACTTCTTGAATTTCCTCCCTTCTTCCTCACTTTACTAGGTAGGCTCTTAAACAGCAGTTATCATGCTGTTGATCAAGATTTCCACATGAACATTTCTTGGGGAATGAGTCAACGTGCCTATTACAGGTGGCCCCCGACTTGCGACACAATTGGTTCTTGGGGAAGCATTGCAAGTTGGGGGCATCGTAACTCCAACCCTCATTTATGATAGGCGCTATGCACCATCGTAAATGTGGCCAAAGATATAAGCTGGGGGGTTTCAGCCCCTTCCACACTTACAGAAATGGTTGTGTGTGTTGGGGGGAGGGGTCATAACCCAAGCAGTTGGAAGTCAGGGGTTTCCTGTATAAGGGGAAATTGTGCTTCGCCAGTCTACTAGAATTCTTTGAAAGGATCAACAAACATGTAGGCAAAGGGATTCCTGTGAATATAGTGTGCTTGGACTTTAAGAAACCTTTGACCAATTTCTTCACCAAACTCTTTTAAGCAAAGTAACCGGTCTTGGGGTAAGAGGGAAAGTCCTTTCATGAGTCAGTAACTGGTTAAGACAGGAAAAAAAGTACAGGAAGGCATAGTCAATTTTCAGAATGGAGAGAGGTGAAAAATGTGCTGTGCATATTCAACATATTCAAAAATGATTGGAAAAAGGGCTAAACAGTGAAGTGGCAACATCTGCAGATGATGCAGTCTGCTTCAGACTTCGCTACTATCCTGTGTAATTTTGCAAGGTGCTACAAAGGGACCCTGCAGAAAGCTGGATGACTGGGCAACACAATGAAATTCAGCGTTGACAAATGCAAGATAAGGCCCACTGGAAAACATCAGTCCAACTGCACAGACAAAATGATGGATCTAAATTAGCTGTTATCACTCAAGAAAGTGATCTTGTGACTGGTTCTTTGAAAACAAGTGATTACAGGTCTAGAAAACATGACCAGTAAGGGAACACTGAAAGAACTGGGTTTGTTTAGTTTGGAAAAGAGAAGACTAAGAGGGGATATGAGAGCAGTTTTCAAGTATCTAAAAGGGTGTTGCAAGGAGGAGGGAGAAAAATTGTTCTCCTTGGCTTCTGAGGATAGGGCAAGAAACAATGGGCTTAAATTGCAGCAAGAGAGGTTTACATTGGACATTAGGGAAAACTTCCTAACTGTCAGAGTGGTGAAACTCTGGAATAACTTGCCTTGGGGGTTGTGGAATCCCCATCATCTTAAGAGCAGGTTGGAATAGACATCTATCAGGGATGATCTTGATGGTGCTTGGTCCTGCCATGAGGGCAGGGGACTGGTCTTGATGACCTCTTGAGGTCCCTTCCAGTTCTGGTTCTCTGATTCTTTGTGCTGCAGCAATCAGAAAAGGAAGCAATGTCAGGAACCATTAGAAAAATTGATAGACAATAAGAGAGTCTATATTATAATGCCGCTACATATAAATCCATGGTACGCTCACGCCTTGAATATGGTCTGCAGGCAAGCTGACCGCCATGCTGCACCCCAGGGCAAGATGTGGGGGAAGGGTGGCTCCACACTCCCAGAAGGGGTGGGGCCCTTAGTGCCATCCGGACTGCACACATCCCTCACAGGAGCATCCAGAGCGTACTATCCCAGGCTCCAGTGGCAATTTTAAACTCCTGGGATTCTGGCCACAGTCACAGTGACCGTGGGTATCAGCTGGGATTCCCAGGCCCCTTTGAATCACCAGGGCCTGAGGCAGGTGCACCCTTCGCCCCTCCTCCCCCCTCCTCAGCATCCCTGACTGTCAGACATTCTGCCTCGCCTACTTCAAAAACATGTGTTAGCATTGGAAAAGCTGCAGAGAACAGCAACAAAGAGGGTGGACACAGCTTAAGCTTTAGCCTTAAGTGGTGAGACCCCAGTTTAAGCCCTGCTTGGCAAGACTTTGGCTTTATGCCCTGGGCCTCATTGAGTCTAGGGGGCTCCTCTTAGTGGCCCCCTAACATCTGCTTGCCACTGCCCAAGGAGCTCCAGACCTCTGGTTGGGCACTGCTGCCCTTGAGATCCTGAATATGGGTTTAATTTCAGCTTAAAGTGTTTAAAACCAGGCAAGTCATGAGCTTTTGCTGATGGGCCAAGTCTTATGGTGTTGCACAGGTGCAGCTCCTACCGAGGCCACGTATTCACTATGCTGCAATCGATCTTACGGAGTTCTGTTTAGCAGGTCTTGTAAAGACCCACTAAATTGAACTCAGAGAATGCCCCTGTTAGCACCAGTACTCCTGCTGCTTGTGGGGAGTAAGGGAGGTCAACAGGTGCATTTGCTCCTGTCGACCTCCCACTGCAGGGACCATGTGGAAACACGAATTAGGGCAAGTCAACTCCAACTAGAGTTGCATATCTGAATTTGACCTTCCTCTGTAGTGTAGAGCTGGCCACACTTTAGTCTCTCCAGTTTGTCTTCTAAAGGCCAAACCCTAACTCATGACTCTCTCTAGTGTATCCAACCCAATACTGATGATGCACTCTAATGGAATTGTGTTCTGCTAACTAGAAGATTCCTTATCTGCAGATCCACTTCTGTTTCATGCTCAGCGCCCTCTTAAAGAAGCCTAAACTCACCAGCTCCATTGGATTCCTCCTCACTTTTTTCTCTGCGAGTCTGAGCTTAATTACATTGGTGGAAAGACTTCCTGCACCCTTGGAATGGGCATTGGGTCTCCTCTGTCCCTTTGCCTTTACTACTGGAATCTCAAAGGTATGGTGAATTCTTTGGAATGCATATGCAGTAAAACTGTAACATGTTGCTAACTGGCTGTGTGTGCTTGTCCATTGACAAGGTAGGATCCTACTTACTGTGTATTGCAGTAGCATTGAGGAACCCCATTGTGCTAGGTGCTGTACAGACACTGCCCCCCGAAATTTGTGGCGCTCACGTTTTCATATGTCCAAACAGCACAGTTTTCATGCATGTCTACAGAATCCCCTGCCCCAGGTAACACCCCCAACCCAGATGCTGTACCCCCTGCTACACCTTTCCTCCAGGTCACAACCCCTTCCCAGACCCTGCACCCCAGTCCCCTGTATCCAGTCACAACCCAGATCACAGCTCTCCCTCCTGTACCCAGCCCCCTCCAGATCCAGCTCACTACCCAAATCACTACACACCCTATCTGTTGGCTACAGTTCCCCCATATGAAGAATGTAATCCCGATTAAGGCTATGATTTCGACACGGGTATTTTTAGTAACAGTCATGGACAGGTTATGCAGAATAAACAAAAATTCATGGCCCATGACAGGTCCATGTCTTTTGCTATATAATTATCTCTGACTTCAACTTAGCAACTCCTAAAGCCTTGGGGTGCACTGTTCCAGGGGGAGCCCCAGGACACCGCTGCTTTGGGGGCCTGATGGCAAGTCCCTGTGTGGGGGTGTCAGGGGCTGACTACGCTTTGCTACCTGGGCTGGATCACTGCTGCTCCCCAAGGCCGGTGGAATCAGTCACTGCTTGTGTGGCCCCAGGCACAGCTGTCTGGGGTCCCTCCCCTGCAGTGGCTGCTGTAGCTGGCCCCAGGGCTGTTGCTTGGCTGCTTCCCAGGGCAAGCTGCACTGGCTGCTGTCCACATGCATCCTGCCCCGATAGCTGCACAGGGCTGTCTGAACAGCAGCCTGTGTGGCTGGCCCTGGGAATACTCCAGCCTCAGCCTGGATGGCTTGGCCAGAGGGGTGGCCCTGGGGTCAGCCGCGGCAGCTGCGGAAGTCAGAGGTGGTGGATTCTGTGAGCTCTGTGACCTATCGCAGCCTTAGTCATGATATGTGAAAGTCACTTTGTTTGTGCGGGGCTGTGCTGCCCCTGATAGGAGAGTCTGGCGGTGTCATGAGGTTGCACGTCACTGGTGGAGTGAAGCGATTTCTCTTTGTAAATTATGTATCTGCTTTTTGGAGCATTTTTGAACTTTTTGAATGAAGCCATGCACCCGCCCCATCATTAGTAGACGTGTATTCCTTGTGAGGCAAAAAACCTCAAAACAGGTGTGCAGGGAGGGGGGAGGGGATGTAGTGCTAGACTTCCCAAAGCATCTCTGGGTACCAGAGTTGTATGCAATTCTGACCTTCTGGGCCTGGGTTTTTCAGCTGAAGGTTCTTTGTCTTGTTTTTGTTTTTTCTTTCAGATTTTACATTTAGAAAAATATGGAGTGGGTTTCTATTTTTCTAACCTTATGGATGAATCCTATGCCGTATTTACAGCCTATATCCTACTCATTTTTGACAGTGTTTTATACATGCTATTGGCTCTCTATTTCGATAAAGTTTTGCCTGGTAGGTATATTGACAATTCAAATACTGTATATATTTCTATAGATCCACTTACTCCTACAAATCTCTCTATCTCCCCGCCCCCAGAGTAGTGTTGCCAGATGGTTTCAACAAAAATACTGAACACCCACCACCCCAACCCCCCCAAAAAACACTGGGGAAAAAATTCTGTTGAGGGGAGGAAAGGGAGGGAGAAACCAAAGTTGTTGAGCAAAAAATAAATAAATAAAAACAGCATTAAAACAGTATGGCCCCTTTAATTGCATGCAGAGTCAGAATAGGGATAGGGATAGGAAAAGGAGAGGTTGAGCACTAAGACCCAGGGGGCCATCTGGGTTTTTTTGTTGAACCAGAAGGGAGCTTCCCTGCGGAACCAGGGAAACAAGGGGGCGGAGGTCCGGGGGATGTCTAGGGGCTAGGCCCAGTTGCTGAGTGTGTCGTAGGGTTGCCAGGTGTCCAGTATTTTCACCTCCTGGCCGGGAAAAAAACAGAAAATACCGGACATTTCAGGTGTCCGGTATTTTCTGCATTTTTTTTACCAGACAGGAGGCGAAAATACTGGACTGTCCAGGTCAATACCAGACACCTGGCAACCCTACTCCAGACCCTCCCCCCTGTTTACTTCAAAGGAGTATAAATGATGATAGAATAATGCTGAACAAAGTAAAATATCAAATTAGAATTTACCAGGGGTCACCTAATGTCTTTCAACTGGAATGGGTGTTAAACAGCATTTCAAGACAACAGGCTATCGACTGGGTGTGGATTCCTAAATGACCCCTCTATCTCCTAAGGAGCCAATTGTCCTGTTCAACCCAGAATCAGCTCTCATCTCACACTCTTGGTAGCCTCCACCTTTAAATGACACTCTAATGAACAGAGACAAGCCATTAGCTTGTTGTTCAGAGCTGACTCATGTTCACAACTGTGGGAATACAAACAATCGTATGAAATTTGGATCCTTGACTATGAAAATATTATCCAAAGCCAGGGGAGCTGACAGCCTTGCCGGGCCCCTTGGCAAGATCTGTGGGGAATTCCACGCTCCCCGCCCAGAAGGGGTGGAGTCTCAGGTAGAAGGGGCAGGGTGGGGCAGCCAGCCATGGCATGCCCCCCCTCACCATTGGTTCTTAGGGTTACCAGGTGTCCGGGATTCAACCGGACAGTCTGTTTTTTGCGCCCTCTGTCCAGTAAAAAAATTCAGAAAAAAAGCAGACATGTGCAATGTCCGGTATTTTCTGCTTTTCTGGCTGGGCACCTGACGGAAGCCTGGCGGGGGGGCGGGGGAGTGGCTGAGGAGGCGGGGCCACAAACGGCGCGGGGAGCCTTCAGCTCAGCTGGTTGCATGCGGAAGCCTGGCGGGGGGAGTGGGTAAGGGAGCGAAGAGGCGTTCGGCGCTGGGAGATTGATGTAGCCAAAATATATGATGCAAACTGTTGATTGCTTATAATGAAGTTCCTATTCAAGTGTTAAGCTTAGTGGGGGGGGGGGGTGTTTTTTTTTTTTTTTTTGCTTGACAAATTTTTAGCACGTGTGTTTGGTATTTTGGGGGAAATCATTGGACAACCCTATTGGTGCTCACTAGAGAGCACCCTGCCGTGCCCCCACCTCCCCAGGCAGCCCTAAATGTAAAATCTGAAAGAAAACAAAACAAAGACAAAGAACCTTCAGCTGAAAAACCAGCCCAGAAGGTCAGAGCTTCAAAGGGCCTTGGGCTCTTGGTGCCACTACTACCACAGTAGTCGGGGTGACCACTGGGAGTTACAGGCCTTTTCGAATCACCAGGCTCCAGGGTAACGGCTCCTCTTACCTCCATGCATCCATGGGCCTGTCCAAATCTGAATGTCCCACTGCTCTGGGACATGCTCCCTGGCAACATAAACTATATATAGCAAAGTGGAGGCAACCCAGAGTCCCCTGTGCCCCACTTGCAGTGTGAGCTGCGTTCTCCACCCCTTGCTGCCCCCACCAGCAGATGCCCCATTCCCTCGGGGCAGTAGCAAATAAGGGCGCACACAAAACGTATCCCTGCAGCCAGGGTGTTTCTGCTTGCAGGGGGCCCTCTGCATTCTTGCTTCCTGTGCCGCACGTTGGGGGCGGGAGCCCTCAGAGCAGTGGGTCTTGGTGCGAACACCCCAACGCCTCACACCTCTAGGCTCAGGAGACCTTTCTGAGGATGGTTTCCTTCGGGCCACGTTCTCAGCATTTCCTTTGCCATGATGAGAGCTCAGAACAGAGGCTTTTAAATGGGGTTCGGAAGTCATTAAATGATGCCAGAGGCCTACGGAGCCTGTGCCTTAACCCCGCCCTGGGATGAGGGCCGACAAAGCTAGGGGAGCTAGAGAAATACCAACGCCATGTTCTCAGCACTGAGGCCGTTGGTGTCAGCCTGGTAAACTGGCCGAAATTATTCAGCCATTTTGGGAAAACTGATTTTTTTTCCCCCTTCCCTGGTCCCACCCCCATTTTGAATGTGTAGTTTTCTTTTCTCAGGGTGAATCCTGACCCTAGCACCTGGCTCTCACAGCCAGGACAGGCGTTTGAGAGTTTAACCAGGGGCCTGACCCTGTGGCTGAAGCTGCAGGGCAGGGACTGCTTTAGCCTAATGATGAAGCAGATCTTTAATCAGTAGGTCTTCGTCTGACCCTCCAGTGCTGAGGGAGGGATGGAAATATCTGCGCAGCAGATGGAGTCCAGCCTATCTCTTATGCGCTGTTTTGCCCAGGGCTGGATTCTGTAACAAGTGTGTGATTCACCACACTTAGCCCTCCTAGTGTGCTTAGGGACTCCCCCAGTTCTTCTAACAATGGGTCTTTTGTAGCCAAAGAGGAGTAGGAGGGATTTGCCCAGCACTGAATAAAGTCAATAAAGAGTCGCATGTGTAAAGCTACAGCATTTGGGTGCCTCAAGATGCCAATACTCTGCAATTTTCCTATGGCTCCAAAGGCAATAATTGCAGAATTACCCCTGACCACGCTATGCACCAAACGGGATTTTTAAAGGCGTTAAGGGCCTAAGCAAATTTGAAAATCCCGCAAGGTGCCAATCTGCACCTATAGGCCTCTTGAGGAATGTTGACCTAAAAGTGTTGGTTTTGGTCTATGCCTTGATAAGCTAAAGCAGTGGTTCTGAAAGTGTTCCATTGGCTCGCTCTGGGAAAGCCGCTAGTGGGCCCATGCTGCTTTGTTTACCTAAAGGCCCCATCGCCACGGAGCCTCGCAGCTCCCATTAGCTGGAAACGGTGAACTGGTAGCTACAGACCCTGTAGGTCAACAAAGCAGTGCAGGCCTGCTAGCGGCTCTCCCAAAGCAGGCCCCCGGAACGCTGTGAGAAACAGAGTGCTAAAGATTTGCCTTCTTTGTCCCCATTAGACAAATACGATAGGAAATATCACCCTTTGTTCTGCTTCAAGCCATCATACTGGTGCCAAAGCAGGAGAAGTTCAGTGGGGGAGAGACCTGAAATGGAAGAAAACCATGAATGTATCTTCAATGACAGTATGGAGACAGTGCCCCCTGCATTGGATGGGAAAGAAGCCATCAGGTAAGAAACTACAGCGTATAAGAAGTAATCTGTGGGAAGGGGTAATTTATTGTATTGGAGGATTACCACCGAGACACCTGCAGCTCTTGCTATGCCCGATGCTCCAAGATCAGTTTTGCTTTACTTCAACCTACTTAGCTTCCCCAGACATGGGATGTTGGTAAGAATCCATTCTTCCACAAAGGCTGTGTCTAGACTACATGCCTCTGTCGGCAGAGGCATGTAGATTAGGGTTGTAGGCAAAGGTAAATGAAGCCGCGATTTAAATGATCGCGGCTTCATTTACATTTACATGGCTGCCGCACTGAGCCGACAAACAGCTGATCAGCTGTTTGTCGGCTCGCCGCTAGTCTGGACGTTCCCCCTGTCGACATCAAAGCCCTTTGTCGGCAGCCCCGTTATTCCTCGTGGGATGAGGTTTACCGGGGCTGCCGACAAAGGGCTTTGATGTCGACAGGGGGAACGTCCAGACTAGCGGCGAGCCGACAAACAGCTGACCAGTAAACGGCACAGCAGCCATGTAAATGTAAATGAAGCCGCGATCATTTAAATAGCGGCTTCATTTACCTTTGCTGAATAAACAAATCTACATGCCTCTGCCGACAGAGGCATGTAGTGTAGACGTACCCTTTAAAGAGTGTAGAGTTAGGTCACACGCTGTTACAATGCAGAGGAGATTAGGAACCAAATCAGGCCACTCATACATGAATTGAGCCAACTTGTGGATTGGTTTTGTGATGCTAATTTTGTCCATAAATAACTATGGTAAGGAGAAACTCACCGCAGCCTAGTTCAGATTTGACTTCAAAGGTGAAAGGACAATCTGATGGAACACATTCAACCTCTATACATGAAGGGACTGATCTTCCACACTATGTAGACATGGACACTGCTACCAGACCAGGAATGCGCTACTTTGCATAGGGATAAGTGACCAGAGAGGCAGTATGAGCTAGTGGAGGGAGCACTGGGCTGTGGGACTCCAAAGATCTGACTTCTAATCTCAGTGCTGTTGTTTGTCGACTGAGCTTATGCCTCCCTGTGCCTCCATTTCCCCATCTGTACAATGGGGATAATGTTACTGACCTTGGTAATACACTTTGAGATCTCCTGATGCAAAACATCATATATGAGCAAGGTGGTATTATTTTATTAAGATGCAAGGCAATGGTGAGTCAGTTCCCTAAGGCTGTGTCTAGACTGGCAAGTTTTTCCGGAAAATCAGCCGCTTTTCTGGAAAAACTTGCCAGCTGTCTACACTGGCCTCTTGAATTTCCGGAAAAGCACTAACGATCTCATGTAAGATTGTCAGTGCTTTCCCGGAAATACTATGCTGCTCCCGTTCGGGCAAAAATCTTTTTCCGAAAGACTTTTGCGCAAAAGGGCCAGTGTAGACAGCACAGTACTGTTTTCCACAAAAAAGCCCCGATCACGAAAATGGCGATTGGGGCTTTTTTGCGGAAAAGCGCGTCTAGATTGGCCATGGACGCTTTTCCACAAAAAGTGCTTTTGCGGAAAAGCATCCTACCAATCTAGACGCGCTTTTCCGAAAATGCTTTTAACGGAAAACGTTTCCGTTAAAAGCATTTTCGGAAAATCATGCCAGTCTAGATGTAGCCTAAGTGTTTACCCAATATTTGGAATCCAAGTGCTAACGATAACTTGCTTACTCTTTAGGCTCAACAATATTAAAAAAACATATAAAACAAAGGACAAGGAAATAGAAGCTTTGAAAGGTATGAAAAGTTTCTTTAATCTTTTCGTTTGGATTTTAACTAAAAATGAACCCAATCAAATCTGAAGTTGTAGGCTGCTCTTTTCTTATTCTGAGAAGATATAGTCATTCTGCTCATTCATAGTTTAAATGGCTTATAAAAATGTAAGTCTTAGGGACATTGCAAATGTCTTTGCAACATTTCACCCCTGTTAAATAAGAAACAAAAATAATAGCCGTAAAAAAATTTTGAAATCAAAAGGTGGAAGAAGTAAGGAAGCAAAATTTTATATCCACCATGACTGCTTGAAAGACTATCCAAAAACCTAATTCATGCAACTGCTGATTATTATGTCACTATATTTCTGTCATTACTAAGAATAGAGAGGAATGACCACTGTAGAAGTACAGTAAAGCAATTTAAGACATTTTAAAATGTTATTACATCAGTTCCTCTTTACCCCTTGTAACCTCTCTACTAATGTAATGAAAAACTTCTTGCAAGTCTAAAGATGGTTACTGAAGATATAACACACATTATGGGTTA
The DNA here is from genome assembly GCF_049634645.1 of Pelodiscus sinensis. Lineage (NCBI taxonomy): Eukaryota > Metazoa > Chordata > Testudines > Trionychidae > Pelodiscus > Pelodiscus sinensis. The sequence goes on along the minus strand of NC_134730.1, from coordinate 23,736,302 downwards.
TGTGTTTTTGACTTTGCTTATCTCTGCTTAGATAGAAGCCATATTTCTTTAATTATCATGTTTCACACCTGGATGGGCCCATAGAGAGGAACAGGTCGGATTTAATTCACTCCACTACTTGAATCCTAACATAATTCTTTTTTTTATATTAGGTTTGTTCTTAAATATTTATGAAGGCCAGATCACTGCCTTGCTTGGTCATAGCGGAGCTGGAAAAACAACATTACTGAACATCCTGAGTGGACTTTCCCAGCCTTCTTATGGTACGTCGGTACATTTCTAAACTGAAAGAAAGAACATGTTTGATAGCAAGTGTGCTTGGGTGAAAGAACAAAGAACTCGTTATCAATTTTCCTTTGTTCATGTGCTCAGGTTCTGCAACTATATACAAATACAAGTTATCAGACCTGAGGGATATGGAGGAAGCTAGAGCATTATTAGGGGTCTGTCCACAATTCAACGTTCAGTTTGAAACTTTAACGTTGAAAGAAAACTTGCGCGTTTTTGCTGAAATCAAAGGGATCCGCGCCACTGAGGTAGAGTACGAGGTAAGTGCGGGATCTCTGGAAGAACGTCTACTTTCACCACCTCACGTCATTTTTCTCACGCCGTTTGTGTTGTAGCCAATGTGTTTGAGAAGTTGACCTTGAGCATCCGTGGAGGATCCTCTGTAGACGTAAATTCAGTCTCCACTGACAGAGGATCTAGCCCGTTATACACAAGAAAATCTATGAAAATGGGAGGATCTGCAAAACCCCAGGCAGACGAGACCATACTCAATATTGTTTGTTTCACAATCGCTTCTAGCAGCCCTAGTGATGGACAGGGTCCCACTGCACTAGGAGCTGTACAAACAGCAAACCAATGGCCCTGTTCCAAAGAGGCATAGCCAGATTTTTAAAGGGATTTAGGCACCATCAGATGCAGGTAGGTGCTTGGGTGCTTTTGACAATACCAATGGGGCCTGTTTGCTTTTTCTGAGGCATAGGCAGTGAGTGAAGGCCTAGCTTGGGGAAAGCAAGCCCCAGCCCCTCCGCTTCCATGCCCCCCAAAGCCCAGCCCCCATTGTGGTCTCTGGTCCCCCGCCCTGCACTCCAATCCCCTCCATTATGGCTGCTTCCTCCCACTCCCACCCAAAGCTAGGAGATTCCCCCAGAAGCAGGCAGATGCACAACATTAGCTGCCCCCCGGTGCAACGGAACTCCAGGCAGCCCTAGCTTTCCCCTGCCTTGGGAGCAGCTGGGCAGTACCCACAGCCCCAACGCCGGGTGACTGGGCAGCCCAGGCCCAGTTCCAACCCCGGACCCAGGAGCAACTGCGCAGCCATGTAGCCCCAGTCTTCGCATCTGTCCAGAGCATAGTGGATGGGGCTCCCCTGGTCTTCTGTGCAAGGCAATACCTACCCTTGAGTCTATGAGCCATCCCCCATGTCCGGAGGGTACATCGACATGGCAAAAAATACCGGTAGCAGCAAGTCTCGGAGCCCTGGTCAAAAGAGCAGCGCCAACACTCAGGCTCAAGATGGAGCTTGGGTTTCAAGATCCTCCCTTCTCATCGAGCGCCAGCCCCTAGGCACCAGGATAGCCCAAATGCCTCCACGCTTATTTTTAACCCCACAGCACAAGCCTAAGTCAGGGGACCAAGGCACTGCACTGGCTGCACAAGGCTTGTTTTGCATTGCAGATGTTCCCTAAACATCTGTGTACCCTTTATAGCGTTCCCACACCAGCGAGGCAACCTCCCCCCCTCCCCCTTTTTTTACTGCACTCCATGGTGGCACCCTGGTAGCGATCGAGAGCGTAGAGATTATTTCCAATGACAGCTGAGCTATCCCTCTGCTTCTGGGTGGGTCGATAGCTGTGAAAGAGGCAGGGTTTAATTCCGAGGGCATGTTCTCTTGTATGACATCTGAACCCACCTGGTCTCTGCAGCAGGAGTGGAACTGTAGGCTTCAGGGGTGATCTAGTTGAATGTGACAGCTGGATCTTGTGAGTACAAACCTGGCCCGGCTGCTATTAGACAAACACAGGTCTCTCGGCATGTAGTGCTGGCTTGTGTGCTGGCTTCAACAAGAGCTTACTACACGTCTTCTTGCTCCTGCTGCATCACTGTTGTCTAACAGATTACTGAGCAGTGCCGCCTGAGAGGCACACGTGGTTAAATCAGATGAAGTTCAGTAAGGACAAATGCAAAGTACTCCACTTAAAGAGGAACAATCCATTTCACACCTATGGAAAGGTCAGTGACTGTCTAGGAAGGAGTCCTGCAGAAAGGGATCTAGGGGTCATAGTGGCCCACAAGCTACATATAAGTCAACAGTGTGACACTGTTGCAAAAAAAGGCAAACATGATTCTTGGACTCAGAGGGGTAGCCAGTTAGTCTGTAACTGGAAAAACTTAAAAAACAACAAACAGTCTAGTAGCACCTTAAAGACTTTAAGGTGCAGCTACACTATTCGTTGTTTTTTAAGTTTTTCCATGATTTTACTAGGCATTTAACAGAAGTGTTGGGAGCAAGACACGAGAGGTCATTTTTCCACTCTACTCTGCACTGATTAGGCCTCAACTGGAGTATTGTGACCAGTTCTGGGCACCGCGTTTCAAGAAAGATGTGGAAAAATTGGAGAGAGTCCACAGAAGAGCAACAAAAATGATTAAAGATCTAAAAAAACATGACCTCTGAGGGAAGACTGAAAGAACTGGATTTGTTTAGTTTGGAAAAGAGAAGACTGAGAGGGGACATGATAGCAGTTTTTAAATACCTAAAAGGGTATTATGGGGAGGAAGGAGAAAAATTTTTCTCTTTGGTCTCTGATGATAGGACAAGAAGCAATGGGCTTAAATTGCACCAAGGTAAGTTTAGGTTGGACATTAGGAAAACTTCCTAACTGTCAGGATGGTTAAACACTGGAATAAACTGCCTAGGGAAGCTGTAGAATCTCCATCATGGGAGATATTTAAGAGCAGGTTAACTAAACATCTATATAGGACAGTCTAGGTGATGCTTTGTCCTGCTGTGAAGGCAGGGTCTTGATGACCTCTCAAGATCCCTTCTAGTTCTAGTATTCTATGATTCTATGCTTTATTTTTCTATCATTTTCCAGGTGCAGAAAGTTTTGAAACTCTTGGATATTATCAACATTCAAGACACGCAAGCTAATAAACTAAGTGGTGGACAAAAAAGAAAGCTGTCTCTTGGGATAGCCATATTAGGAGATCCACAGGTAAAAAAGAATGGTCATACACATCGCGTGCACGTATTGAATATGTATTTGAAAACTCAGTCACTGAACCTGCAAAAACTTGAACACATACTTTTTAAGAATTTGAAGTGGATTAGTCAAACCATATTCAATCTCTGTGTGGATGCTGTCATTCAAAATTTAATTGGCTTTAATTCAGTTTAGTTTACTTCCGAAGTGATTTAAAGCCACTTTAATTCTGAGTAACATGGACTACACAGGCATTTAACGTAATTTAACAAAGCCACTTCAAATCTGTATGTTTAGTTAATTCATCTTAACTTTCCTTAATGTCCCCATGAAAACAAGACTGTGGCGTTGCATTCTGCTTTTAACATCCTCTGAAAAGAAAACTAAGGGCATTTCTACACTTGCACCCTCTTTCTAGAGAGGGATGCAAATGAAGACATTCAAAATTGCAAATGAAGCCGGGATTTAAATATCCCGCGCTTCACTTGCATATTTGCAGATTGGCGCTATTTCAAACTAACATACGCTGTTAAGACATGGTTATTTCAAGAGAAAACTGTTCTCGAGAAATAACTGGTGAACCTCATTGTATGAGGAATAAGGGTTATTTCGAGAGAAGGGTTTTCTCTCGAAATAATGTGTCTACACAGCGTGATTTATTTTGAAATAGCGCTATTTCAAAATAGCGCCAGTCCACGAATATGCAAATAAAGTGCGGGATATTTAAATCCTGACTTCATTTGCAGTTTCAAATGTCTTCATTTGCTTCCCTCTCTTGAAAAAGGGTGCAAGTTCAGACATACCCTAAGAGGTTAAAACCGCTCATCTGTACATGTACCAAAAAGTATTCCTTATAACTGGGTCTGAATGCAATATTACCAGCTCTCGGGGTTTGGCAATCCTCAGTTAGGTCCCCAAACCCAAGAATTTAATGTAAAAATCATGAGATTAAATAAAATGGAGGGGTTCTGTTTATTTACTTGCTGGTTTGGGGGGCAGTCAGGTGCACTCTGGTCATGTTTTCCTGCATTCCTGTTGACAGGTTTTGTTATTAGATGAGCCAACTGCTGGATTGGATCCCCGTTCCAGACACTATGTGTGGAACCTACTGAAAGAACGTAGAGCTGGTCGAGTGACATTGTTCAGTACTCAGTTCATGGATGAAGCTGATATCCTTGCTGGTGAGACCAGATCATCTCATTAGATAAGAAGACTTGACAAGTAGATGGAATAAGATTTTATTAGCTGAATTTTCTTGTAGAATGGACCTTGCTCTGGCTCACTTCCTAGGATGAACTCGTGATACCGTTAAATCAATGGCAAAATTTCCATTGCCTTTAGTGGTACCAGGATTTCATCCTCATTGTCTTTAATAGAAGTTTTGACTCACTAAGAACTGTAAGACTGGCCCTCCCAGGAGAAGAAAAACTAACTGAACTACATGGAAGCAATTCAGGACTCTGCTTCACTGATAAGTTCCATCATCATATTGCTCCTTCTCTTGCAAGAGTTTCCCCACGTTTTTCATGTACCCTCTCTGCCTTAATTCCTCTTTAAAAAAACCCCTTTCTACTAGTAAATTATTCACTTCATTTCTAACCTCTGCATGCCCATTTTTTTCTTGAATTATCATTCCGTCTTGTAATTAGTTATTAAACCAGCATTCTATTAGAAGTTGCACTTTAGGTTTTTAATGTTATAAATGACTAAAGAAGAATTCATTCTAGCAAGATCCATTATATAAATTATTTTATTTTTCTCTCTCCTTAGACCGGAAAGCATTTATCTCACATGGGAGAATTAAGTGTGTTGGATCGTCTCTGTTTTTGAAGAAAAAATGGGGGATTGGTTATCACTTAAGGTATTTTATTTATAACTGTTCCTCGTATTGCTAAGTTTGTATCCCAGACTTTATTTGATTCCTAGCAAGTAACGACTCTACTTCTTAATATAGATTAAATGAAATGAGTATAAAAGGAGTGCAAATAAGTATAAAAACTTCACATGCATTGAGGAGACTATATCAATCTATTTCCCCAACTTGGCACATGCAATATCTGTGGTTCAAGTGATGAAAATAAATATATTTTTGCAGTTAATTTTATTTTTAAGGGACTACGATCTGAGATCACCTCTCATCTGATGTGATGCCTCAGGTGTTCAGACGCAGTTTACGGCTGATTATTTTCTCTCTCTTTATTGTGCTGAATTTCTCGAACCCTAGTAATGAAAGGTTCCATGAAGCGAATAAGATTCAGTTCTTCAGGTTCAGCAGCTGTTGTCTTAGAAGACGCTCCATCCTAAAAGCCATCTTTCTTTTGGACCTCATCCTCAGATTCTGGGCATCTTTTTTGTAAGGTGCTCAGCACCTTCAACACTTTTCAGTAGACACTGAGTTTACTAAGCACCTTGCAGGATTGGGCCTGATACAGGATTGCTGATGGGAGGGGGCAACTGCCTCGGGGCCCAGCAATTCAAAAGGACCTGGGGCTCATGGCTGCCTTTGCTGTTTATGCAGCAGCAGCTGCTGCCAGACCCTGGACCCTTTAAATCACTGCTAGAGCCCTGTGTGATGCACTTCTGGCTGCCTGGGGTAGGCACAGCACACTCCAGATGGTATGAGGACTACCTGAGTGAGGCTAGCCCCGCCCCTTCCAGTCCAGCTCCGCCCCTTCCACTCCAACACCACCCCTTCCAGAACACAGAGCCAGCCCCCTGCCTTGACTTGCCCAGGGGCCCAGCTAGTCTGTCCGCCCCAATGGCCCTTTGTAAGCCTTTTATTTTTTTGGCCAAACATTTCCTGTAGATAAAATCAGTTAAATTCCTAACCACTTGTTTTAGAAGCATCGGGGGCAGCCGAGTGAATCTGTACAGGATAAACTTAAAAAACAACAAATGGCCTGGTAGTACTTTATAGACTAGCAATACAGGTAGATGGTATCACGAGCTTTTGTGGGCACAGCCCACTTCTTCAGATGACCGGAGTTTTGAGTTTAGGATGTGCAGACCCAAAATAAATAAGGGGAAGGGGGAAAAAAGGAAGGGAATGGGAAACAAGGAGCAGAGGGTATGAAAATATCAATGGGAAAAACAAGTAGGCAGAGCTGGTAGTCTATAAGCACCTAAAGATTGGATAGTTAAAAGAAGCAGACAAGGATCATAGGATAGCAATTAGATAGGAAGGGTACTAACGCAAGAATCTACTCAGAAAAAGAGCCGTTGGCACCTTGTTTTAGTACATTAGCAAATCCATGAGGTTGGTACAAACAAGGAGTTGGTAACAAATTCCTCAGTCCTTACTTAGACAAACTTTCCATTGAAGTTTTGTCCAAATAAGATCTGCTGCAGGGATTGAATGTTGTTCCAGAATAAAGACAATGGGAGCTGGCTTTCTTGGTATGTGACATCATAATGAAAACCACATTGTTCCTGTTAAAATGCAAGTGTTTGCCTTTTTAATATGCACAGGATGCATGTCAATGAGGGTTGTGACTCCGGGAGCATGATATCCCTGATCAGACAATACATTCCTGAGGCCACGTTCACCGGGCAGAGTGAAAATGAACTGAGTTATGCACTGCCCTTAGAAAATGTGGATAAATTTCCAGGTAATTGTATATTTATGTAATCCAGAATCCACCATGCATGCAACTATTTCTCTTTTTTCGATGAATGTTGAGATAAATTGTATCCGATGCTTAAATTCCACCAGGAATGTAACCTACAGATGTGGAACTACTGCATAAGGATTTTTTTCCCCAGGATTTTAGTCGTTGTATTTATTTAAGATCCAAATATGTGGTCGTCTTCCATTCATGATGAAGTACATTCAGATATTGAACTTGGGGTGTTTTTTTTCTGCCAAAAGCAGGGTGGTGATGAAGGAGACTGAAAGGAGACTGAAGGTAAAACACTGGGTTCAAACATAAACTTTAGTTTCAGTTTAGTTGCTTTAATTTAGATTTTTTTCTTAGAGTCTGCAAAGGGTCAAAATTTAGAGTACATGCTTCTTCATAAGAGTTCTACTATTAAAATATGTGTTTCCAACTGGACTGGAAATTCTGTAAATGTAGTCTTACTCATCGCATTTTGTCATGTTCAGATCCAGCTGTACCCAGCGCCTAAACATGCACAAAAGGTTGAAAGTTGAAAAATAATGGTAGGTTGGTTAAACAAACAAATGATGTGAATGTTAGAAAATAATGAAAATTACCAGATAGTGGGCCCATGAATCAGCTGTCTAAATCTTGCTAGGTTGTTTGTAAACATCCAGGTAGCTAAGAGCCCTAAGAAAGAGGACAGTGAGTTGCTTTCACAGATAATTGCCAAGAATTTATCCCATGCAAAAAAAAGGAGCATGGAAGAATGTTCAAAGGTGTTTGAAATTTTTAAAAGTGGACAATCAACATTGGTACCTGCCAACTTTTTGACGGAGCAAAATTTAACTCTAGCCCAGCCCTGCTCGCTCCATCCCCCCTCCCTCCTTCATTGATTATCCCCCACACTTATGGGGCTGGGAAAGTCTAGGGATGGTCCCTTTTTGACAAGGTGCTCTGGTGAAAACTGGCAACCAAAGCACCTGGTATTTTTAGACTCATGAGCATGTGAGTTCCAATACAAATTCCGTTTTAAACTTTAAAAAAATCGGCAGCATTTTATCCCACACCAAAGACTGATTAAAATAGAGACCTGGAGATTTCTGTAAATTCATAGTTGTAATGGTTTCCCTAGGATTGGAAATCAGGGTTATATTCTGCTTTTAGGTGCACAAGCACATGCCAGGAGTTACCTAGGATTTACATTTGTATAGTAAGAGTACAATTTAGCGCAGACAAATTTTAATTTTCTTATGCCTTCAAGATGCGTGTGTTCCTTCTGTCACACAGATCTGTTCTGCGAGCTAGACAATCACTCTCGCCAGGGGATTGTTAATTATGGTGTTAGCATGACAACCCTGGAAGATGTCTTCCTGAAGCTGGAAGGTGAAGAAACAGTTGATCAAGAAGGTAAAACACTGGGTTCTAACATACAGTTTTCAGCCAGGGAAATTGTTCTTAAAATTAATCTTACATTATTTTTCTGCTAAGCATGAAGATGACCTTTTTGGTCATCTTCAGAGATAAATTGACTAGCTAAAATTGCTTTGAATAGTTAACTATATTTTTTTTAAAACAATTGGAAATCCAAACTTGTTAGAACACAGAAAGAGGTCTTTATTTTATTTCTGTCTTGCTATCAAATATTAAGTGGATGATGAGTTCTTGGAAAAGGGCAACAAAAATGGTTAGGGGTATGAACAGCTGTCATATGAGGAGAGACTAATCAGACTTGAACTTTTCAGCTTGGAAAAGGAGAGAGAAAAGGGAAGACTAGACTAAGGAGGAATATGATAGAGGTCTATAAAATCATGACTGTTGTGGAGAAAGTAAATAACACAAAGTAAACAACGTAATATTTGCACAAGTAAATAATATAACTAACACAAGAACTAGGGGTCACCAAATGAAATTAATAGGTAGTGGGTTATAAACAAACAAAAGGAAGTCTTTCTTCACACAATGCACAATCAACCTGTGGAACTCCTTGCCAGAGGATGTTGTGAAGGCCAGGACTTTAACAGGGTTCAAAAAAGAGCTAGATAACTTCATGGAGGATAGGTCTATCAATGGCTATTAGCCAGGATGGGCAGGAATGGTGTCCCTAGTCTCTGTTTATCAGACATTGGGAATGGTCAACAGTGGATGGATCTCTTGATGATTACCTGTTCTATTAATTCCCTCTGGGGGCACCTGGCATTAGCCACTATCTGAAGACAGAACACTGGGGTAGATGAATCTTGGGTCTGATCCAGTATTGCCGTTCTTATGGGCTTAGATATGTGCTTATATAATTATTTCACAAGCTACAACAACAAAGAGGCAGGCATTAAAATTTTAGGAACAGCTGTAACAGAGACTTCATTCTGTAACTTATTTTGCAAAGTCCTCCTGAATTGTCCAGGGAAAAATGTGTGCGAGTGTTCCAATTTTTATTTAAGAATGATAGATGGGAGGAGATTTCTTAAAACACAGAACCTTAAAAGCAGAGACAAAGCAAACATTTTCTACGACACAGAGGCACAACTTTTCAGCTTAATTTGCTCTAGTCTGGTTCTTTGCAGACTCCCTGCTGAGACGCCAGAATACACAGTTCTCTGCAGAGCCCTTGGCCAGCAAACTGAACCAAGAAATCCTTAGAATGTGAAGTGGTAACTTTGGATTCTCACAGAGATTTCAATATACATGGGATGGGAGTGGGGGTTCTGTTTTAAAGTGATTTCTGCTAAGGATGAAATCCCAAACCTGGGATTTTGTTTCAGTTCATAGAACAAAGGCCTGCATCACTCACTGTTTCTTTTTAAACTTCAGAAAATGGATTGATTGTTTTCTGCCTTTCACTCAAGAAAAGTTTATTCTTCTTATACTTCAATGTGTCTACATTGGCCCCTATTCCGTAGTAGGGATGCAAATGTAGCACTTTGGAATAGGCAAATCCGCAGGGGATTTAAATATCCCCCGCGGCATTTGCATTAACATGGCTGCCGCTTTTTTCCGGCTTGTAGATAAGCCTGAGAAAAGCGCCAGCCTGGATGCGATCCTCCGGAAAATAAGCTCTTTTCCGGAGGATCTCTTATTCCTACTTGAAAGTGAAGGCCAGGACTTGAAAATAGGAATAAGAGATCCTCCAGAAAAGAGCTTATTTCAATCTAATTTCAAAAGAACACGGTTGCAGTCTAGACGCAGGTGAAGTTTTTTCGAAAAAACCCCTGAGTCTGGACACAGCCTGATTGTTCATTCCTAAGTGGAGCACTTTTCATTTGTCCTTATTGAACTTCATCCTGTTTACCTCAGACCATTTCTCCAATTTGTCCAGATCATTTTGAATTATGACCCTGTCCTCCAAAGCAGAATATATCTGAGGTGTGATGTGTGACTGCTGGAAGGGATTTGCTTCAAGTTGGGGGCTGTCTGTAGGCGAGGGTTGGCCTGTCTCCCAAGGCCTGTGAGAGTGAGGGATCGTGTTCCAACATAGGTTGTAGGTTATCAATGGCGTGCTGGCGGGATTTAAGCTAAATGGGTGATACCATAGTCTGCTTTTCTTACATATAAAAAAAACCTTTCCAAGGGGTTACATTGAACTCTGAACTTTGAAAACTCTTTGTAGATTATGGTGTCTTCAGCGAGGAGCAGGCAGAAGAGGAAAGAGACTCCTTTCCCGCTGATGAAATGGAACAGGGTCTCCTGTCTCTCTCAGACATAGGAAAGGCGACTGTAAGTGGCATCGCCCTCTGGAGACAACAAGTCTGTGCCGTGGCAAGAATTCGCTTTTTAAAGCTAAAGCATGAGTATAAAGCCCTTCGGTCCATGTAAGTGCCAGCATTTCTGACTGGTTTAGGTGACTCTATTCCTAGCACAGCTGTCTGTGCCATGGGCTGGGATGGAAATAATTCACTCACAAAGGTGTTGGTTCCTAAATCCCATGATTTCTCTGAAGGATTTGTGACCTCACACACTGACCTGGCAGTGTTGTGGGAAAGTCCTGCCTTGCCAAAGCTACACCAAATTGTGCATCCCCTTCCCATTATTAATTCACCAGAAGATTTATCTAGCATTGCCGGTCCTTAATTCTATTAATTCTTATTTGCCTTCATTGAAATCCTTGCTCTGGGATGTGGCTGGGAAGATGCGGTTCAGGATGCAGGCTGCACTGGGTCGGGGGAGGAGAGTCTCAGCCCTCTCTCACTGTAGCAGCTTGGGGCTAGGTGAGAAGCGCCTGTCCATGCCTGCTGCTGTTACTGCTGAGGGATAGAAAAAACTCTCTGAAATATATAGTCAATAGCTATTCCTTTCTCCACCCCACCCCCTGCTGGCCCAATAAGGTTATAGCTGTCCCAGTCCTCATCTCTGGCCCCTTGCTGCCCCCCTGTGGAGATTCTGCAGTATCATTCCCTTCAGCCAGACCCCTCCCTTTTCATTTTATAAGAAACAATCGAATTCCATGCACATCCCATTATCCTGGCACAACCAAGCCATGACCTCGCTTTGGTGTCCCTAGCTCTTACCATTCAGGAGGAGTTCTTGAACAGGCTCATGGATGGACAGACACATTTCTAAAATATAAGTAAGATTACCAGGAGTTTCTTGTTCTGCATGAGGTACACAATTCAATGATTGATATTATTATTGGCACTGTTGGAAGCCCATGTTCTTTCTTTAGAAAATCATTTTGAAATCTCTTGATGGGAGGGACATCACAATGAAAAAAATCAAATTTTTCATTTTATCTTGGTATTTAAAAGAAAGAAAATGTCTAAAAATATTAATGTTTTTGTTTGTTTTTCATATATTTCCCTTTTCTATTAGTCAGTCACTGCAAGAATGAATTATGTCTGTTTGTTCTTTAGATTTTTTTTACTTTTTTCCTTTGTTTCTTCTAATCTCTCCATTTTCAAAATTTTTCCAGTGTTCCACTGTTTTAAGAAAGCTGTGAAAAGTCAGAATTTAAAACAAGAAAAAAGGAGAAAGAAGACCTAGATATTGATTCTATTGCATGTGATACTAAAAATGAGTGGAGGAGGGGGGGACAAGAAAAAAGGAAAAATCAAAATTTAGACTCTTTTGACTTTCAAAAAAGGAAACTAAATAAAATATTATAATTGTGTGTAGCTATGCCCTAGAAAAGTGGAAAAAATAAACAAAATTTCTCTGGAAAGAAAATTCTTTTCTATTAAGTTCTGTTTTCTAGCAGAAAATCTTATTGTAAAAAAAAATCAACTAATTCCTTGGTTATTACAATTAGATCTCATTAGAAGTGTCCATTGGCTCTCTAACCCTTCTTCTCCCGACCAAGCCAGGAGATCATCTTCCATCTGGTGTCTTCTGAGGATGGAATGGACCACTGGGGATATGCTTTTGTGCCTGGGGTTTGGGGGGGTCACAGGAATTTCAGATTTCTTCCCAACACTCCCTATAGGAGATGGCTGCTTCTAAGGTTCCGATTGCGGCGTATGCTGCTGCTGCTTTAGCAGTGGTGTTGACCTGGCATTAGATTAGTGTGTCTGTGTTTGGCTGGGTTTTTTTGCATACCACCATCATTTTCCTGAGCCATATACGCAATAGAATGGAAATTCTGATTTACAAAAGTTTATAACTCAGCCAAACCCGCATGCAATTTGGTGGGGGTCAAAGAAAAGGCACTTATCTACCCCTAGACTAGAGCTTTTTTCCTACCGAATTTTAAAGGCCTGGCATATGCAATGGAGGTGGGACAGCTTTTTAAAATAAAGTGGCAAGAATCCTGATTTCTTAAAACAAGGTATTAGTCAACCTAAATACGTGGGTTACTACCAGTGCCCCCGAGTAATAAGGCAACTAACAAAACATCTTGTTTCCAAACTCATTTGCGATCTGTTCTTCCATCTAGATTATTGCTGTGTGGATTTTTTATGATACCTATAGCTATCCAGTTTATCATGGTTGGCTTATGGGAGCATTTAAATTCTTGGGAGCTGTCACCTGGTCTGTACTTTTCTCCTGGACAGCAATCTCACAAGGAAGTCACGAGCCTCCTAGTCCTCAACAACACAGGTGAGGGGGGCAAAACGGCGCAGCAAGGTTGGGCTTTTTAGCCTTGCAGGGAAATTTGGCAAAGGGGAAAATCCCCCGGCAGAACAGGTGTCCTACAGGTTGGTCATCACACACAGCTACCTGGAGGTGGTGGGAAGAAGCTTCTGTTGGTGCTAAGGCTGAATGAGAAGCTGAGGTAGGATCTGAAGAAAAGAATGGCATTGTCAGCTCGCCTGGAAGGCTTTTGAGGTTTCATATTGTAATGACTGGATGAGGGCAGGATGTGTGTCTGGGTTACCTGAGAGAAAGATGTTGCAAGCAGGCCAACCCTACTGCAACAGAAATGAGCATTCAGAAATTCAGCTTAGAAAAGAGGAGACTAAGGGGAGATATTATAGAGGCCTATGGAATCATGACTGGTATGGAAAAAGTGAACAAGGAAAAGTTATTTACTAATTCCCATAATGAAAGAACTAGAGATCACCAAATGAAATTCATAGGCAGTGGGTTTAAAACAAACCAAAGGAAGTTTGTCTTCATTCAGCACACAGTCAACCTGTGGAACTCCTTGCCAGAGGATGCAGGGAAGGCAAGAACTTTAAAAGGCTTTAAAAAAGAGCTAGATAGATTCATGGAGGTTAGGTCCATCGATGGGTATTAGCCAGGATGGGTAGGAATGGTGTTCCTAGCCTCTGTTTGTCTGGAGGTGGGTGACAGGAGAGGGATTACCTGTTGTGATCCCTCCCTCTGGGGCATCTAGTGTTGGCCACTGTTGGCAGACAGGAATACTGGGTTAGATGGACTTTTGGTCTGACCCACTATGGCCGTTTTTATGAGGAAATCATGAGCCAGATCTCAAAAATTTATAAAACTAACCTAAAAATCATGGGGGTTTTTTTTGCTTAAAATATTATTAAATTATTTGCCTTTCAGGTCCATTGCTTAATCTTTCTAAGTTCTTCATGGCAAATGTGAGGGCTAGATTTTTTTTTAAAATTAAAGCTGAGTTGTTTACGCAGCCTGATTCTGGAGGCTGAGGCTAAAATAGCTACCAATATTGTGCAAGTAGCAATACAATTGTGAGAGGCGGCCGCCCATCTATTACAGTGTTTGAAGATATAACGAGCCCCTGAATGAGAGAGGACAGGGCTGGTGACCCACATTGCCGGGCCCTGAGTAGGGGGATCATATTTCCCTTTGTGCAATACAGGACACCAAGGGGGACCAGCACTTGGGGCTCTAGTGGAAAGTGGGGGGAAGCTGCTGATGCTCGGGCTTCAGCCCTGTGAGGGGCAGGGGGGAGAGGCGGGGATGAGCTGCGGGTGCTCAGGGCTTCTGCCCCAGGGATGGGGAGGGGAGCCACCACTGCTCAGGGCTTCATCCCCATAGTTATGGGGGGGGGGGAAGAAGGGGGAAGCTGCCAGGATTCAGGGCTTCAGCCATGCAGGGGCGGGGGAGGATCCTCTAGCGCTCAGGGCTTCCATGGCTGAAGCACCGAGTGCCAGCAGCTCTCCGCCCATAGCATGCGGGGGAGGGAGGGGGGGAATGGGAGCCGCTGGTGCTTGGGGCTTTAGCGTCTGAAGCCCTGAACAGCTCCTCCCCCAGCCCTGTGCAGGGGAAATATGGGACAATCTGCCAGGAGGAGGCTTTAAATAGGGGACCGTCCTGGTAAAAATGGGACGGATGGTCACCCTAGCCCTGGGCAATATGCGGGGGAGGACTCAGCCCCGAGTTCCCAGAAGGAGCAGGCCTCAGGCAGAAGAGGTGGGGCGAAGGGCAGCCTGCCCTCAGCGCAGCCCAAACCACACCACCCGAGGCTGTGGTGGGCTCAGGACGTCGGCTGCCTCTGTGGTTTTGAATTGCCGGGACGAGGGCAACAGCCCCCAGTGCCCCTCCCAAACAGGAGCAGAAAAATTGTAATAAAATCAGTCCCGTTGAGTTCATACACCATTTGTGTAACCATTCACGGCCCATTTTTCATAATCGACACCACATTTTGGTGTCCCGAATTGACTCAATACTCCGCTGATTCTCTGCACATTTAATTAGTCGACTGACCTGATTCTCTTTTATTTCCGCTTTTTTTACTACTTGTATTACTTTCTGCTGCCTTGCTATCATGCCTATGATACTTCTCTTTTACTACCTTGTCTATGTGTTCCCCCCCCCAACACCTTCTCTCCCATCAGTGCTTTATTTCTTCCTTCCCACTTCCTTACTTTCATTGCCACGGTGCTCACAAGCCCCCACTTTGTCTCAAACTCCCGGTGCCCCTTGGCTCCTTCCCCTCACAGCATAAGCACACTTTCCTCAGCCCACAAAACAACTATCTGTCTGTGGATCCTTCCTTTCCAGCTGCCATCCCATTTCATTCCTGCCCTCCATCCAAGGCACAGTCCACAGTTCATGCATTGACTCCTCCTCTAATTTATACCCCTTCCAATCTGTTTCTTCTCCCTCCTGCTCCACTTGGGCGCCTATTCAGCTTTCCCTTGACAAATCTCAGGGTTTCTTTTCCTCTCTCAGGGCTGACAATGGGCAGCAGGTGGGGACTTGGCCAAAGACCCTAGGAGAATTTTTATTGTTCAATAAGCTTCAAGACTTGTGATTTCTCTGCTGTTGCCTCCATACCAGGTTCAAGCATTCAGGACTTCGTCCACTCTCTGGAGACTCAGAACATAATGTTGGAAATAGCAACAGGGAAAAATATCACTAAGAGGCTAATACATAATGGGGCTATACAAGTATCCTGGGAGAACCAGGTAGCGTGTCTCTTTTTTCCTTTAATAATAATAATGTGTGGATTGTGTGTCAATGAATAAGCACCTGATGAATTAAGAACAACAAGTGGCCCATTTGCATATGCTATTTTTTATATTTGCATAAGTCATTTGCGTATGTTCTTGCTCAAGAAAGTGCAATGTAGACGTAGCCTTCGAGTTTTTGTTTTCTCTTGCTTTTGATCAGAGCTACAGATTTACCGTTATGTGCAGCATAGAAACAATCAACTGCTTTCCAGTGCTTGTGAACATCATTAGCAATGCACTGCTGTGCACCCACAATTCCACTGCACACATTCGAATCTGGAATCATCCATTTTTTAATGTAAGTGGCTTCACGTCGTTGGCAGAAATGCATGGGAAAGAGGTTTCAAAGGGCTCGATATATGATCAAGGTTTTCTTTTAGTAGAAAGTGGTTTTGTTTTACCTTTTGATATGTATGGGTATATCTAGACTACATGGCTCTGTCGACGGAGCCATTTAGATGAGTTTACTAGACATAGGAAAATGTCTAGTAAATGTCTTCATTTACATAAAAATGGCCGCCGTACTGTGCCGATCAGCTGTTTGGCGGCACAGTGGGGCAGTCTGGACATGCCACGGTCAACAAAGGAAGCCTTTGTCGACCACTCCGGTACGCCTCGTGAAATGGAGTATTTCACGGTATGCCTCGTCGACGGAGCCATGTAGTCTAGACATACCCTATTGGTCCAAATTCATTACTAGTATAAACACTGGGCCTGTGTGTACCAGTGGCAACTTTGGCTAATAACTTTTTGCTGTAAATAAGCTAACCAACAAATTCTGCACCATAGCCAGTGAATAAGAACCTTTGGAGGCTCATTGGCCCTTCCTTGTCAAGTGTTATGTTCCACTTCCCTTCTGGCAGTCTCCCTTAATCATTGGGCCTCTGGTGTTGGATAAGTTAGGGGCAGGAAGAGGAGTATGGGACAGAAGAGGCTATGGAAGGGGGCATGAGTACATGGAGGACCCCTGGTAGCCTGTTGTTTCAGACATCCACCTGGGAGGTTGGTGAGCCAAGCTTAAATCCCTGTCCAACATCAGGCAGAAGGGGGAAATCAAATCAACTTTCCCATATCTCAAAGGAGTGCCACAATCACTGTACAAAAAGTGACTCCTTCTCATGTTCCTTCTCCAAGATTGTGTGATTCTAGACGTTTAAAAATGCCTGGGTGGGAGGGAAAAAAACCCATGCCAAGTGGAATGAAATGTGTCCTTCAACCTAAAACCAATTTGTTCGAAGTGTTTCCAAATTTTCAGATTTGATTTGAACCGAACCAATTTTATTTCCAAATATTGCTGAACTGCCAGCAAACAAACAAGAAAATCCCAAAGCTGTTTGCTCTGCTTGAGTTGTGATACCTAAACTAATACAATGCAAATGTTTTCTTCAGATTTATTGTTCCTTTTTTTTTCACCCACAGAGTCATCGTCCAGGAATGTGGAATTATTTTATTATGATCTATCTAATGACCGCGGTATTTTTAGTTCCTGGTTTCCCACCTCACTTAGCAATGAACAGCATACAAGATTATAAGGTAAAATAACTGGATTTTGGCAGACATTATGTCAGTGGAGGGAGAGAAACCAAAATACTGAAAGGTTTGGAAATGGACTATGATGAGAAACACCTCAAAGACCAAGACATGTTCAATCTAGAGAAATGAAGCAGAGAGCAGAGGCAGAGTGATAGCTATGCAGGGTTAATAAAAGAGAGATTAGATATGTCAAATTGCAATAAGAAGAAGAATTGGGGCAATGGAGTGAGTTTCAAATAAATGTTTTGGAACTGCCTTCAGAGAGAATAATCAGGGCTAGAAAAGACAGCATCTGATTAGTCAGGGATGATTTGTGGATAGCGAAATCCACCTTGACTCATTGCAGGTGGATGGGCTAGATAACTGGCTTTGGGATTGTCCAGGAAACATGACCTCTGAGAGAAGATTGAAAGAATTGGTTGTGTTTAGTCTCAAAAAGAAAAGATTGAGAGGGGACATGATAACAACTTTCAAGTATCTAAAAGTGTGTTACAAAGAGGAGGGAGATTTAATTATTCTCCTTAACCTCTGATGGTAGGACAAGAAGCAATGGGCTTAAATTACAAGAAGGGGAGTTTAGGTTGGACGTTAGGAAAAAAGCCATCGGGGCGGTTAAGTGTAATGCCAACAGGTAGAACCAAATGTGGGACATCTGGAGCTTAGTGCATGAGCTAGAAGCCAGCTGGCTATTAGCTAAGGTTATAGATCAAACTCATTATTTTCTCTGTAAGTGTTCTTGGTGTCACTAGATGGGATAGTGCACCACACCTAGAAGGTGTGTGGGTTACATAATCAGTGGAATAAATCACCTAGGGAGATTGTGGAATCTCCACTATTACAGATATTTAAGAGCAAGTTAGACAAACACCTGTCAGAGATCGTCTAGATGATGCTTGGTCCTGCCATGAGTGCAGGGGCCTGGACGTGATGACTTCTCAAGATCCCTTCCATTATTCTATTATTCTATTTGCTCCATATGAGAGTCATCCCTGGATTTGCTGGAATGAAGGTCCATGCTCCTATCAAGACTCTTTGTTCGGGATCTACCTTGTTAACATTTTTAGGCACTGGATAATGAAGAATAAAAACCAAAGCCTGGTAATCCAGGGTCCACCACTCAGTCATTTCCACTGCCATCGGGACAAGAAGCAAGGAGACAGTGAAAAGAAGCAGCTAACGAAGGAAAGAAGAAACAAACGGGGTGAGAGTGACAGCAACGGGTAAACTGAAGGTGGACACTGAAGAGAAGAAGAAAAAGAGGGTCAATAGCTAGAGAGAATGAGAAAGAGGAAAGGCCTAAGATAACTGAAAATACAGAGAGAGAAGAAATGGAGATTTGTTTGCACCTTTATTTCCCTAAACCAATTCTGACCATGAAGCTAACTATTTGGAAGGGCTGTCATTGTTCCTAAAAATGATAATAAGGCCTCTCTTTTTCCTTTCCTTTCCTAGCTAAAAGCTCGTTCCCTGTTGCGGATCTCCGGGCTCTTCCCTTCAGCCTACTGGTGTGGGCAGGCTCTGGTGGACATCCCCCTCTACTTGGTTCTCCTCTGCACCATCTTTGGAATTATCTCAACATTGAGTTCCAGAAATTGGATGGCTGCCAGTGGAGTTTTTGCCCTGGTAAATCGGGTTATTTTAGATCACGGAAAAATAATTCACCTGAGAAAGCAAGAGAGGCAGAAGATTTACCTCACTCTGTCCCCCGGGGAGGGGAGCGATCAAACCAGTCAACTCCTGGCTTCTGGGAGATCTTTTTTTTGGGGGGGGAGGGGCACTAAGCCACTGAAAAATCAGTCAGGGGGCACCTACAAGAGAGAAGCAAAAAAAGCCCCCAAGGAGGCAAAAAATCCCTCATAGTTGTGGGGCCCCCCCAACTGAGGGAAAAGACATGCCCCTTGATCTCCAGCCCCAAGGGGTGGGTGGCTCAGGACTTACCCCTGGGGCCATATTAACTCTTCTGGGGACCTGAGACCAATAGATTTTGAGCCCTCCCTCCCCCCCCCCCAGGCTCTGGAGTAGGACAAAAATAAGGAATTCCGTGTGTGGGAGGGAGCTGCTGGAGAGTGGGCAGCTGTGAGGGTCTGGGTAGGAGGGGGCAGGGGATGAGGGCACACATCTGGTGCAGGTCCTGGGGTGGGGACTCAGATGGCTCCACATGGCACCACCCCTGCTGCTCCCATTGGCCACGATTCCCCGCCAATGGGAGCAACAAGGCTGGAGCCTGCAAGTGAGCCCAGGAACAGAGCTTCCCAGCACTGCTGTGCTGAGCCACTTCCTCCCCTGTGCCAGGCAGAGCCATGGACCGCAGAGTTGCCATCCCTCGTTTAAATTGTAATTTGCCCTAGTTGGTTCTTCCAGTGTCTTCCCCCGTAGGTCAGGGCGAGGCACTGGGACTGTGTCTTGCTGGGCATCCCACTGCAAAGTTTAACATCTGAACCATAGCAAACCTTTTGCCATTTCTGCTGGTAAAAATTCTGAATCTGCCCAAGAGGCAAGACACAGATTTCTCACAGTGAAATGAGAGACCCTGTTTGTGAAAAGGTCCTTGTGTGTGTCCCCTTGCTCTCTCTATCACCCTGAGGGTACGTCTAGACTACAGGCTTTTGTCTACAGAAGTTTTGTCTACAGATACTGTCGACAAAGCTTCCGTCAACAAAGAGCATCTAGACTACATCCAGTTCTGTCAACAAAGCAAGCTGCTTTGTCAACATGACCGTGTAGATTCAAAGGACAGTATAGATGCAATAACGCCTTCTGTCGACAGAACTCTGTCGACAAAAGGTGTTATTCCTTGTAGAAGGAGGTTTACCGCTGTCGACAAAACTGCTGAGTTCTGTCGACGTTCTGTCGACAGAACTCAGCAGCAGTGCAGACACAGGTATAGTTTTGTTGACAAAAGTCCACTTTTGTCGACAAAACCCTGTAGTCTAGACACACCCTGAGTGAAAAAGAAAAAAATCAAGATGAGCTTAGAAGGTATTTACCAACAAGTCCCTAAGAGGTACGCGTGTTCCTAGAGCAGATACCTCTGGGAGTTGTAGTTAGCATTTCAATTTTGCTGTCCGGGAAAGGGCGCCTAATTCTGTTTTCGTTACACCAGAGTAAGCGTACTCTGATGTCAAGGATGAAACTCTGAAGACACCCAAGTCTGAGAGCCAGGGCTGCAAATGTAGCAGGGGAGAAGGGAGATACTGCCCCAAGGCCCAGCAATTTAAAGGAGCCCAGGGTGCCGGCCTGCTGCTAGTGCAGCAGCAGCAGTGGCTGGAACCTTGGGCCCTTTTAAAATGCTGGTGGTGGTCCATGCAGTGTGGTCCAAGCAGCACTGAGAACAGGCTACGATCGGCGTGGCGCTGTCCCAGTGGCATAAGGGGCTGGTTGTCCCTAGCCCTGCTCTCTCCACCTGAGGCCCCGCCCCTTCTGGGGATCTGGAACCATGTCTTCCCACCATTGTCTTGCTGAGAGCAGAACTGTATCCAGGACGACAGGTTTTTTCCCTAACAATAACCATCAAAGCAAGAACACCCCCCACATGTAAACAGTCACAGGTTGCTTCTTAAGTTGCCGCACAACCCACTGCTCAGAGGGTGCTATCGCATTCGTAGGCAATAACTCTTTGTGCTGTTTGACAGCAAAGATGGTCTAATGGGTGAGGGCCTTGGACTTGAAGATGAGAAACCTGCCCTGCCATGTATGTCCTTGTGATCTTGGGCAAGTCACTAAAAATTGCTCTGTGCCTCAGTGTCCCATCTGTACTCTGGAGATGAGTGCACTGCCCTGCATCAGCAGGGTGTGGTGAGGTTAAATACATTGCAGATCATGACGTGCTTTGAGTTCTGCTGATGAAAAGAGCTATAGAAGAGTTAGGTTTTATTCTTATTTCTTGCTCTATTTTCTCCTCTTCAGCACTTCATGTCAGAGTTTCCCCTTCTGTAAAATAGAGATAATAACTCTTAACCTCCTTATAGAAGTATTTTTCATTTAATTGGAGGGTTTTTATATCCCTTGATTTCAGTATTATTTGTATTTAAAGTGAATTAGAGTGCTGCAGATGGGTTTTATTTGTTCATAAATTTTTACTTATCCCTAATAAGAGTTTTCCTCTTTCTAGTTTGCTGGTATCATTAGCTATGGAGCGTCGATGATCCTGTTCGTTTATGTAATTGCTTTCGTATTTCGGAAGCGATGCAACAGCTGTGATTTTTGGTCTTTTATCCTCATAGTGGTAAGCAAATAGCTAGAATATGTACACTATGCTATAAAGTGTATGAAACTATTCTTCAGATTCTAAATCAACCACTGTCATGGCAACTTTCCCACTCTGGCACGATAAATGCAGAAGTGGGGGCCAGCAAAAATACCCCAAAACTTTATCTTTCCAGGCTTTGGTATAAAACTTCCCCCAAAAATCTTAACAACCTAGATTTTGAGAATAAAATCTCCGCTGCCACCACCCAAATATTGATACAAAAATCAGGGGAAAGATCTCGGGAAATCTCACCCCTAAAGTACAAACCAGGACACAACCATTAACCATTACCAGATTAATAAAAAGGAAAGAGAAAGAACTTTTATCATCACCACAATATTCCTGTTGCAAGCATAATGGCTAGATGGAAAAGTAACAAAATAATATACTTGTGGAGAAGAAATCTACCATGGGCCAGGAACTTAGTTACAAAGGAGAGCAGATCGCATTTCCCAAACCATAAAACAATAAAACGGATTTATCTAAACGTTATCCTACTTACAGACTGTGAAGAGTCTTAGAGGGAGACATGTCCCCTTCAATAGCTGGAGAGAAAACTTCCCAAACAAAGGAGGGAAAAATCCCAAAATTCCTTTGTCCCACTTTGAAATTCTTACCTGCATTCCTATTGGATGAATCCACCTGGTTAAGTAAGGGACATAGTTAACCCCTTAGTCCCCAGGCTGCTGACTAACCCTCATGATCTTGACAACCACTTTCCCCCAATCCATAAAACTTGTTGCCTGTCAAAAGAAAGCTCTCATGTTGGTTTGGCATGATAGAAATCATGCTGTGCTGTTACTTATTGCCTTATTACAGGGCTACTCAACATGCAGCACGCGGGCCACATGCAGCCTGTGGCCCGTTTGTTTGCCGCCCACGGTGCAGTTTAGGTTTATAGTGCGGTTTGGATTGATATGTGTTTTAGTAGTTAAATTCCTGGACTACTGAGAAGCCAAAACTAAAAAGTAGTCAATATAATGGTCTTCTGTTGAGATGCGTTTTAGTAGTTAAATTCCTGGACTGTCATTGCTCATTAAAAGTGCTGTCATATCGGTGGAAATCGGGTAACTGTTGCATTTTATTAATATCAGCTGAACTGACTTAAATGGGGCCTGTGTGTTGTGTTGTCTTGCCTTAATCTTTGTATTCATGCCGGTCAGCGTGAAAGAAGCTATTTGCATATATTTGCATGTATATTTGCACCTGGCATCTTAAATTAGCTAATATACCCCGGCACAGTTTGAAAGAAAAGTCTTGTATACCCTGCGGGTTATACTCGTGCGCGGGGTATACAAGAGTTTTTTTACTCAATTCGGAAAAACCACAGGGTATATTCGGGTATGGGGTATACTCAGGTGCAGGGTATATTCGCTAAAATATGGTAGTCCTGCCTTATTATCTTCTACATGTTTACAAATGGATTCCTCCTGATCTGTCTCTAATCCCCCACCAGGTTGTCCTTATTTTCCTTTTTATGGATGGGCACTATATTTGCCCATGTCCAGTCTTCTGGAATCTCTCCCATCTGCCGTGCCTTTTCAAAGAGAATTGCTCATGGCTCAGATATCTCCTCAATGACTTCCTTGAGAATCTTCTTGTAATTAAAAATAAATGTGCAACCTTCATGGTTATGAAGAAAAGATTGAAAAGTGACACCCCCCCAAAAGAAAATCCCTCACATGCCACAAGGCAAATAAGAAGAATTCAACTTGAAAAATTATTTAAAAAAAAATTTTTTTTGTGGGCCTGACTCACAATTTCGGAACACTTTGGATTGGCAGCCCTGCTTCTGACACTTAATAGGTATTGGAGGTAAAAACCAAGGAAGGCAGGTGAATGACAGAAATATGTCTTTCTTCCAAACACCCACTCCAACCCCTTGGCCTCATTTCCTTCCCATCAAACTTTCTCATATTTGTGTTTTGTGTTCAACATTCACCATCTAATAAGTAAGTTCTGTGGTATTCATCTTATAACCCAAAATGTAGTGTTATCCAATTCTTAGCAATAATGAACAAACATTACTTTTTTACTTAGTACTTTCTTGTTTCTTTTTAGACAGCTCTGGTGAGCACCATTATTAGTTTCATCACCATGGTGGTTATCTCAGAAAGCCTTTCCCATTACATCTTTTCCATTCTGATTCCTATGTATCCATTAATAGGCGTTGTGATCAAGTCTATGAAGGTAAACTCTTGTACTATGTCACGCAGAAACTAGTTGCATAACTGGCTTAAGTTTTTTAGAAAAGCAAACCGAACCTCGTGGCTTCTCTGTGGGAAATTGGCAGTAACACATTGAGGAGGGTCTTTTGGTTCCTCTAAGGAGTTGGATTTTCAAAGTTGCCTTGTGCAGTTCCCCTAGATCTCCCCAGAGGTGCTAAAATCCGTGCATCTGACCGAGCTATTAGAAGGGCCTGATGATACTTGTATTCAGGGGTGTAACTATTTCCTGTGTTGGTCCTTTGCCACTGAGGATTTTCAGTAAAATGACAAACAGGCCTGCTGATGGGGATGAGGGGCAAAAGGGGAGAATTGCCCTGCGCCTAGCCATTCAAAGGGACATGGGGCTCTGGCTTCCACTGTTACAGCACCAGATGACCATAGTTAGCTCCTAGGGCTGCCTGGGGGCATTGCACAATGACCTCCCAGGTGCACTGGGAGACAGCCACAATCCAGGGAGCACTCAGGGCCACCTTTCCTTGGCTCCGCCTCCTCCACCTGAGGCCACACCCCTTCCGGGAACATGGAACCATCCACCTTGTCAAGGGGGCTGATGTGGCTGTTGTCTCCCCTGACCAGAAATGTTCACGTAGTTCTGAAATATTTGCTGACCTGTATTTCACTCTTCTAAAACTACATTGCATTATATTCAAACTTTGCAGGATTTCTACTGAATGTATTTTTTTCCCTCCCACAGTTTTTTATGGAAGATGAGTATTTTATTGATTTTGGCCACTGGAGCGATATATTCATATCCATCTTTTCAGTAAGAAACCATTTGAATAGCATGCTGTTATTTTGCAGAGGACACATGTTCTGATGCAGTGATTCTGCATTGCATTTGTATTGGTTGCTGGCAGCTAGCAAAATAGAGTATGACATGTTTCACATCTGCTGGCCTGAGATGGAGAGTTTTCCATTGTAGCCTAATACTCATTGGCAGGAGAAGTTAGTCCATAAACCAAGAACTTGTCCGTTGCCTTACTAAAGACTGCTGGCCAGTTTGAGGCCTTCACCTATGAGAAAGTGGGAGAAGAATATCCGACTCATTCTATACAGAGTAGAACTTAGAATGAATTTACAGACTTGAAAGACTTCTGGCCAGCACCTGATTACACAGAAATAATAATGCTGCTTGTCTGAAACGGTAGGCAAAACAAAATTAGCCCTGGATCATGCAGTGAGTTCAGCCTTATCTTTTGCCATTGGGCTTATACATTAAAATAAGATTTTTCTCTCTCTATTAGTGCAATTTGTTGTCATTTATGCATTAGTTAATACAAATATGAACTCTTTATTCAATTTTGCATACTGTAAACTCCAGCAGCATTGATACAATTTATCCCTCAGGTCTTAAAGACTAATTCGCAATGATCAAGAAATAGTACTTCCATTTATTGCACTTTTCTTCATATGTTTTGCCCCATTATTACCACCAGTAGTGACCCAGGTAGAGATGCCAGTGATCACTAACATATTACTTCCATCTTATCTAGGCCTGCTCTGAATTGGGTTTCATGACTTGGAGGCTAAAACACTGGCAATTGACCTCTGCCATTTACCCATAGACTCATAGGCTGTGTCTAGACTGGCAAGTTTTTTCCGCAAAATCAAATGATTTTGCGGAAAAACTTGTCAGCTGTCTACACTGGCCGTTTGAATTTCCTCGAGAACACTGATGATCTCATGTAAGATCGTCAGTGTTCTTGCGAAAATACTGTGCTGCTCCCGTTCGAGCAAAAGCCCTCTTGCACAAATCATTTGCACAAGAGGGCCACTGTAAACAGCACAGTACTGTTTTCCGCAAAAAAGCTCCGATTGTGAAAATGGCGATCGGGGCTTTTTTGTCGAAAACCGTATCTAGATTGGCCACGGACGCTTTTCCGCAAAAAGTGCTTTTGCGGAAAAGCGTCCTGCCAATCTAGACGCAATTTTTCCGAAAATGCTTTTAACGGAAAACTTTTCCGTTAAAAGCATTTCCGGAAAATCATGCCAGTGTAGACGTAGCCATGGACTCATAGACTTTAAGGTCAGAAGGGACCATTATGATCATCTAGTCTGACCCCCTGCACAGTGCAGGCCACAGAATCTCACCCACCCCTCTTAGAATAATCCTCTCACCTATACCTCAGATATTGAAGCCTTCAAATACTTTGAAGACCCCAAGATGCAGAGAATCCTCCAGCTGTGATCTGTATCCTATGCTACAGAGGAAGGCGAAAAACCTCCAGGGTTTCTACCACCATTGCTACCAGTAGTGGGACGCATTAGAGGGAAAAACCTAGGATACACACAACCGGATAATAGGGAAATAGCATTACAATATGGACAATTAATGTCAACGGTAGCCTTATAATTGAGGCCACTGCCAGCCCACGAACCAGAGGGTACTATTTTGGCATTTATATATGAAATACATTAAGATTTAGAGATGGTCGAATACTCTGCAAGTGGGGCTAGAGATGATGGGTGGGTGCACAAAGGGGCTAAAGAGGTGAATCAGAGCAGGATGCCGGAGTGATCAGTATGAGATAAATACCCGTCTAGAGGAGATGAGACAGACACAGAGAGAGCTGAGTTAAACTCTTCTTTCATCCCTCATGTTAGAACCCTAATAAAATGATACTCATCCTTAAAGTGAACATCCCATTAAGTTAAATCTATGCCATCAAGAGCCAGCAATGCCCCTCTGCCATGTATATTGGTCAAACCAGACAGTCTCTATGGGTACGTCTAGACTACCGGGTTTTGTCGACAGAAGTTTTGTCGACAGTATCTGTCGACAAAACTTCTGTCGACAAAGAGCGTCCAGACAGATTGAGTTCTGTCGACAAAGCAAGCTGCTTTGTCGACAGAACCCTGTAGTCTAGACGCAACCCTACAGGCAATAACACCTTCTGTCGACAGAACTCTGTCGACAGAAGGTGTTATGCCTCGTAAAATGAGGTATACCAGCGTTGACAAAACTGCTGAGTTCTGTCGACGTTCTGTCGACAGAACTCAACGGTAGTGTAGACGCTGGTATAGTTTTGTCGACAAAAGTCCACTTTTGTCAACAAAACTCAGTAGTCTAGACACACCTTATGACAAAGGACAAGGCCGACTTTAGGAAGTGCAGGACCCAATTCGAACCATTTCGATGGGGTCCTGGCAGCCGGGATTTTTTTGTTGACCCCCAAAAAAAACCACACACAAATTTTGGTTGACCCCCGCCCCCCACCCAAAAAACCCCCCAGCACACCAACAAACAACTCACAGCCTTTAAATTCCCAGCTACAGGGCAGAGTCCCGCCTTCCAGCCAAACCCAGGGGCTGACACTCCCTCCCGCAGTGCACCCGGCACGTGAGCACACTTTCGGGTTTAGTGTGCGGGGCCCCTCTGACTTTAGGGCGCGGGGCCCTTTTAGGCATAGGACCCAATTCGGGGGAATCGGGCGAATCAGCCTAAAGCCGGCTCTTTCAAAAGGTACTTCGAAGCAAATCAGACATCAGAAATGGTAACACACATAAACTTGTAGGGGAACATTTTAATCTACCTAAGCGACAAGGAGTCCTGTAGCACCTTATAGACTAACAGATGTATTGGAGCATAAGCTTTCGTGGGCAAAGACCCACTTCGTCAGAAGCATGTAGTGGAAATATCCAGAGGCAGGTATAAATATGCAGGCCAGAATCAGGCTAGAGATAATGAGGTTAATTCAATCAGGGAGGATGAGGCCCACTTCCAGCAGCTGATCTGGAGGTGTGAATACCAAGAGAGAAGCTGCTTTTGTAATTAGGGAGCCATTCACAGTCTTTGTTTAATCCTGAGCTGATGGTGTCAAACTTGCAGAAGAACTGTAGCTCAGCAAGTATCAGACATGCATCTGACGAGTGGGTGTTTGCCCACGAAAGCTTATGCTCCAATACATCTGTTAGTCTATAAGGTGCTACAGGACTCCTTGTCGCTTTTGCAGATCCAGACTAACACGGCCACCCCTCTGATACTTTTAACCTACCTAGTCACTCAATCACGGATTTAAAAGCCGCCATTCTTTTACAAATCAATTAGAGAGAGTCTGCAGAATTGGAATTTAGCTACAGATTTGACTCCGTTACCCCAGGCCTAAACAAAAACATTACTTGGCTGGCGCATGACAAAGCCTATTTTTCTTGCCATTAACATCTGCATTTCCATATCAAAAGCTGTGTATGGGACTTACATAATTACTTAGTACATAAATGCAGAAATACTTAATTACTTAGTACATAAACACTAAGTACATAAATACTTAATTAGCCACATCATCATGGGCCCTATAATTGACAGGTACTTCTGCTGTTATTTATATCTCTTGGTTTCTTTTAATTCCACTCCAATTCATCTGATGAAGTGGGTTTTGACCACAAAAGCAAAAATATATATTCCATATATTTTGGTTAGTTTCTAAGATGCCACTTGTCATTAAATTGCCAATTAGCAGCTCAGGTAACTAGGAGATGCCAGTTCCCATTTTAAGTAATGACAGGCACTTTACCTAAACTGTAATTAAAATAGAACAGTTATAGTGTTGCCGTTTCCATTCATGCCCCATTGAATATTTTTTTCAGCCTTACCTCCACTGTGCTGTTTTCATTTTTCTTCTTCGATGGCTGGAGATGAAATACGGAAAAGCGGTTATGAGAGAGGATCCAATCTTTAGGTTTGTGCCAACACATGCCCTTCTTCATGCTCTCACAGAGAACCCACCCCTTGGCCTTTTCTTGGAAATACAGACAAAGTTTGTTTATTTTTAATTTTCCACAAAACATTTGCCAACATGCATTGATTGTGTAGGCTTCCACATGGTACATTCTGCCCTCCTAAGTTTTTTTGTTTAAAAAAAGGGGGGTGGAATTACATCCAAAACACAATGTTATTAATTTGTATTGTCATGCCTACAAGTCACAGTCCTCGAGCATGTCCCCATTGTGCTAGGCACAATGCAAACACAGCACAAAAAGATAGCTTCTGCACCAAGGAAAATGGTGTTAAATTTGCAAAGCTACATGTTCAAAGGCTAGGAAAATCCAGTAAATAGTTTGCAGGTGCACTTTGATACTATCTTTATCTACAAGATCATGTACTGTTTGTTCTTAACAAACCCAGCCTCCTTCAGAGCACAGAGTAGATGAAACAAAGGTCTGTAAGAAGAGATAGGCCAGTCTCTTGTATTTCAGCCATTGCTCTGGGACACCTGAGTTCTATTCCCAGCTCCTCCACAGATATTCAGTGACTGATGTTGGGGAAGGCTACCATAACACATATGCAACAAGAGGAATTAATTAAGTTTATATGGGAAAGCTTAATTCTGGCATTTTTCTGAACTTCTTGGGTACTTGACTTTCCAAATAGCAAAGAATAAAAAAAGTAAAAGGTCTAGCCATTTGGTCTAGCACTAGTCACACCAATTGTGATCTTGGACAAAGGATAAAATGCCTTGTTTGATTCCTTTGGTCGGCAGAATCCCCCTAAGGAATGAGATCAACCATCCAAATCCTGAAGAGCCAGAAGAAGAAGAAGATGAAGATGTGCAAGCTGAACGGGCAAGAGTAAGGGGAACCATAGCTTCTGAAAATCAGCAAGAGGTAAAAAACTTCAAGTTGTCCTTTTCTGTCTCTTTACTCTTCCTATTTGTAAGTTACCCACTGGGGGAAAAATAGTAAACATCCACGTGGAAATCCAATGATGATTTTCCCCTTATATTTTTCCACTGCATGTTGAAATTGGCTTTCCAAGTGGAATTAGCAGATATCAGCAGAACTGAGAAGGCAACTTTTAAATAGAACGTAATTCGCTTTTATTCTAGTGCAATCTGAAGTGAATGATCTTTGGAATAAGATCTCTTTCAATGTCAAGCATGTTTTTATGAAGTTTGATATTTAGCAATGTAGCCTGCATAAGAGCTAAATTATATAGGCAAGAAAGATAGTTCAGTGGACAGAGCATTGACCCAGGACACAGAAATCAGCTTCCTGCTGTGACACAGAATTATTCTGTGACCATAACCAAGTCACTTAATCTCCTTGGCCACAGCTTCATAACTGTAAAATGGAGATGATAGTACTTAGTAAAGAGATGTTGTGTGTAGAATGAGAGGCACACAGATAATATGTTAATGGGAGCTATATATTCTCTAAATTAGCAAAAAAGCTATAGGCAGTCCCTGAGTTACGCGGATCCGACTTATGTCGGATCCGCACTTACGAATGGGGCTTTCTCGCCCCGGAGCTCGCAGGCAGCAGGACCACCCAGAGCGCAGTGGTCCCGCCACCTCGACCTCCGGGGCGAGAAAAGCTGCCCCGGGTGCCCCTGGTCTGCTGGGGACCGTCTCCAGCAGACCAGGGACACCCGGAGCAAAGCCGGGGAGGCGGAGGGGTCCATCACCTCTGAGGCTTTGCTGTGGCAAAGCCGGGGAGGTGCGGGACTCCGCCGCCGCTGCCGCTTTGCTCCCGGTGCCTCTGGTCTGCTGGGGACCATCTCCAGCAGACCAGGGACACCTGGAGCAAAGCTGGGAGGTG
This sequence comes from Pelodiscus sinensis, assembly GCF_049634645.1. Taxonomy (NCBI): domain Eukaryota; kingdom Metazoa; phylum Chordata; order Testudines; family Trionychidae; genus Pelodiscus; species Pelodiscus sinensis. Next base: position 23,706,131 of record NC_134730.1, on the reverse strand, counting down.
GAGGGGTCCCGCGCCTCTGAGGCTTTGCCAGAGCAAAGCCTCAGAGGCGCGGCACCCCGCCGCCGCTCCGGCTTTGCTCACCGTGTCCCTGGTCTGCTGGGGGGGGGTGCAGCTAGTGGCGCCCCCACCCAGCAGACCAGGGAGACATGGAGCAAAGCCCTGGGCCTGTGGTAGAGCAGGTGGGGCGCTTCCGGTTGGTCCCGCAGCACCGCTCCTTGGCGCTACTGGACCAACCCAGCAGCACCCCAGCTGCTCTGCCCCAGGCGTCCCCAAGTCAGCCGCTGCTGAAACTGACCAGTGGCTGACTACCGGAAGCCCTTGCCCCGGGCTTCCTGGAATCAGCCGCTGATCAGTTTCAGCAGCAGCTGACTTGGGGATGCCTGGGGTTCTTAAGTTGAATCTGTATGTAAGTCAGAACTGGCGTCCAGATTCAGCCGCTGTTGAAACTGATCAGTTTCAGCAGCGGCTGAATCTGGACGCCAGTTCCGACTTACATACAGATTCAACTTAAGAACAAACCTACAGTCCCTATCTTGTACGTAACCCGGGGACTGCCTGTATATGGGATTGACATAACTCTCTAGTAGATTTGACCACAGTAGAACATCTATCTCATCCCTTCACTGTGAAAATTCAGGCATTTCAGTGGCAACAAATTATTCACAGAAAGTGTTCTGAATAAAACCTATGTACAGCAACCTCACACACCAGTGAGAATGACTGGACTGCCTAGGGTTGTGGCAGAGATTTCTTCTTAATAAATTCTCTCTCCTTTCCTTCCTTTCCCCAGAAACCCATTATCATTGTCAACAATCTGCGCAAGGAATATAAAGACAAGAAAGCCAGTTCGGTATTTAAAAAAAGGAAGAAAGTGGCCACCAAAAATGTCTCTTTTTGTGTTAAAAAAGGTTAGTACCCAGGAATGTGTAACTACAATGATTTTGAGGATTGTCTGATTGGAAGATGATGTATGTAGACCACTCATGTGCTAGAACATCTCAGTTATAGACCATCCTTATTGCATTTTTAATGACTGTTGTTTGAGCAAAGAGTTTCTCTTTTGGTTTTTTTCTTGTTTAGGAAATGTGGCAAACATTCTGTCAGCACAGGCAAGTCTTACTAAAAATGATCCATATTTGTTCTAGGAGAGGTGTTTGGACTATTAGGGCCCAATGGGGCTGGCAAAAGCACAACTATCAATATGATTGCTGGAGAGACAGCACTGACTGCTGGGCAGGTAGGTGAAACAGGATAGACTCTGAAATAAAAGGCTGAGCCCATGTCTTCACAAAATACAAGATCAGCGCTGCCATGATTGATCTTCCGGTGTTTGATTTAGAGGGTCTAGCTAAGACTTACTAAATAAAACCCAGAGGGCACCCCCAGTCGGCAGCTGGTACTCCTGCTTCCACAAGGAGTAAAGGAAGCTGGTAGGAGCATTTGCTCCCATTGGCCTTCTGCTGTGAGGAAAGTGGGGATACGTGAAACAAGCGGGGAAACTCTAGCTTCATAATTAACATAGCGGGAGTTGCATATCTTAATCCAACCTTCCCTTTTAGTGTAGACCTGCCCTGAATGACAAACCCACTGCTAACTGTAAACAGTACATTAAGGAAAACCAAGAACTAGGGGTCATCAAATGAAATTAATAAGTACGAGGTTAGCAACAAACAAAAGGAAACATTTCTTCACACAATGGACTATTAACCTGTGGAACTCCTTGCCAGAACTTTAATAGGACTCAAAAATGAACTAGATAAATTCATAGAGGGCAGATCCATCAATGGCTATTAGCTGGGAATGGGTGACAGGGCATGGATCACTTGATGATTATCTGTTCTGTTCATTCTCTCTGGGGCACCTGGCATTGGCCACTGTCAGAAAACAGGATATTGGGCTAGGGAAAACTTTGGTCTGACCCAGCATGGCTGTTCTTAGGTTCAGTCATCAAGTGGTCCCACCTCTGTTACCCATTCCCAGCCTCCGACAAACAGAGGCTAGGGACACAATTCCAACCTATCCTGGCTAATAGCTACTGATGGACAAAAAGGATGTGGCTGCATTGGAAAGAGTCCAGTGGAAGGCAATAAAAATGTTTAGGGGGCTGGAGCACATGACTTACGAGGAGAGGCTGAGGGCTTATTTAGTCTGCAGAAGAGAAGAGTGAAGGGGGATTTGGTAGCAGCCTTTAACTACCTAAAGGGGGGTTCCAAAGAGAATGGCGCTAGGCTGTTCTCAGTGATGACGGAACGAGAAGCAATGGTCTCAGGTTAAAGTGAGGGAGGTCTAGTTTGGATATGAAGAAAAGCTATTTCACTAGGGGTGCATCTACATTGCACCGTAACTCAAAATAAGATACTCAATTTGAGCTACACAAATTGCGTATCTTATTCCAATGATGTTCTGAAATAGCTTATTTCATCATATGGCGCTGCCTACACAGTGCCAGATTTTGAAATAAAGCACTGTCCCAAAATGTCCCTTATTCCTTGTAGAATTACAGGGACATCAGAATATCAAGCCTGAAATAACGGGCTTGCTGTGAAGACGCGGGATAGCTATTTCAGGATACTCCGATATCCTGAAATAGCATTGCAGTGTAGACATAGCCTAGGAGGATGGTGAAGCACTGGAATGGGTTACCTTGGGAGGTGGTGGAATCTCCATCCCCGGAGGTTTTGAAGTCCTGGCTTGACAAAGCCCTGGCTGGGATGATTTAGTTGGGGTTGGGCCTGCTTTGGTCAGGGAGCTGGACTCGATGACCTTCTAAGGCAGTGTTTCTTAAACTTTTCAAGACCGAGGAACACGAAGGCTTTTTTTTTTTTTTTAAGGAAAACAAAGGATTTTTTGTTGAGGGAAAAAAAGGGGGGAGGGAGGAGTTGAGGGAAAAAAGGTTGACAAAACAAAGTCACCTGCCCCTTTAAGGGCAGCCATTTTGAATTCTGTTCTCCACGGCACACTCTGACTGCCTTTAAGAAACACTGTTCTAAGGGCTCTTCCAACTCTAGGATTCTATGATTATGATTCTATGAGCAGAATAACAGATTGTTTGTTCAGGTGCTGGTGAAAGGGAAAGGTGCCGCTGAAGCTCAACTGGAAGAGAGCACAACTGGCTTTCTAGGCCACTGCCCCCAAGAGAACCCTCTCTGGCCAAACCTGACTGTGCAGCAACATCTGGAGGTGTATGCAGCTGTGAAAGGGATGAGGAAAGAAGATGCGATGCTTACCATCAGGCGGTACATAGTAAAACAAATCAAGTTTTTAGCTTTTATTTCATATTTTGGAACGATAGAGCAGAGAGAGAATGAAATTTTACTGAAAGCCAGACACTTCATCTAAAGCAATAAGATTCAGCAGAACTGCCTCAATGTCTTCCTTTGGTTGATGTAGCCAAGCATATAAGCCACACCGAATTTCTCATTTAGAACGAGTTAGATTTGCAGCTGGTGGTGCTAGCTGTATCTGTGTCTAAACTGTAGGTTGTGAAGTCTGGTGCTAAGAAGTGAAATTAGGGGTTATAATCGATCAGTGAAGTACTGTCCACTCTAGACAAGATGGAGAGGATTTATAACAGACTAGCAGATTTCCCCAGCATTGCCTGGGTCTGTAATACAGGAATTTCATCAAATGTACTTTATTTCTTCAGCCCTACACACTCTTATCATTTGTGGGTTTTAACCAAAAACGGGATAGCCAATTTGGTTTTCCAAAAGCATTTTCTTCTAGTTTTCAAACCATTGATGTAACTCTGCCAAAGCAGAGCCCTTCTCCAAATTTCTCTGTTTGATCTCTTTTCTGTAAGCAGTCCTATAAGAAGGAGTCTTCAGATCATGACAAGACTTCAGACAACATGCACTTTGGAAAGATTTGCACCCCTCCATGGGTCAGCTTCAGGAGGGTGTCCTTGCGTGAAAATATACAGTGAGATTAGTTTATGGGCACCTCAGAAATCTGAAATGCAGTAATGTCTGCGTCCATTTTTTCTCATAATCCACAAGAATTCTGCAAAGAGGAGGAAGTGAGCATTTTCTGGCATTAGACATGCCTTTTCCTTAAGAGAAAAGAATAGATGCCCCCCCAAAAAGTCATTTTGCAGAAAGAAAGCAACGCTCCTCCAAGCAATCCTCTTTGGTTGGTGCCATCAGAAAAAGAACTAGGAATGTTAAAACGGAGTGGCCAAAGATTCACCACTAGTGATGGAGAAAGGGTACACCTCTCGTACCAGTGGGGGCATGGTGTTGTGTCACCCAGAAGAGCTGACAGGAAAGGGCAGACCTCTTGGGGTTCCACTGCAAAGCCCCAAAAATAGAATTGTGCTGGTTGTGGAGGAGCATGAGTTCCCAAAGCAAAGTCCACCAGGAGCCTCTACTCTGAGAAACCCTCCACTCTCCACAAGACCTTCTACCAGAACCCAGCTGTCCCTACAAGAGGAACTGCGCCCACTCTTTCCATTGTGCTGCCAAGCTGTTGAATGGTGGGGAAAATCAAATGTTCATTTTACTTCCTTTCTTTCTCCTTCTGCACAGGATAGCAAAGGCTCTGGAGCTTCAGGATCATTTAAAGAAAGCGATCAGGAAATTATCTGCTGGAGTAACTAGAAAGGTGGGTTTTTCTTAATTAAGTGTAAACCTATAATAAGAAAAGCCAAAAAGGAGTTTGAAGAACAGCTAGCAAAATGTTTTTAAGTACATCATTAGCAGAAAGCCTGCTAAGCAACCAGAGGGGCCCTTGGACGATCGAAATGCTAAAGGAACACTCAAAGATGATAAATTCATCACAGAGAAACTAAATGGATTCTTTGCTCCAGTCTTCATGGCTGAGGGTGTGAGGTTGATTTCCAAACTTGAGCCATTCTTTTTAGGTGACGAATCTGAGGAATTGTCCCAAATTGAGGTGTCATTAGAGGAGGTTTTAAGCAAATGGGTAAACTTAACAGTAACAAGTCACCGGGACCAGGTGGCATTCACCCAAGAGTTCTGAAAGGACTCAAATGTGAAATTGCGGAACTATTAACTGTGGTTTGTAACCTATCCTTTAAATCAGCTTCTGTACCTAATGACTGGAAGATAGTTTACATGATGCCATTATTTAAAAAGGGCTCTAGAAGTGATCCTAGCAATTACAGATCAGTAAGTCTAACGTCAGTACCGGGCAAATTAGTTGAAACTATAGTAAAGAATAAAATTGTCAGACACATAGATGAACATAATACGTTGGGGGAAAGTCAACGTGATTTTTGTAAAGGGAAATCCTGCCTTACTAATCTACTAGCGTTCTTTGAGGGGGTCAACAAACAATTGGACAAGGGGGATTCAGTGGATATGACTTTCCAGAAAGCCTTTGACAAAGTTCCTCACCAGAGGTTCTTAAATAAAGTAAGTTGTCATGGGATAAGAGGAAAGGTCCTTTCATGGATTGGTAACTGGTTAAAAGAATGGAAACAAAGAGTAGAATAAATGGCAAGTTTTCGTAATGAAGAGAGGTAACTAGTGGTGTCCCCCAAGGGTCTGTCCTGGGATCAGTCCTATTCAACTTATTTATAAATGATCTGGAGAAAAGGGGAAACAGTGAGGTGGCAAAATTTAAGATAGTTAATACCAAAGCAGACTGTGAAGAGCTTCAAAAAGATCTTGCCAAACGAAGTGATTAAGCAAAAAAATTGCAAATTAAATTTAAAGTTGATAAATGTAAAGTAATTCACATTGGAAAAAATAATCCCAACTATACATACAATATAATGGGGATTAATTTAGCTACAACTACTCAAGAGAGAGATCTACAAGGCATTGAGGTTTGTTCTCTGAAAACATCCATGCAGTATGCAGCAGCAGTCAAAAAAGCAAACACAATGTTAGGAATCATTAAAAAAGGAATAGAAAATAAGACAAAGAATATCTTATTGCCTCTGTATAAAACTTTGGTACGCCCACATCTTGAATACCACATACAGATATGGTCACCTCCTCTCAAAAAAGATATATTGGCATTGGAAAAGGTTCAGAGAAGGGCAACAAAAGTGATTAGGGGTTTGGAATGGGTCCAATATGAAGAGAGATTAAAAAGACTTGGACATTTCCTCTTAGAAAAGAGGAGACTAAGGGGGGGATATGATTGAGGTCTATAAAACCATGACTGGTATGGAAAAAGTGAATAAGGAAATGTTATTTACTTGTTCCCACAATGTAAGAACTAGGGGTCACCAAATGAAATTAATAGGTAGCAGGTTTAAAACAAACAAAAGAAAGTTTTTCTTCATGCAGAGCACAGTCAACCTGTGGAACAACTTGCCAAAGGATTTTATGAAGACTAGGACTTCAACAGGATTAAAAAAGAGCTAGATAAATTCATGGAGGTTAGGTCCATCAATGGCTATTAGCCAGGATGGGTAGGAATGTTGTCCTTAGCCTCCGTTTCTCTGGAAATGGATGACAGGAGAAGGATCATGTGATTAGGGGGCTGGAGCACATGACCTTTGAGGAGAGGCTGAGGGAGTTGGGTCTGTTTAGTCTGCAGAAGCGAAGAATGGGGGGGATTTGATAGCAGCCTTCAACTTCCTGAAGGGAGCTTCCAAAAAGGATGGAGAAAGGCTGTTCTCAGTAGTGACAGATGGCAGAACAAGGAGTAGTGGTCTCAAGTTGTGGTGGGAGAGGTCCAGGTTGGATATTAGGAATCACTATTTCACTAGGAGAGTGGTGAAGCACTGGAATGGGTTACCTCGGGAAGTAGTGGAGTCTCCATCTCTAGAGGTGTTTAAGTCTCAGCTTGACAAAGCCCTGGCCGGGTTGATTTAGTTGGGATTGGTCTTGGCTAGAGCAGGGGGCTGGACTTGATGACCTTCTGAGGTCTTTTCCAGCTCTATGATTCTATGATAATTACCTGTTGTGATCCCTCCCTCTGGGACATCTGGCATTGGCCACTGTCCGCAGACAGAATACTGACCTAGATGGACCTTTGGTCTGACCCAGTATGGCCATTTTTTTGTTCTAATGTTCTTCGGAGATTCTCAGGGCAGCTAACCCCTCCTGCCGCTTGCACTGCAGCAGCTACATCTCTATTTTGAGCAAACTGCCTTGATCAGAACTAGCATGCATATAACTGCTTGAGCTGCCAGCCCTCTTGCTGCAGTCCAGACATAGCTTGTTAAGTCAGTGCGAGCGATGGGTGCTCAGCACTTTTGGAAATTAGGCCACTGATTAAATGTTGCAAATGTTGCTCCCTGCTCTGCCAGAGTGGAATAACTCCACTAAGCTAGTGCAAAGTCCTTGTGCATTGGCACTGGTGTAAATGAAAGCAGAACCCAACCTTTCCTGTTCTGTTTGTTGCAAGTATACACTAGTAACATCTCTGTTTGGGAATTAACCTATTGCTTTGGGCAGGGGGTTAGACTCCATGACCTCTTGCGGTGTCTTCCAATCCTATGATACTATGATTCTATGTGATGGCTGGTAAATTATCTCCAGGAAATAACTTGCGTGTTTCTGAAACATCCATAATGTGAACGAAAAATTCCATTGATCCAGAGGGAGCCTCCTTCTGATACCAGCTGCATGGATGAGACTTTTCACGAAATGGTGAGGCCCAGGCAGGCATTTTGTGCTGCATCACTTTGAGGGACGTTACGTCCATGTAATCTAGTACAGAACGTTGCACCGTTCAGATTGTTCAGCTTCCTTACATTGCAAGCATGTATGTGGATGTGGAGGAAACGAAGTGCAAGCACTGGTCTCTTGAAGGTTGACATGTTTTTTGCTTGCTCTAAATTAGAAAATTTCCAAGTCCTGCACAGAAATGAATCACAGGCATCATTTTTTCCAAAGAAAATGTGTTAATTGCTCTCACATAAAGGCATCCCCACAGACTTCAGGAAGACAGAACATGGCTCCCAATGTCTATTCCTTGTTTTAGGTGTGTTTTGCACTGAGCATGTTGGGGAAACCCACAGTTCTGCTTCTGGACGAACCATCCACTGGACTGGACCCAAAAGGGCAAAGTCATGTGTGGTGAGTCATGCCCGAATCAATGAGTAAGCATGTTTTTAACATCTGAGCTAAATCACCAGCACATAATGAAAAGTTGAGGGCCGAGACTTTCGGGGCTTGGCGGGGGTCAAGCTTCTAAATCCACAATGGAGCTCTTATCAAATGGCCTGTTTCTGGGCATGTTTACGCTGGCGATGGAAGGTGTAAATTCCAGCTGTAATGGACATGTCCGCGGATTGAGCGAGCGTGCTAAAAATAGAACTGTAGCATAAGCCAGCAGTATGGGCTAACTGCCTGAGAATATGCCTAAAATCTCAGATAGAAGCACACTCAGGGTAGCTAACCCATCCTGACATTTTAGCTCGAGCTGTAGAGAACTTGAGCTTGAAGCTCTGGAAGTCCTCTTTGGTATCCCTGAAGTCAACCAACCAGTCAGTTGTCATCAGGCTTAGAAATGGCACCCTCTACTGGCCAAGGTCCTTCTAGTGCAAGAAGCATTGGACCTCCAGGTAAATTAGTACCCCCCGATGATTCAGATTCCTTCCCAGTGGCATAGGAGAGTGAGGTAGGGAGTTACACACCCTATACTATCTCTTCCATCCAATAGAAGTGCAGGGACAGCTGCAGCTTGGATTCTAGAATTAGTAGTACCATGTTTTAGCATCATTGAGAACTCTGGAGGGAGTTCGCATCCCAACCATTCATGATCTGAAGAAAAAAAAATCTGTGAAGACTCTGTTTCAGTTCATGGGAGGGAGCAAAATGTAGTATTTATTTTCCTAAGTCAGTTCCTCCCATCCCTTCTGAGCAGCATTGTCTCGTTGAGAGTTGTTTTCTCTTGAAATGACACAATCCTGGTTCTTCGTGGGCACAGCATTTCAGCTACAGTGGGTCCAAAAAAGAAGTACTGAACCGCTCCGTCCCACTAACTCAGCACTGTGGCAAATCTTATTTCAGAGCAATCCCTCAGTGGATTTGGGTCATAGCATTTCCAAGATTATTTCAAAATACTTTGAAGTAGACACCAGTTGAAGTTGTCATTAGGTTTCAAGTACATTCCTGTTGTCATTGGGAGGGGAAAATACAATCGAAACATTTGGTGAGCACATCTTCTGAATTAATGTTGGTTCTTTCTTTTTAGGAAAGCAATTCGGGCTGCCCTGAAGAACAAGCAGCAAGGAGCCATCTTGACCACCCACCACATGGAGGAGGCTGAAGCACTGTGTGATCGAGTGGCCATCATGGTGTGTGGAAAGCTCCGGTAAGATACAGCATAGATCAGTGGACTAGCAAGATGAATGCTATGGAAGTTCTCAGAGAACAGGCAGATTTTAGGGAACCAGCCTCATTTGTTACGCCTACCAGGGCTTAAATTCTCATAGAGCATTTCCTGAACCCGCTACACTGTTCCTGTTTTCTCCCCTGCCCCCACAACATGCTATAAAGACAATGAGAGGAATGGAAATATTTACTGGAGCTCTGCTGTGGACAGCTCTGGCTGAATATAAGTCTTGATAGCCACTGCCCTAAGGCCTTGTCTACACTAAAATGAAGATTGCCACTGCCACAATCAATCTTTCAGAGTTTGATTTAGTGAGTCTAGTTAAGACTCGCTAAATCAAACTCAGAGGGCACCCCTGCTGGTGGCTGGTACTCCTTCTTGGCTTAAGGTAAGATGACTTTAGCTACATATTCTACATAACTGGAGTTGTGTACCTTAAGTCGAGCTGCTGGGTCTAGGGTACACCTGGCCTTAAGAGGAGAGGGACATGAAAGTAAGATTTTTGGTCCATTAATAAGTATTGGCCACTGTGTTGCTTTCTTTGTCTCCAGGTGCATTGGGGCTGTTCAATACCTGAAAAGCAAGTTTGGTAAAGGTTACTTACTGGAAATTAAAGTAAAAGATCCAGCACAAGTTGATTGCCTCCATATGGAGATTATGAGGATCTTTCCACATGCAGATCGTTAGGAACGGTAAATGCAATACATATCAGGGTCATGAATAATGTTCCCTCTAATCTTTTTCCTCCATGTGTACATTTTTATCTGTGTGTGGAATAATTTTATGTGCACAAGGCATGTGTAAATGTGCACCACCAATAGAGACAAAAACCTAGCTGTGGATGCTCTGCTAATCAGCAGGGTGACATTTGACTCTCTCCTGAGTGGCTACACAAGCACCCAGCTTACAAGGTACACTGGTCCTGAATGTCTACAGAGTTGCTTAGGCCTTGTCGATACTTCCAGAAAGATTGATGCTCTGGAGGTTGATCTTCTGGGGTTCAACTTAGTGGGTCTGGTAAGGACCCACTAAATCAAATGCTGAGGTCACCCCAATAGACTTTGGTTCTCCTCACAGTCATGAGGAGTAAGGGAAATTGATGGGAGAGTTTCTCCTGTTGATCTCCATGGTGGGCTTAGCCCAGAAATTCGGTTTAAGATACATTGACTCTAACAACGCAGTTCTCGTAGCTGGAGTTGTGTATCATAAGTTGAATTTCTGACATAGTGCAAACCCACCCTTAATGTGTCATTCCTGCTACTGGGCGGCAAACATAACAGCCTGATCCAAGATATCTCCTTGGGAAAGACCAGTGGGTTACAGTTTCTAGCTGGCAAGTTGATTAGAGACTGTGATTGTGCCTGGGCCATGCAATTAGATATGGGAGCTTTTTACACCTTCTCCTTCCCCTCCGGACAATGGACAATTTAATTAGTGGCTTGATTTTCAAAATGGACACCTTTTTCTTTTCTCTCTAGGGTTTCCTCTTTGCTGGTGTACAAGGTACCAATGCACAATGCATTGCCTTTATCCCAGACTTTCTCCAAGCTAGAGACAGGTAAGAAAGAAACTACCAGGGCAAGGCTAAGGTCTGTTGAAAAGGACTTGGCAAAGGTGAAACGTATTTTTGTAACCTGTATCTTCCTTTCCCCACAGCCAAACGCACCTTCGGCCTCGAGGAGTACAGCTTTTCTTTGAACACTTTGGAACAGGCATGGGATTTCAGCATTCTCCCTACCTATTGGGAAGGACGATGTGGGGACGGTTTGCATGGGCTGCAGACCTGCCAGGGAGCAAAGCACAAGGATTGAATTTTGGGAGGAGGAAAAACAGATGCTTATGGGAGACAGATTCATGCTCATGATTCTACAGGGAATAGTTACAGCAGGGACTGTCAGAGGGAGGTCCAGCCTGCCCAGTCAGGAAAGGGAGTAACAGGACAGACGTTGCCTGACTATTCCCCTGCGATTCTATCCCAGATTGTGAGGAGCTGCATAGTGAGCCAAGCAGCCTTTTCAAGTCGCTGCTCCCCAAGGCTCCACTTCTCTTATGGGCTGGGCAGCAGAGCCTTGTTGGTGCACGAAGAGATGTGCATGGGTGATGGGAGAATCTAGGGCTGGGGGAGGCCTCACCCCTTTTCCCCAAAACCCCACCCATGACCCCCAGGGAGCCAGGCCCCGCACTGCACCTTGGGCAGCCCGCAGCTCCAGCTTTCCCTCGGCCACCCATGGAGTAGGGTGGTTGCTGCCTTCCCCAGGTCCCCGCAAGCATTGGTGGCCCGTGGTTCCCTTCCACCCTGCATTGGGTTGTCCACAGCCTCCCCGTCTCCCGCACGTGCATCCTGGCTACTCCAGAGTATGGGCAGCCCTTGCATTCCCCACCCTCCCGAAGATGGGAGGGCTTCTGCCTCTCTGGCCCCGAAGGAGAACTGACAGTGTACGGCCCCAGCCTTAGCACGGCTGAAGCCCAGAGAGCCCCAGGAGACCAGGGGGAGCCATGCTGAATGGGGGAAGAGGGTTGGAGGCAGAGGGTGGGTGGGGCCAGCTTGTCAGTTTGGGAAGGCTGTGCCTTCCCCTGCCTCCTATACCCGCCGCCCAGGGAGATGTACATCAGCCTCCTGCAGCAGGGAGAAATGAGCAGACAAACCACGACTGAGTCACAGTCGGTTGTGTGAGTGGCTCGTGGCTGCAATGCCTGGCCTGATGTGCCAGGCATGAGGCTAGGCCATAACTCCCCCACCCCCATCCTGAGTGCATAAATTCCACGATCAGACACTACTCTGTGCAATGTTGCCGTGCCGTTTGTTGGGCATCATGGTCTGAATAGCCCCCGTAAAGCGCCCTTGCTCCATTCCAGCTTCACTTGAAATCTGTCGGGTGACGCATGCGTAGAAGTGAATGAAAATAAAACTCCAGTTTTAGACAGGACAATGGCTTTGTTCCAGTGTTGCTAGTGACCTTTGGGGACATGGTGAACAGGAAACCAGACTGAACTTGGCTGCTTTGAAGAGAGCTGTATCAGCAGAAAACCTGTCCTCTGTGATGATCCTATTTGGGCAACCGCAAACCTTTATGTTGCCTTCATAAAAATGGTAACAGATGTTTCATGTGTTGGTTTATTAGTCCCAGGAAATAACCAGAGCTTTGTTGCTGTCCATTTCAGGTGTTCTTAGAACTCTCCCGTGAGCAAGAAATGAATAATTTTGACACAGCTTTGGAAGGTACTTTTGAATGGAAAAGACTTCACCAGGAAGACCTTTAAAAATACCAACCTGTTCCATTATATTTTATTCAGCATTCATGTGTATGATTTAATAATGCACATATTTACTATTATTACCACACACTTATCAGCATAATAAACATTGTGGCATGTAGCTTTGAGGCTGCTGTTCTTTGGACTCAGAAGTACTTTTTGCTAAATTAGCCTCCATGGTGAGAAAGGAAGATTTGTAAAGGTGAAGGCAGTGGGGTAACTCAAGGTAAATTGCTCCGCTTACAATAGGTGTTGGAGAAGTTCAGGCCTGGAACTGTGAAACAAGTCCATGAACTTGACAGATGGATGTGGACTGTTGATATGGATGGGGAAGCATGCTTTGAAGTGAACAATTAACTACATACAGATGTACCTTGTTAGCATCGTCATCAGTCACCACCATCTAATTGAGATTCAGTCCAATCTTCAGCTCATGCACAACCACACAGAATAATCAATGGAGTGAGAACAATGAGATTCTGTTTTCCACTGGTACAGATAATCTACAAACCATGTTGCAAGTGCATAATCCTTGCACATTCATGGTGATCTCAAGCTTCCCCTTTAGTCTGAAGAGAGCAGAGTAAGAATGAGGGTAAAAGCCTCACAAAACCCCTAAGAGATAAATATTAACCGGAGGGAGGTTAATGAAGCAAAGAAGGGCTAAGTGACTTGACCATAGTCACAAGATGAGTGAGTGGCAGAGTAACTGGAACACAAACATTTCCTGTTCCCATTTCTGTGCATTTCCCTCTGTGGGGAAGTGAATAACTGATAAATGCCATCATCTAATGCACAGAAGGAAGTCAGTTTATATACTGCTCATCATTCTTTCTAACTGAAATTTTATAATTAAAGGCATTTTATATGGTCATGTCCTTTATTATGTTTGTCTCAATGGAGGAGTGATCTGCATGAAGCTGACCCTTCAGTTCTTATGCTTATAAGAAGCACTTGGGATCTTTTTTGGGGGAAAAAGAAATACACTACCTTTACTGAAAATACAATACATGCATTGTCTCTCTCTCTTTCTCTCTCACCCACCTATACCCCCCTGCAGATGAGCTAGTCTAATGGACTTTTACACTGAACATGAGTGAAGAGGTAGGCTCTGTCAGTCTTGTACCAATGCTTCAAGGCTCTGCAGGATTGAACCCAGAATTCTGCGGCAAAACCCCCCATCCTCATACCTGTAAATTCCCATTTGAGCCTGAATTTTGCAATGCCACTCAGCAATCCTTGATTCTTACATGGTGTTAATCTCGGAGCTTTCCACGGTTATCCCTGGGTGGTTATTGTCCGGCTCTTCATCATTATGTCTTGTTGGTCATCTCACCTTTCAGGGGTCTCTGCCTGTCTCCAAGGTTGTCAATTTTGCTAACTCCTTTAGCATCGGGCACAATGGATGATTTCATATCATCTCATAAGAACATAAGAATGGCCTTTGGTCAGACCAAAGGTCCATCTAGCCCAGTGTCCTGTCTGCTGATAGTGGCCAATACCAGATGCCCCAGAGGGAGGGATCACAACAGGTAATTATCACATGATCCTTCTCCTGTCACCCATTTCCAGACAAACAGAGGCTAAGGACAACATTCCTACTCATCCTGGCTAATAGCCATTGACGGACCTACCCTCCCTGAACCTATCTAGCTCTTTTTTGTATCCTGTTGAAGTCCTAGTCTTCACAACATCCTCTGGCAAGGAGTTCCACAGGTTGACTGTGGCTAGGGAACAGGGAGTGACTGCTGCCTCTTGCCTTCAGCTCCTTTGCTACAAACTTCTCGGCTTCATAATCACCACCCAACCCCTCCTCAATTGGCCTTCATGCAATGAAGCCTGGCTTTCTCTCCCTGTCAGGCATTGTCAGCAGTGTTTCCTCCTGTAAGCTGAGCATTTAGGTGACCACCCAGGAGAAATTCAAATGCTGCCCAGTGGATTAGAAGAGTGCCCACAAGCTCTGGCTAAAGGTATGGAAGAATAGCTGCAAAAATCCTATGGAACCAGCTCTGCTTGTCCCTGAGGGAACAGCTGTGATGCTGAGGAGATATGGGGCAAGATGGTTGCATTCGTTTTCTGAGTAGAAGCTCATGTTAGTACAGCCACAGACACCATGAGCCGATGTGCCCTGTGGGGGCTACCTTACCTCAGGAGAGAGAGGCGCCAACGCCGAGAATCGGTTGAGTACCACAGAAACCGTTCTCTCTCCCCGCAGGCAGTACCGCAGGAGGTAGAATAAGGATCAGAGCGAGCAGCGGTAGCCTCAGAAAAAGGGAGACGCCCTTGTTGGGGCACACTGGAGGAGGTAGGGGGCATGGCTGGGCCTTCCTATAGCCCAGAATATTTCTAGATGCCACAACAATTTATTGAGGCAGTTGCTAACTCAGTGCCAGCGAGGACGGTTTTCCAGACTGCTCCAGGGATGGGTACAGCTTTTGGTTTGGAACAGGACCAAAGGTGTCCCCAAGATACTTCTTCACATGCACCCCCTTCTGTTTTTTTTACTGAGCTCTGCTCGGGCCCTGGGATGAATTCAGTGGTCCAGGAACATTTTTAAGGGAGGGGGGTGCTGACATCCTCCGCCTCCCCCACACCTGTCCTCTCCCACCCGAGCTGAGGCCAGGAGCAACACCCTGGCACAGGGCTGGCTACAAAGTCTCCCTCTCTGGTGCACGGGGCTGGCTGCTGGGACCCCCGGCTCGGACCCAGCAGCAGAATCCCCAGCGCATAGGGCAGCAGGTGGGCACAGAGTTGACAGAGGAAGCAGGTTGCATCCTGGTTGCGGGGCTTCAGCACCCCTGTGCCGATAGGAATATTGAGGGTTGAATTCACCTATCACCCATCCAACAAGGTTTTCCACTTGCATAGGGCCCAATCCTGCAAGCTTCTGAGTTCCCTCAAGCACCACTGAATTTGGTGGAAGCCGAGGTCACTAAGTACCCCCAAGGAAGCGCTTAGCATCTCGCAGGATCAAACTCTTATTTACTCGCTGCTTTGTCGCACCAGATTTCTGGGCTGTGACCTTTAGCCATCCTTCCTGTCAGCTCCAGAGTTCAGAGGCGATTTTCTAAGGCACTTTTGGCTGTAACTTTCCTCAGCGTGCTCTCCCTGGCTACGTTTGTTTACAGTATTCAGCGCTCATCCCAGGGCCTTCCACTGCAGCACTGCTAGCTAGGAGAACTGGTAGCCAGGGAAGGGGAGGAGAAATTTGAGAACCATTCACATGCACGGAACCATTTGGCAGCAGGGCAGAGGATAGGACGCTGTTTCCTTTCAGGGACTGTTCTGGTCTCAAAACAACAGTGCAGAGAAACGGAGGGAGCGTGTTCACTGTTTTCTCAGACTTGTCCCAGTGTCTCTGTTTCCTTCCTCAACGCCGGCTGTTGTGAAGGTGAGTTTTTTTCTGCCTCCGTGTTTCTGGACTGTCTGAGCCCTGTCCCCTCTGTTAATGCTTTTCACTCTCTGAAGCTGGGCTGTTAAACCAGTTCTGCTATAGCGAACTAGCCACATTATTCTGAAAGTGCAAATAATTCTGTGAGCCCACTAGCCGCACTCAACCTGACATTGGCACATGTGGCTGGTGGCTAGCATGTTGGCCACCATGGCTAAAGTCTTTGGGATTTACAAATGGTTTTGCACTGGTGTGTGGGTGGGTGGGTGGGAAATTTTTGACCCATTGTTTTTTCCCTCAAAAAATGCCCATTTGTTGCCACTGGAAACTTTTCAGGGGAATGGATCAGTTTTGACGAAAACGTTTGTTGGGAAAAGGGCTGCTCACCAGACCAGCCAATAGCCAGGTGGTTAAGGACTCACAGGGGATGGGGGCAGCTCTAGCCCTGATGAATATTTAAATGAAGTAGAATAAATTCAACAGGACAGTTTAAGCGAGACCCAACTCGGAATGGCCACTGTCCTGAGGGCCAGGATAGTCACTTGGGGTGAGAGGGAGTAATAAAGTAAGTAGCTGAACCTGCATCTCTGCCTTATTGGGGAGGGTCCTACCTATTGGTTACAGTGGGCTAGGTGGTCCCTCTTTTTCCATGAAAATCTTTGGAAAGTCTCTGTTTCTTCCTGAGGCAAAACCAGGAAAAACAAATTAAAATTCTGAAAATTCAGTGGGACGAGCACTGTGAACCCAAGTCTAGCTGGAAATTCTGCTGGAAGCCTGCCATTGGCAGATTCTGCTGCTCTCAGGAGTCATTCTCCAGGCACAGTTTCCCCCATTAGTTGCATGTTCTGCAATGTGCCGAGGGAGGCTGAGGCGAAACGAGAATTTGATGGGAAATTAGACTTCCAACTAAATAATGTTCTCATAAAAACTTCACAGATGGCCATCTGCAGAAAAGGTCAGCTTCGTGTGTAAAAACCCAGTCACTCAAATACCTAAATGATAAATGTTGGCTATGCCACTGCGGTGCCTTGTGGGAGTTGACGTTTAGGTACCTCGTGTCCCCGGTTTCCTCTCCCGAGTGTGTTCGCCAGCAGGGCTAACATCTCCCATGGTGCACTAGGGCCAGGAACTCCCACAGAGCACCATCCTGGCTCATCACAAGGAGGCCCGGGGGACATGAAGCATGACGGAGCCTGGCCCACAGAGGAGACTGACTCCCACAAGGCATTGCAGTGGCATTTCCAAAGGGAAATGTTCGGTCTTTTGCGGATGTGGATGTTGCATTGCAAACTAGAAGATTTTTTTAGAGGGGGTGGTACTGCAAAATTTCCTGCCGGTTCTAGTGCTGAGTGCCTCCTGGGGTCAGCTGACATCAGAGGAGGTGAAAAGTTCTTCGTGTGCTCCTCGTAATAAATAGAGAGAAGCTAGCCTGTTAATGGGGGCAATTGTCCATGGGCCCAGGTGATTTAAAAGGTCCTGGGGGTGGGGGGGTTGGCTGCTGCTACCAGCATCGCAGTGGGTCTAAAGCATGCTTCCTGCCCGCACTCACTCTGCACTGCTTCTAGAAGTGCACGTACCATCCCTGGGAGGGAATGGGGAAACTTTGCACGCTGGCCCCGCCCTGAGCACTGACTCCACAGCTACCATTGGCTGGGAACTGCAGCCAATTGGAGTCATGAGGGGCGGTGCCTATAGCAGTGGCATATGGAGACTGCTCTAGCCTCCCTACTTAAGAACCGCTGCCTGAGGAGTGTGCCGGTCCCCCTCCAAGGTAAGTACTGCACCCCTCGCCCCTTCCTGCCCCCCAATTCCCAGGCCCTGCCCCAGCCCAGAGCCAGCGTCCAAACTCTCCCCCAAAACCTGTGCCCAAGAGCCCCCCCATTCCTGCACCCAACCTCCCTCCCAGAGCCAGCACCCTGCACCCCCTCTTATCCCCAGATCCCCTCTCAGAGCCCACACCCCATGTCCTCTCTCGAGCCCCAAACCTCTGCCTCCACCGTGTGAGGGTGGGGGAGCGTATCCAGTATGCCACGGGGGGGAGGGGATGGTGCAAGCGCGGGTGGGGGGATGTCTCAAAGAAGAGGCAGGACGTGGCCTCAGAAGGGGTGAGGCAGGGGCAGGGCGAGGGACTTTGGGTTTGCACGGTTAGATAGTTGTCAGGCCATGTGGAAGTCCTGGCTGTGCTAGGACACAAGCCAGGGCGTGTGCAGCACCGCCCAAATGTCATGCAGACTCTGTCTACATGGTCACGGATTGTGCCTGCCTGCGGGCCCACCGGCTGTTCTGACCTGGGGCCTAGAATTGCAGTCAGCCACATCCCCTGCTCATCTGTAGCTGATCGGTACAAACCTCCTGCCCCCCAAAAACCAGACCCTCTCAGGGAGACGTTTCCTTGGCCAGGTTGCTTTTTCACCGAGAACCCGAGAGGAGAGGCCCTGTTTTCTGAGGATGGTTTCCTCTTTCCAGGACAGTCTACTGAAATTCCTCAGAGCCACATTCCAAGACCACACCTGACCTAACTGAAGCGAGATTGGAGTAAGGTGCGTGTACACACGCGAGAAATTCATATTAAAAGCAAACTAAAGCTGTTTATAAGTTGTAGCTAGCCTACAAGTTCACAACACTCCCCTTAGCTAGGTCCACTTCAGCTGCTGTTATAAGGTTAAAAAAAGGAAGATGGTACATTTCACAGCGTTCGTTTTTTTCCTCTGATCTTGACATTTGGTCTCTCTCTCTCTCTCTGTTTTATGTGTATTGTGTGTATTACAATTATTCATTTTTATGTCCTGGATCCTAATCACTTTATATTGTGCAAATGTTTACAGCCACCCATCATAGTAGACTTTCATCTCAATGTGTACATCTTCCATCTGGTCTGGGTGTTTGTCTTAAAGTAGCTGGGGAGAGGGGGAGAAGATGTGGCGTCCAACTTGCCCGGGTCCGACCCCCAAGGCTGGGGAGCATGTGCTGGTGTTCCCGCTCCCCTGCAACTCACCCGCAGGGCTGGACCACACAGAATCTGTTAGCCTGGGCACCCCTAAACTCTAGTGTGTGAGAGGAATGTGGGGAGTGTCTTTTTGCTTCTCAGTCCGGGGCTTCTCGCTTGTATGCAGCCCCCTGACTGATTTTTTTCTGTGGGTCAGTGACCCCCGACCCAAAAAAGGTTTTCCACCTCTGCCTTAGAGGAAGATGGTGGGGATTCAATAGCAGTGTTTCTCAACCAGTGGTACAAATACACTTAGAGGTTCTTGAGAGAAGTCTGGAGGGTACATCGACATTACTGAAATTTGGAAACAACTGAAAACTGAATTTTTGTGTTAAGTTTTACAGCACTTTATTATTTTTGTACTTTTTATGATTAAGTTGTTTAAACAAATGTGTTGCAACGGTAGAAAAAAACCTGTGTGTCTGAAAACTGTAGGTACTGGTGGTACTTATAGATTTTTTTAAAGGGGTACTTTATTTAAAAAAAAGGTTGAGAAACATTGTTCTAAAGCATTCATGTCGTGTAAAAGAGATGAAGGGTGTTTTCCCTTGATTCTTTTATTGTAAATTTTACTCTGTACTAAATATAAATTATGGGCACACTCCCAACAATATGTCTCAAATCCTTGACAGCAAATAGTGGATTAATATACTGACTTTCCTGTACAGCCATTAAAAAAAAAAAAAGACAGTCTACTACATAGTCCAGTTTCCTATAAGCATTTGGCCTTGCGGATGGACATAAGAGGAGCTATTTATGTCCCTGTGAGAAAGGGGTTATGAGTTTCGCTTTGAGAGACAGACAGATGACAGAGCCATGAAATGAACCCAGCTGCTCCAAGAGACCTATCCCAGACCACTTGTACCCTCCCTCATGCCACACAAAGGGATCCATAGTGCTGTAGCAATCGAAAAAACCTTTTCTCTCTCTCTCACTCCATTCCAGGAATGCTCCCTGAACATCAGCGAGAGAGCCGCGTGTGTCAACAAACGGGAGCCCTGCTGTTGAAGCACATACTGGTGAAATGGAGGAAGAAAAAGCAGAGTTTACAGGCAAGTCGGAAGAGCTGGGGTTTCCCTAAAGCTCCACTGGGGAATTGGTACATCAGGCAGCTGTCACAGAGCCAGACCGCACCTCCTAGAGCAGGGATGGGCAATAACATGGCAGCAGTCACTGGCAAGCCACCGCTGTATTTACCTGCATGACGGCAGGTACCCGCGATCTCAGCTCCCATTGGCCATGGATCATTATTCCGGCCAAAGGGAGCAGAGGGCAGTAGCACGGAATGGGACACCACTTCCAGCAGCTCCCGTTGGTGGGAACGGTGATCCACGGCCAGCAGGAGCTGCAATTGCCAGTACCTATGGCTTTGCAGGTAAATATAGTGCTGGGGGCCCATCAGGAGCTAACACTAGCAGATCAGCCCACTCCTGTCCTAGAGAGGGCAGGTCAGAGGCAAAATTAAGTCCTGCCCACTCTTCCGCAGCAAGCCATAAGGGTAGAACATCCTTATGCATGACACAATGGCCAAGGTACAGCTGCATGCTGGGAAGGTCTTAGAAATTTTATGTTCCCATTCCCACACAGAGGCCAAGATGACCAAAGGTATTGATATATCTGGCTTGCGCTGTTCTGTGGGACTCAGGTGCCTAAATGCCTTTAGTGACCTAGGTCTGAGATTCTGCATGTGGAACGCCGACAGGTGGGATCGAACCTGCGACCTCTGGGACTTAGTACCAGAGCCTCTACTGCATGAGCCTCTACTGCATGAGACTGTTCCTGAATGAAGGGATTTTCCAGATCAGAGGAGGTCCCTTCCCTTATGGCCCCTCCTGAACTCTGCCCCCTGGCTAGAGCTCCAGCCCAACTTCACTGCTGCCTGGCCAGCTGTGGCTCCTCAGGCCAGAGATCTCTAGCCGCCACTGGCCCCACTGCTGCTGGGGCCAGAGGTACCTGGCTGTCACCGAGGCTGGAACTCCCCAGCCCCCTATTACTGCCCAGCTGCTGGGGCCAGAACTCGCCACTGTGCCACATCCCCCCCGGACACAGAGCTCCCAGCTGAGTCCCCCACCTCCACCCCTGCCCTACAGCCAGACCTCCCTACACCTATGGTCCAGGAGCATCTGTGGTCTTGCTGGACCTTGGATGTTGCCAGACCAGAGAGTCTCTGTTAAGGGAAGTACAACCTGTATTCTCTCTGTACGTGATCTCGGTGCCGCTGGACGGTACACTCTCCCCAGAAGGTGTGCGGTTCACACGTGGCCTACAAGATGACCCAATGCCATGAAGACAAAGGGCAGCTCTCGCTCTTCAGTTGCTAGTGACCACTCTCAGGGCTCTTTGTCTTTCATTGGCTGTTGTGATTGTCCCGTTACCAGGCTCTCATCGGCTTTAAAAAAAAAAGTCGGTGAACGTGACACTTGTAGGAGACTGAAAGAACCAGAAAGGCGCCCTCAAGCCGAGAGGACGCATTTGACCAAGTCATTTGACCTCCCATCATCTCCTGGTGGAGGCTCGGCTCGGGAGGTCATTTCGACTCTAAGGATAGAAAAATCAGTGGCATTGTGTGGTCAGTGGGGCTCCTGGGGCCCAAGAGGGTTCTGCGTGTGGCCCGTGAGACACGTTGTTTACTGTTCCCCATCCACTGGGTTGCCAGATTCTGCAGGTTTCAGTCCACGTGGGGCGTTCCCCCTCCGGATATTATTAAAGTGACATGCATACGGAGCAAGGGCATAGGAAGCATGGGGGAGGTCTAGGTTGGATATTAGGAAAAACTGTTTCCCTAGGAGGGTGGTGAAGCACTGGGATGGGTTCCCTAGGGAGGGGTGGAATCTCCATCCCTAGAGGTGTTTAAGTCCCGGCTTGACAAAGCCCTGGCTGGGATGATTTCATTGGGGTTGGTCCTGCTCTGGGCAGGGGACTGGACTCGCTGACTCCTGAAGTCTCTTCCAGCCCTGGGATTCTATGATTCTAAGCCAGGTGCATGCTGAATGCATACAACATTGTGAGAGCCATGCGCTCCCTCTGCAGCCAATCACGGTGCTGCTAAGGGTGAATTCCCCTCCCCCAAATTTTAGGTGCACAAATGCCCAGGAGGCCGTCTGGGTGAGGACAATTTTGCCACCCACCAAGATGGAGGACGGCCACTCCTGCAGCCCGCTCACTAGCCTAGCTTGCCCCTCACTCTATAATATCTTTGGCCTTATGGGAATGGGGGTGGCTAATGGGGGTGGTGACTGTGAGGGAATCCGCTGGGACGGCCTGGTCACTCATCAACGGTTCCCAAAGTACCTGAGAAGAGTCAGAAATGGCCATTCTAGATGCTGTGACTTTTCGACAGGAGGGAGGCCCCTGAGCCGTGGCGGCAGGCTCCATCACATGGCCACAGTGTGGCGTTTGCCTAGAGAATGGGCATGTAGGGAAGGACAGAGTCAGGGCCTGCTGTGACGCTGAGGGGATTTTATTCACCTTTGTTATGCTGCATGTGATTTCTACTCTCCTCTAGTCACCCCGTGCCTCAGTTTCTCGGGGCACTGCACCAGTACCTAGATGGGGGTGGGAATTTCAGATGTGACAACCTCCCACCTTTACACAGTGGCTGATGCCCTTTATAACTGGAGCCCAGGAGGGGGTGTGTGACCAGGTGATACCTTTTGCCAAGGAAGCAGGACAAAGGCCGGAGAGGGGGCCTGGAACTGGGTGGGTTTGGGGCACAGGAGGGGAGCGAGGGTCCTAGCTTGGGGGGCCCTCTCCCCAATATGGATTGTACTGGCTGCTTCTGGTTACTGCGCTGGTAAGTTAGTTCTATGCTGTGTCCCTGTCGACTAATAGACCTGTTCTACCTGCTGGCTGACAGTTGCATCTGGCTGTGGATGGGGGTGCAGGGCCTGGTGACGCCCCCACACCTGCTCTCCCAAAGTGCATGGCAAAACTCTGTCATGGAATAAGCCCCTCCTACAGGCTGGTCAGTTGATTTGCACGGGTGCATAATTGTGCATAATTTGCTTCAATCGTTTTTGTTTGTTTGCTCCCTAGGAATTGGTCCTCTCGTTAGTGATACCCCTCTTATTGTATCTGAATATAACGAGTGGTTGGTACATGCCACAGTTTTCAGTACCTTCCCACGACTTTGGGCGTGTCGATAAGATTCATGCTTCCAGCTATGGACTTCAGTATACTCCAGTGACACACACGACCAGACAAATAATGCAGCATGTGGCTTCGGATTCTTTTATGAAGGGTGCGTTCTTGCTTCACTTTATTATGCTGTTGTGCATTTTACATCTTGTGACGGGGTGAGGTTACAGGAGACCCTTTGGGGTGCCCCCTGGAAGTCTGACAAAGCCACTGCCACTCCCCTTCTTGTTCTCTGGGGCTACTCACCACCTGGGCCTGCTGAGCCAGCTTCCTGGTCTCTCCCAGCCAAGGCACAAAGCTGAGATGAATGCTCCTCTTACAAGCAGTGCAGACACTAAAATACTTCAGGTCCAAGGAAAATGAATTATTTAGGTAAGCCCCCTTTGACAATGAAAGGAGGAATGTACACACCAATTGCTCCCCAGCTAATAATTATTTACATTGGATCGGATAGAAAATAAAAGTGATTTTTATTAAGTACAAGCAGTAGGATTTAAGTGGCAATAAGTGAAAACAGGCTGAGCATAATAGGTTACAAATTCAAAATAACAGAATGCACTTAGCTAACTCACTGAAACCTCAGCGTACAAACTCATTACAAACTCCCCCCAAAACTGTTTCCTTTCCAGCAAAGCCTTCAAAACTAGGGCTGTCCCTCCCCCTAGGGTCTTGGTTTCCCTCCCTTGGATGTGCCAGCCAAAGACCAAAACACTCCTACTTTCCTATTGTTTTTAAAGATTCCCTTATTGCATGGGGAGTCACCGGGCCTGTCCCTACCAACCAGTACAGCCGGTCCCCAAGTTACGAATGGGTTACGGACCAAACACTTGGCCGTAACTCAAAATGTTCGTAAGTCGGACCCCATTGAGTTACATTGCAACTGCGCTGTTCGTAAGCGTAGGTCGCGTTCGTAACTCAGAAACCGCCTTTACAACCGCTTAATGGGAGGTTTGGTCATAAATGTGAATGGTTGTAAATCGACCGTTCGTAACTCGGGGACCGGCTGTACTAAGTCTTGAGGACAAAAGGCTATTTGCATAGGATTGCCTAGAGCAGTGATTCCCAACCTTTTTCCCCATGGAGGAAGCCCAAAAATAATTTTTCATATTCCGAGGAACCCTTGCCTATGAAAACATTTGCTTGGCCAGAAAAAGAAAGTTGACAACGGGGAGCGCAACTCAATTACTGCTAAATTATTGTCAAGAAAATTTATTTGTAAAGAGCTGTTTTATTTATATATGTGTGTGTGTGTGTGTGTGTGTGTGTGTGTGTGTGTGTGTGTGTCAGCTTATATTATAAGAAAAACAAATTTTATTTATTTAGTCCACGATTTCTAGCAGAACCCCTGATGATGGTCTGTGGAACCCCAGAGTTCCGCGGAATCCCAGTTGGGAAACACAGGCATAGACACTGCGGCTGCCTTCATTAACATATTTAAAACACATAAAATATTCCCTACTCTACATATCTAGTGTTACACACAAGAATGCTACATACGCCGAAATAAGATAAACAGATCTAGTGGATTAAGGCATGAAGATTGATAGGTTACATGAAGTAATTTGCTCAAAGCACCTTTGAGTTATGTATATTTATATCCATAAGTCAATTTCATGAAGCATGGGGGAGGGGTGAACCGTCACACATCTCCTATGTGTCGTGAGACTTTTTTAAATTTGTATTTTTGCTTGCACTTGAATACAGAATGAACCTTTCTAGTCCATCACCCTCAGGACCTGTCCAGTTCCAAACCTGAGAATTTTCTGGACCATGGGAAGTCCATATTGTCTAGCAGCATTACCAACACTTCCCCTGCTTACTGGTCTGTTAGAGGACAGTTAGGAGTACATTAGAACTAAATAACAGCACAGAACCCTGAAAGCCAGGACTGGTGGCTGTAAACAAACTATGTGGGACTGTAGGAAACTTGGCCACACCCATGAAAAGTGGACATCCAGCTAACTAACATCATTCTGGACGATGGATGTTTCCAGACGTGAAAGTTCTGGACTAGAGAGGTTTGACCTGCATTCGTTAGATATGAATCTCTAATGCTGGAAGATGCCACGGACAGTCCACCTGGGTGGTGCTAATGAATAGCAGGGGCCAGATTCTCGCTTGTGGCCATGCTTCACTCAGTGCAGAAGAGAGTATGTGGGAGTACCAGTTATGGTGCTCCAGTTCTGATGGCCAGTCTGCGTTGCTATTGACCTGGTGTTTTGTTGTGTGTTTTTAGAGAGCAGCCTTAGGGTTGCTCTTTCTTACTGCACTGGTGTAAGGCTGTCTATATTCATTTTTCGTAATATGTTGCCCCCCCACCCTGGCTTTCTCTTCTTCTGTTTTTAATCAGTTGCTCTATATTTTTCACTTCTCTCTTGGATGAAATGCTGTCTCAAAGTTCCAAACGCATACTTTTGACATGCACTTGACATTAGAAAAAAGTGTATCTGTGCTTCTCCAGTTTTATTGGTTTATGTTGCTCACCCTAAAAGTGATAAAGTCATGTGATGCTTTGGTAGATGGGAGTTATACACACATGCATTTATTTTTCTTAAAAATAACAGGTATACGTATTTTTGAAAAGACTGAAGAATCATCAGAGCTGGAAATAAATGATACGACATTTTTTAATCTTATAGAAGTTAACTTTAAGGATGATTTCTCTTATGAGTTATCCTCCCCGGATGATTCTACATTCCATTTACAAACGGACAACATGAACCATCATTCAGGTGATTTTTCCCATTTCACAGAAATAGCTGTGGATGTCAATATTTTTAATCTTTCAATCTAATCACAAAGTATATAGGTATAAGTGAAATTAAAATGTGTCTAGGTATAAAATTAGTGTTCAACCAACCAACTATTTTCTGATACTGATTCAAGTGTATGAGTAATCTATCTATTAGGAACAAATGGTTGGGTGACTTTGACCACCAGCATTTACAGAAGTAGACAACTTGGTCAAAGTTCCAACAGCCACTCAGAATACACAGGAATCGGTGGAGTCAACAGCCACTGCAGGTCCCGGGGCAAAATGGTGGGGGAGTCGCTCCACACCAACAAAAGGGGTGAGGCCGAGAGTGGAAGGGGTGGGGCCCCTTAGTGGTGCCCAGAATCACTGTGACCTGGTGCAGCAGGCCTCTTTGGTCCCCATCCCACCTGACCTCACCTCCCACCCCCATCTAGCAGGAACAGAGCTGTCTGGGACTCTGAATTTGGTCCCGTGAGAAATTCTGATATTGAAAGAAAATAAATACATAAATGCTGAAATTCCAACATTTCTCACAAAACAGAATTTGGGGGAGGAATTGTCTTGGCTCATTTGAAATGTTTTGTTTCCATTTAAACTTTCAAGAATTCTTTTCAGTTATTTCTTTTTGCAATGAATTTTTATTTTTAATTTAGAATAGAAAATAATTGGTGTTAAGACTTGATAAGTCCCCTTTTGCCTGGTCGTTGGCTTGCTCATTGATAATTTATGTTCTGACCAGGTTTGCGTCTGGGTTTAGCAATCCTGAATATCGTGACTGGTATAATATCAAATAGAAATAAAGTGACAAAAATATTTAGAGAGAAAGTCACTTCAATATGAAACCTCAAAATGTTCTTTCCACCTTATTGAAGCACTTTTCCACCCCCTCAATGATATTTTCTCAAAAAGGACACGTTTTCCCTGCAATGTTTTAAGTTGAACAAATAGATATTTTCTGCCTGAAAAAAAAATCACTTGGAAATTTTTTGACCAGTTCTACATAGGAACTGCCTCACAAGCCCAGTGTTCTGTAAGCCCTCTGGCAAGGGCAGCTGGTTGCACAATCTCTGCTCCTTTTACTCCTGATTGGCTTGGAGGAAGGTGAGCGGCATGACTTTTGCATGCCAGATCAACCTGCTTGATGGGCCAGATCCGGCCCGCAGAGAACCTTTTATCTGCCCCTGGGTTAGGGATACCATTCCGGCCTGTCTTGGCTAATAGCCATTGATGGATCTCTCCTCCATGAACTTATCTAGCTCTTTTTTGAACCCTGTTAAAGTTCTGAACTTTACAACATCCTCTGGCAAGGAGTTCCACAGGTTGACTGTGCATTGTGTGAAGAAATACTTCCTTCTGTTGCTAACTATTAATTTCATTTGATGACCCCTAGTTCTTGTGGTATGGGAAGGAGTAAATTACTCTTCTTTATTCGCTTTCTCCATACCACTCATGGTTTTTAGAGACCTCTATCATATCCCATCAGTCCACAACAAGGGAAAAGCTTTTTCACTATATGTACTCCACCTCCCCAACCCAAGGAAGTTCGGTTGCCAGAAGCATTCTTCCACTGACCGAGCGGTTTCTGTATCAAGGGTTAGGTCAGCATAACTACAGTTCTCAGCAGTGTGGGGGTTTTTGGGCTGCCATGCCCATAGTGTAGACGTGGTCTGGGACCTGCCAGTGTTGGGTATTGAAAGAGTACGGTGCTATCTTTACAACCTGGTCATACCTGAATGGATAGCTCCTAGCTTCACCCTGTCTTTTCCTGTTGTTACAGTGTTTTTCTGCCCATTGTGAGGGTGCTTTGGTAGTGTCTCTTAGTACCCTGTCCTCCTAGCTTCACTCTGTTGTTACAGTGTTTCCCTGCTTGTTGGAAGGGTGCTTTGGTAGAGTGTGTTCACACCAGCTGTTGCACTAGCACTCTTCCCAACCAAGGCATAATGTGCCCTGAAAAATCCATGAGATGGGAATGACACTCAGTCAAGTGGTGAAGTCCACTGAAGTCAATCGGGGGTTTTTGGCATTCGCTTCAGTAGGGTCAGGATTTCAGCCACAGAGTACAGTTTACCTGGGGGGGGGGGGGGGGGGAGGGACAGCAGGTGAAGGAATCCACATCCCACAGCTAAGCCTCTGTGTCACATATTCCCACGACCACCCCTCACCATGCTATTCTGCTTTCTTTTTTAACCTTTCCTAAAGAAAGCTGCTCTGATGCCATGGAGGAGGATTACGTCACTTGTGCCGTTATGACTGCGTTGGATTCAGGATTTGTTGCCCTGCAAGCAAACATCGACGCGGCCATCATTCAAGTAAGTAGTGCGGGGAGCTTGAAAGGCCGTTCCTGCGAGTGAGATTATCAGCCCCCTCAGCAAAGCAAATCAGTGGTGAAATTCTTGATGTGTAGATTGAGCTCTTAGAGACGTGAGATGTAGTCATGTCTGTAGAACGGGATGAAATTCATTCTAAGGAATAGCTGAGGGGTGGGCAAATACCGGCCGCAGGCCAGAACTGGTCCACCAGGGTTAGCCCCTGGTGAGCCTTGCACCTCCGCAGTTATAGGGACCACAGCTCCCATTGGCTATAGGTTGCCGTTTCCAGCCAATAGGAGCTGCAATTGCACCTGTACCTACGAAGGCACAGATAAATATAGTGGCACACCAAGGGCTAATAATAGCGATCCACCACTGTTGTATTGTATTGGCATTGGAAAAGGTTCAGAGGAAGGCAACAAAAAAGATTAGGGGTTTGGAACGGGTCCCATACGAAGAGAGATAAAAAAGGCTTGGACTTTTCAGCTTAGAAAAGAGGACAAAGGAGGACTATGACGGAGGTCTATAAAATCATGACCGATGTGGGAAAAGTGAATAAGGAAAATTATCTATTTATTTCCACAATATGGCTATGTCTACACTGCGAGTTTTTGTGGCAGAGAATATGCTAATGAGGGGCTCATTAGCATGAGTTGCGATGTCATTAGCATATTTTCTGCCGTTTCTTTTTGCACAAGGGGTTTTTGTGCAAAAGGAAACAGTGTAGCCACTTCTGTTTTGTGCAAACCTCCTGTTTTGACGAGATCCTTACGCCTGTCCTGGAGAGACTTAAGGATCTTGTGGAAAAAGGGAGGTTTGCACAAAACAGAAGCGGCTACACTGCTTCGTTTCATGCAAAACCGCCTTGCTCAAAAAGAAACGGCAGAAAATATGCTAATGACATAGCTACTCATGCTAATGAGTCCCTCATTAGCATATTTTCTGCCGCGAAAACTTGCAGTGTCGACAAAGCCTATAAGAACTAGGAGTTACCAGATGAAATTAATAGGCAGCAGGTTTAAAAAAAAACCAAAAGGACGTTTTTCTTCACTCAGTGCACAGTCAACCTGTGGAACTCCTTGCCAGATGATGTTGTGAAGACCAGGACTTGAACAGGGTTCAAAAAAGAGCTAGATAGATTCATGGAGGTTAGGTCCATCAGTGGCCATTAGCTAGGATGGGTAGGAATGGTGTCCCTAGCCTCTGTTTGTCTGGAAATGGATGACAGGAGAGGGATCATGTGATGATTACCTGTTGTGTTCCCTCCCTCTGGGGCATATGGTATTGGCCACTGTTAGCAGACAGGATACTGGTGTAAATGGATCTTTGGTCTGACCCAGTATGGCCATTTTTATGTTCATCCCTCAACTACCTGAAGCAATCTCAGAACCACTAGCAATTATCATTGAGAATTTGAGGAGGGCAGATATGGGTCCAGAGCAGTGGTTCCTCTTATTTTTCCATCTATGCAAATAATAAATGTTGTGATGCACACCACCACCAAATTTTGTGGTGCACCACCCATAGAAACACATGCTGCCAGCTGTGGGTGTTGTACTATTCAGCTGGGCAGCGTTTGAATCTCTGCTAGGCGGCTGCCCAGGTGGATTGAGAAGGGCAAATATTATAGCTGTCTTTAAAAAGTGGAACAGGGTGGAACCAGGCAATTATAAGACCAGTCAGTCTCATTTGGATGCCTGGAACAAATAATGAAACAGACAGTTTGTAAGCTCCTAAAGGACACTAGGGAAAGAAGTAATAGCCCACATCGATTGTCAGGAACAAATCACATCGCACCCACCCTGTTTCCATTCTTTGACAGTATTATAGACTTCATGGATGGGGGTGGGGAAGCGGGAAGCACTAGATGATATATCTTGATTTTAACAAGATTTTTGACACAGTGTCAATTGACATTTACCTAAAACAACCCTCGTGAAATATGGGCCTAGAGGAAATTACTCTTAGGGGGTGTAAATAACCGGATGAAAAAAATGCAGCAAATTAAGTTTTAAGTTAGATAACAGGAAAACCTTTCTCACTACAAGGATCACCACGCACTGGAAAAGGTTCCTGAGAGTGGAGATGAACGCTCCATCACTGGTGTTTTTTAGAAACAGGGTAGATTAAGGGTACGTCTACACTACATGGCTCCGTCGACGGAGCCATGTAGATTAGTTTATTGGGCAAAGGGAAATGAAGCAGCGATTTAAATAATCGCCGCTTCATTTAAATTTACATGGCTGCCGCGCTGAGCTGACAAACAGCTGATCAGCTGTTTGTCGGCTCAGCGCACTAGTCTGGACGCTCCCCTGCCGACATCAAAGCCCTTTGTCGGCAGCCCCAGTAAACCTCATCCCACGAGGAATAACAGGGCTGCCGACAAAAGGCTTTGATGTCGGCAGGGGAGCATCCAGACTAGCGCGCTGAGCCATGTAAATTTAAATGAAGCCACGATTATTTAAATCGCCGCTTCATTTCCCTTTGCCTACACCCCTCATCTCCATGGCTCTGTCGATGGAGCCATGTAGTCTAGACACAGCCTAACACTTGTCGGGGCGATCTAAATATATTGAATCCAGCCTCAACTTAGGAGGGTGGACTGGGTGACCCCCTGAGGTCCCTTTCTCTGTTTCAGAAATACTGAGCACACCAGACAGGGTGCCCATAGACCCCCCCCCCCCCCTGATTTGGTTCAAGTGCATAAATGCTGCAAAAGGAAAAGGGGCCCAGTGTGTAAGGTATTAGTTTGGAGTGCTGGAGTCCAGGTGGGATCCCCATGTCTGCCACAAGTTTCCTGTGTAATCTTGGGCAAGTCAGTTAGCCTTTAGGTGACTAAGTTTTCCATGTGTAAAATGGAGTGAATAGCACATCCCTAACCTCACAGAACATAAGAACGGCCACGCTGGGTCAGACCAAAGGTCCATCTAGCCCAGTCCCCTGTCTGCCAACAGTGACCAATGCCAGGTGCCCCAGAGGGCGTGAACCGAATGGGTAATGATCAAACAATCTCTCTCCTGCCATCCATCTCCACCCTCTGACAAACAGAAACTAAGAACACCATTCCTTACCCATCCTGGCTACAAGTCATTAATGGACTTAACCTCCGTGAATTTATCTAGTTCTCTTTTAAACCCTGTTATAGTTCTAGTCTTCACAACCTCCTCAGGCAAGGAGTTCCACAGATTGGCTATGTGAAGAAGAACTTCCTTTTATTTGTTTTAAACCTGCTGCTCATTAGTTTCATTTGGTGGCCCTTAGTTCTTATATTATGGAAAAAATAAATAACTTTTCCTTATTCACTTTCTCCACACCACTCATGATTTTATAGACCTCTATCCTATCCCCCCTTAGTCTCCTCTTTTCCAAGCTGAAAAGTCCCAGTCTCTTTAATCTCTCCTCAGATGGTACCCGTTCCAAACCCCTAATCATTTTTGTCGCCCTTCTCTGAACCTTTTCTAATGCCAGTGTATCTTTTTTGAGATCAGGAGACCACATCTGTACACAGTATTCAAGATGTGGGTGTACCATGGATTTATATAAGGGCAATAAGATATTCTCCGTCATATTCTCTATCCCTTTTTTAATGATTCCTATCGTCCTGTTTGCTTTTTTGACTGCTGCTACACACTGCATGGACGTCTTCAGAGAACTATCCACGATGACTCCAAGATATCTTTCCTGATTAGTTGTAGCTGAATTGGCCCCCATCATTTGTATGTATAGTTGGGGTTATTTTTTTCAGTGTGCATTACTTTACATTTATCCAGGATGAATGTGTTAAGAGACTTAGGCCAGGTCTACACTGCGCCAGAAATCCAACTTAAGATATGCAACACCAGCCACGAGAATTGCATAGCTGGAGTCAATGTACCTTAAACTGAATTTCCTGGGTAGCCCTCCTATGGGAGGTTGGGAGAAATTTTCCTGCCAAATTCCTACACTCCTTGTGATGCCGTGGATTACCAGGCTCAATGGGGGCCTCATCAGCATTTGATTTAGCAGGTCCTTATTAGACCCGCTAAATCAAACCCTGGAAGATCGATCGTTGGAGCATCTATCTCTGCATAAAAATAAACAAGGCGTTAGAGATGCCTGAACACTGTGATGAAGGCCCTATAAGTATCTACAATAAATAGATCATGTCTGAGTGCACTATGATGATTTGCTGCAACGTGAATGCATTTGCACCCCAGCTACGTTTGTTAAATATTCATTGTATTTATCTAGCACTTAACATTTTAAAACCAGTGTGCAGATATTCAATTCGTATAGCACCCCAGTGAGGCTCGTTACTCCCTTCCTGTTGAGAGATCTCGTGATCAGAATTAAAATTCAGGACTGCCTGTTTTCCAAACCCATGCAGGCCTCACTGCCCCTCCGCAGTTACAGTCTGGCTGGAGAAGTTGTCATGTCTCCCATGCTGCATAGTCAACATTGACTGACTCTGGAAAGTTGTCACCTGCTCCTAACTCTGTGTTCCCTTGCCAGTATACAGCATGTGAGGCCATCAATCTGCCTCAGCTTCCCAAAAGCCCACCACAGAGCAAGCCACTGCATGTAGGCACACTTGCATTTGCATGAAGCCCTGGCATCTTTTTGAAATCTAGTATAACTTCCCCATAATTGGACTATCTTGGTGTGTAGCACCATGTTCATAATAATACTTACCTCTTGCATGGCACTTTTCATCAGTAGATCTTAAAGTGGTTTACAGAGAAGCTCACTACCAGTAGGCCCAGTGTTTTTTTTGTATTTTTTTTAAAAGTGCCAGTGCTCCAAGGAAAAAGTTGAGGAAAAAAAAAAACCCCACAGTGGTGGGCCCAGCATTGCCCTTTTAAGAGCTACGTCTCCTTTAAGATGGCCATTTTCATTACAGAGATGCCAGTACTGTCACACACACACACACACACAAAAAAGCACTGAGTAGGCCCATTTTACAGATGGGGAAACTGAGAGGTTAAATGACTTCCCCAAGCTCCCCACGAGGCTGAATCGCCCTCTAATGTTCTGTCTGTCCACCCAGCCACACCATCTCAACATTAAAGCCATTTACCACTGGAAATCATACTCCAAAGGCAGACTTGCCAAGAAAAATATCCCAATGTTACCACCAGCCCTCCCATTATAACGCGTTGCTCCTCCTGTGTCGAAATGAAACAAACTTTTTTTTGGGTTAGGGGCTTCTGACCCACAGAAAAATAAGTCAGGGGCCGCACACAAGTGAAAAGCAAAAAAACCCAACAAAAACCTCAAAAATCCTCTCTAACATGACTCCTCATTCCCATCACACACCAGAGCGGTGGGGGGCCCAAGCTAGTAGATTGTGTTTCAGCCCCATGGGGGGAATGGCAAGGGGGCAGGCCTTGAGCTCCCAAATGCAGGGGGGGGAACCTCACGCCTCAGGAGCCAGATCCAGACAAGCCAGTGGCCACATCTGGCCTCTGGGCCTTAGGTTCCCCACACCTGGTTTAATGCTTGCAAGAAAATGCCGGCCGTTTGCGCATGCATGCAGGCCCACCACCCCCGCCCTATGCCGAGAGGCTAGATTGAAAATATTTGCTGCTTTGGAAAAAAGCAAGAAATGTGGTGGTGGGGGAGGAGTTTTGCTGGGGACTGGAATTATTTCCACTTGGTGCTTCCCATCCTCTCTTACAGCTGCAGCATCAGGGTCTGCAGTGCAGGATGGCAGCTCCAGCCTCAGTGAGTGCTTGTGTCAGGAGTGAATTATGTTGCCCTTTCCTTCCTGCTAATGGAGAAGTTCGCCGTGCATAGTGTGAGAGCGCTCTCACCGCCGAGAGACACAGACACGCTGTCCCTAGCAATCGGTGGACTGGCCGAAGGAATCTGACCGGCTCCCTGTTTTGTATTTCAGCTGGCATCCAACCACACGGTGATAGAAGAGCTGCGCTCAGTCACGGCCGTTCAGATGGAGTCTGCCCCGTTCCGTATTAGCCAACGTGTCAGCTATGACTTTTTGGTGGTGTGCGCTGCCATGGCGTTCTCTCCACTCATCTACTTCATGTCCCTCAATGTGGCAAAAGATAGGAAGAAGTTAAAGGAGCTCATGAGGATGATGGGGCTCCAGGATGTAGCGTTCTGGTGTGTGAGATGCCTGCTTACATATCTAGGGCAGATAAATCAACTGGGGGATTAATATCTCTAATTAATGCAGCCATGTGTTTAAAGTAAATTGTTAGAAGATGGGAAATTCTGCTGGGTGAGCAAGATGAGTCCTCTCCATTTGCAAAACCCAAGAATGTAAATTAAGCCCGCGTTTACCAGGTTGCCAAAGGAAGGTTGCTAAATATAAGCAGTGCCTCCGTATCACCAGTTAGAGGCACCATGCGTGAGAGTCAGTTGAAGGAATTGAATCAAACTGAGAATCTGTCATGTGTCATGGCCTAGATGACTTGTTGCTTGTTTTTTGTCTACTATCCAGGCATAGCAGGCCATCCACAGCTCATAATGCAGAACTGGGTCTTAATAGAAAGACTTTCAGAGGAACTCCAATAGAACCGGTCTAAAAAAAAAAATTCATGGACTCTCTCTGTCACCACCAGCCCACTATTTTCCCAGTTGTTTCCTACTAGCACACTTTTGGGATTCAAACCATTTCAACCTGCTCTAACTTGGTCATTGAAGCCAATGTGGGTCCGTTGTAGCCAATATAGCTCAGGCTGATTTCTTTTTTGCTACGGAATGGTCCATGTCATACTGCTCTATGATGAGGTGTATGAATCTTTCAGTGCCCGCTTGTGCGTGCCCTGAGGCATTCCTGCTCTCAAACCCAATAGTGTCCCATGGAGGACAATGGCCAAACCTTGTGTCCATTTACTGGGAGACCAGTGCTTAGGAGATGGATCTCCCAGGGTTTGATTTAGCAGGTCTAGAAAGGACCTGCTAAATTGACTGCTGATCCTGCCCCTGTTGACTCTGGTACTCCATTGGGTTGCAAGGAGTCAGGAAAATCAACCTGAGCGTTTCTCCCGTCGACCTCCTACAGTGGGGACACTGGAAATTCAACAGAAAGTATGTTGACTCCGGCTACGCTATTCACGTAACTGGAGTTGCATATCTTAGGTCAACTTTCTCCCCTATTGTAGACCTGGCCCCAATCAGAGTTTAGTGCCAGTTGAAGCAAACACTTCCAGCTAGGAGCTAATTTTACAGATTCGGCATACTATTTAAAGTTAGCAGTTTACAGTGAGGATGGATTAAAGCCCTGCTTCGTTCATGATAGTGTGGAAATTGCAGATTCTGCAATCTTATGCTTCCACTATATAATTTTTATGTTAATTAGCTGACTTGGCATAGTCCACACAACTTTGCATACATTATGAGTATGCAATTACTACTGTGCTAACATTGAATGCCTGTACAATGCAAAAGCGGCGAGGAGACCTGTGGCACCTTATAGGCTAACCAAAGTGTTGGAGCATAAGCTTTCGTGGGCAAAGATCCACTTTGTCAGATGCATGTAGTGGAAATTTCCAGGGGCAGGTATAAATATGCAGGCCAGAATCAGGCCGGAGATGACAAGGTGGATCCAGTCAGGGAGGAAGAGGCCCACTTCTAGTAGCTGATCTGGAGGTGTGAATACCAAGAGAGGAGAAGCTGTTTTTGTAGTTAGTGAGCCATTCAAGGTCTTTGTTTAATCCTGAGTTGATTGTATCAAACTTGCAGATGAACTGTAGCTCAGCAGTTTCTCTTTGAAATCTGGTCCTGAAGTTTTTTTGCTGCAGGATGGCTACCTTTAAATCTGCATTTGTGTGTCCAGGGAAATTGACACACAATTTCCTCCAGGTTTTTGTATGTTGCCATTCCTAATATCTGATTTGTATCCATTGATTCTTTTACGTAGGGACTGTCCAGTTTGGCCGATGTATATAGCAGCGGGGCATTGTTGGCACATGATGGCGCATATTACGTTAGTAGATGTGCAGGAGAATGAACCAGTGACAGTATGGCTGATTTGGTTAGGTCCTGTGATGGTGTTGCTGGTGTATATATGTGGGCAGAGTTGGCACTGAGGTTTGTTGCATGGATTGGTTCCTGAGTTTTCAAGTTTTATCCACAATCCAAGCTGTAATTTTTGAAGACCTTTCCACAATTTAAGTAGGGTCTTACTCATAAGTGAGTGAGCCATAAAGTACACACACTGACCTCACATCAGGAAAAGGAAATGTATAATATAGCTTCTTGTGTAATTTGGAGCTTACTATTTGAAAAATAGTCTGGGAGGAAGACATAGCTAAGGACTTTTGCCAACTGGTGACAAACTCTGCTCTAAATCCCAACATGAAAATGGTGATTTGTGCTCCAGCCTTGAACCTCTGGCAATTGTTTTCTCTCACCTTTGGGTCTCTCTCCCATCCACAAGTTCCTAGTTACAATTGTATAACTGTTTGGGAGGAGCCCAAGCAATTTTGTAAATCTTTACTGTACAAAAGCCAGGGATACTATTGTAGCCATTAGGAAAATGAACTTCACAAACTTTGCTTAGAGAAACATTATGCAACAGTTCTTAAATTGATGTCTAAAACAAATATGTTTATGGGAAAGCATCCAGCCTGAAAATAAATTAAGCCAATGGATTTCAGGTTTATTCTCAGTCAAGCCAGTTTTTCCACTCTGTAAGTCCTGGAAGAAATGTAGGAATTCTTGGTAAGGAATAATAACCACAGTGAGAATGGACATTTTGCCCAGGTTATCTTTCCTGCTTTTCAATCTTCCTATAATCATCTCAGATAAGACTCTTGTTAGTAAACAGAGGATGATGGAACCAAATGAAATTAATAGGCCTCAGGTTTCAAACAAACCAAAGGAAGTATTTCTTCACACAAAGCACAGTTAACCTATGGAACTCCTTGCCAGAGGATGTTGTGAAGGCCAGGACTTTAACAGGGTTCAAAAAAGAACTAGCTACATTCAGGATAGCTCCATCAATGGCTGTAAGCCAAGAAGGGTAGGAATGGTGTCCCTAGTCTCTGTCAGAAGCTCGGAATGGATCAGTTGATGATTCCCTGTTCTGTTCACTCCCTCTAGGACACCTGGCATTGGCCACTGTTGGCAGGCAGGATACCGGGTTAGATGGACCTTTGGTCTGATCCAGTATGGCCATTTTTATGACGTTGATGGATGCATGCTGATTCGTGTCATTTCAGGATTTGTATTTTACATTCTCCCCTCTGATGGGCAAACTAAAGATTGTCCATATCTCACATTCTTAGGGTTGAGTCTGGATTGTCTCCTAACAACATCTAAAAATCAGCGCTTAGTGGCGTGTGTTGTCTATCTGAACTTGGTATATGACCAAGGCCTTTGCTTAGAACTTAGGAAAGCTGGGTTCTATTCTCTACTCTTCTACAGACAGTATGACCTTTCTCAAGCTGAGTAAATGCTGGACCTCAGTTCCCCATCTGTGAATTGGGGATAATTGTTCAACTATACCTCCCATAGGTGTTTTGAGGACAAATCTATTGAAGCCAATGTGACAGTTTGAGCACCACTAATGATAATGCCATCTTGAGAGTTAGTTATTATTAATTTGTTGTTTGTCAACAATGTTGCACTTTCTATTTAGATTCTTTTATCTCCTTTATCTTTATAGCATTTGAGCATCTTCCAGTCATGCATTAAGCAACAGGACTAACTTTTGTCATCTGTGATTCATTCTTTTCCACAGTACAGCTTTTATTTAAAAAAAAAAATCTCCTTTTTTTCCCCTGGGGATTGTGTGTATATGTGATTTTGCAGTGTCAACTGCGGTTAAAAAAAAATCCATGGTGAGATTTTTTTTTAAGCCCTTACCTATGTTACTACTATAACAAGGGAGATCATTAAGACTGAAAGCGTTTTTTTTAAATTTCTTTTTTATTCTCTCTTGCTCCTTTTTGCAGGACAGTCAGCTCTCACAATAAAATGAGACAGGTTTCTTTCTGGTGTTTTGTGTTCTGATTCCCATGCACTATCTCAGGCTATGTCTAGAGTGTAGGCTTGGTGTGCAAGAAGCTTTTATTGGAAGAGATCTTCCACAAAAACTTTTTGTGCAAGAGTGCATCCACACTGCAAAAGGCATACTTCCTCAAAGAATGAGGAATACCTACGCCAGAAAACCCCCTCTGTTCTTTCGATTTTTTGTGTGTGCAATTACGCACTTGAGGTGTGGACGCTTCACAAGTTATTTCGGAAAAATGGTAGTTTTTCCAAAAAACCTCTATAATGTAGATATAGCCTCGGTGTGGTGATTGTTTTGCCAACGCTGCCTGGGAACAGCTCAAGGAAGCCTAATTCATGTTTAGTTGCAAAAAAAATGTTTTCTATTCCTATCCTAGCATGAAATTCTGCTTTTTTTATTAAAATGTAAATGATAAGCAAATGATAAATGGGCAGTATCCATATAAAACATTATGGCGAGGTGTTTTGTCAAAGAAATACCAGTTATTATATCACAGTACAGGCTTCTCTTCCCCCTATTTTTAACAGATTATTGCATGTCCTCACATCCATATCTAAACCAGAAAAGTAATGTAGTGTATTTTGATTTTAGGTTCTCCTGGGGTTTGCTGTATGCAGGTTATATTTTAATTGTGACCATTCTACTTACACTTATCATGAAATCAGATGAATTTATTTACCAGACCAGCCATTCTGTGATGTTCTTCCTGTTTTATCTCTACGGTCTCTCTTTGGTAAGTTTTAGTTTTCAGAAGAAGCACAGCTGCTTCCATTGGTCTGGATTTAAGAGTCCTTGGTTTGGCTACAAACCAAACTTTCTGAGTAGCAGGGCAGAAAGGTCTGTTATGGGCCTGGAGTGTTTAGACAGCCTCTGTACAGATCCTAAATAGAATCCCATTTACAAGTGCATTCTGGGTCAAAATTTGCTGGGTTCAGTTGATTTTCTCAGTGCATTTTCAGTTGCAAATTACATTCCTCACATAATTCAGGGCAAGCTTAGCCAAGACCAAACCAGACAGGAATTTACTTCCACAGTTCAGAGAATGATCCAATGACCCTCGTCTGGGATCTCTCCACTCAACCAGACTTCATTTACCTTGACTAATTAACGCTAATGAGAATTCTGTACTGCAGTATTAGCTTCTCTGCTGGTGTCTCTTAGAGCTGAGGTTTCTTTTTATGGTCCTGTTAAACAAAAACTGGTTTTAAGACTTTGAGCCAAATTCAGACCTATCCAGAGATGCTATTCCGGCTAAAGTGTCTGGAAGATGCCAGGCCTGGTTTAGCCTTTGCATGTTAGACAGACTCAAGTTATCAAGCCATTGAAGGATACTTTGGGCCAGCTGATGACCACAACCATTAAAGCTTTGCTTCAGTGAAAGCAGCATGCCAGTCACCCTAAAACAAGGGTTGGTTCTGTCATTTTTATATCTGATGGTTTGAACTTAAAAAGTTAATTGATTCTGCAAACTAAAAATACTGGTCAATTCATGAACAAGGCAGGATACTTCCAAAATTGGAAGCATTCATGGTCAGGCCGTCCCGTCATAAGATAAGACCTTTAAGACATACCTCAGAGCAGGTTGTTACCTTATGATTATAGCTTCTCCTACACTTGTTCAGTAAAGTTCTCATGGATGGAACACATTGTTAGTTTCAATAACTCGTTTGTCAGACCCATCCTTCTAAGTGCCCTGTCATGAGATGTTAAAGGAGCTATGGAATGCCAACAGTTTTGTGACATGTTGAACCTCTCTAGTCCAGCACTCTCTGGTCAGGCAACTTCCATGGTCCAGCATGATTTTAGTTATCCAGATGTCCACTTCTCATTGACTTGGTCAAGTTTCCCACAATTCAATGAAGTTTGTGTACAGCTCCCAGTCCTGGCTCTCAGTGTTCTGTCTGTTATTTTGTTCTAAGGTTATGTCTACACTACATGGCTCTGTCGACGGAGCCATGTAGATAAGGTTTGTAGACATAGCAAAATGAAGTGGTGATTTAAATAATCGCTGCTTCTTTTACATCAAAATGGCTGCCGTGCTGTGCCAATCAGTTGTTTGTCAGCTCGGCGTGGTAGTCTGGACGCGCCGTAGTCGACATCAAAAGCTTTTGTCGACCGCCCCAGTAAACCTCATTCCACAAGGCGTAAGGGGGCAGTCGACCAAGGCTTTTGATGTTGACTCTGGAGCATCCAGACTACCACGCTGAGTTGACAAACAGCTGATCGGCACAGTGCGGCAGCCATTTTGATGTAAATTAAGTGGTGATTATTTAAATTGCCGCTTCATTTTGCTATGTCTACAAATCTCATCTACATGGCTCCGTCAACGGAGCCATGTAGTGTAGACATACCCTAATTTACCCCTAAATGTCTTCCAAGAACCCAGTTAGCAAGGGAAGTGTTGGTAATGCTGGTAGACTTTTTTGACCTCCTGTGGTTCGGCACATTCTCTGGTTCGGCACCAGTCAGGTCCCGAGGGTGCCGGACAAGCGAGGTTCAACCTAAGACTATATTGTGATTCACTGAGAAATTGATACTAACTTGCCTTTGGTGTCTTTCAGATGTCACTTGCTTTCTTGCTAAGTACATTGTTGAAGAAACCTAAGCTCACTGGCATAGTTGGGTTCCTCTTCACCCTTTCCTTCGGAAGTCTGGGCCTTGCTGTATTGTATGACCAGGTTCCTGAACCTTTGAAATGGGCTTTAGGTCTCTTCTGTCCTTTTGCCTTCACAGCTGGATTTGTGCGGGTATGATACAGAATAACTTCCTTCCTGTGCATCATTCATTGAGGAAAGAATGAAATAATTATCTGTCAAATAGTGATAGAAATGTAGTCGTGTTAGTCTGGGGTAGCTGAAGCAAAATGCAGGACAATGTAGCACTTTAAAGACTAACAAGATGGTTTATTAGATGATGAGCTTTTGTGGGCCAGACCCACTTCCTCAGATCAAATAGTGGAAGAAAATAGTCACAACCATATACAGGCAGTCCCCGACTTATGTCGGATCCGCAGTTACGAACGGGGCTGCCCCAGAGTACACGGACTGTGGGACCTCGCGGTCCTGCCGCCCGTGTACTCTGGGGCTTTGCTCTGCGTCTCCCTGGTCTGTCATTCATGTTAAAATTCGACACTCTCCGGGAAGGAATGAACAAACACTCAAACTATCTTACCCATTACCAAGATAGCTTCCCCAATTATCACCTCTAATACCATTAGCTCACAGACATCCCACTCTCCCCACCTCTAATATCATCAATTCACAGACACTTACCTTCCTTCCTTCCCCCCCCCCCGCATCCCCCTCCTGTTCTGAAATGTGATTTGTCCTTTTCATATGTGTTCATTTTTTTTAATTGTATCCTTTGGTATATATGGTTGTGACTATTTTCTTCCACTATTTGATCTGAGGAAGTGGGTCTGGCCCACGAAAGCTCATCATCTAATAAACCATCTTGTTAGTCTTTAAAGTGCTACATTGTCCTGCATTATCTGTCAAGGCGTTCTGACTCATTGACTCTTCCGAAAAGCAGTCAGTGAAGGATAGTTCATGATAACACCCTTTTCCTAATGAAAGGCTTGGAATCTTTCAAGTCTAGTAATAGACCCTCAAACTCGTTGGTTTCACCTCACCTGCCCCATAAAATTTCATCATCTCCTGGCCTTCATGGCCCTGCATAATGTAATTGCTCCCTACCCTTTGGTTCTCATCCCTTTTTGCCTCAGCCTCTGTATTCCACTGTGACAGGGTGGACTAGGCCCAAAGTCTCCTACTGCACCCCTCCCCAGGGAGGAGAGCAGAAAAGAAGTCCTCCAAGTAGACTAGAGTGGCTGCTTCTCCAGCAGCCCATCAGGGCCCAGAAGGCTGATATAAAAGAAGCTCCAGTTTCTTGCTGGAGCTTGACCCAGGCAGACCTAAGGGCTGACTGGCAGGACAGCTGCATTTCAGACAGCTCTGAGTGAGAGCCCGGATCTGGTCAGAACCCAGGTCCAGTGGCTGAAGACTAGCCTGTAACAGACAACACCATCTTGTAGAACCCTGGACTGGGTGCATTGAGAACTTGACCCCAAAGCCCCGAGAAAAAGGGCTGGACAGAGCAGCTTCCCAGGGACGTAGCCCAGGGAATAAGCAATAGGCTGCAGTAATACTCAGCAGGCTACTTCTACTTATAGGGTCCCTGGGCTGGGACCCAGAGGAGTGGGCAGGCCTGGGTTCCCCCCAACACCCAGCAGCCACAACCAGGGGTAAGAAAAAGCCTGGTCCCAGGCCACTGACCAGAAAGCCTTTTACAACACCCCCAGCCTCCCAGAGAACAGCCGGGCAGAGACATTGCAGATATGCCCTTGGACACAAAGGGTTGCTCACGAGAAGTTGAGCCCCTTCACATCTACCCAAGCTGTCCACTTAAACAAGTCCCAGTTGTATCCCCCTTGAGCGTCTTCCACCTCATCGGCTGCACTAACATCTATTCCTGTTCTTTCCCTTGCACATGGCTGCATTATTCCAGATTGTACATTTAGAAGACAATGTGAAAGGGGTGGATTTTTCTGACTTTTTGGAAGACTCCTACCCAATGTTGGCCCTTTATTTCCTGTTGGCTTTTGATGCGCTTCTCTATTTGACACTAGCCATCTACTTTGACAAAGTCTTGCCTGGTAAGGACGAATCTTATTACAATTTACATGAATGTAAGTGCTTCCGTGCTTTCCTGTTCTCTTAAACTATCTTCTGCAAATAACATGGTTGGACTGGATAGTTGCCAGCCAGGCTGGGGCTAAGGAAATCTCGGTTCTGTTCGGAGGAGCTTGGAAAAATCGCTCTACCAATCTGTGCCTCCCAATTGTAAAATAAGGATAATTGTATTCAGGGCCATCCCGAGGGGCAGGGGACTGGGGCAGTCCCTCTCCTACCTCAGAGCACCAGGTGCAGGCCCTGGGGCAACTCTCCTGCTGCAGGACCTACCTATCCCCCGCTCCACCCCTCCCCCAAACCACGCCCCTGCCCGCACTCCTTTGGCTCCTCCTCAGAGCAACACGGCCCAGGGGATCACAGGGGCCTGGCATGGCAGCAGCTG
Source organism: Pelodiscus sinensis (assembly GCF_049634645.1). Lineage (NCBI taxonomy): Eukaryota > Metazoa > Chordata > Testudines > Trionychidae > Pelodiscus > Pelodiscus sinensis. Next base: position 23,663,003 of record NC_134730.1, on the reverse strand, counting down.
GGTACGACCCTCCCCCATGGGCAGCGGGAACCAGAGCAGCCGGGCAGCCTGCTCTGCTCCACCCTGCCATGCTGCCCTCTCTCAGCCCCCTGCGTGTGGCTTTTCAGCAGCGCCAGGAAGCAGGGTGCAATGGGCCGAGAGGTCGGAGCAGGGTGGAGCAGGCTGCTGGGCTGCTCCGGCTCCTGCCAGACCCCTGCTGCTGCCATGCCAGGCTTCTGTAATCCACCCGTTCTTCCCATTCATAGGATGGTTGGAGCTGCCACCACTGGGCCCCCAAAAGCACAGGGCTGCTCTAATTCCTGTAGGCAGTCCATCTCTGGCTGTACTTGCCTCTTTGGTAAATTGCTTAGAGATTTTTGGACAGAAATTGTTATGAAACCATTAGGGGTCGTTACAGCCGGTATTTATTTTTCCCATTCTGTTCAAGCCCAGATGAATTTATTCACTCCTTTCTAAGCATGTATAATGCTCGGGAAAGCGACAAATCTCAGGACATAGTCCTTTCCGTTTCCCCTCTTTCCTTGCCCAGGTGCCTTTGATAGTATTTCAGAGAGGCTACCGCTAGCGAAAACAGGATTATTCATTCCCTACTCCATCTCTAGGACTGGCCCCCTGACTTCTTGACAGAGCTGAATCGGGTACCCCCTGTGAGGGCGACGGCACCCTAGCAATTTGATGCCGAATTCACTTTAGATTTCCATGGTTTGAAGCTGCCCTTGCTCTCCGGGGAAATGTCCCCCCGACCGCTTTATCGCTCTGTGTCACTGAACAAAAGATTCCGTTTTATTTTTGGTTTCATAATTAGATAAATATGGGACGCGCCATTCCCGTTTGTTCTTCCTGAAGCCAAGTTATTGGTTTAAAGAAAGGCGGAAGGGTGTCCGCAGTGATATCCTAGACCATGAAGAACACAGTGACCAGGGCGTTAGTGATCACATTGAACAAGTGCCTCCAGAATTTCGTGGGAAAGAAGCCATCAGGTATGGACAGGGGAGCATGTTTGTTTGGTTTCCATCCTGCTGAGGCTTATGTGTCTACTGACTAGAGAAATGTAAGTACATGGATTTCTATTTCATCTTCCCCATAAAGCATCCTGGGCTTGATTCTTCAGGTCTGTGCTAAGCTGAGAAATAGAAGACTACTGTGGAAACTCCCCTATGGTGCCTGCCTACCTTTGGCCCATCCTGGAAGCAGAGTTTTAGGAAGAGCCTAGCCCTTTAATTCCAATCTTCATTCAAACCTCTCTGCTTTTTTTCCCCAGCATCAACAATATTAAAAAAACCTATGGCGAGAAGGACAAGACAGTGAAGGCTTTAAAAGGTAAGAAAGGAAACCTCTGAAAGTGAAAACACCTGTGAGTATTTCATCAAAGCACAAAGCTGCCCATGGATCTATGGTTCCCATGCTGTCCAGGGGTATTTTAGTTCCTGGGAAGCACCTAGATACCAAGGTGATGGGCACCATTTATAGAAAGGAGATTCCATAAGGATTTGAATAGGTATTAATGATTATATGAAAAAGGAACATTTTTGGCCCAAGTACCAAGTTTGCTGCTGAGAGTAGGTCGACTGAGCCAAAAGGCCCCCTGTTGGAGACCTCAGGGATCTGCCTTACCCATCCCAGAAAAGGAGCAATGGAGAGGTCCTCCAAGCAGGCTAGAGGGGCTGCATGGGAAGCAACCAATCAGGGTCCAGCAGGGCCATATAAAAAGGAGTGACAGAAGTGAGCAGAGGGGAGAGTTGCTGGGCTGAGCTGCTACAAGGAGCTGGATGCCCAGCTGCCTGAGGGAATTGCAGCACAACCACAGCTAAGTGGGGGACAGGGACTGGGGGAGCGAGAGGCTTCTGGCTATCTGTTTGGACTGGGTAAGGAATGAGCCTGGGGAGGGCTCCAGGAGAATAGGGTCTCCAAGGGGGAAGCCCTGGGGATACAGTCTCATGCCAGGGCTGAGATTATTTAAAGACAGCACCCCGGGTGGGACTAGAAAAACTGCCTGAGAACCACTAAAAGGAGGTCACCAGCAGATACACCCAAACAGGTTGGCCCCGCCACAGCTCCTGTACAGATGTGAGCACTTTTTAGCCCGTTCCATTCGCTGGGCACGTCCCCCACAAATCTGAAAGCACAATGTTTAGGATGCCCATCAACAACCACCACCCCCTCAGCTCTTTACAGAAGAAACGGGTGGGCTTTCCAACCTACTGGGAAAGGTGGACTAATCAGGTGTGTCAAAGTGGGGACGTTTCCAAATCAAGACCCATCCTGCAGAACTCACTCCTATTCACAATAGATGTGCTCCAGTTGGAGCAACTTCGCCGAGGTCTAGTGTGGTGATATTAGCTAGAACAGTGATCCCCAACACGGTGCGCCCACGGGGGCATTTGTGTGCACCCACCAAGTGCTCGGGGCTGGCCTGGCCCCAGGCACGTGGCGCATGGTAAGCGCCGGCCCCAGGAGTGCCGCGGATTGGCTGCCCGCGCTCTGGGCACGCGGCGCATGGGGGGAGCGCCGGTCCCGGGCTTGCGGCACTTGGAGGGGGGGTGCGCAGCGCTTGGGGGGGCACTGGCCCTGAGCATGCGGCCCATGGAGGGGGCACCGGTCCCGGGCGCGCAGCTATGGGGGGGGCCCGCCCTCTGGCGTCCGGCAGACAAACGGCCACTCCCCCTGGCACCCGGCAACCTTAAATGGTTGGGGACCACTGAGCTAGAGCAATCACCCAGTTACCTGTACTGCATGAAGATGGGGGAATTTTAAATCCTCATCCCTAATCCTATGGTTTAAACTTCCTTTGCTTTACCTTATCATCAATATCTTTTTTTTTTTAATATTAGGTTTGTTCCTTAATGTCTATGAAGGCCAGATCACTGCATTACTTGGTCACAGTGGAGCTGGAAAAAGTACGCTACTCAACATCCTTAGTGGACTTTGCCCACCTTCAGAAGGTAAAATGAAGCTGAAGGGAAGATGACCAGCGTGTGCTTCTCCCTCCCTCCCTGCCCCTCCGCACCTCCTGGCTCTCTGAAGGAATGAACAGTTGACAGTTACATGCGGGGAGGCACAATAACATTGTGTGATTATGAATAGATGGGAAGGCCTGTGGGTTGTCAGGGAGGTGGAAATGGATGCCACTTTGCTAAGGAGCGCCTTGAACCTCCGTCCGAACAACCCGACACTAGCTCCATTACAGTAGATCGCCCACTGTTCTACTATGGTAGGACAGTTCCTGTACGCCTACACATTCATAACCGAGGAAGAGGTGTGATGAGTTTCCAAACCCTTCACTGCTGTCCCTAAAGGAGTGTGGGGCCTGGGACAACCCCTCCACTGCCCCAAGTCCTGCCTACAACCCGCCCCTTCCTATTCCTTTCCCCACTCTCTGCTCCTGCTCCACTGCTACCCTGCCTCTTCCTGCCCTGCTTCCCCAGCCTCCTCCCCCCAACACACACACTCAATAATCCCCCTGGCCACTCTGGGCCACCCGGTGCCCCTCCCATAGCACAAAAGCCTTAGCTCCCCTTCACCATGCCCCTAGCTATCTAGCAGAAGAGTTGGCTCTGCACACCTTGCTAATGTGTTCTCTTCTGTTATCTTCTTTTTGTGTTCTTCAAGCACAAAGGTTTCTCTGCCATATAGTAAGTCCAATTTGCTCTCCTCCTTCCCAGAGACTCCCCTTATTTCAAGCAAATGAAAGTGAATTGGTTAGAGTAAAATAAGCTGGCCCAAACTTTCTCCTAAATTTGCATCTGTTTCCTAAAGTCTGAAAAAATGTGTTTCGTGTTTCTGTGTATTTTCCTGTAATTTTTGCACAGCCTTATCTTATCAAAAGAAAGCAAAATGTTTGCATGTCTGACTCTGGAACACGGTACAACATATCTGGCAAATGATTTCTTGTGTTGTCAGCATTTTAATCAATTTGATTATTTTCTTAAAACAGGAGCATGTAAGAAAACTTTATCTTTTAATTAGACTAACGTTTTTGTGGGATAAAAAACCAGTGGGTTACGTCTACTGTAGAAAGGACACATTGCAGATATCCAGATCTTTTTCTCTTTTCTTTTCTTTTCTTTTCTTTTCTTTTCTTTTCTTTTCTTTTCTTTTCTTTTCTTTTCTTTTCTTTTCTTTTCTTTTCTTTTCTTATAAATGCAGATACTTCGCTCCTATTTCAGTATCAACATCTGACCTACCATGCATTTTAAGAGCATGTTTTCCTCTCTGTTGGTCATATTTACTTTGCAGGCTCTGCCATTATATATAAATACAAAGTGTCTGAAATGGAGGACTTGAAAGAAATTAGGAAGATAATTGGAGTTTGCCCACAATTTAACGTTCAGTTTGAAGTTTTAACAGTGAAAGAAAATCTAAGGATATTTGCCAAAATCAAAGGGATTCTGCCAAAAGAGGTTGAACAAGAGGTAGGTGTGCTTCATGTGGAAGATGGCTGGAGAGAAACTTTGCCTTTGACTAGAGTTAAAGGGCCAAATTTTCACACTGGTCTCTAACGTCATAAGCTCAGTTTTGCAAGTGCTGTCACAGAAGTGCCCAAATGGTTGAATGTACCCATACACGTAGCATTAGCACATCAGCATACACAAATTCCACTTGTTCTAGCAAATCACTAGGGCTGTGTCTACACTGGCCCCTTCTTCGGAATAGCCATGCTAATTTAGAACTTTGGAATAGGGAAATGCACGGGGGATTTAAATATCCCCCGTGGGATTAAAATAAACATGGCCGCCGCTTTTTTTCCGGCTTGGGGAAAAGCCAGAAAAGAGCATCCAGACTGGCGCGATCCTCCGGAATAAAGCCCTATTCCGGAGGATCTCTTATTCCTACTTGAAAGTAGAGATCCTCTGGAATAGGGCTTTATTCCGGAGGATCGTGCCAGTCTGGGCGCTCTTTTCTGGCTTTTCCCCAAGCCGGAAAAAAAGCTAAATAGACAAGACAGCGACAATTTGGGAGAGGACACAGAGAGGCCAAGTAACTTTTCTAAGTTTACAGAGTAGGTGGGTGGTAGTGCCCCAGTCTTCTGCCTTCCAGTCCAGTGCCATACCAGCTAGCTCATGTGAAGCAGCCAGGTTTGTACATTTATCCAAAAGGCTCGGAAGGCTCCCATGGTGACCCTGTGCAGGAGTGCTGGAACCATAGTCCTAGGGGCACAAGACCCCGAGCCATAGAGAGGTGTGGTGCTCCCAATAGCAGCTGCGGCTTCCTGGCTGACTTATCACAGCCCATCTCTGGGTTCTGGTCTGGCCAGGGGGTGGGGCCTCGGGGGAAGAGGTGGAGCAAGGGCGGAGCCACAGAGAAAGGCCAGGCCCAGCCTCCACCGACCTCTGGGCAAGGTGGAAGGCCGGCTCTGCACTCCCAGAAGGGGCAGGGCCGGGGCAGTCAGCCCTTTGCATTGCCTGGCGCACACCACACCAGCCCTTCTCCCCCCGCAGGTCTTAGAGCCACCCAGAGTACACAGCATGGCACTCCGGAGACTTTTTCAAGGGCCCGTGGCTCTGGCCACTGCTGCAGTAGTAGTGGGGTGGCTGGGAGTCCCCGGCGCCTTTGAATCTCCAGGTCCTGGGGCAACTGTTCCCTTCCCCTCCCCCCTCAGCGGGCCCGGCCAGGCCTCATGGTGAAAGGGGGCTAAGGTTCTCTTTGTTCCCCCACACTGGAAAGAGGCTGTAGCCCTGGGTGGGAGCTGGGCTTTGCCTCCCAAGCTATATCTAGGTCCACCTCCCTGCCTACCCTGTTGTGGCAGCTCTGACTCTGAGAAGGTATCGATCATCCCGTTACATCCTTCCCGTTGTTAATTAAAGGAATTTCTTAATGTGAACTCTGGTATCTTCTCTTTTATTTCTTTTGCGGAGATAAAATGCCCTTGTTTCTTTTTTGGGCAAGGCGGGAGTGCATTCATTTTTAAATGTAGGCTTATTCTCCGAGACCAAAAGAGACATGGGGTATCGCTACGAAGAAAAGCCCACCGTGACAGCCCTTCTAGTCTGGGTCGATTGCCTCGGACTTGCAGTGCTCTGGCTTCAGAGCTAAAACTAGAGGTGTACATGTTCCCATTGGGGCTGGATCCTAGTCTCTGAAACCCAATGAGGAGGGGAGGATCTTACACCCCGGACTCCAGCCCGAGCAGAAATGTCTACACTGCTATTTTTATTTGGGCCAGTCCAAGTCAGTTGATCCTCTAAGACTTGATGCAATGGCTTTCCCTTTGCAGTGAAGGACATGCCCTAGAAAGTTCTAGTAGGTTAGTTCGCATGTTGTCTGGATGGCACGGAGGCTTCTGAATGCAATATGCACCTCCATTATGTATTTTCCTGAGACAAGTCGAGTGCTTTGTGGGGATCCCTAGGAAGGACAAGTGTCTGATGCTATTCAGCCATCATGTTTTACATCTTCTAGGAAGGGCCTTTTCCATTCTGCTTTTATGGATCAAAGTCACAGATTATTCTTGCAGGGAAGCTGGTAGGCATTCAGAGCCAATATCTGGACCACCCATACCTTACGGCTTGTCTGCACTACTGCGGAGCAACATAATTTACATTGACTTAAAGCAATGTCTACACCGCACTGTGTTGACAAGAAACACTGTCCTGTCAACATAGCTCCTGCCGCTCGCTGAGGTAAATTGGGCGTGTGCTCTCCCATCAACGTAACGTGTCTTCACCAGACTCACTAAGCTTACGCAATTGTATTGATGCAATGGTAACTGACTTAGTGCCGTGGTGAAGACAAAACCTCAGAGACCATTGCGTGACTGAGAGAGTGGAAATTCAAATTTCTCTCATTAGGCAATTCACATACTTCCAGCTTATGAAACTTAGATAACGCCACTCCCAGATGTTCCCTTTTTCTATTGACTCTGCCACAGTCATTGACTAAGCATGTACAGTCCAAAGATCCAAACATTGTTTGGCCTTCTGCAGTAAATAAACAATAACTGCATGTTTGGTTTAGCTGCAACAGCCAGCAGGAAACTAGTTAGCAAAATCCCTGAACATTTTGTTCATGGGTCCGTGAACTTCCTGCCGCAAACTTAGTCTCTGGATAATTCTGTAGTGAACACTTGAGGCAATTTCTAAGAGAGTTTTCAGTCTCTCCGTCTACCTCTCTGTTTCCAAAAAATAAGCTTTTGTTGTTGCTACGTTTCTGTTTAAGTGAGACCAAATGAAAAACTTTTTTGAGCATTACATGAACATATGTAGTTTTAGAGAATGGGGCCAGTCTCAAATTACACATTTCTCACTAGGAAAACGAGTAGTCCTGTGGCAACATAGAGACTAACCGAAATGCATAGAATCATGAGCTTTCTTGGGCAAAACCCACTTCCTTAGGTAAATTGGAGTGGAAACAACAGATATACACACAGGGCATGTCTACACTAGCCCGCTAGTTCGAACTAGGGAGGCTAATGAGGACGACCGAAGTTGCTAATGAAGCATGGGATTTAAATATCCCGCACTTGATTAGCATAATCCCGGCCGGTTGCCATTTTGGAAACTGACTAGCCCGAAGTAACTGCCTGCGTCTCTACACGGCAGAGAAGCGGGATTCCGAGATAAACCCCTTAGTTCGAATTATCTGTTACTCCACGTGGAATGAGGTTTAACAGTTAATTTGAACTAAGGCGTTTATCTCGGAATCCCACTTCTCTGCTGCGTGTAGACGCAGGCAGTTACTTCGGGCTAATCAGTTTCCAAAATGGCGACTGGCCGGGATTATGCTAATCAAGCGCTGGATATTTAAATCCCACGCTTCATTAGCAACTTCAGTCGTCCTCATCAGCCTCCCCAGTTCGAATTAGGGGACTAGTGTAGATGTACCCAAAGAGAAGCTTTTATATAGAGATCTCTTTTTCTGTTATTTCCACTCTAATTCATCGGCAGAAGTGTGGGTTTTGCTCATGAAAGCGCATGATTCTAAAAATCCAAACAAACTCTGCAGACAAGGCAACTTTCAGAGTCATGGTTTCCTGTCAGCACATCTCTGATTTGTCCTCCCTGGGGGATATCCCAGTTCCTTTTTTTAACTTTCTTAGCTGAACTGCGCTTCATGGGATTGCTTCAGTGTAGAGAGATACACTTGAGCCTCTTTACTCCGGCAACCCTGGGAAACAGGGTTTGCTGGATTAAAGATTTTGCCAAGCTAGGGAAGGAGGGAGGGTGCTTACCTGGCGCTTTGCGGTCTCTGCCACTTCCAGGCCTTGCCCTCCCCCTTCCGCCACTATAGAAGCAGCAGGGAAAAAGCCTTCAGCTGAGCGCGTTGCTGCCATTCCCCCAGTTTGGGTCCGTACTACGGGTATTCCCCAATTAGGCTCACTGAGGCTATGGAGGTTATTGTATTTTCCCAGCTGGGAATATGAGACCCTTGCTGGGACAGGGGAAAGAAAGACAGACAGACAGACTGCCACGCCACGCAACGCCACGCCACGCCACACTGTAGCACAGCAGGGCTCCAATGGCATGCCAGCATCCTCCTCCCTGCAGAATGATTGTGCACTATAGCTGTATCTTTTCACACAGGAATGGCTGTTTTCTTACAAAGTTCCCAACAATATTGCTTCTGGGTGTGCCAATATTTAACAATTATACTCAGTACGGCCAACCCCAAATGTTCAAATACCTATCAGAACCAACTCCCTCCCTCCCCCAAGGAACCCATTAGGATTGCCATCAGAGTTTAAAAAAAGAATAATAAATATTGGGGCCTTTTAATTTTGCTTTACTTTTTGAGAGACCTGAAAGCTGAGAGTCTCACGCAATAATGATTTCGGCCCCTGGGGCTTTATGACAAATGCCTTGTATTGTGGGACTTGCCATAACAATCTCAAGAGTTGGCCACACTGCAGGCTGTACCCCAGAATGACCGCCTGGAGCTTGTCAGGCATTTCGGGGTGTAGCGTTGGTTTCAGATTCAATTCCTGAAGCCCAGTAATTTTTTTTTAAGCCCAGTTCGTGTGTTGCTATTGTGGCCCATGTGCTATTTGGGAAACAAGAAACAACTCTGAAGAAAATCTTAACTGACTAGCTTGAAACCAGGAAGTTCTCTGTTCTGTAGGTCCAAAAGGTTTTGACGATGTTGAAAATAACAGATGTCCAGGACTGCCAAGCGAGCAGCTTAAGTGGAGGACAGAAAAGAAAGCTGACACTTGGAATTGCCATTTTAGGAGACCCCCAGGTAAGATTAACATCAGCTTGTTGGGAGGACACCCTGCTGAGAAGGCAGCTGCACTGGTGACAGTAGTCAGGAGCTACTAATTTAGTTTGTGGGGCTTTGCTTTTCATGATGCTATTTATTTTCCATTGGATACGTGTATTGCCTCAGGCAAAGCACTGGGAGCTGATCACGAGCCATTCCTGCCTGCACCTCTGTGCTACCGACAGCCTGGACCACAGCGCCGTATTCGAATTAGGCCCCGCAGATTCTCACACCGGCTCTGCACTCCTAGGTTACATCTACACTGCAGGGTTTTTGCACAAGAAGTCTTTTGCAGAAGAGTTCTCACGCAAAAACTTCCTCCTCAAAAGTGCATCCACACCTCAAAGCCCATCGCTTTTGCGCAAGAGAGCGCCCACACTGCACGGACGCTCTTGCGCAAGAAAGCTCCGACGGCCATTCACAGAATAGCCATCACAGCACCTGTGCTTTTTCCAATAGGGAACGTCCACACTTGCCTTTTTGCACAAGAGCTGTAGCGCAAAAAGGAGTTATGCCTTATAGAAGGAGGTTTACCTACACCGCAAAAAGCCCTCTGTTCTGACATTTTACTGTCAATTTACTTGCACAAAAGCATGCTTGAAGTGTGGACATGGTGCGGGTTATTGTGCAAAAATGGCTGGTTTTGTGCAAAAACTTTGCAGTGTAGGCATAGCCTGTCTCTAGCTGTAGCCCTGACCAAAATTCAGTTTCACCACAAGCTGACAGTAAACAGGGCAGGTTGAACCCCACCCCTGTGATCATCGCCACAGCCCAATCCAGGGGACCAGGCGTGGGCATTACGGGTTCATCTAGACTACAGGGAACAGTTGAGAGAAGATATGCAAATTAAAGAAGAGCAGCTTTTTGACGATGGGGGCGGTTCGCCGAAAAAAGCCACGTCTTCATTACTTTCACTTTCAAAAGCTCCGCTTTCAAAAGTGCGATCGGAAGAAGATATGCAAATTCCCACGGAATTTGCATATCTTCTTTCGACCGTTCCCTGTAATCTAGATGAGCCCTTGAGTTGCTTCTTCTGTTCCAGAGATACTAGTGACAATTTCATGCCAAGATCTGCAGAGGGAACCCACAGCTTTGAGGGCCAGGATCTCTTGCGTACCCAGGCAAGAATGCACCCAATGAAAGATAAGAGCTCTTAGCAGCTGTATAAATAGATACAGCTCTATCCATTTAATTCCCTTTCCTTATCTGAGTATAATGTTTTCCGCAGGAATGTTGAATTGACATGCTTCAGGCCCATTCAAACTCTAACCACTCTGCTAAATGTGCAGTCCTACACAGCAGAATCTGTCCCGGTCACACTCTTTCATGAGGCTGGGATGAGATGTTTTATTATTTCCTCCTGGCAGGTTTTGCTATTAGATGAGCCAACTGCTGGATTGGATCCCAGTTCCAGATACCATGTATGGAGCCTACTGAAGGAGCATAAAGCTAACCGAGTAACCCTGTTTTGTACCCAGCTAATGGACGAGGCCGATATTCTCGCTGGTAAGTGCTGGATTTCTCGTTACCCGAGAGATGATGATGATAATAGCAACATAAATGTATTTTGCTGGCCAGAAATTTTCCAGTGGGACTTTGTTCTGTCAGCAAACGCCGACTTGTGGAAAGGAAAATGCATGGTGGGCATGTGTCAGTTCGGACAACATTTCATGTAGGAAAAAAGCAAGGAATGAAGTGTTTGGAGAGTAACTTTTTTGGAGTGGAACATTTCCATTTTCCATTTCAAAAGCATTTTTCATTTCAATGTTTAAAATGGTCCATTATGTAACATATAATTTAAAAAAGAAATCTTAGAATGAAACATTTTGATTTTACCCAAATAAAATGTATCAGTTGACATGAACTTGATTTTTTTTTCAGAATTGCATTGCATTTCTGTGTGGTTTTTCTTTTCATTCCATTTTGGAACCGAAAAAAGTTAAAAAAAATCTAAGATTTCCCATGAAATGGAAAAGCCATTCCCTCCCCTGCTCTCCCCATCTTCTGTCCAGGGTGTGTTCTGTCTTGACAAGCTAGTCCCGGCTGTCTTTAGTACAGCCATTTATTTATAAGATGGACAGGCTGGGAGAAATAATATCTTTTATTGAACCAATTTCAGCTGGTGGGTGAGACAAGCTTTCAGGCTTCATATAGTTTCTGTCTTTTACAGATCAGAAGAAAAGCCCTATGCAGCTTGAAAACTTCTCCCTTCCACCAACAGACATTGGTCCATTAAAAGACCTTCCCTCGCACGTCTTATCTAGCTCATATCCTGGGACAGTCGCAGCTTCCACAACTTTGCAAGCATCTTTCTAGTCTCCCCTCGCTCATCTTTTCTCTCTAGGGAAGAATAATTTCCCACTTTAGCTTCCTGGAACAAATCATTTTGTTTCTGTTTCTTTAGACCGGAAAGCTTTTATCTCCCATGGGAGGCTGAAGTGTGTTGGCTCTTCTCTCTTTCTGAAGAGAAAATGGGGAATTGGATATCATTTAAGGTGCAGTATACCGAGCTCGTGTTTTGAATAACTTTTGGTTCTATATATATTTGGGGGAATAGGGAAGGGAGTAATTACCCCTATATTGTCAAAATGAATGTACACAGTACTGGTGTGTATTAGTTTTGACATTTGTATATTAAGCATCTTTCTCAGCTGTATATTTTATCTGTCTGACAGGGTGGCCAAGTACCAAACAGCTGTTAATTTCAGTTTTCTGACCAATATAAAAAGAAACAAACATTTACACAGAAGTGGGGGAGGGAAGTCCAAAACAATGTGCAAAACCCTAATTGGTGATTACATTTGGCACTAATTAACAATAAAGTATCTAGGTAACCAAACGACATAACGTGGTGGTGGTGATGGTTGTTTTTTCCCCAGCTTCGGCTCTATTGTTTATTTGGATGTTGCATTTGAAAAATGATACGAAGTTCCTGAAGTAATTGATCTGTTCAGGTCTGAAGTCTCCATTTGGTTTCCTATCCAAATATTTCATTCCATCCTTTAAGAAAATAAAATCCCATGCTGTGGAAAACTATATGCCTGATCCCAGGAGGTGTTTTGCTCTCTCAACACCAACTTAATTAAGGCCAGATCTACACTACAGGAGAAAGTCGACCTAAGATGTGCAACTCCAGCTATGAGAATAGCATAGCTGGAGTTGACATATGTTAGGTCGAATTTCTGCAGCATCTCCACTGCAGGAGGTTGATGGGAGAGTTTTCCTTACTCCTCTCAACACAATGGACTTCCAGGATTGATAGGAGCACCATCAGTGGTTGATTTAGCAGGTCCTTACTAGACCCACTAAATCAAACCCTGGGAGATTGATATCTGGATTGTTGATTTCAGGGTAAGTGAAGACAAGCCTTCAGTGATTCTTTTCTTGGACATATAGTGCAAATTTGGAATAATTGTGTTAAGGCTGATGTCTTGTAAATACTCACAAAAACAAGCCCCTTTACACCTGTGAACTCTGTCAAGCTATTCTCAGGGTAAATTTTCTGAACCTGACACTTCTGTGCATTTCATGCAACTTTTTATTTCCTTTAAGGAATCAAATGAAATTCCTAGCTACAGGTGGCAGAAAGGCAAACACTAGAGCTGATAGAGAATAAGACAGAGAATATCTTATTGCTTCTATATAAAACCATAGTACACCCACATCTTCAATACTGCGGACAGATGTAGTCGCCTCATCTCAAAAAAGATATATATTGGCATTGGAAAAGGTTCAGAGAAGGGCAACAAAAATGATTACGGGTTTGGAATGGGTCCCATATGAAGAAAAATTAAAAAGACTTGGACTTTTCAGCTTAAGAAAGAGGAGACTAAAGGAGGATATTATAAAGGTCTATAAAATCATGACTGGTGTGGAAAAAGTGAATAAGGAAAAATTATTTACTTATTCCCACAATATAAGAATTAGAGGTCACCAAGTGAAATTAATAGGCAGTAGGTTTAAAACAAACAAAAACAAGTTTTTCTTCACTCAGCACACAGTCAACCTGTGGAACACCTTGCCAGAGGATGTTGTGAAGACTAGGACTTGAAAGAGATTCAAAAAAGAGCTAGATAGATTCATGGAGGTTAAGTCCATGTGTTTGTCTAGAAATGGATGACAGGAGAGGGATCACGTGATGATTACCTGTTGTGTTCCCTCCCTCTGGGGCATCTGGAATTGGCAGCAGACAGGATACTGGTCTAGATGGACCTTTGGTCTGACCTAGTATGGCTGTTCTTACGTTCTTACGATTCTGTAATTAGACTCCATTTCTGCTCCCATATCACATCTAGTTTGTCCAGATTTTTCCATTTGTTTGAAAGAAACGGAGCCCTGGACAATTAGTTTTTGAACTTTAAAAAAAAGATTTAACTTTTTTCAACCATCTAAGTAGTGACTACCCATTTCTGCATTGGTTGGATTGTTCCAGGCTGAGCAGAAGATAATCAGTGCTTATCTAGTCTGAGAGGCGGTAGAACTTCCCTGAAATAACTCCTGTCTGGACTAGAACATGTGTTTGTAAAGGACTTGGAGAGCCTATGATAAAACTTTTTTTTTTTTGCATGCACAACTTCCTAGTGAGCATCCATTACAATTATTTCCTTTTTCTTTCATTTCCAGCCTGCACATTAATGACTCTTGTGATACTGTGAAAGTGACATCTCTAGTCAAACAATATATCCCCAGTGCTAAGCTATCTGGGCAGAGTCAAGAAGAGCTGATTTACATGCTACCCTTTGAAAATGTGGATAAGTTCCCTGGTAATCTTCACTTTGTAATCTAAGACTGACTCTTTAGGACATTATAGCAGAGAAATTTCAGGAGAACAAGTCTAAAGGACTCCTGGAAGAAAATATCCATACAGAAACTGAACTTTTTTTCTGTTAATGTTTTGCCTTAATTATTGTATGTTAATTGTCTCTTTAAGATGAGCAACCCCATTTTACCATGTCTTTTAAAGGAAAAAGATAATTAGCAGAAAGGGCAGGAGGAGATGGGTGGTGTTATGAGTAAAGTACTGAAGATCTTGGTTTTATGCCCAGTTTCCTTTACCTCTTCGCAAGTCACACTTACATGCTATGTCCCTCCATTGCTACATCAGTAAAATCAAGATATTAACAACTCCCTCATAAGGGAGTTATGAGACTTAATTTACAGAATCAATTCTAAGATAATCAGTGCTTATCTAGTCTGAGAGGCAGTAGAACTTCCCTGAAATAACTCCTGTCTGGACTAGAACATGTGTTTGTAAAGGACTTGGAGAGCCTATGATAAAACTTTTTTTTTTTTTTTTTTTTGCATGCACAACTTCCTAGTGAGCATCCGTGTCAGAGATTTCAAACCCTGGTTGGATGGGTATCTGCTCTCCAAAATACACCCTGGAGAACTGTTTTCTGTCACTTTTCTGTTTAAATGCCCAAATCCAGCCATGGTTATGCCAACTATACATCCTGGATTTTCCAGGACAGTCCCGATTTTAAATCTTCTGTCCCATTGACCCCATAAAGCACTGAAATATCCGAGAAATTCTAATATTTCGGTGGTGGTGAGGGGGAGAAAAAAGCCCTGAGGTGCCCCTCTAGATCCGGCTTGTGGGGAAGAAGCGCAGCTAGAAGCAGCTGCATGCTGCTGTTCCCTCTCCCTGTCCCCCAAATGCGGGAACAGGAGCATAGGGATGTTTTCTGAAGGCTTTTCCTGCTGCTCCAAAATCCAGCCAATAGGAGCAGCCAGAGGTGGTGCCTGGGGCATGGCGTTGGGAGCTGCACAAAAGCAAGAGCCCCCATTCCCCTCATGCCCAGCCCCCGCACCCCAGCCCACTCACTCACCGCTTCCACTGAGACCCCCCCCCCCAGGCGGCTCTTACTACATTTAAAAGACAGAGGTGCAGCTGCGTGGAACAGGTGGGCAGGCCCAAGGTGTCGGGGGCATGGCTAATGAGGTCAGGGGGCATTGCTACCATTTGATTGATGGTAGGGCCTGATATCATAAGTCCCTCTTTTTGGGTTAGAAAATATGGTCACCGTAGCCATGATGTAGGCCGAGATGAATCCATATACAGCTCAACGTATTTACCAATCTGGGAAGCTTAAAAAATATGCAACTATAAGAATGCCACTGAGAGCCATTTTGTGTGTCTGTGTTCTAGAACTGTTCTGTGATCTAGACGCTCCTGCATGCCCGGGGATTTTGAGTTACGGCATTTCCATGACAACCCTGACTGATGTGTTCCTGACACTGGAAGAAGAAGCCGCAGTTGAGGAAGCAGGTGAAAAAGTCCAGTACTGCCTAAAATGAGAAGAGTGATCAAGTCTCTACAAAGGCAGAATTCTCACGGAAGTGAATTAGGACTTTTGGCTAATAAGCAGGGCTCGACAAACTATACAATCTACTTGCCCGTGGAGAGTAGATTTCAGCCGTGCGCCCCGTTCATCGGCAGCGCGCGCATGTGCAGTGCGGGGCTGGCGAGCGGTTTTTGCCACCGTTCATAGAATCATAGAATCATAGGACTGGAAGGGACCTCAAGAGGTCATCGAGTCCAGCCCCCCGCCCTCAAGGCAGGACCAACCTCCGTCTACACCATCCCTGACAGATGTCTATCTAACCTGTTCTTAAATATCTCCAGAGAGGGAGATTCCACCACCTCCGTTGGCAATTTATTCCAATATTTGACCACCCTGACAGTTAGGAATTTTTTCCTAATGTCCAATCTAAACCTCCCCTGCTGCACTTTAAGCCCATTACTCCTTGTCCTGTCCTCAGTAACCAAGAGGAACAAATTTTCTCCTTCCTCCTTGTGACACCCTTTTAGATATTTGAAAACCGCTATCATGTCCCCCCTTAATCTTCTTTTTTCCAAACTAAACAAGCCCAGTTCATGAAGCCTGGCTTCATAGGTCATGTTCTCTAGACCTTTAATCATTCTTGTCGCTCTTCTCTGTACCCTTTCCAATTTCTCCACATCTTTCTTGAAATGGGCGCCCAGAACTGGACACAGTACTCCAGCTGAGGCCTAACTAGTGCAGAGTAGAGCGGCAGAATGACTTCACGAGTTTTGCTTACAACACACCTGTTGCTACAACCTAGAATCATATTTGCTTTTTTTGCAACAGCAGCACACTGTTGACTCATATTCAACTTGTGGTCCGCTATGACCCCTAGATCCCTTTCCGCCATGCTCTTTCCTAGACAGTTGCTTCCCATCTTGTATGTATGGAACTGATTGTTCCTTCCTAAGTGGAGCACTTTGCATTTCTCTTTATTAAACTTCATCCTGTTTACCTCTGACCATTTCTCTAACTTGCTAAGGTCATTTTGAATTATGTCCCTATCCTCCAAAGAAGTTGCAACCCCACCCAGTTTGGTATCATCTGCAAACTTAATAAGCGTACTCTCTATCTCAATATCTACATCATTGATGAAGATATTGAACAGTACGGCTCCCAAAACAGACCCTTGCGGAACTCCACTTATCCCTTTCCAGCAGGATTTAGCACCGTTAACAACAACTCTCTGACTACGGTTATCCAGCCAATTATGCACCCACCTTATCGTGGCCCTATCTAAGTTATATTTGCCTAGTTTATCAATAAGAATATCATGCGAGACCGTATCAAATGCCTTACTAAAGTCTAGGTATGACATCCACCGCTTCTCCCTTATCCACAAGGCTCGTAATCCTATCAAAGAAAGCTATCAGATTAGTTCGGCATGACTTGTTCTTCACAAACCCAGGCTGGCTATTCCCTATCACTTTATTACCTTCCAAGTGTTTGCATATGATTTCCTTAATTACCTGCTCCATTATCTTCCCTGGGACAGACGTTAAACTGACGGGTCTGTAGTTTCCTGGGTTGTTCTTATTCCCCTTTTTATAGATGGGCACAATATTTGCCCTTTTCCAGTCTTCTGGAATCTCCCCTGTCTGCCATGATTTTTCAAAAATCATAGCTAAAGGCTCAGATACCTCCTCTATTAGCTCCTTGAGTATTCTGGGATGCATTTCATCAGGACCTGGTGACTTGCTGACATCTAACTTTCCTAAGTGATTTTTAACTTGTTCTTTGTGTATCCTATCTTCTAAACTTACCCTCTCTCTGCTTGTATTCACTACGTTAGGCACACCTCCAGACTTCTCGGTGAAGACCGAAACAAAGAAGTCATTGAGCATCTCTGCCATTTCCAAGTTTCCTGTTACTGCTTCTCCCTCCTCACTAAGCAGTGGGCCTACTCTGTCCTTGGTCTTCCTCTTGCTTTTAATGTATTTATAAAAGGTCTTCTTGTTTCCCTTTATGCCTGTAGCTAGTTTGATCTCATTTTGTGCCTTTGCCTTTCTAATCTTGCCCCTGCATTCCCGTGTTGCTTGCCTATATTCATCCTTTGTTATTTGTCCATTTTTTATATGACTCCTTTTTTATTTTGAGATCATGCAAGATCTCCTTGTTAAGCCAAGCTGGTCTTTTGCCATATTTTCTATCTTTCCTACACAGCGGAATTGTTTGCTTTTGGGCCCTTAACAACGTCCCTTTGAAATACTTCCAACTCTCCTCAGTTGTTTTCCCCTTCAGTCTTGCTTCCCATGGGACCTTACCTACAAGTTCTCTGAGCTTATCAAAATCTGCCTTCCTGAATCCATTACCTCGATTGTGCTGGTCTCCCTTCTACCTTTCCTTAAGATCATGAACTCTATTATTTCATGATCACTGTCCCCTATACTGTCTTCCACTTTCAAGTTCTCAACTAGTTCCTCCCTATTTGTTAAAACCAAATCCAGAACAGCTTCTCCTCTGGTAGCTTTTTCAACCTTCTGAAACAGAAAGTTGTCTCCAATGCAGTCCAGAAACTTATTGGATAGCCTGTGCCCTGCTGTGTTAGTTTCCCAACATATGTCTGGATAGTTGAAGTCCCCCATCACCACCAAATCTTGGGCTTTGGATAGTTTTGTTAATTGTTTAAAAAAGGCCTCATCCACCTCTTCCACCTGGCTAGGTGGCCTGTAGTAGACTCCTAGCATGATATCACCCTCGTTTTTTACCCCTTTTAGCTTAACCCAGAGACTCTCTACACAGCTATCTCCTACATTCATCTCCACTTCAGTCCAAGTGTGTACATTTTTAATATACAAGGCAACCCCTCCTCCCTTTTTTCCCTGTCTGTCCTTCCTGAGCAAGCCGTACCCTTCCATACCAACATTCCAATCATGCGTCCCATCCCACCAGGTTTCTGTAATACCAATGATATCATAGTTGTATTTATTGGTTAGCAATTCCAGTTCTTCCTGCTTATTACCCATACTTCTTGCATTTGTATATAGGCATCTAAGATACTGATTTGATCTTGCCTCCCTGTTGTGCCCTGACCCTCCTTTCTCCTTGCCATTATAGGCCGCAGTCCCCCCCCATTTCCAACCCATCTCCCAGTCCCACACATTCAGCACTTACCTGTGGGCTTTGCTCACCTGTCCCCGTCGAACCTAGTTTAAAGCCCTCCTCAAGCCCGTTCATCAAGCCCTGTTAATAAGAATAGGGCGATTTGTCCCAGTACAAAAGATCACATAAATCCAAATAAGTAACCTTACGATATTTTCTGTTCCACTGAAAGCATGCCAAGGCATCTTTCTTGATTTTTGAAACAGGTCTTTTCACCATTTCATAGCTGCTTGGAATCCTGATTCTCATTTTGGTCATCTCCAATCCAATGGTAGATCTCAAATTAAACGGAGAGCTGCCACCCCCATCAAAAAAAAAATAGACTCACTGATGCCAAACACACATGCTGATGTGACACATCAGTGTTACAATTTGGTAATGTCCCGTAGGGCTAAAAGCTTGAAACTTCATCCTCTGACTTGAGCGGCCATTTCCAAACCTGGTGTCCAAATATCCATTTTAGGCTCCTCCATACTGATTTGAGAACTTGGATCAAGGATATAATTTGACCCCAGTCTGAATTTTCTTAGGTGGATACGCTTCACTTTTTCCTCTTCCCACAACTCCGCAGGATATAATGTAATTAGATATCACATTCCACACATTGACATAACTTGCCCCCTCCCCACCAAGAATTTTTCTGAAATTACACCCCAGGTTCAGGTCCAGGATCCGGTAACTTAACTTAAATGCCTACGTTTGAAAATTAAGCTTTTTATGGCGAAGTGCTTCCTCTGGACAGGTGCTGTTGCTACCAAAGGGAAAGGTAGCAGCCGCTTGCAGCTCCTATTGGCAGCCGATCATCGTTCACAGCCAATGGGAGCTGTGGGAAATGGTGTGGACATCCCACAGCTCCTGTTGTCCAGGAACATTGATCCACAACCAATGGGATCTGTAAGCAGCAGTATCTATGGATGCACAGGTAAATAAAGCATCAGTGGCCTGCCAGGGAGGGGCCCAGAGCCGCTACTACAGCACAACGGTGGCCGGAGTGCCGGGACCCTTTTGAATTGCTGCTGGAGCACTGCTCCGTGTCTCTGAGGGAAGGGGTGGGGCTCCCCACGGTCTGGGCAGTGCTAAGGATTGACTGCCCTCAACCCCGCCCCTTCCACTGGAGGCCCCGCCCCTTCCACCTGAGGCCCCGCCCCTTCCACCTGAGGCCCCGCCCCTTCTGGGGCACAGAGCTTCCCCCACACACACCTTGCCCTGGGGCCTTCAGTGACTGTCGGCCCCACTTGCCATCTCCATCTCCATCGTCATGTAACTGAAATGCAAACGAGGCCTGGCCCACACTGTCATTTCCCCTTGCTCACCAGCCCAAAGTTTCCTCCCCTGTGGACAGAGGCGTAGCGAGGTTATTATGCACCTGGGGGCAAAGGCAAAATTGCGCCCTTCCCCCGGGCTGCCACTGCCCGGTGGAGCCCCAAAACTGGTGCACAGCTGAGCCTGACGCATTTTATTTTCCAGTTCAGGGCCGGGCCCCAGCACACACTAACCAGCTGGCAGAGATGGAAGAGGGTCGGGCTGGGGGTGGAGAGGCGGGCAGGAGGCTCCAGCTGGTGGCAGCAGGTGGACAAGGAGCAGGCAAGCTGAGGGATGACAGAGAGAGCAGAGGGGGTCTAAATTAGCACCTCCCTAGAGTGGTACTCGGGGACAACTGGCCCCCCACCCCTCCCCACTAATTGTGGAGCCTCCATCCGTCCGGCATTCTCAAGCATTCTTCTCCCTTTGCACCCACAAATGTCAGTAGTGAGCCTTTGGGGGTTTCCAGCCACAGCACTTACACCTACATTATTCCAAAGTTCCTCAACAATCCCTCAGTTGGTAGGACATGGTTATGAGATGTGGGTTCCATCAGTTGGTTTGGTAAAATCATTTCTCCCCGCCCTCTGCGTCTTATTTGTAATCCAGGGATCGATTCCCTCGTGCTCTGCAGGGAAGCTAAAAGGAGCACACCGCTGTGTTCCAAACACCCCAGGATACGGGATGAGCTTTCACAGGCTGATTTCTTCGCTCCTAGATTACAGTGTTTTCGGTGAGGAGCAGGCAGAAGAGGAAAGAGAGACCTTCTCTGCCGATGAATTGGAACAACGTCTCCTGTCACTTTCCGACACCAGCCGGGCGACTGTAAGTGGCGCTGCCCTCTGGAGACAGCAAGCCTGTGCCGTGGCAAGAATTCGCTTCCTGAAGCTCAAGCATGAGAGTCGCACCATTAGGTCTATGTAAGTGCCAGGGTGCGTCTGACTGGATGTCGGTGGTGGGCAACCTGCAGCCCATTGGGTTTTAGTGTGTGGCCTGTGACACATTTTGTTTTCCCTTTTGCAAGCACAAAGTTGCCAAACTCCACTGCTTTCCAGTCACATCGTTTTGTTCCTACCCGTATTACGAACGTGGCGTGCACGTAGAGCCAGGGCCTGTGACTTGAGGCGGGTGCTGACTGCACACAACACTGGCCATGAGACCTGTGTGCTCCCTCAGCAGCCAATCAAAGCACTGCTACAATTTGATTGGCACCAGGGCCGGATTAAGGCATGGGCTAGACGGGCAGATGCCCGGAGCGCTAACCTATGAGGGGCGCCTGATGGCAGCTGCAAGGGGCGCTGCGTGGATCAGATTGCGGGCTGCAGCAGCTTCCAGCGGTCACCCTGCAGCGGCCGCCCAGGGCGGGGGCCACGTTAACCCCCGCAGCGCCGGTCAGCAGCACCCTTCCCCCCGCAGCCATGGGCGGCCCCGAGCTGCACACGAGTGGCAGTAGCTGGGCTGGGCTGGGCCGGGCACGTGCGTCCTGCCACTGCCCCCACGTGCCGGGCGGGGGCGAGGCTGCGCATGCACCCTCCCCCAACCCGGGGCTCAATTCAACTGTCTGCCCAGGGCGCCGAAATGGCTCGGTCCATCCCTGATTGGCACACCCTGCAAATTCTAGGTACGCCAGCACAGTTAGGAAAACTTCTCTATCCTGGGAGACCGTCTGGGTCTAGCTGCTGCTGAGATGGAGGGCCACTTGTGTGGCCCCGTCACAAGCCTGGGTTGCCCATTGTGAGTGTATATGAAAAGCAAAAGAATGTGCCCCAAAAAAGCCATGAAGAAACTATTCTCGCTGTTCATTATTTTGTGCCTCAGCACTCAAAACAATGTGCTGATTAAACATAGTGAATTACGGGCAGCGGAAACCAACCTTTTGGCTCAAGGCGCCTTTGTGAAAAACTCCTAGGAGGTGTAATGTCGTTTCCATCTTCCTATTGTTTCCTGTGGCCTTGCTGTTCTCAATTACACTTGCTTACCGCTTTGCCAAATGAAATGTAATTTTGAGATTTGTTTCTTACAATACCTGAGCACAGGTGAATACATCTCAGAAGGGTAGCTGTGTTAGTACGTAACTTTAAAAATAATGTGTAGTCCTGCGGCACCTTAGGGTGTGTCTACACAGCAACGTGACTTTGGTCGTTATTCCGAAAAAACTATGCGAGCGTCTACGCAGCAATTCAGTTATTTTGAAATAATTTTGAAATAATGCATGGCTTATTCCAACTTCTGTAAATCGCATTCTATGAAGCATAACACCTGTTCCAAAATAGCTATTTCGAAATAAGGCATGTGTGGATGCTCCACTTCTGCTATTTCAAAATAGCCCCTCACCAGAGGCATTCTAAGTTATTCCTCTTGGGACTCTAAATCAAGATAGCACATCTACATTAGAGAAGCCCATCTAGGACTAATTTTGAAGCTTCCCTGCAGTGTAGACATGCTATTTCAAAATAAGCTATTTCGGAATAGCTTATTCCGAAATAACTGTGCAGAGTAGAAGTACCCTTAGGGTACGTCTAGACTACCGCGTTTTGTCGACGGAAGTTTTGTCGACAGATATTGTCGACAAAACTTCCGTCGACAAAGAGCATCCAGACACATTGAGTTCTGTCGACAAAACAAGCTGCTTTGTCGACAGAACTCCGTAGTCTGGACGCAACGTTACAGGCAATAACACCTTCTGTCGACAGACTTCTGTCGACAGAAGGTGTTATGCCTCGTAAAATGAGGCATACCAGTGTCGACAAAACTGCTGAGTTCTGTCGACGTTATGTCGACAGAACTCAGCGGTAGTGTAGACGCTGGTATAGTTTTGTCGACAAAAGTCCACTTTTGTCGACAAAACTAGGTAGTCTAGACACCCCCTTAGAGACTAACCAAAATATATAGAATCATGAGCTTTTGTGAGTAAAACCCACTTCATCAAATGAATTGGAGAGGAAATACCAGAAACCAAAAAGATACATATAACAGCAGAAGAAGTACCAGTCAATTGTAGGACCCATTGTTAATGAGGCTAATTACTTGAGCTGGATGTGTCCTATATATAGCTTTTGATGTGGAAATGCAGATGTTAAAGGGAGGAGAAATTGGCTTTGTTATGCTATGCTCAAGCCCAGGGTAATGGATAAATTCCAGTTCTGCAGACTCTCTCTCTCTAATTGGTTTAGTGAAATTCCTTTGTAGAAGAATGGCTACTTTGAAAATGATTCACATGCCTCCTAGCTAAGAAGTGGCAGGTGCCCCTCCCCCCCAATGTTGGACCCTCCTGCTAGCTGTGCAGAGCAGTGGGTAGAGGGGTTCTGAGGTCACAATCGGCGTGTCCCCTGGCCCCTAGCTCATTTCTGTAGCACAGGGGAAGGGGCGGGGGAACAGGGGACACAGGAAACTGGCTGAGGATGACTGGAGTGGGGGGTTTTCTCTGGAAAGTGTGTGAGTACTTTTCTTAACAGGAAGGTTAAAATGTTCCCCTGCAGCAGGGGTGGGGAACCTTTTGGGGGTCAGAGGCTGCTGACCCCCAGGCTAGTAGATTTTGTATGCTCCAGCCCCATGGTGGGCTAGTGGGGGATGGGCTGGAGTGCCACCACAGGATCCCCAATGAGGGGGAGCGAGAAGCCCGGAGCCTTCGGGACCGGATCCAGGCAAGTGGGGGCTGCAAGTTCCCCACCCCTGCCCTATAGGTTTGTGTGTGTAATGAGGCATCAAGATGTGCCAGCTGTCTGGGGCCCAAGGAAGCAAGAGGGTTACTTATAGAGCGAGGAAGCTATAGCTCTCCAGCTCAGGAATGCAAGAGTTACTCAACATGGTTCGGTAACAGCTTGGGCCTGTTAGCTGTCTGGAAGCAACAAAACAGAAGAATGAGCCAACAGAAAGGGGTGTGATCAATGTGTAAGAGAAACAGAATGTCTGTTCCAGATCATGGAAATCCTGCAAACTTCATTGTCCTCTCACTTTGGCTTGAAGAGTTTGGAGACTATAAAAACCGCGAGTAATCCTGTGGCACTTTAGAGACTAACAGAAACATATAGGATCATGAGCTTTCGTGGGCAAAACCCACTTCCTCAGATGACGAGCTGCGATCCTCTGAGGAAGCGGGTTTGGCCCACGAAAGCTCATGATCCTATAGGCTTCTGTTCGTCTCTAAGGTGCCACAGGACTACTCGCCGTTTTTAAAGTCACAGACTAACACGGCGGCCCCTCTGAGACTTTTTAGAGGCCGTGTTCAACCTGCGAAAAGGTTTTCTTCCCTTTCCCTTTAAGGGAGGGAGGGCTCAAAACAAAGATTTTCTTGCTGGTTTTGGTAGGGCCCAGACCTGACAATGGGGGGAGGCAGAGGGAGCAAGAGGGGCAAGGGCTCAGGGCCCTGGGTGATTTCAAAGAGCCCTGAGGGACCCTGCCATGCAAAAGAGATTCACATGCCTCCTAGCTAAGAAGTGGCAGGTGCCCCTCCCCCCAGTGTTGCACCTTCCTGCTAGCTGTGCAGAGCAGTGGGTAGAGGGGTGCTGAGGTCACAATTAGCGTGTCCCCTGGTGTGCCACTAGCTCTTTTCTGCAGCACAGGAGGGGACCAGGGGACAGAGAAAACTGGCTGAGGAGTACTGGGGTGAGGGGTTTTCTCTGGAAAGTGTGTGAGTGCTTCTTTTAAAGAGACAGTGCACTGCTTTTGAAATTTCCTCAGCAGCTAGCTTACACGGTCAGACTCTCTCTCTCTCTCTGTGTGTGCCCAGAGCAGGGGAGGGGAGACAGGGCTACAGAGCAGAGCTAGACTTTTGCTCTAAAGAGCCTGCAGGTTTGTGAACCTCTGATGACAACAATGTGGCAGCTAAGAGAGCATAAGCATCTTATTTTGACTTTCTTGCCAGCTGGGCACTAAATGAATAGGTTTTGACTCATCACTTTTTCCTCCATTTTAGATTACTGCTGTGTGGCTTTCTGATCCTGCCCATCCTTCTCATCAAGATATTAACCGAGAAAAGAACTGTTGCCCATACGTTGAAGGTTTCGCCTCAGATGTATTTTCTCCAGCCTGGATGGCAGCACTATCAAACTCGTCACACCAGCTTATTGGTCCTCAATGATACAGGTGAGGAAAAATGGAATTAAGAACACCAATGTTGGAATCTACAACATAACACGTTGTTCGTGTCCTGTGTTTTCCCTCAGACAGTTACTTTTTCTTTGGAAGAAAGAGACAAAACCAGTACAGAGTTGCAAAGTATATTCTTGCACTAAGTTCTAGACCGTCTTAGTGGATTCCCTGAATGATTCATCTAAGATCATTCATTAATTACTTCAGACCAGAAGAAAAACATTTATTGTTTGCAGAATGCTTTGAAATCATGAAGCGTTGTAATTGGAGTCACATGTAATCCACTATTCCATGGTTGTTGCCTTTTCCATGATATCCATACTTTGCTGCATGAATCATACTCCAGATTCTTTTTAAAAATTGATGTTTCTAACCCTTGTGGTGCTGAAGTAAATCTTGTGTAATGCTGACAGAACCCCACCATCTGCAGGTGGAATCAAACCTGGGACCTCTGGAGCTTAGAGCATGAGCCTCTCCCACATGAACTAGCTAGCTGCTAGTTGTGGCAGTAAAGCAGGCTCATTATTCTTTATGTAAGTGGTCTCGGTGCCAATAAATGGGATAGTATATCACACCCAGCAGGTGTGCAGGTTGCACTTGGAAACATGACCCAAGGCCAGGTCTACGCTACCACGCAATGTCAAACTAAAGTACACAATTCCAGCTATGTGAGTAGCCTAGCTGGAGTTGACATACCTTAGTTTGACTTACCATGCTATCCCCACTGCAAAGGGTCAATGCGAGAAAGTCTTCCTTCAATTCTCCTTACTTTTCTCGATCCAGTGGAGTAGCGGAATTGACAGGAGTGTGATCAGTGGTTGATTTAGCAGGTCTTTACTAGACTGTCTAAATTGACCCCCAGGAGATTGATCCACACAGCAGTGTGTGTAGACAAGGCCCAAGTATAAACACGGCCCAAGTGTAAGCTGATTCTGTACTGGTTTCTTGCATCTGCAGAAAGCCTGAAACAATAGCCTTGAAATGTTTGACTGGCCCCATTCATCTCAATAGTATATTTAGTTGAAAACTGAAATGGTGGGGAGCTATGAAAAGTAGACCGGCTTTAATACCAAAAAGATAGGCAAGGAACTGCTGATTAATTATTCAATCAATGTTTCAGAATATTTCCTTTTATAAGCTATTCAGAGATTTCAACTTTTCTTTGTGATTTGAGATAAAACCAGATTTCAAAATCTCTGAATTTCCATCCTCTCGGAAATCATATTTTTCTTACCATCTTCACATGTCACTTTTTGCTAAGAAACCCCTTGCTGTGTAAAAGATCACACTATGCTCCCTTTCACATACCCATCACTTGAAAAATCTTAGACATGTATGCCTAGTTATAGGAAAGAATTTCCAAGAACTTCTGTCTTAGCCCTTTAGCTTACAATATACCTTACTATAGCGACATTAGAATTGTACTAGGAATGGTCCTAAACCATGTACTTCAGATCTGGACACAGACTATCTTAGAGTGCTTGTTTGGGATCTTCCTTTTGATTTTATCATTCTGTTGCATTTACTATTAAAGAACTGTCTAACTTCAGCTTTCTCTAATTTGTTAGGCTCGGACATTGAGGACTTCATCCATGCTGTAAAGAGTCAGAATATAATGTTGGAAACAGCTAATTGGAAAAACATCTCAGATGCTCGGGAATATAATGGGGCTATTAAAGTATCACTGGAAGATAAGGTAATTGAATCTAAATATGTACGAGGCTCTGTGAAACTGTACAACTCAAAAACCACTAATGGGCAATGTTATGGTTATTTATATTAGAGAGGGATTCAAGCAGCAAACTTTGGGTTTAGCCTTTCCTGTAGTCAGGAGACTTGGTTTTACTTTGACAGTACAGAAAACAATCTCCATCTAGAGTTTATGTCCCAGCTTTGGCAGCATTCACATCAAGAGATTGGTTTATGTTCATATTTAATTTAAATGGCAGCATGAATGCATATGGCATTTTCTATACTAGGTTTTTTTTAAAAAGTTTTAGCCTGAAAAAAATAGACTAAAGAGGGTTTTGTTAAGTAGATCAATGGGAAGAATAATACATTTTTAAAATAGCCTTGTTTGGGTTTTAAGCTAGCAAATGTATCAGGTATAATAAAAGTTGCATGAAGCAAGACCAGCATATGACAATGCTAGAGATGTAGGGTTCCATGCTCATTTATACACATTCTGTGTTCATTTATATTGACGGCATCAATCAAGGCAAAATTTCACTCTGCTTTTTAAATCCAATTTCCTCCACCCTGATCTGTAGGGTGGAGACGGACTAATCTTTCATTTCTTCAGCATTTCAGATTTACAATGATGTGCAATGCTCAGAGAATCAATTGCTTCCCAGTCCTGATGAACATCATTAGTAATGCGTTACTAAGGACCTTGAACTCCACCAGGCATATTCAAATCATGAGTAGGACGCCCCCTCTGGTACGTAGCTGACAGTCTGTCCAAGATTTCCAAAAGTGATTCACCAATTTAGACACAGCCATTTTTGGACCGCCAAATTGAAACCCCTTAAAGAAGCCCGATTTTCAGAGATTTCTGAGCACTCGCCCTCTCATATGTAGGGTCTCACTGCGAGCCCCCAAAAATGGAGGCACCTGGAGCCACAAGTCACTTCCGAAAACATTACCACTTTGTCTCCCCACAATCTCTATTTTAAATCATTTGGGGTTCCTTTCACCTGTTCTTTTTTCCAAGCTAAATGATCCTCGCTATTTTGATCTCTAGTCACGCATACAGTACGTCCCTTCCAGACATTCTTGCTTTGTGCTCAATTTGCTATCTGTGCTATACAGTAATTCCTCATTTAACACTATAGATGCATTTCCGAAAATGTTTGTGCTAAGCAAAAATGTGCTATGTGGGGTCAATTTTCCCATTAAAAATAATGGAAAATATGGGGGTTGCGTTTCAGGTGGTGGTGGCAAAGTCAATTTTTTGTTGGTGCTGGGTCGTCAATGTCAACATTAGCTATCTAGCAACACAAGATAACTAGCAACACAAGTCGCTGCGGTTTGTTAAAACACAACAATAAACACGTGAGTGAGCGGAGAAGCGCTGTGACCACATGTATTCATTTGCTCTTGTGTATTTCCACTGTTTTCACCAACTTATACTGCCGTGTGAAGTAGTCTGCCACTTGATTATTTTCGTGTTATTTCAGGGATGGTTGTGTTATTCGAAAAACGTTCCATAAAAACTATTGTACGATTGCAAAAATGTGTTAAGCGGGCATGTGTTAAATGAGTACTTACTGTATTCCTTGAGATGAGGCCCAAACTGTACACCTCATGCCTTTCAAATGCAGATCTGTGTTTTATATGTGGTAATACCATTATGTTTTCATAGAAAGTGGAGCTAGAAAAGAACTGCTAGATTATGACGTCAAGGCAGTGCAGGACAAGTCTTTAAGTCAAGCCATTCTCATCTCTGTCCCAGCCAGTGCCCAACTATTTCCAGCAGTCCATCTTCTATTGATTTGCCGAGGCTGCTATATGCTTAAACATGGGTAGATGAATGGCTATTCCACCTCTATGCATTTTGGCCTTTGTACTCTGAAATTTCTACTGGAGTGTGTGGACTCCGGAGAGAAAGCAGGGTATGTCTACAGAGCAGGCTAAAGTCAAATTAAGCTAAGCAATGTCAGCTACGTCAATTGTGTACCGTAAGTTGAAATAGCTTAATTAGGCTTTTGGTGCTGTCTACACAGCAGGAAGTCAAAGGAAGAATATTCTTCCTTCAACTTCCCTCACTCCTTGGCTGTGTCTACACTGGGCCACTTATTCTGGAAAATCAGCCGCTTTTCCGGAATAAGCTGCGAGCTGTCTACACTGGCCCTTGAATTTCCGGAAAAGCAACGATGCTCTACTGTACAAAATCAACCGCTATTCTGGAAAAACTATTCTGCTCCCGCTCGGGCATAAGTCCTTATTCCGGAACACTGTTCCGTAAAGGGCCAGTGTAGACAGCCCAGTAGTCTTTTCCGGAAAAAAGCCCCAAGCACGAAAATGGCAATCGGGGCTCTTTTCCGGAAAAGTGTGTCTACATTGGCCACAGACACTTTTCCGGAAAAAGGGCTTTTCTGGAAAAGCAGCCTGCCAATGTAGACGCTCCTTTTTCGGAAAAACTGAAAACGGAATAGTTTTCCGTTTTAAGCAGTTCCGGAAATTCATGCCAGTGTAGACACAGCCCTTGTGAAATAATGGTTACAGGAGTCAGAGTAAGATGTCCTCCAGCTCACCATTATTTCAAGATAAAGGCCTGTAGCATAGATGCACTCTGTTATTTCAGAATAACATCAATTATTCTGAAATACTGCTGCTGTGTACCTGAAGGGGGGAATTATTTTCCAAGATCATAGAATCCTAGGGTTGGAAGAGACCTGAGGAGGTCATTGAGTCCAACCTCCTGCCCAAAGCTGGACCAACCCCAACTAAATCATCCCAGTCATAAGCATATAAGTATGGCCATTACTGGGTCAGATCAAAGGTCCATCTAGCCCACTATCCTGTCTGCCGACAGTGGCCAATGCCAGGGGGTGGACCGGAGACAATTATCAAGAGACTTGTCTCCTGCCATCCATCTCCAGCCTTTGACAGAGGCCAGGGACACTATTCCTTATCCCCGGGCTAATAGCTTTTTATGGACCTAACCTCCATGAATTTATCTAGCTCTTTTTTAAACTCTGTTATAGTTCTAGCCTTCACAGCCTCCTCTGGCAAGGAGTTCCACAGGTTGACTGTGCGCTGTGTGAAGAAGAACCTTCTTTTATTAGTTTTAAACCTGCTACCTATTAATTTCATTTCGTGTCCTCTAGTTCTTATATTATGGGAACAAGTAAATAACTTTTCTTTATTCGCCCTCTCCACACCACTTATGATTTTATATATCTCTATCATATCCCCCCTCAGTCTCCTCTTTTCTAAACTGAAAAGTCCCAGGGTATGTCTACACTGCCACCCTACTTCGAACTAAGGTGGCTAATGTAGGCATTCGAACTTGCAAATGAAGCCCGGGATTTAAATATCCCAGGCTTTATTTGCATGTTCCTGGGCGCTGCCATTTTTAAATGCCCTGTAGTTCAAACTACCTGTAATGAGGAGTAAAGATAGTTCAAATTAGGAGCTTTAATTCGAACTACCTAGTCCGTGCCGCCTATAGCCGCGGGCAGGTAGTTCGAACTATGGGGCATTTAAAAATGGCGGCGCCCAGGAACATGCAAATAAAGCCTGGGATATTTAAATCCCGGGCTTCATTTGCAAGTTCGAATGCCTACATTAGCCACCCTAGTTCGAACTAGGGTGGCAGTGTAGACATACCCCCAGTCTCTAGCCTCTCCTCATGTGGAACCTGTTCCAAACCCCTAATCATTTTAGTTGCCATTTTCTGAACCTTTTCTAATGCCAAAATATCTTTTCTGAGGTGAGGAGACCACATCTGTACACAGTATTCAAGATATGGGCGTACCATAGTTTTAAATAGGGGCTTTGTCAATCTGGGTCTTAAAAACCTCTGGGGATGGAGATTCTACCACCTCCCGAGGTAACCCATTCCAGGGCTGCACCACCCTCCTAATGAAATAGTTTTTCCTAATATCCAACCTAAACATCCCCCACTGCAACTTGAGACCATTGCTCCTTGTTCTGTCATCTGCCACCACTGAGAACAGCCTCTCCCCATCTTCTTTGGAACCCCCCCCCCCCAGGAAGTTGATGGCTGCCATCAAATCCCCCCTGACTCTTCTCTTCTATAGACTAAATAAGCCCAAACCCCTCAGCCTCTCCTCGTAAGTCATGTGCTCCAGCCCCCTCATCATTTTTGTTGCCCTCTGCTGGACTTTCTCCAGTGCGCCCACTTCCTTTCTGTAATAGGGGGCCCACGAGTCCTTCCAGTCCCCTAATCAGTTTTATTTTTCTCTGAATTTGTTTCAGTTTGTCTCCATCCCTCGGTGACATCCAAAACTGAGTGCCACATTGCAGGGTCAGTCTGTAGAGAGTCAGCAGGCCTGTCACCTCCCTGGGAACCTTACAAAAAGGGAGGCTTTGAGAGTGCACAGACATGCAGACAGACTCTGTCAGTGCAACTTCCAGGATGCTTTTGTATCTTCTACTGTATGATGACATTATCTAAAACTGATCCTCCTCTTATTATTTATATGCATGACATAAGCACCCAGAATGAGCAAGGCATGGTCATTATATGAAAGCAGGTTGCCATTTTTGCTTACTGTTTTGTTTTTGTTTTTTGTCTTTTTAAGATTTCACTTGTGCACATGACAGACTTGCTTTGGGTTTCCATTATTCTCATGTCTATTTTGGCTTCTGGTCTTGCACCTCACTTTGCCATGAGCAGCATAGGGGATTACAAGGTAAGAAGTGATAATTGAGGTAGGTGAAATGAAACATCAGCTCTGTGGTGTTTCCTGTTTTAACAGTTGATCCTGGGAATGATGATAAATCCAGCCAAGGTGATCTTGTTACCCCATAAGAACAAGTCTTTCAGGAGGGGGGGGGGGGAGAGAGAGAGAGAGAGAGAGAGAGAGAGAGAGTGTGTGTGTGTTGGTCCCCTAAACTTTCAAACATTTATACATCTATTTCACGTGAGTGTGTGAGTTATAAGATTGATTTCTCTGAGATGGCATGTGCAGCCAAAGCCAGAGAAGTGTTTGCAGTATCAAGTCCAGCATGTGGCTTAGCCGCACTCCCCTCCCTTCCCGTCACAGAATTCTAAACAGGTATTTTTATTTTTTAATATCTGAGCTTCTGAAATGTATTCCCCATTTTATCTCATTCAGTATCGCTCTTGGCCAACTGAGTGAAAGCCTCTTTCCTGTCCATTTCCCTCCCTAGATAAAAGCTCACTCCCAGCTGTGGACGTCAGGCATGCTCCCATCAGCGTATTGGTGTGGCCTGGCTCTGGTGGACACTACCCTCTGCTGCATTCTTCTCTTTACAATGACTGGGATTATATTTATAATTTTTTATAACATTAGCCTGACTCCTGGATTTTTAGCCTTACCTATGGTAACTCTGCCTTTTTATAAACTGTGTGCGAAAATCATCTTCAAGTATAAAATAAATGGGTAAAAATTTTAGTCCTGACTTTTAAAAAATCTTGTCCAAGTACTCTAGGCTCCTTAGTCTGGAAAAGAGAAGACTGAGAAGGGGTCATGATAGCAGCTTTCACATACCTAAAAGGGTGTTACAAGGAGGAGGGAGAAAATTATTCTCCTTAACCTCTGATGATAGGACAAGAAGCAATGGGCTTAAATTGCAACAAGAGAGGCTTAGGTTGGACAGGTGAAATCAGGGGCTGTTTCTAGACTGGCCAGTTTTTCCGGAAAATCAGCCACTTTTCCGGAAAAACTTGCCAGCTGTCTACACTGGCCACTTGAATTTCCGCAAAAGCACTAACTTCCTACTGCAAGAAATCCATGCTTCTTGCAGAAATACTATACTGCTCCCGTTGGCGCAAAACTTTTGCACGAAAGAGCCAGTGTAGACAGCTCAGATTTGTTTTCCGCAAAAAAGCCCTGATTGCGAAAATGGCTACCGTAGTCCATTTGGTGAGGGTGAGGTAGCACAAATATTCCATCACAAATGTCTGTGACACAGTTTGTGTTACTTATTATGTGTTTTGCAATGATGCTCATTCCAGTTCTCTTCCTTCAGATTGCAGCTATTATTGGCTATGCAGCATCCAGTGTCCTCCTCACCTATGTGGTCTCTTTCCTTTTCCGTAAAGGGAAAAGCTACAGTGACTTTTGGGCTTTTATCTTTATATTTGTAAGTACATGCATGGTTCGGGGGGAGGGGGCCTGATGCCCTTGAATATCAAATTGTATCATAATAACCATTACAGAGGGATCAAGCAGAAAAATTCAGAGGGCCTAAATGGGGCTTCTGTCACAGTTTTTTGTTCAGCTTCTTATAAAGACAGATGCCCGTTTGCAAATTTGGACCAGGATTGTGTTTTGGATTTTAGATTCACAGGTGAGGAGAAACTCTTGCATCCTACTTGTCAAGCCTCTTAGCAAGGCATTGCACAATTGCTAGTGTACCCACTGGAGCAATGTTCTCACACTGGTCTCTTCGGAGAGGCAAAATATATTTATCTATATGATCTAGACCCATGTTTCTCAACCAGTGGTACGAGTACCCTTAGGGGTACTCAAGAGAAGTCTGGGGGTTACATCTACACAACTGAATTTTGGAGAAAATTGAATTTTTGTTTTAAGTTTTACAGCGCTTTATTATTTGTGTACTTTTTACACCCAAAAATTGAATTGCCTGCCCAGGTATGATTAAGTTGTTTAAACAAACGTGTTGCAATGGTAGGAAAAAAAATGTGTCTGAAAACTGTAAGTACCAGGGGTACTTTTTTTTTAACGGGGTACTTTATATAAAAAAAGTTGAGAAACACTGTTTTAGAGTGTGTCCCTCATGTGTCTGTGAGTCCGTTTCTTCAAGAACTCCTCCTAAACTGTAAGAGCGAGGACCACCAAATTTGGTAGGCAGCTTCCTCTCACCCTAACTTAAACCTAAGTCATGGTTTGGTTGTGCCCGGAAAACACAAAGTTCTGGGAATGCGACTGTTTTCCATAACATGGGAAGGGAGGGGTCAGAGAGAGTATGGACACGATACTGAGAGTGGCAACTGGGGGCAGCTGAAGTACCAAGAGAGTGGCCAGCAGGGCTGAGGGGCTGCCATCTTGCCTGCCTCCAGACCAGGTAAGTAGTCCCCCCCCCCCCCCCGTGAAGAACCTGCAAACCGTGGAAGGGGGCACTGGAGGAGGGGGCGGCCCCTTGAGCCTCAGCCCCCCCAGACAGGCTACAGGGGGGCCACTGGAGAGTAACTGGAGGAGGGGGCAGCCCCCAGAGCTTTGCCCCCCCTGACAGCCTTCAGGCCACAGAGTGGTCAGGCATCCCCCTGAGCAGCCTGTAGGCAGCTGGGGAGCCACTGGAGGGTAGAGCCACTGGTGTCTCGCTCCCCCCGCACCTGCCTTCAGGCCAGGAGCAGCCCCAGGAATCTCGCCCCCAGGACAGCCTACAGGCCCTGGAGGGGGGCTGCTGGAAGGGATGGCAGCCTCTGGAGTCCCCTACATCTGCCCATCGTCTGTCCTAAGCCACCCACTGCTTTTCTTCACACCCGAACTCTCGCTCCAGCCTTCATTTTCGAAAAATACAATCAAACGTACATTTTTCATTTGTTTTTCCCCCCAAAATGTACTTCCTTTAATGACCCGAGCTACACCGGGTACATCTGCCAGTAGATACGTATTTTAGAGTGTGCCTGCCTGTCTGCGTGTCTGTGAGTCGATTTGTTCAGGAACTCCTCCTAAAGCATAAGAGCGAGGACCACCACATGTGGTAGGCTGGGGTTCTGCTATCTTGCCTGCCAGCACATTGGGTGCTAGCCCCCTTCACCAAACTCTTCTCCCCTCCCCCGACCTTTGGCTGCAGCACCAGAAGGGGAGGAGAAAAATGCCCCAGCAGCCTGGGGGTGGGGGATTCGGAAGGAGAGAAAATGCCCAACGGTCAGGGTGAACTTGGGGTTGGGGAAAGAAAATACCCCTGGCAGCTGATTGCTGGGAGGAGAGAAAAGGCCCATGCCAGGTAGGACCCCTCCCCGCCCTAAGCCCCCTCTAAACCCTCACTCCCACACTACCCCATCCCCGGCCTCCTGCACTCCTCCCCACATCCCCAAGTTTCTGCCCTTACTCCTGCCCACCCCACCCCATCAGCCCTGCCTTGTTGGACCTGGGCAACACCGTGTGTGTGTGTGTGTGCGCGCACCTGCGTGCTGCAGAGGTACTGGAAGACTTACCTGGAGGTGCCTGAGTCCTTCAGGGCAGGGGGCTGGTGGTGTGGGGTGCACAGGAGTCAGGGGGAGGGCCTTGGGGATGTGGGGGGTGGGGCAGGAAACTGAGAGATGTGGGGTGAGAGAGTGAATTCTCGGGAAATTTCTCTCCCCCAGGTCCCCCCAACTGCCAGGGGCCTTCTGTTCCGCTCCCCCATCACCCTCTGGCCACCAGGGGCCTTATGTCTCCCCTGTCTGGCGCTGTGGCTAAGGTTCAGGGGGAGAAAAGGGTTTGGTCTGGGGGGGATATTTACCAGGCAAGCTAGCAGAGTCCTGACCCAGCTGGCTACTCTTTGGTGATCTGGCTGCCCCCTATGGTCTTTCTGCAGAAGAGCTCTCCCTTGCGGGCTCACTGCCCCCAGTGCCCGCTCTCAGTATCACGTCCCTCCAAACAGCCCCTCCCTGTGCATGGTATGGAAAACAGGGCCTTTCCTGGGGCTTCTGGTTGTCGTGGCACCACCACCCCTGGGCCTTGCTTTACCTTAGGAGAGGAGGAAGCCGCCTACCAAATGTGGTGGTCCGAGCTCTTGCTGTTTAGGAGGAGGTCTTGAACAAACAGGCTTACAGATAGACACATAGACAGACGGACTCACAGACAGACAGATGCTGAAATCCCTCAAATAGGTATAGAGAAAGATACACTAGCAGACTTACCCAATGTTGCTCGAGGCCATTGGACGGGGTAGAGGAGAACCGCACAACCCACCTTCCGGCTTCTCTCTGGGGTCAGTCTGGGGCCGGCGAGGGGGGGGGGGCACACTGCAGCTGGCAGCTACTCCCCAGGGGAGACCAGGGTGGTGGGGACTATGCTGCTGGTTAGTAACTACTCAATGGGGCACTTGCTGTCCCCTGTGGCCACGGGCAAGTACATCCCACTGTCCTAACACAGCCAAAGCCTGACTTTGCTTTAAATTGTGATACAAGGAGGCTGCCTACAAAATGTGGTGGTCCTAGCTTGTACTGTTTTGGAGTTCTTGAACAAACAGATTCACAGATAGACAGAAGCACATATCTGAACTATATAGTGAGATATTATGTGGTACAGCAGGGCCAAGGAGCAGCGGCAGAGAGCTAAAGGGGATACATTTAAGCCCTCGGTGAATTAAGGCATAGATCCCTATGGACTAGACAAGGCACGAAAGGCTAATTGCATTTGTAGCCAGTTAAGGCCTGTCAGGAATCTGGTGTGCTAATTAAGCCATGGTTCCCTGTAGCCTAGGGAAAGTTACTACGGGGGGGGGAGGTGGGGCGGGTTTAACCGGGAATGTTTATTTTATTATTAAAAAAAAGCGAGCGAGAGAGAGAGAGAAGACACGAGAGCGTTAATTGCTCAGGAACCGGGTCAAATCAGAGCCTTCTATAAATGGCCAT
This sequence comes from Pelodiscus sinensis, assembly GCF_049634645.1. Classification (NCBI taxonomy): domain Eukaryota; kingdom Metazoa; phylum Chordata; order Testudines; family Trionychidae; genus Pelodiscus; species Pelodiscus sinensis. Next base: position 23,626,742 of record NC_134730.1, on the reverse strand, counting down.
CACCCGTGGGGCACTCCAGCAATGCTACTTCCCGTCCTGGCCCCTTCCTGAGGAGATGGGGCTCAGCGCTTTTAAATACAAGTTTTGGGAAAATCAGATACAAAAAACACCGAGGGAGGGGGGACAGTGAGGGGGCAGGACAGAGACTGAAGGGCTGGCGGGTGACTCCGGGTGATTCCTTTTTAACCCTGCACTCAGTGGGTTTTTGGGGGGGTTTTTTTTGAACATGACAAAATCTCCTTGCTTCCCTTCCCTACCAGTTTCTTAGTGGAGTCATGAACATGGGCCAGGGGTGATGTCCTAGCTCCCACCAAGAAAAGTATGGGACCCCCTCATCGCAACAGTGGCCATTTTGCCACAATATATTAAACTTCAAGTGGACTAATGAGTGTGCTGCATTTTCAATCCTGGCTTTTTAGGTTTCTTTCGTGCTTAATGGAATTTCTTATATCGTCTTTGTGGACTTCCTCATGACCCTCCTCACTGCACTGATTCCTGTCTATGCATTAGTTGGCTGTATGAAAATAATTGTGCAGGTATGTGAGGCCGAACAACAAACTCCAGCCATAATTAACTTTTTAGTTTTCATTTGAAAAAGTTGAAACAAACCCTTAAAAAAAAAACCACCCCGGGGTCAAAGGTTTTGTTTGTAACAGACTGCCGGCTGCTGTCGTACCAGATATAAACCATGGCCTGACACATTGAGTTAAAACTTCAAACCCACGTCAGGATGCCTACCAACAATTCCCAACTGTACTGCACTATGACCTGGTACTTTGCATCTGCCGAAAATGACCTGCATGATAAAGTATTGACACAAATAGCATATGGTGACACCGCACTGCCATTATTCACTGGGAAAGTGGAGCCAAATCCGGATCGGCGCTGAGCACCGTTAATTCCCTTTGACTCCAAATTCTCAGGCGTTGAGCCTCTCTTTGGAATCGGCTCTGTGGTAGCGTTTTGTATCTGTGAGCACAAGTGTAACCCCTGTGCCAATGACTAATAGCCACTTCTAGTGGTGTGGGGCAGAAGACACCAGGAGACAAAGGGCAAGCAGGCAGCTGCAAGGGTGGTTTTCCAAAGGGTCCGTATGGATGTGGAGTATGAGCTTGAGGGCGAGGGACTGGAGGAAGAGGAAGAAAGAGAGCCAGAAATCTAGCACAGAGGAGAATGCAGAGGGGGAGGACTTAGAGAGGGGATAGATAACTTTTACCTGGAGGAGAATGAGGCAGGAGGGGAAGTGAGTTTGGGGAAGGGTTGAAAAGAGCAGGAGAGGAAAAATCTAGTGGACTAGTGATGGCCCTTTGGAGATGATGCTGGACGAGGGCTGTGAGAAGAGGGTCACCATCAGAGGGGGCAGCTGGAGATGGAGAGAGGTAAAGGAACAGCGGACAATGACCATTCTGGAGAGCGTGGGAAGGGGGATGGGTTAGAGCGGAAGAGAATGGCAGAGCAATGGAGCTGAGGGCAGTCAATGGTGGGGATGAAGGGCATGGCTTGATGAAGTGTTGCCGGATGCAAGATAAAGAAGGCCAAGTAGAAGGCGGGATGCAGGTCGAGAAGGAGCAAGAAAAGGGAGGAGATGGACGTGGCCAGGAGAACATAAAGTTATTGGGAGGGAAACAAGAAGCAGGGGGGAGGGGGAATGACCTGATAATCTCTCACTGAGTTATAGGAGTGAGCCCAAGCCTGCCAAACCGGACACATGCTGAGTATCTGGGCAGCCCCGTACACACTCTCTAAGCAGTGTGATGAGCTTCCCTGTGTTTAAATCCAGAGGGATACGTTCAATCTAAATTTACATTCCAAGGATCTAGGTTTTGACTTTTATTCGGCACTGGAAAAGTTCCTGTTTCTAATCTGGTTGTCTTCTCCTCACACAGGTGTCATCAGAATATTCACTTCTCCCAGATGAGATCTATCCGATTCTGAGCAGAATCCACTTGCTAACTAGCCTAGCGGTAAGAACATGTTTCCACAATAGGAAGCATTTCTAAGAGGATGTGAAGTTTTCAAACACCCCCGTCCCCTCCCCCCCGGTTTCAACCCCCTTCTCTGGCTGAAGGGAATGTCATTCCACATGGCTCATGCTCCTCCCAGTGATGAAGTCCAGCCACGTTCTCCCCCTGACACAGCAGGGAGGGGCAAAGCATTCCAGCGACCTGAGGGGGAGCTGCACAAGCATTATCTTCACCGCATTTTTTGTGCATGCGTCTGAGTGCCCTTGTGCATCCGCCACTCACTAAAGGCTCTCCCCACACTCCTCTTCTGCGGCATAACAGTCATTCCCTTCCTTCTTCCCCACATCTCTGTTTCCCCCTTCTTGGTACCCTTTCCAGAACTGATTTCACCTCACGAGTGAGCACCAGCACCACTGAGCTCAAATCCCTCCTTGAATCTTGAATGCTGCCTGCAGAGGTGGTCGCTTCATCTCTAAAAAGATCTCTTCGCATTGGAAAAAGTTTGGAAAAGGGCAATAAACATGATGAGGGGTTTGGAACAGGTGCCATATGAGGAGAGATTAAAAAGACTGGGACTTTTCAGCTTAGAAAAGAGAAGATGGGGAGGGGGATATGATAGAGGTCTATAAAATCATGATGGGGATGGAGAAAGTGACTAAGGAAAAGTGATGTATTTGTTCCCATAACATAAGAACTAGGGGTCACCAAAGGAAATTAATAGGTAGCAGGGTTAATATAAACAAAAGGAAGTACTTCAGGCAATGCACAGTCAACCCGTGGAACTCCTTGCTGGAGGATGTTGTGAAGGCCAGGACTTTAACAGGATTCAAAAAAGAGCTAGATAAATTCATGGAAAATGGGTCAATCAATGGCTATTAGCCAGGATGGGTAGGAATAGTGTTCGTAGCCTTTTTTTTTTGTCAGAAATTGGGAATGGGTGACAAAGGATGGATCAGTTAGTTGGTGATTCCCTGTTCTGTTCATTCCCTCTGTGGACACCTGGCATTGGCCACTGTCAGAAGACAGGATACTGAGCTAAATGGACATTTGGTCTGACCCAGCATGGCTGTTCTTATGTTCTCTCTCTGGCAAGATGGCCGAGTCAGTGTCTGAGCCAATAATACATCTGGGCTGTTCTTACTCTCAGCCTGCTAAGCCATGGGCATGGGCCTCTGTCTTTTTGTGCCCTCCATTTATCTTCACCTGAGATGCTAAAATCAGAAATTATATAACAGTATACGAGTAAATTCCCTGGCTCCACTGACATAAATCAGAATTTTGACATCGATGCCAACAGATCCAGCCTTGTCACCCCTTGTCTTTTTCCCTTGTTTTCCAGCCATACGTGCACTGTCTCATTTTAATTTTCATTCTGAGATGTCTGGAGTGGAAATATGGAAGAAAAACTATGAGAAAAGATCCAGTGTTCAGGTCTGTGCCAAACCGAGTCTAAACACATTGAATTGAGCCTTGGGACTCAAGTGCTACGTATGGGGGAACTGCCTTTGTACCAACAACAACTCTGGGTTTGGTTTCTTTTCTCTGCAGAATTTCTCCAAAGAATGAGATCATCTGCCCAAACCCTGAAGAGTCTGAAGGAATAGACGAAGACGAAGATGTTGAAGCTGAAAGAATGAAAGTCAGGCATGTGTTGACTGGTCAGAACCAGGAAGAGGTAAAAAATGAATTGGGAGAACGTGTATCCAACATGGAATCACAGAAATGTAGGATAGGTAGGGACTCCAATAAGTCTTCTAGTGCAGCCCCCTGGACTCAAGGCAGGACTGTGAGATAACTAGACCATCCCTGACAGGTGTTTGACTAACCTGTTCTTAAAAATCTTCAATGACCGAAATTGCACAACCTCCCTAGGCAATGTATTCCAGTGCTTAACTCTATTACTTAGGACATTTTTCCTAATGTCCAACTGAAATGATGCTATCACAGTATTGAGGTAATGCCATTACATCTGCTTGCATTACCCTGCCAGTTTCTGTCTAGCCAGAGCTTTGATATCAGATAGGTGTCTAATCTCTAGGGTCCCTTCATCTCTCTATTAAGATAGCTAATAGTAACGAGGGCTCAAAAAAGATATACTGGCATTAGAAAAGGCTCAGAGAAGGGCAACTAAAATGATTAGGGGTTTGGAACGGGTACCATCTGAGGAGAGATTAAAGAGACTGGGACTTTTCAGCTTGGAAAAGAGAAGACTAAGGAGGGGATATGATAGAGGTCTATAAAATCATGAATGGTGTGAAGAAAGTGAATAAGGAAAAGTTGTTTACTTGTTCCCATAATATAATAACTAGGGGCCACCTAGTTCTTCTTCACACAGCGCATAGTCAATCTGTGGAACTCCTTGCCTGGGGAGATGGTGAAGGCTAGGACTATAACAGGGTTTAAAAGAGAACTAGATAATTTCATGGAGGTTAAGTCCAGCTATTAGCCAGTATGGGTAAGGAATGGTGTCCCTATCCTCTGTTTGTCAGATGGATGGCAGGAGAGAGATCGCTTGATCATTACCTGTTCGATTCACTCCCTCTGGGACACCTGGCATTGGCCACTATCGGCAGACAGGGTACTGGGCTGGATGGACCTTTGGTCTGACCCAGTACAGACGTTCTTATGTTCTTATGGCTTTGTGATATGAACACCTGAAGCTTCCTCAGGCTTCACCCTAGAGCCATAGCAGAAGAAGCTGCTTAATCTTACGCAAGACTTTTTTATGCAAAGATACCTCCTGATCATGGAGAAAACACATGCTAAAGAGTTTCTCACCTATTGGCTATTTTTCTTCTGGCTGATGGTAGAAGAGAGTTTGGCTCCATCCTACTGCCAGATTGGAAGAGCAGGCCAGTCTGTGAATTATCAGTCTGGACAGAGCCGCACACAGCTTTGTGCTTATAGCTGGCCCTGGAGGTGGGAACACACGTATCAGGCTCTTGGTGTCACAAGCAGAGCTAGTCAGGCGATGGGATACTTAGCAGGAAAAAAAATCCACTTTTTGTCAAACAATGATTTTCATCCAAAAGCCCCAAATTATGTCCTTTCCCGTTTGGAAAACAGAAACTTTTCAAGGAACTTGGACGCTTTCTGTGAACGTTTCCATTTATTTCAGAGCTCAACTTTGGCACTGAAAAGTTTAGATGCAACTTTCTCAGCCAGCTGTAGCCACCGAGGTGTCTAAAAAAGGGGCTCACTTCCCATGGGTGCGTGGGGGGAGGAGACTGCATTTGGCAGAATCATTTCAGCAGGAAATTCCCAAATGGTTCTAGCTATAAGTGAGGTCTATATGTGGTTCTAGCTATGCTTCTCAGGCAGCACTTAATAAATCCTCAAATCCATATAGATAACAGTTAATTGTTCATTTTAAAATGTCAGTAGAAGAGACGAGGGTTTGTTGATACCAAATAAATTCTAAAGAATGTGGTTTTTATCATCTTTCATTCATTTCTGAGATTGAACCATATCAACAATGCCCATATTTTTTATCAAAGTGACGGTGATTTGCTTTTATTCCATAGAGACCAATCCTTAGTGTCCACAGACTACGCAAGGAATACAAAGACAAGAAGGCCAGCTCTGTTTTTAAGAAAAGGACAAAAGTGGCCACAAGAAATGTCTCCTTTTGTGTTAAAAAAGGTCAGAACAAACACGCATATAATTAGAGGTTTTAAATACAATGTAATACATTTTTGTTTCATAGAATATTTAGAGCTTCTGAAAATTACTGGATTAACATCACTGGTGGGTGAAATCTTCTATTTATCACCAAGGTACCCAGTAGGCCAAATCAAATAAAGTTGGATAGGGGCTTGTTGCAAGTCTCCTCACTTTACCTGGCTAACTTTTCTCAAATCTAACCTATGGAATTAGCTGGGTGGGTTATCTCTGGCAATCCTCCATCTCCCTGTTAAGATTACCAATGTTTAGGTAAATTGGCGTACTTGGTTGTGTGATATAGAGACCTCCATACTGGAGGCCATATTGTGATTTCATTTATGTCAGTAAGTCTTTTAAATGTTGCAGACTTCTCCAGGCAGTGGACGCAAGTGTCACTGTGCCTGAAAAGTGATCGTAATGCCAGTCAAATCCCTATCAGCTGAGTTCACGTGAGCCATTGAATATGTAACACCTGATAGGGAACATCAGTCGCTAGCAACCCATCTGGAATATAAATCGGGGAGTATTCCTGGCTCACTCGCTCTCATCTTTGGATCAGATTTGGGTACATATCATGGCTCACCATTTGGACCACCCACACACATGGCAAGCCATCACATGTCCGTTGCAGGAAACCTGAAAGCATTTGCTTGAAACATTAGTCCTGTAGAGAAAAAGAGCAGCAATTCTTTGCAAAAATGTCAGATTTCCTTGGTTCCTTTCCCTCTTATAGTAATACACAGTTGCTAGCAGTTCCAGTAAATGATACTCTTCTCTCCATTTTATTCTAGGCGAGATTTTAGGGCTACTTGGACCCAATGGGGCGGGGAAAAGCACAACTCTAAGGATGATCGTTGGAGACACGATCCCAACGGCTGGACAGGTAGGAGAAACCTGGAAAAAGGAGCATTGTCTCTTCTGAGTGCTAACTGAAGACGAGAAGCTCCAGCACTTCTATCCTGGTCCTATTGAAAGTAATAGGAGTAAATCTGTTGACTCCAGTAGGTTTGTCTGCACTCCATCTGGAAGCAAGCCTCGCAGCCCAGGTCCACAGACTTGTGCTCGCAGAACTCATGCAAGAGTACTAAAAGTAGTTTGGGGGGAGGGGAGGTTGCCAGAGATCCTAATATCCTATCTGAGCTGCAATATTGAAGTAACAGCTACACCAGGGCTACTCAATCCGGAGCCTGTGTGTGGGAGCCAAAACAAAAAAGTAGTTAATATAATGGTCTTCTGTTGAGATGCGTTTTAGTAGTTAAATTCCTGGACTGTCATTGCTCATTAAAAGTGCTGTCATATGGGTGGAAATCAGTAAATATTGCATTTTATTAATATCAGCAGAACTGACTTAAATGGGGCCTGTGTGTTGTGTAGTCTTGCCTTAATCTTTATATTCATGCCCATCAGTGTGAAAAAAGCTATTTGCAAATATTTGGACATTTCTCTCTTAGAATGTGTCTATACAGCAAAGTTATTTCAGAATAACAACCGTTATTCCGAAATAACTATGCGAGCGTCTACACAGCAATTCCGTTATTTCAAAATAATTTTAATGGCTTATTCCAACTTCTGTAAACCTCACCCTACAAAGAATAGCACTTATTCTGAAATAGCTATTTCAAAATAAGGCGTGTGTAGACACTCTACTTCTGCTATTTCGAAATAGCCCCTCACCAGGGCCATTCTAAGTTATTCCTTCTGGCGCTCTAAATCGAGATAGGCAAATCATGTAGATTTGCTGCCTTGGACCAATTTTGAGGCTTCCCTGTAGTGTAGACATGCTATTTCAAAATAGCTATTTCAGAATAACTATTCCGGTATTGCTTCCAAAATAACTGTACAGTGTAGACGTACCCTTAGAGTTCAAAATGTGCAATAAGCTACAATAAGTTTGAAATAACAACATCCATGTCATATAGCTTTTGCACAGAGGGGAAAGCATGACTTGGATTCGGGTGCAGCTCCCTGGTTGAGATGTGTTTGATCATTTTTGTTGGTCTTCTCTGAACTTTTTTTTTTTTTCATTTGTCCACATCCTGTACCTGACAATGTAATATAAGCCAACTGTGTGACACTGTCACCAAAGAAGCAAACATCTTTCTGGATATATTAGCAGGAGTGGTTGAAACCATTTCAGGAAAAATGTGGACAAATTGGAGAAGAGCAACAAAAATGATTAAACATCTCAAAAATATGACCTGTGAGGGAAGATTGAAACATGTGTGTGTGTTTAGTGAGGGGAGAAAAGACTGATCGGGGACATAATTTTCAAGTACAGGCAGTCCCCGGGTTACGTACAAGATAGGGACTGTAGGTTTGTTCTTAAGTTGAATTTGTATGTAAGTCGGAACTGGTACATATTGTAGGGGAAACTCTAGCCAAACGTTTCTCCAGAGCTCAGTTTTATTCTCCCACACCTCACTTCCCTCAGTCCTTTATTCTCAAGCTGAGGTGTCTGCTGAGAAAAGCCGCTCCGCGTTTCCCTGGTCTGCTGGGGGGTGGGGGCTAGCTTCGCGTCTCCCTGGTCTGCTGGGGGGCGGGCGCTAGCTTCGCGTCTCCCTGGTCTGCTGGGGGGAAGCAGCTAGTGCGGGGTTGCCTCACCCCATTTGTAAGTAGGGATCTGATGTAAGTCAGATCCATGTAACCTGGGGACTGCCTGTACATAAAAGGCTGCTACAAGAAGGAAGGAGAAAAATTGTTCTCCCGAACATCTGAGAATAGGACAAGAAGTAATGGGCTTAAATTGCAGGAAGGGAAGTCTAAGCGGGACATCAGGAAAAACTTCCTACTTGTCAGGGTGGTTAAACACTGGAATAAATTGCTTAGGGCAGTTGTATACTCTCCATCACTGGAGATTTTAAGTGCATGTTAGACAAACGCCTGGCAGGGATGATCTAGATAATATTAGCCCTGGCATTAGTGCAGGGGACTGGTCTATATGACCTCTTAAGATCTTTCATGCACATTCTGAATAATTCCTTTCTGTTAGTTCAACTCTCACCTTATAGCCCCATTGTTTTCACTCATTCCCCACAGCGCTACAAAAAGGAGAGGGTGTTTAACTCTTCTGCCTGTCTCCCTTTCCCTGTGGGGAGACCTGAAGGATTCCATGTTGAAGAAGAGAATTTTTAAAAGTCCGAAGAAGCACTTGTACCTTTGAGCCTCCAGTTACTGGTTGTTTGTGCAGGTGCTGATGCAGGGGACAGAGGCAGAAGACACAACTGACTTTTTAGGGTACTGCCCTCAGGAGAACCCCCTCTGGCCAAACCTGACTGTTCAGGAACATCTGGAGGTGTACGCTGCAGTGAAAGGGATGAGGAAAGAAGATGCTGCTGTTACTATCCAACGGTACAGAAATAAAATTATCCCAGCCTCAATGGGGGGAGCGAACTGTGTGTTGAATCTCCATTAGTGACTTCTGCACTCATGTTGTCTAAAGCTATTCCTGGTTCGGCTTCTTTATCACATTTGTGCCTCCATGAAAGGGAAGAAAATGTGGATCTCTTTGCCCATTTGCTCAGGTTAAAAAAATGAGACATTCCCTCGGGCACAGAGGGCCTGTCTGAGACAGCTGGAGTTTGCCTGGTCACTTGTCTTCTGGTAGTGGGAATGGGAACTACTAGTGTGGAAAACGGCAAAGATATTTTGACTGATTACTTCCCAAAAACGGAGAGGTGTTGTACAGAATATCCAGGAAAAGAGGAAATTCAGAGGTTTTACAATTTTAATGTTTTGAAATTTCGTAGTGGCTAATTGGGAAGGTGGTGGGTGTTTTTTAAAACTAATATCAGCTTAATATAATTACCAAAGTTACTACTCTTGCTATTATCAGTACTATAGAAGGTTCCAGAAACCCCATGACTAGGACTTGTTAGGTCTGTGGGATACACACAGTGCATAGTTTAATTTCCAAGACACCCCAAGCCTCTGTGACAAACAGGACACAGGAGGAAGGATGGATTTTGGTTTGGAGCTAATTACATTTTAATAAATAATCACACTAAAAGTAAATCAGATTCCCTTGGTTATCAGCCAACTTCACGCAGGCATCATGGCAGGGGTGTCAAGCAGGGACTGGAAGGAGGACTAGCTTTTACTGGCTAGTTTGGGGGCAAGAGGTGGAAGTTACACAGGTACAGAACTTCGTAGGAAGACATGTGTAAGAAGTGCTGAGAGATCAGCATTGTTGCTGGAAAAGACTAGGCAGGAAGCAGGAGGATAGAATGATGCTTTGTGACATCATAAGGGTGGCTGTAAAAATGATTATGATGTAACATAAGCAGTGGAAGGCCAGGAAGGAGCAGCTCTCCCCTCAGGTGGCTCTGTCAGGAGATGTCTGACTGACAGGTTCATTTCACTTTTGCTCCCAACCCAGGATCGTGAATGCCCTGAAGCTTCAGGCACATCTTCGAAAACCAGCCAAGAAACTACCAGCAGGAATAAGCCGAAAGGTGAGGATTTCAGTCTCTCCTGTGCTTTCATTCTCTCCACTTCCTAAGTAGAGGCGGTCAGGCGAAGAAGCTGTCTTTTCAGGAAGCTTGGGGGGATCTTTTTTTCCCTACAAATGCTTGTGGCGTTGTAGGCATGAAGCCAATTCTATTCAGGTTAGCCTAGTGCAGGGGTTTTCAAACTTTTTTTTCTCATGACCCAGTTGAAGAAAATTGGTGCCCGCAGCCCAACATAATTTGACTAGGGTGTAGGCTCTGGGTGGAGCTGAGGATGAGAGCTTTGGAGCTTGAGCGGCTCTCCGTCAGTAGTGCAACGGGGAGGGCGGGCTAAGGCAGCTTCCTGCCTCCCCTGGCACCGCACAGCATGCTACGCTCTAGCAGCAAACAGCAGCAGGTTCCCAGCCAGTGGAAGGGCGGAGCTAGTGCTCAGGGCACGGGCAGTGTGTGAAGCCCTGTGTGCTCTCCCCCATTCTCACCTAGGAACCAGGCCTGCCTTTGGCTGCTCAGTCTGTGATGCCAGGATGGGCAGGTAGCTACCACTGGTCACCTGATCCCCCTGCAGCAACAAAACCCAGTGCCTGACATTCCACCCCCCAGAACTGGGTCACAACCCATCGTTTGAAAACCACTGGCTTAGTGCACGCACGAGGCAAATATTTTGCACTCTAAGTACACTTGCCACCACAGATACAAAAAAACAGTGCATCTGGAATGCTCCTAGACTATAAAACTGGACAGCTGGCAGTGGGTACAGATTTCCTGGGACAGCTATCTCAAAAAAGGGATGATCCTGAGAAAATCGGAACAGGTGAAACCCTATCTATAAGGCAGGGCCAAATCAACCCAGTCAAGTATGGCTCAGCAGTGTCAAGAGGAGGGAAGGAACTGTTCCAGGAAGCTCCCTCCCAATCGTTCTTTATTTTGGAAGGGCGAGAGAAAAGGGCAGAGCTGCCCCAAGTCATATTTGTGTGCATTGCTCAATAGTTGCAGCATCTCTGCTCAGGATTTCTAGTTAGAGGGACCTGAGCTTCCGACTCTGGATCTGAACGTCTCAGGAGTGCAGGGGTGTGTGCGGAGGAGGTTTGGAATCAGCCTTTCAAGAGAGCTCATTCCTGCAGTTTGGATCTAGCTTTGCAGTTCTCTGAAGATCAGAGGCATGAAAATTTAAGGAGTGAGTTCAGCCCCTGCTCTGGAGCATCTTGGGAAAGGAGAAAGAAATGTTACATGCTGTTTCTTTAGTGGAGAGCTGATTGCATCCTACTGTGGAGTGTCGGGCCAGGTCCATGCTGGCGGAGAAAAACAATGCAAGATACGTAACTCCAGCTACGTGAATTGCATAGCTGGAGTTGACATACTTTGCATCAAATTTTTTTTCTGGGGCAGCCCCACAGTGGGAGGTCAATGGGAGAAATGCTCCTGTTGACTTCTCTTACTCCTTGCAACAGTGCAGCATACTGCAATCAATAGGGGCAACCTCAGTGTTCGACTTAACGGGTCTTTACTAGACCCGCTAAATCAAACTCTGGAAGATTGATTGCTGGTGCATCAATCCTCTAGTTAGTGGAGACAAGGCCTCAAAATCACTGTTCAGGAGAAACCTGAACAGACGGCAAAGATTTGGTAGCTGAGAGAAACCCCGCTCAGGATGTGTCAGTGATGTGACTGCAGATGTGGTCAAAGCTTGCTCTCTTCAGACAAGTTATACTCACCACATGTTGTCAGTCCTTCACAGGGGCTACCACATTGTAATAAAGGGACCGCCTGCACTAAACTACCTGAACCATTCTAGCTAGGATTGTGCTGAGTGAAAGACAGTTACTACCAATGAAACCCATGCAAACTGTGAAGGTAAAAGCCCCTGACTTTGTGGTCTCCCCCATCAGGTGTGCTTTGCACTGAGCATGCTGGGTAAGCCAAGGATGGTGCTTTTGGATGAACTATCGACTGGAATGGACCCCATGGGGCAACATCACGTGTGGTGAGTGGAGCTCACTGTCCGGAAGGGAGCATGCAGACGCGCTGTACAAGTGCTCCCTGTGTGTGTTAGAGAGACAAAGGGGGTAAAGAATACCTGGGATTGAACCAACTGCTGTGGGACAAGTCTTTGAGCCTCAGGGTAGGAGGTGGCCTCCCGGAGGTTCCCAGCACCACGAAAGAGAGGACCCTCTACTACACTCATTAGAGTACAGCCTGCATCACAAGTTTTGGGGGACATGTCTGCTGTGCCTTGGGGGGATGGTAGCAGGAGAGACGATCTGCCTTTCCCCCACCTGATTTACCTGTGACCATCTTCTAAGCACAAAGTAAACAACACCAATATCTGTCCCTTTGCTTTCCCAGCTGCCCTCCATCACTATGGTTCTAAATCTCCTTCTCTTCCTTGACTCTGCCCTTCCTTTCCCCAATCCCTTTCCTCTCTGGAAGTCACCCCTCACTCTCCATCCCAATGGTCTGGAACTCTGAAAGTTCAGTGAGCATGCAAGTTAAGCTATTTTGGTTAGCTTACTAGTTTCTCTGCTCATTATATTGTGAAAGGGCAAATGCAGTAGAGGAAAGTTTCAAGTCTTTGCCTTTTCTGGAAGTCAGAGCAGCAGTGCAAGAAAATACTCACAGGAGTGGCACATTGCAATTTCAAACTTACTTTTTGCTTCCAGGACAGCTGTTCGTGCTGCATTTAAAAATAAGAAACAAGGCGCCATCTTGACAACCCATTATATGAAGGAGGCCGAGGCAGTGTGTGACCGAGTGGCCATCATGGTGTCTGGAAAGCTTCGGTAAGCATCAGCAGACACATTAGACTGAGGAATAAAAGTGTCAACCATTAATACAGCTTTGGGTGGGGGGGGATAAAATATAGGGACCAGCATTAAATAGATCTCGGCAAAAATCAGTGGTCAAGCTGTTGTTAAATACTTTAACATTACCAGCTGAAAAGCTTCTGAGGGGTAGCTGAGTTAGTCTGTAACAGGAAAAACTTAAAAAACAACAAATAATCTGGTAACGCCTTAAAGACTAACCAAACATGTCGATGGCGTGTTAGAAGTCCCGGTCATCTGAAGAAGTGGGTTGTGCCCACAAAAGCGCATGATGTCATTACCAGTTTAGATTGCCAAGAGATACTGTGCCTTCCTAGGGAGACTGTGGCTTAAACACAAAGGCTACGTCTAGACTGGCATGATTTTCCGCAATGCTTTTAACGGAAAAGCACTTTTTGCGGAAAAGCGTCCGTGCCAATCTAGACGCGCTTTTGCGCAAAAAAGCCCCGATCGCCATTTTCGCGATCGGGGCTTTTTTGCACAAAACAAATCTGAGCTGTCTACACTGGCCCTCTTGCGCAAAAGGACTTTTGCCCAAAAGGCAGCAGCATAGTATTTCCGCAAGAAGCACTGATTTCTTACATGAGATCGTTGGTGTTCTTGCAGAAATTCAAGCGGCCAGTGTAGACAGCTGGCAAGTTTTTCCGCAAAAGCAGCTGCTTTTGCGGAAAAACTTGCCAGTCTAGACACAGCCAAAGTGAATATATAGCAAGGGGCCAACAGCCATGCCAGAGCCTTCAGGGGAGGGGGATGGCTCCATGTTCCAGTAAGAGGCCTTGAGTGGAAGGGCAATCAGCTGTCTGTGCTGCCCAAACTGTGGCACGCTGCCCCCACTCCCAGCCCTTAGAACCACCGGGAGTGTGTCATGTGGTCTCCAGCAGCGATTTAAAGGGCACAGGGTAGCAGCAGTGGTGGCCGCAGCCCTTTAGAATTGCCGAGTCCTGCAGCAGTTACCCCTTCCCCTCCCTGCCGCCGTTGGCAGGCCTGATGTACAGTCTTGGAAGACACAGATTTAGGAAGAATCTGAGCTAGTGCCAGTCCTTCCCCTAGAGAACTAACAGAAACACTCATGAATTCAATTGCTGTCTTCACATCCTGTGCTTGCAGTTCCTAAAAAAGAGTAGCAGGAGCCCTTGCTTAGTGTTTCACTTGGTGCGTCTCTCCTCGGCAGCTGTATCGGCTCCATCCAGTACCTGAAAAGCAAGTTTGGCAAAGGTTACTTGCTGGAAATGAAAGTGAGGGACCCAGCACAAGCTGATCTCATCCATGCGGAGGTTGTACGCGTCTTCCCTCTTGCAGCACGTCAGGAACGGTAACTTCCAAGGATGCCACGGCCCTTATGATAGCGCAATTGCTCGTCTGCTGCCGAGGATACCCAGTGGGCTTGGATGCTATTGGGATGTGGGTGCAATAGCTGTTGACCCAGCACTGGGCTAATGTAGAGATCTGAGTTTGTCCGAGCTGTATGAATCCCAGCGCCCACAAGCCAGGGATGACACGATGGAGAGGGTAGGACACTAGCTGAGCTCACTCTCCCAGAAGGGTGACAACTGATTAAAACAATAGGCCTAGGAAGATCATTAACAAGGACGAGTATTAATTATCATCAGGGCCAGAGGAAACCGTAATGAAGTTAGTATGTCCAGTTCCGTATGCACTCCTTTTAATGTAATCTATGTCTTGGCTCACTGAAGAAGCGAGAGGGGCTACCACCCGCCTAGCAAAATAATTTTTCCTAATTGCCAGCTTAGACCTCCCCCGCTACAGCTTTAGAGTATTTCCTGTGCAAAAACGCCTGGCTTCCTAATAGTGATAGAAATGTAGCCGTGTTAGTCTGGGGTAGCTGAAGCAAAATGCAGGACAATGTAGCACTTTAAAGACTAACAAGATGGTTTATTAGATGATGAGCTTTCGTGGGCCAGACCCGTCTGGCCCACGAAAGCTCATCATCTAATAAACCATCTTGTTAGTCTTTAAAGTGCTACATTGTCCTGCATTTTGCTTTGGCTTCCTAATATTTCTCTTCTGAACCCATTGATATTATTTTGACTTTGTTCCATTAGCATCCACATGTATTAGATGCTATATCGCGACATACAGTCCTACCTCCAAAGAGCTAGCAATCTGAATGACAAAAACAGGTGCAGGGTTAAGAAATGGGATACACTGTACACACTGAGTAGGAAGGCTGCTATGTGTCTTCAGAAGACAGAAACTCATTTCTCATAGCTGTATACTTTAAATTCAGAAAGAACCATTATGGTCAGCTAGAGTGAAAACCTAGACTCTTTGAAGTCATTGGCAAAACTCCCATTGACTTAGTCTGAGCTCCTGCATAGCACAGGAAATTGAATTCCACCCACTGATTCCTACATCAGTCTTATAACTTCTGGCTGAGCTAGAGCACAGCTTCTTAGAAAAAGATCCAGGCTTCATTTAACGATTTCCAGGGTGGACGAGTCCATGGCCTCATAGGTAAGTGTTTCCAGTGCTTAATTACCCTCTTCGCCACAAATTTGCACCTAATATCTACTTTGAATGTGCCTAGTTCAGCCACTGGGAGTTTTTACTCTATCTGTTTGAGTCAATGACTCTTGGCACTTCCCACTGTACAAATTGTTCTTGTCTGCTATATTGAAGAGCCGTTCATCAACAGAAATCTTCTCCCTGTGCACGTGCATGTCAACTGTGATCGAAACATGGCTTAAACGTTCTGGTCACCTTCTGCATGTTTCTTCTCTCAGGTATTCCTCTTTGATGGTCTATAAGATACCAATGGAAAATGTACAGTCCCTGTCTCAGGCCTTTCTCAGTTTGGAGGCAGGTAAGAGGGATGTTGTCAAACGCTGGAATATCTGTAAGAAGCTGCATTTTAAGTTGTCTGTGTTGCTGTCAAACCAGTTTGGGCCGAGCCCTCTGTGGATGTAGACAGGCCTGGCTGTATTCAAGTCTACAGAGCTATGGCAGTTTAAACCAAGCTAAGGTTCTGGTCCTGTCAACTCCAACTTTGGGGCCTACTGAGCAGTCCAACGGATGCTCTGAAACAGGAGTGGGGGGCGGCCACACACGGTTCGTCAGGGTTAGCCACTGGCAGGGCGCTAGATGCCTGATTTACCTGTATGTCCACGGGCACAGTCACTCACCCCTCCCCATAGTCATGGTTCACTGGTCCCAGCCAATGGGAAGTAGGAATGGGAAGGTCCGAGCCAATGCAGGAAGTAGGTGGCCCAACCCGCGCCGCTTCCCACAGTTGCCAGGAACGGCGAACCACAGCGACTGGGAACCATGTGCAGTTCTGTCTGTGCATGCTCAGGTAAACAAAACATCTGGCAGCCCGCCAGCAGCTGACCCCTGAAGCTCCACGTGCGGCCTGTGAGCCAGAGGTTCCTCACCACTGCTCTAGAATCATATAGCTGGAAGACACCTCAGGAAGTCATCAAGTCCAGCCCCCTGCCCAAGGCAGGACCAATCCCAACTAAATCAACCTGACTGCTCCAGACCGCTCCAGGAGGGGTGCCTGTGGAAGGCAGGCATTATTAGAGGGGTGTCAGAGCAACAAACATCTGCTTTGATCACCCGTCATGATGATGATCTTCCTGAAATACGGATATTCCTCTACACTGAGGGATCATGTGTTAAAGCCAGGGCACCTAGAGTAAATTCTTGAAAGCACCTAAGTCCCATTGATTTTTTCACTAAAGATACATCTACACTGCTGTAGATGTAGAATAAGCTATTGTGGAAGAAATACTCCAAAAATAGCTTATTTAGAAATAGCACATCTATGCTACAGGGAAGCCTTTAAATTAGTTCGAGGTAGGCTCCCCTGATGTGGACGTGCTACCTCAATTTAAAGCCCCAAGAAGCATTGGGGAGTAATTACTTTGAATGGCCTGGGGGAGGAGCTATTTCGAAATAGGAGCAGTGGAGCGTCCACACTACTGCTATTCTGAAACAGCTATTTCGGAAGAGACGTTATTCCTCATGGAATGAGGTTTACAGAATCCAGAATAAGCCGCCCGTTATTTTGAAATTATTTTGAAATAATGGGCTTGCTGTGTAGACACACACAAAGTTATTTTGGAATAACGTCCATTATTCCGAAATAATGCTGCTGTGTAGACGTAACCTCATGCTTTCTTTCTCTCTCACACTCTTTTTAAGAGAACTTAAACTCCTGGAAAATGATATGCTTTACTCCCTTCCTTGCTACCTAAGGGTACGTCTAAACTACATGGCTCCGTCGACGGAGCCATGTAGATTTGTTTTTTTGGCAAAGGGAAATGAAGCCTCAATGTAAATAATCGCGGCTTCATTTAAATTTACATGGCTGCCGCGCTGAGCCGACAAACAGCTGATCAGCTGTTCATCAGCTCAGCGCGCTAGTCTGGACGCTCCCCTGTCGAAATGAAAGCCTTTTATCAACATCCCTGGTAAACCTCATCCTACGAGGCATAACGGGGATGTCGATAAAAGGCTTTCAGGTCGGCGCGGAGCGTCCAGACTAGCGCACTGAGCCGACAAACAGCTGATCACCTGTTTGTCGGCTCAGCGCGCTAGTCTGGATGCTCCCCTGTCGAAATGAAAGCCTTTTATCGACACCCCCGGTAAACCTCATCCTACGAGGCATAACAGGGATGTCGATAAAAAGCTTTCAGGTCAGCGCGGAGCGTCCAGACTAGCGCGCTGAGCCGACAAACAGCTGATCACCTGTTTGTCGGCTCAGCACGGCAGCCATGTAAATTTAGATGAAGCCGCGATTATTTAAATCACGGCTTCATTTCCCTTTGCCTATCTGTCTAATCTACATGCCTCCATCGACGGAGGCATGTAGTCTAGACACACCCTAAGGTTTCAGGGTGCCCACTTCCTGCTTAGACCACCCATACAGGAGAACCGAGAGGGTGACTCTTTAGGTAGAAAAGTTTGGAGATAAAATCCTTGCACCATGGAAGTCAATGGAAGTTCTGCTGTTGACTTCAAGTGGGACCAGGATTTCCTCCTGTTTTTTCCAGTAGGACTGAGAGAAAAATACATTTTTTCCAAGCAAAAACTACGTGCTTTCCTCAATGGTTATGTTTTCCATCAGAATGCCAACCCACCCCGCTACCCAAACAAGGCAATTTTGGCCTCACGTTTTACATTTTGGGGGCTAAAAATAATTTTCAACAAAATGTCGGTATTTTCTGTTGAACACTTTGACCAAGGCGTAAAAAGAAATCATTCTCCTCTCCAATTTCTGCAGTGGGAAAAATATTTCTGGTCAGCTCATGTCCAGTGTAACTTTGCACTGCCTATCAGAGAATCCTAGCACTGTAGGACAGGAAGGGATCTTGAGAAGTCATGGCTCCATACCCCTGCACGGAGGCAGGCCTACATATTATCTAGCCTAGGTGTGGCCAGACTGCAGCTCGTGAGCTGTATGCTGCTCTTTTGCAGTTACAATGTGGCTTCCAGAGCCCCCTCCGACCCCACCTGCCGTTCTCCACCTACCAGGCAGGGGATAGAACTCAGGGCTTTTGCCCTCCGGTGGTGTGGCAAGCAGCTTCTGCCAGAGATCACTGCTGCCTATCAGAGCGGGGGAAGGGCACCATTTAAAGGTTTGCGTGAGTCACACAGCGCTTGAAGAAAACTAAACAGACGACTCGCCACATGCATGAAGAATCAGTATTTTAAGTCATAAAAAAATCTGTTTGGGGGAGAATTCTTACATGTCTTTATTTTTTGTCCAGCTAAACGTACCTTTGACCTGGAGGAGTACAGCCTTTCTCAGTCCACTTTGGAACAGGTACAATGTGCTGTTCATACTATTTAAGGGACGGTAGCTGAAAATACAGTGTGTAAAATACAGTGTATAAAAATGACCATGTTTGATGTCACATGAAGAATGTCAGTGTGCAGCTCAATCCACATGATACTGATACCTTGTTCTTACCCGGCAATTCTCATAGGTAGATTTCAAAGTGTTTCACCAAGTCGGCCAGCAGCATTGTTTTCATTTTATAGACAGGGAAACTGAGGCCCAGGGTGGTGAATTGCCCAAGGTCACCCAACAAATCAGAAGCAGGGCTACAAATTGAACCTTCATCTCCTGCATCCCCATCCTGTGCACTAGGAACGCTAGCTCCTAAATGAAAGATCTGAGGGGGAGCTGTGTTAGTTTGTCTCTACAAAAAGGAGGAGTCCCATGGCGCCTTAGACTGACATGTTTATTAGGGCACAAGCTTTTGTGGATAAAACCCACTTCATTATCAGCTAGAGGTATAAAGGTTTTCTCAGCACTGTCGATCCTCTGTACCTGTCAGAAACAGTACAATAATTATTGCAACACTTTGTGATTTGATGTAAATGACACTGATATACCAGTATTCAAAAAGAAGGTCATTGGTGAGTTTGCTCAGTTAGAATTTGGTCCCGTGTGGGTTTTTCTTCCCCACTTGACTGAATTATTTCATCCGCGGATCAGTCGCATCTTATTGGGTTTGGTGTGCAGAAACACTCTCTTGTGTTATGTCTTTCTCTTAGGGTATGGCTAGACTACACAGTTTTTCCACGATATCCCAGAAGAACTGTTCCACGTCCAGAGAACGTGTTTGCTCTTTCGCTTTTTTTTTTTTTGCGGAAGAGTACACGCGCTCTTTCGGAAGCCCTTGTATTCCTTGTTCCACGAGTAATAAGGGAGCTTCCGAAAGAGGGTTTTTTTCCGACATTTGGTCCAGTCTAGACAGGCCAAATGTTGGAAAAGCCTCTTCCGACAAAAGATTCGGAAAAACTATGCAAAATGCGGTGTGCATTTTGCGTAGCTTTTTCCGGAAAAAAGATGTAGCCTAGCCGTACCCTTAGTTGCAAGATCTTCTTTGTGTCAAAGCTGATTGTTGGAGACATAGTTATAAATCTAACCAGAGTAATTTGATCTTTTGTTTCCAGTCCTGGGAACTAATTAGACCCTTCCTTTAACTTTCATGTTTCAGGTGTTCTTAGAGCTTTCAAGAGAACAGGAGGGAGAGGATTTTGCTATGACTCCAGATAATACAGCAGAACAGAAACTCCTTCAACAAGATGATCATTAAAGCTCTGCACCAGTGCCCTGTATCGCTATTACAAATGCTATTAGCATGTCCAATTACATACTACGTTAGAGCCAGTATATCAGTATGGTAATGATAAGGCAGAAAAGTTCAGCTAGTCATCATGACAAATATTTTTTATGCCCACATTTCATTTTTGACCAGAGGATACAGTGTGAGACATGGAGCTGAATTAGAAAGTGGGAGCTGAATTAAAAAATTGGACCAAAAAACGGTTGGCCACCAATAACAAGAAGAGAGAACTCATGGGCAAAATCAGACTGATTCCAATCTATAGATACCACAAGGCGGAATAGAAGCCTAAAAAGCCACCTGTATAGAAATGTAAAAGGGATATCACACTTCTCACACAAATACAGTGGAGTTTTCAATTAAATACTAGTGGTGAAGTGACTGCATGTATAAAACCCATCGGCAGGAATTCGTGTATTGCAGTGATGAGCAATGAACAGATGGTTGGATATACTAGGTCTGATTTTTCTTTGTAGATTGATGATGGTTTTAGTCCTCTCCCCGCAGCTAAATTATTTAGATTTGCACCAGTGTAAGTAAGAGCAAAATCAGACCTATAATCAGTTTCTTTCTGCAAGTGTCCTGGGTTTTTTTCAGCTTCCCTTACCTAATGCATGGAGGGATCTCTCGTTAACTGAGCAACCTTCTTAACAGTCCAACAGAGAGGTCACCTCTGTAGGGAAGCACAAGTGCTTTTATGGGATTAGAATGGTCAGTCCACCAACTGAGCCTGGTGGCTTTTATACTAGTCTCAACAGTCTACTAGAGTGATCTCATTACTGCAGAATTCTTTATATTGTTGGACCTTCAGGTGACTCGCTGCGAGGTATGTTCAATATGCGATACTTAGAAACATGTTCTCGTCTCGGATGTTAATGGTAGTTCTGTTTGGCTGTTCCTTGACATGCCACTTGGACATTTGCAGAGGACCAGGACTGATGTCAAAGGGATATTGCTTCTTCAGCTTTATTTGTAGGAGACAATGACAAAAACTTAAGAAGCAGTGCAATACCACTGGTACTAGTAGTAGTACTTGTGTGTGTGTCACTGATAAATTCCTAACTCCAACTTCATACGGATTAAATTGTTTACATGTGTAGCGAATACAATCCTGATAGCTATCATCAGTATCAACTGGAATTGCTGCCTGTACTGAATTTCCTAGATGTCTCTCTCTTCCTGAGACCTTAAATAGCTACAACTGCTGGCCACACCTTCCTCCATCTCTACCTTATAATCCTTTGAATCATGACTTGGCCTTGCTGAGTCACACATTTGTGGCCTCCAGGTCGACTGTTGCGATGGGTTGTACTTGCCAAGCAACACACGATGGCATCAGCCAAGTGCTTCAAACACCAGCTACCTATTGTGCATGGAGTCCCAGGCAAGGATCGAGGGTTGTTTTTCAACACTGCCAGCAAGCCTCACAAGGTGTTACTTCTTGTGCTACAATGGCAAACTCCCTCAACAGAGAAACAAAATGGGTGAAGGAAGCCTGTGTAAGTGGCCAAAGAGTATTTCTCTCACCAGCAGAAGTGGGTTCTTAAAAGATATTTCCTTCCCCTGCCTTGTCTTGCAAATATTCCGTGGACAACATCACCACAACACCAGTGTATCCCTCAACAGATCAATTGCTTGGGAGTGATGGAATACTCTACACCAGATCTGCTTGTGTCTTAAGAAAACTACAACTCCTGATGGCTTGTATACTGTTGTCAGTCATCAAGTATGCCTATTGTGCGTTATCCAGCAGAAAATGCCTAATACCAGCTTGTCTATAGGAGAGAGTCTGAAAAAATATTGCAATAAAGTGTGGTTTGATGTGTTATCTCTCTCTCCTTGTCTAGAAAAGAAAATCTGGTATTGCTCTGTAACCGTGTACGGCTCACTAAGCTGCTAAATGTTCACCTTTGCTCTTTGGATTAGTGATTGCATGATGCTGAAACAACAGCTGAGATGACAAAGGACTTAAAGAAGCCTGCCAAGGCAAATTTGTGAAGATGACTGGGAAGGTGGCTCTCTTGATCACAGAGAGCAGCAGCAATGCATGTTAGAGTGTGAGGCAGAATCCTCTTTCGCAGTAATAAGGGATACACATACACCTCCCCCTTCAGGTTCCTATGGTTCGTGATTTCTGGAGTTCATTTAAATGGTCTAATTAAAAGGTGCCAGACAAGGTAAGTGAGGTCATAGACTCATAGGGCTGGAAGAGACCTCAGGAGGTCATCGAGTCCAGCCCCTTGCCCAAAGCAGGACCAATCCCAACTAAATAAATCCAGCCAGGGCTTTGTCAAGCCGAGACTTAAAAACCTCTAGGGATGGAGATTCCATCACCTCCCTAGGGAATCCATCCCAGTGCGTCACCACCCTCCTAGGGAAATAGTTTTTCCTAATATCCAACCTAGATCTCCCCCACTGTAACTTGAGACCATTGCTCCTTGTTCTGCCATCTGTCAATACTGAGAACAGCCTCTCTCCATCCTCTTTGGAACCTCCCTTCAGGAAGTTGAAGGCTGCTATCAACTCCCCCCTCATTCTTCTCTTCTGCAGACTAAATAAATCCCTCAGCCTCTCTTCATAGATCATGTGCTCCAGCCCCCTAATCATTTTGGTTGTCCTCTGCTGGACCCTCTTCAATGCATCTGCATCCTTTATATAATGGGGGGCCCAGAACTGGACACAATACTCCGGATGTGGCCTCACCAGTGCTGAATAAAGGGGAATAATCACTTCTCTAGATCTCCTGGAAATGCTCCTCCTAATGCACCCTAATATGCCATTAGCCTTCTTGGTAATACAGGATGAACTTCTCTACTCTGGCACTCTCTAGTTCAGCAGTATCCATGGTCTAGCATGGTTTTAGTTAGCCAGATGTCCTTTTATCAGGGGTGTGGCCAAGTTTCCCATAGTCCCGTGAAGTTTGTTTACAGCCACCAGTCCTGGCACTCCGTGTTCTGTGCTGTAATTTAGTTCTAATTGACCCCAAATGTCTTCTAAGAGCCCAGTAAGTAGTGGAAGTATTAGTAATCCTGCTAGATAATATTGATGTCCTCTGGGTCAGCAAATTCTCCAGTTTGGTACCGGTCAGGTCCTGAGGGTATCAGACTAGAGAGGTTCAACCTGTTTTGTTTTTTTAATTGGACCAACTTCTGTTGGTGAGAGACACAAGCTTTCAAGCTTACACCAAGCTCTTCTTCACCTTGACCATGCTTCCTGTTGGGACTGGAAACATGACACAGGAGATGCTCTAGCATTTTCTCATTAAAGTGGCTCTCTGGGAATAAATCCTAGAAATCTGATGGGGAGATTTGTAGGGGTTTAACTATGCCTGACGCTTTGGCATTCTGAACTCTTTGTTTTCATTTCTGATTTTTGTTTCTGTGCTTCCCCTCCCCCGTTTTAAACAGCGTTGCTTTTCTTTTTCTCTCCCCACCCTTATTCTCCAGTCTAATTTTGGTTTACAAAAAGAACAGTCTCTTTTAATTGTTGGAACGGCATATTTATTTATAATTCTGCCAGCTGTAAATGGGCTGTTTACTCATGTTAATAACCTATTGATCTCCAAGTGGTCAACACATTTTTTCTCAGTTCCATACAATAAGTAACTGCCTTTAAATGCCAAAGCAAAGTAACTAGGTATGTCTTATGGTTTAAACCTTCCTCTAGGATTCTAGTGTTTATTTGGTCTGCACATCCAAGATAACAAATGACTTTCAGACTGCACACAATTGGCTATACTTTCTCCCCAATTCTGAGCTAGTGACTAAGGAAGTTTAGCAGGGACAAAAACTCTGTAAACCTTAATAAGACACCAAACGGAATGTGTTCAGTCAAAGCAGCCGCCTACGCAGACAGCTGCATGTGGCTGGATGATGCAATTCAAGAACAGCTTCACCACTGAGGTGAAAGAGAGAGGAATCGGTTTTCTACCAATGAGAAAGTTCTGTATCTTGGAACTAGAAAATCCAACTGACTGCATAGCTCTTTGACTCCTATATGTAGTATTGCATGTATGTAACTAACATGGAAAGGGACTAGAACTGGCTGTGTTGAAAACTTAAAAAAAAAAAAAAAAAAAAAAAAAGGAAGCTTGGGCTTTTGCTTTAAAAAAGCACCTTTTGGGGTCAGGGAGAAAGAAAAATAAATGTTCTGGAAGACAATGACAGAAAATCAGATATCAGGAATGGTGATGCCCACAAACGTGTAGGGGAACATTTCAACTTCCCTGGACATTCAGTAATGGATTTAAAAGTAACTATCCTTCTACAAAAGGCCTATATCACCCATTTACGGAGGGGGACAGCAGAACTAGAATTCACTTACAAATTCAACACTATCAACTTAGGCTTGAATAAAGATCTTAACTGGCTAACTCACTACAAAGGCAGTTTTCCCTCTTTTGATATTCACATTGCCACCTCAAATGCTGTGAAGGAGACACATCCACCCTGACTTAATCAGCCTCATTAATGCTGGCTCCATGATTGACAGGTAACTGCTTTTGCTGTTATATATACACCCTGGATTCTTTCATTTCCACTCCAACTCATCTGATAAAACGGGGTTTACCCACGAAAGCTCATTACTTAATAAACCTGTTAGTCTCAGGTGCAGCAAAATTCCTGGAAGGCAATGAGATATACAGCTGGGAATTGCTCAGCTCTAGGTTATCTTCTCAGGAGCTGTCTGTTACAGCCTTTTCCTGACCAGATTTGGGGATTCAATCAGAGGTGCCTCATGTTAGAGGCATGTATCTTTCCCTCCCTCATTGGGAATCATAAATAGAAAAGATGCTCCTGTCCCCAAGTTTGCCAACCACTTTTTGTGCCTGGCAGCGTGTCTCAACTTTGGGGCTGCTGGGGTTAGAGGAGGTCTCTGAAAAGGCAGGTAAGCGAGATCCAAAGTTTTCTTTTAATTTTGAATGGACTAGCAAGTTTCGTTGATTCTGCCAGTGTACCCTGAGCTGCGTCAAGTGGAGCGGGAGATTTGGCTGTGCTATTCTTGTAAAGGCAATGAGGGAAACAAAGGAATGCCATTAGAAACCATTTTGATTCTATGTAATAGGGGCCATGCATACCAGCTAGGGCAGATCTGTATGAGCCTCCCATTGTTATCTGATGGGTAAAGGGGTGTTTTACATCCTTAAAGGAAAAAAGAACTGCCAAGACAAATGGAATTCATAAAGAAAAAATCCCACTGAATCATGTATATAAAGGAGGGTGGGCTGCAAAAAGCTGCCAACTGCCTCCGCACACAGTGTCCCAGAAAGGACTCAGGGGAGCGTAGGGAAAATAACAAGAAACCCCAGAAGGGAGCACTCAGCTGGTCTAATCCAGCCAGTTTAAAAGATTTAGGCAGATCAAAAGGGAAAAGCAAACTTTAAACCCTTGGCTAATGAGGACAGAAACGTCCACCTGCTGGGGAATAGGGGGCTCAGCTGCGTTGCTCTGTACTGAGGTTACAAAGGGTTGTGTGTTTCCTGTCCCCCTTTTCTGGGAGGTGGTCAGATAACCCACTGTCTTGGCTGGCATATTTGGAACAGGGCTGAAATATTCTTAGACGCGCACTATGAAAACCTTCCTCCCAATTTCTAGCCATGAGTCTCTAAGCAAGTGTTCAGTAAATGATAGGTGGAGGAATAATGCCATCACAAGTCCTCTGCCTACTGGAGGGAAAAGGTGTACACACAGAAATACATTTTCCTGCTTAATACTGTGAATCTCTCTCTCATGCTGATCCGTCTCACCATAGGATCTGGGCACCGCACTCTCTTTAATGAATTTATCCTCCCAACACACCCGGGAAGTAGGGAAATATCATTATCCCCACTGGAGAACACAGATAAACTGAGGCCAGGTCTACACTACCAGAAAAAGTCGACTTAAGACGCACAATTCCAGCTACAAAAATAGTGTACCATGCGTCGACTGTCTGTGGAGTCCCCACTGTGAGAGATTGATGGGAGAAACTCTCCTGTTAACTTCTTTTACTCCTTGCAAGCCGGTGGAGTACTAGGATCAACGGGGATGCCATCAGCAGTTGATTTAGCGGGTCTTTACTAGACCTTCTAAATCAAACCCTGGAAAATCAATCTGTGGAGCATTGATCTCTGGGTAAGTATAGGCAAGAAGTAATTTATCCAGGGATACACAGAGACTCTGCAGCAAAGCAGAAAATTCTTTGGTCTCCTGATTCCCAGGCTAGCTCTGTAACATGCTCGGTCAGTGTTAGTGAAGCTGCCATAACAAAGGCTGCAGCTCGGAGAAGTGAAGGGTTCTGCTTGGATTTCACATTACAACAGCGCCATTACACAGAGCACCCTCCACTTTCATTTGATCTTCCATTAGGAAAGATGTCCCCTGACTGCAATGGAGGTTAGATCAGGTCTGGCTGGAGGCCCTCAGATGCTACAAAGGTGGAATTGAGCCATTCCCAAGCCATGGTGAAGTCCCAATATTCCTGCAGTGCCATGAGAACCAGTACTCTTTCCTTGCGCCTATATTAAATGCATAGGCCCTGATTTCATCTCCACTTTCATTCAAACAAATTGGAGGAAGAGCAGGCAGACATGGCAATGCAGAGCGTCCTGAGAAGGGAGCCATATGAGAAAGCCAGAGGGACAGCTCTCGGCTATTCCTATCTAGCCAGTTTAAAAGCTTTGGGCAGAGAAAAGAGGCAAAGCAGGGATCACTGATGTGGATTGTCTGCACATACCAGTGATCAGTTCCCTTGGAGGCATGTGCAGTTGAACAGAGTTTACAGGCACACAATCCTTTTGGAGAAATAGGTTCCCACTTGCCTTTTCTTTTAATTACCTGGGTTTGTGACTGATGGATTCTCACCTGTTCACCCCTGCCATTGGGGTTTGGGAGGACACAATCACACCAGGGAGACCCCCGCCCCCTTTGAAAAGCAAACCCCACAAATAGCTTCCATTTTGCCTAGAATATAAATGTATGAACCTCTATCATTCAAGCATGATTTATTTACAATGCAATGACTTTCAGGAGCTCCCTTTCCCCTTTTCCTTAAACTTGTGCTCTGCCTCCAGCTGGGAAAACTATCCTCCTTCCCGTGTTGAAAAAAATACGTTGCTGGTTTTGGCTACTGTCTCAGCCTCTAGGACTCTTCTGGCTTCCGTTGAATCTCGTATGTAAAGGGGAAGAGGGGAAAGAGAGACACTTTATTCATCTGCTAATGTTTTCAGAATGCTTTCGGATTGCTAACTAGTCAGGGGGAATGATGCAAAGAAGAAAATAGGCCTTGTGCAGCTTTGCTTTGTAAACTAATTCAGAGCCTGAAAGGACTGACTTTTTCTCATCTGAAATATGATCAAAGGCTCTTGCCAACACACAGCTCTGATATAATGGGCCAGAGTCATCCGATGTAAATCAGTGTAGCAACACCCAGCTGAAGCTCTGATGCTTTGTTTCCAGAACGGAGCTCCTTTGTCTGTCTCAAGTGATTGGAGAAGCAGAATTGAATTATAACGAGTAAATAGCTGCCCGGCATCGGCTTTGCCTTGTTTATCTTGCGCTTAGGGTCTGCCTTCACTCACCCAAAGATTGACGCTCTGAAGATTGATCTCCCAGGGTTTGATTTAGCAGGTCTAGTAAAGACCCACTAAATTGACTGCTGATGGTGCTCCGGTCAACCCCGGTCCTCTACTGGTTCAAGAGAAGTAAGGGAAATTGACAGGACAGTTTCTCCCATTGACCTCCCGCAGTGAGCGTGGGAGGCAGGTTTGTATAATTTTTGGTGGTGCCCCATTAGCCACGCCCTCTGCCCACATTAGCCACGCTCCCTGCCCCCATTAGCCACGCCTCTGGGGGTAACATGCTCAGGGCAAGATGGACACATGACCAGAAGTAAAAGGTGTCATGTCACCCCTTTCGAAGGGCTTTTCCCACCATCCTTCTACCAACAGGGATTAGTCTGGCCCCCACCAAACCCCTTGCTTGCAGCTATCCTGCAGTCACATTAACCCAATGTGTGTGACATTAACTCGGGGGCAGAGAGGCTGGGGGAAGTGTTCCTTATGAGGCTATGTCTACCCTCGTGCAAGTACAGCCATTCTTGTGCAAGAACCCACAGAACATTCACACTGCCCGCCTGCTCTTGTGCAAGGAAATTTTCAGTACGACATGGTAAGAGAGGGCGTCTTGCACAAGAGCTACGCTCTTTTCTAACAGGTGTAAGCTCTCTTGCGCAAGGGACAGTGTGGATGCTCGGCAGGGATTTCTTGTGCAAGAAACCCCTATGGCTAAAATGGCCATCGGAGCTTTCTTGGGCAAGAGTGTGTCCACACTGCCATGGGCGCTCTTGTGCAAAAGCACAGCTCGCACATGGCAGTGTGGACGTGTTCTTGCGCAAGAAACTGCCAGTGTAGACATAGCCTAAGAGTTTCCTCCCATGAGCAGAATGGATTTTGTATTGTGCACCTGTACTGAGTTCATGTGGCTTGTTTGGATGTGCCACTGTGGCACCCAAGTTATTAATACATATTTTATAAACCTTTACCTTTTCTCTCTGCTGCCATGTCTCCTCCCCTTGCTCCATCAGCTCCCCTGGTGCCTGCTGCCCCCCAACTCCTCACCCTCCTCTGCTGTCCTGACTCCTTCCCTTCTCACTGCCCTCAGCCCTTCTGCGACCTGCCCCCCTCCACCAGCCCTTCTCTCCCTCCTGTGCCCACTCCTCCAGTAGCCCCACTCTGATCATGTGAGCTACCCCTCTTCATCCCTTCTCCTAACACCTCTCTCTACACACCTGCCCTGCCTCTCTCGTCTGGTGCTGGTCCCTCCCCTGCAGGTGTCTGCCCTTCTGCTTCACCCCCATAATCCCCTGGCACCTGCACCCTCCTGGTGCCTCCCCCTTCCCTCACTGCCCCTGCCCCCTTTGTCCTATTTTTCCCTGATGCCCACCCCCTCACCACCCTCTGCCCCCGTTCCCCTCATGCCTCTGTGCCCTCACACATGACTTGCTCCATCCCCACCTTCCTCATGCTCACCCCCTCTTTCAAACCTTCTCCCAGCATCTCCCTCTCCCCCCTCTAGCCCCCAGGGCCCTTCCCCTCTCCTCTCCCAGCATCACCCTGTCCCCTTCCCACTGACACCTCCCCTCCTGCCCTTTTCCTCATTGTCTGCACTTGGCCCCCTGGCATTTGTCTCTTCTCCACTCTGTCTCTTGGTGCCTTCCCCTTTCTTCTCCTGACCTGGCCCCCTCCCCTCAGCATAAGTCCCTTCCTCTCCTATCCCTTTCCCCTATTTTTCCCCTTCCCCTACCTTCTGCCTTCCAGTTTGCGGTGCAGCAGAACTGGAGTCTCTGATCAGGCCCTGCTGCCCTGCTGTCCGTCGAGGGCACATAGGCTGCTCCGGCGCCCGCTGCTCGTTGCTTCTGGGGCTGCAGAGTCTGGGCGTCTGCCCCGTGGGGTTGCCTGCTGGGTTCCGGCTGCCGCAGGAGGGTGGGCACCTCCCTGAGCTCACTCCACAGGCCGGGGTGGACTCTCTCCCCCTGGCCTGCCATGCCACCGGCATTTAAAGTACCCGGCGTGGCGTGAGCGTGCGCCGCAAAGGTGCGGGGGCGAGGCTGGCCCGCTGCGCCCGCTCGCTGTAGCATCCGCCCAGGGGTGATGCCTCCGAATCCCGGCACCCCTGTCTGGCACGCAGTGTGTGCATGCACTGCAAGGGCATGGGGGCAGGGCCAGCCTGCCGTGACAGCTTGCCGTGGCGTGACCAGTAGCAGAGCCCCTGCGCTCTGTCACATTGGGGCTGCGGGCGCCCCATTACAAGTCCTCTTCTCCTCCGGGGACGCTCTGGGGCCAGAGGGGAGGAGCAATATTCAGAGCCAGGGGAGAGACCCAGCTCCAAATATTGGTGGAGCAGGGCCTCCGACTCTAAATATTGCTGGAGCATGGGCACCGCGAGCCCATATAACTCGCCGCACATGACAGTGAGGACATCGCGGTAAGTTGAGTTTAAGGTACATCCACTCCAGCTACTTTATTCACGTACCGTAGACTGAGGCCAGGTCTACACTATCAGAGAAAGTCGACTTAAGACGCACAATTCCAGCTACAAAAATAGTGTACCATGCGCCGACTGTCTGTGGAGTCCCCGCTGTGAGAGGTTGATGGGAGAAACTCTCCTGTTAACTTCCTTTACTCCTTGCAACCCGGTGGAATACCAGGATCGACGGGGATGCCATCAGCAGTTGATTTAGCGTCAACTGCTGACGCTGGAGTTCCATCGCATAGACCTGGCCTGAAAGGCCCTCTTTCTGCTGTGCAGCATCTCCTGCATCCCTGTTGCGTAGCTACCGTGCGTTGGATATGGCAACGTTTGGCTCAGTGGGAGTTTCAACAAGGCTAGTGATCTGTGGCAGCTGTTTTAAGTCTTAACCTTTACAAACCGGCAAGAGAGAAATGCTCCTTATCCGTCCTAATCCTTCCAGCGCTGCTGTTTGGTGGGCTTACATGACTCATGTAGTGGGTGTGTGTGAACAGATTATAGGCTGTTCTTTTTCAGGGCACAAAATGCTACCTGACTCCTGTGCGGCTTTCTATGGGTTCCACTAGTGCTGCCCTAGAGAAAGCAGGTCATAACTTTCCTTTAGCTTTGACCTTTGGCACAGCTTTCCTTGCACAAAGAGACCTTGGCAATTTAGTCCCCAGTGTGGGCTGAACAATGGTCACCTGGACCTACTTGTGTGTTTTGATAGACTGGATAAAAGAGAGGCCCAGATGGTCTCCAGCTCTGCCACCGACGTCCTGTTGGGCCTTGAGCAAATCACTTAGTCTCCCGGCACCTCATAGATTGTAAGGTCAAAAAGGGCCATCATGATCATCTGGTTTGTATATCACAGGCCACAGAGGCTTACTCATCCACACCTAGAATCTCACCTTCCTTCTTTGCGCCATGCAAAGAAGACGTGGGTCGCTCAGAAGATATTGTGAGGTTAGGGTTATGGACTTGTGATTGAGGTCAGGATTGCAAGGCTGAACTCATTAATGAGTTCATTAATTGCTTAACAGTCACTAATACTGTCCAAATAAGGGTGATTTACTCTTGGGAGATGGTCTAGCCAGGTGTCTTTCGGAGAACATAAGAAAACGAAGAAAGCCACATTGTAGTCATAATGTTCACGTCCCCCTCGCTCACACTCCTTCCGGTCCATTCTTGCCAATCGCCCTCTTGCTGTCTCTCTACATTTGCAACTGGGCAGAGCTTTGTAGAAAAACTAAATTTTGAAAGTTCATAACTGAGCAAGTGGGCGAATATGAACCTCTCACTGTGTCCATATGTGTTATTTCATAAGTCATAGTCTCTTCTGGCCTGAGACTCTGTCAGCAGCTTGGTAATAGCCCATAATTAAGCTCTCCTTTTTCATCTTCAGCCCTACCTAACAGTCCCACAATCTCGGAGTAGTCTGCCTGGAGAGAGTTACATTAATGCAAACTAGAAACCATTACACTTGGCACTTGGAGCATCCACATGGGGCGATTCACAGAGCAGCACCACAATGTGCCTTGCTCTTCAGACCATCATAGTCTCAACCATGGAACAGTGGAAACAAGCTCTAAAGTGCGGAACTGAAATTGCTAGTATCTCCTAACATTGCAAATGTTCTTTTATCAAGTCAGCTGCCCAAACTTCTACCAAGATGTGTCTGGACTCTCTTTTTCAGAGTCCAAAGAGTGATTCTCAATGTTTGAGCTTTACTCCAATGAAGAAAATCTGAAGGAGTACCCGATGGATTCTCCTCTCATTTTATGCCAGGATTATCCTGATGTAACTCTATAGATGGGTCCTGGAGCAGAACAAAGTCTTTTGAAGGTGTGTCGTCTTCTTTTTCAATGGCCTTTACAGGTTGCCATTTCTTTTGAAAGCTGCTTGTTTGATGTAACATTTTTTAATACAATGGAAAATGAATGTTAATAATTTGCAAATGTCTGCAGCTTGTCTTTTTTCAGGGATAAATTTAATGCTAAATAGCTTTATTTATTCACATCATAGGTGCAGTAGTAGTGAAACTTATCCAACACACCTCTACCAATGTACCTCCAGGTAGAGCTGTATTAAGTTTGATGGGAGTCCCCGGGCTGTTATATTTTGGGGACCCCCTATTTGAATATTCAGTTTCTTCCCTTATTTGTTTTACTACCATCCATTCTTAGTGTCAAACATGCTCTTGTTCAATTACCTTAATTTTTCCAGGTCTGTTTTTTCAGTGTGATACATCAGTTGTAAAGCTGAAACAGAAGTTAAGATGAACAAAATCATGAACTACAGAACTGATCATAATGCACACAGTGATACTATGACTTTACTTCCCTATCGCAGTGGTGTACAATTATATTTTCAGTCAGACTAGATAAGGCAATGTACAATATTGGCAAGCAAAGGGCAGCTTTAAGGGCCAAAGGGCACGGAAAGTGTTTGCTCTCAAGTAAGCCAGCCAGTCGCCAAGGATGGCAAACTTTCAAGAGTCGTGTGCCAGGTCAATGAAAAGTTTCTAATTTATTTGAGATTTATTAATCTCAGAGGGAAAGATTGAGTGTGCGGGGAGACAACACTCCAGCAAAGTCTTGCAAATGAATAATTTCATGCACTGCTATTAAAGCTATAGGGTATTCATCTTAATTCAATGAAAACTATGGAATTAAAATTAGAAGCTAAACTCATGAGAAATGACAAGCCATCTCATTTCCCTTTCTTACTGCCAGAAATGCGGACATTTGCCTTGCAGGGGCTTTTCTTTTTTAAAGTGCTGCACTGCGCACAACCCCATTAACTAATGAAAACCAGTCATTTGCTGATTATTTTATGTTGCCTAAGGATCTGATTAAGCGCCTGATTAAAGATGTGCCCCTGGAAGTCGGAATGTGCCAACACAGGACAGTGTGTTTCAATGTCAATGAAAAGTTTCTGAACTAAATACATGGCATGACAATCAACAGGGGGGAAATTAACTGACGTCCCATCTATCCAGCCTCATCAGTTCATCCCCTCACACCTCAACAGTTCTGCCCTATAGCCTCCCATATGCCCAGCCCCCCATTAGTTCTTCTTCTAGCCCCCAATTTGCCAGTCCCCCATCAGCTTTGACTATAGCTCCCGGCTCCCCAGTTGTAGTCTCCCCTCTCTTCCTGGGATTCTTCATCCCTCTCTCTTTTCCTTGGCCAGGTGTTACAGGAAGGGAGGGGGGAACCACCCCTGCTCATAGGATGAGCGTGGAAGTAGAGCTGCCTGGAGCTATGGGGCTTTTCCTGCTCCCCCAGTCCCGCCTGCGAGCAGGGATGGTTCCCCTGCCCCTGGTATGAGGACAGGCCAGAAGTGCTCTGCTGCTCACCAGGAGCCATGAGGAAAGATGAGGTCCATCGGGGGGCCTGATCTGGCCCGCAGTCACCGACTGAGGAACAGGGCAATGCACGATATACAGCGTGGGGCGGATGGCTCAATGTTCAAGGCCCTGGGCTGCACCCCTCAGGCTCCTGCATGAATCCAGTCCTGTGTCACCCTGACCCAAAGGGACCCCTTGCGGGATGGACCTGCTTTTCCTGCAGCCTGTTCGGACGCTCGTATCTCTCCTGCAGTAGCTGCCTGGTTGTTCTTGCGGTGCTGCCACGTAGGCATGGGGGGGCGGAGAGAAGAGGTAGGGGAAGGAAACGCCATCCCAAACAGCCAGCCCTGCCCAGAATCTGCCCCCAAGCTGCCTTCAGCGCTTCTCCCCTGGGAGCCAAGGCCGGACCATACCACCCGTTCTCGGGAGGCTGGCACAGGGCTCTGTGCTCCCATCCTCCTTCTCCACAGTGGTCCAGTCAGGACTGGGGAAGGCTCGGGCAGTGTGTTGCCTGCTGGGGAAAGGAACATAAGAACGGCCGTACTGGGTCAGACCAAAGGTCCATCTAGCCCAGTGTCCTGTCTGCCAACAGTGGCCAGCACCAGGTGCCCCAGAGAGGGTGGACAGAAGACAATGATCAAACGATTTGTCTCCTGCCATCTCTCTCCAGCCTCTGACAGACAGAGGCCAAGGACACCATTTTATCCCCTGGCTAATAGCCTTTTATGGACCTAACCTCCATGAAATTATCTAGCTTCTCTTTAAACTCTATTATAGTCCTAGCCTTCACAGCCTCCTCTGGCAAGGAGTTCCACAGGTTGACTACACGCTGTGTGAAGAAGAACTTTCTTTTATTAGTTTTAAACCTGCTACCCATTAATTTCATTTGGTGTCCTCTAGTTCTTCTATTTAGGGAACTAATAAATAACTTTTCTTTATCGGCCCTCTCCACACCACTCGGACTTGCCCCTACGACAGGAAGGGGAGCTTGAGTCCCATGGGGCCCTGAATGGGCGTGGTTGGGGGCTTGCTCTAGGTTCACCCGCTGCCCATGCAAATAGGCATCAGATGGAAATGTTTGTTCATCTGGACTTTAGCTGGAGCTGCAGCGATGACCGTGAGGCCCCCTGTTACCAGCCCTAGAAGTCCTGCCCACTCTTTGCCCCGGCCTTTTGTACTGGAAAAATGACCAGCTGGCAGGTTTTTGTCTTTACTCACTTGAAACACTGTGTTCTGCTCCCTGCCACCCCTCTCCTGACGACTGGCTTGCACGTACTTTGTGCTTGAAGGAGAAATCACATTTCGTCCATGTTGCTCAATGGCCCATTGTATCCATCACGCTCACTCTGCTTTTCACATTTCCTCTGCCTGCAAGGAAGCTGGACAAAATGTGAAACGGCAGAGTAAAATAAAGGAGGCTTTATTAAACCCTAATAAATGGGCGATCTCTTTTTCAGTAAGACTGACTTCTCGCCACAATTGTTCTCACACACACAAGTGGACTAGAACATTCAGAATTCTCTGGGGGCAAACATCCTGTTTGTGGTATGAAGTCCTGGGCTGACTTGCAGGCTGGGTTCTGATTCCAATACAAGATGTAACCGTCGAAATGGTTCTCTTTTTCCCCATGCAAAAAAGGTTCTGAACTTTTGATCTGCAATCCCCCCACCTCCCCGCTGCGCCTTCTTCCTCTGAAGCTGAATCGAAAGCAAGAAGAAAGAGCAAAACAAAAGTGCTTATGTGTTCTGGTGGGCTTTGAACACAAACAGGCTGTCCCCTTGCTGACCGCACAATCCTTAGCGATTTAAAAGTGCCGTATGCAGAACACAAAACGCTAAAAACCTACTGAGAACTCAGTGATACATACATGAAGGGCAAGTAGCAGCAGATCTTAGATATAGACTGGAAGAAACTTTGGGCCAACTTCAGACTTGATTTTCCCATTTTAGCGGAGTTGCACCAGGTCTGATTTGTGGCCCTTTCTTTTTAATGATCAAGGCACAGATTGCCTCTCTTGTCTTATACATGCGCCCACAAGGAGATGTACAGGCTGAATGCTAGGAGATCTCTGACGGGAACTTTCGGGATCTTTGTTAATTTCCAGGAAATCTCTCATTTCTTTTCAGATACAGGGAGCCATGTGAACTCTTAGAGAACTTTGTGTATTCCCTTCAGTGTAATTAGTGTCTCAACTGCAATAGTAACAGACGTGTGATTCTCAGAACTCTGGCTGTTCTCCACTGGCTCAAAGTCAGGACTGTGTCTGAACAATGGGAACCTGAAATGTTGTGGGATGATATAGAACAACTTGCTTCTCAGTGCATTTTTCTTTATACCTGGTGCACATGACGACAAAGCAGTTTCACGTTGCTGGTGCCTTTCTCTGCCACCAGGGGCTGTAGAAGGGACCTACCAAGCTACGGAATAAGTATCATGCTTGAGAATTAGACAAAGGTATCTTGGAAGGAAGTTCAGCGTAGATGGGATCGAACAAGAGAACACAGAGAAGTTCACGTATTTGGGGAGCAACATGACATATGATCTAGATCAGTGGTTCTCAGCGTGGGCCATATGGCTCCCTAGAGAGCCACGCTTTACTTCTAGAGGGCCACATGGAAAAAAACAGAACATTAGGGGGCCACCCAAACTTAACTGCCAGGCGTATGATGAATGAGGCTCAGAAGGGGGTCACGAGCAAAAAAAAGGTTGAGAAACACTGGTCTAGACTGTAAGAAGGAAATAGCAACTAGAATAGCAAAAGCAAGAGCGAGTTTGAAGGCGATGGATAAGATCTGGAAAAGTAAAGTGATTAGCTTAGGAACGAAGCTGAGCGTCTTGGAAACGTGTGTATTTAGCAGCATGTTGTACAGATGTGAGACATGGGTAATAAGGAAAGATTCGAAGAGAAGGATATTGGCGTTCGAGAGGAGTTGTTATAGAAAGATCGTGAGACGAGGCTGGATGGAGAAGGTCACCAACGAGGAATTATATAGGAAGATACAGCCGAAAGAGAACCTTCTGCAGAAGGTTGTACGATGGAAGTTACAGCTATTCGGGCATCTCTGCAGAATGAACAATGAGTGAAAAGTGAAGACCCTGGCATTTGGCATAATGAAGGGTGGTCCGAATAGGAGAGGCAGACCCCACCGAGAATGAATCGATGATGTACTAGACTGGTGCAGAGCTAGTCTACAGAAACTAAGCCACTCCACACTGGAGAGGGAAAGATGGAAGGAAATAGTTAGGGAGGCATCAGACACCAACGGGCATTGAGCCCATGGTGGTTGTTGATGATGATGATGAGCTTGAATCCCTGCAGTATCTGAGAAGACTCGTCAGCTTTGCCATTGTTACGCACTTAGAATGAAAGTGATTCCCTCGCTAAGTTCTGGAAAGAATGACTAGAGGCTCAGGGGGCAGTGTCTTTCCTGGAGCAGGAAGGATTCATCCTGCTAGGATCAGGGATATCGATCCCACATGCTTGAATGTCTGCAAAGCCAAAGCAGCGTTGGGCGCTCATGCGGCCTCAGACCTTGACTCTCGTTTCTTAGCTTTCACGTAGGTCTATAGATCAGTGGTAGGCAACCTGCCTCCCAGCAGGCGCATGCGCCTTCCTTGGGCCCACATGACAGTTTGTTGACCGTTGCCCATGCTCGGGGTTGCCAGATTCTGCTGGTTTCCATCCGCGATGGTTTTTTTCCTATTGTGATGTAGTGGGGGGGGGGATGTACACTCTTGTGGCCCTTGGATCCACTATGGTTGGGCATTCACTGGGTTTGTGTTGTGCTGTGGGTGACCCCCACTGGCCTGTGTCTATAAGTGCTGCCCAGCAGGGGGTGGCCCCTGGGGACAGTGCCCGTAGACCATGACTAGTAACTTCACACCTGGCCAGGGGAAGGAGTTTAAACACAGGAAGGGGTGTGGCTACCTGGGAGGATGAGTGTTCGGTGGTGTTGAGAAGGGGCCGTCTGAGGGTAGGGATCATGGAGGAAGCAGACTAAAACCAGTATAGGGGGTTCAGGGGCCTGGGAACCCCTTCCCCCCAAGGGAACTAGGGCTGTCGGCCTATCCTATGCCTACATCGAGCCTAAGCTGTGCTGTATCTTGGAGACGCAATAAACCCGTTTTTTACTCTACTGGCGGCGGAGAGTCACATCTGGCTGCAGACGGGGGTGCAGGGTCAGGGGGTTCCCCAACGCCATCAGAGCCGTCACACCTACTGATGTGACTATAGTGACATGCCCATGAAGTGAGGTGCGTGCACACAGCATTGACTGTCTCTGCACCCAATCCCAGCATATTCTAGGGATGCCAGAGCAGGGAGCAAAACTACCCCATCCCAGGATAGTGATAGAAATGTAGCCGTGTTAGTCTGGGGTAGCTGAAGCAAAATGCAGGACAATGTAGCACTTTAAAGACTAACAAGATGGTTTATTAGATGATGAGCTTTCGTGGGCCAGACCCACTTCCTCAGATCAAATAGTGGAAGAAAGTAGTCACAACCATATATACCAAAGGATACAATTAAAAAAATGAACAAATATGAAAAGGACAAATCACATTTCAGAACAGGAGGGGGATGCAGGGGGGGGGGGGGAAGGAAGGAAGGTAAGTGTCTGTGAATTGATGATATTAGAGGTAGGGAGAGTGGGATGTTTGTGAGTTAATGGTATTAGAGGTGATAATTGGGGAAACTATCTTGGTAATGGGTGAGATAGTTCAAGTGTTTGTTGAGTCCTTTTTGGAAAGTGTCGAATTTTAACATGAATGACAGTTCAGAGGATTCCCTTTCAAGTGCAGATGTAAAAGGTCTTTGTAGCAGAATGCAGGTGGTTAAGTCATTGAGAGAGTGTCCTTTCTGGTTAAAATGGCAAGAAACTGTTTTTTCTTTGTGATCTTGTCTGATATCTGTTTTGTGGGCATTAATCCTTTGGCGAAGTGTCTGAGATGTTTGTCCAATGTACATAGCAGACGGACACTTTTGGCACATGATAGCATAGATTATATTTCTGGATGTGCAGGAATATGTGTTCTTGATCTTATAACTGAATTGGTTAGGTCCAATAATGGTATCAGCAGAATGAATATGTGGACAAAGCTGACAACGGGGTTTGTTGCAAGGGAAGGTACCAGGGTTGGTATTAGTGTGGTATGTCCTGTGGTTGTTGGTAAGAATCATCTTGAGGTTAGGTGGTTGTCTATAGGAGACTATGGGTCTGTCTCCCAGAGCCTCTTTGAGTATGGTATCCTGTTCCAGTATAGGCTGTAGTTTATTGATAATGTGTTGGACAGGTTTAAGTTGGGGGTTGTAGGTGATGACAAGTGGTGTTCTATTGTTGGTTTTCTTGGGTCTGTCTTGAAGTAGATGGTTTCTAGGTATTCGTCTGGCTCTTTCAATTTGCTTTTTTATTTCTCCGGGTGGGTAGTTGAGGTTTATAAATGCTTGGTAGAGATCCTGAAGCTTCTGGTCTCTGTCCGTGGGATTAGAGCAGATGCGGTTGTATCAAAGGGCTTGGCTATAGACGATGGATCGCGTGGTGTGTTCTGGATGGGAACTGGAGACTGTCTTGGTTATGACAATCTTGTTCTCCCACGGAGAGGGAGGAGGGCCGTTCATGCGGCCCACTCACTAGTCTCAGTTGCCCATTGCTGCTTTCCCTTATTTCATTTAATTCAATGAGAGCTTGTTTTCAGCGCTCGATTCTTGGCCTGTTATCTTGGCACAGGCAGGCAAATACTGCCCCACTCCGGCGTCTCATTAGTAGCCAATCATCCTTCCCATTCCGTTACAGCTGTAGGGCTCTTCATTGGTTGGTGTCTGGGAACGTTCACCTCCTTGGTGACATGATGAAATCATGACGGGTCTGGAAAAAGTGAATAAGGAAAAGGTATTTACTTATCCCCACAATATAAGAACTTCGGGTCACCAAATGAAATTAATAGGCAGCAGGTTTAAAACAAACAAATGGAAGTTTTTCTTTACTTGGTCAACCTGTGGAACTCCTTGCCAGAGGATGTGGTGAAGACTAGGACTTGAACAGGGTTAAAAAAGAGCTAAATTGATTCCTGAAGGTTAGGCCCATCAATGGCTATTAGCCAGGATGGGTAGGAATGGTATCCCTAGCCTCTGTTTGTCTGGAAATGGATGACAGGAGAGGGACCATGTGAGGATTACCTGTTCTGTGCCCTCCCTCTGGGGCATCTGGTATTGGCCACTGTCAGCAGACAGGATACTGGGCTAGATGGACCTTTGGTCTGACCCAGTGTGGCCGTTCTTATGTTCATGCTGCAGTTAAAATGCTTGATACTCTCAGGCCACCACAGTCGACCCAGAGATCCACAGAGAGTGATTTCTGCCCATAAGAATTAGCTGAGCTGCTTCTTATTTTGTATTTGTAGCAGCACTTAGGAGTCTTGGTCACACCCTAAAGCCCTATTATTCCAAGCACTGTACACATGCAGAACGATGTCCCCTGCCCCCACAGTGATTACCATACAGTAGCTTGTCTATACGGAGACTCAATGCACTGCAAGCTGGGGTGCCAAGCCATCATGCACTAACTGGCCCTGTGGCTTGTGCCCCAGGTGCTAAAAGTTCTATCATGAACTTCGGCAAAACTGGCATGTTCCTGTTTCAAACAGCAGCTGGGTAGAGAGAGATGGGGGAGCAGAAAGAGACAATGTGGCCTATACAGGCTGAACCCCTCTAGTCCGGCACTCTCTGGTCCAGCAATATCCGTAGTCAGGCATGATTTCAGTTCACCAGATGTCAACTTAGCATGGGTGTGGCCAAGTTTCCTGTGGTCCCATAAAGTTTATTTCCAGACACCAGTCCTGGCTCTCAGTGTCCCTGCTGTTGTTTAGCTCTAATTCACCCCTAAATGACTTTTAAGAGCCCAATAAGCAGCAGAAATGTTGGTAATGCGGCTGGACAATACTGACCTTCCATGGTCTGGCAAATTCTCTGGTTCAGCACCAGTCAGATCCAGAGAGTGCTGGACTAGAGAGGTTCAGTCTGTACCAGCTATGGAAATCAGCAGGATGCAGAAGCTCTATGAGGCGGGCTGGTGAATGGTTAATTCTAGAGCAGGTAGTGTACACAGCCTCACTGCTATCATAGGAGCCCTGGGCTGGGATGGGCACTTCTCCTGCAGAACAAATTCATGGCGGTGTTTTGGAACAGGAACATGCAACGTTCTGCGGTTTGGGAGGATCTGCTTGCTTTTGGCTCGGGCAGAAGTGAAGCTCCTAATAAATTCACCCAATCCATTGGCCATTCACTCAGCAAATTATACCCGCATCACACAAACTCTTGATGGCACAATGAGGTTGCTTCATGCCCTACAGGCCCTGTTATTGACTGAGGGTTTCCTTCCCCACTTTCACAGGCAT
This sequence comes from Pelodiscus sinensis, assembly GCF_049634645.1. Taxonomy (NCBI): domain Eukaryota; kingdom Metazoa; phylum Chordata; order Testudines; family Trionychidae; genus Pelodiscus; species Pelodiscus sinensis. The sequence goes on along the minus strand of NC_134730.1, from coordinate 23,586,021 downwards.
GTCAGAGAACAAAGAATCTGATGAAAGGAGATGGATGGTTCTTCGGAAGCAAGCCTCAGTTTTGGTGACATGTAGTAGGCATAAGGACATAAGAACGGCCATACTGGGGTCAGACCAAAGGTCCATCTAGCCCAGTAAACTGTCTGCCGACAGTGGCCAATGCCAGATGCTCCAGAGGGAGTGAACAGAACAGGGTAATCATCAGGTGATCCCTCTCCTGCCATCCATTTGCAGCTTTTGACAAACAGAGGCAAGGGACACCATTCCTACCCATCCTGGCTAACATGTATTGATGGTCCTAACCTCCATGAATCTATTTAGCTCTTTTTTGAACCCTGTTTAAGTCCTGGTTTTCACAACATCCTCTGGCAAGGAGTTCCACAAGTTGACTGTGTGCTGCATGAAGAAAAACTTCCTTTTGTTTGTTTTAAACCTGCTACCTATTAATTTCATTTGATGACCAGTAGTTCTAGGATGTCTGGAACATTATGCGTCTACAAAGCTTTTAGAAGGCCTGATTTGCTTCAAAGATATCTGGGTACACAATAGGCTGGAAGTGAAATATTTAGTTCCGAAGCAGCTATGTTAGAGGTTACCACTATCAGACACTGTTGGTTGAAAAACCCTTCTTCTGGTCTCTCAGAAATGTACGTGCCACGACCTACGCACTGTTCCTCCTTTCCAGGAGTCCACATTGCCAGTGAGGGGAAAATGTAGCCCATTGTTTCTTTTCCACTTTAACATTTTCAGATATTAGAGCCCTACATTGCTCCTGCAAAGCTGATGCACATAAGAACATGCATCTGTGGCTACGTCTAGACTACAGGCTTCTTTCGGAAGAACCTTTTTTTGGAAGAGAACGTCCACCCACAAAAGCGCATCGAAAAAGTGATTTGCTTTTTTGAAAGATAGCGTCCACACTGAATGGACACTATCATACATTTAAGCTGTGATTAATATGGATGGAGTGGTCACCAGGGCACCTGTGCTTTTTCCTCTTTCCTCTTCTTTCGAAAAAACTCCCTCTTCCCCATCCACACATGCCTTTTTCCAAAAGAGCTCTTTGGGAAAAAGGCTTCTTCCTCATAGAAAAAGGATTACCAACACCGGAAAAACCACTTGGTTCTTTCGATTTACTTTCTGAAGACTGCGATTGCAGTGTGTACATACCTCAGGTTTTGTTGGAAAAATGGCCATTTTTCTGACAACTCTGTAGCGTAGACATATCGGCTGTGTCTAGTCTGGCAAGTTTTTCTGCAAAATCATCTGATTTTGTGGAGAAACTTGCCAGCTGTCTACACTGGCTGCTTGAATTTCCGGAAAAGCACTGACAATCTCCTGTAAAATCATCAGTGCTTTTCCGGAAATACTATGCTGCTCCCGTTCGGGCAAAAGTCTTTTTCCGAAAGATTTTTGCACGAAAGGGCCAGTGTAGACAGCATAGTACTGTTTTCCGCAAAAAAGCCCCAATTGCGAAAATGGCGATCAGGGCTTTTTTGCGGAAAACCGCGTCAAGATTGGCCACGGACACTTTTCCGCAAAAAGTGCTTTTGTGGAAAAGCATCCTGCCAATCTAGACGCGATTTTTCCGAAAATGCTTTTAACGGAAAACTTTTCCGTTAAAAGCATTTCCGGAAAATCATGCCAGTGTAGACGTAGCCACCCTGTGTGAGCAAAAGTATTAAACCAGCACTGCACATCAAATAGGCCCACAGAACACAGCTTACCGTCACTCACCATAAAAACATCTCATTACAAACCAAGTTTTACAGTGCAATCCAGTCTTCTTTTAGGTTTGCAACCAGTCCCTCTGTGAATCTAATATGAACCACGAATTAATTCTTCGGAATGAGATGTAGTCATGGTGAGATGCTGGAGCAGCGAACGATGGCCCCAAAATGAAAGGGGGGATATTTTTAGGAGTATGCACAGGAAGTCATGGGAGGTTTGGCTTACATAGGAAAAGCCATGGAGACAGAAGACAGTTGTATGCTCTTTGATTAAAAAGTTCTCAAGCAGAAAAGTCAGGTTACAGGGAGCATGCAAGGTGAAGAAGGGTCGTTTGTCTTCATTGTTTCTGTCCTGACAACAAAAATGGGGGAAAAGGGGTGTTGGTTGATTTGCTTTAAAAGAACATTGCACACGAATTCAGAATTTCTAAGAAAGGATCCGTAAGACTTTTTTCTTTCCTGGAATGTCTTGCACATATTTCCAGCATATGACATGGGTTCCTTTGGAGTCTGGTTGTTTTCCAACTCTGTACTGGCTTTCACCCCAGTGAAAAGTGATTGTATTGTTTGCTCTCCATCTCTTTTCATCATCTACCATCTGCTGGTTAGACTTTAGAATTGCATGGGGCTTGCACCAGACAGCATCCTTCAGTAGTAGGGTGTTCCGGAGGTGTGAACGTCACCTCCTCTTTGTTTCATCTGAAACAGGAAACCAGAAAACAATCTCTCCACAAGCTATCTGAAATATTTCTCCATATCAAAGGATTTAAGGATCTTCCCTGAAGATTAAGCAAACACTGATTTCTTTTTAACAGAACTAGAATGTTGACAAATGCAGTCGATATTGGGAGATGGACAATATACTGAGCAGTGGGGACAACATTTGGATTGTGTGTCAAGCCAATTGAAGCACACACTTGGGATGAAATCCTCAGCAGGGTGTCACTTCTAGCTCCACTCAAAAGTGTTGATTGGTTACAATGAAAGCTGAGATTCTAAAATAACTAAGGGTGTGTCTAAACTACAGGGGGAGGGTTCGAAAAAAGTGGCCTTTTTTCGAAAAAAATTCTCCTGCATCTAGACTGCTGCCGCATTCTTTTGAAAGTAAATCAAAAGAATGCAGCAGTTTTTTCGACCGTGGAAAACCTCGTTTTATGAGGAATAACACCTTTTTTCAAAAGTGCTCTTTTGAAAAAAGGTGCTATGTCATGCAAACGGTGCTTTTTCGAAAGAGAGCTTTCAGACTGCCTGGGTGCCCTCTTTTGAAAAAGCGGCTTGCTTTTTCGAAAGTACTGGTTGTAGTCTAGATGCTCTTTTTCGAAAGAGGCTTGCAGTCTAGACGTTGCCTCAGAGGGCTGTCTCAGAAGGGTCACCGTGTTAGTCTGTATCTGCAAAAAACATGAGGAGTCCTTTGGCACCTTTGGGTGCGTCCACACTGCACCCTTAGCTCGAAATAAGCTATGCAATGTGAGCTACACAAATTGCGTAGCTTATTTCGAGTTAATTTCAAAATATCTTATTTCATAATTTGATGCTGTTTCAAAATAAACTGCTGTTCCGAAATGTCCCTTACTCCTCATGGAATGAGGTTTACAGGGATGTCGGAATAGCGCACCCGTTATTTCTAAAGATATTTCAAAATAGCTGCAGTGTAGACGTACCTTTAGAGACTAGCAGATTTATTAGGGCACAAGCTTTTGTGGGTAAAACCCACTTTATCAGATGAATTGGAGTGAAAGTTAAGGAGCAAGAGTATATACAAGGATGAAGTTGCTTGTGATAATGAAGTTAATCAAGGCAGGGTGCAAGTGGGTCGTTCATAGCATGTGGTGGCAATGTGAATACCCAGGGATAGGAAATTGCCTTTGTACTGTTAACCAGTGGAGCTACTTAATCAATCCTAAATTGATAGTGTTGAATTTGGAAAGGAATTCCAGGTCAGATGTCTCCCTCGGTAACTGTTTTTTGACATTCTTTTGTAGAAGGATGGCTACTTTCATATCCATTACTGATGGTGCGTCTACACAGCAGGGCTCAACTCAGAATAAACTACACAAATTGAGCTATGTCAGTTGAGTAGCTTATTTCAAAACTGGGAGCATCTACATCACCCTTATTTTGAAATAGAGCACTCCTCCTTCAACTTCCCTTGCTCCTTGTACAATGAAGGTTACAGGAGTCGGAGTAAGAAGTCTTCCAGCTTGACAGTATTTCAACATTTCAAAATAACTGCCAGCTGTGTAGACTCAGACTAAGTTATTTCGAAATAACGTTGCTGTGTAGCCGTACTCTGAATGTCCAGTGAGGTGACGGTGTTCCCCTACAGGTTTATATGTTATACCCTTCCTGGTGTCTGATTTGTGCAGGCCCCACACTTATGATGATGCTGGATTATCACACACAGGACCTTTAAAGGGCTCCTCGCTAGATGCCCTTGCTGCCTGTAATGTTCATTCCAAAGAACGTTAAAAAACAACAAATGTTCCAAAGAAGATTTACAGCAAGGACTGGATCGGGAATTTTGAGGCCCTGCTTCCTTACCCAGGTGTGAAAGCCCATATGCGGGGTGGGGGTGCAAAGGGTGCAAAAGCACCTCTATGGTCCCCAAACTAAGCATGCTCAAGCTGGCCAAGGGCAGGCAGGAGTAGCACGCTGCCCGAGCTCCCTCCCCCATGCTCTTCACCCAGCAGGGGAAGGCTGGGGCAAATTTCCCCGCTTACTTGGGAGGACCATGAGGGGTTCATTTACATCATTGTGGTCCACATTTACAAAAAAAGCACACACACCCACAGAAATTCCTGCATATGGGCCTGTATATCATGGTCTCACACTGATTTCAGGCTGGCAAAGACTAGTGATGGCCTTGAACTTACAATGAAAACAAAGGAGAGATGTGATACTATTGTAAAAAAGCAACAGACTCCCTGGGTTTCTCCCTCTCTCAAAGAATGGACCATTGACTCCCTAGAATTCTTGGCTTTGCACATGACTGGCGGCTTCATGGAGTTGTTACAGTTTAACTACCTAATGGAATAGGGAAAGGCACGTTAGCATCACCTGTAGTTATGGCGATGAGAAAATATTGACAGCACAATAAATGACACATTAATGAAAATAGCAAGGCCAAAATGCACCCTGCTTCACTACGAAATAACCAGTCCACATTTATGAAACAGGTCGGGTCTTCTGCTTCTGCAGTCAGGAGGATGAAGAAGTCTCCCTAGCCACTCACTTCTGTTCCTGTGCAGTGTGTATTACCAACCCGCAAGTGCAGAGCGTGGTCTCAGCGTTGCAGACTTGTGCCACTTGGTATTCCCTAAATTAGCCCCCTTCCAAAGGGTCGCCTGCATGGATGGTTGCACATTGGGCTTAGGGTGCTGACCCTGGATGTCTAACCAAGCACAGGAAGAAATCGCTGATTATCTCTTCTCTCTATCCACTGCACATGATCAGGTTAATCATAAACTGACCAAATGCTTTTCTTTGCACAGACCCATCCCCTACATGAAATTCCCTTGCTTTGAAACATTTCTTGGCCTAAATAATTTGTAAGCAGGATGGAGCATGTTGTGCAAGTCCAGGCGAGTCACTATGCTAACAGCCCTTCCCAATATACCTAGTTTTGGCCTTTCAAAAGGAAGTCTCTGGTTTTCTGTCTGTGTAACATACTCAACTGCTTATGGCTTTGGGAGGCGTTAAGCCGTGCAGCTCTCTGAGAATACGCTACCGAATAGGCGTGCATGGTATGGCATATCCGGGCTTGGGAAAACTTGAAACATTGGTTCGCGTGCATCTGAGCAAAAATGTTTGATTCAGCCATAGCGTATAGTGGTTACTACCAAAAGTGTCAGCCGTGGCTTCCGGAAAGCATTCGTATTGGATAGCAAGCAAGTGCTCAAGGATTATTGGACCACAAGGCCTCAGGAGAACGTGGAGAAGAACTTCCAACCTTCCCCCAGCTGTAGTCCACTCAGATCTTGATTCCTTTGATAAGAAGGGGCTACAGAATTGACTCTGGTTCTGCCAGTCTTGCAAGTTAATTAGTCTTGAGTATATTAGGAAAAGGCCATGGAAAACCATCATCGTTTCAGGCGAAAGGGGGGCAAAGTTGATATGTCAGTGATGGAAAAGCAGAAGGAGAATTCATCCTGGAGTGCGTACAGGCAAGAAGTGCCAGCGAGTATAACAAGGTACGTTCTATTCTGACACTGGTACATTTATTAAGAGCTTGTCTACATGGAAAATTAGTGTGCCATAAGCTAGGGTGTGAATTTACAGCACACTAGCTGTTCTGCTCTAACTTCTTGAGTGAGCACTTTTACTGTGCACTAAAAGGGTGCATCTACACCACAAAGTTATTCCAAAATATCTAATCAAGCATCTACACAGCAATTCCATTATTTCGAAATAACGGGTGGCTTATTCCGACTTCTATAAGCCTCATTCATGAGGAATAATACCTATACCAAAATAGCTATTTCGGAATAACAGTTGTGTGTTTCGGAATAACAGTTATTTCGGAATAACTCCACTATTGCTATTTCGAAATAGCTCCTCCACAGGGCCAATCAAAGTAATTATTCCCCAGTGCCTCCTGGGGCTCTAAATCGAGGTAGCGCATCCATATTAAGGAAGTCTGCCTCAGACTAATTTTGAAGCTTCCCTGTAGTGTAGATGTGCTATTTTAAAATAAGGCTATGTCTACACTACAATCCTCTTCTTCAAGAGGAAATGCAAATGGAGCGCTCATTTGCATACATCACACTCTCATTTCCATTCCCCCCTGGATCCCTTTTGCACAAGAGGTTTTTATGCAAAAACTGCTGTGTAAATGGCATCTTTTCATGCAAAAACCCCCTTTTGCACAAGAGCCATTCTTCCTCATTTTTTGGAAGGAATAAGGGGGAATAAGCCGCCCGTTCTTTCGAAATAACGGAATTGCTGTGTTGATGCTTGCATAGTTATTTTGGAATAACTTTGCTGTGTAGATGCTCCCTTTTATTGCACAGTAAAAATTTTCACTCAAGAAGTTAGAGCAGAACAGCTAGTGTGCTTTAAATTCACAACCTAGCTTATTAAATTCACACCCTCGTTTTTTGAGGCAGAGCAGCTCTTGCGCAAAAGGGGGTTTTGGCACAAAAAGGTGTCATCTACACAGCAAAAAAGCCCCGATCGCAAAAATGACGATCGGGGCTTTTTGGCGGAAAAGCGCATCTAGATTGGCCACGGACGCTTTTCCACAAAAAGTGCTTTTCCAGAAAAGCATCCTGCCAATGTAGACGCGCTTTTTCCGAAAATGCTTATAACGGAAAAGTTTTCCGTTGTAAGCTATCCAGAAAAGGGTGCCCGTGTAGACGTAGCCCCTGTGTTTTAACCATGAAAGTCCCATGGTTGCCAGTTGAGCTAACATGGCTCATGACTCCATCCCCATAGGCATTCTTGAAAGCCCATCCATTACCTGCTGAGAACAGTCTTCATTTCTTAGACATGGCACACACCCACCAGCAACAGTGTTCTTGCACACCACAGTCGTTGCTGCTGCTGTTCATATTTCTCCATCCCAGCAGCTGTTAAGCATGTGGTAATATTTTTCCTTTGAAAAGACCGTATAAAAGAAACTGAATATAATCAGCTATATATAAATGGTTACTGTGTTGTACTCATTTAAATCTTCTCTATAGAAAATTACTATTCAACAGGTTGTGCCTCTACATAGCCACGCCTTAAATAGGGGGAAAAAAATCACAACAAATTGTGGCTTGTTAATTGACAGCGAATTCCTCACGGTATTCATGGAATTAATGTGAGTTGGAATCCTTATGATTTCCTCCAATCTGTGCAGCTACCCAGATCGGATGGTCTCATTTGATCCCACGCTTGCCAGAGAGAATGTATTGTCGTGGGGTCATGTGCTATTGAGGCCTGAGTGCATTTTGGGTTTGCAATTAGGAAGACACATGAGAGTGGAGCAAGGTATTACGAGATCAAGAGCCTCAAACTCACACCCTGGCGGCCACCCCTGGCAAGCCTGATTGCGCAATCTGCCCGTTACTGGTCCCCAAGCCCCGCCCCTTCCTGCCATCATCCCACCCTCTCCCCCCATGGCCATGTTCCAAAGTTCGCATCTTTGGGAATCATGGGGGGGCGGCTGGTGCATGGCGGCGGCAGTGGTCGGGCCGTCCCCGCAGTAGCATGGGGAAGCAGAAGGCAGCTGGGCGAGTGCACTCACCCGATACACACCACTTCCCCTGCAGCTCCTGCCGCCACATGATGCCAGGCCCCCCTCAGTAATCCCCAATCCCAGGGTGAAGGGGTTTGGGGGCCATTAACAGACAGCCACTCCCCCCCCCCCAGCCCTCTGGGAGTCCTGAGCCAGATTATGCAATCACTACAGCTAGGGTTGGCCCGCAGGCTGGGAGTTTGAAACCCCTGAGGCCTAATCCTCCCCCGGGGATGAATCTGTGGAGCTGCACTAATTTGCGGTGGCTGATGAGCTGTCTCTGAGTTTTACCTAGGTCCAGCCCCCAGGGACAGGAAGAAGATGCCCCACATAGCTCTGTGCTAGGCCCCTGGCTGGTTCAGAAGCTGGGCAGTGTCGTGTCCAGTCCTGCTCAGCTAGGAGGAAAGTCATGATGACTCTGGGCTTGGAGATGAGCAAGTGGGGGGGGGAGGCAGCAGCCCTAGGTTTTGCACCCAGCTTTCCTGCTCCTGAGAACCAGCCTTGCTGCCAACCTGCCCCCTGCTTTACCAGCCCCGGGTCCCAACCTCTGGGTGGCCACGCAGGGTTCCATTGGGGCTCTGGGTTCCCGCTGGCTTTGCCACCACCTGGCAGCCTCACAGGCTCCACCGGCCTTCAGGGTCTCATTGCCCACTGGCCCCACCCATGCAGGATACGTGGCCTGCCCGCCCCAGGGTCCAGGCCCCTGGCCTGGAGGCTCTGCTGCCTTCCAGGGTCCTCCCAGCAGCGTGGGGCTAGGTCCTGGCCTTGGCTCGGGGCTCAGCAGTTGCCCTTAAATGTGACTCCCTTGTGGGGGCTCGGGCTGCCAACACTCCTGGTCCAAACGGACTCAACACTGTTGCCACGAACGGCATCCGGTCTGGGAGAGTTGGCACCATCGCAGGCGAATGAAATGTGTGTAAGGAGGGATGTAACCCAGCATCCCCACCCTAAAACTTGTTCCAGCGCCTGTGCAGGGGGGGAGAGGGGATGGGGGCTGTGTCTCTCAGGGACTCTGAGGAACACGAAGGGCTGGGGATGGAAGGCAGAAGCCTCAGCCGCTCTCCTGGGCTGTGTCTACACTGGGCCACTTATTCCGGAAAATCAGCTGCTTTTCCGGAATAAGCTGCGAGCTGTCTACACTGGCCCTTGAATTTCCGGAAAAGCAACGATGCTCTACTGTACAAAATCAGCCGCTATTCCGGAAAAACTATTCTGCTCCCGCTCGGGCATAAGTCCTTATTCCGGAACACTGTTTCGGAAAAGGGCCTGTGTAGACAGCCCAGTAGTCTTTTCTGGAAAAAAGCCCCAATCGCAAAAATGACGATCGGGGCTCTTTTCCGGAAAAGCGCATCTACATTGGCCATGGACGCTTTTCCGGAAAAAGGGCTTTTCCGGAAAAGCAGCCTGCCAATGTAGACGCTCCTTTTCCGGAAAAACTGAAAACAGAATAGTATTCCGTTTTAAGCATTTCCGGAAATTCATGCCAGTGTAGACACAGCCCTGGTGAACTTGTCACCTAAGGGAGAGGGGAAAGCGCTCGCTTCAGCCTCACTTCCTGCTTTCTCTGGTTCCGCTCTTGCCTTTATTGCTGCCCACAGTAATAACAAGAATAAAGAATAAATACTGGTGCCTGCTGTCCACGGGTCCAGAAGCCTCCCGAACACACTGAGATACAGAGCAGTATTATCATTGACAGGTGTGTGAAAGAGAGAGACAGGCTACGTCTACACTATGAGTTGTTTTGGCAGAAAATATGCTAATGAGGGACTCGTTAGCATGAGTCACGACAGGCATAAGGATCTTGCGCAAAATGGGGATTTTGTGCAAAAAGGTAACGTCCACACAGTGTCTTTTTGCACAAAAACCCCTTGCGCAAAAAGAAACGGCAGAAAATATGCTAATGGTGTTGCAACTCATGCTAATGAGTCCCTCGTTAGCATATTTTCTGCCATTCAAAACTCATATCGGCTATGTCTACACTACGAGTTTTCTCCACCTGAAGCAGGCCAGCCTTGGGTATCCAGCTGCAGTGTGGACATACCCTATGGTTATGTCTATACTACATCTACACTACGAGTTTTCTCTGCAAAAAATATGCTAATAAGGGACTCATTTGCATGAGGCACGATCTCATTTGCATATTTTCTGGCGATCTGTTTTTTCGCTAGGGTTTTTGTGCAAAATCAAGGAGTGTGAACATTTTCTTTTTGTGCCAAAACCCCTTTTCCTGCAAGATCAGTAGACCTCCTTTTTGGGGGCATAAGGATCTTGCGGGAAAAAGGGTTTTTGCACAAAAAGAATACGTCCACACTGCTTGTTTTTGCACAAAAACCCTAGCGAAAAACGGATCGGCAGAAAACATGCAAATGAGATCACAACTCATGCAAATGAGTCCCTCATTAGCATATTTTTTGCAGAGAAAACTCGTAGTGTAGATGTAGCCATAGGGTATGTCCACACTGCAGCTGGACACCCAAGACTGGTCTGCTCCAGGTGGCTCAGGCTAAGGGCTGTTTAACTGCAGTGTAGACATTCGGGCTCTGGTCCCCCCCATGTCCTAGAGCCTGGGATCTAGCTCAAGACAGCCCCTTAACCTGAGGCCCATATGCGCGAATCAGCTGACATGGACCAGACACAAAGGTTTTGAACTGCAGTGTGGACATACCCAGAACTCAATGTCTATATTTTCAAGGGTCCACAGCAATGTTCCCCCTAATTTTTTCCATCTGTGTGTGGAATAAATGTTGCTCGGTGCACCAAGGCATGTGCAGATGTGCACCACTAGTAGAAACATGCTGCCAGCTGGGGGCGCTCTGCTAATCAGCTGAGTGGCACCTGAATCTCTCCTAGGTGGCTGCCCAAGTGCTAAGCTTTCAGGGAACACTGGTCCACAGATGCTGGGTACCCAACACAAGACACGTTGGGCCGGCCCTCCTTGCTGTTCTCTTGTTTTTATTGCTCCATTAGAGAGACCACGTGGCAAATTAACACCTAGGAGCTGAGCAGCATAGACACCCACAACGCTCAGTGTCTGCCCTGTCCACAGTGAGCATTTCCTTTGCTTTGCTTTGCTTTGCTTTGCCACCAGGTTTGAGCAGCGTAAAAGCCCACAGCTAGAAGAAGAGCTGGAGCTGGGTCACTTGCAGCTCCTGGAAGCACTGTTTGCTAATCACAGCCTTCCCAAAGGGGAAGACCAAGGTAGAGAAGCAGAGAACACAGGCCAGTGCGTGAGACCCCGCAGAAAACAGAAAGTGCAGCCGCCGGGAAGATTGACTCAACAAGAGTTTCATCGAGCTCTGTCCGAGCTGCCTGGCTCTGAGATCTGGAACACTCGATTGACACTGCTTTTCAACAAGGTAACCAGGAGCTGGGGTTAGATTGGTCATGTGTGCAAATAATTCCCAGGCCAGCCCCCACAACAGTTTGCAACACTCTTAGGCTATGTCTACACTCGCGGCTACTTGCGCAAGAAATATGTAAATGAGACTAAACGTGGAATATCGCCGAGCCTCATTTGCATACCGAATGAGCCGCCATTTTTGCAGAAGAGGCTCTTGCACCAGAAGGAGCTGTCTACACTGCCCCTTCTTGCGCAAGAGAAACCCTCTTGCGCAATGCTGCGACACCGATAATTTTCAGGAAGAACAGCATTGCGCAAGCAGGTTTCTCTTGCGCAAGAAGGGGCAGTATAGACAGCTCCTTCTGGTGCAAGAGCCTCTTCTGCAAAAATGGCGGCTCATTCAGTATGCAAATGAAGCTCGGCTATATTCCACGCTTAGCCTCATTTGCATATTTCTCGCCCAAGAAGTGGTGAGTGTAGACATAGCCTTACTGTTATTTCTTCCTTACATGTCACCCTACTCTCCTTCCCATGGGGGGGGGGGGCAGTTTTCTCTTCCCTGGGTAAACAGTCTTGAGCCTAGTGCAGCATAATCAAACAGGCACCTGGGGCCAATTAAGGCTTTCTGGAAGCAGCAAGTCAATCGGGATACCTGCAGCCCAAGAAGGCCTGCTGGGTCTTGCTTGTAAGGCCTTCCTGCAGGGAGGGCATTTAGTCCAAGAACTGAGAGTGAGGCGATGTGTGTGAGCGAGCTGAGGCCTGCGAGCAAGGCAGAGTGCCATGGAGGAGCAGAACAGACTCGCTCAGATACCAGCGGAAAGGTCCTGGGAGGGACCATTTGGGGAAGTGGCCCAGGAAGTAGCTGCCAGAATGGGACTAGAACAAGCCCAGTCTGTTGCCGCTGCCTTAGGCTGCAACCAAGAATAGTGGGTGGGCCAGTCCTTCCCACACCACTACAGAGTCTGCTCCTGAGAGGGGAGACCAGGGCTACAGAGGGGTTTTCACCCCAAACTGTGGACTAGCCTATGATCAGGATGACTCAGTAGGCTGTGACCCTTGCCTCTGGAAAAAGAAGAGGCCAAGGGGAGAGTCACAGCGAGCCTCTGAGGCAAGCACTGTCCACCAGAAGCGCAGGACCCACTGGGCACGGTCTGAGCTTTGCCGTGCTTAGCATGATGCAGACGTTGATGATAATTTTCCCAGGGGGGTGCAGGTTGACGGGCCGGCTCCACTCCTGGAGGGGGCGGGGCCTGAGGCAGAAGGGGCGGGGCTAGGGAATAGCCTTGCCCCAGAGTTGTTCCCGGGCTGGAGGCTTTGAATTAAAATCACAGAAAAGGGTCCGCAGCCACTACCACGTGGCCAGACAGCTGCCTGGAGTTGCTGCAGCTCTTGAAAGGGCTTGTGGCTCTGACCCCTGCCAAGGTAGCACCATGAGCCATTTCAATAGGATCCTGATGTCAGAGCCACCACCTGGTAATTCAATGGCTCGGGCATCAGGATGTAAATAGAAAGTGGCCAGAGTCCGGGGGCTGGGTTAAAGTCCTAGGTGGGCCGGATCCATCCCCCGGGCCGTATCTTGCCTAGCCCTGGCATAATGGGTTACCGGGAATGTTGCCGGCTGATACGGTAATAGAAGCAGTGAGCGGAATATGATCAGGAGGACTATCCCGCCTGCTCAGGCTACCAGTGAAATCGCATTGGCTTTTCCTCCTCATTTGTTGCTGCGGCTTTCAAGGTGGGCGCCCGCTGCGACGGCCTGATTGACTGGAACGAGTTCTGCGCACACCTGCTGCTCTATTACAGAGACAGGGACTGCACGAAAGCCCAGGAGATCTTCCAGAGCCGGGAGCCCCTCATCCGGCACTGTGTGCAGAACAAGGTGAGCAGAGGGGAGCGCGTTGGGCGAAGGGGTGGAGGAACTGAATTGTAACTGGCCATACCACTGCCCCGCAGCCATCCCCGGTGCTACATTCCTCTCGTCTTCAGCTACATTTTTCCCTTGCAAAGGGAAAACAAAAGGATTTAAAACTTGATCTTTACTCCTTTCCCCCCCATCTTTACTCAGTACCATGGGAATATTTTTAAAAGCTGGAGGGCTGCGCCCCCAGCTGAGGCCAAGAGCAAAGCCCCGGTATGCAGGGCCGGCAGCTAGAATATCAGATGCTATACTGCATGCCAGGGGCTCTAACCAAGACCCCAGCACACAGGGCTGGCCACGGAGCCCCAGGTATGTGGAGTGGCAGCCGAGAACCCAGCATGCACGGCCGGCAACCAAAAACTCAGTGTGTGGGGAGGCAACACGGACCCCAAGCGCCAAGCCGGGAGCCCAAGGGTGCTACAGCACCACCAGTTCCCATGTCTCTGTCTTTACGGCAGTTTTCCTAAAGCCCCAGGCAGCAGTTGGCAGAGTTTTGTGTTTCTCTGGAAGTGTCGTGAGGGCAGTTTCTTGTTGAATTTCTAGCAGAAAGTGAAGAAAAACTTCCAGATTTGTTCCGCTGCCGGGCAGTAAAACATTTCTGGCCAGGCACTTAAATCTAGGGAAGGTTAATTCAGTAAATGAGCCGAGTCGTCATTTGCTTATTTCACTATCATGTTGGATGAGCATTTCCTGGTCACTTTGAAGGAGAATGGTCAAATTCTAGCCTCCCATTGAATGTGATGGCTGACTTACAGGCAGGTATGTAATGTGACATGGAGAACAGAAGGAGAACTGATCGTTGGTGCAATATTTGTCTTGGCTTTTCAGCAAGCGCCAACTACCAGGATACTGGCCATCTCTTCCCCACCCCCACTCTGGTATGTAAGTGTCAGCAAGGGAGGAGTTCTTACTACCTGGGACGGCGCTCTGCGTATTCAGAAAACATATGAGGTAAAGAGATTGGTAATCGCATGGGGGTAGAGGGGTTTCATGCAGTGACAACGCAACATGTGGGAGTAATTCAGCATCCAGAGTGCATTCAATCGTTGTCTCTAGGAAAAATTCTTCAGGAAAATTTAACTTTGCCCCCACATTTTGATTTTCTGTAGGGAAAAGGGAAATCAAAGCTTTAGCTCCTTGGGCCCTCGGCTGCCCACCCAAAGGGCTCCTGCAGAGCTGGGGCTGCCAGGGTGAATGGTAGCTACGTGGTTTCATGACTCCCTGGACAGCCAGTTCTCTGACTCTTAGCCTGACTAGGGCACCCAGCTCCTCTGGGATGTAGAAGTCCTGGTGCAACTCCTCAAGAGAACTGCTGTGGAACTAGAGAGCCTAGTAGCACTTTTGGGAAATTCTAAAATTCCTGCTTCATCCCAGACCTCAACAAAAGGTTTTCCAAAATCTCCAGATTTCCCTTAAACTGGAAATTCTGAGTTTAACCCCTCCCTAATGAGAAGCCAGTACCCACATCTATAAACTGCTTCGTGAGTCTCCTAGTAGCCGTTCCATCTGCCATGGGGAAAATAAAGGGTTTGGATTATTGTGTCTCATTAAATGCATTTCATCAGCTATCATTATATGGGATCAGAATACCTGTCTGTCCACCTCTTCCTGTTGTCTCTCAGCTACAATTGAACAATTTGGGAATGTGCAGAGCACCTAGCAAAATGAGATCCTGGTCCATGACTCAGGCAACTAGGGCTACTGCAACACAGATAAATACTAATGCAGATGTTCGCGCAACACAGAGTCAACCTGTGGAACTCCTTGCCAGAGGATGTTGTGAAATCCAGGACTTTAACAGGATTCAAAAAAGACCTAGATAAATTCATGGAGGATAGTCCATCAATAGCTATTAGTCAAGATGAGCAGGAAAGATGTCCCTAGCCTCTGCTTATCAGAACCTGGGAAAGGGCAACAGGACGGATCACTTAAAGATTCCCTGTTCTGCTCATTTCCTCCGGAAAAACTGGCCACTGTCATAATACAGTATACTAGGCTGGATGGACCTTTGGTCTGACCCAGTTTGGCCATTCTTATGTTTGGGAAGCTGAGGTTAGCAGTGTATCTTCCTTTTACAAGCATTGTGGCCCTCGTGCTACAGAGAAATTCCTGCTGAGGGCCTGCAGTGGGAGATGAAACATTCATAGCTCCTAGCAGAATCAAGGCACATTAACCTCATTTGGGAAAGTCTCTTCGGCTCTTTATTGCTGAAGGTGGCACCGGTGCATTTCTTCTGAGAGAGAGTCCGTCTTTTTAGAGTTCTCCTGTGCGGCTTGTTTCCTAACAGATTACAACGGATTCCAAAGACTCTCCAGCTGAAAAAAGAAGATTGAAATTCTGGACCACGGATGCTGCATACATGGCAAATGTCCACAAAATCGCAATAGCCACCACCTGCCGGGATATCCACTTTTTTGACGTGTCCACAGCAAACCTCTTGGAAGAGTTTCATTTATTTGGTACAAGCTAGGGTGTTACTAATAGGAGGGGCCCCTGTTCGTGCTCCCGGTGTCTATTCTGATGTTTGGCTATGAATCAGGCTTCTGATTTCCAGCATTGCTGTCCAGGGAGAACACACCAGGCTATTTGAGTTTAAGGCACAGGATCCTGGGTATTTTGGAAAGCAATAAACCAAACAAAAATCCCTAGTTGCTACTCATTACAGTTGCTGAGGCTCCTATTGTTGCTCTCTCTGGCTATGTCTAGACTGCCGCTTTTTATCGGAAAAAGGTATGCAAATTGCGCTCTGTAATTTGTGTACCTTTTTCCCATAGCTTTGTCAAAGAGGCTTTTCCAAAAAATGTTGGCCCAAATACACTGGGCCAAATTTTGGAAAAACCTCCTCTTTTGGAAAAGCCCTTTTTCCTCATGGCACAAGGAAGACAGGGCTTCCAAAAGAGCATGTCTCTTCTGCAAAAAATGTCAAAAGAGCAGGCGTGTTCCCTGGATGCAGTGGAGTTTTTCCGGGATACCGGAAAATCTCCGTAGTTGAGACATAGCCTAATATTGCTTGGGCCATATCTTCACTCTACAAAAACTGCCACTGCCACGATCGATCTTCCGGAGTTCGATTTAGCGAGTCTAGTTAAGACTCGCTAAATCAAATTCAGAGGATGTCCCAGCCAGTGTCCCGTACTTCAGCTTCCTGGCAAGAGCAGAAGAAAGTGTTTGCTTTCATCAGCCTCCTACTGTGGGGATGCCACCAAGATTGGCTTAAGGCATGCCAATTCCAGCTACATACTCTATGTAGCTGGAGTTGTGTACCTTAAGCTGAGCTGCTGGGTCTAGTGTAGACCAGTTCTGACTACTACAACTGCGGGGGCGCGGCAAGTGAATGCAAGAAGTGATTGGGGACAGGCTGAGCTGCCAAATTCAGATCCATTTCTAAATTTCACAACACTTCAGTGAGCATTTGGGACCAGCATGTTAGTTCACATCAATCTCTAGTGATGATTCTGTTCATAACTATAAGAGCGCGTAGGTGATCATGAAAATAGAAAAGGAAACTAGACCTCATTCCAGCCTCTCTCTCTTCATGCATAGCCAAGGAATTTACACTGTTCAGTGCCATTAACAGTGATGAGTTCCATGCATCTCTGTCTTCTCCCACTGCACTGAGAGAATAAGACCCTTTTTTATGTATCCCGGGGAAAATAGATACTGAGGAAGTGAAATAGGAAAAATAATTGAGTAATTCTAATATTCCATTTCATGTTCTCCCCTTCCAGCTCTGAAAAATGTTCCAACTTCATTGCACTACTGCTATAACGCAAAGGTACAGTGACACCACACTTCGAGTTCCAGTGTGTGCTCATAAAATTATCTGCAACCGTTAGTGCTTCTCCCCAACACGTAAAAGTGTTTGTGATCATTTGTGCCAAGCTATAACTCTTTGAAGGGAGGTCACAGTCTAGAATTGTCTTAGATTTCAGACTCAAGGCCCCCTCCAGATTTCGGTCACAAAGATTTTTTTTAGGAGAAGCCCGTCACGATTCAGGGTGAGAAGGAAAGTTCATTATTACTTCGAGGAATAAAAAGGGTGCTCTCAGATTTGAAACTCGGAGTTGTTTAGGAAGATTTTCTAGCTATAAGTGACTTAGGAACAGAGGATTTGCACAGCCGAGCCTTCTCTGTCAACTTCAATATCCTGCTTCTAGCAGAGGTGGGCACCTGATGTTTTAGGGAAAGATAAACGTGTCCCCACCCCTATGAAGGACAGGGGTGGGAACCGCTTTTGGGTGAGGGCCACTGGGCCACAGAAAAATCAGTGAGGGGCTGCACACAAGAAGCAAAAAAAAAACTCAAACACTCACTGATGTGCCCCTGACTGAGGAGAAAAACACTCCCCACATTCCCTGTGCACGCCAGAGCCTGGCGGGGGGAGGAGGGGGAGCAGGCTAGTAGATATTGTGTGCTCCAGCTCCACGTGGGGGGCATTGGGGAGGCTGGAGGACCAGTGCAGACTCCCCACACACGGGTGGGCGCACTGAGCTTCAGTGGCCGGATCCAAACCTCAGTTGCTAGATCCAGGCAAACTCACGTGCAGTGAGTTTGGGGCATGGCATGGGTGTGTTTGGACCCGGGGGGAGGGGTATGCTGTGTCAGAACTCTTTGCAGGGATCCCCAAGGTGCACACAGCCCCCCTACTTGAGGCGTGGCTTTGGCCAGCGGGGACATAGCTGGGTTTTCAGCAGTGACTCAAGCGCAACTAAATTCAGTGCATGTTCCATCAGCTATTAACCGGGGGCAGATGGAGCGGACAGAGAACATCCTCCGCTTCTCCAGGTGAATCCCAAGGTCTCCCTCCTCCTTTCTGCTTCTGTTTCCCTGCCAGTCCTCAGGGGGTCGCTCCTTGCTGCTCTGGGGAGATGACCGCGGTGGCGTTCACCTGCTCTGGCTGCTGCGCCCGGATCTGGGCCTCTTTGAAAAGCCCTTCACAGATCAATCCGGGCCACAGAGAGTCTTCATGCAGGTGGGAGCGGAAAGGCGCCTTCCAAGATGGGGCTAAGTTCTCACTGGCCCAGCTCTCCTTTGTCACTGACCTTCTTTCAGATGCCATAGAAAACAGAACCAAGGCCAGGGAAGAGGGCCCAGTTTAGGTCAGCCCCTTCTCTGTCCCACCTGCCTCTCTCCTGCCATTGCACCCTTCCCTCAAGTCCCCTCCCACAAGGGACATGGCCTCCAGGATAGCTGGGGACGGGGGCTGGCGTGGGTTCGGGCCTCCTGCACTCACCACGGCAACGGGAGCCACGGAGAAATGTTCTGCCGTCACCTACCAGGCCAGCCTGCTTTCTCCACTTCACCACAGCGGCTTATGGATGAGATAGCTCTGCACGCACCTCTCCCGGGGCCACAGGAGCATGCCGGCAGCAGCACGGAGCTGGCAGCCAGAAGCCACTCTAGCCTCACTGCACAGCCAGGAGGCACGTGGCGAGAGAGGACGGAAATTAAATTGCCCTGGGGCAGCAGGTGAGACTAGGAGAAAGGAGCGCACAAGCCTGCAGATGGGCCTGGGAGACACCGGCGGGCGGCAGGGGAACAAACACGTAGGCTTGGTCTACACTGCCGGCTTTTGCCAGCAGACAGTATGCAAATGAAGCGCTGATTAGCATTTTGTTGGGCTTCATTTGCATAATCTATTCGAGCGGTTTTTGTGCAAAACCAAGCAGTGTGGACATGGGGTTTTTGCACAAAAATGAAACGTCCACACTGCTTGGTTTTGCGCAAAAACGGCTCGAATAGATTATGCAAATGAAGTGCAATGAAATACTAATCAGTGCTTCATTTGCATACTCTAGCCAGCAGTGTAGACCTAGCGGTAGAGTCCACCCCTTCAAGCTGCTGTCAGGGGGGTGCCCTACTAGAAGGATTTGAGGACTGACATTGGCCCTGAGGTAAATTAACACTCCTGTGCTAATGAGTACCAAATGCTTCCCACCTCCCTCAGGATTTCTCTGTAGGTCCGTTCTACTGCAGGGCTTGCCTAGCTGCCAAAGCGAGAATAGCACTGACCTGTATCCAAGGGATACAGGATTTGGACCCAGCTCACACAGGCAACACAATTCTGGAGGTACTGCCTCAGGCAGCCCTCAAGTCTACCAAGGTGCTTTTTTAACGCCTCTGCTCATGACTTTCCCCTACACACACACCCCGTTGTCTGTGTAGAATGCCTCCACTCTCTTAGCTGACGTGACCTACGAGCCCATGGGTAACTGAAACATCACATCTCCACTGTGCCATGAGCCAAGTCCAGTTGTCCCCAACCAGAGAAGTCCTCTCATAGCAGTATGTTTGTGGGTAGTATGAGGAGGACAAACAGGGAATCTTCTCAAACAAATAGTGCCAAGGGCTCTTTAACCCCCCTTCCCCCCCCCCCACACACACACACACACCTGTGTGCTATACACTAATCTCAGATCTCAGCATCTGCAAATAGTGGAAGGGTGGGGGAATTCGGTGTTGTGAAATATTAATTTCTACAGAGCTGGGCAGGTGTAGCAATAACCAAATTCTTTATTTAAAAAAAAAGAAAGAAAAGAAAATGGTTCCCTTCAAAATGTGAAAGCTGCCCAAGGTAAATTCACATATATTTAAAGAAAATAGCCTTGGATGCTGCTTTTGGGCTGAGATAAAAGGCCGAGTCTATGAGCATCCACAAATTAGAGGAGCATCTCTCGCTTTCAGACTGTAAAATGCTTTCACTGCCTTAGGTATATGTCAAAGAATTTGAGGCTGCAATAGCGCCCAAGCATGTGAGCAGCATTTCTTGCTGCTGTTCTCGGTTATAAATAGAGACGTTGTGGGTTATTTTTAGCACATAGGGAGTGGGGACGGAGGGAACTAGAGAAATCCTTCCCAATGAACTGTTTTCAAGTTGAGGCAAACATCACGGGTTTGTATCTGGTGGACAAGAATGTAACAACTGTCCCATGCCAACCCTTTCGTGCCCGAAGCCTGGAGACATTTGGTTCTGGATCTGAACTGTGCATCTTGGGCTCATCTTTAATCCCATCATCAAGTCATTAATCACACTGCCCTGGGACAAAATAGTCTGTTGGGTTGGCATGCCATCGTAAATGTCATAGCATTAGGCTCAGGGCTCATTCAAACTTCTCTGCTAACGCCTACATGTCTTTTGATATTGCAACCCGTCTTTGGGCATGCCACCTCCGTTTGCTTTGCAACGGGCAATCGGGGGGTGAATTAGCCTTGTGACATTTAAATCCCTTGTTTTCCCCCAGGAAATTAAAGAGCACAGTAAGTTCCTGCTATATCAAGCCATCCCAGAGGTGCACAAGGAAGCTGTTTCCCAAATCCAGTATGTAGCAGAAGGAGAGCTCATCATCACATCCTCAGGCAGTCCCAAGACCTCTGTGGTGATCATGGATGTTCACAGAAAGAGAAAAGTTTACACCTGGAAAATCAAGAAGGTAGGGTCTGTCTTTCCAAGCTCCACTCCCCAACCTCTGGCCAGTGGTTTTATTCCAGATCTCCTAAGAGTCAGGCAAAAAGGTCACAGTCAGGTATGCTTTATATTACCATGTGGCGGTTTTGATGCTCACCAGAGTTTCTCATCTCTTCTGAACTCTCTTGGGTACTCATCCCCTTCCCCTTACCCCAGTATCTGAGCACCTTCCAATCTTTAGTGTATTCAGCCTCACAACACCTCAGGAGGTAGGCCAGGTCTATTACCTCCAATGCCGGTAGGAACTGAGATACAGCGAGACTAAGGCCTAGAGCCACATGGAGCTGCAAGGAAAGAAGAGACTGGAGCAGAGGGGCTGGGTCCTAGGTGGCCCACAGCCCATGTTGGTGCCTAAAGTACCAGGCTACAGAATCATTCTCGTTGTCTCTGAAAAGGAGACGTGTCAAAAGGTCCCGTTGCTCAGTGGTTAGAACACACTCCAAGGGAGGGAGGTAATCCCTAAGAACATGAGAATGGCCATACTGGGGCAGACCAAAGGTCCAACTAGCTCAGTATCCTGTCTGCCAACAGTGGCCGATGCCAGATTCTCCAGAGGGAATGAACACAACAGATAATCCTCAAGTGAGCCACCTCCTGTCACACATTCCCAGTGTCTTGACAAATAGAGGGTAGGACACCATTCTTACCCATCCTGACTAACAGCCATTGATGGACTGATCTTCCGTGAACTTATCTCACTCATTTTGAGCTCTGTTATTGTCTTGACCTTGATAGCATCCTCTAGCAAAGACTTCCACCGGTTGACTGTGCGTTGTGTGAAGAAGTACAGGTTGAACTTCTCTAGTTCAGCACCCTCTGGAGCTGACCGATGTCAAACTCAAAGAATTTGCTGAACCACAGAGCCAATGTTGTTTAGTACCACTACCAACACTTCCACTGCTTGCTGGGGTCTTAGAAGACATTTAGGGGTAAATTAGAGCTAAATAACAGCACAGAACACTGAGACAAACAAACAAACAAAACTTTAAGGGACCATGGGAAACTTAGCCATACTCATGGTAAGTGGACATCCGGCTAACTAAAATGATGCCGGACCACAGATGTTGCCGGACCAGAGAATGCCAGACTAGAGAGGTTCAGCCTGTCCTTTCTTTCATTTGTTTTAAGGAAGTCCTTAAAATGAATTGAATTCCTGTTCAATTTCTTTCTGCCCCTCCACAATGAATTGAATTCCTGTTCAATTTCTTTCTGCCCCTCCAGCAGAGGGGTGAATTGCCTCCAGGGCTCCCATGTCCTGGGTGGGTGCTTTCACCTCTGGGCTAAAAATTGTAAGATAGACCCCAACACCAGATTTTGAATGGGGTCTGGTCCAGTAGCACGCCCAGAGATGGCCTACTGGAGTAGGCCCCAAGAAATGAGTGAGCAAATGCCTGTTTTTCCCTGGTCCATGGGTCACTCAGGGATTTAGATAGGAGACAGGCATTTACACATGGAGAGCGAGGCGGCTACATGCATGCTCAGAGGCAGAAACACAGGCGCCAAGGAAACCTTTACCCCAAAACTGTAGGTGCCCCCCAAGTGACTTTAGACACCTCCAGGGGTCAGCAGGAGTTGTGAGACTCAGACTGGAGACTAGCCACCTAAACCTAAGACCTAGGCACTTTTGTGGATCCCATCCAAGGTAACATAGGTATTCGATGACAGAACAGGGGATTGAATCTGGATCTCTCCAGCTCCTGGCTAGTATCCTCAGGGTCATTCTTCCTTTCCACAGGGTTGCGAATTTATCAGTCTTTTCCTGTCCTTTTTCAGTAGACAGGAGACATGTATTTTAGGGGAACCGGGAGGTGAGAACCCCAGGCAGCTTCCCCTGCTTCCCATGGGGAATTGTGAGTGCCGGGGGAGAGGACAAGGACAGGGCTGCTGATAGAATTGCTTAATGAAATTCAGAGAAAATAGAATTTGAAATCAAATCTTTGGAAGCATCTAAATGAGCTCCATTCTGTTCATTGTGGTTTTTGCAATCGGCTCGTCAAACAAAATGCCGCAACACTGAAATCAAAATAGGCCTACAGTCACAGAAAAATGTAGTCATGGACAGAAAGACTTGAAGCCCTCCTATCCAGCCAGAAATCCTAATTGCAAAGTGCAAAGGTTTCCTCTGTGTGTCTGAATAGATTATGTGAGACTGGGGGAAAGTGCATTTTTGAATGATAATATTTAAGATCATCTTTGTGACTCTAAATTATTCCCAGAATCCTCTCTGTATTAATCGAGAATACAAAAGTAACAATTGCTGCTATCTGAATTTTAACGTCTGTCCCAGGGAAGATAATGGAGCAGGTAATTAAGGAAATCATATGGAAACACTTGGAAGGTAATAAAGTGATAGGGAATAGCCAGCATGGGTTTGTGAAGAACAAGTCATGCCAAACTAATCTGATAGCTTTCTTTGATAAGATAACGAGCCTTGTGGATAAGGGAGAAGCGGTGGATGTCATATACCTAGACTTTAGTAAGGCATTTGATACGGTCTCGCATGATATTCTTATTGATAAACTAGGCAAATATAACTTAGATAGGGCCACGATAAGGTGGGTGCATAATTGGCTGGATAACCGTAGTCAGAGAGTTGTTGTTAACGGTGCTAAATCCTGCTGGAAAGGGATAACAAGTGGAGTTCCGCAAGGGTCTGTTTTGGGACCCGTACTGTTCAATATCTTCATCAATGATGTAGATATTGGGATAGAGAGTATGCTTATTAAGTTTGCAGATGATACCAAACTGGATGGGGTTGCAAATTCTTTGGAGGATAGGAACATAATTCAAAATGACCTTAGCAAGTTAGAGAAATGGTCAGAGGTAAACAGGATGAGGTTTAATAAAGAGAAATGCAAAGTGCTCCACTTAGGAAGGAACAATCAGTTCCATACATACAAGATGGGAAGCGACTGTCTAGGAAGGAGCATGGCGGAAAGGGATCTAGGGGTCATAGTGGACCACAAGTTGAATATGAGTCGTCAGTGTGATGCTGTTGCAAAAAAAGCAAATATGATTCTAGGTTGTATCAACAGGTGTGTTGTAAGCAAAACTCGTGAAGTCGTTCTGCCGCTCTACTCTGCACTAGTTAGGCCTCAGCTGGAGTACTGTGTCCAGTTCTGAGCGCCACATTTCAAGAAAGATGTGGAGAAATTGGAAAGGGTACAGAGAAGAGCGACAAGAATGATTAAAGGTTTAGAGAACATGACCTATGAAGCCAGGCTTCATGAACTGGGCTTGTTTAGTTTGGAAAAAAGAAGATTAAGGGGGGACATGATAGCGGTTTTCAAATATCTAAAAGGGTGTCACAAGGAGGAAGGAGAAAATTTGTTCCTCTTGGTTTCTGAGGACAGGACAAGGAGTAATGGGCTTAAAGTGCAGCAGGCGAGGTTTAGATTGGACATTAGGAAAAAATTCCTAACTGTCAGGGTGGTCAAATATTGGAATAAATTGCCAAGGGAAGTGGTGGAATCTCCCTCTCTGGAGATATTTAAGAACAGGTTAGATAGACATCTGTCAGGGATGGTGTAGACGGAGGTTGGTCCTGCCTTGAGGGCGGGGGGCTGGACTCGATGACCTCTCGAGGTCCCTTCCAGTCCTATTATTCTATGATTCTATGATTCTATGAATTGCAAAACTGAAATATGAAAAGGGAAAAAGGCCTCATTCCTGAGGGCTTGTCTACAGGATGGGGTAAGATGAGTTCTAAAACACACTAAAACATTGCTTGCTAATTGGTCCTGGTAGACTCTGCTGGTGTGCACTAAGGCTACGTCTACACTATGAGTTTTTTTGGCAAAAAATATGCCAATGAGGGACTCATTTGAATGATTCGCAATCTCATTTGCATATTTTCTGCCAATCCAGTTTTTCGCTAGGGTTTTTGTGGAAAAACAAGCAGTATGGACGTTTCCGTTTTGCACAAAAACCCCTTTTCCCACAGAAAAAGGGGTCTTTGCCCAAAAAGGAAACATTCAAACCCTAGCGAAAAACTGGATCGGCAGAAAATATGCAAATGAGATCACGACTCATGCAAACAAGTCCCTTCTTAGCATTTTTTTGCTGAGAAAACTCTTCTCATAGACATAGCCTAGGTTCTTTCATGTGCTTTGACATTGTCTGAGGC
The DNA here is from genome assembly GCF_049634645.1 of Pelodiscus sinensis. Classification (NCBI taxonomy): domain Eukaryota; kingdom Metazoa; phylum Chordata; order Testudines; family Trionychidae; genus Pelodiscus; species Pelodiscus sinensis. Next base: position 23,561,222 of record NC_134730.1, on the reverse strand, counting down.
TAGGTCTACAATACAGAATTGTTTCCCTACAGCTATGTAGTTCAGGGGTGTGAAAAATCCACACCCCTGAGCAACATAGTTCTACAGATCTATGTCCCCTGTGTAGACAGCCCTGTGTTGGCAGGAGAAATTCTCCTGCTGACATAGGTACCCACTGCCAGTGAGGTGAATTAATGATGCAAATGGGGACTGACTCTCCCATTGGCACAGAGCATCTTCACTTAAGCACAACAGTGGAGTCGCTGCCTTGGTGCAGCTATACCGAGGCAGTGCTTTAAGAGTAGACAGGCTCTGAGTCTCTTCCTAGTCAGTCCTCCGTGCACGGCACAGCCTCAATCCACAGATGCTTTGCATAGACAGTATAAACATTTGCAAAACATGGATTGCTTTTTTCCTGGTTTTTCTTAGGGCGTAAAATGCTTCGACTACTGCAGATCCCTGAATCTGCTGGTGACCGGAGGAGCGGATCATGCCGTGCAACTCTGGAACCGATATGTCCCGAGCTGGCCAACGGCGACCTTGCAGGGACATCATGCAGCAATTCTGGCAGTGGCCATCCACGAGCCCCGAGGACACGTATTCAGCTATTCCAAGGACTCGGTTGGTCAGATTTGTGCTAGCCTCTTGTTCGCTTGTTCAATGTGCACCATGCCAGACGGATGTTTGAGACAAAGAACATGGAGGTGCTGCAGCAGGAAGGGTGGGGATTCAATAGGGGGCGCTCTTTTAACTGAGTCATGACTGAATAAATGCCTGAGTCAGCACGTAAGGGGCATTATGTGTCCAAAGAGGCCCGGTTGTGGCTGGATTGTAAAACCCATGCGCTTCCACCAGTGGGGCCCCAGGCAAGGTGTGGGGGGGCGTCTCTGTGCCCCAGAAGGGGTGTGGCCTCAAGTAGAAGGGGCAGGGCCAAGGGGAGTCAGTCCCCCCTGTTCTCGGAGCCGCACTCCAGTGACAATGCAAAGGCGCCCGGGGCTCCAGCCTCTGTCGTTGCCACAGTAACAGTGGCAGTGGCCGGGAACTCCAGGCTCCATTGAATCTCCATCCTCCGCCCCGTCACCGGGCCTGGCTTCCATCCATTTCTTTCATCTCTTGCCTTTGGAGGTGGTTGCTATTATGGTACTTTGAATTTTTTTTTCAGGCAATTAAAAGAGGGGGAGAAATTTCTCAGCAATTAATAATTCTAAGCCAAATGAAGTGCTGAAAACAAGAAATGCATGTACCTTTGCCATAGGTGGGCAGTGGGACTAGCGACAGCAGAGATGATTACCATCTGCCATTTTCCTAAAAATCAGGGCTAGTAAGCAAGGGTTTTTCAGTGGTGCATGAGGCTGTGGAACAGAGAACAGACTACTAGTCTGCCCTTCCAGACACATACAAGCACTAGCCGATTTACCTTGGCATTTTGGAGATGGGGCGAGGGATTTGTTCTCCCCTCTCCCAATAGCCCCTCTGCCTGCCTGAGGTCTGTTCTCTCCCCACCCCAGGCAGCCCCCCAGCCCACCAGGGACCTGTTCTCTTCCCACCCACCCCCCGAACCCTTCCACCAGCTGTGAGGAATCTATTCTCTCCTCCCCCTCAGCACTGCAGCCAAGGATGGGGGGGGAAAGGTCTGGGGCCAGGTGGCTACTCATTGGTGTGCTGGCAAGCAAGATGGAGATGCCCCAGCCCTACTGGCCATATCTTTGGTGGTACAGCTGCCCCCAGTGATCACTTTTCAGAATAGTTCTGCCCTGCAGACTTGCTGTCCCCCGTGGCTACTCTCATATGACGTTCCCTCCAAACAGCCTCTCCCTGTGCATGTTCTGGAAAACTGTCGCTTTCCTGCAGCTTCCAGTTCTCCCAGCACTGCCATGCCCTGATCTTGCTTTCAGTCAGGAGAAAAGGTACCTGCCTACCAAATTTGGTGGCCCTAGCTCTTACTATTTAGGGGGTGTTCTTGAACAAATGGACTTGCAGACAGACAGACAGACAGACAGATAGATCCAGCCTTGAAGCCGTGTGAACTATTTTGGCCAAATTCAGTGACTCCAAAGCACTTTGCGAAATGGTGTTTGTTTAATAGAATTGTTTGGTTTTTTGGCGGCGGGGAGGGGGGAGGACAAATATAAAATACTTCACTTTGACATTTTGAAATGGTCAGAATACAAGCAAAACATCAAAGAGTTTTGTTTGACCCAAAATCTTTTTGCTTTTAATTTTTGGTTTGTTGAAAATGGTAAAACTTTTAGTTTTCATATCAACTCAAAAAAATCTTTTTTTTTAACTTTTGAAATTGCCAACAAACCAAAAACCATTATTTTCCCTGTTCTACTAATGATTATGATGCATTTTGTAAAGCTCAGATGAAAGTCTCAATGTGCATGTAATTTATTAGTCCAGTAGCACCTTAGAAATTAACAAATATACATATATAATATCATGGCTTTCCTGGGCAAAACCCACTTCTTCAGATGATGAAGTGGATTTTGCCCACGAAAGCCGTCTCTAAGGTGCCACAGGACTACTTACTGTTTTTAAAGTTATAGCCTAATGCGGCTACCCCTCTGAGACTTTTAAACATGCAATTTATTGCAACTGGACTCACTTTGGCAGTGCCCTTAACTCTGCCAGAAGATGGGGTGTGGAAGGAAGCACATAAGTGACAAGAAAAAAAACATCACGAGGCACAATCATGCATCGCTCCATGGTAAATAGAAAAGATCTTCCTGAGTCACAAAGTTCAGTTTTGACCTTTTCCAAAATTCGGGAGTACACAGAGCCCCTGGAAGCCACCACGAGCAAACAGCAACCCTGGCACATAAATAAATCCCAGCTTCTCTCCTTTTCTCAGGTCCTGAAAGTCTGGGATATTTCCTCACAGGCTTGTCTGCAGACACTGGCGCTCAAGTTCCCCTATGTCGAACCAGAACAGATTCTAGAACAGGGGGATTTTCCCTTCTTGTTCATCCAGCAGTCTCCCCACCTCCTCCTAGTCTCCTGTGCTGATTACATTGGATTGTTGAAGCTCGCACATGTCAGTCCGGAGGAAGAAATGCTGGCGACCCATGATGCACCATTATGCGGTGCTCTGTACAACACCACCTTCCACCAGGTCAGCACTTCTGAGAACGTTATTGATCAGTGCTTTCTAGCAGGGTTGGGCTTGAACCACACTTGGATACAAATGCAGAATTTAAACTCCTGTATGTGCTTGCCTATGAGATACTCATTTGGCCCATTATAGATCTGGGGGCATCCAAGAAAATCAGTTCTAGATTTTGAACGCTCTAAAGTTTGGGGGGTGTTTGGAGCTGGGAGTGTGGTTCAAACCCCTCTCGAGTTTCTACACTAGATTTACAAGGGAAACCACTTCCAGGAAAGTGATTATAAAAATATCATTATGGACTTTTGGTTTTCTTCTCTCCAAGTGACTTTCCCAGTCCAGTTTATGAAATTAAAAGTAAAAAACTGGCTTTTTCCAGTCACCAGAAACACATGCTTCACCAGCAATTTGAGAATCCAGTTGGGATAGATTTTTGGATGTGCTTGTGCACTTTTTCACTCAGGTGACTTGCGCTGCACAAATCCTAATGCGCTCACACACGAACTTGGATGTGCACATCCCTCATAGAAGCGTGTGTGTGTTGCCCATGCAGATACGTCTCTGTATGGAAGTTAAGAGTCTGCATGTGTTTTTTTTTTTTTTTTTTTTAAAGGGTGCAGGCAGAAGTACACAAGCACTTTTGCAAATCTGATCCACTATCCAAAACATCATCCCCGTGTTCACAGATCTGCAATGACGCATGCAAGCCAGGAAAGAACCCAGCTTCCCCTCTCAAATGCACTAGGCAGAAGGTTTTGGACAGGCCTGGGTCTACAACCATGCTGAGGAGCTGGCAGCTCTGGCTGCTCCACAGACTAATCGGAGGATTTCTTTCCCTTAATCCCCACAGAGATCTCTGACCAACAGCCCACCCTTTCAGCTGCATGCTGCTTCCAGGGTGTTGAAGTGCTTTGCTCCCAAGGGACTGAATGCTGAAATCCTGAATTGATTGCCACTCAGGCAAAGCTCCCATTGCAGCGAATGGGTCTCAGTGTCTAACAGCCCCTCGGTTAATCTCCATAAAATGCTACAGAGCAAAAATGCCTACGGAATTTTATAGTCCAGTGGTTTTTCAAACTCTGGGTCGTGGTCCAGGACTGGGCGGTGGAATGTCAGGCACAGGGGTTCGTTGCTGCAGGGGGATCAGGCGAGCAATGGGGGGGCTAAGGCGGCTCCCTGCCTGGCCTGGCATCGCAGACTCCAGAAGTGTCTGGCAGCAGGCCCAGCTCCTAGGTGGGGGCGGGGAAAGAGTGTACGCACTGCCCCTGCCCTGAGCACTAGCTCCGCCCTCCCATGGGCTGGGATCCTGCTGCCAGCTGCTTCTGGGGCGCAGCACTGTCTGCGGTGCCAGGAGGGGCAGGAAGCTGCCTTAGCACCCCTGCTGCACTGCTAACCGAGAATCACTCAAGGTAAGCCCCTCCTGCCCCAACCCTGCCCCTCCCCCCTCCGCTCCCCCAAAGCCAGAGCCCCCTCCGACAGCCCGAAGCTCCCGTTCTCAGCTCCACCCTGGAGCCCACATTCTGGTCACATGATGTTGGGTCGGGGACATCAACAATTTTCTTCAACTGGGTCATGAGAAAAAAAAGTTTGCAAACGGCTGTTAAAGGACTTTTTCCCAAGGATGGAGACGGTGATGAGCTGACACAGGCATGGGCCCAAAAGTGGAAAGAGCTGGGGACCACACACCAGAGCAAACCCAGGGCACAGCTGGGACTAGGCTGCTCCGTCTTCAAGGGCACATGTAGAGGGCCGCCCCTGCTGAGCTGGTGCAGCCTGCAACTCTTTAAAGCAGATCTGTGCTGCACTGGCACAATTGAGCCCATAGGAATGAGGGGCGGAAGGCACTTTAATATAGGCCAACGGGTATTCCTGTGAGCCGGGCACTTGGGCAGCCTCCCAGGAGAGATTCAAATGCCCAGCTGATTAGCAGAGCGCCCACAGCTGGCAGCATGTGTTTCTACTGGTGGTGCACATCCCCACATGCCTGGGTGCACATTACAAAATTTATTCTGCACAAATATGGACAAAATTAAAGCAAACACTAATTAACACATTCAATCCCTGCACTGGGCAGGTATTCCTCCTCCACCCCGTTCCCCTCTGGAGAGGTATATTTCTGAGGAACAGACTTTTCAGTGCTTGATTGAAAGGTTAGAATGAGAGCACACTGAGGGAGTCATATTCTCCTCCTCCTTGCTCTGAGACCAGAAGAAGAGCAAAACTAACCTTCCCTGGCTTTAGAGATTTCTCCACGGAGTTGCTGTGGAAGGAGAAAAGCCAGAACTTGGGTTGAGTCTTATTCTGTAATAAAATCGCCCTATTTTAAAGCTGGTAAGCCGGACAATGGGATGAAACAGCTATACATTGTTCATTGGTTTCTTTGTGTTTCCATGACCCCGAGCAGGTGTAACACTAACAGGCAGAATTGAACCTGGGGCATCTGGAGCTTAGTGCATGAGCCTCTATTGCATGAGCTAAAAGCCAGCTGGCTCTCAGCTATAGCTGTAGAGCAGACTCATTCTTCTCTCTGTAAGTCAGGGCTACTCAACACGCAACCCGCAGGCAGAAGCCAAAACAAAAAAATAGTCTATATAATGGTCTCCTGTTGGTATGAGTTTTACTAGTTAAATTCCTGGGCTGTCATTGCTCATTAAAAGTTCTGTCCTATGGGTGAAAATCGGTCAATATGCATTTTATTAATATCAGTAGAACTGACTTAAATGGGGCCTGTGTGTTGTGTAGTCTTGCCTTAACTTTTGTTTTTATGCCTGTCTGTGTGAAATAAGCTATTTGCATATATTTGCATATATATATTTGTATGTATATGCAACCACACTTAAGTTGTGCCCCGTGGCATGTGCTGTGAGTATCGTTGTGACCCCTGGGGCTTCCAAAGTTGAATAGCCCTGCTGTAAGTGGTCTCAGTGTTACTAGATGGGCTAGTGGACCTCACCCATGCAGCAGTGGGTTTATGCACTTGTGTCCCTCCTGTCTGCCCCTCGTTAGGAATCACTGAGTGCAAATAAGGTGAAGCAGAGCTTCTCACCCAGGGCAGCTGGCACGCATTAGTCAGTCACTTGCTTTGACTGCTTCCCAAACCAGCTGGAAAAGCACAGTCAAGGTTTGCATGCCCTGGAACTTGTGCTGAATCACTGTCGGAAGCCACAAGAAGAGAGTTTCTTTGTTTCGGGGCTGGATTCCTTCAGCAGTAAAGAGGGAGGGCGAGGTTAGAACAACCAACTCCAGCCATTAACTCACCCAGAAAACAAGTCCATGAGTCTTTTAAATCTCCTCCACCTTCGTGGAAGCCTGAGTTCATGTTGTGGTTTGGCTTGGCCTGCGCCCTGTTTGGCTCCACTATCTGTTTCCATGTCAAAGGAGAGCACTTGCCAGGAAATGCAGGAAAGAGCTGGGAAGCCAAATACATTAACCCTTTTTAGTCAGTGTCTTTGAATATTCAACCAACCCTGACTAAGTATTAATGTCCAGTGTCTGCCAGTAACGATTTGTTGTCACTTTGCCTTTGCTGCGAGGTTTGAAAAAATCCCATTGGCTCAGGAAACATGACTTTGGTGAAATCTCCAACACCTCCCAAGCTGGGCTGTGAAGCACTTGGGTAACTAAGTAGCTTTGACATCGTTACACCCGTGTCAGCCGACGGTCAGGGCAGTGTGTGTGTGTATGTTTCCGAGAAAAGGTTTAACATCTGTGTCTTTACTGCTAGGACCGGGGTCCCGTCGCAGAGGGTGGCCAGCAGGCCAACAGATGCCCCGTTATATAGGAAGAGCTTATTACACCTTAGATTTTAGCTGCTAGAACACAAAGTTCCTTCACAGAGGGCAGCCTAGGAAAGGCTGAAAAGGTGCCCCAACGGATCTTGTCACCTGGGAGTGACACAGATCCAAACGCCCAAGCTCTCCCTATGTCTGTCCCTTTATGACCGGCTGAAGTTCTTTTAAATTGTGCTTGGTTCTATTACAGCAACTGAAGGAGTCAGGTTAAAGCTTAAACAGTTACAGGTTTATTAAAGAAGCTTATAAATCATATGGTTACAATGGCTATTGCTCTATTTCTTAAATGCTAGCAAATATATATATATATAGGTCTTAAAAATGATTACAGGAAAAAGGTAAAGATAGAAAATAGAAATAATGGTACCAAGTGACAGCTTAATCTTTAAAGAGCTCTAACACTATGTATATATATACTTAAACAAAGGACCACATCCAGGTACAATTTTTACCCCTTTCTGTGCCTCTCGACTCCAGCGTGTCAGGCCAGGGCCGGTCTCTCAATTCCTAGGAAAGACGAATACGAGGTCCCCTCTGAAACCTCGGGAGATCAAACACCTAACCCGACCAGCAGATAGATGGTAGATTGACACTCAGAGAAAATATGCTGCTGGACCCATCTTTATACCCCTGAGGGCCCGTATCCTCTTTCTTATCTAAGAGGCCAAATTCTACTGGTCCGTTTTGTGGCGCCAGTTCTTACAAGCAAGTTTCAAGTTAATTTACACTTGTAAGAGAGGAAGATAGCTAAATTAGGAGTGCCGGATTTTCTTGTTGGGCGGGAGATTCCTCCCCCCGCGGACGGTTGTGTGTTCGTATCAATATGGGTTAAGTCAAGGACATGATGTACAGCCTCTTGGTCAACAATTAGTTTGACCACCCTCCTATCTCTGCTTACAATTGGTCACGGTCACACAGCCTGGGCCTTCTGCTCTGTGTGCCCTGTATGCTCCAGGCAAGCAAAAATGGATGTTACAAGGGGGGGTTCCTGTCTGGCTACAGCCCGTCTGTGAAGTTAGAAACTCCTTGCCTTACCATCGTACCACACAGCTAGTTGTGTGGTGCCCAGCTGCCTTGTTCAATAAATTCCATGTCCATCCTCTGCCACAATCCCATGTATCTTCCTCTTATTTTGCCAGTCAGCCTCACTTCTTTCCATTTGTCTGCAACACATTCGCTTTTTAATATTCCCCAGCCACAAATAAGCCCCTCTTTAGCTCTGCCCTCCTCTCCCTTTGATCTCCAAATTTCAACCCATTCTGTAGCCTATATAGCTAATGTGCTGGCTTACCCATGAATATATAAATTTATTATTTCCTTATGGTTTTGATTATATGTTTATTATAATAAAAAAACAGCAAACAAATTGTCTGGTAGCACTTTATAGACTAACAAAACATGTAGATGGTATCATGAGCTTTTGTGGGCACATAAGTTTCAGTAGGTTTATATTGTCAGTTTGGTTGTATCACAAGGGACTTACAGGCCATATCATGTATGTCGCACTAAGGCAAAGCTAGCATGCATCTGTTTGAGAACTTTCACCCAGACAGCAAAGGACAACTTTCTAGGTTCAGGATCTTTCATCTAGATAGGTGATAAGAATGACTTTCTATGGATTAGGGAAAACCCTCAAACTGAGCAGGTACATCATCACTTAGAAAACCCCGAAATAACTGGTTGAGACCAGACCAAATAACTGGGTAGGATAGAAATAACAAATGTGATAGAACAGAATAATTAACTATCGGACCTGATCCTGGGACACAGGATCTGTCAACCCTAAAGTTGGTAACTAGAAATTCGTAAATAATCTTAGATCAGTCAACAATTCCAAACAGTGCTAGTGCCAAAAGAGAGCGCATTTCCAGCCTGACACGTCTGCTTTCAGAGATCTTTATAAATCACATGCATTTTGAATGGGCTGACTCCAGTCTTTTCTGAGTGGTTTTGGGATGCTCATCACTTTCACACTCAGCATTGTCCCACATGTGACTTGCTTATTACTGATTTTTGTTCTTCAGTACAAGTTGAACCTCTCTAATCCGGCATCTTCATGACCTAACTGGGTGTTAAACCAAAGAATTTGCGGGCTCATGGGAGGATTTCCTGGACTACAGGAGATCAATATTGTCTAGCAGAATGACCAACGCTTCCACTGCTTACTGGGCTTTTAGAATATGTTTAGGGGCAAATTGGACCTAAATAACAGCTCAGAACACTGAGAGCCAGGACTGGTGGATGTAAACAAACTTTATGAGACCACAGGAAACTTGGCCACATCTATGATGTGACATTTCATGAAAGATGTGGAGAAATTGGAGAAGGTCCAGAGAAGAACAACAAGAATGATGAAAGGTCTAGAGAACATGACCTAAGAAAAAAGACTGAAAGAATTAGGCTTGTTTAGTTTGGAAAAGAGAAGATTGAGATCATGTGCCCATGATAGCAGTTTTCAGGTATCTAAAAGGGAGTCACAAAGAGGAGGAGAAAACTTGTTCTTCCTGGCCTCTGAGGATAGAACAAGAAGCAATGGGCTTAAACTGCACAATGGAGGTTTAGGTTGGACATTAGGAAAAAGTTCCTAACTGTCAGGGTGGTTAAACACTGGAATAAATTGCCCAGGGAGGTTGTGGAATCGCCATCTCTGGAGATATTTAAGAGTAGGTTGGATAAATGTCTATCAGGGATGGTCTAGACAGTACTGGGTCCTGCCATGAGGGCAGAGGACTGGACTTGATGACCTCTCGAGGTCCCTTCCAGTCCTAGTATTCTATGATAAGTGGACATCTGGCTAACTAACATCATGTTGGACCATGGATGTTGCCAGATTAGGGAGGTTCAACCTGTAATAGATAATATATGTCCTACGGAGTGCTTATGACCAAAACGCCAGGCACGGAAAATTATTTTGGGTGTTCCATGGCAGTTTAACAAGAAAAATCGAGTGGTAAGCTAAACTGACTAAGCTGCTTAAGTCTTTCACTAAGGCATGTTTTCCAGTCACTCTTATGGCTTGTTTCTGAACCCTCTTCACATTTATCAGCATCCTGCAGCATTAAATATGCCGGCCCATGGAGCAGGGGCAAAAGAGGCAACTGCCCTAGGGCCTGGCGATTCAGAAGGCCCCAGGACTCCTGGCTGCTGCTATCACAATGGTGAAGGCCCTTTAAAATGCCACCAGAGCCCTGTGCAGCACACTCTGAGCCATGCTGAAGTGCAGGTGGGGGCGGGGAGGCTAGCTACAGCCCCATCCTTCTAACCCCGGCCCTACCACTTCTGCCTGAGACTAGGGTTGCCAGGTGTCTGGTATTTGGCCCAGACAGTCTAGGATTTGCGGCTTCTGTCCGGTAAAAAAACCATGTAAAATGTCGGGTATTTTCTGTGTTTCTCGGATGGAAGGCCGCTTGGGACATTCTTCCCCTGCCGCGTCTAGTGGGGGCAGGGAGAATGTGGGGATTTAAAGGCACCATGACTTTGCTCAACAACTTTGGTCCCTGTGGTTGGGTTGTTTTTTTTTCTCTACCAATTTTTTCCCTGCCATGTTTGGTATTTTTTGTTAAACTATCTGACAACCCTACCTGAGACTCCTCCCCTTTTGGGAGCACGGAGGTGCCCTCTCTCCCGTCTGGCAATTCTGTCAGCCCTCCCAGGTATTGAATAATTAGTTGGACACTGCACTGGAGAGAGAAGATTGTAGAGAACAATCCTCCACTGGCCCCAATTGACTCAAGTGTTTATTGGGAGTGATTTCAGTGATTCAGTTCAATGGATATACATGGAACAGTCTAGAACTGCCTAGAACCAGTCACTGTCTAGGTTAGAGAGGGACCTGAAGTGGGGAATTTGGCTTTTCTGCATCATCTGGTGGGCTGATGTGCCATCCAAGGAAGAGGAAGCCCTGTTCCAAATGGAGATGCTGTTCCCCACCTTTCCTTGAGGCTTTCCTTCTAAGCAAAATGTAACGCAACACAAAGCCGGAACATTTCAAACCATGTTCTCTCTACTGGCAGGTGGTGACAGGATGTGACGACTCCACTGTCGCTGTGTGGGATGCGGAGACGGGAGCCAAGCACCTCCTCATAAACAATGCCCATGGGAAGGAAGAGATTACCTGCATGGCCCTGGACAGCTCCCAGCACAGCCTCATCACGGCAGCAAGGAACGGGACCATAAAGGTTTGTTCAGTGAAACAAAATACGGCCGCTCTTGCGAAAAAATTCCTTTGCCCCTTTCTTCATTTCCAGACTACAGAGCTGGGAGTGAATAATTCCTTCACCTTGCCAGAAGCCCAGCCTACTCAAGCTGTAGTAGATCAAAAGGTCGCCCCTTTTCTGTGGTCCCACTGCTGCATTCACAAAAACTACTCAGCACAAAATCTCAGGAGTGTGGCTCTTGCCCGGATTCCTCCCCAAGGTCTGATCATCTCACACCTGAGGTCCTCTCTCTAGTCTAGCCTGATGTCCTCACCTCCCTTACCTCTGTATGGGGCTAATCAGCCAGCTGACCCACCGAGTCAGCAAAAGACCTCCTACGTCTACACTGCCCTCTCTCACGCAAAAAAAATATGCAAATGAGGCAAAGCGGTGAATATCGCTGTGCCTCATTTGCATACTTAATAAGCCGCCATTTTGCGCAAGGGGCTTTTGCGTGTAGACAACTCCTTTTTGCACAAAAACCCCTTCTTGCGCAAAAAAAAGCAGCAGAACAACTCTTGCGCAAGAGGGGGGTTTTGCATAAAAAGGAGCCATGTAGACAGCTCCTTTTTGCGCAAAAGCCCCATGCGCAAAATGGCGGTTCATTAAGTATGCAAATGAGACACAGCAATATTCACTGCTTTGCCTCATTTGCATATTTTGTTGCACAAGAGAGAGCAGTGTAGACGTAGCCTTCGCATTTTCCAGCAAGCCCACCGTATGCTCACAGGGTCAGATTGTCAAAAGCTGTCGGTTCCCTACAATGGCCTTAAATATGGACAAACAGCAAGTCTTGTGTTCCTTGTACTGCATATATTACAACCATTGCAAAGCTCCGATGACGCTACATGGTGTGACAATTATCACATTGACCCAGCTGCAGTATTCTGATCTCGGATCATATATAAGCTTTTACTGAAGTTTTCAGTTGTGACTGGAACCTAGTTTTGGGTTTCATTGATCATCTTTTGAACCTTTCCTTTTCCTTCTGACAATAGGCCCCATTAGTGAGGGGCTGGAAAAGATAAGGCTATCGTGGGTGGATTTTATTGTGGGTGGATAGAACTAAATCCCTTTTCTTTTGAGCAGGTCTGGAATATTCAGACTGGCCATAATTTGCACCAGCTGGAGATAGTGGAAGAAACTGAAGTCACGGGACTTGTAGCTTTGCAGGATCAAACATTGCTCGCAGTGGGATGGAATCAGAAAATCGTCCTTTATGATTTCTGTGAGCCTGGGGTGCGTAAAGGAGAAGGAATGGAATGGGAATAGCAGGGTGCCGGTTGTTCATTGCATTTAAACTAACAAGACCCCTCCTTCTGTCACACTCGTGAAAGTGATGCTGGAGTGAGTGAGTAAAAAAACCCAATGAAGTCAGTAGAAACCGCACCTGCTTGTATCAGCACTGAACTTGCCCCCGTATGTTTTATGAATCAAGTGAGTAAAACCTGAGCTTTATTCAGTCCTCTTCCTGTTTGCAGGCCCTTTACGTTGCTGCGCATCCTTCTTGGAAAGGCGGGCAGCCGCACAAAGACGACATCCTGACAGTGGACTATTGTCCTTCTCTTGGGCTCCTCGCTTCCGCCAGCTTCGATGGCGAAATTCTCGTGTGGGATGTGGAATCGCAGAGTGTGTGTCTCTACCTCCGACAGGCTCAGCCCGAAAGGTATCGTTTTCTTTTGGAATGATGTGCCATGAGTTATTCATTATACTCTGCACCGGGTGAAGTAATATGCTTTTCGGGGGGTTACAGAGTCATTTCCCCACGTTACTTTTTTTTTCCCTAACAAAAAGGATGTAAAGAAGAGATCTTGCTGCTTACAATGTTGAGGTCTCATTTCCCTCAACCATCCTGCTTGGGTATCTTCCTTAGCATGATTAACCTGCTAGGTCTGTGCTGTGGCAGTGGCATTGATTTTTATTTATTAAAAACACATTTATGGACCATCTGCTTTACACTAAAGAACCTACAGTGCTCTCCCTGTCTGTGACCGTCCTGCAAAAAGTAAGCACCACCCTACGCACTGTGAAAGTTTGCAAAGGGCTTGGAGGATGAAAAGTGGCCATCTCTGTGCAGAGCTTTCTCATGAGCCTGCAGATGTGAATAGTGAAAGCGGGGTAAGCACCCGGACAGCCCGCATGTTTAAATCCACAGCTGCTCATCAGGTGTAGAAGTGTCATAGCATTGCTGATTTCAATGGAGCTAGGACCATTCACGCCACTGAAGGAGCTCCCTCCATGGAGGGAAAATTGGGCCCAATCCTACAAGACATGGACGCTAACAAGAATTTTAAGAGTAGAGTAATTCCTCATTGAACACGTGCCTGCTTAACACGTTTTTGCGATAGCACGATTTTCTTTTTAGGGGACGTTTTTTGAATTACACGACCATCCCCAGAATAACACAATTTCCCCAGCCAGCCTGTTGCCGGTGACTGCACGGGACTTCTCCCGCTTCCCTGCAAAGCGGCGGAGGGTTCGCCACTCACCTCGCCATTCCCCAGCGACCCAACCTCACCGGACGCAGTGCGGGGCCTGGCAGACCCATCACAGGGGCATACTCGCAACCCAATCCCCCTCCCCTCTCCTCCCCTTCCCTTCCCCAGAGCCAAACACCTCCCCCCCTGCTGTAACCCAGGCCCCTTTCTCCCCCAACCTTATGTCCCAGTCCCAACAGACACCACCGCTTGAAATGCAACCCCCACTTTTTCCATTATTTTCAATGGGAAAATTGACCCCACATAACACGTTTTCACTTAACACGATCATTTTCTGAAGCATATCTATAGTGTTAAATGAGGAATTACTGTATATGGTTTACAGCAAAGGTGGGAAATAATTTTCACAGGGGGAGCCACTTCACGAATTTTGGTACGTGGTAATTCTGACCCCCAAAAGGGGCAGGGCCTGGGATGGAAGGGGCGGGGCCGGGGACTAGCTTCACTCCAGAGTTGTCTGAGGCTGGAGGCTTTGAATTAAAAACACAGCAAAGGGCTTGCAGCTCCCAGCTCCACTGCTACCATGTTGCCTGGCAGCCGCCCATGGTTGCTACCACTATTTAAAGGGCTTGCGGCTTTGGCCATTTACATGGGATCCTGGTTTCTGAGCCACCGCCTAGAGATTTAGTGGCACAGGGCACAAGTTGTACGTAACCCGGGGACTGCCTGTATAAGATAGGGACTGTAGGTTTGTTCTTAAGTTGAATCTGTATGTAAGTCAGAACTGGCGTCAGCCGCTGCTGAAACTGATCAGTTTTAACCGCGGCTGAATCTGGACGCCAGTTCTGACTTACATACAGATTCAACTTAAGAAACCCAGGCGTCCCCAAGTCAGCTGCTGCTGAAACTGATCAGCAGCTGATTCCAGGAAGCCTGGGGCAGAGCAACTCTGCCTCGGGCTTCCTGTAGTCAGCCGCTGGTCAGTTTCAGCAGCGGCTAACTTGGGGACGCCTGGGGCAGAGCAGCTGGGGTGCTGCTGGGTTGCTCCAGTAGCGCGGCTCCTCCGGGCTACTGGAGCAACCCAGCAGCACCCCAGCTGCTCTGCCCCAGGAGTCCTGATTCAGCCACTGCTGAAACTGACCAGCAGCGGCTGAATCAGGACACCTGGGGCAGAGCAGCTGGGGTGCTGCCCGGTTGGTCCGGAGTGGCTCTGCGGGACCAACCCAGCAGCCCCCAGCTGCTCTACCCCAGGGGTAGGCAAGAAAAGCCTGGTCTGCTGGGGGGGGCACTAGATGCACCCCACCCCAGCAGACCAGGGAGATGGGAGTGGCGGGACCGCCCAAGTCCTCCACGGCTTTGCTCCGTCTCCCTGGTCTGCTGACCTGGGAGACCCGGAGCAAAGACGCGGAGCACGCCCGGAGCGGGACAGCCCAAGCGCGCCATTTTCCATTCTTGCCCTGGTTCACTGTAAGAATCTAGCTGCGGGCCTGGTCCAGAGTTCCCTGGTGTCAATGGGAAAACATGTATCTGCTTCAATGGACTTTGGATCAGGGCTGGTGTTTCCAGCAGTGTGTGCAATAATGAAATACGACTGGGCTGATAAGGGACATCGAGAAGCATTACACCCTTTGCAAAGGTTTTGAAAAGGAGCCAAACGCAACGTATCCACCACATGATATGAAACGCCTCACCATGAGCCACCGCAAAACTACTTTGACATTTGTCCCAACTAGACCTCATCCCTGCCATGAGCTCCACATGGGCAGGGCCCCTTGAGATATTACAGAGTCTCACTGACTTCTTTCTGTCAGGCTCTTTGTGGGAACAGCCGTTCACCCACATGCTACCCAGTGCAGGCTCGGGGCCTTAGGTCAGATCTACTTTTGACTTCTTGCTTCCAGCACTCTGATGCCCATAGCTCAAGCTTTGTTGGGTGTTTAATGGCAAATGAGTGCAGTTATTTATATGGGGGTTCTCCTATAGAAATTGGCATGAGTTAAATAAAAAATAAATGTGTGGGATTTTTTTTAAATTATGTCTGTGTGAAGGAAGCAACAACAGGAAAAGCTTAGTATTTCCAGTGCAATCTAATTGATAGTTGGAGGCCTTCCTCCTTTCCAATAGAAATAACTAGCCCTTTATAAAAAATTGCTGGGCGTTTTGATGTGCTAGGTGGACTTTCAAGAAAATAAAGAGGTGGGGATGGTCTGATCATCTGCATTGAATTTTAGGCCACATCCTCCGGTGGAAAAACTGCTGTTTCTCCAGCATCGATCCATGGACAGCGTTTCAAAAGCGAGCGGAATCCTTGTGAGCTCTGATGCCGGGAACCTGCGTTGGTGGAGTATCCTTGCAGAAGAACGGGAATTTGGTAAGACGTACCCGTGAAAGTCATCGTAACTTCAGCGAGACGTTTAGATCTTGGAGGCCTCTGGAGAACTCCTGGCTCACCAAAGTCAGTGGGAGTTAACATCAGTGGGGAACCGTTGTTGAGGGCTCATTGCTGCCTCGCTAGAGATGAGGAGATGTATGTCTCCTTCAGGCCTCGTGGTTCATGGCCAACAGCCCATGAGACTGTTGCAGAAAAACGCTTGCTTTGGTGCTAGCGAAACAAGGGAGAAACCTCCATCTAACCTGAAGTAATTCATCCTGGATCTCACACTATTCCTCTTCCATCCCCATCTTATGCCCAACCTAGGTTAGAAAAGGGAGGTCACTGTTCTTCTCCTGCACCCCACAGTCAGGAGTCCAGGAGGACAGAGTCTTCCAGCTATCTGGCTTCTTCTGCAGCCTGTTCTCTGTAAATGGATTTTGGGAATGTATGCACCTGGTGGTCTCTCCCTGCTGGAAAATTAGTTTCCAGGTGTCTGGGGTCTTGGTGTTGCCCTGCAATGTGTTGCTTTGGTTAGTCACCTATTCAGCCTTTGCCTAAGCTAATCGTAACTGAGGGCTTGTCTACACTTACAGGCTACGTCTACATTGCACTTTCTTGTGCAAGAACATAGGCAAATGAGGGGCGGTGATGAATATTGTCGTGCCTCATTTGCATACTGAATGAGCTGTCATTTTTGTTCAAGGGGCTTTTGCACAAGAAGAAGCAGTCTATACTGCTCCTTCTTGCGCAAAAGCCCCCTCTTGCACAAGAGCTGTTCTACCTCAAAATAAGCGGCGGAATGGCTCTTGCGCAAAAGTGGCGGCTCATGAAGTATGCAAATATTCATTGCCGTGCCTCATTTGCATATGTTCTTGCGCAAGAAAGTGCAATGTAGATGTAGCCACAGTGCCATAGCAGCACAATGACGCCAGTGAAGCTGTACTACTGTAGCACTCAAGCCAGGTCTACACTAGACCTGGAAGCTTGGCTTAAAGTACGCAACTCCAGCTACGTAGAATACACAGGGTTAGCCCCTGGCAGGCCCTCACTGAATGTACCTGCACCTCTCCAGGTATTGGGCGATCACAGCTCTCATTGGCCACAGATTGCCATTTGCAGCTAATTGGAGTGGCAGGAAGGGGCGTCCTGGTCCAAGCTGCTTCCTGCCACTCCCATTGGCCAGGAACAGCAATCTGTGGCCAATGAGAACTGTGATTGCCCAGTACCAGCACAGACGTGCAGGTAAATATAGTGGCAGCGGCCTGCCATGGATTAATCCTGGAGGGCTGCCCTTTTTTTATTGCCCACCCCTGACTTAATGAAACATCCCTAATGAGCGGCAGCGGCTATGTCGGCAGGAGAGAGCTGTTCATACCAGCAGGTCTGTTGGTGTAACTTCTCACTCGGTGGGGGTGTTTTTTCACACCCGTCAGCGACACAAGTTATATTGACAAAAGTGCTAATGTAGCTATAGCTTATTGTTAAAGGGCTTGCTTGCTGCTGGCACCTGACAGCGAAAACTGGATTGGAATTAAACGGATCCGTGTTCACCGGTGTGTTCTGATCTTTAACTGCTCTGTTGTTCTGAGAATTGTCTCTCCAAGGAGAGACTTATGAGGTTATTGAACCAAATCCTGGTCCCTTTGGAATTAAAAGCACAACATCCATCTGACGAAGTGGGTCTTTGCCCACGAAAGCTTATGCTCCAATAAATCTGTTAGGGTGTGTCTAGACTGCATCCCTCTGTCGGCAGAGGGATACAGATTAGGCAGATTGACATTGCAAATGAAGCGGGGATTTAAATATCCTGTGCTTAATTTGCTTAAAAAAATGGCTGCAGTTTTTGCAGACTCAGCACTTTGTCGGCCAAAAAGAGGCAGTCAGAGGGGGATCTGTCGAGAAAGAAAGCCTTTTTTGACAGATTCCTTATGCCTCCTGCAAGGAGATTTACAGGATCTGTCGAAAAAGGCTTTCTTTCTCAACAGATCCCCCTCTAGACTGCCTCTTTTTGCCGACAAAGTGATGTCGGCAAAAACCGTGGCCATTTTTTAATGCAAATTAAGCACAGGATATTTAAATCCCCGCTTCATTTGCAATGTCGACCTGGCTAATCTGCATCCCTCTGCCGACAGAGGGATGCAGTCTAGACATTCCCTCAGGCTATGTCTAGACTGCAGGCTTCTTTCGAAAGAGGCTCTTTCGAAAGCATCTTTCGAAAGAGCCTCTTTCAAAAGATTGCGTCTAGACTGCAGGCGGATCTTTCGAAAGAGAAATCCGCTTTTTCGAAAGAGAGCACCCAGCGAGTCTGGATGCTCTCTTTCGAAGACGGCCTCTTTACATTGAAGAACGCCTTCCTTCAAAAGAGGAACTTTCGAAGGAAGGCGTTCTTCCTCGTGAAACGAGGTTTACCGCCATCGAAAGAAAAGCCGCGTTCTTTCGAAATAATTTCGAAAGAACGCGGCTTGAGTCTGGACGCAGGGGAAGTTTTTTCGGGAAAAGGCTACTTTTCCCAAAAAAAACCCTGAGTCTGGACACGGCCTTAGTCTATAAGGTGCCACAGGACTCCTCCTCACTTTGGCAACATCCATCAGCCTCACTGGAACAAGGATTTGGCCCAAAGAGCCAACTCTTCCCTGATGTAAGAACAGGGATGTATCTGACCTATCTGATGCATCATATTTATTCTCGCTCCTTCCTATAACACAATGTTACAGTTATTGGAATTGGCACTAAGCAAAATTGGAAAGGTATCTAAGTTATTTACAAAAACCAAAATGCTAACTAAATAGAAAAGCTTCCAAACATTCCATGAGGCCAGCTTTGAAAACGGGATATTTAAACCCTTTCTCTTGGGAAATGTTTTTCCCAATGATAGGGGTTACGCTGGGTAGGGCTGAGTTTGTTTTTTTTCAATGCCTCACTTCAGTATCTCTGCGGAGGAAAGAATAAACTACAAAAATGAAAACCAAAGTGCAAGCATTGCGCCAAACTTAGGAAATGTACAAGAAATTCCCATGCACAAAAACCAAAGAAGGATCATTTAGTGCCCAGCCACACTCACTACAAGAGATCGTTTTAGCTCAGCAGAAAAGGGAGCGCGGTGTTCATGGGGTGCAAGTGGGCTGCATTTGTACACGGTGAGCTGTCCCTGAAAATGAAACCCATGGCAAGTGAGGAATTTCCATCTGTGTCAACAACCAATAACAGTGAGTCAAAGGACTTGCAAAAGGGCGAAATCCTGGCCCCATTGAAGATAATGGCAAAACTCCAATTGACTTCAGTAGGATCAGGATTTTGCCCAAAGATACTAAGGGCACATCTACATAGTGTCTGGGAGGTGTGATTCCACAGGCAGACAGCCATAGATAGACATACCCATGCAGCTCTGCTCAATTTATAGAGCCTATCAGTGGTGTGGCTACAGAGACACTCTGGGTAGCTGCCCAAGTATGGGTATGTCTACACTTGCACCCTCTTTCGAGAGAGGGATGCAAATGAAGACATTTGAAATTGCAAATGAAGCCAGGATTTAAATAGCCCGCGCTTCATTTGCATATTCGCATTATGGCACTATTTCGAAATAACAGACGCTGTTAAGACGCGGTTATTTCGAGAGAAAACCCTTCTCTCAAAATAACCCTTATTCCTCATACAATGATGTTTACCAGTTATTTCGAGAGAAGGGTTTTCTGTTGAAATAACCGCGTCTTAACAGCATCTGTTGTTTCAAAATAGCGCTATTTCGAAATAGCGCCATAACACGAATATGCAAATGAACCGTGGGATATTTAAATCCCAGCTTCATTTGCAATTTTGAATGTCTTCATTTGCATCCCTGTCTTGAAAGAGGATACAAGTGTAGACATACCCATACAGTCCCACCCAATCCACTGGGTACTTCCTTGGGCAACTCCCTGCGACTGAAGTGTGATTTTTGGGCACTATCTCAAGCAGAGCTGGTGCAGGTCATATCCACCTGCATTGGAAATCGCACCTCTGAGCTGTGAAGAGGATGCAAGCTCAGGCCAATATTTTGAAAGTAGGCACTGATTTTGAGGAACCTCCATAAGATGCCGTACAAGATGCTGAACTTCCTTCCATGAACAATGTTGAGGTTTCTGAATTTATTTTCATTCCATATCCATACAAAAGTGAGGACTTTAGAAATGTTTCACAAAGAGAGAGAGAGAAAATCCCCCAAACAGCCAATAGCTCAGTGATTCGGACATTCACTTGCATCTCCAACAAACTAGCCATGTGTCCCAACCACACCAGAGAGTCCAACTGTCTAAACAGAATTCCTTCTAGAGCTGTTCCACTTAGTATAAGTAATTAAATATTCATTGGGACAAAAAGAGAGAGAGAATCCATAGCCCAAACATTTGGATCTTCACTTGGTGTATTGGTGACCCCGATTTGAGTGCCTGCTCCACATCCATGTCTCTCACATCTCAGGTGAGCGTCCTACCCCGGGGTATCTTGGCCACTTTGGAGAGGGTCTCACACACAGTGCCAAATTCCAACATGAATAACTGCTTCCCAAAAAATTCTAACATTTCAACCGAAGGAAATATTCAACAACAAGAACTATTACCCAGTGTTTTTGGCACAGAATGGCTGACAGATTCCAACCCAGAGGTGACTGTCTTGAATAGAGGGTGACAAATTTCTGTCTGTACAAGCACATAGGAATCCTCTTTATAACAAACTATTGCTGAAGATCTACCTAACAAAGCCACTTTCAAAAGGCAGCTGTCCTTGTAATAGGATAGTCTATGGCAGGACCATGTTATTTCTTCAAGGCCCGTTAGGCTCCAAATTTAGATTTTTTTTTTCCACTAAAAAAATTAAGATCCATACATTTGTAATTAATTTTGGGACGTTGAATGGAGGCTGGTTTTGGGGCGCGCTATATCATGTTCTCCTGCTGTCTTAAATTGCAACCCAAGCATTGTCACATTTTACCTGTGCACGGGCATCAAAAAAGTGAAGCTAACAACAGCAACCAGCAAGGGAGGTGAAACTGACTGGCCCGTTTCATTGTTCATGCTGAAAGGAGCTCAGAAATTAAAAACCAGCATTACTGGTGCTCGTGGAAGCAGATTTCAATATCTCTTGCTGTGTTAAATATTCTAAATGATCCTAATATCACAGATGAGGAATTTTTAAAAAGCAATAGTACATGTTCTTTGAACCGGACTGACTTCCTAGAAGAGTTAGGATACGATTTTCAAAAATGACTAAGTCCCATTTAAATGAGTTACAGAGGATTAGGGCTGGCAACAGACTTCACACAGCCTCCCCACAGCTACTCGGGAACAAATCCTCACAGAATCACCTTCTGACCCCCGACCAGGATTGTTCTATCTACTTCCCAAGATCCATAAACCTGGGCACCCCGGACGTCCCATCATCTCTGGTATTGGCACGCTCACTACTGGTCTATCCAGCTATGTAGACACTCTTCTCAAACCCTTCGTAACCAATACCCCCAGCTATCTCTGAGACACTACTGACTTCCTAAGGAAACTACAAAACATCGATAACCTCCCCAATAATACCATCCTTGCCACCATGGATGTAGAAGCTCTATATACCAACATCCCACATGAAGACGGATTACAAGCAATTAGAAACACTATCCCAGAGGACACTACTGCCAACCTGATAGCAGACCTATGTAACTTTGTTCTCACCCACAATTATTTCCAGTTTGAGAACAACTTATACCTCCAGATCAGCGGCACAGCCATGGGTACACGCATGGCCCCACAGTATGCTAACATCTTTATGGCTGACCTAGAACAACGTTTCCTCAACTCCCGTCCCCTTTCACCCCTCCTCTACCTACGGTACATCGATGACATCTTTATGATCTGGACACATGGCCAAGAAACACTGGAGATATTCCACAGAGATTTCAACAACCTACACCCCACCATCAACCTCAGCCTGGACCATTCTACACGAGAGATCCACTTCCTGGACACCACCGTACAAATCAACAATGGAAAATTAGACACCACTCTCTACAGAAAACCCACCGACTCATACAGTTACCTACATGCATCCAGCTCCCATCCAGAACACACCACACGATCCATCGTCTATAGCCAAGCCCTTCGATACAACCGCATCTGCTCTAACCCCACTGACAGAGACCAGAAGCTTCAGGATCTCTACCAAGCATTTATAAATCTCAACTACCCACCCAGAGAAACAAAAAAGCAAATTGAAAGAGCCAGACGAATACCTAGAAACCATCTACTTCAAGACAGACCCAAGAAAACCAACAATAGAACACCACTTGTCATCACCTACAACCCCCAACTTAAACCTGTCCAACACATTATCAATAAACTACAGCCTATATTGGAACAGGATACCATACTCAAAGAGGCTCTGGGAGACAGACCCATAGTCTCCTATAGACAACCACCTAACCTCAAGATGATTCTTACCAACCACCACAGGACATACCACACTAATACCAACCCTGGTACCTTCCCTTGCAACAAACCCCGTTGCCAGCTTTGTCCACATATTCATTCTGCTGATACCATTATTGGACCTAACCAAGTGAGTTATAAGATCAAGAACACATATTCCTGCACATCCAGAAATATAATCTAAGCTATCATGTGCCGAAAGTGTCCGTCTGCTATGTACATTGGACAAACATCTCAGACACTTCGCCAAAGGATTAATGCCCACAAAACAGATATCAGACAAGATCACAAAGAGAAAACAGTTTCTTGCCACTTTAACCAGAAAGGACACTCTCTAAATGACTTAGCCACCTGCATTCTGCTACAAAGACCTTTTACATCTGCACTTGAAAGGGAATCCTCTGAACTGTCATTCATGTTAAAATTCGACACTTGCCAACAAGGACTTAACAAGTCTTTGAACTTTCTCACCCATTACCAAGACAGTTTCCCCAATTATCACCTGTAATACCATTAACTCACAAACATCCCACTCTCCCTACCTTTAATATCAGCAATTCACAGACACTTACCTTCCTTCCTCCCCCTTCCCACCCCCCCGCATCCCCCTTCTGTTCTGCAATGTGATTTGTCCTTTTCATATTTGTTCATTTTTTTAATTGTATCCTTTGGTATATATGGTTGTGACTACTTTCTTCCACTATTTGATCTGAGGAAGTGGGTCTGGCCCACGAAAGCTCATCATCTAATAAACCATCTTGTTAGTCTTTAAAGTGCTACATTGTCCTGCATTTTGCTTCAACAGACTTCAGTGGGCCCTGGACAATGTGGGGCGGGGGAGGAGGGAAATGCAGCTCTAGCCCCCGCCACAAGGGGAGGGGCCTATATCAGAAGGGGTGGAGCTAGGGCTAGCTGCCCCCAGCCAGCCCTCAGTAGCATCCATGGCTCCAGTGATGTTTTAATATGGCTGGGGCTTTGGCCACTGCTGTTGCCATGGTATCAACCTGGAGTCCCAAGCCCCAGGGTAACTGTCCCCTTTGCCCCTCCCTCTCCCATTGGCGGCCCTGTGGGAGACTTAGGAAATAAATGGGAGTTAGGTGCCTAAATACCTTTGAGCATATGGGCCTTAGGCACTTATAATTTATTTGTATTACCTCAGAGCCCAGGAGCCCTAGTCATGCCCAGGGTCCCACTGTGCGTGGTGCTATGGAAACACAGAACAAAAAGATGGTGCCCGCCCCAGGGGGTTCCCAATCTCAGGAGATGTCTGAGTCTCCTCGAAATCAACGGTGTTTACATCCCTATGTGCCTCTGCCTCTTTTAAAAAAATGGGACCTAGGCTCCTAACTCACTTAAGCACTTGGGGAAATGTTACCCTTCTGCCCCTTGTGTTGTTTCAGGCTTTTA
The DNA here is from genome assembly GCF_049634645.1 of Pelodiscus sinensis. Classification (NCBI taxonomy): domain Eukaryota; kingdom Metazoa; phylum Chordata; order Testudines; family Trionychidae; genus Pelodiscus; species Pelodiscus sinensis. The sequence goes on along the minus strand of NC_134730.1, from coordinate 23,537,482 downwards.
TTATGCCCCAGCTAAAGAGGATGCCTCTGTGACTGGACTGTCAACCAATCTAACCAACAGTGTGCTTGTGTCTGGAGACACATGTGGATTCATCCGGGTTTGGGATATTGCCGATTACGGGCTGTCTCCCAGATCTCAGGTAAATCTTCATTCTCAGTATATGGAAGTAGCCTTGTGATATAAGGGCACAGCAGTTCACCGGGTTGCCATGTTCATTTGTGTTATTTATTGTCTAATTATCCCTAGTGAGCTCATACCCATGGTGCTGCACTTGTTCAGAGCTTTCTTCTTGGGGCAAGAGAACATCAGGTTTCTTGTACTGTCTCTGTCAGGCATCAGGCAAACTTGAATAGCTACAGGCTGGACCTCCGTGGTCCAGCGCCCTCGGGACCTGACTGGTCCCAGATGAGGAATTTTGGTGGACCAGGGGAGGTCATTTCTGACCCCCTGCAGCTGGCCCCACCCCCTGCCATCCCACCGGGCTTATTGGCTCCCCCAGCGGCCCAGCTGAATTGTGCATGCCTGGCTTCCCACCCCACCTCTGCAGTCCATCTGGGCCATGTTCCGACCTTCTCTGCTCCCCTCCCCCCCAGCCCAGCTGATCTAAGTGCCAGGCTCCTGCCTTTCCCCCCCCACAATGAGCTGAGCTCCTGGCACCCTCCTTCTCCCTTACATAGCACTGGGCTCCCAGCTCTTGCCCCCAACCCCTGCAGTGCGCTGGGACTCTCTGGCCAGACCAGAGAGTCCCAGTTTCTAAAGGTGCAATCCGTACTTCCTGAGTGTCTATTATCCATTTTAATCCATCCATTCCCCCCTTTATTCTTGGAACTGCCATTCTTTGTGAGCTAAATGCCCTAAAAGTCTCTTCAAAACTAGCTATGGGCCTAAAATCGCTGAACGCAATCCCCAGTGCTGGGGCAGAATCCAGATCTAAATGTTATGATTTGGGTCAATCTCTGCTTTTACCTTCTCTGCTCAGGTCGTTCCATGATAACTCAACAAGCACCGATTAGGTTGTTATAAACAGGCGGGTGCATGCATGCCTGGGTGTGTGCACTGTTGGATAGGACCAGACTTGTGCAGCTGTTTGTCATAGGCACAACGCTGCTCACAGATTGCAGAGATTCACCTAGGCAGCTGCTGGCAAAGGCCTGAGCTTTTAATTCCAGGAAGACGGATATGCTGTCAACAGTCGCACAGATGCTGAAAAGTTCTGCGTAGCCTTGGTGTGGAGCAGAACAAGTGTTTTTGGTGCTCATGGAATTGTTACACTGGAGCTGTACAAATATCTGCATCATTGGAAATGTGGCTGCCTGTCTGATGTGTCCTGTGTTATCTGTTTGATGTAGGTGTTCGGATTCTTAGGGAAGGGAACACTTTGTCCTCTGGGTTTGCACAGACTCGCCATCCCAACCGTACCGTGTCAATTCACAATAAATCATCTTTGAAGTAGGGATCCTGCTTACTACTGGGGTGATTCATTGAGTTACCAGCAACTCCCGTTGGCTACTTCTAGACTACACCTCTCTGTCGACAGAGAGATGTAGATTAGGCACATCGAAATTGCTAATGAAGCAGGGATTTAAATATCCCGTGTTTCATTAGCATACACATGGCCGCCGATTTTTTCAAAACGGAGCTTTTTCGAGGAAAAAACGGCAGTCTAGATGCAGATCTATCAAAAATAAACCCTTTTTCGACAGATTCTGGTAAACCTCATTTTTTGAGGAATACAGGATCTGTCAAAAAAGGGTTTATTTTTGACAGATCCGTATCTAGACTGCCTTTAAAAAAAAAAAAAAAAAAAAAAGGCTCCATTTAAAAAAAAAAAGCGGAGGTCATGTTCATGCTAATGAGGTGCGGGATATTTAAATCCCTGCTTCGTTAGCAATATTGACGTGCCTGATCTACATCTCTCTGTTGACAGAGAGGTGTAGTCTAGCCGCACCCTTTGTGTTTAAGAACCCTCAGCTTTCTTTCTCCCACTCTCACACACCTGCACACACACTTACACTTGCATGCACACACATGCCCGGCCCATCGGACCACCACCACCCCCATTTCATGTGGTTAGGCCCCTCCCACAGGTCAGGATCCGTTTTTGTGCCATGCTGTCTGAATAAGAGACGTTTGGCAGGGAGTTGGTGACCTCACAGAGGTCTGGAAGGAAAGTTCCAGAAGTTTCAGTGTCGACCAACAGCAGCTTCTGTTACCTGAGAATGATCCATTGGTTTGAAGACACTAGACCAGACTACAAAGTGCAGTCAGCTGTTGCTAGGAGCTTCATGGAAAGGGTTGAGTTATAGTTACCACCTTGTTGTTTATCAATCCGACTGTGCCCAGCGAGGCTGTGGACCATCTAACCATCACCCACAAAACTTGGTAAGAACTATTGCTCCAGCCCTGTTCTGAGAGCAGAGCACTTCAGTAGTGGTGAGAGTAATTCACAATTTACGAAGGGTCGTAGTAGGTGGAGTCTCCTCATTGACCATTTTTAAATTAGGTGTTTTTCCTGAGTGATCACCTTTAGAAGTTACTCTGAGGAAACTCTCTGGAACTGTGTTGTACTGCAGATCAGACTAGATCAGTATTTTTCAAACTTGGGTCATGGGGCCACCAGGATAAGCCAACGGCAGGGCCAGGCCATTTTGTTTATTTAACTAGTCCGAAGCCACAGAGCGGCTCCCCTTGACTGGAAACGGCAAAGCGCCACCAATGGGAGCTGCAAGGCATCCTGGTGATGGACACATTAAGTAAACAAAGCAGCGTGGACAAGCCAGTGGCTTACCCTGGAGGCACCGCAACCCAAGTTTGAAAAACTCGGGACTAGATGATCACATCACTTCCCTCTGGCCTCGGACTCCATGAAAACGTTTCCTCATGTGGTTCCGAGCCATCGTCCTCTCAGTGGACTTCTAGCCCTTTATCAGCTGTGAATCACATTAGAAACTCATTCCTATTCTAGCCCTCACATATCAAGTCATTAGGACTCCGGGGTTGCTGTTCTGCTCCGATTAACTTGACCGTTCTGTTGTCTAGTGATGCAGAATTGTAGATACAGAGGCTTCTTTCTGTTTGCATGTGAACATGGATGAGATCTGTTGCACTGGCCAAAAGGATTGGTGAGGAAAGCTCAGTACATCTATGCCATATGGATCCCATTTTACCAGAGTACCATTTCAAAGAGGAGAAACTAAGGCACAGAAAGACTTGTCCAAAGGCCTTGGTAAAGCAGCACATTGGTCCAGTGTCTCCCAAGCTAATGGTCTAACCCCTGGATCATTCTTCCTGACCAGGAGCTTTTGGGGTTTCCATGATTTTTTATTTTGTAAGCATGAACTTTGGCCATGATCAATTTCAGCTTCGCCATGCTAAATTTGACTTTCAAGCATCTCTCCCAAATATGTCTGCTATGTTCACTCTGTTTATTTCCTTCAATGAACACCATAATTTGAAAAAACCCACCTTGATGGAGAAAATCGGAGAGCCACGAGCCCATATAGCCCGCAAAAAATAAAATTAGTTCAACTCGGCCTTTACTGTGCTCCTTTCTTTCGGACTCCACTAATACCACGAGCTGAGCACTAGAGTTGCTTCCCTTCCAAATCTCCGATGCCGGGACTTATAGACGCCGCGCACGCAAAAAGCAAGTGATACAATTCAACCTGCTAAATCAGTGACGAGCAAGATGCAGCCCGGGGGCCAGATCTGGCCCACCTAACACTTTGATCCGGCCCATGGACTACATCTGGCTGCTTTACATTTATAGCCTGCTGCCCATGCCACCGAATTTCCTGGCGGTGGTTCAGGCAGCAGGATCCTATTTAAATGACTTATGGCTAGCGGTTGTAATGCTGCCCTGGCCAGAGCTGCAAGCCCTTTAAATAGCCACAGTAACCCTGGGCGGCTGCCAGGCAACATGGTAGTGTCGGAACCAGGAGTCACAAGCCCTTTACTGTGTTTTTAATTCAAAGCCTCTGGCCCCAGGCAACACTTTGGGGAGGCTAGTCCCCAGCCCCACCTCTTCCACCCCTTCTGGGGGCTGGAACCAGCCCTTCGGGGAGTGGAACCAGCCCGTGACTACCTACCAAAATTCATTTAGTGGCCTCTCTGTGAAAATTATTGGCCACCTCTGTGCTAAGTAAACAAGTGATTGAGAGTGCTACGTCTACACTGGCAGCTTCTTGCAGAAGAAAAGCCGTTCTTCTGCAAAAACATGCCGGCTGTCTACACTGCACGAGCATTCTTCCAGAAATAAATTTACAGTAGAGCGTTGTAAAACAGGGCTTCTTCTGGAAGAGTTATTCCTCTCCCCATGAGGAATAAGCCCTCTTGCGCAAGAGCTCTTCCAGAAGAGGGCAGTGTAGACAGGCAACATGAATTTCTTGCGCAAGAAGCCCCTATGGTTAAAATGGCCATCAGAGCTTTCTTGAGGAAGAGAGCGTCTACACTGCCATGGATGCTCTTGCACAAAAGCACATGGCAGTGTAGATGCTCTCTTGTGGAAAAGTTTTTGCACAAGAACTCTTCCGCAAAAGAGTTCTTGTGCAAGAAGCTGCCAGTGTAGACGTAGCCTTTGTATCTTACTAACACCGCAGCTAGCGTAGGTCAGGAATTGGTCACATTGTACAATAGGATGATTTGTACAGTACCCACAGTGTATACAGCATGCTGGGTGCTTTACCAAACACATCAGACTCCATTCCTGATCCCATAAGTGAAGTCAAACAGCAGAGAGGAGAAAGGTGGAAAGGGCAGATGGAGGGTTACCATAATGAAATCACAAGTTATTTTAGGTTCACTATGTAAATGTCCCAGTGGGGCTATTATCCATGTGTTCACTTTTTAGTTTCCCCCTTCTCTCCCTCACACATCCCAATTAAGCCCAAGGCTGTCTCGCCTGAGTAAGGACCAGAGATTGGTTTCATTATTCTCCATTATTAAAGATAATGAGGAACTTCATTTCGGATTCAGGGACTGGTGCTCCGTGACAGGCACTGCTCTGGAAATCATATTAGCTACAAGGTGCATTCACTTTTTCCTGACTTCCTTTTATCATTAACTGAGGAGATCAGGGGTGAAATGTTTCACTGATCCATGCCAAGGATATCAGACACAAGGTCACAGCCTAAATCTCTTTGGGGTAATTAGGAATTAATACAGTGGTTTTGCACTGATGGTCTTAGGATGATAAAATACAGAAAAAAAATCTGTTATATAATTTCTCCCCTTTATCTGAGGTTAGCTCCGACCCAGCCAGGCCCACCGACATGGCGGGGGAGGCAAAGGGGAGATTGCCCCGGGGCTCAGCAATTCATAGGGGCTTGGGGCTCCCGTTCACCACCTCCAGTTCTGCAGGAGTGGCAGCAGCTAGAGACCCAGGCCCTTTAAATTGCTACTGGAGCACCATGGAGAGCACTCTGGGAAGCTCTCAAGACTGGCTGGGGGGCTTGAAGAGCATGTGGTGTGCTCTGCGTGATGCTGAAAACTGGCTGCCCAGCCCCGCCCCTTCTATCTGTGGATCTGCCCCTTCTTTTACTTTTGTCTGCCAGCTCCCCTAGACCCAATCAAATGCATCCCTCACAGAAATAACCCCACTTCTTACCTCATGCCTCATTGGACTGGGTCAATCTAGGTTCCATTCATGCAGCATGGAGTCTTCGTTAAATGTTGGGATTTTTTTTAAGGTTTTAATTAGTGGCCAGCCACCTCACGTATTTTCTCTTGTGTCTGCCATTGTCCAGGGCTGCCTGAAGAAGCCTCCGTTACTGTATAGCTGGAGAGGCCATACCAGCAGTGTGGTGAGCGTCGAACACTTCATGTTCGGTTCGGATTCATTCCTCCTCAGCAGCTCCTCAGACAGAAGCGCCAGACTGTGGACGCCTGAGGGGAAATTTGTGGGAACCTTTGGGCAGGAAAAGAGATGGGACTTGAAAACTCCATCCACATTCGCCCACCCCAAGTAAGTTTCCTGCCCAAGAGGGATCACTTCTAAGGCTCCTTCTGTGATAAATTTCTGAGAACATGTTTACCTCTCCTCTGCCCCCAGGGCAACTCGTTGTCATGCTCGCGCTTACCTACAAGAAAGACAAATAGACACTGATGTGGGCAGCTTGAAAACAAGGCTGGCCGGGGATTTGTGTGGAGAACTCAGTTAGTCTGGGCTACCCGGCACAATACCAACTGTCATGGTACTGGGGCTGATTTGTCAGCTGGGCAGATCTGGCTGGCAGGCTTCCCTTTAAGGGATCTGAGGTGAGTTTGGGCAGGTAGGAAAAGACAACAGTGCACGTCACTAGACTTTTTGCTCATCCTCTTTAGGCACATGAGACCTCTCATCTCTGGGGTCTTCTCTCTGGCACCTTTCCCGTATCACCGATGAGAAATGATAAACTCTTCTCCCTTCCTCATCACTGTTGGCCAGTAACCACTGGCCTGGTGCAAGATTCAATTATACTGGGGGCTGTGTCCCCTGCTTGCTATGCACGCCAACCCTCCCCCCCCATGGCCGCCACGCGCACCAACCATCCCTCTCTGTGGCCACTACACGCACCAACCCTCCCCCCCCCCGTGGCTGCTACGTGTGCCAACCCCTCTGTCTGTGGCTGCTGTATGCCAAACCCCTCCCCCCAGCCACTACGTGTGCCAACCTCCCCTGCCCCTGTGGCCAATGGGAAATAACCCCCATCCCCACCCTGCCTTGCTCCCCCACCATCCATAGTAAAAGGCACCCCTCAAGTGCATGCCAACCTCACGTGTGTGACAACCTTCCCTCCTCCCCTTCCCCATGGCCAATGGAAATTTACCCCCACCCTGTCCTGCTCCCCCACCCTGCACTGTAAAAAGCCCCCCTCCCCGAGCCCTGCTTTGGGGAGTGAGCTGGGACTAGGGCACTCCGCTTCCCGTCACCTCAGTGAAGCAGAGCAGAGGGAAGCTCCAGCTCCCTCCACTGTCGGGGGGCAGTCTCCCCCTGCCCCACAGCATGGCCCATCATTAATCCCCTGGCTTGCATCACCTGGGGTGGGGGCTTGAGGGAAGGAGTGCAGTGGGGGCAGGGAGGCAGGAAGAGGTGGGGTGGAATAGGGGCAGGGCTTGGAGGAAGGAGTGGAGTGAGGTAGGGCAGAGCAGAGGCAGGGTGAAGCCTGTGGTGGGGGGGGGGTGCCCCTCACCCCAGGATGTCCCTGTCCAGAGTGGTGGTACAGGAAATACTTCTTTCAGGTTGGGATCCCCGCAGGGCATGGATTGTAATTGTTTAATGATACTCCGTGTGGGTTCCAGTGTGGGGTGGGAGGTGACAACTAGGAGTGTCCAGTAGGAGAGGGAGTTACCAATAGTTTTGTAAGTTAGCCTAAGTATCAAAGGCGTTAACATGCCTGCCTAACCTTTAGGGTTCTCAGATTTAGCCATATCCGAGGAGTGGGAAAGCTATGTAAAGATGAATACAGAAAATCGCCTGTTTACACAAGCTCCTTAGGTGCTGATCAGTAAGCGAGAGGCAGCTCTGCAGATGTGATGGGCTGCTGAAGAGAACTCCAGCAGGGTGGGTAAGAAAATCCTCTTTCATCAGCTTGATCCCACAGTGTCAGTTAAACTCAGCTAAGTTCATGTCACCCTCACTAAAATCAGATGTTGTGGTTCTAATTCTCTCCAAGCATTGAAAAGTCATGAAAAGCCCTCCCTCCCCCCCAAAAAAACCCCCCTCCTAATCATAAGCTTGACACACAACCCCATGCGAGTATTAAAATGATACATGCAGTGTTCTTTCCATTTGTCTTTTTGTACTGGCACCTTTAACGGTTCACTTTTTCAACCTTTTCTCCTAAACCACGAGGACTAGAAAAAGCTGTGATTGTTATTTATCGCGGGACTCCGGCAGCTGGTGCTTTAGAGGGAAACAAAATTCGTGAATTCAGTCATGAGCATTGGCAACACTTGTCCTCTTGAAAGCAGTCTCCCCTGACACCCTTTACTCTTCTACTGCTGATGGTGCTCAAGAGCCGCCTACTCAAAGGCTACGTCTACATTGGCAAGATTTTGCGCAAATACTTTTAACGCAAGCGTTTTTGCGTTAAAGTATTTGCGCAAGAGAGCGTCTACACTGGCATGTGCTTTTGCGCAAGGGATGTGCTTTTGCGCAAAAGCATCCGTGCCAGTGTAGATGCTCTCTTGCGCAAGAAAGCTCCGATGGCCATTTTAGCTATTGGGCTTTCTTCTGCAAGAAATTCATGTTGCCTGTCTACACTGGCATCTTGTGCAAGAACAGTTGCACAAGAGGGCTTATTCCTGAGCTGGAGCATCATAGTTCTTGCACAAGAAGCACTGATTTCACACATTAGAATGTCAGTGTTCTTGCGCAAGAACTTCCCGCCAGTGTAGACAGGCAGCATGTTTTTGCGCAAACGCAACTGCTTTTGCACAAAATCTTGCCAATGTAGACACAGCAAAAGGGTTTGGAGGGGGGGGGCAAAAATTTCCAAGTGTTGCTCAAAGCAGTGCTGTTCCAGCAGTTACTAGCAGTAAATGCAGGGGAAGCACTGGCAAGGTGGTATTTTTAGCCATGTGTATGCTAACCTTGCTCTCCGAGTATGTCAAAATGACACTGCATTAAAAACACCAGTGGCTGCGGGCGTTTTCTGCCAAGGGGAATGTTTGCCAAAGAAGCATAGCATAGACACGGTCAAGGGCTACCCACTAGCTGAAAGACACTTGAATCCAGGAAAAAGGTGTCATTCTGAAGCTTTACTGGTTTGTAATTTGATGTAAAGTTTTCTCTGGAATTCCTATATTCCCATAGCTAGCGACTCCAGTAATTTCTGTTTCACCTACATATACACTGCTGGCCTCGCCCTAGAAACTGTGGCGCCCTATAGTATTGCTTTCACTGATTCCTGGAATAATCTACATTCCAAATCTTCTCCAACAATGAGGCAGATGCTGTATAAATCTAGTCCTTCTTCAGGGTACATTCAGTAAAGCAGCTACTGGGGAAAATGCACAAAGAAGTAATAAAAGTAAATATTTTAAGCAACAGACCAGAGAAACCTTTCACATGTGCTCCTAATCCAAGTCACTGAAGATTTGTCAACTGATCACACTGAACTAGAACCAGAGGCAAAGAAAATAAACACTGTCCATTTGAAGCAGATGGAGCTCTGAAAAGGTTATCAGATGCTTTCCAGCTTTTCTTAATAGCCAAAGTTATAAACAGTGTTTTGTAATGTGCTAGATTTTTCCATCTCTCTCCAGTCCATAAAAATAGCAGAGGACTCAAATCAACAATGTTCACTGAAGTCAGGCCTATTCTATGATGTGCTGCCAGTTTCTTTCCACGAATTTAGTGGTTTCACCCAGAAAAAAAGTATTGTGTTCACAAAGGAAAAGTAAATGATACCAACAAAGCTTTGGACAAACCTACCCTGTGAAAAGATTTGGATTAATTCTTTCATAGCCAAACAAAATTAATTCCCACTCACAGCAAGAAAGTAAATAAAGATCTGTGTCTAGTTGTTACCAGGAATGCCAATTATTCTACAGATATTATCATTTTTGGAAGACAGTCATCTTACTTGCATGTCTCTGTTGCCTTCTAGTAGCTGGTCCACATAAGAGGATAAGGCAAACTGGAAGATTGAGCCAAAAGAAATCTGATGAGGTTTAACAAGGACAAGTGCAGAGTCCTACACTTAAGACAGGAGAATCCCATGTACAGCTACAGGAAGGGGACCAACTGGGTAGTCAGCAATTGTGCAGAAAAGGACCTGGGGCTTACAGTAAATGAGAAGCTGGATAGGAGTCAACACTGTGTCCTTGTAGCCAATGGCACATTAGACTACATCATTAGGAGCAATGCCAGCAGATCTAGGGAAGTGATTATTCCCCTCTATTCAGCACTGGGGAGGCCACATCTGGAGTACTGTATTGTGTCCTGTTTGGGGCCTCCCACTACAGACAGGATGTGGACAAATTAGAGAGAGTCCAGCAGAGGCTGGAGCACATGACTTATGAGGAGGGGCTGAGGGATTTGGGCTTCTTTAGTCTACAGAAGAGAAGAGTGAGGGGGGATTTGATAGTGGCCTTTAACAATGTGAAGGGGGGTTCCAAAGAGGATGGAGAGAGGCTGTTCTCACCGGTGGCAGATGACAGAATGAGGAGCAATGGTCTCAAGTTACAGTGGGGAGGTCTAGGTTGGATATTAGGAAAAACTATTTCCCTAGGAGGGTGGTGAAGCACTGAGATGGGTTCCCTAAGGCAGTGTGGAATCTCCATTCCTAGAGGTTTTTAAGTTCCAGCTTGACAAAGCCCTGGCTGAGATGGTTTAGTTTGGGTCAGTCCTGCTTTGAGCAGGGAGTTGGACGAGATGACCTCCTGAGTTCTCTTCCAACCCTAATTTTCTATTGTAAGAACCTTATAAACATCCACGAGCTTTCCAGGTGACTAATCCAATATGAATTAACCCAAGAGGAAAACTAGCAATATTAAGGTTTTACAGAAGCATTGGCTTAACAAAGATGGTTAATGGGAAATTTAAAAGTCCTTTTTCTTCCATTGAAAGGAGCAATGGATAAAGAGCATATCAAATGGGATGCACTTATTAGAAAAATCAGCATGTACTTCAGGACTAGGAAAAAGGAAATTGTAATGTTTTTGTGTGGTTTTGGAGATTCAGATCGGAGAATACCTGTGAGTCAACAGTCAAGAGGTATTTGAATTTGGCAAGTACAGAATGTGCATCTTTTACAACTGTGTCATGTCTGATCAAGAAAGATTTTCCCAACATCTCAGTTCAAGCCCCAGCAATGATAGAAATCTCTGCCCGAGGAAGCTGTTACACAGCATGGCTAGTGACAGAATGAAGCACAGTTATTTCTCTAACAAAATCAGAGGGAGTGACAGGGTTTAAGTTTATCTATGCCATCAAAACTATGGCCCAAATGCTGCTCTTAGTGACACCCGTATACATCCAGAGTGAGCCTACTGAAATTAGCAGAGTCACTCTGGATTTACACATTAGGGTAATTGAGTTCACAACTTGATCCATTCATTGACTGTTGCCATTCAAGAAGTTAGGGTAAGTCTACACTATGGGTCAAAGTCAAATTAAGATGTGCAACTTCAGCCATATTAACTGCGTAGATGAAGTCGAAGTATCTTAACTCAGCTTTTGGCGCTGTCCACACTGCAGGAAGTCAAAGGGAGAACACTCTCCCTTCTACTTCCCTTACTCCTCGTGGAAACAGGGTTACCGGCATCCACCGGAGCACCCCTCTCAGTTCAAATTAGCTGTCTTAACTAGACCCACTAATTCAAACCCTGGAAGACTGACAGCAGCAGCTTTGAGCTTCCTCTGTAGTGTAGACACACCCTTCGCGTTTAATTGTCCAATGCTGGAAGGAAGAAAGAAACAGAAAGAAGTGAAATAACTCTTGATTTGCTGGACCGACATTGAATCAATACCTGAATCAGGAAGAATAAGATTCACAGCAATTTAGGACAAATTAGGAGAATGCTGGGCACTAACAGGGACACAGACAGAGACGTCAAAAGCCTCTTATCCCTTGGTGCTAGTGGAAAGGCTTCTTTTCAAACCTGCAGGTTTGAATTATAACTAGACACCAGCAAGGCCAAAAGACTCGCCAGGCCCTTGGGCAAGGTGGGAGAGGGCCCCGCTCTATGTTCCTGGGGGAGGCAGAGCCCAGCCAGAAGGAGCAGGGTTGGGTCAGCCAGCTCTCAGTGCCGCCCAGAGGAAGCCCTCACAGTCCATGGCAGCGCTCAGACGGCAATTTAAAGAGCCAAGGTCTCCTGCAGCTGCTGAGGTAGCATTGGTAGCGGCAACCAGAGCCCAAGTCTTTTAGCATCACCGGTCCCTGGGGAAGTTGCCCCCTTTTCTACCTCTCCCAGGTGAGTAGACCTGCTAGACACCCACAAGAATTGAACCTGGTTCAATAGCTACTGAAACTTACGTGATGACCGAGAGAGCACAGCATACGGGATCAACGCTGTTCTCTCTGGGTATGTCTACACTACCCCGCTAGTTCGAACTAGCGGGGTAATGTATGCATACCGCATTTGCTAATGAAGCCCGGGATTTGAATTTCCCGGGCTTCATTAGCATAAAGCCAGCTCCGCCATTTTTAAAAGCCGGCTTGTTTGAACCCCGTGCCGCGCGGCTACACGCGGCACGGGCTAGATAGTTCGAACTACGTAGTTATTCCGAACTATCTGTACGCCTCGTGGAACGAGGTGTACAGATAGATCGGAATGGCTACGTAGTTCGAACTATCTAGCCCGTGCCGCGTGTAGCCGCGCGGCACGGGGTTCGAACAAGCCGGCTTTTAAAAATGGCGGAGCCGGCTTTATGCTAATGAAGCCCGGGAAATTCAAATCCCGGGCTTCATTAGCAAGTGCGGTATGCATACATTACCCCGCTAGTTCAAACTAGCGGGGTAGTGTAGACATACCCTCTGAGAGTTTGTGAGTTGAATATGTGGCGAGGAGTCCTGTGGCACCTTATAGACTAACTGAAGTGTTGGAGCATAAGCTTTCGTGGGCAAAGACCCACTTCGTCAGATGCATGTCATGTCATGTCATGCATGTGACGAAGTGGGTCTTTGCCCACGAAAGCTTATGCTCCAACACTTCAGTTAATCTATAAGGTGCCAGAGGACTCCTCGCCACTTTTGCAGATTCAGACTAACACAGCTACCCCTCTGATACTTGAGTTGAATATGTTCAGCGGAGAGCAGTGTTTGCATGAACCTTTATCTAAGCCACTTTGAAACAATCCAAACTGAGCTCACCAGAAGGTTTGGCCGACTCTTGTACAAACCCAAACTCCCAACATTCACACAGTTCTAGACACAAGCTGGCATACATCAGGAAATGCATTGTGAAATATGAAACATACCATATACTCTGTGTTCTTCAGGATCTTGGCTCCAGAGGATCCTGCTTTTCCTGTATATACTTCATTGTGTTTTGGTATTGCATGTCTACCACATCCTCAAAATCAACAGCAAATTTTAGCTCTTTTTAAAAACAAAACAAAACAAGTGGTTGCACATGCAATAAGCACTTTTCTAAACTTGATAACTAGGCCATTTTTAACTTTTGGGGTTTTTTTCTCCCAAATTCCCTCTGCTTTACTACCCACACATACCCACACGGATGAGAAATAGCCTTGCAAAATGTAAGGGTGTCTAAATAATAACAAAAACCCAGAGCCTCATCAGCTCCTACTCAGAAATGCCAAGTGGCTTCAGAAACCACAAGCTTCTATTTTTTAGCCTTTTGCATCTTAGCAATGACATGGATGTATTTTTCCCTCCCCACCCTCTAAAGCATATTCAGAAAACATTTCTCTGTGGTCATGCACGAGTATATTTCAGGCCACAGCAAAAGTTGAGGGAGACCGGAAGGAAGGTATGGGTGACCCTAGAAAAATAGCAAACGTTTTCCCTGATTGTAACCCCCTGACGAAGATCTCCAGAATAATCACAGAAATTCGAGAGCCAAGATTCCTCTAACGGGTCCAGTGAAGCTGTTTCCTAGATTAAAATTGCCTGTCCGCATCAAGTTCTAAGTGACGAGGCTTCTGCCGTGTTCAGCGAGGCTCTTTCACTAGTTAATAAATCTCGCTGCCGATAGCGTCAGTGTTCCTTTTCTTCCCTTCACTCCTCTCCATGCTTTGCACATCTCTGATGCTACAGGCACTCCGGGAGAGAGAGTCTACAGAACCGAGGGAGGTCAATCGTGGGCCCTGCTGCCAGTCTCCAGGTTCTCCCAGGGAAGCTACCAGCTTCCTGGATGCTGGGCTCCCCTCCCAGCTGCCCTCCCAGCCCTGGCCTGGGTCCCATCGGCTGGGTGCAGTCCCTGACCCTGGCCTAGGCCACAACTATGCTCATGGCCCTGCCGCCAGCCCCAGCTCCAGCCCAGTCCTGGCTGCTCTCCTGGCCCTATTGCCCCAGCCCCAGCCACTGGCTGTGCTCCCCTGGCTTGCTCCTGGCTGCGCTTCCAGCCCCTTCTGCCAGCTGTTCTCCCTGGCCCCAGTCCCGCTGCTAGCTCCATCCATAGCTGCTGGCCATGCTGCCCGGCCCTGCCACCTGTCCCAGCTCTGCCAGCAGCCTCAGCCCCTGCCATTAGCTGCCGGATTTCCGGACATCCCTCGCTCCCTCTCTAGTCCGGCAACATCCGTGCTCCTGCCGGACCAGAGAGGTCCTATCTGTGTAGATGATAATCTTGCCAAGCCGAGCTCTTCCACCCTAAACCAGCCCCTCCCATCCAGCAGTCTGGTGGTCCTTTCTGTTACTGACGTGCCACCGCTGAATGCAGTTTTCCAACGGCAGGTTTGCCCCTGCTGGGAGCCCCTAGAGTGGCAAGCTCGATAGAAGTGTCATTTATTATAGCCATAGAGATTCTCACTGTCCCTTGTCTGTTGGTCTGGTGTGGAAGAGGGGGAGGGGAAGCGAGAGAGCCTCGCCTACTCCAGTTCCCTGCAGATGGTCAAACCACAAAGTACCAAGGAAAAGCCACACACTTCCTTCCCATTTCACTGCTTTAACCAGGGAGCACGCTAATGGGCTGGGCTCAGGAGCATTATGCCAGCTTGTCTCGCCCAGCTCCAGAGCCAGCTTTAGGCCGATTTGCCGGATTCCCCTGAATCGGGCCCCACACCTAAAAGGGCCCTGCGCCCTAAACCCGGAAGTGTGCTGGGCGTGCTGACATCCCGGGCATGCTGCCGAAGGGGGCGTTGGCCCCAGAGGAGGAGCGTGGTGGATTCTGTGTGCTGCCGGAGCAGGAGTCAGCCCCAGATTTGTCTGGAAGGCGGGACTGGAGATTTAAAGGGGCTGTGACTTGTTTCTTTGTGTGGGGTTTTTTTCTTTTCTTTTTTGTGAACAAAAAAGTCCCGGCTGCTGGGGCCCCGTCAAAACAGTTCGAATTGAGCCCTGCAATTCCTAAAGCTGGCCCTTACCACCTCACATTGTCAGTTCGTCTGCCGCACACAACTGTTAGACGGAGGATCTGAATTCTTCCAGGGCTGTGGGAATGGATAAAGCGTATGAGCCTGACATGACTTCCGGACTCTCAGGCTGACATCAACTGGCTCCACTCAATGGCCTTCAGTAGAGCTCTGCCTCCGTATGCCACTGTGGTGCATCTGACCCAAGGAATTTCCTTTTCAGAGGAGAAATGAGTAGCCGTCCATCACCGTCATCTATTTTAGTCACAATATATCCTCCCTGCGAATAGCTTTGGACAGACATGAATATTAAATAGAAGGAACAGCCTGGTTTAAGCTTATTTTCTCACAAAGACTTTCTTAGTAGACGTTCAAAACAACGAGTAATCCTGTGACACCTTAGGGTGCGTCTACACCGCCAGGCTTAGCTCGAAATAAGCTGCGCAAATTGAGCTACGTCAATTGCGTAGCTTATTTGGAAATTGGGAGCATCTACACAGCACTTATTTCGAAACAGAGCACCCTTCCTCCCACTTCCCTTACTCCACGTACAAGGAGGGTTACAGGAGTCAGAGTAAGAAGTCCTCCAGCTTGACAGTGTTTCGACATTATTTCGAAATAACTGCTGGCTGTGCAGACATGTACTAAGTTATTTCAAAATAATGTTGCTGTGCAGACTTATCCTAAGAGACTAACAGAAATATATATGGTATCATGAGCTTTTGTGGGCAAATCCCACAAAATGAGACATTTGGTTTACCATTGTCCATGGGTAGGGTTGTCAGATTCTGCTGGTTTCCATCTGTGTAGTTTTTTCCTCCCTGTAAAGCAGGGCACGTGAAGCGAAATGCGTGTTGATTGTACACAACATTGACTGTTGGAAAAAAGAAGATTAAGGGGGGACATGATAGTGGTTTTCAAATATCTAAAAGGGTGTCACAAGGAGGAAGGAGAAAATTTGTTCCTCTTAGTTTCTGAGGACAGGACAAGGAGTAACGGGCTTAAAGTGCAGCAGGGGAGGTTTAGATTGGACATTAGGAAAAAATTCCTAACTGTCAGGGTGGTCAAATATTGGAATAAATTGCCAAGGGAGGTGGTGGAATCTCCCTCTCTGGAGATATTTAAGAACAGGTTAGATAGACATCTGTCAGGGATGGTGTAGACGGAGCTTGGTCCTGCCTTGAGGGCGGGGGGCTGGACTCGATGACCTCTTGAGGTCCCTTCCAGTCCTATGATTCTATGACTGTGAGAGCCATGTGCTCCCTGTGCATCCAATCAAAGCGCTGCCACAGTTCCATTGGCGCACCCTGCAAATTCAAGGTACGTAAGCGCAGTTAGCAAAACTGCCCTCTCCCGGGAGACAAACTTGCAGCCCACTGAGATGAAGGAGAACCGCTCATGCAGCCCACTCACTAGCTAGGCTGCCCATCACTGTTTTAACCTCTTCTGTAGCTTACATTGTTGAATTTCTACTTCTATAGTGCTCCTACTCCAGCCACTCGGCTCCTTCTGGCCATGGTAAATAGCAGGGGAATTCACAGCATTTGAGGTTTTCACATTTGGTTTTGATTTCCTGGAACTGTTCCAGATTTGGGGGAGGTGGAATGTCATGGATCTCGGCACAATAGTATCTCTGAGCCAACCCGTTGGTTTTGGTAAAGTTTCAGTCCAGTGAAGACGAATGTTTCTGTCAACGTGTGCTGGGTTTTCAAAGATGCAAGGTGTGAACTTTTCAGGCTGGGAAATGACCTGGGCTGAGATGGCAAAAGAATATCAACACCGTTGGGGTGATTCTTTCACCCTCCGTTATAATTTGCCAATATGGCCAGATAGCTTATCCCCATGTGGACTAACACATTAGATAGATTTGTATGTTCTTTATGACAGTGGCCACCAACCAGTAGATCTACTGGTAGATCCTGGAGCTTCTAACAGGTGATCCTGGCTGGTTTGGCCAAGAGTCTATCAAGTGCCTGAACTTCAGCTGCCCCTCCCCACACTGCTGCTCATCTCCTGCCCTTTGCCTTGGAGCTGCCCCACCCCCTGGGGAGCATCCTGCTTGCTGGGCAGGGCAGGGGAGGGAGAGAAGGGGTGCTGATGTCAATGTGCCCCCTCCCAATCTGTATCCTTTCGCCATAGAGCAGAGAGAGGGCCCAACCGGACTTAGGATGGAGTTTGCTGGCTGCTTTAGGGAGTGTTCCAGGGCTGGGGAGGGGTGAGCCTGCCTTCGCCCCACTGCACCCCCAACCAGGAGCCACCAGCAGTGCCCCGCTGGAGCCCACATCCCAAACTCCTACCCCAGTCAAGAAGCCCTTCATGCACCCCAAGCACTCCTGCATCCAAATGCCATCCCGGACCCTGCACCTAGAATCCCCTCCTACATCCCTACTGCCTGCCCCAATAGAAGCTCAGAGCCCCTCTCACATCCAGATCCATTAATCCAAGACCAGAGCCTGCACCCCAACCCTCTGCCCCAGCCTGATGAAAGCGAGTGAGGATGGGCAAGAGAGGGAGGATGGAGTGAGCAGGGGCGGGGCCTCGGAGAAGGGGCGGGAAGGAGGCGGGGCCAGGGTATTTATATTTGAGGCAGATCTTGGATTGCGCTTAAATTCAAAAAGTGATCTCAAGCTTAAAAAGGTCGGAGACCCCTGCTTTATGATATCTAGCACCACTTAAGTCAATCTATTCCTTCTATGAAAACAGGGTTACTAGGACTATCTGTCACTGTGGCATGAATTATAGAAATCATAGATAGAAATGGCCATCCAGTTAAGTGTTGTAATCCAACCCCCTTCCCAATCCAAGATTCTCAACAGTAGGTCCCTGGTCCCAACATCACCTGTAAAAGCGCTCACCACTTTCTTTGTAGGTAAGGCTCTGATCCATTCGCACTTGGGTTGAATATTTTCTCTTAACAGATATTGAACCCACGTGAGCAGTTGCCTCTTTTTATTTAACTTTTTTTCTTTCTTTTTTAATCAGGGACCCCTGGAGTGAAAGGAAAGAAAACAGAAAGAAACAAACGCCCACCAGGCAGCCAGCATATCCTGATGGGCTGCTATTCAGCGCAGGGGAGCTTGTCAGAAATGGGGACGGAGAGGCAGAAGAAAAGGTAAACCAGGAGATGAATGGGCAAAGTACAATGGAGGAGAAAGAGCAATTGCAGGGTAAGTGTTTGCCAGCAAAGGGGCTCACCTTAAGAAACAGAAGCATAGTCAAGAGTTAGCCCTCAACTTCACACCATATTCTGACAGATCAGGAGGGGAAAATGGCTATAATACAATTTCCCCATTCCTGGGAGCAGCCAGGGGCCACCCTTACACATGCTGGTTCGTTAGAAGCCCTATGTGATGCCGACTGTCAGCAGGTGGGGTTCAACCTGCGTCCTTAGGGGGCTAATGCCATGAGACTGCCACATGAGCTAAAAGCCAACTGCCTATTAACTAAGGCTATAGAACAGACTTCACTCTCCCTAGCAGTGTTCTCTATAAGTGGAGCACTTGTGTGGCTACTCCGGAGAGATTCCAGTGCTGCCCAACTGATTAGAAAACCGCCCACAGCTAGGTTTGTGTTTCTCCTGGTGGTGCACATTCACACATGCCTCAGTGCACATAACAAAATACATTCTGCACCTAGATGGAAAAAATCTAGATATGGGGAACACTGAGGCTAGGTCTACACAGCAGAGTATTTGCACAAAAACTCACAGCGCGTCCACACCTCAAGCACATTTTTGTGCAAGTAAAATGAAAGAACAGAGGGGTTTTTGCAGTGAAGGTATTCCTCTTTCTACGAGGAAGAGTTCCTTTTTGTGCAAGAGCTCTTGAGCAAAAAGGTGTGTGTGGATGGGGAACAGAGGTTTTTTGCGCAAAAAGAGGCAATCGAAAAAAGCTCAGGTGCCCTGGTGACCATTCTGTAAATAGCAATCGGAGTTTCCTTTCGAGAGAGTGTCCATGCAGTCTGGATGCTCTCTTTTGCAAAAGCGCATCACTTTTTCGATGGGCTTTTGCAGTGTGGATGCTCTCTTGCGCAAGACGTTTTTGCGGAAGATCTCTTCTGCAAAAAGCTTCTTGCGCAAGAAGTTTTTGCGGAAGAGATCATCCACAAAAAGTTCTTGCGCAAGAGCCCGTTCACACAGCCATGTGCTTTTGCACAAGAGATGTGCCTTTGCACAAGAGAGCATCCACACTGCATGGATGGTCTTGCGCAAGAAAGCTCTGATGGCCATTCTGAAATGGCCATCAGAGCGCCTGTGCTTTTTCTCATAGGGGTTACTTGCGCAAGAAACCCCTGTTGTCTGTCCACACATACCTTTCTGCGCAAGAGCTCTTGTGCAAAAAGGCTTATTCCGCATAGGAAGAGGAATAACTCTTGCACAAACAGCTCTGTCTTCTGACGATCTACTGTACTTTTTCTTGCGCAAAAACACGCTTGTAGCGTGGACGCTCTGCGAGTTTTTGTGCAAAAACTCTGCAGTGTAGACGTAGCCTGAGTGTCAGAGCCTCTGAGTTACACATAAGTGAGTATCAGCTAGAACACAGCGCACCCCACTCTTGGCCCTCCTTCCACCATGCCGCTATTCCCGCCACAGCATGTGTTGTTACAACCTAGCCAGATAACTGCAGACACCTTCTATGGCGCTACACTCTTAGCCAGTCCAGCACTCCCTGCACCTCGGGAGCTGCTGCTGTTTACCTTGGGAATCCCCCGCTGCCCCTCTAGGTCAGATCCCTGGCAGTTCTGTGCAGGGCCGGATTAAGGCGGGGGCTAGCTGGGCAGCTGCCCGGGGCACCAACCTATGGGGGGTGCCTGATGGCAGCTATAAGGGGCGTGGCGCCCCTTAGAGCTGCGATCAGGCACCACACACCCAGGGCCGGGGGCCGCACAGCACCCCTTAGAGCTGCAATCAGACGCCGCACACCCAATTGCAGCTGTAAGGTGCGCAGCACGGCAGGAGGCGGGGCCACGCATGCACTGTGCACCGGGGGCGGAGCCACGCATGCGTCGCGCGCCCGCTGCCCGGGGCACAGGAATGGCTCGAGCCAGCCCTGGTTCTGTGCCGTCTGTGCAGCCAAAAATGGCCAACTGGAGGATCTGTCTCCTTGTGTGTCTTTTAAAATAAGTTAACACTGATGTAATTACACTATAGAGTGACTCACTGTTTGTCATCAAGCTTCACAAAAGGTGATGGAAGATAGCTATTCAAGTATTTTAATTAGTTTCCAGGGAAAAATATACCTAGTTAGGCCAGGAAGAGTTGAATTCATTACTTCAGCCATATCCCAGACTGCTGCTTATTTGCCTCCTCTTTAAAATGAACTGATTGTTCTGCAGTAGCTGAGTAAAAGAAAATTGCAGTGTTCCAAGTCAGAAGTGCATCTGATCACTCCTAAGGCTCTGATCTTAGAGTCTTCACAGAGTAAAACAGCTAGAGATGCCAATGGTCAAATATTGGAAATATGGGAAGGGAGGATTTTTCTGGAGTCAGGACTTCAGGGCAGGACCCCGAGTAACTTAGTAACAAATGGTTCTAACAGTCAGATCGTTCTACGCAGCTGCCAAGCTGTTCCATAGATTGCACAGATTTGACTTATTGCTAAGAAACAGACCAGAACCAGACTGCCCTTTTCACATAAGGAATGTACAGCTGCATGGTTTCCATTCATTTTGCACAATATGGGTTCCAGGAATTTGTGTAAATTATTAGTGGCCATGCAGTAAACAGAGACACATTCATTACTGTGATCCGTACTAATAAAATGTTCCCTGTCAGCACCCCCAAGGTCTTTGGGTACCTACAAAAAAACATACTAAGGAGAAAATCAACACCCCGGCCTGAAAAACTCCTAACCAAGGCATGGAGGGGGGGGTACACCAAGTGACCCCTAGTACACATTCAACTGAACAAACACCCACAATGGAAACACTTTCAGATCTTCTCAAATGAGCAGAAATATATTCACTGTGAAACATCATGTTTCTGGAGCAGAGTCAAATACTGTGGCTGCCCTTTCAAAAGGCCAGATAATTGGATTACCATTATTGCTATCTGCATGATCAGTTTGCCATAGGGCTCAGAAGAGAAATCCCACCTCTCTCCACAGTGTTACATAATGGGCCAGATGCATGATGGGCCCAGCTCAGCCAGCGGTTTAAAACCCACTGAATTCAATGGAATAAAGTCTTCTCTTAAATTTAAGCACGTATTTGAGTGAAGACGAAAGATGGACTTCAGGACACGTTTAGCATGAGGCAAGTGACCCCCCTCCCATACACACACACACCTTTTGGGTGTGGTTTTCTGTCCCATCTAGTGACAGTTAGGCCACTGAGGCTATGTCTACACCGCAACATTATTTCAAAATCACTAGTGTTATTTCAAAATAACAGTCCACGACTACAGAGCTGGCAGTTATTCTGACATCATGTCAAAATACTGTCAAACTGGAGAACTTCTTTCACCGACTCCTGTAACCTCATTGTATGAGGAGTAAGGGAAATCAGAGGAAGAGTGCTCTATTTTGAAATAAGTGCTGTGTAGACAGCACCAAAACTCGAAATGAGCTATTTCAAAATAAGCTACTTAAGACTCACTAAATCAAACTCAGGGTATGTCTACACTACCACCCTAGTTCTAACTAGGGAGGTAATGTAGGCAACCGGAGTTGCAAATGAAGCCTGGGATTTGAATTTCCCGGGCTTCATTTGCATCTCGCCGGGCACCGCCATTTTTAAATGTCCGCTAGTGCGGACTCCGTGCCGCGCGGCTACACACGGCACGGACTAGGTAGTTCGGACTAGGCTTCCTATTCCGAACTACCGTTACTCTTCGTGCATGCGTTTGGATTTGTTTAGCCTGGACACAGATCTCCTGCATTTTTCCTTCCAAGTTCAGAGCAGCTTGCATCCAGCGATCAGTGAGCTGACCACAAAGCCTGTGTTCAAACACACAGAAGCACTGTGTTCAGCGTGTTGTTTGGAAGCTCGCGTATCAGACTCTTTTCGTCAAATGTAAAATCTATTGCAGCTGTCTGGGAAGGCAGTGACCTCCGCCATCTTGTTGCTGTGGAGAGCTCACCGTGCACAGCAATACTTTGTATCTGGAAGCATGTTTTCAGATCTAAATCCACAAGTCGCTTGAACAAGGAGGAATCAGAGACTCTTTCCATTGGCACCAACGTGCTTTAGATCGGTGGGTCTCAAACTTTTTGGCCGGTGGCCCACCCTGCTCAATGCAAGCCTTTCCACAAGCCATCAGCCAACCACCCATGATAACAAAATGGGTGCAGGAAGGGGGAGTCTAGATGGGAGGGAGGCTACAGGAGCAGGACAGGGGTGCAGGGTCTCAGCGGGAGGGGGATGGAGAACACTTACCTGGCTCCACGCCCCTGGTCGCTCCCAGGCATCATCCCCCCACTGCTCCCATTGGCCAGAATTCTGGCCAATGGGAGCACTGGGGAAATGAACAGTTTCCTGCACTGCTGTTCCCCCAATCCGGGGGAGGGTAGCAGCAGCGCACAGAGCCGCTTACTCCTCCCACAAGCCAAATCTGGCCTATAAGGCTCAGGGCTCCCGCCTTGTCCCCCACCTGCAGCAGGAAGCCAGAACTGGCACTTCAGTCTCACAGGGGGAGGGAAGTGTGGGGCTGGAGCACCCGTGCCACCTCCCCACTGCGGGGGGTCCGACCCCGTAGCCCACCTGCAGGATGGTTACGGACCAGTAGTGGTCCCCGGACTACACTTTAAGAACCACTGCATTAGAGCAAACTCTTCAATAGGCATTAGGGAGGAAATATGAGCCAGGATGCCAGGGTTCTGCTATAGATTTCCTGCATGACTGACACTCTGTGCCTCAGTGTCCCCATGTGTAAAACCCGCCTTCCAGGGAAACTGAATTAATGAGCTGCTCCAAATGTGGAAGGGAAAATGCAGGAAATCTGTGTCCAGGCTAAACAAATCCAAGCACATGCACCCATTGAGCCCGGAATTGCTGAAGCATGTGACCAGCCAGTAGCTCAAGGGGGGCAGAATTTGTAGTCTTGCTGTTTCAGATCCATAGCTGGAAGGCACTGTGGAGTGGAAGGCAGTAAGATTATTGCCTTTCAGCTTAGCAGGTGCACCTCCTGCACTCTATGTATGGTGAACTCAGTGCCACTTCCGTGTTGGCTGGTCTATCCCCATTTGCTGAATGTTTTAATTACTGTGAAGTGTCCTGCCATGTCTGTCACTGAACGCTGCACCTTAGATGAACACACATTTCATTTTCACTCCTGATATTTGTGGGTGGGAGGTCAAGCTGACACATTATCTATCACACATGATCAAATCATAGAGTCAGAGAAGGGACCTCGAGAGGTCATCGAGTCCAGTCCCCTGCCCTCATGACAGGACCAAGCAAAGAGCCAAGAAATCAGTGGATCCAGCGCAAAGAGCCAGGGCAAAGTTGTCAAGCAAAAAAAAAAAAAAAAAGTTCTGCCCCTTTAAGAAAATGCATTTAGAGGTTTTTTGGCCACATCAGGCTCCCACTGGCCAATGCCATCTTTAATTCTACATCTTTAATGGCCACACCAGAGGAGGGGAGGGGCGTGGAGGCAGCTTACGAGCCATGGGGGTGGGCTTCGCGAGTCGCACCCTGGAGAAGAGAGAGCCGCATGTGGCTTGCAAGCCTCAGGTTGGCCGTGGCTGGTCTAGATCAACCTTGACAGGTGTCTGTCTAACCTGCTCTTAAAT
Source organism: Pelodiscus sinensis (assembly GCF_049634645.1). Taxonomy (NCBI): domain Eukaryota; kingdom Metazoa; phylum Chordata; order Testudines; family Trionychidae; genus Pelodiscus; species Pelodiscus sinensis. The sequence goes on along the minus strand of NC_134730.1, from coordinate 23,513,797 downwards.
ATCTCCAGTGATGGAGATTCCACAACCCCCTCTAGGCAACTTATTCCAGTGTTTAACCACCCTAACTATTGGGAAGTTTTTCCTAATGTCCAACCTAAAGCTTCCTTGCTGCAATTTAAGTCCATTGCTTCTTGTCCTATCCTCAGAGGCCAAGGAGAACAATTTTTCTCCCTCCTCCTTTCCACACCTTTAGATACCTGAAAACCGCTATCATGTCCCCTCTCAGTCTTCTCTTTCCTAAACTAAACAAGCCCAATCGACATCAGATGGTCGGATTCTTTTAATGGGGATTCCTGAAGATCTCCATTGATTTACTTTACTTTTCCGGCCTAGAGCTACCAGTTGCCGGATCAGAGTCAAGGGGCTGGAATCAGCTCTATTGTGATCAAATACCCGAGACATTGTTTCTGCTGACGGCATTTTCCAACAGGGAGTGTTGACGTTAAAGTGACGGGTGATTCTGGTTGCCTCCATTTTGGGCTGCCCTATTTGATATACCTTAAAGGGGTCTGATTTCTAGAAAGTGCTGACCACTTACCTTGAAGACACAGGTTCAATTCCTGGCTCAGCTACAGACTTCCTGTGTTCCCCCGGGGGAAAGTCACTCCACCTACCATAAGCTGCCATTTCTACAACTGAGGCTATGGTTTCCTTGTATAACAGAATGTAGTGAGAGGACAATCCATTAATAACCATGAAGCCCTATGTGGGTTGTATAAGTACCTAAGATAGTTGGAGAGTGAAATGAGCCGACACTGGAGCATGTCCATCCAGGAGAGAACAGAAATGCTGTAAACCTGTTTGCCAGCATGTTACCCAGGCCAGCAAGAGATGAATGTGTCATGGACCTGAAGCATTCTGCAGGGGTGATGAGAGCCATCACATAGCCATTAGAAAATGTCTCCCACTAGCAACTGGAGGGTGCAGGCTGAGCCACATCATGAAGGATGTGGGGAGCACGTGATGGGGGTGGAAACAGTGTTTCAGAGTTACTTTGGTCCTGGAGGTTAGGCAACCCTATGCCCTTTCATCGTAAGCTCTCTTCGCTTAGGGCTTCTCTTCACTTACCCCAAGATTGATGTGCCAGGTATTGATCTCCCGGGGTTTGATTTAGCAGGTCTAGTAAGGACCTGCTAAATTGACAGCTGATGGTGCCCGCATCGACCCCAGTACTCCACTGGGTCATGAGAAGTAAGGGAAGTCAATGGGAGAGTTTCTCCCATCAACTTCCTACAGTCGGGATGCCACAGACATTTGACCTAAGTTACATCAACTCCAGCTATCCACTTTATGGAGCTAGAGTTGCGTATCTTAGGTTGCCTTTCTCACGTAGTGTCGACCTGACTTCAGATTGTACTCAGAGACACAGAGACAACCACGTCCCTTTCTTTGCTATGTAAAATCACATAATTAAAGACTAACTATTCATGGGAGAAACTCTACCCAAAATTTAAAAGACTCCTCAGCACGAGAAATCTAAACTCACTTAAGAGTAACCAAAAGTTTCAGAGGGGTAGCTGTGTTAGTCTGTAACTGGAAAAACTTTTTAAAAAAACAGTCTTGAAGCACTAACAGAGTGCTTCAAGTTAATCTTGAAGCACTAACCTGAAGAGACTAACAAAAAATGTAGATGGTATCATGAACTTTCATGGGCACAACCCACTTCTTCAGATAAATGGAGTTGTAGGGGTTGGTCCAGTTTTCAAATAAATAGCACAAAGAGGGGATGGGAGCAGTAACCAGATTTATAGCATCCTTCCACAGTCAGCAAAGAAGCAGGAAAGAAAAGAAGCAAGAGCGAGCAGGCTATTTAGGACAGTTAAGACCTCAGCTGTCTGGTTTTATATAAAAGAGGATGTGTTTCCAAGCTACAGTAGTTGTCTCCTTTCTGACAGGATGTAGACAGCAATTTGGCCTGCCAGTAACGTGCCATTAGAAAGCTTACCCCGATGTAATTATTAAGAAACACTTCACCAAGAACATCCTGCTCAAGCTTCTTTTACTCTGTCTGTCTTACCCTGAAGGGAGATGCTATCATTCCATAATGGGACAGGACCGTTTAATTTTTCAAATGGATGTTGGTTTTGGAAATGAACCTTGCTAGCACCTGCTGTAAGTTCACTGGCTTAAGTAGGACCAGTTGCCAGATGTTACAGGAACTAGGGGCTCATTAGCATGATTGAGGCTTTGGCAAAGCGAAGGGCTCTCAGCTTCCATGTACAGGAAATGTTAAGAGAGGCCGTGGCAGGCGTTCAAGGAAGGGTGGCGTGTTTTGAAGTCTAGACAGCGCTGAGCCCCAGCAATGCTGAAAATTGCCTATTCCTGGCCGAGCATATTGTTGGAAACTCCCAGGTCGCAGAGGTGAGGAATGAAATGGGGAAATAGCAAAGTCCTTTGTTCAGACACACGCGGGCTGTGTAATTCTCTCTTTCCAAATCCGACCTTCCAAGCCTTGTCTGGGAGACCAGAAGCTGCCAGTGTTTTACATGCTCCATTGTACAAATGATCTATGACCTCTCCGGGCACCCACTGTGGTCATCTTACTGTGTCTGCCTCTTTGTCGGCTTCCTTAGTGGCCAGGGAGGGAAATGAGCAAAAGCTACCCATGCTGCACAGCATCCCAGGTACAAAACCTGCTCCCGCAAACCTCCCCGTCCCATCAGTGGGCTCTCTCTCTGCCCTGGAGCTGCTCCCCAGGACTCTGGGCAAACTCCTATTGGCATTTGGGAGCTTTGGATCAGGCGTTGTATTTGGGAGACACCTGCAGCTGAGCCATAGGGCTGGGCTTGCGCCCAACCCGAATCCTGTTACAAACTATGTTCCGCACATGCCGACGCCGCGCTGGGGCTGCAGGCTGCATAGAGGAGAGTTCCTACTCCCGCCAAAGGGTTTAAAGCGAAGATGTGAAGCTGCAGGCCAGGAAGAACTGGAGGAAACAATCCCCATCCCCTGGAAGGGAGAGAACAAACCTGGAACCATCTGCAGAGGTGCTGGAACAATATTTACAGTAGGGATGCTAAGAGCCATTGAACCAAACTGTAAACCCTGTGTAGCCAGGCTGGGCAAGATGCGGCCCGGGGGCTGGATACAGCCCTTATAACACTTGGATCCGGCTCACAGACTGCATCCGGTCGCTTTCTATTTATATCCCGCTCCCCGTACCGCCAAATTTCCAAGCGGTGACTCAGGCAGCAGGATCCTGTTTAAATGGCTCCCAGTTGCGGCGCTACCCCAGCAGGGGCCTTTAAATAGCTGCAGCAACCCCGGGCGGTTGCCAGGCCACATGGTGGCTGCAGGGCTGGGAGCTGCGAGCCCCTTGACGTGTTTTTAATTCAAAGCTTCCAGCCCCAGACAGCTCTGGGAGGAGGCTAGTCCTCAAGCCCCGCCCCTTTTGCCCCAGACCTCGCCCCTTTCACCCCAGGCCCCGCCCCTTCTGGGCTGGAGCCAGCCTGTGACCACCTATCAAAATTCATTAAGTGGCCCCCCTGCAAAAATGATTGCCCACCCCATCTGTATGGAATGGAAACCACTTCAGTCGCTGGGGTGCTGCATATCCCCCACACCTCTAGTTCCAACACTATGTCCAGCGGGGACGATGGGGGGAGCCACACCAGAGAACTGGACCCTGAGGTCTCCTGAGGCATGGTGGCGTATCTAGGGGTGGAGAGGCAGTGAGGGCAGGGGAGACGAGAAGGAACCCCTGTCCCAGTCCTCTTCTAGGGACCCCACCTCTGTGGAAGGGGCAGGTGAATGTCTATCCCACAGGGATGGAGTCGGTGTTTGCTGGTCTCTCTCTCCATGTTTGCACTTTAGTGACTGTTCGATACCTCGCTTGGTCTCTGCCCATCTGGGGCCTCTTGAAGGGGGTTTGGCAGAGGCTGCAGATGTGTGTCTTTGTATCATCATCTTTAATCAATCTAATTCATGCCTTGCACTTCTCTGGCATGTTTCAGCCCACAGGATGTCATAAGCTCAAAGAGGCAAAACAGCAGGTGCTTGGGGAAAATAAACGCCCTTCCCTGTGTCATAATAAGCCAGTGATTGTTAAAAGTGAAGGAACGTTAACCATTTCATGCACTTTTCCTGCATAAGCTTTCGTGGCCAAAGACCCACTTCATCAGATGCATGAAATGGGTCTTGCCCCACGAAAGCTCATGCTCCAATCAATCTGTTAGTCTATCAGGTGCCACAGGACTCCTCGTCGCTTTTGCAGATTCAGATGAACATGGCTACTCCTCTGATAATTTTCCTGCATATTATCTTTGGCTTGATTCTTCTCCGGCAGCCCTTTCAAGCCCCGCATGAACTTTAAGTAGTTCAGGTTTATAGCCAAATTCCAATTCACTAGACCAAGGTGGAGAACTTAAGGATGCGCCCCCCCCCCCCCCCCCAGCTTGCCTGGATCTGGCTCCCGAAGCTCAGGGCTCCTACCCCAGCATTGGGGAGCCTGAACTGGTGCTCCAGCCCTCCCCTCCCCACCACACACACATGCACTGCCTGCCCATGGGGCTGGAACACACAAACTCTACTTGCCTGGGCCCCCCCAGGCTCTGGTGTGCGAGCGGAATCTGGGGGGGGTGTTGTTCTGCTTCTCAATTGGGGGCCATGTCAGTGAGGGGTGCTGGGTTTTTTTTGCTTTTGCTTCTCCCTTGTGTGGAGCCCCCGACTGATTTTTCTGTGGGTCAGCGTCCCCCCCAACCCTAAAAAGGTTCCCCACCCCTGCTGTAGGCCTGTAGTGGGCTGAGCGAGGGTCCTGGCTTTGTGAACCTTTAAGCACAGGGGTGGTGTCAGGGTTTGTGGGCTGAGGTGTTGGCAGGAGCGGCCCAAAGCCGGTTGCGGCAGCTGGTACCCTAGGCAGAAGGCGCAATCGGCGCCCCCGCCTGCACGGCCGTCAATGGCCATGACGTCATCATTGGGCACCCCGGGCCGGCGGCACCCTAGGCGACCGCCGAGTCTGCCTATGCTCATGGGCCGCCCCTGGGTGTTGGCCTTTTAGACCCTTCTCCTCAGCCCGGGCAACACATACTGACCCCTGCAGCATTGATTTGTGTTTCTAACCAGCTCTTACAAGCAGGCCGGAGGCGGCTTCCATTTCATGACAACTTTTGAGGTTTCAAAATGTGTTTTTGTGCACGTTTGTGAAACACGGTTGTGGATAGGAAAGGCCAGGGTTGTTCCCCCTCCCCCACCACCTTAAATTGCTCTTTCCCTGTCTTTAGTCAGAAGGAACCAGAGAGCCCTGGACCTCTGAAACTGAAATCAATGCATGTCTATGGAACAATCTGGCTTTGACATTTGTCCCAGCTGTAGTTGGCATGCTCTACTCGTCTGTAAACAGATGGGGGAGGGAGGATGTTTTTAGTGCCTCTGCCCCAAGGGGAACAAAAGTTCAAACTGGAATTTTCATAATTTGTGGACGTCTGTCTTTTGGACTGGACCATTCCGCTCCCCTTCACAAGCTGAGGGACAAATCGCATGGGGATCACTCCACATGTCACCGAAGTGCAGCCGCCTCTGGGTTGAAAGGCAGCGTCCGGTTCCCCGCAAACAGCACGTTTCACGGTGTGGGGCAGGAAGCAGCGGGCGTCCCCATTGGAACGGCTATCGAAATAGAAAGAAAGCAATGATCAGGCAACGGGGGCTCACACCCTTCCTCTGCCACAGACTGAATGGAATTGTTCCTGCCTCCTGCCAGCGCCAGGACCCCGGACCGTGCCGGAGCAGACCACAGATGCTCACTGAATCAGGAACATTGCGGCTGCCCGTGCATTACTTCGGCTCCCGTTTGAACACTGGCTCTGCCCCTCCCACCTCAGCCTCTGACCATGTAAAGGGGCTGGGTGCGGCGCTCCAGCGAGGTCCCGTCACGCAGAAGCAAACCTTCCCGTTTGTAAATGCCCACCCAAGCTTACAAACCATACAACTGTACAGATACATGACGGGTGCTGGGATGGGACGGGGCAGCTGTTGACAATGGCGCTAAGCTGGCCAGGCATCCAGTTTTCGACCAGAACGCCTGGTCAAAATGGGACCCAGGTGGTGCCAACTGGGCTGCCAAAAATTCCGCCTGCGAGCTCCCTTCCTGCCCTGGCCCTGCACAGCTCCTGGGAAGCAGCCAGCAAGTCCCTGGGGTTCCTCAGTGTACTGGGCTCCAGCGTGGCTCCGCGCACTGCCCCTGCCTCTAGCACCAGCTCCTCGGGTCCCACTGGCCAGGAACCGCAACCAATCAGAGTTGGAAGGGGCGGTGCCTCTGGACATAGGCCAATGTGTGGAGACGCCCTGGAGCTGTCGGGATTTGTTGGCTGCATCCCGGGAGCCACCTTACAAACGTGCCACCCAGACTGTACTCCCCTTTCCACACCCAATGCCCTGCAGTCCCAAACCTCTTCCCGCACCTTGAACCTCTTGACCTCAGCGTGGAGCCTCTGCTGCACCCCCAAACTCTTGGCCTCAGCCAGGAGTCTTTCCTGCACTCTAAATTCTTTATCTCCTGCCCCATTCCAGAACCTGCACCCCCCGCTGGAGCTCTCATGCCCCCAATGTACTCCAATCCAGAGCCCCCTCCTGCACCACAAACCCCTCATTCCCAGCCCTACCCCAGAGTCTGCACACCCCCACGCCCACTCCCTACTACCTCCCAACCTCCTGCTCCTGCCCAGTGAAAATGAGGGAGCTGGAGTGAGGGGAAAGGGCCTTAGGGGATAAGATAATAAGGAGATATACCATCTCATAGAGCTGTAAGGGACCTTGAGAGGTGCTAGAGGCAGGGGTAGTATAAAGTACCCTTTTTTCAAAAAAAGAAAAAATTATAAGTACCCCCAGTACCTACAGTTTTTAGGCACACACTTTTTTTTTCTACCCTTGCAAGATGTTTGTTTAAACAACTTAATCGTAGCTGGGCGGGTGATGAAATTTTTGGGTGTAAAAAATACAAAAATAATAAAGCGCTGTAAAACTTTAAACAAAAATTCAGTTTTCTTCAAATTTCAGTTGTGTTGACGTACCCTCCCAGACTTTTCTCAGGTACCCCTGAGGGTACTCGTACCACTGGTTGAGAAACACTGTTCTACCATACAGTGCCACCTTCTGACCATATTCCCTCTCTACAGAGTGCCAATTACCAAGAGCAGATGATACCCATCCATCCATATCCCCTCGCCAGGTTTCTTCCGAGGACGCAGAGCAAAGCCATCTGGCTACTCCCCAACCGTTCACCAGCACCTCAAATCAAAGAAAACAGGAGGTGAGTCTGTAAGATCTTTTGTCTGTCTCTGACCTTGACAGTCCCCTGCCATGCCACAGTAGGGTAAAACCCTGCAGCTTAAGATAAGAGAATCTGCCACGAGCGCCAATTAATGAAAAGACGCACAAAATGATGAAGCACGGGAGAATGCTCCCAATAGGGATGCCCAAAAAAAGTCATGCACGGGGAACAGTTTGCAGGTTATGCAAAGCAATCTAATCTATTGCAAATGCAAGAGCAAACGGGTTGTTAAATGGCGCATTTTTTAAAAATAAGAATTAATAACTGATGATTTCTTCAAGTAATTGCTAATGGATTTTATTCCTGTGCAAGGCACAGCACTGAACTACATATAATAAGCAAAGGTAGTTAATGGTAATATCCAAAGGTCTGATAACAAATACTCCACTCTTATGCATTCTTCAGTATCTCAGATGGTAAATGCCATTGTAAAATGTGACTTTTCAGGGTGTTTATGTGGTACAGAGAATTGGTGATCCACAGATTTTTAACATCAGAAGAGACCAGTTGATCATTTAGTCTGATGTCCTGTATCTCCCAGGTCAATAACCAACATTTGACTAGAGCGTATTTTGCAGAAAATTGGCCAAGCTTTATATGAATCACAGCACACTAGAATTGGAAAGGACCTCGAGAGATGATTAAGTCTAGACCTCTGCCCTCATGGCAGGACCAAGCACCATCTAGACCATCTCTGATAGATGTCTATCTAACCTGCTCTTAAATATCTCCTGTGATGGAGATTCTACAACCTCAATGAAGGCTTGAAGCCAGAGCTGGCAACAGACTTCACTGGGCCCTGAGCAATGAGTGTCAGGGAGGGCTTGCTTGGCTGCAAAGGACAAAACAGAGCCATTGGGAGCCGCAAGGCTCCGTAGCCGTAGCGCCGGTAAATAAACAAACCGGGGCATCCAGTTAATGTGTTTCTCAAAGTGATTCCGGGGAGCACTTTCAGAAACACTGGCCTAGACTTCCCTGCCCTTCTCCAGTGTCTACAAAAACCCCACTCCCATAGAAAGTACCTGGAAACCCAGAGTTCAGCCTGTAGGGAATTTCAGCAAGGTTGGCCCAGTGTCAGCCTCCTTACATTCAAGCTCTAAAAGTAACTAAAAAAAATGAATTTAATGAAATCACTTCATAAAATCTTAAGAAGAAACAAATAATAATCTAATGCCAACAAGAGAACACAGCTATTCTATAACCCACGGATATTGTCCACAGTTACACTAAACATAAGTAAAAAGAAAAGTAAAATTTGAACACTTCAGTCCACACAAACACAATAAGAGACTGAAAGATCCCAAAAGCTTCAATTTAGTTCACCAACGTCTCCGTTTGTGTCTCAGATCATCAAATCAGCACCAGATGCTGAGTCTGAACCATCTCTCCACTTGCTTGTAGGAAATCCTCAGGTGGAGTCCAGGCAGACTCTTTCTCTGCTGTGGATCACTGCTAGGCAGCCAGCTCACTGATTAACCAGTCAGTTAACTCACAAGTGAACTGATTTAAAGAAAACCCTGTTACAAGAAAATACAAAAACTGAGAACAAAACAGAAATGACTCTTTCCTCATTGCTACATTTCAAGAGCTGAAGAATTCCGCTGACTGAGAAAGTGAACTAGAACAGTTTGGCTAAAATCAAAACAGCATTTGAAGGAAACAATTAATGCAAAGAAGTTATTTTCTCCTCCTAGTTTCCCCTTGCTATAATTAACATTGCCCATGTGCCCTGGTAGAGGGTTAGCATCATCACTACCTATTGCAAAGTGCTGCAGAGTGAGGAACAGCAGTCTGCTCTCTGCTCCTGGCTCAGCTTCTCCCAGTTCATACAGGGCACAAGGCCCTTAGTAAAGTATCTGGCCGGCCGCCCGGCCGGCCTGCTCATGGAGTCTAACCCCAAACTACCACACCCAATTCCAGGAGCTTCTGGGTGTGGAGTGCTAAATCTAACCAGCAACAGTAACACAACTCACTCCTAGCTTCCCGACAGGGGTCTCTTAAAGAGATAGATCCCTATTAGGTGCAATGGCTTATACCAGTGGTCCCCAACACAGTGCCCGCAGGCGCCATGGCATCCGCAGGGGCATTTGTGTGCGCCCGCCAAGTGCTCGGGGCTGGTCCCAGCCTGGGCGTGTGGCACATGCGCAGTGCCAGCCCCGGGTGCATGGGGAGCGCCGTCCCCAGGCACGCGGCGAATTGGCTGCCTTGGCCCAGGCACATGGCAAATTGGTCACCCCGCCCCCAGGCGCGCAGCTATGGGGGGTGCCGGCCCCAGGCTTGTGGCGAATGGGCGGCCCCACCTGTGGCCATGTGGCGCATGGGGTTGCTGGCCCCAGGCACGTGGCGAATGGGAGTGTGGCGTATGTATGGCCCCGCCCCCGGGCGCGCGGTGGCGCCCAGCGGACGAACGGCCCTGTCCCCTGGCGCCTGGCAGCTCCAAATGATTGGGGACCACTGGTTTATACAATCAGTCTAGAATAGTAACCATCACAAAAACTCACACCACCAGGAAGAAAGCAAGAACTGTGTAACTTCTCTAAAAAAAACAGCGACAACTGCTGCGTGACTTTTCCTTCTTCAATACTTCCCCTCAACCTTGGAGCACCCTTCCAAAACCAGTTCACTTTGCCACATCCCTCACAGTGTTCGCGTCCCTCCTCAGACTCCACTTCTGCAGGGAATAGGGTTGCCAGATACCTTAACACAAAAAATCCCAAACATGGCAGGGAAAAAAATTGGTTGAGGAAAAAAAAAGGGAGGGGAACCAAACTTGTTGAGCAAAAAATAAAAATAAAAAAGGTCACTGCGCCTTTAAATTTCCATGCTCCCCACTCCCCTACACCATCTAGACCAGTGCTCATTTTACATGTCCGGTATTTTTGGGGCGGGGGGGGGGGGTTACCAGACAGAAGATGTGATTACCGGACTGTCCGGGTGAAAACCGGATTCCTGGCAACCCTAGAAGGGACGGATGCAAATTTGAGCCAGGAAAACAACCATAAACAGAACCAAAAGCTTTGAGATGTTCTGTGCCTTAGTGAGCTACTCAGATGGTGTGTAAGATACAGGAGATCAGAATACACGATCACCATGGATATTTCTAACCTTACAGTTTATTACTCCTTAGCCAGTGAGCTGAAATTGGCACTCCTATGGGTCAGGAATTGACTGATGAGTGACAAAGATGCCCTCTGGCCTTTAGGAAGCAGACAGCTCCGTGGTGGATTTGGTGGTTGATTTAGTTGTTTCTAACAGGAACCAACGCTTCCTCATTCTGAAGAGGGAGAATGTCTTGAAATGAGTGGGATGACATCACTTCCATTGTAAACCAGTTATTTTCTCTTCCATTTTCAGTGCCAGAGCCTTTTCAGACACCATCTAGAAGACGACCTGGTGAAAAGGATCACGGGAAGGAAAGCCCGTCGGCGTGTCTTTGGGGCTATCAACGCTAACAAATTCAACCGGTTTGGGACACTCTGCTCACCTTTTCATGCACTAGCAACCGCAGTAAGTGTCCTTCCTGCTGGGTAGTTTTATGTTAAATACAAATGAGGCTTTTAGTTGCCAAGGTCCAACCTGCCATTAGCCATTCCCACAACATTTTCGGAATCAAGCCAGACTCCTGGTGAACAAGCTGTTTTTTTCATTATATTTTCCTTGTGGCTTTTCCTGTAACGCCGGAATGGGGACTCTAAGGCCTAGAGGCCAAATGAGGCCTCTGTCTTGCCTGGATCCAGTCCATGAATCTCGGGGTTCTCCCCCCCACCCCTTGTTGTTTGTGTCACGCTACCTACCTTTTTAATAACAGCACAGAAGATTCAAATGGAAAGAATTTTTAAAACCTATTTTCTTGTATGTATTCACTAGCAAATTTACCTGGCATGTTCGGGACATTAAGGAGAAGCTCAATGCAGGGGACAGTAGGTGTGGGGGTGCAGGAGTCAGAGTGGTGGCTTGGGCCCTGCAACTGGTCTGGTGGGGCGGGGGGTTGAGGGTCCACTGACAAGCCCCAGCCTCCAGCTGGCCCCCTCCATGCAGCTGTTCACAGGAGAGGGGGGCCGAGGCTTTGGGAACCAGCCCTGGCCTGCAGCTGCCGCCTCCGGCCCTGTAGCTGTTCTGGGGATGGCAAGGCTCTGGGAGCCTGCACCCCCCCCACACACAGCCCTGTAGCTGGTCCAGGGGAGTGAGGGTCCACAGGCCAGCGCTGGCCTCCAACTGCCCCCCCTCTCTGCACCTGATTGGGGGGAGGAGCAGGCTCCGGCAGCTGGCCCTAGCCTCCAGCATTCCCTTGCAACCGGCAGGCTCTCTGCAGGGGGTCGAGGCTCTGGGGCTATCCTCAGCCTCCAGCAGCCTTTCCACAGCCTGCGGCCCTTCAGCCTGTCTGGGGCCAAGCCATGGTTCCTGGCCCTGGCCTCTCCTCTTGCTGGTGCAGCTGCCCCCATTGGTCATCCTGCAGCAGAGGTGGGCAATAATTTGTATGAAATAATCATGATAGTACTCTGCAAATATGAACAGTATGTACATGCTAAGTGTGGTGTAAATGTCAAGTAATTAATCTGCAAAATAACTCTGTGAGGTAAATAGTGTAGTTCCCAATTTTATGGGCAGGAAAGTTGAAGCACAAAGGTTATCATAGAATCATAGAATATTAGGACTGGAAGAGACCTCTAGAGGTCATCAAGTCCAGTCCCCTGCCCTCATGGCAGGACCAAATACTGTCTCGACCATCCCTGCTAGACATTTATCTAACCTACTCTTAAATATCTCCAGAGATGGGGATTCCACAACCTCCCTGGGCAATTTATTCCAGTTATGACTCTGCGTTTCTCAAACTGTGGGTCCCAACCTCCCGGGGGGGTCGCGAGCAACTTAGAGGGGGGTTGCGGTATCACAAAGTTTGAGAACCCCTGGGTTATGTGATTTCCTCAAGGTCGCATCGTCAGTTACAACAGAGCAAATATTAGAAAACTTTGTTTCCCGCCAGGAGCCATCCACAAATTCATGGCTGTGTATTACAACAGAAACCCTTGTCATTCCAGATATGAAATATGCATTTTTAAAACACGTGTATCGTAGAGTTGTCAGTACGTGTGCAAATCAGACGTAACACCCGGCACTGAGACATGAAATACCCCTTAGCCAGAATATCTAGACTAATTCATTTCTACATAATGAAAGGTCACACATTGTCCTGACAGCATCAACATGGGAGGAAGTGGAGCTGCTAGGTTCTCTGGATCCTGGATTCGATTCACTATCCATGGCCAGGGAGAACTCTACTTCTCACCCCAAATGCCCCTGTGTTTGGTCTATAGAGGTTTAGGGTTTCCAGAAGTGGAGATGGTTGAAGAGAGAAGCCAGCTCACCCAGGGGCGGCTCAAGGCAGGCTGCGGCAGCTGGCGCCCCAGGCGGAACGCGCGATCGGCGCCCCCGCCTGCATGGCCAGCAATGGAGTGACGTCATCATCGGGCGCCCAGGTGCCCTGTTGAAGGTGTCGCCCTAGGCGACAGTTGAGTCGGTCTGTAATCACGGGCCATCCCTGAGCTCACCTATTCCCACCCCCCATAAATGCACTAGAGGCAGGGGGCCTACACACTTGCTGCGCCCCTGGGCCAGCGGGGGTGGGGGCAGCTCCATGCGCCCAGAAAGGGCAGGGGCAGGGATGGGGACTAGCCTCCCACAGGCAGCCCTCCCACCACTTGGATCTGCAGTGGTAATTTAAAGGGCTTGGGGCTTCGATTGCCGACATTGCTGCCATGTCAGCAGCGGCAGCCAGAAGCCCTGGGCCCTTTTGAATCGCCAGGTCTCAGGGCAGTTGCCCCTCCCGCCACTCCCCACATCTGTGGGCCTGACTAGAGAAATGTGGTTGCATCAACTTGTGTTGTTTCTCTTCTGTGGAGTCACCAGAAAGGGAGGCAGGGGTGTGTGCGTGTTTCATTGAATGACTTTTAAAAAAACACCCATTACAATGTCTCTCGGTGCTTGTACATAGATTACTGGAACCATGGAAATAATTTCACTGATCTCAAACTAAATCCAGAGAGATTCGACCCTGAAATTGGCTGTAACCACCCCATCATCAGAGCCTCAGACAAAACCCTGACACATACAGGCCGTGCTAAAATGGCAAGTGCTATAGAAACGCATGTGACAGAATGTATTTCTCAAGGTTGGCCTTTGCGTTCATTATGCATTTTTATTTCTGTCTTAGGAGATGCAGAAATTAACTTTACCTCAGGACTTACCCATGACCCCTCGGATGTTGAGCCAGGGTATAATCTGTACCACCGAGTCGGACTTACGGTCTTTACCACTAACCTTCCCAGAACTGGATGGTGAAAAGACCGAAGAGGCCAGTCTGAGTGAGAGAAAGAAGTCATCAGTCCACATGAAAACTCCTTTGCTTCCTCCATTGGTTAAACCTACTAGAGCTAGCCTCTCCCACAGTAAAAAGGCTAAAAGTTTCCAATTTCCTTCCCAGTTCCCACAGTAGCTGTCTCTGTTAGCCTGTACTAGATGTTAAGAGCTGGCACCTTCTGAAAGAGAATACCTGGATTCCATTTCTAGAACAATATGCTTTGTCTTTTTAGTATTAGACCCTGAAACATTATTTTAAGCATTCCCTTTGATGCCTAAATTCCTCTTTGATACACACATAAAGTACCTGAAAGAATATTTTTGTACTTTGGTCTGAAAATGGTGTAATTTCTACATTTAATAATGAACATAAAACAACTAACATGGGATTTTGTGAGGGGCAAAAGAGAAACCATCTCTCAACCTTTGACAGCTCACATTTGTATCCCTCCCAATTCTGAAAAATTCAGACTGCTGAGATAAAACCAAACCACTATCATTGTTTGCATTTCAAGTACCCTTTGAGACGTGTTTTAGTTCTTGAAAGGAGGTCTTGAATGTAATGGGGAAAATCAAAGCCAGGCAAAGACAGATTCAGCATCACTTTATTTTCAAGGGATATTTGTATTAGAGGTAATTATCTGGTAGTTACATGTCTCTTAGAAGTTACTTGGTTAATTATGTCTTTCCAATTAAGGCTAAATATTGTCATATGAGTCAAAAACTGCCTGTAGTTTATAAAATGTTGATCCTTAGTTATCGAGTAAAATCATAGTGTCTTCAACTATAATTATCTTATCATCTCTGTCACAAATAACTGTAATTGAGCAAGAGCTGCAATCATTGAAGATAGTTATTTTCTCCTATTAAAAAAAGGTGGGGGAAGCTGGACAGCAGTTGAAAGCTGTTTGCAGACACTCAGTAAATCAGAGGTGTGACCTTAGACACAGCAGTCTAGCAGCACAGTGTGTCTCCATAAGCTTTCTAGAGGCTGAGAGCAAATCTGGCTAATATAAACAAAGCAACATGACTCAAAGTGCTATTAAAAAGAAGAACGTGTCTCTGGATGTTTTGTCCATGGCTTGGTTGAAAGGTGTTCATGATTGCATTCATAGTGAAGGATTCTGAGCCATTAAAGCATCACAACCTAGAGTCAAGTAAAAATCAGAATTTCCATCCTCTAAGAAACGTTGGCATTTCGAGATTTGTTTTCAGCATGAATTGAGACCAAAAAAAAAACCCTCAAAAATATTGAAATTTGTCATGGACTAATCAGTTGTGAAAAGCCCCAGTTTGAAAATGTTGAAAGGGGAAATCATAATGGGAGATATAAGCCCTTAGTTGACTACCGGCATGAATCCCCTGATCTACAACTTCCATGGAGCATTGCAGCCCCATAGATGGGGGGGCAGGTTGATGTGGGAATATTATTTCAATGTCCGTGGTGGAACATTGAAAACATTGGGCAAACTTAAAATGTTTCCACAGAAAATGTTGACTTTGTGGAAACTAAATTTTCCATTGTGAACAAAAATTCATTTAACTAGAAAAAGCCTGTCTACCTCTAATGCTGGGTACGGCCTAACAGCTACCCAGCATGCAATTTGCCATTTTTCTTTCAAACTACAACCAGGTGCCCTGGTCTTTTCATTACCAAGTGGGATGGCAAATGCAAATCAAAATGTATTCTCCATCAAAGCACATTGGTTCTGTAGCTCAAAGGAATATAAGTGTTATATTACCTACAACTCAAATACTCTTCTCAAAAATGTGGTGCCAAGGTATCACCATGACAGGCATCTTAGAAATACCGGAAATGGAGGGATTAGATAGAAATACATATGAGAGCTATCGGAGTTAGTTCTTTGCAGATATGTTTGTATTTGAACAGATCTTGGCATTACAATTCAAGGCAGTGGTGTTTAAGTATGTATAAGGCTGGAGGCAGAACTGGAAAAATTATTTCAGTGAATCAGACTTCTTTAAAATGGTCTAAACACTCCCCCAAAGTCTCTGAAGTTGATGATGTTATGTAGAAAAAAGAAGAATTCAATCCTGCAGAGAGGAGAAATATGAAGACCAAGAGCCTATAAATGAGCCTATAAGAACTTGTTGCAGATGGCAAAGTTCATTTACCCAGCAAGTAATTTTGAGTTTCATAAAACAAGAAGGCTCTATGGACCAGTCTCTGAAGTCCATAGAAGATGGCAATTTCACTGTGGAGCCCTAAAAATATCTCCAAGTCAAGTGGAACTGGGAAGTTCATGAGGGTAGTGAGGTTAGTGATTTCAGCAAAAGCACAGAAATGAAACCAAAAGCCCCGCAATTAGCAATTCTGAAGTATTTTTGTCAGGCAAAAACCTTGAGGCTTGGGGGAAGCTTTGGGTCATATGATCCTCATGTGCAAAGGAGGTTGCTAGGTGAATCTCAGTTTGTAAGTAACCCCAAACAACCTCTCTCATAGCAATGGAGAGCCACCTATGCATTTTACTGCACTGTGCTACACCTTATGAATTGAGCAGGGGGCTAAGCAGACAAAGAGCTGTCCGCTCCAGCCATTGTGCGGGGAATAAAAATAAATGTCCACCAAGAAACTGAAGATACTTTTTTCCTCACACAGACTCCCACACTATAGCCACGCATGGCCAAATCCTGAAAGGTAGATAACCATACAGTCCCACAGAGAAGAGCAAGGGAGTAGATGAGCGGGAGGGGGGTAATTTTTGATGCGGGAGGAGGCCGCTCCAAGATTTTGGTAAGTGGTCAAGGTGCACTATTCTATGGAGGGGGTGCGGCGTCTGGGAGTGAGGTTAGATGCAGAAGGGAGCCGGGGACTGGAGTAGGGAAATGGGGAGCAAGAGAGGATGTGGGGCCTGAGGAGGCACGTGGGTGAAGGAGGGGGTTGTGACTGGGGCGGGGGATTGAGGTGAAGGGTCGGGGAGGGGGTGTGGATGCAGGAAAGGACGCTGACCTGGGGGAGGAGTGTAGGGGGAGTGCAATGTCTGGGAAGGAGTTGTGACCTTGGGGAGCGGGGTTGCAGAGGGTTTGGGTGGTGACATAGGGCAGCAGGGAGTGGTGACCTGGGGCAGGGAATTGGGGTGGGGGTGGGGTACCAGAGGCAGGCTGTCGCTGGGAAGCACTTACCGAGGCAGCTCCCACCCAGTAGCCCAGTGGGCACCTCAGGCCAGCTCCCTGCTTGCTGCAGCCACAGGCCGCTCAGAGCATCTCGCTCCTGGGGCCATGCTCTGTGCCTTGTGCCCCTTGCTGGGGGAGAGACTTCACGCACTGCCCCCGCCCCCCCCCCCCAGCACAGTCCTTGGTTCCAGCCAATGGGAGCTGCAAAGATTGTGCTGGGGATGGGGGGCAGTACACAAAGCCTGTCCTTCCCTTCCCCCGCAAGGCACGTGGCTAGGGTCATCAGGTGGCAAAAAAAAAAATACCGCACACACTTGATCTCAGATGGGGGGGACACTGGCTGGGAGGGGAGCGGGGCTGGCTGGGAGGATGTGGGGGGGAAGTGGGGCTGGTGGGAGGGGATCAGGTGCAGTGAGGCTGGCCGGGAAGAGGTTGGGGGGAAGCGGGGCTGGCGGGGGGAGGAAGCGGGGGGAGAAAATCAGCCAGCAGGGAGTGGGACTGACCCAGGTGCACGCAGATCCCGGGGCGCTGCCCATCCCGCGCATGGTCCCAGAGAAGCACAAGCAAGTCCAGCCCCAGGGATTCCCTCCCATCCCGGCCCCATGTAGTTGCGTATTGCCTGGCTGGTAGACTCACGCAGCGGGAGTGTGTCTACCAGCCAGGCAGTTCGCAACTACGTACTGATACTCCTAATAATAATAAAACTTACCTAATTCGAAAATACCAGACATTTTATTTACTTAAGTTTTTTCCTGGCTAGAACCCTCAAATACCGGACTATCCAGTTCAAAACTGGACACCTGGCAACCCTCCACATGGCTCCAGCAACCAGCTGCTTTGAGTGACCTGGGGCTGCAGCAGGCAGGGAGCGGGCAGCGAGCCAAATCCAGCAGCTTGGCGGGCAGGATGCAGCCTGCAGGCCATATTTGGCCCTCCCCTAGCATAGATGCATGAGGCCTTCAGAGAAATGAAAAGGGAGCCAGTTGGTGAAGGTGCTCAGGAATTACCTATTGAGATAAACCTTAAAAGAAAATGATCGGCATTCATTTTCCACCAGCCACTTTTTCCCCCGGTGTTCAGAGGGCACCTTGAATATGACTTATGGATTCTGTAAGCCAAACAAGGACTGTTGAATCAGCAAGCAAAGAGGAAAAGTATGGTGTGTTGCTAGAAACAGGCAATTTGCAGACTTTGCAGAAACAGCTGGGGCTTATCTAGATGACAATTAAACGTGTTCCCTGACCAGTTTTCATACAAATATTAGACAGTTTTATGAATAAGATCAGTCTTTACTATGACCCTTGCTGGGGCTCCAATTGCAAAAGTTTTCAAGCCTCATGCTTCAGGGGTCGTGCAGGAGACCACTGTGGTCAGGAAGAAATGTTTGCTGCATGGCAGCATTGCACAGCCTGGGTGAACGAGTCCATTTCGGAGCCACCTGTATGTGTGACATGGAAGTAGAAATGTGAACATGAGTGTTATTGGGGGGAAGGCAGTGCTAGATTTATGCACAAGTTATGTAAGCTACAATTCAGAATCTCAAGTTAAGAGGGGCCTCTATCTACAAAAAATTACTAGTTTTAAGTTGCATCCTCGCCTATGTACCAGTTTATATGCAAATATAAAACTTTATCATTGCTATTTTCATTGTCCTTTCTGTTAATGTACATTTTTTGGTAATGCGATGGGGGTCTATTAAACTTGACATATCTTAGGGCATCAGTATGTCTTAATCCAGCCCTGGGTGAAGGGATGACGTGAAAGATCACCAGCAAAATCTCACCTAGCATGGGGACAGTGGGTGTTCAGCATTTGCATAGTGTAATATGCAATTATATGAGCCCCAGGTGACTTGTGTGTGCTTGTATTCTTAAATGGAAACTTTCTTTGCTCATTGACTTACGCTCCGAGAGCCTGAGATTCAGATTCATGGGTTAAGGCATGCGCCTCTTTTAAAAGTAACTCAAATTACTGTAATTTTCTACCTATTTCCTATGATGATGTACCTAGCTACACTGAAATTCCCCCAGGGGACTTTAATGAATAGCTTAGCCTGGGATATAATTTACTAAGATGTCAATGACACTCCCTGCATATCAACAAGATCTATTTCTGCTGCAGCTACCTGTGTTTATTGTGGTATTACCTCTCTCCTTACATTACACTAGAAAAGCCTTTTAGGGCTGTATCTCAGTAAAGCAAAGTATTTTACCTGAATGTCTATTTTTGCAATGCTCAGACACACAGATTGCAACTGCCTTAAGGGGATGGCTGCCGGCAGGGTAGAAAAGGGTAGAAAATGCTTTAAAATTCTTGGAAATCGCTGATAGGGACATAAGTGAAATGCCAGCAGTACAGCTCTGTGTCTACAAGCTCTGAACAGACTCCATGCTTAGCCAGAGTGGTGCTGTCTGTGCATCATCAGGAACCTCAAAAGGAAACGTTGCTGTCCTACATGGACTCGGCTGTGTTGGAAATACAGTAAAACTCTGATAGTCCTGCATCCAACTGTTCGGCACTCCCGATACTCCGGCATCAAAATGCCAAGCGCTCCTGACCAACTGATTAAAAAGCCAGCTGCTCAGTGCTGGCTGTAACCAAAGGGAGCATAAGGTTGGGGTAGGGGAGGAGGAAGAGGATCAGGTTACAGCATGGAGGAGATGCGAAGAGGAAAGGGGAGGAGAGAGGGAGGGAGATTGTGTCTTGGCCAGCTGTTAAGCCCCGCAGCTGTACGGGACCTCCTGATTCTCCGGCAAATCTGATAATCCGGCACCACCTAGCTCCAAAAGGTGCTGGATTATTGGAAGTCTACAGTACAATAGAATTCGCCTCCTGAGTGCTATTGCATTTATCCATCCGGTTCCCACTGAAATGTGTGAGATGGAATCAAAACCTCCAAAAGAGTTCAGAGATTTGGGTGAAAGCTCATGTCACTTATGCCTGGCACCAGACTGATTGACCACAGCCCTTACTCTTCAAATTGCCAGATATAGACACAGCCCAAAACACTTACACATTTCTTGCAGAACATTTTGGCTCATGCTTCTTCATTCATCGTGCACCAGGCCAGCCCAAGGAACCGTGCCTTGCAAGAGAACAAAGAGGGTCTTGAAACTAAAGTGTACAAGGAGGTCTGAGCTGGAACCCCAGGTATGCCATAGACTTTCTCTGCAGCTGAGGGTGGGCTATTTAATTTTTCGGTGTCTCAATTTCACCTCCGAGCTATGAGGATAGTCCTGCTCCTTTGCCTGGTCAAGCTCTTTGGGGAAAAGACTTTCTCTAGCACAGGGCGACTCCACACACGGCCCGTGTGCAGCCTGCAGCCTGTTCGTTTGCGGCCCATGGTGCATTTTGGGTTTACATGGGGCTCAGTACGCAGCCCGTGGGTGTGAGCCTTTGAATGTGGTCTCCACTGGGAACACACTCCACAATGGCGAGGCGTCTCCCAGGCAAGGTGAGCATTGAAAGACATAAGCGGACAGGCTGGCTGGAACAGACGGGTACAGGATGTCGGCGTTTCTACCCCCAGGGAGGCGGTGCCAGGAGCACCGGGACACTGTGGGAAGTGATGGCTGCTTAGCCTTGTGGGCGGAGCCTGAGAGGTGCTGACTGGCTCACGCTGGCCACGTTTGGGTCCAGCGCGTGGCTTACGGCTTAATTTTTGTATTCATGCCCAGAAGTGTGAAAGATGCTATTTACATATATTTGCATGTCTATGCAACCGCACTTAAGTTGCAGCCCTCGGAATGCGCTGCGAGTATCATTGTGGCTCCTGAGGCTTCTAAAGTTGAGTAGCCCTGCTCTAGCATGTGTTTGTACAGCCCCAAGCACAACGGTGCTTCAGTCTTGACAGGTGCCTCTTGGGGCTATTGCAATACAACAAGAAAATCAGCAATTGTTCATCAGGCCAGCAGCTCAGCTTCAGGTGTGCAACTCCAGTTACACAGAATACGTGGATGGCGTTGGCTTGCCATAAGCCGAGCTTGATGGCGTCCCCACAGCAGGAGGCTGACAGGACCAAATGCTCCTATTGGCTTCCCTTACACCTGGCAAGAGCCGCAGGACTGGACACCGGCATGAGCACAGTCTGAGTTTGATTTAGGGAGTCTTAACTAGACTCGCTAAATCGAACTCCAGAAGATCGATCGTGGCAGCGGCAATTAACTCCTCACTGGAAGGTGCAGTAGAAAGATCAAGTGCTGTCAATTTTTGAGGGCGCAGCTTTAAAGTGGGGTATAGAGGAGCTAGACACGTGCTCCTCTCAGCATACAAACTCTGACCTTGGGGCACCACGCAGGTTTGGTCACTTAGCTGCTCTCTGCAGAAAAATGACCTTGAATGAGTCATATCCTTTGAAAAGAAGCCACTGAATAACAAAAGCCACATCCTTCTGCCTACAGACTTCGCTTTGGTTTGATTTGTTTCATCCTGCTCTGGATTTTGACCTTTCTGCAACCACAGGACCCAAGAACTCTCCAGGAAAACACACAAACCTTTGCCACGGTTTCCTGTGCCTGGCAGGGCATTCGTGTCGTCTTCTTCTCCACTGACAGGCATGCTGCCGGATGGGTTCTCTGGGGACTATGTTCCATTTGACACACTGTTGACTTAAGAGAAAAACTAAACCTACTCTGTCTTTTCCAGGCAACGGTAATAATCCACATCAGGCTGCTTTTCCTTCGTTGGCGGACGGTGTGTGAAAGGTCAATGCCACTCTCATTTAATCTTGCTGTGGGATATTTGTTTGGTCAGGAGTGCTTGACTTTAGAAGGGACCTTTTGGACTTTAGCTGTTCATTAGCTATATGGGTCAGCCCACTCCAGTGTGTGCTTTGCTTAAACTACTTTTCCCTGGGGTTATGGAGGAAGTTTGTTGTTTGGCTACGCCACAACCTGAATCTTCATGCAGCTGCAAGAGATTCAGGCCTGGTCCATGTGAGAAAATTAGGTCAATTTGAGTACGTTGGGCAAGGATGCGGAATATTCACACCATTATTAAGCTGACTTAAGTCTCTAGGTAAACAGTGCTAGGTCAAAGGAAAATTCTTCCATCAACCTAGCTATGGCCTCTGCCAGAGGAGAATTACCTGCTCCAACTGGAGAATCTACAGTCTGTCATGTCTACCCTGACCTGTTTTATCTGCCCACAAACTATAGACCAGTGGTCCTCAAAGTTTTTAAGTCACAACCCCCTAGCCTAACCCGTAATGGAACCCAGTGTCCATGCTGGCCCCAGGAGCCATGGTTAGAAGCCAGGACTGGGAGCCGGATGGGAGCAGGGGCGGCCCAAGGAGGGCTGCCGGCAGCTGGCGCCCCAGGCGGAATGCGCGATTGGTGCCCCTGCCTCCACTGTCCTCAATGGTGTGATGTCATCATTGGGCGCCCGTTTAACGCAGCGCCCTAGATGACGGCCTAGTCGACCTATACGCACGGGCCGCCCCTGGATGGGAGCCACAGCCTGGAGCAGAGCTATGGCTGGGAATGAAGCTGCTTGGGGCCCAGGCTGGAGCCATGACCAAGAGGAGGGTTGAAGCCAGGAATGAGAGTGGAGCCACAGCTAGGCCTGGGGGCAGGGCTGGAGTGGAACTGGTGGCAGAGTGGGGTTATGTAATGCTCCTTCTCTAGCTCATCGTCCAGGCCAGTGTTCACTGTAAA
Organism: Pelodiscus sinensis; assembly: GCF_049634645.1. Taxonomy (NCBI): domain Eukaryota; kingdom Metazoa; phylum Chordata; order Testudines; family Trionychidae; genus Pelodiscus; species Pelodiscus sinensis. Next base: position 23,491,387 of record NC_134730.1, on the reverse strand, counting down.
CTGAGCTCTTGGGCAGCCACCCAGGAGAGATTCAAACACTGCCCCACTGGCTAGCAGAGAGCCCACGGACAGCAGCATGTGTTTCCTCTGTGCACGTCACAAAATTTATTCTGCACATAGAAGGAAAATATTAGAGGGAGCGCTGACCTAGGTCCCACCACATGCCCCTGAAGGTTCCACCAGGGTGTGCCCTACAGTTTGGGGAACACTGCCATAGATTCTTCAGTCTTCCATTTCCCTGTGGAGACAAACACACAATTTTTCACTGAGGCTGAGACCTCGTTATCCATTGTACAATGCCTCCTGTGTCACATCTCCCAGGTGTACCTCAAAAAATGGTGACTAAATTAGTCCAGAGAGGAATCAGAAAAATACCTCTGACAGTGATTAACAATAGGGGACTAGTCCATCTGAATCTGAAGGAGAAATGACAGCGAGGAGTACTGGTGCCAACAGGGGTGCCCTCAGCATTCAATTTAGTGGGTCTTTACTAGACCCGCTAAATCGAACCCCAGAGAATCAATTGCCAAAGTGTTGATCCTCTGGTAATCGTGGAGACATGGAGTAAGTACAAGTCACTATTTCTGTGGAGCTGCTCCATTCTGAGGTATGACTGAGACAAGTGTTTCTTAAAGAAGCAGTGCATTGTTCATAAGATTTCTCCAGCAGCTCTCTCTCTTACACACACACGCACTGTGTCACACACCCACATGCACAGCCTGCCACACATCCAGTCTCTGTGCCACGCACATACACACAGTCTGGCAAGCACTGGATCTCTGCCTTACATGCATAAGAACAGCCAGACTGGGTCAGACCAAAAGTCCATCTTGCCCAGTATCCTGTCTGCCGACAGTGGCCAATACCAAATGCCCCAGAGGGAGGGAACACAATAGGTAATCTTCACATGATCCCTCTCCTGTCATCCATTTCCAGACAAACAGAGGCTAGGGATACCATTCCTACCCATCCTAATAGCCATTGAAGGACCTATCCTCCATAAATTTATCTAGCTCTTTTTTGGACCCTGTTCAAGTCCTAGTCTTCACAACATCCTCTGGCAAGGAGTTCCACAGGTTGACTGTGCACTGCATGAAGAAAAACTTCCTTTTGTTTGTTTTAAACCTGCTGCCTATTAATTTCATTTGGTGACCCCTAGTTCTTATTGTGGGAATAAGTAAAGTACGGTCACTGTACACACACACACACACACACACACACACACACACACTCTGCCACACTCACTCTCCCAGTCTCTGTGCCACACACAGTCTCACACATGTAATCTGTCACAGTCTCTGTGTCACATACACTCACACATACAGTGTCTCTCTCATACACTTTCCCTAGCCCCCAACTCTGCCCCTTTTGTCCCAAGGCCCACCCCTTTCAGTGGCCTGGAGTTGGCCCCTGATGACCTTCCAAAATTTGTGAAGTGCCCTCCTGCAAAAATGATTGCCCTACTTTATAGTACAGTGGTACATGCACCTTCCAGACTAATGCAAAGATGCAAAAAACTCCAGTGGGTCTGAGCAAGGCAGCCTGCTCCCATTCTGTTAGCACCGTATAGTTATTGTATCACTTCCCTGGTTACTTTTCCACCTTGTTTTATGGTAAGAGCAAGTAACTTCCTTTACTTTGTTCTTTCAGAAACAAAAAACAGGACTATGTAGCGCTTTAAAGACTAACAAGATGGTTTATTAGATGATGAGCTTTCGTGGGCCAGACCCACTTCCTCAGATCAAATTGTGGAAGAAAATAGCCATGACCAGGGCTTGATGAGCTGCAGCGAAAGCCACTCGCCAGCCCCGCACTGCACATGCGCAAGAGCTGCATTGCGCATGCACGCGCTGCTGGTAAATGGGGCATTGGGCTGAAATCTACTCGCCACAGGCGAATACATTAAATAGATTGTCGAGCTCTGGGCATGACCATATATACAAAAGGGATACAATCAAAAAAAGCGAACACATATAAAAAGGACAAATCAAATTTTAGAACAGAGGGGGGGGAAGAAAATGTCTGTGAGCTAATGATATTAGAGGTGATAATTGGGAAAGCTATCTTTGTAATGGGGGAGATAATTAGCGTCTTTGTAAAGACCCCAGCATAAAGAGTCAAATTTAAGCATGAATGACAGTTCAGAGGTTTCTCTTTCAAGCCTGGTGTTAAAATGCCTTTGAAGCAGTATGCAGGTAATCAAGTTGTTGAGACAATGCCCTTTCTGGTTGAAATGGCAAGAAACTGTTTTATCTTTGTGATACTGTCTGATATCTGTTTTGTGGGCATTGATTCTTTGGCGAAGTGTCTGAGACGTTTGTCCAATGTACATAGCAGACGGACACTGTCGGCACATGATAACATAAATTATATTTCTGAATGAGCAGGAATATGTGTTCTTAATCTTATAACTGAATTGGTTAGGTCCAATAATGGTGTCAGCAGAGTAAATATGTGGACAAAGCTGGCAACGGGGTTTGTTGCAAGGAAAAGTTCCAGGGTTGGTATTAGTGTGGTATGTCCTGTGGTTGTTGGTAAGAATCATCCTGAGGTTAGGTGGTTGTCTGTAGGAGACTATGGGTCTGTCTCCCAGAGCCTCTCAGAGTGTAGTATCCTGTTCAAATATAGGTTGTAGTTTATTGATAATGTGTTGGACGGGTTTAAGTTGGGGGCTATAGGTGATGACAAGTGGTGTTCTATTGTTGGTTTTCTTGGGTCTTTCTTGAAGTAGATGGTTTCTGGGTATTCGTCTGGCTCTTTCAATTTGTTTTTTTATTTCTCCAGGTGGGTAATTGAGGTTTATAAATCCTTTATTCTGAAATTTGATTTGTCCTTTTTATATGTGTTCACTTTGTTTGATTGTATCCCTTTGATATATATGGTCATGCCTATTTTCTTCCACAATTTGATCTGAGGAAGTGTGTCTTTGGCACACGAAAGCTCATCACCTAATAAACCATCTTGTTAGTCTTTAAAGTGCTGCATAGTCCTGTTTTTTGTTTCAGCAAGACTAGACTAACTCGGCTACATCTCTATTATTTTTGTTCTTTCAGTGCATGTTACTGCAGACCCCAGCACAAGGCATCCTCTGAGGCATGCAGGGATTTTTATTCTCCGTTGAACATGAGTTAAAATGTTTAAAGTATGTCCTGGGTTTTTTCTCATGCCATCACATGCAGAGACACACAAGGTTAGCAAGTCACAGTTCCACTTGCCAGAGAGAGAAAAAAATATAGATATATACCCTTGCCTCTGTGATTTCCACTCCAATTCATCTGATGAAGTGGGTTTTAACCAAGAAAGCTTATGCCCTAATAAATCTGTTTGGCCAGGCGCACACTATGGTGGAAGGCCAGCTTAAGATACTCAATTCCAGCTATGTAAAAAATGCTTCTGGAGTTGACATACCTTAAGCTGAACTTGGCACCATCCTCACAGCGGGAGGTCAATGCAAAAAACGCTCCCATCGACTTCCCTTACTCCTTGTGAGGAGTAGGAGTACCAGCATCAATAGGAATGCCCTCAGTGTTTGATTTAGCAGGCCTTTGCTAGACCCGCTAAATCAAATGCCAGAAGCTCAACTACCGCAGGGTCGATCTTCCTGCAAGTGGAGGTGTGGCCATAGTGTACTTCCACACCGTACGCTGTTGATTTTCTACATCTAAAAGCTGATGTTTTGCTCATAAGGATATCTGTTTCTAGTTTGGGAAGAGGTAGAATCATAGAATTACAGAATCCTAGGGCTGGAAGAGACCTCATGAGGTCATCAAGTCCAGCCCCCTGCGCAAAGCAGGACCAATCCTAATTACATCATCCCAGCCAGGGCTTTGTCAAGCTGAGACTTAAAAACCTCTAGGAATGGAGATTCCACCACCTCCCTAGGCAACCCATTCCCGTACTTCATCACCCTCCTAGTGAAATAGATTTTCCTAATGTCTCTTGGCTTTCAGAACCATCCATGTAAGCAGCAGGAACGGCCATCTCCATGCACCCTCTGGACGTGGTTGTATTGTCCCCTCTAGGGTAGTGGTTTTCAAAATATGGGTCACAACCCACTACTGGGTCCCAGAGAGCCAGGCACTAGGTCGCTTTGCTGTAGGGTGATGGTGCTGCACCCCGCAAATGGCCAGCAATGAGTCTAGTTCCTAGAGGGCTAGGGGAGCTTCCAGGGGCTCCAAGTGCTGTCCCTGCCCTAAGCATCAGCTTCCCACTCCCATTGGCTGGTTCCTGGCCAATGGGAGCTGTGGGGTCAGGGCCGTGCCTGCGGGCAAGAACACCACACTGAGTTGCTTGCACACCTTGCTTGCTGAACCTGCTGCTGGCTGCATCTGGGGCACAGTATGGTCTGTGGTGCAGGAACAAGCAGGGATCTTGCCTTAGCCCCCCGGCAGCCCTGCCGACCGTGAGCTGCTGAAAGTCAGTCTGCGCCCTGATCTCCTGCCTCAGCCCTGCACCCACCTTTCATCTTCTCCCGCTGTTCAGCAATGTTTGTCCTTCTAGTAAAGTGCTTTGAGATCCGCGTACAAGCCCTCCGCATTCTCTTTAAGGAAATGATGGATGAACCTATTAGGAGGTTCTCAACACTGCCTATTCCAAGCCAGAGTTTCTCTTGCCAGCCACCTTTCAGAATCAGGTTTAGTGTTTAGTTACAAGGCTACATGTGGTCCCCATCCCACCAGCATTCCTAGTTTCTTTTTGCCTCAGAGTTTCATAGTAACATCAAATAATAAATAATTAAATTAAATTAAATTAAATAAGGCATCTCTTGCTATTTAAAAGCTACTAAGCCCACTCCACACACAATTAGCATTTTATCTTATTAACGATTCTAAAGCCTTCCACTTGAATCCAAAAATAATTGCACTCAGCAAGAGTTGAGGAATAATTTTTTTTTCCCTAATCATGGAACAGATGTTCCACTGAGACCGTTATGTGGTTAACTACCAATAAAAGTAATTAACAAACTAAATGCTGATTAACGAAATCATATACTCAAACGAACGCCATTTTGAGAGCTAGATGGCTGCCCTTATTTTATCTTTCAAATATAAATAGATTTTTCCTTCCTCTTTTGTGAATGTTCTAGTAGCTGAAGACTGCTTCTTGCTGTCTTCTAGGCCATGTTTAGACTATGGAGACGATTGACACTGCAGCATTCGAGCTACTGGCGTTGGATTTATCAGATCTAGTAAAGTGGTGTGGGAAAAGTGAATAAGGAAAAGTTATTTACTAGTTCCCATAACATAAGAACCAGGGGTCACCAAATGAAATTAATAGAGAGCAGGTTTAAAACAAACAATAGGAAGTTTTTCTTCACACAGAGCAATCAACCTGTGGAACTCCTTGCCAGAGGATGTTGTGAAGACTCAGACTTTAACAGGGTTCAAAAACAAACTGAATACATTTATGGAGGTTAGGTCCATCAATGGCCATTAGCCAGGATGGGTAGGAATGGTGTCCCTAGCCTGTCAGAGGCTGGGAATAGGTGATGGGAGAGGGATTGCTTGAAGATTCCCTGATCTGTTCACTCCCTCTGGGGCATCTGGCATTGGCCACTGTAGTGCAGACCTGGCCTAAGTCAGCTCTTTGTAGATGAAATGCAAGCTGAGCCAGTCTCCAGCAAACTAAAGTGTTGCTTAAGAGATCAATGTCTATTCCAATCCACCCCAACCCATACAAGTCAAACAAATAGATCTCCATCTTTCCCTTTGTAAACAATGAGTACATGGCAGATGGAGATCAGAATGGATGTCCACCAAACCCAGCAATAAATGGTTGATCTCCATCTTCCTTCATAAGTCTTGATCTTCAATTCCCTTCGGGGTGATTTATCTTAATAATGTGGAACTCCTTGCCAGAGGATGTTGTGAAGATTAGGACTTTAACAGGGTTCAAGAAAGAAAGAACTACATTCATGGAGGATCTTAGGCCTATTTTATAAATCTGAAGGAACTCAGTCATCGCTGACGGGGTTTGGTGGGGATGGTGTGCTATCAAACATGTGAACTCACATTGCATTTAAATGGGTGAATGTAATGGGATGTATCGACTACACGGTATTGAGCAAGTAGAACATCCCAAAAATATGCCTGGACATCAGCATCTTCCTGGATCTTGGACAAATCATCCTGTGACTGACTCATGTATTGAATGTGGATTTCCCTCATGTACTCTATACAGCTTCCTTCTGAATTTTAAAGACCAGAACTGCTTGTTTTCATCAATCTATGAGACTTTGTCAATAAGTCTGGGCCAAAATGCTGGCTCTGAAGAACCATGAACTTTGAAGATGTTTGGCTCCCGAGGCAAACTTTACAGCATGGGTGTGTCTCTGTTCCCAGTGCTTATGAGCCAACCACTATTACTGTTCGTGGTCGATACATTTCCTTTATAGCGCTGTGCCTGCTGGAGAAAAACACGCTATGGCAGAATCTCCTGGCTCATCAGAGCACTGCAAAGGGACCTTAACCCACCTCTGAAGAGGATGAGGAGGATAAATGAGGATCCTGAGCGGCCATAAAGCTGTTATAGTGAGGAGTTTGTCAGAACTACCTACAGGCAAGGAATGAAAGGTGAGTAGTTGTTAACAGTATAAAGTTGAAATGAGCCCACAAAAATAAAAGCTGTATGCTATTGCTACCTATAATCATGTGCTAGGCTTTTTTCCTAACTTACGCCACATCTATATTGGCAGAGAAAATCGATGTAAGATATGCATTTCCAACTGCATGAATTGTGTAGCTGCAGTTGGCATACTTTGCCTCAGCTTTCTGGGGTGGCCCCTCAGCGGGAGGTCAATAGGAGAAACACTCATATTGATTCCCCTTACTTCTAATGGTTGACAAGGGTGCCCTCAGCATTCAATTTCGTGGGTCTCTACTAGACCTGCTAAATCAAACCCCGGAAGATCGATCACCAGAGCATCAGACCTCCAGTAAGTGGAGACAAGGCCTTATTCCCTCTTTACAAAGCAACCTTTTTCCAGAAAAAGCCATGCAGTAAAGGGAAGTTTGTCACAATGTAATTTCACTGATTATATTTATCATCTCTTGCTTTCTTAGCATGTGTTTTGATTAAATTTCATGCACGCGCCAATAACAAAACCAGAAATATCTGTTTTCCTTTCCCCACGTATTCAACTCTGACATAAATGATTAGTAAACAGTTAACTGACCTATAATATAACCTGCAGGGGATTTTTTTCTTTAATTGTTGGGGGGGGGCGTATTTATTTATTTATGTATGCTAGTGAAAAGTGCTAGATTGACAGAACCAGTGACTGAATTCCTCTGTTTCTTCAGAGAAGCAGGTGCAACAAAGGCAAGAAAGAGGGACAATGTTGCCTAGGAGACAGAGCAGGACTGATGTTGAATTGGAGTCCAGAGAACTAGGTCCTATGTCTAGCTCTGTCACTGATGTGCTAAGTGACTTTGGGCAAGTCACCTCCCTGCTCCATGCCTCAGTTTCCCCATGTGTTAGAATGATCATTTTTTTAAGCTCTGTGAGATCTACGGATGGACCTTGCTGAAAGAGCTGACCAACGTTAGTTCTGCGGCTTCTTCCACATACTGCCTTTATGAGGGGTTTCCCATCCCCACCCATAACTCCCCCCCCCTTGCCCCTGTCCCCCATTTCTCTGGCATGAGAAGATGGCTTAGGCTCCCTGGCCCAATAAATCCCCAGTCTCTCTTCTGAGACAGGAAACCTGGGTGCCAATTGGGTTAATACCTTGGGGGTGGGGTGGACTGCTGTCTCCTAGGAACTGTGCAGGTGATGGATTCATTCTGACAGCTGCAGTTTTCCGACAGGCAGAAGGGAAAGGGGGCAACTGTCCAGGGGCCGGTGATACAAAAGGGCCCGGACCTCCCAGCCGCCACCACCGCTACTGCAGCAGGAGTGGCAACCGAATCCCTCAGCCCCTTACATCACTGCGAGAGCGCTGCTCCGGTCAGCACTGAGAGCTGTCTAGCCCCAGCCCCGCCCCTTCCACCTAAGGCCCCACCCCTTACAGGGCTAAGGAGCAGTCCTCCTCCTCCCTCGTCTTACCCAGGGACCCAGCAAGACTGTTGGCCCAGCTGTTGGGAGCCATCTCTTTGGGTTCTGTTGCACGACACATCATAGCCTAGAGTTCTGGCCTGGGACTCAGGCTCTCGTACGCTCCTGGGCTACGTCTAGACTGGCATGATTTTCCGCAAATGCTTTTAATGGAAAAGTTTTTCGTTAAAAGCATTTGCGGAAAAGAGCGTCTAGATTGGCAGGACGCTTTTCCGCAAAAGCACTTTTTGCAGAAAAGCGTCCGTGCCAATCGAGATGCACTTTTGCGCAAAAAAGCCCCGATTGCCATTTTCACGATCGGGGCTTTTTTGTGCAAAACAAATCTGAGCTGTCTACACTGGCCCTTTTGTGCAAAAGGACTTTTGCGCGAACGGGAGCAGCATAGTATTTCCACAAAAAGCACTGATTTCAGACAGTAGGAAGTCAGTGTTCTTGCAGAAATTCAAGCGGCCAGTGTAGATAGCTGGCAAGTTTTTCCGCAAAAGCAACTGCGAAAAAACTTGCCAGTCTAGACACAGCCCTGTTGTCCAAATACTAATCATTCCTAGCACGCCTGTTCAAAGTACCGGGGAATCTTGCTTTAAAAAGTGACACCTTCTTTGCTGCCGCACCCGCTCTTAGAGCAGAACGGCACATCCCTCCATTTCGATTCGCGAGGTTCTGGAGCAGTGCTTCTCAAACTATGGTCGGCGGACCACTAGTGGTCCACGACCATCTTGCTGGTAGGCCGCGGGCTTGGTTGGAGTGCCAGCGCTGGCTTCCCGCTGCAAGTGGACGGGGGGGGACGAGACTCGCAGGCCAGATCCAGCTTGCAGGGGAAGGAAGTGGCTCCATATGTTGCCACTCCCCCTTAGCAGCGCCGGAAATTGCTCGCCCAGGGACTTTCCCTGCTGCTCTCATTGGTGGAACCACGGCCAATGGGAGCAGCGGGGGGGGGGGGGGGAGGGATGCCTGGGTGCAGTGGGAGGCATGGAGCCAGGTATGTACCCCCCATCTTGCTCATGCTCAGACCCTGCACTTCCATCCCCCTCATGCACCCTTTTCCCACTGAGACCAAGAACCCCACTCACATCCCACTACTGCACCCAACCTCCCACCCAGACTCCCCCCAACTTCAGCGCATTCCCGCACCCATTACGTCATAAGAACATAAGAACGGCCGTACTGGGTCAGACCAAAGGTCCATCTAGCCCAGTATCCTGTCTACCGACAGTGGCCAGCAACAGGTGCCCCAGAGAGGGTGGACCGAAGACAATGATCAAGCGATTTGTCTCCTGCCATCCCTCTCCAGCCTCTGACAGACAGAGGCCAAGGACACCATTTTATCCCCTGGCTAATAGCCTTTTATGGACCTAACCTCCATGAAATTATCTAGCTTCTCTTTAAACTCTGTTCTAGTCCTAGCCTTCACAGCCTCCTCTGGCAAGGAGTTCCACAGGTTGACTACACGCTGTGTGAAGAAGAACTTTCATCGTGGGTGTTTGGCTGATGGTCTGCAGAAAGGTCTGAGTTGGGCAGGGTGGGCCGCAGGCCTGAAAGTTTGAGCATCGCTGTTCTAACGCAATAATAATTTACTGTGGCACGATGTGATTGACAGAGCTAGTGGGGATCAATATCTATGCAACAGCGTTAGTTTTTGAGGGCTCTTGACGAGATGAAATAGACATCAGAATTCACTTGCTGATTAAAGAGCGCCCAGGTAACTAGGTTTGCCATGGGGACCAGAGGCCAATGAGTGTTTAGAAAGAGGCAGGCGTTGTTATTTCTATATAAATAGCTGTTTTGATGTTCTGGTACATTTTGTTTTCCCTTTGAAGGTTAGTTTCTTTAGAAAGATTTTACTGCTTCTTTCAGCAAAGTTGGTGGGCAGCCAATGGTGTTACAACTGAGCTGTAGATATATCAATTTGTAAAACACTTGGCTAGATACAAAGGCCTCTCTGCTTGAATGCAGGGGTGGGAACCTTTTTGGGGTTGGGGGCCACTCACCCACAGAAAAGTCAGTCGGGGCCACACGCAAGTGACAAGCAAAAAAACAAAAACAAAACACGCTCCTCACTGAGGTGGCCCCTGATGGAGGAGAAAGACAAGCCCCACATTTTCCTCACACACCGGAGCTGGCGGGGGAGGGGAGGTTCCTCACCCCTGGTTTAATGCATTTTGAAAATCAGTCCGCAGATTCAAGAGGAGGAGAAAGTATTTACTCAAAGTGACAATTAGGGGCAACACTCGGCCTCTCTTTTCCAGGGTAATTTGAACCTACACAATTTGTGTCCACAAATTTGCATTCAGATAGAGTTAAGCTAGGCCTCTGCCCTTCTTTGACTTTTCATTATGTGCAGGGGGGGGACATGGCAACACCATGGGACAACGGCAAAGGTTGTGTCATTTCTTTGCCAAACTAAAAACCGTCCCGAGTTTGTTCAGAAGGTCAGTGGCCCTTAGCAACGCTGCTTGAAGCCAGGGTGCGAGTTTTGCATTTGTGACACATAACAGAAAGCCAGATGAATTTAATCAGGGTTCATTGCAAAAATTGTGCACAATCTCCCTCTGTCACTTGGGTACCCGCTGGCTGTTCCCACGCCACATGCCTTCTCTGGTCTGAGAGAGTCTGCAGCGTGCAGAAGTTAAATGAGCAACTCCTAGATTCTGGAGTGTGGGAACACAAGCGCTGGTCTCCTGGCAGAGTCTAAGATCTCTCCTTCAAGCCGGGGCTACCAACCCTCAGGAGCCAGCTGGCAAAACTAGAGGAAGGGGGAACTGTGTTTAGAGCCCACCCTCAGCCAGTCAGAACACCAACCCACTACAAAACAGAGTCACTTTTTAACACAACCAGATGCCCAGACGAGGCATTCGGAGCATTTCCCTGTGGAAATATTAATGGTGAGTCAGGTCCAAATCCAAAACAAAAATCCCCTTGTTACAGTCCAGCCTGTGGGCATCGTTAGATTACACAGCTCCAACGGGAAGGCTTGGACGCTTTGAACCCACTTGCCCATATTAGGGCGGGTCACATGGTCACAGCCGCTCGAGGCAATTTCCTGCCTCACTGCTCCCAAACCATCGGAACAGGGGCTTAGCCCGACCTCTCCTTCCGCTATTGTCAACACAAAGCACAGCCGCTGCCAGTGCTCTGCCCACATCTGGCTGTAGCAGCCAGAAGGGCACGGATCCACCACTTTCTGCCCATGTTTCCACAGCACAGACTAGCTCCAGCTAAAAGGCTACAAGGGGAGTTACACAGGACCATCAGTCCTTGCTGCCTGTGGCAGGATTGCGAATTACAGGTTGAATCTCTCTAGTCCGGCACCCTGGGGACCTGACCCAGAGAATTTGCCAAACCAGGGGAGGTCAACGTTGTGTAGCAGCATTACCAGCACTGCCGCTGCTTACTGGGCTCTTGGAAGACATTCAGGGGTAAATTAGAGCTAGATAACAGCACAGAACACGGAGAGCCAGGACTGGTGGCTGTAAACAAACTTCATGGGACTGCAGGAAACTTGGCCACATCCATGATAAGTGGACATCCGGCTAACTAACATCAAGCAGGACCACGGATGTTACCAGACCAGAAAATGCCAGATTAGAGAGGTTCAACATGTACTACCAGTTTGGGTGGGTTTTGTGTCATATAAATTTGCTCCTAAGACCACCCTTTCCTTACACAACTACCATCTTGGTAAACGATGTCACTTTTGTACCCCTGTAAACATAAGGGCACAACCTCAAGGGTGGATGCAGTTACACTGGTATACAGATGCCTTCTATCAGTCTAGTTTTTTGTATCTTTCCTATACTACAGCAACTATATGAGTATAAGTAAAGTGATACCAGTATAATAATAATTAGCTAATTAATAATTCCTAGTTTTTATATAGTGCTTTTCAGCAGTAGATCGCAAAGCATTTTACAAAGCAGGTGAGTGTCATCATTCCCATTTTACTGATGGAAAAACTGAGGCACAAAGTGGGCTATAGAGTTAAAATGGTACAACTTTTTTATGTGGACAAAGCCTTAGATGACCAAACAACCATACAGTGGTGATTGGAGTGGTGCAAATAAGATTTTTTTTCTGTTTGCTGGAAATTCTGGGGGGAAAAAATTGTTTCAGGTTGAACTAAAAAAAAGAGAAATTTTTGTCCAATTGAAAAGCCAAACAAAAATCATGACAGGCTGAATAAAACATTTTGTTTGACCCAAAGCAAAATGATTCATTTGGAGTCTGAGGGGTTTTTTTTTTGTTTGTTTGTTTTTTACATATTTTACCTTTTTTTTAAAGATAAAGGAAGTTGCTAAATAAAAAGTAATTTTGAATCACAGAGTGTGTGTTTTGTTTGGAAAATGGCAGAACAAAATGTTTCCATATGTTCAGAGGGTCTTTTTTTTCCCACTGAAACAATTTGGCAAAATGGCTCCAATTCCCAAATGTTGTGTCACCAAATCTGTATTTTTCACTGAAAAAAAAAAATTCAGCTGAAAAAAGTGCCTGGCTCTAGGAGTCACGTCCAGCCAGGGAGGGATGGCACTTGGGGATGCATAGGGCAGCTAAAACCCACAGTTCAGCCATGTCAGTAAAACACAACCTTGGGTTTGTAACTCAGGGCCGTACTTTCCATGGCAACAAGTCACAGACATCTGAGGAATCACAGGGAATGCCCAGTTTAGTAAGAAACAGAAGAAGCCCTAGTGATGACTGTGTTTCATGGGCGGCGGGTATACGGGGTGGGGGAAAGCATTGACTTCCCAAACCACCAGCCTGGCCCCGCCCCCACTCTGCCCCCCAGAATGCCTACTGTAAGCGTTCTGGGGGCAGAGTGTTGCTGCCCCCAGCACCTGCCGTCCCCTGCTCCAGAGCAGGGAGGCTGGGGCCGCGTACCACCCGCCTCCCTGTGCTTGGGAGGGATGCCGCGCTTCCCTACCTCCCCAAGGTGCAGAGGAGGGGCAGGGAGGCAGCTTGGCTCTGCAGAAGGAGTAGGGATGGGGCTAGGAGCTGGCCTCTTTCATCCATGCTGTGCTTATTGGGCTAATAGGTATTAGCAATGGCTGCATCGGTAGGATCTGGAGCAGCCTGTCATTTCAGGATGCTCATATCACGCAAAATTATGTCTCTCTCGGGAGAGCGTAAATATCTCCCAGCAACGCATCACCTGTTAAAAGCAGAAGAATGAGTAGTTCGTCTCTTCCAGAGCACACGCCCTCCTCCGGCTTTCCCCAGATCGTTGTTGTTTCAAACAGCCAGGGACAAGATATCGTCCTCCTGCCAATCAAAAGAGCAGCAAAGAAATAATGCCAGCGACAGGTGATCTAAGGCTGGGCATATTTATGAATCTGCCAGTTAAAAGGCACTGCTCCGAGCACAGTACATTTTGCCACCTTTACCATTCCCAGGCTTTGCTGCATCAAAACCAGGCCTGTGAACGTTCAACGTGGAGCAGCATAAATCACCTGGGCGGCCAGGGTTAAAACAGCCAGGGAAATAACATTGTTCCAGGCAAAAGGTTTTCGTTGCTTGAGGTCGTCACGCAGAGCCAGCTCGAATAACCCCGGCGGTGGTCATGCAGAGCCAGCTCATATAAAATAGCACGCACCTTTGAGCAGCACTTGTTAATGGAGGCAAATTTTTCCTCCACTTAAAGCTGACCCCAAACACTCAGAGCAACCGGGATGTGTAATGCAGCCGTAATTACAGCTCTGGTAACAGCCCCTCGGGTTCCACTCTGCTGGCAAGCAGATGCTTGGTTACGCTCTCCAAATAGCAGCATACTGTCCCGTAGCCCAGTGTGAGACTACTTCTCAGCCCGGCCACAAACCCTCCAAAGGAAGGAGAAATTGAAGGAGAGGGAGAAGCATTTAAACCCAATTCTGCTCCTGTTTTAAACAATGGCTCGATTCCCTATATCCTCATTGGGAAAACAACAAGACTTTTATTCCTCATGAAAGATGCCCATGGGCAGCGGGGGAAGACCCAGCTGGAGAAGGTATGTCCTGCCCCTTCCAGCCGAGGCCCCGCCTCTTGAGCAAACTTCCCCCGCCCCTTGTGGAGCCAAGCCCCGCCCAACCCCAGCCTGATCCTTCATGGCCACCTGGAGGGCTGAGGCTGCCAGGTCACAGCCCCATTCCCCAGTGGCCATGGAGTATAGACATTTTTGGGAAGGCCATGCCTTCCCTTGCCTACCTTACCCGCCGCCCATGAAGGTGCCTGATATCAGCTCTGGAAAACTGACAGTCGGTATGGCCCAGGCACCAGGTCTGTCCTCCCCAGCCCAATATGCATCTGCTCTGACCTGCAGTGGGACAGTAGCCCAGTCTCCGTGGGCCGGAGGGAAAAAGCTGACTCGTTCTATTACCAGTTGTGAGGAAGTGAGGAATTTGTTGGGGTTCTCAAGGGGTTGCATGCAAAGGAGGTGGGACCAGGTGGCCAGAGAGATTCAGATAGTGAGCAGAGCCCACAGCTAGCAGCATGTGTTCCTAGGGGTGGTGCACATCCACACCTGCATCAGTGCACATAATAAAATGTATTGTGCACATGGATGGAAAAAATTAGAGGCAACACTGAGTGGGACTTGGCGTTCCTAGTTGTTACTGGTTTAACGAGGTGATCAGAGAGGGAGTTTGTTGTTACAGGGACCAGCGCAGAACTGGGGACCCCACCCAGTGGCCTGAAGAATGGAGACTTCAGTGGCTGGTGCCCTGGTGACCGGAAGACCCAGCTCGGACAGCACAGCCGGTTCTGGCCAGTGGGAGGACAATAGGCTGAGGAGAGAGGACCCTGGTGGCCTGACCAGTTGATTCCAGCGGGTGAGGAACAAAGGGCGGATGAGAGGAGAGGCGACTCAGGTGTCGCTCCTGGTTACCTGGACAGAAGACAGAGGCCGGGGGGAGGAGCTGCAGGGGTGGGGTATTGGAGGTGTGGCTGGAAGAAGGGCGCTTCTGCATTGGGCAGAGAGAGAACAGGCAGAGCCCACCCAGATGTACAGGAGACTTAGATGTGCGGGGCTGCAGGAGGCCAGGCCTATGGGCCCTGAGAGGTCCTGTGCTGAGTTCAGATGCTCAATAAACCCCCTCCCCATCCCCACCCCTGTTTTACACCAGCTGAGAGTCACTCCAGTCTAGAGAACGGGGCAGCATTATTCCCTCAGGCTCCGTCTATATTGCCAGTTTTTTCTGGCAGAAAATATGCTAATGAGGGGCTCATTAGCATAAGTCCCAATCTCATTAGCATATTTTCTGCTGTTTCTTTTGGTGTAAGGGATTTTTTGCACAAAAAGAAGCAGTGAGTACTTTTTTTGGTTTTTTTTTTTTTTTTTGCACAAAATCCCTGTGTTGCACAAGCTCCTTATTTCTCTCCGGGACAGGCATAAGGATCTTGTGCAAAACAGGGGTTTTGTGCAAAAAAAAAAAAGTCCACACTTCTTTTTGCACAAAAACCCCTTGTGCAAACAGAAGCGGCAGAAAATATGCTAATGAGATCATAACTTATGCTAATGAGTCCCTCATTAGCATGTGTTCTGCCAGGGGGTGGGGAAAGACAGGTGTGCCCATCAACCCTCTTGTGCCCATCAAGAAAGACAGGTGTGAGGGAGGCTCAGAGAGGTGGCAGGTACCCTCTGATGCCCATGCTTTGCCCATGAAGCTCAGGAAGGTCTGTTTGTCCCGGGAAGACGTCCAGTGTAAAATGCCTCCATTGGTGGAATTTATTCCCGTATGGGACACAGGGGTGAAAGTAACCTAACATTTCTTCTAGGCACTGTCCTATTGCAACCCGGGTCCCTGCCAGCTCTTTCAATAGCTCCGTGCTGGCTTTTGCCGTAGCTCAGCCAGCTCGTGCCGGAGCTGCGCACCAGGACACACCCGCTTCCTTTCACTTCTGAGGGGATGGAAAATAAGCCCCAAAGCGCTCCATGGGTATGTCTACACTACCCCGCTAGTTCGAACTAGCGGGGTAATGTATGCATACCGCACTTGCTAATTTGTTGGGTACAGATAGTTCGGAATGGCTACGTAGTTCGAACTATCTAGCCCGTGCCGCGTGTAGCCGCGCGGCACGGGGATCGCACTAGCCGGCTTTTAAAAATGGCAGCTCCGGCTTTATGCTAATGAAGCCCGGGAAATTCAAATCCCGGGCTTCATTAGCAAGTTCGGTATGCATACATTACCCCGCTAGTTCGCACTAGCGGGGTAGTGTAGACATACCCCATGGGATTTGCAATAGAACTTGGACCAGTATAACTGTTGGTAAAACTCACACCCCTCACTGGCAGAGTTATGCTGGTTGAAAACGGTAGGTCAACCAGGCCTTACATGAAAAAAATCTTCCATTTCCACCCTGATAGCTCTGGGCACCCTGCCAAAGAGTGGAGTGATAATGAAAGGGCCGTGCCTCATGGCCTGCCTGGGTTATCACAACTAGAGTTGGCGGGCACCCCTCCGTGTCACAAATCTCAGTTTACTGGACAGGTTCTAGGGCTACAGAGGGCAGGATATATGCTATTGAAAGCTTTAAGTATTAGGCTTTGGCTCTCACTCATTTTAGAATAAGGGCTTGTCTTCACTTCCCCCGAGATCAACACTGCGGAGATTGATCTCCTGGGATTTGATTTAGTGGGTCTAGTGAGGTCCCGCTAAATTGACTGCGGATAGTGCCCTCGTTGATTCCAGTACTCTACCAGGTCGTGAGGAGTAAGGGAAGTTGACGGATGAGTTTCTCCCATTGACCTCACGCAGCAAAGACCCCCTGGAAATTCGATGACAATACGTCCACTCCAGCTACGCTATTCTTGTAGCTGGAGTTATGTACCTTAGGTTGACTTTCTCCCCTAGTATACCCCAGGCCTTAGATGCTTTGAGAAAGCAACATAACAAAGAGTCACTCCCCACTAGCAAACCCAGTCGCTTGCATTCTTTTGCTAGGCCAGTGGTAAAATGGGCTTTCCTCCCAGGAAGAGGGAGCAAGATGATGGAGCTGTCTCTTTAAAGGAGGGCAGGCAGCGAGTATGACCATTTCCTAAAGTGGTCAAAAGGAGCAGCGGACACATCTGTGCTCAATCTGCTTTCCCCTCGCTGCCAAAGGCCTCGGTTGGAGCCTGTTGTTTCGTAGCTAACGTCACAGCAGAACCCAAGCCAGCAGTTTTTATTTCCTGAACTCTAATTACAGTCTAAAAGGTCACGCGATGGGCGAGGAGCCCAGCCCACCACGGACAAGGAGTTTCAGGAACCTCCTGGGAGACAGAGCCCTCGTGCGAGCCAGGAAGCCAAGTCCTCCAAAGCCTTCAGGCTCGCTGAGGCGACGTGGAGACCCGATGGGGTGTGGCAGGAACCATTCTGACAGGGGATGAAAACGTGGCCACCTGCCCACGTGCAGGAGAAACGCCAGGAAAGCCGCCAGCGAGCTACATCATCGGCTCAGACACGCAGAGAATGATTTAAACGCTTGAGTTGCAGCCCGGGAATGCCTGGGAATGCGCTTGGTCTGTCCCAGTCGGGTTTCATCTGCAGCTTTTGGGGATGTGTTTAAACCCCCTCCACATCTATTTTCCCTGTGACCGAGTCCTGAGTGGCTTTCTCCGCCTGCGTCAGACGCATGAGTTCTGTTCGGTGCTGGTGAAGAGTCTTGTCTCTTCCTTTTCCCCACCGGGTTATATTTTCACCAGCCAGGGCAGCTGCCAGCACAGGGGTGGGGAACCTATGGCCGGGGGCTGGATCCAACCTTGGGGAGCCCTTAGAACCCCCTTGTGAACCAGAGTCAGGCAAGCCAGGGATGGATCTGGCCCACAGGCTCTGTCTGATGGGGGAGGAAGTGGCCCCCCCTTTGCACCCCCAGTTGGGGAAATGGCAGCGCAGCTAAGCATTGCCTGGAGGCTTTTCCCCCACCGCTCTGATTGGCCTGCACCTGATCTCCCCTGCCCCCCCCAGCCCACTCCCAGACCCCCCCCCCCATGCACTCCTAAACCCTCCCTCCCATCCAGGCCAGCAACCCCCTCCTGGAACCCCTTATTTTTGGCCCCATGCTCTCATGTCAATGAAGTGGGGGGGGAGGGTTGTATTTGCTTCTCACATGTGTGTGGCCCCCGACTGATTTTTCTGTGGATCAGCGGCCTCACCCCCCACCCAACACAGGCTCCGCATCCCTGTGTCAGAACGAGGGCACTGGAAGCCAAGACTCCTACGTTCCGTGTGGTCTTGAGTGACTCACTTAGCCTCTCTGTGCCTCAGTTGCTCTAGCTGTGCCTCTCTCCCCTCCCCCACCCATTAAGGGTATGTCTACACTACAGCGCTAATTTGAACTAACTTAATTCGAATTAGTTAATTCGAACTAAGATCATTCGAATTAGCGCATCCAGACTTAAAAACTAGTTCGAATTAGCGTTTTGCTAATTCGAACTAGCATGTCCACACTGAGTGGGCCCTGAAGCGGGGTTAAGGATGGCCGGAAGCAGTGCCAGCAGGGCATCAGATGAGGACTTAGAGCATGGAGCTGCTGCCTCAGGCTAACCGAGGGCTGTGCTTAAAGGGACCCGACCCCCACTCCGGACAGACAGTTCTCAGGGTTCCCCGCTTGCAAAGCAGTCCTGGCTTGGAGTGCCCTGAGTGCCCACACGCAGAACATCACAGCACTCGGCCATCAGCCTGGCTGCACTTGCCACAGGCTGCCATCCGGGGGGAAGGGGGCAATCGGGGGTCTGCAGGAGAACTTCCACCCCCAGAAGCCCGCAGAGCCAGCCCAGTCCTCCCCATCGGGGGCTCGTACCCCATTCCTCCCTCACCTCCTTCCACTTACCCTTCCCTAGCCCCCCTTCCTGATGTACAAAATAAAGAAAACGTGTGGTCAAAAATAGAATCTTTCTTTATTGAACAAAACTGGGGGAGACTGGGAAAAGGAGGTGGGAGAGGGGAAGAGAGAGGCTGGGAGAGGGGAGGGCAACTAAAATGATCAGGGGTTTGGAACAGGTCCCATATGAAGAGAGGCTAAAGAGACTGGGACTTTTCAGCTTAGAGAAGATGAGACGGAGGGGGGATATGATAGAGGTCTATAAAATCATGAGTGGTGTGGAGAGGGTGCATAAAGAAAAGTTCTCCATTAGTTCCCATAATAGAAAGACTAGAGGACACCAAAGGAAAGGAATGGGTAGCAGGCTTCAAACTAGTAACAGAAAGTTCTTCTTCACAAAGCAAAGAGTCAACCTGTGGAACTCCTAGCTGCAGGAGGCTGTGAAGGCTACAACTAGAACAG
Organism: Pelodiscus sinensis; assembly: GCF_049634645.1. Taxonomy (NCBI): domain Eukaryota; kingdom Metazoa; phylum Chordata; order Testudines; family Trionychidae; genus Pelodiscus; species Pelodiscus sinensis. The sequence goes on along the minus strand of NC_134730.1, from coordinate 23,472,103 downwards.
AGTTTAAAGAGAAGTTAGATCAAGTCATGGAGGTTGGGTCCATGGAGTGGTATTAGCCAGGGGGTAGAAATGGTGTCCCTGCCCAAAGTTTGTGGAAGGCTGGAGATGGATGGCACAAGACAAATGGCTTGGTCACTGTCTTTGGTCCATCCCCTCCAGGGTACCTAGGGTTGGCTGCTGTCGGCAGACAGGCTACTGGACTAGATGGACCTTTGGTCTGACCCAGTACAGCCATTCTACGCTCAGGGCTCAGGGTCGGGGGTCTCAGTGGACCACCTTGATTTTCATGCAAACCTGCTCCTGGGTGGCCAGGCTGGCAGGTCTCCTGCCCTAGACGGCCACTTTCCTGTGCCTAGTGCGGCGGTCATGGACGAGGTCCACGATGTCTGCATTAGACCAGGCGGGTGCCCGCCTCTTGCGGTCCTGGGCAAGCTCCCGAGAGCCGCCAGCCTGGTCCCGGGAAGAAGCGGAGGGCTGGGGGGCATCGGGTGGCTGGCTCATGGAGTGCCAGGTGCAGGGTCTGCTGGCTGGGTGCTGGCAGGCTTGCACCTGGCACGGGCACCGTAGCCAGCCCGTGCCCCTTTAAGGGCTCCGGGGCCGGGTGGGGGGCATACGAGTTCCCCTCGTGGTGCCCAGAGTGGCCACCAGGGAAAGCTGGGGAGGGCTCGCCTCCCACTAGTTTGAATTAAGGGGCTACACACCCCTTAATTCGAACTAGTAAGTTCGAACTAGGCTTAGTCCTCGTGGAATGAGGATTACCTAGTTCGAACTAAGCGCTCCGCTAGTTCAAATTAAGTTCGAACTAGCGGAGCGCTAGTGTAGCGCCTATGGAAGTTAATTCAAACTAACGTCCGTTAGTTCGAATTAACTTTGTAGTGTAGACATACCCTAACAGACTTACTTCTGCTGTACTCAGTCAGTGGCCACAGAAGGCGGGTCGGGGCTTTGAAGAGGGGCAGTCCTGTGTAAACGCTATGCAGCCTCCTCAGGGGCAGGCCCAACCCCAGGGATTTCCCCTCCCCTTGCCTCTGATGGCCCCAAGACTCCATCTGCTGCTTCCTAAGGCTGCATCTGCTCCTTGGCTGGGCCACGTCTCTGGCTGACTTGGACAGCACGGGGGCCAAGGAAACAAGCCAGAGGTGGAAGAGTCGCACGCTGACCCAGGCAGGAAATGTGGCAATGATATTGGCATGACTCATTCGTTTTACAGTCCAGGAGGCAGGAGGCGTTAACCGCCATGGCTAAGCACTAAAAGGCCTTCATGCAACACGGCGTTTTGTCTCCCGCACGCAGCTTAGCCCAGAGGGAAGAGGAGGGCGCTCCATTGATTTTTTCCCTCCTCTGCGTATCACTAGCTCCAATCAGGCGGATGAGAATTTTCCGATTCGTGAAACCACATTGGGAGTCAAATTTACTACTGGATTAAGTGGCTGCCGCTCCCAGCCCTTAATGTTTAAAGTTGTCACATTTCCTCTGGCTAAGAAGGAAATAAAACTCAAAGCCCAGCATGATCGCAAAGGGAAAAGACAGCGTGTAGGCACCATTCACAAGGGTGGGGTGCAGTGGAAGGTCGAACCACCCCTCCATCAGGGAACTGGGGTCAGAAGATGTTGGAAAAGCCGTTCCGGTTTCTAGCTGCTTGTTTTGATGATCAGGCCAGGAGAGCTGATCTGGATGTTGGTTGCTAATATAATTTATTGACCATAAACTGTGTGCTACCTGGATAAATCACGATAGTTAGACAGCAAACACAGAGCCCTGTCCCTTGATTTCCCATTTATATTTTCTTTGTAATGCTTATGTGGAGGCCCTGGAGTTTTACTCCAGGTGCAAATGATGCAGACAGACAGACAGACAGATGAGGGAGCGTTACAGTCTCGTTCTTCTTTTCACCAACTCGATCATCTGCTATCTCAGACCCGTGTGATTGTTATGCCATTCCTAAGAAAGGGTAAAACGAAGAAAAACGGGGTGCACTTATTCCAGAAGCATTTGCGTTTTGGCAAACAGGAGCCATTTCTGAGGCACCTGATTTTTCAACCGATAGTGCATAAAAGAATTCAAATGACCTATGTATCGCTCCCCAGTATTTTGGTTTGAGTTACGTAGCTGGGGGAAAGGGGTGAGGAAAAGGTTTTGTTGTTTTGTTTTGCACTAACTATGACTTTAGCCCACAGCTTGCCTGGATCTGGCCCTGAGGCTCAGCTTCCCCGCCCCCCACCCCTCCCAGCACTGGGGAGTTCATGTCGGTGCTCCAGTCCCCCCCTGTTGTATCCATGGGCCTGGAGCTCACAAAATCTACTAGCCTGGGCCCCCCTCCGCTCTGGTGTGTGAAGGGAATGTGGGGAGTGTCTTTCTCCTCAGTTGGAGACCACATAAGTGAGGGTTTGGGGGAGTCACATCAGTGAGAGTTTGGAGGGTTTGGGGTTTTTTGTTTGTTTGTTTTTCTCACTTGTCTGCGGCCCCCAGCTGATTTTTCTGTGGGTCAGTGGCCCCAGAACCCCCAAAATTTCCCCATCCCTTATTTTAGCAGTGACTTGCCAGTTGCCCGCCGAAAAACCAAAATTCCTCAGCACAACTGATTTAAAGCTGAGACCAGGATGTGAGAGACATTGTGTGTGACAGTGGCTGTTTCCCCAAAGCAGCTGTCTGCAGCCAGGGAGTCTTTTTGTCAGTCAAGAAATAAAGACAAGGCCAGTTAACAGCTACTTCTAAATGATGGTGAGATTTTCATACGGAGCCCTCAATTTCCTATACGATCAGCATTTCCAGTTTAATTTGGGGAACGTGCCTAGCCATTACGAGCACTTCTAAGCAGGAGGAGGGTAGGAGCTGTTTCACTTGAAGTCAAGGTGACCTAAGTGAATGCTTAAAGTTAAGCATGTGCTTTAAGTGCTTTCCAAAGTGGAGCTGAACACAAAGCTCTGCTTCCTATCAGATGGCTTCACAAGGTTGCAGTCCTGGCAGTTACTGAAGCTAATCTCTCATTGTCTTCAGATAATCTGGGCTACTTTGTGTAATGCCGCATATGGGAGAGCAGGGGGAGGGCAAATGGCAAAACTCCCACTAACTGGGATGCATGTAGGACAGGGCCAAGACGTAGCCGCACTGAAGTTTTCCTGAGCACTGTGGCTTCCATTTAGCGTCGTGTTACTGTCTGGTGTGGAACAGAGAAGTCAATGGACTCTTCACGTGCTAAAAGTTAAGCCTAGGGATCTGCAGAAGGGAGCCTGTTGGAAGTTGGCAGACAAACTCTTTGGCTATGTTGACACTCGCGGCTTCGTGCGCGAGAAATATGCAAATGAGGCTAAGCGTGTGGAATATCGCCGAGCCTCATTTGCCGCCATTTTTGCAGAAGAGGCTCTTGCACCAGAAGGAGCTGTCTACACTGCCCCTTCTTGCACAAGAAAACCCTCTTGCGCAATGCCGTTATTCCTGAAAATAATCGGCATAACGGCATTGCGCACGAGGGGTTTTCTTGCGCAAGAAGAGGCAGTGTAGACAACTCCTTCTGGTGCAAGAGCCTCTTCTGCAAAAATGGCGGCAAATGAGGCTCAGCGATATTCCACACTTAGCCTCATTTGCATATTTCTCACGCAAGAAGCCACGAGTGTAGACATAGCCAAAGAGTTTCTGTTGCAACAGCTTTCTCTCTGTGAGAGAGTTAATGCACACAAAACAGACATAAGACTCTCTCACAGAGAGAAAGCTGTTGCCTGCCATTTCAGACAGACTGATCATTCACTTAATGACCTTAAAACATGCAAATTGCTTCAAAGAGACTTTAACTCCAGACTTCAACGAGAAGCTTCAGAATTGTCATTCATGCTTAAATTTGACACTTTATGTATGGGTTTAAACAAAGACTCTAATTATCTCACCCATTACAAAGATAGCTTCCCCTATTATCACCCCTATGTCACTACCTCACAGAAACTTACCTTCCCTCCTCACCCCCACTCTGTTCTAAAATTTGATTTGTCAGTTTCACATGCGTTCACTTTTTTTTGATTGTATCCCTTTGGTATATATGGTCGTGCCTATTTTCTTCCACAATTTGATCTGAGGAAGTGGGTCTGGCCCACGAAAGCTCATCACCTAATAAACCATCTTGTTAGTCTTTAAAGTGCTACATAGTCCTGTCTTTTGTTGAAACCAGGAAGGGCTTTGTGGATTTAATTTCCCCCGGGGAATCGCTTAGCTACTGTGCCGATGGGTGCCGTAGAAAACTATAGCTAAGCCATGCCTGCTTGTCTTTGATTTTGCATTCATCTGGGAAGGCAATGCAGATGCCCATGTATGCTAAACAAGTTGGTCTTTATAGCTCACCAGGCAAACAAAGCTGCACAAAAAGCTTTGTTTGCAAAATTCAGCACGAGCCTGTATTATGCAGGCAGTGTTGAAATGTGAGGACCAATAGCACGAACAGTAATTTTGCATTCCAGCGTTTTAGGGATTGGCAGTATCTAAGTGGCAGAAGACGCGTCGAGAGAGGAGGCAGGGTGTGGATTTGCTCCAGATTAATAGGGGCTGAGATTTGGAGCGGTTTTGCTCGTTTTTAATTAGACTAATTACAAAAATATGAGCCCCGCGTTGAGACTAAAAAAGATAAAAGACCCAGCCCCAGCTAGCCCTCTGTGAACATAACTGTTGAGAATTAGTGCCATGAAAGAGAAAAGATTTAACACTGGAGCACACAGAGAGATTAGCAAAGGGGTAACAGCGCAGAGAATTAAAAATGGATCAAGTGTTAACACCGGTGTTTAGAGGGCATTTAGCCATAGGATGCTCCTTCACTCAGAGTGAGTCAGTAAGTGCCTTTGAAAAACTGTAAATCCCTGAACCGTGTTTTGCTGCTAGTGACTCATTCACATTTGCTGGAATCTAGCATGTAGTGAGACGGATTGGTTAATCCAACCCCTCTCAGGAGTCACTGAAATTTACAGCGGGCTTAGTATGAAATCAATTTAGGGAAGCACAAAACCGGCAAAGGGGCTGAACCTAAGAGGTGGTGATCCCTTCATCTTTTCCCGATGCCAACAGGATCGTGATGTCCAATGCACTGTGAGTAGCCAATGGTACTTGGACAGATTTGTACACTATAGGCTACTTTAGCTGCCGATCTAGAGTTACCATCACTCTAGTCTCTGCCCAAGTGGTTCTGTTTAAATTTGCCTAGACTCAGAGCTAGAGAAACCTCCATAAGGGACCTCTGCCCCCTCTGAGCTAGAAAAATATAATTTACAGTCTCCTATGCCACTGCCAGGCTCTCTCGGCTTTGACACACTAAAGGTCCGAGCCAAAGCTCACTAAAGTGGGTTTTACCCATGAAAGCTCATGACTCTTTATATTTTTGTTAGTCTCTAGGTACGTCTACACAGCAGGGTTTGACTCAAAATAAGCTACACAAATTGAGCTATGTCGATTGCGTAGCTTATTTCAAAATTGGGCATGTCTACACAGCCCTTATTTCGAAATAGAGCACTCTTCCTTCGACTTCCCATACTCCTCCTACAATGAGGGTTACAGGAGTCGGAGTAAGAAGTCCTCCAGTAGACACAGACTAAGTTATTTCAGAATAATGCTAGTGATTTCAAAATAATGTTGCTGTATAGATGTACTCTATATAGGGCATGTCTACCCTAGGGAATTATTTAGCAATAACTAAATTTGAAATAACTCCTAAAATAACAAAATTGAAATAGTGTGTCCCCACTACAGGGGAGCCTTGAAATTAGTCCGAGGCAGGCTCCGTTACTGTGGATGTGCTACTTCCACTTAGAGCCCCGGGAAGCACTGAGGAGTAATTACTTCAAATTACTCTGGGGAGTAGTCATTTCGAAATAGCAGCAGCCGAGTCCACTACCGCTATTTTGAAATAATTATTTTGAAATTAGCGTTATTCCCCGAAGAAAGCAGGGGCATGCCTACACTGCACGGCTATTTTGGGGTACCAGAGGTATCCATCCTGCATCTACACAAGCCGCCCGTTATTTCGAAATCTTTTTCGAAATAACAGGCGCGCTATTTTGCCATTCCGGTAAATCTCGTTGCACGAGGGATAACGGATGGCTCGAAATAGTGCGTTACTTCAAAATTTGGTGCTGTGTAGATGCGCCAAATTTCAAAATAAGCTGTTTTGAAATTCAGTCAAAATAAGATACACAATTCGTAGCGCAGCGCAAATTGCATATCTTATTTCGAGTTTAGGGTGCAGTGGAGACGCACCCCCGGAGTACAGATTTCACAATAACTGGCCCATTATTTTGAAATAACGGGTTTGATAGCGTGAATGCTCCACTTATTATGAAATAACTCCCTAGTGTAGACCAGGGCTTAGGTGCCACAGGACTACTCATTTTTAAAGTTACAGACTAACGCGGCAACCCGTCTAAGACTTTTGAAAGTCAATAAAACTTTCCCTTGCCTGCAGCAAGCTTTGAAGCAGTCCCTAAGCCAGCACCGTTGAAAGCAGGGGCCCCTCTCAATTAATCACTCTGCAAGTGTTAATTTAGCATGGCACAGGTGCCGGAGTCAGCAGCAGCGACAGGGAACCTTTAAAATATAATGAAAACCCAACTATTGGGTCTGCTTACACCTGGGGACAAACCTGGCTCAGAGCAGAAGGGAACCCAAGTGTAAATGGCTTCATCTTAATCCCAAGAGGGTGTTGGGGGTCGCAGTGTAAGAGACTCAGGATTGCGGCCGATGGCACGGAGATTGTTAGATCAGAGCTGCTAGGTTGCATAGATCTTATCTACACTACGACTAGCACCAGCCGTCCCTTGTGTTCAGAAGTACTGACTTTGCCCTGGGTTTTCAATAGACTTCAACCTCGATGGACAGAAATTTCAGAAGAAAAGGCTGAATTCTAGGAAACAATATCTCTGATCATCACAATCCTGCAAAACCAATATTTTTCAAATAATTCAAAAGCTCTTTAGGTCGATAGGCAGTGGAACTAGGGGTGTGCGGGTGCTGCAGCGCCCGTGCACTCATGGCCCAGCACCTAGGGTACAAGTTGCTACCCTGGGGGCTCTGCTCCCAAACCTTTGCCCAGGGTCCCAGCTGCTGGCCCCATGCTCTGGGGCTTTGCTCAGGCCTCAGCTGGGGGGATGCACAGGGGTGAGGAGACTGGATTTCAACATCCCCATTCTTAAAATTGTTCCTATGCTGCTGTTTAGGTCAGGGGTGGGAAACCTAAGGCCTCAGGTTCAGAAGCAGCCCCCATCTTGCCTGGATCTGGCCCCTAAGTCTCAAGGCTCCCCCTCCTCCCTGCCATCCCTCCATGAGTTACAGGCGTGTTGTGAGCAAGACACGAGAAGTCATTCTTCCGCTCTACTCTGCGCTAGTTAGGCTTCAGTTAGAGGATTGTGTCCAGTTCTGGGCACCGCATTTCAAGAAAAATGTGGAGAAATTGGAGAGGGTCCAGAGAAGAGCAACAAAAATGATTAAAGGTCTAGAGAACATGACCTATGAAGGAAGGCTGAAAGAATTGGGTTTGTTTAGTTTAGAAAAGAGAAGACTGAGGGGGGGACATGATAGCAGTTTTCAGGTATCTAAAAGGGTGTCATAAGGAGGAGGGAGAAAACTTGTTCATCTTGGCCTCTGAGGATAGAACAAGAAGCAATGGGCTTAAACTGCAGCAAGGGAGGTTTAGGTTGGACATTAGGAAAAAGTTCCTAACTGTCAGGGTAGTCAAACCCTGGAATAAATTGCCCAGGGAGGTTGTTGAATCCCCATCTCTGGAGATATTTAAGAGTAGGTTAGATAAATGTCTATCAGGGATGGTCTAGACAGTATTTGGTCCTGCCATGAGGGCAGGGGACTGGACTCCATGACCTCTTGAGGTCCCTTCCTGTCCTAGTATTCTATGAAACTGGAGCACATAAAATCTATTCGCTTGGGCCCCACTAGGTTCTGTTGTGTGAGGGGAATATAAGAAGAGTCTTTCTCAATCCCAATTGGAGACCACGTCAGACAGTGGGTTTCTGTTGTTATTGTTTTGTTTTGTTTTGTTTTGTTTTGGGGGGTGATTCTCACTTGTGTGCAGCTGCTAACTGATTTTTTTGCGGGTCAGTGGCCCCTGACCCAAAAACAGGTTCCCTGCCCCTGGGTTAGGCCATGAATAAAAGGGCAGAGAAAAGAATAGAATCATAGACTAGAATATTGGAACCGTAAGGGACCTCAAGAGGTCATCAAGTCCAGCCCCCTGCCCTCACGGCAGGACGAAGCATCTTGATAGCTGTTTATCTAACCTGCTCTTAAATATCTCCAGTGAGGGAGATTCCACAACCTCCCTGGGCAATTTATTCCAGTGTTTAACCACCCTGACAGGAAGTTTTTGTTCAGGTCCAACCTAAACCTCCCTTGCTGCAATTTAAGCCCCTTGCTTCTTGTCCTTCTTGGTTCTTCTAGCCCCTTTTACACTCTTTCCAAAGGTCTTCCAAAGGGCAAGAGACTGGGAGAGACACAGACGGGGGTGTGTGTGGAATGTGCATTTCCTAGTTCCAAGACAGAAAGTGCTCTGTGGAGGCCGAGGGCTGTGTGTCTCCCCAGCATGTGCAGAGGGACAGATGGGCCTCGGTGTTCTTGTAGCTGTGAACAGTTCACGTTGGATGAAGTTGTTAGGAAACGCAGGTGTCAGGATAAATCAGGACACCCCACAGGGATCGAGCTTTGCACCCTCTGAACTTCTCGCCCAAGCACAATTTAGAGCAAACAAGGGGCTAGTCTAAATTACACCCAACTTGAATGGCTGCCCAAAACAGTCAGAACATAGGGTACTCCAGCTTCTATCCCCAGAATGCGTGGGCAGCAATGAAATCCAGATAAGATTGCCCTTGGAGCCCTGTACCCATGGATTCCCCATCCCACCTCCCCACTGGGATTTTGACAGCATATGGGACTAGAATACAGCCCAGAATCAGGTACAAAACACCCTGTAATACAAAGTATGGGAACTCCGGCAGAATTCCTCTTTCTGAAGTATCTTTTCCCCCTCTAAATGGTCGAGCAGGGGTTAAAAATCACTGTCCGGACTCTCAAGCGGCAGCTCCATTGACAGCAATGTCTCCCACCTGTGAATTAGGTCAGTCCGCTTAGCTTTGCGAAACATTAAGCGTCAGTCCCTTTGTCTACTAAAAATACAATTTTCCTTTTACCTTTTCTGCTAATTTTTTGTCCCTTCGGCTGGAACAATGTAACTAGCGCAGCCTAATCACTCGCCCTTTTGTTTGGATTCAGCGCCTCGTCCACTCCCCTTCCTCGGACTCAGGGTTCAGCAAGGGGCTTCGTTGTTATACAGGCATCACCAGCAGGGACCCCTCTTTCTCACTGAGCATCCTAGGGGCAGCCTCTGCTCACCAGTCCCTGCACCCTTTGGCTTGTGTGGGCTGCAGAGGAAAAGTTCAATCCACAACAACCAATTGTTTTGTCTATGGAAAGGTTTGGATTTTGATGTTTAGCAAGATCCTTTCAAATAGCCCCAAACCTACCTTCTGAACTGCCGCTGGCTCCAGCCCACGTCCAACTGGGGCTGGGGGTCTCTATTTCCCTAAATCCTAGGGACCCTGGTTCCCTGTCCCGACTTACTCCAGGGAAAGGCCCGACCCAAAAAACAATCCTTACTCTGGAAACACATTTACTTACACGCCTGATTGCCCATAAGCACCTGTTGCAACCGCATTGAAACAAGCCCCCTTAAATACCAAGTTAAGTGCTTTTCTGGGTCTGGTGTAAGTGGGATGAAGCCAGGCAAATTCAACCTGTCCAAGCCCCTTTTCTATCTGTGCATCCAGCTGCCTGGGCAAATTTTCCTCATGGCTCCGGGTCCTAAGTGAGAGAAGGAGCCAAGCACCCAGCATTCCCGCTGCCCTGCTGTACTCCGTAGGCCCTGCCCCTGCCATTGACTGTTATTTCATTTCTTTTGCTTAACTTCAAGCTTAAGCCTTTGAGGCAGGGAGGATTTTAGGCAGGGGCCCCTCCCGCCTCTGCCGCCTTCTGGTGGTGGGGGAACGGACTCCTGGCCTCTGCAGGGTGGATGAAAAACCTGCCAGAAATTGGGGGCACAGAGAAACCAGGTCCTGGGGGGTGGAAGTTCAGAGGCAGGGGCTAGGGCAGGTCGTGAACCCCTGGGCACCTGGGGGAGGAAGGTGAAAGGCAGGGCCTGCTGCCAGCTCCCCACCCCCGTATGGACCGGAGCCAGGAGACGGGGCCCTGCTGAGCAGCTAGACCCCCCTGGCCACCCTCTCCGCGCTCCACGGGCGGGCAGGGCACTTCCGCAGCACCCCGCGGAGCGCTTGGGCGGGGGCTGCGCTGCGAGGGGAGCTGGCCGGGGATCCGGGCTGGCGGAGGGGGTGGCTAGCGCCGAATACCTCCCCCTGGAGCGGAGCCAGGCGCGCTCTGGGCACCGCTGCCCGGGCGCCGGGGAGGGGGGCGAGGCTGTGGCAAGGTGCGGGCTGCGCGCCCGCGCTCCCCGCGGCTCCGGCTGAGCGCGCAGGGAAGCCGGGACCCTCGGCGCGTCTCGCCGGGCGCTCACCTGCTGCCGCCGCCCCCCGCCCTTCCCCGGGGGCGCCCCCGGCCCGGCTCCCTGCCCCTCGGACCCCCTCTGGCCGCGCCGCCTGCCCTTGCGCCCCAGCCGGCGGCGCCCCGCGCTCCCCCATGCCGTGGATCCGGCGGGACCGGCTGCTCATCCTGCTGCTGCTCGGGGCGCTGCTCAGCGCCGATCTCTACTTCCACCTCTGGCCCGAAGTGCGGCGGCAGCTGGTGGGGGCCGGGCCGGGCTGCCCCTGCCGCCCCGCGCCGGCCGCCGCCTCCCCGAGCGCCCGGGCGCGCAGCCCGCCCGGGGATGGGGGCTCCAAGCTGCGGCGGCTCTTCGCTCACCCGCTCTACCGCGCCCCGGAGCCGCCGGCGCGGGGGCCGGAGGAGAGGCTGCTCAGCCGGCAGGAGGCGGTGCGCTACTACCGCAGGAAGATGGCCCGCTGGAACAGGTGCGTCCCGCCCGGGTCCCCTCCAGCCCGGGGGCAGGCTCCTACCTCGTCCTGGGGGCCCGGGGCAGTCTCCTCCCCCCCCGAACGGAAACCCAGGTACCCCCATGCCCAGTGCCATGGTACCCCCTCCCATGCCCAGGTACCCCCATGCCCAGTGCCATGGTACCCCCTCCCATGCCCAGGTACCCCCATGCCCAGTGCCATGGTACCCCCTCCCATGCCCAGGTACCCCCATGCCCAGTGCCATGGTACCCCCTTCCATGCCCGGTACCCCCATGCCCAGTGCCATGGTACCCCTCCCATGCCCAGGTACCCCCCATGCCCAGTGCCATGGTACCCCCTCCCATGCCCAGGTACCCCCCATGCCCAGTGCCATGGTACCCCTCCCATGCCCAGGTACCCCCCATGCCCAGTGCCATGGTACCCCCTCCCATGCCCAGGTACCCCCCATGCCCAGTGCCATGGTACCCCCTTCCATGCCCAGGTACCCCCATGCCCAGTGCCATGGTACCCCCTCCCATGCCCAGGTACCCCCCATGCCCAGTGCCATGGTACCCCCTTCCATGCCCAGGTACCCCCATGTCCAGTGCCATGGTACCCCCTTCCATGCCCAGGTACCCCCCATGCCCAGTGCCATGGTACCCCCTTCCATGCCCAGGTACCCCCCATGCGCAGTGCCATGGTACCCCCTTCCATGCCCAGGTACCCCCCATGTCCAGTGCCATGGTACCCCCTTCCATGCCCAGGTACCCCCCATGCCCAGTGCCATGGTACCTCTCCCAGTCCCAGGTACCCTCTCCCATGCCCCATGCCAGCACGGGGGCCCATGCCCACTCCAGCGCTCCTGGCAGACACCCACCCTCCTCCACCTGCCTGGCTTCCTAGGGGCATCTGCTTTGCTCTCAGATCTCTCAGCTCCGTCTGTCCCTGGCCCCAGAGCCTCCCTGCGCGATACTCAAACTTCACCATTCACCTTCCTCTGGGGCAGAGCCCGCCCTGCCAGCAGGGACAGTGGCCAGATGGAGAGGAGTCCTCCCCAGCCCAAAGCACAGCTGGTCTCGCCACACCCTGTGACGTCCATTGGGACCCCTGTAGGGCCATTCTCCAACCCAGCTGTGCTGGCAGCCTCGGAGCTCCTCTCCCTGTCTGGGCAGCTCTTCTCCAACGTCTCAAGTCTGATTTCTTGAGGCAAAACAAGGCGTTAGCCCAGGTTTGCGTGGGCAGGGGGGTGACAGCCGAGTGCTGTCCGTGGTGGGTGGAATCTGCGAGACACCTTCATTCAAGTGCAGGGCTCTTGATTTAGAGAGTTGAGTTGAGACTCCTGCTGCTTATGGCCCTCAGGTCCGTAACGGCCCCTATCACAACTTGGCAATAGGGACTGATGCTGAGCCTCCTTTCCTCCCCTCCCCCCACCGCCCACACACACACTCCTTCTGGGTACTGGGTGCCTTGGCTGACCCAGGAGAAGGAGCGCTGCAGCTGCCTACCCACTGGAAAACACCTAGCCAGCAGCCCCTCTTGTATCATCCCCCCCAGGGGTTCTCCAGAGCAGGCCCGGTGGAGGAAGAGGCCAGGCAGGATGGAGGAGTCAGGGGGCTCAGACAATCCACGATGGTAGAGGGATGCAGATGTGGAACTAGGTGTCTATTGGGGGATGGGTTTTGCAGTTGTCAATGCTTTCTGGCCAAGCCTCTCAATGAAATTCATAAGCACCTGACTGGTTTGTGACCCCTCCCCCCTCCCCTTCTCCTACTTTCTGCTTAAGCACCACACCAGCTGACAGCCAGAAGGGCCTGGGGTGGAACTGTGGAAGTGTCTCCTACTCTAGCATCCTCCTACAGATCCCCCCCAAAGGCCCTGTGGGGGAGATATGAAGCCAGTCTGTAGAAGCTGCCTCTGACTCCCCGCTACGGCTGCCTCTGCAGTGACAGAGAGGCCCAGACAGAAGCAATGTAGCTTCTGCTACAGCAATGCTGCCAGGAGGGTGCTGAGCAGTGGCTGGCCCTGCTGGATGACTCCCGCTGCCCCAGAGAAAGGGTGCCTGTCTCATACTTTTCTGGGAGCCATAAGGTTGGGAGCAGGAGAAGCCTCCACATTTATTTTCCCCCTTCCAGCAAAAGGCATGGCTGAAGGTAGAAGGTAAGAGCATAAGAATGGCCATACTGGGTCAGTTGGCACACATAAGAATGGCCAGACCAAAGATCCATCTAGCCCAATACCCTGTCTTCTGACAGCAGCCAATGCCAGATGCCCCAGAGGGAGTGAACAGAACTGGGAATCATCATGTGATCCCTCTCCTGTCATCCATTTCCAGCCCGACAGGCTAGGGACACCATTCCTACCCATCCTGGCTAATAGGTATTGAGGGACCGGACCTCCATGAATTTATCTCATTCTTTTTTGAACCCTGTTAAAGTCTTGGTCTTCACAACGTCCTCTGGCAAGGAGTTCCACAGGTTGACTGTGCGCTGCATGAAGCAAAACTTCCTTTTTTTTTGTTTTAAAGCTGTTAACGCCTCCAAGCCCCTAGAGGATTTATCCTGGGAGGGGTGATCTCGTCTCTCAACACGCTTGGGCTGAGTGTTATTCATATCATCCCAGGTTGGCTGCTGGGATTGCTGAAGCAAAGCAACGGGCTGATTTTTCTAAGGTTCTGACCCACACACACCCTACCCCAGCTCCCATTTATTGCAAGCCCTGGAGGCCTTTGGAAAAAAACAAGTTGTAAATATCTTGCCCAAGGTCGGATGGGCCAGGAGTCTGTGACAAAGCAGGGAATCTGACCCCGGTTCCCTGACTCCCAGAAGACCTTCCCTGCCCTCCTCATTAAACAGCCCCACAGAGCTACAGTCATGACAGTTTCTCCCATAGAAAGCAAGACAATTAGATTCCTCTCTGTGCTTGAAACCAAACCAATTGTGGCTGGGACCGAGCCTAGTCCGATGAATTCCCTTTTATCTCACTAGGACAGAGGACGTGGAGCAGGCGTCCGGATGGGGCCCTAGCAATGAAAATAAGCAATTGACTCTTCTAGAAACAAAAGTCACTGAACAAAAACAAAACCTGTGTCGGGGGGCGGGAGGCCGTATGCCAACATACGCTGAGAAAACAACCTGAGTAAATGCCGTCATTGTGCTTGGCTAGCTACTTACCTGCCACCTTTAAACCCCAGAGTCACTTTTTCTGCGTGACTTTTTGACAGCACCTATGCAGCCAAAATCATCCTCGCGAACATGCCGGCGTCTCGCTTTGGAGCACGCGCGGCCACACCATGCTGCTGACGTGTCACAATGTTGTAATTTTTTTTCCCCGCAAAGAAACGATCTTGGATCCGGAAGATGAATGGGAACTTGGTTTGGATCAGTGCTGCAAACTGTATCGAACCCCTGGGAGGGATGTAAGTCTAGAGAGAAACAGCTCTGAAGGGCCTGATCCTGCTGGCCCTCTGGAGTCAAGGGCAACAGAGTCATTGATTTCAGAGGGCATGGGCCCCGGGTGCATTGTTACTACAGGGCCCCGGGTGCATTGTTACTACAGGGCCCCGGGTGCATTGTTACTACAGGGCCCCGGGTACATTGTTACAACAGGGCCCCGGGTGCATTGTTACTACAGGGCCCCGGGTACATTGTTACAACAGGGCCCCGGGTGCATTGTTACTACAGGACCTCTGGTGCATTGTTACAACAGGGCCCCGGGTGCATTGTTACTACAGGGCCCCGGGTGCATTGTTACTACAGGGCCCTGGGTACATTGTTACAACAGGGCCCCGGGTGCATTGTTACTACAGGGCCCCGGGTGCATTGTTACTACAGGGCCCTGGGTGCACTGTTACTACAGGGCCCCTGGTGCATTGTTACAACAGGGCCCCAGGTGCATTGTTACTACAGGGCCCCGGGTGCATTGTTACTACAGGGCCCCGGGTGCATTGTTACAACAGGGTTCCGCGGAGCTGCTTTCACGTTTCAGAGCCATTTGCTTAAACAGCATCAAATAAAAATCCCCGGCTGGCACGCCAGCTTGCCTCCAGGAATTAAAGTGGATAGCAAACTAAAAGGGTGATTAAGCAGAACCCTAACTGCATGAGGAGCCTGCTCCCTCAGTGCCTTTCCCCTCTGGCTCTCCAAGCACTTCAAAGACATTCCTTAACAAGGCCTCCCACTCCCCTCTGGTGCTCACGCAGCTCCGTTTACACATGGGGAAACTGAGGCAGCAAGCGGCGCAGTGACCACGTCTGTGCAGCGCGGGGGACAAGGCGAGAAGCACTTCCCTGCTGTAACCATTAGACCACCTCTCCTCCCTCTGAGACACTCTGGTCCCAAGGAAGTAATAGGAGTGCCCACCTATGCCGGGCCTGAATTTGTCCCTTTGTCCTTCCCTGGCCCATTTTCTTGTGATGGTGCCTGTTTCCATGGCATACGGCAATACACCCTGCGAGGCTGCACAAACACACCCTTGCTTTCACGTGTGTGTTCTTTTGGGAGACTGAGGACGCCACCCCTTTGTTACTGCTGCAGTCCCAACCATTTCCTGCCCCCGTCCCTCCAGTTTTTCTGGCCCATTGGATGCTCCTGCCCGCCCTCTCCACCCACCCTCTTGCTGTCACAGCAAGAAAGCCTGGCCCTCGCTGGAAAGGAATTGCAGCAAGACATCTGGGCAGGCTTTCAGAAGTGACAGTTGTGCAGAAAGGCAGGGGGAGTAAACTGGCAGCCGTCTGCGTGGCGTGCTGCCTAACAGCAGTTTGTGAGGAGGAGGAGGAGGAGGAGGAGGGGAGGAAAGAGGGGGTGTGGGCAGGAAGAGCCAGGAGTTAGGGAAAGAGACAGGACAGGGAGGGAAACGTGTGGCAGCATGAGAAGTGGTGGGGAATTTTCCCACAAACCCCCGGAAAATGCTGAGTCATCGCCACTGACACTGCTCCCAGGAAAGCAGCTTTCGGCTTTGCCAAAACTGCCAATTTGGAGAAAATCAGTTTCGAAATGGCTACAATGTCCTGGCTCAGCATTGACTGAACAAGATGTTTTATTTGCCTTCTTCCAAACAACTTTTGGTTTGACATTTGATTGTATTTATACTCGAAGAAAAAAGTTTTTTTCTTAAAAAAAAAAAAAAAAAAAGATAAAAGGTTGAAATTGAAACAAAAGGGGATTGGCCTGAGGAGATTTTTTTTTTTTTCAAACTATCAGTTCGTGAAAAATGTGGAGCTTTCCATTTGGGGGTTGGCTCATCTTCAAAGTCTGAAAATCTCTCGTGGGACAGGTGCCCAGTTTCTGGCAGTGGCTAAGGGGGGACCTGGTATTCTGGAGCGTGACAGTTATGGCTTACATGGAAGAACCAAGCAGCTGGGGAGTAAAATTTGGTCATAGCTGATCCCTAGAGAGATGCAGTTTATTCTGTGCCATGCTACCCACTCCCAAAACGTTCAGCCCAAAGAAGATCACGTGAGAAAGGGGATCAATAGCCTTTAGCACATGCTCAGGGAATGGTGATCTGTATTGCAACACCGACACCCAGTTCAGCGTAATTAACAGTCCCTGTGCGGGAGCTACACAGGCTCATGATTCATGCTTGCTGTCTAATTAATCTTCAGGCGCCACTACATAGATCCTAGCAAGCATCACTTCCTTGCCACCCACTAGGTCTGCTGTGAAGGGAATCCTACCCCTGGTGTTCTGAAGAGCATTTAGCCATTCTGATGGGCTCTCTCGGGACGTTGGAACCGGCTTTCCAGCAAGCAGCAGTTGTGAAGCAGTCGACACACACAAGCTTTGCGCAATCCAACTTCTTTATGGTCTTTTAGATCTAATCAGGCAAAGCACAGACGAGTACGGGCCATACAAAACAATGCACACTAAACACATGGCCCTGCCTCAGTTTCCTCACTGCTCTCTGAGCTTCAGAGGGGCAGCCGCATTAGTCCGTAACTTTGAAAACAATGAATAGTCCTATGGCACCTTAGAGATACACACACAAAAATATATGTAGAGTTTCATGCTCTTTCGCGGGCAAAACCCACCTCTTCAGATAAAATGATCTTAAGTGGAGAAAAAAGGGGGCCCCTCCGAATAAGACGGGAGAGGGAGAAAAAATTACCCTGTCATCTGGGTGCTAACAAGGCTAATTGAGTTGACTGGATGTGGCCCATCTCTTTGAGATGAAGTATGAGTCTGTTTGGGTATGTCTACGCTTGCAGCCTATTTCGGAATAGAGCTGCAAATGTAGGCATTCGGAATTGCAAATCAAGCCCGGGATTTAAATATCCCGTGCTTGATTTGCATCTTCCCAGCCGGGCACCATTTTTGAAATTTACAAGCCCGGACTAAGTGCCCGTGTCTACACGCGGCAGTGAAACGGGCGTTCGAAATAAAGCCCTAGTTCCAACTACCTGTGAAACCTCATTGCAGGAGGAATAACAGATGGTTCGAACTAGGGCTTTATTTCGAACGCCCGATTCACTGCTGTGTGTAGACACGGGCACTTAGTCCGGGCTTGTAAATTTCAAAAAAAAAATGGCACCCGGCCGGGAAGATACAAATCAAGCGCGGGATATTTAAATCCTGGGCTTGATTTGCAATTCCGAACGCCTACATTTGCAGCCCTATTCCGAAATAAGCTGCAAGCGTAGACATACCCTTTGATTGGCCAGAGTCCTCCAGGCCATGGGGGATCAGGAATACAGGCAGGGCCCTCTCACCCCAGGCTGCAACTCCCCTTCCTCAACTGGAGAATACCCCCCTACACCCTAAATTAGCAAATCAGCCTCTGTCCTTTTAAAATCTTCACTCCCTACACTCCCACAGAGGGGACTGCCTTGCCAGGTTCCACACATGAACGCAAACCCCTCTGAGGTGACTCCGTTGCCAAAGAGAGTTGGCGCCGGCTAAACCAGTTCTTCTGGGCATCCTGGGTCAAGAGGGAGCGTATTTCCAGTAACTGGGTACGTAAGAGCCAAATGGCCTCATTCTTATTCTTTTGCCCCCATTCTTTGGCGTGTTCAGCCCCCCTCAGAGGCTAACAGGCCACAGAGGAGGCAAATGGCTGCCCCTTTGCAATTTGCTGCCTGAGGCAGCCCCGGGGGGAGGTTCATCGCCTCCCCCAGAATATGTACAGACAATCCTTCCTGTGATAGCCACCCGCTCGCTGTAACTGGCCCTGGGCCACAGATCAGCTTTACCACCGCATTTGTTATCTCTAGGTCAGTGGAAGTCATGCTGACCTGGGCCAAGGTCAGAGTTTCTTAGCTCCTATGAAAGCTCCTTCGCCTGCTGGAGTCAAGCCAGCTCCTAGTCTCCCTCCCGCCATTTTCAGTCTTACACTTCGGTTGCTACCGCAGCCTCCTGCTGCATTCGTGATCCAGACCCACAGTCCCGGAAGCTTGGACTAACAGAGGACCCAGGTGTTTGCTCCCAGTCCTGTCACCTTCAACACTATAGACTCACCTGGGCTTGCTACCTGTGGCAACACACCCTTGGCTTGTGTACATAGGGTGTGATGCTTCAAAAAGGCGGATACAATTCTGGAGGCTTAGTCCCATTTTCAAACGTGATTTAGGCACTTAGGTTCTGAAGTCCAATTAATTTTCATTAGGATTTAGGCTCGTAAGGCCGGGATCCTCAGTTATTGAAGCACCTCTTGATTTCAATGGGAGTTGGGCACCTAAATTCTTTTGAGGATGGGGCTTAAGTGCGTGAGTGATAACACACACTTGCCTACATTGGTTAGAAGAGCAATGGCAGCTAAACAGCTAACTCATTTAGGCACGCTCAACAAGCCATCTGTCACATTTCACAAAGGAGCCTAGGATCCTAAATCCCTTGGGTTCAATGTTGCTTGTAAGCTGTGTGCTTGTGCAGCTGCTCAGGAGAAATTCCAGTGCTGCCCAGCTGATTAACAGATTACTCAGTGCTAGGTTTATGTGTCTCCTGGTGGTGCACATTTGTACATGCCTGGGTGAACATAACAAAACTTATTCTGCACATGTATGGAAAAAAAATCCATACATGGTTGGAAAAGGTTGGCAGGAGCATTGATCATAAAACATATATAAATACATGCACAAGATGGAAATACTATATAAATAAAAACATTCAGTGTTCATTATATGTAAAACCTGAGTGGGGTTTTTCAAAAGGGATTTAGGCTTTAGGAGCCCAAAAATCCCATTGATAGTAGAGGTTATTTAGACGCCTACATGCTGACATTACTTTTGGAAGTGAGATGTAGGTACCTAAATCAGCTAGGCCTTGCAATGCTGAGTGTGGTAGCCTCTAAATACCTTTAACATCTGGGCCTTCAGCATTGTGGACTATATCAAGCCCTGACTCTTTCTGCGGAAATACCATCTTTTGCGTGTTTTTTCAGGGCAGCCTTATCCCAATCCCACATTCTTGCATAGGAGCCATGATAGGGGGCTTTGAGTGAGGCAGTCTGCATAGTGCTGGGTTTCAAAATGCACCATCTCTTAGAGATGCCGTTGTCTGGAAGAAGTCCCTCCCGTGTGCAGACGAAGTCTATCGCGGTGGGGCTGTGCTGCTCCTCAGCTTTCAGCCAGAGCAGGTCGGAACATTCCAATGACGAGGGAAAATGGAAACATGGGAGTTGTTTTGAGTGTGTTTTCCAGCCAGTTCAGCTTGTGCGTGCAAACACCTGTACGTCTCTGGCCACTAGTGCGCACATTAGACACCAGAATAATCTCTTAGGCAGTGAAAGTCCCACTGAATTACTCTCATATACAACAGTGCCTATAAAACGGGAGACATACAAATAGACAGGGCAAAGACTAGATGGGTTCCCAAATGGGGGGGGGGAAGCGAGCCCCCCGGGGGTCATGAAGAAATTCCAGGGGGGGCGTAAGGTGGCCAGCCGCCACCACCCCCGGTCAACCCCATCCCTCCCCTCCCCCACCCTAAGTTTTGCTGCTATTTTTATTTTTCGGCCCCCGTCAGTTCCTTTTTTTGTTGTTGTCGTTGCTCAACAAGTTTTGCTGTTATGGGGGGGGGGGAGCATGAGGGTTTCTCAAAACTCAAAAAGGGGGCGTGATGCCGAAAAGTTTGGGAACCCCTGGACTAGACAATACTGTGTAGGGGAGAGTTTTGTGCTGGCGGAGGGGTGGATTCGCTCGCTCAGTGGCGCTTTCATTTCTTTCACGTTTTGTTCTAGGCCAGTGGCTCTCAAAGTGTGGTCCGCGGACCATGACCGTCGTGCAGGCGGGCGGCAGGCTCAGGGCTGCTCCCGCCTGCAGCGCAAAGACAGCACGGGCGCTCCAGCCCCGCACGACCCCCGTGAGGGTGGCTTCCCGCTGCAGAGCAGGGAGCTCTGAACCAGGCAGGCTGGATCTGTATAAAACTATGGTACGCCCACATCTTGAATACTGTGTACAGATGTGGTCTCCTCACCTCAAAAAAGATATTTTGGCCTTGGAAAGGGTTCAGAAAAGGGCAACTAAAATGTTTAGGGGTTTGGAACGGGTCCCATATGAGGAGAGGCTAAAGCGACTGGGACTTTTCAGTTTAGAAAAGAGGAGACTGAGGGGGGATATGATAGAGGTCTATAAAATCACGAGTGGTATGGAGAGGGCCGATAAAGAAAAGTTATTTATTAGTTCCCTAAATAGAAGAACTAGAGGACACCAAATGAAATTAATGGGGAGCAGGTTTAAAACGAATAAAAGAAAGTTCTTCTTCACACAGCGTGTAGTCAACCTGTGGAACTCCTTGCCAGAGGAGGCTGTGAAGGCTAGGACTAGAACAGAGTTTAAAGAGAAGCTAGATAATTTCACAGAGGTTAGGTCCATAAAAGGCTATTAGCCAGGGGATAAAATGGTATCCTTGGCCTCTGTTTGTCAGAGGCTGGAGAGGGATGGCAGGAGACAAATCGCTTGATCATTGTCTTCGGTCCACCCTCTCTGGGGCACCTGGTGCTGGCCACTGTCGGCAGACAGGCTACTGGGTTAGAAGGACATTTGGTCTGACCCAGTACGGCCGTTCTTATGTTCTTATGATCGAGCTCCCCGGGGGTGGAAGTGGCTCCGTGCGCTACCACGCTCCCTCCCCCGCCCCCCAGCTGGAGAACAGTGGGGCAGGAAACTGCTCACCTGGAGGCTTTTCCCATTGCTGCCACTGGCCAGAATCCCAGCCTGACCCCCCACCCTCAGCCCACTCTTACACCCTACCTCTCGGCCTGACCCCCCCCAACACCCTCCTGTACCCTACCTCTCGGCCAGACACTCCCCCCCAAGGCCCCTTCTGCACCCTACCTCTCACCAGACCCCCACACACCCTCCTGTAACCTATCTCTGAGCCAGACCCCCCCTCACTCCCCTCCTGCACCCTACCTCTTGGCCAGACCCCCCACCCTCACCCTGCCTCTCAGCCAGACCCCCCCACACCCTCCTGTACCCTACCTCTCAGCTAGATCCCCTGACCCCTGACACCCTCCTGCACCCTACCTCTGAGCCAGACCCCCCCAACACCCTCCTGCACCCTACCTCTCGGCCAGATCCCCCCCCCCCTCAGCTCACTCCTCCACCCTACTTCTCAGCTAGACCCCCCCACGCTCAGCCCACTCCAGTACCCTCTCAGCCGGACCCCCCCAGGCCACTCCAGCACCCTACCTCTTGGCCAGAGCCCGCACCTCCACCCCATCCTGCACCCATTTTGTCATCATGGGTGGCTGGCTGATGGTCTGTGGAGAGGTTTGCATTGAGCAGGGTGGGCCGTGGGTCCAAACGTTTGAGAGCCGCAGTGCTGGGTGTATGATACTAGTGCCACAGTAGCACCAACGGCGGCGTTTTAAATTCCTGCGTGGCAGGCAGTGTGGAAGCTGCTGGGCCCGATGCAGCCCAGCCTTCCGCCTTGTGCAGACCTGCTGACAGTGACATGGGGGTCGAATGGCATCTCAGATGCTCGGTACCCCAGTAGTTCTGCCAGAGGTAAGAGTCAGTTCTGACCCACAGGGCTACAGGTGGTGTGGCCGGCCCTCTCCCCGTGTACTGACAGCGCTGTTGTCTCAGCACAAGCTCCCCTTGGACAGTAATGCCTAGTGAGTGTGGGCACGGGGCTGCACTAGAGGCTGGCATCTGAGCTCCATGGGAGAACTGCAGAAAACAAGAGTTAGCCTTTGAATTAGACTTGGCTCCCTTCACCCGCTCTGGCCTTTTGCTGTTTCACGCTTGGGCGCCTTATCCGTATCCTCCAGGCCCTCCATAATCTCAGCCAGCTCTCTGTCTAGCTCATTTCCTCCTACTCCAGCTCTTCCTTCCACTGTCTTCCCCACTGACGTCTCCATACTGCTCCTACACGCCTCCATCTCATGCCTGGCTTATTATTACTTCTCCCTAGCAGACTTACCCGGTGTCCTTCAGGGCAGGGGGCTGCCGATGTGGGGGGAAGGTGCAAGAGTTAGGGCAGGACCTTGGGGACGTTGGCGGGGGAAGGGCAGGAAGCTAGGGGGTGAGAGAGTGAGGGGTGGGGGGTGAAGAAGAGCTCAGGGCGGGGGGGGGGGGGAAGGTCCCATCCGGCAGGGCTTTCTTTCCCCAGCCCAGTTAGAGGGGCCTTTCTTCCCCCCCAAACTCCCCGCCCAGCACTGGCCTTCCATCTCCCCCCAGCCTCCCTGGCTGCCAGTGTCCTTCTGTCTCCCCCCAGCTGCCAGGAGTCTTCTGTCTGCTCCCCCGCTTCGACATGGGCCTTCCCCCTCCCCAGCATTGCAGCCAAGAGGCTGAGGGCAGGGGTGACTAGCAGAGCAGCTGCTTACCCCGCCTGGAGGCAGACAAGCTGACGGAGTCCAGACCCTGCTGGCCACGCTCTTGGTGCTGCAGCTGCCCCCAGTGGCCACTCTCAGTATCGCATCCCTCCACTCTCGCCCCCTCCTTTTCTGTGGTATGGAAAACAGTCCCATTCCCAGCACTTTCCATTTCCCTGGCACAACCAAACCTGGACCTGGCTTTAAGGCAGGATAAGAGGAAGCTGCCTACGAAATTTGGTGTCTTAGCTCTTACCGTTTAGGAGGCGGTCTCCACCAAACGGACTTACAAACGGATGGATTCACAGACAGACAGATGCGGAAATCTCTAAAATATATGTACAGATGTGCATTACCATAGCACCAATCCAGTTCCACTACTTGCTGTACAGAGGACAAAAAGACAGTCCTCATTCAGTCCAGAATGTAATTCTGTTGAAGTCAATGGAATTGTTTGGATTTATGCTGGTGTGAGCAACACTGGAGTAAAATATATGAGAAAATCTGATGAGCACAGCACTGGCAGAAAGGACTCGCAGAACGAGAAGGCCACTTGCGAGACTATTGGGCTGCGTCTAGACTGGCAAAATTTGCGCAAAAGCAGCCGTTTTTGCGCAAAATCTTGCCGCCTGTCTACACTGGCTGCGAGTACTTGCACAAGAATGCTGACCTTGTACTGTACAAAATCACTGGTTCTTGCGCAAATACTCCGATGCTCCCGCTCAGGGATAAACCCTCTTGTTCAAGAATACTTGCGCAAGAGAGTCAGCGTAGACAGCCAAGTTAATTTCTTGCGCAAGAAAGCCCGATGGCTAAAATGGCCATCAGAGCGTTCTTGCGCAAGAGCATCCGTGCCAGTGTAGATGCTCTCTTGTGCAAATACTTTTAACGGAAAAACTTTTCTGTTAAAAGTCTTTGCGCAAAATCTTGCCAGTCTAGACGCAGCCTTGGTGTAAACCAGAACTAGGTCTCAAGTTCAAAGAACAGAAAAGAAAACAGACATTAGAGGAAGTCTTCTCCAGTGGCTGGACCATTTGCATAAAACTTGGGAGACCTGATCTGGATTCGACATCTGTGTCACCACAGACTTCCTGTGTGGCCAAATCACTTAAGCCAGATTTCTGATGGTATTTAGGTGTTGCAAAGCTTAACTGGTTGAGGAAGCTAAATTTCAAAGAGATTAAGGCACCTGAGAGCCTACATTCCATTGGCAGCTGATGGGGTTTAGGCACTGGAACTATAATATTTAGGCTCCTAAATCAGATAGGCCTTGCAAAGTTGAAAACAGCAACATCTTATGATCCCAAAATGCTCGGTGCCTCATTTCGCCCGCTATAAACTGGTGCTCGTGCCACTTTTCTATCCCACTGGGAAAGACGGAGCGTCTCCCAGAGACAATAGTAATGGAGCCCAGGTAAGTAGCTTAAGTAGAAAAAAGGTTTGCAAAGAAGGGCATTAACCTAGGAAACTCCTCTGTGTGCTGGTGAGACTTTCCCTATTTTTTTCAAGTGACAAACAATAGCAGACATATGCTAACACATTTGCTTAGGGCATTATTCAAAGGCCTGCAGCTTAGCAGACCATGACTGGCATAGAGCAGTGGTTCTCAAACTTTTTGGCCCACAGCCCACGCTGCTTAACACAAACCTTTCTGCGGACCACCAGCCAACCACCCATGATGACAAAATGGATGGAGGACAGGGTGCAGGTGTGGTGTCTGGCCGAGGGGTAGGGTGGAGGAGCAGGCTGGGGGGGAAGGGGGAGGCTGGCCTAGGGGTAGGGTGGAGGAGCGGGCTGGGGGGGGTCTGGCCGAGGGGTAGGGTGGAGGAGCAGGCTGAGGAGGAAGGGGGAGGCTGGCCGAGGGGTAGGGTGGAGGAGCAGGCTGAGGGAGGGTCTGGCCGAGGGGTAGGGTGGAGGAGCAGGCTGGGGGGGGTCTGGCCGAGGGGTAGGGTGGAGGAGCAGGCTGGTGGGGGAGTCTGGCCTAGGGGTAGGGTGGAGGAGCAGGCTGGGGGGGGGTCTGGCCGAGGGGTAGGGTGGAGGAGCAGGCTGGTGGGGGAGTCTGGCCTAGGGGTAGGGTGGAGGAGCAGGCTGGAGGGGGGGTCTGGCCTAGGGGTAGGGTGGAGGAGCAGGCTGGGGGGGGAGTCTGGCCTAGGGGTAGGGTGGAGGAGCAGGCTGGGGGGGGAGTCTGGCCTAGGGGTAGGGTGGAGGAGCAGGCTGGGGGGGGAGTCTGGCCTAGGGGTAGGGTGGAGGAGCCTGGGAAACCACTGGCCTAGGGAAGCAGCCTTAAGCATTGTCTGTGCCAGTTAACAGAACAGCCCAGCGTTACGCAGGCCAGTGGACATTACCATATCGACGTAAATCAATATTTACTTAGCAATGCTCATTTTGGAGAGCTCTGGATTCTCTACCACTGGCCTCGAGCCTGTCAGTTAACCCCGGGCTTTCCTAAGTAGCCTGCAATTTGGATACCTCCATTACCTGCTGCCCAGCTTGTGACACCTCAGACCTGATTTGCAGGGCGGTCGAGCGACTCCATGGCCCGATGAAGTCAAGCTGTGAGGAGGAGCTTTGGAAATGCTTGAGCATTTCAGTTTTCAGCACTAGCGTGTCTGGCTCTGACCCTTTGCAAACCCGACGAGGCGTCCTATGACACCTTACAGACTAACAGATTTCTTTGGGCAGAAGCTTTCGTGCGTCAAAACTACTTTGTCAGATGCCGTGAGTGGTTTTGACCCACGAAAGCTTCTGCCCAAAGAAATCTGTTAGTCTTTACGAGCCACGGGACGCTTCGTTGGGTGTGCAGATGCAAACTAACTCGGCTACCCCCCTGAGCCTGGGCAAACAGCCAGCAGTGTCGTGATTGTGTCGAACACGCTAGGCACCCTGCTTTGTAACCCCTTTGCATTGTACGGTGACGTGACTGAGCCAACGGGGAACTCAAGGCAGTGAGGTTTGCTCTACTTATTCACAACCAAAGCAGGAGAAATATAGTTGCGGGTAACTAAGTAAAAAGCATTGAAGCGCTATCAGGTTCCTGGAAATGGATATTGATTTGAAATTTGCTTTGGGAATAATTTCAGCTGTTATATCAGCACTTTACCAATAACAGTAGGCTCAGAGTGAGCACCAGAGTAGCTATTACGGCCGATATGTGCAGGCCGGAGAGATAGGCTCTATCCGGGGAACTCTGCATGGGTTCTGGAGCAACGCAAAGCTCCATTGTGCTCGGCGGAGAGCGATTACATTTTTAAAAGCCGGGCGACGTGTGGGGAATATATTAGAATTCTGAAATGAAGATGGATGTTCCCGGCACGAGTGCATTGTGGGAACTTTGAGCGGAATCAGATCACGTAGCTGATTTGATGACATCCTACATCACCCACAAAAGCCCCTAATGCTAAATGCCGGCTGCTTACACCAACGTGCCTCTTACTTTGCTGCCTTCTCACCGGGGGCACAGCCCCTGGTATTCGGTAATCACTCTACCCACTTTGCTGGGCCGCTTATTTTGTTTGTGGCAGAGAAATGCCTGTAGTTTGCTTTTGCTTATGACGTTTATTTATTACCCAGCCCGGAGCGAAGCTGGGCTGGCCACGCAGCCGCCTGCCCTTGTGTGACTTAGCTTTGTGTCTTATTCTTTTGGGGGAAAACATATTGATTTTTCCTCGGTCACTTTGAAATAAAATATATGGTTCTCATAAACACGGGAAGCTTTCTGAGAACAGGCTCAGGCTGGATTCACTCACACCCGCCTCCTTCCTGGGGCACTATGCGGAAAATCTGGGTTCAGTGCAGGGAGTTTCTGGGAAGGGGCCTTTTGTACTAGGTATGCTCCGTTGATTAGATTCTGGCCCCGCCTCGGTAGGGGATGTTACGGGAGGGCTCTATAACAAGACACACGTCTGTCTAGCTGGAGTTGGTGAGTGGAGAAAAAGCTCTTTTGCCAGAGATAGGCAGGACTGCCTGTAAGTTAGTGGGTTCAGTAAAGCCATAGTTGTTACGCTCTGCAAATGGCTTCCGTTCTCCTAACCAGTGGTCAACGCCGGCGTTCACTGTGAGTCTCTTTGTCTGCTTTGTGCCAGGGTTGGGCTATCCTGACACCTCCAAACTCCTGTCATTGGTGATCTTGTGACCATGGAGGGAGGCAGGGAAGGCGTGAGCCCCAAACCATCATCGACCAGCTCCCATAGCAGCATGGCAGGGCTCAGCCCTGCTCCCAGCGGCTCAACATGCCCCATGGAACGCGCCCTTTGTTGTCGACTCTCCTGAAGGGCTGGACGAAGGGTCCAGGGATTGTTCGTGTTTATTCCCAGGGTGACTCTCCCCCCGTAGCCCCAGAAGGTCAATCTCACTCACGATACAGCCCACAGGGCTTTGCTCATTGCCTGCCGGGTCGCCCAATGATGACGTCACACCATTGATGGCCGTGCAGGTGGGGGCACCGATCACGCGTTCCACCTGGGGCGCCAGCTGCCGCAGCCCACCTCAAACCACCCCTGACTACGCAGCCTGTATGAAAGAAAAACCATGTCCTTGGCACAGTTACTCCTGTGGGGGGTTCGTGTGGCATAATCTGCTCCTCCTTCCCCCTCTCTGAGGCGACGCTTCCAGACATGATTCAGCAGAAACATCTGCCGAGAGGATGCTAGGACTTCAGGGGTAAGCTGAGCGGACGAGCGGCTTGTGCAGTTTTTCCAGCACGCAAGCACAGTCATCACCATCTTTTGGCTGCTGGGCCAGAGCAGACTGAATCCCACACACTATATCCTGTTGTTGTTCGCTTTCCTTAGAAATAGGCTTTCTCGATAACCCTTCACTGTTATAGGGGGGGTTCCAGCTGAGGGCTTCACTACTCCGTTGGCGGTCAGCTTCACAACGCCCCTGCCAGGGAGGAATGATCATCCCCATTTTATGGATGGAGAAATCAAGGTACAAACGGAACAAACTGCAAATGGAGGATTCGGATTCTACAGTGCTGGCGGACAGTATAAACTCCTAAGATTTGATAGATAGACTAGCTGGAACCACAGAGCAGAAAGGCAGAAATAGAAGGCAGGCCTGCAAACTAATCGTCCCTTGCACCTTCATACCCTCCTTTGCCAAACACTTGAGCCCTGTAGATGAAAATACTCCCCCAAAACAAAGCCCCGTATTCCAAGACTTTTTCCTTTGCCGCCACCCACCTTGGCTATTTCCCCGTTGCCTCTAGTCCATCACACTCTGGGACTTGGCTGCTGTAAGAGGGAATTCATTGCCCATTGAGGCCTTATCTATAGTAAAAGGCAGATCGCCATTGCTGCCATCGATCTTCTAGAGTTCCATTTAGGGAGTCTAGTTAAGACTCGCTGAATTGAACTCAGAGCACTCCTGCTGGTGGTACTCCTTTTGCGAGGAGTAAGGGAAGCTGACAGGAGCGTTTGCTCCCTTTGACCTCCTGCTGTGGGGACGCCATCACGCTGAGCTAAACCGACTCCAGCTACATAGTCTACGTATTCTACAGAGTTGTACACCTTAAGCTGAGCTGCTGGGTCTAGTGAAGACCTGGCCTTAGGATATTAGTAATAGAGCCAATTTCACTGGCCTACTTTTCCCCGGCTCGCCTCACTTGTTTACCTCGCAGAGATTGGCTTTCTTCCTCCTTCTTCTTTTATGACCTGGCAGTGAGCATGTGGAATGTTCATTTTTCCTGCCGGGACGGAGGAAAGCAGCATTTCAGAGCTTGCCACGGTGTCATTGGCCTCACTTCGGAGTATGCTGACCCAAAGCAAAAAGTACGGGGTTACTTAACGGTGCAGGGTGACGCTCTTGCATGCCACCTGGATCAATGATTAGCCGAGGCACTCGTCTGTAGTGTGCATGGACAAACGCAATGGACGGCGCCAGCGACCGTCCTGTATCCACAACAAAGGGCCACGAGAGAGGGGGATGGGTAGAAGCAGAGCACCCGGGGATTAGACACCCTTTCTAGGCTCAAAAAGGAGACTCCTTCCATGAGAGTCAGGCTGGGGTCAAGGCGAGTGAATGTAACAAACATTTAAACTTTGCACGTGTCCCATCACTCCACTCAAGAGAAGAGTCTGCTTCAAACCCCAAGCAGCAGCCGGTTGTTTTGACCTCTAAGCAGAATTCCTTCTCTTCTTTGGGATTCCCCTTCAACGGCTGGCAGGAGGGCAAAGGGGTGGGGGGGGCTACCATGGACTCTTGTTGCCAAGAACCTGGCAGGAGATTACGGGGCCACAAAGCTAGTGAAAAGGCTCATGGAGCCCTTCCTTCTCCAGCCGATCCCCTGTGATCTGGGCAGAGCTTGAGGTCTGTGAGCTCTGGGGAGCAAACTTGCCTCCCTTTTCATCGGTGAGAGAGACAGCGGAGTGAAATCTGCCTATCCCTGCCGGCTGAGAACGCTTCAGGGGAATTCCCTGCGTTTGCCTTCCTCCCTAGCCCCTTCCTGCTGATTGACCCCAGGAAGATACTATTAACCGTGTGGTGCCGCATTAAACGAACGCTGCTCTCAGTAGGTCCAACTTGTGAGCTTGGCTCCGTCCGCGACACAGACAAACGGCGGGGAAAACCTGGCTGCTCTGTCTGCATGGACTGGGAGGAGCAGAATGGCAGGGGATAGAGGGGGGCGGAAGCTGTGTCAAACCCTTGGGGTATGTCTACACTAGCCCCCTAGTTCGAACTAGGGAGGCTAGTGTAGGCATTCAAAATAAATTCCACTCGTCCGAAGTAACTGCCCGCGGCGACACGCGGCAGTGAAACAGCAATTCGAACTAAGTCCTTAGTTCGAATTAACTGTTACACCTCGTGGAATGAGGAATTTTTAAATGGTGACCAGGTGGGAAGATGCAAATAATGCCTGGGATATTTAAATCCCGGGCTTCATTTGCAACTTCAAATGCCTACATTAGCCTCCCTAGTTTGAACTGGGGGCTAGTGTAGACATACCCTTAGAGAGCTCTGCAGTCAGCGCCCCACCGTCCTGCTGGCCCATGGCTGGGCCTCTCCTGCACGAAACCTCACACAGCGCTCCTTGGGCGTTGAATGAAAGGGAGTCACCTCCTAGCAGGAGCTAGACACCTCAGAGTCCCTACGCCAGCGACGGGCAACCTAGCCTAGAGAGGGGGCTGAATGAGCCGGCCCTCCTCCGTCTGCACGATTACCGTCACCGAGATGAGATAGGATAGTTTTGCTCACTGCGCTGGTGGACCTCACATTTTCACGGGGTGCTGATGGAGCCATCGCAGCACTGGGATTGGATGCAGCGGGAGCACCCAGCCCTCACAGTGACTGCTGCAATCAGCACACATCTTGCATCACGGGCCCTGGCTTTATGTGCGTGTCACTTTAGCAATATCAGTAGGGAAAAAAACGGTGTGGATGGAAACCGGCGGAATCTGGCAACTCTGCACACGGGCCACCGCAAACAAAACATCTCATGGGCCATGCATAGAACCCCTCTCGGGCTATGTCGACACTCACGGCAAATGAGGCGAAGCGTGGAATATCGCCGAGCCTCATTTGCATACCTAATGAGCCGCCATATTTGCAGAAGAGGCTCTTGCGCCAGAAGGAGCTGTCTACACTGCCTCTTCTTGCGCAAGAAATATGCAAATGAGGCGAAGCATGGAATATCGCTGAGCCTCGTTTGCATACCTAATGAGCCGCCATTTTTGCAGAAGAGGCTCTTGTGCCAAAAGGAGCTGTCTACACTGCCCCTTCTTGTGCAAGAAAAACCCTCTTGCGCAATGCTGCTATGCCGATTATTTTCAAGAAGAACAGCATTGCACAAGACAGTTTTTCTTGTGCAAGAAGGGGCAGTGTAGACAGCTCCTTCTGGCGCAAGAGCCTCTTCTGCAAAAATGGCGGCTCATTAGGTATGCAAACGAGGCTCAGCGATATTCCACGCTTCGCCTCATTTGCATATTTCTCGCATAAGACGCCGTCAGTGTCGACATAGCCCGAGAGGCCACAACCTCCAGCCCACCACTGCCCTAACCTGTGTGACAGCTCATATATGCGCAGTCCTGCAGCGGGCTTTGCGTCTAGCAGGAAGGAAATGGAGAGACCGTCTATGTCTGCTCAGGAAATGGAGCCTAATGTCTTCAGGCTAAATCCAGGAGAGCTGTGTCTGGGGAGGAGCTGAGGGTTCAGGCGGGGAGGCGATGTGAGCTCGGTGGTGGATGTGTGGCTGGGAGCAGTGCCTCTAGCCAGCATTGTGCCCCTCCCAAACGCCAGCCCTGCCTGCAGTCGACCCCTACATGCAGGCGGAGAGCGTGAGATCAAGCGGGACTTTCCAAAGGGGTGTAGCTGAGCTAATAAGCGGGTCTTCCCAGAGCTCATTAACCGAAGCCAAGGCCGGCCCGTCTCTAGCTGTGCCCACGCATCTCTCCGGAGAGGCTCCGTTTCCACGGTCTGCCTTTAGCATGACAGATTTCTGGAAGCCTCCTTGACTGTGCTGTTAGCTACAGCGTGTGTGTCAAGATCTGAGGCGCGCCCACAATCAGATCTACAATTCCCTTGTGCCGTACAGGGCGGGGGAGGGCAGACGTTTTACGAGATGTTCTGCAAGGCTCAGACACAACAATGGCAAAGAAACCCTTTTTCAGTGCCATTTTCTCTTCTTTATGGGGCACTGCCAAAGAACATATGCTCTGGAAGGAGCAAGCCTCTTAGATCCCCTGGCAGAGCTGTGGTTTGTGGATATAAAAAGGCAGCAAGTGATCTTAAACCAGAAGGTTGCTGTTCACGGTCTTTGGCAGGTGGCTGTTCGCCGTCTTGGGTGACTTCTCCCAATTTGCCCTCACGTCCTTGAATATGCCACCCACCCAGGATCAGTGCTCTGTGTTGTGAGAACATAACATAAGAACTAGGGGTCGCCACATGACATTCAGAGGTAGCAGGTTTAAAACAAATAAAAGGAAAATATTCTTCATGCAGCACACAGTCAACCTGTGGAACTCCTTGCCAGAGGATGTGGTGAAGACCAGAACTTTAACAGGGTTCAAAAAAGAGAGATAAATTCATGGAGCTTCAGTCCATCAATGCCTATTAGCCAGGATGGACAGGAATGGTTTCCCTAGCCTCTGTTTGTCAGAGGCTGGAAATAGGTGACAGGAGAGGGATTGTGTGATAATTCCCTGTTCTGTTCACTCCCTCTGGGGCATCTGGCATTGGCCACTGTCAGAAGACAGGATACTGGGCTAGATGGATCTTTGGTCCAGCCATTCTTATGTTCTTCTGTGTGCATAAACTGTGAGAATTCTGCTTTTCCCCAGGCGCTCACTAAATGTTATTACCTCCCCATTGTACTCTAGTCCACGCTTGGAGCAGAATCAGTTAGATGAGGGAATGTTCCATCCTCATTTACTCTGTCTAAAGCTCATGTCAGGCACGGACTATGACAGTGAAAAAAAAAGCAACATGGGGAATGGGGAAATCTTAATGATCTAATGTATAGGACGATAGACAAGAAACAAAATACCAAAATAAATCACTCTATTGCACCGTGATGGTTAGAAAGCTGGGTTTTTTTCATCAGAAAATGCTATTTATACTAAATGAAAACTGATTGCGATGTATTCATTTCCACACAACTTCATTTGGAAACGCTATTGTGTAGCCATTTAATGTTATATTTAAAGCCAATTTAATTGTTTTTAAAGTTCCCAAATCAAAACGCAATGTTCGGCAGTCATCCAAATGAATCATTTCAATGGAGCTCAAACATTTGTTGCTGTTTAAAAGTCTCGGAGGAATAGCCGTGTTAGCCTGCAACTTTAAAAAACAATGAGCAGTTCTGTAGTACCTAGGGAACAGCTACGCTACAGGGAAGATTGAAGCTGCCACTGTCAATCTTCCAGGGTTCAAATTAGCAGTCTAGCGAAGACAGCAAATTCAAACTGAGAGGGGCGCTCTGATCAATGCCGGTTAGTCCTGCCTCCACGAGGAGTAAGGGAAGTCAAAGGGAGAGTGTTCTCCCTTCAACTTCCTGCAGGGTGGAAAGCCCAAAAGTTGAGTTAGAGTACTTCGACTTCAGGTTAGGGATGTGAATGACTAGTCGACTAGTTGCTTCCTCCCTCCCCCCCCCCCCCCGCCTTTCTGCCTCTATAAGAAAGAGGCAGCAAGGGGGTGGGAAAGAGTGGATCCCAGGGCCAGACCCTAAGCTCTATGTGGCACTGCTGCTTTGAAACGCCACATGCAGCCCGGACTGCACTGCATGCGGCGTTTCAAAGTGGCAGCACCGTATGGAGCCTTGGGTCAGCTGGGAACTCCTCTGCTGACTCCAGGCTCCACACGGCGCTGCCACTTTGAAATGCCGCGGGGAGCACGGGGCCAGCGCTTTCACCTTTGAAGTGTAGCAACAGCCCTGGAGTTATTGCTACACTTCAAAGGCGGAGGCACCATTATCGACTAATCGAATAGTGCAGATTGCATCGACTGTTCGATTAGCTCATTCATCTAAATGTAACATCCCTACTTCAGATACGCAATTAACATAACTGAAGTTACGTATCTTAATTCGACCTTGTCCCGTAGTGTCGATGTACCCTTAGAGACTAACAAAAATCAATATAGAGTATCATGAGCTTTCGTGGCCAAAACCCACTTCCTCAGTCTCTGCTCATCTGAGGAAGTGGGCTGTGCCCATGAAAGCTCATGATACTCTATATTGATTTTTGCTAGTCTCTAAGGTGCTACAGGACTCCTCGTTGTTTTTTGCTGGTGATGGTTAGGAATTTCCTTCCACAAAAAGAACTGAAAGTCAGGAGGGTTTGTCCCCTGAACAAACTTTCTGAAATCCCAACATTTTTGCAAAACAGGAGATGTGTTTTCCAGTCATCTCTACCACCACACACACAATTCTCGTCTTGAAAACATGTGTATTTAGCAGCATGTTGTACGGATGTGAGATGTGGGTGAAAAGATTTGAAGAGAAGGATATTGGTGGTCAAGAGAAGTTGTTATAGAAAGATCCCGAGAATAGGATGGATGCAGAAGGTCACCAACGAGGAATTATATAGGAAGATACGGCCGAAAGAGAACCTACTGCAGAAGGTTATACAACGGACGTTACAGCTATTCGGGCATCTCTGCAGAATGAACGACGAGCGAAAAGTTAAGACCCCAGTATTCAGCATAATGGATGGTTCGAATAGAAGAGGCAGACTCCCCAGAGAATGGGGAGATGATATAGTAGATTGGTGCGGAGCTAGTCTACAGAAACTAAGCCACTCCACACTGGACAGGGAAAGATGGAAGGAAATAGTGAGGGAGGCATCAGACACCAATGGGTGTTGAGCCCATGGTTGATGTTGATGATGATTGATGATGAGAAAGGATTGGAGAATAAACCACGTGTGACAGATGTTAGTGATGTTGCTTAATCCGCTATTGGAAGGCACTTGTCTGAGGCAGAGATGAACATAGTAGAAGAAACTGTGCAGAAAACAGAACAAGCCTTTGCCAGTTCATTAGCACCATCCATCTAAAGAGATCAAATTGCTTTTCAGTCATTCGTGAATGAAACCACAGTTGTTTCCCACTGGGTTTGGCCCTAAAGGACTTTGTTACAACAGAGCTCTGAGAAACAACTGCAATGAAACCCCCAACCAGGTGGAAGGAGTATGACTGGTTATTTACAAAGCAGTCACTGGAAGCAAGTTTGCTGCTGCTGTTGGTGACTCAGGGGGTGTGAAGGAGGGCAACTGTCTTTTGAGCAAGCTTGGGCAGCTTAAGGGCATGGCCTTGAAAGCATGTAAAACTTGTGGTTCTCACGGTTCCCACCCAGCATCAGCCGTGATTCTGTTTCCACTGAGTTTGGCTTTGAATTTGGGGGAGGGGGGAGTTTTTAAATCCAACTCTCAAAGCAACACTTTGGAGGGAAGAGAGGGCAAGTGTAAAAATTCCCCAGCTTGTAAGCAAACTAAATGTTCCTTCCACCCCCTGCAAAACCACCAGCATCGCAGGGCTCTGATTTAAACAAGTGCCAACTGCAGACCCACTGGTGGGGGAGAGCAAAGGGGACGACTGCCCCAGGACTTGGAGATTCAACAGGGCCCACGGCTTCCAGCCACCACTGTGGCTACTGCACTGAGAGCTGGCTGGGGGTGCAGCACATGCTGGATGGTGCTGAGGGCTGGCTGCACCCAACCCCGCCCCTTCCCACCTGAAGCCACGCCCCTTCTGGAGCATGGAGCCCCTTCCCCCACCTTGCCCCGGGGCCTGATGAATCTATCAAACAGCCAGCAGGAGTCACTACAGCCAACCCAGCCCCAATCACTGTAGGAAAGAGCTGGGAAATAGCAAAGCTATTATTGCACATGGCAAAATTCACCCTTCTGGGACGGATTCACAGGAGCGCTGTGAGCAAGACGGAGGATATAATTCTTCCGCTCTGCTCTGCGCTGATTCGGCCTCACCTGAAGTACTGTGTCCAGGCCTGGGTGCTACATTTCAGGAAAGATGTAAACAAACTGGAGGAAGTCTAGAGAAGAGCAACAAAAATGATCCAAGGTCTAGAAAGCATGTCCCCAAAGGGAAGACTGAAAGAAATGAGTTTGTTCAGTCCGGAGTCAAGAAGGCTGAGAGGGGACACAATAGTGGTTTTCAAGTACCTAAAAGGGTGTTACAAGGAGGGGGGGAGAAAAATTGTTCTCCTTGGCCTCTGAGGCGAGGACAAGAAGAAATTGACTTGAATTGCAGCAAAGGAGTTTTAGTTTGGATATGAGGGTGGTTAAACCCTGGAATATATTTCCTAGGGCGGTTGTGGAATCTCCATCAGTGGAGTTTTTTAAGAGCAGGTTAGACAGATACTTCTCGGGGACGGGCAAGATAATACTTAATCCTGCCAGGAGAGCAAGGCACAAGGTTTCTTCCAGACCTGTGATGCTAGTCTCTGAAACGTGCCCTTTTCAAAATGACTGTCTTAGGTGCTTCCGTGCCCCCCATCATTACAGTCTCTGTGCGCCTCATGATCTTTCATGAATCTACCTTATAACACCCGTATGCTAAGGAAGCCCCATTATCCCCAGTTTGCCCATTAATATTCAACAGATGCAGTATCTGGCCTTTTCTCTCCTTTAATCAATGGCTGAGTCGAGACTGGCATGATTTTGAGGAAATACTTTTAACGGAAAAGTTTTTCCGTTAAAAGTATTTCTGCAAAAGAGCGTCTAGATTGGCACGGATGCTTTTGCGCAAAAGCATCCGTGCCCAGTATAGACGCGCTTTTGCGCAAGAAAGCCCCAATGGCCATTTTAGCCATCGGGCTTTCTTGCGCAAAAAATTAAGGTGCCTGTCTACACTGGCCCTCTTGCACAAGTATTCTTGCGCAAGAGGGCTTATCCCTGAGCGGGAGCGTCAAAGTATTTGTGCAAGAAGCACAGAATACTTACATTAGAACATCAGTGCTCTTGCACAAATTCAAGCGGCCAGTGTAGACAGCTGGCAAGTTTTTGTGCAAAAGCAGCCGCTTTTGCACAAAATCTTGCCAGTCTAGATGCAGCCATGATGTTTTTCATTTTGCAGCTCTCTCTGTACAGGTTGAAACTCTAAAATCCAGGACTCTCTGGTCCAGCCACATCCGTGGTCTGGCAGCACCATGGGTATCACTGGACCAGAGAGCCTGGCTGGGAATGGGGGAAGCCAGGGTCAGAAGTGCAGCTCCAGCCAGGGCTGGTAGCAACGAGGTCAGTGGCAGGGCGTGCAGCAAAGCCCAGTGGCCAAGACAGGCGCCCAGGTACAGGGCTGACTTAGGAGACCCTGCTGGTCCCAACTCTGCCACAGACTTGTTGAGTAATCTTTGACACGGCTTGCCCCGTGCCTCAGTTTCCCCTTCTGTGAAATCAAGATCATAACCCCTACCCAATCTCTTAAGGCAAGTTGCTATTTCTGGCTGGCAAGCTCTGTCCAGGATGGACTTGTAGCTTCACGGCATTTCCCAGCTCTTTGAAAACCGACAGTCTCTGGGTGTAGAGCACTACAGATTTACATGCAGCGCACGCTCTTTTTCATGGCATCGTGTGATGTTTTTCAGGAGACATAAGCTTCACCTTGAGGAGCTCAACCTAACATCTCCCGACTCCATGCTGCAGCTCGGGCGGGAAGCCAGCTGGCTCCAGTTCCACCTGGGAATCAGCCGCGAGGGGCTGTACCCCAGATCCAGCCCTGCCG
This sequence comes from Pelodiscus sinensis, assembly GCF_049634645.1. Lineage (NCBI taxonomy): Eukaryota > Metazoa > Chordata > Testudines > Trionychidae > Pelodiscus > Pelodiscus sinensis. Next base: position 23,435,207 of record NC_134730.1, on the reverse strand, counting down.
TTCACAAACTCCTTCGCGACATGCGGGATCTGAACACCGTCAGTGCCGGTAAGCGTTTCCACTGCCTCGCATGCAACAAGCGGGGTGGAGCCTTTTGAATGAAAACGTTTTTTGTAAACGAAAAGAAAAAAGTTTTGTGAATATTTTCAAGCCTGGAGGTTTTGTTTTCATTTTGTATGAAACTTTCTCCAGAACAGAACTGAAAACGTAACTGGCATCTTTCAGTAACAGGTGTGAAGAGGAAAAACAAGTTTCAGGTTTTCCCGCTCCCAAGTGCCTGAGGGTGGGTCTACACGGCACATAAAAGACCCACGGCAACGAGTCTGAGAGCCGGGGTCCACTGACTCCGGCTCGGACTGCGGGGCTACCGATAGCAGTGTAAACACGCCGGCTGGAGCCTGGGCTCTGAAACCTGATGAGGGGAGAGGGTCTCATAGTACAAGCTCACCCTAGCCCCAAGGGTAGCTCTAAACCAGGACTCTGGGGGCCGCAAGCCGGTTTCAGGTCTGCCAAGCAGGGCTGGCAGTAGACGTACTGGGGCCTAGGACTGGAAGCTGGCTTTTCTATGCAGAAAAACAGGGGTTGAGGCACAGCTGAGCCATGGAGTTTATATAACATGTCGGGGTGGCCTCAGAAAATAAAGGCTGAAAACCCTGCAGGGCCCTGCTGTCTTAATACCCCCGTGCAAGCCGAGTTGGCTGAACAGAATTCTGAGACTTCCTGCCAGGGGCATTGTCCCCCGTGAGAAGCTGGGGTCACACCGGTCTCCGACTCAGCCTTTTCTGAGGGCTGCACTGAGCCAGACACCAGACCCCTCTGACCCCGGGACATTGCATTTGCTACGTGTCAGGTTGGCTAACGGCAGCAGCACCGACCTCCGGATGTAGCTGTTGGGAAATGGCAGAGTGCAGGTTCTGGGTGAGCAGTCCTCTAACCGCTTTTCCTTTCCCTGCAGACTACACTCAGGACGAGAAAGCTTTATTAGGAGCCTGTGACTGCACCCAGAGTAAGCGATTCATTTGCGTCCCTGTTACTTGAACCTCATTTTACCTCCTGGCACTAGGTAACTTGGCAAACCTGATCCCTTGTACGGAGAGAACTTTTTTTTATTCTGTAACATGCAAAGCTTGCAGAAGAAATAATAGCTCTGAATTTTCTTTGACTCCCACATGAACATTTCCCACTTCATTTGCCTTAAAAAATAAAGGTGAAAGTTGCAAATCCGGACAAGCCAGTACTGAACTCTAGAACTGGAAGGGACCTCAAGAAGTCTTCAAGTCCAGTCCCTTGTCCCCACAGCAGGACCAAGCACCATCTGATCAATGTTGACAGATGTTTGTCTAACCTGCTCTTTGAAATCTCCAGTGATAGAGATTCCACAACCTCCCTGGGCAATTGATTCCAATGTTTAACCACCCTGACAGTTAGGAAGTTTTTCCTAATGTCCACTACGTCTAGACTGCAAGCCTCTTTCAAAAAAGAGAGTCTAGACGACAACCAGTACTTTCAAAACAGCAAGCCGCTTTTTTGAAAGAGAACACCCAGGCTGTCTGGATGCTCTCTTTCGAAAAAGCACCGTTTGCATGACATAGCGCCTTTTTTCGAAAGAGCACTTTCGAAAAAAGGCGTTCTTCCTCGTAAAACGAGGTTTTCCGCGGTCAAAAAAGCCGCCGCGTTCTTTCGATTTACTTTCGAAAGAACGCGGCTGCATTCTAGACGCAGGTAAAGATTTTTCGAAAAAAGGCCACTTTTTTGGAAAAATCCCAGTAGTCTAGACACACCCTAAATCTCCCTTGCTGCATTTGAAGTCCATTGCTTCTTGTCCTATCCTCAGAGGCCAAGGAGAACAATTTTTCTCCTTCCTCCTCGTAACGCCCTTTTAGGTACTTGAGGCTGTTACGAGGAGGAGGAACCAAAGTCCTTATCCTGCTGCTGGCTCTTTGTGAAGCGAGCTGGTGGCCTGACTCAACTTGAGTCTAGATCACAGAAGCACCTGACCACACATGGGACTCACTGGTACCGTTCCTTTGATCACTGCAGGAGAGGCCAAGAACTAGGGAACTTCTCCCAAGCTCATGGAGCGCATTGGGAGTCTCTGCATTGATTTAATGAGCTAAGAGTCGGACCCTGAGCAACCATGGATGTGCATTAACCCCTTCAACCCCTTCCGGGCTGGGGCTGAGACAACTTCACAGAGCAGCATGGGGGAAGCACACACTCCCCCACACCCAGCTGCACCAGCTCTGAGAACAAGCATTCTCCAGGGCTGTCTATGGAGCTTTGTCACTCAAATCCTGAGCTGCCTGGCCCAACCTCATAGACTTACAGGCTGTGTCTAGACTGGCCAGTTTTTCCAGAAAATCAGCCGCTTTTCCGGAAAAACTTTCCAGCTGTCTACACTGGTCGCTTGAATTTCCGCAAAAGCACTGACATCTCATGTAAGATTGTCAGTGTTCTTGCGGAAATACTATGCTGCTCCCGTTCAGGCAAAAGTCCTTTTGCGCAAAACTTTTGCGCAAAAAGGCTAGTGTAGACAGCTCAGACTTGTTTTCCGCAAAAAAACCCCGATCGCGAAAATGGCGATCGGGGCTTTTTTGCAGAAAAGCGCGTCTAGATTGGCACGGACGCTTTTCCACAAAAAGTGCTTTTGCGGAAAAGTGTCCGTGCCAATCTAGACGCTCTTTTCCGAAAATGCTTTTAATGGAAAACTTTTCCGTTAAAAGCATTTCCAGAAAATCATGCCAGTCTAGACGTAGCCACAGACTCATAGACTTTAAGGTCAGAAGGGACCGTTGTGATCATCTAGTCTGACCCCCTGCACAGTGCAGGCCACAGAATCTCACCCACCCCCTCCTAGAATAACCCTCTCACCTATATCTCAGATATTGAAGCCTTCAAATAGTTTGAAGACCCCAAGATACAGAGAATCCTCCAGCTGTGATCTGTACCCCATGCTACAGAGGAAGGCGAAAAACCTCCAGGGTCTCTGCCAATCTACCCTGGAGGAAAATTCCTTTCCGACCCCAAATATGGTGATCAGCTAAACCCTGAGCATGTGGGCAAGACTCACCAGCCAGACACCCAGAAAGTTCTCTATAGTAACTCCTATCATCCCTCCATTGACCTATTTACCACTGAATAATGAATAGTCAATTAGTCACCAAGATCATGTTATCTTGTGACCTTAAATGAAGGGGTGGGGCGTCTGTGTCTTAGGTAGGCTCCGCCCCCTCGCTCAGGATTTAAACCAGCTGGCAGCTGTCACCAGCATGAAATTCAGTTTACATTGCAGTGGGTGTCAAATAGTGTTCCCTTTAAGCTGTGCACTTGTGTGGCCACTGAGGAGAAATTCAGATGTGGCCCAGCTGATTAGCAGAGCACCCACAGCCAAGTTTTGTGTTTCTATGAGTAGTGCACATTCACACAAGACTCGGTGCATATAAAAATTATTCTGCACATGGGTGGAAAAAAATCCACACGTGGATGGAAAAGATGAGTGGGAACATTGTTGCAAAAGTAACACTTAGATAACCCAGCACAGTGGCTGGTCCCAGCTCTCCACAAAGAAATGCTAAAGAAAATAGTCTGCCTATCATAGAGCCAGGATCAGGGGAAATTACAGTGGCAAAAACTAGAGGTGAGCTGCAGCAGCAAATTACCAGTAAATAGACCAGCTGATATGAGTCATTGTATCTATACTGCGTTAGGAGATTTACTCATGCGTAGAAGGAAGACGAATTTCTTTACTACAAAACAGTGCTTAAGAAGTCTTTTTCAAGTGTCAAATCACATCCCACTCTGTTTTATTCTCTTCCCCCACCCCAAGTTGTGAAGCCCAGTGGGGTACACCTGAAGCTGGTGTTGAGACTCCAGGACTTTGGGAAAGCCATGTTCAAACCCATGAGGTAAGGAGAGTGACCGTACGTATTCGCTCTAACTCCCCTGCAGTCGCTGTTCCCCAAACTGGCCTCGCCGTTAGGCAAGGTGGGCTCCACGATAAGAAAGGCAATTGAGCGCCGGCGCCGTGAGCTGAGCAATCGCTGCATCTAACCACAGGCTGCAAACAACCCGAGACGTTTCAGTGGGGGGGGGTCATGACGCAAGTGAATGGCTGAAGGCCGGAGCAGATGGGGCGAGGCAATGAATCACTGAGAACCTGGCTTTGTAATACTGCGGGTTGCCAAAGGATGTGGGAGCTGCCGTCGCATCCTTTGTCTCCTTTACTCAGCAAACCTTGGCTTGGTGCCTCAAAAGGCTTCCATAAAAATGAATTGTCATTGGCTGCTCCCACTGTCTCACAGGTGTGCAGGCAGCTGCCCCGGGGCCCGGTGATTTAACAGGGCCCGAGGTTCCTAGTGTGTCGGCCGCCCTGCAGCTGTGCGTGGCACAGGAAAACCAAGGCAGTTTTTACACGGGTTGTTCAAATTGCACCATTATTCGCTCCCCATTGCTGACCATAGGTGCCGAATTTCCACTGTGCCTTAGGCCCTGCCTCCACTCCACCCCTTCCCTGCCCTCGATCCCACCACCACCATGCCTCTTCCCGCCCCTGCCCCTGCCCCTGCCCCACCTCTTCCCAGCCCCACTCCACCTCCACCTCCTGCCCCATTCCACCCTGCTCCCCCAAGTGCCGCATCCTTATTCCTCCCCCTCTACCCCTGAGCCTCCTGCATGCTGCAAAACGGCTGATCACAGCTGAGGGAGAGGAGGTGCTGACCCATACAGTCTGCCAGCAGGCAGGAGGCGCTGTGGAGAGGGTGAACTAATGGGGGGAGCAGTTGTTGGAGAGAGCTGAGCCCCCACCAGTTTTTCCCCACAGGTGCTCCAACCCCAGAATACCCACGGAGCCTACGTTGCTGACGACACAAGACAGTGTTGTCTGTCGTGCGTTTGTGTGTGTGTGTGAAAGCGAGAGAGAGAAAGAGAGAAAGAGAGAGTGATTTGTGTGTGTGTGTGAGAGAGAGAGAGCGAGAGATTTGTGTGTGTGTGAGAGAGAGAGAGAGAGAGAGAGATGTGTGTGAGTGTGAGAGGGAGAGATTTGTGTGTGTGTGTGTGTGTGTGTGTGTGTGTGTGTGTGTGTGTGAGAGAGAGAGAGATTTGTGTGTGCGTGTGTGTGAGAGAGAGCGAGAGAGAGAGTGATTTGTGTGTGTGTGTGTGTGTGTGTGTGTGTGTGTGTGTGTGTGTGTGTGTGAGAGAGAGAGAGATTGTCGAGGCCTGTACATTTCTGCTGCTTCCCAACAGAATTCCTGTTTTCCTTCCTTCATTTATTTATTTTTTTTTATCGAAACCCCACGTATATTTCCAAGCCGTCGCTCATGGTGTTGCCAGCCTTGAACAGCCATTTGAAATGGCTTCTGCTTTTATTTAGAGCCCTTTGGGCCCCATCCGTGCATTTCCATTCCGATTGCTTTCGGCGCACTGCCTTGGCTCGGAAGGGCGGGCTGGGCTTTTCTGAGTTCGGGATGTTAAATATCGGTTACTTGGATAGTCGATTCACCTCATGAATTCTTATCAGTTCCTCAACTATTCTCTAGTCCCCATGGGTAGAGCCATGGGAACCGATAAGAATACAGAGGCAGCAGCGTGGGATGGCAGCATCCCGTGTCCGGGGGTGAGGGGCCTGAGCTCCCCGACTCCATGTGACCAAGCACTGAGCCAGGCTGCTAAAAAATGTACTGGCAAGGGGGAGGGAGGGGAATGCGTGTAGTCCATAGCATGAACCTATACGTTTTTGCTTATTGGTTAATCGACCACACTATTACATCCCTATTCTGAGTTCAACTATTTGCTTATCAGAGAGGTTCCTCTAGCTGTCTGTTCCCCCTGGCTTGTTCCCCGGTTCATTCCAAGAAGCAAAATGTGTCGTGGCCAAAGGCGCTCGCTCAGCTGGGGCGGGGAGGGAGGGATGTCTCGGCTCGCCTGCTGTGAGGAGAGGGAGCCAGCGAGCGCTGGGTTTCAGACGCGTTCCTGTTCAATGCATGAGCTTGGAGGCCTGATTAGCTCATGCAGCCTACGGCACTGCTTCCCTGGCAGCCCAGACAGACTCAGACTCAGGCTCTTTGGTGGCCTGGGAGGAACAAGCTCAGTCTTGTGGCTGACGGACCGATGCCCACTGTGGACAGTGCTACCGGGAGGTGGGGTTGCAGGCTGTGCAGACTGAGTAACTACAGCAGTGACGCCGGGGTAGCATGGCTGGCTCACAGAGCCACCTCCCACCAAGGTCCCTGGGTGTATTCTCACCTCCCTCACCGCCTCTGCTGCAGTCACATCTCGCCGTGGCAGAGCGGACGAACCTGAAGTCTTTCGGTGCCCGTCTCAGCCGAAGGACCTAGAACCCAAAGAGGCAGGGAGAACAAGACCCTCAGCCCCCTAGCTGTGGTAAGGAGTGAGACACGTTGGCCAAGCAGCCTGGTCCCATGGTGGATCCTGCCCTGTGAGTCACCAACATCTCTGGGGCTGCCAATCCAGGTCCAAACACAGGCACAAGCACCTCAGATAGCCAGAAGCACCTGCCACCTCCTACCCACGGCTGCCATTCCAATAAGCACGTAAGCCCTGCCCCATCCGGCTGTTCCTTTCAGTCATTCCTGGCCCGTCCCCAGGGCCTTTGAAACGGCGGCCGTGGCCCGATGCTCTTATTCTTCTGTGAAAGTCGTTCATTAGCTCCCACCTCGCAGGGCAGCCTGAGGTCGCTGAGGGTGCCCTGTGCTCTTCGGAACAGCTCGCTTCCCACTTCGCGCGTCCGTCCCGGGTTGTGCTCTCCTGGCCGGGTGAGTGACCTCCTCCTTTCTTTCAGACAGAAACGTGAGGAAGAGACGCCCGAGGACTGTTTCTACTTCGTTGACTTTCAGCGGCACAATGCGGAAATAGCCGCCTTCCACCTCGACAGGTACTGGTGCCCAGAACATAGCGCCTCGTCTCGCTTCTGAGGGAGAAAAGCCGTTACTTCAGCTCCTAAAAACCCCCGGCGGCCTGGGGAAATCCAAGTCACAGTGTGGACTCCCTACTCCTCCTCACGGACATTAATAAGGGCAAGCGTTTTAAAGACAGGCACCTAATTCCTACAGACGTCAAATTCTGGGCCTAAGAGCTTTGACATGAGGAAGGAGGGTTGGGCGTTGCATGACTTGAGTGGCCATTTGGCCAACGTCACGCACAGTGTCAATGTCACGCACACACTCCACTGAAGGACACGCTCCGCCAGCAGGGCCGACAGCCACCGCGAGCCACAGGGCAAGTGGAGGGAGGGGCAGATCCACACCTCTAAAAAGGGTGGGGCTGTGGGCCAAAGGGGTGGGGCCAAGGCCGAAGAGGCGGGGCCAAGAGCAGTCAGCCCTTAGCGCCACCCAGACTGTGGCTTCCCCCTTCTCCAGCAATCAGAGCTGTGGCACTCCAGCACGTCAGCAGAAATTCAAAGGCGCCCGGGACTCCAGGAACACCAGCCGCGGCTGGGAGCTCCAGGCCCCTTTGGATCACCAGGCCCAGGGGTAATTGCCCCCTTTCTTCCCCCCTGTCGGTGGGCCTGCACTGTGACTCTGTACCCTCTAGGGGTGGCTTCCCTGAGAACACTCATTTCAGATAACCCACCCACCTTAATCTGGACCAGTCTGGGTGGCAGGCAAAGGCCCAGCTGGGGAGGGCAAGTCCCAGACCCACCCCTTCTGCTGAGGCCCCACCCCTGGAGTCAAGCCCCTCCCACCCCCCAGACCGATCCTTCCTGTCCACCTAGAGAGCCAGGGCTGCCGAGCCGCGGCCCCAACCGTCTCGGTGGCTGAGGCATGTAGGCTGTGCCTTCTCTTGCCTACATTACCCGCCGCCCCTGGACACTACGTATCTTGTTAACTGTGTAACCTGAGCCTTGTCAGTCCTCACAACCCGCGCCTGCCCTCGGATGCACAGTGCCAACGTGTCCCTTGCAAACGTTATTTGACACATTCATAACATCTTTTCATAGGCCTCTCGGTAGGAGGCGAGAGCCCTGATGCAGATCCCAATGGAGTCAAAGGAACGATTCCTATTGACTTCACGGCTGGGCTTGAGGCTGAATTACCTGCTGTGAATTAGTCAGCGACTGGGGAACTATGTTGTTGCTCCAAGGCAATCCACCTAGCAGGGGATGGAGTGAGCCAGAGGGTAGTTAGGTGCATGGGATTTAATAGACCCTTTTTGTACCCCATCCAAAGACTTCCCAACACTTCACAAAGGCTAATTAATTCCAGCGCTGGCACCCTCTCTGCAAGGCAAGTAAGGTTTCCTCTATGGGATGAATGGGGAAACAGGCACAGAAAGGCAGGATGAGATCTCAGGCATCCCGACTCCCAGTTCACTGTTCTGGCCCGGCAATTTGCCCATCTCTACTCAAACTCTCTGCTTGCCCTAAATGCCAGATAGTCGGCGGTTCTCCCTGTCCTCCCTTGCTTCGCAAACCCTGCCCAGGGAGGCCCACGCTAGGCTGCAATGTCTGGGAACGGCAGTGGCCGTGACATGTGGCCGGAGCTAGGTGAGTGGCTGGACTCCATTCTGGAAGCTGTCGGCCCAAAGGGGACACCAGGAGAGTCCCAGCTGTTGTGGCTCATCCACATGGCAGCACAGACCGAGCCAGGGTTGAGTGCGTCCTTCGTGCAACACGCCTGCGGGAGCCGATGGCCCCGGCTCCGGGCTCGAACTGCCGCTTTTCGGGATTTCACTCCCCCGCCCCGTCGGGGGCTGTTTGGATCCCGGGTTTTTAACTGCTCTGTGGCGGGCGAGAGAGCCAGCTGCTCGATCCAGATGTGTTTCCATTTTAGAGTCAGGCCCATTTCCAAAGACTGTCCAAGGGGACAACTTTGCAGTGTGGGAAAAACCTGCAGCCAGCAGGGTCGATAGCCTCACCGGGCCCATGGGCAAGGGGGGAGGCTGCTTTGGGCCTCGGGCAGAAGGAGGGGGGCTGTGGGGAGGGGGGATGGGTCGCTCAGTGGTTTGAGTATGAGCCTGCTAAACCCACAGACACTGCAGTGCTCTGGCAGCAATTTAAAGGATCTAGGGCTGAAGCTCTGGGCCCTTTTGTATCTCCAGGCCCCGAGGCAGTGCCCCCCCCCCCCCCCCCCCAGGTGCGCCTTGTGCCTGCTCCTTCCACAATTTGGGCCTGGTCCTGAGAAGTGCTCGTGGGACGTCAGTAAGAATTTGTAGCAGGTGGGATCCCTTTGGAGATCAGGCCCTTTCACCGCCCAGGTGATTCTGAGTCCCTTTCACTGGCTGGGACAGGGAGCAAAGCCCTGACAAAGGGAGGCAGGAGCGTTTGTCCCAGGCGCGGCCGCTGCAGGCAGACTTGCACGAGGCCTGTTCTCCGCCCTGTCAATTTGCCCGTCCCGCTGAAGTGACTGGCCAGCTCCTTTCAAGCTGCGCACTGAGCTCCGGGAAGGCAGAACGCGGCTCTGGGCAGCCCTCCCCTTCTTTTCCCTCGGGTCAAGTTCAGTTCGCTGGGGGCTGGGCACAGGAGAGCGCCTTTCGTCTCCGAGTTACCCGTCCGAATGTGGCAGGCTCCATCCCATGCCCAGCGGACGCCCCGTATAAAACGAGCCAGGGGTCTCAGGACAGTTCCAAGTAGACCAGGGGTCTTCATTCCAAAAGCAGCCACAAGCTGGCCTGTCTTAGCAGAGAGAAGCAGAAGCTGTAAGGCCCCGATTCTGTGGGTGCTCCGGGTCTAGAGCATCCCCCGGGAAAAACTGGTGAGTTCTGAGCACCCACCAGCAGCCCCTCAACAACTCCCTCCCTCCCCAGCAATTCCCACCCACCAGCAGGCCCTGGGGATCCGTGCCTTCCCCGCCCTCCATGTGCCTCCCATCCGCTACAATCAGCTGTTTTGCAGTGTTCCGGAGGCCCTGGGAGGGAGGGGGGATGCTACATGCTCAGGGGAGGGAGTGGAACTGGACAGGGAGGGGTGGGGCGAGGGTGGGACAGGTATGGGAAAAGGCAGGGCAGGATGGATCCTTGGGGAAAGGGGGTGGAGTGGGGGCAGGGCCTGGGACAGCACCCAGAGTCAGCCCCCCTCTGGCACTTTTGAAAGTCAGGCTGCTCACTCTTGGCCAGTGAAGGCAGGGGACTGTTTGGAGAAGCTTGTTTAGAGTGTGAAGCCTGGTCATCACACACAACGTTGCACCGATGTAATTAAACCACTGCCTTTTTGTGTGCAACCACCTAAACCGGGTTTCATTGATTTGAATTAAACCGGCGCTATTTCTGTTGGCAGCACGCCCGCAGCGAAATGGGTTGTTCCTCCGAGGGGGGGGGGGGGGCTAACCTAAAATGCTCCCTCTAACCTTTTCCATTCATGTGTGGATTTTTTTCCCCATCCATGTGCAGAATAAATTGTTATGTGCACCACCAGGAGAAACAAAACAAAACCTCGCTGTGGGCGCTCTGCTAATCACCTGCGCAGCATCTGACTCCCTCCTCAGTGGCTGCACAAGCACCCAGCTTACGGGGAACACTGCCAGTAAGCGGGTACCCTTTCCCAGCGTTAGGTGAAAAGCCATGGGGAAAGAAGCCATCTTTCCTCTCCCTTAGGGGAGGTTCCACTGAGAGAGGTGCCAAATGTGACGGCTTTGCTCCATCATCTTCACAATTCCAGTTGTAATGATGAACAAGGCTGATGTTAGGCCTGTAGCCGGATCGTTCAAAACCTGGGCCAGGGAGTCTGGGGAGCTAAATTCTTTCCATTTCTAGCTTTGCTATTAAATACTGTTGCAGCCTGCGGGGGACTCATTTAGCCTCCCTGGATGTGTTTAAACTACAGTGCACCCCTCTGCCAACAGAGGGATGTAGATTAGACACTTTGAAAGTGCAAATGAGTCCGGGATTTAAATTTCCCGGGCTTCATTTGCATACTCACGTTCGGGGGCTGTGCCGATCACGCGCCCTTTCAAAAGTGAAAGTAACGTCTAGCCGCGGCTCTACCGACGGTGGGGAGCTTTTACGGCAGATCCTCATTTTTGGAGGAGTTCAGGATCTGCCGAAAAAGCTCCCCGCTGTCGGCAGAACCGCAGCGAGACGTTACTTTCACTTTCGAAAGGGCGCGTGATCGGCACAGCACCCGAACGTGAGTATGCAAATGAAGCCCAGGATATTTAAATGCCGAGCTCATTTGCACTTTCGAAGTGCTTGATTTGCATCTCTCTGCCAACAGAGGGATGCAGTCTGGAGGTAGCTCCTGTGCCTCAGTGCCATGGGACGTCCCTGGGACAGTGTTCCCTTTAAGCTGAGCATTTGGGCGGCCACACACAAGAGAGTCAAGTGCCGCTCAGCTGATTAGTAGAGCACCTACAGCTGGCAACATGAGTTTCTATTGGTGGTGCACGTCCACACATGCCTTGGTGCACAGAACAAAATGTATTCCGCACATGGATGGGAACAATTAGAGGGAACTTTGCTCTGGGACTCACTTTAACCATCTATAAAACAAGCCCTGGGCTATGTTTCTAATATTCTAAAGTGCTTTGACGTCTGTAGAGGAAAGACGCTAGATCTCCGAACACAAGGTTTGTTTGTTTTTTTAATTGCTCCGTAACTGACAAGCTAAATCCAATTTCGTGCTTGAGTTTTGGAACTTGAGTGCATTGCTCAACGTTTGCCTCTTGGCATTACTGAGCCTGCCCAGTGGTTACTGACTCAGGAATGGGTTTCCACTCCCAGAGTCGGCATTAAAAATTCCCTCTGCCCCAAGCCCTTGATTATCCGAAGTGAGATAAGTGAGATGAATCAGCTGAGATAATAGGCTAAGTGTTTCCTGGTGTGCGCAAGCCCCTCCCAGCTTCCCACTCTCTGTGCTGTAACACAAACACAATGCTGTGCAGGTCGGTAAGGGCGGTGGAGTGTCTCTGACCCTTGAAAGAGACAACAAACACATAGACGTGAGAGAAACTGGCCGGGGAAAAGATGCTTAGAATTACAGCAGATCCTGGAGAGAGCAGCCAAAATGTCCCCAAACTCTTCCAGAGGGCAGCTGTCAAAACAACAAATCCCAGACCATACCTCTTTTGGTCTGGAGGACACGATGATCTTGCTCGTTTGCTGGAGAGCACACAAGAAAGATTCTAGTTGTCAGGCTTTAAAGGGAGTGTGATTTCAGAATAGAAACAGGCTCCTTTACACCGCAGAGGGTCTGGATTGAGTTGCTGGGCAGATTCCCAGCCTTACCAACAATGTGCTGAGAAATACTCTCTCTTCCACATCTTCCACGATTCTCTGACTGACACTCATTCCCTTTTGTTCAGGATCCTGGATTTCCGACGGGTCCCCCCCACCATCGGAAGGCTGATCAACGTCACCAAGGATATCCTGGAGGTCACAAAGAACGAGATGCTACAGAGCGTCTTCTTCGTTTCCCCCGGTATGTGGAGAGGCGGGTTCCTTTTACAAATACACGCCATGGTCCCAGGAGGATGGGGAACGAGGCGTACACAGGAAGAGCGAGAGGCCAGAGGAAGTGTGCACAAGACGCTGCATTGGAGAGCTCAAACTCTGCATGAAACGTGTTTATAGAAATACTGTGATAGCATCTTCCACCAAGTCAGAGCCACAGGGTGGAGGAGACAGGGTATTGCAGGAGGAGAAAGGTTGGCGAAGGCATTTAGAGTATAAGAATGGCCAGACAGGGTCAGACCAACAGTCCATGTAGCCCAGTATCCTGTCTGCCAACAGTGGCCAATGCCAGATGCCCCAGAGGGAGTGAACACAACAGTTAATTGAATGCTGAGCTGGAGAACTGGATTCTATCTGTGTAATTAAAGACTGTATTGCAATGCACGTGCACAAGGGGACTGAATTAAGCAAAGGCAGCTCTCAGTCTGGCATTTCCTAATGTCTGAGTACTTGACTTCCCAACTTGGACAATGAAATTAATAGGTAGCAGGTTTAAAACAAACAAAAGGAAGTTTTCCTTCACACAGTGCAGTCAACCTGCGGAACTCCTTGCCAGAGGATGTGGTGAAGGCCAGGACTTTAACACAGTTCAAAGAAGAGCAAGATAAATTCATAGAGGATAGAGCCATCAATGGCGTGTCATCAGAATGGACCGAGAGGATGTCCCTAGCCTCTGTTTCTCCGAAGCTGAGATTAGGTGACAGGGGATGGATCATTTGATGATTCTCTGTTCTATTCATTCTTTCTAGTGGCACCTGACATTGGCCACTGTCGACAGACAGGATACAGGGCTAGATGAACCTTTGGTCTGACCCGGTCTGGCCATTCTTATGTTCTATTTGTGTAGATCTGTGCCTGTAGCATTATTATGTAGCTGTTTAGAAATGAAATGGGGAGTAACAGGTGGACTAAACTCGCTGCTCACATTCACATTCTAGCCTGTAGAGGGCAGTGCTCTCTCGCACGTTCTCGCTCTCTGGATAGATCGGGGTGGGGAACCTAAGGCCTGGGGGCCGGATCTGGCCCCTGAGGCTCAGGGCGTCCCTCCCAGCATTGGGGAGCCCACGTTGGCACGCCAGCCCACCTCCTTCCCCCCACCCCGTCAGTCCCCTCCTCCCCCCGGGGCTGAAGCACACACAAAAATCTCCTAGCCTGGGCCTCCCTTGGCTCAGGTGTGCGAGGGGAATATGGGGGGGGTCTTTCTCCTTCTCAGTCGGGGGCCATGTCCATGAGGGTTTGGTTGTGTCCCTCTTGTGTGCGGCCCCCGACTGATTTTCCTGTGGGCCAGTGGCCCTTGCCCTGAAAAAGGTTTCCCGCCCCTGCAGAAGATCCTCAGCCGATGTACATGGTTATAGCGCCGCTGACTCCACTTTACCCCAGCAGAGGGGCTGGTCCTGCATGTTTTGCTTCCATCGTTTGCAGCTTTCCTACAGGATTTATGTCCTCCCCCCACCCAGAGTCTCCCCGGGCAAGGGTCCAGGGGAAGGAGGCGGAGAGGAATGAGCAGGGGGTGGAGTCTTGGGGAAAAAGGCAGCGCAGGGGCGGGGCCTCGAGGGAAGGGGCAGTGCACAGGTGGGGTCTCAGAGGGATTAGGCGGGGCAAGGGCAGAGCCGGGGGGGGGGGGGAGTGGCAGCATGGGGTGGCGGGGCCAGTTGCATAGTGAGGGTGTTATGCTCCCGGGGGGATGGGGCAAAATTTGCCCCCCAAACCTCGGAGCAGCTGGGCAATTATTATTATTATAAATCAGTGGCCCTTGGACTTGCTGAATGTCAGGATCACTCAGAGCTGCCTGGCAGTAACAGTCCTGATGCATGGACACCATTGTAGCACATGAGCTGAAGGTGACTCTCCACTGGGTGTTGGCAGTGTAGGGCCTATGACCCAAAGCTGAGCCATTCCAAACCCACCCAGCAGCGATGCCCATCTACAACAGCCAATGTGTGATGTTACCTACCTGGTTCTGTGTTCGTCCCCTAGCCAGCAACGTGTGTTTCTTTGCGAAGTGCCCGTACATGTGCAAGACGGAATATGCCGTGTGTGGGAACCCGCACCTGCTGGAGGGCTCCCTCTCTGCTTTCCTGCCGTCCCTCAACCTGGCCCCGAGACTCTCCATCCCCAACCCCTGGATCCGGTCCTACTCGTTTGCTGGAAAAGAGGAGTAAGTGGGTAAATGATTCTGCTTTTCCGACTCTTGCTCCGGTGCAGCGGAAGGCGCATCAAGAAGGGGGTGAGATGGGGGTGGGCAGCAAGACTCAGAGGCTGCCCGCAAGTGGCCTTCCAGATCCTAAGGCCAGGGCCTGGTGCAGAATCACTCCCCGTGCCCCTCTGGATGCTGCAGGTAGGAGCAGTTTCAACTCTCCTGAAGAGGAGCTGGGGTTGGGGGATCTCCCTGTGGCGGCCAAGACACGAGCAAGCCTGCCGCGCAGGGCAGCCAGCTCGACGTGGTGGGCGCCGAGGAGACGTTTGGCCCAAACTCAGCCCCGGTGTAAGCAGCTGGCATAGCAGTGATGTCACCGGTATGCCAGCCTTGAATCAAGCCCCTGGCACCGCCGTGCTGCCCGTTCTCCCGGCGGACGGCAGCGTGGCCGGGCAGAGCTGGCTGGGCTAACCGCGCCCGTGTCCCTGCCACTGAGTGACCAGTGGGAGACGCCGCCTTGCGAGGCTGCCGCTGCCCTTCACGCTTCCCTTCCGTTTCCCGCAGGTGGGAAGTGAATCCGCTTTACTGCAACACAGTGAGGGAGATTTACCCCTACAACCGCGGCAACCGGCTACTCAACATCATCGACATGGCCGTATTTGACTTCCTGATCGGTAGGATGAGCGGAATAACAACCATCCAGTGCTCTGCTTCTCACCGCTCCCTTCCCTTCGCCTCCCTCCATCTTCCTTCACCTCCTCCTCCTGTGTCTATCTCCCCTCTCCCACCCCTTGCCCCCCAGGTCACTCAGAAGCCACGTTCCCAATTTTACCCTGGCTCCGTAGCAATTTGCAAGACAAAGGTCCGTTCTGAGGCTCCCGTCTCGCCCCAAGCGCGTACGATGCCCAGCCAACAGAGTCCCCATGGACGTGGGCAGCGCTTCAGTTGTAATGAAAGCGGGTCCGGGCTCAAGCAATATTTTTTTACTTTCATAACGTGCATAGCAA
The DNA here is from genome assembly GCF_049634645.1 of Pelodiscus sinensis. Taxonomy (NCBI): domain Eukaryota; kingdom Metazoa; phylum Chordata; order Testudines; family Trionychidae; genus Pelodiscus; species Pelodiscus sinensis. The sequence goes on along the minus strand of NC_134730.1, from coordinate 23,419,664 downwards.
GCCCAGAGGGGCCGGGGCAGTAAACTGCTGAGCCCAGAAGGGCCAGGACACACCAGACACAGTGTTTACTGGTGGGTGGACAGGAATGTACCTGCCGGAGCCCATGGGAGCCCCTTCCACACAGGGCTAACGCAGAGCCTCTGACTTTCTTTAGTGGAGCTACCTTTGCAATTGCCTTGCTAGTAAATATCTCCTCAGCCCGACATCCTCTATCAGTGTTTCTTAAAATGTGTTCCGCGGCCCATCCGTGTGCCACGAGGCAGTTGGTGTGCCACAGAGAACAAGAGTTAAAAATGGCCACCCTTAAAGGAGCAGGTAATTTTTTTTTTTGGCTCAATAACACCCCTCCCCCCCGACCCCTTTTATTTTTTTGTCAATAACTTTTCCTCACCCTCCTCTTTTTTTTGTTCAACAAAAAATCCTTGCTGTTCCTCGTAAAAAAAATGGTTTGGTGTTCCTCAGTCTTAAAAAGTTTAAGAAACAACTGCTCTAGCTCCCCTCTGCTTTATCAGCTCTGCTACGTCGTCTTTTTCCTGCCCACCCTTTTCTCTGGGGCGTTTCTCTTTCTTCCTCATCGCTTCAGTTTGTTGTGTTCTTTGGTGGCTTCCCCTCCACGCAGCCCCGCTCAGCAGGGGCCAGCACAGAAGCCTGAGAAGGAGCCTGCTGCCTGACCCGTGTTAGCTCTGCTCCGGCAGCGACAGGCGCTTGGGGTTGGGGTGGCAGCTTTGGAGTGTGGGTGCAGCACAGGAGAGCCCCTACCCCTTGGCAGTCTGCCCCCCGGGGGCCTCGTCTCCCATGTCAGACCCTGGCGGCCAGGTTGAGGGCAATGAATGTAGACAGTTACAAGAGATGCCCAGAGGCTTCCAGCCAGGAATTTATACGCCCTCTGTACTGTGGTAACTGCGTGCCCTTGGCCTAGGCAGATGTCTGTCTTCCACTCACCCTCCGGGAGGAAAAGCCTGGAAAAGGAGCCTAGGCCCCTTAGGCAGCCCGCAGGCTGCATGCCGCCTGCCTCCGCTCTCCCCAGTGCCTCTCCTGCACTGGGTGCCCTCAGCTTACCTACTCCTCCCCCACTCTCCCAGCAGCTCCCGAGCGCTGCTACGTAGTGCTCCGGAAATGCTGGGAGGGAGGGGGCTCTCGGGACGGGGGCACTCGGGGGAGGAAGAAGGGAAGAGGGCAGGTGGGGGTTTGAGGGAAGGGGTGGGGTGAGGGCAGTGCCTGCAGCAGAGGGGGTGGGGTCGAGAAATGAGAAGTGACACATTGACAGCAGGGGCACGCTGATTGCACACAACACTGAGCGAGCCGGGCGCTCCCTCCGCTTCGTTACTCTTGCTGGCAATTTAATTTGGCCCAGGATGCTGAGAAGGGGAGTCGAGTGTGCAGTATTTCACCTTATTCTTGGGGTCATACCTGGTGCACATGTCCCATTTCAATCTTGTGGCCCACAAAGACGAAGGAGGGGCCACACAGGCGGCCCACTCACTAGCCTCGGCTGCAGGGCACCGCCGTGGGTAGCTCATTTTCCCCCTCTGTAAAAGGGGGCTAATCTGCACGCTCAGATTCTGACACACTGTGGTGAGGAGGATCACATAAGCCCTGCACTAGCCAGCAGACAGGTAAGTGCCTCTCAGCTGGTAAAGCGCTTTGAGATGGACTGTCTGGATTGGCGGCACGAGTGAAGAGCAGGCTATTATGCCTGTCTGGTAAAACCAGCTGGTGCTGCACAAATATCCCAGCCCTTGCTCAAGAGTGACAGCACCAGCACTTGCACACTGGCCCGTTCAAAGGGTGCTCGCTCCCGACTCTGTGCACGGCCACAGCAGTACGTTCTCTTCCTCGCTTTCTCTCCCCCAAGGGAATATGGACCGGCATCACTATGAAATGTTCACTAAATTCGGGGACGAAGGCTTCCTCATTCACCTGGACAACGCTAGAGGGTAAGTGACTTTCAGGGCATCTGGAATGTGAGGACAGCAGGTGGACACACAGAAGGGGCTGAGTGCCAGGCATCATAGGTGTAGACAGTACTGGGGGAGGGAGGGTAAAAAGGTGCTGGGGGGTGTAGGTGAGGCTGAATGAAGCTGAGAGGTGGGCAGATGGTACAATGGTTCAAAAGGGGCAGATGTCTGGGCAGGCACAATGCAGATCCGCTCTACCCAGCTTTGCCAGCCCCCTTGAACCTGTAACAGCCCTGCTCCTGCAGGCCTCAGCCCCTCAGTCTTTCCAGCACGTCCCATGGCCAGTTTTGTTTCAGTCTATTAGTGAACCAAGGGGCTGATCCAGCCAGGCACTGAGTCCTTCTGCTGAACACAGCTCAGATAGGATCAGACCCTCCAGGCAGAGTTGTGCGCCCAGCTGGGTGGCGGTACCGACTCTTCACCCCTTGTCTTCTGTTTGTCCCTAGCTTCGGAAGACATTCCCATGACGAAATATCCATCCTAGCTCCGCTCTCCCAGTGCTGCATGTAAGTGACATGACAAACTTGGTTACTCTTCTTTGCTGGCTACTCTGACCCTGATAATCATCTCCACTGCACCAAGGGAGTTTGGGAGGAGAGCTGAGGTATTATTTTATCACGGCATTGTGCCCTACACCACTATCATAGTCTATCCTAGTACTCCACAGGGTACTAGGCTCTGGCGTTACCCAGCACAATATTAGAGCATTAAGCTCTATGCTGCTGCAGTGCGCTACATTGTACTTCCTGAGATTGACACTGTTGGTGCAGAAGAGCACCGCTTTGAAACAGGTGTAGTACAGCCCTGCTTTTGTAACACAACAGCTGGTAGCCACGGAGATCAAACCTGGGAGCTCCAGCATTTACTGCATGAGCTAAAAGGCACATCCCTCTGAGCCAAGGTTGTTGCAGGCTCATCAATCACTAGCTGGTCTTGGAGCCACTGGAGGGGGACAGGGAGCCTCACTAAGTAAGCATGGTTACATTTTCTTCCCTAAAGATTGGGTAGCTAATCTATGCATAGGATTGGAAGGATTAAGTTTTCAGCCAGGTCTACAGTATCAAGGAAAGTCAACCAAAGATACAGAACGCTGGCCCTCAGACCTGCATAGCTGGAGTCAACATACCTTAGGTCAAATTTCTGTGGCATGCCCACTGTGGGAGGGCAATGGGAGAAACTCTCCCACAGACTTCCTTTATTTCTTGTGACCCAGTGGAGTACTAGAGCCAATGGGGGCACTCTCTGTGGTCAATTTAGCAGGTCCTTACTAGACCTGCTAAATCAAACCCTGGGAGATCGATCTCTAGCTCATCAACCTGGGGGTAAGAGTAGACCTGACTTTTCTCAGCAAATGGCAATATAAATGGATTTCACTGCACATGCAGAAACCAATGAAAAAAATATTTCCACCTCAACAATCAAAATGTATAGACAGGCAACATCTGAAAAACACTACTTGAGAAATTATCAGAGTTTGATTTCAGGCTATTTCCTTTTTCTATTGCAACGGAGGATGACGACAAATTGTGTTTTAACATGTATGAAGCTTTAGCTTTTTGAACCACATCCTCCTCCACTCCCCCCCCCCCCACACACACACACAATTTCTTTGTGATAAAAATCAATACAAATCAGGGAATAAGGATTTAATGTCCACTATTTTGTGCAACTATGAATTTTGTTTTAGAACTACAACAATACTTATCAAGATTTACTTTTATCCATCAAAATGGTCAACCAATGAAGGCATAAGGTGAATTTCAGACCCAATTCTTTAGAATCCTGCCAGTTTTATAAGTCTAGGAGGACTTTGATATAGTTCAGGGCTACTCAACATGCAGCCTATGGTACAGTTTAGGTTTACACAGGGCTCAACACGCGGCCCACGGCTGGGAGCCAAAATAAAAAAGTAGTCAATATAATGGTCTTCTGTTGATATGTGTTTTAGTAAAATTCCTGGACTGTCATTGCTCATTAAAAGTGCTGACATATGGGTGGAAATGGGGTAAATATTGCATTTTATTAATAGCAGCAGAACTGACTTAAATGGGGCCTGTGTGTTGCGTAGTCTTGCCTTAGTCTTTGTATTCATACCTGTCAGTGTGAAAGAAGCTATTTGCATATATATTTGCATGTGTATACAACCACACTTAAGTTGCGGCCCTCAGCATGTGCCGAGAGGATCATTGTGGCCCCCGAAGCTTACAAAGTTGAGTAGCCCTGATACAGTTAATCAATCTGGTTTTGCCCTCTTGTTAGGTAGGAAAATAGACAAGCACTTCCTACTTGAATCCTCTCAGCTACTCCCTTATTAATTCACATAAATCAAGCAGTGAAAGTTACATTTAAAAGCCACAGCAAGAGCTGCTGGTCCCTGTGGTTTCTTTTTAGGAAATGGCTAAACCGATTTCTTTGCCATTTCTGCTGCATCTCAGCCCTGAGATGCTAATGGCACTGTCGCTTTGTACACTTGTATTAGCCAGGTCTGATTTTAAAAGCAGCTAGTCACACCTAGTGAGACTTTAATTTGCAAGTCAGAGGGTTTCAGTAAATCCTTCCCATGAATTTCTACTTTGTGTGATTGAAATTAACTATGCCTCACCACTTGGCCAGAACTGCAGTATCTTCATAGGCTGGATCCTTCCCCTCATCACAAATCCACCAGCCAGCGGGCATTTTTAATTGGCTTCCTTTGGACAACATGGCTGGTACAAAAGCTACCCCCTGCACTTTCCAAGAGCTAATTAACTACATAACAGAGCAAGAGTACAACTCAAGCACCAGCAAGGATGAACACCCATTGTGCCCACCAGGAAGGCCAGCCTATTTTATTAGAGTAAAATGGCTCTCTAGAAAAGCACAAAAGTGAGTCATACGTACGAGGGCCAGAAGGAACCTTTCCGACTAGCTAGTCTGAACTTGTGTAACACAGGCCAGAGAATTTCAGCCACTCATTCCAGCATAAAGCCCAAGAACTTGTGGCTGCATTAGAGCAATGTTTCTCAACCAGTGGTACGAGTAGCCTTAGGGGTACACAAGAGAAGTTGGGGGCGGGGGATGTGTCAACAACTGAAATTTGGAGAAAACTGAGTTGTTTTAAGTTTTACAGCATTTTATTATTTTTGTACTTTTTACACCCAAAATTTTCATCGCCCATCAGCTACAATTAAGTTGTTTAAACAAATATGTTGCAATGGTAGAAAAAATGGCATGTGTCTGAAAACTGTAGGTCCTGAGGGTACTCGATTTTTTTAAAGGGGTACTTTTTTTTTTTAATATATAAAGTTGAGAAACATGGCATTAGAGCATAGACCGTATCCTCACACGAGTAAAATCCACTGCTTGCACTGCTGACAATCCAGTCCAACTCTATTGTAAAAGGACAGCCTGCTGGTGTTAATGACTAACTAACGGAGCAGCAACCCACACTTAGGCAACTGCAAAGGTCACAGTCCTTCATCATTTAGCACTGACAACTTATTTCCCCTTTCTGCATTTTTTCAGCTTTGTATTATGCCTTTGCCTAGTAGATTAAAGAGCCTGCTAGATTCAGGTGAAGGGACTTCGGTCACAATATGCTCTAGTCTGTGTGTCGAAGACGTATTGCCATCACGTACAGAGTGCCCTCAATGCACATAGAGGTTTTATAGCTAGATAGTAAAAGTGGTTCCTTGGCCCAGTAAAGAAAAGCTAAAGCCAAACAGAGGTAAGACTGAAACCAGCAGTCGGCTACCTTGCGGTGCTTCTCCTGGTTGGTAAAGAGCCTGGCGCAGTGGTGGACATCCTGCAGCTCTTCAGATCCTTTGTTTACCGTTACCCACGTGCAGGGTTGCTAGATGCTGCTGGTTTCTGTCTGCATAGGCTTTTTCCTACCAGTAGACACATCTGTACAGCAAGGGCCCGTGAAGTGTGGGAAAGGCTGACTGCATACATCGACTGTGAGAGGCATGTGCTCCCTCTGTACCCAATCTCAGCACGTTACGGTTCTGTCGGCACACCCTGCAAATTCTAGATACACCAGCACAGAGAGCAAACCTACCCTCTCCCAGGAGATCACCTGGGTTACAACAATCTTGCGGTCCACTGAGACAGAGGGCCATTAACCCAGCTCAATCACTAGCTTGGGTTACCTATTGCTGGCTTGGCAGCTCTCAGCTCAAGTCTCTTTAAAACTAGGGATGTTAAAATGTGCAGGGGATGAGGGGAGCAGGCAGCTCTCTGGGAGCTGGAGTGTGCAGCTTTTAAGCCAGGCCCCCTTGCACACCAGGACCCTGTGGGTAACCGTTAAGTGTGTTCACAGTTACACTTCCACATCCCCGTTTAAGACTGCCCCATTACACATGGACATTTGAAAGCAAGCGAGTGTTCTGGAGCTAGGTCCATTTCCATCTCCCTACTCTTTTTTTCCCCCAGCAACAACTGGAACATAAACATCTAGTTCAGCCCAGTTGAGCCACTGCCCACTTGCACAGGGCTGGGCCGTGGCAGCAGCTTGCTGCCCAGAAGATACAGGCAGTTGGTGTAAAAGCATCTAACCCACATCCTTGTTTTCCCAGAATCAAGAGGACGACGTTATTGCGCCTGCAGCTCCTGGCCCTGCCCGAGTACCAGCTCAGTGACATAATGAGGGAATCCCTCCTGCTGGATCACCTTGCGCCCGTCCTCACGGAACCTCACCTCTTGGCTTTGGACAGACGACTGGGGCACATCCTGGAGACTGTGGGGAAATGCATAGAGACCCACGGAGAAGACAAAGTCATAGCAAATGACACCAAACTGCTGGAAATGCCCTTGTTCGACAGAGTGACGCCAGCCAGCTAGAGACTTGGCAGATCCTTTGGGGGGCAGGAAAGAGCTCCTAGGAGGCAGCAGGTGAACTTTAATTGCCCATAATTTTCACCTACACAAGCCTGTGGGACTCGAGGGGAAGAGCTCGGTTTCCTACGGGGCTCGTATGGGGACACTGCTCAGCAAGAGCGCACCACTCCAGCATTCGGGCAGGGGGTCAACTTTTGCCAAGTACACTTGTAGGCCCAGGCTTGGCCTCTAGACTTGCCCCTCAAGCTACTCCCCCCTCAGTGGCTCAGCATGGCCTCATCTGCTCTGTAGCTTGTGCAGCCCCTGGGAGGAGCCGGGGCACTGCTTTACTGTAGCTACCCCAGAGCCGAGTCCTGCCCCCGAGAGACACCAAACCCAAGAATGAGGCTTGAATAAAGCAACACTGACAGGAAGCGTGTGGGGCCAGCTTCTGAGAGCGAGGTGAAGCACTGGACTAAGAGGGGCCTTCCCCATGGCAAGCCAGGGCAACCTCTGTCACCGGAAAGTCAAGGCAGCCCAGGGGCCAGCTCAGCACTGCCTGGCCACTAATCATGCCATCAGAAACCCCTCCATCAGCCACAGCTAAACTGACAAGCAGCTCCACAGGAGGTGTGGGGCGCACAGCCCCTCCCCCAGCCAAATATTTGAGCTTTCTAGCTAATGTTACAAGGGCAGAAAGAGGAAACATGCTGTGGGGTTCCAAGAAGAGTCAACTTAGCATTCGTTTTCTTTAGGCCCCAGGAGCACAGCTCTGTGAAAAGATAAAAGAGCTTGACAAAGATGTAGCACTGAAATCCACACAGCCAAGAGGGTGTTTGCCTTGAGAACTGGGTTGCTAAGCACGAGGTGCTCTCGCCGGTGAACACAAGCACAGAGGAACAGCTTTAAAAACCAACATTTGTCTAAGCCGTTGTTCAGCAGCCCACCAGAATACAGCGGAAGCTAGCAACAGATTCATCATTCTCCATAGCCCCTCTGCAGATCAAGTATCTTAGAAATTGGAGACTAAATCAAAGCCAGGATTCCTCCAAGGCCCTTAGACGCGTGGTCATCTTCCCCTTGCCTCTATAGGCAAACTGATTTGCAAACTGAATCTTTACCACCCTGCACCATTTTCAGAATGATGGAGTTGAGCTTTTTTGGCAACCTAATGAAAGCAGTTGAGAGTGATTGCTCATCTTCTAATGATCTGTGTCAAATTATCAACACCGTTGTATTCTGTGGCTGACTGGATAGAACGTTTGACACCTGTCAGCTGAGAATTTGAATTGATCACATGACACATTAAGCCTCTGCCAAAAAAAAAAAAGACATGGATTTCAACTAGAGTTCGTAACCCGGCTTTCAGCAAGCTGTCTCAGGGTTAGTTATGTTGCTAGTTGAAATTTGCCATTTAAAGGGAGTTTTCAATACAGCCAGTCCCCAACTTACAAATGCATCGACTTACGACCATCCGCACTTAAAACCAACCTCCCATTAACCCCATTACAGCCGGTCCCCAACTTATGAACGCACCATCCGCACTTACGAACAGCGCGGCTGTATGCAAAAGCATGTATTTCCGACTTACGAACAAATAGAGTTACGACCAAGTGCTCGGAACGTAACACATTCATAAGTTGAGGACCAGCTGTACTGATTGATAATGGGCACAAAATGAAGATTAATCTCAACTCTCAATCAAATCTGTCCCTCTCCCACCCACGCTTCCCTTGGGACTGTACTTTAAGCTTCAGAACCATTTTAAATTGGCTAGACGTCAACATACTGTAACAGGTCCACAACACGCTAATTATCCTTTGGAGTAATCAGGATCATGTTTTGGCAAAGCTAACATCTTCTTTGGGATTCTGTGGCAACGTTAGTGGTAAATCTCTGTTAATCTATCATGTGGGGAAGCAAAACACAGATCCACAATGATTTTTATGTTTGAGGAAGTTAGATCTGTTTTGTCTTATTAAAACAAACTTCCTTAAATATTTTAATTTAATAAAGATAATAAACCAAAGAACAGTGGCCTGGCTTGAGTCATAATTCATCCACTGTTTTCACTTTGTACTTTACTACAAAAGCAGTTCTCGATGTAAAGCAGTGAACTGATTCTCTGCTTTCTAGCTGTGCTGAAAAGAGCTCTGCATGCTGGTGTTGTTCCTACCCCACCGCTTCTAGTGCAGAAGCGACTGGGTTATAATAAATGTAGTTATTCAAGGCATGACTGAATGTTCTCAAAGTTAGATCTCCCTCTACTGGTGACATTAGTGTACTGCAGAAAAATAGGACAAATCCGGGGGGTCATTTTTACACATTTTCTAGTAACAAAAACATACATTTGTATAGAGGGAGGGATTAGGGCTGATCCCTTGCTCTTAACTGTGCTGAGGCTCAATCAGCTGCTGACCTCACCAGGAAAAATAGACCAGAACACCACTAGCCAGTGCTCCCTCTAAAGTTTTCCAACCATGAGTGGAGTTTTAGATGTGTGCCACTACAGCACCCAATTTACACACACACACACACACACACACACACCCCGACCACTGGAGCAGAAATCAACCCCTTCCCCCACCATTCCTGGCCCCAGACGGCAGCCCCAGCCACAGGAGCAGGCCTCCCTTGCAAGTCCTGGCCCCTGGCCACAGCGGCTCCCTCACCACGCCATCTCAGCCAACCCCACCCACTGGAACGGGATTCTCCAGAGATGGACAGGGGAAGAATTTTTTGTGCACAGCTTCACAGTGGGAACTATGCCGCTGGTTGATTGCCCAGGAGCCACCTCCATCTACCCCAGATGCTGTGCATTATCAGACCAGATTTTCCTTGGACCACTAGGGAGATTCCAATCATCAGTGATGTTACTCTGGCTTTGTAGCTGCAGGAATCAGTTAAGAATCACACCTACCTCTCCTATTTCTCTTCATGTTCCCAGCAAGACATGCATGAATAGTCACCATATAGTCAGTCTGCACTGAGGTTACGTCTGAGATGAGGGTGGACAATTTAAGGATGCTTAGGAGCTCCAGCAATGGCGACACAGTTAGCACTCTGCAATCCTGAATGGGGTAAAGCAAGTTGTAGCTAGATAAGGAGTAGAAAAAACAGACATGATATGTAAAATCTGCATCTCAAAAACCTGCAGATTTACAAGGGTTTATTCCATTGGTCATGTATGCCAAATACCTGTGAACAGATCCTAGTCAGGGCTCCAAAATATCAAGAAGTTGCATGTCCAAGAGGAAATGCTTTGCTTTACAAACAAAGCACAGGGGTAAGTGTTAGGAAGGGAATTCATTTGTGAGCTAAGCTGTGATTTGAACTCAAGTCTGCAGAGGTAAAAAGCTAAAGCATTAAGCTACTGGGCTTCCTACAACTCATTAACAATTCATCCACAGCAAAAGAAGATACAAAAAGGATTGCATTTAAGAATTTAAATCATTTTTATTGCTTTACCTGCCATTAGGACAATCTATAACAAAAAGGAATAATATATTAGCACATACAGTAAATCAGACTTATATAGTCAGATAATACAAAAATGGTCCTCCAGTTGACTATAGCTCTCTAGGGCGGTAGACTTCATAAATCTGCTAAAGGTGGCCTAGCAAGAGATTACTTCTAAAGCCCTGAATGTCAGCTAAGGCAAACTATACCAATTTGTGGTTTCAAACCTATTTAAATTGCACACAAAGGTAAAGCTATAACTGTGATTAATATTTAACTCAGACTTAGCTGGTTTATCTTAAAATCTTGTAGGTAAAACTACAAAAGGGAGTAAACAGCAAGCTAAAAAGATGCAATAGTGAAACTTGATTAGAAAGCCTTATATAAAAAATGTGCATTTTTTGTGTGGAGCTCTAACTTTTTTACATAGGTGTTTGTTTTTTGGTGCTTCAACACAGATCAAACCAAGCTTCAAAACTAAAAAGAAGAAAAAAACCTAGCTAGACTGAAAACTGAAGAAAATAGTTTTACAAAATTAGTTTTCTTTACTCCAGTAGAGCACGGGTAGGAATCCTCCACTCAAAGGTCTTTTGAGGGGAAAAAAAGAAAATAGTTCACACAATAAGCATTTTACACTTAATCCCATCACAGGGAGTTTGTGGACACTGGAAAAAAGATCCCCAAAACCTCACAGATCTAACACCCTGTATTTATGTCCAATGAGCAGACATTTTCAAACTGTCTACAAGCTGGGAAAGCAGTCTACCAAGTCCAATTACCTCAGACAGGAAAAAAAGAAGGGAACCATCATTAGAAACAGTTGCATAATGAATGCAAAAATGCTTGCTGCCACTCCCAAATACAACCCTAGTCTAGTGTATATAAATTACAGGTTAAAGGAAGCCATAGGTTGCCTACATTAATTAACTGTGGAATTCAGTAAAAGTTGTTGGGTAACATTGGTGTGCACAGAAGAATGTAACACAAAGCTGGTAAATACTGAAATACATTTAAGACTCAGCAACAGGTTTGACTTCCAAAAATATCTAAAATATTTTGCCACGTGGATCTGAAAAGCTGGGGAGGAAACAGGGGATGTAGTATGTGTGTTCAGACTAACTTTAAAATGAAAACTAAAGATGTAAAATAACTTCTGGTTGGTTTACACACACACACACACAAAACTGAGTAGCAGGAAAAAACAAGACGTTCACTTTTTCTGCCTCACATTCCCCACAGCATTCGTCTCATTTACCAGCTGCACCAACCTGCCTGCATTAGGTGTTGATTGTGAACAGGCAAAATTAGCTTCCAGGGTAACAAACAGTTAACCTAACAAAGAATCTTTTGAAGGACAGAGTCAACTGTGAAATAAGTAGCAAGCAAAAGCTGCAGGGCAAAAATAAAATAAAGGTACGCTTCCAATTCCTCCACTGCATCCGGAACACAAACATTACTATTTGGCACTAGCTGGGTAGCTGTACAATTCTTGTGCCAGTCTAAGGACAAGTGACCGAAGTGAAGTGTTTAACTCAAAGTTTGGTTTTCGAGTTCATGAACAGGAACAATATAGAGGAGTAACTCCACAGAGGATAACAAGACAGGTAAAGATCAGTTGCGGTGAGAGTCTGAGAACTAAGTCATATTTGCAGCAGTTGACCAGAACTATAAACCTTAAAAGCTTTTACGTGAAACCTGACAAAACATAACCAAGCAATCCTGAACCAGTAGACAAGGGTACAGAGTGACTGCTAACTTCCAACTATGGCTCTATTAGCAGTGGATGCCTCAGGACTGAACTGAGGATTACAGTACCCAGAAAATTGAAATCTAGAGAAGCTCAATTTATAAGGGCAGGTCTCTTTTGGAAAGAAACAGCAGATTAGGACCACCACTTAAAAGTTTGAACAACCTGAAAAGTATCTGTAAAAACAAAATATTTTCCACTGTTACATCCTTACTCTAAGGCAATTAGCTTGGAGCCAGGAGATCTCTTCACCAAAAAGCAACGCAGCAGTGGCCCAAGTTGGACACTAGACATTGCACAGAGAGAAGCAGTAACAGCAAAAGTCTCCAAAGAACTTTCTATTTATTGAATGGGGGAGAGAGCACAGAACTAATGCTCTAAAATTAAAATGGTGCTTTGAGAAAGCAATTTTTCTTTAAACAGACAGGAAGCTGCAAATGCCAGTGGCCGTGTGGCTCTGCACAAGGGACTAAAGCAGTCTGCATTTGTGAAGCATGTACTTGAGAGGGAGCAAAAAAAACTCAGACAGACAGTGATACAAAGCTGTTGTACTGCTGGATGTTCCGTTTGAGAATATCCGAGCATGGACCCAGGACACGTTCAAATCGGGGTCGGTCAAGCTTCACACATTTCAATGGGCCACGTGCAACGACAGTGGCAGCTCGGGGACGGTTCATCAATAGAGCTATTTCACCTGGGATGACAAAGCGAGAACACAGTTAAGAGAACTGTAACTACCCACACTATTAACAATAGCGACAAGAGGACAGGGAAGAGAGCACAGGGGTTGCAGCACTGATCAGGAAGAGCTGTGAATACAGTTGTATTAAGAATGACAAATTGGTGTTTAGAAACCAAGGAATTTTGTCAAGTCAGCTGCTTTAGGAACAGCCTCTTCTCGGAAGGTAGACTTGTATTCAATACACTTGGGGATACCCTGGAGTAAGGATGTTAAGGATGCACAGCTGAGCCCAGGCTCAATCCCTTTGAAACGCAGAGGCGGAGTTCAAAGGGCAGCGCCACACAGCCAATCCCGGCAGCTCAGCCAATCCGCCTTCACATTTCCAAGTGGCACTGTGGAGCCCAGGGTCACCTAGGGACTCCCCAGCTAACCCTGGCTCCATTTCAAAGCTAGCACTTGCATGCAGCCCAGAGTCAGAGGGGGCTCTTGTACATTTCAGAGGAGGAATGCGGAAGAGCCTATGGACTAGTCGAGTAGTTGATGGAAATTCCATTGACTAGTCAATTAGCCAATATTTAACATCCTTACTCTGGAGTGGGAACAGTTTGCTGCATCTCATCTATTTGTACAGATTTCACCATTTATAGGAGGCCCAGGTCATTTTCTATTGAATGAACGATTAACAAAAAACTGTTTACTGTAAAGTATGGTTACCACCATGTTGTAATATGTTTTCTTAAGGATTGTAGGACCTGGTATCAAAGGACATATTTTTAATTTTTTTTTTAAAGCAGCCTTTGAATATAGCCATATCCAAAGTCTATGACTACCAGTTTGAGAGGTAACAATTCTCTTAGTTTAGATATGTTTTGGCAATAGGGTAATGGAGAGCCCATTTTATGAAACCTCTAGCTTCTCATTTAAGAAAGGCCACACCCAAAGTTAAAAAGCTGTTTCAAAAACCTGTGACAGTTGCTAAGTAACATAGGTAACTACCACAAACCCTAAATACCTATAGAGACATGTTCAACTTGGCAGTTAAATACATTTCCATAAGAACATTCTGTATGTGTAGCAACAGTAACCCCTACAAATACTATAGTGAAAAATTTAAGGAAATAGGCATCCGGCCGCCCCTCTCCCCACCCCCTGGTTTTGCATAGAGTCAGGGGGTTTTTTGATAGTGCATGAACTTGGAAATACTCATCAGCCCGAGGACTCTGCAACTGACTACAATAAAACTCCGATGGTCCAGCATCTGATGATCCAGCAACATCAGGAACCTGGAAATGCTCCGGGCAGCCGGACCATTGGAGCTGCTCTGCCCCCAGCTTCCCCGATTCAGCCGCTGCTAAAACTGACCAGCGGCTGAATCGGGAACGCCTAGGGCAGAGCAGTTGGACTGTAGCGCTGCCCCTCAGGGCTGTGGGACCCAACCCGGCAGCACCCCAGCTGTCCCCGATACAGCTGCTGCTGAAACTGACCAGTGGCTGACTCCAGGAAGCCCTAGGCAGAGCTGCTCTGCCCCGGGCTTCCTGGAATCAGCCCCTGATCAGTTTCAGCAGCAGCTGACTTGGGTACACCTGGGACAGAGCAGCTGGGGTGCTACCGGGTTGGTCTCGAAGCGCCATGGGTTGGCGCTACCAGACCAACCCGGCAGCACCCCAGCTGCTCTGCTGCAGGCGCCCCCGATTCAGCCGCTGCTGAAACTGACCAGCAGCGGCTGAATCAGGGACGCCTGGGGCAGAGCCAGACTATCGGAAGGGGGGGATATGAGGGGTCTGAGGTGGCATTTCCCCCCCCAACCCCACCCCAGACCCCTCATAGCCCCCCCCCCTTCCGATAGTCCGGCAAATCTGATAATCTGGCACCTCCTGGGTCCTAAAGGTTCCGGATTATCAGAAGTTTACTGTACTACTCTGCATGTTTGTTCAGGCTCTGCAAGAGGTGATACACTAATTTAAGCAACAAGGAGTCCTGTGGCACCTTACAGACTAACAGATTTATTGGAGCATAAACTTTCATAGGCAAAGACCCACTTCGTCAGGGTCTTTGCCCACAAAAGCTTATGCTCCAATAAATCTGTTAGTCTGAATCTGCAAAAGCAGCGAGGAGTCCTGTGGCACTAACACAGCTACCTCTCTGATACTTGAAACTAATTTAATTATCAGCAAAACTAAAAAACTGAACTTGCCATAGGCACGGCTTGGGCAAAAAAGAAAGGGAGAGGAAAAGAAGGCCTGAGCACTTTTTGCATTGCTCTGACGCCATTCCAAGATCTCTTTAAATCTCAGTAGAGAAATTCAAAATAAAACACACACACACACACACACACACACACACACACACACACACACCCACCCTTCACTACATTTAAAGAGTGATGTATCACAAAACCACACACAAGTCAGCCAACATAAAAAGAAATCAAGTTAGTGTCCCTTCAAAAAGCAACGTCATTGGAGGTTCTTAACTGTAAATCTTACATTATCCACTAGAACTAAACTACGTTGAAATGTAAGAAATATATCTACCACCACCTTAACTGATGAAACACACACATTAAAGCCCTTCTAGAAGAAAATTCATAGGTACATGAAAGATTTAATTTGAAGCTGATCACTTTACAGAGAATCAATAAGTGTTGAATTTATGCAACTAAATATTTTCCTTTGCTATCGACTTATCTGAAAGATTTCAGAATAAACCAAATTTTTAAAGTTAAAAATAGAGGCAAAAGAATCTTTATAATGGAAGATGGTTGAGATCTTGTCACTAAAAGGAGATGCTACCACCCTTCCATAAAACATGGACTTCTGAACTTTTAATAATTTACATGGTACTCCAAGGATTCATAGTGCACTTGCAGAAATTACTTTAAAAAAAAAACCTCAAACAACTGGCAAAGAACTAAACCCATCCTGCTACTAATGCCGTCAACCCATAGATAAGAGATATATCACCTAGCTATGGTGACAGACAACAGTACAGCCAGATACACCTGCAGCAATGCAACTCACCAAAATAATCAGAAGGCGCCAGTCTGCCCACTTCAACAAATTCTTCATTTTCTGATCGCCGCTGTAACACTGCAGCTGTGCCCTTTAATAAATCAGTTAATAGAAAAAGGAGTTTGCCAGAATCATTTGAAACATCTTAACTGACAAGAACTCAGCCTTATTGCCACGCGTCATACAGGAAGTGTCTTATCCATTAAAAAGCTCATGACACTTCACAATGACGACACTGGCCTTTCATATTAAAGCAATAATTCTCTTGGTCTCTCCTTTAAGTCCCCTTAGGATAGTACTCGCATGCATCGTAGAATTCCTACCATCTTCTGTGTTACTTTAGAGGCATCTTTGAACGTGATTAGTAGGAAACACTCAAGAGACAAACGGTTTGTAACTGGTTCCATTACAAGCCATCTATTCTATTATTCTGTATTCAGAAAAAATAGGGAAATAGCGCAGGTCTGAGAGGATGCTACGTCCCTACAGTATGATATTATGAATGATCAAGAAAAACCTTTTTTAAAAAATAGGTCATTAGAAATACTGTAGTTTATTATGAAACTAGCAAGGCAGTTTCTGGAGAGCTTTGCTTTTCTAGAGACATACTATAGCACATACCAGAATACCAAGTTATTTTCAGGTATAGGACAAGAATAGTTTATTACACCCACCAAGAGAGGATATCTAGGGTTTCCAATTCTCTTGGCTAATAGGTATTGAGTAGGTTGATTTATGGACTACCATAAATACCAGCTACCTCACCCTCTTGGAAGTGTCATTTATAAAAACACCAAAGTAAGCTTACACACATCTTGCTTGGGCACACAAAAGTTTTAGTCAGGTAATTTCCCTCAGTGTTTTACACAGACACAAGGAGAATAAAATTCCTAGAACTGGATGTTCAGTTGTGTAATTCCACCAGAAGTAACAGTCACGTACCTCTAAGATAATAAAGAACTCATCTCCTGGTTCTCCCTGCACCACAATTTTCTCTCCATCCTCAAATTGTACCGGTTCTAAGGCATCAGCTACAGTGAGACGCTCCCACTTGTCCAGAGATTCTAAACAAAATCAGTCAATGTATTTAGTTTGCTTCATGTAATATCTGGTTCCCACTTTCAAAAGTTACTCTCTGCTAATTCACATTTGTAAAAAAATCAAAACCTTAATTATAACCTCCTCAGGATATGGTTACATTAGAGAATTTACAGCAGCTTTCTAGTATAGCTACTAAAGAGAGATTACCCTTCAATTTAAATAATCCTCACACTCCCCATGAAAGGGGGCAGGTATGTAGGCAGAAGCAGCTCTCAAAGGCCATGTCTACACTAGGAAACTATTTTGACTAAATTCGACTTAACTCTGAATCTTACAAAATCGAAATATCATGTCCCCCACTATGGGGAAAACCTCAACATTAGTCCTACACAGGCTCCTTTAATGTGGACTCAGTACCCCAATTTAAAAGGCCCAGGAAGCACTGGGGAGCAATCATTTTGAAATAGTGGCACCGGAGCGTCCACACGACCGATATTTTGAAATAACTATTTTGAAATTAGCATTATTCCCCGAGAAAAGCAGAAGTACAGATTTAAAAATAAGTGGCCCCTTATTTTGAAATAACGGGCTTGGTTGTGCGGATGATTCGCTTATAAATTTGACCTCGGGGGGGGGGAGGGGGGGGGGGATTTCAAAATAAAGCCCTCGAGTAGATCAGGGCCATGCGACATAGCACTGTCCACACTGGCGCTTGGGCTGGTGTAACTTATGTAGCTCAGGTGGTGGGGGCAGGTGGAATGGCTCATTTATACTCCTGAGCAATATTAAGTTACATCGACATAAGTGGTATATAGACATCGCCTTCGAACTGTGCAGAAAAGCAGCATACATCATGCAACTGGTTTTAACAGATTACCAAGTAGAGCAAGTTAGTTGGGTATCCACCTCATCAAAATCTGCCATTAGATCTAAGTTTAAGGTGTAATCTTCTCACTTACCCAATATAGATACTTTACTAAGGAATTCTTCATACATCTTTCTCTTTCTTAATGTACTACCCTGTTAAAAAAAAAAAAATGCAGACCAACACCAAGATTTTATTTTCTGCTCACATTGTGATAATTTTGAAGAAAAAGTTAAAGACAGATCTCAAAAGGTCACGCAATTCAACAAGACTTAATGTCTTCTGTTTTAATGGCCCAAACTTGCAGAGTGACAGTGCCTTCAAATCTCATTCACATCAGTGAGTTGTGATAATGCTCGGCACCTCTCAGAAGACATTCAAGCAAAGACTTGCACACTATATTGTCCCTAAATACTTTAGAAAAAAAATCTACTACTAGAACACTTTATCGAAGTGCATTACATTTGCCCATATCCATTATGATGAATGCTTTACATAATTTACAGCCCAGTACTGCAGCCCTTACTCATGCTGGAGTCTAAGGGCTACCTGGCATGAATAAGGATTGCAGAATCAATCTCATGTTTATTCTAGGTTGCATGGTTGACTTCAGCTGCTCATGACTGGATAAGCCTGCCACTTCGCTGGTCTGTGTTAAGCTACAGAGCAGGAGAATCAAAGTCCAATAAGAGCAATTACAGGGTTACAGCAGATTGCTTACATCTGAACACTGCATTTGTAATTTTAGATTGTCCTGCAAGGCCAAGATCACTCATACTATTTCCCTCCTCTTCTTGCTAGACACACAAAATGGGTGTGAATGGCAGCATGGTTACAAGTCATGAGCTTTTTTTTTTTAATCCAAGGTAATAATCAGGTACAGGACAGACAGAAGGCCTAGTGACCACAACAGACATTTGTGTTTAGGAAATATGCTACCTTGAATCAACTGCACAACCCAGACATTCAAAACAAGAAAAAAAAAACTTGCCATAAGGATTCTTCTGTAGCTGTCTCTGTCAATACCCCATAATTTCACATTTGTCTTTGCTTTCACAGTTGCTGCTCTGGGAGTTCCATAAATCAGGGCAAGTTCTCC
This sequence comes from Pelodiscus sinensis, assembly GCF_049634645.1. Classification (NCBI taxonomy): domain Eukaryota; kingdom Metazoa; phylum Chordata; order Testudines; family Trionychidae; genus Pelodiscus; species Pelodiscus sinensis. The sequence continues at coordinate 23,401,005 of NC_134730.1, read as the reverse complement.
AAAGCTGCCACCTTCACCAACGCTGGTCGCCCACTCGTTGTTCACATATACCTGAAAGGAAATACCCAATGTTTGCCCTTATTGACCAATCAGCTGAAAGACCATTTAAAAGGTTCCTCTTGTTCACTATGTGTATTACATAGGGAAGCACTCCAGTTTAAATAATCTCACAAGTTTCAGAGTTGGTTTAATCAGAAATGTGGCATCTCCAGTTGTATTATCATCCAGCGTACAACGGATGTCAATGAGATTTCAAACATATTGGGGAAAGGACTGTGTGTATGTACTATCATAATAATCCTTTACAGGTATATTCCATCTAAGGACTGTGAACCTAGCCTTAGAATCTCATAGAACTGTGAAGTATTCACCCAATTTTACAGCTGGAGAATAGGAGAAAAGGTCACAAGATGTTACAGCAAAAATTGGAATAAAGCCCAGGTCTGTCTTTACTAGTCCTGTGCCTCACCACAGCAATGCACTCCAGGGGTAGTCAATAGATGGACTGCAGGCCAGACATTTTTGAATGGGCTGTAAAAGTCTTTTATTTACTTATTGTTTTCTCTGGAGTCTGGACTTTGACCATACTTTGGCCAAAAAAGTTGGACCTTTATTTTTTTATTTATATATTTTTGATCTATATATATAAAAACCATTGATTACCCTAGATATATTCCCTCTCCCTTTGTTTCTGTGCTCCTAGAGCAGGAAACATTTTGTCAACATTCCAAAATGTTCGTTTGCAGTGGCACAATACAGGATGTGTTCATATTGTGCACAGCTGGGCAGTCACATCCACAGAGCTGCTCAAAAGGAGCTAGGAGAGTAACAAGCAAAACGAGGTTCCTTGAATGTCCTAAAAGAATGGATTGCACAGTTCTGCCAGAGAATTTTTTGGTTTCCACATAAGAAAGGCCTCAAGATGTTACTAGCATTTCTACAAGGGGTAGATACATTGCCAGTTAATATAATTAAAATCTCAGCCATTATTAAAGCTTACATCCATTTCTCCTTGATCGACAACGTAGAAGTTATCGCCTTCGTCACCTAAAATTAAAAAATATATAGAATAAAATTCAGTTGTAAGAAGACAAGCTGTAGAGTGATTCATGTTTCATCAAAATGATAGAGGAATATTAAAAAAGCACTTTAGGGATTATATTAACCTTTAGTATCAGGCCTGTCAGAAGATGCCTCAATGGGACTAAAAAAATAAAAAATGCATTGCTTATTTTATGCTGGAAAAGTGTCACCACAGGCATATTTCCTCGTCCTACCCGTGAAAGGGACACCTGCTGTTGTGAAAGAGAACAGCAGCATTACCTCTCTCCAGTAAATTAACCCAGCATGCTCGACAGAACTATCAAGACACTTTTCAAGTCAGACTCCCAGCAGCTGCTCCACTCCTCTTTCCCCCACAACATACATTATGGCTCATAAAAAGGCAAGGTCTATTGAATGCAAGTGTTCATACAGCCATAAAGGCAGAACAAAACCCATAGATTAAGAATCTTCTCACAACCTACAAATTGTTTAGTTATTAATGTAAACAGCATCAATTACCTTGCTGTATCACAGCCTCACCAGCAATGTAGGTGACTGGGAACATTGCATCAAAGATGTCACTGAAAGAGATATTGCAAAGTTACCAACAGTTTGGTTGCCTGTTATATGTACATGTGTACAGGTTGAACCTTTAGTTCCGCATTCTCCGGTCCAGCATGATTTTAGTCGCCAGATGTCCACTTATCATGGGCATGGCCAAGTTTCCTGCGGTCCCCTAGAGTTTGTTTATAGCCCAGCAAGCAGTGGAATTGCTGGTAATGCTGCTAGACAATATTGACCTCCCGTGGTTTGGCAAATTCTCTGGTTTAGCACTCGTCGGGTCTGGAGGGTGCCAGACTCAAGAGGTTCAACCTCTCCCAACATTTGAGAGAGATTCTGCAGGACCTCTCCAATCAACAATGTGGGGTGACTGACTGGCCCCCAAGACTATTCCATTTTGCATGTTATAATTTGTTTCAAATGTGTGTTCCATAAAAACACTAAAAGCTTAAAAAAAAACAGTGAAAACACTGCTAGCAAAGCAGAGCTACATTCCCAGATTTGTTCCTACCTTCTTTCATTATCATCAAGATGGGCAAATAGCACATTCTTCTCAATGGCTTTAGCCAAAGCAGCCATAGTCTTGTAATCTTTAGGAATAACCTAGAGCACAACCAAAAGCAAAGCAACTCTAATTATAAAAGTTGAAAGGGGGGGGGGGGGGGGGGGGAGAAGAGAAAACCCTATACAACTCAATGCTGAAGTCTGCAGTTTCCCTCTCAGCCACCACCAAACTGTTTTGACCTGGGTTGCTCAAAACAAATAGAAATATACTCATAAAAAAAACCAAGAAAGCTACTCCACCATAATGGTGCAATGAACTGAAATTCTGCCAGACATAAGAAACGAGATGAAACGTCTCTGAAGATTTTATGGGGCCAGACAAAGGAACAGGACATGCTTTGTCCAGAAGTGGGAATGGCACAAGTGAAACCAAAACCTTATAACCATACATCACAGGCTCCAACCCAGAATAAACACCACGAATGGCTCAGCAGGATTGCTTTATCTATCTATACCTCTCTCATAGAACTGGGAGGGACCTTGAGAGGTCATCAAGTCCAGTCCCCTGCCCTCATGGCAGGAACAAGTACCATCCCTGACAAGATTTGCCCCAGATCTCTAAATGGCCCCCTAAAGAATTGAACTCTCAACCCTGGGTTTAGCAGGCCAATGCTCAAACCACTGAGCTATCCCTCCCCCCCATGGGATGTCTACTCTACTGCATGGGTGTCTACTCCACGGGTGCTCTGAGGCTGGAGCACCCAAAGGGGGAAAAAAAAAAAAAAGTGAGTGCTTAGTACCCACCAGCAGTCAGCTCCCTCCTTCCCCCCCTCCAGGGCCTCCCGTTCACCAGAGACCCATTACAATTAGCTGTTTTGCAGCACGTGGGAGGCTCTGGGAACAGCATGCACTAAGGAGAGGGAAAGAGGGCCAGGACTTGGGGAAAAGGGTAGACGCAGGAGCTGAGGTGGAATGGGAACAGAAAGAGGCAGGGCAGAGGCGGGGACTTGGGGGGGAAGGGGCCAGGTAGGGGTGGAGCAGAGCATAGAACTGCACACCCCCAGGTCCTAGAGGAATCCACTCTCTATGGCTCTGAAGACCTACCATGTGGGTTAGCAAGGCCACATCAGGTGGGTACTATCCAGCAATCATGCACAAAGCAACAATAGTATGGTATATGCATTTATGTAACACCATGGGCCCATAAACGGGGTTTTTCACTGAGGACAGCAAGAATATGGCACCTGGATAATAGATTCAGATTTGCAGGAGTTTGGGAAATAGTTAAAGAGTAAGTGACCTTTCTAACATAAGACGCAGCATCCTCTTCTGTGTAGACTTCTGCACTGATGGCCCCACGCCTTGTTCGGCCCTTAACCACAGGGTTCATAGGCGGAGGAGGAGAGACTTCCTCCTCACGCGAGTCTGAGCGAGAGCCAGATTTCTGTTGATTCAACAACTGTTTTGCTTCCTCCTAAACAGGAAGGAGATATTTCCATGTCACATAATCCAAGGGTAAAAATTTAGTTATATCATATTCCAGGTCAGTCTGCCAACATGGAGAGTTTCCTCTGTACTATTAATCTCATACTATGGCAGATGGGAAGATACAGCAGCCTTACTCTTATAAAAGTGTTTTAAAGCAACATAAAGAGACGAAGAGTCATTTGTCTATTTCTCTTATTAAAATAAAACGAGCATGTTCACCTCATGCTTGCGATGTAACCAACACGAAGTGGAGAAACACCGCTTTGCAAGCAGCAGCAGGTAAGACATGTTCAACAAGTGAGCTCAACAGTTTATCCCTGGACTGAGGTTTTTTTGCTTTTAAAGGACAGAACAATGACCCAGAAAACCACGTTACAGAAGCAGCTGGAGGCAAGGTCCAGTTACTGACCAAGTCGGTATTTTAAGTTATTTGAACAGAAGGCAACAAATGAGTTATTGGATGGATGTTAGTGTTCATAAATCCAGCCATTAGTTTACATTCCAAGGCACAGATTTGTTAGCTTTTATAAGAGATATTTTTCCATACTGATTGCTTGTACAGTTGAAACAAACAGACTTAGAACTGAAATAGTTAAAAATCTAGCTAATGTGTCACCCAGAATACTGGCTCTGCTATATGCACTGAAGGAGCTGACTTGGGGTATGTCTACATTGCAGCTATAAGGTGCAATTCCCAGAGCAGGCAGGCAGACTAGCTCAACTTAAGCTAGCACACCAAAAACAGCAGTGTGGCTGTTGCAGCACTGGCGGTGGCTCAAGCTAGCTGAGAAAGTCCAAGCCTGCATGATGCCTTGGATCTGAGTTCAAGTGGCTAGCTCAAGCCAACATCAGCGCTGCAACAATCACACTGCTAGCAGCAATGTAGATAACAGACTTCAAGTAGCAGATCTGATATAGCTAGAACCAGAAGTGGAACCAAAGTATTTAAAATCATGACAGCTTCAGTTACGTTTTCCAACACTTTGGTATAAGACATTAAAAACTGAGGAACTATCTGCTATGCCTGGATCCCAGGGCACTTATAACAGAAGGCTCTGATCCAATGTCCTTGACCAAACTCTCCCCTCCCACGTACCACTGGGGAAGCAGGTTGCTTGGCTGCCACCCTCCACTCCGGATATACTTGCAATGCCACTTAAATGCTATGTATAACCAGAGTGCTTTGGGAAGACAATTCAGATGAACATTACAGCAAGGTTATATTTTACACTTCTCAGCTGGCCAAAGAAACTCCTCTGGTCTGTTGAGTCAGTTTCACTTCCTTCTCATGCAGCAATGAGACTGTGTGTTATGTTTCAAAGAGCAAGGGGATATTTAAACTTATTTCTTTCTGCTTTTAAAGGAAGAGTCCATTATACTCGGGTTTTGTTAAAAATAGTGCAGTGACACAAGGGCTGGGTTTAAACTACAGTACTCACAGCATCCTTTTACAGCATATAATGACCATGTCTGCAAACAATTTCCACACATCCCACTTCCAAAGACAGTCGTACCACAGGCACACTCAGAATTTACTGACAAGAGCTATGTTACAGTAAAAAGTTATGGGGCGGGGGGGAAGAGAGGAATCAGTACAAGCAAGGTCCACGCTATTTGTTCTAATACTATAGACATATCATAAGGACCACAACTTAAAGTCCAGTAAGTTTAAGAGTTAGGATGGACTGTGTATTACTTGAAAGAACTCCTAAGTTACCCTTCCAAATCTTTAAAAACAGGATCTCTCTTCCAGGTGAAAAAGCCAATCAAACAATATGGTAACAGAGTTTGATACAAGGGACTCAGTGAAACTAGCCAATTACAAAATGTTTTCAAATATTTACTACTAGAAGACTTACCCAGCATTGCCAGGTCCCGGGGGAAGGGATGAGGCTATACAGGCCAGACTGGAGGGGACAGGTTGTGGCTCCTTTGGCAGGAGCGAGGGTAATAAGCAATGCAGGGGCCAGGGCTCAGGGGAGGGGGGGCACCTCTAATCTGGGCCTATGGCAGGCAAGATGGTGAGTCCCATCCCCACTTTTTTGGTGGTGTAGCTGCCCCAGTGGTCACTTTGCAATATAGCTGTCCCCTGTGCTTGCTGTCCCCAGTGGTGACTATTAGTATAGCCTTCCTCTGCTCAGCCCCGTCCCTTTCCATGCTATGGAAAATAATCGAATTCCAGGAACATCCCATTTTCCTGACACAACCAAACCCTTATGTTGCTTTAAGTTCAGATAAGACCAAGGGGCATATCAAATTTGGTTGTCCTAGCTCTTCCCATTTAGGGGGAGTTCTTGAACAAAAACTGACTCGCAAACAAATCTCTAAAGTATATAGGTATATTTTAAAGAATTTGTCTGTTTGATCACGAACTCTTAAACGTTAAGAGCTAGAACCACCAAATTCAGGTATGTGGCGTGCTCTTAGAAGAGGACTGACCAGAGAATCATCATTATTGTGATGTCATACTGCTAAAAAAAAAATTAAGACCGTTGTAACAGTGAAGGCAAGTTATGGATTAAGCCTGCGTTAAGTAGTCATTTGCTGACTTGGACCCCGATCTTGCAAGCTGCTCTGACAGCTTCCAGCCCTGGGGTCTGAACTGAAACGTGAAGTCAGTTTGCACAAAAAAATGGCGGCAATACAGACAATTTAGAGCATTTTACTGTAGACACAGAACATTTAACAAACAGCAACTTAAAAAAAACAACTTGTTACTGGCCAAAGTATCTAGAAAAATGTGATAAGAGTCTGTATAAATGATTGTACACTTCTAAATATGTGTATATTTTATATATTTCAGTATTCTGAAAGTAAATTTCTAGCTAGGAACAATATTAACTGATCAGACTGCACTGATATTTTAAATACTTTTGAACACACGTCTCATTAAGGAACACAGTAATCTCAATTGCTTCTATGCAATTTGTACTTCTAATGCCATGGTTCTCAAAACTGCAGTCCAGCCACCTTCCAGGTGGCCCGTGGCTTGAGCTCAGCATACCCTCCTCCCTCTCTTCCCCCGCAGCAGGGAGCCCATGCTGGGTCTCCCACCTTGTACCCACACCCCATTGTACCCGCACCCCCTGTGAAGTGGGAGCACCAGCAAGCCCCAAGCCCCAAGCCTCCCCACCGGAGGCAGAAGCAGAGAAAAGCAGATCCAGAAGTGGCTCCGTGTGCTGCTGCTCCCTCTCCCATGGCGGGGGAAACAGCAACAGTGGCTGACGCGCGGCCTGGAGGCTTTCCCTGCTGCTCCAATTGGCTGGAATCCGCACAATGGGAGCAGCAGGAAGCCGTGCCTGAGACAATGCCTGGAAGCAGGGTATGAAAGCAAGTAAGCGCCCCGCTCCCCCTCATGCCCAGACCACACACCCTACCGTGCTCCCACACCGCCCCAACCGAGACCCCCACGGTCCCAGCACATTCCCACGTCTTCTCCCTTGGCCACACACCCTTCCTCCTGGCCACACACTGCACCTTCCCTTGCTCTTGCCCCCTCCTCCCTGGCCAGCCACCCTACTCCCAGCCTGCTCCTGCACCCCATCTCCCTCCCAGATCCTGCATGCTCATTCCTATCCCACTCGCTGGCAGCCCTGTTCCACACACTGAACCCTTCACTTTTGCCCCACCCCAGAGCCTAGGGGGTCCACAAAACCCACTAACCCCAAAACCTGAAAGAGTAAATCCGGTTCATAGGAAGCCCTGACTCTCAGTCCTCCCTGACCCTCCCTCTCGCCTCATGGGGCTGGAGAGCCAGAGGAGTGAAGTTTCTCAGCTGGGGGCCACATTAGTGAGGGTTACGGGGTTTTCTTGCTTCTAACTTGTGTGGTCCCCAACTGATTTTTCTGTGGGTCGGTGGCCCCAATCCAAAAAAAAATGTCCTCCCCTGCCATAAAGAAATAAAACATTGAAACCTTTTGGGTTGGACATGAATTCATGTTTTACTTTACTAGGGAGCTGCCCCCTGCTCACGACACTCACCAACTCCCCCTTTCTCTGACCACTTTTGCAGCTAGAGAGCCTGATGGCATCATTCTGTCATGCAGCAGAAAAATAATATAGAGAGAGACTTAAAATGAAGTTAGGTAAGCTAATATGAGAAAGTTCAACCTCTTAATCTGTTTAATAATTTAATATTTTCTTTCTTTCTTACCGGTTAAATTAAACCATTCTCTCAAGCTGCACCACTAGCAAAAGGCGCGGGTATAACTATCTAATAAACGGTGAGTTTCCATTAGCAACTGGTGGCCCATGGAAAGGTTTGCATTGAGCCAGGTCTAAAAAGTTTGAGACCCACTGTTCTAATGGATGCAAGCACAAATCAGCATGCAATGCTAGACGCTGAAGAAAAAAAAAAGTTGGCATTTGATGGCTTAATGATAAAAACAAGATCTCCCTTAAATTCACCTTGCTGTTGTGGATTTAAAGGAAACAACCACCACCCGCATTGTGCCTTTGTTTTACACAAATTACTCATCATATCAAGTGTCCTGCAAGTCCTAAGTATTGGATAGTGTCTGGAGGGGAGGGAGAGGCATGGCAAAGAATAGGACAATTTATTTTTTGTATCAGTTATATATTGGCAGTATTTTTTATACCTGTTCTTATCCCTATGGACAGTTATGCCCAATTTTAAATAATGGCATAAGAGACCGCAGTAGTGATCTACGCACTCACAAGCCAGAGTATGAAGCCAGGCACAGTATTACGTAGCTATTAACAACAGTGAATAACTCACATTTGCACATTAAAACACACAAAGATGATCTTAGTCTGCTGCATGCAAACTACATAGATATTTTTATTTAAAGTACAGTAATTGGTTCATCTAGCCACATTCTTAATCAAAATACTTTATAGGAGAAAGATTTGAAGGCCAAAAAATGCCGCATGTAGGAATTAAAAGAAAAATCTAGGTAGAAGAAGTTTAAAAAAAAATGTTTTTCCCATCCAAAGCTATGAAAGTTAGTTTTTAAAGACCTAAAATAGTGAATTATGGTTAAAGAATCAAAAATATATAAGCTACAGAAAAGGAAGAGCTGAACAGTTACATTTACTTCATCTACATGTTTAGCCTCGACTTTTAAAATAGTGTTTCTTACTAATATGATTTTGGTCCATACTGCCACACCAGCCTCTATCAAAGCCCATTTAACGGCATTATGGCGGGTATCATTGGATAGTTCTATTCTGTCAGATGCATCTTGACCTTATAAAGGTCCAAAGGCCACATTCCTTTGCAAATCTCTTCACTCACCCAGAAGTTGGAGGTGATTAATAATAGTGCTTAACACTTGTGCTTTTCAGCCACAGATGTCAGAGGACATCCTGTGCTAGACTAAAACTTTACTGCTCTGTTATTTGATAGCTATTTGGATATGATGACAACTGGTTAAACTAAAGCCAAGTTTAGAATCTGTGGGCCTGAATGAATGAAACTAGTCGGAGAAGAAGGCTACATTTTGTCTTTTAATCACAACTCCATGTATAAAAATGAATTTCATGACAAGGAAAAAGTGTTTAAAATTCCTACTGTGCTTTCCATTGATACGTATGAAATGAGTGCACTAGAGTGGTGGTTTTCAATCAACGGGTTGCAACCTAGTACTGGATCATGGAATGTCAGGCACTGGGTCTCGTTGCTGCAGGGTGATCAGGTGACCAGTGGGGGTGCTAAGGCAGCTACCTGTCTGTCCTGCACTGCAGACTGCGCTGCACCCTAGAAGCAGCAGGCCCTGCTCGTAGGTGTGTGAGGGCAGGGGAGAGCGCGGGGGAGAGAGAGAAAAGAGTGCACAGGGCTCGTGCACTGCCCCTGCCCTGAACACAAGCACTGCACTCCCATTGGCTGGATACCTGCTTCTGGTGGGCAGCATGGTCTGCAGTGCCAAAAGAGGCAGGAAGCTGCCTTAGCACCCCCGCTGCACCGCTGACTGGGAGCTGCTCAAGGTAAGCCCCTCCTGCCCCAGCCCTGACCCCCCCCCCCCCCCACACACACACACACGCCAGAGCCCCCTCCTACACCCAAAGCTCTCATCTGCAGCCCACGCTCTAATCAAATTATGTTGGGTCGCAGGCTTCAAAAATGTTCTTCAACTGGGTCTTGAGATAAAAAAAGTTTGAAAGTCACTGCACTGGCGTCAGTTAATGTTACACATGGTGATTTGTCTGATAGTAAAGGTCCTTTATCAAAGACAAAGCGCCATAATTAAAATTTACAAAAAAAAAATCCATTGAGGGGGAAGTGTAAATACTGAACTATTTTCAAACTTTTTATAGGAATGGACTCAGAATACAGCTTAGTATATTTGAAACAAAAAACCTTCTTGAGTTATAACATCAACACATACCTACTAGGGATATAAAAGTCAGTTAAAAAGGTAACCCTGTATCCACTGAAAATCTTAACAGTTACATGCACTGCAGGCTCTGCAGCAGAAAGCTTAAAGTAAGAGTTATACTGCAGAGCCGGCAGCAAAGTCTCCCTGGGAGCAGGGCCACGAGCCCCTAGAGGCCCAGCTCCCAGGGAGGCAGCTTCTCTGCCACACAGAAGCCTCAGTCCCAGGAGCAGAACCAGCAACCCCTGCGAAACTGCCTCCCTTGGAGCTAGACCAGCAGAGGCTACCGGCCCCGCTCCTGGGAGGAGGCTTCCCCTTCCACATTGAAGCCACTTCCCCAGAAATGGAGCTGGGAAGAGCTGCCGGCCCTGCTCCTGGGGAGGAACTGGCAGCCCCTGCCAGCCCCACTCCTAGAGAGCCAGCATGTAACTTGCAAGGGGCCAGGGTTGTTCCAGCCAGCAGGAGCAGCCCCTGCCTGCGGTGGGCCCCACGAGGCTGGAGCAGCCCCTGCCCGGGCAGGCAGCTGCTCCAGCCCCTACGGTTAACCAGAACCGGTAAGCATTGCCCATTTAGCTTAATGCTTACGAGTGTGTCAATTAACCGGTTAATCTTTCACATCCCTAATTCATACAGTTAAATACAAAGCCAGCAGAACCTCTTGTCTAACATGGAATTTGAATTTCTTTTGCTAGATTAAATATTGTATTTGCTGCATGTTAGCCTACTACACAGAAATGTGTCTTTTCCCCTTTCACATCTCATGGTGGTGGTTATTCACGATATCTACTGTGAAGTAAATGCAATAAGGTAATTATTTTGCAATATTCAAAATAGCTACACTAAAATGTGTTGAAATGCAGAATTTAGGAATCTGCTTGTAATTTGAGTAACTCAAATCCCATACTGACAATCAGTGGACTTTATTTTTTACAGGAGTTGGGTAGCTTGCTAAAGACATTTAATGGAAACAGTTCTTGGACTTATGACTACACATTCATGTTAAAGACGTAAGGAGCTGGACCGCAAAAATAAGAGAGACTTTCTTTAGCCAGAGTGCCCTATAATAGCTTGTACTGCAGCATTCACTGCTAGATCCAATAACCAAATAGTGGTCTGATGATTCCATTGTAATACAGATGCCACAGTTTGTATGCTGCCAACCTACACTCTTCTATAGATTTGGGCAGAAAGGGGAGAAATTAGAAAGAGCGAATCAGAATAAAGGGAAAAGCATATATAGGGATTTACAGAATGCAAATGAGAGCAGTGCCGACAACAGAATAAAACTGAAGTGACAGTAATAGCCAACAGAGTACTTACCAAAGACAACAGTCAGATGCAGAGACAATTGGTTGCAGATGCAGAATAGCACATATAGTAATAGGAACCAGGAAAGTACTACAGATTGCACCTCTATAAACCAAGTCTTTCTGGCCTGGCAACATCCATGGTCCAGCAGAACCACCAATGTTACAGGACCAGAGTCCCAGCACACTGCAGGAAGGCTGAGAGCTCAGCATACGGCCCACCTGGGCCGTGGGAACTGGTAGCCAGGAACCCACTGCACTGCCAAGGGGCTGGGAGCCAGGAAGCCCAGTACATGGTCCAGGGGGGCAGGGAAGCCCAGTGGGGCGTCAGGACATGGGGCCAGAAATGACCTCCCTTGGTCCAGCAAAATCCCTCATCTGGGATGAGTCAGGTCCTGAGGGTGCCAAACCAGGGAGGTCCAACCTGTAGATACGTTACATAAAAATGCTATTTTATAGATGTTCAGATTTTAAAATAGGGGTTTTAAATAAATGACTCACTCGGTGAGGTTAATCTTAATTGCAAAAGTGGGCACCAGAACGTGAGGATCATATTGACCCGGTGCTTTCCATATGCAAGGATCCCAGAGTAATTTACACAAGGTATGTGCAAGAATCACTTAGTTTACCTCTGGGACAGAATGTACGAGCCATTTACTACTAAATTCATGACAGAAAGCAAAGACAAGTTTACCCATTTGAAATATGGTACAAGTATTCCAACTGAGACAAGACCAAAGTCACCAATGTTAGTTCTCAATGAACAAGTCCAACTAGGATTATTTCTCCCCTCACTCCCCCCCCCCCCCCCCCCAAAATCAATATTATGCCTATGACTCACTATAGAAAATGAATTAACCTCAATATAAAGAGTTGAATGCTCATCACCAAAACATTTCAGCTGTACATAAAAAACTTAATTTTTATTACGTCGACATAAGTCAAGCTATACATGTCCCACTACCGATCCCAGCACCAAACTTCATTTTCAGTATCTAACTTCAATCTGTTTCTTTACTAGTTTCTCTCACTGCATCATATGTGCATACTTTTGGTTACTGTAGGGATGCTTTTCCCTAGGGAGCAACTGGCATTTAGCTATGGAAAAACACTTTCTTTTCCAAATAAATACTTTGCTTCAGTTTCAGACTTAAATAACTAATAAATATTGGTCAAATCTGAATCAGAGTCTTTATTTTAAGAAAGAGAAAGACTAAAATAAGTTCAAGTTATTGCATTCTCCCCCCTACTCCCCAGCAATCTTCAAAATAAATACCTTCTCCAGTCTTTCAAAATATTCCCTGAGGAATGCCATGGGTCTCTCGGGTCGGACTGTACATAGCTGTACAATGCAGTCCTTCAGAAGCTGCTGGATGTTGTGTTTTTGGACATAGAGTTCACATTCTCTGAGGCTACGCTCCTCCTCATTGGTGGTGCTGCTAGAGGCTGCCATTGCTGTTTAAGAAAAAAAATAAGAATCATCTGAACTACATTGAGAATTAAGCAGATCCAGCTGACATGCTCCCTAGACATGCTGTATTAACTTTTGTTGCAGTGATCTCACTTAAAAAAAAAAAGCTAACTTATCAGCAGGGCTAGTAATTAAAATTCAAAGTTCAATTCCCAAGCCTGTGCTCTGGCCCAGCAGTGCAGAGACGTGATGTACTTGGCATCTGGGAGGAAGTGAGAACCTTGGGTTGCTCTACAGAAATTCCCACAGGCCCAAGACAAGCAGAGGGCTTTTTTTCCCCCGCCCTCCCCAGGTGAATGAAACTCAGCAACCCTGGCCCCTTGAGCATTCTGAAAGGCATGGAGTCATATGGGCATAGGCTGTTGATTATATCCCAGATTTCCTGCTTCAGTGAAGTCCCTCTCATACCACGGAGGAAACAAGGAACAGAGGTACAAAGTATAGTGAAATTTGGTAAGGTAACAGCAAAAAAAGTCAGCTCCCTGGTAGTTGTAGCCATTAACAGCTAGTAGGAGCCATAGAAATACAGATGTTTGCCCAATGGAGATGCTCTTTTACTACAAGTTAACTAAAAAGGGGTGACATTTAGATTAATATTCTGTAATTCTGAAGTACGCTCACAGTAATTAAAACTCATATATTAGATTTCAAAACATTAAATAAAATGCCAGATCTTATCAGAATTTAGTAGAAGAGCTTTCAGTGTGTAAAAACTGCCATTATATTTTATTTTAACCAGTTTTTTCTTATGCAAGTTGCTCTGAAGAGAGATTAACAGAGAAAAATGAAAATATGTTTAGAAGAGTATTTTCTAAGGTTATATAAATAAACCCTGTAAAGACAGTTACCTGGGATGCAGATAGAAGGGACAACTGTGGATATGTAGAGAATTTACAGTGAAGCGTGTTGATCCCAATATCGGCTTTGGGGAGGAAAATAAAATAGACAGAAAATAAGTTGCATGCTTAATAGTTGAAGAATCACTGTAAAGTACAAGTGGTACAGTCGTACTACATATGCTTTTCTATTTGGGCACAAAATTAACAAAACACACAGCAATATAGTCAATATAACATTAATTATGCTCCTTTGAATTATAGGCAGATTAGAGGCAGAACAGATAATTCAAAACAAGCTGCATTCTTATTACTGATCGCCACAAAAGTGTATAGAAGCAGACCCACGGTCATGTTTATGCAACACATATGCATATGTGGTTTGTACTAAGAGAAAGATTACCGAAAAGTTCAGACTAACACGGCTACATTTCTATCACGAAAAGTTCTAGTTACCCCTTTTGTTTTGACAAGTTGCATGCTGAAGGTCAATAAGAAGCCTAATTAAATGTCCCAGAGTAAATTTGTGGCTCCATGACAGCCCACAAATTAGAGTCTATGGAAAAAGCATCATGATGCTGATAGACAGCAAACATGAGTCGCTAATGGCTCAAAGATACTACTGTGAAAAAACAGTGCCAGAATGCATATCAAGCAAACAAGTTGTAAATTTTCCCCTTAATCTTTCTACATATTGTAACTATATCTTTATTATTAAAAAAGCCACCATATAAAATTGCAATGACTTTAGTACAAGAACCTAAACCACTTCATACTTCAAGGAGTTACAAATTCTGATCCAAATTTTGGACCTTATTCCCATTTGTATTAGTTAAAGCGCCAGTGCCAAATGTTAAGCCTTCACATTAGTGGTGCAGTGTTGTGAAGAACAATCAGCATATAGTCAAACTACAAAAAGCTCCTCACATTGGGAGTGAGGAGAAGTCCATCGCCCCAACAGTGTCTGAAATGTGAACCGCATCCATTTGTAAGGGAGATTCTCTCATTCCAAGATTAGCTTTGGAATTAATAAGTAGCACAGTCTGAAAAACACTTCAGTAAGATTCAAAGTATCTCACTGAAAACCTTTGCAAAAATTCTTTTTAAGGGGAAGGATTTTTACTGTTTTATTGACACCACCAATGTAAAAACTGAAAAACCTAAACATTTTCCTGCAATGCTTCCCACTTGGGGATGAGCAAAACTTGGCAGCTCTGTAGTTTGTTGGCTGGGTTTGGTGCAACACATCAAGAAACCTCCTGTCAAGTTACCCCAACTTGGGGACCCTGCCATGCAGGTGGGGGGGGAGGGAGGTTTTTGAGGTAAGCCTGCCCAGCCCGATTCCCTGCAGGAGGCAGCATCCTCTCCCAGGGATCGAATAAGGCGGGGTTCACATTGCGGGGTGCGTGTGGAGAGAGCTAACGCCTGCGTCAGTAAAGTTAAACCTTCCTCTTTCTGCACGTGTGCACGGGGGGAGGGGGGGGAGAAAACACCCCCAGCCCAACCCCATGCAACACACACAACCCCCGCCAGTAAGCGACATAACACCGTACCTCACTATACTGCTCCCCAGCCCCCCACCTGCCCCCCCTCACCGCCTACCCCCCCACCTGCCCACCCCCCCACCTGCCCCCTCCTCACCGCCTACCCCCCCACCTGCCCCCTCCTCACCGCCTGCCCCCCCACCTGCCCCCCCCACCGCCTATCCCCGTACCCCCCTCCCCCCCAACCACCACTGCTCCCCCCTCCTCCCCCACCCCTAGATCGCCCCGCCCTTCCCCCCCGGGCCTGCCCCACCCCCCACCAGTGCCCTGCCTGCCCCCCCCGGGTCTTCCACGCCCCCTCCCCCCACCCGCGTCCCGCCGCCTGCCCCCGGCCAGCGCCTCAGGCCTCCCGCCGCGCTCCCCCGGGGCCGGCGGCCTCTCCCCGGAGCCGCCGCCCGGCAGCCCCCCGCGGCCAGGCGGGACCCGCAGGCTCCCACTCACCGCGGGGTCCGGGCGGCTCCCTCCTCGGCCTGGCTCGCCCCCCTCCCCCCGACCCGGCCTCGGCGATCTCGGCGGCGGCGGCTCCCGCTCCCACCGGAAACCAGCGACCTCAGCCAATCGCCTGCCAACCTGACGTCAATGCGCCTCGCTCTCACTGCGAGCCGTCGCCGGGGCAACCTTAAAGGGGACGCCGCGCTCGCGCCGCGTCTTAAAGGAGCCGCCGACACGTTTCGCGCCTCCCTCTTAAAGGGACCACGGCGCCTTCCTCCAGCTTTGACGAAGCTCCGCAACCAGCCCCTCCCCTTACAAGGCCTTGCGATGCCCCGCCCTCTTAAAGGGGCCAACCCCACCCTGGCCTTGCCTCAAGGGTCTGCCTTGCCCAGTTTCCTTGGCTCCTTTAAGGAGTGCCCGACACCCCTAGGCACTGCTGCCAGTCCATGGGACGGGCACATGGCAGGCGGAGCTGCGGGGACACGAGGGCTCCACGCCAGGGGCCAGGCTGCACCCAGGCCCCAAGTTCCAGGCATGGCCCTGGGGACCAGCCAGGGGCCGGGCTAATGATGGGTTTTGAGGGCTCAGCAGCGGGCATGGGATATGAGAGGCAGGTCGGAAATGGGCGCTGGGCACAGAGATACCCCGTGGGAACTAGGGCTGGGAATGGGAGCTGGGCACAGAGATACCCCGTGGGAACTAGGGCTGGATTGGGCGCTGGGCACAGAGATACCCCGTGGGAACTAGGGCTGGATTGGGCGCTGGGCACAGACATACCCCGTGGGAACTAGGCCTGGGAATGGGTGCTGGGCACAGAGATACCCCGTGGGAACTAGGCCTGGGAATGGGTGCTGGGCACAGAGATACCCCGTGGGAACTAGGGCTGGGAATGGGCGCTGGGCACAGAGATACCCTGTGGGAACTAGGGCTGGGAATGGGCGCTGGGCACAGAGATACCCTGTGGGAACTAGGGCTGGGAATGGGCGCTGGGCACAGAGATACCCCGTGGGAACTAGGGCTGGGAATGGGCGCTGGGCACAGAGATACCCTGTGGGAACTAGGGCTGGGAATGGGCGCTGGGCACAGAGATACCCCGTGGGAACTAGGGCTGGGAATGGGCGCTGGGCACAGACATACCCCGTGGGAACTAGGGCTGGGAATGGGCGCTGGGCACAGAGATACCCTGTGGGAACTAGGGCTGGGAATGGGCGCTGGGCACAGACATACCCCGTGGGAACTAGGGCTGGGAATGGGCGCTGGGCACAGAGATACCCCGTGGGAACTAGGCCTGGGAATGGGCGCTGGGCACAGACATACCCCGTGGGAACTAGGCCTGAGAATGGGCACTGGGCACAGAGATACCCTGTGGGAACTAGGCCTGGGAATGGGCGCTGGGCACAGAGATACCCCGTGGGAACTAGGCCTGGGAATGGGCGCTGGGCACAGAGATACCCCGTGGGAACTAGGGTTGGATTGGGCGCTGGGTACCAAATCAGGCCATGAGAATTAGGATCGTGACTGGGCTCTGGGATAGGGATGTTAAAATGTGTTTATTTGTGTAGACGTGTATCCACTGGAAATACACATTTACACAGGGAACTAGTGCTGGGAATGGGTGCTGTATCTGAGACAGCAGTGACGGGTGTGTTGGGGGGCGGAGCAGGCGGCTCTTGAGCCAGTGTTGGGGGAAGGGGGAAGGAACCATTTAAGCGAGGTGTTAAATGCATGGAAGACTGGCTTTATAATGCAACATAAAGGCAGCTTTCCATGCATTTAACACCTCATTACACCAAAAGTTAAGTACAGTATAGGAAACTTCCAGCCCACTCAATTAACCGCATTAGCATCAGTACTACAATTGACAGGTACTTTTTTTTTTCTTCCCTTATTTTTGTGTTATAAATTCTGGGTTCGTGCCTTTTCCACTCCTTCTTCCAACTCCTCTGAAGAAGTGGGTTTTGCCCACAGAAGCTCATGATACTACATATATTTTTGTTGGTCTCTAAGGTGCCACAGGACAACTCATTCTATTATTTCCAATTTGTGACTGGAAAATAGCAATGCTTAGCATTGGTGGGGCTTTCTCTTTGAATTAATATAACTTGTATCCCAGTTTTGGGATAGAGCCCATATTCTGCCATGCCTTGAGCAAAGATCAAACCCGTAAGTAAAACTTGTCTCGCAGTCTCGCAGCATGTTCTCATCAAGGAAAAAGAGGACGGCACTCTACAGGAATAGTGCAAAACCACTTTACAATACGGCAGTCACAGATCAAAGTATTAAAACGTGGAGCAGAATACTCTGGGATTTGTAGGCAACCTTGCGATGCTAATCGGAGCTCAGTTCTGTTAAGTGCTTTTGATGCAGGTGCACCTTGAATACAAGTCCGTATGTAGAGCCTTCTCTGTGATGAGTACATTTCCTTATGCCTCCCAAATGCCTGCCAATATATATTCATGTGTTGAGGTGTCTTGAGACTTTCTCAAATCAGGTGAAAGAAAAAAAACTGTTGGGTCTACTCACACTGCAATCAAACTGTCCTAGGCTACCATGGCACTTGACTGCACTGTAACTTTCTGGCTCAGGAGTGTGAAAAAACCCATCCTCCTGAGCGCAGCAAGTGACAGCGCAGTAAAGCACCAATGTGAACCAGGCTCCCAGATGAGTTAGCTACTCCCCCGATGGAGGTGGTTTACATGGGGCGCTGGGAGACAAAGCCCTAGTGACAGTCATGTTTCAACACCATTGCTGTAGCAGAGTTTTAAAGCTTCATCTACACTGAGTCAGGGGACACAGGTACAACACAATTCCATTTGTAGCAGGGATGCAATGTTAAGTGTTCTCCACAACCATGCTAAGGTCTTAGATGTGTCGTTGGACACACTGTACATCATGAAATCTTGAAATCAGATGCCCTGCTTTGCAGTGTCAACAAGTGTAGAGAATCCTGTTATAAACCCATGCTATTTACTAAGAACTCTCCCACTTGGGAGACTACACTCACATATTTACCGGGTTGGTAACCAGGTTGTATTTCGGGATGTGAAAGTGTAACCATGTAAACGGTGAACCGATGCGCCTGTGCTTATCAGTTAACGGTCACAGTTACACACAGACTCCCGGTGCATGCATGGAGCCAGCTTAAAAGCCAGCTCCTGTCATGCACCAGCTCCCAGGTAGCCGCCAGCCACCTCACATGTAATCATGTAACTACTGAAATGTTCAGCAATTACAGAGTTACTTAATTACATGCGTTTTAGCATCCCTAGCAGTACTATAGCTGCACTTGACTTGTGCTCACAACATATACCATAAACGGTTCCTAGCAACGTGACTGTGAGCTTGGCTGTACCATGAATGTTTGGCTATAAATGGGTTCTTGCTTAGGTCTGTGTGTGGGAAGTCTTCCTAAAATTCATTGTTCTGTGTGTTAGTAAAATAAAATAACTCTTTCTGTCAGCGTATAACCCGCTAACAATGAAATAGAGCTATGAATGAAATGACTTGGGATCACTGTTAGGACTGCTCCCTAAGTAACAGCTGAGGCCGAATGGGAAAGCGACCCCAGTTTCCCCCAGAACATACAGATGCAAGCATGGTTGTGCGGTATGGTAGGTATGGAGAGGCCAACTCCACTGACATGAGGGTGTGGGGAACATGGTGTCGCATGGATGTTGCTGAACCATTCTAGCGGAAGCCTTGTCAGAGCAGCATGGTTAAATGTAGCATGGTTCTGTCTCTGGTGAAGCTAGGCCCTCCAGTATGGTTTTGCTAGTGCAGTTCTCAGTTCTGGCCAGATCTATTCTAGACCGGGAAGATCGTCTTAAATAACGTAGCTGGAGTGGACATATGTTAAGCCAAGCTTGGTGCCATCTTCACAGCAGGAGATCAATGGGAGCAAATGCTCCCGTCAATTTCTCTTACTCCTCATGAATCGAGACACTGTGGCACCCACTGGGGTTGCCCTCAGCATTCGATTTAGTGGGTCCTCACTAGACCCACTAAATCAAATGCCAGCAGATCAATCCCCAGCATAGTAAGTATAGACATGGCTTCTGCTCCTGCTCCATGGAGGGGGCTGTCTCTAGCTCAGTTTTAGCATGACCAGAGTTGTCCCATTCATGGGATGGTTAGGGGTGGCCATTCCGGGCCCCACACTTTTGGGAGACCCACAATGGCTGGCCCTGGTGTTCTATGGATGGGAGGGACCCAGGGATTGCAGGGGTCTGGCACAGCAACAGTAGGGGTCTCCCTCACCTCCCGTACTCACAACGGCAGCAAGAACCAGAGCAGGCAGCCTGCTCCGCTCTGCCCTGCCACTCTCTCCTGGCCCACTGTGCCCTGTTTCTCAGTGGGGGTGGGAAGCCGAGCGTCTCAGCCTCAAGGCACTCCAGTTCCCACTGCCACAAAAAAGCGAGGCATGGGGGGCCCAAGAAAATGGCGGGGTGGAGCGGAGCAGGCTGCTGGGCTGTTCTGGCTTCTGCCACTTGTGTGATGAGTGGGCGGGGAGGGGAACCCTACTGCTGCCATGCCAGGCCCCATAATTCCCTGGGCTGTGTTGATCGGAGTACGGGCAAGGAGTGGAGCTGGGGCGGAGCTTAGGGAAGGGGTGGAGCAGGGGCGGGTCCTGTGGCGGGGAGGTTGCACTGAGTTGGGGTGCCCCGTATCCCCCTCAGGACGGCCCTAAGCGTGGCTTACAGAGACAGGGGGATCTTCCTAGGAACCTTTTAGCCACCATTGTGCTTGAGCGCAGTTGTTACTCCCATGGTTACAGCCGTAAGACAAACAGGGCTTTGGAACATTCACTTTTCCTGACTGGTAAATGCCACTCCCGGACAGGGTCTCGGATGGAAGGAGATCGGGTGAATTTCCTGCAGATCGTGAGGTGATGTACAGTCGGCGAACGAAGAGCTGGGGATGTGACAAAGGATCGCAGGGGACTCATCCTAGTTGTTGTCTAGGAATGCTGCCCACGAGCTGGAATTTCTGAAGTTGTTCATTCACTGTCCTGTGGTATTAGACAGGAGTCAGACTATGGGGACAGCGGTACCTTCGGGCCTTGCAATCCCTGTTAATTCTGCTGACTCGGATTCTGCCACAGCCAGACATCGTGAGCCAAACTCATCCCTGGTGACGCTCCACTAGCTTCAGTTGAGTTACTCCAGGTCTTGAATTGCCCCCGTACATAAGTTACATTTGTGTCATGCTCTAATAAGCCTGACATGAGGGAGCCAAAAGCAAAAGCAGCACAGAATCCAGTCACAGCTCAATGTAACTGGTGTTTCTTCCCCGTCTCTCTCTTTCCCTGGTTCCTCCCACCTGCCTCACGCCCACGGCTGACACTGACCTCCTTGGCAGCCTCCTCCCGATGAAAGCACAGGGGCTGCTGGAATAATGTGCCACGTCCGGCACTGAAATATTAGCTGTGAAGGAAGGAAGTTCAGCTTGTAACAGCCAGGTGCAGCGCAGTCATCTCAGAGTGACGCTGCCTGCCTATTTCAGATTGAAATGACCAGCTACCAGAAGAAAGCCAGCTGGGAAAGACCCCGACAAGAGGGTAAACCCAGACTGGGAGTGGAGTCTTGGCCAGACACCTAAAAAAGTATCTGCAGAAGTTATACCGCTGTGCCAAGGAGTCCGCTACTTGATTATTTTTGTGTTATTTCGGGGATGGTCGTGTTATTCAAAAAAGCTCGTCCCCCAAAATCGTGCTATTGCAAAAATGTATTAAGCGGGCACATGTTAAATGAGTAATTACTGTACATTTTGTATCTAGAACCCTGCAGATCTGCGGATATGCACAGGTATCTGTATCGGCAGATGTCAATGCGGATATCCACAGCTCATTTTTGCAGCTGCAGATATAGATTTTGTATCTGCACTGGGCACTACAGATACATTCCTCCCTGCTTTCCTACTTTGGTGTCCTCCCCAGGAATCTCGCCATATCCTCTGCTACTAGCAGGTGCTTCAGGGAAACCTTGTTAATCACTGTGTCCATTTAGGACACTCAATATTGCCATGAGGAAGCATTTAATTACTTATTTTTTACAGCACCCAGCGGTGTGCGAGGAGCTTTGCATCACAGAAGAGAGATATGCCCTGCCCCAAAGAACTTGCATTCTAATTTAGACGTGGCCAAAGGGCGGTGATCAGTGTGAGCTCTGCGCTTGGGCGGCCACCCAGGAGAGAGTCAGGTGCTGCCCAGCTGAGTAACAGAGCGCCTACAGCCACTTATAGCCCACACATATGTTTCTATTGGTGGTGCACATCTGCACATGCCTTGGTGTATATGTAACTTTGGGTGGACTAGACTTCACTGGCCTTCTCCAGTGTCTAAAAAAAACGCCACTCGCACAGAAAGTAAGGGTACGTCTAAACTACATGGCTCCATCGACGGAGCCATGTAGATTTGTTGTTTTGGCAAAGGTAAATGAAGCCGCGATTTAAATGATCGCGGCTTCATTTACATTTACATGGCTGCCGCGCTGAGCCGACAAACAGCTGATCAGCTGTTTGTCCACTCAGCGCGCTAGTCTGGACGCTCCCCTGCCGACATCAAAGCCCTTTGTCGGCAGCCCCGGTAAAACTTATCCCACGAGGAATAACGGGGCTGCCGACAAAGGGCTTTGATGTCGGCAGGGGAGCGTCCAGACTAGCGCGCTGAGCAGACAAACAGCTGATCAGCTGTTTGTCGGCTCAGCGTGGCAGCCATGTAAATGTAAATGAAGCCGCGATCATTTAAATCGTGGCTTCATTTACCTTTGCCTATGTGTCTAATCTACATGCCTCTGCCGACAGAGGCATGTAGTCTAGACACAGCCCAACTGGAGACCCTGAGTTCCGCCTGTAGGGAATTTCAGCAAGGATGGCTCAGTGTCAGCCTCCTTACATTCAAGTTCCAAAACAAACTAAAGAAATGAATGTAATGAAATAACTTTATAAAATCATATGAACAAATAAATAATAATCTGATTCTTACCACAGAACACAGCTATTTTATAACCCACAAATATTGTCCAGTTACAGTAAACATAAGAGAAAACTACAAGTAAAATTTGAACACTTCAGTCCACACAAACACAATGGCTACGTCTAGACTGGCATGATTTTCCGCAAATGCTTTTAACGGAAAAGTTTTCCGTTAAAAGCATTTGCGGAAAAGAGCGTCTAGATTGGCACAGATGCTTTTCCGCAAAAGCACTTTTACGGAAAAGCGTCCGTGCCAATCTAGACGCGCTTTTTTGCACAAAACAGTACTGTGCTGTCTACACTGGCCCTCTTGCGCAAATGATTTACGCAAGAGGGCTTTTGCCCGAACAGGAGCAGCACAGTATTTCCGCAAGAAGCACTGATTTCTTACAGTAGGAAGTCAGTGTTCTTGCGGAAATTCAAGCGGACAGTGTAGACAGCTGGCAAGTTTTTCCGCAAGAGCAGCTGATTTTGCAGAAAAACTTGCCAGTCTAGACACAGCCCATAAGAAGAGACTGAAAGATCCCAAAAGCTTTGATTTAGATGACCAACGTTTCAGTTTGTCTCTGATCATCAAGTCTGCACCATATGCTGAGTCTGAACCGTCTCTCCACTTGCTTGTAGGAAATCCTCGGTTGGAGTCCAGGCAGACTCTTCCTCTGCTGTGGATCACTGCTAGGCAGCCAGCTCATTGATTAACCAGTCAGTTAACTCACAAGTGAACAGATTTAAAGAAAACCCTGTTACAAGAAAATACAAAAACGGAGAACAACAAAACAGAAATGACTCTTTCCTCATTGCTACATTTCAAGAGGAGCTGAAGAATTCCACTGACTGAGAAAGTGAACTAGAACAGTTTGGCTAAAATCAAAACAGCATTTGAAGCAGACCATTAACACAGAAAAAGATATTTTCCCTCCCAGGTTTTCGTTGCTGTAAGTAGCATTGCCCATGACCCCTGGTAGAGGGTTAACCACATCACTAACCTGCTTCAAAGCACTGCAGAGCAAGGGACGACAGTCTGCTCTCTGCTTCTGGCTCAGGTTCTCCTAGCTCACAGAGGCCGTAGAAAAGCATCTGTCCTGCCTACTTGCTCATGAAGTCTGACCCCACTACCACACCTAACTAGGGTTGCCAGGTGTCCGGTTTTGAACTGGACAGTCCAGTATTTGAGCTTTCTGTTTGGGAAACAAATTGAGAA
The DNA here is from genome assembly GCF_049634645.1 of Pelodiscus sinensis. NCBI lineage: Eukaryota > Metazoa > Chordata > Testudines > Trionychidae > Pelodiscus > Pelodiscus sinensis. The sequence goes on along the minus strand of NC_134730.1, from coordinate 23,377,310 downwards.
AATAGAAATGTCCGGTATTTTCTAACTAAGATGTAATGTAGATTGTGATGTCATGTCAAGTGTGTCCAGTATTTTTGTTGAAACCATCTTGCAACCCTACGCCCAACTCTAGCAGCTTCTGGGTGTGGAGTGTTAAATCCGTCCAGCAACAGTAACACTCAACTCACTTCTACCATCCCCACTGGGTCTCTTAAGTGTATTTCACACATGGATGGAAAAAATTAGAAGGAACATTGTAAGTGATGGGGGAAGTTGGCCAGGAGTTACAGCAATGTGATTACACCATTACTCAGTGAAGACATGAGAGTCATGGAGCATGAGGAGAAGAGAGTAGTGTGCATGGGTTTGGAGGGAGAAGAGGGGAGCCTGGTCAGATTGGCAGGCCAAAAAAAGTATTTTATTTAAGAAGTTGGAGTTTGCATGCTGTGCAGGGGATGTCGATGTTGATGACTCCAGACATAAGGAGTCATTAATCCAAGATGGGAGGTAAGTACAGCATGGAAGAGATTTTGCTGCATGCACAGCAAGAAAAAGCCCCATCTCAGAGATATTGTGCGGTAAGAAACAGCTGATTTAGACTCAGCCACGTGGTGTGTGCAATACATAAACAGTGAGTATTGCAGCTGGCATGTCTGATATAAGTCATGTAAGGACATTTTCCCATCAATAAGTCATATAATGACATTTTCCCATCAATAAAGTGCAGTGGTTAAAAGCAAATAAATGAGCCAGCCCTTCCCTATAAACCAGAGCTAGCCCAAGTTTAGCCTGCACAGCTGGCAGACTTCTACATGCTGGTCCTCGGCTACCCCAGAGGTGTGGCTCACAGAAAATCCCCTCCCACCATGGTATTGTTATGCATACTGCTAGGGCTGTTCCCCACTCTGTGTATGTCTAGAATACAATGTTTTTGCGGGAAAAGGTACACAAAATGTACACTGCAATTTGCATACCTTTTTCTGCTTTTTTTTTTTTTCTTTCCAGAAGAGGCTTTTCTGAAATGTGGCCTGTCTACACTGGGCCAAATTATGGGGAAAAAAACCCTCTTTTGGAAGAGCTCTTATTCCTCGTGGTACGAGGTATACAGGACTCCCCAAAAGAGTGCATCTGCTCTTCTGCGAAAAAAAGCAGAAGAGCAAAGGCATTCCCTGGACAAGGCGGGGGTACTCCAGGGTGGCAGGCAGATGAAAGTAAATAACTTGTTCCCATAGCACAAAAACTAGGGGTCACCAAATGAAATTAATAGGTAACAGGTTTTAAAAAAACAAAAGGAACTTTTTTCTTCACACAGAGTGCAGTCAACCTGTGGAACTCCTTGCCAGAGGATGTTGTGAAGACCAGGACTTTAACAGGGTTCAAAAAAGAACTAAATAAATTCATGGGGGTTAGGTCCATCAATACTTATTAGCCAGAATAGGTAGGAATGGTGTCTCTAGCCTCTGTCAGGGGCTGGAAATGGGTGACTGGGAAGGGATCACTTGATGATTACCTGTTTCTGTTCACTCCTTGTGGGGCATCTGGTATTGGCCACTGTCAGAAGTGGGCTAGATGGACCTTTGGTCTTACCCAGTATGGCCGTTCGTATGTTCTTAGAATCATAGAACACTAGAACTGGAAGGAATCTCGATAGGTCATCGAGTCCAGTCCCCTGCCCTCATGGTAGGACCCTGTACTATCTAGACCACCCCTGAAAGACAGTATTGCAACGCCCCCAAAAAAAGATACTCTCTGAGGAACAGTCCTTCAGGGGCAGGAAGGTTTACTAGATACTAGGGCTGTAAAACCTCATTTAATCAGTTAATTGGTTAAACTTTAGGTTTAACCAGTTAACCAATTAAGCAAGATCCCGGGAGGTGCTGCTGGTGGGACTGCTCCCAGGTTGGGTTAACCATTACCTGGTAAGCATCAGCCGGAAAGGATAATGTTTACCAGGTAACTGGTTACCCATTCACATCCCTACTAGATACTCACACAGGTCTTGCCTTCTTTATAATTCATGGGGGGATGGGACTGTATCACTTTGTGCTTCTACAGTCACAGAACAACCCAAACCGTTCATCCACTGCTTTAGCATCTGCAAATGTGATTTTCCCTCCTTTGTCTGTACTGAAGCAACCCCGTTAATGGGACATGAGATAGCGGCCATCCATTGATTTTCCTGAAACAAAGGCCACCTAGTTACCAGGGTTTAGTTTTCAGAGGACTGCAAATACTTTCACTAAAAAGATCCCAACTTCCCAAGCAGCTGGAACACAAGCACTCTGGGAAAGGTCATTTGCAGAACAGCTTCACTACAGAGTTATATGCTCCAAACTTCCCACGTATTCATTCTTCCTCTGTGCTTGACTCTAACAGACAGGTGGCTGAGTAAACACATAAAGAAGTCAATCAGATCCACTATACTTAGTCTAGATTGGCATCTCAACATTTTACTGGTTGCAGGATCAAGTGATTTCTGGTGCAGCAGGTGTGAACTCCTCCTCCCCCACCTTATACACAGAGTGCATAAAACACTGTAGACATTTTTACAACTCTCAAGATACCTCTTTCAAAACAAAAATCAACCTTTGAACTGTCAGCTGCCTCCTCGTTTGTGTGTGGAGTCTGAGTATATGCCATATGTAGCAGGACAGAAGCATTTTAATGCTCAGGCCAGGTTTACACTAGGGGAGAAATTCGATTTAAGATACGCAACTCCGACGATGAGAGTAGCAGAGCTGGAGTCAACATATCTTAAATTGAATTTCTCCAGCAGGTCCACTGCGGGAAGTCAATGGGAGACTCCGTGGTGTACGTGCGTTGATGGGGCCGTAGGGTTGCCAGGTGTTCAGTTTTGAACCGGACAGTCCAGTATTTGAGCTTTCTGTTCAGGAAACAAACTGAGAAAATATAAATGAGAAAATATAAATGTTCGGTATTTTCTAAATAAGATGTAATGTAGATTGTGATGTAATGTCAAGTGTGTCCGGTATTTCTGTTGAAACCATCTGGCAACCCTATGGGGCCCCCATAAGCATTTGCAGAGGTCAAAGGGAGCACCATCAGTATTTGATTTAGCAGGTCTGTACTAGACCAGATAAATCAAACCCTGAAAGATTGAGCTCCAGAATGTCAATCTCTAGGTAAATACACACAAGCCCTCAGTGTAGTGATATTTATGAAATAGAAGGATGGTCCAGTGTGTAGCGGTAAAAGGCTTTTTATCAAATTGTGCATCTTCAGAAGCTGCTGGGTATATTTACCTTTACCTCTAAAGAAGCTGTTTTCGCACATTGAAGGTTTGAGGCGGGAACCCATCTAGAGTGCTTCTTAAGGATTTATTCAAAGAATAGGCAAATGGATATAAAGTGAAGCATCTGTATGGGTTTGTCTGCACTCAAAACCCAACTGCTGCTGTCATGCGTCAGTGAAGACATGACCCACGTCCACAGGAGGGGTTCTCTCAGCAACGTAGGTAACCCACCTCCCCAAGAGATGGTAGTAAGATCAAGGGGATCATTCTCCCATTGACATTGCACCATCAATACTGGGGATTAAGTGCAGTTTAACTGCATCGCTTAGGGTGGTGGATTTTTTGTACCCCTGAACAACATAGTTATACCAGCTGAATTTCCTAGTATAGAGCCGGCCTATATCGCTAGCTAGGTCACTGCTAATTTCCCTAAACCAGTCAATCCAATATAACACAATGCAATGATCAAATCAAGGTTATGATTTGAATCTCAGTAACTGGATCAATGGTTCCATTTATCTGACCAGCTGTGGGGCTGACAGCCACAGCAGGCCCCGTGGGGTCAGGGGGGGTCCAGCTCCATGCTTCCTGGCCAGCCGTGGGAGTTTTATTGCTGTGTTGACATCCCCTCACACAGATGCAGAAGTGATTCTAAGTCAGGCTGCTTTGGAATAACATGCTTTTCACCCCACCCCAAAATGTCTTACTAATTAGATAAGAGACTTTGTGGGAGGAGGAGGTTTAGTGTCTTATCTGGGGAACTGGTTAGTCACACACGTATTTCTCTCTCACTCACTCCCGTCACCTCCCCTTCCTGGGACCTTGGAGGACTCCGACGTCTCTTTCTGTCCAAACAAACTCTCTTTCACCCCTTCTAGTTTCAGAGGGTCTGTCAGCGCAGCACCATCGCTGGGACCACTGTGTGAGTTGCAAGCACGCCCCAGCGCAGTGCACTGTAACTTTGCCACATGCCGGCCGAGGGTGTGAACTCAGGGGACTGAGTTAACACTAACTAGGTATTTTTAAATTTCTGCCCACATGGGGGCGTTCCAACGCAGCGCACCTAACTCCCAGGGTTAGCTGACGGATAGTTCTGGTGTTGCAAATAAGGGAGAGCTCCACACGCAGGGAGCTTTTCTCTGTCTCCTGTCTTCAGGCTTGATTTTGCTGATGGTCAGAGCTCTCCACTTCTTCTCTGGGTGATGGGTCTAGGGAAGGAAGGAGGCTACAACGTGAAGCGGGTGGTGGTGTGAGAAGCCCCCTCCCCTTTTCTTCTGCATGGTTAGAGACTTTCCTAGGGTGTAGTGTCCCCTCAGGTCCGCACTGGCCCTGCCAGAGCGTTCACAGGGCCGGCCCACAACATTTTGGCACCTGAGGTGGGGAGGTCAAATGATGCCCCCTCGCTTGGGCCAAAACTTTGAACGGTCCCAATTCTGCCTTCTTCCTGTTCTACTCCTCTCTTGGGACTGTTCTGCTACCTACATATGCCCCAGCAGCAGACACAATTTCCTGCACTCTGGGCCCGAGTGGCGCCCCCTCACAGTCTGGAACCTGCGGCGGCTGCCTCAGTTTGCCTCGTGGTAGGGCCAGCCCTGAGAGTTCAGCATGTGGGCTGTTGCTCATTGTAGATCAGGGCTGGCAACAGATTCTGCCAGGTTCTGAGCAATGGGGGGGGGGGGGACTCAGCTTAGAGCCCCCCAAAGGGGCAGGGCTTTGAGCAGAAGCAGTGGGGCTAGGAGCAGGCAGCCCTCAGCACTGCCTGGACCACGGCATGCCTCCCCCAGCCAGCACTCAGCACCGCACAGGATTCCCGTGGCAATTTAAAGGGCCCAGGGCTCCGGTCACCATGGTAACAGCAGTGGCGCCCACAGCCCCGGGCTCTTTTAAGTCATTGGGCCCTTGAGCAATTGTCCCCATTGTCCCCCTGCTCCCATCGGCGTCCCTGTTGTGGACCAATCACTTAGGATTTTTCATCTGAAGTCACAGGGGGACATTTGCTTGCAAAATCCATCCGTAGCCACAAGCCGTTGTCCTCTTCGAATTCAAATATGGCCGACATGCCTTACATATGGTGAGGGCAGCAGACTTAGACTTCAGTGACTGAGTTCAGTTCTGGGCCCTTTATCCATGAAATGGAGAAAATAGCACTTTCTTCTTTCGCAGGGGCATTGGGAGGCGCTCTGATACCCCAGGGACGAGAGAGATGTAGCTTACCAAAGAAGTCAGGGCCCAGATCAGACTAAAAACCCCGGCTCATCTAGAGGCCCATGATCTTTGAGAAAATAAGATCTGGCTCTGAACTTTTTGACTTGGACCCATTTCTCAGATGGGTGCAACCCTCTCTTTCCTCCCCAGGTTACTCGGGAGCAGGCCACGTTCACTCTTGTGCCAGGGAGCCTGATGTTTTTAACGTTAAAGGAGATCCCGCGTACCCCAGTGGTGATGTTGGATAGTTAGAGATCCCCTATCCACCACCCCTTTAGAAGCAAGGAACTGCAGCAAAGGAATATACAATGGTGGTGCCTCTATCTGGCTGGCCCCTGTACATTCATAGGCTATGTCTAGACTGCAGGCTTCTTTCGGAAGAAGCTTTTCCAGAAGAGATCTTCCGGAAAAACTTCTTCCGAAAGAGAGCATCCACACTGCAAAAGTGTACTGAAAAAGCAATCTGCTTTTTTGAAAGATAGCATCCACACGGAATGGATGCTATCTCACATTTCAGCTGTGATTACTATGGATGGAGTAGCCACCAGGGCACCTGTGCTTTTTCCTATTTCCTCTTCTTGCAAAAGAACTGCTTCTTCCCTGTCCACACACGCCTTTTTCCAAAAGCGCTCTTTCGGAAAAAGGCTTTTTCCACGTAGAATGAGGATTACCAATATCGGGGGGAAACCCCTCTGTTCTTTCGATTTTCTTTTGGAAGAACATGATTGCAGTGTGGATGTAATTGAAGTTTTTTTGGAAAAACAATTGTTTTTCCATAAAAACTCTGTAGTGTAGACATACCCTCAATGGTATGCCTTAAGAACCTCCAGGAACAAACTTATTCCAGTAATAATCTGGATCTAACTCCCAAATAACAATTATAAATAATATACAACTAATTGTAAATTAGAATTAACACAGCTTTATTTAACCACTTAAAGAAACAGGGTTTAACAAACTAAAAGTAAATAAAAACAATTAGCAAAGGACACAGAAATCAAGGAAACATGTCTCGCTGGCATTTTCCCTGTCACCATTTATCCCAACCGAGAGCCAGGGCCGGCCTTAGGCCGATTCGCCCGATTCCCCCGAATTGCAACCTAAAAGGGCCCCATGCTCTGAACCCAGAAGTGAGCCGGGCGCCATGAGCAGCGAGTTAACATTCAGAGCCGGGGGCCCTGCTCTAGCAATTTTTGGAACTGGGTCTCTCCCCCGGTTCTGACTGGAGCGGTGCCTGGCCCCCACCTGCTCCCCCCCCCAGTGCATTCTCTCACCCTGCCCCCAGAGCATCTCCCTCGGCCCTGTCCTGTCCCTGCCGTGTGCAGCTCTCAGTGCGGCTCCCCCTCGCCGGTGCGCGCTGCTGCTGCTGCTGCTGCCATGCGCGGCATTAGCCGGTGAGTGGGGAGGACGCCTGGGCATGACGTGACATCACGGCTTGGGACTTTAAAACTCCTCGGCACTGCGTTGCGCTGCATGGCATCTGTGGGTTCGGAGTCCGGGGCCCGAGCACAGACTCCAGCCCCGCAAAGTGGAAGACAGAAGGTAGGGGAGGGGGAAAACTAGGGGAAGAGGGTGGGAGAGGAAGGGGCTTGTGCGGGGGAAAGGGGAGAAGAAGGGATTTGTGCGGGGGGAGGGGGGAGGGGTGACAGAGGAAGGGGCTTGTGTGGGGGCAGGGATGGGAGAGGAAGGGGTTTGTGTGGAGCGGGAGGGGGAAGAAAGGGGAAGGCACCAAGAGACAGGATGGAGGAGAGACAAATGCTAGGGGGCCAAGTGCAGACAATGAGGAAAAGGGCAGGAGGGGAGGTGTCAGTGGGAGGGGGGACAGGGTGATGCTGGGAGAGGAGAGGAGATGGAAAGGTCATTGAGGGCTAGAGAGGGGAGGAGGAGGTGCTGGGAGAAGGCTTGAAAGAAGCGGTGGGCATGAGAAAGGTAGGGATAGAGTAAGTCATGTGTGAGGGCACAGAGGGGCAGGAGAGGAATGGGGGCAGTAGGTGGTGAGGGGGTGGGCATCAGGGAAAAAGAGGGCAAAGGGGGCAGGGGCAGTGAGGGAACAGGGAGGCACCAGGAGGGTGCAAGGCTAAGGGAAGGTGCAGGTGCCAGGGGATTCTGGGGTGAAGCAGAAGGGCAGACACCTGCAGGGGAGGGACCAGGACCAGAGGAGAGAGGCAGGGCAGGTGGGTAGAGGGAGGTGTTAGAAGAGCGGATGAGGAGGAGTAGCTCACATGATCAGAGTGGGGCTACTGGAGGAGTGGGCACAGGGAGGAGAGAAGGGCTGGTGGAGGGGGGCAGGTTGCAGAAGGGCTGAGGGCAGTGAGAAGGGCAGGAGTCAGGACAGCAGAGGAGGGTGAGGAGTTGGGGGGCAGCAGGCACCAGGGGAGCTGATGGAGCAAGGGGAGGAGACATGGCAGCAGAGAGAAAAGGTCGAGGTTTATAAAATATGTATTAATAACTTGGGTGCCACAGTGGCACATCCAAACAAGCCACATGAACTCAGTGCAGGTGCACAACACAAAATCCATTCTGCTCATGGGAGGGAACTCTTAGGCTATGTCTACACTGGTGGCTTCTTGCGCAAGAACACGTCCACACTGCCATGTGCGATCTGTGCTTTTGTGCAAGAGCATCCATGGCAGTGTGGACGCTCTTTTGAGCAAGAAAGCTCCAATGGCCATTTTAGCCATAGGGGTTTCTTGCGCAAGAAATCCCTGCCGAGCATCCACACTGCCCCTTGCGCAAGAGGGCTTACACCTGTTAGAAAAGAGTATAGCTCTTGTGCAAGACACCCTCTCTTACCACGCCTACTGTAAATTTCCTTGCGCAAGACAGGTGGGCAGTGTGACTGCTCTGTGGGTTGTTGCGCAAGAACAGCTGTACTTGCGCAAGAAGCCGCGAGTGTAGACATAGCCTCAGAGGGAACACTTCCCCCAGCCTCTCTGCTCCTGAGTTAACGTCACACGCGTTGGGTTAATGCAATTGCAGGATAGTTGCATGAGAGGGGTTTGGTGGGGCCAAACTAATCCCTGTTGATAGGAGGATGATGGGAAAAATCCTTTGATAGGGGTGACATGACACCTTTTACTTCTGGTCATGTGTCCATCTTGGCCTGAGCGTGTTACCTCCAGAGGCCTGGTTAACAGGAGTCAGAGGGTGTGGCTAATGGGGGTCGGGGCATGGTTAAAGGGGGTCAGAGGGTGTGGCTAATGGGGGTCGGGGCCTGGTTAACGGGGGTCAGAGGGTGTGGCTAATGGGGGTCGGGGCCTGGTTAACGGGGGTCAGAGGGTGTGGCTAATGGGGGTCGGGGCATGGTTAACGGGGGTCAGAGGGTGTGGCTAATGGGGGTCGGGGCATGGTTAACGGGGGTCAGAGGGTGTGGCTAATGGGGGTCGGGGCATGGTTAACGGGGGTCAGAGGGTGTGGCTAATGGGGGTCGGGGCATGGTTAACGGGGTTCAGAGGGTGTGGCTAATGGGGGTCGGGGCATGGTTAACGGGGGTCAGAGGGTGTGGCTAATGGGGGTCGGGGCATGGTTAACGGGGTTCAGAGGGTGTGGCTAATGGGGGTCGGGGCATGGTTAACGGGGGTCAGAGGGTGTGGCTAATGGGGGTCGGGGCCTGGTTAACGGGGGTCAGAGGGTGTGGCTAATAGGGGTCGGGGCCTGGTTAACGGGGGTCAGAGGGTGTGGCTAATGGGGGTCGGGGCATGGTTAACGGGGTTCAGAGGGTGTGGCTAATGGGGGTCGGGGCATGGTTAACGGGGTTCAGAGGGTGTGGCTAATGGGGGTCGGGGCATGGTTAACGGGAGTCAGAGGGTGTGGCTAATGGGGGTCGGGGCATGGTTAACGGGGTTCAGAGGGTGTGGCTAATGGGGGTCGGGGCATGGTTAACGGGGGTCAGAGGGTGTGGCTAATGGGGGTCGGGGCATGGTTAACGGGGTTCAGAGGGTGTGGCTAATGGGGGTCGGGGCATGGTTAACGGGAGTCAGAGGGTGTGGCTAATGGGGGTCGGGGCATGGTTAACAGGGTTCAGAGGGTGTGGCTAATGGGGGTCGGGGCATGGTTAACGGGAGTCAGAGGGTGTGGCTAATGGGGGTCGGGGCATGGTTAACGGGGGTCAGAGGGTGTGGCTAATGGGGGTCGGGGCATGGTTAACGGGAGTCAGAGGGTGTGGCTAATGGGGGTCGGGGCATGGTTAACGGGGGTCAGAGGGTGTGGCTAATGGGGGTCGGGGCATGGTTAACGGGGGTCAGAGGGTGTGGCTAATGGGGGTCGGGGCATGGTTAACGGGGTTCAGAGGGTGTGGCTAATGGGGCATCACCAAAAATTATACAAATCTGCCGCCCCTGCCAGCTCCGGAGGAGGAGTGCGTCGGCTGCCTGCGCCACAGGAGGTGAGTTTAGTGCAGGGTTTTCTGTGCCGTGTGAAGGGGGTGTGTGTGTGTGCGGGGGATTTTTTCGGCTCCACCAAATGCCAGCAGCTCTGGTTCCCTGAGCAAATCACTCTGCCTCTCTTCAGGCCCAGAGTCAGCCTCTCTTCTGAGCTCCGTCCCAGGCAGCATTTCCCAAACAGCCACAATTACTCAGTTACTCCTGTGCAGGCTCTTCTCAGTCACAGGCACAGCCAGAGTCTCTCCCCTCCAGAGATAATCACCAACAGCCCCTGAAGCAGACTGCTATATCAAAGCCCCAGCAGGCTCTCAGTAGCAGCCTCTAGCTTCCAGCAGCAGCTCCTGGACTGGAACAGGCTCCCCACCAGTAATCAGACTCCTTTCTCCAAATTGGAGCCCATCAACTTTCTCCTTGCACTGTCTGGAAGAGAGCAACCATTTCCCTCCTTTTTTCCAAGGCGTCATGGGAGTTGTAGTCTCTAGGGGCTTATCTAGGCTACGCAGAACAGTTGAAAGAGGATATGCAAATTCTGCGGGAATTTGCATCTCCTCTTTTGACTGTTCCGCATAGTCTAGATAAGCCCTAGGGCTAGATTGCAGCACAAAGGATCCTCCCAGTAAAAGTCAGAGGCTTCTATATAGGGGCTCATCTACATTGGCCCCTTTTCCGGAAGGGGCATGTTAATTTCAGAGATCGTAATAGGGAAATCCGCGGGGGATTTAAATATCCCCCGCGGCATTTAAATAAAAATGTCCGCCGCTTTTTTCCGGCTTTTAGAAAAGCCGGAAAAAAGCATCTACACTGGCCCCGATCCTCCGGAAAAAGCGCCCTTCAAAGTAGGAATAAGAGACTCCGGAAAAGGGCGCTTTTTCCGGAGGATCGGGGCCAGTGTAGACGCTTTTTTCCGGCTTTTCTAAAAGCCGGAAAAAAGCGGCGGACATTTTTATTTAAATGCCGCGGGGGATATTTAAATCCCCCGCGGATTTCCCTATTACGATCTCTGAAATTAACATGCCCCTTCTGGAAAAGGGGCCAATGTAGACGTAGCCTAGGAGTTTAGTAATGAGACATTAGATGGTTCATTTCAAAGATTAGCTTGATGCTCCAACCCTTGAAAACAGCAAACAAGACTGTAGGGAGAATGGCCATTTTTGTTTACTGACATTTATGGGAATTTTTTCCTTCCATTTCATTTTGTCTTGAGTTCATTTGCCTTAGGACGTGACTTGGAATCTTGGGATTGGATGAACCCACAAAATAATCCAGAACTCCATTGAAACAACCTTGCTTAGTCTGGTTTGAGGCTTAAGTCAGTTTTACACAGTACCCTCCCCCGAATCACGAGTCTCCTTTTCCCAGTCATAATTGTTGCTCTATTATTGTTTGGTTTGGGCCTGTGCCCTGTAACATTCCTAATATACCACTTGCTACAATGCAATGGGATGTTTTAGCTTACATCAAAGGAATTGAAGACAAGTCCTGCCCCGGTCTTTGGGGTTCAAAGATGTTGTTTGGTGAGCTTCTGTTGGAGATGGGGAACACAGGTGGATGGATACAAGGGGCCTCTTTCTCTCTTATGGGGCAATCCTGGATTGGATCAGCTTCAACAGCACCATCACCATTGCAGATGCTGCAAAAGACAAAGCATTTGTACTTGCATTTTCTGTTCTTTCAGTGCACTTACATCTTGCTCAGCCATACCCTTTTATTCAGGGTACGTCTACACAGCAGCGTTCATTGGGAATAACTGACATTATTCTGAAATAACAAAGAGTGCGTCTACACGGCAAGCCATTATTTCCAAATAATGGCAAGCTAGAGGACTTCTTACTCGGACTCCTGTAACCCTCCTCCTTGTAACACCCTTTTAGACACTTGAAAACTGCTATCATGTTCCCTCTCAGTCTTCTCTTTTCTAACATAAGCAAGCCCAATTCTTTCAGCCTTCCCTCAGAGCTCATGTTTTCTTTATTTTAGTCATTTTTGTTGCTCTTCTCTGGACCTTCTACAATTTCTCCACCTCTTTCTTGAAATGTGATGCCTAAAACTGGACACGATATTCCAACTGGGGCCTAATCAGCACAGAGTAGAGCAGAAGAATGACTTTTTGTGTTTTGCTCACAACACACCTGTTAATGCCTCCCAGAATCATGTTTGCTTTTTTTGCAACAGTGTCACAGTGTTGACTTATGTTTAACTTGTGATCCACTATGACCCCTAAATCGCTTTCTGTAGTGCTTCTTCCTAGACAGTCACTTCCCATTCTGTGTGTGTGATACGGATTGTTCCTTCCTAAGTGGAGTATTTTGCATTTGTCCTTATTAAACTTTATCCTGTTTTTACCTCCAACCATTTCTCTAGTTTGTCCAGATCATTTTGAATTTTGGCCCTATCTTCCAAAACACTTGCGACTCCTTCCATCTTGGTATCATCTGCAAACTTAATAATTGTACTCTCTGTGCCATCATCTAAATCGTTGATAAAGATATTGAACAGAATCTATTCCAAAGCAGACCCTCTGTGGAACCCCACTTGTTATGCCCTTCCAGCACTATTGTGAACTGTTAATAACTACTTAATTCCCAATTAAGAACACTTCTCTAGATGCCCCAAAAGGCACAACTGAGGAAGGAGGCCATATTAGTTAAAAAAATTCAACATGGTTGAGAGGAGAGATGAAAGCAGCTTTAAAACATTGTATATAAAACAATTAGAAGAAAGGTGAAGCACATGGTAATAAATGTAAACCAAAGGTAAGAATGTCTGGGGAAAATATGATAAAGTCGTAGCATGTGATCTCTTTCAGAGAGATTAGCAGAATGAAAGGAGTACAGTAATACAATAGTTTCTAAAGTTAGAGATTGTTAAATGAGCAGGTCCATGTAACTTGCATCCAAGAGTTGGAAGAGAGCTGGCTGCGGACATCTTTGGCCAGTGAGTGTTGATTTCACTCAGTCCTGGAATGCTAGGACTGTTCCAGAGGACTAGAAGAAATCTATTGTTGTCCCAGTGTTTAAGAAGGGTAAACAGTATGACCTGGGTAACTATAGGCCTGTCATTCTAACATTAGTCTCAGCAAGAGAATGGATTGGCTGTTATGGGGCACAATTAGTAAAGAATTAAAGGAAGGGAATGTAATGAATGCCCGTGAACATGGGTTTATGCAAAATAGATCCTGTCAGAATATGCTGACACCGTTTTTGGGAAGGTTTCAAGTTTGATTGATAAAGGAAATAGTGTTGATACAATACACTACGCTTAGACTCCTGTAAAACCTTTTTATTGAAAAAAATCTAGAAAAATAAAAAAAATTCCCTCCCATGCCATTCCGAAAGACAGAAATCTGGGGAGGGGCCATGTGACCCTGCATTCCCCCCATATGTTGCCTTGGGACGATGAGGTACCAAGAGGAGTGGGTCCATTTCAGAGGCCCAGCCAGGCATGCAGGATGAAGAGCACTAGGCAGCAATGGTTGGGTCAGGTCGGTCAGTCACCCTCAGCCCCATGTGAGAGAGGTGTACGGGAATAAGAGTGCGTCACCTCTCCTTGTGCAAGCCTTAAAGATAAGCAGGTAAATACAAAAACTCTAGCTAGGCAGTATTTCTTTGTAACAGGGGCTCAGGCAACTTGATGTGTAGTTCTGATTGATTGCCATTGAATTCACTTGAAAATGAGTAATTTTACCAGGTGTCCCATATTCAGCATAGGAAAATATGGTCACCCTAGCCTGGTCTGACTCAGCGGTGTTTGACATCTGTCAGAGTTGGTGATCATTTCTTGAGGCCACTTCCATCATCAATTATCTTACTGGCACGTAGAGTGTCTTCACCACAGAGGTGAAATACTAGCTGTAGGCAGATACTGCAAAGATTGGTCAACGCAGTTGCGACAGTGTTGGATGGCAAAACAGAAGTATGGTTGCAACTTGTATTACACAAATTTCAGTTGCTCTTGTGACTGGATTTTGCATGTGTATCATTTTAAAAACCTCCAAGGGTAAATTTTATCATCACCACCCCAGAAGTGTAAGCTTTTGATTATAGTGGCTAATCTGACAAAGTTCCTTAAAACCAGGCATGAAGTTTATCTGCACTGCTTCCTGGGTAGGCTCTACTCCCCTTTAGACAGCAGGGTTGACAGCCAGGGGCAAGGTGGGGGCGGGGGAGGGAGGGCTCCATGTCCCTGGAAGGGGCAGGGCCAAGGCAGTCAGCCCTTAGTGCCCCCTAGCCCGCAAAGTCATGCAGAGTGGTGCTCTGGTGGCAATTCAAAGGGGCCCAGGGCCACAGCTGCAAAGGCAATAGCAGGGACCTCCAGTCCCTAAGAACCACCGGGCCTGGGGCAATTACCTCTGTATCCCCCCAGGGCAATTACCCCTCTCCCCCTACCCTGGTCGGCAGCACTGCTTAAACTCTATGGACAATATGAGGTCATGTAATACAAGCTTTTCTATGTTTTTTAAAAGGCTTAATATTAATAGAAGTGTTTTCCTGAAATTCTATTCATTTTAACTCTTCCCCCTGCTGTGTTTCCCAATTAGCTCTGCCCTACAACGTTAGCTCAGCCTAAATACATCGCTCGGGGCTGTGAAAAATGTCACTCTGCGTGAGGTAATTAAGTCAGCCTAAGCCCCAGTGTAGATACCACTAGGGCGAGAGAAGAGTTCTTCCATACCTCCATCACTGTGGTAAGTGTGTCTATTGCAATGCTGCAGCTGTGCTGCTGGAGTATGCCTTGTGTAGACATACCCTTAATCTCTACATTGCATTGAGCATGAGAACCATTTGCCAGGCCAGGCCATCAGCATCACTGAGCTGAGTCCAAACCCATGTCAGCACGAGCTCAGAAATAATATTAAATTGGAGCTATTTGTTTTAACAGAAACTTTCCCTAACATAAACACTTTGTCAGAGACTGATCATTCCTGACATGTTTGTGGGTCTTTAATTCTAAAATACTGAAACAAGAGAGATTTAGGGACTAGATCCTGTGGAAAGGGATTCATCCAGGCATGTGGACACAAGCATCTGGAGTGATTTGTGGACCCATTCACAGGTTCAGAGATGTGCCTACAACCACTACTCTCATGGTACTCTTTCACGTACAGTGTTCCCACTGACATTAGCACTCACATGAGGATTAGTCATCTAATTAAGGGTTGGCAGGCTCTGTCTTCAAGTCTCAATACAGATGTTTATTTAACCATTAGTTTAGTTATATGAACTTTTAGAACATTTGTGATTTAGAAGCATGTTTTCCCTTTTCTTGGTGTTTTCTATTTAATAGGTTTGGTTCTACATGTGATATAAATCGTTTCATTCCAATGTGTAGGATTAATTGCTCTGCTAAGAAGTCTTAGAAGATAGCTGTGTTAGTCTACTTTTTAAAGTAGTCCTGCAGCACTTCAGAGACTAATTTTTATCTATCTATCTAGATAGAGAGAGGTTTGTATCATGAGCTTTGGTGGGCAAAACCCACTTCTTCAGATGAAACAAAAAACAGGACTATGTAGCACTTTAAAGACTAACAAGATGTTTTATTAGGTGATGAGCTTTTGTGGGCCAGACCCACTTCCTCAGATCAAATAGTGGAAGAGCCCACGAAAGCTCATCACCTAATAAACTTGTTAGTCTTTAAAGTGTGACATAGTCCTGTATTTTGTTTCAGCTACACTAGACTAACACAGCTACATTTCTTTTACTATTCTTCAGATGAGTTAGTCACATTGCATGAGTGCTAGTTGGCTTGACCCCACCAAGGTCACAATATACTTGGCACTTTTTACACCACCCTTCATCCAAGGACTTTAATTACTTATATGATGGCGAAGGATGGTCTTTGTTTTAAAGACAGTTGACTGGGACTCAGGTCAGGAGTTCTGGGTTTCTCAGATCTGCCATAGGCATCCTTTGTTTCCTTCGTCAAGTTACTGGATTTCTCTGTGCCTTAGTAAAATATAGATCAAAGTATTATTCCCCTTTTCCTACCCTTTCTTGGTCTAGTCTAGTCAGGTCCCACTTCTGCAGGGATTTACAGCTGTCCCTACAGTTTACATACATCAAGTGCTTCCTTTGAGTCAAAACAATGAGGAGTCCCGTGGCACCTTAGACACTCAGATTTATTTGGGCATAAGCTTTTTGTGGGCAAAACCCACTTCCTCAGATGTGGCTGCAGTTTCTCTGATGAAGTGGGTTTTACCCACGAAAGCTTATGCCCTAATAAATCTGTTAGGGTATGTCTACACTTGCACCCTCTTTCAAGAGAGGAATACAAATGCAGCTGAGCGAAATTGCAAATAAAGCGCGGATTTGAATTTCCTGTGATTCATTTTCATAATCGCGGACCACTGCTATTTCGAAATACCCTGTTTCGAAATAATAAACACCTTGTAGACTCAGTTATTTTGGGAGAAAACCCTTCTTCCGAAATAACTCTTATTCCTCATACAATGAGGTTCACCAGTTATTTGGGAAGAAGGGTTTTCTCCCGAAACAACCGCTATTACACAGTGTTTGTTATTTCGAAATAGAGTATTTTGAATTAGCGGCAGTCCGCGATTATGCAAATGAAGCATGGGAAATTCAAAACTGCACTTCATTTGCAATTTCACTCAGCTGCATTTGCATCCCTCTCTCGAAAGAGGGTGCAAGTATAGACATACCCTTAGTCTCTTAGGCTATGTCTAGACTGCAGGCTTCTTTCGAAAGAGGCTCTTTCGAAAGCATCTTTCGAAAGAGCCTCTTTCAAAAGATCGCGTCTAGACTGTAGGCGGATCTTTCGAAAGAGAAATCCGCTTTTTCGAAAGAGAGCACCCAGCGAGTCTGGATGCTCTCTTTCGAAGACGGCCTCTTTACATTGAAGAACGCCTTCCTTCGAAAGAGGAACTTTCGAAGGAAGGCGTTCTTCCTCGTGAAACGAGGTTTACCGCCATCGAAAGAAAAGCCGCGTTCTTTCGAAATAATTTTGAAAGAACGCGGCTTGAGTCTGGACGCAGGGGAAGTTTTTTCGGGAAAAGGCTACTTTTCCCGAAAAAACCCCTGAGTCTGGACACGGCCTTAAGGTGCCACAGGACTCCTGGCTGTTTTTGCAGCTAACAGACTGACAGGGAGAACCCTCTGAGGCTGTTCACCGTTGAGTCAAGATGCACTTCAGTCTTTGTGTAGGGTTGCCAGGTGTCCAGTTTTGAACCAGACAGTCCAGTATTTGAGCTTTCTGTTTGGGAAACAAATTGAGAAAATACTGGACATTTCTATTTTCTAACTAAGATGTAATGTAGATTGTGATGTAATGTCAAGTGTGTCTATTTTTGTTGAAACCATCTGGCAACCCTATTGGGAGAGGAGGGCCTTCTCTTGCCAGCTCTGGGAGACCTGGGCTGTCTTGCTATGTGTGTGCCCGGTGCCTGGCACAAGGCTGATTTGGGACACGAGTTGCTAAATCAATCAGGCGGGTGCAGGAGAGGGGGAAGCGCAGAACCACTGAGACAGTGGAATGATGCGGGTTACAGATTACATCCGAGCTGCCCAATCAGCGGGCGCGTCTCTCCGCGAGGGCCCAGCCCAGCTGTTCCCTCCCTTCCAGCTGTTCCCTGCCCCCCCTCCCCACAGCTGTCAGGAGTCCAGTCTGATGCAACCACAACACAACCACGTGGCCTCAGGGAGCGGCTCTTCCCCTCTAAGCCAATCACAACCGGCCCTGTTGGCCCCGGGGGCGGGGCGTGCCGCCTTTGGCCCCGCCCCTCCCCTCAGAAAGACACGCGATAGGCCGAACCCCGGCCAGGGGCGGGCCAGGTGGCCCGTCCGAACGCCCGTCGGCCAATGGGAGGCCTCAGGCGGCTCCAGCTGGGCCAGCGGAGCCCGGGCCCCCGGGGAGCCACCGAGGCCGGGCGCGAGCGAGGTTGGGGCTGCCGCGCGCCGCCCATGGAGGCCGCAGCGGGAGGGGGCCCGGCCGGGGGGCCCGAGGCGCTGAGCTGCTTCTCCTACAACCAGGACTGCACGTAGGACCGCGGGGGGCGCTAAATGGGGGGGAGGCATGGAGTGAGAATGGGGGGAGGGGAAAATGGGGGGGAGGGATGGAGTTAGAAGGGGGGAGAAGAGAATGGGGGGCAGGATGCATGGGGGGAGGAATGGAGTTAGAAGGGGGGGAGAGGAGAATGGGGGGCAGGAGGCATGGGGGGGAGGGATGGAGTTAGAAGGGGGCAGAGGAGGAGGGGGTAGGAGGCATGGGGGGAGGGATGGAGTTAGAAGAGGGGGAGGGGAGAATGGGGGGCAGGATGCATGGGGGGAGGAATGGAGTTAGAAGAGGGGGAGGGGAGAATGGGGGGCAGGATGCATGGGGAGGAATGGAGTTAGAAGAGGGGGAGGGGAGAATAGGGTGGGAGAGGAGGGATGTGTTATGGGGGGGGAGAATGAGGGTGGGGGCCATGGAGGAAGGATGGAGTTAGAGGTGGGGGAGAGGAGAATGAGGGCAGGAGCATGCAAGCGGCTCCCGTGGAGATGGGGAGAGAGGAGGGCAAGTGTCAGACAGGGATAAAGGGGAGAATGGGGCCGGGGGAAGAGAGCCACCGGGGCTGAGGACCTGGCTCTGACTTCTCCCCGGGGGGGAGGAGAGAGACACATCTCCTGCTTGGCCCTGTGGCAGGGCAGCTGCCCTGGAACAGGAACAAAGAGACAGCTGTGTCTCCCTGGCCTCCTCTGGTACCTGCTGGTTCCAGGCCAAGTCCAGGCCGCTGCCCGGGCCAGCGTGGGTCTGATGAACCAGGCGGGGCTTTAGCTGGTTGTTGCTGACTCTCAGGCTTTCCAGCTTGTGCCTGGGACCCAGCAACCCTGTCTCTGTCCCACACAGGAACAGCTCTTCTGCTGGGAAAGAGTTGGCTTCAGCATGGCAGAGCCTGGACCATAGGGACAGTTGTTTCAGAGCTGTCAGGGTCACACTGTTGAAGTTTCCTGTACAATAATATTTATCTGTCCTATGTTTGGGCCTCGGCCAGCAGGGATATCCGGCTGTTGGTGTGCAAGTTAACTCCAGAGCTCCTCTTTCCCTCAGTACATGAACTTACCAGTTACTGTAACTGTTATATGCCAGGGAGCTAGCTGGCACCCCGTGCTGCTTTGATACCAGGAGTCTTATAATGCAGAGCTCACAGCATGTAACCACTATGATTTTTTTTAGTTACCTAATTAACTGCTTTACAACATCCCTCGTACAGACAGCCTTCCTCCTCCTCAAGCCAAACCACTTTACCTTGGGCCCAATCTTGCCAGGTGCTTGGGCACCCGGACATTCTTGGAAATTAGCGACAAGGCATTTCATGGGATTAGGCTGCTTATGCCAACCTGGTTCATATCCCAAAGGCTTGCTGCAGCTTCCCCAGTGTACTTGTTACACCACCAGGGCCGTGCGTCTGTGGCAATGCACAAAGCGTTGTTGCCAAGGGGGAGTGTTGACCTGTCACAACGTAGGGTTGCATCCTCAGTGTGATCTGGTTAGGGCAGTGGAATTCAATCCCATCTCACGTCCTGCTTCCTGCTTTACCAGTTTGTGCTTTCCTCACTCCGTGTCGCTGTTGCGCATTCAGGGCTTGGCCGGTCATGAGATGCATTGATATTAACTACATAGTGGGGATGGCAACATCTAGATGCCTGTAGAGATTGTGAGCCTTAGTTTCATGCCCCTGCTTCTTTGTTAGAACCACTCAGTGTGCATTTATTGACAGAGGGGGTATTTAAATAGTAGTTCAGCTGTGAGCTATTTCTTGGCACGATGACTTACATGGTAGCATGCTAAGTGAAGCTTCCATTGGGTGATCTGACTGCAGGGGTGGGCAAGATGCAGCCCACCATACCTTTCAGTCCTGCCAGCAGCCCGTCCTGTTGAGACCCTCAGGCAGGGAGCAGCCCCATGCTCAAAGCAGCTGGCTGCTCCTTGTGCCTCTGTGCCACACAATTGTGGGGGAAGGCTTTGTGCATTGCACCTGTCCCCAGCACAATCTTCTATTGGCTGGTTCCTGGCAGTGGGAGCTGAGACACTGTGCTAGGGGTGTGAGACAGTGTACAAAGTCTTCCCTCCTCTCCCCCGCCCCACTCCTGGCATTCACATGGAGACAGCAGCCAGTCGCTTTGAGCCCTGGGGTTGCAGCAGGCTGAGAGTATGCCTGAGGGTCCCAATGGGCTGCTGGCCAGGAGCCACCTAGGTAAACTCCTCCTGGCCAGAGCTTGCCTCTGGCACCCCACTCCCTCTGACACCCCAACTCCCTGCTTCAGGTCACCCCCCCTTCCTGCCCTAGCTCACCATCCAAATCCTTTGCACTCCTCCCCCCCAGGTTATAACTTTCCTCCCAGACCCTGCACCCACTCCTATACCCCTCCCCCAGGTCAGAATCCTCTCCTGCACCCATGCCCTTCTGATACCCTGCACCCCAGTTCCCTACTCTAAGCTCTTTCTGTGCCCAATCTCTGTCCTAGACCACACACCATCTGCATAGAAAAGTGCAGGTGCAGCCCTTTTCCACTTACCAAAATCTTGGAGTGGCCCCTCCATCAAAACTTATTGCCCATCCCTGTCTTACTGCTTTACAAGGGCAGGTGAGAAATATCTCCCATTTATAGACAGGGAAACTGAGGCACAGCAGGTGTCTGCCAACTAGGGATGTAAGCAAGTACAACTGCTCCCCAAGTTACGAATGCATCAATTTACGACCATTTGTATTTACGATCAACCTCCTATACAGCCGGAACCCGAGTTACGAACGAAATCTGCACTTAACAGCGCGGCCATATATAAGTGAATGCAATCCGACTTATGAACAGATCGAGTTAAGACCTAGTGTTTGGTACGTAACTCATTCGTAAGTCGGGGTCCGGCTGTAGTCGACTACCGGATAGGCCTAGGCTTATCGAGTAGTCGAGTCGACTATTCGCATTCTTATTGAGTAGTCAAGTTGACTACTCACATTCTCACCCCCTCCCCCTTACTACCTCTGTATCAGAGGCAGCAAGGGGGGGAAAGCAGGAGCCAGTGCTGGGGGGAGCCAGCTTAAAGCCAGTTCCCCCCAGCACAGTCTCCACTGTGCCATCTGCCCCTCACCACGTTGCTGCTTCTGATAGCGTGGGGGTGGGGGCAGGGGAGGCTGCCATGAAGCAGCCTCTGCCTGTGGAGGGCCCAGGCTCACTGCAAGCACAGACTGCTCTGCATCCCCAGTGGGGAACTGGGACCCCCTGAGGACAACGACTACTACTGGAGGAGCCTCTGTTCACGGCCATCCCCAGGCTGCCTGCGTGCCCAGTTCCTACTACATTTAAGCTGCAGAACCACAATGGTGATAGCTCCTGGACCTGGCATGAGCCGGAATGGAGAGCCTTCCCTTATTGACTAATTGTGTAAGTCGATAACATTTGTATCAACTACACAATTAGCCAATTACCCACCTCTTAACATCCTTAATGCCAGCTTCACCCAGGAGTTAAATGTCAGGGCTGAAATAAACCTAGGTGTGACAATCTGCTTTCATAGCCACGAGAGTTGCGTGTAGCCTCCAATATATTTGGGAAGAGACAAGGAAGTAAAGGGGTTGATTAGGATGCAATATCCTGTTTAACTGGTTAATTAAAGGGAGGTGGGTGGAGGCAGGGGAGGCTGTACCAGCCCACCACTGAGAGAGAACATGAATGCCCCACTGTAGACAAGCTGCTTTGGACAGCTGGAGCAGCCCCTGTCCACAGCAGGCCCTGCAGGGCTGGAGCCTTTCACATCCCTCATGTTGATTATCCAGACTAAATGTGAACAGTATTCTTCCTACTATTTAGTCATCCATCTCAACCATGGGTAGCTCCAAGTAAATATCTCAAAACTATTGAAAATCCAGCATAACAATTTTGCAGAAGTAGGGGGAGAGGTTTTCCCCAATGGGTTAATAATTCACCAGTGGAGGTATTATGCATAGGTATTGTTGGAAGACAAAGTGTGTTCTGTATGCTAGAACGCTAGCTTGCAGAAGAGCTGAATTATCTGTTATGCCATTTACTAGATATCCAGCACCAAGGTACGTGTGTGGTTCTTGATAAATGTCTGGTATCAATCATCAATAGCTGTCCCTGAGCCAAATTCAGTTTTCCTTAACCTGTGCTTTGACTGTGGGTAGGAGAGTGCGACTTTTACTGGCTGCTTGGGTGGTCACTTAAGAGAAGTTTCCCTTTGAGACACAGGCTGCATACTGACAGTTCAATTGCACTGTACTACAAGACCAAAGCTGTTTGCTAAGAAATCCTTATTTATGTATTCAAGAAATGCGTAGCTACCAATATTTCTAGAGATTTGGCAAGAAAGCATTCTATTATGTTTGCACTGCTATCTTACACTTCCAGTTAAGTATCTGAACAAAGAGTGCTTTGACGGAGTTGGTGATGTGCTTCTGATGTGGTTACACGGATTGAGAGCAGTACCAGACAAACACTTCACTGTTCTCCCTTGTCTGAGTTTCTAAACCGGTTGCTGATTTAAACCTAGATGTTGACAGTTACCTGAGCCAAGTTCTGGCTATGGGGGAAAAAAGCCTGCACTTTGCACACACACAGCTGTGCAGCAGCATCTTTCTTGATGTCCTGGCAGCAGCAGCCAAACCAGTTATGTCTTCGCGGCTCTCCCAAAACACCACTATTTTTAAGACAGAGTCTTGGATTCGATGCTTTGCAGCCAGAGAAAGGTCTTGCTTCTGCTGGCTAGAAGTCTTTACTGGTATCCTAACAAGTGTTCCTCCTTTTCCCTCCCTCCCAGCAAGCTTTGGAGATGTTTGTATGTATGAAAGTTCTCACAGCTTTTGTAACGCTGCTTAAGTTTCATCCACCTAGTATATTAAAGTTAATGACTAACACCACCCTTCCTCCTCCCCAACCCTCAAACCCAAGGGATTCCTGTCACAGTCCAGGGAAACTGCACCTATCTTTCCTTCCATGTGGTCCCTCGAGGGCACTTGCTTTTCAGCTTCCAGGTCCTCAGTCATTACCTCTCTTGGGCAGAGACCTACTTCGACTCAGTCAGGAGGGATGTCTTGTGTATCTTAGATCTACTTACAGCAGGTTCCACAGCAGTGTTCCCTCTAAGATGTTCCAACCACGAGTGGAGTGAGTTTTGGCTTGTGCACAGTATTGAGGTCATGTGTGCTGGTATGGATGTGTGCCACTATGGTACCCAATTGATTAACACACACCGGAGCAGAAAACCTCCCCTTTCCCCACCATGCAGCATGTCCCATTCCCAGCTGCCGGAGCAGACCCCACTCCCCATCATGTGGCAGGTCCCGTTCCCAGACCCAGCCACCAGAACAGATCCCGGCCCTCCCGGCCACCAGAACAGGCCTCTGCCATGTGGCCACAGCACATCCTGGCCCCCCATTCCAGCGGCTTCCTCACCATGCCGTCTCAGCTGGCCCCCTGCTGCGTGGCTCTCCAGAGGAGGTGGGCGGGGAAAGAATTTTTTGTGCACGGCCACGCAGATGTACGCCTTAGTGGGAACTATGGTCCACCCCGTTGTATGTCACTGGGAGAAATTTTCCCATCAACTCCCCTTACTCATCTCATGAGGGTGGCATATTAGAGTAGATGCCCCAAGTATCAGTGGTCGATTTAGTTGTCTTCACGAGACCTGCTAACTTGACTCCCAGTGGACTGATCGCCGTGATATGGCGCCACCCGGTAGCGGAGACAAGTCCTCCAACTGTCTACAGAGGCCAGTGTCTGCTTTTTGCTTCCTGTCTACAGGCTTATAAACAGCATACTTGCTAGCAGTTACCACATGGCTCTTGAAGGAAGCACAATTATTCTTAACGTGAAGGCGTTACAGAGAAAACATTAACACGATAAAAGCCTGTATTCATTATGGATGTAAAATTCTGGTTAATCAGTTAGCCGGGCCTGTTCGGGAGGAGGAGGGGGTGCTCCAGCTGGGCTGAAGTGGCCCCTGCCTACAGTGGACCCCACCGGGCTGGAACAACACCCTGCCCATGGTGGGTGGAGGGGCTGCTCCAGCCCACCAATTAATCATAGCTGGTAAGCATCTCACTTAATGCTTAGCCATCACATCCCTCGTACGTGTTCTGACAGGCTTGTCAGAAATCATCCCCCGATCGAGTCAATCCTCAAACCTCACAAAATGGTTTTTCTCCGGTTCTAAGCTAAGGCTGCGGTGACCAGCCATGAATAGTTCAGTCTTTTTGTATACACCTTGGCCCTCCCATTTTCAGAGTCTGGGGACAGGCAATGAGCAGATAGTGGCCAGGTCACGGGGCGAGCACTCCGCTGCAGCACCTCCTGCTGGTTGCTCTGTGGAATTTGGTTGGGCAACAGGGCGCCTCCTCCTGGCTGGCGACTCCCCCCTCCGCGGTCCATGCTCGGGTTTCAGACCCAACCACAGTGTCTGCTCCAGTGGCCTCTCGCCCCCTTCCAGGGGGGTTATTGGCAGTCCTATGTCTCCACTGTCACTCTGGCCAACTGTGGCTTCCAAGCTTAGCCCCTCAGTCTCAGGGGGCAGCTGCAGTCTGTATGGGCCACGCCTTCCTCCCAAGAGGGCATCAGCAGTTCTCCGTTTCACCCACCACTGTGGCCCTGAAGCCTAGCTCCTTATCTCAGGGGCAAGCCACAGCCTGTGCTAGTTATGCCTTAGTGGTAAGGTGTGTTGCAAGGGGATCCAGGCCCACCTGCTGCTCTGTGTCCTGACCCAGGGACCCAGTGGTGGCAGCCTTGTCCTGACCTTCTCTACTCTGTCGTTCCCTGAGCCACTTCCCCCTGTGACGACTGGCATCCTCCTGGCCTTTGGAGGTTATCAGGCTGGAGCCTCCCTCACTAGTCCCCCTGAGCTTGCCCAGCACTGCTCTCATGAAGTTGCTTTTCTGGGAACACAGTCCTACACCTTCCCTGGTCAGGGCCTAAGTCCTACTTTCTCCTGAACTGCTCTTTTTATACAGGGCTGCCCCAGCAAGCTATACCCTGATTGGCTCCTTAAAAGCCTCTCCCTGATTGGCTAGGCTTCTGCACAGGGTCCCTCCAGCCTACTTCAACCCTTCTTAGCCAGCACGGGGCTAGGGTTGCCAGGTGTCCAGTTTTCTACCGGACAGTCTGGTATTTACGCCCTCTGTCCGGTAGAAAAATTCAGAAAATACCAGATGTGTGCAATGTCCAGTATTTTCTGAATTTCCGGCTGTGCGCCATACAGAAGCCTGAAGGGGCGGGGGAGCAGCTGGGAGGCGGGGCACTATTGGCACTGGGAGCTCTCAGCCATTTCCCCCGCCCAGCTTCTGCACACAACCAGAAGCTCCCAGTGCCAAGCACGGCCCCACTTCCCAGCTGGGAGCCTCTGGTTGCCAGCAGAAGCTGAGCAGGGGGAGTGACTCCTAGCCCCTCCCCTGCCCGGCTTCTACTAGCAACTAGAGGGAGTGCCTGCCGGGGGTGCGGCCTGTTGGACTCTGGCTCCGGCCAGTGGCTGCACCCCCCCCCCCCCCGCCAGCTCTGCTTCCTGCTCCCCTTCCTCCAGCCCCTCCTCCTCCTGTCTGGCCCCCCCAATCTTCCCCAGCTCTGCTTCCTGCCCCTCTTCCTCCCAGCCAGCCCCACGCCCCCTGGCCGGTCCCTTCCCCTCCCCCTCCTGCCCGCCCACAATCAAGTGTGTCCGGTTTTTTGGGGGGGGGGGGGTCTACCTGGTAACCCTACATGGGGCAGTTGCACCTTCTCAGGCCATAGTTTTAAAAGGCGATGGTTTTGCATAAGTGGGGGTGGGGAAACTGCATTTACCTCCCCCCTCCATACTTCTCAGGAAATTCAATTCACATGGAGTGTCCTGAAAGTTCTTTGTTTGCGACATTATTCAGTGTAGTTCTTTGATCATCCCGGCCCACAATAATTCGTAGCCTTTGCAAGAATTCCAAAGACACCCTAACTTAATTCAGTAAGGAGTTTCAGAGATACTGCAGGAAATTGCCACATCTGTGTCCCTGCTCTTTTTACCTTACGCAAGAGGAATATTTTTCCGTCATTGGGAAAGGACAGTCGAGTGGGTAGAGTACTGACCTTTTAAGGAACCCAGAGATCGCATGTTAATAGGTACTAAATTAATGCTGGCAGTAGAAGTCTGTTCTGTTCCCAGCTCTGCCTCAGACTTGATGTGCGACCTCGGGCAAATCACTGAATTTATGCCAGAATGTGACAAATTTGTATTGAAAATCTAAAGCCGTTAATAGAGACTTCAGTGTAAAAGCCAAATAGCGGGGTATGTCCATAGACTGGGCCAGTTTTAGGATTTATGGGGCCTTACACAGTACACAGCCAACCTGGGGTTGGAAAACATCTGTTAACTGGCTTCGTTACCGCTAAGCATGTAAAAATCTTGTTTAATTGGTTAGCCAGTTATGTTTAATGTTTAACCAGTTAACTGATTGAAGTGGGAGGTGGGTGGCAGGCCCCCACCAGTTAACGGGATCCAGTTATTGGTTAACCATTCACATCCCTAGTGATCACTTGAACGGCTCTTTCACAGGTTCAGTGTTCTGCTTTCACTTTTAAGTTAACTAGATCCTCTCTAAAAACAGCAGGAGGGCCTAGCCCTGAGGCCACCTTGGCCCCAGCTCTCTCCCTGCCCCCTGGCCAGCCCTGGCTCTCCACCCCACCCTGCTGCTGGGCAGGGCCAAAACTATGCCAGCCCGGGCTATCCCCACTTGCCCCTGGCCAACCAGGGCTTTTCCCCCCACCCCGACTCTTGCTGCCCTCCACCATCCTGGCTGGCCCTGGCATTTACCCACCACTGGGCAGGGCCAAGGCCGTGCCAGACCAGGCTCCTCCCTCACCTCCTCCCAGCAACTGGGAAGGGCTGAGGCCACGCCAGCCCCAGCTCTACGCCCTCCCCGCCCCCTGCGCCAGCCTCAGCTCTCTCCCCGCAGCTGGCAGGAGGAGGGGGACTGGGCTGAGGGACCGCCAGGCTCAGCTCTCCCCTGGCTTCCTAGAGGGGCTGTGGCGGGCCTGTGCCAAGGCTGCCAGGGGAGCGGGCCAGGCTGAGGTTGCACCGGGTGCAGCTTTCCCCGACTGCTGGGAAGGGCCATGCCAGGGCCGTGCCAAGGGTGTGCCAGCCCCAGTCTCTCCCTTCTCTTCTCTTTTCCCCCCTCTCCACCACCGTGGAGGGCTGGGCTGAGGCCACAGGCAGCCCCAGCTCTCCATGTGGGCCCTGGCAGACAGAGACAATCTGCTCCTCTGAGGAAGTGGGTTTTTCCCAGAAAGCTCATGATACTAGATATATATTTGTATTGGTCTAAGGTGCTACAGGACTCCTCGTTTTTCAAGTTCCAGACTAACACTGCTTCCTCTCTGAGACCTTTGGATCCTCTCTGGAGGAAGCAGAACCACAGAACAGGGATAGGAAGAGGGGGATGGGTGGACATTAAGACCCAGCGGTGCCCCAGATTTTCCTGTGGTCTATGCAGCTATGTATTCTGTGTGTGGGTAAGGATGGCCCTGTCCAGAGCACTTCAGTTTTTCCCCGCTGTGAAGCAAGACTGTGCAGCACTCACAGGAACGAGGTGTCCGATGGTAGGAATAAGAGATCCTCCAGAAAAGGGCTTTATTCCGGAGGATCGCGCCAGTCTGGACGCTCTTTTCCGGCTTTTCCCCAAGCCGGAAAAAAAGCGGCAGCCATGTTTATTTAAATCCCGCGGGGGATATTTAAATCCCCCGTGGATTTCCCTATTCCAAAGTTAGAAATTAGCATGCCTCTTCCGAAGAAGGGGCCAGTCTAGACGTAGCCATGAAGTGAAAGACAAAGGAAACAGATAGTAGGCATACAGAGATGCGAGTGCTGCATCAGATACTACCTAATGTGGAAAATTACTTATGGTAATGAGTGAGCCACCCCCAATCCCTATTCAGACCCATTCTGATGGGGTCAAATTTGCATATGAATTCCAGCTCAACAGTTTCACGTTGCAGCCTGTTTTTGAAGGGTTGGTTTTGTTTTGTTGTTTTTTTTCTTGAGGATAGCAATTTTCAAATCTGTATCTGTGTATCCAGGGTAGTGATGTAAAAGTGTAACAATGTACACGGCTAACTGATGAGCCCGGGCTCAATGGTTAACCTTCATGGCTACACACAGGCTCCCAGTAAGTGAGGAGAGCTGGCTTAAAAGATGGCTCCCCACCTCATGCACACCAGCTCCCAGGGAACTGATATCACCTTGCGTGAAATTTTCAGCAGTTACAAGTTTACGTGTCCAGGGAGGTTAAAATGTTCTTCCACTGGTTTTTGTATATGACCATTCTTAATGTCTGATTTGTGTTCATTTATTGTGTTGCATAGAAATAGTCCAGTTTGTCCAATGTACATGGCAGAGGAGCATTGCTGGTGCACGATGGCGTATATCACATCAGTAGATGTACAGGTGAATGAGCCTTTGATGGAATGGCTGATGTGGTTAAGTTCAGTGATGGTGTCAGTAGAGTAGATATGTGGACAGAGGTGGCTACGGGGTTTACTGCAGGGATTGGTTCCTGGTAGGGATGTAAAATCCTGTTTAATTTGGTTAACTGGCAGCGAGTGGAGAGGGTGAGGCTTACCAGTTAACCATTCACATCCCTAGTTCCTAGTGTTGGTGTTGGTGTTACTGTTGTGGGGTGTGTGGTTGGTGGTATGTGTTTCAGATCAGGGGGCTGTCTGTAAGCGAGGATTGGCCTGCCTCCCAAGGTCTGTGAGTGCAAGGGATAGGCTGTAGACCCAGCCCACACAGGACACTTTGCAACTTAATTAGCATTGGTAAGCTATCAACCTCCGATGCAAATTGCTTGTTATGTGCACCTAACAGATAGAAACTCAGTTACTGTGGCAGACGGTTACATCTGTTAAGTTGAAATTTGCATATTTGACCAGGGGAATTGCTCCCTCTAAATGACACATTGTACTATTAATTTCATTTTCTGTGATACTGAATGGTTTCCAACATCTGAGCAAGACACTACAAACTAATTGGCACAAGTTTTGTCTTTTGCAGCTCCCTGGCAATTGGAACCAAAACCGGATACAGGCTTTTCTCCCTAAGTTCTGTGGAACAATTGGACCACGTCTACGAAAACTGTAAGTTTGTTTTACCTTGATGCAGCAGAATATTGGGTGGTGATCGTCTTTAGTTTGTATGACTGCTCTTCTAATCTTCCTTAAGGAGCAATTCCATTTGGTTAACTTTCCTATTGTAGCAAAGATAACCTCAGCTTCTGCTCCATCCTCACTGGACTAGAGCGGTGCTAGTTACAGATACGTTTAAAGGAATATTGGCAGGCTTTTAAAAAATCAATTGGAAACACATTCTTAGTAGTATTTCTAACACCAGTGTAGGTGGCTAGACCTGAGCATTTAAGAGCTTTTCATTGATAGGTTGTTAGTTGACATTTTCCATTGTTCAGACTGAATGAAGTGTAGACACTAAACAGTCTTGCTTTCTGGTAGGTCTGCCTCTCAGTTCCCATAGGTTAGCTGAACTCAGGTTTGAGTTGCAGACACGAAAAGATGGAAGAATTTTCATTTACTTTATGGCTAGTAAGTTTCAGACTCACAACTTCAGTCTTCCGCCTGCATTACCTGAGTTTGATATTCAGAATAAGGGTTGCTACCAGCACTTCTCTTTTAGGGACCCATCTGCAAGGAGGTTTGACTCCACTGAGCAACTTTTATGTTACCAAACAGTATAAAATGCAATTTTGTTTGCCAAGATCAGCCTAGATTTTAAGAAGCCTGCTTACCTAGGTGCTCGGCCAAAGCCCTTTAACATTATTATAACAATTTAGCCTCATGAATACTGATCTGCCCAGCTGTGTTGCACCACCTATTAAAAAGCATGGTAGTCCCAACCGATCAAGGTGCACTTCAGTAACACAACATAGCTGGAACCACACAGTGTTCCTGCAACAGACTTGTCCTCTTGGATTTCCACAGCCTTCAGGGACACTGTTCAAACAACAAGTCTCAGAGGGCTAGTTATCTGTGTGTGAACAGGAGGCCCCCGCTTTGTGACAGCCCGATTTACGACCTTTTCTGTAGGTGTGGAAGGGGGCCAAAATCCCCCGACTTGCGTCATTGGCCCCTCATTTACAACGATATACGACACGTATCGTAAATGTGGACTAACAAGTTATAAAGAGAGGTTAAAGTGACTGGGAATTTTCAGTTTGGAAAAGAAGAGATTGAAGGGGGATATGATAGAAGTATATAAAATCATGAGTGGTGTAGAGAGAGCGAATAAAGAAAAGTTATTTATTAGTTCCCATAATAGAAGAAGTAGAGGACACCAAATGAAGTTAATGGGCAGGCTTAAAACTAATAAAAGAAAGTTCTTCTTCACGCAGTGTGTAGTCAACCTGTGGAACTCCTTGCCAGAGAAGGCTGTGAAGGCTAGGACTATAACAGAGTTTAAGAGAAGCTAGATAATTTCAGGAGGTTAGGTCCATAAAAGGCTATTAGCCAGGAGATAGAAATGGTGTCCCTGGCCTCTGTTTGTCAGAGGCTGGAGAAGGATGGAAGGAGACAAATCGCTTGATCATTGTCTTTGGTCCACCCTCTCTGGGGCACCTGGTGCTGGCCACTGTCGGCAGACAGGCTACTGGGCTAGATGGACCTTTGGTCTGACCCAGTATGGCCGTTCTTATGAGTTACGGCGCCTCCGATTTGCGACACTATCCCCGGAACTGATCACGTCTCAAGTTGGGGGCAGCCTGTACCCGCTGAAACAACAAGGAGTCCTGTGACACCCTAAAGACTAACAGATTTATTTGGACCTGAGCTTTTGTGGGCAAAACCCCACTTTGTCAGCATCTGATAAAATGGGGTTTTTGCCCACAAAAGCTTATGCTCAAATCTGTTAGTTTTTAAGATGCCACAGTTCCTACAACACTGGAAGCTGATAGTGTTTAGAGTGTCACAGATGACTGGTACAAGTGACAGCCTACAAGAGATGTAGAGCACAAGTGGGCTGACATAGGGGGCCAGTCCCACTCCACACTATTTAGGGGACTCATATTAAAACGTTACTGTTGTCAGAGTTGCCTGTTGTTTTTACACTCTCACTTAAAATACTGTAATCCAAGCAACAAAGAATTAGTTTGCACAGGCATGGGCAGTGGGTAATGTAGGCAAGCAAAGGCATTGCCTTTCTAAAACTGCTTACAGTATTCGGCTGCCAGGGAGCACTGCAGCCCCGGCACTCCAGCCAAATGGGGAGGATTGGGCTTGAGAGCTTAGGATGGGCAGGACTTGGCTGGGGGTTGCTGAAGGGGCGTGGTCTTGGGGGAAGGGTGTGACTTCGGGCTGAAGGAGTGGAGCTATGACTTGCCTTCACCAGCTGCCCATGAGCACAGATCTGGTCAGTGAAGGGCAAATATTGGCTGCCTGTAGCTAGAGTGAAAAAGGGGGAACCTTTCCCAGGGTATCTGGGGAGGAAGGGTTGGGGAGGGAAGAGAAAGAGTCCTCTATTTACAGAAAGTCAACCCAAGTACCTTGGCTCCAAGGCATCTGGAGGGTTGGTGCAGCAGAGACTATCCTGTGTCTTATCTTCCTTCGGGCCATTCCTGTTCTCAGGGAGCCCAGAGCAGCCACATAGCAGGTACTCACAGGAAATACCAGCAGACTACGCAGTGCTTGTCCCCTGCCTCAGGGCATCCTGCTCTGTTTGCTCACGGATCCATTTCTTCCCCTCTAAGGAGCTTGTCCAGCTTCTTCCGAGGACATGTGCTCCCTTGATTAAGGTGAACACCCATGAGGGAGCCTGTTCCCTTCTAATTAACTGCACCTGGAGGGCCCAACCCAGACTAGTCAGGTGTGCAGCTACTGCAGGCACTAAGTTCCTATCTCCAAAAGAAAAACCATTAACCCCTTCCTGTCTGGGCTCTGTGCACATCCCCATCTGAAGGCCTACCTGAAGTCATTCCAAGCAACAGTAATCTACTGTATATTTAAAAGTTTGTTTGATCAAGAACTCCTCCTAAACAGTAAGAGCTAGGGCTACCAAATTTGGTACAGAGCTTGCTCTGATCATAATTTAAAGCAAGGTAAGGGTTTGCTTGTGCCAGGAAAACAGGATGTGCCTGGAGTGGGACAGAGACAGAATCAACAAATCACAAACAACTGTTGAAAGAGACTGAACCAAGATGAGCCAGAAAAATAGGATGAACCTGCAATAGGATTGCTTCTCAATAACCCTTACAGAAAAGAGATAAAACAGGGAAACTGGGAGCAGTGCTCTGTTTTGGCACCGCTAAATCAATGCTTAAGGCTTGCAAACTAAAAGACAATGTTATTGGAAACCAAATTGACTACAGCCCTTTTTGGTTAAAACGTAGCACATGATGAGTTGATAGGGATGAAGAAAAAAATAGACTTGATGGAATTCCCATTTAAAAAATACTAAAATTAACTTCAGTAAAATAACACTATATTTTTTTAAAAATACAATCATTTCAAAAATACGTATGTTTTCCTTTTATGTAAAATATATATATGAATGAAGGACCTCAATACATCTGCTAGTGTATAACAAAAGCAGAACTCTCACACTAAGCATCTAACCCTGCAACTCCTGAGATAGGCACAATGCATATAAGGGATTTTACTCTTAAAGAGCCAAGCCCCCAAGATGAAAGTGTTGTCCTCATCTTCTTTTGGTTGAACAGATGAGATCCCAGATGTTTATATTGTGGAGCGCCTCTTCTCCAGCAGCCTGGTGGTCGTGGTGAGTCACACCAAGCCTCGGCAAATGAACGTCTACCACTTTAAGAAAGGGACCGAGATCTGTAACTATAGCTATTCTAGCAACATCTTGTCCATCCGTCTGAATCGGCAGGTAAGGGATGAAGGCAATGTTCTCTCTAACTTTTTCCGGCCATGTGTGGAATAAATTTTATGTGCAGATATCAGAGGGGTAGCCGTGTTAGGCTGAATCTGCAAAAGCGGCGAGGAGTCCTGTGGCACCTTATGCACCTCGCCGTATGTGCAGATGTGCACCATCAGTAGAAACACATGCTGCCTGCTCTCCCCTCCCTGGCTGTGGTTTTAAGTTGTTCTCACTCTATTGACTTCCGTGAGGTTATACCCTCTTCCTATAGCCTTGTATTCTCCTCTCTACAAAAAGGGGAGGTCAAGGAGGTACATTCACGCCCACTGGTACCCACAGGTGAGCTACATTGTTTTAGCTAGATTCCATCATTCAGTTCCACCCTCGAGAGCTATGTGGTGTTAAATGGATGTAAGGGGGTGGGCGTGTGAGGACCACGAGCTTTCAGTACCTTTACAGTAAAAGAAGTGCCAGTGCAACTGCCAATTCTGGCTTCAGACCTACCATGGCATCTTTGTCACGGACGATGTAGTCACGGCTAGTAACACAAGCCTGGTTGTAATGCAGGGTGGAGCTTTGTCCAAAGGCTAACGTCTGCATCCATGAGCAGCCCCAAGCCTCGCTGTTTTTTAAAGGTGTCCCTCGTACCGTGACTGTCCTGCTGAACTTACCCTGTTTCCTAGCAGCTGGTTTGGTTTGGTTTTTAGGATTTAAAGTTCTTCTTTCCCACGTCCCCTCTCCTCTCCCTTCCCTCCCCCGCCCCCAATCTCTTCCAAAACACATTAGAGGTTATCATGAATAGAGTGAATTACAACACAAAACGAGGCCCTATAATTGTATATAATTGGCCATTGCTAGATTAGCAACAGCAAAACCTGCAGTAAGCATATCCAAGAGGCAAGCCCTGTCTTGAGTTTCCAGTAAAGTTTTGTTTGGCCATTTAATTTCTTCTCTGAAATGTTTTGTGGCAGGGAGGGAGGAGCTGGCAAAAGCAGGACTTCTTTTTGGAGGCCGATTTACGTTTTGCAAATGTCAGTGTAGTTCTAGGCGACTGCCATTCCTTTTGGTGGCTCTCGCTTCCCTGTGCAGTGCCATGAGCCAGAAGTTTGCCAGAGAAAAGAAGGATGCTGTAGTGACTTGGGCACTAGATTGGTCCTTGAGAGACCCCAGTTCATTGCTGTGTGATCGTGGGCGACTCACTCGGTCTTTCTGGGCCTTCGTTCGCCAGCTGTAACTAGGACAGGTTGACTACTCCCAATCTCCCAAGGGGGTTATGAGGATAAATACATTGAAGACCGAGGCACTCGGACACAGTAATAATAGGGACCCTAGATAGATGGTATAAACACCCACTTGGAGGAGAGCTAAATTATTCTAGTGCTGTAAGTATACATGCCACTTGGGAAAACACATAAAAGATACGGTCACTGTCCTGAGATGCTACTGCTCTAGCACAGGTGGATACAATCTATGATGGTTATGACCCAGCACCGGAGAGCAGCATTGGAAAACTAAGCCAAAGAGAGTTTTGAAGATGTAGGAGGATACTCATCACATGGGAGGGTTAGATAATAATGCTCCTGCTTGCCATTGGGAATAATTTATTTCACATCAACTGTCATTAACATGTGTAAATGGTGGTATTAAGACTATTCTGGTTCCACAGCATTGGGGAGACAAGTTGAGGCAGGTGATACCTTTTATTAGACCAACTTCTGCTGGTGAGGGAAATAAGTTTTTCGGGCTTGTTACAGGCTCTTCAAAGAGCTTGTCTTTGAAAGTTTGTCTCTCTCTCCAACAGCAGTTGGTCCAATAATAGATATTACCTACCCCACTTTGTCTCATTTAAAAAAAGTGTGTGAAGCTGATTCCGCTAGAGGGTTTGCAGATGTTCTATGACTGGATCGCTGGCTTACCCAAATATCTGAACGATCATGCGCAAAATTCTCTCTTGATACTAGGAGGCAAAGTTGGCCCCGCCCTCTGGACATGGATGCATTTTGTTTCAGTGCATTGCTGCACAAAATCAATACAACCTGGGCCAAATTTATCTCTGGTGTAACTGACTTCAGGAGACTAATCTAGCCTGTCTTAAACTTAAAAACAACAAATAGTCTGGTAGCACTTTAAAGACTAACAAAACATGTACATGGTATCATGAGCTTTCATGGGCACAGCCCACTTCTTCTGATGACCCTGGCTTGTGAGTTAATTGGCTGACGATCAAGTTAGGCATTCACTTTGTTACTCTGAAAATCCTGGTCTTGGACTTTAGTATGGAAACCAGCCTGCACTGGAGAATATCTGTCATCGTAGAAAACCCATCCAAGCCAAAGAATCACCGTCGGCCATGAAAGTTTAAATAAGAGCAGATCTTGTTGGGTGAATAGTTTTGACTTCTGATTGGAAGATCAGTGGAAAATCTTTGTTGTTCAAACTGAAGAATCCATTTGAATTAGACTCTGGGGCTGCTACTGATTCATGGAAACTCTTTGTTCCCAGCACTGTTATTACTTGCACATGGTGGAAAAACAAGATTTTTTTTTTCCTTTAAATGCTGGAGCAGAGGTTTGTGCTTTAGTCTGGTGAGAAGCAGTGTTTGCATTTCAATGAAAACTCCCTGTGTTTTCCTTGGATCGCTCAGCTGCACTCCCGCAGCCGAATCCTTTTGATGTACTTACCAGAAGGACTTTGTTGCTTCTCAGTGTGCAGGGCAAGATGATTTTGTCCGTTTCTTGGTGTCTAAATGAAAGCAGAGAGGAGAATGCTGTGGAGCAGTAAACAGCCAAAATGGTACATTCTACATAATGCACGTTGTACAGATTGAACCTCTCTAGTCCAGGCCCTGGGGACCTGACTGGTGCCGAGCCAGAGAATTTGCCAAACCACAGGAGGTCAAGATTGTCTAGCAGCATCACCCACACTTCCACTGCTTGCTGGACACTCTCGGAAGACATTTAGGGGTAAATTAGAGCTAAATAACAGCACAGAACACGGAGAGCCAGGACTGGTGGCTGTAAACAAACCATATGGGACTACAGGAAGCCTGGCCACAATTCTGATACGTGGACGTCCAGCTGACTAAAATCATGCCGGATCATGGATGTTGCTGGACCAGAGAGTGCCGGACTAGAGAGGTTCAATCTGTATTGCTGTCGTTCCTTCTCACGCACCCTAGGAATTAGTACTCCACACAGTTCTGATGCACCATTCCCCAGCATCTAAGCAAGCAGCGCGATGCTAGTTCCTCATCCGTGGGCCACTATGTGCCCCTAGCACGGTGCTTTACACTAGTGCGAATGAGACACACATCCTTCCAGTTGACACTAGTGTTAACGACTGCTCAATGGGCAGGGCAATGGAGAAGTAGGCCTTTGTCTGAAACTCTCCCTGAACTACTTCAGGGAATAGTCTCTCCCCTTTACCTCCATGCTCCCACCAGTCACCTGGTGTCTGCTTTTCTAGGATCGTGTTCTTGGTGCAGGACACTGTAATTCTGCCCCACAAACACCCCATCTCACATCTGAAAACCTATTTGCATTCTTCCCCCTACGCATCCATCTATCTGCCCCTCTGCTTCCCTCTAGCTGTGCATCAGCAGCCTCGGATGGTCGAACTCTGGGAAGCCTCGAGAAACCTTTGCACACAATATGCTTCACACACATTATTTTTATGATGTTATGAAGTTGAAGGCTCTTCCTTTGGAGCGTGCCACAGTATGCTAAAGGTGGGCCTCCTTGAATGGCTGCAAGAATAGAAGCTTCTCTTGAATTAGAAGGCGGCTTTGATTTCAAGTAGCATCGGTTGAGCCAAAGTTTTAAAGTGTGGGTGTCTAAAGTGAGTCACTGACATCCACATGAAGAACTAAAATAAGTGGCCCGCTGGCCAAAAGGGGTGGCAGTATCTGTTGCCAGAGCCGCCCAGGTCTGGAGAGTCGGGCCTCGCCTGCTAGTGCCAGCGTGTCCGAGGGGCTGAGTGTCTGCCACTTCCATTGATGCTGGGGGGAAGCTACAGGTGCTCAGCGCTTCTGAAAACAGGCCCCAGCTGCCTTCTCTGTTTGTACCAGTGCTGAACACATTAAGAACATAAGAACGGCCACACTGGGTCAGACCAAAGGTCCATCTAGCCCAGAATCCTGTCTGCCGACAGTGGCCAATGACGAGTGTCCCAGAGGGAATGAACAGAACAGGGAATCCTCACATGATCCCTCCCCTGTTGCATATTCCCATCCTCTGACAAACAGAGGCGAGGGGCCCCATTCCTACCCAACCTGGCTAATAGCCTTTGATGGACCTAACCTGCGTAAATTAATCTAACTCTTTTTTTAAACTCTGTTGAAGTCCTGGCCTTCACAACACCCTCTGGCAAGAAGTTCCGCAGGTTGACTGTGCGCCGCGTCAAGAAAAACTTCCTTTTGTTTGTTTTAAACCTGCAACCTATTAATTTAATTGGGTGACCCCTAGGTCTTGTGTTACGGGAACATAAGTGACAAGTATCCGATTGCAGCACCACTGTTTTGAGGCACGGTGCTGAGCGATCATAGCCCTTGCCTTTATATCCTGACAACACTAGGTACAGCTCCGGGGGATCCTGTGTTCTGCTTCTTTCCATTTCTTCCCCTCTATTCTGCAGCCCTCTTCCTGGCAATCGGTACTGGGGGTGGTGTCAACATAGATGGGTGAATGGCAGCACGAGGCAATGCAATGGAGATGGGGCAGATCACAGTAGCTGTCTGATAACCTGTTTCATCTCTATTGTTCCTACTGAGCTAATTGGCCCTCTGTAATGTGCCCCCCCCCGGCGGAATTTGAACACGTCCTGCTGCAGGACCTAGTGGTTTTCAAAGTTACGACCCAGTATAGGTGGTG
Source organism: Pelodiscus sinensis (assembly GCF_049634645.1). Taxonomy (NCBI): domain Eukaryota; kingdom Metazoa; phylum Chordata; order Testudines; family Trionychidae; genus Pelodiscus; species Pelodiscus sinensis. The sequence continues at coordinate 23,339,787 of NC_134730.1, read as the reverse complement.
GAATGTCAGGTGATGGGTCGCATCACTGTAGGCTGACCCGGTGATTAATGGGGGTTGCTAGGCAGGCTTCCTCCCTCTCCTCGGACCACACTGCACTCCAGAAGTGGCCAGCAGTGGGTTCAGCTCCTAAGCGGGGGGGGGGGGGGGGCACAGGGCTCCACGCACTGCCCTCCCCCTGCGCACCAGCTCTACACTCTCATTGGCTGGTTCCCGGCCAATGGGAGCTGGTTCCCAGCCAATGGGAGCAACGCACAGAGCCACTGGCACCCCTCTGCCTAGGACTCAGGCTGGCTACTGGCTGCTTCCTGGACACAGCGCGGTCTGAGGTGCCAGGACAGGCGGGAAGCAGCCTTAGAGTCCCCACTGCTCTGCTGACTGGGAGTCACCAGCACCCCAATCTCCTTTCCCACCCTGAGCCGCTTCCTGCACCCCAAACCTCTCATTCCCAGCCCCACCCCGGAGCCCGCACTCTCGTCAAAAGATATAATGATGGTGGGCCACAGACATCAATCATTTTCTTCCACTGAGTCATGAGAAAAACGTTTGCCAACTGCTGGTCTAGACCGCTCTGGAGTGGGGAGCAGAGGCTGGGTTCCCACTCCCAGATGCTGAGTCAGAAATCCCCCACAAGCAGCCGGTGCTCCTTTGCTGCGGTGGTCTGTGAGGCTTCGCACTGGAAAGCGGGAGGAGTCCCATCGCAAGGATGACGTTCGAGTGGATTGTAGGGAGCCGCGCCGGGCTGTGGCGGGAGTCGATTAGCTGGGAAACGAGCGCATCCCGCTCTGATTGTTAGGATTGTAAAGGATCCTGATGTGAAAGGGGCCACAAAGGGGAAAGTGTTTAAAAAGAAAAGCCTACCTGGAGTGGGGCAGGAACGAAACACTGGGCTATTCGGAGACCACCATCGTGGCTAACATTCAAGCTGCTCCCAGATAATCCCTGGCAACCGCACAGCACGGTGCATTTGCGAGTGCTCTTTAAAATCAACTCCCCGGTAAGGTCAAGGCCAAAACGCTCAGGGTGTGTCATCCGGGTTCCAAAGTGGAACGGAATGCAGGCGGCTCTTTGTGGTGTGCAAACCTAGTTTTCCGGGAGCAAGGGGTTTGAGAGGAAAGGTCTCCCCGCTCTCATTAGCCACTCTGGCAATCAGAGATGCCTGGTTTGCGCGCTCAGCTTGCAGGACCTGAGTGCAAGAGTAAACTTTGCTGGGAAAGACCAACATAACTGGCACCTGCTGACATGTTTTCAGTCTGGGTGCAGGGGGCATTAATAGGTTGCAGTTGTGTACTTATCTGCTGTGTTGTTGCAGAGGCTGATTGTTTGCCTGGAGGAATCTATTTACATTCATAACATTAAGGACATGAAGCTTTTGAAGACCATCCTGGAGACACCGCCGAATACAACAGGTAAGCAAAGGAGATTGGATCAAAGGGAACACATGACAAGCTGGGTGTTCTGCACCGAGCTCTGCCGATCTGAAACGTCTCTAAGAACTGAAATTGAGCCAGCCCCAGCATTCTTACTAACAGGGTTAGCTGGGTGCTGAGAATCCAGAAAGGCCCTGAAGACCGTAAATCTCTCCAGGGACCTGTGCATGTGAGAGGAGTCGTGCCTTGGCCATGCAGAGCTGGAGGAGTAGGAACCAGGGATGGGAGAGGAGGCACAGCTGACTGGGGGAACGGCACCCACTTCCAAGGAAATAACTTCATGGAAATAACTCTGACAACACTGCTAGGACTCAGTCTAGCTGCGTTTATGTTGCTGCAACACCCTTGTAATAGCATGTCCAACAACGGGTAGGAGGCAGCCTTGAAATGCCCAGACCTGGCTTGGCTTTGCTTGATATGGGTATGGGGTAAAAGGAAAGGGGCTTCTTCTCGAAGTATTGGGGTTTCTAGCTGAAGACCGTGGTGCTGCAGGAACCAGGCTGCATGTGTCTTTCTGAGGTAGCCCCAGCATCCAGCTTACGTGACCTCCAGCAGGCAGCCCGCTGTCTCCAGCAACCACTTAAAAAATCCCCCGTGTAATTAAATTCATCGATACAATCAGGTGGCCCCGACACGCTCCTCTCCCACGTCTTCACTCAGCCCACACGCAGCACATACTTCCCTCCTCTTCCTGGAGTCTGCCTTTCTTCTTCCACAGCAAAGGGATTACTGCAGGGACCGTACCTAGACTTTACCCTCCTGGGATCCTTCCTGAGTGGGAGGATTAGCACGTCTAGCTTCAGGACGTCCTGCCCTTTCCTCTAGCAATCCTGCTTCAGAGACGCTCCCAGCCTTTTGCATTCCTGTGCACAGGAGACCCAGCTGTGTTTGTCCCCCGGGCGAGTCAGCCGCATAGCTCTGCGCCTCCACATGCGGTCCTGTCGCTCGACACCTGATTTTAACTCTGTATTTAGACCCTGGCCCAGAGAGGCCTGCGGCAGCCAGGGAGGCCTGTAGCATGGTGGAAAGCCCTTGCAACTAGGCTTCTGCCAGGGACCTGTCTGGGCAGGGAGGGGGGTGGCCAGTAGCGGGAGGGAATGCACTTCTTCAGCTCGCCTCTCTGAGCTCCCATAGAGCCTGGCCGTGTCCTAACACTGCTCCGTGCCAGTGGAGGGCAGGGAGCAGCAGAGTCCCCTCTTGTGCGACTTCCGGGAAATCCAGCTCTGCAGCCGCTATTTAGCTGAGCGAGGGGAGGGGAGAGGAGTCCGCGGCGGCTGCTCGTGGCGGGTTCCTGTGTACGTGGTTCTGCTGTCACTGCCGTGGGTGGTGGCATCTCTCGCTGTAGAGCAGGGGTGGGTGATCGTTTTTGAGGGGGAAGGGGCCACTCCAGGATTTTGGTACGTGGTCCAGGGCCGCCCTGCTTCGGGGTCTCCGCAGGGCGGGCTGGATCAAAGGGCTTGGCAGGCCACATATGGCCCATGGGCCATATCGTGCCCACCCCAGCTGCAGAGCCATCTCCGTGGAAGAGTTGCCTGTCTGCTTGGCATCCTGGGAACACAATGCCTGGCCCTCCAGCACGACCTACTTCTGTCTTTTAACAGATGGCCTCTTGCTGAGGATTAAACATCCTAAATCTTCGACTATAATTCGATGCCGATCAAAAATATCCCACAAGAGACACGCACGCCCAGGCCTGCTGCTGTTGTGCGGCTGCCTTGTCTTAGAAGCCACAGGTTAATGGTGTGCTGCTAGCACTGAGCACCGAGTGCTCCTCATCTCCCAAGAGTTTTGCAGGCTGCTAACCAGTCCTCTCTGCCGTCACTGCGAGGGAGCACAGCCCTGTTCTGCAGGCTGGGGGAAACTGAGGCAGGAAGGGTAGTGACTCCCCCCAGCCACGGAGGGGGATCTCTAGCAGAGGCAGCAAGTGGCCTCCAGAGTTCACGGTGCTTGGGGCTGGAGTGCGGGTACGAGATCGCATCAGCGGCGGGTTGTAAGTAGGCCGGTTGCCTTTTTATTAATGATGTCAGTGGCTCAGCGGTGTAATGGCCCTGGCAGGACATTCTGCTCTCACAGGCTCTTGTAGGACTGTCTGGGGTACGGAAGAGCCACATTTGCCTGCAGGCTTGAACTCAGCACAGCTCTGACTTGTTTCCCTCTTCTCTCTCTGTGGGGACTATAGCATCCAGCCCAGCTGCTGCCTCAGTTTCCCCCGCCCAGCTCCCCAGTAACTGCTTGGAGGCTCTCCTGTCTCGACTAACTCTCCTTCCTGGGTGCTGGTTTATTGAACTCCGATGAAACTGAACCTTGCTCTTAAGTCCAATTAGTCTCCCCCTGACTCCTGCCGCCTCTTTGTGCTCTGGGCAGCCCCCCGCCTGCTCAGTGACGCTAAACCCTGAGCTGATCCCCGGAATCAGACAGCCGGAGGTAGCATGGGGCTAGCCCTCTCTGCCCCCATCCTGAGCAGCACCCAGAGTCTGGGCCCACGTCTGCTTCGCTGGGTAGCTCGAATCCGCCGAGATGAGACTATGCTGCCCCGGAGGAGGGGACATCAGACCAGTTTTTCTTCTGCTGCAGCAGTGGTGCTGCTCTTTGTCCCAGGCCTGGCTTCCTGGCTGGGTCTTCTAGCCAGGCTAATAGCAGGGTGCAACTGACTCCTAGCCTGGCTTCTTCAGCTTGAAGACTCTCTAGCTTAGTGGCTCCCAGCCTTTTCGAGCATACAGACCCCTTTTCAATCTATTACAATTTTACATCCCCACCCCAAACAAGGTAGCTGTGCTGGCAGCCTGCACATCCTTCAGCCCCCGCTGCTTCCCGAGCCGTGGGAAGCAATGTGGGTTGAAGGACGTGCTGGCTACGAGAGGCTCCATACGTTTATGATAATTTCTGTGTTAAACTTTCCACATGCCCCCGCCCCCACAGTACCGTCACGGACCACCAGTTGGGAACCACTGCCCTAGATCCGAAGTCCTCTCCAGGCTGGTAAGAAACAGTCTCCCGCTGTTGCCTTTAACCGGTAATGACTGAGAGCAAAGGCCTTCCTTTTGAGGGAACTCGCTCCTTGTCTCCTTGGCCTTTTATCAGCACTTTAGCCTCTGGAACACACAGTTAACCTCTGGAACTCCTTGCCAGAGGATGTGGTAAAGGCTAGGACTTGAACAGGGTTCAAAAAAGAGCTAGATTGATTCATGGAGGTTAGGTCCATCAATGGCTATTAGCCAGGATGGGTAGGAATGGTGTCCCTCGCCTCTGTTTGTCTGGAAATGAGTGACAGGAGAGGGATTACCTGCTGTGTTCCTTCCCTCTGGGACACCTGGCACTGGCCAGTCGGCAGACAGAACAGTGGGTTTGATGGACCATTGGTCTGACCCAGTCTGGCCGTTCTTATGTTCATTTAGTTTTAAAAAAAACTCTGGTTTAAAAAATCCTTCCCCCGTGACACAATCCCACTGTTTGGGCTTTATCAGCTGCCTTGTGTGTTACACTGGACAGCAGCGGAACTGTGTTTATCTGGCTGCTGCTCACCTCAGCGTGAGGCAGAGCAGGGCTGGCAATGTCTCAATACCCTGGATTGCTAACGGGAGAGCTCACGTTACTGGATGCTGCTCTAGTTCCAGGGCTTTTGTTCCGTTCTAAACAATGATCTGAAACAATAGCTGCTGCTAATGCTGTCTGGCTGTTGGGCCTTTCCCACGGCAGTATCCTGGCATGACCGGCCCCGTGAAGCGTGCAGGGAGGGGAAGTGCACTTCCTGTTTGGGGAGCTGCACGCACAAGCTGCTTGGATCACAACTAGCCTTGAACGCTGCAGCCTCCCCTACGTGCGGCGCTTTCCTAGGAGCGCTCCGTGAGGTTTGACGCTTGCTCAGAAATGCAGGTTCTTATGGGGCCAGCTGTCCCCTGCATTCTAGCAGCAGCCACAGCAGCTGGGGGGAAGGGTATCTGTGGCCCATCAGGGGTCTGTGTGCGGCCCATGAGACATTGGGTTTCCTGGTGCCCATGTGCAGAGTTGCCAGATTCTGCTGGGTTTCATCCGCGTCGTTATTTTCCTACCGATATTACTCAAGTGACACACCCGCCAAGCAAGGGCCCGTGACGCAAGGTGGGTGCTGGTTGCTTGCAACAGTGGCTGTGAGAACCAGGCGCTCCCACTGCATCCAATCACAGCGCTGCTACACCCTGCGAATTCTAGGTCCGCCAGCGCAGTGAGCAAAACTGCCCTATCCCGGGAACCCATCCTGGAGACGACCATCTCATGGCCCACTGAGACGACGGAGGGCCACTTGTGCGGTGAGGAGCTTGGCTCCGTGGTGAGGGGGGACCCATAAGAGCCCTTTGAAATGTTGCGGGTGATTGGAGACAATCAGTTACCAGGCTGGTAATTCAGATGAAGGGGGAGAAAGAAGCCTCTTTAAAAGGGCTATCGAGGAAAAAGCGAGCCCTACCCGCACATGCCAGTAGGTGCCACCAGAGTCCAGGAATTTCCTAGTGATTTCCAGCCCACAGTGCGTGGCTGGACGCTCCTCCGGTGAAGCAATGCAGCTGGAACTCCAGGGTTTCAGTCATGGGCTGCACCCGTTTTGTTTTTATGGCATGTGCTCACTCTCTACCTGACCACGTTTTTCTTTGCCTCGTGCCGTGCTAGGTTTATGTGCACTTTCTATCAACCATTCCAACTCCTACGTGGCGTACCCTGGCAGCTCGACTATTGGGGAGATCATGCTGTACGACGGAAATAATTTGGTAGGTGTGCTAACCATGCAGATACTGACACGGATGGAAAATAATGTGCGTAAAAGCTTCAGAAATGCCCGGCAGAGCTTTTCGAACGAAAGAGAAAAGCCCATCCGCATAACCATGCTGCACAGAAATCGACCACTAATATTGGGGGCATCTTCCACCCCTCCTTGTCCAGACACAGCACGTGGTTCAACTAATTATCTGGCATGGGGCTCAGAGTGAAAGTACTGAATTTAAGATCAGTGTGTTTATGGTCTAGTTCTTTGGCAAGGAGAGCAGCCTTCATGCCCTGCGTCCTCAGCAACTGGGGAGAAATGTGTGGTCGTTATAGGGCGAAGGGAGCTGCAAGGCAGAGAGAGAAAAGCCAGCAAGTCACATCAACTGCTTTGGAGAGGCATATAGTGAAAATGATTAGCAAATCCTCAGTCCTCCCTTGCCAGGGTTTCCCGGGGATAAAGTCCCAGGAATCGGTAAAGTTCGGTAAATTAAAAGCTTCGCAGAGCGTGAACTGTCCCCAGAGTTCAGTTCTGCCTGTGCCCAGGCAGGTGCCAAACATCAAGGCTATGTCTACACTCGCGGCTTCTTGCACAAGAATCTGCAGAGCATCCTCATTGCCCGCCTGCTCTTGCGCAAGTAAGTTTACAGTGCAACGTGGTAAGAGGGGGCTCCTTGTGCAAGAGCTATGCTCTTTTTTTGACAGGTGTAAGCCCCTCTTGCGCAAGAGGGCAGTGTGGACGCTCAGCAGAGATTTCTTGTGCAAGAAAGCCCTATGGCTAAAATGGCCATCAGAGCTTTCTTGCGCAAGAAAGTGTCCACGCTGCCATGGATGCTCTTGCGCAAAAGCACAGCTCGCACATGGCAGTGTGGACATTTTCTTGCGCAAGAAGCCGCGAGTGTAGACATAGCCCAAGGGAGCAAGGTAGAAGGGCAGTCACATCTTCTCAGCCTGGTGTGAAGCTAGGCTGGGCACCCACAGCTGCCAGAGGAGTTGTAAGTCCTGGGCACGGTGGCTGTGGTAGGTGGGTAGGAGGAGAGCTGGGGTGGGTGGAAGGAAGCATAGAAACTGTCCTGAACGTAGAAGTAGGCTCAAAAGACAGTGTAATTGCTTGGGACCTAGTATTTCCACATTCCAAAGTACGGGATGGATGGAGGGTAGAACGCAGCTGCTTGAGGGCCCAAAGACATATGGAATGAGCCGCCGGAAAGCAGGTGTGTGTGGGAGAGGAGGGGGTTTGCACTTTGGTTGATCCTCCTGTTACCTTTTTACCAACAGAGAACAGTCTGCACCATTCCTGCCCACGACGGGCCTCTGGCTGCCCTAACCTTCAACTCCACCGGCTCGAAGTTAGCAAGTGCGTCGGAAAAAGTGAGCGAGAACCCCGCTGTGACTAGCGTCTCCTTAATGCCTGTGTGTTCGTGGGGTTGCAGGTTTGCTGAGGATCCACAGAGCCAGCCAGTGGTTGGGTTAGCTTGTTTTATGGGAAGTGGAACCTTTCTGTTTCATGCCAGTGAAGCCTCCAGTATTGATTGAGAAGAAGAGGAAAGCTGGGGTGAGGGAGACCATTGAAAGAAACACAGTTGGGATTTGCACCAGATGGGAGGGTGGGAATGTCATTTGCATGTTCTGGGAAAGCATCAGAAAAGGGGCATGTTTCTGCTCGCCCCGCTTGCTGCATGACCTTTATCCTGCATTTTTACAGGGCACTGTTATCCGTGTGTTTTCCATACCTGATGGGCAAAAACTCTATGAATTCAGAAGAGGAATGAAGAGGTCAGTTCACTCCTTAAAATGGTTGACAAGTATGTCCTGGAATCAAGTAACAGCCCGTTCAATACATTCTCACTGCAGGCATTCTTGACCATGTAAGACCATAGCTGCTTCGACATATGTTACTGTCCTTCTATAAGAATGTGATAGCTGTGTATGGCCCCCGCCTTTTTTTGTCTCTGGTAAGCTAAGTGGTACAGTTCAGTCTCTTGCAAAACTGGGTGATTCCAGAGAATTGCAGGCATACTGGATACACTGACTCTTTCTTTTTTGCATAATCTCCCCTCGAAAGGAAAGGTTATTGAATTTCCATTTAATGTAATGAAGTCACAATAGTTATATCGTTAAAGTGAGAATCAGGTCTCTGTATATCTGGGTCAAGTGGGTATTACCGTTTACCTGTTCTGATCTGGTTGGGTTTTATGCCCACATTGTCCAGGCATAAATGACTGTGCCCAGGTCTACACTACAGTTAGGTCGACAAACTGCCTTACCTCGACCTAACTTTGTGTTTACCCTAAAATGTAGCTCCCACCGTTGTAACTGGCCCACTGCACTGACTAAGGCCAGATCTACACTGGTGGAGAAAATCGATGCAAATATGCGACTCCAGAGAGGAGAATTGCGTAGTTGGAGTCGACGTCCCTTGCACTGATTTCCTGGGGCGGCCCTGCAGTGGGAGGTCGATGGGAAAAACTCTCCTGTCAGCTTCCCTTACTCCTCACAACTATGAGGAGTCCTGGGGTCAACGGGGGCGCCCTCTGTGTTTGATTTAGCAGGACCTTACTAGACCCACTAAATCGAACACTGGACGATCCTTCTCCAGAACGTCTATCTTCCTGCAAGTGTAGAAGTGGCATGAGGGCAGGGCCTCTGTGTGTGTGTGTGGGCTCCTGTGGAGGGGAAGGGGCGGTGTGAGGGCGGGGCCCCTGTGTGCGTGGGGGAGAAGGGGTGGCGTGTGGGGGGGGCCTGTGGAGGGGAAGGGGCGGCATGAGGGCAGGGCCATGGTTTGGGCACTGGTAACCCCCACACACACACTTTTAGGGAGCTTCTGCCACTCCTGTCCTAGTATGAGGGCCGGGGCCATGTCTCCCTCCTAGGGTTGTATTTAGCCTGACCAGGAAAAAACATGGTCAAACGATGCTGCCAGGGCTTAGTTGGGCAAAACGTCTCACCAGCTTTCCAGTCTCTGGGTCAGAGCTGAGCATGCGGCCCATCAGGGTTCTGTGTGTGCAGCCATGACCAGGGTCCCCTGCAAGCTGAGCTCATGAGTGAGAGTCGGTGCTGCCCAGCTGATTAGCAGAGGGCCCACAGCATGTGCTTCTATTGGTGGTGCACATCCATACATGCCTTGGTGCACATAATAAAATTTATTCCAACACGAATGGGAAAAAATTAGCGGGAACATTTGTCCCCGAGACACTTTGTTTGTTGTTTCCCACCCAGAGGGTTGCCAGATTCCACTGCTTTCTGTCCACGTAGTTTTTTCCCGACTGGTTTTAAAGAAGAGGCACGCACGTAAAGCCAGGTCCTGTGCTGCGAGGTGCATGTTGATTGCTCAAGCATTGATTGTGAGAGCCGGGTGCCCCCTCTGCACCCGATCCCAGTGCTGCTGCGGATCCATCAGTGCATGCTGCAAATTCTAGGTCCGCCAGCGCAGTGAAGAAAAACTGCCCTGTCCTGGGAGACCGTCTTGGCTACGACAATATCCCGGCCCACTGTGACACTCTTGTGTCTCGCTCATGAGCCTTGGTTGCCTGTCGCGCTCTGGGTCCTCTTGAGTCTGGATTTCTAGATGGCCCGGTGTGGCTGCTGCGGAGTGACGCGCCCCTTCTTTTCTCTGCCCCAGGTACGTGAACATTAGCTCGCTGGTGTTCAGCATGGACTCGCAGTTCCTGTGTGCCTCAAGCAACACTGAGACCGTGCACATCTTTAAACTGGAACACACCACAGACAGGTGAGTGGCTCTAAGCCAGGCCCACTGGCCAGGGAGGAGGAGGGAGAAAAGAGGGCAGGTGTCTCTAAGTTAAAAAGGGATGCTGGGTTCCTGGCCCCTGTTGCTGCTACTGTGCAGTGGTAGTGCCTGGGGCCCCTTAAATTGCCATGGGAATGTGGGCGGGCGGGACCCAGCATTGAGGGCTGGATGCCCCAGACCTGCCCCTTCCAGGTGTGTAAGCAGCCCCCCCACCTTGCCCAGTGGCCTGCAGATGTTGTCGGCCCCTCAGCTCTGAGTTCCGCCATTTCCCCCCCGTCTCGACAAGGGGAGTTGCCACACAACCATTAGCATGCGGCTTAGTCCATGCCTTCCCTTCAGTGAGACTGGTCAGACTAACCCTTCAGCTCAGTATCCCAGGGGACTGGCTGCTAGGAAGCGCTCTCCCCACTCTTGGCTGGAAAGCATGTCAGGCTAACCTCTCCCTGCCAGTGTCTGGCCAGCTCCCAGCAAGGGTCCCCCTCCGCCGGATGCCGCTGACGTCCGAGTTGCTATAGCAAAGCCAAGCAGTGTTGCCACGGAGCCGCCGTGTGCGTGCGGCTGGAGGCAGGGGGAAGAGACGTGCTGCAGGCAGCACAGCCCTGAACTGGCCATGAGGTCTCAGCAGTTTGCCTGCTGGATGCGTTTCCACCCCCTGTGGTCACATCATGTTAGAACTTGCTGGCCCTGCTGCTCGCTGAGTCAGCCCCAGCAAGGGGAGGGTTTCAGTCTGACTAGCAGAACCCGGCTGTTCCCTGCAGAGCAGATCCAGCAGCGGGCCTTCAGGGTGTGTATGGGGCTTGCAAACGGGGCCTTTCCGCTGGAGTCTGCAGACAGTCCCCTAGCAGCCGTACCAACCGGAGGACAGCTCCCCTGTCATGCTGGGGGCCTTCCGCAGGCGGCTGCAAGGGCAGAGTTCTGTGGCTCAGATTGTGGTCTCGCTCCCCAGCAAGAGAGCCGTCCTTGGAGCCGCATTCCCCCACGCGGCTCAGATGTGAGGTGCAGTTTTCAATCCAGCTGTGGAGGGGGGGAGTGACTTATTGGACCAAGCACTGCTCTGGGACCCAGGAACCCTGGAGCTCTGTTCTTTGCACTGCTGCTGGCCTGCTGGGCGACCTTGGCTAGTCGCTTTGCCTCTCCGTGCGTCAGTTTTGCCTGATGCTGATCTGTGCGCTGCACTGTACTTACAGGCCCTTTGTTCTAAAGGCCTCCTGTCCGAGTGAGCCTTGCGAAGTGCTAAACATGCAGGGAAAGTAACTTATTGGGGTTTCTGGCCAGGCAAGAAAAGGGTTAATTTTTAATCATGGTCCTCCCTGAGGCGAAGGTGGGGAAGTAGATTTTGTGTCTGGCCGAGGCCATTTGAATTAGTTGGGCAAGCCTACGTTCAAGCAGGTTGCGTGTTTCTGGCCGTATCTAGCACGACAATCCTGCAAGTCACTCTCAGCAGTTCGCAAGCGGGGGAAGGCTTGCAGAAGTTACCAGCACGGCATTTTTTTCTCCGTGCAAGCAAATCATTTGTATTAGGTAACGGGGGTGTTGCAAAGCCTGTGAGTCAGCTTGCACAGTCCAGCAAAAGGCAGATCCGTGTGCCGCTGTTCTGATGAGCATGCACGTTCTAACTAGCCATGGTCTCTGTTTTGTTGATGCTAGATATAGTAGCCACTGCACTTCGCCCCACTGACTGGTTTTGTTACCCTCAGCCGGCCAGAAGAGCCTCCCACCTGGAGTGGTTACATGGGGAAGATGTTCATGGCTGCTACCAACTACCTTCCTGCTCAGGTATCGGACATGATGAACCAGGACCGGGCCTTTGCCACCGTGCGCTTGAACGTATCTGGACAAAGGAACATCTGCACGCTCTCCACGTACGTAAGAGCAGCTGCATTCCTCACCCCCTCTGCCGGCAGAGAGCGCTACAGACGCAACCGGACAATTTCCTCATGTGACACATTAGCAATCAGCTGGGCAGGCAGAAAAGGGTGGTGTAATAGTTTGCTGAAGGCGCATTTACTGCATGTAGGGTACCTCCTACACAGTCCTTCAGGGGATGTGGCTAGGTACAGACTTGGTCCCCTGCAAAGCCCTTCCGTAACTCTGGGTCCTCGTGTAGGTCTTGTTGACTCACCAGTCTGCACTGGTTGAGTTACACCAGTGCAAACCCATGGGGTCCCTTTAAAGCTGTGTCGACATGACTAGTAACTGGGTTTGGATGGGTTAGGGCACGCCCCAGGCTTGGCCTCCCCTGCAACCTGCTCTGGTGCAGTGTATGCACCGCCCATCATGGGGTAAATAGGGCCGGGGGGTGTGCGAGGTAGGAACATCAGGCAGACACGTGGAAGGGATGGGCTGTAATTTCATGCGCTGCATCCCTACCATGGTGCCCTACTGGCTCCAAGATCCATGGCTTCGTTTCTGAATAGGATTCAGAAGCTGCCACGACTGTTAGTTACCACGTCCGACGGACACCTGTACATCTACAACCTAGACCCGCAAGATGGAGGAGAGTGCGTCTTAATTAAGAAACACAGGTAAGCGCCTCCCAGGGGCGCCAACCCCATGGCCTGGCTAGGGAATGGCCTTCTAAAGGGAAACTTGCCTCCTAGAGTAAAACGAGACACCAGGGTTTAAAGCGACTTGTAGTTTTGGGTCCTCAACGTGAGGCTCTTGGAAGGAGCCTGATTTCCAGAGGGCAAACACTAGGCACTTCCTCCCCCGCATGGTGTCTCCAGCTGAGCACCCTGCTGTCCAGGCATCACAATCACTCACGGCTTTGCCGGATTCTCAGCCTGTTTTGGGCAGGGGGATGTTTGCAATCACCTCCTCGCAGAGGTTTGTTCATCTCCAAAATGCGGAGACCCTGACCTACCGCCAAGGCCAGGGCACATCCACTGAGGTCAGGTCCTCTGCGCTGACCAGGCAGGAGTAGTGCCCCTCTGACTGGGGAGGGGTGATAAGGCAGGGCAGTTCTGGGAACTCTCCTGCCCACCCACAGACGTCAGGCCGAGTGCAGTCTTCTCCTGTGCTGCTGTTTTCATTTGTACGTAGTAGGGATGTTAAAGTGCATTTAAGTAATGGCGTAACCGCTGAAAACGTCAGCACTTACTCGCAGGGCGGCAGGGAGCTCCTCAGGAGCCAATGTGCATGGGGCAGAGCTGTTAAATATTGGTTAATTGACTAGTTAATTAACCTCATGAATGCTTATCGGTTACTCAAATATTCTATAGTCCCCAGGGGTGGGGCTGGCAGCCAGTGCACTTCAGCCCCATTCCCGAGGATCCTCCTGCAATTCTATGCTGCTGCCTCTGATGCAGAGGCAGCAGTGCAGGGTAGCAGCAGCCCCTGTCCAGGGGAGGATCTGAGCTCCTGGACCCAGCCTGAGCTGAAACAGAGCCAGGCTACCTGCCCGCCTGGCTCCTAATACACTTGAAATGCAGAGTCGCAGCAGGGGTAGTTCCTGGACCCAGCACGAGCTGGAACTGAGCCAGACTGCTGGCCAGCCTGCTAAAAAATTTACTGGCAAGGGGGTAGGTGCGTGTGGTCTATAGCATTAACTGATCGCTTTTGCTTCTCAGTTAATTGGTTAATGGACTACACTATTACATCCGTCTCGTAGGGAGCTGGCTTTTAAGCCACCTCGCTGTGTGTACTGGGAGTCTGCATGTAAGTGTGCAGGTTAACGGAGGAGTGCAGGCTCACGGGTTAATGGTGTACACAGTTACACTTTCACATCCCTAGTACATATATCTGAAATGAATAACCCCAGAGGGTTACGTGACTGGATAATGAAAAGCCTTCGGGGAGGGGTGGAAGAGAATACGTGTCTGTATCTGCCTAAGCATTGTCCGTTAAGCCCACCAAACTCATACACACAAAAGCTGGCTGCTCAGCATACTCCAGTGTGCCCAGCTAATTCAGACATCCGTGACACAGGCCGAGCCATGTACCTTGTGCATAGCACAGGTCTCAGATGGGCCATTTCAGGTTCACGTTTGGTTACCTGGGTTTTACAGGCTCCTCCTGGTTTTGCAGCAGGGTTGGCATCTCGCGGAACCTTTGGATGAGTCAAGTGAGTTTAAAGCTGATTATCCATCCCTGGTGCTTTGTTAGAGGTGCTGCAGGTGAGAGGAACAGAGAGGATCAATGCTAACTCCTATTCCTTCCCTTGCTTCAACCCGATTAGCCTGCTTGACTCGGGAAAGCCAGACGAGAACCAAGAAAACGACCTCCGGCCTCCCTTCCCTCAGTCTTACGCCGCCACCGTAGCCAGACAGAGTTCGACGCCTTCCTCTTCAACCAGGCCAGGTGAGCGTGAGCTGGGCTTGCAAGGGCTCACAGAACGGAGCCGCGGAGAGGCCTCCCTGACCCGGCCCTTCCCACGACACGGCCCATTGGAATGACTTGGGATGATTTGTTCTGCTTCCCATCACCCCAGTTCCTGCCATCAAGTCCAGGGATAATCCTTATGCTCAGGTAGCATCCCTTGGGGGCTCCCAGGCCCTCCTCCACGGATCCGGCTGCAGGGTGGAATTTCACTGCAACCGAGTCCATTGCAGGTTCCATCGTGTTGACCTTCCTTCCCCGCGCCCCGTGTTTCATGACGATCGCCGATTCTCAAATGCCAGTGCTCACGGGCGCGTTTGCTCTTGTGCGCTGAGCACAGGAGAGGGCATCGGGAACACCTACGTTTTGAATTTCCTCTCCAGTATTGACGCTCTCTATAACAGGGGTGGGCAATAACTTTCACAGGGGTTCACTTAACGAACTTTGGCGCATGCTTATGGGCCAACTCCACCCCCAGAAGGGGCGGGGCCTGAGGTGGAAGGAGGCGGGACTTGGGGACTAGCCTTTTCCCCACAGTTGTCTGGAGCCAGGGGCTTTGAATTAAAAACACAGCAAAGGGCTCGCAGCTCCTGGACCTGCCACTGCCTTGTTGCCTGGCAGCTGCCTGGGGTTGCTGCAGCTATTTAAACAGCTCCCAGCCCTTGCTGGGGTAATGTTGAGACCATGAGCCATTTAAATAAGATCCTGCTGCCTGAGCTACCACATGGAAATTCGGTGGCATGGGCAGCAGGCTATAAATGGAAAGTGGCCAGATGCAGTCCGTGAGCCAGAGCCAGGCCGCATCTTGCCCAGCCCTGCCCTATATAGCCTTGAGCTAGCCATGTAACCACTTTGTGTCAGATGATGCCACCTGTAAAATAAATCCGTGTTGTGAAGCTGAACAATAAGACTGTGGAGCCACACAGGGCATGTCCAAGAGCTCCGCATATAAATGTTCAGTATGTTTCAAGTGAACAGCGTGAGCACGAAACCCTGGGGCAGCACGGAGGTCTGTCAATCCATGTCTTCCCCCACCCTTCTCTGAACTAAACACCACACCCTTTACTGGACTCTTTCTGATCAGAACTTTGCATATTTCTGGTGTTTCAACCTGGCTCACAGCCCATTTCCTGGACCTTGGACCTGCACAGTGTGTCCAGGAACAGTGAAGAGTTTACAGCCATATAAAGCCGCCACTCGGCATGTAACTCATTTGAAGAGTCTGGTCATTGGATTTTTCAGGAATGAGACAAACTAATTACAGTCAGTTCACCACCGCAAAAAAAAAAAAGTTGTTTTCCTACTTCACAGGGGGATGAATGGGCTATAATACTTAACGTTCTATCATCAAAGCGATACAGGGCTTTGACAGTAGGAAGCACTAGCTAAATGCTAAGCATGATTAATAATGATGAAAATTACTCTGCAGCTCCCCTGAGAACAGTAGTAACTTTATCGTCACTTGCACTGAAGTTTGTTACTGATAACAGTTGTCAGATCTGTGTCCAACCATTGAAACTGCGGTTGTGCACAAAAAGCCAGATCTCCTGTGGTACCGCCTCAGGATTGTTACAGGTTCATTGAACCTACAACTGTGCCTTCTCCTACAGAAACTAGCAAATGATGCCTTTCAGTGGGTGACTGCCTTGTTAAGACACTCTGGTCGTCAAGACTTGCATATGTTCTAGTCCATGTTCTAGGAATCTGGGCTTTCTTTAATGGACCCAGACACCTTTAACACATCTCCTCCCAGCATAAAAGAAATGATTCCAGCTGCCTTGCAGAACACTTAGACCTAAGGTGATCGGAAATAATCCTAATTAAATACACGAAGGAATATTTCAGGTTTCTAACTCTTGGGGTGGGGGTGGGGAATAAATTAGCAAGACCAAAGTGTCTGACAAGACTTTGCTAAAACATGGAGCATGACTCCTCAGCAGTTTGGTAGCATCAAGCAGGCTGCTTCCCTGTCTTATGCCGAATGCGTGCCAGGGAGAATTCGTTTGCGGTGGGTGGGTGGGTGAGCATCTCGTCCTGCTCTGAGGCACAGTTTCTGTTAATATTCAGCAGAAGTAGCACATACCCACTGAGAGCAAAATACGGTCCCGGCAAAGGGCCTTTTATGGGATCGGCTCTTTTATAAAGAAATTCTTGGCAGTATCTTGCTGCTACAAGGTGCAAATGTACTTTCGGCTACATCGTTTGGTTGTCATAATAACCAAAGAAATGGAAAGACTGTGAAGCAGTAGAAAGCATTATTACCATTTAAACTTTCACCTTTTTTGGAAACACAAGCTGGCGTGATTTTTTCCCTGGGCATTTGTCTGTATAGCCCGAGATCTGTTTTACTATTGAAACTGACTTCTCTGTGAAGCCTCTTTCCTTCTTGCATCCCACAGGAACAAATGCCCTTCCAAGTCTTCTGTACGAAATACTCTTGTGCTACAGCTGTGTGGCTGTTAAAGTTATTGTAGCAAATGAGCCAAGTCCCTCTTGGTTTGCCAATGGTGGGAAGCAGAAAACTTATTTTGCAGAAGCTAATACGTTAATCTGTTCCCCAGGCTACTGCGGGCACAGACAAGCACCCACATCACACGCACACCGGTAGCTTTGCCAGACTGCTGCAGAAACCAACTTCAGGCTCATGTGCAGTGCAAGAACAGTGTCTCCGCGCGCTCGGTGCTGGGCTTTTTGGATTCATTTGGTCTTAAGTCTGTCGCCTTTCTTTGGTTTTACAGGTTACTCAGAAGACGGGGGAGCCTTGCGAGGGGAAGTTATCCCAGAGCATGAATTTGCAACTGGACCAGTGTGTCTCGATGACGAGAATGAATTCCCGCCTGTGAGCATTAGGAGCCCCTAAAACAGCAGTACAGCCCTCTTGCTAAGAAGAAAGTAGTAACTTCTTACGGAAAAGATGGTTGTTCCATCTCTCTAATGTGCCCCGATCCATTATCAAGCCTATTAACAACTGTGTTACAGACACACCACCAGGTCATTTACACTCTCAGGCATGACAGCGAGGAATGGGGATGTAGCCTACACAAACTAATGTTAATTAGAGCTAGGGCCAAGCAAATTCCTGTGTTTCAAGCCCCTTCAGGCTTTGGTTTGAATCTGGATCTGACCTTGTAATTTTGGGCCTATCTATCACATTAATAGAAACATCTTTAATTTCAACAAAGGCGGCATTTTTAACAACACAGTAATTATTCCTTGCAGTGTTTTCACTGCATACATAATCCAGCATTGGGTTAGTGCAGCTGTAAATTGAAATGACCAAACCAAAGGTAAAACTGAGCAATCTTTCAATATCCAGGCTGAGGCCAGGCCTACACTAAAGGGGAAGGTCGAATCAAGACACACAACTCCAGCTATGTTAATTACGCTGCAGGAGCAGGAGTACAGGCTGCTGGGGGGGAGAGGACATGCCCTCTCGGTTCAATTTAGCGAGTCTTAACTAGACCTGCTAAATGGAACTCCAGAAGATTGATTGTGGCAGTGTGAAGACATGGCCTCAGTGAAATGCAAAAAATCCCAGCGTCTTTAGAATCAGAGGTGGCAAGCTCCTCCGTAAGGAACATATTGCGGGGGCTGATCTGTGCTTCCACCCTAGCTTCCCTGTAACATGCAGTCATATGCAAGAGGAGATGGGGGAGAGGCAGGTGAGAGTGGAACCTAGAGAGATTGGAGCAGCCATTGCGGCACCTACGTGGGGAGCAGATACTGGAAGTTTGAATTCAGTAATGCAGCTATGTTAATTGCGTAGCTGCATTTGATGTACCTTAATTTGATCTTCTGCGCTGTCTTCATAGCAGGAGGTTCCCTTACTCCTCACGAATCAAGGAGTACGGACATCAACAGGGGTGCCCTCCACATTTGATTTAGTGGATCTTTACTAGACCCACTAAATCAAATACCAGAAGATTGACTGCTGCAGCATCAATCTTACTAGTCTAGATGTGGCCTAAGTAGTTCCCCTTTCTCCCCAGGCAGAACACCCATCCCACTCCACAATCTATCACTGACTCCCCCCGACACACACACACACACACATACACGCCCTGTCTTCCCATGTAAAGCACCTCTGATCCTTTGCCTCACCATCACCACCCCCAATTCACAGTAAGCTTCCGCCCCCACTGGGGGGGAAAAAAACCCAAACCTCCACTACACATGGCGACAGCCATAGTAGAATTTAAAATCCGTTTCCAATATTTTTAACAATCAGCATTATTAGTCATCAGTGTCAGGGACATTTTTGCTCTTTAAAACTGACTTTGGACCTGGCAGTGTCTGTCTAACTATGTGATCTAGTATCCAAACACTATGCTGTTTGCTTAGAGCAGTGTTTCCCAATTTTATTTGGCCATGGAACCCCTAGTGTTGCCTTTAAAAAAAAAAAAAAAAAAAAAAAAGGCCCCTGCTGCGATTCATCGAGCAAAAAAAAAAAAAGCCCCGACACCGCGATTCCCACTGCAGCTCTGGGCTCTGTCTTTTAAAGAGGGGACAGGAGGGAGTGCCAGCTCTTCACGGAATCCCAGGGTTCCACGGAGCACCAATTGGGAAACACTGGCTTAGAGAACAGATGTTGGTTAGCTGCAAGAATAACTTACAGTAGTTGGCAGCCTCTCCATCATGGTAACACACTACTACACCAGGACGTTGTGACATAACAGTGCGGTGACAATTTACTGCGGGCCAAATCTTCAGCCCTTTACTGAGACCTCACCCATCTTCAGTGGAAGTTTTGCCTGTGTAAAGACCAAGTAAAAACTATATTAAGATCTCAGGATGTGACCCACAATTGGTGGCTGAGATTTTGAAGTTGACTCGGGTTTAGTGAACCTGTAGAGCACTGAGATTTACTGATGTAGAGTGCTGTGTAAGAGCAAGCCAGCCAGCACAGAACTCTTGTGAAACTCACGGCTGTAGCTGAGAACTGTGTATGACACAGCCTGGAGTACACAGTTCTCTTTTGTTGCCTGGACCATATTTTATTTGAAACCTGGCATGACTCTGTGTGTGTGTGTGTGTGTGTGTGTGTGTGTGTGTGTGTGTGTGTGTGTGTGTGTGTGTGTGTGTGTGTGTGTGTGTGTGTGTGTGTGTGTGTGTGTGTGTGTGTGTGTGTGTGTTCCCCCTTCCCCATTGGCTTCCTGTTTATGGTATTTAGTCTCAAGGGTCTACCCTTTCATGATTGCATGTTGACCCCCTGGGATGCTGAAGCAAATATGCCTTGTAGAAGGAGTGGAGCCTACCAAAAATGCCTGTGCTTGTTTCTAAAGGACCCGCATTAGGGCTTGTGTTCTAGGGACAAGCAAGTGCCAACAAGCAGGAGCTGAACTGGCCTGATACGCTTAAGTGAGTTTGCATGCTGTGACTGGATTGTATGGAAGCAGCCCAAAACCCCTGCTGGCCATCATCAAGCCCTTGATTAAATGGACTTTGATCTGTAAGAGCCCCATGCTGTAATTTACGTGACAGAACAACTTACGTGTCTGACTTATTTCCCAAAACAGGTCCCTCTGCCATGACCTAGCAGTAGGAGCGTCCAGATAAAGCATTTGGAGTCAGAACTTTGTTTCCTCCTTGATGCTGAAGGTTCCAGTTGCTAGTGCAGCATTTGCTTATCCTGAGTTGTTTATAAGTAAGGCTGGTTGGAGCCCTTTACGTGGAGGTAGGTTGATCTCGATGAGGTTTTCAACAGAAAGGCTTTTGGAGTCCAGGCTGTGCTGTCTGGTCATTTTTTGACTAGTTGACCTAAGCCTGACCTTTCTGATCAGAAAACAGACATTTCAACACAACTCTGTTTAGTGGAAATCAGCACCTCCTAGGACTGGAAGGGATCTTGAAAGGTCATATAAAGCTTGAAAGGTTTTGGCTTCATTCCAATGCAGAACAGAAACAAAGAGCTGTTGCAAAATAGAACTGTTCTCCCTCAGCCAGCTCTACTTGGTAGAGTGCTGTAAATCTGCGGATATCCACAGCATATTTTTGCAGATGTAAGGGCTCTGTTTGTTGGACTTTGTACCTGGACACGCTTTTGTGGAAGGAGCAGCATATGGTATCCTGTAGTTCCTCATGGTTTTTAAATACTTTCCTTCTACTAATTCAGACACTGCTTAATGTGACCAAGTCATTAGTATTAAAGGTATTTATCACATGGGCCTGATGCAGAGCCTGTTGCTGGCTGTAGAAAGTTGCCACTTAATTTGACGAGGGAAGAGCCAGGTCAGATCTCAGTGAGAAGAGGCAATAGAAAGCCCAAAGAAAACCTGTGTGATTTCAGAGTATCATCTGACCACAAGTAGAAGTTGTTTGGGTGATACAAGGTGCTATTGAAACTGGTAGTGACATGGAGAACCAGGCTAATCACCTATTTCACTTGCAATCGTGGGAATAGACTTCATCCTGTGAAATCCACTGGGGACCTTGCGTTTTTGAGTTATGGTAACAGCTGGCACGATATTACCCTAAGACTGATGTCTCAAAAGGAAGGCATGGAGGTCCGTACTTGATCCCTGTAGAATCCTGACTGGCTGGGAGGACCAGAAATCCTTGTGGGAATGGAGCAATGACCCCATTTTATTTATTCTGTGTACAGAATTTATTCTATTAAATGTTCACGTGGTTTTGGCCACACACGGCTGCAGAAGTTCCTGGTGTGACTTCTCCTTACCGGTGCTGGTGCTCGGAACACACGGCATTCAGTCCCAAAGAGTTTTCTAGGAGACATAGGGTTACATCTGCACAGCAACATTATTTTGAAATAACGTAGTTTACGTGTAATGTTGAAATACTGTCAAGCTGGAGGACTTCTTACTCTGATTCCTGTAACCCTCATTGTACAAGGAGTAAGAGAAGTCGGAGGGAGGGTGCTCTGTTTTGAAATAAGTGCTGTGTAGATGCTCCCAATTTCGAAATAAGCGATTTCGAAACAAGCAATTGACATAGCTCAGTTCTCATTGCTTATTCAGAGTTAAGCCCTGCAGTGTAGGTGCAACCTAAGTCATGGTGGATTTATGCACTTTACTCCTGAGTTTAATGCTGGTGTGATTTTTGGACACGTAGCCAGAATAACCTTTCATAATTCGGTGCAGCATCTTGAGGCTACCATGATCACAAGGTGTTTTTCTGAGTGTTCTAAAGGGCTAGAGCTGTCGGGGGCTTGGAAGGAAAAGTCCTGTAGGACTGAGCAAGCATCCCTTCAAGAGAAGGATGACACCAAAAAAGCGTCAGTAGAAATGAAATCGCTGCAAAAGCCCGGGGACTGGAATGGCAAAGAGGACCTGTGCAGAACGTGACGCCCTCCTGTCGAGCTGTAACGCAGGGGGATCCTGCTCGCCTACGTTTCTGTTGGATTCTTCTAGAAAGGCTGAGGGCCAGACAATCAGGAATGTCAAGAGGGAGCCTGATAGCAAGAGGGAATTTCATGAGCTGTGTTTTCCGAATTCCAGCACGGGAGTGCACAGAAATCAGTTGCTTGATAGAACCAATCGCTTGGGACTGACATGCAGAAGGAGCCTTTAAAATAGCTTCTGGGCTCAGGACCTCTTGTTCTGTTACCACCTAACTAAATGACACTTGAATGGCCGGTATGAAAGAGCATGAAGTGGACAGACATTGCTGCCTCTGGGAGCGGATAGCTGCTTTGTGCATGCCCAATAGCAGTGAGAAAACAGAACCCTAACAATAGGTCACACTCCCTGTATGCTGGGTACTTGGGCAGCTGCTCAGGAGAGATTCAAATGCTGACCAGGTGATAAGCTGAGGGCCCATGTTTTTGTTGCTACTGGTGGTGCACATTTGCACATGCCTTGGTGCACATAAAATTATTCTGCACATGGATGAAAAAGATTAGTGGCTCTCTACCACCTGTGTGCTGCCGTTTGGATTAGTGAGAGGCCAAAACGGTGTAGAGACTTTGATGAACGTATGCCTGTTACAATTCGCACCCCAGTATTTCTGCTTGGCCAGTGAGGAAGAGGCTGTTCAGAAAAACCTACTGCTGTAGGTATTTCATTATGTCCACTTTGTTCATGCTGAATTGACTCGAAATTGAAGCCAGTAAACAATGTGGAGCACTAGAAAAGAGCATATTGTACTGGATGCAGTGTAATTAGCATGAGTTATGGAAGACTGTCCAATCGCGATGATCAGAGAGTTAACAAGCCTTGCTTAGCAGAAATTGTTTAGTCCCTAGGGCAGGATAAAGGTGACATTGCAGCCTTGTAAAACAGAAGAAGGCTTAGCAACAGGTGCTGACGAGAGCTATGCGCTAGATAAGCTCGTGGTGACGTGTTTTGCCTCTCCAGCCTAGTGCCAGGGAACAGAACTTACTTATTACAACAGGGAGCATTATATTGATCGGCTTTGCTATGCAGAAGTAGGTGGAGCTGCTTCTGTGCACTGGTGCCAAAAGCAGCATTTGCTACAGGCTCCAAAGGTGTCTAAGCCCTGGAAATGTTGGTATGCCCAAAGTTGTTGCGTGGTTTTGGTGTTTGTCAATGTTGGCGCTCTCTCATTTTGATTGCACTAACTCTGCTAGGTAGACATTTGACCTACTGTGAATTTTTGGCTACGTTGCTTATGAGTGGCCACCTCTACAGTAACAAAAAGCAAAAGCGCCTCTGTGGATAATGCACCTTCTTGGCGGAAAGCTGCCGTGGAAGTAAAGCTGCATTTTACTCCTTGCTGCAGCAACTCCTGACCTACTGAGTTTAGAGGGAAATTTGGCCTGAGTAGAAATAGCAATTCCTGCAGGAACAGACCCGGATGCAGCTATGTTAGCTTGATTCCTTTTGTGGTGTAGAATCCAGCTGTCTCTCTCTCAGCTTCAGCCTCATTATATACAAAATTAGCAGATTTACCTGGCTTTGCTCCAGTCCTTAATTCAGTTTTTTTTAAATAAAAGGAAAATGTACATGCTTCATTGAAATAATTGCGTTTTTCAAAAAGTGTTATTTTTATGAAGTTAATGTTAGCACCTTTTTTAAAATAGGAATTCCATCAAACGTATCTCTTTTTCTTCATCACTATAAAACTTACTATGCTTTCACCAAAAAGGGCTGTAGTCAATTTAGTTCCAATAACATGGTCTTCTAGTTTGCAAACCTTAAGCACTGATTTAGCGGTGCCAAAACAGTGCTCTCCTCCCAATTTCTCAGTTTGATCTCTTTTCCATAAGGTTTTATTGAGAAGCAAACCTATTGCAGGTTCATCCTATTTTTGTGGCTTGTCTTGGTTCAGTCTCTTTCAACATTTGCTCAGTTATGTCCGTTTGGAAGACTACATTTGCTTTGGTGATTCTCTCTTTTCTGTTTGGTTTTATGAGAAGCAATCCCATTCCAGGCATATCCCATTTTCCTGGCACAACCGAACCCTGACCTTGCTTTTAAGTTATGATAAGAGGAAACTGCATACTAGATTTGGTGAGCTCTTATGTTTTGGAGTTCTTGATAAAAAAGACAGTCAAAATCTCTTAAATCTATAGTAGATTACATAACTTGCGTGGCTGAAGGACTGTGGCTCCTTGCAAGCTTCTGAAGAATAAAATCTTTTTTTTTAATCAGACCAGGATTGAAAAGATCATTCAACGTCTCTGCAACTTGGCCCAAGATGCAGGTCATTTCAGTAGGAGCTGGGGGACAATCTACCCCCAAAGGACATGTTAGCTGCTGCATGGAATCTCTGCAGATCAGAGGAACCCGTCTTTGTATAGGGAGTGGGAGATCCTTAGCAGCACAGTCCCATCCCAAACTTTTCCATCAGAAGAGGCATTCTTCCCCGGCGATGGTTAATACGTTGTTGTGAGATGTGTACCATGCTGCTATGAAGTACCTATTTAAAAGTCCTTGCTGTTGTGTGTTTCCTGCCTGTGGCTTAGGAGGCTGCCATATTCTGTTACTGGAGTTACTAGCTGACATGTAGCAATCCAGTGTGTATGCATGCTCTGGGGTTTGTTTTTTTTGGTTCTGTGTTCTGGATGAGATGGCAGCTGGATAAGGGACAGATTAATGCCAAGCCGGATGGTTCCTGTTCCCATTACTGTACATGTAGGGCAAAAACTAACTGACCCACACAAGTCCCACTAACCAGAAAGTAAAACCGTGCATGGCGTGTTTTCTCCTGCACAGGTGCAAAACCACCTACAATACACCCTGCCTCACAGCCTGTCTCTAGGAAAAGTAAGGCAGTTCTGTTTTGATTTTGGTAGATAAACTTGTGCCGTGGAGGTCAGCCGGGAGAAGAGAAGAGGTCCTGATGAGACGCCAACATCAGGATTCAGGACAGGCGCTGGGAGGTGGTTTGGAAAAAAACCCCAAGCTATGTGGAAGAATGGAATTGTGGGCACCTACCACAGGGGGAATAACCGGAGGTGCTACATTGCTTTTACTACAGTATGTTCAAGTGGTTACTTCACCCCTCTGGCCCTGTGTTTGCTGTGGTATATGGGTGTGATGTAAATGTACTGTATGCACAGTCTGTATTTAACAAATGAGACGTGAGAACCCCCTTGTAAATGCTAACCTAACCAGATTTGTATGGAACCTGAATTTTATATCATGGGTTTTCCCGTTTCTAATTTATGCTGTTTTTATGTGTATAAAGTCTATTAAGCTGTGTCTTTGTACAGTATATACATAGTATTTTACCCATGCAGAGTATTTTTGCAGTGATAGGAAGATATTAGGGGGCTGTCCCTCCTTCCCCCCCGTTTATTATGTTTGAGCGCTACCAGAAGTCGAGTAATAAAGTCGCCGCACGTCAGTGGCTGCCTGCTGTGGGAGTTCTTGCTGTTCTTTGGGGGAGGATTAGTGGAACTGCTCCTAGTTTGGGTTTGGGCTGGTGGGGAATCACAGCCCGGTGCCTTCCGCTGCATGCTGACCTGCTGGTTCCCAACAATATTATTTCTGGAGGGGTTGTCAGAGCAGGGAATTGAAGGCGGCGGCGGCTGCTGCAGAACCTGGACTGACCTACCCCCCTGCCCAACCGCTTGTGGTTTCAGGAGTGCTGTGCAGGGTCTGGTCTCGGCTTGCTGCTGTGACACTGACCTGCTGCAGCCTCGGCCTAGTCACTTAACTTTAGCCCTGGATTCCCCGTTTGTAACATGGTGGCAATGGCCTCGATTCCCAGGTCTGCCAGTGCAGCCTGGAGAAGCAGGGCGTGGGGGTGGTTCGGGAACTGCCAGTTAATCTCGGGGCTGTGCTGCCTTGTGCCCAGGAGTTGTGTTCGTGGTCAAGATTGCAAGAGGGCACCAGGCTCTGGCTGTGCCCTCCACACCCCTTCTCTAAGCCAGCCCCAAACGCCCTGCCACCAGGCCAGCCTGCTATGCAAGAGGAACCCTAGGCAATTGAGGGAGGAAGGGGCCACAGGCAGCAGGGATACCAACATGACGATTAACTGATACACCTGGGCTTATCAGTTAATCTTGTCGACTACACACATTTCCCCCCCGCCCCTTGCTGCCTCTGACATGGGAGGAGCCGGGGGAGCAGGAGGCAGTGCCCATGAGGAGCTGGCTTTAAGCAGGCTCCCCAAAAACCTGGATCTGCCTGCCCCTTACACCCCTGTGCTTCTGTTTCTGAGAGAGAGGCAGCAGTGTGGAGGGTGAGGGAGACAGGCTGGGGCGATATGCATGGGGAGCTGGCTCCACAGACCCACCTGTCCCCCACCCTCCCTGCTGCATATAGAGGCAGTGAGGGGGGACAGGCAGGAGCCGGTTCCCCCCAGCACCAGCCCTGTGGTGCCACCTTCCCCTCCCCAGGCAGCCGGTCTACATAGGGAGCTGGTTTTAAACTGATGCCCCTGGTGGACCGACTCCTGCCTGCCACCCCAAGCTGCTACCTCTGACACAGAGGCAGCAGCTCACGGTGGGAGGGGTCTCCTCAGGAGTGCACTGGCTGCCAGCCCCTCCCCCCCCCCCCCCCCCGCCACCCCAGGGACTAATGAATAGTCGTGTAACTGCTAAGATTTCATGAGGTTACACAACTACTGAATTACACGATAACTAACATCCCTCTCCGGTAGTGCAGCCCCTTGCTCAAAGCAGGACCGATCCCGGTCCTCTCAGGCTGAGCTAACACTTGGCAAAGTGCGGAGAAGTACTGGGCATCATTCTAGGGGCTGAGGGTGGCAGCTGGCCTTACCACTTGTCAGCTGTTTACGTCTCTAGGAGGAGGGCAGTTCTCTCTCTACAATTCCCTTGTCTCTAGGGTACAGAGCTGGGCCACTGTCTTCATCTCTGTTATGTAAATTCCATATTGGTTTAGCTCTCGCTGGAGACAGGAATGACGACCGTGCGTTGCCAAGGGGAGTGAAAATTACCCCAGGAACGTCAGGGGGTGTCTGGCTCTCGGAGCCAACAGATCACAGAACCTCTACCACAGCCAAAGCTATACCTAGAAAAGTTAAATCGACTGCTTCCTGGGCCCCTTCCTCCCCATCTAAGCCCATCCTCCCTCATCCCTGTCCGCAAGACCCTTCAAGGCCAGCTTGAGATCGGAGTGGCACGGGATGTGCAGTTTCGTCTTTTGCAGCAATTGTCCTCCAAGCATGGGCAAGGGGCAGTGCCATAGACCAGGGCTTTGACCCAAAACTGCCTCGCCATCCCTCAGCCACAATCTAGATCCGTGGTTCTCCGTGGGCGGGCCGCCGGCACAGAGCCGTGGCACTTAGGGCTGGATAGGTGGGAGTGGATACAGCCCACAAAGGTAAAAGGGAGGAAGACCCCTGGGTTAGATCTACCAGCCCTCGCCACGCAGGCGCAGAGGTGATCTTTCCAACTTGCTCTGTCTCAAAAGGATGCCACAAGCCCATGCTGTTCTCAACACTGCTCTCTCTCAGGCCCATGCTGGCTACATGCGGACGCATTAGTCCTTCAAGTGGGTTTAGGCAGCCTCCAATTTATTTGCATACAGCACAGAACTGACCTGACAGCCGACTCCATGTGACCCTCTTGTCTACTGCTCCCCGCTAGTCCATTGCGGCTGGGCTAGAGCCGCATGCCTGACATCGGCAAACCGGGAGCTGTGGATCGCAGCAGGGCCTCGCTGCGGGATCCTGGGAGTAATCGGCCATCGAGACGTTATCCGTTGCGATATCCTGAAGAAAGTCTGCCAAAGCCCTAGTTATCGCAGGTAACACAGCCTGATACTCGCCAGCCCTCACGTCCAGAGGCACCTGCTCCTGCACGTCACGAGCCAAATTAAACACGAGCGGTGGTTGGTGATGCTCTTCCAGCCCGATGCTTCCGTCACAGGCTTTCGCCCCACCTGGAAAAGAAACCCAGCGAAAAACTCAAGTCCCTAGCAGCCATCCGTGCTGCAGTGTCATCACTTACCAGCAGATGTGGCAGCCTGAACACAAGCAGCAGGTACTTGGGTTGGCAGGGGCCTAGGCTAGCAGACCTCACTATGGCAAATGAGTTACTTGAAAACAAAGGAGACCAGTGCGTTTCTAGCACAGATCTACTCTTACACCTACAGTAGCTATCACCTTGCTGGACATGGCATCGCAATCTTGCAGCAGCCTGAAAAGCTTTGAGTTCTACGTGGATTATTCCTGTGACAGGGTAGGGAACAACCTGCCTAGCACCATTTACTATGCAGTGGTGCTGTATCGGCATCAGCCGTAGAAGTCACTGTCTGCTCTTTAGGAATCGCAGCAGAGGAAGGACAGGGAGCTAAATTACAATATCTGGCAAATAATAGCACGACAGCCTGCGGTAATTATAGCTCAGAAACCCTATACGGCAACGGAGACCTCCGCTGTGGCTGAACCCCCTCCAGCAAGGTTGTGCACAGGTTTGCAAGGGCTGACCGGAGTTTGACCCAGTTAGGAAATTAGAGCTTTTGCATACTCAACGGGCAAGGGAAGAAGAGCAAGGAGTCTTGCAGGCTGCTCTAAAAGGGAATCGAGCAAAGGGAAACGCAGCAACACAAGAAAGCAAAGGGAACCAAAGGTTAAAAATAAACGAGATGAGGAGGAACATGAGCAGGCCCAAAGCTGCTGGTAAGCAGAGACCCTAGGAGAGACAGCACCAGCTCTGCAGGGGCTACAGATGACATTGGAGAGGCCTTAAAATAGCAATAGGCAACCTAGGCTAGGGAGTGGGCCTCCTTCATCAAAGCGGGCCACAAGATTGTCATCATCAGGACGGTCTCCCGGGACGGGGCAGTTTTGCTCGCTGCACTGGTGTCGCTAGGCTTTGCAGGGTGTGCTGACTGAGCCGTTGCAGCGCCGTGACTGGCTGCAGAGGGAGCGTCCGGCTCTGAGTCAGTGTTGTGTGCAATCCGCACGCACCTCGCGTCACGGGCCCTGGCTTTACGTCTGTGTCGCTTTAGTAATATGGGTAGGAAAAAAACGACGTGGATGGAAACCAGCAGACTCTGGCAACCCTGCAAATGTCTCATGGGCCACACACAGAACCCCCATGGGCCCCGTGTGGCCCTAGGGCTACAGGTTGCCCACTGCTGCCTTAAAACAAGCCGACTGCTATGAAGAGGAGCAGGGGAATTGTGCACAGGGTCTGAAATTGGGGCAAGGGGCCCATTTTAATCATCCAGCCTTGGAGCACTTCCAGGGGGAGGTAAGAGTTTAAACGGTTCATCGCTTTAGCTATCGGTTCCTGTTACCATGTAAACTCAGCTAGGGAGTGCGGGTGGGCAACCCGGACCCCACAGGGCCAGCAGAGGCTGGGGGCCCAGACCCGAGTAAAGATGATCCACTTGCTGCAGTTGGCCGGGGCCGGGCCCAGGAGGGGCCCCCAGCACTCACTGCCTGCGCCACCTGAGGAAGAGGCTGTTCTGCTTCAGCCAGGAGCTCTACCTGCACCTCCGACGGGACTTGCACTTCCTCGTATGGGGCTTTGCGGGGGAAGAGCCAGGAGAGGCTGGCCAAGGAGCTCTGCTTCTACCCGGGACGTGCTGAACCAAGGCAGGTGGCAGCTGGGGTCTCACAGCCTGGACGCCCACCGAGCCCCTTTAACCACGCACGTTTCATCGGTTTCACGGTTAATATTTTGTAACATTTTTCACACCCCCTACTCCGGAGGAGAACGTTGTTCTTCTTGCTGGCCTCACAGCAGGTTCCTTCCTCCGTCACTTTTGCTGAGGTGCCCCAGGTGGCTGCTTCCCCAGCGTTGCATCCAAAGGTCTCCAGTATCCGTAGTTGTGACCCATTGCAGGTGCTGTGGCTAAAGCCCCCGTCCCCCCCACCTCCCCTTGCTCCAGGTCCTGATTCAAAGCCTGGCAGCATGCACCTCCCTTCACGCACATGGCTTGCTCCGCTGATGCTGAGGTGCCTTGCTGAATGTGGGGCTGAGAGGGGAAGCGGCGGTCAGCCCATGCCCTGGGAGGCAGCCTCGCCTTTGGGAATTCACACGCCGCTTGGTCTGAAGCGGCTCCGAAGGTCGGTCACACTGGGCCACGAAGCCTGCAGGGGAGGAGCTCGTAGCTGGGGTGAGGGTCTGAGTGAGTTTGCAAGAGGCTACTGGTTTTGTGCTTATTTGGGCTCATCTGCCTGGATTTTTAAATCTCTCCTCAAGGGCACCTTGGCCTCTGGCTAAGGGGCTTTTCCCTATGCTGTATAAACTCAAAAACACTCTACCTGTAGTGTAAAATGCCTTGTATTGAGCCAGCCGTAGGGCCTTTATCTCTCCGTCCTTTCCCGCTGCTCCACTATTGGGGTGAAACAATGTCTACAAGGAAGAAAAAAAGGCAAGAAGTTAGGGGATCCCAGGTAAGAAGGTTTTGTCTGTTCCTGCCCTCAGCTCTGCACAGCCCCGAGGCCAGGCTGTGCATGCAGCGGCTAGCACTCTGCCTCCCCCCGCCGGATTATAAGTATGGAGGACCAAGCATGCTCAAAAAGTGAAATTCTGCGAAGGAAAAGTAAGAGTTGTTGATGTTTCTCTGCATTTGTCCCGGGTGAGAGGATGGCTTGCTGAGATGTCAGACTGTAAGAGCTACATTGTCCTGCATTTTGCTTCAGCTATCCCAGACTAACACGGCTACATTTCTATCACTAGACTGTAAGAGATCTGCTCGCCAAGATAAGACACTTCTCAGAGGGGTCGCCGTGCTCGTCTGTGTCTGCAAAATCAATGAGGAGTCCTGTGGCACCTTAGGCTATGTCTACGGTACAGAGTTTTTGTGCAAAAACCTGTGGAGTGTCCACACCTCAAGTGTGCTTTTGCTCAAGAAAATTTACAATAAAACGGCAGAACAAAGGGCTTTGTGTGGTGTACATATACCTCTTTCTACAAGGAATAACTCCTTTTAGTGCAAGAGTGGACACTGAACAGGGGCTTCTTGTGCAAAAAGAGCCTATCAGAAAAAGCACAGGTGAATGGCAATCAGAACTTTCTTGCGCAAGAACATCCATGCAGTGTGGTCGCTGTCTTGCGTAAAAGCACATGGCTTTCGTGATGCACTTTTGAGGTCTGGATATACTTTTGCGCAAGAAGTTTTTGTGGAAGATCTCTTCCGCAAAAAGCTTCTTGCACAAAAACCCTGCAGTGTAGACAAAGCCTTAAAGACTTGAGCTTTCATGGGGAAAGACCCACTTTGTCAGATACACTGTCACTTAGACAAGTTACTACCTTCTTTGGATGTGCTATTACACATATAGCTCTACCTCTGTGATTTTTACTCCAGGCATCTGACAAAGTGGTTTTTACTCAGGAAACCTTGTGCCCAAATAAATCTGTTAATCTTTAAGGTGTCATAGGACTCCTCGTTGGTTTGCAAGGTAAGACACTGAATCTTGCTCCCTAGCTGTGTTTTATTAGCCCTTTCCAACCTTTTCTCTTGCATCTTGTTCCTTGAGGCAGGGCCCTTGGAGTCCCTTTCGTTCCTTGATGACTAGTGGCCAGGCACTAATTGTGCACTAGAGATTTCATCAACCATTTTGCCTGTTTATAACAACCCCTCCTGTTTTCACATCTCATTCTTAGCAGGGTTATCAACATTGGAACAAATACCAGACAAGCCAGAATGTAGCAGATCCTTGGAAAAGTTGCTAACACCCTTCGTTAGGCGACCGGACAACCCTACGGACATACTCTCGGCTTGTCTACGTTCCCACAATCCCCGCGCAGCTGTTGCTGATGAACACTGTGCCCATTGCATTATTGCTGCTTGGCTTAAAACATGAACAGCTTGAACAGACACCTTATTTTTTCCTCCAATAGAGCTGTTAAAGATTTCAATACGGCCCAACAGAAGCTGCGTTAGTTTCACTCCAGTCAAGTTAACTACTCTGTGTTTTCTACTCGGATACCAGCCCTGTTACACGAACTGTGCTATCGGGGCCTTTGAAAGAGAAGCGGCAGAACGTTTGGCGCTAGAGAACGGAATGTATTTAGCACGCAAGCTGCTGTTCTCCTGTAACATCCCCTCTAGACACCCTCCAGGATGCCTCTCAGAGAACAAGAAGCATTCTGGTCCTTCCTGCTATTATCACAGCTCTGCCAGTGGCAGGGATGTCTAAAAGACCTTTGCAGCAATGTGGGGCCAGCAACCAAGCCACAAGTTCATAATGACTTCATGTTTCTTAGATCATGCCCTGGAACAGCACTGTTCATCTCCACTGAGTCACTCAATCCGCTGGGGGGAAGTCTCTCTTCACGAATACGGACGTATTAAGGGGAGCTAAGGTGACAAGGAGTGGATGGGGTGGAATCGTTCTAGTTCAGTGTTTGACACCCTGAATCCACCCTGGATAATCCCCGGGAGCCCAAATATAATTGCAGGGCTAAGTGAGCAGGGTGGGCCAGTCTGTCAGATCATCTCTGCTTGGAATCCTGCTGTTTCCATATGGAGATGAATCACGAGGTTTCCTCCGGGGGAAGGAGTTGAAGTGATTCATAAGGTTTCCACTGGGCTAAAAATTAGAAACAGCTGCTGAAGTTGGAGGCAGCTGTCTGGCCAAGCTTAGCACGAGCGTTCACAGCTGACGAGCAATACGATGCCTGAGCAGGTGTTCTGACCGTCTCCGGACCTCGTGCAACTTCAGCTGGGGAAAACGAGCAGACTCCGGCTGCAGGGGCCAGGTCCCACTTCCCCCGTATCCAAACTACAAATGACACGTGAGAACTTTTTTCCATTTTCAGAGAGGCGCTACTCTATTTCCCCCCAAAGGAGAAAAACAGGATCTTAACATTTTCATAGGCAGGTTCCATGTGGAAAACATAAAAGGAACTGGGCCCAACTGGGCCGTGGCCACTCAGCGCGTTAGCTCCCTTTGACTCAACATCTGGTCTTCTCCCAGTTTGATGCACTTTTATGGAGCTAGGAGTCAACTGCTAGGGCTACTGTCTGTCCTCTGAAGTCCCCCAAAAGGGAAAGGAGGCCACCTGGTGCAGGGGTAGCAAATAAACAGACTGCCGGCTGGATGCAGTTTGCCAGGGTTAGCTCTTGGTGGGCTGCCAGATAATTTACCTACCTGAGCATCCGCAGGTACGGCCGCTTGCAGCTCCTGTTGGCCACAGTTCACTGTTCCTGGCCAACGGGAGCTGCAGGAAGCAGTGTGGGCCAGGCCCCTGCTTTTCCGCAGCTCCTGTTGAGCAGGAACAGTGAACTGTGGCCAGCAGGAATGGTGAGTACCTGCGGATACTCAGATAACAGAGGCTGGTGGCCTGCCAGAGCCTAGCCCTGGGTGAACTGCGTCCGACCTACAGACCGTTTATTGCCCACCCCTGCCACAGCAGTACTTTGAGAAGACCATGTCAACAGAGAGCTGCTTCAAACAGCATGCTTTACGGCAGGTGCACAGTGCTCCTGGCAGGTAGCAGCAAGGCAGAAAGAAGTGTTCACCTACTGGAATGCAGGGCAGTCAGGCCTGATTTCTTCAGCTAGAGGACTCCCGTGCTGATGCTATGCTCTGCCCATATCGGCACCTTTCAGGCAAAGAACTCAAGGGCGCTGACACACAGATCCTGATACCATTTTGCAGATGAGAAACTGAGGCATAGTGAGGCTAAGCCACCCGCCCCCAAGGTCACACAGTGAAGCAGCAGCAGAGCTGAGAACAGTCCTGGCTCTCAAAGCCCTACGCAGCCAGGCCAAAGGGAGAACAAGAGCAGGCCTCCAGCACAGGCTCCTGCTATCCTAACAGCTCAGTCAGGGCCAGGGTGGCTGACAGGACTGCTGGATTCCTGGGCAATGGGGTGGGAGGTGATGGCTCCTTTCTCTGGGAAAGAGTGGGGCTGGGGCAGCCAGGCTCCTGCACCACCCAGATGATGTGGCGCCTTTCCTGCCGGCCGGAGCGCAGAGTGTGGGGCTCCAGCGGTGATTCTAAAGGGCCTAGTAGCAGCATTGGCAGCCAGGAGTTCGAGGCCCTTTAGAATTTCTGGGCTCCGGGGCACTGGCCCCCTTCACCTCCTCCCCCGCCTCCCGTCAGTGCCATCCCAGAACAGATGCTAACAGCAATTCCCCAGGGGCAGCTATAAATGCTCATAACATCTAGCATCCTTCCGGCCCCGCTGCCCTCTGAGCAGCTGCAGGAGCGGAGATTATCACGAGCTCAAGGTATTTCTGGGGCCCTCATCACCATGGTACCCTGGCCTGGTCCCATTATGGGAGCCTTTATGTTCAATTGCTCAGCAGCGCGCCAAATCCCCTCCCTCGGCCTGTCCTGGCTCTGCAGAGCTGCCCATGGAAGGCTGTTACCAGGAGAGCTCAGCCTCTGGAATGTTGATTAGCGCTGGCCTTTTGCAGGTCCCAGCCTGTCCGAAGAACGGAGCAGGGGCGGGAGACAGGAAAACACGTTGCTGAACAGCTGCTGGTTTAGCAGCATGCAGTGGGAACAAGTGACAGCCCCTAGAGGAGCCAATCAGTGCCCTGGGCCATGGCCTCAGGCCAGGGCACATCACGCAAATGCTGCCTCTCATCTACCCTGCCCCTTCTCCTTTCCCACCCAAAGGGAACATTCCTTACCCAAGCGGCGAGGAGTCCTGTGGCACCAGACTAACCGAAGTGTTGGAGCATAAGCTTTAGTGGGCAAAGACCCACTTTGTCAGATGCATGACAAAATGGGTCTTTGTCCACAAAAGCTTATGCTCCAACACTTCGGTTAGTCTATAAGGTGCCACAGGACTCCTCGCCGCTTTTGCAGATTCAGACTAACACGGCTACCCCCCTGATTCCTTACCCAAGGCCATCCCTTATCCTGCACGCTCCTCATGGCGCGGTGCAGCCTACAGCCCCCTTGCACAGGTATAAACAGCAGTGTAGACAGTTTAAGTGAGCAGAGTAAAGACACGCCAGAGCCTTAGGGTATGTACCCAGCATGTGCATACAGTAATTACTCGTTTAACACATGCCTGTTTAACACGTTTTTGCAATAGCACGATTTTTTTTTAGGGAACGTTTTTGGAATAACACGACCGTCCCCGAAATAACACAAAAATAATCAAGTGGCGGATTACTTCGCACGGCAGTATAAGTTGGTGAAAACAGTGGTAATACGCATGAGCGGATGAATACACATGGTCACAGCGCTCCTCCGCTCACTCATGTGTTTATCTTTGTGTTTTAACAAACCGCGGCGGCGACTTGCGTTGCTAGTTATCATAGAATCATAGAATAATAGGACTGGAAGGGACCTCAAGAGGTCATCGAGTCCAGCCCCCCACCCTCAAGGCAGGACCAAGCTCCGTCTACACCATCCCTGACAGATGTCTATCCAACCTGTTCTTAAATATCTCCAGAGAGGGAGATTCCACCACCTCCCTTGGCAATTTATTCCAATATTTGACCATCCTGACAGTTAGGAATTTTTTCCTAATGTCTAATCTAAACCTCCCCTGCTGCACTTTAAGCCCATTACTCCATGTCCTGTCCTCAGTAACCAAGAGGAACAAATTTTCTCCTTCCTCCTTGTGACACCCTTTTAGATATTTGAAAACCGCTATCATGTCCCCCCCCCCTTAATCTTCTTTTTTCCAAACTAAACAAGCCCAGTTCATGAAGCCTGGCTTCACAGGTCATGTTCTCTAAACCTTTAATCATTCTTGTCGCTCTTCTCTGTACCCTTTCCAATTTCTCCACATCTTTCTTGAAATGTGGTGCCCAGAAATGGACACAGTACTCCAGCTGAGGCCTAACTAGCGCAGAGTAGAGTGGCAGAATGACTTCACGAGTTTTGCTTACAACACACCTGTTGATACAACCTAGAATCATATTTGCTTTTTTTGCAACAGCATCACACTGTTGGCTCATATTCAACTTGTGGTCCACTATGACTCCTAGATCCCTTTCCGCCATGCTCCTTCCTAGACAGTCGCTTCCCATCTTGTATGTATGGAACTGATTGTTCCTTCCTAAGTGGAGCACTTTGCATTTCTCTTTATTAAACCTCATCCTGTTTACCTCTGACCATTTCTCTAACTTGCTAAGGTCATTTTGAATTATGTCCCTATCCTCCAAAGAAGTCGCAACCCCACCCAGTTTATCTAATGTTGACGTTGACAACCCAGCACCAACACAAAATTGGCTTTGCCACCACCACCTGAAACGCAACCCCCGCCTTTTCCATTTTTTTGAATGGGAAAATTGGCCCTGTATAGCACGTTTTCACTTAGCACAAACATTTTCAGAAACACATCTATAGTGTTAAATGAGGAATTACTGTATTTAACATGGCTCTCTACGCACCCAAGCAGTGCTCCCCGGTCTACACCACCGCGGTACAGTGTCCTGCTGCCTGAGCCTTTCCCTGTCACAGTGACAGGGAAAGTTTCCTAAAATTTAAGTCAACTCCTCTACAGTGTTTAGGAGTGCAAAAAAGCAATTCTTACTGCACAGGCATCTCAACTGAAGCCCTCTGATGAGTAGCTCTAGCAAATAGCAAAGCTTTGCTCCCATGTATCTTAGTGGTCTAGTGAGTCAGGACTTTATTAATTTTCTTTTAAAGCTGATCATTTAAAATTGGGTCTAAACTACTTAGTATATTTCTATGACTGACCGTGCCTGTTGTTTGTCCCTATGTTATGCTTTTGTATTATTTGCTTTTACTGCTAACAATCCTTATTCAAAACAGGACACTGGCTACAACTCCAGAACTGACACAGGTGCTACTACTAGTAGGGATGTTAAAATGCGTGTATTCAGGTAAACATGTAGACACTGAAAATTTCAGAAGTTACATATTTACACATGGGGGGGAGAGCTGATACAAAGGCAGCAGCATGGGCAGGACAGTTGCACATAATCATGAAAGTTAACCAATGTAACCATTTGCACGTTTACACGTTCACATCCCTAACTACTAGTGAAAACTAAGCGCTATTGGAGTGGAAAGCAAAGGCTACCTAAATGAGATAATGTGTAACTTTAGAAACAATTAGTTGTGTAGCACCTTAGAGACTAACATACTTTTTTTTTGTCTCAAAGGTGCTACACAGCTACTCGTTTTTAAATGAGATAAAGTGAGGAAATGTGTAGACACTGCAGTCAGCAAACTGACTCCCTCCCAAATAAAGAAAACAACCCCAAACAGCAGCCAGAACGGTGTATAAATCAGACACTGGGGGGGAGGGGGAGGGAGGAACCAGTTCAGAGAAGATTTGTGTCAAGGAAAAGCCTGTAACATCAAAGGCAGTTTTGCTATTGCTAACTCACAAGTACAAGATAAAAGGGAGTGGATTCTCATCACAGAACAGTTGGCTATATGCACTCAAGCAGGGAGGTACAGTAGAAATGCAATCAGCTTTCCAGCATGAGTGTTTGGGAGGGGCCAGGCCAACTGATTGCTGACCCACGGATGTGCCCGTATTAGAATGTAATGCACACGCTCCAAGATGCTGGATTGCTTTGACAGACTCATCTGTTTCTCCAGCTGCAGGGTGGAGCACATCCCAGACCAACTATATCAGACTGGCTGGAACAACTCAAGCCGCAGCTGGCTAAAGGACAGGGAGCCAAGCAACTTCAGACACATCCGGTGGGTTCTGTGGGTTTGGACTATGGTTCAGAAGTGCACCTTTGTCTAGCTTGTAGGTAGAAAACACGCAAAACGGCAGGGAGCTGAGCCCTAAACTGGCTGACAGGTTGTCCTAGTCCTAGAAAGAGCAAGCTACTGTTTGTCCTTTATTTAAACAGTTTCCCAAACCCAGGGAGCATCTGGCCCTGACAGGGTTAATTCACTGCTGGGGAGAACTAGAAAACTTGCTCACCTTTAAAGGGGTGCTCCAGAGACACAAGCTGATGGTTTGAAAGGCCACGTATGCAAGGCACTTCTCATTTGAGTGTTACGGGATATCCCCTGTATGTGCCCGGGTAGCCTCACCCACGGAGCGGCTTGTTTTTGCAGATACAGATGTGGATGCAAAATTTCCTATCCACGCAGGGCTCTACTTATCGTCTCCATGGGAATGCGAAGAGCAGAGCAGGACACAGCCCTAGCTCTGGGAACAGCCCTGCGCAGGCAAGGAGAGAACACATTTTCCATCCCATCCCAGCCTCCTCAGCTGAATTTCCAGGAGTCCGCAGGGTCTCACAGGAACACAAGTGGTTTGAGACAGGAGCATGTTATTAATCAGCGGGTAACCACAGGCAGGGCAGATCAGAGCTCTAGCAGCAATAAACTGGAGACAACAGTCAAACTAAATGAGTACCCAATGCAACCTTTCAGAAAGTGTTGCTATTATGACAATCAAGGGCTTAAGGTCAAAAAATAAAGTATTCCTTTGGGTATCAGCATTCCCGGGCTGTTGCACTGCCTAGCAGCCTGCAACAGCCGCCCAGACCCAGCATGGTGCTCTGCATTACCCCCATGCCAGCACCGTACTCTCTACTACCCACAGTCTCTAGCACTGCATTCCCTGGTGTCCTGCAGCATTGTAACCCGAGCCTGCATCGTGCTCTCTTTTGCCCTGCAGTCTCTGCTTCCCTGCCCCACGACAGACTGTCCATCTTCCCTTTCTTCGTTGTGACCCTCTCTTGCACCTTCTTCAATTTCCTCCCCTCGCGCTTTTGGAAACTCCCGTGATGGAAACGGGCAGTCCCGCAAGTGCAGGGGTCAGCAGCCGATGGCTCCGGAGCCAAATCCGGCTCGTCCGTCATTCCCAAAACACACACAACTTTTGACATTCAAATGAACAATGGATTCAACATTTTAAAAGAGCGTCATTACTCGTGTCAAGAGGGTCTGTTTTGGTCTATTTCACCTTGAACCAGAGGCGAAAGGAAGGCAGTGTGCCTGGATAAGAACCGGCTATGCCCCAGCAAGTACCAGCTGGGACACACTGCTCATGTGAAGGGCCGGCTGAGGATGTGCTGTAGGGGCGGGTGCATGCTCTCAGCTGGGATACTGAGAGGAGCTGGAGGCAGCAGATGCCTCCATCTGTCCGCAGCGGCCTGGCTCCAGCCCCCATCTGACAGCCATGGTCTGTCCCCAGCTGTCGTGCTCCTGGGGTAGACCCTGTGGCCCAGTCCTGGTGGCCCCGCAACTTCTACAACAGCCCGGCTCAGGTGCGGCCCAGCCCCGATCCTGGGGCAGTCCCTGCAGCCTGGCCCCCATCTGGCAGTAGGAAGGGGCTGGCGGCAGCCCCCCTCCTGCTGCAGCACGGATAGGAGGGGAGGCCATGATCTGACTGCGGTGGTCCTGGCTTGGCCCCTCATCCAGCCCTGCCCTGGCCAGGTAAGGTAATACAGCCCCAGAGCCTACCCCCCCATACTCTACTTCCCACCTCCAGCACCTTGTCGCCTGCACCTCCCACATATCCCAATCCTCTATAAGCCCCTCATACACCCCAACCCTGACTCCTGCAGCCCCACATCCACAAACTGCACCCCCACCAGCAGCAGAAGTCCAAGTCCGTGAGTACAATGTTTCACACATGCGATTATTCATCATCAAGTCATTATGAACTTGCATATTTTCAGCCCTGCAAATGGGCCGCCTTCTCCCGGCTTTTGTTGACCGCTTGTTCTGAATTTTGATGTAGTCTGGCCCTTTGGTTTGAAAAGGCTGCCAACCCCCGTGCTAGCAGATCTCTGAACCCAAGCCCTTCTATTGTGGCTATTATATTTCTCTGGAACTGCTTTGAGGCTTTCAGCCACAGCCAGGCAAATGGCCACTCGAGACGTTAATTCCCTGACTATTGCTTAGAAACGGGACCTGCACAGCTAATTGTAGCATTTCACTGTGACCCATCACTATACACTCATTGCAATAAGGGTCATCCAAACTCACACAGCCAATGGGCTTTCTCCATCTCTCCCCCACCTCTGTTGTTTATCTCAGGCATCAACAAAGGGCCCCATAAAAAAATACTAAATACCAAACATGCAAGGGATTTGGACAGCAAATCCCAACCGGGAGCCAGTTTGAGATGCTCCCGAGCAGGACAGATTTTTAAAGCAATGAGCTTCACCATGACTTTAGCTATGGGATGCTCATTAACGACCGTGGAGTCCTGCCGCCAACATCTTGTGTAACTCTCCGAAAACATGTCAGTGCAGTGGTGGTTCGGCTAACCGCATTTCTCATGCACTAGGATGCTGGGAGATGGCCCTATTGTCATGTGGACTGAATGCGGCAGGATACGGGACGGGCTGCCCTACTTACAGATTGATAATGGGCACGTTGTTCAAGCCAAGGTCAGAGCGCATAAGAGCTTAATCGTAACGCTGTTTGGTCAGATCAAGACAGACACGCTCCGCTGGCTTCAAGTGCCTGGGATTTTTGTTTATCTTTCATGCTAGTGCTACGGTGACCCACATACTGCTTGGGGTGGCGTTCTTCCCGCTGCATCTCAGCCATGAAATGCACAGGGAGCAAGATCTGACAGGTCAACTGCCGAGCAAAACCGAAAGGGGCAAGGGCCAAGTTGTGGTCTCTGGCTACTCACAGGCAGCTCCTGGTGATGCCAGAGACACACGGAGCCCAAGGCTTAACAACTCGCCCTCAGTGAGGTGGTGTTTGGAATACCTTCCCCCCTTCCTCCCCGGCAGCAGAACGCTGAAGAGAATGCACAACGTACCTTGTGCCCTTGGTGCGACTGCCCAAAGAGAACCTCGGACACGTCTGAGCCATCGAAACGCCGGTGGGGAGGGAGACTTGCCTTTGCCAGGGACACCAAGGTGGGGAAAATGTCCGTGGCGCTGGAGCGAAGAGGAAGGTTTCATTAGAACACGGAGGCAACGTCCTGGAAAAATCCACACCCCTGGGCAGTTGCGCCTATCCCTCAGACAGCTCTTCCCAGGCCTGACAGAAACGCCAGAGCCCCTGGGGAATGCTGGAGTTCGATCCTCCCACTTATCGGAGCTAATGGTGCTTGGAAGTCAGGGCACCCATCCAAGAAGCTACCATAATCCCCAGCCGTGGCGAGTTGAATGGCCCAGCTGGCTGTCAGCATGCTCTGTGGAGGAGACGGAAATGCCTGGTAACCTGTATCGATTAGCACCCTTTTAAGCTAGCAAGCGTGTATGTGAGACAAGCCAGCACGTCTTACACAAATCAATGTGCCAAAGGACACAGCCGCTGGAAAGAGCCCAGGAGCGTGAGCCCCCCAGCGACAGGATGTGTTGGACAATTTCACTACTACATATACGAGAGAATGGGTCAAAATGGGCTTTGCCCAGCAGCCTTGTAGAACAGGGCCAGAGCTGTGAGGGAACATGGTTTCTCTCCAGGCACTTATTGGGCCTCCACACCAGTGTTCCTGAGAGAGACTGACCCCAGGAGAGATTTAGGGGGCGCCCAGCTGATTGGCAGAGCACTCACACCTGCGCACAGCATGTGTTTCCACTGGTGGTGCACATCCACATGCCTCAGCGCACATAATAAAATTTACTCTGCACATGAATGGAAAAAATTAGAGGGAACACTGCTCCCCACCTCTGCAGCATCTGAGCATCTCTCACTGCCCTCGATCAATGTGTCCTCATCTCTCAAGTGAGGGTAGGAAGCCTTATTGTCACAGATGGAGACCTAAGGTCTTGAAGGGTGTCTGTGGTAGGGAGTATCTTTATATTCTGTCTGTACAGCACCTAGCGCAATGGCCTTCAGGTCCACATCTGGGGCTCCTCAGTGCTACCTCAATATGCACAATAAGCAGGTGGGATTGGAAACCTAATTCTCCCAAGTGCCAGCCCATTGCCCTAACTCCTACATCAGCCATGGGCAACCGAGGCTAGTGAGGGGGCTGCAAGATTTTCATAACAAGATGGTCTCCCGGGATAGGGTAATTTTGCTGACAGTGCTGCTGTACCTAGAATTTGCAGTGTGCCGACTGAACCGTAGCAGCGCTGTGACTAGACAGAGGGAACACACGACTTCCACGGCCAATGTTGTGTGCAATCAGCATGCACCTCACTTCACGTGCCCCTGCTTTATGGGCATGACAATTTAGAAATACCGGCAGGAAAAAACAGACATGGGCAGAAACCTGAAGAACCTGGTAACCCTGCGCGTGGGCAACGGTAAACAAAATGTCTCGTAGGCCACCCACAGAACCTCGGTGGATCACAGGTTGCCCACCACTGTCCCAACCTCCCTGCTGGCAGGGCTGAATATCTCCTTCCAGAAAGGAATTCACAAGCACTGCGGACACTGAGGAATCTTACAGGCCTCCAGGTGCTCGGATACCCGGAGTCCATATCAGCAAGGAAGCCGGCAAGGCAGCTGCAGGAGAGCCTCATAACCCTTTCTGAAGGCCTCCTGGAAGGTGCCAAGTTACCCTCTGAAGGGAAAGTGCTAACTCAGTCACTTTTCACTCCACTTACGGCAGATCCTGTAGCCTAGGAAAATGTGGTCTCACTTATGCATTGCACAGAGAAGTCATAGACACCAGACTGGAAAATGAGAGCAGTGCTGTTTTGTGCATTTATACCGAAAAGCCGTCAGCATTTCCACCATCATCCTCTCTTCTCAGGGGTTTACAGCTCAGCCACAAAATACTGCTCTGGGCTAATGCTCAGTTATTCCATGTATTAAGATCCTGACCGAGAGAGAAGCAGGCAGTTCAGTATCCTGCCACCCAGGAGCTGCGCTGTATAGACCCCTAAGGCCAGGAAAGGGAAGGGCAGGAGTTTCTTCCTGCTGTTTGTGGACCGCAGCCAACTGTTAATGTGCCGATTGACACGAACATGGTCTGGTGAACTGAGCATGGGACTGGTACCAGGAATCACTGAGCTCCCGGCTCT
This sequence comes from Pelodiscus sinensis, assembly GCF_049634645.1. Classification (NCBI taxonomy): domain Eukaryota; kingdom Metazoa; phylum Chordata; order Testudines; family Trionychidae; genus Pelodiscus; species Pelodiscus sinensis. Next base: position 23,297,416 of record NC_134730.1, on the reverse strand, counting down.
GCTACTGACTTCTTGAGTAGCCTTGGGTAAGTCATTTAACCTTTCCAGGCTAAATTCACCGCTGTCAGAAGCAGGCACAACTCCAGTGAGATAAGAAGCAAATCCAGCTCTCCACCTTTCTGTTCCCCCTCATCTAACCCTCACTCTCTGTAGCTCTGCTTCTCTTCTAAACCTCCCTGTTGTGAAGCACAAATATGAACGCACTCCTAGGGATGTGAACGACTAGTTGACAGTCAACTAGTCGCTTCCCTCCCCCAGCCTCCATCTTGCTGCCTCTGTCAGAAAGAGGCAGCAAGAAAGGGGGGAAGAGGAAGGGCTATTTCAAAGCAGCAGCACCACATGTAGCCTGGGACCAGCTGGGGTGTCCCCAGGCTGCATGTGGTGTTTCAAAGCGGCAGCGCCACATGGAGCCTGGGATCAGCTAGGGACTCCCCTGCTGACCCTGGGCTCCATGCAGCACTGCCGCTTTGAAACGCTGTGTGCAGACTGGGGACACCCCAGCTGGTCCCAGGCTCCCCATGGCGTTTCAAAGTGGCAGCGCCAGGGAGTCCCCAGCTAACCCGGGGCTCCACGCGGTGCTTTTGCCTTTGAAATGTAGCAACAGCTGTTGCTACACTTCAAAGGTAAAGGCACCCTATCGACTAATCAAATAGCCAATGCAAAATGCCTCCACTATTCGATTAGTCTATTACTCCATATTTAACATCCCTATGCACTTCCATGAGTGCCATGTATGATTCCTACATTCTCTGGCGTGGACAGCCACCAGTAAGCGTGCATGCCAGGCAATCTAGGATGGTCAAAACAAGGTCCATGCTGACTCTGAGGACAGATATGTCCTCCCAGGACAGTCCCAGCCCTTTATAAAGGAACCAGGATGTCAGTATGGATGAGTGACACTCTCCAGGGCTCCCTGGACCATGGGCACATTTCATGTTTAAAAACATGTTGAGATCCACAGATTAAACTGCCAGGTAAGAGCTCAGCAGTGTTCACAGCCTGCTTCAATACGAAACAATGGGGCTGGAGATTTTGAAGAGGGCAGCCGATGCTAGAGAGTGGATTACATGAGTGGCCCTTCTTCATCTCCGGCTACACTTATAGGTTTTTGTGCAAAAACGGTGGTTTTTGCGTAAAAACCCGTGAAGCATCCACACCCCAGGCACACTTCTACGCAAGAAAATCTACAGTCAATTGACAGAACAGAGGGCTTTTTGCGGTGTAGGTAAACCTCCTTCTACAAGGCATAACTCCTTTTTGCGCTACAGCTCTTGGACAAAAAGGCATGTGTGGACGCTCCGCAGGGGTATCTTGTGCAAAAAAAGCCTATCAGAAAAAGCACAGGTGAATGGCCATCAGAGCTTTCTTGTGCAAGAGCGTCCATGCAGTGTGGAAATGCGTTTTGAGGTGTGGACGCACTTTTGCGCAAGAAGTTTTTGCTTAAGAACTCTTCCATAAAAGACTTCTTGCGCAAAAACCCTGCAGTGTAGACGTAGCCTGAGCGGGCCGCAAGATTGTTGTAACCAAGACGGTCTCCTGGGATAGGGTAGTTTTGCTAAGTGCACCTAGAACTTGCGGGGTGTGCCGATCGAATTGTAGCAGCGCTATGATAGGATGCAGAGGGAGCGCACGGCCAATACTGTTTGCGATCAGTACGCACCTCGCTTCACATGCTCTTGCTTTACATGTGTGTCACGTTAGTAATACTGGTAGGGAAAAATCAACATGGATAGAAACCAGAGCAATCAGGCAACACTGCACATGGGCAACAGTATATAGAATGTCTTGCAGGCCACACACAACCCTCATGGCCCACAAGTTGCCCACCACTGATCTCGACTCTTAACTCCCATTGACTTTCCAGAATAGCTAGGCGCGTGGGCCCCTATGAAAACCGTAGCCGGTGCTCCTTGGACTACGAAACCTCTAGCAAGCAGCTTTGAGAAGGCCCCTTATGCTGGGCTCCTACAAAAGTTACAAAAAGGCTACAAGTCTCAGGGCACGGGGATGCCATCGTGGGCAGAGTAAGTCAGCAACCATCACCACCCCCTCCTCAGGGGCTTAGTCTTGAGACGTTAAAGGGCGTTGGATAGAATAAGGAAACATAACTGATAACTGCCCCCAGCCCTAGAACTGCAACCTCTGAAGCTCTCCGTGTTCTCAGAGGCCCTTATCTCCCACATGCCTAAGTTGCCTGAACAGGGTGGTAACTCCCTGCTTGCTGGGCTCCTCAAAGGTCTCTGTCCCAGCTACAGCACTGACAGGCACGTGGGGGAGTCTGTCAGTGCTCCTTCAGCCCCTGGTGCTTCCAGGCGGCTGGGCTGAGCCACTTGATCACACCCCTGCTTTAGGCAGCCAACATTAGCGGGGGCAGGTGCCACTGTTGAAGACACAAGCCCCCCTGGCAGGAGCTCAGACTTGTGCTGGGATCTCGGGTAACTCGCCGAACCTACGTCTTAGCTCGCCGGGCCTGAGGAAGGCGAAACGGCCCTGCACCTTCCCTGTCTCGTGGGGCACTGGGAGTGGATTATTGTTACTGGGCTGCCGCAGAAGGGCCATTGCAAGCAGCAGTCCAAGTGCCAGGTCTGACAGGGCCCAGGCCTGAACTCCTGACTCAACCAACACTCAAGAGTCAAGCAGCAAGACTGGAAACCAAGGGGAGCACCTCTGGCCTGGGCTGCCTGGTACTATCCCGGGTGCGTTGACTTGGAAGCAGAAGAACTTGAGGCTCCTACTTCTCCGGCTGCTAAGACACCGAGCGGCCAAACGACGCCGAGGAGAGCAGAAAGGCAGGCCCTGGCTAACACCCTCTCCTAGAGGCCGGCTGATGGGTTAGGCTATTAAACAAATCAGGCTGCAAACAGTGAACACTCGGGTCTCATCGCAGGGGAATCCTGCCCACGCCGACCAGCTTTCCTCAGTGACAGTTGCTCGGGGAAGCAGCGTTCCTACACCAACGGAAACCCCCCTTTTGTCACTGAGTGGGGTTGCACTCAGGGCCGGACGGAGGCATGGGCGAGCCGGGCAGCTGCCCAGGGCGCCAACTGCTGGGGGGCGCCTGATGGCAGCTGTAAGGGGCGTGCGGCGTCCCTTACATCTGCCATCAGGAGCCCCACGCCTGGCTCCCGCAGCACTGGCCCACCTGCATCCCTGCGGCGCCGGCCAGCAGCGCCCTTTCCCCCACGGCCGCTGGGCTCTACCTGGCCTGGCACGCGCGATAGTGCGCCTTCAGCTGTAGCTGGGCTGCGCATGCGCAGTGCGCCCCAGGGGCGGGCCTGCGCTCCCTAAGTGGGAGGGCCCATGAATGCACCATGCACCCAGGGGCGGTGCCGCGCGCCCGTGTCCTGGGCGCCAGAATACCTCGGGCCGGTCCTGGCTGCACTACTCCAGCGCCCGTAGTGTAGACATGGCCCTAAAGCTCCCTCACAGAGCCAACTCCGAGGCTGCCCCCTGCCTGCAGCTCCCCCCGCTGGCCAGAAGAGCTGCAGATGCTCCACACACCTCAGGGTCTGGCTTCAGAATCATAGATTCTAAAAATACTAGAACTGGAAGGGACCTCGAGAGGTCAAGTCCAGTCCCCAGCGCTCACAGCAGGACCAAACTCCACAGACCATCCCTGATAGATGAGTATCCAACCTGCTCTTAAATATCTCCAGTGATGGAGACTCCACACTTCCCTAGGCAATTAATTCCTGTGTTTAACCACCCTGATAGTTGGGAATTTTTTCCTAACATCCAATCTAAACCTCCCTTGCTGCAATTTAAGCCCATTACTTCTTGTCCTATCCTCATAGATGAAGCAGAATATTTTTTCTCCCTCCTCTTTGTAACATCCTTTTTAGGTACTTTGAAAGTCCCCTCTCAGTCTTCTCCTTTCCAAATTAAACAAATCAGCTGTGTCTAGACTGGGACATTTTTCCGCAAAATCATCTGCTTTTGTGGAAAAACTTGCCAGCTCTCTACACTGGCCACTTGAATTTCCGCAAGAACACTGACGATCTCATGTAAGATTGTCAGTGTTCTTGCGGAAATACTGTGCTGCTCCCGTTCGGGCAAAAGCCCTCTTGCGCTAATCATTTGCGCAAGAGGGCCAGTGTAAACAGCACAGTACTGTTTTCCGCAAAAAAGCCCCGATCATGAAAATGGCGATCAGGGCTTTTTTGTGGAAAAGTGCGTCTAGATTGGCCACGGACGCTTGGGGTTATTCCAGAACACGGCTCAGGCTCACCCTGTTTTGGGAGTCTTGAACGAGAGCCAAGCTTTGAGTCTGTAACGCCCTTCTTTGTAGGCTCTAGGCTGCATGTGACACTCTGACTCTAGTCTCTTTCCCCATCCCCTCTGTGGGCAGTCTCCCCTGTGACTGGCGTTTGATCAGGAAGATTTCAGAGTTCTCCGGGGGTATTACGTTCCAGAATCCCCTGCAGATATGAAGTGCAGATCACAGATGTCAGGAGGTTTCATGCTGTAACAGACGCTTTGATGACAATTCATCTTTCCTGTCAACGTTCCAGGTCTTCGGCTCTAACACAAGAGCTCTTTCTTAGCTGGTATCTCAGGATTCAAAGTTCACTGACGGCTGAGCTGGGAAGACACAAACTGGATCCAGAGACTTCTAAGACTGCTGACAAAACTCAGTCCCAGGCCAGGTCAACCGGCACAAATACATTGCAACAGTCCTGCTGAGGCTCAGCTCAAAGATTAACAATTTTGCACTTCAGCTCCTGTGTTACCTTTCGTATTTTCAAGGTGGCTGCAATAAATAGAGGATGGCACTTCCTTTCTGGGACAGCGACATTCAAACACAAAACCCACTTCCTCTGCTATGAATCAGTGCAGCTGTTCCCGACCATTTACCACAATTGCGTCCAAACCTCTCTAGGTGAATGTGTCTATGCCCCTGAGCAATGCACAGACGCAATTTCCAAGAGCTGTGCGGAGGCCAGTGTGATGCAAGAAGAATGACTCTCAGGAGGAAAGCTGGGAAAATGTGTCAGTTCTGAAAGGGGAAGATGCTTTGGCTACATAGCAAACACTGTAATCTAAGGAGACCTGTGGGTAAATACAGACATTCCAACTCTCTGCTTAGGGTCCATGTCTATTTGAACAACACTGGAAGTTCCTCCAGGTGTTCCTTCCAGTTCATTGCAGGCACGAACCAAGATGAATATTTAAAAAAAAAAAAAATCAAAGAAGCAGAACGGCAAGTAACTGACAAGGATCCTGGAGGACATCAGTGAAAGCCGCTCTCTTTCAGTTCACCTCAAGCCATGTAAAGCCTCTGATAATCTGAGTGTTGAGCTTTGCTCAATCTGCAGAACTTTGCCAAGAGTGTGTGGTAAAGGATGGCACAATTTGCTCCTTATTCATCCCAGTGACCTACTTCGGGCCCTACTTTTGACTCGTGAGGAGAATGGTAAAGGCCTCTGCCACTAAATATCATTAAGCAATTAGACATGGCAGCTTTCAGTGGAAGCATGCTAGCTGCTGCACATTCGCATTCACACTGGCACACGGGAGGGCAGCGTGTGTGAAAGAGAATGCAGAGTGCATCAGCATTTTGCTGTTCAGTTCTGACTCGCTTTCCATGGCTCAGCCCTGCTGCCCACTGACCGACTGGCTCACTCCAGGACCGCCGCGCAGAACACAGAGGGATGTGAAAGTGTAACCGTGCACCCGGTTAACTGAGGAGCCCGGGCTCGTCGGTTAACGTTCATGGTTACACGCAGCCTCCTGGTACATGCAGGGAGCTGGCTTTGCCCCCTCTCTCCTCCTGACCCAGGGTTGCTGCCTCTGATACAGAGACAGCAGCATGGGGGAGGGCAGGTGGAAGCCGGTATTTGTGGACAGGTGATTTAAAAGGCTAGTTCCCTGCGTGCATCAGCTCCCAGAGAGCTGCCTCTCCTCCTCCCCCCACCATGCTGCTGCCTTTGATACAGAGGCAGCAGTGTGGGATGGCAAACGGCAGCCACCTGCCCCCCATGTGTAACCATTGAAATTTTCCAGTGGTTACATGATCACTTTTTTGACAGATCCCTTATGCCTCCTGCAAGGAGGTTTACAGGATTTGTCGAAAAAGGCTTTCTTTCTCGACAGACCCTCCTCTAGACTGCCGCTTTTTGCCGACAAAGTGCTGCATCGGCAAAACGTGGTGGCCATTTTTATGCAAATTAGGCGTGCGATATTTAAATCCCTGCCTCATTTGCAATGTCAACCTGCCTAATCTGCATCCCTCTGCCAACAGAGGGATGCAGTCTAGACACACCCTGGGAGACTTGGCTGCTTGGCTTCTTCCCCTAGGGGAAGAAAGCCATTGGCCTGCCTGCTTCAATTAGGGCTGGGCATTGCACCCCGTACACCTTCCTCCAGCATTCAGATCCACCGCTCCCAACTCCACGGGGATGTTCCCTCTCCTCCCAGCTGCGGTGTCCTTCCAAAGCAGGCAGAGTCCTTCCCAAGCCCGCGTCATGCCGGTGGCACTAGCATGCCAGAGCCAGAGAAGCTGGAGTGCAGCCAGGCTACTACACAGCTGTGCCACTTTCACAAGGGAGCCAGCCGCTTGCGTTTCCTGGGCGTGGGGTGTTGCATCCTCCCAGAGACGTCCCGCCCATAGGACGGTTCGGGGTGACCACCGCAAGTCCCATGCTTTGGGGCCCCATAGTGGCCACCTCACTCTGGCATCACGAAGCAGCAGGGGTCACCGTCGCTCCCGCATTCGCCCATATGGCGGGAGCCCTCGCCGCCCAACCGTCTACTCTGGCGGGGCGGGGCGGGGCGGGGCGGGGCGGGGCGGGGCGGGGCGGGGCGGGGCGGAGCTTGCTGCCAGGCCGCTCCGCTCTCACCACTGTGGGGAGTGCTGAGGGGGTGAGCCCTGCTGCCGCCCCACACCCGGCCCCCAGTAATCCCCTGGGTCAGGAAAGGGGTGGAGCAGGGACAGGGCAGGAATGGAACGAAGGTGGGGCCTGCAGAAGGGGGACTGCTCTGAGCCCCGGCGGAGTTACCCCTGGCCCACACCCCCTCGGGACAGCCCTGCACCCTCCCTTCCTCCAGGGTGTTAATTTCAGGCAGCATCTATGCTCTCCAGGGCCAGGAGGGGCAACAGGCACAGGAGATGGGAAGGACCCTGTCTCAGCACAAGGCCCATGGCAGGAGAATTCATTCTGGCACCAATGGGGGGTGGGCCCAGGGAGCCATGGGATGATGCCGGTAAAAGGTGCAGCGCTGGGAGCCCTGAGGACTGAATGCGGCAGAGACCACAGCAGTGCCTGCTTCAGCCGGCAACTCAGGTCAGAGTGGCTGCAAGGGCTGGCAATTCCCACCCTGGCTGCCACAGTCCCTCACAGGCCCCCCTGCTGCCAGGAGGGGAGAGTAAAAGTTCGAGACCCAACAGCTTTGCACCTGCCGGGGGCTTTCCAGCTGCCTGGGCTGAGACTCAGGAGACAACGATTCACATTCCTGGCTCAGTCACAAGCTTCCTGTGTGACTCTGGGCATGTCACTTAGTCTCTCTGGGCCTCAGTTTCCCCTCAGTACAATGGGAAGAACAGCCCTGCCCTTCCTCACAGGGATAACGTCCAGGAGTGATTGCCAGGTGCTCGGTGGCCGCAGGGATGAGAACCCCAGAAGCACCTAGACCAGTGGTGGGCAACGTGCGGCCCAGGGGGTTCTACCTGCAGCCTGCACACACCCCCATTCGCTCTTGTCTCTCGCATACTGGGGACCCTGCACTTAGCTCCTCCTCCCTCCCAGCACTTCCGGGGATGAATGTTCCTATGTGCATCAAAGGGGAGGTGACTTTGGTGATATTGGTGCACACAGCAAAATCCCTGTGACGGGAGTGAGGCCCAGGAATGCTGAGTGTGGGAGGGGGCTCGGGGCTGGGGCAGAGAGTTGGGGTGCAAGGGCTCCGGCTGGGGGTGCAGGCGCTGGGGTGGGGATGAGGGGTTTGGCGTGCCAGAGAAGGGCTCCAGGTTTGGGGAGGGGTTCAGTGAAAGAGGTTGGTGTGCAGGAGGAGGTACAGGCTCTGAGCTGGGGATATGAGCTTTGGGGTGCAGGAGGGTGCTCAGAGCTGAGGAAGGGGGTTGGGCTTTACCTGGGCAGCTCCCGGCTGGGGCTGGCAGGGAGGGGTTCTTCACGCTGGCTCCAGCAGCTTCAAGGCTCAGGAAGAGATCTCTGCAGCCCTCAGCCCCTGCGTGGGGTTTCATGGGAACCTGCACGGCCACATGGTTTAGGGGGAACTTAGACCCCTAGAGAAAATCTGTCCCGGTGAAGCAGGCACAGCTGTCATCTCTGCTATACCTACAGTCCTCAAGGCTCCCGGTGGTGCTCCCATAACTGGCATGAAAGTCAGGTATAAACCCCCACAGCCTCAGGATAACACCGCCCTGGGCCCAATCTGTTAGACTACAAAACCCCAGGGCTGTGTCTAGACTGGCCAGTTTTTCCGGAAAAACAGCCGCTTTTCTGGAAAAACTTGCCAGCTGTCTACACTAGCTGCTTGAATTTCCGCAAAAGCACTGACGATCTCATGTAAGATTGTCAAGTGTTCTTGTGGAAATACTATGCTGCTCCTGTTCAGGCAAAAGTCCTTGCCAATCTAGAAAAGCATCCATGCCAATCTAGACGCTCTGTTCCGAAAATGCTTTTAACGGAAAACTTTTCCGTTAAAAGCATTTCCGGAAAATCATGCCAGTCTAGACGTAGCCCAGGGCTCCGCCTTGTTGAACACCCTCGTATATACTCCTGCTCTTCCTGCAACAGTCCTGGTGTGACTGACACTCACTGAGGCCCATTTGTGGAGCTGCTGAATTACATCACCACCGGATGTGGCCTGTTGAGGGGAATTCCTTGAAGCGGCCAGGCTGTCAGCCCTTCACAAGCAATTTCCTGCCTTTTGTTGGTCTGCGTCACACACTTGGTGTTATTTAAACCTCCCCAGAGTCTGTCGTCTTTCAGTTTCCTTGTACAAGATCGACTTCCTGGCAGTGCACAGGAGGCAACTGGAGGCAGGCCAGGCTACAAGCACTGGGTCTGGGCTCATGTCAGTCCCGTGACTGAGAACCCCTAGCTGTGGGTGCAAAGTGACCCCAGGGACCTGAGTAGAAGAGCTGCACGGACGGTGGTTTGCACCCCCCAGCCTTGTGAGTGGGTTTCACAGGACAGTGCACACAGCTGGATTGCCTGGGGACCGTGCGGGATTGGAAAGCGTCATCTTTAAATACGTCACTCTGGAGCTGGGTATTTCTGAGGGCCGGCAAGCACCCTTCAGCCCCAATCCAGCCTCGACAGGGCACCCTGAAACTCTGGCAGCTTCAGAGAGGTCGCAGTGTCCAACCTGCAGGGCTGGCGCTGGTAGAAGTCAAAGCAGCAGGGAGCCCCCAGTCTCTCCATTCCCCGCTCTGTGCTGCAATGCATTCGGTAACTGCACGCCTGTTTGCTGGGGTGGGAGTTTTACACCCTTCCCTGCAGCGTCCAGTCCTTCCCGCTCCCCTCCTCCACCTTCCTGTGACTGCCTGTTGCTCTGATCAGCTAGAGCAGGGCTTTTGGGTACAATCACAATCCCTTTCTTCTCTGCAGCGGGGGATTAATTCTGAGGAAGTTTTGCCCCAGGCTGTCCTGGCAGGGCTCACTGGTGCTGGCCCTCCACAAGAACCATAGCACAGGAGAACTGGAAAGGGCCTTGAGAGGTCATTGAATCCAGTCCCCTACCCTCATGGCAGGACCCACTACTGTCTAGACCATCCCTGATAGATGTCTGTCTAACCTGCTCTTCAATATCTCCAGAGACGGAGATTCCACAACCTCCCTAGGCAACTTATTCCAGTGTTTAACCATCCTGGCAGTTAGGAAGTTTTTCCTAATGTCCAACCTAAACCTCCCTTGCTGCAGTTTAAGCCCATTGCTTCTTGTCCTATCCTCAGAGGCCAAGAAAACAATTTTTCTCCCTCCTCGTGACACCCTTTTAGATACTTGAAAACCGCTATCGTGTCCCCTCTCAGTCTTCTCCTTTCCAAACTAAACAAGCCCAGTTCTTTCAGCCTTCCTTCTCCAATTTCTCCACCTCTTTCTTGAAATGTGGTGCCCAGAACTGGCCACAACACTCCAACTAAGGCCTGAGAAAAGCACAAAGACTTGGATTCCACCAATGCTGCATGATACGCACAAGACGCAGTCCTTGGCTCCACGTGCATGGAGGTTTGAGCCAGCCCAGCCTGAGGTTCGGCAGGAACAATCCGCCCGGCATGTCGGGCAGGGATCCTGGATTCCTTCTACCGCCCTTTGCGCCACTAAGCAATGGCTCATCTGTCAGCACCAAGCAGAGAGACTGTGCTTCGCTTCCCAGTGGGTAAAGCGCATCGGGGCTCTCTGTGAGACGTTTTGTTTACCTTTGCCCACGTGCAGGGCTGCCAGACTCTGCTGGTTTCCATCCGCATCGTTTTTCTCCTACTGGTATTTCTGAAGGGACACACACGTGATGCGAGGTGCGTGCTGATTGCTCACAGCATTGACAGAGAGAGCCGGGTGCTCCCTCTGCACCCAATCCCAGCGCTTCCGCGGTTCCATGGGCGCCGCCTGTGAATTCTAGGTCCACCAGCGCTGTGAGCAAAACCACCCTGGTTATGACGCTCTTGCGGCCCACGGAGATGGAGGAGGGGGCCCCTAACTAGCCTCGGTGGCCTGTCGGTTCTTAGCTCATGTCATGCCCTGAGAGCACATTCTGAGCTTGGGAGAAGGACGATGTGAGATCCAGGCCTCCTCTCACAAGCGTCCAGTCCTGTGCTTAGAGCATCAGAGCTCACCCAAGGAAAACAAACACACTGTTCCAGGGGGTCTTGTGGTTCAACTCCCCTGTAAGCCAGAGAGGTGGCTGGGGTCAGCAGCCGGCTTCTTGACAAAGGTCTCCCCAGGACACGTGAGTAATCCAGCGACCACCACTATTCTCAAATCTCCACCTGGACTCCTGGGTGCCGGAGAGACCCTCTCCGTCTCCCAGGGGCGGATGATAATTTTGCGGGGCTCAAAGCTGCAACGCGGGGCCCGGGGAGGCACAATTTTGTGCATGCGCCTTGGCAGCAGCCAACCGGAAGTTGCGTGCACGGGGTGCATGCACGGGGCCTATTGAAGCACGGGGTCTGGGGCAGCCGCCTCGCTCGCCCTGCCCTATATCCGCCGCTGCCCTCTCCAGTGTGCTCAAGTGCAACTGGCCTGGAGAAGAGAGCATCCCCTGCTAGGCCACCCACATCACTCCCTGCCATGCAGTGCCCCAGGAGGGGCATGGGACCATGGGCGAAGAACTTGCACAGCAGACAGACCATGCTTATGAAATTCGCTGCTGGAAGAAATTCAAGCAGCGTCTCACCTCCCTGCCTCCTGGTGTAACACCCGACTCTTTGCCCCAGCTTCCCTCCTTCATGTTCCTAAGCCGCCTTCTTGGGGGAAAGAGAAAGCTGTTGTCTTTTCATTCGCACGACAGTGATAAGAGATTTCTCCACCTGGGTTCTGAGGGCTCTCAACAGTAGGGTTGCCAAGTGTCTGGTTTTCGCCCGGACAGTCCGGTATTTACGGCCTCTGTCCAGTAAAAAAAAAAACAGAAAATACCAGACATGTAAATTGTCCGATATTTTCTGTTTTTCTCGGACAGAAGGCTGGTGGAGACATTCTTCCCCTGACTTGTCCAGTGGTAGTGGGGGGATTTAAAGGCACAGTGACTTTTTTTTTTTTTTTTTGCTCAACAAGTTTGGTCCCGTTTTTTGCTCAACCAATTTTTCCCTCCTGCTATGTTCGGTATTTTTTATGAAAGTATCTGGCAACCCTACTTAACAGCCAACATAAATCCACACAGAGAACGCCTTCAAGTACTTCTTTGCTGAAGCATTAAAGTGCAGGAGGCTTAGGAGCAGGCTATCCGGCACACAGTTTTACCCCAGGCTGGAGATAACAAACAAGGGTCACTGCCGGTTACTTTAAGACAATCCCCTTGTTTGCAAAGCTGAAGGGATCACTTGTAGAGCTACGCAGTGACCTTTTAACTCGCCTGGCAACACATGCCTTCCCCAGCTAAGTTAGCTGCGCCCCAGGGCGACATGCAGTTCTGGAACAAGCAGGAGACACTCCATTGTCTCTGATGCAATTTTAGTCCCTGCCAGAGCCCACAAATCTTGGTGTGCACTAATGACAAAACAAACAGTCCCCAGGTGCCAAGAAACGCAACAGTTTTGTCCTCCTACCTCAACAGTGCCGCACTTGTCACATTTGCAGGGATCCTGCCAGGCCAATAAGCCAGCGCTGGAATGCGATGTCCCCCTTCCCAGGTCGTTTGCTTGGCTGCACTCCCACCTGGAAGACAGACAGGTCTTCTCACAGAGACCGTCCTTCACAGGAGCTTTTTGTTAACCAAAACCTCTCCTCATACAAAGAGAAGGAATTATTCAGCAATTATTGCAAAAGAGAATTGCACCAGAAAACTGAAGCCATATCAGGAAAAAAAAAATCCCTACAGCAAAGTGAATTAAAAGAGTAGCTTCCTCCCATCCCTCCAGTTTCTTTAGGGATGAAATTCACCCGGGACCAACACCAGACCCATGCATGGCTTAACCCCTTGTGTATTTTGAGTCTTTCCAACATGTGGGGGTTTTAATGCTACAGAGTTCTTTTTTCAGAGGAGGAAAAAGTTGAACTGGATTTCCAACTTTTGCCCTTTTTAACAATGATTTTTGGCTGGAGAATGGAGGTCCCTTCCAGACCAAAGCTCCCAGTAGTACCTTTACTTCTTATCCCTTTTGATGAGCAATGGAAAAACTGCAGTGCTGGTTTCATGTAGCTGGTGTAACATTATTTCCACAAGCCTTTGATGTTGTGTGAGAACCTAACACACAGAGGAAACGTTTAGCTTGTGGTAACTACTGACTCTGTTTTGTTTCTATGTGCAGGCCTCAGGGGCTGGCTACAGCGGGGTGTGTACATGCGTGTGTTCATACAGTACCAACTGCAAACAACTCCGCTACACGAAAGCTTCTCCTTCTGGATTGCTGAAGCAGCATACAAACACAAACCTGCCAGGCCTGCACCTTCCAAACTAAATCTGCATCATCATTTCTCCGGCTCTTAATTACCCACTAAGTCATCTTCCAACAAACCTGGGTCTAGCTCTGCCAAGGGAGGAAATATAGTCCAGTGGTTAAACATAACCTAAATAAGTCCCCAGGACCATGGGGTATCACCCAAGAGTTCTGCAGGAACTCAAATATGAAATTGCAGAACTAACTGTGGTATGTAATCTATGGCTTAAAAAAGTCTCTATACCAGATTTTTAATTTGACCCTCCATCCATCCATCCCTCTACCTACCTACCTATCTATCCATCCCCAGACATCTATCTATCCATCCATCCATCCCTGCACATCTATCTAGCTACCTACCTATCCCCAGTTCCCCACACTTTTATCTACCTGCCTAACTATCTATCCATCCATACACATCTAGGTATCTATCTATCCATCCATCCGTATGCACCTATCTATCTATCTATCTATCTATCTATCTATCTATCTACCTACCTATCTATCTATCCCCACACACCCCCTCTATCCATCTATCTATCCTCACCCCCCTCTATCTATCCATCTATCCCCACACTCTCCCTCTATCTATCTATCTATCTTCACCCCCATCTATCTATCCATCTATCTATCTGTCCCCACACCCCCTCTATCCATCTATCTATCCTCACCCCCATCTATCTATCTATCTGTTCAAGAACTCTTCCTAAACAGTAAGAGCTAGGGCTACCCAATTTGCTATGCAGCTTCATCTTCTCCTGACTGAAAGCAAGGTCAGGGTTTGGTTGTGCCAGGACATCCGGAAGCCCCAGGAAAGGGACAGTTTCCCACAACATGCACAGGGAGGGGCTGCTGTTCGGAGGGACGTGGATGGGAGTGGGCACCAGGGGCAGCGAGCCCGCAGGGGAGAGCTATCCTGCAGCATGTCCATTGGGGGAAGCTGCACCACCAAGGCAGCGGCTAGCAGGGCTGGGATTCCGCCATCTTGCCTGCCAGCAAACCAATAAATACCCCCCCTGCCACAAACCTCTTCCCCCCCAGGTGCATTGCTGGAATTGTGGGGGGGGGAAGAGAACAGGCCCTTGGGTGTGTTGGGGGGTGGCCTGGGGTACGTGTGAAAGCACAGGCCCTGGGTGGATGGGGAGGCGGGGTGTACTGGGAGGAGATGAATGAACAGGTCCCAGGCAGGCTGGAGGGGGGTAGTCTGTGGGGGAGGAGAAGAGGCCTGAACAACGCCGGGTAAGTCTGCTAGTGATCCAAATAAAAAGAGGCCCCTGTGCTTTTTAAATTACATTTCCCTTGTACCAAGTTACAGCTCAATTAACCGACACACAATTAGTCAAGGGATTTGTATACAAACCCGTAACGAGTCATAGCCCACAGAAAGAGTCAAAGGAATAGCCACTAGCTTGCTGTCTATTCCACATACTGTGCTGCCTTTAAGTTTAAACAGGAAATCACAGCGGCCCTTTCGACAGGCGAAGCAAAACAAAACACAAAGCCACATGGATTTTTCTCACTAATACCGGTTGCACAATTGTGCAATGACATCACATTTCAAAGGCCAAGGCTTTCTACAGAAGCTGGACACCAGGCAGGACGGAACATTCCCTTGCAAGTAATAACAAATCCAGCTCAATGACAAGCCGAAAGCGAAGGCGTTTCCAGTGACTAGGCACAAAACAGGGGAACCCATCCTCGTATGTCTTGGAAGGGTGGTGATGAGTCTACTAATTCCTTCCACAGCAAATTCAACGCACCTCCAACGACACCTTACATGGCAGGTGCATCGCTACAGACACATCAGGGTATTCCACTGCCATGCCAGCCCTTCCAGAGGTTCAGCTAAGGACCCCCCCAGCCAGAGATGGGATGACAGTTTCCCCCATGGGTTGGGGGGCTGCTGCAGAGGAGAGAGGAAGCTTTTATTCTGCTGTATGCTACTCATGGAGAAGGTGGGAAAGGCAGGACCTCAGTATTGCTATTTTCTCTCAGTAAGAGCCTAATCTAAAGCTCATCCGAAACCCTAGGCCAAATATGGGTTGCCATTACATTTCAAAAGGGTCACCAGGTGTCTCCCCAGGTGGCTCTTAAGGAGCCATTCACACATTTTTTGAACTGCCCTGGGTCACCAAGTCTTCCTGAATTGTCAAAATGGGTCCCCATCTGGAAAAAGCTGGGAACCGCTGCCCTTCACCAACTCCTGGGATTTGGATCAGGCACTAAGGGAAAGGCAGCTTGCTTGCAGAGTGCTTTTACTAATAACCAATGTCCTTTTGTAAACTTGCCAGCTAATTTTTGGCCTCACCCAACCCATATGAAAATCCGTATCATATGAAAATGGCACTCAGAACACTAACAACAGTGTTCCCCGTAAGCTGAGTGCTTGGGCGACCTCCCAGGAGAGAGTCAAATGCCGCCCAGCTGATTAGCAGAGCGCCCACAGCTGGCAGTGTGACTTTCTGCTGGTGGTGCACATCTGCCCATGCCTCAGTGCACATAACATTTATTTCACATACAGATGGAAAAAAATATAGGGAACATTGAATGACACCTCCCTTGCTCCCCTAAACTTCTACCCACACATACACATGAACACCCTACCCAAATAAAGGTTTGATTCTCCAAAAAGGAGAAATATCAGAGACGCCATAAAATCCAGCAGGGACTTCACAATTGCTATTGATTTTACACTGCAGGTGTTCGGATTCTGCATTTATGAGCGAGAGTTTAGAACAGATAGATCTTATACTCTGGGAATATCAGAATAGGCAAACTATATCCATAAATTTATAAAAGAGATCTCGGGCAACAGAACAGAGACAAGCACGTAAAGGACTGAGATGCTATAGAATAAACAAAGATATTAGAGTCACACAGGCATTTTTTTTACTTGGAAATCTCTATAAATATTCCAGTTTAATATGGAACCCAGAGGGTATGTCTACACTACAAAGTTAATTCGAACTAACGGACGTTAGTTCGAGTTAACTTTGATAGGTGCTACACTAGCGCTCCACTAGTTCGAACTTAATTCGAACTAGCGGAGCGCTTAGTTTGAACTAGGTAAACCTCATTCTACGAGGACTAAGCCTAGTTCGAACTTACTAGATCGAATTAAGGGCTGTGTAGCCCCTTAATTCGAACTAGTGGGAGGCTAGCCCTCCCCAGCTTTCCCTGGTGGCCACTCTGGCCAACACCAGGGAAACTCTATGCCCCCCTCCCGGCCCCGGACCCCTTAAAGGGGCACGGGCTGGCTACGATGCCCGTGCCAGGTGCAAGCCTGCCAGCACCCAGCTAGCAGACCCTGCACCTGGCACGGCTTGAGCCAGCCACCCGATGCCCCCCAGCCCTCGACCTCTTCCTGGGACCAGGCTGGCGGCTCCCGGGAGCTTGCCCGGGACCGCAAGAGGCGGGCACCCGCCTGGTCTAGTGCGGACATCGTGGACCTCGTCCAGAACCTCCGCACTAGGCACAGGAAAGTGGCTGTCTAGGGCAGGAGAGCTGCCAGCCTGGCCACCCAGGAGCAGGTGTGCATGAAAATCAAGGTGGTCCACTGAGACCCCCAACCCTGAGCTCTGAGCTTAGAATGGCCGTACTGGGTCAGACCAAAGTCCATCTAGCCCAGTAGCCTGT
Source organism: Pelodiscus sinensis (assembly GCF_049634645.1). Classification (NCBI taxonomy): domain Eukaryota; kingdom Metazoa; phylum Chordata; order Testudines; family Trionychidae; genus Pelodiscus; species Pelodiscus sinensis. The sequence goes on along the minus strand of NC_134730.1, from coordinate 23,280,726 downwards.
CTGCCGACAGCGGCCAACCCTAGGGACCCTGAAGGGGATGGACCGAAGACAGTGACCAAGCCATTTGTCTCGTGCCATCCCTCTCCAGCCTTCCACAAACTTTGGCCAGGGACACCATTCCTACCCCCTGGCTAATACCACTCCATGGACCCAACCTCCATCACTTTATCTCACTTCTCTTTAATCTCTATTCTAGTTCTAGCCTTCACAGCCTCCTGCAGCAAGGAGTTCCACATGTTGACTCTCTGCTTTGTCAAGAACAACTTTCTGTTATTAGTTTGAAGCCTGCTACCCATTCCTTTCCTTTGGTGTCCTCTAGTCCTTCTATTATGGGAACTAATGAAGAACTTTTCTGTATGCACCCTCTCCACCCCACTCATGCTTTTAGAGACCTCTATCCTATCCCCCCTCAGTCTCCTCTTTGCTAAACTGAAAAGTCCCAGTCTCTTTATCCTCTCTTCATATGGGACCTGTTCCAAACCTCTGATCATTTTAGTTGCCCTCCCCTCTCCCACCCTCTCTCTTCCCCTCTCCCACCTCCTTTTCCCAGTCTCCCCCAGTTTTGTTCAATAAAGAGAGATTCCATTTTTGACCACACGTTTTCTTTATTTTGTACATCAGGAAGGGGGGCTAGGGAAGGGTAAGTGGAAGGAGGTGAGGGAGGAATGGGGTACGAGCCCCCGATGGGGAGGACTGGGCTGGCTCTGCGGGCTTCTGGGGGTGGAAGCTCTCCTGCAGCCCCCCAATTGCCCCCTCTCCCCAGATGGCAGCCTGCGGCAAGTGCAGCCGGTCTGATGGCCGAGTGCTGTGATGTGCCCAGTGTGGGCACTCAGGGCACTCCAAGACAGGACTGCTTTGCAAGCGGGGCACCCCTGAGAACTGTCTGTCCGGGGTGGGGGTCGGGTCCCTTTAAGCACAGCCCTCGGCTAGCCTGAGGCAGCAGCTCCACGCTCTAAGTCCTCATCTGATGCCCTGCCGGCACTGCTTCCGGCCATCCTTAACCCCGGTTCAGGGTCCACTTAATGTGGACATGCTAGTTTGAATTAGCAAAATGCTAATTCGAACTAGTTTTTTAGTCTGGATGCGTTAGTTCGAATTAGCTTAGTTTGAATTAACTAATTCGAACTAAGTTAGTTCGAATTAGCGCTGTAGTGTAGACATACCCAGAGGGATTTTTAAAATCTCGGCTGCTGCCAGGTGTTTTGCTATCCTTAGGGAATTGCTCCCCTTTCTGTGGTATTTATCCACTGGTGGGTATGGTTGTCAGTGAGCAGTGGATGGCTAGTCCTGGTTTGTTATTGTAAAGCTGCTAGTCAGGGCTAGGCTGCCAGTCATTAGCAGACACTTGGCTGTGCACAAGTGTGCGGGGATATGGCTAACGATGTATTTTTTTCATTAGGTCAGAAGAGAGCCTACAACCCGGATTTGCTGATTCTGGAGAAAAAAGCAGCGATACAAAATAACCAAGAAAGTATTGCAAAAAGAGGCAAGGCACAGGTCAGCCCCTCAAGCAGCCTTTTCTCAGAATCCTACGTCAGTTTCCTTCCAGGCCTCTACTATATTTGGTAGGTGTCAGGAAACAGAGGAGGAAAGAGATGCTGTCTCACTTACTGCCCCCTCCCCTTCCGTCCTGGAGCAAATGGGGAAATGTAAGCTGACACATATTGATAGTGTATAACATGGGACGCAGACGCAGGAAAAGCCTGAGTCACGCTGGAGACTTTTGGCTGCTTCCATATAAATAATCAAACCCACCACACAGATGGCTCCCTTGGGGACAGCAACACTTAAAACCTCCATACAGTTAGACTGGAGGGCTTAGAATGATATACACTTTTATAGGCCTGATTTCCAAAAACCTGGAACACCCTTTAACTCCTACAGAAGTCAGAGAGAGCTCAGCATTTCCGGGACAACATCCAAGCTCTAGAATAATTCTCAGTAGAGAGCATAAGTCTCGGTGTGGGTCCTCTCAAGAGCTGGGTGGACTTGAAGACCTTTTATATGCATCTCCCAGCATCCTTCTCCATCAGGGCCACAGACAATAGTTTTTTCTCTCTCTAGACCAGTGTTTCTTAAACTGTGTTCCATGGCACACCGGTGTGCTGCAAGGCAGTCGGCGGTGTGCCACGGAGAACAACAGAGTTCAAAATGGCTACCCTTAAAGGGACGGGAGACTTTTTTTCCCTCCCTCTCAATAACCCCAATGTTTTGTTTTTTTTTTCTCAATAACTTTCCCCGGCCGTTTTTTTTTTTTTTTGCTCAACAAAAAGTTCTCAGTGTTCCTCATAAAAAAAATTATTGTTTGGTGTTCCTCCCTCTTAAAAAGTTTAAGAAACACTGCCCTAGACACTAGAGTAGATGACACCATAGGCCCAGACCAAGGGGCTCAGTTAAAAAATGATGTTGTGCAATAAAAGAAAAGCTTAAAATGTGAGTCACGCAGGAACACTGCCTGCCTGAGTCTGCAGGCAGCTTAAACCAACAGCTCCAAGAGGTGTGAACGTATCCAGCCATCTGAAGGCTGTTACCTGGGTAAGAAGGAGTCGAGCCATGGCATGGTGGAGGGGCCAGGAGGCTCCCTGGGCATGTGCCCAGGGCCCAAGTTTGCCTTCATTCGGCTTGATGCCTCGGGATGTTTTGGGGAAACACTTGCCACTTAGTACTAGCTGATCTATTCTGCAGGCAAGGCGATTGGAGCTCTGCAAGTGAACCACGCTGGCAAGGGCCTCGCTGTAGCCAGGCAGATGGGAGTGAATTCTGCCAGAGGCAGGGACATATCTTCTCTCTCCCTTCTGCTTGGTGGCCAGATCTGAACAAGGGCCTTCCAGGAAGAGGTCGCTCCCCATTCCCAACAGGTGGCCTGTGACAGCCACCGAGACACGAACAGCATTGCCAGCAGCCTCGCAAGTTACCTCGTTGCCTTTGCCAGGCCCCGGAGAAGGGGCCCACGCTCCCTGCAAGCTCGCACTTCTGAGCCCACGGGCCGTTGTCTCCTGGAGGGGAGATAAACACCATGCGTGAGAAACAGCCAGAGACAGGCAAGTTGGACTGACACAGAGTGAATGCGTCGGACTGCGGAGGCCACGGGAGAAACGCCAGTCTCCAGCCCACAGGCGTAAACTCAGATCAGCTGCGTCAAACCGAAGAGTGACTCTGATTTCGATCTGGGAAACTGAGTGAGGAAGGCCCAGTCTCACTAGCTTCCACAAAGCAGATTGTCTGGTGGCCGGTGGCAATCAAGGGTGCTCCAGACAGAGCCCCTTGATGTTTGGGGGGAAGCGGGGAGCTGCTGCGTCAGGTCTTTGCTCCCCGGCAAGCAATGTCCTGCTCCCCTCCTCTCCAGCACCTTGATGGCCTTTTACCTCAGCAGGCGCTTGACTGAGGACTCGCTATACTGCTGACCACCATGGAGTTTATTGCCAAATAACAAGGCCATATTTTCTCCAGGGGGCTGAACTTCCACTCAGGGGACTGAGTCTAAGACGGGGAAGTGGGGGGAGACAATAGCAATTGGCTTCAGCATTAATGAGCCGTGGAGCTGTTCCTGTCCTCGGAAGGGTAATGAAGCAAGAACTCCTCGTTAGGAAGGCATCTCAGCAAGAGCGGATTTGGACTTTTTAATTAATGGGGATTTGAGGTTTAATTGGTAGACACGGATGTCCAGGTTCATCCATCTGCCTGAAGCGGGGCCGCCTGGGGCGGGGGAAGACGGGTTGGAAAACAAGCTGCCTGAGGGAAGGGACCGGCGCCGAGTCTGACAGAGCAGCACAGCCCTGTGAGGCCCAAACTTTGCCTACAAAGCACCTGGAGGAGTCCTGCCTCCTGGCAACACCACAAGGCGGGCGAGTCTGACCTAGCCAGGCATTTACAACCAGGGGCAGCCCGTGAGCCTCGGCAGACTAAGCGGTCGCGTAGGGCGCCGCTGGCCTGGGGCACCCGATGATGACATGCCGCAGCCGGCCTCAAGCCACTCCTGTTTACAACCCAACAGGACAGCCCAGGGAAAATCTCTGGGGATCCTGGTCTCCGTTCCCCACAGCCCCCCAATTACAAGGGGGAGAGGAGTCCCCCAAGTTTCACGGTGACCCTGAGAGCCAGTTCCTCTGAGAAACCATGTCACTCTTCGTCATGTCTGGGGGTCCCACCTGAGGCCAGACACCAATCAGCATTCTCAGCACCAGCTCTGAGTATTGTCGGGGCACACAACTGACCAAATCTCCTCTGTCCCTCCTGTGCCTGCAGCTCCTCTTGCTCCCCAACTCCCTGAAACTTGGCTGGGAGGGGCTTATTCTCCCCCTGTTGCCCTCCCCCAAATATCTTGGCGTACATAGGCCTGTCCCGTGCTGGTTCTCCTCGCTCTAAGAACGGTCGGGGAAGGGCACATTGCAGGGAAACATGAGACAGGAAAATAGGAACAGAAGACACCAGCTCCGTAAAGATCCTGCACTGGGGAAGTGCAGCAGCTCCCGCTTCACTCCAGAATGGCTGAGAGCAGAGCGTGGCCTGTGGCTTTCATACTGTTCAGCACACAGACAAATACAAAGGAGCAGAGTTCATGGAGGATGGAATCCACCCCCTCGGGCAGAACCCAGGAACAAGCGTCCTTCCTCCCTCAGGAGCCACACTTTGGCTCTTAACCGGGTGCTAAGGCCCTCCCTAAAACAGCTTCCCATCTGCACGTGGCTGCCCTTCACCCCTTTCCCTGAGCCCCTTGCCTCGCCAGCCCGCCCAGCAGTAAGTAAATATCAGGTATCGAGATGATCTGTTATCACTGCAGCGGCTCTTAGTGCTTCACCTGTGAACCAAAGGAATGTGTTTTCCGCCCCACAGCTGGCAGCTTTGTCCTTTATCTGTCCCACCAGGGCATCCATCTCCCTCAAGCTGGCTCGGTAGGGCCCAGGGAACGAGGAACCGGAGGGAGGCTGAGCGACGACCAAGGGCACGTGCACATGGGCCAGGGCGAGGTATAGGAAGAACGGGCGTCCGCTGTCACTAAACAGGAAACACAGGAAGTGTGTTTAGCATGCGTCTCTTTCTGATCCAGGCCCAGCTCTCCCCGGTGTCTCCAGCCCTTCAGGCCGCTCTAGGCAAGTTACCATACGTCCAGCTTTGCCAGGTACTTCACCCCCAGGCCCTGCTCTCCGAGGGCCGATTGCCAGAGCCATTACAAGCTGCGTGGCAATAAACGTGGCAGGCAGTGCCCCCCGGGAAGGGGGCCTGTCTCTATGGGCTGGCAAGCACCCAGCTCTGTGCGGGGACATGGAGCAGGAGCAGACTTTCTCTCGTGCCGCGGGGCAGGGCCCTGAATTGCGACAAGGGAACTGAGGATGCCTAGGGAAGACAGCAGAGCCGGGTTCCCAAACTGGGCTAAGGCAGAGGGTTGGCCTCACACACCTTTCTGCACAGGCCATTCCTGCTTCTGGGAAGGTATAACATGCCTGGACCCACCGTCCATGCCTCAGCCACAGGCTTCCCAGCCTGTCCAGTTCAGCCCTGCCCATCTAGCCTCCACATGAGGGGGAGGGATGGAGAACATCACTGGCTTCTGTGCAGAGCAAATCTACGCGAGGGGCAAACATGCCTCCCAGGTGGGCTCCAGCAGCCGGCACCTGTTCCAGAGTGCACGTTCCAAGCCTGGCCTCGTTCTTTCCTGTCACTGGGCGAGCGTCCGTTTTTCTCTGGCGCTGTTTACTCATCCCAGAATTGTATTTGCTTCTTCCCACACCCTGGGTTGCTAAGCGCCCGCTGCATCCACCACCGCTCCTGGCCCGGCCTGAGGAGCACACAGGGGCCGTTTCCTCACCCTGATTGCACTTCCTCAGCTCGTTTCTTGGCAATCCAAGGCACCCGCTGCTCGGCTGCCTTCCAAGCCTCGTCTCTCCTTCCTGGCAGTCTGCAGCCCTCCCCAGCGAGCCACGCACGCAACAGGTACAGCAGCAGCAACGCAGGCTTGCTACCCTGTCCCCTCCATCAACAGGCTACCACCCTGGCCCAAAGGGCCCTGCTAGCCAGGCAATCTGAGCTCGGTCGGTATCTGCTACAGCGGGACAGCCACCCTAGGCCCGGCACTGCTGTTCCTACCCCACGTCATTACAGAGTTCTGGAGGGAGACTCAACTTGGCCCCCCCCCCCCCACACACACACACACCCCGGCCCATGAAGAGATTCTGGGGGCATCTGTGAAGGAGGAGGATAGTGGGGTGAGGCCCCCACAAGTGTAAGATTTGTGAGCCCCAAGTTCAATTTCCTGCTTCACCTCAGACTCCCGGTGAGACCATAAGCAAGTCACAGGCAGGGGCCTCGCCAGGCCCCTGGGCAAGATGGGGTGGAAGCCGTACTCCTGAAAGAGGCGGGGCCTCAGGCAAAAGGGGAGGAGCTTGGGTTCACCTCTCCTCGGGGGCGCCTCAGTGTCACCTGGAGCACGACGTGCCTCTCCCGAGCACCCCTCAGCACCCCATGGAGCGGGACTTCAGCAGCAATTCAAAAGGGCTTCAGCTGCCATCACTGCCACTAGTCCCAAGCCCTTTTGAATCACCAGCAGTTGCCCCCTTTACCCCCAGCGGCAGACCTGGCTTCAGGCCTCTCTGTGCCTCAGTTTCCCATCTGTGCGATGGGGACTGCCGAGTGCTTTGCGATCGACCGGGTTTCCCTTTGTTTTCATTCCCCTGCAGTAATCCTAGGTAAGATCTGGACCCCACAGCACCAGGAAGTTGTTTCAAAGGGTTAAACTGACCGACAGGTGCCTGCGCTCCAGCAGTGGTTCTCGGAGCTGCAAACCGTGCACGTTCAACTGTTCACAAGGCATGTTTGCAGGAGAATCCGGTTCTCCAGCTAACCGGCGGGCTGATGATCGTCGGCCCTGAAGTTTGTTTTTAAATCACCAGCGGATGCATCCTGTTTTCTTGTTTACGGGCTATATTTATCTCCTCGAGAGGCCTGTTCTTCCTCAGGGCCCTCTGAAGGGAAGGGTGGGATGACAAGGAATAGGGAGGAACTGGGTCATCGCAGGGATGCATGTGTACGCACAGGCTTCCAACAAAGGACTGGAAGTCACCAAAGGACACTGCAGTCTGCCACGATGATTCCCAGCCCTGCAGGTCCACATAGCCTCTGCTGCCGAACCAGGGTCTGATCATCATTAGAGCCTGATCCAATTTCAAAAGAATTAAGATGCTGCCATGACTCACGCAAAGCATGCTTCAGTCCCATGGCCTATGTTTCCTTCCTTTGCCTTGAGCAGTGGTTCTTCAACTAGAGTCCACGGACCGCTAGTGGTTCACTGCCGCCTTCTAAGTGGTCCGTGGCTCGAGCTAAGCCCTCCCTTCCTTCCTCCCTCTCCCCACAGCAGGGAACCCATGCGCACGCTGCAGCCTCACACTCCCCTCTCCCCACTGTGAGGTTGGATCGCCAGAGCTGACTTCCCGGGGGAGGGGGATAAAGTCCCGAGCCTCCCTGCCAGATCCATCTCGCAGGGAAGAAATGGAGCCAGAAGCAGATCCCCGAACTGTGGCTCCTCCCGCCCCACCCCCCGCCAGCTGCGGGAACAACAACACATGGATGCGCTGCTTGGAGGCTTTCCCCACTGCTCCCATTGGCCTGATTCCAGCCAATGGGAGCAGCAGAAGGCCATGGCTGGGACACGATGCCTACAAATGGTGAGAGGAGTGAAGGCAAGTAAGTTCCCCCCTTTCCCTCATGCCCTGAGCCTGCACCCCCACCCCTCTCACACACACCCCCGAAACCCCAAGCTCACTCCTCCACCCTTTCCTATGGCCAGACATCCCAACTCCTGCACCCTTCTTCCTGCCCAAACACCCTTACCCCCTGCCTGCTCCTGAATCTTCCCTCCTGGGCAGACACCCTACCCACACCTTGCTCCTGCACCTTCCCTCACTCTTGCCCCCTCCCCTCCTGGCCAGACACCCTACTCCCAGCCTGTTTCTGCACCCTACCTCCCACCCACCCTCATCCCCTCTTAGGGTATGTCTACACTACCACCCTAGTTCGAACTAGGCTGGTAATGTAGGCATACCGCACTTGCAAATGAAGCCCGGGATTTGAATTTCCCGGGCTTCATTTGCATAAGCCGGGCACCGCCATTTTTAAATGTCCGCTAGTGCGGACTCTGTGCCGCGCGGCTACACGCGGCACAGACTAGGTAGTTCGGACTAGGCTTCCTAGTCCGAACTACCATTACTCCTTGTGGAATGAGGAATAACGGTAGTTCGGACTAGGAGGGTAGTGTAGACATACTCTCACAGCCCATCTCCCACCCAGATCCTGCACCCCCATCCCGATACCACTCGCTGGCAGCCTGTTCTGCACACTGAACCCCTAGTTTTTGTACCCACCCCAAAGCCAACGGGGGTCTACAAAATCCACTAACATCGGAACCTTAGAAGAGTAAATCTGGCCTATGGGAAGCCCTGAACCTCAGTCCTCCCTGCCCCTCCCCCTTGCCTTGTGGGGCTGAAGTGCCAGAGGAGTGAGGTGTCTCAGTTGGGGGCCACATTAGTTAAGGCTGGGAAGTTTTGGAGGAGTTGTTTGCTTCTCACTTGTGTGGCCACCAACTGATTTTTCTGTGGGTCTGTGGTCTCCGACCCAATAAATGTTCCCCACCCCTGCCATAAATAAAAAAAACATTGAAACCTCTAGTGTTGGACGTAAATTAATATTATACTTTATTTAAAATTAAGTTTATAAATTAACATGAGAAATTTAACCCGCTTAATCTGTTTTAATAATTTAAATTAAACCATTCTCCCTGCAGCACTAGCAAAATGGCTCGGGCGTAATTGTGTAATTAACAGCGAGTTTCCATTAGCAACTTTCCACGCAAAGGTTTGCTTTGGGCCAGGTGGGCCACGGGCCAAAAAGTTTGAGAACCACTGACCCAGAGGAGATCTCCCACATGGAGTTAAAAAAATCAGTCCATCCTAAAAATCCCTCAATTGCCTCTTTATTCTACAGCCTAGCTGGAACCAGCCAAAGAGTCACACCCTTTTGCACTTTCTTTGTTGGGCTGTTACATTCCCGCACAAAATTTAGCTTTAATTAAAATATGCATATATGTTTCTAGCCATGACTGCTCTGGGGGGAAAAATCACTTTATGTGGTGATGAGACATGTGTTTTCCTGAGACTGCAGAGAGCCTGAAACAACAGCTCAGGGAAGAGATGGGAAATGCCCCTTTTGTTTCAGTAGGGCAGCAACCACTGAGATTGAGCCCTGGTCTACACTAGGGAGCTATTTCGAAATAACTCCCCTTATTTTGAAACAACAAGTGGCACGTCCACACTCCCAAGCCTGTTATTTCAAAATAACAAGGAATAAGGAATAACACTAATTTCGAAATGGTAGTGTGGACGCTTCCAGTGCCACTATTTCGAAAGAACTACTCCCCAGAGTAATTCAAACTAATTACTTGCCAGTGATTCCTGGGGCTCCATGTCCGAGGTAGCACGTCCATGTTAACAGAGCCTGCCTTGGACTAATTCTGAGGCTTCCCCATAGTGTGGACATGCTATTTCTAAATTATTATTTGGGGAGTTAATTTTATTTCGAAATAAGTTATTTTGACGCACCCTGATAGTCTAACTCAAGAGGGCCTCATTTTCTGAATGCTTCCATTGAGCCTGTCTCAAATCAACCTCTGCAGACCCAGGAACAATAGCTCAGCAAAATTTCAAACAAAATTATTCACCCTTTCAGCACAAAAGAAGGATGACGACCCCCCTGACTTCATATCTGGGGAATACTGGTGGAAGTTAATCAAGATCTTTGGGACAGATCAGTTGGTTCTGTTTGTACAGCCCCTACCATAACACAACCCTGGTTCAACACTGGGACTTCTAGGAATAACCTCAAGACATACTATTAAGGATTTAGCCCACTGATGAGGGATCATGTTTGGACCTGGCACTAACAGTAGGATCTGGGACTCTCTGGTCCAGCATCATCTGTGGTCTGGCAGGACCACGGATGCTGCTAGACCAGAGAGCCTCTGGACCAGAGAACCCCAATGACTAAGAGCTGGGAGTCTGGCGGCAGAGGGGCTGGTGGCCAGAAGCCTGGCTGGGGGACTAGCAGTGGGCTGGTCCTGTGGCCACGGTGCCGGCGGCCTGTAGTCCAGCTGGGGACCAGTAGCAGAGCCAGTCCCATGGCCGGGGAGTCAGTGGCCCGAAATGCTAGCAGAGCTGAAGCCCGAGCCCACCTAGGAGATTGAGAGCAGGGACAGTCCCATGTCCAGGGGGCTCTGTGCTGAGCTAGTCCAGCTGTCAGGGAGCCTGGCAAGGACTGGCAGTGGAGCCCAGTGGCTGGGACCAGCAGCCATGAGGGGAGCCTGGCTGGGGGGCTGGTGGCCCCTGGGAAGAGCCCAGAGCCTAGCAGCAGAGGGGCCAGAATTGATGATCCCTGATCTGGCAAATTCCTTTGTTCAGGACCAGTCAGGTCCTGAGGGTGCTGGACCAAGGATTTCCAACCTGTACAGTGTTTCTAAGAGGAGGTGGGGAAAGAATACAGAAATCACTAGATTCATTCCTGGTCCACTCAGCTGTAAATCTCTGTTGCTTTTGCATCTACACTACATGCTGCTGCAAAAAAAAGTATATATAAACCAAAGTATTCCCGATGCACCTCACGTGTGGCCACTGTCTAGCGATGTGAGAGTCAGGCAAAGAAAAACTATAGTTAACTAACCTATTTAAAAGTTAAGGAGCAGCAGGCAAATTGGACTTTGCAACCTGCTTCATCCAGTTCTCTGCAGAGAGTGAAACATTTCCTCCAAATATCTAGAAATTCATTTAAAAGCTTTTCCATTAACCCTGTATGTGTACAACCGGGCACAGTGCAGCTGCTTCAAAACAGTCACATGGGTTCAGGGCACCAATTCCAGAACAAGCCTTCCAAAGGGCAGCCGTGTTTCTGCATAGGCTCCATTGAGGCAGGCAAGTGCTCCAATACATGTATTCTTCTGGGATTCTAATACATAGAATCACAGAACACCAAAAATGGAAGAGACCTCAGGTCATCGAGTTCAGTCCCCTGCTTTCACGGCAGGAAGCACCATCTAGATCATCCCTGATAGATGTCTGTCTAATCTGCTCTTAAATATCTCCAGTGATGGAGATTCCACAACCATCCTAGGCAATTTAATCCAGTGCTTAATTACCTTGTCAAAAAGATTTTTCTAATGTCCAACCTAAGCCTCCCTTGCTGCAATTTAAACCCACTGCTTCTTGTCCTATCATCAAACATTAAGGAGAATAATTCTTCTTCCTCCTCCTTGTAACCCTCCTTTTAGGTACAGGCAGTCCCCGGGTTACGTACAAGATAGGGACTGTAGGTTTGTTCTTAAGTTGAATTTGTATGTAAGTCGGAACTGGTACATATTGTAGGGGAAACTCTAGCCAAACATTTCTCCAGAGCTCAGTTTTATTCTCCCACACCTCACTTCCCTTAGTCCTTTATTCTCAAGCTGAGGTGTCTGCTGAGAAAAGCCGCTCCGTGTCTCCCCGGTCTGCTTGGGGGGGGGGGGGGCGCTAGCTTTGTGTCTCCCTGGTCTGCTGGGGGGAAACAGCTAGTGCGGGGTTGCCTCTCCCCGTTTGTAAGTAGGGATCCGATGTAAGTCGGATCCATGTAACCTGGGGACTGCCTGTACTTGAAAGCTGCTATTATATCCTCTTCTCAGTCTTCTCTTTTCCAAACTAAACAAGCCCAATTCTTTAGACCTTTAATCATTCTTGTTGCTCTTCTCTGGACCTTCTCCCATTTCTCCACATCTTTCCTTAAAACATGGTGCCCAGAACTGGACACAGTACTACAGGTGAAGCCTAATCAGTGCACAGTAGAGCGGAAGAATGACTTCTCGTGTCTTGCTCATAATACTCCTGTTAATGCATCCCAGAATGATGTTTGCTTTTTCTGCAAGGCTACGTCTAGACTGCCCAATACTGCATCCAAGGAACGTGTCCGCTTTTCCGAAATATTTTTCGAAAAATCAGACATGCTCTTTCGCCACCCCTGTAAACCTCGTTCCATGAGGCATAAGGGATGTGTCAAAAGAGCACTTTTTTCCAAAATTTGGTGCCATGCAGATGTGCCAAATTTCAAAAAAGGCTCTTTGGAAAGTAAATTGGAAAAAGTCATGCAATTTGCATACCACAAATTGTGTTTCTTTTTCCCATTTAACTCTGCAGTCTAGACGTAGCCCAAGTACATCATGCTGTTGACTCAATAGGCACAAGCAAGATCCAATTTGGGGTCTTTGTGCTCTTAGAATGGGTGTAGGTATAAAGTAACCTCAGTACTATAGCAGATTCTAGTTGCTCTCACACCATAACTTTAATGAGGGTTGGGTACCAAAGGGATAGATAAAAAACAGATTAACACAGAGGTAACACAGGGCAGGAACTGCACTAGAAAAAAAACACATTTTAAGCATGTCAATACCACTCCCTGGCTTAGATAACACAATCTGAGGCTGGTCAGAGTTCAGGCTCAGACTTCGACACTGACAAACGAGGCAGGCCTAGCACTGAATTGACAGACTCTTCTTGGTGCACGTCAACAGGACACCAGCCATGTCAGTTTGTACAAGGACAATGGACCATGTTGCCTGTGAGCTGCATACATGGGCAACAACCCAAGAGAGATTCAGGTGCTGCCCAGAGTCACTCACAGAGCCAATGGGAAGGAGAATGCAGTCATGGGAAAGCCTGGGAAGATAGGCCAGTTTTACACTCATCTCTGGGCAGAACAGTGTTCCTGGACACTCCTATTTTATCTGGCAGCATCTGGGGGGGAGCACGTAGGCTGTGAACTAAGAGCTGCAACAAGGAGCATAAGGGAGGAGAAGATGCTAATCAGAAGGATGTGGTTTCCTAGATCTATGATTCTGCGAGCTCCCCAGGCGAAGAATGATTTAAAAGACCAGCGTAAACACTTTCAAGGTCAGCGCACTCTCTAACACCGTTCCTAGATCATTTACCAGAAAGACTCAAAGGGCGCAAGCCTCCAAATCCCGTTTCAGTTGAGTGGGCTAGTAGCTTGCAAAACACACACAAGATGCCTTTCCAGCCACTGATCTTGGCGGGCTAGACAATAGGTTGCAAAAAAAAAAAAAAAAAAAATCTGTCCCTGCATACAGTGATTTTTACACAATCCTTTTCCATCTACATCATCAACCTTCGCCTATCCCAGGAAGCTGTCCCACCTAAAGGGGAAAAGAAAAAAAGTTCTTTTCTCAAGAGCTGTCAGCTTGACAGCAAACAAGTGATTTCAAAAGCGCAGTGAATGGGTGGATCTAAAGTGCAACTCCCAAGCAAAGAGCATTTAACTCCTGACAAGCTGGGCTTTGCTCTTGCACTCTTAACAGCTCCTGAGCATTTCCGAGTTGGCCAGCGTATCCTTCTCCCCTGTGACAGGCCTTGTTGTGCTGAGAATTGCTCAGTTCAGCTTTCCTAGGCCAGAGTCAAGAAGCGGGATGCTGTTTCTGAGTCTGGTTGATTCTCAAGAGCGTTTCCACAGCTCAGAAAGCCCCCTTTTGTCCTCAGAAACCTCTGGGCCTGATTCTGTTACTCGCAAGGATGGAGTGGGCTACCACAAAACATAGTTTTAAGCTACCTTTACACAGCCAGTATTTGGGGCCATGCAGAGCCCTGTCCGACCTCTGGTATAAGCTAGAGCAGTCTCAGCGCTGCTCCAACTCATGTTCAGCTTCCCCATCCTGGAAGGGCTGGCTAAGCCCCTTCTTGCTGTCAAAATGCAGCCTGGCCCTCCATGTCTCTTACCGAAATACAAATTAAAAGCCTGGAGCTTTCTAAAACGTCTGACCTGCCAGCCAGTGTTCCTGCTAAACTGCACGGCAGCACAGGTGATTAATCAGCCCCCCACCCCAGTCAGCTCCGGAGCCCTGAGCCTCTGAATGGGCAGGGCTGATTAATCACCTGTGAAGCTGTGTTGCTTAGAGGGAACACTGCTACCAGCACACACAAGAGATGCACTGAAGAGGGCAAAACTCTTCCTATGAGCCCTGCAGAACATCCTTTCATGGCTAGCAGCCTTTTTCCCTGCTGAAGAGCGCTCTGAAAAGTGATTCCACTGAAATTTTCGACTCCCCAGACTCATTCCCTGTACATATTTCAGAGGGAGGGGTCACAAACTCTGAGGATACGCTTCAGCGTCACAAAGGTACCCAGGTAGCTAATTCCCATATTGCAATAAGAGGAAGGATCCTAAATGCCTCTGAGGATCTGGGCCTAAGACTTGGGTTGCCAACACTCCTAGAGCAGACGGCATTGCAGTACATGGTGTCTGGTCCATCTGGTGAGGAGACCTGGCAAGCCAACCTAAGACTCTCTGTGCTGTGCTCCTATTAATGCTGGGGCAATGGAACGGTATTATTCACTATTCCAGCATCAGCAACACACATGCAAACTCAGTTACCCAGGGCTACGCCAAATTCTGCTCTCAGAGGGACCTAGACCACAGGCTTTAGTCAACAGAGGCTTTGTCGACAGATACTGTCGACAAAGAGCATCTAGACTACTGCCAGAACTCTGTCGACAAAAGGCGATTATTCCTCGTAGAATGAGGTTTACCGCCGTCGACAAAACTGCCGCGTTCTGTCGACTTACTGTCGACAGAACTCGGCGGCAGTGTAGACGTAGGTATAGTTTTGTTGACAAAAGTCCACTTTTGTCGACAAAACCCTGTAGTCTAGACACACCCAGAAATACCAGAGGGCATAAAAAGCCATGCTGGGTTCAGAGAGGCAAAGTCTGTGATCATTAAACAGGCTCCTCTCTAGAACCTGGGACTGAACCTAAGTCTCTATTAGTCCTCTGGCTGGCAGCAAACAGCTGTGAAACCAAGTGGCAAAGTGTGTGCCTTTGAGCAGGCTCCCACATGGGTGCATGACCTACTTGCTGCTATCGGTCTGTTAGCTCAAGAGGCCCAGGTCTGTGCCCACTGGTTACTCCTCAAGAGAGCCGTACGATTTCCTGCGATGCCATTTCTGTTCATTCGGTTTGCTTTTTCAGAAACCTAGGAAATTATACACAACAACTCTATTAAATGAACATTATGTTGGGTTGCAAGGGCAAAGACTCTCAAGTTAGGCAATATCAGAATTAAGATTAACTGGGCAACCTTACTTCAAGCCCCTTGTGCAGCCGCATGCTGATACAGCTTTTAACTACAGGGTCACATACTTTTTTTTTCACCGGACCCCATCCTTAGTCAATGTACAGGATGGACAGTGCTCCTCGAATGAGCAGTTATTCTCTATTTTATTTTATCCTCATGGCTCCGGGAAGGCCATATGGCTCATTTGCTGAACACTGCTCAAACTCTGTTCTAAAGACAACAGTATTAATTTCCTCATGGGCTTTTCTAGAGTGCTCAGTACCACAGGATGTGAGTGCTTCAGAGGCATTGCACAATTTATTTTCATAGGCTCTCAGGTCAGCCACACATAAAATGAGGAACACATGGTTGGTGACCACCTAATGAAAAGTCTGATGAAAGCAGCTTGCCCGGCGTCACGTAGGAAATCTGTAGCAGAAGTAGGGATACAAGCCAATCTCCCAAGCCAGCATTCAACAGCATTAAGCGTGAAATGTTTTTTCCCCTCTTTCCTATAATATGACTCATTTGCTACACACCTTTCAACTTCTGTAACAAATGACCTAGGACAGTCTAATTCATTGCTCTACAGGGGTTCACTCCGAGAGCACTAAATGAGGCAGGGGTCCTGTGGAAAAAATTAGTAGGCACTCATGTTTTGGAAGATTTATCACAGCAATGGGCAATCTAGGCTAATGAGCGGGGGCCCTCCTCCATCTCGGTGAGCCGCAAGATTGTTGTAACCAAGATGGGCTCCCGCGATAAAGTAGTTTTGCTCACTGTGCTGCGTTCCTAGAATTTGCAGGATGTACTGACTGAACCGTAGCGTTGTGATTGGGTGCAGAGGGAACACAAGGTTCTCATAGTGTTGTGTGCCATCAGCACGCACCTCACTTCACATGCCTTTGCTTTTCAGGCGTGTCGATTTAGTACTATTGGTAAGAAAAAAACCTACATGGATGGAAACCAACAGAATCTGGCAACCCTGCACGTGGGTAACAGTAAACCAAATGTCTCATGGGCCAGAACCTCAATGGGCTTCAGGCAACCCTTCGGCCGCGGGTTACTCACCACTGCGGTATCACAATGCATACACACAAGGGGATCAGATTACGGTTGCACAGACAATCCTATTTCTGTCATAGCCTAACTTCTGAGTGCTGGACTTTGCAACCATCACCTTCTTTTAGGCTACGTCTACACTGGCGGCTTCTTGAGCCACAACAGCTGTTCTTGTGCAAAAACTTGCAGGGCGTCTACACGGCATGCGTATTCTTGCACAAGTAAATTTACAGTCTAGCATCGGAAAACAGGTCTTCTTCCCGAAGAGTTATTCTCTCCCCACGAGGAATAAGCCCTGTTGAGCAAGAGGGCAGTGTAGACAGGCAACATGAATTTCTTGCGCAAGAAACCCCCATGGCTAAAATGGCCATCAGAGCTTTCTTGCGCAAGAGAGCGTCCACACTGCCATCGACGCTCTTGCGCAAAAGCACATGCCAGTGTAGACACGCTCTTGTGGAAGACTTTTTGTGCAAGAACTCTTCCACAAAACAGTTCTTGTGCAAGAAGCTGCCAGTGTAGATGTAGCCGTAATGTTATTTTTCGTGGTCAATTTCCTAGGGGGTTAAAAACAGGGAATAAACAGGAATTCCATCGCGTGAGCTCTTGCTTACCGCTCCGCAGGCCAGCAGCAGGGTGGGGATGTTTCGACCCACCCTACAGAACTCAGCCACTTGAGTTAATGGAGTAGCTGGTTCAAGTAGCAGGACTCCACCAATGTTGGGTTCGTCTCCGTGGAGACAGAGCTATCTCAGGGGGCTGCTTACCTTGCGCGCTGGATGAACTGAGTTGCTTTTTCTGCATACTCCGCAGCCAGACCAGTCAGGTTCACGGGCTGTTGGACAATGGTGCCGTTTTCAAAGAGAGGAAGAGCCACCTTGGTGTAACAATCTCTCCCTGGGCTGCTGGAGAGAAACCAACAAGCCCCATGAGTAATGACGGAGGCTTTCTGAACAGAAAGAGCAGGCCTGCTGGTGCCCTGATGCCAGAGGGGTCCGTTCGCAATGTGGCTCAGTCTCAGGTATTTCCCTCGTATTCGATGTGCCAGAACCTCAAGACTCAACTCTCCGGGGTTTTGGCTCTACTTGTGAGACAGGGGACCTGAACTCGGGCCCTCAATATCCCCTCCCACTCTGGGAAAGTAAACACGTTTTTGTTACCACAGGGCCGCCTGGAGGCTCCAGGGCCGCTGGCTGTACAGACTCTCAGGGAGGGGTAGTTCCTGGGGAGCTGACAGTCTCAACAGATGGGAACGGAGGCATAGACAGACTTACCCAAGATCACATGGGAGGGGGCTGCGGCAGAGCCAGGGACTGAGCCCAGATCTCCCATGTCCCCAGACAAGTGTCTTAACCACTTCTCTCCCTTGGATCCCGCTCAGCCACTGACTTTGGCAGCAGCTGGCCAAGGCGGCCGTGCTCGCTGGTTACCTCTTCTGGTTGGTGCATGAAGGTGCATTGACAGGCTCCTCCAGGTTTCATTGGCCTGAGGAAGGTTTGCCACAATGCCAGGGGAGGAGAGGGCAGGGGGTTCAAAGACCCCCCCAAACCTGCTGTGTTTAAAACACGCTGCAGGGTGAGAGGGAAGAGTCCCTCTGCAAGGGGAAAGGAGAGGGCAGTGAACATCCACCCCAAACCCTTCATCTTTACAGCCCCTGCCAATGTCTCATTCCCAGGATCCACTGGGAAGCATTTTCCATTCAGCTCTGACATTTCACAAGAGAGAGGCCTTGGGTCACGCCGGCTCCCGTCAGAACCCAGGCCGGAGTTCACCCCACCAAAGAAGCTGTACCTTGCAGCTGCAGAGTGTCGAGGGCATGCCGGACAGGGAGGGAGGTTGTAGCCTGGAGTGTCAGTGCAACCCATGTCGTGACTGTAGGGAATCCCAAAGTAATAGTCGAAACCTGCATCCAAAAGAGCGTGTTAATGTGTCTGCAGCTGCCTGCTGGGGATGTTTGCCTTTTATATACTGTTTACGTAGTTGTTGCTGCCCAGTTTCCAAGCTCAAGGAAGGGAACAAAGTCACTTCTGGGCAAAAGAGCTGCTTAGACCCTGGTCCTGTAAGAAGAACCACACAGGCGAAGGCTCGCGCCCATGGGGCTGTATGGAGTTATGTCCAAGAAAAACAGAAAATACCGGACATTTTACATATCCAGTATTTTCTGGGTTTTTTACCAAACAGAGGACACAAATACCGGACTGACTGGGCCAATACCAGACACCTGGCAACCCTAGATTTAGTTCATGTTATAACAGGATGAGGCTTCGTTGAGACTTCATCATTTGCACTTTCCTGTGGGGGTTTTTTCCCAGCAAAATCCTCTTTTTAAAAGGCTCTAATATGGGAGACTGGAGCGAGTAAATAGCACAAGAAAAGGGGCTTTATTCTAAGGATGAATTGACAGCAACGCTGGACTTTCTGCCAAGGGAAGATGGACTTTTTGGGTCAACTCCACCCAGAAATAACTCCACCCACCCCACTGAAAGCAGCCGTTGGTGTGAGCTTAGACACAGAGAGGTCTAGAGCGGAAATATCCCCTACTCCACCATGGCTACCCAAAGGAACCCACACCTCGCCGACTGCACCCCCTCTCTGCCGACCCATGGGAGCTTGGGAACTGGCATCCCCACTCAGGAGCTAGAGCCTCTCTTTCTGCAGGGAAGTCAAGTCCCTGGCCACCCGGCAAATCCCTTCTGTTGCTGTGGAGGTGGGCAGTCTCCTGCACCGCCTGCCCCTTCCCTGCCGTGCGGCAGAACTCTTCCGGCTCTGCACATGAGCATGAGCGGAAAGGGTAGCACAGTATCGCTGCAGACGAATGCAGAGGAGCCAGCTCCTGGCTCCCTCCTCCCTTTCTGACGGCAGTTACCCAGGAAGAAGGAGAATGGGCTTAAAAAGAGGAAGGGACAGTGGGAAACAGTGTTTACAGTAAGCTGTGCACTTGTGCGGCCACTCAGGAGAGAGTCAGATGCTGCTCAGCTGATTAGCAGAGCGTCCACCGCTAGGTTTTGTATTTTTATTGGCAGGGCACAGTCACACAAGTAAAAATTATTCCGCACATGGGTGGGAAAAAAGCTTCACATGGATTTGAAAGATTAGAGGGGATATTGGTGAGAAACAAAAACATGTCTTGGGTTTTACAACACAGTCTTACCACGGAAGTTGGGATGATAAAGGCCGCTGTGTCCTAGGTGCCATTTACCTGCACGGAAGCAACAGAAAGTCTTTTCAGCAGGAAAGCTTTGCATGTACTAATAATTACATAAAGTGCCCAGGGCCTGCCACTTAAATCCAGTAACAAGAGTTGATGTCTTTTCAGATCCAGCTTAAAACAGGTAATTTTACCAAGAGCTCCATTCCTTAAGGGTGTTTGATTTCAGAGGAATTGCATAAGATAATTCTTATGTTTTCTCAAGTCTCTCTCATTGTTAAGCCCTTGAAAGCTCTGCCATTCAGTTTTTGAAGACAGGACGTTCTACAAGGTTCTGAATGGTGCATTTGCTGAACTGCCAGATATAGGTTTTCACAATCTGGCCCAACATGAAAACCAATGGTTTTAATTATGAAGCTTTCGCTATTCTGGACCATATCTTGCTGTAATTTTGCATGGAAAACCACCTTTGAAGTCAAAGAATAGTTTTGCATGTAAGTCAATGTAAAGATATGGCAAGATGTGCATTGAACTAACTGAATTTCCTGGTTTCTGTGACTTTCTTTTATTGCAATTTGAATAGCTCTGAATGAAAGTATAAGATTTACTCTCATTATCCACAGATGACTGATTTGACACACTAGAACGACTCCCTTGGAAGTTGGTACAGAACTCCATATGTTTACAGTAGGAAGGTCAAAACTTACAGACCATTGACACAACATAGTATAACATAGCTTTTCATGCTAGCACAGGGTATTGCATCAAGGAATATTCTGGTCTGGGGACCCAGAACCATTCTGAACATCATCAATATTTTGATAAAAAGTTACCAATTGTAGGGGAAAAAACACTTTCCTGAAGCAATTCGCCCATTGGAGGGGGCCAAAAGTTTAGTTCACATCATGAATTAACCACCCAGAAAATTACACATTATTTTCTTTTAAAATATCACAGAACTGCCAAAAGGGAGGGGAAAAAAACCAGGAAAAAAAGCAGTCCTTTAAGTTCTTCTTTACTGAATGCATGGGTTTCAATGTAAGGAAAAGACGCCCAAGCAGTGGATGGGATCCTGTATAAAAAGAGAAAGGAAGAGAGAGAGAGACAGAGACAGAAAGTAGACTGGAGAACATACACCAAGCATCTTGAACCATATAGTTCAACTTGCTCCTGGACCAACCTGCCTCAGTGCTATCCCAGAATGGACTGATCCTGGAGGTGAATGAAGAGTGAGTTTCCATGGCACATTTCAAGATTTGACCTGCCTGCTAGCAAGGGAACTGTCATCCAGTGTCAAGCGAGATGATGCTTCAAATGATGCAGACATCCCGTAGCCATGATGGTCAAGCTCCCTTGGCTGAACCACCATCACCATTAGTTAATGCTTCAGTCACAGTAGCCTTCCAAAGCCCCAAGCGGGATTAAGTGGTACAAGGTGCTGCACAGACCACAGAGGCAGACACAGTCCCCACTCCCAAGACTTTACAACATAAATGCTCATATAATCACTTGCGGCCACACCTAACATGGAGTTGAGCCAATAAATTAGCTGCACGGTCGATCCTGTGTCCCCTGCTCAGGGTGCTGCAACGATCTTTATAGTGGGAGGTGCTGAGAGCCACGGACCCTAACTGTAAACCCTGTATAGAATGGAAACCACTTCCAGCCATGCGATTCCCAGCACCCTTGTTCTAGTGCCCTTGCTGCCACTGTCAACATGAAACAGAACCAAGTTAGTGAGCCGCATGCAGCGTGTTAATTACCTATTACCCCAGTGATGTATCCTGCATCCTTCAGAACCTCAGCTAACGTAGTCTCATTGAGGGGGAGGCCACCCACGGATGTGACAGCAAAGTTGTGGGTCACTCCATTGCGAATGCCAAGCCTTCCTGTGAGCAGGGAGGCACGGGAGGGGGAACAAGTGGATGCAGCAGAGTGAAAATCCACAAATCTAGAAGAGAAAGAGACAGAAAGTACCTTAGGAGTTGTGCCTGCAAGGTCTGGCAAAGAGCTGAAAAAACTGCCTCTCTTTGCTGACAAAAACTGACAGGGACCCACATGCTGGGCATTGTTCCAGGAGCCCAGGGCTACAAACCACACACACGATTGCCATTTACTTACCACAATCACAAGTGCAAATGATTGTGCTGTCCATGTTAGTGGCCAAGAAGATGCCCTGTGGCCCGAAGATAGCTGAGTTGAATATTCCTACTACCATGAATCTATCTGGCTACGTCTACACTGCCCTCTCTTGTACAAAAAATATGCAAATGAGGCAAAGCGTGGAATATCACCGTGCCTCATTTGCATAATTAATGAGGCTCCATTTTTGTGCAAGAGGCTTTTGCGCAAAAAGGAGCTGTCTACATGGCTCCTTTTTGCACAAAAACTTCCTCTTGCACAAGAGCTGTTCTTCCGCTTTTTTTCAGGAAGCTCAGGGTTATTGCTACAATGCATTGTATACCCCGGTAAAAAGGTTATTAAAATCATTTTCCAGCTGAGATTTCTCTCTGGGTTCTTCACAAAAAACATGGTATGATTTCCTCTGTGATTACCATAAGTTGTATTTATCAATGGCCTTAAACACGAGACTCCTTATTTGAACCAGGACCTGCCTCTAAATATTTGCTGAACAGAAGAAAAGGCTTTACTGCTAGGCAGTTGGTTCATGCAAATATCTAGCAGGTGTTCCTAAACTGTAAAAACCCAGGTTCCCTGCCACACTGGCCTGAAGCTAACCAGTGTCAGCGTGAAGAACAAATATGTTGCAAACCACCAAAGTCCTAAGCAGTTATGCTCTGTTCACTGATTTCCTGAGCATCTGTGCAGGTTTTCCGATCTTGATGCTTAGTCAAGAACTCTTCCGTGGGTCACCACCTGCACCTTTGGGGGTTGCTGCTGCCGCCTGCAGACCCATGCCATACATAAGAAGGATACTGGGCACTTGTATCACCCCTTCTGTGGGAGTTCTCGAAGGTTTAACAGACACTAAAGCTGGAACTATCAATGGGGTCTTAGGAAGCTAGGTGCCCATCATCCTTTTGAAAATGCCAGCCTGGAAGCTCAGCATCACAACCCGTGTGGGGTAAGGAAGCATTATTCTCCCCCAGTTGCTGAGAGGGAAAGAATAGTGAGGAAAGATACTGCCCAGGGCCACCCAGAGTTTTGTTTCACATTCCTGGGCTTTAAGCACCCTCCCCGTTCCCCCTTCTCCAACCAGCTCATGGCTGACCTGCCTAATCCAGACCCTTTCTAAGGCAAATGCAATGTCTTTTGGCTCTTCATCCTTCTGGCCTGTGCCAGGGCCCCTACAGTGCCATGCCCAATCACCCCCAACTGGTGAGGCAAAATCCCTCCTCTTGCTATTTTGAGGGCATACATGATGTGACTCATGGACCGCCCTGGGCCGGGGCTGGGGGGTGTCTCAGCATTGCGATGAATTTGACCACAGGATGGTTCTCATGTGGGTCTCAGACAGGATGCACTGGCACGTACTGTTGCTGTAAGAACTAGTGAGAACCTCTGTTCATTTTACTGTTGGACACCTGCCATTTGGTATCATACACTCAGTACATGGAAGACTCAGGAACAGTCAGATGCCTCTTTGAGGCTTACCTCATTCCTTCTGAAGCCATCCGATCCAAGTTAGGAGTGTCTTTGGTTTCTGCCCAGTTCGCCCCAAGGTCCCCCCATCCCATGTCATCTGCCAAAATGACGATGAAATTCGGCTTCTCTGCGGTCCTCTTCTCACCCACACAAAGATCTGAGAGGTAATAGAAGAGCCCAGCTAAACAGCCAGCCAGCAGCAGAAGTGTTTTCAGGAACAAAATCTCCATGGTGCTGTGGGAATGCCTCCTGCAGACCTTTATTCGGAGTGAGTCGGTGGCAGTGGCTTATTCCTGCCACACGCTCATCTGAGAGCTCCCATTGTCATGCGTTCCTTAGATGTGATTCAGCTGTTCATTGCCACCCAAAGCCACCCTAGGAGTCACGGTCTCTGGATGGTGCTCAAGAGATGAGCCACAGAACCACAGTACTGACTTGTGAGAATCTGGAAATCAATGGAAGCCTCTCTCTCTTTTCCATTGGCAAACAGCAGACATGCTAAGTGAGATCTTATAGGAAGTCACAATAGTCAGACTGTCATTTAGTAATTGTGGGGTTTCACTAAATATGCAATGAAAATGATAATGTCTTATTAACATATGGGTTTACTGTTTTTTCCCCAAGCTTCTTTATCCTGATTCCAAACTGTCTCCACGTTTTATAAATGACTTAGTCCCAGGAAGCATGACATTTAAATTACTGATGTTTGCAGTAGAACGCTCTAATTTGGCCTTCTAAAAAGGACGTTGTCCATTTTTCCAAAAGAAGAGACAAACGCCGAAGTTGAATGATGTTGAACTGTTCTTTCAATTCCATAAGGGAGACACCTTTACATTACTGCAAATGTTCCTAGGCAAGAAAAACAAAAGACTATTAACACTGGAAAGAGCTAGACCTTTTTAGACTTTACCCTAGTGAGCGTAAGAATTGTTTTTCTGTGGCACAGACATTTCCTTTGCTTTGCAATTTTGCTGTCAAATTTAAGGTGGTTGTAACTCCACTGATAACTACTCCAATGCCTGGAAACAAACAGGCTGTGTCTACACTGGCAAGTTATTCCGGAAAATCAGCCGCTTTTCCGGAAAAACTTGCCAGCTGTCTACACTGGCCGCTTGAATTTCCGGAAAAGCACTGAGGATCTAATGTAAAATCATGAGTGCGTTTCCGGAAAAACTATGCTGCTCCTGTTCGGGCAAAAGTCTTTTTCCGGAAAACTGTTCAGGAAAAGGGCCAGTGTACACAGCACAGTAGTGTTTTCCACAAAAAAGCCCCGATCGCGAAAATGACGATCAGGGCTTTTTTGCGGAAAAGCGCGTCTAGATTGGCCATGGATGCTTTTCCGGAAATGCTTTTAGCGGAAAACCTTTTCCGTTAAAAGCATTTCCGGAAAATCATGCCAGTGTAGACGTAGCCACACAGTGCCCATTTTCCCTAATCACCACGTATCAAACATACAGTCTATAATTGGATAAACAATCAAGCCCTATTTCTTCTTATACAATTAGGAGTTGAAGATCACTGGAGAGGTAATTTTGCCTAGATTTACCATGTGATCTCAGATTTGACTTTTGAGCATGAGGTCATGGGTTCAAAAAACAAATTAGATAGATTCCGGGCGGATAGGTCCATCAAAGGCTAAGAACTGAGATGGTCAAAGACATAACCACATGCTCTGGTTGTCTCTAAACTTCTGATTCCTAGTAGCTGGGACTGGAAGACAAGGGATGGATCACTTGTTAATTGCCCTGTTCTTTTCCCCCCCTGAAGATCTGGTACTGGCCACTGTCTGAAGACAGGACACTGGGGCAGATGGACCTTTGGTCTGACTCACTATGGTTGTTCTTATGCCATGTGGTGTTACTAATCTGCAGACAGGATTTATGTGCAGACTTTCCACCATTTTTAACAATTTACAAGGACTAAGCTCAGTTAATAAAACTCAGGGTTTTTTTTTTTTTTAAATTAATCTTGATTTACACTGAATAAACCCACTCCTCAAACAGAGCCAGGCTTCCTTGTGTGACACAGCATCTTATCCCAGGAGAAGTGCTGTGGATGTTAGTAGGGCCAGGCATGGAGTTCTCGCAATGCGACACAATCTACAGCACAGACAGCAGTGCTGGGCGCAGGGGAGGCTGGAGAAAAGCTAACGTAGTAGCTGTGCTGACGAATTGTCATGAAAATCAGTGCACTGGCATGGTAGTACCTAGGGACAGATTTGGTCCAAGGAGACGTATAAAAAGGCATCAGAATTAGGGCTAAGTCTGCATTGGTGCTTTACTGTGCTGTCGCTTTCTGGCTCAGGGGTGTGAAAAAACACACCCCTTCCCTCCCCCCCACTATAAAGCAGTGTTTCCCAAACTATGGGCCGCGGCCTGATACCAGGCCGCAGGAAAAAAGTACTGGGCCTCAGCGTGGTTGCCGGGGTGTTCCGGGCTCCCGGAGTGCCTGTGTGTCACAGGGTCTCCCAAGCCTTTGGCCAGCCAGGGCGGAGTCTGCAGCTGGATCTTCCGGCTCCCGGCAGATGTGTAGCTAAGGGAGGTCGGGGGGGGGGAGGAGGAGAGAGCCGGCCATCAGAAGCAGCACTGGCCGAAATCGGGGCAGACCAGGGAGATTGGGGGAGGAGCAGCCAGCAGAAGCAGAGCTGGGCAGGGGGCTGGCCGGGGGAGATAGGGAGGAGGAGTAGGGGAGAAGCGGCCGCTGGAAGCAGGGCTTGCCTGGGCCATCGGGACTGTCCGTGAGAGATTGGGGGCTAGTGGAAGCAGGGCTGCCGGGGGGGTGCAAGGTCGGTGGTAGGGAGCTGGCCGGGGAAGATGGAGGGGAGGGAGAAGCGGCCACCGGAAGAGGGGCTGGACGTGGGCAGCGGGACTGGCCAAGGGAGATTAGGAGGAGAAGCGGGAGAGAACTGGCTGTCCGGGAGGGGATTGGGGGAAGTGGGGCTGGCCAGAGGCACAGCAGGGGGAGCGAATTGGCCAGAGGGGAGCAGGACTGACCCGGCCATATGCGGATCTCAGGGCGCAGCTCCCCCCCTCCCCCCCCCACCGCAAAGCACGAGTGAGTCTGGCCCGGGGATTCTATTGTGCCAGAATCAACTTATTTGAATATTCATCATTTGATTAATGAATATGCAAAATATGCAAATGAATGTTACTGGTCCTCCAAAAGTTCGTGAATGGATTTACTGGTCCCCATGTCAAAAAGTTTGGGAACCCCTGCTATAAAGGACTCCCAGCTACCACTCCCCTCATGAAGGCAGGTTACCTAGAACAGTGTTTCTCAACCTTTTTTTTTATAAAGTACCCCCTTTTCCAAAAATAAAAGTAAGTACCCCAGTACCTATAGTTTTCAGACACAAAATCTTTTTCTACCATTGCAACACATTTGTTTAAACACCCGGGCGGGGTGATGAAATTCTGGGGGATAAAAAGTACAAAAATAATAAAATGCTGTAAAACTTGAAACAAAAGTTCCATTTTTTCCAAATTTCAATTGTGTTGATGTACCCCCCAGACTTCTCTCGAGTACCCCTGAGGGTACTCATACCACTGGTTGAGAAACAGTGAACTAGAGTATTGCTGTGCTTTCAACTTGTAAGTGTAGACAAAACCTAAGAGAACTAAGTTTGGCTGAAGGCAGATCTAGGGGACAAATGCCCGTAGGGCAAAGAGAAACTGCCCAAAGTTACAATTCAACATCTAGTGGAACATATAGCTGAACATATAATTTAAGTTGAAAGTTATGCTTTAACTAAACTGACTAGCCAAAATTCACCAAGAAAATGAGCTGATGCTGAAGAAACCAGTATGAATTTCAGGAGATGGTCATGAATGAGATGAAGGGAAGTTGATGTAATCTACAGGACTTCAAGCTAGTTATACAAAGCCCTCAGCACAAGCCTAATCTGCAAGGACAACAAGAGTGATATCAGAGGATGAGACATTTGAATGGGCAAAGAACTGGTTCGAATATCAAATACAAGGAGCACTGTGAATATGAGCAGATTGAAGTGGGCAGAGAAAGCTAGATGAGTCCAGCTACAGCCAGTATTATGACAGCTGTTTCCAGTTGTGTATCAATGCCCTTGAGGAAAGAATGTGCAGCTGATTATACAAAACTTGTGGGTCAGTCAACACAACCGAGGAAGGCAAAAAAATTCAGAACGATCTCGATAAACTCAGAGGAAGAGTAAATAAATGAATGCTCAAAAACCAAAGAGACCGTGAGATTGCCGAGTAAAAAAAGAGAGAAAACACAACAAGCACCAATGTGTAGGTCAAGAATTTAGCAGCTGGCAGTGGGGAATTAATCATCATTTCCCAGCCAAATTCGGTACTAAGTTTAAAAAACCTTAGGACTGCTGATCAGCAGCTTTCTTTAGTCTTCTAACTTATACTAATAAATCATTGTCACAAATATGACTTTGTGTTGTTATTTAACACCTTAGGTTATACTCACACTACGCTGCCACTTTCCTCTGAGGCTCTCAAAGCTCTCTATAGACATTCATTAACAAAGTGTGTGAGCTACAGAACAGCCCTCCAGATGCACAGTCAATCCAGGGTCACACACAAGCCATTGCCTGAACCAAGAGCAGACCTCAGGATCTTGACTCCCATTCCTATGCATTGACCACAAAACCATAGTCTCTCCCTCATATATTATGCTACCAAAAAGAACCTATATCTGATAGGGAGCTAGATTGAATTAGCACTAAATTGTAGTAAGATTTATGGGCATAAAATTCCTTTAGAAAGATTTTGAACAAATGAGCCCAAATTGTTTCCTGCAGGGTTCCACAGATTAAAGTTACTGCAAGTCTCTTTGGACTTCCCTGACCGATATAACTGTTTTTTCCTATTATTTGGGTTGGATGTTTTAGTTAGCTTTTTTTCTGTTAATGGAAAGAGAAGCATCAGAAATAAGTCAGATGTCTCTTTTCTCAAGTCTTTTTTCTCAGTGTACCTTGCAGAACACTTTAAATATTGCCTTGTGTTCACAGAGAAACATCCCATAAAGTTTGCCAGATTTCATTTTAAAAAATATTTCTGGAATAAACCCTGTTGTATAATCATTTCATATAGGGATGTAAGCAACTAGTCGACTAGTCCCTCAGTTAGTCATTCTTCCCCCCCACGCTTGTGTGTTAGCACTGCGTTTAACCATTTAACCAATTAAACAGAATTTTACATCCCTTGTCTACTCTAGAGTTTTTTGCTATTTTACAAACATCACAGAGGACATGTCTACACTGCCCCTTTCGGGCTACATCCACACCGCAGGCTTCTTGCACAAGAAGCTTTCTGCAGAAAAGATCTTGCACAAAAACTTATTGCGCAGGAGCGTGTCCACACTACAAAAGCGCATTGCAAAAGCGCTTTTGCGCAAGAGAGCGTCCAGACTGCAAGAAAGCCTCTGTTGCCCGCCCACACACACCTTTTTGCGCAAAAACTCTTGCGCAAAAAGGAGTTATTCCTCGTAGAAAGAGGAATGCCTACACTGCAAAAACCCCTCTGTTGTTTTGATTTACTGTAAATGTACTTGTGCAAAAATGCGCTTGAGGTGTGGACACTTCGTTTTTTTCCTGCAAAAATGGCCATTTTGGTGCAAAAACCCTGTGGTGTAGACGTAGCCTCAGTGCTAAAACTTTAGTTGTTCAGGAGTATGAAAAAAAACAGATTTAAAAAAAATATCTTGACGATTTGGTAACCTTTTTTTTTTTTTTTTTTTTAAAGCCGATGGGAAACTCAGTCACACTTGCAAATCGCCTCTTCTACCCTAAGCAATTCTTAAACCATATGTGTGTCCTTGCTGGAAACACTGCCTGTACTCATCAGAGAGGAAGCTCACACTGCTACTATTGTAAAAGGACTGAACCAAGAAATTTAGTTTGCTCAAAGCTGTTAAAAAAAGCCCTAATTCTAAAATCACCAGAAATCACGCTGACATTCTGATTTGACACACACAGCTAACTATTCAGAAGAAGCTGATACACTGAGCCCCCACTGTTTCCAATGTCTGCAGCCTGGGAGTGTAGAGGTGTCTGATCAGACGGCTCTGAAGGAGACGGTGACCAGGAAGCCTCCTGGGAGAAGCCATCGTGAGGCGAACGGGACGTCAGGGATCAAAGTGTGTGGATTCTGTTGGAGGTCAAAGAGATGTTGTGGGAGGATCTGGGAAAATGTACCTTATCTGAACTTTGTCAGCTTTCAATTCAGTTCAGAAAAAGGACAAAGGTCAGAGGGGTCTTTGATTTATCCAGCCCCTCCCAGCCAACCCACAGTGCTGCAGTCAGGCTATGCTTCCCCACACTCAGAACCAATAGCCTGTTGCTACAGCCTCTGGGACTTTCCCAGGCATCCAGACCACACACCACTTCTTGGTCTTCTGCATGAGGTCAAGTGTACTATCATATAGATGTATCCTCCAACGGGACGCTGTACTTTGCCTTGTCCATTCAATAGTCTGGTAGGTATTTATATCTCAGAGTTCCAGGATCTTGGGCCCTGATCCTGTGGGCCACTCCATCAGGAGAACCCAGCGCCTATAGATGGTCACCATTCATGTCAGTGGGCACAGTGGTCTGTGTTGCCTCACGACTTGACCAGCAGAGTAACTTGAAGGATGGAGGCTATACTGCCTGTCTCTTTTGCAGAAACTCTCCATGCACACGCCATCCTAGCCACACGCCCACCAGCCTTCCCATCCTAATAGCACAGTAAAGTAAATAAGCAAAGTTTAGCATCACGAGAAAAGAGCCTAATCCGCATTTAGAGTAACAGCCCATGAAAATGTGTCCTTGTGGTGCACCAAGGGTGCAAAACAGGTAACAGTGCTCTTAGCTGAAAATGCCCAAGCAAGGTATCTTTTAAAATTGTATTTGGGAAAAATCAAACCCTGCTGGTAGGATATGTCCTGCTAACAAAAGGGCTCCTGGCTTTGCCTATCAAATCTCACTTAGCACGAGTGACCTACCACAATAATGCATTGCCACACCCTCACCTGACCAAGCTAACTGCGTGTTCAGATAACCAAGAGTGAGGCTAAAGTCTTGGGAGAAGTTTCAGTTTGCTGGAAGGAGGTAAGCAGGTATAATATGGCTAAAAAAAGCCATCCAAATCATTTTCAAAGGACATTGTCCTCTCTGAGGGTGTGTCTACACTGTTATTCTGAATTTCAAAATAGCATGTCTACACTGCAGGGAAGTCTCAAAATGAGTCCAAGGCAGGCTTCTCTAATGTGGATGTGCTATCTCGATTTAGAGCCCCACGAGGTACTGGTGAGGAATAACTTAGAATGGCCCTGGTAAGAGGCTATTTCGGAATAGCAGAGGTGGAGCATCTACACACTCCTATTTTGAAATAGGTATTTCGGAATAGGCGTTATTCCTCATAGAATGAAACTTACAGATTTCAGAATAAGCTGTCTTATTTCGAAAGGCTGTGTAGACACTCACTTTGTTATCTCAAAATAATGGTGCAGTGTAGACGCATCTTAACTGAAAAGGAAAAAGTCATTGAGGCCTATACCTATCCACTAGGATCTGATTACACTGCTTGAGCCTCTTAACCCTCAGGGTATGTCTACACTGCAGCTGGGAACATGTCCATAGCTGGGGTAGGCATAAATGCACTCAGTCTGATGGAGCTACTGAGCTAAAAATTGCAGCATGGCCACTGCAAGCACAGACAGCAATGGGGGCTAGCCTCCCAAATTCAGGCTCGCGGATCCCCAGGGTACGTTCTTGGGTGGCTAACCCATGATGCATAGGCCATACTGCTACTTTTAGTGTGTTAGCTTGGGCAGAGTTAGCACATCTTTACATGAACCCTCAGAGTCATTAATAGAGATGTAGCACAAAGTACAAAGAGAACTAAAACATGCCTACGCGACAGATAATCTGTGCCCAATTCTCCATGCCCGACCATGAATCATCCAAACTTCATAGTCAGCAAAATGCTATAGCGTGTGCTTTTCCCCCGGACTTCAATGGGATTCATGCAAGGGCTTAAGTTCTTTGGGATGGGAACCAGCTCCCTGCTTAACGTCATCCGGCCTGAGGAAGTCTTTGTGCCGTGGGCTGGAAGCCCTGCGCCCTGGTTCCTCCACTATTAGGCTGGATTTGGGAGCACTGGCTTGTGGCAATCGGGGAAGCTCTGTGTGCTGTCCTTTTCCACAGGCACTGTCCCTGCGCTCCCATTCATCACGAACCACGGCCAATGAGAGCGGTGGGGGCAGCACCTGCAGGCAATACCAGGGTGCAAAGCCGCCACTGCCCAGGGGTCATAGGGACGTGCTGGCCACTTCTGGGAGCGGCACAGGACCAGGGCAAGCAGGAACCTTGTCTTAGCCCCGCTGCCCCACTGACTGGGAGCTGCCTGAGGAAAGCGCCCCATGTCCTCTCCTGCATCTCAATCCCCTACCCCAGCCCTGAGCCCCCTTCTGCACCCTAACTCCCTCCCAGAGTCTGCACCCCCAGCCCAGAGCCTCCTCCCGCACCCCAAATTTCTTGTCCCCTTCCCCACCCTTCACATTCCAACCCTCTGACCCAGCTCTGAGTCCCCCTCCTGCACCCAAACTCACTCCCACAGCCCACACCCTCACCCTCTATGCCAGCCGTAAGCCCGCTCCAGCACCCTCACTCCTGCCAAGGCCCCACACCTACACCCTAACCCCTGCCCCGAGCCCACTCCTGCCCTCCAAACCCCTTGGCTCCATCCTGGAGCTCCTTCCTACATCCCAAACTCCTTATCCCCCACCCAGAGCCCGCACCCCAGTCGGAGCCTTCACCTCCTCCTGCACCCAAACTCTCTGCTCCATCCTGGAGCCCCCTCCAATATTATGAACTCCTCCTTTTCGGTTCCATGCTAGAGCCTAGTGGAAGGCCTGAAGCCCGCGCAGCAAGGCTGTGTGTGGCTCAGGACTGATATATTTTCTGGGGATCAGTGGCCCCTGATAGGAAAAAGGTGTACCGGTAGTTCGGAATAGGAACGAGGTGTACCGGTAGTTCGGAATAGGAAGCCTAATCCGAACTACCTAGTTCAAGCCGCGTGTAGCCGCGGGCACGGAGTCCGAACTAGAGGACATTTAAAAATGGCAGCGCCCGGCAAGATGCAAATGAAGTCCGGGAAATTCAAATCCCGGGCTTCGTTTGCAACTCCGGTTGCCTACATTAACCACCCTAGTTCGAACTAGGGTGGTAGTGTAGATATACCCTAAGAGCCTTAGCATGTTGGTTTCTCACCTGGAGCCATACATCTCTTCCACTGCCTCAAAACTATTTGCACTGTAACCCACGGAGTGAATGACGGAGGATCGGGCAGGCGATGAACTCCTCAGAAAGATCTTTTTCACCCACAGGTCTTTAGTAAAGAGGAATCAGAGAGATGGGACATATGCTGATGTCTTCACTCAGAGGAAATGTCCTTGAAAGTCAATGGCGTGAGTTGCCAATTGAAAGTGAATGGGAGTTTTGGGCTGAGTTGCCAATTGAAGTCAAAGAATGCTCAAGATTGTTTCTCCGGGATCTGATCATTTACGCCCCAGAGCTGAGCCAGGGATTCTATGGGGCTACACAACCACTGAGAAATGATATGTGCTATGTGAAATGAAATGGGCACTGCAGAATGAGTTAAAAACTGAACAAAGACCTTGATTTATTTCCTAATTTTTGTAAGTCTTAAATCAGATTCCTTAAAGTTCTTTTGAATCCCATGTGAACTAGGGCAGAGTTAATTTTTGTGTTACAGTTTTTGATTATCATAGCAATGTGGCAAGTCTCCACCATCCATAAGAACTGCAGAGCAAACAAGATAGGACTGTTTTATACCCCATTCTGGTCTCAATGAAGTACTATTATCTGCTACAAGTAGGCAAAATCATTGACTGTAAACACAAACAATGATTAATGGTGCAAGGCTTAAGAATACAGAAGGAGAGCTCTGCTTTAAGTCACAAACAATGGGCGTGTGGTGAGGGATGTTGAGATTAAAAAAACAAGAACAACCACAATCTGATTGTATCAATGACACAGTTTGTGTGCTTAGAGAACAAAGCATTGAATGCCTCCCTGGCCAGAAATGAACACGGAAAATAATGTGACTCTTTTAATTGGGGCTACCAGTCATTTTTCAAGCCCCAAAGGTTCTTTTTTCCACAAGCTGAATAATAGCCTGAAACACAGACTTCTTTGGAGACAAACCCTAAAGAATGGACCTTTTTGAGTCTCCAAAGCTAATCACATTATCAGCCAAGTTGATTTAGAAAAAGTTTAATTTTCTCTTGCAAAATCCCTATATGAATCCAAATGCTGGCACAAGAAGCCATACTTTCTGCTTAGCCACAGCCACCACAGATAAAATGAATGCAAGCCTCCTCATATGATTCAGGCCAGGTCTACTCTACACCCAGAAGGTTCGCTTAAGGTCTGCAACTCCAGCTACATAAATAATAATTACTAAACCTGCTAAAACGAACCCTGGAAGATCAACCCCCAGAGCGTTGATTCTCCAGTAAGTGGAGACACGGTCTTAGCAACATACCTGCCGATTACACTGGTTTGAAATCTCTCATTTTAGTTCCAAGGTTACCTTCATTTCATACAAATTTGGTTTCCTTTCACTTTATTCTGGAAAAATACTAACTTTAGGAATAGAGAACTGGAGCTGAGGTTACAGGATGAGTTATTTTTATAGCTGCATTTCCCAAACTGTGGGTTGTGACTAGGGAGAGAGGAGAAAAAGAAAATGCAAGAAAGCCAGAATAAATCCTACGTGAAGAGGCACCTGTACTGCAAGGATGCATGGGCTCCGCTCACTGCTACAGCAGTTGTGGCCTGGCTCACGGAGCACAGACTCGCAATACCATTCATTCAAATGTGGCCAGTCCAAATTAGTCCGTTCAACCTTTTGACTCTAAAGGCATCACCTAAATTTGTGTCTAGTGCACTTCTGGGATGGCTCTTTGGGCAACTGAACCAAGACAAACATAATGTCCACATCCTGTTTAAAGTTCAGGGCAACTAAGCAATCTGAGACAATATGTTCTGCATTTGTACAGTACCTAGAGCAACAGGGACTTGCTCCATGACAAGGGCTCTTAAGTGCTACAATAATACAAACTATAATGATAAACGCAGCACTACTTCTCAATGTGAATTTCATGGTAGATAGTCCTGCCTATATTATTATTTGATCGGGTTTTTTTTTTACATTAAAGGCAAGGAGAATCTTTTTTAAAAATGAACAAAAACAAATGATTTTTTTTGTAATGGATTAAAAGTGAAAGCCACACTCAGACTGTCAGTTTGTTTGTCAAGGCTCCAAAAAGAAGACCTACCATTATTGTGGCACTAAAAAAAATAGGCACCAATTAGTCTTTTAAAATAATTAATCAGTGACTGGACACTGCTAGGAAAATGCAACACTTGCAGGAGCTAACCATTATTTTTTCAAGACAAGCTTACCAGATTCCCTCCTTATAGCAGGCTGGGACTTCCACTTGCACTGTTATATGCACCATCCATAGGATCCTGTCTTGCATGTCTTTCTAAACTGCACACATGCCAACTGTAGTTGAGAATTAAAGAGAATGCTGAATGCAGCGGTTTCAAAGCAAGCAGGTTTCTGATGAGACGCCAGCAGTACCTAACACGCTACAAACAGAGTGGAGGGGGGGGGGGGTGAGAGAAAACATTGCTTCCTTTGTTTTACACAAATATCCATTCTGTCTCTTTATCACACAGAGATGCAAGGGTGTCTACACAGCAAAGTTATTTCGGAAAAACAGTTGTTTAAACAAATGTGTTGCAAAAGAAAAAACTGTGTGTCTGAAAACTAGGTCCTGAGGATACTTTTTTTTCCAAAAGGGGTACTTTATGAAAAAAAAAAAAAGATGGAGAAACACTGATCTAGAAGCCTGCCAGAGCTCTTAGCAGAACTCTTGAACCCGTGGAAGAGCCACTCTAGTGGTGACGAAGCCTTCACAAGCCCTTTGCCCTCTCTAGGGATATCCTCTCCGTTTCCCAATTGACTGGGTGAGGCGACAGGACTTTCGTTTTCACATGGGCTCCACCCAGGCCTCTGGCGCTGAAGATAATACAATCACTCCTCTTAAAAAAAAAAATCCTCCCCAACCAGCCGCCCCCGGCTGCCCCACCTGTGTAAGAGCCCAGTGGGGGAGCAGCATTTGCAGGAAGAGGATGGCGGGGAGCACAGCCCCCCCTCCCTGCCCCCCACATGCACCACCCCACTGCAGCCCGCCTGCCCCCCACATGCACCACCCCACGGCAGCCTCCCTGCCCCCCACATGCACCACCCCACTGCAGCCCGCCTGCCCCCCACATGCACCACCCCACTGCAGCCCGCCTGCCCCCCACATGCACCACCCCACGGCAGCCTTCCTGCCCCCCACATGCACCACCCCACGGCAGCCTCCCTGCCCCCCACATGCACCACCCCACTGCAGCCCCCCTGCCCCCCACATGCACCACCCCACTGCAGCCCGCCTGCCCCCCACATGCACCACCCCACGGCAGCCTCCCTGCCCCCCACATGCACCACCCCACTGCAGCCCCCCTGCCCCCCACATGCACCACCCCACTGCAGCCCGCCTGCCCCCCACATGCACCACCCCACGGCAGCCTCCCTGCCCCCCACATGCACCACCCCACGGCAGCCTCCCTGCCCCCCACATGCACCAGCCCGCCCAGGATTGCAGGGGGCGCAGGGTGCAAGCTGCTGACTCCGGAGGGGGAGGGGGGGGGGGAAACCCGGCTGCGCGGCGCGCGCCCTTGGCCCCTGCCCCGCCCGCCGCGCTTCCGGCGGGGACTCCGGCTCGCGCCCACACCCACCCGAACTGGAAGAAACCTGTTCTGCCCAGCCCGGCTCCGCTCCGCGCCGGCTGCACGCGCTGGAACCTGGGCGGCGCGCGCCCGCGCCCATCAGCCCCCGGGGGGGGGGGGGATGCTGCTGCCGGGCTCGCGCCCGCCGCGCGAAAGAAGCGCTGCCCGGGGAGCGCCGTGCTGGGGGGAGCAGCGGCAGCATCCGCCCCCCCCCTTCTGCAGCAGGGGCCGTGCGGGTGCATCGCAACCCCTTTTGCAAGGGCGACAGCATCGGAGGAGGGGGGGCCGCAGGGTGGGTTATTCCCCCTGTGCAGCCCCCCCCCCCCTTCACAGTCACAGCCCTGCCCCTCCCGGAGGGTCAAGCGGCAGCAAAACCCAACTTCTTGGCCTGCTGCGCTGGGGTTTGCGCGGCAGCGGGTGCCCGCGGGCGGCTTTGCGCTGGTGCGCGGCCAGCAGGTTGGAGCGCAGGCGGCTCCAGCCCGGACGCTGGGCGTGGGAGCCGCCAGCAGCCCCGGGGAGGGGGTTCTGTCTGGGGCGTGGGTTGGGAGCAGGGAGCGTTTGCCCACCTATCCCTGGAGTAGCAGCTGGAAGGATGCTGCGACTGGGGGGGGGGGGGGGAATGTCCGGCAGGTGTCTGCTCCCTCTCCACTCACAGTTCGGTGAAAATGCAAAGCTCCCCCACGCAGCCTTTCCCCGGCCATCACCACGTACACGCGGAGGGTGGGGGGGCACCACTCTCTCGCTCCCCATGTGCACAGGACCATCACCCTCGAGGAGGGGGCGACCTCGCTCCAAACTCCGGCAAGAGGAAGGGGTGGGATGCAAAGCAAAGAAGAGGAGTGGCCGGGGGAGGCGTGTGTATTTGGGGGCCCTTTTGCGGGGGGGGTGGGGGGGCTGGGATATTGGGGTCGGGCAGCAGGTGCTGTAGGACCACCCCTCCCCCCTTCGCACGCTGACTTTGGGCCGCAAACTCTGCTTTCCCCCCGCCCCCTAGCGCGCACCCCTCCCTGCAGCGCCCGGCGGCTGGTGCAAGCCGGGACCGGCGCGCACATGGCGCTGCTGAGCAGCCGCGCGCGCCGGGCCCGCCGGCAGAGACCGGCTCGAGCCGGTATATAAAGCTGGGGAGTGAGCGGCGGGGACAGCAGCCGCCGCAGCCCGGGCAGGAGCAGCGCCAGGGCGGCACCCGCCGGAGCCAGGCGCTGGGAGCAGCCCTGAGCGGGGCTGGCATCTCGCCCCCGCTGCTCCAGCCAGCCCACCCACCCACCATGCGGCGGCCCCGCTGCTGAGCCAGCTCGCACCCCCGCTGCAGCCGGGGGGGCCCTCCTCCCCGCGAACCCGGTAAGTGAGACCCATGCGGGGGTTCCCCAAATCCCAACCAGGAGAGGGATTTTTGCACCCAAATTTTTTCCCCTATATTTTAACATTGGATTGGGGGGTGCACATTTCCAGACCGCTTTCTTCCTAATTTCTCCCATTAGTGATGACCTCTAGTGCCCAAGATCGGTACCCCCCCCCCCCCACCGTATTCCTAGTGCCCCCCACTGCGG
The DNA here is from genome assembly GCF_049634645.1 of Pelodiscus sinensis. Classification (NCBI taxonomy): domain Eukaryota; kingdom Metazoa; phylum Chordata; order Testudines; family Trionychidae; genus Pelodiscus; species Pelodiscus sinensis. The sequence continues at coordinate 23,243,399 of NC_134730.1, read as the reverse complement.
GGGCGGGTGTCAAGATTCCTCCAAAGTTTGGAGCAAGAGGTGGGCACTCCCCTGCTTTCACCCCAGGGCAAGTTCCCAATGCTCTGTACTTCAGCAGCGTCCTGTTCCTGATTCGGTCAAGTAGAGCCATAAAGCAAAGCCATTCATTCTTACTCAGCAAAGCATGGAAGTCAGTGGGGGCATCCGCTTGTGTTTAGCGGATGGACAGGAAGGCATCCTCCACTGCTTTGTTGAATCAGGGATCTATTTTGGAGAGGATCCAGAGTGCATAGGAAGAGCAAGTAAAGCAGCACTGAGATCCAGAGCAGAAAGCATCCTGCATGCTTTGGGGAGGGTACAAGATTGGTGAAATCTGCCAGGTGGACCTGAGTGCTCCATTGAAGGAGGAAAAGCAGAAAGCTGCCATCCTATCCACCCTATGGCTCAGAGCATCACTTCTGCTAGGTGCCTACACAGCACAAGTTGGCCCTAAATCATTAAGGTTTGTTCCCAATCCCCATTTTGTAAAATGTTTAGGAAGCTATTGTTATTTGACATAGTGCTGAGAACAAATATCTCCAACCAGTTTTCTCTGGCTGGATTTAAATAGTGACAAATGAGTACAGCAGTGTGATAGGAAAAGTATACATTGTAACTTTATAAAACCTTTACAAAAACAAGCCCCCTATCAGTGTTCCTTCAAGCCAGCATCAGTGTGAAATGCACTTTTCACAAGAGACTTGCTGTAGCATCTCTGAAATCCATTATAATAATAAGTTTCCCTAATTGTAAACTACTCTGGGCAGTGACCATCTTCTGTTAAGAAATCAAATTGCATATTGGGGCCATTGTTGGAAATAAATAATGATTAAGTAGTTGCCATTTCTAGCGAGCTGTAAGGAATTTGGTCTTTGTGCGTACAGTCACTAACTGTACTTAAGTGATTTACAACTTGAATGGATTTGACCCTTTGTGCTTAACCAAAGAAAGCAGGTCATTTTCTTTAAGTCATCAAGTCTTCAGTACAAACAAGTCCTACTGCACTCTTCAGCCAAGTAGGAAAAGTTGTGTTTGCATAGACAACATGTCTCCTAGCACAGGTTTACTCTTCAGCTTCCAGGAGTGTTATCTTCATGGAGCAAGGGGCAAAACTGTAAATCCTTAATCACAGTTAAAAATTAGATTTTGTAATTAGTCGGTGACCTGTATCAATGCCCTGCGACAGCTTTTTCCATCTTTTCTTGAAGTCCATTTTAATATACTTACATGCATGTCCTGAATATCAACATGATCGACTGGCCAGCTTTTAATGAATAGATCACAATCTAGCAAAGAGTATGCCCTACATACAGATCTGTTACACTAAAAGGTGTGTCCGTGTTTCAGTTTGAAATTCATCCTTGAACTCTAAACTTAGCCTGAAAATAGCATACAAAACCTAAACAGACACCTTAGGGTTTTCTCCCCCTAAAAATGTATGGATTTTTTTGAACCTATGCAGGTAGAAAGGAGGAAAAGAAATCATTGTGTAAAGATTTTGGGGGTGGAAAAAAGCAGAGATACAGCAACCAGCTGGGAATAGTTCAAGATCCAAGGTTGGTATTAGCCTTTTGTGCCACTATAGTATCTAGAGGTCAGGGTCCCGTTTTTCTGAGCACCGTACAGTAAGAGGTACAGGTTTAGTTCAGCACCCTCGGGATCTGACCAGTGCCTAACCACAGAAAGTCAATATTGTCTAGCAGCATTAACAGTACTTCCACTGCTTACTGGGCTCTTAGAAGACATTTAGAGGTAGATTAGAGCTAAATAACAGCACAGAACACTGAGAGCCCGCACTGGTAGCTGAAAACAAACTTTGAGATCTTGGGAAACCTGGCTGCACCTATGATAAGTTGACAGCAGAATAACTAAAATACTAGACCACAGATGTTGCTGAATTAGAGAGGTTCAATCTGTAAATAGGAAGAACTGACACCCTAAAGCAGTGGTCCCCAACCTTTTTTATATTGTGGACCAGCACACTTATTCAAAAACGGTTGGTGGACTGGCACTGAAATATCTGCATATTCATTATGGTGATTAATACATTTGCATATTCATTGTTGTAATTTTAGCCCATGGTATATCAGGCAAATCAAAGAGGGGGGACATGATAATTAACAAAAATTTGAAAAACTGCTGCACATGTACTTTTTAAAAAACCAATAAAATAGTTAACACTTGTTAAAGCAAATTCTCCAGCCCAAACCTTTTGCTTCTACTGCACCAGAATTAAAGAGGCAGTAGGTAACAGGTCTGATGGTGCTGACACATTCTGCACATTCATATTTTCCTACGCATTTCATAATGAATAATAATAATGTGTACACCTGCCAGCTGGGAGCAGCTAGAGGCCAGGGGGAGGCTCCTGCTGTGCAGGGAGGGAGGAGAATAGGGTCACAGGGACAGCCACGCTCCACGTGGCCCCAGCAGCTGGCTGTGTAGCAGCTGCCAGAGCTAGAACTAGGGCCAAGTTGAGGCTGCCCCAGTAGGACAGCCTCACCGTGGTCCTGGCTTCAGCTGCAGCTCAACTGGCTGCCCACCACCCCACTCACCCTGCTGCTGCATGGATAAGTGGGCTGGAAGGGAATTCCCTGGGGAATGAGCAGGGCTAAATAAAAGCCCTCCATCTCAGTGGGCCGCAAGACTGCTGTAACCAAGCTGGTCTCCACGGATAGGACAGTTATGCTCACTACGCTGGCGGACACAGAATTTGCAGGTTGTGCCGACTGAACCGTAGCAGCACTTTGGATGCAGAGGGAGCACACGGCTCTCACAATCAATATTGTGTGTAGACAACATGCACCTCACATTACACACCCTTGCTTTAAAACTACTCAGATGAAACTTTTACCTTGTGTGGGGGCAACTGGAAACAAATGCCCACCATTGGTATAGACCAGGATGTCTCTGATTGCTCTCTGCCCATCCTACTCAGAAGCACAAGTCACAGCCCTTCTCAACTAGCAGGAGAATCGATATGACAGAGGCCCTTGGGTTTTCAGTGGGAGCTCCAGAAAGAGAAAGGACTCTCTGCAATTCTGTATGTTGAAAGCTTACAAAATAAAATGGAGTCTTAACTTACTCTGGTTAGCTGGCAACAGGGACTCCATGATTCGTCTTGATGCTGTCACGCTCATTATAATGTCAGTTTTCAGAAAACACTACAGAGTGATGTTTGGAGGCATCGTTGGAAATGAAGATTAACCCTGGGTTGGAGGGGGGGGGTGCATCTTTTTCTGTTGATTTGTTTTGAGACATAGTAGTGCTTGGCTTTTTAAAGCGAATAGGCCATGTTTATCCCTGGTATAGCTCCACTGACATCAATAGAGTTGCATCAGAATGATTTGGGTCTAGCTTAATATCCTGTATGGCAGGGATTCTTAACCTTTTTACCTTCACACTTCCCCTGAAACTGAACGTCATGTTCACACCCCCCCGCCCCCCGGAGCCATTTTGTGCACGGCCTAGCCCCGCACCTGACAGGAAGCTAAGGGGCGTGGCTAGAACGATAAGAACTATTGTAGTGTGCCGATCTCTAGAAGTTAATTAATGTTTATAATTTTAATTCATAATATTGATTATGAAGAAATCTAAACTTTAGAATTTTATCCAGTGAGAAGGCAATTGCAATATATTTTCTGGGAGGCACACCTCACTGGTTAAGAACCCCTGCTATAAGGTATCACACCACTCCAGAAACCATGCTGTCATGTTTACAATAGGACTTTTTTATATGTCTATGCTAGTCCTAGCCTGCAGAAGGTACCAGTGGTGAATGTGAAATCACCAGATGCATGACTGTTTCACTGAGCACTATTTGCGATACCTGGCATGTCACAACTTGAGACTTGTGCAGGGGGGCACGTGGTTTTCCTTTATAGTGTGTTCAGTGCCCTCCTTTATTAGTGCTATGAGTGTTCAATCCATCATGCTGAAGCAGAGCGTTCTTTCTGTTTTGTGGGTCACCTTTAACTTCCTCAGCATCGAACTCATCTTAACAAATCTTTCTTACCATGGAAAAAGCTTCAGAAATTGACCAATGTTTCCTGGCCCCAAGAACCACGAGGGGGCTACACCCATCTCCAAATTTATGTTGGCTACTTGAGGGAGAGGTGAAAGAAAACAGGTTTTTTTCCCCCTATCTTCAAGAGGTTAGGTTGATGATCCAAGTCACTCCACTCTCTTTCCTTGACTCTTGGCAGCCATTCAGGAAAGCATTTCATGGCTTTAAAAGCCACAAGGAAAAAAACAGCCTCTAGATGATTTATGTACCTAACCAATTCTGCAGAGACCATGTGGAGCTGTGCAGGGGTCTGAGACCACCGAGAGATCCTGGAAGAAATACAGTAGAGAAGTTTCAGCCTACCCTACTACTTTAGTTTTTTGGTAAAGGGCAGCAAGCTAGCAAAACGTAATTGTCAGGATACCGTTCTGAAGTCTGTCTCATTTCATGAGCCCTGTGGGCTCTTCTGCATATTTTTCCATGAACTGCATTTCTTCTGCATTTAACTTAGATGACTTGGGACCGCTTGTCTTCATGCCAAGTTATAAGCTTCTGGTTCATGATTCAAAGGCCCCACTAGCAAATCACTCCTATCTCATAGAAAAAAGAAACTTCTGGAGCCCCCATGTTTAAACTCACAGCAGCAGAGAAAGTGCCTTTCCTCACCAATACATTATGCCATGTTATAATTATTAGTCTTATTAGACTTTGTAAAAAAAAAATAGAATTAAAAAGATGCCTTGTGTTCTCTCTCTTCCAGATTAAGAATGACTGTCAAAGCTATAAAAATGTTGTGCGCCACTCCTAATGTTTATACGAAAGTGCCTGACGGAGGATGGGGGTGGACTGTTGCTTTTGCTTTCTTTGTCGTGGAAGCACTTACCTACGGTATTATAAAATCATTTGGAGTCTTCTTTAATGATTTGATGGAAAGCTTCGATGAAACCAACAGCAGGATATCCTGGATAATTTCAATATGTGTTTTTGTACTAACTTTTACAGGTAAGCACATGGTACATTTTCAGTTTGAACTGAAAATTATTAAGGGTCAGTGTGGCATGGCACTAGTGCACCCATATAAATATTGGAATTTATACTCATTCACATCACACTTAATTCAGAGGAGGGAGAAGTATATAAGCTATCGGTGATTACTGTAGACTGCATATCCCACGATCACAAACCATAAAGAAAAAGGGAATAAACAGATAAGTCATTATTCAGCCCATCCTCCACTCTACATATCAGTTCCTTTTCTTAGGCCAGGAAGGTAGGCTTCAGGTATGCAACACCAGCTACATAGCTGGAGTCAACATACCTACCTCAGTGCCATCTGCACAGTGAGAGTTCGACAGGAGCAAATGCTCCTCTCGGCTTCCTCACCAACGCCAACTGGGGGGCTCCTCAGCGTTCGATTTAGCGGGTCTTTATTAGACCTGCTAAATTAAATGCCAGAAGCTCTATCTCCAGCGTGGCAAGTAGAGACATGGCCTTCGTCTCTGCTAATTCCACAATTCACTTCTGCATTTTTATTCTTAACTACCACAAGACCAGGGATGCAGAAGAAGATCTGGGCTCTGTACATGTCTTTGCTTCTGACTTCTTGTGTGAGCTGTACAAGTCATTTAACTTCTTTGCACATCAATTTCCATACGTATAAAGGGGGGTGGGGTTATGATCAGCACCAAACTTTTGTTTTGACTTTTAAGTGACTTACCATACATTGCTGGTAAGTGCTATAAAAGTACAAAAGGTGGCATTGTAGCTCCACTGAAGTGGGAGTTTTGACTTCAATAGGACCAAGATTTCACCCACAGTATTTATTTCAGGCTCCAGAATTGCTCCCTGGGTATAAAATGCTTGCAGAAGTGTGGATAGAGTAGCAAAGGTATAGGGTGTATGAGTAACTAGAGGGATTGAAAGGAGGTATAAATGGGGGAGAAGAGATCTGAGACAACAGGAGTTAGACAGAATTGTCATGTTTTATGCACTTCTGTCCCCCTCACTCTCCTACCCCAACTTTGCAGCTCCATTGTCTACAGTCCTAAGTAATCGTTTTGGTCATCGTCTCGTGGTGATGGTCGGAGGTATATTGATCAGTATTGGAATGGTCACAGCCTCCTTTGCACGCACAGTTGTTGAGATGTATATCACAATTGGCCTAATTTCTGGTGAGTTACTTTCACATTTCTCAGATACTCCATCTACTGGTGAACTTTCCAGCAAACACAATTTAGTAAACTAAGATTTCCTTATCTTAAACTGACAACTAAAAAAAAAAAAAACCAACCACTCTTCATCTATATTACTTGCACTCCTCCCAATCATTGTGTTCTACTTTTTCTTTCCTTCTATACTTGGAACCATCTCCCACTTACCAAGCAATCTCTCCTTTCCTTAAAAGCCTTTTCTTTTTCCACAAAGGCTTCCTGTATCAACCACTTCAAAACTAATTTCTAACTCTCTCCCACAACTTTTGCCATGTTTGATTTTGGGAGCGCTCTTGGGGAGGGGTATTGGATTTTAAGATTTCAGGGGTATCAAACTCTATGATTTCTAAAGTCCCATATGTGCCCTTGATTTAGAAAATAATTTATTTTGTGTGTGTATAAACACCAGCATTCAGCTTTACAGAGAATATTTGACTTGCATATGCACCTTGTTTGTGTGTCTACTTTCTGGAAGCTTTCTATATATTGTTGTCACATCAAAAGGAAGTCACATCCCAGAGAGAAAGGATGGACAACCTAGTGGCAAAGTCCCCTGGGGTTCAATTCTGAAAATTTTAAATGCTCAAGCAGATGTGCTGCGCACTGTCATTTCCCTGTGACTTCCATGGAAGCTGAAGGTGCTCAGCAATTTGCCGGGATTGATCCCTTGAATCTTTCTCTAGCTCAGTCCCCCAATGTAAATTGGGAATCAGGATATTTGCCAAATGGCATGGGCATTTTACAAAGAAATGTATTGCCCATGAAGTGCTCCAACCCTAGGGTGATGAACACCAGACACACACCTTACTAGGGCAAAACTCCTCCTGAAGACATTGCCCGAGTAAAGACTTCAAATTTTGTCTCCATGAAATTTTTGTAGAAACAGCTTAAATGACAATGTGCTGCATGCTGTTAAATTTAATTTAAGATCCTAGCTATTCTACTCACAAGACACTGAAATGTCCATTGAAGTTGGAGTTTATGGGAATGGGCCAAGGATCCAGAGCCACCAGGAGGCACAAAGTCTCTGGACAAGTAGCTGTAGCCTTCGGCTGCCTTCCTGTGCCTGAGAAGAATGCAAAAGAAAACAAGGGAAATCCATCTCCTTTTTTTCAAGCTGGAAATTTCCAGTTATTTGGGAGTAGGAAGTGGGTCTAATGGATCTTGGACATCCTAAGTCAGTCTGTTTTTCCCTAGGGTGCACTACATAATTGGCAGAACCAATACCATAATCTCGCCACTAGGAAAGCTGATTTAGCTATTCTAACATTCATACCCTGCTTCTTTCCTCGTTGTCATGACAATTTCTGGCCTTCATCCACAGGCCTGGGATACTGTCTGTCTTTCCTCCCGACGGTCACCATTTTGTCGCAATATTTTGACAAAAGACGTTCTCTGGTCACGGCAGTGGCATCTACAGGAGAATGCTTTGCTGTCTTCTCTTTTGCGCCAGGTATGTAGACCAAAATATTGTATGTGTTTATAAAAACAACACATTTCTGTGATCCTTCTATCAGTCCAATGAGAATATGACTGACACCTTCAACACAACTACATTGAGTTCATTGACACGTGTAGTTATTAGGCCAGTCCTGTTCTTAGGACAAAACTCTTGAAGGCCTTGCCTGAGTAAGGACTTCAAATTTAGTCCCCAATAAATTTGTGGATAAATAGCTTAAATGCCGGTGTTCTGCATAATGCTAAGTTTAAGTATAGACCCTAGTTATTCTAGTCACAAGACACTGAAATGTCTCTAACTTTCATTGGAGTTTGGGGGGCAGGGGGTACCAGGGACCAAGACCTGCTAAGAGAGACATGGTCTCTGGACAAGTTGCAGTAGCCTTCTGCTACCTTCCTGTTCCTGAGAAACATAGGAACCCATCTCCTGCATGATGTTATGGCATAAGAGAAATGATCTGCCTCTCTGTTATTGACCGAAAAAAAAGCAGTGTCAGGTCAGAGGCTTGGCTTTTTAGTCTGTCTCTGCTAGCTGAACAGGGTGAACAACACTCATGCCAGATTCATAGAATCATAGAATAATAGGACTGGAAGGGACCTCGAGAGGTCATCGAGTCCAGCCCCCCGCCCTCAAGGCAGGACCAAGCTCCGTCTACACCATCCCTGACAGATGTCTATCTAACCTGTTCTTAAATATCTCCAGAGAGGGAGATTCCACCACCTCCCTTGGCAATTTATTCCAATATTTGACCACCCTGACAGTTAGGAATTTTTTCCTAATGTCCAATCTAAACCTCCCCTGCTGCACTTTAAGCCCATTACTCCTTGTCCTGTCCTCAGTAACCAAGAGGAACAAATTTTCTCCTTCCTCCTTGTGACACCCTTTTAGATATTTGAAAACCGCTATCATGTCCCCCCCTTAATCTTCTTTTTTCCAAACTAAACAAGCCCAGTTCATGAAGCCTGGCTTCATAGGTCATGTTCTCTAAACCTTTAATCATTCTTCTCTTTAATCGCTCTTCTCTGTACCCTTTCCAATTTCTCCACATCTTTCTTGAAATGTGGCGCCCAGAACTGGACACAGTACTCCAGCTGAGGCCTAACTAGTGCAGAGTAGAGCGGCAGAATGACTTCACGAGTTTTGCTTACAACACACCTGTTGATACAAACTAGAATCATATTTGCTTTTTTTGCAACAGCATCACACTGTTGACTCATATTCAACTTGTGGTCCACTATGACCCCTAGGATCCCTTTCCGCCATGCTCCTTCCTAGACAGTCGCTTCCCATCTTGTATGTATGGAACTGATTGTTCCTTCCTAAGTGGAGCACTTTGCATTTCTCTTTATTAAACCTCCTCCTGTTTACCTCTGACCATTTCTCTAACTTGCTAAGGTCATTTTGAATTATGTCCCTATCCTCCAAAGAAGTTGCAACCCCACCCAGTTTGGTATCATCTGCAAACTTAATAAGCGTACTCTCTATCCCAATATCTACATCATTGATGAAGATATTGAACAGTACGGGTCCCAAAACAGACCCTTGCGGAACTCCCCTTGTTATCCCTTTCCAGCAGGATTTAGCACAGTTAACAACAACTCTCTGACTACGGTTATCCAGCCAATTATGCACCCACCTTATCGTTGCCCTATCTAAGTTATATTTGCCTAGTTTATCAATAAGAATATCATGCGAGACCGTATCAAATGCCTTACTAAAGTCTAGGTATATGACATCCACCACTTCTCTCTTATCCACAAGGCTCGTTATCCTATCAAAGAAAGCTATCATATTTGTTTGGCATGAATTGTTCTTCACAAACCCATGCTGGCTATTCCCTATCACTTTATTACCTTCCAAGTGTTTGCATATGATTTCCTTAATTACCTGCTCCATTATCTTAGATTGTGTAAGTTCCCTGTACATCTGACAAACTAAAAATAAGGTGGGTTACCACAACTACTTTACGGATGGGCTGTAACGTGGAGTCACTCTGAAAGATCAGTGGACATAGAGATTGAGGGGGGGGTCTCTCATGTAACCCAACTCCAAGATCTTGGGATTCTGAATGAGTCTTTCCCTAGAATTCCATAAGAATTTTTCTTGTACTGTAATTTTGGAAACTCGTATCCCATTTTTGCTTCCCCTCATTTAGCTAGTCTGAAAAGTGCTAGTAAGATAAATTGGCCATTTCTCTATGAATCAAATAATACAGTCTGCTGGTGTGAAGGTCTTTCAATTAGCGCAAAATACTCATTTTCAGTTAAAGAAACCCTTGTAATGAAAGACTTGTACGTAAGCACCAGCGCACAGTTTGAATAGAGATTCTCCTCCCCCCCCCACCGATTAACTGGTTTCAGGAGAGGTTAGGTAGGAAAGGAACTTTAAAACTGTGTTCACACACTCACTACAAATAATGCCTAATTATTCCCTGCATGTCAAAGTCCATCACGAGCGGGTTCCCTGTAAGCTGAACACTTGGGTAGCCGCCCAGGAGAGATTCAGTTGCTGCCCAGCTGATTAGCAGAGCATCCACAGCCAGCAGCATGTGTTTTTGTTGATGGTGCACATCTGCGTATGCTTTGGTGCACATAACATTTATTCCACTCACAGATGGAAAAAATTAGAGGGAACATTGACAACCAGTCCATGCCAGTTAAGAAATGAAAAGACTGTTTAGAAGAGAGGGAAAATCCAGTAGTTATGACAAGCCAGACTCTCGATACTAGACAACATAGACTGAGCCTAAACATGGGAATCTGGAATTCTGATAGTGAGCCATTGAGTGATCTTGAGTAAGTCACTTGAGACTACATTGATGCACTGACTTTGATTTTGTTTTAACACACGTATTTTGGAGGCTACCTGTTCTGATAACTAAAGTTATTTAATCATTTCTTCTCTGCTCCCTATTTCCCCAGCTATCACCTCTTTGAAGGAACAGATTGGTTGGAGATACAGTCTCATGATAGTGGGCATGCTACAGTTAGGCATTGTCATCTGTGGATCGCTGCTGCGACCGATCATTATTAAAGCACAGGAAATAGTGAAAGTATTGCCAACAGAAGAGCATACAGAGACTAAGTACATGCTTGAAAATGAGCAAACACGCACCTCACTAGATTCAATTGACTCAGGAGTAGAAGTATCTACCTCACCCAGCAGTGTGCCTGGAAACACCAAAGCAGACCTGAAAAGTGAAGAACCAAAGGAAACTGTACAGATGCTTGTTGAAGCTAGCAGCTCCCCTAAAGAACCAAAAATCCAACTACTGGACTTCTCTGTGATGAAAGACCACAGCTTTATTTGTTACGCACTTTTTGGTCTATTTGCTACTCTAGGATTCTTTGCTCCATCACTGTACATCATTCCGCTCAGCATCAGTCTTGGTATCAATAAGGATCATTCTGCATACATATTGTCTGCCATGGCAATTGCTGAAGTCTTTGGAAGAATTAGTGCTGGTTGGGTCCTCAACAAGGAGCCTATCCGCAAGATTTACATTGAACTCATATGTGTCATTCTGCTCTCCCTCGCTCTGTTTGCCTTCCCTTTTGCTTATGAATTTTGGGGGTTGATGATATGTAGCATATTTTTTGGATTCATGCTTGGAACTGTAGCAGGCACACACATTCCCATGTTAGCTGAAGATGATGTGGCTGGTATCGACAGGATGTCTTCTGCAGCTGGAGTATATGTGTTCATTCAGAGTTTATCTGGACTGGCTGGACCACCCCTTGCAGGTAACTTTAAAATAAATGCTTTTTGGAATGTCTGAAATCAGCTACTACTGTTGTTGATGCCTCTTCGTAATAACCACGTTGCAATGGGTTGGGGCTGTGGTTAGTGCTACTCTTGGGTCCTGGGCAGGAAGTGGGTGGGAAGATGAGAAAAATTTCTCTCTAACTGCCTTTCCAGCGAATTAGGAACAGTAGTGGTAGGCTCCAAGCAATGTCCCATCCAGCCCCCTTGAGCTGGAAAGAAGGGAGTCAGCACTACAATGTCTTGGAGCCTGAAGGACGGAAAATAGTGCACTGCTTCCCTGTTCCTGGTAGAATACTAAAGCTGGCATCCTTTCCAGGTTTTAGTGAAACATACATTCAGATGACGACTCATTTAAATAGTGTCTTCTAGCCCTACATCCTGCAAAATAAGTCAGCCCTTTTTTGGGAGCCATCAGTTAAATATGGATTAAGTAAACCCTTGATATTTTAAGGCTTAAAAGGGTACCTCCTAATGGTTAGCTAGCTGATTACCGGTACTTATCTTCAAGTTGCAATATCATAAAAATGCAATGGCAACTATATTGAAAAGTAGAAAGGGTGTTGAGTTAGTGGGATGGACAAGAAAATGGTAGATGAGTGTGACGTGATTTTTTTTTTTTAATCGATGTAAAATGCTTCTTCCATAGGTGTGCTAGTGGACATGACACAGAACTACAGATCAGCTTTCTACTCCTGTGCTGCTGGCATGGTACTGGGCGCTGTGTTTCTGTCCTTAGTAAGACCATGCAAGACGGTATTGTGTCAAGGTCAAAAGCAGAGCTTGGAAGGAAATGTGTCAGAAGCGTTACAAGAAATCCCAGATGACTTTATCGAAATGGATCTCGGAAAAATAGATGATTCAGGAAGAAGCTGTGACAGCAAGGCATAAAAAAGCCGGTCCTCATAAATCCAATACACTCTGTGTTAAAGCTGGGGAAAAAAACAAGTCAGCTCTGCTCCATGTTGTAAAGCTATATTTGAAAGGGAATGCAAAATCTTAATGTGAACAAGTTGCCATCAATGACTATTCTTTTGGAAAGATTTTTTTTTTAAAGTCCGCAATGGTAGGATCCATATGAAATAGGGCCATGCACTGCTCGCTACATAAAAATATACCTGACCCACATGAAGACATATGGTTCACATTCCTACACTCTGAATACATAACATGCATATCTCAAAGTTCTACTGATCTTAAATAGAAAACATAAGGTTGTATGCATAAAATCAGAAGTGATGCATGCAACTAAATCCATTAGGTCACAGTCTTTGTCATCGCTTGGCGAGCTTCTCAAACTGTAGATCTTCTTCAACCAACAGAATAAATAATACAGAAGAAATGATTTAATAACTAAGTACCGGTAATCTGAACTCTTGAATTTTCTATCAGAAGAACATGGACTTTTGTTTCAGATCTTTGTAAGAAGACTTGGGGACAGTAGGGTAGGCTAACTGGTTAAAATAGAATTATTGATAAACTGAATTTGTAGTTAACTTGAATTTTGTAAACGCTGGGAAGTTGGAGGTTACCACTTATTTTTATGGCCAGTTATTACTACAGATATTTCACTATAAAAAGTTATTTCTCTACAAACTAGCATCCTGATAACAATTTCTTGATAAGATGTATTGTCTTTAATTTAAACCAGTATTTATTATTTAAGTTATTCTAGGTTTGTTAAAAGCGATCAGATAAATAATTTGAATTGGAGAGAAAAATCTGATTTAGAAGATATTTTTACCTCTTCATCAATCCTTTCAACACCTATCTTGTAAACTCAGTGTTTTGTTTGTTTTTAAATCACAGGGTTGTTGTGAATGCTGCCTGATTTTACTATGGAGGTCTTAGACAACTATGCTCTTAAAATAATTCTGTGGTGGATATTCACTGAATATGAGCGACTCTTAATAGATTGTAGGTCATATCCTCAGCTGGTGTAAACTGATACAGCTCCACTGAATAGCACTAGCTGAGAATCTGGACCTGTATGATATGGACCTAAACACACCTACAACTTTCACTTACCACAGCTGCACAAAGGAATCTTTGCAGCACTACTGAATTAGCATGAATAAAATCACTGTGGCTAATACAAAATAGTAAAGGCACTTGACCATTACCAGTAACAGTTTACATTAGAATACAGTCTGTGTTCTTAAGCTTCTGTAGGCGTCACATAATTGGTCTACAATGAAAAGAAAATAATCACTGTGGACGCTACCTTGTTTCCATTGAAGTCAGTGAGGTTTTTTTGCCACTAACTTCAGTGATGGCAGGATTAGGTCCTTATTGTGTTTCCCATTTTATTACTGGTAAAGAAGGGAATTCTGAAAGACAACGAACTGGCCGTTCACTCACTCTTATTTTGGTAAGATTCCCTTATGCATTTTTATACCACTCGGCAACTCAGGGGGACAAGTACAAAGTTTGTTTGGTTCTAAGTACGCATACAGCTTGACATGTTTCTCTGCATTTAAGTGGAAGTGGCACTGTATATTAACTGCTATGCTAACATGTTTATGTATTTTATCAGCCATAGAAATCTGGGACAATCTGTAGAAGACTTCTCTCTTTAGGAAGGTGGTTTTGTTTAAACTGTCTTAGATGTCCAAAAAGAAACACATTCCTGCAACAAAGTGTCCATAGCAATCCATTGTTACTGCCTGAATCAGTGTGACTATGCTGCAGTTCTGTGTCTTTTTATATGCCTTCAGCACTTTATCATGAACAGCAGAACCTCGATGAGTTGCATGAATGACTGGAAGATCCACTGTAGGCAACTAGATTTTGTGAATTAGCGAGTAAGCGAACAAACACGATACTGCATTACAAAACTATTTATTTTTGTAAAGTGTTTATTTTTAATTTATGCTAATACTTCTGGCATGCTGGTAAATGTACTGTAGAATATAACTGTAAAATTAATGAAGTCTTAGTAATACGAGACCTCACTACAGCACTTTGCTATTATAAACTTATTTAGAAGTGGGAAAAGCCTCCAGGTTATGTATGAGGATTACCTGTTCTGCAGATTAACGAGGTTCTACTGTAACTTTTTTACAAGGATTTCCAATACAGATTCAGTAATAATGTAAACAAATGGCTGCATAATAAGTTTCTGTACATAGCATGAGCAGGCAAGTGCATGTGTATTCGTGCATGCATGTGTGTGCACAAAAGACCTAGAAAATGCAGGCTTTAATGCATTCAAAACAGGATTTGCTGGTTTGTTCTGTAATGTATTTAGTGAAGTTTGGAAGTGATATGAAATATTGAGTTTTGCAATAAATTTTTTTTAAAAACAAAATTTTTACCCCTTTTATTTCCAGATCTCTTCTGCATTCCTTACTCAAACAGTGCTGTGCTTCGAGTTGTCCTATAATAACCTTACAAAGTAAGACACAGCCTTGTGACTAAAAGGCTTGATTATTACGATTCCCTCTTTAAAAGGGCTTTCAGGAGTGCATTGCTATCACATGCAACTTGCTCAGATTGAAGGACCATGTTTACCCAGTGGATGGAGCAACCATGCATTCTTTAACATTGACTGCCTATGAAGGGGTCGATTAACACAGACCTTGACATGACATTGGGTGTTCTTGTAAAATTTGTACCACTATACTCTGAGCTATAATCAGTGCATCATTCTGACTTCTAGCTATGCTTTGATAACAAACACCCATTTTAGGAACATCTTGTCTTAGTGAATTAGACAAGAAAGTGTGTTATACAGTAAAAGCTCTGTTATCTAGCACATCAGGGATTCCGGTTAATCAAATGTTCTGGTTAACTGAAAGTTCTACTTTTACCCATGGAATACCAATGTACAAAGAATTATAATACAATAAAATGTATAAATAGTATACGTGTACTCATTAATCCATAGCAATCCTGTACTGCAGAGTTTCATGAAGCATGTAAGTGTATACAGTAGGAATGTAGTTGACTACCTGATAAGCCTGGGCTTATCGGGTAGTCAGGTTGACTACTTGCATTTCCCCCCACCCTTTGCTGCCTCTGTATCAGAGGCAGCAGGGGGCAGGAGCTGGTGCTGAGGGGAGCAGGCTTAAAAAACAACAGTAGGAGAGAATGGGGGCCAGGGGAGGCTGCCGCAAAGCAGACTCTGCCCGTGACAGGCATCTGGCAGAGCAGTTCCTGCCCACGGGGGGGTCCCAGTGAGGAGCTGGGACCCCCTGCAGATGGGCTGCTGCTACAGCAACCTCTGTTCACAGGCAGCCCCAGCTACCACAGATAGGGGCTGCTTTGTGGCACCTGTGTTCACAGCCAGCCTGGGCCACCGTGGCCAGGCGCTGCTGCCATGAAGCAGCCCCCATCTGTGGCAGCCAAGGGTAGCCTTGAACACAGGCTGCTCTGGCAGCAGCCCTTGTCCATGGGGGGTCCTAACTCCATGCTGGGACATCTCTGCAGACAGGGACTGCCGGACTCGGCACATACCGGGACTCGCACCGGGTCCAGGATTTACCCCCACTGTGGCTCTGCATTTTAAATGTAGTAAGAGCCGGCCCTGCCTGCGCGCCCAGCTCCAACGATGTTTAAACCACAGAGCTGCAGCAGGGTTAGCTCCTGGATCTAGCACAAGCCAGGACTGAGCGCCTTCCTTTATTGACTACAGTTAGCCAATTACCTACCTCTTTACGACCCCACATATCACTATGGGCAGTGCATGGGGTACACCCAGATCATGAAAACTACACTTACCATAATTTAATCTTTCTTTGGTTGAAATGGCACATCAGAATCTTGCAATGCCTCAGGGTCATCCTTAACATCAATCATCATTGTAGCTATAGGTAGTATAGGTCGGAGATTGAGCTCAGGAATGATCCTACACACATTCTGGAAGCTGCTTTCTTGAACAAATCCCTGATTTCAGCTTGCTTACGTGTCTTCTACTTCTTCTGCATACACGTAGAGTGCAGAATATGCACTTGCCTAATGTATCCTGGTTACTAGACTGGAGATTTATTTTGGGAAATAACAGAAATGCCAGTTAATTGAGTGCCAGATAAGAGCTTTTACAGTTATTACAAAGTAGCTGGCTGGTGCCTCAAAAATAAAATCATAAATTGCACAGGCTGTAACACTTCCTGAGGAATTAACTTTCTCTTCTGCAAAACCTGGGTTCTTATCACATTAATTTAAAACAATTCTCCCCACTCCCGCCCATAATCCTTATATAAAAGCTCATAGCATTAAAGAGGCCAGACAATTACTATGCACCTTAATTGCAACACCAATCCCCTTTCAAAGAATTATTGACCTTCTCCTGAATGGCAGATGTCAGAAACCTTGTAAGCTGGTTATTCACTGGTGGAGAAATCAGTGGCACTTTCTTAGAGTGACTTGCTTTATTACATTATACATCAGTCCTGGAACAAAGGTGATCACAAGTGGCATGTAGGCAAACCTTTTAAAAAAAATCCAGTTTCAGCTAGGAATGTGAAAGGTTAACCACCAAGCATCACTCTACCTGATTCTCCTTAATCTCAGGGGATGGAGCAGCTTGCCCGCCAGCCGGAGCAACCCCTGTCCACGGTGGCCTGGCCCAGTGCCCCCCACCACAGGTTACATGGTGGCTCCCCAGGAGATTTGCTGCAGCAAGGCAGCCTCCTCTCCAGGAGTTGGACTGGCAGGGGCTGATGGCTCTGCTTCTGGAGAGGCTTTGCTGCAGGCTAGGGACATTAAATATGGATGAATAGAACAGTCGATTAACTTATGAATTCTTATCAGAGGGCTAAGCCAGTGCGCTCTAGCCCCACTCCCAAAGTAGGGATGTTAAATTGAATGTAATCAACTAATCGAGTAGTAGATGGAGTTTCCATCCATTAGTCGATAAGCGGGGGAGCCGCAGTGCGATTAGCTCCCAGCCCAAGAGTTAACCCCGCTATGGCTCTGCCTTTTAAATGTATTAAGAGCCCGTTAGTGGCTAATACATTTAAAAGGCTAAAAGTGCAGCAAGAGGGAATCCACGCGAGGCTAGGACTGCTGATTCCTGGCTCACACGGGGTCCCCCCACTGCACTTCTGATGTTTAAATGTATTAAGAGCTGACAAGCTCTTAATACATTTAAAAAGAAGAGGTGCAGCATCTGGGACTAGGCGCGAGCTAGGAATCAGCTGCTTCTTGGCTTGCACCTGGTCCCTGCTACCCCCTGCCTGCCGCAGAGACAGTGCTGGGGGGGAACCAGCTTTTAAACCAGCTCCCTCTCAGACCGGTTGCCTGTCACCTCGCACTGCTGCCTCGGATACACAGGCAGCAGTGTGGAGTGGCAGGGAGCTCCTTGGGTGTGGGTGGAGCGCAGTGGCTGTATCAGAGGCAGCTGCCCCTGTCCAGTGGAGGGGCTGAGTTCCCAGACCTGGCACAAGCTGGAACTGAGCGGAGCTGCCTGCCTGGCTCCTAATACTTTAAATGCAGAGCCGCAGTGGGGAGACGTCCCAGACCTGGCATGAGCCAGGACTGAGCTGGGCTGCTGGCCAGCCTGCTAAAAAATTTACTGGGGGGGGGGGGGTGCATGTAGTCCATAGCATTAACCTGTAAGCTTTTGCTTATCAGTTAATCGACTACATTATTACATCCCTACTGCAGGCTCTGCAATATAAAGCTTCGCTAAGCTTTATACTGCAAAGCCCCTAGTGTGTGTAACCATGTAACACTGAGATTTTCAGCCATTACAGGTTTAACTATTTAACTGACTTTTTACATCCCTAGTTTCAACCCAATAGCCAATTTTTTGAGGAAGCAACTTTGTCACAAGAATGAACTCTGTTTAGATAGAAGTAGACCACAAACATGCTATTTGCAACAGCGTTCCCAAAAAGAACTGGCATTGCAAAACTATAACAGAGACTGCGCGTTGTTCACATGCTAAGAAACAGAACTTGTTAAACAGTGACATCTGGTGACTTCCACTATAACTTCTAAGTAATCCCTCACCCCTCACACCCCATATAGATTTAAAGTAATTTAATCTGATTACATGGGCCAGATTCTTAATTGCTCTGTATGTAGTCATTTAAAACAGCTCAAAGTGGGGTAAAAGCATTGCCATTCTTATTAGGTTACATTTCACATCCACTTTGCACTGGTCCAAATTACTAAACAAGGTGCAAGACAGAGACTATATCTGCAAGTTAATTCATTTATACAATTTGTTTCTTTCTTCCTCTGGTTGTCTGGTTCTGTAGGCCCAGCATCATCCCTATATCCGTTCATACATTTTTAGAAATGTTGATCTGTCTATCTATCCATCTGAGTCTGTTTGTGCAAGAACTTGTCCTAAACAGTAAGACACACACACACACACACACACACACACACCTCTGCATCAGGTTAACCATGTAAATGGTTACACATTCACATTCCTACACACACCTCTGCATCAGGTTAACCATGTAAATGGTTACACATTCACATTCCTAACCGGAATACTTGCCGAATAACCGATTGGACAGCCAACCGCAGCAGGCAGGACTGCGCTTGCATCAAGCCGGCAAAACCTGGCCATGTGGGGGTGGCAGGCAGGGTCCTGTTGCTCCAACTCTGCCTGGGTGAGCTGGGAGGACCCTGGCTCTGGCTATGCCAGTGCGGCCAGATGGAACTCCAGCCCCGGCCGCTCCAACTCATCCCATTCAAGCCAGCAGAACCCCAGCCCCAGATGTGCTGAAGCAGGCAGGCAGGTGGGACTCCAGCCCCAGGTGCACTGGAGCAGCCTGGGTGACTTGGCAGGACCTTGACCCCGCCAGAGCAGCCCACAGGGACCCTGGTCCCAGCTGGGCCAGAGAGGGCAGGCATGGCCCCATCCGCATGGTCCCTAGCCCTGGCCACACTGGAGAAGGCCAGGTGGGAGCCTGGCCAATGGTTAACCAGTTAAACATTATAATTTTAGTGATTTAACAAGATAACTTTTTAATCACTTATTTACATCCCTACGTACAATGCCCACACTCCTTTGCCCTGCAGCTATACATACGTAACAGTCTGTGCAAGGGTCTTGCTCAGGAACAGACTAACCAGAGCAATGGTTCCCGACCTTTTTATTACCACAGACCGGCAAACGCATTCAAAAACTTTTGGCGGACTGGCGTAGAAACATTTGCATATTCATTATGGTAATTAATCTTGTCGTGTGCTATTTTGCATTGCATCCGTACACACACTATGAATAACCCCCCACTTCTCCAACTTTGCCCCTTTTATGAGGGCCATCGCCTCCCTCCCGCCCCGTTACCGTCACCTCAGGAACCACCCCCGTCAGCACCTGGACACTGGCCCCCAAACTGCTCCCACCCCCACCTCCAGCCCCTCAGCCCAAGGAGAGCCCAACCCCCACCTCGCTCTTCCCCTGCTATTGGCACCAAGCTTTGTGCGCCCGGCCGCCCAGCCTGCAGTTCCCGCGCTGTCACTTATCGGCCTGGGCAGCCAGGCGCTCCACGCTGGAAGCGGAAGCAGAAGAGCAGCTTGTTGCCATGGCAGCCTGAACTCACCAGGATCACTCTAATGGGGCAGGGGCTCTCACCCATCCCTCTCCCCGGGGCAGGTGCCGCTACCGCTCCCCCTTGCCTCACCAGTTCCCCGCACAAGCAGCAGCCGTGGGCCATAGAGAAGCCTCAGCTTAAGGGCCTTGAAGGGCCCTTCAAGAAGCGAAGACTGGCGGACTTCCGGTTCCGCGCACGCGCTCCACTACCGGCTAGCGCTGCTCTGTCAGATCGGGTGGAGCGGCCTGTGCCGTGGTGGGGCCTGCTCCTGCAAGACATGAGAACCCCCCCCCGCCGTTCCCCATGCTGCTCGGGTGCACATGCAGGCCCAGCACAGACCCCTCCCTGGAAGACCAGCCCGCTGCGCCGCTCACTTCTCCAGCGGACGGGGCTGAGGCATTGGGGTACGTCCTGGCAGCGTACTGCGGCCCGGCTAGCAGCTGTTTGCGGTCCACCACCGGTCCGCAGACCAGGGGTTGGGAACCGCTGAACCAGAGTGACACAGACCAAGCCTTAAAACACCCCAAAGTCTCTGGTTTTGTCACCAGAGCTAGTCATGATATGCTTATTAACCAAGAACATCTATGGAGAACAGATTAGAGGAGACAATGCTTTACTTCACTTTTTCCACCATAAAACGTTTCAGTAGGAAACAGCGTAGCCCAGGGCTTCTTAACCTCAGAAGCCCTGGGGGCCACAATGATACTCACACCACATGCAAAGGGCTGCAACTTGAGTGTGGTGGCATATACATGCAAACATACAGGGCTTGACAAACTCTAGAATCTACTCGACATGGGCAAGTAGATTTCAGCTGCATGCCCCATTTACCAGCAGTGTGTGCATGCGCAATTCAGCTCTTGCACACTGCAGGGTTGGCGAGCAGCTTTTGCCACCATTTGTCAAGCCCTGCACATGTATATATGCAAATCACCTATCTCCTAGAACTGAAATGGACCTTGAAAGGTCATTGAGTCCAGTCCCCTGCCTTCACAGCAGGACCAAGTACCATCGCTGACAACTTTTTGTCCCAAATCCCTAAATGGCCTCTGCAAGGATTGAACTCACAACCCTGGGTTTAGCAGGCCAAAGCTCAAACCACTGAGCTATCCCTCCCCCCACAAATATATGCAAATAGTGTCTTTCACGGTGATGGCCATGAATACAAAGATTAAGACAAAACTACACTATGCGCAGGCCCCATTTAAGTCAGTTCTGCTGATATTAATAAAATGCAACATTTACCCGATTTCCACGCATACGACAGCACTTCTAACGAGCAACGACAGTCCAGGAATTGAACTACTAAAACACATATCAACAGAAGACCATTATATTGACTACTTTTTTGGTTTGGCTCCCACCCACGGGCCTTGTGTTGAGCCATGCATAAATCCAAACCGCACTGCGGGCCGCAAACAAACAGGCCGCACGTGTTGAGTAGCCCTGGTGTAGAGGCAGCAAGGGCAGGGGGAAATGTGAGTAGTCAA
Source organism: Pelodiscus sinensis (assembly GCF_049634645.1). Lineage (NCBI taxonomy): Eukaryota > Metazoa > Chordata > Testudines > Trionychidae > Pelodiscus > Pelodiscus sinensis. The sequence goes on along the minus strand of NC_134730.1, from coordinate 23,221,956 downwards.
CTTGACTACCTGATAAGCCTAGGCTTACGGGGTAGTCGACCAATTCACTACTCACTTGCACCCCTATGACACAGCAGCTGATTTGAAACACAAAGTGGAGTCCGATTAGCCAATGAAGCAGTGGTCCTCAAAATGTGGGGTATGCTCCCTGAGGAGGGTAGAGAAGAAATTGGGGGGGAGGGGAGGCACAGCAGGGTATAGCTCCCTCCGTTCCCATCTGAAACCCTCAGTCCCCCGCTCTGCTTCTAGCACAGCCCTGCCCCCATTCCCTTTTTGCCCCAATCCCGCTCTTCTAGCCTCCGCTCCTTTCCCACCAGGAGCTTTCAGTCCTCTGCTGAGCCATCTGTGCAAAAAGATTCCATTACTGGTAAGGAGGGAGGTGCAACAGGAAAAGTTTGGGCATCCCTGCAGTGGAAGATGGATGTGGCTATTGGAATTAGATGGCTTGAAGAGCATTTTGTGTGTCACTTTTAGAAAACTGCTCTTCTCCCCCAAGTTCTCCACTCCTCACCACTACACCATCCCCACCTCTTTGCTTCTCAGGGCCTGACTACACTTACCCCGAGAGCAACACACCAGAGATTGATCTTCCAGGGTTTGATTTAGTGAGTCTAGAAAGGACCCACTAAATCAACTGCTGACGGCATCCCTGTCGACCCTAGTACTTCACAGGGGCGCAAGTAAGGGAAGTCGACTTAAGGCATGTCGACTCCAATTACGCTATTCTCATAGCTGGAGTTGCCTCTCTTAAGTCAACTTTCTCTGATGATGTAGACCTGGCCTTGTTCCCCCAGGCTGCACAGTGGAAACGAACATCTGACCATACCCTTTTAATCCGTACTAGCCCATGCGGACAACACGCAAGCTTACTGAAATGAAGCATTTTATACCATTTAGAGTCAATCAACTCCAGGCCAGAGATTGTCTATGGCCCAACTTGGCTGCAGAGGGAGTCAGAATTCCGCCACTTATGCACCTGTACTAGGGTTTCTTCCACTACAGGTCCGCCACCAAGGATCAAGCGGATAAGCAAGGGGATGGAGCAGGCAGGATTATAGCTCCACTCCATAATCCACCAGCCAGCAGAGAAGGCTGGCTACATAAAGGGAAGAGGACATTGCCATTCTGAATGGAAGAAATAGCCTGTTAATAAATTCTATGGGAATCTCCACCTGTGAATCCCCACCACCTTTCAAAGCCTCAAGTTCAACCTCCATGCTCAGATGGTCCTTTATTACACACCCTCTAGATTGAAGCAAAGACATTTTCAGTCCATGGATGGGTACAGGTATTCCCGCCGGAAAGTTGACAGAGCCTGAGAATTCTAGCCTTCTGCGTACCACAGCATTATGGCTCTGCACTGATTAAGCCTCAATTGGAGTACTGTGTCCAGTTCTGTGTGCCACATTTCAAGAAAGATTTGGAGAAATTAGAGAAGGTCCGGAGAAGGGCAACAAAAATGATTAAAGGTCTAGAAAACATGAGCTATGAGGCAAAGCTGAAGGAACTGGGCTTGTTTAGTTTGGAAAAGAGAAGACTAAGAGGGGACATGATAGCAGTTTTCAGGTATCTAAAAAGGTGTTGCAGGGAGAAGGGGGGGAAATTATTCTCCTTGACCTCTGATGATAGGACAAAAAGCAATGGACTTAAACTGCATGAAGGGAGATTTAGGTGAACATTAGGAAAAACTTCCTGTCAAGCTGATTCCACAACCTAAGTTGCCTAGGGAGGTTGTGGAATCTCCATCACTGGAGATATTTAAGAGCAGGTTAGACAGACATCTACAGGCAACCCCCAACTTACGACTGCCGTGCTCCAGCTCAGCAAGTCCTTTCAGGCCCAGCACATTGGGGACTACAACTCCCAGGAAGCAAAGTGGGCCAGGAACAGAACTCCCATTTATAACATTGCACCTCTAAGAAATAAGGGTTCAACTTATGGCTCGACTTATGATGGCTCTCCAGGAACCAATTAGGTCATAAGTGCTGGGGTCACTGGTATCAGGGATGATATAGACAATGTTTGGTCCTGCCATGAGGGCAGGGGACTGGACTGGATGATCTCTCCAGGTCCCTGCCAGTTCTAGTATTCTATGGCCAACAAGGGTTTTTCTACTGGTGGGCAGGGGCTGGTTGTTGCTCTGTAATGTAACTAGCTGAACAGGTGCCCGACCTGAGCGAATAATACACACACAGAGCCACCACGGAACACACAGACAAGATGCAAAGTAATAATGAGGCAAATCCTACAGACCATCCTAAGTCCAGACCTGAGATCCTCACTCTGCAAGACCTGGATTCCATCTCCTTCATGCATCATCAAATAAATATCCACCAGCCACGAGCTGTACCTGGATTTGAATCTCTCCCTATAACATCTCCCCCCCAACACACACACACAGTTGCGAGTTGATCAGCAATAGCCACACCTCCTGCTCTGCCCTCCCCTGCACTTTCCGAGCTGGCAGCTGCCAACACACTGCAGAGAGACACAGGCCCCATCCCCCCAAGGTTCACAAGCAGCTCTATCCCGCACACAAGTTTGTAGAAGTTGGCACACGCCGCCCCCAGGGACAGGCCCCCTAGAATCAAGCCCCACAGCCAGCCAAAAGAAGGGTGCACTCACTGGTGTACTGAGAGCGGCCCGCGGCTGCCTGCCTGCCTGCCATGCTTAATCCTCCCCGCTGCGCAGCGTGACGCGGGTGAGCAAGGCCCTGCCCCGCCCAGGGCCACACCGAAGGGTGGAGCGAAAGTTTCAGCCGCCTACAGCTGCTCGCTTCCCGGCCCCCTACAGAGCCCCGGGGCTTCACGCGCAGCGCTTTGCCTGCACCACACACGTGGTTAAGAGCGGGCCCAGCAAAAGGGAGCGATGTTGTTTCCACTACCCCCACTGGCCTGCTGCGATTGGCTGCTGGAGAAAGCTCTAGCCCGGCACCTCCTGCAGATCTGCATCTGGAGAGTGCGGTGATTAGCGGTGTTGTTTTTACAGCACCATCTCTCTGTGTCGGAATAGCCATAGAGATGCAGCTCTGTTAGTCTGGGGTAGCTGAAACAAAAGACAGGGCTATGCAGCACTTGCAAGACTAACAAGATGTTTATTAGGTGATGAGCTTTCGTGGGGCAGTGGGTCTGGCCCACGAAGCTCATCGCCTAATAAACCATCTTGTTAGTCTTTAAAGAGCTGCATAGTCCTGTCTTCTGTTTCTGTGGGGGGGCAGGTCCCCTCACTAAACGTCTGTGCTCTTACCTCATCCACCTTTGCTCTTTAATGCCCTGGGACCAAAAGGGCTATAACAACACTGCTTATAATCTTTCGTGAGGAAGCATTTTGCTCTGTTTTAATGAGCCTTTAGAAATCAAATGTCTCCCTCACTTTCTAACCATTTCCACCTGAAAATCCTGACATAGGACATATACATGGGAATGCAGGTTCTAGTGAGTTTGCCATGCATGGTTACCTATGCATAAACCAAAAAAAAAAAAAAATTCTGGTGCCTATGAATGGTGCAAGTATTAATTTTGATTTTTAAAATGTCATTTAAAAAAAATCTGTATACATTTAAGATTTAAGATGAAATCCGGGCCCCACTGAAGTCTTGGAGTTTTGCCAAAGTTTTAGTCCTGGTGATTGTCATCAAATGTTTTCCAAACTTTAAAAATATAATGAAAGCAGCGATGTACTGAACATCCTGTATAGTTTGGTTATTCCAAAATTGGTGAACACAAAAATCCACTGGTAACACAGAGGTTTCCTGCTCAGTGCCTTTAGCAATTGAGGTGTTAAGTGAGGTGGAGAAATGTGGACTGTGTTCTGCAAACACTTAAGCATGTGAGTAAACTTTATTCACCCAAGAAATCAGGATAACAATGGTGACAATTCATGTAAATCAAATTACTTCTATTCTGAAGTGCTTGCAGGATTAGACCCAGTTCTGCAATCTGATCTGCACAGATGGGCCTCTGTTCTGGAGTAGAGCACCATTCAGTATGGCTGCCCCTGCTGATTAGATTACAAGATCACAGCCTCAAAATGGAAGCCTCTGGGACATGGATTGTGTCCTTTTATATAACTGTCAAATAAAATTTCCACAAACATAGCACTATGGAAATTATAACAGCAATAAATATTATAACACGTTTCGAACGGATTTAAATCTAAAAATCATAAAACATTCATTTGGCATATATTTTTCCATTGGAACAGCAATGATTTATTTATAAACTTCAATAGAAAGTTAATTGCTCACAATGCAAAGGGATTTGGAAGGGAACACAAATACACCTTTGTGAAACAGTGCAAAAATAATCCTGAAAATTGTACACAGTGTGAAATCCAGTCCTCCAGCCTTTCTTTGGGGTAATGATGGGAAGAAATCAGTTTAGCAGCAACAGACTAAGGAAGTGTCCTAACAGGATTATATAAAGAAAATTGAAGTATAATTGGGTCTTGGTGTCCGTAATTAAAATAATAACCTGGCATGGGAAATTAAACACATCACACAACACATCAATTAAATCTGTTCTGCTTTGGCTCTTTAATCAGTTTCTTTTCATTCTATTCCTAATTTAAAGTACCCAGGCACCATTTCCTGATTCTCAAATGAAAAACTCACTTTGGATCTGACCCTGCAAATGATTTTGCAGACAGACAGGCCGCTGCACCCACATGGAGAAAATTGCAGGCCTCTAGGCAGGTAGTGGGGATGGAATCCTCTCCCCAGTGACTGTCTTAATGCATGTTTTCACTACGGGCTAGAGCAGTGATCCCCAACCCTTTGGGGCTGGCGGGCACCGAGGGGCAGCACTATGCATGCGCCGCGCGCTTAGGGCAGGGGCCGTGCATGCACCCAGGGTGCAAGAATGACTTGGGCCGGCCCTGGTCACTAGGTGGGAGCACATAAATGCCCCGGTGGGCGCCATGGCGCCCGCGGGCACCGCGTTGGGGACCACTGGGCTAGAGCAACAGGCAGTGATCAATCCAGTGGAGGTCGATTTATTGCAAGCACTCTCCCATCAACTCCGGTACGCCACCAAAATGAGAAGATTAAGTGGAGTCAACTGGAGACTGTCAGATGTCGACTTAACACAGTGCAGAGACAGCAGGAAACAGATCTAAGTACATAGACTTCTACATTATACAGGTAGCTGAAGTTGCATAACTTAGGTTGATGGCCTGCGGTAGTATAGAAAAGGCCTGTTACAGGACCTGAAGAATACTACAGATCTGCAGCTTCAGCGGGTGTGGGGGAGCTTGGCCACTGACTCCTCATTATTCAATGCTCCTAATTTCCAATGCTTGAGAAAGAAATTAGATAAACACAACAATCCTCTGCAAATATTTAGAATATATATTTAAAAGCTACACATTACGCCCTTTTTACAAGATATTAAATATTCTTCTGTATATTCCTGCAATTGAGATTAAAATGTACCTTGATTTCTGTTATGAGCATAGCACTAGCAGAGATCAAATACTGTATGGTCATGGAAGAAAGAGTTACTGTTCTGGAGTAAAGGTAAATGGTTCAGCAACAAAGGGATGGATTTTTATTACAGATCCTTACAATGCAGTGGATGACCTATAGCAAGTTACAACAGTTTTAGAAATGGTCAACCTGGAAGTTAATCTTTAAACAGAGGAGAATAGTTCCCCTTTGATACTACATACATCCTACAGCTTTATTTCTGCAGGACATCAAGACATTTTAATACCCACTCTCGACACTCCTTAAATGCTTCTATGGGTTTCAGCAAACCCATCTTGGCTTCATTGCGGAGTTCAGCTTCCATTCCATTCCCATCTTCATCCATCCACTCCAGTAACGCCTAGAAAAAGATACACAAGCTGAACGGCCATTCATGATTCAGTGAGTTTTGGATCAAATTAAACTACTGAACAACTCTGAAATTGTTCTCTCTTTTTCCATTATAGTCTACTGGGAACAAACCCAGTTTATAGGGATTAGGAGTTTTTCAACAAGCCAACCATAAATACAGTTATTCTGTCCTCCATTTTAAATGTGAAGAATTGTCAGTACAACTAGCCACTTCTATAGCTCACTATTTAGTATAACAAGTAAACACTTCGTTTCCAATAAACCATGGGGACAGTATTCTGCATAAACAATGATCTTACTTTGCATGTCTCAAACCACAGTTTCCTCTGGAGGCCATGAATGTTTGTGCTCCTTAATTTTTAACTTTTTTAAGCACTACAGTAGAGGACCAAAAAGGTACCAAGAAAAACACACTGACATTAACTACAGTTTCCATAGCAACGTTTCAAATAACTAAAGTGGCAGAAACAAACACAAGAAAAATGTTTTTTCTTTCTGTTTGCGGCTGTGAGATTCACTCCTGCTAGGGGTCAAAAGGTTAAACATTGGGATTGGATAATACACGCTAATTGCGGGCTAATCAAATATCATGCTCTTTGGCATGGGCAGACAGCCATAGGGATCTGTAAGTACTTCTCCCATTTACATTACTGCACATGTAGTCAGGTGCATGATGAAAGATTTTCACTTTTTTAGGAAGATCAGTTATTGGCAGGTCGTTAGACCTGAAGAAGTAGTCTGTTCCTCAATGGCAAATCCTTCCCTTTCTAAGCAATTTCTCTGTACCTGGTATCTCTCCACAAGGTGAAAGCCAATGGCAGACTGCAACTTGCGCAGACAAATTGGACACAGGTCCAACGGGCGTCGGTCTGATTCCTCCAGATGATTGGAACCCTGCATCACACACTGCAGCCACTGACAGTGACGGAGTCCAAAGATGTGTCCAATCTCATGGGTCAGGGTCTGAAATACAGGTCATACTTCACAAAGTACTGTAATCTATATTTTCCCCTCTTTCTTCTGCTCTCCCTACATCAGCAATACCCATTATAACACCTTCCGAAATGGGCTGATGATACAATGATCCACTTCGAACCCATTCCAAGACAGGTCAACAGAGCTGGTACTGGGCTGGTACCAATTTTAGCTAAAGAAAAAAGAAGAGGATGGCCTTGTAGTTAATGAAAGGAAGTGAATGTTGAATTCCCAGCACTGCCACAGACTTCCTGTGAACTGAGTAAGTCACAGTCTCTCTATGCTTCAGTTCATCAGCTGCAGAATGAGGACAGTAATACTTTCTCCCATTCTTGTTTTGTATTGTGGACCTGGGCTCTAAGCTCCCCAAGTTTAGAGGCTGTCTCTTCCTCTCTCCTTTTTTTTGTACATCACCTAGCACAATCAGGCCCTAATTTCAGGGGGACCTCTCGACACTATTGTAACAAAATATCTGCTTCTCAGAATATGCTTAAGTGATTTTTAAAACCAGATGTTTGAAGTGTAAAGAATTATCCTTATAAATATAGTGCTACTATCCAGGGAGCTCAAAGTACCTTGCAAGCAATAGTAAGCTAAGACTCACGACCCCCTGACTAAGCCCCAGAGATTGAATTTACTGGCCTTCAAAATAAGGATTTATTGTGTTTTATTTAGGTCAATCAATACTGAGTAAAGGGAAGCATGATCTTCCTTGATTTGGAAATTAAAATGCATCAATTAGGTGAGGTGATTTCTCCAATTTAGGAAAATGCTATTGTACTCTCTGGCTGTGTCTACACTGCACCCCTTTTCCGGAAAAGGGATGCAGATGAGACAAGTCAGAATTGCAAATGAAGCAGGGGATTTAAATATCCCCCGCTTCATTTGTATAAACGTGGCTACCGCTTTTTTCCGGCTCGGGGCTTTCCTAGAAAAAAGCACCAGTCTACACGGGATCTTTCGGAAAATAAAGCCTTTTCCGAAAGATCCCTTATTCCTGATTTTAAGAGGAATAAGGGATCTTTCAGAAAAGGGTTTATTTTCCGAAAGATCCCATCTAGACTGGCGCATTTCTCTGGCAAAGCCCCGAGCCGGAAAAAAGCGGCAGCCACGTTTATACAAATGAAGCGGGGGATATTTAAATCCCCCGCTTCATTTGCAATTCCGACTTGTCTCATCTGCATCCCTTTTCCGGAAAAGGGGTGCAGTGTAGACACAGCCTCTAGTATCTGGACAAAGGCTCTCAAACCACATCCGTCCACTGACAACAGGAACCACAAATACCAATGAAGTTCTTCCTGCAGCTACAGTATCTCCAGGAGCGGCCCGAGGCTGGCTGTAGCAGCTGGTGCCCCAGGCAGAAGGCACGATTGGTGCCCCCGCCTGCACGGCCGTCAATGGCCGCGACGTGATCACGGGACGCCTGGGCCGGCAGCGCCCTAGGCGACCACCTCGTCTGCCTAGGCTCATTGGCCGCCCCTGAGTATCTCACAGACACACCTCTACAAGAAGTGGTTAATTAAACAGGCAGGCCTGGAGGTTACTAAACTGGCTCCATCCAGTCAAGCTGAAGCAGATTGGTAGTGGATCCAGCCTAATAGATCTTGGCTCCAATACCCACCAAAGGGCTCTTAGCAAACCAAAGCCCCTCCCCCTTGCAAAAACACTAATTCCACTCCAGGTTCTCTACTCCATCTGTGTTACCCCCCACTCCTCAGTCCTCACAGCAAACACCAGCACTCTCTAGAGCTTAGCTGTATCCTTGGATCCAAACTTTGTCACTCCTCAGACCTTTTCCCAATCCAAGATTCAGATTAGTGGATCTGGCTTTAATCCATCCTTGCCAAGTACCCTCTACTGAGAGCATCCTGCTCCCATGTACACAAGTCTAAGGATATCAGCTTGAACATCCAACCTGATCTCAACTACAAGGCTAAACGATGACAAGACCAGACTCTGCTGTTATTAACACTGGTGTAACTCCATTGACTTCACTGGTGTTACTACTCCTAATTTACTCCAGCAAGAGAAGAATTAAACACAAAACAAAAACTGTTTGTATTTCCAAATGGAAATTTAAGGCTATCAGTAACTTTGCAGATCCCAATAGGCACCCACCTTGCATGACCTCAGAAGCAGCACACTGGTGACTGCAGGCGTATAATAGCCATCAAAAACTGAATAGTCTGAGGAGGGAAGCTTCTTGACTTTCTTCAGTCTGCCTTTGTAGCTTGCACTATAAAAGTCACTGTCATATCTGGCAAAGCTGAAGATCCCCATTCCTTAAGACACAATCAAAAAGGAATTCTATCAGAGAAGTCTCAGAGGGGTTGCCATGTTTGTACATATCTGCAAAACCAATGAGGAGTCCTGTGACACCTTAGAGACAAACAGATTTATTAGGTCATAAGTTTTTGTGGGTAAAACTTACTTCATCAGATGAACTGGAATGGAAATTACAGAGGCAGGGGTGTATATATAAAAACAACAAAAGAAGTTACTTGTCAAGTGTAGAACCAGTGTTAATTAGGGATACGACAGTGTACACGTGTACATGGTTAACCAATGAGCCTGATACAAAGGCAGAAGTGTGGGAGAGCAGGCAGGAGCCAGTAGGCATGGGGAACCGGTTTTAAGCTCTGAGGCAGCAGTACAGGGTGGAGGGCAGGTGGCTCCGTGGGAGCCGGTGCTTGTGGGAAGCCAATATAAAGGGCTCCCTAAGCACTGGCTCCTGCGTGTAAACTTGTAACTGCTGGATTTTTCAGTGATTACACATTGAAATAAATACACACGTTTTACCATCCCGAGTGTTAATGAGACTAATCAAGTCAGGCTATTAGAGAAGACAGTCACAGTTCAGGGCAACTCACTCTGTAGTCCTTGCAAAGCATCACTTTAGACTTTTGGCTCTTCAGCCATCACCTTTGTTCAGCTGCCCTGTCCCTTACTATTGGAGGAATTCTATGCCAAAAATTAAAAATTTTGCAAGCAATGTTTTAAAATTCTGAAATATTCTGCAAAATGTATCAAAAAAACAGTACAGAACCATGCCAGTTTCAACTATTTTGGTAATTTATTTCCAAATACCTGTCAGCAAGTAGGTCTGTAACAACACAGGCACACAAAAGAATACGTCTAGTAGTAAAGAGTTAAAGAAACTCCTATGACAACCCAGTTTCTCTTTCTCTGCCTGCACTCCCTAAGAGCCCATTTGGGGGGCAGACACTCACATCCCCTGCCCTCTGAGAGCCCAGCTGCATAGGCCCCTCAGCCCAGACACCCATCCCCAACCTCAGGGTACGTCTAGACTACAAGCCTCTTCCAAAAGAGATTGTCTAGACATCCACAAGACTTTCGAAAAAGTGATCCGCTTTTTCGAAAGAAAGCACCCAGGCAATCTGGACCCTCTCTTTCGAAAAAGCCCTGTTTGCATTCAAGAGATATTCTGTGCAAAAAAATTAAATTAATTCAAAATTCTGCATTGCGCAGTGGTGCAGAATTGCCCCAAGGACTACTCCTTCTCTCTCCTGATTGTGATATTCCTAGCAAGTCAGACTGTCTATAACCAGCCATCATCAGTGTGTTGGTTTCTCTGTGAAGACTTATAAAAGAACATAATTGCCACTAGTTATACATTATCATCCAACTCATTATAAGCAAATGCATTTATTCTTCAGGAGAAAGCATCACAGATAAAACATTCAAATAATAAAAGAACCTGAATGCATGCTAATAAGCTTCTCAGAAGTCATCCATCCGTCTTACGGGGCCTCAGAAAGCCAAAGTTCTTCCAAGCCCTCTTTGGAAGGACTGGGGCCTCCCTTGGACAGAAGAAAGGTATTCCTCAGTCAGTTTATACTCACGCTATTTAGTCCTTTCTTTGTCTGTTAGACTCTGAAGAATCCTAGACTCACAGGATTGGAAGGGATCTTGAGAAGTCTTCTACTCCAATTTCCTGCACTCATGGCAGGACTGAACATTATCTAGGCTGTCCCTGACAGATGTTTGTCTAACCTGTTCTTAAAAATCTCCAATGATAGAGATTCCTCAGCTAGGGATGTGAATGGTTAGCATTTACGGTTACCCAGCAGCCCGGCTGAGCTGGAGCAGCCCACACCCATGGTGGGCCTGGTCTGACCGAAGCACCCCTGCCTACGATGGGAAGGTCAGGCCAGCCATACCAAATGGCAGGTGCGGGGGGTGCTCCAGCCAGACCAGAGCATCCCCAGCTTATGGCGGGCCCACAGTGGGGCCAGCTGTGCCATGCCATGGGCAGGGAAGGCAGAGGGTACCCCAAACCACCCAGAGCCTGGTGCCTCACAACAGGCAGAGAGGAGCAGATCCCAGCTCACTCCTGTTTAAGCAGTTAATCGGTTAAACAGAATGTTTAACCAGTTAACTGATTAAATGGCATTTTACATCGCTATCCACAACCTCTCTAGTCAGTGTATTCCAAGGCTTAATTACCTTAACAGTTTGGAAGTTTTTCATAATGTCCAACCTAAGCTGCCCTTGTTGCAATTTAAGCCCATTGCTTCTTGTCCTATTCTCAGAGGTTAATGACAACACATTACTTACCTCTTTGTAACAACCTTGTATGTACCTGAATGCAGTTTGAACCAGTATATACGATCATCACCAGGTGGCGCTACTTTTCTGGGGGGGGTTACAAATAGGGATGTAAAAGGTTAACTAGTTAACCAGTTACCCGGTAAGCATTAGATCTACCAGATAGGTAACCAGTTAACCAGACAGGCTGGATGGCAGGAACTCAGGGCAGGGCAGCAGGTGAGGCCATAGTGGCCCACCCACTCCCGCACCAGCCCTGGCCACGTCTGCATTCCTGGCCCCAGCCGAGGACAAGTAGAACCCAGATTCTAGCAGCCTCAGCCACATCCCGGCTGGGAACAAGGGGATCCTGGCCTCATCCACGCTACAGGAGCAGTCCCAACTGTGCCTGAAACCTCAGTCCTGAGTGGGGCAGGTGGGACCCGCAGCCCCAGTCCCAACCCTGGCCGTACTAGCAGCCCTGCCCTTGCCCCAACAGCACTGCAGTGACCCTGGGCAGGGGTATGCAGGGCCCCAGCCGTGGCACAGCAACAATGCCATGCCTGTCCACAGCCCTGTGAGACAGCGCCCCCAGCTGCTCTGCGCCGGCCCACCAATGGTAAACTGGCTAAAGATACAGTTTTAATCATTTCACTGGTTAACGGTTTTGAACGATATTTACATCCCTAGTTACAATAGGAGTGAGTTTGCCTGATCTTTTCACCAATGTTCCCTGTAAGCACTTGTGCAGCTGCCCAGGAGAAATTCAGATGCCATCCAGCTGCTTAGCAGAGCACCCACAGGCAGGCTTTCGGTGCACGTAAAAATTTATTCTGTACGTGGATGGAAAAAAATTTACATGTGGGTGGAAAAGATTAGAGGGAACTTTGCTCTTCACCTCTGTTCTTATTTCCTGGAGGAGCTGTGGTCACTCTCCCGTGGAATGACACACATTTCATGGCCCACAATAATATAAAAATATATTATAGTAAGATCTCTTAAAGATATTGCAGGGAATTGCCACATCCATCATAGACACCATAAACCCAACTGCAGTGAAACAAACTAGCAAATGCAGGACTTCTGCTCATTTTAAGCGCACGTCTATGTACTGTACTAGATACACAGAAGTGTTTGAGCATGGAAAGCATAGGGCTCATTTACCCTCTAGCTAAGGGGTGCTTGACCCTTCCCCTTTGCCCTAGGCCAGGGGTGAGCAATAATTTTCGCAGCAGGCCCACTTAATTCATTTTGGTACTGGTCTCGAGTCGGCTCCACCCCCCCCCCCCCATAAGTCCTCCACAACCAGGAGCCCTTTAAATGGCTGCAGCAACACTGGGTGGCTGCTAAGCAATGCAGTAGTGGCAGGACCGGGAACCGCGAGTCCTTTGCTATACTTTGTCCCAGCTCCTGATTGCAGAGCTACCTGGAAAGGGGCTGGAGCCACAAGCTCGTTAAATAGCTGCAGCAATCCCAGCGCCTGCCAGGCAATGCAGTAGTGGCGGGACCATGAGCTGCAAACCCTTTAAATAACATCACTTTGAAGGGTTCACAGCCCTCAGCCCCGCTGCTACTGCACTGCCCGGCAGCCGCCTGGGGTTGCTGCAGCTGTTTAAAAGATGCGTGGCTCCAGCCTCTGTCAGGCTATCGCTACAGCCGGGAGCTGGGAGCCATTTAAATACGATCTCGCTGCCTGAGCCACCCCCTGATGCATTCCGTGGGCCAGATCAAAATGTTAGGTGGGCCGGATTTGGCCCCCATGCCGCATCTTGCCCAGCCCTGCTCTGAGGCTCCACTCTTGCCCTACGTCTCCCCTTCTCTTTCCGTTCCAGTCCCCAGCACACTCCACCCTGCTCCTTCTCCTCCCTCACAGGGTGTCCTGCACGCTGGGAAACAGCTATACCCAGAGAGCAGGAGGGAGGGGAAGGACTTGATCAGTAGGGCCAGCAGCAGGTGAGAAGCGCTGGGGGAGGAGAAAAGGGGAAAAGCTTGGCTGCCGATGAGTGCGCTGAGCACCAACTATTTCTTCTCTGGACACTCACGGAGCCCGCCTATGATGGAAAGTACAATAGCAAACAATAATATACATTGTGCCCTGATCTTTAAAATCCTCTTTTTGCTTTGCCACATGTTCTAGCTAGTGAATGTACCTTTCAATTCATGACACAGCACAGAAGGACAAATAAATCTACCTTACCTATTTCCAAGCAACCTAGCTATTGCTCAGCAGTGGGCTGGTTTCTAGCCCTGGAAAGCACTACAAAGAGCAGGCTCTCAGAAGTTAGTAAAAGTGCTTTACGTGTACAGCTAGCGACCTCTTCTGGTCAAAGGAGGGTTTGGCCGACAGAGCAAAGATCTGAAAAAATACACACCAATCTTTTACTTTTACCGTGGGACGATATTATTGAAAATCCCAGACACAGTACATTTCCTTTTCAAACAATAAAACCAGATCTTCCAGGTAGTGAGTCCAATATATTCTCATTCTGCTGATTTTTCTGAGCTGACCAATTAAAATTATTGTGAGAATAACTGACGTACAAGGTACCTTAGCATTGAGCGTTTCCTGTATAACTGATCCCCGTGAAAAACACGGCAGTAGGACCCTGGCCTTTTGGATGTTATAATTAGAAAGGTGATGAAATTACGAGGTCAGCGCCTCACACTAGTCTTCACTGAGAATGGAACATGACTTCTGTGGCACAACTGATTCACAATGACTCAGGAAGGAGTGGATGACTCAGATCTGTCACACACAGTTTACAAGGCTCCCTTCCATACATTCATGTGTGTAACCATCAGTGGCGTTTGGTGTCTACTTTAAATTTGCCACCCAGGATGTTGTAAAACACAAAAATAGTCCATTTGAAATTCTATTCCTTTAGGATAAAATCTTGCTGTCATCAACAGGAGTCCTGCATGTAAGTCAATAGGCCCACATCCCACATGATCAAAAGTTCTACTGAGAATCATTGAGGATTTACAATAGAGGGAAGTGCTATGTGTACCAGCAGCAGAAAGAGAAACTATAAAGCTACCTATATAAGAATGTTCAGGGTCTTAGCACTGCAATGCAGCATGGGATTCCACAGCTGGCTCTCAATCCTCAGGTTGGAGGGAGGTTCAAGTGACACAAGAAAAAATAACTCTGCCACTGAGGAAGCAATCACCTTGTGTTGCCCAATAATGACCCATCTTGCTGACCTTGGAACAACAATGATGGGCTTCTAAACAGTAGCCATCCAAGGATGCATCTACACTTCCGGGTTTTTTTGGTTTTTTTTAGAAAAATGGCCATTTTTTCCGAAAAAACTTCACTGAAAGAGCTCTTTCGGAAAAAGGCGTGTGTGGACGCAGAAGAGGGAGGGGTTTTTTTTTTTTTTGAAAGAAGAGGCCTCCAGGAAAAAGCACAGATGCCCTGATGGTCACTTTGTCCATAGTAATCACAGTTCACATGCAAGAGAGCGTCCAATGAATGTGGATGCTTCTCTTTCGAAAAAGCAGGTCATTTTTTCAATGCGCTTTTGAAGTGTGGACGCTCTCTTTCGGAAAAAGTTTTTTCAGAAGATCTCTTCTGAAAAAGCTTCTTTCAAAAGAAGCTTGTCGTCCAGACGTCCCCCAAGTGTATTATGACAGAAGGATAGTTGACTTAAAAGACCTGGAAGGTGGTAATGTTAAAATGGGAAGTGTGAAAGCAAAACTTTGCAGCCTCCCTAAGAGAACTGGCCCAGAAAGACACAGCCATTCCCAGAGCGAGGGAGTGACCTAAAAAAATAAGTAAGATTACAGTTACAGATAAAGCTCATGTTGTACATAAAGAAAACACAGGACAATACAAACAAGTAGCAAAAAGGGCAGATGTCCACTATATCTAGGGTTCAAAAGAGAGCTCTCACTCTGTATTTCCTAGCTATGTTTGCATCATACTCTTACATGCCCTTAATGCACTTTAGATTTGACGATTTTTCCTTGTGTGACTTTCTCTATGACACAAACCAGGACACATCCTGAGAAGTATAAATCATCTATACCACCCAGTAAAGTCAACAGGTTACAGTTAGGAATTTCATCATCATGTTTAAGTTTCAAGAAAAAAAAATGCAAACTGTCATACATTAAATGCAGCTTTAGAACTTAGGATGATATCCACAACAGTGCTTAGACACTTACCACACAGTTTTGGCTCCATTGCAATCCACAACACTCCCAAACAACCCCGTGGTAAGGATGTTACATTTAGATTATTTGGCTAATAGAACAGTCGATGCAATTTGCATCGACTATTCGATTAGTCGATGAGGGCGCCTCCACCTTTGAAGTGTAGCAACAGACCTGGGGGGGGGGGAACCTCAAGCAGTCCCCTGCTGGCCCCGTGCTCGCCACAGCAGTTCAAAGCGGCATCACCACTTGGAGCCCGGAATCAGCTGGGGATTCTGACCCCAGGCTCCATGCAGTGCTGCTGCTTTGAAATGCCATCAGGCTGGTATCAGGCTCCACGTGGTGTTTCAAAGTGGCAGCACTACATGGAACCCGGGGTCAGTGAGGTGTGCACAGCCTCCACACAGCACTACTGCTTAGAAGCACCCCTTCTGCTTCCCTCCTCCTTGCTGCCTCTTTCTCATAGTCTGATAGATGCAGCAAGGAGGGAGGGAAGCAACTAGTCGACTAGTGTATCAACTATCTGATAAGCATTTGCTTATCACAGGGCTACTCAACACACGGCCTGTGGGTCGCATGCAGCCCGCAGCCCGTTTGTTCGCGGCCCACAGTGCGGTTTGGGTTTACGCAGGGCTCAACACATGGCCCGCGGGTGGGATCTTTTGAACATGGCCTCCACTGGGAACACACTCCACAACAGTGAGGCATCCCCCAGGTGGGGTGAGCCGTAAAAGACGTAAATGGACGGGCTGGCTGGAACAGAAGGGTACGGGGTATCAGCGTTTCTAGGCTTTAGGGAGGAGGTGCCGGGAGCTCTGGGGCATTGTGGGAATTGCTGGCTGCTCAGCCTTGTGGGCGGAGCCTGAGCGGTGCTGACTGGCTCACACTGGCCACGTGTGGGTACAGTGCCACGGCTTAAGGTTTAATCTTTGTATTCATGCCCGTCGGTGTAAAAGAAGCTATTTGCATATATTTGCATATATATTTACATGTATATGCCTTAAGTTGTGGCCCTCTGCATGTGCTGTGAGTATCATTGTGGCACCTGGGGCTTCCAAAGTTGAGTAGCTCTGGCTTATCAGATAGTCAACTAGTCGTTCACATCTCTACCCCGTAGGTGTGTAAGCTCACCGAACACGGTAAAAGTTCCCCGGCACAGTGAAGTAGTGCTAAATTCTACAGTGCAGAAATGAACTCAAGTGGTAATTCTACAAACCACAAAGGAGACTCCAAGATCTTGTGTGTGATGTCACTATAAGATAGGTTTTGAATATGTGTATTTTAACATTTGACTAGTACATTTTATCTCACTGAAAATTTGCACAACAATAATTATGAGACGGCACATATTAGCAACTATACATATTTTTATCTGCATAAAACACCATGTATCCCAGCTTTTATATGCCAAACTGTACACTAAACAAAGTACATCCAAAGCACACATGTAGTTAGTCAGAAAGCACACTAACACTGCATGTAAATATTGCTTTTACATTATATTCTGTTCAAACTTCAAATAAAGCGTGTAAGATTCCAACCGAGTAGTTTACACTGAACTCAACTTCACTCAGATTTTAAATTTAGAGTTGGCGAATTTGAAATGGTATCAGGTGATCTACTATGTAATAAAGGATTAGACTTCTCTCGTAAAGCAGGATTATGAACAAAGTTGCACAAGAGGACATTTTCTGTTTGCTTAACATCAGAGGCTAGGTCTAGACTGCAGTGTTTTTGCAAAAAAAGCTACACAAAATGCACTCTGCATTTTGTGTAGCTTTTTTCGCCTTTTTTTTTCCAGAAGAGGCTTTTCCGCCATTTGGCCCCATCTAGATGGGGCCAAATGATGGGAAAGCCTCTTCTTTTGGTGGCACCCTTATGCCTCATGAAATGAGGTATACAGGTGTCCGAAAGAGCACGTTTGCTCTTCCACGGAAAAAAAACAAGAACGGAAGAGCAAATGCATTTCTTGGACAGGGCAGGATTTTTGCAGGATATCTTTGGTATCCCGCAAAAACCCCATGGTCTAGACGTAGCCAGAGAGACAATAGGGAACGTTACCACTATTCCTTACTTAATTTCAGCAATGGCACATGGGCCTTTTTGGCATGAGAGTTTGTGCTCAATTGATTAAATTTTCAGAAGAGTCTCAGACCACTGTATTACTCAAGCTTTAAAGTGGGTACAACTCTACTGGAATTAGATTAATGGAATTACACAACTGTCAAAGAGGCATTCAGCAACAGAGAATCAAATCTTTAACTTTGAATCCACTATTCTGCCCATAGGAAAATTTGCCTCTCAAACCTTGATGCACACATATTGAATACTGCATGCAAATCTGATCACCCCATCTCAAGAAAGATATACTGGATTTGGAAAAGGTACAGAGAAGGACAATAGGCATTACTAGGAGTCCTGAACACATGCCATATGAGGTGAGATTAAAAAAAGACTGGGATTTTTCAGTTTGGAAAACAGATGAGTAAGGAGGAAATATGACAGAGGTCTATAAAATCATGGGATGATGTGGAAAAATTGAGTAAGTGTTATTTACTCCTTCAAATAACACCAGAACTAGAAGTCAATGAAATTAATAGGCAGCAGATTTAAAACAAACAAAAGAAAGTATTTCTGCACAATCAGCCTGTGGAACTTTTTGCCAAAGTATGTTGTGAAGGCCAAGACTATAACAGGGTTCAAAATAAAATTAGATACATTCACGGAGAATAAGTCCCTAAATGGCTATTAGCCAGTGTGGGCAGAAATCTAACTCCACGTTCTGTGTGACTCTCAGAAGCTGAGAGTGGGTGATGGGAGGAACCACTCAGTGATTGCCTGTTGTTTTGGGTTGCCAGGTCTACCAGACAGTCCGATTTTTGTGCCCTCTGTCCAGTAAAAAAATTCAGAAAATACCGGACATGTGCAATGTCCAGTATTTTCTGTTTTGCCGCTGGGCGCCGGACAGAAGCCTGGCGGGGGTGGGGGGCTAGGACTTCCAGCCACTCCCCCCACCCAGCTTCTGCACACAACCACAGGCTCCCAGCGCCGATCATGGCCCTGCCTCCCAGCTGAGAGCCTGTGGTTGCATGCAGAAACCAGGTGGGGGGAGTGGTAGGGAGTCCCAGCCACTCCCCCTGCTGGGCTTCTGCACGCAATCACAGGGAGTCCCAGGCTGGGAGGTGGGGCCGCGATCAGTGCTGAGAGCCTCTGGTTGTGTGCAGAAGCCGGGTGGGGGTGCGGGGAGTGGCTGGGAAGTGGGATGCAATTGGAGCTGGGAGCCCTCAGCTGATTGCGTCTGAGGAGGAGTGACGCCTTGGGGAGGAGAAGAAGCCCTGTCCCTGCTCCTGAGCGCTGTTCAAGCGCTTTGTGGCACCATAGTCCAGGAGAGAAGCCTGCAGGAACTTTGTGGTTGCGTTTAGGCGCCTTCCATGGGCCCTCAGTCAAAACTGACTGGGGTGGAATTTCTGCTTCTTCCCACTTGGACACCCAAAGACCTGGCTATGGGGGAGTCACCTTCCTACCCATGGTTGCTTTGGGTAGCAGGCGGCAGCTTTGCATGAGCTCTGCTGCTTCCTCCTTTGTTCCCAGCTTGGTGGCTCTTGGTAGTAGCTTGGTGTGGGTGATTGGTTTTTTTTTGGGTCAACAAATTTTTAGCCCGTGCATTCGGTATTTTTTGGGAGACCACCTGGCAACCCTAGTTGCGTTCATTCCCCCTGAAGCACTTGGCATTGGACACTGTCAGAAGACAGGATACTGGGCTAGATGGTCCTTTGGTCTGACCCAGTCTGGTGATTCTGATGTTCTTACGTAGAACCTAGATATATCTGTTCCTACTATACCCAACTAGACCCCTCTCCTATCCCAGAGCTGAGCTGAGCTAGAAATCTAGATTCTGATAGGGTCTCTCTCTCTCTCTCTCTCTGCAGAGTTAGTAACAATGTCCGTACATTAAAATTTTAAACCTAACAGTGTCCTGTAAGTGACTTGCCACAAGATGTCAGATCATCTTATTATTAAAGCTGAGTGGATCTAATATTTGTCTTTTATATAGGAAATAGATATAGGGCTCTGGTCAGCTAACTAGTTTTTTGTCAGATAATTTTGCAGAGTTTTAAAGTGCCTAAATAGCCCCTGGAATCATGGTTAAAGTTGTCCCTCCCCCCACCAAAATCTGAAATTAGGCCCCTAATAGCTGTGTTAGGGCCCATCCTGAGATTGATGTCAGTGGCTAATGAGCACATTCAAAACCTCCCAGAATTAGGACTCAAGCTGTATTATCCAGTTCAGCAAGGTCCTTAAGTATGGAACTACCTTTAAATTATAAAGTAGTCTCATTCAAGTCCATAGGGATACTAACAAACTTAGCCACATGCTTAAGTGCCTTGCTGAATTGGAATCTGTGCCAGATTTTGTCACAGATGTTACATAGGTAATTTTAGATTCCTTATTTCTGGCGTCAACTAGCCAATGCAGGGGAAATAATACATAAAAAACAAACAAACAGTGAACCAGAAAAATACTATTTAAATTAAAGCTATACATAAAGGGGCCAACATTTCTCACTGAGAGCCTTTTCTCTGATGAAAATTATAGATCAATTGATTATTTTCAAACAGTATTTTGTTAAATACGTTAGAATGTGAATTAAAGAAAAAAATCAACATAAAAAAATATCCAATTTAATCACAAGTGTAAATAAGGGTAATTCCACTGATTTCTATGATAATTTGGCAAGTGGAGGGCTTGCTCTATCAGGCACATAAGATGGGAATTGAGGAACGGGTCAAATCAGAAGCACCTATGCAAACTGGACTTTATTTCTAGTAGTCAGCCTCTGGAGAAATAGAGCCAGTTGCAATGTATTTTGGGCAGATGTCAGACCAAAATCTACTTGCACTTACGTTCAGCAATCCCAAATAAAATTAATGTAGTTGTCCAATTATAACTGAGTACAGAATTGGGCTCATGGCAAGATATGGCAACTAAGCCTGGCATTTAAATGTACTCACCCACTAAGCAAATGGTTTTACCCAGTCAGTGGCCTGAGCAGATTTTTGCAAGCATACATGTTTTTGGAATAGCTAAGACGAGAAAAAGTTTTACTTTGAACAATACAGGCACTCTATTTAAGGTTGAAAAGGCCAAAGAACAATATTTTGAGATGTAGATTTTGTGCATCATAGGTTAAAGGCTGTCGTGGTCTGTGAAGTGAATTCATACTGCAAATGTGCAATGAGGACAGAGAAGTCCTAAGTTTTCTTTCACTAATACAGGAATCACTCCATTGCCGTTAATGTACAGACTCCAAATTTACAGTGGTGTGACACCAGACTCAGAACTAAACAGTCTAAATATTATAACTTTATACATTTAGTCAATGTGGTTTGCAATACCATTTTCTTCTAGTTTGCAAACCTGAAAGCACTGGTTTAGCTGTGCCAAAAGAGAGCACTACTCCCAATTTCTCTGTTTTATCTCTTTTCTGTAAGGTTTATTGAGAAGTGATCCTATAGCAGGATCATCCAGTTTTTCTGGCTCCTCTTAGCTCTTCTGAAAGTAACTTACATTTCTTACAGGTACCTTTGTATTTCAACTCCCCAAGGGGCAGGAGGGGAGCTGTAATACAACAATACCTGTAAGAAATATAAGTGTGGAGTGAAGTGCAGGGGCCTCAAGACAGGGGGTTATTGTGGGGGTTGGAGGAGGTTGCAGGAGTTGGGGATGTGGGGCTCAGGGCAGGGGGTTGGTGTGGAGGGGTGTGTGCAGGGGATGGTGGAAATGCCCCTTCCCCAATTCACACCAGGGCTGCTTGCTCTTCCCCTACCTGTTTGTCAGGGAACGAGAGCAAAGTGCACAGCTCATCTGCAGTGAGGAATGCAGTAAACTGTGCACTTCTCCCTCGCTCCCTGACAGTGATGAAGGGGAACAGCCAGCAATGTCTCCATATGAATCTGGGCAGAGGGGAGCTTCAGCCTCCTTCCCCCCAGCCAACCTCATGATTCTTCTGTTTGGCTTTATGAGATGTAATCCCATTCCAGGCACATCCCATTTTCCTGGCATACTCAAGCCCTTGTGTTGCTTTTAGTTATTATAAGAACAAGTTGCATACTTGAATTTGGTGGTCCTAGCTCTTACCGTTTACGAGTTCTTGAATAAACAAACACACAAACTACCTCTAAAATATATGGTAGAAAAAGATTAAACTAGACACAAGATAAAGCAGTTGAAACATTCAGTTACAATGCAAAACAAAAGCAACAAAATGAACACAGGTCTACATTTATTAATAAATACCTTTCCTACCTAATAAAGTAGGCTTCCCCTGCAAAGTTCAGATAGTGGTAAAACTGTCCGGTTTCCCAAGAATCATGATCTAAACATGTATGAAAACACCTTTGTTCAACAAGGGGTTTCCTCAGTGAATGGATCCAGAGGGCCTTTCCCTCTTTGTTATACTGAAACCAATCTTTTGTTTCTATTCAGAGACAGAGCAAACCCATCTTGCTGTAAAGTCCCTTTTTTATCTTCAAGTGGTTTTGACTGTTTGCAGTTGCATCTGATGGTTTCCCATTCAAAGTCTTGCTATTGCACAAGACTAAACAAGTAAGCCTTGCATTGCATTCTCAGTTTAACAGCGAGGGGTGATAACTCCAGCCTTGAAGAATAGGCATTAACCTTGATGACTAATTTTTGCTTCAAGTTATAAAGCAAACTTTCTATATATTACCCATACATACGTCTCGCAATTATTATGAATCTTGATAAGTTACAAGTCTTCTATAGATAACTTACATGTTTCTCTTTATTCTCTTCACCCTATAAAACATGTTTGGCTACTGGGTTTGTCTGAGGTAAGAGCTGTCTGCAAAGAACAGGGGGCCCTTTGCCAATGGGTCATGGTGTTGCAGAGGGTTTGAGAGTCTTTGTAGCAGCAATTTACTATTTTTGGCTGTTCTTTTTCAGCCCAGCCTCTGCTTGTGACAGTAAGTCATCAAAGAAATACAGGTAACTTAAGCATGTTCTGAGGTGGATTTAAATTCTTTGGGCAACAAAACCTTCTTTATTGGCATAAGATTTTCTTTTAAAAAGCAAAATGCACGGTTTACTTATCAGAGATTAAAAAAGAAACCTTAAAAATGTGACCTCAGTTTCTCTGGCACTTCTGTAACTCGCTAAACAGACAAACAGAAACCAACACAAACCTAACTGTATAAACCAAAAAGAAAAAAAACAAACCATTTAGGGCTGTGAACTTATCCAGCAAGATTCAGTATAGAAAGGGAAAGATATTTAAAGTAACAAAAAGTCTTAGGCATTTTTCTTTTAAAGGTAGACTAATCAAATCTGTTGTTCTTTTGACTGTTTCTTAAATGTAATGAGCTTGAACTTTATGAGTTAGAACAGGGCTACTCAACTTTGGAAGCTCTGGGGGCCACAATGATACTCACAGCACATGCCGAGGGTCGCAATTTAAGTGTAGTTGTATATACATGCAAATATATGTAAATAGCTTCTTTCACACTGACAGGCATGAATACAAAGATTAAGGCAAGACTACATAACACGCAGGTCCCATTTAAGTCAGTTCTGCTGATATTAATAAAATGCAATATTTACCCGATTTCCACTCATATGACAGCACTTTTAATGAGCAATGACAGTCCAGGAATTTAACAACTAAAACGCATCTCAACAGAAGACCATTATATTGACTACTTTTTTGTTTTGGCTTCACAACAATTCAGGAATTTAACTGCTAGAACACATATCAACCCAAACCACACTGTAAATACACCACAGGCTGCAAAGAAATGGGCCGCATGCGGCCCACAGGCCACATGTTGCGTAGCCCTGAGTTAGAACAGTATCACACACTATTTTTACACAAATTATGCATCAATTCAATTACTTCCTCCTGTATTTAGCATATTTTATTTCTTTTCACTGTAAATTGATTCCTAGCATTTTGGAGTCATTTTAGTTTTATCCCGATATAAAATTGAATACCTTCTGTCAAAGAGGCTTGTCCAAAGACAAAATTCCAGGATTCCCTTGGATAAAGATCTATCATTGTTATCCCAACAATACAGAAAGCATCTCTGGGCTTTTTTTTCTTTAAGTATTTCAAGATGTCCCCTGTAGGAACAACAGAAAACAACTCATTTCAGGAGAAGCATAAGTCAGCAGAAAAGAAAGCTGTGAAAGCCATCATAGTATTATGCCAATGGTTCTCAACCAGGAGTACGTGTACCCCTGGTTGTACCCCCAAGTGTTCTAGGGGTACATCAGTTTCTCTACATATTTGCCTAGTTGTACATTAAAAGCACTAGTGAAGTCAGTTCAAATTAAAATTTCTTACAATTACTTGTCCCTTATTGCTCTGCAAAGCGAACACTGAAATGCAAATACAATATTTATATTCTAATGTATTTATTATAAAATTATATGGTAAAAATGAGAATGGAAGCAATTTTTCAGTGATAGTGTGCTGTGCCACTTTTGTATTTTTATGTCTGATTTTGTAAGCAAGTGGTTTTTAAGTGAAGTGAAACCTGGGGCTAAGCCAGACAAATCAGACTCCTCAAAGGGATACTGTAGTCCAGAAAGGTTAAGAGCCATTGGATTATGTGATGTAAGTGTCCAGCTACATCCGTGGTCCCCAACACGGTGCCCGCGGGCGCCATGGCGCCCGCGGGGGCATTTCAATGCACCCGCCAGGTGCTCGGGGATGGCCTGGCCCCGGGCACATGGTGCACGGGCGCTTGCGGGGGGAGCACGCTTGGCGGGGGGAGCGCCGGGCGCGCAGCACTCGGCGGGAGGGGGGGAGTGCCGGCCCCGGGCGCGCGGCACTCGGCGGGGGGGTGGGGGGGAGCGCCGGGCGCGCGGCACTCGGCGGGAGAGGGGGAGTGCCGGCCCCGGGCATGCGGCACTCGGTGGGGGGGCGGGGGGGGAGCGCCGGGCGCATGGCACTCGGCGGGGGGGCGGGGGGGAGCGCCAGCCGCGGCACTCGGCGGGGAGCGCCGGCCCCGGGCGTGCGGCCCTTGGAGGGGGCCCTGCCCCTGGGGGCGTGGCTATGGGGGGGTCCCACCCCCGGGCGCGCAGCTGGGGGGCGAGCGGCAAGGGGGGGCCCACCCCCAGGCATGCGTCAAGGGGGGGCCCGCCCCCGGGCGCCCTAGTGTCCCCGCCCCCTGGCGCCCGGCGGGCAAACGGCCACGCCTCCTGGCGCCCGACAACCTCAAAAGGTTGGGGACCACTGAGCTACATTATCAAACTGGAGGCGCCAATGCTGCTAACATGGTCAGATCTTGTAAACCTTCCATATACAGAATTTCCAAGGGGAGTTCTGCTTGCAGGATTGGTTTCATGATGAAATCGGGGCTTGTGAGAATGCACTAAATAAGTACACAGAAAGCTACACGGTGAAGCTACAGCATACTAGCTTACTGTGCTCACTAAGTTTCCACCTGGATCCTGATAACAGACACTCAGTGTTCCACAGTGAGCTTTGACAAAGCACTAACCCTAGATAAGTCCTTAGAGTAGATAATATTTTTCTATTCAGGGTACTGAATTAATATTTTACAAGAGTACTCAGGCTGCTTAATAAATATAGATGTCTGAATCTATTTGCAGGTTAAAAATCCCAATGGTCAGAGGAACATTTGGTGGTCTCAGCAAAGTTTCTAATAGAACAGTAGCCAATTCACAAAAATCACCACCACGAACTGGCTTCAAACAGGCCATAGTAAAAGACTTCACAGTAATCCTTCAATACTTTCATATAATTATAAGGGTCAAAAATGATAATGTAAGAAACAAGAATGTCTGTACTGGTCAGACCAAAGGTCGTTCTAGCCCTAGTCTTCCAACAGTGGCCAAAGCCTGTGCTTCAGAGGGAATGAACAGAATATGTAATCATCAAGTGATGTTGAGGCAATATCTAAAGAAAAAGCATCTCAGTCTAAACTAGCTTGGACATCTGTTTGATCTTTAGACTCATACAATATATTCTGTTAGTTTTAAATAATTAATGTTTCCATGAAAACTACTTGGCTAGCTGACCATCTGATTAGTTTAAGGAACTTTGTGATCAAGCCTGAATGCACTACCAGGCATGTGATATATCAATATACAGTAATGGAATGACAGTCACTTTTTTTTAGACATTAATCGAATGCCTTTAACTTGCATGAATGGCACTGATGACAACAGAACTACTCATGTGAATAAAGGTTGCAGCATCAGATCTGTAACCAAAGCTGGGATTAGGATCTTGCATTACTGAGTTTGCTCAAACAACTAACCCATACTTCTCCACTGCACTGTAAGTTGCATGTTTGGAGATTCTAGTGAGCTGCTGACAAAGAACCTCTCGTCATCCATCCTTTTCTCTTTCTGCCTGTGGCACTGATATAACCTCCCCTTTAGGGTATGTCTAAACTACACCCCTCTTTCGAGAGAGGGATGTAAATTAGACAGATTGAAATTGCAAATGAAGCCAGGATTTGAATTTCCCGCACTTCATTTGCATAATGGCAGCCACACAGTCTTTCGAAAAAGGGCTTTTCGAAAGTAAAACCGCCATCTAGATGGGGTTCTTTTGGGGGAAAAAAACTCGTTTTGAAAGATCCCGTACTCCTCAAATGAAGAGTATGGAATCTTTCGAAAACTTTTTTTTTTTTTTTTTTTAAAAAGAACCCTGTCTAGCCGGCGGTTTTACTTCCGAAAAGCCCTTAATGGTCGCCATTGTAGAAATGAAGCACGGGAAATTCAAATCCCAGCTTCATTTTCAATTTCGATCTGTCTAATTTACATACCTCTCTCAAAAGAGGGGTGTAGTTTAGACATACCCTTACTGAAGTATATAAACACCTCACAAACTTTAATATATTTAACCTCATAGCATCCCATGACAGAATTTCAAGAAACTCAATGGCCATTTATTATCCAAATCTTTTTACAAGGAGTCAGTTTCCAAACTGATACTATTCTCCTGCTCCCTACATACCTGCATGAATCTGTAGATTGCATGTGTACTCGTTCACTCGAAAAGCACAACCTGTGTGTGAAACAGGAACTGGCTCCAGGATTTTTACAGTTAGGCTATAGTAAAAGGCTTCACAGTAATCCTTCAACCATTTCATATAATCCTCCGTGCTAACTTTGGTGTCCCCAAAAGAACCTATATAAACAGTACAAAATAACATCAAGTTAGAAACCTGCTATGGTAACTCATTCAATCAACTCATTTTTTAAAAAATCCCCCCAAAGAATTATAATTTTAATATTCCCTCTTATTTCATATGTGGTTTTGGACATCACATTTACTCCAAGTTATCAAAAGAAAATACAAACAGTTATTATAATACATGGCACAAAACACAACTGTAACTGTTCATCATTTCTATGCAACTCCAAGAAAGCCTCTTTTTATTTAACTTCTATTCCCTTAACCCAAAAATGTGGTGACAAAGTTATTCTATTGGAATGCTCCAAAATACTCTCTTAACAGTGATACAGCCACGTTTGGGATAATTATTGTACAGTAAGGAAGTGGGAGACTTGTTTTTTAAATAAAGGTATTGTGTAATCGCTGTCACATTCAAGTGCTGTGATGCATAATATTTAAAAGTCAAATATTACAATGGTAACCATAAGAGACAACACAGACATCAGTGCTGTAGACTGCAATAGTGAATTCATTACTCATAACTGTAATTAAAACATCAGTTTCAAGAGTAATAGCAACTCCCATAAACAGTTGATCAAATATAGATGGAGTAAGGAAACTGATGGACTGAGTTTCACCATACTGTATTTGTTATTAGCTTGTTATTACTATCAGTGGGTTCCCCCCCCAAAGATTATGACTGTTCCTGTTTTTCTTAAAACAATTTTATACACAAGTTAATCAAAACCTGTGAAAGCTACCATAAAATATGTATTCTATATTATTTACTGTGATCAATGACAGCATGGATCTTCACAAGAAAGAACATATTTAATAATAGTAATTTGCATTTCTTTAGCACCTTTCATCCAAAGAAATCAAAGCATGCTGTAAATATTGATTAAGCTTCACAACTCTCCAGTAATGCTTAATTAAGTTTTCACCATTTTAAACATTGCTAAACAGAGGCACAGAAGGACCTAATCCTACAAGTCTCACAGGGCTAGCCATGTTAGTCTGTATCCGTGAAAGCAACAAGGAGTCCTGTGGCACCTTAGGCCTGGTCTATACTAGGACCCAGAGCTGGCCCAAGGTACAGGCCAACCGGGCTACTGCCTGGGCACCCATTGTAGGGAGCGCCGCGTGGGACTGCCGGGCCAGGGACCCCGGGGCAGGACCACGTATGCGCTGCGCACCTGGGGGCAGGGCCACGCATGCACTGGGCACCCAGGGGCAGGGACACACATGCATCGCACTCCTGGGGGCGGCACTGTGTTCCCAGGGCGCACGAATGGCTCGGGCCAGCCCTGCTAGGACCTTAGTCTGAAATTAGCCCCTCAAGTTTGATTTTGTAAGTGTTGCGTCCACACTACCAAGCCCGTTGTTCTGGAATAAGGGGCGATGGAATTTGAAGTCTGCAGTCCTGCTTTTCATGAGGAATAACATTATTCCCGAATTTGTAAATCCAAAATGTTAGCGTAGACACTCTGGTACCACTAATTCAAACTTACTGGCCTCCAGAAGGCTTCCTGCAGTTCACCAGAGTGCTTCCTGGGGCTCTGAGTCCGAGACAGCATGTCCACATTAACAGAGCCTGCCTCGGACTACATTCAATTCTTCCCCTTAGTGAGAACACAGAACTTCAAATTTGTAAAATCAGCCGCCCAGAAGTCAAATTTAGTAACTTGAAAATAATCTCCTAGGGTAGACATGGCCTTAGAGACTAACATTTATTAGAGTGTAAGCTTTCATGGGTAAAATCCACTTTATCAGATGAATTGGAATGGAAGTTGCAGAAGCAGGAGTATCTATAAGGAAGAAGTTGCTTGTGTTAATGAAGCTAATCAAGTCTGGGTGGAAGAGGGTCATTCATAGCATTTGGTCTAGAGATGTGAATATTCAGAGGGGGAAATTGCCTTTGTAAAGTGTTAACCAGTTGAGATCCTTATTCATCCTAAACTGATTGTGTTGAATTTGAAGATGAATTCCAGTTCAGATGTCTCCCTTCGTAACCAGTTTTTGCAATTTTTTTGTAGAAGGATGGCTACTTTCAAATCCATTACTGAATGTCTAGGGAGGTTAAAATATTGTCCTACATGTCTGTGTGAGTTACCGTTCCTGAGGTCTGATTTGTGTCCATTTATCCTTTGACATAGAAACAACCCAATTTGGCCAATACACTTAGCACAGGAGCATTGCTGGCACTTGATGCCATGTGTCATGTTAGTGGATGTGCAGGTAGTTGAGCCCCTGATAATGTGGCTTATGTGGTGGAACATCATGCAGGGATGTTGCATGTAGATATGTGGACAGAGCAGGCAATGCAGTTTGTTGAAGGGATAGGTTCCTGGGTAAGTGTTTCTGTGGTGCGGTGTGTGGCTGCTGGTATTTGCTTCAGGTTGGGGCGCTGTCTGTAGGCGAGGACTGGCCTGTTTCCCACAGTCTGTAAGAGTGAAGGATCGTTTTCCAGGAGTGGTTGTAGGTTGTCAATGACGTGCTGGAGGGTTTTTAGCTGGGGGCTGCAGGTGTCACCTGCTTCAGGACAGACCCAACAAGGTAAATAACAGAACACCACTTGTTATCACTTACAGCCACGGAGCTAAAAACCATGAAAGCTTATGCCCTAATAAATCTGTTAGTCTCTCAGGTGCCACAGGACTCCTCATTGTTTTTATTAATCCTACAAGTATTTATGGATGAGTTGACCTCTAGTCCTATGAGTAGTTCCATTGATTCTAATAGGACTACTCAGATGAGTAAAGTTAAGCACATCCATAAGTGCTTGCAGGATACTGGTGAATTTTCTGTAACAATATAGCTGAATGTCTGAATCAGGAATAAAACACAGGAGTCCTGACTCCCAAGTCTGCTCTAACCCCCAGACAACTTTGAGATCTTCTATAAAGTCTTTTTATTTGAAAATTGAAACATATAACCTAAGTAGGTCATATTTAATTGGACAGGCATATTAAAGACACAGATGGCTTGGTTCAGCTATCATAGTTAGACATTACCAATTGGCTGTACATAAATGGTACTTTTCTCAGATGTTGGTCTGCTTCTGTAAGGATCATTATAAAACTGTTCAAAGTCCTGGGTGGGCTCCGGGTGTGAAGAGATCCAGTCTGACTCTGAATGCAGTGTGATGGGTCTGAAAAGTACACTGTCTGGCTGAAATGCTTCATTCAGCAAACACTTCTCTCTAGATTCAAGATTCTCATACAGCTTCACAAGCTTCATGTTCTTGGAGATCAAAGCTGTCTTCAGGGCCTGCTCAGAGTGTTTAATCACCTTCATCTGACCCAAGGGAAAGAAAGAAAAGACTAAAAGCATTTATAAAACCAGGTTTCATACCTAGCATGTTTTCTAAACAGCTTCCTTCCTTCCTCTACCACCACCTGATGACCCAGCCTCTCATTCCTTTTCTGATGTGTTGGTAAGTTAACAGCTGTTTTCCACAGTCTCTTAGCTACCCAGCCAGGCTGTCTAGCTTCCTCTTTTCCCTACAATTTCCATACCCAGCCCCCCTCCCCAACAGAAGCAGCTTCTGCTTTTTGGGGGGTGCTGAGGTGGGGGGTGGAGGGAACCAGCATGGGAAAATTTTGCTGTAAACTCACAATTCCCAGTGTAGTTCTACATATGATGTCATTCCTTTGCTTCATCCTCCGCATTTAAAATATCCCTGTTGCTACTGTATCAGTCTAGTGGCTGCCACTGCAGAAAGATCTTTATACTTTATTCTGATCTCACTTGCACCAGTACAAAAACAACAAACAAAACAAAAAACAATGCAGCTCCCTCAGCTGACGTCAACAGATTTATGCTGATGTAGGAGAGCCAAGATCAAGAAGCTGTTTCTTCTGTAAGCTTAGGCAATTCTATCAATAACTGATTGAACAAAATGATCTGAGGAAGTGGGATTTTTTGATCTGAGGAAGTGGGTCTGGCCCACGAAAGCTCATCATCTAATAAACCATCTTGTTAGTCTTTAAAGTGCTACATTGTCCTGCATTTTGCTTCAACTACCCCAGACTAACACGGCTACATTTCTATCACTATGATTGAACAAAAGTCACTATGACTAAAAAAAACACCCCATAAACAATTCATCATGCACTGGGTGAAGCACTTATCAGTATAATACAAATGCCAATTTTTCCTCTGTAAGGACACTTCTATTAATCATCCACCATTTAGGATAGTATCTTGTTATCTCATCTCTTGCTTCTTCATGTATCTTCATCTGCGATTAGCAAACTGAATGCCAGATTGCTGAGTATCAAGATGGCTTTAGTAACAATCGTGCCTGCACTGCAGAGCACATTAGGAAATATAAAGTGCACGCAATAATTAAGAATACAACATAATACCAATACATATGTAAATTTAGGAAAAAAGATTACATATATATTTAAATTTTCCTAACAATGTATTATAAAAAGTATTAGGCAGGACTGAGGAGATTTTTAAGGGGACTATGTTGATCCCATTAGTTCATTGTGCACAAAAAGTGCATTTTATTTTCATACACTTGATTGTACTCACTGCTGTTTTTTAAATGAGAAAAAGTATCAAAGGCAGAGAAGGGGGATTACGTTATCGGGTAGTTCAGTCCTCAAAAGGGGGACACTGAAATTCACCCTCTCACCCCTACACACCCTGTTAGTTACCAGCAGTCGCGGGTTATGGGTCGCACACACGGGTCCCAGCACTCCCCCCACAGCCACCCCAGAACTCCCCCTGCCCCTCAGAATGGCCCCACCCCCTCCCCCCACAACACGTCCCGACCCCCCCCCCCGAGCCCCACACCACCCCCTCAGCACCCCTCGGATCCCCACAGTGACCCCCCCCCATCGCCCCCCCGCCTCGCAAGGCCGCCGAGCCGGGGCGCGGCCTTACCCTCCTGCCCCAGCGGCGAGGCGGGGCCCTGCGCGCCCGTCCCTCCCGCCCCGCCGCGCGGGCGGCTCCAGAGCCAGAGCGGGGCCGGGCCCAGCGCCTCAGAGACTCAACACGGGGGGGGGGCTTCTTCCCCGCAGCGCCCCCCCCCCACACCCGCCCCATAGCCCTCCCCCCGCAGCGCCCCGCGCCCCCCTGCCACTACCCCCCAAAGCCCGGCCCCCGCGGCCCGCCCCCTCCTACTGCCCCAACCCCCCCACACCCTGCACGCCCTCCCCCCGCAGCATCCCCTGCTCCCGCCTCCTGCCCCATAGCATCGCCCCACAGTCCCCCCACAGCATCCCCTGCTCCCTCATACCACTGCCCCACACGCCCTGCACCCGCACCCCATACCCCTCCCCCTGCAGCATTCCCTGCTCCCTCATACCACAGCCCCCCCCACAGCATCCCCTGCTCCCTCATACCACTGCCCCACACGCCCTGCACTCCTCCCCCCACAGCATCCCCTGCTCCCTCATACTGCCCCACACGCCCTGCACCCCCACCCCATACCCGTCCCCCTGCAGCATTCCCTGCTCCCTCATACCACAGCCCCCCCCACAGCATTCCCTGCTCCCTCATACCACCGCCCCACTCCCACCCCACAGCATCCTCTGCCCCCTCAGCACCCGCACCCCACAGCCCTCCCCCCATAGCATCCCCCGCTTCTTCACACTGCACCCCCATTGCATAAGCCCCACTATCCCCCTACCTCATACCACCCCAACCTCACAGCACCCCTGCACTCCCACCCCATAGCCCTCCCCCCACAGCATCCCTGCTCCCTCATACTGCCCCAACCCACCACAGCACCTCACACTCCCTCCCATAATCCTCCCCCCACAGCAGTCCTCTCCCTCATGCCACCCCAACATCTCCCTCACTCCCACCCCATAACCCTCTCCCCTTAGCATCTCCCTCATCCTCATACTATCCCCACAGCCCCCACACTCCACAGCATTTCCCACACTCCCCCACCCCTCCCAGCGTCTCCCTCCCCATAAGCCTCCTCCTCTCACACAGCATCCCCCTGTCCTTATTCCACCCCCACATCTCCCAGCATCTCACCCCTAGCATCTCCCACCCCTCAGAGCATCTATCGCACTCCTTCCCCATAACACCCCCCACAGCATCCCCTCAACTCCATACCACCCCCACTCTCCTCCCAGCACCTCCCCTCATTTTTCCACCACCCCACTCTCCCAGCATCTCCTGCATTTTCACCCCATAATTCCCCACACATGCAGCATACCCACCCCCTAGCATTTCACTCACTTCCACCCCATAACACTTCCCCTCACACCCCACTCCTCCCAGCAGCTCCATTACTCCCCATCCCATAATACTCCCACACACCATCCCCCCTTTGTCCACATGCCATCCCACACATACACTTCCCAAACATCCCCCAAAGACGAGCTCTCTGTGGCTCCAAAGCTTATTTCTGTCACCAACCCTGTCTCTCTAGTGTCCTTGGGCCAACCCAGCTACAACACTGGAGACAAATTATTTTTTCCATAAGTTTCATGCTTTTTAATGAATTGCAGGTGCTGCTGCTCTGTTTTCTGAGCTCTGTGTTCTCAAGCTTTTTTCTGCAGCCATGAGGGTTAGAAAGTTACTTGAAAGAAAGCTGAACCTCAGCTGGCATCTCTTGCTGCTAGCAGCTGGGGCTTTACAGAAATGCACCCCAAAATTGTAAGACCTGTCACAGGAATGGAAGAGTTACCAGTAATGCTCCCTGTTCCAGCCTGAGTAATGCTAAGACCTGGCCTTACTCTTCAGGAACCATAGGGGCTCCCTCCTTTTGACTCAGCAAGGACAGTTGCCTGGAATTGGGCCACAGCCAGGGTGTGTGGATGGCCCACCAGGCAATGACATCCAAAGGACACACTGCATTTTGTCCCTGCGTGTCTCTTTTCTGGTTGCTTTAAACCTCAATAGAGGTATCCTGATGGGGGCAGGGATGGAAGAAAAATAATGGCCTCTTCCCATGCTGCCCTGATATGAGAGACTGAAATGAGACATTACTCACAGAAGACCATACCATTTCTCAAAATAATATGGTCACCTCTCTTCTTAAACCTTACCGCTCTGCAAATTTTGATCACGGGATTTTGTATTGCCTTTAAATTACACAGATGTAATTATTGCACAAAAATTATTGCAGGTGTATTGTTTGTGATGTGTGCAGTCTCAGACAGATGTCCTTTCACCAGTTTGTACTTGGTTCAAAATGCAAAGATTTTCTTTGCAAGCACAAGAGCTTTTTTTTAAGTTTACAAAAAAAAATCTGGCACACAAGAAATCACTCTCACTTTTGAAAGTACTATCAGTTTTGTAAATTCAATCCCAGCAGCTGTAGTTGAGTTGTTTGGAGTCATTTGATTGTATCCAGGGAGCCTTTACTTTTCTTATGAAGCCACTATAGAATACCAGAGTTCTCTCAACCTGTTGTGGCACCAGGGTGCAAGTGAGGAGAGTACTAGTTTAGGGCTACAGATGATGGAAATTCTCCATGCAGAGCCCTAGACAAGTGAACTTCAAGACCTATGACAGCTGTGGGATTTTAAAAAGGCCCTTGTGACCCAAGGCAGAGCCACATGAATAGCTCAGGAATAGCACTGCCTACAACTGAAGGAGTTTGTGACCTCAGTACCCTTGATAAGTCGAGATCCACAACATCAGTCAAAATGGAGAGCTCCAACTGGACATTACCTTTTCTGAGGGTATGACAATCTAAAGCCATTGGGCATTTTTCAAAATCTCTTGGTCTTTCCCAAAACTCAGAAAGTGAAGACAACCTTTAGTCTGTTTTTCTTTTTTTCAAATGTCTGAAACTAAAGCAGCCAGACAGTCCCCCAGAACCCAAATTACTCTACCCTAGGAATACAACCCAGGACCTGAATAATTCCAGAATATGACACTATAGTTCAGCAAATCCCAATTACCTCCATGAAAGCTCATGCATCCCGTCTCATTAAGTTGAAGTGACTCCATCTCTACTGTCTGGGAAGATACTGAGGGCAGGGGGAGACAACTGCGGAACATAGTTTCAAAAAGTAAGCAAACCTTCAGGGCATTTACAGGAAATAACCCATCATTCTGTGTACTGCGTGTTTCTGAAGAATAGTGTTTTGCTGCTGTCAATCTGCAAAAACCAGCTGTCCTATGAAACATGACATAAAGGTTGGAGCTTCTCTCTCATGGCAAACACCACCAATTTAACTAAATCAAATGCTAAACTGATTTTAATTAAATCAGTGCAATCCCCTTGAGTGGATTCACTTATATTGGTTAGAGGCAGACTGATACTGATTTAGCTTAATTCAATTCATTAGTATTTAGTTGAATCAGTGCAATGTTTCTGTGTAGACCAGGCTGAAATCTAATGAATTTGCAGGAATTAACCCGTTTTGGGATAGCTAGTGGTGCAGTGTTAACTAAGCTGCTACAGGCAGCTGACAAATGGCTGTTATTTCCTGTTATTCCAGCTACTCTGTGCTGCATGATATCTAGGGAGGGGATCTTTGAAAGATTCAGCTGATGCATCTGTGGTTTTTACAGGAATTAACTAGCTCTGCCTCTTGGAGGGTTTTCAGGAAGAAAGCAGTTTCTCTCAGCTGCCACTGTATAAAGAAAAAATCCCCCTCAAACTCAGATGTCATTTCCTGTCATTTTGGCTGCATTAGCACGGCATCCTGAGACCTACGGAAGTGCCCTATGAAAGACGCTGTGTCTGGCTTTAGGATGTCTAGCCATCATTTTATGCCCATCTGCAATTTCTGAGGAGGATGCTGTATTTTTGGGTGTCTCGTTACACTTGTACAACAAAGCATGGAGAAGAGACGCACTCTCATATACTGGGAAAATTCACCTCTAGGGTGTCACCTCCATTGACATCAGCAAAGTTACAACCAAGAACAAATGTGAACTGTTGGCTTTGAGAGAGTGGCTTGGTAATGAGATAGCTTATCATAGAATCTGAGTGCCACCCGTGTTTAAAAAAAAAAAAAAAAATCAGTGGTAACAGCAAACTCCTTACCAAACTTCATGGAGTCTCTGGCATCTCCCCCTTTTTCAAGAGGGTTTTAGTTTTTGATTATTTAGATGGGTGAATGGACCCTTTTGAGGGGGAATAAGGAGTCAATATTGTGAAAATCATGCTTGCTGTGGAAACACTTCTTCAAAAAGTTATGTTGCATTACCAAAAGACTAGTCAGACTGAATTTGCCCAATCTCTGGAAATGTGTTCAATAGCTATTTCTCCTCGACTGAGATATATGGATAGAGTAGTCGCACTAGATCAGACAGCTGGTCCATCTACCTCTCAGTATCTTAGGACAGTGGCCAAATACCTGATGCTTCAGAGAGAATTAACAGAACAGGCCAAATATCAACTGATCCATCCCGTCACTCATTCCAAGCATCTGGCACTCAGAGGCTAGCGGCAGCCAGAGCATGAGTTGCATCCTTGACCATCTTGGCTAATATCCTCCAGGAACATATCTAATTCTTTTCTTTTTTTAAACCCAGTTATACTTTTGTCCATCAAAACATTCCCTGGCACTGAGCCCCACAAGTTGATTGTGTATTGTGTGAAGTACTTCCTTTTGTTTGTTTTAAATGGGCTGCTTATTAATTTCATTAGGTGACCCCTGGTTCTTGTTCTATTTGAAGCTTTCTTCACAGTATTCATTTTATAGATCTCTATTATACCAGAATTCTCTCTTCCAAGCTGAACAGTCCCACTCTTTCAATCTTTCCTGTTCTGGGAACGGTTTCATACTCCTAGCCATTTTTGTTGCCCTTTTCAGTATATTTTCCAATTCTAATATATCTTTTTGAGATGAGGCACGCAGAACTGAATGTAGTATTCAAGATGTAAATGAACTGTGGATTTTTACAGTGGCATTGTATTTACTCTCTCATTATATAACCTTTTCCTAATGATTCCTAAAATTGTAAGCTTTTTTACTGCCACTGCACATTGAACAGATGTTTTCAGAGAACTATCCACAATGACTGTAAGATCTCTCTACTGAGTAGTAACAGCTAATTTACACCCCATCATTTTGTAGGTATTATCAGGATGTTTTCCACTGTGCAGTCCTTTTCATTTATCACTATGAATTTCATCTGCTGTTTTGTCACCCAAGCACCGTTTTGTGAGATCTCTTTGTAACTCTTCAGAGACTTATCTTGGACTGAACTATCAAGAGTAATTTTTGTATCCTCACTGTTTACCCCCTCCCCT
The DNA here is from genome assembly GCF_049634645.1 of Pelodiscus sinensis. Taxonomy (NCBI): domain Eukaryota; kingdom Metazoa; phylum Chordata; order Testudines; family Trionychidae; genus Pelodiscus; species Pelodiscus sinensis. The sequence goes on along the minus strand of NC_134730.1, from coordinate 23,185,077 downwards.
TTTTTTCAGATAACTTTTGAATAGGCTGAAAAGTATAGGTCCCCGCACAGATCGCTGAAGCACCCTACTATTCTCAATCCATTCTGAAAATTCACCATTAATTCCTATACTTCAGAGAGAAAAAAGTTACTGATCAATTTCAGAATTTTCCATCTTATCCCAATTGCTTACTTTGCTTAAGAGCCTTTAGTGAGATACCTTGTCAAAAGCTTTCTGAAATTTCAGGTACACTATATTCACTGGATCACCCTCATCCATATATGTAGAGCTTTTCAAATAATTTTAACAGATGGTGAGGTAGGCTTTCCCTTTATAAAAGCTGTGTTGATTCTCCCCCCCCACCCCCCAAATCATGTTAATCTATCAATCTGATAATTCTGTTCTTTAGAATAGTTTCTACCACTTAGCTGGCACTGAGATTAGGTTTACGGCCCTGTAATTACCACAATTACCTACAGAGCCTTTAAAAAAAATCAGCATTATTTTAGCTAGCCTTCTGTCATCTAATAGACTGATTTAACTGATAGGTTACATACATAGCACAGTGATGCTTCAAGTTCATATTTGAATTTCCTCAGAATACCACTGATCCTGGTAATGTTTTATTGCTTATCTAGTTCCTCCAAAACCTCTTCAGTCAACAAACACCTCAAGCTGGGGCAGATCCTGAGATTTGTCACCTGAAAAGAATGGCTCAAGTGTGGAAATCTCCCTTGCATCCTCAGGAGTGAAGACCAAAACAAAGAATTAATTTAGTTTCTTTACTGTGTCTTCCTAAGTGCATGTTTAGCACTATGATCATACAGTGTCCCCACAAATTGTTTGACTTCCTGCTTCTGATGTACTTATTGTTATTGCAGTTAAATGCCACAAACACAACTGACATGAACTCTGTCAAAAACTGGCGAACAGCAGAGAAAACAAAAAATAGTTATTTACTCCTTACTGTAATGCAAGAACTAGAGAGGTCGCTACATGAAATTAATAGGCGGCAGATTTAAAAACAAACAAAAAGAAGTACTTCACAACGCACAATCTACCCGTGGAAGGAGGTTGTGAAGAAAATTGACTTGTCGGATACCTCTGGAATCTCTGAACTCACATGTTTGCAATCATTTGCATAATCCTGACAATCCAGCAGATTTGCTTAAAGATGTTCCAGGATCTTTCCTACATAATTGTGACTAGTAACTAGTATTCTGCAGTTGTTATTTATTCCCAACAAACTTAGCTGTGTATTCCATAGCATGGATCTTGTTAGTATTTTAAGGTTTTTTTGTTTTTGTTTTGCTTTTTAAACATCCATTGCTCTGAGATCACTGTTTTCTGGGCTATCCCACTAAGAGATGAAATGACGTTTAGGCTTGGCATGTCTATTCAAAGAGAAATCCATTCTGATGTAAACACAGTGGGAAAAAAAATCATGTAAAAACTGCAAGTGTACATGCTCCAAACAACTCCAGCAACAGGAACAACCTAGGTACACTCACAAAAGCTAGTATCTGGAAAACATGGGAGACCAGACCTGTGAAATCCCATCGAGACAAGCGGTGGGATCTTATATCGATCAATCAATAATTTGCAAGTGTATGAGAAATTTCTCCAAGGATCTCCAAGTGCTATAAAAGAATTCATGAACCCCTCTAGCACCCTTTTGAAGCAGGGATTATTCACAATCAATTGATGAGGAAAACCAAAGCACAACACGATTAAGCGACTCTCTCACCACCATAGAGCAAGGCTGAAACCAAGCCTAGACTCTCAGGTGGCTAGATTCATAGTGCCCCAGTCTAAGCACCAGGCAGTGCAACCTCCATCATAGAGGAAAGTCATAATATTAAGAGTGGTGGGTCAAATTAATCTCTCATGTAACTCCACTAACCTCAATGGAGTCACACTTGGGATGGATTTGGCCTGTTACAAGCAAATCAAACAAGGAGAAAGAAAAGCTAAGCTTGGCTCTGGTGGAGTACAGTTGGCTGCCGTCCAGGTCCATTTCAGTGAATGGGAAATAACGAAAACAAAAACAATTTACCTTCCTAATGTTTTAGATGAGTGATAACATACATGTTAATTACAAAAAGTGTCTAAATACCATCCCTGCTGATTTAGGCAGTTGGGGTTTTTCTTCCAATTAAGGAAAAAATCCTGCTGAAACTTCACCATGGAACAGTGGCTGAAGCTCTGACAGAGAAACACCCAAGAGGGCTGGTCATGGACATTTGTACATTTAAAGCAACACCCCTTTTCTTCAGTGTCTCTCTCAGAAAAAGGATAGCAGAGATTATTTTGCTTTGATTTATACCGTGATGAACAGCAGCAATACACATCCTAAATTTAAAAAAAAAAAAAAAAAAAAAAAAGAGACAGGACTTTGCTACATTCTGCAACACATACAGTGATTTATTTTCAAAATCCCTGAAGAAGGGAGCGGGAGCGGCACAAAGGTCTCAAATCTACAGACCAGTATTAACAGTGTGCCAAAAATTGAAAATAATAATGCAAGCCATCAAATATTCTCTCTATATATATTTTAGCAATTTGAGAGTCAGATAGCCTGTTTAGTCAAGAACTCCTAAACAGTAAGAGCTAGGACCTCCAAATTTGGTGTGCAGCTTTAAAGTCAGGGTTTGGTTGTGCCAGGAAAACAGGATGTGGCTGGAATTCAATGGTTTTCCATAACATGGAAAGGGAGAGGGCCAATTGGAGGGACAGCAACACTGCAGAATGGCCACCAGAGGCAGCTGTACAAGAAAGGGAGTGGCCAGCTGGGGGTGTGGTTCGTCATCTTGTTGGCCACAGCACCAGGATAGCAGCCTCCCTGGTCTTCGGCTGCCGTGCCAGACTGAGGGGGATGGGGTGAGAAGCCATGCTGGGCCCCACCACAGGGTCTGGGCAGCACATCCCCAGTCCCCACCCACACAGGAGCATCTGCTTGGCTTCCTCCCTGCCTGACCTGGCAAGCACCAGTGGGAGGCCTGTGCAGCCTCCTGCCTGTCTAGTGCAGGGAACACCATACCACTGGTAAGTCTTCCAGACTATATATAGACACACATCTTGGAGAAAAGAAACATGCATTCATTTGGCTGGGGAATTAGAGCACAGATTGTAACAGGAATCCCTTCTAAACTTCAATCATAACATTCATGATGATCCCTGAGGGCTAATTTGGTGGAACATGGGACTAATGCAGTCTGTCCAAAATACTGTATCCCTTTTAGGAGTTGGATTTGTCTGGTATACCCCATTTCACTTCACTTTAAAACTACTTGCCCACAAAACCAGACAGAAATCTAAAAAAGTGTCCTGGCACACGTTTACTGAAAAATGAGTGACTCGTAACTATATAATGGTAAAATAAATGTGAATATTGCACTTACATTTCAGTGTATACTGTATCAGGCAGTATAAACAAGTCTGTCTGTATGAAACTATAATTTGTACTGACTTCCCTAGTGCTTTTCATGAAGCCTGTTGTAAAACAAGGCAAATATTAAGAAGAACTGATGTGCCCCAGAAGATGGGCCCTGGATTAACAAACTAGCTTTCTGGAGATCTGATTTAAATCACAAGCAGAAATGGATCCTAGTGATCTGGTCCTAGTACTCCGGGTACCACCACAGTTTGCATCACAAAACCACTACCCAGGTTAGTAAGTCCTGCACAGGAGACACAGGCTTTGGGGGAGCAGGAAAGTCAGGACTGAGTGCATTGGGGAGCAGTGCTATCTGGGCCCTCATCAAGACTGCAAAAGCAAGCAGGTCTGTAGGGCAGGAAAGAGGTACATTGCCAGAGTTGGAGGGCAGGAAGCTTGCACAGAACCTGCTGACACTAGCCAGAACTATGATTCCTCCCATGTCTAAGCAACGAATCCCCACGTTTGTGGGGAAAAATAAACAAAACATCCCATTCTGGATACCAGCACTTGGAGAGTATCTTCCTTCAGAGAGGCTTCAGATGTATGATGCAGTGTTCAATACTGTATTGAACTGTACTAAACAAAATCAAATCATTCCCCCCCGCCCCATGCATTTCTATACTAGGTTGCACAGGCACCCATGTTCTTTCCTTTCGCTCAGCCTAGTTCTACAGGCCAAAGCATCTCTGCACTTTCAAGGGATAAGCAAAAGCACTGTAGTAAGCCCAAGACACAACGTTTAGGTTTCTCTCTTCAAGGATTTTAAAGCCACTTCTTAGCAGGCTAGAATATAAAGACCAGCTTGAATAGACTAAAGGCAGGTTCTGTCCCTTTGCTCGACTACTCAGCCTAGTTATGAGGGCACATGTGCACAGACAGCTTGGTAGTTACTGCTCTACTGTAGAAGGTGCTTTCCCACACCCATTTACCTTAACGTGCAGCCTCACCTAGATTCCACTCGCTCTAGAGCACAACTATGCTTGGCTCTACTTTCAAGGACAGACTGAGGTAGCAGGATCAAGCCCTGAGGAGTGCACAAGGCAGTGTTTGCACACATGTGGGCAGGGAGCATTTCTCTTGCCTTTATTGGGTGTATTTCTCATTTCTTCTGGATGTTTTGATTCCTTGTCTTGCATAGTCTACAGCTTGTTTACTGAACGAATGTTTAAGAATTTTATCTTGGACTCTGCCACCACAGTGTCCCCTGCCAGAGGGGACGGCTTCTGACGCAGTCTCAGGCCAGGGCTACCCTAAAGGGGAAGGTCGCATCAAGATAATGTAGCTGAAGTAGTGTAACTACGTAGCTGGACTCAAAGTATCTTAATCTGCAGTTCCCTGCCATCCTCACAGCTGGAGCAAAGCTGACTTCCCTTACTCATCACAGGAACAGGAGTTTTGGGGGGGGGGGGGGGGGAAGAGGGAAGAGGAGAGGAGAACAGCTTCCCCATCCCCTCCCGAGTTTGATTTAGCAGGTCTTAACTAGACAGGCTAATCAAACTCTGGAAGAATGATCGCAGCAACATTGATCTTCCACTTAGTGAAGACATGAGCTTAGAAGGATCTAAATTCCATTTAGACAGCCTGCACATACACAGTGCAGAGGGAGAACAGGGAGTTAAAATAATCTTACTGCATGCAACCTCAGGACAAGCGTCGCACAAATGCAGAGCCACATATAACCAAAGTCAGTTTATTCCAAACCCTTGTCATCATTTCATTTTTTATATTTGCAGTTGAGGATTAGCACCAAAAAAACCCCAGATCTCAGTTTGCAGGCATAGGGAGAGACATGTTGTAATTAAATAGCATTTCAAAGAACAAGCAATTGTTCAAGTAGGGTCTTGTTACAGCTGTTGTGCACTCTCTAATTGCAGACAGGATGCATAGAGGCTCTTTATCCAAAAAAGTTTGATCTGTGTGCAAAATGTTCACTTTAAAAAACCCTCCACCTCCAGTCCTCTTTAGGGCCCACATTTAAAAAAATTATATATAAACTTTAAAAAGACAATCTTTCTAAAAGCGCACCAAAAGAGTAAGAATAAAGTTTTCAGCTACCAATTCAGGAGAAAGATTGGATGGCTAAATACTATTCAAAGTAGTTGCTAACTGTTAGCCATCCAATCTTTCTCCTAAATCGGTAGCTGAAAATGTTATTTTCTCTTTTGGTGAGATTTTAGAAAGACTGTCTTTTTAAAGTTTTTTTAAATATATTTTTGGTCTTTGGTCTTAAATGTAGTGTGTTTCCACTACTAAAAATGACACGGTTCTTGCTGGTCCGGCACTCGGAGGCAGCGGGGAAAAAGCTGCCCATCCAAGCCTGGGGGCAGCTCTGCTTCCACCCCCATGCTCTGGGGGCTCAGTCCCCTCCTTCCCCTTTCCCTCCCCTTTCCCTGTGCTCTGCCCTAGTTGGCTGGTCTGGTCTCTCCCAGATGGAGACAGGGCAGAGTCTCCCCTTGCTTCCAGCCCAGGCAATAGTGAAGAACAGAGAGCATGAGCAGGACAAGGTGCCTTCCTTAGACTGGGCTCTGGAAGGGAGGTCTTCCCTTGGGGTCTCCCTCTGTCAATGGAGTGTCCCCCTTGTACCTGGGCTGGTCCTGGGGTGGAAACAGCGATCACTGGGAGGATCTCTTCGTGCCCTGCCCTGAGGGAGGCACAATGGGGTCTCCCCTCACACCTGGGTCTGCCCCAGCAGGGGGCTACGCTCAGGCCTGCTGTAGGGGAGGAGACGAGACCTCACCTTGTACCTGTTGCCGGCCTGGTCCCGCACAGTGAAGATCATCAGGTAGACAGCATGGCCAGGCTGCCTGCCCAGGGACAGCAGTGCACGGGCACCCTTGGCCCGGCCCCACAAGCAGGCAGCTCCACACTTCCACCTTGCACTGCAGCTTCATGGCCCTCGGCCCGGCCAGCCCAACCAGCAGCAGCACTGAGTTCTCTGTGCCAATGGAGTGTCCCCTTGAACCTCGGCTGCGTAGCACAGAGCCATGCGGGCTGCCTGCAGGAGCTGGGGGAGTTGCTGGGGCAGAGGTGGGGTGTCCAGGAGCCACATGGCACAGAGCCAAGCAGACAGCCTGCAGGTGCTGGTGGGGGTGGCCTACCGGAGGAGCCAGAGCTAGCGGGGGCAGCCTGCTGCGTCTTCCACAGTGGCAGGACCTCCCTGGGAGCGGAGCTGCGCAGCATGGAGCTGGTGGGGTCCCGGGAGCCTTGCAGTACAGAGCCAGGTGGCAGAACATGCCTGCAGGAGCTGGTGGGGGCAGCCGCATTGCTGCGCGCGTGCACAGGATCAGCAAGTTGAAAATCCCATGACAGACAGACAAGAATGGTGGCCGTTTAATAGAAAGATTGCCTAATTAAAAAAACGACCAGATGTCCAGATAAGCATGTAGCATGAGCCTTCACCATGGAAGCCCCATATATCCCCTCCCTCCTTGTCATTCCTTTGGTGCGCTGTATCTAGCCAGGTCTTGCATTAGCATATTTTGCACTAGCTTGAGCACCCAGTGTTCACCATGTTTGTTGCAAACAGTGGAGAAAAACTAAACTAGGAGCCAAAAATCACCTACAGACTCAGAAGTAGGATCAGAACCCTGGATCTCCCGGATCATAGACTTGATCCACCAGACCATTCTGCAAGAGACAAAATGGCCACACCCCCCCAAACGAATAGCTTGGGGGAGGTTGGGGGGGGGGGGGAAGAGAAGAGAAATTCAGTCTTAAAAGCTTTCAGTTTTAACACTTCCCATGCAGTAAGACAAGCCTTCAACCACCACTCTTACAAATAGCATCAGACTTCTGACAGCTCCCTTGTTTAAACTTACCCAGAACACCCCTACAAACGGTCTAAAATTCCATGTATCAGCCTCAGCGGGCCCACCCTCTACCCTGTGAAGATTTGAGCTTTGTGATTTATGGAAATGCTGCAAAAAAACGGATACCTACCCAGATGTTCAACCACAGTGGTAAGTAGTACGTCAGAATCTGATGCGTCAGGCTCATCTCTCCAAACAGTTAAAGCCTCTAATTTATTGGACTAATTAAAAAACTAAGTAACACTATTTTGAGCAAGCACCCTTAATATATCTTAACTGAAGGGGGGGAACCCTTCCATTTTGTTCTCTTCTGCTTAGGGGCTTTTCTGCTCTACTGAGGTTTTTTTAAGATTCATTAAGATGGGAGAATGAGTTATGGGACTCTCACACAAATGTGCATGACCGACAATATTTTGCTGCCTACTTCTGCAGCTATCTAGTAAATTGAGATGTTTCATGCAGCTTTCCAGGGTAGTCACATTTTGAGATAAGTCCCCCCCTCCCAGGCTGGTCATTCAATATGCAATACTTTCCGAAGTCACTGACAGACAGCACAGGCTGAGCTTCGGCCAGGCAAGGCTTCAGCTATTAGGGGAGCTGTTTGATGAGAACAGAAATTAAGTGACTTACGCCCGCTATTCTATATAGAAAATAGACCCTCATTTTACTGTGATCTAAAACAGTGTTTCTCAACCAGTGGCTCAGGTACTCTTAGGGGTACTTGAGAAGTGTGGGTAGTACATCAACAACTGAAGTTTGGAGAAACTGAATTTTTACAGTGCTTTATTTTTGTACTTTTTACACCCAAAAATTTCATCGCCCACCTGGCTATGATTAAGTTGTTCAAACAAAATGTGTTCACACAATTTTTTCTACCATTGCATCTGAAAACTGTAGGTACTAGGGGTACTTTTTTTTTCTTTTAAAGGGGATACTTTAGGTTGAGAAACACCGATCGAAAGCATAAGCATTTTTCTTATCCCCTCACTTCACCAGCATCTCTTACTGGATACAGAGGAGCCCAGCACTCAACCAGAGCAGACTTTTGTCCTGTTTACACACTTGTTCTGCAGCACAAGGGGTCTTCTGCTAGGCAGCTGCCCCTGTTGTACTTTGCACTGAAGCTGAGGCACAGGACAAATGGGCAAGTCAGCACCTGCCCAGGAATGAGAACCCCAAGTCAGTTTGAAACAGCATCCCTGGCTGCTCTAACAGAGCAGCTGCACAACTGTATGCAGGCACCCATTTCAAGCAAGCTTTGCTCCCCTGTGTCAGTTTCTTCATTGTGTAATCTGTGCTACTTTGACAGGAAGGAAGAGGTTTAAGAAAGAAAAACTACTCACTATGCAGCTTTTTTTTTTTAAATGCAAGAAAAAAGTGAACCACCCTTCAGCTTGCTCAAAGGGGCAACTCCATGAGATACAAAATGCTTCCTTAACCCCATTAATAGATTAGCTGATTGTTATCCCAGCCACTCTTGTTCCCTTCCCCCCTTCTGGGCCTTCCTCCAAACCTACCCTATTTACATCTGTAACCGTTTGGAACTGAACTACCTGTGGTTCTTACTATAGATCAGTCTTTCAGCCTGAACATTTCAGAAAAGATTAATAGCATAGAACCATCAATCCCACATAGCTCTGGGAAGTCCAGAATCTACATCACTCATACCCGCCAAAAGAGGAAGTCTAAATAACCCTTTGATGTAAGAGGGACCTCAGATACTTCTGCCTTCTGATGATGGGAAGTGGGATAAGTGGTACCAGCTAGTTCTTGGCACTATGGCTGGTCATTAAGTATTCTAAAGCAGGGCTACTCAACTTTGGAAGCCTCGGGGACCACAATACTCACAGCACATGCTGAGGGCCGCAACCTAAGTGTGGTCGCATATACATGCAACTATATATGCAAATAGCTTCTTCCACACAGAGGGGCAGGAATACAAAGATTAAGGCAAGACTACACAACACAAGCCCCAGTTCTGCTGCTATTATTAAAATACAATATTTACCCAATTTTCACCCATATGACAGCACTTTTAACAAGCAATGACAGCCCAGGAATTTAACTACTAAAACGCATCTCAACAGAAGACCATTATATTGACTTGCCGTAGTAGAGTGTGTTCCAGTGGAAGCCATGTTCAAAGGCTCTCACTGCGGGCCATGTGTTGAGCCCCACAAACCCAAACCGCACCACGGGTCGCAAACACATTGAGTAGCTCTGTTCTAAGTGATGTTCAGTTTAGCCCTCCTTGGAAAGAGGCTGTTTTCTAGACAGAAGAGAGGGTAAGTTAAAAAAATTATATCCATGGTGTCCAACCAGCTCTGATGCAGTAGCGGCTACTGCAATAGCAAACTGGCCACACTCAACAGGCCAAATAGCCACATGTGGCTAGTGTGTTGACACCACAGGATTACGTAAAGCAGTTCAAATCAGTCATCATTTTATTATAGGCATCAGTTACAGGAAACCACTTAAGTGCAGCTTTTCTACAGGGTGAAGGTGAGTGGCAAAGTGAAAGCAAGTGAGGTACCATCAAGGAACAATTCTACAGGAACAGCTAAGTTACTGCAACTCGAGGACTTTGATCAAAACTTATTGCAGTGTAAGGCCGGGGGGGGGGGGGGGGGACGACACCTTTTCTAGTGATCTTGTACCTGCCTTTTACTTAATTTCCACAAGGTCAAGTATTACTTTTCATATCAGATGACATATTGGCAAAGCTAATACAGCCCCTCCCTCCCATTACTCTGTAGAAACATTAGTGTGGAGTGATGGACAAAGCAGAAAATTCTGTGCAGATGATGGTAGCTATCAGGCATTTCTCAGAGGGTAACTTGGTATTTGACATTTCAAACAAATAAGCCAAGTCCTGCAATGTGCTCAACTACACAGCATTCAGAGGGACTTCAGCAGTTGCAGAAGGGATCAACACTCTCCTCTTGACAGTTTATTATTTTGTGTAGCTGCAATATTATAGCAAAAAGTGCAGCTATATTTTGAACGAACCAGTTAAATGGGAAAGCCCTGTATAAATTAACCTCATAAAAAGCAACTAAGCGCCAGTCAGAAGACTGGACGTCAGACGAGTTTGGAAAAATTGGTCACAGGACTGATCCGTGCTGTTGCTTTACTCAGTTTTTTTACAGTGCATCTCCTTTGCTAAAGGATGCCACAGGCACCCAGAGCTTTAGAAGGAGGCCCTGCAACACCAACGACAGGTCTACACTATGTACTATACACTTGCACTATGTGCAAGACCAGAAATCATTACCACGTCCTTGCCACAGGAGTTTGAATTCAAGACACATTAAAGAATATTTTAAAATCAGGGACAAACTTCTCTGCTCTTAACCCTTAAACCCTGCCAATCTTCATTAAGTACTGAAGGCAAAGTAACTTCGGAACACTCAAATGAGGCTGTATATGGTTTATTTGTCGGTCAGTAATTTTTTAAACACAAGGCAAATATCAATAGCTGAAAGGCACGCCTGCAGAGTATGTACAGAGCAATGTACAACTGAATGTAAGAGGCTTTAATCTATTAGCAATTTATCTATTTTATAAAAGCAAGTCATGTTCCCCTTTAAGAAATAATTTATTGCCAATTCTGAACTAAAGCAAGGAGAATAATGTACAAAGATGCTGCTAGCACCTGGAAAGTTATTAAAAAAAGTTACACATAAAAACAGTAAGACAAACATTTATACAAAGCTAATACAAATCTGAATTGTTAGAGAATCTATGAGGTTGTTACAAAATATATTTTTTCATAAGGCTTCATGGAAGGTAAGTTCTTACTGCCACTGAAAGCGCAGGAAAGCAGTTTTAAACATTCTGCAATTCAATTATTTGTTTTCAAGTACAATGCAAAGAAATTGCAAATGGCACTGTATTGTGATGCTGTGGAATTAAAACACCCTTATCTCAGATGTATCTACATCTTGGTACCATCAAATACAGAAAGACCCAAAGAGTTATCTTGTGATTAATTTAGCATGAAACACTGATCATTCTGAAACAGGAAATGTTGCTGTTGGGAAAATAACTCCTGCAACCATCTTCAAAGATAAATGCCTAGAAATTTTTTACTAGCTTGGCAACCAGCAGGAAAGTTAAGAGGTGCACAACTATTGCAGCCTTCAAGTGGCAACTTGCTTATAAACTCATAGGGCCATATCCCTGCAAAGGGCTGCGTTCAAAACTATCAGTTTTTTTTTTTCCTTTTTAAAGTTTTACATTCATTAATGGGAGGATGAAATAAAGCCGACAACTTAAGCAGAAACTTTGGAAAGACTCTGGAGTTCAAAATACTGACTCAGTATCATCCAGAAGTCAGGAAATGCTTCGAGCACATCTGCAGTATTTTTGGTTTGCTAGAACCCTGGATGACAAGATTAAAAATCTTTTACCAGACACTCATTAAGCAAAGGACTAAGCCTATTAGCCAGAGGTCTCTAGGGAAAGATGAAAGAGGAAGAAGCTCCTCTCTCCCTTTAAGAGCCAAATTTTTTTTAAATGAGTTTACATTTTGCAGGAACTGATGGTTTAATGTACCTGAGGAATATGGGGACCTACTCCACTGGTATGTGGATTTTTTAAAAGAGCTGGTTAATAGCTACTATTTATGTTCAGGTACCAATAAAACAATGCAGCAAGCAACGAAAAAAATGTCATTTTTACCGTCAAACAAAGACTGTACAAGATAGTGGTATATAGAAACCACAGCTCAATGCAGTTACTGATCATTCAGTACAGCAGTGTCTACCCAACAATCTCTGGAAAACTAGTCCAATTAAAAGTAGCATTTCCCTTTAAAACCCTGGGATGTGTCTCACATTCCCACTTTTACTGGAAATCTATGTCCTACCTTTGTACCATACTTAGCAGTTTACACTCAGTCTTCACTTTTATTAATTTGGTTTTGATCTCTTATTTGCTTCAGCACTTGTTTAGCAATATTAGTTACTATACCTTGCACCCAAGCCCATTAACAAATCCTAAAAAATAAAGCAGCGTAACCTTTTTTCCACCTGTTTTGTCTGCAAGCAATAGGTGCAAAGATGATGGAAATGGCCACAGTGTAGTTTGGAGCCATTCTGTCACAAAGAAACAAATACACATTTCAAGGTTAGTTTTCAGAAAAAGAGAAGATAGGGCAAAGAATACCAGAAAATTATTTACCTCAATGCAATCTGAGGTGTAGAGTTTCACACACTGAATTTCTATCCTGTCTTGATGTCAAAGTTTTAGGCTGAGTAATCCAAGGAGAGGAGGGGAGGCTAGAATTCTAGTTAAGAAAGCACCTTTCTTGGAAGAACATAGACACTTTGTTCTAGCCAAGTAACATGTATTTTGGATTAGGCCAAGGTATATGGAAGCATTTTGAAAAGCAGATTTACTCATTTTAAGGGATGAGTCAGAAGGATTTGATAAAGTGAAGTTAGGGCTTGATTCTTAACCTTCACCTCCTATTGACTTAGGCTGGACTTGTGGATGCCTGATCCCACTGAAAGACAGGTGTTTTTCCCACCTGGGTATCCATTTTAACGAACATGTCCTATGATGTGAAATTTCAATTTTTTTTTTTAATTTAAAGAAAGTGAATTTTTGGTTAAACCGACAGGTTTCTATCACACAGCATCCAGAGATTTCTAAGCACTTCACAGTGATGGGTATGCACTAGTCCCATTTTACTGAGACTGAGGTCCAGAGAAGTTTAAATGACCTAGTCACAGGAAGTCAGAGGCAGAGTTGAAAACAGAGCCCAAGCTGCCTGACCCCTCCCAAAACGAGCCCATCTTCAATGCAGACTTTAAGCAATTAGAACTTCAATGGCAGACTGCTTAACACACATGCAGCACATCTTACCACCACCCATGTTAAAAACTGTTCTCCGCCACAAGAATTAGCCAGTTCTACGGGGGCAAGTAGCAAAGCAGAACACTGGCAGGAGAAAGCAGTGACCTGGACTTATTAATAGCAACTTTAAGTATATCAGAAGCAAGAGGAATGCCACACAATCAGTGGGGACAGTGTAAAAGTCAAGGGGTTAAAGGCACTTTCAAGGAAGACAAAGCCGTTGCAGAGAAGCATTCTTTTTAGGTGAAAAATTTGAGCAATTGGCCAAGATTGAGGTGTCACTGGAGGCGGTTTCGGAACAAATTAATAAGATAACAGTAGTAAGTAACCAGGAGCAGATTATATTCTCCCAAGGGTTCTGAAAACTCAAATATGAAGTATCAGAACCACTAACTGTAGTATATAGGCTGATTTAAGCAGTTGGTTATCATGACTGACAAATCGCTAATGTAAGGCTGATTTTAAAAAACGGCTCCGTAGGCATTCCTGGCAATTATAGGCCTGTAAGCCTAACTTAAGTAACAGTAAACTACAGTTATCAGATACATGGAAGAACATTCGTTGGGGAAGGGTCAACACTACTTTGGTGAAGCATGATTTCTCTTTACAAATCTATTAAAATCATTTGAGATCAAACATGAACAAGAGTGATTGAGTAGACAGTGTGCTTGGACTGTCAGAAAGTCTTGGATAAGGTCCCTCACCAAAGGCTCTTAAGCAAATTAAGTAGTCATACTCTGCAGACGGAAGCTCATCTCATGAGCCAGGAAACAAAGGGTAGGAATAAATGGCCAGTTTTCACAGTAGAGAGAGGTAAATGGAGTTCATTCAAGGACCTGTACTAATAAGGCCTATGCTATTCAACATATTCATAAGTAATTTGGAAAAAGGAGTAAACATGAAGTAGCAAAGTCTGCAGATACAAAATTAAAGAGTTAAGTTCAAAGCTAACTGCAAAGAGTTATAAAGGAATTTTATAAAATTGGGTGACTGCAACAAAACAGCACATGTGAAGCAAACACTAGAAAACAGACACAACGATGGGGGTCTAATTAACTGTTACTACTCATGACAGATCATGGACAGTTCTCTGAAAACAACAGCTTGCATGCAGCAATCAAAAGAGGTACAGGATGTTAGAAAACATCAAGAAAGGGATAGAAAAATAAGACAATATATCAGTGCCACTACACAAATCCATGGTATGCCCACATCTTGAACACCATGACAATGTCTGATTGCCCCATCTCCAAGAATATTAGAATTGGAAAAAGTACAAAGAAAGGCACAAAAATGACTGAGGAGTGAAAGAGCTTCCATGTAGGCAAAACTAACAAGTCTCAGATTGTTCAGCTTCAGAAGGATGACAGGGGAGGGGAAAGGAGAAGCAGGAAGATCTATTAAAAAAAAATCAGTGAACAGGGAAGTGTTATTTACGTCACATAAGAACCAAGTGTCACTAAATGGAATTAAAGGCAGCAGGTGTTAAACATAAGGATATGCTTCTTCACACAACCCACAGCCAGCCTGCAAAACCTGTTGCCAGTGGGTGTTGAAGGCCAACAGCATAATTGGGTTCAACAAGGAATTGTGTAAGTTCCTGGAATATAAATCCGTCAAAAGCTATTAGCCAAGACAGTCAGGGATGCTCCTAAACTTCTGACTGCCAGAAGCTGGGCCTGGACAACAGGGGATGAGTCAACCAGTGGCCCCATTCTGTTCATTCCCTCTGAAGTATCTGGTACTAGCCACTGTCAAAAGACAGGATACTGGGTTCAATGGAGAATTGGTCTGACACATATGACCATTCTTATAGTTCTTATTTTTATTGATTGCTAGACTCAATTCTGATGGTCTCTGAAGTTTTCATACTTTAGCTGGGAGACGTTATGCGCAGCTTTCTGTATAGAGGGCAGGCCTAACGGTATTTGGCCTATTTACCCATATCTGCACAAGGCCACTCTCCGGGTAATTTGTCTTCAGGTAAGGCCACTGGAAAAAACTGCAGAAGGATAGAAGACAGGAGGCACTTATGTTAGTAAATATATCCGTGCATCAGTGAATGCTTGTTGATATAGGACTAGGCTCACTGTAAAAGTGATGGTGAAAATATTAAAGCACTCTAAATCAGCATAATTCTGCAGCAAGGTACCTGGATGCAAGCTATTTTGCACAGTGACAAAGTGAGAATACACATTTTAACATTTGGCTCCCCTTCCTGCAAAATGCTCTGTGCTTTAGTGTAGCTCTAAGAAGCAGAGTACTTAAAATATGCAATAGAAAATGAAGTTTAGCGTGAACTGTGCTGTTTACTAGTTCCTGACAGTATTAGTATTTAAACATTTCTGGGAGAAGGGATTAATGCTGACAGTTCCCAGCTTTTGTGTTTCTTACCTACAGCATACCCTACTCTCAAACCATGAAAAGCTTTATATTTAAGGTAGGGGAGGCATTATTGCCAAATGTGCTAACTTCTAAATGACTCCAACAAGAAATTATGGAATATCTAAACAATGAAGGACCTGAGAAAAAAATCAGTCAGCTATATCACCACAGTCTTAATTATTGTTTTTACGAGGTGATAGTTCAAAATTAAACATCAAATGCAATTCTGAAGAATGTATGAAGAAGATTTGGCATTTTGTGGGTGGAGTGTGTTTTCTAGAGACTTTTTTTGCGCGCAACATACAAGCAATAGAGGTCAAGTTTAGTCATTTTACAGGTTCTGTACTTGTTTGCCATAAAACTATAAACTCGAGTCAACTCAAAGCTACAGTGAGATTAAAGCCTTAATTTCAGAAGAAACTGGCAATAATATGGTCAGCAGCAGCTTTCAGTCACACATCAAGAAGTCTGGCAGGACCTGATTTTTATACTTCTGTTGTAAACCAAAATTTTAAACACACAAAAGGTATTCAAATAAAAATGTCTTTTTGCACATCACTGTAGCATAAGCTGCTTGAGGTTGTCATGAAGAATGGTATCCTTGACGTCACGGAAAACCAGCCGGATGTTTTCTGTGTTAATAGCAGTGGTGAAGTGGTGGTATAGGGGCTTCTGCTGTGGGTCCCGGCGTTTGGCACGAAAACACTCCACCAGGAATTTCTGGACGTCTGTTAAGCAGTGGGGATCCCCTTCGAACTCTGGAAAATAGTTTTTGATGCTCACTTTTTGTACTTTTTCCTCAAGCAAGTCTGTCTTGTTTAAAAATAGAATAATGGAGACATTGTTGAAAACCCGGTTGTTGACTATTGTTTCAAAAATGTTCAGAGATTCTGTAAGGCGATTTGTTAGCCGATCCTCCATCAGCACCTGGTCAAATTCACTTGAGGAGACGAGGAAAAGTATTGATGTGACACTGTCGAAGCACTCAAACCAACGTTTCCTTTCTGACCTCTGGCCACCTACATCAACCATTTTGAAGGGAACATTTTTTATTTCAAAGGTGTACTCGTAAATGCCTTTTGTGGGTTTTCGTGCCAGCAGAATATCTTGCTGCGATGGAAGATAATCCTAAAAAAAATAAAAATAAAGCAAAGTTTTCTGGTTAGGGGACAAGGCTTTAGCAGACCTCTAAGAATAAGCTGCAGCCCATAAAAGCTTATGCCCTAATAAATGTTATTGTAAAGTGCCACAGGACTAGTTTTTGCTGGAAGGAAAGTTATTTCTGATCAGTCTTCATGCACTATTCCACTTTAAAAAGAGTTCAGACTTTAAGGCTGGAATTAACATAACCAATCAAAAAATGAGAATCCCTCCACAGCAATGTTTCTCAACAACTGGTCCATGGACTGATACAGTCCCTGAGATATCCCTGACAAGGTTTAGGAAGGCAGCAAGTGGGAATAATTAAAAAAAAAAAAAGTTGAGAAATATCGCTCTAGAGAACTGAAACCTTCCATCTGCTACATCTCAACTGTCCTTGGTAAACAATATTGAAAGTCATGTTACCCATTCCTCCAGCCACCCACTTCCTTTATTCCCTCATTACAGATTCATATGCAAGAAGTCTTTTTCCCTCATCCGTTATACTAGTGGATCTCAAACTTTAGCAACATGGGGATGCTATTTTGATTTAATTTTTTTCAGGGACCCCCTGCCCTGTCCCCGCTCCATCCTCCCTCCCCTCCACTCAATCACCCTCACCAGGCTGGAGCAGGAGTTGAGGGTACAGAAGGGTGGGGAGGGCTCTGGCAGGTGGTGTGGGCTTTAAGGTAGGGCTAGGAATTAGGGCTCTGAGGTACAGGAAGGGGCTCCAGGAGGACATTCAGGTATAGGAGGAGACTGATGGGGCAAGGGCTTAGGATATGGGAGGGGTTCAGGATCCTGGTGACACTGTCTCTCCCAGGTCCCTGCACCCCTAGGTACATGGGCAGTCAGGGAGGTTCTGCAAGTTGCTTTAACACCCAAGGCACCAGCCCTACAACTCCCACTGGTCACTGTTCCTAGCCAATGCATGCTGGGGAGGGAGGGGGGGTCAGCACATGGGTGGGGCTTCCTTGGCAGTCTCTCTTAGGACTGATGGTGCCTGTCTTAGCCCTAGGAAGGAGAGCAGTTGGGGGAGGGAGGCGGGGGGCGGGCAGGGGAGAAGAGCTGATCAGGGGACTGGAGACCCAAGTGTTCCCTCGCAGACCCAGTTTGTTGGCTGCCATCCTCTACCCCAGAGGGGGCTGCATAAAATGAGTATGAAATTTAAACAGTAAGCATTCACTCATTACCCTTTTCCCCTCTGACTACTGCTCATGATTAATTAAAACACATCCAACACCACTGATCAGGTACGGAGACTGCCTAGTTCAGTGGTCCCCAACGCGGTGCCCGCGGGCGCCATGGCGCCCGCCGGGGCATTTGTAGGCGCCCGCCGACAACCCGGGCTGGCCCCGCCCCCCGGCGCATTGGAAGCGCAGGCTCCAGGCGCGCGACACTCACCGGCGCCTGGTGCACGGCGCTCGGGCGGCCCCAGCCCCGCGGCACATGCGGGCGCCGGTGCCGGCCCCAGGCACGCAGCTCGGGCGGCGGCGCCAGCCCCAGGCCCACGGCACAAGGGGCTCGGGCGGCCCCGGCCTTGGCGTGCCCCCGGGCGCCCGGCGCGTGAGTGGCCCCGCCCCCGGGCGCCCGGCGCGTGAGTGGCCCCGCCCCCGTAAAGGTTGGGGACCACTGGCCTAGTTTTTACCACAGATGCCATCACAAAAGCCAAAACAAGGAGCTAGGGGGATGTTGCTATACTTCAAAGGAGAAAGCCATGTGGAGCCTGGGGTCAGCTGGGGACTGATCCTGGGTTCCACACAGCTCTGATGTTTTGAAACGCTACGTGCAGCCTGACTGTGGGCTCTCAACAGCATTTCAAAGTGGCAGTGCTGCACAGAGCCCGGGGTCAGTAAGGGAGTCCCAGCTGATCTGGGCTCCACACGGTGCTGCCTCTGAAATGCCGTGAGGTGCCCGATGCCGGGCTCCCCACAGCATTTCGAAGCAGCAGCGCTGCATGGAGCCTGTGGTCAGCGGGGGGAGTCCAGAACTGATCCTGGGCTCCATGTGGTGCTGCTGCCTTGAAACACCGCGTGCAGCCTGGGGACACCCCAGATGGCCTTGGGCTGCACACATCATTTAAAGGTGGCAGGACCGTGTGGAGTCCACGGTCTGGCCCCAGGCTCCAAGCGGTGCTGCCTGTTTGAAGTACCCCCTCCTAGCTCCCTCTTTCTGATAAGCTTATAGGACAGTCAACTAGTCCTTCATATTTCTAATACAAATCCATCATTCTACATCACTGTTCAGACATGCTTTGATATTCATGGCAGTTTTGAAAAATAAGTTCTAGGTTTTAAACACAGAAGCTCAAAAGCAAGTCTCTTCACTTTAAAACCTATTCCAAGATCTTATCCAGATAATCCCAGTCAATCAATGAAGGATCACCACGGGTCATAACATGAGGCCTTTGGGGGGGGAGGGGGAACGACTCATGAGGTAAGATCAAGAGAATTTTGATTCAACCAACTTTTACTGGAGATAGAAAGAAGATCCCTGGATAAACACATGGTTAAATTCTAGTTGTATTTATTTAACTAACTGTAGTACAATTCAGATTTTGAAATCCCTTCATACTGATGTGCCTGATTTGCTTTATATTAAACCTACATAAAACTTGGATGTTTAATTCTTTTCAACAAGGGATTGTTATAAATTTAAGACAAATTGTTTTAAAAAAAATGTGAAGATATCAATATCATGTGAAGTTTTACAGATAGGGAATTATGGGACTATTTCAATAGACATCCGTTAACATGAATTTTTAAAAGGGGTCCTAGTTTTACTTAAAATAAAAGCATTGGTAAAAATTACAAGTGAGGTGTCAAAAATAGTTTTGAAGATTTTAAATAGCACTTAGTTTCACTTTCTGGTTTCCACGCATGAGAACAAAGGGAACAGCAACTGTTTTGTCTGAACTCTGATTCTTTTATTCTAGCTGGGCACAGCTGAGACACTGTTTTTTTCCATTAGAATCACTCAGCTACCAAGATATTTGTGAGCCACCACGACACTATTCTCATTTTTAAGGTATTAATGCACATTGATGACAATAGCACCTAGTTTCTCAAAATAAAAGCTGAAACCTTTAGAACTCCACCCTATCTTAAAAGTGGCTCAGGGAAAAAGAAGTTGGGCATTTGCCCCTTTGATGGATGAATGCAGACTGAACGTTTAGTACATTTTTCTGCTTGCTTTACTACATTAAAGTCAGGTCTGGTCTGACCGGTAAAGACTCTCAGGAAAAATCTGAGAGGTTACAATATCAGACTAAAAATCCTCTGTTTAACTGTCGTCAGATGTAACCTCCCCTCCCCCTTAATCACTTAACTGCAGTGCCTAATGCACATTCAGAAGAGAGACTGTCTTTGCTGAAGAGCGAACACTGCCACCCTTTCAGTGAAAGAGCAAAATATCACACCCATTCCTGATATCAACTCCCTCTCAGAGGTTCTCCATCAAAGCCAGTGAAGATCAGATGTTCCTGAAGTGAGAAAAACTTTCAGAGCACACATTTCAAATACACAAAACATTTCTACAACTGCTTTCCAGCAGATAAAATGCAAGACCCTGACTACCTATTAGATCTCCCAAGATACTTATGCCTGCAAGATCACCATCAATGACCAGGACACTTTGGTTATGGGCATTAATGTTAGACTTACATTTCTTCTGCAATTTCCATCAAAAAGTTTCACTTCCCCACTTCAAGTGTTTAGTGTTATTGGCACATAAAAGCTGCTGCATTTAATTCACTGAGGAGTACATAAAATACAAGTCAAGTATTCTGTGCACAAACACCACTGACTGGTGAGATTCCCATCAATTCAGATTTCCCAATGCCCAAGCATAGGAGAAAACCCCTGAATTTCATATTCCAAACTAACAATCCACTCTTCCCTGTATTCAGGGCATTAATTCCTTCTTTCCTTTTCACATCTAGACTCGAGGCCTTCTTGCTCCTGTACAATTTCTGAAGTCATCCTCTCTGCCAATGTTCCGGATTGTGCAATTGTTTTCTCAGCCATTACAAATGACACCTTCATCACTAGCCTCCCTGAAGCTCCCTTCTTCATTCTATCCAATCTCCCTTGGCCACTGCTCTAATAACCATGTCATTCCCATTCCAATCCTTTAGTGCTTCTTCACCTGTTTGCTTCGAGTTCTAGCTCCTCAGTCTGCAGCGCTCCTCAGGTCACACTCATCCCTGTTCCTAGCACTTCACTTCCTTTTAAGCGTTGCCATTTCCTCTCTCCTGCTCCTCCGCAACTTGGACCAAAGCAGCATGCAGTGAAAGATAACATCTCCATTCCAAGGAGCCAAGCATCTCCAACTCCTCCAAATGCCGCCTCAACACCCATTACATTATGGCCTTATTTTCCTTCCTCTACTTCCATTCCTGGTCTGTTCTCCCAAGCTACTAAAAATATTAAGATGTGTCACTTGCTATTGAGACTCACTTCCTTTGTCTATCTTCATGCAATACTATGTCTGCCTAATCAAGATCGGAATCTGCTCAAGGCAAGGACCATGTCTGAACATAAGGATGTGATCCCCATGCTTGGAGACA
Organism: Pelodiscus sinensis; assembly: GCF_049634645.1. Taxonomy (NCBI): domain Eukaryota; kingdom Metazoa; phylum Chordata; order Testudines; family Trionychidae; genus Pelodiscus; species Pelodiscus sinensis. The sequence goes on along the minus strand of NC_134730.1, from coordinate 23,163,896 downwards.
GATCAATGAGAGTAGGACAAGTACACCTAGCAGTACAGCTACAGTTATACAGGACTTAGAGGCACAACAGCTGTGCAAAGCATGCATCTTCCTGGCTTGGCTGTGTATGATACTAGGGATGCTGAATGTGTAACTGCTGGATTTTTTTTTTAAAGCAGTTCCTGCCCTCCCCTCCCCTCTCCCCACACCTTTGATACAGAGGCAGCAGCATGGGGAGACACAACTCTGTGGAAGCTGGTACTCATGGGGAGCCAGTTTTAAGCTAGATCCCTTGCCTACCCGCACCCACCACCCCTCTGTGGGAGGCGGCTCAACAGGAACCGGCTTAAAAGCCAGCTCCCCCATAGGCACCAGTTCCTGCCTCCCCCACTTGCAAGGGCAATGGGAGTGAGTAGGTACATGTCACAGTTATGATTAACTGATGAGCCCAGGCCTATCAGCTAATTGTGTAAATGGCTATGTGCTAACATCTTTAATTTACACTCACACTGTTACACAAACAGGAGAATCATACCTCTAGTTTGTAGTGCTGGCATAGCCTTAATATAACATGCTATGCAAAGCTCTGGATCTATATGAAACTTTTGCCATTAATATTTTACTCTGTCAATAGTTAAAAAGATACTAAAAACAAATTTACAATTAACTCTGAAATACACACGCCTGGTTATAATTACATATGCAAATAAGAGCAGATTTCCTTGTCTGATGACCTGTCAATCTGAACAATGAGTAGGATTTATGTACGCCCATTTCTCTAGCTTATTTCAAAAGGAGACAAAAGCACATCTTGTCTTTTCATTGAGAATGTACCTTTAAATCAGTCTTTGCATGACTTAAGTATTGAGTGCTTCTACGCGAACTGCTACAATTCCAAAGTACAAAAATAATCTTTAACCTCCAGCAAAAAGCTGTGCTCTAATCATACAAATGGGAAGGAACAAAGAATCAGTCCAAAGCTTTACTTACTCTTTCATAACATAGTTACCTAGTGTTTGCCTGAAAATATGTAATCGTTTTCGTTAAAAGTGGATTTTGAAGAAAACTACACAACATTTATCACTTACAGCTGATTAAATACGATTATCTACATTTAAAAGTAACTCGTTCTGATTGTGACAAATCATTTTGGTTCAAGATGCAATTGCTAACAGTGTTTCCCAAATAGCGCTCCACGGAACCCCAGGGTCCGGTGAGACCTCGGAATTCCTCCCCGTCTTCTGTTAGAGATCGCAAAAAAAAAAAAAAAAAGCCATAGCTCTCAACCAATTTTCGTGACTGGGGTTCCTCGAAATTCTAAAGGGGTTTCTTGGCCAAAAAAAGTTGGGAAACACTGTGCTAAAGAAATGCAGTTATCTATTTTATTTATAGCTACAGACTTGTAAGGCAAAGTTAACTGGAATTTCTGATATTGTCTGATTAAGAATTTTAAAGGTGACTGCAAAAATAGAAGCAGTCTCCTCAATGATTGCTTTAAAGGTAATTTGTGGACAGATATGACAATGGATGCAAAAAATCTGAATAGAAAGTTTAAAAAGCCAGCGAATCCTTTTATTGCTTCAGACAGGCTCCCAATAAATCAAAAGGTAAACAAGTGGAGACCCACTATGAGATATGTGGAATCCAACCTGATAATCAAGTTAGGATAGACTGCTTTGGTTCTATATATAATTTAAAGTTTAGCTAGTAGCTTAGCCTCTCCTCACTCAACCATTAAAAAACAAACAAGAGGTGAACATAGTTCTTGTCACTAAAAAAAAAAAAAAAAAAAAGACACACACATGAACCTTCCTAATGGGGAAGTCACTTACCCGGGAATACCCATAGGTTGGACCCAGGCAGGGAGTGGAGGAAGCGGCTCTGGCGAGGGAATAGCAGCACAGGGAAGCACTTCTCTGGAGGCTTTTCTCCTGCCACACCCATATCAACAGGCGGTGCCTGAGAGTGGTGTGAGGGGAGGGGGGGGCCACAGAGCCACAGGTGCCTCCAGGAGAGAGGTAAGCACCCCTTCATACACCTTCTCACACCCCACCCCAGTACCCAAGCATGGTCCAAAAAAATTCTTTAGTGTGGCATACACATTTCCCAGGTTTGCTGGCTTAGAGGTTCAAGTATATTGGAATTGGACAACGTACACGGAAGCATCAAAAAAAGTTTAGAGGTATGGGACAGCTTCCATAGGAGGAGAGCTCCACACTGCTCAGCTTCAAAGAGAGAAGACTAAGGAGGAGGAAAATGATAGGGGTCTATAAACTCACGAACAGGGAAGTGTTACGTATTCCTTCACAGAACACAAGAACCTAATCACCCAATGCAATAGGCAGAACATTTTACACAAAGGGAAGTATTTCTTCACACAATGCACAGTCAACCTATGGAACTGCTTTAAAACAACTTAAAAAAATAACTAGTCCCGTGGCACCTTTGAGATTAACAAAATATACATATAGTATGAGCTTTCACGGGCAAAACCCACTTCAAATTAGATCATCTTGAGAGACTATGGAACTTACTGAAAGGGGATGTTGTGAAGCCCAAAACTATTACTGTTCAAGTTAGATGGATCATTGGTTTGACTCAGCATGGCCACTTTTATGTTCTTCCAAATCATTCGCTGGGAACATAGATGCCAACTTATTTTTTCCTGGGGATGCTTTACGCTAGGCTCCTTCCCCTCCCCAATGCCTGGCCCTCTTTCTGCCTCTAGCCCTCACCCCGACCCTCACCTGAGGCCTTGCCCTCATCTCACCTGTTCCTAAGTTCCCTGCCCACTACCCTCTCGGAGCCACCAAACAGCTATAATTGGTGGGTGCTGAGCACTCCTTTTTTGTTGGTGTTCTAGCCCCGAAGGAACCCCAACAGTGATGCCGTGTCTCCAGTTATGTTGACGTTAGCTTCCCATTTTAAGGAAAATTTCCATGCTAAATTTCTGCAGAACAAGCCCACTGGATACCAACTGGCCCTACAAATACACAGAAGCCCATAAGGCAAAACAATCAAAATGCTGGTCACTGGGGAGAAACAATCCCATGAAAAACTGAATATTGAAATATTTTTCCCTAGCAAACAAAGATTCCACCCTGTATTAACTATATTAATGTAAGACACATTACAAAATGTAACATTTATCTGTACATTCACATAATTTTCTTGTTGTAGAGGTTTCTTGCATTTAAGCACAAAAGTTCAAAATTTTCTAGCAAGAAGCAGCTGAGTAATCAGATTAGAACTGCCCTATAGCAGTGTTTCTTAAACTGTGTTCCGTGGCACACTAGTGTGCTGCGAGGCAGTTGGAGTTGTCCTGTGGAGCTCAAAATGGCCACCCTTAAAGAGACAGGTGACTTTTTGGGGGTGTCAACTTTTCCCCACCCCTTTTTTCTTTTGCTCAACAAAAAAATCCTTGGTGTTCCTCAGTCTTAAAAAGTTTAAGAAACACCGCCCTCTAGCCATCCAGATCAATGGATGTACAGTATTACTAGCATACCAAAATACATAAACTGGAGAAACACTTATTAACTTAATATACGTATGACCATAAGAATGACTAAAAAATTTTAAAAAATAAAAGCCACCCTTCGTTACAGATTTGCTCCAGGTACTCATGAAGTCAGTTTCCTGAGAAAAATAAGCTTACCACTTTTCAACCCTGTTAAAAGAAGCTGAGCAGGATTTAAATATGGCTCATACATCAGAATAGTTAGCTACACGTTAATGTTGTAATCTTTATTGAACGTAGTATATGAAAGCTCAAGGAATCCAGCTTGACTCAAATCCTGGTGGGAACTAGTTAGAAAAAGGCTTTAAAAAAAGCCTCACACTTGTAAAAAGAACACATCTGATTTTCAAATTAAATACAACAAATAAGGAAACTACTATTTTTATATGCATTTTCAGACCATAGCACAACTGTGCACTTTCTATGGAAAAATTACTGACTTCATATATTCTGTTTGAGTTACTGATTCAGCAATTTGTACCTACAGATGTCTCTTGGCCTAGGGATGTTAGCAAGTAATGAAGTGGAGTATTGACTAGTCGCTTCCCCATCTCCTTTCTGCCTCCATGAGAGGCAGAGAGTGGGGAGGACACGAGCTGGTGCTGGGGGACGCTGGCTTAACACAGAGGCTGCTCTGGCAGGGCTGGCCGCTGTGAACAGGGGCCGCTGGACTCGGCTCACTGGTTCGGGATGCTGTACATCTGCATTTTAAATATAGTAAGAGCCCAGTGGTTCTTACAACATTCAAAATGCAGAGCAGCAGCACAAAAGGTTCCTGGAGCCAGCACAAGCCGGGACTACTCACTTCCTGTTCGAGCCAGCTCCTGGAGCTACCTCCGCTGTGGCTCTGCAGAGCGGCCCTTATCAACAAATTTTATCAACTATATGATTTGCCAGAATAAAGATATTAAATTGCAGTTATCTGGCTACAGTCGTACTTTGTTTTGTGAAGATTTTACACACAGAACAGTCATCCTATTCTACTCTGTACCCCAAGCCACTCACATCTGAAAGTTTTGTCAGCCTGTAAATAAGGGACATTAAAATGTGTTTAGGTAAATGTGTAAGCATGCATGTCAACTGATAAGCCCAGACTCATCAGTTAACCATGTACACGCTTACATCCCAACCACATACAGCCCTCGGAAGAGTGGAGAGATCAATTTGCCATCAGCACTTGTATTAATTCTTCACCTACTTGAGAAAAAAAACCACAGTAGGACCATAAGTTATATATTTAAACTACACCAGCAAAATCCCTACTGATATCCAAAGCTAACAATTTAAACTTCCCAACTAAATCAAACTTACCAATTCTCCAAGTTTATCCAAGTTGTCCAGGAAATATTTTACAGACTCTCCCTAAAAAACAAAATTAACTGATTAGTCTCTCACACAGATGACAGACTTGGTCACAGAATTTTTCATCCTGAAGTCCAGTTTACTTACTTGCATACCAAGTGTGTTTGGATTAAGTATTTGTCATCTATATGTTCTGTACGCAATTGAATTTTACAGAGGTTGGCACTCAGATTAATATTCAATCATGTAAACAAGCATGTCCAGTTTATTGGAATAGTTAAAACTACTTGAAAGTTTAGGATCCCCTCATTTTTTATCAATGCTGTGCATTTGGGCAATCACTATACAAACCACAGATTCATAACTTCAGCATAAAGTAATCACATTTAATATTTTTTGCTATTCCTGAGAAAACTGTATATAGACAGACACATACAGGTCAACTGCAATAAGTTTATTTAAGCTGTACAACAACTCTTCTAGATGCTGACCATAGCAAGACGACAGAGAACCATAACGAGCAGAGGAATCTAAATCATTTTAATACATCTTCGTGCCAAAGACTACCCTGGATAAGCACACCTTGTTTAGAAAGTTATGAATAGTGCTCCAAGTTGCAATTGTGCATAATATTTCTTCTATTGAAGAGACTCTCTCAAATTCAAGACAATACCATGCTTTTCATTTGACAATTGACATTTTGAACACCATCATATGCAAACAAATTTATAGAATTATTCAGTCATAACAAGAAGGCAAAGTTGTAAGTTACACTTTACCAGTTCTTAAATACAAAACAATCGAAATATTGCTCATTTGGCCATCAATTCAAATAGAGAGCAGTCTATACTCCTTTGCTGGTGAAGGTAAGAGTAGGAAGTTAAGATTTTGCAGTACACAATTCATCTGTGCAACAAGAAACTTTAAATTACACAATATTCAAGAATAGGAGGGACTACTTAGAGTCATAACAGAACTACAAATAAGGGAGCAGAGAAACCTCTGGTAAGGTCCCTCACTAAAGAATGAATATTTAAAAAATGACCAAGGAGGGCACCACTTTCTAGAGGAGACAGCATTAAGATGTAAAGTCTGAATGGGCATTAGGAGATTTAACAAACCAAGACTACAGAAAATTCCATCTAGTTCTGACAGTCTCAGAAGTTAATGTCCTTGCTAGCTTTTTCACTAGTAGGTGCAGTTCACCTAGTGCAAACATACACTGCGCTCAGGTTTTAAAATTGCCGTTTTAATGCAGACCTTTAAACAAACAAGGCCGGGACTTCAGTGAGAGTCATTCTATTACTTGATGTACTTGAAGTGACAAACACGGAGCCAAGTATTTAAAGAACCACTATCATATTACATTTTATCTGGTTTATCACCACCTGCTTTTCATAAACTAACAATCTACAGTACTGGAAAACAATACCAGATTTCAAAGTTCACTGGTGGTTATTCAGTATGACTGCTCAGGTATAATTCGTCCACTTAAAGCCATCTACTGCAGAAGCTCACAGTGCTTCATAAAAGTTACAGATGCCTCTACCTCAGCGAGATGAGGCTGTAAGTACGCACTCCTATTAGATGAGGAACGAGATACAGCAAAGCGACTTGCAGCAGAGGCAGGAAATGCCAGGTCTTCTGACTCCATCTTTACTTAGCCCAAAGGTCACCTTTTCTATCTGAAAAATCTATGACACTTTTTAAAGCATGTTTAAAATTCCTAAATCCTTATTTAGGCTACAACACTGTGGTTCAAATTTTTCAGCTCTGACCCACCCCATTCAATGTAAACCTTTCCATGGACCTTCAGCCAACCACTATCGATGACAACATTTTCAGGGGTCTGGCCAGGAAGTTGGGTGCAGGCAGGCCGGCTGACCGACCGCGGGGTGTGTGTGGGGTGGGGGGGTGGAGCTGGGGAAGAGAGGATGACACCAAAGGAGGCAATTGCTGGGGCCCAGACTTCCTTTGAACTAGGGATGTGAAAGTGTAACCATTAACTGTGTACATGGATGAGCCCGCCGCCCCCTCCTTCCGCACAGAGGCGGGGTGGGGGGGGGGGGAGGGAGGGAGGGGAGAAGAAGAGACACAAGGAGGAGAGAAGAGAGCAGACAGGAGCGGGTACATAGAGATGCCAGCTTTCAAGCTGGTTGCCTGTGCATAACCAGCTCCCACCCGCCTCCCACCCTGTGTTACTGCCTCTATGGAAGGCAGCAAGGGGTAGGGTGGGCGTGAGCGTGAGTGTAGGAATCCATTAGAATTAACCAATAAGCCTGGGCTTTGGGTTAATCATGTGAACGAATACACACTAACATCCCTACTCTACACAGCTTTGAGGTCTGGGGGAGAGAATTCAGCACCATGGTCCTGACTGCACTCAGCTGTGCTTCTTGCAGGGGTTCAGAGCCCCCCCCCACACACACACACACACTTCTTGTCCTGAAGCCAGCAGTATTGGTTCCATTGGGTGCAGGAGTGGGCTACAAGTGGAGGGTCTAGCTGGGGGGGACGGACGTAGGAGAGGGGTGGTGGTGCAGGGCATTTAGTAGGGGAAGTATGTGAGGGATGGGGCTTAAATGGCTTTACACACACACACACACACACACACACACACGCGCTCCCAGGCACCTCCTGTTGCTGCTCCCAGCAAATAGTAGCAGAGGGGAAAGCCTCCAGACAGCACCTCCCTAGGATGCTGTACCCCCAGCTGGAAGGAGGGAAAACAGCAGCATGCTGAGCCGCTTGCTCCCCCTGCGAACCAGATCCAGTCCATGAGGCTTGGCCCTCCCCCCACCGCAGTGGGAAGCCAGCACTGGTGCTCCAACCTCACAGACGAGTGGGGGAGAGGTGCCCAGAGCTTGCACACCAGCATGGGCTCCCCACCACAGGGGAAGCTGAGCCTTGAGTAGGCTGCACTTTGAGAACTACCGCTCTCATGGGAAATGATGGGTGCACAGCATCTTTGAAAAAAAAAAAAGTCAGACTATTATCTAGTACCCAAATACGGACTTATAGTTCAGTGTTGTCCCAAGAGCCTTCAAAGAGAACTGTTTAGTTTAACAGCACTATTCTGTTTAGGGAATGTGTATTGCTCTAGTGAGGCCTTTACTGCATTTAAATAAATTTGCGACTACCTTTCAAGTCCTGGGAGTTTATTGCCACAACAGTAATTGTTCTGTCACAGCATACAAGCTAACTCACAAAATAGAAGGTCATAAAGCAGCACCAAAAGCTGCTTTCTAGAGGAAATCCCCTCTTGAGAACGTGAGTGCAAAATATATTAGCACACAGTAAATGCCCTACACCTACACATTTAACAGTAAGTTTCCAAACTAACACTCAGAAGCTTCAACAGCTGCACTGAGAAAGATATTTCTACTTGGGTTTTTAGCTTGTTTGCTGCTGTGTCAGAAGGCATGTGCTGGACAGATCTTTATCTAGCCAAAACCATTCTCACACTCCAAGAGCCAGCAATGGAGCAAAAGTTCCTAACAATATGCTGCTACCTTATGAGACCTCTGAGAAGGCAAGAGTCTTTCAGTTCTTGTGAACTTCAATTCACATTTCCCCCCCTTGTCTCTCTAGCCTGGGAGTTTTTTCTCCTTACCCAGGTCATTTCCATACATTACAGGGATCAGAGTTAGAAACTTAACACTTTCAGCCTCATTCTCAGCCCTTCAATTTCACTGGACTAAGCACTGCTCTGACTAGAGTCCCACTCGCATTCACTAAGCTGTCTATGCTGAATAGGTCTAGTTTTTGGAGATTAAGTATTGCTCAAACCACACTATTTCTAATCAGAGGGAATTCAGACAACTGTGCATTGAAAACATTTTCATGGCTTAAAAGTTAGAATTCCAAATACTTGAGCGAGTCAAGGGTAAGATGTAAAGTGGCGATTACTAACTAATGAAAAAAAACAATGTCTAGTTCCTACTAATCTAGTCTCCAAAGAGCACTTGAAGGTACAGTTAAGATACAAGGACCATATTGCCCATAACTAGTCAAACATTTAATAGTTGTTTCAGGGCTGTTCTTCTGGATATGTATTAGTGTAGTTGTCTAAACCAATCAAATTTGATTCTCCCTATTTGCAATGGAATACGAGAACTACTGTGGACAATATTACTTCATTAGTCAACCCCTTTTTATTATAGGGAGATAGGGAATTCTTGTCCTTTAATCCACTTAATATGCACAAGGAACCTTATTGAAGAGGACTAAGGAAGATAAGAAAAATTAAAGGTATGAGTTTCTTTAAACCTACTATTGCCACTTGTAGTGCCAAAGCAGTGATGTTAAATATTGGTTAATGGAAGAGTCAAATAACCTCATGAATTCTTATTGGTTAGTAGACTATAGTCCTCGGAGTTGGGCCGGCTGCCAGCATGCTCCATCCCCACTTCCAGGGAACCCCGTCACCCTACTGCTGCCTTTTACCAGATGCAGCAGCGTGGGGTGCCAGGCAGGAGCTGGTCCATGAGGGAAGCCTGTTTAAAACCAGCTCCCCTTGCGGGCCAGCTGCCTGCTATCACACACTGCTGCCTCTGGTACAGAGGCAGCAGCAGCTCCTCTCCAGGAGTGGGGTCTGAGATCCTGGACCCAATGTGAGCCGGAACTGAGCTATGCTGCCTGCCCGCCTGGATCCTAATACACTTTAAATGCAGAGCCATGGCAGGGATATGTCCCAGACCCAGTCGGCGTACGCTGGGACTCAGCCATGCTGCTGGCTAGCCTTCTAAAACACTTACTGCTAGGGGGGGGGGGGGGGGGGGGGGGGGGGGGGGGAGACACACGCAGAAGAGGGAATGTGTGTAGCCTATAGCTGTCAACTTTTTTAAATAAAGCATCCCTTTTTCAAAAAAAAAAAAAAATTATATGTATCCCCAGTACCTACAGTTTTCAGACAAATTTTTTCTACCATTGCAATACATTTGTTTAAACAACTTAATTGTAGCTGGGCGGATTACGTTTTTGGGTGTAAAAAGTACAAAAATACAGCACTGTAAAACTTAACACAAAAAAATCAGTTCTCCAAATTTCAGTTGTATTGATGTACCCCCCAGACTTCTCTTGAGTACCAGAGGGTACTTGTACCACTGGTAGAGAAACTCTGGTCTATCACATTAACCGATAAGCAAAAGCTTACAGGTGAATCGACAACATTATTACATCTCTATGCCAAAGATATCTAAATGAAAGATTAGGAATTTATTCCAGTTAGTTTACATTTGGCAGAACTTTAATATTTATATCAGTTTGCATCCAGAGATCCTAAGTAATCTTCCCCCTTTCCCAATTGCAGCTCAGTAGATCTAAATGATATGATGTAAGAAGGAGTTGCCGCATCTATGCTAATGCTCTCAGTACTGCTGCTGCTAGAGCTACACCAGTGATAGTAACAATGGGAAAAGGAGAACTAAATAAAGGGCACACTAAGTCTGTGGTTGCTGGAAAACTAGTGAAATACCATGAACTACAATTCTAAGTGACTGAAAAGAACAGTCATTTTTAACACTAAAAGTTAGGGCCTACTAAGCACTTGGGAGACAGGAAACCTTTCTTTAAAAGACTCAATACCACTGCCACACAACTAAGCTGAAAGCTCATCCTATCACCAAGTCCATAAGCAAGAGCCAAGGAAGACCACACTTGGCATATCTGATATTTTTAAGGATAAACACACCTATCAAAAACTCCACAATCCCCAACACAATACAAACTTTAAAAAGTTTTGTTTCCAGGAACCATGCTATAAAATTCAGGGAGCACCTATGGAGGATCAGAGAGGTAACAGTGGAAGATTAGCATTGTTGTGTGGTTCCCTTAATTTTGGGAAATATCTATTCTATGTGGACTAGACCAACATGGCTAGGATATTATAGCCAGGGCTCGACAAATAATGTAATCTACTCGCCACAGGTGAGTAGATTACAACCCGGAAGAGCCGGCGCAGAGCCATCTGCGCATGCACAAAGCGCAGAACTGTGCGGCTGGCAAGCGGGGCTTGCCGCTGCTTGGCGAGCCCTGATTATAGCTATAATGGCATAACCACATATTACAGACAGCCTACACCTAATCTGTCAGTACGGGAATTTGAGTAAAGGCAATTAGGATGATGGAAGAATTCTCCTGTCAACTGAACATCACCTGTAAATGGGAGTTGTCAGCATAGGTACATTTCTCAATGGTGTGGATTTGTCAAACCTGATGTAGCTAATGTTAACCTACATTTTAAGTGTAAACTAGGCATTTGTTTGGTCACGCATACACAAACATAGCATGGCAGAACTTTAAACGGAAGCCTCAATGTGTGTGAAATTGAAGTGAAAGCTATTAACTTTGCCATGTTTTTAAATTCAAGAACAATTTCAAGCAGCTCTCAAAGCATGGTCAATGTAAAAAAGTCACTGTCAATCATTCAGTGGCACATATACATTGCTTGAAATATGCTACTGGAATGGTTAAGAATAAAGATGTTCGTGACAATAAAAAACTGGATTCAAGGACAGAATTCTGACAGCTTATGTGCTACAGTGTTTCACTTTAGGGCACAAATGTGCTCACGTAACAAGTAGTTGTGATAAAGCAGTATTTTAAATTACACTCACTATGATACACAAGATGCATGGCTTTCTGGAGATCAGGTATGTAGAGTGGCCTTACAAGATCTTCCTCTGTTCAAACAGTGGCCCCTTGCACCCTTGGTACAAAAGTGAAAATAGACCTCTACCATCTTGGATTTCAGCCAATTGCTTTGAATGCTCATGGATGTGTTCTTTTGTTTAAATGGAGTCAAAGTTGTCCAGGGCTCAGCTCAGTTGCAGACCTCAATCCTCCCTCTGATTCAGAAGTCTGTGTTAACCACAGGAAACTCACTGTTAAATAACTTGATTCATAACTGTCAAATATTCCATTTTCTGAAAGGTTTGATTCAGACAGCTTGGGTGCCTTCTGGAGTTGTGATCTCTTCTGAAGAAAGTCAAAGCAAACTATTTTTAGTGTGATCAAACAAGTCATATTTCAAACAAATTATGAGGAAAATGCCTAATACAGCCTTATTGAGACATACTAACTAGCAGCTGTCCTTTCAGTGTTATATTAGATACTTTACAAATCCAGCCTGTTTCCAAGTCCAATCCAGCCTGTTTCCAAGCCTGAGACACAGTCCAATTACCTTTCACCAGAAGACAGCAGTAATAACTAAATGTGTTTTCAGTCCTTACAGGAGAGGCTAGCAGATTATAAAAATTAGCAGGCTCCCAAAGTCCAATACTCAGTTTTAACTTAATAGTTCCCTTAAAAAACAAGCAAGCAGCGAACAGCTCAAGTATACTGCTAGAATTTAAAACAGGAAAGTATTAAAAAGCCCGACTAAATGAAACAACAAATGAATGAATGCGCCCTTTAAACCCAAACAGTTACTGAGTGGCACCAATTCACTGAAACATAAAGTGAATTAATTTACATGCAAACCAAGTAATCAAAGTTAAAACCAAGCCAAATTGTTCTTAGAATTAAAAGTTAAAGGATTTTAGTAAAGCATGTGCTTTGCTATTCATTCAATAGCATTTAAAGAGCCATAACTCAATTTGAAACAACTTGAAGACTAAAGTGTTCACATTTTTATTCACCTGTCCTTGTTTGGGCATAGATCCAATGGAGCAACACTGGACTGAAGTCTACTTTAAACATCTGGAAGAGGAAACCCCTTAAGGATTCGGGTTACCCTTGCACAGGGAGAGAAAGAAATGAAGGACATTCCCAATCGTGTGCACACATACAAAAAAAAAAACCACACCCCCACCACCTTAACAACAATGGCCCTGTAGCACCTTAGAGACTAATAAAAATATATATACGTAGTATCATGAGCTTTCATAGGCACAACCAACTTCTTCAGAGGACAAAGTGGGTTGTGCCCATGAAAGCACATGCTACTGTTGATATATTTTTTGGTTAGTCTCTAAGGCTACATCTACACTGCAATGCTATTTCAAGATAGAGTATCCCGAAATAGCTATCATCCTGCATCTTCACAACAAACCCGCTATATTGGGCTTGCTATTCCGATGTCCCTGTAAATAGGGATGTTAAATTTCTATTAACTAACTAAACAAAGTCGATGGGATTTCCATTGACTATTCGATTAGTCAATAAGGACTAGGGTAGCGTTCTGCCTTTGGAATGTACAAGAGCCCCAGCGGGGACTCTTCTACATTTCAAAGTTGGAACATTGCCGCTGCACCCCATCCCCTCCCACAGAGCTGGAGGGAACTGGGCTTTTAAGCTGGCTCCCCACAGCACCACCTCTCCTCCCCCCCTTGCTGCCTCTTCAATAGAGGCAGCAAGAGGGGGGAGCGACTAGTTGATCTGCCACTTACATCCCTACGGTGAACCTCATTCCACAAGGAGTAAGGGACATTTTGGAATAGCGAGTTATTTCGAAACTTGGGGCTGTGTAGACAGTAAGGGTGTGGAGGACTAGTCAACTATCCAATAAGCAAATGCTTGTTGGATAGTTAAACTTATTGACTAGTCACCCCCCCCCCTCCCTTTGCTGCCTCTATCATAAGGTGGGAGGGGAGGAGAAGGGGTTACTTCCAAGCAGCAGTGTCGCATGGAACCTGGGGCCAGACCCTGGGCTTCATGTGGCGCTTTCGCCTTTAAAGTGTAGCAATGGCCTTATGGCTGTTTCTACACTTCAAAGGCAGAGATGCCCTATCGACTAGTCGAATAGTTGATGCAAAATGCATCAACAATTCGATTAGTTACTTGCAATTAAACATCCCTAGTAGACAGTGCCAAATTACAAAATAAGGTATTTCAAAATAAGATCCACAATTTGAGCTACACAAACTGCGTATCTTATTTCAAACTATGGTGCAGCATAGATGTAGCCTCACATACTACAGGACCTTTTTTTAGTTACAGACTAACACAGCTATCCCTCATTTCTAATTTCAAGTAGTCTAGGCTTTAAGGCACCCACTCAGTACCAATATCTTCCCTCATTTCTTAAACTAAGAGTACAAAGCTTTCATATGTTCCCGTGTTATTTTGGGAGGAGATAAGGCTAACCAGTCAGAAGCAGCGGCCAGTACTAAGAACAATAGGTAATCAGTGCTGATACTACTGAAGAGCATCTGGGGATGGGGTGCAAAGTGCGCACAAACTATGAAGAGGAGGGAAAAATGCAGGTAACTGGTTAGGAAGGCAGGTTCAGGGGGAAATTAGACAGAATCCTTAACTCTATAGCATGCCAACACCATAATAAACTTCAAAACTAAATGTTAAGTGTGCATGCTTTTGTTTAATGTCTTATCTAAATACACAGCATATAGGTGTGGGTTTTGGAATACAAGGAGCCTTTGGTTTATTTCCCCAAACTCATACAGGTCGTTTCAAAGTGGGTTGATCATTAAGCAACACAGCTGCTACCAATGTTACCACTTGTAGTATTCTCGAATCTTAGCAACAAATATAGTTAAGTTATTGCTGAGTTAGATATTCACCTTAACTCAACTTCCTTCATTGTTTATTCTGGTCTAGTTTTATTGGCCAAACAAAGTCCTCTGCTGCAGCTTTGATCCTGCTACCATTGTCCTTAGTTTATCAAAATTGAGTTTGCCCATGCCCCTGCATCTGCTGAGTGTGACACTCATACATCCAAAGCTACTCAATTCCTCTCGTGGCCTCCTGAAGCCATGAGACCTTTAGTGTCTATAAAATCATAGATGGGCCTACCAAAGTCTGCAGAGTAACCTATCACCACAGTCACTCACTCATTGGCTTCCTATTTCATTCAAGAATCCCTTAACTTACCATTAAGATTTCAGGGATTCTGTGCAGTAATCCCTCCCTCACCTCAAATCCAACTACTCTCACACTATTCACACCTCCCACCTCTCCACAGTACAATAGTGGGTTCTCTCTGAGTGCAATCTTTGCCCATGTGGGGAGCTGCAAGTAGAAGCACCTTTTCCCCAAGGAGTTCAGTGCCTTGGGTGAGTATCTTCCATTTTATAGAGGGGGAAACTAGGTCACAGGCAGGTTACACATCACAAAAGTCAGTGGCAGAAAGGAAAGAACTTGTATCCCTATTACCACTATTATCCTCTAGTCTCAGAAAAGGTAGTCCATTGTTTAAACCCATTTGTAAAAGCAAAAGCTTAATGTTATAGAACACACGCATTCTCCCCACCCACTGCCCATGCCAGTACATTTTTAGCAGGCTGGCCAGCAGCCTGGCTCAGTCCTGTTTTGCGCAGGGTTTGGAACCTACCACTGCTGCAGCTCTGCATTTAAAGTGTAGGAGACAGGCAGGCAGGCAGGCAGCCCAGCTCAGTTCCAGCTCATGCTGGGAATTGGAGCTCAGAACTCACGCTACGCAGGACAGGGGCTGCTGCCACCCCATGCTGCTGCATCTGCATCAGAGACAGCAGCGACAGGCAGCTGATCCACAAGGGGAGCTGGTTTTTCAACTGGCTCCCTTTACGGACCAGCTCCTGCCTGGTACTCCACACTGTTGCCACTGCTCAGAAGTGGGGCTGGAACACAATGGCTCACCCTCCCCTCCCCCCCGTGGGACGACAACAGAATAGTTGAGTAGCCGATAAGAATTTGTGATGTTAATCACCCATTCAATTAACCAATATTCAACATCCCTAGTCTATAAAGGCAATGGAGTAACAAAGCTTGTGTCATTCAGAGGTCATTAAACCCCTATCCCCAACAAAAAAAGTCTGCCATGACAAATGCTAGCGTATACAATGTCAAACTTTTACCAAAAGGACATGGCCGTGTGACTAAAGCCTGTGTAGTGTAGACAAATGCTAAGAGTGTTAGGCTACAGCTACACTGCCGGCTTTGCTGGCAGTAAGTATGCAAATGAGGCACCAATTAGCATATTGCCACACCTCATTTGCGCAATTCATGCAAGCTGTTTTTGCGGGGGGGGGGGGGGGGCGCATAGTGCTGTTTCCTGTTAGATGGATAAATCTCCTTTTTAGGGGCATAAGGATCTGTCAGGAAAAGGGGTTTTTGCACAAAAAGAAAATGTCCAGCCCCCCTCGCAAAAACCCTTTGCACAAAAACAGCTTAATAAATTATGCAAATGAGGCGCTGCAATATGCTAATCAGCACCTCATTTGCATACTCTCTGCCAGCAAAACCACTAGTGTAGACAGCCTTAGACTGGTTGTAGCTCCTTGGACAGATGGAGCATGTCAATCACAGATTGAATCTGCTTTCACAGAGAACCCCAAAACAACAAGTGCACCACAGCTTGCCCTACATCTTTTCAAACCGTAATCTTATTTCCTTTTTTAAAGCACTTTGTGCACATTAGAGGCTTTGAAAAAAGCCAAACCTCAATTGGAACTTCATCATGAAAAAGAAGGCTTCACCTCTACGCTGCTTGAACTCCCCCTCTTTCAGTATCGGCCCTGAAAAGACAAGCTTCAGACTCAGATCAGAATGAAATGTGAAAATGTTTTGCTTGTTTCTGCTGTCTGGACAGTGAGAAGTAAGGAATCAACTTTAGTAAAAAGACATGTAAATTAGGATTAGAATTTTTCATTCGTTAAAAGGATTTCACAACAACTAAGCAGCAACTGCATGGTTTTTCAAAATTCAGAAAGTATCATTTGGATTTAAAGAGACTTCTGCAAGATTTGTGATCCAACTATTACACTAATTTTATACCACATGAAAACTAAACATGAGCTAAAAGTGCAACAGACAAGGAAAACAAACTAGTAAAAAAAAATCACTGGTGAAACAAGTTTAACATTCAGATTATTAGGCTGGGTTGATTTGGTTGAAATTGGTCTTGCTTTGGGCAGGGGGCTGACTCCATCTTCTCTTCCAGCCCTATGATTATTCTGATTTTTAAACTACAGGTTCCCAAACCACTGTCCCACAGACAAAAAAAGCTGTTCTGTTCTCTTTTGAGCTCTTACTCTCTCCCATAAAGGATTCTAAAAATACACCGCATACCTTCTGGATATTACTCTTCTATAAGACACATTGTAGTTACCCATGCCACTGCAAATAGGAGGGGAAGTAAGGACAGGGACATACAGACAACAGTGATTCTAACCTAAAGTATATTCAAAAAAAATAGCACAGCATTAATCCAAGTTATGATCAGGGCTGACAAACAGTGGCGAAATCTACTCGTCAGTCCCACACTGTGCATGCGCATGCCGCCGGTGAACGGGGCAACCAGCTGAAATCTACTCACCACAGGCAAGTAGAAACAGCAATTTGTTGAGTCCTAAAACTGATTTTACATGGGTCATTCAAAAACTCACTACAGTAATTTGAATTTAGTAAGTATCACCTTGAGTCTCAGATTTGCTCCAATTAACACTTTCATTCTTCCAGAGTTCAATAATATTCTAATTAACTCCCTATAACAAAGGTGGCCAAATTTACTGACCTTCCCAGCCACATATGGTAGCTTTCAGTTCAAGAGCTAGGCATACCAGCTCAAAGCTTCTGTTCTGAAGCAGGTTGGTGGGGCTGGAGGCTTCAGTCCTACAGGAGACACCTGCTGGCAATTGGAACTTTAGCAAGAGAAGGGCTGAAGACCTTAGTCCCAGCACATGTTTCCTGCAAAGCTGCAGCCCCTAGATCAGGGATGGGGAAATCTATGGCCCATGAGCTAGATCTGGCCCACAGCTTAATTTGATCCAGCCCACAGTGAGGCACGGGTCTGTCTCCCTTAGCAGGGAGAATGGGTGCTCGAGCTCCAGCCAGGTCCAAGTTCAGCACATTCTTTTTGATTCTCACTTGTGCGGGTCCCTAACTTACTTTCTTGTGGGACAGTGGCTCTCAACTGAAAAAAGGTTCCTCACCCCTGCCCTACATTGGTCACCCCTGCCATATAACTGTTCAAAGAAATATGATCAAGTTAAAGTTTTAAGCCACAGTTCAGTTTACAATAAATCAAGGTATTCTAGTTTTGAATTCTCTCTGTACAACAGGCAATCAGGGTTTTACATTTTCGCTAAAATGGAC
Source organism: Pelodiscus sinensis (assembly GCF_049634645.1). NCBI lineage: Eukaryota > Metazoa > Chordata > Testudines > Trionychidae > Pelodiscus > Pelodiscus sinensis. Next base: position 23,146,066 of record NC_134730.1, on the reverse strand, counting down.
AAGAGAGCCTGCCAGGCAGTGTACCTTGTGTGCACAGAGGACCGGGGGAGGAGCAGGGAAAGGGTAAGAACTATTTTAACTAAATAAAACACTTGGAAACTTACTACTGCTTCAGAGTGAGAAGAAGAACAATTTTCCTATGAACTGGATGCAAAACTTCAGCTTTGTTTTGCAAATGGCCATTATAAAAACATTTCAGTCATTAACAACGGGAGATACTTTCAAACCAGAGACCCAGACAGCTAGATGCATCACATTAAAGTCACCCAACTGATCCAAGGCTTCAACAAAAGTTGAACAGCACTGGGCTGTGAAGAGACTTGCACATGCATACAGAATGTAAAGAAAATCCAACGCCCAATATCCATTGAGCCTGGAACAAGTTTTTAACTGTGACAAAAGCTTAAACATGGATGACTATTTTCTATGTCTCAGTTTGCCACAGCAGTGCTTCCAACTGAGGCTGACCTCCCTAAGACCATTCCAATCTCTTCCACAAAGTCTCAAGGCAGCCCAAGGCATGGCATGGCAGATAGTAACCATTTGGCCAGAGCATACCATTTTGCACTTGCAGATCCTTCACACTCAGATATAAAATTGGGAATGTACTGTTTCACTTACTGCAGAAGTACTTGCCTGCAGCAGATACTTTTGAACTACTACTATTTGGAATCCTTTTCTACAGTGAGACGACACTTCAGGCCAGCACATCCAGAAATCAACTGGGAACACATACAATCGAAGACCAGATTGCCACCTCCCAAGTACTTTTTTATACTCTGGAAGCATCTGTAAACTTCAGGTGTCATGTGCAAAACCAACTAGAACTGAACTAATGCACCGTAAACATTTTTCCCCTCAGTGCACTGACCAGCTGGCTCCATGACATCATGCATTTGCAAGGCTAAATTGCTTTTAATCTAGCCCTGAAGCAGCAATGAATCTGCAAATCTGTTGTTTGTCATTCAGAACTATGTTCCTTCCTAAAAAGTTTGGACAAAGCTTGGCAAAGACTCTCTCAAGTGTACCAAAAGCATGACAAGCACTAGTCTGACACATGAAAACAAACTTAAACAACGAATGGTCTGATAGCACTTTACAGACTAACAAAACATGTAGATGGTGATATAAGCTTTCGTGGGCAATCTGAAGTGGGCTGTGCCCACGAAAGCTCATGATACATCTACATGTTTTGTTAGTCTGTATAGGATAAACAAACAAATGGACTGGCAGCACTCTATAGACTAACTCGGCTACCCCCTAAAGCACATGGAAGTGTCAGCACTATAAAGTGCTGCATTAGAATACAAGTTACAAAGGTTAGAACAATAAGTGGTTAAGTCACCTTCCTATATTATGGGCAGCCAAACAAACGACAACTTGTTATATTTAGTGCTGTGTGTGCTATGCAGAAGACAATGACTAGAAAAATCATAGAACACTAGAACTGGAAAGGACCTTGAGAGTCATCGAGTCCAGTCCCCTGCCCTCATGGAAGAACCCACTACTGTCTACACCATCCCTGATGGACATCTATCTAACCTGCTCTTACAAATCTCCAAAGATGGAGATTCTACAACCTCCCTAGGCAACTTATTCCAGTGTTTCGCCATCCTGACAGTTAGGAAGTTTTTCCTAATGTCCAACCTAAACCTCCCTTGCTGCAGTTTAAGCCCATTGTTTCTTGTCCTAGAAAAGGAGAGGTTCATAAGACTACAGACCCTACTCATCAACTTGGGCTAAGTATCCCTTATGGTGAGGATCATATTTTATAGCATCAATTCTCTCCCCATCCAATCTAATGAGAAAGACAGCAGACCAAATATATACTGGCTGTTTCTACTCAGTCAATTTGATTAAAATCTAGCACAGTGGTTGTCACTTTTTTTTTTAAAACCACACACACACACACACACACAGGTGACCCCCTTTTCACAGCAAGTTTAAGTGTCACACCCCCCCATTTAAATATTATAAGTGCTTTTAAATTAACATTATAAGTGCTGAAGGTGAAGCAGAGTTTGTGGGTGAAAGTTGCCAGCTCCCTGTCACTTCCCATGTAATAGCCTCCAATCCCGTTTGGAGCCTTCACCAACAGTATGAGAAGCTTTGAATGAGTTTTCCATTACTCAATTTAAATACTCTGGTTGATCAAAGACAATATTAAACCAAAGTAATTAAATATTTTTGTGGCCTAAGTGTGCTACGCGTTATAAAGCTTTTAGTTACATTTAAGGATGAGAAATCACTACAGCTTGCAAATACACTATATACATTGCTAATTTTGTGCATTAACCATCTACAAATTGACACAAGAGCTGTGACTACAAAATCCTTGAGGGGGAGGAAGCTAAAGATCCTAGTCAAAGTCCAGACAATCCTGTGTACAGCATTCAGCTGTGACATGTCAGTTGCCTATGTGACAACAGAAATAGATGTACTAGGGCAATGGCTCTCAACTTCTGACTACCGTACTTCTTTCAGGACTGATTCATCTAGTGCATCTCCAGGTTTCACCTCACTTAAAAATGACTTGCTTACACAGAAAGACAATGGCAAGTGTCATAGCACATTTCTCCTGAAAATAGAGAAAGCAAGCAATTTTAACTACACTATTACATATCAACTAGAAGACTTACCTGGTGTTGCCCAGATACTTCAAAGCAGGGGTCTTGCAGTGTGTGTGGGGGGTGCAGGAGTCAGGGATTCTTCCAGGGGTGGCCCAGGGCAGCAGGGAATGGCACACTGCACTCACTGGCTTGTCCCCTGGCCAGGGAGAGGGGCTCTTCCCCCCCCCCCTTCCAGCCCTGCCAGTGGGGGCTGTCTACCAGGAAGGGATGTAAAAGAGTAGTCAAATAGTTAACCCTAAGCTTATTGAGTAGTTATCAGATAGTTGAGTTGACTACTTGCATTCCTCCCCCCTTGTTGCCTCTATATCGAAGGCAGAGGAGAGGGGTCAGGAGAGGCAGATGCGCAGTGTGGGACCTGGCGCAAGTGGGAATTGAAGCAGTCCCCACTTGTGACAGGTCCTTGACTGCTGTGGCTCTGCCTTTAAACATTCCATACATTTAAAAGGCAGAGCTGTCTGGTATGAACTGGGACTGCTTAGTCCTCACTCCCACCACGCCCAGGAGCTAAACCAGGTGTGGCTCTGCAGTTGAAATGTAGTAAGAGCTGCATTTCAAGAGACATGAGACTTCAGGCATGCAAGACCAATCAGACTCCTGAAAGGGAAACACTTGTCTCAGAAACAGATGAATTCAGGTAACATTTTTGAAGCAGTACAGTACATTGTGTTCGGAGGCTGTGAAAGTGGGTGTTTATTTGAATGGGTTTAGAGTCCCAGACTAAGTCTACCCTGGTATTTTATAGCACTGTAACTTTCTCGCTCAGGGGTGTGAAAAAACATCCCTCCCACTAAGCACAGCAAGTTACAGTACTGTAAAGCGCCAATGCGAACCAGCTTGGGAACACAGCTATTCCCTTCGCACCATGGCCACAATTTCAGTTTAAAGTGCTGCTGAGGCTGTGCTTTAAACTGTTACGAGCAGACAAAGTCCAAGACTGCTTGCTCTAAAACATGCAAATGTAAATGGGGCTTAGCATTCTGAGGACAAACGGGTTATGAGATAGTCCAAGAGATTTTTAGAAAATCCCTTGAATTCTTTAGCTTTCAAAATTCCTTACCCTTTTCAGATGCATATACCATGTGTCATCAGTACAGACATCAGTTCCAACACCTACAGGCATAAATACTTCTCTACCTAACATACACCTTTCTTCCAGTTGCCAAGTCCCTGACCTTCAGTCTCTGTGTATTCACAGAAAATGGCAAGCAACTGGTCTTGGATTTGCTTTCTTATTAATGTAGTAAGTTTAGCTTAGAAGGGAGAAGAGATGTCCACCTTCAACTGCTCATTTTTGGCTGCATATATCTGAAGTGGGCTGTGCCCATGAAAGCTCATTATATCATCTATATGTTGTGTCAGTCTATAAAGTACTACCAGACCATTTGCTGTTAAGTTTTTACAATGTATTTGACAGCCAAAGCTGTTTGCGCATGTATTCCAAGCAGGGATGTTAAGTAGTGATTAATTTGTGGGTCAAGTAGTTGATGGAATTTCCATTGACTACTTGACTAGTCATTAGGGAAAGGCAGTTAGAGCCCTCACTTACGGGTCTCAGCACAACCCCCTCCCCACCGCACTCTTAAAGGGACACAGAGGAGCCTGCACGCAAAGACGTTGGCTCAATCTCTGATCCCCTGCAGGGTCTCAGAACAACCCCCCACTGCCACTTTGAATTCTGAAAGGGACAGAACAGTGGCAGCCAGGTCCAAGGGGGTGTCTCAATACAAGCCTCCCCATCCCACCACCCCAGATGCCACTCCACATTTTTAAACCTACAGAGCAACAGCAACTGCTTAAGCTGCCGCTGTTCTGTTCCTGTAAATATGCAGAGTGGAGGGGGGAGGAGGGGGAAGTAAGGAGACAGCAGGGGAAGCCTGTGTTGAGACCCTCTGGCCAGCTGCTCTGTCCCTTTAAAAATGCAGAGTGGCAAGGAGGCGGGGCTTGTGCTGACTGACACACACACACACACACACACACACACAACCCCCCCCCCCACCCCGCAGGAGGCGGCAGCTACTGCTGCTGCTGCTGTCATTCCCTTGAGTGGTCTTACCAAGAGGCTTACCTTGAGGGATGCTAAAGCAGACCCTGCGTCTTGTGCCACCACAGACCATGCTGCACCCCAAAAGCAGCCAGCAGCAGGTTCCCAGTGAATGGGAGTGTGGAGCTAGTGCTCAGGGCAGGGGCATTGTGTGAAGCCCTGTGCGCTCTCTTCCTCCAAGCACACACCTAGGAGCGGAGTCTGCTACTGGCAGTTTCTAGGGCCCAGCGCACTCTGCAGTGACACGACAGGCATGTAGCCTGCTGTAGCACCCCACTGGTCACCTGATCCCCTGCAGTAATGGGACACAGTGCCTGACATAGCTTGAAAAGGACAGTTCTAGAAAATGTAGTAAGGTCAGCCATACTTATGTTTTCTCTATGCTTGCTTTGGGGGTTAGGCAATATGCTCAAAGTTAGAACTTCCTCTGCAGTTAGGTTTATAGTAGGGAAGCTAGATATCAATTAATTTAATAATCATGTAATTGGATCAAACTTAGAGTGATTACACACTCAACAGGATTATTTGATAGTCCCTGGGGTGGGGCTGGCAGCCACTGCACTCAGAGCCCTACTCCTAGGGAGCCCCCTGACCTACCTATCAGTGAGGGGCCCAATCTCCCCATGGACAGAGACTGTGCCGGCATCCTCTGGAGCAGATTCTGTCCATGGGGAACCCAGGGCCTCTGCAGCAGCCTTCCTTACCCAGAGGCAGCAAGGGGGGGAGAGGAGGAGGAGAGAAGAGGGAAAGACATAGGCAGCTCCACCAGGTCTCTGGCAAACTGCTAGTGATGGTCTCAACTGGAAAGATCTTGTTATATTTTTACATTTGGGAGAGCCAACTGCAACGTTTTGGATATCCATTTCACACCTATCAAAATACAGTTCGTATTTCATAAATCCCAAAGTGTATGAACCATTTTATCAGCTGTCCTTTACCAAAAAACAGAAGGAAAATGAACCATCACTAGGAAAAATACACCCAGACTTTACATCACTAGCTAGGTATAGAATTGCAGCCACAAGGGGCAACGCGTGAGATGAACAAAGCTACCAGGAACATCATAATGTTTGCTGAGAAAACAGCATATTGACTTGCAACATGAAATTTTTTTTGGCCAGGTGTTGCAGAATTGCTCTGCAACACAAGCCAAACCAACTTGCACAAGGAGATCAATGTGCTATGTCACACCACAGCTCCGCAATTACTTTAAATTTTGTAACTAAATAGACAAGTTAATGGGACAGGAGGAAAGAATGTTGGTTAGGGGAGAATACAGTGCCAAAATGCAGTTACTGCACAACTGAAATTGCTGACGGAGAAACTAACCTCATTTTGGAAAATGAGAAAAGTTGGCACTTATAGTATGAAGCATCACTGGAATGAAAAATTTTCAGATAAATAGAGATAAAAGAGCATAACCAATTGTTTGAATAAGTCTAGTCTATACCTAAAATTCAGCTTGACCCAACTGTATCACTCAGGGCTGTGTAAAATTTCATGCTCTTGGTGATGCATTTGGTGACTTAACACCCTACTGTTGACACCATGAGCTTGATGCAAGAATTCCTTCATCAAGCTAGACCTCAAGGTGGATTTACTACAGCAATGAAAAAAAATTGTCACTATAGTAAGCGTCTACATCTTCATAGACATACCTGTAGAAATTAAGATACCTGAAGAAATGCAAATATTTTTGGCCAAAGGCCCAGAATACCCTAATATGAGAATTCAGGCTTCTTCATGTTATCTAAAAGCTAGACTTAATACAAGTGTGAAGTTCTGCAATCACAAACAAATTAGGATATTTAAAAAACAAAATTCTGTTGACTTTAGAAGAATAGGTAGCAAATTCTCAAGAACTTTAAATCCTTCTGAAAATCTGAAAGACAATTTGGACACTGTCTCCCCCACTTCCCAGAATTATGAGCAATGTAACTTTTACTTCTACCCTTATCTCAGATGGGTGAGAGATGGCAATACATAGAGTATTTGTAGCCATGCTAGTCCCTGGATAGTAGAGGTAATCTTTTATTGGACCAATTTCCACCCCTATGACCTTGAGGAAAGAGGTTATTTATTATTATCTCTTCAGCAACCCAGTCACATGAAATCTAGTTACAGTAAGTTCTGTTCATGCCTCTCAACCAGCCCTTTAGGGAGTCATTCTTTCCAGAGAATATCAGGAATCATGATTTGTAACATTTTATCTTCTCATAGTAAGATGAATCAGGCAGAGAACTCAAATGTAGGCAATATCCCATAAGCATTTCCCCTTCCTTCAGCAACATGTAAAGCTACAGAGCAACTGTAAGCAAAACAGATTTCAACTGAACACACCTTTTCCTGTTTTCTATAATCTGATCTCACTTAGAGGCAATGCCACAAGTAAACAGGAATCCAGAGGTAATGCACATCCAGTTGTTTCCACACAACATTAATGCTGACATTAGCTGCATCTCACTGCAAATGGTGATTCCGAAGACCAATGTGGAATTAAGTTCATGGATGCAGTAAAGCATTTTAACCCTGACACTGCCAATCTTTGTAATTTACAAGTAGAGCAAAAACAGTGACTGTCCAGATCAGTGTCTTTCAACCAGTGGTACGAGTACCTTAGGGGTACTTGAGAGAAATCTAGAGGGGTGGGGGTGGTGTGTACATCAGCACAACTGAAATGGAGAAAATTAAATTTTGTTTTAAGTTTTTACAGCGTTTTATTATTTTTGTACTTTTTATACCCAAAAAAGTCATCGCCCGCCCCACTACGATTAAGTTGTTTAAACAAATGTGTTGCAATGGTAGGAAAAAAAATTGTATATGTCTGAAAACTGTAGGTACTGGGGGTACTTAAAAAAATGTAAGGGGTAGTTTATAAGAAAAGGTTGAGAAACACTGGTACAGATTACTAAGGGATATGTTGGTGAGCAATCACTCAAAAATGCAGAATGGGGAAATATATTAGGGATATAAGTGGTCAACCGGTAAGCAGGAGCTTGCTTTCCAGTTCAACAAAATGCTTAACAGGTTAAATACTTTAGAGCATTTTTTACATTTCTAGAAATAGATACTTCAAAGTGCTGATATCAAAACTCTAAATCCATCTGAAAAAGATTCTTCACCTGATGAAAAGCCTTTAAATCTCAGTTATAGTAATGACAGGACTGAGAAATTGAGTTTTCAGCTTGGTCCTGCTTCTCCCCCGCCTCTTTCAAAACACAGGGAAAAATTCTAGAAGGAAATCCTGCCTTCCCCCACCATGCTAGGAGCTTGTTTCCCCTGAACATGCCCTTGGATCCTTCTATTAGGATGCAGATACTCCCACTCTTCCATCTGTATTCCTGTGCAGAAGCACCTTTTCAGTACTAAAAGGCAACACTGGCACTAGAAGATCCCTCTTCAGCGGTCACTTTTCTTTGGGCCTCTTCTCAAAGTTAGAACAAACTGTTAAATTGCACAAATATTCCAACACTAGAAGCATAAAAGCCAGGAAACCCCTAGTTAAACTGTCAGCCACCCCTTGCAATTTATCATTTCACTTTCTCTGCGTTACCTCTTCCACATCTACCACCCACAAAAAACACATGCTTCCTCCCTCCACCTCCACACAAAACATTGCATACTTCACTCCAGGCACGTGGAGTGGTTACAGAGGGAGGTTTTGTAACTGATTGGAATGTTGACTTGGTATAGTCTTGAAGGATATTATTAGTGCATACAGCATAGATTATAGCTGACTATATTTGTGTGTCACGTAGGAAGACAGAGGGAACAGTTTATAATAGAATGTATTGGCTCAGATGTTTAATATTTATTAAGTGAGAAACATGGGATGTTGTGGGTTCTCTTAGCAGCCAATGACTGTGGTCAGGTAGCACTGCAGGGTTTGAGCAGAGGGAAGAGGTAGCATGAGTGTGGTGGATGTGGGAAGGAAAAGTGATGGATAAAATCAAGGTTGTGTATGCAAAGAGAGGCTGAGACCTTAACTAGGAATTTCCTGGCTTTTAAGCAGTTAGTGGATTAATCACTTGAACAGCCTGAATTGTTTTTTAAAGACATTGTTTGAAGAATTAGTCATTATAAAAAAGTGCTAAGCAGTACATTAAGCTTTATTTATCTTTTCATTAAAAGCTTTACCTTTTCATTGCCAAACAACTGTAAGTGTTAACGGATGGATCTTCATAAGCATCGTGAAATAGGCAAGTAACAGCCCCATTTTGCAGGTTGAATAACCCAAATTAATGGTTTACTCTAGAGCACACCAATTAGTGGAAAAGCTGGGATTAGAAGTTGTAAATTCCAGAGTAACCCTGACTCTTAAGCAGCTACAGCTGAGATTTAACATCCCACCAGCACTGTATTAAGGTTAAGTTGATCCTTCAACTGTGTTCATCTTTAATTATCTCCTCAAAGCTACCCTTCACCAGCCTCCCCCAGGTTTCAATTTGTTACAAGGATGAACTCAGTGCTCTCAAATAGGAGAGATTTTATTGCTGCAAATAAGTTTGTGTACCTGAGATGACTACATCCCAACCCGCCTCTTTGTTGCTGATCCTCCACCTTCTGTCATTTAATTTAGTATTTTATAAAGTATATATTTTTAAAAAGGGGCAAGTACGGGCAGGTGATAAAATTTCTGGGTGTAAAAAGTACAAAAATAAACTGTAAAACTTAACACCAAAATTCAGTTCTCCAAATGTCAGTTGTGTTGACGTACCCCGCCCCCAGACTTGTCTCGAGTACCTCTAAGAGTACTTATACCACTGGCTGAGAAACACTGATTTAATTAAGTTGCTCTCTCCCCTTCAACCTTCCCATTGCACAATCTTCACTGCTTTCACTTTATTTCCTTTACTGCTCGGCTCTCAACTTGCTTTCTTGTGCCTTAATGTACACAATTTTCATCCATTCTTAGTTCCATTTCACCCTGTGCACGTGATCCCATTCCACTTATTCACTAACTTCTCAATCTGTCCAAACTCAAAATTACACCTGCAATATTTCCACCTGGCTGTTATTCCTATACCACCTCAAATTCAGTGCTGTGGAAACTAAACTGCATCATTTCTTGAAAACTTTGATCTTTAAAATTTCACTACAATACCTCAAAATGTCATATTCCATTTTCTCCTCCATGCTTCCCTCCTCAATTAAATAAAAAGTCCCATAATTACATCTCTTGCTCAAGTCCAACTCTTTCACTGTTGTCATCTCAAACCCCCGCAATGAGAGTCTGTCCAAGATTCATTCATCCCCAATCCAACAAATGAAATATTTTTTCTGAACTTTCATGGGAGCATAGGAGGAGATGCATACAAATTTCTATCCTTATTTCAAGGCCTTGCACAACTCATCTGTCTACTACTCTACTCATGTCTTCTCATTCTCTCCCACTGCCTTAATTACTCAGACTTCCTCCTAACCAACCTTTCTGTATCTTCCTCTTACACCACGCCACACACTTGAACAAACCCTTCAATCAAACCCACTAAAAATGCACTTCTACAAAGCCATTCAGCAATGACACAGCAATAATCTGTACTTTACCAAGCTGGCAATCATCCATTTGTACATGACAGAGCTGAGCTAGATCTACATTGTAAGCTTCCTGGGGCAAGAACCAAGTCTCCTCATAAGATTGCACACTATGATCACATATTGCACTCAATATAGTAATACCATTTATCTAGGTTCAGATTTACAATTTAGCATACATACCTTGGGATGAGTTTTTGGCAATAAGCAATACAAGTATAAACAAATGTTTAAATTCTTAATTCAGTCAAGGCAGATACTTTAAATTCTAAAAATACAGATTGCCAAGGCAGAAACAGCCTCTTTAATAGATGTACACACCCAAAGATACTAATTTGGGGACAATTTAATCAGTCTGATGAATTTTAGAAGAGCGCACCTACACTAGCTCCTACTTAAAACAGAACTCTGCATATGCCATAACTGTTAAGACACACTTCATGGACTAAGGAAGATTTGAAGCTAGCAACAGACAGGAACTCTTCAGCATAAAAGCTAATTAAAAACAGTAAGTGTGACTAATGAGAAAAGATTTTTCATGGAAAAGCTTCAAGATGAACAATGCCAAATCCTTTAAGTCACACTCAAACTTTTTTTTGTTGTGGTTAAGATGGCTATGCCATCATACTTTATCTGAACTATCACCTTCACAGATGAAGAGGATCCTGAGCACTGGTAAGTTTTACCTCTTTATAATTATTTCTAAAGACAAAATTATGTTTCTCTTCAACTTCTTGTGTTGGACCAGACTCCTTTTATAGGCATTCACACTTGCCTCATCAACTCCCCCACATCTTAACACAGGTGGCAACCAGTCTTGGCAGGAATTGTACAGCATTGCTACTAAACTGGACACAATATTCATACCACCTGAATACTCACCCTATGTATGTTCTCTAGAAGCTAGTCTAGCCTCAGGGAAACAGTTTTTGCACAACTTATTGTAAATCATTTTACACAATAGCCCATAAAAGCTTAGGAGACATCAGTCTGTTTTCTAATAGGGGATTTACTTTTAAGACTTAAAATACACAAATCTAGGTTAATTGCAATTGTAACCAACCTGAAAGTGACAAATCAAAAAAGAGAATGCTAGCCTTAGTTTACCTACAGTGGAAACCAAACAGTGCAAACTTTGTTACCCTATCAGCTTTAACTTTGAAACAAAACAAAAATTCACAATATCAACACAGGTAGCAGAACTTTGTAACTTGAGATTTACTAAACAGAGTTAAACAGAATTCCTGTATCCAAGACTGAAGTGGTTTAACTTTTATACACGCAAATCCAATACCAAAGGCAAATACAGAACAGCAGAATAGCCATAAAAGAATAAAACTGATGAAACTTCCACTGGGTTATCACACTGTTTCTTTTGCCATCCCATATAAATACCTACCTCACCTAGAATCAAGCTATTCAATCAGTCCATATCTCCAACTGAACTTCAACAAAATATAGCCAATTACATGACACACTCAAAATGAATCAAGAATATACAGAAGGAATGCTTGCAACACTGCTTCAGATTAGAATATAGAAGAGTGGTTTAACCCCCCCCCCCTTTTTTTTTTCTTTCCTCCACATTTATTCTGCTAGGAGAAATAATGCCTGCAATAGAAATTATAAGTTCCAAATTTCCCTTTTAAAATTACACAGTGGAATAATGGCCTTGATAAATCTGATAGTGATAGAAATGAGAGGTGTTGGCTGTTAATTAAACCTGCAAGAATTTGCAGTGGATGTGGGAAGGGAACATGAAAGCAAAATCACAGCCATGTATTATTGCAAGGAAAGACTGAGAAGTAAACTAAGAATTTCTTGACTTTATAAATTGTTAGTCAGTGGATCAATCACTTGAACAGCCTGAACTATGAATTGAATTGGAAAATCTAAATCCTTTGAAGTCAACTAAAAGAAACCAAAGTCTCTTGCAAATTACACTGTATACACAACACAGTCTCAACTATACTGTTATTATTTAGCAAGTGGAAGCCCATTGTTTCTAAGCATACAAAATTAAGTGAAATCACTTGTATACTAAAAAGAATTTTACAATGGATCAGTTATAAATTCAACATTTTTATTTTAAGTGTTATCAGAACTTCTGCTCTTTAGCATAGAGTAACACTAAATATGATTTTCGGCCAGGAATGGCTTTTCCTAGTTTAAAGGCACAATGACAATTTGTATCTTCATATCAGTTACATTAAAAATGAAGCTTCCAATTGGTTATCACCCTGTTTGTGTCATCCTTAACATCCACCCAACCTAGAATCAAGCAATTCAAGCAGTCCATATCTCCACCTAAACCTCAACAAAAGAAAATAGCTGATTAAATTAATATAATTTTTTTTAATGTAATCAGGAACCTACAGATGGAATGCTTGCAGCACTGCTTCAGATCAGAATACAGAAGAGTGGTTTAAACTTCTTTTCTATTAACTTTGCTAAGCATTCTCTTAATAAAACCACCACTTAAAAACAGATCAATAAAATATTAGATATGAATTCTCTCCGTGACATCATTTAGAAGACATATCTATGTACCGAAGAGGAAAAATGATCTTGCAGTTAAGGCATTGGAATGAGACAAGTCATCCAGACTAAATTTCTAGCTCTGTTATAAACTCAGAGTGTAACCAATAAGTCAACCTTTCTGAATTTTACTTCTCTTCTCCACAAAGTGGGGATTGTACTTCCTTATGTTTTGTTTCAGCTTGATTTACTTTTCTTGGTTAAAAGTAAAAGCTATTGCTAGCAAGCCTACTTAAAAGACAAGTCAATGATAACAACCCTAAGGAGGCAGATTTAATTTAGCATTTAATGAAAAATAACACACGAACACCACATTACATTGACAGAATTAAGAAAACCACATCTTACCAGTTGGAATTCTCTGCGTCTATCATAGGCATGCTGGATTCCATTATCTGCCCACAGTGATTTTATTGCTGGAAGGTACTGTAAAAAAACCCGAGTCTCCACCTTCCCTTGTGCCACCATCGCTGACCGAGTATCAAATGCCATCATCATATCCCCATTTTTTTGGTTGGCAGGATCACCCCAAGGAATATGAAGTTTCTCTCGAGCATCTACGAGGACTCTTATACCTTGAAAAAAAAAAATTGAAAAGTTGCAGGATTAGATACAACTAGACACATGAGATATTGGAAGTAACACTAGGTCCTGGGATCCTAGCTATTAAGGCTCTCCATCTTAGAACATGAAAGCTGACAATATCTGCCATCAGAAAATGAAGATCCTTATGAATAACACAACCAGCAATATTGTAAGGTCCAGATTACAAGGATTTTAAAAAAAAAAATCTTGTATGGACCATAAATAATATCCTAACCACCAAAGCAAGCAATATAAGCTAACAAATAGAAAATATCACAAGACCTATTTGTATGTAGCATTGTACCCCTGTTGGTCCCAGGATGATGAGACACAACATGGATGAGGGACAAGTGACAAACAGGCCTTGTAAAGTGACAAAGTGGCTGAAGTAATGTTTTATTGGACCAACTGTCAAAAGTCCTGTCTCTTCTCCCCTTCCCCGCCCCCCCCAAAAAAAGAGTGCTGTATAAATATTAAGCTCGTCTCAGAGAAAGTTTGTCCAATAAAAATATATTACTTCACCCACTTTGTCACTTTACAAGGCCTATTTGTCAATTTTCAAAACTTTAAAACCAATTTATGGTAGTTGATTTTACCTGGCAAGAGCCCAAGATTTCAGGCCTATAAATTAGTTATGTTAAGCACCATTTCAGAATACAGTGAAGTAGGTAGGATCCTGCATCTCCTTATCCTCCAAACATCGTAACATGCTTAACAGATAAGAACATAAGAATATCTATACCAGGTCAGCAAAAATAGCCACAACCTGACATGTCAGAGGGAACAGAACAATTATCAAAAGGAATAAAACAAAACGGTAATCCACCCTCTGTTGGCCAGTCCAAGATTCTGGAAGTCGGAAGGTTAGAGACACCCAGAGCATGGGGTTGTAGCGCTCACCATCTTCCAAGCACTTAATTCTTTCTTTTACCTACTATCCAAATATACTTTGTCTTCACAGCACACACTGGCAAAGAGTTCTACAGGATGACTGCGGGCTGCGTGAAGAAACTCTTCCTTATGTTTGTTTTAAACTTACTGATTATTCGTGTCATTGGGTCACCCATGGTTCTTGTGTGCACAAAGGGAACCCTTATTGACTTTCTTCACACCATTCGTGATTTTATAGACTTCTATCACCCTTCTTCAGCTGTCTCTTTTCCAAGCCAAATAGTCACAAACTCCTAATCCAGAGTTTCTTAAACTGTGTTCCGTGGCACACCGGTGAGCTGTGAAGCAGTCTGAGGTATGCCGCAGAGATATGGTGACCATATGTCCCCTTTTTTCTGGGACAGGCGCAGATTTAAAGGAGCAACTCCCTTCCTCCACCCAGGACCCAAGCAGCTCCCTTGGTGCTCTGCATGGGCAGCCAGAGCCACTGACGGTGGCACACAGCGTCCAGAGCTCTGAGCTCCCATGCAGCACGCGCTGCTGTTTGGCAAGCCCACACCACCATGTGGCCCTTCCCTCCCGCTGCAGGACTGCCTCCGCCATGCGCGGCCACCAGCACGGCCACGCCGCCTCCTCCTCCATACACAGGCAGCTGCTGCCGCTGCCACTGCTGTAGGGAGAGGGGTGCTGGTCAGAGCTAGTGACCCATTCCTGGGAGCTGCCACCAGAGTCCAGGCAGAGACTGCGCAGAGCCCGGCAGAGCTGGAAACATTCGGGCTCTGCCGGCGCACTCTGTGCACAGACCTTTCTCCGCCCATCCCTTCCCACTCCGCTGGTGAAGCTCACTCTGCCACGCTCTGCAAGCCAGATCTGGGAGGGTGGATGCTCTCTAACACCCCCCCACACACACTCTGGCCACACTCCTCCTAATGGGAGCCAAAGCTGGTGCAGGGACTGGAATGCTGCACTAACATTAGCACCACAGGCGGCCCAGCAAGTGGTCCTGCCTTGGAAGCAGCTGGGCCCAGCACTGCGGGGACTTCTGAGGCCCAACAGACTCCAGCCCCACAAACTAGACGGCAAAAGGTGTGGTACGGGGCTCAGAGAGAACTAGGGAGAAGGGGCGGGAGAGGAAGGGGCTTGTGCTGAGGGGAGGGGGGCACGGCAGAAGAAGAAAGGGGAAGGCATCAAGGGACAGGGTGGAAGAGAGACAAATGCCAGGAGGCCAAGTGGAGACAATGAGGAAAAGGGCAGGAGGGAGGGAGGAGAGGTGTCAGTGGAGGTTGGAGGGGACAGGGTGATGATGGGAGAGGAGAGGGGAAGGGTATTGGGGGCAAGAGGAAGCAAGGGGAGGGGGAGGTGCTGAGAGAAGGGTTGAAAGGAGGGGTGAGCATGAGGAAGGCGGGGATGGAGCAAGTCATGTGAGGCACAGAGGGGCATGAGAGGAACTGTGGCAGAGGTTGGTGAGGGGATGGGCATCAGGGAAAAAGAGGGCAAGGGGGCAGGAGCAGTGAGGGAAGAAGGAAGGACCAGGAGGGTGCAGGGGTAAGGGAAGGTACAGGTGCCAGGGGGTGAAGCAGAAGGGAAGACACCCGCAGGGGAGAGACCAGCACCAAAGGAGAGAGAGTTCGGTGAGGGCCAAACTCATCCCCTATGGGTAGACAGGTGGTGGGAAAAGTTCTTAGCAGGGGTTACTTTTACTTCTGGCCATGTGTCCATCTTGACCTTGAGAGTCAGAGGCATAGTAAACCGAGAACAGAGTTCAAATAGCCGTCCTTAAAAGGGGCAAGCTTCCTTTTTTTGGCACAACAAAAATCCTTGGTGTTCCCCATAAAAAAAAAATTGTTTGGTGTTCCTCAGTCTTAAAAAGTTTAATAAACACTGTCCTGATCTCTCCTAACATAGAAGCTAGTCCTCAGCCCTAATAATTTCAGTCACTATTCTCTAAATGTTTTCCATTTCCAATATATTTTTGAGATGGGGCAACCAGAACTGCATGCAGTATTTCAAGGTGTGGGAATACATGGCTTCATGTAATAGCACTGATATTTTATCTCTTTACTAATAGTTCCTAACAATCATCTTTTTCAGTTCCTGCTATACAGATACTTTCAGAGACCCAACCATCGTATGTCCTAGAACTCTTCCCTGAATGATAAACACCTGTTAGAAAATGATGGGATCTATGTAATAAGGATTGTTTCCAACAGCCATTACTTTGCACTCAACATTAAATTTCATCTGCCACTTTCTTGCCCAGTCACCCAAGTTTAGTGAGATTCCATTGTAACTTTCACAGTCAGTTTTGGATTTAACTATCTTGAGTAAATTTGTACCACCTGCACAATTTTCCATTTCACTTTTCATTTCCCTTTTGAGTGAATTTATGAATACATTGAACAGCAATGATCCCAGGATGATCTGAGGGTTCCAGCTATTTATCTGTGTTCATTGCGAAAACTGACGATTTGCATCTAACCTTTGTTTCCTATCTTTTAACCAGTTATCAATCCTGAGAAGACCTTCCCTCATTTGATGAAAGCTTACTTAGCTTGAGAGCCTTTGCTGAAGTTCAGAAAGCCTTTGATAATGTCCTGCATCACCCGTCTATACACTTTTTGACTTGCTTAAAGTAGTCTGATAGATTAATAAGGTATGATTTCCATTTACAGTAGCCATGGTGAACAGAGGATGTTCAGAAAGATCAGATATATAGCTAATTTTTACCATAGTTTCAGCCAATATGCATAGTATTGAAATTAGGCTTACAAACCTTTGAAATTAGGCTTACAAACCTTTAATTGCCAGGATCACCTATGGAACCTTTTTAAAAGATTGACACCTCACTCTCACTATCCATTCTTCTGTCTGATGTAAGCAATACATACCACAATTAGTAGTTCTATAATTTCATATTTTGAGTTTTCAGAACTCTTGGGGTGAGTACCATTTGGTCTTTGATAAATTAAACACAGACTTACAATCTGTTCCCAAACCTCCTATAGTTATGCCTGAAAGAGCACACACTGTAGTTTAGAAAATGTTTACCAAATGTGGCAATCAACATTTCAGAAAATATAGACTTCTATACTTAAAGATTAAAGCATTTGATTAAATCTGCATTATAATTGATTGGTGCCATTACATGCAGTTTCTCTCTCATTTTTCACTCTGATTTATCAGAGAAGAACGAACTAAGCAGCTCAAACTAGTGTTTTTATTTTAAAATATGTAAAGGCAGTATTAATTAAAAACACCACAACTGAAGACTAAATGCTACCATTAGTTTTACAGAGAGTGGAGAAAGTCTGAAAAGAGGAAATCAGCATGATGACGCAAGTACAGGACTCACACATAGGATCAAAATATCTTAATGTGAAAAATACTTTCAAGAAAAATATCTTTTATCACCACAAGGATAATAATTATACAAGCTACTTTAAAATGTTCATGCTCTTCAAATAATACTTAACCATCCCTTCCAGACTGGCTAATGAAAAGAAAACTAAAAGATGAGAAGATTAATCTGCAATCCTTATTTGCATACTGTCTTACAGCAGCAGAATCACCTGAATTTATAAACACACCTCTGTCTTGAACAAATATCTATTAGATACTCAAGGCAAGGGAAAATATTATTTAGTTTTTGCAACTCCTATCACATACTAGGCATCTGATGAAACATAGGCACTTGATGAAACAAAGACAGGAGATACATTTTTCAATTCAATTTTGGAATCTTGGTTCCTTTTTCAAAAGTGACTTTCAAAGGCTCTTAGTCTAGTTTTACTGAAAGTCAATGGAACTTCTCTCCTAAATCACAGGCACACTTTGAAAATGGAAGGTAAGACTCAAGCTTTTCAAAGTACGTAAGTGATTTATCTACCTTGAAAACTTTACAGCGTAATTGGAAAAGGACATGACTGAACAACAACATTTTAGAGGAACCAGGATAAGGAAAATAAAGGGATGACAGCAGTCAAAGGGCACGTTCATTTAAGCCATGTATACATTTCCATTATAGCACTCTGGCTCTGGAGGGGTCAAAGGTGAGTATATATATGTGGGCTTCTCTTAGCTACATCAGTCTGAGTTTCCACATTTACTATAATGCTACTTCTCCTAAATCAATTTGATAGGCTAACCTCCCAACTCAAACACAAGTCATTTCTCTTCCATATACAGTGCTTTCAAGAGCACTGTTTCCCTCCTTCCATTACTTCTCACAGCGACACATGTTAGTCAGAAGTGGTGAAGCTGAAACCTAATAGACGGATGGTTTGTGTACATGTTTTACATGAATAACAGGGGAAATGCTCAAAGCTAAGCTGGCATCTCCCACTGCTGAACCTCATACTAGAGATCCCTTTATGTCACTGGTTACAGCCATGGCCACTTCCTGTAAAGTGGCCCACCAGCAAGGAGACTCTCTTTTCAGTGGTTACTGCATCAACGAAGGCTGGGTTGCAGGAAAGTGTGAAGTGATTAAAATAAAACCAAGCCAATAAAACAGCAAATTATCAGATGGCAAGAGATAGGCTGCTTCTTGGACAAATCTGAGGAAGGCCAAAAAAAAAAAAAAAAAAAAAGAGTCTAGTAAACCCCCCCTCCTCCCAGGGTCATGTCACCCTACCTACTCCCTCCCCTCCACCCCGATAATCTCACACCCTCCCCATAGCACCAGGCTTACAACGCCTCCTACCGCCCTGCCAGCCATCCCCACGCCCTTCTCCCTCAGCCACCTTACCCGCTGGGGTCGCACGCCCATGCTCGCTCTCTCAAACCCCACCGGCACAGCCCCCGTTCAATCACCAGGGGAGCATTTCCCTCCCCCCCCCCCGCCCCCGGTGTCTCTCTCGCCTGGAGCCTCCCCACACTCCTTCCCCCAGGGCGCGGCCCCTGTGCACGCTCACCCCAGGGAGCATTCCCCCCCCCCGAGCGCTCTCACTCGCTCGCCCCTCCCGCCTCCTGACACAACTGCCGCCCCCAGCCCCCACCTTTGATCACGTTGCTGTAGATGATGGCGCGGAACTCCTCGCGGTCCCCCAGGTCCCAGTCCGCGCCGTGGATGATCCGCATCTGCTTGAGGAAGGTGGACTTGCCGCTCTCGCCCGCGCCCAGCAGCAGGATCTTGACGAGGCGCTTCACGTAGGTCTTCTCGCGGTTCAGGCACTTGTCGATCTCCTTGGACTTGCGCTGCTGCTCGGCCTCGCTGCTGGTCAGCAGGCAGCCGGGGAAGCAGCCCGACAGCGCGGAGCGGGACGGCAGGAAGTCCGCCATCTTAGCACACACTGCCAGGGAGCGGCCGCCCCGCGCCGCAGCTGCAGCTCAGCGGCCCCCTCGGCGCGAGCGCCTGCGCAGGCGCCTCAGAGGCTGCCGCCGCCCGCAAGGAGACACGTGACCGTCACGTGACGGCGCTCCTCGCCTCTTCTTCCTCAAGCCGCAGCCTCGCCCTCTATCACGTGATCGGTCCTACCTCCCCTCCCCCCCTCGACCCATTACGTCACGGCCCGGAAGCCTACGGGTCCTGGTTGCGCGATGACGTAAGGAGGCCGGTGCCACCTGATGCCGACTCTGTGTGTGCGCGCGGGCGGGGAGGGGACCCCCCCCGCAGCTCGCTCCTCCTCCCACGCGCCGCCATTTGCGAGAGGGAAGGCGCTCGGGGGGGCGGCGGAGCCACGTGACGGCGCGCGCCAGACAAGCCTAGCACAGGCCCATTCAGCCGCGCATGCGTGCAGCGCCGATGGGGGCACGTCCGTGCGCACGCGGACCCCCGTGCGCTGACATGGGAGCTCGGGGCGGATAAGGAGGCCGCGGGGGGACACAATTGTACCGACCGCGGGACTGGTGGGGGCGGGGCACCGAGCCTGCCTGCACGCTCGCCCTTCCCATGTGCTGCCAGAGCCCCTGCCCCGGGGGCGGGGAAGTTGCTAAGAGTTTGCCCCCCCCCCCCGCCGTACTGGGTCAGACCAAAGGTCCATCTAGCCCAGTATCCTGTCTGCCCACAGGGGCCAGCACCAGGTGTCCCAGAGAAGGTGGACCGAAGACAATGATCAAGCGATTTGTCTCCTGCCATCTCTCTCCAGCCTCTGACAGACAGAGGCCAAGGACACCATTTTATCCCCTGGCTAATAGCCTTTTATGGACCTAACCTCCATGAAATTATCTAGCTTCTCTTTAAACTCTGTTCTAGTCCTAGCCCTCACTGCCTCCTCTGGCAAGGAGTTCCACAGGTTGACTACACGCTGGTAGTTGGTCCTGCTGCAAGGGCAGGGGACTGGACTCGATGACCTCTCCAGGTCCCTTCCAGTTCTGTGCGGTGATGGTCTATCTTGCTCTGCGCGCCCATCCGAGTAACGCTCGTCTTTTGCAAATACGCTGGATCTGGCACTTCTGTGGCAGTGGCATGCACCTGGCTAAACTGCATACCGATCTTCCCTTAGTGATTCAGAGCTAACATGTTTTCATTAATCTACTCAGTTCACTCAGCAAAGTAAGCAGATTAGTACAGAGACAGCAGATCTGTGGAATAAGACGGTGCCATTTTTACAGTCACTTTTCTGATCGTAACTACTACAATTTCTCCTTAAAATAGATGGACCAGATTTTCTGTTGTAGCTGAAATCCAGTTGATGCAGTAGAAGGAAGGCTACTAGCGAGTAAGTGACTTTGCCCAGCTTTCCTTTCACACAGGTCTGATACTGCTAAAGGTTAGAGTAGGGTTGGGTTAAAGGGCCTCCATGGGCTGGATCCGGCCCACAGAGGCCCTACTGCTCCCCCGCCCCTCAGGCCAATTGGGGGGGGAAGGAGTGTGGAGCCTCCATCCTGCAAGGAGCTCAAGGTACTTAGAAGCACCACGTGCTCTGCCCCCAATCCCTGATTGGCTGGGGATAGAAGGGGGGAGCATGCAAAGTCTCCCACTGCTAGGGGCATGGATGCCTGGGGGGAACCTCTCCGGGGGGGCAAAGATTTCACACGCTCCCCCACTCCCAGATCAATCATGGTCTGGGGGTGGGGAAGCAGGGATGTATCCTGGCCCTGCTCCTTCCAGTATGGTTGGGGGCCACATCAAAAATTTCCAAAGTGGCCCTTGGTAAAAAATTATTGCCCACCCCTGGGTTAAGATATCTTGGTTGGGACTATGCACCAGCTCAGGATAATCATAGCAAAATGTGCCAATATTCCTTGCACATGAAGGGGGTGGTGTAGGAGCCACTACACCAACTCTTTTCCTGCTAGGGAGAAAACATAACATTCCAGGGAATTTTGCATGATGTGTTTACTTAGGGTATATTAACACTGCATGGCTATTTCAAGATACCGGAGGTATCCCAAAATAGCTACCCCGTGTCTGCACAAGCTGCCTGTTATTTCAAAATATTTTTCAAAATAATGGGCATGCTATTTCACCATCCCAGTAAACCTCGTTTCATGAGGGATAAGAGATGGCCTGAAATAGCGCGTTATTTCGAAACTTGGCTCTGTGTAGATGCGCCCAATTTCAAAATAAGCTATTTTGAAATAGATTCGAAATAAGATACTCAATTTGCATTGCGCAAATTGCGTATCTTAATTCGAATTTAGGGTGCTGTGTAGACGCACCTTTAGGGATGGTAGAGCAGGTGGTGGCACTCATAAATAGGGAATTAATTAGGGAATGGGGATAATTAGAAGCAGAAGTGTGCGAGTGTCTTGGACAAGTTGTAAAGTAGCCATTGAACCAAACTGTCAACCTTGTATATGAGGGACATCAATTCAAGCCACGAAGTGCACCGGAACCCCTAGTTCCGGCACCTATGGAAGTGTATAGATCAAACTGATGATAGAACAATTTAGGAGTTTATTTGTATCTGTAAATGCAAAGCTCATTTAAATATTTAAACGCAATATGCCAAGCAGCTGTGATGGTTGAAAGCTGCATCATTTCAAAACACAATCCAATTCAGCTTTGGTGGTAGTGTTAGGTGGGCATCATTCCAGCTGACCTCTGGGAATTGTTCCTGTTTAACCAAGCCTGAATTTGAAATCTCGCTGAAACACACACGGCAACAAACGGAGCAAAAGCAAATCTTCCAACAAGGAGAAACTTTAAAAGTGATTTGGAAATGGACACAAACGAAGGATGGAGTTTCCATCAGATGAGTGGGATTTAGCAGGTCTGGGAAGTAATGAAGTCACAGAACTCACTCAGTGGAGGTGATGAGGTCATGCATGGTAAAATCCGTCCTTAGACTGGACATTGCATAAAGCCTTGTCTACGTGGGAAAGACTTTTCAATAAAACCCATATTGTTATTCTGGTACAGTCTGCCTTGTAGCTACTTTTATTCCAGTTTGTGTGAGTGTGTGTACAATATCTCATACAGATTGAACCACTGTAAACTGGACTCTCTGGTCCAGCAACATCCATGGTCCAGAGAGTCCCAGTGGAGGGCTGATGACTGGGTGCCCGGACACTGGGCTGCCACATTCGCCCCAGCGAGGCTGCCAGCTGGAACCGGGAGTCCGGTGTGCCCCAGCAGGGCTGCCCGGTGGGACCAGCAGCCCAGCACGCTGGAAGCTGGGCTGCTCAGCTTAGCAGGGAAGGCAGGAGGAAACCAGTAGGGCAGCGAGGCTGGTGGCAGGTAGGGGGAGCCAGCTGGGTGGCCAGTCCAGAGCTGGGGGGGGCGGTACTGGGGGGTGAGATATAACCTTCCCTGTTCCAGCAAAATCCCTGGTGTGGGACTGGTCAGTTTCCCGAGGGTGCTGGACCAGGGAGATCCAACCTGTACCAATTTATAATTGGTAAAACTTTCCCATAGACACGGCATAGGGCTTTGTTTCAAGGAAACAGAGAAGCAAGCTGGAGCGGGAGTTGTTCTACCAAATGGTAGAGGAAGAGATTTGAGCAGTTGGGTGTTTTCACCAGGGTATTTAAAACAATGGTCCAAGCATTCCCCTCTGAAGTGCAACAAGAGCTAGGAATTCTTGGAACCTGACATTAGAATGAGGAATCCAATGGGGCTCAAACTTCCAGATGCTGTGACGTTTACTCAGGGACGGGGATGAGAGGAAAATGAAGAGGAAACGGAACATTTTGTTCTTTATTAGCATTTTACCAAAAGTGGAGAAAGGGCTTTAACGTATTTATTTAATACTTGGTTATTAGGTTTCATTACAGCAGTGGTCCCCATTATTGGGTTAAAAACTGCTAGGTGAAGTGGTTAATATTGGCTCGGGGGGGTGCAGAGATTGCAGTCACATATCTGATCTCTATCAGCTCTGATCATGGTCATTTTGGTTGGTCTTTTGTGCATTGCAATGGGAATTTAAGCGAATCTATCAACATAGGGCCAGTTTCTTGGGTGGTATCAAGTTGAACCCCTCCAGTCTGGCGTCCTCAGGACCTGGCCTAGTCTAGAACATGGGCAGGGTGGGCTCTCTTCCTAGCTCTGCTCCAATTGCCTGGGTAAATTGCTTCCTTCTCTGTGCCTCAGTGTCCCCATTTCTAAAGTGATTCCTTCATAAAGCAAGCAGGCCAGCTTGAGCAGCCTGTATTTGCTGGGAATAACACAGAGTAGGCAAGGAACGGGCAGCCTGGAAATACCTGGTCAGAAGGAAAACAGACGGGTGGTCTGCACCCAAGAAAGGTAACGGCTGGAGAGCTGGAAGCCTGCATGGCTGCTGCCCTTGCTGCGCCATTGAGGGGAAACAATGCTGTGACTGCATTGTGCCAAGGATATCGCTCCTGAACATACCACTTACAGCAGAGGGGAATAATATCCCTTCTCCCCATGTGCCGCTGAAACGAGGCTGACTTTAGTAGGTGGCCACCTGTCTTGATCTTCTTGAGACTCTGGAGGTTGGGATGCTGGTGGAGTCAGCACTTAAGACAGCTCCATTGGGAAAACAGAGTAGCTCCACCCTGGATCTCCTTAGCAATACTCTAGCTGAGATCCGCCACCCAGCAACTAGCTGTAATCAGTGAGGAAGGATATGTGGGGTCCTTCTCCAGCCTACCAAGCCTATCAGTGGGAGAGGTGAGAAATAGGTAAACACAGCCCCTTCCTGCTCATAGATTTTATGTTTCTGCTGTAGAAGCGTCTTCATTTATGCACTATGGCCTAGCAGATAGAGACCTAGTCCTCGCTCTGCCCCCACCACCTGGGTAAATTGCTTCTCTGTGCCTCCATTTTCCCATTTGCAAAATGGGAATAATGATACTTACTTCTTTCATAAGGAGTCCTGAGATGTACTAATGAAAAAGCTAGTTAGTGAAATTCAGCCTTAACTATATGCTTGACATGCTTACAGTATCATTCTTCATTACTTTTATCCATCAATTCCTCCTATAAGAAAATGGTTACATATTGCATTCTTTTAGTGTTACTGGTTGCAGGTAGTGATTTATGGACAAAAAAACCAAAGAATTTGTTCTTAAAAAGTAGAATTAAAAAGAATTCCTTACCTTCATTCAGAGAGGAGACAGCAAGGAGGATTGACTGGTTGGGTGTGAATAGACAGAACTGATTTGTCAAGAGTGATTTTAATTTCAATGCACTTCAAAATCAGGACAATGGCTCAAAGTTAAGTTGTGATCAGCGCTCCCTGTAAGCTGTGCGCGTCTGTGGCCACTCTGGAGAGATTCAGATGCCACCCAGCTGATTATCAGAGTGCCTACAGCTAGGTTTTTGGTTTCTACTGGTGGTGCATATTTGCATGTGCCTTGGTGTACGTAAAATTTATTCTGCACATGAATGGAAAAAATGTGCACATAAATGGAAAATTAGAGGGACCATTGGTTGTGATGGGACCTTTTCCTGGCATTAAATTGGGGTTCTTACTAATCAAGAAACAGGGAAGAGAGCTAACCCAGGCTGACAGAGATTATGTTGCTGTGGAGTTTTGTTATTATGTATGTTTTCTAAAGATCTAGAGTATTTTTCAATCATTAAGAATTCAATTTTGCTTTCTAAGGAGGGGACAGGGAGCCTTTTTTTAAGACAGGGGTCACTGACCCACAGAAAAATCAGTTGGGGGCCACACACAGGTGGAAAAAAACCCCAACAACCTCTCATTGACCTCAAATGAGAAGGAAGAACACACGCTCAACCCAGAGTGCTGGGGCCCAACTCACGCTCTGTCTTGGGGCTTCTCCCAGGAGCAGGGTGAGCTAGCACTCACACTTCAGCCCTGCAATATAGCGCCAAGACTCAGAGACTTGCTGTGGGGCTGCAGAGGCTTCCTGGCGCTGGCTCCATGCTACTGGTGGAACCTCCTTATGGTCCGGGGGAGGGGTATGCAGAGCCATCCTGTCCATAGGTGTAAGTTGTGAAACTATTCGCTCCTTTTGTGAAACTGACTAGATATCAGTGATACCAACTCCCCTGATTTGGTCACAAGCCTCCTGATAATTTGGGGCTTTATTTTTTTTCTGGAAAGCCCCAGCCATGTTGTTAGAATTAAGCCAGATCTAGGAACGTGTCTGCCTCATGCACCACTATCAACCGTGATCGCTCTGATTTAGTAGATTATACTTGTTTTTTGGTACATGGTATTAGAAAACCTTTCTTTGTGTCTGTCTGTCTGTTTCATGGTTTGAGGTGAAAAGCTGGAAATATGCCCCAAGTTCAGCCAAAGACCACGAACACCAGAAGCCAGTCTCTCTTTGCAAGGTAGAGGGACCGATTCATGCGTTTTAAAAGCTTGGGGTTGGCAGTACAGTACATGCAAGTTGATAGAGTTTTCCCTGTGTCCAGGAGCCCAGATGGAGACCAGGATCCTACAAGACGTGAAACTGAGTCCTTGTCCTTGACACACCCATGTCCTTGTGCTGGGATAACCTTAACCTCCCTGCCCCCGCTAACATCCGCACCTTTGCACTGGAATCCCACCTCCCCCGCTTCCCACTGCTAATATCCGCATCCTCACGTTGGGATCCCCCACCTAGGGTAACCAAAAGTGAAATCCACCCGCCCCACCTGCTGGCTGCAGAAGCGCATCAGCTTGGGCAGCTCCTTGGCCAGTGCAGTTCGCCTCGCAGTGGAGACAGCCAGCATGGCTTCCCAGATAGAGTGGCTCTCGCTGTGGCCAGGACTATGGGCGCTGGAGGCCTGGGTGCTCCTTGGAGCCGCGTGTGAAGGTGAGTCCCTGTAGGCTGTCCACCCAACACTTCCTCCCCCCTGGCAGGGGCCAGATTAGGGAAGTGCGTGGGCTGCAGACAGTCCCTGAGCTGGGAATTTGAGACTCCTGCTTTAAGGTGTGGTATGTCTTTGGGTGCACTGTGGCGTTTCCCCCAGGCAGGATTCTCTGTAGAATTCTGCCTCCAAAGGTGCAGCAAATTGTTCTGGCTCTGTGACAGCCCTCTCCTCACCACAGAGATGAGGAAACGTGTCTGGTGGCACATTGGTCGACACTCTGGAGAAATAGTCTATGGGCTTGGCAAGTCCAGGGACTGCCACTGCTGCCCAAGGATCTGTGGACTGGCCGGGCAAAATCTGGCCCTAATAAATGTAGCTTCCCTATGTAACCCACACACCTAGGCTATGTCTACGCTGGTGCGACCTTGCGCCAGAGATAGGCAAATGAGGCTAAGCATGGAATATCACCGAGCCTTATTTGCATATCTAATGAGCTGCCATTTTTGCGGAAGAGGTTCTTGCGCAAGAAGGAGCTGTCTACACTGCCCCTTCTTGCGCAAGAAAAACCCTCTTGTGCAATGCCGTTATTCCTGAAAATAATCAGCGTAGCGGCATTGCGCAAGAGGGTTTTTCTTGCGCAAGAAGGGGCAGTGTAGACTGCTCCTTCTGGCGCAAGAGCCTCTTCTGCAAAAATGGCGGCTCATTAGATATGCAAATGAGGCATGGCGATATTCCATGCTTAGCCTCATTTGCATATCTCTGGGCAAGATTGCGCCAGTGTAGACATAGCCTTAGTGTGGTTACCGAGCAATGCAAGTGGTACCTAGACCACAGCAACAGTAAAGACCAAGAGACCTCTACAGCATGGGCTGGGAACGGGCTGGCTTTTAGCTCAGAAGGTAGAGGTTCCTAGACACTGCTTCAGAGGTAGGTCCCAGGTTCAAATTCGCCCAGTAGCAGTTACACCAACACTCTTATAAGGCATGTAACTATACCAGTGTAATTGGCTCCATTCTAAAACTGAGACTCAGGAATGGGAGGTGATTTCACTAGTGGGTATATTTCTGGGCTGAATTCACAGGGCCAGTGCTGACATGCATTGGCAGAAATCAGTGAGTAGGAAGAGACTCTTGCACTGCTCCTGCCTTCATTCTGTCTGGCTCCCTCCAATTCTCAGAGTCCCAGCAGACTCGTACAATAAATCAAACAAAGAAAACTCGAAATCCGCCCAGCCACCGTAAGCCGGAATTTGCTGATTTGTTGCTCTCTAGACTTTAATCATTAACAGCTCTTTCCAAGCCACTTTGCATCTGATTTAATAGGAGAGCCGGCGCTCTGCTTCTGATGCTCTGCAGGGCAACCGTGGGACCCACAATGGAGAGCAGATTTTGGTGAGGTGCGCAGACTTTCCTGACTCTCAGCGTGGAGGCCAGAGTCCATTCCTGATTTTATCTCTCTTCTTTGGATGCTCCAGCCCCTTCAGTGTGCTTCATGAAATGCTGATTATGAAGCACATGTTGTAGAAGGAGTTGGATCGAGTGGCACTTGACACTAATTGTGTCACCATTTAATAATGTAAGTTAGGAAATATCATTAGCTCTTGATGTCTAATCAAGAGAATGGTTTGGGTTCCATGTAGTTTATTTCCCCTTCCTCGTTTTCAGTCCTTATATTTAAATTGGACTGTAAAGAGAAATCCTGCTGTAAACTTAACTATGGAGTGGCTGGCCTCCCTCTGTAGTTAGTATCAAATCTCTCCATGTTGTCTGCAGCCCATAGTGCTTTCATCTCAGAGCCATTCCATCCATAAGCCCCAGGCCCCACACTTTGAGGGAATCCCGCAGCGGCCACCTCAACCGACCTATAGACAATACCCAGGGGATTACTTGGGGGCCTAGCACGGGGCTGCGCAGAGAAATCGAATGTAGCAGGTCGGGAGAGGGAGGCAGGGCAGAGCAGAGCAGGTTGCTGTGTTTTCTTCGGTTCCTGAGTGCGGAGGGGGAAAAGGGACGGAGCAGGGACAGGAAAGGGTGCACTGGGGGCAGAGCTTGGGAAAGGGCATGTAGTGGGGCAGGTGTGGAGCAGGGGAGTAGCCTGCAGCAGGCAGGGTTGTCCTGTGCCCTGTGTCTGGGGGGTTGCCTTAGGCTCTGCATCCTCCTAGGGACAGCTCCATATCTAACTAGGTCTCCATGCAGTTCACCTCTGACCTCTTGCATGCCTGTTACTTCTCTGAGTTTGGTTTCCTTTGCAAAGTTGATCACAGCTGAATTGACACCAGAGACTCCTGGCAGAAGACATGAAGCAGCCATGGTCAGAGAACGTCTAGAAACCCTGAAAGAGTCCTGGGCTGGGTTTCTCTGAGGTGAGAAAGTCTCTGTTGGCACTCGGAAAGGTGTTTCTTCAGCATCTGGACAAAGCAGCTCTGTGGATCACAGTTGGGGATCTCCTGCTACATGTGGGCTGAGTTTTCAAATGCAAACTCCTTAGTAGGGCATCTGTATCCCTCAGTGGAACCATTAGATCAGCACTTGATTGTTTGAAATCATAGAAAAGTAGGACTGGAAGGGTCCTCAGGCAGCCATCTAGTCCTGCCATGCTAAATCAGGAGTTAATAGACCTAAACCATCCCTGACAAATGTTGGTCTAGTCTGTTCTTAAAAATCTTTAGTAATGGGGAGCCCACAAGCTCTCCAGGTAACCTGTCCGATGGGTTGGATCACAGAGGCCCCCTTGAGACGTTCACTTGATAGGCTGATTATACCAATGAGCCCGCCAACCTGTCCTCTGCCCTTTCCCCGCTGTTCTGCTGACCCAGAACCTGTGGTCTCCTCCCAGCAACGACACAGAATTGGGGTCACAGCCCCTCCAGCAGAATAAGACAGACACTGATAACAGCTCAGATCTGTGACGGCTCCATTACAGGGACTTGTCAGCACCCAGGAGCACAGCTCCAAGAGAATCAAAACTCCAAATAAATCCCTTTTACGCTATATAAAAGTTTTACACAGAGAAAGCTCGTGAAGTGTGCTCTCTTTCTCAATGAAAGAGAGCTGAACAGCTGTTGGTCCCCCCTGCACAGGTAACAATTATTTACACTGGGTTTGGTAATAAAGAAAAGTTATTTTATTAAGTATAAAAAGTGGGGTATAAATGGTTGCAAATGCTGACAGACAGATCAAGATAAGTTACTTAGCTAAAATAAACAAAACATTCCAGCTAGCTTTAATACACTAAGGCTGCGTCTAGACTGGCAAGTTTTTCTGCAAAAGCGTTTGCTTTTGCAGAAACACTTGCCAGCTGCCTACACTGGCCGCTTGAATTTGCGCAAGAACACTGACGATCTCATGTAAGATTGTCAATGTTCTTCCGCAGATACTATGCTGCTCCCGTTGGGGAAAAAGCCCTCTTGCGCAAATGTAGATAACATCACTGTGCTTCCTCTTCATCTAAGGTCTGTCTAGACTAGCAGTTTGAGTGAGACTGCTGTGGCACTGCAGCTGTGCAGCAATAGTGCTGTAGTGTACTCTCTGCCTCCATCAACGGAAGGAGATTTTGCACTGAGGGAAGTAATCCTCTTCTCTGAAAGGCAGGGTGTGAAATTCGGTGTTGACACAGCCCTGTTGCTAAAAGTCAGCCTGTGTGAATCATAGGTGGTAGGTGAACCTGGGCCTGGGGGACGCATATTGCCCAGGGCCCCTGTGAGAGCAGCGTTCCCTGTAAGCTGAGCACTTATCTGGCTGCTCAGGAAAGACTTAAAATGCCACCCAGCTGATTAGCACAGCGCCTACAGCTGGTTTTTTTCCTTTTACTGGTGATGCACATTGGCACATAAAATTTATTCTGCACATGGATGGAAAAAATCTTTCTTGAATGGAAAAGATTAGAGGGAAGATTGCATGGCCCCACCTCCCCTCCACCCCGAGCATGGAGAGAGTGAGAAGTGTATGGCTCCAGCAACCCTGGCTCTGGGAGAGTTGGTGTTGTGGCCCCAGCGTTGGCAGGGCTGAAGCCCAAGCTTCCCCAGGAAACTGGGGGAGCCACATTGAATGGGGGAAGAGATTGGGGGAGAGGTGGAAAACGCTTCTGCTGACAAAGCAGCAGTCACATTTTCACTTGTGGTGGCAAAACCTTGTGGTTCACACAAGAAGGGGGAGTGTTTAAGCACCTGTGAATTACGGAAGTTTTGTTGAGCAAGGGCAAGTGTAGACACTGCCTAAGTTTTAGATGGAGACCAGACATGAGTCTAGCGACCCCCTTCCTGCTTCTGATTGTCCTTAGGAGATTTCTGTGCTGCTATTTTTCC
This sequence comes from Pelodiscus sinensis, assembly GCF_049634645.1. Lineage (NCBI taxonomy): Eukaryota > Metazoa > Chordata > Testudines > Trionychidae > Pelodiscus > Pelodiscus sinensis. The sequence goes on along the minus strand of NC_134730.1, from coordinate 23,115,425 downwards.
TGTCATTACTTTGCCAACTCCTGAGGATTGCTAGTATAGATTAAATCCTTTCAGGGGAGGGGGGGGGGGGGAACCAAACCATGAGACAGTGTGAATTGCGAGAGGCTGAAAATGAGTGAAAAATTTCCCTCCTGTACCCTGTGGCACTCAGCTCATGCCCGGAAGCCAGAGATCTATTTCCCCTGGCATTCACAGGCAGAACTACAGCTGTCATTAATAATAATTAAATTATGCAGCAGCACGAAACAGAGCATTCCAGAAGAAAACCTCCAAATGTCCTGACTGTCACATGGCTGGGAGAGATGCAAACATTCATATGGGAATCTTTATGAGGAGAGTCTGCTCGTTCAGATCCTTCCAAAGAATGTGCCTCATTGTTTTTGCTGAAACCGACGAACATGGCTACCCCTCTGAAACTTTCCCAAGGGTTGCAATGCAGTGGAGGAGGTCATCAGTGCCTTTAGACTGTTAATGGAGAGACAACTTTGCAATGTGTACTTCGCTGAAGCATAGGGGAGCCGTGATGTCATGCAAATCACACGAGAGTGCCATGAAAAAAACTCACGGAGATGTTTGTGTGGTGTGCATATGCACATCTATTTGGGGTGCATCTGTGAGTATAGTGCAAGCATGCACTTTGCGGGTGCATCTGTCTGTACAGTGTGTAGGCCGACTAATGGGGACAAAAGTAGCAGTTACCCTGGGGCACGGTGATTCAAAAGGGCCCAGAGCTCCTGGCCGCGGCTGCTGTGGCAGCAGTGGCAGCCAGAGCCCCTGGCTCCTTTAAATCGCTGGAGTCCTGTGTGGTGAGCACCAGGCAGCACTAAGGGCCGCTGGCGGTGGCGCTCTCCCGTTAGTGCTAAGGGCTGTCTAGCTAGGGTTGCCAGATGGTTCAACCAAAAATACCAACCCTCCCCCCCGCCCCCAAAAAAAACACCGGCGGGGGGGGGGGGGGGGAAATTCTGTTGAGAAAAAAAAGGGGGAGACCAAAGTTGTTGAGCAAAAAAAAAAAAGGACCTCGAGAGTTGTTAAGCTAAATAAGTAAATAAACAATGTGGCCCCTTTAAGAAATTCTTTTGAGGCTCTTTGGCCTTAACAGGCTGCCGGCGGCCACCTGCCATCTTGCCTCCCTGCGCCAGGCAGTGGAACCCATTAAGCACCCGGGATTTTCGCCTCCTGGCCAGGAAAAAATCAGAAAATACTGGACATTTTAGGTGTCTGGTATTTTCTGAAATTTTTTACTGGACAGGAGGCGAAAATACCAGACTGTCTAGTTCAATACCGGACACCTGGCAACCCTATGTCTAGCCCCAGACCTGCCTCTTCCACCTGAGTCCCTGTCCCTTCCAGGAACATGGAGCTAGGCTTCCCACCGCTTTGCCTGGGGGCCTGGCAAAGCTGTTGGCCCCACTGACAGTGTGTGGGCACTTGCATGTACAGGATGTATGTGGGGGTGTAGTATGCATGAGAGTGCATGCCAAGGTGTGCGTGCCTAGTGTTAGTATGTGTGATCTGTGCACACTACAAAAGCATGTATGTGGCTGTATGTGATAAGTATTTATAGATGCATGTGCTTGGTGTATGTGTTCTATGTATGGATGAGTGTGTATGGCATGTATTGGGGTGTTTCTGTGGAACATTGGTTATGAAACATGGCACAATTATTATTGTTTTCATGTAGCACCAAGGTCTCACCTGCAGAGGCTATCCCTTCCAGATCAGGGTTCAAGTACTTCACTCAGGAGGGATGAGGAAGTTTTCATAACTGTTGCTTCTTTGTGCCTGGATAAATGAAGTTTCAGTCTGCAGCGCTGTCAGTCAGACACCATTCACCCATCCATCAGTCCAAGAGCAGGAAGTACAATCATGGAGGAGACTGTGTGATTTTAGGGCCTTTTTCTGAGTGCTTCTTCAAGCTTGCATTGCCAGAATTCCTCTGGTGCCGTCCACTGACTCTTTGGACATGATTTCGGAGTGGGCTTTCCCTTGGGTCCTCCTGCACTTTTTCTTTGTCCTAAGCACTCAGTTGGCTTCTGTCTTTTTGGGGTCCCTTTCCTTCCCTCCTCTCTCCTCATGCATGACCTACAACCGAGGTCAACTAAGATAAAGCCCTAAGAGTCTGATCCTGCAAGGGACACTTTTTAGCAATCTCTGTTCAGTGGAAAACATTCCGCATTTTTGCAGGATCCTCTCCTTTAGCAGCATGTTGATTTCACCATCATCATCCCTTCAAGCTTTTAAACTCCAGTCTTGCAAATGTGAGTAACTTTACTGAAATCATTAGACCTTGATGAGTAGGGTTGCCAAATTTCCCGGACTGGACCAACTGAGTTGGCAACCCTATCACTGAGACTACTCACATATGTACGTGTTTGGTAGGCTGCGCTTTTTCGAACTTAATTGTTGTCCCCTGGATGTGGCTGATTTAAGACCCTATCTTGTTCTTTTGGAGCTCACTGGGAGTTTGGCCACTGAATACAGCTGGAGCCAGATTGGGCTCTTTGACTGGGAACTGTTTAAGGCAAGGCCTTGTCTTTTTTGTTTTCTATGAAGTGAACATAAGAATGGCCAGACTGAGTCAGACTAAAGGTCCATCCAGCTAAGTATCCTGTCTGCCAATAGTGGCCAATGCCAGGTGTCCCAGAGGGAGTGAACTGAACAGGTAATGATCAAACAATCTTTCTCCTACCATCCATCTTCACCCTCTGACAAACAGAGGCTAGGGACACCATTCCTTACCCATCCTGGCTAATAGCTATTAATGGACTTAACCTCCATTAATTTATCTAGCTCTTTTTTAAACTCTGTTATAGTCCTGACCTTCGCAACCTCCTCAGGCAAGGAGTTCCACAGGTTGACTATGCACTGTGTGAAGAACTTCTTTTTATTTGTTTTAAACCTTCTGCCCATTAATTTCATTTGGTGGCCCCTCGTTCTTATATTATGGGTGGTGTCTACCACAAGGTACTACACAAATAATAAGAAAAATAATCTAAACACAAAGTGTCACTTTTTATCAGTAGAAATGTTTTAAAAAATGTTTTCCACTAACTAATACGAATGTTGACTTTTTCACAACTTACTGCTTTTAAACACCATCAGGAATGTTGATTTTAAAATCACTTTCCCCCTTACACTGCTGCAGAAATGTTGGCAAAGGCCCTTTTTATTAACCCACTGAAAGTGCTGATTGATTTTTTAGAAAGGAAATGTTCCCCATGGGCAGACATAGGTAACGTTTTTTGATTATGTTCTACAGCCCCAGCCAGAACACTGAATGTTAAAGCATCTTCTTATCGATATACATCAGCAGAGCATGTTGATGGAAGGACAGTTTTTATTAAATCTCTTCGTACCGCGAAAGCCTTTAAAATAGCAACAGAAATATCGAGGGGGCTACTTGGCGTTCCACAGTGTGTAACAATGTGTTTAGGGGTTGGAACGTTCAGACTCTGGAAAGAGCTGATTGGCTGAAGACGCGCTCAGCTCCCCCCCTCCCACCCCGGAGCCTTTCTTCTCGCCGGCGCTCAGGAGAGCTCCACCTGGTGCTGAGAGGTGGGAAGCGCCGAGGCCCGACAGCCATGCAAATGAGGACCTCGGAGCTGCTTGTTCATTGGCTGCGGCGGAGCAGGGTTTGCTCACCACTGTCTTTAGTTTCTAGACAGGGGGTTGTTCCAGCAGCAGCAGCTTTCCTGCAGCTGGGGAGTGGATACCTGGCTGTTAATTGCTTTGTTGTTGCTTTTAATTTGCTTTCTTTGTGGCTTTTGCCTTGACTCCGTGGGGGAACGATGACTGTCAAACAGACGGGCCAAGGGCAGCATTACAGGCCAAGAATGGCATTCCTGAAAAAGGTAACGCGGTTTAAAAAAAATATAATAGCAATCCTACCTGAACAACGATATCTACTGCAGTAAACACATCTGTAAAATATCAAAACACAGCTGTAAAATAACTGCCACCTGACTGGCTAATCCAGGGGATAGTAGGATGGGTAGGGCAAGAATAGGCATTTTGTTAGCCTGTATTATTCATGATAGTTTGTTGAATTAATTGTCTTCAAAAGCCCTTGTGAGTCTTATTGGTTAGAAAGTGTTTTGAAATCCCTTTTAAGTTCTCTTTTCCTGTGCTGTTGTTACTAAAGGATTTGAGGCAAGTGTCCTATTTTTTGCAGGCTCCAAAGGAAGGCAACCTGTTACATGGCACTGTTTGCATCATGGGAGTCCTAGAGGCATAATAATTAAAACTGAACAGGAGGGGTTGCTGAAAACAGCCACAAAAACATTATTTGCTCTAATCATGCAGTTGTATACAATCCCTCCTGTTAGAATGTTTTTAGATTCCCTCCCCCCCCACATCCCAAGCCATTCTAACTATATCATTTGCTGGGCTAAAAAATCACCATACTGAGAATTTGATTCCCTAATTTTGCTTTGAGCCATAATCTGGTTTATTTTCCCCGTCAGGAATCACTCTCTTAGTTACATACGACATATAGCCAATGTTCATTCTTCAAAGGGAACATCATGCCAAAAGGTGGGCTGTCTGTTTTATAGCATTTTGGAAGGTGTGTGTATTTATAATTGTTAGATGTTTACAGAGCATGCAGATGGCCAAACTATGTTTTGGATGAAACGTATAATTGTGAAAAGTGGTTTTTTTTGACACTCATTTAAAAGCATTTTAATGTAACCAGTATTTGAAAAGATTTTAAACAGGATAGCCTACTCATGGGAGAAAAGCTGGATTAATAGCTATTTTTCTTGTCTATGGCTTATCCTGTTGAATAGAATTAGCGGAATTTCCAGTGACAAGTACAGCTGTCCTTTCAGGTAATGTGGTTCGCTCTGCAAAAAAGAGGGCCAGCAAACAAACGAACAAAAAGTAGTTTTTTTGGCAGAGCAGGTACGTAAATACATCAGCAGAGGGAGTTGGTGGTAGCACAGATTTCCAAGTAAGATGAGATTGAGTGTAAATTTATTCAGTCTCACAATGTGAATCTTACAGCCACAAAAACACTTGCACTTTTCACGTTGAAGGAGGCATGTAAAATACTTCTGTTGGGGCTGTTTGTTTCTTGCAGCTTTGGCAGAGAAGCGCTGTCCTGTCAAAAGGAAAAAATAGCGGGCAAGATTTCAGGGTTGATTTGTACTCTGAAATTGTATTAAAGATGATGGGCAGGTCCAGAGAATCAACCTATATAAAAACAAAACCAAATGCACAATATTTAGTTACTGAGTTGAAAAATGGGATGGTTGCTGCTTATCAACCTTTGCAAAGTGTGCCGAGATTCCAAAATGGAAGGGTCTGTAGAGGTGTCGTGAATGCCAATGCACTCCAGATTATCTGCTTAGCAGGTAGGACATGGATTTTGTTCAGCTAATCAGGCATTTGGATAATCAAGAGGACAGGAGCATTTCGGTAGCAGAGTGACTTCCCTGTAAAGTGGCCCTCCTCCTTGCAGTCCTGGTCAGGGGTATCTGCTCAATAGCCAAGCCACTGCATTATCCCAATCGCTTCCTTGTCCCCCATTATAAACTGCACGGGAGAGAAAGAAGGGACTGGGATAATGCAGAAGTTTGCATAATAGCAGGGCTTTGGATGAAGAGGAGTATATTGTATTATTCCATTGAGCTATATATGACCGTGCGACATTTATCCATGAGGTTAGTCGTGAGTGAGGTATAGTGCTATTCAATGTGAGCAAAGGTGGCAGAATCTGGCTCTTCATTACCATGTGGGAGTCTCAATATGGAGTCCACATTTTTAAAGGAAGCAAGCTGGACCTTTTGTGGTTCCTGTTTCCCTGTTTGGAAAGCTTGCTCTGTGTGGTTCCATGCTACTTGTACAGAGCCGTGTCCTTGGCTTCAGTGGGAGGGGAGCTTGCTCAGCACCAGTCTGAATGAGACCCCTATTGCACCCATGTAGAAGTTTCCAGGAGGCTTCGTACAGAGGCGTATAAGCCTAGCTTGACTGGTGCACACTTACTTACAGCTACTCCGGCACGTGTGAATCTTTTAAAACACAGGGATCCGTATCTGCGACGTGCTGAGCACAGCCCTGGGCAGTCCAGCGGGAGGAAGCTCCCTTTCCTGGGACTGATTGAAAAATCCATTGAAAGTGGTGGAAAGACTTCCCGGGTCTTGCAAGAAAGACCCTGGGGCGGGGAGGGTCGACTGTCTTGGGCTCGCACGATGGGATTGAAAGTAGCACGTGTGGACATTCCCGCTCAAGCTGGAATCTCTCTCTGAAATCTGGGGTAGGAATGTCTACACTGCTATTTTTAGCCCAAGCCAGTTGACCCAGGCTCTGACACTCATGGCAGTGCTGGTGCAGAAAGAGCGCTCTGCAGCCAGCATGAGTCTCCGCTGCCCGCACAGGGACCGATAATACAGTTCTGAGGGGCAGTGCCGCCTCCCATGCCCCCACAACCTTTGCCCGTATGCTGAGCACCTTTAACCTCACCGACTGCAGGACTTGAGGATACTTGGGATGTATCTGCTCAACACCATGCAGGATCAGGCCTCTGTGAAGCCAAGAAACCCACATACAGTCTTCATTCATTGCTCAAGTCTGTGCAAGTGTCTTGCCACCAGCTGGCCCCTACAACAGTCACGTATTCTCCCTGCAGGTGTTTGTGGCAGCCTGGCGTATGGAATTTCTGCTGCTGTCACAATGCTGTTGGTCCTTGAGGCAGCGTGAGAGTTGCAGTCCCAGGGCGTTGGATGGCACCCATGTGAGCTGTCTGTCAGCTTGTTACTGAAATACACATGATGTGGGTGACAATGGATTCTTTTCTCCCACGCACGAGCAGGTGGCACGGTGCATCTGCGGTGTCGCTTCTCCGTGCAGCTGATGGTCAGCTTGAAATGGCTTCACACTGTGCAAGGGTTCGCAGGGTGGGCTGTGAATTGAACAGCACCCCGAAGCTAACTGTGCACAAGGAGCTGGTGTGCTCCAGGCATAGGGTGCATAGCCACATGCTGCAGCAATGCATCCCGAAAGCAAATGTGGGTAGCATGGTGCTGCTGCTTGTGTCGGGAGTAACTACAACTGCAAACATTCTTCTAAGGAATCACCAGCAGCATCAGCTAAAGCAGCCACAAAACAGGTGGTGCCCTTTATTGGCCTGACACATTTTCAGGTTTAGTACCTGTTAGCCTCCTGCTTGTATTTTAGGATAGAAATGTCAAGCGGGTGTAAGTTCTGGGGTATCCCAGATATCCATAGGGTAGTTGGTTTTGAGCAACATACTGACTTTCACATCTGATCTGATTCATAATCCAGCTCCAATCCATGACAGCCAGCGCAGTAACCTGACCTCAGGGAAGGGTACCAAATAGTTTGGCTGATGACGTTGCCTGGTTTTGAGGAGCAGGGAAGTTGAGAGAGAAGTACTCCATTCTAATAACACGCTTGACATGGGGGGGGGGAAGGTCTCTCTGCCCCCACACGTTCAAAAGCGTCTTCTAATTAGGGGAGCCTTTGTTTTTGGGTGGTGTCCAAAGCTGGGTACCAAAAAGCAGAGCTACCAACAGAATTAGTGTGTCGTCTGGAAAATGTGAATTTCTCTGGGCCTCAGTCCCCTACTCTGTGAAGTGGGGATGATATTTGCCCACCTTCGTAAAACGCTTGGTGCTCCTCAGGTGAAAGGTGCTGTGGAAATGAAAAGCATGAAATAAGCTTTGAGAGCTTCCTTTGCTGCATTAAGGGAGACTGGCCTAAGAGGTTCTAAGTGGCGGGTTAAAAAGATGCTGTTAAATCCCTTCCCAAAGTATTCAGGGTGACAATGAGGATAGAACTCAGCCCTTCCTGCTTCAAAAGCACAGGTGCCTTCTAGATGAGATTGAGGCAAATCTCCAGTAGCTGTTGCACTATCAAGTCCATGACACTCAGTTGAGCAGTTCTGATTCTCCCCAGCACAGAGCAGGGCTAGTTCAACCTCCAGCTGCGGAAATGCAAATAAAGATACATCAATTCCAGCTACATCATTCATGTAGCTGGATTTGCGTATCTTAATTCGCCCTCCCCCTGTAGTGTAGACCTGGCCTGATAGTATGCAGTGGATGGGAGCTAGTGAACTGCAGGGAAAGAGACTTTCCATCTCAACCACCTTTATTTAAAAAAAAAAAAAAAAGTTTCAGGGTTGACAAACTATTGAGTCGTCTCAGAGGGGGGGTGGTGTTAATCTCTCAAGCACCGTAGGAATCCTTGTTGTTTTTGCAGATAGAGACTAACAGATTTATTTGGGCATAAGCTTTCATGGATAAAAACCACTTTGTCAGATCGATGCGGGACTCTATAAGGTGCCACAGGACTCCAAACTATTGGATGTTTTGTCAAAGTGGTGACCCTGGCTCTATATGTGATTATTAGCTGCAGGCCTGAAAAAGAATAAAATCAGCAGAGTGTTGGCCGGGTGAAGATGAAAGGGAGTGTGGGAGGTGGAAGCGTGATCTTTACAAATAGGATCAGGGAAGGCTCTGGGTGGAGGAGCTGAGCTGGGTGAGTATTTATGATGGAGTAGGTGGCAGATATTTAATTAGAGCTCTGCTATTGGTCGCTGGGTCGGCAGACTTTCAGAAGTGGCATGCCAAGATCCTGCCCCTGCCTCCGCATCCTCCTTCGCCCCCCTCCTCGCCCGCATCCCTGTGCCCCCAATGCACACACCAGCAGGGCAGTAGCACTGGGACTTGCAGCCCTCTGGGAGCAGCACTGGGGTGAGGAGGGTTTGGGGACGGGGGCAGAGTCACTTTTATGCCTGGCTCAGCTCTTTTCCTGGGGCTCGCCACTCACCCTGCAGGCTGCGGCTCCTGGGCAAGCGGGTGCTGGGGAAGAGCCGCCCTGCCCACGGCGAGCAGCCACGGCTTAGCCCCACGGGAGCAGCAGCAGCAGCATGTGACCAGCCATGCCACCCCTATCTGTGGAACAGACCCAACCCCACTCCGCCTTGGAGCAGGAGGCACAGCCTGTAGTGGAGGGGGGAGCAGAGAGAAGGGTGTTAACCCCTTAGCTCCTGGGAGTTGTATGCAGGGACACAGAGCCCAGTGCAGGGTCATGCCGCCCGCTGTTTGCCAGCCTGCCCGGCTCCTACGCCATGCTGCGCGTGCCACGTAAAATCATCTTATGGCACACGTGCTGTATGCTGCCAACCCCTGATATAGAATGTACAGGGGAGTGTGTGTACAGGGGAGTGTGAACGGCTTTGTGAGAATGTGGTTAAATCCCTTCTCCACTGGGGATGGAGCACACAAAATCTACTAGCCTGTGCCTCCCCCCCTGTGGTACATGTCACCTATTATGAATTGATTTCAGCAGGAACCTCCACCTGTGGACCAAGGCCAAGTCCTGGCGACAATATGTACAAAACGAAAATCAGCCAGAGAGCTCTCCTGGCAAAAGCATGTTACAGAATGCGACAGAGCTGCAGAAAAGAAAGCAGATGTCCTCATTGTATTTTAAACAGCCCTTCTTGCCTCCTGCTGACAAGCTGGTGCTGGCAGCAGCATCTAATCTCTAGGAATCCCTAATAAGCAGCCGGTTCCCTAAGGGAAAGAGGAAAAGACCTGCTGAGTTTTGATCAGCAAAGTACAGGGTTTGCCCGACTCAGTAGGCACCACCCGATGGGCGCTCCCTTGCTTAGCTCGCTCGTGTCTTTTGATCTGTTATTTCTTTAAATGACCAGAGGGGACTCAGCAGGGGTAGGAAAGCTACAAGTCTCTGGAGCGGTTTGCTCATTAGGAAAAGAGCGCATCCATCCCCAGAAGACTGAGTGGGTTTTGTGAGCCAACGGTTGGCTCTTGATTAGTAGAGGCCCAGTTAGGGACCTGTGACCACTCCGATACAAGGGGTCAAAATGGAACATGGGCTACACAACAGGCTTGCTCCAAGAATCAGGTCTTGAAAGGTGCCGCTCCCGCTGAAGCTCCTGGGATTTGCCAGGGGGTCAGAACTGTGGTGTACGTGGCTCTATAGCGTAGCTGTCGTGGTCTTGTTGTCTGTGCCCCATCTTTAGTGTATTTTTCTTCACAACAACCTGGGAGCAGCAGTGTTCCCTGTAGGCTGAGCGCTTGGGTGGCCACCCAGGAAAGATTCAGGTGCCACCTAGCTGATTAGCACAGCTGGCAGCATGTGTGTCTATGGGTGGTGCACATCTGTCCATGCCTTGGTTCACATAACAAAATTTATTCTACACATGGAAAAAATCGGAACAATGCCAGGGAAGGTGCTACTGCTGTTATTCCCATTTATAGCTGGGGAACAGAAGCACAGAGAGGCAGAATGACTCACTCAGTCACACACAAAATCTGTGACAAAAAAGGGTATGAAGCTGGGATTTCCTAGGTCACAGGTCAGGGCCCTATGCACTGGATCATCCCTACTCTCTTCATTCTGTTGTCTTCCATCCTCAGAGAAAAGTCTGGTCACTAACAGTCAAGAAAATTGGGCAAGGGAAAAAGAGTTATTTTGCATTCTTCAAGGCTAAGTCTCCACTGCCCCTTTATTGTGCTGCAACTTGCTGGCTTAGGGGTCTGAAAAAACACCCTTCCCCCAAGCGCAGCAAGTGACAGCGCTAGAAAGCTCCAGTATAAACCGGTTCCCAGTGCCGTTTGCTACTCCCCTCTCGGGACACTGGGCTCATGCTGTGGCCACTCTTCTGGCTGAAAGCGCTGCACCTGCCTCAGCAGTGGCTGCGTTTAATTTTAGAAGCATAGGTAAAGCCTGAAAAAGGTCTAAGAGGCTGATTTCAAATGTATTTAGATGCCTGAAAATGCAGACAGGCACCTGGGAGTTTATCTACCTCTTCAGGTCCCTAAGGGTACGTCTACACTGTGGAGCTACCAGAAGTATCCTGAAATAGCTACCCCATGTCTATTGAAGCAGTCTGTTATTTTGAAGTAGATTTTGAAATAACGGGGGGGGGGGGCTTATTCCGACACCCCAGTAATGCTCGTTCCACAAGGGTTAAGGGAAATTTTGGAAGAATGAGTTATTTCGAAAGTTGGCGCTGTGTAGTCTCTTTAGAAGAACTCACAAATAGCAGCACCATGGGCCTGTTTCTCCCCTCACTTACAGGCGTTTTGCACTGTTGTTATTCCACTTGCTTCGGTGGGGTTGTCCAGGATCTCACTGTTGCAAGAGGAGTATCAGGCCCAGTGTTGCTCTGTGGTCCACAAGAACCCGTAGGCTGTCTCTGTGCTGAGAGTGGTGCCTTATTTCTGTTTCTTGAGTGGCACTGTGCTCCCCCAGATGTCCTTACAGATCCCTAAAGGAGTCAAGAAAACGAGGGCTCCTTAGCCATCTTCTTAACCGGCGTATCTAGGGTCTCATCCTGCTGAGTGCTGCCTGATAGGTTCTGGTCACCCTGAGCTCCATTTGATGTCTGGCTTCAACTGTCTCACACTATTTGCACAGCCCATGAGCCATAGAGAGTACTTCGGTGGTTTATAGGTGGCAGCTGCTCCAGCCCCACAGCGCTCACTGCGGTAAGGGGTGCGCCAGCCTGGCCAGGGAAGCCCCCATTTGTGGAGGGAGGGACTGCTCCAGCCCAACTGGAGCGACCCCTGCTTGTCCCGATTTAATCGGTTAACCGGTTGAACTTAACGTTTAACCGATTAACTAATCAAATGGGATTTTACATTCCTATTTTAAAAGTCCACTCATTTCTTATCTGCAGGCTTAAAAACAGACAGTTTCTCCCTCTGCCTTGACACCTTTGCTAATTCACCCTGTGAGTGATGCACTTTGAAGTTGTCTGTAAGCAAAAGGGGCTAGAGGTGCAATGGAGCTAGCTTTTGGGGTCTTATTCACCCCCATGGAATTGCAACTGTTCTCTTGAGACCTCAACAGGTTGCTAGTTGAGCAAAAAGGAACCAATGTTTGTAGATTGTCAGTTGGTCAGGATCTCCCCTGAAAAAGCCACGTTGAATTCTTCGCTGATTTTTCATTTACGCTACCACAGAAAGTCGACCTTAAGGTATGCGATTCCAGCTACGTTACTAACGTAGTTAAAGTCAAGGTACTGCCAGGTCTTGTTGGGGGTTGAGTAGCAGGGCTGATAAGAGAGTGATCTGCAGTTGATTTGGCAGGTCTTCAATAGACCTGCTAAATCGACAGCCGGTGGATCGATCTCAGAACCTGCCTCCTCGTGGTAGGTAGAGGTAGTCTTTGTGCGTAACAGCCACGTCGGCAGGTAAACAAGCTAATCACCAGGGTGTCTCTCTTCTGTGGGAGAGCCTGACAGGTAATAATTGCAAGATGGTACTTTGAGGAGGGTGTTCGTTCTCACAAAACCACCTGTCCCCATCTTGCTTTGCAGATTGAAGCCCTCCTCGTGGAGATGCAGAATCCAGACACTGGCATCAAAATGCACACTCAGAGAGTGATGATCACTAACATCCCGCATGCTATGACAGGTAAGATGCCAATGGCACCATCCGGCTATTTTTCTAAGTTTCCTGAGAAGAGACAGTTTCTTCATACAAACAGCAATACACAGAAAACTGGCTTTTCCTGCTGTTATATAAATAGAAGGCTCCCATCATCCTGAATGCTGTTTTTTGGGGGTAAAAAAGGGGAAAATGGGCTTGTGCTTTCCTCCTCTTACTTGTGTTTCTGTGAAATATACACAAGGCTTGAGAGGGTTTTGTTAATAATAATAAAAAAATCTGTTTGTTATTTACATTGGAAAGCCAAGTGTAATCCACCCAGGAGACTCTATGGATGACTGGAGACCTTGCGAGATGACAACATCAGACGAGAGAGGTGACTACAGGCTGGTCAACTGAGAGGGGAAGGAGCTTTTAGTCAGGCTAGTTAAAACTCCTGGTTAGCTTTTTGTGTATACAACTATTTGTCTTCTAGCAGGAGGCCTCTGTTAGGGATAAAATCAAGACCCTGTCTTCATTTACTACCACTGAGGAGGAATATTGTTCCTTTGTTAAAGGCTGGATCGTAGGTGTAAAGAGTGCTGAGAATTTTGACAAGCAAGCAAGTGCAGCACAAATGAGCATTTAATACACAATTAACTCCCCCAGAGAGGGGATTTAATCTGGATAGGCTGGGCAGAAACTCTTTAACCATGCTGACTTAAAAGCGTATGACTAATACTGACCTTCTAGCTAATGTTCTAAAACTCTAGGGTTACGTCTACGTTGGCGAGATTTTGCGCAAAGAGTTTTTGCGTTAGGGTATTTGCGCAAGAAAGCGTCTACACTGGCATGTGCTTTTGCGCAAAAGCATCCGTGCCAGTGTAGACGCTCTCTTGCGCAAGAAAGCCCTAATGGCCATTTTAACCATCGGGCTTTCTTGTGCAGGAAATTCATGTTGCCTGTCTACACTGGCCTCTTGCGAAAGAACACTTGTGCAAGAGGGCTTATTCCTGTGTGGGAGCGTCATAGTTCTTGTGCAAGAAGCCCTGATTTCGTACATTAGAATGTCAGTGTTCTTGTGCAAGAACTTGCGGCCAGTGTAGACAGGAATCAAGATTTTGCGCAAAAGCAGGTGCTTTTGCGCAAAATCTCACCAATGTAGATGTAGCCTAGGATCGATGAAACAATATGTGCCAGTTAGGTACCTAAAATGAGCCATGTGCCTGCGCAAATACCTGATTACATCAGATGTTTTGCCCACTTACGAGGAATCTTCCCTCTAATTTTTCCCACCCGTGTGCAGAATAAATTGTGTTAGGTGCACCAAGGTATGTGTGGATATGTACCACCAGTAGAAACATGTTGAAGACTGCTGCCAGCTGTGGACGCTCGGCTAATCAGCTGGGCAGCATTTGAATTTCTTCTTGGAAGCCACCCAAGCGCTCAGCTTACAGGGAACATTGCTAGTGATCCGCACGGGTTAGGAGGCAGTCAGTCACTTACAGGTGCATTCACTGGGTCTTAACTCCAGGACTTGCAGGGGATGAGGCTGTGCCATATCACACATGGATATACATTTCCTGAAAGAATTAAAATAGGCAGAGTGATACCAGACTCTAATATGGAGCTTTAGAAATGAATGGCAACTAATTAATCTCCCTTTTTCACATTTTCTGGTAATAATAATTTTTTCTTGGATTCACTGGAGAGGAGCAAAATATTCAACCCACTTCTATGCTTCTAAATTACAGCTTTTTCTCATTTCAGTATGTGCAAGAGGAAATAGACAGGCAGCTGTGCTTTGATGTGCCAAATTTGTCATTGGCATTAGCTTCTTAACACACTCTCCTTTTGTGTATGGCAGCTCTTTTCACGCAGTGCTGGAAATACACTATAAACGCCTTCCCTTCCCTTGAAACTGTCAGATGCACCCTTATGAGGTATATTGCATAATGATTATTAGGGATGTGAAGGACTAGTCAACTATCCGATAAGCAAATGCTTATCGGTTAGTCGACTAGTTGCTTCCCCACCCCCGCTGCCTCTATCAGAAAGAGGCAGCCAAGGGTGGGAAGAAGAGGGGGTACTTCAAAGTGGTGCTGCCACTTTGAAACGCCACGTGCAGCCCAGGGTCAGCTGGGTTGTCCCTGGGCTGCACACAGCATTTCAAAGCAGCAGCGCTGCGTGGAGCCCGGGATCAGCTGGAGAGTCCCCAGCTGATTCCAGGCTCCATGTGGCATTGCCACTTTGAAACGCTGGGGAGCCCAGCATCAGGCTTCTCGTGGCATTTCAAAGTGGCAGCGCCACGTGGAACTCGGGGGTCAGCTGACCCCGGGTTCCACGTGGCGCTTTCATAAGAATGGCCATACTGGGTCAGACCAAAGATCCATCCAACCCGGTACCCTGTCTGCTGACAGTGGCCAATCCCAGGTGTCCCAGAGGGAATGAATCAAACAGGTAATGATCAAATGATCTCTCTCCTGCCATCCATCTCCACCCTCTGACAAACAGAGGCTAGGGACACCATTCCTTAACCATACTGGCTAATAGCCATTTATGGACTTAACCTCCATGAATTTATCTAGTTCTATTTTAAACCTTGTTATAGTCCTAGCCTTCACAACCTCCTCAGGCAAGGAGTTCCACAGATTGACTATGGGCTGTGTGCAGAAGAACTTCCTTTTATTTGTTTTAAACCTGCTGCTGCTCCTGGCCATCCTCGCTGCCGCGGCATTGACTGGCACCCCAGTCTCTTCAAATTGTCGCCAGAGCACCGCATGGCACGTTCCAAGCAACACCAAGGGCTGCCTCGCCTCAGCCCCGTCTCTTCCGCCTGAGGCTACGCCCCTTCCGGGGGTACGGAGCAAGGTCCTTCCCGCCTGGCCTAGAGGTCCGGCGAGGCTGTCAGCCCTGCTGGAGAACACTTATGAGCAGAGCTCTCTAGGTCTGAGTGACAGGATAATCTTTTAATTTAATCTATTTACGGAAGCAGTCAGTGGGAGAAAAGCTCCTGTCTCCTGGTACATGGCTAAGTAATCAGGATAATGTCAGGAAAGGTCAACATTTCAATCCGCAACGGTAGGTGACATTTGAAGGGAAAAACTAGTAAGTGATTGGGGACGGAAGGCGATTTAGCTTGGCCTTGTTTAAATGGCAAGAGCTTCCCCATTTTGTTTGCTCCTCAGAAGATAATAAAAGGGCTGGGGGAAGCTGATGCCGACTTTGTATTGAGCTGATGGGTACAGGCCATGTCACCTCTGAGAGACCTGTGAAAACTGAAGAGCATTTGAGTACCTGGAACGTGGCTGCCCTCAGATACATCGTATTAACCTGTCTGTCAAGAGTGGTCATGGCAGAATTCAATTCAAAGGGAAATGTGAAAGAGAAATGTTTGGTATTTGCAAAAGCAGGTAACAAATTGAACCACCCTAGGGGCTAGCGAAGACCAATTATTTAATTGAGGTGGCCTTCAGGTGCAGGGGTGGGCAATAATTTTTGATAGGGGGGCCACTCCAAGAATTTGGAAAATGGTCA
This sequence comes from Pelodiscus sinensis, assembly GCF_049634645.1. Classification (NCBI taxonomy): domain Eukaryota; kingdom Metazoa; phylum Chordata; order Testudines; family Trionychidae; genus Pelodiscus; species Pelodiscus sinensis. The sequence goes on along the minus strand of NC_134730.1, from coordinate 23,099,523 downwards.
AGGGCCACACTCTTCCATGATAGAGTAAAACTCCAATGGTCCGGTATCCAGTTGTCTGGCACTCCTGATAGTCTGGTATCAAAATGGCAAGAGCCTAGTGCAGGGGTGGCCAACCCAAGGCTCCTGACGGAACCGGGACAAAACCCGGAACCGCTCAGGTCAGCCGCTCTCACGGCCGGGCCGCTGTGAACCGCATGTGTGCTCATGGCCTGCGCCATTCCGCTCACAGCCCCCAGCACATTGCGTCGTACCCTGCACGTGCGTGCCATGTCGCACACAGTGTCCCAGCCTGCATGTGCTAGCAGTTGCCTGCTGAGCGCAGGCAGCTGCTTCAGGACCCGGAAGTAAGGTTGGGGGGAGGAGATGCTTGGCTCTGGAGAAGGGGAAGGGGATCGGGGGGGTGGTGGTGCGCATGGCGTCCCGGATGCGGCGCAGTGACTCTGGCTCCGGGACCCAAGCATAAGGTTGAGGGGGAGGAGGGGGATTGGGTTACAGCAGGGAGGGGAGGTGTTTGACTCTGGGGAAGGGGAGGGGAGAGGAGAGGGATTGAGTTGCACATGGCCCCAGACGCTAGCTCATGCTCAAAGTGTCTCCTAGATTGCATAGCCATTGATTGACTATGGGGTGCTTCAAAACAGATCAACCTCTAGGTAGTGGGGTCTCCTTTTAGGGAGAACACCAGGCCGGACAATGTGGGGGAGGGTAAGGGGACAACCGTCCAGGGCCTGGCAATACAAAAGGGCCCGAAGCTGCTGGCCATCCTCGCTGCCGCGGCATTAATTAGCACCCCAGTCTCTTCAAATTGTTGCCGGAGCACCACATGGCACATTCCAAGCAGCACCAAGGGCTGCCTCGTCTCAGCCCCGTCTCTTCCGCCTGAGGCTATGCCCCTTCCGGTGCCCCAGTGCCTGGAGGGAGATGTGCAGCTGTAGTGGCAGCTCTGGGACCCAAGAATTAGGTTAGAGCGGGGGGAGGGGGGGGGATTGGGTTGGGAGTATGCCCCTTTATAGTACCTCCTGCTAGTCCAGCATATCCAACAATCTGACACCACCTATGTCCCAAAGATGCTAGATTATCAGAAGTCTACTGTATTAATGGAGTTGGTGTGGAGTCTGGGAGGGAGGTTGGGTGCAGATGGGAACTTGGGGGTAAGGGAGGGAGTTTGGGTGAAGGAGGCAGTTGAGACTGGGGCACTGGTCTGGAGTGCAGGGGGTTGGATTGTGACCTAGGACAGGAATTGGGATAAGGAGGGGGTGCAGGAATTTGGGTTGTGAGCTAGCGAAGGAGGGGACTGTGATCTGAGGCAGGGGATTGGGGTGCCGGATCTGGGAGGGGCTATGGGTACAGGAGGGGGCAGAGGATTTGGGTATGTGGAGTAGGGGGCAGGAGTGGGGGGCAGATGATTGGGGAAGGGAGGGACTGGGGTGCTAGAGACAGGCTCTGCCAGGAAACTTACCAGCCAACACCTTCCTGCCCCGCCCTCGCACAGGCTGCAGCCATGTGCTCTGGAGCCCCTTGTGCTTCATGGCTGCCTATTATTGAAACAGGCAGCTCCCACTGGCCAGTTTCTGTCCAGAAACCGGCCAATGGGATTGTGCTGGGGGTGGGAGCAGTTCCTAAAGCTTTCCCCCTCCCCTCTGGATTCTCTGTTTTTAAAGAAAAACCGCCCCACAGCTGTGTTTGAGTGGCGTGTGGGTGTGGTGAAGCAAGCAGTGAGTCTGCCTGGGGCTCCCCACAGTGTCTGCAGGCTGGATCTGGTGGGACAGATTCGACTTGCGGGCCAGATTTTGCCCAGGCCTGTTCTAGTCCAACAGCCACAGAACTGGGCTGTGTGCATTTGGGTCTGTCTTTTAAGGTTACATGTTGCCAAGTGAAGGTGCGCGCTCTTTCATCATTCAGTCCTTTTTATCCAGCCATTTCTCCTTGGGGTTGCAGGCCTGCTCCCGCTCCCAGGGGCTTCCTTTGACCATACCCGTGTCCAGTCTGTGAGATCAGGTGGCAGGAAAGTGCATGCATTGCATACACAGGGACTTCCCATTTGTGACACGCACCCCGTGTGGAAAATGCACACGAGACCTCTGCACCGCTTGCGTCCCACGTAAGCCAGATCACTGGGGCTTACATGATTCCTAGACCCAAGTGGGCCCTTTGTGCCAAAGTGTTTTCACTCCCTGTGAGGGTGGGCAACCAAAATTCCTAGCACCGCCATTTTGAGCCTTCCCATGCCCCCATCAAAAATTTCCTTAGAGACGGTTCTTGGAAATATTGGAGCCCTGAAGATTCTGCCCTCACATTTCTTCCCTTAATACTCCTCACCTTTGAGCTCCCTGTTACAGCCCCCAGCCTTCTGGCCCAGGGTGACTGAGGCTACATCTACACTGTGTTTTTGTTCCAGCAGACGATATGCTAATGAGCACTTAATTTGCATATCACATGCTCTCATTTGCATATCCTCTTCCGATCCTTTTTGTGGAAGAGGTTTTGCCGTTAAAAAGCCCTGTGTAGACGGGGCCATTTGTCGGAAAAAAACTTTGAGCAAGATCCCTTATTCCTCAAAAAATGAAGTTTACAGGATCTTGCGCAAAAGGGTTTTTTTTTCTGACAAATAGCCCCATCTACATGAGGCTTCTTAATGGCCAAACCTCTTCCACAAAAAGGATCGGAAGAGGATATGCAAATGAGTGCACAATATGCTAATGGCCTCATCCTCCCTGATTGGATCCTTCTCATCATTTCTAGCCTGCTTCTGGCCTGCATATTTATACCTGCCTCTGGAAATTTCCACAACATGCATCTGATGAAGTGGGTCTTTTCCCACGAAAGCTTATGCTCCAACACTTCGGTTAGTCTATAAGGTGCCACAGGACTCTTCGCCGCTTTTGCAAAACTTCCTGTGGAAATAGATATTTTTTTAAGTTGCTCTACTCTGTTTCCCATTACCAATTCCCCAAGCCTTCTACTTCCCCTGCCTACTGAAATGTATTTCTATTCAAATGATAAATCCCCTTTCAAGTTGGATTCAAGAACAATTTTTATGTCACTGAGTTATACATTTGCAGCCTTTGAAACCTGAATTGTGTCTTTATGCTTCAATGTAATTTTCCAGTAAGGCTTCTAATTGAGCTGTGCGATTCCTGATGAGCATTCTCTTCCTTTTCATGCTGGCAATAAAAGGTTCCTTATGATGTCAACTTTACAAAGAACACGTCTAGTTCGCATTTCTAATTAGCTTGAATTTTGATGTGGTGTTTCACTAGCAACACTGAAAATCATTTGTTTTTATAAAAGATTGTGTGTGGTTATTGCAGAAAGATATTCATTAAAACCCAGCAGAAATATTAATTTCAAAATGAAGGTTTTGGTAGATATCTGAAGGCGCAATAGCAGCTGCTAAAAGATGTTTAAAAATACCTTGTGCAAGAACTGACTGAGTGGCTCATGTAATGGCCAGTTACTATTATTCATTATTTGTATTGCCTTAGCACCTAGGACAGGGGTGGGCAATAAGCGAATGTGATAAGCAGCTCTACATATGTGAATAGAAAAGCTAGACCTACATAGGGATGTAAGTGACTAGTCAACTACCCAATGAGCATTTGACTAGACTAGTCGTTCCCCCCCCCCCATCCCTTGCTGCCTCTATCAGAGAGAGGCAGCAAGGGGCAGAGGGAGTACAAGCTGGTGCTGGGAGGAGATGGGGGGGGGGCAGGCGAGGCAGAGGGCAGCGGGGAAACGGTGCGAGTGGGGATTGAAACAGTCCTGCTCGCACTGATCCCACTGCTGCTCCTCTGCCTTTGGAATGTACAAGAGCTCTTATACATTTCAAAGGGAGAGGCGCAGCGGGATAGCATGCGGCCCCCCTTTACCAACTAATCGAGTAGTCAATGGAAATTCCATCGACTACTCGATTTGCTGATTAATTGAAATTTAACATCTCTAGACCTACAGAAGAACGTATTTGTCTCTGGCATGGTCTCCCTGGGGTGCAATTCACTTGTATTCAAACAGCTAGCCCAAGAGGCTTATGCATCACTGCAGTCCCACTGAAGTTCTATTTAGAGGGCTTAAATAGTCCATAAGCCTTGCGTCCTCCCTCTTTAGAGGGGGGGTTCTTACCGTATTTGCTGCAGCCCCTTCTTGGTGATCTCCTGGGTTCCCAGCTCAGTGGGGGCTATAGAAGCTGGGGGCAGAGGGGCAGCAGTAGCTGGGCTCCTATGGACTAGTCTCCCAGCTACTCCAGTTGTTCCCTACTCACATTGTTTCAGAGCAGGCTCCGCTTTTCAGGTAGCTATGAAATCCTTGGGCATTAGTTGCATGGCCCAGGAAACGTTGAGAAGCCAACAGATGAGGCCTGCTTGACAGGGGAAACATCAGCTCAAGTACAGGTTGAACCTCTCTAATCCAGCACCCTCGAGACCTGATTGGTGTTGAGCCAGAGAATTTGCCGAACCATCGGAGGTCAATATTGTCTAGCAGCACTACCAACACTTCCACTGCCTACCCCAAACGTCTTCCAAGAGCCCAGTAAGTTAGGGCTAAACAACAGCACAGAACACAGAGAGCCAGGACAAAGTCTGGTGGCTGCAAACAAACTTCATGGGACTGCGAGAAACTTGGCCACACTCCTCCTGATAAGTAGACATCTGGCTAACTAAAATCATGCCAGACCACGGAAATTGTCGGACCAGAGTGTGGAAGACTAGAGGGGTTCAGCCTGTACCATTGTCAAGGACCTGCTGTAGTCTGTAGGATCCCTTTTTACTGCATGGGTTTGACTGTACATTTACAGCTCAAGCAAGAGCTGAACTATCTATAAGCCCAGAAGCCTGTGGGTCACACCTGCTTCGAATAAATGGGAATGCAGTGCAGTTGGCTTCATTTTTAATGTGCGCTGATTGCCTGGCTTAAGATATGGCTTGGCACAAAGGGACCATTGCAGGGCTCTGTGGGTTGACACTACTTCAGATTTATAGTGTCTGGTATTTTCTTTGCCTTGCAGGTAGCGACATACTGCAGTGGATTATGCAGCATCTGAAAATCGTGGAGGAAGGTAGGAAGTATAACCATCTCATGCTTTCCTAGCTTTGTACTGTGAAACTGCAGTTCATTGTTAGATGCAACCTCAATTCCTCTCTCCTGGGTTGCTTCTTAATTCTACTGCAGTCTGTGTGTATTATCAATATATCTGACTTCGCTCTTTCTAGAGGCACTAAACTTGGGGAATCTACTTGTCAAGTATGGCTACATCTACCCTTTGCAAGAGCCGAAAAACCTCATCCTCAAAACAGACAGCAGCCTCTACAGATTTCAGGCAAGTTGTATCTTACACACCGAACATGAGCTGGGCGTAACATGCCCTGCATTTTGGGTTAGAAACAGAACAGTCTGTGCTTCTGTTTAATTAAATTACTTTCCCTTATAGCTTTGGAACACCAGTGGTTCCTTCTGAATCTATTTTCCCTTGCAGCTTTCACACTAGCAAATGAAATCAGTGGAACAGTTTCAGGAGATGGTACAATCATAGGCTCATAGAATACTAAAACTGGAAGGGACCTTGAGAGATCCCCAAGTCCAGGCCCCTGCTCTTGTGGCAGGACCAGGCACCATCTAGATCATCCCTAATAGATGTCTAACTTGCTCTTAAATATCTCCAGAGATGGAGATTGCACGCCCTCCCAGGCAATTTAACTTCCTGACAGTTAGGAAGTTTTTCCTAATGTCCAACCTAAACCTCCCTTGCTTTAATTTAAGCCCATTGCTTCTTGTCCTATTATCAGAGGTTAATGAGAACAATTTTTTCTCCCTCTTCCTTGTAACAACCTTTTTAAGTACTTGAAAGTTATTACCATATCCCCTCTTAGTCTTCTCTTTCCCGAACTAAACCCAGTTCTTTCAGTCTTCCTTCATAAGTCAGATTTTCCAGACCTTTAATCATTTTTGTTGCTCTTCTTTGGACATTCTACAGATGAGCAAATAGAGTATACTTTAGTAAGAGGATCTGATAAGCAATTGAGATGATTCATGGTTGGATTTGCTTCCACATACAATGAGAGATTAGGCTACTATTCTATAATTTTCAAATGAGGTTTATTAATATCATTTGTCTGTTCCCCAATCCAAGCAAGAACATTGCATAGTAAGACTATGATAAGCCTGTGCTTTGTTGTTTTGAAAGCTTGCATGGTTTTGAAAGACTCACGTTTTTGTTAACAATAACGAATTGTCCAAGCGGAGGAAGTGGCTATGTAATTGACTTCATTAAACCTGATTTAACAAGAACAATAAAAATACCTTGCCTTGTCTTCCTAACTGTTTATGAATCTGCACTAAGAAGATGGATATTTTGTGTGTGTGTTGATTCAGCCCCTTAAATGGTAGAAGTCTGAAGGATGATATCGTAGCATATTTGCAAAGGCGGTTACTCCCTTCTCCTGCTGACTATATAAAAATACAACATAGCCAATACAATGCCATTAAATGTAAGGATTTTAAACAGCAGCTGATGTAGGCTATTTGAAAACCGAGGTCTTGTCTTTTGGCTTCTTTCGGCAGGCACCCTATTTCTGGCCCACCCAGCAGTGGGCAGCAGATGATACCGACTATGGTAAGTGTTAACATGATAGCTGTTAGCAGTTACATTTCTCCACCACCGCCATGTCCCATTCTGCAGCACATAAACTGGGCAGGCTAGTGTGAGAGGAAAAGGATTCATCTTCTTTCAAAGCATCAGGGTACCAATGGAGGCAGGAGAACTGACGAGGCAGGGCAAAAGGTAGAGCCTTATCTGGCAGGGCAAATAACATGAGCTGGGGGCAGATTTTCAAAGGCACACTGTGGCGGGCCCCGCCTGCCTGGGTCCCCAACACCCTTGTAAGACAGTTTATAACTGGCCCTTTAAGCAGGGTTAAGGCCCTGCGGCCTGAGTCCACACAGTAGTTTATAACTGGCCCTTTAAGCAAGGCCGAGTCCACAAAGCAGTTTATCATTGTAGCGGGGACGCACCCCAGGTAGGGGGACCCGGGCCCACCCTACTCCACCGGGTCCCAGCCCAGGGCCCTGTGAGTGACCAGGTAGCGGGTCACTCCCTCGGCGGGGCCCTCCAGCTGAAACTCACCGAGGTTCTCGGGCCGGGAGAGGCGGCTCCCGCTCCTGCCCTGGGCCACTTCCTACCTGGATCCCCGGGCTTCCTTCCCCTGGACTTGCCCAGCTGGCTGCGATCTCCAGACCGGCATCCCCTCGGCAGGCAGTCTCCGGGTTGCACCACCTCGCTTCCGCATCCCGTCTGGCGTCTCCTGGAGTCCCTGGCCACAGCTGAGGGGGAGCTCCCTTCTCCAGTCCTTCTCCTTCGGCTGTCTCCTCTGACTGAGTCCTGGCCCAGGCTTTTATAGCCCTGCTGCAGCCCGGGCATGCTCGGTAGGGCTGTGGGGGAGGGGCCTCTGCAGCCAGGTAACCCTGGCTGGGCCCTGTAGGTTCAGTGCGGGGCTGCCTCGCCCCGTCACACACACCTAGGAATTAGATGCCTAACCCCACTGAGAAGTCAATGGGAGGTAGATGCCCATCATGAAGCCTTGCAAGGGCTTTGGATCAGGAGTTGGGTCATACAGACGTTCCATTAAACGGCCGCTTTCTGCTGTTTGTACAGTTTTACAGTCACTTGCGATAACCCCTTGTGAACTGGAAACACAAACCAGTCTCTGTATCAGTTGTTTTCCTTCATTGGTGAGGTTCTGTTATTGTAGGGTTTAGGGATGTAAAATCCCCATGGGCTGGAGTGGCTCCCCCCACCCATCTCAGGCAGGAGGGATGCACCTGCAAGGGGTCCACCACAGACAGAGACTGTTACAGATGCCAGAGCATCCCCTGATTGCAGGGGGTTTGTTGTGGTCCCCCGTGGGGGTGGAGCAGTCCCCTGCCCAGAGCAGGCAGAGAACTACTTCAGCCCCCATCCGTAAACCTTAACCAGTTAGCCTTATCCATTAAGGGTTAACCGGCTAACTAGTCATATCCCTAGTAGGACTATTTATGAAGACTGGGCTGATCATTCTGCTTATTTATTCTAGGGCTGTTTAGAGTACACAATGATTTTTTTTTTCATCGCCAAGTTGCTTCTCAGCCAGATGCGGCCTGTGAGCCTAGGCAAACTAGGCAGTTGCCTAGGGCACTTCTGGCCCAGGCGCCCAATTATGATGTCACGGGGCGCCAGGGTGCCCCGTGATTACGTCACGGCCATTGACGGCCATGCAGGTAGGGGCGCCGATCGCGCCTTCCACCTGGAGCGCCAGCTGCCGCAGCCAGTCTCAGGCCGCTCCTGTTCTCAGCCCTGGGTCACCAGCTTTTGTTTAGCTGATATTTTTGTCCCTTATATATGTGTCCTGCACTCTGAAGGACTGTCCTTCTGAAAATAATACACTTGAGTTTTAAATGTTAACAGAAAATATTTAAAAAGCTTTAGAAATAAAAAAAGAAATTGCCCCTAAAATCAGAAAAAAAATCCCAACTCTTTTAAGGGTTTGATTCAGTGCCGATTGAAGACAAATTGAAATCCTCCCATTGTCTTCAGTGTACTTTGGCCGAGGCCTTAAAGGAGGAATAATTCGTTGGCATATAACTGCATAATTAATCACATCAAGCTCAAGAGAGAGGGAGGAGAGCTGTTCTTCCACAGCTGTGTTGAGAAGTGGCACGTCCTTGACAGAATGGGTCTCTTCCTAGCGTGGGTTTCTGTGAAAAGATCTGGGAAAGATTGGGTCTGGGAAAGATCACAAGGGACAAAGCTCCATTCCTTTGCCATGGGGTCAGCACGTCAATTACATGGACTAGCTGGATCAATCTGCCAAGTAACGGAACCTTTTTGCTTTTCTCCCAGCAATCTACCTAGCCAAGAAAAATATTAAGAGGAAAGGGATGTTAGAAGAGTATGAAAAGGTAAGAAGTTGTTCTAGTGCTTGTGCTTTTGTGAGCTTGGAGGCTGATTTAGCTAGAGCCAGCTGCTCTCTAGACGGGAAAGGGGAAAAGTGACAAAAAGCTGCCAGTGTAAACCCCATGTTGGCCCAGTGGCACCTCTGAATGGATGTGGATGTGGAATAGATGCTGATGCACAAAAATCCTTAAAGTAAACGATCGTGTTAGTGGTACCTTTTCCAGGATGTCGGAATCAAATGTTCAGAGTGCATGTCATTCCTAGGAATTCATTTCAGAGCCATTCAGATTTTCTAGCTCAAATGGCCAGCCCGTCTCTTGTGTGGTTCGGAGAGGATGGCATGTTTTTATCATGCTCTGCCTGACGAAAGCTCTGGAATGAACGGTATTGTTGTTACCCAAGCAACGCCGGGTATATCTCTAGCAATACATAAATTCAATATAATAAGGTCTTCCAAAGGATACTGCAGGAAATTGCCAGGCGTGTCACAATTGTGACATTTTATAGTAACAGGTTTTTAATCATTGTATAGTAACAGGTTTTCATTTTATTTCAGGAACATTACAACTTGCTAAATAAAAAAATAAACTACAAATGGGATTTTGTTGTTATGCAGGCCAAAGAGCAGTATAGGTGAGTGTTCTCAAACTCTGTTACCTTCTTCTTGATTTGGGGGCTTGAGAGATGATAGGGTGTTGATGTGATCATAGAATCATAGAGCTGGAAGAGATCTCAGAAGGCCATCAAGTCCAGCCCCCTGCCTAAGGCAGGACCAATCCCAATTAAATCAACTCAACCAGGGCTTTGTCAAGCCGAGACTTAAATACTTCTAGGGATGGAGACTCCACTACTTCCCTAGGTAACCCATTCCAGTGCTTCACCACCCTCCTAGTGAAATAGTTTTTCCTAATATCCAACCTGGACCTCTCCCACCACAACTTGAGACCTTGTTCTGCCGTCCATCACTACTATGAACAGCCTTTCTCCATCCTCTTTGGAACCTCCCTTCAGGATTCATAGAATACTAGGACTGGAAGGTCTTGTGATGACATGCAGTCAGGAAATAGCAGAGTTTCCTTGTGGCCTAAAGAAGCAGCCTTCCTGACTTGAGGAATTTAGCCTGGTGAGCCTGTGGGTCAGGAAGCCAAGGAAATGTCAGAACAGGATCATGTTCTTGATCTTGCTAGTTTTTAAAGAGAAAATTCCCCGGGGGGGCTGATGGGCAAGAATAGGTCGCCGAAAGGGAAAATTGACCCACGTTTTCCTCGGCTGGGATGAAACCCTGTTCTGTGCTTTGCAGGACAGGAAAGGAACGGAAGAAGGCAGACAGGTACGCTCTGGATTGTCAGGAGAAGGCCTATTGGCTAGTGCATCGAACACCTGTAAGTAGAATATCATCCTTCGCAGCTGTAAAGTCTATATTGGTGATACAGGGTCCAGAGAGCTCAGCCAGGAGCAACTTACTGCACCTTTAAGAAGGCAGCCGTGGGGCATTGCCTTCAGGGTTGAGTTGGGCCAGTTGCCACAGAAGTGGAGCCAGCCTCCATGGGCCCCTGGACATAGGCTTGCCAGGTGTCCGGTACTGACGTGGACAGTCTGGTATTTTTGCCTCCTGTCCAGTAAAAAAAATTCAGAAAATACCGGACACCTAAAATGTCCGGTATTTTCTGATTTTTTTTTTCCCCTGCCAGGAGGCGAAAATACCAGACACCTGGCAACCCTATGACACACTCAGTAACTGGGCCCAGGGCCCCCCGAACCTCCCTTGGGCCCTCCGAGCTCCCTCAGACCCTCCCCTGCTTACCTGGTTCTGCAGGGTTCCGCAGGGAAGCTATCTTCTGGCTTGATCAGGAAAACGATGGCTGCTGGCAAAAAGCTTCAAAGGCTTTTCTTAAAGGGGCCATGCTGTTTTATTTTTTATTCTTTTTTTTTTTTTTTTTTTTTTTTTTTTTTTTGCTTAATAACTCTCTTTGCTTAAAAACTCACCAACTTTGTTTCTCCCCCCCCTTTTTTTTTCCTCAATAGAATTTTTTCCCTGGTGTGGGTGGGTGTGTGTGTGTGTGTGTGTGTGTGTGTGTGTGTGTGTGTGTGTGTGAGGGGATGAGGGGTGTTCGGTATTTTTAGTTTAAACCATTTGGTTACCCTACCTGGGCAAGGTGTGGGGAGGGCCCGGCTTCTGCTCCCGGAAGGGGCGGGGCCTCAGGTGGATTGGGCAAGGCTGGGCAGCCAGCCCTGAGTGCCACCCGGAACGTACCATGCCGACCCCCAGGCAACCCTCAGCGCTGCCTGGACCATGGTGAGGGTCCCCTTACCCCAGCCTTGAGTGCTGAGCAGAGTATGATGTTCCTGTGGTGATTTAAAGGGCCTAGTGTTCCGTCTGCTGTGCCGCAGTAGCATTAGCAGCAGCTGGGAGCTCTAGTCCCGTTTGACTCTCCAGGCCCCGAGGCAACTGTCCTCTTTGCCCTCCCTCCCTCCCCCTCGGCAGGCCTGCAGAGATGGACTTTGAGGCAAAAAAGAGACTTGAATTGTCTCTGTTTACTAATTTCCCGAACCCGTAGGACTTGCTCTTAAAGGTGAAGTAAGAACTCGCTTGCCCTATCCATGCTGTGAACAGATCATCCTAACTGCTTGTGCCCCAGGGGGGCTGTTATTTTGGAGACAGATGTCACCAGGGCGCTTCCTGAGTGAAGCCACGCTGGTCCCAGTGTGCGGTCAGACTCTGACGTGTACCCGGGAGCTACGTTCCCTCATCCCAGTCATAATCAACACGCCGGTTGAATTGTATCTGAGTGGCCAGGGGAGAACCCGGCAGTGCACATACAGAGAGAGCTTCAAGCCTGAGGCAAATGTCAGCCTGTCTTTCAAGCTTTGATTGCAGATAAAGAGTATGGTGGGAGATTCTTTGCACCGCTCAAATGCCTTCGCCACTAATTCATGCCCGATGCATCCCCTTTGGTTATTCCAGGGCTGAATTTGGTTCTAATTTAAACTTTGATTAAGTCCTTCTTTTCCTGGTCTGTTTCTCCATTTTCCCCGTAAGAGCTCACTCCCCAGATTTAATTATTGACTATTCTCTAACTCTGGTGAGTCTAAGTAACAACTCAAAAATCACTTGTAAACGCCACTTGTCCCTTTTCATTGCTTATATCAAAGAGTGTCTCCTCTACATAGATTATTGCTGGAGTGAGCATAGTATATGTACTATTTGATCTGCAATGATTGGATGTCTCTGAATCTCTGAATAGTGATAGAAATGTAGCCGTGTTAGTCTGGCGTATCCTTTGGTATATATGGTTGTGACAATTTTCTTCCACTATTTGATCTGAGGAAGTGGGTCTGGACCACGAAAGCTCATCACCTAATAAACCATCTTGTTAGTCTTTAAAGTGCTACATAGTCCTGTATTTTGTTTCTGAATCTCTGCTATTACATCTTTCCTGGATGGCCGCACGGTCTTACCTCTGTTTAGAGGGCTTCATGGTTATTCTTTCTATAGCTGTCTCTGTTGACTAGGGTTTCCTATATACATTCCCATGGTCCCCCAGCCAAGCCCCATGGCCATCTCAAGAAAGATCAATCTGAGTTTTCTTTACCTTTTTCTCACTCATTGGAGAAATTATTCCTTAGCAGCAGATTTTTTCCTGTGGCTAAGATGGTTTTGAAAAAGCAGACACAAGCGTCTTGTTGCTTCTTTTTTGTAACAGCCCGGCATGCAAGACGTCCTGGAGTACGGACTAGACCGAGTAACTGATCCCAATGAAAATAAGGTAAACTAGGTAAGCTTGCTTGCTTTCAAACTCACTGACCATCTAAGGACATGGACCACACTCAGAGGGTACATCTATGGGCTGCACCTCTGAAGTATGTATAGAGATATTTGAACTAGCTTTGATCTTGATTGCTCACATTACAGTAGAGGTGAAGGTGGAGCACGAGCTAGGCACCCGAGAACTTACCCAGCTTGTCCAGGCCATGCTGCTAGTAAGCGTCACCCTAAATGGGTAATGTTTAGTGGTTCCGGTTAACCAGTAACCGGTGGAGGCTAGAGCGGCTGCCTCGCCTGCTGTGGGCAGGAGGCTGCTCCAACCCTGCAGGGGGCTCACCGTGGCTGCTCCAGCAGAGTCTGGGAGCTGGGAATCAGCAGCAGCCCCAGCACGGAATTGGAGGCAGGAACCCCATGGGCTGGAGCAGTCCCCATCCCGGATCTCACTTTAGTCGGTTTAGTCCCCATCCCGGATCTCACTTTAGTCAGCATTAGGTCAACTTCACATTTTAACCAGTTAACTGATTAACCAGGATTTTACATCCCTAATTAATACTCAAGCTGGCGGTATCAAAAGCACCATGGGCATATGTACACTGGCTGCAGTCACATCTCCGATTGCATTGCAGACCTTGTTCTGCTTGACTGGCACGCTGTGCGTCTCCGGTGTTGCATGGCAACAGCCTGAACAAGCCGTATCAAGCCAAATAACAACTGATAAAAATGTAAAACTATCCCACAACTAGGACTGTGACGTCAAAGCTATTTGATTTTTCACTTCTGCTGAGCACAGTGAAGTTACTGTGGATTTGTGCTGGTTTGGTACATGAGGGAGCAGAATTTGGCCTTAGGAATATTATCTGGCAGCTTCACTTATCAATTCTTCCGTGGTTTCTCGCCATCTTAGTTAAATCAAACAGAGTAGAGCTATTGATCTGAGAATGTAAATGATGTAAGTGACTGACCCCTGCTGCCTAGATTTGTCTGTAGCGTTGGTTCTCAACCAGGACTCTGCACCCCCCAGAGCAGTGTTCCCCAATCGGTGCTCCGGAACCCTGCCCCCTCTTAAAGTGACAGAGTCCATTTTGCGGCTTTTTTTTTTTTTTTTGCTGACCGATTATGGTGGGTCTTTTGTTGTTGTTGTTTGACAAATTTTACCCTGGCAGTCCTAGGGGTTCCTTGACATTTTTTTAAGCTGAAAAGGGTTCTGTGGTCAACTAAAATTGGGAAACACTGCCCTAGGGCATGCAGACATCCTCTTGAGGGTACATCACTTCACCTAGTTATTTCCCTAGTTGTAGAACAGGCGACATAAAAATCGCTAGCGAAGTCAGTACAAACAAAAATTCCATATGATGACTTGTTTATGCAGCTGTATGTACTAGATGCTGAAATGTAAGTACAATATTTATATTCCAGTGGATTTATTTTATCATTACATGGCAAAAAAGAGAAAGGAAGCCATTTTTCAGTAACAGTGAGCTATGTCACTTTTTTGTATTTTTATCTTTGCTTTTGTAAGCAAGTCATTTTTAAGTGAGGAGGAAATTGGGGGAGGCAAAACAAATCAGATGCTTGAAAGGGGTACAGTTTGCAGAAAGGTTGAGAGCCATTGGCCTGTAGGACTAAGTAGCTAGAACAATCCTTATCTTTCACCCGGGCCTCTGAGGAAGGTAAACAGCGGAGACGGTGAGTCAGTTATTTCAAGTGGTCCCATGTTTACATGCCTAGAGCCCCAGCTGACAGCTGGTGGGCCTGTGCTTGCTAAGAGAATGCAGAACATTGCTGGGGGCGGAGGGCAGATGGGGATGGTTGCTTTGATGAAGCTCATGGTATCTCCAGTAAACTTTTCATTTCATAACAGCCCGTAAACATCTCTGCCCTCAGAGGCAGCGAATTGCTTTGGCCAAGTGGAGTCTGTTGCCTGGGAGAGTGAAAAGCAGAGTAAAATGCTTCCTGTTTCCTCTTCTCTCTCTTGCTTTAAGCGGGAGCTGCCGAAAGGTGCTTTAAAAGGAAACAAAAGCAGCAGTGGCTATTGGGGTGAGGACTGAAAAGGGTAATAAGGTAGACCCCCCTGCACACACACACAACACTGTAGCTGTCCAGGAAAGATTGTTAGGTTTGCAAATGCTTTCCAAAGTCATTACCCATCTGATGGCTGTTCACTGGCTTATGTGAATGGTTCTCAGTACAGTTCCCAGCGGGGAAAAGCTCCCACAACAACCACAAAACTTTTCCCTAGCACAGTTGACTCTCTTGTTGGCATGTCAGCAAAGAGCCCAAGGAGAGTTTCCATTGATTTCAGTGGGCTTTGATCAGGCCCTGAATAGCCTACATACTCTTTAATACTTTCTCAGCTTAATGGACAGAGCCCTGCCTGGGTACAAAATTTTGTATCTGCATCCGTAGCTGGAAAAATGAGTCGTGGTTATCTACATCCACATCGCTGAGGCGGATACCCATAGATATAAAGCAGACGGCTGCAAATTTGCGGGGTTCTGGATCCACAATTTGTATCTGCATCTGCCTCCATATCTACAAAAATGAGCCACGGATATCCACACCCATAGCCACGGATGCAGATACCCAAATTTGCAGGGTTCTAGATACAAATGTGTGTCCACGTCTGTATCTTCAAAACTGAGAGGCCCGCAGATATAAAGCGGCTATGCGCAGATGTACAGGGGTCTATGTAGGGATTCAAGCTGAAGTATACTGGCAGAGTGTACGCCTGCAAGCTTCTGAATTGTTGGGGGACCCTTTCCACCAACACACATGTCCACTGTAAGGCCAAGGTTGAAAAAGCCCAACCCTACGGTTCCACGTGCCATACTGTAGAGTCTGCACATGATCAGGAAAGATTTTACACTTGAATTTCGGGAGGGAAAATAAGCCCCTGGAGGCAGTAATAACTGGGCAAAGGACTCCAGAATTCATACTGCAGGTCTAGAGAGACCGTCCAGGGCACCAGTGATGCATCATGAACGCTAACACGAGAGGCAAGGGGACTGTGCCTCTTGCTGGTCATGCTATGGGCTGCGTTTTCCATTCTTTGACTTCAGGCCAGTGTGACACTGCTGAGTTTTGTAGCGTTACTCCTGATTGACATCAGTGGGAGATCAGAATCCGACGCTTCGCGTTCCCTCTCTCCCTGGGATCCATGGCTGCAGCTGAAGTTTGTGGAAGCACTGCTGTTAGGTCATAGGCGGTGGGTGAACCTAGAGCTGGGAGAGGCAACCCCCCCACCCCCGCCCTGCCTCTTCCACCCAAGGCCTGGCCCCAAGCCCCGCTCTCAAGCCCCCCACAAGCCACCCCCCACTGCAGAGGCAGGTCTCCAGCCCTTCCCCCAGGGCACAGGGAGAGCAGGCAGTGTGCAGCCCAACCTCCCCAGCTCTGGAGCACGTGGCTGCAGCCTCTGCGTGGCTGAAGCCAGGGGGCAGCCTGGGAGTCATGCCGAAGCAGGGGGCAGAGCGTGGACAGGGCCGCTCTTGGCAGTTTGGGAAGGCAGTGTCTTCCTCCGCCTCTCATACCTGCTGCCCATGTGTTAGATCCTCCTTGATCTAATAGGGAGGGAGCGTCCAGCAGGTCATTCTCTGCAAAGGCCTCCCACATCAGTGCAGATGTGTTGGCTTTCAGGACACCTTGCAGAGCATGTTTATTTCCCTGGCCTTTGGAGAGAGACAGGTGGATTGCCGTGTGTGGGGTAGCTGTAATACACGAGGAGCAATGAGGACAGGAGAAATGTGCATTCATACAACTGCAGTTTGCTTTATTTGGGACTCTTCTATCTCACTAGCAGAAGAGACACTATTCCCATTGATAATTAATTTCAGACCTCAAAATTGCTTCCAAAATCAGCTTGAATGAGCCACATCAAAGCACTTGCTTCTGGCCTGGGATAGTTAGTTCTACAAGCTTCTCATCCTCTAGATGTTTGTTAGGGTCTTTTTGGAATAAAGAGCAGCTGAGTCATGGAACTTCTGAGGTGGCTTTTAGACCTGACCAGTGGGTTGTGGTTGGACAAAGTCCAATGAGATGTAGATTTCCAGCAATAAGGGGCAGTCCTCCACTGGAACAGCTTACAACTTGTGATAGATTCTCTGTCGCTTGAATTCCTTTAACACAAGCATGGTTGTCTCTCTAAACCAGCGGGTTTCAAACTTTTTTTTTTTCTCATGACCCAGTTGAAGAAAATTGTTGATGTCTGTGACCCAGCAGAATTTGGCTGTAGTGTGGGCTCTGGCGTGGGGTTGCAGATGAGAGCTTTGGGGGATAGGACGGGGCTGCGGCTTTGGGGGGGGGGGTCAGAGGTAGGGCAGGAGGGGCTTATCTTAAGTGGGTCCGGATCAGCGGTGCAGTGGGGGGTTGCTAAGGCAGCTTCTTACCTGTCCTGGCACTGCAGACCATGCTGTGCCCCAGCAGCAGGTTCCCAGCCAATGGGAGTGCGGAGCTAGTGCTCAGGTGGGGGCCATGCACAGAGCCCTGTGCTCTCTCCCCCATCCCCACGTAGGAGCTGGATTTGTTGCCGATCACTTCTGAGGTGCAGTTCAGTCTGCGTTGTCAGGACAGGCAGGAGGCTGCCTTAGTGCCCCCACTGGTCACCTGATCCCCCTGCAGCCATGAGACCCCAGCGCCTGACATTTCACCACCCTGTCCTGAGTCACGACCGGTAGTTTGAAAACCACTGCTCTAAAAGAAGGGCTGTATTTCAACCACAAATTACTGGGTTTGATGCAGGGATTAGAGGGTAAAAATCTACATCATGTTGGACTAGATGGCCATAACAGTCTCTTCTGGTCTTAAAATCTATGAATATCAGTAGAGCTTTCAGCTAACGAGGTCCATGTTAGTCAACAGTTTCTTATTAAAATTGTAGCATTTGTTACTACAATTATTATAACAACTTCTGCCGTTTCTGTTGCACTTTTCATACATGTTGTGGGAATGGGACAATAAAGCAAATAAACAAGATGCATAAGCTGGATGATCCAGCAAATTAAGGATAAGTTAACTGGGGCAGTATGTTCTGTTTAGGATATGATAGCCAAGGAAGTCAGCAATAAAGTTATAGGGGGGATTTTTACCAGGCAGGGGCAGTATGAGCAACTCCATCATCTTTAGCCATGGACCAACCCTGGGAGCAGTAATACAAAGGCCAGTAGTAGGGCGTGGGGAGGTGCGTAAGCTCGAACTGAGATCTGTAACCATTAAGGAGGCTGGTGGCAGGAAGGTTTCAAAACTTGATTTGTAGGTATGAGGTTGTCAAGGCTATTCCCCACTCTGGCACAAGGAATGCAGAAGTGGGGGCCTGCAAAAGCAACCCCAAAAACTGATCTCTGCAGGCTTTGGTACAAAAACTCCCCCCCAAATCCTAATACCCAGATTTTGGGGAATCAGCTGCCACCATCAAGTGCTTTTGAACCCACAAACAGGGGTGGACACTTGAAACCAATCCCAGGCCACCCCAAGCTCTTTTCTCCAAAGAGCTTGACAAGAAAAAAGAAAATGCAAGCTGCAGTCTGTGATTGCTGTCCCCTCGTCACAGGCATACAGATCCCACAGACCGATTTTCCAGGACACAGAAATGAACCAATACCAAGTTAATTAAGAAAAAGAAAGAACTTTTATTATTAAAACAAAACCCCAGTTACAAGCATAGTTGGAATGGCTAGCTGGTAAGAACCACCAATTAATATACTTATGTAGGATTCCCCCATGGGCCAAAACTTAGCTGTAAAAAAGAGGAAAACCCCATTTCTAACAGCACAGACATCAGATCCAAATTCCCAAAACAGAAAACAATAAACCATGATGGATTTATCTAGACTTTACCCTACTTACACATTATGAAGAGTCTTTTTCTTGGAGAGAGACATGTCTTCTGTCTCCCTCAGTATCTAGAGAGCAAAACTGGTTCAAGAAACAAAGGAGGGAAAACCCCAAAATTCCTTTGTCTCAGTTTGAAATCCTTACCTGCATTTCTATTGGCTGACTACTACCTGGCTAGGTACAGGGAACATAGTTAATCCCTTAGTCCCCAGGCTGCTGGCCATCCCTCATGGAGTGTGTCTAGACTACAGGCCTTTTGTCGAAAAAACTTCCCCTGCGTCTAGACTGCTGCCGCGTTCTTTCGAAAGTAAATCGAAAGAACATGACGGTTTTTTCGACCGCAGAAAACCTCGTTTTACGAGGAAGAAAGCCTTTTTTCAAAAGTGCTCTTTCAAAAAAAGGCGCTATGTCATGCAAACTGTTTTTTTCGAAAGAGAGCATCCAGACTTCCTGGGTGCTCTCTTTTGAAAAAGCAGGTTGCTTTTTCGAAAGTACTGGTTGTAGTCTAGATGCTCTTTTTCAAAAGAGGCTTTTTCAAAAGTATCTTTCGAAAAAGCCTCTTTCGAAAGAGGCTTGCAGTCTAGATGTAGCCATGGTCATGACAGAGGTGACCGATATGACCTAGAGATGCACCTTCAAAAGGGCTTTATCTGAGACTTCAAATGTTCCCCAATGGTTCTGGGCTTGTCCTGAGACCCTGTCCCGAAGCCAGACTGTGCAGTGCCTGGCCGAGATGCCCCACCCTGCTGTCTCCAGGTTGGTTTTTGCTAAGATCCAGTTCTGCCAGTGCACGGTTCTGGCTGAGAAGGGAAATAAAGTCTGGGTAGCGCCAGCAGTGTAACCCAGACCCGCCAATGGGTGTGTGCCCAGGGGCCTGGGCAATTTCAAAGGACTGGGCGCCTCTGCCTGCCCTTGCTGTGTGCTGCTCCTGGAAGAGGCCAGCAGATTTCTGCAGTCCTGGGGGGTGCGTCTCCACAAACTACCCTGCCCCGAGCGCCATCTCCACAGCTCCCATTGGCCAGGATGTGTGGCAATGAAAGCTGTGGGGGCGGTGCCTGTGGGGGCGGTGTTTGCAGGCAGCAGCGTGCAGGACCACCTGCCCCTCCCACCTGGGAGCTGTTGCCCAAGGAGTGTGCCAGTTGCTTTCAGGAGCTGCCTGAGATAAACGCCTTCTCCCAACGCCCTCCTGCCTCCAGCCATAGGCACCGACTTCTCTTCTTGCCGAGAGAGTGCTCAACATCCTCTGCTCCAGGCACCATCCCCCTCCACTCCTCCTGCCAACCCCCCTCCCCGCCTCTTCCCCCCACTTCCCCTCCTTCCCAGAACGTGAATGCTGTGAATCAGCTGTTTGCGGCACTCTGAAATTGCTTGGAGGGAGGGGGAAGGTTAGGTCAGCCTGGGGGGGGAGGGGGGAGAGAGCTTGGTGCCGGTGGGTGCTCTGCACCCTCTAATTTTTCCCCTGTGGTTGCTGACCCCCAAACATGCCCCCTTTCCTCCTGCAAACTCCCTCCCAGAGCCTGACCCCTCACCACCTCCCACACCCAAATTCACTCCCAGCGCCGGTCGCCTCACCCCCTCCCACAACCAAACGCCTTCCCTTGGTGAAGCAAGGCCCGGGGGCCATCTTGCTGCGTCTCGACTGATGCCTAAAACCAAACCCACACCTCCCTCGACAAGCAAGCAGGCACCAGAAACTGGCTGCCCCATGGGAGCTGTGGGTGGATGTTAACCCTCCCACCCCCATTGCTCATTTCCATGGGGCATCGAATAACGAATGGCTGGCCTCGTTTACTGGCCCCTAGGGGGCGGGTGTGAGAAGCATGTTCGGTGAAATGCCTGAGGAGAATGCCAGTCCTGCGGTAACAAGAGATGCATAAGCATGGTGAGACTTCATAACCACACCTGTATCCTGAACAGCGAGATCTTCTCCTCAGATCAGCTGTGCTGATTTATAGCAGCTGAGAATCTGGCTCTTTACCTTCGGGCAGCAGCAACTCAGAATCTGGATGAAAACCAGCAACAGAGCCCCTTAAATGTTACCTCCCCATCCCTTCCTCCCATGATGGAGTAGCAAAGGAGGACTTTTATGGAAGAGATGGGGCTGACCCAAAACTCCAGATCTAAATGCCACCTGGACCCGTTTTAGTTTTGAACTGTGATCCAGAAATGAATTCTTTGTGGGCTCTGTGCACCGCATGGGAGAGTCTTGCTTGGGAGACCGACGCTTTCCTCTTTCAGTCACGGTGCATCCGAATGGGGTGCCCAGCAGCGGATCCTGCTGCTGTGGGCGCTTCGTCTCGAGAAACGGGGCTGTGCGTGCTGCTTGAACGCCGATGTGAACCTCGCACCGGAGAACACTTTGCAGAGCCTCTGATGGTCAGATGAGACCGGCTGGAGCCTCTTGCTAATTGGCATTTTGATTTAAGCCTATACTGGGACCACAAGCTGCTGCACTGGATAATAGTGATAATTTGCGGGTGGAAGGGTATTACTCAATTAATCTGTTTTACACTCATTAAGGGTAAATGGCTCTTGGCTGCTGAATGATAATTCCTCTATAAATCCAAGGATTGGATTTATCTCCCTGTTGGGAGATGGTGCATGGGAGGGTGATTCTGAGCCGGAATGGGGCCTATATGCGTAGAGGGTTGGGGGAAGGTGGCGGTATGTTCAGAGGGGATCTGAAATTAGCCTAACAGCTTGTCTACCTGGCGAGTTAGCGCGCAGCTAGCCGTGGGGGTGTGTGTAGATCTATGATGCAGTAGCTGCTGCTCGGTAGCTGGCCACAGGGACCCTGTGTCCTCTCGCTAAAAGTTCACTGTTGTAATCCCAGTCCAAGGAGCTGCATGTCAGGACCTGCTAGGAAACTTTCAGTGTGCGTGGCATGATCGTGAGGGTTAGCCAGCAGCCTGGAGACTAAGGGGTTAACTATGTCCCTTACCTAGCCAGGTGGAGGGGCCAATAGGAATGTAGGTAGGAATTTCAAACTGGGACAAAGGAATTTTTGTTTTTTCCTCCTTTGTCTCTGAGCAGTTCTCTCCAGCTATTGAGGGGGACAGACACTATGTCTCCCTCCAAGAAAAGGCTCTTTCTTCACTTTCTGTAAGTAGGGTAAAGTTTAGATCAATCCGTTAGGTCATGGGTTCCCAAACTGGGGGGCGTGCTCCCCTGTGGGGAGGCGTGAAAAAATTCCAGGGAGGGGCGTGAGGCAACCCAGTCCCCCTTCAATCCCACCTCCCCCCCAAAGTTTTGCTGCTAATTTGGCCCCAGTTAGTTTCTTTCTTCTTTTTTTTTTTTTTTTTTTTTTTTAATTTTTAATTAACTCAACAAGTTTTGCTGCTTTTGGCGGGGCGGCCGGGGGGGGGGGGGGGGGAGAGGAAAGAGGGTTTCTCAAAAATCAAAAAGAGGGCATGATGCCGAAAAGTTTGGGAACCACTGCGTTAGGTTTTATTGTTTTATGTTTTGGGTATGGGATCTGATGTCTTTGCACTTTTTAAAAGATGTTTTGGCTTTTCTTTGTAACTAAGTTCTAGGAGGCGTTTCTCCACGAGTATATTATTTGTTACTTTTCCATCTAGTTATTATGCTTGCAACAGGCACATTGTGGTGAAAATAAAAGTTTTCTCTTTTCTTTTAATTAACCTGGTATTGGGTGATGGTGATGTCTTGCTTTGTATTTTAGGACTGAGATTTCCCAAGTGATCTCTCCCCTGATTTTACCACCACTTGGGTGGTGGCAGCAGAAGTTTTATTCCCAAAACCTAGGGTTTTAAGATTTTGGGGGGGGAGTTTTCTACCAAAGCCTGGTAGATAAGGTTTTGGGGTACAGTTGCTGGCCCCCAATTCTGGATTTATCGTGCCAGAGTGGGGAAGGAGCCATGACATGGTGGCAGCGGTTCACATGGCGAGTGAGTGCACGGCAAGCTAGTGCGTGGTCGATTCACACCCCAGCTTGCCAGGCACTAAATCTCTGTGTGGACAAGCTGTGGAGAGCCAAGAAGCCTAGAGCATTTTTACAAGTCGCTGGGATGGGATTTTAGCGGAGATAGAGGCAGGAACAGTAGAGATGCGGGGGTGGGGAATGTTGTGGGAGGACGCTCAGGGGAGCGAAGTGCAGCTGTGAGGGCGAGGTGGCTGGGATTTCTTCTTTTGTTGTCTTAAAATGCTTAAGTGTGGAGGAAGGACTGTCAAACGCTGCCAGAGGAACAGCTCTGAAGATTG
Organism: Pelodiscus sinensis; assembly: GCF_049634645.1. Classification (NCBI taxonomy): domain Eukaryota; kingdom Metazoa; phylum Chordata; order Testudines; family Trionychidae; genus Pelodiscus; species Pelodiscus sinensis. The sequence goes on along the minus strand of NC_134730.1, from coordinate 23,076,790 downwards.
CAGCTCTCTCCCTCTTTGCATAAAGCGTGATTCCTAGTGGTGAAGGGGGAAACACATCTGTAATGGGGCCAGGCCCGAAGGCCAAAAGGGCCATAGAGAAGTCCTCCCAGCAGGCTAGAGTGGCTCCAGCCAATCAGGAGCCAGGAGAGCCTACAAAAGGACCTGCAGGGCTAGTGGCCTCTCAGTTGCAGCCCAGACCTGAAAGGGAGAGGGTCAGGGGTGGCTGGTTGGCAGAACCAGGAACAGCTCCCACTAGAGAGTTAGTGAGAGTGATGAACTGAGGTAAAATCTTGAGCTAAGAGCAAGAAACTGTCTCCAGGAGGAAAGGCCCTGGAGGCACCGCTCGCTCCTGAGTGAGGAACCAAACTGTGAGAAAAGGGACACCAGGATGGACCCCTGGTAGGCCAAATGGGGGCGCTCACGGGAAGTGAGTGCCACCCGTTACACCATCCAGCGGCCCATCCAGTCCTCAGCTTTCTCCTGAAACTCTGGGCTGATTACGCTGCGGACTGGCGAGTTGGAGGAAGGTTTGTCCGCTGGGAGCTGGGCTGAGGATCAACAAGTCACTGCCACAAAGCTGCAGGGAGAGGTGGTGGCTTTGGGGGCCTCGCTCTAGGAGAAAGCCAAGTGCCCAAGAAGGAAGTTGCCTCCTAACGGTGTCGTGCCTTTGGGAGGGCCCAGCTGCTCTTTCAGAATCCGTGTGTTTAAATCACAGCTCTTGGGTGTGAATTCAGTACTAGGAAAAGCAAGCGGCAAGTACAACTGTCTAGAGCCAGAGACGACGGGCATTATCCTGCAAACCCAGCAAAACTCCCATGAGCCTTTTGGAGAGGATGGGGATTGTATGTTCTGTATTGTGCTCATCTTTCCATTCACCCCAGATTCGGTGTGCTCAGTGGCTCTCAACCCTTTCCATGCCGTGAGCCCTTCAGTATGGTGCCCCTGGCACCATATGCTCCCCCCCCCCCATGCAATTTGGACTCGCCTCCTATGTAGCAGGGATCCCCCTCTAGCGTAGCAATTTGGGAGAGGCAGGAGCCATGACCTCTGACACCTGCTTGTGGCCCTCAAATTGGGAACGTAGCAGGTGGCTGAACTTCCCCCGGAGGGCTCACTATGCCGGCCTCTTCAGCTCGGTGCCACGTTACCTCTTGCGGCAGGGCCAAATTAAGGTCGCTCCTCCTGCTTCAGAAACAAACCCACGTGTCTTGTGAAAGGCTGGCTCCCTGCATCCCTGGCTCTCCCGGAGTGCCTCATGGCAATCAATGCAATGGGCATTGGGGGAGGACAGGCCTCATTCCTAGACGTCAGCCGAACCCTCTGGAACCCTTTCCCAATGGACCCTGCCCAGCACTGAGCGGGAACGGGGGTGGCATTACAGCCCAGAGAGAGCGGAGAAGAGCTTTGATTTTAGTCTGAAGACCTGCTGTGTCAAAATCATTCACGACTTTATTGCCAAGCAACTTTTAATTTACTCTCTCTCCTTCTCTCTCTTTCTCTTTCCCACCAGTGATTTGTCTCTCCTGTGTGTGGCATGCCTGCCTGTCTCTGAGACCCGGGAACTGTTGTGCTGTAGAAGATGAGGGCATCGCAACTTCCATGGAAGCCGCCTTCCACCCCTTGTGCTGGCATCCTCCGTGTCTGTCAGAAACATCCCCCCCGGGATAATAAATTTTGGGGTGGGGGAAGTGGCTTTAATTTAGATTATTTTTCTTTCTGATCTAAAGCCAGGTCTACACTAGACCCAGCAGCTCGGCTCGAGGTACGCGCTCCCAGCTATGTAGAATATGTAGCTGGAGCTGGTTTACCTTAAGCCGAGCTTGGAGGCTTCTCCCACAGTGGCTGTGTCTAGATTGCACCCCTCTGTCGAACGAGAGATGTAGATTAGGCTTGTCAAAATTGCTAATGAAGTGGGGATTTAAATATCTCATACTTCATTAGCATAAACATGGCCGCTGTTTTTTTTTTCAACACATGAGCTTTTTTGAAAAAACCCCCGGCAGTCTAGCTGAGATGGGGATCTGTCGAAAAATAAACCCTTTTTCAAAAGATCCTGTAAACCTCATTTTTTGAGGAATACAGGATCTGTCGAAAAAGGGTTTATTTTCCGACAGTTCCCTGTCTAGACTGCCATTTTTTTTTTTTAAAGAAAGCTCCATGTTGAAAATAAGCGACGGCCATGTTTATGCTAATGAAGCGTAGGATATTTAAATCCCTGCTTCATTAGCAGTTTCGATGTGCTTGATTTGCATTTCTCTGTCGACAGAGGGATGCAGTCTAGACGTAGCCAGTGGGAGGCCGACAGGAGCCAATGATCCCATCAGCTTCCCTTACGCCTGGCAAGAGCAGGAGTACCAGCGGGGGCCTTAACTAGACATGCTAAATCAAACTCCGATAGATCACTCACAGCAGTGGCGCTCTTCTGCGGCATGAAGCGTTGGCCTTAAATCAGCTGCCTCAACCATCCTCATACCTCTACAAATGGCATAGTTGAACCAGCACTTGTTACCTCTGAAGGGTTTACTTCTGATTATGTCTCAGGGTTCCTCAGGAAGCTCAAAAGTTCCCATGATACATGAACTAGCTTGGTTGGAATAGAGCGGTAGTTTGCCGAAGAAGATACTTTCTAAGGTAGTAGAAGTGCTGTGGTTTTCAGTCGGTCCTATGGGAATGAGTCGTAGCGGATGATTTTTCTGCCCTGCATGGTTTGGATCTGCAAGAAAGACAACACGTAGAAATGTGAGGAATCTCTCTGTGTCTTCAGTGGTGCTAGTTAGCTGGCAGCACCAAGTCAGAACAGGAAATGTGTATAAACACAGGTGAATGTTAGCCCCCATATATAGTATGCCATCAGATCTCACCTGACGTGGCATTGAAAGACGCAGGCGTTTTCCCATTGACTCCCCTGGGCCCAGAATCAGGCCCAGTGTCACAGACACAGGATTGCAGATCTTAACTATTTAATTTTGAGCAGAATAACCCGCCCTTTGATAATGAGTCTGCAGCCCAGACTCAAGCAGAGCTCCCATTGTCTTCAAGTTTTCCTGTACTAATCAGTTGGTATCATGGGAGCTTTAAACTCCAAGCCTTGAATGCTGTGGACACCCACTGATTTCCATTGGAAATGGAAGGCTATTGGATCCCACACGAGTAAAAATCATATTGCACTCTTGAGTGGCTGCGTTTCCCCCTTGTGTTAGCCTCACTCTCATTCACATCAGGTCTTACATGTACCTCGTAGGGAATCGTTCCCATTGGTGCAGAAATTGTTTTTGCTTTTCCTATTAGCCTGTTTGTTTCAGCTGAGGTTGTGTTCACTGCAGCAGGTCAGAGCTCTTCATATGTCCAATGGATGTCTCTGAAAAAGACCTCCTGCTGCTTAGCATGTCATGCTGGTTAGCTCTATTAGTTTGCATTAGCATTATGCTGCTCGCATTTGTGTTAACGACTTAACATGGTGGCTATGGGTTGCTCTGTTGCATATCCCATAGTCACTAAGGTGGTGAGTTTTATCTCATCAGGAAACAGCTGGGCTGTGTCTACACTGGGCCACTTATTCCGGAAAATCAGCCGCTTTTCTGGAATAAGCTGCGAGCTGTCTACATTGGCCCTTGAATTTCCAGAAAAGCAACGATGCTCTACTGTACAAAACACTGTTCCGGAAAAGGGCCAGTGTAGACAGTCCAGTAGTCTTTTCCGGAAAAAAGCCCCGATCGCGAAAATGGCAATCGGGGCTCTTTTCCGGAAAAGCGCAGCTACATTGACCACAGACGCTTTTCCGGAAAAGCAGCCTGCCAATATAGACGCTCCTTTTCCGGAAAAACTGAAAACGGAATAGTATTCCGTTTTAAGCAGTTCCGGAAATTCATGCCAGTGTAGACACAGCCCTGGGGTTTAGCTAAGTGCACATTGTCTCCCTCTGTAGATGTAAAAAGGTGCTGTGTGCAGCTGTAGCTCTCTGATCGGAGCCAGCAAGCGTGGTGTTGGTGGTCTGAGGGGAGTACGCAGAAGTCAGGAGAAAGCAGAAGGAATTAATTCTTTTTGGGGGGTGGGCCAGAGGGGGTCTGGCCCCTGGACTGGATTTGTTGTGTAGGGCATATGTATATGACTCACATGGCATGGACAAATTCTGAATAATGGATGGTTTCATTTAAGAGAGAAGCATCAAACCGCATGTCTGCAAATGTAACCTTTCAAATGGTATTACTCCAGGGCAGCAATATTGATGCCAAGCCTAAATGAAGGGCTCACTCCTTCATCCCCTTTGCAGTCAAAAGTCCCATGAATGGCTATTGGCGTGTTGCCTGTGGAAGGCAGGCAGGAACTAGCGGAAGGCAATCCCTTTGCTCCTGCAATTAGCCTTCAGTAAGACCATGGCATTAGACTTTGAATCAAGTTTGCAAACATTGGGGTAGCAAAGAAATGTCCTGGGATTGCTGCCTCAGATTTGAGACATAGATCTGAACTTGTAAGTCCTGCCTTGGCCTACGAGCACTAGATGGGAGAGATTGCGTGTGACCATCTGTATGAATAACCATTCCGGCTACAAGGCGGTGAAGCCCTTCAGACCTTTTCTAAGAGTATAGGTTTATTGTAATGTCTCTCCTTGTCTCTTGAAGGATTACTAGAGACCCCTCTTTGTTCTTTACAAGCTATAGCCTATGTTAGCAGACTCTGGCTTTGTATATCACGGAGCAGGGCATGACAAAATGCAGTCTGGGTCTTACTCAAAGGAAGGTCCACGTTAAGGTACGCTTTCCAGAAAGAAATGTGGTGGAAAATGGTTCAACATATTTGATTTTGATGATCTGCGAGGAGGCCTCTTTGAACTGGGTTTGGTGCTGTGTTTGGTAGCCTCAGTCAGTTTTCCAGTGTTCTCAATTAGGAGGTTCTAATATCATGCAAACGGAACTGCTGTGAACAGCTAGGTGTGAAAAAGCCAGCAGCCGATCTGCATTGGGGCCTTCCCGGCTGAGCGGCACAGGGACTAGAACAAGGTGGGAGAATTCCCATCTGTCCTCAGTACAGATGCAGCTGCCAAGCTCAAGGCTGAGGTTCTCTGGCAGGGATTTCCCTATACCCCCCCATGAGGGTGTATACCCCCTGTGAATTTCCCCAACACCCCCCCCCCCCCGTTTTGTGAACTATGGTGCCATACAGCCCACCTTCACCCTCATGGTGTCACCCCTCATCAGCCCTGACACCCTCCTTGTAAATTTGAAACCCCCCCCCCCAATTTCAGTTCCTAGGGAGGCTACTGTTCACTGGTGAGCCTTGCGGGAGGACACACACTAGTGCTGCTGGTCTTGTCAGTCCTGGACCAGCTCAGTGGACTTGGATCTGTAGGGTTGTCATGCCCGCATTTTTTGGCCAATGCTAGCCTCCCACAAAGCAGTCCATGTCACTGATTCTCCCACAGTGTTAATTAGATGGGATAAGTCTGAGCGGCAGCTCTGAAGATCACTGAGGACAGCTTAGCTGCATACTTGTAATGGGGAAGTCGGTGCTAAAAAGCAAGGTTTTAGATCGGGTTGAGGAACCTCAGACCCAGGGATATTTTGCAGCCGCTGACTTGCCTGGATCCGGCTCCCGAGGCTCATGGGGCGCCTCCCCCCAGCACTGAGGAGCCCAGTGTTGGCACGCCAGCCTCCCTGCTGCCCGAGAGCATGAAAAATCTACTAGGCTAGGCCCACCTAGGCGCTGGTATATGAGGGAAAGGTGGGGAGTGTCTTTCTCCTCAGTTGGTGGCCACAACAATGAGGATTTGGGGGTTGTTGTTTTTTTTTTTGCCTTCTCACTTGTGTGCGGTTCCTGACCCAAAAAAGGTTCCCCACCCCTGTTTTAGAGGCTTGCCTGGAAGATCCCTGTCTTTACCTGCCTTTTCTTCTCTCTCCCCCAGTTTATTCAAGACAAGGTAACTGCGCTGCGCTTCAAAGGCAGCTGCCTGAATAAACACCCTGCAGTTAATTTCTTGCCTTCAATTGCTTGTTCATTGGTGGATGACATATAACACAGTTGGAGCGATTCAACTCACAGTTTAAGCACCTTTGCACGGCAGATATTGTTTCTGCGGCTTTTTAATGGTGCTGTTTACATTTTGCAATGTATTCTTGTCTCCTTTCACTGATCTTGAATGATCTAATCTGTGTCTGCTAAATGTATCTACTTTAGCGCCATTAGAATAACCCTGTAATTGACTGCACATAGGCTGTGATGGAGTGAGCAGCCCTAGACAATATATACATCTAATGGAACCACATAGAGTGTATAGATGCACTTAGCATTGACGATACCCTGATTAGATGAGTTGCTTGCCTGTATTTGTTTTTAATTGTAATGAGGATTAAACATGAGAGAGGTGCCCAAGAGGGAATCCTGAAACTGCATTTTCTTCTTTTAAAGAGTACTTTTCAGCACCCACCCACCTTTAATATTTTTGCTTCTTTTACAGAAAAAAACCATTGATGTTTATAGAAGAGAGGTAATTTGACCGTCACTTCTTTGTCAAGATGAGGTGTTTGTCTGTTGTTGGAATTTGTGCTGCATGAGTGCTCCCAAAATAAGTGCTTCTCATACACAGGTCATCATGGTTCCTGCCGCCAATAGCTGTCAGCCTAATGCATTTTCAAGAAAACACTCTGCGTGCACTGCTATCAATGCTAGCAAGAGTGGGAAAACTCTGAGTGGGACTAGATAATGGGGTAAAAACACTCACACCATTGCTGAACATCGGTGGAACTTCACCAGTGGTACAGCCATGATGGGAAATACCCCCAGAGTTGCCAGCGTAGAAACAACTAAATAGCAATGATAATTGCGCACCTCCATCCGCCAGATCAGCAGTGCCATTGTAGCCATTATGTCGTTATTACAGAGCATGGGGAACTGCAGCTAATTACTTGCATGTGATAGAACATTTTCGTGACATTTGAAAAACCCCAATGAAAATAACTGTGGTGATAAAATAATTCAGTGACTCTGGGCCTTCATGGGCACCCACATGTTAGGAGAGATGCTGGAATTCTTGTCACTGTTCTGCTACCTTGCAGAAGGGGGGAGCAGATGCCCAGCTTTGACCCAAATGACTGCAGTTCTGCTAACTACAAAACCTATCTATGCCTCTTAGATCATGTACTACCAGCAAGCCATCATGAAGTCCACAGTGAAATCTTCCGTCTCCCTCGGAGGGTAAGTTCTGATTCCCTTATGCTTCCTTATTCCCTAATTAGTCTTAAATTCTCTCCCGTTAATGAGCTGATTAACCTATTTACTCTGACAGCTGGTGCAATCGATAGCATGGCCGCACACAGTGCTCTCCGGGCGCAGTATCTCTAGGCAGTGTAATCACTGGATTGGAAACTGGGAAGAAAACCAAGGGCACCCATAAAGCAGAGAAGGCTCCAAGACCCCGTCCCAGCATGAAAAGCCAGTTCTCCAGTGGGAGCTTGGCCATAAACTTATATGGGACCAGGATCAGGTCGTTAGTTAATATTCCAGTGTCCCAGGGTGGACTCACCACCACGGCGCCTCCTGCCTGTAGCCCTGGGAATTAGTTTTTGTCTGCTCGCTGGATGCCTCCCTTTGGCTGGGGTCTCCCTGTTTCCCTCTGCAGTCCGGACCTGCTTCACTCTTGGGCCACGGTGTCCTCTTCAGGACACTGCCCTCCGTCAGGGCCCACTCCAGTCTGTTTTGGCTCCCTTCTGTGGGGATTGATCAGTCTCTGCACTCCAGGGTCAGGGAACACTCAGTTCCCCTCCCAGGGAACACGCACTTCCCCTGTACCCTCCTTGTTTCAGTGCCCCACTGTCAGTCTTCATCTAGCCCCTGCCTCTGGGGCAGACTGCAGTCTGTCATGGCCACTCACCATTGGCAAGGGGGTGCGGACCTGCTGCCTTGGCCTATCCTGGCTGGCTCTCTGCAGCCTTCCTGCACTCAGGTCTGGCCTCAGGCCCTGCAGCTGGGAAGTTTGCCTAGCCAGCGCTTCCCCAGCCCTGCCTGCCTCCCCCAATACTGCAATATTTCCAGGAAGCCTCCTGCTTCCCAAGTAGCCAGGTCCCTCCTGCTCTCCAACAAGAGTTCAGTCCTCCCCTTTCACTCCAAGAGCCCTTCTTTATATAGCCCCCAGCTGGGCCCTAATTAGCAATAACTGCCTCAGCTGGGGCTTCGCTCGCAGCCCTTTCTCAGGGCTGGGTTATGCCCTGAAAGGGCCAGTGCAGGGCAGATGCCCTGTCACATCCAGTTGCAACCCAGGGAAACATTGAGCAGGGACTAAGGGGTAGGTACCCTGTCATATTCATCACCACGCTCGGTGCTTCGACAGGGAGTCAGTATCATCGGCCAGCATCCACGACTAGCGAGGCTGAAGGACCATGAATGTAGTTCTGGGTTACGTTCAAGTTCTGGGTTAAGAGGAAAGAGTTAGTTGGGAAAACCGAGCGGAACAAAGCAGCATCACAAAAGAAAAATCTTTGCCCGCTCAGCCCTCCAGCGGAGTCGCACAGCCTGGTGTGAATCACTCACAACCCCTTCTGGGGCACACACTGAACAGGGGCCGAGGTCCCTCTGCATCTGTCTCCCCACGCTGCATGAGAGCGGTGCCTGCAGGGCTTCCTATCCCAGAGACAGCCTCCTTGCCCGTGCCTTTTCAAACCAAAGAGCCAAACTACATCACGATTCAGAACTAGTGGTCAACAAAGAGCCGTATAAAAACGACCATTTGCAGTCGTTTATCATTGCCATAATGATTACTCATAGCATAAATGGAACCTTGTACTCACAGACTTTATTTGGTGGGACTTCTGCTGCTGCATCTTCTTGCACATTTCTTTGAAATTGACATCATAACAGGTCAAATCCTGCTTCTTGCACATTCAGGCTGTCTTTTGTCAATCTTATGGCAGGGAGCCGGCGGTGCAGGAGTCTGGGTTGGGGTGTATGATGGACTCAGGGAACAAGATTGGGGTGTGTGGGAGTGTAGGAGTGTTATGGCAGAGGGCTGAGTATTTGGGGGTGCAGGAGTTTGGGGGTGTGGGGGTGCTGGAGTTTGGGGGTGTGGGGGCATGAAGGGCTCAGGGCAGGAGGTTCTGGTGTATGATGGGCTCCAGGTTGGAGTGTGGGGGGGTGCAGGAGTGTTATAACGCTGCGGCCAGATGGGGGCTGGGCCCCAATTGGGGGCTTATTGGCCAGGCTTCATTTTTAAATAAAGTAAAATATTATGTGCAACACAAAAGGTTTCAGCATTGCATTTATTTATGCCAGAGGTGGGGAACCTTTTTTGGGTCAGGGGCCACACAAGCGAGAAGCAACGAAACCAAACAAATACACAAAAAAGCCCTCCAAAAACCTCCAACCCTCACTCATGTGACCCCCAACTGAAACACCTCACTCTCCTGGTGCTCCAACCCCATGGTGCAGGAAGGGACAGGGAGGACTGAAGTTCAAGGCACCAGGCCAGATTTAGTTTTTTGGGGTTCCAGGGTTGGTGGGTTTTGTGCCCCTCCCCCCGCCTCTGGGGTGGAGCAGAAAATGAGGAGCAGCGGGACAGGGCTAACAGTGAATGGGATAGGGATGGGGGTGCAGGATCTGGGTAGGAGGTAGGGTGCTAGAGCAGGCTGGGAGTAGGGTGTCCGGCCAGGGGGCAGGAATGGGTTGGGTACAGGGTGTCTGGGGGTGTGGAGAGTATTCAGGCTGTGGGGCTGCAGGAGGGAGAGAATTTGGGGGGCTATGGAGGAAGGGCAGGGAAAGACAGCAGAGAACCCAAGTCCTGTCCCATGATCCTTACACATGGAGGCCACCATTCCTATCACTGGGCGGATGCACTCCGGGGAGGATTCTTTCTGCCCCCTGCCCTGCAGCCCACCTGGTACAGAGCCATGACCTGGGAGAGGATTTCCCCACACGTGTTTGAAATGGTCACCTGCTTGAGGAAGGCCTGGAAGGAAGGCACTGCAGTCTAGTGGCTACAGCAGGGGAAAGGCCCTTAGGAGTTCTTGTTCAGGGCCTGCCTCTGCTTCTGTCTCCCCTCTGTGGTGGCATCAGTCTCTCTGTGCCTCCGTCTGGGAATTGGAGCTGACGGCACTGGCATAGCTCCCAGGGGCGCTGTGCTGCTTAATCGGCCGACACGTCACAGAGTGACTAGCCCCGTCTCTATACTGGGCCAAACCCAGTTTCCTCAGCTGTGAGCCAAGCTCAGAGATCAGGCCTGACTCGAATCCGTATTGGTTAGGGCAGAATCAGTCTCCAGACAACACAGAATCCTAGAACTGAAAGGGGCCTGGAGAGGTCATTAAGTCCAGTCCCCTGCCCTCACGGCAGGACCCAGTACCATCTAGATCAGGGTGGGGAACCTCTGACCCATGGGCTACATGCGCTTCATCAGGGTTAGCTGCTGGCGGGCTGCAAGGTGGTTTGTTTACGGAGTGTCCGCAGGCACAGAGTCTGGCCTGCAAGTTCCCCGCCGCGATCTAGACTCTCCCTGGCAGATGTTTCTCTAATTGGCTCTCAAAAATCTCCAGAGATGGAGAGTCCACAACCCCCCCTAGGCAATTGATTCCAGTGCTTCACCACCCTGACAGGCAGGAAGTTTTTCCTAATGTCCAACCTAAACCTCCCTTGCTGCAATTTACGCCCATTGCTCCTCATCCGAGCCTCCGAGATGGAGAATATGCCCACGTGAGAGTATTTTATTGATCCAGGAGGCGCTGGAAAGCCTGGATCGTTAACAGGACAGTGCAATGTAACCTGAGCAGATGAGTTTAGATTTGTAGCTCAATTAGAATATATGGATTAAACTGAATTATGTGAGTGCTGAATGCCAGGGCATTTCCACTGAGAAGATAGTATCAAGCATGCTGGTGTCAAACCGCAGTCTGCTTTGCGCAACAGCATCTTATCACTATAGGACCCATGCCAAGGAGTCTATTCGCATCACAGCTTTGGCCAGTGCACACCCAGCTTTGAACATACAAGAGCAGCTTAGCCTGGGATGAATTTAAACACAGAAACCTAGACAAATTTTTCAGAAGTGAGGGGGGAAAAAACCTGCCTTTCGCCGGGTGTCAATGAAATTGGTTGTAATGGTAAGTCCAGCTGGTCCCTGAACTCAAGGTGGGACATTAAGTGTTTTTCTACTTTGCTCCTGCAAGAGCAGAAGAGCTTTTGTCTTCACAGAGAAAACGGCTCAAAATGCTCTGCAGAGCAATGAGCTGGACAGTCGCCGTGGGCAGGAACATGGTAGCCAGCATGTGCATGCTCCACCATGACCCATCCCGTAGAAGGGAACCCCCTGGGGCAAAACAAAAATGTCACGTTTTTAGCAAGGAAGCTGCTCAGGGCCCTTTTTGAAGTCTCCCCATAGCCCCTCTGGATGCCAGTCCAGGTTCCTGCAACATCTGTTTTTCTTCCTGTCTGCTACCTTCTGCTCTCTAATGGGTGTCCTATCAAAGCAGCCAATGGTTGGACAGAGACTGAGCTCCAGGTTCTATTCCCTTGTCTGCTTCCGACGTCACTGCAGGACATCGGGTGTCTTAAATGCCGCTCCCAAACTCTGGGACCCTCCCACCCCAAATCAATGGCTGCTTTTGAAAGACAACATAGAGGGCCACCTTTGGTGGGTGATCTTGTTGGGAAAAGATTCATTGCTCTTTTGAATGGTCCTTCATGCCCGGAGATCCCATTCAGGATCCAGACCCCTGCATGCACTTAAGCCACATCTTCATTCCGCAATCGATCTTCTGGAGTTCGATTTAGCGATTCTAGTTAGGACTCGCTAAATCAAACTCAGAGGACGCCCCCACCAGCGTCCAGAACTCCTGCTCTTGTCAGGAGTAAGGGAAGCTGATGGAACCGTTTGTTCCCATCAGCCTACTGCTGAGGGGATGCTACCAAGTTTGGTTTAAATGAAGCCAAGCTGCTAGGTCTAGTGTGGACCTGGCTTTAGGAAGAGGCCCAAGTCCTTTGTAAATAGTTGTCTTAGGTTTACAAACATGCTGGTTGAAATGCTGCCTGCAGCTGATCACCTAGTTCATCTGAACTATTTTCAGGATCGTGAAGTACAGTGAACAGTTCCTCTCCAATGACCCCATCATGTCTGGATGCCTCCCCAGCAATCCCTGGATAACCGATGACGCGGAGTTCTGGGAGCTCAATGCAAAGCTGTATGTATTTACTCCCCCACCCGCTTGTGGCCGTTATGTTGCTGGAGATTGAAAATGAGGAAGCATTGCTGTAATCGTGCTATCCGTTCTCCTGTGAGAAGTGTGGCTTTCCTGTGCATGATGTAGCTTGACAGCGAAGTGGTCAGCGATCCTCTGTCAGGGTTGACATCTGAACTCGCTGCATCATCTGCTTTCTCTCGAGGTGTGGTCTTCCTGAACGGTGTGGGAGTTTTAAAAGTCATACCAGGCCTATTCTGTGGGCCTGATTCTGTTTTTGGATGAGTGTAAGAGGCTCCCCTTCACCCAAGAGCAAAATTTGGCCCATTACGATCAAGGTAAAGGTTGAACCTCTCTAGTCCAGCACTCTCTAGTCCAGCGCCATGTGTGGTCCAGCATGATTTTCGTTAGCCGGATATCCACTTTTCATGGGTGTGGCCAAGTTTCCTGTGGTGCCATAAAGTTTGGTTACAGCCACTGTCCTGGGTCTCAGTGTTCTGTGCTGTTATTTAGCTCTAATGTACCCCTAAATGTCTTCTAATAGCCCAGGAAGCAGTGGAAGTGTTGGTAATGCTGATAGACAGTATTGACCTCCTGTGGTCTGGAAAACTCTCTGGTTCGGCACCGGTCAGGTCCTGAGGTGTGCCGGACTAGAGAGGTCCAACCTGTAGCATAGCTCAGCTAAATTATGGGCATGGACCCCAGTTCTCAGGTCTATAGGCAGGCAAAACTTCCCCAAGAGATTTCTTTGCCTAAGGGCCAAAGCACCCTGATTCAAACACTATGGCTATGTCTACACTGGCACCTTTTTCCAGAAATGCTTAAAACGGAACAGTTTTCCGTTATAAGTATTTCCGGAAAAAGAGTGTCTACATTGGCAGGATGCTTTTCTGGAAAAGCCCTTTTTCCGTAAAAGCGTTCGTGGCCAATGTAGATGTGCTTTTCCGGAAAAAAGCCCCGATCGTCATTTTCACGATCGGGGCTTTTTTGCGGAAAAGACTACTGTGCTGTCTACACTGGCCCTTTTCCGGAACAGTTTTCCGGAAAAAGGACTTTTGCCTGAGTGGGAGCAGCATAGTTTTTCTGGAAAAGCAGCTGATTTCTTACAGTAGATCGTCAGTGCTTTTCCGGAAATTCAAGGGGCTAATGTAGACAGCTCGCAGCTTATTCTGGAAAAGCGGCTGCTTTTCCGGAATAAGTGGCCCAGTGTAGACACAGCCTGTGTGTCCTAGGAATCTCTTCCCTTGCCAATGCTCACAGGAACTGGTCAGTTAAACTGGGTACACGCAAGGCTGGTGACAGACTTCATTGGGCCCCTGGGCAAAGTGGGAGGGGCTTGGCTCTGTGCCCCTTGGGAAGGGGCGGGGCTAGCTGTTAGCCTCCTACACCCAGGCCTCAGTGCTGCTCGAACCATGCTTCGTGGGATTTAAAGGGCCTGGGGTTTCAGCTGCTGCTGTTCCGGGCAATTGCCCCCTTTGACTGCCCCCACTGGCGGCTATGGGTACATGGCGGTACTGCGTTGCTGAAGGAGCACAGCAGCCGCAGCTCTGGCAGCCTCCTGTCCAGATGGGCATTTTGTGTTGGTTTTGAATCTCACACCAGTGTAAATCAGCAGCAGCATATTAATGATGCAGCACCAGTATAAAGCCGGTGTAAATCAGAGCAGAATCGGCCCCTCCGAGTCTCATTCCTGATCCCGCTGCGCCCAGGGCGATTTAATTGCCGCTTACCTAATGGGCTGACCTGGCAAGCTCGTTACGGCAGAGCGGGGAACTCTCCTGGCACGCCAGCCAAGGGCGCGCTGCTTTTAATGAAATGTGTGGCTCCAATCCGGCAGTGAGCTGACTCCAGCGGGAAACAGTGGTGTCTGTGTTGAAATCTTTGCAGAGTGGAAATCCCTACCAGGATGCGTGTGGAGCGATGGGCCTTTAATTTTAACGAGCTGATCAGGGACCCGAAAGGCCGGCAGAACTTCCAGCTCTTCCTGAAGAAAGAATTCAGTGGTGGGTCTGTGTCCCTGTGCCTCCCCGTTCAGCCCCTCTGCGTCACTACGGCACATTTCCAATCCAGTGGGGGCAGCTCAGGGGCTATTTTTAGAAATCTTATAACCGGGTCCTACGCAATAATGGGAAGGCCTAGAGGAGCTGGGCTGTGGAGTCAGTGCATGCAATACCATCTAGTGGCAGAGGACGGAAAACACAGCAGCAAAGAAACCACTCCGCAAAGAGAGTTTGTTGCTGGAGCCCCTGCAAATTGACTGGTGTTTAAAAACAAAAGAAGATTTGTGTCAATGTTACAGGCACTTAGGGTGAAATTCATCTTTGTGCAGAGAGCCCTCAAACGGATGTAACTGTCACAATCCGGGTTTCAGGAGCATGTCCAACAAATATCGAATCGTGTGAATTCAATGTCGAGTTTTTAATTTCGCTTCCCCGCTGTTTTCTTTGTCTCTCTCCTGCTCTTGTAACGGATCCCTCGTTGCTCAGGAGAGAATCTGGGATTCTGGGAAGCCTGTGAGGACCTGAAATATGGCGACCAATCCAAAGTCAAAGAAAAAGCAGAAGAAATTTACAAGTGAGTGTGAGGACTCCTGGGTTTGCAGCCAACCTTCCTGATGTGTGGCTATCCCCATCCTGGCCTTGTTCCGTTCTCCTGGGGGAATAGCGTAGTCCTGAGTATCGGCCAGGATTTCCTTTGTGAGCCGGCCAGAAGCACATGTGGGAGATCGTCCCTGTCAATGTGCCCATTCATCTTTTCCAACCCTGTGTGGATTTTTTCCACTCACGTGCAGCATAAATTTTGTGCGCACCGAGGAATGTGTGAAGGTGCACCACCAAAATAATCCGCTGGGTGCCATCTGAACCTTTCCTGAGCAGCTGCACAAGCGCATGACTCACAGGGGACACTGGTCCCAGTGTGAGGAGGATGCTCCTTTACATAAAAACTAACAAACATTATTTTGTTATAAAGCAACTTCCCCCCCTCACCCCCCATCTATCCAAGTGGCTCATACAAGGAAGCGGGCTAGTCTGATTGGGAGACAAAACCTCTCAGTTAAGTCTTATTCTGTGCCATTCAGCCTCCCCTTCCCGGTCGGGAGAACAGGAACAGTATTATGTCTGTACGTCTCCTTAGCCTTAGGAGGCCTCATTAATCAATATTTGTGAAAGTACATAGAGCTTTCCAGAGGAGAGACCCTCTGTGAGGGCCAACCCCAAAGCCTGCTGGCGTCTGGGGGGAGACAGCCCCACAGCGGGCTTTGAAGCAGGTCCTGAGTGCAAAACATCGTTAATCCTCAGAGGTGATCCCGTGGCGTGGGGAGGCCCTGCCCCTTCCATGCCCACGAGAGCCCAGACCACCCCCCTCAGGGTGGCCACTGCTGGCCCCTGCCTACCTCCCGCCACATGTGGCCACTGACCCTTCCTCCCTCCCTGTCCTCAGGCTTCCCCGGCCCCAGAGAGCCAGCAGGCCGCAGCCCCAGCCTCTGCAGGGGGACTCTGGGGGAGCATGGGCGTGGCCAGGTGAGGCAGTGTGGTAAGGCAGTGCCAAATTGCCCCCCTCCTGTTCAAAGCACGTGGTGTCTGGTTGTACCTGAGGCGCTCATTACTGCCCATGGGTGTGAGAGAGCCACGGCTCAGGTCTGGCTGGCAGTTGGAAGCACATTTTTCTTTCCCTCCGTGGACGCTCAACAGCCTCCATGAGTGCTCCCCTCATGACCTCGCCCGTTTCTGGTTTCAGACTCTTCCTGGCTCCCGGGGCGAGGCGCTGGATTAACATTGATGGCACGACCATGGGCATCACCGTCCGGGGTCTCAAGCACCCTCATCGCTACGTTTTAGATGCGGCGCAGACTCATATTTACATGCTCATGAAAAAGGTTTGCAACTGGCTTACGCGCCCTGAGGGCGTCCCCGGCGTGTCTGTGCCTGTCCGGGTCCCGGCGTGCTAGCTACCGTGGCTCCCAAAGTCTCCTCTGTGTGAAAGGAGGCAACTTGCTGCCCTGCAGCGGGAAAGAAATGGCTGATCCCTTCGCCATCTGGTTAGCGGATAGACGTCAGGGCTCTGAGCTAGGACAGGGGTTTTCAAACTCGGGGCCACAGCTCGCGATGGCCGCGAGATGCTTTGTTCGGCTGAGCGGCCGCAGGCATGGCAGCTTGCAGCTCCCTGTGGCCACAGTACGCTGTTCCCGGCCAAGGGGGGGGGTCGCGGGAAGTAGTGTGGCCGCAGGAGGTAGTGTGGGTGAGGCCACCACTTCCTGCAGCTCCTGTGGGTCAGGAATGGTGAACCACACCAGGGGGAACTGCGAGCGGCCAGGCCTGCGGACGCTCAGGTAAACAACGCATCTCGCAGCCCGCAAGCAGCTTCCCCTCGCAAGCCATGGCCCAGAGTTTGAAAACCCCCGAGCTCGGAAGTTTCAGTCTGGAATCTAAACTCTGCCACTGACTCACACTGAGCCTTGGACAATTCATTTAGCTCCTGTGTCCCATATTTCCTGTGTGTAGTAGGGACGAGAATATTGTCCTAGACTATAAGGGTATGTCTACACTATCCCAGTAGTTCGAATAGCGGGGGTAATGTAGTCATCCGCAGTTGCAAATGAACCCCGGGATTTGAATTTCCCGGGCTTCATTTGCATGAAGCCGGCCGGCGCCATTTTTAAATGCCGGCTAGTTCGAACCCCGTGCCGCATGGCTACATGCGGCATGGAGTAGCTAGTTCGGATTAGGCTTCGGATTAGGCCAGCGGTCTTCCCTGAATGAATGGGTGCTGGGAGGCCGTATTAGTCAGTGTTTGTCTAGTGCTTTGCAGTGTTCTGCGGGCGCCCGTCGTCGTGGCTGTTCTGTGGGAATTCTAGAGTCTCTAGTCAGTCATTTCGCACCCCCGGATCTAGTCCACCTGGGGCAGGATGCGCATTTTAGTACAGAGCGTTCCCACGCTAGTTGTATCCCGGGATGCCGAACCGCCCCGCAAACGGTGACTTTTGGGCCAAGAACGGAGGGTGCGGTGTTGCCCTTGAAACATGAGTTTTTTGCTCTGAGTTTTCATGCACTTCCCTGGGTCCTGTTGTAGATCTGGTGCTGGAAGCTGTGTTGACTCTCAGATGAGTCTGTGTAATCCATTAGACTATGGGGAGAAGAAATAACACCCCTGCTCAGCCCTCCTCTCATTTGTGATCTGGGCAGTACACTGAGAAAAAAGGGGCATTGGGGGCCAGATTGTCATCCGGGAAAACTGGCTTTGAGGTCAGTGGAGCTGTGCTGTTTTGCACCAGCTGAGGGCAGAGCCCTGCCCTAGATCTTGAATCACACTGGCCCGACAGCGACGGTGCGTCTGCACTGCAGTGAAAGACCCCAGGCTGACATTTCACTCAGGCTGCAGTGTAGATATTTGGACTCGGAGTGGCGCATGGGCCCTGAAACCCCACGAGCCAGGTGGGACTTAGAGCTTAGGGCCGAATGTCTGCACTGCTATTGGGAACCCTGCATCCTGAGCTGTGTGAGCCTGCTTCAGCTGACCCCTGCTCTGAGACTCAGTGCAACGGGGGTTTTATTGCTGGGTCGATGTAGCCTAAGCCCTGGTCTGCACTAAGGCTTTATTTCGAAATAACCCCCTTCAGTCAAATGAATAAGCGGAGCAACCACGCTACCAAACCCGTTGTTTCAAAAAAACAGGCCGCTTATTTCAAAATCTGCTTTCCTCAGGGAATAACACTATTTCCGAAATAGTTATTTAGAGATAGTGCTAGAGTGGACGCTCCGGTGACACTATTTAGAAATAACTACCCCCCAGAGTCAGTCAAACTCATTTCTCCCCAGTGCTTCTCGGGACTCTAATTGGAGGTAGCGCGTCCACATTAAGGGAGCCGGCCTTGGATTAATTTTGAGGCTTCCCTGTAGCGTGGACACGCGAGTTTGAATTCGTTATTTCAGGAGTTATTAAATTGATTTTAGTTCTTTCGAAATTGTCTGCTATTGTAGACATGCCCTAAGACGGTGCTTCTCAACCTTATTTTACAAAGTACCTCTTTAAAAAATGTGTAAGTACCCCAAGTACCTACAGATTTCAGACACACACACTTTTTTTCTACCCTTGCAACACATTTGTTTAAACAACTTAATTGTAGCTGGGCGGGCGATGTAATTTTTGGGTGTAAAAAGTACAAAAATGGTAAAGTGCTGTAAAACTTAAAACAAAAATTCAGTTTTCTCCAAATTTCAGTTGTGGTGATGTACCCCGCAAACTTCTCCCGAGTACCTCTAAGGGTACTCGTACCAGTGGTTGAGAAACACTGCCCTAAGAGACCTTCATTTTAAGCTAGGCTTATCCATCCCTTTAGTTCTGAATTCAACCTTGGGGACTTCATTGCCACCCGGGAAGCAGTTGGTTTGAATGAACAAGTTCTCCTGGGCTGCTGGGCGAGATGACCAATGTCTCAGCCTCATTGGCTCCAGAGCAGCTGGTCTCAGATGATGTTAATTCGGCTGTTTGCTCTCCATAACTACCACTTTCTCTTTTCCCGCTAGTAGGACTCTTATGGTCGCTATTTAAAGTCTCCCATATACAAGGAGATGTTGGCCAAGGCCATCGTGCCCCAAGAGACAGTGAAGAAAAGGCAAGTAAATTGGAGTGTTATTGTGGGTTTGGATTGCACTGGGGATACCAGAAGCCTGAGTTGTAGTGGAATTACGGCGATTGAGACATTTGCTTAATGAAAGCGGGTTTTTCACTACGATGAAGTTGGTGAGCCCCATGGAAAAGGCTCTGACTGTACATAAGCCGATCTGACAAGGGCTAAATCCCTTTTGAGGCTGCATGGGAAGGCTGTGCTTGGTGAACTCATAATATCCTGTCCCCAGGGGGTGCTTTACTTCAGACGTGAGAGAACCTACACTGGGTTAAGCGAGCCCATCCAAAGCCTGTGGGATTTAAGGCAGGATGGGGTAACTATGTTCTCCCCATGGCACTTGTGTGTTGTTAGCGCTCACAGCCCTGCACTCAGGCGGCTGTTTACACAAGCGCAAAGCGGAGTAGAGCAGTAGTGTCTTAACGCTGCTGGCACAAGAGGCAAGTGTCATGCCAACAGAGTCCGGTCGTCTGTGGGTGGAATTGAACCTGGGACCTCTGCAGCTTAGTGTGTGAGCTGCTGCCACATGAGCTAAAAGCCAGCTGGCTTTCAGCTAAGGCAGTGGAGCGGACTCATTATTCTCTCGGCAAGCAGTCTCAGTGCCTCTTGATGGGGCGCTGTCCCACACCCAGAAGCTGTGTGGGTTGCACAAGGCACTGGAAAACTAGGCTCCACAAAGCAGTTTCCACATCCAAACGTTGGCGTCTCCGATCGGCTGCCTCAGCAGTCTCAGGGACATCAGGCAGCCTGGTTTAAGTACAGTTGTCTCATCAGGACAAACTTGCAGTGTCAGAGCCAAAAGAGATGGCTGCTGCCTCAGGACAGGGAACGCTTCTCTCTGTGCCCCGGACACAGCCCATAAACTGGCCTTGCAAGAGCCGTGATCAGAAGGGCTGATCCTAAGCCCATTGAAGTCAATGGAAAGACTCCTGCTAACTTCATGGGGCCAGAGCTGGCTTTAGGCCGATTCGCCTGATTCCCCCAAATCAGGCCCCATGCCTAAAAGGGCCCCACGCCCTAAGCCGCTGTTTTGGCTGTATCAGAGGCAGCAGCACGGGGTACCAGACAGGAGCTAATCTGCAAGGGGAGCCAGTTTAAAAACCAGCTCCCCTCATGGACCAGCTGCCTGTCACTCCATGCTGCTGCCTCTGATACAGAGGCAGCAGCGTGGGGTGGCAGCAGCCCCTGTCTGGGGGGACAGTGTGTAAGGGGAAACTCCTCATGAAGGGAGGGGAGTAATTTGCAGCCAACAGGCAACACTTTTCACTAAAGAAAGCGGTCTGGGTGGGGTTTGAGCATTGATCTCATGGTGTTTCTCAACCTTTTTGATGCCAGGGACTGGCTTGCTGTCATGGTCACCTTACCCATATACAGCTGAGTAGAGCACCCAAAAATGTGGGGCACCGCTGGGTCTTTATGTCTATCCACCCCCCTCTTCCTATCCCTGGTCTGTGGCTCTGCTTCCTCTGGAGAGGATCTAGTAAACTTAAAAGTGAAAAAGCCGGCCAGCGCTATTAGCACATCGAACCAACCTGTGAGAGAGCCATTCAAGTGGTAATGAAGCCATTTAATAGGCATCTGCCAACCCCAGGTCTGTACCATCAGTTTCTGGAGGTTCCATTAGCCTCCAGGACCTTCGTTTGAAATTTGCTTTCATTAGTGTGCTGCTGAAGATGATAAAATCACAGCTCTGACAAATCATCTTCCCCCTCCCCAGGCTGTTGGCTATAGGAGCATTCATTTAATTGAACTGAACAGGGCCCCGTAAATCCTAAGGATGGCCCTGCATGCTGCCTTCTTAAACTGTGTCAGGGAGAGCTCTGGGACCAGTGCCAGTCCATGGATCTGTCATTGAGAAACACTGGTCTAACTACTCCCATGGAAGTCAATGGTGAAGTGCCTGTTGCCTTCGCTAGCAGCAAAGTTAGGCCGACCTGAAGAGCACTTGTAAATATCTCACCCATCATCCCCATCTCCTCTAGCATTATTGACATGATGGCCCCCATCCTAATCCCGTTGCGGTCAGTGACACAACTTTCACTGACATCAATGGTTCAGGATCAGGGTCGGGCTGGATCAACAGGCTGCCATCGCTCCAGCGGGGGACGATTTATCGCGTCTACTGGAGACATGATAAATCAACCGCTGAGCACTCTTTTGTCAACTTCAGTACTCCACCCAAACAGGAAGAGTAAGCGGAGTTGATGGGAAAGCATTAGCTGTCGAGTTACTGCTGAGAAGATACCACAGTGAATAGACCTAAGTATGTCAACTTCAGCTACGCTATTCACAGAGCTGAAGTTGCGTAACTTAGGTTGATGACCCGCAGTAGTATAGATAAGGCCTTAGTTACCTTCTGATGCATAGAGCAAAGGGGGTAATGTGCTACTGCTAGTCCCATAGTTGGAACTAGGAGCAATGACTCCTTTGTTCTGTTGGCAGATTTGAAACGGATTTGTGTGGCTTCAGTCGTTTCACCAAGGCATTGATTGGCCCCCTAGGCTAGTGAGTGGTCCTCCTTCGTCTCAGTGGGCCGCAAGTCTGTCGCAACCAAGACGGTCTCGCAGGACAAGGAAGTTTTGCCGATGGGGCTTGCGCACCTAGAATTTGGGGGGGTGCCGATCGCACCGTAGCAGCACTTTGATTGGCTGCAGAGTGTGTGCCTGGCCCTCACAGCCACTGTTGTGTGCAATTAGCAGGGACCTCACTTCACGGGCCCTTGCTTTATATGTGTCACTTTATAATACCAGTAGGAATAAACTATGTGGATGGAAACCAGCAGAATCTGCAACCCTGCACATGGGCGATAGTAAACAAAATGTCTCCTGTGCTGCACATAGGACCCCTATGGGCCCCAGGTGGCCTTTGGTACACAGGTTGCCCACCGCTGCACTGAGGCCTTGTTTGCTTTTAAAACGTGCATGCTCCATAACCCTCTTTGCCCTGGCACTTTCCTCACTGGTGGAAATGGCCTGTGCACGAATTCACGCTCACAAATCAGGCTCTTTGTCTGTGTCTCTGCGTATCCTCCGAGAAATGGGTGGCATATCACCTGTCTCTCAGGGCTGGTGGAATTCGTAGCCAGCTGCTCTTGGAAAGCATCCTGAGCTTCTTAGCTGAAAGGTGCGATCAAAGTGTCAAGTATCCGCATCATGTGTTCTCTCCTACGTGCCCAGCCTTTGCTCAGAGACAGTGACAGGAGCCCACACGCACACCTAATGCAATAGCCTCAGGGATTTAGTGTAACAGGCTGTTTCTGTAATTGGCATTTCTTCTCTACCCGGGGCCATCTGGATGCTCAGGGATTTCAGCCCAGGAGCTTATTGCTTGGTGACTTACTGTGTTACTTGCTATATGTTGAAAATGAATGTAGTTTGGAACTAAGGAAATTCGGGGGCATAGGTGACTCGTGGTAGCATTCAGGAAGTGCACCCCCCCCGTATCCGCAACAACATTTCAATTGATAAATGGGGTGCCCCCAGAAGCTCCCTTCCTGTCTATCTGGGTGCCCCCCCCTGCACCCTCTCCCACTGCAGGAACTAGTTGCTTATGGTTCGGGGTTATTGTTGATCTTAGGGTGGTGTCAGAGTTCAGGTGTTAAGAACATCAGAACGGCCACACTGGGTCAGACCACGGGTCCATCTAGCCCAGTGTCCTGTCTTCCAGCAGCGGCCAATGCTAGGTGCCCCAGAGTGAACAGAACAGGGAATCATCAAGCAATCTATCTTCCGTCACCCATTCCCAGTCTCTGACAGAGGCTAGGGACACCATTCCTACCCATCCTGGCTAATAGCCATTGATGTACCTAACTTCCATGAATGTATCTAGCTCTAGTTTTTGAACCCTTTTATACTTTTGGCTGTCACAACATCCTCTATCAAGGAGTTCCACAGGTTAACTGTGCGTTGTGTGTTTCTGTAAATCCAGCGTCCTCTCTATGTACAGTCAGGACCACACCCCTATATGTGATCCTAAATGAGACAGGCGAGGGGGCTTGCTACAATTGTACAGCCATTTTCCCTGGTCAGGGCCAGATTCTGCTACCTTTATTCATGATCAGTCATGCCTTCCTGAGCGGATAGTTCAGCTAATTTCAGAGTGAACGCAGAGCGAGTCAGAGTGGCAGAAATGGGCCCTCATGGACCAAAGATGGACAAAATATTCCCAGCACAATTTGAGTTTAAGCAGTTTGGCCTGGTTCCCATTTTCCTGTTTCCATGCCGCTGTGGAGCCTTTCCCAGTTCAGTAGTTTACACAGAGTGCCTCAGTCTTCAGAGTCTCACCATCCAATTTATAACCACGGAACATCTGGGAGATGAGGAAAGGGCCTGGGAGGCTGCCGAAAATGCCATGGGAAAAGTCTGCCCAGCTGAGCTGCTGTGGAGTCAGAACGATAGTCCCATGCAGATGTAAACATTGGCAGCACCAGGGACGGAGTCCGGGGCCCAACCTGGAGAAGTTAAAGGGAGTTCTCATGTTGGTGTTACTTGTGGCAGGACCAGGCCCTTGGTGGGGGTGTCTGGCATGCAGGCCCCACCAACAGGTCAGGGGAGGGGGAGGGCAAAGGGGCCAGTTGCCCTGGGGCTCGGCAATTCAAAAGGCTCTGGGGCTCCAGCAGTGGTGGATGGAGTCCCAAGCCCTTTAAATTGCCACCGGAGCACCGTGCGTTGTGCTCCAGGCAGCTCTGAGGGCTGACTGTCCCAGTCCCGCCCCCTTCTGCCCAAGGCCCCGCCCCTTCCGGGAGTGTGGCACTCCCCCCTCCCCCCGCCCACTTTGCCCTGGGGATGGTGAGTCTGTTGGCTCCCCTGCTGAGATGCGAGTGTGTAGGGAGCACATTCTGCACCCTGGGTTGAGCAGGTCACTTGCTGTAAATGGAGGACACACACAAAAACCCAGGGTCCGTGGGCTTTTGGTGGCAAGACCCCATTTTCTGGACCATTTGCCTCTCTCTGTCCCCCAGTAACTCCCTGCTCTCTCTCTTTTTCTCTCTCTCCTTAGTTCCAGTTTCCCGTTCGCTCGCCGTCACCTCCGGTCCAGCCCCAGCCCCGTCATCCTGAGGCAGCAGGAAGAAGAGGCCAAGGCCAAAGAAGCAGCAACCAACGTGGATATTACCCAGGTTATGAGCAAGCTGGATCGCAGGAGCCAGCTCAAGCAGGAGCCTCCCAAGTAGGCTCCAGATCCTAGCCCAGGGCCCAAGGCAGGAAAAGACAAGCCGGGGGTGGGGGCTGCTGGCGAAGCCGGGGCTGAGATTCCTGCCCCCCTCCTGCAGGTGTCAGTGCTGCTTCACCTTTCCAGAGCCTTTTCTTCCTGCCGGTTGCCATGGCATCTAGAGCAGCAGATGTGAAATGCTGCTCGGAGTCTGACAACTGGCTCTGTCCCTATCGCATCGTGGGTCCCTGTGCTTAGTCGCCCCCGGACTTTTCTCCATTCAGTGGGCTCGTTGGACAAGTCAGGGGAAGGGTGTTTTCTAAGTGCCCCAAACCCAGCCCGGGATCCAAACTCCACCTGCATCCCTCTGCCTTTTACCTCCCTACCCTCGGCCCAGAGAACTCAGGGAGTGATTCGTTGGGATGCACAGAGCAGCCCACCACGCAGCTCCTTCTGTCCTCACCCTCTGGGTCAGATGGAGCTTGTAAAGGGGGACCGTATTTGAACTTTCAAAAAGAGGGCACTGCTGAGAGGGAGCGTAGCGGTATCAGTATCTACCAACTCATGTTGTATCTACACTGCGCCCATTTTGCGCAAGAATATGCAAATGAAGCGAAGCGTGGAATATTGCTGTGCCTCATTTCCATAATTAATGAGACTCCGTTTTTGCGCAAAATCCCCCTCCTGCGCAGGAGCCGTTCTTCTGCATTTTTTTTCAGGAAGAATGGCTCTTGCACGAGAGGGGGGTTTTGCGCAAAAGCTTCTTGCACAGAAACAGAGCCTCATTAATTATGCAAATGAGGCACGGCAATAGTCCACGCTTCACCTCGTTTGCATATGTTTTTGTGCAAGAGGCTATAGTGTAGACATAGCCATATATAACACATTAATACAATGTGAGCTGGTAGATACTGATACCGATACACTCCCTCTCAGAAATGTCCTCTTTTTTTGGAAAGTTCAAATATGGTCACCCTAAGCTTGTACCCACAGTCGTGGGATTAGGGACGGTACAGAGCCATACCACCCAAGGGAGCCAACAGCCTCACTAGGCACCTGGGCAAGGAAGGGGGCGTGGCTCCAGGCTCCAGAAGGGGCGTGGCTTTGGGTAAAAGGTATGAGGCCAGGGCACCCAGCACTCCGTGCCACCTGGACTGCGGAGTGCCGCCCTTAGAACTGCCTGGAGCGCTCTGTGCAGTGCTCTGGCGGTGATTTAAAGGGGCCTGAGTCCTTTTCAATCATGAGGCCTCATGGCCATTGCCCCTTCCCCATTGGCAAAGCACACACCACCCATGGGGGAGCACAAGAAGGTCCATCATCTCTTGGTGCTGGCAGGTATGCGGGGTGAGCATTCCCTAGTATCCCAAGCCCTGGCCTGTGCAGCTGGTCAGCTCTATCTCACACCCACGTGGCAATAGGAGAGAGCAGGGACACATGGAGGCTGCAGTGGTGCTTGGCTGCTGTTCAGGAGGCAGAAGGATGAGGTCAACGGCAAAATCCCCATCGCCTTCAGTGGGAACTGGAGCAGGCACTTAGTTCATCCAACACTTGGCAGGCCCAATCCTGTAAGGTGCTGGGCATTGTCAGCTACCCTCAACTTAAATGGCTATGAGGGCACTGAGCAGTTAGCTGGTTCAATCCGAGGCTGTTTGGAATCTCCCGTAAACTTACAAGTGGCTAAGTGAAACCAGGGACTGGATGAACGCTAGAATCTCTCTGGATGTACAGCACCACGGGCAAAGGGACCCTGATCAAGGTCGGGGGCTCCCAGGTGCTGTCCTAACACAAATCATCAAAGAGGTTCCAGTCTCTGATTCTACATTCGATTGGGTTAATGACACGATTTTCATTCTCATCGCCATTGATGGGTTTCCTCAGGATTTAGCTGAGTCCCAACACTGTCCTGCCGTCATGGTTTACACTGCAACCAGCCATGTAACTGCAGCCTGGGGAGACCCGCTAGCTTTGGTGTGGCTAGCGCCAACGACAGCAGCAGTGAAGCCACAGCAATAGGAGCAGAAGCTTGGTCTAGCGGCTGGCGTGTGTACCCAGCATCCTCGATGGGCGTGGCCAGCTCGTGCTGCTGTAGCTTCG
The DNA here is from genome assembly GCF_049634645.1 of Pelodiscus sinensis. Classification (NCBI taxonomy): domain Eukaryota; kingdom Metazoa; phylum Chordata; order Testudines; family Trionychidae; genus Pelodiscus; species Pelodiscus sinensis. Next base: position 23,050,771 of record NC_134730.1, on the reverse strand, counting down.
CGGTTTTGTTATGCGCGCTAGCTAGATCCGAGCTCCGCCGGGATGTGCTGCAGTCACACCTATGATGCAGTGCAGGTTGGGTCCCATGAGTGTGAAACATCTGCCCACGGCTGGGACGGTCATGACCAAATACCAACGCTCTTAGAAATAGGCTCACTTTAGATGCCTTCTCTCAGGCTACATTCCATTTGTAGAGCTGGCTGCATTCAAATAGGTCAGTGTGATCGGACACCTCATAGCTAAAGACCTGCCAACCCGCAGATACCTGCTTTTATATCCACTGGTACCTGCATCCATAGATGTGGATAGCTGCAGCTCCTTTTTGCAGATGTAGATACCAATTTTGTATCTAGAACCCTGCAAATTTGCAAATATCCATTTTATAATCACAGGCATCTGCATCCACCAATGTGATGTGGATATCCACAGATCATTTTTGCAGATACCAATTTTGTATCCACACAAGGGCTCTACTCATGTCACTCCTTGCTGTTCATCTTCTCTGCGGAAGCCTTTTTATTGACCATCCCACACAGCATGCTATGAATTCAGTTTCACTCCATAGCTGCCAAGAAATAGTTTGTTTCCATTAATTGAATTCTAGTTGATTTTTAATCCATCCTTTCCATGTTTTATTTGCTTTTCTCATCTGTCTAATGAAAGTGCATGTAGAAAATGGAAGAGACAATTGTGTTTATCTGTCATTGTGTTGTCATCCTTTCCATGCTTTATTTGCTTTTCTCATCTGTCTAATAAAAGTGCATGTAGAAAATGGAAGAGACCATTGTGTTTGTCTTGTTGTAATGTGTGTGGTTTTTTTTTTTTTTTGGTGGTGCTGCTTTTAACATTTTTGTTTAAACAGTTGAGCATATTTTTATTTCTGCTGGTAGGGACTCGTTTAGAACCTTATGACAAAACCAAGTCTTGGAGAAGCCAGAAATGGATCATCTAAGGTCAGTTATTCTCATGAGCTTGTATGAGGGTATGTCCTAGGTCTCCCTCAGAGAGCAGGAGACTGTAACAGGCCCAGCCAGACAGCTTGTGCTTGTGCTTGTGCTTGTTCTGGAGAGGTGGCCAGGATGGCATCCATTATATATACACTTTCAAGTCAGGTCTTAGCCTGGTTATGCCCTCCATAACCAAACTCCTGCCCTCACTACATGCTTTAACCATGTTGTAACTGATTCGGGGGCTAACCAGGTTGTTACTAGGTTTGCTACCTAGTTGTAACTAGCAGTAACAGAGCCTTGTAGTCTCCCAGAACTCCTAGCTAACCACTTACCTCTCTTGAGGTTAAGATGACCTCCCTTACAGTAATTTGCCTGGTAACCATGGCCCAATCCAACCATCACTGAAGCCTCTAGGAATCTTTCCAGTGACTTCAGTAGATGCTTGGTCAGGTCTCTGGTGTCCCCTTGTTTCCCCTTTTAGTGCATCATTTTACATGGTTCCTGAGAGATCCAACTCTCTTGAGAGCAATCAATTCCCAAAGGCCAATGGCGAGCTGCCACCCTTCATCCAACCTGTGCAGTCTCCCTGCTAGCACCTGGAGACAGACTTACACTCTCAGAACTCTGTTGCTGCGGTGATTCTATGAACATGTAGAAAATGCTTCCCTAAGACCTGTACTGTGGCTTGAAATGAATCTGCCCTTCGTTCTCGTTTCTACCTAAGCATTGCTCAGCCGCAGGCTGTTCTGGGCCAGTGTTTCTCAACCAGTGGTACAAGTACCCCTAAGGGTACTTGAGAGGAGACATGGAGGGATGCATCAACACAACTGAAATTTAGAGAAAACTGAATTTTTGTTTTAAGTTTTACAGTGCTTTATTATTTTTGTATTTTTTTACACCCCAAACATTTTGTTGCCCACCTGGCTACAATTAAGTCGTTTAAACAAACGTGTTGCAATGTGGAAAAAAAAATGGTAGGTACTGGGGGTACTTATAATTATAATTTTTTTTTAAAGTGGGTACTTCATAAAAAAAGGTTCAGAAACACTGTTCTGGGCAGTCCCAGCTATGCTCACAACTGGCCACGTCAGCAAGAAAGGGAAAGAAAGAAGAGATGAAACCTTCAGTGCCTCCTTCCCCTTGCAGATCTGCAGTCTTCAGGGCTAAGGGGAAGGAGTTCAGAGGATGGAAGAATCTGTTTTGCTAGGATAGCACTCGTTTTGCTCATTGCAGCTCAAAGCAACAAGTTCAGAGATCCCCGAAGTCTAAGCCAGAAGAAGAGAGGTCATGGAAGGGACAGCAAACCCTCAAAGCATCCCATCAAGTCCTCAGGCATGAATGCAAGAGTAGAATCCCTCACATCTCACAGTGCCATGAGTTAGGGGTCCTCATGACAATCAAGTTTGTGATAGAGAACTGTCAGGGAATTGTCTTTTTTTTTTTTGAGCTCTTCTGTCCTTTGTTCTTCAAGGCTGTTCATTCCCTATTCTCTCCCGCCCGCTCTTCCTTATATTACAAACATAAAGAAACATAATAAAAGTAGTTCATCGTATTGTGTGGAAGCCCAGCACAGGCAACAAGCCAGAACAAAACTGCAGCTGGGTTCCCTCTGGCTCTTTGATCCAGAGGCAGGCAGGTGGGGATTGTCCTATCCTGAATGCACAGTGCTTTGGGGGAGGCTGCTCTGAAAATAACACCATGTTGTAAGCCTTGTAGAAAAGTCAGTTTGCAGTGAAGAATAGCTGGCGGCCCTGCTGGGTGGCTGAGCTGACAGGCCAAGCAAAGGCAACAGGATACAATCAACTTGTATTAACATCCCTACCTAGGGCCAGGGGATTAGGCCAGGGGTAGGATCTGCAACTGGGAGTCAGGAAATTGTGGGTTCAAGTCCCATCTCTATGCCCTGTTTTACCCAGCTCTATAAAGGAGAGAATGACACTCCCAGTGTTCCCTGTAAGCTAAATGCATAGGCAGCCACCTAGAAGAGATTCAAGTGCTGCCCAGCTGATTAGCAGAGCTCCCAAAACCGGCAGCATGTGTTTCTACTTGTGGTGCACATCCACACATGATTTGGTGCACTTAACAAAATTGATTCCACACACGGATGGGAAAAAATTAGAGGGAATACTGCTCGCTTGCTTTCACAATGCCCTTTGTGATCCTGGGGGTGAAAAGTGATGGATCAGAGTTAAGTTAGCTGCCTTAAGGTGCAGTAAGAAGGCGATCTCAAGGCACATCCCCCAGCTCAGCATTTTGGATCCACATGTGGATCTGATACTTGCAGTCCAGAATCATATTGTTAGAGGTGAGTTCAAGCTGCAAAGTCTGGACCTGGATTCAGGCCTTCCACCATGTGGGGGGTGTTCTTGGTGGGATTTTGGTTCTGATCATTACTAACGGCCTGTGAAATAGGCTTTGATCTGTGTCCAGGGTGCACTGGGGTTGCAATAAGTTTGGGCTATTCCCGTGGAAGCAGTTTCCAGCGTGGGTTTGGTCGACCGAGGCTGATGTGTTCACCCAGCTGCCTCCATCACTTGTTTGTTCTGTCCTTCTCCCGTCCTGTTTCTCCTGAGTTCCTTCCCTTTCTTGTCATTTGCTGGCCTGCCTCTTCCTTTTGTCCTCTGTGTTTTTCCTTTGCTTTGCTCTGCCCTCCAGCTGCTCCCTTTCTCGATTCCCTGCCTGCCCTGTAGGCTCCATGCTCCTCTGTGGGGGATGCCCTGGGTAGCTCGAGAGGACTGGGTCTCCTCACGTGCTCCCTACTAAGCCGAGTGCTGTAGGATCAGACAGCAGCCTGGACCAGCAGACAGTGCATTAGTCCCAACCCCAGCAGCCTGCTTTCATGAGAGGACACATCCAGGGTCGAGTAGGTTTCTCTGCCCCTGGAGTATTTTTCCTCTCCACCCTTGGCCATGTCAAAGGCCTTCCATGTAGGGCCATAAACTGTTAACGTGATTCACTTGCTCTTGCTCTTTCTGGAGTGTGCTAACACGGGGGTTGTGTAAGAATCCTCTGCAGTTCTGTGGCACAGTCTGTGCGCCCCGGGGTAATTCAGTGCCTGCCAGCCAGAGAGGTTCACGTGGCTGAGGGCTGGCGGGGGGGGCGCTGTCTTATGATCTGCGCCGCACTGAGGGCTGGCTGCCCGGGCCCTGCCTCTTCTGGGCCCCACCTTGCTTGGGGGTCTGCAGAAGCTGTTGTCCCCCCATTACTGTGTACAGCCTCCAAGGATGGAAGAACACAAGCCTCTGTCATTTGAGCCAATTAAGAGCTCTTCCAGCAGCTAGCAGTAGTAGGTCCCTTTGCCTATCTCAGGGACAGTCACTAGAGGGCGCCATCACACAAAGTCTGTTACACACAGTTAACCTATCTACTTACCTAGAGACTTACCTGCCCCTCATTGCTGTAATCCCTGGCACCAGGAAACTATATGGCCCCCAACATGTTCGTAAACTCCCACTTGTCTTCTCAGGGGGGAATTATTTCCAGTTGGTAGCTAGAGGGAGACTGTGGGGGCTTGATGTTGTGTATCCCGTGGCGAGCAGGCTGCTTTTCCGGCTCTAAACTCTCTCTTTTTCTTCTCTGCAGCTGTGTCAGTTCACTGCTCCCATCCCTCACCTGGCTGTGTACACCGGCACCTCTGTTCCTTCATCTCCGTCAACTCCGCCCCCCTCCTGCCAGCTCCCAAACAACCTTCCTGCCCAGTCCCCTAGGCACATCACCCTGCCAAACAGCACTGTCTGCCCTTCCCCCATTAGCCTCGCCCTGGACAGTACCCCCTGCTTGGAGAGGAAGTGGGAAGCCAACGGGTCCAACTCGAACCCCTTTCCTTCTATCGCCGAGAGCACGGAGATCTCCATGGATTCGGAATCGGGCACTTGCAGCAGCCAGCTGCCGGAGAACGGGGAAGCCAAAGCACCTCCCAAATCCCGGATGACCTTGTCCTTCAGCAGGTTCTTGAAACGGGGATGTTTAAACTCGCCGGTGTTTGCCACTCTCTCGCCAAAGTGCCCGGCTGTAACCCACGGAAAGGTTCAGCCGCTCGATGACCTGGAGCAACAGTTGCAGCAGAAGTCCAAAACAGTGACCAAGTAAGTCTACCTGAGATGTGGGTGGCGGGTGAAGGCCCCAGCTGGAGAGGGCAAGCCCCTGCCCCGCCCCTTCCACCCAAGGTCCTGCCCCTGGACCCAAGCCCCGCACACCCCAGCCTGGTCCTTCCTGGCCAACTGGAGGGCTGAGGTTGCCGTGCTATGGCCTTGGCCCGGCCTCAGCCGTCCCCGGTGGCTAGGAAGCGGGGCATGTGGGCAATTTTGGGAAGGCTGTGCCTTTCCTTGCCTACATTACTGGCTGTCCCTGACCTTGGGTGTGTGGAGGAACTCAGCTCGGTCATTAAAGATAGCCAGCCTGGATGTGGAAGGGCTTGGCCTAGTGATACGTTGGTTGCACGAAAAGTCCTCCCAGGGGACAGACCCACCCCCCTGAAAGCCCCTGAGTGGGTCAGGCCTGAAGGGTATTTCCAGTGCTCCCAGTGTCTTCGAGAATAGGGGACCGCGAGAAGTCGGGTATATATGAGCGCAGCCCTGAGATGGCTCTAACTTACACTCAGGGACAGGCTGAGTCTGAGAGCCTGGAGAGTGCAAAGGTGGCTTACCACCCCACCCACCCCTCTCCATTCCCCTCAGCACAGGGCCAGAGCATCTGAGAATGAACCAAGGTTCAGAGGGGTGGCCGTGTTGGTCTGTTTCCGCAAAACCAATGCGCAGTCCTGCGGCGCCTGCAAGACTCTCACGTTTATTAGGCCATGCGCTTTTGTGGGGTGGAGCTCACTTCCTCAAATGCATCTGAGAAGGAACCCGCTAGCTCTCGCCAACCAGCAGAAAAGCCCAGAGAAGTCAGAGGGGCTTGCCAAGCTGGCTACAGCTCCTGAAAAGTCCTTAGGCTTTGCTCCAAAATGTGTCAGAATTTTCAAATGAGGAGACAGGTGAAGGGAAAAAATCTGCCAACCCCACCAGCCTCTGAGGCAGGCTCTTGCGGCGCAGGATTGCCAGAAGAGATGTGTCTCGGGCTCGGTGGCTGTGCTGGTGAGCTCTGGGGGGCAGACCCCCAAGCTCAGCGAGGAGAGGAAGGCCAGAATTCCTTCCCAGCATTTCCTAAGCCCCCAGCTTTTACTTAGTTTCTATAGCCAGGCCCAGCCTAACTCAGCTTCACTCCTGCTCCCAGCTAGCTAGCGCCTCCTCCTTTCCACCTGCCCATTCCCCAGAGCCCTTTGGGTGCGTCTAGACTGGCAAGATTTTGCATAAAAGCAGCCGCTTTTGCGCAGAAACTGGCCATCTGTCTATACTGGCCGCTTGAATTTGCGCAAGAGCACTGACTTTGTAATGTAGAAAATCAGTGCTTCTTGCGCAAATACTTTCACGCTCCCGCTCAGGGATAAGCCCTCTTGAGCAAGAATACTTGTGCAAGAGGGCCAGTGTAGACAGGCACCTTCAATTTTTGCGCAAGAAAGCCCGATGGCTAAAATGGCCATTGGGGCTTTCTTCCGCAAAAGCGCGTCTAGATTGGCACGGATGATTTTGCGCAAAAGCATCCGTGCCAATCTAGACGCTCTTTTGCAGAAATACTTTTAACGGAAAAACTTTTCCGTTAAAAGTATTTCCGCAAAATCTTGCCAGTCTAGACGCAGCCTTTGAGTGTAAAACCAAACTGCTCATCTTGGGCCAGCAGGAAGCGTGGGTGTGAGTGTGGGTGTGGGTGTGGGTGTGGAGAGACATGCTAGGAACCAGCCTGTAAACACGCCTTAGCTAATAGCTAACGGAGCCGCTGCAGTTCCCCTGTCAGCCTTGGGATGGGGAGGCTGCAGAGCAGCATTTTTGCCACTGCTTGCTGCTGTGGGAAGCTCCAATGGAGTCACCTCTGCAGGCCCTGACGCCTTCTTCTGGTGCCATTTGGATTCCCAGCAAGCGCTGCAGGAAAGCAGCCCCTCAGGTAAGCCAGTGGCATGGCCTCTAGCTCCGCTAGCTCTGCCATGTTGCTTGCTTTCACTGTTCCGCACTACGTGGGCTATGGTGCCCCTATGAATCCCGCTGTCACCCTGCTGCGTGCAGGGTCTCCCCCCCCGACAGGGCCACATGGCGGTTTTTGAAGGGGCCTGAGGACAAATCTAAAATGGGGCCCTTCTCTCCCCGTGTTCCCTGAAATCTGAGTGCTTGGGCGGCCATCCAGGAGAGATTCCGGTGCCGCCCATCTGATTCACAACGGGCCCACAACCACCAACCAGCATGTGTTTCTTGTGGTAGTGCACATCCACGTATGCTTTGATGCACCTAACAAAATTTATTCTGCAGAAGGATGGAAAAAATTAGAGGGAACATTGGACCCCCGCTCCCCAACCTTTTTGAAAGAATTACCACTCAGGGGAGGCCCAGTGTGTATGTGTGTGTGGTGTGTGTGTATGTGAGGGAGGTATTGGAGAGTGAGTCTCTGCCTCTAGCAGTGACTTGGCTTCTGTCCCATGGGCCTAGGTCTGTCCCCTGCCTTAGGTGTTGAACATGGAATATGGTGCAGAACCACACTCCAGGTATGGCCTGGCTTCCCTCTGTCATGTGAGAAGGCCTTCCAGGGCAAATTTTAGTGAGGACCGCCATGACTTTGCCTGGCTGGTCTCAAAGCTGCTTAGTTTGAAGCCTTCTCCAAAAGAGATTGATTGTCGGGTATTTTGTTTGGGAGCAATCCTGTTTATGTACAAAGAACATGGACTCAGCCCTGTTTGCCTGGACACCGTCGAAACAAACAGTTTCCTGGCCCTCAGTTTTCAAGCCTGCCTCTCCAGCCAGTCCCGTGTCCCACACAGCTCTGTCTCTGTTCTCTCCTCAGGCTGCCCTCACGACTGCTTCTCTCACAGTCTCCTGGCTTTCTGGTTCTTTTCACCCCCACACAGCTGCCACCCTGTCATAGCTCCCGCCCCTGTGTTTGCAGTCCCCAGGGAAACTCCTTGCCTTGATGGCCTGGGCCTGGTGTGGGGGCTTCTATTGTTTCAGATATCAGGGAGCAAAAAGGGCCCTTAATTTCTCTTTCATTTATCCGGAAGATAGGGATGTTAGATAGCGTGCCATTGAATAGTCGTGGAACCGCATCAACTTTTAGCGGTTACGTGACTATTCGGTAGTCCCGGGGGGTGGGCCAGCGGCCAGTGCACTCCCAGCAGCACTCCCAGGGAGCCTCCTGCCACCCCACGCTGCCTCTCTCTCAGGGGCAGCAATGTGGGGTGGCAGTCAGAGCTGGTCCTTGAGGGGAGATGGTTTAAAAAGCTCACACTCCCCATGGCTGCTGCTGAGGAGCAGCCTCTGTCTGCGGTGAGCCTGGGCCCATTGTGGACAGAGGCGGCTTCACATCAGACTCCCCTCCTCCCCGCCCCCTCTCCCCCCGCCGTGCTGCTGCTTTTGAAAGGCAGCAGCGCAGAGGGGAGGGGCAGGTGGCACTGCGGAGCCAGTGCTGCGGGGAACTGGCTTTTAAGCTGGCTGCCCCCAGCACCGGCTCCTGCCTGCACCCTCCCCTGCTGCCTCTGTGAGAGGCAGCAAGGCGGGGGGGGGAAGGCAGGTCTGTAGAGCCAGCATGTGTGGAGGGTTGGCTTAAAAGCCCGCACATAATGGCTCTCGCCTGCCCCCTCACCCTCCTCACTGCTGCCTCTCCATCCGAGGCAGCAGCGTGGTGGGGGCAGGTGAATCTGGTGCTTGTGGGGAGCCAGCTTAAAGCCAGCTCCCCATGGGCACCGACTCCTGCTTCCTCCCCACACCCTTGCTGCCTCTGATACAGAGGCAGCAAGGGGGGGGAGGAATGTGAGTGGATGACAGGATTAACCAATAAGCCAGGCTTATTGGTTATTCGTGTAGTCGTCTACTGGGAGATGAAAGGTGCTTAGACTTCCCCCAGACCTGTGATTGGTGGCAGCCGTTAGCAGCTTCCAGCAGAGCAAAACATTAAAGCTTGTGAGGAGCACAAATATTATGGTGATGGGAAATACGTAAGTCTGATAGAGCCATGTGGCTGGATGTGGGGGGATAGATGCTACTGATAGACACACACCCCGCCTCCGCAGAGAAGGTATCCTTCCCGCTCCTCTGATCTCAGTCAGGTCTCCCTGAGCTCATGCATTTTCCTGCAGGAAGAGGGGGCTCAGGCCCACAGAGGGATTTTTTTTACAGTCTCACTGAAAACCGCAACCCAGGAGAGAGCTTGTTTGGTTTCCGTGCTGCCTGTCTCCAGTCACAGCCGGTCTTCAGATGCTGCTTCGGTGGTGTGAGCCAGGCCTGCTGACAGTGGGGGAGGGGACAAGGGGAGCCACTGCCCTGGGGCCTGTTGATTCAAAAAGTCCCAGGGCTTCAGGGCATTGCTAAGGACTAGTTGGGGTGGGGGCAGGGCATGGTCTGGGCATCCCACCGTAGGCCCCTCCAGCAGACCTAGAGTTCTGGGCCCCTCCCACCGTAGGCCCCTCCCCTTCTAGAGAGTACGGAGCCGGGGCGTCACCTCCTTGCCCCAGAATCCAGCAATTCTGTTGGCGCCTCTGGTGTGAGCACTTTGTTCCTGTGCTGAATGGCCACGTGGACAATAGGCAAAGAGGGTGGCAGCATTGCTGGAAAGATCCTGCCCCAGTTATTGCCCCCCGAGGACATGAATGGGCAATGTCAGAGCAGTCTAGGAAGTAGGCCCCCCAATCTTACTTCTCGGATCCTGTTGAATTTCCAAACACTCCCCTATGGTTTTGGTTCCAGTGCCAGAAGGAGTCTTTCCCCAGGTCTGGTTCAGAGGATGGTGGAAGAACAGATGACCAGATGGTGGGAGCCTTGTGAGGTGATCTCAAGGATTCCACCATTTGGGGGCAAAACTGTACAACACCCGCCTATGACCCAAGAGCTTGGAGAGTCCATCAATCTTGCACCCAAGCCCTACCCCGGTTCCTCCATCCGCCTGAAATTATTCCAGATGGGAAACCTCCCTGCCCCGACCTTTGGGTCCATTTCTGCTCCTGACCAGGTAACTGAGTCTAAAGTGAAAAAAAAAACCAAAAACAAACCAGGCCCACAAAATGTAAGACCTCTTCATTCCCTTGGCACTCTGCAATTTTGCTTCAGATGGGGGTGGTATGCATGTTCTCTGCTCTCCAAGCCACACGGGCTTGTGGTCCTGATGTAGGCTTTGGGAAATAGCAAAACTCAAAGCCAAACTCCGAGCTGAGTGTTGGTTGTCGTCAGGAAGCCCTTCAGAAAGTGTCTGGTATGTGACAAGTTTCCATTTTGCAACACAGCTTCTTCCAGATAAAAGTGGACATTCCTCCAGAGAGCAGGATCTACCCAATAGACTCTGAGGAAGCGGAGGAGGACTGCCCCCCGGCTTGTAAGGACTCCGTGAAGGAAGTTATCTGCCCTTGGGAGAACCTTCCAGAACAAGGGAAAGCTGGATAACAAGCAACTCTCCGTGCAGACAGGATGTGACCTACTTATAAATGGATCTTTTCTTTCCAGGCCCTGACTCTGCAAGGTTCACCACGTACAGTTCAATATATGAACCTGCTGCTAAAAAAGTACATTAGAGTCATGCTTCAGTGTCAAGGAGACTCAAACCACGCTGGCTATGAGTAATGGACCCTGACACACACATCTGTGTGTGTCTCCTGACCTATTTTCCTTCGTATCTTTAGAAAGTCAGACTCATCTATTACTGACTTTTTGATAAATGAACCTTATTTGCTGCCTTATAGTTGATAAAAATGTGTCCTAGGGGATATTCTCTCCCATGTAAGTAGATTCTTGATCCTTGCAAAGTGCTGTACAAGTGAAATGTAGCTATCTTGAAGGTGTCTCTAAGGGTGTGTCTACACAGCACCCTAAACTCGAAATAAGATACGCAATTTGCACTCTGCAAATTGCATATCTTATTTAGATTCTATTTTGGAATTTGAAATTTGCTGCGTCTACACAGCACCAAATTTTGCAAAAATGCGCTATTCTGAGCCATCCCATAACCCTCGTGCAACAAGGCTTACAGGGATGGCGAAATAGCGTGCCTGTTATTTCGAATAATATTTTGAAATGATGGGTGTCTTTTTTAGACTCAGGGTAGCTATTTTGGGATACCTCCAGTATCCCGAAATAGCTGCACAGTGTAGATGTACCCCAAGACTGGAATTTGGAGTTTAAGCAGTTCCAAAGTTTGGGTGCCTTTGTAGTCTAAGTTTGGGGTTAGGACGATCTCTAATAATTAAGAATAACTTATAATGTAAACAATTTAACTTGGAGGCATCTAATGGTGTGGGGAGGAGGGGGCTAAACTCAGACATCTTCATGGGGTAATAGTAAGGGAGATGGATGGGCATAACCCACTCGCCAGCTACAAAAGTGAACCCCACAGAAAACAAAGACAAAGGACCGCTTAGCTCCCCCTTACTTCCACTAGGCCTTCAGTGCCAAGATGGGCCTTGGCACCCTGAGTCCGACCACCCTTCTGAATGTTTGGGAAGATTGAGATTGGTTTGAGACCCAAACAAAGTAGATTGGGCCCATCGGAACATGAAATTGGCATGTTGTCCCACACCTTAACTGCATCTCTGCCAAGAACGTTAGAATGTCACCTGCCTCGTCCGATGTCCGTACATCAAGAGGAGGCTCCTCTTTGCAATTTCCTCTGACAATGACAGTCCCTGTGCATGACTATCTTTTAATGTTGTTTTGTAACGAGGCCGTATGGCCTGGGCCTGTATGTCTTGGTGTTACTTTGTATTTTCTAATGTGGAGACATGCCCCGGTTGAGTTGAAATGGTTCAATGTGCTGATTCCTACCGAAGCATTGAAAGCGCTGCCTTCTCCTGGCCTATGGGAACATGGTCCTGATTTAATGGCAGGAAGTAAAGCTGCTATGTAAGGCATTCGGGCCGAGCCCAGTGCAACTCACTATAATGGCTGCTTCAGGTGCAGATCTGCTTTACTCCTCACAACTCCATGGAATACTGGAGTTGACAAGGGCACCATCAGTGCTCAATTTAGCAGGTCTTTACTAGACCCACTAAATTGAACCCCACAAGAATGATCTCCGGAATGTCAATCTCCAGAAAGGAGAACTGTTCCTTCCTTTCTTTACAGCTGGATGGGAAGGGCTCTGACAGCTTCTCAGGTAACAAGATACCTTAGGCCCTCCAGAGGGGATAAATCCCTCCAAAAAGACGTTTCTCCAGCATTGTAGCACAATTCTCACCATCAGGGCGCAGTTTCTTTTGGTTTCTGCTCTTCTGAGGTCTGAACAATCTCAGCCAGCCCCCCTGGCTGCATAGGGAACTCCCCCGTTTCCTAAGAGAACCCAGGTGGTGGTGGGGGGTGGGGGGTGGGGGCGGGACACAAACTGAAAATTCACTCCATGCCAGTAGAAAGATTCAGCAGGACTCTCACTGTCCCTGTTCATTTTCGATAAAGAGTTGCTGACCTCTGCTGGGGACTTTGGGTTGGTGCATCCAGCTCCTGAGATGATGTGACCCTGTCCGTGAAGCTCACTGTTGAGTTTAAATTGATATTTGTTGGGGGGGGGGGGAAGACGGGTGGGGTGTGTGTGTGTGTGTGCGTGCGTGAGAGAGAGAGAGCGAGCGAGCGAGAAAGAAAGATGAGTGTGGTGGGTGAGAGAGAGAGATGAGGGAGAGTGGAGAGGACCTATGTAATATTGGCTTCAGCCTGAAAACTTATCCTCTAAGCCCCAATCTGTACGGTCCTCTTTAGCACAGAACCACGGAGGCCACACTTGGCTAGTTAGATGCAGACGGTTCTTGAAAGGGCTAGTGTTCCACCCCCTCGTACACACAGAGCTAATCTGATCTCTTGAGCTAAGTTTACACCCTGTCAAAGTGGCCTGTTTCCTGTTGCACTTTGAGTTGCACTCCCCTGCCCTGCCCTGACCCTCCTTCCGGCTGGGTTGTGCCACCTGGCCCTTATTTCACTGGGCCAGTTCCAGTTCCAATGGTTGATTGAGGTATGGACGAGAGCAGGAGCAGGGGGGTTCATGTCCTGGTGCAATGATGGATTCTGACAGACAGCAGCAGATGGCAAAGATGGGGGATGCACTTCTGGCCAAAGAGCTAAGGGAGGAACATCCCAGTGCAGCCAGGAAGGGCATGGTAGAACAAGACCCTTTCCTTCAGCTTCAGGATTGAGCATGTTTGTTGCCATCCCAGGCTCAATGGGAGGGAATTAAAATGATACCAGGTCTCCTGTCTGACAGGACAGACCACAAAGCTATTACCCTGGCCTGTTTGATACTCACTGGGCCATGTTCTGAAAACTGATGACAACTTCCCAACCTATACTGGGGATGAAGTCACCTAGGTGGTTGATCAGACACAACTGGAGAGGTTGCTGAACTGGCCCTAACTTGTTAGAGTTGTAGCTGCTTGGGCAGAGAAACACCCTTGTCCAGCTCAGGTCTTGAAGACCAGAAGGGAAGTCAGCAGGAGTCCAAAGGTGCGATGTCCGTCCCTCCCTTTCCTAGCATTAGCTGCAAAATAGCTTTTCTAGCTTTTCTAGTCAGGTCTACACTTACCCCAAGATCAATGCTCCAGAGATCGATCTTCTGGGGTTTGATTTAGAGGGTCTAGTAAGGACCTGCTAAATCAACCGCTGATGGCATCTCTGTTGACCTGGTACTCCACAGAGTCACAAGGACTAAGGGAAGTTGATGAATATGTTGTCTCCAGCTGCGTTATTCTTGTAGCTGGAGTTGCATATCTTAGGTCAACTTTCTCGTGTAGTTTAGATCTGGTCTGAGAAGAAAACCTTTCAAACTGGAACACAGGAATTATTATCCAGGAACTGACCAATAGTCTATCTACTCTGGAGTCCTGCTCTTAGGCTCTGACCCCCACATCAACAAAGCACTAAATCATATGCTTAAATCCTATTGATTTCAGTAGGAATTAAACACTTGCTTAAAGTTAAGTGCTTCCCTGAACTGGGGCCTAGGACAATAACGCTGTACCAAATTTCTAACGGACACTGATTGTTCATGAGTTTATGCCTTGAAGCATGATGACTGATGGCTCCCTCACCATTTTATTCTAGCTCGTGTCACTGCAGATGTTTATGTTTAGATACATCTTGTCTTTTTTTAAAGCGCTTCCTTGGATCTTTTCCTCCCCAACATCCTACAGCAGTGAGTTCCACAGGTGGGTGATACATTGCATATAAATGTATTTCTTTCTGTCTGCTTTACACCTGATGCCTTTTAATCAACTACGATCATTTATGGTGACTCCTATCGTGATACTAAGTTCTTCTGGCAACTCCTACTCCCCGTTCTCCTTTTCTTTCACCCTTTGGGGGGTGGGGAGCCGGGTATCCCTGCTGAAGTCTGGGAGGTTTTTACCTTCTTTAACCATCTCCCACATTCACGGCTGTCACCCCTTTGACTGAGGAATACTGGAAAGATGTGGGGGGTTTGTTCAGAGCCAGTCATAACTCCCCGTATGCGCCTCTGTGGGGTTTCTAGCTTTTCTTGGGCATAGACCTTTTCACCTAGGGAAGAGGGGACTCATGCAGCAGTGTCTGGTCAGTGGCTAGACACACATCTTTGTTCAGAAGCTGTTCTGCACCACTCTGCCTATAGACTTATGCCCAAGTGAAAGTTAGCACAATTGTTGTTGCACCTAACAGCTGAAGCTAACAGAAACATGGCCAACACCTGGCATCTCCATTACCCCGTGCAAAACATTAATCATTTACCCTCAGAGAGCAGAAACATTGTGCAAAGCTCATCGACAAGGAAGAACTGCTGTTTCATAGCCCTGTGTTTTCCAGTGCTGACCCCACCTCTCACTCCCTTCTCCCAGAGGCTGAGCGTATTGACAGCCCTTTCTGTTCAAAGCATCAAGCCACTGGCAATATGATCCAACATGTATTTGATCCTGGGAAAAAAAAATCTCCAGTGTAACATAACTCCTGCCAGAGCTTGCAGTCATTTTGCAGGCAAAAGTCCCATTGGGAGTTTTGACTGGGACTTAATTCCCACACGGAACAGAGAAAACTGGCCCCTCCCAATTAAGTTTCCCCCTGAAACAAAAGTATTCCAAGAACCACAGACTTAAAAAGAGAGATGAACACATGGTCTCTCCCTGATTCGCTTCTATGTACTGGACTGGTCTGTTTCTGCCACTCTGAGTTATGGCCAATCGTCATCTCTGATGTCAGTGTGACAAATGGGATGTAATTTGCTAGAATTAATTAGCAGTTTGTAGAGCAGACCTTTGAGATTCGTGGAATCGCTATTCGGGTTTCTGCATACTTGTGGGTCTCCCTCATCGTGGCATGGGGCGGTGGTGGTAGAAGGGAGGCTGGGAGCCACGGAGAACTCACCACAGTGGCCGGGACCCACGATGAGTTCAGAAGCCACAGGGAACTCCTCACGGGGGAATTCACTGCATGAGGTAGGATCCACGGCCACCAGGATTAGTGGATTTTACCATTCATAGTGGTGCCCAGGAAAACATCCACGGCAGATGGTGGGGGTTTCCTGTCTGTTATAAGTTACTCTGCTGTACTTGCTGTGCTCAGAGGTAACAAAGATCCCAATACTCACACGTGTAGGGCCGCTTTGTGGTGTAGTGGAATTGGGGAAGATCCCTTTAAGTAGTGTGGCATCCCTCTAGTGAGCCACTGTGACCGGGTGTATCAACCCCACACTTGGCCTGCAGGGGTTAAGCCTGGATTCCTGGCTGAGAAGGCCCCGCCCCCACAGCGCTGCTGGGCATGCTCCAGCTGGAGGCCGGCTATAAAGGCTTGTGGAGCTGCTCACTCTGGGCTGACTGGTGATGAGTAAGGAAGTGCTGATGGAGATGTGCACCCAGATGCCATCGCCAGTCAGCAGGGAATGGCAGCAGAAGCCACTGGTCTAGAGGAATGGGATGGAGCAGATGATGAGGGAGAAACTGGTCGGAAGTAGCTCAGGGTGGTGAGTTGAGCCCCAGGTGCTTGGTGTGTTTTGGCTGGATTTGCAGCAAGTGGTGGTCTGCTCTGCTCTGCTCTGCTGCTGACGGGGTCCTGGGCTGGGACTTGGTGGAGAGGGTGGGCCTGGGTCCTCCTTCCCCCTCTGTGCCAACCCCACAAGGGGCGCTCACTGTCCCTGTTCTACTGACTGGCTGCTAGGCCATGCTGCCCTTGGTGCAGAGGGCTGTGATATTGACTTTGAAAGTTAGGGTGCACAGGGGTTGAGCACCAAGTGAGGGGCCTCTGAGACCCTGCGCCCCCTCCTGAGGGAAACAGGTGGGTGTGCCCTGCGACAGCCACCTTCCTTTTCTACTGCAGAATCCACCAGAACCTGTCCCTGGCCTCTGTTTGTCAGAGGCTCAAGAGGGATGGCAGGAGACAAATCGCTTGATCATTGTCTTCGGTCCACTCTCTCTGGGCCACCTGGTGCTGGCCACTGTCGGCAGACAGGCTACTGGGCTAGATGGACCTGTGGTCTGACCCAGTACGGCCGTTCTTATGTTCTTAACCTACCAGGCAGCAGCGTATACCGGTAGTTAGGACATGCATGTTGTAGGTAAACAGTTCCTCAGAGCTCAGATGTATCTGTGTGGCTTCCTCCTGTGTGTGAGGCAGTGATGAGTACCGAGACGCAACAGCGATGGCCACTGACTGCCACCCCCGGTAGCGGGCATCTCACCCATCTGCATCTGAAGAGCAATAGGATTATATGTTGTTACGTTATCCTGTGAGCTTTGTGGGAAGACGTGTGTCCTGTCCTCATGGGTCAGTGCATTGATTTCCCCATGGCCATCCCTGACACTTTATGGGTTTTTTTTTTAGTTTGCACCAGTGGTGTATTCAGTGCTGCATTGTACACCGTAATCATGGCAATCCCTTCCCCCAAAGGGCTTATGACCAAACAGATCCAGAGGAGGCAGGGTTCCCTCAGTGCAGAAATGGGTACTGCAAACACTGGCCCCCTCAGTGTGGAAATGTTTGTACAGCGCCTAACACAATGACATTGGGCTCTGTAATCCAGGCTCCTAGGCGCTACAGCAATACAAATAGATAATAATTCTTGGGTTCTAACCAGACTTGGAGGCATAAAGGGAGTTGGGTACCCGGCTTTGCATTGGTGATCCCAGCCTAGATTTTTCTTTTTGCTTTCTGTGAATATGGATGGATTAGGAATATAAGCAAGTGGTCAACTACTCGACCACTTGCTCTCCCCCGGCCCTGCTAGTTGCCTCTATCAGAGACTGTAATGGGGGAGGGGAGGAAGCAGGAGCCGGTTTAAAAGCTGTTTCCCCCCCTCTCTCCTGCTGCCCCTATCAGAGGCAGCAGTGTGCGGGGAGGGGTATGGGATGCTGCCATGAAGCAACCTCTGCCCATGGCCAGCCCGTGGTGCTGTGGACAGCAGTCCCTGTCCTTGGGTTGTGTGTCCCCCCAGCTCCCTGCTCAGACCCTCCGCAGACAGGGGCTGCTGGACCCAGTGCGAGCTGGGAGTGAGCAGTCCTGGCTTGTGCTGGGTCTGGGAACTACCCTTGCTGCAGCTCTGTAGTTAAAATATGAGCCAGGGTGGGGAGGAATGGTGTCCCTAGAATGTGTCAGAACCTGGAATGAGCGACAGGGGTAAGTTCACTTGATGGTTCCTTGTTCTGTTCATTCCTCCTGGGGCACCTGGCATTGGCCACTGTTGGAAGGATACTGGGCTAGATGGACCTTTGGCCTGACCCAGTTCTGTTCCCCTCTGCCGACATTGTCACCCCTCCTTACTGTCAGAGGCTTGAGGTTCTGCTTTTGGCTCGGGCTGTTAGTCCCCTTCCTGTGCAGTAGGCTGTTTAAAGCCGGCTGGAGTCCCCTGGAGCACGCGTTTGCTGCAGCCACGTAGATATCCAAAGTATTCTGACAATGCGAAGGATGTGTAAGGTTAATGACGGGGGAGAAGCGATCACTCCCTGTGGGCAGCCTCTCAAAAAAGTTCCCCGCTGCTTGGCTGCCAGAAGAAAAAGAATCCAGCAGCCGTGGAGGAGAACCTTTGCCCTCGTGTGAGTAGGTCTGTGCTGCACCTGCCTTCCCTGGTGGGGGTGGGAGGATGTTTTATTCCTGGTTCACCACCGGCACACCACAGCCTCAGCCACTCAGATCCTGTTACCGTTGGCCTCAGCCCCACGAAGCAGACATCTGTGCATATCCCAGGGGCAGCCTTTGCTGCTCCTGCTTTTCACTGGCAGGTGCAGGAAAGGCTCTTGTGCTCCCGATCCTTGCTGCCGGACATGATGTGGCAGGGATGGGAATGGAAGGATTTACAGGAACGCCCCGGGGAAGGGGAAGCTGGGGAGAAGAAAGATACTTGATTGCCCTATTCCTAGCTGACAGAGGGGGTCACCCACAGCATAGTGGGGGCATCAAGTGGGTTTATTTCATTCTGGCTAAAATAAAAACCAATCTAAACAGGAGCCTGTAGCTGAGCCGGAACCAGGTTTTCATGTGCATGGGCATTATCCTGGTGAAAGGGGTCAGCCCGACATCCCTGGAGGTGAAATCCTGGATTTGCCTGGAGGACAGAGGCCGTATCCGTGCCAGCTCTCCTCATGCTGCCCTTCCAGCGTGCCTTAGTGTGTGGGATGCCAGGAGTCTATATAACACCGACAGGCAGAACCGAACCTGGGTCCTCTGGAGCTTAGGACATGAGCTAAAAGCCAGCTGGCTCTCAGCGAAGGCTGTGGAGGAAACGCCTTCTTTCCCTCGGTAAGCGGCCTCAGCGCTGCTACATGGCACAGTGCACCACTCTCAGCAGTGTGCAGGTCACATCTACACGCACACCTGTGTATTTAGGCAACTAAATGAGAGACCTGTTTTCTCAGACGCCAATCGCCCATAGCCCCCTTCTACTGCCATTTTTACCACATTCTCTCCAGCTGGGACCAGCAGCCAGGGCAGGGCCGGCCTTAGGGAAGATGGCGCCCTGGGTGAACTTGGGTCAGGGGCACGAAAACACTTGTGAGCATAGCAAACACCCATTTCCCCTGGCACCCATGGGCTCTCCAAGTAGGGTTGCCAGATGGTTTAACCAAAAATACCGAACAGCACCCCCCCCCCCAAAAAAAAAAACCACTGGGGGAAAAAATTCTATTGCGGGGGAGGGGGAGACTAAAAAGGACCCTGAGAGGAGTTAAGCAAAAAAAAATAATAATAATAATAAAAAAAAAATGGCATGGCCCCTTTAAGAAATTCGTTTGAGGCTTTTTGGCCCTAGCAGGCAGCTGGCAATCATCTTGTTTTCCTGCTCCGGGCCAGACAGCTCCCCTGCGGAACCAGGTAAGCACCTGGGATTTTCGCCTCCTGGCTAGGAAAAAAATCAGAAAATACTGGACATTTTAGGTGTCTGATATTTTCTAAATGTTTTTACCAGACAGGAGGTGAAAATACCGGACTGTCCAAGTCAGTACCAGGATTGCCAGATGTCCATCTCCAAGCCCTGTATTCCCATCCTGTGCTCCCTTTGCCACTAGTCCCTGCATTGTGCCCCCTTTTCCCCTAACCTGTGCACAGTGCCCCCCCATCCCAACTTCTGCACTTTCCTCCCACCTGTGCTTCCAGGATGCTCTGCCCCCCTGCCCAGTACTTTCCACCCCCTAAGCTCAGCAACACTCATGCCCAGTTGCCCCTCACCCTATGGGCTACAGTGTCCTGTGCATTGGCCCAGGCCTAAGGCCAGCTGTGCCAAATACAGGGAGAGACTGCTAGAGGCCTAGCACGGGGCATTGCTGAGTGCCTTCCAGTCCCACTGACCTCGAAGGGAGCTGCTGAGAGCAGCTGGCACCTCACCGGCTCAGAAGCACCAAGGGCCTGCCCCCTCTCAGGAGGCTTCTGACCCAGTGTTGCCAGCCCGTGTGGCCGGGGTCTCTCTGGCCAGCGTGCCAGCTCTTCCCATCTGCAATGCCAGCTGTGCTGCTGGAAGGTGCTCCGCTACCGCAAGGACCACTGCAGTCTAGGGGCCCATGCGGAAGAGGCTCCAGGGAAGTACAGCTGACTCAGAACATGGCGGCTCCGTGCAGCAGCACAGGGGTGACTTTCCTGTCACAGCTTGGAAGCGGGGAGGTAAACCGGGCCCTTGCGTGCGGCGCTCTGGTTAATGATGCTCATAGGAATCCTGCTCTCTGGGCGAGATGCTCCTCCGTGCAGGGGGCTGGGCAGCATTTAACCCTCCCACAGATATCCCCAAATAGGGCTTTCGGGGGACTTGAGCAGTGCATAGGCCTTGCATTGGCCTTCTGCACAGGGATGGATCCCTTCTCCCTCCTTCCCCCCCCCCGTTAGAATTAGAACCGATACATTATGAAGGTGCCCTGATAGAGGGGTATAGCCTGGATTAGACTTGTGAATGGGGGGAGAAAGAGGGGAATCCAGTCACTGGTGGAATCTCCTCCTTGCCCCCCAGTGATGTTTTCTGCATTTTGCAACGTGCTTGGCTCGGAAGCAGCTGTGATGCTAGCTGGGATCCTTCTAGCGAGACTGGTTGCAGGAGCTGCTTCTGCCCCGCTCTCCAAAGGGAAAAGGAAGCTCTTGTAATTTGATTTACTTTTTAAAATTCATGTTGCCATAGCAGCGTGGTACCGCTCCTCCTGTTCTCATGCTTGCGAAACTTTGATCACCATGAAAACAGAATTCTGTTTCTCCCAGTGTGCTGTGTCTCTGTGTGTATGAAAGCTCCCGGAGTTCATGCTTTTGCTCTCCACAACGATCTCTGTTATTTCCTCCCCAGAAAAAGGTCAGTCAGAGAATTTCAAACCTCGGTGCAGCGGGGCACCAGATTCCTAGTTGGTGTAAGTGTAATTTGACGTAATTCGCTTCAGATCTACCCCAGCTGAGGGTCTGGTTCCAGGTGTTTCCTGTCAGGGTGTAGCATCTCTCCCAGCCCAGGATGGGCTCTGTTCCCAGGTCCCAAAGGGTCAGTGGCTCAGACTTTTAACGCAGAAAACCTAAGGGTTTTGAGAGGTAAATCTTTCCTAGAAGCCGGTCACAGGAAGGGCTTTCAGAGAGGGGAGCCCCCAGAGGGAAACAGGGCCTAGAATGAAGGACTCTCAGGAATCCACAACGTGAGGTGTGGGCATTGCTGCCCAGAGGATTCAGGGGGCCTAGGGCAAAGCAATTTCGGGGGCCCCTTCCATAAGGGGAGCACGGGGCCCAAATGGACTTCAGACATTCTCGGCCCCGGGGTAAATTGCCCCACTTGCGCCCCCCCCCCCCCCCCCCGGGCAGCCCTACGTATGGGTCATTTCCTTTTGCACATTTTGCATCCACACGTGAGCAGCCAGCGTACGCATTCGCATCTTCTCTGCAGTCCCCTGCGTCTCACTGCTTAAAAGGATCACTGGACGGGTGGGTATATTCTCCAGTTGGGAGAGGCCTTCAGGTTGCAATCCCCAATCTTGCCCTTCCCTGGATTCAGGGCCAGATTAATGTTTCTGGGGGCCTAGCAGTAGTAGATTTTTGTGGGGCCCCCCAGCTTCTAGGGTGGGCCCAGAAATGAGGGGTTAATTGTGCGGGAGGTGGCTGTCAGGAAGCAGGTTGGGAGTGGAGAGGTGGGCTTTGGGCAGGAGAGAGTGTGAGAGAGGGTACAGGGAGGCTTGGGGCCTTGCAGGGAGGTAGGGTGCGGGAGGGGTGGAGGTACAGGGCCAGGGTGAGGGAGGGGTGGAACTGGAGGGGTGGAGGTATGGGGTCTGGGAGGGAGGAAGGGTGTGGGAGGGGTGGAGGTATGGGGCCAGGGTATGGGAGGGGTGGAGGTATGGGGCCAGGGTATGGGAGGGGTGGAGGTATGGGGCCAGGGTATGGGAGGGGTGAAGGTATGGGGCCTGGGAGGGAGGAGGGGTGGAGCGGGAGGGGTGGAGGTATGGGGCCTGGGAGGGAGGAGGGGTGGAGCGGGAGGGGTGGAAGTATGGGGCCTGGGAGGGAGGAGGGGTGGAGCGGGAGGGGTGGAGGTATGGGGCCTGGGAGGGAAGATGAGTACAGGGGCTGGCTGGGGGTGTGGGCCTGGTCAGGGGAGAGGGTGCAGGAACAGGGTGGGAGTGCGGGGTCTAGGTGGGAGATAGGGAGGTTGTGGAGGGGGCAGAGGATTGGGGTGCTTAGCTGGTGCAGCTCCCGTTTGTCGGGCGGGAACAGGTGGTTCCATGCCCCCTTGCATTTGCAGGCACCGCCCCCTGCCACTCCCACTGGCGGCGGTTCCTGGCCAGTGGGAATGGCGGGGGAAAGCCTGCAGGTGAGCACAAGGACAGCGCTTCCCTGAGCTCATGGCAGTGTGGCTCCAGTCCGGGGAGAAAGGGGACCAGCAGCGCGCAGAGCCGTCTTCCCCCACACCCGCCAGACAGACTGGCCACAGGAATGTAACATGCAGGGGCTTAGGTGGCTGCATCTCAGAGCCCCAGACTAAGGGGGGGGGAAGGGGGAGAGCCTGGCCTGCAGCTGCAAAAGCCCCTTTCATAATCCAATGCTGCCTGGGTAAAACTAGTATCTAAAACTAAATGGTGCCAAAAAAAAAAATAAAAAAAAATCACGTACTGGCCAATAACCTCCAGCCCTGGGACCTGAGATACTCTTCGACTGGGCGGAGGAGTTGGGAGAAACTGTCACTCCCGTATTGCCCCATTGCTGAAATGGAGACCTAAAGAGGTGATGTAACCTATTCACGAGGTAGCAGCAGAGGCCGCTGGGAGCAGCAATCCCTGGCTCCAAGTCCTTGTGTAGTTTACTACCCCACGCGGCCTCTCCCAGGTTTACGGGCCAGACTTTATCTGCATTTTCGTCTGCCGCGCTTTCAACGATTCCAATTGATACAACTTCTCTGGGGGTATGTCTACACTACCCCCCCTACTTCGAACTAGGGGGGTAATGTATGCATACCGAACTTGCTAATGAAGCCCGGGATTTGAATTTCCCGGGCTTCATTAGCATAAAGCCGGCTCCGCCATTTTTAAAAGCCGGCTTGTTCGAACCCCGTGCCGCGCGGCTACACGCGGCACGGGCTAGATAGTTCGAACTACGTAATTATTCCGAACTATCTGTACGCCTCGTGGAACGAAGTGTACAGATAGATCGGAATGGCTACATAGTTCGAACTATCTAGCCCGTGCCGCGTGTAGCCGCGCGGCACGGGGTTCGAACAAGCCGGCTTTTAAAAATGGCGGAGCCGGCTTTATGCTAATGAAGCCCGGGAAATTCAAATCCCGGGCTTCATTAGCAAGTTCGGTATGCATACATTACCCCCCTAGTTCGAACTAGGGGGGTAATGTAGACATACCCTGGATTAGTCGGCAACCCATGGGGTGCAGAGACACCCCAGCCCTCACCTTGCTGCCCACCCTTTTGGAAACCTTTAAAATGGCCTCCCTCTTGGAAACCAACCAGAGCGCCAATTCTCTGGCACTGTCTCTCTCCAGGGGAATTGCTCTGACAAACATCTGGCCATATTCATTCTTCTCCACTGACATCAAGTTCCCCCATGCTGTACCAGAAGTGAACATGGCCATTTCTTAGTGGATCCCTTCCAGGATGGGGAGAAGCCACAGAGGAGTTAGGTACCTAATACCCGTTAGCAGACAACAGGGAGTTTGGGCAGCTAAGATGTTCATGAACGTCTGAAAATCCCATTTGGTACCCTAGGCATCTGTAGGAGCCTAAGTACCTTGGCCAATCTGGCAAGGAGGAGCCTAAGTCTCCTTGGAAGTCAATAGGCACCTAAGTAACTTTATGGGACTTAGGCTTTTGAAAAAATTGCTTTTAACCACTACATCCTTCAGCATACAGCTGTGCAAAGACCTAATTTAATGTCCAATGAAGCCAATCGGAGGCTTCTGGTTGCCTGCATCAGGCATTGGCTCAGCCCCTGAATGTGGATAATAATAAATCTTCCTACCTTGTAAGGTTAAATTTAAGGGGCTTTTAGATCTTTGAATGAAAGGGGGCTACAGAAATGCAAAGTATTATTAATGCAAGCTGAAGGAAACAGTATCACTAGGCAACATAACTATGTTCTACTAGCTGGAGTTACCCGGTGTTGGTTGGGGCGGGCGGTGGGGTCCTGCCGGGGGTGCCCCGTGTGAGGAGGGGGCGAGCATGGGACCTAGAGTGGCCGGGGCATCCCAGGTCATGCCTGGGGCTGAAGGTGCCGCAGGGGGTAACAACCCCCCTGCCTGCCCTGAAACTTTGGCCTCGCTATCTGCTGCACCATGGGGTCACGCTGGGGGCTCCCCTCTCCCACGGGCTGCGGTGAGCAGGTGCCGGGCTCCCCGCCACGCGACCAGGAAGCTGCACCGAATCCCGGGTCGCTCCCAGTGCCGCCGCCGCAGCCTCCCCGCTAGGCTCACCCTACTGCACCTGCAACTGCCCCCTAGTGGTGGCTGCGAGCTCCAGCCCGCCACTCGGCAACCTTTGGCTGCCACCGGAGGGCCAAGTGACCTCACAGGCGGGAGACGTGCCTGCGCAATGGAACCGCCTGGTAGAAGCGAGTGGGGCAGCTGCCACTCAGAGCGCCGCTCCTCCCCTCCCTTCGCGCCTCTGCCGTTGGCCTTAGTGAGTGACGGTCCCTGCCGCTTCCCCCGGGAAGCCGCTTCTCCCCACACTGCTGAAAGTTCCTTAAAACCTTCTCCGGGAGGAAAGGTTACCTCATGCAAAGTTTGGCTGCGGTAGCTCTTATAGTGCCCAAGTTATTAGCGCACAAACATTCTTCTTTATATATTAGATTTCACCAGCTCTTCTAATGCACACAGGCTGCAGAATCTATGGAGGTTGTATAACCCATTGTGAGTATACCATAGGTCCCCTCTGTGGCTGGGCCACTGAGCCAATAACCAATTTTTCAGTTCACTGGCCAAGCCAAAAAAAAATCAAAACAATATTTAGTTTCAGATCAACCAGACACAAAATATTTGGAGTGTTTTGGCAACCCAGAAAAGTGTGTGGGAATTACTTGTTCAAACATGTTTTGTTTAACCCCCAAAGTATTTAATTACAGTTTTGAAAAGTCAAATTGAGAGAACTTTTGTTTCAAATTTTATTTTTAAGTAAAAACATTTAGTTGAAACAGGGTTCGTTTTTTCCTATTAAAACAATTTGGCAAAGTCAACATAGGTTTAAATTTCCAGTTGACCTAAATGCTTTTCTTCCTTTTAAAAAAAAAAAGCTGTCTGAAAAATGTTGCCCAGGTTTAGGGTTGAGTCTGTTACAACTCCAGTTAAGAAGGGTTGGTTTTCAGGTAGAGTTGGTGTAGCAGTTCCTGCTTTCACCTCTAGAGACCCCTAGTTCAAGCCTCAGTCTGTCATCCAAGATGGTAGCTTAAAATTCCCCACAGCTGCACTATCTAGCCTCGTTGGAGCTCTAGTAGCGGGGGAGGCGGGTTTTTTTTATTTACCATGGTGGTGAAAATGCTTCCTCTAGATTAGCTCTATCAGCAATACTGGGACATTCCAAGGAAAAAACTGAAGAGACATGGCCAAATCTACTTTAACAACTCCCATAAACACATGATTAAACACCAGCTCAACCGGCACCACCCTTTTATTGTTGGTATTCATCCATTACTCCAATCCACTTACCCTGAGATCAGTGCTGCAGCAATCAATCTGTCGGGGTTTGATGTAGCAGGTCTAGTAAGGACCTGCTAAATCGACCACTGAGGATGCCCCTGTCAACTATGGTACTCCACAAGGTCATGAGGACTGAGGGAAGTCAACAGGATAGTTTTTCCTGTTGACCTCCCACAGTGGGAATGCCACGGAAATTTGACCTAATGTAGGTCCTCTCCAGCTATGCTGTTTTCATAGCTGGAGTTGCATGTCTTAGGTCGATTTTTCTCCCGGAGTATAGACCTGGCCTGAGACAGGTGCTCAGTACTGAGATGTCGGGAAGCTCAGCATGATTATTCTTGGTGCATGCAGCCAGACATTTTTAGTCAGCCTTCCTCCCGCCCCCCCACCCCATCAACTGGAGAAAAAACAAAAGCAGAAATTGGGGTAAAAGTTGAAGAACGCTTTAATTTATAAGAAAAAGAGATAAATAATTGATGTAGCCATGGTGCCAAAGGTAACTTCGGCTGCTCCCTCTATCTCACAAAGACATTGAGCATTGATTGAGATCAAAGTATCAGAACCCCCTGCTGCTGAGCTGAAAGGCAAAACTTTCTGCTGCCTTTCTCCGCTCTAATAATATCGTCTTTATGTAGTTAATAAACTGCACACTTCAGTCAAACTATATCATTACAGAAGACTTAGGGAGCTAATAATTTAAAAGCAAAGACTCGCCTCTGTTCTTCGCTTTGAACTAAACAACATTCTGTTGAATGAGGGGGGACATCAAAGCTTTGTCACTATTACCAATGTGGCTGGAGCATAAGGCCTCACAGAGTGTGTACTTCAGTCATCAAGCGGAAAAAAAAAAAACCCAAGATTAAAGATATTGGCTTATCAACCCATAGGCAGAAGCAGGTGTTTTCTTTTCTGCTGCGCAAGCATCAGGTGGCTTGCTTATCAATGAGTTTTCTTGTTCAATGGTTTTATGCGAATTCGGCTGAGCTCTCAGCTCTGGCCCTTATGAAGAGCCCCTCTTATTTTTAACTCTCCTTTTTCTCTGGATAAAGGTCTCTTTTCTGCTTCTTTTTAATGGCTGCCTTGTGGGTTTTTCCCCCCATGCTATCACACGTGTGATATTCCGTTTCATTCCATTTGCCATGGGTCGTTTGGTCTCCTCATCACCACCTTCTCATTGTGTGTTGCGCAAGGTGACTGACATCTGACACGTGGGTTTGCGGGTCTTCCTGTTATGCGCATGTGCTTCTGTTAGTGCCACACCCCTGGGGAGAGTGAAGGAATGGGGCAGGCGGCCAGGAGCCCCATGTGCATTGGGGGTCAGTGCTACCTGCCGGCTGAGAAGCAAAACACTGTAATACTCCCCCCATGTAAGGGATTTTCTGGGGCAAGAGCATGACTTCAGATCCCTGGTCTCAGCCTAGCTAGCAATCAGATTCTGCTGCAGTGAGAGAAGGGGTCAGAGTCTTTTGTCTAGCTCAGGAGTGTCCACAGTGCAGCTAGACCCAGCAGCTTTGCTTAAGGTATGCAACTCCACTTACGTAGAATATGCATACATAGCTGGAGTTGACTTACCTTAAGATGAGCTTGTCCCCACAGTGGGAGGCGGAATAGGAGCAAATGCTCCTGTCGGCTTCCCTTATGCCTGGCAAGAGCAGGAATATTGGATGCTGGCGGGGGGTGGGGGCTGAGAACAACCTCTGAGTTTGATTTAGTGAGTCTTAACTAGACTCACTAAGTCAAACTCTAGAAGATAGATCATGGCAATGGTGATCTTCTGTGTAGTGTAGACATGGCCTTGGCGAGGTTGCTGTGTTATTCTATATCTATAGAGTGGGTCTCTGCCCACAAAAGCTGAGGCCCGAATAAATGTCAGCCTTTAAGATGCAACAGGACTCCGCATTGTTTGTGTTGGAACATGCTGTGTTGAGCTGAACCCAGGCTAGCCATAAAACATGCACAACAGGGAGTAAAAGGCTGTTGCTGTGTCTTTCTTCTTACCCCCATGTAAGCCAGGGCTAGTATCTAGTTGTGTTGTGACCCTCTTCATCAGATGCATGCAGCGTGTCCACTGCATCTGACAAAGTGGCTCTTTGCCCCATGAAAGCGTATGCCCAAATACATTTATTAGTCTTTAAGGTGCTACAGGGGTCCTTGTGGTGGTTTTTTTTTTTTTTTTTTTCAGATACAGACTAACATGGCTACCCCTCCGAGGCCATGTCTACACTACACAGAAGATCGCCCTTGCCATGATCTATCTTCTAGAGTTCGATTTAGTGAGTCTAGTTAGGAGTCACTAAATCAAACTCAGAGGTTGTTCTCAGCCCCCAACCCACCGCCAGCATCCAGTATTCCTGCTCATGCCAGGAGGAAACTGGCCCTGGCTCACATGAGGATTAGGAGAAGGACACTACGACAGCCTTTGAGTCAGTGAAGAAAATAGCCCTGTTTCCGGCTGGCTTTGAGCCAGAGACTTTTCGTGAGTCAGGCAAGTGTGATAACCGCAACACTACGGATACCCAGAATGCAATGAAACTGGTTAGGCAAATGTTTCCATTAAAGGGGGAGCTTTTGTAAGGGGCACTTGGATCTGACCCAAGGATCGCTTTAGCTACAGTCAGGTGCTCTACCACCAAGCCAGGCCCTCATCTGAGTCAGTGAGGAAGGAGAAAAGAGGCTTGGACCTAGGCCTGTACCCCCTGGTTGCTACGGAGCAGGGAAGATTCCATCCTCGAGCTGTTCTTTACTCTGCCTTGATTTGCCCAGGCCTGAGTGACCCATAGGCAAGCAAGCCTCCAACTATAACTAATAGAGTATGAAGCCCTCCGGCCCATGCTACTGACACTTCGGTTTCATGCAGCTCTCCTCCAAGAACTGCCCCGTGCCAATGAGCTGTAGATTGCGTACAGGTACTGAGCTGAGCACTTGGGGGCCACCCAGAAGAGATTCAAATGCCGCCCATCTGATTAGCAGAGCACCCACAGTGCCCCCAGCTGACAGCATGTGTTTCTACTGGTGGTGCACATCCACATATGCCTCAGTGCACACAACAAAATTTATTCCGCACATGAATGGAAAAAATTAGAGTCAACATTGGTAGTGAGAGCTCACTATGAGGGAATCTCACAGGTCCCTCAGGATCCCACCCCAAGTTATGGGGCATGGAGCAGCCAGATAACAAAAACAGCCATCTTGGTAGATTTCTTCATGGTTAGGATGGATCTGGAACCAAATCCAGATTGGTATAATCTTCCCAGCAAGAGCTCAGGGATGTTCAGACTTGGGGTTGTAGTTTGAGCTCAGTGTTGCTGGCACAGAGTGAAAACAAGTGCTTGGAGGGAGGGGGACTTTAAACTCTGCCTCTGCCATTGTCCTGCAGATGGGTGAGTTGGAGCCTCCTGCTTTGCCAGGTCCACAGTTGGTGTGTGCCCATTACGGTATGTACCTCTGCCTCTCAACTCCTGGCTTTCATTTGCATCCAGCGTTCGCCTTGATTCTCTGCAGTCTGGGTCTCATCCCCCATTAAAGCCTGGCATTTAAAAAAGCAGAAAATAATGGCTTATTTCAAAGTAACAATTCTGCTGCCTTTTGAAATGCCGTCTTTATTCAAAACCACTTAAATTTCTACATCTTTCGAAGTCTTTATTATCCTCAGAAGCTGAACCAATTTGGATCTAATGCCCCTGATTTTTGCAAGTGTTCGCCTTGATTTCTGTGTCAGAAAGCTGAGATGTAATGTGAGCGGATTGGACATTAACTATGGGTAACAAATGATTTCCTGGGAAGTATTGCTCAAATGATTCTCTAAAATACTTTGCAAAGCCTACTACTTTGAGGAGAAAACTTATAGCAAATAGATTTTTGGAAATGGAAGAGCACATGATTGCTAGAGCCGGAGTGTGCATGTTTGTGTACCTGTGTGTGCGTGTGCACATGTGCCTCATTGTCACACTAATGCCATGCTGAGGGTAAAATCCTGGCTTAGTCAGTGGGGTCAGAATTTCACCCTGAAAGTGTAAAGAGGATATAA
Organism: Pelodiscus sinensis; assembly: GCF_049634645.1. Classification (NCBI taxonomy): domain Eukaryota; kingdom Metazoa; phylum Chordata; order Testudines; family Trionychidae; genus Pelodiscus; species Pelodiscus sinensis. The sequence goes on along the minus strand of NC_134730.1, from coordinate 23,021,223 downwards.
GGGGAGGGCAAATGTAATAGACGGCCAGAGTTGTGTAAACTGGCCTTAGTGTATATAGGAAGCAGATTATTGTGTGTTCACATAGGTAGGTTTGTGAGTGTGTGCATGTTCTTGGGTAGTATGTACGAGCCGGTGGTGACATATGTGAGTTCATGTGGTTGTGTGTGCTCTTCCATGTGCACACAGGCATTCAGAGGAGATGAAGATTATTTAAGACAGGCAGTTTTAACATTAGAAGTGATGGGCTGAGGAGGTGGAGCTTAGAACACAGCACGTTTGAATTTGGAGGGGGCCGAGTTCAAAGAAAAATCGGGGCTAGACCTTGGGTGCCTATTTAACAGCACCAGCCTCTTGTCAGGTGGGACATTTTTGACTCCTTATAGCAGGAATGTCTTGTAATCGCCTGATCTCATGAGATCGACACCATCCTCAATGGTACAAAACAGCGTCTTGGGCCAAAGAAATCCCTTATGTAACACCCCGGCGGCCCTGGGCTTTCATCCCTGAGGCGCTGGGAATCGCATCTCACCTATGTGCACAGAAATTGGCGCTGCAAGACAGTGATAAGCATGTGACGCAACTTGAAGAACACAGGGGTGCAAGACAGATACATAACAGCGCCGCTTGCTGTTATGAGGTTAACAGTAAGAGCCATTAGAGAGGGCTACTTACCTTTGGAAGCTCTGGGGGTCACAGTGATACTCACAGCACATGCTGAGGGCCGCAACTTAAGTGTGGTTGCATATACATGCAAATACATATGCAAATAACTTCTCTCACACTGATGGGCATGAATACAAAATTAAGGCAAGGCTACACAACACTCAGGCCCCCTTTAAGTCAGTTCTGATGCTATTCATAAAATGCAATATTTACTCGATTTCCACCCATATGACAGCACTTTTAATGAGCAATGACGGTGCAGGAATTTAACTACTAAAACGTATATCTACAGAAGACCATTATATTGACTTGCCGTTGCAGAGCGTGTTCCCAATGGAGGCCATATTCAATGGATCCCACCTGCAGGCTCTGCATTGAGTCCCGCGTAAACCCAAACAGCACCGTGGGCTACAAACAAACGGGCCACAGGCCGCATATTGAGTAGCCCTGCCTTAGAGGCGCAGCCAGCGCAGATCAGAGGGGTGCTCTGAGTAGGGGCGTGAACAATTATTTGACTATTCGATAAGCAAATGCTTCTCAGATAGTTGACATGCTAATCAACTAGTCGCTTCTCCCTCCCTTGCTGCCTCTATCAGAAAGAGGCAGCAAGAGTGGGGGAAAGAAGGGGTGCTTCAAAGCAGTAGCACTGCATGGAGCCCAGGGTCAGTGCTGCTGCTTTGAAATGCCACAGGGGGCATGGGGCCAGCAGGGGGACTACTTGAGACATGCATCTGACGAAGTGGGTCTTTGCCCACGAAAGCTTATGCTCCTACACTTCAGTTAGTCTATAAGGTGCCACAGGACTCCTCGTCGCTTTTGAGACCCCCGTTGGCCCTGTGATCCCTGCAGTGCTTTTGCCTTTGAAGTGTAGCAATAGCCCTGGGGCTGTTGCTACCCTTCAAAAGCAGAAGCACCCTTATCAACTCTTTGATTAGTCAAATAATTGAAATTTTACATCCCTAGCTCGGAGGAGAGCACGAAAGAGCTGGAGAGTCAATGAGCCAAAAAGACGGCTAGCTGGGGGGAGTTTCAGAGAACCAGGATCTTGTACCACTGGTTGCAAGATCTGTTGAAAGGAAGTGAAGTGACTGTAATGATGGTCACTGTGGGGCAAGACACAGCGAACCTCTCTATGGCCTTTACCGAAGCCATAGATAGCGGCATTGCCTTTAATGGGGAGCCCTCAGAAGAGCTAATTAGCTTCGTACCGTGTAGTGGGTTTTCAGTTACAAGTTGAACCTCTTTAATCCGGCACTCGGTAGTCGGGCAACAGCTGAGGAATGGCATGATTCTAGTTAGCCAGATGTCTGCTTGTTGGGGTCAAGTTTCCTGCACTCTCCTTGTTTTACCCTTTGCCACACTCCTCACTACCCCAGGCTGGGACCACAGTTGAGGGAGGCTGCTAGACCCCTGGGTCCAGGCCAGAAGTTGAGCCCCAGGGCTGGCAGCTGGGACCCTGGCTGGCAGTAGAGGGGCTGGCAGCTGGAATCTGGGGCTGGTGTGTGGGATCTTGGAGCCAGCACTGGAGCCCCTAGGTCCGTGGTCACCAACCAGTAGATTGCGATCTACCGGTAGATCTCAGGGGCTCTAAGAGTAGCTCTTGAGCCCTCTCTGAACTGCGCGCCTGCACAGGACATTTACATTAGATTTCCTCATTTGAGGAGCAGCTACTCACCAAGCAACACCACAGGTGAGTAGCTGCAAGGAATGGTGGGAGCTGGGAGGTCAGGAGGGCTGAAACACCCCAGCCAGCTGACTGTGGCTTTCAGCTGAAAGAGGCTACCCCGCGCTCCAGCTGATTGGCGACTTCTCCTCTGCGCCTGCCCATGTGGGGCTTGGTGCACCCTGGTTGAGCGCCATGGCCAGCTGGCTGGGCAGCTGCTTCTCTTCCCTCCAGCCCAGCTGCCCTGAGCTCAGCCCAGGGAGGCTGTGTCAGGCTCCAGCAGTGCTGGAGCAAGCTTTCCGGGCTGAGCGCAGGGCAGTTGGGCGGGAGAGAAGAGAAGCGGCTTCCCAGCCAGCTGGCCATGGCGCTCAGCCAGGGTGCACCAAGCTCCACGTGGGCAGGCGCAGAGGAGAAGCCGCCCGATCAGCTGGAGCGTGGTTCAGCCTCCTCCGGGCTGAAGGTCACAGCCAGCTGGCCAGGCAGCTTCTCCTCTGCGCCAGCCCATGTGGAACGTGGTGCACCCTCGTTGAGCTTCAAGGAAGGAGCGGGGCTTCAAGGAAGGGGCGGGGCGGTAGATCTTGGCTTGGTCTGTCATTTAAAAAGTGATCTTACGTGTAAAAAGGTTGGAGACCACTGCCCTAGGTCATGATTGATCTCCTATGGCCTAGCAAATTCTCTAGTTCAGCACCGGTGAGGTCCTGAGGGTGCCATACTAGAGAGATTCAACCTGTACTGCCAGAGATGGGAGGCAGCAACCACTCTGGCTACAGCTACACTGCAGCACTATTTTAGGATACCGGAGGTATCCCGAAATCGCTATCCTGTGTCTTTTAAGCACTTCCATTATTTTGAAATATAATGGTCTCGCTATTCCAATGTCCCTGTAAACCTTATTCCATGGAGGAGTAAGGGATGTTTCGGAATAGTGATTTATTTGGAAATAAGTGCTCTGTACACCGTGCCAAATTTCGAAATAGCTATTTCGAAATTGACTCAATATAAGCTATGCAATTTGTGTAGCTCAAATTGTGTAGCTTATTTCAAGCTTCAGGTGCAGTGTAGACACACCAAAGTCTGCGTAGGACACAGAGCGCCACCTTTTCTACCCCTTTGCTCGCTTCTCGGCTTCAGTTTTCAAACAGCAAAAGTCCTGGACTGCTCCTCAACACCAGCTTATTACAACATTTCAGCTCTTTTCCTCGCAGCTATTTTCCAGTGTTCCACTTAAAAGGAAAATGTTTCATTTTAGGCCAGATTTCCCCCTCCCTCCCTACTCTCTGGAAGAACAAAGTGATTCAAATCAGGAAGCGAAGGGACTCTGTGTATATTGTCCGTGGGGACCTCGATCCCTGCTGGATTTGGTTTGATTTGATTGAAGTGCAATTTCATCCCTCACCATTTGTCATCATGCCACTTATAAATAAAAACAGCACTGCATCCAACTTGCAAATCCCCAGCGAGGAGCTCTCCGGGCGGGGGATGCTCTTAAAAAGGGGCTTGAGGAGTAGCCTTTGATTGTGAAACTGACAGAGGATGCATCTGAGTTTTGAGGACTTGGGATGAGGCAAAGATGCTGCATAGGCTTTATTTCTCCCTGGTCTTGCTTCTCAGCCTTGTGAACAGCAGGGCTGACAGCCACTGTGTGCCCTGGGGCAATGTGGGCGGGGCTTTGGACATAAGGGGCGGGGTTCAGGGCAGCCGGTCCTCAGCGCCTCCCAGACCGTGGCATGCTCCGCCCACCTGCTCTCAGAGCCGTGCGGAGCGCTGCTCTGGAACTCCAGTGGCAATTTAAAGGGGCCAGGGCTCCGGTCGTCACTGTTGTCATAGCAATGGCAGTGGCCAGGAGCTCTGGGCCCCTTTGGAGTGCCAGGCCACTGGGCAAGGTCCCCCCTTTGCACCCCACCCCTGTCAGCAGACCTGCTCGTGAGGATGAGGGGATGAATGTGTTGGGCGTTTGACTCCCATCCCTGCCTCTGGGCAGGTCACTTTCACCCACCTCTTTAAAAGGGGACTCCAATTTTTGAATTCCAGGAGCGGGTGCTCAGCCTCTTCTGAAAATGAGGCCCCTTCTGGGGAGTTTCAAGCTGAGTAACCTATAATGGAGGGCCCCCCCATGCTGGTCATTTTTGAAAATATTGATGTAGGTGTCTCCCTTTGGACCTTTCCTGGGTGGTTCTGCGTCTTCCAATCTCGTTACGTTCCCTACAGAGAATCTGTCTGGCTATACCTACGCTACACATTTTTGTGGCAGAAAATATGCTAATGAGGGACTAATTAGCATGAGTCAGGATGTCGTTAGCATATTTTCTGCCAATTCTTTTTGTGCAAGGGGTTTTTGCGCGAAAAGAAGCAGTGTAGCCGCTTCCGTTTTGGGCAAGATCCTTATGCCTTTCCTGGAAGTGGCTACACTACTGCTTTTTGCTCAAAAACCCCTTGCGCAAAAAGAATCAGCAGAGAATATGCTAATGACATTGCAACTCATGCTAATGAGTCCCTCATTAGCATATTTTCTGCCGCAAAAACGGGTAGTGTAGACACAGCCTCTCAGACCAGGAGAATCTCTGCAGTGAGAAGTAATTTTTGAAGTTTCGTCACCATAGTTCGTCAGGTAACTTTCTCCAGCACAGTACGGTATGAATGTGAGCAGACCCTGCCTGATTTCCTGTAACAGTGATACTTTGGGAAACTGCAGTGTTGTGTAGCCCGAAAGCTCTCACTCGCACCTGCATGCCTTGTTGAGGTAGGGGGAGCAGGCGGGACTGTAATCTAACACACATTCAGAGGGACCGAATTGGCTCAGGCCCCAGGGAAGGTTCCTTCAAGTCCTCTGGCTTATTAAGTGTTGCTGATGTTTTTGGCACAGTTGGAAAAATGGCTTTGCAAATGGGCATGCCCCATAACATCTCAGGGGGACACCACAAAAGCAGGTGAGGGAAAAGGGGGTGCATTCTGAGGTGTTGGAATAAACAATCCCAACATGCCGTGCAGAATCTAGTCATTTCTGCTACCAGAGACAGATTTTGAGAATTTACCACCACACACGTTTTTCTCCTGGCCCTGGGCACCCTTAAAGAGGAAACATGAAGAAAAAAAGAAATGAGCTTGGCCTTCCAAAAGCAAAGCATGGGACACATGCTGGGAGCAAGATTTCATGCACCTAAATTAATAGGTAGCAAGCTTAAAACAAACAAAAGGAAGTTTTTCTTCATGCAGCACATCGTCAACTTGTGGAACTCCTTGCCAGAGGATGTTGCGAAGGCCAGGACTTTAACAGGATTCAGAAAAGAAGTAGATGCATTCATGGAGGTTGGGTCCATCAATACTTATTGGCCAGAAGTGGTTGGAATGATGCCCCTAGCCTCTGTTTGTCAGTCTGGAAATGGGTAGAGGGATCACTTGATGACTACCTGTTCTGTTCACTCCCTCTGGGGCATCTAGCATTAGCCATTGTTGAAAGACAAGATACTGTGCTGACCCAGTATGGCCCTTCTTATGTTCTTATGCACCAAACATTGCCTGATTTTTATTTCAGGCAAGCCACTGGGGTGACCCAAGAGTAACTGAACGCTGAGTTTAGCCAGTGGAAAAGCGTGGGAACCTGGTTGAGGTTTAGCTTCATTCATTGTCACTGAGCTGGCTCAGTTCATTTCAGGTTTTCTCTTGTTCACTGATTTTTGTTTTCCTGAAGGGAAAAAATGTGCTGCCGGTGGCTTTGGGAAACCAGTCTACTCATGGCTTTTGTCTCTGACATGGCTGATTTTTAAAACTCCAGCTGTCTCTAGAGGGCACATGGGTGGGATGGGCTGCCAAGTGTCAGAGAGCAACCCCCTCTCAACCTCGGTCCCTTAAGTTTGGATAGTAGCCATAGTGCAGCTGCTTTGTGTTTTGGACAAGAAGGCGGTGCAGAGGTCTCTTTGATTTTTTCAGGCCTGGTACAAACTTGTAACAGCAGGGGCCTCCCACACACATATGACAATTTGCAGTGTGGTCCAGGCCTCTAGGCCCTGGTAAATTGTACCCTTTTCTCCCCCATGTGGGTGGGAGCTGAGTAAACACAAACTGAGACACAATCCCTGATCCCTGTCACATGGCTTGTCTACACTGGCACATATTGTCACCAAAAGCTACTTTTTGGCAGTAAAACAGTGAGAGCGTTTACACTGCAATGTGACTTTTGTTGGGAAAAACATCCAGTTTTGGCCACAAAAAACTTCCAACCCTGCGAGAGACTTGTCTTTCCCTCTCCCTTTATTGTTGACAAAGAACCAGTGTGGGTTTTGCTGTTTGTTTAGTCCAGAGAACTAGCTTCCACCAGTATCCTACAATGCCTGTCCTGATGGCTGTGCTCAGTGTCTTGTGATTTCTGCTGCCCTGCAGGCATGCGCCCTTCCCCTTTCAAAGCTCCAGGAAGTATCTGACAGCTGAGTGAGCTGCTCCCTTTGGGGAACAACCAAAAAGCAAATCATTGGAATGCTTCTGTTCTGCTCTGCTAGGAACACAGCAGCATGCAGACTGCTGCTGCAGGGGGAGGGCTGGAGAGACTGCTGTGCTGCTTTGACATTCCTTAGTGCAGAGAGCTCACAGAGCAGCTTTGCCTTCCCACAACAGTGCACTGTGGGATGCTTATTGCTTACCGACATTGGTTTGCTCTGTCTGTCGACAGGGTGCTAGCAATGTGGCCATGGAATGGTGACAATGGGGAGGCAGAATGGTTTTACTGGTTTTCACTTTTGGTGACTTTTGCATGTGGACAGCACTTTTGTCACCAAACCTTCCCAGTGTAGACATATCCACAGTCTAGAGAGACAAGACAGACTTTCAGGTGGTTGGGGAAGCAGAGGCGCAGAGCAGTGGCAAAGTGGCTTGCCAAGGTTCCCCCATCTGGTCCCTGGCAGTGCCAGGAATAGAAACGCAGACTCCTAGGCTATGTCTACACTCGTGGCTTCTTGCACGAGTAATATGCAAATGAGGCTAAGCATGGAATATTGCAGAGCCTCATTTGCATACCTAATGAGCCACCATTTTTTTCAGAAGAGGCTCTTGCGCAAGAAGGAGCATCTACACTGCCCCTTCTTGCGCAAGAAAAACCCTCTTGCGCAATGCCGTTACACCTATTACTTTTCAGGAAGAACGGCATGGCGCAAGAGGGTTTTTCTTGCGCAAGAAGGGGCAGTGTAGATGCTCCTTCTTGCGCAAGAGCCTCTTCTAAAAAAAATGGTGGCTCATTAGGTATGCAAATGAGGCTCGGAGATATTCCACGCTTAGCCCCATTTGCATATTACTCGCGCAAGAAGCCACGAGTGTAGACGTAGTCCTATTGTTCAGCGCAGTGTCCTAGCCATTAGACCATGGACCCCAAAGATCTGCAGTGTGGATCTGAGGGGAGAATCTTCTCCTAAACATATAACAGATCAGAATGGGAATGATGGACTCTCATTTGGCACTCCCCAGAACTTGCGTTCCTCTTTGTGAGTTGTCCTGTGTGCTGCTATCTTTCCTCTCCGGGGAGCAGTTCAGAAAGTTCAGTCCTTTCCTGTAATAGCAGGGAATACACTCTAGTATCTATTCATAACACTTGTCAAAAAATTAAAGCCAAACCTGCTTTCAAATGCCATGTCTGTTCTTGCCTGCCAGAAAAACGATTCTTCCCCCAAAGAATTTGCATTTGAAATTCCAAATGTGCACTTTTGTTCAGACGAAAGAATGCGTGTTCTCACTTTTGAGCCGGGTTCTCTCTGACCTCTAAGTCTGAATGTTTCCAACAAAGTGTCATTTGACAAATCCTCTGTCAGGAACGGAGGAATGTAAATGTCCTCCCAGAGAAGTGGATGCTATGTTGAGAGTTGGTGATGAGAAACTTTCACCTACAACTAGAGGCTTTAGAACCCCATACACTCTTTTTTTTTTCCTCTTAAAAAATTGGCGTTGACAAAAAGACGCTGTTTGCAGATTTCAGCTTTCATTCTCATCACAGGGCTAATGAACAGGATACTTCTACTGCTTAATTCATTAGGCATGTCCGGGCACATGGATTAGAACTTTCACGGGTTTGGTTCCTTGTTTCAGAAACAAATCCCACTTCCCACTGATTTTAGTGGGAGAAGGATCAGGACCTAGCTAACTTTAAGGGCCAGTTCGTCTTCGGCAATCTGACTCCTTTATGGTGGCATAATGAAACCAAGATGTGGCTATTGCTGGCCAGCTGAGAATTCCCCTAGGTCTCCGGGCATAAAATTGGCTGTTGCTCTAACTGACCAATCCCCCTCTAGCACTGGGGTGTGTGTCTGGAGTGAAACGGGCATGCGGGAGTGGATCTCTGCTGCTTTAACTCTAGGCTGTTGCAACTCATGCTTGGGCCAGGAAGATTGACCCATCCAATGAGGGCACCTGATGTAGTTCCTCTCCCACCACTCTTTCCCTTCTCTTCCAAAAGAGTTCTGAACACAGGAGAAATATCTGCATTCCGTTTCCTAAAATGCATGGCAAACGGGAGTAATGTTCCCTCCTTACTGGACTGATCCTGGGAGTAATTTCACCATCCTATACAGTGGGCACCATTCTGCTCTCTGCTACACAATCTGGAGTCACTCCACCAAAGCCAGTAGAGTGACTCCTGACTGGTACCAGTGCAAAAGTAAGATTTAACCTAGAGTTGTGAGAGGTCCTAGGCCACTTCACTTCCCTGAATTCAATGAGATTTGAGGAAATGCTAAGACGGCACCCGTTTTGTTAGTTTTCACCTTGGGATTGCGTCAAGAATTATTTCATTTCGGACTCTCATCTTGTGCTCGTGTTTCCTCAAACCCTTTACACTGCAGTGCGCTTGCTTGAAACATTGCACAGAGGGGTCTGTTATTAAAAAAAAAAAAACAACCCGCCATCCTTGGAACTCAATCCACCAGTCAGCAAGCAGATCAGTCTGTCACAATAATTAATAGGCCTCCCTGTGGTCCCTGGTAATCCATCCCAGGACTGCACAGCACTGGCTCTGTTTTAGTTAGGTACATGTGAGCTTTAGACCTACTCTGAACAGTGCCTTTTTCATGAAACTGATTCATTCAACACCGTATAAGGATTGTGGGGATAAGGGAGGGGACACATTTACACAGATGCTAGTGTCCCAGGACTTGCTAGCAGGTGTCTCCTAACTTTACACAGACCACCCTGACATTAAAGGGACCCCATTGCTTTGAGCCTCTTTGAGTTACATGACTTTGGTCTTTGAGTTTCTGTTCAGTGAGCGATTTATGACCTTCTGTATTGATAATGTTACTAATAAGCAGAGGGAGAGCTAGCTGGCATAGGGTGTGAGTTTCACAGGGGTTTAAAATAGCTGAGGTTTCTTGACCAGGCAATTTCACAAACTACCTATGAAAAAGAAAACAACAAAATAGCTAATGATAGGTTGGGCGAGCAAACAGCATTTGCCTCTGAATTTGGCCATTTTACCACACTGAAGTCACATGACAGGAAAGAGCCCATGATTAAAGATGGGCTGAGGTAGAGGGAGGATGGAATACAGTGAATGTTTTTACTTAGAAATTGCCCCAGATCTTTTGGGAAAAAGAAGTCTAAGCAATTGTCTTTTAGTGCTACAGAAACAGACCCCATATTACAGACACTACTGCATGGTAAAGATGGGCTCACACAGCAATAGAGGTATCAGTCACCCTACAGTTTCAGGGGTGATTGGTTTCAGGTGGGCAATTAAAAACTGGGGGTCCATTTACAAAGTTCCGATCATCTTTGTGTCTCTCCACAGAAGCCTCTCAGAGTGTTCAGCATTGTTTTCAGATGCGGGTGTCATAAGTGGACCCCTTTTTCCAATAACGATACAGGTTGAACCTCTCTAGTCTGGCACCCTCGGGATCTGACCGGTGCCAAACCAGAGAATTTTTGCTGAACCGTGGGAGGTCAATATTGTCCAGCAGCATTACCAACATTTCCACGGCTTACTAGGCTCTTAGAAGATATTTGGGGGTAAATTAGAGCTAAATCGCAGGACAGAACAGAGAGCCAGAATTGATGGCTGTAAACAAACTTTATGGGACCGCAAGAAACTTGGCCACACCCATGATAACTGGCCATCCAGCTAACTAAAATCATGCCAGACCATGGAGGTTGCCAGACCAGAGAATGCCTGATTAGAGAGTTTTAACTTGTACCCCATATAGAGACAATATCACTTTGCTATGCTTGATCCCCGGTCTATACACCCCAGGGTAATGTGAGGCTTTTTTTGCCCTGACACAGCACTGTGGTGCTTGGTCCTGCCATGAGCTGAGGGGATTGGCCTTGATGACCTTCTGAGGTTTCTTCCAGTTCTAGTATTCTATGATTCTAGGGCCTAATTCAAAATTTATCACCAGAAAGACTTTTCTTCCCTATTTTTACATATACATTCTGTGTCCTGCATGCCACCCAGTAGCCCTTGCTAAGTAACACCCTATCTTTAGCAATATTACCCCTACCTTTCCTCTGTAATATCTGCCCTATTGTTTTATTACATCATATTGGAAAAATTAGTTTGTAAGATCTTCAAAGCAAAGAGTATGTCTCTTTATGTCTATTGTGAGGCATCCCATGTGCTTTTAGGCATTATAAAAATAATAATGGCTGAGTTTTTTAAAAAACTCACCCCCCTAAACATGGCCTCTCCTTGCTCCATCCCTGGTCCCATCCATTTGAGGTTCATCGATCACTAAAATAAAACATTTTGGGTTAGTTTCTGCCACTTTTACTCTCACTGAGTCATACCATTGACTACTCAAGGGATCCAGTTGAAATTAACGGGACTCCTTCTGGAGGAATTCCAACTCTACACAAGAAAGGAGGGCAGGACTGAGCCCTGAATCTTGTGGAAGATGTCGGGAAAATTCTGGGGTGTCACTAAAAATAGTTGTCCTGCTGCTGGTGTGGTTTTCTAATAGACAGTTTCCTTTTCTGCTTTCCTGAACACAGCTGAAATGCAAAGGGATGCACGTTGCATGTGTTATTTCAGATTGAGTGCCAGCTGCCATCAGTTAGAGAAGGAAGATAGAACTGGTATTCACTGAAGTGAGCCCAGCTCTTGCAAATATTTCCGCGTAGCACAGTATGTTTCTTCTGAATCCAATTTGTCAGCAAATGGTAATATCACACTGCTGAACAATTGAACCGCTCTGGGCAGGGCTGTGATTTCAGGATAAAGGCCCAGAAAACCAACAAAAAGCCCAGTTGGCAGAGAAGGATGCATTGCAAACCTTTGTGTACCCGATGGGCAGAGAGATCATGAAGCCTTTGGTAGTCCCTTGCCAGTCATTCCGTCTGCCTGCCACCGGGTGAATTTCTAAAGCCCAGCTTGACTAAGGACACTAGGTGAATACTTGCCAAAGTTGTATGAAAGAACAGGACATGTGCAGCTTGGGCTGGATGCCTCATAGAACTAGTACTTGGAAATAATGCCACAGGTCATCACTAAAGCTGGTTGGTGGCAGACAGCTGGTACCATCCCATGGTTGTGCAGTTAGCTATAAGAAATAAACTAGTGGTCTCAGCCAAGCATTGAGTGGACAAGTAATTATGACTTAACTCTCTCCCCTGAGTTACAGCTGACCTTTGCCAGCAGCCTTAGCACCAAGGATAAGTGAGCTATGGAGGATCCACCTACTGTAAGTGCTAGGCCAAAGAGGATGCACAATTAGTTGAGGGCAGCGGGGTTGGGGAGGAGAAGAGGGTCTGCACTTCCATGGTCCATGATACTTTTCATTCTCTGTGGGTCATATCCCGGAACTTGCATTAGCGGAAAATTAATTTTAAAAATTAAAGAAAGAATATGGATCATCTCATGCTGAGTGCCTCTCAGGACAGTATTTCTATGGGATTCATAGAAGAAATACTACTGGACAGGTGTAGCATGTTCCTTTTCTTCTCCCGAGGGTTTGTAGCATCTCTCACACATTGACAAGTCTCGCCAAAGTTGTTGGGTTCTTGTGATCATAGCAGGTTATTGCTCATTGGGTGAAATCCTGAGCCAACCAAAGTCCATGGGACTATTGCCAACGAATTCCACAGGGCCAGAATTTCAGACACAATTTCCAGGTCAAATCACTAAGAAGTAGCCTCCACGTCCACACCATTTGCCCATCTAGCTCCCACTGGTAAAGCAAATGGAAGAGTTTGTTGGGGGTTTGGGACCAAGTAATGCTTTAATAGCAGCATCCTTTTCAAAGTTGTCAGTTAAAAGTAAGATGCACTTTAGGCAACACAGGCATCTGCTTCAGGGATTTCCCCTCATAATTACTTAATGAGCTTGATATACTTTTTCCATCTAATTAAGTTGCACTGTCTGTCGCTTTGTTAGGCATGTCAGTGTTTTGTTGAGAGGGAATACAGTGGTGTTTCATAGCAGAACTGGTGTGCTAATTTTTCTGTGGTGGACACTGCTGTTGTATAGACCAGGGCTGGGCAATAAAACGGCAGCAGTTCACCCTAGTGGGCTGCTCCTGCTATATTTATCTGCGCCTCCATAGGCACGGGCAATCGCAGCTCCCATTGGCCGGGAACAGCAATCTGTGGCCAATGGGAGGAGCGATTCTCTGTGCATGCGGAGGTGCCGATAAACATGGCAGTGGGGGGGCCTGCCAGGGGCTAATCCTGGCAGATTAGATTCAACTGTAACCCACACACCTAGGCTATGTCTACACTCGCGGCTTCTTGCGCAAGTATGGCCATTCTTACGCAAGAATCCGCAGAACGTTTACACTGCCCGCCCGCTCTTGCGCAAGGAAATTTACTGTATGGCGTGGTAAGAGAGGGCTTCTTGTGCAAGAGCTATGCTCTTTTTTAACAGGTGTAAGCCCTCTTGCGCAGGAGCTCTTGCACAAGCGGGCAGTATGGATGCTCGGCAGGGATTTCTTGCACAAGAAAGCCCTATGGCTAAAATGTCCATCAGAGCTTTCTTGCGCAAGAGAGCATCCACACTGCCATGGGAGCTCTTGCGCAAAAGCACAGCACGCACATGGCAGTGTGGACGTTTTCTTGCGCAAGACTTCTTGCAGAAGAACCCTTGCGCAAGATGTTCTTGCGCAAGAAGCCGCCAGCGTAGACATAGCCCTAGTGTGGTTACTGAGCAATGCAAGTGATACCTAGACCACAGCAACAGTTAAGACCAAAAGACCTCTTCAGCAGGGGCTGGGAGCCAGCTGGCTTTTAGCTCAGAGGGTAGAGGCTCCTATGCTCCACTTTAGAGGTCCCGGGTTCAAATTCACCTGGTGGCAGTTACACAACCACGGGCTGGTATTTGCCCACCCCTGGTATAGAGGGTCTCTCAGAAGCAGGGAGGGATTCCCTTAAGTCCTAGTGTGGAGCCTGAGTTGGTAGTGGGCCCCAAAGATAAATGCATCTCAGTGCTTTTCCATTCCTAGCTTGGATACCCAGGCAGGGAAGAAGAAAGAAACGTGGTTCTTTTCTGGATACGAAGTGTCAAGTTCTTCTCCAATCTGTGTTGGGAACTCTGGGCAGCCCTCTTGCTGCTAATTCCTTCCACATACTTGACCAGCTGTGTGTGTCAGTTTCTGAGGTAACTTTACCTCTGACTCCTGGTGTCTCTGAGTGTCTCCCCTTCCCCCCAGCTATCCAGTCACAAGCTGTCAGTTCTCTCTTGTGCTGGAATCACACGATTCTCCCTCTCTCAGAACCAGCACAGCAGTCCTCTGTGATTACCTCAACAGGCCTGACTTCTATCCAGCGCTGGCAGTTCTGTCCCATACTGGAGCAATGACAGAGGGAACTTGGGACCAGACAGCCTTGCCATCCCCAGGATTTGAGGTGTGGGGAGAAGCCTAAGCTTCTTCAGAGACTCCCATAGGATTAGGGTTGCCAACTGTCTGGTAGTGACCCAGACTGTCCAGTATTTCCAGTATTTTTCGCTGAAGACTTTTTTTTTTTTTTGCTCAACAGCTTTGGTCACCCCCCTTTTTTTTCTCAACAGAATTTTTCCCCCAGTGGTTTCTTTTTCTTTTGCAGGGGGAGGGGGAGTTAAACCATCTGGCAACCCTACATAGGATCAGAGGGGCAAAATCAGTTCCTTTAATTCAAAACCATTTTTCTCAGCTTGCTGAAGGGGGAGCCCTCTAAAAGCTGCTCCATCTTTTTGGTCACCCTCCTTCCTAGAGAACAAATCCCCTTTAGCTGTTTAGAACCCTGGGATTTGTTGACTCCCAGCATGGACATAACATCCCTGTAGGGTGGAGTCTGGAAGAGGCCAGTGTCCTATCATTTTTTCCCCCATGTGCTGCTGAGGTTACTTATCTAGCTCCACTGTGCTGCTTTTCTGCTTATTTTTCCCCATCAGTGATAAAGTTAATCAATACTGTGCTGGGCTGGCCACCAGGCCTGAAGGCACGAATTAGGCCAATTAACTTTAGGCTGCACCTGGAGAAAACCCAGGGCTTAATTGCTGATGAAGGCCTGCTGGGGGAGAAGCTGAGCAGGATCTGTAAAGAGAGGAAGCTGGTAGGCTGAAGAGAGGGAAAACTTGCATCATACTCCCAGATACAAGGGTGAAGAGTAGGAAGGTGTAAGAACAGGACAGGAAACAGTCCTGGGAAGGAAAAGTCAGGGTTAGTAGAATGAAAGCCCAGAGCTGCTGGGTGGAGGGTCGCTGGCCTGCAATCCCCAGTAGTGGGTGAGCTGGGTTCCCCATTTCTGGAGGAACACACCAGGAATAGTCCATTTGCAGGTGAAGGGAAGCAGACTTTGCTGATACCCAGAAGGGAGGAGAACCCTGAATGTGTCTTACCCTGAAAGCTAAGCCATGAAAAGATAACTGCTTCTACTCCTGGAGTGAGTATGGATCGAACCTGTTCTGGAAGGGGCCTCGGGCCAGGTGCCACAAGAAAGCACACGTGAGTAGAGCAGACCCCATCCCATCACAAATACATTCACAGTGCATGTAACTCAATACTGTAACTTCACCTCATTGACCAGGCCACTGCAGTGTTCATAAAATTACTCCATCTCAGTGTTCTTAGATTATTATGCAGCTGTGTTACAAACTGGTTTCTTTATACATTCATGTGTGTGCCTCCCCTATAATTATCTGCCTCCTTCATTCAGTGACTTCATATAATAGCTGTCAGTGGACAATGTGCTGATCCTGGGTTTCAGTGGACAGTGTTCTGATCTCAGGTTTCAAATTCAGAAAGATAAGAAAAACCATTTTTAGTAAGATGAAATTTTGCCTTTAAACACATCTTCCCCAGCCCTCTTCCTGCTGAGGAAACATGGGAGTCCCAGACTCCAAATTAAAATACCCAAAGCAAGGGGGAAGGCTCCAGTGAAGTCCAGATTTTCCTTTAGGCTGGACTTAGTTTCCCTAATGTTGGGAGTGGGAATGGTACATATCTTCATAGCGCCCCCCCTCCCCCCGCCCTCTAGGTTCAGGATATAGGTGTGGGGAGAATGCAATGTGGCAATATAGGACTCGGGCTTTTGGGTGTCCAATCTGGGACCCGCACAGGTATTTGGGGACAAGTAGGAATTCCACCCTTGAAGCTTAGGGTTACTACCTGGCCCATATTTAAATGGCCTGGCTGTTTTTTGTGGGTTTGCTGGTTGCCAGAAAAATAATTTAGTCTTCCATGGCTTGTTTTCTGATGTGACTCTAAACTAAAGATTTGCGTTCTCATCACAACATGCTGGGCTAACCAATGGTAAACGTTTCTGTGTCTGGCCAAAGCTTCAGCAATGTTGCATCTTATGTAAACAATAACTTGGATGACTTGCTTTTTGGCTTGCTGTATTTGCATCTAGTTCTTTGCTTTTGATTGGTAGCAGCCTTTAAGTACCTGAAGGAGGGTTCCAAAGAGGATGGAGAGAGGCTCTTCTCAGTGGTTACAGAGGAAGAATGAGGAACATTGGTCTCAAGTTGGAGTGGGCGAGGTCTAGGTTGGATATTAGAAAAAACGATTTCACTAGGAGGGTGGTGAAGCACTGGAATGGGTTACCTAGGGAGGTGGTGGAATCGCCATTCCTAGAGGTGTTTAAGTCTCGGCTTGACAAAGCCCTCTTGGGAAGATTTAGTTGAAGTTGGTCCTGCTTTGGGCAGGGGGTTGGACTTGATGCCCTCCGGAGGTCTCTTCCAACCCTAGGAGTGTATGATTGTTGTGCTTTCCTGACCACATAGCCATTGGCATGCTATTGCTTATGCCGGCAAAATAACACACTCGAGCGACGTAAGTTTTGCTGACGTAAGTGTAGACATGGCCTCAAATGAAGAAACAGCAAAGTGCCTTGAATTAATAAAAACAACAGGGGAGCTACTCCTGGGGCAGCAAGCTGTACAGCAACGTAGGCTAAGCTGTATGGGCTGAGTTTACCTGATTTCAAATGCAGGGGTACTGAGGTCCAGCCTAGAGGAAAAATAGAGAGAGATCTTACTGTGGGGACACCCTTGCACAAGGAAACTGCTGGGTGGTATTTCTACTGTGTTCAAGAAAACATGACTTTGTGTACAGTTTTAAGGGGAATTAAGCAAGGTTATGCCAGGACTATACTTGTCTTATGTCACCAATTCTTCCTTCCAACTCCTGTAACCACTTGGGCCAAAGGGGCAATATGCTTCTAACTGCCACGTTTGCAACCGTTCTTAGGCTCTACTTTGAGGATTCCACCAAACATCCTGCTCCCAGTGTGTTTCTGAACGACCTCCCCTCGCATCACCGCCAGAGAGAGCTATTTTATTGTGGCAATGTAGCAGTGGGCTCTGCGAGGGACTGGCTGGCTAGCAAAGTTACAAGGCAGAATCTTCGTTGCCAGCAAGGCTTATGTAAATCTGGGGTGGGGAACGTACCGCCCAGGGGTTGGATACAGCCCCCAGCTTGCTTGGATCCTGTCCCTGAGGCTCCTGCACCCTCCTTCCTGCCCAAATCCCACACCCTAAGGCTGTTTCCCGGCAGGCCTCTCCCACATGCTGAACCACTCATTTTTTACCCTTAACCAGAGCCTACAGAGGCCCACAATATCTACTAGCCAGCCCCGCCCTAGGGTCTGGTGTGTGGGGACGGTCTTTCTGCTTCTCAGTTGCGGGCCAAGTTAGTGACTTTTTTTTTGTGCTTTTCACTTTTGTGTGGCCACTGACTGATTTTGTTTTCTGTGGGTCGGTGGCACCCGATCCAAAAAAACAGTTCCCCACCCCTGATTGAAGAAGAGAAAAGAACAGAGATTTTTTTTTCATCTCCCAACTGGAGATGGCCATTAGAAAAATCATATAGTCTTGTAACTCTTGGATGCCTTGAGTTTTGACTCGGGTGACACATCTATTCAGGGGACTAAGAACTCCCAGTGTTGTCTTCAAGTCGTCATTGTCAAGTCCGAGTCGAGTCTCAAGTCCCTAAAGACATTTTTTAAATTAAGACTTGAGACTTGACTTGGGACTTGACTCGAAAGTGACAAGTCACTTTTGTACAAGCCGTCAATATCGGCATTTTTGGACAATTTTTTTCACCAAGTCGATTTAACACAATTAGCAAGTCTCAAGTTGAGTCTCAAGTCACAAACAATGAACCTGAGTCGAGTCTCAAGTCGAGTCACCTAGGCGACTTAAGTCGGACTCAATTTCAAGTTGTGGGACTTGAGTCAACAACTCTGAGAACTCCATTTAGCCCCCGTACGTATATAGCAGGACCTTGTTAGTCCAAGCATAGAGACATAAACAGCTGTTTACTGTTTCCCTAGATGGAGAGTGGGTGGGGAATGATCAGTCTCCCCCAACCTCAATTCCAAACTGGCTAACACAGCAGAGCCCCTAAGAGGGTTGCTATAGAAGAGGAGTAAATGACTATCATCTACATGCAGGGTGGAAACCGAGTTTTGTGAGCCACAATTCCTTCCCTACGATGCCTCTACGGCAGCACAGCTCAGCATTTGCCCATTGCTCTGGGCTTTTCACTGATGGCACAATCTGCCCTTAAGTGAGCAAATCTGGGAATCCTTCAGTGAATGACTCTGGAAGACCACATGTTCATCTTTTCTTGAGCAATAGCTGCACTTATTGCTGGTGGCATGATCTATTCATTGGGCACGATGGGTGTACCCTGGACTCCAGCGCCTGGGGGTTCCTATTTTGTCCCCTCAGATGTAGTTGGGCTTCAAAGCCTGGATAGATTTCCTTCTGTCTTGCAGAATGCTGGATTTAAATATGAAAAGCATGTTTCCTAGGCAGACTAAGCCTTTTGGTTAAAGTGCAGGATGCTCAGAGCTGTGGCATGTTTGCTTCCCCCCTCTCCCAGTCTTTCATTAGAAATACGTTCAGGTTTTTCTCTGTGTCTCTTTATGAGCTAGTGTTGAAAGCTTCTGTGATATAATGATCTCATGGTCGGATATGCCATGTTCCCCCTTTACTTATAATTTTCCAGGCTAATTCCATAGTAAACTCTACTTAATTGCCTTTTCTTTTGTTCTGAGCCCTGAAGGTCTTTGCTGGAATAGGGGCTGGGAGGTTGTGGCTTGTGCACCTGGCCAGGATTAATGGTTAGGGGCCCCATCTTGCAGCTCTTATGCTGAAGGTGGTGGGACAAATCACAGGTCTTCAGGAGGGAGCCCCGGCATTGTAATGAACTTCAGCATGCTCTTGCATTTCATCAGTTACCCATGCGGCCTCTTACCCAGTAGCATAACTCTGCTTCAGCAGCGAGAGCAAAGCAGAAAATCATGCTACTGCAAGCAGGCTTGCCAATGAGGGGGGCAAAAAGGGGCAATTTCCCCAGGGACTGGCAATTCAGCGATGGTGACTGGCCCTTTAAATCACAGCCGGAGCGCTGAGCTACGTGCTTCAGGCAGCGCTAAGGGCTGATGGAGAGGGGACATGCGGGGCTAAGGGCTGGCTGTCGTTGGCCCCATCCCTTCCAGGACCACGGAGCCGAGCCCCGGCCTCCATCTTCTCCAGGGGTCCACAGAGGCTCTCGACCCCACCAGCTGCATGGGTGCAGAATTCAAAGGTCTAGAACCTCCAGTGTCCACCCAACCAATGAAATGAGGCCACAAGCAGCACTGTATTTCCCACTGGATCAGCATCCTCTTGGATTATTATTCTATGGGGGTGGTTCGTAAGACAGGTCAGAGCACCCAGGCAGGACCTAACCTTCTCTGGTTCTCCTCTCCCCCTTACTCAGTCCCTCCAACTCTACGGAGAGCTCGTTGGGTACAGTTCCCATTGTCTTCGCTGGGAGCCATAGGAGAGGAAGACTAGGTGGCCCCAGGCCTATTCGTGCTCTTTCTTTCTCTCTGGTGCTTGGCGGGCAGGTTCTTGTTCACATGATTGGAGTCTGGTCCACATGACTGGTCACCATATGTGGGTTGGGAAGGAATTTTCCTCCAGTTGGCAGTGGCATCGGGGGAGGTGTCTTCCTTCCTTTGCAGCGTGTGGGTGCGTGTGTTGGCCCAGGATTGTGTAGGCACAGCTGACTTAATCATTTCCCTGCCAGTGCAGAGGCCTTGGACACTGACACGTCTTGGTCCTTGGTAGTCTCCTCTTGGGGAACAGAATAGCTGAGTCTTCTCTGGGTTGCATTGACTAGGGTCTCATTTCCACTGTTGGGTTTAGGGCGTAGGTGCGGTCTGGCCCGTGACCTACAGGCCAGCGTAGATGAGCAAGTGGTCCCTTCTGGCGTTAAGCTCTCAGAGAGGGGTGAGGTGGGAGCGCGACTGAAAACCGAAGCAGCAATCTGGCGGCTTGTTGGGAGATCCCCCTCCAACCCACGTCTTACCGGCAATCTTCAGCCTAGAGCCAGCGAGGGCCTGATTCAAAGCAAGTCATTCCAGTGCCTCCAGTGGCCCCCAGGCCAAGCACCTAAGGACAGGGGAGTCGACAGTCTGTGCCGGCAACGTGGACAAGATGGCGGGGGGGGAGGGGGCTCTGCACTCTCCCCTCCCCAGACCTCTGAGCTGCATGGAGTTTGTGGTGTTCCCGTGGTGATTTAAAGGGCTCAGGGCTCCGGCTGCCGCAGTGGTAGTGGTGGTGGCTGGAAGCTTTGAGCCCTTTTGCATCGTGGGCATAACAGCCCCCTTTCCTGCCCCCCTGTCAGCAGGCCTGCCTAGAGAACAGTGCTTAGGAGATTTCAAAACTCTTCTGCAACAGTAAAGGGGAGGGGCAGGGATAGGTGCTTGACTCAAATGCCAAATTATCACATGTATGTGGCTTCTTTCCCCTGCATCCCCTTTAAAAAAAAAGGGGGGGGGAGGAGAAAGCAAGAAGAGGTGAAGGGCCAGCTCCGACCTGCCCTTTCAGATGTTATACATAAAGCATCGGGATGAATTTGTGCATTAAACAGTTAAAAGCAGTGAGATCCCCCTACAACCCACAGCCTTGCAAGAGGCCCGTCGGGTGTGAGCACAAGTCTACAGGTGTCCAATTCCCCTCTCCCAACCCATGGAGGCCTCAGTCCTGACCTATACCACCCCAGCAACCTGAATCCCAAATCCACGCTGCCAGTCATGTAGAAGCCTGCCTGTTATGCCCTTGCACTTTGGTGTGGGCACATGTAAACCTTCACTCAAACTTGGCTCCTTGTGACTTGTGGCCTGTGCCACATACTCAATAATGCGCCTGTTTAGCCCAGTGGCATGTCTTTGAAGCTGTATCTTGTGAGTAAACGGTCAACTCCCAGTTGTTTTTAATTCATTAAGAAGCTCTGACATATTCCTTTGAAAAACTGCCTTGAAACGTTGCATAAGCTTGAATATTAATCCCATTTATTTGGTCCCCTCTGAGCCCATACAAATATTACCACCAATTTGTGATTTTACTAATCGAGTCAGAAGATCAAAAATTTAACCCCCACCATGGCCTAATTCTAGCTCAGGGCTGGGCAAGATGCGGTCTAGGGGCCTGATCCAGCCCGCCTAACTTTTTGATCCGGCCCTCTGGACTGCATCTGGCCACTTCCTGTTTATACCCTGCTGCCCGTGCCACCGAATTTCCAGGCGGTGGCTCAGGCAGCAGGATCCTATTTAAATGGCTCATGGCTCCCAGTAGTGGCACTACCTTGGCAGGGGCCAGAGCTGTAAGGTTTTAAATAGCTGCAGCAACCCTTTGGGCCAGGAGCTGTGAGCTTTTTTCTGTGTTATTTCAGAGCCTGCAGCTCCAGACAACTCTGAAGGGAGGCTCGTTCCCAGCCCCGCCCCTTCTGTCTCCAGCCCCGCCCCTTCTCGGGGGTGGAGCTGGCCCATGACCATGCTGCAAAATTCATTAAGTGCGCCCCCCCCCCCCCCCCCGCAAAAATTATTGCCCACCCTGTTTTAGCTACTAACTTTTCAGGCTTCTAAGAAAAGTAGCTACGGCTGCAATTCAAGCTCAAGGAGGCTTTGGAGCAGAGTGTTCTCCTTCGGACCAAAGATGCTACACAGAACAAAGTCAGCTTTGAAGTTTGCTAAGAAATTCTAGCTAAGCAGCGTGCAGGTGTAACCCACACAGCTCCTGGGTGTGGTTCACTGTCCCATGTAGTGGCTAGGATTGCTAGGTGTCGGGTATTGCGGCCTCTGTCTGGTTTAAAAAAAAACAGAAAATACTGGACATGTAAAATGTTTATTTTCTGTTTTTCTCGGATGGAAGGCCACTTGGGACGTTCCTCCCCTGCCGTGTCTGGAGGGGGCATGGGGATTTAAGGGCACAGTGACTTTTGTGTGTTTTTTGGTTTTTTGCTCCACAACTTTGGCCACGTTCGGTATTTTTTGTGATGATATCTGGCAACCCTAGTAATGGCGCATAGACTGCTCGCAGTAAGAGAGAATGAGTTTGCTCTATAGCCTTAGCTGGCTTTTTAGCTCAAGCTGTAGAGCAGTGGTGGGCAAGATACGGCCCACGGGCCGGATCCGGTCTGCTAAGCCATTTGATTTGGCCCTCCGCCCGCCCTGCTGAGACCTTGAGGCTGTCCAGAACAGCTGATGGCTCCCTCCCCATCTGCCTCAGGGTATCTAGAGGGAGCCGCCAACCATTTCGAACAGTGAGGCGTGCCCCTGGTAAGGGGGAGGGGCAAAAGACTTCATGTGCTCCCCAGGCCCGCTGTGAAGCCTCTACCCTCCCCTACTGCCTGGGGCATGTGGCGTGTTCAAAATGGCTGTCGGTTCCTTCTTGGCGCTACACAACCCTGGCAGGGGGGCGAAAGAGATTGCACGCTTCCCCGCCCCCAAGCCGTGCTCCCAGCTGCGATGATGGGCCTGAGGGCAGGGGAGTGCGTGTGAAGTTTTTTGCCCTTTAGGAGCACATGGTCCTAAGCGGGTGCATAGAGGGAACCTCCTTCAGCAGGCGGGGGCTGCTGCAGGAGGGCATCTGCCTTGGGGACCCTGTTGGGCTGCTGGCTGGGAGCTGCCTAAGGTAAGTGACTCTCAGCTAGAGCCTGCCTTTGGCACCTCAGCTCCTCCCCCACCTCCAAACTCCTTGCCCCATGTCACCACCTTCTCTTGCCCTAGATCACTACCCAAATCCTCTGTGCACACATCCTGCCCCAGGTCACAACTCTCTCAGACCCTGCACCCCCTCCTACACCCTCCCCCAGGTAAAGATTCACTCCTGTACCCCTACTCCCTCTTGGACCATGCATCCCACTTCCCTGCCTCAGTCACAACCCCCTACTTCATTCAAACTCCCTTTTAGACTCCAAATCCTCTCCTACCCCCAGTATCCTACCCCGAACTACCTTCTGCACCCAAGCTCCATCCCAGACCCTACACCCCCTCCATAGAAAAGCGCAGCCCTTAACCACCTTCCAAAATCTTGGAGTGGCCCCCCCCATCAAAAATTATTGCTGATCTCTGGTCAGAGTTCCCTGTAAGCTGAGTGCTTGGGTGGCTACCCAAGAGAGATTCAGGTGCTGCCCAGCTGATTGGCAGAGCGCCCGCAGCTTTTCCAGCCAACAGCATGAGATGTGCTGGTGGTGCACATCTGCACATGCCTCGATGCATGTTAACAAAACTTATTCTGCATATGGATGGAAAAAATTAGAAGGAACATTGACTCCCCCTCCCAATGTAGGGTCTTCGTTGCAGTCATTTTTATTCCTGGAGGCAGGGGGCCAGCTGGGGCAACAGAGCCGGCCATGCTGAGGGGCAGTGGGCTGGAGGGCCAGTAGCAGGGGATCTCCCCTGGTCCGGCACATTCCCTTATTCGGGACTGGTTAGGTCCCCAGGGTGACAGACCAGGGACGTCCAAACTCTATTAACTTTCAATGGGCTGTAAGTAATATAGCAGCTATTCTCTGGGATGATTTTGTAAGGGGACTCGGAGGTTACATTACTGGGTGACATTAGACATGAAGGCAGCTCTTAAATCTTTGGTGAATGGGAGAGTTCATAGTTGCATGAAAGATTTAGAAATTGTCGAAGCATAAGACACTGCTACCCTTGGGAGGCTGATGAGATTTTTTTTTTTAAATGCCTGCACATATTTAAGACACAAATGCTCAGACAATCCTTTTTCTTTTCTGGCTGACTCTATACCTTCTGGAATTGAGCATCCCTCTGTGATGTGTAAATGATGAGTGACTGCCGATGATCAAAGCACACTGGCTTGATAGACATATTTCAGCTTCATATCTGCGATCCAGTTCAGTGCCTCTCACAGCCAAATATAAATCTCAGACTCGACACTTCTGGGATTCTTTTTTTTTTTTTTTTTTTTTTTTTAAAGGCACCCAGCTCTAAATAGAATGTGGGTGCTGAATCCTGCAGTGACTGGTGCCTGAAGGAGCATTTCCTACATGAGTAACTTCATGCACGTGAAAAGTTCTGTCGAACTCACTGGGATTACTAGCACAGGACAATCGCTCCCCAGATTAGGGCCAAGTTAAGTAGGATAAATACCACTGTGGAAGTGTGCCCCAGACAGCAAAAGGCACCAAATCAAGGCTTTCACCATGCCAAAGTGGGAGGGTTTTTTGTTTTATTTTTATTTAACTGGATTTTGTTAGGGTCAAAATTTCAGTTGGTCACCAACCCCACTGGTGTTTGTGGTCATCTACTATATAGTTGAGAGAGTTTGTTTGTCTGTTTGATCAAGAGCTCCTTAACGGTAAGAACTAGGACCAACACATTCGGTATCCAGCTTCCTCTTGCCACAGCTTAAAGCAAGGGAAGGGTTCGGTTGTGCCTGGATGGGATTGCGTCTCATAAAACCATACTGAAAAGAGAGAGAATCACCAGACAGGCAAAAGGGGCTGGCTGGGAGCACCCCTCACCCCCATTCAGGACTACCCCAGCCCTGAGCCTCCCACTCCCCAGGTGCCCTTTAAGAAGGGTGGTGGGGGGGGAGGGCCTAGAGCCCCCTCCTCCCCATAATTCATACAGGAGCATAGCTGGCTGTTCTCCTTCATCAGGGAGCCAGGGGAAAGTGCACAGTTTGCCGCATTCCTCACTCTGGCTGGGGAGAACAGGGGGTAGATGCTGTGGGACTTGCACCTCTCTCCCAGCTGTGCCTGCTGGTGCTGTAGTGGCCATGGAGAGGTGCTTCTCACCTGGCCCCAAGCTGCTGCTTGTGAGAGAGGGCTTTGTAGTCCCCTCTCCCTGGAACAGCCTCCATCCTGAACCTCTCATCCCTGGCTCTCCCCCAGAGGAATGATAGAATCATAGCACACTAGACCTGGAAGGGACCTCGAGAGGTCATCAAGTCCAGTCCCTTGCCCTCATGGCAGGACCCAGTACCATCTAGACCATCCCCGATAGATGTCTATCTAACCTGCTCTTAAAGCATGATTTAAATGAAGAATGGACATTTTCATTTTATTTAAAAAAAAAATTAACTGAGTTAAGGACCCAAGCAATGCTGAGTAAGTCTTCTAGTAGTTTGTATGTTTCACCCCCCCCCCCCCCACGTGTGAGTACTGTCAGTCCCCGGGTTACATGGATCTGACTTACATCGGATCCCTACTTACAAACGGGG
This sequence comes from Pelodiscus sinensis, assembly GCF_049634645.1. Lineage (NCBI taxonomy): Eukaryota > Metazoa > Chordata > Testudines > Trionychidae > Pelodiscus > Pelodiscus sinensis. The sequence continues at coordinate 22,995,985 of NC_134730.1, read as the reverse complement.
TGAGGCAACCCCGCACTAGCTGCTTCCCCCCAGCAGACCAGGGAGACGCGAAGCTAGCGCCCCCCCCAGCAGACCAGGCAGACGCGGAGCGGCTTTTCTCAGCAGACACCTCAGCTTGAGAATAAAGGACTGAGGGAAGTGAGGTGTGGGAGAATAAAACTGAGCTCTGGAGAAATGTTTGGCTAGAGTTTCCCCTACAATATGTACCAGTTCCGACTTACATACAAATTCAACTTAAGAACAAACCTACAGTCCCTATCTTGTACGTAACCCGGGGACTGCCTGTACATAACATTGCTGCATACCAATGAGGTAGTTGAGCACACTGAATTAACTTGCAAATGTGGCAGTTGTGCACTGGCAAAATTGCTTGTGTAAACAGAGTCCTCGATTTTCAGCTAGGCCGAGGCCTGGCGTTCTTTTCGGCAAGACCACTACACATAACCTGTAAAGTGTGTGCTGGGATTTTAAAGGTAGTCCTTAGGTGCCCAAATCCCAACCTGTGTTTGTAACTTTGCCCTCGTTACAAATTCCAACTGCAAATCAGATGATTTCGCTAGAGAAAGTAAAACAAAAAACAAAGATTAGGGCTACGTCTACACTGGCCCCTTTTCCGAAAGGGGCATGCTAATTTTCAACTTCAGAATAGGGAAATCCGCGGGGGATTTAAATATCCCCCGCGGGATTTAAATAAAGATGTCCGCCGCTTTTTTCCGGCTTGGGGAAAAGCCGGAAAAAAGCGTCTAGACTGGCCCGATCCTCCGGAATAAAGCCCTATTCCGGAGGATCTCTTATTCCTACTTCAGAGTAGGAATAAGAGATCCTCCGGAATAGGGCTTTATTCCGGAGGATCGGGCCAGTCTAGATGCTTTTCTCCAGCTTTTCCCCAAACCGGAAAAAAGCGGCGGACATCTTTATTTAAATCCCGCGGGGGATATTTAAATCCCCCGTGGATTTCCCTATTCTGAAGTTGAAAATTAGCATGCCCCTTTCGGAAAAGGGGCCAGTGTAGACGTAGCCTAGGTGTTTCGTGCGTGTGTGCACAATCCAAAGAAATACATTTTCTCCTCATGTGAAACTTTCATTTTTTTTCAAAATGAAATTTTTCACAAACCTTAACTCCAGTTTCCCTTTATCCCTCTCCACTCTTTTTCCAGAGGAAAAAATAAAACTGAGAGTGTCTCCCTTCCTCCGTGCCAACACAAAGTTAAATGTTTTTGTTTTGATAATATACATTGAAAAAAACATTTTGACCAAAGTTATCTTATTACTGTATGCACAACGTGCCTCAGGAGGCACGTGCAGGGGCGGATATAGGGCAGGGCGAACAGGGTGGCCGCCCCGGGCCCGCGCTTCAAGAAGCTCTGCGCATGCGCTGTGGCGAAGGGGGGCCCCATGAAATTGGGCTGCCCTGGGCCCCGCAAAATGGTCATCTGCCCCTGGGCACGTGGCCAGGATTTATTACTGAATTTGGTTCGCTGGTTGGATCACTAGCTTCCCTGGCTTGAAATATGAATCAACAGTGTGACACTGTTGCAAAAAAAAAGCGAACATGATTCTGGGATGCATTAATAGGAGTGTCGTGAGCAAGACACGTGAAGTCATTCTTCCGCTCTACTCTGCGCTGATCAGGCCTCAAATGGAGAATTGTGTCCAGTTCTGGGCACCACATTTCAAGAAAGATGTGGAGAAATTGGAGAAGGTCCAGAGAAGAGCAACAAAAATGATTAAAGGTCTAGAAAACATGAGTGATGAGGGAAGACTGAAAGAACTGGGCTTGTTTAGTTCAGAAAAGAGAAGACTGAGAGGGGACATGAGCGCAGTTTTCAAGTATCTAACAGGGTGTCGCAAGGAGGAGGGAGAAAAATGGTTTTCCTTGGCCTTTGAGGATAGAACAAGAAGCAATGGGCTTAAATTGCAGCAAGGGAGGTTTAGGTTGGACATTAGGAAAAACTTCCTGTCAGGATGGTGAAGCACTGGAATAAATTGCCTTGGGGGGGTTGTGGAATCTTCATTACAGGAGATATTTAAGAGCAGGTTAGACAGACATCAGTCAGGGATGGTTTAGACGGTGCTTGGTCCTGCCGTGAGGGCAGGGAACTGGACTTGATGATACACTGACCATACGTCCCATATTTTCCAGGACTCTCCCAATTTTAAATACTCCATCCCAATGTCCCTATCAAGTAGTGAAATGTCCCGGAAAGCCCATTTGTACATTTCACTACTTGACTGGGACACCGGCTTGCCAGGAAGAAGTAACCGAGAAACGGCTCCGTGCACTGCCATTTCTCCCTACTGCGGCGCAGCAGCAACAGCCTCTTCCCTCCCTCTGCCCCACACAGAGCTTGTAGGCAGCTCCATTGGAGCTTTGCTGGTGGGCAGCCCAGCTGGCTTCTGGTGGCGCGTGGTTTGCAGCTACTCCAACACCCGTTGCCCCACACGACTCTGCACCATATGGCCTGCTTCGCTGCCCCCACAGGACTGCCTCTTGTGTGTGGGGGCCCTGGTACCACCACACCGCCGTCTGCTTCTGCAGGCCGCTTCTTGGGACAGCAGCTGCCAGGAGGGCTGGGCGAGTCAAAGGCACAACCTGGCGGAGTTGTTCCCAGACCTCCGTGACTTGAAGCTGCTGCCAGCTGCATGGAGCCCGACTGGCGCACTTTGGGGTGGGGTGTGCTTGGGCTTGGCAGGAGCATTCTGTGCGCTGCCGGTCTCTCTCCACCCACCCCTCCTCACCCCACTGGGGGAGCGGCAGTGAGTCTGCTCTGGTGGGGAAGGTCGGGTTTCTTCAACCCATGCCCTCTGAGTGGGGAGCCAGAGTTGGTGCTGCAGCCTCTTGGCTGTGCCGGGATGCGTGGGGTGGGGAGCTGAGCTCCTTCCCACTCTGCTGAATCGCCATCCAGGAGCGATTCAGGTGCCACCCAGATGATTAGTAGAGCACCCACCACCAGCAGCATGTGTTTCTTCTGGCGGTGCACATCTGTACATGCCTTGGTGCACACAACAAAATTTATTCTGTCCATAGATGAAAAAATTAGAGGGAAATTTGCACTCAGCCCTTTCTTTACTCCTGAAAATATGGGCACAGCTATTCTAAGAAGCTAGCCAATTAGCCCATCATAAAACGGGATTTTCAGGTCTCTCCTCCACGTTGGTCTTCTCTCCTGAGTCTCCGGTCTCTCACTCCGTCTCTCCCTCTCTCCTCCTCCTCCTGCCTCCCCCTTCCCCCTCAGCTCTCCTCCACCTCCTGCCCCTCTCTCTGTCTCTTTCTCTTCTTCTCCCCCTCCTGCATCTCACTCGGGGGACCGTGGAGCCCAAATGGCCGTTTGGGCTACGCACTCCCTGTGCTGCATGGGGGGCGCAGAGCCCAAACGGTCTCTTGCGCCACTTGCTCCCACGCGACAGCCTGGCTGAGCAGCGCAGAAGTCAGCTGAGTGCCACGGCAGGAGGCGAAGGGGGGCGGGGTGGTGATGTTTGGGGGCATGGGGCGGGGCCTGGAGCTGCTGTCACGCCACACGTCACTGCCCCGCTCCCCTTCGACTCCTGCTGTGGCGCTCGGCTGACTTCTGCGCCGCTCAGCCAGGCCAACGCGGGGAGCAAGTGTCCGTTTGGGCTCCCCCGCGGCGGCCTGGCTGAGTGGTGCAGAAGTCAGCCGAGCGCCACAGCAGGAGGTGCAGGGGGGCGGTGAGGTGATGTACATGGCCAGGGGGCTCGGCTGACCTCTGCGCCACTCAACCACGCCGGGAGCAAGCAGCTGTTTAGGCCTCACACTCCCCATGCTGCATGGGGACCCCAGAGGGAACAGCCAGCATTTCAGGCATCAGTGCCCCCCCGAGGGAACAGCCAGCATTTCAGCGTTACAGACTCTCAGACACTGGGCTACTATATATATGATGCTGTGGCATTTGTTTGACTGATGCATTTCTCTGTATAATCTTCAAAGCTGAGCAAAATTCCTTATGCCTCCAAATGAAATAGTGAAAGTCATAGACATTATGTGGAATAGATCTTCCTCCACTACACTCTGTTGAGCAAGGTTTACCAAACCTTGTATCTCTGCACATAAAAATTCACCTTTTATATTAGACATAAATCATTAAATAATAATAAAACTCTTAGGAAATCTCCCCGCAGCAAAAGTAATTGACCCAGGAATTTTCAGTACAAGGAATATTAAAAAAAAAAAAATCACACAGAGCTAGAGAAATGTTCCTCCATTGGTGATACACCACCATTGTTCTCATCAGTGTGGATGCTTTGCCTGCAGCCTTTGAGTTTCCTCAGAGGATTGAGATTATTTGGTTTCTTTGAAGAACAAAGGGTAAAGACATTTTTTCTTAGATGACTGGCTATTTTGATCTGCTAGGTCTGCTCACAGTGTGAGGGAACAAACATCAGAAATCATTAAGGGGGGGAAAAGAGGGGATGCATAATTGAAAGGACACACACAAAAGCATGTGGGCTAGTGGTTAGAGTTGAGGACTGGGCAGCAGGATGCTTCACTAGTTTCAGCTCTGCCACGGATGGACTGCATGACCTTAGACAAGTCACTTAACCCAGCTGTGCCTTGGTTTTCCCACTCTGACAAATCAATCTAATGATTCTTTACAGCAAGGGGGCATTGTGAGGCTTAATTGCTGTGCTGTGATAAAGCACTTTGAGCTCCTCAGTCCTAAAAAGGAAATACATTTTGTTTCTGTAGCATCCATCTAGTGTGAAATCCTGTCTCCAAGCCTGAGACTTTGGAGAAAGGTGTAAGACCACTATAATGCCTCTGTTAATAGCCCATTGGAGTGTAGTACCACCTTGGCTACATTTAGGTATTTAACTTTTAAGCATATGAATAGTCCCATTGACAGCCATGCTGTCTGACCTCAATGGAATGGCTCATGAGATTAAAGTGAGTCATGTGCTTAAGTACTTTGCTGCATTGGGGCCTTGGTGGCTGAGAATTTATCCATCTTGTATCTCTGGTACTTGTATGGTTTGGAGCATCTGAGTGCCTCACAATCTGAGGGGTTGGGGATTGCTGTTTATCCTCACTGTTCAGATAAGGTCTGGAGGCCTTCGGAGAATAAGTGACACACTGAAAGTCGCCCAGATCTGTGGACTACTAACTGGACCATTACATTTCATCTTTCTTTTACCCTTGCTAGTGTCACTGTTTAAAAAACAAGTGGTTCTGTAGCACCTTCGAGACTAACCAAAAATGTAGATTGGGGTGGTCAACCTGTTACAGGCAAAGAGCCAAAATAGTGGTGGACATAGAACAAAGAGCCGAGGGGAAAAAGTTGTCAAGCAAAAAAAAAAAAATGCCTGCGACCATGTTTCATAGAGGGAGAGGGGGAAAAAACCCAGCCGTTGTGTTTGGTCGAACAACAACAACAAAAGGATGCAGACCCTTTCAATGAACTTTTGGCTTTTTGGCCACATCAGGCTCCTGGCGGCCATCCTGCTGGTGCCATTTTGCTTTGCCGCACCAGCTGGCTCAGTACAGGGAGCACCCGGTGAGTACAGGGAACCAGGAATGCGAGGGCAGCTTCGCGAGCCGGGGCAGATGCTTCACAAGCCGCACTGTCTGCGGTAAAGAGCCTCTGCGAGCTGTGGGTTGGCCTTCCCAATGTAGATGGTATCATGAGCTATTATGGGGACAACCCACTTCTTCAGTGTCACCGTCGTTAGCCACATACTACGTCACCAATCAAAATTCCTCCATGAATCATAGTACAATACATGCACACACTCTTCACTCAAGGGTGCCTTTTCCATTTTGAGAGAGAAGAAAAAAATTACAGGAAATAGAACCAGCCTGTGCATAGGCAAAAATTTGGGGATTTAGCCCTATTTTAATTAAATATGGAACATTCCCTGTTGTTTGTGTTTCATAGTATACACAAAGGGGTGTCTAACTTGTGTAGGTGGAAGAGACACATTTGAACTAAAACCTATGAAAAGGGAAAGCCTCACCCAAAGAGAACTTGTTGTGAACCATCAGTGTCATTGCTCAGTGAGAAAAGGTTCCCATTGTTAACTCTCCAGCCGCCAAAATTGAACAACGCAGACAGTCGTTAAAATACTGAGAGTGGAGGAAAATTATAAAGTACAGGTTGAACCTCTCTAGTCCGGCACCCTTAGGACCTGGTTGGTGCCAAACCAGAGAATTTGCGGAACCACAACAGGTCGGTAATGTCTAGCAACATTACCAACGCTTGCATTGCTTACTGGGCTCTTAGGGTACGTCTAGACTACAGGCTTTTGTCAACAGAAGTTTTGTCGACAGATGCTGTCGACAAAGCGTCTGTCAACAAAGAGCGTCTAGACTACATCCAGTTCTGTCGACAAAGCAAGCCGCTTTGTCGACATGACAGTGTAGACGCAAAGGTCAGTGTAGATGCATTAACACCTTCTGTTGACAGAACTCGGTCGACAAAAGGCGTTAATCCTCATAGAATGAGGTTTACCACCGTCAACATAACTGCTGAGTTCTGTTGCCGTTATGCAGTGTAGAAACAGGTATAGTTTTGTCGACGTTATGCAGAGTAGATGCAGGTATAGTTTTGTCGACAAAAGTCCACTTTTGTCAACAAAACCCTGTAGTCTAGACACAACCTGAAAAGACATTTGGGGTAACTTAGAGCCAAATAACCACACAACACTGAGAGTCAGGACTGGCGGCTGTAATCAAAATTTCTTGGGACTGCAGAAAAGTTGGCCACACCCATGATAAGTGGGCATCAGGTTAACTAAAATCATGCCGGACCATCGACATTACTGGCCAGAGATTGCCAGACTAGAGAGGTTCATGCTGTAATAATAAAAAAGGGAATAGCTAGCAGTCAGAACAAGAGAAGGGCGTATGAGAACTCTCTTCTAAGTTCTGTTCCCAGCTATGTCATTCACTTTGTATGTGTGGACAAGTCAGTTCAACCAATGTCATGCTATTCTGGTGGTATTTCGCTTTTTGGATGTCCAACTTGAATCCTGGGTCCTGATTTTTTTTTTCAGGGGTCCTGAGTGCCAAGAGCTTTTATTGACTTAATTGGGAACTTGGTGTTTCAAGTTGGGCACCCAAAATTCTTTTGAAAAATCTCGACAGTCACCTCTTTGGGCCTGTTTCCTGCTTATGAAATGAGGCTAAAACCCACCTCACAGAATTGAGCTTTGTGGTCTCCAGATGAAGGGCACCAGAGAAATGCAAAATTGGATGTATTCTTTTATTAGCACTACTACTACTACGAGAATGACTCTGAAAGGCACAGAGCATGTTCTCAACCAGTTTTGTTATCCCATCATGCCAGGTACTTGCTGTTGTGACCACTTGAATGTCTGCATTTCGTGTAAGAAGCTGTCTCTTTTGGAAGTAGTTTAGATGAGAAACCAGCCAGTAGAAGAAGCCCTATCTTCAAGACAGCACCACTCCAAAAGGTCAGTGTCTGAATTTGTAAATTATGCTATTAACCTATATTTTATTTACGATCAAGAAATGGAAGCCATTTTTTCCTGGTGCAATTCTGCGCATTCTACTTCAAAGGGCAAGGGTTGTATGCATAAATCCTTGAAGAGACAAGTAAATGCTCTAGCCATCTAGAATATCTGGGTTATGATTAAGGGATGGTTCTTTTTGAATAACGTATGCCTCTGATTGTATTTGGGTGAATTGCCTTTTCTCAATTTGCATTACAGAAAAACAATCTTTTATTTATTTAAGTTCAAAATCACTTTGCATCTGAACTTCAAGTGCACACCAAACATGCTTTGATCACGTTAATGCAGAAGTCACCGATTTACAATAAATATTGTGTTTTCTTTTCATATTTCTTTTGTTCTTTGCTGTAATCTTCTCAAAGGGAAGGGGATGGTTTTGACCTTATTTAGAATTTGCTTGGCGAAAGAAAATGTCACACTGCCAAGAAGCAAGGCTCTGAATCGTCCCAAGCCAAGGTTAGAAATTACATCCTCTGCCAAATACTCATTCATACGGGACACAATTAATTGGGACTGAAACAGTATTGGGGGCTTTGTGGTTCAAATGCCTTTGCTTCTTCTGCACGTTTAGAAATAAGCACTCCTCCTACTCGGCCAGCAGATGTCTCTGTTCCACACCGTCACCCCTGTGCCAATACTCACCCGACTCGAGAGTCATAGGAAACACTCAGCGGAGCCTGTGGTCTCAGTTGCTTGGGATCTAGCTTTGCGTGGCTGTTTCCGAACTGGCTGGATGCGAGGCAGCAAGGCCACAGAGTGCAAAACAGGTGAACCGCTGTTCAGAGGAGACTCGAATCAGGAGGGTTTTTCAGTCCCAAAAGTATGGTGCCTTCGGAGCCCCATCACTGCTTGGGTGATAGTGTCTGTGTCAGGTTGCAGGCAGTGGAGGAAGGAGTCAAATGAAGGCCCTTCTTGCAATGATCAGGCTTTCTGGGGAGGAGCAGGGCAGAGGGGCTGTTTCTGTGCACAGATTTAGTGCTCTGGGGAAGGTCCCAAACTGATCTGCCTTGGGCACTGAACGCCTCTGCGGCCTTGCATCTGCTACAATCCTGCACCAATGCAAACTGCGCAGCCTGGGGGTGTAACACTACCGGGTAGCGTGTTTTACACGACTGTGCAAAGATACAGCTCAAGAGATGGTCGTTGAGTTCATATGTTAAAGGTGGGGAACCTTTTTTGGGTCGGGGACTGACACACAGGAAGATCAGTCGCTGGGGCTCGTTGCTGCAGGGGGATCAGGTGACCAGTGGGGTCGATAAGGCAGCTTCCTGCCTGTCTTGGCACCGCAGACTGTGCTGCACCCCAGAAGCGGCTGGCAACAGGTCCAGCTCCTAGGTTGGGGAGAGCGCACAGTGCTCCATGATCTGAGCACTAGCTCCACACTCCCATCGGCTGGGAATCTGCTGCTGCCTGCTTCTGGGGGGCAGCATGGTCTGTGGTGCCAGGAGAGCCAGGAAGCTCCCTTAGTACCCCTGCTGCATTGCTGACTGGGAGCCGCAAGGTAAGTTCCTCCTGCCCCAGCCCTGACACCCCACGAAGTCGGAACCCCCTCTTACGCCCAAAGCTCCCATCCTCAGCCCGATGCCGGCGTCTACACTCTAGCCAAATTATGTTGGGTCGCAGCATCAACCATTGTTTTTCACCTGGGTCATGAGGAAATGCTTTTGAAAACCATTGGGTTACGCCTTAGAAGCTAGTTGATTGTTCTTGTTTTTCATAAGTATACCACTATGTGTGAGCACATCGTTTTCCTGCCCTGCCTCTACAAAAGCACCAGAACCAACCAGCTCCAATGTCAAATGATTTCCTCACACGTGTCTGTAGAAGCGTTCATTTGAATTGGCAGGACCCTTTGGGGACGGACACAGATACAAAGTGAATACTTCAGACCAACAATCACTATTCAGCCTGTTGCAAACAAATGGTGCTTTCTTCCAAAGTAATCCAGTGTAAAGGCAAGGGTTCAGTTTCCTTTATGCCTCAGCTGCAGTGAAATTGATCTAAGCTGACTTGTGTCTATTTAGCCACCCTGATCCTAGGAGGCAGCGGTTCCAGCTTACAGGTGTGAATTCCCACTCAGTTCCCTTTAAAAAGGGGGCTTTCACACTGGGGCAGGCTTGAAAAGAAAGCAGTTACACAAAACACAATTTACTTTGCCTCCCTTGATCTCTGTCCCTTGCAGTTCCTTCCGCTTCTTCAGTCTGCTTGTTGTTTGAATAACTTTCTTCTGCTTCATTCAGTCCTTCAACTGTCTCTTCCCTTCTGCTTCCTCCTGCAGAGGAGTCATAAAGCTACATTTATAGGGCCATATTTCCAAAATGTAAAAGCCAAGTTCTTCAAGCAAAAAACCCTACCATGTAATAGATTTCTCCTCCTCCCCTCCCGCAGTGTTCCAAACAAAAGTGCACAAACATGAGTAATTAGGCCTTGTCTTCACTAATCCCCGCTCTTGATTTAATCTACTTGACTTCAGCTACGCGAATAGTGTAGCTGAAGTTGGCATACTTACCGCGGCATCTTCTGTGTAGTAAGGCTGGTGGGGACTGCTCTCCAGTTGATGCTGGCTATTTTTCTCATCCTGGTGGAGCACCAAGTCAACGGGAGAGCGCTTGTCAATCAATGTATCATGTCTAAATACACATAAATTGACAGCCCATGGATTGATCACTGCAGCATCACTTCACTGGATAGTGGAGACAAGCCCTTAGGGCAGCATCTTAGGGTTGGAAATTTGGGCAAAGGATGAGCTTTAGGGATGTAGATGCAAAGGGGAAAAACACGTGTTCACAACCAAACCCTATTGATAATTGGGATAACAAACAAAACTATGCAAAGCACAGGAAAGGTAGAGGGCCCAGATTATTGGGAAACCATTTCTTATCCTGTGAAAGATTTTGAGGAAATGAAGGGGAGGACATTTTGGGTGAAATTGTTTGGGGTTATGTAAAAAATCCATTTTCAGTGAAAATGATGGTAAAACCTTAAACTTTATGCTGAAAAATTATTTTTCAGGGTGTGGTGTCTTGTATTTTTGTGTGTGTGTGTGTGTGTGTGTCAAAAAGCTAGTTCCTATCAAAACAGGAATTTGAAGTGAAATCTTGCAAGCACCTCTACTGGAAGTGATATATATATTTTCAAATTCTTTCCTCATACATTACTTACACATTTATTTATGTTATGGTAGTGCTGAGATCAGGGTGCCACCATTCTTGTTCTGTACATACACCTGAGATTCATAGATCCAGGGCCAGTAAGGGATCATTGTGACCATCTAGTCAGTGGTCCCCAACCTTTTCTGGCTGCTGGGCGCCCAGGGGCAGGGCCGCTCATGTGCCGGGCGCTTAGGGGCAGGGGCCGCCCACGTACCCTGCGCCCAGGGCCAGCACCGCGCATTTGCTGCGCACCCGGGGCAGGGGCCGCCCACGCGCCCTGAGCCCAGGGCCAATACTGCACATGCAGAAACATCTGAGCTGGCCCCTACCCCCAGTGCATGTGCCATGTGCCTGGGGCCGGCACCACGCATGTGCTGCGTGCTGGGGGCGGGCCAGCTCAGATGTTTTGGTGGGTGCACATAAATGCCCCAGTGGGTGCCATGGCGCCCGCGGGCACCGCGTTGGGGACCACTGATCTAGTCTGACCTACTGGATAACCGGGGCCAGAGAACTTCCCCCAAATAATTCCTAGAGCAGGCTTCCTAGAAAAACATCCAATGCTGATTGAAAAACCACTGGTGAATCCATCATGACCATTGGTAAATTCAGTGATTAATTACTCTGCCCCAGAGATCACACAATCTAACTGGACAAGACAGACAAAGGGAAGGGGAGAAGGATTAATTTACATTCATTTTATAGGTGGGGAATTAATTCATAGATTAAATGACTTGCCTAAGATCACACCCAGGAAATCCATGACTGAGCTGGGTCTTGAACTCAGAGCTACCGAATCCTGATCCATTGCTGTAGTCAGAAAAACCATGCTGCCTCTCCCGCGAGTAATGTTTTGTGGTGGTCTGGCATATTCCAGCTGAGGTGCTTTTCCCAGGATGCAGGATTGCTCTCAGAATGCAATCGTAATCTTCAGGAGCAATGAATGTGATGTGCAGAGTTTTCCTCTTTTCGGTGCATTTTCCCACAAATAATCTGCAGGCAAATATAGCATCCATTGTTGACTTGCCTGGCATGAATCCAAATGGATTGTCACTGGCCTTGACTCTCTTTGTAGTCTACCCGTTTTAAGTTGTCAAACTTCAAATATTCAGCCTGACACACTCTGTGACTCAGTTTCTCCTCTGTAATATGGGGAAAATATCACAGCACCACCTGACTGGTGTGTTGTGAGGTTTAATTAATTAACGTCTAAGCTGCTTACACAGTAAGGTGAGTTGACTGTGCATTACGATAGAAATGAAACATGATGTATGAGTAACCCTTCTGTGAGGAGGAGCAAAGCAGCAACCAGAGTGGGTTCAATATCTAGGGGTTCCTCTCCATCCATCTAACACAGAACTGACTTGAGCTCCCACCCAGTAACCTGGGAAATTCACACAGTACCCCTGGTTGCTTGTGAGGGGCAATGCTTTCCTGCTCGCAAGTGCAGAGTCTGAGCAGAGAAAAGAAACTTTTAATAAAAGGAAGGGAAATAACTTGCCAGAAATTTGGGAAAACACCAACCACAGAGCTGATAAACCAAACCCATAAGTAAAAGTCCCACCCCAAGTAGGTGGGACAATGTCCTTTTCCTCTCCAGTTCTTAAGTCCAGCAAAGTAAATGTCCCCTTCACATGCCCAATACTTCTCTGCACCCCACTCACTGTTGCTGCTCTTCGTCAGGGCAGACCCAGAGTTCAGAGGTGCATCTGCAGAGTTCACCTCCCATCCTGAGTGGTGGGTGGTAAAGAGGCATCTTACTCACTCCGCTGGTCACTCACCATCTGCCTGCTTGCTGGTCTCTGCTGCCGCTCTGCTGGCCGCTCATTACGCCTCTCCACTACCACCCTGCTGACCGCTCGTTGTGTTGCTGCCACTCGTCGCATCTCTCCACCAGCTGCCCCCTCACTGCTCCTGCCTGCTTGTGGTGGGTTTAACTCTGGGCAAAAAACCAGTGATTTCAGCTCTGGGCCCAAAGCACAGTCCAGCCACAAGAAATTTTAATATCTGCTGGAATAAAATTAAAATAATGAAAGAAGACTCATTTATGGAACGTATTTTAGCCCTGTCCTTGAGAGGGGGCAGAGAGAAACAGGTTGGACCAGTCTTACAGCTAATGCCTAGAGGGCAAGTTGCCTGCCCTCCCCTCTCAACTTCACAGAATTCTGACAATCCCTTGTCCGTCTCTTGTGGAGCCCTTGTCCGTCTCTTGTGGAGCCCTTGTCCATCCAAGGTCCTTTAAACTGACTGTGTCTCTCTCCTTTTGAAATGGGTTAAGCAGAGAGAGGTAGCCGAGTTAGTCTGTAACTTTAAAAACAACAAGCAGCCCTGTGGCACCTTAGAAACAAACACAGTCTGTTTTTTCTGTGTTCCCACAATAATTGCAAGCTTTGGTGATTGTATTTCACAATTCTTGCGTTTAGTAATAACATAATTTGTGACCCCCAACCAACCAAATAGATTAGAATGGGAAAAATCCCACTCCATCAGCTGAATGTTTAATAAACCAAAGCAAAAACAGGAACAAGAAGTAGACACTTAGGCCTTGTCTTCAATCTGGGGAAGATCAATGCTGCCGTAATTGATATTCCTGAATTTGATTTAGTGGGGCTAGTTAAGACCCTCTAAATCCGTGGTCCCCAACACGGTACCCGCGGGCGCCATGGCATTTGCATGCGCCCGCCCGGTGCTCGGGGCTGGCCTGGCCCTGGGCACATGGCACGGCGCTTGCGGGGAGCATCGGCCCCGGGCGCACGGCGCTTGCGGGGGGGGGAAGCGCCGGCCCCAGGCGCGCGGCGCTTGCAGGGGGGGGAGAGCGCCAGCCCCGGGCACACGGCACTTGCGGGAGGAGGAGCGCCTGCCCCGGGCGCGCAGCGCTTGTGGGGGGGCCCCAGCCCCGGGCAAGCGGCTTTGGGGGGGCCCCAGCCCCGGGCAAGCGGCTATGGGGGGGGCGCCCCCGGGCGCACAAGTGTCCCCACCCCCTGGCACCCGGCGGGCAAACGGCCACGCCCCCTGGCGCCCGACAACCACAAAAGATTGGGGACCACTGCTCTAAATCAAATTCAGAGGGTGTTCCCAGAACTCTTGCTCCTGTGAGGAGTAAGGGAAGCCAATGGAAGTATTTGCTCCTTTTGGCATACCGCGGATGGTGGGGAAACTTGGATTTAATTACATCAACTCCAGCTACGTAATTAACCCAGCTAGAGTTTTGTATCTTAATTCGACCTTCCCCTTTAGTGTAGACCTGGCCATAGACACACCCAGAGTCTCTACCCACTTCCAGCTAGGTATAAGGGACACATTCCTTCAGATCCTGCTTACAGATGTGCAACCCATCTGTTCCCTGGCCACCCTTCAGACACATCGTTGAGGCAATATGAAAGAAACTTATGCTACGGTTTGCCAGGCTGCTCCTGCTCCATAGGTTGTATTACCATTTGGTTCTCTTCCTCGCTAGAACTGAGTTTGGCATTTCATGTGTACTGAGGAACCACAGAGCAAAACCCCTCTACAGTAAAGGTGTGCGCATCTCCAAGGGGTGCTCTGCCTGCCTACGTGTTTCTCCTCTTTGCCTCAGATGGTAATCGAGGGAGGCCTTGCTGCATCAGACAGCTCCATTGAGGTCTGAATAGCTATGGCCTCTACCTCTAGTGATGGAAGGTCCCTTTAATCCTCTGAGTCCTTTTTTTCTTTCTGAGTTTGTGGTCCTTGACTCTTTTGGTTTCTTGTGGTCCTGGAGGTACACCAGGAGATTGAGATAAAACCATCCAAAATAGTCCTGCTGTTGGTACCTAGCGACTTTTAGGTTTTAGCCAAAGCAGCGAGCACAAGTCCTATTTTTCCTGCCTGCCCGTTTTGCCAGACAGACCTCTTCGGAGTTAACCCAATATACTTCTACATCCCGACAACCAGGCCAACACGCTGCTTTCATGAAACGATTCCAGTGCAGATCCTGCATCTGCTGCAGAAAAGTCTCCTGGTGCCCAGGATGTTTCTGGGAGAGGAGTTGTGCAGGCTCTGGTTGTGCGAAGCCTCATGTGGTGATCCCTCAGGAGGGACTGTGTTCCAAAGGGGTAGGCCCTCTGAGGAAGCCTAGCTGAATGCTGGTGACAGGGGCACCCACGTAATCGATCTCGGCACATGGGAGAGGGACTTGGGAGTGGAGTGAGATGCTCATTTGCATGCCACTGTAAATCTGGAGAATTTCAGCAGTTCTGTTCTGGTGTAGCTGGGATCAATTTGAACCACGGGGCCTCTCCAGGGTGTATTGATTAGTCTTAGGTCAGAAGCAGTGAGTGGCTATTTATTCAGAGTTACTCTGTGCACTGTCATTTCTGTAATAACTCTGTGAAATCCCCATTTTCCGAAGTTGGTGTTTATGAAGCCTGCAGTACTGAGTGTTAGAAACAGCCTCAAATGAGGAAACGAGCAGAGTTAGGTCATTAGAGAAGGGAGCTGGGAGTCAGGAAATTTGAGAACCATTTTTAAATTCGTTGAGTCAGCGTTTCCTCTGGGGTGTCTGGGATCAGAATCCGGAATATTATCTTATTCTGCTTCACTGGTGGACAATTTATCACTATCAAGGATTATGATTAGGTGCATTTAGCCTAAAAATGACCCACCATCCATCACATGCTACTGTATTGCTTCAAATACAGGCAGATCAGGGAGACTTCCTTTTATCCTGAGTATCTTATAAAAACAAAGCCGGGGGTTAGTGGAACCATAAACACCCTTACGTTGGCCTTTATGGTCACTTCTTTTGGTCAGTTTCAACTTGAGCCAGTGTGACACTTCAAGTGTTTATCTATATTGGGAAAAGGCTTCCTGGTAAAAAGCATACGGACTAACAATTGCACACAATTTAGTGCCTGTTTACAATGTATAACGTGGTTGTCATTTATCCTCGTTCCCTCCTAGATTTAACCATGGCCTCCCAACCTGCTCTTCAACATGACTGCCCCATCGATGCTATTTGCCAAGTGTAAATTGTGAACTGCTTGTTCTGTGTTTGCACGGCGGCGCATAGCACAACAGTAACACACGTAATACTAATGTACAACCATTTTAACATTTGTTCATATATTTTTCCCCAGGGATGCAAAGCCAAGAAGTGAATACAGGGCTCACTTGAGAGCTACTTTGTGCGATGGGGTTATTCGTACAGGTCAGCAGATTCTGCCTGACCCTGTCCTGCAGAGTACAGAAAGCAGAGTGGACAGGTAACCTCAGTAGTCACTGGTGCACCATGGGATGGCGGCGGGAGAACTGATTGCATGTTACTCACACTGCTAGTCACTCCCCATCCACCTGCTCACTGCTCTTCACCGCCGCCCTGCTGACTGCTCAGTGGAAGCCTACATGGCGATTAGCCAGCCTTGATCTAAGCAAGTCTAATCCAAATGGCGGTTCCTCTTTGTTCGTGTCTGGGAGCTCCTTTTGTGTGCTGATGTTACCATGCCTTATAGGCATTGGAGGGGTTCCAAATGCTGCTTACTGCCTTAAATTTCTCTAAGACAGAGAGAAGGCCTTTGTGGTGGGGCAGAAACCTTGATTTACTGCAAGACAATGGAGAGAAATTTATTCCCACTGACGTAGCTGGGAATAGAAGTAAGCTTTGGACACTGTTCTTACTTTATTTTTTATTCACCGCCCTTGAAAGTGCATCATTTCCTCTCTGGTGGATGCATCTTTGGGAAGAGATTTTCCTGCCAGCCACTTCTCCTCTTCAAGTTGCTAGCTTTGCTTGGAGTTTGCCGTGGGAAACTTTAGAGAGGAAAACTCTGCTCATAGTAGTCCTCAGTCCTGAGAGTTTTGATCATGTTCCAAGAGACATCCTTTGGCGGCGTCTAGGTTACATCGACACTACAACTGGGATCCATGCTCTGAGACCAATGCACTGGTGGTTGATTTAGCAGTTCTAGTGAAGACCTGCCAAATTGATGGCAGATCACTCTCTAGTTGGCCTAGAGGAGAGTAAAGTAAGTCAACAGGAGAGTTTCTTTTGTCAATTTCCCTTCCCCATGGTGTAGTCCCCACAGTAACTCAATCTAAGGTATGGCAACTCCAGTTAGGTTATTCACATAGCTGGAGTTGTGTATGTTAGGTTGATTTATGGTAGTGGGGTTGACCTACCCTGAGAATGAAACAGGTTTCTGAGGACTATGTCAGACTTATCCCAGACATGTAGTCCAGTGGGAGGACTGGAACCAGGCTACTACAGGGAAAGAAAATCCATGGTGTGATCCCTTCCTTTGGTAATGTAAAGCAGAGCGCCCTGAAAACCAAATAATGAGGTGAGTGCAAAATGGGCACAGTTGCATCCAGTGTCCATACAGAGTGCCCTCTGCCTGGTGGTAGGAGGGGAACCGCAGATAGATAATAGCCTGCAGTATTATGTCCAGTTCTGGGCCCACCAGTTACAGGAAGGATGCAGATGCATTGGAAAGCATCCAGCAAAGGGCAACCAAAATGATTTGGGGGCTGGAGCACGTGACCTGCGAGGAGAGGCTGAGGGATTTGGGCTTATTTAGTCTGCAGAAGAGAAGAGCGAGGAGAGATTTGATAGCAGTCTTCAACTTTGTAAAGGGGGTTCCAAAGAGGATGGAGAGAGGTTGTTCTCAGTGGTGACAGATAGCAGAATGAGGAGCAATGGTCTCAAGTTGCAGCGGGGGAGGTCTAGGTTGGATATTATGAAAAACTATTTTACTTGAAGGGTGCTGAAGCACTGGAATGGTTTACCTAGCGAGGGGGTGGAATCTACGTACCGAGGTTTTTAAGGCCAAGCTTGACAAAGCACCGGCTGGGATGGTTTACGTGGGGTTGACCCTGCGTTTAGCAGGGGGTTGGACTTGGTGACCTCCTGAGGTCTCGTCCAATCCTAGAATTCAATGATCTACCTTACTCTGTCCATCTATCCTGCGCACCAGCTGTTCACAGGAAATGCAAAATCAAACTAATTACTCCGCTTCCCCCAATTGCTGCTGGAAGCATGCTCCAAAATAACATTTCGGTGTTGAATTACTTTTCCCCACTGAAATCATGGGCGAGAGTTTCACCATCTCCCTTGCTCTGTCTTCATGTGGCTTCCCAGGAATGCCCGTTGCTGTTCATTTCCACCTGCCTGCATTCCATTGCACAGTAACTGTCTCAGGAAAGTCTGATGGAGGAAAAACTCCAGTTGTCGCTTAGGCCACCTAATTCCCATTGAACGGGACGTGAAATCGACTTTGATGGGAATTAGCCGCACAGGACATGTTCATCTCCGGTGGAGAAGGGCTGTTTGATTTCAGAGTAGGTCAACCAAGAATGAATGCATTCTACTGACTTTAATTGGATTTAGTTCCCATTGAAATCAATGGGCTTTGAGTTACAAACAGTTTCCCATTGACTGTAATGGAATTTCTTCACACAGCTCCCATTACGTGCAGTTTCTATTGACTAAATCAGGCCTGCCAACAGGAGGGAGAAAGGGGGCGCTGTTGTTGGGCCCAGCACGGCAGCAGCGATGTCCAGAGCTCAGGTTCTTCAAATTCCTGCAGGAGCCCCATGTGGCACCTTCCAGGTAGTGTTGAGGGAGGCATGGTCAACTCTGAGCGGCACTGAGGGCTTCCTGGGGGATGCTAGCCTCAGCCCCGCCCCTTCTATCGAAGGCCCCGCCTCTTCTAGGGGTGTGGCCAAGAGGTCTGTTGAGTCTGTCAGCCCCACTGGACTAAATCCTATGCAACTTGGACTACATTGAATTCTTCCTGAGAGTGAGGACACGGACTTTCGACTTTGCAAAATCAGGTGGCCAGAAATTGACCATAATAGATTCAACCTCATCTTGTAGTGTAGACTCGGCCTTAGAAATGATAGAAGTTGGACTTTAAATAAATATGGAATATGTAAAAAATAAAAATGCCGTCCTTCTTGGCAAATCCCAGTCACAAACCCAATTTTCCATGTAGCTATTTAAACAATGGGCCTTGCTGATTACATTGTCACATTTCAGCCAATGACTGCTTAAGCTTAGACACCCCCTTGGCAATAAATCTATTGGCAAAAGAATGTGGTGAACGGCTTGTAACTATATTTAGTCCCGTTTGAATAAAGCTCCGTGCTGTATTTTGAGGGCTAGGATAATGAGCTGTATGGTGTATTGTTTGAAAGTGCATCCTCTTTTTTGGAAACACTCCATATATTTTGTTTCCATGTTATCTGCTTGGCGGTAATTAGAAAATGATGTGCCTGCTACATAACCTCCTCATAAAGAACATATTTAAAGGGAGACAATAACAGTCAATTCCCTTTCTAAGCCATCAACAAGAAAATGGCGTTCAAGGCATTACTTACCCCAGTTGTCCCCCATCAGCCACTTGGGTGGTCTCATTTGATAAGTTCCATAATTGAGGGATCCCCCCCCTTTAAACAAACATGGAAGGTCAGGAGAAAAATATGGAATTGGAAAACAACGAAAAAGGCTGTGCACTGATACATTCCTCAGTCCTGGATCCAAGCGAATGAACTGGCAAAGTTGACTCAGGTAGGAAGACCTTCAGGCACAAGGGAAATTCTGCCAGACTTTTCTATCTTTGTGGCAAGAACCAAAGGATTTGCTGTCTATGCCTGCTGGAGAGGAGAGCTAACACTAACGAGCTTTCATGTGCTTCCGAGGACTGGGAGGTGTGGCTAGAAGAGACAAGATAGCAGAAGGAAATCCACAGAGTTTTCTCTGCACGGTACAAGACCACAGTGTGTGTGCGCAAGAGAGGTCTGGACAATCTGTATGTTGCAGGGATGTTTGAGTTCGCCTAGCCATGGAGGACAGTGAACCATGTGCAAGGAGACACATGCAAGTTAAAAACAAGGTGCAGGTTCGTTCCCCAAACTGCTTTTACGAGGCTGGATGGATCATTGTTTATTTGCCTCATATCTTCCTGAAAATGAATGATCTAGGAGAGGAGAGCTTGAGGGTAGAGACAGAGGGGACATGGGAGAGAAATAGATCTTTCCGTTTGCCTATTTCCATTTGTTAGGTGTGAAAGGGGTGGACAAGGAGACTAGAAATCTTTTTCCTATTTCTCGCTACCAAAACATCTCATCAGCCAATTAAATCCTTTTTCTCTCCAGGTATTTATACTGAAACCATCAGTGTGATCTCTGGGTGCATGTTTAGAAACTCACCCGGAGAGCCAGACTCTGACAGGAAACGGCTCCATTTGGCTGAGCCATACAATAGCCTGAATGGGACTCTTGGGCACAGGAAGAAGAGCTCTGCACGCCAGCAAAGTTGAGATGAGACATTTCCCATCTTTAAAACGGGCTTGATTGAAACATACCATCTTGGCTTTCCTGCCAGAGCTCAGGGGATATTCAGGTTCCGCTTTGGTTTCAGAGCCCATGTAGAACCCTCCAGGTAGTGCTGAGGTCTCACTGGGGGAGGCGTGGTCAACTCTGAGCAGCACTGAGGGCTGCCTGGAGGATGCTAGCCCTAGTCCCTCCCCTTCCATTGAAGGCCCCGCCTCTTCTAGGGGTGTGGCCAAGAGGTCCGTTGAGTCTGTCAGCCCCACTGGACTAAACCCTATGCAACTTGGACTACATTGAATTCTTCCCAACAGTGAGGACACGGACCTTCGACTTTGCAAAATCAGGTGGCCAGAAATCGACCATAATAGATTCAACCTCATCTTGTAGTGTAGACATGGCCTTAGAAATGATAGAAGTTGGACTTTGTCTGAATACTAGGCTGAGCCAGAAGATCCAACTCCAATTTCAGCGAAGTGTGGATCCAGATGCAGATCTGGAACCAACGGCCTCCTGCAGCTCTGGTTACAATGACCTGAAATAGAACAAAAGTCTCCCTCAGGCCTTTGGCGAAGGTGACGTTCACTTCACTTGTCAATCTGAACTTCATGACTTGGGTCTGCCACTTCTTTAGCAAAGGACTTGGAATGGCTTTCTGGGCAGGCTGGCTTTGTAATCCATTATTCATGATGGTGTCCCTTTATTGGGAGAAACGTCTCCTGAGTTGTGCCCCAAACGTCCAACATGACTAGGGCAGCATTTTCCACTGTTTCTGCATGAACAATAGTGATATGTAACTGGGAGCACAAGCAGGTTTAACACCATTGGCCAATACCACCATCAGATTGGAATGTGGTCATAAACCTTTGCCACTGAACTTCATTTGAGCTGCTATTCCGGTTGTACCAAAGCTACATGCTTCGCCTGGCATTTTCAGGCCGATGAAAGTTTACATTCCAAGCTTGAACTGTATGTAACAGGAGAGCGTGGGAGACCAGGAGGGATGAAAAAAGAGCAGGTAGGCAGATGTTCATTACAATGCCATGTGGTTAAAATAAAAGTGAAGCAGCATAAAGTATGTGAGGGAGGTAAAAATAGTATATTGTAAAATAAAAAAGGATCAAACAGTGAAAACACAGATCCTGTCCATCTTTGAACTCCAGCAAGATGTCTCTAGATGAAAGGAGAGCAAACTGAGTATCAATACTGGGGGGAATGAAGAATTATATTCCCTTAATTAGATAACTACCTGGTGCTAAAAAATCTTAGAGGGGTAGCCGTGTTAGTCTGTAACTTTGAAAACAATGAGTGCTCCTGTGGCACATTAGAGACCAACCAAAATATATAGAATCATGAGCTTTCGTAGGCAAAACCCACTTCATCAGATGAATTGGAGTGTAAATAAAGAAACCACCCGATTTCTCCGGCTATTAATATCTGCATTTCCACATCAAAAACTGTGTATAGGACTCATCTAGCCCACCTAATTAGCCTAATTAACATGGGTCCTACAACATGGGTCTTACAATGACAGGTACTTCTGTTGTTTATATATATCTTGGTTTCTGTTATTTCTACTCCAGTTCGTCTGATGAAGTGGGTTTTGCCACTTCCTCAAGGTGCCACAAGGCCACTCACTTTTCATGAGGCTAGAGGAAGGGATTACTGCAGAATTAACAGAAATATGATTAAAAGCCAAAAACTCCCTCTCCGAGATAGTGGGGGTTCATGTATGGACCTTCTACAGGACAGCTGGTCTTCCAAATTGTGAGCTTGTGAGACAATCCCTTCCTGGCCATCACTCAGATACTACAACGATCAGCATGGTATTAACACTCTGATGAAGGTGAATGTTTGAGGTGCGATTTCAGCAAGGGATTATTACGCTCCTGGATGTTCATTAAGGGGATAGTATGTGAATCCTCTGATTGGAGAAGGATGTGACGAATCGCCCCAACACAACTAAACATGTCTCCTCTCAGAGAGCTATTATGCGACCAGAGCAAAATTGCTCAATGCAACTTGAATTTCAAATACTTCCAAAGTCTTAGAGGGGTGGCTGTATTAGTCTGTTATTTTAAAAACCACAAGTAGTCCTGTGGCACCTTAGAGACTAAATATATATATATATATATATATTGAATCAAAATAATCTCTCTAAGGAATTGGGTTTTGCCCACCAAAACTCATAATACTATATATAGGAGGCCCCCCGATTTGCGACACAATTGGTTCCAGGGGAAACGTCACAAGTCGGGGGTGTTGTAACTCGAACCGTCATTTACGATAGGCACCACGCACCATTGTAAATGCGGGCCAAGTTCATAAGTCGGAGGGTTTCTGCCCCTTCTGCACTTACGAAAATGGTTGTAAGTATGGGGGGAGAGGGGGAGTGTCAGAACTCAGGCAGTCACAAGTCAGGGGCCTCCTGTATATTGTATCATGTATTTGTTACTCTCTAAGGTGCCACAGGACTACTCATTGTTTTCAAAGTACTTCCAAGTGAACTGTCTGTTCATGTCAAACTTTCTTTGCAGTGTTCCGTCACTGTGTAGCCTGGGAAATTGGTCAAATATTGACGTAACACCCATACAGATGGGAAAAGCATGCCAACTTTTGAAGGGATGTATTTGTATATGGCATATGTGTATAATCTCTGGTTGAAAATATTTAGTTTTTTCTTTTCTGTCATCTCTGCATCAAAAATTCTGAACTCTAAACTAGCATTAGTATGTCCTTTGGGTGCGAAGGCTTTATCGCGTGTGTAGCCTTCATAGATTCACTGTGAAATGAGTTTTGGGTCCCAGCAGACAAGTCTTTCCTTAAAGAAAAAACAGGATCCAAGGAATCATAGAGTTGTCTGCGGTTGAGAAGCTGTTTGTCGCATTTGAAAAAAGTAAAGGAAAGACGCCCAAGACAGGAACAAAAGGAACAAGATTTGAAATGCAAACCAGAGCGTAACTTTCATACCGCTAGCTGACTTTGCCACAGTGCAAATATTACAGAAATTCATTGCCTTCCAACCATACAGAGTACCTTAGAGGCTCCTTCACATGCACTCACTCCTGATTTTTGCCTTGTTGATTGTGTACTTGGCTCTGTTTCTACACTATGATAGTGGGAAAGGCATTACAATAGCAAAGACACTACCTCTTCTGGCAGCTGCTGAGGGTTTTTATTTTCGGGCCTTGGCCATTTCTGAAAACAGGGTGGATTCCTTTCATTTGTAAGCAGGCTTCCCTGATCTTAGTACTTTGTGATTTACCAAAAAGAAGTGTCCTTGTCCTTTTATCGGCTGACTTGGTGCAAGGAAAGTTGGGGGAACAGTCGTGAGTGGAAAAGTAGACATTTTTTGAAAGTTGTGTTTGCCTCTGAAATAGCCTTTTCCCACCTTCCCTCCTAGGTCGCACTGCAGCATCCTTTAGGCTCTTCTGCCAAAGAATTTTAATCACGTTTCTTTCACGGTGTGACAGGGCGCTTGCCCTGCACTGGCCCTTTAAGGGCAAAACCCCAGCCCGGAGCAGAGGCTGGGAGCCAAGCCCCAGCTGAGGCAGTTCTAGTGATGAGGGCCCAGCTGGGGTCTGCTGCTCAAGGGCGAGAGCAGCGAGAGCCTAGTTGCTAGGGAAGCAGGCAGCTCCCTGGAGCCAGAGCAATGCTGGGGAGGCAAGGCAGGGCTAGGCGAACTCTGGCCAGACAAGCTCCCAGGTTTTAGCTCCTAAGGAGGAGACTAGGGGATCTGTGAAGGAGAGGATCCTGGAGTGTGAGCAGAATGGACAACATCATCCCCCAGAAGGGGGGCTCAGACACTGGTGTGGGCACTGCTGGAAGGCAGTGTCTGGAAGAGGACGCCGTGATCCAGGAGAAACACGAGGAGACACCCCAGAGAAAAGGGCACCCAGCAATGCAGAGAAGAGCCAATTCCCCGGAAAGCCAGCTGGGGGTGCCGTGGTGGTGAGTCGACCCCGTGACACACACATTTCACGTATTTTTCTGCTCTTGAAAACTTAGAGCAGCAGGAATCCTAGATCAGCCATAAAGAGAGACCTGGTCAATGTGCCAGATGCCTTCTGTTCAGGATGGGGAGGGGAGTAATATTCAAAACCCCATAAAACATTCAAACAAAGTCAGGTCTAGCGCAGATAGTGAAGGTAAGCAATATATAAATAAGACAACAGCCTCAGAGAGCTTGATCCAAAATCCACTGACATCAAGGGGAATCTAGCCATTGACTTACACGGGCTATGGACAAGACCCTAAGTTTCAGGCTTCTGTTTGAGGCAAGAGTTCAAGTCCTAAAGCTGGGGAGAGCTAATGTTATTTCTAGTCTGAGGGACTTGGGTCTGTTTAGTCTGCAGAAGTGAAGAGTGAGGGGGAATTTGATAGCAGCCTTCAACTTCCTGAAGGGAGGTTCCAAAGAGGACAGAGAGAGGCTGTTCTCAGTAGTGACTGATGGCAGAACAAGGAGCAATGGTCTCAAGGAGAGGTCCAGGTTGGATATTAGGAAAAACTATTTCACTAGGAGAGTGGTGAAGCACTGGAATGGGTTACTTAGGGAAGTAGTGGAGTCTCCTTCCTGCTCCCCGGCTGGAGCAAGACTCTGTGTCTGAGCTTAGCAGCCCCTATTAATACTGTCCCAGCTGGGCCTCAATTGGCTGCTACCTGCCTCAGTTGCTTCCTCCTCAATTCCAACCCTCTCCCAGGGCTGAGTTTAACTCTTATCTCACCGGGAGTGGGGTGACCCGCAGTACAAGATAAATGTATAACACTAATCTAGCCAAGATGGAGACTGTTCATCTGTAACATTCATAAACTATCAGCCAAGTTAGTATGGAGTATCCTCATTCTTCATGTGGCCTACGATCGAGTCAAAATTACAGGGCATGTGTACCCCATCCGCAAACGCACTATGAATGACAGATCAAAGGAGGCAGATGTTAGTGCCATTTAGGAAAATAAGTTGTTGGCTAATAGAAATCAAGGATCCCCATGGAGGAGTTTTTTTGCTGGGATAAAGCTTCCTTCAGATTGTTCCGAGCAGAGAAAAGTAATGTTGAGATGGCATAGAGCAAGGGGTTGCCACTCTTCCCATCCATTGCTAGAACTTCACTTTTTCCTCTGTCAGTCTGGGACATCGTTAGCTGCTGCTTTTATTTTTTCCCACTGGCTTTTTATTTTATTTCATTTTTTTTTGGCTTGGATTGGTTTCAGCAATCATAACCAGAGAATTTGCATCTGAAGTTTATTTCAGTACAGGGAAAAACAGATGGTAAATAGCAACAAACAGATCATGGAGATTAACAAAAGATGTGCTGGTTGTTTGGGTGAATTCTGTGTATCGCAGAAGGGCTGGGCTAGGCACATGCCATTTACGTGCAGTGGTCGGTGAGGAGATAAATGCACAAAGTGTGAGACAATAAGTGTAGAGATGCTGATTCTGCGACACAGAATTATGTCTCTTTCAGAGTTGCTCTTAGCGCAGTTAAGCTTCCATATCAAGATGTGTTGGCGTCTCTCCTAATGCCAGGATGTTCCTTAGCAAGCCTTTATGCTTGCTTTTCCATCTCGGGTTGCATAATCTATCAAGATTTGTGGATCTCGCCTCGTTTGGATTCTTTCAGGGATTACACACACGTGGCTAGAACAGCAAGCCCTTTCGCACAGTTGGGCAATACGTGAGCGAAAGGCAATCATTCTGTCCTCAATACGCGTTGGGTCTTTGTTTTGTTCAATCCATCCGTCCAAAAAACTGACTTTGCCAAGTACAAAACCTTGGATCCAGACACATCATCAGATGTCTAGGACATAATGCTGCAGGGTAACATTGGTTCATCTGGATTTTTCCGGTGGAGCAGTCCTCTTTTGTACGGGATGGCTGTTAAGCTGTACGTGAGGCTACTTCAGAAGGCCATTTAGACCTCGCAGGTAGCATAGAATTCAGCAGCCTGCCTTTTAAAATGGGGTTTCTTGTACAAAACATGTTGTTCTACTTCTTTGTGACCGGCACTGCCTTACAGTCGAATGTCAAATGAGGATAAAGTGGTAACTTCAACCTACCAAGGCCTATGTGGTTTGAGGCATAGCTACCAAAATGTGATACCTCAGGAGCTACCAAGAGCCTGTTTGAGCCAACAGCTGGACTTGTTTGAACCAGAGGGGTGTCGGAGAGAGAAAAAGCCTGAAACGTGCCTGGTGCTTGACCCAAAGTAAGCAAGAGTTATACTATGAGTAACAGACAGGCCATGTCAAAAGCAAATGTTTGCTTGCAAGTCAGAGTGTCTCGGCATCAGAACTGCTAGCATTGATAAAAGCACATAAAGTATGTAAATACATTCAATCAGGACAGTACAGAGACACTCAGCTGAGGACACGATTAAATAGTTTGAAACAACAAGGCTATGTCTACACTGGCAGCTTATTGCGCAAGATCTGTTTTGCAAAAAGTCTTCCACAAGAGCACATTTACAGTGGCATGTGCTTTTGTGCAAGAGATGTGCTTTTGCACAAGAGTGTCTATGGCAGTGTGGACGCTCTCTTGCGCAAGAAAGCTCTGATGGCCATTTTAGCCACAGGGGTTTCTTGCGCAAGAAATTCATGCTGCCTGTCTACACTGCCCTCTTGAGCAAGAGGGCTTATTCCTTGTGGGGAGAGGAATAACTCCTCCAAAAGAAGCACTGTTTTCCGACGCTGTACTGTAAATTTACTTGCGCAAGAATGTGAATGCAGTGTAGACACCCGGCAAGTTTTTGCGCGAGAACAGCTGTTCTTGCGCAAGAAGCTGCCAGTGTAAACATAGCCCGAGAGTGAAAGCATAACAATGAGCAGTGAATGCTTTGGAGGAAAGTACAATGGGAGGCACCAAATGTATCATTAGTGTGTAAGATGATACGTACGGTGTGTATCCTAAATTGTTCATTTCTGTCTGTAAATGTTGGGGTACCTCAGTTTAACTCTTTGGCTGGCCTGGTGGCAATAGTGAAATCCATACTATTGATTGAGCCATTTCCATTGTCCCGGGTACAAATACGTATGGACTCGGAGGCCATCTGGCTACCGACAGCTATTAATGTACTTCGTTCAACAGTAAACCTGACCTGGGTGCCTTCCTATCTTGTCTGAGTCTGTGGTCTCTGGAGGCTCTTGTGCAGTCTATTATGCTAGCTTCCTGTGCAGAGCTGGCATGTTATACTGAGGGAGCATATGAAAATGCACGTAGCTGAACATTTATCATCACTGACGGAGCAGGAGACCTGTCAGGACGCCACACCAGTGAATCCTGAATTTACTGTATCGCTGTCCTGAACTCCTCCAGAGGGGACCTCATGGCCAAGCATTCTTGCGGAGTGGCTGTTGAACACATCCTGTGGCATAATAGGGCCGGATAGTGCTGGGACAGCATACCAGTGCTTTTGGCACAGAAAGGGCACCATTTTATTCTCAAATTGGTATCCTCCAGACTGCATGACTTTGCATGTGCGGTCATACTCCATGGAAGATGCCATTTGGTTGACCAAAATGGCATCCTCTGAACAGCATGCATGTAACATCATGCTGGAGGGAGTGTTCCTTTAGTGGACCATTCCCAACTACACCACTGAATACAACTTCATGCTTTCTGTTGATGAGTGAAGGGGGGTACTGGTAGCTAAACAGATGAGACACACAGGAATTATCTGGGGAATGGCATTCTGATAAAATTCCGTTTTCATGACGACTTTCAGTAGTGTTACCTTCATAAGGTTAGACATTTTGCTTGCTTGCCACTGGTGTCATCTGAGATCAAAATTGTGTGTGTGTTTGGGTGTGTCTAGACTACAGGGTTTTGTCGACAAAAGTATACCTGTGTCTATACTACATAACATCGACAGAACTTGGCAGTTTTATCGATGGTGGTAAATCTCATTCTACGAGAAATAATGCCTTTTGTCAACAGAGTTCTGTCGACAGAAGACGTTATTGCATCTACATTGTCCTTTGCATCTACACTCTCATGTTGACAAAGCAGCTTGCTTTGTCAACAGAACTGGATGTAGTCTAGACACTCTTTTTCGACAGAAGATTTTTCGACAGTATCTGTTGACAAAGCCTCTGTCGACAAAAGCCTGTAGTCTAGACGTAGCCTTTGAGACCAGCAAAATGTTTGGAGTTTTTTAATATGTTTTTTTAAAATTTGCTTTCATTTTCATTCAGTTTCCCTCTTCTCCTGCTGTATGTCTGATTTATCATGGTGGCTTAAGGTGTGTTTCTCTCCCTCTCCCTTTGACATTCATAAACAGATCACCACAGTTGCATGGGATGCGGGAGATAAGAAAAGCACGGTTCTTGTTGAGGCTATGGAATAGGGATGATAACGGAAACTGCTGTTAATGGTGACTCTGCATGCCCCGATAGTGAACTTTCATTTAGCAGTTCCCGGTACTGGTGGAACACACTGCCACGTCATGTCTTCCAGATTCCTTGTGGTAACCCTGTGCTACTTCCTCCTCACTGAATCCCGTCACTAGCCACCCTGTTCATGTGATTGCTGAACTCACTCCAGGATCAGGCCCTTAATTTGTTAATAAATGTAGTTATAGCCCAAAATTTTCAAACGTGATTTGGCTGACCCATTCCTGAGGTAACCAACTCAGCCACCTAATGGGGCATGGTTTCCAGAAGGAGCATTGGGCCACTTAAAAATGTATCAAGTTTGGTGCCAAAAACTGTGGCATCTAAAATTAATAGTCACTTTTTACAGATGTGGCTATTAATGTAAGTGGTCAGCTAGGTTTGTAACATAGGTGGGCTACTTTGCAGGGCCATGTGAAAGATGTCAGAATGTGAAAACAATTTTAGAACAAAACTCTAGAAAGAGAGAGGTGTCATGTCATATGGAATCAGAGATCTTCTGAAACAGGAGGCATTTATTAAACAAAGCAACTTCAACAAGACACAGATAAGCTTGCACACAATTTAAGTACCAGCATTGTCTCTCTTGTTTACCAGGGACCACATCCTGTCTGGAACACTCCACGGCATATAGAGTGGCTGAATAGCATATTGCAAGTAAGCATATCATGGCTACGGGCCTGAGTGGCAAAGGTGAGAGCTGCATCTAAACTTAGAATAATAGAATACTAGAACTGGAAGGGCCCTTGAGAGGTCATGAAGTTCAGTCCCCTGTCATCACAGCAGGACCAGGCACCATCTAGATAATTCCTGACAGATGTCTATCTAACCTGCTCTTAAATATCTCCAATGATGGAGACTCCACAACCTCCCTAGGCACTTTATTCCAATGTTTAATCACCCTGACAGGAAGGTTTTCCTAATGTCCAACCTAAATCTCCCTTGCTGCAATTTAAGCCCATTACTTCTTGTCCTATCATCAGAGGTAAAGCAGAACAATTTTTCTCCCTCCTTTTTGTAACACCCTTTTGGATCCTTCTCCAGGACTGAACCAAAATCCCTTCAGATCCAGGAGTTTGCTGTAGTTTGTTGTAAGGAAAAGAGACAGCCACAAATTAGAAAGCTGCATTAGAATGTATTCAAACTCTGAAGTGTCTGGCTCCAGCCTTGGCCGGCAAGCCTATGTATGGTTTCTAAATTAGCGGGGAGGGATAGCTCAGCGGTTTTAGCATTGGCCTGCTAAACCCAGGGTTATGAGTTCAATCTTCGTGGAGACCATTTAGGGATTTGGGGCAAAAATGTGTCTTGGATGGTACTTGGTCCTGCTGTGAAGGCAGGGGACTCGACTCGATGACCTTTCAAGGTCCCTTCCAGTTCTAGGAGATAGTCAATCTCCATTTAAAATAAAAAAGACCAAGAGTAGACATTAGTGCTTTGTGATATGCAGGTGAAAGGGACTTTAATAGTTAATAACATCCAGGGCCAGCATTGGGGACCTGCAATATCCGTCCAAAGGCCACTGTAACGCACAAGGCTGATCTTGTGTCCTGAAGGCCTCTTCTGGCATCTTCACTGAACGTGGCATAAGCTCCCAAATGCTAGAGCAGTGGGGTGCTCCCCTTTAGTGGAGCATGAAGGATCATTCCAGGGGTGATGCAGCAGGGCCTGGGCCAGCCTCCACAGAGCATGAGGAAGGAGCATCTCACTTTGCTTCCAGGTCTGCTTAGGCCCTGCTCCTCCTGACCACGGCCCCTGGGGTCCAGCACTGGCAGTGCTCCCTGCCCCCACCATGGCTCCTGGGGTGTTTGGACCAGTTAAGGGAAGTCACAACCAAAAAAAGTTTGGGGACAACTGCACTAGTGGCTGCGTTTTGAAGTCTCCTCCCACTAACGAAGGTCACTGCAGGCAGGGAGAAGGTGGTAGCGTTGATCTGCTATTGTTCTTAGCCACATGGGTGTTGTAGTATAGTCAGCAGCCCCTTCCATGAATGCGTATTGTAGTCCAGGACCAGCGTTCCCTGTACGCTGGGCATTTTGTCACTCAGGAGACATTCCAATGCCACCCAGCTGATTAGCCGAGCATCCATAGCTAGGTTTAATGTTTATATTGGTGCACATTCACACCTGCCTTGGTACACATACAATTTATTCTGCACATATACAGAAAAGTTGTGACAGAACATTATTCAGGACATAGTAAGACCTTGTGACTGGTGGCACTAGATCTGTTTGTAACCAGCTGCAGAGCCAAAGGGACAAAGAGAACCACAGGGTCTTTCTATGTCCACCCACTTATATGAAGTCTTCCGTTTCTACTCATGGCAACTGCATCCTGCCTGTTCTCTGCCCAGGCAGCACTGTAATTACCATCCGAGATAAATGGTGGAAGCCAATTAGTGAAAAAAAAAATGAAAAAAAGGAGGGAGAGACGCAAACAAACCCTGGAGCAATGATAGGAAGTCCAGAGCCTGGGGACTAGTGTAACACCAACAAACTGAATGAAAATCATACTAGTGCAGACCGCAGAAACATGCCTTGTAGTGTGGGAATGCAGAGAAAAGAGACGCGATATGATAAGGCTGGTTAGCTGGCGTAATGAACCTCAGGACAGCTCACTGGATGGGCTGCGTTACAGAAGTTTCCTCGTGTGGGAAAAATCAATAACTGGAATGGTTCTGTCTTTCCGCGACAACCAACCTATACTTAAGTGTCATTAAAATGCTTTCGGTAAAGGAAATACCCTGTCGTTGGAGCCAAACACAGGGACATCCTCTCTCCCTGGGATGGATGTGATGGTGGTTTATGTGGCATACTATATTCGGAACTGGGCCAAGTCAATTAGGCCCTGTTTCAAAGTATTTTCTCATGCAGCCCAAGGAGGAGTTCATGCCAGTCAGAAACCTGAAACTTGGGAAAATGATAGCAGAAGTGCATTCTGTGAGCGACCTCAACCAGGCCATGAGGTTACAAACACAGAGCCCTGCAAGATTCCTTGCTTCAAGGATCAAGCTGACTTTTCCAGGTTAGATTTAATGGCCTTTTGGCTCAGATCAATGGTAGTTTCCGAATAATATCTGATATGACACCTCACAGGGGACGATACTTTTCCAGAGGGCCGTGATGATCTAAGTATGAGATGATTAGTCCCTAGTAGTTCTTTCCTATCATTGTAAGGCCAATTACAATTCCTGCCCCAGAGACGACATATAAAACATCTTTCCATTCACCCTCTGGCCGCTTACAGATGAGCATCGTGTGGGAAAGAGCTTTGCTTACAAATCTTCCGCCCTTTAAGTCCCTGTGATGGAAAAGAAATATGCGAAAGCCCCATCACAAAGCCAGGCAACAAAGGAAATAACAGGATGACCTTATAAAATCAGTGCTGGTAACCCCTTCCCTGCCAGGATAGGGTTAAACGCCACCAAAGTCATGATTCTCCTGGTTTATCTTGCTCAGTATATACTGCATTTAAAATCCAGATACTTGTAATTATTTTGCATTGAGGACATACATAAAATATCCCAGAAGCTGTCACAGTAAGATTCCATAGGTTAACATGGTGGTTTTGCAAAACAGTCACTGATTGTAGAGCACTAATACCGAGTCTCCGCCTTTGTGGAAGGAGATCTTTGAAGTTCTTATTTGATCGTTTCTCCAGATTAGGGCGATTCCGCACCCCCTTGGAGAAATTTGTTCCCTGTCCTTCTTTCCCCATAGTGATAAGGCATCTGCAAATGCTCTCTGAAACTCTTTACAGAATCTCCTCTGTGTGCCACTTTGAAGCCAAGCTGCATGAAGACCTGCAAATATCTTGCAAACTGATAAAGAAGTGCAGGTACAGCTAAAATCCACAGTGTAATAAAGGATTAGTAAACTTGAGGAGGTGTGTTTGGATTGAAGATTGGGCTGAAATATATGAAGTTTGGCTTCAGTCAGAATTAAACTGACCAGTGGGTGCTACAGATATTTTCTGAGTGAAAGAGAGAGAGATTTATTCTGTGTAGGTAATAAATATATGCAGTATTGTAACACGGTGTGACTCACCAGCACAGCACCTCCTGCTGGTTACTCTGGGAATTAGTTCTGCTCAACGCTGGAGCGCCCCCTTCCAGCTGGTGTCTCGACTGCTGTAATCGGTTTTCTGTTAATGGCTCTACCTTACATTAGAACCAGGTTGACCATCTATTTTATACCACCCTCTTGGGCTCTGATTGGCTGCCACAAGGTCTCTCATGATTGGCCTAGCTAAAGCCCTCTCCCAGGGCTGTTTTAACCCTTTTTATGCCTGAAGCAGGGTGACTACCCCGCTACAAGTATTTACACATAAAATAAAGATCTCTCCCCTCCCCTCAAAAAATAGTTTAATTGCATCCCCAGCTGATGTTATTTTTAAATTATCCCTGCTTTAGTTAGGGTCTCAAATTTCCAAACTAGGGCATTTATCCGTGTATCTATCTATCTGAATTTTTAGGGATGTATGCAATTACTTGATTGAACCCAAGCCAAAAGAATCTCAATTGATGTGAATGATGATAACCTAGCATATACTCCAGCTAATTCTGTCCATGAAAATCAAGTGCACTTTAGCTAATGGGGAAAAATAATAAAAAAAGATAACATGGTCAAAGCTTATTTGAAGCAATGACATGTTTAAAAACCTGACATGACTTAAAACAGAATCATATAAGTTCCTTTGCTAAAACACTTTCAGGATATATTAGGTATAACAATAGTTTTCTACATGAAAATGGCTTTGAAATCTTAAAAGAAAAGTATTTTAAAAGAAAAGAATTTTTGCGGTGCATTAAATTGGACGTGAATATGACAGATTTCAAAGACTGTCAAAATAACGAATTTACATCATAAATGCACCGGCTCCCTTTTTAAAGGCCTCTTCAACAACTCAGGAAGGCGTTTAATGGTGAGCGAGTTCAAAGTGTCATGGACTCCCAGCTGGTATGAAAAGGAAGCAATACCCACCATACTCTCTGTGTTTCAGATAATGTATCTGTCTCTTTTCAAGTTAATAAACTGCACTCCTGTCAAATTGCAGATAAATGAAAGCGACCAAGACATTGTTTTCCACACATATTGCTAAGAAAGATATCTCCCAATATTTCTGAACAACCAGTATGCTAAAAAGAACTTGAAATGAATCCACCCTGCAGTTATTTTACAGCATCAAAGACAATGAAATTTCCACAGAGGCACTTTCTGAAGTTTTAAATGCTTTATTTCTGATAGCTGCTCATTAAGAAGCTTCCAAAGCTTTTTATTGTTTCAAAGGCAGTCATCTAAATTTTTAATCATTCACTAGTGCTATGTGGTCATGTTACTCTCTATCTCTAAAAACCCTTTTTTATTTTCTAAACAGTAATGTCAACATAATGTTTCCCTGAATAATTGTTAGGTAGAGCCATGCTGAAAGAACATCTCTGATTATGAGAGCGAGAGAGAGTGTATTTTTCAGGCTGCTTTTACAATGGAGAAAACCTTTACATTTTCAGGAAATTAAAATTCAGGGTCAATGTTTTGCAAAGCTGGCCACTAATTTCAAATCATTGGCCTTCTGTGGCAATTTCGATCAAGCTCTTTTAGGGCTCAGATGCTTGTCGTGGGTTATTTTCTTTGCTTTCCTACTCGCTTTTTAAGGCTAACTATAATGCTCCAAAGGAGAGTTTTAAGGCCAGAATCCTGCCCTTTAATATGTGAGGGTTTAGGGAAATTTGCCGCCACTCTCCCCACCCCCGCCCTTGTTTGTGGCCGTGCTTCCCATCCCACTTACAGGGAGTACTAAAGCAGCACTCCTGCTCCACGGCAGCGTGGTGTGTTGGAGAGAGACAGCTTCCTGAAGTTAGTGGCAGGCACGAGCCATGAGTACGTTCTGCTCTTCCAAATAAGCCAGAAAGTGCCCTCCAAACTAGCATTCTATGCCTGTGTCATCCCTGTATAGCCTACCTTGCCTTGGCAGGATGACCCTAGTATTAGACCCTCCAGTGATTTCACTTTGCTTCCCCTTCCAGTGCAACTGCACTAATTCAGGGCAAGGTTTCACTCTAAGGCCAGGTCTACGTTAGGAGAGAAAGTCGACTTAATATACACGACTCCAGCTACAAGAATAGTGTAGCTGGACTCAATGTACCCACGGTATCCCCGCTGCAGAGGGTCAATGGGAGACTTCTCTTATTCCTTGTGACCTGGTGGAGTACCAGAGTCGACTGGAGTGTGATCAGTGGTCGATTTAGTGGGTCTTTACTAGACCTTCTAAATTGAACCCCAGGAGATGGATCTCCACAACATCTATATCGGGTTAAGTGGAGACAAGGCCTCAGTGACCTGGCACTGTAAGATTCCCATTCCCTAGTCATAAGAATGAGACTGAAATTTATTCTAGAAAATTTGTATTAAATTTCTCCTTCCACAAGCTACAACACAGTCTCTTTCCTCTTTGGGGACTCTGAGTTTTCCGTTCTCTCAAGGTGTGTCTAGATTACAGGGTTTTTTCGAAAAAAGTGGCCTTTTTCCGAAAAAATTTCCCCTGCGTCTAGACTGCCACCAAATTGTTTCAAAATTAAATCGAAAGAAGATGCCGGTCTTTTTCAAATGCGGTAAACTTCATTTAAGGAGGAAGAACAGCTTTTTTTTAAAATGCTCTTTCGAAAAAAGGAGTTCTTGAATGCAAAGAGGGCTTTTTTGAAAAAGAGCATGCAGACTGCCTGGGTGCTATCTTTTGAAAAAGCGGCTTGCTTTTTCAAAAGAGGTGGTTGTAGTGTAGACACTCTTTTTCAAAAGAGGCTTTTTCGAAAGTATCTTTCGAAAGAGGCTTGCAGTCTAGACGTAGCCTCAGACTTAGAATCTTAGAAATCATAGAACACTAGAACTGGAAGGGACCTTGAAAGATCGAGTCCAGTCCCTGCCCTCATGGCAGGACCCAGTACCATCTAGACCATCCCTGATAGACATTTATCTAACCTACTCTTAAATATCTCCAGAGATGGGGATTCCACAACCTCCCTGGACAATTTATTCCAGTGTTTAACCACCCTGACAGATAGGAAGTTTTTCCTAATGTCCAACCTAAACTTGCCTTGCTGCAATTTAAGTCCATTGCTTCTTGGCCTATCATCAGAGGCTAAGGAGAACAATTTCTCTCCCCCCTTCTTGTGACACCCTTTTAGATACCTGAAAACTGCTATCATGTCCCCTCAGTCTTCTTTCCAAACTAAACAAGCCCAATTCTTTCAGTCTTCCTTCATAGCTCATGTTTTCTCTACCTTCAGTCATTTTTGTTGCTCTTCTCTGGATCTTCTCCAATTTCTCCACATCTTTCTTGAAATGTGGTACTCAGAACTGGACACAATACTTCAATCAGGCCTAATCAGCACAGAGAAGAGCAGAAGAATGACTTCTCATGTTTTGCTCGCAGAACTCCTGTTCATACATCCCAGAATCATGTTTGCTTTTTTTTGCAACAGTGTCACACTGTTAACTCATATTTAGCTTGTGGTCCACTATGACCCCTGGATCCCTTTCTGAAGTACTCCTTCCTAGACAGTCACTTCCCATTCTGTATGTGTGAAACTGATTGTTCCCTCCTAAGTGGAGCACTTTGCATTTGTCCTTATTAATCTTCATCCTATTTACCTCAGACCATTTCTCCAGTTTGTCCAGGTAATTTTGAATTATGACTCTGTCTTACAAAGCAGTTGCAACCTTTCCCAGCTTTGTATCATCTGCAAACTTAATAAGCGTATTCTCTATGCCAATATCTAAATTGTTGATGAAGATATTGAACAGAACGGGTCCCAAAACATATCCCTGCAGAACCCCACTTGTTATGCTCTTCCAGCAGGATTGTGAACCATTAATAACTACTCTCTGACATGCATCTGATGAAGTGGGTCTTTGCCCACGAAAGCTTATGCTCCTACACTTCAGTTAGTCTATAAGGTGCCACAGGACTCCTCGTCGCTTTTGCAGATTCAGACTAACACGGCTACCCCTCTGATACTCTCTGAGAATGATTATCCAGCCAGTTATGCACCCACCTTATTGGAGCCCCATCTAAATTGTATTTGCCTAGCTTATTGATAAGAAGATCATGCTAGACCGTATAAAATGCCTTAATAAAGTCCATGTATACCATGTCCACCACTTCTCCCTTATCCACAAGACTCCTTATCTTATCAAAGAAAGCTATCCAATTGGTTTGACATGATTTGTTACCTATCACCTTATTATCTTCCAGGTGTTTGCAGATGAATTCCATAATTACTTGCTCCATTATCTTTCCTGGCACAGAAGTTAAACTGACTGGTCTGTAGTTTTCTGGGTTGTTCTTATTTCCCTTTGCATAGATAGGTACTATATTTGCCCTTTTCCTGTCTTCTGGAATATCTCCTGTCTTCCATGATTTTTCAAAGATGTTAGTTAAAGGCTCAGATACCTCCTCTATCAACTACTTGAGTGTTCTAGGATGCATTTCATCGGGCTCTGGTGACTTGCAGACATCTAAGTTTTCTAACTGATTTTTAACTTGTTCTTTTTTTATTTTATCTTCAAAACCTAGCCCATTCCCACTAGTATTCACTATGTTAGGCATTCCTTCATTGGACTTCTTGGTAAAGATTGAAGCAAAGTTGTTAAGCACCTCTGCCATTTCCAAGTTTCCTGTTACTGTTTCTCCCTCCGCACTGAGCAGTGGGCCTACCCTGTCCTTGGTTTTCCTCTTGCTTCTAATATATTTATAGAAAATCTTGTTTCCCTTTATGTCTGTAGCTAGTGTGAGCTCGTTTTGTGCTTTGTCTTTCTAATCTTGCCCCTGCATACGTGTGTTGTTTGCTTATATTCATCCTTTGTAATTTGTCCTAGTTTCCATTTTTTATATAACTCCTTTTTTATTTTGAAATCATGCAAGATCTCCTGGTTAAGCCAAGGCCGTCTTTTGTTGTACTTTCTATCTTTCCTATGCAGCAGAATAGCTTGCTTTTGGACCCTTAATAATGTCCCTTTGAAAAACTGCAAGTTCTCTTCAGTTGTTTTTTCCCTTAGGCCGTGTCCAGACTCAGGGGTTTTTTCGGGAAAAGTAGCCTTTTCCCGAAAAAACTTCCCCTGCGTCCAGACTCAAGCCGCGTTCTTTCGAAATTATTTCGAAAGAACGCGGCTTTTCTTTCGATGGCGGTAAACCTCATTTCACGAGGAAGAACGCCTTCTTTCGAAAGTTCCTCTTTCGAAAGAAGGCGTTCTTCAATGTAAAGAGGCCGTCTTCGAAAGAGAGCATCCAGACTCGGTGGGTGCTCTCTTTCGAAAAAACGGATTTCTCTTTCGAAAGATCGCGTCTAGACTGCAGGCGGATCTTTCGAAAGAGGCTCTTTCGAAAGATGCTTTCGAAAGAGCCTCTTTTGAAAGAAGCCTGCAGTCTAGACATAGCCTTAGTCTTGCTTCCCATGAGACCTTACCTACCAGCTCTCTGAGCTTACCAAAATCTGCCTTCCTGAAATCCATTGTGTCTATTTTGCTGTTCTCCCTTCTACCATTCTTTAGAATTATGAACTCTGTGATTTCATGATCAATTTCACCGAAGCTACCTTCTACTTTCAAATTCTCAACCAGTTCCTCCTTATTTGTTAAAATCAAATCTAGAATAGCTTCTCCCCAGTAGCTTTTTCAGTCTTCTGAAATAAAAAGTTGTCTTCAATGCAGTCCAAGAACTTATTGGATAGTCTGCGCCCCGCTGTGTTAGTTTCCCAGCATATGTCTCGATAGTTGAAGTCCCCCGTCACCACCAGATCCTGCACTTCGGTGCCTACATGGATGATTTTGTTAGTTGTTTAAAAAAAGCCTCATCCACCTCTTCTACCTTGGTAGGAGGTCTGGCGTAGACCCCTAGCATGACATCATCCTTATATTTTACCTCTTTTAACCTAAACCAGAGATTATCAACACATCTGTCTCCTACGTCCACCTCCACCTTAGTCCAAGTGTATACATTTTTAATATACAAGACAACACCTCCTCCCTTTTTTCC
This sequence comes from Pelodiscus sinensis, assembly GCF_049634645.1. Lineage (NCBI taxonomy): Eukaryota > Metazoa > Chordata > Testudines > Trionychidae > Pelodiscus > Pelodiscus sinensis. Next base: position 22,957,652 of record NC_134730.1, on the reverse strand, counting down.
CCACCTATACTTCCCGAGTAAGCTGTACCCTTTTTACCAATATTCCAATCATGTATATTATCCTACCAAGTCTCTGTGATACCAATGATGTCATAGTTGTGTTTATTTATTAGCACGTCAAATTCTTCCTGCTTATTACCCATACTTCTTGCATTTATATATAGGCATCTAAGATACTGATTTGCTCTTGCCTCCCAGTTCTGCTTTCTCCCTCCTTTTTCTCTGCTATTATAGCCCATGCTCCCTCCTATTTCCAACACATCTCCCAGGTCTCCATGTTCTTCACTTACCTGTGGGCTTTGGTCACCTACTCCCATCGAACCTAGTTTAAAGCCCGCCTCACTAGGTTAGCCAGTCTGCATCCAAATATGATCTTCCCTTTCCTCGAAAGGTGAACCTCATCCCTGCTTAGCAGTCCTTCCTGGAATAGCATCCCGTGGTCGAGGAAGCCAAAGCCTTCCTGGTGACACCATCTTCGCAGCCAGGTGTTCACCTCCAGGATGCACCTGTCTTTGCCCAGGCCCCTACCTTTGACAGGAAGGACTGAAGAGAATACCACCTGCGCTCCAAACGCCCTCATCCATACTCCTGGAGTCACTCTTGATCTGCACAGTGTCACACCTCGCAGCATCATTAGTGCCTACATGGATGAGTAGCATGGGGTAGTAGTCAGAGGGCCGGATAATCCTCGACAATGTCTCCGTAACATCTCGGATACGGGCCCCGACAGGCAGCACCTCCCAATATGACATGTCAGGGTGACAAATGGGCACCTCCATCCCCCTCAGAAGAGAGTCTCCGACCACCACTACCCTAGGCTTCCTCCTCACAGTGGTGGCAGCAGACCTCACAGCCTTGAGGGTACGAGGCTTTCCTCCTCAGTTGTAGGGGGTGATTCCTTATCTCCCTTAGTGTTGGACTGAGCCTATACTACAGCTCAGGCATCATTTCTCTCTTTGCATGTAATTAAACCTTAGTTCCATGGCAAGCCAATTATGATGAGAGTTGGCAGAACCAACCATAGGATTTGTGGGGCCCTATGCAGTACTATTAAACTAGTGCCCCTATGCCAGATGGCAGCTGAGGGGGGCAGTTTTTCAGATCTGTGATTTTATAATCTTCAGCAACACACTCAAGTTTGCTTTAAAAGTATTTCCTTAAACGAAGGTTCTGTAGACTCATACAGTAAATTCAGAAATGGACAGTATATCTCTGAGGTTGGCAGATGCCTGTTAAATAGCTTCATTACCATTTGAATAGTTTTTTCACAGGTTGGTTCAGTGTTCTGCTAATAGCTCTGGTTGGCTTTTTCACTTTTAATCCTGGAGGAAGCAGAGCCACAGACAAGGGATAGGAAGAGGTAGCTGGTAGACATTAAGACCCAGTGGAGTCCCAAATTTTCAGGTTCCCTACTCAACTGTGTGCTCTGCATCTTGGTAAGGATGATTCTGAGAGATGGGCCTGGATTTCAGAAGAGTTTGGCTCCTGATAGATAAATGCCAGTGTTTTGTTCTGATTGATTTCTTTCCGGTTCTTCTTTTAAATGGGATAAAAAAACAAACCAAATGAGAAGCTTGGAACATCAATTCATGCCATAAAGTGCTTTGAGATCATCATATGTAGGGTTGCACAGAAGGACAACAAAGGATAATAATTTACCATTAATATGCTTTATGCTTTGTTATAACACTTCACTGCAAACATTAATCCATTCACCTTCACAATACCTCTGCTAGCTGTTATCCTAGCTGTTGTCCGGTGAGGGAAATTGATGCAAGCAGCCACTTGTTTCAACAACACCATATTTCCTCCTCTGGATGGTGCATATAGACCTACAGCCTTCAAAGGATTCTTTTTTCCTTGTAGAGTACTGTAAAAGTGTGTCTAGACTACAGGGTTTTGTCGATAAAAGTGGACTTCTGTTGACAAAACTATACCTGCGTCTACACTGCTGCTGAATTCTGTCGACATAGCGTCGACAGATCTCAGCAGTTTTGTCGACATCTGTAAACCTCATTCTATGAGGAATAACGCCTTTTGTCGACAGAGTTCTTTCTACAGAAGGCGTTATTGCATCTACACTGTCCTTTGCGTCTAATATGGTTGTGACTACTTTCTTCCACTATTTGATCTGAGGAAGAGGGTCTGGCCCACGAAAGCTCATCATCTAATAAACCATCTTGTTAGTCTTTAAAGTGCTACATTGTCCTGCATTTTGCTTCAACTACCTCAGACTAACACGGCTACATTTCTATCACTACTTTGCGTCTATACTGTCATGTCGACAAAGCGGCTTGCTTTGTCGACAGAACTGGATGTAGTCTAGACGCTCTTTGTCGACAGAAGCTTTGTTGACAGTATTTGTCGACAAAACTTCTGTCGACAAAAGCCTGTAGTCTAGATGTAGCCTAAGTGTTGAAAAAAGAGCTTTGTACTTGTTTTAGAGATAAGTACCTAAATATAAATATCTCAAGAGTTGGGAGCTTGGGGGTGAAGCATGAGTGGTGGCTTTGTTTTTAAAGAACCACTTGTGACTTCCCAATATTCCCCTCATTCAGTGTCCTTTTTTGGTTTTGCGTTGTAAACCGTGTTTCCGTCAGTCTTCATAACCAATGAGGAAAAAGCCATTTGCCTGAAGATTTGCAATGCAAATAGTTTCAGAGGAAGGTTGGGTCTTAACTCAGAGCTCAGAGAAATCCAGCATCTGTCTTGCCCCCTGGACTGGCTCTCATCTTCTGAGGCAGAATGGCCGCTTGGCAGAGAAGCAGTAGGAACTCTGCAGGATACAATTAACTAGTCATATCATGGGAACAAAACCCAAAACCAGCACCTCAGAAAGGCAGCTTCTCCCCTTGTACCAAACCCCGGGAAAGGATTTGTTGTAACCATTTATATCAAAGATAAAATGGGAGCTTTGCTGGCTCTCTGGCCTGTAGGCATCAAAACTGGGTCTGGGTCTGTGGAGTGTCCTCTGAGGCAGGATCTATTTTCCTTGTAAAGAGCTGCAGTGTAAGTTCTTGGGTTTTTAGCGCAGTGCTGGGCTCTCCAGACACTCTGAGCATTTGTTATGTGTCTGAATTCTCTTTTCTTTGAGTTCTGGCAGGATCTCTGCTTCCCTCTCCATCAAGCAAGACTCAAATGACTTTCTCTGATATGTTTTAAACACTACCCCATCTTTTATCCAAGAGCACAAACGTTCACACCAACCCGGCATCCAAGGAGCCTGCTTGCTCGGTTGTGAAAAGCACTGTGTAAAAAGCCCCTGACATTTAGCTCTTTTCCTTGCGCTCCAAACTCCTCAGTGTTTTCTCTCTCTCTCTTTTTTTTTAATTGAAAATCCATCTCTAGGCCAGATTCAACGGCTGAGCCAGAGCTGCCAATCTCATTCTGGTGTTTCCTGCCTTCTCCACAGCAAGGTGCAGAGCGATTTCCTGCAAGGGCTTCAATTCTTTTTTAATAATAAAAGAGCTGTTGGGCTTTACCTTTCTCTTAGTTCTTGTCAGGGAAAAAGAGAAGGAGATCTCAGGTCCTTGCCTTATATTTCATGGCTTATTGAGGCAGGGAACTGGTGTGGGGGTGCATTTGACAGTATAAAATTTCCCAGGCAGGCTGTTATACATATTTAGTCTACAGTCTAAAGGAAGGGGTGGGGAACCTAAGGCCCGGGGGCCAGATGTAGCCCCCAGCTTGTTGGATCCGGCCCCTGAGGCTTGGGGCTTCCCCCAGCATGGGGTAACCCATGCTGGTGGGGAGAGGGGTTATTTTTCACTTGTGTACAGTCCTGACTGATTTTTCCTGTTGGTGAGTGGCCCTGACCACAAAAAAGGTTCCCCGTCCCGGTCTAAAACATACTGTCCCCCTATAGATAAGTTCAGCATGTTTGTTAAGTATGGTGGCTGCAGTTAGAGATCCAGTGTTGTCCATAGGTAGCCTGATGAAGAACAAAAAAATGATGCCATTTGCCATAAGAAATGTCACGGCTAGAAAAATTAAACATATCTGCTCAAGAGCACAAGGTTTCAGAGGGGAAGCCCTATTAGTCTGTTTCAGCAAAACCAGCAGGGAAACCAGTGGCATCTTGAAGACTAACAAATATATCAGGACATGAAGATGTCATGAGATACAGTACAGCTCACTTCTTCAGATGCTTGAAGTAAAAGAAAGGCAGGGATACAGAGATGGGAGTGTAACCTCAGTGCTAATTAAATCAGGGTAGATGTGACTACCTCCAACAGGGCTGAGAAGGTGAGAGTACCTGAAGGGGAAATTACTTATTGCAATTAGCATGGTTGGTATTTGCACCTTGAGTCTGATCCAATGCCCCCTGAGGTCAAGATTTTCATGGACTTGAAAGGACTTCGGGTCAGATCTGTGATGCACAAATTCAGTAGCTGAAGGGAAGTCCCATTTCAGTGTTGATGAACTGTGCACAAATGCTCTGAATGCGGGGGGTGGAGGAGGTTTAGTAATGGAAGAACTCTGAAGAGTTTGTATTTTTGAAAAACCTCCAGGCCATTTGTCAGTCTCAAGTTTTGAAAAACACTTTCCCTGCAATGGACTAAAACCCGAACCAGATTCCAAGTACATCTGATCTTGTGCGAAAGTAACTCCCCTCCTGCTTCTAGGGGAAGAAAATCATATCTATAGTAGCCCAGTGTCTGTGAGGCTGTAACGCTGAAATGTTGGCTGTTCCCTCTGGGCGGCGCTGTGGCCTGAAATGCTGGCTGTTCCCTCTGGGTGGCGCTGTTGCCTGAAATGTTGGCTGTTCCCTCTGGGCACGCTGTTGCCTGAAATGCTGGCTGTTCCCTCTGGGCACGCTGTTGCCTGAAATGCTGGCTGTTCCCTCTGGGCACGCTGTTGCCTGAAATGCTGGCTGTTCCCTCTGGGGGTTGCTGTTGCTGAAATGCTGGCTGTTCCCTCTGGGCAGCACTGTTGCTGAAATGCTGGCTGTTCCCTCTGGGCACGCTGTTGCTGAAATGCTGGCTGTTCCCTCCGAGCGGCTCGTGCTGCATGGGAAGTGCGGAGCCAAACGGCCACTTGCTCTCACGCGGCGGCCTGGCTGAGCAACGCAGAAGTCAGCTGAGAGCCACGGCAGGAGGGGAAGGGGGGCGGGGCAGTGATGTGTGGCGTGACAGCGGCTCCAGGCTCTGCACCCTGGCCATGAATGTCACCACCCCGCCCTCCTTTGCCTCCCGTCATGGCTCTCGGCTGACTCCTGCACTGCTCAGCTGGGCCACTGCGTGGGAGCAAGTGGTGCAAGTGGCCGTTTGGGCTCCGCGCTCCCCATGCAGCACGGGGAGTGTGGAGCCCAAAAGGCCATTTGGACTCTGCGGTCCCCCGAGTGAGAGGCAAGAAGGGGAGGAGAGTTGAGAGAGAGAAGGGGGGAGGCAGTAGGAGGAGGGGAGAGAGAGAGGGAGACGGAGACGGAACGAGAGACCGGAGGCTCAGGAGAGAAGACCGACGTGGAGGAGAGACCTGAAAATCCCGTGTTATGACGGGTTAATTGGCTAGTGAACAAAATAAAAGCTCAGGCAGGACTTGCATTTTGCAGAACTTGCATTTTGCCTGAAGCCAATGGAAAACAACCCTTGAAAACGCTGGGTATTGAAATCCATCAGGAACCTGTGATTTGGCGGGTGGGCAAGGGGAGGAGTTTTACCTATAGACCCCTCTCTTCCCCTGACCCTAGTGCGGGAGTGGGCATGCTGAGCTCCAGGCTTGATGTGACTGTTTTAGAGTTTGACCCGCTTACCTTAAAGCCAGCGCCAGTCTTTCCTTAGTGCAGATCCAGCAAACAGCTATGCATGAAGCTGGAACAATAAGATGATGCTGATGTCCTCCATATGACTCCCATGGCATAAAACATCTCTCACATCTGGGCAGCCTCTCTACATAAGCTACTGCTTTTGTGGATCAGGAGTTGGGCTTCCTTTACATCAAATTTAATTAAGGCAAGAAGCTTCAGTTTTCCTGGAATGCATGGAGCTCTCCCTTTGGGTTCACTGCTGGAGTTTCATTTGCCCAATGAACAGTGTTAGCTGGTGTCTGAGAAAATGGCAGGGCTGGGTGGGCAAAAAAACCAAAACAAAAAGCACCAGCCAAACAAACCAATCCTTGATTAAGGAACCTCCCTATTTCACTCCGTGTGATTCTCTGTTCCCAGTGAGCTCCAGTCTAGTTTTATTAGGTTGCACTTTAGTTTAGGATGCACAGGGCGGACATCAAGAAGTTCTCCTGTCAAGCAGAGGGAAAAACTGTTCCTTTGGGCTCTTGTGTTCAGTATCAGCAAAACTAGTTCAAGATTCAAAGACATCACACTGCCCACTAATAGCCAGGGGCAGGTGAATTCACCCAGGATATGTTTACACTGCCACCCTAGTTCGAACTAGGATGGCTAATGTAGGCATTCGAATTTGCAAATGAAGCCCGGGATTTAAATATCCCGGGCTTCATTTGTATGTTCCCGGGCGGGTGCCATTTTTAAATGCCGGTAGTTCAAAATACCTGCCCGTGGCTACATGCGGCACGGACTAGGTAGTTCGAATTAAAACTCCGAATTCGAACTACCGTTATTCCTCCTGCAAGGAGGTTTAATGGTAGTTCGAATTAGGAGCTTTAATTCAAACTACCTAGTCCGTGCCGCATGTAGCCACAGGCAGATCGTTCGAATTACGGGCATTTAAAAATGGCGCCCGCCCAGAAACATGCAAATGAAGCCCGGGATATTTAAATTCCAGGTTTCATTTGCAAGTTCGAATGCCTACATTAGCCACCCTAGTTCGAACTAGGGTAGCAGTGTAGACATATCCCCAGGAGGTAACATAGGGACGAGGTGCAGCACTAAAAAAAAAAAAAAGTGTTTAAGTTTTAGAGACAAAGAGGATTGAATACGACCTAGTTCAATCTTCTACCAGCCTCAAAAAGACCAGTTGGCAAATGAACTACACAAACATTCTAAAATCATAATGTAATGTAATGTAATCTGGTCTAATCTAAGTCTCTGGTTTATTATATAACACCCATCATCACAGTATAAAGGCACATATTGTTAATCCTGTTTTTTCTTGCCATCAGAAAACAGACTTTTTAAATTTGATGTGTTGTAACACCACATATGCTAGATCGTTGAATCTTCCTGTTTAAATCCTAGATCTGGATTTCCTTTTACTCTGGGGTCTTTAATCCAAGTTTTGCAGCTCAAACCTGTCTCTGCTTTCAAGTGATCTCTCCGATTATTGCACCAAATCCAGACTCAGCTAATCACGGGACAGTCCGTTGCTCCCAACCCATTACAAAGCAGCATTTTGCTGTTTGCACGTGTTGGGATAGGTTGAGACCTAGGGAATTTCCATGTTGAAATTCTGCTTTTTTTAAAAAAAATTCTCAGACGTTCTGCATCTAATTATTTTGAGTTGTGCAACTCTGCTGGCATCATCTGAATGACTTCTGATCTGCCCCAGTGTGAGAGCAGACCCTACGTACATGTAACGTAAAAATGCAAATGTCTGAACAAAAAACACTGGCCCACAGTGCCGTTGGGTCTCAGCGTCACCTGCACGCTATAGTTCTGCTGTAATTGCCAACGTGGGTTCTCTCAGCCAGAAAGCTGTGATAGTGAGGGTGTAACGATGATTTTGCTTTGTTACAGCTGCTTTTTCTGGATACGTGTTGCTAACTTTCTGACAGCTTCCTTGATGCGGCCCACTGCTGCTTCGTCGCTGGCCAGGGAGCTGCAGCGTCTTATGGCTTCCTCTCTCCAGTGGAAGGATTTGCCTTGGGGACGACAATGATGCCTGTGTTTTCAAAGCTGATGTCTGTAGAAATGGGGAGGAACTTGCTATTTGCAGTGGAGGATTCAGTGATGTGAACCCAGTGAACGGCGGTGCTGTGATGGTAGGGATAAGCCCAGATTTACAAAGGTTGGGATGTAAAAAGTCATTTCAAAATGTAACTGTCACCACTAAAAATGCGTGTGGTTACACCAGCAGGGGGCAGTCATTTTTGCAGGGGAGCCGCTTTACGAATTTTGGTACCTGGTTGTTGGATGACACAGCCCCAGAGGGGGTGGGGCTTGAGGTGGAAGGGGTGGGGCCTCAGGAGGAAAGGGGCAGGTCCCTCTAGATGCCACGTGTCCCAGGCAGGCGGAGGAGAGTTCGCATGCTCTCCCGGCCCCCAGACCAATCGGGACCTGGGGGCGGGGAAGTCCGCAAAGTCGTTTGCTGTTCAAAATGGCTGGTGGCTCCTTCTAGGCACCACGTGGCCCTGGCAGGGGAGGGGGAGCTGCCGGCCACTTTGAACAGCGAATGACTTTGCACACTCCCCCGTCCCTAGGTCTCGATTGGCCATGGGGCAGGGGAGCGGCAGGGTGGGCTGTGGGCCGGATGAAATGGCTCGGTGGTCCGGATTTGGCCTGCGGGCTGTATCTTGCCCATCCCTGGGTTACATGGTTACATGTGCTCAGCTTAAATAGGCGTATACTGCAGAACCTGCCGTGAAACCGCCTCCCTGGGCTGCCAGCTCCTCTCTGGGGAGGCTTCGCTACAGGCTCTGCAGCTGGCTTCCTGGGAGCGGGGCTGGCAGAGGAGCCAGCGTGTAACCTGTGGCAGTGGGGCCGGGCCCGGCATGGACGGGGCTGCTCTGGCCAGCTGGAGTAGCCCCTGCCTTCAGTGGGTCCCATGGACCTCAGGACCCTGCCCCAGGGGGGCAGAAAGCTGCTCCAGCCCCTACTGGTAAACCAGAGCCAGTAAGCCTCACTTGTTAAAGACAGGTGCCTATCAAAATGCCTAAACAGTTTAGGTGCCTAACTCACTTAGGCGTGTTTGGAAGAATCCTGCCAGATACCTATCTGCATCGCAACTAGTCACCTAAATATTTTTGAAAATCTAGCCCAGAAGGTCTAGTAAGCGTGACGTCTAATCTGATTGACAAAAGTGCAACATCTGTGTGGTCAGCGAAACAACTTGATCCACTGTGTAACCAGAGGAAATAGTTTTGTTTCAGACTAGGACACGTTCTCCAAAAGAGCTGAAAACAGGCGCATCTACGTTTCCTGAGAGGTGCCTTCCTTTTGACTAAAGAGTAAACTGTGCTCCCCTTACACACATACCATAGTAACTTACTTCTTGAGTAGTCCCACCAGTGTCTGCGGGACAGCTTGTGGAGCAAGGTACTACTTGATGTGAATAAGCACATCACAATCTGGCCCTGACTCATCCTCAATCCAGACAATTTCTCTGTCTTAGGATGTGCACTGGCAAGATGATTCCTCTGTTCCCAGACGACGCCCTTTTCATATTTCTTTCTGATCACAAAACTGTAGGAAAATTCCTTTAGACTTCCGGCTTTCGTCATGTTCCCAAGCTGCTAAGCCTGGCTTTGAAAAGGAGACAGCTTCACGGTGTCACTTATGTGCTCGGATCCAGACAGCCCTTCTCAAGTTGTGATTTGTGGCTGTCTGATCATTTCGGAGCTGCCGCACCAGCGTCCTCACTTTTCCTGAATGGGTGCCATCTCTCCATAGCCCTGGACAGGGGCCACTGAGCCTGCGGCACATTTGGAATGCTTTCCGGAGTTCTCCTCCTCCTCTTGTAAGCTGTGGGGAAAGTAAATCATCCGTGCAACCCCACGAGCCTGCATGGAATTCTATGGCCTGGTAAAACCTATCGCAGAAGCTGAATTCGATACATGGCCTCGCTTTTTCCGTTGGAAAGCGTGCTTTTGATTCCCACACATCTGTTCAAAAAACGTGTGTTAGGAAAGCCGGTGCGAGTGTCTACACTGGGCTCTTTCGCAAGACGGCAATGGTCACATCTGCATCCCTGGACTATGCTTGTTGAGCAGGTCCGCTGTCAGAGGAGGAGAAAGGGGGCAGGGGAATTGCACAGGGGGAAGGCGTTTCAAAGGGGCCCGGAGCTCCCACTGTTGCGGCAGCGGTGGTGGCTGGAAGCCCCAGCCACGCCCCTTTGAATTGTTGCCGGAGTCGTGCCGCTCGACCGCTTTGTGCAACCTCTGAGGTCTGGGGAGTAGGGCCCAGTGCTGAGCTCTGGGTGACGCTAAGGGCTGACTGCTCTTGGCCCCGCCCCTTCTGGGGGCATGGAGCCGCCCCCCCCCCCACACCTTGTCCACAGGCCTGCAGTGCCTGATGGCCCCGCTGTTGTTGAGAAATCCCCCTGTTCTTGTTTTGCAGGAGCTGTGATAGCAGATGGCTTCTGTCTCCACAGCAATCGATACTGATCTGACACTCAACAGCTGTTCAATCTATCAGGCAAAGGAATAACAAGTGCCAGTGGCTGCGTACTAGGAAAGAGTAAGGTGGAAATAAGGGGCATTTCTTTAATCATGAGGCTAATTAACCAGGGAAACACCTTAGTAGATTTTTCATCACTTGGTGTCTTTCTAAAGTATACAGAATCTTGATTTTAAAAATAAATGGAGTCTCATTCGATCATGCACAGTCGGGCTAGATGCAGGAATCATGGGGTGAAATTCTGTGGCCTCTGTCCCACAGACTAGATTGTCATAATGGTTCCTTCTGGAATTAAAATCGTTTAAATCTATGGAGCTTATACTGGGAACATTTGAAACTTCCGGCTTGTACGTTTTAGACGACCTGGTCATAGCATCAATAGACCTTGCTCGTGATTTACAAGAGATCACGGTCCACCTGTAATCACTGAATGACTCCAGTTTGGCAGAGCACCCTCGGGGTCCCTTATGGATCACCTGCTTTCAAGTCCCCTAGTCAGAAAAGCCCAGAACCACGAGGCTCCCAGATGAGGGAGAAGCGTTCTGTGTAAGCCCGTGAATAAAACATATTCCTGCACCCACCTTGTCTCTCTAATATCCTGGCACCTGCATAGCCACAACAATCCTACACTAAGTCCTTTCCAGCCGTACCTGTTTCAGTCATCCGCCCTCATTTTGGCCCACGTGCTCCGTCTTTGTGTCACATTTGCCCTTTTCTCCTGTGACGACGCACTCCTTCCAGCTCCTCTAAACCTAATCCTCGCTTTGGTTCACACGCCGCAGATCCAAATGCTCCAATGAACGCTAGTGGCACCGCCTCAAGTTGTAACAGGGTAAATGAATGTTTGCTGCAACCCGCGGGGAGTTTCCAATGCATTGAGAGATCAGGTTGAATACGTGGCAGGCCATCTACCAGATTTGTAAATTATTCCAGGTAAAATAACACTCTGACTTCTGGAACCACTTTCAGTGCTTAGAACACTAGTTTGGAGCATCCATAGGGTTGGTGGTGGTGGGAGGAAGGGTTAAATATATTAAAGGTTGTGAAGCACTTTGATATCTACTGGTGAAAAATGCTTAATAAGTTTATTATTATTTTCTTTATTACTCAGGAGTGCAGGACCCTGGATTTGCTTTGTTTTTTCTTCCTCACAACTTCTCCATTTCTCAGATGTACAGTCCCTTGGGAAATGGTGGCATGTGGCCTGTATCCTTCATGTTGTCATGCTGCGTCTCAGGAGGCACGGTGCAAAGGTTCCTCTCCCTCTATGCATATATTTTGATGGGTGTGAAAGAGTTAACCAGTAAGCATGCCGCTTACCACAGAGGGGCTAGCAGGCTGGGAGGCAGGACTGCACAGCCACTGTAGAGTCAAGCAGCGGGACTCCACGGCTGTGGTGGAGTTGGGTGGCAGGAGCTGCAGGGAGGCCGAGAGGCAGGACCGTAGGTAAAACGGTTAACCATTAAGTGATCTTGCTTAACCAGTTAACTATTTTAACATCCCTAATTTTTTTCCTGTATGCACGTGTTCTCTCAACGCTTAGAGAGGGAGGGCAGCGAATGGCAGCATATCATACATCATGGTTGGCCCCCATGTGTCAGTGTATGATGCCTGCCCTGGCTAGCTGTAGAACTTCTTACTCGGGAGAGTAGCTAGAGGGATTTAAGACTCCATCTTGCATTCTGGGGGCACCCCAAGCTCCGATGGAAATCAGTGGGAGTTTTGGGCACTCTGAAAGCAGGATGGGGGCCCTTCATTAGCTGGGATATTGGAAGTGAAATGCTGTTATGCAGTGATGAGCTTGGTAAAAGAACCCGAACAGACTGGAATAGAGAGGCTAAATAGTAAGAGAAGGTTGGAACTGCACTTGTAACTGGGAGAAGATGAGTGCAACTAATTTGGCCCAGTGTCCCACATTAGCTGGGTAGGATGGATCAATAGATAAGTCCTGCAAACATCTTAGCATATCCAATACAAAGAATCGTTACATGCAGTCAGAACCAGGCATGAAGCTCTCTAAACGTCTAAGTTTGTTGCTTATGTGCACGTGGGTCTGGGTGTGGGGTGTCGTCACATTTGTGTGGGTGGGTGTGGTTTCCCTTTGTGTGCATGCGTGTGTGTGTGCATGTGTACATGTGTCTGTTTTGTTTTCTATAAAAAGTTTATGTGGCCATGTACTTAGCTTGGAGTCAATCTGAAATCCCCAAAGAATTTTAGAAAAAAGCTGGATGGTTGTGATTCAGAACATGGAATGGGGAGGCAAAGCAGATTTTGTGTGTGTGTGTGTGTGTGTGTGTGTGTGTAGGCAAAGCAGATTTTGTGTGTGTGTGCGCACTCACTCACACATACATGGGGGAGATTCCTGTTTCTCCTTTGGGCTCAGCCACCAGCTTGTTCTGTAACCTTGAACCAATCACTCACCTCTTTGCGTCTCGGTGAACCCCGGCTGGAAAAGCACATGTCGAGGAGGAGAGGGAAGGATGGGCACCTCCTTCCTAGAAAGCCAGATGCTGCATCCCCGGTGCTGAGTTTTCCCTGGGAACTAACTTACAAAAAGAAACCAACTCAAATAAAGCAGCTAAATAGCTCAGCCCTGCTGCTAACATATTTTGTAAGGTTTTCAAACATCTTTGTGATGATTCTGTTCTCCCAGTGCCACATCGAAACGTTCAATGACTTGAAAGTCCAAAAGTAGGGGGGAAGAAAAAGACAAAGGGAGTTGTACAGACGGCTACCGGGGGAGTGGGCTGTTTTTTTCCCCGATGAGCCCAAGTAACCACATGAAAGCTCTTAAAAAACCCAACCCTATTCTCCCTAGCAGTTCTAGCAGTGTGGGTAGTAAAGGCTGGTATTAATTATCTGAGCTTATTGCAGCAGGTGGAAGCTGTCAAATGCTGAAGCACGTGGGTGGCCATACAGGCTGTTCGTACATTGTGTCAACCTGGCATCCTTCGTGGTGGCATAGGATGGAGTGCAGAGCAGGACAATACTGGAAGAGACAGTGCCGGGAGATCTTCAAAAGGAGTTTTCCATTCTAGAGCCACCTGGAACCACACCTCTCTCTCTCCAACCCTGCTGGAAAGAGGAAATATTTCTGTGACACAGACACCAGCCAGCTCAGTGGGTGCTCCAATTAGCAGTGCCACAAAGATAGACAGACATCGGCAGGGGTCTTAAAATAATGACTTCTTTTATCTAGTGATTGGCAGAGGTGAGTTGACAAGTACACTCCGCTTAGCATAACTCCTATTTTGATGTGATTGTTTTATTTTGATACACAACCTCCTCTCCACCCCTCTCCGTCCTATCCTCCTGCCGCACATTATAGGGAATGACAGATGACCGAAAGAGGAGCAATGGTCTCAAGTTGCAGTAGGGGAGGTCTAAATTGGATAGTAGAAAAAATGATTTCATGAAGAAGGCGGGGAAGCACTGGGATGGGTTACCTAGGGAGGTGGTGGAATCCCCATCCCTAGAAGTTTTTGAGTCCTGGCTTGACAAGTTACTGACTGGGATGATTGAGTTGGGATTGGTCCAGCTTTGGGCAAGGGGTTGGACTCAGCAACCTCTTGAGGTCTCTTCCTACCCTAGGATTCTATGACCTGGAATGCAACAGTTCCATTGAAGAGCGTGAAGAGTGCCGCAATCCCTCATCCAACCTGACTTAGCGTAGCTGTTAAAGGGCTTCCTTGTTCGCCTCCAGTCTTGATGAGGGATTTGGTCTGCTAGGTTTCCCCAGAAGACCATCTGCATCTTTATGGACCACATTTCCCTTGTAGTTACCATGGGGGTCAACCTAATAAATCTTGGCCCTTAAGTATTGGCCATCTAGACATTGGAGAGGACAGGCAGCCTGGGTTATCTGAGTGGTGTTGTTTTTAGTGAGAGACCAGTCCTGCCAGGCATCAGTCTACCCTGCACTGAGCAGTACTTGGCTGCTTGAGGGTCAAGGGACTATTCAGCGTGGGAAAGGATAGCAGAAGGGGTACATGAATTGGTCATTTTTCTCTGGCCTGTGTGGCTTTCTCAGCACTGGACAACTTTCCCATAAACAGCTCAGCCTTTCCGTGGCTCTTGGAGTCGTCTACACTGAAGTGAGGGAAGAGCCACCCAGCCAAGACACAGAGAATTATGGTAGCGGGACTCACGCTAGAACACTACAAATAGGTCTAGCTGGCTTTTTCACTTTTAAGTTAACTAGATTCTCACAAGAGAAAGACTCACCAGGCTACAGCAGCCACAGAAGAGGGATAGGATGAAGGGGGAGTGTGGAATTTAAGACCTAGTGGTGTCCCAGATTTTCAGGTGCCCTATGCAGCTGCATATTCTGCCTATGGGTAAGGACAGCATTAGCCCCAGCTGCAAGGTAGGTATACATGGACTCTAAATTACTGGGTCTCTTGAGAGGAATCTTTTAAAACCCAAATTGAAGATGATAGTCCCACTGCTGCTTCTTCGGAAGTCTATGGCAAAACTGCCAGTTGGGATGTCAATAGGAGCATGGTCCAATGAAAATTTCTTATGACTTTTAGATCCATAATCTGAAAGGTATTTAAGTGTTCAACTCTCACTGGGACTTTCCCAACCATAAGCCATATGATTCTATCCTACTTCTTGATCAATTGAGAGGGAAAGTTAATTGCACAAATTATTTAAAGGGACAGATTATTAGAAGTTGCATGACTTTTGTAGCTTGTCTCTTATTGCATAGTCTTATCCCTCATACTTACTTGAAAACAGAAAAAAAATCCTAAATGTTTTTTATATGCTCTTCAGAGTTTTCAGGCTATTTGCTAGCCGAACTTAAATATGAGGCCGTGAGAGGAAATCTTTGCCCCATGCTTAAGATGATGCAGGAGAACATGAAATGCATTTCTCCAGCAGCTCTCAAATTCCCTGTTAATCTGTGCTGACACCTTTTGAGCATCAAGGTTAACAGACAATAAAGAAAATGGAGCCACTGGGATCAAGACAAAAAAGTGAATTAGTGAATTAATGAAGAAAGATCTTGAGGAAAAAAATGTCTTTGATACCTAAAAATAACCAATGGTGTGCATTAGTCTAGCAAGCACATTTACAATGTGGGGATAAGTACACACAGCAGGAAGGAATATATAAGAGACGAGCTGTACCAGTGAGTGCCTATGGTGAATTTAACCGACAATGGATCCCCATAGCCTGTACTGTTGAATTTAGAGGGTTAGAAGACTAAACATCTTGGCATTTAGTGGAAGATGCTGGCTGAATGCTCAACAATGAGAGATGGGCAGAAAATCAGTTGCCTGGGAATTCGCACAGAGCATTTTTTAAGGCTCGATTCTGAAAACCCACGCTCACACAGTGAAGCACGTACTCAGTGGTGGCCAGGCCCAAGGGGCCCATGTCCTATTTCCAGTCTAGCAGGAAGTCTTGTAAAACTTTGTATCATAGGGTTGGCAGAGACCTCAGGAGGTCATCAAGTCCAACCCCCTGCTAAAAGCAGGATCAATCCCAAATAAAGCATCCCAGCCAGAGCTTTGTCAAGCCAGGAAACTTATAGGGATGGAGATTCCACCACCTCCCTAGGTAACCCATCCAAGTGCTTCACCACCTTCCTACTGAAGTAGTTTTTCCTAATATCCAAGCTAGACCTCCCCCGCTGCAACTTGAGACCATTGCTCCTTGTTCTGTCTTCTGTCACCACTGAGAACAGCCTCTCTCTAATACTCTTTGGAACCTCTTTTCAGGTTATCAGCTATCGCCATTATGTGATACTATGGTGATGGGCAGGGCTGTCTTTAGGATTCATGGGGTCCTACGCAGTACTATTACACTGGTGCCCTTATGCTCAATGGCAGCCTGGGGGGAATGACAAGGCTGTTATCAAATTCCCCCTCGCTCTTTTCTTCTGTAGACTAAATAAATCCAGAACTGGACGCAATGCTCCAAATGTGGTCTCACCAGTGCCGAATAAAGGGGAATAATCACATCCCTAGATGTGCTGGCAGTGCTCCTACTAATGCACCCCAATGTGCCATTAGCCTTCCTGGCTACAAGGGCACACTGTTGACTCATAGCCAGCTTTTCATTCACTGTTATCTGCAGGTCTTTTTCTACCCAACTACTGCTTAGCCAGTCAGTCCCCAGCCTGTAACAATGCGTAGGATTCTTCCATTCCGAGTGCAGGACTCTGCAATTGTCTTTGTTGAACCTCATCAGATTTCTTTTGGCCCTGTCATGATTATGAGGGTTAGCCAGCAGCCTGGGGATTAAGGGGTTAACTACACCTAGCCAGGTGGAGTGACCAATAGGAATGTAGGTGGGACTTTTCAAACTGGGACAAAGGAATTTGGGTTTTTTCTTTTTTTTTCTCCCCTTTTGTCTCTGAGAGAGGGCTCTGCAGCTACAGAGAGGGACAAGCATGTCTCTCTCTCTCCAAGACACCATTCTTCATTTTCTGTAAGTAGGGTAAAGTTTAGGTAGTTTCGTTAGGTTTTATTGTTTTATGGATTGGGTATGGGATCTGAGATCTGGCACTGCTTAAAAGATGTTTTGGCTTTTCTTTGTAACTAAGTTCTAGGCCCATGGAGTTTCTCCATGAGTATATTTTGTTACCTCCCTATCTAGTCATTATGTTTGCAACAGGAATATTGTTGTAATAATAAAAGTTCTTTCTTTTCTTTTTATTAACCTGGTAGTGGTTAATTGTGTGCCTTGATTTTTATTTTAGGGGTAAGATTTCCCAAATGATCTTTCCCCTGATTTCTTTATCAACATTTAGGTGGTGGCAGCGGAAGTTTTATTCCCAAGATCTAGGTTTTTAAGATTTTGGGGGGAGTTTGATACCAAAGCCTGGTAGATAAGGCTTTGGGGTACACTTGCTGGCCCCCACTTCTGCATTTATCATGCTAGAGTGGGGAAGGAGCCATGACAGGCCCAATCCTCCAAATTGCCTTGGTCACTCTGGAACCTAGCCCTACCTTCCTGCATATCTACTCTCTTGAGATTAGTGTCCTCTGTGAACTTGCTGAGGGTGCAATCCATCCCCTCATCCAGGTCATTAATAAAGATGTGGAACAAAACCGGACCCAGAACCAATCCTTGGGGCATTCCGCTTGATACCGACCGCCAACCAGACGTCGAGCTGTTGATTGAGCCTGACCATCTAACCAGCTTTCTATCTGCCTTTGCTAAAGTCACAGTATAGGCCACATCCACTGCCTTTCCCATGTCCACAGAGGCACTTGCCCCATCATAGAATCTTGTGGGATGAGACTTCCATGTGACTCCTCCTGTGTGTGCTACTCAAGCTGAGTCAGACTCAGTGGAGCAAGAACAGTTTTAAAGGGAGGTGATGAGCCCACTTACCCCGTCTACCTCCACGGCCAGCAGAGGCTGAGAGCAAAGCCCCAGCCAGCAGCCAGGACCCTGGGTGAGGAATTCTCAGGGCTGTAACTGGGATCAGGCAACAGAGCCCCCGGCTCATAGGGCGGCAGTCAAGAACCCAGTGTGTGGGGCCAGCAGCCAAAACCCCAATGTGCAAGGTGGCAGCAGGGACCCCAGGTACTGGGCCTGAAGCCCAGGGGTGCTACACCACCTCCAGCACTCCTAGTTCCTGCCCCTATGGGTCAGGCGTGTAAAACCTGACCCTAGTCCAGATAGAACACAGGAATCAATTTCTTGAAAGGTGGGTTGAGAGGAGGGGAAGCAGGTCTAGGTTTCCAAGACACTTGACGCTTGTCCATGGGCAAGTACATTCCTGGGTCCATGTTGTAAGTAAACAAAATAACATTTTCTCTTCTTGACAGTGGCACATTTGGCTTCAATGCATGCAAGGCACTTTATGGCACATCTTATAGTTCTGTACACATCACCTGGGTTGCCCGTACCCAGACACAGAATATACAGCTGTGTAGGACACTTGGAAATTTGGGGCACTGCTGGGTCTTAAAATCCACCCTCCTGCTTCTTCCTGTCCCTGTCTGTGGCTGATGCAGCCCGGTGAGTCTTCTTCTGGTGAGAATCTAATTAACATAAAAGTGAAAAAGCTGGTCAGACCTATTAGCAGAACATAGAACTCATGAAAGAGCCATTCAAATGACAATGAAGCCATTTAATAGGTATATACAGTCATTTTCTAAATGTACTGTCTCCATGCATCTGACAAAATGGTTTTGACGCACGATACAGCTTATGCCCAAATTAATCTGTGAGTTTTTAAGATGCCACAGGATTCCTCATTGTTTTTACAGATGCAGACTTACATGGCTACCCCTCTGAGACTGAATTTAATATGTTAGTCAACAGGACCTTAGTTTAAAATTTGCTTTAAAAGTATTTAATTGGTGTACTGCTGAAGATTATAAAATCACACCTCTAAAAATTTGTCATTCCCCCCAGGCTGCCATTGAGCATAAGGGCACCAGTGTAATAGTACTGAATAGGGCCCCATCAATCCTAAAGACAGCCCTGCCCATCTCCATAGTATCACGTAATGGCGATAGCAATAATGATGTTCCTATGGAACTTTGTCAAATCTTTGGAATGTCTCCCTATTGCAAGTCAAAATTCTGCTTTGGGGTAAGATTTTCTTATCTTCTATTTTAAAGATTTTTCTAATTAAAAAACTTTTTGGTAGGGGATTTCAGTAGAGAAGGGAGCATCAGTGCTGCATGAACATCATGGTGGAAAACTTGTGTTGTGTGTGTGTGTGTGTGTGTGTGTGTGTGTGTGTATAGCAAATATCACATCCTGTAGCATCTGCCACACACTGGTTACACAATAGATTTTTCTGGTGGGTACATAGTGTGTGGATAGGAGGAGAGGAAAAGATAACATTTTTGGTTTTTTTATTGAAATTCTTTCTGAGCTGTGACCAGATTTGGTGTGAGCAAGTACAACTGGATTGAGTTGCAACCGGCCCCAAACCAAATAGAAGCAGATAGTTCTAAAAATTCCCTCCCCTCCTTTCTTTAGAGTCTTTAACTTGACTTGCTAACCCATGTGAAAATTACTGACTGTCTTGTCTTTATTAACATGAGGTAAAATCCTAGTTAACTCCAGTCATGAACATTGTCTTCCTAGTGCACACACAACCTGTGTGGGCCCTCCATCAGACTGCCCTGAACTAAACACAAAGAGCTACCTGTCTCTGAAAACAATGATTTAAGGTTTCAGTACACAGAAGACAAAGGTGTAGCAGTTACATGGTTACACAACACATGACAGTCAGCAAACTGCTTAAGGCAAACCAAATCAATTTTTTTAATTACTGTATTGCGATGCTAAAGATCCAGGAACAAATACATGTAAGATAAAGTTTGCGGAGGGTCCTAGTTGTGCATGAAAAATGTAGATTGTTGTTTTAAGGGAAGGTTAAAAATGCCATCAAATATTCATACTAGAACTTTACAATATTAAGCAAGAGGGAAGTGGCTTGAAGTATTCTAAGCACATTAAATTTGTATGTTGTTGTTCTAAGGAATGGTTTAAAAAAACATGAGAAAGCAAAGCCTAATCAGGCATATATAGACACGTGTGCGTTTGTGTTTTGGGGGAACCAAGAATCTGGCACATGAACCAGTTGTAGAGTTAAGCAATAAAGACTGAAAGAGATGGGAATTCCTAGTAATTTATGACTGAGAAGAGATTGAATGCTCCCAAATGAAACCAAGCAAGGAAGGGGTTAATTCCTGAGATGCCCACTTCCAAACTTGATTTGGGGCCACGAGAGGTCTGGACACCAAATGCTTTAGACCAACCAAAGGATTATATTTGTCATCAGAGACTCTACAGCAGAAAGTTGACTTAAGCTATGCATCTATAGCTACGTTATTCATGTAGCTGAAGCTGACGTACCTTAAGTTGAGTTACCGCAGGGTCCTCACTGCAGGGGGGGGGAGAGGGGCGGGTTGATAGGAGAGTTTCTCCCATTGATATCCCTTACTCTTCTTATCTAGGAGAGAGTAACAAGATCTAGCAGAGCGATCTGCAGTCAATTTGTCAGGTCTTCACTAGACCCGCTAAATAGATCGCTGGTGGAGCAATCTCAGAGCATCTATCTCGGCTGTAATGTAGCTGTAGCCTCTGTTAGACCATTTTCCCTCATTATTTCAGTTTCTCTTGGGTCAAATGAGCTGGCCCAGGCTTGGCAAGGAGAAACTGGGCCTTACCACTCTGTAAACCAGCCAGAGCAAGGAGGGTCCATGCTGAAATGCATGCGAATTAAAGAGATCGTGGCCCAGCCCTTTAGGCTGCTCCCTTGGCATAAAGTGACTGGAATCTTCAAGGATTTCCCCAGCCATCTATTTCCTCACCACAGGGTGGCACAGAGTTGATGTAGTACTCCAATCTCCTGCCCCCTCCCCTCAACATCACATACCCAGAACAGGGTAGCAGGAGTGGGGCATGGCAGAGAAAGAGGGAAGCATATCCAATGTGCTCTGGCTTGCTCCATTGGGAGCCCTTTTAGGCAGTACATTTAGAGCAGTCCCAATGACCGTTCTACCATCACACCTAGGACTTCACCCCTTGCATGATAAAGAGGGTGGTACCCGAGTCCCTGCCTGCTGTGGGATTGGTCGCCTTGCATCATCTTGCCCCCAAACTCCAGGAGTTCTGAATTGTCTTCCCCTACTCAGCTACTGAAGGAAGCACTCCTCCATTCCAAAGCAAATCAATTCAGCACCTCCCACCCTTTGAGATCAGCAATTTGTTCCTTTTTAAAGAGAAATTAATTATAGCGCACAAATAAATGCAAGAACTGCGAACAAACTGATGACTCTGACTGAAAAATTTGGCACTTGGAAAACAAACAAGAGCAACAACACTGTTGTGTGTCATGCTAAACTCAGAGAGAGACCTTTGAAATGCTGACTTTTTTCACACTGCGGTCGGCGGAGCGGCAGGAAACGAGTTTTCTGTGTTTTGTTGGTTAGTAATTACATTTTTCATATTTTATTTATTTCCTCAAAAGAAACAAGTAATTATCACACACTCCTTCCCCCAGACCACTTTGGAAGATTTATCAATTATAATCTAGAAGAACGGCCCCATGTTAGACTTCAAATGTGTCTCATTAAAGATTTTTTTTTTTTTTAGGAAGAGTGGTGGGAAAACAAAGAACTGCTGTGCTGTTGTCTTTTACTTCTCTTTAATGTTGGGTTCAGAAGTAATGATGTTGGGAACAATCATTCTGCGAGCCTCTGCTTCTTTGTGTTTACTCATTAAACAAGAGATCCAGGTGCTCTCATGAGGGGAAAGCTCATGCTAACGTTGGCTTTAGATAGTAAAAGTCTCTTCACTTTTGCTAACAAGCGTTGCTTTGCAGGGAAGGGATTGTGGGGGAAACAGGAGATCTGCCTTAAAATGAAATTTCAGGGCCCAGCCCCAGAAAACGAGCTTGTGAGGGGTGGTTTTACTCTGGAGAGGCATTGGGCTAAAATCAGTTGGACTGCATCTGCCTAAGTCAGGGGTGGAGAGCCTACAGCCCAGGGGTTGGATCTGGCCCCTGAGGCTCGGGGCTCCCCACCCCCAGCATTAGGGACCCCATACCAGCATCTCCCAGACCCTGCACCCCTACCCCACTCCTGCTGCACCCCCCTCCTGCCCAGACCTCCTAACTCCCAGACTGCTCCTGCACCCCACTCCCACCCAGATGCCTCACCACTCAGCATGTTTCTCAGCATCCCCCCCTCATTCTTGGCTCTACCCCAGTGCTTAGGGCGGCTTACAAAATCTACTAGGAGTATCTTTCTGCTTCTCCAGCTGGGGCTGAGTTGTTGGGGGGAGAGGGTTTCGCTTCTCACTTTTGTGCAGCCCCCGACTGATTTTTTTTTTTTTGTGTGGGTCAGCAGTCCCATAAAAGGTTCCCCACCCCTGGCCCAAGGACTAAGCCTGCAGTTAAGTGTTGCAATGTGTATTTGCATGTTATCACACACAGCCCCAGCTGTGACTGAGTGGAGTAGGCAAGACATTCTCTGTAAAGCCCCCTCTGCTTTGGAACATGCTCCATCGCCTGGTCCATAATTGCTCCGGTTTATTGTCTTAGTGGGACAGTGATGGGAAGGCATTAGTGACAGGCAGTCCAAGGGTTTTTTCTTTTTATGCTGGATTGTTGTTGGTTGTGGTGGGAGTGGGGTTCAGTGGGGTTCCGTGAAAGAGACGGGGCTTCTGCAATTTGGTCTTTAAACAGGGTTTGGCCATTGAGTGGGGGACTGGTCTAAAGTGGACAGGCAGAGTGAGAGAGTGGACAGAACATGGGTTTGGGAGCCAGGAACCTCAGCCTTGACATTCTGGGTGGCCTCGGGCAAATCACATCCCCTCAGGTCCACCAATGGGGAGACCAAGGGGGCTGTTGCTCCAGGGCCTAGTGGTTCTAAATGGCTCAAGGATCCAGGCTGTTGCCAACTCCTGTGGCAGTGGTGGTATCTGGAGCCCTTTAAATCACCATTGTAGAGTCACCAGGCATGCTCCAGGCGGATCTTAGGGCTGCCTGGGGGTACTACCACTGTCTGGGCAGCACTGATGGCCGGCAGCCCCTTCTGGCTAAAGCCCTGCCCCTTTCGGGAGCATGGAACTTGTTCCTCTACCTTGCCCGGAGGCCCACCTTGGCTGCCGACTCCCCTGCATCCCTTCTATTTTAATATTGCGTCTCCATGTTGGGAGGCATAGTTAGTTAATGTTCGTACCATACATCAAACATATATAGTGCAAAACTAGTGCCAAGAGTATATCATTATATCTAGAACTGTCCTGCCATTTTTTTTCCTGCTGAAAGTTTAGGGTTCATCCTGGTTTTCAATGGTTAATTCTAAATCTTCAGAAAAGAATGAAAACTGAAAACTTGGAGTTATAGATAGGATGACTCGTGACCCAGGGTCCCAGGCTGGACCATATCTCCCATGATGCACTGTGGTATTCCTTTTTTGCTGAAGCGCTTCCCGGCATGATGGGAGATATGGTTCTGGTGGAGAACTTGGAACATAGAAGAACTTCATTTCCCAGTAAGCAATGCAGCAGCATTTCTGAATAGATTTTTTTTTTAAACTTCTGGACCAAAACTGAAAACTTTTTGGTTCTCTAGTGTACGATTTCTCAATGAACCGTTGAAATTTTCCATGGAGAGCAGACCCTTTCCACATGCAGTTTTTTATTTAGTCAAAAATCCAATTTTCCATAAAAAAACAGAACATTTTCAACCAGCCCTAACTATATAACCTATCCTGGTAAACGTCAGGGGACTGAGCCACATTTCACTGGTGCTGACTTCACACTGGTGTCACTCCATGAGCTTCAAGTGGGAGGAGCACCGCATGTGTTTAGAGGACACCAATGGGTGTCTGAGTAGAGGAGAGCATTTGCCAACCCATATCAAAATCCAGAATTGGGCCTAAAAAGGATTCGAGTTGCTTACATACAGGGCTTCATTTAGGAGCCGCTCTGTCCCCAGTGAAGTCAATAGCATCCCACCGACGTCACAGCTAAAATAACAATTCCTCATGCAGTGGGGCTGACAGAATTGCTGAGCCTCTGGCCAACGTAAGGGGGGACGATTCCATGCTCCCAGAAGGGGCGTGGCCTCTGGCAGAAGGGGTGGTGCTGGGAGCAGCCAACCCCTATTGCTGCCTGGAGCGAGCCATGCTCTGCCCCCGCCAGCCCTCGGCATCGCCTTGAGTGCTCCACTGGCAATTTAAAGGGCCCAGGTTCTGCCCACAGCAGCTGCAGCAGTAGCAGAAGAAGCAGCCGGGAATCCCAGACCCTTTTGAATCACTGGGCTCTGGGTCAACTGCTCCTTTTGACACCCCCTGTCCCCCACATGTGGCCCTGCTCTCGAGTCATTTGCGGAACCCCATTGGCCCAGACCCTTTTAGGTTAAATATCACGGACGCTTGTGACTCTAGGGAGTAATGTGTCTAACCCAGCTGCCACCAGCCACCTCGTTGAACGTCTCCCTCTCCCTGCAGAAAAGGCGACTGGTAGGAAAATATCAAGGGGAGTCTTCAGGATCTGCTTAATTCTTAATTCTCGGTGCTTTCTGAGGCTGCCTCCTTCCCCGATCAGTCCCCTTTCATTCTGGCTTTCATAGCTGCCCTTGTTACTGTTGTTAGTACAACCCCCCCCCCCTTCCTTTTCCACATCGCACTTCTGTAACTGTTTTTGTTCTTTGTTCTAGTTCACTGTCCCTTTGAGGCTCCCTCTGATGTCTAGGCAGTGGTGTGTTTTTGATAATTCCTCCTTCACGTGGGCATCTTCTCTCCCGGCATCAAAAATCAGGGCAATGGTTATTTGAAGGGGACGCTCATTAGAATAATGTATAATTTGCCCTGCCCCCCTTTGGGACTGAGAAGTGGGGGCATCTGAGTCAACACATGACCCACATTTAAACAAAGACGCAGACGGCGCAGACTCGCGCTTTCCAAACGGCAAGATAAAATCGCAGCCTGGCTACGGACAGGGAGCTTGGGCTGCTGGGCGCACAACAGAGAGAAAGGGCTTGTGTTGTGAGGTGCTTGTCCTTCGGCTCCAGTTGATGACACAGTCTTGTGCCCTCTGCTGTCTCAGTCTCAGTGACATCAGTGGGAGCAGAACCAGGCCCTGGGGTGGTTCGAGGCTGCACAGAATAGGTGCGGAGCTTGTGCATAGTGGTGCTGGAACAATTTTCAAAGTGGGGTTCTGAGCTGTACCCCGTTCGTGCCCCTCATCGCCTCAGGCAAGGGGCCACATCTGGTGGTGGCTGGGGAGCCGTGGGCCATGGCCTGGAGCAGAGCTAAATGCCTGGCGGCCAGGATCTGGTACTGGTGACGGAGACCTCAGGACCAGTGGCCAGGACCTTGGGTGGCAGCAGAAGGGCTGGTGGCTGAGACCTTGGACAGCAGCGTGGTGCAAAGTCTGGGGGTGCTGTAGCACCCCCGCAGCCTTACTTCCCATGCTTCTTGTGTGCACCAGGAAAGGACTTGCTGGACTGTCAAGATGCTTAGATATGGAACTGGTGATCTGCAAACTCCTTTATAGATATTAAACAGAAGGATGCATATAGCACCATCGTAGGCGGGTAGCATCATGGAATATGATGGAAAGTGGCACCTGGGAATATTAAAATGTTTTAGCCAAAATGACACATGGTCCATGACCTAACTAGAACCCAGGAATCCTGACTGCTTTGAACATCTCCCTACAGCACAAGACGCTAAGAGCTGTTGGGTAAAGAAAACATTTGAAATGGGACGGCGGTAAAAAGGAGCTAAAAAAGAAGGGAAATAGCTGCTTTCCTGCTGCTTCATCTAACTAATATGTGGGACAAAATGTCTCCCATGCTCTGCCATCAACCATGTTCAAAGTGTGGCAGTCTCAATGGGATGTCACTGCTATAATCCAGAGTAGCATAGAACTGGAGGAGCAGCAACGAAGTAATTCACAGAATCCTAGAATCATAGAACACTAGAACTGGAAGGGACCTTGAGAGGTCATTAAGTCCAGTCCCCTGCCCTCACGGCAGGACCCAGTACCATCTAGATCAGGTCTACTCAACACACAGCACGTTTGTTTGCAGCCTGCAGTGCGGTTTGGGTTTACGAGGGTCTCAACATGAAGCCTGCGGGTGGGATCTTTTGAACATGGCCTCCACTGGGAAAACGCTCCACAATGGCAAGTCAATATAATGGTCTTCTGTTGATATGCGTAGTTAAATTCCTGGACTGTCATTGGTCATTAAAAGTGCTGTCACATGGATGGAAATTGGGTAGATATTGCATTTTATTAATATCAGCAGAACAGACTTAAATGGGGCCTGTGTGTTGTGTAGTCTTGCCTTAATCTTTGTATTCATGCCCGTTAGTATAAAAGAAGCTATTTGCATGTGTATGCAACCACACTTAAATTGCGGCCCTTGGCATGTGCTATGAGTATCATTGTGGCCCCCAGAGCTTCCAAAGTTGAAAGCTCTGCTCTAGATCATCCTTTTCAGATGCCCCTCTAACCTGCACTTAAATATCTCCAGTGATGGAGATTCTACAATCTCCCTAGTCAATTTATTCCAGTGCTTGACCATCCTGAGAGTGTCTAGACTACATCCCTTTTTCAAGAAATGGATATAAATTAGGCACGTTGATATTGCAAATGAAGCTGGGATTTGAATTTCCAGTGCTTCATTTGCATAATGGCGGCCACCGCTTTTTTTTTCGAAACAGGGCTTTTTCGGAAAAAAAAACAAACAAACAAAAAAACCCGGCAGTTTAGTCGGGGATCTTTCGAAAATAAAACCCTTTTTTGAAAGATCCTGTAAACCTCATTTTTTGAGGAGTACAGGATCTTTTGAAAAAGAGTTTTATTTTTGAAAGATCACCATCTAAACTGCCGGGGGATGGGGGTTTCGAAAAAGCCCCGTTTCGAAAAAAAAAGCGGGGAAATTCAAATCCCGGCTTCATTTGCAATATTGATGTGCCTAATTTACACCCCTTTCTCGAAAAAGGAATGTAGTCTAGACACATCCTGACAGTTAGGAAGTTTTTCCTAATGTCCAACCTCCCCTGCTGCAGTTTAAGCCAATTGCTTCATGTCCTATCATCAAAGGTAAAGGAGAACAATTTTTCTCCCTCCTTCTTGTAACACCCTTTTAGGTCCCTGACATTCTTTTAGGTACTAATTACAATGAGGCAACCAGAAAATAGATCAAAATCATCATCATTGCTCATTACTGCTTCATTCTAGAATTTACCGCCAAAGACAAACTCTGGAAGTGTTCTCCTTAATATAGTATTAATCTAGCTTGCCCCAGCTTGCCAGATCAAATGAGCACAACAGCTGGAGGTATGCCTACCCAGACTCACATTACGTAGCTATCTAAATTGCTGATGGATTTCTCAGTCAAATGTACATATGTGCCCAATTGGCAAGGAGCCGCATCGGTAAGCATGTTACCTTGTTGTTTTACGAGAGTTTGGCACCAACCAGACTCTTTTGCAATGAACAAACTTGGTCTAGGCAAAAAACGAAATGCAAAGTAGGAGGTTTGGCCCATCTCTAGTGAGAATCTTCAAAGTGGGACTTCCCCTTTAGTGATGTGAAGGTCTTTCAAGAAGGAATTCCCCCAAGCAATAATAGCTCTCAGAAGGGGTGCCAATACCCGGAAAAATCAAAGCTTTGAAAATGAGCCTTCCCATTGATAGAAGACTTTGCAGAAGCTCCCTCCTACCTTCCCGGATGCCTTTCAAGTCTTAGCAAGTTGGAGACTCTCAAAGACTCCAGTCAGAAGTAGGGCAGTAGCCTCCACTGAATCCCAGCTTGAACAAGAGGCCTGGACTTTGTTTGAGGTGAGCAAGCCCCAAAACTAAATCTGAGCTGGCCTTTTGTCTGACTACCACACAAGGACCTCAGTGCTGGTTGTCCTTGGGTAGGGAAGGAGAAAACTCTTATCAATGTTTTCCAGAGGAGGTTTAAAAAAAAAAGAATTAACTTCTATCACTCCCTCCTCCCCAACTTCTAAAGAATAAGAGAGACAATAAACTCTACTTTCTCAGGTACACCCTTTCCAGAAAGGTGTTCTTCCGTAGATTGCTCTTCCTTAAGATCAGTTTTTCCTTTGCTAGGCATGATGTCAGCCCACCAACTAGGTTTTTTTTATTTGGTTAGGGCCCCTCCCTCCCTTCTTCATGTATACTTTGCTGAATTAAAAGGAAAATGTTTTCCTGTTCTCCCATTTCTCTCCTTGTAAGTAGGCTTAAATTATTATCTCTACCAAACAGAAAAACCTTTCCAAGCATGAGTGAGAGAAGAAGGAGTGAAACTTCATCTTACTTCGGTTCCTTTTATGTGGTCAGCTGATGTTACTCCAATTCCACAGCAGGAAACAGGAAGCCGGCTTGTGGCCTGGATCATCGCCACTGCTGCAGCATGAAGGAGAAGGTTAGAAATAAATAAAAATCACCTCTGATTTCCTGAGAGATTGCCTGAAGAGTCCCACCTTGCTCAAATGCTGCTTTAACTAAGCCGTTGGCGCTCCAGCCCCTTCGGGTGCGAGGAGCCTCTCGTCCCACTTTAAGTACAGGACTGAAATGGATTTCATTTCATGGGATGAGCCCCTTTGATTCCAGTCTCACCCAGCAGTGTTGACCCCTGATCTTCTAAAGGGTGAAATGCCCCCCTGTGTGCTGAGGGACCCCTTCTTCAACAAGGTGCTTAAGCACACACCTCTGCCAAAGTGCAGGAAGTCCCCAACTTGCCAGCGGGTTCATTTGCAAGGCGATTGTTTGGAACTTGGAATGCTTTTTCCCATTGGGTACATCTAGATTCCATGCCTCTACTGACAGAGGCATGTAAAATAGGCTACATGATATAGTCAGTGAAGCGGGGATTTAAATATCCCCGGCTTCATTAAAATAAAAATGGCCGCCGCGCTATGCCAGCTCAGCTGATCGTCGGCACAGCGCGCGAGTCAAGATGCGGATCAGTCGACAAGGGAAGCCTTTGTCGACCACTCCTGTAAATAGGGGCAGCCCTAGACTAGCTGCCAGCAACTGGCGCCCTAGGCGAATCATGCAATCGGCACCCCCACCTTCAAACCTCTCAGTGATATTGCGCCACCATTTGGTGCCCCATTTAACTTGGCACCCTAGGCAACCGCCTTGTTTGCCTGTATGGATGGGCCGCCCCACCTGTAACCCTCGTTTCACAAGGCATAAGAGAGCGGTCGACAAAGGCTTCCCTTGTTGACAGATCCGCATCTTGTCTTGCGCGCTGTGCCAAAGATCAGCTGAGCTGGCACAGTGTGGTGGCCATTTTTATTTTAATTAAACCGGGGATATTTAAATCCCCGATTCATTTACTATGTCAGGTAGCCTATTTCACAAGCCAAGCTGGCAGAGGCATGTAATCTAGACGTACCCATAGAAACAATGCTGAGGTTCCCAGGCTAGCCCACAAAAGCCTAGTGCAGTGGTACCCAATGCGGTGCCCATGGGTGCCATGGCGCCCGCCGGGGCATTTATGTGCGCCCGCCGAAACATCTGCCCGCCCCCCCCCCCCCCCCCGCAGTGCGCAGCACATGCACAGTGCCAGCTCTGGGTGTGTGGCGCATGGGCACGCCCCTGTCCCAGGCGCGCAGCACATGCACGGTGCTGGCCCTGGGCGCAAGGTGTGTGGGTGGTCCCTGCCCGTGGCATGTGGCACGTGTACGGGGCCGGCCCGGGGTGCATGGGTGACCCTCCTCAGGTGTGCAGCGCATGCGTGGCCCCACCCCTAGAAGCCTGGCGCGTGAGCGGCCCCACCCCCGGGCGCCCGGCAGCCATGAAAGGTTGGGGACCACTGGGCCCTAGTTAACCCATGATGTAGCTGGAAAGCTGTGTATTTGCAATGCAAATAGTAGAAATAGGTTTTTTTTATTTCACCTTGAAAGCTGGTGCTTGAGGAAAGGCAGGTTAAATTAGAGGAGGAGGAGGAGGTAGATGGAGATTCTGAAGGGGGCTTCTGGGCATCCCCTGGGGCTTCTGTGGCCATTCCCATCCCCCAGCTGTCCTTCTCTTCCTCCACAGACTGCACCCAGCCCCTGTTCATCAGGTGGCAGCGAACAGTGTAAGTGCGGGCCAGAGGACTCTGGAGGAGCAGGGGTCGGCTGTGCAGCCAGCAACTGGAGAGAAGAGGTGGTTCCTGCTTCCAAGTGTCGCTTCTCTCCAGCCGCTGGCTGAGCAACAGCACTTGCATTGCTTACTACCACCTGTGACTCATCTGCTCTCTGAGGCTGCAGGGGAGCTATTGTGTGTTTTGTGTGTATTGGATGTTCGGATGCTTGTAACTCAGAGAGTGCCTGCATGTGTGTATTTGTTCTATGGCCCACACAGGTCCGCTGCTGAGCTGGATCTGACTCAGCCAGGGTATGTCTCCACTAGCCACCTAGTTCGAACTAGGGAGGCTAATGTAGGCATTCGAACTTACAAATGAATCCCGGGATTTAAATATCCCTGGCTTTGTTTGCATGTGCCCGTCCGGCCGCCATTTTTAAATGCCACTAGTCCAGTTAAACGGTAATTCGAATTAAGTCCTTAGTTTGAATTACCTGTTACACCTCATTCCAAGAGGAGTAACAGGTAATTCGAACTAAGGACTTAGTTCGAATTACCATTTAACTGCCGCATGTGGCAGTTAGTCTGGACTAGTGGCATTTAAAAATGGCAGCCGGACGGGAACATGTAAATAAAGCCCAGGATATTTAAATCCTGGGCTTCATTTGCAAGTTCGAATGCCTACATTAGCCTCCCTAATTCAAACTAGGGGGCTAATGTAGACATACCTGCAGGTGCTTTAGTTCATGCCTAAGGCTAGGTCTACTCTAGGGGAGAAAGTTGACCTAAGATACTCGACTCCAGCTATGAGACTAGCATAGCTGGAGTTGACCTACCTTAAGTCAAATTTCTGTAGCATACCCACTGTGAGAAGTCACTGGAAGAAGCTCTCCCATTGACTTCCCTTACTCCTCACAACCTGGTGGAGTAGCAGGGTTGATAGAGGAGCCCTCTGTGGTCGCTTTAGCAGGTCCTTAGTAGACCCACTAATTGAACCCCGGGAGATTGATCTCCAGAGCGTCGATCTTGGGATAAGTGAAGACAAGTCCTAACTATAAACATTTATCAGTTCCATCCACTTCAGGCATTTGCTCAAGGACCTTTCTGAATCAGAGCCATGCTCATCCTTAGGCCTTTGTACTGCTGAGCCTGGGCACTAAGGGGTGACACTCATCCAAGAGCTCCATCTCTTGCCCTGGAAGATATAGTCAGCATCTGACCACAGAGCCCACCTGGGGCTGCATGATCATTGCTACTGCTGTCACTTTTACAGCAGCAGCAGCAGCCAAATCGCTGACAGTGCTGTGTTTAGCTACGACAGTTCTGTTACAAATCCATGGGAATTTTACCAGTTAATTCCATGTGGTTTTGGAAGAGAAGGACATTGTGGCTGTCTGCGTGTGCTAGATATTTCCACAAGATCTTTTAAAATTAAAACTCAGTGGTTTCCATGTCTTCTGCCTGTTTTTGTAAATCACGACAGACAGTGTTAAGGCTCTTACCTGTGGAAACATAAATTCTTGAATATGTGCCCATTTTTGTAATTTCCCTATTTGCAGGCAAATCAAGTGTTTCTTCTTCTGGTCTCCTACTTGGGTTCTCTGAATTTATGCCAAGTTTATCATGAAAATATTTTTTTTTTTCATATTCTGTGTCTCAGAAGGGCACAGGATTAAGAAGGTCTGGATGTTCCTAGCAGCTCTGCCTGTATTTTGCATGGCTCCCAAAGGAGTTGCCTTCTGCTCCATGGAAGAATTCCTATCTTAACCTGTCCATGCCTCGGTTTCCCTATCTGTTAAATGGGAACAATATATTGACCCATTTTCTTGCTTTATTAATCTATCTACCATGTTTCTCAGCTATTTATTAGAGTGAGGAGGGAAAGTTTTCTTGTCCAAACTCAGGACAAAAAGTCAAAATCTTGTAAATGTTTCTGAACTGCAAATCCAAAAAATAATTTCCCTTTGGTTCAAGTTGAAACCAGTTCATACTGATAATTTTGATTTTTTTTGTTTGATTTTGACCTGTGTGGGGTTGTTTTTTTTTAACTGCAAATTACATTTCTTAGACTAAGTGGACTTTTTGTTTCAAGAATGTCACATTGAGAGGTTTGGATGATGTAATTTTCAATGGAAACTTTAGGAGACTCAATCCTCTACTGGAAAAGGTTTTGGTTTTGAAAAATGGGCCTTTCTCAACAAGAAAACTTTCTGTCAAGAAATTCCAGGCCAACTCTCACATTTAACAGTCTGGGATGGGATTTTTCAAAGTGGCTCTGCATTTACCTAATCTAAGGCTAAATCTAAACTATGTGGCTTTATTGGGAAAAGCTACACAAATTGTGCTCCGCAATTTGTGTAGCTTTTTCCGATTGCTTTTCCGAAATAGGCTTTTCCGCCATTTGGCCCAGTCTAGATGAGGCCAAATGGCGGAAAAGCCCCTTCGTTCGGCAGAGCCCTTATACCTCGTGAAACGAGGTATACAGGGCTCCCCGAAAGTGTGTGTTTGCTCTTCCACAAAAAAAAGCAGAAGAGCAAACGCGTTACTTGGAATAAAGAAAAACGAAAGAGATGGAGTTTTAAAAAAACAACAAAGTTTAAGATGCAGAAGCTGTAGTGATCTTAAAGAAGAGACTGTGTTACCACAGAGAAATTCATGCATGATACTGAATTCCCCTTGTTATACTAAAGCTACTTCAGTTCTGAAGATTAACAAATCGGTCTGTGTTCACAGAGTGTGTAACAAAGTGAAGCTATGTTGTGCTACCAGACTTTAAGCCAAACTCCATATTATTTCATTGAAGAGATCTGCTTAAAAATCCTGGCCCAATCAATCCCACAAATGATCCATTGTTCTGACCTTTGCAAATGACTCAAGCTTGGATAGCTTGTAACATGATAAATTAGCAGGCATCTCTGTGAGGTTCTCACCTTTGTGGCATGTCTAAACGGGTCGTGGTGGTAGAGATGTGTAAAGGGTTACTAAATATTTGTCATTTGGACACCTCTGTCATTTCCTCAGGCATATTTCTTTGTAGGAGGATAATGAAGAGTAACAAGTCTCCTGTAATGCAGTCTGCCCCTGAATCAGGGAGTTGTGTTCTGCAGGTGACTCCTCTGTGGTCAAAGTCTGAGGAAACGAATAAGGGGGAATGATGCATTTCTTTACAAAAAACATTGTAGCCTGATTATAGAGCCAAATAAAAATTTACTGACTTTATCTTGTGTCATCAAATTAACAGTTCTTACACATCAGTTGAAGAGGCTAGAAGGGACTTGTTAGCCCTTTTAAGATAGAAACCCTATCAGGAAGTTTTGCCCATGTCATTTTTATCTGCTAGACAATGGGGAATCAAGCTACTCGTGTATTAAGGCCAGAAATCGTTTCTCAGGATGACACAATCTCATTTTTCTGAAGAACTTCTGACCTAAGACAAAGCATTGTTTGGTGTTCGATGCTAAGCACTGAGCAGGCATTTGCATGCTTAAATGATATCCATTCTTCCCAAGCACAATCCTGCAGGGTCAGATTTCAGCTGCTCATCGAATTATATGTACTTGTCATGGATCCACAGCTACAAAGATGAGAAAATGAACAGGTACGGGGTCTTTCCTCCAGTGTTAATCAGCATAGCTCAATGGAGTTCAACCTGTAGGTGACTTCGGTGGCACTTCACCGATTTACACCAGGTGCAGATCTGGCGGCTAGTTTCTAATCGGCAAATGCCGGTTTGATCCAGTAGAATTTTCAGGTTTTTTGCAAGGGAGGAAATCTTGAGGGGAGGGGAAAGTGAAGCGATAATGAGCTACTGCATGATCAACTGCAAAAAAGGTATAAAAGATATAGACCATTAGAAAAGAAAAAAGCCTTAAATGCTATCTGATATTTTAGCTGAAAAGAGCTTTATTAAGTTTTTTTTTTAAATCTACATTGCACAATATAGAGTATCCAGTCCTGTAGATTTCCACCGCAAACTCCTCTGAAGTAAACTACAAAGGATTGTGATGTTTCTTCTTTCAGACTTTTTCTTATATGAACTTTTTTTTTTTAAGGCGCCATATCCCAGTGAACAACCCTCCATTTCTTTTTCTTGCTGAAACTGCAGATGTACATTATGCTAGTGTGAAAAAAGCTAATTAAACTGCATAGACTCTGCAGGAGGCAGCGAAGGCCTGCAGTGCACAGGGGATGATTGATTTGGACTGTCACACAGCTCCGCTGGGTGTCATAACTTAGTGACAAATAAAGGATTACAGTGTCCCAGAGTAACTCTCTCCCTTTTATTGTTCACCAGACATCAAAGCACGAAAGCATATTAGCATTTTTAATAAGTAGTTAGGTCAGCCAGGGCTTACAGTTTGGAATTACTTTATGTAAAACTAAAAAAATGAAAGAAAACCCAAACTTATTGGTAGATTAAAAAAATGGAATGCCCACAAGGCAGGCGCGATTCCTTCATTGCTTTCAATTGCAATTGCATTATTTGCCTCAAACAGGCAGGGAATGTGTCTTTCCCGATCATTGTGAGCTGGATGGCTAACTGGAGCGGGGGAGGGAGAGAATAAGAGTTGCACACATTGAATTCAAAAACGATTACGGAACTTTTTAATTCTAGAGATGCGGGTGGCACATTACTTGTTCATTGTTCACAAGGAGCATATTGTTTTCCTCTTACAATTTAGTGCTATAAAATATTTGTTTTAAAAGTACCTTCTCTTGAATGAGCAGAGATCCCTGAAAACTCAAGTGCAAGTTTTTTATTTAAAAAATATAATTTGAGGGTGTTTACCTTCATTAAATAGACTTTGGATATGAAAATGTAAACTGAGACAGAATAGTGAAGTTCATTTCCTTATCAGTAATGCTATTAGCTCAGCATAACTGCTAACGTTTTTCTTTGAAGTGGGCAGAGTCCTTTTTGATCGTGCTGTTCTGTTCCACAGAACTAGATGAAATGATGTGATTACAATATCATTTGCATACGAGATGTCAATTCTGTATTGGTCTTTTGAAGCACTGTGTATATAAATGTGTGTGTGTGTGTGTATACACAGAGATGTAACTAATATCTATAAATGTTTTACACACACACACACACACACACACACACACACAGTGTAATGATAGTAATGCTCCAGTTAAGACTGAAATAATATGTTCATTTTTAAATACAAATTATCAGCAACACCACAACTTGCAGCTATCAAAGATCTATCATTATTTTTCCATGTTAGAGCATATTCCCAGGAATGCATATCATAAGATGCTTATAAATGCTGTATGAAGCTCAGACTAAATCTTTATATACAAGGTCTGTGGCCAGAAACACCCTTCTTTACAGCACAGTTGGAAAAGAGAAGACTGAGAGGGGACATGATAGCAGTTTTCAAGTACCTAAAAGGATGTTACAAGGAGGAGGGAGAAAAATTATTCTCCTTGGCCTCTGAGGATAGGACAAGAAGCAATGGGCTTAAATTGTGGCAAGGAAGGTTTTGGTTAGACACTAGGAAAAACTTCTGAACTAGCAGGGTGGTTAAGCACTGGAATAAGTTGCCTAGGGAGGTTACAGCATCACTGAAGATACTTAAGAGCAGGCTAAATAAGCAATCAAGGATGGTCTAGATCAGGGGTGGGGAACCTAAAGCTGGGGGGCTGCATGCGGCCCCCAGGTGGCCTGGATCCGGCCCCTGAGGCTCAGGGCTTCTCGTCTCCCGGCATTGGGGAGACCATGCTGGTGCTCCAGCCCCTCAGCCACCCCACTGCAGGTCTGGAGCATACCAAATCTTACTAGTCTGGGCCCCCATGGTGTGTGAGGGGAATGTGGGGAGTGTCCTTCTCAGTCAGGGGCCATGTCAGTGTGGGCTTGGGGCTTTTTTTGCTTCTCACTTGTGAGCAGCCCCAACTTATTTCCCCGTGGGTCAGCAGCCCCCGACCCAAAACAGGTTCCTCACCTCTGGTCTAGATGGTGCTTGGTCCTGCCGAGAGGGCAAGGGGCCTGGACTTGATGACCTCTCAAGATCCCTTCCAAATCTAGTATTTTATCATTCTATGATTCTACAGTTGATCAAAACCAGTGCAGATGGAGCAGTGATGTTTAAGGGTGTTTGATTACATCTTGGTCAATATGCGCATGTTCCAATGCCATTCAAACCAGTGGTTAATTTTGGTGGTCTTTGGATTAGGCCATAAAACGGTGTATGTAATTTATGAGCTATGGTGACAGAAAAAGGTGTAAATGACAGCAATTTAGATTCCTAACTGAACTGGCCCCTCTGTAGTTGAGTTCTAGAAATGGTGCAAAGAAGCAAGGTTGTGTTGTTTAGATACAGGCAGTCCCCGGGTTACATGGATCCGACTTACATCGGATCCCTACTTACAAACGGGGTGAGGCAACCCCGCACTAGCTGCTTCCCCCCAGCAGACCAGGGAGACGCGAAGCTAGCACCCCCCCCCCCCCCCCCCCCCAGCAGACCAGGGAGACACGGAGCAGCTTTTCTCAGCAGACACCTCAGCTTGAGAATAAAGGACTGAGGGAAGTGAGGTGTGGGAGAATAAAACTGAGCTCTGGAGAAATGTTTGGCTAGAGTTTCCCCTACAATGTGTACCAGTTCCGACTTACATACAAATTCAACTTAAGAACAAACCTACAGTCCCTATCTTGTACGTAACCCGGGGACTACCTGTACTGCTCTTTCCCACCCACAGCTCAGATGTATCTTTGTTAACGACCTCGGCAGGGGACATATTTTTATGTTAAGGACTGAAATATTAACAGGTCTCCGAACCATCTGGTCTTCAGTCTGACTTCATGACACACCCCAGTTACTTTGCTTCTGCTTAAAATTCATATTTTCTTGAAACGTCTTGTAGGCAGCCTATCCCAGCACCAAAAGCTCAGTGCCATCACAGACGTTTTTGAGGGCCGGAGCTCCCACTCTGTGAGTTTAGCTTGCAGGACATTAAAGGATCCCACAGTTACTTCTACTGCCTGTGCAACAAAGGCAGGTTCCAACATGACATGTGATAACCACTTCTGTGCCACTTCTGCCATTGTGGTCTGCACCTTGGTCCTAGACCTACGTGGTACTTTCCATCACAGTGAGTTTTGAAGGCTCAGCGACTGAATTCTAGCAATGGAACGGTAACAGCTCTTTATAGAACAACAATTCACCCACTAGTGATTCATCCATTAGATTCAATAGATGTGGACACAGTCGAGACATAAGAACATCTTCATAGAGGGCTTGTCTTGTGATTGCAAATGGGAGGCGAGGTGCCCACATAAATCCTTGCCCTGCTCATGCACAACTGAATAACATTCTTCTGTCAACGACAGTGACTGCCTGCATGGGAAAGTCATTCTTGGAAAGCGTTAAGTGCATTTTTAGCTGTTGCTCTATGCAGCTGAGGAACTGGATCCATGGAAGGGACCCAGCATCATGTGACCAGTCAACGCTATGGATCACAAGGCAATATTCCATGGACCACCAGTGATTCAGCATTAAACCTTTGGAACTGGTACAACAGACCTTAGCAGCTGTAGACCAGATGCAGTTAGCGTATTATCCTCTTTTCATTATAATGCTTTTAATATTCTTTAATATGACACCTTTTTAGTATGAAATGATGTTTGAAAAATCAAAGGATATTGCATCTGACGAAATAACACATAGACCCTAGTGATGGGCACCTTGTAAATATGTGTGATAAATAAAATAGAAAAATCGACAAGCAAGAAACCTTAAGAGTCAGGCTATCATTTTCAGAGACAGGGAATCTCTTCTGGTTTAAAGATGAAATTGTGCCATTCATCCATCTGTCAAGGCCAAATCCCCACTCTGACACGATGAATGCAGAAGTGGGGGCCCACAAAAGTACTCCAAAACCTTATCTTTCCAGGCTTTCGTATAAAACTTCCCCCCAAAATCTTAAAAACCTAGATTTTGGGGATAAAAATCCACTGTCGCCACCCAAGTAATAGTAAGAAAACCAGGGAAGAGATCACTTGGGAAATCTCAGCCCTAAAGTAAAACTAGGACACAAAAATTAACCAATACTAGGTTAATAAAAAACTTTTATTATCACCACAATACTCCTGTTAAAAGCATAATGACTAGATGGAAAAGTTACCATATAATACACTCATGGGGAACCCCCCTGGGCCAAAAGCTTAGTTACAAAGGAGAGGAAAGCTCATTTTTAAATGCACAGACATCAGATTCCCATTCTCAAACCATAAAACAATAAAACCTAATGGATTTATCTAAACTTTACCCTACTTACAGAGAGTGAAGAGCGTTTTCTTGGAGAGAGAGACATGTCTATCTCCCTCAGTATCTATAGAGAAACTGCTCAGGGACAAAGGAGGGAAAACCCCAAAATTCCTTTGTCCCAGTTTGAAATTCCTACCTACATTTCTGTGGGCTGACTGCTACCTGGCTAGGTACAGTTAACCCCTTAGCCTCAGTGTTTGGAAGTCCCAGCAACAGTTAAAGTATTTTGTGTGCACACACAACATGATGGTGTCATGACCATTAAGGTTAGCCAGTAGCCTGGGGACTATGTCTAGACTACAGGCTTCTTTCGGAAGAAGCTTTTTCCTGAAGAGATCTTCTGAAAAAACTTCATCCAAAAGAGAGCGTCCAGACTGAATGGACATTCTCTCGCATGTAAGCTGTGATTCCTTTGGACAGAACGGCCATCAGGGCACCTGTGCTTTTTCCTTTTTCCTCTTCCCCTGAAACAACTCCCTCTTCCCCATCCACACATGCCTTTTTGCAAAAGAGCTCTTTTGCAAAAAGGCTTCTTCCTCGTAGAATGAGGATTACCAACGCTGGAAAACCCCCTCTGTTCGTTCGATTTTCTTGCAGAAGAACTCACTTGCGGTGTGGACATTCCTCAAGTTTTGTTGGGAAAACAGCCGTTTTTCCGACAAAACTTTGTAGTGTAGACATATCCTGAGCGGTTAGATTTTGTACACCATAAGTGCTAGAATACCTGGACCAGGTGTAGTGAGGGTTTTGGTAAGGAATTTCACCCTAAAATTATTTTCCTTTCTTTCTGCGATTCAGATCAGACATTTCATTTAACTTTAATGAAATGTTTTGTCGCAGTGACCCTAAATGCAAACCCAACAGACTTCTGGGTGCTTAGATCCAGATGAAGAATCATAATTTTGCTATTTGTGCTCCTGGCTTGTGTGTTTTGCTTTGGTATAAAACACCGTGCAGATTCATGCCACGATGCCTTTAAATCATTGCAGTACTGTAGGGCTACAAGGACAGGGTAGGGTAGTCTTCCACATTACAGATAAGCTGAAAATCTCTACAGGACACAGACTCTGAATGTGGGAGATTCTTCATCTTAGCAGGAGTCAGAAAGTCGCGTCTGTGTTTGTAATACAAAAGGCTATTTGCATGAGAGGATTGTCACAAGTTTCAAACCTCAATCTCCTTATTCTGTACAGATTTTTAACAAACAACAAAACAAAACAGGAAGGAGACGGGGCGGTAAAGCGAACTGATTCATCTATTGGCAGTGTCAGCATTATTTATGAATGTCACATTGCATTCTCCAACTTTTTTTCTTCTTTTTTCGGTCTCTGGGGTTTGGAACTCCTTTTGCTCTGCAAACTGGGGCTGCTGATTTACAGTTGTGACACTGGAGGTTCTTGGCTATTTAAAAATCATGGCTACATTTGTTTTTTCAAGTTTTTTACCGAATCACTTGTGAGCGTACAAGGAACATTCCACACCCAGGGCTAATGAAAGCTCCTTTCTTCTATGTCAAAGTGACGTTACGTCAGAAATTTCCCCACATGCACACCAGTTCCCATTATCTGATTGATATATTTAGACATCATGCATGAAATATGCCTTTATTCATGTACTTGTGCCTATAAACTGAAAGAGACCTTTTATTCTGGTAGAGAACCCAGCAGCTCTGTGCTAATCTAGAAGATGCCAACAGCAGTTAAGCTGACCATCAGCCAAAAAAAAGTTTACTCTCTTTGAGTGAAATCGATGTAAGAAACCACAATAGTGAATTTTAAAAGCTACAGTCGGGAAAGAACACTGATGCGGCTCTAAAATTGGGACCAACGGCTGACAATCCCCACTGTTACACTTCGTTCTGTGTAGAACCTGCATCGAGCACTGTGTACCGTCAGTTAACCAAATTCTTGGATACATGGTTCCTATCACTCCCACTGAAGACTAAAAGGGCAGAATGTATTTGACCCTAGAAATCATTATCGGAAAGCTTTGCACATAGAGCCCCAGGTTTCATTTTTAGGCAGCATAGAGTGGAGACGCATCTCATACGTTCCTAGCAAAAGAGAAAGCAAACCTGCTAGAGAGGTGGAAAGGGTTTCAGTGGCATGACCCCCTCTGGAAGGTGGTGTTGTCTTCCCACGACCCACCGCAGACAGACAGGTGTTTGCACATCTGTTTGTGCCAACCAATCACTGTGGTGCATTTTTGTGCTCACAAACGTGGGAGTGATGCTGATTTGCTAATGAACCCTTACGTGATGGCAGCACCAAGGAATCCCGACCTGCTTGGACAGGCACGGTGCTTGGGCACTTGGCTACCTTGCAGGGCGGGGGCCATCTCTGTTCCAAAGGGCTTGCGACCTACAAGACGCAGCAAGTGAATGAAGTGAAGAAGCAGTGGCACAAGCAGTGCTTGGAGGGGAGTGCTGAACTGCACCCCCCTTTACCTCTGTCCGGGTCCCTCATGCCACCTAGAGCTGGGGCCAGCAGCCAGGATCCCCCCACAGACTGAGCACCGGGGCTGGCAGCCATGCCCCTGTGCACAGGGACAGCAGTTGAGCAAGACCCAGGACTGGAAGTGAAGTCCCTGGACATTAGTGGGCCTGGAGCAGCAGGGGCGCAGGGCTGGCAGCCAGGAACCTCGGCAGCAGGGGCACGTGGCCGGGACATTCAAAGCCTGCTGGTGCTGCAGCACCTCTCGTACCTCTGCTTCCCATGCCTCTGTGAAGAAACGAGGAGGCAGGCGGCAGGAAAGAATCCTGGCATCAGGCATCTCTGAACAGGGGGGAAATGGGTCCCGTTACCCACCAGGTTTCTCTGTGAGGTTCCAGCGGGTTCAGTGGTGGGAAGAGAAAAGCACATTTGCTTCACAGGTAGCTTTTCTGAAGGTGGCTTCAGAAAAAGGCGTGGCTGTCCAGAAAGACCAGTTCCCCACCTCGCCACCTCTGAATGCCAGGGCACTGACATCTCTAGGAGCACACGTTGTCTGTAGAGAACGGCAGCGTCTCTAGGAGCACACGTTGTCTGTAGAGAACGGCAGCGTCTCTAGGAGCACACGTTGTCTGTAGAGAACGGCAGCGTCTCTAGGAGCACACGTTGTCTGTAGAGAACGGCAGCGTCTCTAGGAGCACACAGTGTCTGTAGAGAACGGCAGCGTCTCTAGGAGCACACGTTGTCTGTAGAGAACGGCAGTGTCTCTAGGAGCACACAGTGTCTGTAGAGAATGGCAGCGTCTCTAGGAGCACACGTTGTCTGTAGAGAACGGCAGCGTCTCTAGGAGCACACGTTGTCTGTAGAGAACGGCAGCGTCTCTAGGAGCACACGTTGTCTGTAGAGAACGGCAGCGTCTCTAGGAGCACACGTTGTCTGTAGAGAACGGCAGCGTCTCTAGGAGCACACGTTGTCTGTAGAGAACGGCAGCGTCTCTAGGAGCACACGTTGTCTGTAGAGAACGGCAGCGTCTCTAGGAGCACACGTTGTCTGTAGAGAACGGCAGCGTCTCTAGGAGCACACGTTGTCTGTAGAGAACGGCAGCGTCTCTAGGAGTACGCATTGTCTGTAGAGAACGGCAGCGTGCTCCGAATATGTCTTTGTGACCCAGTCTATGCCCTGACTTCCTGCCGCTGCATCTAACCTGCTGGACCCAGGACTCGGTGGTCACTCCACTGGCACTTAGCACTCTTCTTGGTGCTGCAAGCGTAGGGTTGGAAAACTCTCATGTTACTTAGGAGCTTTGGAAAGTCCACTACGCTAATAAATAACAGGCCTGGCGTCTCTGCCACTTGGGGAATCATTCGACTGTGTCTCTTGCTGCATAATAAAATAGTGCCGTTAGCAGAGTATGGGGTGGTCTCAGGAGGACAGAGCCATGGATCCATAAGCCACTGGAACATATGTTGGGAGTGTTTAGAGTTTGGCTGAGGATGCAGGGTCCTGCTTAGCAGAACCAGACTTGGGATAGTTTGCATCTGGGTTCCATTTTATCCCGACAATGGAGGTTTGGGAAAGTTTTAAATAAAAGGTTCCCATTTCCCCCTCCCCCCCCATCTCCATAAAAGTCAAACAGGGCAGTCAGGTTTAAGTTTTTATTTTTACAAAATCTGGCGAGTCGAGTTTTTAATTTTGCAAACGCTGGGGCTGGTTTGTATTTAAGTTCCATTTCAATGTAACTCACCAACATTTGGAAGGGTTCAGTCAAAAGTTCCAGTTCTTGACAGTCTCAAGAAGCATTCTCAAGTAGTCATCTCTTCCAGCTGTCGTTACAGTCTAGTGGCCTGCAGTATGAAATGGGATGAGGGCCTCAGTTTTCACATTGCGAAACCCTAATCAAGCCTGGCACAAACTGGTAACATTGCAGGCAGGTATAGCAGAAAAACCAAGAACTCAGTACACCATGGAGACCCAACTACCCATCCACCTGGAGGGGTGGTCAGTCCAGGTCATGGATGAAACCTCTCTAGTCTTGAATCCT
Organism: Pelodiscus sinensis; assembly: GCF_049634645.1. Lineage (NCBI taxonomy): Eukaryota > Metazoa > Chordata > Testudines > Trionychidae > Pelodiscus > Pelodiscus sinensis. The sequence goes on along the minus strand of NC_134730.1, from coordinate 22,915,131 downwards.
AGGGACTGGACCGGTACCAAACCAGACAATTTGCCAGACCATGGGAGGTCAATATTGTCTAGCATCATTACCGACACTTTCATTGCTTTCTGAGCTGTGAGAGGACATTTAGGGGTCAATCAGACCTAAACAACAGCACAGAAAACTAAGACCCAGGATGGGTGGCTGTTAACAAACTTTATGGGACCTTGGGAAATTTTGTCACACCCACGATAAGTGAACATTTGGCTAACTAAATTCCTGCTGGACCATGGATGTTGCTGGACCAGAGAGTGCCAGATTAGAGAGGTTCAACCTGTAATAGGTGGGAAAGGGAATTTATATTGCTACTGCGGGAGTTGCACTTGCTGCATAGATGGAGGATTTCAATTTTAGCTTCTGTCTGGCTTTCAGTGCTTTAAAATGCCTCTAGCTCTCTAGCTGGTTCAACACAATGTTCTGCTGGACTTTAAAAAAAAAAAATTTTAGTATTTGTTAAAATGCTTTCAGAAACATTTCTCCATGTTGTTCAGAAGCATACAGCCTCTTTGTGCAATGTACAAAGCTGAGTTTCAGAATAGCTTCTAGCTAGACAGTCCAAGATGAAAATAAACAGCCAGATAATGGGTCTATGAAGGTGTCTTAGCGTGGTAATGTAATATATGCGGCAGGAGGTGTAGAAGATACATAGTGCTTATCAGTAATATTGGGAGAACATCACAATACCCATGCTTATTCACCAAGCATATTAAAAAAAATTTTTTCGACTGAAAAACTGACAAAGAGAATGAAAAAATGAAGCAGACTTGGCTCTGTGCTAACCAGATTAGCACGATAGAGTGCTAATTGCAGCCAGATTGGTTTCACCCTGCAAAGACACATTTGTCTATGAATTGTCTGCCTAATCGAAAATGCGGCATTTTCAAAAGTCATTGATCTATAGGCCTCCATGCCCAGGGTAAGCTAATCTGTCACCATGCTAATTCCCTCTCTGAAGGTGTTTCACGTCAGTATGTGACATTTCAAAACACATGCGCTGCTGCAAGTGAGTGAAGGGGGTGGAGTCTTCTCTCCACGTTTCCTATATCTGGATGGCTTGCATCAGAACTTAATTAAAAGGCAATCTTTGTGTGTCTTTAAATAAGAATATTGAATCAGTTAGTAAGATGTTTAAATGATTGAATTAACTGTAAACCGCTTGTGATGCCTGACTGCTGTTTCAGCCACTTCCTGGGAGGAAGGTGATTCCAGCCCGTCAGAAAAGTATCAACAATTTATGGACCAGACCCTCAGCTGGTGAATACGAATGTCGCTTTCCTGACTTCCAGGGGCATCAACTGATTTGCACCAGGTGAGAATCTAGTGCCTAGCAAGGGAATTTTTTAGTGATGAGGAGGCAGGATGGTGGGTGAAACTAGGAGCGAACCCCCAAAGAAACAAGCAAACAAAAAACTGTGTTGCAAAAGAGTTAAAGTTTCATGTTAATGGATTGGGGGGATTACAGTCAAAGGGAAAGTTCTTGTATGAGAAATGTTGCAAAAATTCATTTGGGAAAGAAGGGTGGGAACTTCTGTTAAATCAAGGAGTACTATTGTTCTTAAATCTGTATCAGTGTAATGCTCAGTTAGAGGCCCAGTGCCTGCTTCCGGTGCACTCTACAGGTCCTTTGAGTCTAAATGAGGGTTGTCAAGCGATTAAAAAATATAATCACAATTCATCACGTCCCCAGCTGACCCCAGGCTCCATACAGCGCTGCCCCATGGAAGCGCCGTGGCGGTGTTTCTAAGGGGCAGTGCATTAGGAGCCTGGAATCAGCTGGGGATTCCAGCTGATCCCCAGCTCTGCTTGTGCTTCCCCTTTGAAGTGCTGAAGCAGCATTCAAAGGGGCAGCACAGCATTAACGCCTGCAATTAACGCGTTAAAAAAAATGCATGCATTAATCCTGTCCTGTGTTAATTGCAGGCGTTAACGCAAGTCAATTGACAGCCCTAGTCTAAATGGGCAACTCAGGATTCCCTGGCTGATTCGGAGCTGGAGGAGAGGGTATATCAGTGCATGTGAAGGCCAATTATCCTCAACAGCTAGATAGCCCATTGGGGTACGTGTACACAGCAGCGTTAACATAGTGCGTATCTACACAGCAAGTCTTTATTTCAAAATGATGTTGAGCTGGAGGACTTCTTACTCTGACTCCTTGTAACCCTCATTTCATGAGGAGTAAGGGAAGTCGGGGGAAGAGTGTTTTTTCTTAGACTTCCTGCTGTGTAGACAGCACTAAAAGCCAAGGTAAGTTATTAGCCCTGCAGTGAAGATATGCCCTCAGATAGCATTGCCAACCAGCAAAAGTTGTAGTTGTCCTGAGGCTGTTCTGGCACTGACGGAAGCACAAAAGTACCCCCCATATCTGGGGTCCTGTGCTGTGAAGATATCAGCTGGGCCTGCAGATTGGTATCCTAGAGCCTGATTCTGGTTCCGTTTACATCAGGGGAAATCAGAAGTAACTTCACTGGAGTCTGTGGCATGAGTGAGAACAGACGGATCTCCCTGGAGAATGGAAAGCTCAGCTTCGCAGAGTAGCTGAGATACGGATGGGAGAAATATCCTTGTTTAGATTCAGCTAATATATCAAAACAAGGAGGGAAGATGCATTTGCAATGAATGGATGATGATTCCTGCTTTGCATGGCATGAACAGCCAGTGGGATACTAGTGGGCTGTCTATGACCTTCCCTAATGACAATAGGAAAATACATTAAAATATTCTGCTGCAAGATCACAACGACATCTGAAACTTCTTTCGTCTCTCCCCCTTCTTTTTTCCTCATCTCTTTTGATTCTTTGGCCCATATGTTGCTAATTTTCTGTCTCTTCAAAGCACTCTGTTTCACTTAAAGTCAGAATACATTCTATTCATCACCCATGAAGACTGGGTGGGGAGAGGGGAAGATATCACAAAGGTCAGCATTTCCCTTAATATATAAAATAAACAAGCAAAGCCCTGTTTTTCCCCCCTCCTTTAGCTTATTACTTTTTCTTAATCCACTTCTTAGCGCCACTGTATGAGCTCACAGGAGGAACGTAAGCAGGCCCTTCCAGAAAGGCTCCCGCAAGAAAGAAGTTCCTCAAAAATGCATGCCTTTGTAGTTAGATCTGCTGTGTCGGACTTCAACAGAACTAATTGCTGGCCAGCAAGCCAGCGTTTTACAAGGGTGACATGCAGAAGTACCTCCAAGGACTTGGTGTGCCAGGAGACTGTTTTCATATACTGCCCATCATGTTTGTGTGACAACTGGCCTTTTCACCTTTTGCTGAGATATTGCACAGAGTCCATTAAAATTGGTGAGTGGAGCAATGGAGAGCAAGAAACTGCCGGTGTTATAAGTGAAGTAACAATACAGTGGATCATAGTCAAGTTATAACTGTAGGATATACTTTTTCAGATTTTTATAACTCAAACCACCATGTGAGTCGAAGAACAGAGCCACTATAAAACTCTGCTGATGGATGGGACCTTTAAAAAAGTAATCACAGTATAAAATTTCTTGAACGGCGTGTTAAAAAAAAAAAGTGCAGCATGCAAAGGCTTAATAATAGTCTTGCTTTGCGCTTGATCATCTCTGTCTTTTCTCACCTCCCAGGGTGAAACTGATAATGTTGATCTCTCACAAATAGTCAACACGGGAGACAGGTTGGGACCCAAATTCATGGCACTCCTAGCTGCCTAGAATAGACACAGCCAAACCAGAAGACTCCCATGCACAGTGAATCTTTCTTCACAAAACCTCAAACCACAGGAAAGTGACTGGGCTTGTGTTTTGTTATAAACTTGAAACCAGGGCCTGGTTTTCTGAAAAGTTAATTAAGATTTATAATCTTTGGAGTGAACTCTAGGCCCAAGTTCCAAGCAAACCTAGGGCTGGACTTCATACTACAGTGGGGCCAAACCGTCAGTAAAACAGGACCAAGTTGTGAAAAATGAAGGGCTGAATGTATCATATGCCTGGGGTTCTGAGCTATGGTTTTGCTCCAAACCACATGAAACTCAATGGATTTAATTGAGATTCCAAATTGCCCCAATGCTCCACCCAAAATTCAAGCCGTGTGTGAACCATGTGAACAGAAACAATTCGAAAGGTTCCCCAAAACCCTTATGGTGCTTTCCCCATCTCACACAGCTCCGTGATCTGAGCACAGAATAGGATGTGACCCACTCAGTTTCAATCCAGGTTCTGACACTTGCTGTCTGCGTAGAGTTGTGAGTCTCATTTGTGTGGGACTCTGCTTATGCCTTTCAACTGTAAGCTGTTTTGGAGCAGGGACCTGTTGTTTGTTCCCTGAGGGAGCACTCCTGAGACTACTTAGCTAATAAACAATCATAATAAAGTTTCCTACAGCCGTATAGGGTGTCGGTTCACATCTGGCAGGACTTCAGAGTTGGCAGTCCATCAATGTATGAACAATGCCAAGTAATCTCGTATGAGAGAAACTATTACAGGCTGGGACATTTCCAGCACAAAAGTGAGTTCCTGGCCACACAAAAAGGCTTGAAATAGTCTGAACTTGGAGATGTAAATTTGAAAACAACTCTGGTTATTCCCAGCATAGACCACTGCCTTTCATGCTGACAGGCATTGCCTCACTGTGGCCTTGTTCTGCCTGTTGATCGGCCTATCCATCTGCTGTCTCTCATACTCAAGATTATAAATTCGTCAGGGGCAGGAACTTTCTTTTTGTTCAGTTTATACAGCGCCTAGCACAATGGGACCCCGTTTCATGATTAGTACTCTGAGGTGCGATGAAAGTACCGATACAAATTTTACTAAACTTAGATGCACGTGCCTTTGGATGAAAGTTTCTTGCGTTCTCTAGCGCATCGGGCAGCCTGAATGAAGATAATGCTTTTGAGAATGGAGAGGAGGTGCTTGAGCTTGTTGACACTGATGGAAATCAGGAGTGACTCCTGAGGAGTTACATCACTTCATGGCCTAAGGGTCAGTCGGAAAGCAGATGCTCATACTATAATGCCATTCCAGTAAGTGTCACTTTTGTGGGTGGAGCTTCTGCCATGGCACCCTCCGAGAAACAAGGATGCTCAGAGGGACGTGATCATTCGAAGGTTGCTATCTTTGGAACTCAAACCACCCTGTCTCCTAATTATTGATGTAGGGGAGTCTGGGGTCTTGTTCTTGGCTGGGCCACTAATGACGTTTGACCTTGAGCAACTCTGGACCTCAGTTTCCACCTTTGAAAAAAGGGAATACACTTGGACCTCCATACTCCAGGAGTTCCTAATCTGAGAACACCCGTAGCACAGAGGAGGAAGGGGCTCCCCCTTCCAGCAGCTGGGGGAATGGCAGGACATCGACACTTTTCCCCTGCGGCTTTTCCCCGCTGGTTCCATAGCAACAGGGGGCGTAGCCTGGGAAGCGGGGGGAGAAGGGGGGAGACAGAGTCACGTGTGCCCAGGCCTGCCAAAGGGGGGGGGAGGCAAAGGGAACAGTTGCCCTGGTACCTGGCAATTGATAGCGGCAGCGGCTAGGAGCCCCAAGCTGCTTTGCTGGAGCACCAGAGCACAGATCTGAGGGCTGGGGGAGGTGCTGAGGGCTGAGTGGCCCCTTCTGCTCCTTCTGCCCAAGGGCCCGCCCCTTCCAGGGGTGCAGAGCTGCCCCCCCCCATCTTGCCCCAGGGTCCGTGGCTGTCAATCCTCTTAAGTGTGCCCCTGGGAGTGGGACGCCAGGTAAGCATTCCACCCCCATCCTCCTCGTGCCCGGGCCATTCAGAGCCCTCCCTGGCCCAGCAAAGTCCAGCATACTTTATTTCCAAGGGCTGCCAGTTGAAACAGGTTCAAGTATACTATCTCCAGGGCTATTCCAAGGCTTAATTAGTGTATGGCTGTCGAGTGCTTTGAAACACTTGAGTGAATGTCCCTCCCCTACGAACAGTCATACTGGGTCAGACAGACCCATGGTCCATCTAGGCCAGAATCCTCTCTTCCAACAGTGGCCAATGCCAGGTGCTTTGGAGGGAAAGAGCAGAAGAGCCAAGTGATCCATTCCCTGTCATCCACTTCCAGCTTCTGAGCATGTGATGGTGTTCCTGCCCATCCTGGCTAATAGCCATTAATGGCCTGTCCAGGAACTCAACAAGTTCTTTTTTTGAATTCTGATATGGTCTTGGTCTTCACAATATCCCCTGGCAAGGAGTTCCGCAGGTCAACTACACATTGTGTGAAGACATGCTTCTTTTGTTTTAAGCCTGCTGCATATTCATTTCATTGTGAAGGAATAAATAACACTTCCTTATTCACTTTCTCCAGACTAGCCCAGATGTTGTAGACCTCTCTCCTATGCCCCTTCCCACTGTAGTCTCTTTTCAGAGCTGAACAGCCCCAGTCTATATAATCTCTCCTTGTATGGAAGCTGGTCCATGTTTAAGCAGCATTCCTCCTTGATTTCAAAGGGCTCTTTTCTGCTTCCAAACTGATGGAAACACATATTCTTAAGTGGGTATTGTCATTAACTGTTCTGTTGCTATCGCAATTCAGTATCCCAATGCAAATGTGCTTTGTCCTAATTGATCTCGTTATCAGATTCCTCACCTGGTTCCTTTTGATGATGTTTACCTCCTCCCAGTGGACCAGAAAGAACAAAATCAGTCTTAATAAAGTACATGCACTGAAAGACGGACTCGTCCATCTTGGGTTGCATTCTACATGCACGCAATTAATTTAACACCCAGCTGGCAGTTAAATTAGGTGCTTCCTGGGCATTATGCTTTTTAAATTGCTTTTTTAATGCTTTCTGCCATATTGGGGCCATCCTGCTGAGGGAAGGTCTAATATCCTCCCCCAAATGCAGCTCTTCCCTCAGCATTGCCGTGATGAGGAGAACAATGTCCCCGTTGTAAATGCTACGTTCTCTCAGAAATTCCCAACAGGCGCTCCAGAATCCGTGTAAATCTGCCACGTCCTGAGGTGGTTTCAGATCCCCAGCTTTAGAGTTCATTAAGCCTTGCAGTGTATTAGCTTTCATCGGGGGTGAGGGCCACGCAGGGTCACACCCCTCCCCCCCCGATTTCTGTCAGGGTTTATAGGCCCTGCCTTGAACCTGACTGCACAACTTTTACCTCAAGGCTGGGCAAGATGTGGCCTGGGGGCCGAATCGGGCCTGCCTAACACTTTGATCTGGCCCATGGACTGCATTTGGCCACTTTCTATTTATATCGGGGTGGGGAACCTTTTTGGAGTCAGGGGCCTCTGACTCTCAGAAAAATCACTCGGGGGGGGGGGGGCCCGCACACAGGTGAGAAGCAAAAAACCATCCCTATTCGCACTGATGTGGACCCTGCCTGAGAAGGAGAAAGACACTCTCCACGTTCCCCTCACACACCAAAGCCTAGGGGGGCCCCGCCTAGTAGGTTCTGTATGCTCCAGCCCCGCAGCAGGGTGGCTGGAGCGCCAGGACAGGCTCCCCAATTCTGGGGGGAGCCCTGAGCCTCAGGGGCCAATCCAGGCAAGCTGGGGGCCGCATCTAGCCCCTGGGCCTTAGGTTCCCCATTCCTGATTTATATCCTGCTGCCCAGGCGAATTTCCAGGCAGTGGCTTAGGCAGCAGAATCCCATTTAAATAGCTCATGGCTCTCAGTCATGGTGTTACGCCAGCAGGGGTCAGAGCCACAAGCCCTCTAACGAGCAGCCCCCCTTTAACGGCGCTACCCCGTGAGGGGCCAGATCCGCAAGCCCTTTGCTGTGTTTTTAATTCAAAGCCTCCGGTCCTAGACAACTCTAAGAGGAGGCTAGTCCCAAGCCCCACCCCTTACACACAGGACCCCTTCCAGGGCTGGACCCCCTCCCCCATGAACACATACCAAAATTCATTAAGTGCCCCTCCCCCGTGAAAATTATTGCCCATGCCTGATTTACATTGCATGCCTTTTCCCTTCTCCCGCCTCCCCCAACTATCAATGGTTCCACATCATCTCTGGTGTTAATGGGAACACTGTGAACTCAGAATACAAGAGCAAAGGAGTGACCACTCAGTCTGTTGGCAGAAGACAAGCAATGCGACTTTTGGCTTGGCATGCTATTGCCACCCTCAAAACTTCTGTGGGTTGCATCTCTGTGAGCTGTGAAACAGCAACGGATAGCAGGCATCAAAGTAAACAGGGATAGAATAAGCCACCATCATTTTTTTAACCTACAAGGGAGGGGGAAAAAATCCCATAAAAACCATCCCATGTCTGATTTTATTCCATGCATCCATGGCTATTGAGTCTCTCTGATTCCCCTGTTTGAGACTTAGCTGCAACATCCCATTTGTTCCAAGCAGATATGTAAAGTCTCCCCGGTATTCAGGTTCATTTAAAGATTTACATTTCGTATTTCCTTGCTCTTTTTCTGACGACGTACATAAAACAGAATTGTAAATGTTTAGGAAAATCAAAGCTATTCTTAGATGCCTGCAACTCTGCTAAGTTTGTATTCTCTAATTTGTGCCATGAAACGGAGAGGAAATCAGGAAGTCAAGCTTGCTGTTTGCTTTTTAAGGTTTTTTCCTCACTGCCTTTCCATTGAAAGTGGGGGCTCGGTTTCATGTTTCCCAAGGCCATTTGGAAGTTTTGTCCGTAACTCTTCCCCTGCTAAATCCAAAACCAAATTACAAGACACAGCTGAGGCCAACTTCACTGTCATTTCGCAGAGCCTTCGTGGACAGCTTGAAAGTTAATTGCAGTGGGAACTTGCTTTAACATAGTTTTTTAAAGGTTGAGCTACCTTTTGGTTATAAGGGACAGGTTATTACATATCTTAAATCACATTTTGGTACTGTCTACACAGTGGAAGGTCAACAGGAGCACACGGTCCTGTTGACTTCCCTTACTCCTTGTGAGGAGCAGGACTACCAGTGCCAATGGGTGCACCCTCTCAGTTTGAATTAGCGGGTCTTCACTAGACCCACTAAATTGAACCCTGGAAGACAGGGCCAGCTCGAGCTATTCATGTGCCCCGGGCAGTGGGCACATGACGCATGTGCTGCTCTGCCCCTGGGCGCTTGGCACATGCATGGTCCCGCCCCCTGGCGCGCAGCGCACCTTACAGCTGCAATCGGGCGTGCGGTGCCTGATTGCAGCTGTAAGGGGCGCTGCACACCCGGGGCCGGAGGCTGCATGGTGCCCAATGGCAGCTCTAAGGGGCACCACATGGCCCCCAGTCCCGGGCGCGCGGCGCCCCTTACAGCTGCCATCAGGCGCCCCCCATAGATTGGCGCCCCGGGCAGCTGCCCGGCTAGCCCCTCCTTAATCCGGCCCTGCCGGAAGATTGACTGCCACGGCACCGATCTTCTCCCTAGTGTAGACAAGCCCTATGTGGCATTGATAATGTGCTGGTAAATTCCTCCTCAGTAGCTATTATTGTAAACTGCTCAGGGCAGGGTCTATCTACTGCTCCATGTTTGTACTATGCTCCATTCTAGGATGTTGCTGAGACATTACCCTCATCAACCTGATTAATAATACTGTGGGCCTAGTTGACAGCTCTAACTCCCACTGGTCACATGCGTATTGCCATTGACTTCAAGGGGAGAGGGTTTCCTAGCCAGTCACTGTATACACCAGAGAAAAGCTAAAATGCACAATCAGACCTAAACCACTTCACACTCCATGGGTGTATTAAATAGAGGGTGGGCAGTAAATTAGATGAACTGCTCGGTGAGAAGCAAATATGTCTGAGACCAATTCTTGTGGTGATTTCAGATACAATCCACATCGCCTGAAGATTTAGGCTGAGAATTTAGCTCCATAATTGCAACACTAAAGAATCAAACGATGAACTAAATTCCAATCTGGAGTAAGAGGAATTTTCAGAGGCTTGAGGGTTTCACCAGCTCGGACTTCATCTCAGTAATTTTGTTGTTCCATTTCTGAATTTGAACTGGAAAATCAAATGCTCCTGAAATATCTGAGATTGTTGTTAGACAGATTGAAATCTCCAAGCCTGTGGCTCCTTGTCAGGTGGAACGGCACTTTACATGAATGAAATACTGATGGAGGCAGTATGGCTTAGTGGATAGTGCACTGGAATGGGATTAAGGAGAAATGAGCTTGACAAGAAAACCTTGGGATCAGCCAGGAATACCCCTGAGCGGGGGGAAACTGGCATTTTAGGTGCCCCCCTGCACAGGCATGTGATGGCTGCTACCTTAGCTGACCTATTGGTGACTGACGCATGGCTCTTCCGTCACTGACATGTTGAGGGAACTTGGGGCAAGTTAATTCATAACTATTTACCTGGGTTTCCCCTAAGAGCTGTGCAGGAATCAGAATTTCCATCCTGCGGATAATTTCCCATTTTCAAAAATACTTATGTCTCTAATCTAAACAAAACCTCAAATACAAAATGGATGTTTTTATAAACATCCACTTTGGAAGAAACAAAAACGGATTGGTTTGAAAATTTCAGGGACAGTAAGTGGCTGCCTGCTAGAGCAGTGTTTCTTAAACTGTGTTCTGCGACACACCGGTGTGCCACAAGGCAGTGGGAGGTGTGCCGCGGACAACAACAGAATTCAAAATAGCTGCCCTTAAAGGGGCAGATAACCTTTTTTTTTTTTTTTTTTTGCTAAATAACTTTCCCCTGACACTTTTTCCCCCTCAATAACTTTTTCCCCCCGACTTTTTTTTTTGCGCTCAACAAAAAATCCTTGGTGTTCCTCATAAAAACAATAGTTTGGTGTTCCTCAGTCTTAAAAAGTTTAAGAAACACTGTACTAGAGTCACAAGCCAAACTCCTGCCCAACAGGTGACTAGCTTGGGCAGCTGGGGAGCCAACCAACCAAGAAGACAGGTAGCCCCGAGAATTGGCGACAGGAGAGCTGTGCATCCTATCCCTTTACAGCCTGCCTCGTTTCCATCAAAAATATTGCCTGAATCAACACGTTTCCTGCAGAACATTTTGAATCTGTCATATCTGCATTTTCCAAGGAAAAACTGTTCCGTTGGGAACTTTTCTGCCAGCCCTCATTTCCCTATCTGTAAAATGAGGCTAGTGATCGCTACCATCTTGGTAAAGTGCTTTTGAGATCTGTGGCTGAAAAAGTGCTGTTGGTAGGACTAGTTGTTACTGACTATCCTTAGATACTGCTGGGGATCTCCCCTAGTTCTTCACCGTTCGATTTTGTTATCTCGCCTTTGCCGCTTTGAATGAGGCAAACATATGTGTTAAGTCTCCACATACTTGAGAAAAGGCATGACCCTCAAGATGATGCTGTATCTATCGAGTTTCTCTGTGGATCACGTAAAGCAAATGCTGGATGGTCGCTAACCGGCTATCTTCAGTGATGGACATTGCAAAGCTTGAAAGAAACCAGCACCTGACCAGTTTTTATATAAAAATGTGGTGAATGTCCCCTGTAATCTCACTGGCTAAGCCTAGCCAAAGGGGGCATGTTACACATCTTGGTAAAATTAGTGGGATTTGGTATGGTCCTTTACCTTTGCAGGTCAGCGCTAAAGGAATGCTTTGCACACATGAACTATCTCAAGCTCACCAAACGGCTTATTAGTTTCAGGCACTGGCCCCTGGATTCTTACGGCCTTGATAACTTTATTAAATGCAGCCCCATCTTATCCCGCCAGCAGAATGGCCTTAACTAGTCGTAGATATTTTAAAGTAGCCATCTTTGTGGAGTGATCGCTTCCAGACCTTGCTGAGAGACACGCATGTGTTTGAACTGCCTGCTTTCCTTCTCCATTTCACCATAAAGTAGCCAATTTAATTTTGCACAATACTGGTTGATAACAACCATGTGTGTGTGTCTTCGACATTTATGTACTTCAGAGAAGGCCCTGCTTGGTCAGTGTGAGATAATTTCACAAAGAAAAATGGAACCAGATGTTCCCCCTTTTTTATTTGGCTTCTCAATCAGACGATCTCATTTCCACTGTCAATCTTCTCTCAGGTTTTCCATTACCTTGAGGAAGGGGATAGCTTTACACTTGGTGTTTTCATTACCCGCGCGCCTGACAAGAAGCGTGCGGCGCATCTGAGGGAGATGGGTTTTGGCTTAGTGCCTCTTAGATCGTTATTAAGCTGAATGTGATTGGGGAGAGAGGAATTCCAGCCGGGTTTACACCTCTCGGGGTGAACCTGTCTGCTCACTGAGAGTGACAAGTCATCCCTAGCAGCAGCACCCAAAACTAACCATTGTGACAAGCCAGGAATAAACACTTCAGATGCCGAAGTCCTGAGCCAAATATTTTTGACTCCCTCCTCCCGCTGGCCATTGTGCAACCTAACTGCTTGACAAGAAAACCTTGGGATCAGCCAGGAATACCCCTGAGCGGGGGGAAACTGGCATTTTAGGTGCCCCCCTGCACAGGCATGTGATGGCTGCTACCTTAGCTGACCCATTGGTGACTGACGCATGGCTCTTCAGAGCTCAAACCTGCTGCGGTTTGAGCTAAGCCTCTCTTAGTTTATGGTGACCCTAAGAGCCAGCGGCTGAGCGGGGAGAGGGGGAATTCCCATTCCTGTACACATACTCTGACTAGCTCAGCAGGAGAGAGTCCAGGTATAAATAGCATCTCTACCGTAGCATAGCTGGAAGCACAGCTTAGTGGTGCTAAGTATGTATCCACAGGGCTCAGATGGCTTTATACCGATCACCGTGCCATTACTGCCCATGCTCCTGGGATCTGTGCTGGTATTTATGCCCATGCTAGCTGGAAAGGAGCTAGCACAAGTATTTGAAGACAAACTGGGACTCACACCCCAAGTGAGTGGATGTCACCTAACTGGAGCGGTCACTGACTCATCTCCTCTCTGGATCTTGCCTGGAGGGGCACCTGTTACACAACACACCCCTGGGTTCCATGTGCTTTCTAGTTCATGTCCTGTGCTCTTCCTTCACCCGTGTGTCACTTACAGGTGTCTACGGGCCTGATTCTCCTTGCCATGGGTGTAAACTGTGTGCAACTCCATTGGCAGTGGCGTCATGCCAGTGTAAAAGGGGAGCAAGCAAGCGAAGAAGTGATACCTGAAGCATTCAATGCCGTGAGCTTCATGGATGCTAAAAACCCACCTGCCTGCCAGAGAACAGTCCTTGAGACCCCCAGGTCCCCATGCCAGTTGGGACATCCATCCAAGGACTGAGATGCATTGCAGGAACTGCCCATGTCCTCCCTCTAAGGCATAAAGCCATTGGGATGTCGTGTGTGTGGAAGGGACAGACAATCAGACCCCGAGGAAGACAGGAAGGTTTCAACTCTGCCAACTCTGCACTAGTTAGGCCTCAGCTGGAGTACTGTGTCCAGTTCTGGGCTCCACATTTCAAGAAAGATGTGGAGAAATTGGAAAGGGTACAGAGAAGAGCGACAAGAATGATTAAAGGTTTAGAGAACATGACCTATGAAGCCAGGCTTCATGAACTGGGCTTGTTTAGTTTGGAAAAAAGAAGATTAAGGGGGGACATGATAGCGGTTTTCAAATATCTAAAAGGGTGTCACAAGGAGGAAGGAGAAAATTTGTTCCTCTTGGTTTCTGAGGACAGGACAAGGAGTAATGGGTTAAAAGTGCAGCAAGGGAGGTTTAGATTAGACATTAGGAAAAAATTCCTAACTGTCAGGGTGGTCAAATATTGGAATAAATTGCCAAGGGAGGTGGTGGAATCTCCCTCTCTGGAGATATTTAAGAACAGGTTAGATAGACATCTGTCAGGGATGGTGTAGACGGAGCTTGGTCCTGCCTTGAGGGCGGGGGGCTGGACTCGATGACCTCTCGAGGTCCCTTCCAGTCCTATTATTCTATGATTCTATGAACTGCCATGGAAAGACAAGCCACTCCTTAGACCCTTAAAATAGACATTAGTCGGCGGGGTCCTATGCTGAGATATTGTGGACCGCTGTGGGAACAGACGGATACCAACGAGATAAAACTGATGGTAGGTGTGCCGGGTGCGGTGCCAAGGTGACCAGAATGACAGGGAGAGTGCAAGCTTTTGGGGCAAAGGCTGTTGAAAATGCTAATTGGCATGGAAGAAGGGGGGGGGAGGTGGTACTACTGAGGAAAGACAAGGAGCTCTGTGTGTCATATGGAATTGCTGGCAATGGGGCGTCCAGGGGAGGTGAGCTGCTCCTGTTAGACAGGGAGACCTTTGAGTTGTCAGCTCGGCGACAGTAATTAAAACTGTGTGACTGGATGGGACTGCCGAGTGACAGAGCACAAAGGAGAGGGCTGAGGGCTTCTGGCAAACAGCAGGAGAGAGTCATCAAAGGAGAGACTGAAGGAGCAGTTAGAGAAGCAGGAGGAGTGCCAGGAAAGCACAGAGTCTCTGGCGCTGGGGTGGGGAGAAAGTTTCCACAAGAAAGGGGACTAGCTTTGTTGGAGACAGTCCATTGAATAAGGAAGCGAGAGGAGGTCTTGTGATACAGCCAAGAATGGGTCCTGGGTGAGGACAGTAAGGGCAATTTCCACAGAGTGGGAGCAGAGACCAGACCAGAGGGATCAGGGAGGGATGTAGGAAAGAGGAAGTTAAGATTGCGACAGGGCCCTACTGAGTAGTCTGGTGGGGAACACCTGAACAAGACTGCCTCTCTGTTGCTCTGGATGACTTACCCCGCAGCAACACAAGCTGCAATGACTGTACTCTGTGAATTCAGCTTGTTGGTTTGTTTACTAGGTTACACCTTATGTACACCCCTAATCCTGCAGCGAGACCCCACCTGCCTTCCAACGAAGCTGGATTCCTGGAAACACTGACCCACAAAGCGCTGCTTTGGGCATTGGCACCTCAGCCCCAAAATTGCTGCAGCGAGCAAGACAGAACAATGAGTAATTGTAGTGATTGCCCTGGGGCAGTCTTGCCAGGCTCTGAAGTTGATACGCTGTCTCGTTGAAAGGTGCTTATGCTTTGATTCAACTGTTATTAAACTCCACTTTGAGAGCAACACCTCTTCATGATCCTCAAATGACTCACCCCTTAGGGATGTACTGGCAGGCTATTACCCTTGGCCTGTCTTTCTCTCCCCAGGCTAGCCTGTGAGGCACTGGGAAGGAGGCAGACTCCTTGGACTGGATCCACGCAGGTAAAGGTACCTAAGTGCTGTTTTTAGGTGCTGCTGTCACCCACAAAAAACCCGCTCGGCTGCTGCCTCGCCCTCTAGACATCTAAAGTCACTCAGCGCCTACATTTTCACAATAATAGTTGGGGTGCCAAGGTTTCTAGCTCTGAGCTACCTTCCTTTCAGGATCCAGGCTTGGGCTACCAACTCTGTTCGGATCTATTCCGGGAGGATCCGTCATGTGACGTAAAGGCACTAATGACTGTCCTACTCTAGAACTCATTGACTACCGAGCCATCTTTTGGTGAAAACATGGAGCATCGTATGAACCGTGATTTCACATTCGAAGCATGTTGCAGAAACACACGCTATTGCAAAATCTCCAGTTGGCATATGAATCCAGTTTTTTTCAATAACAAGATTGGCTTGAGGTTACATTGCTTGTTAAAGTATATTTCTGTGTGTGTTAGCTAATTCCATTCTTTAAAAATACAGAAAATAAAACAGCATACTATTAGACCGGGGCAGGTAATAAAAAAGTGATGGTTTGCCAGGGGTAGCCTGGCTATATTTACCTGTGCCTCTGCAGGTACCAGCGATTGATGATCCTGTTGGTTGCAGATTGCCAATCCTGGCCAATAGGAGCCGTGGGAAACCACTTGGACCAGTACACCGCTTCCCAGAACTCCCATTGGCTGCAGATCACCGTTTCTAGCCAATAGGAGCCGTGAGAAGCCACATGGACTAGGACACTGCTTCTCTCAGCTCCCATTGGCTGCAGAGCACCCTTTCTGGCTAATTGGAGCCGTGGGAAGCTGTATGGACCAGGACACCGCTTCCCTCAGCTCCCATTGGCTGCAAATTGCTGTTCCTGGCCAATAGGAGCCGCGGGAAGCTGCATGGACCAGGACACCGCATCCCACAGCTCCCTGTGGCTGGGAATGGTGATCAGTGCCAACAGGGACTCCAATTGCCAGTACCTGTGGAGGTGCAGGTAAATATAGCAGTGGTGGACTACCAAGGATTAACCCTAGCAAGCCCAATCCAAACCGCAGGCCAGTATTTACTCACCCCTGTATTAGACAATGGCAGATGCAGCAAAAACTTACTGATGAGACTGAAAATCAATTTCCGCTGCCATCACTAGATTTTTCTTGAAATATATCCTCCTCTTTTTTTTCCCCTTTTCTTTCTCGACAAAAGAAATACGAGGGGTTCATTTCTGATTTTTCAGATTCCTTGTGTTTTGGACACTCCACAAGGATGTTAACAGCTTGCCTCTGTTCATGTTTAATGGAAAATGCTTGACCCTAGAAAATGTCTTCTGCTGTCCCTTCACTGACTTTTTGGAGCCAGTTTTTAAAGTCAGGGTCTTGAATCCAATGATCACCGCAGTGACTGCAGCGCTTTTTCTTTTTTACGATACCGTCAGAGGGTTTGAAGCACATTCGCCAGCATGGTCCACTTGCGATTTCTTTTTTTGACAGTGTGAGGCAGGCGCGGTGTGGCGGAGGCAACAGAGACAACGCAAACTTGCCGACGTTACTGCGCAGACGTTACAGCATGAGACAAAGTCAGAGCCCTGGAAGGTAAAAGAAACAGCAGGCGCAGGACAACAGATGAGCAGGCAAACACACATTATCATGGTATTTTAAACACCGGCTAGGCCACTGTGCGGATCTGATGCAATATTAATTTGCAGGATGCCTGATGATTTATCTCCTGGCCTGGGATGCTCTCAGCAGTGTCCTGCAGAGTTAAATCTAATGCTTGGAGACTGCAGGGCAAACCTGGAGGGTTGGCAACCCTAAACCTGGGCACCTCTCGCCTGCCTAAACCCAGCACAGTCCATGAACCAGGGTAAGGATAGGAGTTCGACATTTAAGTGGCATACGGGGCCTGATCCAGTAGGCAAGCTCAGAGATCACCTAGTTTAGGGGTGGGGAACTTAAGGCCCAGGGGCCGGATTCGTGCCTGGATCCAGCCTCTGCAGCTCGGGGCTTCCTCTCCTCTGCCCCCCCTCCCTCCAGCATCAGGGAGCCAGTGTTGCTGCTCCAGCTCTGCAGCCCAGCGTGGTCCCTCTTCACAGGGCTGGAATGCCAGTGCTGGCTCCCTGCTGCAGGGGGGAGGAGCCCTGAGCCTCTGAGGCCGGAGTCTGGCAAGCTGGGGCCAGATCTGACCTGCTGTGCCTCCCGCCCCATCCCTCTCCTGCATCCTACCACACGCAGCCCTCCCCTGCACCCTCCCTCCTGCCCAGACCCCACGCCTCAAGCCTGCTTCACGGCAGCCCCCTCCCACACACTGAACCCCTCATTTTTGCCCCACACTAGAGGCTAGAGGGGCCCACACAATCTACTAGCTCAGGTCCCCCTAGTCCAGGGGTCCCCAACCTGAGGTACGTGTACCTCCAGGGGGTACGAGAAGCTTGTCAAGGGGGCACGGGGAATATTTGGTAAATAACTAGATTATCCTCATTGAAATATTCCAAAAGTAGTCGTGTTAGTGAAAAAAGTTGTGGATTCTAGAGTCTAGAATTTATTTCCTTTCATATTGAATAGGGGAACGGGAAGGTTTACTAAAAGCCAAAGGGGCACGGGGACCGAAAAAGGTTGGGAACCCCTGCCCTAGGCTCCGGTGCGCAAAGGGAATGTGTGGAGCATCCTCCTGCTTCTCAGTCCAGGGCCACGTCGCTGAGGTGTCTTTTTTTTTGCTTGCTCCTCACTTTTGTGTGGCCCCTGACTGATTTTTTTTTTCTGTGGGTTGGCGTCCCCCGACCCAGAAAAGGTTCCCCACCCTGTCCTAGTTCCATGCAAAATGGCTAGGGTTGGTGAGGGCAAGACGCCCTGCCATCTAACCTTCCACCTAGTGGTTAGAGCCCTCCCCTGGCACATAGGAGACCAAGTCACCCCTCTTCCAGTGATCTGCCACCTCGCAGGCGAGGCTCCTAAACAATAGATTAGAGTCATTAATATTTCTTTAATTGAAGCAGAACAACTTCAATAGGAGGGATGAAGGGAGCCCGCAGCTCAGGCTGTTTTGCAGTCAGGCCTCAGAGACAATTAAAGCAGCCATCTCTGTATATTCTCTGGGTTGCGGATCACAAGCAGAGAGACAGGAGCATCCCCGCATCTTGGACTGTGGGACCAACTTCCCAGAGGGGCAGGGCTTGGCACACACCACTCGCATGGGCATCAGCCTTTGCCTAGCATTGCTGTGTCCCTGCCTGGCAAGCCGGCATTGTGTATCCCACTCCAGGGTGCCTTTCTCACTCATTCATTGTATAGGAGCTTTGGCAACTCACTCTGGCTCCGGGACTCGCATTGTTGTTTTCCTGTGCTTGTTTTTAAGCCCTACGACACTCAGGATGTCAACTCCTAACTCTCTTTGTGGATCCCGGCCAGGCAGCTCAGCCCTTTGTAAAGAAGGAGTCCCTGGCTCGTTCCACAACTGCCTCTTGGTCTGCTTATGTAGTGGTGGGGAAGGGGTCTCTTTGGAGCCCATGTTCTTCTTGGTCGGAAGGATGGAGGCCTGCTGGTTGGTACATGGTTGCCCTGGCTCTGGAGGGGAAAAGAAGCCACTTGGGTATGAGGAGAAAGTGTCTCTGTGTTCCGCTTCGGGGTGGAATCTGGACACAGCACAAGTGTGTCTTCGTACACAGTGTGTTCAGCTCAGAATCTGCAGAACTCCCTCATACCCAGTAAGCTGATTGTCAGAGTCACGCCTGTTGCCGTAAACACTATCTGACACATGGCAAAGCCCTGGAATGCTGCACGTTCTCCAAGCAGCTGGCAAAGGCTGCCCAAATCCCGTTAGTGGATGGCACATCAGCCAATAAGCAAAGGCCCCTATATAAAGGAGGCTTGAGGATCATCACCGTTTCCTATGGATTAATCTAAAATGGCTTCACTCCACGGCACCCCTTGCAGGGAAGACAGCAGGGGCTCAGGCAGCAATTCCTTCCCCAGCATCCTCCTCATCTCTTTTCTCTCTGTGAGCAAAGTTGAAAGAATTTCTGAGGAAGATACAGAAACTGCCATGAATTTTTTAGCGCGCTCCTTCTATTGAATTGTCAACTTTCTATCAAGATGCAATTTTCACAGCCATTATAATAGTAATAATTTGTCGCACTGCGTGCTTTTGTTTCAATAAAGGCAGGGAGAAGGCAAATCCCACCAGAAAAAAAACAGGAGGGGCCTGGTCTGAATGGGAGAAGAGCGACCTGCCTAATTCTAGCCACATGTTTATCGTTTCCCAGGGCCATCTCTTGGTCTCACTGAAGTCAACAAGAACTTTGTCACTGATTTCAGTAGAACTAGGAGGTAGAAACCTTAAGGGTAGAATTTGGCCTCTCTTACCACATTGCTCCCTACTCCCTTCTTAACCCGTCTTGCAAATCATCCAGACTGGTAAAAAGGCCAAGATGTTGAGGTACGTAGAGGAGCAGATGAGAATCCCATCGTGATCTGTGCCAAATGGAAAAGGTTGCAACTCTGTGTTAGGTGGCAAGGCCAGGTCTACACTAAAGGGAAAAGTCAACTTAAGATATGCACCGCCAGCTACATTAATTGCATAGCTGCAATCAACATAACTTGGATCACATTTTCGTGCAGTCCACACCGTGGGAAGTCAATGGGAGCAACGACTCCCATGGCTTCCCTTACTCCGCGTGAGGAGCAGGACTAGCGCCCCCTCAGTTCAAATTTGCGGGTCTTATCTGCTAAATTGAAGGCTGGAAGATTGACTTCTGGAGAGTCAATCTTCTCCATATTGTAGACAAGTCCCTAGTGAAAAATAATGACCAGGGAAAGGCCTGGGCACAGCACAGGAACAGTGCTCGGGAACGTGGGTCATTTAATCTTGGCTATGACACTGATGCCCTCAAGAGAACTGGACTGAATTGCTTATGGTCAGATCCAATGGTTGTTCAAGTCAGTGGGGGCCTTTCTGTTTGTTTCTCTGGGCCCTGGATGAGTCTCTTCAGCCATGTTTTTCAAACTTGGGTGCCCAAAATTAGACCCTTTTATCTACATTAAAGGCAGGTTTACAGAAGTACTGGATGCCTTCTACTTCAGTGAGCTACTGCAGGAGATTTACTGTGCCACTTATTTTGAGGCCTAGATATAAGTTTAGGGCATGTCTACACAGCAGTGTTATTTCGGAATACGAATGTTATTTCAAAATAACAAAATGCGCCTCTACACGGCAAGCCATTATTTTGAAATAATGTTGAGCTGGAGGACTTCTTTTTCCAACTCCTGTAACCCTCATTTCACGAGGAGTGAGGGAAATCGAAGGACAAGTGTTCTTCCTTCAGCTTTCTGCTGTGTAAAAGCTGAATTAAGTTTTTTTTACTTAAGCTACGCAATTGAGGTAGCTAAAGTTGCGTATCTTAATTCGACTTTTGCCCTGCTTTAGAGACATGCCCTTTGCCTCTCTGCCTCCATTTCTACAGAACATTCCTCATCATAACAGGAAGATAATGAGCCAGGCTCCTGGTTCGAAATTGGCACTGCTTCTCCCAAGTCACTACACCAATTTATACCGGTTGTGGCTCTTGCTCTAACCAGCCAATCTCTTTACTTTCTTATATTACACAAGCAATATGCTATCTAAGTTCCTTATTTACTGCTAACTGGCAAGAGCGTTGGGAGAATGTTTGTAAACTTTTCTGCAAATGAAAAGCATTAAGCAATGATAAGAAGTCTCAGAGGGGTAGCCATGTTAGTCTGTAACTTGAAAAACAATGACCTGTCCTGTGTCACTTTAGAGACTAACAGATATATTAAGTATTTAATAATATATTAAATATATTAAGCGATGGTGTTATTGTGACTATTATTGATGTATTATTATGTCTGTCTTATGATTCAAACAGGTTCATATTAGGAGCCTGATCCAATAGCCTTAGAAAGATGCGCACTGACTCCAAAGGGCTTTGACACAGGCCCTAAAATGTTGATTTTTTTCATGAGCTGTGTATTTTCCGAGCATGCCATGTCAGTGTGTAGGTGATGAATGGGCCAGATCCTTAGCTGATATAAATGTGTCACTTTGACTTCAATGGAGCAAAGCCAGTTTACATCAGTTGAGGATCCGCTCCCCTCTCCCGTCTTTCCAATTACATGTACATCAAAATTCTTTTTTTTTCCATAAAGGAAATATACGGTACAATTTCATTGCAAAAGCCTGTAATTAAGCCACCTCGCTGCTCTGGCAATAGGCACTCTACCAATAATAAGACAAATATTCCAGCACAGTTTAATTCTGATGAATCTGAGCTAAAAACCTCTCTGTCATTGCTCATTACTGAGGCAGCAAAATGTGCTTAACAGAGTATCTTACCGAAATTAGTGAAAACATTAAACTTCCCCAAAAAAGCTTTCTTTTGAAAAGTTGTTCTAAGCAAGTTCCTAAAATCTCAGAAGTATTAAATCCTCATTAATAGAAGCTCAATGTATTTATGGTGTCAAAAATGTGTTTTATAAAAGCCAAAAGCAGAGTTGCACAAGTTGCCTCATTATCAATAATCTAGCTTCGTCCCTTTTATGTGTCATTTCTTTACACAATATACTATCATTTATGACTTTTAGCAAATACATCATGGCAAAGGATTACTCTCATCAGAGGCAGTCTTTGAAAAGGATATGCTAATTTCTAGAGAGCAAGAAAACATCAAAACAGTGCCAGCAAATAGCCAAGGGACTTTCATGTCTTAATATCCCTCAGAAGTGCTTTATCTCCTAGTGCAACGTGTATCATAGAATAAACAGGAAATGAAACAGCCAAGGCATCAAAGAAGCACCAGTGCATGGCTGTAATTTTAGATCACGTTTAATAAAGGTTATCTGCAGCTGGCTAATCAAACAAAAGGGTGTATGTTTTAAAGCGCCATTTGATAATTTTCATTTAAGGCTCCGGATCAAAGAGATCCTAACAATGTCTTACTGACTCTGGATAGATCCTTTGCCTCACTTTTCAAAGTAGCTTAGTTTATTGGTTGTAAAAATTGTTTTGATGTTCTAATTTTTTAGGTGGATGAGAGATCAGAAACGGCTCTGGTTTCACGTGCACCTTAATTTGTAAAGCAACAGAAAGCGAGTTGGAAGGGAAATGAGCGGATACATCAAAGGTCAGGACGATCCTGCGAGTCACCTTTATAAGCCTGAGTGAACAGACTAAAATACACGCCAAGAGGTTCCCTCCCCTCCCCCAATCACAGACATGCCTGGTGTCTGTATTTTCCTTGGCAGTTATCATGGGAGCAAGGCTTAAAGCCTATGCAAGTTTGGACCAGACCATTGACTGACTAGTGAGAGTGAAGGTAAAATATCTGGGAAGTCAGAGGGACTGGAAAGGGTGTCAAGTTTGCAAATGAATGGTAGCTCTGCAGTTTCTCACTATTCATGTGGGTTTGAATAGGGACTTGGTATTCATACCTTCTTGTCAACTGTTGGGAATGGGTCACAGCCAGCCTGACAGAATTGGCCTCGTTAGTACTGGTGCTCCACCTGATAAGGTGACTCCTTTCTTTTCACGTGCTAGTATATTTATCCCGACCTCTGTAATTTCCACTCCATGCATCTGATGAAGTGGCTCTTTGCCCACAAAAGCTGATGCCCAAATAAATCTATTGGTCTTTAAGGACTCCTCATTGTTTTTGAAGATACAGACGAACACAGCTACGTCTCTGAGACATCCCACCCAAAAACATCTCAGGAACAAAGACTGACGTGAACTAGGGGGAAGTGCTGGACATGGCTAAAGGATTTTTTAGACTGTGAATGAAACACCTGGGATTCCAAGCTGTAAGCTTAGTGCAGCTTGCTCCTTACGAATCTCCAGACTGCTGGTGTCATTCAGGGTGAAAATTTGCTATTCATACCTGATCTGTTTAGTATGTTACACTTAGTTTGCATGTTTTGTTTATTTACTAGGTAACCTGTTTTGATCTGTTTGCTACCCCTTATAATCACTTAAAATCTAGTTTTTGTAGTTAATACATTTAGTTTTTGCTTTGTCTAAAACGTGTGTGTGTCTGTGTGTGTGTGAGTCATAACTTGGAACAAAAAGCCATTGTAGATTTTCTGCTCCATATTGAGGGGGAGAGTGAATTTCATGAGCTCATGAAATATATTTCTCTGTGCAGCGCAAGGCGATATAATGTTGGGTTTGCACTCATGTGTGCCTGAGGAGCTGGGATGTTCCTTAGCTGGTGAGTCCATGCAGAGCTGATCACATCATCTGCATGTTCTTCAGGTGAGTCTGTCTCTACCTGGAACACTGTGTCTGATAAAAGCACAGGCTTGCACCTGGTCGGGTTGGGGGGTGACTCAACAGTACCCCAGTTATATGTGGCACCTTGAGGGAAACCCATCACAGTACAGTTGGGCTGAAATTTTGTAAGATCTTGGCCTTTTAACTTTGGGTCCTGTCCACCAGGAACATCACCTGATAATCAGTAGTTGAGATCAGCTGATCACTCTTTGGTTTATCTGCAAGAGGGATGTAGGCAGGATGCTTTCACAAATCTCTACCTGGGATCAGTTTTCTCCTAGACGTAAGAGAACCTAGATCTGTTGACCTTTTGGGCCCATCCAGTTCTGAAGAAGTGAGTGGGATAAGTTGTGGACACGAGGGTGGGTTAGTACTTTCAGGCACAGGGAGGATGTGGCGATGACTCCTTCCAACAAGCCATTGTGCTGAGGTGTGTTTATAATTTCATTACTAGATTTTTTGGGGGAAGGTTTATTTTCATGTACATGAACCCATTTAATAAATAAATAAATACTCCATCCCTGGATGGACTTAGACGAGCCAGCTAAAAATGTGCTGACTACCCCCAAGTTCTCATTCCCATGCATTTCATGATCATCTAGAAAAATATCCCTGCTGTGTTCTCTTAAATATTTCAATGTATCTTCACACACTGATGTACTTCTCATCGTGTTGCTTATAAGAATTCCAGACCTTGCATATATACATTCAACCCTGATTGATTTGTTTGGAGATTTTTGTTATTATTAAATATTTTTATTATTTTTAAATGAATTGTAAATTTCCTGAGAAATGCTCGTTGCCACAGAAATCCAGCTATCGGCCATGAAAACTGACCATTATATAACCAAAACCTAGTTTTGTGAACATTCATGCACTGTGGATACTTTTAAATTAAGATTCTGCCTTTTCCAATAACAAATGGTCGCTAGTCCATAAAAGGGTGAAATGGTTCAGTCTGCATTTTGCAGGAGTAGAATTTTGCCATATTGTTTGGCAGAATAGTCTCTTTAAAAAAAAAAAGAAACAGAACCTTCTTTCAT
The DNA here is from genome assembly GCF_049634645.1 of Pelodiscus sinensis. Classification (NCBI taxonomy): domain Eukaryota; kingdom Metazoa; phylum Chordata; order Testudines; family Trionychidae; genus Pelodiscus; species Pelodiscus sinensis. The sequence continues at coordinate 22,890,786 of NC_134730.1, read as the reverse complement.
TTAAAAAAAACCAACCCCAAGTCACATGCTGTATGCTTAGAATTTCTATCTCAAACACTTAGTGGCTGTATATGTGATATACGATGCATCAACACTGCACCCTTAGCTTGAAATAAAATATGCAAATTGCATATCTTATTTTGATTCTTTTTCAAAATAGGCTATTTCAAAATTTGGCATGTCTACACAGAGCCAAATTTCGAAATAACACATTATTTCGAAGCAAAATGCAGGACAATGTAGCACTTTAAAGACTAACAAGATGGTTTATTAGATGATGAGCTTTCGTGGGGCAGACCCACTTCCTCAGACATTATTTCGAGACATCCCTTATCCCTCATGCAACAAGGTTTACAGGGATGCCGAAATAGCACGTCTGCTGTATTTCGCAATAGCGGACGTGTTCAAAAGATGCGGAGTAGCTATTTTGGGATACCTCTGGCAGGTATATAACATTTGGTGCAAATTTCCAACCTTCTTGGCAGTCCAGAATGGGAGAGGGGCAAACGATTGCATGGAAGTGGGTTCCCTTTCTTCCTGGCATGGCCATAGTCCTCCAGAACAAGCATGAGGCCATGAAGAGGTCAGTGTTAGGGACGCTTGCACTGTGGCTGCCTGCGCTATGTACAAACAAGGCCTTTCGGGGCTGCCTGTGCAGTGACTGTCACAAGCGTTGGTTTCAGAACCATTTGATTTCCATCAGGCTAGAGTGTCTGAGCCACACAGTGGGAAAAATCCTGGCCCTGCCCCATGTGTTGGCCCCTGTGCTTTTCATTTAGGTTCAGAGCCAGCTCCCCATGATACGATACCCACTGATAAGGGAAGTTGGACTGCAACCGTAGGGCCACGTTCACCCCTGTGCCGAGGGCCATACTCAGATTTATGTTGCTTTTGGGGGCTCGTCCGTGAGCAGCTGGCAATTTCCTGGATTTAGGCCCCGATGCCACAAGGCACTTTAGCGCATATCGAACTTCAAGTTCTCCTAGAGGCTTCAGAGCAAGATCTACCAAAAGCGAGCTGCGTGAGCTATGCAGTGAGGCAAACCTCAACAATCTGAATATTGAACATGGGCAGCAAACTGCTCACAAGCAAGCAACCGACTTAGCCCACTGATCCTGGACACATGCATGAGTAGCCAGTGGTGCGGGAACAATTTTTGGAGTGGGGGTGCGGAGCTGCAGCCCCCCTTACCTCTGCCCATGCCCCTCACAACCTCCTAAGTGCTGAGGCTGGAAGGCAGGACCTTGCATGTGGGGCCGGTGACCAGGATCCTGGGTCTGGCGGCTGGCTGGGACCCTGCATGCAGGGCCTGGTGGCAGGGCCAGCAACCAAGTGAGACCCAGAGCCAGTCACCGAAACGGCTCATGCAGGCACAGCCACGAACAGGATCCAGGGTCGGTGTCTGAGCCCCAGTGCTTGGGGATGGTAGCCAAGTGGTGGAAGCAGAGCCCCTAGGGAATAGCGGGTTTGGCAGCCAGGACCTTCGGCAGTGGGATGTTCAAAAGCTGGGGCTGCTGCAAACCCCTCCTCCCCCCGCATCCCCACTTCCCATGCCTGTATGCGCAGCTTGATGTTTAAGAGCACATCCATTGAACAGAAGAAAAGTGTCCATATAGAGTTACGCACCTGTACAAGTATTTGTAGAATTGGGACCTACAATGTATCGGTAGCAATTTTTTGTCCCATAACTGGGTGTGCTTGAATTTAGGGCTTCACGGGATCAGAGGGGTCATTTCACGCAGCCCCGGTGGCAGGATCAGGGCCTGAATGAATGACATTGATTATGATTTGTCAGTGACCTAGGATGAGCTGAGTATGGTACCACTGTGTGTGGATGTATGAAAAAGCATGTGTTTCCCCTCCCCACACCCGCCCCAGAGCAGGCAGCCAATAAAATAGACTTATAGCCACAACATTCCTGAGCTCAGCAAAATGGAGTCCCTCAATCCGGATGAGGGTCTCCATAATCTTTATGGAGAAAAATGAAGTCTTCAAAGAAAGAAGGCACCTAAACCATGTGTGGTTCAAAGCACATTGCCACATGCTGGCAAACATTTCAAATGATAATATTTTGCTCACACGCCATGAAATCATTGTGTGGATTTTCTGCCTTTCCCCTTGCTCCCCCATCTACACTCACACAGGGGGTATGTCTACACTACCCTCCTATTTCGAAATAGGAGGGTAATGTAGGCATACCGCAATTGCAAATGAAGCCCGTGATTTGAATTTCCCGGGCTTCATTTGCATAAGCCGGGCGCCGCCATTTTTAAATCCTGGCTGGTTCGAACCCCGTGCCGCGTGTAGCCGCGCGGCACGGGGTTCGAACCAGCTGGGATTTAAAAATGGCGGCGCCCGGCTTATGCAAATGAAGCCCGGGAAATTCAAATCACGGGCTTCATTTGCAATTGCGGTATGCCTACATTACCCTCCTATTTCGAAATAGGAGGGTAGTGTAGACATACCCAGGGAGGTGAAAGGAGGAGACATTCCCTACAGAAAAAAAAGGAGAAAAATACAGCTTTTATTATGTATCATGCTGGAAGGTAGAGTTTTGACTCTGTCAATCCATTTCCCACTAAAGCTCTTTCTTCTAGACAACTTCCAATCCTTTCTGACTATCAGGATACCAGCAGATAACCAGGAGCTGTCACCTTTGTAATCTGTCTGTGATTTTATACACTCTTATCAAAAGAATAGTGCAATTACATTGTGTACTTCAACAGTGTTTTTATGGGGGCGCTGGTGCACCCTGGTATGTTACTAGGCTAATGTGATTTATTAGATTACAATTCTAGTTGTTACATTTTATTTGCCTTAGGCAGCTATTACCTCGGTAACAAAGGTTCAGATCCACAAAGATATTTCAGCTCCTAACTTCCATTGAAATCAGTGGAAGTCAGGAACCTCAGTACTTTTGTGAATGTGGCCCAAACTGCCAATTGTTGATGGTCTAGGAATAAAGAGATTGTTACTTTACATTGAGCTGTTTCTCTAGTCTAGCTACAGCATAAGCCGTGCCACATTGTGTGTGTAATATCGCAGGACAGAAACTGATTTTTACTGTAGCGCATGATAATAATTCTTCACTGGTGAAACCTGTCACATCACTAGGTTGGGGCATGATTGTCAATTGTTTGTTATTTAGAAAAATGTCTGTAAAAGATAAACACCTGAATGACACTTGGGATCATGAATGACTTCATGGGCTAGGGATGGGTGGGGGCAGAAGGAGAGGCTTCATCTGGGGGCTTAAAAGATTAGAGTTTTTTAGAGTTCTGAGATTTTGTTTTTGTTCATTCAAAAACAGCTGGGCTAATTTTTGTAGATTTTTTTTGTAGGGTTTTCACCTAAATCAATCAATCAATCAATCAATCAATCAAAGTAAGTTCTGGGGGGTTGATAGTGCGAGAAATTTCAAAACAAATGGATTTAAAAAAAACCAAAACGTTACCCCTCCGATGTTTGAAATGAATGGATCTTTGAACTTGCATTTAATGGAGTTCTGTGGCCACACCTTTTAGCAGAAGAAAAGCATGCTAGGTTAATTCCTGCAGCCTGAGAACCCATTGAAATCACAAAGGGGGGTATTCTGACCCCAGAGAAGCTAATGGCAAAAACTCCCCTTGGGTTCATTGGGGCCAAGTTTTCATCCTGAGTATGTATTTGTCTCAGGAATTCTGCAGCTCAGGATCTGAGGGACCTAGCAACGTCTTCAGCTGTGTTAATATCCCATGCTGATTGCTTTTCGGAACAGCATCTATGGCACGTCCATCCTTGGGTGGAGCCTTGCAGACCGGGGTTTTATTTCCATCTCTTTGCAGGGAACCTTTCAGGAAGCTATGCTGCAAAACCTGGTGTGCTGGGGCAGGGCTGATGCCACATACGTGTCTTTCAATGAGGCATGCTGGGCGATCTGGCTCTGCCCTCTAAGATCACTAGCTTCAGGATGAGGCTTGAAGAAGGGCAGAGGGGGCTTTGTAAGTGCTGTGTTTGTTCTAGCTGTGGCAGCAAATGATGACACACAAGATCTAGGAGGGTAAAAGTGCAAGGAAGCTATTTTTTAGGTGTTTGCGGGAGTTTAGCTTTGTTTTCTTTTTAAATAGCAGCGTGTTCCACTCTATGCAGCCCTGATTAACTCAGCTCCACTGAACCAAAATGCCTTGTTCGATGTGGGTATGTGATGGTGCTGGGTGGCATCTCTTCCCCGTGCCGGGTCTCCCCACGGGGCCCTGGGTCTTTCTCTTCCAGACACAGCAAGACTTAACAATGTCCCTGGTGCCCTCCCTGCTGTGAGCTTGGAGGACTCAAGGTAGAGACTCGCCAAAACCTGCTGCCTGAGTAAACCAACTCCCCTAAAGTTCTTCCATGTCCTATATATTCAGACTTGGTTGCATCCTCTCCCACAGCTCCAGAGAGAGGACTTTTGGGAGAGAGAGCAGGACAGCAGTAGGGATATAAAAGCTTAACTGGTTACCCATTAAGCATTCGTCTTGCAGGCATGCTTACCGGGATAACTGGCTAACCAGCAGCCCAGCCCGGCCGGAGCAGCCCTTGCCCATCGTGCAGTGTGGCATGCCCTGCCCGGCTTGGCTAGAGCAGACTCCCACCCATGGTACAGCAGGCTTGGCTTGGCCTGGCTGGAGCAGCTCCCTGCCATGGGATCCTGGTTAACCAGTGAAAATAGGATTTTACATCCCTAGCAAGGAGACACACTACTTAGCATAGCAGCGCTAGATGCAATGGACCATGATTAGAAAGATTCCCAATGCTCACTGTGGCAAATAGAAAGAAGCCAGATCTGGAGCCTCGCCACCACACACAGTGAAGAGAAAAGGAATTTTGAGCGACATAATTCAAATCCTTCCCCTCCCTCCCGCCCATCCTTCCCATCCAGGCTGTCCACATTGCCCACCTTCAGTCCTGTGCTAGTTTCTGGGCTATCCAGTCGACATGGGACAGCTTCACAATGATCATTTGCAAAGTGCTCTGCTTTGGACGTCACTGACCACTTTGCAAAACCCACGTGCCATGCAACGTCTACATCCAGTAACCTCTTTGGGCTCTTCCTTGTTCATTATCTGCACCTAAATGCAGGGATTTGATCTGTGTCATTAATGAACAAGCGATATATTTAAACCAGAACAGAAAACTCAAACTTCCTTGAGCTTTTGAGGAGTTGGAGTCACATTCAGATCCAAACATCACAGTACTAGCTGCTTCAGAGGCAGATATAAGGAGCCCTATAGTTAGGGGGTAACCTGCCCTAAGGGAAAGTTTCTTCATGACCCCCTTTATAGAGAGATTGGTTTATGCCCTGATGCATGAGGGGTTTTATCCTTTCCAGAACCCGGGGTAAATCCAGATCTAGATTTTACTCGTGGGCCCACATTTTATCTTATCGGCCAATTTCTAACTTTAACTGCTGTGAAGCCCAGCCTACATCTATGCCACTAGATTAAACATAAAAAGTAAATATTTTACCTCACAATTATACAATTAACAACAGTGATGGAAGAGCTTCCACATCAGTCCCTCCAACTGCACCACACAAGTGGCATAGAGAGACATTCAATAATAAGCATCAGCACCTACCCTCCAGTTCCAGCCGGTTGTGAAATCGAAAAAGGGGCTTAACAGGAAATGGGACATGAAGCGGCCAAAGGACAGAAATGGTTTGGGAAAGATCAAAATGCATTTGTGCAGCTACCACAGTCCCTTTCATGTGTACCAGGTTAAAGTAACCTCCTCACAGGAAAAAGAAATAGTTAGGTACAAAATTAATTTCAAAACGGGTTTATTTGGGGAGGCCTCATTGTTTTGGGGCGGGGCTGGGGATGTGGGGTTCAGGAGGCAGGCTTCCCTGGATAGGAAGGACAACGCCAGCCCTTTCTCACCACAGCAGCATGGGGCCAGGTGAAAAGTCCCTTTTTGTGGTCGCTGCAGCAGGCACAGACAGGGGTGGGGTGCATGTACTCTGGCTGGGGTGGACAGACAGACACACAGATAAATCCTCTGAAATATATAGTAGAGAGCCGTCCCTTTCTCCACTCCTGCCTCCTGTTGGCCCAATGGGGTTATAGCTGTCCCGACCTTGCTTTAAGTTAGGAGAAGGGGAGGCTGCCTACCCCCTTTGGTGGTCCTAGCTCTTACCATGTCAGAGGAGTTCTTGAATAAATGGACTCACAGATGGATGGACAGCCAGCCAGATGGCTGCACGTTTCTAAAAGATATAGTACTAGAAGACTTACCTGACATTGCCCAGGTCCTTCAGGGCAGGGGGCTGGTGGTATGTGGGGGGGGGGTGCAGGAGTCAGGATAGGATCTTGGGGATGTGGAGGGCAGGGCAGGAGGATGGGGGTGGAGGTGCAAGAGTGAGGAGGGGCTCAGGGAAGGGGGTCCCATCTGGCAGGGCTTACTCTGCCCCCTCTGCAGCAGGACTTTTCACCCCATCCCAGCCCCCACAGCAGCAGGGGCCTTCTCTCCTCCCCCCCCCCCACAGTCTCCCCCGAATGGCAGGGACCTTCTGTCTTTTCATAGCCTCTCCAGCCATGAGGGGCCTTTTCTTTCCACCCCCTCCAGTGCTGCAGCCAAGGGCTGTGAGGGGGGGCAGGGAACAGAAGGGATTGGACCAGGAGGGCTACTTACCCAGTCTAGTGACAGGCAAGATAGTGGAGTCCCAGCCCTGCTGGCCACTCTCTTGGTGGTGCGGCTGCAGTGGTTTCTCTGCAGTACAGCGCTCCCCTGTGGGCTCACTGCCCCCAGTGGCCACTCTCAGTATTGCGTCCCTCCTCTCTGTGCTCCTCCCTTTCCATGTTATGGAAAACATTCCCATTCCCAGCACTTACCTTTTCCCTGGCAAAATCAACCATTGCCCTTGCTATGTTATGAGACGAGAAAGCTGCATACCAGATTTCGTGGTCCTAGCTTTTACCGTCTTGGAGGAGTTCTTGAACAAACAGACTCACGGATGGACAGACAGATATTTCTAAAATAGATAGATAGACGATTGGGAGCCAAAAGACCCTGCCCTTCACTAGACCCTAACAAAACAATCTGCTTGTGCAAGCCTGTTGCTGTTCTCTAATGTGAGTCAGTTTATTATTTGGCCCCCAACCTCCTGTCTCCAGTCAGTCCATCCTTTGGCAAACATTGGGCTTGGATATTCTAAACCTGGATCCAAACATCTCTGCACTTGGGGCCTGGGTAAGAGAGGTGAGATCAGCATCCATACTTTGCTCTAGGCCCGGGTCACTGAGGTGTGGGAAATCACTCAGCCCTGTACCTCCATTCACAGCCAGACGTGACTCTCAGTCGGCAGGGAGAACAGACGGCTTTATTGGTTCACAGGGACACAGCACAGAACAGACTTGTTAGCCCAGGAACCAGGAACAGCCAGTACAACCCATCTTGAGGAGAAGGGCCCTGGGCCCTGTTCCCCCATCCTGCTCCAAGTCCCCTGAGAAAACCCATAACCAGCCTCTGGCAGCCCCGCCTCCCCTTTGTCTAGCTTCCCCTGCAAAAGGTGTCTCCTGGTCACACCCCCTCCCAGACTCAGGTTACAGGGGACCATTGTCTACATCAATGTTTCTCAGCCAGTGGTACGCGTACCCTTAGGGGTACTCGAGAGAAGTCTGGGGGGTATGTTAACACAACTGACATTTGGGGAAAACTGAATTTTTGTTTTAATTTTTGACAGCGTTTTCATATTTTTGTACTTTTTACACCTAAAAATTTCATTGCCCACCCGGCTACAATTAAGTTGTTTAAACAAATGTGTTGCAAGGGGAGAAAAAACTGTGTATGTCTGAAAACTGTAGGTACTGAGAGTACTTATAATTTTTTTTCTTTTTTGAAAGAGGTGTACTGCATTAAAAAAAGGTGGAGAAACACTGGTCTACATGATGGGCTTCATTCTCTCTCAGTGAGTCACCTGCAAGCCCCATCCCCATCTTGAAAGTAGAGGAGTGCCCAGGGAAACTGAGGCACACACATGGGACTACTACAGGACAGTAGAAATCACATATAACAAAGCAAACAGAGTGAACACCATCCCCACTTCGTCACACTCTTTCTCTGTAATGTGCCAAGCAAAATCTTTGAGATAAACAAAGGGGAAAAGGGACATTTTGGAATAGCGATTTATTTCAAAATAAGTGCTGTGTAGACAATGCCAACTTTTGAAATAAGCAATTTTGAAATTGACTCCAAATAAGCATCACAATTTGCATAGCTCAAATTGTGTATCTTATTTTGACCTACAGTGCAGTGTAGACACACCCTCGGTGACAGACATGGTGTAATTCACGTGGCCCATCTGACGTCCCCTTTCCACGCAGCTCCACAGCTTCTTGTCCCTTTTCGTTTCTCTTTTAAATCCAAACTTTTACTCAGATTCATTTTTAGAAGCTGAGTATCATCAGAGCGCCTCAGCTATTTGAGTTTGTTGCTCTTTATCTACTTCTGGAACCAAATGTCCATGAAGTTGGACTCCCAGACCTACCCGTTGTCCTGCCCCTGAGCATAGGGAGTAATTTCAGAGGAAATGGCAGATCTATGTCCTGCCAGACTCCTCCCTCCCCTCTCCAACATCCAACTGTTCAGTCAGTGTTAGGACGGGCGTTATGGTTTGTGCACATCTCAATTTTTTTCAGCAGACTTTAAAAAAAAATCCACATCTCACTCCTCACAAGCTAATGGTTTCCTTAACGCTGTAAATTCAAGCCATGATGGCGGTCCATTGGAATCTAGCACTGCTATCCGTCCAAGTCCTGATTAGCAAGAGAGACAATGATCTAATTCCGATTGATGTGGAGGCCAAGACAATGTAATTGAAGAACTCTGCGTTGAAGGTGTGACTTCAGTATTTCCTCTTGTGCTAAACAGCATCTTTTGGAAGACAGTCTGTTCTGACTGTGACAGGCATGCATAGAATTCCAGACAGAAAACCCCTCTTCTCTAACTGAAGGGTAGGCTTTTCATTTCCAAGCGGCTTCCTTCCAGCACTTTTAACCAGCAAGGGCTGAGATCAATTAACTTATGCTATGTTTCCTGGCAAAACTTCTTAGCTGTTATGGTGCTGTGCAGTCTATAAAGTGTTGGTGGGGGGGAAGGGAGGGCGTATACAAGCTTTTGGGATAGAAGAAATGGGTCTGAAAAGGAATAAACCTGACCCAAGTCGTCACACAAATCTCAATCTGAATCCCAAACCACTTTATCTGAAAAAAACGATGAAGAGTCCTGTGGCATCGGAAAGACTAACAGATTTATTTGGGCATAAGCTTTTGTGGGCAAAAATCCACTTTGTAAGATGCCTGGAGTGGAAATCACAGAGGCAGGGATATATATTATCAAGTATAGGACCAGTGTTACAAAGATCAGGATTTTAACAGGGTTCAAAAAAGAACTAGATAAATTCATGGAGGTTTGGTCGATCAATACTTATTAGCAGGGCTTGACAAATGGCGGTGAAAGCCGCTCGCCAGCCCCGCACTGCACATGCGCAAGAGCCGCATTGCACATGAGCGTGCTGCCAGTAAACGGGGTGCGCAGCTGAAATCTACTCGCCACGGGCGAGTAGATTCTATAGTTTGTCGAACCCTGCTTATTAGGCAGGATGGGCAGTAATGGGGTGTGTCTAGACTACAGGGTTTTGTCGACAAAAGTGGACTTTTGTCAACAAAACTATACCTGTGTCTACACTGCCACTGAGTTCTGTCGACATAACGTCTACAGAACTCAGCAGCTTTGTCGACGGCTGTAAACCTCATTCTACGAGAAATAACGCCTTTTGTTGACAGAGTTTTTGAATTATTGAATCTACACTGTCCTTTTCGTCTACACTGTCATGTCGACAAAGCGGCTTGCTTTGTCGACAGAACTGGATGTAGTCTAGACGCTCTTTGTCGACAGAGGCTTTGTCGACAGTATCTGTCGACAGAACTTCTGTCGACAAAAGCCTGTAGTCTAGACATACCCATGGTGTCCCTAGCCTCTGTTTGTCAGAGGCTGGAAATAGGTGACAGGAGAGGAATCGCTTGATAATTCCGTTCTGTTCACTGCCTCTGGGGCATCTGGCATTGGCCACTGTCGTCAAACGGGATACTGGGCTGGATGGACCTTTGTTCTGACCCAGTATGGCCATTTTTATGCTCTTGTGGCCTATTCAGTCAAGGTGCTTGTGGCTCTCTCCCAGTGATTGATGGGGAGGTGTGAATATCAAGAGAGGGAAAATTGCCTTTGTGGTGAGATTATTCAGTCCTAATTTAATCGTGTTAAATTTGCAAATGAATTGCAGCACTGCTGTTTCTCAATGTAGACTGGTTTTGCTGTTGTTTTGTAGAAGGATGGCTACTTTTAAATCTGTGAGGGTATGTCTACACTACCCTCTTAGTTCGAACTAGGAGGGTAATGTAGGCATACCGCACTTGCAAATGAAGCCCGGGATTTGAATTTCCCGGGCTTCATTTGCATAAGCAGGGCGCCGCCATTTTTAAAACCCCTCTCGTTCGAACCCCGTGCAGCGCGGCTTCACGGGGCACGAACTAGGTAGTTCGAACTAGGAAGCCTAGTTCGAACTACCTAGTTCGTGCCCCATGTAGCCGCGCTGCACGGGGTTCGAACGAGTGGGGTTTTAAAAATGGCGGCGCCCCGCTTATGCAAATGAAGCCCGGGAAATTCAAATCCCGGGCTTCATTTGCAAGTGCGGTATGCCTACATTACCCTCCTAGTTCGAACTAAGAGGGTAGTGTAGACATACCCTGACTGAGTGCCCAGGGAGGTGAAAGTGTTCTCTGACTGGTTTTTTTGTATCCCTCTGAGACTGGTCACTTGATCTGAAAATCCAGGACCCATCCAGATGTGTTGTACCCACATGACCATCACCCCATCCTCTTCAGGCTCAGTGGCAGGGGAATGCCTAAGGGAAAGGGTATGAGCCTGGAATAGCCCTGCATTCTAGCAATCCCCTTCCCGCCAGATGTGCCCTGATTCTCCTCTACTGGAGATTGCTTTGGCACTTGGATTGCCCCCAAATCAGGGTTCCCTGTAAGCTGAGCGCTTGGGCGGCCACCCAACCAAAATTCAAATGCCACCCAGCTGATGAGCAAAGCACTTGCCGCATCCACAGCCAACTCTTTCCGCTGGTGATGCTTATCTGCACATGCCTCGGTGCACGTAGCAAAATTTATTTCGCACATGAATGGGAACAATTAGAGGGAACATTTCCCAACTCTCAGATGTGGAGGGGCCCACAATGATGGCTTGTAAAGAGTTGCTTTTCCTTCCTCTTGCGCTGGCCATAAGCGCAGCTGCGTGGGGAAAATGAAGGCCATAGATCCTGGCTGGGAAAGGATGAAGAACAAGGGTGGGTTTTGGTCCACATTTTTAGGAAGGGCAGGATAAAACTCACCTTCGCTGCAGGGGTGGCCTGTTTTCTGCTGAGAATGCTGCTCAGTGAGGCGTTACTGCGGTGGCATTGGGGCTTCCTCGCGGAAGGCCCGTATGTATGCCCCGCTATCAGAGGGGTCAGACAGCTGTCCCTACGTGCAGCCTGCTGACAGAGCTAGTCTGGCAGGGAGTTTTGAAAGTAAACACAGGAAAAGTCAGATTTTCTTCTCTCGCTTTGCTGAATAGGGCAGATTGGGGCCATCATGACTGGTTCACTGAGTCGACAGTGGGTGAAGGTGGGGCTGGAGGAGGCAAGCCCCCAGCACTGTCCTCAGCCCCACCCCTTCTGACCAGGCCCCCCCCTCACAGAAGCCAAGTCCTCCCATCCACCTGGAGCTCCATGAGGAGGTTGGGTGACACGCGGCCCCACCCTCCCCAACCCCAGAGCACGCTGAGGGCGGGTGGCACATGACCCCATCCTTCCCAGCCCCAGAGCACAGTGAGGGTGGGTGGCCCGTGGCCCCACCCTCCCCAGCCCCAGAGCACAGTGAGGGCGGGCAGCACATGACCCCAGGCTCCCCAGTCCTGGAGCACGGGGAGCGTGGGTGCCTGGGGGCAGCTTCACTCTGTCCCCAGTATACCTACAGCAGGCATACTGGGGGCAGAGTATGGGTGGGGCCAGGCTGGTGGTTTGGGAAGGCAATACCTTCCCCCGCCTATTGTACCTGCCACCCCTGTTGACAGTTCAGTGGAAGTACCAACCTAGCGAGGGAAAAGCTGATTCCCGCTGTACTTCTGGCCTGGCTGGCTGGAGAACGTACCAGGAAGCTTGTAAAAGGAGCTGGGTTTTGTGGGCTTTCCAGTCTAGTTTTGCAACCACCAGAGGTTTGGGTTGGTGGTGAGTGTAACCTTGGTGCTTTCTGTTTGCTGTAAAGGTCCGTGCAAATACTTCTTGCAGTGTATGTCTACGTGGACAGCAGCCACCCCAGCATTACGTTAAGTGGTTTTGATTTAAAGCCATAAAACCAACCTCAGGGTCCACTTTACACCCGCCCCCGAGGTTCCCTCAAAATATTCACAACCCTCAGCCAGTCCTTCTAGGAAGCTTCAAGTTTATAATGAGACGCAACATTTTGCCTGGCATGGTGCTGCATTGCCAACATTTTTGCACAACTCTTGGTTGGATGACTGTCTGAAACTTTTACTGTCAGATTAGCCCTGCCGCTTTTGAAGTTTGGGCAGATTGATACAAGATGCGTGGGATCTGGAGGCAATGGGTTGGATGGGGATCAGATGCAGCAATAAGAAAAGACCAGTTTGGGAGCTGTCAAGAGAGAGAGGTGCACTTCCCCCTCACATGTTCCTTGCAAAAGAACTACGGTTTGACCTGGATGGACTGGGCAGTTTGGGAGAGAAAGTCCGATACATCTATGAAGGGTAGCAATGGGTGTGGCAATAAGATCTGGGAATTCAAGAAGAAGGGCTGAATGGAAAAATCTGTTTTGACATTTCCGTAGATCAGGCCATGTTTTGGTTTAATTCGGGTCACTCTTAAATTTGCCCCAAGTGATGTATAATACAACCAAGAAACCTATCTGTAGTATGCAAAAAACAACTGAGAAGCTATTATATACATGTATTTTCCCAGCCTTCACCTTCTTTAATGTGTGTGCTTGTTTTTCCTGTTGAGCAGAACTATACAATAACAAATATAACAACACTAAAAGGGCTTTTCAGACTGGTTAGCAACATCTGCAGCCTTGCAGGAATGTGTCAGAGAGTTAATTATTGTGTTGAACTGTAATTCTATCTTCCCTGAACATAAAGTAGTTTGTTTGCGTTTTCCCCCCTCTTGCTGAAGATAAAGGAGTGAAGTTTAATCATTAAATCTTCATCTTGTTCCATGTAGGTCATGCACTGAACCTGAGTCAGACATTATAGCATTTAGCAGCCTTATCTCCTTTGCAGTAAAGAGCATGCAGGAAACTGACTGTGTTGTATATTTTATATATATAAAAATTTATTTAAAGAAAAGCCATCTTAAAAATGGCTGGGAAGGGAGGCGATCGTCCAAACAGCAGCCTTCGGTAAACAGGATGAAATCAGATAAAGAAATTACTGTAAAAATATTGCCTCATCTCCAAAGCTCAGATTTTTTTTATTTTTTTTTTTTTGCTTTTGCTCTTTTTTATCTTTGAGAAAGATAATGAAAGAGGAAGCTTGAAACCACATTTCCATTGATGTTCGAATACACAACTGCTGGATTTAAGAACTGGAGGAGATCAAAGAGAATGGTTTTCATTCCGATAAAATTATACCAGTTCTGGTACAGGGAGATGGGCTCATTTATGAACTCTATGAGTCAAACAGTTGTTAAGGCACCTTCTATTTTTTCTTCTTCTTTCCTTTGCTAAGGACTAAATGAAAAATGCCTGGAATTCCTAAGAATTAATTAGGAGTGTAGCTAATAGTGGTATAATAGATACATAGTAACATTGTGTGTCTCTTTTAGAAGACTGTCTAGGAGCACAGCACATCTGTACAATCTAAAGGAATAGGAATATCTGTTCTTTTGCTACTGTGTGTTACAGTTCACATGATGTGAAAACTTAAACAGCACTATATTATCAAAGTAGGTATTCTGAAATCATGCTGCAGTGATTTAATTTTTTATTAACACATAATTTTACATTGCCAAAAATATGGGAGGGTTTAGACTAGCCAAAATGCTGTCCCTTTTTTTGAATCTGCAGCAAATGAATTTAGTAATGATTTTTTGAAAAAAAAATTCAGTTTAGTTCCATAGAGCGTGCAAAAATGACATGCAGCAGCACTCTGTCCCCAGAAAACCTACAGTAGGGGTGTGTCTAGATTCAGGGGCAGATGACCATTTTGCGGGGTCCAGGCAGCACAATTTCGCGGGGTCCCCCTTTGCCACGGCGCATGCATGGGGCTTCTTGAAGCGCAGGGCCCGGGGTGGCTGCCCCGCTCGTCCTGCCCTATTTCCGCCCCTGTCTAGACTACATGGCTCTGTCGACAGAGCCATGTAAAGTAGTTTACCCGACATAGTCAATGAAGCGGGGATTTAAATAATCCCTGCTTCATTAAAATAAAAATGGCCGCCACGCTGTGCCGACCATCAGCTGATCCGGCACTGCGTGGCAGTCTAGAAGTGGATTGATCGACAAGGGAAGCCTTTGTCGACCGCTCCTGTAAACCTCATTTTATGGGGCATAAGGGAGCGGTCGACAAAGGCTTCCCTTGTCGATCAATCCACGTCTAGACTGCCGTGCTGTGCCAGATCAGCTGATTCTTGGCACAGCGCGGCAGCCATTTTTATTTTAATGAAGCAGGGATTATTTAAATCCCTGCTTTATTGACCATGTCGGGTAAACTACTTTACATGGCTCCGTTGACGGAGCCATGTAGTCTAGACACACCCTACGTGTTCTGGGGGTGGAGTGTGGGTGGGACCAGGCCGGCGATTCTGCCGCTCAAGCCACCAGATACCCACCAGATACTCATGCAGCCCAGTCACTAGCCTAGGTGTCCATCACTTATATAGGGCATCTCTGTACCAAAAGTCAACACTGCTAGTAGAAGCAGCAGAGTCCTCTACCAGGTGCTGGTGATTCAGATTGTTTAGCTTCTCCTCCAAAGTAGCAAAATGAAAATCCAGAGATGATCAGAGGTAAAGGGGATAATAAGTTGTGGAAATTTTCTCTCTGCCCATCTTTTCCCCCCTTAAATTTCAAAATATGAAATTTCATAAAAACGGCAACCATCTCTACAGTTTTAAGAATTTCAACACAGTTTTTCTAAGAACATTGAAATGTCATCCAAATTTTAAAATTCAAACCGGTGTGACCAGATCTACAAAAGATCAAATGAAGGAGGAAAGTGGTGCGAAAATGTGACTGTCTGAGGGGTCTGACATGTAGAGCTTATGAATTCTGGTTAATTTCCCCTGACATCGCTTTATCATTGGATGCCACGGTGGATAGTAAGTCAACTGTGGTCTGGCAAGGTCGCTGTCCAGTATCACCCAAGAAGAACCTACAGAACAAACAGAAGAAGTGGTTAACATTAACTCTTTGGCCAGGCAATGGATATGCTAAGGAAAACGTAGTTTCTAGAGGAACAAATGCATGAGCTTTTGGACAGAGAAGGAACTGTTTTGATGTCGGGACCAGACAAAGTCAAAGGAAACCTTCTGGAAGAGAGTGGGAGAGAGAGCAAACTCCATGTTCCAGAAGAGAAGCATTCAAGAGACAGGATTTACAAGCCTGAAAGGACAATAACCCAAATCCTGAAGAACGCTCCAGACTGGTGAGGACGATAAGGTAGGGAATGGTCTGTTGATGTTCTATTGCTTTGTCTGGGGCTATACACTTACTGTTTTTTTCTTCAACCTAGGCTATGTCTAGACTGCAGGCTTCTTTCGAAAGATGCTCTTTCGAAAGCATCTTTCGAAAGAGCATCTTTCAAAAGATTGCGTCTAGACTGCAGGCGGATCTTTCGAAAGAAAAATCCGCTTTTTCGAAAGAGAGCACCCAGCGAGTCTGGATGCTCTCTTTCGAAGACGGCTTCTTTACATTGAAGAACGCCTTCCTTCGAAAGAGGAACTTTCGAAGGAAGGCGTTCTTCCTCGTGAAACGAGGTTTACCGCCATCGAAAGAAAAGCCGCGTTCTTTCGAAATAATTTTGAAAGAACGCGGCTTGAGTCTGGATTCAGGGGAAGTTTTTTCGGGAAAAGGCTACTTTTCCCGAAAAAACCCCTGAGTCTGGACACGGCCATAGAGTGATTGATTTGAGAAGCCTGTTAGCAAATTCTGTGCACTGTGTGCTTCACCTATCTCACATGTCCCCAGAGAGGTTAACTGTAACTCAGAGTCTCCTGGGAAAACATTTGATTAAACAACTGAGAAGTCTGTGGGACCTGGCACTACTTTCAGGACGGCGGCAGCTGGCGTAAGTCTCAGCGCTCAAAAGGGGGTGCTAGACGGAAGAGCTGCACTCCAAGAGCGTGCCTAGATTTGGCTCAGACCTAGGAAGCTTAAAGCATCTGGGTCCAGCATACACTGTCTGGAAAGGGAGCTCAACGGGAAATGTGGCAGAAGCCTTTCCGTTTTGGGCCACCAGGTCAACGTCAACCTCGGTCTGGAATTGCCCAGAGTTCTTGCCACTGAGTGGCTGTTCAGAGGCTTGTGAGAGGTGAATTAGTGTCCTTCGCTCTATATCAAATGTCTGTACCCTAGAAAGTGCCATAAGCCATCAGCACCATGCTAGTTTAGGGAGGCCAAGGACTGAATGGGCCATGGAGAAGCAATACCCTTTTACCTCTGGAGAGAACATTCCCCAATTGCAGGAGCGGCCCGAGGCCGGCTGCAGCAGCTGACGCTCCAGGCGGAAGGCGCGATCGGCGTCCGGGCCGGCGGACCCTAGGCGACTGCCTAGTCTGCCTAGCCTCACAGGCCGCCCCTGCCCAATTATAGCAGTTAGGCTGTAAATCTATAGAGATCTAAATGTCTGATGCCTTAGGAGGTAAACTGACCACTAAGGCCTGGTCTACACTAGACCAGGAAGGTTGGCTTAAGGTACACAACTCCATCTGCACAAAATGCATAGCTGGAATTGGCTTACCTCAAGCCAAGCCTTGGAGGAAGGCTGTTGGCTTCCCAGCCGTTGGCTCCTGTTGGCTTCCCTTACTCCTTGCAAAAGGAGGAGTACTGGATGGCGGCAGGAGCTGCCTTCAGCATTCAATTTAGGGGTCTATACTAGACCCACTAAATTGAGTGCTAGAAGATCGACTGTTGGAGTGTTGCTCTTCTGGGAAGTATAGATGTGCCCTCAGTGTGTAGGATTAGGAAGAAACTTCTTCTATTAATATCGAGAGGCACTTTCTTTAACCTTTTTCTGAAGCATCTGGCATTGTCCACTCTCCTTGACTGACAGCTAAATCAGACAGACCTTTGGTTTGATCTGTCTGGCAATTTATATGTTCCTATGTCCCTCTAATGCAGGGGCTTTTCTGACGGCAATAAAAACAAACAGCATTTTCGTACATTAACTTTACATTTTCTCAGTATTCCATAGTGCAGAAATATCTTGGTAAATAGGTTGGAGAAATACCTCTGGTAAAAAA
Source organism: Pelodiscus sinensis (assembly GCF_049634645.1). Classification (NCBI taxonomy): domain Eukaryota; kingdom Metazoa; phylum Chordata; order Testudines; family Trionychidae; genus Pelodiscus; species Pelodiscus sinensis. The sequence continues at coordinate 22,873,253 of NC_134730.1, read as the reverse complement.
AATACACTGTAGGTTCAGCTTTATTAGTCTGAAATATTCCTTTTGTTTTTCTGTTAGGTTTTTTTTATTACAATCTTAAACCAAATTTGTGTCTTGCAAACTTGCTTCTGCCAAGATACTTCCCAGATGTGGCAGATGCCTCGAAGGAGCTCTGAACTGGGTATGCTCCGATCCAAAATTATTTTATTTGCCATTTGCTTTCTTGGCAAAGGACCCCCTTTGAGAGCATCTTGAAATGTCCAATAGAAACGAGTGTGCTCCCTCGCCTTAAAAATAGTTTGTGCTTTGGCTGTACATGGAGGGCAGCTAGTGTAATTATACATGGTGATTAACAAGATCAGGTCTGCTAAAGTCACTTGTGACTTGCTGAATTCAAGTGAATGACCATGAAATGCATTATTAATAATACTCAGGCCAGCTGCTAGTAAGTATTGTGGGTAACATGTTGAAAGTAGCTGATGGAAGTCGATAAATAGTGTCATATGCTAACAATTAAGAGCTTAAAGCCCTTCATTGAAATCTTTTCCCCCATGGTGACTGTTTGAAGTTTGCATTCTGCCTTTTGTAATGCTTTTAGGGACTTCTTGCCTTCAGCTCTTTATAGCTTCAGCTTCCCAAGTCATTTTTGGACCATGGACTGGGATTTAGAAAGAGGCTGAACCTGTGTCCAGCCGTTCTGTGACAGTTTTAAGCAGAAGATAGATACATTAATTCTGCCTAATTTGGGAACCCATTGAAAGTTCTGACCCAGCTAGGACATGACTAGGCTTGCGCTGCAGCCAATAGAAAGTGAAGAAAAGAGAAGTAGAGTGGTAATAATTTAATAGAAAAACCATTAGGTTGAAAGGGCTACCAGAGTGAAAAAAAATCTACAAAATGTATGTAGCCAGTATAATTCATATCGTATGTTAAGCCACCAACTGAGAAATCCACCAGGTGGTTACAGGCTCACACGCCAGAGTTTTGCAAAAAATAATAATTTGAAAGGGTTGCAAAAAGCTCTGACGTCACAAGATTCACCTCGCCCGCACTGAGCCTGTCTCTCAAATGGCCTACTCCCGTTTCCATCTCCATGTATTTCATTCTAAAAGCTCTTTCTTCTTATGTGGTAAATTATGAGAAGCCTGGGATTGGTGAAAACCTTCCTCCAAAAGCTGATCTGAGGTTAGAAAGGTTAAGAACATAAGAACGGCCATACTAGGTCAGACCAAAGGTCCATCTAGCCCAGTGTCCTGTCTGCCGACAATGGCCGATACCAGATGCCGCAGAGGGAAGGAACACAACAGGTAATCCTCACGTGATCCCTCCCCGTCACTCATTTCCAGACAAAGGTTTAATGGTTTTAATTCTTGCAGGGTTTTTGTTCTCCTCCTTCCTTTGTTTTCAGGCAACTCTATCTCTTTCCCAGCTTATGTGGGTCAGAAGAACTAGAGCATCACGAGAAAACCTTATCAATAGGACCTTTTTAGTTTGATTTTCCTTTCTCAAGAAATTCAGCCAAAGTCCGGTCCATGCACCAACCCAGCGGAGAGTTGTCTGTCATCACCATCATGGTCAACACCTGAGTTCTAAGGGGTCCTCTGTGAAGCAACTCATGTGACATCCCATCCAGCTCCCTCCCTCTTCTGTGCCCAAACATTTCCAACGATCCATGAGCCTACCTCTGCCCGCCCCACAGTGAGGCTACTGTGGGACACACTCTCCTGTTTGTGAGGCGCTTGGGTGCCCTACGTGATGCTCAAACATAATGCGGATGGGCACAATACAAGAGTCCTGACCAACAGATGAGAGACAAGGAGGGTGAAGTCATCTCTTTTATGGGACCAGCTTCTGTTGGGGAGAGAAACAAGATTTCATGCTCGCACAAAGCCCTTCTTCAGCTCAAAGTGGAGATGAAAGGGCTTAGTAAGGACAGACAGTGTCTGCAATGTCCTACTATGATCACTGTATTACCGCCACCAAGAACAGGGTCCCATTATGCTAGGTGCTGTTAACCTAGTAAGAGACAGCCCGTGTCTCACACGTTAACAGACAATGGGCAGGAAAGAAAGAGAGATCATGAGTCTGCCTCGTGCAATGAGGTTTACAGGATCGGTCGGAAAAGGCTTTCCTTATTGACCGATCCCCATCTAGACTGCTGCTTTGTGCCGGCAAATTGCTGCTTCGGCAAAAAGTGGCGGCCATTTTTATTCTAATGAAGCACGGGATATTTAAATCCCCGCTTCATTGGCAATTTTGGTATGTCTAATTTACATCCCTCTGGCAATAGAGGGATGTAGTCTAGACATACCTAAAGAAAAGCTCTCAGTTAATGGTCTGTCCAGCTTCAGTGCTCTTGTATAAGCTGTTGTTAAGGATAAGGACTTAGCTCAGAAAATGAAGAGACCTGGTCTATAGCCAGCTATGTGCCAATGAGTAAAGACTCACGCAGGGAGAATTTCCTGGACATCTAGTTTCTGCAATGACCCCCCACTGTCAGCTACTATCCCTGATTCTGGCTTATTGCTGGCTGCTTTTTTGACTAGAAGGCTAGGTCTTTGGGGTGGGGGGGAGAGCAATGATGAATCAACAGTGTGGATCATTCTCTGGAGCCGTTACGGCTCGTGAAAAGATATCACCCTTCCACTTATGCACGTTACGAACACTTGCCAGGGAATGCAAAATACAGTCCCTCTGAAATGCAGAATGAGCTCATCAACATTAATGTTGCATGAGTTCGCAAGCAGATGGCAGAGGACATTCAACTAGTTGGAATGCACTATATTGGAGTAGACCAAACGTGCATGTGGTCAACAGCTGAGCTTGGGTCTGAGGAAGGGGATACCACTCCCTGCTGAACGGGACATAAAGAATGTGTTTACATCCGTGGCTGTAACTGAACATGACTCAGCCCCACTTGGCAATGATGCGGATCAAGAGCTAACTTTTTGGGGACTATCAAACTATGTAGGCAACATATAATACACCCATCTAATAACACACAGAGTATTTTACATTCACGATAGCCCTTTTCATCTTAAAGGGTCCCAAAAGGTTTTACAAACAGTCCAGCTTTATATATACATTACATATATTAATGTGTACAAAAAATCATTGAAGAGTGACAGCCACTTAGTTACAATTGCAGCCAGCCTCCATTATATATTGTTATTTTAGTTCCCTTCCCCATTTGTTCTCGCCTACCTCCAACTATGGCTTTGGGAAATCGGTTCGACTTAAAAATGATCATTTTCTACTTTGGTAAAAAATAATTTTTCTGCAAAGTTTGAGGAAAATCTGTCAAGCCATTTTTGAGTTATTGGTCATTTTTAAATACTCTGATTTTGACTGTTCATTATCTAATGCCAATTTGTCTCCCCCTTGCTCAACCTGTTACTACCACTTCAAACTTTGCATATAGTCAAACCATACAGTTATGTATTTATAGAAGATGGGTTGCAACTAAGCAGTTGTTAATTACTTTTGTTTTGAATGGTTTGCCTGGTATTGTGATGAAACATTTGTTTTCTTGTACTCGATAAGAATGTGTTTGTGTTTATGATGTAGCCCAGTGGCTCTCAACCTTTGCAAACTACTGTATCCCTTTCAGGAGTCTGATTTGTCTCACATACCCACAAGTTTCACCTCACTTAAAAACTACTTGATTACAAAAACAGACCTAAAAACACAAAGATGTCACAGCGTACTATTACTGAAAGTGCCGACTTTCTAATTTTTACCATATAGCTATAAAACTAATCAGTTGAAACATGAATATTGTACTTACATTTCAGTGCGTAGTATACAGTCCAAACGGGTCATTATCTATGTGAATCATAGAATGGAATAATAGAAGTATAGAACTGGAAGATATCTGGAGAGGTCATAAAGTCCAGTCCCCTGCATGCATGAAACGCATGAAATTTTAGTTGGTACTGACTTTGCTGGTGCTTTTTATGTAGCTTGTTGTAATACCAGTCAGCTATCTAGATGAATGGATCTACCCCCCTAGAAGACCTTTGTGTATGCCCACGGGGTCCTCATACTCTTGGTTGAGATCACTGATGTAAACAGTGCGAAGGCTCACTTCTTTGCTTATAAGAGTTGGGTTTTTTAGATGATGCAGTAGATAAATGATGTAGTATATGAACACTACAGCTGTATCTACACTTAAACGTTTCAAGCAGCGCTTTAAACTGAGAGTGTGCCCACGGTGTGAGTGCTGGGAGAGAGATCTCCCAGTCTTCTATGTAAAGAACCTTCATACAGAGAGCAGTTGACAGCACTGGGAACAGGGCTCGCAGAGCTGTAGCCTGGTTCACATTGGCGCTTGGCAGCACTGTAACTTCCTGTGCTTGGGGGGACAGCTGTTTTTTCACACCCCTGAGTTACACCAACAAGAAGTTGCTGCACTTAGGGGATGGGTGTTTTTTCACACCCACAAATTACAGGGCTGTAAGTGCCAGTGTAGACTTAGGCCAGGTCCACATTACAGCTGAAGGTTGAATTAAAATATGCAACTCCAGCTACATTAATTATGTAGCTGGAGTCAACGTACCTTAATTCAAGTTTCCACACGGTCTCCACAGCAGAAGGTCAGTGGGAGTAAACGCTTCCCTTACTCCTTGTGAGGAGCAGAAGTACCAATGCCGAGAGGGGTGTCCTCTGAGTTCAATTTATCAGGTCTTTACTAGACCAGCTAAATGAAACTCCAGAAAATTGATCACAGTAGTGTTGCTCTTCCACATGGTGAAGACAAGCCCTTAGCCTTAGAAACCTTCACTGATTGTTGCACTGGTAGCTTTTGCTTTTGGAATGCATATACTGTTTATAGTCATACTAGGGTAAAATTTGATCTTAGGCAGAAGACCAGCACAAGGACTCTATGTATTGTACAATGTAAATGTCCTGTACGCATTTATTCCTGTCCATAGAATATCACATTGACGTGCAATCACCTCTAGGGTAGAAAAGAGAAGTTACTTAGCCTAGCAACATTGCCCAGCAATTTAGGAGATGGAGAAAGACGATTGTTGTATTCCATTGAACTGCAAAGAGGATTATCAGTGAGTAGGTGCTTGGTGGTGGCATTATCTCAGAGCCATGTAGTTTGTGGTAGCACCAAGAGGCTTCGTGAGGCCCTGTACAACGCAGATAGTAAGAAATTAATCTCCCGTCAAAGGCAGAGCTATTTTGACTCAGAATATCTGGGCATTTGCTTTATGTCTCAAACACCATGATTTTCATGGGCCCCCTAGCTCCAGGCTGGACTTCTGGCTCCCTGCCGGTCCAATGGGAGGAATGTCACCAACTGTGCTGAATCACTAACACCATTTTCTTTGCCCCTCCACCTCCCATTTCTTGGAAGTCTCCCAATCAGGTCCCAAATGCAGCTGTTCAAGGCAGCGCTAGCCTAGAATCCTGCCCAGCTGATGCATGGTTGCACAAGGACTTGGAGTGGGGAAATGAGCCCTCCCCCCCCCCCCACACACACACACTCACTTGTATATCATTTCCACGGGACAATACAAGGCACAAGTTTCCCTTCTATGTATAGTTGGTTATGCCCTTGGCAGGGGCATCATTTGCTTTGGGGCAACGGGGGTAGGTGCCCTCCCCAACCTTGGTATACACCCTCCCACCAGACGTTTCATAGGTCTCTATGCCCCATTACGCCACCCATTCCCCCACCAACACTGAAGGATAGACTATAGACTCCCATGAAGGTTCTATATGCTGACACGCCTCCTTACCCCCAGAGTTGTTCTGGAGTGTGGGCTCTGCCCCTGTGCAATGCAGTGAAGCAGCATTTCTGGGTTTCCCCAATATCCTTCCCGGCCAAGCCCCACGTAAGCAAACAAGCCACAGTTTCATCTCCCCTTTTCATCATCTTCACACCACAAGGACAGGGGACACATCAGGACATCTATCAGGAAATGCTTCTGAAAATTCCTGGCATGGAAAAAAAAATCAAACAATTTGCCCATTCTTAGCCTTGCCGCCCCCCCTCTCTCTGACCCCCTTCTGTATCAAACACATTCCAGCCATGCCTGTCTGCCGCTACAAAGGCGGCCGGCTTAATAATTAATAGCATGGAGGCTTAGCAGTAATTAGCCACTGGGAGGTTTGCAGTACAGAAGGGGAACCAAGCACAGCATAAGTCCGCGCAGCGCCACGTGGGTACTCAGATGCTGTGGTGATGGGTGCAGTGAGAAGATAGAGGTGGACTAGAATAGCCATGGAGAGGGGCATGCCAAGCACATAGCCACAGGACACATGTACGGCACAAGTTCATGCAGGAGGGGAGCAGATGTCAACTACTCCCCATCTCAAACCCAGCAATAGCTGGACATAGACACTCTGGAACTGGGCTCTGACCTTGCATCCAGAGCGGACCATTCCTCATAGCTCACTTATGGTTTCTGTGGGACTTGGCCTTAGAACAGAAGAATATAGGAATGGCCAGACTGGGTGAGATCAAAGGTCCATCTTGCCCAGTGTCCTGTTTGCTAACAATGGCCAATGCCAGGTTCCCCAGAGGGAGTGAACACTACAGGGAATCATCAGTGATCCATCTCCTCTGATCCATCTCCAAGTGATCTATCTGTTGTTACCCACTTCCAGTTTCTGACAAACAGAGGCTAGGGATACTATTTCTACTCATCCTGGCTAATAAGTATTGATGGACCTAACCTCCATGAATTTATCTGTTGTTTTTTTTAACCCTGTTCAGTCTTGGTCTTCACAACATCCTCTGGCAAGGAGTTCCACAGGTTGACTGTGTGCTGCATGAAGAAATACTTGTTTTCCCTTTCAGGTAAAGGACTTAGTTATATTTTATTATTCTACCAGGCTTAGCACCTCCCAGCCCTCACCAGTAGGGCCATTGCTTCAGGAGCATAAGAAAAAATATGCACATTTTTTAAGTTCCTGTGGTTTGCCCCAAGCTCTAACAGAAGTAATGCTTGGTGCAGCAGCAGGCTCTGGCCTTCTGAGTCGAGGTAGGATGAGTGGGTCATCGAGGGGGTGGAGAGGAGTGGGAAGCCCAAGCCATTTGAAGACACATGGCAACGTAGATACAGTTTGAGATGCTCTGAGCTTGATTCACCCCCTTGTTGCTTGGTTTCCGCACAGTGACACCGTCATAATGCTGGAGTCAAGATCAAGAGTCAGGACCACCATATTCATGGAAGCCCACCAGCATTATAAGACCGACATGAACACAGAGATCGTCGCCAGGGTTTGGGTTAGTTCTTGCCATCACGTCTGTGTCCCCTATTTCAATGCTCCAAAGCTCCTTCCAACCACTGATGCCCCAACAGTCCCCAGGTCACCCCTTGATCCCAGCTCCTTTTTCTCCGGCGGGTTAATAAATATGTAGCCCCTCCTATTCACTAGTCCAGTGTGAGGTTAGTCAACCTAGGGGAAGCCTTGTGACTTCTTACACAACTTTGGGAGACTAGGTCTGAGGCTCCTTTGTGTGCTCTGTGTTGTGTGTCCGTGTGTGGGCACCTCCGACCAGACCCATCCAGACAAACCGCCTGGAACAGGCTTTATTCTGTAAAGAACACAGAACAGGATTATAATCCAGCAGCAGCTACACGCTCCCAGCTCAGTCTGTGCTGAGACTCTGCTGGGCGAGCTGAGGTTTACAGTTCAGGAGCCTCCTCTCTCCTTGTAGCCCACGTGTGCCCAGCTCAATCAGTCCTGAGCACCTGTTTGGGGGCAGAAGGGACAGCCTGGCCAGAACCAGGAAGTTTTCCCATTATTCCACAGTTTGTAGTTCACAACTTGCAGTTCCTAGGGCTGTTCTTAAAGCACACTGGCCCTTGGGCTACAAATAGGACAATGTTTGTTTCACTTACAGGTTGAACCTCTCTAGTCCGGCACTCTCAGGACCTGACTGGTGCCGTACCAGAGAATTTTCCAGACCACGGGAGGTCAATATTGTCTAGCGGCAATACCAACACTTCCACTGCTTAGTGGGCTGTTAGAAGACATTAGGGCTCAATTAGAGCTAAATAACAGCACAGAACACCGAGGGTACATCTAGACAGCGGCACTATTTTGGGATACATCCGGTATCCCGAAATAGCATTTTCCATGTCTTAGCAACAAGTCCATTATTTCAAAATATATTTGAAAGAATGGGCTCGCTATTCCAACGTCCTGGTATATCTCGTTCCATGAGGATTAAGGGACTTGTCAGAATAGCGGTCTATTTCGAAATTTGGCGCTGTGTAGAAAGCACCAAATTTCAAAACAGACTCTCTCGAAAGAAGCTACGCAATATGCATAGCTCGAATTGCATGGCTTAGTTTGAGCTACGTGGTGCTGTATAGGTGTACCCTGAGCGTCAGGACTGGTGGTTGTACACAAACTTTATGGGACCGTGGAAAACTTGGACACACCCATGATAAATGGACATCTGGCTAGCTAAAATGATGCCAGATCATGGATGTTGCGAGGTCAGAGAGTGCTGGACTAGAGAAGTTCAACCGGCATTTTAAAATTATTTGAAAGGCTACCCAGACATCCTCATTTTAGGTTCTTCCAACCCTATTAAGGACAGAAAACATGTGTGCGAAGGAAGCGTCACTAAAGCACAGGCCTTAGCTTGTCTCAGCAGAGATCTTACTAAGACACTCTCATCAATTCCATTACTATATGCTGGTCCTCACTTCCTCTTCCCTGTCCTCCAAAGACAATAATGCTCCCCACACCAATTTTTCCATCAAGTCTGAACCTCAGATCTCCACTGTGAAATTGTATAGCGCTATCCACACCAGGACGCGGAACAAGCCCCTGGAGACGTGCAACCTTGTTAATGCTGGGAGAAGCTCATCAGTAATCCTTTGTGAGAGGTCAAACTTGAAACATTTACCATTACTCTTAGAACATGGATTCTCTCTACCTGAATGTCTCAGTGCTCTCTATAAGCATTTATTTTCACTTTGTGCAGCCAATCAGTATTACATGTGTTTTGTATATGAGTAAATAGAAGTACAGTAATAAAGATCAGTCCAAGATAACACTACGGGTATGTCTACGCTGCACGGCTATTTCAGGATACCTCCGGTATCCTGAAATAGATACCCTGCATCTACACAAGCCGCCCATTATTTTGAAATATTTTTCAAAATAACCAGCGTGCTATTTCGGCAGCCCGGTAACCGTCATTCCACAAGAATTAAGGGATGTCTTGAAATAGCACATTATTTCGAAATTTGGCACTGTGTAGATGCGCCAAATTTCAAAATAAACTATTTCGAAATAGATTCAAAATAAGAGATGCAATTTGCGTAGCGCAAATTGCGTATCTTATTTCGAGTTTAGGGTGCTGTGTAGATGCACCCTACATGTCTATGGCCAAGTCAGGGAATAGAATATAGGAGTGCTATATGTAGTTGTCAAGAAAATATTTCCAGCTAAAAGAAGAGAGAGCTGTTCTTAAAAAAAAAAAGAAAAAAACAGGGACCAAAAAACAGCCTCAGAAAAGAGGAAATAAAGTTTAGAAAACTACACCTTGAAGCAATTTTGAAAAACTATTTGGAAACAAAGCATAACAATGAGTTTAAAATTAAAATCTGCTGGTAGTGTGTGGAATAGGTTCTGCTTCAAACAATGGAGTTTTAAATGAGGGTCAGTACTCAATTTAAAAACAACCAGAAGGATTTTCAGTACAAAATTATAATCATCAAAGGGCAGAGAGCATAAATAGAAAGAATGTAATGAAACATAAGCGAGAGGGCGAGAAAAGGGCACGTAGAAAGGGTGTTGGCTGTGTAGATGCTGATCCACAGCCATACTCAGAAAATGAGTTTTGTTTAGTTATGCTCCAAGTCAAACCAAGCTGAAGATTAAGGGCTTTGCCAGATCAGGGTCAAGCTGTGAACATGTCACTATAGCCCATGGAAAGCGTGACTAGCAAGCAAAAGAATGACTCCGGCTCCAGTGAATGAAAAAAAAATCATGTAAGCTGGGAATGAAGCTGTTAAAAATAAATGTACCTAAATGTACTTTTCACATAGCAAGTAGTCAACCTGTGGAACTCCTTGCCAGAGGATGTTGTGTAGACCAGAACTCGAACAGGGTTCATAAAAGAACTAGATAAATTCATGAAGGATAGGTCTATTAGTGAGGAAGGGTAGAAATGGTGTCCCTAGCCTCTGTTTGTCAGAAGCTGGAAATGGATGACAGGAAAGGGATCATTTGATTACTATCTATTGTGTTCACTCCCTCTGGGGCATCTGGCATTGGCCGCTGTTGGAAGACAGGACACTGGGCTAGATGGACCTTTGGTCTGACCCAACATGACTGTTCTTATGTTTTTATGTTCAATACTTACCTACAACAAACAATATCAAGGCCCTGATCCCTAAACAAATGTGTTGGGTTTTCTTCTTTTCCACACCTCATTTCTCTCCTGTTGATCTACCCCGTTCTACCAAGTTTCCGAACAAGTCCAAAAATGGTGGGAAAGGAACTATTGATGTAACTGGCCATTCTGATGGCCAAGCTTTGGATCGGAATGGGCATGCTTTGGATTGGCATTTCTGCCTCCTGTGGATTTGTAATCAGCTCTTCTTCTTCACTAACGGGTTTGAGAGCTAGGGGTGGGGAGAGCTGCTGGAAGAGAAGTATGTTCAAAAGAAAGTGGAATCAACTTCTTCCAGACAAATGAGAACTCTTTAAGACCCAGGCAGCAGAATTGTAGCAGTGAGGGGAAGAGGGAAGGAACCAGGAAACCAGGCTAGCTCACCAGATAGTTTAAATAATTACTGTCAGGAGATAGGACACCTAAGGGCATGGAGGGAAAAAAAGGGGATTGGGAAGGGCCCAGAGTGAACCGTGGGGCTTTGGAGCAGAAGGAGCAAAGGAGCATTGGGAATCTAAAGAGAGGATGAAATTATGGGCATCAGTGGCTTATTTCAAGGCTGTGCCTCTTTGTTCCCTCACAGAAATCTAGTGATTTCTCACCCCAATATGTGTAATGAAGGAACTTGGACTCAGTTGACTGGTCTGTGTTGAAGCCCAAGACACCCCATCTATACTGCTATTGTTATCCATGCTAGCTAGATGCTAGCTACAAGCATACCTTTATATACCCTCAGACTCTGGTTAGGAGCAGGAAACTCTGACTAGCATTACTAGGGTGTCAAGGACAACTAGGACCCATTACAGCTGCTGAGCTTAAGGTATTTCTTAATCCCTTAAAAACCCAAGGTGGGCTCCAACTAAACCCAAGACCTGAACACCCCTGACTTTGGCCTCTTAGGGTACGTATATGCTACAGAGAAGATCAAAGCTGCCGCTGTTGATCTTCCAGGGTTCGAATGAGCAGGTTTAGTGAAGACACGCTAATTCAAACTGAGAGGGGAGCTCTGGTTGATGCTGACTGGATTCCACAAAAAGTAAGGGAAGTCAAAGAGAGAGTGTTCTCCCTTCTACTTCCTGCAGTGCGGACAGCGCCAAAAGTCGAGTTAAGGCACTTCGACTTCAGCTACGCAATTAACGTAGCTGAAGTTGCGTATCCTAATTCAACCTTATCCCGTAGAGCAGGCATACCCTGAGGGCATCCTTTTGAAGGAGACAGGGCAAAAAATAAAGACATGAAAAGCCCAGACATTGTGATATACCCTTGACTAAGAAGAAGGGGATGAGTGGAACACTTGCCAGCAGTCAGAGGGCTGGCTCCTTCTCTCTTGTGCAAGAGCCTGAGTATACAAATGCCAGTGTGCACATGTCTATACATGAGTGGTCTCTTTTTGCACTGTTGTGGCTACTCTAAAATGCTGCTGAGTGGGAATAGGGGTATTTCCAAGAGGAGGAACAATAATGACCAGTTTGTGTTTCTTTAGGGCTACATTTGTACAGATACCATTCCTGTTGACTTCAGGAAGTACGTAAAGGCAGAATCTTAGCCCTTGGAATTAAGGGCAGTTGTGTAGCCCTCTGTCTGTTGTTGAAAACGGAGTGAACAGACATTACAGGGAGGAACGCGTTGAGTAAATAAATATTTTACATGTATTGTGATGATGATGCCAACTCATGCAATAAATTTTCCCCAAAATTGCCATCATCATCCAGACTTAATTTTCAACAACATCATGGCTTTTAGAATCTCCCTCTCCCCCCCCCCAAAATATGTGCACTGAAATCAAACCAATAACAGTGGATTACAGGAGTCTGAATGTAGATAATTAATGTCCCATGGAAGCTAGATTCTATGGATATTGTTCAGAAATGGTTCATTTCCTTAGCTAAATGGGGGAGGGGGAGGGCATAGAAAGAAAGCAGTAATTGAAAGTCGAGCCCATTTAAAATACCTTAGATCAGAATCGAAGAATTGAAGCTGTTTTTTCCACTGCAGAAATTATTTGGCCTTGAACCATCCCGAGCTTGCTTGATATTCTGCAATTGAAAAGGGTCTTTTGTGAGGATTTTTAAAAATAATTACTACAAAGCACTTCAAGTGGAATTCTGATTGTCGTCTATTCCTCATTTCATGCTTTCATGACATTCTTGTTCAAGGATGAATCTTTTATCAAATGTCTATTTTAGGTTACACCCTCTAGAACCTTATTATTTGCCTAAAAAAAATCCATTATGGGCAATAGCTTATTCTTTAAGCTTCCCCATTAGTCTAACTAAATTCATCAGAATAATTCCATTATTCATGCAAACTAGGTGCTGTCTTTCTTTATTTCTCTGAGCAAGTGGTTGAACTGATTTCAACATATATGCACTTCAGTCTTCTGAACACTGCACAGTGAAGATTTTTCAAGCTTTAAAGAACTATTTACTTGCCCATAAGTACACATATATTGCTTGTTCTTCAAACTGGCCCCTCAGATCACAAAATCCTTGCAAACCTACCTGGTTCCGAAAGAAGGACAAATTCACCTTCCAAGAAATACTTGTTATTAACAAAGCTATGCATTTTCCAGGTTCAGAGAGCCCTGCCTGAAAATAAGTGTCCAAAATTAGTGCTTATTTTCATGGGAGCAGCTCTCGTCAAGTGGTCAGTAGCCCAAGGTCTTGCCTTTTCAAGGGCAATTCATAAAACATACCCATAGAGATAAGAGATGGATAAGATGTAAGAGAGTCTAGTCCACCCCGTAACAGGATGGCTTGCTCAGCCTAGGGCCTTGTCTATCCTAAGTGCCCCCTCCCCTGCATCGATCTACTCTTTGCAACTTCAGCTATGCAAATAGCGTAGCTGAAGTTGACATACCATGGCATCTTCCACATGGTAAGATTGACAGGGGCTGCTCTCCCATCAACTCCAGCTACTCTTCTCCTCCTGATGGAATATCGGAGTCGATGGTAGAGCACTCAGAGATTGATTGATCATGTCTAAACAGATGTGATAAATCGACTGCTGGTGGATTGATTGCTGCAGCATCAATCCACGTGTAGTAGAGACAAGCGCTGAGGTTAACCCAACGCTGATTGTGGAATGAGCCACACCTGAGGGGAATCAGGTAATTCTCTATAAAGACCAGAAGTTGTTGCAGTGTTGCAGACTGGCCCTGTGCTTCCTGCAGCGTTTCAAAGTGGCAGCACTACATGGAGCCCATGGTCAGCGGGAGAGTCCCCAGCGACCCCAGGCTTTGAAAAGCCACATACTGCCTGGGGACAGCCAGGGACTCAGTACGCAGTGTTTCAAAGCGGCAGAAGCACGTGGAGCCAGGGTCTGGCCCCGGGCTCCAGGCAGCACTACAGTTTTGAAGCGCCCTCCCCCCTTACTGCCTCTTTCTGATAGAGAGGGGGAAGCAACTAGTCGACTAATGTGTCGACTATACAATAAGCATTTCCTTATCAGATCGTTGACTAGTCAACTGGTTGTTTACATCCCTAGTCCACTGACAATGTCTAAGATTTCCAAAGTGGTACATGCCGCCATCTGAAATTTTTTAGGGATCCACAAATAGAAAAAAAGGATGAAAAACACTACCCTAGGATATATTGCCCTGTAGACTATCACAGAGAATGGGAGGACAGACCCTAAGACTACATCTATACTTGCCACTCCAGAGATTGATCTTCTGGCATTCAATTTAGCCACTAAATCGAATGCTGAAGGTGCAGCTGGTCAACGCTGGTACTCCTCTCAGTCAGGAGGAGCAAGGGAAACCAATGGGAGCATTTGCTCCCATTGGCCTCCCACTGTGAAGATGGTGCCAAGCTTGGCTTAAGGAATGTCTACTCCAGCTATGTTATTTACGTAGCTGGAGCTACGTACCTTAAGCCAACCTTCCAGGTCTAGTATAGACTTGGCCTAATAGTGAGATTTGGGGATTTGTTCTTTGAAATCAATTAGAAGCTTTGGATAATCCCCCCCCCCCCCCCACACACACACACACACTTTCATTCATGTTTTTAATGAATCAGCTGGAGCTATGCTCCAGCAACTCCCCCCATGCCCACTTTCCGCAATCATGCCAGTGAATCAGTTTTAATGACCCCTATCTCCTTTAAAAAATAAATGTCAACATTGTGTGCACGAAGTATGCATGGAAATCAAGTTTTTTAATTCACAAAAGTTTTCAAGCCAGAAGGAGTTGTAAGCTTATCCAAGGCAGTGAGCAGAACCAATCCCATGTGACTTCTCTGGCCAATTACAGCAAAGCACGATGACAGACGCCGAATAGTCATAAACACTCCATTAATACCTTTGAAATGGTACTAAAAGGCTAAAAGAAATGCTCTCATTCAATCACAAGTTATTGGACTAGATGCAAGAATCGGTGAAATTCTATGGCCTAAAACATACTGTATCACAACTACTTCCCCTTCTGGTTTTAAAAATCCATGAATAAATTCAAGGAGATTGAGATCTGCTTATAGGGATTCCATGGGCAGAAAAGAAGATAACTTTAATGAATAAATTATTTGTTTTGAATCATTGAATTGCTCTAGACTCCTGGTAGCGGTTGTATCCAATATTAAACTGACATCACACTTAGTGTAAAACAGAATAAGTTATGGCATACTTTGGCATTAGGAGCACATGAGCTACTATTCTGCATTACGCTCAACTAACCCCCAACTGAGCCTGATCAAAAAACATTCATCTTTATTTACTAGTAACATTTCTAGGCAAGTTCAATCAATGTACTAGTGATTTACCAGAGGACTTCCAAAAATATAACAAAAAAGGCATACATAATATTTCCAATTCCTTTTAATGGATTACAGGACTTTTTTTATCTGTTAGTTGTAAGGACAATGTCATAGAATCTGATAGTTATTGGCGTTGTTATGAATTCAGTGTGGTCTAGGTGCTGCATGGAAGATTTATTGAGATCAGAATTTAATGTAGCAACAGATGAGATAATAACCTGGGGCATTTTGGATTCTGCTTTATGTGAATGCTTTCTTGAGTGGCTATAGACTAGTTTTGTCTCTTGGTCTTTGTACAAAATATGGAGAAGATTGATGCTGCGGTGGTCGATTTTCTGGCGTTAAATTTAGTGGGTCTAGCAAAGACCTACTAAATCAAATGCTGAGGGCGCTCCCGTCAACGCCGAAACTCCTACTCCACGCAAGGAGTAAGGGAAGTCGATGGGAGCATTTCTTCCATCGACTTCCCTCTGCAAAGATGGCACTGAAGGGTGGCTTAAGGTACCTTGACTCCAGTTACATTTTCTACATAGCTGGAATTTCGTGTCTTAAGCTGACCTTAGCTGTAGTATAGCCCTGGTTTGGTCCAGTAGTTAGATCATGGCTGGAGACTTGTCTAATGTGCTGAAACCATGATATAAACACAGCAATGGACTGATCCAGAGGGCAGATTATAATGTGTAAGGTTCTACAAAAGATCGTCTTTTTTGTACTGCGTTTGTATAGCAGCTAGCTTAATGGGCTCCTAGCCCCTGCCATGGGTTCCCAAGCACTATAATAAAATGATGATGATAATAATAATAATAATAAAAACAAATTTTGGAGCATAGGTGCTGGAACTGGGAGTGTGTGTGTGGGGCGGGGGGGGGGAGGTGCTGCAGCAGCCCCTGGCTTGAAGTGGTTTCCATTCTATACAGGGTTTACAGTGTACCCCCACTACTCACATAGTTCCAGTGCCCCTGATTTAGGGTATTTATTTTGCCTGTAATTAATAGAACTGGATGGATTTTTCCAGTTTGGGTGACATTGTTTCAGCTATTCCTGTTTCACAACCAGTTTATTAAGTAGTTGAATGTTTTGGAACATCTATAATCCAAAGGGGGAAGGAATGCAAGCCAAATTAGGGGAAAGAACAGGTTAAAGACTACTTAGCTAAGTTAGATACACTCAGGTCAGCAGGGCCTGATGAAATTAATCGCAGGGTATGTAAGGAACTAGGTGAAGCAATCTCTGAACTGCTGGCAATTGTCTTCGAGAACACACAGAGGATGGCTCAGGTCCCAAGGAACTGGAGAAGGGCAAACACCTTGCCTGCCTTTAACACTGAAAACAGTAGGGATCCAGGGAGTTATTGAGCAGTCAGCCTGTCTGTGATACATAGAAAGATACTGGAACAAATGATTGAACAATCAGTTTGTAAACACCTAGAGCAGGGGTTCCCAACCTGGGGTACGCGTATCCCCAGGGGATACAAGAAGCTTGTCAAGGGGGTACGGGGAATATTTGGTAAATAACTAGATTATCCTAATTTAAATATTCCAAAAGTAGTTGTGTTAGTGAAAAAAGTTGTGGATTCTAGAGTCTAGAATTTATTTCCTTTCATATTGAATAGGGGGTACGGGAAGGTTTACTAAAAGCCAAGGGATTATGGGGACCAAAAAAGGTTGGGAACCCCTGACCTAGAGGATAAGAAAGTTTTAGAGAATAGCCAGCCTGGATTTTTGAAGAACAACCTAATTTCCTCCTTTGCGTAGGGCTACTGCCCTGTTGGATAGGTGTGAAGCAGTGGAACACATTGTGACTCACTGCTGTGGCGCCTCCTGCTGGTCACTTGGGAATCAGCTCGTTCTAGCCCTGGCACGTCCTCTTACCGTTGAAGTCTCACTTGTGATTACCTGTCTCTCTGTTTTTCACTGCCTTGTATCAGGGCCTGTGTCCCTCCCAGGACGCAGTGCCCTTCCCTCTGGGTACTGCCCTGCTGCAATGGCCCCACACACTGGGTCCTCCCCCTCGGGGAACTCCCACCCCATAAATACCCACCTTGCCTCAGTGACCTGCCAGTCATCATTTGCCCCTGCCTCAGGGGCAAACTGCAGTCAGAAATGACCACTTATCATAGGCAAGGGGGTGTGGACCAGCTGCTTTCTCCCGCCCTGGCTGCTCTTCTGTAGCTCTAGTACCTCCTGAGCACCTGTCACTAGGCCTGATCCTGGGATTTATTCAGGCCTGAGCTCCCCTGGCTCGCCCTGCCTTTCCCCAGCTCTACTCTGTCCATGGTACCCTGTGGTAACAGGCAGCTAAGTCCCTCTGCCTCCAGATCTGGAGCAAAAGTGTACCCCTCTCCTCCAGGAGCCCGTTTTATAAGAGCCTAGCTGGGCCCTGATTGACTGTTGCTAGCCCACCTCTGATTGGCTCCCGTGACAGCTGTCTCCCAGGGCTGGTTTTAACCCCTTTCTTGCTGGAGTAAGGTGGCCATCCCACCACAAGCAGAAGACGTGATATATTTTGACGTTTAGTAAGGCTTTTGACACAGTCATAGAATCATAGAATACTAGGACAGGAAGGGACCTCGAGAGGTCATCGAGTCCAGTCCCCTGCCCCCATGGCAGGACCAAATACTGTCTAGACCATCCCTGATAGACATTTATCCAACCTACTCTTAAATATCTCCAGAGATGGGGATTCCACAACCTCCCTGGGCAATTTATTCCAGTGTTTGACTATCCTGACAGTTAGGAACTTTTTCCTAATGTCCAACCTAAACCTCCCTTCCTGCAGTTTAAAGAACTTTCGCTTATTAGTTTTAAGCCTGCTACCCATTCATTTCATTTGGTGTCCTCTAGTCCTTCTATTATGGGAACTAATGAAGAACTTTTCTTTATTCACCCTCTCCATACCACTCATGATTTTATATACCTCTATCATATCCCCCCTCAGTCTCCTCTTTTCTAAGCTGAAAAATCCCAGTCTCTTTATCCTCTCTTCATATGGGACCTGTTCCAAACCCCTGATCATTTTAGTTGCCCTTTTCTGAACCCTTTCCAAGGCCAAAATATCTTTTTTGAGGTGAGGAGACCACATCTGTACACAGTACTGAAGATATGGCGTACCATAGTTTGATACTTCCCCTCCTCCTTCTTCCCCTGGCTTCCCCCTTCCAGCTCCCTCCTCCCAGGTTTCCCCCTCCCCTCTCTCTTCCCCTCTCCCACCTCCTTTTTTTACATCAGGAAGGGGAGCTAGGGAGGGGTAAGTGGAAAGAGGAGAGGGAAGCATGGGGCACGAGCCCCCAATGGGGAGGACTGGGGTGGCGCTGCAGGCTCCTTGGGGTGGAAGCTCTCCTGCAGGGCCTCCTGGATCCTGACAGCCCCCCGATTGACCCCCCCCTCTCTCCGGATGGCAGCCTCCGGCAAGTGCAACCGGGCTGATGGCCGAGTGCTGTGATGTGCCAAGTGTGGGCACTCAGGGCACTCCAAGACAGGACTTCTTTGCTGTCCTTCATCGAGTTGGACAAGCAAGCAGGGAACCCTGAGAACTGTCTGTCCGGGGTGGGCATGGGGTCCCTTTAAGCACAGCCCTTGGCTAGCCTGAGGCAGCAGCTCCACACTCTAAGTCCTAACCTGATGCCCTGCTGGCACTGGTTCCGGCCAGCCTTAACTTCTTTTCAGGGTCCACTCAATGTGGACATGCTATTTCGAATTAGCAAAATGCTAATTTGAATTAGTTTTTAGGTCTAGATGCACTAATTCGAATTAGCTTATTTCGAATTAATTAATTCGAATTAAGTTAGTTTGAATTAGTGCTGTAGTGTAGACATACCCTTAGTCCGCATCTACCCAGCAGGCAGTTATTTCGAGATAATGTCGAAATACTATCAAGCTGGAGGACTTCTTACTCTGACTCCTGTAACCCTCATCGTACAAGGAGTAAGGGAAGTGGGAGGGAGAGTGCTCTATTTTGAAATAAGTGCTGGGTAGACACTCCCGATTTCAAAATAAGATATTTTGAAATAAGCTACGCAATTGACATAGCTCAATTTGCATAGCTTATTTCGAGTTAAGCCCTGCTATGCAGATGCACCCTCACAGATGTATTTGAGCAGAAGCTTTTGTGGACAAAACCCACTGTCAGATGCAAGAGATATGTTAAGTTTAACTGGTTAACTGATTAAACGGGGCGGACAGGGGCTGGTTTAGAGTCGACCCCGCCTTGCTATGGCTTCTCCGGCTGGGATATTCTCTATTAACATGGCCATTTTTGGTGTTGTTTCGTAAGTGTCATATTTGTAAGGTTTATGAGACGTGTTTTGGGCCAGTAGGAGTAGCCCAGGGTAGCCCTCTGAGTGACTTGCCATCTCAGCTGTTATTCAGCTGGATTTGCGTCACTAAACTGTATGTGCATACAGCAGTGAATGAATACATGAGCTTGTTCACTAGACTCCCATCTCTTAGTGACCTGCTCATGACAGCACTAATTAAGAAACAGTTGACTCTCTCTTTCAAAGTGAAAATGCTGTCAGCAGGCAAGAGGAGAAATATCTTTTCCCTGGTAGACAGGTGGTTAGCAGGACAACTGCTGGACAAAACCTGGAGGAGAACACAAAGCAGACAGACGGCCTCTTTACATAAAATGAGACACAGATCTTTGAAATGCAAAAGTTACGCAGCGGTCACCTTCTGCAAAGAAGGGCAGGAAAATGCCTTTAAGACAGAACCAAATCACACTTCTCTGATTTTTCTAAGGCAGCTTAAGGCTCTTTTGATCTCACTGAGGTATTTATTATCAGAGTCTATTTGTTACGAATTGTGGCGTTGTGGAGAGCCAAAGTGAATTAACTTTGTACGAAAGGCTTTGTAGCAGAAAGCCTTGTGGCTTTGTAGCGTATAGTGCCTTGCAATACAAGCTCTCCTCAGAAGGGGTAAAAAGGAAGTAGGACCATAAACTTGGGAAGAGTCACACCTCCTTAACAAAGCCTCAGAAGCACCCAGTATGGAAACAATGCAGCTTTGGCTAATCCATTTATAAAGGTGTAATCAGCAAATTAGCTTTTGGTGCCAGTCACAGAAGTGGCTTTTTTTAAGACATTGTTTCTCAACTACTGGCTGTGGTCGGATTCCCTTCATCCCGGTTTTCACACCCACACACCATCTCCTTTCAACCCACCATGGATCCACAGTAAAACTGGGGATTGTGGTGACTTCACGCTCTAGAAGCACTGACTATTGGGCAGGGAACGCAGGGCAAAATTCTCCCCTTGAATCCGCATTGGTTCAGTGACTAGGATGCAGCAAGCTCATACCACACACGTGTGCACATGTAATGCCAACAGGCGGAACCAAGTCTGGGACCTCTGGAGCTTAGTGCATGGGCCTTTATGGCAGGAGTGGGGAACATACAGCCCAGGGGACCCCGGCTTGTCTGGATCCAGCCCCTGAGACTCCTGAATCCTCCCTCCCTCCTGCCTAGACCCCGCACCCCAAGCCCATTTCTCGGCAGCTCCCTCCCACACACTGAACCCCTCATTTTTGACCCAGCTCCAGAGCCTACTGGGGGGCTACAAAATCTACTGACTGAGGGCCCCCTAGGCTCTGGTGTGCAAGGGCAATGTGTGGGGGTGTCTTTCTCCTCAGTCTGAGGTCACATTAGTGACTTTTATGTTTTGGCTTCTCTTTTTGATTTTTTGTGGGTCAGCAGCCCCTGACCCAAAAAAGGTTCCACACCCCTGCTCTGCAGCTTCAATTAAAGTCCAGCTGGCTCTCAGCTAAGGCACAGAGCAAACTCATTCTCGCTCAATGTTGCTACGTCTAGACTGCAGGCTTCTTTCGGAAGAAGCTTTTCCGGAAGAGATCTTCTGGAAAAGCTTCTTTCAAAAGAGAGCATCAGAGAGGTAGCCTTGTTAGTCTGCATCTGCAAAAGCAACAAGGAGTCCTGTGGCACCTTACAGACAGATGGTACGTCTACACTAGCCCCCTAGTTCGAACTAGGGAGGCTAATGAGGGCGACCGAAATTGCTAATGAAGTGCGGGATTTAAATATCCCGCGCTTGATTAGCATATTTCCGGCCGGTCGCCATTTTGGAAACTGACTAGCCCAAAGTAACTGCCCACGTCTACACGCGGCAGAGAAGCGGGATTCCAAGATAAGTCCCTTAGTTCGAATTAACTGTTAAACCTCATTCCATATTTAAATCCCGTGCTTCATTTGCAATTTCGGTCACCCTCATTAGCCTCCCTAGTTCGAACTAGGGGGTTAGTGTAGACGTACCCTAACAGATTTATTGGAGCATACGCTTATGCTCCAATAAATCTGTTAGTTTGTAAAGTGCCACAGGACTCCTTGTCGCTTTTTCAAAACAGACCGTCTACACAGCAAAAGCACAACGAAAAAGTGATGTGCTTTTTCGAAAGATAGCGTCCACATTGATTGGACACTATCTCACATTTCAATTGTGATTACTGTGGACGGAGTGGCCACCAGGGCACCTGTGCTTTTTCCTGGAGGCCTCTTCTATTGAAAAAACACTCTCTTCCGCGTCCACACACACCTTTTTCCAAAAGCTTTTTTGGAAAAAGGCTTCTTCCTTGTAGAATGAGGTTTACTGCCATCGGAAAAACCTCTCCATTCTTTCAACTTTCTGTTGAAAGAACACAGTAGCAGTGTGGATGTTTTTCTGGTGAAAATGTGCAGCTTAGACATACTCTGTAAGTGGTCTAAGTGCCACTACAATGGACAGTACCCCACACCCAGCAGGTGTGTGGGCTACACATGCACACTCACGTTTTTTAACTATCTGCGTGGTGTTCCTTAGACTGTGTGGGCAACCCCTCTTATCTCTGCCACACACATCTCTGCACAGAACTTCAATGAAAGTTCCGGAAAGCTGGCCAAAAATGCCCTTGAGAGCTGCAGTGTGGACCAGGAGGAGAGTCTGGCATGTGTCTGGCACAAAGCCTCCCACTAAAAAACAATTGAGAAATAGTAACTCAATATCACTTGGGCAAGTCTCCAGCTGCAAGAGGTGAAGCCATCAACTCCAGTGCCTACGTCATGGGATGCAGGAGACATAGAATCATAGAACACTAGAACTGGAAGGGATCTTGAGAGGTCATCGAGTCCAGTCCCCTGCCCTCATGGCAGGACCAAGCACTGTCTAGATCACTGTTTCTCAACCAGTGGTACGGCTACCCTTAGGGGTACTTGAGAGAAGTCTGGGGGGGACGTCAACACAACTGAAATTTGGAGACAATTGAGTTTTTGTTTTAAGTTTTACAGCGCTTTATTATTTTTGTACTTTTTACACCCAAAAATGTCATCACCCGCCCAGCTACGATTAAGTTGTTGAAACAAATGTGTTGCAATGGTAGAAAAAAAATGTGTCTGAAAACTGTAGGTCCTGGCGGCACTTATAATTTTTTTAAAGGGGTGCTTTATTAAAAAAAAGGATGAGAAACACTGATCTAGATCATCCCTGACAGGTGTCTGTCTAACCTGCTCTTAAATATCTCCAGTGATGGAGATTCCACAACCTCCCTAGGCAACTTATTCCAGTGTTTAACCACCCTGACAGACAGGAAGTTTTTCCTGATGTCCAACCTAAACCTCCCTTGCTGCGATTTAAGCCCATTGCTTCTTGTCCTATCCTCAGAGGCCAAGGAAAACAATTTTTCTCCCTCCTCCTTATAACACCCTTTTAGATACTGTATCAGTTTCCCCCAGCTCTGTTATTGGCCTTCTGCAATTCATTCCATCTCTGTGTGCATCTGTTTTCCCTTCCGGGTCCATCGTCTCTATTTAGATTGCAAACTCTTCCTGGCGGGTACTGTCTCTCATGACACGTATGTACAATGAAGGTCTCCAGGTGCTAATGTAATATAACCAACCTCTAAACCAGTGTTTCCCAAAATGGTCCATGAAACCACTCTGAGAAACCTGCTAACTGGACACACCAGTGTGTTTATTTACCAGCGCTGCAACCACAGTGCCTCGCAGCTCCCATTGGCTCTGATTTGCCATTTGCAGTCCAAGGGAGCCGCCTGAAGTGGTGTGAGCCAGACCACCACTTCCTGCCGCTGCCCTTGGCTGCAAATGGTGAACTGGGCCCATGCGCACAGCTCTGTGGCCTTGGCACCAGTAAATAAACACACCTGGGCGGCCAGTTCAGAGGTTTCTCAAAGTGGTTTCACAGACCACTTTGCGCAACCCTGCTCTAAACAATATTAAACACCATTAGGATCTTAAATGAGTTTGATCCATGCTATTAGCTGATTCATGCTTTTAACACACTCGTTAATAAATTTTTAAAAAGCTTTTAAAAACGAGTGGTCCTGTAGCACCTTAAAGACTAACAAATAAATATATGTAGTATCATGCGCTTTCGTGGGCACAACCCACTTCTTCAAATGAGTGGAGCTCTGAGACTAATTAATAAATGTCGGTCCAGATTCTGCTCTGACTTATACCACTGTAAATCTGGAGTGCTATCCATGGCCTGCATGGGGTTATGCCAGATTTATACTGGAGGAGAATCTGGATCATCATCTCTGTTATTTGGACCATGGATGCAAAATTCTTCCATTAGCTCACCAGATGGGCCCCTCGCTGCTCTTTAAAATGGCACAGGCGTGACCGCATTCTTTGCATTTTTTCATTTAGTTTACAACACATTGTTATTGGAATAGTGGTTATTTCTTCAGACCCTGCTCCGAAATGTGAAATACAAAGTGATTACATATTTGCACTTGACAACTATGCAGAAGCATCTTAAGTGAAATATTTCCTATTCACTGCCTCCTGCTGTGTTAGAATGCGGGGGGCAGATGAGAGACAGGAGTGGGGAGAGAGTTAGTGTAAGCAATTGTTAAACTAGGAACAGGGTCCCAATCAGTGATCCCTGTAAACTGGGCTCTTGTGCCTCCTCTCAGAAGAGATTCAAATGTGCCCAGCTGATTAGCAGAGCACCCACAGCTAGGTAATGTGTTCCTATTGGTGGTGCACATTCGCACCTGCCTCGGTGCACGTAAAATACATATTCTGCACATGGATGGAAAAAATCCACACATGGGTGGAAAAGATTAGTGGGAACATTGATCCCACTACATCTTGTATATCTCGAGGGGGTGGGGGTTTCAACAGAGCCTAAAGGAGTTCAGCACTTAGGCTTGTCTATACTTACCAAATCAACACTCCAGAGATCTTCCAGGGTTTGATTTAGTAAGGACCTGCTAAATTAAATGCTAAGGATGCCCCCATCGACCTCGGTACTCTTTGGAGTAGTGAAGAGTAATGGAAGTCGAAGGGAGAGTGTCTCCTGTCAACCTCCTGCTGTGGGGCTGCCCCAAAAAATCGATGTAAGGCACATCGACTCCAGCTACTCAATTCTTATAGCTGGAGTTGTGTTTCTTACATTGAATTTCTCCCCGAGTGTAAACCTGGCCTTACGCCCAGATCCTCCAAAGTATTTAAAAGATGCTGCATGAGTGCTGCAAAAAATGAGCTGCTCAAAAAATGAGGAGTAACATTAGTTCGAACTAAGGCGTTTGATTCGAACTAATGCGTCCAGGAGCGCACTTCCTGGTTTGAATCAGCTGTTGAGTGGAATAACGCGTGGGAGAGATTATGCTAATGAATCACGGGATATTTAAATCCCCGCTTCATTAGCAATTTTGGTTGGCTACATTTGCATCCCTAGCTCAAACTAGGGAGCAAGTGTAGACGTACCCTTATTCAATTAACCGATATTTAACATCCCTACTTGAGAACTGTTATGGCCTCCAAAAGGTGGAAGGCCTGAAGTGATGGAAAAAGCTTTTGTAGCATGGTCCCTCATGGCACTCCCTCTCTCCCCCGCCTTTCCCCCAACCCAACCCAAGAAGTTCTCCAATTTTTAGAAAACAAAAAAACAGCTTTGACATTTTAACATGCTATTGTCTTGGCATGTCTTGCACTGGGATTAACCAGGGCGTGTCCAGTGAGTTTCTGTGGTCTGTAGCATCCCTCTCACAATATACTGACGTTCAGTTTGGAAGACTAACATGTTGTGTTCTTGAAATGCCACAAGATTTTTTTTCCGTGCTCCTGCAGAAAAAGAAAAATTTGAGACAATAAACCTCTGTGTCTTGTCCTATTCCAGGCCCGTCTGCCTGTACTGGCTGCCGTACCCCTAGAGCAGTGGTCACTAATCAGTGGATTGGTAATCTTGGTAGATCCTGGAGCCTCTGACAGGTGATCCTGACTGGTTCCCTGACAAGGCAGAAGGCAGGACAGGAGGCATCCCCCTCCCCCTTGTCCTACCTTCTGCCTTGGCACTGCCCCCTGGGAACCTTCCTGCTTGCTGTGCAGGATGGGGAAAGCAGAAGGCGGGGGGGCACGCTGATGTCAGAGTTTTCCCTTCTTCTGCCTCTGTACCCCATCTCCAAGGGAGCCTCCGTGGGCCACTGGGCAAGGTGTGGCAAGAACCTGGCTCTATACTCCTGGAAGGGGTGGGGCCTCAGGTGGAAGGGGCGGGGACAGGGGTAGGGGCAGGACAGCCAGCTCTCCACTCTGCCTGGAGCACAGCACACCCCAGCTCTCATGGGGTGTGCATGGCACAGTGCTCTGGCAGAAATCGAAAGGGCCCAGGAGCCTTTGAATCGCCAGACCCTTGGGCAATTGCCCTCTTTGCCCCCCTCCATTGGCAGGCCTGCCCATCTTCACAGAGTGAGCAGGGCGGAGCCTCAGGGAAGGGGTGGGGCAGGGCGGTGCCTCAAAGAAGGGGCAGGGAAGGAGGCGGGGCAAGGGTATTTGGGTCTGAGAGAGATCCTAAATTGCCATAAATTCAAAAAGTGATCGTGTGCTTTAAAAGACTGGCGACCGCTGCTCTGGAGCTCACCCATGCCGCTGCAGGCGTCTGGACCAATGTACCTTCATGGACCAAACCAAGAGGAAGCGCTTCCAAGATCAACTTATGGCTGAAATTCTGGTCAAGGCCCACAAGTAGGTCCAGCCCCAAAAGCCTGAGGACTGATGGTTAGAGGAAAGGCTCAGCCTGAGAACAAGGGGACAGGCACTGGGTTTGCAGTTCCCAGATCAGGAACGGTGGCCAGGAGAGCAGGACAGAGCTGAGCAGAAAGAACTTTCTGAGCAGCTGACCCCCACTAATGGCTGCGACTGTACCAGCTCCTGCTGCACCACTTGGGGATCTCACGGCCTTGCCGGTGGTGGGAAGCTGTAAGCGCTGCACTTTTGGAAGGGGCAGGGCCTTGGGCAGAAGGGGGCGGGGCCATGGCAGCCTGGAGCACACCATGACAGCCCCCTCCCCCTCCTGCCCTTAGTGCTGCCTGGAGCACTCCAGAGGCAATTTAAAGGCAACTGATGCGGTACAAGAGTCCCAGGCCCTTTAGAATCACTGAGCCCTGGGACAGTTCCCTCTTTGCCCCCCTCATGTTAGTGGGCATGGGCATCGCTGACATCGCAGCCTGAGTCCCCTGTGCGGTACCCTGGGATGCAGTCCAGAAACAGCGAGGAAAACTCCAGAGCAGCTTGGCCCGTAAGGGGCCAGGAAAGGCAACTTTGCCCCATGCAGCCTTTCATGTTGACCTCCTCTGTGGATGCCCCCACCTTCCCTCCCGGTGTCAAATGTGCAGAAATGGGGAAGGAAGGGAAAGGAAAAGGCCAAGGGACGTGCAAAGACAGGAGGTATCTGCCTTGTACATGGTTTCCCTGTGTGCACTTGTTGCTGCTACGTCTGATAGCCTCAAAAGACTCTGCCACCCCTTTACCTCCCGTCACATTTCTAACATCCAACCTATAGCAACCCGCTTCTGGACTGGGACGGCTGTCCTAGTGTGTAAGTCTTTAAGTGGGTGTGTCAGGGTAAGTTGCTCACAAAGCTCGAGAACCATAGCTTTCTTCACGCTAAACATCTGGACTCACTGCTGGTCCTCCCAGGTCTTCATGAAGAGCCAGTCCCACCAGACTGCACTTGTGACCCTGCTCCAGAAGTGCCGGTATGCACAGGAGGCATTGGCGACTGTACCGACTGTCTCAAAAAGCACCAGCCAGTTCAAGTCTGCCGTGCCTGTGTTCTCCTCATCCTCTTCCTCCTGCTCCATCGTAAACTCTGTGTCAGTTGCAATTGGTCGGTCAGAAACGGCACTGACATGTCCACCAGCATCTCCTTAGAAGCTCTGCCCATTTCCGGACACAGGAGTGAAAGTGCAAGCAAGAGAAGTTCTTTACTCATTCAGGACTCCAGGTGTGGACTTACCATGGATTTAGATTGGCATTATGATATGTGCTTTCTTATTATCACCCTTTCCTAATGGTTCCTAACATTCTCTTTGCTTGTTTGACTGCTGCTCACAGTGAGTGGATATTTTCAGAGAACTACCACAATAACTCCAAGATCCTTTACTTGAGTAGTAGCAGCTAATTTAGACCTTTAGACCCCATCATTCGACAGACAGACAGATAGATGTGTGTGGGGGGATGGATAGCTAGCTAGCTAGCTAGCTAGCTAGCTAGCTAGCTAGATAGATAGAACTATTTTTTACTTTACATTTATCAACATTGAATCTCATCTGCCATTTTGTTACCCGGTCATCCAATTCTGTGAGATCCCTTTGCAACTCTTCCTCATCTGCTTTGGACTCAGCTAGTTTGGAAACACACTGGAAAATTTTATGCCTTCTTTAGCCCAAGTGAATTTAATGGCCTACCCGTGTGAGTCAACACTACTCCCATTCGTAAGGATTGTAGAAGCAAGCCCCAGGCTGCTAAAAATGACGGTTAATCAGAGGAAGCAGATTGCTTTAACTTTGTAATGACACCTCCCCTACCCTGGTGAGAGAGACTTCATCTGAAATACCCATTCTCCGGGTAGCTAAATACCAGAACGATGTCAACACATTGGACAAGATTCAGAGAAGAGCAATAAAAATGATGAAAGGGCTGGATTGATTTCTGAAGAAGGATTAAAAGAGCTACATATGTTTAGCTTGGCTGACTGATGACTAAGGGTGGGATCTAATAACCATCTGCAAGTATGTGAAGGTGTAAATACTAAAGAAAGAGAGGAATTATTGAGAATGATTCCGGATGGCGCAGCGTGGGGGCGGGGTATAGTGAGAAGTAATTGGATTAAATAAAGGCAAGGTCCTTTGCGGCTGAATAGCTGGAAAAAGTCTTCCTGGGTACATCTATTTCATTGTAGAATAGTCTCCTAAGAGAAGTAATGGAAGTCTCCTGACTTGAGTCATTGCAAACTAGACAAGAGGACCCAGCACTGAGGAATGTAACGCAGGGAAGAGACACAGGAGATTTCCGGGTTTAATTTCTGTGCTTCCAAACATGCCATAAAAGACTATTTAGAACATTTGTAGCCAGTAATTAAATGACTCTTTGATGTGGGGAAAAATAAGGAGGGGGAGGAATCATAATTGTACAAATTATCTACATGCAAAAATTAAGAGCCAAGAAATAGAAACCGTTCAACAAAGCTTCTCAAGGAAAATCATTACTGAACCCTTAAAGATTGTCATGAAATCCCTTTTCATGCAGCATAATATAACTGACCTTGTGCATATGATACTGCTTATGAGTCACAATCTCTCCTCCCTTCATGACTAACAGTGGCTCAGGATTTAGTAGGAATCAAAACAAAGCAATTAGCAGGTTTCTTGTTGCCCTAATAGCCTATTATTTGTACGACACTTTCTCCAAGAATGATTTATTTTTTTAAAAAGTTTTCTCCATCCTTAATTGTGAAAGAAAAAAAAATCACAGCAATAATATGAAGAGCGCAACTCCACGTTACAAACAAGAACCATATGGTGACTTATCATGGGAAATATGTAAATACAAGGCTGAGCTGATCTGGAGCACATGTTGTTAGTCATGAAGCAGCTATTTAAAATTCCACGGCTGGATCATTAGCTTCACAGTATCCTTTGTAGAAGACAACAGAGGGCAAGTAATAAGAGTGGGCCTTGGAAGCATTCTCCTCCAAAGACATTGCATTTAACTGAGGATCAGGAGTACACGTGATGATGGGAGCACCCTCTGAGTTCGATTTAGTGGGTCTTTAACAGAGCCACTAAATCAAACTCTGGAAGATCGATCGCGGCAGTGTCAATCCTGACATAGCCTGAGTAGAGTCTGAGAGGCAGGATGATCCAGTGGTTAGAGCAGTAACCTTTGACTTGGGACATGGGTTCATATCCCTGTTCTATACTTTAGATTTGCTTATGCCATATTTCCCCATCTTTTAAATGGGGATAATAATACATCCCTACTTCAAGGGGGATTGTGAAGAGAAATGCACTACAGATGCTGAGTCACTTGGGTGCTGTGGCAATGGGACCTGTGCTGGCTGATCAATAAAACCTTTCCCCGTTAGCTCACAGCTAGCTTCTTTGGGGACAAAACGACACTCTGCAGGCGCTAAACGGCACCATTGTCAGCTGCCTCAGCCAAGGAAAGGGGCGTGAGAGATGATGCTGCCCTTCACACCCAGAGACGAGGTCCAGGCTGAGACATATTAGGCGAGCAGTGTGAGGGTGTCACATTACCGAATTAGAGGGAAGCAGCCAGGTCGCTGCTGCACCCCTAGGTGGGGTTGTTGGCCCCAGAAAATGATATAAAAGGGAGCCATGTGGGGTATTGAATGGGAGTTTATTGTTTGCTGATCCTGTGTACACTATTTATGTGAGTGTATAATGTCTGTGTGTGTAGGTAGGAATCTGTAATCTGCGTGGAAGCTGAATATTTCTCTGAATGTGGTTAAGCATTGCTATGGACAGGCTGATTAGCCAGGCCCTGTAGGACAATGGCACTTGATGGGCCAAGGACACACCCAAAGAATGGGGGCTGTCACCTGAGAGCAGCCAGCAGGAAACACAGAGATTGGCCTCTGACCAGGTGACCTGCTGCATACAAGAAGAGGCCAGGAAGGAGGTATAAAGAGGCCATGTGGTCGATGCCATTTTTGTTTTCAGCTCAGCACTTCATCCCAGAGGCAGCATTGCAGGGATTGAAGGGCCCGAAAGACCTGTGGACCCATCCTGATCTTAGGATGCGCAATAAGAACTTTTAAACCAGCAGCTGCAACATCTCTGCTAAAGCCTGCATCGAGAACTGGGAGATTCGGTGCATGTAACGTACTGTACTTTAATAACCTTACTCTCATGCTTTTCTTTCTTGTGATAATAAACCTTTAGATATAGATTCTAAAGGATTGGCCCAGCGTGATTTGTGGGTAAGATCCAGAGGGTAAATTGACCAGGGATCTGTGGCTGGTTTCTCGGAACCGGACAGGACTTGTTCGGGGTAGGTGGGATTGGGTGTTAGGACCCCTCACCTGTGTATGAGGCCCGGGGCCATCTGGGGCACGGATATTGCTGGGGTGTCGGAGGGGTTTTGCTCGTGAGGCTTCAGGCAGGCTGCTGGAGCGCTCGGTGGGACTGGTTTGTGGCCGGTTTGGAAAGGTCACCAGTCTGGGGGCGGTAAGGAGCCCAGGATTTGAGCAATTCACCCTGAGCGGACACCCTCAGCTGTGCCCAGACACGGCCCAGTCCATCACAGAGGGCACTTATGTTGTGTCTGCCCCCTGCGTAAACTCAGGCAGCCTGTCTCCAGATCTATCCGTCTAGCACAGTGGTCATCAGCCAATAGATCAGTATCAATTATTAGATTGCGGAGCTTCTGAGAGGGGATCCTGACTGGTTTGGCTGGGAGGCTGGCATGTCAGTTGCCCTTCCCTCCACTTCTGGGCTGCTCCTGCCCTCTGCCTAGGAACTGCCCCCTGGGAGCCTCCTGCTTGCTGTGCCGAGTGGGGGAGGCAGAAAAGAGAGGCACTGATGTCAGGGTTTATCCCTCTCACCACCCCATACTCCATTTCCATAGAATGAGCAGGGCGGGGCCTTGGAGAAAGGGTGGGACAGGGCGGGGCATTGAAGAAGGGGCGGGGAAGGAGGCGGGGCAAGAGTATTTGGGTCTGAGGTAGATCTTGAACTGACTCAAATTCAGAAAGTGATCTTGGGCTTAAACAGGTTGGAGGCCACTGGCCTAGCAACTCTCCCCAGCACTGAATTCCCTTTTGAAAGAATTCGGGGCAGTTCAGATCTTACAGCCTGTAAACAGACTGCCGTGAGGCAGGAGAGAAATCTGTGTTGGAGGCTGGGGAGATATGCTGTGTGACAGGCTGTGGTAAAGTGATTCACAGTCATTAAAAAAAAAAACCAAACTCATATTGGTTGTTTTCAGACTTTTTTCACCAAATCAAAATGTGAATGCGACTCACTTGGGCACGGAGACTCCCAGGCATTTAGGCCCCTAACACTCATTGATTTCCAAGGGGGAGTCAGGCACCTTGTGAGGCTCTGCGCCTTGATCCAAAGACTAAGTAATTAGAACCTCTCTTTCTCCCTGCTAACAGGACACAAAGTTGAGGGAGAGGCAAATTACAGCCAACAGCGCAAACCTCAGAGAGGGATATCAAAGCAGTCGCTCTAACATGTTGGTCCCCTGAAGGCACTCAGCCAATGACCCCCTCGTGATCCCACTCACCTCACTATCAAGGAAGTGGAGCTATTAAAGTTAGCACGCCAAGTTCAGTCGTGCTATAAGGGCGTAACTGGATAATCTCCCTGGGCTCCAAGCACGGAGCCTCATGCTGGTTGAGTGCTAGCTCCATGTCCTAGCACTTTCTCCACCATCTTGAGTGGAAGGCAGATGGCCCTCTGTTGTGGCACCAGGAGTGTAAGCCCAAGGCAGGGCTCGCTCCGCTCTCTGCTTTTCCCTACGCACCTCTTGGAGTTCTGCAAAGAAATCCAGCTATCCATTAATACAGCACGGGGCTTCCTGCGCGATTGCAGGCCCTCAGCGTGGCCTCAAGACTTTTGGTTTGGTTTTGCAGTATTTGGGGGAGGGGGATCCTTGCTGACATGTCCTCCCTGTCTCTGTCAACAGCTCCTTCTTGCAGCATGGATAATAGCCTTGTCTTACATTGCAAACATCATTGAAAAAAATGTGAAATTTCACCTGTTCTTCCTTATCTGTGGAGACCTGCAGAGGAGCCATCATACAAAGCCTCTTTGCTGGTGTTTGGGCTGTCAAGGGAACGGTCTAGTGAGTGTGCACTGCGCTGGGCTTCTTGATAGACAATCCCTGTCTCACAGTCTTTTCCTTCCAAATGAGGAGATCTTATCACCACTTATTCAGTGATCATAGGAGAAGAGAGGTGCTGAAATGTAATCGTTATGGAACATTATAGGGCCACGATACGGTGGGTGCATAATTGGCTGGATAACCGTAGTCAGAGAGTTGTTGTTAACGGTGCTAAATCCTGCTGGAAAGGGATAACAAGCAGAGTTCCGCAAGGTTCTGTTTTGGGACCCGTACTGTTCAAAATCTTCATCAATGATGTAGATATTGGGATAGAGAGTATGCTTATTAAGTTTGCAGATGATACCAAACTGGGTGGGGTTACAACTTCTTTGGAGGGTAGGGACATAATTCAAAATGACCTTAGCAAGTTAGAGAAATGGTCAGAGGTAAACAGGATGAAGTTTAATAAAGAGAAATGCAAAGTGCTCCACTTAGGAAGGAACAATCAGTTCCATACATACAAGATGGGAAGCGACTGTCTAGGAAGGAGCATGGCGGAAAGGGATCTAGGGGTCATAGTGGACCACAAGTTGAATATGAGTCAACAGTGTGATGCTGTTGCAAAAAAGCAAATATGATTCTAGGTTGTATCAACAGGTGTGTTGTAAGCAAAACTCGTGAAGTCATTCTGCCGCTCTACTCTGCTTTAGTTAGGCCTCAGCTGGAGTACTGTGTCCAGTTCTGGGCGCCACATTTCAAGAAAGATGTGGAGAAATTGGAAAGGGTACAGAGAAGAGCGACAAGAATGATTAAAGGTCTAGAGAACATGACCTATGAAGCCAGGCTTCATGAACTGGGCTTGTTTAGTTTGGAAAAAAGAAGATTAAGGGGGGACATGATAGCGGTTTTCAAATATCTAAAAGGGTATCACAAGGAGGAAGGAGAAAATTTTTTCCTCTTGGTTTCTGAGGACAGGACAAGGAGTAATGGGCTTAAAGTGAAGCAAGGGAGGTTTAGATTGGACATTAGGAAAAAATTCCTAACTTTCAGGGTGGTCAAATATTGGAATAAATTGCCAAGGGAGATGGTGGAATCTCCCTCTCTGGAGATATTTAAGAACAGGTTAGATAGACATCTGTCAGGGATGGTGTAGACGGAGCTTGGTCCTGCCTTGGGGGCGGTGGGCTGGACTCGATGACCTCTCTAGGTCCCTTCCAGTCCTATGATTCTATGATTCTATGATTATCATTGGAAGCTAAACTTGTCATCAGCAGTTCATTAGGCTCTTTGCATTGCATGATTTTAAGTTTCTGAACTCCACCATTCTCTGTCTTGATAACAGGTGCCATGCGGGACATGGTGCGCTGGGATTTTCTTATTTGTCTCACATTAAGAAATATAGATAAAAGACATTCCCTTCTTGTTCTCCCAGTCACTTGGCTATACTAGTCTTAAAACAGCATCTGCCAAATAAATTCCTGGGGGAGCCCACTTGTAGTCAATGCGGTCACACCAGGGGGTGGCTCTGTCCAATAAAAGGGTGTTTTAAAGTGGAATACCAAGTGTTCCACGCTAAAAATAAACCTAGGCAGGAACTGGCGACGTTCCCAGGTCCAACAATCTAATCTCCACATGTTTTAAAATTCTTTGGGCCAGGAATTCAGCTGATGCGAATTGGCATCACTGTTGATTATAAGCACGCCGTTTTACACCGGCTATCCTGTCCTACGTGCGTATCAGTCAGATGGTTTGAAAGGTTACTCTCCACCTCATTTCCAAATGTCAGTTTTGAAGGTGGCACCTGAATAGGAATCACTATGCAAAGAGCTAGGTTCTCATAAAATGATCCTTGCCCACCCACACACACAACGAGGGAGTCTGAGATTTACAGCCTCTCTCAGTATCTCATGGCTAGTTTCCAGCTGTGCAATAGAAGTCACCCAAGTCCTCAAATCCCATTGATGTTATCTCCGAAGAAATAGAACATAAGAACTCAAGAACAGCCATACTGGGTCGGACCAAAGGTCCATCCTGTCTTCCTGTCTTCCCGCAGTGGCCAATGCCAAATGCTCCAGAGGGAGTGAACAGAACAGGAAATCATCAAGTGATTCCTCTCCTGTCATCCATTTCTAGCCTCTGGAAAACAGATTAGGGACACCATTCCTACCCATCCTGGGTATTGATGGACCTATCCTTTATGAATTTGTCTAGTTCTTTTTTGAATCTGGTAAAGTCCTGGCCTTCACAACATCCTCTGGCAAGGAGTTCCACAGGTTGACTGTGCTCTGCATGAAGAAAAACTTCTTTTTGTTTGCTTAAAACCTGCTACCTATCAATTTAATTTTTTGACCCTGTGACAGGGTGCTTGCCCTGCACTGGCCCTTTAATGGCAAAACCCAGCCCTGAGTGAGGGCTGTGAGTGAAGCCCCAGCTGAGGCAGTTCTCGCTAATGAGGGCCAAGCTGGGGGCTATATAAAGAAGGACTCCTGGAGGGAGAGGTAGGACTGATTGTTGCTCTGGAGAGAGAGCAGTGGGGACCTGACTGCCAGGGAAGCTAGAGGCTTCCTGGAGGTAGAGCCGAGCTGGGGAAACTCTGGCCAAGTAGGTTCCCAGGCTGCAGAGCCTGAAGCAAGGCCTGAGGTTACTAGGTCTGTAGAGAGGCAGTCATGGTAGGCAGGGGCAGCAGGTCCACACCCCTTTGCCAGTGATGAGTGGCCATTACAGACTGCAGTTTGCCCCTGAGGCAGGGGCTAGATGAAGACTGGCAATGGGTCCCTGAGACAAGGTGAATACAGGGGAACTGGGGCTACATCTACACTGGCGCATTCTCATGCAAAAACTTTTTTGTGGAAGAGTTCTTCTGCAAAAATTCTTCCAGAAGAGAGCGTCTACGCTGGCATGTGCTTTTGCGCAAAAGCATCCATGCTGGTGTAGACGCCCTCTTGCGCAAGAAAACTCCGATGGCCATTTTAACCATAGGGCTTTCTTGTGCAAGAAATTCATGTTGCCTGTCTACACTGGCCCCTTCCGGAAGGGCTCTTGCGCACGAGGGCTTAGTCCTGAGCAGAAGCGTCAGAGTTCTGGTGCAAGAAGCCCTGACTTTATACTTTAGAATGTCAGTTTACTTGCATAAGAACAGGTGGCCAGTGTAGACAGGCAGCAAGTTTTTGCGCAAGAGCGGCTGCTTTTCCGCGAGATCGTGCAGCCTCCATGTTCCTGGGAGGAGAACAGGGTGCCCCTGGGGAAGGGAGGACCTAGGAGTGCAAGCAGGATAAACACTAACCCCCAGAAGCAGGACTCAGGCACTGGCGTAGGCACTGCCAGAGGGCAGTGCCCTGAAGAGGATGTAATGGCCACAGAACACGGGGAGATACCAGCTAGAGGGAGGTGTCCAGCCAGCCAAACAAACTAATTCCCAGGACCGCCGGCTGGAGATGCTACTGTGGTGAATCTGTCCCATGACAGACCTCTAGTTATTATGCTGTAAACTAAAGCAGACCAGCTGTGAGAAGAGAGAGAAGAATGGGGGGTGGGGAAGGGAGAGGAGAAGAGTCAGGGAAAGTCAAAATCTTGTTGGCAAGAATGAGAGCTAAGCAGCAGTTCAAAGGAAGCCATTACTGTTGATTTGGGGGGTGAGACCAGAAGGTCGACAGCCATCTGAAAAGGGGAGAAAATCACAATTGTAAGTACAATAACCAGGGAGGGTGAAGGGAACAGCTCTTATTATGCACACCACAGGCCAGATCCTCTGCGGGCGTAAATCGTGGTCTCTGCGACTGACGTTCTGAGCATTGAAGTCAGTGGAGCTGCACGATTTGCACCTTCTGCAGGTGTGACCTATAGATTTTTGGGGGCTGTTTTACCGATAGGGCAGTTTCCTGCAATTTCCTCTTTTCTGTCATCAAGCAAATGTTTCTCCCTGATATTCTTCTTTATTATTTGTATTGCAGATGTGTCCCCAATAGGCCAGCTGCTGTCCAGATGCACAGACCCTGCCTCAAAGAGCTCATGGAGATAAGCGATTGATGAAAAGTGCAGTGGAGAGAGAAGAATACAAGATACAATTAAACTGTACTTAAAAAATTATTTATGAAAAGTATCAACTGTCTTCAACTAGCCCTTGAGCCAGTCATCAGTTATTAGGAATTCATTCTAGGCCTCCCAGCAGAAGTGGGGTTGGAGGATGTATTTGAAGGAGAAAAGGGGAGTGGCCATGTGGAATAGCTCAAGGAAAGTAAGAGATAAAGGAAAGCATAGAAAAGAACAATACAAAGTTCCAGGTTTATTTTGGAGGCATTCTTGGCACATTCTCATAAATACAAGGAAAGCTACTTGGGTTTGGGTTTTGAAAGCATTTAACAATAATTCCAACCAAAGAACAGTGTCAGTGTAAAGTGTATGATATTGATATGTGTATTAAGCACCAATAGCATGCTCAGTGCTTTCAAAAGAGAAGACATATTTCCTAGCCCAAAGAGCTTCCAACTTACAGCCTGATCTCATAACAGGGATGGGGAACCTACGGCCCTGTAGTCCCCCTCCAACCCAAACCCTGCACCCCATTCAGCTCCTGCACTATCCTACAACCTGTACCTGTGCCCTTTCTCCCACCCAAACCCTACACCCCAAGCCTGCTTCCCGGCAGCCCCCTCCACACTAAACTACTCATTTTTGGCACCACCCCATAGACTGTGGTATGCGAGGGGTGGTTGATGGGGTTTTTTGGGGGGAAGGGTTTGCTTCTCACTTTTGTGCAACCCTCCAACTGATGGTTTTTTTCTGTGGGTCAGCGGCCCCTAATCCAAAAATGTCCCCCCACCCCTGGAACAGTTGCACATGTGATAAACCGAGAGGCCTTTCAAGTTTAATCTCTTATTTTCTTTCCAACTTTATTGTATTTGTCTTGTTTTTTTTGTTTTGTTTTTGTTGCCCAGTGTTGGTCTTGGTTTCTATTCAGTCTCTAATTTATCACAAGCGCCATTGATTACAGCTTTAGAGGCTTTTAAAACGATTGTTTTATAGTGTGTTAAACCATAGGGTTATATCTGTTCATATAAAAGGCAATGCAAGGCTTGGTATATTTGCCGATTCATAATTTGTATTATTGCATACGAAATGATTGTACTATGAGAATGTTATGTAGATTGTGAAGTCAAGCAGGAGAAGGAAATACCTGGTCTACAGTTGCCTGTGCAAACTAAACTCTGTGCCCATTTTATACCCTGAATGAAGCAGGGGTCTGGTTTGGAAACTAGTGTGATATCATGTAATTAAAAACTGTATCATCAGGTATGTGCACAAGGGGCACAATTAAGACAGACCAGGCCTCTGCAAATCAGGGACCTGCTAACTTTCGAGTGCCTGACTTTGCCTTTGAAATAGTGTCCTTTTAACATTGTTTGTATCTAATTTCCTAGGTGGTGGTGGTTGTTTTTTTTTAAAGGCTAATTATATTTTGTGTGACTTCTTCATTGTGAACCCTTAGCACCAGTCTATGCTGCAGTATTATGTGAGATGCAGTCATCGATGGGCACCATATGCTGGTGGGGGAGAGCAGTGTTCCCTGTAAGCTGTGTGCTTGTGCAGCCACTCAGGAGAGATTCCGATGCCACCCAGATGATTAGCCGAGTGCTCACAGTTAAGTGTTTTATTTTTCTACTGGTGGTGCACATTCACACATGCCTCGGTACACATCCAAAAACATTATTCCACACATGGATAGCATTTGTAATAGTCCAAAACTCAGTCAAATCAGAGGGCAGTTGCATAGGACAAAGAAAAGGAATTTGTCTGATCCTAGGGCTTGCTTTCTGTGGAATTTCTAAGGCCAACTGCCAACAATGGAGGTGTTAGAGCACCCCATTAAAAGGTCATAAGAATCCTTTATGATGGAAACTGTTAGCAACCCTTATAGACAGGTTACCTACCAGCTCCCCTTATAATTGTGACCCCTCGGTTAATCCTGAAATACCTTGTTCATGACTAGGATTTTTTTAATTCTATTTTAAGGTCACTTGCTTTGAAAAGAAAAATATTCTGAATGAAGAAATGATTCACACTGGATCTTCAAACGGCAAAAGCAATTAATCTAACCAGACAGAATGGTGTCACTACAATAATACTCCATAGGGCCTAAAGCAATGCCACTTCAGGCTGAGGTACTCAGCTTTCATCAGCTAATTAGGGCTGGGTGTGGCCAGCATTTGGTTGGGAAAACTCCAGTGGAAGTGCTGTTGTGTAGAAAGTGGCTTTGGTAAACTGGCACTCTGCCTTCTGAGCTAGCTGTGTTCCACCCACAGGTAGCTGTTTTACACTACATGCAGTGATGGGTGTGTGTGTGTGTTTGTGTATACACCTATACTCCACTCTAAATTTACCCAGTGTGGCTGGTCCACCCTCACAGTTCTCTTTTGTAAGATTGGGCCATAACCTTGAGACTCATACCGCTGTATATCCATGTCCAGCAGCCTTTACGTTATTTATAGAAAACAGAGAATTTGTACTTAAATAGTTGATACTGACCTCTTTTTGATAATAGCAATACATTTGTTTAAACGTTCATGTTTTTTCTCTCAAGAGTAAATATTCTTTGTTCTTTTCCCTCCTCCTTTTTTCTTCCATTTTGACAGCTTTGTTTCACCAGGGTATGTTATAAAGAATATTTTTAATGTTACTTTATTTAGTTGCATTTTAAACAAGCACAGTAAACCTTGTACAGAAAGCTGTATATTACGTGCAATCCAGACCCAGCGCCTATAAAATGCCGGGGGAGTTTTGCTTGTACAATAAAATCAAGATTGAACCCTTAGTGAGAAGCAACTAATTTTCTCGGAGTTCAAAAGTAAAAGGTTATTAATAGCAAATTTAATGTGGCTCATTCTCAGTTGGGGGACATAGGAGACACAGATTATGCTTTTTTTTTAGTAAAGTAGATAGTTGGAGGCACTAAAACAGCTTTCCAGATCACCAAAGAGTTTTTCTAGAATCTGTCATCTAAACATCTCTGATAAACTGAACTGCTAAACCCTTTTCCCCCTAAAGACACACCTGTGTGGAAATGAAAGATACCCATTCTATTCAAACTAGCCACTAACCCGTCGTACAGTGGGATTTTTTGGGACTCTCCGCCACGTCCGTCTCTGTCTCTCTCTCTCCTCCTCCTCTTCCTCCTGCCTCCTCCCCCCCCCCCCGCTCTCCTCCGCCTCCTGACTCTCTCTCTTTTCTCCTCCCCCTTTCACTCGGGGGACCGCGGAGCCCAAACGGTCACTTGCGCCACTTGCTCCCGCGCGGCAGCCTGGCTGAGCGGTGCAGAACTCAGCCAAGCACCACGGCGGGAGGCGAGGTGGTGACGTACATGGCCATGCCCCGCCACCTGGCTGTGTATGTTACTGCCCCGCCCCCTTCCCCTCCCACCGTGGTACTCGGCTGAGTTCTGTGCCGCTCAGCCGGGCCGCCACAGGGGAGCAAGTGGTCGTTTGGGCCCTGCGCTCCGCATGCAGCATAGGGAGCGCAGGACCCAAACGGCCGCTTGCACTGCTTGCTCCCCCGCGGCGGCCTGGCGGAGCAGCGCAGAACTCAGTCGAGTGCCACGGCATGAGGCAACAGCGCCCCCAGAGGTGACTCGTAATCCTACAGCGTTACAGAGTCACAGACATTGGGCTACTGTATATATGATAGCCTTGCCTTGTGACCTGCCCAATACAATACCACCAATGTTGTTAGAAATATCTACAATTCTTTCTGATTTCATTATCATGTTTGTTAAATCTTTAACAAGAAAAATATCTTCAGTAAAGAAATGCTTCTGGAAGAATCCCTTAAACCCCTCCACACCACTGCTCTGGCATGGGAGTGTTTCTACCATCTGAGGTGATCATGCAGCAAAGGGAGAGGTGCTAACCTTTGCAATTAGTGTGTGTCTGCCTCATTTACTGGTTTGACTTATGGTGTTCCAATTTCAGTCTTGCAGTGATTATAAAGAACGGATGGATGTGGAAATGCAAAGATGTCTCTCTTGCTGGGATAACAGGGACAGAATTTCAACACTCCGTCTCCATTTATGACAAATGTGTGCACCATTTAAATACCCAACTGCCCTAAATACCCTAAAATGTTATCATCTGAAGTCACTACTGAATCTGGCAAATTTTGTGCTGATCCACTGGTCCATGTGCTGGCATTGGATTCTTTAAAGAGTACACATGAGCATTAGAATTCTGAGCAGGTGTTCATGCTGGCTATATGGTGATATGTTTAGGCGCAGGTAGTTCTGTGCAAACACAAGTGCAGCCCATGCAGTCTCCCAGCTGAAGATGCCCTACCTCTAGAAAGTCATTCTGTCCTCAACACTTAGGTGGCTGGGCGTATTCTGAATCTTAACTGGAGTTGCCTCTCCAAAATGAGAGGTTTTTCCCCCCATAGTAACTATTTTAGCAAAGAAGCAAAGTCAAAAGTTTAACAATGCAGAAAGTGAAGCAGCTCAAATTGTATCCAGAAAAAAGTCCCTGGTTTTATTAAAACATCATTTCCCCCCTTGATTGATATTTAAGGGGATCAGAAACAGAATTTCAAGGCGGTATTTAAAATCAGCCTGACTGCTTGCTTAATATCTTAGTGCACCTGTGTTTCTCATCAAACGTGCTACCAAAAGGGCTGGCTAAAAGGACTTTGATCTGACTTTAAATATCCCCAAACATCAGGAACTGGAGGTATTTTAATCTGATTTTACTGGAGCTGCACTGGGTTAGGGAAAACAGAACCCAAAATTAAGTGCATATTTTCCCATCCATCCCTGCAGTTTGAGCACTCTCCTCCCCCCGCCTGACATGAGACAGGCAAGGAGCAATCTCTCCCGTGCTTTCACTCACAGAGCATCCAGCAATGATAGTGAGCCTGGGGCATCTTTGAAACCCAGTCCTGCTATTAAGGACCCTTGGTCAGAACAATACATTGAATTAAAAAGGATGCCATTTTGTCTACACATACAAAGTCTTATGCTGTAACCTTCTGTCCTTTCGGAGTCTGCTTAGCTTGTTAATTCTTTGGGGGCAAGGAGACTGTGTGTAAATAAAGCACCTAACTCACTTTCATTGTGCATTCGTTCTCCATCCATATCCAGGCACATAAGCGATATTAAGCTTTGTAAGCTGGGTCAGACCTCACTTGAACCAGTTTTACCCCCATCATGATTCCATCAGCTTCACTTTATTTATTCTGGGTTTATAGTAGTGTAAGAGATCAACATTTGGCCTCATTAGTCCCCTTCTTTTCGATTCAAGCTAACATCTGTTCCCTTGTTTTCATCATAGTCTCTTATCTCTTTGTTATGCTTACACAAGGGAAGACCATATTCTATTATCAGCACTTTCTCTTACATGTTGTTTTTAGACAATGACAGGCCCGGAGCCTCAGCCAGGGTAACTCCAATCATTTATAGAGCCCTGTATCCATACAACATTTGTAGCCGCATCTGCCTCTGCAAAAATGATCCGTGGCTATCCTTAGACACATCCGCAAATTTGCAGAGCTCTAAATACAGCATGCACATCCTTGTTCTTAATTGCACAACTGAGCTGTGGATATCTACATCTGTGGCCGTGGATACCCACAGGTATAAAGCAGATTTCTGCAGCTTTGCAGGGCTCTCGTGATTTAGGGTTGAAGATTTGGCCTTGAGAACTAACCTGAGGTTACCGATGCTACCTGTTCAGCAGATGCTTCCCTGGGGCTTGTTTTATGTGTATTCTGACTCTCTTCCTAATACGCCTTTTGAATCTCTCCTGATGTGAGGCTTACGCTGGATAGATGGCCGCCTCTGTTATCAAAAACAAAGTCTGGGTGGCTCTGAGCCTTGTTACCTTTGAATCTATTCAATTAGGGGTAAGAATTCAGCATAAAATGTACAACCTGTGAGCTTGTTTTCCAGGGGGGTGTTCCCCAATCTTCAGACACTATAGCAATAGCTAGCTAACTAGATACTCCTTGGGTGCATCTAGACTGGCAAGATTTTGCCCAAAAGCGGCCGCTTTTGTGCACAAACTTGCCAGCTGTCTACACTGGCCGCTTGAATTTGCGCAAGAGCCCTGACTTTGTAATGTACAAAATCAGTGCTTCTTGCGCAAATACTTTCACACTCCCTCTCAGGGATAAGCCCTCTTGCGCAAGAATACTTGTGCAAGAGGGCCAGTGTAGACAGGCACCTTAATTTTTTCCGCAAGAAAGCCCGATGGCTAAAATGGCCATCGGAGCTTTCTTGCGCAAAAGCGCATCTAGATTTGTGCAAAAGCATCCGTGCCAATCTAGACGCTCTTTTGTGGAAATACTTTTAACGGAAAAACTTTTCCGTTAAAAATATTTCCGCAAAATCATGCCAGTCTAGACGCAGCCCCCTACAGCTTTCACTGGTACAACTCCATTGACCTCTTGGTTAAATCGCTGTAACTCATTCTATTTGGGCTGAATGTAGCTACTGTATGGAAGTTCTAGTTGATACCATATTTACATGCCTAGTGCTTAAAGCCACCAGAATTGTAGGATTCCATTGGCTCCTTGTTCATTTCTTATCTGAATGAAAAGGCCTGGATTTCATGGGGGGGGGGGCTTTTCAAGCTAATCAGACTGGCTAAATCAGTGAACGACACACATAAGTGGCTAATAAGAGGAA
The DNA here is from genome assembly GCF_049634645.1 of Pelodiscus sinensis. Lineage (NCBI taxonomy): Eukaryota > Metazoa > Chordata > Testudines > Trionychidae > Pelodiscus > Pelodiscus sinensis. The sequence goes on along the minus strand of NC_134730.1, from coordinate 22,830,403 downwards.
AGAGGTGTCTATATTGCAGTGATGAGACAAGACAGGCTGAATGATCAATTCCAGACTGAGACATTGCAAATCTTTTCTTTTTCCCAGTGCCCCATTGCTTGAGGGGACGTTGATCAACAGTTTTGTTGTCAGGGAAGGGAGGAAGATAGAGAGTGACAACAAAACTTGTTTTGCCAACAGAATTGTCAGCTCGTTATTGGAGGTAATGGTGATGTCATCCACTTGCTTTTGTCTCTTGAGAACTTGGAGTGAATTCTTACAAGTGGTTTATAATATTGGGGGGAAAAGTGGGAAAAAAAGTAGTTGGGTGGGCAGGGGCGGGGCGGGGTGGGCGGAGGAACATGTTCCAGACCAGGTCTCCTCCTGGAACCAGACTCAGGCTTTTCTTGGCTATTGTGCTCCACTTTTGAAAGTGATTAAAAAAAACAAAAGATAAAACCTATAGGTAGAAATCAATGGAGCCTTTAAACATTGCACAGGGAAAAAGCCTGCACTTTTCTGTTGTCTTTCTGAACTCTGCGTAATGCTGGGAAACTGTTTTTAATAAACAAGAGTTCAAACAGTGAGGCTCCATAGCCAACAGTCACGCCTTAAACTCTAAACTTTACATGAAAACTCTCAGTTCCCTTTGAACTTTTTTTTTTCTCCTCGCTGGCAGAGGACTCCAGTGTTTATGCATTTTTTTGAGATTGCTGGCGGGATCATGAGGAGGGTTTTAATATTTTTTTTAAACAATCTCCTGCCTTCAGAAACCATTAATGCCCACTAAGAAACATCAAGGCATTGCTTTGAAGTGCCTTCTGGCTATAGCCCTCTTACACTCTTTGGTTACTGTGCAATCAAATAATTAAATGGAGTCTCAATTTTTTTTTCTTTTACCTGGTAATTAAACACCCCATGTTGTACAGTTGTGAAGGTTTTTAAAGGCAGTGCAAATCTACAAAGACTCTACACACAAAGGCTTCCCACGCTACTGTAATAAGTGGCTAGTTGCTCTCGCCTTATTTTGGCAGTCAGTCATATAGGGAAGGTAAGTCCCAAATCACGTCTCCATCAGAACTACAACGATGCCCGCTTCCCGGTAGTGACTATCAGTGACAAACAGATTGATCAATGGTCTCAAATTCACAACAATACACTTTTAAAACAAAATTTCTTTGTTAGAAAATAACCAGTAAGGAAGAAAAATGTGCCGATAGGATTTGGCTGTTTTGTCACGTCGGTGATTCCTCCTAGCACTGGGTCCAAACCCATCTAAAAGGACAATGAAATACAGATCTGGAAATGAGCTATCGCCTACCTTTTAAGATGGTTGACTTAATACATGACAGAGACTATCAGGAAATTCTGCATAGGAATGTCACCATAGTCTGATGGTGATAGGTTCAAGCCAATGGCTACGTCTAGACTGGCATGATTTTCCAGAAATGCTTTTAACAGAAAAGTTTTCCGTTAAAAGCATTTGCGGAAAAGATCATCTAGATTGTCACGGATGCTTTTCCGCAAAAGCACTTTTTGTGAAAAAGCATCCATGCCAAACTAGACGTGCTTTTGCGCAAAAAAGCCCCGATCGCCATTTTCGCGATCGGGGCTTTTTTGCGCAAAACAGTACTGTGCTGTCTACACTGGCCCTCTTGCGCAAATGATTTGCGCAAGAGGGCTTTTGCCCGAACAGGAGCAGCATAGTATTTCCGCAAGAAGCACTGATTTCTTACAGTAGGAAGTTAGTGTTCTTGCGGAAATTCAAGTGGCCAGTGTAGACAGCTGGCAAGTTTTTCCGCAAAAGCAGCTGATTTTGCGGAAAAACTTGCCAGTCTAGACACAGCCGAGTGTGTTTAGGCCCATCTCTTTCTAAAGAACTGAAAAGGAATTAAGTGACAGGTCCAAAAGATACTGGAGACTGTCAACTATATAGGGTGTGTTGCTGTTTAGAAGGTGTCCAGTAATAATGGCCTTTCTGGGTGAGAGAGAGGCTGCAGAAATATTATTGCTCTTCAAATTACCTGGCGAAATAAACTTTATGAAACTTTCTGGTTTAACTTCCCACGAGTTTGCCGAGAATATTTCTCTAGTTCTAGTCTAAACTGGCATGTATCTCCCTGAGTTCGGCTTTGAGCTATATGAGTAAGTCTCAATGCAAAACTCAGTCAAAATGTTCATACCTGCTTTTCTGTGGAAACCACAGACACTGCCCAAAGAGCATATTTGGAAGGCGAGTACCCTCTCAAAGCCTTTTATTAGCTTCATCCTCTTTCGTGCACCTGCCAGATTTTCAGTACAATTATGTCCACTCTTCCTACACTATACAATGAGGAGTCCTGTGGCACCTTCAAAGCTAACAGATTTATTTGGGAATAAGCTTTTGTGGAGTAAAAAAATCAAAGTGTTTTTTAACCACAAAAGCTTATGTCCAAATAAATCTGTGAGTCTTTAAAATGTCACAGGACCGCTGGTTGTTTTTGCAGATCTGGATTAACATGGCAACCCCTCTGACTTGTCTTCTACACTGACATTATCATCCACATCGATTTGTAGGGTTGCCAGATGGTTTCAACAAAAATACCAGACACACTGGACATTATATCACATCTACATTACATCTTATTTAGAAAATACTAGACAGTTATATTTTCTCAATTTGTTTCCCGAACAGAAAGCTCAAATAATGGACTGTCCGGTTCAAAACCAGACACCTGGTAACCCCATGATTTGTGCTCCTTTTCTCTGCCTATAAGTCTTGGTGGCCCACGTGCTATCCATGTTACTGTCTGAATCCGAACAGAGAGTTAGTTGTAAGTGTTAAGTGTCAATGTAAAACGGTGCCAGAGGAAGCTATTCTAATCTGTTCTGTATGGGTACGTCCAGGGCCGGCCCGAGTCATTTGTGCGCCCCGGTCCCGGGAGCACAGTGCTGTCCCCGCCCCGGGAGTGTGGCTCATGCTTGGCCCTGGTTGCCCAGCACTCCCCGCCCCCGGGTGCCCAGTTCATGTGCAGCCCTGCCCCGGACACCCAGCACATGTGCAGCCCTGCCCCCGGGACACCAGCACATGTGTGGCCCCTCCCAGTCCGGCAGCCCCACACGGCACCCCCTACAATGGGGCGCCCCAGGCGGTAGCCCGGTCAGCCTGTAACTTGGGCTGACTCTGGGTACATCTACATGGCAACATTATTTCGAAGTAACTTAGTCCGCGTCTACAGAGCAGGCAGTTATTTCAAAATAATGTTGAAATACTGTCAAGCTGGAGGAATTCTTACTCTGACTCCTGTAACCCTCATTGTATGAGGAGTAAGGGAAGTTGGAGGAAGGATGCTGTATTTCTAAATTAGTGCTGTGTAGGCACTCTCAATTTCTAAATAAGCTATGCAATAGACAGAGCTCAATTTGCATAGCTTATTTTGAGTTAAGCCCTGCTGTGTAGACACACCCTGTGTAGACACGTCCAGACTGGCATGATTTTCCGGAAATGCTTTTAACAGAAAAGTTTTCCGTTGAAAGCATTTGCGGAAAAGAGCATCTAGATTGGCACAGATGCTTTTCCGCAAAAGCACTTTTTGCGGAAAAGCGTCTGTGGCCAATCTAGACGTGCTTTTGCGCAAAAAAAGCCCCGCTTGCCATTTTCACGGGGCTTTTTTGCGCAAAATAAATCTCAGCTGTCTACACTGGCCCTTTTGCGCAAAAGTTTTGCACAAAAGGGACTTTTGCCCGAACGGGAGCAGCATAGTATTTCCGCAAAAAGCACTGATTTCTTACAGTAGGAAGTCAGTGCTTTTGTGGAAATACAAGCGGCCAGTGTAGACAGCTGGCAAGTTTTTCCAGAAAAGCGTCTGATTTTCCGGAAAAACTGGCCAGTCTAGACACAGCCTATATGTTCTTATACTGTTTGCAGCACACAACTTTTACTGGTCCTACATACCCAGTAACTAAATATCCTTGCGTACCATCTACTAACATTTTATCTACCATGCGGGCAGGGGACTGGACTTGATGACCTTTCACGTTCCCTTCCAGTTCTAGTATTCTAAGATTCTATGATTCTATCTATTTACTGACTATTTACATATCCATGTACAATTAAACCTACAATGAAAATTTCCTTTTCACCTCCACTGATATTTTTTTAATCAGATTTTTGTAATGAAGTGACACTTTCTTGTGTCCGGTGTTAGTTTGTTAAAGAAGTTCATTTCCATTTTCACTTTGTTTTGTTTCCTAAATGAAGTTGAAAAGGCCTTTTATACCGCATCCCACGACTGCCTTACACACTTCCAACAAAAATGGACTCAAAAAGGATTGGACATTGATATAGCTAAGGAAGACAAACCAACGTGACAATAATCAAGATTTTTTTTAAAGACAAACGTTTTGGAAGTGTTGTAAACCCTCATGCTTCAAGATGGAAGTCATAAGTGACCAGGGTTGGGAAGAAACTTTGGGAGCTAGTTATTCAATAACCACTTACTTCCAGGCATATTCTTCAGAAGCACTGTCAGAGACAAGATTGTGGACTATAGGGCCCATGAGTCTGATACAGTTTGGCAATTCCATGTTCCTTTACCCCAAAAAGGCTGGCTGCATCTAGACTGGCAAGTTTTTCCGCTTTTGCAGAAAAGCTTGCCAGCTGTCTACACTGGCCGCTTGAATTTGCGCAAGAACACTGACGATCTCATGTAAGATTGTCAGTGTTCTTGCAGAAATGCTATGCTGCTCCCGTTCGGGCAAAAGCCCTCTTGCGCAAATGGTTTTGCGCAAGAGGGCCAGTGTAGACAACGCGGTGTTGTTTTGAGCAAAAAAGCCCCGATCGCGAAAATGGCGATCAGGGCTTTCTTGCGCAAAACCGCGTCTAGATTGGCACGGACGCTTTTCTACAAAAAGTGCTTTTGCGGAAAAGCGTCCGTGCCAAACTAGACGCTCTTTTCCGCAAATGCTTTTAACGGAAAAACTTTTCCGTTAAAAGCATTTGCGGAAAATCATGCCAGTCTAGACGTAGCCTCTAAGTATAAAAATTGAGAATGGTCTGAAGAATTCTGCGTATCCAGAGCAAATCTAGGGAACTTTAGCAGAATTCTACAGCTGATCTCAAACGCTGTGCAGGTGAGTAAAGAGGCAGTCTTTAAAGTAGCTGGGGGCCTAATCCATATAAGGCTTTATTGACCAATTGCAATATTGCTCCTGGGAACAGTTAGGAAGCCAGTGCCATCTTGGAAATCTTGACGTAATGGTGTTGTAGAGACCTAGAATTTCACATAGCTCGACAGGTGGGCAGCTGCCAGCTGCATCTACAAGAGTAGCTCTGAAAGACACCCCTTCATAGATTGTGGTGGCATGCTTTCCCACTGAGGCTATGTCTAGACTACAGGCTTCTTTCGGAAGATGTATTTTTTGGAAGAGATCTTCTGAAAAAACTTCTTCTGAAAGAGAGCGTCTACACTGCAATAGTGCATGGAAAAAGCAATCTGCTTTTTTGAAAGATCGCGTCCATACTGAATGGACACTCTCTCGCATGTAAGCTGTGATTGCTATGGACGGAGTGGCCATCAGGGCACCTGTGCTTTTTCCTCTTTCCTCTTCTTCCAAAAGAACTCCCTCTTCCCTGTCCACACATGCCTTTTTGCGAAAGAGCTCTTTCGCAAAAAGGCTTCTTCCTCATAGAATGAGGATTACCAGCGCCAGAAAAAAACCCCTCTGTTCTTTCGATTTTCTTGTGGAAGAATGCAAGTGCAGTGTGGATGTTCCTCAAGTTTTGTCGGAAAAATGGCCGGTTTTCCAACACAACTCTGTAGTGTAGACATACCCTGAGCGACATAATAACGCACTTCATCAGCTGTAGATAAAATATGCGCTTCTGGCCACCAATGGCATCAAGGAATCCAAAAAGCTCTTGCAGAGCAAGAACTTCTTGAATAAGAACCCATTCATCAGTGATAACCAACATAACCATAAAGGTTTCCCCTTACACCCATCACCTCCATCTCACTTGAGTTAAGCTCCAGCGAGCATGGTCTTCTTTGGCTGAGCATTGAGAGAGCAGGCTACTTCATGCTGGCAGGCCAAGGTGGCAAGCAAACACAGAGAGGCTTCTCAGCTGCATAATAGCTGCATCGTAGCTCAAATCATATCACTGTCTCCCTCGGCAGCCTTGCTAGTAGGGTGTCCAAGAGGCATATTGAGGTGCATTAGGAGGAGCACTGCCAGCAGATCTAGGGAAGTGATTATTCCCCTTTATTCAGCGCTGGTGAGGCCACATCTGGAGAATCGTGTCCAATTTGCCCCCATTACAGAAAGGTTGTAGACTCATTGGAGAGAGTGCAGCGGAGGGCAACAAAAATTATGAGGAGGCTTACGAAGACAGGCTTGAGGGATTTGGGCTTATTTAGTCTACAGAAGAGAAGAGTGAGGGGGGATTTGATGGCAGCCTTCGATTACATGAAAAGGGGGTTCCATAGAGGATGGAGAGAGGCTGTTCTCAGTGGTGGCAGAACAAGGAGCAATGGTCTCAAGTTGCAGTGGGGGAGGTCTAAGTTGGATAGTAGGAAAAACTATTTCTCTAGAAGGGTGGGGAAGCACTGGCATGGGTTACCTAGGGAAATGGTGGAATCTCCATCCCTAGAGGTTTATAAGTCCTGGCTTGATACAGCCATGGCTGGGATGATTTAGCTGGGATTGGACCTGCTTTGGGCAGGGAGTTAGGTTCGATGACCTCAGGAGGTCTCTTCCAGCCCTGTGTTTCTATTAGAGATTCTCCGAAGGCAATGAAGCAGTAGTGCAAAAATCAAAATTCCCCAAGAATTAATTGGCTCCCAACCAATGTTCCCTCTACTCTTTTGCATCCATGTGCAGAATAATTTTGCAATGTGCGGATGTGCACCACCAGTAGAAACACATGCAGCTGGCTGTGGGTGCTCTGGGCACTCTGCTAATCAGCTAGGAGGCACCTGAATCTCTCCTGGGTGGCTGCCCAAGCGCACAGCTTACAGGGAACCCTGCTCCCAACCCTACCCCAGGTAGCTCAGCAAAACCTCATGAGCACGAGCATCAACAGTTGCTGACAGATCTGAAAGCATCAGTATAGATGCCTACCCTACGACTATAGCCAGGGAGAGCTCACCGACCAGTGAAAATAATGCTGTGTTGCATTATATATGGGCCGCACAGACACAGATATAAAATAAAGATCAGGCTCAAAGAAATCAGAAGATGCCAGATGATAAAGACATGGCCCCACAACCTTCTTCTTAATGTTCTTGGCGACAGAAAAGGTTAGACATTGAGACCACCAGAAGAATCAAACCTTTGTCTCTGGTATAACCCAGCGCTGATCTGAGGGCTGAAGTCACTTGTCCTCCAGGCGAGAGGCACGAACGATCGCAACCAAAAATGGGCCCAATCCCTCCTGACCCGGCTTTACTAGTCAAAAGGGACAGTTGGCCAACAACTCGCCCTGCACATCTAGGGCCTCTCTGAACAAAAATGGCCAAACCACAGCGTGCAGGGTCAGGAGAGGCTGGTGAGCTCCTTGCCTTGCCGGAGATAAAGGATGTTTCTATTAACCCTTTGCAAAGACAGATCCGCCGCCACTGCCAGGCAGTCTGATCAGGATCTTTCGCCCATTGTCCCCAAAATCTATAGAAGACTCTGCTCAGGGAGCAACATTTATCTGTCTCCTGCCAAGAGAAAGCAGCTCAGATTCTCCAAACAGTGCAATGCCTGCAACACGTCTGCTGGAAGGGGCCTCACCAGATGTGGGCCTGGAGGACGTCAGTAACTAACTCTCTATAGAGCAGCCAACCCAATTGCCACCAGAAGCCACATTCTCCTCCCTCCATATATACCGAGATGGTCTGAGAGGACGAGTTTTTGAGCCATTGCGCCAGTGACAATGAAGACAATGATCATTTTGATGTCCTGATAGGCTGTTACGTGTGAATTCTGGGTCTATAAGGGATCCTTTAGGGCCGTGGTGTCCAACACGCTAGCCACTAGCCCAGGGCTACTCAACTTTAGAAGCTCCGGGGGGGGGAGGGGTGTCCACAATGATACTCACGCAACTTAAGCGTGGCTGCATTTACATGCAAATATATATGCAAATAGCTTCTTTCACACTGACGGGCATGAATACATAGATTAAGGCAAGACTACACAAGACACAGGCCCCATTTAAGTCAGTTCTGCTACTAATAAAATGCAATATTTACCCGAGTCCCACCCATATGACAGCACTTTTCATGAGTAATGACAGTCCAAGAATGTAACTACTAAAACGCATATCAACAGAAGTCCATTATATTGACTACGTGTTTTGGTTTGGCTCCCACCCGTGGGCCGCGTGTACCCAAACTACACAACAGGCCGCAAACAAATGGGCCATGGGCCGCATGTGCTGAGTGGCTGCCCTAGCCACATGTGACTATTTGGCTGGTGGAGTATGGCTCGCTAGTCATGATAGTGGCTAAAACTTCAGACCTTGTCAGCCCCCACGGCTTTAGGGGACTCTGAAACCCAGTTGGATTCATTAACCTTCCTGGGTGTAACAATTAAACAGGACTTTTGCCCTGACCAGAGAAGGTGCCCGTGACCTTATTTTGAAAGGAGCGCTCGAAAGGTGCTATCTGTGGCCGCAAGTAGCTAAAAGTGTTCTGACTGCCGATTAGAGGGATGTACTGGTAGCGTGTACGTTGTCAGTGAACCTGTGGCTCTCTCAGAGATGAATGCACTGTAGGGTTCAGAGGCATTCCAGACTCCTGCGGGGCCCAAGAAAAATGTTGAAAGCTAGAAATCCCAGAGGTTCTTGCTGTTTCCTGAAAAAAATTCTTCCCATCAAAGCTTATCAAGTAGAGAACATGAGAGTTATATGGCTGCCTTGCTAATAGATTCTCTTGTGAAAAGGAGAGGTGCATTGCCCAGAGAGCTCAGCAGCGTCTGTCTTACACTACACAACTACTTAGTCCCGGTGTCCAAAATTAACCTCCCCTCTTGCCCCATGGTTTCAAGATCCCTGCAGCCTAACTGTATCATATAATCCAACAGGACAGTCTGTAGTTTCATGGCGCATGTAGTTTAAAGGGGTGGAAATGCAGATCAGGACTTTTTAAGCCGTTATTATTTGTGTCCTAATGACAGGCAGCATAAAGAACGAAGTATTTAGGGAGCCAAATGGTACAACGTTGTCTAAAGACGTTTAGGACAAGAAGTAGCCCGTGCCCACACATGCATCAACGAAATCATTCAGTGACATCGAGGACAGCACCAGTGTCTTGTGGAATTCAAAGAACCCAAACTAGGGCTGATTTCAATACCCATAACTACTCTGAGCTTTTTTTTTCTGGGGGCTGAAGGAGGGGTGGGGGGGGCGAGAAAAGGGATTTACTTTAAATAGTTCTTCAGCCAGTCAGATCTTTCTTTGTGTGGGCGTTTCCTGGGATGAATGATTAATAGAGAAAATGTTTGAGTGCGCTGGAATATGATTCTTATTTTAAAGACACTATATCCCTGGTATGTTTCTAAAATGAATCCAGGGTTTCTGCTGTTGTGAAATGGATGGATGTGTGTGTTTGATTTAACTTCATTAATGTGATGTTAATGGAAACTGAAAGGACAGAAAATGAAGCTCCTGTCCAAGCCAAGCAAGATGTGAACACAATAGAGTTCCTCAGCCTAATCCAGGAACAGATCGGAATCGTAACTTGAAGGGCATACACTGCCTTAGAAAAAGACTTAATAAAGGGCTGGAAAAGAAGTCTGGGGAGCGCTGCAATGTTATTGGTGGTGGGCAAGAAAACGTTCATGGTTAGAGACAGTTGCCCAGGATAAGACGTGCAAATTAACCTTTCCATGCCTGGAACTTGTCTCTGAGAAGTGGGTTTATGGCAGGGGAGGCGGAAGTGGGAGGATAAAGTGAGAGATCCCCATGCTCTGGGTCATTTTAAATGGGGGACAGGAAACTCTTGTGCTGTGCATAACGCATAGGACTGGGGACGGCTTGGCATTTCTCTCCCTGACACTACTACAGAGGAGTGGTGGGACATTGACTGACTTAATCATGCTATGCTTCAGTGACCTATAAAATGGGGTTAGTACAGGAGTCTCAAACTCCCAGACCGCTGGCCAGTCCCAGCAGAAGTACACAATCTGGCCCATGACTCCTGGTGGGTTGGGGGGGTCCATTACTGGGCCCCAAGCTCTGCTCCTTTGCACCATTGCCCTCTCCCTCCATCATCTCAAAACCCGGCTTTGGGGATCACTGGGGAGGGCTGGTGCTGCATGGTGTTAGCAGTTGTGTCCCCTCCCACACTCCCAGGAGCCATGGGAGAAGCAGAGCGCACTTGGTGGGAACACATGCTCCACTTCCTGGGAAAGGCGGAGAGGTGCTAGGCACCAGGCGCCCCCAGCCGCAGGTGATCCCCAAAGCCATGTGCTCAGGGGAAAGGGTGTCATGAGGGGAGAAGGTGGCAGGAAGGGTTAGGTTTGGGGGCCGATGGTAGCCTGCTGGGAGTCCTGGGCCAAATTGCACAATCGTTCTGGCTGAAACTGGCCCATGGTTCAGGCGTTTGAGATTCCTAGGTTAGTACATACCTACCACGTCAGGGACTACTGTGAAGCTCAGTTCCAGGGCTTCTGGGAACTTCCGGTGAATGGTACCGGGGAAGAGTCCTACTGACTGTGTCGCAAGATACAGAGCCCCGTAACACACACTCACCAGGGCGCTACTGAAAATGCATTCTACTTGCTTAACTTATTTGTTGTTACAGCTCAGCGAAGAGACTGATCTCCCACCAGTTGCTCACACTGGAAAGACTGTCTAATGCAGTGATCCTTAACCATCGCAGATCTACAGCGTCACAGAGCATGTTACCCTGTGATGTTCCAAAAACCACAGCTCAGTGGCATGGGCTGGTCAGCTGCTGTAAAGCAATGCACTGTACCCTGGTTACTTGACCTCTGATGATAGGACAAGGAGCAATGGGCTTAAATTGCAGCAAGGGAGATTTAGGTTGGACTTCAGGAAAAACGGCCAGTCAGGGTGGTCAAGCAGTGGAATAAATTGCCTAGGGACGTGGTGGAGACTGTGGTCATTTGAGATATTTAAGAATAGGTTGGATAGACATCTATCAGGAATGAGCTAGATGGTGGTTGGTCCTGCCATGAGGGCAGGGGACTAGACTTGATGACCTCTCAAGTTTTCTTCCTGTTCTAGTGTGCTATAACTCTAGGTTCTGCTAGGTCTCTAGGACACGTGCTAGCCTAGCTAATGGAAGAGTATCAGAAGTGTCTCCTCGGTCCTTTCAGGCTATTTGGAGGAGACAAGGATTTTTTCCCCCCCAATGTTCTGCTTCCGGTGTCACACAGAATGGAGCACACACACAGAATGGAGCACAGCCAAAGGGATCAAGAGACATTATGGCATGCATGAGAACATGCCACAGTGACCTAAATCCACTGTCCCAGCAGCTTACCTTTTTGAAGAGCAACTCCCCACAACAACCATACCAAAACACAACGGTGAGGTGACAGACTTAAAGGCTGCGTCTAGACTGGCAAGTTTTTGCCGCAAAAGCAGTCGCTTTTGCGGAAAAACTTGCCAGCTGTCTACACTGGCCGCTTGAATTTGCGCAAGAACACTGACGATCTAATGTAAGATTGTTAGTGTTCTTGCGCAAATACTATGCTGCTCCCGCTCGGGAAAAAGCCCTCTTGCGCAAATGTATTTGCGCAAGAGGGCCAGTGTAGACAGCTAAAAAATGTTTTGCGCAAAAAAGCCCCGATGGTGAAAATGGTGATCGGGGCTTTCTTGCGCAAAACCGCGTCTAGATTGGCACAGACGCTTTTCCCCAAAAGTGCTTTTGCGCAAAAGCGTCCATGCCAATCTAGACGCTCTTTTCCGCAAATGCTTTTAATGGAAAAACTTTTCCGTTAAAAGCGTTTGCAGAAAATCATGCCAGTCTAGACGCAGCCAAAATGTGTAGAAGGGCGTACTGTGGTTTAGCACCATTCCAAGGCCTCGGAATCATATGCTGGACATTTAACTCAGTGATAGGTGACGCTGGGAATAGGTGACAGTGGAGGGATCACTTGATGATTCCCTGTTTTGTTTATTCCTTCTGGGGCATCTGGAATTGGCCACTGTCGGTAGACAGGACACTGGGCTAGATGGACCTTTGGTCTGACCCAGTACAGCCGTTCTTATGGAGACAACTGTTGAGTAAAAGCAGCTTATTTTGACTGAAGCTTGTTCGTGAGCGAAACCCATGCAAGCCTCTCTTAAGACCCTTCGCCAGTCTTACTTTAGTAATGGCTACATTGTAATCAGAGGTGCACAGAGCTGTGGCTAGGCAGCCCAACGCACGCTCTGCTGGGCTACGTCTAGACTGGCATGATGTGCTGGAAATATTTTTAATGGAAAAGTTTTCCGTTAAAAGCATTTTCGGAAAAGAGCATCAAGATTGGCACGGATGCTTTTCCGCAAAAGCACTTTTTGCGGAAAAGCGTCCGTGGCTAATATAGACGCGCTTTTTTGCGGAAAACAAATCTGGGCTGTCTACACTGGCTGTTTTGCGCAAAAGGACTTTTGCCCGAACAGGAGCAGCATAGTATTTGCACAAGAACACTGACAATCTTACATGAGATCGTCAGTGCTTTTGTGGAAATTCAAGAGGCCAGTGTAGACAGCTGGCAAGTTTTTCTGCAAAAGTGGCTGATTTTCCGGAAAAACTGGCCAGTCTAGACACAGCCCTGGTGTTTACAGCCGAAAATAACATGCGTACACAGCAGTGTAAGGCGTGCATACCCACTGGGCCCCTAGGTCCATACTGTCATTGAAAGCCCACACCGCCACGTCTCCGGGGCTAGTAGTGCACTGCTAGTGTGCTACCCGAGTTGCAATTACAGATTTGACGGCAGCAGATAAAGATGGAGGTACTGTCAGAGCCCTACCTAGGCCTTGGGCTCGGACATAGACCTCCTGCGCTGAGGTGGGACATGTGGGCCCAGACTTGTACAGACATTTAGGCACCGAAATGCTGTTAAAATCTGGGTCTTGTGTCTGAGTGCTCTCATCTGTGGCTTGGGAATAGCATTTCCCTGCTTCTCTTAAGTGCCGTGAGGTAAAGCTTGTAAGGCACCCAGTTATTAGTTTAATAACATTGGCTTATCTTCACCCACAAAGTTATAGCAGCGCAACTTTTTCATGTAAGCAGCCCTTTCTCTCATGCTGGGCTCTCATTTCATGGCCACTTTTGTGGCTCGGTTCTCCGCAGCCTGCGACAAGTTGAAAACAAGGTTTCTGAACACGTCAAGGTAGCTGAACGCCTTCAAAGTGTCACATTAAGATGGTGTCTAATGATCTCCACATCCCGCTTATAATTGAAACAGAGGAGTATTCACTTTTCATTCATTTTTAAAAGACTATTCAACTATCCTTTCATCTCTGCTAAACAGCCTGCCATGTATTTGAAGCCATTTTAGTTTTTGTTTCTACAGACATCCGAAAAAACAGAGGTGAGTATTTTGGAACATTGATAAAAAGATGCAAAGGCTTGTATGGCAGTGAATGACTTCAAGCAGCCTCAAACACATTTATCTTCCCAAGAAGAATTAGGCACAGTGTGATTCATTTTAATAGCAGAAGAAAAATAATATTACTGTGCAGTGCTTAAGTTCCTAACCTTTGATGGTAGAATGGGGAAAGGGAAAAAAAAACCCACACCTTTCTTCCCTCATGTTGTTGAAGTCTCCCTACCCATCCGTTATGTCCAGCTTATCAATTAAGATGAGCCCCATGAATTTCAGAAGGTGTTTGATATAAAAGACACCATGCATTTAAATGTGCAATGCTGCCTGCAGCTTTTTTATTTTTTAACTGAAAGATTCAGTTCTTAGTTCTGTGTACTCGGTATGAAGTTGAGCCCTTTGATCGGAATTTTACTGATGTTTTAAATGAAGTCTTTTCATACACACAAAATAATCCAGATACTTTAAACTATAAGGAAAAAGAGGGTGGGAAAAAAAGCAATAGGTGCCACAGGTATATCAAACAGGAAAAAAAAAATTAGGCTTCGGTTACTAACATACCAGGTCACGGGCATTTCCATGATCACTCTACAAGAGCTACTTGCGTGAAACTTGGAGGCCTGTAGGTGATTGCTCGGAGTCAATTTCATCCTTGGTGTAACGCTACTGAAACCGACAACTTCCACTCGGGAGGGCTAGGGCCTAGTGAGGTATGTTGATTCACAAAGCAAGTTTCTGTACCAGAGCAGGAGAGAAAGGAGAAGCTTCTGGTTAAAGCATCAGACAGGCCCTCAGGGAACCTCGATTCCATTCCTGACTGACACAGACTTCATGTGGGACCTTGGGCAACTCACTTAAGTCAAAGTGAAAAGTGAACATCAGTGGGAATTAGGCAATGAGATTTATTTGGAGGAGGATTAAGTTACTGCAATCTAAAGCCACTTTATTTCTGAATGAGATATCTACACAGAGGATTAATAGACTTTGATTTATGCAAGTTGATTTCACAGCGTTAGTTGATTCACCTTAACTTTCTGGCATGTCTTGCCCTCCAGCTCCCTCAACCCCAGATATGCCCTTAGACTCCTAAATGCATGTCACTTTTGAAAATGGGACTTAAGTCACTGGGCATGAAAATGTTACTTTTATTTCTTACTGAGTCTCATAAAAGTAATAAGCAAGAGTCGGAGAGAGGAACTGTTGGGTTCTATTTAGATGGCAAACTGTCCAGGGCAGCGAACATCACGGGGACCAGAGCTCAGTCAGGGCTTTGAGAGTACTACCATCATTCAAGACATTAAAAATCAGACAATATTAATTTGAAAAATATAAAATTTTAATAAAGGCTACATCTCTTTAATTACAATAATTATTGTACCAAGTAATTTTCTTTAAATGAAACTCTTTATAATGCATAATTTACAGTATAAGTAAAACAAAATGCCATGGCAAAAGTCATGAGTACAAGACTTGTAATAAAAGGCATAAAATATATTTATACATAAACCCCTTAAACAAACAAGGGAAAAACATGAACCCTGAATATAGGGTGACACATGGCAAAGTAACACCATGCAGGCACAGGTACTGTACTGAATCAATTTTAAAACACTTGAGATAGTGTATTATTTTTTCGACCATACATTTTCTACAATATATACAGACGTATTATACAAAGTAGCAATGGCAAACAGAATGCTCAGATTAAGTTAATCAAAACAAAACCCAAAACGTAGAAATGCCAGATTTTTCTTGGGAAAGGATTGTGTTGTCCCTACAGATACACACTCACACACGTGCACCCACACAAGGAAGCTTTTCAAAGGGTTACAAGGAGCTTCGCCCACAACTCCCATTGGCTCGAATGGATGTCATTTAAAATTTGTAAACACACACACACACACACACTGGAAAATCCACCCTGTCATCACTGAACATAGTTTATATAGAAGATGTGCTAACATTGAAGTAGGATTTTAAAAAAAGGTTAGCTTTATGGAATACACATCTGGGTTTTAACCTGACTTTTGCAATGTGTCCTTTTGGTGTGTTAATATGTAAATGTGAACTGACTGGCTTCTCCTCCTAGGTTGGCATTTCTACCATCCGCCTTGCGAAAAATAGGCACTGGACATAACATGGAGTCCCACACAATGAGTTCAACAAAAAGAAAAAACCCTCACCACCACCCGGGGAAGGGGAACAAACCAATTGCTGTTACTACAGTGTATTGCATCTACAATATTTAACACGTAATGACCTTGATTCCAAATTAGAGCAGCATACATTAAAATACACTGGTCTCTAAATGAGTGAATGGCAGGGCAATGTATTATTTCTTCAGAAAAGCATTTAACTTCCCTTGGAGAAATACTGGGTGAAGCATAATTCACCCACCTCCACCTCAATCCCTTTAAAGTGGTAGAAATTATGAATGCATTCCTATCGCTGAACTCCAAAACTGTAGATAGTGGGACATAAAAAAATAACCCCTTCTCCTCTTTCCTCCCTCCCCCCACAACCTCTCTTTTTACCATTGTTAAAGCAGCATATCCATAAACTGGATTTAAGGGAAAACAGACTGTTCAATAAATATCAATAAGGATTACTGGTAAGGTAAGCTATACACAGTTTCTCTTAGTCCATAGATTTCAGATCCCCAGGAAATCATATATTATGTATGGAAGTCTCTCAAACATGGTCTGCATCTTCAATAGCCAACAGTGGTCATGTTTTTAATAAATAGTTCAGGGTTGGTAGATTGTTTGGTTTTTTATCATTTCAGTACCCAACTCATGTATAATAAATGCCATTTTTTTCTCTAAGGCTAATTTGGCAAAGTCTTCATAGGCTTCACTTCTTCTTCTTCATCGGTTCAAAAGGTTCCTTCAAAGTTTTTTGTTGTCATTGCTGCTGTGGCTATGTGTCTAAACACATCTTTAGCTTAGGTTGTGTCAAAGACATAGATGCCATTCCATCAGTCAGTCAATCCTCTCTACTTTCCCAAGAATCCTTCCTTCATACATGGGCAGAATTGTCTCGTCTTCCCAAATTTCTTCAAAAACCGCACCACAGTCAAATTCATCGCTCGCTTTTTTGAAATAATACCTGAGGGAGAGGAAGCAGTTTTAAATAAAGAAGTGTTGCTTTACCATGCTTTTTAGATAGCAGCAGCAAACATTTCCAACCAAGGGTCTGATTCTCCTTTCACATAAGCGTAACATGTGAACGGAGAAAGCAATCGGGTCCGATACCATTAAAATCCTCCATAACTCACAAGTGACCTGTTTGCACGTATCTGCCAAAATCTGATTTAGAATGGCAACAACAGCCAGCCACGCTGTGCAGAAGAAGTAGTGTTTGAGGAACAAGAGCAAAGGAATGGAAGTATATTACTTAATAAAATAGGGCACCTCAGGGAGTAGGGCCTTGAACAAGTTATGCATGTTGGCAGCAGATATTTGCAACAAGAGAAAACAATTTAAAAAAAGCACAGCAAGCTCTTGCCAAACATCTCGTTTAACCAAATACAATTCTAGCAAACGTTTTTGTTCTCCTTTCTTTCGTGCATAAATTCTAGAGCACAACAGCGCACTGAGGAGTTTTTATTAAATAAGGCATTTTTTTTGGAGGGAGGAGGGGGGAGAGTAGCTCAAAATCTGTGCCATGCTTCCTCCAAAACAAGACTGTAATTATGTGGCATTTCTCCCTTCGTCAAGTTTGTGGATCAAGTTTATGTCTTGCACGTCACAAAACAAAAACCAAAAGCTAAAACATGCATCTACTTTTCAGTGACAGAAACGGCTTGTTGTTCCTTCTCGGATGCTTCCTACTGGTCGCGTGCAAAGAGCAATCTTGGTCTAGCTTGCAATATTTGACACTGGAAGGTCAAGTAGAAGTGGGTCGCATTCCTTCTCTTTTTCTCTGGGTCGTTAGATCATGAAGCCAATGCTTGGCCAGACAAAAAAGCGCCCCCACCCCTCTTGTGTCAAACAGTAAGGACCCCTCTATTATCCCGAATTAGACCGTTCAGCTTCTTGATTAAAGGTTCCTTTTATCCCTTTTCTAGCATTCTTCCTTCTAAGGCTGCTTAATTGCATATGCACAAATGAAGGGCTTCCATTCAGAAGGTTAGCATTTAAGGAGCCTGCCCGTCTACTACCACACACCTCCTCTAATCTGCCCTACTCACTCTCAAAAAAATACTTTGTGATCTGATCACCAGAAAAGGAAACTCCTCATCAGATAAGATTTTTTTTTTTTTAATTACCCTGCTCTGTAATTTTCAACCAAGGGGTTGAAGGTGTTGGAGAGTTGCAGGTCATAACTTTTATAGGAAGATGCCCCAAAATTTAGGGAATCACTTCATTAAAAACATGAATTGGACTTTAGCATTTGTAATGAATTTTCAATAAAAATAATATTTAAACACTAAATACTCAGTAACCACGTTTTAATTTTTTAAGACAAGCTAAATGTTTTAGGTAGAGAGAACAGGAATGAGTAAAACAGCTACATTTAGTCAAGGTACATTTACTTTTCTTTTTTTAAAAGTCATTCCTGGTTGAACTGATGATGTACAGCATTGGGTCTTTAATTGTTCGGTAACAGAAATAGCTCTTGTTTAAGTTGTTCTTACACAACTTGAACCTACACTCACTAAAAAGTCAATGGCAAAGTTCCCACTGACTTTAATGCTTCAGGTCAGGGCTGTAATTCCACGAGCCACTAAGCCCAAAATAAAACCAAAAGGCAAAAAAATGTGAATGAGTTTTAAGGACTCTCCCCCAGCTCTCCCCTTACCCTCCCCTTTTCAGAGAACAGCCTGCTTTCCCTATAGCTTCCTCCACCAACTCTCTCTGCTGGTGTTTACACATCTTTTTTTTTTCTTTTTTTGTTTGAACACTGCATCTTTATTTAAGAAAACACATTATAACTTTTTACATAATTACAACCTTATTTCACAGACAGAAAGAGAGAAGGGGACTCCCCCCACAACATCTTCAAACAAGTCGCTCTGCACTTATTTGCTCACAGAAATGGGCTTTCCATTCAAACATGTTTTATGTGGCAAGCTTTGCTTCTTTTTCTCCCCCCCTGACATCTGGCACCAATAGAATCTAGCAGGCCTGGTGTTGCTGTTTTGAACTTCTGCCATGTTAAGATTACCCAACACCACCCAGTTGTGTGTGTGTGTGTGTGTGTGTGTGTGTTTGTTTTTTGTTAACACCATCAGTATGAAATCACTGCTTAATTTTTTTATTTTATTTTTTAAGAAAGCCTGAAATACAATGTGCTGGGTGAATATCCCACTGTATGCTCAGACACATGACTTTGGCACTGAAAAACGGCACAAGAATAGAGCTTTTAGGTGCCCGTGTTGCAAACTGATTCAATCAATAAAGAATTTTGAGAGTCAACCATTTATGCATGTCTTTGTGCATTAAATGAAAGGCAAAAGCTTCAAAGACATGCTTATTAAGTGTGCCTTAAAAAGAAATCAATGCCAGATGTGACCAAAGCAGTCTACTTAGTGCCTCCCTCTGCACAGACACACACACACACACTACCCTGGGTAGTACGGCCCTCTTCCCTGAAGGTCACCTGCAGTTTCACTCAAAGTCCAGCCAAAAGTCAAAGCTTAGATCAAAATGATTCCCTGGAGGTACACACATTTGTGTAATTAGTTTCACCTTGTGTCTGTGCAAGATAAAATACTGGGCACGTACCCAAGTTCCTTTTATAAATTTCTGTATTGTCTTTACCCAGGTGTAAAGGGGAGAGATCTAAGCAAAACATTGTTTCATCCTTGTCAGTCACTTAAAAACATTTTCTAAAGTAATTACAGTCTGACAAGGCACAAATAATTGCACCTGCAGGGGCTTTAAGGCCACCGAAGTTTTAATATCTTACTCAAGGACCCTAGCATCACAAGAGAGAATTTTCAGGGGAAACAGAACAAGATGTTCTAGAGCAGTGTTTCTCGACCAGTGGTACAGATACCCTTAGGGGTATTTGAGAGAAGTCTGGAAGGATACATCAACACAACTGAAATTTGAAGAAAACTTGAATTTTTGTTTTAAGTTTTACAGCGCTTTATTATTTTTGTACTTTTTATACCCCAAAATATCATTGCCCACCCAGCTACGATTAAGTTGTTTAAACAAATGTGTTACAATGGTAGATAAAAAAAAATGTGCGTGTCTGAAAACTATAGGTACTAGGGGTACTTTTTTTTTTTTTTTTTTAAAGGGGGGGTACTTTATAAAAAAAAGGTTGAGAAACACTGTTTAGAAGCACTAAATGGCTGCTGAGAGAATGGGGTAATGGGAGAGAGAGAAATGCTGTGCAACGTTTGGTTGCCAGTTCAAATCCAGCTCAGGTTGGTAGCAATTGCAATCTGAAGGTGCTAGTAATCTATCTGTTGTTTTTTTAAGTTTTTCCCGTTACAGACTAACTCGGCTACCCCTTTGAATCTGATGGCAGTCGGGAAGGACAGAGAATGTGGGTGTCTCAAGCCCCAACACCCCTGGACAAGCATCCATATAAAACAGAAGGTGTGCCTAGACTCTTAGTGGATCTTTCAAAGCCAATGCAGATTCACTGGTGGAGCCACAAGGAGAACGTTGTGCTCTTTTGACAACTTTTGCGACTTTGGGCTCCAGAACGTGGTCCTTGGAGGAGTGCCAAACACAAAACAAAATTGAAAACAAACAAACAAACAAACAAACTTAACTTTGCCTGTACCCTTTGTATAGAGCCTCGTCAACCAATAGAACACTGTCAGCTCATTACTGATCCGGTCCGTTCGGCTAGTACAGTAAAAATAGCTGCGGACCACACTGCTGTGATTGGAATGACCATTACAAGGAGGCAGTAAACAAGGGAAACCGGCTTCTAAGACACAGATACCAGACACAGTCTTAGGCCTTTAGAATTCCTTTTATTCATAGGGGTGGCTATAAAGGGAAAGCAGGGAGAAAGGTTTTAAGTGTCACTCATAAGAATGGCCATACTGGGTCATACCAAAGGTCCATCTAGCTCACTATTCTGTCTTCTGACAGTACCCAATGCCAGATGCACCACAATGATCCACCCCCCTGTTGCCCAGACCCACCGTCTTACAAACAGAGGCTAGGGACACCATTCCTGCCCATCCTGGCAAATAGCCATCCTCCATGAATTTAACTAGCTCTTTTTTTAATTTTGTTAAAATCCTGGTCTTCACAACATCCTCTGGCAAGGAGTTCCACAGGTTGATTATGCACTGTGTGAAAAAATACTTCCTTTTGTTTGTTTTAAACTTACTGCCTATTCATTTCATTTGGTGACCTCCTAGTTCTCCATATTCAATGGAATTTACCCTCCTCAGCTTGGTATTTCTAGCTGAAAGGAGTTTAGGAAGAGGCCAAAAGCATCTGCAGGAACTCAACTCAAAATTCCTTGAAAGCATCTCTTCACATCTCCAATCCTAGAATGGGCCTACCTAGGTTACTTATATGGATGTTCTGTCAAAGGAGGCCAAATGCCAATACCCTCATTTCACAGATGGGAACACAGGCACCAAGTTCAAGATCTGGCAGGAAGTCAGGGGTAGAGGAAATGGAACTTAGATCTCTCCAAGTCCCAGTCCAAACCCTTAACCATAAGAGCATCTTCGTCAGCATTCGGGCAATAACTATCCCTGGACAATCAGTGTGCTCTTATGCAATTCCTGGGTGACAAGACATCAGAGGAACTGACCGACAAGACAAGACCAAGTTTAAGCAACACAATACCCATGCCTCTGTGAGCCACCCTGGCTTTGGTGGAGGAGTGGGGAAAAAAAGACAGAGAAGAGTTCAGTAAACCAGTGCCGTCAACCTCCCAAAAAAGGTGCTGTAACTTTTTCCTCGTGGGCGGGTTTGTAGAAACTATTTGCCGGTTATTTTGGTTCATAGTCTCAGCAGACGAAAGAAACCACAAGATTCTTACCTATAATTTCCCTTTTTGCTCAGCTGCTCTTTAAAGTGCCCAAGTGTCAGGCTCTGGGCCTTTAACATCCTCCTGTAGGGTATTTCTTCTCCACAGAAAAAATAAGTGACAACCAACTCGGTAGACAGGGAGGCGTGAGCGACTGGGAGTTTCTTTGGCTCTTTGTGACTGCAACAAAAAAGAAAGCATGTTTCTCATTTGGAAACAAAGACTTCCCTGCTAGCCAATATTTCTACTACAGGCAACAGCGGCTAGATTGATGCCAGGCTCAATTTGAAAGTTCGATAATACCTTGCAACGAAAGCGAGCGTATGTGCTGTGTTTGTAGGGCATGTACCATAACATGCTAGCCCGCTTCTAGGCGCTACTCTAATACAAATAATAACTCTAAGCAGCTGAAGCACGTTAATAAATTATGCCTCAGAGCACACCTATTCGGGGAACTGTGCCCATTTTATGGATGGAGGGGAGAGATCACATGGTCTGCTGAATATCAAACAGTAAATCTCTAACGGCTAAGCTAAACACATTACCGTTAAGCCAAACTAACTTTCTATATCTAGTCTACTAAGGTCACAAAGACAACGCCGCACAATTTTCATTCAGACAAACTATATGGCAGCTTAGCGTATCCCTCCATATAAACACCTTTTAGTTGTTGGTGGTGGCGGCATTTCAAAGTCTGCTGTTCAAAAACTACACAAAGCACTAGGATTATTTGCCTCAAAAGCACAGGTAGCATTACTGTACCCATGAACAACCAGGCAAAAAGTGAAGCAGACCCTGTCACTTGAAATGAGGAGCACTTCTTAAAAGCCAATATAAAAATACTACGTAACAAAATAGCAACAGTGCAGTGAATGAATGTCATCTCACTAAATCCAGAACTACTTCTGAGGCAACGTATACTTGGCATGTCAAAAGGTCACAAAGTGTTAGTCCACAGTAATTTAGTCTTCCTAATTTGTTCTAAGTCTTTGTAGAGTGGCTTCAGGAAAGAAAAAAAAGCTCCTAGCAAAGACAGCTGGTGGATTTAAGGTCAACCAATTAAAAATGAAAGACTCTAGTCAGGTGGCTTAGTCTGGACTTCAAACATTGCTTAAGATGAAGAGGGTAAAAAAGAAAACTTTAATTATTTAGGCCATTTTAGACCTCTCTGTAGCAGATTTCTTGTTAAAAGAGCCATCCTGTAATTAGACTAATCCAATCTTTGTCCACTTTATAGAAATGCAAGTTAAAAATAACGAGAGACAAGATTTGAAAATTTTTTTTTCTTCCTTAAAAAAAGTATGTTTGAAAGACTAAACTTCAGATATAAAAATGTCTTGTTTTTTCAATGTGCCATCCATTAAATGCAAGGATAATTAAAGGCCATGGAAATACATGTAATGTATATCTGGTACTCACTCTTCTGTAGTTAGGCTTGCATTACAGAAAGGGGCATTTCCCCCTGGAACAGCAGACGAGTGGTTTCGATCCCTCTGCTGGTTTGAGGTTGAACATCTGAAGTTGGGGGGACAAACAAAACAAGTCCTGTTAAAGTTAAAATACATTGTCTTAAGTGAAGTCTCCGGAGAGGCATTAAGTTCCTTCTTTGCACCAAAACACAAATCAAAGAAAGAATTAAGAATGCTAAGGGACTGGTTTATCCTTTCATATTCACTTGCCTAATAAACAACCTAATTCATCGCTTGGCATGCAGCCGTGTGAGTTCCAGACAACAAATTATACTCGCAGTGACAGTGAAAGACAGAATATAAAATTCAAACTATTGAGGACTGGAAAAAGAAAGTTCATCTTTAGGGCTTAATTAGGTTACGTTTTGCAATACTTTCCTCACCTCCCATTACAAATCTGGAAGATAAGGCTACATGCAAATCAGATAAAATTTCTAGCCACTTGGATGTCTACTGTTAGCTTGCTTAGTTCATCTGCCTGCCAGCCAGTTAACCAGTAATGCCCCTTGGGAGATGGGGGGGTACCCAGAGACAGAGTAGGGAAGAAGGAAAAAAAGCAGCCTGAAATAAAGCTCTTGGTATTCCATTCCAGAAGAAAGCCATATTGGCCATTCATGCCCGCTCCCAGCAGGGGGCGTCTGTCTATCATAGAGAGCTAAGAAAATGAGGCATACTCAGGGCTGGAAAAGTTTAGGAAACTTTTCACTCCCCTCCCCCTGGCATTGTAGTTACCTTTGTTTCTGAGGCTTGGACACTTCTGTGAGCCTGCGGCAGGCTTCCTCCAGCTGGGCGAGGGTATTGGGCGGGGTCAGCGGAGGCATGGTGGGATCCTGGACGAACGGGTGGGCAGGTTGCACCCCACGGGGGTGAGTGTTGTTTCCCCACAGGTGGTGGCGGGTTGGGCGCTCACTGGGAATCCCTTTGGTGGACTCCAAATTGTAGGCCTTCTTTGTGCTTTGTGTGCTGGGGGTGGGAAGGGGGGGGGGTGAGAGAAGAGGGAAGGAACCGGCTTATAAAAGCTGGAAAATATTACTTCAATAGCAGCTCCTAGTCTGCTTGCTCCCTCTCCAAAGTCTGTCATAACATGAAAAGGGTTTACTGCCAAAAACATGACATTTTTGTGGTTTTTCTGGTTCTGCGGAATGGCTTTTATATTAAACCGGAGGAGCAAAGAGTCTCATTTGTTTTTAGCGATTGTAAAAATAGACAGCCTATGTAATATATAAATATTTACCGGGAGCGATATTGCTGTAGACAGATGTATATTTACCTATGAGGCTTGTGCTTATTTTGTCTCTCGCTCTCCAGCATCCACTGCCAGACGTTCTGTGACCGATCCGTCTCGCCCCCAGGTAGCTGGAGGCCAGGCATTACGGGGAGACCAGCTTCCCCGGCCGGCTGGGCGACGCCATCCGTTACCTTGCCATTCCTTTTAGTCAGCGTGCCAGTTCTGCTAAGGAGGAGACACAAAAGGGACGAGATTCCCCGCCCCGCAACAGGCACCATTAATACGCTGTGCTTGGGTCACGACCGCCTTTCCCATGGGCCCGGTTTTTAAGGGGCTGTTTCCCCATGAATCAATTCCACCTCCCTCTGACCGAGAAATTGTTTAACATTTACAGCTATGGCGAAATCCCTGCCACTTACCCAAACGGCTCCAGCGGAGCTAGCGGCGGCTCCGTCCCTTTGGAGTGGCTCTTGCATTTGGAATAGCAGCTGTAATCGCTACCGCCAGGACAGAAACACTGGACCCGCTGCGCCGCCTCGGCTTCGATCTGCTCTTTCGTCTTGGGGATGGTGTGGTGGTGGATGTAGTGGTGGTGGACGTGCTTGGTGGTCTGCTTGCTGATAAATCCTTTGCTGATGAGCGTGCAGGCTGCGGGCAAGGCCGCGCTTGGCAGTGGCTTGCCCCCCGGGAGGCGGTCTGGGGAGTGGGTGCGGGGGCTGTTCCGCCCCATACCGGGCGACTGGCAGCCGGGAGTTTTCAGCACTCGCGAGAGGTGGTCATCCAGGATGGCCTGCGGGTCTTCCTCGTAGCTGCCGGATGGTAAGAGAGTGAGTGGGTGCTGCGGATGCAGCATGGTTCCTGCCTCCCGATTGGTCTGCGCGCTGGCAGGCAGCTCTGAGCCCTCCTTCTCTTCTTCCTTGAAGGTGCAACACGAGTAAGAGACACATGAAAAACCGAAGTTGGGGCTCTTCCCACGAGGTTGGCAGAGAATGCAAAGCTTGCATGGCTGCCGGACAGCAGATACATAGGGACGGAGGACAGAGCATTCAAGCATGCAACATACAAAGCTTATAAAGAAAAGACCTCCCCCTACGCTAAGTGCAGACAGGCTATGACATTCCTGCTTCCCCCCTTCTCTCCCCCAAGAAAGATGTCGGATCAGCAGGCTCCAAGCTGTGCACCGGTGCCGGAGGGGTTAATCCTCCTACCTCTTTGATTTGCTGTAGCCTCTCCTCCAAACTGTCCATCGTTTCTTGCTCTTGCTTCAGCTTTTCTAACCGGGATATCAGTTCAGCAGCGAAGGTAGCTGGTTCCACGGGGGTCATTTCCTTCGGAAGACGGTGGGTTCTCTACACAGCGCGGGGGCAAAAGGGATAAGCCATGTTTAGCAGGCAATGCCAGCTGCAGAAGCTTAGCCAGAGCAGCATTTCTGGCCCCACTCTGCTTGTTGTGTCTCCATGTTTGGATGGAGAGACTACCGCAACTAGGCATAGCCTGCTCTGGATTTTTATGAGCGAACACTGTGGCCTCATGGAGTGACATCCTTCCCACTAGCGTTTGCCTTCGGCAGGAGCAGTTGGTCGCACTCTGAGGAACCCTGCTTGTTCTCTCTGTAGTACAACCAGCCCATCAGTAGCTACTCTGAAGTAGAAAATCTTCAAAGACTGTTGTCAAACATCAAATAAAAAAAAAAAAAAAAAAAAAAAAACCTCTGAGGTGGGAGGGAGAGACTTTAACTGAAGGAATAAAGTGAGTATAAACAGAAAGGAGTTGGAAATTAAAAAAAATAAGATGGGGGAGAAAAAGGGAGGAAAAAAAAGTCAAACGGTTGCAGATCAGAGAAGGACTGGTAATTTATTTCCTGGCTACACACTGGGCACCTTTGAGGTAGTGTTGTCTCAACAGTGTCCTAGATCTCTTCCCCCCCTCCCCCCAATCTCTTTGTACAGAAAATGAAGAAAGCTGCTGCAGGCTAGTAGTGGTACACTGCTGAGTTTGGCTGCCTCAAGCAGATCTATCAAGGGAAAAAGGGAACATCTCCAAATCAAGTGCAGAATATAAAAAGGCAAACGAGAATTTCTGCCAAAAGCAGCAAACATGGGAGAAAAGAGAGAGAGAGAGAGAGAGAGAGAGAAACCACCCACCAGAGTTCTTCCTCCTCCTTCCGGACATCATCTTCTCTCCCCTCACCCTCTTCTCCCTCACACCCCTGGTTTTCCTCTGTCCCCCCCCCTTTTTTTTGAAGCAGAAAGCTGAACTGCCAACTCTTTCACATACTACCCACCAGATGAGGCAGGGACTCTCCCCGACAACCACTTAGCTCCAGAAATGATGTGAGGGGAGAAAAAGGCCACTCTGCTGGAAATTGTCACTCTTACACAAGCCGGCTCTATTCAGTCCCTGATCAAAGCACTGCCTTACAGAGAAAGTCGATTTGCACGCCCTGGGACAAAATAATCTAATTTACAAGCTCAAGCTACAGAACTTTCTTTATAGAAGGAGGGGGTGAAGAACATGCTCCCTCCCCCAAAATAAAATCCCCATGCAAGCCAACATACCCCCCACACCAGAAACATGATCTAAAATGTCTTGCTACTGAAGAAAGAGGAATTTTGGAATATTAATCTCAAGACAAGATAGGTTTCTACTTGTCTGTGTAAACAGTTTATTCATTGCAGGACTTAGCAGCCCCTTCCTGAAGTCTGCACTAAATTAACAAGTCAACGCATTAGAATTAGTCTTCAGGTGCAACACAACTAGAAGAACAGGATTCTCTCGAAACCAAGGCAGATAAAGTTGTTTTATTATTATTAGAAGGCACATACTGGATACCCATGTTTCTCTTTTGGGGAAGCTAGTAAATCAGATTAAGTGCCAACTGTGTTTTTGAAGGCTTGGGGCAGTGTTGGAAAAGCAAAGCACAACCATCACCAGAGCAAAGAAGGTGTGAAAAGGGTTTGGGGGGAGGGGGACAGGCAAGATTTAGACAGGAATGCCGCCTGCAGCCATCCAGAGAAAGTCAAAAAACCTGAGACAGGACCCAATCAATGACCAATCCGACTTTATTCAAGCAAACTTTTCAGAAGTGTTTTAAGTGGATGTTCGAGTTTTCTGTGTTTTCAGAATAAGCCCGAAGAACTCAAGCCAAAGATAGTGAGCGCAATGAGCCTGCTACTTCTACATTTCTGTAGCCCAAATGTCTTTGTATTCAGAGACAAAGGATGCAATAAGCTGATGAGAAGGAAGCCATTTGCCTCCCGTCTCTTTAAACCTGCAATGATTTCTCCCAGTTTCTTCCAGCATTGCAAGGCATAGCATTGTTAGAGGACCTTTTCTTCAGCCCTGTTTCAGAGGAGAGCGCATCAAACTTACCGGAAAATGAGGTAGAGAAACTTGACCATTGGCCTTAACGCTACGATGCATTTCCCTCTGGAGGTGCTTCTTGCTCCCCAGTCTGTAAGGAGGGATTCCATCTCTGCAAACAGAAAAGACAGGTCATGGTCAACCAGGATAACCTAGGCTTATGTATTCCAACATATTATGCTGTAAGTCAATGGACCATTGCAATGTACTTTCCAAAAAGTCACTTCCATGTTCTCTGAAACAGTCTGAAAAGCCTGATTTTCTGAAGTCCTGAGCATCCAGGACTCCAAGTGAAGTCAATAAGTCTATGGCGATGTGTCCATACTACCAAGCCTGTTATTCCAGAATAAGAGGACGTGGAATTTGAACTCTGTAGTCCTGCTTTTCATGAAGAGTAACACTATTCCCAAACTTCTAAGTCCGAAATAATGTTAAGTGTGGATGCTCCAGCGCTGTTAATTCGAATGTATTAGCCTCCAGAAATCCAGAGTGCTTCATGGGGCTCTGAGTCCGAGGTAGCACGTCCACATTAATGGAACCTGCCTCAGACTACATGCGATTCTTCCCCTTCGTGAGGACACAGAACTTCAAATTTGTAAAATCAGGAGCCGAGAAATCAAACTTAGTAAATTTGGACTAATCTCCTAGTGTAGACCTGGCCAGGGTGATTAATGCCTTAAAAAAAATTTTTTTCAAGCCTAAGACACTTGGCCTAACTGTTCAGTAGCTGAGCAAGAGCTGCAAAGTAAGCTATGGCTCCAGTCATGAAGGCATCTTATTATGGATAGACCTCTACAGAGTCCCATTGACTTCAACAGGCCTCTTGCCTTGTATATAGACTGGGGACTAACAGCACAAGTTGGACACACACACGCACACCGCTCCTACACTTGTTCTGCATGTCCAACTGTAGGCAGTCTGGAGGAAGATGCTAAATCTAAAGCACTTTGAAGAGCTTTCACCTCTCTCCCAGTAGGTGGGACCCAAGATGCCTTTGAGGTTGTCATGCACAACCCAGCCAAGTCAATACAAGGTGCAGCAACAGAGCTCAGCTCTAAAGCAATGGAACTTCATTCTCCTTCCTGGTTGTGTCAACCCACTGGGATAGAGCATTCAAAAACAATTCCCTGGACGAAGTGAGAAGAGCTGTGACAATTGCCATCAAGACAGCAGCTGCAATAATTCCACTCGCGCAATGAGGTACGTGGTCGTCTAGCCATGCAAAAATCTACCCATATCAGCATTAAGAACATAAGAACGGCAATACTGGGTGAGACCAAAGGTCCATCTTGCCCAGTAACCTTTCTTCTGACTGTGGCCTATGTCAGGTGCTTCAGAGGGAAAAGACAGAACAGGGAATCGAGCGATCCATCCCAGCTTTTAGCAAGGAGAGTATAGGGACACTTCAGAGCATGGTTTTGCATTCCTGCCCATCCTGGCTAATAGCCATTGATGGACATACGCTCCATGAATGAATGGACTTTGAGCATGAATAGTCCAGTGGTCAAAAAACATGGCTGGTTATCAAGAGTTTCTATTCAGATTCCCCACAAGTTTGAGGAACAACTGTAGTCTTTATGCTCCAGTGTCTCCACCCCCTCTCTCTTCCCCTAAATCCATAAGCGATAATACCTCCCTATCCAACAAAATACTGTGACATCCCACTCTCCCACCAAAGTTTCACCACTTCCCACTGTCACAACAATGAAAGGACTATGGCCAAAATGTTTCCAAAGAGTGACTAGTGATTCGTTGCGTGTGCGATTCAATGTTTGGGTGCCTGGCCTGAGACAAGCTGAAGGGGCCAATGTTCTGGAAGCACCAAGCCTCTACCCCAAAGGGAGGTGGGACCCGGTGGAATTTGGGCCCCATTATTGGTTCCTGAGCATGGGTGCCCAAAAATTGAGAGACAAGCCCTAGTGCTTCTAAGTTTCCATTACAAAGCAACTCATTCATAAGTGATATGGAGGGGCAAAGACTGAAGAAAAAGGTCAAACCAGTGAACTGTTTGAAATGAACCGAGACTTGGTCAAGGGAAAAGATGTTTGGGTCAATGATTTAACAGGCTGGGCAGTCACCACGGAGACTCTGATTATGTCACACGGAGGGCCACTCATGGGGGGGGCGGGCAGTAGCAGGAGTTGGAGCCAAAGCTCCTTTAAATTGCCACCGGAACCCCCCGTAGTTGGGGTGGTGCTGAGGCTTGGGTGGGGGAGACTAGACCACAGCCCCACCCCTTCTGTCAGAAGCCCAATCCAGAGAATACAGAGTCAAGCCCCTCCCCTTTCCCGGCACCCGTCAAAGTCTGTCGCTGCCCTGGTCACAAGCGAGTTTGAGGTGCTTGGGTTGGTTCCTAATGAAAAATCTGCCCTCCATTCTGCCTCAGAGCAGCAACTCAGGCACGGAGCCCCCTATGAGAACACCCTCTGGAGAATCACGCCTGGCATCTGTCTACACAATTCCGTACACGGCCGACGTTATCAGCCCTTATCACGAGCACTAAACGTTTATGCTCCTGATGAAAGACGGTGCAATAACAGTATGAGAATATCTATTGAACTTGGCGTTGCGGCCATGCCAGCAAAAGCAGAGGTTGTAAAAGCAGCAATAGGAGTGGAGGTGCCAGAGGAGGCAAGGATGGGAGAAAATTAAGAGCCAGGTCAATGCTCATTCATGAGGATCGGGAAGAGGTATTTTCTTTGTCTTTGAGGGTTATCCGAGGCAAGGGTATTTTAAATTAGACTTTCCGTACAGAGAAATTAAAGAGCCCTGAATCTCTTCCAACTAGCGTAAAACTATCTGCCTTTATCTATTTGTCAGAAACTCCACCTTTAAGCAGCATGTCAAATATAAGTATGTTAAATTACGGTTAACTGACTAGTCGAGTAGTCGATGGAATTTCCATCACCTACTGGACTAGTCGATAAGCACTTCCGCATTCCTCCTTTGAAAAGTACAAGAGTCCCTAGTGGGGGCTCTTGTACATTTCAAAGCCATGGAGCCTGGGGTCAGCGGGGGGCTCCCCAGTTAACCCCGGGTTCTGGGGAAATGCTGTACGGAGCCCAAGACCAGCTGGGGAGTGAAACATGGAGGTGGCGTTTCAAAGGGGCAGCCACCGCACAGCTGATCTCCAGCTCAGCTTTGCGCTGCTGCCGATTTGAAGTAACCCTTCCCCCCCTCTTTGCTGCCACTATCTGCTAGAGGCTGCAGCGGGGGGGAGGGGGGGGGGAGGGGCGGGGAAATCAACCAGTCAACAGACTATCCGATAAGCAAATGCTTATTGGATAGTCAACTAGTAATTCACATGCTTAGTCAAATATCAACCAGCTTTGGCTACAACTAAACACACAAGGCTGCACAAACGTTAGCCCAAATGCAGCCTGTCCTGCAATATCCCTGAAGTTCAGAGCTCTAATGGCTGAGAGGCGATAGCTGAGGGAGGGAACAGAAGCCCTGTCTATAGTATTCCTCCCCTCCAAGTCAGCAGAAATACACCACATGAACCGCTGACTGCAATCTTGCTCATCTCGGCCACTGCACTCTGTGGTAAGGACTAAATCCATGGTGGCCAACCAGTTCTGAAATAGTAGTCACTATAGTGGCTACTGCTATGGTGAACTAGCCACACACAACCGACCAAGTAGTCACATGTGGGTAGTATGTTGGGACATCACAGGGCTAGATGGACAGCTCCAATACCAGTCCTCTTCATGTACCACGGATCCCTCCAAACACCCAGGCTCCATCTACACTATTTGTTTTTTGCAAAAGAGGAAATGCAAATGCAGCATTCATTTGCAAATCTCATCCTCTCATTTGCATATTCTCCTCTGATCCTTTTTGCGGAAGAGGTTTTTGTGAAAAAAGCTGCTGTGTAAACGGCCATTTTTTGGGGAAAAAAACTTTTGCGCAAGATCCCTTATTCCTCAAAAAATTAGGTTTATAGGATCTTGCGCAAAAGGGGATTTTTTCCAAAAAATTACCCCATCTACATAGGGCTTTTTGGCGCAAAAAGGACTGGAAGAGAATATGCAAATGAGAGGGTGAGATTTGTAAACGAGTACTCCATTTGCATCTCCTCTTCCGCAAAAAACTAAGGCTACGTCTACACTGGCAGTTTCTTGCACACGGACTGTTTTGCAGAAGAGTTCTTGCACAAAAAGTCTTCCAGAAGAGCACGTCTACACTGGCATGTGCTTTTGCGCAAGAGCGTCTATGGCAGTGTGGACGCTCTCTTGCGCAAGATAGCTCTGATTGCCATTTTAGCCATAGGGGTTTCTTGCGTAAGAAATTCATGTTGCCTGTCTACACAGCCCTCTTGCGCAAGAGAGAGTATTCCTCATGGGGAGAGGAATAACTCCTCCAGAAGAAGCCCTATTTTCCAACGCTGTACTGTAAATTTACGTGCGCAAGAATGCGCGTGCAGTGTAGACACCCGGCAAGTTCTTGAGCAAGAAGCCGCCAGTGTAGACGTAGCCAGACAGAATTTCCAGCTCCATTTAGACTTGCCCAGTTTGTGTTGGTTTAAACTTTACCTTCCTGTCATAAGAATTTCAATCCAGCACCATTTTCAGCCAGTAAGCAACCAGGGCTTTTCTAGGCTATGTCTACACTGCAGGCTTCTTGCGCAAGAACAGATCTTCCGCAAAAAGTTCTTACGCAAGAACGCATCTATGCTGCCATGGACGCTCTTGCACAAGAAAGCTCAGATGGCCAGTCACACAATGGCCATCAGCACACCTGTGCTTTTTTCCAATAGGGGTTTCTTATGCAAGAAAGTTGTCTGACCACACACGTCTTTTGGCTTATTCCTCGCAGAAAGAGGAATAACTCTTGTGCAAAAAGCCCTGTCTTCTGACGATCTACTATACTTTTTCTTGAGCAAAAACGCACTTATTGTGTGGATGATCCACGAGTTTTTGTGCAAAATCTGCAGTGTAGATGTAGCCCAAGTGTGGTGCAGGTGTTCTTTCAGAGCAGACAACTGAGGACGCTGGCTTGGAAACAAATATACAAACATCTCTCTAGCCATGGTCAGGCTCATTTCACAGCCACAACGAGGGGCCTGCAGGTGGAAGGCAGCAAAGGGATAGGGTGTGGGGCGCATATGGCATGGATGACTGCAGAAAAGGTACGGAAAAGAGGATAGCATAATGAGCCAGGAAGAAGAAGGAGGCCCAATTCTGACCTCTCTTCAATGCATTTACACAGGAGTCAGGATCAGCTTCTTGCTCGCTTCATCAGGAGAATTTTGCAGCTAGTAACAAGGGGGGCAAGATACAGTTTTTAGGAAAGGAAAGACATTTCATTCAGCTGGGAACTTAGTAGCCTGGAAAGAGTCAGGACTTGTAAAGACAGAAGAGAGACAATTTTATAGTTGGTTTGATGTCTGCTTTTTAAATGTAGGTCTTCTACATAAAATGAGGCACCAGGATGATGCCAGGTTTAGGGGGGAAACAAGAATGGGCAATCACTTATTACAGGCAAGACATGCAGCTGGTGTGGGGAGTTTACAGCCTGCTCGGGTGCAATAAGAAAAAGATATTACAGAAAAATCTGAAGCTGAAATGTGTATAGGCCACAATGACAACTAGAAAGTGCCTTTTATTTTAAAGGGCTAGGCTCTGCCAGATGTTATAGTGCATAGCAGAAGATTACTATTTGGAGCGAGGAGGGGGTGTTTTGTTTTGTTTTTTTTAAACAGAGTTCCTCAAATAGGCCATTTCAACATAACCTTCTTCTCTTTCTCCAGCAGTAAACATTTGCACTCACATTTCTTGGCTACTAAAAGCTGTGGGCTGAAGAGCTACAGAGTTTAGGCACTAAATAGTATAGTTTAATTATAAACATTTCAGCTAACCAGCCTGGTGGAAAGCCAATCTCTTTCTGGGGGAAACACTAGTTTGAAATCTTCTTTCCAGTCAGCTGCCATTTAAACTGAGCCAATTATCTTAGCCTTTTGACTCAGATGTGCCTGACCTAACCTGAATGTAGTTTTACTGCTGCTTTGAAATATCAGACTCATGCGCATATGCATTCACTCCCATCTTCATTTGGCAATGGCTCTGAAACAAGCCTCTGATCTTGCCAACATCAAAAGCCTGGTTTGTAAGATAAGGTAATATTTGAAGTTCGCTCAGCAGCATTCCCCTGTGTCCAAAGTAAATCCATAAATAAGATATAAGCAAATAAAAAAAATCCCCTTTCCTCTTCTCCCTCCCCCAATCAAGAGAGAGAAATTTGCATGATGCTTTGTGACTATTACAAAATTAATGTTTTTTAAATGTCAAGGAGACGTTTAAACTAAAACCACGAAGTATGTATTGTTTGGCAATTTTACCTACAGTTACAATTCAGTAGAAGATTTTTTTTTTTTTTAAATCATAGCTCACTTTGCTGGTATGACTGACATGGAGTTTAATGGGACATATTCTGCTCTTCAGTTTACATTTGTATAAATAGGGAGTAACTCCATTAGAAGCTGATTTCCATTTACACTGATTTAATAGTAAAAAGTTAGTCTTGTTTTAAAGAGGGAGAGCTACATACTTGCAGCAAGACAGACACCATGACTTGCTCGTGACAATGGCGAGACTGCGCTCAGCAAAACGTTTTAGAAAGACTTCAGATTCTCTAGCAAAGTCCATTTTCTACCCAATCCAGGGAAGAGAAGAAAACCAGTCCCAGAAGTTGTATGCAGGTTCCATGACAATATTGGCAATAGCTGCTGAGGTTTCTGGAGAGGCAGTTTTACTTACATCAGGCCTGTGCTAATTGTGTATGTTAGCTAGTCTACCTCCCTGTGCATACGTGTGCACGCACAAACATTCTAGAGAGAAAAACAAAATACCCCCTACACTCCCTTCCCCTCATTACTCCCAGGAGTCAGGCCATTCCCACCCCCACAGACTAAGTGTGGCTAGAGAGAGAAACCAGCACTCAATAGTTCGGGGACTGGCTCCGTTTGTAACAGGAATTCTCTCTCCTAGGTTTGTCTCTTAACACCCATGTAAACCTTCTGCATTCTATTGAAATACACACATGCCCCCTCCTCTCTCATTGCTCTCCCCCCGGCCCCCAAAAAAAACTTGAAGCTCCCAGCAGTTTAATGAGCCAAGCTTCCCCAAGCTCCTCACAGTCTGCACTCACTATTGTTATGGCAGGAAAAAACAGCCAAGCTCCTTTCATGCACTGCTTTATGGGGAGCTCCTATTCACTTGTTCAAGTAAATTTCAAAGCAGCCTGCTACCCTCTTATCCCCTCTAAGCTCCCCTAGACTAACAATAGGCTGAAAGCGATTCAGTTAAGCCTTTCATCCACCATGCACTTTATTTCTCACTCAGTGCTCTCATCTGTATAAGGCCTACAATTGGCATTGCTGTGAAGAGAGGGTATAATCCTAGCCCTGTGAATCCCAAGTGACCGTACATTGGTCCAGAAATGACTAACCCAATGAATGCTCTGTTGACACATGATCACATACAACCAGAGCCAGTAAGAATAAAGAAGTCACCCTATGATTCAGCTCTTTTATTTAATGCCAATATTGTTCAATAAGAGAACCCGGTGGGACAACAAGCTATGTTTTCCAGAATATCAGTTCAAAACACACATGTGCATTTAAAAAAAAAATGCACTTGTTTGTGGAGCTAGGATTTTGTTGTTATAAACCCCCCCCCCCCCCCACTCTGTTTTCCATTAAAGTGTGAGCACATAATTATGAAGCAGACGGAGGACTTTAAAAAGCCAGCAAGCGGGTCTTTGGGGGAAAAAAAATATACAGTATACACCTCCAACAGAGACACTGAAGGAGTGGCATTCATGAGATGAATGTGCTGAATACACCATTTTATTTAGCAAACACACATCTTTTCCAGAAAACGTGGTCTGTTTCGTTGGTGTGACCTGCACTTAAATACACTGCCTGTCATCAGAGGCCCTGGAGGTGCTTTATAGCTACTAATGAATTAAGTCTCACTACACCTCCATGAGGAAAGACAAGTACCCCCATTTTAGAGGATCAGCAACTTGCCCAAGGCTATCCAGCAAATTGTGTCAGAGCCCAGATCTCATGATACTCAAGCTTGGTCTTTAACCATTGGCCCATCCTTCCTCTCCTCCACAGGCTCCTAAGACTCTTGACATTTTAATCCAGACAGCTCATTTCAAACAATTCTCTGAAGGATCATAATGTGCAGCTATTGTCCCTGCAGGTCAGTAACCCTGTTGGTGTGGATTCTGACATTATTGGTGAATCCCAGTGACAGAAAGCAATTAATGTAGAAAGTTTTTTGGGGTGTGTGTGGGGGGTGTTATGATGCTTACACCCTAAAGGATGCTTGGCTTTCAAACAAAAGGTGTGATGAAATACAAATACATTCTATGTGTTAGTAGCAGTGTTTCTATTTTTTCAGCATATGGGAGAACCTGTTTGCTTGCCCAGTTAGGCTATGTCTACACTGTGATGCTATTTCAGGATACCAGAGGGAAAACTGGTGTTGGCACAGGGGGAGGGGAGATGGGACTCAAACCCACCGCTCTGCACTCCCAAGGCAAATGCCCTATCCACTAGGCCACTCCAGAACTGACCTTCAGGGCATCCCTTGTCTTGCCTTCCTAATGCCAGAGCCTGCTCCATTCCTGGGAAGTTGGGTATCCCAAAATAGCTAACCCGCATCTTAACAGCATGCCCATTATTTCAAAATATAACGGGCTCGCTATTCCAATATCTCTGTAAACCTCGTTCCACAAGGAGTAAGGGACATTTCAGAATAGCGGGTTATTTCAAAATGACAAAATAAGCTATTTCAAAATGGACTCAAAGTACACTACACAATTTGCATAGCTCAAGTTGAGTAACTTATTTTGAGCAACAGGTGCTGTGCAGACAGACCCTTAGAGATTAAAATGAGAACTGGTGAAAAGAAGCAAAACCAATAACAAACCAAAAGGGATGAGCCACCCATCACGGTTACTACAGCCAATAGACTGTGTCAAATGAGTAGATAGGAGAGCCATCAGCAATACTTCTGGATGGCTGAAGACTCCTCTTAGTGTCTTAGGATTTCAGTTCCCGCAGGCCTCATGTCCAATGGGAAGTGGAAGCAACATTAAGAGTATAGAACTATCCCTCCTTGCAAGTCATTGTGGGACATCAGCAGAGTTAGTTTTCAAGAAGCAAACTCCAAAGGACCTCGCTAAAGAGGAATACTTACACGCTGCTGTCCGTCATTGACATGGAATCATCGGTCAGCGCATCGCTAGATATTTCGCTATCATTTGCGCTAGTTGCTGGGGCAAAAACATAGCCAGAATTCACATGGTATGGATTAATAGGATCACTCCTCTTGAATGACCTAAGGACAAGCAAAATAGGGGTCGAGTTATTTTTACATCTGGAAAAAAAAAAAAGGACAGAACATTAGTGTCATACTCCTGTAAGTGTGCACATAAGACACAAAGAATGGCTTTAAAACTATTCATCTACTGTTTTGCATCCATCACGCTCTCAGAATGCTTAAGCTCTTGCCGCCCACAAGAAGTTTATCTTGACAGCTAACATGAATTTAGGCTGGTCCAGAACTACCCAGTCACCAACCACACAAACACTAACATCAGCAAGCTAGCGGCTGCGTACTGTTAACCTAAGTTTTTCAGCACACTTAAGGGATTTGGGTTTCTCAAGTGTAGGTCTACACCACTGTACAAAGCTCAGGCACTAAGTTCTCAGAGCCACGGAGTGGTACTTTGGTGGGAGAGATAAAAATAGAGTTAGTCACTCAGGTCCACGCTCTGTCTCTACACTGCATGTTCTTAGCTCCAAAGCCCTAGTCAGCTGACCCATGCCAGCCTCAGCCATCCTGTAGGACTTTACATACCCAACATCTCATTTTCAAAAATGACTCGAGTCCTGATTTTTAAAGGTATTTAGGTGCCTGAAGATACAAATAGGCACCTACTGACATGTTCAAAAGCATGCTTCTGAGATCACAAGCACCTAAATATTAAAAATCTGACCCCCAGGGCACTGAAAGTCATTAGGACCAAAGCTACTACATGCGTAAGTCTCTTCTGAAAATAGGACTTTGGTGCATTTGAAAAATGTACTGCCTCTCCTTTCAGGCATCAGAGATAACTGACCACAACCACTGACATCTGACCAGCTTTAGAATTACAGTACTAATAAATAATATGCATTTATACAAGCCAGCTTAACAATAGGATCTCAAATGGCTCTTACAAAGGTGAGTGCCTTGGTGTCCTCTTTACAAAGAGGGAAACTAAAATGCCAACTTTCAGGAGCACTCTAACTTTCAGTGCCCGTCATTTTGGGAACACCTTGGAGGTGCCAAGGACTGTATTTTAGAGCAGTTCTGAACACTCAGTGCCAATTAAGATCCATGCACCAGGAGAGAGGGATGGATGAAAAGCCTTAGGGGTGTCAAACTGGGTATCCCAGAGTGGAGAAATCAAGAATTATCAGACACTTCTGAAAAGTTTGATCTGCATTACAGAGCCAGGTAAAGGCCCCCCAGGTACCCTCACCCCCTAGCCGGTGGAGAATGTTTCAACCCAACCAATTCCAAGTTTTAAGAGTTTAAAATTCATTTACAAGTCTTTCAATCTGTGGGAAATAGTCTGTGCCAAGGGGTTTTAAAGTGAGTTTTTTTCCAGATATATATTTGTTTATACATAAATGCAGGTCTTGGCTGTTCCGCTTTTGAGTTTGTGTATCAAAGCAGAACCTCATTATCTGATAAGGTCTGCTGATTTTAATAATTAGGGTCACTTACACTGCACTTGGGGCCTCGGGAACAGGATCACATGCTCCACAGGTTTTAAAATGGGCTTTCAAACTCCCCACCCCCACACCACCGCTTCTGGGATTGGAGGAGGCCAGCTTGATTTAAGTGAGCAGCACAGCTGTCTTAATGGAAAGCAGCACTTCCCCTCCCGCTAGTATCTCTAGTCCCTTTGTTTCATTTGCCCCTGTTACCCACTTTCGACCTCTTCAGTGGTCTTAACTCACTTCTCTCACACACAAGTTCCCCCTACTCCCCTGCTGTGTTGCATTCCTCTGTTTCACTAGCAAGGGGAAAACATGAGCCTTTGCAAAGGCTTAAGCAAAGGGGGTGGGGGAAGGAGGAGGATTGGCCCCTATGCTAAAAGAGCCCTACTGCAAACAGCATGACTGAAGTTGTAGGCCCCCGGTTCAGAGTGGAGCTTTGCAGGAGGCCTTGCTGCACAGAGTCAGGTATTTAGGCCCAGCTGGGATTACATTCTTTTCCAAAGCATGCAAAGTCATTTCAATGGGAAGATCAAGACTTTTTTTTTTACGTTAAAAAAATAGAAGATAGTCAGGAATGCCACAGGAAAGAAGGCAAGTCTTAAAGATAAATTCATTCCACATGCCGATGAAAGTCAAGTTTTCCTATCACAAAGAAGAAGAAAAAAAGTGTCCTTTTAAAATAAATACTGCTCTCCTGATAATATAAGTTTGCTTATAAGGTACCACTGACATACTTTAGGCCAGTGTTAGTTTTTGGTAGCAAACAGAAAGGCTGAAGCCTCTACTTTTTATCACTCTACTTGAAGCTGTTTAATGTCTTGCTTCCACAAAACCCAGACCCATTAGGGTTATTATTGTAAAGTATTTGGTTTCAAGATGCTCACCATATGTACTAAGCAATCCTGCTTTTAAGTGAGTCTTAAGTACCTTCCTTTTATTTCATGTTCCGTGTTGCCATTTAATCATGCTAATACAGAAGCAATTAATCATTTGACAGTTTACACTGCAACCTTATTTTTAAAAAAAAAATCAGTGGTGCTATCTAATCACTTTATAGAAAGATGGCTCAGAGTGTGTGTGTCATCTCTCTAA
The DNA here is from genome assembly GCF_049634645.1 of Pelodiscus sinensis. Taxonomy (NCBI): domain Eukaryota; kingdom Metazoa; phylum Chordata; order Testudines; family Trionychidae; genus Pelodiscus; species Pelodiscus sinensis. The sequence goes on along the minus strand of NC_134730.1, from coordinate 22,790,997 downwards.
ATTCAGCTTTTAACCTACCCTATACCAACAAAGTATTGTGAGTACTCCAAAACTGACCCTCTCTATCCCAAAGATACAATTTCAACAGTGGTTCAGCATAATTAACATCACTTTCAGAACTTGGTTTAATTTAAAACACACACATACACTTTTTACTTTATCTTTAATCATCTTACTTTAAAAGAGGGCAGAAAAAGTTTCAGAATAGCTCCATCCAGAAATTCCCACATTCTTTAAGAAAACTGATTAGGGCTGGGGTTTTTACACGATCAACTTTTTAAAAACTTGACCACACTACAGTAATTACACCCAGATGCATCAAGTTGCCTTGAAGGATTTTAAATTCCTATGGAAACTGGAGGTCTCTGATGCAGATTCTGCACACACAAAAATCTTCAAACTCAATATGCAAAGTGTTTTCAGCTGTCAGGTAGCAGTTGCTCCAGAGCTGAGCGTCAGAGGCAGTGTGATGTTTCTCAGACTATTCTTATCTTGATGAGATGACACACATTATGTAGTGCTCTATACATTATGCTAGGCAATGGGGGGGAAAAGTCACAATGGGATTACAATGCAACTAGAATTAATGGGGCCCTTTTCTGGACCCCCGTTACAACTATGCCATGTAAAAGCATGTTTGATCAGCACGTGCACACAGTCAACCCTGAAATAAAAAGCAGTCTGGTAGTTAAAACCACAGACTGACTGATACACTGAGAAAGAAATCCTCAAGCAGTGTTTTTCAAGACAAGACTGAATCTTACTAAATATTTTACTGACACAACCGTCACCGGACAATCAGGGGTAAAAAAAAACCCCTAAAATATATATTTTAGCAAAACTATGTTAATCACAGCTTCCATGCTCTAACTGTGGAACACTGCTTCAAGCATAGCTTTACAATGGCATCATTTACTTTGATAATTGAAGCCAAACTTGGCTTCAATAACTTCACACAAAATGAGCTCCATCAGCCTCTTTCAAAGGACAGGAAGCACACTTTGAGCCAGTAGAGAGCCATCTGCTAGCCCCAACTTATAAAGCAAGGCCAATCTCACTGATGTTAGAACAGAGAACTTAATGGGAGGCAGATGAGTCCACCTTGGATTGAATAACAATATATTATATAGAAAGGCAGCATTCTAAAGGCAGGAGAAACGCTCCATGCACACAAAAACACATACATGATGAATTCAGAACCAAATATAAATAAAATAATTGGGCGGATTCTCTCTCACATTCTTAGGTCCAACATAAATTCAGTGGCTTGAGGGCCGCGAGCACAAGCCAGTAGATACACATCTCATACGTCTAAAAAAAAAGTAGTGTTTCTAAGGAGGAGGGAAATCTGAAACAAGCTCAGTATATATATATATATATATATATATATATATATATATATATATATATATCCATCAGGTGCCCACATATATAACCAATACTTAATACACCCCAAATTCCATTTTTTCAAACTTTTCAGTATAGCTAGGTAAGACAAAAATAGGATTCAATTGAAATGCATTAGGAGACGGTGGCAGATGTAGGTAGCTAAGATACAGACTGCTTTGAAAACCTGAACTGCTGTGAACACACAGCATTTCTGAATGTGTGTGACACATGCACACCAGGAGGTGTGGTTTGGCCAGCAGCCAATGAAGGCTCTTCTTTATCAAGCTCCAAGTCCAATCCTAAATGCAGTGAGTAGTGAATTGTGATGAGACAACTCATCCACTCCACGCACTCCTCAGCCACCAGTGTGTGTGTGTGTGCGCGCGCGCGCAGCCTCCCCTCCTCCCCCTGCCCCACCACACACACCTTTGAACAACTACAACTTAGAGGAGGAGGGAAAACACAGTTTCCTGGCTTTTGGATGGAGAAGACTCTCTGCTTGACCTCCCATCTCTGCATTCTCCATGGAGTCAAGAGATCGTGATTCAAAAGCTATTGGACATGCAAGAGAAGGTGATCAAAGCAAACAGCACTGCCTCACCTCCTGGGGGCAGATTTGACATCTAAGTAGAAAAGAGTAAAAATAAAAAAATACACTCCACTCAACAGAGCTGCAATCTCAAGGAACAAGGGCCATCAGTATTCCTAGCCAGGAAGACAACACTGGTCATGGTTATGATTTATGAAAAAAAATTCTCTTGAGCCAGAAGCAATACAATGTTAAATCCACTCCCAAGGAGGCAATGAATTCCAAGAGACCAAAAGATAGAGAACATCACAGCTGAGGGACAAGCAGCAGGGTTCAATCCTGGAGAACCAGTAGATGTGGAGCCATGATGCTCATGCAAGGGGAGGAGTGTTCACAGCACTCCCCACAAACAGGCTACTGGTAGGACTTGAGACCTGCCAACTCCCCTGAATGGAGGAGCTGGACAGCCCCCTCTTCGAGACCAGCTTTTTGAGCAAAGAGACCAAGAGCCAAATACTGCTCTCAATTACACCAATATAAGATTGTGTTACTCCATAGATGTCAAGGAGGAGTCACTCCAGATTTACACTGAATTAATCCCACAGTCCCTGGATCCACTTTGCACACCACAGCACCAGGAAAGGCCACACTGCTGCAGCCTCTCTGAAGGTCAGGGAAGGAACACAGAGGTGCCCTACAGCCACCTTCCTCTCAGAGGCAGAATACCTCTGAATTAGAAGCCGGAAGCCCTCTAATGTCCATGAATCACAGAAAAGGCTCTCAAAATTCCTGTAAACCAGATGTCAACCCGTTTCCACAGTGAAAAACAAACTCCTTGTGCATCTGGGCTAGCAGACAGAGTATGCAAGGGAAAGCACATCACTTTAATGGAAAAGGTGGGGGAGAAGGGATGTGGGAAGAAAAGTAAGTTTTCAGAAGACTATTTTGCCCATCAGTTGGACTATGATCATGGTCACTCTATAAGGGGCTACTTGTTCCCCTCCCCCACCTTTTCAAGAAAGCATACAGCAAAAAACAGGGACTTGGGATCACAGAAATGTATCTGCCTAAGTACCTAATTAAGACTTTGCCTCTGGTGTGCATAACAGATACTACACACTCTACACTTGGTATTAAGACACAGATCCAGCCTTTAGTAAGTTTAACTTCAAGCACACAGCCTTCAAGAGAACACCAGACCTACTATAACACTGCACCTGGAATGGCTACCATAGCCCCAAGTACTTGCTCCTATGTTCTTCTGCTCTTATGTATATTGACTCAAAGCCATCTGGAATGGCTTTTGCATGATACCAATAATGAACTTGAAGACTGTAGTACACATACAAACTTTGTGTGTGTCTTACTATGCAGTCAGTGCATACATTTCCTGCTCCATCACTACACAATTGCATCCCATGGAACCAATCCACTTAAGCACCGGTTAGTGGCGAAATGGGTGAAACGTTAGTTCATTATTCATATGCCTCTCTGGAGGCTCTTTACAGTTACATATAAAATGTTTGCAGGTTGCTGCCATAAGTGTCCAAAGATACATTTGCTATGAAGTGTTTGTTGTAGAAGAACTGGAAGAGCCAATAAGCTTTGACAGCACAAGGTAGTGCTTTTTCTTCTCTACAGAAAAGAGCAATAAAAAAAAACAAAATAAATACCTGAATATTTAAAGTAGAGATAAGCATCTATGTTGATTCCACCAATAGATGCCTAACCAATTAGACCATTTTAAAAACTTTTTTTTTTTTTTGGCGTATGTTGCATCCTGTTTTAAAACCATCTGAGACTGAATGCCCACTTCTTCCTTTCAAAGTGGAATAGTCTCAAAGTCCTTAAAAAGGTTTTTTTTTAAATTCCAGTGTGTTTTCTTACCTGTATCCATTCTCAGCTGTTTCCGTAGCTCTGACATTTGCTGTAACCCTTAAAGTCTTGCTGGATAGTCCAACAACAGAAGGCAAGATTTTGTTTTTCAAGTCCACACAGCTCCATTCTTCTTCTTCATTCAAGGTTGGGAGATAGCCACAGACCACTTTTAAGCTCCCCAGTCCATTGCTGTTCATATAAGCAGGATTCTCTCCCCCACTCCTTACATATTCGAGGTATATATCAGAAGTTAAGAACATCTGGTAAGCATTTTCCTCCATCACCGTCTGAATTTCAGTCTGTGCTTGATCAAACATGATAGAATCGATCTGCTGCTTCTTGATACTATCTCTTATATAGGTCTTAGTGGCAGGCTTCAGCTGCTTGGAAACAATGCTGTTGTTCTCTATGTACCTTTTGTATATAGCTTTGGCGACTCTTAAAGTTTTGGTATCCTTAAGGTCCATCTGCCTGAAGCCATTGCAGGCAAACCAGAAGTCTAAGGTATCCACACATTTCTCTCTTTCCAGGAAGGTCCGGAAAAGATGGGCACCATCTTGGTCCCCCAATAAGGAATGCAAGGATTTGGTCCATCTTGCCAGAGGGGAGTCTGGGGATGCACTGCCTTCTGGCTCTCCGAGACCATCCTCATTCCTCCTGGGGTTGGAAGAAATTGACATGGCCTTGATGCTTTGGCTTTTCATGGCAAACGAGCATGCAGGCTGTTGGCATGGTGTGTGTCCTTCTTCCCCTGGCACAGGGGGGCGGGGGGCGTCTTCCCGAAAGCTGCTACTGGGGTCCGGAAGGTGAGTCAGCAACACAGCACTGCTCATGGCTCCACAAATTCTTCTGGTAGGGTTTTTCTGCCTCCCTTAAGGTCCTCAGTAATCTGTGTGTGTGTGTGTGAGTGCCTGTGTGTGTGTGTGCGCCTCTCTCTCAAGTCAGCAGGAGATCCTCTGAGCCTCCTCTCTGGAAAAAAAAAGAGAAAAGAAAAGAGTATTGATCTAATCAAAACCAGATCCACCCAACATCAAAGACAAAAAGTAAACAGGCTTTTCAACTCTTCACATTCAAAAAAAGAAAAAAAAGAAAAAAAAGCAACGCAGCTATCTACAGTGTTAATCAAAAGTATCAGATATGCTTTTCTGAACTCTGGGCACACTTTTAACTGGGGGTGGGGGGATTTCAAAGAAAAAGAATTAACCCTTCACTGAATACACTGCATATATAATCACAACACAAATCCTGTCTCCAGTGAAGACACCCCTCTTTAAAAAAATATAGGTAACCATCTCCCCTTGACAGCATCATCAGACACAAACTTGGCTCTGTTTTACTATCTGCAGGAGAAACTAGTTTTGCGCACGCACACAACAACAAAAAATCCACCCCTCCCGCCTGAATTTTGCCTCTTTTTTGTAGATAACTCAAGGCAGGAACAAGACGTGCTTTCCTCGGCATCTGGTTTCCATTTTACCCCCTCTCCTCTCACTCCTTAAAAATTTAGATTATGATCACCAGAAGCCCTTCTAGCACAATGCTGTTCTGGAACGGCACGTTCAGAAAGAAAAAAATTGGGGGAAAAATCGCTACAATGTTTCATTAAAAAAAACAGTTGACTCATTTCAGAAGTTAACTAACATCTTTAAAAAAAAGCTCCCATGGATTAGGTTAAGTTGAGCACATGCACTTGTTAAAAAGTTTGAAAGAGAGAGGAAAAATAATCACCCACCCCTTTGCCTCCAAAGACTGACTCACTAGTGACTTTTTTATTAGAACAAGTTTCCATCATTAGAAGGTAAATGCGAAACTCACTAAATCTTGCTATGGATTTTTTTATTTAAAAAAATCAATAAAAAAGTAAACAGTAAGGTTGCAGATTTAAAAGCTTCTCTACCGTTTTAATAAAACTTGCTTCCATCCAATAAAGAGCTGGTTTAATGAGCATGTGAAAGGCTCTCAAACTAATCAGAAAACGTGAACTCAGTTCCTAGTTTTACCCCCCCCCCCCGCCGCTGCTGCACAAACCCAAGCAGAAATTCACACACAAGCAGTTCAATGTGTCAACCCTATTATCATCAGTCAGACTTGCAAGATCGAGCCCTGTTTGCAGAAAAGGAAGAGAAAGTGCCTCCCCCCTTGTCTATAATGTACCTGAATGCTGCAAGCATCCCGTGCCCGGGTTTTCATCTCCTCCAAGCTCAACCCTCTGCTCCCCACCTTAGAGCAAAAAGAAACACACCCAGCCACCCCTCCTGCAAGCAAACACCAAAAAATAAAAGAGAGATCCTCCAAAAATAAAAACTAAAGAAGAGGGGAAAAAACAATCCAGGAGGCGCCAAGCCCTCAAAGGACAATCCTGCCAAATAATAATAAAAAAAACCTGCTCCAGAAATGGCGACGGGCTGAGAAATGAGAGGTTGGAAAGAGATCTTAGAGAGAGAGAGTCCTAAGCTACTTGCTTCCTTCGAATCCTGTGCCACAACTGACCCCTAACTAAGCGTGCAGCGCTCTTTGGAGTTCACAGGGGGTGTTGAGGGATGTGGGAGGGGGATGGAGGAGGAGAAAGGGGGGGGGGGAGAGGAGAGAAATCTCATTCTCACCACATCCACCTTTAACAAAAATGCATCCTGCTAGGTCTGCCTCTCTCCCGCCCCCCATGCCCATAAAATAAAAGCCTCCCCTCTTGCAAAAAAGGGAAAATAAAGACTCCGAGATCTCGATTTTGCAACATAATTCAAAAATAAAATAAACCCCACTCTGGTTTCAAGCCCAGCCTTGCTTGCCCATAGCTAGCACATAAATAGCTTTCCTTAAAACTTCAAAGCCCCAGCGAAGAGCACATCAAAGCGACCCGGAGAGGGAGAAGCGGGGGGTGGGGGAGGAAGGCAAGCGCTAGGATCACACACACATTCTTTTGCAACTTACCATTGATCCTCAGTAGTTTTCTCTGCACCGCCGCCGGTCCGTTCCTCCTTAAAACAGCCCCCCGGCCCTTTTCCACCAAAAGTATCCGCAATGTTGCACCGATTGCCCCCCCACCCCTATATTTTCTTCTTCCTCCTCCTCCTCTCTGGCTTTGCAATAGCATCTGAGAGCATTGGACGAAACTGGGGGGGGGGGGTGTACGGAATGTATGAGTAAAAGCAACAGAGTTCAGCGTGATCCTCTCCTTCTACCAACAACCGCCCCCCCCTTGTAAAAAAATACAAAAGATCGGAGCCCTCGCCTCCTTCTCCTGACCCCCCACCCCCCCTTCTTTCAACTCAGGTCCTGTTTCAAGCAGTCATTCCATGCACCAAATGTCCTCCGGGCTATTCCAACAAACACTGAGCTGTGGGTTTAACTGTGCACATCAAAGTGAAGAACCGAGAGAACGGTCCTGCAAGGGAGATAAGCGCCTTGCTGCAACACCTACTCCCCCCCCCTCCAAGCCCCCCCACCACCCTCACACACGTCTTCCTCTTGCACCATCTCGGGGCCGCCTAGCACGCAGCTCGAGTGCATGCTTGTTCAAAGGAGGGTTTTTATGCTTTTGCTTCTTTTTTTAATGGAAGCTTTTAGACTGGGAATTTTTTTTTTCATCTCTGGAGTTGCTACTAAGTTGCCAGGACCTTATCAAAGAGAAACAATCTCCAGCCAACTCCCCCAGGCTTTGGAACGTCAGAAGTAAGTGATCCTGCCGCCCCAATCGTATTATCCCTGCATTTCTCCCGGTGCCTTAAAGGGACAGGCAACCCCTCTTTTAACCCTTTCCATGCTCAATCCGCCTGCCAACCTCTGTGCTCTCAGGCTCTGCTTTGTAACCAGCCGCCAGCGAGATAGGTATCAGTGATGCTTGAACAATCGCCTTTAGACAATTGCTTGCCAACCAACAGCTTTTTGCATTTAGGCTTTTTTTTTTTCTGGTCAGCTTTAGGACTGTAGAATTGTGAAATTTTTCTGCAGGATGAAAAAAAAAACTTTCCCAGAAACTGTTCCTATTTGAAGAAAATTGGCCCGTTTTAATCATCCCAAGGCCTGTTTTTAGGCCACATCCTAATTAAACAATATCTGATTGTAATATAACTGGCATATAAACAGAACTCTGGCTTAAGCTGTGTTCCCATCCCACTCTCCCCATATGTAAAATATTAAGCAGACACAGAATGTTGGTGAGGTTTGGGGGTTTTTTTTATACTTTATACAAAAGGCTTTAATTAGGGATTGGACCCCAAACCTGTATTCCTCATCCAATTCCCCTTCTTTCCCCCATGCACATCTCTTGCATGGTACTTTTCATCAGTAGTTCTCAACACACTTCATAAAGGAAAGTCAAGTAAATCACTACCCTCATTTTGCAGCGGGTGAAACTAAGGTGCAGGGACGTAAAATTACTCACCTAAACTGACCCAGCAGGCTAGGGGTAATGCTGGGATTAGAACTAAGTGCCACAAAACTCCATTTTCCCCCTTACTCAGATATATTTATGGGAGGGGGGCAGAGCACAAAGAACACCCCTGGCCTACGAGGAAGGCCCAGTCCCATTTTGAATCTGAGCTTTGTAGTTGCTACTCAGCTCTAGTTTTAGTGAACTGAAAACATTTTTATGTCCCCATCTTCATACAGAGAACCTATAGTTCAGTTAAAAAAATGAATAAACAAAAGCAGGAAGAACTTCAATCTGCACCCACAAAACAAGGCAACTGGTGTTTTTCCTCCATGGCATGGTGAAACTCTGCAATCAGATTTTTATTGTTTTTTAATATATATTATGATTCAGCCCAGAGACCTCAAACAGGTTCACTCACAGTGCTTTGTCCCAGTACATACAGAGTCCATGCCCAGAGTACGTGATATAAGGGCCTCATCCTTCAAATACTTACGCATCTGAGTAATTTTACTCACATGGGTAGGCCCAATAGGAGTGCACAGAGTTGCATACATTATTACTTGTGTCTGTTTATTTACAGCAGCGCCCCAACTCTTCAAAAGGCCAATCCAAGGAAAATATGTTCAAAGTGTTACTATATGCATCAAGGTCGCATCAGCCACTTATTCTCAGCAGAAAGGCCTGAACATCAGACCACTTGGTTTAGGTGCCAAAATTGAGATCTCTGGTCTCTTTTGAAAAGTCATATGGGCTGAGAAGTCATTGGCTAGGACGGGGACTGCTGCAGGGCAGGGCTGGCACTGCAAGGCAATTAAAGTAGCAAATGGGCTATGCTTTTCAAACACCAGCTTCTTTTTTGTGAATGTAATTTATGACAGTCCCTTGGAAATGCAAAAGCTCCATGCAACCTGTTATTAGCCTCTCAGACTAACTTTTAACTGCAAGACAAGAATCTCTCTCGGCTCTGCATACATTCCCCCCTCACCTCCCCAAAGTATACAGAGTGGAGGCAATGCAAATAGCAATTATGTAGAATTTCCATCAGCCTGTCTCCAGTACCAAGAGTCTGCTGCAGTCTTCGTTTGTTCACCATCACTTAACACCACTGGTCAGAGATAAATAGAAACCGGTGCATTTTTGGTTAGATTGGAGAGTAAAGGGGAAAATACTATGGGAAGAAATGCTGCTAATACAGAAACACACTTTGCATGCTTGACGAGTTCTTTCTTTAGAACAGCCTTGGGCTGGATGCTCAGCTAGTGTACATCCTCCGAAGACATAGGGGCCAGCCCCCCACTGATGTTCGTTGGCACAGCTTCATTGAAGTCTATGGGGCCAGATCTTCAACTGGTAGCTCCACTGAAGTCAATAGAGCCATCCTCCCAGCTGGTGTAAGCAGAGACTCTCCTGGGTATGTGCCAATGTATAGCTCCCGAGACTGTGGCCTCTTATTTCTGTAAAATCAAAGCTAACCAAGGAGGCGTGTCATTGAAGTGACACCAGCTAGACTTTATGGGCCAGGGAGAAAGGTGGTGGAGCCCTTAGTTGTCTCTAATGCATGTTTGGGTTTATCTGACAGTCCTGAAGTAGCAAATGAAAGGGGCAAAAAGACACAGGCAGGGGGCTAGTCTGTGGTGCATATTTGGGGAGCTGTAAATTAATCAACACGTGGCATTGGGATATTTGGGCGGGAGTGGAGATAGCATGAGCAGCTAGGGCAGTTTTCGGTGGGGGGGGGAATAATTAGTAAGTGGCATGGAGGAATGGGGGGGGGGAGTGCCATAATCGGCACGTGGGGGGGGGGGAGCTGGGAGGAGGAATTATTTTGTGGAGCAAGGGCTGTTTTTTAAGAGGAGAAGATTGCACACATCTCCCCCCTCCCCCCCATTGCATGGCACTTTGTCTTAGAGCCGCTCTGCACATCCCAAGGTGTGCAAAGAAAAAAAACCTGGGGAGGTGTGTGTGTGGGGGGGGGGGAGTGATCTCTCCCAGAGAAGTGACGTTTGACAGTTGTAAGTTCGAGCGTGCAGCTGGCGTGTGTCACTCGAACATTTCCCATTGGCCCCTTGCCCCCCCCTCCGCAACCCCCCCTCTCCGCTCTTAGCTTCTCTGGACAGTCAGCGGGGCGAGAGCCACATGCCGGCGATTGATACATTTGCAGTGGAGCGTTCTCAGGAGGCGGGGCCTGCGTTCCTTTTCATGAATGAGCGCTGGGGGGAGGGAGAGAGGGGGGTGTGTGTGTCTGTCAGGGGAAGGCAAAGCCCAGCCACTGTGAGCAAAGCCTAAGGGCTGCGTGAGTGGAACCTGGAGAGCTTGAAGTCGACATGGGAATTCTGCCCTTCTTTTCAGCCCTGATGCAGGGTCCCAGCGGAATGGGGGTGTGGGTAGAGGGATCCAGGATGGGGCATGGGGGTGTAAGTGGAGGAGAGTGAGAAGGTGGGTTATGCAGTGAAATCATCTCCCAGCCCATCTAAAACTATCTGTTAGAAACAACAAAGAGGTCCTGCCACTTCCATCAGCTTAAAAAATAAATAAAACAGGAAGCAGTTGGAAGTTGGGCGCCTGCTCCTAACTCCCCTGTCAAGTACTGTGTTCTACAAACCCATCCCATCTGCTTCCTTAAAGGGCTGAGAGAGACAAGATGGGGGAGACGATACCTTTCACTGGACCAACTTCTACTGGGGACACTGCAGAGCTCCACAGAGCTGTTCTTCAGGTGTGGGGGAGGTAAATGAGTGCCACAGCTAAACACAAGGGGGAACAGAATTGTTCCTCAAGGGCCAGCTCACATTGCCTTCAATTGTTCTTAGGGATGCTCGCCATCTGAAAATCAGGGCCAATGTATTTCACGCCTAACTGCTGGGTTAAAGACCCGGTACAATGAAGAGGCCAACAAAGGATCCAGGCCTGCAGGCACTTACAAAATGTGAGTTGAAGACAGGGGGACCACTCACCTAAGTTACTCATATGCTTATGTGTTTGCAGGACCAGGCTAATTGATTCTACAAAGAGAAACTGAGAAAACGGTAACAATTGTTGTCAATCCACAGAGCAAACTGAAAAGAAAAACAAAAGCAATACAGATTTGTCCATAGTCTCTTTCACTTAATATTAGATCATATTTGGAACAATAGTGAGTCAAAACATTTAGGTAGAATAATGCTCATTACATCGAGTGTGTCCCTTTAAAAATCTTCCCAGACAAGGACTGCATATTTTCCTCTTCTTTTTTATATACTTTAAAAACATGTTTTAGGTTTGCAATATCCGTAACTAATTGTATTGCTAAACAAGCTATTTCCCTTGACCTGTGGTTTTGAGACCTTTGCCTGGCTTCCCCCCAGTCCCGGCCACCCTCTCCTGGAAGTGAACAAACAAATCACTGAAGTGCTTATGTGTTCCAATGGCCCAAGGCCTTAGCCATATAGGTCCAAAATAGTGACAGATTGGTTCCTCTTGAAGAACATTTGTTGATTAACTTCTTCTGGTTGAATCTTGGACGGCCTAGGAACTGGGCATATAGACCTGTATGTACATATATATACAAATATATGCATCTCCCTGGCACCCTAGGAGATGGTTGATGGCATTTCAATTTAAAAATAAAATGTAAGGGGATTTATTGGTGGTGAAAGTTTCCAGTTTTTCTGACCTGGAAACAGGTTTTTCTTCTCTCCCCCCCGGGCGATGAAGCAAGTTTCCCTAGAGCTGCCCCACTGCTGTGCTTCAACTCTGAGCTGGAGGAACTCTCTCTTGGAGCCACACTGTATTATTATTATTATTTGTTGTGGTTAGTGCTGAGTCCTGGATCAAGGCCCCATTGGGCCAAGCACTCTACAATCATATAACAAAAAGATGGCCCCTTCCTAAGGGCTTACAACCAGGCTACGTCTAAACTGCCAGGTTTTTCTGGCAGAAAATATGCTAATGAGGGACTCAAAGCATGAGTTGTGATCTCATTAGCATATTTTCTGCCGTTTCTTTTTGCGCAAGGGGTTTTTGCCCAAACAGGCATAAGGATCTTGCGCAAAACCCCACCCTCCACACTGCTTCTTTTTGCGCAAAAACCCCTTGCGCAAAAAGAAATGGCAGAAAATATGCTAATGAGATTGTGATGCATGCTAATGAGTTCCTCATTAGCATATTTTCTGCGGAAAAAACTGGCAATGAAGACAAAGCTTCAGTATTCCCGCTAAGATTTTCCATCTGCGAGCGGAGTGAGTTTTGTCTTGGGTGCCGCCAATGAGGTCATGGGCGCTTGTTCACATGGATACCACCCACCAGTGTCACTGCTTCCCGAGAGACTCTCCCAGTGCAGAGACCCCAGCCCAGCCCCCTTTGTTGGGATGCCCGAACCCTGCTCCCAGGCAGCGCAAAGTGGGGAGAAGGTGAGACCTGTCTCCCCAGGGAGCGTTGCTCCTGGGGCAGCCTGTGTGCTGGGCAGGGGCTGCTATAGGCTGCCCCACAATGGGGCTGCTGCGAGTCCCCACCTGGGGCAGTGGGAAGGTGCCAGTGCCTCGGGTTTGCAGGGAGTGAGGTGCTGGGGGTGGGGCAATGACATGTGGGGAGTCCAAGGGAAGGCAGAGTCGGGAGGAGGCTCTGAGAGCCAGAGGGCAGTGAGAGGGCCAGAGGGGTGCGGGAGGGGGAAAGAGGGGTGAGGTGGATGCCCTGGCCCCAAGAGCAATGGCACTGCAGCCTGTTCCGGCTCCGCCTGCTGCCCACCACGTGGCCCAGGGATAGCCGGGCAGCCACCACGTGACCCACAGCTCCAGCCCTGGGGAAAGGCTGGAGCTGGCCCCTGGAGCAGCCACACTGGAGCCCCAGCCCACAGTGCAGCCAAGGCGTACCGCAAGTCTGGCCGCTGGCCTAGGCCTCTGGCCCCTGGACACAGCTGCAGCCCAGGCCCTGGCTCTCGCAGCAACAGCAGGCCCAACTCTGACCCCACCAGCAGCTGCAGCCCAGGCCCCTGGAGCAGCCGGGCAGCCACCGCATGGTCCTCGCTGCAGCTCCAGCCCAGGGGAAGGGACCAGGGCCACATGGTGGCTGCCTGGCTGCTCCCAGGGTGAGGCCTCAAGGCGGGTGGTTGCCGTGTGTGTCGGGGCTGGAGGCAGGGCCGCAGGGCCCCAGGAGCAGCTGCACCACGGTCCCGGCCCCAGCTACAGCAGCCGCCATGCGGCCTGCCCTGGCCACAGCATCAGCCCTAGGGAAGGGCTGAAGCTAGGGCGAGGGCCATATGGTGGCTGCCCTGCAGCTCTTGGAGCGGGGCTGCATGGCGGGGGGCTGTCCCTGGTGCTAGGGTTGGAACTGGGGTCAACTCCTGCCACAGCACATGCGGCAGCTGTCCACCATGCAGCCCCGCCCAGGGAGCAGCCAGGCGGCCACCACGTAGGCCTGGCCCCGCGCTCTCTCACCCAGCCCACCTCCACCCGCAGCAGCTGACATTCCACGTGCAAGGAAGGTGAGTGGCCGGTGCTGCTGAGGAGGTGGGCGGGATTAAAATTCTTCGTGCGTGCCCATGCGGGCGCACACCCTACAGGGATCTTAGCTTACAACCTTGGGGACACACCTGTTGATGGGGACAAGAGATTAGCCTGAGATCACCAAAGTCTTTTAACATAAGCCACCAAACAGCCTTCAGTGGGTAATAAGTAGCTTCTGGATTCCCCAACTGGCTTTGAACCAGAAGTTTGGATGTAAAAAGTTCTCTTCCCCCATTGACTAACTCTTGTGGTTAAATCATTCACAGGGGAAGAACTGGAGCTCTAAGGTTGTAATCAGACTATACACTCTAGTCTGACTGGCTGAAACAGCCTCTTGTGCCATACTAGAATTCTGCTCTAGTGGGTTTGAAGTGGTTGTGAGACAGGACACAATTCCCTTCCAAAGAATTCTCCCGGCGTCATTTTAATAGTTGAGCTTCTCAAAAATGTAGTTTAGTAAAAGCACATTTTAAACAAATAATGGCCATTTCAGTTATGCAATAACACTGCCTTTGCCCTGGAAAGGCTACCCTGAGGCTCACACAGCACAGAGGACAAAATACAGCAACACAGACATGGTACCTTTTTTTTTCTCTTTTGATTATCACTTGGTGCTACTTTACCATCATTGTCCTCCAAAACAGTTAATGTGGCCCACATTTTCAAAGAGACAAGCACACTTTTATGCATGCCCAGTTAGGTTACGTCTATACTGCCGAAATAGCTATGCTGCATCTTTTGAGCATGCTCATTCTTTTGAAATATAACGGGCTCACTATTCCAACGTCCTTGTAAACCTCATTCCATGAGGAGTACGGGACTTTTGGAATAGCGATTTATTTCAAAATAAGTGCTGTGTAGATGCACCCTTAGCGACTTAATTTCCCTCCAACCTCAAGCACAAAAGGGCAGATGGACCAGATAATTTTAAATCTGAAGATTTAAAAAACATATTAGTTACAACATCCCTCTCCCCCTAACACTTGGACTCATTGTAAAGAAGGTAGCCTGGTGTTAAGGACACACCAGAATACACGGTATACAGAATACACAGTGGTATATGGATAGTGTAAAGCCTGTATTGAAACCTGAATTGGAACAATTCTTCATAACCAACTCATGATTTGTCACTGCTGAGTAATGGGAACATCCCTAAGCCACATAAATGAACATTTTGTAATCTTATAATCATATATTCTCTCATTATCATCTATGATGCGTAAATATGCTGGGTATAAACACTGCTACACTACACTTGGAACTAGACTGATAGGCCATGCTGGATACATTAAGAACTTCCAAAGTTTTCTCTACCCGTATCTGGCATTGTGGAAATCCTTGTTTGTAGCCTACAGAAAAGCTTCTGCATTCAGGAAGTTACTAGAGGTAGAAAGGAAACTGGATAGCTTTGATTCTTGTGATTCTCCAACCTACAGCTGAATCCGAATTCCCACAATGGCTGCATCTACACTGGCAAGATTTTGCACAAAAGCAGTCGCTTTTGCGCAAAATCTTGCTGCCTGTCTACACTGGCTGCGAGTATTTGTGCAAGAACACTGACCTTGTACTGTATAAAATCAGTGCTTCTTGCGCAAATACTCTGATGCTCCTGCTCAGGGATAAGCCCTCTTGCGCAAGTATTCTTGCGCAAGAGGGCCAGCGTAGACAGCAACGTTAATTTCTTGCTCAAGAAAGCCCGATGGTTAAAATGGTCATCGGAGCTTTCTTGCGCAAGAGAGCATCTACACTGGCACGGATGCTTTTGTGCAAAATATGTGCTTTTATGCAAAAGCATCCGTACCAGTGTAGATGCTCTCTTGTGCAAATACTTTTCATGGAAATTTTTTTCCGTGAAAAGTATTTGGGCAAAATCATGCCAGTCTAGACGCAGCCCCAGTGAACAGACAGCAAAATTAACAATTTATAGTCACTTCATAGCACCTTCCATTCTGCATTTTATATAACGCCACAGTGAAAGTGTCATAAATTGACAGTGGTAGCCAACTGGATTAACCCACTCTGACATTATGCACATGACATTTACATCAGGGCAAAGAGCAGCTTATTGGGGGAAAGCCTCCTTGGAGCAGAGGGGATGAACATTTGTAGGGGGAAAAATTGTATTTCTTTAGGGAATTAAGTAGTTGATCAAATCAGGTTTCTTCCTCTCTACTGGCAATAATTCGGTGTAGAAATGAGGCCCAACAAAAAGTCACGGGTCCCATTATAGCATAAACATTTTCTAGACCATTGTGTCATCTTCTAAATGCCGCCTAGGTCACTTTCAGGCACACACAAGCAGTGTTATTGCTCCATCAATGTTTTCTCTGCCCACAAGACACTTTGGTGTCTTATCATAGAATCATAGAATCCTAGGGCTGGAAGAGACCTCAGGAGTCATCGAGTCCTGCCCCCTGCCCAAGGCAGGACCAGCCCCAATGAAATCATCCCAGCCAGGGCTTTGTCAAGTTGAGACTTAAACACCTCTAGGGATGGAGATTCCACCACCTCCCTAGGGAACCCATCCCAGTGCGTCACCACCCTCCTAGGGAAATAGTTTTTCCTCATATCCAACCTAGACCTCCCCCGCTGCAACTGGAGACCATTGCTCCTTGTTCTGCCATCTGTCACCACTGAGAACAGCTTCTCTCCATCCTCTTTGGAACCTCCCTTCAGGAAGTTGAAGGCTGCTACCAAATCCCCCCTTGCTCTTCTCTTCTGTAGACTAAATAAGCCCAAATCCTCAGCCTCTCCTTGTAGGGCATGTGTTCCAGCCCCCTCATCATTTTGGTTGTGCTCTGCTGGACCCTCTCCAATGCATCCACATCCTTTCTGTAGTGGGGGGCCCAGAACTGGACCCAATACTCCAGATGTAGCCTCACCAAGGCCGAATAAAGAGGAATAATCACATCTCTGGATCTGCTGGCAATGCTCCTCCTAATGCACCCTAATATGCCATTAGCCTTCTTGGCTACAAGGACACACTGTTGACTCATATCCAGCTTCTCATCCACTGTAATCCCCAGGTCCTTTTCTGCCGAACTGCTACTTAGCCATTCTGTAACAATCCTTGCGATTCTTCCGTCCCTAGTGCAGGACTCTGCACTTGTCCTTGTTGAACATCATCAGATTTTTTTTGGCCCAATCCTCTAATTTGTCAAGGTCACTCCAGACTCTATCCCTGCCCTCCAATGTATCTACTCTCCCTCTAGCTTAGTGTTATCCACCAACCTGCTGAGGGTGCAATCTATCCCCTCATCTGGGTCATTAATGAAGATGTTGAACAAAACCAGCCCTAGAACCGATCCTTGGGGTACTCTGTTTGAAACCGACCGCCAACCTGACATTGAGCCGTTGATCTCTACCCATTGGGCCCAACAATCTAGCCAGTTTTTTATCCATCTTACAGTCCATTTATCCAATTCATACTTCCTTAACTTGCTGGTAAGAATATTATGGGAGATTGTATCAAAAGCTTTGCTAAAATCAAGGTATGTCACATCCACCGACTTCCCCATGTCCACAAAGTCAGTTACCTCATCATAGAAGCTAATCAGATTGGTCAGGCATGACTTGCCCTTGGTGAATCCATGTTAACTATTCCCCATCACTTTCCCCTCTTCCAAGTGCTTGTTCTGAAAGAGACATCTCAAGATTGTTGCTTTCCTGAGTAAAAATAGGTGTCAGATGCCACTCATGGTAAATCTCAAAGGAATATACTGGTGCAGCTCTGATCAGCCCGCATGGCCAGAGTTATTTATGGGTACAATCAAACTAAAAGATGCAAATTTGATCATTAAAAAAAACCCTGTTTTCACCTTGCACTCTCCCTGTCTGTGAGGACATATTTGATCAAGCCCCTCTGCTCTTCTAAAATGCCTCGTTGCATTTCTCATCTCAAATTTAGCTGGAGCTGCCCACCTGCTTCAGGACAACTTCATTAGTTCCGAATCCACCTGGGACCATAGGGAGGAGCAGTTGCGTGGGTGTTCTGTAAGATGCTGAGCTAGACCCTAGCTCTGATTTTCAACAGAAGCAATCGAGGACAGATTATGAGGCCAGAGCTTCTCTGGGTGTAAATGGGCATCATGAGTGGCACTATTCTGATTTACACCAGCCAAACTCAATTGTGTTCAGAGGAAACCTTATAACCAGCATGCAACGCAAATGCCTTTTACAGCCAACAATAGTCTTGACTATTCTGCACCTCATGCTTCCTGGAAAGGCTAATGATGTGAAGAGCAATGCTGCACAATCACATCTGAAGGCCTTGAGAAATAATAATACCTAGCTATTATATAGCACTTGTCATCCACAGAGCTCCAAGTGCTTTACAAGGGAGGGCAGTGGGAGAAATATGGCATCTCCCTGCAATATCTCGGATAAATGTCACTGAATTAAGTTAAACATTATGGAATGAAGTTTGTGTATCATTGTGGGACAGGATTGTGTGTAACTCCCCGGGGGACGGAGAGCACAGCTTCTCCAGGAATTAAGTCACAGGAGGTCACCGTGTTAGTCTGTAACTTTAAAAACAACCAGCAGTCCTGTGGCACCTTAGGCTATGTCTACACTACAGAGTTTTTTGGAAAAACGGACTTTTTTCCGAAAAAACTTCACTTACGTCCACACTGCAATCGCATTCTTTTGAAAAAAAATGGAAAGAACAGAGGAGTTTTTCCAACACTGGTAAACCTCTTTCTAAGAGGAAGAAGCCTTTTTCTGAAAGAGTTCTTTTGGTCGGGGAAGAGAGAGTTCTTATGAAAGAAGAAGAAAGAGGAAAAAGCACAGGTGCCTTGGTGGCCACTCTGTCCCTAGTAATCACGGCTTAAATGCGAGATGGCGTCCATTCCGTGTGGATGCTATCTTTCGAAAAAGCAGATTGTTTTTTCGATGCACTTTGGCAGTCTCTTTTGGAAGAACTTTTTTCAAAAGAACTCTTCCTGAAAAGCTTCTTCCAAAGAAGCCTGCAGTCTAGACGAAGCCTTAGAGACTAACAAATCTATGGAATCATGAGCTTTCGTGGGTAAAACCACAATGGAGGGGTGATTAGGCAAATTCACTCAGGTTGTGACACCTTCTCCTAGGGAAGCTTGCCGATACTCAGAGCCATCTTGTCTGTAGGACAGTTCGGGGAGCTGCCCTAGGCCCTGCACTTTGGGGGGCCCCTGGGACCCCGGGAATTACCGGGAGGGTCTGGTACCAGCTGGTCTGCAGGGGTTGAGCAGTGGTGGGAGCCATGGGGAGTGGAGAGACTCATTCCTTGCTTGCTGCACTCCATTAGTTCCCTGCTTCCCTGGGGTGGTGGGAAGTGGAGAAACCCAGCCCCAGCCTGCTTCGCTCCTCTGAGCAATATGGCTAGGAGCTGGGCTTGGAGGAGTGGAGCAGGCTGGAGCCAGGCTGCTCCACTTCCCACCGCCATGGGGAGTGGGGGTGGCGGGACTTGACCGCTGCTGCCGGTGCCAGGCCCAACAGCAATCCCCTGAGTCGCGTTGCTCAGGGAAGGTGGCTTGCGAGAAGGGACACAATGGGGGTGGAATGGGGCAGAGCAGGGGTGCGGCTTAGGGGAAGGGGTAGAGTAGGGGAGAGTGGGAGTGGGGCAGGTGGAAGGGGGGTTCTCCCAGGCCCCACACCCCCCTCAGGATGGCCCTGCCTATACTTGTTCAAACTGGATTCTCCAGTGGCCCACGGACAAACAAAAGGCTTTTGGATAAATAGCCGGAGTTTAAATGGTCTCAGGACTTGTTTTCTGACCCAGCCCACGAATGGGGCTTTGTGCTCAAAAGGGACCACCCTCGTTCCAGGGAAGAGTTGGAAAAACTTGACCTGTTCACAGGGGTGCTTGTTCTGAGCTCACAGAAAAAGGAGGTTGGCGGTTCCTAAACGAGGAGGACTGAAGGGCTGGCTGGGGGAGGCCAGCTCCCAGCCCCACCCTTTCTGCTCCCCCCTCCGAGGACAGAGGTGATCCCCAAATTGACAAGAATTTTTCACTTACGTTCACCCCTTCATCCAGGAAATGGGAGGCGGGCCATGTCGCCAAGGAACTCCGGAGAGGCGTTTGATAGGTTAGCTGGAGGAATGCCCGCTTGGTGGAACTACCATTATGGGGATACATACTTGGTTAAACAGCTGCAAACAAAGAGTAACTCTTAATGGAATGATGTCAGATTGGAAGGTGGTCTCTATGGCAGTGCCACAGAATCTGCTCTGCATTCATCTTTATTAATGATCTGCATGTAGGAAGAGGGCACACGGATCAAATCTGCAGATGACACACAGCTGGGGGGTTGCCCACATGGTGGAGGATAGGATCAATCATTCACAGGGGTCTTGATTAATTGGAGAACTGGGCTAGAGCAAACAAAATGAAATTCGACAAAGACAAACGTCAGGTGAGACACATAGGGAGGTAAAATTAAAAAACCCAGGCCGGGATAAGTGGCTTAACAGCAGAACTGCTGAGAAGGATCTGGGAGTTGTGGTGACTCACAACCTCAGCACAATGTGATGCTATTTAAAAAAAAAAAGTGAATGCAATTTCAGGTTACATTAACAGAGGCATAGCATGCGAGTTATGAGAGGTGACTGTATTGCTCTACTCAGTGCTAGTTAGGACTCAGCTGGAGTATACAGTGTCCAATTTTGGTCCCCAATACATAGAAAGGATGTAAAGAAACTGGTAAGGATACAGAAACAGTGATCAAAAGGATGGACTGCAAGTCATATGAGCACAGGCTGAAGGAACTGGGTACAGGATGAACCTCTCTAGTCTGGCACCTTCAGGACCTGACCGGAAAATTTACCGAAGCACAGGAGGTCAATATTGTTTAGCAGCATTACTAACACTTCCACTGCTTACTGGACTCTTAGAAGACATTTAGAGGTAAGTTAGAGCTAAATAACAGCACAGAACACTGAGGCTGTGTCTAGACTGGCAAGTTTTTCCGCAAAAGCACTTGCTTTTGCGGAAAAATTTGCCAGCTGTCTACACTGGCCACTTAAATTTCCGCAAGAACACCAACGATCTCATGTAAGAAATCAGTGCTTCTTGCGGAAATACTATGCTGCTCCCGTTTGGGCAAAAGTCCTTTTGCGCAAAAGGACCAGTGTAGACAGCTCAGATTTGTTTTGCGCAAAAAAGTTCCGATCGCGAAAATGGCAATCGGGGCTTTTTTGCACAAAAACGCATCTAGATTGGCATGGACACTTTTCCACAAAAAGTGCTTTTGTGGAAAAGTGTCCGTGCCAATCTAGACACTCTTTTCCACAAATGGCATGGACGCTTTTCCATTAAAAGCATTTGTGGAAAATCATGCCAGTCTAGACGTAGCCTGAGAGCCAGGCCTGGTGGCTGTAAACAACATTTCTGGGACTATGGGCAACTTAGATGCACCCATAATAAGAAGACCTCTGGCTATCCCACATCATGCCAGATCATGGATGTTGCTGGATTAGAGAGGTTCAACCTGTATGTTAGTTTGGAAAAGAGATTAAGGGGGGACACGCTAGTGGTCTTCTGGTAGTTGAAAGGCAGCTATAAAAAAGAGGGAGAAAAGTAGTTCTCTCCTACCACAGATGGTGGGATAAGAGCCAACAAGTTTAAACTACAGCATGGCAGATTTAGACTAAATCTCTGGAAACATTCTACATGTTAGAATGATTGGACAGTCTCGGGAGGTTGTGGAAGCTTTTTCACTAGGGGGTTTCAAAAGGAGGCGGATTGCCATCCGTCTTCAATGGTTTAGACACATGGATCCCACAGCTGCTATGAACTTGTGACCCCAGGACTGACTACTGTCCAGAACCCTTGTGGAAGTTGGGGTGAGCTCTGTTAAGCTACATAGCATGTGTGTAGCTTCTTTGTTTGAAGATGTTTTCTATGCAATGCTTTCCCCTTAAGAATAAATGTGATTGCTTAGGAAAAGTTGCATGAAACCTTACACCTAATGGATAACTACGCAATTTGTTGCCTCTCAAGAGAAGGGATGGCAGGCCGGACTGTGTAGTCAGACTTGCAGGGGAACTCACATTGTAGTAGGGGTACTGTACAGCCTGGCAGAAGCCCATCAGAAGAAAGAGAAATGCATTCCTTCACCCAAAAGAGGGGATGGCTGGAGATCAGGAAGGCTTCAATGTGGCTGTCCTTGCTGGATCACAGTACGGAAATACAAGAGTAGTTGCCCTGAACTGTGACAGTGAGTAACTTCATCCCCGTTTATAGATGGGGAAACTAGGCCATGAAGTTACTTGGCCGAGGTCATTCAGCAACACAATGGTTGAGTCAGAACTTGAACCAAGATCTTCTGCATTACAGTCAAGGGACCAGCCGCTCGGCTCCTTTTTCCACCGTAAGAGGGCTTTTAAGCCTAGTTCTGCTCACGATATGTTATTACATTTATTTGTTATTGATTTCCATCATCAAAATAAAGGGAGAACAAACAAAAAAAGACAAAAAGAACAAAACATGGAAAGGGACGGAAAGGAAACGAACAACATGGGGCAAGGCGAGTGACCTTTTGGTTTCTATCCTCTAGGAATTAATCACATTTTTTGAAAACGTTGTACCACATCTTTTCAAATTTCTGGGAGATCCCTTTTCCCTGCCAAGCCAGCCATTTTGCTTTGCGAAGCTTCTATCCATAGAGGTGGTCTGCTCTGACAATTAAGCATCATCAGTCCTTTAGCTACAAGCACTGCCCCAGAGAAGTAACTCCACTATCAAAAACAAGGAACAATCATACTGTGTGTGCAAAACTAAGCACGAGACTTGTGGCTACTTTGGCTGTTTTGTGGGTGTACATAATATAGACAGCACCAAATTCCATGGTGAAACAATAGCTATGTATTTTCTACTAAATGATAAATATTTGAAAAGTTGGAGTCTATCTGCAGGAGTTGGTCTTCCCCTGAAAACGCCTTCTGCTATCCCTCTGAAGGGGTTAAGGTGGACCCGAAAAATAGTCAGACCTAACTGAACAAGAAGCCCAGATGGGCAGGAGTAGGCCAGCATATAAAGCCAGGAAAAGGGGCTGCAGGAAAAGAGTCTGCAGTTGGTAAGGTGAAGGATTAAAAACCTGGCGTTCTGGCCCTGTGAGAAGGGTCAACCCCAGAGGAGCTGTGGGGAAAGAAAGCCTGAGAGGACTAGGTAGGAAGAAGCCCAGGGAAATAAAAACAAGGGGTACAGGACTATGCAAACCTTGGCTACTTGTTGGGTTGGCACCCATATAGGAAATTGGCCTGGGTTTCCCTACAAGGTAGGGGAAGTGGTATAAGATATTGGAGCCCCAACTAGACAGCTGATCTGGAAAGACTTTGTTACCCTAGAAGGAGAGGACTATATAGTGATGTGGCCAGAGGTCTAAGTTGTGAAGAGAGGGAAGGGTCACAGCTTGAGGAACTGACAGAAGAGGGCCCCTGACTGTGTGAGAGCTGTTCCCTAGGACACCCACAAGGAGGTATCACCTGTAGGAAGTTCATCCCTTCTCAGCAGGGCATTAGCTCTGGACTTCCAAGTTCTGCAATAAACACAACGCTCCAGCCCTTCATCAAAACCACATGAGAGAGATAAAGTGCCTGGCCCGTCAATCAACCACCAGGTCATTTTATTTTCCATTTAATTAAATCAAAGTCTCTGGAATCCGTTTGTGCTGTAAATAACCAGCGCCGGGGTTAGACAGGCAGCCACCTGAGTCTACAGATTCAGAAAGAGCAGCAAAATGAAACGCTCTCCCACTCCACCAAAAAGCTGGCTTATGGGATGTGAAGGACTCGTCGACTAGTTGCTTTTCCTTCCCCCTCCGCTCTAGTTGCTTCTATCAGGCTCCTCACGGCATTTCAAAGAGGGCAGCACTGCTTGGAGCCCCAGATCAGCTGATCCCGGGCTCCACACAGCACTGCCACTTTGAAATGCCACGCGGAACCCGGGATCACTCCTCAGCTAACCCCAGGCTCCATGGGGAGCTCAGCGTCAGGCTCCTTGCAGCTCCCCTCAGCTGACCCCAGGCTTCGGCGCTTTCGCCTTTGAAGTGTAGCAGCAGCCCGAGGGTTGTTGCTGTACTTCAAAGACGGAGGCACCCTATCGACTAATCGAATAGTCGACGCAAAAATGCATCGACTACTCGATTAGTCAATTACCCGATACTTAACATCCTTATTTCAGACAGAAGGCCTGAGGCAGGGCCTAGCTGGCTCTGCTGAGCTCCAGTACCGCTTGCATGGTGTAATATGGACCATGATGGCTACTAACACGCGTATTGGAAAATTTTAAGCACATGCTCCTGCCTCTTACTAGCTGGTATGCACAGTCACATTAGGCAACAGGTGGAAGAACTGGGAAACTAGGCCTGATCAGAGGCAAAAGTCCCTCCCCTCCCATTTGGTCTTTTAATTGTGCCTGTCCTGAGCGACAGGTGAAGACCCAGCTAGGGAAGGCTAGTCCCAGCCCAGCCCCTTCTGTCAGAGGTCCCACCCTGCTGTCTGAGACCCCGCCCTTTCAGCAACCTCCCCCGGATGGAATCGAGCTCCTCCCAATGCCAATCCTGGAACCCGATTCTTCCTGGCTAGCTGGACGTCCGGGGCTGCTGTGCCACAGCCCTCCCAGCAGCCAGGGAGTCAGTCTGCTGTAGCCCCAGCCCTCCTGGACGGCAGAGCATAGGTAGCTTTGAGACGGCAATGTCCTTCTCTTGCCTACATTACCCGCCGCCCATGGTGCTTGTGTCTGGAGGGAGAGGGAGACGTAGAGGGCTATACAGAAATGGGGGAGAGAAAGTTGCTTGCAATGCTGTGAGGAGTGGCTGCCCTGGATGCGGTGAAGGCGAAATGTATCTGCCTGCCTAGCTGCCTACCTCTGTTTGGGATGGGAGGTTTTGAGGTTGGAAGGCCAGGACAGATGAGTGCCTGCCTAGCTATTATCTGTCTCAAAACCTCTCCCCCTCAGCTCTCCACGCCCTTGTCCGCACTGGAGGCAAGGTGACAAGTATCCTGGTTTTCCTAAGGCAGAGGGAAACCCCTCTGCACCATCCCGGTTGCACCAAGCTTCTCTAGCCAGGTCCATGCTAAAGGGGAAGGTCAAATCAAAATACGCAACACCAGCTATGTTAATTATGAAACTGGAGTTGACGAACCTTGATTCACATTTCCCCTCAGTCCCCACGGTGTGAGGCTGACGGGAGCAAATGCTCCAGTTGGCTTCTCTTACTCCTTGGAGGAGCAGGCGTACCGGCCACCGACGGGGGTGCTCTCTGAGTTCAATTTAGATCCAGAGCCACTAAATTGAACCCTGGAAGCTCGATCATGGCAATGTCCATCTTCCACTGATTTTCACATAGCCTCTGGATCTTGTGGTCCCCACCTGGAGATAGCGTGCGTGCGTGTGTGTGTGTGGGCATGTGCGTGTGCATGTGCAAGAGAGGGGGAGGGTAGGGAGAGGGAGGAAGAGAGAAAGTGAGAGAATGAGAGAGAGAGAAGAGTAGAATTATTTACTCTTCTCACTTTTGTGAAGTGTATCAGGATCTCTGGAAGAAGAAAATGCCAGGTAAACATGGTACATTTCTGCATGAGACTAAAGGAAAAAGAACAGCTCTGGGAAGAAACAGGACAGTAAAATCTAAACCCCAAAGCTGCTGTTCACACTTTGTGACTGACGTCATGTGCACTGTCATATGCTCTGTAAGCTTCAGTATTCTGACTGGTGGTCATGTTGATAACAAGATCAAAGGCTTGCAGCTACTTCAACAGAAGTGTTGGGAACAGACTTGATCAAAATAAGAGGAAGGCCCTGTGTATAGAAGACATGAAGTTTACATCCAACATGTGAGCTAATACCTTTGAAGTTACTCCTTCCTTTTTTTTTTTTGTAAGTTAGTTTCACATCATTAGTTTAATAAGTGCAAACCCAATTATCTGTATAATCTCTCGCTCACTTGCTCTCTTTATATATATATGCTCTGCACTTGCAAACTGAAAGCAGTCAGCTTAAAAATGCAGAGCAGTATACGTGCAGATACACACAGCAGAGGGGAAAAGGATGATGAAAGACTCTCAAATATAAGACAAGAAAATATACACCTACTTTTCTAGGACTTGAAATTTGTTTCATAAGCCAGCATACTTTTGTTACCGAGTCTTACCAGATAGGTCTGATAAAAGGATTATAGTAAGAGAAAAATCTAATGTTTCTATCCCTCAACACAGACATTTCCCTTGATGTTAGGCTGAAAACACTATCTGCTCACTCTGGGCCACATTTTCAGACTTAAAAGTGGCACCATCTCATCATTAAACATTCTATAGCCGCTGATAACGCACCCAAACCCATTGCTATCTGTTAACATTTTGGAACCGTTTCCTTCAGCTGTGTGGAACGTGGATCGGAAATGAGGTTTGGGGACAGAGTGGGGGATTAAGACATTTTGTGACCAAGTTTCCATGGTCCATTCATCATGCCCAGACACTATTTAACCCTGTTTACTGGCAAGTGCTGCTCAGTTGGAGGAAGGGTGCAGAATTGGGCCTTGGGCTAATGCTAGTGAGCTAGCGAAGCTACATACGGTCTGCTCACATGGTAACAACCAGTGATGGGACTCTCCATCTTGGGCCTTTTGCCCTTGAGTGGATCCATTAGGGTTGCAATGAAATGGATGAGCTCTATCTGCACATCCAAGAGCAGAATTTGTTCCATGACAGACCTGATCCAAAGGCCTTGGAAGTCAGTGAAGAGATACCCATTCATTTCAAGGGGCGTTGGCTATGGGCAGCTGGGGAAGACACGCCCAAGCCCCGCCTCTTCCACCCAAAGCCACACCTATTCCCTCCAAGACCACGCCTCTTCAACAACCTTCCTCCTCCAGCCCAGTCGTGCCCAACCCCAGCCCTCAAGCCGGATTCTTCTTGGTCCCCTGGAGAGCAGTATAGGCAGTTTGGGGAAGTCAATGCCTTCCCTTGCTTATATTTCCCGCCACCCATGACTATGGATCAGGCCATAGGGGAGAGTGGTACCTAGTCATGCTGTTCAACAGGATAAAAAACTGAGTCTTGCCCACTTGACAGGCACAAAGCGTTAACCCTTTGGAGACTACAGACATTCCTGGCCATGGTCATTACTGGAGTATCTTCACTGACTCCAATGTGGTTCCATCAGGCATACATTTGGCTCTTTGGGCACCTGTAGGTATAATATAGGTGTGCAAGGAGACTGTCTCTTTGAGATTGGATCCAGAATAGTTTTCAGCTGGGTCATTGGTTAAGTTCAATGCCCACTAAAATGTCATAAATAGCTTTGAAGAGATTACAGTGCTGACTGGCAACTAGATGAGTAAGCTGGGCATCTCGAATAGAGGGATCTCATGTGCAGTTGCAATTTCCATCACATTCTGTGGGTTAAAATCATATATCCTTGTCATGCTTCCAAGGTATCCAGCACCAGAAAACAGAACCCAAGCGGCCTGGATCTGACCTGAAACAAAACTATGAGCACAGTTTCAAGATGAGTTTTTCCCTTTGATATCCAACAGGGTTTAGAGCCACACCCCCAGTCATCCCATTCTAACAAGAGGATGCGGGATTTTCTGCTGCCACTAAAATGATCAGTGTCCCCATGTTATCCTGACATAATGGATCACTTCATGAAACAGGGAGAACTTGGCAAACAAGTTGCAGTAAGAGAGAAGTGGCAAGTCTAGAAGAAAGATGAGAAGGTATAGGGAATGCCATTGCCAGTGAAGGACAGGAAGGGACTACGGTAACATTCCATCCTGTTTGTTCATGGAAACAGGGACATATTTTCCATGCATGTAAGGGAAAGTGTTCTTATGTATATAGTGCAAACTGCATTTTGGCTCTCCGTCTGAAAGGGGACATCCTACCTTATGGAGGGGTGAATTTGTTCTGATTGCTAACCACTAGGGTCAGATGAGATCTTGGTATGACTATGGAGGAAGAGAAATAGATGATGTATTACTATCCTGAACTGATGTGATTTGATGCTTCACTATAATCTCTTTTGTTTGCCGACAGGCTTCGATAGCTGTGTAAAAATGGTCGCTTAAAAACTCAACTAAGTCTTACTGAAAATCACAGGGAGGAAAGGAAATCCAAATGTTTTGAGTTTAACTATTAAACATAGTTTCCAGCTCGTGCGCTCAGAACTTGAAATTAAACAAATGAAAGAAACATGTTCCAATGGTTTTATGTAGGCAATAA
Organism: Pelodiscus sinensis; assembly: GCF_049634645.1. Classification (NCBI taxonomy): domain Eukaryota; kingdom Metazoa; phylum Chordata; order Testudines; family Trionychidae; genus Pelodiscus; species Pelodiscus sinensis. The sequence goes on along the minus strand of NC_134730.1, from coordinate 22,763,150 downwards.
TGTCATTAGCAGGAAATAAAGAAATTGGGCTTTGCAGTTGCAGCATAAATCTTAACCCTTCCTATGCCGGAATGTGTGTGTTCGCTGCAGAGCAGCAAAAGGCCTTTTTTGATCACAACTAGTACTTCATTAGCACCTTTCATAAAAATCTTTTACAGACACGAGGGTAAATTTCACTCCCCGTGCAAAGGACCAGCACAACACCTATTCTCAGCATAAGTGCACAAAATAGGGCAAAAGTAGAATGTAATTGGTCCATAGGCCTGCACTGGTATATGATTTAGATCTCATAGCATCCAGAAGAGATACACAATGGCTATGTCTACATTGGCATGATCTTGCGCAAATACTCTTTAATGTATTTGCGCAAGAGAGCGTCTACACTGGCATGTGCCTTTGTGCAAGAGATGTGCTTTTGTGCAAGAGCATCCGTGCCAGTGTAGATGCTCTCTTGCGCAAGAAAGCTCTGATGGCCATTTTAACCATAGGGCTTTCTTGCGCAAGAAATTCATGTTGCTTGTCTACACTGGCCTCTTGCACAAGAATAGTTGTGCAAGAGGGCTTATTCCTGAGTGGGAGCATCATAGTTCTTGCACAAGAAGCACTGATTTCACACATTAGAACATCAGTGTTCTTGCGCAAGAACTCGCGACCAGTGTAGACAGGCAGCAAGTTTTTGCGCAAAAGCACTTGCTTTTGCGCAAGATTGTGCCATTGTAGACACAGCCAATCAGTTTGTAGATAGGAAACCGAAGACTCTGAGCTCAAAGTCAGGCAGCAAGTCATTTAGAGTTGGCAATGGAACGTTTGCTGCCCAGTGTTCAAGTGCCACACTTTTACCATTACGCCATGCTCCCTACATTTTTGGGCCTAGGCATCCCGCAAAAAAGGCACAAATGAGATTTAGCTGTGCAAATTGCTCTCCATTTCAGACCGTTTCCATTTCCAGTAGACTGTTTGATCATTTAAAAGCTCATTGATTGATTCATCGTGAACCTCACCAAATGAGAACACGCATCAGAATGGGTCGTGTAAATTATTATTTTTTTTGTAATGACTGAACCATCCAGGTATGTTAGCAATGGTCACAGAGATACATGAATAATTAATACATAAAATGGGTAAATAGCAAGCCTGCTGAATTTGTTTTAATTGATGGGGCTTAGCCAACAAAGGCCATTCTACATAAGACACGTCTCACATGAAGGAAGTGCAAGGAGAGCAAAGAGAAGGGCCGCTTCCTACTCCCTAAAATGTTAGTGCTTCGATAGCCTTGAAAAAAATGAGCTGGTGAAACAAAAACGTAAATAAACATGAACAGAGAACATCATGTTGCCAAAGAGCAGGTTCTCCCACTGTTGAGGGGAGCACGTGAAATGCACTAGATTCTGTAGGGCTCGTCCTGGAATCAGAAATGGCTTGGCCAACTTTGCACGCACTCCATGGAAGTTGAAATCTAGACTCAGAGGTTGAGACGATAAATAATTCACCTTGACAGTCTGCCTTTGAAATGGTAGGAGAACAGCAGCGACCTTGAGTCCAAGTAGAGCCTTATCAATAAGTAGGAGATGGTTGCAGACTCACAGCTGGCAAGGGCCTTACGTCTTTGGTGAGAATGTAGAAAAATTCCATTAAACACAACAGAGGGCGGTTTGATGCCTTCTTCACAAAGCGTGTCACTGGCAGGTAAACCAAAGTGGGTTAAATATTAGCTCTGTTCTACTGATCTGTGAACTGTATTCTTTTCATTGGGGTCTAGGGAGGGTCCTTAAGGTCAGGTTGACACAAAGGGGACAATGTCAAACTAAGGTACACAACTCCAGCTATGTCCTCATGTGTGTGGGGGGGTGTCAATGGGAGAAACTCTCCCATTGATTCCTCGTACTCTTCTTGCTCCAGTGGAGTACCGGAGTTGATGGGAGCACAATCAATGGTCAATTTAGCGGGTCTAGTAAATTTACTAGAGCCGCTAAATCGACCCTTGGGAGATCAATCTCCACAATAGTAAGTTCAGACAAGGCCTAACTATTGTAAAATCAAAGGCTGACTCTTTTGGATAAATGGCCATGGTTGATGATAGAATTCTTATTGTAAAAATCTGACACCACAACCAAAAGGAGGTGGGGGAGGGGTGCTAATTAACCACATTTCACCTAAATCATAACTCATTCTGATTTTTAAAGTTGGCTCTTCAGACAGAATGAACCTGGCTAGATCCAAGAGTTGAACTCTTAGCCCTGCAGAAATCAGTTTTGCCATTGACTTCAATGGGGCGAGGCTTATGTGGAGGCAGGTTTTTGGTTAATTTCCCGATTTAGGGTCATAAAACGGCGCTGGTCTTTCAATGGAAACATGCTGGTGTGGGGTGGAGCCAGCTGACTTGTTTACAGATGCAATAGGGTCTGGGGACCTGGTTTTAAAGCTGTTGGCTACAGCACGATACCACCCCACCATTTTGCTTTCACTAATGGCTTGAAATGGGGCAAGTCTTACTGAGTTAAGATGGAGATTTGCCTGGGTAAGAATGGTAGAATGGGGCCCATTATTTGCATCAGCCAGTTCCCTCCATGTCAATGGACTGCAAAATACAATGTGACAACAAAAAGGTTGTACAGTACCAGGGTTGCATTTCTGCCACCTCCTCCTCAGTTTATCTCATTTCTGCATTCATTTCTATAATCAATAAAGTCCTATTGATTATACAGGAGATATTTGTGTCCCTAGTGGAAAACCCCTCACTATAGTCCTTTCAAGAGAGGTTAAATAATTAACATTGGCACTTTTGTTTCACCTTTTCAGTAAACTTAGGGAAGCTTGGTAGTGTTCAGTCAATATGTTCCCAGACAAGGAGAAACAAAATGCTGTTTGGGCCCCCCTGCAGTGCAGAGCCTGCGGTAACTCAACTTAAGGTACATAAGTTATTCACCTAGCCAGAGTTGTGGAGCTTAGGTCAATTTTCCTTTGTAGTGTAGCTGTAAAGATGCAGCCATGTTAGAAATGGAAGCAGGGTGGAAAAGGGGGTTCTTTACATAAACAGATAGTGTAAAACAGTCAAATGAGCCTATTCATGGGTATAATCAAGTGCTTACAGGGTTAGGCCCCTTCTAGGCTCCCTAAAACTACCTGTTGCCCTCCCCAGACTCCAGAAGTTTCCTTAGTATGTAAAATGTTCTAATGATGGCTTTTTAGGCACTGGAAAAATTCTTGCCATTCTTGTTACACTGCTTGTTACGCTTCCTACGGTGATTGTTACAATGGCAAATTCTAAAATAATCTCTCCCTCATGCCTCTTGCCCCCAAATAAGTATTCCTATCAACTGTTCAAATCATATAATTTGTCATTTCTAATTAGAAACAGGTAATAGGTTGAGAGACACTACTGAAAACCCTAAACGAGGAGAAGCAGATGTACCCTCTTAGAGACTAATTTTGAATTTTATTTCTGCTATTTTCTCTGACTGAAAGGCACTTGTTATGTAAAATGATCATGCATATTTGGGTATTGCTGTCTCTTGAAAAGCACTGACAGCTAAAATCCTGTTGAAGTGGTTTCCATTATATCCAGCACTAGAAAATGTATCCATCATTGCTCAGGTCCTTAACTAAATTGATTGTTGTTTTTTGGAAAATAAAATGCAAATTGTGCGGAATAAGGCAAGTCAACAGGAGAGTTTCTCCCATTGACCTCTCGGTATGGGGCTGCCCCAGAAAATTGAGGCAAGGTATGTCAACTCCAGCTACACAATTCACATAGCTAGAGTTGCGTATCTTATGTTGACTTTCTCTGCCAGTGTAGACCTGGCCTGAAAGTTTTGCACATAAGTTCTATACACACTGAAAGGACAATGCTCTATTGCCTTTATCATGCATGAAAGCTTTAGCTTGAAAATTATGGCCATATAGGTTTCCAACAGTAGAGCAGACCAAGGGCTTCTTTCTAATGTAACTTGCACCCTATTAAATTAGGTTTCGGGATAAATTGAATGAGAGCAGTGTAATATGTCTGTCATTCAAAAGGCATGGAGATGTTCTCTAGAAAAACTATGTTTTAATGCGGACTCTGGTTCACTTTCTCTCCTTCCCCAGCTGTGTGTAACCCAGAGACACTGAGATCACTGCTTTAGCCCCTAAGGTCCCAGGTTCAATCCCACTTGTTTACCACCCAGGTCTATCAGCTTTACATTTGCAACTGACAATAGACTCATTACAAGCACACTAGGGCCACGTCTTCACTTCCCACGCTGGAGATTGATCTTCTGGCATTCGATTTAGAGGGTCTAGCTTAGACCCGCTAAATTGAATGCTGAGGGTGGCTCTGTTCGGCACTGGTACTCCTCGCAGTCACAAGGAGTAAGAGAAGCCAATGGGAGCATCTTCTCCCATTGGCCTCCCTCTGTGAAGACGGTGCCAAGCTTGGCTTAAAGTAAGCAACTCCAGCTACGTATTTTACATAGCTGGGGTTGCATGTACCTTAACCCGACCTTCTAGGTCTAGTGTAGACCTGGCCTAGAAATGCTAAAATCAGATGTAACTTTAGACAACAACAAAAACGCCCTGGGCTTAAGCAATGTGCAGTTGTCCTTTCATTACACAAGCACATACCTAAAATCAGACTACAGAGCAGTTTCTATGAAACGGTTTCCGGTTAATAAAGAATGCAGTATTGATACAGATTAAAGACACAGGCTTCCTTTACTCTATGAGTGCTACACGGGCACAGCTATACTGCTGCTACCCATGGTGTAAATGCAGACCACAGAGATGGAAGGTTTTTTTTCCAGCTCTGTGGGAACTCTGCCCTCCCCCCCAAACAATGGTAGCCAGATGTCTGGAAACATTCTTCCATTAGCCAAGCACCATGCACACCGAGGATTAGGGTGGTACAGCTGCGGCGCTCAGAGATGTGGATTTTTCACACACCCCCAGAGCACCTTACGGGATGTCAGTTTTAAATGTAGCCCAGGCCTAAGTTGTTTACTGTATTTCAAAGTCTGTCATTACCAGAGTTTCATACAACTTCATATCTGCCGTTGTAGTGCATTGAAATGGCACGCCAGGTGAGATATCTGACATCAGACTACCAATCCACTGTCGGGTCAGAGAGGAAGACGATTGTTAGTAAAATCATTTAATTGACTTGATTGATGCAGAGCTACAGGGATTTAGACCAGGTGAGGATTAGGTGTGTATTTTCAAATCAGAATGGTCATAGTATGAACAACAACAATGAATACAATATTAAGCCTGTTGGAAATATTGACTATAACAATTGTGGCCATTTATCCTGGCATATGCTGACTAAGAATCTGTGCAAAATAATATACCGGGCCTGGTGCTTCTTTCTGGTACCTTGGTGAAAGTCCAGAAATGAATCCATGAACTATTTATTGACAGGGGGAGGGATAGCTCAGTGGTTTGAGCATTGGCCTGCTAAACCCAGGGTTGTGAGTTCAATCCTTGCAGAGGCCATTTGGGGCAAAAATTTGTCAGGGGTGGTACTTGGTCCTGCTGTGGAGGCAGGGGACTGGACTCAATGACCTTTCAAGGTCCCTTCCAGTTCTAGGAGATAGGCAATCTCCATTATAAAAAAAAAAATCAGCAATGTTACATCAGCCCCAAACCACCAAGAGAAGAGATTTAGGGCCTCATCCAAAGGTCAAGACACATCTTTCTATTGATTTGTAATGGGCTTTGAACTAGGCCATAGGTTTTGTGTTCCATCATGACTGCATAAGGGGCTGTCCTGCATTCTGTGCTAAACTTCAACAAATCTGTTTTAGATAGCAGAGCAGACAACCCTTGCATGCCATTAAGCAAGTCAAATTATCTCTCACCTCTGTCACCCCATCTGTAAAATAGGGATAATGAGATTTTGTGAAGCCCTTTGAGATCTTGATGATCACCTGTTCTGTTCATTCCCTCTGAGGTACCTTGGCATTGGCCACTGTGCGAAAACAGGATACTGGGCTGAATGGACCTTTGGTCTGACCCCGTATGGCCACTCTTATGTTCTTAACAGGGTTCAAAAAGAACTAGATAGATTCATGGAGGATAGGTCCATCAATGCTTATAGCTATACATGCAAAGTGCTATATGAGCTAAGGTTTAGTAAGCTGTCTTTTTTACTCCCCACCATCCCCCATGATAGGGATTAATTTTCTGCAGGGTTGACCCTTTTCGACTATTCCTAATGTTTTGGGACAGTTTCATTTAAAAAACTCCAAGCAATGGGGCGATGCTAACACAATGATATATTCTAAACTTCCATATCTACAGACAAAGGACTGAGCCAAATGGTTTGGTAATAACCTTCCTAAGAAATATCATTCACCTTAGTAAAAAAAGCTTTTTAAAATGTGGATGAACATGGTTGGAATAATACAAATATTTTTTCTTCTTCTTCTTGTTTCAGTGTCTTAACCTTCCTTTGAGCAATCCCAAAGAAGTCAAGTCTTTGATCTTCTCTTGGCAATATTTTCCTTTTTTAAAAACCCAGGATCTTACAGTTTGAGAAGAGATGTGGTATACCCGCCACAGTGACTATCAATACGATGTGGATCTGAACAAAAAAAAAATTGGTGTCAGGTTCTCCATTTGGAGTGTTACCTTAAGCTTTGAAGTTTGTAATGATTCAAAAGCATCGAGAGCTGCTACAAATGTTAATAAAATTAAAGCCATCTGAAAGCGAGGCTTGCATGTGCCTTTGAAAGCCCGTCTGTGATCAGTTATTACCCTCAATTACCTTGTTGTCCACTCTTTTAGCTTGAGGTTAAACTCTTAACACCTCTCTTTGAAGTGGTTATCCTTTTATCTATGACCAGACTGAGGAATTTTAAGGGCAATAATCAATGAGAGCTTCATGAGAATAGGGGAGACAAGGCAAAAGAAAATAGAAAATAGGTGTGAATGTCCCTTTAACAGCTGGCTGGAGTTGGGGGGCGATGGAGTAGAGGGATGGACATTGTTCTCTGCGATATGATCTTTTTTTAAAGAGGGGCCAGCAATTTCCAAATCACCACTAAAAATAAAGCAAAAAGCAATAATTGGGGGGAGAACAGAGGTGAAGCCCTCATCAAAGGAAGGGGGGGGGAAGTAATGAAGCACAAAGATACAATTAAAGTATTGGCTTAATCGGGGCTTTGATGTCCGACATGGTACATAATTCTGTTAAAGGGGGCCGAGAGAACAGAGAGTGCAGCCTGATTTTCTCCACTCACGCACAGCCCGCGTAAGGGACCAAACTCAGCAGCACATCTTTATTCAGCAAGGCACTTCAGGAAGTATTCAGGGCCCAATGACCAGTAAAGGCTTTGCTGCAGAGAAATGGACTTGAGCGTACAAGCTTTGCGGCCCAGGGGCCTACAGCAGGAGTTGTGATGGAAATCGATGATGTTCCCCCCTCTCCCGCCCCCCCCCCCTCCCCCCCCCGTGAACATTCTGAAGTGAGTAACTGAAGCATCCAGCTATTGAGACAACAGGAAGTAGCATGAGAAAGGGTCTGTCCCCAGAAATGGCCATTTGCATCTTTCACCCTGGGCCCAACTCATCCACGGCGGAGAGACAGTTAGCTAGAAAAGAACAACATACAAACACACTCTCTGCACTGTTGTTCCCAAGCACCCTGCGGATCAGGCTGAAGGACCTTCTTGGGCTCATTATGCCATTTAAAAAAGAAAAGAAAGTAGCTACCTAACATTTACACGTTTCATTTTTCAACCCCTTTTCCTTTCATCCCATTTTGGATGCCTGTCTTCATAGAAAAGATTAAAATGCAGAGGAAAATATCTGTAGAGCCTGCACATATTTCCCCCTCTAAGCCCTCGCAAGATTTATTGAATGGTATGGTTTAACTTAAAAGGAGAGGGGGGAAGGGAGGAAGAGGCATCAGCAGCCCTAACTAGGAATGGATTTGGGTTTGAAGCATGTTGCTCATTAGCATAGTGAATCCATATTGCTGTACTTTTACCCCCTTAGTGAGTGTAGATGTTATTACTAATAATACCGGACAAGAATGATCACATTTTGCTTTTGCCGTTACATCATTATTATAAAACATTTATATTGCTGTTTCCCCCTAACGGCTAGATCCAGGCAATGTTTCCTCTAATCTTTTCCATCCACATGCAGATTTTTCCCATCCATGTGTGGAATAATTTGTATATGCACTGAGACATGTGAGAATGTGCACCACTGGTAGAAACACAAACCTAGCGCTCTGCCAATCAGCGGGGCAGCATTTGAATCTCTTCTGAACAGCTACGAGTGCACAGCTTACAGGGAACACTGAACCCATGTAATAAATTACTGTCCCTGCTCCGACGAGCTTCTATAGGTTGTACCTCCCTTAACCGGAACACTCTCGTCCGGCAACATCCATGGTCTGGCAGGACGACAGACGTTCCTGGACCACAGAGCCCAGGTATAGAGAGTTTAGCTGTGGGGCAGGAGCGCGACGGGGGCAGGGAGGGGGGACACAGCCAGAAGCCCCGTGTTGGGGGTGGGAGGGCAATGCCTTGGGGAGATCTGGCCTCAGGGGCAGGGCAATAGCAGGGGACCAGCAGTGGCCGTGGAACTCCAGCCCAGCCACGCAGCTCCGCCTCCAGCAGCGGGCAGGAAGCTCTGGTCCCGGTTGCACAACTCGAGCCCTGGTGGCGGCTGGGGAGTGTGTGGTTCCAGTCCCAGTGGCAGCCAGGAAGCTCTGGCCCCAGCAGCAGCAGGGCCAGGCAGCAGCAGGGCCGGGCTGGAGCCCTATCAGTGGGGCAGAGTTAAGCATGGACCATGAGTGGAAGGATCTCCCTAGTCTGGCAAATCCCCTCATTCAGGACTGGTCAGGTCCCGAGGGTGCTGGACGAGGGGGTCCTACCCGTAGTTTAAAAGATATAACAGGTGGATGAGTGAGCTGGGGTGGAGGGAGGGTAACAAATACAACGAGATATTGGCAGTTCTCATTCATACCTTCCTATCTGTTGTCCCTCCTCCAGCTCTGTTCTATTCCCTCTTCACATATCCCCCGGTACAACTTTTTCATCCACACTAGCTAAACCTCATGTCTCCTGAGATATGGCATGAAGCTGCAGTGAGGGTAAGAATACACCTTTCTGAAGAAGACGAACGAAGATCAGACATATAACCCTGATACTTTTCAAAAGCTTCAGAAGAGTAGCTGAGTTAGTCTGTAACTGGAAAACTTAAAAAAAAACGAATAGTCTAGCAGCACCTTAAAGGCTAACAGAACATGTCAATGATATGATGCACTTTCGAGGGTACAACCCACTTCTTCAGATGAACCTAGATATCTTTGTTTGGCTTGTGCATTTGCAGTTATCAATTCTGTTTTCAGTAATGTCCATTTTTCAGTGAATGATTTTGCTAGTAACAAGGCAGCGATCTGGTAGGTTAAAGAAAAACAATCTGTTTCATTCTGACTATGGAGGAAGAAATGAGTGTACTATTATGGGCCAAATGTTTCTTACATTTAAGTGTTTACAATAAGGTGCTCACATGCACAGTTAGAATCCAGACTCTGGCACCAGATCAAATCAAAGCCTTGAGCGCCCACAATTCACAGTGATTCCATGAAAGCGGCATGTACTTTGAAAATCATACCACTCTGATTTGATCCTGTGACCATACCTGGACTTGTGTCTAACTACTTCATTTGGTGCAAATACAGTAGAGCATAAAGAATGAACTTCTTTTTCTATCTGGGGGTATAGATTCATTGGTCATGCGCCACACCCCCACCACATCCGATTGCTATATTTCTTCAACACACATACCCAAACAACTGGCTTTAGGGCAACAGCCGTAAAACATTGCTCAAGAGAAAAAAAATAAAGGATTGAGGCCATGTAGCTTCAAGACTGAAAACATTGTTTTACAATCCAGGTAGCCCAAAGACAATTATTGTTGTATGCCACTATTGCTCAAGACAACCACTCTTGCTTTCGTTACATTTTTCAGAAGTGAGCATTTGGCTTAATTCCACACTCCTCAAGTAGTTAAAATTTCAACGTATTAATTCCTTTTTACGTGTTAACTACTGAACAATCCATGCAAGAATCACAGAGAAGACAGTGCCAACCTCCAAAGAATTTAAAAAAATTCTGGCCCCTGGAAGATCCTGTCTCTAACTGAGCTTTTAGTCTCCTTTAACGGGTGTGTGGTGGTATGGAACCAGCCACCTTGGTTCCAGGGCTTGGCCCGATAACAAAAAGCATTCTGGGAAAAGTAGCTTCCTTAGGTCGGATTGAGGCCTTGTCTATATTAGCCCAGGCTGTCAACCTAAGTTATGCAATTATGCAATAACTTGGCTGAAGTCAATGTACTTAGGTCTACTTGGGGGGGGGGGGGGGGAGGGATAGCTCAGTGGCTTGAGCATTGGCCTACTAAATCCAGGGTTGTGAGCTCAATCCTTTCAGAGGCCATTTGGGGCAAAAATCCATCAGGGATGGTACTTGGTCCTGCTGAGAAGGCAGGGGACTGGACTCAATGACCTTTCAAAGTCCCTTCCAGGTCTAGGAGACAGGCAATCTCCATTATTATTATAATAATTATGCTTACCTTCACAGCGGTAGGTCAACAGCTGAAGCCCGCCCATTGACTCTGCTTTCTCTTTGTTTTGGTGGTGCATCCAAGTCAATAGGGGAGAGCCATACTAGATGCAATAAATCAACCCCTGCTGGATTGCTTGTTGCCCATTGGTCTCCGTAATGAAGACATGCCCTAAGAGTCCAGAGGCTCTCCAGTCTGGAGAAAATGAAAAAGACACCTGCTGGGAGGGTCTTGGCCATCAAGTTCTGGCCTAAAGGGTCCTGTGGGGAGTGGCCTGGTCAAAGAGTAAAGTGAGCTTGGGGTAGAGAGGACACGCTGCTTCTTAGTTAAAGGTCTCTGGGTTGGAAACCTCTACCTCAAGGGAGCCTAGTCAGGGGAAGATGGGATTACTGAGACCAAAGAGAGAACCGCGAGAGACTAAGTACTTGAGTTGCGATATGTTCTACTGCAGGGCTACTCAACTTTGGAAGCCCCGGGGGCCACAATGATACTCACAGCACATGCCGAGGGCCACAACTTAAGTGTGGTTGCATGTACATGCAATTAGATATGCAAATATATGCAAACAGCTTTGTTCACACAGTGCCCTGGCGCTCCTGGCACTTCCTCCCTGGGGGCTAGAATTGCCGATACCCTATACCTGTCTGTTCCAGCCAGCCCATCCGCTTATGTCTTTCAATGCTCTCCCCACCTGGGAGATGTCTCGCTGCTGTGTAACATGTTCCTAGTGGAGGCCATGTTCAAAGGATACCATCTGCTGGCCATGAGTTGGGCCCCATGTAAACCCAAACTGCACTGGGCAGCAAACAGGCCACGGGCTGCATGTTGAGTAGCCCTGTTCTACTGGATACCCCAGATAGACAAGGAATGCAACATGTGGTTTACCCAGAGGACATGGGGCAGCCCGAGGCCAGCTGCCGGCAGCTGGTGCCCCAGGCAGAATGCGCAATCGGTGCCCCCGTGCCCCAGGTGGAATGCGTGATCGGCACCCTCGCCTCCACAGCCCTCAATGGCGTGACATCATCATTGGGCGCCCCGTTTAACGCGGCGCCCTAGGCGACGGCCTAGTCGGCCTATACGCACGGGCCGCCCGTGCAGAGGACTGAACCTTAACTCCATTGCTAGGGGAAGCAACAGACTGTAAATTGGAAGTAGAAATGTAAGAGGTTAACCAGTTAACTGGTTAACCGGGAAGGATCAGCTTATCAGTTCCTGTTAATGGTTAAACTCCTGCCAGGAGCCTGCAGAGCCGGCAGCTCATGAGGCCAGCCATGCTGGAGCATTTAGCAATGTAACATGAAATTTTAATTGGTTATATAGTTACTATTTGTTAACCTTTTTTACATCCCTCATTGGAAGAGTGTAAACTGAGTCATAGCCAGAGAGGTAAGAGACCTATTTCTCTAAGAAATGTGCATGCAGCAGCAGCCATTTTGCTTTTCAGGACGCTATACATTTGCTACCTGATTTTCCCAAACAACAGCCTACTAGAGTTGAGGAAAAGCATTTTAAAACGATAGACCCAATCCTGCAGCCCTTACTCACCAGAACACTCTTATCCCAGGTGAAATTTGCTTCTGACTAGAGGGCCTCAGGTCTACACACCACTTAAACGCAACCGGGAGTAAGAGGGATTTAAGTGATACATTGGCCCACTGTTGAAAATGTTCTGCTGAGACTTTTTTTCTGACAGCAAATGTCCATTTGACAAAATGAATTCTTATGTGGAAATATTTTTGTGGAGAATTGAGAGGAGAGGGGTTGTAAAAGAACCATCCAGGTTCTTGTTTGGGTTTTTTTTTCCTCCCACAAAAACAATTGAAGAAACATTTAGACGAACTACAAGGGTTTGCTTTAGCTGACATTTTTCACAGGGGGAAGAAATCATTTCCTGACCAGCTGTAGCCTGCCCTCCACAAGCGGGTGAATATTCCCTTATGTGTGTAAGGACTTTTGCCTACGTGAAGGCTGCAGGCTCAGACTCCATCAATATAGGGTGTCTCACGGTACAAGACATCTGCTCCAAGTTAGCATTAACGCTACAAAACCCCAAACTTCTTTAAAACAAGTTAATTATTTTACATACATAAAAACTGCTTTATAATGTGATTATAATACTCCTGAGGGCACGCAGAACACAACTGTATGGTCCTCATTTGCATTCCTGTTAGCAATCTTGCTATTCCGCATTACTTTTTTTTTAATGAAAAAAATATGGTCAAAACACACACACACAGCCTATAGGTTAAAAAACAAAATGAGAAAGTAATTGTAATGTATCCTTTATATGGAAATTGTTTTGGATACTTTTAAACAACTGTGTTTCTTGTTTTTGCATATTTGCAAGTAAAAATGGTTGATATTTAGGGTCTTTACTGAAAGAGGCATTAAAATATTCTAGTTATTTTTATATTTTGATCAGTTTTTAAATCGCTGAGATATCCCTACATGGCCTTTTGCTTGCAGGAGAAGGAAGCTATGGGGGCACATATTCCCCTAAGCATATTCTGAGTGATTGAATTAAGATCAGAAGAGACTCTTCTGATCAACTAGCCATTACCAAAGGCTGCTGAATTTCTCCCAGTAAGTTGCTGTGTCAAGCCCAGTAATTCTTGCAAACATGAGCCCCAGGACTAGTTTGGAGAGGAAAGTCTGGCAATTCCTTCAAAGGACTAAAATTAGGTTGTGTTAAAACTTGACCTTGTGCCCTAGTGTTAAATACAGCTTATCAGCCAGTGAAGACAGGGGCTATAGTGGTTGGTTTTGTAACATCATGTCAAGAGCAATCTAGAAAATGGGGAAGGGGAAAGAGTGTTCCCACAAAAAAATTGGGAGCTTTTGTGAACAATTCAAAACTGATGTATTTCCACTGAAAACATTTCAATTTGGAAATGTCGACACGCCTTATGGGATTTGCAGTCCTCACACATCATGCTCCCATTCTCCTCTGTAGCCAAGCTTCCTGGTTGGACTACATCTCCCATGATGCACCACTGTCTCTCATCTTGGACTGGGGGGGGGGGTCTACATGTTGCAGGAATTCCCTGCCATCTTCAGGAGGGTGCTTTCATCCTGGCTCAACCAGAGCTAGGGTTGCCAACCTTCTATTGACACAAAGCCAAACACCCTAGCCACACCCCTGCCCCAAGGCCTCACCCCCCTCCCAGAACCCTTATCCCCCACTCACTACATTCCCCTCCCTCAGTGGTTTGCCCTTCCCCACCCTCATTTTCACTGGGCTGGGGCAAGGGTTTGGGGTGAGGGCTCTAAATGGGGGCTCTGGGTGTGGGAGGGGGCTTTGGGCTGGGGCAGATATCTGGGGTGCAGGCTCTGGCTGGGGGGGGGGTTGGGCTCTGAAGTGGGGTTGGGGATGAGGGGTTTGGGGTGAAGGTGGGGGCTCTAAGCTGGGTGGGACCAAAGGATTTGAAATACAGGAGGGGGCTACAGGTTGAGGAAGGGGGTTGCATGCAGGGAGTGAGAGTTCTGGGGTGGGTCTGGGAATGAAGGGATTTGGGATTCACGAGGGGGAACCAGCTTTGGGGAGGACCTCAGGCCTGAGAGTTGGGGTGCAGGCGTGAGAACACATTCTGGGCTAGGGGGTGGGTACAGGAGGAGGTACAGGTTCTGGACTAAGGATGTGAGTTTGGGGTGGGGCTGGGATGAGGGATTTGGGGTACAAATGGTGGCTCCGAGTTTGAGGAGTCTGGGGTTGGGGGTGGGGGTTGGCTTTTAGGCATTGGAGGTTCAGGGAGCTCTGTGGCACGCGACACCAATGGAAGTGCGGAGCAGGGTAGTAGCATGTGGAGGCCTGCACCCCTCCGCCCCCTCCCCCCAGGGGCCGGACCTGCTGGCCGCTTCTGAGGTGCAGCATGGTGCTCTAGCAAAGGTAGGGAACAGTTTGCCTCGACTCCGCAGCACCGCTGACCAGACTTTTAATGGCCCGGCCATGGTCCCTTTTCCACCCGCTGTTCCGGTTGAAAACCAGATGCCAGCTCCCCTTAGCCAGGGCGCAGCGTGGGGAGGACAGGTTTTCTGGCCCAGATTCTCGGAGGTCCTTCACCATTGAGCTGTGCCATGTTGCAACACCCGAATGTGAACTGCAGCCTAGTGAAAGTCTCAGACCTGGACTTGGCACCCAGGTTCCCCCTATAATGCCTGGGGAGAGTTAGGTGTCTAAGAGGGAGAGCCTACTTGCCCCAGAAGCCTGCCCACTGAGGGGCACCGCCTACGTTAGTCAGGCATGAAATGCTGAGGAGAGGCACCTGAGTGACTGAAGGCCCCAGGGAAAGATACTGCTCTCTGCTTAAGATCCTCAGCTGCAAATCCTCGCCTTGGATCCAAAGCCAGGAATCCCACAGCCAGACAGGGTTGGCGGAAAAGTCTTTTTCTTCCTGCCCAAGATAAATGGTCTTTTCCTAGGTCTTTCCTTAATGGTTCCCTAACCCCAACATGTACTTTCCATAAGGCACGGGACAGGGCTTCTCCTTCTTCCACTTGGTTGAAGAGAGTCGGAGAGAGAAATCCTCACAATGGGTCTCATGCGCCTGCCACTGCAATAAATAATCACTTTCGTACCACACCCATAATACGATATCCATTTCCCTCCTTAAGAGGGGGCCCATCTGGATCAGCTCACAACATCATTACTTCACAAATAATGGGTGGGAAACGGTGACACCAAGACTTGTGAGCACCTAGTAGCCAAAACAATTCTAGTGAGCAGGTTCCAGGAGAGCATCTTCGCCCCACGTTACCTCTTGCAGCTCACAAGCACTTGTTCTTTATAGGTTTTATCTGATTTATTTTTAAAAAAAACATCTCCGGGAATGCTGTCTCATTTACCTGCACTGACAGGTCATTCTGCTCTCCAGTTTCCCTTCTTCTGATAGCTGACCCATCAGAGATGCTGCCCTTTCGGTGAGATGTTTAATCCCACTCATATGCTGGTCTGCCATTCTTTTTAAAACAACAGAGCCAATGTGCCCTCTAATCTTTTCCATCCAGGTGGGCAGTTTTTTCCATCCATGTGCGGAATAATTTTAGGTGCACCAAGACACATGTGAATGTGCACCACCAGTTAGAAACAAAAAAACTAGCGATGAATTCTCAGCTCATCAACTGGGCAGCATTGGACTCTCTCCTGAGTGGCTGCACAAGTGCACAGCTTGCAGGAAACACTGGTGCCAGCCTCTTGAGAAACATCCTGCCTCTCCCAGAAGGATAAGAGGGACTGTCCCGAGCTTCGGAACACATTAATTACTATTGAGCACTTGCCGCATATTTGCCCCTGCATGCTTTGGGCTGTCAGTCAGTCCCCTCTATTAGGACGGGAAGATGCATTCATTGTCATGCACCCTAGGCCTTCACTGTGTTCTCAGGATCTGCATAAAGCCTGGGGCCAGCTGAGAGGGAGAAACGGGGATGAGACTTTCTGCTTGTTTCTGACCAGCTCTAGTAAAGGATAAATGCTCGGGGGCAGTGGAAGCCTGCCACATCCTGTGTTATCACCTTTCCACCAGGGAGTGTGCTGAGGGATGAGGAATATTCCCGCTGTTTGCTGGGTGTCACGGATCCTGCTGGCTGAGGAGCGCGTTTGGATGGGGATCTCCTGGCTGAAGGCCGCGCTACCCACCGAAGATGTGGAGTGTTGCCAGCCAGACGACATGGAGAGGAGCAGCCCGGGGCGCGTTCCTCCGTGGATAAAAGCACTGCTGCGCCAGCATGGTACTCAGGCTGGTAAGGTGAGTGAAGCCTAAGGAGGCCACGCAGAGTGAAGGGCGGTGGCGGCATGGCGCGAAGAACAGAAAGAAGTCACACGCTTCTGATAGCCACCCGGCAGCTTCACGCTCACTGGTGCTGGAGTACAGGAGAACTCTGCTGTGTCCCAACATGCTAGGACTGGGTGGGGGGAGGCAAGGCTTCTGCAGCTGACACTGGCCTAACGTGTCCTCTTAACGGCCGGCAATATTTCTGGTCTGTTCCAGGTGTTCTCATGCCCTCCTCATGTCACTGTCCTCAGCACACGGGGAGCACAGCCAATCAACAGCTGTCACCCAAGCACTGTCAGCCCCCATGTGGTGTCCCTGAAAGCTATGCAGTTCAGTTGTATCCATTTGTACCCGCTGGAGCTTGGAAGTAGGAGGACTGTGAGTCGGGGAGTGCAGAGGCTCACCCCAGCAGCATGGGGAAAATGTTTTCTCGCTGTGATCAGCTCCAATAAAAAGGGCGAATGCAAGAAACTGAAGCGATCCTGTTGGCAGCTTGACTTTCCAGGGCCTGATCCTGTTCCCACTGACGCCCGTGACAAATTCCTATTACGACCTTGTACGGGCCTTACGTTTGTAAAGCTCTTTGACGTGCGGACAGCAGCTCTGTGAAATGAGCACAGAGCCACAGGTTGAATACACTGAGAATTAAAATGTATTTGTGGTCTTACCAGGCGTGCGGCAGGGAAGGAGCGTGGTCCAATAGGCAAAGCACGGGCGTTCTGCCATAGAGCTGCTGGGTCCTGACATCAAAGGGGTTTGGACATTGTAATCAAACCAGCTGACAAAGGGGGTGCTGTGGTCATTATGAATAAGGCCGACTATAACCAGGAGGCAACCAGACAACTCTCGAACACCACATTTTACAAACCTCTCCCCTCTGATCCCACCTTGGAATACCAAAAGAAACTACACTGTCTCCTTAAAAGCCTCCCCACAGCTACTCGGGAACAAATCCACACAGAATCACCTTCTGACCCCCGACCAGGATTGTTCTATCTACTTCCCAAGATCCATAAACCTGGGCACCCCGGACGTCCCATCATCTCTGGTATTGGCACGCTCACTACTGGTCTATCCAGCTATGTAGACACTCTTCTCAAACCCTTCGTAACCAATACCCCCAGCTATCTCCGAGACACTACTGACTTCCTAAGGAAACTACAAAACATCGATAACCTCCCCAATAATACCATCCTTGCCACCATGGATGTAGAAGCTCTATATACCAACATCCCACATGAAGACGGATTACAAGCAATTAGAAACACTATCCCAGAGGACACTACTGCCAACCTGATAGCAGACCTATGTAACTTTGTTCTCACCCACAATTATTTCCAGTTTGAGAACAACTTATACCTCCAGATCAGCGGCACAGCCATGGGTACACGCATGGCCCCACAGTATGCTAACATCTTTATGGCTGACCTAGAACAACGTTTCCTCAACTCCCGTCCCCTTTCACCCCTCCTCTACCTACGGTACATCGATGACATCTTTATGATCTGGACGCATGGCCAAGAAACACTGGAGATATTCCACAGAGATTTCAACAACCTACACCCCACCATCAACCTCAGTCTGGACCATTCTACACGAAAGATCCACTTCCTGGACACCACCGTACAAATCAACAATGGAAAATTAGACACCACTCTCTACAGAAAACCCACCGACTCATACAGTTACCTACATGCTTCCAGCTCCCATCCAGAACACACCACACGATCCATTGTCTATAGCCAAGCCCTTCGATACAACCGCATCTGCTCTAATCCCACTGACAGAGACTAGAAGCTTCAGGATCTCTACCAAGCATTTATAAACCTCAACTACCCACCCAGAGAAATAAAAAAGCAAATTGAAAGAGCCAGACGAATACCTAGAAACCATCTACTTCAAGACAGACCCAAGAAAACCAACAATAGAACACCACTTGTCATCACCTACAACCCCCAACTTAAACCTGTCCAACACATTATCAATAAACTACAGCCTATATTGGAACAGGATACCATACTCAAAGAGGCTCTGGGAGACAGACCCATAGTCTCCTATAGACAACCACCTAACCTCAAGATGATTCTTACCAACCACCACAGGACATACCACACTAATACCAACCCTGGTACCTTCCCTTGCAACAAACCCCGTTGCCAGCTTTGTCCACATATTCATTCTGCTGATACCATTATTGGACCTAACCAAGTGAGTTATAAGATCAAGAACACATATTCCTGTGCATCCAGAAATATAATCTATGCTATCATGTGCCGAAAGTGTCCGTCTGCTATGTACATTGGACAAACATCTCAGACACTTCGCCAAAGGATTAATGCCCACAAAACAGATATCAGACAAGATCACAAAGAGAAAACAGTTTCTTGCCATTTTAACCAGAAAGGACACTCTCTCAATGACTTAACCACCTGCATTCTGCTACAAAGACCTTTTACATCTGCACTTGAAAGGGAATCCTCTGAACTGTCATTCATGTTAAAATTCGACACTTTCCAAAAAGGACTCAACAAACATTTGAACTATCTCACCCATTACCAAGATAGTTTCCCCAATTATCACCTCTAATACCATTAACTCACAAACATCCCACTCTCCCTACCTCTAATATCATCAATTCACAGACACTTACCTTCCTTCCTCCCCCCCCCCCGCATCCCCCTCCTGTTCTGCAATGTGATTTGTCCTTTTCATATTTGTTCATTTTTTTTTAATTGTATCCTTTGGTATATATGGTTGTGACTACTTTCTTCCACTATTTGATCTGAGGAAGTGGGTCTGGCCCACGAAAGCTCATCATCTAATAAACCATCTTGTTAGTCTTTAAAGTGCTACATTGTCCTGCATTTTGGCTCAAGAACTGTGAGTTTGGACAGCTTACTTAGGTTCCCTTTCACAAAAGTGCTTGAGCGTGAATTTAAATGCTCTCCCGGAGAGATACTGTCCTGGATCTGAATTTCCACCCTGAGTAGTTCCCTTGAATTAGTATGCGTACATGAAGGAAACTCAATCTTAGGGTTAGTCTACACTCAAAAGTTTAAAGTGCAGCCACAGCAGCGTGTTAAACTGAAAGTGCGGCTGTGGCATGAGTGCTGGGAAAAAGCTCTCCCCGCATGTTATGGCCAGGTCTACACTAGAGCTGGAAGGTCGGCTTACTGTACCCAACTTCAGTTACGTAGGATACATAGCTGGAGTTGGCTTACTTTAAGCCGAACTTGGCGGTCTCCCTACAGTGGGAGGCTGATAAGAGCAAATGCTCCCGTTGGCTTCCCTACTGCTCGTGACTGCAAGGAATTCAGGCTCCATCTGGAGCTGTCCTCAGCGTTCGATTTATGAGTCTAAACTAGACCTGCTAAATCGAATGTCAGATCGATCTCTGGCGCGACGAGTGAAGACGTGTCCTACATAAACCACGAGGGGAGGATCTAACAGCCCTGAGTCCCTGGTTCACACTGGTGCTTTACAGCGCTGTAGCTTGCTGAGCTCAGGGTGTGTGTGTCTATATTTTCACATCCTTGAACCAGAAAGTGGCAGTGCTGTAAAGGGCCAGTGTAGACTTAGCCTTTGTTTTCCCGCCTGTTTGAAAGGAGGGTGATATACTATTACTTTGCAGAGCAGTTGTGAGGTTTAGCGACTGTGAAGTGTTGGGAGTGCCTGAATGTGAGGGGAAAGCATGCTCCTGGGAAATGTGGAATATCTTTGTTTTCAATGGAAGTGCCTTAGCCAAACTGTCCCATGCTGGTTCCTAAGGGACACTCTTCTGCGAGAACGCAACCAATGAAAAAAAAAAAAAAACAGTGCCATAAATGTCACCATTTTTTCCATGCGTGGGCACTCAGTGGGGGGGGTGTGAGGGGGGACCTAAATTATACAAAGCTCCTCAATTGGCTCTTAGTAAGAGCCCTCAGGAAAGTGCACAAATGAAGCCCTGAACTGAGAATCTACCCGCAAGAATACAACTAGTGGCATGTCAGTGTAGCGACTGGGGGAAGGGAAAAAAGGTGATAAAATACTTTGATAGAGAAAATTGGATTAGTGGTGGCAGTCTGGCCATGACATTCCTTGGGATGGGGGGAAAGAAAAAAACCCTCTTGTTCACTTGCCCCCCACCCAAAGAAGGCCTCGCAGCCAAAACTTCACTCCCTCTAATCTTTTCTTTTTTCTAGCTGTTATGTTATTAACCCCTTTTCTCATTTAGCTACTATGAATAGCTCAGTGGGTAGCATCCTTCTCAGAAAGTGGAAAAAAAAAAACCCTCCTTGGAGATGCGGCGCAACAACAGAAATGCAGACAAACTTCCAGCTCCAGCGCTTGGATGAAAAGTCCTTTCTCTGATTCTGTCTGGTGAATCCTGACATTACACACCAAGGTAGCCGCAATTCCCCCGTTCCCTTTTTAAAACAGGCACAATCAAGGAATTTATCTGCTGACCTGCCCGGGAATGGTTCTAGCCTCTTCTAAACGCCATGGACACAAAGAGGAGATTGAAATAATAATAAAAAAATAATCTGTGCTGCTTGTTGGGAGAGGAAAGTATTTAACTATAGTCCCACTATGGAAGGAATACGGCTGTTTGCAAAGCTTGTTATAGAGTCCATGCTCTGTAGCATGTCACCATCACTGAAATATGATGAGAAGGGCCAGATCCTCTACTGGTGTAAATTGGCATCACTCCATCAATCTCAATGAATGAGAAGGATAGCTCAGTGGTTTGAGCATTGGCTAGCTAAATCCAGGATTGTGAGCACAATCCTTGAGGGGTCCTTTTAGGGGGGCCATTTAGGGATCTGGAGCAAATCTGTCAGGGATGGTATTTGGTCCTGCTGTGAGGGCAGAGGACTGCACTTGATGACCTCGCAAGGTCCCTTCCAGTTCTATGAGATAAGTATATTGCCATATGCATTTATATGCTGATATGTCCCTTCTGTCTGATATTGCATTCCGTGAAGTTCATGGAAGTTTTGGGGTGATCAGAATTAGGCCCTAAACACATGAACGCTGCTAACTCCCCCGCTCCTCTGCCACAACTCCTTATGCACCAACCATCCGAGGCAACAAACAGCATGCCAAGACATTTTATTATGTACATAGTGCTAACAGTGCCGAATGATGACATCATCAAGGCTACACATCATATAACAAAATTGCGCATGGTGAAGTCACTTTCTGCTGGACTTATTCGGCTTTCATACAGAGAATGACTCATTGTTTATGAAAACCTAAGAGTTTTCTCAGAGAAGTCAACCGTGGTTGTGGACCCAACGTCTTTTATCAGTCCGTGTCAGACTACAACAGCACTTGACACAATCTCTCCGGTTAGAAATAATTGACAATGGTATGACACGTATAAGACACATATGACCACGTTTAGGTTTGTGCCTGTGCAAGGGAGTTTATGGGACAGATTCTGGACTCTGCTGCCATGGTGTAAATCCAGAGAGAACCCCATTGGCCGAGGTGGAATTACATATGATCTACCCTGGTGTAAACTAGAGCAGGGATTTGCCCCTCTACCAAAGTATCAGGTCCATTGGCCCTGGATCCTACTTCCTGAGGTGAATGGCAAACTTGCCTTTGAGTTGAGTGGGAACAGCCGCTAGCCCTGTGTGACCTTTGTGTGTTTCCCGTGCTATAGGGTGGTAAGTGCATGTTTAACTCAGTCATTAAACTTGCATCTGAGGGAATAATTGCCTCCCTGCAGGTAGCTGGGGAGTTTAAGTCGGTTGGCACTTGGACTTTGAATCAGACCTGGCTCCTGATTGGCTATTGCCAGTCTCACAATGGTGGGGCGGCAGAGGCTTTTAAAGTCACACAGCCTGCTGAGGCCGTCTGCTGTGGAGGAACCTCTGGCCAGGAAATGCTACAGCAAGCTCCAAATGCTGAGATCCGGGGTTGGTTTCCAGCAACCTGACTGCCCCAATTGAAAACTAAGGGCTTAGTCCGGTGAGAAGCCGAGCACTTTCTGTGAAAACGTTAACCCTCCCCCTTCTTCCATTTACAGCTGAGCACGCTTCCCACCCACCCGTCTCCTTTACCCCAGCCCCATTCTAACCTCTGGAAAGAGTTTGCCCCTAACAAGGAAACTCCACCCGTTCCCACAGGGTGTGTTTACCCAGCCTCCTTTTGTCAGAGAAGGAGGATTCTTGCACCCATCTGGGGACAGACCTTGAATCTGACTAAAATGTCCTGCGAGCTGCGTGGAACTTGGCAGGTCTTCAGAGGGCGAGAGCATCCACACGGTGTAGCTCCCAACTGGCTTGTGGCCTGTCATTTCTAACTCCACCCCCCTTCTAGCACCACCTGACAAAAAATGTGCGCTGGCCACACCCACAATATATAGAAGGGTGGGCCCTAAGAAGGAGCCATTTTTGGCCCTGAACTTTGTGTGCATTGCATAATTATGCAAAAAACAACCAATAGTCTCAGTGGTTCCCAAACTTTTCGGCATCATGCCCTTTTTGATTTTTGAGAAACCCTCATGCACCTCCCTCCCAAAAAAATAGCAGCAAAACTTGGGTGGGATTGACGGGTGTGTGTGTGGCTGGGTCGCCTCATACCCCCCCGGAAGTTCTTTATGCCACCCCGGGGGGGGGGGAGCATGCTCCCCAGTTTGGGAACCCATGATCTAGCAGCACCATAGAGACTAACGAAACATGTAGATGTATCATGAGCTTTGGTGGGTACAACCCACTTCTTCCGATGAATGGAGTTATTAAAGGCCCAGTTTCTTCCTTTCCTTTCCTTTGAAACTGGATCTTTAATAACTCCATTCATCGGAAGAAGTGGGTTGTGCCTACCAAAGCTCATGATACCATCTACATGTTTCCTTAGTCTCTAAGGTGCTGCTAGACTATTTGTTCTTTTTTAAGTTTTTCCAGTTACAGACTAATGCGGCTACCCCTCTGATGCCTAATTATGTGTTAGCCTATTACCAGCTGTCACGCTGTCTCACTCGTGATCTTTTCATGCACAATCTTTTCATAGGGCCAGACGGCCACAATAGAGAGACCCTGACAAACCCATTGCTCAAGTACTGGCATATGCTGTGTACGGTCTATAATAACCTCCTCCCGCTCCTGCCTCTTGGCATCTAGGGGAAATGCAGATCTGTCCTTTGAAATAGACCTTTCAAAGCACTAGCGGCCAATCTTTATGCCATAAACCTAATCTGAGGAGAGGATCTCGCAAGACAGAGCCCTGAGTGCATCTTGAGGGTCCAGGAGAAGCAGACAATTAGCTTTGTAAAGGGCTGTGAGAGAGGCAGCTGGAAGATGCCATTTAAGCACAGAGGGCTGTTCGTAATATATTAGCATAATAATTAACGAGTCGGGGCTTCTGAACGGCACTATCTATCAGTGGTTCTCACCCTTTTCCATACTGGGAACCACCCTCCCTGCCCTTCTCCCATCTAGTCAGGTGGTAGCTGGGATGCTCCCCCTCCTAATAATATGGGAAAGGCAGGGTGACCAGGACCCCCAGCTAAGCATCTCTGGGATAAACTCTCCCTCACACAGAGCTCCAGCAAACTGCCTGGAGAGGTTTATAGCAGCATTTGTAGCTGTGTTTAGAATGCATGAAAATTCTGCTATAATTTCGTCTGGAAAGTGCTTTTTAAAAGTGACCCCAACCCCCACTTCTTCTTCTGGCCACCACAAGGGGGTAAACTTATCTCAGCACAACCTGGCTGACAAACGGTGAATGGCGTCTTCCTTTAAGCCAAGGCCCGGAGTACAATTATCCAAAGCACCCAAGTCCAGCTTCTCATGTGACATAGGCCCTAACTCTGATTGAAAGTCCGTGGGACTCAGGCATTATTGAAACAAAATATCCCTGCAGAAATAACCATGGGTGTGAAATACGGGTCTGAGCAAACTAAGGGTGTGTCTAGACTACTGAGTTTTGTCGACAAAAGTGGACTTTTGTCGACAAAACTATACCAGCGTCTACGCTACCGCTGAGTTCTGTCGACATAACGTTGACAGAACTCAGCAGTTTTGTCGACGCTGGTATACCTCATTTTACGAGGCATAACACCTTCTGTCGACAGAAGGTGTTATTGCCTGTAGGGTTGCGTCTAGACTACAGGGTTCTGTCGACAAAGCAGCTTGCTTTGTCGACAGAACTCAATGTGTCTGGATGCTCTTTGTCGACAGAAGTCGACAAAACTTCTGTCGACAAAACGCGGTAGTCTAGACGTACCCTAAGAGAGAATGTCGGCAACTTAGACAAAAAGGGGAAAAAAAAGAAAGAAATTGTAGTTATGTCAGAGAATTCTGTTTTAGCCTAAATATCTCGCAAGCTTAAGCCATGGCACTTCGATATATTTATAAAACAGCTTGCTTTTCCTAGCCACATAAGCAATAAAACATAATTTGGCAGAAAAAGGCTTGAAATACTCACCCGCTTTCTCTAAACTCTCGCCTTAAACACAAATCATTTTCTGTGGATAGGAATCAAAAACTAACTGAAACCTCAAGTGCTCAAAGACCTGGCCTTGAAGCTCAGCCTTCTCTCATCTATCCAGTCTTTGGCAAAATTGACTGAAGAAGAGATCGGACTAGAGTTATAAAACTTGGATCTGGATCTAGATTTTTAAAACCTCCTAACATAGGAACATAAAAACAGCCACACTGGGTCAGATCAAAGGTCCATCCAGCCTAGTATCCTGTCTTTCAACAGTGGCCAATGCCAGGTGCCCCAGAGGGTGTGAACATAACAGATAATCATCAAGTGATCCCTCTACTATCACCTCTCTCCAGCCTCTGACAAACAGAGGCTAGGGATGCCATCTTACCCAGCCTGGCTAATAGCCACTGATGGACCTATCCTCCTTGAATTTATCTAGGTCAGTGGTCCCCAACCTTTCCTGGCTGCCGTGCGCCTGGGGGCGGGGCCACCCATGCGCCACACTCCCGGAGCTAGCACCGTGCATGTGCTGCGTGCCAGGGGTAGGGGCCGCCTACGTGCCCTGCGCCAGCACTGCGCATCTGCCGTGTGCCTGGGGCAAGGGATGCCCTTGCGCCCTGCACCCGGGGCCGCCACTGCACATGTGCCGCGCGCCTGGGGCAGGGACCGCCCACGCGCCCTGTGCCGGTACCATGCATGTGCTGCATGCCCGGGGCAGGAGCCGCCCATGTGCCACGTGCCTGGGGCCAGCACCACGGATGTGCTGCGTGCCGGGGGCGGGGCCAGCCCAGATGTTTCGGCGGGGGCACATAAATGCCCCGGCGGGTGCCATGGCGCCTGCGGGTGCTGCATTGGGGAGCACTGATCTAAGTCTTTTTTGGACCCTGTTGAAGTCTTGGTCTTCACAACATCCTTTGGCAAGGAGTTCCACAAGTTGACTGTGCTCCACGTGAAGAAAAACTTCCTTTTTTTTTTAAGCTTGCTACCTATTAATTTAATTTGGTGATCCCTAGTTCTCCTCCTGCCTTCAATTAAGGAATCATGGTGTATTCTGCTGGACAGTGACAAAATTAGTCATGAAATTCAGATCTCCATTCCGCACTCCACAAAGTGCTTGCCTGGATACTTCATTGAACGGGGGCCAAAAGTTCAGGACAATCCAGAGCTGGGATCTGGGGCAAGTCCCTTCTCTAGTTCTAAGTCAGACTTAGCAAGCAGCATCTAGCTGACCGGTTTTGTTTGTGTGGTTACCCATCTCACCATTCATACTTACTTAATTACTCAAGGTGTTTGGATTTGCAGGAGAACAAGAGAAGAGTTTCAATCAAAGAGGCCTTAAGGTATTCAAATCTAGGAGCTCAGAGTACCCAACAAGCATCAAAACCTGTAGCTGTTTTGAAAACACAGCTTCAAATGCACACTGGGTAGGGGAAAGGTTTTAACCTGGCTGACTGGTAAACAAAGCCCTCCCTGGAAGAATTCACTGCTACAAAGCAGGGCTGGGGGCGAGGTCAAAGGCTGTGACCTTTCAGAGCATAAACACAAGGAGCTGAAGGGACTTCCTTAGCTCACATTTACAATGGAAGGTGATTTCAAGATTGTTTTAACCACCGTTTTTGGGTTGACATGATGGAAGGACTCGCCATACTTTGGACTAGTCCCACGGAGAAATTCTTCCCCCACAGTATGTTTTATGGTCTGATCTCCAATCTAGTTTTAATTGGCCCAAGCAATCGAATAATGCATATACTTGATGCTTTAAAACAGCCATGGATGAAAAGAATTACGAGACAAATCAGCTGGAAGAAATAATCAAAACTCAAATATGTGAAAGATAATTGGGAAAGATAATGGTTAGGATCATTTGACTACATACTCCAAAAGCAACAGCCCACCTTAAAGTGGATGTGAAAGCAGCAACAAACACACACACACATGCACGAGATAGCAATTAATATAAATTAGAAGCTAGACATGGTAGAAAATTGAAAAGGGAAGAAGAAGGACACAAGGAGAAATCTACCAGAGAGTAAAAGGGAACTTTTCAGATATCTCAGTAACAAAAAGAACCCTAACAGTGGTATTAGTGCATTATTGGATGGAAATGGTAGAATTGTTAATAATAATGCAGCAAAGAAGTTCTCAGTACACATTTCTGTTATGTATGTAGGTATAAAACACGGCACCTGTGCAGGTGCACAGCTGTAATGCTTCAGGGAAGACACAACTTTGCCAACAGGAGTGCTTCTCCCATAGGCGTAGTTAATGCACATCCATGAGAGGTGATAGCTATGTCAAGGGAAGAAGCCCTCCAGTCAACACAGAATTGTCTACATCAGGGACTAGATCGTTATAACTACTTAACTGATGTAAGGCCTACGGAGGATGTAAAACAGTAGCCACTCAAGTTAATCATCTTTAAATCAGCAGATCCAGATAATTTGGCTGAGGTGGTCTGTGGCCTATTCATGCTGAATTTTAAGAAGTCTTGGGGAAGTTGCAGAGGTGTAGACAAAAGCTAATGTTGTTCCCTTATTTAAAAAGGGTAAATAGGTTAACTTGAGTAGTTCCCTAAAATTGATCCTGGACAAAATAGTGAAATGGCTAATATAGGACTCCATTAATTAACATTTAAAGGAGGGTAACAGAATAATGCAATCCGCATGAGTCTGTAGAACACACAGCTTTTCAAACTAATTTTATATCATCCTCTGGGGAAAGAGTGAGTAATGGTGTTGATAGAATAAATTGAGACATCTCTAAGGCTTTTATCTTGGAACTGAATGACGTATTGAGTAAAACACTAGAGTAAAACAAAATCTGGATGATACATATTGAATGGCTTAAAGATGACTAAGACATATCAAAAAGCAACTGTAAACGGGGACTCAATGGGAAGAAAACATGCATTTCAAAATAAGGCTTTCCCTTTTGGTTTGGCATTTCTCAAAATTTGTTCTACATCAGGGCCATCTGGCCAGAAACCAACATCTTCTGCAGCAGCATGAGACAGGGGCTCTACAGCTTCAACCCCCCCAACAGTTCTCAACCGGCCCTATGACAGGGTTAGTAATCAGGCTGATACTTATCAGCAAAAATCTGCACCTTTTACAGTCCCCACCAGACAAAGAATTTTTCTTCCCTAGCTGAAGGATCTAGCTTTGAAGTCTGAAAAGCAATCCAGCCCAGAGATGAATTAGGAACAGAACAACCCTGTACCCTTAGACATGTCAGCCTAGTGGGGCAGCCATTTGGACATTTCCAGATGGGAACCTTATCCCTAGCAAACACGTTTAATGCTCACACATGGTCTACGGCTGCTTAAACTCATCCATTAAGATGGCATTGTGCCAACTTGAGAATTATCTGGATCTTTTCGCTTAGGTTAACATGCCAGTGAAGGGTTTAGTCAAGATGCTTAATATTGAGCGTGCCACCTCCTTGGTACCATCTACACCATAGTTACAACTGTCTTGGGCCACTCATGACAAGGCTGTGTGTGTCAAATTTATAACATGGTGTGGTGTTGTCAGCAGAGATGCAACCAAACCATACCAGAAGTAGGTAAGGGACAATGTGCTAGAGCGGTGGTTCTCAAATAGGGGTCTGCAGGCCATTAGTGGTCTCGGGATGCCTTGCAGGTGGTCCACAGAGTGAGCTCAGCCCCCTCCCTCCTCCTCTCCACAGCAGAGAGCTGGCAATGGCACTCTGCAAGGTTGAAGCGTCTGGGGGAAGGGGAGAAGAAAGGGGAATGTGGGGTTTTTGGAGGGTTTTTTTTTTTGCTTCTCACGTGTGTGGTCCCTGACTGATTTTTCTGTGGGTTACTGGCCCCCGACCCAAGAAAAGATTCCCTACCCCTGAGATAAATAAAGACAATACTGAAACCTTTTGTGCTGGACATCAATGAATATTTTACTTCATTTAAAACAAAGTTTGGTAAACTAACATGAGAAAGTTAAAGCGCTTAATCTGCTGAGTAATTTCAATTAATATTTCCTTTCTTACTGGTTAAATTAAACCTTTCTCCTTAGCTGCAGCCCTAGCAAAATGGCTCGGGTGTAATTATATAAATAATGGCGAGTTGTCATTAGCAACTGGTGGCCCACGGAAAGGTTTGCATTGTGCTGGGTGGGCCATGGGCCCAAAAGTTTGAGAACCACTGTGCTAGAGCCACTATTGGTTCCTTATAAAATGTTAATCACAGTTTGATCCTACGAACATACAGGCAAAACTAACCCATGCGCCCAGTCCTATCAATGCAGCTATGGGTGAGGCTGCTCCCATCTGCATGGCCTCCTATTGACTGGTCGCAGGACTGGACCTCAGTTGTGGGAGAGCCACGGGCATCCCAACAGTACATTACATTTGACAGATGGGCTCTTTGGGGAGGGGCTCTGTCGCAGGGTAAGTACACGCCATCGCCTCCTTTGGAGGGGGGAGGGGAAGGACAGTTATAGCAACCACCCAGAGCCTCTGGGCAATAAGGTATAGTGACCGGAGTCAATATGGCTGCCTTTCCTCACAGGGTGTCTGGTCTACTGGCCAGAGAGGGATGGGCATGGGCATGCCTACCCACACTGGCACTGGGGGGTGATAAAAGAGGCAACTGCCCCGGGGCCTGGTGATTAACCCCCCTCTCCCGCCCAAACAAACTGGATTGTCCTCCATTATGAACTTTCTTCGCAAATCCAAGGGCACTTTTGAAGGGTTGAGCCAAAGCCCATTTAAGTCAATAGAAAGTGTCTCATCGACTCCCCAGAGTTTTGGATCCGGCCCACCTAGCACATGGAGATGCTGAAAGCAGACAAGAGCTAAACAAGAGAGAGGAGGGCGAGGTGGGGTGTGAGGCGGTAAATGCCGGGATACAACTGGCTTCCTCTAGCCTGCCTCACGTTGGAGGAGATGGGGTAGAGAAGGAAAGAAAAAATGAAATCAAACTTTCACTCCGTGGAACTTTGCTGGGTCTAGTCTTTCATAGTAAGCTATGGGGTGGCGGTGTTAAAACTCTCTTAGCTGCAGAGAAAAAGAAAGCAAATGAGCACCTGAGTGAGCATAATTCATCCCCCAGGACCGTTTGCAAAAACCGTTGATTACTTTGGCTTCTCTGGATATGTTGCAAATTGGGGCTGCCTGCATGATCAGTGGTGGTTTGGAATTTCAAAACCCTTTCCTTGGGGGGGGGGGTTCCCAAAAGACTCATGCCAAGGGTGCTATATTTGCTCCACGGGCTACTATGGCTGGTGAGCTTTTATGTCTGGCTAATGGGACCCACCCTGCAACTTTCATACTGTTAACTGGAATTAAAAAGAAAAAGGAAAAGTGCACACGGCATAATTACCTGACAATGAGGTTCTTGGCCCTCTACTTCTGCCACTGATTGAGGGCTCTTTGTAGCTGTTTTTACCACCTCATTACCTTGTAGCGGGGGTGGAGCATTTCATTTAATCTTTCTGTAACTTCTGTTTCCTCTTAGGAAATCTTTAGTTGTGCAGGACTGACAACTGTTTGTATCCTAATTGGTGCTGGGTTTTTGATGCGTTGTGCTCAGAAGTCGCAGCACTTCCGACCAAGGAGAATTGACTCTACTGACCTGACAGCTGAGAAAACGGAGGACTGTTCTTTCATTATTTAGGCACACATGGGATGTGCTGGGAACCATTCAAAAAAGCTGAAGTTTGTGAACTTTCCACTTGGATTTAGACTCCGTTGGGGGTTTTGATAAATACCACACGCTTTGGTGAAGCCTTGGAACTCAATTGTAGAACTTTTCGAAAATCACCCGTAACTGCTGCTCAATAGTGGTGTCATCACAACAAGATGTAGAATTAACAGGAGCTTGGACACTGTGAAATGCTAACTCCTTAGCGGAGATGGACAGTTTTGTGCTAATACAGGCAATCATGCTAGAAGAAATACATGGTCAGGAAGAGGAGCTTTTATGTCTACATGGTGTTTTAAAATCCATGGCAGCAAGTCTCAAAACCCAGCTCCTCCTGACCTGTCCAGGGCTTCGGAATCTGAGCTGGAACATTTACACAGCTGTTTCTAGTGCCACAATGTGAGTCACTGGTGAGTGAGGGTGAAACTTTGGACTGTCAGCATCACAGCTGTGGGATTTAAAATGCACTGTCGACACCCCCAACTGCTTTATCTGCTGACTGTGCCTTTAATGACTTTTATACCTCCAGGAGTCAACTGAGGCCAGATCTACACTACAGGGGAAGGTTGAATTAAGATACACAACTCCAGCTATGTTAATTACAGAACTGGAGTCTACATACCTGAAATCCAGTTTCCGTGCGGTCTCCACAATGGGAGGCTGATGGGAGCAAATGTTCTCATTGGCTTCCCTTACTTCTCCTGAGGAGCAGGAGTACTGGCACCAATGGGGGCACCCTCTGAATTCGATTTAGTGGGTCTTTACTAGACCTGCTAAATCGAACTCTGGAAAATCGATCCCGGCAGCATCAATGTTCCCCGTAGTGAAGACATGGCCTCAGGAACAGGTTTCTAGTAAGGCATTCTGTACTTACATGTTTTGGTGACTCACCTCCTTTGGTGTTCAGAACACTAAGAAGGCGGCAGTTAGCTGAAACATTAGTCTGCCAATTTGCTTCATTTATTCATTTTAAAACACACATGGTGGAAATTTGGTATTTATAAAAATAATCTTTCAGCTGAACACTAAACTCAGGTGTGAATGTCCGCAATTCCCTTGAGTGGTAGGGTAGTGCTATTATCCTCAACGCACAGAGGGGAAAACTGAGGCACAGAAAGTGACTTGCCTGCAGTCACACAGGAACTCTGGAGTTGAGAAGGGTGTTGAATCCAGGTTTCCTAAGTCTTAAATAAGTTCACTAATGACTGGGCAATCCCCTTGTACTAGCGGATAAGTAATATTGATTTGAGTGAAACATAGTATTTAGGAAATTACAGTGCAAGCTTCCTCATTCTACCTCACCAAGGTTGCTTGAGTCTCTGCTATTCCAGGCCTGAGCCCTCATGTGACAGTGCTGAGCCATGTGTTCTGACCTGCAGATCGCCTGCTCTTCCAGCCCAGGGTTTCTCTGGGGCAAAGAAACAGACAGAAACAAGAAGGGAAACATCCCCTCACTATCTCCCCAAACTTCTGTACAGTAGCCCTTATCTCATATGTGGGTTTTTGTAAGTGTGAGCAGTTTGTAGCGCTCAGACCATAAGAACAACTAGATAGTGTCAGACCAATGGTCCATCTAGCCCAGTATCCTGTCTTCCAACAGTGACCAATGTCAGGTGCTCAAGAGAAAGTGAATAGAACAAGGCAATACATCAAGTGATCCATCCCCTTTTGTTCAATTGCAGCTTCTGGCAGTCAGAGGCTTAGGGACACTCAGAAGATGGGGCTGTGTCCCTGATCATCTTGGCTAATGGCCATTGATGGATCTAGCCTCCATAAACTTATTTAATTATTTTTAAAAACGAGTTATACTTTTGGCTTTCACAACATCCCCTGGCAAGGAGTTCCACAGATTGGCTGTGGGCTGTGTGAAGCAGTATTTCCTTTTGTTTGGTTTGAACCTACTGCCTATTAATTTAATTGAGTGCCCCTGAGTCATTGTGTTTTATCCCTTAACAAAAAAACTCCCTATTCGTTTTCTTCACACCCTTCAGGATTTTATAGACCTCTATCATATTCCCCTTTAGTTGTCTCTTTTCCAAGCTGAATGGATCCAATATTTCTACTGTCACATGGAAGCTGGTCCATACCTAATAATTCTTCTTGCCCTGCTTTGTATTTTTCCAAATTCTAATGTATCTTTTTCTTAAAATGGGGCAGCCAGATCCGCATGTGATATTCCCAGTGTGGGCATACCATGGATTTATATGGTGGCATTGTGATAGTTTCTGTCTAATAGCTATGCCTTCCCTAATGGTTCCTAACGTTCTCTTAGCTTGACTGTTGATGCACAATGAGCAGGTGTTTTCAGAGAGCTTGCTATGACGACTTCCTTGAATGGTAACTGCTAATTTAGACCCAGTCTTTTCTATGTATATTATGTTTTCCAATGTGCATTACTTCGTATATCAACACTGGATTTCATCTGCCACTTTGTTGCCCAGTCACCCTGTTTTATGAAGTCCCTTTGCAACTCTTCACAATCAGCTTTGGACTTAACTATCCTGAATAATTTCATATCATCTGAAAACTTTGCCACCCTGCTATTTACCCGAATGTCATCGATCCCACTCCAGATCCTTCCTGCTATTTACCCTTCTCTGCTGGGGAAATGTATAACTGGTTCCTTTGTTTCCTATCTTTTAACTAGCTACTGATCCATGAGATTCCTCTATAAGTCTGGGGTGGGAGGCATGCTGAGTGGAAGACCCCTTAAAACATACTATCTTCGATCCTATCCCCCATTAGAGCGCAGTGCAAAACCTGTCTAAAAATCAACTTCATTAGGAGAGGAGTGAGCTGAGGTGTGGCGGGGGAAGGGAGCGCTCAGGCTTTGTTGGCTGGAGAGCACTTTAATGCTGGCATTAGATCAAAGGGAGTTTGTAATCTTTGAAAGCACAGTATTACATTCTTTATGCACCCAGAGGTTGGGACAGAAGCTGTGATTATGCTAATTTATTTACATATGTAAGTGCACCCACACACGTACAATTTAGCACGTCTATCCTCTTTCTGACTGAAGATCTCATTGTGTTTTATAAACGTTACTTTTGCTTCACAATCTCTTGGAAGAAGCAACTGTTCTCATGCCGTTTAAACAACATGCCTGCTGAGTCTATGGAAGTTAGGAACACGGTCTGCTCTCCCAGTTTCATACCTTAAACACCAGACCCTTCTTACCTCTAAAACCTATTTTGGAAAAGCAAAGTGCCACCTACTATAGAGGGGGAAGGATGAAGTCCAGTCTTATGTATTTATTCAAGAGATGCCTGTTGAGAATAATTTTCCATTGACCTATAGATCCTCATGCACATTGAAACGTCAACTCATTCAACACCAATGAAACAAACCAGTAGAAGATAAGTGAGTGTCCCAAAGAAATGTCGAAAAGAGGTAAAGATATTCCTAAATACAGTTAAGCACAGCCCTAATGAAGTTTCAGGTTCCAACTTTTTGGAGGGGATGTGTGTTCATGATAAACAAATGGGTCCATTAATTTTCTAACAAACTTGTCTCCCCCTCCCATAATTCTCTTATAAACTCAAAGGCTTATTTCCTTGTTCCAGGAAGCGCTATCTGAAGAAAGACACATTGTGCACAGATAATGGGTGTTGGTGGTGAGAAAACAAACCGAACAGTTGCGAAGTCCAATGAGTGCACGGCGGATTTTCCTCCTTGGTTCAGTGAAGTTCCTATTAAAACGCTTACGGCTCTTCAGCTGGGCCAACCTTTTGCCCTTCAGTGCAACCATGAATCCATCCAGTTACCGTGCTGAGAGGAATCCTTAGTATACGCAGCCCAAAGGCAATGAAAGGGATTCTAGTACCAGTAAAACTAGAGTCTATAGGAAAACGTTATCCTCGTGCATAAATTTGAATGATTTCCTTGGAACTCTATCTGGGGTAAACAGTTGGGGGACCCTTGAGATGCAAGTCTAGAGGTCTGCAGTGTAGCCACTGTGCCGAATTGTTGATTTGAAGTATGAGAGCACACCCTGCTATAACCTTGTGCATTTGACATTGCATTTTCCGGATGTTCCGCCTTTTGAAGAGGTGGGGAGGAACACAGTTTCTTTTAAAAAGAAAAAAAAAATAAGGCTCACTCTCACAGTAATTTGTTGTCTCCCAACTAATTTTCTTTCCTTATAAAAGGATAATTAAATAATTCCAAGTAAGTCTGGCTTATT
This sequence comes from Pelodiscus sinensis, assembly GCF_049634645.1. Lineage (NCBI taxonomy): Eukaryota > Metazoa > Chordata > Testudines > Trionychidae > Pelodiscus > Pelodiscus sinensis. The sequence goes on along the minus strand of NC_134730.1, from coordinate 22,728,562 downwards.
CATAACATCTGGGAGCTCTGGTCCCACTGCATTGCTCAATGGTAAAAGGCAAAGATATTGATAGTCTCTGTAGATTCAGGATCCCTTTCTTAATGATAGATTTCCTTACAGAATTAGAAAAGCTCTTCTAGATGTCAACTAGATCACACTTCTGCAGGGAAACATGATTGGTTAGGGACACATCTACCTTCAGAAATGCCCTCTGTAGGCCTTCGATTTCCCCACTAGTTAAATGGAAGAACCTGTTATAAAAGTAGCAATCAAAAGTCCACTGTCCAAAGTCATATACAGTTGTAAAACATTTCCAATTATGAAGGAAAGGGAATGAAAGAGAAATGGGAAAAGAGAGGCAGGTGGATTTCAATCAGAAGGGATGGAACTGGTCCCATATTAACTAATGGGGGTGAAATCCTTAGCTCTACTGAAGTCAATGACAAAACTTTCATTGAATTCAGTGGTGCCAGAATTTCATCATGGGTCATGATCTTGAAGATTTTCTTTGGCAAAGCTTGACTAATTAGTTTTGGTTGAGTAAGCCTAAATCTGGCTCTTGTGGAAGTAGTAGTGATCACTTGGTATCCAATTCAGCATGAGCAGAATTTGGTTCTTAGTGAGCAAACCTGAGAAACAGAAGCTAGTAAGTTAAAAATGTGGCATGTTTAACTTATTTTCCAATTGCAGGACATAAATATCCTATTATTTAACTCATCCCATAAGCATGGACATATATATTTGCTTGGTCTTAGCCCCTGTACAATAACACATATTTTCCATTTAGATTCTGATGTATCAGCTCACATTTAAAATTCATGTTCTTCCCCTCTCACTGAGCTCTAGGCCTCTAGAACATATGAAATAACGTTGACTCAGGCTTAGACGGAGCCCTTTTCTACACATAATATTGTTTTAGGCTAGCATTTTCAAGTGCCTATATCCTATTGAAAATCAATGTGGTCTGGCCACACAAATACCTTAAACCTCGTTGAGAATTCCAGCTTTAATGTTAAATATATATTGGTCTGTGAGAACACTAACTCTGGGTACTATCAGCAATAAAGCGTTCAATAGATTTTGGGAAGTGAAGAAGTGGGAAGACTGAAGGTTACATCTACACTAGCACAGGGTCAATTTAGCAGGTCTAGTGAAGACCTGCCAAATCAATCACAGATCACCCTTCTGTCAATCCTCTTACTCTATGAGAACAGTAAGGGAAGTCAAGAGAAGAGTTTCTCACTGTGGTGTAGAGACTTAAGGTAGTTTAAGTTTAAGGTAGTTTAATGGAGTAGACTTATAGATGACCTATGTTCCACTTGGAATACAAGGGTTTTTTAGTAGTAGTAGTAGTAGTAGTAGTAGCAGTAGCAGTAGCAGTAGCAGCAGCAGCAGTTTAAGTTGACTTTTGCTGTAGTGTAGATGTAGCTTACACAGTTTATAATGCTGGCATGTAACTAATGAAGGCCTCAGGCCTTCTTCTGATACAGTTTATACTTATATCATTTTAATGCAAGTCTAGCTCCATTGACATTAACAATTACTTCTGATTTACACTACAGTAAGTGCGATAAGAACTAGATCTCAAGCCTCTAATGCCAGTGGTTAACCAACTGATCATCATGTGCTATCATAGCATCCAACACTTATTGGTAGAGATTGGTTCATTAATGGCTGTTGGTAGAAATAAATGGGTCTGTATGATGGTTTTCCACCATCTGTTCTCTGATTGTTACTAACACTTTGATTATTTCAAAGATTAACATTTAGCAGATAAGGTCATGTACAATTTGAGTATCAACATATCAATTGATATCAAGTTCCTTCATTGTGAATAACAGAATTATGAGACACCACACAAAATCCTCCACAACCCATATTTTATCAGTGACCCCTTGAAGCAAGAAAAGAACCCAAAATTTGGTAACCAAGAAGAGCAGTTTATAGGCTAAAACCTGCATCAAAAGAAAGAGGGAAATCTGATATATTCACAAATGGTAAATCAAGTGTTGTGATGGTTCGCTATAATGGAAGATAAGATATTGGATCATATTGTGGCAACAAATGGTAAATAAAAGATATTTAGAAATGCAGACTTGGCGGTCTGCTTTATACATTACTCCAAATTCTCAAACTACACATACAACGTCCGCGTCATTACTCTGCAAGAGCCTGATACTACAAAGTTATCTGCTTCTCTCTCATGTGAGAGCATGTTCGCAGGATTGGGATCTTAATCAGTCCCCCTCACTGCTTATCATCCATAAAAGTAATTTCAAAATGTAGGGAAAAAAGTTTTACTTAATTATCTTCTTTTCCTGGTTTGAACTGATCAACTTTGTATCTTTCACTGGCTTTATCAAAGACGATGCCAGCACAAGAGTGCATGTAATTTTAAGTGGGCTTTAGTTGGTGGACTTAAAACTGATCATGCATTTTAGTTTCAGTAACTTGCAATTTCTGTACTCTTTGATAATGTACTTTAAAGAGCAAACCTTCTTTAATGACAAGGTTTAAAAGAAACGACATTTCTGAACAAAATATCAAAGCTGAGAAAAGTCAGTTCTTTAAAAAAAAAAGTCTGAATTAAAATGACCTTGTGTTCTGAAACTTTTTCATATGATATTTGATGTTCTGTCTTCCCTTTCTACTGTCCGAAAGAGCCGTAGTAAAATTCATTAATGCTTAGTGCCTTCATTGAATTGTGACTTGGATTAAGATAATTTTAAAAATCAGACTCCTGATACATTCTCTATTAAGACTTCTTATCATTGGGACTGCATATATATGTTCAAAAAAGATCAGTGTAACTTTTAACACTACAGGATATTAGTGACCACAAATATTTTCTTCCAGTAACAATAAGTCTTCTCTCTTAGGAGCAAAGCCATTTCTCAGTTTGAAACAGCATGAAATGTTGAAGTTGTTTGTATAGAGTATGGGCAATTTACTGAAGAGCATCTGTTATGCTGGGGAATAATAAAACAAATCTTAACAATTAAAGCACTGTTGAAGAACAAAGCAAAGGGGTTGCATGTGGGGGCGTGTGTGTGTGTCTATTCCTTTTCTTCTAAATTTAAGAAAAATAAACATTTGTTACGTGTATCACAAGGGCTGTGAGCTGCAGCAAAACAAAGTTTCACCTTGATAAGAGCAAGGAGTTCCTCGCAACTGGTGAATGATTTCAATGTCCTTTTCCAAAAACTGTAAGCCTACTTTGCTACAGCTTGTCAATGGTGCGGTGAAATCAGCCACTTTCAGCTGACAATTCTTATGCAAGAAGGTGAAACTAAGATAATGGGCCTTAACTAGCCAGTCAGCAGTAAGAGTAACAAACATGAAACCAACTGTTACCTGTTCGTTCAGCACCAGTGCGATTCCTCTTGATCATACCACTGACTGGGAAGGCGCAAAACTCAACTTTTTTAAAAAGTGAGAAACATTGTAAAAATGAGAGCAATGCCTTTTATGGTGTGAACCTAGGGCTGGTGTAGTCTTCCTTTGCTTCAAAAGCACTTTCTCCAGTAGGGGAAGATCATCTCAATTTCGAAACATTTAGATTCACCAAGCTCTGCTTTTTGCCCTTATTCTTAAACTGTTTGGTTGAGATCATCGCTGATGTTAACAACCCCTTACCTCAGTATACAATAAGAGTCAGATCTGCATTCAGTTAGTCTACCCAGGGATCCATGTGCAATGGAGATTTGTGCATTAGTTTGGCTACCGCACTGATTTCAAGAGCCCTACAACCACTCCGATAGGTGCAGAAATATTAGCAGTATGCTAATCATCAGAAACACCGCATCTCTTGTGCTTGGGAAAAGAGGCTTCATCATAAGAGAAGCTTCTATCTCAGACTCATCACAAACCAATTTTCAAAAGCTAATCCACTCAATTCATAGCCTGCAACTCAGTGAACTCTTGACATTTCTTCTCAAGAGTTGAATTAATGTTGCCTTACATCTTTTTGAATAAACAATTTTAAATTTTTCTACCAACAATGAATATATCTTGGCACATCGCTCCTAGTAAAATGCACAGTCACTCAAGGGAGGCTTTGTGGTACCCGCTGCATCACTTCTCTGATTATCTGAGAGCTGTGAAGAACTCTTATCCATAAGCAGTGGGACCACTAACTGATTCAGAGAAGACAGAAAACCTGGAGCCCAGCCAAGGATGGCACAGGCCAGGACCAGTCTCACAATTAACAAAGCACCAAGCAAAGGTGGAGAAGAGAGGGACTGAAAGCTGCAAGAAAGTTTCCTTTCCCAATGGTCCTTTCCTCCCTCATTTATCTAGAGGTTAGATGGGGGGATATTAGAGTAGCCTGTGAGCTGTGGGCTCAGCATGGATGCCATGCCTCCGCGCCCCGAGAAGTAAGCTGGGGCTCAGTATGGATGCCATACCACCATGCTCTGAGAGGTAAGCTGGGGCTCAGTATGGATGCCATACCACCGTGCTCTGAGAGGTAAGCTGGGGCTCAGTATGGATGCCATACCATCATGCTCTGAGAGGTAAGCTGGGGCTCAGTATGCATGCCATACCATCATGCTCTGAGAGGTAAGCTGGGGCTCAGTATGGATGCCATACCATTGTGTCCTGAGAGGTAAGCTACACAGCTGTTGCTTACCATCACCAAGCTTTTTATCATTATTATAATACTCATAACAACATGATGAGGAAAGTACAGAAGGATTATCACCACCATAAATAACTTGCCCAAGACAATTGTCAGTGAATTGCTGTCTCCACATCAATTCTATTTGCCAGAGGCACACTTGGGGAAAAGCAGCTGGTTTCTTATATTCCCCACGTCCCAGGTTGTGGATTCAAACCAGCAAGCGATGGCCATTTTTGAACAGTGTGAACACCAGGAAAAAAGAACCCAGGCTGACAAGGCAAGGAGTGTGTGCTTTCAATTCCCATTGCTTCAATGCCTCAGAGCCTGTAAGCACCGAGGCACCCATCAAGTCTAAGTATCTGGGTAGTGCCCATGACTTTGCTGGGACTACTCAGATACTTAAAGTTAAGCACATACGTTTTTGCAGACTAGGGGCCCTTGTTTGCCTTTTATCTTTTCAAAAGACACCATATAATCTATTGCACTTTCATAGTAATGAACACTGTCCCGTGGCTGCCGCTCCTTTGCAATGCCCATGGCTGGCCCTTGTGGGCCATTACTCAGAACAGTGACGGCAGGCAGCACTGGAGAAGTTTCCATAGTCATAACAGGATTTCTCCCCGTGACTACATCGCAGCATTTTTCAAGTGAAAAAGTTGAAAAACCTTTATTAACATCATGACTGTTTCAACAAATGAAATGTGCAGGGACCACAAAGAATGTCAAAACAAAAAACTACAAAAGAATATTTTTAATATTATGTAAATATATGAATGCGAAAACAATGTAAAGTATGTTTTAAAAATATCTCGAACAATAATATAAACATGATTTGATCATGTATAAAATTGAATAAAAATGATATTAGGAAGGAATAGCAAAACCAACGCTAGAGGGAATTTAGTTTTGCAATAAGTAAATTGAGCATATACACAAATACATTTAATATATCAAAGTTGTAAATCTGTAATAAGATAATGGTAAAAAATAATTCAAGAAAGAAAACAACTCAAAAAATACTGGCATGAATGATGGATGTGCTTTCATGAGCTTAATTACATTTTCTGTGCTAATAAGACAGCCACTGATCTCACAGTTTAATTTACAAGATCCAAATCTTCAAACCTGCTGAAAGAAGTCCATTTGTCACTCCAACAATTTCATCTGTTCCAGCAGTTACCTACAAATTAAAATGCTCTACTTAGTCATTTCTTACTATTAGTTGTATTAGAAAGTGCTCACAGGCCTGGTGGATCAGGCTATCCACTGAAAACATACGTATTACAATCAGTCTCTGCACAGAAGATCTTATCCCCAAACAGCACAAAACAATGACAATTAAGGATAAAGGGGTCTGTTAAGGAATCAGTGTGAAGATGACACTTTACCCCAAACAAGAAACAAAACAAGAATTGAGCATGAATGAATCTTGTGAAAGATTCTAGCCTGATCCTCCCGTAATCACAGAACAGTCTGAAGCAGTACAGGCTGCTCCAAACCAGCCTGACAATGCAGTTTAGCCGTATGTATATCCATGTTAAGACAATGGTCAAGTTAATTTTCCTACCCATCTCCTCTATTGGGTGGGTACTAAATTCATTCCTCACAAGCTACATTCAATTGTGTTGCTCAGCTTTTGGACTGTAGTAACCTGGATCTAAACCAGTGACTGGGTCTCCATACCATTAGCAATCTCTTAGCCATCTAGTACTCTCTGTCTGAAGACACTGAGGGTGTGTCTAAACTACATCCCTTTTTCAAGAGAGGGATGTAAATGAAGCACTTCGAAAGTGCAAATGAAGCCAGGATTTAAATATCCCGTGCTTCAATTGCATAATCTTGTAATGGCGCTCTTTCGGAAAAAGCGCTATTTCAATATTGAAACAGCAGTCTAGATGCGGTTCTTTCAAAAACGGGGCGCTTTTTTGAAAGTTCCTGTAAACCTCAAAAAATTAGGTTAAATATGTGGTTAAAAATGAGGTTTACAGGATCTTTCGAAAAAGTGCCCTGTTTTCAAAAGAACCGCATCTAGACTGCGGTTTCAATTTCGAAATAGTGCTTTTTTCAAAAAAGCGCCATTACGTGATTATGCAAATGAAGCACGGGATATTTAAATCCCGGCTTCATTTGCACTTTCGAAGTGCTTCATTTACATCCCTCTGCCGACAGAGGTATGTAGTCTAGACATAGCCTGTCAGGCTCAGTGGAAATACTTAGACCAAAGCATTGCTGTGTAATTCCATTGCTCTCAATGGAGATAGATTAGGGATATATTAAAATACTGAATCAATATGTTTATCTGACAATGTCTCCTAAAATACTAGTTACCGAACCAAAAATCTTAGGGAGACAACACCCATACCCACACCCACACGTACATATTTTATCATCAGTCTAAGCTACACATATCCAAAATGTCAAAAAGTCCTTTTAAGATTCATATAGTCAGGATAATTTTTGTATCTTACACAGTTTTGATTACACTAGCTGCTGTTTATATGTGCACATCCTGTTCTTTGCAGAAATCCGGATGCAATATAGACAATTATCAATGAACCCTATAAGGACAAAAAACTTCAATGACCTTGCTTGGAAGTTTCCTTTTCCCCAATCATCCATGTGAATCATTTACTCTAAGGGCACGGAGAATCTTTTTATTGTTGTTGCAACACTGGCAGTCATTTATTTTGGATGGTGTGCATGTCTGAAACCAAGCTAAAGCTTGTGAAGATCCTGTACTTTGAAGCTGTAAGCTATAATATTAAGAATTGCATCATCGTCTTCTAGCTTTCAAAGAAGGCAGCACCCTCACAGACTTGCAGCTGTGCACAGAGCCTGTTTCATCATGAACATGGAGGCAAGGCTCAGATTTGTATTGCACCTGCAAGTTCTCTAATCTTGCTCTAAGAGTACTGACTAAGCACTGCAGTTAGAAGAGCTGGGTAACAGTGTGTTTCCTGAAAATACGGTTCTCTTTAAACTGCAACCATACTGAAGCATTTTAATTGAGCTGTAAAATTTCAGTAGCTGAGACACACAAGTAGGCAGTGGTACAAATTGATGAGAAGATACTCATTTACCTTCTGGTGTGGTACACATTCAGTTCTTCCTGTAGGACAGATGCTCGCTTCTGCAGAAAGTTTACCTACAAAATACATCCCATATCAAAGTAGAGTCCAAAATCTTAATAAATCAATTGGTACTTGTTTCAAAGAGACTAACATTACTGTTTAAAACCTGGTTTGCGCTGGATAGAGAAATCACAATGGCACCTTGGTTGCAAACTGGATTTAAGAAGGATGCTTGACAGAGAGTTGCTAGTAGGGATGTAAAAACGTAATGTTTAACTTGTGAACTGACTAAGCAGGATCCCATGGATAGGGAGCATGGTCAGAGCAGCGCCCAGCTTGCAGGGCTGCTGGCTGCTGACCTTGGCCCTGGCCCATGATGTGGTGGGCCTGCCAGGGTGCAGCAGCGCCCCAGCTAGCTGTTGGTAAGCATCACCTGATAAGGGTGATACTTACCAGCTAACTGGTTACCAGTAAATAACCTTAGCTGCTAGTGTGGTTTCCATGGTGTGCATACCCACAGCATTAATCCTGCACCTTCTCCATTCAGTCAGGAGCCAAGGATGCTAAGACAACTTTTTGGACTCAGAGTTATACTGGATCATGTCGCTTGTGGACTTAACATAGGCCTGAGAATCTGAGTTCTAATCCCAGTTCTGACACTAAATCAGTTCACTTCTCTACATCAGTTGCCTAACCTGAAATATGGTGAAAACAATATTACAGTTTCTTACAGAGTGAGTGAGAGAATTCATGCTTATATTATTTAGCATGACCATGGTAGGACAGCTTACAAAACGTCCATGGGGACGGGCAGTGAACAACTGTAGCAATGTATTTTAAAAAGTTTTAGAAAACTTTGCTGAGCAGGGAATGTTTGTTCATTTTTAACAGTACTTGCTCCCTCCAGGAACAATTAATAATCCTGACAGGTGCAAAGATTCCACTGTCATTCGCCTCTGATGTTTTCAAACAGGAATTTCAACAATTTTCAAAGATGAGGACACCTGTGCTTCAGAAGAGATCCCTGCTTCCTGAATGGTTTGTGACTACTGTATATTGCTGCAAATGCAGCCGGCAGCAATGTGTTTCTGTGTTAACTCCCAGTTTTAGGAGTCTGAAGTTACTTTTAGTCTTTTGAAATGCTGCTGATCCTAAAAGAAGCCCTCCAGGTGTATATCAGTTTCAATTTTAAAAAACAAAACTCACTGTAAGGTGAAGTATTCTTATATCTGTCCCAATGGAATGCTCCCTACCAAAGTGAACAGCAAACCATACTTTTAAAATGACCTTTTACTATCAACTGGAAATAGATCTTCCTGGTTGAGCCACAACCCTTGAGTGTTCTGTAATTATTTTAATTAGATTAAACTTCACTACCATTGGGAATTTCTTTACACGCAATAAATAAATATCTGCAATCATAACTATTAACTTGTGTCGCCATTCACATGTGGGAATATAAAGCTCACTATTATGGAAATTCATATTTCTGTTAAAGACTGACATTGCCAAGGGAAATTCCCATGCACAGCAAAAAATGTTACAAACTAACCTTTATGTATTATGAACAGAGAATATAAGTAAATTAAACTAACAACCATTTCTAGGGAGACAGATGGAGAATGTGTGCATCTATATTAGCCTGTGTTTCTTGGAAATTAGAGTGGATCTATATAGTATCTCATGTACCTAAAACTATAAGCAGTTTTATTGTAACAACCTCGTTTAAAATGTTTTACTAAACATACCTGAGCTCCCCCAAATTGACTTCTGCATGAAAAAATTACCTTGCTTTAGATCTCAAATAACAATTTAACCTTTCATCCCACCTTCCCCTGCCAAACCTCTGGCATTTCATGAACATATGGAATTTCAAATAATTGCAAGTGAATCATGAATGGCTCCGGAAGGATTCCGCTCCTTAGAATGACGTCTGTACATCCCATCACCACCTTATCTAGATATACTTTTGCATTATAAAATCACAGAAATGCAGGGTGGAAGGCATCTATAAGCCATCTAGTGCACCCCCCTCCACCCTCCACACACACTTAGATAGGACATCCCTGACAGTTGTTTGTCTAACCTGTTCTTTAAAACCTCCAAGATTTGGGATCCACAATCTCCCTTTGGACCCTATTCCAGTACTTAACTCTCCTTATAATTAGGATGTTTTTCTTCTTGTGGGTTACTTCTTGTCCTACCTTCAGTGGACAAGGAGAACAACTGATCACAGTCCTCTTTATAACAGGCCTGAACATATTTGAAGATTCATGTGATTCCCCCTCATTGTTCTTTACTCGTGACTAAACATGCCCAGTTTTTTAAATCTTTCCCCAAAGGCAGGTTTTCTAAAACTTTTTTCATTTTTGTAGTTCGCCTCTGGACTCTCTCCTGTTTATCCAACCATGTGTTATCTAACCGGTGGCACCCAGAACTGGATACTACTCCAGCTGAGGCCTCATTGGTGCCTTGCAGACTGGGACAATTACCTCCTATCTCTTACATGCAGCATTCCTATGAATACAGCCCAGAATATTATCCTTATTTGCAACTGTATGACATCAATGACTCATACTCAATTTGTTATTCACAATAACCCCCAGTACAGTAAATGTCCGATAATCCGGCACCTTTAGGACCCAGGGAGTGCCGGATTATCAGATATGCCGGACTATCGGAAAGGGGGGCTATGAGGGGCCTGGGGTGTGGTGGGAGGGATGCCACCCCAGACCCTTCATAGCCTCCCCCCCTTCCGATAGTCCGGCTCTGCCCCAGGCGTCCCTGATTCAGCCGCTGCTGGTCAGTTTCAGCAGCGGCTGAATCAGGGACGCCTGGGGCAGAGCAGCTGGAGTGCTGCCGGGTTGGTCCGGTAGCGCTGACCCTTGGCGCTGCGAGACCAACCCGGTAGCACCCCAGCTTCTCTTGGGGACGCCTGGGGCACAGCAGCTGGGGTGCTGCCGAGTTGGTCCCACAGCGCCGAGGAGCGGCGCTACTGGACCAACCCAGCAGCCCCCCAGCTGCTCTGCCCCAGGTGTCCCCAAGTCAGCCACTGCTGAAACTGATCCGGGGCTGACTCCAGGAAGCCCGAGGCAGAGCAGCTCTGCTCCGGGCTTCCTGGAGTCAGCCGCTGGTCAGTTTCAGCAGCGGCTGAATCAGGACGCCTGGGGCAGAGCAGCTGGGGGGCTGCCGGGTTGGTCCCACGGCGCCGAGGAGCGGCACTACTGGACCAACCCGGCAGCACCCCAGCTGCTCTACCCGAAGTCAGCCGCTGCTGATACTGATCAGCGGCTGACTCCAGGAAGCCCAAGGCAGAGCTGCTCTGCTCCGGGCTTCCTGGAGTCAGCCGCTACTCAGTTTCAACAGCAGCTGAATTCGGATGCCTGGGGCAGAGCAGCTGGCGCTGCCGGGTTAGTCCCCGCAGCGCAACACCTTGGCGCTACTGGACCAACCCGGCGGCAGCACCCCAGCTGCTCTGTCCCAGGTGTACCCAAGTCAGCTGCTGCTGAAACTGATCAGGGGATGATTCCAGGAAGCCGGGGCAGAGAAGCTCTGCCTCAGGATTCCTGGAGTCATCCGCTGGTCAGTAGCAGCAGCGGCTGAATCGGGGACAGCTGGGGTGCTGCCAGGTTGGTCCCGCAGCCCCGAGGGGCAGTGCTATGGGACCTACTGGGCGGCACTCCAGCTACTCTGCCCCCGGCTTCCCCGATTCAGCCGCTGGTCAGTTTCAGCAGCGGCTAAATCGGGGAAGCTCGGGGCAGAGCAGCTCCAACGGTCTGGCAGCCCGAAGCACTTCCGAGTTCCTGATGGTGCCGGACCATCAGGAGTGCCGGACAATCAGATGCCGGACCATCGGAGTTTTACTGTACTACTTTTCAGCAGAGAATATTATGTGGGTCTGTCTCTAAAATCTTACTAAAATCAAGATATATCACATCGACTACTTCCTAACTATCCACTAGGTCTATGAAAGGGATCAAGTGTTTTTATGAGGGTTTGTTTGATTTAACATGATCAGTCATTGGTTTGGGGGAAAAAAAACCTCTTAGTATAAGAAAGTGATGTTTAACAATTTGTCTTCATATTATTATTCTTACTTCTAGTGCTGCCATTCAGATTAATTTACAGTCTCATCAATTTTAAGGCCAGAAGAAGCTATCTAGTTCTATCTAATGCATAGCAGAGGTCATAGGATTTCCTGAGTTAATTCCTGCTTCAAATCCAAACCAAAACGTTGTATGGTACCAAGTCAAATGTCTTCAAGAATATATTATGTTATTACCTCTATCAACCAATCTTGGAATTAATACAGTGGCTTTTGAGGCAGTACCTTAAAAAGCAAAAGGCTGCTCTACTATTTGGACTGCCAAACAAAGATTCTCCATACATCCTGAACACCCAGTTTCTTCTGGAGACATACTGACCATAGACAGTGGCTAACCATACCCTGTCTTCAGCAGGTTAGTCTTAAAAAAAAAAGTTATAGCTGCAACATCGTTGCTGACTTTATTTTCTACAGTCAAAGGCATTTGAAGTAAATCACTTAGCGCAAAAAAGATGATTACATTCTCCAAGAGATGGGACTTTTTGGGGAAGTGGGGTGTGTGATTAGCACTGGTCTCTTGCAATAGTTTATCACTGATCTCAATCCAATATTGTCAAATTGAATACATTAACAGTTTCCTTTATAAAAGAGACAAAATACAGGACTATGTAGCACTTTAAAGACTAACAAGATGGTTTATTAGATGATGAGCTTTCATGGGCCAGACCCACATCCTCAGATCAAATAGTCTTCCACTATTTGATCTAAGGAAGTGGGTCTGGCCCACGAAAGCTCATCATCTAATAAACCATCTTGTTAGTCTTTAAAGTGCTACATAGTCCTGTATTTTGTTTCAGCTACACCAGACTAACACGGCTACATTTCTATCACTTTATAAAAGAGATGAATGCTATTTAAACTGTAGAATTGGAGACAACTATGTGCTGACATTGTACCTGAGATTTTAAAGATGCAATGGTGTCTTCGAGTTCCTGTCTCAAAGATGTGGGCATCAGACCTTTGAGTTTTGATTCATATTCTTGTCTTATGTATGTCACCTGAAATGGAATAAAGATTTAAATGACAGATAACCAATTTAAGGACAGGAGAAAATCTTCACAGCCAGCTGCTTCTTAGAGCAGTATTTCCCTATTTGGAGGCCAGAACAAGATCAATTTGAGGGCAGGAGGGGAGCAAGGGAGGAGAAGGCTGGGGCAGGTGAGGACGTAGAGGATCAGTATGGATGAAGAAAGCTGTAAGAATACAGATCCATCTAACCAACATCATGCTGCTGCCTTTGTAGGTAAAGTGGTAGGCAACTCTGTTGGTCATGCTCCTTCTCCTGCTACCCTTTCTGCAATCAGCTGTAGTTCTCATTACTCAGCTCAGCCTTGCATGGCACCAGCCTTGCATGGCACCTAGGGCCATGCAGAATTCTGGTGAGTGGGAGAACAGGGCTGGGGCTCTGCTGTATGAGAGGGTGGGGGAGCATGCAGAGGGTTAGGGTTCCCCAAAACACATAAAAGAACAAAAAAGAATAAAGAGAAAAGAAAACAAAAAGGAAAGAGAGGGTAGATGGAAAAGGAGCAAGTTGAAAATTGGCGGGAAAAGGAGACTTGGTAAGAGCTCTCTTAGGACAAGGTGTGAGAGGACAAAAGAAGGGCCATGTAGCTATCTCCCACTAATCCATCCACGAGAAGCTTTAATGAAAACAAGGCTGGGGACTGGGCAGAGGGACTGAAGTAACAGTCCCAGAAGTCAATGGGAACCTTCTTGTTGACTTCAGTGGGAGTTAGCTCAGGCCCACAGACAGTGCTTGTGTGTTATTCCTATTATGTGAGATAAAGTAACTCTGTACTCAGAAGGATTTTTTAAAAACACTTTGAAGTTTAGAAGTTTTGTAAGGAGGAACATTGTGTGTTCATGGACGTAACTATGTATTATTTACAGCTTGGCATTTCATGGACTTAATTCCAGGGTATTAATGACCTCCAGTTAAGTAATGCAGTCAGAATAGTTTAATGGCTTGTCAACTAGATATTTTGAGGATCTTATCTTCCTTATTATTACATGGAAAATTTGCAGGACATTCTTTGCCCTCTTCACAGCTCATTTTTCAGTCAAATTCACTGTAACAGAGTCAAAACTGTTGATCTACTATTTTTCTAACTAAGCCCCAAAAGTATTAACTTTAACAGGATCAAAACCTGCCACTTAAAATGACTGCTGTCTTTTACAGTAATTTCTAGGCACATTATCTGACACTATAGCAATCTCCATATGCTTGTGCTTTCTGCTTGACCTTTCTCTTTTGGCTGCAATGAATTCAAGACCTTGTTGGAGATTCAAATGCTCAAAGAGATTTCTAAAATGTTTGGACTTAGAATGACTCTTTGAGCATCTTCAAAAAAAACCAATGTGTGATCTCCTTACACAGATCAAGGGTATATATCAAGGAAATATTATCACCTAGCAGCTCATCCCTGTATATGCTTAAAAAATATCACTAGAAAGTTATGTCACGATTCTAACTAGATAGAGAACCATTAATTGATTTTTGTTTAGATAAATGATCACCAGTCTGGGATGGATTCAATGCCTATTGAAGTCAATGGAAGGACTTTTTACTGATGTCATTATTGCACTCCAAAGTAAAATATAACAGCACAACACCATGTATACAACATTTGCAAACTAAAAATAAATGATACATTTTATTACAGGGTGGTAGACATTTAAAGATGTATATAATTGTTGTAGAGATGTTACAATTTAGAATATATGTGCATGAAATTGATTATTTCTGATTCACAAGGACTTGTTAATCAGCCACCTTTATTTAATAACATCACCATTAAGTGGTATTATATCAACATATCAACAGGGAATAGGGATTAGGCTTTATATTTTCCCAGTATTGTTTTTAATAACACCCTGACACAGCAAAACACTAAGACTATAGACGCGGCAGTCTAGACATGGCCTCTGATTCAGCTTGGTCCTTGAGCATGTGATCAGTCCCACTTAATTCAACAAGACTACTCACAACCTTAATTACCTATCTGAATCAGTGCCTTATGTTTATGCTTAATTATCAACATGTGAGTAATTCCACTGATTTTGATGGGACTAGCTAGTTACTTAAAATTTAGCATGCCCACAAGCGCTTTTTGCTGGATTTAGGGGTTTACTTCACCAATGATAAAAGGAAGTTCACTTGCAGACTTTAAATAGAAACTTCCTTACTGTGCATTCATGACCCAACACACTTCGTGCTACTCATGTTTTAGCAATAAAATGCTTTAAGTCTGCCACGAAATTTTGCCATCAGGACCACAAATCAAAATATTCACATTTTACTTTATTTGAAACTGACATGAGTTTTGATTTCTAGCTTATCTGCAAAGAATGAACACTCAAACACTTTACAACTAGAAATACATTAAGGCTCACTTAAGGCACCAATTTTCTTTATTATTATTATTTTTTTGTGTGTGGAAAAACTAAGTTTTGTCAAATACATATTATACATAATACAACTAGCAATAGAAGGAAATACTATAGATAGTTCTTAAGGCAGATTAGGAGAATTCTGTGCATAAATGCTTCTCATACATCAACAAGAGAAGAGACCCCCCCCAAACTCTAATGTACATAAGACTATTAGAGCTTTCCTTGTAGCTACATGTAATCTATATGGTCATGCAAATATAAAGGAATAAAAGTATTTAGCCATGACAGAGAATCTTGCTTGCACTATGTGTGTATGCGTGTGCGTGTGAGAAGGAGGTGTAAAGATTTGTATTTAAAAAAAAAAAAATTCAGATACACTTATGCTATTATTTCTGTGAACGCTTTAAACATTATGAGGTATATGTGCTTTGCCAGGATAAATATCCTTTGAGCCAAGAGTCTATTTAGGGTGGAGTCCCGGATGCAGCAGATCATGCATATTTGTATTAATTAAACATGTATTATACATGTTCTTGAAGAGAGAGGAGAAAAACCAGACAGCTAGAACTTCGAAATGTTTGTATTTTTAGAAGTACAAAAACAAAAACCATAAAAGTAGGCAGATCGTGCTGGATAGCTTTTCTGACCTCACATATCATGATAATACAATAACAGTGACATTCAACCTCTGGCAAACACAAAGCTTGTAAAATTGGGGCTGCAAAAAGAATCCCATGGCACTCACTCTGCAAATAGGTTATGGAATTGTAGTGCTGTCCTTCTGTCCTTTCAGCCTATGGGAATAGTGGCTGCAGAACCTCCATGTCATTAATGTGAAAATTCTGGGTCACTAGATCCACATGCAGGTGAGGTTATCCATGGCATGCATTTCCATCTGCATTGCCACTCCATGGATATATGGTAACGGGTGCTGCATTAACGGGGCCCACAACTGAGTAAATTTTACCTTATATGATTGCTGGCATCACAAAGGGCTGGAACCAGCATTGTCCATTCAGCCAAACTAACCATTTAGTCCAGTGGTCCCCAGCTTTTCGTGGCTGCTGGGTGTCCGGGAGCAGGGCCGCTCACGCGCTGGGCGTCTGGGGATGGGGCCACTCACACGCTGTGCTTCCAGGGGTGGGGCCATGCATGCGCCGCACGCCTAGGGTCGGGGCTGCCCTGTGCCCGGGGCCAGCACCGTGCATGTGCCGCGCACCCGGGGCAGGGGTTGCCCATGCGCCACACCCCTGGGGCTGGCACCATACGTGTGCCGCGCGCCAGGGGCAGGGCCAGCCCAGATGTTTCGGTGGGCGCACATAAATGCCCCGGCGGGCACCATGGCTCCCGCGGGCACCACGTTGGGGACCACTGATTTAGTCAATGGGAGTTTTAGCTGTGTAAAGAAAGGAGGATCAGGCCCCAGAATATGTATTCTTCCTGTGCAATTTTGGAAGTCAAATAAGTTTTATTTCAAATATGTGTAATGAAAATTTCATGGTTAAGGGGGTCTCCCTATAAATTCATCTGCTAAGATAGTGTGTTGACAGTATATTGCTTTCAGCTATATTCTTTAATAACTGCACAATGGGATGAAAATAAGATCCCAGCTGTTTCCTGTCACACTGTGCTAAACAACATGCTAATAGTTGTTGGCTGAAGTTATTAACAAATTACTGACTCAAGAGATTTAAATAGCGCATGGTGAAACTCTAAATTACTTCTTTATAACAACACACAATATAGAGCTGGGGATGGTATACTAATTTTGATGTGAAAAGGGCTCTTTTTAGGATTTATTTTAGACTGAGTAAAACAATGCTAAAAGTGTGTTGTTTATTTGTTTTAGTTTTTTGGCCCTAATGATTTATCTGCACTTTTATTGATTTGAGATGTCTACCTAGGACCCACCGACACTCTGCCTCTCTGTACCCTTAAGAAATGTTTAAATTCCAATTCTTCATTACTCATGAGGGATTTAGTCCATTGGATGGGATAGTTCTATTTTATTTGGTATTGTGCTAAGTTTGCTTTTTTTTTCTTGTTCATTTTGATGAGTTGATTTAATCCAGCAACCCCGAGGAAAAGTTTCATAGGTTTTAATATAAGTTTCATAGGTAATATAAGTTTCATAGGTTTTAATCTATATGGTCATGCAAATATAAAGGTTTCATAGGTAATATAAGTTTCATAGGTTTTAATCTATATGGTCATGCAAATATAAAGGAACAAAAGTATTTAGCCGTGACAGAGAATCTTGCTTGCACTGTGTGTGTATGCGTGTGCATGTGAGAAGGAGGTGTAAAGATTTGTATTTAAAAAAAAATAATTCAGATACACTTATGCTATTATTTCTGTGAATTTTTTTTTTGTTTACTCAAGTAATGTTCATGGCATATGCAGTTTGAAATTCTACCATTAATTAATTATCTTTGTTGTCAACAGAAGCAATTAAAAGCTGTATTTGCCCCCACAGATAAAATAACCTTTGGCAACACAAGTTTAGAACAATAGGAGCTGAAATATCCACACACGTTTAAATAAATCCACCCTGCTTTATATTATAATCAAGTCAATTTAAATCACAATTTAAATCACCAGAAAAAGCATTGATTCAAATCATGTTTCCCACTGATACTTCTTCACATGTTTCTTCAGACAATAGTGCAAATCTGATCACTAAAGCATGTTCATTTCCAGTTCAGTACAGCATCTGACAATCTAAGAGGGTATACTTTGTTGTAATTATTTTAGATAATTTGATATTTATCAATTTAGGAAACAGTACATAATACTCATTACCTGTGTAAAGCTGCAGATGCAGCAGTAGTACATTAAGAATGGTAAGAACTAAATCAGACACAAACACAATAGCACTTATATTTTATGAAACTAAATCTTAAATGTTACATAAATGTTTCACATTTGCAATCAAGCAGTCTTCTGAGTTGCCAGCTGACCTTAAACTTTTTGTTAAATTTTCAAATTTTATTAACTCTAATAGACAAGTCCTCAGACCTCTAAATATGTGGTGTCCTCAAACTTCTAGAACTAGCTTTCATCTTTTCCACTACCTCTGTAATTTTGACGCAGATCTGATTCCAAATTACCAAAAAGCTAAGACTGACTATGCTTAAAATAAGAAAATGTCACTTAGTAGCAACTGGCAACACTAGATTTCTCTTTTCTGCAGCTTTCTGTACTATATACTTGGGGAGATAGATTCTAAATCTAGTCAACTATTTAAATAAGCCATAAAGATTAACAAAGCTAAACTTTTTTTCTAGCAGCATCCGACATAATAAATAGCTTGGGAATTTATTTGATAAATCACACTTGTACTAAAAGGGACAGAGAGAGAGTCTTGAAGAATGATACATTGCAAAGTTGCTCCTCCTTGTTCTTTAGACATAGCTACATCATTTTCTCCCAATAAGTAGTTTTCCTTATGATGTTTTGTTCTTGCAGCTAAGTCCTTCTTCTTCTTTATGCTCTGCTTACATGTGACCCATTTTCCTTTTTTACCCAAGAAATGAATTTCTTCATAATATTCCCAGATGGGATCTTTTTGACACCTAGCAGCCATGACAGTTTTTCCTGTGGCAAAAATGTAAGGGAATACAGGAAGCTATTTGTGCGCTGAATAGTGTCTTCCCTTTTTCCTCTCCAGTCCACTCCAGTGTTCCTTTCTAAGCTGCCACCCTCATTTCCTACATATTGTGTCTCTGTCAGTTTAGACTAGGTCTTAACTAACTCTGTCATGCTTGGCCCAGGTTCACCACCCTGATATAAAATATAGGAAACACTGAACAGTGTGGCATAAAATGATATCTTGCCATAATTAGTCAAGACAAATCTCACATAAGTTAGAAAGTTTCTTTGGCTCTGTATGTGAATTATCCAAAACTAAGCCCTTTCTCTTACTCCACACCTAGCAACTCCTCTTCTACCCAATGTGACTTCCCACATACAGGCTAAATTTAGCTCTTAATATTTATTTAAGTATTATTACAGTGCAGCCCCAATTTGCAAAATCCTGGATACAAGACACAATTGATCAGAGGTTGTTCACCTCCTCCCTGGCTTCAGTAACTGATCCTCTACTCCTGCAAGGAACAAGCTCCGAGGAAATAAAGCTACTGTGCCGTGTAGCTGCTAAGAGTCTAAATTGGTCTTGGGGAAGCTGGCCACCTGTCTATAATCAAAGGAACCCAAATTATCTAGCTGCCTAATTTTGTTAATGTTTCAGGTATTCTCCATCTTAACAGAATCTGGGGTCTATGGCAGATGGCCCAAATTGCTTATCTTGGGCATGGGCTGGAGAATGCCAAATTCCGGGCTACCCAAAGCTCTTTATGACCAAGAGTCAGACCTGATCATTCTGGCTGTGTTTCCACAATGCGCCAGAATAGAAACATCCTGTCCTATTTGCTTCACGTACTCCCCTATTTCAGGAATAGGAGGTTGGAGCTGCTACCCTCATGGTGACATGCATGCTGAAATGTTGTTTCTGCTGATTTAAAGAAATACAACTATTCCATCCAACTACACTCTTCTTACATTTTCATTACTAGTAAGTGTTAAAACTTGCATGAATTCAGTTCGACCGAGAATAGTAACAGCACGCTCAGCCATTCAAGTTCTTTTGTCAAATATGCACCGTGTTGTTCTATGATGGTAAAATAAATTCAGCTACAAATCCTGCTCTCACAATTTCAATAACGCATAAGGTGGTGGCATACCCAACCTTTTTGTTTTCCTCTCTTTAGCTAGTAAACCATTTGAGAGTCCAAAGCATCTTTTACCTTGCTCTTTTACTAACCTTTAGGGAGCGCCAGTTATGCTATGCTGCTCAATGTACAATCTAAGCTTTCTGCTCTAAATCAGTTTCTTTCAACCTGCATCCAAGAGACCTTATTACTTCAGTGGCTTGGATCTCAATATCTTTCTTTTCTTACCCCAGATCCCCCACCTAGAAAATCCTCTGTTTGTAGTTAAGCACCAAAGGTCTATATAATTCATAACTGCAAAGGAAGACAAGCCAGGCAAAACTTTAAAAACCAGCGGGCTGCATATGGCAAAAACAGCATTCTTGAGATTACATGGCTGGATCTGAATAAAAGCTTTCACTGTCAACACCAGAGAATAACAAGAAATGCTGTGGTTAGCAAAATCCTTCCATTCCCCCACCTCTCTGGAGGGGGGCCTCCATTGTCTCTATGGGAATGCTGATGAGCCCCAATTCCTTAACCCCTCATCAGTGTCCCCTGTAAGCTGTGCGCTTAGGCGGCTGCCCAAGAGATTCAAATGCCACTCAGCTTACTGGCAGAGCACCCACAGCTGGCAGCATGTGTTGCTGCTAGTGGTGTACATCTGCAGATGCCCCAGTGCACACATTTATTCTGCACATGGATGGAAAATAAGTAAAGGGAACATTGCCCCTCATCCAAAAAGACTCTCATTACAGATGCAATCCTGCTGGCAGAGGACTGTTCCCTCCAGCACACATCCATGCTGTTCTATAAACTGGCTAGAAGTCCCTTTTATGTGTTTGCGGGAGGCTTCAACAGTGCTTCTAACACATGCCAATCTGGGGTGCGGACAGTCAGAAATCTAAACTAGCTCATCTTCAGCACTCGGGCGACCAACCTGTGCCACTGGGCCAACCCTACAAGCACACACTAATCAGTCCTGGGTTTATTAACGACACAGATTTTCTAAAAGATTACCAAGATAATTATATCTGAAATGCAGTTTGATTGTTTGAATAAGGTTCTCTGACCCTAGCACTAGAATGTGATCATGCATTACAGCTCTACTTTCCATCTTATGTTACCTGCTGTATAATCCTGCCAGGGTGAAATGATTTAATAGTTTAAGGGGCTGAGTTTGCAAAGCACTGAGTGCCCTCAGGCCTCACTGATGTCAGCTGGAGCTGAGGGTGTTCAGCAACATGCAGGATTAGGCTCTATATTTCTTTCTGGCCAGGCCTTTGTAGACATAATCAGAAATTCTATTATACCAACTTCCTTTCCTTTAAAAACCAAGATTTTTAACAATCAAACGTATCACCTGTTCTTCAAAGCATCACCATTGGTAAGACTCTGGTTCATAGAGACCCCAAGCTTTTCAACCTTTCTGCTCAAATTCCATCGTTAGTAGAGAAGATAAACACAGCTATACTTTACTTGTATTTCTCACACACAATACTGATTAAAGAGGAAACAGAGTGTATGAAAGCAAAAATGTAATAATATTGAAGACCAGCCTAAAGCTAATATCTTATCAATACTGGCCCTTACCAAACACCAGAAATACAAATCTGTAGTGTTAAACTCCATCCAGGCAGCCCCACCTCCTGGAAGGAAAAGAGAGAATCTTACTAGCCTGCCATATATCTCTGGTTTCCTATCCTCTTTTAATTATCAGGTAGGCTCAGAGTTGTTTCTACTCACTTCTCTTTCTTCTGAAACTAAGATAATTTCTGCTGGAAATACCATTTTCCTCCTTGCTGCCCCTCATTTGACTACTTGCCTTACTGTGGAACTTCTAATCTGCTTTCTTGGAAAGAACACAGCTCCCTCATTTATTTCTATGCAAGCAATCCCCTAAATAATATAAAATAACTTGCTGTACACACAAAAGGAAAAGTCTCTCTTTGACTCATCATTATTTAATAGGCAAGATGAAAATAACTGACATTTTCAAATACTGCATGAATTTCTTAAATATGAGCATGATTGTTGTTACTGCTGGTAAAAATTTTGTCTCCTTTCAAATACTGACAATATGTAATGAGTGGAAGATAGCTAATGTGATGCCAATATTTAAAAAGGGCTCTAGAAGTGATCCTGGCAATAATAGACCAGTAAGTCTAATGTCAATACTGGCAAATTATCTGAAATTATAGTAAAGAATAAAATTGTCAGACACATAGATGAACATAATTTATTGGGGGAAAGTCAACATGGTTTCTGTAAAAGGAAATCATGCCTTGCTAATCTGCTAGAGTTCTTTGAGGGGGTGAACAAACATGTGGACAAGGGGGATCCAGTGGATGCAGTATACTTAGATTTCCAGAAAGTCTCTGACAAGGTCCCTCACCAAAGGCTCTTAAGTAAAGTAAGTTGTCACGGGATAAGAGGGAAGGTCCTTTCAGGTCTTGATAACTGGTTAAGAGAGAGGAAACAAAGGGTAGGAATAAATGGTAAGTTTTCAGAGTGGGGAGAGGTAACTAGTGAGGTCTCCCTGGATCTGTCCTGGGACTGAGCCTATTCAACTTATTTATAAATGGTCTAGAGAAAGGGGTAAACATTGAGGTGGCAAAATGTGCAGATGATACCAAACTGCTCAAGATAGTTAAGACCAAAGCAGAAGAGCTTCAAAGAGATCTCATCAAACAAGTGATTGGGCAATAAATGGTAAATGAAATTTAATGTTGATAAATGTAAAATAATGCACATTGAAAAAAATAATCCCAACTATACATATGATACAGGGACTAATTTAGCTACAACTACTCAAGAGAGAGATCTTGGAGTCACTGTGGACAGTTCCCTGAAAACATCAGCTCAGAGTGCAGGGGCAGTCAAAAAAGCAAATAGAATGTTAGGAATAATTTAAAAAAGGATAGAGAATAAAAGAGAAAATATCTTATTGCCTCTATATAAATCCATGGTATGTCCACATCTTGAATACTGTGTACATAAGTGGTCACCTTATCTCATAAAAGATATATTGGTATTAGAAAAGGTTCAGAAAAAGGCAACAAAAATTACTGGGGGCTTGGAACGGGTCCCAAATGAAGAGAGATTAAAAAGACTTGGACTTTTCAGTTTAGAAGAAGAGACTAAGGGGGGGATATGATAGAGGTCTATAAAATCATGACTTGTGTGGAAATGTTATTTATTTATTCCCACAATACAAGAACTAGGGGTCACCAAACGAAATTAATAGGCAGCAGGTTTAAAACAAACAAAAGGAAGTTTTTCTTTACTCAGCACACAGTCAACCTGTGGAACTCCTTGCCAGAGGATGCTGTGAAGACTAGAACTTTAACTGGGTTAAAAAAAAAAGAGCTACAGAGATTCATGGAGGTTAGTTCCATCAATTGCTATTAGCAAGGATGGGTAGGAATGGCATCCGTAGCCTCTGTTTGTCTAGACAGGAGAGGGATCACATGATGATTACCTGTTGTGTTCTCTCCCTGTGGGCCATCTGGTATTGGCCACTGATGGCAGACAAGATACTGGACTAGATGGACAGCTGATCAGACCCAGTCTGGCCGTTCTTCTGTTCCCCTTTCCAGCTGTTCACTTCATTCCAAACTCACTGCCACTGAGTGTACACAACCTCACACCTTTCTGGAGGATTGTACTTTTTACCTGAGTCAATACTTGATTATCAAGCTCCCCATACTGTATATACCATCAGCTTCACCTTTTCCTTTTCAGCAATGGCCTCCTCCCCTGCAACTTTTGCCATGTGCAACAAGTTTCTTTTATCTTTCAACACCACCAGTTTACCATCTTCTTTCAAATTCCATCTCCAGGTCCGTTTTCCTATGCGTTTTCCTATGCATTTCCGTTTTAGGGTACGTCTAAACTACATTCTATTTTCGAAAGAGGATATGCAAATTCTGTGGGAATTTCTGCATGAGAAGAAATCTGGATGATAAAAGATTAAATTAATAAATACATGCAACAAAAATATTTAAATCTTCTGGCCTTCATTGTCACTAAGGACTGCTATGGACAAGCAATTTACTGGACAAATAAATGCTTACAATGCATCTTGCTTGGATGCTATGACTCTCTGCTCACAGCTCCATGGATCTGCAGATTGAGCAACTACTAGCCTTGTTCAAAATTCTATCAAGAACAAGGGGTGGCAAAAGTTACAAGTTATTCTACGGTATGTAATAGAAGAAGCACAGCATACAGACAACCTGTGGAACTCCTTGCCAGAGGAGGTTGGGAAGATCAGGACTTTATCAGGGTTCAAGAAAGAACTAGATAAATTCATGGAGGTTAGAACGTTCAATACATATTAGCCAAAATGGGTAGGAATGGCGTCCCTAGCCTCTGTTTGTCAGAGGCTGGAAATGGATGACACTAAGGGATCACTTGATGACTGTTTCCGTTTAACTCCCTCTGGGGCATCTGGCATTGACTGCTATCAGAAGACAGGATACTGGGCTAGATGGACCTTTGGTCTGACCCAATATGGCCGTTCTTACGTTCTAAGTTCCCTGGCTGTACTGTGTCCATTGTTCTCAGAGATATGGGCGCATGTGTGCATTCCACTCAGGTGTGTATGCACTCAGTTCGCCAAACTTGGAGATCTTTGCTTCACAACAGTATCCAGAGCAACAGTGCTCATCATCTCTGGCCTCCATAGTCTCCCACTGGCTACTGAAGGGCTCCCTTTAGTTCCTTTGCAATGAACATTAAGAGAAGTGACTCAACTCACGTGCTGCTTCAGGTGTAATTCCCTCACCACCTGAACATATGCAGACTCAAACTCCCTTACAGAGGCTGTACCCTGAACCCCCTCCTACACCTCAACTCCATGCCCTAGCTCAGAGCCCCTCTCACACTCCAAATCCCTTAGCCCAACACCAGAGCCTGTATCCCAACCCTCTGCCCCTGCCAGCTGAAAAGGAGAGAGGGAGGAGAGAGTGAGCAGGAGTAGGATCTGCCCTTTTGCCAGGCACAACAAACACCCCCTCTGAGAATCATTACTGAGGAAAGCCAATGGAAAATGTTTAAACTGTGACGATGGCCTCATACCAGGATAACCTCATAACATAATTGATTTCTACTAATAAAAATTGAGAGTACCATGAAACTATTAACTGTACACAAGAAAATTCCAGAAAGACAGAGAGAGAAGCATGAGGTAAAATACCACACAAAATAAGCTATAACTCTAGTCATGGGCAGTGAGAAAGGACTGAGATGGGTCGGAATATTGCCCTTAAATAGCTAGAGGGAGGACTATGGGACCAAAGTGTGTGTGCATCAACCCACCCCCGAGGGTTACTGCTAAGTTTGGTGCATTGGGCATGCACACAGCTGAGTGGAATACATGCCTGCAACCACTTGACGAACCAAAATTTCAGAATGCTTCATAAAAGCATTGTATGTGAACACATATCTTAGTCATAGCAGGGCAACTGAATGTGGTAAACATCCAGCAGTCATAAAACTAAGTGAGTCAGAATAATAAACCTTAAACATAAAAAATAAATAAATGATATTGAATCACAGCTTTCAATTATCATTCCTGTTTCTATTTGCACTTTGGAATAAAATAAAGCACCTTTGTTTTTTTAAACAGATTTCACTCTAAATATCTCCAACACAATCCTAACTAAGCTAATTTCCCTCTGCCTTTATTTTAATCAATTTGAGAAAATGGAAATTAAAGGATTGGAAATCTGTACTGGTATTCACCCTCACTTCCTCAATAATATTCATGAATTGTACATAATTGATTTTCTGTCTGAAAAGCAACTCTCTCCTTTAAGGCACCCTTTGTGCCATGACTGATGCTTTTAGCCTTGAGAATTATTGCTATGGTTTAAACATCTTCAGTGCTGAACAGTGGGAGCTGTACTACAGTTCTCATGTAGTTGTCAGCATAAGGGGATGTTTTTAATTTTATCTTCCTCCACAAACTTCACTCAATGTCCTTCCACTCCAAAATTTAAAATCTTTGGGAGTCCTCCCAGAATGAAAAAAGTAAACAGGGAGCAATACTCTGAAATGGTTTCTGGGATAAGGTTCCAATGGGGGAACTGGTAATGTACACTGGAAAGAATAAACTGAAATATTTAGCCATGTTGTTGAGTTCTACATTAAATGTAACTACTTAGGAAAAAGACAAAGATATTGCTCGACAACCTCCATTCAATACGCAAACAAACTGTTAGATGCACAAAAAGTAGTATAGATCGCAATATGGAAAAATATTGTAGCACTTTATACAAACCAATAGCTTACCCTCAACTGCCTGCATTCAGTTCTAGTTGCCCTTGTGCTTTGAAACCTTAATAATCTTTTTATAGCTTTTTGCATGTGGAATGTGTGTATAAATACCTCTCTTGACCAATCTAATAAGGAACAGGTTAATTCTTTATATGGAAGAAAGGGTTAAGCTCAGAGAATTTGCCAATCATTTCTGGGGACTGCAGAGTTATAAGGATGTCCCTACTGAAATAAGACAAATATGGAGCACTAATGCCACCCAACAAGCCATAACAAGAACCAGCTTTTTGTTTTTAATTAAAAGCACAAAAATATTTTTTCGTGTTTTATTCATTTGTTTGTTGTTGTTATAGAAGCAAAACACAGGATTTTTCCTCTTAATGAAAAACAGAAGCAGTTTAAACCTCTTCCTCCTCCTATTATTATTTTTAAAAGGAGACATGTAAAAGCGCAGAAAACTGCCCTTTGTAATAGTGCCAAGGCAAATTTCAATCCTTTATGCAATATAGTATTGAGACAATATATGGTAAGTGTAGGAAGAAAGTTACATGTAAACGCCTTAAATATCTCAACCGCCTAAGTGGCTGATCCAAGGCAATCTGCTGTTATTGCCCCTTCTCCAAACATGTTCATAGGTCATCTGACCAAGGAATAACAATGAAAAATATATCAGGATAGCCATTTTACCATTGGGTTTCTGAAGAGAGAGAGAGAGAGAGAGAGAGAGAGAGAGACTAAATTAAAAGAAAAAACTAAAAACCTTGTAAGATGTGCCACCTTGCAAGATTTAGCTCATTCAACAAAGTCTCAATTGTTGATTAACTTGCCAGGGCTAAGAATCAGTACCTTCCAGGGCTAATTTATTAATGCACTGCAAAAAAAAGTCTCTGGACTTGACGGTACACAAATCAATGAGATTTAAGCTCCTGCATCAGGTCTGAAAATGGGAGTTAGAATCCTACATCACTTAGGACATTTCTGAACATTACCTGATGTCTAGAAGAACAAGTACAATTTTGGGGAACTTTTTTAGAGGCAAGACATAAAAGAATTTGAAAAGGAATGGAATTTAAGAGTGGATATTACTGAAGTGTAAAGTAGAAGATAAATACTGAAGGTTAATATAATAAAATCCGTCAGAAAGGTACAAACTGAAACAATGAAAGGAATGGATATAAAGGAAGTTCCTACGAAACTTTTATCTCAGGAGGGATATATGTAGAATGTACTACCAGAAACTGCAACTATTAAGATATAAATATGTTAAAAATGAGTTAAACAATACTTGAAGGAAAAAGGAGATTAGGGTAGGAGACTAGGCAAACACTTTGAGACAACTAGAGGAGATACACAAAAACACTATTTAAGAGTTGGAGAGGAAACTAGGACTTAAGAAAGCTGAGTTCTGTTCCAGACTCTTCCACTCTAACTGTACCACTTTAGTAAAATCGCCATATATCTGTGTCGCTATGTGCCAGTTCCCCTTTTGTAAACCTGACAATAATACCTGATAACACTGAGACTGTTTTGAGATACCCTGATGATGATTATCCCTAAAAGTTACTATACTAGGAAATACAGATATGAGAACAGAAAGAAAGAGCCATGGGTGCTTTGGCACCAAATCAGAATCTGAAACACTGCACAAGTGTTTACAAGTCAGTACAGAGAAAGAAATAGACACAAAGGGTGATTCTACAAACTCATCTCTCCTTACATCAGGTCAGTATATGGATTTGTGCAATCTCTATTGCTGCTGTATTTTCTTGTGTATTTCCAATTTACAACATGGTTCAATGCAGGCACATTACTTTGCATTTCAGTGATAATTTTATGAAACAGTTCTGATAATGATATTATATTCATTTTCCCAATCTGTACATTACAAATACTGAGCTTTACTATGGAGCAGACTGAGGAAAAATGAACATTATGAATCTCTGATTTCAGTTACTACGTCCAGCATAATCTTAGCAGGGTTAATCATATGGAACCATTTATGTACAATACTCCAACACAATGAATGCATAAGATTTGCAATACACATTATTTTTATCCCAAGTGTTGTCAAATTATAGCTCTCTTAACAGAAGCCATGAAATACCAGGTTATAGTAATACCAAAAACATCCATTAAAAACAATATTGTTGCCTAAAAAGCATAATTTAACAGCTAAAATAGTCGAAGTGCCATCTTGAAACAGAGAGCATTGGATAAGCATTTGCCCCTGGGGTTCAGACAGTTTAATTCTCTTTTATGAATTAAAAACAAAAAAGAAAGGTAGCTGAAAATACAGTAGAATAATATGTGATTTGGTCTTTGCTCAAGGAAAGCAATCTAGTGGATAGTGATGTTTACCTGTTCTTGTGTCTCCAACTCCTTATGATGCAGCTTTTTTTCTGCTGACCGTACCTGATTGCAATAATTTTCCATTTCATCTTGTAAAGCCTGAAACAATATAAATCAATACAAAACATCCATTCAAAATTAGAAGATGGAAGGGGAAAAAAACCCTGTAATTGTATTTCAGTTGGTAGCCAAAAATCACAGGTATTATATGCTCTTCAATCTTAGTTTTTCAACAATATAAAGATAGCTACACTATGAGCTCCATTCTGCCACTCTGACTCTCACTTAGCACCCTACTATACAGGTAGTTCTACTGTTTACAACAGGATTACCACTATAGGAGTCAGGGTGGTAGAACTGAGCCCTCTCATCTTAGCCAATTTATAGGTGTTGCTAATTTTTTATTAAGTTCCACTGACTTTTTTATTTGTACAACCTGTGTTTTGTTTGTAATGATTGAATGGTGGGTGCACCAATACTTTGACTTAAGGAAAACAAAAATCTGCTCTCTCAAGAACCATGTCTTGCATCTGCGATGGAAATAGACTCAACATTATTTAAACAGGAAAAACTTGCAAAACAACAAATAGCACCTTAACACCTTACCTTACTTACGCTACCTCAATGACATCTTCATCATATGGACTCATGGGAAAAAGACCTTTGAAGAATTTCACAAGGATTTCAACAGCTTCCACCCAACCATCAACTTCTGCCTGGATCAGTCTACATGAAAAATCCACTTCCTTGACACTACATTACAATTAAATGATGGACAAATTTCCATCATCCTATACCGGAAACCTACCGATCGCTACACTTACCTTCATGCCTCTAGCTTCCATCCCAGACACATTTTTCAATCTATTGTATACAGCCAATCCCTAAGATACAACCAGATTTGTTCCAATCCCACAGACAGAGACAAACACCTACAGGATCTATATAGAGCAGTCCTAATAGTTTTTAAAGTGCTACTGAACTATTTGTTGTTTTTTAAGATTTTCCTGTTATAGAGTAACTCAGCTACCCCTCTGAAATTATTTAAACAGTAAGCTCTTGGAGACAAAGCTTTACTTGCTAGCACCTAGCACATATAAACAATGAGAAATACACATTCAATAATCAATTATACAGTTTTGAAAGAGTGCTAATTTAACTGACCTTTGCCTCACTCTGAAACCATCACACATCAGATGAGGCACATTAAGTTATTTAGTTTGTTATTTGTTTGTATTGCTCTGTCACCTCAGAACCCAATTTTAGGCCAACATGCCAAAGTTGTAGATAGTTCCTGTCCCAAGAATATTACAATCTAAATATGATAATTCCAACAACTGAACAATTAACAAAGAGTTTATTTTAATGTTACCATTAAATGTTTCAGTGCACACTGAATATTTAATCACTAAAGTTTAATTATAGGCACCTGTTTGTACCTGTGCATTGACATCTCAAGTGCTCGCCTGAAGCAAGGTGCACAAGGCTTATGTTAGAGAGACTCCATCATAGAAGTGATGGTGGTAGCAGAAGAGAAGCATTTAGGGTTATATCTGGGAACTGGATACACAGCTAGTGTATCAACTGAAAAGTATATAGCAGAGCCAGCACTGTCTCTGAAAACAGAAATTTAGATCTGATGATATATAGTAAATGTTATTGTAATGACTTTTAAAAATCTGAATAGCATGGACATGCTACTCTGTCTGATCAGCAAACTTTTGTTCCCTTAATGCATTTTGGAGAGGATGTCATATGGTATCACATGCTACTAAATGTGGAATACCCATAAATAAATCAGAATAATTAAAGATACTTGCAGTACAAAGATTTAACAGAAGAAAGCTCTATCTTTTTTCCACAGCACTGCAATACTGTAGTCTCAAATCATTTACAGGATAAAATTGCTATTCAGATAAGATAAGAGGACTACCTATGATAGATCTTGCACATTGTTTTGAAGTGATGCCAGGTGTCAACTTTAAAGTATTAAAGCTGTAAGGCCATTACATATTCTGATGCCAAAAAGTTTAACCAGACCCAGGAATGATCTTCAAGCCTACCCAGTGGCTTTTACACTATCATTTCTGCTAGAAAATCAGTCTTTGCAGCCAATCTTCTGCACTCCACAGGTCTTGGAGTACAATAAATTAGCATTAATGATTCATGTGATGTGTATTTCCGAAATGGCACTTTAAAAAGAGAGCTATAACGTGCAATTTAACCCTCCCCAATTATGTCATAGTATGACATGAATTTTCTGAAAAAAGAATGGGTTTTTTTCATGTACTAGAAAATCAACCAAGACAGGTCATGAATTCAGTGATAGCTCGTTACTGATTTTAATGGGATTGAGCCCATAGAGAAATTAGTTGCCAGTTTTTAACTGAAATCAGAAATGCTCAATAGCCATATTTGTATTTGTAGCCTGAGCTCCTATGTGCCACGATCCACCTTCTACCACCATTTTCAACTGAGCAACTAATACAATCCCTCTAGCATGTTGTGATGAAAAAGAGAGTTAGGGAATTCTTTGTACACTGAAAGGGATACTGACCTGTGTGCATGCCACAAACAACACATTTATTTCCTTCAGAGCTGCTAGCCTTCCTCTAAATGGGAAATTTCATTCATTTGCTTGGTTACTGTGGTGTAAAAAGAACGCGCATGTGTATGCGTTGTTTTATTGTATTTCAGTCTTTGAGGGGGAAAAAAAATCTTTCCATGGGAGCCCACTAAGAAAGTTTGGAGTAAGTAAATACACCCACCAAGACCACACTGACAGCAAACACATCACAACTTGGCACTAAAGAAAAGAACTTGTAAAGTGCCTTTCTCATCCATCAATTCCCCCCTTTTGGCTTTTTTATTATTATTTTTAAATGCCCACAAATCTATACTGCAGAGGATATAAAATGAAAAGTACATGACAATCTGAGGATGTGTAGGTTTAACGATCATACTTTTGTTTCTTAAAATGTCACAAATTCTGTTCTATTATAGATATAATTAGCATCAAACACTTATCCAATGTGGAATATATTGTCTGAGTTTACTGACCATTCCTATTATCTATTATATCCCATTATCTGTCAGTCCTTAACATGCTTGGGTGCCGAGATAGCGGGGAGACATTTTGCTCTTTTGTGAGAGTATGGTGAATTCATCTAGCATTTAAGGTTTTTGAGTAAGGTAGAGTGCAGGCCAAGTTCAATACTGGTTACTTCACAGCAGCCATTGCTGTGTATCAAGGCTGTCCTCTGAATGACTCAGTTAGTTCCCCTGGTTGCATGGGAAATGAAGCATCCAGATGAAAAAACTAAATTAAGACAACCAGCATTTGATCAAAGCCTATCCAAAAAAGAAAAAAGTATGGGGTCTGAAGAGTGAGATCCCTGCATGCCAATGTCTCCAGAGAATAAGAATTACCGATAACTTCCCCTGTGCAAAACTGTCATTCCTTCAGACTAAGAACCTAGATGGATATCCCAAAAGAAAACTGAGTGTAAAGCTACACAGAGGGTCAATGAAAAGGGCACTTCCAACAGCATAGACAAGGAGGCTTTTATATCTAGTCTCTACTTTTCTATGCCGAAGGGAGATGTCTCCAACAACATTACTCTTGGACTGTAGTTAACAAGATTCTTCAGACACAAACACTTCAAAATACTCCACAGACTATTGATGCTAGAGCTTGAAGCAGTATCACCTTCTGATTATCTCGTTGTAAAATACGAAATGTTAGGTTTGATAACTGCCAAGGGATATTTGTTAAAATATATACTCAAAAATATGCAGCTCCCAGTTATTCAAAAGTGAGTAATGTCCTTCTTCCTCTGACATTTAATAATTACACTCAGAATTCCTTTGGATGTCTAAAACCTCATATTTAACAAGATGCAATGTTGGATGCAATGTCTGTATTCAATGTTGCCAACTTTGTATTGAATTCTGAAGCCAGCTCAACTGAGTCAGAAGGAAGTTAAAAAATGGAGGAGGGGAGGCAGAGGGAAGAACCTTATTCAAGGTTTTACTGAGTGTGCAGCTGAGTTTAGCTATGAATCCAATCACCAGGCTTTTCAATCTACCTCTCCTCAGGGAGGATGCACTTTAAATGTATGAAAGTCTCAGAGGGATAGCCGTGTTAGTCTGTAACTTTAAAAACAACAAGTAGTCCTGGGCACCTTAGAGACTACCAAAAATATATATAGTATCATGAGCTTTTGTGGGTAAACCCCACTTCTTCAGATGGGTTTTAAGTGAAGTAAAAAAATGCATGAAAGAGCTTATCCTGGGAGCATTATACAGCCACTTTTTTGGAAAATTAAACCAAGGATTAGGGTACAAAAGTCATTATTAACCCCCCCCCCCAAGCTCTATTGTACTCACCCCAATTATTCAGTAACACAACTAGGCATGTGTTTTATGGAATTAGAAGCTTTTATGCTAATCTTTATAACTCAAAGTTCTACCCATGGAATGGCAATGCCCATGTTTAATGACTGCTGGGACGGACAACACAGGATAGTTGTTTAACAAAAAACAAACAAACAAAAAAATCCAGCTTTATGTTTTGAATCACAAAGGCAGTTTCCATTTTTTCCACATGGAAAACAAAAGCATAACAAATTAGGATTTGTCTAGACACCCAATGTTTGCTGCAAACTTGGGGGTGTGACTCCACCCCACAGTTCTCTGCCACGGACTGTCAATGTGGACTGTGGACATGCATTAACAGTTTGTTAATCAGTTAAATTGTTCAAGGTACAAAATTAATCCCCATCTCAGCTTTTCTGAGTTGGCTTACATCACTGTTGTAAAGACAGTATTTTTTTCAGTTAAACTGGCTTTGAAATGCCATGTAAACATGTTTGCTGTTGAAAGTCTACACCATACCTGACCTTGGAAGTGCTTTATGTTGGCCTGAGAACAAAGAAATGAAATGTTTTGCTTTCCAGCCCAGATATCCTACACTTTGAAAAGCACTTAAAAATGTAAATGAGATAACAAGCTCTACTGCAACAATGTGGGTGAACTACAGCTGTGGAAAAAGGCACATTCATTAGATTTATTGATAAAAATGGGGAAAAAAACCTTTAAATAGGTTATATTGCAAATATTTTTGAGTTTAATGAACTGTTCATAAGATTCAAAGAACACATTAAATCGATAATCATGTGCCTGTTGGAAGAGAGAGTGACGGTTTTGTGGCTATGGCGCTAAACTAGGACTCAGAAGTTCTGGGTTTAATATTCCTGGCTGTGCCACAGGCTTCCTTTATTACACCAGGCAAGTCACTCAATATCTCTGTAGCTCAGTTCTCCTCCAGCTGTAAAATGGAGATACTGATTCTGCTTTCACTAGTACTTGTGACACACTCAGATTAGGGATGTAAAATCCCGTTTAATTGCTTAACTGGTTAAACCTGATGTTTAACTGGTTAAATGATTAAAGGGGAAGTGGGCAAGGAGACCACTCTAGCCCAGCTGGGCTGGAGTGCTGCTCCCCCACCTGCCATGGCTGAGCTGGAGCAGCCCTCCTCACCACGAGGGCTTCTCTAGGTGGCGGGAGCAGCCCCTACCTGCAATGCATCTGAGCCTGCTGCGGAGCTAGAGCAGCCCCCTTCCCGCAGCGGGCAAGGAGCTGTTCCAGCCTCCATCGGTGGGTGATGCTTACTAGTTAACCAGTTAACCTTTCACTCCCTAACTCAGATATGATGGGGATATAAGCAGATGGAATATGTGAACAGACTATTATAGCTCGGATAGCCCTTCTTGAATCCCTGTTATCACGGCAGAGCCAGCACAACTCTGAGCTGGATTATGCTGTGTGGTTTGTATGTCACTAACAAAACTTTTAACTAAATTTTCATTTGGAAGACCAATTCTGCTCTTAGTAACTGAGAACAGAGTTTGGAGAAAACAGAATTCCACAAATGCAACACTCGGCCAACAAAATATTTTATACTGATGGGTGACCTGTGAGACCAGAAAAATCAAGCTTGACTTTTAAATTAGAGGTTGCTACAGTGATAAAATTTATTTTTTTGTAAACTTGTAAATCATATATAGCCATAAATATGGAACAGCATGATGCCAGTTCTAGAAAATCACTTTTCAGACAGAAACATACAGTGAGGCATTAGTTATGAGGTCTAGTTGGGGGTAGGAAGACCTGGAAGGATCAAACGAACAAGCATACAATCGTAATACAAGAAGGATTTTTTTCATTTTTAATACATGAAAAAATATTCTGCTTCTACTTTAACTGTAGGAAACGGTGAGAGAGAGAGAAAATTTCATGCATAGAAACATAGTGGTTTGAAGAACTGAATGGGCAGAAACCAAAACCTATTTTCACATAATGTGAAGTATTTGGGATATAACTGCTGCAAAACTATTGTATTTTCTTAAGAAACCTTCAGAGAAAATCATTCCCTCCATTATGTAAGTTACTGAGCACACAGGTCTTGTTCCTGCTCCAACTAAAGGCAAAACTTCCACTGATTACAGTGGTACAAAATTGGCCATAGAGAATATAGGTCATTGTTCCTCCTCTTCAATATAATTAGTTGAATAAATAAGAAGAGAAGCTTGTAGGGAAGGTGAAGTCTTTTAAAACATTCTTCATGCAAGACCTGAAAGTATTCTTAGCTTGAAGTGCAGGATGTTAAACTCGAAAGTCATTGTTCATCAAGATCAGATTAAGCCTGGAAGGGGAATATTCCCTTTTTTGATACACATGCTTAACTCTTATTGGCTGTAATAGCAACTATGCATACACATCAAGAGGAGAACAGACTTCAGTTCTTATGATTAGTGTAGAGTAATACTAAAAATAGGAGTAATAACAGTTAGTACTTTTCATCTTCAAAGGGCTTCATATATTACCCAATTAACATAATTAGTTAATGAAAGAAGCAGTAATAAAAGCTACTGTAATTACTCATTATTGTCTTAATTATTTCAGTGACAATGCCCATCTCAGTAACTTTACATCCTCAAAATCTGTGCCAACAATAATTCTGGTGTACAGATCTCCTTTTACATATCTCTTTAATTCAGATTAAAATAATTTTCTCTCTACCAGCAGGTGAAAAAAAAGCCTCTCTCTGGAAGCTTGAGCAGAATGCATACAAACATGAAAACAAACCACATGGCATTTTGTTCCCGAACAAGTGTACTTGCAGACTATCTGAAATTGGGACAAAAGAGCAATGAGCCAACTCTGAGTCCTGTCATCTGTACATGGAGTGGCAGGTCAGGGACAGTAAAGATCAGACACACAGCAAGAATTCATCTTCTATGTTGGGTGGTCTCTCTATTTTTAGAGGCAACAGCAGCTCCTTGTTGAAAAATAGGTCAAGTTTATTATCAAACATAATCTCAGGTATGCTTCAACTAAGCTTCTGCCACATCTCTCCTTTTCAGTAATTGTAGTCTTTGTTAAAATATTCCCTGATTAAATATAATTTGTGATTCTGTGGGTCATATTACATTAAAGGTGACTGAGCTTATTATTAAAATAAAACTTGGGGAAATGTCATTACAGAGGTCACTGTTGTGCTCTTTGGGTCACAAAAATAGTATTTTTTTTAAAGGGACAAGAATTGAGATTTGGGCCAAATTTCCTGCTTGTACAAAACAGACTGAGCTACATTGATTTCAATGGAGTTTCGCCCATTTACATCACCGAAGAATTAGGACTGGTGTTTTCCCCTATTGTTCTGTATTTTAGTGCATGATCATATCAAAACCCCTGTGCTCAATTTCACTCTAGTTTTTGGTGTAAAGGAAAGGAAATCTTATGGGTTTAACCTAATACATATGCATGCTGTTCACTTATGGCAAAATTCCTTTCTGGTGGGAACTTTTTAGCTATTGTTGCAACATACCCCATATCCAAGAAATCCTGCTTTGATGTTGTTACACTACTCATTAGGCTACTGATTCAATATGAAATGCAAAATTTTTGTGGTCTGTGTGAAAACAATAGCTTTGTTTTCATAAACAAAGCCCCTCCCCACTGTCCGTATCCAGTGGTCAACATTACTGCAACTGAAAAAAAGTATTATTATTCTGCTCTGAAAAGAGTTTGTGGATTTAATCACTCAAGTTATTCTTATAGGCTCAGATTTAAAAAAATATTTAGGCTTCAGGGTGCTCAGCATAGCAATGCCTAATTGATGTAAAAATCAAAATCTCTTTTGAAAATGAGATCTAGACACTGATATCACTTAGGTGTTGCAACACACAACCACAGGAACACCTAAGTACCTTTAAAAATCAGAGCCACTATCTATAAATAAAATCAAAACCACAATTATATCTATATAGATAGCTCTGATGGCTTACTGTACACCAGGGATACAAATTAAAACACCCGAAACAAAATTTTATATTTATATAACATCTTCCTTCCATAGGCCTCTCAGTCTTTTATTTGCAATTAAGCTTCATTGCCAATGTAAGTTAGATAAGGGTTATATGCCCATTCCAGGGCTCCACAAATCACTGAATCTACTCGTCCATGGCGAGTAGATTTCAGCTGGTCGTCTTGTTCACTGGTGGCGTGTGCATGCGCAATGCGGGTTTTGCGTATGCGCAGTGCGAGGCTGGCAAGTAGGTTTTGCTGACGTTTGTCAAGCCCTGCCCATTACAGATGGAGAAACTGAGGCACAGGGAAGAACTGACTTTTCCAAATCCTGCAAGACAGGAGCAGAGCCATGAATAGACTCCAGAAATCCTCATATCTAATCTCTTGTGCAAACGACTAATACTGCTTCTTAATGAGCATACATGAATCACATCAGAGAATGAAAACATTAGTGTTAACTTATAATATATCTTTTTCAAAAATATGCTCCCCATGGTGTTACATATTTCTAAAAGAATTCCAACATATTTTCCTCCTTTTCTGCTACCACCAGGAAAAACAAGTTGTTTTTGCTCATGAATAAGATTTTCAAAGGAGCTCTGGATTCAGCACCTCCCACTGAAAACAATGGCTAGATTCTGAGGAAATGTGAAAATCTGGCCACTTTGCTGATGTGCTTAGAGCTGAAACCTCTTGGAAATCTAGTCCTAGTTGTGACTCTTGAATATTTTTTAAAATTAGGCTAGGGCTCTTTTCTGAGCTTTCCAGTACTGCTTCTTAAATTTGCCAGCAGGAGTTGCAATTGTGTAATGCACATTTCCTCCGCTCCATTTGATCATACCACTAGCGTGCAGGAAAACATACAAGAGCACTGGAGTCCAAGAAGAAGCTTGTGTGTCTGTAAAAGCAGTGAACACTTTGCCCTAGGTCACCAAACTAATCATGGAAGAGAGAGCATTTTACTCAACATTTTCTTGAATACCATCGGATCTAAGACCGCTCTGTCTTTAAGTTTCAAGACTTATATACAAGTCACAGAAAGTAGGAGAAGGGATGTATTAACAAAACACTGTATACTTTGGTCCATCCATCAAATTTCATCTAAGAATCTAAAGTGTCTCTTCCAGAGTACTCTTTCAATCAAGATTTTCAACATTTTGCTTTTAATGATGCAAACTCACATGTATCATAGTGTTGTTTTTGTTAGGGGCTTGTGTATTTTCAGCGTGTTCTGGAAACTTTTTGGTTTTGCTGGCACAACTTTTAGGCCCTGTTTTAGCAAAATATTTAGGCACGAATCTAATTCTAGGTATGCAAGCAGTCCCAGCAAAGTCAACAGGACCACTGGTATACTTAAAGTTTGGCATGTGTTTAAGCATGGGACCTTAAAACATTTCACCCTCGTGGGAATTAATTTGGACTGTACGGGTTGAAATAAGGTAAAATACATCCTGGAAAGGTATGAACTCAAATGAAACAGCATCATAAATCACAAGATCTTTCTGAGTTGGCTGTGGTGGGGAATGACAGGGAGATTCAAAGAGCAATAATAAACTGGCTTTTGCATGTCCTTCTCAGTGACTCACAAAAAAACCAACCAATAGTGGTATTATCATGTGAAAACACACTTTTGTCTATTACAAGAATGCTTTACAGTTGTCATGATGAAGATATTCTGAATGCTTGTCAACTATGAAACTTTAGTCACTGCAATATTTCTACAGGAATATCTTAGTTGCATACTTTAGGTGTTTCCCAAGTTGCATTAGGATCATGGTCAAGAGCATGTGGGAGAGTTTAGAGGTCAGAGGTCACTTAAAGGAAAATCAACTACTTAATTTCTTTTCTGCTTTCACTTTGAGGGATGTAGGGAAAAATACATGGTATTTTGTATATTCGAGATAAAACGGATCCTTTAAACCCAAAGATACCATGACATCCTTAGCATACACTTATGAAGAAAAAGTTCAAAACTTCCAATTTAAACCACTCAGAATGAGAGGATTTACCAAAATTCTGCCTCATGTTCAGCTGACGCATTGTCAAAAACATTTATCACACAACCTTTTGAAGTTTCTTAGCTTCCCTCTAGTTATTAAAGCTTGAATAGCAGAGTTTGTTATAATCTGCAGAGCACACATGCAAAGGTATTTTCTAAAGTCAGCCTTTCAGTTTGATTTCAGGACTATTAAGCATGATAAAGTGTCCCAATCAAGCTACATGTCTAAAACTATTTTTATGCTGAATGTGCAGAAAAGTTATGTTTGACTGATCCACTAGATAATTTTTTTCATTAAAAACGTAAGTAAAGGAAGGAGTCAGTGATTTTCATAGTAGGTTCTCTGTGAAGCCCAGAAGTTAGTTTTAAGCTATTGGTATATGCCAACCTATGGCATAAGCATACCTGGAATGTATAATAAATGGATATATCAATGGAAGACTATATTGCCAATATTTATTCATAACTAACATTCTCAAGGGCTGTTTTAGCCCATGTTGGATTTCTTCTAGTATCATTTAAAAAGAACAAATATCAATACCACCAGCAATGGTTCAGAGGTGCTTCTGCCTTTTAATAAAGCGTATTTATATACCACTTGGTAAACAATTCAGACTTTAGACAGGGGAACCTGATCTTGCAACGCATTAAATACTATCAACTCCCACTAAAACGGAAGTTTATGGTACTTAGCAGCTTACAGATAGCAATTGGCATGTTCCACTGGCTGCAAAGTTCTTTACCACCACCTTTTAAAACTGTATTCTGTGTTGTAGATCATGAAGCCTTGATGTGTCAGAAATTTCCAGGCAGCATCTTAGGGTATGTCTACACTGCCACCCTAGTTCGAACTAGGGTGGCTAATGTAGGCATTCGAACTTGCAAATGAAGCCCGGGATTTAAATATCCTGGGCTTTATTAGCATGTTCCTGGGTGCTGCCATTTTTAAATGCCCGTAGTTCGAACTACCTGCCCACGGCTACACGCGGCCCGGACCAGGTAGTTCGAATTAAAGCTCCGAATTCGGACTACCTAGTCCGTGCTGTGGCATTTAAAAATGGGCATTTAAAAATGGGGCATTTAAAAATGGGGGTGCCTGGGAACATGCAAATAAAGCCCGGGATATTTAAATCCCGGGCTTCATTTGCAAGTTCGAATGCCTACATTAGCCATCATAGTTCGAACTAGGGTGGCAGTGTAGACATACTCTCAGTGTGTTTTGCTCCTTTTCTAGCTAATATTAGAAGTTCAGGAATTTCTAATCGATAGGCTAATTTTCTTTGTAAGTATAACATTAAATGTAGTACTCTGTGGGACAGATAACTAGACTGCCAGTTACCATTTTAGGGAAAGTCTGCATTCACTCTGTAGTAGCAGAAGCAGTATTTGTTGGATAAACACTACATTCTACTGCACACACAAAAAGATGAAGGAAGATGCATAATAATGCTTTTACACCTTTCAAAGTAACCTTACTCAACTACATTAACTTGCAAGGTAAATGGCTGCTTTTTGAACTGAACAAGAGCTAGCTTGAATCAACTGAGCCTCCACATTCAATACATGATTTAGAATGTGAAAGGCAACAAAGTAATACCTTTTTAAAATTCCATCTTTAAGCCAAACCTGAGATGGTTCTTGGCAGTGTAGGATATACAGTAGTTTAAAACTCGGAAACCTTTTTCTTCAAAGTCTTTAATGAGATCCAGCCCTACTACATTTGCAAACAAACCCGATAATGCTATTGCTCCTATTTAAATACATAGGTGGAAACTGAGCATTTTAAAGTTTAATTTTTTTTAAATCTGGTTGAAAAGAAATTCATTTACTTAAAAAGAAAAAAAGTATAAAGAAGGTCCACTTCAGTTGGTCAATCAGATTACTACAATCTCATCTGCAAAAAACAAAAACTATTTTCAAATTACATAGAGTATTGGCCATCTAATTTTTTTTGAAGACATACTAACAAAGCAAGCTTGTCCTTAAATGTCTCTGGTCTAATTAGTTATACAAAATTATGGCACAGATGCTTGTCAGCATCAATTACACATGCACCTACATCTACATTTCTAGATTTCTGTCCCAGTATTTCAGTGATCTAGAATACCTGATGCAAGCAGAATAAAGAACAACACTGCATGAACCTGATACAGGTTTTAAAAGTCTATCTTTACCCAGCTTACATTCTAAATATAATTGTGCACAAATTCCAAATTTTCCAAATAATTCTTTTTTTGGAACTTGCCACAGCAATGCCAAAGGTATGTTCTATTTTTTAACTCTAACCTATCTTTTTTGGGTGTAGTTACTAAGATGGTTCAAAGCAAATTTGGTGTCACTGAAATCCTAGTAATTTTTTAAAAAAATCTTTGTTGATCTGGCTCTGAGCTGCCCACAAACTGCACTAATTTCATTTGCTGATCTTCTCTTAGTACAAGACAAAACTCTGTGTCTTTGCTCATTTGTTTAGATCTGTCAGCAGCTTCTGATATCATTAACCACACAGCTTTGCTGACGACTTCCTAGTAGACCCTGACTGGAATCGACAGGATTTCTCTTCAGTCATTTGTTCTTTCCTTTTAAAGAGTTCCCTCAAGATGGCAATGAGGCAACTGAGCAATTGGTTAAAGGCTTATTATGTGAGGCTGTGCAGGAATCTTTTGATGCCTGTGTCAATCAATATATACACATAAAGTGAGGTGATATAGGCTGGTATGTCACCTATTTGCAGATACATGGCTCATACAACTTTATCACTGAACTAAGATGTGGTGTAGTCTGTTTGTGTGCCAGTACTTGGCCAAGATAAGTCCTTGCACTTCAGACAACTTGCTGTCTTCTGACTTACGATACTGGCAGGAAGAAGGAAGCACTTTTAAGGTATAGTGGAAATGGTATCTGCACAATACTGAACTGATCCCAACTCCTTTTATCCAAGAGATTTGCTGTCTGGGTGTGTTTCTTTATTCCCAACTTCTGTGTGTTTCTTTATTCCCAATTTTATTCCCAAACCATCTTTTTAATTTGTGTATATTATCATTTCTTTCTGATACACACCTTCTTCCAGGTTTCTGAGATCAAGTTTCACCGGTTTTATTTCCACCCTCTTCTCCACTCATTTGTACTGCCAATCAGCTAAGCCAATATCATTATTTTTCAGACACTAGAGATTTATCCTGGCAAAGCTGAGCTCTCAACAGGGGGAAACTCCACTTATAAATGTAAATTTTATAGTATCAGGAAGGAGAGGTGGCTTGGGTAGAGAGTAACAGAAATGGAAAAACAGTATATAAAGTACACGGAAGAAAGAAAAGTATAGAACATTGTCACCGAGTGTTCCCAAGTCTCGGGCGGCCACCCCAAGTTCGGGTGTCCTCCCTGAGTTTCGTGCTTGACCGCCTGCTCGCGGTCCCAACCGTATGTGCTGTCGGTCCGCGCTCCGACGGGCCTGAGGGGGCCGGGAAGGGGGCTCGGGCCCTCCCACACTCCGAGCCCCGACCCAGGGCCCTAAGACAGGGACGGTAGTCCCTGGATAGTGGAGGGGGACGAGTTTCCCCCAAACGCTCCACTCGCGGGGACCGCGGCCCCGCCCTGGGTCTCTTCTTCCCGGCTCAGCCCCGGAGATTTCCCCAACTGGGGAATAGGCTTACCCTTGGTCTCTGGCCCTGCCGAGAATTTCCGCCTCTGGGTTCCCCTGGGTCCTCTTGTCCTCCTGTGGGACTGTCCGTCTCCTCGCTCTTCCTCCCCTCCGGGCTGGGGCTCTCGCCCTTTTGAATCCCCCGCCGGAGCCGTAAGGTGGGTCCGCCCCTGACATCCGCGGCCCCGCCCTCCGGAACGTCCTCCATGACACTCCCCGTGACGTCATCCGGCTGTGCCGGAGCGTCCCTGCGGTCGCCGGTCTCTTTTCCCCCTGCTCGGCCTCCCGGGTCTTTCTCCCCCGGTCGCCCGTTCCCCCGGCCGGCAATTCTCTGTCCCGAACCCCGGCCCCGGGTGCAGCGTTGCGAGGACGGCACCTGCTTCGCCCCCCCCGGTTCCTAACTCAGTGTGGGGGAGCGCGAATGCGGCGCTTGCCCCGTCACAAACATGAAGACTGACAACTCAGACTGCACTATAATCTCTGTGCATCCATCACCTTCTTCTTTCCAGTGTCTTTTTCTGGTTACAAGCATTACACTACTGTGGGTAAAGACTATGTGAGTATTCTGGTAGAGCTGAGGAAACACATAATATCAAGGGTGAGCTGATTATGGCTGCCTGGCAAAACGTAGTGATCAAGGGTGTTACCAGGGATGCAGACAATTAGAATCCGCTGATATGATTCAAATTATTACATATCTTCTTATAACTGCTGCTTTTACTCTGGTGAATTGCAAGTGCTAAACTGTAAAGGATATGAATTATATTAACTTTGGAAACAAAAATATAAGGAATCTAAATATAGCCCTATAAGGACAAACTGATACTTTTTTTTTAGACTAGAGAAAACAACTATATCTCAGAGCCTCTTCTGAAATACCATCTTATACAGGTTGGATTGTTTCATAGCGTGAAAATGTTCCAACAGGTGTGTAACATTGGGTGACCTGAATTTTTTACTTTGCAATTTCATTTGGCTTTTACTTTATCCGTTAAGCATCAAATGGACTTACTTTCCATAGTTAATGGTTTCTCATTTGTATTTCTATCTGACCGTCACCATATTCTCTTGGAAGTAAACAGGACGGCAGACAGTGCCTGGTGTCTCTTGGCACGGAATTGAGGAGGATGGT
Organism: Pelodiscus sinensis; assembly: GCF_049634645.1. Taxonomy (NCBI): domain Eukaryota; kingdom Metazoa; phylum Chordata; order Testudines; family Trionychidae; genus Pelodiscus; species Pelodiscus sinensis. The sequence goes on along the minus strand of NC_134730.1, from coordinate 22,684,897 downwards.
CAATTCTGGAGTATCCTCCGCATCTGAACAGGGACACTCTCCTTCATGAAACTCTGCAGGGATGAAAAATTGCATGTGGAGAGGGGACGGAGACTGGGTGAGGCTGACACTGGAAGGGGGGAGATGGCGGATTGGCAAGAGGGTTCCTAATCAACCTGGAGGCAAATATGTTGACGAAATAATACAGCTCCAGACTAATATGTCTCCTATGGCCCCAAGCAATACAGCTGAACCGCGACGTCCTACTCCCATGCCTGCAAAATGGAGGCATCCAAGGACAGCTGTTATCAGGAGAGACCCTGGCAGCACAGCTCAGGAGACCTGTTGGATTGTGGGGCAGAACTACTGACCATTTGATTGGACGGCAAATCCTCTGTTCCCCCATCACAATTTCAAATGAATTACTTGTGAGCAGCTCCATGTGAATTTTTGTGCTAAGTTCTCCTCCCCTTCTCTCTCTTCCAGTGGGTGTTTCCATAGGAAAGGATGCTCTTGGCCGCTGACAGGCACCGAGCACATGCCACTGAGATCCCCATTCCAAATTCAGTAGACGTTACAGATGGCTCAGCACCTCTCAGGATGTGGCCCAAATGATATTATTTATTAAATTACAGCCGGTCCCCGACATATGAACAGGTTATGTTCCAAACACCTGGTTGTAACTCGATTTGTTTGTAAGTCGGAAAAGGAAGTTACCCTGTGAAGTAATGATTGTTCTTTGAGATGTGCCCCGTGGGTGCTCCACTCTAGGTGTCGGGTCCTGTCCCGGTGCCGCGGCTCGGAGACTTTTCATAGCCGTGCTCCGCCGGCTCCCGCATGCATAGTTCACCAGGATAGCGTTCGTGCCTTTGATCAGCCGCGTGTGAGCCGGCAACCGTCAGTTCCTCTCATCTGCTCATCTGAAAGAAACAATAAGAAGAAATCTCCAGAGTGGGGAGGAAGGGCGGGTCGTGGAGCACCCACGGGGCACATCTTGAAGAACAATCGTTACTTCACAGGGTGAGTAACTTCCTTTTCTTCTTCGAGTGGCCCCGTGGGTGCTCCACTCTAGGTGACTCCGGAGCAGTACACAGAGCAGAATTAAAACACTCCGGAATCAAGACTATCAGCACGATTCAGTACTGCTGTAGCCACAGAAAAATCTGAAGCAAACTGTTCGACTATAGCGTAGTGCTTCATAAAAGTCGCATACGAAGACCATGTTGCCGCTCTGCAAATGTCACGAAAGGACACTCCACTGAGAAAGGCCACAGTAGCAGCAACTGCCCTAGTTGAATGAGCTTTGGGGCGAGAGGGGAGAGGCTTCCCTCGCAGCGAATGACACATGGATATACATAAAACTATGAGCTTAGAAATACGCTGAGAAGTTAAAGGCTGTCCTTTTGAGTGACTCGCTACTGACACCAACAAACGGTCCGTTTTCCTAAAACCCCGTGTTCTGTCGATGTAAAACGCCAACGCTCTTCTCACATCCAAGGTACGTAAGTGTGCTGCTTGCATTGAGGTATGGGGTTTTGGGAAGAAGCATGGTAAGACCACCGGTTCGTTTATGTGGCATTCAGAAGACACCTTCGGGATGAACGCCGGATGGGTCCTCAACGTTACCGATTCTTTCGAACAAACTGTATAGGGTGGCGAGGCCATAAAAGCTGCAATCTCACTCACTCTGCGAGCTGAAGTGAGGGATAGGAGAAAAACCAGCTTGACCGTCAGTAAGTGTAATGTTACTGTCACTAAGGGCTCGAACGGGGGCAGAGTCAAAGTTTGTAGGACCAGATCCAAGCTCCATGATGGAGGGGGAGGCCTCTGTGGGGGGGGGTGGAGATTTGAGAGCCCCTTCAGAAGCCTTTTTGTAGTGGGGTGAGCGAACAAGGAAATATCGTCATCCCTATGATGGAACGCATTAATTGCTGCCAAGTGCACCTGTAGCGATGCAATTGCCAAGCCATTGCCGTGTAGTTGCAAGAGGTAATCCAATATACAAGGTAAGGGTGCAAAACGTGAGTCCACGTTATTGTCCGCACACCATGCTTGGAACTTTGTCCACCTAGCTGCATAAGCGGTTCGAGTAGATTGTTTCCGACTATGCATCAACACTTGTTTGACGCGCTGAGAGCAGGATTGCTTGGTGTCGGTAAACCAGCCAGCATCCACACAGTGAGGTGTAGGACCTCCGGTCGCGGATGACTGAGGGATCCGTTGTCCTGGGTCAACAGATTCGGAAGAGAAGGCAGAGGATATGGTGCTTTCACTGACATCTGGTGGAGTATTGAGAACCAAGGCTGACGAGCCCATGCCGGCGCTAGAAGGATTACTCGGGCTTGGTCTACATTGATCTTTTTGAGAACTCTGGGAATTAATACTACTGGTGGGAAAGCGTACAGTAATGACGTCCCCCAATGGAGAAGGAAGGCGTCCCCGAGCGAATGGCGTCCTATCCCGGCTCTCGAACAATAATTGGGACGTTTCAAATTGAGTTCTGTCGGAAACAGATCTATCGTCGGAAATCCCCATCGAGCGAAGATACGATTCAGTACGTCCGTGTGAATCTCCCACTCGTGGTCATGTGGAAAATGTCTGCTGAGAGAGTCAGCTATTAAGTTGTCGGCACCCGGCAGGTAGGAAGCTGTTAGAACAGTGTTGTTGGTAATACACCAATTCCATAAACGGATACTCTCTGCACAAAGAGAACGGGATCTTGCTTGTTTATATAAAACATAGTCACCATGTTGTCCGTTAAAATCCTGGTCATTGTATTTTGAATGCGTGACTGAAAATGCTTGCACGCATGCCGCACCGCTCTCAACTCGAGCACATTGATGTGCAATAGCATTTCTCTTGACGACCAACGTCCCTGGACTGTGAGATTGCCCATGTGAGCTCCCCAACCTATGAGGGAGGCATCTGTAGTTATTTGTGTAGTAGGTTGAGGGCGATGAAATGGAACGCCTGTGAGAAGATTGGTGGCACCACTAGCGGCCTGTGGACACTGTGCCTTGACAGGATGTAAACCGTGGCTAACCAGTGCTGGAGGCAACGAAAACGTAAACTTGCGTTGCCCACTACGATGGTGGCAGCAGCCATATGCCCCAACAGCTGTAGACAGACATGTGTGGGAATTGTTGGAGCATGGACAACCGTGTGTACCAATTCCTTGATTAATATAAAACATTCCATCGGTAAATACGCACGCGCCATAGTTGAATCGAGGTGTGCACCTATGAACATGAGATTTTGGGATGGAACTAGTGTTGACTTTTTCAAGTTTATGAGAAGGCCCAGGGTAGCAAATTCGCTGGATACTGTCCGAATCATATGACACGTTTCCATATAGGTTGTACCCCGGAGAAGACAATCGTCTAAGTAGGGGAATATTGTTACCCCTAGTCTGCGTAGGTGGGCCGCGACCACTGCTAACATTTTGGTGAAAACCCTGGGAGCACATGCCAGGCCGAATGGTAGAACCCTGTACTGGTAATGCTCGCTCCCCAATCAGAAACGAAGGAAATGTCTGTGTGCCACATGAATTTCTATGTGGAAATAAGCATCCTGCAAGTCGAGAACTGCAAACCAATCCTTTTTGTTCAATGACGGAAGAATGGTAGATAAAGTCACCATCTTGAAACGCTGCTTTTGAAGGTGCCAATTTAGTCTTCGAAGGTCCAGGATGGGTCTCCATCCTCCCGACTTCTTTGGTATGAGGAAATATCGGGAGTAAAAACCTTTTCCCCAAAACTGCTTGGGAACTCTATCACCCCGATGGTGAGCAAACGTTGAACTTCTTGCTCCAACAGTTTCTCGTGAGAGGGGTCACTGAAGAGGGACGGGGAGGAGGGAGTGGTAGGGGGAATAGAGAGAAAAGGGATGGAGAAGCCGGATTGAACTACCTCTAGCACCCATCTGTCTATGGTGATCGTAGACCAGTGGTGGTAAAAAGAGCGTAGACGATGGTGAAAAAGATGATGGGCTTCCGTATTGACTATGGGCAATTGGTTTGCATCCTCGACAAGCAAGTCAAATCTGTTGCTTAGTCGACTGCTGATTACCTGAACGGTTCTGCTGTGGTCATTTGCGCTGGGGGCATTGTCTAGGACGCTGGTTGTCAAAAGGACGTGATTGCTGTCTAGGAAAATTGAAGTCATATCTCCGTTAGTAAGGGAAATAACGCCTACGTTTGAAGGAAGGTGTGTACATCCCCAGTGTATGTAGAGTGGTGCGTGAGTCTTTTCCTGAGTGGAGGACCTCATCAATGTTTGCTGCAAAAAGTTTAAGTTTGTCAAAGGGCAGATCCTCAACCTTGCTTTACAATTCCTTCGGCGCCCCTGCTGACGAAAGCCAAGATGATCTCCTCATGGTACCAGTCGCAGCGGCCCGAGCTGCTGTGTCAGCCACATCCATAGCAATCTGAAGTGCAGCGCTACATGACGCGTACCCCTCCTGTACTATTGCTTTCAGGATTGGTTTCTTTGTGTCTGGGAGATGGTGCAACAAATCTGCTAGTTTGGAGTAATTATCGAAATTATGGTTTGACAAATGGGCTGAGTAATTTGCAATGCGAAGTAAAAGTGTAGCTGAGGAATAGACTTTCCTCCCAAAAATATCCAATTTTTTATTGTCCTTGTCCAAAAGGGTATTTCTGTACTGTGGCGCCTTACCCCTACGTTGCGCTGCGTCTACTACCAGTGAATTAGGTTGGGGGTGATTGAATAAAAAGTCCAACCCCTTTGCTGGAACAAAATATTTTCTATCAGCTTTTTTACTTGTAGGTGCAACCGATGTTGGGATTTGCCATATCTCGTCCGCCACTTCCATAATCGCCTCATTGATTGGCAACGCGACTTTTGCACGTTGTTGTGGGCGGAGGTTCTTCAAAAGGCCATGTTTCTTAACAGGCACATCTGCTAGCTGTATGTCCTGCGTGTCTGCCACTCGTTTGAAGAGACCCTGAAAATGTTTCAGATCATCCGGTGAGGAGATTTCAACTGGGCAAATCGCTTCATCCGGGGAAGACGATGGGCAGTCCGCTGGGGAAGCTTCCGTCTTAGGGTCCTCCGTTTCCGATAACTGACCCTCCTCTGGTTCGGATTGGTCTAACTGGATTGTTGGGCTCTTAGTTGGAGAAGGTGAGCGTAGTGGTTGTGATCGATGAGGTAAGTATTCCGCTAATGGTGATTGGCAGATGTAAGAAAATCCCGTATGCAATAGTGGTGAATGGTGACGCTGGGGACGATCATCATATGATCTATGATAGCGCTCACAGTAACGTTCAGAGTGTGATGGAGAGGGGTATCGAGAAGAACGTGCGCTACCATGCTGGATATAATAGATGCGGCATGGAGAGCGCCTCACTGATCTGTACCTCGAGAGACGGGAGGGCGACCGGGATCGTGCATCTAAATACACCGCGTCCCTATAATCGTGCCGGCTGTACCTAATCCGCGAGGGGGAAAAGTAGCCGTGATAGCGACTTCGCCTTCTTGGTGAAGCAGATGGGGAAAGAGACCTGTCCCTATGATGGGACAATGACTTCCTATATGTTGAAGTCTCATCCCTACCCCGAAGCACAGGGGAACCAGGCACCGAGTGAAGGTGAGACAGTGCTGGAGAGGTCAGCTGCTGCTGATCTGGTGTCGGTGTCGGTGCCGGCAGGGCCCCCGGTGCCGGGGTTAGCAATGGTGCCAAGTCTGAGGCACTGGCGTGTCCCGCCTCAGGTCTCGGTGCTGGAGGAGACGGTGCCGACGTCACAGCCGGGGCAGGCGAAACAGGCGCCGATCCGCTGGGTGCCGCTGAAGCTGCTGAAGCCGGTGCAGGCTTGCTGGTCAGCTGCGGTGTCGCTCCTGATATCGGCGCTGAAGCTGCTCTGCCTCTGGATGGTGAGGGCTCCTTTATGCCAGCCCCAGAAAGTTGTCTGGATCTCCCGGGGATCACTTTAGAAGCTGCTGCCGGGATTGAGACTGCCGCAGGGAGGGAGCGCGTCGGGGACGGATTTGACGTTTTGGAGCCAGCCGGTCCCGGAGAAGCCGCTCTCCTCTTGTGCTGGGAGATTTTTGTGGCTGCTGGGGGGGTAGGGTCAGGCTGCAACGCCTTGCCAAACATAAGCATCCTTATCTTCATCTCCCGCTCCCTCCAGGCTCTTGAAGTTAACTTACGGCAATGGGTGCACTTGTCAGGAACATGAGTCTCCCCCAGGCACCTAATACAAGTGTCATGGCCGTCAGCATGGCTTCACGGCACACTGAGCATTTCTTAAAACCAGTCGATCCTGGCATTGTCAGCAGAGTTACAGAAAAAAACTGATCCCTGTGTAAAAACTGATCCCTGTGGGTAGTCAATTTCACCGTTTAGCGCTTCGCTGCAGCGCTTCTTAGTGAAAACGGCTTTAAAGAATTTTTTTTTTTTTTTTACATGAGAACACCTATCAAGTAACAGGAACCCAGCTAACACTAAAACTTTAACTATTTACAGGTAGACAACTATCTAAAACCATGACTGAAAAAGAGATCAGGGAGCTCCGACCGCGACCTGAGGCGGTTGAGAGGAACTGATGGTTGTCGGCTCGCACGGCTGATCAAAGGCGCGAACGCGATCCTAGTGAACTACCCATGCGGGAGCCGGCGGAGCGCGGCTATGAAAAGTCTCCGAGCCGCGGCACCGGGACGGGACACCTAGAGTGAAGCACCCACGGGGCCACTTGAAGAAGAAATACATGCTTTTACATACAGCCGTGCTGTTTGAAAGTGCGGATGGTGCGTTCGTAAGTCGGGGACGGCTGTAACGGGGTTAATGGGAGGTTGATCGTAAGTGCGGATGGTCATAAGTTGATGGGTTCATAAGTCGGGGACTGGCTGTATGTGATAAATTAACTATTACCTTTATTATTTTGCATATTGTGTATGCCAGTTCTAGATGAACACATCACAGATGATCTCCTGGGCACCAAAAGTGAACCAGGGGTAATCAGACTTCAGTGAAAATGCCCCCTTTTCCTGTCAAAATATCTGTATTAATAGTATCTCATGGGGGTTCACTTTTGTTTTGGCTGCTAGTGATATTTTGGCTAATTCATGTAGAATAAAATATTCACTGAGGGGGCAAATCAAGCGCCTTCACTTGATAAAGAAGGCAGATTTGGGCTGACTGATAATGCAATGTATTACCTGAGTCCCTGGACATTTTCTAGACAGCTGAACTGCTTCATTCAGTTTCATTCTCAAACCACCGTAATTGGTTTGGATATAAATTATCCGTGGAGCTAATAATAATGTTCACCTAAAATGAGCTGGTTCTTCCAAGAGAAGTTTGGCTAAGTAAAACAGTTCCTAGCTGATTACAGAAACTGCAGATAGAAGGAAAAGAGATCGTGCATTTATAACACTGATTGGAAGCATCAGCTAGGGAAGGGGGGGGGGGGGGACAGTATTTGTAAGTTTTTGCTTTTATGCACATTTGCAATATGAAAAATCCAACTTTTACTGAGCATGAGACCATGAGAAAATCAATGCCAGAACTTGCAATTTTTTAAAGTTGTGCTAATTAGAAAGATGTTTGTAAAAATCAAACCTTTAGACTCCATACATTTGTATCTTTTGATGTCTGACTTAGCTGTTGCTTCATGTCACTCAAGTCTTACCAAGAAAAGCAGAAGTTGGGTCCCCTGCTAGGCTGTCCGGGGGAGTTTACCATCTGATCTTCTGAATAAAAGATAAAAGCCCTTGCATACTTTTTTCTTTGCAAGTACAGTACTATAATTTGGAAAGTGCCTTTATTCTAAACTCCACTCACCTGAGAAAGCGGCAGATATATGGAGCTAAGGCTGTTCTCTTTGAGTACCCTTTATTGCTAAGGAAACTGTATTTCTATTTTGTATGGAAAATAGAGCTATATTTATAAAAGCAAAGGCAGTGTCATTCAAGACATTCTCTTGAAGTACAACAGTCACTATTAAAACTTCACTATTGATCAAAAGTTATCACTCAGTGTTATCAAAGATGCAACAGTTCCCCTATCTATATATATAAAAGGAAAATCAGTATGATAAACAATGAATATTCATTTTAATAAAGATAATTTGATTTTCCCATGTATTTGTCATTTGAAAAAGAATGGTTTGCTCTTTTATCATTTTTTCTGTTTTTTAAAGAAGTTATGGCTAAAGTCATGAGAACCTGATATGCACAGAAAAGACTGCTATAATACTAGTGTTGGTGTTTCCTGCCATTCATACTACAGGTTGAACCTCTCTATTCTGGCATCCTTGGGACCTAACTGGTCCCAACCCAGAGAATTTGCCGAATTATGGGAAGTCTATATTATCTAGCAGCATTACCAACACTTCCTGCTTACTGGGTTGTTAGAGGACAGTAAGAGGTAAATTAGAACTAAATAACAGCACATAACAATGAGATCTAGGATCGGTGGCTGTAGACAAACTTTATGAGACTGCGGGAAACTGGGCCACACCCATGGAAAGTAGACATCTATCTACTAAAATAATTCTGGACGACAGATGTTTCTGGATCAGAGAGTTCTGGACTAGAGAGGTTCAACCTGTAGATCAATTTGAGGTTCAGAGTCATAAGCAGAGTTATTGTGCCAGCAGAAAATGCTAAAAGGGAATCTGAATATTCCTACCATCAATAAAAACTTTAGCAAGACATTTTTCATAAGTGAAATTGAACTCCTGGGTGACCCTCCCCTGCTGGTAATCATTCATCAGATACTATCATGATTATTTAACAAGGAATCACAGCCTGTATTACTATGAAAAGTTTTGCAAATAATTTGTTACACAAAATAACATTGTAAATTGTGCATATGGATTGCAGGTCTGTTTCTTTTTTGGAATAATCCACTGTAATGTGGTATTAGTTCATTTCACCCTTAGGCAGGGACAAATAGGGCAGATATATATTAGATATCATTTAATTTAATAATCATGTAACTGCACAAATTCTTAGTGGTTACAATATTATTTGATGGTCCACAGGGGCAGGGCCAACACCCAGTGTGCTCCTAACTCCATTCCTAAGGAGCCTCCTGCCATCCCGGGTTGCTGCCTCTGATACAGAGGCGCGGGGAAGGGGAATGTGTATAGTCATTTGGATTGACCGATAAGCCCAGGTAATGAATATATAGCACTGAAATATATATTCATTACTAAACCTGGTACCTATGTTAATTTGCCAAAACCTGTAACCTGTGTCATTGTGCCAAGTTTTCAAATGTTTACCAAGGAATAATAGATGTTTGTGACTTTATGAAAAGTTTGCTTTGAAGATGTTCATTTGCTTCTGTGACCTTTTGCTGGTGAATATATAGTTCATCAGCATACTGGAAGAGCCTCCAAGTCAAGGCAGTTCCAGAAGAAAGAAGGCAGGATTCCAGGAAGTTATTGGAAATGGAATAAAGAACAACGCTTGGAAAAATCAACAGAGTGCTATGCACAGACTATTTTACAGATACCCTGTGTTTTGAGGACATTAGATACTTTACCTCTTTTTCTTTAAAAGCAAAGTCACAGATGTTTGAGAAAGAGTTCTTCTTCTCAGTATCTATCGCTGACAAAAAGACTGAAAAATGGTTCTGGGTTTTCTCCCAATGCTTTCTTTCCAAACCTAGTCTTCTCCCCAGCATGTATGTCCCAGTGCTCTGTAGGAGACTAGATTTTCCCTGAAATGCAGGGAACAGACAATGAACCATTCTATTATTTCCCCCCAAGTAGCAGCTTTTAAGTCCCTACTTTCCTTATATTGAAATTTTTAAACACTTTTTTCTACCCTTTTTCACTGGTTCATTGATTGAAGTGTATACATGTATTGCAAGTGTACTGTTTTACTAAGTAGCCACAGTGTTTTTTTTATTCACACACTGCTAATAGTTGAGGCTCAAAGACACTCCAGTTGTTACTCTAAGGGTGAATTTGACCCACAATATTTAAATTTTAGGGTTTTAACAGCTAAAACCAGTGATGTTCTGGGTTTTTTCACTTGTTTACCATTCTTTCAATGTGCAATTAATGTACATCAAGTCATTAACTAAACTGCAACATTAGCTTGGCAAATTTTTGTATTTACAGACCTTTTTCTTATCTTCCATAATCTTTGCACTGATATATACATTTTTGGATCCTCTCCTTCCAGAACTGGCAATGAACTAAGAGAACTTAAAGAGTAGGAAAAGCAAAACGTAGAAGACAACAACAATAATGCTGGAGAAAGTGAAAGTACAACTTCTACAGAGCTGGAGAACAGTAGAGTGCAGTTCAGAGAGTAGGCAAGTCCCCGTTCTAGCCTTTTGTAAAACTTGTAAGGATGATTTTGCTGTTGGCCACAATAAGTTCTTCAATGTGTTGAGACATGAAAAGTCAAGAGAAATGCCAGAGTGCAAAGCTCGCTGCAGGAAAAAAGATGACTCAGTTCTTTGTTTCACAAAGCATGTCAAAGACATTATAAAGTGCTTACAGATGCGCAGCAATTCAGATTGCCTGATTGCCTGAACATTTGAAACCATGTAATTCTGAAGAGAAGATGCTGTGCTTCATGCAATGGAACATTTTCTGTAAAAACAGGACTATGTATTACTGTGAAAGGGAAAAGAGAATTTTTTAAAATTCAACTTTCAATTTAAATAGATAATTGTGCCTTAAAATGACCTTTTATGTCAACCTGAAAGAACCTTTTCTAGAATTATAGAATCAGGATTGTAGAACTGAAGGGACTTTGAGAAATCTTCCAGTGCAGTCCCCTGCACTCAAAGCAGCACTAAGTACAGTATTATGGAGGGCCACTATAGTGGCTACTGCTCTAGCAAACTAGCCACACTCAATCGGCCAAATAACCACTTTGTTCAAGCCAATTAGCAACACTCAACGGGCCAAATAGCCACATATGGCTAGTGGCTAGCGTGTTGGACACCATGAATCTAGACCATCCCTGACAGGTGTTTATCTAACTTGCTCTTAAAAACCTCCAATGATGGGCTGTCTAGACTACATCCCTCCTTCGAAAGAGGGATGTAAATTAGCCATATCGAAATTGCAAATGAAGCCAGGATTTGACTTTCCCACGCTTCCTTTGCATAATTGCGTCACGGCATTTTTTCGAAAAACGCTATTTCGAATGTGAAACCACAGTCTAGAGGCAGTTCTTTCAAAAACAAAAACTTTTTTCGAAAGATCCTGTAAACCTCATTTTTTGAGGAGTCCGGGATCTTTTGAAAAAGGCTTTTCTTTTTGAAAGAATCGTGTCTAGACTGAGGTTTCACTTTCAAAATAACATTTTTAAAAGAAACACCATGATGCGATTATGTAAATGAAGCGTGGGAAATTCAAATCCCGGCTTCAGTTGCAATTTCGATATGTCTAATTTACATCCCTCTTTTGAAAGAGAGATGTAGTTTAGATGTACCCATGGAGATTCCACCAATTTCCTCAGGGAATTTATTCTAGTTCATAACCACTCTCAGAATTAGGGAGCATTTCCTAATGTCCAACCTAAACAGTCCTTTCTGCAATTTAAAGTAATTGCTTCTTGTCCTAACCTCAGAGGTTAAAGGAACTGTTTTTCTCCTTCTTGCAACAACCATTTACATACCAAGACAGATGCCCAAGACAATAACATCAAGGCAGAAGCACAGCTGAAATATAGTTCTTTCTGCTAAAAATCAATATGCTTGGGCCAATTCCTGAACTCTACCACTGAGGCAAGACTATTACTTATGTAAATGAAAATGCTGACTGAGGAAGAACTTCTAAATGTGGCCCAATGTAACAGGGAAAACAGAGAAAATCCTTGGATTATACCATAAAAACTTCGTAAATTTTACTCACACAATCTGTTGGGATGCATAACTTTAATTGTTGAGCAAATATCATTGGTCTTTTCATCATCCTTCAAAACATCATGACAAAGAATGGGCAGCAGAGTATGACTGGGCTGATAAATTTTCATGACCATTTGATAAGGCTGAGGTGCAAGATTTTTGGGGGGGGGGAGGGGCTTGAAGTCTATTAAAAAACTGTATTCCTTACTAAAAACACTACATTATTTATTATTATTATTATTATTAATAAAATAATGACATTACAAATTAAGAAATAAGGATACAGAAAATGATGTGTTATGACTAAATAATTATCACATCAAGATACTGTCCTATACAACTATATTAGTCTCTATGTCAAATTGCTCAGTAAGAGAATGTTTAGCTACCTAAGTAATCTAAATGGATTTGAGATTCCTCTAGAGAATCTTATTGCATATTCATCTCAGAAAGAGGCCAGGAATGATTGACAGATTTTGGCAAGTTTGTGGATGTAGAACCACTAAAAACAATAATACAATTTTAGCCCAATGGCTTACATAAAGGCAATCTGTGTCAACTGCAGCAGGTGAATTATTGGTCCTTTTTACGGATATAAATAGCAAAACCAACAATATTAGCTAACTTCCAAAAATGACAGTTAATTTTACACATAAAAATAGAATCAAAGCACTGGAAGGAACCTTGAAAAGTCGTCAAGTCTAGTCCCCTGTACTCACGGTAGGATCAACCACCATCATCCCTATGAGTAAAGTAGCTTCTCGCTGGATGAAGAACAGAACAAGTATGTTATGTAAGCTAGTCAAAACACAGATACTCAACAATGTTACAGTTTGTAACAGTCAATCCTACTGCATCAATGCATATCAGATAAGAAGCCAAGTCATCAATACATGTTTGACATAAAAGCAGTAAAGTCACAGGATACAAAAAGCTGTGATCCATGTTTTCATTTTTACACTAGACATTGTTTGCATTTAGTAATTCTTTCATAGCTTGCCAGTTACAACATCAAGTCACAACATTCTGAACCAATGACCATCACATTCTCATCTCCTTGGACACACAAAGCATCAAAGAGAATAGTGAATATGGAACTCTCAAACATTTTGCAAACTACATTTTTGACACAGTTGGCAAACTTGTTGGCATGCTTAACAAAAGGGCAAAGAACTGAACAAGATGAAAATTCAACTCTCTCTCAATGCCAATAGTAGACTCTCCAAAATAAGTTTGAACCACATTGCAAGTTTCCCCCCTACTGATCTGATATTAATATTAAGAAGGGCTCTGTGAATCCTGAAATCTTGTCTGTCTCACTAAACAGAAGTCCAAGCAGTAAAAGAGATCCACCTACTTTTGTCTTTCTAATGGTCAGTAACTGTGCTTTATATGTTTTCTGGGCTATTTAATGGCTATCCAGTCACTTGGACATTTTTTTTCCTGTTTTAAAAAAAAATACTTTCAGATAATCAGCCAACTTTTCAAAATTAAAATAGTGATTTTTAAAAAAAATAGTATCAGGAGTAACTGTAAATCTACTGTGCTAATATCCTCCCAGAGTTTGATGTATTTGTCTTTGTGATGGGGCAAGGTAGCCCCGCACTGAGCCTGCAGGGCCCAGCCAGGGTTACCTGGCTGCAGAGGCCCCTTCCCCGCAGCCCTACCGAGCATGCCCGGACTGTAGCTCCGCCATAAAAGCCTGGGGAAAGACTCAGTCAGGGGTGACAGCCGGAGGAGAAGGACCTGTGAAGGGAGCTCCCGCACAGCTGGCACCCGAGACTCCAGAGGAGGCCGGTGGGGATGCGGAGGCGAGGTGGTACCCCCCAGAGACTGCCCGCCAACGAGACACCGACCCGGAGGCCACAACAACCTGGACGGGCATGGGAAGGAACCCCAGTGAAGCAGGTAGGAAGTGGCCCAGGGCAGGAGCGGGAACCGTCTCTCCCGCCCTGAGAACCGTGGCGCGTTTTGGCCGGATTGCCCTGCCGAGTGACCCGCTATCCGGTCACTCACAAGGCCCTGGGCCAGGACCCGGTACAGTAGGGTGGGCCTGGGTCCCCCTACCAGAGGGGTATCCCCGCTACAACCCTAAACTGTGTTTGGACTCAGGCCGGAGGGCCTTGGCCTTGCCTCAAAGGGCCAGACTTACACTGTGTTTTGGGGCTCAGGCGGGAGGGCCTTGGCCTTGCCTCAAAGGGCCAGACTTACACTGTGTTTGGACTTAGGCCGGAGGGCCTTGGCCTTGCCTTAAAGGGCCAGACTTAAACTGTGTTTTGGGGCTCAGGCGGGAGGGGCCCGCCATAGTCTTCTTCACTTGATATCCTGAATATAGAATCACTGAAACAGAACAGAGGATAAATGTCTTTCCGCTTAAAAAACCCAACACAGAGTGACCCGTCTCAATGTTTTCTTTTGATAAATGCTTTTGTTTCACCGCGGCATTTATGCTGAGATCATTTTTCAGACATACCGTTTGCTTCCCCAGGCTTTCTTACAAGATTCAGCAAAATATTTGTTTCTTAACTGCGCTTCCAAAATCTAATTTTCATGGAAAACTTCCAATCGTAGATAATTAGCACTACCGGTGCCAAGTGTGGCTAGCTAGTGGATCAATACTTGGTAAAACACTTTGCTGATTATTTGATAGCAGAAATAATCATGGCTTCCAAGGTACTCCTCTCAAATCATACAATAAAAAGATATCTATAAAGATATCTAGCATCATTTCTGAGACAGACTAATTCTGTAATAAGTGATCTTGAGTATTTTTCATTTTCAAGCTACTGAATTTTCACAATTATCTGAACTAGAACTTGGTATGTGAGTTCATCCCCAACATTGCTACAAACTCACTATGTATCTTTGGGAAAATTACAAAATTTTGCTGATCCAGTTACCCATCTGTAAAATAAGGGCATTAATACTTTCTTTCTCCCATCCTTTATCTTGCCAAGATAGATTGTAAGCTCGGTGGAGCAAAAAACATCTCCATGTGTACACGCAGGATCTAGAACAATGGGACGCCTGTTTTAGTTGCAAAACGCTGCCAGTTCCCAAACTGAGGGTCAGGACCGTGAAGTGGGTCGCAAACCTATTTTAATGGAGTCACAAGGGTTAGACTTGCAGAAGCCCAGGTCCAAAGCCCAAGTGGCCAAGAAAATCAGCTCTGGTTGGTGAAGTTCAGGTTACAGGCTCTCTATCTGAGGTTGATGCCCTCGGAAGAGCTGTCCCATCCATAGGAGAGTTTGGGGCAGTCACTCCCGGCCCTGTACTTTGGGGGAGCACAGTGGTGACCACCCCAACCATCAAGTGGACAGGGCCAGTCCTCCATATTATCTTACCCCACTGAGACCAGGGTTGCCTTCAAGATTACCTGGGGGGTAGTTGTCTGGGGCTAATTGCAGGGGTCAGGTCCCCCTGCACGCACTATAGTGGTGGGGGACACAGGAAGCAGAGTGATGCTCCACTGCCATCTTCCAGCTAGGTCACTCTAATTCACCATGGTGATGGCTGGTGGCCACTCAGTTCCCCCAAGCAATGCTTCCCCTGAGCTTTGGAGGGAGTGGGCCAGGGCTAGGGCCCTCTGCTTTCTGTCACTGTGGTGTAGAACAACCCAGTTGGGACATGGCAAAAAAGTGGAGCAGGCTGCTGGGTTGCTCTGCTTCCTGTGGCTCCTGCTGCCGAGGTGAGTGCGCTGGGACACCACCCCTGCTGCCCCACATCAGGCCCTCCAGGTTGTATCTCTTGGGGGAGGGAGCTTTGGGGAATGGGTGCAATGGAGGTGGGAGGGGAGGGAGCAGGAAAGAAGTGGGACGGGGATGAAGCAAGGGCAGGGCTTGGGGGAAGAGAAGGAGTGGAAGTGGGGCAGGGTCAGAGCAGGGATGGGACCTGGAATGGGTGCTGTTACCTCAGGCCCTCTTAGGAACACTTAAGTCCTAACCCTGGGGCTTGGGCTTTGGCCTCAGGAAAGTGGGGTCAGGAGTTTGGCTTTGCTTCTCTCCCCCCCAAGTGTGGGACAGTGGGGCTTAGGCAGGCACAAGGTTTGGTTTACCTTGCTGGAGTTGTGTAGTAATTTTTGCTGTCAGAATGAGTTGCGGGGAAGTATAAGAACCCCAGCCCTAGGCATAACCTGGAATTGTTTTTCATAGCTCACTGAGTAGCTTAGACAGGTTTCTTATGAAAATAAGACACATTATAAGTAATATGTGCTACTAAACATAGCATGGCCAATAATAGAACAGAACGATGGGCAAAATTAGCCTACCCGGGAGGTTTCAGAAAGCATGGCTTTTCCAATGTTCAACATTTGTGACAGGTTTGTAAATACTACAGGTACATTTTTGCCAACTATGTTCTGGAATTAAGGTGTCAGGCGCCCTAGCAGAAATATTCTGAATGCTTTAAATATCCCAAGGCTTAAAATAATTTGCTTTATTTTAAGAAGGAACCAAACATGAAAGGGCAGAGGGGGGATTATCCAAATAAAAAAAAGAAGAGTATACAGCCAGCCATGCAGCTCTATTGCAGAATGTTACAAGATATGCAGGAGTTTTAGGCTAGAAAGCAGACTGGGAATCCAAGTGCTAAATCTATAGACTCTGGGCTTATCTACATGGGGAAATCTGCTAGCATAATTATGTAGGAATAACTATTCCACTATAATTTTACCAATATAAATCCCTCGAATAAAAGTGAAAAATGTTCACTCAGGGACTTATATCAGTATAACTATAGCAAAGTATGCCTGGAAATTTTCCTGTACAGGCATGCCTTCAGACTAACATATCCATCAGAGACAACACTTTTCCTGCCCCCAGATGTAACAACTTCCAGGAAATAAATGGCGGTGATGCAACAATATATAATGTATGCAGAAGACAGACTATTTTAAAAATTAAGCTACTGTGTTCTAAAGTACAACTCTTTCTGTTTGTGGTTTTGCATATTTTTCTTAAAGTAGTTAAGAGACACTGAAGGAAAATGGTCTTTTCATAATTACTTAAACTGAAAGATAATGCCATAAAACATTTTTTGAGGAGTACAGGATCTTTTGAAAAAGGCTTTTCTTTTTGAAAGAATCGTGTCTAGACTGAGGTTTCACTTTCAAAATAACGTTTTTAAAAGAAACACCATGATGCGATTATGTAAATGAAGCATGGGAAATTCAAATCCCGGCTTCAGTTGCAATTTCGATATGTCTAATTTACATCCCTCTTTTGAAAGAGGGATGTAGTTTAGATGTACCCATGGAGATTCCACCAATTTCCTCAGGGAATTTATTCTAGTTCATAACCACTCTCAGAATTAGGGAGCATTTCCTAATGTCCAACCTAAACAGTCCTTTCTGCAATTTAAGGTAATTGCTTCTTGTCCTAACCTCAGAGGTTAAAGGAACTGTTTTTCTCCTTCTTGCAACAACCATTTACATACCAAGACAGATGCCCAAGACAATAACATCAAGGCAGAAGCACAGCTGAAATATAGTTCTTTCTGCTAAAAATCAATATGCTTGGGCCAATTCCTGAACTCTACCACTGAGGCAAGACTATTACTTACTTAAAGATAATGCCATAAAACATTATTTCTTAGAAACCCCTGGAGTCCCATTTATTAACAGACTGCAATTTGGTGTTAAACGAGGTGAAATGCAAATTGTGTGGTGCCCTGATATATTTTGCCACCAGATCACAACATGCAAATGAAATTTTACCCAACCTTATGAATATTATATTCAGGTGGATATAGAGTTTTCAACAGAATCCTTGAGTCTGTGACAAAAACCTACATCAAATAGGAAAACAGAATGCATTTTTAATTCAATTCTATTTTTCCCACTTTGTGCTCTCTCATGTTAATGCATATTTAGAACCCATTTGTGATGTGGATATGTCATTCATTGCCTCCCCAAAATCCCTGAAACACTTTTTGCAGCTCTTTTCATAAAAGGATCCCAGAGTATTCCCCAAAAGGTGAGGAATTAATGCTGGAATTTCAGAACTAGCCTAAAAACGAGGTGCTCAAATCGCAATGAAACTCAGTAGGAGTTAGGTATTTAACTCCCTTAAGCACATTCTGAAATCCCAGCCTGAAGCCTCACAAAAACCTTTGCAAGATAGTATTATCCCAATGTTTAAAATGGGGAAACAGCCAAGGGGAGTTTTAAGTAACTTTCTCCAAAGGTTGCCCAGGAAGTCAGTAGAACCCTGGTTCCTAAATTCCAACCCTATAGCCTAAAACAGGGGTGGACAATACTTTTTGATGGGGACCACTCCCAATATTTTGGTAAGTGGCCAAGGGCCACACTTTTCTATGGAGGGGATGAAGGGTCTGGGACAGAGGTTGTGTTCAAGAAAGGAGCTCGGGGTAGGGCCCTGGGGTGCAGGAGAGAGTGTGATCTTTGAGAAGGAGTTTGGGTGAAGGAGGGGGTTATGATCTGGGGCAGAGGCTTGGGATGCAAACCTCCAGGTGGAGGGATGGTTACAGGGGACGATACTCGATGGGGGGGGGAAGGTAGGAGGAGGTGCAAGGTCTGAGAGGGATTTATGACCTGTGAGGGGGGAAGGGTAGTGACCTGGGTCAGAAGGGGGTGGTGGCCTGGGGCAGGAGTTAGGGGGATGGAGTGGGTGGGGTACCAGAGGCAGGCTTTGGCTGGGAGGTGCTTATTTAGGTGGCTCCTGGCCAGTGCCCCTGCGGGACCCTGAGGCAATTAGCCAATGGGAACCAAGAGATTTTGCTGGGAGGAGGGGCAATGCGTGAAGCACATCCACAGAGAGCAGCCAGCCACTTCAAGCGGTGTGGACTTGCTCTGTAGCTGAGGTCCCAGCAGGGTGGCCTATGGGTCAGATCTGGTGGCTGGATATGGCCCACCAAGCCCGCAGGATGTTCTTACTGCCCCTGGCCTAAAAACTTGAAAATACTACTTTAAGTATATTTTTTCTAGCATGACCAGTGCAGGATATGACCAAGCTATGACCAAGAATACTGTCCTTCATATATGGTAGGCAAGAATGTACAATCATTTATTCAGGAAGAGAGCTCCGGAATACTCCAGGCCTTTCTCACCTTAAGCTCAGATGAATGGAATGTGCTCTACAATGGTGGAAAAATTAAAACACATTAAAAGAGCTCAAAATCAAATCCAAATGTTTTGTTTTGGGTTCAACAAAATGTTTTATTCAATTCAACATAATTTTTTCAAATTTTTAAATCTTCCAAAATTTTTGAAAAATTTTAAATTGTGAGCTGACAATCTCCCTCATACAGGCAGTCCCCAACTTACGCGGATCTGACTAGTGTGCTCCCCCCCCCCCCTAGCAGACCAGGCTTTTGTTTTGGACTCTGGGGCAGAGCAGCTGGGGCCCTGCCGATTGGTCCTGCAGCACCGCTCTGGGCACTACTGGACGAACCCGGCAGCACCCCAGCTGCTCTGGCCCAGGTCCTGATTCAGCCGCTGCTGGTCAGTTTCAGCAGCGGCTGAATCAGGACGCCTGGGGCAGAGCAGATGGGGTGCTGCTGGGTTGGTCCAGTAGCACCGAGCGGCGCTACTGGAGCAACCCAGCAGCACCCCAGCTGCTCTGCTCCAGGCGTCCCAAGTCAGCTTCTGCTGAAACTGACCAGCGCTGACTACAGGAAGCCCCAGGCAGAGTTGCTCTGCCCCGGGCTTCCTGGAATCAGCTGCTGATCAGTTTCAGCAGCAGCTGACTTGGGTCTGGGGTTCTTAAGTTGATTCTGTATGTAAGTCAGAACTGGCGGTCAGTTTCAGCAGTGTCTGAATCTGGACGCCAGTTCCGACTTACATACAGATTCAACTTAAGAACAAACCTACAGTCCCTATCTTGTACGTAACCCGGGGACTGCCTGTACTGATTTTTCATACTCAAATGGTTATTCACAGTTTTTCAAGGTTTTCTCTATAGGTGTTTCTAACTCCAGAATTTAATTTCTTCTTTAATCTGCCAGGTCAAACTTACTGACTTTAAAGGCATATGGCTTATGGGATTTTTGTTTGTTTGTTCTTTTAGTTTATCAAAGATGGGGGCAGTTAAGATGACAGGTCTCTGGTTTCCTTGTTTGTCCTTATTTCCCTTTTTATAGATAGGCACCATATTTGCCCTTTTCCAGTCTTCTGGAATCTCTCCCATCTTCCATGACTTTTCAAAGATGATAGCTAATGGCTCAGACACTTCCTCAATCTGTTCCTTGTGAGGATGAATTTCTTATCAGATTCTGGTGACTTAATGCAACTTTTTTTTAACTTGTTCTTTTCCTATTTTAATTTCTGAACCTACCTTTTTTCTCTATTATTCACTGTGTGTGTGTCTACCCTGCAGCACTTAACTCGAAATAAGCTATGCAAATTGAGCTATGTCAATTTCGTATTTTATTTGGAATAGGGAGCGTCTACACAGCACTTATTTTGAAATAGCGCATTCTTCCTCTGACTTCCCCTATTCCTCGTACAATGAGGGTTACAGGAGTTAGAGTAAGACTGAGTTATTTCAGAATAGTGTTGCAGAGTAGATATATTCTATGTTAGGCATCTGTTACTGTAAAATGTTTTCTTGTTACCCTTTAATGTCTCTAGCAAGACTGAGCTCATTTTGTACCTTTGATTTTCCAATTTTGTCCCTACATACTGGTGTTATTTGTTTATATTCCTCCTTTGTACTTAGACCTAGTTTTCACCCTTTATAGGACTCCTTTTGGATTTTTAGATCATTCAAGATATCCTGGTGAAGCCAGAGTGGTCTCTTGCCATACTTCCTGTCTTTTCTAGACAGTCTAATAGTGTACTCTTGAGCACTTAAAAATGTCCCTTTGAAAACCAGCCAACTGTCTTTAGTTGTTTTTCCTTTTAGCCTTGTTTCCCATGGGACCATACTTAACAGCTCCCTGAGTTTGCTAAAGGCAGAGTTCTTGAAATTCACTGTCTTTATATTTCAGTTCTCCCTTCTACCATTCCTTAGAATCATGAACTTAATCATTTCATGATCATTTTCACCCAGGCTGCCTTCCACTTTGAAATTCTCAACCAGTTTCTGAGGACCCAATTTTGCAGCCTGGTGCAGAACTCTCCTTTGGCTCCTTTTGGTTACAGTGTATACTTTTTGCATGTTAAATTTTTGCTTATGAGGAGCAGAGGTAAAATACATGCTAAATGCACACATAGTAAAGGATTCACATTAAGAAGGATGTGATACAATTATTCAGTTAATAATGTTTGATATTTAGCAGCCACTCAATTATTTCTAGTCCTTCCATTTTTACTAGACTGGTAAAATAAATTACATGATCTTGCCGTAAGTTTAACAGTGTAATTCACTGAAGAGTATCGGAACCGCAGAACAGATAAGCATTTCAGAGATTTTTTTCCCCCAACATTCTAGGGCACACAATACATGAGACTTGTTTAATATATGTATCTTTCAGACGACTTTGAGCACCTTTTGAAGTTATAAAGTTTCTTATACATCCAAAAAAATCATATTTAGGGCAAGAAATTCTTGAGTAGACTATTAATACACAGTTTTCTTCATTTAAAATACATTATGTTCCCAAAAAATTGGAAAAAATGCCTCACCTATGCTCACTAAACTAAGAGTTACTTGTAATCAGACTTACATAAGAGATAACAATCAACAAATGTATACTGACACCATTAACAGAAGAGATTAGGGAATGAGAGCAAAGAAAAACTCTCCTCCCTTTACATACACGCACACAAACAAACATTTTCTATAATAAAAATATCATTAAACAATGTATGAAAACAAAGTGAAAGGGATAAGATAAAAATGTCAACCTGAAATTTCATTATGTGAATTATTAAAATACGGAGTACATGGCTCGGATACATAAACTTCTATAGTTCTTTCTTAAGAACGTAATTTGGAATAGGGGAGAGGATTATTTAATCATATAGCCCCTTCCCCTAGCAAAACAGTGTTTTTGTTTGATACAAACAACAGCCTCTCTTACAAACACAGGAAAAAGAGGTTTCTCCTTTTAAGCTATGTTTATTTCTGAATTTCAGGTGCAGACCCTCATAGATTAAATGTTGCTTGGTTTAGAAACTCATCCATTCTACTCTGTTCTACGGGGGAAAGTGCTTTAACAAGACACTTCCTACCATCTGGAACATCAAAAACCAAGAAAAATTCACTGCTGCTTATGTAAGCAAGATTTTCTGAAGTCACTAGGAATCAGGCTACATTTCAAGAGATACACTGCTTACTGTGTCAGAAAATACAAACATTGCAGGTTTGCAAAGCTAAGAAAAGAAAAAGAAAAGAAAAAGAAAAGAAAAAGAAAAGAAAAGAGCCTGGAGAATTTAACTATTATTTTTATACTATGCAGATATGTAATCAAAGTGTTCTGGAACAAAAGAATATATATTTAAAAGTGTCTTTAATTCCATTCCTCTTCAACAAACTACTGAAGCAAGCGCTGAATTTACCAACGGATATTTTGCTGAATCAAGGCCTTAATTCAGAAGTTGAGTATGTGAGCTAGATCTTGAGCTAGTGCCAACTAGTGTAGCTCTCCTGAAGTCTCTAGTGCAGTGCTGATTTACAGCAACTGTGGATCTGGACCAGTATTTATAAATGCATACAGAATTATGCTGAAAATATGCTTAAATATATGAATGAGTTTATATGCTATATCTTAAACTAGGCCTCCAAGAAAAAGAATAGGGAAGTTTGCTTAATGTGAATGGATTGGATTTGCCAAAAAATGACTTTTTATTCAGTCATGTGATCAGCTAGAAGAAAGTTAGACAGAGTCAATGGATAAGTCAAAGTCCAGCGAATGCTATTACTGAATCCTGAAAGAACAAGAATGATACTGCATCCATTTGCTTACTGCCATGATTTCAGAAATTTTAATTACACAAAAACAGCTAGTAACATCAGTGACTGAACGCTGCAGATTACCTTGATTGTTCTGTCATTATCTCTAATCATCTGCTTCTTCTCATCTTCAAACTTTTGTACGACATCCTGGAGCCGCCTTTCTGCAGCAAGCTGCTGCCGGCTGCTCTCCTCTGTCAGAGAGGAAATGGTTGTCTTAAGTTCAGCTACAATCTAAAAAGAAAACAGAATGCTAAAACTCCTTCAATGAGAGGTATGTATTTTGCATGTATTTATACTTGACACAAGAATGGAGTTGGCAAACTTCACTGTGCAAACTAAATATTTTAAATTAACATTACACACTGGCAAGCACGAAATTCCACTTAGATAAAAGGAATATAATGTGAATGGCATAAAGCTGCTGAACACAAAATATTTGGAAGAGTTTTCCACTATAACATTCCATAATATTTACTCATCAGGACAAAGCACATCTGTGATCTCAAATATATAAAAAGTTTCCAGTTTTCCATTTTACTGAAATGACTCTGGATTTTTTTTAGCTAGCCTTCAGAACTTCCTGCACTATAGCTCTTTGTCTGTATGAAAGCATCACAGTTTGATACTATAGATAAGAAAAGTTGTACTTCATATGCTTAACTGAAATATTAAATTTGACAGAACATTCCTGTGTCATTGAGAGGAGTGTATTTTTTAACAATAAATTTGAAATCTGGTTCAATGCCCAAGGACTTTTTACATGTAACAGCAATTATTTGTTGACTGTCTGAAATGTAGTTGTTTTACCCTTTTTATCACCACAGAAAGCGATATTAAACCACACACCCCGGGCATATATTATAGAATGGTATGGTATACTTAGACCCAAGTGTCTTGCAACTGCTGATATATTGCTCTATTACAGTGGTCTCCAATCTTTTTAACCACAAGATAATTTTTTCAATTTGGGTGTGTCTAGACTACAGAGTTTTGTCGACAAAAATGGACTTTTGTCGACAAAACTATACCTGCGTCTACACTACCGCTGAGTTCTGTCGACATAACATCGACAGAACTCAGCAGTTTTGTCGACGCTGGTAAACCTCATTTTACGAGGCATAATGCCTTCTGTCGACAGAGTTCTGTCGACAGAAGGTATTATTGCATGTAGGGTTGCATCTAGACTACAGGGTTTTGTCGACAAAGCAGCTTGCTTTGTCGACAGAACTGAATGTAGTCTAGACGCTCTTTGTCGACAGAAGCTTTGTCGACAGTATCTGTTGAAAAAACTTCTGTCGACAAAACCCTGTAGTCTAGACGTACCCTTTAAGCGCAATGTAAGATCTACCTCAAACCCAAATACCTTTGCCCCACTTTCTTCAACTACTTCTTTGAGGCCCTGCCCCAGCGCCACCCCTTCTCTGAGGCTTCCCCTTGTTCACTCCATTCCCCTTTCTTTCCCATTCTCATGTGCTTTCACCAGTTGGGGTAGGGAGTAGGGGTGCAAGCTCTGGTCTTGGACCAAGGAGTTTGGAGTGTGGGAGGGGCTCTGGGCTTAGCCCTGGGTGCGGGTTTGGAGTCCAGGACAGGTTTCAGGGTGCAAGCTCTGGGAAAGAGTTTGGGTGCAGGGGGACTCATGTCTGGGACAGGAGGTTGGGTGCAGGAGGAGGTTCAGGGCTAGGAAAGGGGTTCAAGAAGCAGGCTCTAGCTGGACACCATTTAACTGAGATGGCTTCCGGGTGGTGGAGCAGTGGGGTTAAGGCAGGCTTACTCCTGCCCTGGCCCTGCACCACTCCTGAAAGCAGCTGGCATGTACAGCAATGGCTCCATGGAGCCATGTGCTGCCCCTCATCTACAGGCACTGAGCCCACAGCTTCTACTGGTCACTGTTCCCCGTTATCAATCAATGGGAGCTGCAGGAGTGGTGTCTGCAGGCAAGGACAGCATGTGGAGCCCCCCTGCTCTGCCTTTCTCAGGGGCTGCAGAGACATGCCAGCCACTTCCAGGAGCAGCAATTACCACGGGGATAATTACTCCAGCCACAGCAGGTTAGGCATTTTAGAACTCACTACTCAAAGAATTAAATTTAAGTGTAAGAGACAAATGAAAATTATGAAATTCACAGACCAGTCAAAAACAATACACTTTGCGAGCAGTAACAGAAGTAACAACAGCTCCCCATATATGTGTTGGATCAGGTGCTGAGAGTGAAGGACAGTGTGTGTTTGTGAGAATGACAGACACACACACACCCTCTGTGAGTGACAGATTTTCATTGCCAAGCCCCCTCCATCCCCTTTTCTCTGGGTGGAGAGAGGATACAGAGGTCGGGGGAGGAGAGGCACTCTGACATCAGTGTCCCTCTCTCATCCCCCTCCACATCTTGCACAGCAAGCAGGAGGCTCCCAAGGGTGCAGCAGCAAGGCAGAAGGCAAGAGCAGCATTTCGGTGGGTGGAGGGTCAACTGAAGTGCCAGTGCTTGATAGCTTCTGGCCAAACCAGTTGGGATCACCTGTCAGAGGCTCCAAGATCTACCAGTAGATCCCAATCTACTGGTTGGTGATGCTCTGTTAGGACCATAGTGTGCAGTCCTGCAAACACATAAATATATGACTAGCTCAGTGATGACAACTTTGCTACTCAGACATGTCATTGTTTGCAGGACGGGGCCCCTAGACTGTAAAGAGATAAAACTATTTAAGACCATAATATTTAATTTTGGGGGGGGGGGAGGGGAAGGGAGGATTTCAGATGTACAGTTGATATGAGATAAATAATGTTAGAAAATATTTTTTTTAAAGAAAAAAATGTAGACTGATGTGGGAAGGATAAAAGAAAATAATTTTTAAAACTAATGTATTATTAATTCATTTCCCTACAGTTGTCTAATCATTAAACTCTAATGGATAAAAACCAGAAAGTAAGACAAACTATAAATAAAAAGTGAAAATGTTCCTGCCAGTTTCAGTGAAAGCTATCAGAAATACAAAAATACACAAATGACATAAATTGCAAAATTAACACTTAGTTAATAATCTAAATTGATATCAGTATCCAGTTTCACATGGACAGTATCCCATTGAACTTTCATTTAACTGACAATTGGTTAGACTTAATGCTTTCATGTACTAGTCATGAATAAAAGAAAGTTTCTACTGATAATTTTTAAGGGGCAAACTAATTTCCCATGAAAACATAAGGGCATGGATATTAATTAGAGGAATCTCTAAGTCCTGAAGCTCCACGAGTAGAGAACATTACCAGGTATAAAATCACTAATTTTTGTAAAATATAAATATATATTAAGAGAAAGGCTATATCAAGAATGATAAATGACCAAAAATGTTCTCTTTTTTATGGAAAACTGAGTTTTACATTAGTTGGGAATAATAAAGCTTCTGAAGTAAGAAAGAAATTATCTTTATAAAGGGGGAAAAAAGATTATAAGTGCCCCAGATGATATGAAGCAATATAAGAATCTACATAAGAACTTGCCATCAAGTTCTTTAGAAGTGTTCAGAACTATGTTTATTTTCAAGTCACAGTTTCCTACCAGTATAACCAACGGACACAAACGTAGAGCTAATTTGAGCAGATGCAAATCTAATGAAAGTCAGTAGGCTGAACTGATCAGCCATGTAAATGGTAGTCTAGATAAGAAAACTTGCACCAAGCTAGCATTTACTGGGTATGTAAAATGGAAGTATAAGAGGGTGGTAAAAATGTCAATTGCACACAGTTGACAGAAAATTCCAAATATGTAAAAGTTACATTACTTTGCCATTTACAACCAGTGAGTTGTAATATCACTATGTATCAGCTGAATTTTGTCCATTTTATTTAGGGAAACAAAAATAAAGTTGTTGGTTAAAGTTGGTTAAAGTGTAGCAGCAGGAGAGGAAAGCACTGACATATTGGATAGGCTTCCTCTATTAGAATTGTACTGAGGTTAAGAACCTGGAGATACATAAACATTTTAAGAAAATCTGAACACAAATTGACAGACTAGAAACAGCTCTGGGCAGTAATTCTCAGAAAAAAAAATCTAATTGTTTATTTTGTATCAACTTCAGAGAGAGCTTCCTGGAATATCATCTGTGTGGGTGTTAAAAGCGAATATTCCAAGAGGCCACATCGAGTAAGATTAGGCTGATGTTGTCAGCAACATAACTACATAGAAAATTACAAATGGCCTATTATTAATATTAAATTACAAAATTATATTCAAACAACAGTAAAGGTCTGATCCAAATCCACAAAAGTAAAGAAATTCAGAATGAAACCCCATCTTTAATTCACACATTGTGCCAAATAACTCTAGAATACAATGTATGGTCTGTAAAATCACCCACGGTTTAAAAACCCCTTACAATGGTTGTCATAGAATGATTAAAAGGAGAAATGTAAAAGATTGATTAGGTCATCTAGTCCATTTCCCTGTAAATAAAGGGCATTTCTTATAGTATATGTTAATGCAATGTCCAGTTTCATTAAATTGGTCTCCAACCACTTATTTTGGGAGCCTACTATATATTCTAACAAATTTCATTACTATGAAGTTTGTCCTGATCTTCAGTTTAAATTTTCATTATATTAGTTTCACTGTTTTATTCCTTATTACTTGGATAATCCTGTAACATCCTAAGCTATTTCTGTCTCTCCTCAATGTTTATACCTTTCATATATTCAGAACTGTTTAGATATCTCCCACCTGCCATAGACATAGCAGGGTATTACAGAGTTAGCAGCTAATGGAACTTAAACCTTAAGCCTGAATGTCTTTATCTTTATGTTGAACTTTCTGGATTATATCAAGCTATTTTTGAGGTTTGTTTTCCTTCATGGTGACACAACAAATGCAAGAGGATTTTATAAAAAACGCTCTCAGGAAAATGTTTTAAGTGGACATTCTAATCAGTCATTGCACTTTCATGCAAATGCATACTCAGAAAATAAACATTTAAGACTGGTATAGAAATGTGTATTATTTACCTATACATAACCACATGGGGGCCAACAGACTTACCAAGCCTCTGGGTAACATAGGAAGGGCGGCTTTGCGCTCCCGTAAGGGATGGGGCCTGGAGCATAAGAGGCAGGGTGGGGCAGCCAGTCCTTAGCACTACCCAGAACATGAGTCCCCCCTCCTGCCAGCCCTCAGAATACCCCAGAGCAGTGGTCCCCAACCTTTAGAGGCTGCCGGGCGCCAGGGGGCGTGGCCGTTTGCCTGCCGGGCGCCAGGGGGCGGGCGGCCCCCCCCATAGCCGCGTGCTGGGGGGAGGGGCCCCCCATAGCTGCGTGCTCGGGAGCGGGGCCCCCCTGCAAGCCTACCTGTGAAGATTTGGCCAACTTCTGACTGTATTCCTTTTCAATCTGCTTCAACCTGCTGTTGGCCTGAAATAGACACACACACACACACACACACACAAAAGGAAACCAGATTAGCTCAGATGAAGAACGTGTACAGACACTTTGCCACTGACCTCTATGCTTGGCACCTCATCTACATGCCTATCACTAAGCAGCTGGGATCTGTGCCAATTCCAACGCCCTTTTGTGGCAGCCAGAAAACCACAAGGGCTTGTCTTTGATCTAGGGCCAACTATTCATCACTTAAAAGAGAGGAAAAATTGTACCTCTGCTGCCAATTATTAGAAAAACATAAAGGCCTCTATGGATAAAAAAAAAAATAGGGGGAGAGAGAAGTTTGTCAAGATGACTTCATCTCTGTGAGAGGAAAAAAGGGAAGAAAAAAGCCACAAGTTCCAGTGTAGGCTGTGAGGGTTCAGTGTGACATGTATTATATGATTTTATGTGCCAGCTGATGTCTGCAAGTTCCATTTGTCAAATCTCACATTCTTTCTTTTTTAAACTGAATATAAAACCCAAGATGCATCAGAACCATTAAGGCCCTCTTTCATGCACAGTCTTTCCTTCTCCTGGCCTATCTTTCATAGCTCAAAGATGAGGAATAAAACAAAATTGGAAACAAGGCCACTTTGTTTTACTGATATCACAGGTAATTGTGAAGCAGGTGGAGCTGTAATCTGGTGGAAAAAAACCCTCTTAAATTCACTCATAGTTTTTATCAAAACTAAAGACATAATTCTGACATGGTTTGGAGTTTTAAAAACCATTGCTATACTATATCCAATAGACCTATCTCAAAATTTTTCTTTAATCTTCTGTTAATTGTTCTCGTATTCTTTTTTCTAAACTTTGAGGCTAATTGTCTGAGAAAAATATATCTTTCCATAAAAGAGGACTCTCAGCTGAACTTTGAAGCCAGTCTAGGGCAAGAAGCCTTTCAACCACCCTGATATTATGCAAAAAGCACTTTTCACAACAGTAGAGAGGACAGAAAAATCCATCACAAGGCTCTGATGCAGGCAGACCCCAACTGCCCTGTGTGGAACCAGTTGCAAGACTGGGCTTTATGGCTCCAAATCTTGCAAATGCGTATGTATATATCTTCCCTCGAGTGAACTGTCTGATTTACTTCAGTGTGGCTACCCATGCTTAAAGTTGCAGACATGTGCAAGTCTACAAGGCTTGCAAGATCAGAGCCTTAATGAACATACATTAAAACAATACAGACGAATTCTAAATCGATAACATAACACCCATGATCTTCACAAACATATTAAAACTTGTTAGTCCACACCTATCTGAGCTGGACCATCAGTCTGACAAACAGTGACCAAAAAGATTTGAAAAAGAAACTTTAGTAGAAGTCGAGCCTCTATATTCTGTTTACAAAATTAAATTTAAGAATTGATTTAAAATTAACTATTGTATTTCATTTTTTAAAACTAAAGACACCACCACAGCTTTAAGAAGGTAGAATCAGCAGCGCACTACACCCCTTACCAGCTCATTCACTACTTATCTTCAAATGCAACAGCTAACCCCACATTTTTACATACATATTGCAGCCTAAACTTTCTGAGGTGCTGAGCACTCAGAGCTCTCACTGAAATCAGTAGAAATGTGAGCCTCAACATCAGGCTCTATGTTTCTCCAGTTGGGCACCTAAAATGAAGGCACCCAAAATAGTGGGCACTGGGAAGTGTAGCCTTCAACTTTTATACATAGTTCTGTCCCATTTTACAGATCTGACATTATAGCAACCTAAGCTTTAAAGCACAGGCACTGCAGCCTGTGCTACATAATATGAATTTTAGCAAGTAATATCACCGTGGTCAATGAAACTGAATTTTATTTAACTTATGGAGACACATTGGGAACTCCACTTCCAATATTGTATGTTGCTCCAGACTTATAAGACACAGGACCTGTGTCCAAACTTATCTGAGATCTTTGACTATGTGGCTTTGTAGCCTAGGAAGTAAGCCTTGCCAACACATGGTATTTGGCAGCGCAAAAGTGCTTTTACTTAGGCTTTATGCCGGGGAAGCATTTTACTACAAAGTGCCTTTATATAATGATATGTAGGAAATACAGTTTAGGATTTAAATTAAATTTATCTTGACAAACAAGGAGACTAAAATGGAATGGTGAAAACAATTATCAGTTTTCAAGTTTTAAAACTGGGTACAACTGTCATAACAGGCCAATTCTACCATATACTATATGAAACATAAGCTGCTTCCCTATTACTTTTAGCATACTTCCTCACTTGCAGGTTATGCGTATTTCAGAAACAATGATGAAAAAGAATCAAACTGGATAGCAACCCTTTGGAAGGTCAGACAGTAATATCTAACTTGACAGTAATGTGCAGCAGGATCAATACAGTTAATGAAGTTTTTCATGTGCTTTTTGTTACTTCTGTAATTCACATCAGGCTGAAACATCAGTTATGATGTGCATTTTTCTAGTAAAAGGGCTTACATTCAATAAGCCACAGTAATTTTTGTTTAGTCTCACATGTTTTAAGACAAACTTTAGTTAAAAATGGTTTTATTATGAAAATGTTACATGCACTTAGTTTATACTACAGAGTAGAATCTTACAGTTTTACGACTTTAAAAAGCAACCATAATTTTGTAACAAGTTTTCATACAGCTATCATCTATACTACTTATATCAAAACTAAAGATGGTAAATAAAACTGCACTGACTTCAATGGAACATTGAGTACCAACAATATAATTGCATTAGACTCACAGCTTATACGAGGTCTGAAATAATGGATATTATGTTAATGAAGACTGAATTTTATTTTCTTCTTTTCATGGAACACAATAGTACCATTAAAAATAAAGACATTTTAACAAAGCAAATAATTATGGAAACGCGCGAGAAAATTCTGAAAAATATTGTGTTACCAAAAAAATCTCATCTATTTTTCAGTAATCATAGGGTTGGAAGAGACCTCAAGAGGTCATCAAGCTAAAAGCAGGACCAATCCCAACTAAATCATCACAGTCAGGCCTTTGTCAATCTGGGACTTAAACACCTCTAGGGATGGAGATTCCACCACCTCCCTAGGTAACCCATTCCAGTGCTTCACCACCCTCCTAGTGAAATAGTTTTTCCTAATATCCAACCTAGACTTCCCCTACTGCAGATTGAGATCATTGCTCCTTGTTCTGTCATCAGTCATCACTGAGAACAGCCTTTCTCCATCCTCTTTGGAACCCCTCTTCAAGTAGTTAAAGGGCTGCTATCAAATCTCCCCTCACTCTTCTCTTCTGTGGACTAAATAAACCCAAATCTCTCAGCTGCTCCTTGTAAGTCATGTGCTCCAGCCCCCTAATCATTTCTGTTGCCCTCCGCTGAACACTGTCCAATGAGTCCACATCCTTTCTGCAATGGGGAGAGGGGACCAGAATTGGACACTATACTCCAGATGTGGCCTCACCAGTGCCAAATAAAGGGGAATAATCACCTCTCTAGGTCTGCTGGCCATTCTCTTACTAATGCATCCAGGTATACTGTTAGCTTTCTTAGCTACAAGGACACTGTTGACTCATAGCCAGTTTCTCATCTACTGTAATCCTCATGTCCTTTTCTGCAGAACAGGTGCTTAGTAAGTCGGTCCCCAGCCTGTAGCAGTGCTTGGGATTCTTCCATCCTAAGTGCAGGACTCTGCATTTGTTCTTGTTTAAACTGATCAGATTTGTCCCAATCCTCCAATTTCTCTAGATCACCCTGGACCCTGTCCCCATCCGCCAGCATTTCTCTCTCTCCTAGCTTACTGTCATTCACGAACTTGCTGAGCACATAATCCATCCCTTCATCCAGGTTATCAATAAAGATGTTGAACAAAACCGTCCCTAGAACCAACCCTTGGGGCACTCTGCTTGATACCAACTACCAACCAGACAGTGCTTCAAAATAGATTCTTTGTGGTTTCCCTCCATGATTTTTCCAGGGTCTAAGATGAGGCTGACTGGTCTATAATTCTCCAGATTTTCCTTCCCTTTTGAAAACATGGGTACAATATTTTCCCTTTTCCAAACATCCCGGACTTCCCCAATCAACATGAGTTTAGCAAGATTTTTTTGTGTAAAGAAAAAACAACTTTTAATTATTTCATTCTTCCTGCCTAAGTCACTCAGTGAAACTATGGTCCTGTTTCACCTTCTGGTCAGCGCTGACTAGAGCTAGGTGGACTTTTTCGGCAAATAAATGAGGGTGTGTGAAAGGGAGAATAAAATGAGAGAGAATGACTCGATAGTCTGATAGTTATGGCACCCACCTAAGATGTAAGAGGTCCGAGTTCCTACTCCAATAACAATTTAGTTATGTATAAATGTGGCACAGATACAACAGGATTGACAAAAACTAACTAGACTATCCCATAGTTCAGTAGGTAGGACATTCTTATATAATGTAGGAGACACAAGTTCAAATCCTTCTCCATATTAGGCAAAAGGGGAACAGAACCTGGGTCTTATCCCATTCCAGGTTGGACCCCTAACCACTGGGCAAAAAGTTATAAAGGAGGCCCTCTTCCTGGTAGTTTACGAAACTAGTCCTTTGCGTTCATAAAAACGCCAGGTCAAAAAGAAACATTTTGACCTGACCTGATATGTTCTGCAATTCATCAAAACAGTTAGAAAATTTGTTTTTCGTTTGCTCCAAAAATGAAGCTTTTTGCCTATATTTTGGAATTGTCAGCAAACTGAAAATCCATTAGCTGTCCAACTCTAGTTCTGCTATCATAAACACTACACTATAACTCCTGAATGAGTCAGCAACAGAAGGTTACTTATGTAAGTCAAAGTTTCTATTTATAAACAAGTATCTTGATGAGTACCAGCGAGAAGATAATGACAAGTAGGGTTGGTTCTGGCAAAATATGTCTTTCCAAATGTGGCAGGGTTTCTATGAAATGTTAAGGCTCCTACTTCTGCAAAAAATTTCAAGTTTATGATTTTGTCTTTAACTCATCAGGTTTTGCCTGGCTACTGCAGAACATATGGCATTCAAAATCCCCCACTGGTTGGAAACCTCTACAAAATGTGTGCACAATCAAAAAATAAGGTACACATATGCAATGTGCATAATTAGGGTCATATATTGCCTTGAGGAGTAACAGTAAATTCTAGGGAAAGGTTTTGGATCGGACTACCGCGTCTACGTGCGGCAAGTTAATTCGGGCTACTGGCTTTTTAAAATGGCGACCGGCCGCGAATATGCTAATCAAGCGCAGGATATTTAAAGGGCTCCATTAGCAACTTCAATATCCTTCATTTGCTTCCCTAGTTCGAACTAGGGGGTAAGTGTAAACATACTCTATGGGTTTTTTTCCCTTCACCATTACAGACCTAATGATTCTATTTCTAGGCAAAGAAAATGAGGTGGACAAACACTGGTTTGTTTCTTGATAGAATGGCTATTATAACTCAGTTAATATTTCAGCGGTGGAATAAAGTGCAGAAGCTCACTGCAGAGCTATGTCTGCTTTTTAAAATCTGTTTTCCTCCTCCTTTAAGGTTCTTGTGCTATGCAGCAGGTGACAGTGTTTGGGACTGTCTACACTAGCAGCTTTAGCTTTTTGAGCTCTGAAACTTATCGTCAAAATTGCCAAAAGAGGGATTTACCCTCTGAGCCCAGATGGAATGCTAAGGTTGCTGCCAGGTGGATGTTAATTGAAAACACAGCCAGGCCTTGCTGTTTCAGGTAGAGCAAGGGTGGGCAAGATGGCCTCTGGACACAGTCGCCCTGCTGCTCCCCCACCCCTAGGCCAATCAAGACCTGGAAACAGGGGAGTGCGCAAAGTCCCCTCTCCGACCACGGGCGTGAGGCACCAGAGGGAACTGCCAGCTGTTTTAAAATGGCTGGTGGTACTCTCTAGCCACTGCGTGCATGGCAGGGTAAGGGACTTCGTGTGCTTCCCCCGCCTCCAAGCCTGAGTGGCCTGGGGGCAGAGGGAGCACGTGACGTCTCCTTCTGCTGCAGCGCCTAGATGGAACTGCCACCTGTTTTAAAACAGCTGGCAATTCTCTCTAGGCACTGGGGGCAGGAGGCAATGACTTCACATGCTTCCCCACCCCCAGGCCAATCAGGGCCTGTGGGTGGGGAAGCACAAGAAGTCTCCTGGCCCCACCCCTTCTGCCCAAAGCTCTGCCCCTTCCGGGGTGGCCTGAGATCACTTCAGAAATTTTTGAAGTGGCCCCCTTTTAAAACTCATTGCCCATCCCTGAGGCTGAGGAAATAGTCCAGAAGCACAGTGAAGGGACCAAAGTGAAAAAGTTTCCATTTTGCTAGTTACATAACATGCGGCTGTCCAGTAAGACCTTCCTGACTGAATCAGATCACTGCATGTCAAAGCTGTTTACACATGAAGTTTCCACGCCATGGAGGAGGAGCAATTTCAAGTTCAAGTACCGTAGCTGGCTTTCATCCTATGTTATGGGGTCCGGAAGCAGAAGAATAGTCATCTGCCTGTCCATCAAAAGAGATAGCAAGATGGTGAACCAATGTTGCTTGGGCCACGCTGGTGCTATGAGGATGACTGCTGCCCTGTTCTGCCAAATCTTGAATAGAAGCCCATGGATTAGCGGAAACAGGAGAAATGCAAACTAGAGCTGGTTCGCTCATGAGAGAAGAAAAGTGTCCACTATGGAGCCATGGCTGTGGTTCTGAAATGAGCAGAACCGATTGCACTTTCTGTTGTTCTGAGTCACGAACAGGTTGACCTGGGGATGGCCCCACCTATGGAAAATGGAAGTGGCCACATCTACCCCTATGACGGATACATTCTTGCCTGACGGCATGGAATGAAACTGTGAAGGCAGCTGGGGTCTGACTGGCTTCCATGGGGGAGAGGGGAAATTGGAGTTTGGATCCCCAAGAATTTCAGTGTAGCTCTGGAATCTTTTAAACTGTGCAGGTGAGAATCAGTTTTCTTGCTGAATAAACTATTCACTACCAAATGGATGGCCCTGCACCAGCAGGCCCAATACTTGTAGTTAAGAACTACACCACAATGCCCGTCACTGGTGGAAAGAAGGAATTAAGTGGGTGCTGCGTCAGCAGGGTTCTATATACACTGTCATCGAAATACCACTCTAGGGGATTCCATAGCTGACCTGATGGGTACAATTAGGGAAAATCTTCAGATGGCCATGCATGTGGCATGCGTGTACACTTATTGGAATGCACACGAGCAGGCACTCGAAGAAGAACTAATCACTTTTCAAAAACTAAACTAGCCAAATAATGGTGTCACATAAGTTGATGCTCATTAATTAGCTTGATAGAAGTGTAAGAACATTTTAAACAAGAAAAAGAGAGGAAGGAGGGAGAAAGGGGTGAGAGAAAAAGAAAACTGGCTTCAGGGAAGAAGCCACTGTTCTCTGATGTGCAGCAAAGAATTTAACATCAAAGAGCTAATGTAAATGGGGCCCATTTACTTAAAAAAACCTTCTACCTTCTGGAATATTTCTAGGAGTCTGACAGCATTATGCGTTATACCAAAATTCAACATTGCATAATTTGTCAGATGTCAAGGGAAAATGACTTTAGGATTGGTCAACCCAAACACTTTTTGTTGCTCTTAAGTAAAATAAATACATTATCTGTTTAAATTTTAGAGGTTAGCATATCAGCTCTCGAATTCCTCTCATTTGTATTTCAAACTTTATTTCAGTTGCAAACCCCGGAGAATATATTCTCACAAGTGCTTTAATTATTACAGTATATTATTTTGTATACCAATACACTTCTCTTTTTTACTGCTCTTTCCACCAATCAGATAACATATGGAAAGCAAAGACAGCAGCTCCAGTCCATTCTAATACGTAATTTGTGCTATTAAAGAGACTGTTAAAATTGTTCAATATCCAAAATAATGTTAACAGAGTAATTAGTTAAGTACCAAATGACTTTGAGAGCTCTGAAAGTGAATGACAGACATCCCAAACTGCCAGGCCCTAAATCCTATTAATAGTCCACTTTAATTCCACTTTTGCAGATCTATAAATCCTATGGCATTTTCTTGATATATTTATGGAAGACCCTTCCCCATTCATGTGCTAAACACTTTTCATCAGGAAAAAATAAGAACGAACAGAAAAATATTTGACATTCTACCCATTCTATGAAAAAAAATCCTTTCTGAAGCTACAGTTCACATTTAGTGGGAGCCAACTAAAAACAACAAACAACAACAAAAATCCCAACTAGTGCAATTTGTGAAAACTCAACTTCCTCTACTGGATTTTTTCCAATGCTTTATACCGGAAGAGTCTATTTGACTCAACAGAGTATTTCTAACCATTATGCAATTAGAGGGGAGAAAATAGACATTTAACCTTTTTCCTAATGTTCATGAATTACACACTTCTACCGCAGTCCAAATGCTTAGGTACACAAAACAAAGTTAATGTGGTCACCGAATTCAAATACTGGGACACATTTATTATAGACCAATCACCCAAAATTAAATACTGTATTGCTAAAATGAGGATATTTTGCTTTTCCTCCACTTTTTTAGGATATCTAAAGAATCCTTCATCACAAATCATCATTTTATAGACCATTCTCAGTCTTGAATATGAGTAGTAAATAGTGTCCTCGCCTATAGACAACCCCCTAACCTCAAACAAATTCTTTCCAGTAACCACACAACACACCTCCATTATAATCATCCAGGAACCCACCCTGCAATCAACTCTGTTGCCAACTCTGTCCACACATCTATACAAGCAATATCATCCCAGGACCTAACCACATCAACCACCACATTAGAGGCTCATTTAACTGCACGTCCACTAATGTGATCTATGCCATCAAATGCCAACAATGCCCCTCTGCCAAGTATATTAGCCAAACTGGACAGTCTCTATGGGAAAGAATTAATGGACACAAATCAGATATCCGAAAAGGCAACACACACAAACCTGTTGGGGAACATTTTAACTTGCCCGAGCACTCATTCATGGATTGCAAAGTTACAGTATTGATTCAGGTCAATTCCACAAGCCAACTACACAGGGTAGGGTTGGAACTTAACTTCATTTACAGGTTTGATTCCTATCACAAAGGTATGAATAAAGACATTGGCTGGATGGCCTGCTACATTCCACATCCTAACGACATAACAAACAAACAAACAATGGCTACTTAAGAACAATTAGTACCTTCTCTATCAGCTTCATGTAACATGGACACTGACTATTTCTTTCCCCCTTTTATTTTCCTTCTCTCCCCTCATCCCCTATTTATTTAGAAACTGAACCTTTAATAACTCCATCTGAAGAAGTGAGTTGTGCCTACAAAAGGTCATGATACCATCTACATGTTTTGTTAGTCTCTATGGTGCAGCAAGACTATTTGTTGTTTTTAAGTTTTCCCATATACATCCTTGTAAACTTCTAATAATTTCCTTTAAACACAGTATAGAACTGAACAGTTAGGAGAGGACATTTTTCTAATTTTTCATGAGAACAGAATACAGTCACACAAATCAACAATTCAATCACAATAGCATTAGTTCTTTAGGAAGTTGGCATCCATACAAGTTAATCTTATCACATCTTCATTTACATGAGTTGTCCCATGGACTTAGACCTGTCTCCTTGAATAAGTAAGCTCATCTCATGAATAAGAACTATAGGGCTGGGACTAAGTTTTAAATGAAAAAAAAATGGGATTTTTTTTGGTATGTTCAGAGTTCTGCAAGTTTAATGACAAATTCAATATCATCAGTCTCTGGGCCTCTCTGAATTAATGAAGCTGATCCTGATTCAGTATGACATTGCTTGCTTGTTCACTTACATTATTCAAACATGCCTTCTTCATAATACCTTAAATTAGTCAACTACTGCCATATATTTACTTTACCTAAAAGAACAATACCCAGCATGTGCATATAAGCGCTCTAGTGAGCAAACATCAAATTATCTTTACCTGAATCATTTAAAGACACAATCTTCTACAACTAGATTGTGCCAAAAATGTTATGGTGGTGCTTTGTGCATTATGCAATACTATCCCTTGCTTTCTCCAATATCTTTATAAGATGAATGGTCAGATAAATTCTCTTCTTCCTCACTCTTCAATGGGCAATAATAAATCAGGAACTGCAAGAAAAATACCTTCATTGCCTGTTAGAACTGCACTAGTAAATTCTGAAAAAAAAAACCCAAAACCAGACAATAGCGGGAGTCGAGGGCATGATAACCATTTACAGCTCTGGACATCAGTTCTGCCATAATGGGTGGTAGTACTTTTAAGGTTCCCCAAGGACAGGCTACCAGAATTGCACAGAAAATCTTTCCCCAATGCTTACCAGTGAAAGGGCTCTCTGGTTTCTCCCCTACAAGACGGACAGGTTTAAAAGCTAGACTACCTAAATAAATGTCCAAGTCCTCCCTACTATATTAAAAGGCAAACCCTTGTGCCTGTTGCAGTTTATGGCTTCTTCCCCAGATCTTTAGTCACTAATTCACAGGATAAGCCTGTTAACATATCAAGGACATTAGCAACCGAGAGCATGGGATGCTGTGACAACATGTAAAATATAGCAAAACAGTGTATGGAACTGGGATCAGGTATGGAAGGGAAGGATTATTATATTTATTTGTAAGAGTTGGGTGTTGGCTTTCATTGAATAAACTGTGAGAATAAGAGGCTAAACTGGATGTCTATTTGAAGTCACTGATGCCTATCTTAACTTACAGTAAAAGTATAGTATTTTTTAGAGTTTTCTTAACTTTAGTCATCTCCTGTTGTAGTCTGTCTGGTAGAAGGTATATTACAGAAAGGTATGTTTTCTATTTAAAAGTTTGAAAACATTTTGGTATGTAACCTATCACTTAAATCAGTCTCTAAACCAGATGAACAGAGGATAGCTAATGTAACACCAATGTTTAAAAAAAGCTGCAGGGACAATCTTGGCAATTCCAGGCTAACACACTAATTTCACTACCAGGCAAAATGGTTGAAGCTATAATACAGAACAGAATCATCAGACACATAAATCAACATGATACATTGAGGAAGAGTCACCATGGTATTTATAAAAGTAAATCATGCCTCACTAATCTATTAGAATTCTTTGAGGGAGTCACAAAAGCATGTGGACAGACATGATCCAGGTGGTATAATGCACTTGGACTTTCAGAAAGCCTTTCATGAGGTTCCACATCAAAGGATATTAAGCAAAGTAAATAGCCATGGGCTAAGAGAAAAGGTCCTCACATGGATTAGTAACTGGTTAAAAGATAAGAAGCAAAGGCCAGGAAAAATGATCAGTTTTCACTATAGAGAGCGCTAAATAGCTGAGTCCTCCAGGGATCTGAACGGGGCCCTAAGCTGTTCAACATTCAAAAATGACCTGAAAAAGAGGTGGAACATTAGAGTGGCAAAATCTTCAGATGACATAAACATTACTGAAAATAGTTACGTCTAAAGTTGACTGTGAAGAATTACAAAGGGATCTCACAAAACTGGGCAACTGGACAACAAAATTGCAGATGAAATTCAATGTGATAAGTGCAAAGTAATGAACAATGGAAAAACATAATCCCAACTACACATGCAAATTGAAGGAGTCTATATTATATGTTACCACTCTGGGAAGAGATCTTGGAGTCACTCTGCATAGTTCACTGAAATCATCTGCTGAAAGCACAGCAGTAGTAAAAAAAACTGTCAATGTTAGGAACCACTGAAAAGGGTTTAGATAATAAAACAGAAAATACAATCATGCCACCACAGAAATCCATGGTATGTCCACATTTTGAATACTGAATGCATTTCTGCATTTCCCATCTACAAACAATAGATATATTAGAATTGAAAAAGGTACAGAGAAGGGAAACAAAAATGATAAGGGGCAGAACAAGTTTGATATAAGCAGACAGTAAAAAAAATTTAAAAAAAGACTAATCAGCTTAGAAAAGAGACAGCTAAGGGGGGATATGATAAAGGTCTATAAAACCATCAATGTTATGGAGAAAGTGGATATGGAAGTAGTATTTTCCCCTTCCCATAGCAAAATAACCAGGGTCATATAATGAAATTAATAGGTACAACACCAGGTTTAAAACCAACATAAAGAAGTACTTAACACAAAGCAGTCACAACCTATGGAAATTGTTGGCAAGTGATGATGTGAAGGCCAAAAGTATAACTGGGTTCAAAAAACAAATTAGGTAAGTTCCTGAAGGGCAGGTCCATCAGTGGCTATTAGACAAAATGGTTAGGGATAAAACTGCATGTTCGGGGTGTCCCTAAACCTCCAATATGCCAGAAGCTGTAACTGGATGACAGAGGATGAATCACTTAATAGTTGCCCTGGTCTGCTCATTCCCTTGGAAGCATCTGGTACTGGCCACGGTCAGAAAACAGGATGTGTGGCTAGATGACCACTGGTCTGACCCAGCAGAGCCATTCTTTTGTTCTTATGTTATACTTTGTAACTTAAATAAACACATGCTTTCTGTGCATTCTAGTAGAGCTTCCCAAAATATTATAAGTATCTTTATTAATGCAACGTGTAAGAAAACCTAAATAAAAGAGCCACTGCCAGCTCCACTTATAACACAGATACATTTATAAAGTGAATAAAGTTACTAGTTCAAGTCATTTTCCTAAATACTGCATATTAACACTAGGTAGTAATGTCATTCAAAGAAATGCTATGAAGCCAATCGTTGGCACCCCTAAAAGCTAACCTGGTATGAGCTCTTCAATAGGCAGAATCTGCCAGACTTTGGGGACAAATACTCTGATTAGGTAAGATGCTATTAACACACTGATGTCAATGAAGCTATAACATCAGCTACGGATCTGACTGTTGGTCTTTATCAACATATGGTATACAAGCAAAAGGCTACTGGAGATAGAATGTATTTTCTAGATGAGAGTGACAGACTCTCAATTTCAGTTACACATTAAGGCAATAAAAAGCAACTTGTAACTAGAAGATAATAAAAAACCGAAGTATGTGCCATTCTGAGAGGCGTTATTTCTAATGAAATGAAATGGAATTATAAAAAGAGGGGAGTTGATGTCACAATGTAATAAATACCCATGTAGAAAAGCACTACAGAAACTATGTCTCTGGTTGGGAATCAGAGCCAAAATACCCTAAGCCCATGCTCTGAAATAGCCAATGTTCCTTAGTGAAATTACCTTGGTTTACTTTTAATAGTTTCAGATAAAACAAAAGCCTCAAAAAAAGAAAAGTACAACTTCATGAGCCAGAAAGTATTACAGCACCAATGACTAAACATGTGCAAGTCCAGCCGAATCTCAATTAAAATTAGAATGGAATACATTGCTCAATCATGAAAGCAATTAAAAAAAACACAAACAAGACTTTTGGAGACCAACATTCTCCATGTTTAATTATTTATCTGTGTTCAGTTCTGGAGCTGTAGGTCAGAATTAACTCCTCTGAACTAAATACTAAAAAGAAACTCTTTGGGATTTGTACCTCATTCATTTTCAATCAAACATCCAAATTCATTTCAAATTCACACAAGAACTGCAACAGTTTCACCTAAATCAGATTTTCTACAAGTTAAACACCCCTCCTACACTCAGATGTGATTGTGAAACTACTTTGATCTCTTTTCCCAAATTTATTGCTCTGTGTAATCCATGACAAAATTTAACGTGATTTACTGTATCTCTATATGACAGCCCCAGCAGCTGAGAGAACTTAATATTTTAGCGTAAGAAAAAAAAAACCTTCTGGCACCAAAATATACAAATCATAATTAAGGCACTTTAGTATCATATTACAATGAAACATATGCAGGCTGATCATAAGAACTTCAAAACAATTATAATTCTTTCTCACCCATTTAATAACGATGGTTTTTATTCCATGACATGTTCTGCAGCTGCAAGCAAGTCATTTTGGAACACTTTTGGTTGTTTTTTTTTTTAACATTAAAGACTATGTAGGACTAATAACATCATTTTACCCACTCCCTATTTCCCAACCATCCGCTTCCCATCCACCCACTTCAAAAACAAAGAACTGAAAAATGTCTCAAGTAAATTCCAATGGAATGAATATCAGCGGCAGTAGAGACAATGCATACAATGCTGCACAAATATAAATGTATCGGCAAACAGAGATTCTTTGCATTAGCGTGCATTATTAAATAGAAAACTACGCCTAAAAGAAAACTACAGTGAATAATTTAGATATCCAAAAGAGTATTTACCAAGCAAGAACATACTGCACAAATTCCATATGCTATCCAAAGTCGTTTGTTAAATAACAAATGCACAAAGCCTAACCATTAGTGTGCCTGCTACACTACTATATGGAGCAAAAGCAGCATCCAAGGAGAGCTGCACAGGAGCTAAATGAGTTGGGTGTTCATTGCAAGTATGTTGATCCCAGGAAAGTAGAGATGCAGGATGGTGAGGTAAGACCTTTATTCGACCAATGTGTATTGGTGAATAAGTTGGAAAGCTTGCCTCTTTCTCATCCATCCATCCATTGGTTCAATAAAAGATATCACCTCACCTATCTTCAATGTTTATTGTAGAGGATGTTGGAGAGATATCAACCCAGACTTATTTATACCAGGTAATAAAGATGATGGACTGTCAGATGGTGACATGTGAAAAGAGATGTTGAAGCAAAATCATCAGATTTACGATCAGGTCACTCCAAATAAATAAATAAACAAACCAACTGAAATCTATGTGACTCCATACAAGCAAGAAGTCAACTCACAAGGAACCAGTTATAGGATCTGTCCTCTAAATTACCCTACCACCAGATGGTATTCATTCAAAAATTTTGAAGGAATTTAAGAATGAACTGGCTGAGCTCTTTATAAAAAAAAATGTAATCTTACATTTCAATCAGCTACTACACTGGAGAGTAGCCAATGTTGTCCTTATCTTTATAAAAGCAACTTGGGTGATCCTGGGAATTACAGATCAGTAAACCAGGTAAATTAGGTGAAATAATAAATTAAAGATAGAGAAGAATGGTAAGACACTGTCAAATCACCACATCTGTAGATGAAAACTGCACCTTTCCAAATTCCCAGACTTCTTTGAAGGAGACAACAAAATAGTGAATAAAGGAAAAGTTGCAGAAATAACTGACTTGGACTTTTCAAAAGAATTTGATAAAGTACTTGTAAGAGACTTCAAAGGAAGCCAAATAATCATGGAATGCCAGATGAAATTAGTGTATTAGATCCTGGAAAGGAAAAAAGATACTGGGAAAAGTACATATAAATAGTCATTCTAGAATATGAAATTATTAATTGAAAATCAGCAATGTAATTCATGATTAGAAAGGTCAAGATTTAGATATCAACCCTAATATTTTCTGAACTGAAATGCTTATGAATATACGAAAACGGGTGAAGTTTTGAAATTTCAAATGAGATTTCCAGAAAGGGCACCTTAGGAAGTATGTAAAGATAATGCAAAGAACTGGGAAGAATGTACTTCGTCATCATAATATTAACAAATCAACAAATTTAGATCAGATCTACCTGTTAACAGAGCCCTTCCCCTCAAAACTGAAACAAGTTGTGTAATATGAAATGGAATATATTTAAGCACCTTGAGAGAAATAGCTTTATGATTTTATCGTAGCACCTGTTTAGAAGTAAAGCATAAAATACTGCAATTGTCCTTAACTTAGACTAAATTATACTCTGTTGCTCCATAAATAAATCTTAGGCCTTGTCTACACAACCACTTTCAGAGGCAAAATTTTGTGGGTTAGGAGTGGGGAAATACACCTCCTGACTGACATAACTTGCACTGACAGCACTATATTGGCAGGAGAGCCTCTGCTGCTAACATATCATTGTGGTGTTTTATTTATGGCAGGAGAGCTCTGTCCCGTAGATAAAGAGTAGCTACATGGGACACTCTTATGGCAGTGCAGTTACAGTGGTACAACAATGCCTCTCTAAGGTCTATAGTGTAGACAAAGTGGTGTAGGAAGTGGATCTTTTTGGCTTAAATACTCTCTCATACTTTTGTCATTTAGTCTTACTGGTTTTTTTTCTTGCTTCTACCTTTTTGCTTAGGTAGTTCCATACTTGTTCTAATGATTTCAGTTCTTTAGGATACTAATGGCTTCTTTTTAATTTTGTAAAACTGTCATTCCTAACATATAGTGCCCCAATGCTAGTATTTGGAACAACTCTTCTCACATAAATACCATAACTGTTGGGTGGTCATAATGGCTAAATTCTTGACATGTTCTTGTGTGTATTTTAGAAGCAAGTAAAAAGAGTCTCTCCTTTTTTGCACCACACATGAGAAACAGCCACTATTAATTCAACTTTTTTGGATTTATTGCCATTATTGTTATACCTCCTTGTATTACCCTAAACAAGTGAATGCTTTACACGAATGGAAATGAAATCTTATAATGGTCAATGGTTCCTCATCTAGTACAACTTTTTTGACAACTACCCAGAGAGAATACAATAAAGAACCAGAATATCAGTGTAATTTTCACTCTTATGGTATCACTTGTGAAATTAATTAAAATGTTTTTGTCCTCTTATCTAGATCATTCATGATAATGTTAAATAAAAGCTATCCCTGACACTGATCAGCAGAGTACCCTAACAGACCACTCCTTGTAAATTATTATAATGACACATATCATTCCTCTTCGTTAGTAGCTTTCCAGTCGGTTTTAAATCTGCATGGTAGCATGAAGTACAGGCGAAAAAGGATTTTTTTTTAAAAAGAGAAGAAGGTATTAACAGCACAATCCCACTATGCATGAACAAACTAGACTACTGCTCTGAAATATCTCCAGTAAGTCCTTGGGATAGA
Source organism: Pelodiscus sinensis (assembly GCF_049634645.1). NCBI lineage: Eukaryota > Metazoa > Chordata > Testudines > Trionychidae > Pelodiscus > Pelodiscus sinensis. Next base: position 22,640,009 of record NC_134730.1, on the reverse strand, counting down.
GCCATAAATGTTGTTTAGTCTCACTTGAGTAAAATTCCACGGAGAGATTATTCTCTAATATTTGTCTTGAAGTTTGGTGCAGATTGAAGACTCTTTTCCAAATTGTTTCCCTATGGGATGATGTAATTTCATTTTTAAATTAAACTTTTTTCTCTAGTTCTTATAAGCTTTGGAAAGACACTTTGCAATCAAAGCTCATTTTGGGTAGTATAAATGTGTTAATTCATGAATCACTACACTGATGTGTTGGAATCTCTCTAAGGCCAAATATAAGTAAATATTCATGGATTGTGCAACACAACTAAAGCAAGAAAGTTACTGCTCAGGCAAAAAGAAGGTATGTACCCCTGTCTAAATGGGGCCAAGCGGTGGAAAAGCCTTCTCTTTCAGAGGTGCCCTTATTCCTCATAGAACGAGGTATGCAGAGCTCCCTGAAACAGCATGTTTGTTCTTCCACAAAAAAAAGCAGAAGAGCAAACGTGTTTTCTGGATGTGGCAGAGTTTTTCCAGGATGCCTCCGGTATCCCAGAAAATCCCCGCAGTCTAGCTGTACCCAAAGAGAAAATATCTGCCATTCCACAATTTTTTTCCATCAATGACCCAAAGTTCTTGGAAAAGAACCTTAAAACACAAATACCATTTTGTTTGAACTTTAAAAGGAGAATAGGGAGTTGGTGGGAGGAGCTTCTTTCACTTCAGTGTCCCCCTTTCAAGGATAGAGAGCTGGAGGAGCAGCAGGGGAAGAGGTCTTTGGGAGCTGAAGCAGGAGGGTAGCAGATCATTCATTTCCTGGGATGCCATGCAGGAACAGTAGAAAGTCAACCAAGAAGCAGAAGAGAACATAGGAAGCAGTAGAAGGGGCAGGGTTGGGGATTTTCACTGCCCAGGACTTGCTCAATTGGAGCAAGGGGCTAGCACTAGGAGGCATAAGGGTAAAGGAAGAGTTTTTTCATCTGCTGACACCAAACTACTGTTCTGAAGCATTTTTTTCACTGCAGCTTTTAGGCCAGTCCAGTGGTCATTAGCAGATTTCATGGTCAGCAAACCAAGTTAGCATTCCCTCTTAAGTGAATCATTTAAGATCTGCTGGACCAGGATTCCCTATTGTGGAACTTCTAGTGTCTACCAGAGCAGAATTCATCTCCATTAGATCTTAAAACAACTAAAAGAAAAGGAAATTCCAATGCAAAAAACTTTTGTTAAGGTTGAAATTACATATCTGTTTTGAATATAAAACAATTAGTGCTTTAAAATAGTTCTGAATTTCCTGTATCTCTCAATTTAAACTTACATAAAAACCAAACGTTCGAAAGTATGGATGTTCAATTACATTTCCAGAGCTATCTTAAATCCATCCCATTAACAAGGCATCGTTCACAGTCCACCCTACACATTTTCATTGACCATAAAGGCATACTTTAATCACAGTGTTTATAACACCTATGGCGTTTTTTATGGTCAGACACACTTCACAGAAAAACGTGGATATGCAAATTCTGTATTTGACAAAGGACATATTCCATGATAAAAATGTCTCTTTCCATATACGGGGACAATTTTGCAAGGTGATGAAGGTGCGCAGTATAGAATTATACTGACTTGTGAACCCAATGGTCCAAGTGTCATGAAATACAGAACTAACATTTTAACAAGAGGAAACCATTTGTCTGTGGTGCACATTTCTAAAACTCCACCTGTGAACTGAAGTGCACAGAAAAAGAAGATATTCAAAATGAAGCCAGCATACTGTAGCTGTAAGAACATGCTTAAAGTTCTCACATCACAAAAAGTCCTTACAGTTACAAAATTACAAAACCAGGCCATTACAAAATAGCTAGCAGTCTGCACCCCATGCTTGCCAACACCCTTCTCTGGCCGCTTTTGTGGCCAGAAAGCATGATGACGCCATTGTGTCACCTGACAGGAAAAACTTTTTTTATATATATAAAGAGATTATAAAAACACCAAGAAGAAGATTGAAAGTGGTGATCTCCAGGGATAGAGTTAAATAAGTAGCATCCTAGATGAATTACCATACTTTCAAATGTTTGTGCTTCTTGTATGCTTAACCTTCCCTCTGAATTTCCTGGATATCTAACTTTTATTTAAACTCTACCATTCTTGAAAGAGAATACAAACTCAGAACACCAATAAGTGCCTACATCCTTAACTTCACCTTAACTTAGTTTAGAGTGTATCCTTTCGAAGGTGTATTTCATGATTGTAGCAGATATAAAATACTGGACTTCAGGTGAAAAGAAGAAAAAAATATCCAAACAATTACAGCATTTAAATCAATAAGACTGAATTGTACAGCTTAGGCTGAGTTACATGACACCTCACATTACCAGCTTCACAAACTGAACTTTTTCATAACTATTGGAAATTCAACTTAGAATGGTTGAATGGTGCAAGAACCAAGCAAAAATTTTCTGTTTTTCCTATGGTTTTGTAACAGATGATCATACAGCAAGCATCCTTGAGGGAAAAGTGATAATTCGTGTCTGATTTTAATGAAGACATACATTCCTAACCAAATCTCATGATAGCCATCAAGTAAACAAAAAGTAAGTGTGAATAAGAATACACATTTCACCAGATCCTCAAGATGTATATAACAAACCATCAGTCATCACTGAAGTCTATTTATTTGAGTATTCACAATTGCCCTCTGCACTGTAGTATCTGAATGCCTCACTACTTTCTATGCGTCTACCCTTACAACACCCTTGCAAGGCAGGGATGTAATATTTTCTTTATCTGTAAAAAAGGTCTTACACACAAAGGCCCACATTTTAAAAGGTATTTACTAACGCATTGCTCTCCTCAGCATTGCCAGATCTAAGTGACTTAGACTCCTAGCCCCCATTTTCAAAACTGATTTAGGTTCTTAGGAGCCTAAGATACATTGATTTTCACTGTTCCAGAGTCCCAGACTAACACCTTAACTACCAGACTGATCTCTCTCTCTGTGGCTCTAATCTCATTCTATAATTTTAACCACCGTAAGTGTTAATCAGGACGTATACATAGAGAAACATAGTTCCTCTATAGAATGAAGTAGCAGTGAGAAAGCACTAGAAAAGACCGTCCTTAAGCCTGAATAAATTCTTGATAAAAGGAACCAAAATGTCTATTCTAATCCAGGAATATAGTCACTTGAAATCTCAAAATGGAAATTATTCACATGTAAGAAAAAACCTTCTTAAACTCCACATTATCTTTATTTTTATATGTATCAAAGATATAACTGTTTAATAAGTTATGTTCAGAATTCCAAGGTTGATTCCTTGGAGTATTGTTAGTATGTCTACTGATCTGTTAGGGTCATGCTTTCTGAGTGCTCATTTTCTTTGCCAAGAAAATACCATAGATGAATGTTACAAACAGTTATGTTAGCCAAATTTCACATCTGCACACACTTAGAAATGCAGCTTGCCTCTTTCTTTTAATAATTTCTAGCATACTTGAAAATACATACAAGCTTTGTACAGTGTGTTACACCTGGCTGATTAGTATTTATGCCATAAGTGTTGTTGATACAACCTATAACATCCATCACCCTATTGTTGAAATTAGTCATTAGTGCAGCCCAAACAGCAGTAGTAAGCACCATTAATGTGTTTATTTTTTAAACACTCCATGTCTAATATTTTTCATACGTGGGTGTAACTTTCAATGACAGTCATCACATATTACAATAATATAAGCAACTGACGCATAAAATATGTTAAAGTAGAAGCAAATAAAACCTGTACCTTAAAACTGCGTTTGTTGGGCAGATGGGTTTTTTCTTTTTAAATCAAATCGGTAGAATTAAAATGGCCCATTTCCCAGAAATTACTTATTACAGATATGTTGGTAATCTTTCAGGTTGTTTTACGTATGGATAGCATGAAAATGTAACAATGAATGTAACAATGGATAGCATGAAAATAAATGAACTCACAAGAACATGACAAGCAAGTGACAGTTTCAACTCTCTATGTTAATGTCTTGGATTCCTTGCCAGAGTTATGTCTCACATAACCATTTAGATTCTAACTGCTTTAACACTTTCTGTGCTGAACTGCTATGGTGGTATTGTGCACTGATAAATGGCTACCACTTTTCACTCCAGAGGTGGCTGCATTTCAATGATGAATTAATCCATTATGTATATGGCCAGATTGTGCTTATTATGCAAAGGCCTGTGTTAGAAATGAAGACAAGCTGTGCTGCCCCAGAAAGAGCTACTGAGAAGCTCACCTGCTTCAGTACTCCTTTAGAAAGGAATGGTGTGAGATTCCTGTGGGTTCTTTTTTGCATGGTTACACCTACGCTCTCAGGATAGTACAGGGACAAGGCAAGGGGGAAGTGTGGGCAAGACTAGCAAAGCAAAAACTCATGTGTCCTCCCCTTAACTTGTGCAGCTCTCTAATGATCAACCTAGTCTAATTCCTGCAGTGAGCAGGGCTTTTAGAATCTTGTGGGAAAACAGACCCCTATAACTAAGTGTTCAAGCCTGCAACTCCATTTTTACACCACTGCCTTCAATATTACTACTTGCATGCATAAGGGTTCACAGGATCAGGTTGCAAATTGGCAAGACCATAAAAAATATTAAATCATCTCTTTCCAATTTAATAGACTAAAAGTAAGTTACATAATCAAAATATTTTGGACCATCTTTAGGAAAGAGTAAATATAACAAAACAGCCTCACAACGGGTCTGATTCTGACCAGCCACTTCACAGATGTGCAGAAGCAGAGAGAAGACAGGTTTACTCTTCCTACTACTGTGCTGGCGTTTTACAGACTCAGAGAACCTTGCTACCTCCTAGCATGGCGTGGTCACATGCCTAAAAGGGGAAAGGCGTGGCAAACTGAAAGCAGAGCCATCATCCCCACTCCTTTATAATGATCAGTAAGACTACCAAGCTACAGAGGCAGGAGCAGAGAGAGAGGATGCTGTACCTTTCTCAGAGTTGCTGCAGCAGACAGACAGGAATTCTGGCTGCTTCAAACAAAATTCCTTCTGAAAAACCCAGGCAATGCAAAGCAGCCTATTCAGTGTTTTTAATAGTGTATAGTATAGAATTTCCCTTAAAGAGAACAGGCAGAGAGATGTCTAAGAGAGCTGTGATTTGTCTGGGACAGAGATGACAACAGTTCTAATACATTTGCATTTCTAGTAGTTCACATTTCAGAAAAACACTTCACAGCAGGGTTACATGAATGAAAATAATACCAGCCACAGAGTAAGGTCAGTGGAAAAGTATGGACTTCCCCCCCTTTTTGTTCCATAAGAGGTGACTTGCTTTTTTTCCTGTACAACATGGGTTACACACAGTTTCATCTAGTTGCCCGATAACGACTTTTTCCAGGAAAAACAATATTTTATCCTTCCTATTGATTAATCTGATTTTAAGAGGACATAATTATAAACAGATAGTTGCTTTTAGCTTCACATGTTTAAAATTTCATTTAAAAACTATTCCGGGGCAGCCTCATAGGTATAGCAGCTAAAATGCTCTGATCATGAATTAAATACTACCGAAGTACAATGAAATTAAAACATGAATGTTCTTTCTCTCAGAAGGTAAGACTCTGTATGTGACTATACAATAGAAATATCAAAATATTTACAGGCCTAACAAAGTGAAACACATTTACCTAATTATAGATGGCATAGTAAAAAAAAAATGCAAAATCAGAATTGGGTATAAGGACTTGCTGTGTACAAGCTAGCCCTGCTCTAGGCTAATCAAGTGCCACTATCACTGAATTTAATCAATACAAAGAAACTGGAAAAGCTGGAAACTGGTAAAATCCCCTGATTGTTAAAATTTACCAGCCATATCTGGTTTGAACAGTGACACTCATTAATTCCCAACCTGGCAATTTGCAATACAAAGTTCAATGCACCAGAAGTATCAATTAATCATACATCTACAGGAGGAGCCTGAAGAATAAAGAAAGCAACATCTCTGCTACATGAAAATCATCCTGGTAGCAAGCAACATCAAATTAATCCCACATGTTTCAATACAAGAGATCACATCTGTTCATACTCAGGAGCTGGGTACTATCAATGAAGTTTATTCTCTTAGACCTTTTCCCCCATTTTGCATCAATGTTATTGAGAAAGCAAAAGTGAATGCTTTTTAAGTACATCAGAAGCAGGAAGCCTGCTAAACAACAGGTGGGGGGCCCTGGAGGATTGAGATGCTAAAGGAGCACTCAAAGATGATAAAGTTATTGCAGAGAAACTAAATGATTGTTTTGCTTCAGTCTGCACAGCTGAGGATGTAAGGGAAATTACCAAAACTGAGCCATTCTTTTTAGATGACAATTCTGTGGAGTCATCCCAGATCGAGGTGTCATTAGAGGAGGTTTAGGAACAAGTTAATAAACTTAACAACAAGAAGTCACTGGGACCAGATGGCATTCACCTAAGAGTTTTGAAAGAACGAAGAGGTTACTTACCTTGTAACAGTAGTTCTTCGAGATGTGTTGCTCATGTCCATTCTGATTAGGTGTACGCGTGCCGCGGGCACGGATTACAGAGATTTTTTTCCCTTAGCAGTATCCATAGGGCCAGCAGGGAGCCCCCAGAGTGGCGCCGGTATACCGGTGCATATATACCCCTACTGGCCCCTCCACCCCCCAAGTTCCTTCTTGCCAGCTCCTTCCGACACGGGGAGGCGGGTGGAATGCAGAATGGACATGAGCAACACATCTCGAAGAACTACAGTTACGAGGTAAGTAACAACTTCTTCTTCTTCTTCTTCTTCTTCTTCTTCTAGAGCTTGCTCATGTCCATTCTGATTAGGTGAATCCCTAGCCGTGTCCCCCCTCAGAGGCGGGGTCGGAAGGTGACTAATTACCCTTCTGCAGATCTCAAACTGCCATTCCATTCATTCTTTCTGCCACTGAAATAAACAACTGAGGTGACTTATGAAACCCTCACATCCTGTATATGTAAAAAGCCAACGCCCTCCTAACATCCAGGGAGTGCAAAGCCTGTTCCCTGGGTGATGCATGTGGCTTGGGGTAAAAAACTGGTAGATAAATATCCTGGGAGAGATGGAAATGCGAGACGACCTTGGGTAGAAACCTCGGGTGTGGACACAACCTCACCTTGTCTTTAAAGAACACCGTGTAGGGTGGTTCTGAAGTCAGCACCCTAAGCTCTGACACCCTCCTGGCCGAGGTAATGGCCACTAGGAAAGCTACCTTGTAAGACAAGCTTCAGAGGCTCAAATGGCGGCTTCATAAGGGCAGTCAGGACCAGGTTAAGGTCCCAAGGCGAGACCGGCGGTCTCTCATATGTCATCATCCTATCAATTCCCTTCAGGAACCTTTTAACCATAGGATTAGCAAAGATGGACCTCTGACCCTCCCCGGGGTGAAAAGCCGCTACAGCTGCCAGGTGTACTATGCTATGCTATGCTATGACCCCTACGCTGCAGAAACGCTGCTACCACCGTCATACATTTGGTAAACACTCTTGGGGCTGTACACAGCCCAAATGGGAGGACCGTAAACTGGAAATGGTCCTGTCCCACCACGAACCGTAGGAACTTTCTGTGACTCGGAAAAATCGAAATGTGGAAGTACGCATCTTTGAGATTGAGAGCAGCGTACCAGTCCCCCTTTTGGAGCAATGGGATGATGCAAGCCAGCATCACCATCCTGAACTTTGCTTTTCTTATGAAGGTGTTCACGTTTCGCATACCCCCCTTCACTTTGGGTACCAGGAAATAGCGGGAGTAGAAACCCTTTCCCCTCATCTCTGGGGGCACTCTTTCCATAGCCCCAAGTGCCAGCTGGTTGGACACCTCCTGCTGGAGGAGTGTCTCATGAGATGGGTCCCTGAAAGGGAGGGGATAGTATACCCCTGCTTTACCAGGTCTAGGACCCAGCGGTCCAACATGATCTTTACCCATTCCTGGTAAAAAAGGGAAAGACGGTCCCCAAAGGGTGCACAGATTGGTGCAACTAGTACTCTGCTCTCCAGCATACCTTCAAAATGAAGACTTAGTCTGTTGGCCAGGTGACGGCCCTGCGCCTCTCTCATAGTGCGACCGAGGACCTCTAAAGAGGTCGGGGCGGCTATTGTTGCGGTCCCTCCTGAGGCCCCTATCAGTGCTTTGCCCTCGCTGAAAGGGTCTCGGATAGCTTCTAGCCTGGAGGGAACGCCTCTGGGGGTCCGGGGTGTGTATCCCTAGCGACTTCAGTGTCGCTCTTGAATCCTTCAAGCTCTGAAGCTTGGAGTCAGTCTGCTCTGAAAACAGATCCGACCCTTTGAAAGGTAGGTCCTGGATAGTGGCCTGCACCTCGGACGGGATGCCGGACACTTGCAGCCACGCACTACGCCTCATGACATCACAGTAGCCATAAGTGAGGGTAGCAGAATCGACAGCATCCAGAGCTACCTGGAGGGACGTACGCACCACTGCCTTGCCCTCCTCCATCATGGCCCTGAACTCTTGTTGGGATTCAGGGGGAAGCTGGCTGCCAAATTTCTGTATTGATGCTCATCTGTTAAAGGCATAACACCCCAGCATCACTTGCTGGTTAGCTATTCGTAGCTGAAAGCCCCCTGTGGCGTAGGCCTTCTGGCCAAGCATGTCCAATTTCTTGGGCTCTTTCATCTTTGGGGTGGGGCCCGGAAGCCCTTGACACTCCTTCTGCCCCGCAGCCTGCACTACTATCGACCCCGGGGCTGGATGGTTGAAAAGATGCTCGTGCCCCACTTGAGGTACATAGTACCGCCTTTCCACACCTTTCTGGGTCAGCACAATGGAGGGCGTTGTCTGCCACAGGGTCCTTGACAGCTTGTCCACCGTTTTATTCAGTGGGAGCGCCACTCACCCAGGGCCCGCTGCCGACAGAATGTCCACCATAGGATCTTGGTCCTCGTGGACCTCCTCGTGCTGGACCGCTAGGTTAAGCGCCAACCTTCGGAGCAGCTCCTGGTGCGCCCTTGCGTCCATTGAAGGGGGCTGAGGTGCGGAGTCCGCCAGAGCCTTGTCCGGCAATGACGATGAAGACTCTCTCGGAGGGACTACCTCTTCCCCACCGAGCTGTGCCTCCGGTTCCCCTCCAGCCAGAAAGCTCACCTGGGCCGAGCCCAGCTGGGTCATAGCCTCCTGCCCTTGGCCAATTACTTGAGGCCTAGGCATTATCACCACGGACGGACTCTCCTCAGGTGGAGGGGCTCTTAATGGAGTGGCTGATGGGGCGCTACTCCTTCAGGACGACCCAGCCACCGACACTGTAGGAGGGGGCCCCTGGGCCTGGTGGTAAGCCCAGGGCGTCCAGAATGGCCACTGGGGTTGTCCCTGCCACTGCTGCTGGTCTGCTGAGTCCCGGTGACCCGATCTAACAGTTGAACGAGACCTATTACGGGATCGGGACCTGTACGATGACGGGGCTGATGTCACCGATTCAGCCTCGGACTCCGACGAATAGTCCGATGCCAACCAGGGAGGAGCCGATGACGCTTGCACCCTTTGCTGCGCCGCCATGGCCGACGGCTTGCCCCTGTGTTCCACATGCGGTGCCAGCGGGGGCGTAAGTGGAGGCACTTGCTGTGGCGATACCGTACCCAGCTGCATTTGGTAGGCCGGTAAATAACCAACCGGTGCCGCCATTTGCTGCTGCACCGCAGTCTGTTGCGGTACCGGTGCTCCCAGAGTGTGAGCTGGGATTGGTGCGGGGAGAGGCAGCAGCATCGGTGCCGTGCGGGGGACCGGCTGCAGTGCCGTAACCGGAACGTAATACGGTGTGGGGCCCTGCACTGCCCACGAGCCTGGCTGCAGTGCTGGCCCCTGCACCGGTGCCGTATAGGCCGTTGGGTACCCAGGTACTGGGGCCGTCGGTGCCGCAAGCGCGCTTGCTCCCAGTGCCGCTGCCGCTGGATAGTGGGCCGGGGTCGAGGCCGGTGTCTGTCCTGGCTATGGTGCCGGTGCTCTTGCTGGCACCGGGAATTGCTACTGGTGCTGGGCTGAGGCCTGCACCTCGCCCAGAGAGTCCCACGGCCCAGCTGTCAGAGCCTGCTGGGGGGCGCTTGAGCCCTGCGCCGGTGCGGTCCACCTCTGTGGCACCGGGCCCTCTCCTTCCTCCGCAGCCATCTCAATGAGGTCTCGGGCCGCCTCAAAAATTTCTGGGGTGGAGAGACAACGGACCTCCCCTATCCCCGCGGGCTGCCCCGGGCTCCTGCCCTTGTCTGGGCTGCACCTCTTCTTTGAGGCTTTAGAAGACAGGTGCCCCTCCTTAGGGTGCACCTTCTGGGCACTCTTCTCCGTTGAGCGTCCCCCTGAGCCCTTGGAGCCTCTCGGCGCCGGGGACTGTAACCTATGCCTCGGTGCCTTATTGGCCTCAGACTGGTGCTTGGCCGACACGGGTGCCGCTGACGGCGCGCTGCGGACGGAGTGGGGGCGCTCCTCGCCCTGGGGCTGCAGCGCCGACTCCATTAATAGGAGTTTTAACTGGGAGTTCCTCTCTTTCTTGGTCTGGGGCTTAAAGCTCTTACAAATAGAGCAGATTTCTGCTCGATGGGCTTCTCCCAGGCACTTCAGGCAGCTGAAGTGAGGATCTCCACAGGGCATAGGTTTAGAGCAGGAAGCACAGGGTTTAAAGTCCTGGGGCCCTGGCATGCCCTCCCCGTGAGTCCCGCTGTGCTCCACTATCTAACTAATTACACTATTTACAGTACTTAACAGCTACTTAACTAGATAAAACCACAAATTTAACTATAGTACAACAGATAAAGGAAATACAACTGCTAAGAGATAGGCTAACAGCCTGAAAGCATGCTCCAGCTACCATCACGGGCGGAAAGAAGGAACTGAGGGGCTGGAGGGGCCAGCAGGGGTATACATACACCGGTGTACCGGGCGCCACTCCGGGGGCTCCCTGCTGGCCCTATGGATACTGCTAAGGGGAAAAAAGCTCTGGAATCCGTGCACGCGGCGCGTGTACACCTAACCAGAATGGACATGAGCAAGCACTCAAAGAAGAATCAAATGTGAAATTGCAGAATTATTAACTGTGGTTTGTAACCTGTCCATTATATCAGCTTCTGTACCTAATGCATGGAAGATCGTTAACGTGACACCAATATTGAAAAAGAGCTCGAGAGGTGATCCCAGCAATTACAGACTGGTAAGTCTAATGTCAGTACCAGGCAAATTAGTTGAAACCATAGTAAAGAATGAAATTGTCAGACATAATTTGTTGTGGAAAATTCAACATAGTTTCTGTAAAGGGAAATCATGCCTTACTTATTAATCTAGAGTTCTTTCGGGGCGGGAGGGGAGGTCAACAAACATGTGGACAAGAGGAATCCAGTGGATATAGTATACTTAGATTTCCAGAAAGCCTTTGACAAGTTCCCTCACTAAAGGCTCATAAGTAAAGTAAGGTGTCATGGGATAAGAGAGACATGCATCTGACGAAGTGGGTCTTTGCCCACGAAAGCTTATGCTCCTACACTTCAGTTAGTCTATAAGGTGCCACAGGACTCCTCATCGCTTTTGCAGATTCAGACTAACACTGCTACCCCTCTGATACATGGGATAAGAGAGAAGGTCCTTTTATGGATTGACTGGTTAAAAGAGAGGAAACAAAGGGTAGGAATAAATAGGAAGTTTTCAGAGTGGAAAGAGGTAATGAGTGGGGTCTCCCCGGGGCTGTCCTGGGACCAATCCTATTCGACTTATTTATAAATGGTCTAGAGAAAGGGGTAAATATTGAGGTGGCAAAATGTGCAGATGATACCAAACTGCTCAAGGTAGTTAAGACCAAAGCAGACTGTGAAGGGCTTCAAAAAGATCTCACCAAAGTAAGTGATTGGGCAACAAAATGGCAAATGAAATGTAATGTTGATAAATGTACAGTAATGCACATTGGAAAAAATAATCCCAACTATACATACAATATGATGGGGACTAATTTAGCTACAACTACTCAAGAGAGAGATCTTGGAGTCACTGTGGCTAGTTTTCTGAAAATATCCCCTCAGTGAGTAGCAGCAGTCAAAAAAGCAAACAAAATGGTAGGAAAAAAGGATAGAGAATAAGACAGAGAATATCTTATTGCCTCTATATAAAATCACGGTACACCCACATCTTGAATACTTTGTACAGATGTGGTCGCCTCTCCTCAAAAAAGATATATTGGCATTGGAGGGGGTTCAGAAAAGGGCAACAAAAATGATTAAGGGTTTGGAACAGGTCCTATATGAAGAGAGATTAAAAAGATTTTGACTTTTCAGCTTAGAAAAGAAGAGACTAAGGGGGGATATGATAGAGGTCTATAAAATCATGACTGTTGTGGAAAAAGTGAATAAGGAAAAGTTATGTACTTATTCCCACAATATAAGAACTAGGGGTCACCAAAAGAAATTAATAGACAGCAGGTTTAAAACAAACAAAAGGAAGTTTTTCGTCACTCAGCGCAGTCAGCCTCTGGAACTTCTTGCCAGACAATGTGGTGAAGACTAGGACTTTAACAGGGTTCAAAAAAGAGCTAGATACATTCATGGAGGTTGAGTCCACCAATGACTATTAGCAAGTATGGGTAGGAATGGTATCCCTAGCCTCTGTTTGTCTGGAAATGGATGACAGGAGAGGGATCATGTGATGATCACCTGTTGTGTTTACTCCCTCTGGGGCATGTGGGAGCAGACAGCGATACTAGGTTAGATGGACCCTTGGTCTGACCCAGTATAGACGTTCTCATGTTTTTATGACAGACTTCTATAAATGCATTTCTTCTTTAAGTTTTCTTCACTGAAAATTTTAGCAAACTTTTCCCATTGTGATCCTGATCACACGAGCATCAATCCATAACTCCCTCAAACCAACATGCACAGAAATCAACATTGCACAGAAGATTAGGCTACATGGGAATGAATCCCTTCACCTGTGAAAGGAATGAGCCTCTGAAAATTTAGATATTCATATGACCTTTTCCAAAACCAAACCAAACCAAACCAGAAAACCTTCTGAGGTTCACTTAACAGTTTCAGGCACCAGATATGGCCAAATAAATGAGAGAACATAAATGTTACAACACCAAATATGGACAAAAAACAATCAAAACTTTCTTCTCATTTTCTTCCATAGCAACTTACAGGTAATAAGATTTGCTGAAAAATTCAGAACATTGGAAGGAAAGTTATTTTTTCAAAGCTGCAGCATGTGGGCTGTTATTAAAGTTGTTTTTCTTTTATAAAAACTCTTCAATCCATAACCCCCCACTGACTTCAATTGTGTCAGGATTTCACTTCAATTCAGTAAACGCTATCATTTTCAGATAAAAATAGAGATCTTTGTCCAAATTCCTTTGGGACTTGGTGGCCCCTTTGCAGAGCTCTGAATATGGGAGATATAGAAATAGGTGAAAAAGAGTAGGAATGGGTAAAGGCAGTTTATGCTGCTTGCACAGGAATATGTAAAACTCCTTTTCTTCACACAATAATTTTGAGTTTTCCCTCTGCATATTATCCCGATTAGAAATTAGAAATGAAGAAATAGGCTATGACAAACATATTCCTTTAGAAATGTAATGCCACCTAATGTAAATTAAAACTAGAAAAGTCGTCATGTAATTTTATTTGGAAAATAAGAAAAAAACCTCCTGAAAGTTTAAAAAGAATATTCTTGACAGTAACGGTGATTCAAGACTATTAAGAATATTTTCCTCTGAAGTGTTTAAGGATTATTTGTAACTTTAATTTGGGCATGTAAAGAAGTTAACTTTTTTCTTTTGCTATACTATTAATGTAAAAAAAAAAAGATCAAAGAAAGAAAATAATTGAGATTCAAATTCCATTTTTAAGCAAAAATGACAATGTCTTCATGAGTTAATATTAATCCTTTAATTATGAATTTCAAAGGTTTAAATACTTTCTGTGACCTTGGCTTTAAATAATTATGCCAAGTGGAGCTTTCCTTAAATTCAAAAAAGATTCTGAATTGTTGATCATAGCCATTTAACGGCTTCAGGCTGGCAGATTTCCAACATAATCCTCAGAATGCTGTTTAAAATTATAGATCGAGAACTTGATGCAGGTAAATGAAACATCGTTTTCACAAAGATTGTTCAAACACTATATCCATAGTTCTTCCTTTTTGTTGCTGTATATTATTTTATAATAAAATGTGAAATTTACCACACTAATACATATTAAAACATTTAAAAGAACTGTATGCATAAAGATGGCCTATTTTCAACATCAAGTAGTTTCATTTTAGTTTAGCACAGTGTTTAAATATGTACTTTTATGATTTTTTTTCTTTTCTAAGGAACTGAAAATATTATAAAATAGATTTTAGAGTCTTGGTGAGTTTTTCTGGATAACTTCATGTGATTACACCATTAAAAGCATTAGCAACCTAGGTATTAATTTATTCATACTAAGAAAGAATCCAATAACGGCAATATTTTTAAAATAAGAAAAAACAAACCTCAGTACAGAATAAGACTTGGTTATTGCAAACCCTTACAAACAACCTTAACATCATCATCACAAATAAGTTGACATTTTAGTAAGATTACTCACAGTAGTAAAGTTAAATAAGTGTTTGAAGGAACAGAGCCATAGTTATTTAAAGGCCAGGCTCATTAGTTACTATACCATCTGCATTAAACACCTAATCCTAAAAATATGCACATGAATGACTTTAATCATATAAATAATCAGACTGATTACCATGGGCCTACATATCTGAATGAACTTACTTGCATGTATAAGTGTTTGCAGGATCAAGACTCTATATTTAGGCTGGGATTTGAAAAGGAAAATAAGGAAGTTAGTCACCCATAGCCCATTGATAGTTGGTCATCAATCCTCTCTTTTTTTGAAAATCTCAACCTTCAATGTTACTGCTATTTATACTTAAATATCTAGCAATATATATATCCTGACTTGGTTCTTATGACTATATATTGGCAAAAGATATAGATTTTGCTTTAATTTGTCAGTACAGTCACCAGTATTGAGAACTGAACACATACAAGATTTAGTGATTTAGTTTGTGCAGCACCAAACACAGGGAACTATCCCATTAATAGTCTAGATTTCATCCAGGACATAGAGGTAGAGATGAGAATATGGATACAAGGAAAACTGAAATATGTATATGCAAGTTCCTTAGGTTAATGAGTCAACCTCCCAGGGCGTTGATGTTAGCTGACAACACTGGCAAGTGATCATATAAATACAGATTAAACCTCCTTCGCCCGGAACTCTCTGGTCCAGCAACATCCGTGGTCTGGCATGATATTAGTTAGCGGACGTCTACTTATCATCGGTGTGGCCAAGTTTCCCACAGTCTCATAAAATTTGTTTATAGCCACTAGTCCTGGCTCTCAGTGTTCTGTGCTGCTCTTTAGCTCTAATTTACTTCTAAATGTCTTCTAAGAAGCCAGTAAACAGTGGAAGTGTTGGTAATGCTGCTAGACAATATTGACCTGACATTGTTTGGCAAATTCTCTGGTTCGGCACCAGTCAGGTCCCGAGGGTGCCAGACTAGAGAGGTTCAACCTGTTCATCTAAAAGACAAGAAGTGTAGAACAATATAACATTTTAAAAAGAATTTGTAAAGTGTTACTGAGGGAATTCAAAATACCATCTTCTATACAAAAAACAGGACTATGTAGCACTTTAAAGACTAACAAGATGGTTAATTAGGTGATGAGCTTTCATGGGCCAGACCCACTTCCTCAGATCAAATAGTGGAAGAAAATTGTCACAACCATATATTCCAAAGGATACAATTAAAAAAATGAACACATATGAAAAGGACACATCAAATTTCAGAACAGAAAGGGGAATGGGGAGGGGAAGGTAAATGTCTGTGAACTAATGATATTAGAGGTGATAATTGGGGAAGCTATCTTTATAATGGGTAAGATAATTAATGTCTTTGTTTAAACTTAAGCATAAAGTGTCAAATTCAAGCATGAATGACAGTTCAGAGGATTCTCTTTCAAGTGTGGTCTTAAAAGGTCTTTGAAGCAGGATGCAGGTAATCAAGTCGTTGAGACAATGTCCTTTTTGGTTGAAATGGCAAGAAACTGTTTTTTCTTTGTGATCCTGTCTAATATCTGTTTTGTGGGCATTGATTCTTTGGAGAAGTGTCTGAGACGTTTGTCCAATGTACACAGCAGACGGACATTTTCGGCACATTGCATTATTTAACATGTCTGGAAATTGTTGAACACAGAGTTTTCTGATATATTAGTATCATATAATTAACCATTTTTATTTCTGGATCACATAGCAGTGAGGTTTTTCACACTTCTAATCAAATTCCATTTCTCTGAGTTCCTTTCTACAAGTATTCTAAACCTTGCAGATATGTATCAAAAACACTTTAACTTAATGCTGAACGTAAGCGAAACCCATAAAAAGGAATCAACATTCCGCTAAAAACATCAACACACTGAATCACACTTTGAATGAACTGGTTGAGCATAACATGGAAGAAAGCTTCCATGTGTTTTAAAACATTAATTCCCATACTTACACATTTCATGCCTATCTTCCCAACCTTCCTCCCTCCCCACCTCACAAAATTGATTTCTAAGTCCTAAAACCAAAAAAACAAAAACAAGCACACAAAAACCTTCCCTTCTATACTGAAGATAATTTATATCCAGAAAAGATGTATCCTGAACTTTCCCCTTTCAACTGTTTTTTGATATAGCAAAGTACATGGATCAATCAAGTAGGCTCTCCCTTGCAAACCCCACTGTAATCAAATAAAAGTGATAAGCCCAATGTTGGATTGAAATTGCATTTCAAATCATGCTGTTATTCTGGTCTATCATGTCCCCCTCTTTAAACTACTGTATGCTAGATTGGTGTTCCAATCCTACTGATACTGCTGTTAGTGAGCACTCTGATTGTGGCACTGATTGGGGAAGAAGACTAATCAAAATCATAGTAATTATCATCATGAAATCAGCATTTTGTTCTTGTAGAAGCCTTTCAAGTCAAGTACCCCAAAACTCTGAGCTCCTCCAGCCCTCAATGTCTTAGGATTTGACAAACAGATCTGTAGCAGTTTCCTTTATTTAAGTAAATGTTACAACTGTTATTGAATTGTATAATTTGTTATAGACTATGTCACTTTGAATACATTGTCCATCCTCTGCTGTGACCTAATCAGGTTTGTATAGTAACATCATACGAGTCTCTTACCTTTTCCAGTGTCATCTCTGTCTCTGCTGCATGTGTCCTTTTCAGGTCTAATGCCATCTTTTCTGACTCCGCTTTCAGCTTATTCACTGCAGTCTCATGATCCCGAGCCGCCCTCTGCTTTTCTTCCTCCCGTAGAAGGCTAAGCTCTACCAACTGTTGCTTCCGCTGAGCATTTACCTGAATAAGCTCTTCTCTCAGCTTGTGGATTTGGGCCTCCATATCATGGATAATCTTTAAAAAAAAGTGGAAAAACACTTCTTGTATGACTTTGATCAGGCTTTCAGCTAGGATAGGGAACAAGCGAGAAGAATTCCCTTCCTCCCCTCCCACCAGAATTCTTTTGCACTTTACCTTTAGGATTCTCCCTCTCTATTTTACCCTGTTTTGCCTTCACACACAAATGGGAAAAGATTCCTTCTGGCCAGCATTTGGATGGAGCCTATTAAAGCCACAGCAGCAAACAAGGAAAGCCTGCTTTAGGGCCAGGGTAGAGTTCCAAACTTAGTACTCACTCACCCTCCTTTTCACTCCAGCTATACCTTTCGTTTTGTTCAGTCTTCCGTTCTCAATTTGGTATCTTTTCCTATACTGTTTCCTCTCAATCTCAGTGTGCTAAGCCTCCACTCTCTCTCCATTAAAATCTCTCCATAAAATACACCTGTAATGTCTGCTCACACTAACACAGGATGCAGCTCCAGAACTAGCTAACACTGTTTGTGAAGTTGTCAGGCAACTAGAGGACATAAATGTGTGATGCCCAAGGCCAATGTTCCCTCTAATTGTTTTCATCCCTGTACGGTTTACATTTTGTTATGTGCACCAAGGCATGTGTGAATGCGCACCACCAGTAGAAACACACGCTGCTGGCTGGGGTCCTGGAGGGCACTCTGCTAATCAGCTAAGTGGAGTTTGAGTCTCTCTTGGGTGGCCACCCATGTGCTCAGCTTACAGGGAACACTGCCCAAGGCTACATTTTTTTAGTGTATGTATAAATAAAAGATTTTTCTGTACTAACAGGATTAGGGTCAACCACTCCTTCACTCATCATAAATGACAATCACTTATAACTGATAGTAACTAAGTATAAACCATATTTCTGCCAAGGCTAGTGCATTTAAAGAATAACTTCTATCAGTTTGAAACTGGCAGTCTTTGGCAATGAAATTGGAGGACGGTGGATCTGCATACTATTCTAGATTTAGTTATGATCTGATAAAGTGTCCATGGCAAAGGTAAGAAAAGGCTGCTCAATTATTACAAAAATACCGAGCTCAACTAAATATAACAGTCCTACCATTCATAAAACCAGCCTAGCAAAAGACATCCAATCCAAGAGAGGAACAACCACCAAAAAAGGTAGATAACAAAACCAAAATAATGCTAACTCAAAATCATGACTGAACAAAACTGCTTTGGAATATGATATGAAGCTTGGTAAATTTGGGTTCCAATGAAAAATTCATTTGAAAATACAAGACTTACAGTATTGTCAGCAAAGCCTAAAACTGTACTCTGTAGACTGAAATGAACAGGTAGACAGTTCAGGCAATGGAGATTAGCACACTGCCTTTCCTCAACTGGAAGACAGGGCCATATAATACAGAAAACACATAAAACTGAAAACATTGCATTATTGAAATTCAGTCTGGAAATGGAACAGACCTGGGTCACTGTGGCAAGGTCTGCACCCTTCACCACCTGGTAATAGAAGAAGACACTATACAGGACCATCATTATCTACAATAGTGAGAAGCCATGAAGAATTTAACAAAACTTTAAGGTTAAGAACTACACTGATAATGATGCAGATACAATCCTTCACTCCTAAGTGAATTCCTAAAACCAGCAGCAGCACTTCCATCATAGTCAGGGACATTCCCAGCCATTTCATTCCCATTCATCTCCACGTTTTCGTTAGAATTTAAGAAAGCACAAAAGATGACAGAGGTTGGTGAACTGTCAAGACTCATTTAACTTGTCTTAGGCAAGGGTTAAAATTTCCAAAAGTAGCAGGGTGAACTAGGAACCTAAAACAAAGGTCCTCAGATGCAGTAACTGAGTGGTTCCCAACCTTTTTGATACCAGAGACCGGCAACCCATCCACAAACTTTTGGCAGAACCGAAATATTTGCATATCATTATTTGTATAATAAATATGCAAATACTGAAATAAAATGTTACCAGTCTGCCAAAAGCCCCGGCTTCCAGAGTCCACAGTGCCAGCTCTAACTCCTAGAGCCCCCATCCCTTCTCTACCCCTCAACGCCAGCCACTGATCCCAGAGTCCCCTGCACTCAACCACCCCAGTGTCAGCCTCCTGCATTCAGAGCCCCCAAGTGCCAGGACCCTGTCCCTTACAGCCCCCACCACCACAGACCCCCCAGAGTTAGCTTTCTGTTTCCAGAGTCCCATTGCACCAGCCCCCCTCCAGAGCCTACCATGTGCCAGCCCCCAATCCCTAATATTAGCCCCATTCTCAAACCCCCCCAGTTCCAGCCCTCAATCCCTAACATTAGCCCTGTCCCCAGAGCCCCCCCAGTGTCAGCCTTGCCCCCACAGTCCCTCTGTACTAGTTCTACCCCAGAGCCCCCCAGCACCAGCCCTTCCTCTTAGAGCCCCTGCACACGCAAAGCCCCCCAGCACTAGCCCCGCCCCCCTCACCTAGCCCTGTGCTGCCTCCCAGCCACCAGCTGAGCATTGCTGCCCAGGTCGCAGCTGCTCTAAGGCTGCCGTGCTGAGCTTCTCTGATACAGAGAGAGGCAAGTGTGTGTGTGTGTGGGGGGGGGGGGAGATGTGAATAGTTCAACTAGTTGCTTACATCCCTATTTGGAAAGTACTTGGGCAAATCGGCTGTCCTGAAATTTTTGTATTTCAGTCCTTTCATAATGGTATGCTGGGTTGTATCCTTAACAATGGAGAGACATCAGCACATAATTTTGAAGTATCAAATGGTACAAAACAAGGATGTTTTCTTGCTCCTCTCCTGTTCAGCATTTACTTTTCGACCAGGGTGTTAGATCCTTTCAAGGATTGTGTGTTGGGCATACCTATTCAGTTTCAAACAGACAGTAGCATTTTCAACATCTGAAGACTTCAGGCTTGCATCAGGGTGTTCACTACAACTATCCAAGACCTCCTGTTTGCGAATGACTGTACATTCATGGCTCATTCAGTCAAGGATGCCCATGATCCTTTTTGATCCTTTTGCTATTCCTGCTCACTGTTATGGACTTATTATAAGCCTCAAGAAGACAGCGGTTATGTCTGAGTCTGTTCAGAAAGAGCCCAGCATTCCAGTGATCATTGCTGCTGCTAAGTACTGTCCTTAAGGCTGTTAATAGGTTTTGCTATCTTGGAAATGTACTGTCCTCCAGCATAAATGATGATGACATCTAGATTAGTCAAAGCTTGCACTGCCTTCAGAAGATTGACCAAATGCTTATGGAATGACCATGGTGTTAAACTGTTACCTTCATATGAAGTCTATCAGGCAGTTGTTCTGAATATCCTGTTGAATACATGCTGCCTGAGGAAGTGTCTCCATGTGAATTGGTGGGATGAAATTCCTAACACGGAGATCATTAAGCTGTGTGGTGTCATGGGCCTGGAAGCAATGCTTATGAAAAAAGTTCTGGATTGGTCATGTCATGAGGATGGATGATACACGAATACCAAAGTTGGTCTTCTATAGCCAGCTTGTTCATGGAAAGCGCTCTGTTGGTAGTCAGTATAAGCATTAGTGTAGCATCCGAAAAGTACTGTATGCACAACACCCACAGATGGTGAATTTTTATGTGACATCTGTAATCAGCTTTGCCAATCAACAATTGGCTTAGTCATGAGATCCATCAATTGACAGCTCAGTCCATATATATATCTCAATCAAAGCACATTCTACAGTGCTCCTTTTAACAGAATTTTTATAATGTGGATTACTGTTCCATCTTCCTTCCCCTCGTCTATAATTTTCTAATTGTGAAGTTATTTCAAAAGATTCATCATTTCATATAAGCTTGGGATTCAATATTGTCCAATTATTTCTGACTGTTGTCTGTCATATATTGAGTTCCTTTAGAAGATAACAGATTGTCCCCTTGGAAGTAAAGTACAAAGTTACAGAAAATAATTAAAGCCATATAAGAATTGCATTATTTTATTGATTTAATAATTTCTAATAAGTTTTTCATCATAAATTTCCATCTTGCTACTATAAAGTAAAAATGTTCTTATTTTAAGAATTACAGTACATGCCTTAATGAACAGACATTTTTATTATATGTGGTTTTGCACAAGAACGTTTTCACTGAAAGAATATTCCTCCTTCCTCCTGGCACAAGAGGGGCCAGGAGGGAGGGAGATAGCATGCCCTGGAGGGGTCGGCGGAAGGGAGAAAGTCCCTGGTGGCCTGGGAGGGGAAGAGAGCTCCCAGGCCCCCACCCCGGGAGCCAAGGGGGAAGGAGAGAGCCCCTGGCGGCCTCTTCTGCTCTCCCCCACACCTCTGGCCTCCTCTCCTGACTCCTGCACCCTCCCACACTGCCAACCTCCTTCCCTGAAGGACCCAAGCAACGGCGGGTAAGTCGTCTAGTAGTGCATTGTAAGGACATTACCTTTCTGTTTAAACTCTGTTCAAGGAGAGAGAGAACACAAAATAAACAGGTATAAGGCAACTGGAAATATATAGGATTATCTTAAAAGAGTGGAAGTTTTACTATCAACTTCAATATGAGCAGAGTCAGGTCAATGCAAAACACTTTAAAAAAATTAAGCTAGTAAAACTAAAAGTTGTCATGATGTACCCATATGCAAGGTATGTGCAATGTATCTCTTTCTAATTGGATATTAATGTTAGTTTGCAATTACATCAAGGAATCGAAGGGTTCTCTACATATCAATATAACATCTATGAACATCTGAACTTTTTTTTTGTCAGAAGGTTATAAGAGATAACTTACTGGGTCTTGTAAAAGTTTAGAGAGACCCCTTAGTGCTTTACTGCCAATTTGAACAACAATAGGTATATGTGCCCTCACTGTCCCATGCAGAGAATATTTTCCTAAACTGCACTCTAATCCCACTCCTCCAGTCTTTCACCATTGATAGGAACTACATTCCTCCATCTCCAGAGACCACAACCCTAACTCCCCAGTCAAACACTGGAAAAGTCCTTTCTGCTCTCAACACAAACAGAATACACACCCACACTCTGCTACGTGTAATTCTTCATTCTTTTCGTTACTTCTGCATGCAACCCATCTCCCTACTGGCAGTTCAAAACATAATGGACCAACTCAGAACTAGGTGTTGCAGGAAACAAGCAATAGGAGTCACCATCCTGGGGAGGAGGTTTAAAAGCATTTCACAAGCTGGACAAGTCTTTTCCTCAGTTACTTTAAAATAGATTATAGACACAGCTTAATCTCTTTCTTCTTCAGACATTTTAACAATGCTCTCCTTGAAGTTAATAGAGCTTTGCCATGAATATCAAAGAGAGTAGAAGCAGGCTGTAAGCTTGCAAACACAACAGCATTTGTGACATCAAGAATACCATCAGACAGGTATTCAAGGGCATTTTATTATTTTGCCTGAGTCTGTCTTCAAGAACTTTTCAGCCTTTTCCAAACAATCAATTGCCTTTAACAGACAAACTCCCCTTGCCAAATATTTGTGCTTATTTAAATATCATTTTCTTTGCAGTTTCACCAAAAGAAAAAGCAACTGTTGCATACTGGTTTTGTTGTAGCATATGTGTGGTTGACAGTAGCCATATTATAACCTAGGAGGAGTTGCTTTTCAGTGGAGGGGTGCCATAATTCAGATGTTCATAAATCAGTGTTCATAATTTTCAATCAGTTTGTATAATGTAAAGACAAGTCACAATGATAAAACAGAAAAGTTACAGGTTGTTTACAATCACTAAATTGAATGATCATCCCCGCCCCCCCAGGTTATAGCAAAATACAACAAAAGGCAACCATAATAGCAAACTTTGTTATTAGCATTTAGCTTTAGTGTTGGGTTAAGAGGAAAGGTCTTCTCATGGATCAATACCTGGTTAAAACAGTAAACGAAGGATAGCAAAAATGATCAGTTTTCAGATTGGGGAGAGGTAAACCCTCAGACATCAGTTCTGTTCACCATATTCATAAATGATGTTGAATAGGGGTAAAAGTGAGATGGCCAAGTTTGCAGATGACACAAAATTATTCAAGATAGTTAAGTCCAAAGGTGTCTGTGAAGAGTTACAAAGGGATCTCACAAAACTGGGTGACTGGGCAACAAAAGGCATATAAAATTCAATTAGTGCAAGATCACGTACACTGGAAAACATAATCCCAAGTACCCATACAAAAACGTGGGGATATATATTAGCTGGAAGGCATGGATACTTCTCAGAAAACATGTGCTCAATGTGCAATGGTGATCAAAAAAGCTTACAATGTTAAGGAATCACTAGAAAAGGGATAAATTATGTGTGCAATTTGGTCACCTTATCTTTAAAAAAAATAAGAATAGGATAAGGTACAGACAAGGACAACAAAAATATGTAAGTGGATGCAACAGCTTTCATATGAGGATAGATTAGAAGATTGGGACCTTTCAACTTGGAAAAGATCAGTAAGGAGAAATAAAACAGAATGTTATGAACCATGGGTCACCCAATGATATTAAGAGGCAGCAGGTTTAAAACAAAAAGAAATATTTCTTCACGAAACACAGCCTATGGTAGCTATTGCTAGGAGATGTTGTAAAAACCAAAAGTATACTGGGATAAGTTCCTGGAGGATAGGTCTATTGATGGCTTCACACCAAGATGTCCAGGAGTGCCACCCACGGGCTAGGTAGTTCGAATTAAAGCTCCTAATTCGAACTACCATTACTCCTCCTGCAATGTTGAAAGGTCCTGCAATGAGGAGTAACGGTAGTTCTAATTAGGAGCTTTAATTCGAACTACCTAGCCCGAGCCATTTGTAGCCGCGGGCAGGGAGTTTGAACTACCGGGCATTTAAAAATGGCGGCACCCGGGAACATGCAAATAAAGCCCGGGATATTTAAATCCCGGGCTTCATTTTCAACTTTGAATGACTACATTAGCCACCCTAGTTCGAACTAGGGTGGCAGTGTAGACATACCCTTATATTCTAGCAAAAGCTCAACTCCCAGCATCAGGGTTAATACAAAGGCATTTCAATTATCTTTCAACATAATCCTATGGTTCCCCCCTCACCACCTTTGCAGATGATTTTATGACATCTTGTTTAAAAATGTCTGGTGGGACTTGTTAACTGAGGTGTTTTGATGCTAACTTACATATTTACTCCCTTCATTTTAATAATAATTAGGCTGATTACAAATGTAAAAGCTCTTCCATAAGATTCTTGTATTAGATTTTGTAAATTTGCTTTAAATATAGAATCTACTGGGCTGAGCCAGTGCTGATTAAACATATTGCTAATATAAGCTCTGTTTGGCCCCAAGAGAGGGTACTGAGTGTACTGCCTGTGAGAAACTATCATTCTTTCCTTGCCATTGGCTAAAGACAAAGTAGTACTGTCAGATGTATTAAAGGAGAAAACATACTTTACCCATTTACCCAAAAAGCAGGAGAAAAGGTGTTAATGGGAGACTGTAAGACAATAAGATAAATGGACATAAACTGGCAGATTCTTAAACATGTCAAAAAGGAATGATACTCTAGGATTTGTGCTTAAAAAAGAAATAAAGTACAGACAACTAAGGTGCTTTGGTGTCATCTTTTTTTTCAGATAAATTGTTTAAACAAGAGGAGCACACTCTCCTTTTGATGCACTGAAGAATTATTATTAAAATTAATTTATATAGGCTCAGATCCACAAATGTATTTAAGCTCCTAATGTCCACTGAAATCAATGGATGTTAGGATTCCATGAGCCTTTGTGAATATGAGCCATAATTCCATAAATATACACAGCACTACACAAATATGGTGTAAAAATCATACTTAATGAACCAGTGAGTCAGCAGCTTTAGAGCCCAAGGGAGTTTTCCACTGACTTCAAAGGAAAATTGACTGAGCCCAAATTTGCACAGAACAAAACAAAAGGCAAGATTTCAGGTAAGGAAACAAAGAGATTGATAAGAAGATATCCAGACCACTGCAAAAAAAAAAAAAAAAAAAAAAGGTGGTAGGAATCAGGAATACACGAGGAATTTGGCAAGTAGGAGGTTAATATGGTAAAAATGACAAAAGAGCAAAGTTGTCTTTACTACTACAGATATTTTGGATAAACTATAGAAACAAAGGTGAAATGTAGGGAGGCTAGAAAAAAAGATTACAGTAAGTAAGAGAAGACTACAATATAGACAATGGTAAATATAGGTTATTTACCTAGTAGCTATTTCCTTGATGAAACTGACAACATAGATTCACAAACCTTGGGAACACATGTAGTCTCAGTAATCTGTTCAAAACGCCCTAGAACACTGAACTCTGTAGATCTGAGATTATTAAACACGCAGCAGCCCCAACCTGCTTACAGTATCCAGACTAAAGAATCCAAAGATATTGGTCTGTACTGTCAGTTACAAGCAAATAACCTTTTACATTTTTCAATAATTGATAGCTAAAATACCCACTCTAGGAAGATTAATTAGCAGTGGCAATCATAAAAGCAGGTGGATTTGAAACTGACTAGATAAATAAAGATTTTGGGACTGCTCTCCCTAATTAGACATTCAACTTAGAAACCAAAGGAAGGAAGCAGTTCTCCATCAGTACATGAACAACTCCACATTGGAGACTTGTGTGTCCCAGGGATAGTAGTATTTCTAAGACATGCAATAAATAATTCTTTTTACCTGGAAATTACTCCATAAGACTTCTGGGGACTGACACACCTATAAGGTTATATAAATTTGCATTAAAATTGATTAAATTATGCCAAGACTTTTCAAATTTTTATAGTCAGACCACATCCTAACAGAAGACGGTTTCATAAGTAAATTACCTCCCCTCCACATTGAAATAACACATGTGAAACTACAGCAATTTCTTAAAAGGAAATGGAATATTAGATATGTGTTCTTGCACCTTTAGTGGTCTTTCATGTGATGCGTGTTATGATCTCATTGGCTAAAGCTGATCACTATTTACTGATTTGATCTTGTGTGTCTCCTCACATTCACAAATCTGTTTTTCTGTTGTGCTCTCCCTGTACATTCAAATCTATGTAATTTATGAAAAGATTTCTCAATATAACAACTAAGAGCTAATATAACACCTAAATTATATTAGTCTTCTGCTATGGAAAGAAATTTACAAGAACAGTTTCAAAATTAATAATTGAAAAGTAATACGTATTGGAAAAAAACCCAAATAAACATATATTTTGATGGGTTCTAACTTAGCTGGACACAGCCAAAAAACAGGATCTTAGAGTCACTATGGATAGTTCTCTGAAAATTTCCAATCAATGTGCAACAACAGCAGTCAAGAAATAGACAAATGGTCTGAGGTAAATAGGATGAGGTTTAATAAGGACAAATGCAAAGTACTCCATTTAGAAAGGAACAATCAGTTTCACACATACAGAATGGGAAGCAACTATGTAGAAAAGAGTACTGCTGAAAGGGATCTAGGAGTCATTGTGGACCACAAGCTAAATATGAGTCAACAGTCTGACACTGTTGCAAAAAAAGCAAATATGATTCTGGGATGCATGAACAGGAGTGTTATGAGCAAGAAACAATGAGTCATTTTTCCGTTCTACTCTTCACTGATTAGGTTTCGGTTGCAGTGTTGTGTCCTGTTCTGGGCACATTTCAAGAAAGATGTGGAGAAACTGAAGGTCCAGAGAAGAGCAACACAAATTGTGATCATAGAGTTCACAATTCTAAGGAATGGTAGAAGAGAGAACAGCAAAACAGGGACAGTGGATTTCAGGAAGGCAGATTTTAGTAAATTCAGAGAGCTGGTACGTAAGGTCCCATGGGAAGCAAGACTAAGAGAAAAAACAACGGAAGACCATTGGGAGTTTTTCAAAGGGACATTATTAAGGGACCAAAAGCAAATTATTCCACTGTGTAGAAAAGATAGAAAGTATGGCAAGAGACCACCTTGGATCAACCAGGAAATCTGATAAGATTTAAAAATCAAAAAGGAGCCATATAAAAAGTGTAAACTAGATAAAATTACAAAAGATGAATATAAGCAAACATCACAAGTATGCAGGGGCAAGATTAGAAAGACAAAAGCACAATATGAGTTCAATCTAACTAGAGACTTAAAGGGTAACAAGAAGACATTCTACAGCTATATTAGAAGAGAAAGATCAAGAACAGGGTAGGCCCAGTGCTCAGTGAAGAGGGAGAAACAATAACAGGAAACTAGGGAATGGCAGAGGTCCTAAATGACTTCTTTGTTGGGTTTTCACCAAGAAGTTTAATGGTGAAGGGATGCCTAACATAGTGAATGCTAGTGGAAATGGGGTAGGTTTATAAGTTAAAATAAAAAAAGAGCAAATTAAAAATTACTTAGAAAAGTTAGACGTCTGCACGTCACCAGGGCCTGATGAATTGCATCCTCAAATGCCCAAGGAGCTGATAGAGGAGGTATCTAAGCCTTTAAGCTATCAACTTTGAAAAGTCATGGAAGTCGGGAGAGATTCCAGAAGTATGGAAAAAGGCAAATATAGTGCCCATCTATAAAAAGGAAAATAAGAATAACCCAGGAAACTACAGACCAGTCAGTTTAACTTCTGTGCCAGGGAAGGTAATAGAGCAAGTAATTAAGGAATTCATTTGCAAACATCTGGAAGATAATAAGGTGACAGATAATCGCCAGCATTGATTTGTAAAGAACAAATTATGTCAAACCAATCTGATAGCTTTCCTGATAGGATAACAAGTCTTGTGGACAAGGGAGAAGCAGTGGACATGGTATACCTAGACTTTAGAAAAGCATTTGGTACGGTCTCGCATGTCCTTCTTATCAGTAAGATGATGGCATAGAGAGTACACTTACTAAATCTGAAGACGATATCAAGCTGGGTGGGGTTATGAGTGTTTTGGAGGATAGGGTCAATATTCAAAATGATCTAGACAAACTAGAGAAATGGCCTGAGGTAAATAGGATGAAATTTAATAAGGACAAATGCAAAGTACTCCACTTAGGAAGGAACAATCAGTATCGCAGAAAGGGATTTAAGGATCATAGTGGACCATAAGTTAAATATGAGTCAGCAGTGTGACACTGTTGCAAAAAACAGCAAACATGATTCTGGGATCCATTAACAGGAGTGCTGTGAGCAAGACAAGAGAAGTCATTCCACTCTACTCTGCACTGGTTAGGCCTCAGGTGGACTATTGTGTTCAGTTCAGGGCACCACAGTTCAAGAAAGAGGTGAAGAAATTGGAGAAGGTCCAGAGAAGATCAACAAAAATGATTAAAGATCTAGAAAACATGACCTTTAAAACCATGGTATGCCCACATCTTGAATACTGTGTACAGATGTAGTCATTTCATCTCAAAAAAGATATATTGGCATTTGAAGAGGTTCAGAAAATGGCAACAAAAATGCTTAGGGATTTGGAACAGGTCCTATATGAAGAGAGATTAAAAAGATTTTGATTTTTCAGCTTAGAAAAGAGGAGATCAAGGAGGGATAAGATAGATCTCTATAAAATCATAACTAGTGTGGAAAAAGTGAATAAGGAAAAGTTATTTAATTCTCACAATATAAGAACCAGGGGTCACCAAATGAAATTAATAGGCAGCAGGTTTAAAACAAACAAAAGGAAGTTTTTATTCACTCAGCACACAGTCAACCTCTGGAACTTCTTGCCAGAGGACGTGGTGAAAGCTAGGACATTAACAGGGTTCAAAAAAGAGCTAGATAGATTCATGGAGGTTAGGTCCATCAATGGCTATTAGCGAGGATGGGTAGGATTGGTGTCTCTAGCCTCTGTTTGTCTAGAAATAGGTGACAGGGGAGGGATCACATGAAGATTACCTGTCGTGTTCCCCTCTTCTGGGTCATCTGGTATTGGCCACTGTTGGCAGACAGGATACTAGGCTAGATGGACCTTTGGACTGACCCAATATGGCCGTTCTTATGTTTTTACCTATAAGGGAAGACTGAAAGTCCAGGGTTTGTTTAGTTTAGAAAAGAGGAGACTGAGAGGGGACATGATAGCAGTTTTCAAGTATCTAAAAGGGTGTCACAGGGAGGAGGGAGAAAAATTGTTCTCCTTGGCCTCTGAGGATAGGACAAGACACAATGGGCTTAAATTGCAGCAAGGGAAGCTTAGGTTGGAAATCAGGAAAAAAACATCCTGTCAGAGTGTTTAAACACTGGAATAAATTGTCCAAGGAAGTTGTGGAATCTGCATCACTGGAGATATTTAAAAACAAGTTAGACAGACATCTATCAAGAATGATCTAGATCTAGTGCTTGGTCCTGCTGTGAGGACAGGGAACTAAACTTGATGACCTCTCGAGGTCCCTTCCAGTTGTAGTATTCTATGATTCAATCTGATTCTATAAGAAGGCTATCAGAACTTTAGGAGATATTAGTAAAGACAGAGAAATCAGACAGAAAATATCACAGTGCCACCATTTAAATTCATGGTATGCTCACACTTTGAATATTGCGCTAAGTTCTGGTTGCTCCATTTCAGAAAGGATACAGTGGAACCAAAAACAGTTCAGAGAAGGACAACAGAGATGATCAAGGATATGGAACAGCTTCCTTATGAGGAGAGATCAAAAAGATTAGGGCAGTTAAGCGAATTAGCAAATAGATGACAGTAGTCAAAAAAATTCTGAATGGTATCAAAAGTACAGAAAGTGTTTTGTACCCTTTTACACAATACAAAAGCTAGGGACCACTTAATGAAATGCATAGGCAGCAAGGTTAATACAAACAAGAGGACGCACTTTTTCAAATGACACACAACTAAAGCATTTAACTCATTGCCTTGGGATGTTGTGAAGAGCAAAACAATAACTTAAAAAAATTAGGTAAGTTCATGGAGATAAGTGCATCAATGGCTTTTAGCAAGATGATCAGAGACACAACCCCATGCTCAGAGAGACCCTAACCTGATATCAGAACCCAAGAGTGGAAGACATGTGTGAATCACTCCTTAATGGCCTCTTCTGTGCAATCTCACTGAAGCCCTGCTATGGACCATTATCAGAGACATAACACTTGGCAAGATGGATCATGGTCTGATCTAGTATGGCAACTCTTTTGATTGTATGTTTAATGAAAGCCAGAAACAGTGTCAGTGAGAATTCTAGTATGGACATTTTACTATCATATTCTTACAGAACATTAAAAGAGGGGGAGAATTATTAGGACTTTAATGTCACTGACTCTCCTGGTTTCTGTTATCGCCATCTTTAATGCTGTCCCAATGAGCAAGAGAAACAAAAGATGTTCCTTAAAGATTCAAATGTACTTCTGTTAACTTAGTAAGGAGCAGATTCAAGTTCCTAAGCGCAAATACTCAAGAACAGAAGAGTTGTCTATTAAACCAATATCCTCACTTTATTCCAAGCACTTCAAGTATTCAGAGTACTCTTTTTTAGTATTTAGACTTCTATCATTTATATATTTTGTCAATATTTACTTACTTGCCTTCATGTGTTATGTTAAAATGGAGGCTCAGATTTAGGTCAGAATATACAACAGTCCTTTCAAAATGTGTTCATTTTAGGATGCAGGAAAACTGGCCATCCCTGTGCTGTAGGATGGCTGCCATGTGGACTTATAATAGTTTACTCATAGGCAGCTCACAGTGCTCAAATGAAAAGAAACTGTCCAATATTAAAGAAACTGCAGAAGCTTGAAGGTTAAGGTCTCTGGTGCAAGACCAAAATTTAAAACATCTTCTATTTTAAAGCATATATTTTCCTCAAATCTTCCTAGCAACATTTGCTGAACCTAACTTAAAATAGTTCAAATCAGAATTCAAGCAACAATGCCAGTATTCTGGTTGTCAGAATTGGGATTTCAGATCTGGATAAAAAAAATTTGCTGTGGTTTTTAGACAGGTGACCCACAAGTGCTAGATGTTCCACAAGGCAAAACTAGGAGAAGTTCAGAGTCAAAACGGATGAGCACAAGTTGGAGTTAATATTATCGACTGAGCTCTGTATAGGCTTATTGCTTTGAGGATTCCCAGAAAGAAATAGTAGGGGCAGTAAGTTATATCAAAAGCTTGACATCACTCTCAGAAGAATAATCTATCGGGAAGCTTGGATTCATTTCACTTTCCTCCCACCCTCCCAGACAGAACTGAGGGCATTACACACTCTTCCTTGCCAGAGAGGGGCCTATTTGAGAGGATCTCCACGTTCAGATTATCAAAGATTCTGTACAGAACCTTGAGGAAATGTTACTGGATCCTGTGCATCCAAATCAAGTAATCTGCCAAGATGATCGCTTCATTGGCAAATGCACACAAGGAGTGCAGTGATATAGAACATACCAAAGACAGACAGCTTTTTTGACATAGACTTCACAAGGGAGCTTCCGCCCTTAGGTTCACATGGTATCATGACTGCAATGCTGTCTGTCAAAACTGACAAGTTCTTCCCCTTTCCATCAACATTTTGAAAACTAGACAAATCACCTGTAACTTCAATGTATGTATAGGAAGTCTCATTTCCTAAAGTGATCTCTCTAACCCACAAAAGAACTGTCTGTTATAATCTAGGATGATGGATGAAGATATAATGAAATGTAATAGCTTGTCTGCATCGTCCACCATATCAGAGAATCTCTGACTTTGAGAAATGATCACACAACAGACGACAAGCTAATCTGTTGAAGATTGCAGTATTTAACAAAACATGGAAGCCACAGTCTGACTCTGGCAAATGGCGATCAGCAGCAGCATTACAAGCTATCAAATACGTTATTTGTGTGTCCAACTGTGGCAAATGCACACACAAAGTAGATGCACAACTGTACATTCTTCCCTTTCAAAAATAAATCCATAATTAAGAAACATATTATAATTGGCTAGACTTGGTGTCAGTTCTTGTATCCAACCCAGCACCAAATGGGGGTCACCAGTGGAGAAGCCTTATTCTATCCTGATTTCTATGCCTACTGGGGCCATCAGTCGGTGGCTTTTTTATGGTTTGGTGTGCTGCTGGCACAGTTCATAGAACAACGAGAAGTCCTGTGGCATCTTATAGACTAACAGATATATTGGAGCATAAGCTTTTGTGGGCAAAGACCCACTTCGTCAGATGCATGTAGTGGAAATTCCAGAGGCAGGTAT
The DNA here is from genome assembly GCF_049634645.1 of Pelodiscus sinensis. NCBI lineage: Eukaryota > Metazoa > Chordata > Testudines > Trionychidae > Pelodiscus > Pelodiscus sinensis. Next base: position 22,607,533 of record NC_134730.1, on the reverse strand, counting down.
AAATATACAGGCATAAGAAAAGAGTTCCAATCAAGAGTAAGGTTAGAGATAACGAGGTCAATTCAAAAGTTTATTCTTTTACGTAGGGACGGTCCAGATGAGCCCGAGATGATTAGCCATACCATCATGGGCTTATTCACATGCATATCTATCAATGTAATATATGCCATCATGTGCCAGCAATGCTCCTCTGCCATATACACTGGCCAAACTGGACAGTCCCTACGTAAAAGAATAAACGGATACAAATCAGATATCAGGAATGGTAATATACAAAAACCTGTAGGAAAATTCTTCAATCTCCTTGGATACACAGTAGTTGATTTAAAAGTAGCCATCCTGCAACAAAAAAAACTTTAAAAACAGACTTGAAAGAGAAACTGCAGAGCTACAATTCATCTGCAAATTTGACACTATCTGTTTAGGATTAAACAAAGACTGTGAATGGCTAGCCAACTATAAAAGCAGTTTCTCAACCCTTGATAGTCACACCTCCACATCAGCTGCTATAAGTGTCCCTGAGTGTCCTCCCTGAGTGAACTGACCTCGTTATCTCTAACATTACTCTTGATTGGAACTCTTTTCTTATGCCTGTATACTGTATTTATACCTGCCTCTGGAATTTCCACTACATGCATCTGACAAAGTGGGTCTTTGTCCATGAAAACTTATGCTCCAATATATCTGTTAATCTATAAAGTACCACAGGACTTCTCATTGTTCCTGCAGATTCAGACTAATACAGCTAACCTTCTGATATAGTTCACAGATTAGCTCACAAATTGACATTAAGTGTGCCAGGCTGTGGCCTCTCTTCCATGGTTGCTGGAACCTGCGCTTCAAGTTTTGGCTGTTCTTCTCTCCTCCCCTTTTTATTTTTGGCCACACCATCTGTAGACACGCTAAATCCAGAGAGCTCCTTTTATTCTCTTTGGTACTTTACACATAGGGCATACATCAACAGTCCAGCCGGAGCAAGCTCAAACACAAGGAGACTCTGCAACTCTAGGGCCACTTTTGCTGGACTCAAATATACAAACTTCCAGTTAGAATTCTTCTAGACACTTGATCATTTCCAGGGATCAGGGAGTTTCTTCTCAATATTTTCCTCCAGCATCCATTTATTGACCTTCCTATCTCACTACTATTCTTGCTCTCTGATTTATTCCTGGTATTACATTTTCTAATTGATGGGTGGACCTTTGTGTCCTTGAGCAGACATTTCTTTGGAGAGCCTGTCTATTGAACTGGAAACCAAACAGATCTACTACAGTTAAAACTGAAATACTTTTTAAATATTGTATTTATTTTACTACAGATTGATGACTCTTGAACAAATGACCAAGAAGTTGTGGTCAGATGTTTAACAGAGTGTATTATCCCTCATTTAATTATTTGTCTGGGCATGACCACGTTGCTGAAGGAAAGATTGGGGAAGTGCGTGGAAGGAAAATGTTTATGGGAGCTGGTATCTCAAATAGAGACAGCTCTTCTCTGTGCTTAACATAAAACTGTTCTGTTGGGAGGCATGTCCATTTGTGGTCTTTTTACCATTTAAAATGTGCTGCTTCTAATTTACTGAATAGCTCCCAAGCCCTGAATAGACACTTCATCAATATGAGTAAAAAAAATCCCAAGCCATCAGGACCACCATACATATTTCTATCCGAAGGCATTTGCAGAGAACAAAAATATTCCTGAATACTGTTTTTACATAAAAATACAACAGGGAAAATGATCTCTCAGATACCACTCTGGTTCATGTTGGCAAATGGCAACCAATGTATTTATTTTTTAAAGAGAGATTTCAGATCTCTTTATAAGCATGCACGAATTCTGCCTTAATGAAGGGCACTGTTACAAACAAACAGCAATAATTCTGTCAGTTGGAAGCTCCATGAAACTGGAGTGCAGAAAAACAAATGTTGCTTTCCACATATATTATGCCACTAAACGCTATTACTGATTAATGCTTCATATTTTTTTCTCTCAATCTCCAACACAGAAGAAATCCAAAGAAATATTTTTTAGAAAAACTAAAACTTTGTTTTAAAATGCTGCTTGCACAATTTTACAAAAGATACCAGTCTACTAAGTAGCTTAGCATAGCAGTCAGGTAATGCTGGTACTAATTAATTGGCACCATTTTTTTCCTTCTTCCTCTTCTCAGAATCTCAGATGATGAAACTGTTTTTTTCTTTTATTGAACCAGCTTGGCCTAGACTAGCTTGTCCCGCAGTGACATGTATATTGAATACAAATCAGACAGCATAGCTTTAAATCTGTGTTGCAGCTCTCATTTCCAATTCGAGAACTGTACTATAATCATAAGCTTCTGGTGGATGAAAGGAAATCAGCTCTCTGAATATTAGCTAATGCCACATTTGCAAGTCCTGAAGAGATCTGTGCTGTTAAAAAAAAAAAGATCATTTCTCGTGAACCTATATATATGAATCGCTTTGTACTGCTCGACTGATAGAAGCGATGCCTGTGCTGGGATTAAACCCTTTTCATCATAAAACCTCATCTGGTTCGGAGTCCAAGTCCATCAAACCTTTTCCCTTTAAAGTCCCGCCTTTGATTCTACATCAATTTATTCAAACCGCAGCTGGGTGGCTGAAAACGAAAGGACAGCATCATTTAAACCAACCATGTTCCCAACTTGAAAGAAGGGCTATAATTAAAAAAATGGGCATAAAAGAATGGAAATGGGATAATATTTTTTAATGGTAGTTCAAAGGCCGACAGATGTCAGAGCCTTTGAAGATGTCAGTACACTGAGCAAGAAGTTGCCATTAAATAGTTTGCCTGAGAGGTGAAGCAGCTTTTTAATGACTGAAAAAGCCCTTGCAGACACATCCTTGTGTTTTTAATTTGTCAGAGTTTCTGCAGTATTTTCTGATTAATGACATATGATTATAACTGCATAACATACATATTTTTATACTTGGTTAAATGAATACTTTATTCCACATTCTTCTAGAGCTAGATAGCAGGGAAGCTGTACTAGAAAGTCCAAAACTATCCAAATAACTTCAAATATTTATGGTGATTTGACGGGATTGGCCAAATCCAGTCTCTGTGTGTTTTCAGCTTTTGTTCTTTAATGGTTACATTACTAATACTATCACAATTTGCATACGTTAGATGGGATGTGACTACACTTTTATACTCTTCCTGTGCACTTAAATATGAGTGCTCTCAAAATTAATTGACGAACTAAGTTGTTTCGAACCAAAACAATGTTTTGAAAAACTCTTCAACTTACCCTAAAAATGCAAGAGCTGTCAGAATCTTTACAAAAGAGAAAGTTATTTAGGAAAATATAGTATTTCTAGCAAGCCACTTAGAACTATTCAGAAAAAAAATTATTTATTAATGCTGATAAAGCCCTCCTCTTGGGTGGAGAAGAAGCTACTGAAGTATCTTTCATCTTCTTTAACATGTACCTATAATTTATGCTGTAGAATTACCTCAATAACCATCAGGAATTATAAATGTAGCACATTATAGCTGCACACAAAATAAAAACGAACATGTCCCTCCACTCCCAAGTGTAAACTGACATCTTTAGTGCACTAGTAACTTTTGTATTAGTCTGCCATTCTATGTTTGAGTAGTGATGTGTTTGAGACTAGGACATCAGGAAGTATGAGCAAATATAGCTCCGCATTGTATCACACCCTACAGCAGCTGTTCAGCAAGTAAAATAAAGATATTACATCCAGGGAAAAGTCATTTAATGCACTGTTCTTTCTTCTCTGAAGATCTAGATTCAAATAATGAATTAAGTCACAAATGCATAGAATATCATGACTCATTTAACTTAATGGATATCTGTTTAGATCACAGATGCTTAATGTCAAGACTGAAATACACTGGCACAATTGTGAGAGATCGGTGGGAGGGGGCCTGAACTAGTCCCTCATTTACATAACATTTAAGTACTTCATAAATAAAAATTAGTATTTACGTTATATCAAATCTGTGCCCATTAAGAACTTCCCAGTGATCAGTACACTGCCAACCCTGGCCACTACAAACTTCACAGCAACAGCGGAAAAAAGCTGTGGGATACGCCTGTTCAGAACCTACCTTGCACCTTAGTCCATCCCATGCTTTTCAGCACATTGGGCTACCAACATGGTCCATGTTTGCTTATCAGCTGTCAAGGAACCTACACTGTCTCATTTCAAATTAAACCTGCTCAGAAGGCACAAGTATATACTCTATTAAAGCTAAGAAAAGCTATTAGTAGTACATATCCTATTACAAATCAAAACAATGTTAAATAAAGTTTAGTTTGTAAAGTATGGAGATTTGGAAATGCCAGATCTATGTTCTCCTGAGCAGCCTTTTGTCTGGTCCCTTGTATATTCCACTAGAGAAAAGTCTTATGAAACAACGTTTGCTCGTGTTAAAGAGTATATCATAATGCATACATACAAGGAGACAGAATTAAGGTACAGTATAGGCATTTGTAAATCTGAGATTTTAAAAACTTCCAAACTTTGCAACTTAATGCTCTGCCTTCTGATAGCTCTTTTCTTTAAATGTAATTTCCAAGGTGCTGTAGTTTTTTAAAGGGAAAAATAAATTCCATTTTGTATCATTACACAATCCCCCAAAATCCTAAATCTTCAGTAGTGTTTGAACCCTAACCCATACCACTTGAACTAAAGGACAAAGTACATTAGCTGGCAACTGAAGAAGGTTATTATACCAGGCAGAAAAAAATGGGCTACTGGGACCATCTGCTGGAGGAAAGCTCTCTCCCCCCCTGACTGCTAGTGCTGATCTAGCAACTCCCAGCTTTTCCCAGTGCAGTATATGCTATTGCTTTGGTGACTCTTTACAATGTATATGTGCAACTATTATTTTTACAGGCTGGAAAAATTTCTCTCTGGAACTTATGTGAGAGAATGGAAATAGCAATTTTACCAGTTTATAATCCAACTGATCATGAATGGAATTTCACACCAAAAAAGGGACAGACTTTCTTCCTATTGAATCAATGGCAAACTGATATTCTCCCACAGCAGTTCAGTATCAATTAAACACTATACAAGCCTGTGACAGAAAATACTCTCCTTTAAATATGTTTATATGCATGCGAATCAATAATGGTAATTTCCTTGAGGGTCACATCTAGCTGCACTGAAGTAAAACAGTAGTTTAAATGTATTGAACAACCTGTGTTCCTGAAAACAGTACCAGTTATAAGATATCTCAACTTTTTTCACTGTGGCCCACAGTTTAATAGAAAATGTCTTGCATGCACCTTTTTTTTTTTTTAACAATTATAAACCAAGCCCTGCTTTTGACAGAGAGAGAGAAAATGCTTAGACAGAAAGTATTTAATGTATGTTTAATGTTTTTTTATTCAATTTAGCGCACAGAAATCAGGAGGAGGAGAAGCCAGCAATAAATTACCAACAGAACTACAATGGCTAACCAACTCATGTGCCATGACCATTGCTCATTATACTAATCATAATCTTCTCACTGTTACCATGTGAGCCCGCCTTGTACTCACCATATCCACCTGTTATATCTTATCATACACTGATACTCATGCTATAAGCTCAGTGGGGCCAGGATTGTCTTATAGTTATGAGTTTGTACAGTGCCTAACACTATTGTGCATCGATCGATCCTCGAGAGAGCCACTATTATCGCCAGCGGTCCATATCATCTGATTATTTTGATGACTGCTAAAAACTACGATAGAAACCAGAAAACCTATGTAAGTCAAATAATGACCAATGATTTCTAAAACTGATATTTTTATATTCTTTTACAAGGGTTATTTTTTTTATTACAAAATAGCAATTCAGTTAATTTCAGAAAGCAGATGGTCAACTAATATCACAGGTTAGATAAGTATTAATTCTATACTATTCTTTAAGTCTACTGGAATATAACTAGAATTTAACTTCATGTATCCATATTTGCCTCTAATGCAACATAAAGTTGATGGCTGGCTTATTTGTTAGTAAACTATTCTATTATAGCTAACGAGCATACTTTTCTCTCTGAAGGTGATAGGAAGTTAATGCTCAGATATTCCAAATTATTTCATGCCCAGATTTAATATAAAGGGGCATATAAATAGACACACAGTTATTTTCAAATATTCCAACATACTGCATGTTTGTGCTGCTTGCCTTTCCAAGTGCATGCTTTTTCTCTTTCTCTCTTCTATATTCACTTTACAGATGTCAATACACCAGAAAGCTCAGACTACAAAAGAATTCAAGCTGTCAGAGAAAACTTTAAAAGAACCACATCACCAGTATAAAAGACCGGAGTTCACTGTTCCTGGAATTTTCAGATCTGTTTCAAGTAAAAACACTGTGTCAGGTTTTCTGACTAAATCACTGCTGTTTTTATAAACTCTGTAGAACTCTTGTAAAGGCTTAAAATGAAATATTTGTAGCCAGGCCAATACTTTTTGGGCCCTGAAGTAACAGTTCCCTCTTAAATGTAATATTTCAGGGCTTTCATAAATTTAAATACAAGTGACTATGAAATACATTATTTTAGCATGTTTTCCTCCTTAAACAGAAGTCTACAGTCTCCTTGACATCAATTTCTGTCATTTTGTCATGATAAACACTCAGGTATTAAATATCTTTCACATCAGGCATCCAGGCATGATTCCAATTAGTGCTGAATAGAAGACAAAATGTCAGCCTAATAAGCTTCAATTTGCAAAGTCTTTGAGCATCTGATGATATCATTACTTTGCCAATCATAGCTTGCACTTTGGCTTCTTCTACACATCACCTTCCTTGTCACAAAAAATCTTTCACATCTATAGCAACTGCAGACATTAACAATGTCAGTCATTGGTCTGATTGAGCTAAAAGATCCAAAAATGACTCCTCAGTACATCAAGGGAGAATTGTGATGTGCACAATATTTCCTCAAAGCTAATTTGCTGCCAACATGTATAGTAATTGGGAAAAAAGTCCACTTGTTAAATCATTGTCAGTGTCTTTTCCATTTTTTCAGAAGAAAAGAAACATTATTTATTAAAAGAATGAAGAGATGACAATCACTTCTTCAAGGGTAACTGAACCAAAATTTGGTTCTACAGTTTAATCTATTGTGCAACTATTCATTACCTTATTTTAAGAGACTGCACTTTTATAACCCCCTAATTGTTGGTAAAATACTTTCTTAGATTAAAAAAAAAGACTTACTAAAGAAATAGACATCATCCAGCAAACATGAACACATTCGCCTAATACAAAACGCTTTTCTGGCCCAAATGCACTGAAGCCCAGACACAAGATATTCTACCCTTGCAGAGCACAGGAGCCCTATTTTATAAGCTCAAGTGAAGGGAGGAGAAGCAGAAAAAAGAGGGGCAGCGAAGGAACAGTATACACAGAACCTGACCTTGGGTTGGAAAGGAAGATGGCTAATGAACAGGCAATATAAGAATGGACAGGGATGTCCTGAGGTTAGGAGGACAGAGCTGAGTCAGCATACCCATTAAAGGTGGCATTTGCTGAGCAAGAGTGCCAAAGAAGGGAGGTGGCTTTAGATATCTATCCAGCTGATATAATGGTGGAGTTGCTAAACATGAGACAGAAATTGGACCTATGCAGAGTTACTGAAAGTTGCAGGAGTGTGGGCAGTGAACTGTATCTATAAAGAGGATCAATCATAAGTTATTGAAACATATATCAGTGCCAGCAGCATCTTCTTTAGAAGCACACAGCATCGGTCATACATTCATTCCCTTAGTTTCTCCTTATGAGGTGGAAGGAGAGTAGACTGGCTATTAGGTGCCAGTCTGAACAGGCGATTGCTGGTGTGCCCACCATGGTGGAGAGTGCCATCAGCATTTCAGTTGTAGTTTGTTGCTGGTTTTCCACTTGAAGCTTTCTCTGTAATACTTTAATGTGGGATTGTGCAGAGCCTTATGGAAGGTCTCCTATTTCCCAGCTGACATATCTTCAGCCATACTATGTCAAATACAGGAGAAGGCAAGACTTTTCATTGGTTTGTGGCTTCTCTCTTCCCCCTCATGAACCACATAAAAGAGAAATATAAATAATGGTACCTCTAAAATGTCTATTTATTACCACACCATAAAAGTGCTATTGGACCCACCAGTGATACTAAGTAATAATACGACTTGCATCATAAAAGGGTTCTATTTATTACATGAAATTAGGAACATTAGTATCCACATGAATCCTATTGTCTTAAGACTGTGACATGGTCAGAAGAAGTGATGTTAACATTCTAAATTATAGATTATCATAATTTCTGTCGTGGTGTTTCACTCTTTCATTTGGTATTTAAAATACCTTAGATTTGGGGGTACTATCATACTAAGTCTTTAACTGGTCGATTACTAGTTCAAATTTGATTTATGGTAGTAGTGAGTGAATGTTAACATCTGATTTTCTGGTATATGAGACTCGGTCCAGGTTCTAGAGAACAAAAGAAAAGAAAAAAAAAGAAAAAAACCACAGTTCAAAGAAAAGTGCCACCATGGCAGCTTGATACTGACATGCCCACTGTTTGGCAATCACGCTAGATATTTATTTATTATTTAAAATATTTTTACCCCTCCTCTCTCTCTGAAATATTCGAGGTGCCTTACAACATTTTTTAAAACACAATACAAATATATATATAAACATTTAAAATACGAGACGCCAGAAGGACATAAAACCTGCTATAAGCATCTTGAGAAGAGGAACACACATACAGACTCAAACACCAATAAAAGCACGAGTAAAAAGGGTGCAGAACTTCAATACAAATTCCGATCAGCACTCTCTCACCTTCCAAGCATTCACGGAGCTGCTTGTAGAAGCTTCCATTGCTGTTTCCCATATTCTTGCAAATATTTTCTATATTAGTAAATTATTTAAATATCTCTCTACCCAACACCTTCATTAATACTAAAGTTCACTTCATTTTAAAAAGGAAAACAAGCTTCTGCCCTGGCTATATTCACGAAAAAAAACCCCACATTTTTCAAAGAAATGCATTAAAAAAATAAACACAAAACTTCACAGAACTGCCAAACATTTTTGCTTAAGTACCCTTTGCAAAAAAAAAAAAAAAAAAAAAAAAAAAAAAAAGTTCTTACTAAACCAGTAAGTCTTATAATCCTTTGGAAACCTTAAGTTCCTATGACCAAGCAAGCAGTATTTACAACATAGAAAAATTACAGCTTCTAACAATATCTTCATTTTGTAAGTAATATCCATGATGCAACATTACAGCCTGACTCCAACAATTGGTCAACTTCAATGGGAGCTTAGACTGTAAAGTTCCTCAAGACTGAAGCTCAAAAATTGCACTTTCACTGTTTCCTGTGTATTAACTACTTTTGCTCTCAGATCTGATTTTGTGATTATCTATTTTTTGTAATGATCATTATACTTGAACACAGAGAAAGATGACGCACAATGGAATACGATTTGAAAAGAAAAAATAATTTAATATTCATATAGCAGTATAACACAGCCTCCACCACAAACAGCTTGTAATATAGTAATTATTATTTATTTGTATTACCATAGCACCTAAGACTGTAGTCATGGAGCAGAGGTACTTGATATTCTACAAAGACACGACAAAAAGACTGTCCCTGAGCCAAAGGATTTATGATCTAAGTAGAAGACAAGAGACAACAAATGCAGACAGGCAGACAGACAGGGAAGTACAAGGAGCAATGAGATAAGACCAGCATGATGAACAGTGGTCTCAGCAAACCAACTGTTGACCCATTTTCAAGTTTTTTGAAAGCAAAGAAGAGTTTTAAAGGAAATTTTGGAGGATAATGAGTTAAAATGAAAGCATCAAGTAAGGACATGTCATTGATTTACATTATTGTAACATTCTCAATATAAAACTCTTCATTCTATTCTTTGTAGAGCCTAACATTTTGTTGAACTGTCCACAGTCGTGCCTAGGTCTGTCTTTCCTGATCTGAAACACTTAACTAGAACTCAACAAATTGTATGTGCTTGTTTAGTTTAGAAAAGAGAAAATGGAGAGGGGACATGATAGAAGTTTTAAGTACCTAAAAGGGTGTTACAAGGAGGAGGGAGAAAAATTGTTCTCCTTGGCCTCTGAGGATAAGCCAAGAAGCAATGGGCTTAAATTGCAGCAAGGGAGGTTTAGGTTGGACATTAGGAAAAATTTCCTGTCAGGGTGGTTAAACACTGGACTACATTGCCTAAGGGGGTTGTGGAATCTCCATCACTGGAGATATATAAGAGCACGTTAGACAGACACCTGTCAGGGATGATCTAGACAGTGCTCGGTCCTCCTGTGAGGGTAGGGGATTGGACTCGACCTCCTGAGGTCCCTTCTAGCTCTACAATTCTAGAATTCTAAGGGTAATTCAAATAATTCCCTCTGACACACATTAGTTTGTATTTGTCAACACAAAAAATGAAAATGATATAACACAAAGTGTAGGGAAGAAAAGATGAACAAGTATAATAATGTGAGATAATATGATTATGTTGCATATGAAGTTTGACATTACTATCTTGGTTTGTTTAAGGCTTTTTTAATTTCAGGACACAAGAGGAAAAAAAGAGACATAGCTGATAGTACTATAAAAATAGCTCAGCTTTGTAAAGATAAGTGAAAGTAACATTCAAGAATGGTTCTGAAGGAGGAAAAGGCACATGGTGCATGAGAAGAGGTTAGTGACTAAGTATAGTGGACAAAATAACAAACTTATCAACAAGTATTTGAACTGAGACAAAAATCTTATGTACAAAACCACATCTATTTGCATACAGTAGAGATAGTGACAATAATTGGAATCTGTAAGGAAACTTTTTCCAGCAGATGGATTATATGGTGCTCATGTTTTAAAGCTGGGAACCTAGACTGATCAGGTTTTATGTAAGAAATAATAATTTCTTCCTATTGGATGTGTGGGGTAGATAAAAGAACTACCCTCATGATGCATACTTCACTTTTTGCACTCCCAAATCTCAAACGGAATTTTATATTCCATTTTAATAATTTGACTATACATAGAATTTGAAAAATATAATAAAATATTATAAAATGAAAATTAGGGCCAATAAAAACTGGCCAATTTAAAACTTTTAGTTCATATGAGATAAATAGGAAGTCCATTATTCTGTAAAGAACTCCAGACCAGAATCAAGATGTACTCGTTTCTATGGCAACTGCTTTCCTTTCTCTACTTATTGTGGATACAGTACAAAGTACAGTGAATTCTTTACGAAGCCAATTAAACATTTTTCATGATCAAATTGTAATTTGCACATTTTACTGTTTAGTATAGTAAGTACAGTAATTATTAAAGCTAATGCTGAGAACCCAGAACTGTGCTAGGTGCGACCCAGAAGAAGTTAAAAAAAATCTCAGTTCCTGCCCTGAACATTTCACAGCCTAAATTCAGACAGGTAATGCCACGAATAGACCAAAAATGGGGAAGAGGAAAAGGAACAAGCTGACAATCATAATACTACTATTAAGGTGCATACACATTCTGACGGTTCCATCAAATAAAGGGAGAGAGGATAGTCTGTAGCAAGTTGAAGGGATTTTGGAAGGGCATCTAATACAAAGAGGGCAGCCTAGAGGAACGTACAGAGAAAAGAACGATAGAAAAGCAATAGATGTGACAAACCTGATTTCATTTGAGAAGTGAAGAGGGGCAGCACATAGAAGACTAAGGCCTGATCTTGCAGTGAATTCCACGTGATCCCGAGCTAAGGCCCTCTAGCTTCAATGGAGCCTAAATTTAAAGAGGGTTATTGTCTGCTGTTTTGATTGTGTCAAGAAGCTCCACCCAAACCTCAGCTTAGAGTGAAACACACAAGAGAAAACTCGTGTGTGTCCAGGAACAAACACTGTGAAGTATCTAAATTATTATTAACAATCATGTTCTCAAAAACACTGTAAATGGCAATTAACATGAGGTGCCATGTGGCCAAAATGTCCGTTTTAGACAAGGCCTAAATGACTGCAATTAGGTGCTGAACTCTTTTGAAAGTCTGGACCTGAGCTTCCAATGCAACAGCTAAAGTAAAAGGATCACACATATATATAAATTTATATAGAGACTCCCACTTGCATAACTGTCTGCCGGGCAAAGCAATATAGAAAAGAACAAATCTTCTCAGTTTTAAGATGTTTTCTGATTGATAGAGGAGCACAAGAATCTAGAATCACTATCCAAGTTATCTGCTCAAAACAGTTTCACAGCAGTAATTCTGACTCTTTCACAGATAGGAAGTTTAAGGTGAGAATGGACCACCAGATGATACTGTCTAACTTCCTGAATGCCACCAATACTTACCCAACAAACCTGACAGTGGAAATGAGAACAAAGTAAATAAGACCCATAGAAGACTAACCTACCATGTGCCACAGACAGAGAACAAGACAGACTAAGGCACACCAGTAACCCTCCAGTGGAGAGGAATGATTAAATGAAAAATACCCATTCGAAGTCCACATTTTAATGTAGGAATTGTTTTGTGGCCCAGATGTCCCAGCAAGGCATAACTGTGTGAACAACCTCCTGCCACATGGACAATGGGAAAAAAAATGCCACAGGAAGCTAGAATAATTATTTACATTGAAAAGAAATATATGGGGAAATATGTGATTTTTTTTGCCCTTTTAAATGAAATTTAGTCAGAGAAAGGAAAGAGAAAAAGTAGTCAGTACTGCAGACTATCTGCAAGTGCTCCACAGACCAAAGTCTGTGGATCTCTGTTTTACAGGATGAGATTCTCTTAGATCTTCATTTGATGCATAAACCTGGTGTTTATACTTTAGGATTACTACGATAGCACCAGAAAGCCCTGCACTGACCCTTTAAGGGGCTATGATCTGGAGTCAGGAGGAAACCCAGCTGAGGCAGCTAACCAGGGCCCAGCTGGAGGCCATATAGAGCAGCTCCTGGGAGGAAGAGAGAGACCTGCCTGCCTGCAATGAGAGAGGCTTTGGCCTAGCAAACCTACACTGCCCGGCCTGAGGCCCAGGGCTCCAAGGAGGCAGTCATGGAGGCCAGGGCTTGCATGGAGGCAGCCCTAAAAAGGCCGGGCTGCAAGGAGGCACCTGTGGTTCGCAAGCAGGTAGGTGCGGTAGGCTGGGGGAGTTTGAGCCAGGGAAGCACCAGGGCATAAGTCCACAAGGCAGGGTTACAGGAGGCAACCAGGCAGGCAGAGTGGGAGAAGAACTGGGGGTCATAGGGAGTAGGGAAGACCCTGGAGGAGGAGGGGAGGAAGAACAATGACTCCTCCCTTGGAAGGGGACGCAGACCAAGATCAGAGTGGTTAGTGCCGGAGGGCAGTGCCCTGAAGAGAATACCTCACCCATAGCGGGTGCGTTGGTGTCGGAGCAGCTGGTTACTTCCCCAAAAGTCACCCTGAGGGAAGAAGCTGTGAAAGTGAGTCGAATCCGCTACTAATATATCTATGTATGACTTTTTTCAATTCAGGCAACAAAAGAAAATTTTCTAACTTTTCTCTAGCTGATACAAGGTCTTCATCATATAACAATGTTTTTTCAGGAAGGCTGTATGCTTTAAAAGAGATAATATCTTTGGAGGAGGGATGGTTCCTTTATTTTAAGTTATTATTTATGCAGCAATCTAAACTGAAGTGACATTTTCAATGTAGCAGAGAAATGAAAGATCATTTGGTAGGAGCCTAGTGTAGGAAGACTTTGGAGGAGAAGTGGTTTTAAATGAGAGAGAGAGAGAGAGACAGACAGCATACATGCGCATGCTCAGAAGGAGTGAGAGGCAGCCCCATAAGTACAGAGGCACCACAAAAGGACTTATAAATCTGCAAGTGGCAAAATGGGACAAGGAGGGTAAGGACAGTCACTAGGAAAATTGCAGAAAGCAACATAGGGAGTCGGAAGAAGTGGAAAAAAGAGATTTATGCAGAGGTGAAGTAGTATAGTCATTTTTCCCGCCTACTATAGCTCATATCTGCTTTTATCTCTTGGATTTATTGTGTGTTTAGACTTGCACACCTACGGAAATAATCAATTATTCTTTCTTCCTGGCAACTGATGGATTAGAGACTAATAGACCTCTAAAATATGACTACATTTATTTTATTGCAACCTAATGTATTTAATAATAGTAATATACTATTTTATTGTATTTAAGTTACTATTACCCTGGCAAATGGTGATGAATTGTGCTACAATGTTTGAATTATTCTTGACCTAATTATGAATGGAAGAAAATGGTGGACCTGCACATTATCATCTGGCAACAGAAAGTGGAAAAAGACTTCAGTTTCCTCAGCCCTCTTTTTACAATATGACACTAAAGGGAAGCATTCTGTTGAAGTTAAATGGTGATGTTTCTTTTCTCCCTACCCAAAAGGTCAAATAGCCAAGCAACAAGCAGTAAAATTATATTACTTCATACAGCAGCTGAAACTCTGCAATGTTAGAGATGGTAAGGATATATGTCATAAGCTGGAGAAAGAGTGACATTAAGTTGATCAAAGACGATTGTGTAGTTGGTATATCTATTGGTAGCTGGTTAGGACTGGATATTCAGATACCTAACCTCATTATCCAATCTTTCCTACTGAGGGGGAAGAGAAGATTTTGTTTCTGAAAATTTCATTATCTTCCAGGAATTAATACAATGTCTCGTGAAAGAAAATATACACTCAGTATATTTTTAAAGGAACAAACATAAATGAGATTTTGGGAAATTTAATTAGGATATCTGTAAACAAAATCAAAGATAAAACAGAAATGCTGAACTAAAAACACAATTTTAATGTGTGTGTGTGTGTGTGTGTATATAAATACACACACACACTTTATTTATATATATACAATTTTAAAATCCAAAGTTCTATATTTTTAAGAGAAATATCTTTTTAAGTATAATATTTTCTTACAGCTCACAGAACATATAGAATTTAAAGAAGACAACTACAAGGATACAGTATGGTACAAAAACCTTGAGCCTTTTGCCTTTTATTGACCCATATGTCATTTTACTCCTCCTCAAGCATTTGAGATCCTGGATGAAAAACAAAACAAAACAAGAACAAACACAACAACCCTTCTGAAAAAGCTACTCAGTACTAAAATGGAATATAAATGCCACATAAAAATGAAAATAACTGACCAGCATTATAAAACATGCTCTCTCTTTAAATCAAGATGCTTTACCAAATATAATGCTACATGTGTAATACAAGAACCAAAAGTTATAATTTTCTTCTTACTCAGAATCTGGAGACCTACCTAAAATCTTATCTAATTCTCGAGAGAACACTTTTTATTGACCATAAAGTGTTAATATAGGTTCACAACTAAAACCATACCTTTGTTTTGTATAGTATCTTTCATCGTAACTGAAGAATAGACTTAACTTAGATATCTTGGAAATGCAATAAAAATACAACAAATCTTTTTAGTATCTTTGCATAATACATTATTTTCCAGAGATCCGTCAAACTGTGTCAGTCATTGGTGAGATGATAAAAATGTCTATTTAAAAAATATGCCTTTTTACATAAGGAAAACTGGTACTTCTACACCAACCCAGCAATTATGAAATAGCTAGATCCTCCCAAAAGATTAAAGAAATTACTAATGCATGAATATGATGATGATGATTATGAAATATCTAGTAGTTGCACTTTTCATTTAGCTAAACAAAATGGCCTCTTCTGCTGTGCGGAAGCAGCTTCATAGTAATGTAGAGTAACTAAAAACACTGCAATCTACAAAAATTCCATTTTGCGATTTTATGATAAAGTCATATCCATGTAATTTACTTATCCCTAAACCATTTTTGTTTACAATTGTTTCACAAAGATGCTGCTCACATTAGTCCCATAATACTCCAAAAACATGCATCTTGGGAGCAAATCTGCAGTACTTGAAAATACAATAAATAGCAGTTTTTAAAATTCCACTGAAGATACTGAAGTAATGTTACACACATATCTTCACTGCAAAGCCAAATGTAATTTTAAATACCTATGAATTTTATAGAAGGCATTAATATTTACCACATTAACACTTGATTTATTCAGACTAAATAAATGTATCTTGAAAAGTGGGAACAATTATCAGACATTATTATTCTGCTTTTGATTAGAAACAGCTGCCCTACTCAAGGTAAATGTGTTTTCTCTCTTCACTATACTGCCATGACAGCAGCGCTCATATTGTAGAGATATTCAAAAGAAAGACTTTTAAAAGACACTAATTTTTTCCGTTACTATCTCAGTTCTCCGTTGTTCAACACATCACTTATGATAGCATCCGCCTTTTATTTTAAACAACATGCACTTCCAAATGCCATGAAGCCAACCTTTGCCACGAGTGAGCCACGATCTATCTAAATAGGTAGGACATACATATAGGACATCTCAAGATTCTTTCTGAATTTACTATTCAAGAGATATATTCCTATCGTATCTACGTACAACAGCATAATGCTAATGAATTACTTGTAGGTACAATGCATAATCCTACTTATTTATAAAACTGATTTTTATACTTAGTGATATGAACACACCCTATATTCACAGTAAGTACAGAACTTCTTGGTATTCAGAAAAACACCGCTGCTTGACAATACAAGTTTAGGGGGGTGATTAAGAAAATGATACGATTTTGAAGGGATACTCGCAAAAGTAGCTATATAGTTAAGTGCAAAAAGACTGGTTCCTTTAATTACTTAAGTCTTTTATTCATCATCAAAATTACTGGAAAAAGGGATAATGTTTAATTCTGCTGCAGTCTTCTAAATTTCCTATTACTGAGCATGCTCACAAAGTCCCTCCCTGGTTTACATAGAAAACAATAATGGTACAAATGGAATAAATTAATATTTTTCTATAACGTATTTTCCCCTGTAGGTTGGTATTTATCAGATACATTTATATTTATTCAGATGTTGATTCTATGCATAATGAATCTTTCAAATATAAAAAAGAAATTAAGAATTAAATCTTCAATTTCATATAGTTACAATATTCAGTATAGGTGAGAAAGAAATATGAGCAACCCTAACACATGTTAAAATGCAAAGGCTTTATTGCTAAGATCTTACAATGTGGGAAAGAAGCGGATGCGCGGAGACCATATGGTGGTTATATACCTTCCATACAAAACCGCCCATTTTCAAATAAAATAATCAATTAATGATAAGTAACTCTAATGCAGATTAGCAGAGTAAAAATTATTTTCCCATTGTTCATTTAAGTTAGTTTTCTACTTCGAAACCATCTTGTATTTTTAAATGTATTCACTGCAGGCCTTTTATAACATATGCCCTTAGAAAAATACACCCCACACACATTCATCCATAAACACATCCTCTCAAAATAAACAGAAAAAAATCCACATACATCCAATAAGATTTTTTTGAACTGAAACTAATAAAGATCATTTTTCATGCTGACAGTGCACATTTCATCCGTAAGTTTGAAGAGTCAAATGCTACCACAGCTGGGGGTTATTCTGCCAAATGGCTTCCAACAGTGACCATAGAGATGGAGGATAGGAGGGGTGCATATGTGTGTGTAGGAAAATAGCAAACCTGATGGGAAGCAAACCAAAACCCAAATCATCCTATCACTGATTATCTGACATATGCAATCAAACACAATGCAAACATGGAATACAAAGTTATTGAAAAATAGTCAGATCTTGAAAACAAGCAATTTGTGGGATACCTGCAGAGATTTAAAGAAAAAAGCATATGAATGAATCAGATATATTTCATAGGGATTTATCCAGAGGGGAGGAAAGGAGGGGTGAATGAGGGGGTTGGAGGGGAATAGATACCTTTTTTCTTAAACAAATCCATCATGAAAGAAAATGAGACAAGATTATAAATAAGAGGTCGAGTTATAGCGCACCATGGGATTTTTAATCTGGCTACCTGTGGTTTTTGCAGTTAAAGCTTTATTCAGCAGTGGGGGGAGGACGGTAGAAAAAAAGAAAAAAAATATCACATTTATATGTCAGTTTCGCAAATGATCAAACAGCGTGCATTATCAACAATGCTGGAAAACGGGAAACGCTGATTTTATATTTATATATATATGTTTTAATAAGCATACGGCTTTTCAAATGTTATTGATCATTACCTGGGCATCTCGTTTCCTGCATTCTTGAGTTTTATTCTCGTGCTCCGTCATGGCAGCGCGGAGCTGTTTTTCCAGTTTTTCAATTTCCCGTTCGTGATCTCGGACCAGGCAATCCTTCTCTGTGTTGTGCTGCTGGAATAGGTGCGTCTTCTCCTGTTCATGCTCCAGCTTCAGCTCTACTATCTGATTGGACAATGAGGAGTACAGTTCATCAATAGAACATCCTTGTCGTCATGACAACTCGTCTACAGCTTAATTTTCCCCCCTAATTTCATCAAGTTGGCTATTTTATTTTTACGTCATTATTACCTCACCTTTTTAAAACTACCTATGGCTTGAAAGAATTCCTCCAAATAATTTTAAACATTCAGACAACTAAGCAAATCCGGTGCATTCTTAACCAATTTGTGGGTACAAATGAAGGAACGCTTAAAAAAAAAAAAAACATTGTCGCATTCTGTATATGTTCCCGAAGTATCCTGCTGTTGCTAATCAGCAGTGGTAAGGATTATAAATGGTTAATAGCCAGTCTGCTCTCCTCTTCATTTAAGTATACCCACATACACAAAGCAGCAATTAAATCTTTTCAAGATTTCTTTATGATTTCCAAAATCAAAGCTCTTACTTCAATAATCATCTGGGTTATTGTATATACAGTTGTGTTTTAAAAACAATTATAAAAAACAAAGCTCTATTATCTCGTTGTCAGCTACGGTATACCAACATAAACAGATGGATGTGTTCCAGAAGGGGGCCTGCTGTGCTGCAAGCTTGCGCCATGATTTCATAAAAAGCATTCTATTCTCAGGATCCTTTCCCAGTCCACACCACACTGGATACTGTGACCTTGGCCAGTCTTAGCCTCTCCCTGCTAGACTGAATGGCAGCCCGAGACCAAGGGCCTGGTTGCCGCAGCTTTGATACTAATCCTCCCAGACTGTGCACAATGGCACCCTACCTGGCCTGCAAACTATAGCCAGCTAGGCTGCCTTTGAAGCAGGTGATGAATAGGGGACTGCAGGAAGCCAGCTTCCCTAGTGAACTCCAGGCCACACAGCTGCTAAGAACAGTCACTTGGATTTTTCTTCAGATTTGGTGGATTTCGGGGAGGGAAAAAACGCTGTTATCAAGAATATGTTGGGTTATTTTCAGCGTGAGAATCCGTCTTCAAAAAGCTAACAGTAGGAGTCTGCTCAAAATCGATCTTGTTTGTGTAAGGAAAGCGGCTAGGCACCTGATCTTAAAGCTATAGCATTCAATTCTGGAAACATGCATTCTGCATCCACATTAGCTGTTTCGTGATTTTTTTGTGTTGTTTTATTTCTGTTCCGTTTCAAAATCATTCTTGCAAATTACTGATCAGTGTGCTGTGAATTTAAAATTAAACCCTGTTTTCAACTCTGGAATGTTTTGATAGATTCTGTATTGTGCTTTCATTATTGGAAAAGGGATAAGCAAAAGAGACATTAATATTTTAATTGTATCTCCATTTTTTAAAGAAAAATAAAGATCTCACTAACCTATAAGTGTAGGAGTTTAAAAAAATTAAGTATATATTGACTTGGAGTCTGCATGCTTGACTTGGAGTTGTTATATAGACAGCTCTAAGTCAGTCTTGGGTCAAAAGTTGTGTACATGCACATACAGTTTTAGATACAGAAGCAATGTGGGTGGGAGGAGTGTCACATTTTATAAAAAGCAATTTTGTTGCAGAAATTCTCCAAGTAAGAGCAAACTCCTCCCTGAAATTCTGTTTTGTGTTTATTTTTTAAAAGCTTAAAAACTACAGGAAGTTATCATACCTACCTGATTATCTTTAATATATTCTAAACATTATTGCACATGTGCAAGGAAATACCAGTTTCATAGCAACTAAATGTACTTCCAAGTGGTTTGTTCCGTTTATGACTCACAAAATGAAGTGAATAACTGAACAGCTGTTTTATTGCACAGTTGAATTGCCCTGTTGTCCTAAACATATTAAGACTTTGGTTACCCAACAAGTGCCACTCCATCCCTCCTCCCTTTTATCTCTCTTTTTAATTTTCACTACTTTTAGTCATAAAATTGAGATTTAATCTATACCAGCAAGAACAAGAACAGCATGCTGTTTTTCAGCAATAACCCAACTCGCTCACCAAGATAAATTGCCTGGAAATTGAATTAATGCTTCATAAACCAGCACGGGGGCCTACCAACATGTAATTTATCTCAGTAGAAGTAGATCTTCATTTCTTCTAATGGGTCCTTTCGTTCAAGGTACTGAGCACATCATATTATTGGGAACAAGTGAGTCAAGTCCTTCATAAGTTCTATGATTATTGAGGGGATCTCTACACCTCAAAGAAAATGTTCCACATTTCAGGGTACTAAGCACTGACTGCTGTATAATGTCAGGTTGAAGTACGAACAGCAATTAACTGGTAGTTTCAATAGGCTTTTCATGTTTTTACAAATATCTCGAGTAGAGGATATGGATTTGATGGTGCCATGCACTCTAGATAAGCAACAAAGAATGACACAAAAACTAGAGAACTGGACATCACCCGAAGAAAGATAATAACATGAGAAAAATCAGAGTCTAAGGCTAGGTCTACACTAAAGGAAAGTTAATTACACAGCTGGAGTTGATATATCTTAATTCAAGTTTCCCCGCTGTCCCAACAGTGGGAAGCCAAAGGAAGCAAATGCTCCTGTCAGCGTCCCTTACACCTCGCAGGAGGAGGAATACCGGCTGCCAATGGGAACACCCTCTGAGTTCGATTTAGAGGCCCTTTACCTAAAGGAAACATGTCAGATCACAAATGTCTACAGGAGATTGATTATAGAAAGTGAGTTAAGTGCCCTACTATCACATTTATATTTAATTACATTACATACAATATTACACAGATAGTTCCCTATTTTTCCCAAAATTATCACCACACTACATTAATTGCCAATAACTGGAGTTCTTTGAATAAAAGATATCTACACTCCTAAATTCTTACTATGTAACACACTGTTTTTGTTTACCCATTTGTCGATATGTTAAATACTGGATGTGTGAAATCCTGGCCCCATTATACTCAGAGGCAAAACTTGAAATGACTACCACAGAGTCCAGATTGCTCCCCGTATTTATTAATCTTTGTTCTCTGGTTGAAATTTATCAATAGTTCCGTATTCTTATTTTAACTTTCCAGAGAAGAGGATGGGAGAAAAAAGAAGCAATTCTTAAGTACCAATTACTAAAGATAAGTCCAATAATTGTGACAAGTCATCTATTAATCACTGAAATAAAAAAAAACACTGCTACTTGTCAGAGGTGGTCTAATATCAGTGGATGAGACCAGTACTCATAACATTTGGGAATACTGAGCTACAGTCTCTCAAGTGAAGAGTTTGCCTAATAAAGGTAGTTTCTTGGCCTTGTACACACCACTCATCCAAATGAATTGATCTCAAGAAGCTTAGAAGCTCAGAAGCTCCAGTGTAGGCAGCCTGCTGGCTGCAGAGAAGGTTTTCAGCATTATTTACATTAGCAATCAGAAGTCACAGAGCTCTTACTGCCAGTATCAGTAGTAGATGTTTAAAACATATCTCTAGTGTAGACTAAGGATGTTAAGAGTTTAACCAACTAACGGTTTAACCAATAAGCGGATGCTTATCTGTTAATGGTATGAGTTAAATTTAGACTCAGCCTTCTCCCTGGGAACCAGGTGGGCAAGGGCTTCTGGCTCAACTTCCAGGGAGATGGCTTCACTACCATAGGAGCTGGGCTGACAAAGCTGCCCGTTTTGTTCTCCCAGGAGCCAAGCCTGAAGGGGCTGGTGACCCTGCTCTCAGGGAAGCTTCGCTGTGGGCTCTGCACTATAAAGCTAAGCTTTATACCACAGTGTTCGCAGCGTGTGTCACAATGTAGCTGCTAAGATTTTTAGCGGCTACACAGTTACCATATTAAACACTTTTGAATATCCCTAGTGTAGACACGGTCTTGTACAGCTTTTATTCTGACACCTCAAACTGTACTTCAGCATTCCTTGCTTATGAATACGTGGGGACTGTACAAAGATTTACAGATACAACGGGAGGGAACTGAAGTGAGTTAGGTGTCTAAGTGGCCCTTTGAAAAGCCACTACTGTAACAAAGATTTAGTTTGAATTCACTCAAGTCTACAATTCACAATTAAAGAAATAATAAAATGATCATGATTTGTCTGTATATAAAAATAGAGGTTTGCTAAATATTGTAAACTAGAAGATTTACCCAGGCTTGCTTTGGTCCTTAACTAATTTTTGTTTTTTTGGAAAATAAAATGAAAATGTACATGCTTCATTTAAATCACTGATGTGGGGGTGAGGCTGAGGCTGAGGAGTTCAGAATGCAGGCTGCCCTGGGGAGAGAGGGCCACCTCAACCCACTCTCACCTCAGCAGCTTGGGGCCAAGTGAGAAGCGCCTCCCTATGACCACTACAGCTCTAGCAGGCACAGCCAAGGGAGGGGTGCATGTCCCCCGGCTGGTCAAGGTCCAGGCGCTCCCCAGCCAGAGGGAGGAATCCAGAAAACTGTGCACTTCTCCCTCACTCCCTGACGAAGGGGAGCAGCCAGCCATGTTCCCACAGGAATCAGCAGTGAGGAGTTTCAGACCTCCCTTCCTCCCTGAGGGATGGGAGGTCCAGGGCTGTGGGGAAGGGTACATCCCCAGTCAGCCTCTTTCACCTGCCTGGTGATTCTGTCTCCTTTTTGTTTGGTTTTATGAGAAGCCATCCCATTCCGGGCACATCCCATTTTAATAGCACAACCAGACGATTACCTTGCTTTATGTTATGATAAGAGGAAGCTGTATACCAATTTGGTGGTTCTAGCTCTTACCATTTAGGAGGAGTCCTTGAACAGACAGACAAACTCTTTCAAGTAAATAGCAGATATATTAAAATTGTTTATGAAAGTAGTGTCTGACTGTCTTTCCCTACAATAAAAATAAAAGTTAATGGTATTTGGAACCTCTGTAGGGTTTTTCCATGAGGTTCCCAATGAACAACAATTTCAGTTTTGCAACTGCTACCTTATATTTCTGAATATGGAAAAAGAGACACAAGGTCATACAGGTAGTCTGTGACACAGCCAGATCTGGACAGCAATGGTGTTAGTGAAAACCCATTCTCTGAAACATAAGTCATTTATTTATGGAACCTAAAAAGGGATCTTAAAAATACACATAAACACACTCTCTCTCCACCAAGGAATGGGTGCAGATATTGAACTATTGGCACCCATTCCTTTCAGGAGATTGCTTTCTTGAAGGCTGGAGAATCCAACAGAGAGTTTTAAAGGACATCCCAAGCTAGTGATAACAAAGTCTTTATATCAATGACATCATTATATTGTGTGCAGGTAGCACACTGGCTACAGAACTTCTATCTTTTGAAAGTTATAGAAACTTAAAATATTTTATTGAGGGTTTCTTTTTAATTCCTTAATTTTTAAATTAAATACCTTATTGACTATCACACCAATTGTATATGGCTCCAGAAGGACCCATAAAAAAATTTAATAAAAGCATAAGATTTATGTTCTATAGCAAAAAGTTATTTATGCTCTAATATTTTTTGCCTTGTAGACTTAGAAACAAGTGTTCACTAGACAGCTAGGAATTTAATCTTTCTGGTGATAGAAAGCTCCTACTCTTAATTCAACAGATTGTCAAATATTGGACTTGAAATTCATCACTGGTAGAGGACTGAATAATGCTCATTGCGCACTTGCATTTGGTATAACTTTTTTGGCTGGGGTATGTGCATGTATGTGTGGAAGGGGCAATTCTTCATGGGGGGGGAAGGAGAATAATTACATTTTTGTAGCAGATAAGTTTAAGGATAAAAAAATAGAGACTTTTAAAACTGCCCAAAGGTTAGGAATTAGGGTTGTCAATTTCCTAGCAAAAACTAGTTTTAGATAGGTCAATGGTAAATACTGGATTAAATCTAATATAAATCAGGAAAAATAAAATTAGTATTAGAATATCCAAATGAATATTACTGAGAAATATTTAGTAATTTGATAAGCAATCTGACTATTTGCAGAATATCTAATATTTAAATAATATTACAAACTGAAATGAGTCCTAACATGATTAACTTCCTGGAGAAAATACCAGACCACAAGATACAGACATCCCAATGTTCAGTATTATATTACATATATTAGAATTATACCTATTGCAGTTTTTGCAACCTAAAATTAATCTTCTAATGCCTAATGCAACCACAATACAAACTAAATTATACTAACTAAAACTAATACTATGCGGTATACATTAAACAAACAATTTTAACTTAGAAAATGCCTTGAACTTGGTTTAACCATGATTTTATTTAGTGAAAGCCACTCTGGTAAATATCATGCTATCTTTGTTTGGAATGTTAGTAGAAAGAGAGGGCAGATGAGTTTAGTGGGCAGAGGGCAAGTGAGGCAGTCAAAATGCATGAACTATAGAACCATATGATATATAAAATATAATTGGATTCTGGAATATATTACATGCCAACCCTGCCATGACCACATATGTACATCATGTATAACACAGACACACAGTTGTCACACATTTTCCCAAACATCTTACTTCAGTGCCCAGTAGTCTAATCAACATTATTCAGTTTTCTCTTTTCAGAGAGGCAGTTATGTGAGTCTGTTTCAGCAAAAACAACAAGGAGTCCGGTGGCACTTTAAAGATTTAACAAATTTATTAGGGCACAAGGTTTCATGAGATACAACTCACTTCCTCAGATGCCTCATGTGAAAGAAAGGCAGGGACAGAGATGAGAGTATAACATCAGTGCTAATTAAGTCAGGGTGGATTTGGCTCACTTCCAACAGTGATGAGTGAGGTGAGAGTACCTGAAGGGGAAATTACTTATTGTAATAAGAGAGCTAGTCCATGTCTCTATTCAGACCACTTCTGATGGTGTCAAATTTGCATATAAATTCCAGCTCAGCAGCTTCATGTTGCAGTCTATTTTTGAAGTTTTTTGCCTAAGAATGGCAACCTGCAAGTCAGTAACTTTGTGTCCAGGGAGGTTAAAATACTCCCCCACTGGTTTTCTCCTGCATTTTTCCTTATGAAGTACAGGAAATAAGTATGCTTCTACTGCTAGATAAAGGTATTCTCTAAAAGATATTCACTCTTCTATATAGGTGCACTTCAGATGAACTGAATGACACTATCACACACAGGTAGACGTATGTGTAGTGCTGGGGCAGACCCAGTGGTCATAACACATGAAGATAACAATGACATAGGGAAAGATAGGAGAGAGGTCCTGGAGGTCAAATTTAGGCTGCTAAGTAAGAGACTGAAATCCACGATCTCCACGGTAGCATTCTCTGAAATGCTTCCAGTTCCATTCACAGGGCTAGGTAGACTGGCAGAAAAGCTGGGTCTCAATATATGAATGAGATGACGGTGGAGGAAGAAAGGTTTAGATTCACTTATTATTACTAAGAAATTCTTGATGTAGTGCTAAGTGAAGCACAGGATCTGATCCAACAGACAAATATATCTGGACTACTTAGTAATAATGATTATAATGTAACAGATTTAACATCCCTGTGGAGAGGAAAACATTACACAGCCCAATACTGTAACATTACATTTCAGAAAGGGGGACTAAACATAAATAAGGAAGTTAGTTAAACAGAAATGAAAAAAGGCACAGCAACAAGAGAGAAAGCGGAATGGAAACTTTTCAGACACTAAAATAGAGGCTTGGCTTAACTGTGTATCCTATTTTATAAAACATAGTAAGAGAACCAGAAAAGTGCCACTGTCACTAAACAACAAAATAAAAGAAGCATTGAGAGACAGAAAGGCATTATTTAAAA
This sequence comes from Pelodiscus sinensis, assembly GCF_049634645.1. Taxonomy (NCBI): domain Eukaryota; kingdom Metazoa; phylum Chordata; order Testudines; family Trionychidae; genus Pelodiscus; species Pelodiscus sinensis. The sequence continues at coordinate 22,581,538 of NC_134730.1, read as the reverse complement.
AATGGAAATGAAATCCTAGTGAGGAAAATTGAGAGGAGCATAAATCTTGCCAAAGATTCTATGGTTCAGACTGGTTCATTTGGAGAATTTTATTTAATTTGATTCTACACTTTTTAAAACGTATTTTTATGTAAAATATAATTAATAAGACCAAAAAAAATTTAAGAACATCTAGCCAAAACCTCAAAAAGTAATACCAATTTTTTTAAAGTACATCAGAAGCAGGAAGCCTGCTACATGATTGGAGCCACTGGACTATCAAGATGTTAAAAGAGCACTCAAAGATAATAAGGTCATTGTAGTGAAACTAAATGAATGTTTTGCATCAGTCTGATGTGAGGGAGATTCCCAAATACAAGTAATGCTTTTTAGGTGACAAAACTGAGGAATTGTTTTAGACTGCCATGTCATTAGAGGAGGTTTTGGAACAAATTGATAAACTAAACTGTAATAAGACACCAGGACTAGATGGCATTTACCAAAGAGTTCCGAAGGAATTCAAATATGCAATTACAAAATTACTAAGTGTGGTTTGTAACACATCCTTTAAATCAGCTTCTGTACCAAATAATTTGGGAATAGCTAATACAACACCAGTTTTTTAAATAGGGCTCCAGAGGTGATCCAGGCAATTACAGTCTGCTAAGTCTAACTTCAGTACCGGACAAATTGGTTGAAACTATAGTAAAGAACAGAATTGTCAGACACGGAGATTAACATAATTTGTTGGAGAAGAGTCAACATGTTTTTTATAAAGGCAAATCATGCTTCACCAATCTACTATAACTCTATGAGGGGCTCAACAAGCATGTAGATAAGGGGGATCCAGTAGGTATAGGTTACTTAGATTTCCAGACAGCCTTTGATAAGGTCCCTCACCTCAGGCTCTCAAGTAAATTAAGATGTCATAGGATAAGAGGGAAGGTCTTTTCATGAATAGGTAACTGGTTAAAAGATAGGAAACAAAAGGTAAAAATAAATGGTCAGTTTTCAGAATGGAAAATGGTAACTAGTGGTGTCCCCTTCAGGGGCCTGTACAGGGATTAATCTCATTCAAGATAGTCATAAATAATCTGGAGAAAAGGGTCATCAGTGAGATGGCAAAATTTGCAGATGATTCAAAATTTCTCAAGATAGTTAAGTTCATGGCAGACTGCGGAGACCTTCAAAAGGATCTCATAAAACTGGGTGACTGAGCAACAGGATGGTAGATGAACTTCAATTTTGATAAATGCAAAGAAAGGCGTATTGGGAAAGATAATTTCACTACACATATAAAATGATAGGGATAAGTTAGCTGTTTACTACTGAAGAGAGAGCTCTGGGAGCCATTGTGGATAGTTTTCTGAAAACATTCACTCAGAGTACGTCTAGACTACAGGCTTTTGTCGACAGAGGCTTTGTCAACAGATACTGTCGACAAAACTTCTGTCGACAAAGAGTGTCTAGACTACATCCAGTTCTGTCGACAAAGCAAGCCGCTTTGTCAACATGACAGTGTAGACACAAAGGACAGCGTAGATGCAATAACGCCTTCTGTCGACAGAATTCTATCGACAAAAGGAGTTATTCCTCGTAGAATGAGGTTTACAGCTGTCGACAAAACTGCTGAGTTCTGTCAACATTATGTCGACAGAACTCAGCGGCAGTGTAGACGCAGGTATTGTTTTGTCGCCAAAAATCCATTTTTGTCAACAAAACCCTGTAGTCTAGACACACCCTCAAAGTGCAGCAGCAGTCAAAAAAGGAAGGATTGTGTTGGGAATGATCCAGAAAGGAATACATAATAAGACAGAAAATCTCTCATTCCCTCTTTATAATCCATGCTACACCTACATCTTGAATACTGCACACAGATGGTAGTCATCTCATCACAAAAAATATATTGGCATTGGAAAAAGTTCAGAAAAGGGAAACAAAAATTAACAGGGGTATGGAACAGCTGCCATATAAGAAGAGATTACTAAGACTGACTTTTCAACTTGGAAAAAAGAGAACTTGGAAAAAGGGAAGACAGGATAATGGGATAGATGGACCTTTGGTTTGACTCAGTATGTCCATCCTTATGTTCTGACAGTCTGTGTGGGTATGTATATGAAATTTCATAAAGGTCATCAGTCGACCACAGCATAGTGCAGAACCATTTGCCCCTTCATTTCACATTTAGGCTGCTGAAGACAACTTGCTAAATGGCAAACCTAAAGAGATATGATGTTCTTGTAGCCATGTTGGTACCAGGATATTAGACACACAAAATGAGTGAGGTGATATGTTTTATTTGCCCAACTTCTGATGGTGAATGAAACAAGCACTGGAGGTACACTAAGCTCTTCTTTCAGTCCTGCTCAGATGCCTGTCTCTCTCACCAATTGAAGTCCAAAAAAGATATTATCTCGCTCACTCTACCTCTCTAATAGCTAAAGACACATATTTTTATTCACAAAAAACCTAATGAAATAAGCAATATACTTATCTGCCTGCCTGCTTTGATAGCCTCCCCAATGTATGGGTCAGGCCCTGCGTATTGAATTTGTCTCTTCCTGTGTTACATTATCTATATATTTTAGAAATGTCTATTGGTCTGTGAGTCTGCTTGTTCAAGAACTCCCACTAAACGGTAAGAGCTAGGTCCATCAAATTTGGTATTCAGCTTCTTCTTATCCTAACTTAGAGCAAGGTCCAGGTTTGGTTGTGCCAAAAAAAAGGGAAGTGCCAGGAATGGGACTGATTCCATAACATGGAAAGGAAGGGGGTAGAAAGAGGAGGGACGTGAAAGGGAGGGACCCAGAGAGATGGATGCGATATTCAGAGTGGCCACTCGGGGCAGAGAGCCCACAGGAGAGAGCTATATGCAAAGTGGCCAGTGGGGGCAGCTGTACCACCACCAGAGTGGGTAGCAGGGCTGGGACTATGCCATCTTGCCTGCCACCAGATTGCCCCTTGCTGCAAGTGTTCCCCCCAGACCTTGGCTACAATGCCGAAGACAGGGGAAGGCCCTTGATAGACAGTGGAGGGGGAAAGGTTCCACTGGCTAGGGAAAGGGGAAAGAAAGCTACACCAGATAGGCCCCCCCCCCATGCAGAGCCCCTCCTCACATCTCAACCCTCACTATCACACGCTCCCAGCCTCCTACCATGCCCCCCACATCACCAATGCCATGCCCTGACTTCTGCACCCTCATACCATCAGCCCCCTGCCCTCAAGTATCCAGGTAACACCAGGTAAGTCTTCTAGTATCAATATTATGCTGTGTTGAGAGTTCAAAGAGGCCACATACATCCTCTATCTCAAACCCACTCAAATTGTGTAGCTTATTTTGAGGAAAGGGTGCAGTGTAGACGCATCCTAAGACACTTACTACAAGCCAATTCTTACTCTAATCAACTGTTTTTATTTCAGGCATAAGCTTCAAACCAAAGTTGGTATTATACTCTGATTTGGGTCTACAGTCCTTCAAAGTTCTTTGTTTCCTCTTAGAATGTGCTAGGAAGTTTCAAAACCCAGCTGAAGGTAAAAGGGGATTGCTTCCCATTGCTTCAATACACTTTTCCCCAAGACAGGAATCCTTTGTTTTACATCTGCCCTTCCACAGAAAAATAGAAGGTTCAAATGGATTTTAGAACCACTGTAGACGGTCACATGTCTTTCTAGACCAACTACCTTCTGAATTTATAGAATAAAGAAGGCTGTTTACAGGTCACTGAGTTGAACACCAAGCCATTAGATTCTGGGGCACTAGTAATGGCTCTCATTAGCAGACTGAAAACTATGAACAGACTCACACTTCATATTTCTAATTTCACATACAAGAATGACACATGCATAAAAATAGGATATACAGATCCAGCAGATTATAATTGTAACCGTGATATGTTACATGACCTGTTTTGCATAAAGCATCTTCAAGTTATGCATATTCATATTCACAAGCCAATTCTCATAAGGCAAGGAGGAGCGTCACAACTAAGTTATTAATATTCATGTAAAAATTGATCAAATACAAAGAGATTCCCTCCCTTCACTCCTTAGCATAATGTTAATTTAATGTCTATTAGTCCTCTCTATAAAGTTGAGTTATCTTATGAGGCCAAGTGTTAAGCTGATATGTATTCTTGAAGAAACTATTCCTGAATATAATCTGGATAGCTATCAATCATATGTTGGTAAAGGATGGCTAAAAAGGGAAAGTTTGTGCTTCCTGCGTGAATTTATTAACTGCAAATTTATGCAGCTTATTGATGATGACAAGAAAAAATTGAAAGCCTTTGTTAACTCTTTCACTGAATTCCTGTAAGACACTGAACTATGCTTTATTCTACAGATAAAGAGGAAGGAACATAGCTGATTACATAGTGATGACATCCTGTATAACCAAACATCACTCACAAGTACAACCCCAAAGAACATCACCATATAACAGGAAAAATATTATGCATGTACTGTACTAGTAACCATTACATTTCATTTGGGTTATAACATACAGTTCACACAATGATTAAAATATTAGTGTGCTTGGATTGGAGGATAGCATATTTCAAAGACCCTTAGTTTTTGTTATGAGAACAAGTAAATAACTTTTCCTTATTCACTTCTGCACACCAGTCATGATTTTATAGACCTCCATCATACCCTCCCCTGAGGGTACGTCTACACTGCATGCTTATTTCAAAATAAGATATTCCAGAATAGTTATTCCGAAACAGCTTATTTCAAAATAGCACATCTACACTGCAGAGAAGCCTCAAAATTAGTCTCAGGCAGGGTTCCCTAATGTAGACGTGCTATCTCGATTTAGAGGCCCACGAGGCACTGGAGAGCAATAACTTAGAATGGCCCTGGTGAGGGGCTATTTCGAAATAGCAGCAGTAGAGCGTCTACGCATGCCTTATTTTGAAATAGCTATTTCAGAATAGGCATTAATTCTCATAGAATGAGGATTACAGATTTCAGAATAAGCTGTTCATTATTTCGAAATGATTTTGAAATAACGGAGTGGCCATGTAGACGCTTGCATTGTTACTTCGAAATAACGCTAGTGCTAGTTATCTTGAAATACCAGTGCAGTGTACACACACCTTTAGTGTCCTCTTTTCTGATCTGAAAAGTCCCAATCTTTTTAATCTCTTCATATGGCAGCAGTTCTAAATTTCTAATCATTTTTCTTGTCCTTTTCTGAACTTCTTCCAATGCTAAGATCTCTTTTTTGAGATGAGGTGATCACATCTGTATGCAGTATTCAAGATGTGAGCATAGCATGGATTTATACAGAGGCAATAAGATATTCTCTATCATATTCTCTATCCCTTTTTAAATAATTCCCAACATAATCTTTGTTTTTTTGACTGCCACTGCACACTGAGTGGATGTTTTCAGAAAACTATCCATAGTGGCTCCAAGATCTCTCTCGAGTAGTAACAGCTAACTCAGACCCCATCTTTTTTATAGATATAGTTGGGATTATGTTTTCCAATATGCATTTTTTTTGCATTTATCAAAATTGAATTTTATCTACCATTCTGTTGCTTAGTTACCCAGTTTTGCAAGATCCTTTTGAAGGTCTTCACAGTCTGCCGTGAACTTGACTATCTTGAGCAGTTTAGTATCATTTGCAAATTTTGCCACCCCACTGTTTACCCTTTTTTCCAGATCATTTATACTAAGAGAAACTTTTGGTAATAGAGTATGTGTGTGGAGGAGGTGTTCATAAATTTAATAGCCTTAATTACATATAATTTAAATTAAATTATAAATAGCTCTGACTTTTATTTTTCAGAATTTCTTGAGCACATACCTCTTCCTGCACAAGTTGCCAGAGGAATAGCAGGTAAATAATGTAAACTGATGGTCACCCCTGGGTCTTCACCCCATTTACTCTTCTTCAAGCCCATCCCTCTACAATTAAATTTTTCCAAAAGTGTTCATGTCTGTTTTTTACTTTTAACACACTGCCTGGGATACACCCTCACCCCATCGAGGCAGATGGAGAGTGTATCTGCTACTCTTCACAGCCATCTGGCCATGAGGCTCTTACCATGGCTGGGCCTCAGCTGAAAGACCTACCCCCTGGCCAGAGCCAGGTCTGCTAAGAGCTGCACAAGCAACTGTGGTGAACCATGGACCCTCCCATCTGACCCAGGGAGAGCTACAGAGCAAGGACATGGGCTGGGGCTACTCTCAGTCCCTCTACCCCAGGCACCTCAAGAATCCATGACTCGACTTTTGGCTTGGCTGGGGCAGGGCCCCGGGCAGAAGGGGCAGGGCCACAGAGGGGGTAGGGAGTCTTTGCTCCCTCCCCCCGCACCCCACGCTTCATTTTGGCAGGTTCCATTGCTTCTGCTTGTAGCTGTAACTAAAGTAATCCAGAGCGATTTTTCAAGTGCTATCTAATGTGAAGTACTCCAAAAAATCTGGTGCTACTCATCTCAAACTGGACTTCCAGCATTAGCAGACACATTTGACTAATCTCTTGTGACTTCAGCAACTTCACAAGCCTGCTGTGAAGCTACATTAATGTTTCTGAAGCATCCAGACACCGTAGTGATGAGTACCACACAAAAGCCAATAAGGAAATTAAGAATTCTATCTTCAGAGTTGGGTCTCAATAATCTGTAGTAAATAAGGCCTTGGGGTCACACATTGAAGAGTCAGGAGAAAAGAAAGTATTGAACAGCTGCTCATTAAATTACCACTGTCCATCCTGTAGCAGGGTTCCTGTGGAAACAAACAGTATGTGACCATGTAATTAAAGACTGTATCATAATACTGTATCATAACTGCTGTAGCAGGGCAGTTATCTCGCTCCAAGCGAGATAAGAGTTAAACCCAGCCCTGGGAGAGGGCTGGGACCATGGAGCAAACAGCCAAGGCAGATAGCAGCCAATTAGGGCACAGCTGGGTCAGCATTAATAGGGACTGCTAAATTCAGACACAAACTTTTGCTCCAACTGTGGAGTAGGAGAGGGACCTGGTTGCCTAATTAACTAGAGAAGGGACCTGAGCAGTGCTGGGAGAGGCAGGCAGACCGGGGGAGCTCTGGCTTGACCCAAGTCTCAGGCTGCAGGCCTGGTACAGGGGCATGAGGAGTGCTAGGACTGCAGGGAGGCAGCCAGGGCAGAAAGCAACAGGTCCACGTCCCCTTGCCAATGATGAGCATCCATTTCACAATGCAGTTTGTCCCTGAGGCAGTGGCTAGATGATGACTGGCAGTGGTTCACTGAGGGAAGGTGGATATAGGGAATTGGGATTCCCTGAGAGGGGATGACTTCAGAGTCAAGTGGCAGATCTGTGGCACAATACCATGAGGAAAGGCACACTGTGGGCTGGAAGGGGCCCAAGGCCCGAGAAGGAGCAGAAGACAGGTAACAAAGACCAAAACAATGTCCAACAGAGGACTCTCCAGGGCTAGAAGAGCTAATTCCTAGACAGAGCAGCATGAGACGTTGCGCTGGTGAGTCACAACCTGTTACATATGCACTGACACTTTAAAAAAAGCTTTTTACTAACTGATTCAGCACTTCTCTGCATCCTTTTCTCTTATTTCTCTAATTTAGGGAAGCTAATATCACGCCTTTTAGTGAGACAACGCACTCAATTTTTTAAACTCAACCAACTCCTTACACATTGCTACACATTCTAAAATAAGGAACATTCATGGGCTGGCAGAATTCTTTTATAGATGTTGTCTTGAACATGATATATGTGTACACATACATGCACGTGCATACACAAATACACAACAAATAATTATATAGCAAAGCTTTCATCAAGATGTCCTGTTTCTTTCCTGTTTGACTAAATGGAACAAAAGAACAATTGTAATTATTCCTTCAAAACTTCTACAGAAGTTGGAAACCGACTTCAAAAGTAGCATGAAAGGATTTCCTGAAATATGAAGAGATTCTTTAGCAAACAGGCAATACTTTTCCTTGTTTTCCACTTTACTATGCGAGTGTGAAACTTTTACTATTATACAACGGTTCCAGCTCAGTTAAACAAAAAGATGGTGTTCAAATTAGCCACGTCCATAAATGTGCAAATGAATTAGGGATGTTAAAATGTGTTTATTTTGGTAAACATGAAATTTTCAGTGGGCATACATTTACCCATGCAGGGTGGAGGAGGCAGCTCCATGGGAGCACAGGCTCCCACCTGCACCCCTCTCTCCACGCCGATGCCTCTGATTCATTTCCCTAAAACGAATCCATTTCACTATGGCAACAGTTCTCAAAACTTTTACATAGTATGATTCACATTTTACAAAAGATTGTGAATGGGGGAGAAAAAAGGCCATGAAATAAATTACATAACACCCAGCAGGCAACTACAATAATTAAACAATTGCTTAGATCAACACGTAAAAGTATCTAACTTATTCACAATTGTCCAGTATTGAAATTTAACAACTGGAAAAAAAAGAAGTGGGGACTAAAAATGTGGGTCCTCCAAGAACCACCAGCAAGAACAAAATTTTGTTTCAGCTACACCAGACTAACACGGCTACATTTCTATCACCAGCAAGAGTTTTTAATGGGCTATCAGAGAGGTCCAAGCAGCACAGCTGCGAAACTCTGCTCTATATAAAGTATGAGTGACAGTCACCCTGTGCACAAGGGTGTGCAGCACAAGGCCTCTGCACTTGTGAAGACTTATTTTGAGGAACAGTGGGACGAAAATGGTATGGATGTAAAATCCCAATTAATCAGCTAACTGGTTAAATATTAGGTTAACCTAATGTTTAACAAGTTAACCAACTAAGCAGGATCTGGGTGGGGGATGCAGGGCTCCTGCTCCCAGCCACGTGTGGGGCGGGCTGCTGGGGCCGGTTTTCTGGCAAGTTAGCTACGTGGCCCTTTCTCTTACAAAGTTTGTGCATATCTGCTTTCAAGTACTGGTGGCTCACACTGGAGGTGCTTTTAACAAAGAAAATTAATAGCTAGTTAAATATTATTTAATTCTAGTTAAAAAAGAAGCTTTTTTCCTGTGGTGAAGGTGTCTTGAAACCTGACCATGGACACTGCAACTATTTCAAAGGCAGGAAAGACTGTGGTCTTCTCAGTGGTGTCCAGTGCCTTTGAAGTACCCACAACAGCTGCGCTAGCAGATAGGAACTGGGGGTAGAGGGTTAATACACTTTCAAATCCACCAGCTGTAAGTAGAACAAAGCCGAGCTAAAGTATATTTCTTTTTTTTTTTAAAAAAACCCACCAATTTCTCTCTGCTGTTCCCTCAGCAAATACTTCAAAAGAGAGTGATTCTGGGAATCAGCTGAAGCGGAAATCAAGAACAACACTAAATGTGGCTGACACTAAATATTGCAGGATCCTAGGGTTTCTCCTAAATTCTTTATTAATTTTAAGGAAATTAAAGTAAATAAAAAATTATATGAAACCTACAGGTATTATTTTTAAAAGACTACAAATTGCATTCCAAATCAAAAAAGAAAGAAAGAATCATCCCAAAATTTGAAACCTTTCTTCTGTAAGCAAAGTTTAAAACTCTAGGGTACGCAAATGCTAGGAGTTACTAGCATATCTCATATACAGGAAAACTGAGCAATAAGAGTTTGATCCTGTAGCCCTGTTGTGTTTACCCACAGTACTAGTCTCTCTGAAATGGATCATCAATGGGATTACTTGTAGAAGGAAGGACAAGTACTTGTTAAAGTTAATGGAAGACCAAGCCCTATGTGCTCAAGTTGCTAGACAGGCACAATCTATTTTTTCCTTTTATGTACAAATTCCATTTCATAATAGCAATCACACACTTGAGGCACAACATTTCAAAGCAATTATAGCATTTTTCAGATACTGAAGTTATTCAGACATTGGCCTGTTAACCTGTGGAATGCTATAATGTTGCATCACATTGCTCAATTAAACAGTCACTTTAATGGATATTTTGAAATACAGCTATTAATCCCCCAACAATGACAAAAAATGCATGTCCAATAAAACAAGAGAAGGGGGGGGCTGCTTTGAAAAATGTCCTGCTTCTAAATAAAGAATAATACAAATGAGTGAGAAGTGGGCAACATTTAAAGGACATTTTAAAGGGTCTGAAAGAACAGTTCCTGATCTGCATTGGTTATATTGAGTAACCTCGTATTATTACCTGAAAGGGGAACACAAAAAGGTCATAGTATCTAATGACAAACCATCACAATCTATGTGGTTTAAAAGAATATTTAAATTAAATGTGAACAGATATAACAAAAAAGCTAGTAGTGCATAAAAATACTTTTTAAAATTATATTTATGTTCTAGTAGAACAATCCTTAATATTCTTTCCTTAGGTTTCAGTGATGTTAATAAAACATAGATGTTCTTTTGATATAACAAAAGTAGCAGTAAGCCAAAACAAAATGAAATGACAACACAAGACATCTGTACAGAGTATAACATTTAAATTAGTGTTTACACCAAATATTGGTATTGCTACAGAAAGTGTTTTAAAAGATTATCTAGAAAATGGTTTTGAATACTGCACTTGTAAGTTTTTCTTCTTTTAACTTTACTTTTTTATGTTGTGACCAGGTATCCAAAAGCCATGAATACTGGAAGCATCAAGGTACAAGAAAAAAAACCGCTCACTGATTTTTCAAACCATGACATTTTAAAGAATTATAGTTGTCCTTTGAAGTATGACAAAAACAGTCAAGGATTTGTCAAATGCCTTTAGTATTTTCAACCATGTACATCAAGAGAAAAAAATTACCACTGATATCAAGTAATAGTAATGTGGTAGCGGTCAGTTTAACTTTTGGCAAACTCCATATTAGCATACAGTACTATAGCATATGCCCTGAAAACTATGGAAACACAATTTGTGACAGCATTCAACACATACTGCCCCTTCCTATCCCTATTTTGACCCTTCTTACAAGCTCTCACAGCTGGCTGCTTACTGGTGAATCTTCCATCCAGTAACTTAAAAGAGAAAAAGCCTTCTAAGCTTGCCAGATCTATTAGCAGACTATATATTTTGCTAAAAAGTCATACAGGTGGTAATGAAGCCATTTAATAGGCATTTGCGAACACACACATGTATTGTTAGTTTCTGAATTTGCTGATAAACAGTTGTGCATTACTGTAATATTTGCTCAGAACATGTTAATCTATAGGACCTTAGTTTAAAATTTGCTCTGATTATAAAAATAGTATCTCTAAAACATCCTTGCATGAATATTTAGATGAGCTATCAGAGTATTCAGCTTAACCCTTAAAGTTGGTGAAATTTCTTAAATGGGTCTATTGTTACGGAGATTACACAAAGTAAATTAGTGTTCCTTAAAGGCTGGACATCAGGAAAAACTTCCTAACTGTCAGGGTGGTTAAACACTGAAATAAGTTGCCTAGGAAGGGTGTGGAATCTCCATCTCTGGAGATATTTAAGAGCAGGTTAGACAGACATCTGGGATGGTCTAGACAGTGCTTGGTCCTACCGTGAGGGCAGAGGACTGGACTCGATGACCTCTCGAGGTCCCTTCCAGCTCTGGTGTTCTATGATTCCCTTTTTCTAAAAGCAATTAATATTTTTATGAACACACTAAATCTGTGACCAATTATTTTAAATGTCTTCGTTTCAGTCAGTCAAATATGTAGTCATTTGGAATGATTACTTTATGAAGGCTTAAGAGTACACTCAAAATATAAAATCAGCTTAGAAACACTGATTAAGAAAATATAAAACAGAGAAGAGCTGCATCACATATTCCATAATAATTAATGTTGTATTCAGTAGGATAACTGGCTCGCCCTTACTCCAACGTTTTTGCACATAAATCTCTGACAAACTTCAGGGCATATCATAAAACCTGTGACTGACATTTTTTATTTCCAAACGTAATGCTTTTAAATAGGTACCTTCTGCAGGTCCAGTCTCCACCATCTGGCATGAAGTGGAAAACATGCTCCATTTCTTTAGAAAGAAAATGTAGATTTTTTTTTCAAATATCATTTGCTTCATTTGGGTACAGGGATTTGGCTGGAAGGGGGTGAGCAAGAAATGGGAGGGAAGGGAAGAGGGAAACAGTGGGGAGAAAATAGGGGCTGGGTAGAGTGGGGGCAGAGTAGGGACGCAATATGGGCAGAGCCACAGGAAGAAGAGGTGAGCTGGGGAGCTTGCCTCCCCAAACAGCAGCTTCACCCACCGCTGATGGTGGGAGCCTGAGGAATTACATATGGCAGAGTCCACCAGGCACATAACACTAATCTGGTAGGAAAGTGTAAAAAAAAATGCATCAATTTTTGCTAAGCACAATGTTCTGAAAAGGCCACATGCTAAGAAGCATCTTTCCCACATCTAAAATGCACAAAAGAAAAAAAAATCATTGCAGCTTCTTTACATCATTCCGATGATGTACAGAGGTCATTATAACTGCTGAAACCATCCCCCAAAATACTTGTGGCCTGGTTGAGCAAACCTATTGGAAAGGATTTATAGCAATCATATCTAATGGAAGCAGTATGTTGGGAAGTATATTAAGGTAGGAAAAGGCCACTGATTTACGAAAGAAGAGAGGAAAGGCATATAAAGGAGATGGGCCAGTCCTGTTAAACTGGACTAAAGAGAGCAAGTCAAGGCAGAACAAATTATTTGTGGAAAAGCAACATTAAATTGGGTGCTTTCTAAATAATAGCACTGTACTCTTGAAGACACACATCCCACCTACGGTACAGTCTGCTACACTAACAATGAGCTGAGGCTCACTCATGCACAGAATTTATAGGAAGTTCCAAAGAACTAGGGTAGCTGAGTTAGTCTGTAACTGGAAAAACTTAAAAAAAACAATGAATAGTCTAGCAGCACCTTAAAGACTAACAAAACATGTAGATGGTATCATGAGTTTTCGTGGGTCCAACCCATTTCTAAAGCTCATGATACCATCTACATGTTTTGTTAATCTTCAAGATGCTGCTAGACTATTCGTTGTTTTTCCAAAGTACTGTAAGTAATATTATGCTTTCTGGGTGCCTCTTGGTGCTTTTTATAACATCTAGTCCAAAGAGATTTCAGATTATTTTGCCAATAAAATCTGCTGTGAAATTTAGTTTAAAAAAAGGGGAGGGGAGGAGAGGTTGGATTCAATGACTTCCTGAAGTCTCTTCCAACCCTATGAATCTGTGAAAAGAGAGCATAGTTATTCTGGGCTGTTCCAGTTGAGCATAAGTTGGAGCATTACATCTTCACACTTCCCTAATTTACACTGGGGGCCAAACAGGCCACTTAGGCTACGTCTAGACTACAGGCTTCTTTCTGGAAAAACTTCTTCCAAAAGAGAGCATCCATACTGCAAAAGTGAATTGAAAAAGCGATCTACTTTTTCAAAAGAGAGCGTCCAGACTGAATGGACGCTCTCTCGCATGTAAGCTTTGATTGCTATGAACAGAATGGCTACCAGGGCACCTGTGCTTTTACCTCCTTACTCTTCTTCCGAAAGAACTCCCTCGTCCCTGTCTACACACGCCATTTTGCGAAAGAGCTCTTTCACAAAAACGCTTCTTCCTCATAAAATGAGGATTGACCAATGCCAGAAAAAACCCTCTGTTTTTTCGATTTTCTTGCAGAACAACACAACTGAAGTGTGGATGTTCCTCAAGTTTTGTTGGAAAAATGGCCGTTTTACTGACAAAACTCTGAAGTGTAGACCTACCCTTAGATTGCAAAGTTGGGGAGACACAACAGGGGACTTAAAGCCACCTTTGGCCCCTACTCTATTCCTGTGATGTGCTGTGCTGTGGATGAACACAGAATCTGCCCCAAAATATTAATTAAAAAAATTAAAAAACTTTTTCATGTATCTTTGGCATTTCTGAGCCACTTACGTGAAGCACAATTTACTAATACTAACATATCAGACTACAATCTTTGGGATTCAGAACTCATTTTCCCCATTTTAATATGAACTTCAAAATGGAAACTAAAAAGCAATTTAAATTAGTAAATGATTAATTAGTGATTTGAGTGCTAAGCTAGTATGAAAGCAAGATAAACTCTGATCTGCAATTAAACTGGACTTCAATATTAGTACTCTGGAAATTAATGTTGCTTTTCACCAAGATGTCTACTGCCAGTGTTAGGTTAAATCATGAAAACAGTAAAACATGTGGTAACCACTGTGGAAGATCTCAGTTCTTTTTGCCAACTTATTTAAATGATTAATGGTCTTCTGATTTGTTATTTAAATATTGCTTTCCATCGCCAGATACTTATTAAAAAAAAAAAAGGATCTGGTCCATTTAACACATACTGGGGAGCATACTATTTACTCAAAGAAATCACCATGCTCTGTAATGAGATATTAGTTCCAAAACCCCACATAATACTCCAAGAATCATAGGCAGAAGCAGCAGCATGGGTGACAGGCAGACTGTCCACGAGGGGAGTTGGTTTTTAAACTGGCTCCCCTTGCAGACCAGCTCCCACCTGGCACCCCATGCTGCTGCCTCTGATACAGAGGCAGCAGCACAGAGTGGCAGAGCTCCTCGGGAGTGGGCCGGAGTGCACTGGCTGCCAGCCCCAGCGACTACAGAATAGTTGAGTAATCGATAAGAATTCAAGAGGTTAATCGACTATTCAATTAACTGATATTTAACACTCCTAGTCTACATACACTAATTTACTCCATACTAGGCTTTGGTGCATGCAAACTTTCTTGCTCTCTCTTTTATCTGTATAACCTCCTTAATCATTTGATCAAGATTTTCCCCACCAACCCAAGTAACCTCTGCAATGGTCTTTGCACTTGTAAAACAATAATTAAAGCTTATTCCCATGCTTGTCTAGCAATTGACATTTCCTACAGGTAGCTTTTACTAAATCATCATGAACAGGAATCATAACTATCCTCTTATCGAAGGGCACTATATACCCAGGAGTCTAGCTGTGACATAAAATTTGAATTAAGAAAAATGGAACCTTCACTATTCCCAAACCACTGCTAAAATAAAAAATATAGCTATAATTGTTCCAACATGGCAATACAAAGCCTTAATATCTGTATGCTACTATAGTTACATTATGTGTCAGTCAGACCCTTCACAGTATAGATACCGACGTCACGATTGGTAACCATGACAACTTTATAAGGAGATGTGTCAAACTCTGATTTGAAACTAGCTAGTCTCTTTAATTCAATTTACCTTCTAAGTGACATATCGCATGCATTACTCTTCCACCCAAGCTCTGGAGAGGACCTTCTTTCAGGGCTTAGGAAAGCTATCCCATTCCTGAACTGCCTAACACAGAAATCTTCTAGACATAGAGAGGCAATGCAAATAACAAAGGGCTCTTCAATACTTGACTCTTCACTAGGGATGCAAGCGGGTAGTCATCAGGTAGTTGAGTAGACTACTCACATTCCCCTACCTTGCTATCTCTGTATCAGAGGCAGTGGGGGTGGAGGGGAACAGGAACGAGTGCTGGGGGGAGCTGGCTTAAAAGCCAGCTCCCCCCAGCACTGTCTCCACAGCACCACCTGCCCCCTCACTGCTGCTTCTAATAGCATGAGGATATGGGGGGTGCGTGAAGCAGCCTTTGCCTGAGGCAGGCTCAAGTCCCTGTCTGTGAGGGGTCCCAGTTCCCTGCTGAGATACCCCACAGACAGGGGCTGCTGGACCTGGCACGAGCTGGGACTGAGCAAGCGTGGCTCAGTGCCAGCTTCTACCGGGTCTGGGACCTACCCCTGCCGAGGCTCTGCAGTTTAAATGTAGTAAGAACCAGGTGGGCAGGCAGCAGATTAAACTGCAGAGCCACAGTGAAGGTAGCTCTTGGATCTGGCGTGAGCTGGGACTGAGCACTTTCCCTCATTGACTAATCGTGAAGTTGACAAAAATGTTATTGGCTACACAATTAGTGAAATAACATCCCTGCTCTTCACCTCTCTACCACTTCTTAACATCCCTACTCTCCTCTACTTCTGCATATCAAAATTAAAGCACTGGAAGGCAATGTTCCCTCTAATTTTTTCCATCGATGTGTGGCTTTTTAATAATGTTACATGCGACAAGGCATGTGAGAATGTGCACCACCTGTGGAAATACAAAACCTAGCTGTAAGCACTCTGCTAATCAGCTGGGCAGCATATGAATTTCTCCTCAGTGGCTGCACAAGTGCCCAGCTCACAGGGAACATTGCTGGAGAGGCTCGTTGAATCTTTAAAATGATAGTCTATCAAAACCACTTAAAGATGACTCTTATAAAAACAAAGATTGTGCCAATAAAGGAAAAAAATGTAAGTAAGAATAGATTAAATGCATTCTTTTCTTTGTCAGACTGAGAACCCTTTAGGAAATAGTGCCCAGATATAGCAGAGTAGAAACAAGGAGTTTTTCTATTTAAAACATGGTTTTGGAAACAGAGGGGTCTGCTTTGACAGAAAAGAATGAATGCCAACGTAATGAACAAGTCAGACCAAGACTAGTCTGGATACTGGAGCTAACGTACCCTGAAAAGACAAATACCACCAAGTAAAAATGTCAACAATATAATTGTAACTGTGCTGGTCTCAGGATATTAGACACACAAAAGTGGGTGAGATAGTATCTTTTATTGGACTAGCGCTTTTATTTTTAGCTATTTGTAACTCATCTCTTGAATGCTTGTCTCTTTTGCCACCACTAGTTGGTCCAATAAAAATATTACCTCACACACCTTGTCTTACCAAATAAAAATGGCAGACTGACCTGTTGCTCATATCTTTGTTTGAGTTCTTCCAATTGCCAAGAAAATTCTTTGGACTGCTTTTCACGAAGAGATTTTGATCTGCTTAGATCTGATTCCACTTTTTCCATCTACAAGATAAACAAAGCGATATTTACTTTTTAAGTGCATAGTTCCAAACACATTGTGACACATTTTTGAAAGCTATTCAACAACCTGAAGATAATTGTCAATAATAAAAACTCGTCATTTGTAAGGAGTGGAAATGAACATATCAGTATGTTGAAGATCATTAGTTAGTTACACAGATATATCACCTATATTCCCAATTAGAATGCAAGGTCTTATTTTTCATTCAATAGTTGTAATATTCCACAAAAATCAATGGAATATTAGATTTATACACACCACTAAGATTATTTATTTAAAATATAGTTTGTGGAAATTTTTGGAAAGTAATGCTCCAAGTTGATTGAAAAACCACACATTTAAAATAAATGTATCTTAAAATCAGGGAAGAACCTTAAAAGAGAATTATTTGGCAGCAAGTTGTCTGAACACAGTCATTGCCTATGAATAAAGAGTCACACATATTCCCTTATATGGTATCAAGGAAGCAATTTCATAACTCAGATAACAAAGGCTTTTGTATCAAAAGCACAACTGTCAACTCCGTTGTATTTCAAGGGTTTATGTTCGTATGACACCTCACTTTTTACCCACCAAATCCATTTAAGATCTAGGTCTCAAGCTAAGTAGCAGTACCTCCCTAAAGGGAGCAGAAGAAGGAAGGGGAGTTTAACTGTCAGGAATCCACTTTCCACTGCAAGTCTCTTGATTATACCAAAAGAAGAAAAACAATGAATATCTGTACTCCCCAAGGTAAAATCCTATGTGGCCTAAAAGAATGCCCATAGATGTATTTGTCAATAGCTCAAATAACACTTCTAAGCCAGATAAAGAGGAGGAAAATGATCACTAATCATGGGGAAGTAATTAAAAGCGATCTCCGGTTAAGGGGAAAATGCATGGCTGGGAATTGTTTTCCCAGATATAGGAAGGGGATAAACTAGAGCCCTGAGGAGTGACTAAAGGTCACTCAGCTGCAGGTAGATCAGAAACAGCCCATGCCTCTCTTTCATGTCCTCCCCAAATAAGCCCTTAAAAAAGTGGCCTCTGCTACTATCATCACCTTCTCACTCCTCTCAGTCCAGTTGAGCCCTCTCCTTGAAGCCCATCGTTTCCACATCTCATACATCAAAGAAAGGGAGGCCCCTTAGTTTTCTCCAACTACACTTAAAAATGAAGAACTTAGGCAAAATAAAGTTCAAAATATTAAAAGAATCATCTTTTAATACTGAAAATATTGTATACATTTTCTGTGTCAATTTTTACAAATACAGTAATATATTATATAAACTCTACAGATAAAACAGTATGTTTCTGTTACTCAATCTCTAGCACAGAAAATGCATATTGGCCATAAGTGCAATGAGGTTTTCTGATTCTCATTCGCCAAGCTCAACAAATACTAGAGCCAAAATATTGTCACATATTCTGTTTATTCATTTTTTGGCAGTTACTATTTGGCTTTGTAAATACTTTTCTTTTGTGAGTGATGTGTATACAGTGCTTTTAATCTAGAGTTTTATAAGCTAGTCTGATTTTTCTCTCTTTGCTTTGATGTACCATGCAGTGTAGGCTATTAAAATCAATTGGCCAACACTCGAAGCAGCACTCATGAAAATACCAGTATATGTATACCCAAATAAACAATAATAAAAGAAGTTTTATAACAGGACAGGCACCTACATCAGGAAAAAACAAAACTGAGCTTAAAGTTGAAATTATTTCAGTCACCCATCTAATGGACATCAGATGACTTAATAATCATGAGCTTATTGAAAAATAAGAAGCAGATGGCAAGTAAATATCACAAAATCATAAATTACATTAATAAATAAACCAAATATTGATTATACTAACTGATAATACCAGACCCCAGTCCATTTGTAACTTCCTTAATGTTACAATGAAAAAAGAATTTAAAAAGTTTAATATTTGCTGTGAAGTTCAGAGTCCAGTGTTGCTATAGTTACTAAAGATTTCACTTTATGATGTCAATAGGTCATTCTATGCTCTACCCAACTATGAAAAAGCAATGGCATTTGCTCCAATATTGTATCACATTGTCTCTAGAAGAACATATGTAGCTTATCTAAGAATTGGGAGCACGAGTGGAGGAAAAATGAGAAAGGATGGGTACAAACAGAGCTTCAGTATTGTTTCTCTGAAGTAATCACTTGAAACTTAGTCACTGTAGTGTTATTTCCTACATTGTCTTATATTATCATTTGCTCTTTATGAACCTGACTCAGAGAGGTGCTGATCACTTGCAGACCTCGCTGAAGTCAATGAGAGTTTTAAGAGTTCAGTACTTCTCAGGAACTATGTTCTGAATTGCTAGATAAGTGTTTAGAAGGCATGTACTGATTGCAACACAACATAACATTTACAACATGGTTTGACATGTCTTCGCTGAAAAGCAATAGCCTTGAAATACTTGCTATATAGATAATTTTGCTATATGATTAATAAAGGCAAAGCACAAACTTGATTTTCTCTGACAAGGAGGAGTGTGCAATTGACATTTCCATTTTCTCGGATGAACATATAGGACCCAATTCTGCCACACTTTTCACATTAGGTAACATGTTACTCTGAAAGTAGCTCCACTGAAAATAAAGGAATTCATCAACTTGAGTAAATGTGCTATAATTAATCCTATGATGAGCTATCTTAGAAACCCAGGGATAGATTGTGCTACTTGAACACATCAGAATAAGAGGTAGTATTGGGCTTCAGAAGCACTAGCATACAGCAGCAGCCTCCCTACCAGGGTTGAGAGACTCAGGGTCACTCTACAACACTACAAAAGCCAAGCAGACTTTGCTGGAGGCTGGTGGTCAAGCTCTGTAGTCTGTGGAAGCAAATGGTCTTCAAAGCTCTGATATCCAGCCCAAGATGCACTTCCAAGTGCCATCTAAATGTTTATTTTTAAAGCAGTTGTTCACACCCTGCAAACCCAGAGCGTCTACCTGGGTTGGGAGGCTTGCTGCAAAGAGTTGCAGCAAGCTGTGTACACTGGAGAGCAATTTGTGACATAACCTTTGAGGGGTGCACCATAATCCTCTCCAAGTGGCCAGTCAGATCAATTGGCTTGAGCTCACAGAGGAGAAATCACTGTTCCGTCTATTGCCCCCTCCCTCTTGGCCCAGTTGCTCTGGTGGGAGGCATTTGGCGCACAGCCCTTTGTTCTCCCCACAATGTCAGAGTTGCAATTCCTGCAGATTGTACGTGGCATATGTACAATATGCCAATATGAAAGGGGGATTTGTACTTGTTTTTACTCATCTATATGGTCATAAAAAGCTTGGCACAATGAGGGTCTCATGAAACAATAAATCCGAAGAAGATTCTTAACAGATGTAACATCAGTGTCATACCCTCCACCCTTAAATTATTTCTAAGTGATAATAAGACCATTTGAAATACACCCCTATATTCTGTTTCTTTCCTGTCAATCCTTCACAGAAAAAATATCACCAAAGATAACTGGGCACTTATGTTATTGATTTCTTTCAAAATTATCAATTTAATAAAGCATATTAAAAATTTCTGCTTTAAACAAAAAACTGCCAATAATCTTCTCCTAAACCATTCTTGTATGAAAAAAAGTGAATAATTATTTACAGTAAAACTCCAATAGTCCAGCACCCAATTGTCCAGCACTCCCGATAGTCTGGCATCAAAATAGCAAGCGCTCCTGACGGAACCGGGATGGAACCCGGAACTGCTCAGATCAGTCACTCTCACGTGGGTTACAGCAGCAAGGGGAGGTGTTTGGCTCCAGGAAAGGGGAAGGATGGGGAGGAGAATTGGGTTACGTACGGCGTCCCGGCCAGCTCACTGAAAAGCCAGCCGCTCAGTGCATGTGCCCCAGTGCCTAGAGGGAGACTCGCGGCTGTACCGGTACCCAAGCATAAGGTTGCGGGCGGGGGGGGGGGAGGCAGTGAGATCGGGTTACAGCAGGGAGAAGAGGTGTTTGGCTTCGGAAAAGGGGAAGGGGAGGGAGATTGGGTTACAGCAGGGAGGGGGGGTGTTTTGCTCTGGGGAGGGGATTGGGTTACACATGGCGTCCCAGCCAGCTCATTGAAAAGCTGGCTGCTCAGCACACATGCCCCAGTGCCTGGAGGGAGATGTGCAGCTGTACTGGCAGCTCCGGGGCCTGAGCATAAGGTTGGAGGGGAAGAGAGGAGGATTGGGTTGGGAGTATGCAGTACCTCCTGATACTCCAGCGTATCCGATAATCCAGCACCACCTAGGTCCCAAAGGTGCCAGATTATCGGAAGTCTACTGTACTTGTTCCCATAATATAAGAACTAGGGCCATCAAATGAAATTAATAGTCAGCAGGTTTAAAACAAACAAAAGGAAGTTTTTCTTCATGCAGTGCACAGTCAATCTGTGGAACCCCTTGCCAGAGGATGTTGTGAAGACTAGGACTTTGACAGGGTTCAGAAAACAGCTAGATAAATTCATGGAGGTTAGGTCTATCAATGGCTATTAGCCAGGATGGGTTGGAATGGTGTCCTTAGCCTCTGTTTATCTGGAAATGGATGACAGGAGATGGATCACGTGATGATTACTTGTTGTGTTCACTCCCTCTGGGGCATCTGGCATTAGCTTTGATCTGACCCAGTATGGCCATTCTTATGTTCCATAGTCATTAACTCAGACAAGCATAGCACCTATCTCACATACCAAATAATTTGCATAATACTAAAATTTTATAATAATCTTATTGATTGCAGTTGACTATCTCCAACTAAGATGATACTATCAGCACTTAATGTGCCTATTTGTTCATCGGGTGCCTGACAAATAGATATTGATAACCTACAACTCTCACAAAATCAATAGGAATAAAAAGTGCACGACATCCCCCTTCGCCTACCTTGCTGACCCCAAATGGTTCCAATAGCGGAGGTGCAATGGTGTCAGTCCAGATTTACATTGGTTTAACTGAGTGCAAAATTTGCTTCAGTAAGTTTTAAGTTTTAACATGAAGGGCCGTATCCTGATACTTTTATTTATGTTGAATAGCACCTTACTACTTACTGAAGACACAGACGCAGGCCATAAAACAAGTCAACATGAGTATCAGGATATCAGAATTCTGCCTTAAATGAATAGTATATAAAATATATATACAGAGAAAATGTTTAATGGTCGGTCAGTCAAACAAAAAATTTG
This sequence comes from Pelodiscus sinensis, assembly GCF_049634645.1. Lineage (NCBI taxonomy): Eukaryota > Metazoa > Chordata > Testudines > Trionychidae > Pelodiscus > Pelodiscus sinensis. The sequence continues at coordinate 22,559,564 of NC_134730.1, read as the reverse complement.
AACATTTAATACATGTTAAAAAGTTAAATTCTCAGCTATGAACTAATTTATTTAAATTAGCATATTGTTTTTCACAGTCTTTCACTCTTACAGTTTTTCATTGCTTAACCTCAGTGTGTCGAGTGCAATGAAACTAAAATATAATACAATGGTGATGGAAATAATAATCCAAGTCACTATGCAAAACACACAAAAATTAAATATCTCAGAGGGGTAGCCGTGTTAGTCAGTAACAAACAAACTTAGAAAACAACAAATAAGTCTGCAGCACCTTAAAGACAAAAAATGTAGCTGGTATAATGAGCTTTCATGGGCAAAACTCACTTCTTCAGATGAATGGAGTAATGGGTCCAGGGTACAAATAAGTTGTTAGTCTCTAAGGTGCTGCAGAACTATTCATTGTTTTTAAAAAATTAAACAAAGATTCCGATAGGAACTAATAAGAGCATGGAGATTTAAAATTATAGCTAATTTTAACTAATATTCCTAGCCCTGAGTACAACAGCACATCGTAAAATACTGCACTGAAACGCTTTTAATACCCAAGCACAATGATAAGCAAAATAATGCTGTATAAGCATTTGTTTTGAAATTTCTCACTTGTGATGGATTTTTCTCATAATAATGTAATTTAACAGCCTTGTTGTGCTTAGGTGGTGGTGTTTTATGTACCAGAGGTAGGGAATTCTGTATGCCCAAAGTTCCATAGTCTGTTGAGTGTGTTTCAGGTGAGGAATACCTTCTCCAAAATAGGTCTACACAGTGACAGCATAAGTACAATGAAAGAACAGTAGCTATCACTAGATTAGTGACACTTCCTAAGCTATAAGTCAAATGCAGTTATCAAAGGCAGGGAAGGAAGAGGATTTAGTAGCCGAGTAGTTCTTTCTTTGTCAAGAAAATAAGATTAATACTGAGCAGAAGCCATTATCTACATGCCACAAACTGTAAGCTCCTCAGGACAAGGCAAGGTTTTCCTATATATTTGTTCAACTCCTAATACAGACAGCTTCAATTCTGTTTCAGCTCCCTGGGTGAAACGGTAATACAAATAAGAAAGAAAAAGAAGACCACAATGATGATGATAACTAGGGCAGCCTGCTATACAGCAAATAAGATATACAGTCACATTTTCAATGAAGCAAACCAAATGACTCAGTTTAAAACTAGCAACTGCAGAAAATAGCAGAAAATATGTGTATTTGACTGTTTGTCTACATGAATATAGGGTTCTGCAGTACCAATCAGGAAGTGCCTTTGAAATTTGGCCATTAGCATTTTATCTCTTTGGTGAATTAAAATAAATCACAAATATTTTACTGTGTTGGATAGCTTCTGTATTTCTCCACTATTGTTTCATATCATGATATTTGTTTATGACCAAAACCAGTCAATTGTTGAGCACTACCCACCAGTTCCATTTAGATCACACAAAACACTGTGTGATGGTCAAATGACAGTCCCTTTCACTACAATTCAATAAGAACATTAGAATAGCCATACTAGGACAGAAAAATGGTCTATCCAGCCCACTTACCTACTACCCTTCAACAGTGGCCAGAGGGAATGAACAAAACAGATAATCATCAAGTGATCACCCCGTCAACTAGAAATGTGAAGGTTAATAGGTGAAGCTTATTAAGGTTAAAGTTAACTGGTGGGGCTGGAGCAGCTTTTCACCTGCTGCTGGCCAGAGGTTCCTCTAGCCCCACCACAGGCAGGGGCTGCTCTGGCATTCTGATTGGTGCAGCTCCTGCCCACAGCGGAAGGCCACAGGCAGCAGCTGCTCTGGTTGGGCTGGAGCAGGTCCTGTCTATGGTAGTGGGAGGGATTCCAGCCCAGCAGCAGAATCCCTTTAATCAGTTAACTGGTTAAACAATATTTTACATCCCTACTGTCAATCATTCCCATTTGCTTTTGGCAAACAGAGACTAGGGACACTCCAGGTCATGGGTTTATATCCCTGCCCATCTTGGCTAATAGCTACTCATAGTACTACCCTCCATGAACTGATTTTTTGGCTGTAATAGTCTTGGTCTTCACATTCATGCTTTGGATAAAGCTGACGTTATCACAAACCTGGACTGAGGCATGAATGAATGAAGTGGAATTAAAGAACAGTTTGGCTTTCTGTATTTAACACACAACCAGAATGGTATTCAGCACTTAGAAAAGGGAAAAAAACCACCACATGGCATTTTTATAGAATTCAGTAAAATATATATTTTTAAATGTACAATTTGTGTTTGTTTTTTTAAGCAAATAAAAAAAACTTACCAAATATCTTCATACCTAAATATATTTTCAGGATTATTTTGCACAATCTTTTTTCTTGAAAACTATTAAATCATGAGCCCAGTGTTTTTGGCTCAATGAAACCATACCTTCAATGAGACTATAAATACATTTCTCACGTGGAAAAGCTAAAGGAGAGATTCAGATTAGAGAAAAATGTAAGAGAGAGCGACTTTGAAATTTTAGGGCCTGTTTTATTTCCCTCGTGGGTCTAGTTTGTAAAATAAAAGTTGCTTTTCAAAACAGATTCACAGCTTTTTTTATTTCAAAATTCCATTATCCGTTCTCTGTACAAGACTTCTAAAAGAGCAGATCCCCCTATAGTTCTGCTGCTTTTACATTGAAGGTTATGAAAGAAGCAAAACCAGCATTTCACAACAAAAACAATTGTTAACAATATAGATTGCATGCAAAGTTGAAAGGCTTTCATTCTTTTCAACAAAATAAGCAGGCAAATTTCTAGCACTACTGCTTTTTTTTCCTTGCCAATATTTGGTTCATGTGTGTCATCATTAACATGAATTTAAAAGTTAAAGATTTCTGTATAAGATGTATATATCCCTATAGTATTTATCTCAATTATGTTTATGCTACATTTCACTTCAGTTATCTTTAAGTATTTATAATTTTTTTTACTTATTTTCCAAAATTACCACACAACAGAACCGAGACTTTTGCAAAGCAAGAGACAGAAGCTGTTCCAACAACCTTCACGGGTGGTATGAAGGAACCTGGGGGGGAAGGAGGGCAGGTCCTATATGAATTGCCACAGCGGTGCCACTCCAGGGGACTTCACAGTCAACAGGAAAGAAAGATACCGCTAGGGTAAAAACTTTCCAATGATTTTGCAAGTGCGCGCGCACGCACGCACACACACACACACACACCTGTTGCAGTGCACATGAGCAACCACTCAGAGAAGAATAAATATTTTACAGAGATCTGTTGATAGCCAGAAGTGGCAACTGCAATAGTATCACATCTTCTACTATTTTTAGTGCTCCCCAGTGCAAGAGCAAAACTTTAGAACTGAAACATTCTCTGTTTTATAGAAGTGTTCACCAAGATGCTTTACCAGAAGTTTCTTCTTGCATCCATTATAATATCATAATATATATTATATAGTCCTGTAATAAAAAACAAGTGCATTTTCCTATTGAAGAGGCAAGCTGGCTGGCAGAATCAGGTAAATGCACTAGACAAAGATACTATAAGCATTTTTATCATATTAGCAGACCATCAATGTATCTGTTTCTTTCTTTTTTCTCATCCCTTTCCATTTTATTGTTCATTATTCTGATGTGTAATATCTCTAAGCTCCTTGGGGCCAATATATTAATCTTATTTGTTCTGTAAATTGATTAGCACACTAAGTAGCATGCAAATAAATTATCATTAATTGTAATTTTCAAGTGGGAAAAAGGCTTTTGTAGTCAAATGCGTATCACTGACCACAATCAGAATTAGCTTGGCTCTGTTCTATTTGAAATTATGGCAAAAATCCCACTGGTAAGAGAGTGGTATGTCCCTAAAAGTATAACCAAAGAGACAAAGTTAAAAAATAGGAAAGTACAGACATTGTTCCATAAAAGTATATAAACCACTATGTTTTACTCAGAATCCCAGAAAATCGCTAATCAGTAACATAACTTTAGATAGCTATATAACAATGACAATTCTGGCTTTGTTATAAAGATGAATCAACTGCTAACAGCCCCCTCTGACTTGCTAGCAAAGACACTACATTGTGAAAGATTTTGATGTAGCACTGTCAAGTGAAACATGTTTCTGGCATTAGAAGATCAGAATATGCTATCCTACTGAGACAGAGAGTCTCAGAAAGGCTGGCATTGTGACCTTCTCACCTGCTGTTTCATTTCAGCATAGACTTTTTCTGAGTTCAGCTCCACCTGCCGCTTAAACTCCTCCAGGGCAGCATCTGCCTGCTGGGCCTGCAGCCTCTGTACCTCTGTCACCCGAGTCAGCTGCTCCTCCTTCTCCCTAGAAAGTCACAGAAATTTTTTAGAGTTCAAGTATCAAATAAAAGAACAAGTGTGCTGGTGTAAAAGAAAGGCCTTTAACCCTATCAGTTTAAAATAGTATTCAGGTTTCAATTTCCTGTCCCAGCTTATGCCAAACTTTCCTTAGTAATACTTTGAAGAACAGAACAGTAACCTGGGCAAAAAGTATAGAATTATTTTCATTTTCTCTTACTGAATTTAGCAAGCCTGAACATAGTATTGATATAATGAAAGCAACATCACCTTTAAAGCCGTCAACTAAGACATGACAGTTTAAATCATGGAGCTTTATTGTGATTAGATAGATAGAGAAAACTTTTTCCACAGCATTTCCCTTAATAGCTATAATGTATTTTCCACTGATATGTAAGCTGTCAGACTACATTGTTCCATTAATTGAACAGGATCATGTCCCCTGTACCATCTCCACTAAGGCAGACACAGGATTATTCACAGCCTGGCATATATTGAAATCTTAAGTGCTGGAAAATGGGACATCTGATGCACAGTCAAATCTAGTGAAAACCCTTAATACTATGACATCCATTCAGCATTTACAGAAGTGATGAGTTAAATTTTCAAGTTTTATTACCGCAAGGCACTTTATCTTAATATATCAAACAATGAATCGCTATTTTTAGAATTCTGTACATGTTTGCATTGTTATTTTTAAAATAATTTAGAAATTATCAAGATGCAAAAAAACTATCAAGATATACATATGTAAACAGATACATAAGAAAAAACCATACACATCTGCTACTGTACTGACATCACTGACATAATTTGTGAATAATTTTTAAACACTTTGATGCACACTTTTGAATGAAAGAAAACTAAGTTAATAGGAAATGTTTAAGAATATTACATTTTAAATGTCAAAGCCAGATCACAGGAACATTGAATTATGTACATTTTAGTATAGAGAGGCATAAATGGTAACAGAAAACAGTTAAAACAAGGCCTGGATCTAACAGGGGGTTCTGGCTGACATTTTTATTTTATAGGCAAGGATAACCCCTTATATGGAATATACCATTTCTTGACTGAAATGACTGCCATATAAAACAGAAATCAGTCACATTAGATCTGGAAAAGATCAGCAAAGTTGTCTATCCTATCACCCTCCACGCAACAAGCTAGCTATATACCAACAAGCTATCTTTTTATAAAGATTTGGGAGTTGCCAATTCTGATATGCTGGAAGTTGCTGCATTCACATTTACTTTATTCCTTTCACAGCACACTTTGACAAAGAACACACCCTAAATCTCCTCAATTTGAGGGAGCAGGAAAGGATTCTATCCTCAAAAGATCAAGTAACTGCTATAGGTTACGGCTAAATACACATAAAAACTAAATGGTGATGTACCAATAAAAATAGAGCTGAAGAAATATCCCGTATTTCTGCAGACCTGTACCACTGTAGGACAACTCAGATGTAAGGAGACTGGTAAAACCTTTATACTGATCATACCTATTTTTCCCCCATGTGAAAAAGGAACTGGACACAACAAAAAAGATAGACATGCTAGTTTTAATTATGTTTAGTTGGATTTTCTCAGGTAGTACATTGAAAATATCCTGGTGAAAATAATTTTTCCATTTTTCTTTATTAACCACCTTACCCTTTTCACGCTCTCATCAGAATATTGTTAACTGGTACATATAACCCTTAGGCAAACATTCTTTAGTCTCAATGCCAAAACATTTCCATTTTCTAGTTTCCTTTTATGAACTCTGTAAAGATGCAATCCTGTACATGAATTTAATGCACCACATTTCCAACCCACTCACATACCAGTAGCTTGTTCTTTTCATGAACAAGCAGTACCAGCTGCTTTTTCATTATAGAAAACCATGCTTTATTTCTTTAACAGTCTCTTATTTTAATCTATGAAAATTAAATGCTGTTTCTCAGTTAGTTTTAAAACTATGTACATATTAAGTTGGCTCACCTGCCTTTGAATTTTTTATTAGGAATGTAAAATTCCATTTAATTGGTTAACCGCTTAAACATTATGTTTAACCAGTTATCTGATTAAAGGGAGCACAGGTGGGGGTCGGGGGGACAGAGGCTGAAGCAACCCCTGGGGAAGTTCCTGCTTCGAAGGCATCCAGGCTTGCCACAGATGTCTGGCTTTGGACGTCAGAGTAGCCTCTGCCTATGAGGCACCCGGGTTTTCCGTGGACAGAGGCTGCTCCGGACACCAGAGCAGCCACTGCCTGTGGGATGCCGCCCTGTTTGAGGCTGCCCCCCTCCCACAGGGCTGTAGCAGCCCTCTGCCTACAGCAGGCAGGGAGCTGCTCCAGCCCCCACCAGTTAACGGTTAACCGGAATAGGTAAACTTTTCACATTCCTACTCTCTATGATCTTGCCAACTTAGGCTTACAATATTATTTTACACTAGCAAAGTTTTCTCATGTTTCAATAAAACCAAGAGTTCTTTATATTGACATATACTTAATGGTATTTTCTTTGTTTAGTCATATTCCACACTTCAGATAGAAAAACAAAATAAGGATTCATAATAGTTTTCAATTCTAGGATAGCTCCCACCTAAGAGTCTTAAAATACTTTACAAACATTACTGGATTACTCTCAAAATTTTGCTGTGGGGAATGTACACAGCTCCATATTTCTGATAAGAAACCTAAGCCACAGCAAGGTTAGGCATTCAGGGATACAGCAAGTCAGTGATTTACCGGGAACAGACCCCAGAAGTCCAGACTTCTAGTTCTGTGCTCAAACTGCTAAACCAGTCTCTCAAAAGAGCACACACAGATAAACAAGACAAAACCTACATATGATTTTCTCTCTCTAAAATCAATGTGCATAGGAAACGTCTAGATTTTGATTTGTACCATATCTCACAGTAGTTGGGAGTTATGGAATTAATGCTATTTGATACTGTTTACAATTATAAAAACTCAGACAAATTTCTCAGAACTTATGTTGTGAGAGTGGTACAGTTGCCAACAATACTCTGCTACTACCACACACGTGACAGATAAATGATGCATTGACAGATGTGTGATGCATTGGGCCTAGATACCTTCATATTTGGCCCAATCATCTCCCTGAAATCTATGCTCTGAGAGGACCCATCTGCATGTTGAAATTTGGGAAGGAGAAGGCTCAAAGAAGAGAGAAGCACATTTATCATTCCCCCTTCTTCCAGCCCAGGGAGATTCTACAGGAATGCATCATAAGCTCAATTTCTGCTGGGTCCCTGTGTGTTGTAGAACCTTTTTCAAGTGAGGTAACAAAAGCAGACAAACTGGAGAGATCCTAGCAGCATGTCAACAGTAAGATGCTACTTCGGAGGACTAATTTCAAGGAAACAGAATGAGGGACATTTAAATGTCTTCCTAACCCTCCCCAAGGGTCCCTACCCTAGGTGACTGAATCCTGGGAGATAATTTACTCTTCCTGTCCCTCTGGAGCCGTAGTATCAATTCCAGATGAGAAGCAAAAACAAACATACATACAGCCTATTGAAACATATCCCCGCTGCTAACTGACGAGACAATGAAATTCATTGTGCAGCCAATAGTGTGATGATCAAGCTAAATTTAAAAGAAAGTGTCAGACTCTATGCTGTTAGTTAACTTTCTAATTGGTTTTCCTGAATCTACTTTCTTGCAGACCAGAGTTTCATACTGAAATATTTTAAAATAAATGCAATGAACTCTACTTAACCTTTAGAAATCTGATTTTATGTACCCTCCTTTCTTTCAAGGATTTAATCCTATGAACAGATACAACATGCTCATTATAATCAGGAATAAGACTTCATTTTTTTCAAAGGTGTGGGCATCAGTACTGTCTATTTGTTATGCATTTAAGATTTCTACTGGAGCTTAGAAAACACGTACAACAATGGACTGTGGCTCACAAATGTAAGAGCAGATTTATTTTTTTCCCAGACATTGAACAGTGTGCCTTGCATGAAGCACTAAAATATTCACTTTGAAGATTATTTTTTCTGTTGTACTAGTTGTGGGGCCCAGTACAATACACTTACATCACTCAAATCCCCTAAAGCTGAGCTGGCATGAATATTAAAAAAGGGTGAATTTACTCTTTGGCCCCAATTTATTTATAAAAAGCAGCAAATTCCTCTTGTGTCAGTGTATAAAGGGTAAGGCAACAGAACTAGCAGTCTTACACAAGCACAGATCATTGCAGTTAAAGTTAACTCTGAAATCTAAGATGGCAATTTGAAAAAGAAGCACTGTGAAGAGTACTTAAAAATTGAGTATAAAATGTTTGTATTTACTTTTCCTTAGTGCTTCATCATAATCATTTCCCTTAGCTTCTAGAATGTCGTCCTGGAGGTAATAACTAAATATAGTAAGATATTGCAGTACTACAGATCAAATCAATGGAAAACTGTGGTGGGCCAGTGATTTACGTGAGACAGAATAACTTCAAGAGGCTCTTTCAAATGTAGCTTGAACCATATTATTTATGAATAGGGACCCAAAAAGCCTCTGGATACCTACCATAATATAACACCATAAAAAAAAGAAATAAAAAGGCAACGCTGGCAGAATGGATTATCTACCCTACCTTAGGTTATCAATCTATAAAACACCCAGTCCCAGCATAAAGAATCCATCAAGCAAAAATCTTTTATCATTATGGCATTTCAGAATTCTCTCTGTCACATGTACATACACGCGCACGTGCGCGCTTTAACTGCTGTTACTCAGGTAATTTTTCTGTTTTGGAAAATAAAATGTACATGCAAATCATTGCTCTGGGGTGGGCTGGAAAGAAGTTACCTTGTACAGTAACAATGGTTCTTCGAGATCACCAGTGCTCCTTGGTGATCGAAGATTTTTAGCCTAGCAGTGCATTCCCGCGCCATGCGTGTGCAGCAACTGTCTCGCACTGTTTTTGTCCATTAGCTGCGCATGCGGCACGAGTGTCCCTCCATTCCTTTTTTTACCGGAAATCCTATAATGAACTCCAAAGTAAAGGGAGGGAAGAGAGGGTAGTGGAGCACCCACAGGGACAGACATCTTGCAGAACCATTGCTCCTACAGAAGGTGAGTAACTACTATTTCTCCTTCGAATGATGTCCCTGTGGGTGCTCCTCTCAGGTGACTAAAAAGCAGTAACCACAATTGTGGTGGCTCTTTGGAGTCATCTGCTTGAAAAAGCAAGGACAGCATCACCCACAGACGTGGTAGGTACTGGTCCTTACTGTAGAGCATAATGTTGTGCAAAAATATGTGAGGAAGACCATGTAGCCACTTGCAGCTGTCGGCTAGTGGTACATTGTGTAAAAAGACAATCGATGCAGCCATTGCTCTGGTGGAATGTGCAGTGACCGACTGTGGAGGCTCTTCATTTCGGAGTCTGTTGCAAGTATCTATTCCAGTTGATATGCACTCGGATATGCATTGTACTGAGACGGCTGTTCCATTGGTAGGACAGATGTGGATATAGAATGTCTATTATATTTTCTGAAAGGCTTGGTCCTATCTATGTAAAAAGCAAGTGCCCTTCTTGTATCGAGGGTGTGTAATGTCACTTCCTTCAGATAGTTACGTAGTTTGGGATAGTAAGTGGGTAAGTAAATAGGTTCGTTGATATGGAAATGACCTTCAGTAAAAACTTAGGATGGGGTCTGAGGATAATCTCGTCCTTGGCAGAGAGTGGATAGTGAGCATGTTTGGGCACCCCCATGTCTATTGATGTATTACATACACGGAGAGTTGTCCATAGGGGCACATATGGTTTGGCTCTGGATGGGTGGTAGGAAATGGAGACAAGTGTTGTGGACTGCCCAGAGTTCCAAAATATTGATGTGCAGTCTCGTCTCTCGGTGCAACCATCTGCCCTGCACTGTGTGGTGTCTGCAGTGAGCAACCCAGCCTAGAAGGGAAGCGTCTGTAGTGATTATCTGCGAGGGGTCTGGGCACTGGAAGGGCACTTCGGAAAGAAAATTGTGTGGGCAGATCCACCATTGCAGCGATGTCAGCACTAACACCGTGGGTGTAACCTGTTTAGTGAGGCTGGTATAGTTGGGAATATACATGAATGCCAGCCAAGTCTGTAGGCATCTCACGTGCAGTCTCACAAGGGATGCCACGAAGGTCGTGCCATGTGCCCTTGGCCCTGTAGGCATGGGTGGACGGCTGTCACCGAGGCCTGTAGAATATTTTGTACAATGTTGCACAGGGTCTGGAAACAGCTCAGAGGGAGAAATGCTCTAGCCACCATGGAATCCAGTAGTGCTCCAATAAAATTTATTCTCTGGGTGGGATACAGAGTAGATTTCTGTTCATTTATTAAAAGACCAGGGAAAGTGAAAATGTCTCAGTTAAGATCACTCACGATCATTGTGTGTTCTCGAAAAGACCTCTTGATCAAGCAATCATCGAGGTATGGGAATATAACTCCCTGCGGGTATGTCTACACTACCCCGCTAGTTCGAACTAGCGGGGTAATGTAGGCATACCGCACTTGCAAATGAAGCCCGGGATTTGAATTTCCCGGCCTTCATTTGCATAAGCGGGGAGCCGCCATTTTTAAATCCCCGCTGGTTCGAACCCCGTGTAGCGCGGCTACACGGGGCTCGAACTAGGTAGTTCGGACTAGGTTCCTATTCCGAACTACCAGTACACCTCGTGGAACGTGGAACGAGGTGTACCGGTAGTTCGGAATAGGAATCCTAGTCCAAACTACCTAGTTCGAGCCCCGTGTAGCCGCGCTACACGGGGTTCGAACCAGCGGGGATTTAAAAATGGCGGCTCCCCGCTCATGCAAATGAAGCCCGGGAAATTCAAATCCCTGGCTTCATTTGCAAGTGCGGTATGCCTACATTACCCTCCTAGTTCGAACTAGGAGGGTAGTGTAGACATACCCTGCTTTCTGAGGAAGGCTCTGACTACTGCCAAGGTCTTAGAAAACACATGTGGTGCTGCTGATAGTCTGAAGGGGAGGACAAGATACTGGCAATGTTCTTTGCCCACCACAAACCAGAGGAACCTACTGTGAGCTGGGTGTATTGTTATATGAAAATATGTGTCTTGGAGGTCAAGGAATGAGAACCAGTCCCCCTCATCCAGAGCTGGAATGATGATTCCCAATGTTACCATCCTGAACTTGTGTATGAACTTCTTGAGTTTTCTGAGATCTAAGAGCCTCCATCCCCCTGTCTTTTTGGAAGTGAGGAAATAGTTGGAATAGAACCCTTTCTGTGGAACTCGCTCTATGGCCCTTAGGCCATACTTCTGTTTATAGAAGAGGCTCTGGAGAGGGGTCCCTGAACAGGGACAGGGAAGGTGGGTGGGTCGGAGGTACAGACGTAAAGGGGATGGTGTTGCCAGTTCTTATAATCTTGAGGATCCATTGGTTCATAGTGGTAACGGCCCATTGGTGGTAAAAAGGTCTCAACCAATGATGGAATGTGCAGATGTTATGCACTGGATCTAGAGGGTGGTCGCTCATGCCCTTGACCACACCTTCAAATTTGATGTTGGGTGTAGCAGATTGGGGCACAGACACTTGGGTATGTTGTGTCCTTCTTCTATTGGTCTGTTCTTTCAACCTGTTGTCAAACAGCCTCTGATGTTGCCTTTGGTAGGAGGTGTCTCTTGATTTCTGGTATTGGGTATATTGCTTTCTCTTATTGGGCGGCATATACATTCCGAGTATCCAGAGGATTATGTGTGAATCTTTCATTGAGTGGAGTACTTCATCAGTCTTCACCATGAAAACCTGAGCCCTGTCAAAGGGCAAGTCCTCCACTTTGCTTTGCAGTTCTCTAGGAACACAAAATGACTGCAGCCAAGAATCGTGGCGCATATCGATCACTGTTGCGGTTGATCAGGCCACCATATCTGCTACATCCATCAACGCATGGAGTGCTGTGTGGGCAATGGATTGGCCTTCTTTCATGATGGACTGCAGTTGAGGCCTCTTTTGTTCTGGCAGGTCGTTTAGCCTCTCCTGTAGCCTGGTATAATTAGAGTAATCATAATTAGCCAGGAAGGCTATATCATTAGAAATTCTAAACTGGAGCACAGCTGATGAATAGACCTTTTTCCCAAAAAAGTTGAGTCTTTTGTGCTCCTTGTCCTGGGATGTTGATTTCAACTGTGGTTGTCTGTAATGGTGTCAAACAGAATCTAGAACCAATGAGTTTGGCTGGGGATGAGAGAAAAGAAATTCCATCCCCTTAGCTGGGGACAAAGTATTTTCTATCAATCCTAGAGTTGGTGGGTGGAATAGAGGCTGGTGTTTGCCATGTGGTTTCCGATGGCTCTATGACAGCACTACCCATAAATGAAGCCATCTTGGAGGATGTGGTGGACTGAAGAATTTTTAGCAGCTTATGCTGCTTTTCTTGCACTTCCTGTAGGGCTATGTCTTGTGACTATGCTACCCTTTTGAATAATTCCTGATGTTGTTTCACACCGTCGGCAGGAAGAGATGAAGAGGACAGAAACACTGCTTCATTGGAGGATGATGAGGACTGTTTTAGTGGAAACTGGATATCTGAATCCGACTGAGATAAGTCATCATATTCCTCTACAGGGCTTACTGCCAATGTGCACAACAAGGCAGCCACATTCACAGACAAGATCAGTGCCGACATGGTGATCGAGGGTGATGTTGGCCCCAGGGCTCCCTTGGTGGCCACTGAGGTTGGTATTGTTGAGATCAGTATGGCCAGATTGAACCAAGGATATTGAGGTCTGTGGTATGGTCTGCCTGAGCACCAGGAACTGACTGAACTGGCTGGTGATAAGTGGTGATCAGTCTCGGCTTGTGCCAGGTCCAGGGCCTACTCCTGCTGTAGCTCAGCAGTGTATTAGGAGCCAGGCAGAAGCCCAGCTCAGTCTTGGCTTGCACCATGTCCTGGACCAACCTCCGCTGAGGCTCTGCATTTAAAGTGCATTAGGAGCCAGGCGGGCAGGCAGCCCGACTCAGTTTCAGCTCACACTGGGCCTGGGACCTCAGATCCACCCCGGACAGGGGTTGCTGCCACCTCATACTGCTGTCTCTGTATCAGAGGTAACAGCGCGGGGCAACAGGAAGCTGGTCCATGAGGGGAGCCAGTTTAAAAACCAGCTCCCCTCGTGGACTAGCTCCCATCTGACACCTCACGGAGTGGCAAAGGGCTCCTCAGGAGTGAAGCCAGAGCACATTGGCTGCCAGCCCCACCCCCAGGGACTACAGAATTGTCGAGTAACCAAACTCTTATTGATAAGAATTCCTGAGGTTAATTGATTATGTAACATCCCTAGTACCTGGAGATAACGTAGGGGAGAATGAAATATTTTCAGAAGAACACCAATACGGACTAAGCTCCTCAATCCAAGGCAATTGCGGAGATGTTCTATTTGTCGGCATGGGTAAGAAAGTACTGGCGATTGTAATGCTTGGTGCTGCAATCCTGGTTCATGCAGTCTTTGCTTTGATGCTTGCTGTGCTGTGGTATGCTTGGGTGCCACTGGGCACCAAAATTCTGCTGTTGCAATGGTGCCATTGTGTCTTTTGGCACCAACTGAGGCAGCATATTTGTGGGTGCCAGTGTGGTAGGTGCCAGAGGAGTGCATATTCTTTTTGGTTCCGGCTCTGAACCTTTCATCAGTGCCGTCTTTCATTTATGCACCATGCTGGATATTGATGGCACCAGAGAACACATGGCACATGATGTCGATAGCACAGCCAGTAAGGACCACGTTAGAAAGAACCAGGATTTACGTGAGTACCATATGGGTGATGAACTGCACCTTTTTCTTGGTGTTACTGGTTCCCAGGGGGCCGCTGTCTTAGCTACTGGAAGTTGAAGGGATTTTTGCCAGAGAAGGTTTTTAAGCCTCATCTTCCAGTCCTTCCTAGCCCTGAAGGTCATTCTTTGGCAATATGGGCACTTCTGCGACACATGGCCTTCACCTGGGCACTTAATACATGAGGCGTGCTCATTTGAGGCGGGCATTAAGTCTCTGCAGGAGTCACATATTTAAACCCAGGAAAGCCTGGCATAATGATGAAGAGGGATGAAGAACTTGGATCGAGGAAAAAGAAGGGAAAAAATGGCAAGGAATTTTTTTTAAAGAAACAGAAACTAACTATTAAATATTGAAGACACTAAAACCTATCGACAACTAGCTAAATTATTTTATCTTTTTCTCAGTGACGAGAGCACTGCTCATAACTCCATCTTCTGCTGAGAACAGTAGAAAAGGAACTGAAGGAGACACGCACCCTGCGCGCAGCTAACAGAAGAAAACCACTAGACAGCCGCTGCATGGGAAGGTATTGCTAGGCTAAAAATCTCTGAACGCAGGTGCGAGGACACACCGACACCTGAATGGAGGACTCACAGGGATACCGTTCAAAGGAGAATGAGGGGCTCAGTATGCAGGCCACCTCAGGAAAAGACTACCCAAAACCTCTCTCACTACATCAGCTTAGGGCCAGGTGAGAAGTGCCTCTCCACAGCTGCTGCAGCTCCAGCAGACACAGCCAGGGAGGGGAGCATGTCCCACAGATAGTGGAGATCCAGGTATATATGTACCCTGTACTCCCAAGACAGAGTGAGGAATGCAGCAAATTGTGCACTTTCCCCTGATGAAGGGGAACAGCCAACAATGTCCCTGTACAAACTGGAGGAGGAGAAACTTCAGCCCCTCCTGTGCTCCCTAAATGGTGGCTGGGAAGGGGGAGGCTCAGAGCTCAGACAATCCCAGACCTGGGGTAGAGGGAAGCTCCCCGACAGCATCTTTCACTTGCCTGGTGATTCTTTTTTTCTGTACAGGCAGTCCCCGAGTTACGCAGATCCGACTTATGTCGGATCCGCAGTTACGAACGGGGCTTTTCTCGCCCCGGAGGACGGAAGCGGCAGGACGCCCAGATGAGCCACGGTCCCGCCGCCCGTGTCCTCCGGGGCGAGAAAAGCTGCTCCCCGTCTCCCTGGTCTGCTGGGGGGCGGCGCAGCTAGTGCCCCCCCCCCCCAGCAGACCAGGCTTTTCTGCCCACGACGCCTGGGGTAGAGAAGCTGGGGCGCTGCTGGGTTGGTCCCGCAGCACCGCTCCTCGGCGCTACTGGACCAACCCGACAGCACCCCAGCTGCTCTGCCCCAGGCATCCCCAAGTCAGCCGCTGCTGAAACTGACCAGCGGCTGACTACAGGAAGCCCGAGGCAGAGTTGCTCTGCCCTGGGCTTCCTGGAATCAGCTGCTGATCAGTTTCAGCAGCAGCTGACTTGGGGACGCCTGGGGTTCTTAAGTTGAATCTGTATGTAAGTCGGAACTGGCGTCCAGATTCAGCCGCTGTTGAAACTGATCAGTTTCAGCAGCGGCTGAATCTGGACGCCAGTTCCGACTTACATACAGATTCAACTTAAGAACAAACCTACAGTCCCTATCTTGTACGTAACCCGGGGACTGCCTGTACTGTTTTATGAGAAGCAATCCCATTCTAAGCACATCCCATTTTCCTGGCACAACCAAACCCTTACTTTGCTTTAAGTTATGACAAAAGGAAGCTGGATACTGAATTTGGTGGTCCCAGCTCTTATTGTTTAAGAGGAGTTTTTGAACAAACAGACAATCAGAATTTCTCTAAGATATATAATAGCTAAACACTTAGAGAATGTCTAGACTACATGGCTCCATCGACGGAGCCATGTAAACTAGTATACCCGGCATAGGAAAAGAAGTGGAGATTTAAATAATCCCCGCTTCATTAAAATAAACATGGCAGCCGCTCTGTGCCGACGATCAGCTGATCCGGCAGAGCGTGGCAGTCTAGACGGGGATCTGTTGGCTGGGGAAGCCTTTGCCAACCAATCCCTTATGCCTCGTGAAACGAGGTTTACAAGATTGGTCGGCAAAGGCTTACCCATTACAAAGATAGCTTCCCCAATTATCACCTCTAATGCCATTAGCTCACAGACATTTACCTTTCCCCCCACTCCCGCATCCTCCTTCTGTTCTGAAATTTGATTTGTCCTTTTCATATGTGTTCATTTTTAAAAATTGTATCCTTTGGTATATATGGTTGTGACTATTTTCTTCCACTATTTGATCTGAGGAAGTGGGTCTGGCCCACGAAAGCTCATCATCTAATAAACCATCTTGTTAGTCTTTAAAGTGCTACATAGTCCTGTTTTTTGTTTTGGCTAAAAGTTGATGTCTCCAGAAAGGCTCTGGCTTCCTTGACCATGGGATTCTATTCCAGGAAGGACTGCTAAGCAGAAATGGGATCCACATATCAAGGAGAGGGAAGAGAGTATTTGGATACAGATTGTCTACCTAATGAAGAGGGCTTTAAACATGGAGTCAAAACCTAGTGAGGAGGGCTTTAAGTCAAAAACATGGAGACCTGGGAGATGAGTGAGAATTTGGGGGTGGGAGGAGAGGGAAAGCATGAGCTGTAATAGCATGAATAAAGAAGGAACAAGACATAACAGGGGAGCAAATCAAATTAGTATCTTAGTTGTCTGTATACTAATGCAAGAAGTATGGGGATTAAGCAGGAAGAACTTGAAATTCTAGTAAATAAACACAACTGAGACATAGTTGGCATTTTATAGACTTGATAGGGTAATACACATGACTGGAATATGGGTACAGAAGAGTACAGCTTGCTCTAGAAATACAGGCAGGGGAAAAAAGGGAAGAGGTGTTACCTTATATGTTAAAAAGATATACGCTTTGAGCTAAAAATAGGAGAGAGCCCTAGATGGAGCTTAGTCTACCATGAGTGCAAGGAGCTGGACACGATGATCTTTTGAGGTTCCTTCTAGTTCTAGGATTCTATGTATCTTGACAGTGAACGTAGGGAAAGAGGTCAAAATTAAGGTGACTGTGGCCCTCTGTGGGAGAAGAGTGAGAACTGAATTAAGTAAGAATTTTGATTTTTTTTTCCTGATGTAAATTCTGAAGGACTGAGTGCAATCATTTAAATATGTCCAATAAACGTCACAACTATTCTCTGAAATATATAGTATTATCCAAATAGGGAAAATGAATAAGCACAAAGGTTAAATAACTTGCCCAATACCAAACGGACAACAATTTGTTAAAAAGAACCCAAATATCCTGACTTCCAGTCAGTCTCTCCCTCTCTTTTAAAAAGAGCTGGATAATGCTTCCTTGACAATGGAAAAAATCTTCATGAGCCCTGTCAGGTACCAGGGCATGCATGATTGGGGATTTATGAAAAGTACAACTTTAGAAAGAGCTTTAAATTTAATTGCATCTAATTTTTTCTGTTTGTAAAAACAGAAAGATATTTTAGCTATTCAGAAGACTACAAAGAAATCAACAACGAAAATAAAAATAAAATAACCAAAGGAGCATAATATCTATTCTCAAGAACTTACTCCTTAATTTCATAAGTTACTGTTGCAGGAAAGAATGCTATCCAGTGAAACTCAAAGTCTCCTTTGAAAGCCTCAATAGGCTACTCAGGCATTGAATATGGAGATTTACACTTAATTACAAACATACAAATGCAGCCACTGAAGTCCTAAATCATACCTGAATTCTTAGAATTAGGGATGTTAAATTTTGATGCATCAGCTAATTGAGTAGTCGATGGAATTTCTGCCTGCCAGTCTACTACATTTCAAAGGCAGAGGTGCAGCAGAGAACCCATGCAAATGGGGACTGCGTCAGTCCCTGTTCATGCCATTTCCACCACTGCACCTCTGCCTCCCGTGCCCCCCTCGGAGACAGTACTGGGAGGAACCGGCTTTTAAGCCAGCTCCTCACAGCACCGGCTCCTGCTTCTGATACAGAGGCAACAAGGCGGGAGGGAAAGCAACTAGTCAAGTAGAGACTCGACTACCCAATAAGCCTAGGCTTATTGGGTAATTGACTAGTCGCTTACATTCCTACTCAGAATATCATTTATGATCTCAGAGAGCAATAAAATGCATGTGCAGCTGTTCTCCTAAATATATACTCTCTGCTGTGTCATTCTTAAATTTAATCTGCCCTTTTTTCAAAAGGAAGAAGTTTCAAGACTTAGGGTATGTCTACACAGCAAAGTTATTTCGAAATAAAAGCCCTTATTTCAAAATAACTTTCCTAGTGTCTACACAGCCAAACCGCTATTTCGAAATAAATTCGAAATAGCGGAGTGCTTATTTCAAATTTGATAAACCTCATTCCACAAGGAATAATGCCAAATTCGAAATAAGTGCTGTGTAGACACTTATTTCAAAATAGGGGGCCTCCAGCCTTCCCAGGGTGCCCTGGTGGCCACTTCAGCCTCAAACAAGAACGCTTCTCTCCCTCCTCTTCTCGCCGCAGCCCTTAAAGGGGTTGACTGGCCACAGTGCCTGTGCCAGCTCCAAGTCTGCCAGCCCAGAACCAGCAGTCACTGCCCCGACCCAATGGCCCCAAAAACATGAGCCAGCAAGCCACAGGAAGCCAGCCCTCCACCGCTCCCCAGGAGCAGCCTACCAGCTCCCAGAAGCCTGCCAGGGCCCGGAGAAGACAGGTGCCTTCCTGGTCCAGGGCGGAGATCATGGACCTTATTCAGGTTTAGGGGGGATGCCCCCAACGTCCATGATCTCCACACTAGATGGAGGAACGCGGCTGTCTATGGCAGGATAGCTGCCAGCCTGGCCACCAAAGGCTACATGCAAACCCAGGAGCAGGTTTCCATGAAAATCAATTTGGTCCGGCAAAACCCCCAACCCTGAGCCCTGAGCTTCCCCTCCCCCTTGCTTCCCCCTTCCAGCTCCCTCCTCCCAGGTTTCCCCCTCCCGTTCCCCCCTCTCTTCTGCCCTCTCCCGCCTCCTTTTCCCCCCTCCCCCCAGTTTTGTTAAATAAAGAGAGTTTGTGTTCATGAAAATACGTGTATTTTATTTGACATCAGGAAGAGGAGTTAGAGAGGGGTAAGTGGAAAGATGTGAGGGAGGAATGAGGCACAAGCCCCCAGTGAGGCAGACCAGGGAGGCTCTTAGTGCTCCTCAGAGTGGAAGCTCTCCCGCAGGGCCTCCTGGATACTGACAGCCCCCTGATGGACCTCCCGGATGGCAGCCTGCAGAAAGTGCAGCCAGGCTCGCAGCAACACGTCCAAGAGAAGCACCAGAATGCCCAGGGGAGGCTCTGGCTCCATGTTGCAGAGCGCTGTGGTGTCCTGAGTGAGGGAAACCAGAGCATACAAAGACGAAATGCTTTGCTGTCCTTCATCGAGGTAGACAAGCAAGCAGGGAAACCTAACAACTGGCTGTCTGGGGGGATCACTAAGCACAGACCTCAGATAGCCTCAGACAGCAGCCCCACACAGTAAGTCCTGACCTGGTGCCCTGCTGGAACTGGTTCCGGCCAGCCTTCAGAGTCCTCTCAGTGTGGACTATTTTGAAATAGCAAAATGCTATTTCAAAATGCATTTTGGGTGTAGACACGTTATTTTGAAATAAGATATTTCGAAATAGCACTGTAGTGTAGACATTCCCTACTATGTGACATTATCAACTCTGGTATTTATGTTAGCAAATATTTAAACATATGACATTACAAACACGAGTCCTCCCACTGCTTACTACATGCTTGCTGCCTGGGGAGACAAGCGGGATTCACTCTAATTTTTTTCCACCTCCAAGCAGAATGAATTTTATGTGCACCAACGTGGAAGTGGTGTTCAACACATCACCTTCATTTGGTGCACAAAGAAAACTCATGTGGCAGGAGTGGGACCAAGAGGTTCTGAGCGTGGAGGTGGACGGGGCTGGGGCAGAGGGCTTGGGTGAAGGAGTGGAGGGCTCCAGCTGGGGATGCGGGCTTTAGGGTAGGGTTGGATGGACCTGGCTCTCACATTCATAAAGCAGGATCAGGAACCCGCAGAAGATAGGGAGGTGGCCTGGGTTCTGAAGTCATTTAGGGGTTAGGACATTCACCTGGTGAGCGCAGGATAGTGCAGACAAATCCTGCACCCCCTCCACTTACCTTGGGAGCAGCCAGACAATAGGATGCAGGAGGATGCTCTAGGTGTGGGGACTGGCTCTGGGCTAGGATACAGGAGCGGGTAAAGGATCTTGGCTGGGGGTACAGGCTTTGGGGTGGGGCCAGAGATGAGGGCTATGTAGTGCAGAAAGGTGCTTGGAGTTGGGGGAAGGGGGGGTGTCTCAAGATGGGGCAGGGGTTTACTTGGGTGCCTCCATGCTGGAGCCGATGGAGATGGGCTCCCACTTTCTTGCTGGAGCCCCGAGCCCCGGTACATGGCTTAGTGGGAAGCTGCACAGCTGCTTAGGAGCAACTTAGGAGATAAGTATTCTATACACACTAGTTATTTTCTATTCAACTTCTAACTTGAGTTGTGAGACTCAAGCGAAATATCTAAAAATGTATTCTTGCTCTCCTTCTGTCTGAAAGTGCCTTGCTGTACATTGTTAAGCCAATGCCTTTATATTCCCTGCAGAATATAATTCCATGTACACAGTTAAAACTTTAAAAGGATCTTGGGATCTTTTAAAGTGAAAAATGCTATTGAATGCAAGACATTGTAGGCATGCTGATTTTTATTTTATTTTAAAATATTAGCTTGCATTCTGAGACACTTGTTTAATACAGTAAAATGATGAACTGGTTATTTGCCAGTTTACTTAAAGGGTGTCAGTTTTTGGAATGAGTGACAACACTGAGGTATTTGTGATCACCAACGTTCTCAGGAACATTTCTTAAGGTACTGAATCTAGTTTAAACTAGTTAAATATGAAAATGGGTAATGAGCAGAGTCCTACCAAATTTATAGCCCTGGAAAATGCATCACAGACTGTGAAATCTGACCTTGTGTATGTTTTTAATCTATACTATACAGATCATAGAAAACTAGAACTGGAAGGGACCTTGAGAAGTCATCGAGTCCAGTCCTGATGGCAGGACCCAGTACCATCTAGACCATCCCTGATAGATGTCTGTCTAACTTGCTCTTAAATCTCTCCAGAGATGTAAATTCCACAACCTCCCTAGGCAACTTATTCCAGTGTTTAACGACCCTGACACTGAGGAAGTTTTTCCTAATGTCCAACCTAAACCTTCCTTGATGCAGTGTAAGCCCATGGGGAAAACCAATGTTTCTCAAGCTGTGAGTTCTGACCCAAGAAGGAGTTGAAGGGAGTGTAATAAGCTTATTTTACAGAGGTCATGGTATTGCCACCATTACTTCTGCACTGCTTTCAGAGCTGGGCCGCCAGAGAGCAGCAGATGTTTGCTGGGAAGCATCCCACCAGAAGCAGGGCAGAAGTAAGGGTGGTAATGCACATCATGGCATCCTTCCTTCAGAGCTGCTGCCTTCAGAGCCAGGCTGCTGAACAGTAGCAACTGCTGAAGGCCCAGCTCTGAAGTGACCCAGAAGAGTCTGCTGGTTTGTAATCCTAAACTGTAAATCTCTTGTGTTTAGTGGGATGGCAGCTCTTCTTTGGAGTAGCAGGGGTTAAAGCAGGCCAGAAGGAACCTGGTCAATTAG
Source organism: Pelodiscus sinensis (assembly GCF_049634645.1). NCBI lineage: Eukaryota > Metazoa > Chordata > Testudines > Trionychidae > Pelodiscus > Pelodiscus sinensis. The sequence continues at coordinate 22,537,794 of NC_134730.1, read as the reverse complement.
GAAAGGGCTCCTAGAGCTGACCAATTAGGAAAGGGCTTGCTGAGGCAGTCCAGATATAAGGGGCTGCTCAGCAGAGGAGCTCAGTCTCCCCCTGAGGGGCACGGGAGAAAGACTGGCTGCCTTAGCGAGCATCAAGAACAGAACAGCCTTTGGCAAAGTTAAAGGAGCCAAAGGGAGCTCGATCCTGATAACAGCCAGACTGGGCCCCAGATACAAATGACCAAGAGGATGCAATGGCTATGGGGAAATGGCTCAGGGAAGGTGGGGAGTGGAGGAGGGTAGTAGATGGCTGTCATTTAAGGGTTTCTGAGCTGGGGCCCAGAGTAATGGGGAGAGACATGGATCTCCTCCCCACTGTGGCCATAAAAGGACTGAAGTTTGTCCCTGAGAAAGGGACTAGATTATGCGCTGCAATCCACCACTGCAGCATGGGGTTGGAATGAGGACTGTTGGTTCCTGAAGAAGCGGAGAGATAGGAGTTGGAGCATGGCTAGAGGACCATGCCCCAAACAGGACGCCATGGTTCAGTGAGTCATGTACATCCAGAGGCTCGAGACAGCTGACACAAGAAGGACAAGAGGCAAGACAACCCTAGGGTTGCACTGTTGGACAATTGAGCTAATTCTCAGAGCTACAGCCTGCAATGTTCCTGTACGAACAGAGCGGGAGAAAGAAGATTCAGCAGCTCCTGCCCTCCCCTAAAGGGCACCTGGGGAGTGGGAGGCTCAGGGCTGGGGCAGTCCCAGATGGGGTGGCAGCCCCTTGCACCTACCTAGTGAGTCTGTCTCTTTTATGTATGGTTTTATAAGAAGCAATCCCATTGCAAGCACATCCCATTTTCCTGATAAAACTTAAAGCAAGGGAAGGATTTGTAAGAGGAAGCTGTATACCCAATGTGGTGACCCTAGCTCTTTTGTTTAGGAGGATTTCTTGAACAGACACACAAACTCTCTCAAATATATAGTAGATAAAACAATCTCAATAGTTGCATATTTTCATAAATTGATTGAGATCTTCAGATGAAATAGATCTTAGAAGTACAAAATATTGTTACTGAAGTACTATAATACCATACCACAACTGTCATTTTAATCCAATAGCAAAATCCACATAAGACTGGTTTCTTTGGTAACAATCACGTCACTCCTTTTTATATTGCAACAAGTTGAGAGCCCTTAAATTAAGTGACGTTGAAAAGGGTGTTCTATGGTATACAAATTTTACACAATGTCTCATTTGAACTGCATCCTACAAATGATTTACCGTTAAGCACAATGCTATTTAGTTCTGTGGGAAAACTGATGTAAATCTACAGTAACTCAATGAAAGTAAGTGAAATCACTATGAATTTATAGTGGTGTAACCTAACTTAATTTGGGCCTGTATTTTTTTTTAATTCTCTCCTACATGCAAGGTAAAATTGAACAATATTATACCTTCTGAAAACATTTCAATTGCATATTTTAATGTTTTCTTTATTAGTCTCTTGAAGTGTCTTTCCTTGAAGCAAGACACTCGTTTTCTTTTCAAAATACTATACAGTAGCTAGATACCCAATATATAGCGGAGTTACTCGTCAATATATAAAAGAAAATTAAGCAGTGTGAAAATGCAACAGGTTCTATCAGGTTGTTTCCAAGTGATTTACAAATGCTGCGCAGACAAACCAACATACATCTCCTAAAATGCAGTCAAATAACTGCAATTTTACAGTACCACATTACTTTTCACATGCCAAAGGTCATGACCAATTCTTGTTTATATTATCAAGAAAGTGATTAGGACTGAAAAAGTCTTCCAAGACAGAGACACACTGAGACCACAAAAATTTCATCTCACAAAGGTCTTCCAAGTACAGTAAACTTCCGATAATCCGGCACCTTTAGGACCCAGGGGGTGCCAGATTATCAGATCTGTTTTAGCAGCAGCTGACTTGGGGACCCCTGGGTTAGAGCAGCTGGGGTGCTGCCGGGTTGGTCCCGCAGCGCCGAGGGGCGGCGCTACGAGACCAACCCCGCAGCACCCCAGCTGCTCTGCCCCAGGCGTCCAGATTCAGCCTGCTGGTGAAACTGACGCTGCTGGTCAGTTTCAGCAGCGGCTGAATCCCGACGCCTGGGGCAAAGCAGCTGGGGTGTTGCTGGGTTGGTCCCGTAGCGCCGCCCCTCAGTGCTGCGGGACCAACCCGGCAGCACCCCAGCTGCTCTAACCCAGGGGTCCCCAAGTCAGCCGCTGCTGAAACAGATCAGCGGCTGATTCCAGGAAGCCTGGAATCAGAGCAGCTCTGCCCCGGGCTTCCTGGAATCAGCCGCTGATCTGTTTCAGCAGCGGCTGAATCGGGGACCCTGGGGCAGAGCAGCTGGGGTCCTGCCGGGTTGGTCCCGCAGTGCCGTCCTTTGGCACTGCAGGACCAACACAGCAGTACTCCAGCTGCTCTACCCCAGGCGTCCCCAAGAGCAGCTGGGGTGCTGCCAGGTTGGTCCCGCAGCCCCAAGGGGCAGTGCTACGAGACCAACCCAGCAGCACCCCAACTGCTCTGCTCCCGGCTTCCCCGATTCAGCTGCTGGTCAGTTTCAGCAGCAGCTGAATGGGGGAAGCCTGTCCAGCTGCCCCAGCACTTCCGGGTTCCTGATGGTGCCGGACCATCAGGAGTCCCGGAGCATTGGATGCCGGACTAATGGAGTTTTACTGTAAGTGGTTATGACCAGACTTAAAATGTATTTGCTGTAGGTACCCAAAGGTAGTGAGAATAATCTCTCAGAGGTCCTGCAGATGAAAAGGATTTTGCTATACAACTTAATCGTTGCTAATTTAGTCCTTTTGTCAAAATTTTATTAGGGTATTTTTCAGGTGAAGAATCAAGTCCATCAAAGCTTATGTTGCTAATTGATGGTTCTTGTGTTACCAAGAATCAGACCTAAATAAATCACTCCCTTACATTTGAGTTTCTAAAGCAGCAGCAAAATTATACACACCCCAGACACACATCTAAAAGCCATATCTACAGCCCAAGTTAACTTGTAGTTATATTCTGTATTGAATAAGTGCCAGCAAGATTGCTAAAATCATGCCTTTTTTCTTTCTATGTAACTCAATGTTCTATTTTGTAAATTAAATATTGATTTTTTTTTCATGATTTGTATATTGGAACTTCAATAAAGGGAAATCAATCTCAGTCTTACGTTTTTCACCTACACACATATCTCTGGTACTTGATGAAATGCTGTAAATATTTTATTTTCTAAAATGACACACACACAAAATAACCATTAGAAGATTCACATGCATCACTTTTTACCACTGTTAGCTAAGATTTTATAACATTTTTCCTAAATATAAAATAGAAAGTAATGCCCTCATCCTGCAATCTGATTAGCACAGGAAGACCCTTTCCCACATGGAATCCTACTAATATTAACTAAGGTCCTTGGAAGTTCAGGAATTCTCCAACATGTATCCATTTGCAGGATCAAGGACCAACCAACATTTCAGATTATAGGAGGGGAGTAGCTGTTGGAAAATAATCTTTTAATAACAACTTTATAGACCAGCTTCTCTTCAATTCAACCTTTAGAAATGTAGTCTTTTCAGCTTCATAAAGTTATAAATATTTAGAACAACATATGCCTTTAGAATTCAGCAAGTTAACATTCTGTACTATTTATTGTAAAAATATCATTTTAAGAAGACTTTTCCAAAATACAAAAAACAATTTTACTTCTCATGCTTTATTTCATTTATTAAACTGTGAAAATGAAATAATAGCTTTTATATAAATTATACATTGGATTTTAAAAGCTTTTGTCTTAGATGGGGTCAAATCTCTTATTTTAGAGGCAGTTATTACCAGCAAACAATGAGGAAACTATGACTATCTTTTACAATGACAAAGCTCAAACATGTGGAATATATGCAGAACCACTTCTTTTTGGTGTGGAGAGGAAGACAGACAGTGTGAAGTCATTCAAGCGGAATGATAACTAAACCAAAGCCAGATCAAAGGAATGAAGAAGAAAGGCTGAAATGCGAAGCTGAAATATTTATTGACTTCAAAACATCATCCCTGTCCTGTCCCTGGGCACTTTAATATTTTGAAGTTGTTAGAAAGCATTCTAACTAGTATTCATCACTGAAGAGAAATAAAATAAAAATGTAAAGTAGACAATCTTATATTTTTATTCTGATTTCAAGTATACATGAGCTTGGCTATCTGAGATAAGCATGAATCTCACGTATAAAATGTTTACAGTTTGCATAATTTGAGCTGTTAACATCAAAAAGCTAGTCTGCATTCTTTCAAGTATGCTGTGACAAATGAATGATAGAGTGCAATTATTTTGAATGTTTTTTCTCCCATAAACTACATGTATTTATGTTTTACAGAAATCATGGGGGTGATATTAACAAACAAAACAATCACGTAAAGCCATTAATGTATTTCGAAAAAATATCCCACATGTGTAGCATCATACTTGTGAGAAAGAACAGAAATACAACTGAATTATGTTCAACAGAAATACCTTGTAAATTAATTAAGGAGACAATGTGTAACTATAACTATTACTATTGTTTATTTGTATTATTACCACAGTACCTAGTAATCATCATGGCCCAAGAGGCAGCCATTGTGCAAGGAGTATACAAACACAGACCATAACCACAGCCTCTGCCCCAAAGAGTTTACAATCTTAGTATAAAACAAGGGGCAGCAGATAGTTACCAATGGACTGGAGAGTAGAAGGAAATACTGAGTAAATATTAGTCAGAACAATAAGCTATGGTCTCAGCACACCAGCCGGTTAAATGTTCAATTTTTTTGTAGGCACCACAGCAAAGAAGAGTTTTAATAAGTCTTTTGAAGAAGAGTAGAGAGGAAGTTCTGCCCATATTTTTGGGGAACTACTCCCAAGTGTGAGGGGCAGCATGGAAAAAAGCTTGCGCTTGTTTGAAAATGTAACAAGTAAGCAATAGAGGCTGGCATCATGGGCTGATTGGAGGCAGGAATCAACATCTTGATAGTGAATGAGAGATAAAAGGGAGAGAGGATAGACCACAAAGGCCTTGAAAGAGAACACAAAGAGCTTATGTTTGGGAAATAAAGAAAAAGGAGCCAGTAAACCATCAAAGCCACAGGCTAGGAAAAATAATCTGTGTGGCAGCATTCTCAATAGGTATGAAGCGAGCAAAACTGCCCCTCTCAAGTCCAGACACATGGTTGTTGCAATAATTGAGACACAAGATGATGAGAGCCTGAATGAGAGTTTTATCTATGTGGATGGATAGAAAATGCCATATTTTACAGATGGTATGCCAAAAGAATCTGCAAGCATTAATCGTAGGCTGCATGTGAGAACCTAGAGAGAGGCCCAAGCTGAAGCCAATGCCCACAATATGGGCTGAGTGACAGGCAGGAGAGGGGTGTTATCCACAGTGATCAAGAAAGGAGATTGCAGAGAGGACTGAGCTAGGGAAGGGACAAGATTAAGAGCTCTGTAGGCCATGAGACAAAGCTGACAGCCAGACGTTCACAACAAGAAGGCAGAAAGCCAGGCTGAGTTTTTAAGTTTGGACATTAGAGAGGGAGATCTGAGAATCACAGACATTTGAGATAGTTATTGAATTTGTACTGCAGGTTGAGATAAGGTGCAGAGGGAGAAGGGCACCAATGACACTGTCTTAAATCACTGGAATAAATCCTCAACCAGTTGGATTGCTTTGGCAATCCAAGGACTGGTTCCTTTTCATCTTTTTCCTTTAGACTGTATAGCCTCGATCCAGCAAGTTGTTTTAGCACATGCCTAACCTCAAACCCATCAGAAGCCACACTGAAATCAGACTACTTTCATGTTTAAATCAGCCTTCAACCTACCACAATTTCTATCACCACACAAATTCCAGTCATATAATAGTATAAAATACATAACTATGCACTTGTGGTAAATAGCATAATGTTAGAAAGCTTAACGGCACAGTATATTTGGGGAAATTATAGGTACATCTACAATGCACACTTATTTAGAAATAAGCTATTCTGGAATAGTTATTCCAAAATAGCTTATTTTGAAATTGCACGTCTACATCACAGGGAAGCCTCGAGATTAGTCCGAGGCAGGCTTCACTAATGTAGACATTCTATCTCAATTTAGAGCCCCTGGAGGCACCGGGGAGCAATAACTTAGAATGGCCCTGGTGAGGGGCTATTTTGAAACATCAGCAGTAAAGCGTCTACGCATACCTTATTTCAAAATAGCTATTTCAGAATAGGCGTTATTCCTCATAGAATGAAGATTACAGATTTTGAAATAAATGGTCCATTATTTCAAAATTATTTTGAAATAATGGAATGGCTGTGTAGAAGCTCGCACTGTTATTTTGAAATAACACTAGTTACCTCAAAATAACAGTGGAGTGCAGATGCACCCTTAGAGACTAACAAAAATATATAGTATCATGGGCTTTCATGGGTAAGATCCACTTCATCAGATGAGTTGGAGTCTCTAAGGTGCTACAGGACTACTTGTTGTTTTTAAAGTTACAGACTAACATGGCTACCCTTCTGAGTCTTATTAAAAAGAATGTTATATTAAGCAATGTATCATAAAACAAATTGCTTTAAGCTCCCCCCCACACTAATTCTTCTCAGTGTGTTTTCATAGGGTTCCTCAGTGGTTATAAACGTATTATTCTTCCATTCATATCTATGGAGCTAGGACAATTTACACCAGATAAAGATCTGTCCCAGGCCTGGTCTACACTAGGATTTTAAATCAAATTTATCCGCCTATGGTCAATTTTCTAAGTGATGTGTCCACACTACCAAGCCTGTTGGGTCACCCCTATGGGCTGCTGAAGTTGATTTCTGTACTTCTGCTTTTCATCAGAAGTACCAGTATTCCCGACCTTGCATGGACAAAGTTATGCTAGCATAGATGCATTGTTGCCGGGAAAAAAAAAATCAACATTATTGGCCTCTGGGAGGCCTCCCACAGCTCCCCACTCTGACTGCTTTGGCCAGAACTTCTCCCTCTGCTGTTCTCCCCCTGAGCTCAAAAAGTCCTGGGAACAGTAGAATGGCCTGTCCTATGTGGCCAGCATTGTGAGCCCACTGTGAGCGAGCAGCATACCGCGGTGCAAGAGGACGTGAGTTCCAACATGCCGTTGGACACTGCGATGACTATGAGTATGTACGGGGGCCCTTCCCGGCCCCGTTTCTGGGTCCTATACTGTACGGGGGCCCTTCCCGGCCCCGTTTCTGGGTCCTATACCCACACCCCGCGTGGGCTTGGTTCCCCCTCAGGGATCAGGCTTCCCGTCTTCCCGGGAGTGATTCTGGTGGTCGGCCGTGCCTTATGACGCCGCGCGGCCGGCTCCTAGCTCAAATGCTTCTCCCCCTCCCGTGGGAGAGGGGGAGGGAAAGGGGGGCCCGGGCCCGCCCTCACTCACGGGCCCCAGCCCAGGGCCCTAAGGACACGGAGGTACTCAGCTCCGGTCCGGCTGACGGGGCTCCTTGCCGAAACGCGTCAGCCCGCCAGCTCCAGTGAGCTCTGCCCTGGGCCACTTCCTTCCCCTCCTCAGGTGCTCTTCCGCCCCCCCTCCTCGGGGTGGTCACCTTGGGTTCGTCCGTCGGGCTGGCGGCCGGGCGTCCGTACGCCCGCACTCGGCGCTGGGCTAGCTCCCCAGCCTAGGGAACTGTCGGGTCTGGGCTCAAGAAAAGGGGGGTGGTTCCTCCAGACCCCCACCCCTTTGGCAACCAGCCTGCGCGCGGCTGCCGCCCAACTCCTCTCTCTCCTCCCCCCACCTTGAGCGGAAGGGAGTCCATTTTTAAATCTCCCGCCTGGCGGACGCGTCCCCTTACGTCACCGGGCGGGCGTTCTCCTTACCGCCCGTCCGGTTCCCCCATTGGCCGGCTCTCCTGTCACTCACGGCGGGGGGGTGCCGCCCCCCCGCTGTCTCGGCGCCGGCGGACACGGCGTTACCGCTTCGGGGGGGGCGGTCAGCTGTCCCTGTCCCGGCGCGGCTCGCGTGCACGCCGCGCAGCCTCGGCAGGCCCCCCCCTACCCCTATCAAGGCCTGTTCGGCGGCGCCCCAGGGACGAGCGGGGGCCGCCTCGTCACAGAGTACTACTGCTCCCACAGGCTCCGGTTCCCAGGGCACGGAAGACCACCAGCCTAGAGTGTCCAGGAGATCTTGGACCTAATTAAGGTGCAGTGAAGCCATCCTCACAGAGCGCAGAACCAGCAAGAGAAATGCCGAGATTTATGGCAGGATCGCCAGCTGCCTCAGGGTGAAAGGATATTCCAAGGATGCCCAGTAGTACAGCATGAAAATCAAGAAGCTGCACCAGTTGTACCATAAGGCACTCCCAGTGTTGCCAGGGCCCCAGGTCAAGGGGGAGGGGCGAACTCAAGGGCAGCTGCAGCCTCAAGGCCCTCAGGAGGCAGAAGGCAGTTCCACTCCTGTTCCTCAACCCTCCTCCCCATTCTGGTTTCCAGTTCTGCCCTTTCCCAGCTGTTTTCCCCAAATAAAAACTCCTGTTCTAAACTGCAGGGGTGGGGTGGAAGGTTAAAGGGAAGCTCAGGGAATGCAGGGGCAACTTGTGGAGAGCCATGGGGAAGAATCTCAAAAGAAGTCTTGCATAAAACTGTCCTTCAAAGCCTCTCTGATGAGCACAGCCCCTTGTTGTACTCTCATTATGGCAGTAGCGTCTGTTTGCTCAAATGCTCTGCCTCAGCCCTTCACTCTGCCAGAGAAGTTTCCCTGTAGCTCTCGCATACGGAACACACAACAAGCTGACACCATGAAGGGAATGTTGCATTCGCTAAGGTCCAACTGAGTAAGGACACTCCTAAACCTCCCCTTTAAAAGTCCAAACGCACATTCCACTGCCATTCTGCACCTGCTCCGCCTGTTCTTGAACTCCTTCTTGCTGGGGTCCAGGCTGCCCATGCACTGCTTCCTGAGCCATAGGAACAAGGGACAGGCTTGATCACCCAGGAACACAATGGGCATTTCCAACTCTACATGGTCAGAGCAGGTCGCATGCACCTCACTGCAGGACAAAGCCATTCACAGGGTTTCAGGAACATGGCCTCCTTTGTGCAGAACTTCTGCAGCCACTGCTGATCATCCCATGTCTGCATCACTATGTGGTCCCATCAGTCTGAGCTCATCTCACAGCACCAGAACTGGTGTTGCATTGTGTTCAGAGGATTGACTGGCGGGTGCACTAGCATGAGCACCAAAACTTGTATGAACAGGGCCTCCATTCCATGCCAAACTTGGTCCTCATCCTCTTCCGAGTGAAGCAACATGCATATGCTCTAGAAGGATAGTGCCATAAGGCACACCACAACACCCATGAACATAACAATGCCTTCCTGAACACCAGGCTCCATGCTTGCACTGTTCAGGCACCCACACAGGCAACCAGGGCACCAAAAGCATGAGCACACCATCTCCCCTTTACCTCACATGAGGGGGGAGGAACTAGAGCAGTGCATTCTGGGATGCTGCTCCTCCAACAATCTGCTGCAGAGTTTTGTACCCAGCAGGCACCAGAAGCATAGCCCAGACTGCAAAGCTACCCACACAGTGCCTCGCTCTCTGAGTAGACAGCATGCTCCCTAATGGGGACTCACTACTTTGGAAAATATTCGATTTTTCTCTGTAGAGAGGACATAGACCTTTGACTTCTCAAAATTGGTTGGTAAGAAATTGACCACAGTAGATTTGACCTTATCTTGTAGAATAGACATGCCTCCAGTATAAGAGCTGCAGAACCTGACTAAATATTTTCAATTTGTTACTCTGCTATTGCAGAATGTCTTGCAAAGAACCCTACTCCTAGTGCAGGGGTGGCCAAACCGTTCCAGACAAAGAGCCAAGATATTAGTGTATCCAGCGCAAAGAACCGGGGCAAAGTTGTACAGAAGAGGGGGGGGAAAAAAGGAACACCCCTTTAAGAAGCGCGAGACGCGCATTTCTATGCTTTTTGGTCTCAGTAGGCTCCTGCCGGCAGCCACCATATTAGAAGCGCCATATTGTAAGCACCAGAGATCTCTCCTGCCCCAGTAAGTGCAGGGGAGCCGGGGGCCATTCTCAAGGGCACGGGGGTGGCTTCACGAGCCACACTGACAGGGGGTGGGAGTGGAAGGGAAGAGCCACATGTGGCTCGTGAGCCGCAGGTTGGCCATGGCTGTCCTAGTGTATTATTTGACCAAGAAATGAGAGGAAAAAATTGGAAGAAGTTAAAAAAAATAGAAATATAGCAAATGACGGGAAATGGATACTTCCCTTAGACTGGTTTTCATTGCCATCCAAACTTTATAATAAGACACACTCATATTGTACACATCATAAGGCAGTATTTTTATATTAAGCTTCAAGTCACATACAATCGTTCATATACTTCACTCTTTACTGATGTGCCACACTTTGTAATCATGCTGTTGGATATAGGTGTGTGTTATATATGAACAACAGCTGAAAAATGCACAGATCTTCTGAAAAAAGTGTTAGAGTTTTCACTTCACTACTACTAACAAGCCTTTGCAAGGATATGGGAGAGAAAGTGACAGGCTACAAACAGTTAATAGGACTTTTTTTCTTTTAAAGCAAGGTTGTTAAATAAGGTTACCATACATTTTCTGTCCTCTGATCATACTTTACATTGTGCCCCATAGAGTGAGGGTTATGTCAGCATGTTCACTATAGCTAAAGGAATGTTTACAATATGCTGGAAACTTTGACTGCTTTTGCACTAAATGGTTTCATATGCTCTGGGTAGAGCACCAAGTGGGGAACAGCTGGTTGTTTTTCTATTGATTCTTAGGGTGGGGGGAAAGCTGTTTTAAAATAGAAAATTATATGCAGAATGTTCAGCCATTTAGTTACCATAGGTTTTAAATCACAAGAATTACTTTTCTCAACATAATACAAATGTTTATGCCAATACAACAGTAAGTTTTTTTTAATCAACAAAAGAGAATGATGAAGAGGATGAATATGAACACAAATTCTTAACAATGCTCTTTACTGAAACATTTGGAATGGAAGACAATGCCCTCTCATATTTCTTTAATTATTTCCTGCTTTAAATATACTAATAGTTTTTCCATTCCTTCAGGAATTCCTCCAAACACACATGAATTCTTCATTTTGAAGTAAAAAATGGAATTAACTACAGGAAAGCAGTTACAGTTGGAGCAATTATCTTGAAAAACATTAAAATAAAAAAATAAAGCAAACATTTAGAGTGTATTTAACCAAGAAGAAAACTCCTAACTAAAGCTACAACTCCATTTATTCAGCTATCAACTTATGCCTGATTGCTGTATTGCTCTCTCTCTGAATAGATGATTTTACACAGCATATGCTATAAGAGGTAGGTACAACTGACAGCCACCATTTTGGAAAATTATAATTCTAAAAATTATCCTTCAGTGTACTCCATATACTTCAGAGCATTATTATTATGGTATAATTAAGGCATTAAGATTATGCATTTTGTACACGACAGGACATCTAAGGTGTCACTGGAAAAGTTATGATTTGCTGAATATGATTATCCTATTTGTGTGCACGTGTCATTTTTTTTATCTGATGTTAAAAATATTGACTATGGATCTGTATTTCTGGAAACACCCATAGCCAGCATTTCAGATCATAATGGCAATTACTCAGGTTTCCAGTTTTAAAGGATGGTTATTCATTTTTAACCAATTATTGCTTATATCTTACCTTAAACCATAATTATTTCATTATGACATCACAACAATCTTCACAGCCACCAACTGTGATATCATGGAGACAACTATGGATTGCAGTTTGGGAATATGTATCAGTGGCAGAATGACTGTTTTTGTTTTTATTGACTTATAAGGACAAACAAATTCCAAAGTCCCACTGCAAAACATAGTTACTCTAATGGTACCATTTTTATAAGACAATTAAATTTTGGTAGCCCATGTTTAAACTTAACTATCAATAAAAATTATGTAATTGTCCGAACTAAAATAAAACAGCTTGGATTACCACTATACTCTGTCACCACTTCTTTCTATCTTCATCATCTTTCTTCTTCTTTGTATACATGTTTTCCTTTTTCCTTGCTTTCAAGTTATTTCTCACTTTTCAACTCAGGTAGATGTATGTGCATTTGCGCATTTTCTACGTCTCTCAGGAGGCATCATCCTTATATGCCCTTCATCATATTCATTATATATGTCTACCAAGACAAGAGTAAAGAAAATAATACAGTGGATGACTGTGACGCTCTGTAAGAGGACAGCCATTTCAAAAGACTGAAGACCCTAGGTAGAATTTCTAATGTCTGCATTTGACAGAAGTTTTTCTGAATCACAAGTGAAGAGCAGAAAGTCTTCAAATAAAGCAACATTTTAGCTTACTTTTCTTAATTCAAAGAAAGCCATATAAGCCTGAGAGTCACTGCTGAACTAAAATAAAACACAGTTTTTTCAAGATTCTTGTATTTGCCTATTTCGGTCTATGCCTCCAATGTACCAACTGAGCTGAATATTAAATGTTAAGACATCAGTACTTGCTGGGGCCATACTATCACTCGTGAAAGCACTGAATGTTCAGAACTGGGGATAGAACAGGGCAACACTATCTTTATGCTTTCTGCTAAGCAGAAAAGACCAAAAGACAAACTCTGTAGGAGATGGGAAAGAGAGGAGGTAGTGAGAATACCCTCTCGTATGATCATATTAGCTAAAAATATAAGCTAGTAGACTGGACATTAGGAAAAACTATTTTACTAGGAGAGTGGTGAAGCACTGGAATGGGTTACCTAGGGAGGTGGTGGAATCTCCATCCCTAGAGGTTTTTAAGTCCGGGCTGGGATGATTTAGTTGGGGTTGGTCCTACTTTGAAGAGGGGGTTGGACTTGATGACCTCCTAAAGTCTCTTCCAATTTTATGTTCCTATGATAAGAATGGCCATCCATACTGGGTTGGAGCACAAGTCCATCTAGCCCAGGATCCTGTCTTCTGACAGTGGCCAATGCCGGGTGCCCAAGAGGGAATGAACAGGACAGATAATCATCAAGTGATCCCTCCCCTGTAACCCAGTTCCAGCCTCTGACCGATAGAGGTTAGGGACACCATTTCTACCCATCCTGGATAATAAGCATTAATGGACTTGTCCTCCATGAATGTATCTAGTTCTTTTTTGAACCCTGTTCAAGTCTTGCTCTTAACAACATCCTCTGGCAAGGAGTTCCACCAGTTGACTGTGAGTTGAATGAAAAAGTACTTCCTTTTGTTTGTTTTTAACCTGCTACCTATCACTTTCATTTGGTGACCCCTACTTTTTATGTTATAGGAATAAATAAAAAATAACTTTTCCTTATTCACTTTTTCCACACCAGTCATGATTTTATACACCTCTATCATATCCCCCTCACCCCCAGTCTCTCCTCTCTTCTAAGCTGAAAAGGCCAAGTCTTTTTAATTTCTTTTTATATGGCAGCCTTTCCAAACCCCCTAATCATTTTTGTTACCCTTTTCTGAACTTTTTCCAATGCTAAGATACCTTTTTGAGATGAGACAACTACATCTGTACATAGTATTCAAAATGTGGGCTTACCATGGATTTATTCAGAAGCAATACAATATTCTCTGTCTTATTCTCTATCCCTTTTAAAATGATTCCTAATATTCTGCTAACATTTATCATATCTCAACTAACAGCTTCATTCAGTGACAAGCACTGAATGGAAATAGCATTTCCTTTTCAGTGGGCCCCAAAGGCTATAAGTAATCTAGGTGACTTTCTAAAAGCACTAGCCCTTTTTTCATAAAACTTCAAAGTCCTCTTGATATCTTGGGGAAACTAGTTTGCCCTGGGTCAGAGTGTTGATTCAGAAAGCAAACCAATGGTCTGATTTAGGAACTTAGATACCACTTCTGGCAACAATTTAGACTGAAAATCCAGAACAACTGAAATGAGGAATAAAATATTAAAGTTAACAACTGATTGACGCTTCTTGCAGATGTTACTGCAATGAAAAATTCTGGGTTTAGTGACAGCTGGATTAAAGAACACTCTCTCAAGGATTCAAAAAGATAAGTCCTTCAATCTTGTATGTACTAGTTAAAGTCCTAGACTTGCTGGGAAATAATAAGTCAGTCCTTTCAGTACCTTGTGACAACATGGGGTGATTCAAGATAGTAAAATTACCCACTGGTAAATAAGATGCCGAGCTGCTAGGCAGTTACAGTTTGATTCAAGAGAAGGCAAAACTGAGAAACTAAATATAGTAAATAACAGAAGAGATATATAGAAATATGAAGTAGAGGAAGATTATTCACTGCTCACAGAAACACCCTTTAGACCAGGACTGTAGGCCTATGTCTAGACTATATCCCTCTGTCGGCAGAGGGATGTAAATGAAGCACTTTGAAAGTGCAAATGAAGTCGGGATTTAAATATCCCATGCTTCATTTGCATAATCAAGTAATGGCGCTCTTTTGAAAAAGCGCTATTTCAAAACTGAAACCACAATCTAGACATGGTTCTTTCGAGAACGGGGCGCTTTTTTGAAAGATCCTGTAAAATGAGGAACCACTGAAATAGATAATCTGCTATCATTTTCTTTTTGGCTGCCGGATGTTGAGATATGGTAAGCCCTTGATGAGCCAGGTACCAACCCACTACCTCCTAAAAAAGAGGCTCGGATCAAACTGTGTTTGCTGATATAATACAATCATAGAATCATAGGACTGGAAGGGACCTCGAGAGGTCATCGAGTCCAGCCCCCCGCCCTCAAGGCAGGACCAAGCTCCGTCTACACCATCCCTGACAGATGTCTATCTAACCTGTTCTTAAATATCTCCAGAGAGGGAGATTCCACCACCTCCCTTGGCAATTTATTCCAATATTTGACCACCTTGACAGTTAGGAATTTTTTCCTAATGTTCAATCTAAACCTCCTTTGCTGCACTTTAAGCACATTACTCCTTGTCCTGTCCTCAGAAACCAAATAATTATTTGATATTAAACACCAAGCCATTGATTAATCACAGAAAAGATTTTAGACTCTAATTTACAAATCAGCTCTCAAATATTAGACCATTTACATAATAGCTTGGTCTCCCACAGTTCACCACCCATAAGCTGACAGTTACAGACAGTCCCCGGGTTACGTACAAGATAGGGACTGTAGGTTTGTTCTTAAGTTGAATCTGTATGTAAGTCAGAACTGGCGTCAGCCGCTGCTGAAACTGATCAGTTACAACTGCGGCTGAATCTGGACGCCAGTTCTGTCTTACATACAGATTCAACTTAAGAAACCCAGGCGTCCCCAAGTCAGCTGCAGCTGAAACTGATCAGCAGCTGATTCCAGGAAGCCTGGGGCAGAGCAACTCTGCCTCGGGCTTCCTGTAGTCAGCCGCTGGTCAGTTTCAGCAGCGGCTGACTTAAGGACGCCTGGGGCAGAGCAGCTGGGGTGCTGCTGGGTTGCTCCAGTAGCGCGGCTCCTCGGCGCTACTGGAGCAACCCAGCAGCACCCCAGCTGCTCTGCCCCAGGCGTCCTGATTCAGCCGCTGCTGAAACTGACTAGCAGCGGCTGAATCAGGACGCCTCGGGCAGAGCAGCTGGGGTGCTGCCGGGTTGGTCCGGAGCGACGCTGCGGGACCAACCCGGCAGCTCCCAGCTGCTCTACCCCAGGGGTAGGCAAGAAAAGCCTGGTCTGCTGGGGGGGGGGGGGGCACTAGCTGCACCCCCCCCCCCCCCCAGCAGACCAGGGAGACGGGGGTGGTGGGACCACCCAAGTCCTCCACGGCTTTCCTCCGTCTCCCTGGTCTGCTGACCTGGGAGATGGGGAGCAAAGCCTTGGAGCATGCCCGCAGGGGGACAGCTCAAGCACGCCCGGGCTGTCCCGCTGCGGGCGTGCTCCAAGGCTTTGCTCCCTGTCTCCCTGCAGACCAGGGAGACGGGGAGCAAAGACTTGGAGCACGCCCGCAGCGGGACAGCCCAGGCGCGCTTGGGCTGTCCCGCTGCGGGCATGCTCCAAGGCTTTGCTCCCCGTCTCCCTGCAGACCAGGGAGACGGGGAGCAGCTTTTCTCGCCCCGGAGGACGGGGGCGGGGGACCGCGGCGCATCTGGGCGTCCCGCCGCTCCCATCCTCTGGGGCGGGAAAAGCCCCGTTCGTAACTGCGGATCCGACATAAGTCAGATCCGCGTAACTCGGGGACTGCCTGTACTGGTAACAGGATTCTACGACAATCACCAAAGCCTGACTTAGTGGACTGAAACAAACTTCTTTCAACAAGTTATCTAAGAGTTCCCACTGACAAGATTTCTAGAGGGTATTTGGAGGAATTTTCAGGAGCATTCCCATTTTATCCACAGATGAAGTGTAATTTATGAGTCTCCTTCACCATGAGCACCTTCAGGGTTACTGAGTGAACGCCACTGCTGTCCCTTGGGATTTCACTAAGCGAATGCTCCTAAGTGTTAAATCTCAGGACTTCACCTGTCCTGTAGTAGAATCCTGAAATTTACCCTCTTTTAAACCAGGCCCTGAGTTATTTCCCTCTGTATATTAATCAAGCATATTTCAGAAGCCCCTAGTGAGGTTTGGCTCATTGTTTATGTCTATCTACGAGTCGTGATTAGTGGTTAATACACAGGGACCCCGCTGACTTACAAAATAAGATTATTTAATGTTAACAAGAGGCATGCATCATTCAGGGATACTGGCTAGAAATAACACTAGAAGTGTGGGATATTACTGGACCTTTTAGCTGCTCGTGCCCTAAACACTTAGGCCCTGCTCAAAGACAGCAGTGCCTAGCTCTCTTTCATCTTTGTATCAGACTCATGACATGCTGAACACTTCCCTCTTTGCTTTCTGCCAGGGGTACTTTTTAACCATACCTTTTAATGGGTCAGGCTCTTTTTGATATGCAGGGTCTCAGCCATTAGGTCTTAGCATCTCTGGTGACAGCCCTACTGTTTTCGTAACTGTTTCAAAGTATGAGATATTGTTATCTCTTAGCCCTAGTTTACACTAGGACATAATTTTGAAAGAACCCTCCTTAGATTGAATTTATAAGCAGAGCGTCCACACTACAAAGCCCGTTATTTCAAAATAATGGGCCTCTTATTTTAAAATCTGTACTCCTGTTTTTCTCAGGGAATAATGCTAATTTCAAAGTAGTTATTTTGAAATAGCCTTAGTGTGGATGTTCCGGTGCTGCTATTTTGAAATAATTAGCCTCCAGAGGCCTCTCTCAGCTGCAGCTCTGACCACTCTGGCCACATCTGGCATATCCACTACTCCCCTCCTCCAGCGGAGCTTAAAAGTCCCAACAGCAGCAAAAGGGCTTGTCTCACATGGCCAACTGTGAAAGCCTCGTGCAAGACAGCAGCATCCAAAACAGGCATAAGCAACTCCAATGCTCCCTCAGACCCGCCCACAGGAGCCAGCACTCTGCTCCTCCATCAGCTGCCACTGCCCAGGGACACACAAGAGCTCCGACCTGGACTGGTGCGAAGATCCTGGACCTCATCAAGGTCTACGCAGAGATCAACCTCCAGGATTTTAAGACAGGAAAAGGATTGCCAAAATCTACCACCAGATCACCACCAGGCTGGCCGAGAAAGGTCACACCCAGACTCTCGACCAGTGCCAGATGATGGTCAAAGAACTCTGGCAGGCCGACCATAAGGCCAGGGAGCAGACCGGACATTCCAGGGCAGGACCACATGGCTGCTGCTACTATGACCAACTGGATGCCATCCAGGGAGGAGGGAGAGTTATGTCCCCTGCTGTCATCGCTGAGTCCAGCCAAGACATGCCCTGTGTCAGCATGCAGGAGAGCAGAGTGGTGGAAGATGAGGAGGCGGCGGCAGCCAGCTAGGACCTGCTCCTTACTATGGAGTGGGTCCCCCTCTCCCCTCCCAGAATGCCTCCCAGGTTTCAAAGGAATCCAGGGAAGGGACTTGAGGGGAGTTCTATAACTTTCCCTATCTACATGCGGGGGCAGGCAAGGGGCTGTGTGTTCTTCTCTTGGCCAACTCTGCCTCGGGGAGTACAAAACAGCCTGCTTATGTGTGTGCACATGGAGTGTGCACATAATATTCATAAGATTAATACAGATATCTCCCAGTGCATCACAAGCTCCATTAGCTACAGATTTAGAACCTCCCAAAATTTAGAGGATTATTCTTCAGGAGGATAGCTTGGCAAATATCCCTAAGAGAAAAAGCTTTACCTATGCCATAAACAATAAAGGAAATTATCTAGGATGGTACAAGAGTAGATTTGTCCCAGTTAGGATGTAAATTCTCATTTAAAAAGTTAATGGATTAAATTATGTGTTTAACTGGTTAACCCTGAAGGGCAGGAATCCCACAGCAGGGGGCTGTAGGAAACAGGTTAACTGGTTACCTGGTAAGCATGAGGTGACCGGGTACATATCACCTCAAGATAGGATCCAGAGATAAAATTTCTCGATACCTTAAATGATTGCTTCTTGGAGCAGTTGGTTCTGGAACCCACAAGGGGAGAGGCTGTTCCTGATTTAGTCCTAAGTGGAGCACAGGATCTGGTTCAAGAGGTAAATATAACTGGACTGCTTGGAAATAGTGACCATAATGTAATAAAATTTAACATCCTTGTGAGAAAAACACTTCAGCAGCCCAACACTGTGGCATTTAATTTCAGAAAGGAGAAACACACAAAAATGAGGAAATTAAACAGAAATTAAAAGATACAGTGACAAAAGTAAAATCTCTGCAAGCTGCATGGAAACTTTTCAAAGACACCATAATAGAGGCCCAACTTAAATGTATACCCCAAATTAAAATACACAGTAAGAGAACCAAAAAAGTGCTACCGTAGCTTCAAAACCAGGTAAAAGAAGCACTGACATAAAAAGATATCATTTAAAAAGTGGAAGTCAAAGTCTAGTGAGGAAAATAGAAAGGACCATAAACTTTGTCAAACGAAGTGTAAAAATATAATAAGAAAAGCCAAAAAGAAGTTTGAAGAACAGCTAGCCAGAAACTCCAAAAGTAATAATAAAATGTTTAAGTACATCAAAAGCAGGAAGCTGGCTAACCAATCAGTGGGGCCCTTGTATGATGGAGACGCTAAAGGAGCACTCTGAGATGATGAAGTCATAGTGGAGAAGCTGAATGAATTCTTTGCTTCAGTCTTCACGGCTGACGATATTGGGGAAATTCCCAAACCTGAGCCATTCTTTTTAGGAGACAAATCTGAGGAATTATCCCAGATAGAGGTGTCATCAGAGGAGGTTTTGGAACAAAATTGATAAACTTAACAGTAGCAAGTCACCGGGACCAGATGGCATTCACCCAAGAGTTCTGAAAGAACTCAAATGGGAAATTGTTGAACTATTAATTGTGATTTGTAACCTATCCTATAAATCAGCTTCCGTACCTAATGACTGGAAGATAGCTAACCATGACGCCAATATTTAAAAAGGGCTCTAGAGGTGATCCTGGCAATGGCAGATCAGCAAGTTACTTCATGGCAGCCTGCCCTTCTTCGCCCTCCGGTGCTGGGGGGAACCAGCTTTTAAGCCTGCTCTCTCCAGCAACAGCTTCTGCCTGCCCCCCTCTACTTCCTTTATAGGAGGCAGTGGGGGGGAGCAGGTGGGTCCGCAGAGCCAGCAAGCGTGGGGAGCCCTCTTAAAAGCCTGCTCTCCGTGCATATCAGCTCCCCCTTTTTCCACTCACCCTCTGCTGCTGCCCCCTCTTTCTGCCTCTGATGCAGTGGCAACGGGGAGAGGGAGGAGGTATGCATACAATTGACAAGACTGATATCCCTAGAACAAATTCTACTGCTCAGATAGCCAATATCCTATTGCTAACCAATTAATATTTGTTTTAACTATATTTTATATGGGCTACTTGTTAGTTCCATCATTTGTACCATATGTATAACTTGAAAAAATATGGATACCATCAAAAGTGCAATTAATCAACTTTTTTAGAACAAATGCTCTCTATAGCCCCTGAAATGTCAGTAATACTGAAGCTTTAGTTCAGATTGAAAACTGTACATGAAAATAAATCTCATCATAAATAGAGATGAAACAAGAATGCAATGTTCTGTTCTATCAGATTAATTTTGAAGTCAGATTCAAGGCTACTTCAGGAATTAATTTGGATTTAACAGTTCAGATTGGTCAGAAGTTCTGGGTTTTAACCAAGCCCTAATATTCATTAAGAAATATAATCACTCGAACTTCTACATAAAATTTTCAAAAATCCAACTTTCAAATATCAGCTATGTTTTATGCAAAATGTATAATCAATGTATAATGCTGTAATTTTTTAATTATCACTTAAGAAAAAGAAATAAATGGCTACTAAATATTGTGCAAAATTCATTCTATTATGCTGGTGAAAATCCAAAGAATAACTCTCAAAGTCAGTGCAGTTATGTTAGATTCAGTTCAGTATAAAATGCAACCGAATTTTGTCCAGCAAACCCACAATATAAATAAAAATATCTGAATAGAATAAGTTAAAAATAAATATAAAATTAACAATGATTATATATTGATTTGAATTTCCATGGCCATGTCCCATCATTTTTTTGGGAAAATAATATTGACTGAAAGAATGTGGTGCTATTTGGACATGGCATCTGAAACAGATCACACAAAAATAGTTAAACAGTATCAGTATGTTTTAGTAACTGATTTTGAAAAGTGCAAGCCTGTCTGTCGATTGGAATGGCTGTGTCAGTTTCTGGAAAATACAGCCCCCGCCCCCCGCACCCCCAATGGTGACATTACAGCAAGCTCTTAGTTTTAAACAAGATTGGATGACCACTAGACAGGCAATGGAGAAAAGAGGTGTTGCTAGTTTCTTGTGTAAACAAACAATTTCATAGAGTGAATTTCAATGAGCCAGCTGGTGAACATTTGCTCTGTATCATCAGCACTTGCAAAGTGCTTAGCCTTGGCTCTCCAGACAGGTAACAAAAAAAAAATTAAAAAAGGAAAAGAAAAAGTAAGGAATACCACGAAGCACTTAACTATAGATCACTTGCATGTATTCTTTTGACAACTGAATGTACAGTTGTAAAAACTGCACCCGTAAAGGCTATGTTACAATACTCTTCTTTCTCCCATTTCATTCCTTTCAAACTTATTTCCTTCAACAATGCTTGAGATCAGCAGAAATAAAATACTGTGGGAACATTATGATCTTAGCACTACAAAGAAAATAATGTCAATTGGTTTATCAGGCACTCGAAGTGGAAATGTTTTGGACCAGGACCCACAACTGTTCCTTGGGTATGTAAATAACCACTACCATGTTCTGTACATAAGGAGAGCAGCAGCAGAACAAAACAATATTACACTGTGAAGAGAGACGATATGAAGGTAAGCCTAAACATAAATGCAACTATTTTCACATTTCCATACACACCTATAAAATATTACATAGAGACACTCTCTGAAGTTCCAGGTGGCTATTCAGTTATGCGTGTATTCTGGATTACAGATGATTACAGGCAACCTTCAGAGATGATCTCTAGTAAGAAGAAAATCTGAAGATACTCTGTGTTCAGATCTGGAGAAGGCAGCATAAATACTAGCTCCATAATTCATACAACCCACTCCACCATATTCTTTTCTCTCACCTCTAGTTATGTAAATATACTTATAGTAATTATGGGCATAGACAAGTACAGTATCTGGAAAATGGTTTTCAAGGCAACTGCCTTCATATACATCTACATAGCAGCATTATTCTGATATAACCAAGAGCGCGTCTACACTACAAGACTTTATTTCGAAATAATGTCGAGCTGGAGGACTTCTTACTCCAACTCAAGTAACCCTCATTTTATGAGGAATAAAAAGTCAAAGGAAGAGTGTTCTTCCGTCAACTTCCTACTTTGTGGACAGCACCAAAAGTTGAAATAAGTTATTTCGACTTAAGATACGCAATTGATGTAGCTGAAGCTGCACAGCTTATTCCAAACTTAGCCCTGCTATGTAAACGTACCCATAAAGATTTGGATTAACTCCCTTCTAGTATTTAGAGGACTGAAGCTCACATCACTAGTGTTGTTTATAATTTTTATTCTTCTAATGTCTTTAAAGAATGTGGGTGATGTCAGATCTTATGTCATACACTGATGGCATATCTAAATGTGTATACCTGTTCTGCTGCTTCTATTTGCACTTCCTAGATTAAATTTCCTGCAGCACATTAGAGGCTAACATATCTATTGGGGCATATGCTTTCATGGATAAAACCCACTTCATCAGATGAACTGGAGTGGAAATTAGACTGCATATATGAGAGACAAAGAGACAAAGAAAGAGAGAAATAAAATTACTTTTCAAGTGTAGGACTAGTGTGAATAAGGCCAATTAAGTTAGGGTGAATGTGGCTCATTCACAGCATTTTAGGAGGAGGTGTGAATATGAAGAGGAACTGCCCTTGTAGTGAGATAACCAATTTAAATCCTTATTCAGTCCTAATTTCATTTGTTGAATTTGCAAATTAATTGCAGTTCTGCTGTTTCCCATTGTAATGTGGGTTTGAAGCTGTGTGGGGTTTTTTTTCCTGAAGAAGGATGGCCTATTTTTAAATCCATTACTGAATGGCCAGGGAGGATAAAGTGTTGTTCTACAAGTTTATGAATGTTACCTTTCCAGCACAAAAGCTCATGATACCATCTACATTTTGTGTTAGTCTCTAAGGTGCTGCAGAACTATTTGTTGTTGTTTTTGGGGGAGGGGGGATTTCCAGTTACAGACTAACATGGCTACCCCTCTGAGACCTTTCTAGAGGTCTGCTTTGTGTCCATTTATGCATAGGCACAGAGTCTATCTAGTTTGGCCAATATACATAGTAGAGGAGCATTGCTTGCACACTGTATTTTGTATGCCAATATGGATTGATGCCAACCCTGGAAATACATGCAGGACACAATTAATTTTAATGTGAAATCATTAGCATATCATTGATTATAGATCCTATCTTAACATCAAACTGTCAATATTTTAAACATGTTGCTACATTAAATATTATCAATTATAAGAATTGTATTTTTATACTGAACATATAAACTTCTCTGGAGTTCCATGAAAATACTGTGCCTACCTTATTTTAATCCATTTCAATACAATTATTAATTACGGTTCCGTTTTTTAAAAAAGTTTTTGAAGTAAGGAAACTTTTTTCCCCTTAAATGACTTTTTCACATAATAAAATTTTACAAGACTAGGAATGTGATGGTCTGAAGTCTGCAATGGGATTTAGCACCAAAAGAAACAGTACAAAGGAAATGTAATAGTTTAGTAACAATATTTTATGATTACAGCTCATCCTTCTCCTTATTATGAGAAATACTATTGATCTTGACAATAG
Organism: Pelodiscus sinensis; assembly: GCF_049634645.1. Classification (NCBI taxonomy): domain Eukaryota; kingdom Metazoa; phylum Chordata; order Testudines; family Trionychidae; genus Pelodiscus; species Pelodiscus sinensis. The sequence continues at coordinate 22,514,403 of NC_134730.1, read as the reverse complement.
TAAGTATACTACATCATACTCTATGTCTGTCAGGCAGTCGGTTTCAAGTGGAGTGCCCCAAAGATCAGTTCTAGGGCCAATTTTATTCAACACTTTTATTAATGTTGAATAACTGGATGAGGGGATGGATTGCACCCTCAGCAAGTTTGCAGAGGACACTAAGCTAGGGGGAGAGGTAGATATGTTGGAGGATAGGGATAGGGTTCAGGGTAACCTAGACAAGTTGGAAGATTGGGCCAAAAGAAATCTGATGAGGTTCAACAAAGACAAGTGTAGAGTCCTGCACTTGGGATAGAAGAATCCCAAGCACTCTTACAGGCTGGGGACCAACTGGCTAAGTAGCAGTCCTGCAGAAAAGGACCTGGGGATTACAGTGCCTGAGAAGCTGGATATGAGTCAATAGTGTGCCATTGTAGCCAAGACGGCTAATGGCATAATGGGGTGCATTAGGAGGAGCATTTCTAGCAGATCTAGAGAAGTGATTATTCCCCTTTATTTGGCATTGGTGAGGCCAGATCTGGAGTACTGCACCCAGTTCTGGGCCCCCCACTATAGAAAGGATGTGAAAGCATTGGTGAGGGTGCAGTGGAAGGCAACCAAAATGATTAGGGGGTTGGAGAACATGACCTACGAGGATAGGCAGAGGGATTTGGGCTTATTTAGTCTGCAGAAGAGTGATGGAGGATTTGATAGCAGCCTTCAACTTTCTGAAGGGAGGTTCCAGGGAAGCTGGGGCGAGGCTATTCTCAGTGGTGACAGATGGCAGAACAAGGAGCAATGGTCTCAAGTTACAGTGGGAGAGGTCTAGGTTGGATATTAGGAAAAACTATTTCCCTAGGAGGGCGGTGAAGTACTGGAATGGGTTAACTAGGGAGGTCCATCCCTAGACGTTAAGTCCTGGCTTGACAAAGCCCTTGCTGGGATGATTTAGTTAGGGTTGGTCCTGCTTCAGGCTGGGAGCTGGATTTGATGACCTCCTGAGGTCTCTTTCGGCCCTTGGATTCTATCATCTTGGAAAGAAGCAGTAACATTTCCAATTGATGCATCAAAATGACTAAAGCAGTCAGTATTTTGGCATTTTTCATTTAAAAAATCATGAACACAAGCAGGAATATATTCTAGTTCACATGAAAGGAGGACACCGCCTTCAGCAGTGCTGGATGTGGCCACAGCTGGACCTTGTTCTTGCAGAAAACCATGTAAGGCAGTTCTAAGATCAGGATCTTCATCGCCGACAGCCATCTTGCCAACATCTTGGCAAGCAACTTTCCAAGACAAGCAAAAAAGAGAACAAGAGTCCAGCAATTTGAAGGGTGGACTGATGAGCCTAAAGAAGAGCAGGTTAAGGCTCTCGAGGCCCTTCAGGAACCTGACTATCATGTCATGAGAAAAGACAGTCTGACCCTGAATCAGCTGGTGGACTGCTGAGATGGGAGCAAGTATTCCCTGATGGAAGAGTGCATCAGATGTGTGTTCCTGAGTTGCAGTAAACAGTCTAAAATAGACTGCACTGAAGAACATGAGGGAGACATGTCATGTTCCAATGCCCAGTGGGAAACCCTCAACTGCTTGGCCAGTTAAGTTTGTCTCATGGGTGGTTTCTTGCTTCCCAGGAGAAGCTGCTGGTCATCCTCTGAGAAGGTATGGTCCTCTGGGTGTAGAGACTTCAAGGTGGGGTGCAGGAGCCAACCATAATCCTGCGACAACAGGTCTAGATGGTTGGGAAGGGGCTAAGGAGAACCCAGCACCATGCCAAATGAATACTGGCAAGGCCATGCTAGGGCAATCATGATAACTCGGCATTGTCCCCCTTGATCTTGCCAACGAGAGTAATTGGCAAGTAAATCTGTACATCAGACCTCTGGCCCACAACAGAAGGCAGGCATAGGAGAGGGAGCTTTTGCTCATTCCTAAGTGGGAGCACAACCCATGGCATTTTCTATATTGCCTGGTGGAAAACAGATGTAGTTGGGGAGATCCCCACCTCTGGAAGAGCATGTAGATCCCCACCTCTGTGTGAAATGACCATTTGTGGTGAGAGGTGATATGCCACTGCCTTCCTGACACTGCGGAGCTGACAAGCTTCCAGAAAGATGTCATGGCCGATGTAGAAATCCTAGAGGACAGAGAGCCAATGAGCATGCTCTCCTTTGCCTATTGATGTAGAACATCAAGGCTGTATTGTCCATCGGGACTCTCACAATCTTGCTTGACAGCTGAGACAGGAAGACTCCAAGGCCAAGCAGACTGTCCTGAGCTCTTTGACAATTTTGTGTAATGTCATTTCCTCTGTAGACCACATCCCTTGGACCTGGAGACCTCCAACGTATACACGCCAGCCCAAGTCTAAGGTGCCTGACACCAACTCAATGGAGAGAGCAAGGCTGTTGAATGGGACTCCTTTTAGGACATCCTTGTTCCTGGTCCATAAGTAAAATGAGTTTAGAACTGCTGAGAGAATGGGGACAACCTTTCCCAGGTGATCCCTCCTGAACTGGGCTCCTTCTCATGGCTACAGCTGTTGATATAGTATGGGTTGCCAAATTAGCAGATTTGGCCTGCAGACAGGTTTGCAGGGAGGTCCTCACAATGGCCTTGCCCTCTTTGAGAATGGCAGCAAACTCTGCCCCTGAGTCAGACAGAAGCAGCTCCTTGAACTAGGACAGCACTTTCAAGGAATTAAAGCTGTAACGGCTGAGGACCTCCTCCTGGTTGGTAATGCTAAACTGGAGCCCCTGGTAGAATGTGTCTTCTTGCTGAAGAAATCCAGCTTCTTTGCCTCTCTGGATTTGGGAGTTGGTTCTGGTTGCTCTTGCCTCTCCTCCTGGTTTGCATCTGCCTAACTGTGCCCAGCTGAGGCTGTGAGAGAAAGCACTCAGACTCTTTTGAAAGCACAAAGTATGTCCTTTCCACCCACATGGCAGTAAGGGGAAGAGAGGTGGGTGTCTGCCACAGCATTTTGTTAGTGCTTTGAATGGTCTCAATGAGCAGCAAAGCCAAACTTGAGGACCTTCAGGCACTACGAGGTCAACAGCAGGTCCTTCTCCGACATCAGCGCCATCTGCATGTACAAATTCTGAGTCACCCTTGTGAGCTGCGGGCTCTGTTGTCCAGGACCAGCAGTGTGGTAGATGTGCCTGCCACTGCCTCATCAGGAGAGGATGAGGAACATGCCTATGGGGGCATCTTGTCCCCCCGCTCATGGAGATAACACTACACCTATAGCCAGAGCTGGACAATTAGGGCAATCTACTCGCCCGTGGCAAGTAGATTTTAGCCTGGCACAGCACCGCAGTGCAATCTGCGCACATGTACCGTGCCAAACCGCGTGGCTGGCGAGCGGGGCTTGTCACTTCTTGTCAAGCCTTGCCTATAGCAATGGCAGCTTTCAGCCCCATGCTGGCCTCAATCTCCGTTGCAATCCTGGGCTCCAATCTCATAACCTTGCAGAAGTTCTCAGTCTACAGCTGATGATGGAGGAACTCTTGCCTCCAATATAACTGATAATGATTTGGATCCCAGCCCGAGGGCTTGATGGTAGGCCCATACAGTCTAGAAGGACCCCTGAACCAGTGCCTGCTGCTGTAGTGGACATAGCATTACAGGCAATGTCTGTGCCACCTTCTTACTCCACTGTCTAGTGAGAGAACAACTTCTGTCAGTCTTGTGAGGTGCCAGCAAATGCAAGCTGCGCCAGGCACTCACTCTGAAAGAAGTCTTCAGTGCCAGCTAGCGATGGTACCAAAGAGCCTGAGCCCTTTCTCGGTACTGCAGCCCTTCTTACAGAGGCAGTGATGCCTTGAACCAAAATGCTGGGCTTGATAATGGACACTCTGCCAAGGAGGAGCAGAGGGAAGACTCCATGAGGAGCAATTTTAGCCTAAAGTCCCTCTCCTTTTTAGTTCTTGGGCAGAAGCCTCTACAGATTTTCAGAGATGGATGAGAGCAGCTCCAGTGACTGTTAATGGTGGTATGAAGGAACTGAAGATGTGTGGGTCAGCACAGACCTATATATTCCACCATGAAAACATGACTCCAGGGGATTCCACAGCCAATCTGACAGGTACCATTAGGGGAGAAACCTTGTGACAGCTGTGCACGTGGCACACACACACACACACACATCTACTTGGAATCAAAATGAACAAACATTTGAAAAAGAATAAACAATTCCATTGTGATACATTTATGTGATAATCGTTACGCAAATACAAAAAGATATACAGTATGGACAACCTAAAGCTTGAAAGTTTTAGTTTAATAATGAAGCATTCCCTGATTATTCAAAAGACCTAAGAAATTATCTGAATAAAAGCATATATAGTCTGCCTTGTGACTATTCTTATATAAAACCTTGTTCAAAAACCCTGTATCTAACTATATAAAGTAACACTAGCATCTGACTGAGCAGTTTTTAGTAAATAACTCTTAATTTGTTTCAGAATAATCTTTGGGTTTTTATAAAAAAAATTACTTCTGCAACTTTGAAATGTGCAAAACTTAAATTGGGCTAAAACATATGGAAATAGTATTCGACATAATCAAAAAAGGAAGAAGTAAAACTTGTCACACTTGCATCTTCTGTGCATAAATCATTTATCCATCAGAAAATACTAGGTTTGTTGCATCTTGATCAAATTTTCAATCTGCAGACTCAATGAAAAAGTTAGTTGGTACAATAGATCTCTTTTCAGTGCAGCGTGCATCAATTCTCTACACTGTTTCAGTAATCTTTGAAAAAGGAGAAAGAAAGATTACTTACCAGTAACTGTAGCTCCTTGAGACATATGCCACTGCACATTCACACTAACAGGATGCACTCCTGGCACCACTAACCTTCAAAAATAATTCTAATAAAGCACTGTCCCCACTGAAATTATAACATGCCAAGTATTTGGAGATGAGCTTTGTAAAGGCCACGTATTTCCCTACTGCCTCTGGGGTAGTAAAACTCTGAGGGAAAGAGGAAGGTGGGCATAACATGAATATAAACAGGAAACAGACAACCAGAGTTGCCACTAGGGGTACGTCTAAACTACATGCCTCTGTCATCAGAGGCATGTAGATTTGTTGTTTTGGCAAAGGCAAATGAAGCCGCGATTTAAATGATCGCGGCTTCATTTACATTTACATGGCTGCCGCGCTGAGCCGACAAACAGCTGATCAGCTGTTTGTCCGCTCAGCGCGCTAGTCTGGACGCTCCCCTGCTGACATCAAGCCCTTTGTCGGCAGCCCCGGTAAACCTCATCCCACAAGGAATAACGGGGCTGCCGACAAAGGGCTTTGATGTCGACAGGGGAGCATCCAGACTAGCGCGCTGAGCGGACAAACAGCTGATCAGCTGTTTGTCGGCTCAGCGCGGCAGCCATGTAAATGTAAATGAAGCCGCGATCATTTAAATCATGGCTTCATTTGCCTTTGCCTATGTGTCTAATCTACATGCCTCTGATGACAGATGCATGTAGTCTAGACACAGCCTAAGTGTTCTTGTTTTCTTCTTTGAGGTTGGCTCCTGTATATTCCCACTAGTGAAACTGGGTGTCCAAATACCCTACGTGGCTTTCATAAGTCTATTATCAAAGAGGTCAAGTCTAGAGAACAGCGTTTTTCAAACTGTGGGTCAGGATCCCAAAGTGGGTCACGACCCCCATTTTAAAGGTTTAAAGGGGCTGGTTTAAAGGGCCCCAAGGCTAAAACTTAAACCCCACCACCCAGGGCTAAAACTGAACCTTGAGGGCTTCAGCGTTGAGCAGCAGGGCTCCGGTTACAGATCTCCTCTTTGCATCTGAAGCTCTTGGGCTTTAGCTTTGTCCTGATGGGGCAGGGTCTCCCCCCTACCCAAGCTAGTAGGGTTCAGACAGGCTTAGGCTTTCCGACACCTTCTTTGGATTATGTAGTAATTTTGGTTCTCAAAAGGGAGTTGTGGAGCAATGAAGTTTGAGAACCTCTGCCACAGAGTAATGTACATAAAGATGGGGGAAAAAATCCTAAAGATCTCTATCGTAGAAACAACCTGTATCGTACAAAAGTTTCACAGGGTTAGCCATGTTAGTCTGTAACTGGAAAAACTTAAAAAAATAATGAATAGTCTTGCAGTACCTTACAGATAACATCTACATTTTTTTTGTTAGCCATGAGCTTTCGTGGGCACAACCCACTTCTTCAGATGAATGGCGTATAAGGTGTACAGCTTTCAAATAAATAGCACAGAAAGCGGATGCAGGGGAGAGAAGGAAAAAGAAGGAAAAATGGGGAAAGAAATTGTCAAGTAGAGTGTTCGTGTTAAATGAAGCTGATAAGAGTACTTAGTACACACTCTAAGTACCCTTTGTTTGGTTTTTTATGTCATTAGGATGTAGACTATAGCGGGCCATCCAGCCAACATCTTTCTCTAGACTTCTGTTGTAGGTATCAACTTTGTATATGAAATTAAGTATAGATTTCAATGTATAATCTATTTCACTAGTGGTTACGTTAAAGAGCAGTCTCTTAAAACCTATTGTAGCTTTTGGGGAAAAGCAACTTCCTAAAAGTCTTCAAGTCCCATGTAAATAAAAACTGAAATATTCTTAACAGCTAGAATATGTATAGAGCCTAGGTTCACCTAAATGAAAGTGGGGGTTGGATGTGCACATAGAGCAGCTTAGTCCTTATGGAGGATAGAAGGAAATCAGCCACCGACATCATTTTTCTCATAGATATAACTTTGTGATTTTTAATTGTAAATGTCTTTTGCAACAGATTAAATAAAAAACATTCCATCAGTTATTCAAAATGAACGTACGTTAACTTTATCAGCACCCAGAGTCCAGATTAGACCAGATTTTCTGACAGTGAAGGTGTATTAAGTAGCCCTTTTAGGAATTTTACAATAGTGGAATGGCTAAAGTATTTTCAATTACCAACTAAAAACAGTGTGTTGAAATGTCAATAGATCACGCTGAATAGTGACAAGGAGAGGCTCAGACTTCACGTACAATAAATAGTCCAGAATGGATAAAATGGCAGCCTACCTAGAGTCAGGTTATCTGTTGCCTACAGAGATAAGTTATTTTCCTTTGATAGGGGAGAAAAAAAAGTTACAAACCTGTTCTGCAACCTACTCTTTGAAATGTTTTCCACATGTGCACTGGACTGCACATGTGTGTGTGCCTTTAGTACAATTGTCAGAATGCATCTCACTCAGCGGTACCCACTGGGACAGCTCACACTGCATGCAGCATAAAGGGCAGAGCCACCTCCAATCACCATCAGTTCCTTTTAGACAGAAAACTCCAATGCAGAGGGGCAAGAGGGCAGGTCACAGAGCGGACATGTGCAACACATGTTGAAGAATAACATTTATGGAACAGGTCAGTAACTGTTTTTTCTTCTTTGAGGGATTATACATGGGCATTCCACTCCTTGTGACTCAAGTCATGAAAACAGGTGATGGGATCAGAGCAGGAACTGAAGGACTGTTAAACCAAATCTGGCATCATATCTAGCTTGCCAATTGGGAAAACAAGCCCAAAAACCTTAAAAAAAAATCACAACTAAAACTTACAATCCTAATTGTATTGAAGACTAAATTACCTCTATCACACAGACTATATTTACAAATGCTGGGAGAGAGAGAACAGCTTTGGCATGGAACAGAGTTCTAAAGACCACTGCAGGCAGTAAGAAGGAATTGAGGAGGCTTAAGGGAGGCTCTGACTTTTACACCTCTATGCAGTGGTGCACAGCAGTGGGAATTTGAGCTACAGCTGGATGCACTGATGCCAAGACCAGAATGAATACGTACGTCAGTCACTTGAGAACAAATGATTTGTGCATAAGGAGGTCAGGTGACACTGTTAGATGATAATTTAGACCATAAAGTTTCTGGAGGAGGGTTTGTATCTTAACTATGTTTATGCAAAGTTCAAAACAATGGAGCCCCAATCCTAAGGATGCATCTTTCAGTGTTATTTTAGTATAAATTATATTTATAAAATGATACAGGGGCTCTCTCATGACAGGTCCAGAAGATCTCAGTGCCACTGCTGATCTGTCAGACCTAGAGCACTCAGTCTAATCCAATTTTTCTGATCACCAATAAAAATAATGGAATGCATCAGATACAGTAGCGGTTCCACCTCACTCTGAAGCAAAGCTGAGGATGCTTTGCACTGATTCTTGTGGGAAAACACATCTATGAAAGATTTCAAATGTATCCAGTTCTTTATCTTTTAAATTAATGGGACTGTTTACAGATTAAGGCACTTTTCAACATTATTAAGAATACCTGGCCCTATGTTAACATTGTATGTCAAAGTTTCCAACCTATTGAGACATCCACTTTTGAAATGTTCAAGTTCCCACTTGGGTGTAATAAAAGGACTATTTATAGTCTTACGTGTTGATTTGAGAATCCACTTATCAGATTTAAGCAGCCCATTAAACTGCTCAGTTTTGAATAATGGCCTTCCACAATAAATTCTAAACTCTGATGTACAGCATTTGTCTTCACATAGCTTGAAAAAAAATCACTACTGAATTAACATGACAGTGAATTTTCAAAACACATATCTAAAATTATAACCCAGACCTCTGTGTTTAATTTTGGCCTCCTGTGCTTGGATTCAGATACTACGGTAGATCAGGTACTACAAAGCTTTTCACCACACTAGTTAGGGTAGTTTGCTTTGTTCAGTGATCATTGACACAATAAGCTACTTGGATTGTAAAAAAAATAAAACCTGTCATACCAGATGCGTTACATCAAAACAATTGAAATGTACGTTTTAAATCCAGATTCTGCCATCAGATACAAGGCACAATTTCTGGAAAATCACTTAATAAATGCAACATGATACACAAAATGAGCTCAAATACAGCATTTTAGATCCAAATCACCCTTTTTAAATTTAAGTGACACAAATTCTTATGGTTCTTCCTGAAAATAATAGTACACATAATCACTTTTTTAGCAAAATATTATCGATAAATTAACCCGTTGCTTCTTCCTGCATAATATTTTGAAGAGCTGGTCTTTATTCTCCATCCATGCCATTAATATTCTCATCTAGGTCCTTATCATCTTGACTACTACATCCTCCTCCTTTCTGGCCACAACAAACTCCCATCTTGACCACTTTACACACTTCCAAAATTTGGGTACCCAGATTATTTTTTTAAGACATTGCTTGGACTAAAACCTCCAATTACTTTCCATTCTCCACCATATCTAACGTGTTTTATCAGTTTTTATTATAAGGATTTCACAGCTACCCCTGCCCTATCTGTAATATCTTATACAGTATCAAAATGTATCCGCTATGCAACTGATGTCTGCCTCGACTGCCCATCTGTAAAATTTTCCAACAAGCACCTTCACACATTCTCCCGATTCCTCTCTTGAATAGGAGAATCTCATCATAAAAATGTGCCATGGCACCATATTTTCCCTCCCCTTCCAACTCTTCTCTGTTATAATGCCTACTACAAACTCAACAACGGAACAGACAATGTGTCATGACTGCTTCTATCATGCAGATTGCTATTATTCCTTGAACTCCCCCAGTCTCTTTGTTCTATCCACATGTTGTCTTTCATCTTATGCTTAGTTTGTCATCTCGTGGGGCAGGAACTATCTATTTTGCTATCTAATATACTTATATAATGCCCATCACTGCAATATCTGATCACTTTCCAATCATTAATATATTTATCCTCACAACAGGTCTGGAGAGTAAGGAAATACTCCAGGGGTACTCCGATTTTACAGAGGGGGAAATGAGGCAGAGAGATTAAGTGACTTGTTCATGGTCACAAAGGAAATCTGTAATGGCACAGGGAGTTGAACCCAGATCTCCTGAATCCCAGTCTAGCATCTTAACCACTGAATCCTGTTTCCTTTAGAAACTACCACAATGAAAATAAATAACAATAAATGAACATTTCAGTTGTAACCTGATCCTCCTAATAAATGTCCACAACAACTGATCTTCAGTAAGGAATAATGGTGTTCAAACATGTCAGTTCTAAACTGAAGCTGGTTTGAGTTACTTAAGGGGAAAAGAGCATCTGAAACCACTAACTTCTATTTTGCTACATTCCTATCACTTAAAACCAGATGAACTGATTTTTAAAAAATTTTTACAGCTGACTAATAAAACCCTAAAAATAAGGTTTTATAATGGAAAGCTGATCCAAACTAAACTATAGGAGTGCTGTTATAAAACATAAAGCATGTGGTCTACTTACTGAATTTGAATAAAAACACAGAGACATTTAAAGAAATAAATTATTCATCATCAAATGTCTTACTTACTTCAAAGCCTCTTCCAGTTTGCGAATTTTCTTTTGAGTATCCCCCCTCTCTTTATCAAAGTCATTCTGGAAGCCATGAATCTATCATTTAAAAAAATTAAAATTTTAGCTACTACAGCCTGTGATCAACCAAACGATTAAGTATTATTTCAATATTGAACTTAATAAGTTAGTTGTATATAAGTTTAGATAAGAAGTTGTTGAAATATAATCAACCTATTGTTGATCACTGAAATATAATCACTGTAATGTGATGTTGCCGTAGTTCAAGTATAAATTTCAGGAACAAAATTAACAGACAGCTGATCTGAATATAACCTTTTCTATTAGTGTGACTCTCCTTCCTGTCCAAAGAGATGTTAAACTTCCAGTGTTAAAAATACAATAATTAGCTTTTTCTTTAGTATCAATTGCCAGAATGAGGATACCAATATATGAAATGAAATAAAAGGTAATAGACAAGAAAAGAGATATAGATTTGTCTCCAATCATAACCTACACAGCCTAATAGCCTACACACAAGTTCTCACTCATTGACTTCTTTTGAATTTAACATTACAACTGTTTTTTATAAAGATTTATTTCACAAAGCATTTTTAAAAATATGATAAAATGTGTTAACTAAATTACTTTAGCATACTGACAACAGTACAATATACATTCAGGTATTATGGTATCCAAGAACAGTTGCTCCCAAGGAAATAAAACATATGCAGAAAGAACTGCACTAATCTAGAATTCTTTACCCTCTTTAAGATCAAAACTGAGCGTGATTCAACACGTGACAAAGACTGCATATTCTCTTAGCCACATTGTGAAATAAGCACAAGATAAGTCAAGGTTTATTAATCTGTTCTCATTGTGAAATTTTTGGGTACTGTATTTTTGCAGTGGATGTGAACTATGCATCTAACCTAAATGCACACCCATAACAGTTTACAGAATCTTCAACATAAATGTAACTCCTCAGTCAGCCAATATATGTATATACATACATAACATACATGCATAGACATGCATGCCCAAACACACACAACCCTTCCTCCCTCTCTCTCTCACACATATATAGACTCAAAAGATGTGTGTACAGACACACTCTTTATCTTACATTCCCATTTTTCCTAATTTCATCTTTTTCTCTTTTAAAAATATATTTAGATTATAAACAAGTCTTTAAAACAAGGACTGCATTAAATGCTTGCACAGCACCAAGCACATTTTGGATGCTATTATGATACAAAGTAGTAAATCAATATTCTTTTTTAAATAATTATTGTTCTCAGTGCAATCCAAGCTGACAATTTTGTTCTTTTTAAGGCATTACATGGTATAGATCTTACTGAGATCACCTCTCTCCCTGTATACCATTTCAGAGTTCCTAGGCTGTTCTAACATGCCCTACCTTTTAGTGTCAGGAGGCTAGTAGCAAGTTTTAATCTATGAAGGGTTCTTTACTCTGATTCTGTTGGATTAACAGGGGGGAAGTGAGCATCAGAGTTTGTCAACCTCCCAGAAAGGGTACAAAGCACTTCTGCTCACATTGTTTTTTTGCCTAAGGCAAGTTAGGTGTTAAAGTTGGGGAGATGGTTATGACCCCTTCATGCTGTTCTGTGGAAACTTTCAAGACCACAAGGGGTAGTTTAATAATATTTGTTGTGATCTTGGAGATTATTTTGACTGAATTCATTTGTTAATATGCATTTTGTCACTTTTTATTTTAAAAAAATCTGAAAGTACTAGAGTACTGGTGGACTCATGAAAGCTGAAAGAAAGGTAGGTTTAGGCTGAGCTAGGTTACTCTCATATCTATATTTTCTTTGTGACAAAGGATAAAAGTAAATTCAGGGAGTGTTCTTATAGCACCCAATTATTTGCAGCATCATGTTTGAGTAATAAGAAAGTTCTCAGGAACTCGGCAAAGAGGAATACAATTTTATGCACGTGCGTGTGCGTGCACACACACACACACACGCACACATATATAAATGAATGCCAAATTAAAGATATTACATGATTCTGCATAAATTATAATTTTTTAATAGTAAATAAGAATTGATATTAAAAAGTGGGCATTAAATATTTGTGATTTTTGAAGTAATTAGTGTGATGAAATTACATCAAAGAAAAAAAACAAGTTGTGCAAACAGAGAATTTGGTTTCTAAAGTACAGAATTCTAGAGTAGCAGTGAGAACATTTATAAGCAAGGTGCCATCAGCTAAAAAGTGTTGTGAAAATGTACAAGTGACGAGAAGTCACAGCTCTTGCTCCACAAAGCCCCTCTGTGGTTTTAACTGAAACCTCAAGGAGAAAAAACAAGAAAATTCAATAAACCCCAACACCCTACAAATTTCTATAATGTGAACCACAGGACACCAGTACATTGTAACTGATTATATATTGAAAATGTATTCACGCAATATGATCAGAAATTATATCACAAATATATCCAGACAAGAATCTGCATTAGTATCAATGACCTTGAATGTCTATAACAAGATGCATGGCATACCAATATCTCAGATGAAAAACAAGGGAAAAACACAATTGAAGACTCACTGTGTAGCAAGTTTCAGTACAGAAGCTAACTGTGTGCAAAACTGAGTATTTAGCAGGTTCAGAACATTCTCAGAGACAGAGGGATTTTCCATTAGGATGGTCAGAAGCCAATATTTACTCTCTTAGCATATTATATATATGTATAACAGCTGTCTCAAGAACTGCTCTTGGTAATAGTGTATCACAGTTAATACACTTTGCTGTCTGTTTGGAATACAAGCAAATTATTTGTAAAAAAAAGACAGTTACTCACCTTGTGCAGTAACGTCTGTTCTTCAAGATGTGTCCCCCCATGGGTGCTCCACTCGAGGTGCTGGGCTCGTCCCGGCGCCACAATCCAGAGGATTTTTCATTAGCAGTAGCCCCCTGCCGGACTGCGCATGCGCGACGGCCCCTTCGCGCCTTTTATCTGAGCGCAGTCCGGTCTTGTCAGTTTCCTCCCACCCGGAAGCATCTGAAAGATATAAATAGAAACTCCGAAGCAGGGAGGAGGGTGGGTCGTGGAGCACCCACGGGGACACACATCTCGAAGAACAGACGTTACTGCACAAGGTGAGTAACTCTCTTTTCTTCATCGAGTAGTGTCCCCGAGGGTGCTCCACTCGAGGTGAATACACAGCAGTGGTCTAACGTTACATGAGTGCTTCGGGCCTATCATCCTCGTGCTGTAGACAAGACAGCCTGAGCTACCCTTGAATCAGAGGTAAGTATGTTCGCGAGAGCATAGTGTCTAGCGAATGTGAGGGTAGATGACCAGGTTGTCGCATGGTATATGTCCTGCAACGGTACTCCGTGAAGATAGGCAATGAATGTTGCCATGCCCCGGGTGGAACGAGCACGAAGACCACTGGAAGAGATTTGTTGCGCAAGGCATAACATTGTGTGATGCAAGTGATGACCAAGCAGGAAATACGCTGCGCACAAAGTTGCTTTCCCTTGGAGCGCTCGGCTGTAGAAAGGAAAAGCCGCTGAGACTTCCTAAAGACTCAAGTTCTGTCAAGGTAAAAGGCCAGTGCTCGCCTGACATCTACAGTGTGTAGACGTGCGTCTTCCAATGAGAAGTGAGTCTTTGGGTGGAAAGTCGGCAGGATTATGGGTTCATTTATGTGGAAAGCAGAGTTGACTTTTGGCAAAAACGCTGGTTGAACACGCAATACTGCCGCATGACTGGAGAATTGCGTATACGGCAGATCAGCAGAAAATGTTGCTAATTCACTTACTCGACGCGCCGACGTAATGGCAAGTAGGAACACCGTTTTCATCGAGAGCATTTGTAGATCACATGTTGAGAGCGGCTCAAAAGGGGAATGAATCAGAGTGTCCAATACTAGAGGCAAGTCCCAAGGCTCCGGTGGGATCCTATGGGACAGATACAGATTGTCTAATCCTTTCAGAAACCTTTTGGTGATAGGGTGGACGAACACTGAATAGCCGTCAATTGGAAGACGGAAGGCTGAGATTGCCGCCAGATGTACTCTTAGGGAAGAAATAGCCATTCCCGTCGTCTTTAGATGCATCACATAATCTAGGATTTGTTGTATAGACAGTGAATGAGGGTCAAGATCTTTTGCAAAGCACCACGAATGGAAACGACGCCATTTTTGGAGATAGGATTTGCGCGTTGTATGCCGCCTACTGTTAATCAACACGTGCCTCACTTCTTGAGAACAGGAGAGTTCGGAAGCCTGGAGCCAGCTAGGAGCCATGCCGTGAGGTGCATGCGATCGATGGCTGGGTGAAGAATTGTGCCGTGTTGCTGAGATAGCAAATTGAACAGTTCCGGTAGTCGTCGTGGATTGGCAACTGACATCTTCGACAGCTGTGTTAGCCAGGTCTGTCTGGGACAGAAAGGTGCTATCAGAATTACTGTTGTGCCGCCTAGTGCTATCTTTTCCAGAACTCTCGGAATGAGTGGAAGAGGAGGAAAGGCATACAGGCAGTCCCTGAGTTACGCGGATCAGACTTATGTCGGATCCATGCTTACGAACGGAGCTTTTCTCGCCCCGGAGGATGCGGGCAGCAGGACCGCCCAGACACGCCACGGTACCGTAGCCCATGTCCTCCGGGGTGAGAAAAGCGGCTCCGTGGCTCCCTGGTCTGCTGGGTGGGGGGCTCCCCCCAGCAGACCAGGGAGACACAGAGCAAAGCCGCGGAGGACGCGGGCAGTGGGACCGCGGCGCGTCTGGGCGGTCCCGCTGCCCACGTCTCCCCGGTCTGCTGGAGGGGGGGCGCGCAGCTAGTGCGCTCCCCCCCCCCCAGAAGACCAGGCTTTTCTCGCGGATGCCTGTGGTAGAGCAGCTGGGGCGCTGCCGGGTTGGTCCCGCAGCGCCGCTCCTCGGCGCTATTGGACCAACCCGGCAGAACCCCTGCTGCTCTGCCCCAGGCGACCTGATTCAGCCGCTGCTGGTCAGTTTCAACAGCGGCTGAATCAGGACGCCTGGAGCAGAGCAGCTGGGGTTACTGGACCAACCCAGCAGCACCCCAGCTGCTCTGCCCCAGGCGTCCCCAAGTAAGCCGCTGCTGAAACTGACCAGCGGCTGACTACAGGAAGCCCGAGGCAGAGTTGCTCTGCCCCGGGCTTCCTGGAATCAGTCGCTGATCAGTTTCAGCAACAGCTGACTTGGGGACACCTGGGGTGCTACCGGGTTGGTCCCCGCAGCGCCGAGGTGCGGCGCTGCAGGGACCTACCCGGCAGCGCCCCAGCTGCTCTGTTCCAGGCGTCCAGATTCAGCCGCTGTTGAAACTGATCAGCGGCTGATGCCAGGAAGCCCGGGGCAGAGAAACTGTGCCTCGGGCTTCCTGTAGTCAGCCGCTGGTCAGTTTCAGCAGCAGCTGAATCTGGAAGCCAGTTCCGACTTACGTACAAATTTAACTTAAGAACAAACCTACAGTCCCTATCTTGTACGTAACCCGGGGACTGCCTGTATAGCAATTGGTGCTGATCTCAGTCCAGGCGGAAAGCATCCCCCAGAGAGTTTGCGCCGATGCCCGCTCATGAGTAATATTGAGGGCATTTCCTGTTGTGTCAAGTGGCGAACAAGTCCACCTTGGGGAAGCCCCATAGCAGGAAGAGGTCGCGGAGCACCTTGGGGTGTAATTCCCACTCGTGTTGTGAGAGGAAATGCCTGCTCAGAGTATTGGCGATCACATTGTCCTTGCCAGGAAGGTATGCTGCGGTTATGGTGATACCTTGTTGAATAGCCCAATTCCACAGGCGCACAGCCTCTGCGCAAAGAGAGCAAGAACGTGACCCCCCCCTCCGTTTGTTGATGTAATACACCGTGCATATGTTGTCGGTGAGTATCTGTATGGAGTGTCCTCGGATGATGAGCAGAAAGTGTTTGCAAGCATTGAAGACTGCTCTCAGCTCGAGAAAATTTATATGATGTAGCGATTCCTGGGGAGTCCAGAGACCCTGCGTCCGGTGCTCCTGAAGGTGAGCGCCCCAGCCGAGCAGAGAGGCATCTGTAGTGATTTGCAGTGATGGTTTGCGGGCATGAAAGGGGACCCGTTAGCATATTGTTGGGGCTGTCCCACCACGCCAAGGAAGTCCGGACCCGACTGGGCAGAGAAACCATCCTGTTCGTACTGTGAACCCGGGGCGTGTACATCCAATGCTGAAGACTGCGCATATGGAGTCTGGCATGCAGAACCACATACGTGGTGGCCGCCATGTGCCCCAATAGCGGTAGACAGGTAAGTATTCGGGACTTGGGAGAAATTGATACCGACTTCACCAGGTCCTGTATGAGTTGAAACCTATTTACCGGCAAGTATGCCCTCGCGGTCAGGGAGTCGAGTCTTGCTCTGTAGTGGGGTAGAGTGGTCCCCCACTGAGCCGGAGGCGGAGGAACCCCTCTGGGAGCCATTTTGGGCCCAGCCTAGCCCCGCCCCCTCAGCTGACCGGAAGTCAAAGGGCGGGGCTAGGACTACAAGAAGGCTGCCAGGGAGCTCAGTCAGGGCCCAGCCTCTGAAGGAGACGGAGGCCTGTCCGGAGCTCCTGCCTGGGGAGAGTAGGACCAGGGCCGGGCCGCTCTCAGAAGCCTCCCCGGATGCCAGCCAAGGCCTCCCTGCCAGGGCTACGGAGGCCAGGCCAAGCCAGCCAGCAGAACGCCCCCCCCCCCCGGGACCCAGAGGACTGGCCCGAGCCGGGGGACTGGCTGGAACCCCGATGGGTACTGGAACGCCGGGGCAGAACGAGCCCATGGGACGCTGCAGGGCTCCAATCCCTTGACCCCTGGATTGGGCCGCCCGGACCCTGATGGGACGACACCAGCCTCGACTCCCCGACGAACCTGCTGAAGCTACAGGTACCTGGGAAGGGGGAGATGAGAGTGGCCCAGGGGGTAGTCCGGGTGGCTCTCTGCCCGCGGCCAGCAAGTTACGGGCCGGAGCCCTGCTGAGCCAGTCGCAGCAGCACTGCTGCCATCAGGGCCCCTGGGCCGGGGCGCAGTGAGGTGGGTGGGCCTGCGCCCCCCAGTCACCCCCTAACCGGGTGGCAGTATCCCCCCTCACTGCTGCTGCTGCTGGCGCCCTCCCGGGCTCGCTCCCGAAGGAGGGAGCGTCTACTAACAGGAGTTTGAGTGCGGCCACGCCTGGCGTCAGGGCCTGGCCGCCATCTACCGTCCGTGCCTTGGGCGGGAACTCTTAAAGGGACAGGACTAGAATGGTTGCCCTGCCCAAACTGTATGATACTAGACTGACAAGTGGTGGGCTTATTTCTCTGCAACCCGGACCTGAAGCAAGGCTGGGCGCGCGAACAATTACCTCTTGGCCCGACCGGAAGGAAGGCCGGGAAGAGACTCGCCTGCCTGGACTAGTTTAAGGCGCGGTAACGCAGGGAAGCAGGCACGTCTCTCCCTGTGTTGGAGGTGGAGGAGCCGCCTCCTGAAGGCCTACCAGCCTATCATAAACTGCCCTCCCCCGGAAGGGGGGGAAAAGCTCAGGCTGTTGTGGACATTGCCGGAGGGCAGTGTCCTGAAGGGGATCCGGCCACCTGCCCGCAGTGCTAATTCCCCCACTTGGCGGCAGGTGGTGTTGTCTCAAGCGGGAAGCCGCTACATGCTCCGATAAACTCCAGGTCGCAAGTAGGTGTCAAGAAGGTTCTCTTGACATTGACTACGAGTCCTAGGGCAGCAAACAGAGTGGTAGTTGCCGACACTGCCCTTGTGGCCTCGTCGAGTGTGGAAGCCTTTAGCAGGCAATCGTCCAGGTACAGGAAGATTGTAAAATCGAGGCGCTGCAGGTAGGCCACCACTACCGCAAGGGTCTTGGGGAAAACCCGTGGGGCCGTCAACAGTCCGAAAGATAGCACGCGATACTGACAGTGGTCGGACCCCACTAAGAACTGAAGGAATCTTCTGTGGGCTGGGTGAATCGTTATATGGAAGTAAGCGTCCTGAAGATCGAGGGACGCAAACCAATCCCCTTTGTCTAGAGCAGGAATGATCGAAGATAACGTAACCATCTTGAATTTTTGCCTTCTCAGATGACGGTTGAGCCGACGTAGGTCCAGGATAGGCCTCCAACCCCCTGATTTTTTTTTGGGTGAGAAAGTAGCGAGAATAGAATCCTCTCCCCAAAAAGCGTGTTGGCACCCTTTCCACTGCCCCTAATGTGAGAAGGCGCGACATCTCTTGATGGAGAAGAGTCTCGTGAGAGGGGTCCCTGAAAAGGGACGGGGAAGGGGAGGAGGGAGGGGGAAGAGAGGTGAAGGGAATGACATATCCTGAAGTGATTACGTCGTAAACCCACCGGTCGGTAGATATGAGAGCCCAACCATGGTGATAAGGCCTGAGATGATGATGGAATACGCCTTTTGTGATGCCTAGAGTCTCTGTTAACGGGATGGTCCGAAGTCCCTCGATCAACATATCAAACCTGCTGCCCGGCCCTGTTGCTGGACGGGCACTTTGTTAGGTTGTTGGCGACGCTTTTGGGGACGTTGTTTTGGCCTCTGTTGATCGTATGGCCTGGTCCGAGGCATCGCATATGAGAATGGTCTCTGCCTATTGTAGGGTATGTATTTCCTACGTTTGTAGGGGGCATGTACATCCCCAGTGTCCTCAAAGTTGTACGTGTATCCTTGCCTGAGTGGAAGACCTGATCAGTTTGACTGGGAAAATAGTAACCTGCGATCAAAGGGCAAATCCTCCACCTTGGCCTGCAACTCCTTTGGGACAGCGGCCTGGTGTAGCCAAAACGCCCGACGCATGACTATGGCCGAAGCTGTGGATCTAGCAGCTGCATCAGCCGTGTCGAGGGCGATCTATAAGGCTATTCGGGTGACCGTATAGCCCTCTTGTATCACCACCTTGAGAATCTGATGTTTGGAATCCGGCAAGTGCTCAAACAGAAGGACCAGTTTCGAATAGTTGTCGAAATCGTGATTTGCTAATTGTGCCGCAGCTTACACATCCTCAGAGCAGAAGTGGAGGAGGAATATACTTTCCTGACCAAGATATCCAGCCGTTTAGCCTCCTTGTCATTTGAGGAATTTTTGGTTTGAGACGTTCTTATTCTCTGCTGTGCAGCATCCACAACAAGGGAGTTAGGCTGAGGATGTGTGAACAGAAACTCCATATCCTTCTGAGTTATGAAGTACTTCTTATCCGACCGCTTATTAGTTGGTAGCGATGTGGCCGGAGTCTGCCAGATGTCATTGGCAACCTCCAATTTAGCGTAATCAAAGGGAAAAGCGAGCTTTGACTTCTGGGAAGGTTGTAAGTTCTTCAGCAGCCGATGCTGTTTCTGTTGTACATCCGTGATCTGGATGTCTTGAGATTGCCCAACCCTCTTGAAGAGTTCCTGGAACTGCTTGTGGTCCTCCGTAAGAGACAAGTCCGCAGGGACAACTGCGTCATCCGGCGAGGAACGCTGCGCCGGGGAATCAGGGCTCTGGTGTCCTTGAAGAGGAGTGTGATCCTGCCTATCCTCCTGATAATGTGAATCCAAATCCCCAGCCAAGGATGGTGGAGCAACATAAGGGGTAGGCTCGTCCGGACCATGTGGAGATTCAGGCCGAGAAGATTGCGGTGACCACGATCGCGAATACCTTCTGTGGCGAGATGAATGAGAAGAGCACTTGTGATAACATCGGTCGTCCCGGCGGCTGTGGCAGGGAGAACGGCTGTATCTTCTCACCGTGTCATATCGACGAGGACACTCTATACATCTTGGAGACCTTGGTGAAAGGGATCTCCTATAGTAGCGTGAAGGAGACCGCGAGTATTGGTCCCGATAGTATCGACGTGGCGGCGAACAACGAGGTGACCTATAGTAGAGTTCCCTGGGGGCCGTGTAACGGTGAACATGACGATGGTAACCAGCATGGGACGAGGTAGGTGAATCTGGCCCAGGGGAGAAGGTGACACGGTCCAGTGTCAGGGACGGTGTCCGGACCCTTGCAGATTTTTGCTGCACTTTAGTTGGCACCGAGGAATTGAAGGCAGGCTGAGGAGGCGCCTGTGGCAGAACAGCAGGCAACAATGGAGCCTCTATCACTTGATCGTCAGCAGAGCAAGGTCTCGGTGCCATTGGATCAGCCAGGGATGACGTGAAAGCTGGCGGCTGGGGTGGCAGAGACTCCTGCTGCGGTGCCGCATCCGGTGCCGATGTGCCTGGTACTGAGAAACACGGAACGGCACTCAGAGAAGGCGCTGCGGGTGCCGACACAGCTGGTTGCAGGCGCGCATGCGCAGGAACTCCCGGTGCCGGGGCTTCTCTTGCCGGCTCCGCCATGGCCGTTGAAGCCGTTGCCGGCACTGACTCCACTCGCAAAGCCTTTGCGGGTACCAGAGCAGAGCTTTTCTGGCAGGTTGCAATTGGGGCAGAGGAGCTACGGCCCTTGCCCGACTTGTCCACGGGGAGTCTCGGTGCACAGCCAGAGCTCCCCGGTTTGTCCGAACTGCCGCCCGGCGTCTTATGGATCCTGCGGGAGATCTCTTGCCCAGCTTGATCTTTGGGAGCAGAGCGCGGCTCGGAGTCTTCTGGAGCTTGGAGAGCCTTATTAAATAAAAAGTCCCTCAGTCTCAGCTCCCGATCTCTTCTGGCGCGAGCTGTCAGCTTCGTGCAATGGCTGCACTTTGCTGGGACATGAGCGTCCCCAAGACACCGGACACACAGGGAGTGTCCATCGGAGACAGGGATAGCCTCCTGGCACTGAAGGCACTTCTTGAAGCCAGGTGATCCTGGCATCCTTGAGTCTTTTTCTGTTATTTACTTCGTCAATTTCAGTCAGGAAGACACTGACTGACTGCTAAAGAAAAACTTTTTTTTTTTTTTTATAAACAGGGAAAAAAAGAGGGGGACTACAACTACTAACACTATAACTGATAACTATCTATGACTAAACAAGAAAACTAACTCTAAGAGACTTTCTCTTTCTCCTCAGAGACAGGAAGGGAGCCCAATCTAACTCAGTCTACAGCTGCGGACGGTTGGAGAGAAACTGACAAGACCGGACTGAGCTCAGATGAAAGGTGCGAAGGGGCCGTCGCGCATGCGCAGTCCGGTAGGGGGCTACTGCTAATGAAAAATCCTCCGGTTTGCAGCACCAGGACGAGCCCAGCACCTCGAGTAGAGCACCCACGGGGACACTACTGGGTGAAGAAGCAGGTGCTTCCTTTACTTGTAAAATCACTTTGCCTAACTGGTTCCTGATTTAGGAGATTACCATGTTTAATCAAACAGTGACATTTAGGGTGATTACCTATTATTTGTTTGTTGTTCAAGGATCTTAACAGAGACTAGTCATCATAGACCAATAAAGGTTATTAGAAATTAGTAAATATTTAAGCGAACAGATTATACCTGATAATGCATGCTTCTTTTACTCAAAAACAGGCTACTGTTTTGAGTATTTTAGTGTGTGTCTAGACTACATGCCTCCGTCGACGGAGACATGTAGATTAAACAGATCGGCAGAGGGAAATGAAGCAGCGATTTAAATAATCTTGGCTTCATTTAAATTTAAATGGCTGCCCCACTCTGCCGATCAGCTGTTTGTCAGCAGATCAGGGCAGTCTGGATGCGCCGCTGTCGACAAGGAAGCCTTTGTCGATCGGCGCAGGTATGCCTCATAAAACCAGGTTTACCTGCGCCGATCGACAAAGCCTTCCTTGTCGACAGCAGCGCGTCCAGACTGCCCCGATCTGCTGACAAACAGCTGATCGGTAGAGCGGGGCAGCCATTTAAATTTAAATGAAGCCGCGATTATTTAAATCGCGGCTTCATTTCCCTCTGCCAATCTGTCTAATCTACATGCTTCCGTCGACGGAGGCATGTAGTCTAGACACACCCTTATAGACAAATCTGTCCTCTATTTTATGGGCCTATGTAAATAATATGGTAAATATATTAGTTTTGTCTCATGTCAAAGATTTTCACAGTACACAGTTACATCAATGCTTATGAACATGTGGACACCTGTATTGCTCTCTATGAAAACAAGTTTTTTCCCATCATACAGTTATATAATCTATCCTGAAATAAGCTTTATCTTATGTATTTCAGGAGTCAAAAGGCACATTCCCTAGGGCATTGTTTCTCAATTGGTGCTCCATGGAACCCTGGGGTTCCGCGAAGCAAAAGTAGGGGTTCCACGAGGAGCCAGCACTCCCTGACCCCTCTGAAAGAGAGAGCTGGTGTGACAGGATGGACCTATCCCGGGGGAGAGACCTCACCGATCCCTGCACTTTACGGGGCACGCAAGGAGTGGACACCTGTCTGTGCCACCTGTTCTTGTGCGGCAGCACAGAGGGGCTGTTCTGCCACCAGGGGAACGCTGAGCTGGGAGACGTCAGCTGCCTGCCGGGCCATGTGTCCACGGTGGGAGGACTCCCCTGCCCCCCCCCCCCCCCCCGCAGGACAGCATCGCGGAAGTAAGTTGCTGGGGTGCAACAGCCTCTGCTGCTCAGGCAGCGCGCACACCAGCTGTTTGGGGAGGGGGAGTGCAGTCGCACACTTCCCGGAACTCAGAGGTGCTGCAGGATTGCCAGGTACTGGTCCCAACTGCCCCTGTCCAGTCCCCTCCATGAGTACCCTGTCCTCACCAGCACTGTCCCCAGCACCCTGTCCCTGTCCCCAGAACCCTGCCACCCACGCCAGGACCCAGCACCACCCTGGCCCCAGCACCCTGCCATCCACCCTAGCACCACCCTGTCTCTGGCCCCAGCACCCTGCCACCCACCCCAGGACCCAGCACCACCCTGGCCCTGGCCACAGCATCCTGCCATCTGCTGTAGAACTCAGCAGCACCCTGTTCCTTATCCTAGCACCCTGCCAGCCACCCCAGTGCCCAGCAGGACCGTGTCCCTGACCCCAGTATCCTGCCACCTGCCCCAGCATCCTGCCCCAGTACTCCGCCACCTGAGCCAGCATCCTGACACCCAGCAGCACCCTCTCCCCAGCCCCAGCACCCACTATCACTCTGTTCCCTGCCCCCACCAGCACAGTTTGGACCACATTAGTGAGGCTTGGAGGTTTTTGGAACTGACTTTTCTGGTTCCTCACCCCTCTCATAAATAAAGACAATGCTAAAACCTTTGGAGTTTAACATAATATTTTATTTAAAAATGAAGCCTGGCCAACAAGCCCCCAATTGGGGCCAAACCCCCATCTCACTGCAGCATCATAACACTCCTGCACCACCTGACCCCAAATCTGAGCCTATCATACACTGGAACCCCCCTGTCCTGAGACTCTTACATCCCCAAACTCCTGCACCCCCACATCCTCAGTCTTCTGCCACAACACTCCTGCACCATCCACACATCACAAATCTGTGCCCTGAGCCCATCATACTCACAGCCTTCTTGCCCTGAGCCCCTCACATATCCAGCCCAAACTCCTGCATCCTCACATCCACAAGCCCATGGCTTGCTCAGCACCCCAACTTTCCACCTGAGCCCCAACACTCCCCAGCCTGGAGCCTCCTCCCCAAGCCAACATCCCCTTCTCCTGCATCCAAATTCCCTCCCAGAGCTTATAATTCTCACCCCTTCCCACACCCAAATCTCTCATTCCCACCCCAGAGCCCGCACTTCCTGTCTCAACCTAGTGAGAGTATATAAGGGCTGGGGATAGCAAGTGATGGAGAGGAGGGGAACAGAGAGAATGAGGCCTCAAGGCAGGGGTCTTGGTGAAGGAACGTGATTCTCATGATTCCCCCCCCCCCCCTTTTTTTTTTTTTTTTTTTGCTTGACAAGCCTAGGGGTTCCTTGAAATTCTGAAAAGCTGAAAAGGGTTCCATGGCCAAATAAAATTGGGAAACACTGCCCTAGGGGATGGGTTGACAATAGTTGTTATTAACCTGAGGCTCTCAAGAGATACCACAGATATAGAAAGACAAAAGAAAACTGAATAGACAGTAAAAAATATTAACATGCGTATGTATATGAGTGCACAGGACCTGGCTCTGCATCAGTTTAGACTTGAATTGTTCTTAAAGAAATACAAATTGTGTAGGTAATCTACTATATACCTGAGAGAGTTTGTCTGTCAATGAGTGTGTATGTGTTTGTTCAAAAACTGCTCCTAAATGGTGAGAACTAAGACCACTGAATTTGGTATCCAGCTTCCTCTTAACTTAAAGCAAGGTAAGGGTTCGGCTGTGCTACAAAATGGGATGTGCCCAAAATGGGACTGCTTCTCATAAAACCATACAGAAAAAAGATAATCACCGGCAGGTGAAAGGGGCTTGCTGGTAGTATGCTCTGTTTCCCCCACCAGTCCAGGACTGCCCCACCTCTGAGCATCCCATCCCTTAATGAGGAAGAACGGCTCTTGCGCAAGAGGGGGTTTTGCGCAAAAAGGAGCCATCTACACAGCTCCTTTTTGTGCAAAAGCCTCTTGCACAAAAGTGGGTGCTAAATAATTATGCAAAAGAAGCACAGTGATATTCCACGCCATGCTTCATTTGCATAAACTTTTCTGGAAGAAGGCTACAGTGTAGCCATAGCATAAGTGAATTAAATGGTAGGCATCAATATGTTTTGAGCCATAGACATTACACTTCTGGAAAAAATTAACAGCTTTATCCTTGTTTAAAAGTGGCTTAGTACTAGACACACCTTTAGGTTTCATCAGTTTCATACCCTTTTTCTGTCCATTAAGCACTTTTTTGTGGATTTAAATAATTAGTTCTTGCCTAAGATAGCTGGAAGTGCACATAACATTCACCCTTTTCCTTCAAACTCTACCTTTTTTTCATGAAATCGCTCTAAATGAAGTTTTTCCTGTTGAAATTTGTGTTCTTGATCCTGAAAATTAAAGGAATTTACTTTTAAAAAGGAATCACCACTTCTTTAAACAGTTTAGCATAATTAAAAAGCAGCCTTTAACTAGACAAAACCTGTACATTATACTAAAGCACAGTATGGCCCATGGCAACCAAAGTGTCCAACTTTATCTCATAATCAAATGTTAATCTAGAGGTTGAACCTCTCTAGTCTGGCACCCTCTGGACCTGACCAGTACCAAAACAGACAATTTGCCAAATCACAGGAGGTTAATATTGTCTAGCAGTATCACGAACATTTTCACTACTTACTGAGCTCTTAGAAGACTTTTGGGGGTAAATTAAGAGATAAATAACAGCTCAGAACACTTAGGACTGGTGAATGTAAACAAACTTTATGGGACTGTGGGAAACTTGGGCACATGAACAGTAAGTGGACATCCGGCTAACTAACACCATGCCGTACCATGGAGGTTGCCAGACCAGAGTGCCAGAGTAAACGGTATAAACAATGTTAAGATGTTTTATTTTAGCTCTAAATATTACACTGCATTATTACTAACACTTGATCAGCTTGAGGTGTCTCCAGACTACCAGTCAGAAGATACAGGTTCAGTTAAAGGTCTCGGGGCTTGTTCCCACAATCATCTAAGGTGCATCTACACTGCTAAATTATTTCGGAATAATGGCTGTAATTCTGAAATAACTATGTGAGTGTCTACACAGCAAGGCTGTGTCTAGACTACATGCCTCTGTCGTCGGAGGCATGTAGATTAGACACATAGGCAAAGGCAAATGAAGCCGCAATTTAAATGATCACAGCTTCATTTACATTTACATGGCTGCCGCGCTGAGCCGACAAACAGCTGATCAGCTGTTTGTCCGCTCAGCGCGCTAGTCTGGACGCTCCCCTGCCGACATCAAAGCCCTTTGTCGGCAGCCCCGTTATTCTCTATAAGCCACTGATATATATTTTATCAGTTCAACACACAGGAAAATAAGACAAATAGCCACAAAGTTTTTTAAAAGGCTAAGCCAAAAGACTAAGAACAAATTCTACTC
This sequence comes from Pelodiscus sinensis, assembly GCF_049634645.1. Classification (NCBI taxonomy): domain Eukaryota; kingdom Metazoa; phylum Chordata; order Testudines; family Trionychidae; genus Pelodiscus; species Pelodiscus sinensis. Next base: position 22,488,250 of record NC_134730.1, on the reverse strand, counting down.
TGTTAAGTGTAGAGGGATTGGCTCCTCTGATTTCCAAGAACTCCAAAATATATCTTTTTTGGCATTCTATTCATACAAATCTTGAGAACAAGTAAAAAGGGCTCTTCATTTTTCTTGAGTGAAAATTTCAGGGCTCACCCTCAGCTGTTGCTGCCTTTGATGTTCTGATTCTTGTAACTGTTGTTTTAATTCAGACACGCTCTGTTCTAATTCTTCAATCACATCAGATGCCTGTAGGGATTTAATAGAGGAGTGAATGTTTGTCTTGTAGTCTCTATTTGCTCTACAGAAATAAGTTACTCTTTCCCTTTCAAAATTACATCAAAAAAGTTAAAAAAAAATATAAACTTGGAATAGACAATCTTTTTTAACACAAGTTATATGTATTTCATTTCTATTTGTCCCTAAAAGTGCAAGTGGGACTATAGTAAAAAATTAACACACAAAAATTAGAAACAAAACAAACAGGCAGCTGACTTTAAGAAAAAAATTGAAAATAAAATGGACTCAGTCATTTCGCATTTTCTTATGAAAGATTTTAGCATTCCAATAATTAAAACCAAACTATTGGTTCCATGTTTGCTCTAAGGTGATCAATAGTTTAGAATAGCTACAGTTTTGGAAATGTGCAATTTTTAAAGATATATTTATGATGTGAATGTGATGTAGGCTCGACAACCTATCACCAAGTCTTCTTATAAAAAAACCCTAATTTTTTGTATTTTTTGCTGAATATTTAAAAGTTTGAGTTCAAAGATGTATGTAACAAAATGTTTCATGAATAAAGGCAGGAAAATATTTTAATATATGCCCGAAGAAAAACATTTTCTTAGTTACTTTTTTGGTAACATTTTTTGGTAACACATTTTCAAAGGGGCCTCATCCAAATCTCTAACGGTATGTCTACATTAGTCCCCTAGTTCGAACTAGGGAAGCTAATGTAGGCAATCGAAGTTGCAAATGAAGCCTGGGATTTAAATATCCCGGGCTTTATTTACATGTTCCCATCTGGTCACCATTTTGAAATTCCACTACCCGAAGTAATTGCCCACAGCTACACGCGGCAGTGAAACAGCAATTCGAACTAAGTCCTTAGTTCGAATTAACTGTTACTCCTCCTGGAATGAAGTGTAACAGTTCATTCGAACCAAGGACTTAGTTCGAATTGCCGTTTCACTGCCGCGTGTAGCCACGGGCAGTTACTTTGGGTAGTGGAATTTCAAAATGGCGACCAGACGGGAACATGCAAATAAAGCCCGGGATATTTAAATCCCAGGCTTCATTTACAACTTCGAATGCCTACATTAGCCTCCCTAGTTCGAACTAGGGGGCTAGTGTAGACATACCCTTAGCTTTTTGTCAAAATTAGCTTGTCCAAGTTCTTTGGAACCTATTACCTAACATTGATATATGCAAAACGAGAGCTCAGCTAAATAGTTTACCATTTAACTCTCTCAGGAGGAATGTGGCTGTTGTGAAGTCTATGACACACCGACACATTTTACACAGGAGTCTTGCACATTATTGCTCTTTAATGTAGGCATATCATGCACAAAAGAGTACAAATCAAACTCAAAACAATGCCCTTTGTTAGTTCATATTTCCCTTGGGAGTCTCTGGGCTTAGGAAGGCAGGCAGGATTCTCTCTCTCATGCAGGCCCCCACATGATCTATTACTTCTCCCTCATGGAGTCTTCTCACCCACCTTGCCTTGCCATCTCTTAGCCATGCTCATACTCTCTCCTTCCCAAACTTCCTGTTGCTCTATTTACAGACTCCATTTCCAACACCCAACTTTTTCTGTTCTATATTTTAATTATTTTCCATTGCTCTTATATCCTCTCATCCCTGCAGAGAGGTTGGATAAAACTAGTTTTCCTGGATTTGAGTTCACCCAATGTTCCCAGGTACTTTCACCTGAAGAGGTGTCTCAGAATTCTAAGAACCAATCCTCCCCTGTAAACGGTCTGGGTCAGGAGGATGAGACACATCCCCACCTGCAGGAATCAACATACATATTGAGGCATTAAAATACAGTAATTTCATAACTTGACTCACAATACCAAACTTCAAAAGCTGTATAGACATATCTCCCAAGCTATCACAGCATATGAGTAATCTTAGGGAAATGAGCAGCTCCGTTGAGTAAAGTAATTAATGTGCCATAGTATTTAAAAGACTGAAGCTTATAGTCCATTTTGAAAATTTGTCCCTTATGTATGTAAATTGGTAAGCAAGCATTTTTATACCCATTACTCCTGGGCGGTTGTATGTCTGTAAACATACCTTAGCTGCAGAAAGAGCATGTTCCTGTTTCATAAAATTTATGTCAATATCATATTTGTTTTGTTGCTGTTGAATATTCTGTTCATAATCTTGTATAATGCGATCCTTCTCTTTCTGAAGGGAGTTGCACCTTCAAGTATTAAGAAAGGAAAAATAAAATTGCAATTGGCTTCAAATATTGGCATTTTATTTGCTTTATGAAATTCTGAAGCTTCTGCAAAATTCTGCTCACCTTCCTATTCTTCTCAATTGATAATGTTAAATACATTTGGACAAGGCAAAATATATTATGTTTTTTTTATGACCATCATCTCGGTGAGTATCAAAAAGTGAGTTTTGCCCATTGGTAAATTTTCATAACAATTTCCTGATGCTCAATTACTGAGCACTGATTTTCTTCAAGAGAGAGCATGATGTTTGATTTTGTAATTCTCACGTGCTTTGGTTTGTATTAGTTACCTTGATTTCACCTCCTGCAGTTCAGTGCACGCTGCTTGGTAGCATTGCTCTAGATCAGTCTTTTCTTGAGATAATTTCTGACGCTGTGAATTACTATTTTCAGCCTCTACAGTCAGCTGCTGGACACGAGCCTCCAGTTCTTTGACCATCTGGTTCTACAAGAATAGGTCATTGTTAAGAATAAATTAGTGCACATCACTGTTGTTATTCAACAGCCTAGAGCAATTGCAGTTCTCTGGTGGTCTAAAGAAATAAGAGTTATAAAAGCAAAGCTGTCATCAATCATGACAGTAAATTCTATAATGTATCAAAGCTTTCAAAATATACATGTTTCAAACAAAGTAAAGAGTGACCTCTGCCTCCAAGCCCAAACTAGAACAATACTTGCACTAGATTTCTATAAAGCATTTGTAAGTAATATGAAGCAAAACAAATGTAAAGAAAAAACTGCTATTGAGGATATCCTATTTTAGTATTTCATACCTGTTAGAAACAACACAACAATCAACGACAATATAGACAGCCTGCATAGAAGACAGAGCTCAAAACAGAAAAAATTTCTAGACTCATACGTGTGTGTTATATAATATACACACACACACACACACACACACAGACACACACAGTGGGTCATATACAGAAATTTATTAGATTTTTATACATATATATGTGCATCAGGTAAAATTCTATAGTCTTTATAATGTTATGGAATCCAATTCATTTAATTTGAACACCTAATTGACTCCCAATATTTACTATAATTATTTATTTATTTAGTTATTAAAATGAAATCATGGCCAATACATGTTTGTAATAAATATACTGAGGTACCAAAGAACTGCTGAATTCAGGAGTTGTTCATTATTGCAGTCAGTCTCTTAGTGTCACATCCAAGAGATTGCAAAAACAACATGATACAGCAGCTGATAAAAGACATTTTCCATTCATAAAATACTGTTTCTCTGACTAAATGTGTTCATATGTGCATAGGAGATATTTTGAGATCTACTGATTAAGTGTGGCATGCTATAAATTAGGGGCTACTAATAGGACTGATTATAATATACATATTGCAATATTCAATAATGCTTTATACATTTTCAGTACGTCTTCATATCAATTTACACATATTAACAAATACAATTTACAAATACAAACATTATGTCATGGGGTAGGTGGTATGATCCCCCTTTGAAAAATGGGAAATTGGGAACAGAGAGAGAAAAAAACCCTGGACACAAACAGCCAGAGTCATGACTAGAAAACAGGTATTCCTGATTCCCTGCCAGCTTCTCTCTGGCTACGTCTACACTGGCATGATTTTCCAAAAATGCTTTTAACGGAAAAGTTTTCTGTTAAAAGCATTTTCGGAAAAGCGCATCTAGATTGGCAGGATGCTTTTCCGCAAAAGCACTTTTTGCGGAAAAGCGTCCGTGGCCAATCTAGACGCGGTTTTCCTCAAAAAAGCTCCGATCGCCTTTTTCACGATCGAGGCTTTTTTGCAGAAAACAGTACTATGCTGTCTATACTGGCCCTTTTGCGCAAAAGTCTTTCGGAAAAAGACTTTTGCCCGAACGGGAGCAGCATAGTTTTTCCGAAAAAGCACTGATGATTTTACATGAGATCGTAAGTGCTTTTCTGGAAATTCAAGCGGCCAGTATAGATAGCTGGCAAGTTTTTCCGCAAAAGCAGATGATTTTGCGGAAAAACCTGCCAGTCTAGACACAGCCTCTGTGTTTACCACCTCTCTTTATAATTAATCCCTTTTCATTAAATTATAAACGTACACTGAAAATTGTGTTAAACACAGTTTCACTATGTTCAGCATGAAAATATCTGAGAATTTCAAAGAAAAAAGATTTTTTTCTATTTTCCATTCTTTCCTAAAGTGATTTTAGTGTATAAGGAAATTAGAATAGAATTCCTGAGGAGGTAGAGGTGGGAAAATAAGACACAGCTGCCTTTTCAGGATGTTCAAATCAAAGTTATTTTTATATTAACAAAGGTTTGGAAGTGGGGGAAGGGAAAGGAAGTGGAAGAATATTTTCACTCTTGGTTAAAAGGAAAGTAAAAACTCAAACATCTGTCAACTCCATTCATCTTCAAGTTTTGTAATACATTTTAAATGTGCCTGTAGACATTTCTGAAACACTCATGCAATCAGAACAGCATTACTCAAGCTTTGCAAAACAGTCTAAAATATTTTCTCAAACACACCAATCCTAACCATACACTTGTGTTTCATTTTAAGAGAGCCTTTTTCCATCAGTGCAAAAAGCCAGCTGCAGGGTCTGGTTTGTTTGGACAACAAATAAAGTCAAGTATATTTTACTTTTAAGTTACAGGATTTGTCATGTAGCTAGTGGAGATTATGATCTTGTTTTTGACAAATAGCAGCTTTCAGACATCCTGTACCCAATAGACTGAACAATATGATAAGATAAGGAGGATATCCCACTTTGCCAGCTGGGAGAAATTTGGCAAGAAAAAAAAGTTATCAACTTAATTGCCAATGAGAATAGTGTCTTCATGGATAACTTAAGATGTCAAGTGGGGCACAACAAAGCCAATCCCCTAAGAGGCTTGTAGCATGCAATGAAATGGTGTTATAATTTACAGGAAAACTGCACTAATTATAATAAGTTTTAGAACAAAATACAGTAATAGTTTCAAATAAGGGTAATATCTTTTATATATTACATGAAAACAGTTGGTAGTTTTATTATGTATATGTAATATTAATTAATCATTCATCTAGTCTGTAGTTAAGAGCACATTCAAGAATATTCCTGAATCCTCTACTGTGGCTGGTAGGCTGCTCAGTGTAATGCGGGCATTCTTCTCCACAGCTTCACCAGCAGCTGTTGGGTACTCCTTTTGAAACATGCACTGCACAATATGAGTCACTGGAGCTCCTGGACTACATGGATCTTTTATCTGGAGGCTGTCTGAAGGGAGCTTAATGCAAAATCAGGATCTGAACCAGTTGTCAAAGCAGCTACATCCGAGCTAAGAATTTGGCCTTTTAAGCATAAAAGACTATATTAAACTCTTTGAAGGCTTTCGCAATCTAGATTTGTACATTAATCTAATCACATGAAGTATTTGTATTATACTCCATGGATGGATTTACCTCTCAATTTCCAAATAGGAGTCATCAAAAATTTTCTAAAACCACTGATTTCTTTTGGCCTTCATGAGTTTTTTCTACAGATTCAGACTTTGAAATTACTGTCGCCCATCAATAAGGAATTCCCTCCTCCTCCATGCATTTTCACTTGTGAAACACATCCTTCCTTAAAAGGTTTTTAAAATGTAAACACTAACCCATGCCAGCAAAAAAGTTGGAAAAAAAAAGATACAAAAGTTCTAAATCAGAGTCTTGCTTTGCATCTCTCAGTACATTTTGAATTATCCATTTAATTTACACTGTAAAATCCTCAGGGTAGGGACTGTGAGTTCCTCTGTATCTTAACAATTATAAATAAAAATATTCAGTCAACATTAAGTATCAATATTCCCACAAATTATTATTTAAAAAGTTAGGAGGTGAAATGCCCTCTAGCAGCACAACATATTTCTTACTAAGAAATATAATAAATTATGTGATACAAGCTCTTAAGGGCCTTTTACCATAAATAGTCAGAGTCTAGTAAAATATACAGCATGAGCGTTCTGGAGGAAAAAAATTTAAGGAGCAACACTATGCTTTCAACTCTTTGAAGCGGCTAGCTATATTATAGAGGTGATACTCAGCTTCCAGGAGACGACATCACTTTCAGGACCTTAAGTAATATTACATACTAAACAACCACCTCCCTCAAATATTCCTATCTGAGTTGCATTGATATAAGCAGAGCTCTGCAAATCTGCAGATATGCACTTTATATCTGAGGGTATCTGCATCCACAGATGTGGATGCGGATATCCATGGCTCACTTTTGTGGATACAGATAAAAATTTTGTAACTAGAACCCTGCATTTTGCAAAAAACCGCTTTATATCCACAGGTATGTTCATGCAAAGACATGGATATCTGTGGCTCATTTTTGTGGATACAGATGTAGATACAAAATTTTGTAACTATGCAAGGCTTTAGATACAAGTCCTGAAGGGCTCTGCTGACTTTGATGATTTAGACCATTAATTCATCTTTTAATTAATAACTTTTCCCAAATATCTTCCTACACATACACTTACCACAGGACAACTGCTATGGATAATGATAAAGTAAGGTTTCTGGCAGAGATGGCTGAACATATGAGAGAGAAACGGACAAATGGCTACTTACATAATAAAACTAATGCCAAAAACTCCTCTACATAAGGCCATAAAGCTTTCATAATTTTTCATAAAATGGTTCCATAGCTAGTAATCCATTGTTGCTTCAGTGTTTAATAATTATTGATGCTAAATCACAACCTCCTCATAACCGTTGTTATCTACATCTACACTGAGATAATTTTTCCAATAAATAAATGTTTTTGTCAGAAAAGATTTTTATTATAATATTGATAAAAGTTATATTCACCCAATTCACTGTTCACAATAAATGACACTCAACAGTATGAAATGCCATAAAAAATGAAAAAAGCCTAAAATAACAAAAAAAGAGAAACTAATTTTCAGTGACAGTTTAGTCTTTCATCTTAAGCCATGCCTTGAACTCTACCTTGTTTAATTATTAACTCAGGAGCTGCTCAGCAAGCTCTGTCTGCTTTTGATGGTTCTTAAATTCAATCCTGCTGACAGACTGTGTCCATTTTTCTCCTTATTTACTGTTGCCTATGACAAGGTCTGAATGCTAATTTTTCAATTCAACATTCATTAATGATAGAATAAAGTTTGTTTGATGTTGTCCTTTAGCTCATTCAAACTATCACTTTTCTTTAATGTCTCACCTTGATGACAAAAGTATAAGATACCTCCTTGAAAGGGACTTGTTGATTTTTGCTAAAATAATATTTATCAACTGTGTAGAACGTATACTGAATACAGTCCACAACTGACTTTCAAATTGTCTGCATTTTAGTAGTTTAACAATACACAGTGTATTTCCCCTCAGGTTTATGGGAATTTATATGGAATTCAGAATGGACTCTTCTCTTCTCTAAGGCTATGTCTACACTACAAGTTTTCCCAGCAAAAAATATTCTAATAAAGGACTCATTTGCATGTGTTGCAATCTCATATTCATATTTTCTGCTGATCCGTTTTTGCACAAGGGTTTATGCGCAAAAACAAGCAGTGTGGATGTTTTCTTTTTGCGAAAAAACCCCTTTTTCCGTGAGACTGTGGAAAAAGGGGATTTTTGCGCAAAAAGAAAACGTCTGTACTGCTTGTTTTTGTGCAAAAGCCCCAGCACAAAAACAGATTGGCAGAAAATATGAAAATGAGATCACAACTCATGCAAATCAGTCTCATTAGCATATTTTTGCCAAGAAAACACGTAGTATAGACATAGCCTAAGTGTACTAGAACACATGTGATGGATAGCAGGAGCACTGACCAGCACCTGGTGACTAAGGGGTTAAACTCAGGTAACTAGCATGAGTGTTGAGAAGGGGCCAGAAGAACCAATGAAGATACAGTGCTGAAATCTGAACTGGATATAGATGCCTGATCTGTTTCATTCTTTGTGTGGATTTCTAAGAAAAGGACTGGAGAGAGCAGATGTGGGGATCAGAATTACTGTGCCTATAAGAAATATTGGACATGGGAATGAACTGGACCTTGAAGTACAGATCAACATGCATTATAAGTAGAGGGAAAAATTTAGCTAGTCGCAATCAGGGTATTTTTCTTTATTTTGGTTGTTTGGTTTTAACTTCTCTGAGTGACTCCATGCCTTCCTTCCCCCATTCACTATCAGAGTTGTTGCCAGAGATTTTCTCTGTGTTTTAATTGGTTTTACTTACTTGCTCTGTACACCTGGCAACCAAGTATGCTTTATCAAGTATATCTATGGATTGTTAATAAAAACCACTTTTAATTAAGGTGATGATTTGATTCTTGTGACTGGGCGGTCAGCTACTAGAGACTGCAGCTTGTTTCTCTCTCCTTTTTTCAAGCTCTTTTGGGCAAAAGAGCTGGGGTAAACCTGGGGAAGGAATTCAGGTGTTCCCTCCTATTTTTTAGGGTGAAATCACTTGATGCTGGCAGCTTTTTGGCGGGAAGGGGGGTGGGGGAGGGAGGGGGAAGGGAGGGACAAATCTCAGAGACAGTGCATCTGTGACTATGGGGAATTTTTTTGTAACCAGACCCTGTAGAGACAAGGTATTTAAGGCCCCCACCTTCTGCACTTGGATTGCCAGATTGGCGAACAACCCTGACAACATATAATGAAGGTTAGTGGTTTACTGCTTTTTTCCTTAGAGGACTGACTACCACTGCTAGACTGAGTAAAGAAAGGTAACTGCTGGTCTTCCAGTAAACCACCTGTATAATTCCACACTTCTGGGAGGGGACTAGTCTTAGTGCCAACATCAGCCCCTCTAAAAGCAATAAACATTGCTTCCACACACATGCTCGCCCCATGGAAGTGAATGTTTGAGGCATGGTTATGAAATCTACCATGTCAAATGCATAGTTCCTTCTACATATTCAAAATCTACAACCAAAGGCTCTAAAGAAGCCACCCCTTTCTTTGGGTACTGCCTGCAGAGAGCTCTACTTCCAAAGGATTCAGTAATACTACGTCCAGTATTCTAAAGAGAGAGTCTCCCAGCCTGCCTACTAGTTGAGCCATTTGAGATGGAACATCACAATGTGACTGGAATGTAGCCAAGGATTCTCCCCCTTCCCCCGCCCGCACTTGATTGTGAGGGGATACTGACTGGACCAGAAAAGAAAGGGAAGAAGCACAATGCACTTGTGAAACTGCAAGGCTGGCCCCCCCCATGGTCCTGGACTCATTGCTCAACCAAGAGCTGATAGACCCTCACTTCTTCTCCCAAAAAATTTAGACCCTTTTCTGGTCTTTTGAGACTTCTTTACTTCAGCTGCCCTGTCTTTCTTCCCTATTGTCATAATATGTAAGTCACATTTTCAAGATGCTGCGCGTCTCATTGACTGCCTGTTCTGTGATTAGAAGGAACTTTCCTCCGTTGGACCAAACTGGCAGAAGCCTGGTGTGCCTTTCTGTCTTCTTCAGAGCATTAGAGAGTCACAGTTAAAAAGAGTAGGACTTTAATATAAAGAATTTATAGGAATGCATTTTAGTTTTATGAGAACTTGCAGCCCATGTCCAATGTGGAGAAAGGCTGAAAGGGTCAGCTCCCATTCACTGACGGGTCTTGTGTCTCTGCAAGAAGAGGAGACCTCAAGTCTTCACAGACCAAGTTCCCCCTCTGGGACCCTCTACCCTGTTTGCAGAAAGAGAATAGGAAGTAATTAGATTGTGGAAGCCTGTAACCCTATATGGGACCCAATTAAAGTACTGATATGCGAGGCACGGGATGTGGAAAGAGACTGGAGTTAAATTGGGGGATCAGCTACCAGGACTAAGAATCTGAAGTACCAACACTGAAATGGCTTCTTCAAAGCTGTTAATGAAACCCAAACTCTTCCCCATTTCAACTTCCTGATTATCATTTGAAAGAAGTGTGTGAAAAACGTAAAAAGAAACCTTAAAAATTAAGTCCAGTAAAAAAAGTTAGTCACGTTGTGATGAGGTGTATCTGCCCCACACTAAGGAGCAGAGAGTTGACCTGGCCCAGCTGATTGAAAAGGCCCCACCCCCACAGGCCTGCTGGGCATGCTCACAGGGGAGACAAAAGCCCAGGGAGCCACTCAGTTGGGGCTGACTGCCAGAGGGGAAGGAGTTTCGAGGCAAGTTCCAGAGCAACCCCAACCACAGCCACAACAGCAGCAGTGTCAGCAGCAACATGTTCGGCAGCCACTGCAGCCACAACCTCAGCAGCAGCTGAAGCCTCTGCAACCACAGCTGCAACCTCAGCAGCAGCCATGGCCAGGGAGGCCATCCATGAGAGTCCAACCAGCCAAGCATCTCAGTGAGAGCGAAGCTACACCCTGGGAAGGGCAGCAAGTAACCCAGGGTAGAGAACTGTCCTCCAGGAGCTCAGTGTGTTTCAGTTGGAATCCCCACTGAGCAGGCAGCGGGACCCTCCACTGCCAACAGGGCCCTGGGCTGGGACCCAGTGGAGCAGGAGGGCCCAGGTCTCCCTACCTCCCCACAACAGGCCAGCTTCCTAACAGTTGGGAGGCTTACCTGTGGACTAGGCCTTCAGGTTACATTCACCCTGGTATGGGGTACTTCCATATGGATGGGGCTATCAGGCCCTATTTACCCTGATACAAGAGACTTACCCATGAAGCAGGCCCCTGGGCCACCTTTGTCCAGCGAGAGGGGGCAATGACCCAAACTTGGCACTTGGGGACAGTTGAGGGGGCCTACCCCTCTACACATGTGAAGTTCTTTGTTATGCATATTTAAGTAATGTCAAGAGTACCTAGATCAACTAGACAGACTTGTTGAATGGTGTATACATCTAAGAAGAAAAATAAATGTTCTTCCTCCTGAAAGTTCATCAGCAAATCCTTTAATGTGTTTATCTAAGAAGGGTGTAAAGAATGAATTAGCAGACGAAAGAGACAGTCTCAACCTTCTTAGAAATGTGTCTGTGCAAGTTTCCAAGATTGAATTAGAGGAAGATGGTTCAGCATTTGGAAACACCAGCGCACTGAAAATAAGCCTTATATGCTACTGCATAAATGCTTTGAAAGCGGCAGAGAGGCTACTAACAATTTCTACAACCATTCAGGAAACCCCTCTCTTGCCCTGGTTTCACATTCTCTTATCAACGTTCTGCCTCTGAAAAGGAGACATTGCCCTGCCTGTCTTAGGCCCGATCTACACTACAACTTAGATCAAGAGAAGCCACTTTACATCGACCTAATAACGTATGCATCCACACAATCAGGTCCCTTCCACCAACCTAACACCCCTGTTAATCTTGACTTACCTACTCCACCTCTGCAAGAGGCATCGTATTTAATTCAATGTTAAAGAGTTGACAGAGGCATTAGACAAGTCAGATGAATTGGGTCCCAGGAGGTGTCCCACAATGCTCCACTGTGACTGCTCTGTAGATAACTTTCAACTCTGTTGCACAGCAGCTAGGGACCCAGGTAACAGCCCCGGCCCTGTTAAAGCTTCAGGAACTTTTGAATTGCCATTTCCTGTCTGATGAGTGTAGAGAACTTGCCAACCCAGCTGATCAGGGTGACTCAAGGTCAAAGACGCTCCAGCCTGTGTACTCAGGAAGTAGTGGATCTGATTGGTATGTGGGGAGAAGAATCTGCAGCCATAGCTCCAACCCAATCAAAGAAATATTGTCATCTAAAAAAAGACCATGCGGGTCATCGGGGAAGAAGAGCCATGAGAAAAATCAAAGAACTTTGACAGGCATACCAGAAGACAAGGGAGGCCAACAGTCATTCTGGTCCTGTACCACTGACAAGCTACCTCCCAGTAGTTGAAGTATCAGCCTAGTTCAGGCAACAAGGAGGCAGCAGAAGAGAATGGGAAATAGTGAACAGAGGATCCATTCTTCCCCACAGTTAGGAGCTATTTTCAACCCCAAAATAATCCAGCTGGTCACAGAGCAGCAAGAGTGATGCCAGGGAATTATGTGCATCCTGGTGGCCAATCCAGCTATGCAGAAGCCCCCATCTCCTCCTCCCCTGAAAAGGCTGTCTACGTGCACAATGAAGGCCTGGGAATCCTCCATGGAAATCTTCAGGAAACTTTCATGTAGATACTCTGCATTCCCTTGCAGAAGGTTTCTGTGGAGGGCTACCTTATTCTTTCCCACACCATTCCAGTATTAAATGGCATCATTGCAGAACACATCACAGCAGCATAGGACTAGGTTTCTACCCACATGCTTGCAGCATCTGCACTCTTGCCACCTCCTGTTACCACAGGAGACTAATATCATATAGAGTCACCAGGGAAGACACAGCAAGTTTCCATTACAAGTGCTTCTACTGCAAACAATAGTGCATGTGATCCCGCCCCCCCACTGGATTTTAGCTTCCAGTGCTACCAATCCAGCATCTATCAGAAATTTACTTTTGATTAAAGAAACAGGGAAGTGAAAGTCATGCATCTCTAGGCATCTTACTTCGTGGAAAAGAATAAATGCCTAGACATGAGTTATTTCTACTATCTCTTTGATGACAAAATGTCATAGTGTTGTACATGGTAGTACAGATCTGTCAAAAATGTTTTTCAGCCCCAAAGTCTTTATGTCCACTTTGTCGAGTGACAAAACAAAAATAATTCTCATGTGAACTCTTTTCCTGATACTACCTTTCTGATACATCATGTCTTAAGAAAAAGGAGTATTCCAAAATGCATAAGTGCATGAAAACTGAAGATTGCAATTAATATTTGTGGGCATAATCTAGGTGTGTGCGTATATATATATATATAAAACAAACAAACAAAAAACTTACAGTTGCCTTTGTCTGTGTCAAGTACTCGATCTCCATTTTACTAAGACGTGCATTTGTGTCCTCAAGCAGTTCTTGGATATTTTCTGTGTGTTTCTTCTGAAGATCAAATTTTTCCTTTTCCATTTCTGCCACAGCATTGTGAAGCTGTATTTTTTTTTAAAAAAAATATTACCATGATATTCAGTGATTTATAAAACTGTACAGCTGATTTTTCTGACCTTTAGAATAAAACCTATATAATTACCCCCTTTACTAATATGCGAGCAGGTTTCCTGTATATTTGTTCCAGAACTAAAAAGGAAGGAATCTTCAGAATATACAAACCAAGCAATTTATGCTTAACTTTTACAGAACACTGAAAATATATTTGCAGTTTTTGCCATTAATGTTGTTGATTTTATATTCATTTTAATATTTAATATTGAAATTAAACCAGTTACTAATATATAAACTATCAATTTTCTACTGTACAAATAATTTGTTCTCCACAACTATTTTCCTTCCTCTAACAATAGATCTTAAGTCTATGAGACTGGGGACCCTGGAAACAAAACTATACACTTACCTAAATTAGAGTGTATTATCTGTGACACCCATCTGAGCTAGTACACTGTGTTGCTCAACATAGGACTTTCATTCTAAAACAAAGTTCATCCATTTCTGGGTAAAGAGTTTCAGCACAGATTTGTAGATATATGTAGGAGTTGCTGCCCTCAGCATTACAATACCTAACTTATTTAAGAGCCAAAACCTCATCTTAAAAAGGGCTTCAATGGGATTTAGACTCCTAAGTACCTAAATACATTTTAAAATTTGGGCCTTCAAACCTAAATTGATATACCAGGGCAACTTGGTAATAACTGTATGTCAAACTGGCTAGATCCCACCTGGTTGCACAGCTTTCAGATATGCCTATTTAACTCACAATAATAATGTAAAGAACATGCAATGGCACATAAATGTGGGTAATGACACTGAATCCTTCTGTTAACACTATACTAACAAACAAATATCTTCTTGTCAGACGTCTGAAACACAATGATAATACTGATTTTACGATTTTTATGCTAATTTATGCAGTGATGCAATTCATCAGAATAAATGCGAACAGTGACAATATTAGTCTTCCTTAGAACTGTAAGAATGAAAACTAGAACTGTACATGGGGGTAAGTCTGTGCTGGAAAAAAAAATGACTATTGTTCAACTGCAGAAAACATGGTTGCAGTTAGCATGCTTCAGATTATTTGCAGAAGTACCAAGCCTTACAGACAGAAATATGAAAATGATCACCAAAGTAAAAAAACCTAATGGATAACCATTACACGACAGTCCTTACAGCAGTTACTCAACAATTTTTTATCCAAATGATGCATGGAACTCACATACTGAAAGTTAGTGAAATGATTTTATTGCTGGGTCAGTATTTACTGTTGGGGGGGGAGGGGAACTATATTATATAGCTATATGTGTCTTCTTTATTAAAAATGCACAAAATTAGAGAATACGTGATTACATTTTTAAAAAGTAAACATTACACGAAACAACTTTTTTTAACTCTAAATCACAATGGAAGCAGCCTCTAATTTGTTCTACAATACTACATCTCCAAAATATGTTAAGTCTCCTGTCAACAACTTGTCTCCTCACATAACAAAAAATAGTAATGACGTAAGTTTGCAAAAATCAACATCTATTCAATGGAAAAAAAGCACTCGAGAAGGACAAAATGAAGTAACTTTCATACACGCTATAAAAATATTCTACCTATCCATTTATATTGTACGTATTGTCTTGGAACACTGGACTATCACCTTTTCTTTTCTGTGGGGTAAATGATGCCTTTACACTATTCCTGTAGTTTTAGTGGATTTAAAATTATCATAACACTTTTGTTTGTGTCTTTGTGTACTTTTATCATTGATGATAATGACAGTTTTGGGAATAGTTCTTGCTAGTTAACTGCACATTCAGAGTAAGTATGATGAACTTGGGGTCAAAATACTGTTTTGTAAGAAACAAAACATGAAGCATTTTTGCCTCAGGTTCTCTGCTGTTGGAAAAAACAATGTTTATGATCAAGTCTTCTTCCAAAGCAAGTAGAAAAACTAACAAGGCCTTTGGCTCATAGGTCCAGGTGCCAAGTCATACAATTAAACATCTTCTCTGGGAAGGGAGGTGCCTTGACTTTGAGGCGACCTTTCTCCCTCCCCAGCGGGCTAGCAGCATACTGTCTCAACAGTACTGTGGCAAGGCTGGAGCTGTAGTATGATAAATCAGTCTCAGCATACATTGAGGCTGCCTTAAGCCTAAAAGTAAATAGAACTTTTATTGAACGATGTGTCACTGCATGAATAGCTGTTCAAAAGAGTCATTGTGGATGTGGGCAGCAACAATTTGACAGATAAAAATTTCACATCAGGTAAACTGCATTCAGAAGTATGTGACAGGACACCTTCTTTGTATACCCAGACAAATGGGTTTGTCAAAAGGAAAAAAGACAGGGCTTGTGCATAACCTGCAAAGAAAGACTGGAATTTGCTCACATGTTCTGTAAGACTAGGTGTAGCAATGGTGATACAGACAAATCAAAATGGCAAAACTTTATAGATGTTCAAACTTACAAGATCTACTTTAGATGAATATGTTAAAAAAACTGGCAATGTTACTCTAATAAAAGGATTACAAAAAAAGTCATTTCAGAAGTAGCATATGTCCCTTTTAATTTTCTAAAATTAACCATTAAAGCTGATGAACTATACATTTGATTTTCTCTATATTTCTATTGAATGAAGACTTCAGACTTAAAAGCAAATAAAGTGTTATCCATTACCCTTTTCTCCCAGTCATTGTTCAAAGAATCTGTGCTTTGCTCACACAACTTCTTTAACTCCAAGATCTGCTTTTCCTTAGTCTCTCTGACAATTTGTGACTCACGAACAAGGGTCTGAACTGTCAAAAAATAAAAAATAAAAATAACCAAACCAAGAAATGCCCTCTTCCAAAATTGGCAACAAATGCAATTAGGTAACTCCGGTTTTCCACACCCAATATCACCTTCTGATATTTCTGTGATTTAAAAAAATAAACTGTGTTTGTGTGATAATTTCCTTACAAATGTAACACTGATATTCCATGTCATAAAACTGGATATTTAAATAAACGTAGGATTTTATCTTTCCACTGTGATTTTATTCAATTATAAAATATTTCCTGATGACTTTTTTCTCTGATTGTGAAAATATGAATATACAGAATTATCTAAAATCTGCAGTATGTATAAAAGAAAATTAAGTACCCAAGGAAAATATAAAAACATTCCATCTCTAAATACCTTGCATTAAGATTTATGCACTGCCAAATTTTCTTACGTGTAGCAGAACATCAGAAAAACAATAGCAGATTTGCATGCAATTCTCTAAAAATTTTGAAAAGTGGCTAGGGATGTTGAGTGTCCAACCAAAGCACCTGAAAAGACACTGATTTTCAAAAGAAGCTGGGCATCTACCCTCTGAACATCAGGTCCCGTAAAGGTATGTCACATTGGGTTCCCAAACACTGACACTCAAAATCACTAGTCATTATTCAAAATTCTTAGAATAAAGAATAAACCATAAAGTAGGGCCCGATTAAATGCACTAAATAAAGAAAATGCTTAATTCTCCACCCAGAGATTAAAGTTAACCTTGAACTTGTTACAAAGCTACAAACAGATTATTTTAAATTGGTTTTAGAAATTCAAGTGCCTCTAAACTTTTTAATTCTAACTGAGATTTGAGGAATCAAAGTATTTCTATCAAAATAAATACTATATGTGGTATTTTAGGCCCTTCAAAAAAAAAAAAAAAGTAAACACAAAACCTAACAAGAACATGTAGTCTCTTGAAAAATTCAACATGAAAAACAAAGTGAAAAGAAACTCAAATGAGCATCCTAATCAATGAAAAATGAAGGCCAATCTTCAACCATAAACTTCTACGCACAACTCCTACTGAAATTCAATAGAAGTTGAAGATGTGTACCTAAATAAAATGTGGTCTTTAGTCATTAATGTATAAAGTAACACCACCACACAAAAATAGAAAGCAAAAGAAAAAGCATCACCTTTCTTTTCTAGCTTCCTAATAGTCTCCTCAGCTTCATTCTGTTTAGTTTTGTAGAGGGTCTTCAATACTTCAGTTTCATTATTTTTTCTATCCAAAATCTGTATAAATTCACACTACTTTAACAAGCATGCAATTCAAAAGAAAAATATAACCCACAAGCAAAGAACAATATAACAAATGTAGATACAACACTCTTCCACTGTTATGTATCTATAAAAGAGTAACAGCTGAGAGATGCTTTGGCCTCACAGAAGCAATGAAACGTGTGAAATTATAATTTCCACAGTAACCAACTGCAATTGGTTTTAAATAGAGGATGAATTTAGATAGGAAGCAGACAACAGCCATATGCGGACTTCTTAGCAACAAAGATACTATTTTAATATAAATGTCCGTATTATCAAAGGAAAAAGTGGAGACAGAAAAAATTTTACACTAAAATTGATCTTCACAAGTTATCAAGAGCACAGGTCTTGAACCACTGTCCAGAGTGTTCCCGCTCACAACCAACAACTCACTCACAACCAACAGCTCACTATGGTTTGAACCCTCTCTGGTGTGGGACCCCTTCATCCAGCAGGACCACAGATGTTGCTGGACCAGAGAGCCCGTGGCCCAAAGAGCCCTGGGAGGTCAATGGCATGAAGCCTGGTAGTCAGAAATGGCCAGAGATCTGGGAGCCTGGCAGACCCCAGGGACGCTGGAGCTAGGGCTGGCCTTGGAGGTAGGTGACGGCGCCGGGGCTGGCCACATAGCTGCATGCTGGGGCTAGACACATAGCCCAGTGGCACCAGGGCTGGTTACAGCACCTACTTATGGCATCCCCAAGACCACCCAGCCTAGGTGGTGGACCCTGGGCAGCTGTGTCCAGCCTCCTAAGACGTGGTGGAAGCAGCCCCAGGACTGGCTGTGGAGCTTGGAGGCACCCTAGGGGCAGGGAACCCAGTAACCCAAAGCCCCGATGAAGAGCTGGGCGGGGGGAGGAGTAAGGGTAGGAAGGGAGCCTGGGAGAGCACAGATTCCATCAGCAGAAGGGGGAGAATTGACTTCTCATCCAGCCAACTCCTTCATTCGGGACAGGTCAAGTCCCAAGGGTGCTGGACCAGGGAGGTCCAACCTGTGCTGGCCAACTGTGAAGAGGAGACCACAAAATCTGAAGTTACATCAGAGAGGGTTTTCCTGACTGAAGGAGCACACTGAACTCTGACTGGTCCAGGGTTTCTATTTAAACTTACAGAGAAGCACATTACTACTCTAGACTCTTATCTGATTGCTGAACCCTGCTTTCCAATTTTGCTCTGGGTTCCTGTTCCTGCTATCCTCTCCTCTTCCTGATTCTTGTCCCCAGTCTCTGAATCTGGATCTGACACTTGGTTTGACATTCCAGCTCCAGCTCTGATCTTTGGCTCTCTGACTCTGCCTACAATCTTTATCTTGATGTCCAATTCTAACTCTGGCTCCAACCCTTGGGTTGATTTCCCAAGTATAACACTACTGCTCCAGCTACTGGACCAGCATATTTGTCTTTGTTTCAACATACTGTTGGAAGAGGAGGAGACTAAGCCGGGCTGGGTGCAGTGGGGGGCAAGGGGAAGAGGAGGCCAGGACAGTGAGAGGTCTGGCCAAGAGATGGGAGTTATAGACAGGGGAGAGGTCCAGGCTGTGGGGTAGAAGGCTGTGGGCCAGGAGAGGAGGTGGCTGTGGGCCACCTTCCGGCTTCTCCCTGGGGCTCAGGCTAGGGCTGGGGCACTGTGCTGGCTTCTCCTTGGGGCTGGGGCAGGAAGAGCTGTGCAGGGCAGCTGGGCTACACTGGCGTAGGGGGGAGGGCAGGCCATCTGCTGGCTTCTCTCTGGGGCTGTACTGGGGTCCTTTCCTTTCCATTTAATGCAAAATAACTGTATTCCATGCACATCCCATTTTCCTGGCACAACCAAATCCTGACTTTACTTAAAATTATAAGACTGGGTGGGCAAAAGGGTCTCCGCTGGCCAGATCCAGCCCGCCAAGTGGACTGATCTGGCCCGTGGAGACCCTGCCACTCCCCTGCCCCCAGACCCAATGAGGGCCTGGGGGTAAGGGAAGCTCAAGAAGTTTCCTCTGCCCTGCCAGGAGCAAGTAGCACTTTGAAGTGCCGTGCACTCCTGGCAGGGTGGGAGAAGACTTCACATGCTCCCCGCCCCCAAGCGCTGATTGGCCTGGGGACGGGAGGAGCATGCAAAGTTTCCTCCGCCCTACCCCCTCACGCTCCTCACAAGGTGGGAGGAGGCTTCGCATGTTCCCCCACCCCCAGGCCAATCAGAGCTTGGGGGCAGGAGAGCTCATAAAGCTTCCTCCACCCTGCACTGAATGCATGGCACTTTGAAGTGCCATGCACTTCTCGCAGGGTGGGGGTAGGGAGGAGGAAACTTTGTGTGCTCCTTCGGCCCCCAGACCAATCAGCGCATGGGGGCGAGGGAGCGCATGATGTCTCCTCCCGCCCTCCCAGCAGCACACAGCACTTCAAAGTGCTACTTGCTCCTGGCAGGGCAGAGGAAACTTTGTGCGCTTCCCCCACCCCCAGGCTCCGATTGGTCTGAAGGTGGGGGGAAACGCTTGACGTCTCTTCCTGACCTGCCAGGGGCATTGGTGCTTAGTGGGAAGGAACAGGCAAAGGGGCTCTCCCAGCCCCAGACCAATCATGGCCTGTGGGTAGGGAAGCCCGGAAGCATCCTGGCCCCGCCCTTCTACTTTAAAACCTTCAAAAAATGAGGTTTACAGGATCCTTTGAAAAAGCCTTCCCTTTTCGAAAGAACCGCATCTAGACTGCGGTTTTACTTTCGAACTAGTGCTTTTTTGAAAGAGCACCATTACACTATTATGCAAATGAAGCACAGGAAATTCAAATCCCGGCTTCATTTGCAATTTCAAAGTGCCTAATTTAGAACCCTCTGTCGAAAGAGGGATGTGATCTAGATGTACGCATAGAAACACACTGATGCACCAACTCTCTAAAATATATAGTAGATACTATATTTCATTGTGCTAATAGTCCACAAATACATTTAATAAAATTATTTTACTTTTTGTCCTTTCTCTCACTCTTATTTTAATTACCATAAGCAATACAAATATCTGATTTTTCATGATATGATTTGTCAAAACAATTATCTGCTTCACTGCACTTTTCTTATAACAGCAAAAGACAATCTTATATTTGAATCTCTAAAAATACAAATAGCTCCATATTTATAAAATATGCTTACCATTGAAATTGTACAGATGCTATTTTAGTGAATATTATTAACTGAAAGCTCAACTTAACATTTGTGTCTAAGTTGATGTTAAAACATTTTATGGTAATTCTAAAATCTCTCATCAAGCAGAATGTTGCCACTCCAAAATAGAATGTTACTCTTACCTATATTAAATGGTCTACGTGGTTAAAGAATTAATGCAACACTATTTAACTTTTTCTAGAACATACTCAACATGATAAAGCAACTTCAAAAGATGGAATCTTGACAGTTGTTTGAAAAAGACAACCAAGGAGATGAGAAAGCATCTCAACTATTTCTTATTCTTACAAAGCTGTTTCTTTTAAACTCTCATCTTCACTAGTCTGTTACACTTACAAGCTCTGAGAACAGATGAGTCAAATATGCACCTGACCAAATATTAACATCCTTTATGGGAGTCTTTGATGTGTCACAGTGTTGTGTCAACTGACTTCCTCCAAGTCTGTGACTCAGTTTTGAAAAACAAAACAGACACTCTGTAACAGTAAACCTAAATTAGAATAAGGGATCATGAATCTCATCCTGTGAGATACTGAGCACTTAACTCCCTTTAACTCCACGGGAATTAAGGGTGATCAGCACCTTGGAAGAAGCACTTAGTAAACCAGAGGATCTGATTAGGTGTAAAAAAGCTTAATATAAAGAATATATGTGGTGAAAGCCATTTTTATAATTTCCAAAGCGATGCTTTGCAAAAAAGTCAAAAGAAATTCTACTTAGCTCCAGTAAACATTATTAGGTGTCATTTTATTACTGAATCAAAAGTAAAATAAAAGCTTGATAAACTAAGTTAAGCTCAATTGTAAGTATACAACAGTACGCAATTCTATTAAAGAGCCTACTTTTTCAAGCAGTATCAAAAATAAAGTAGCAAAAGCTACTACTAATACCATGCTGATATGAAAATGTATTTGGTATACTCACTTAAACCAAGGAAAAAGAAAACGTTTGAGTGACACTGACGTTAAAACTAATAAAATCCAAGGAATACAAAGTTACAAACACAGTGCAAGAGTTAAAGCTGGTGTGAAGAAAAGTTGTCAGATCTCTGTTTAAAATCACAAGTTTAAAATTTCACTGTCAGATGAAGCCAGAGAAGTTGTTGGGTTGTGAAGCAAAAAACTGTCTTGAAACTCTCATATATGCAAAATCATAACATAGCATATTAAATAACTTTTCACAGAGACATTTTCCCTTTCCAAATTCATACCAGTATTGCAGATCCTCCTCTCATGTCAATTTTTGCAAACTGAAGCAAACAACAAAATCTTATTTTTAAAGGAAAATGAATATTAATCTGAAAAAGCTAAAAAAAATTAAAAGCAGCTCTTCATTATTTATAAGTTCATATTCTATATTATACAGATTCATGCACTGTTAGGAGGTGAGTAACTGGTTAATTATGTAGTCGATAAACATTTTATCGACTACATGATTACTCAATAAGGGAAAGTGCTCAGTCCCAACTCACACTGGGTCCAGGAGCTACTCCCGCTGCAGCTCTGCGGTTTAAATGTAGAGGCTGAACTTCCCAAATCCAGGACTCTCTCTGGTCTGGCAACATTCATGGTCCAGAAGGACCACGGATTTTGCTGGACCAAAGAGCTCCAGAGATGGGAGCAACGCATGGGATAGGGAGACCTTTCTGGGCCGGGTGACATCGGGGAAACCCCACCCCGGCCAGGAACCCCCAGCATCACCTGATCCAGGCAGCAGCCAGGCAGTCCTTGGCATTAGTGAAGCCAGGAGACCTGAAGTCTGGTCCTATCCAGGAAACCCCCAGTTGCAGTGGAGCAGTCAGCAGCTGGGCGGCTCTGGCCAGCGATCCTGGCAAATCCCTAGTGGCAGCAGGGCTAGGATGACCAGGAAGCCTCTGCTGGGGAACCCCCTGGCTGAAGCAGAGGCAGGCGGACAGAATCCCCAGCAGAAGTGGGGCCAGCCCTAGCAGCTGGGCACCCCGGCTGGGGAACCCTCAGCAGCAGTAGGTTCAGTGGTGGCCAGGTGGCCCCAGGCAGGAACAACCTGCAGCAGCAGTGCCAGCAAGTGGGAGGAGCTCAAGAGCTGGGTAGCCAGGAGGGGAGCACTGACCTCCCGGGCCTGGCCAATTCCCTGGTCCGGGACAGCTCTGGTTCCGAGGGTGTGGAAGAGGGAGGTCCAACCTGTAATAGAAGCTCAGCGTGCAGACAGCCTGCAGCCTGCGTACTACTACATTAAAACTGCAGAGGTGCAGCAAGGGTAGGTCCCGGTCCCAGCCCCGGCCCGACTGAGACCCGCTCATGGACAGGGCCTGCTTGGACCCACCGCGGGCAGAGGCTGCTTTGAGGTAGCCTCCCCTTCCGCACTGCTGCCTCTGAGAGACAGAAGTAGGAGAAGGGGGCAGGCAGCACTACCAGTCAACTCCTAGTTCCCCTCCCCTTAGCTGCCTGTGATACAGAGAATGGGAGGGAGGGGAATGCAAGTAGTCAACTATTCACTTAAATCCTGAAAGCACTGTATACCCCTCAGAAGGAATGTCCAAAGATTTCTTACCTTCTGAACATCTGCATCATGTTTCTGCTGTAATTTAAGCTTCTCTTCATGAAATTTAGCTTCCATTATTTTTGTTTTCATCTCCAGCTTTAGAAGAAAAAGTATCACATAGCAATTAACTCACTTTAACAATAAAATTATATTCAGGTCTTTCAATGATTGTTTACTTTCTATAATTACAAAACCAGTCTTTTGCTTGGGGAGGTACTAAGGAGGCATGGTTGTTACTCAATAAATCATACAAAAAAAATCCAGGTACAGCTTTTGAAATATTTTCATACCATATATTTCATACAAATGGTAACTGTTTCAAATGTACCCAGTGTTTAAAAAATTATGGGAGACTCCAGTTGGTGAAAGAAACAACAACTACTGTCCAAAGAGCTAAAATTATAGCTTCTTCCAGAATGATCAATCCTATAACCTCCTCTCTCCATAAGGGACCATATTAGGCTGAGGCTTAGGTGGCAAAGGCTGACCAGCAGAATGTTCTCTACCACACTGTTTCTGCCAACAAAACCCAGACCAACATTTATGCTGGTCTAACAGATGACCAGCTGGCACCACCCGCCTCAGCCAGCTGAATACATGGTCCCAAACACCTTTCCTACACCTTCACACCTGGGCAGCTTAGCTGCACCCACAGATCTAGCCCCTTGGCTGTGTCTACATTGGCATGATTTTGCACAAAAGCAGCCGCTTTTGCGCAAAAACATGCTGCCTGTCTACACTGGCGGGGAGTTCTTGTGCAAGAACACTGACATTCTAATGTGTGAAATCAGTGCTTCTTGCACAAGAACTATGATGCTCCCACTCAGGAATAAGCCCTCTTGTGCAACTGTTCTTGCGCAAGAGGCCAGTGTAGACAGGCAACATGAATTTCTTGCGCAAGAAAGCCCTATGGCTAAAATGGCCATCGGAGCTTTCTTGCCCAAGAGAGCATCTACACTGGCATGGATGCTTCTGCGCAAAAGCACATCTCTTGCACAAAAGCACATGCCAGTGTAGACGCTCTCTTGCGCAAATACTTTAACGCAAAAACTCTTGCATTAAAAGTATTTGCGCAAAATCTTGCCAATGTAGACGTAGCCCTCATGTTTAACTAAGACATGATCTTAACCATTTAGATGATGGCATAGACAGTACGATTATTAAGTTGATATCAAGATGGGAGGGGTTTCAAGTGCTTTGGAGGATAAGGTCAAAACTCCAGATTATCTGTACAAACTAGAGAAACGGTCTGAGGTAAACAGGATGAAGTTTAATAAGGACAAATGCAAAGTGCTCCACTTAGGAAGGAACAATCCGTTTCACACATACAGAATGAGAAGTGCTTGTCTAGGAAGGAGTATTGCTGAATGGGATTTAGGTGTCATAGTTAAGCATGAGTCAACAGTATAACACCGTTGGGGGAAAAAAAGAAGCAAATGTGATTCTGGGATGCATTAATAGGAGTGTTGTGAGCAAGACACGAAAAGTCATTCTTCCACTCTACTGTGTGCTAATTAGGCCTCAGTTGGAGTTCTGTGTCCAGTTCTGGGCACCACATTTCAAGAAAGATGTGGAGAAACTGGAGAAGGTCCAGAGAAGAGCAACAAAAATGATTAAAGGTCTGGAAAACATCACATATGAGGGAACACTGAAAGAATTGGGATTGTTAAGTTTAGAAAATAGAAGACTAAGAGGGAACATGATAGCAGCTTTCAAGTATCTAAAAGGGTGGTAACAAGGAGGAGGGAAAAAAACTGTTCTCCTTAGCCTCTGAGAATAGGGGTACATCTAGACTACATGCCTCTGTCGCCAGAGGCATGTAGATTAGGCTACCAGACATAGGAAAATGAAGCGGCGATTTAAATAATCGCCGCTTCATTGAAATTTACATGGCTGCCGCGCTGAGCCGACAAACAGCTGATCAGCTGTTTGTCGGCTCAGCGCTGTAGTCTGGACGCGCGGGTGTCGACATCAAAGGCATTTGTCGAACACCCAGGTATATCTCATCCCAGGAGGCATACCTGGGTGGTCGACAAATGCCTTTGATGTCGACACCCACGCGTCCAGACTACAGCGCTGAGCCGACAAACAGCTAATCAGCTGTTTGTCGGCTCAGCGCGGCAGCCATGTAAATTTAAATGAAGCGGCGATTATTTAAATGAAGCGGCGATTATTTAAATCGCCGCTTCATTTTCCTATGTCTGGTAGCCTAATCTACATGCCTCTGGCGACAGAGGCATGTAGTCTAGACATACCCTTAGACAAGAAGCAAGGGAGGTTTAAGTTGGACATTAGGAAAAATTTCCTGTCAGGGTGGCTAACAACTGGAAAAAATTGCCTAACGATGTTGTGGAATCTCTATCACTGGAGATATTTAAGAGCAGGTTGAATAGACATCTATGAGGGATTATCTAGACAGTGTTTGGTCCTGCTGTGAGGTCAGGGGACTGGACTCAATGACCTATAGAGGTCCCTTCTAGTTCTAGGATTCTATAATGGATAAACTGTTTTATGTCAAAGAGTATGACTGATATTCCAACACTAGCACTGCGAGAACGGAATTGGGTCAGGTGGACCCAATTATCTAATTAGGCTTCAAACAGAAGAGATTATGGAAAAATGCAACCAATTAGGAACAGGCAATGATTAAAAAAAGCTAAGAATCTGGCTACAGAAAGGGGAAACTGTTGAGAAAAGGCAGTCACTCCCTGGGGAAAGGGTTCTTGGAACTGGTACGTCCAGACAGAGAAGGGAAACTACAGTGTTGTAGTCCAGGAACTGTGCAGAGAGAGGAAGCCCAGAACTGTGGAGCTGAGGGTCCCTAGACTGGAACCTAGAATAGAGGGCAGGCTCAAGTTCCCCTACCAGCCACTGAGGAAGTGAGAGTGGAGCAATGAAAGGAGAATAGAGTAACCTAGCAAAAGGGCTAAGTAACAAAGAGGATACTACAGGTTGTGTAGCAAAAAGAGCTGCAGATCACTTGTTATGCCCTTCTAGCATAACTCTGAACTTTGGACTACTACTCTCTGGGAATGGTTACCCAGTGTGATGGGTCTGGGCTATGTCCTTGGGTCTTGCACTTCCTGGCGGGGTTCTTTTGTGCATCAGAGGCTCGCAGTGTCCCTACCACTACTGAAAAGGCAAGGGTACTCCTTTCCAATAGCCCTTTTCAACATTGTCCAGTCAGGAGTTTGAGGTCAGCCCCTCCAATAGTCCAGGATCCTTTTATTCCTTGCTGGCTGCCCACCAGCCAGGGGGAGGTTAGGGGGGAAACCCAATCCCACCCACTTGCTCTGGGTTGCGGCCCAGGGCCCTATATGGTAGCCTTGAATGGGGCTGTAAAAACTGTCCCTTACCCCACTGAATAGCAACCCTTCCCTTGGCCACTTCCCCAACCACTCCCTGGATACCTCCTCCCTGGCATCTTGGAACAGGCCCCTTTAGCTTGCTGCATGCAGGGCTTCCCTTCACTCAGCCTCTCCTCTGGTCCATCCCTTTTCTCCTTTGCCCTGATGAGGGAAGGGTTTTATTGTGTGCCCACAGGCTTTAACTGGTGGCAGGTGTCCTAATTTGGCTTCACTCTAGGCTGACACCAGATGGGCTTCAGGTACCTGCCTGACCTAATGGCTGAGCAGCAGTCTCTGGCTGCTTATTCAGGGAACATAAACCCACATACCCAACTCCCTGTACACCTGCCCTCCACCAGGCTTCTGCAACCCCCTGCATTCAGGCTGCCACACCAGTTAAGCACTCACTTGATAGTAGTTCCAAGTAGATTCTATTTCCCTAGTTTGTTAATGAGAAAGTGTTGAGTATCAAATGCCTTACTAAAGTCTAGATATACCACATCTACCACTTTCCTGTCAATCGTAAGACTTGATACCCTGTTTGACACTAATGGTTCTTGAAAAATCCATGCTATTACTTACCACCTTATTATAGTCCAGAGGCTTGCAAACTGATTCTTTAATTCTTGACTCCATTATCTTTCTTAGAAAGAAGCTGACTGACCTGTAATTCCCTGGGTTATCCTTACTTCCTTTATTACAGATGGGTACTATGCAAGAGCCCTTTCTGGCCTTAGACTTTATGAATTCATGACGATTTCATCTTCATTGCACCCATGTGAAGAAAAATCTGAGACAGAGGCATTGATAGAGCATTGATCCCACTAAGGTTGGGCTAAGCACGTGAGCCAGTTTGGAGCAAAGGAAGGGGCTTTCCCCTAAATTTCAGATGGGTTCTTAACTATCTACTTAAAGAAGGAAGTATCTCTGAAATTAAAAATGTGTTTAAATAAGTCAAGTTAACTGCACCTTTTATTTACTAGTATTATTCTCCCATTACTAACCTAAACTTAACTATATTTCTGTGCCAGCTATTCTCATCTATCAGCAGTTTCTGTCTTAAATTGTGTTATACTTTATAGGTCTAATATATATTGCAAACACAAAATATTCTACAAACAATGTCATGGCAATCCTTTCATGTGTTTCAGAAAGAAAGCAGATGAAAACAATTTAGACCTCAGCACATTCATCTTCATCAGGAAAGCAATTGTTGGCTTATGTACTGATGTACATGTTCACAAACAGCTTACATATGGATTCATGTCCTTATTCCTAATTATGAGATAGCTCAGAACAGAAAATGCGTGATGTACTATCCGTAAGATAGAAAAACTTAATTTTTGAGTTTATATTTATCCACAGCAGAAAAGTTTGCAATGAAGTGTGAAATTTAGCCATTGCCATAGCCTGAGTATCATTCCTATGAGTTTCTGTCATTGTTTATTCTCTGCACAGAGACTATGAAGCAATTAAACCCTAAGGCCATGTAAACATTACTGATGTCAAACATCTGTGCTGCCCGTTATTTAAAGCCATGGAGGGTGATACCAACAGAACAGCTTTTTGAGTGCCTAGTCAGACTTTCCTTTCTTCCTATTTTCAAAAACTCAACAACAATTACGTCATCATACCACTATAAAGCATTTTTAGAAATGTAGCTTTGTGTAAGCTCGAAAGCTGGTCTCTGTCACCAACAGAAGTTGGTCCAATAAAAAATAAAACTCTTGTGTCCACCCTGTGTCTCCATTTTCAGAAAGGCAATTTCAGAAATCTTTAGTGATGCAGATCATAATTGAAACCTCTTAATGGCCATCCTATTACTGATATAAATATCAATTATTTAGGTTCTTACTTGTCACAAATTCCAGCATTAAGCCTGCCACTACTTTTATATGAATTTGCAGGAGTAGTACAATCTGTTTGATCTGTTTAATTATCTGATATCTAAACATATCACCATACAGATGAGCTACGTTATTTTGAGCCTGGAGCTGAGAGATACTTTGACTCCTATTGCTCACTGTTTGCATCTTTTCACTGGACTAATCACCTTCAGGCCATAGTAGCATCTTGAAGGTTTAATGTATATCAGTATTTTTGGGGTATTTGCCAAAACGCTGTTTCTTGCCAGCTTTTTTTCAGTGTGTGGGGCAACGGGAGGGGAGAAGGGTTGACTGTAAATTTTAACTTGAAGGTTAGAAGAAATAAAGGGCTTTTTTAAAATCTCAACATAAAATTTTCAACACCTGCACAGCACTAAGGGTATATCTAGACTATAAGCCTCTTTCGAAAGAGAGCATCCAGACTGCAACCTCTTCTTTCAAAAAAGTGAGCCGCTTTTTCGAAAGAGAGCACCCAGGCAGTCTGGATGCTCTCTTTCGAAAAAACCCTGTTTGCATACAAGAATGCCTTTTTTCGAAAGTGCTCTTTCGAAAAAAGGCGTTCTTCCTCGTGAAATGAGTACCACCGTCGAAAGAAAAGCCACGTTCTTTCAATTTAATTTTGAAAGAACGCGGCTGTAGTCTAGACGCAGGTGAAAAGGCTACTTTTTTCGAAAAAACTCTGCAGTCTAGACACAGCCCAAGGCAAAAAAGAATTATGAATCCACGATTAGTAATTCTATAAAATCAAACTTAATCTTCATTCTTTACATGTAATTTGTAAACTTCCTTTCGAATGCCATCATTGAACTCATAATACATGGGACTAAGTAATAATAAACAAAAATTCTTTGCATACATACTCTTTTCATCAGGATAATTCAAATGCTAAATCATTATAGAAGCATGGCACTGCCCTTGCTTCTCTTGAGCAACAGATTCTTTCTTTTAGAGAATCTTTTAAAGTTATATCTGACAGGAAGTCTATTATTTATTGCTAGAAGATTTATCTGGTGTTGCTCTGGTCCTTAATTCAATTAATTATTATTTTTCTTCATTTAACTCATTGCTCTGGAGGGGGGCTGGGGATGAGGGGTTCAGTATGTAGGATGCCATGGGAAAGGACGACTAACTCAGAAGCTTCAGGACACGTGAGAAGCACTTTCTCCTTGGCCACTGCAGCTACAGCTGGCACAGCCAAGGAGAGGTGCATGTCTCCCAGGGCTGTGAAAAGTCCAGGTTGTTCTGCCCCCTGTGCTCCCCAAATAGAGTGAGGAATGCAGCAAACTGTGTTCTTTCCCCGGATTCCCCATACAAATTGAGAGGGTGGACTGGAGAGCAAGAGGAAGAGAGAGAGATAGGAGGAGGAGAGGGGCTCAGGGCCAGGGCAGTCCCAGATGGGAGGTGCACCCCCAACAAGCCTCTTTCACCTACCTGATGATTCAGTCTTTGTTCTGTATGATTTTATGCATCTCAGTACAATTGAAGGGGAAGGAACTGCAGCCTTTCCATCCTCCCTACAGGGCACTTGGGGGGCGGGGGGGAAGGGAGGGAGGAGAGAAGCTCAAGACTGGGGAAGTCCCATATAGGGGGGGAGAGTGCCTCCAGCCAGCCCCTTTTACTTGGCTGGTGATTCAGTCTCTTTCCTGTTTTGTTTTTTGTTTGTTTGGTTTTGTGTGTGTGTTTTTTGAGAAGCAATCCCATTCCAGGCACATCCTGTTTTCTTGGCACAACCAAACCCTTACGTTGGCTTAAGTTATGATAAGAAGTTGCATTCTATGGGTACGTGGTCTTAGCTCTTTAGGGGGAGTTCATGAACAAACTGATAGATGCACAGCCAGACAGACTCACATATAGAACGAGAGACAAACAAACTCTCTCAAATATATAGTAGGTTAGACACTACTTTTACACATATAGTCTGCATGAATTGATGACTGTGTATTACACACATATATGGCAATATCTGTTGAAACATTAACTGATATTAGTAATAAAAGGTCAAATTTTCTCTGCAACAAATTATCAAGTATATTTAATATATACTATCTAAAATATATCATATACCTAAACTACTGCTGCCTACTCTGGAACACTTACGCATTTTCAATGGTTTTTTTGGTTTGTTTAATTTTATACAGGTTGCATGTCCCTGAACAGGGACTCTCTCGTCCAGCAACATCCTTGGTCCAGCAGGACCACAGATGTTGCTGACTGAGAAAGTCCCAGGGCAGGAGGGCCAGCAGCTGAGCACGCCCCCAAAAAGCAAGGCTGGTGATAGCCATAGTCAAGACCTCAGCAGACCAGTGGCAGTCATAGTAGTGGTTGTGTTGTGGTAACCCGAGCGGGACTGCATGCCGGGCCAACAGTGGGGACAGAGCCGTGGCAGCCTGGCTTGCAGTAAGGCTGGGCCACAGCAGCCCAGCAAGGGAAGGCTGTTTGAGGCCATAACAGGTCGGCAGCCCAATTGGCAGAGGGACCAAGATGGCAAGCTACCATGCCAGCAGTGGGGCTGGAGCAGCAGCTAAGGCAGCGGGGCAAGGGCAGCTGTGTTCCCCAGCCAGCAGCAGGGCAAAAGGAGCTGGCAACAGGGATGGGCAGCAGGCTGAGGGGGTTAGAGGCAGGGGACCTTCCCTGCTCCAGCAAAATCCCTCATCCAGGACAGCTCAAGTCCCAAAGATGCCAGACCAGTGAGTTCCAACCTGTATTTATAAAAAAGTTTGTAACCCACAGCCTTATTTTTCAACAATGACAATAAGTAAGGATTATTATCCCTTTTTAATCCCAAAAAATTAACTGAGAAAGGATAGAAGGTCGAAGGTCACATAGAAAGCAATTGCAAAAAGTAAACAGGCACAAAACCTTTATTTATAATGGTTTATTTATCTGTAAGTTTATACAATTAGAGCACAGTTTATTCACGCATGAATTTCTCCTAAATTCTTTGTACTGAACTGTTGACATTCCAGCATATAGTTATCCTCTCTGCTTCCACAGCTATACTCTTATAAAATACCCTAGCAGACTTACCTGGGCATTGCCTGGGTCCTTCAGGGCAGGGCAGCTGAGAGACAGAGACAGAGACAGAGAGTGTGTGTGTGTGTGTGTGTGCGCGCGTGTGTGTGTCAGGACAGGGCCTTGGGGATGCGGGGGGGTTGCAAGAGTGAGCATTGGGAGTGAGGAGCGGCTCAGGGCAAGGAGCCCCAGAGTCAACATGGGGCTTTTCTCTCCCTTCCCTGCTTCCCTCCTCCCCCGGCTGCCAGGGACATTTTCTCTTCCCTTCAGCCCTTCCCAGCCACCAAGGGCGATTTTTCCCCCCGGCAACTCCCTTCATGGCATGGCTCTCCCCAGTGAACACTCTGCAGGGTAGCTCTCCCCTGCAGGCTCACTGCCCTCAGTGACCACTCTCATACACAGGGCTCGACAAATAATGCAATCTGCTTGCCCGTGGAGAGTAGACAGCAACCCGGAAGATCGCCGGACAGTGCAGCTGGCAAGCAGGGCTCGCTGCGGTTCAGCGAGCCATGTTACACATCCCTCCAAACAGCAGCACTCCCCTTTGCATGTTACGGAAAACAGTTCTTTTCCTAGAGTTTCCAGGAGAACTGGCATAAGCAAACCCTGACCTTGCCTTAAGTTAGGAGACAAGAAAGCAGCATAAAAAACGTGATGATCCTAGCAGCTCTTACAATTGAAGAGGCGTCTCACAGACAGATACACACACAGACGCACTCTAAAATATATACAGAGATGAGAATAGCAGAACAAAGCTCATTTCCAAATTAACTACGTATCCTCTCTCATAACCCAGTATATATGTCTGTTAGAGAGAGAGAGAGAGAGAGAGTCTATATATATATATATATATATATATATATATATATATATATATATATATATAAAAATAAAAGTAATGACTTGCAAAGAAGGAGATGGATAGATCAAGAAAGCCAAAGCTAAGAAAATCCTTTTTTACTGGGAAGAAACGATTTTGTAGGGCAATAGTGACACTTAACCCTAAAGGGATTTCAAGCAGAAAATACATATTAGTGGTCTTCATGGGGAAAAAAAGAGAGAGGCAGACAGGGATTATTGGGTGTGACATGCATTTCTTTCCCCGTTTAACAAAATACCTTCTTTTCAGACATCACCGACTGTATTTTTTCCAACAGAAATAAAAGACCAGAAACACCCTAAAGCCTAAAAGAGGCAAGACACATTAACAGAAAAATGCCCAGCAACTCAAAGAACTGCTGTGAAAGTGTGACTCTCGTATGTCAGGAACAAAATCTCAACCATGACCACTTAGCTTAAAGTGCAGTGGAGCTGACTTCTCTGCAACTCCAGCATGGCTCTCAGGGTGCTTTGTACATAAGAGCTGACTGATCTTTAGGCCTTAAGCAAAAAAGCTGCTCTCTTCAAGAGCTGTAAGAAGTCCACAGCCTGTGTCCTTTGCCTGAGCTATTTAGGATAAAGCTGTCTGAAGGATAACAGGAGAAAAAAATCTCAAGATTTAAAGAGAGGGGCTGTTTCACTGTCAATGATTTTACATATGGTATCTCATCTCAAAATTCCTGGGAGGTTAAAAACTTCAGTATGTCAAAGCTATACCAGCAGAGGAATGAATTACAACAGTAAAGCTTACATTGCCATACCAAACTACTCTGCAAATAATTTATTAAAAACAAGATGAAGGTTTCCTTGCCAAAGATGATACTCTGGTGAAAATTCAGATTTCCTTCACAGCTAAAGACTTCAGGAGAACTACTTGACTTTGTGTAACAGGATGATCAAGCCTAATCATAATGTATCCTTTCCTCCTGGGCTCTCAAAAGTATCTAACCACTAACCAAGTGGTGCACATCTCAAACATTTGCCTCATTCCATTTGATGAATCTGGGTTTCTATGTAAACAAACAAGCAGTCTGTAAAGTTGGCATATGGATTGTTTTTGTTATATGCAAATTACTTTTTTCTCTGTGTCAAGGGTCCATTGCCTCTCAACTGCTCTATTTAAAATTTCCAAAAACAATTCTTCCAGGGAGCACAGATATTGCTCTTTGTCTATGATCTACATGTCTTAAACTTATAAAACTATCAGATTTTCAAACACATTCTACAAATTAAAGGAAGTCATAAATAATATTCTTCCCAATGGAACATAATGCAAAATAAAAGTTGCTTTTCCATCTGGAATTTGGATTAACATAGGGCATTTTCTTGATGTTTTTCAAATTATATCAGAAGTATCGGTACATTTTTAAAAAAAACGCTACACATTATTTCATTTACTTACAGAATTCAAATTGTACTATAATATTAGACAGGTATAGGACAACTCAAAATTCATAAAGTTAAGCGTGTGTCAGTTTTTGCAAGACTGGTGCCTTATCTCAACAAAAATAAAACTGTAAGTAGAGAATTTTAAGTATATTCAAAAAATCACAATAAAAGAGCTAATTGGTATGCAACTTCTTTTGTATAATTGCATTTTAATAATCTATAGTTTTCACCAGGAAATTAAAATAAGACAATTAAAATTCCACTAGGCAAATCTTGGAAAGTATACAATTTTTTTTTTTTAATTCACAAACTAAGGGCCTCAGATATTTACTGTTTATATGGCGGTATATGGATTTTTTTCATGTTTATCATTTTTGCAAAGGACATGTTTATACTACAATGTGGTAGTCATTCAAATTATGAATTAACAGGACATTTTTTTTAAATGCCCCAAAATAAAAATGTTTGCTCTAAAGTTAATGTTTTCTATCTCCCAATTATTTTCCCAGCAAGAAATAGACCTACTATATTTCTCAGAATCCTTTATGCATTGGTTTGAACACAGATTTAACATCTTTTTGTACTTAAACATTTAGAAGCACTGTCACTTCATAATTTACACAGAGATCTGTTTTGTGTCTTTAAAAAAGAAAATGACATCTAAAATTTTTGTTTTTATTTTTAATATTGTCATGGATTTCAACTTTAAGGGAAAATAATTTTAAGTGAATTTTAAGTTTTGTTTCTGATCAATTTTAGTTATTTACAGTAATGATATACACACATATCTATTAAAGGAATAATCCCATTGAAATGTATTTTAATACAACACACAATATTAAATATTTTAAGGAATTCTTAAATTCTGCAGTGGAAAAAAATTCTGTAACTTTATTTATCATTACAACTGCCCCACCCTCTTACACGTTAGGAACATTCTCTGCCACTTGTAGCTACGACACTTGAGGATCAATACTGTAAGTTCCAAAAAGCCTGAAACTTTTAACAATTGTCAAAGTTCACATACAATGGCAACTCTCTATTATAAACAGGAAAAAACTGAGCTCTAAAATACAACAAATTCCATTCATTGTACTGCAAGGTTCCAATCCCGAAAGTTGATTCTTGCAAGTGGAATCTTGTGCCTACATAGAATTTTACTAGCTTCAAAGGGTGACAGAGAAAAATCTATCCAGACTGCAGGATCAGGGCATAAGTGAAAAGTTTAAATTGGACTCAATTCTGCAAAACACTGAGCTTCCTACTGAAATGAGTGGCATGTGTGCTGCTCAGCACCCTGGCAGGATCAAAACCATAGTGAGTTGAGGAACTAAGAGAAAGATCCCAATGCCTATATCAAGTTATTTTCCAGTTCATCTGCCACCCTAAACACCAGTTGAGCAACAGAAATCCCAGTAACTTCTCTATGTAGCTGAAATTTAAAACTAAATTGTGATAACCCAGATTCTATGCACCAAATATATGCACAAATGAAACCCACAAATTTGCTTTTTGTTTACAAATATGATTCACTATTTTCTAATGTACACTCCATCCAATCTCTGTGTCCAATTCTATTTATCTCAGTATTTACTAAAATAAACTATTGTCACTACATTCATGTTTCACACATTTACCACATTTAGACCATTATGTTTATTACAGGAAAATTATATTGCATATGGAAAGTAGGTGTTTTTTAAAAAGCTATCTTGAGGTCTAACAGATTAGTAATGCTGCTAGAGATTAAGTCCCAGCTGCCTGACAACCATCTGGTCATTCTACTGGTTAAAACACTGGTCTTAATTGCTAACTCACCTCTTTGATGTTTCTCAGTGTCTCCAGTGCACATGTGCAATAATTAAAGACATACATCACTTATGGGGCACATACAGCATTGTTAAGAAATATATTAACAGCAGTATCAATACTGGTAAATTCTAAAAATTACATAGTTTGTTTGAAAAAATGATTCTCATCCTGGCTGCATACTGCATGTATCTCTATTATTTTATGCCAATTTTCCACTAAAGTAAGTTTTTGGTTCTACTAAGATCAACAGCAAAGAGTTAAAGTAGATAAAAATGAGATTCATGACTTTGAAGGCAATGGGATTACTTTTTTAAGTAAGTTATGTTATTAAGTAAAGCCCCTTAATTGATCAGAAAACACATGAACAAGAGATGTGGTTTTGTAAAGGGAAACAATGCCTCCCCAATCTATTTGAATTTTTTGAGTGTGTCAGCAAGTATGTGAACAAAGGTGATCCAACTGAAATAGCGTACTTGGACTTTGAGAAAGTTTTTGACAAAGATTCCACACCAAAAGACTCTTCAGCAAAATTAATAGTCATGAGCTAAGAGGGAAGGTTCACTCACAGATCAGTTTATAAAATGCTACCAGACCATTTGTTGTTTTTTAAGTTTATCCTGTATAGACTAACTCAGCTACCTCCTGAAGCTTCATATATCAGTAACTGACTAAAAGATGGGAAGCAAGGAGTAGGAATAAATGGGTAATTTTTGCCATGGAAAGTTCCACGAGGATCTGTAGTTGAACCTGCAATGTTCAATATTTACATAAATAAATTGGAAAAGGGAGTAAACATTAAATTTTCACACAGTACCAAATTACTCAAAGACCAAAGCTGACTGAAAAGAGTTACCAAAAAATTCAAAACACTGGGTAACTGAGCAACAAAATGGATCAAGAAATTCAATGGTAATAAGTGCAAAGTAATGCATGCTGAAAAAAACTCATATGTAAGTCATAACAGGCTTTGTGAGGTTCATCCCAACTTTACTCCCGCTCCTTTTACCAGACTAAGCAGAATTAGACAATCCTAAATGTGATCATCAGCCCCATTAAAAGCCTAAACAGAAGTTTCATAATGTATTAAATTTGCGTTATGGGCATTCTAAAAAGGCACCCAGCCTTTCATATACTTTTTACATACTTAGACCTTGTCTACTCACATGAATGTATGAGTTTAAAATGAACACATTTAGCCAAATTAGTAGAAACCCAATATGGACATTCTTATTTTGGTGTATATTATTCATTCTTATTAAAGGTAAGGTAAACGTAAGCCCTGGTCTACATTACATGGTTAGATGGATGTAAGCTGTGTTGTATCTACCTAGCTGAGAAATTGTCTTCATTTAAATATGGCTCCTGCCCATGTAAGTGCCTTTCTATGCAGAGTCATGAGAAACATAATTAGATTGATACAGTGTCAGTGTATACAATGCGCTGCTTAAGATGACCAACTTTCAGACGCCAACCTATAATGCTTCTGGGAGGAAGTGGAGAAAAGGAGGACCCAGCATCCCAGGGGTTTTAAGCAGCGATGGTCAACCAGAATATTGAGTGGGCTGTGTGAGTGGCCCTCCATCTCAGTAGACTGCAGCAACCTGTGGTCTTCTGGGGTTCCACCTGTCCCTCACCCCACACACCTCACACACTGGGATACTGGAACTTCGCAGTTGTTCCTCTTTTCCCCCTCCCTTCCAGAACTTTTGGAGCACCACAAAGCCACTGATTTGTGCTCCCTCCCTGCCCTCCCAGAGACTGAATGCTGCAAATCAGCTGTTTATGTCTGTTCCGGCTCTGGGAGGGAGGCGGGAGAGTGGGAACAGAGACCGAATCAGGTGAATCATGGCACTCCAAAAGTGCTGGAAGGGAAGGAGAGGAGTAGGAAGTGCAGGACTCCAATACCCCAGTGCACAAGAGACATGTGGAGTAGGGGACAGGAAGGAGGTACACAGGCCGCGAGTGGAGCCTCAGTGGGCTGCATGCGGTCCATGGGAAGCAGGCTGCCCACCACTGGGTTAAGGAAAGCCTCTGGGCTCAGCTAGCCCACCCTGCTGTGCTGCAAGCAATTCAAAGCATGCAGGGAGGAGAAAAGGAAGGAGCCTGGCTCATTTTAGGGTGGATTAGCAAGAAGGCAGGATCTGAGTTCAACTGTCTAAGCACATGAAACAGAGCCTGTCTGCTCAGCGGCCAAAGCCCTCCACCCCTTCCCTTCTGTAAAAAGGGGGTAACCTAATGAGAAACCTCAACCAAGTGGAATCTCAACCCTTGGGATCACACCCTAAACTCAAGGATTTGAATAGGGAGTGGTTCGGAATTCCAGGGCCAGGAGCACAGGGGGCAGGCAGTCAGTACCCCCTTTTCTCCACTCACTCACTCACCAACCTAGCCACTAAGCTTCTCAGCTGCCAAAGACCGAGCCACAGCTCCACACTGACAATGCAAGTGATACAAGTACTCCAAGTGCACCGCCCACACAAGGAGCCACATTTGCAAACAGGAGCAGTTAACGGGAGTTTCATGTGGGAGTTCGCCAGGTGTAGAAGGAGCAATGATCCCTGGGGTGAGTGGTTGTCTGTAATGTGTGTTTGTGTATGGGTGCGGTTGCTGCTTTCCTGAAAGATACTGTGTGCTGAACTTGTTTGCATGGAGGTTCAAGTGCTCAGCTTGTTTGTTTGGAGGACCATGTGCTGAGGCTAGCAGCAATGTAGGCAAGGCTGAGAGCGGAAAGCTTCTTAAGGAGGCTTTGATACCTAATCCCTTTCACACCCATCAAGCCTTAAGCAGGGGACAGGGCTACTCAGGAAGGCCAGGGCTATAAAAAGCCCACTTCTAAGCCAACAGGAGAGTTTAACTAGAGAGTTTAGAAGGAGATTTTAAAGGAGCTAGATAAACTTGGCATTCTTTACGTTTTTTTAAATTAAACTAAAACCAAAACCACGTGATTAAAAAGAATTTATCATCAAGAAACTAATTATCTCTAGGAGTAAAAAGAGAATGCATGCAGAAGCCCAGAAGCAGAATGGAGGCTATCCAGTTTATGGCACCTAATTTAGTATGGACAGGTGTGATGTGTGTGCATTTAGTGCACGGAGCTCCTGGCCCTCAGAGACTGTGTATGGGCATTTGAGACCCTGATGGTGGAACTGGGGGAGCTAAGGAAAGCAAAGTACAACATAGATAAGACTTTCTGGGACATAGTAAAATGGTCCTATCCCCGGTGAGAAAGTCTCTGCGCCATTGAAGAGTTCAAGTCTCAGGGAAGGAGAACATCCAGCTGGGGCAGAGGGAAATGACCCCCTAGTAGGGACCCTCCTTTCAGATGATGCGTTATCTTCTCACACTGAGGATACCTCTCCCAGGAGAGAACTCCAGTTATTAGGAAAAGATGTGTTAGTATTGAGGGATTCAATCATTATGAACATAGATAGCTGGGTTTGTGATGACCGGAGATCAGTTCGGTGCGAAGGTTGTGGATTTCTTGAGATATCTAGAAAGACGTGTAGTTTTGGGAAGGAGCCTGTGGTCATGGTACATATGGGTACTGTGACCGGGTCAGGCCAGAAGAGTACAACAGAGTGATGGAAGGGAGGTATATTAGCCTCAGGCTGAGTAAATCTTTATTCCCAGGGTAAACTGGCAGAGATTGGTTGGAACCAGTGAGAACTTGTCAGAATCAATCAGGGAAATTAAGCAACTGGATCTAATTAAGTGGACTTACAGAGTCAAGTGAGTCAAGACTAGTTAGAACACCTGGGGCCAATTAAAGAACCAGTTGAGACTCGTTAAAAAGAGCTTCTCTGTGGTTAGTTAGCACACAAGGAGCTGAGAGGACGGAGGAAGCGCTGTAGAGGGTCTCGGAGGAGCAAGCACCAGGGGATACTAGACTGAGATAAGGAAGGTTCCGGGGAAGGTGTGGGGAAGTAGCTTAGAAGTTTTGTAGCTGTCTCGTAGCTGGTACTGGAGACTTTTAGGGTATGTCTAGACTACATGGTTCTGTCGCCAGAGTCATGTAGATTAGTTTACTAGACATACCCAAACGAAGCGGCGATTTAAATAATCGCCGCTTCATTTAAACTAAAATGGCTGCCGCGCTGAGCCGATCAGCTGTTTGTCGGCTCAGCGTGCTAGTCTAGACACTCCACGGTTGACATCAAAGGCATTTGTCGACCGCTCCGGGAAACCTCGTCCCACAAGGCATAACGGGGCGGTTGACAAATGAATTTGATGTCGACCACGGAGTGTCCAGACTAGAGCACTGAGCCGACAAACAGCTGATCGGCTCAGCGCGACAGCCATTTTAATTTAAATGAAGCGGCGATTATTTAAATCGCCGCTTCGTTTGGGTATGTCTAGTAAACTAATCTACATGGCTCTGGCGACCGAGCCATGTAGTCTAGACATACCCTCAGAGGCAACTGCTATTACAGGTCCTGCACTGGAACCTGGAGTAGAAGGTGGGCCCGAGTTCCCCCTATACCAACTTCCCCATTTCCCCTCAGGGAGGTTGGAGAAAAGAAAGGGGTTTGCCCAGCCCTGTATCATTTGAGGGGTCCACTGAGACTGTGGAGTTGGGCTTTCCTTCTATACCTAATGCTGGCCAATGATAAAAGTAGCTCCACAAACAGCAAGCTGATGCCCTAGGTGTGGTGCCTAAATTGAGGGCTGCTATGAGCCTCTGAAGCAAGCAATGTTCCTGGAAGCACAAGTTTAATTAGAAGCTTTGCATACTACCAGTGACATAGGGAAGGATAGGAGAGAGACCCTGGAAGCCAAATTTAGGCTACTAGTAAAAAGACTGAAATCCTGGACCTACATGGTAGCATTCACCAAAATGTTTCCTGTTCCAATTGCAGGGCCAGGTAGACAGGAAGAACTACAGGGTCTCAACACATGGAAGAAACAATGGTGTAGGGAGGATGGGGTTTAGAATTATTAGGAATTAGGGAAACTTTTGGGAAAGGGGGAGCCGATACAGGAAGGATGGGCTCCACCTAAACCAAAATGGAACCAGACTACTGGTACTTAAAATTAAAGGTCATAGAGCATTTTTTTTAACTCAAAGGCTGGGAGAAAGCCAATAGGTGTGGAGGAGTACATGGATCATACAGAGACATCCCTTAGGGGAGGGTTTATTAATAAATAGAGATTTTCCATGTCCTAGTAAAAAGCTGAGGATGAAAGATGATAAAATATGGGTAAGAGCTGATGAGAAAGACAAATGAAAGAGTCCTATTCAACCACATGAGGTAATGGCAGACAGCTAAATAATGACAAGTTTTTAAAATGCTTATATATACACAAATACCTGAAATCTAAATAAGATGGCTGAACTAGAGTGCCTCATATTGAATGAGGATATTGGTATAATAAGCATCACAGAAACTTGATGGAATGACAATAATCAATGGGACAGTAACACCAAGGTACAAAATACATCAGAAGGACAGATCAGGTTGTGCTAGAGAGGGAGTAGCAATAAATACGAAAGAAAGCACAGAATAAAATGAAATAAAAATGGTAAATGAACCAAACTAGCGGTATTCCATAGAATCTTTATGGATAGTAATTCCATGCTCTAACAGCAGCAATATAGTAGAAGGGATGTATTATTGACCACCTGACCAGGATAGCAATAGTGACTGTGAAATGCTAAAGGAGACTAGAGAGGCCATAAAAATAAAAAAAACTTAGTAAAAATGGGGGATTTAAACAATCCCCATATTGACGGGATACATATCACCTCAGGATGGGATGCAGAGAGAAAGTTTCTTAACACCTTAAATGACTGCTTCTAAGAGCAGCTGTTCCTGGAAGCCACAAGAGGAGAGGCATTTCTCGATGTAGTCCTAAATGGAGTGCAGGACTTCAGTCCAAGAGGTAAATATAGCTGG
Organism: Pelodiscus sinensis; assembly: GCF_049634645.1. Classification (NCBI taxonomy): domain Eukaryota; kingdom Metazoa; phylum Chordata; order Testudines; family Trionychidae; genus Pelodiscus; species Pelodiscus sinensis. Next base: position 22,446,904 of record NC_134730.1, on the reverse strand, counting down.
ACCACGAGGAAACAGTGACCATAATGTAATTAAATTTAACATCCCTGTGGTGGGGGAAAAAACCACAGCAGCCCAACATTGGCATTTAATTTCAGAAAGGGGAACTACAGAAGAATGAGGAGGTTAATTAATCAGAAATTAAAAGATAAAGATACAGTGCCAAAAGTAAGCTGCATGGAAACTTTTCAAAGACACTTAGTGAGAAAACCAGAAAGGAGCATAAAGTCTGCCAAATGAAGTATAAAAATAAAACTAAGAAAGCCAACAAGGCATCTGAACAACAGCTAGCCAAAAACTCAAAAAGCAATAATAAAAAATAAATTATATAAATAAGTACATCAGAAGCAGGAAGCCTGCTAAACAACCAGATCACTCTGATCAAGATACTCAAGGAACACTCAAGCACAGTAAGGTAATTGAAGAGATTTTAAATTAATTCTTTACTTCAGTGTTCACAGCTCAGGATGTGAGGGAGATTTCCAAACCTGAGCCATTCTTTTTAGGTGACAAATCTGAGTAACTGTCCCAGACTGAGGTCTCGTTAGAGGAGGTCTTGGAACAAAATAATAAACTAAACAGTAATAAGTCACCAGGACCAGATGGCATTCACCCAAGAGTTCTGAAAGAACTCAAATGTGAAATTGCAGAACCAGTAACTATGGTTTGGAACCTATCCTTTAAATCATCTTCAGTACCAAAAGACTGGAAGATAGCTAATGTGACACCAGTTTTTAAAAAGGGTTCTACACATCATCCTGGAAATTACAGGCTGGTAAGTCTAATGTCAGTACCTGGGCAAATTGGTTCAAACTATAGATAAGAACTGGATTAGGACTTGGAAACCTGAGCTTAACAGTCAGCTCTGCCACTGACTATTTATGTGATCTTGGACAGATCACTTAACCTCAGTGTTCCTCAGCTCACCATCTGTAAAATAGCAGAAATAATACTTCCTTGATCTCATTATTTGTCTGTACAGTCTATTTAAACTAAGATCTGAAATACAGGAATAGTCTTAATGTACATCAACAGCGTATTGCAGAATGGGGCCCTGATCATGGTAAGGAAGAGGAAGTTACTCACCTTGGTGCAATAACGATGGTTCATCAAGATGTGTGTCCCCATGGGAGCTCCACAGTTGGTGTCGGGTTGTCACAGTGCTGCAGACTGGAGTTTTCATGAGCAGTAGTAAGCTGCACAACTTGCGCCTGAAGCTGTTTGCACCCTTTTGATCACATGCGTGGTCTGGCTCCCGCCAGTTCCTCGAGTCTGCCCCAGTTTCTGAAAAACTTAATAGGAGACTCCAAAGAGGGGAGGAGGGCAGGTAGTGCAGAACTCATGAGGACAGACATTTTGAAGAACCGCCATTACTGTGCCAAGGTAACTTCCTCTTCTTCTTCAAGTGATGTCCACGTGGGTGCTCCACTGTTGGTGACAGTGTAGCAGTACTCAAGAGTAAGTGGAAGGCGGGCCTTGGGGTCATGGTTTGACGTCGGTCAATAGGACCGTGAAGGACACAGTAGTATCATTCGCTTGAGCCTGTGAAACAGCATAGTACTTCATAAAAGTGGTGTTGTTGGACGAGGTAGCCACTCTGCAAATGTCCTTAGGGAAACTCCGTCAAGAAAAGCTGTAGTGGTCTCCACTGTTCTTGTAGAGTGTGCCCTAGGTGTCTCAGGAAGTGGCTTATTCCTTAGAGTACAGCATTTTGTAATGCAGGAGACTATAAGCTTGGCGATACGTTGCTATGACAAAGGATCACCCTTAGTACACTCCACTGTGGAGATTAGTAAGTGCTCAGATTTACAGAAAGATCGAGTTCTGTCTATATAGAACGCAAAGGCTCTGCCCACATCCAGAGAATGAAACGTCATGTCCCTAGGAGTTAAATATGATTTAGGGTAAAAGGAATGCAGGATGATTGATTTGTTTATATGGAAGTCTGAACATACTTTGGGGATGGAGGGATGTGGATGCAATATCACGTTGTCCTTATTAAAAATGGTATATGGTGGTACTGCCAAGGCTTCTAGCTCACCCACTCTGCAGGCAGAAGTGATTGTCAATAGAAAAACTACTTTCAGTGTCATCATCGACAGTGAACAGGTAGCTAAGAGCTCCAAGGGGGCATGGGTAAGAGTGTCCAGCACCATTTCCCAAGTTCCACGATGGGCGTGGTAATCTGGGTGGTGGGTACAGGTTGGAGAGACCTTTTATTAATCTTTGTTATGGGGTGTGTGAAGACTGAATAATCGTCAACTGCTTGATGAAGAGCAATAGCTGCCAAACGTCCTTTTAGAGAAGCAAGGGCCAATCCCGCGTACTTGAGGAACAAGATGTAGTCTAGTATTTCATTTAAGGGTGCTGTATCAGGGTCCAAATCTTTGTTGGAACACCACAAAAGGAATCTATGCCATTTTTGGAGGTAAAGTAGAATGGGTAGATTGCTTTCTGCAGTGCAAAGAACATCTTTTACTTGTTTAAACGTTGTAGTTCCTCCTCATGGAACCAAAAATGAGCCATGCTATCAGGCGAAGGACCTGTGCTATAGGTGGAGTAAGGTTCCACTGTTGTGAGGTAAGATGTCATGATGAATCGGAAAGTGATAGGGTGGCTAAGGAGACATCGGATACAGATAGGGGAACCATATCGGTCGTGCCCAAAACAGGGCTATAAGAATAACTGTCACCTTGTCTCTGTTGACCTTCTGCAGCACTTCGGGAATGAGCCGAGTAGGAGGGAATGCGTATAAAAGGGGGTTTTTCCAGTTGAGGAGAAAGGTATCCCCTAGATACCTGGTCCATTGCCGGCTCTGGAACAGTAATGCTGACATTTCTTGTTTTTGTAAGAAGTGAACAAGTCTATTTTCAGATGACCCCATCAGTGAAAGATGGATTGGAGACCCTGAGGATGGAGCTCCTCTTTGTGGTCTGGGGCAAAGCATCTACTGAGCGTGTCTGCTGTTACGTTCTTGATGCCCAGTAAATATAAAGCTACCAGGATGATTTTATGTTGGTGCACAGAGAATGGGATCAAGCACTTCCTTGACAATTTATATAGTACACTGTTATGTTGTCAGTCAATATTCTAATAGTGTTGCCCTGACTGTGTGTAACAAAATGCTTGCATGCACTGAAGACAGCCCTGAGTTCTAATAAACTGATATGTAACGTGGTGTCTCAAGTAGTCCATAGCCCTTGTATTTATATGGTACCCATGTGGGCTCCTCACCCAATATAATATATGTAGATATACCTATCTCATAGAACTGGAAGGGACCTTGAAAGGTCATCAAGTCCAGTCCCCTGCCCTCACGGCAAGAGCAAGTACCATCCCTGACAGATTTGCCCCAGATCCCTCGTAGCAGCCATGTGACCCACAAGCTGAAGGCAGGTAACTATTGGGACCGTGGGACTGGTTGTGAGAACAGCAATGAGGTCTTGATCTCCTGAAACCTCTGCAAAGGCAGGTATGCCCCTGCTGAGATAGAGTCTAGTTGGGCCCCTATAAACTCTAGGGTTTGTGTCGGTTAGTGTTGATTTCTGTACATTGAGTATAAGACCGAAAAGCCCAAATGTTTACCTGGCTGTCGATATCATTCAGTATGTCTCTGCTTTGTATGGACCTTTCACTAAGCAATCACCCAGATAAGGAAAGACAATCACAGTTTATCTGCGAAGGCAGGCCACGACAACAGCCAGCATCTTTGAAAACACTCTGGGTGCAGCCAAAAGGTAGCACTCTGTATTGGTAATGATCTGATCCTACCACAAAATGTAGGAATTGCCTGTGTGCAGGGTGTATAGCTATGTGAAAATAGGCATCCTGCAGGTCGAGGGCTGCAAATCAATCTCCCTTCTCCAATACTGGGATTATCAATGCTAGGGTAACCATTTTGAATCATTGTTTTTGATTGATTCTGAATTCAATCTGTGGAGGTCTAGAGTAGGCCTCCAGCCTCCCGTCGTTTCTGGGGTGAGAAAGTAATGTGAGTAGAAACCCTTGCCTCTGAAGCCTTCAGGTACCATTTCCACCACTCCAAGTTTGAGCAGTTGCTGCTGTATCATTGGCGGCAGTACAGTGGGATGTACATCCCCAGTGTGCACAAAGTTGTTCTCGAGTCTTCAATTAAATGTAAGACCTCATCAGTCTTCTCCACAAATAGCTTTTGTTTATCGAAATGGAGGTCCTCCACTTTCAATTGTAACTCACAAAGAATCCCCAGCAGAATGTAGCCACAAGGCTCTCCTCATAACTATTGATATTGCAGTAGCTCAGGCTGCTATCATCACCTATATCAAGTGCTATTTGGAAGGCAGTCCTGGACAAGGCGTAAGCCTCTTGAACAACACATTTTAATATAGGCCTCTGAGTCCGGGAGGTGCTCTGTGAAGGTGGTACATTTTGAATAGTTGTCAAAATTGTGATTGGACAGTAGTGCTGCATAATTAGCTATGCGGAGAAGTAAGGTGGAGGAAGAATAAAGCTTTCTACCAAACAAGTCCATGCGCTTGCTGTCTTTTTCCGCAGTGCTCTTATATTGTGGGAGTTTGGATCCGTGTTGGGCAATATCAAGTAATCCTGTCCCCTGATTTTCTACCTCAGCTACATTTCTTCATAAACACAGGTTAACATCAAACTCAGAAGCTAAAAAAATACTCGTAATAAACTCTTTGGTGTTTTGTGATGACACATGGTATAATGCTTTTTTCTTCTCTTAGAAAATTATTTTCTTTTTAAGAATAAACAAAGTTCAAGAAATATATATTTTATACACAGTGGTGACTGGGGTCTGAATCGCATTTATATTGTATTTTCAAGGGTTCTCTTTACCTTTGAATTATGGAGAGCCTTGCAAACCTCATTTGAGCAAATTCCTTTCCTAATCTGCTCTCAAACACAGTTCAGACATTAGGGAGAATCCAAACTCAGCCCTTTCTTGAAGTTTGGATTTTATTAACATAAATATAAACAATACAGCAACAAAGTTCAGCTCAAACTTTTTGCCCAGGCTTGAGGCTCTTAACTTTCTACAACATACACACTTCATTATAATGCTCAAGAAAACAATAGCAACTAAGTTTATGACGATCTTAGCAAAAATTACAAAAATATCTGTTTTTATGAAGAGAAAAATGTCTAATCTATGGTGCTGAGATGCACCGACACTGCCTCTCAGCAAAGCACAGAAATTTTAATTTTACACTATTTAAAGCTCAGGTTAATTACAAAAGTCGTCCTTCAGAATACTGTCTTCAAATTGGTTTTTATTAATTGCTCTTAATCAAATATGCATTAAATATCTAATTTGTATGTTTGCTTTCTTCCATGGGAAAATATTTAAAAAGTTCATTCACACTGACCACTACATAAAACTAATGAAAAGAGAAGCCAGTCTGGTGAGTCACCCTGCCAAAGTTCCAATCCTTCGGTCCTCCAGCCAGCTTCAGTCTTTCTACTCCTAGATGCATTCTTTCCCCTTTCGCTCTTGTTCATTTTACATTTTCCTTGATTTTTCTAACATTTTCCTCTTTCTAAAATGCACACATTTTTCTTCTGCAATTCCCTCACTTCTTTGACATCACTTTTCTATTTAATCTGACTCCCAGTTTCTGTAGCCCGGTGCGTCTTCCATTTCTACTCTACTTACTGCCCTTTTCTTCCCTCTCCCTCTTGAATGAAAGAGACACTGTACATTTGACAATCCTCAAAGCACAGGTCATAGTGTCCACAAGGTGACAGAGTGAATCCATTTTCAACATCTCAAACACTGCAGACATTTAACTATACAAATCTCACCGTAGCATGATGACCATGCCCAGATGCAGACAAATCATTTTTATATTTAGTGCTAGGCTCTAAGAAGAAAAAGTCCCTGGCATGAAGAGAAATAATTGATACCAGATATCAATTGAGAAATCAGAAGAGGAGGTTACTTTCCTTTAGCTGTAACTGCTGTTCTTTGAGATGAGTATCCCTGGGGGTGCTCCACAGGAGGCAGTGTCGGTGCATCTCAGCACTTTGTAGCAATGCATGGGGGAGAGGGACCGCGTATGTATGGCATTTTAGGCTCTTAGGCGCTGCTCGGCACTACCACACGTGCATGGCCACCTTCTCCTCAGTTCCTTCTCTATCTGGAACCCAGCCTGAGAGAGAGAAAGGGTCCGAAGTAAGGGGACGAAGGAAGGCAGTGGAGCACCCCCAGAAATGCTCATCTCGAAGAATGCCAGTTAGACTTAAAAATAAGTAACCTCCTCTTCGAGAGAGACACGTCCCTCAGGGTGCTCCACAGGAGGTGACTGCAAAGCAATTTGTCCTATGGAGGTAGAGACTTCAGATCAGGTGGGTAAGCTGTTGTCAGGACCACTTTTGCCACTCTTGTGGAGTAAAGGGGCCTGTTGGAAAGCATGTAGTGCTTTGCGAAGGTTTGTTCTGATGCCCATGTAGCAGCAGCACATAAATCGTGAATAGGAACCTTCCTCAGGGGAGCGATCAATGTGGCAACTACCCTCATAGAGTGGGCATGGACTGAGGTAGGTGATGGTAAATGGTTTAGATCAATTTAATTTTGATGCAGTCTAAGATCCAGTGGGATAATCTTTGAGATGATATCTGACACCCCTTGTTGCATTTTGCAATAGAGACAAAGAGTCTAGATGATGTTCTGAAGGGTCTTGTTCTATGGATGTAAAAAGAGAGTGTTCCACATATGTCGAGGGTGTGCATTTGTGCCCCAAATATATTGGCACAAGCTTCGGGAAAAAATACAGGTAAGCAGATTGTTTGCTTGATACGAAACATAGAGCATACTTTGGGTAGAAATTTCGGATGTGTCCATAGAGAGACCTTGTCCTTATAAAGGTAGTGTATGGCAGATCTACCATTAAAGCAGCCATCTCTCCTACCCAAACTGCTGATGTTATCACAGGGAATGCTGTTTTTAGGGATAAATGAAGAAGGGAACATGTGGCCATGGGTTCCAAATGGAGGTTTAGTGAGTGTGGTTAGCACCAAGTGTAGGTCCCACGGTACCTGTGGTGCAGCTACCTCAAGGTAGAACACTTGTAGGCCCTTCAGGAAGCATTCGGTCATGGGATGTGCAACGGCTATGGTATCATCAGTCCTCGGGTAGAATGTTGCAATGGCCGCTAGGTGAACTTTAACTGAGCTGATGGAAAGATGGGATTGCTTAAGGTGCAGTAAATATTCAAGTATTGTAGCTAGAGGGGCTGTGTCCAGCACTATGTTGCGCAGAGTGGCCCAGAGCACAGAACGAGACCATTTGTCACTATATGTCTTTTGCATTGCTGTGTTGGAGCACTTCCTGTACCTGGGCTGAACATTGTAGCTCTATGCCTGTGAACCACTGAGGTACCACACCTTAAGGTGCAGTATTGGAAACTGTGGATGCGGGGCTTGGGTACCTGGATGGAATAGGAGTGTGATTGGGCAATATAGGGCAATTCTGTTCAGGAAGGGAAACCACAGTTGCAAAGCCAATAGGGGGCAACGAGGATGACTCTTGCCCTGTCCTTCCATATTTTGGAAAGTGTTCGGATGAGGAGGGGAATTGGAGGGAATGCACAGAGCAGATGATGATCTCACTTGAGGATAAGGGCATCTCCTAATGATTGTTTTCCAATGCCCGCCCTGGAGCAGTAAAGGGAACACTGTTTGTTCATCCTGGTGGCAAAGAGGTCTATCTGGGGTTATCCGCACTGTGCAAATATTGTTGCAATGACTGAATATTCGATCTGCCACTTGTGATCCTGGGGTAGGGTTCTGCTTAGCACGTCGACGGTGATATTTAGGGCATTGGGGGTGGCATGCACTTATGTAGATGCCATGGATAAGGTACCAGTTACACCATGCATAATGTATAAAGCTTCCATGCATAATGCGTGGGATCGTGCCTCACCTTGCCTGTTTATATAAAACATAGAATCATTCAACTGGAAGGGACCTCGAGAGGTCATCGAGTCCAGCCCCCCGCCCTCAAGGCAGGACCAAGCTCCATCTACACCATCCCTGACAGATGTCTATCTAACCTGTTCTTAAATATCTCCAGAGAGGGAGATTCCACCACCTCCCTTGGCAATTTATTCTAATATTTGACCACCCTGACAGTTAGGAATTTTTTCCTAATGTCCAATCTAAACCTCCCTTGCTGCAGTTTAAGCCCATTATTCCTTGCCCTGTCCTCAGAAACCAAGAGGAACAAATTTTCTCCTTCCTCTTTGTGACACCCTTTTAGATATTTGAAAACCGCTATCATGTCCCCCCTTAATCTTCTTTTTTCCAAACTAAACAAGCCCCGTTCATGAAGCCTGGCTTCATAGGTCATGTTCTCTAGACCTTTAATCATTCTTGACGCTCTTCTCTGTACCCTTTCCAATTTCTCCACATCTTTCTTGAAATGTGGCGCCCAGAACTGGTCACAGTACTCCAGCTGAGGCCTAACTAGTGCAGAGTAGAGCGGCAGAATGACTTCACGAGTTTTGCTTACAACACACCTGTTGATACAACCTAGAATCATATTTGCTTTTTTTGCAACAGCATCACACTGTTGACTCATATTCAACTTGTGGTCCATTATGACCCCTAGATCCCTTTCCGCCATGCTCCTTCCTAGACAGTCGCTTCCCATCTTGTATGTATGGAACTGATTGTTCCTTCCTAAGTGGAGCACTTTGCATTTCTCTTTATTAAACTTCATCCTGTTTACCTCTGACCATTTCTCTAACTTGCTAAGGCCATTTTGAATTATGTCCCTATCCTCCAAAGAAGTTGCAACCCCACCCAGTTTGGTATCATCTGCAAACTTAATAAGCGTACTCTCTATCCCAATATCTACATCACTGATGAAGATATTGAATAGTACGGGTCCCAAAACAGACACTTGCGGAACTCCAGTTGTTATCCCTTTCCAGCAGGATTTAGCACCGTTAACAACTATTCCCTATCACTTTATTACCTTCCGAGTGTTTGCATATGATTTCCTTAATTACCTGCTCCATTATCTTCCCTGGGACAGACGTTAAACTGACCGGTCTGTAGTTTCTTGGGTTGTTCTTATTCCCCTTTTTATAGATGGGCACAATATCTGCCCTTTTCCAGTCTTCTGGAATCTCTCCTTTCTCCCATGATTTTCCAAAGATGATAGCCAGAGGCTCAGATACCTCCTGTCAGATCCTTGAATATTCTAGGATGCATTTCATCAGGCCCTGGTGACTTGCAGACATCTAACTTTTCCAAGTGATTTTTAACTTGTTCTTTGTGTATCCTATCTTCTAAACTTACCCTCTCTCTGCTTGTATTCACTACGTTAGGCACACCTCCAGACCGAAACAAAGAAGTCATTGAGCATCTCTGCCATCTCCAAGTTTCCTGTTACTAATTTAGATATAATCTGACATGCCTTCCGGAGATGTGAGGTAGGAAGTGTTGACATGCAAGCCTAATGGCCCTGAGCTTGAGGACACTGATGTGTAGTCTCCTCTCTGTTGGAGTCCATAGGCCCTGGGTTGTGGAGTCTTTCATATGTGCTCCTGAGCCCATAAGGAAGGCATCCGTGGTGGTTACCACTGTGAGTTCTGGGGTTTGGGAAGGTATGCCCTTGCATAAGTTCTCTGCTCTTGTCCACCATTGTATTACACCTTTTACTGTGTGAGGAATGGACAGGGTTTTGGTTAGAGGGTGTAGGTTGGGCTTGTAACTTGATCCGAGCCATCCCTGAAGACACCTCATGAATAGGCGCACATACAGGACAACAGGATTACAGGACTGTTATTCTATTTAATGCTTTCTCCTTTTACCACAAAGAAGTTGAAAAAAAGGTTGTTTTTTTTTAAAAAAAACTTCCTTTTGTACAACACGACTGTTATGGTAATATAGTTCCATAATCTAAATGAAAAGGTCTCACTACTGATTGAGCCTCACAGTCAAACTAAGAAAAAAAAACCACATTTAAGCCTCCTAATTAATAGCAAGCACATGGTGATTGTGAAATACTTTCTATAGCCTTTCAAGTTCAAAATAGCCCAAGTACAGTACCATTAGCAACAGGGACTGAATCTCCCTCTGTTTGGTCTGCAGGAGACTGAAATTTTTACAGAATCACTTGTTGAGTATTTTACAGAGGCTCTTAGTGTGAATTCCTCCTATTTGCCTTAGTTTACAATTTAACCCCGCTGGCAACTGACACATGGCATTATTGGCAGTGCTCAGGCTAGCTCACGAATCTTTAAGAATCTGTTCTGAGGTAGGGAAGCTACAGCCAATGTGGAGTTGAGCTGCGCTACAATAAATTGTATGGACTGAGCTGGAGTCAGTACTGATTTCTTTTTGTTGACTAGTAATCCCAACAATTGGAAAGTAGCAGAGGGGTAGCCGCGTTAGTCTGAATCTGCAAAAGCGATGAGGAGTCCTGTGGCACCTTATAGACTAACAGATTTATTGGAGCAGAAGCTTTTGTGGGCAAAGACCCACTTCGTTAGATGCTTCCAATGATTGGAAACACTGTTGTACAAGGTAGATGCAGCAATGGGAGTCCTCTCACTTTCTTGCTCTGAGAAGGCAGTTGTCGAGGTAAGGATATAGAATGAGGTCCTGTTTCCTGAGGTGGGATGTAACCACCAGCATCTTGGAAAAAAAACCTTGGTGCTGTAGCAAGTCCAAAGGGTAAGACCATATATTGGTAGTGTTGCGTACCTGTGGTAAAATGGAGAAACCTTCTATGACCAGATTGACATATGCGTCCTGCAATTCAAGAGACGAAAACTAATCGTCCATCTCCAGGGAGGGGATGACAGTAGGTACTGTCACCATTTTGAACTTTTTTCTCTCCACAAATTTGTTAAGAGCCCTCAGGTCCAAAACTGGACGCCAACCTCAGGGTTATTTTGAGTGAGGAAGTAATGAGAGTGAAACCCAGTCCTTTGGTATTCTGGGGGAATAGTATCTATGGCACCCAATTGTAGAAGGTGATCTATTTCCTGTTGTAATATGATCTCATGGGGACAGGGTAGGAGGGGGGATGGAGAGAAATGGAATGGTATAACCAGACAAGGTTGTTTGTAACACCCATTTATCAGATGTTATGTCATGCCATTTGTCATAGAATGGCAATAGACGATAAACAGTTTTTCAGAGTTTGGAAACTCTGGAATGGACAGGATCAGTTTCAGTCTCTCGACAGATGGCTCAAATTTGCTTATTAGAGTGGGGGGGGGGGGGATGGTTGGTGGCAGTACCCTGATTGTGGCTATGTTGATGCCTGCCACGGCCACACTGTTGGTCTGGCAGGTGTTCCTGTCTTTGGTATTGGTATGAGTGGGGTGGATACCTCTGTCTCAGGTATGGTTGGTATCTATGTTGCCCCCCTCCCCCCTTATTGCAGGTGTCTGAATTCCAAGGGAGCAGAGCATCACTTGAGTCATTCATGGAGTTGAGGACCTTGTTAGTTTTCGATGAGAAGAGCTTCTCACCCTCAAACAGTAGGTCTTCTACAGATTAGATTTCCTGAGAGAACACGAACGAATTGAACCATGAAGCTCTTCTCATCACAACTGCAGTAGCTGTTGCCCCTGTGGCTGTGTCTGCAGCATCTAGGGCAACTTGCAGGGATTTTCTTGATAGTGCATGACCTTCCACAATGACCACCCTAACTGTTGCTTCTTTGCCTCGGTATAGCGTCAATAAAACAATTAAACTTTTGTGACAGGGTCAGGCTGGAGAAAGAAAGGCAGCAATAGCCCTGGTCAATCAGTAGCAGAGGAGATAGGGGCTTCTGTAAATCAATCTGAGCCAGCTGATCTCACTTAAGGCTGCCATAGAGCCTTTTAAAAGGAAGACCTCCCTGCAGGGAGAGGGAGGAGAGAGTGGGAGACAAAGTGGAGTGAGAGGAGACCAGAGCAGATAGGGAGAGAACCAGACAAACTAAGAAAGGTAACAGCAATATTGCCAAAGACAGCAAAGGGGGGATTGAGGCACTCCAAACAGGGGTTTCAGACCCCTTTTTTCTGGCAGCCTGAGATCCTGCTAAGACCTGGAGAAAACTGTTTTCATAGCCCAAGCTGACCCAGGAACACCGACCCCAATGCCCTTTGTAGCTGAGGGACAAGAGCTCAACTCTTGCCAACGGCTAATAGCGCAGTACTGAGACTGCCAGATTAAGGACTGAGCAAGGTACTATAACCCAGGATTCAGGGTTACCCTGCCACACTCTATAGTTATTAAAATTGTATTTACTGAGGAGTACAGAGTAATTGGCTAGTCTGAGCTGTAATGTGGCAGAGGTGTAAGCCTTCCTTCCAAACATGTCAAGTCTCTTATTGTCTCTGTCTGATGATGTGAAATGATTTTGCTGTCGCTTGTTCCTCTGATGTGCAGCATCCACCACCAAGAAGTTTGGGGATGAGGATGTGAATGGGAACTCCAACCTCCTTTGGGGGCACATAGTATTTTCTATCTGCCTATTTACCTGTTGGAGGAATTGTGGCAGGGGTATGCCAGACCAATTTGGGAGGGTTTCATGATCACTGAATTGATAAGCAAAGCAATTTTGGCAGAGGACGTAGCCTGATGGACATTGGTAATCTCATGTTGTATATCCTGCACCTCCTCCATGGCTATGTTCAGATAGGCTGCTACTCTTCTGAAGAGCTCTTGGAAGGGGGTGAAGTATCAGTTGTTTCCCGGAGAGGTGGCATGACTGCCTTGTCCAGGAGAGATGATGAATTTGTGTCCAATGATGTGCCCGGACACAAGTCACAGAACTGCAGTTCATCAGTTTCATTTTGTTCCCTCTGGGATGCAAAGGATTGGGGTGGAAGAGAAAGTGTGTTTTGAGTATGTTTCTTCTTTGTTTCTTTCCGTAGTCATGCACCCATGGGTTCCAATACTGCCATTGTGTTGGATAAGACATAGGTGGTGGCATCCATGGGTATGGAGCCCAGGGGGGCATGCCCATGAAAGAAGGGTGGGTGAAACTGGGACAAATGTCCTGTTGTTTCAGTGCAAAGCAATAGCTGGTGTGAAAAGACCCATGGGTCATCATCACCATCACTAGATAATAAAGTAGGTGACAATATATGTTTAGGTACTACTGAATAAGGTTGCTTGTCTGTACCAAGGAACAGAGACTTGAAGGTTGATGAAACTGCTAGGTCGGTCTGATGTAAATAGCTATGTGTGGGAGTGAATGGTACTGCGGCTGTTGATACCGTTCTCAGTGCCAATGCCTGGGCTATTTCCAGCATTTCTATCGCAGCCGATGTAGTTGTTGCCCCTTGCAATGACTGGATGGTGCCAATAGGCTGCCCCATCAAGTGTTGCAGTGCCATGTTGAGCACTGTCAGCACCGTGAGCTCAGGCGCTGCGTTGATCAGTGCTGTACTCAGTGCCAAGGTCTGTGAGGCAGGCACTGAATAGCCTGTAGCCTCTGTATGTGCACTGTGTGTGGCACATTTGGAAAGGGCCCAGTCCGCACCAGGAGTGCCCAGGGTACGTATCATACGTACTGAGGCTCAGTGGTTTTTTCCAGACGTGCGCATTTGTTTTCCAGTCATGTGCCGCTTGGACAACTGGGCATCCTGTGGTAAAGAGGAGGCACGTCTTTTGGGGAATTTCTTGCTTTGTCTCCTTTAGACTTGGAAGTGCCTTGCATGCACAGCTCTCAAGAGGTGTGTTTTCCCCTTTCAAGCATTATCTTTTTCAAACGGAGGTCTGTGTCTCTCCGTGTTCGCACCTTAAATTTGGAACTGTGTTGACAGTCCCACTGGATGTGGGAGTCTCCAAGACATTTGACATACGTAGTCTGTCTGTCTGAGACAGGCATTGCCTCAGTGCAGGCTGAGCAGCGCTTAAAACCTGGTGACCTCAGAATCTCAGGTAAGCTGTAACCGGTGGGAAAACAACTTGGAGTAAATGAACAGCAATTTTTTTTTATTTAAGGCAGAGAAAACTTGGTAATAATTGGGGAAAAGAACTTGGAACTTAAACTGAACTACATATCTACTACACTAATGAGGAACAGAAAACACTGCCAAGGTCCATTCTGAGCTGGGGACAGTATGAAGGAACTGAGAGGAAGGTGACCGTAGACATGAGCAGTGGCTGCTCATGCATGCCTTCCCCTCCCCCATCCCAATTCACTGATAGGAAGAATCCAGTCTGCGGCGCTGGGACACACCAACACCACCTCCTGTGGAGCACACCAGGGACTCTCAAAGAATGGTAGTTACTATACATCCACTTCCTTGTCTCACAAATCACTTACCAAGTTTTGTAACATAGTTGTTGCACCCTGCATAACCTTTAATAATTGACTCATCTATGAGTAAGCAGCCATGAGTAGCACTATGGAAAATATAAACAAAAAGGAGCCTTGTGACATTTAAGACTAACAAATGAATGTGAGCATAAGATTTTGTGGGCTACAGCCTACTTTGTCAGATGCATGAAGAGGAAACCTCAATTTGGAAGGGATATATATATATATATATATATATATATATATATATATATATATATATATATATATATATATATACACACACATGCAAAGATGGGCATGCTACACTAAGATGGAGAGGACCAGTGCTAATGAGGCCAATTCAGTCAGGGTGCATGTGGCCCACTCCCAACAGTGAATAAGAAGGTGAGATTATCAAAAGAAAGAAAATTATTTTTTATAGTGAACTAGCCACTCCCAGTCACTACTCAGACCCAGTCTAATAGTGTCAAGTTTTCATATGAATTCCATCCCTTCAGTTTCCCGCTACAGTCTGGTTTTAAAGTGTTTTGCTCAATTACCACAACTTTCAAATCTGTTACCGAGTGTCCAGGGAGGTTGAAGCGCTCTCCTACTGGATTTTGTATTAACATTCTTGATGTCTGATTTGTGTCCTTTTATTCTTTTGTGTAGAAACAGTCTGTTTTGTCATCGCACACACATAGGAGAGGGGCATTGCTGGCACATGATGGTATATATCACATGCATCTGTCAAAGTGGGTTCCAGCCCACAAAAGCTTATGCGAAATATGCATGTTAGTCTTTAAGGCTATATCTACACTACCAGGTTATTCTGAAATAACTCCCAAAATAACTATTCTGAAATAAGCTTTTCCTCTTCACAAGAAGGAGTTATTTCAAAATAACAAGCCCATTATTTCGAAAAAATCAGGGTTGATAGTGTGGATGCCTGCCTGTTATTTTGAAATAAAGGGACTTATTCTGAAATAACTCCCCAGTGTAGACATGCCAAAAGGTACCACAGACTCCTCATTGTTTTCCTGAAACAGACTAACATAGTTACCCCTCTGAAACGTGTCACCATAGAAAATATAATTAGACAACATTCCCAAGTCCTGCAAATACTCAAAGTAAAATTTATCTTTGTACTATCATAACCTTTGGATTAAAAGAATAAATAGAAGTTTCTCTCTTGACAAAATTTTTATTGCGAGCTATTTGCATTCTAGTAACATTAGAAAAGCAGAACATTAACTGACTTAAAATATTCTTGCTTCAGATCTTTTGAGCTTTTATTGAGTTCAGATATCCTGCGCTTACTGGGGAAGAAAAAACACTGTAGAGAGATAAAGATAAAAAATGTTCTAGCAAAGAATAAAAGTGTGAAACTGAAAAACTAAGTAACAGAAGTCATTAAAAAACACAAAGTAGCTCCAAAGTGAAGAATTTTATGTCAAGTGAATTGATTGGAAGCTACCCACAAGCACTAAATAGTAGAATTGTATAAATAGCTTTGTTTTCTATGCCACATAGGTTCACAATCAACTCTTAGCAACTTACTTGGTTTTGTGTTTTTGAAAAACATAAGTAAGGACTTCATTCCTTTTTTTTTTTTTTTACTCTGTGTGGGTGGCATTCACAATGGGTTGGAGGTGAAGTTCAAAGGGAGCTTGTCTCTTCCTCAAGATGAACCATTCATGCCATCTGTTCTCAGTTGCTCTGAACTGAGGAAAATTGATCTGCCCTTGTTTTGTTGCCTCTTCCTTGTTTGAATCCAAGATTTTTCAGTGATGACAGTTTCCAAAATGGTTTAATCCATGTCAGAAGCACTCCGGGTGGGAGTGAGGACTACTAAAAACCACTGCCTGATGAGGCTCATATTTGAGCAATTCTGTGATGTGGTTATCATTGAAAATGGTCACGTGTTTAGCATTAGAGAGTTAAAACAGGTGCAGAGAAGGTTTATGAATGAAGGGGTAAAGGTTAAAAGCAAAAAAAACCACACAACACTAAAAAAAACCCAGTTATTCTATTTAATGCTCTCTCCTTTTACCACAAAAAAGTTGAAAAAAAAAAAGGTATTTTTTTTAAAAAACTTCCCTTTGTACAGCACTACTGTTCTGGTAATAAATTTCCATAAGCTAAATGAAAAGGTCTCACTTTCGATTGAGCCTCACAGTCAAACTAAGAAGAAAACACATTTAAAACTCCTAGTTAACAGCAAGCACATGGTGACTGTGAAATACTTTCTATAGCCTTTCAAGTTAAAAATAGCCCAAATACAGTACCATTAGCAACAGGGACTGGATCTCCCTCTGTTTGGTCTGCAGGAGACTGAAATTTTTACAGAATCACTTGCTGAGTGTTTTACAGAGGCTCTTAGTATGAATTCTTCCTATTTGCCTTAGTTTACAATTTTACCCAGCTGGCAACAGAGAGCTTCTGATTGGGGGGGGAAGAGGAGGAGCAATTCCACCTCTAATGAAATCCTGTGTCACCATGCCCTGGCACAACTGGTTGAACACAGACAATCCAAAAGACTAGGCAAAGCAAGACACGAAAAGCGACATTTACACATGCCTGCTCAGCATGATTGGTTAAGTAAACCTCGTCTGATATCAAGATGAACTTGTAGTTGTTGATAGGAAGCAGCTTTTCAGATTCATTTCCTCATTAATCATGGAAGTGTTGCCACCAAATCTTGCTCTTCCTCATGTCTAAGCCAAAGAGGTCTTTCTACATATATATAGTCTTTAGGGTTAGCCCTCATGTACAAAAAAGGGTAAGACATTTCTAAGTTTTATTGTTCTTATAACATCTGCAATATCAAAGGAGGGAGACTGACTGATTGCAGAGGATAGCTTTATTCTTTCCAAATCTGACTAAGAGTACATCTACTATCCTGCATGGCTATTTCAGGATACCAAAGGTATCCCGAACTAGTTACCCAGTGTCTACACAAGCCCCCTGTTAGTTTGAAATATTTTTCTAAGTAATGGGTGCACTATTTCACCATCCTGGTAAACCTCATTGCATGAGGAATAAGATATGGCTCGAAATAGCGAATTTTGAAATTTGGCCCTGTGTTGATGGGCCAAATTTCAAAATAGATTTGAAATAAGATACACAATTTGTGCTATGCAAATTGTGTATCTTATTTCGAGGTTAGGGTGCTATGTAGACACACCCCTAAGCAATTTGGAGGTGTACACAGTTCTAAGTACAGTAAAACTCCGATGGTCCGGCATCTGACGGTCCAGCACTCCTTATGGTCCGGCACCATCAGGAATCCGAAAGTGCTCCGGGCAGCCGGACCATTGGAGCTGCTCTGCCCCCAGCTTCCCCTATTCAGCCACTGCTAAAACTGACCAGCGGCTGAATCGGGGAAGCCGGAGGCAGAGCAGCTGGGGCGCTGCTGGGTAGGTCCCCTAGCGCTGCCCCTTGGGGCTGCAGGACCAACCGGGCAGCACCCCAGGTGTCCCTGATTCAGCCGCTGCTGAAACTGACCAGCGGTTGACTACAGGAAGCCCGAGGCAGAGCTGCTCTGCCCCGGGCTTCCTGGAATCAGCCGCTGATCAGTTTCAGCAGCAGCTGACTTGGGGACACCTGGGGTAGAGCAGCTGGGGTGCTGCCAGGTTGGTCCCCGCAGCGCCGAGCTGAGGCGCTGCGGGGACCAACCCGGCAGCACCCCAGCTGCTCTGTCCCAGGTGTCCAGATTCAGCCGCTGTTGAAACTGACCAGCAGCGGTTGAATCGGAGACGCCTGGGGCAGAGCAGCTGGAGTGCCTCCGGGTTGGTCAGGTAGTGCTGCTCCTCGGTGCTACTGGACCAACCCGACAGCACCCCAGCTGCTCTACCCCAGGCGTCCTGATTCTGCCGCTGCTGAAACTGACCAGCGGCTGATTCCAGGAATGAGCTTGCTATAAAATACAAGGTATTTGGTTTATATAGTCAGTCTTTACACCAGGAATTCCAGAGCCCAGAGTAGACTGATATTTTATAAGCTCAAAATAAATCAATAAAATATAACACCATCAACAGAACTATTAAGATTTCTTGAGACAAGCAGAATTTGGCCTGTTAAAGTAAAATAAACACAATATGATTTTTAAAAGGGGGATGAGAAACATTTTATAAGAAAAAAGTCTTGAAAGTACAAATGTGCAGATTTTTATAATTTAATTGAAAACTTTCACATTTACAAAGGAATATATTTTAGTCAGACGAAAGTGGTGTTCCAAGATTTGAATAAATTGCTTTAAAAAAATGTATATGCAGAAGAGGTTTATTGTTCATTCTTCTAGTCATATAATAATGACCGTTCTACTTGATGGTTTATAAGGAGCACTACTGCATGGGAGATTGCAGGAAGAAAAATCACACAGGAAAAAAAAAAGCCCCTTATGAGATTATTTAGCAAAACAGTCAATTGGGGAGGGGGCAGGATGTTTACAGGATACTTTTCAAGCTACACATCAACTCGCACCATCTTTGCAAACTTCTGAGAATCCACAGAAAATAAAAGAAATTCATGTAGTGTGCATGAGCAAGCACACACACACACACACACACACACACACAATGTAAAAACAAAAACCTAGGGTGTGGAAACACAAAACTGAGAAAAAAAATCAAAATGAATCTTCAATATCATAAAGGAACAGATTCACGGCTTTCTCTCTCTTACAGTGCTCAAAAGTGGTAGCTTTAAGATGTTTACTCCAGTACCAGAATATCATCTTCTAAAGCAAAGATCTCATTACATGCAAGACAGAATCAAAAGTGATCATTTCTCTTAATTATTCACATTAAATATTCTAAAGAAAAAATTATCGAACAGCACACAACAACAAACGTCCAAAAATAATATGGAATCCAAACTGAAGTAAAAAACTGGTGGATCTAACACGTTCAAACTACTTTATAATATTTTGTTTTTCCCTTTGAAAATAATTTAAATAGGCCTGGATGCAAAACATCCAGGAGAAAAACTGTATTTACACTAGCTAAGGTTCTAGACGTCAATGGTTAACAATTCATTATAGTATCATTAAGAATAACATTGTCCAAGGGATGGGGTTTTCTGTTGGGCCAGTAGGACATGTACATAGTAGAGTTCTTTTCAGGGTTTGGTGAATGGGGACAGATAGGGCACGTCTACACTAGCAAATTACTTCAAAATAACTCAATTTGAAATAACTCCCGAAATAACAAAACCATAATAGGGTGTCCTCACTACAAGGGAGCCTTGAAATTAGTTCAAGGCAGGCTCTACTACTGTGAACGCACTACCTCAACTTAGACCCCCTGGAAGCACTGGAGAATAATTACTTTGAATTATGCTGGGGAGTAGTTATTTCGAAATAGCAGCAGCATCCACGTTAAAACTATTTCAAAAGAACTATTTCAAAATAAGTGTTATACCCCGACGAAAGCAGGGGTACAGATTTCAAAATAACCAGCCTGTTATTTCAAAACAATGGGCTTGGTAGTGTGGACACTACACTTATTATTTCAAAATAAGGGGGGTTATTTTGAAATAACTCCTTAGCGTAGACAAGGGCATAGAACGTAAGCTTTCCTGGGCACACAGGAAAGGCATGAAAAGGGAGAACAGGTACAGGTAACTGTGACCCAACGAGCTCTTGATGGCAACTGGCAGATGGAACAGAATCTATTACATTGATGTGTACATTCTAGTTCACCAAAGTGTGTCACATAAAATTTCTCCTCAAATCCTCTGTCATAGTAGTTATCAAAGATTTTGAGAAATGTATGCATGGATAATATGTAAGGATATATAGATACAGGTATAAATACAGATATAGATGAGGAAACTGTGTTCTGAAGACCTTGTAGTTAAAGGAAGGTCATGCACAGATGGCATGCCTTGAGACAGACTCCAACAGGGCGGGAGGCAGGAGACACCTCAAAAACAATTTGCATTCTGAATCAAATGCTAATAAAGAAATTGAGGGGAACTTAAGGAAAATTAAAGGGAAGACATAAGCAGCAGAGGGACAACTCTGTTTTATAAATGAAAAATAAAGGACTGTTTTGATATATCTGTGGTGCAGAAAGATGCTTTGGCATCCTTGATTCTATCCTTCATATGGGAATGCAAGTTACCAGTGAGCTAATCTCACAGAGAGAGTCTTAGCCATTGTGGCTGAAAAATGCTGAGAGAAAGACTTTGGAGCAATCGGCATCTTATTAGACAAGAGCACATCTTGTTACTTGAGTTTGGGCTCTAAAATGTAAAATAAATGATGTGTTTAGCACAAACTCAGTAACCTTGAAGTATATTATCTTAAGCAAGATTTTCAGCATATCCATAGTCACACAGCATATCCATAGTGTGTGTGTGTGTCTCACACACACACACACACACACACACACACACACACACACACACACACACACACACACACACACACACACACACACACACACACAGATTTTACCATACATCCTCCCTTCTAAGAAAGAAGAGACATTCCTGATCAAACCATCACTTATTTCACTAGAATGAATTTTTCAGGGAAGTCTAAAGATCCAGATACTTGAAAAATACCTTACCTCTTTTTCATGCATGCGAAACAGTGATTGTTCATCACGAAAAGTGCTAATTTTTCCCAAGCTCATTTTGGGTGTCATCTATTGAACGAGAAAGATCATATTTAAAGTTCAAAGCACTACCTTGAGGAGTAATTCTTAAGTGGAAAAAACATAAGAGGTAACTCAGTCTACCTCCATAAATTATCAAGGGAATATAGCACCTACCAAAGACAGAGGTATGGGCTTCTCTCGCAAATACCTTGGATTTTCCAGCTGGAAAACAAAACATTATAAAATAGCAGCTTACTGATCATGTGACAATTTTTCATCATTATTTCTTATAAAAAATTAAGACCAATATTTGAAAAGTAGATACAAATGCAAATATACTATGTTAGTTTCAGTGGAGTTTCCACTGGTTAAACAGGATTAAAATTCAACCTCATGTTTTTTTCCAAAAAAATATAATTGGGTACAATATGACTACACAAATAAACGATCATGCACAGAACTCATGGTAAAAAGAAAAAATTAGTAAAAGTACTGTTTAATTACAATAAGGGACTAAGAATTGCATTTGAAACACTGCACAAACCACTTCCTCCATCAGAAAGCTATATCTCACTTAATTTTCTCTAATTATGAGATTCAAACAACACAACACATCACACAGAATGCATAGCATTCAGGAAATGCTTTCAAGAATATAATCAGTAAAATGTGATATGAAGATTTAGAATGAAAATGTGATTGCAATACACATCTTATAACATTAAGTCCTTTATTTTTAGAGAAAATTAAACTGATATATCAGTCATGAAAAACATGAAATATATCAAGAGTACTTGCCACACTTCTGAATTTGTAAATGAAAGAAGGAAGCTTAATCTCTCTGAAATTTCAATATGACACAGTATTCTTCATTTCCTGTCCTAAAATATTATGTTGTAGTTGTAAGTGCAGCTGAAAAGATGTTATATATCACCCCAAAGGTGACTATAATTCAAAGATGTGCAAGGTCAGCATATTTTATACACATAGTACCGTTTTTTACCATTCTAGGTTCCATTTGGAGGAAAGGTACTATAAACATTCAAGATCATTATAGCCAAACTAAGAGTTTAAAACACTATAGCCTTTTTCTAAATAACCCATCACTATTTACCTTGCACGATTTTAATATTGTAGACCAACAAGATCTTCTTTTAAACAAAGTTTCCTATATTATTTAATGTGCATCACCATATTTAAAAAAAATCCAAGTTTGTCTTTTTACAACTACATCATCCACTTATAAAAATAATGGGGAACACTATTTCCTTGCTGTCCATTTTAATCATAAAAACTGTGATTGTATAAGTGCAGCAAGGGCTTTCCAAAAATATTCTTGCATAATGAAATTGAAGGGACACTATCATCTTAAAAACGATCAAGTCCACTGCTGAGTCACACTGAGTTGTCAACAGATTTGAGCAGACAAAGGTGACCAAAAGGGATGGAAGGAAAGGAGATGAAGGAAATATATTAGTGTGGTAGAGAGAGAGAGGGGAAAACAAAGGAAAAATAAAAGGAAATAAGGAGTAGATTGAAGGAGGAGGAGAAACAAAAAAGTGCAAGCAACAAGATAATAAAAAGAAAATCTAATTAATGGAGCAGGAAAGAGACAAAAGCTGCAGCTCCAACAACAAATCCTGCAGCCAGAATTCTCTATTAATGTAACGTCCATACCCATAACCTCACTCTCCACCAACATGGATCTAGGATTGAGCAGAGAGCCCTCCATAGATTCCAAGGGATAAGACACTCTTTGGCCCCATTGCTATTTTCTTGGGACTGAACCTGTATATTCGAAGTGTCTATTAACCTCAAGGAGAGTTATGAGAAAACTAGGAATGCAGGATCAGGATTCAAGGGTATAAATGCTTTTTAAATGTCCCAGACATTTCACATAAATTGTATACAATTTCTTAGCTTTTTCAGGTAAAAGTTGCTAACAATTTATAACCAATCTAGTTAATATATTTGGGCATGAAATGCAAAAATGTTCATCCTTGCTTAACTTCAGCACTACTTAGTTTTTCAAAAGTATATGCTAAGAATGTGTCTACACTGTACTGTTATTTCAAGATAACTAGCATTATTGTGAAATAATACGAGCATCTACACAGCCATTCCGACAGACGGCTTATTCCAAAATCTGTACACCTCATTCTACGAGGAATAATGGCTATTCCGAAATAGCTATTTCGAAATAAGGCATGCGTATATGCTCCACTGCTGCTACTTTGAAATAGCCCCTCGCCAGGGTCATTCTAAGTTATTCTTCTCCTGTACCTTCTAGTGCTCTAAATTGAGATAGCATGTCTACATTAGGGAAGCCTGCCTCGGACTAATTTTGAGGCTTCCCTGCAGTGTAGACGTGCTATTTTGAAATAAGCAATTTCAGAATAACTATTTTGGAATAGTTTATTTCCAAATAAGCGTGCAGTGTAGACATACCCATTTCTATATATAGTTAGGGTATCAGGAAGGCGGGAGGGGGAATGTGGCGCTAATACATTCTATGACCTAAGTCTTACCATTTCTTGATTTTGTAACAGCCACCAGATGTGCTTTGAAGTTAAATGTTCCCACTTTGTTATTTGTTGTGGATTATATCCACTTAAAATGATCTGTAAACATTTAATGTCTTAACATTCATTCCTTTCATGCTAGTATTCTGCAAAACTTCTTGTTCCCAATATTATACCACATTAAAGGAGGAATATCAAAATAAAGAGTGCCCCAAAAAGAAAACAAAAAACCCGTGTATTTGTGAGAAACATGCACATTTAAAAATAAGTAAAAAAGGTCAAAAACAAATCAAAATACATATTTATGATATAGAAGGTTTGTCATGTGTGAAGTAGTAAAATCACGACTGAAAGTTTGAGTATATAGTAAATGCCATAATAAAATAGATCTTTGACCCATAGTTGAGTTCTCATTTGCAAATGCCCTTTGTTAGTACAAATTAACTTTTCAAACTTTTTTTTGTAGAAAAGAATTTGAAATCTTTTACTCTGTTCATTTGTCAGTTGAACAATTATACAGGCAACAGATCACATTTAATTTTCTGAGGGTTGGTATGGTCACTTTAAAGCACTTGAGCCAACAGAGCGGAGCAGGCATAATGGAGGAATTCAACAGCATGAAGGAGACTTCCCCCCAAAAGCAAGGAAGAAGCAGGAGAGGAAATGTAATTTTGAGTGTCAACTCCTTCCCCACGGCTTTTTCTGGGTAGGCACAGCTGCACAACTTTCCTTAACCGAAGTTTAGCATGAGGCTCAATCTAACTCTGAAACAAGTATGCTAAAACAGAGCACTACTCCAAATTTCTCCACTTTATCTCTTTTCTGTAAGGTTTACTGTGAAGCCATCCTATTCCATGTTCATCCTATCTTTCCGGTTCATCAATATGTCAATATGGAGGACACATGTTTTCTCTAAGCTGCTTAGCAGCAGAGCTTCACAGGTGATGAATCAGTCCCACCCAGTCAGAGAGTCAGGGCTCCATGCATGAAGCTGACTGACTGGGTGGGGCCAATCAATCAACTGTGAAGCTATGCTCCCACACAGCTTAGAGGGAACCCTCTTGAGGACTGTGCTTGCTTTGGTGATTCTGTCTCTTTGCTTCTCATAAAACCAAACAGAAATCTCATTCCAGGCACATCCCATTTTCCTGACACAACAAAACCCTTACCTTGCTTCAAGTTCTCATCAGAGGAAGTTGTATACCGAAACTGGTGGTCCTAGCTCTTACCATTTAGGTAAACTTCTTGATCAGACAGGCAAACAGACAAGCTCTCTAAAATATATAGTGGATAACAACCAGAGTCTCTATTCCTTTTAAATACAGGCAGTCCCTGACTTACGCGGATCTGACTTATGTCGGATCCGCACTTACGAACGGGGCTTTTCTTGCCCCGGAGCTCACGGGCGGCGGGACCACCCAGAGCGCAGCGGTCCCGCCACCGCGTCCTCCAGGGCGAGAAAAGCTGCTCCGGGTCTCCCTGGTGTGCTGGGGGGGACTCCCCAGCACAGCAGGGAGACCCGAGCAAAGCCACAGAGGCGGCGGGACCCCACTGCCCATGCGGCTTTGCTCCTTTGCCCCGGAGCAAAGCCGCACAGGCGGCGGGGTCCCCCGCCTCTGCGGCTTTGCTCCTGTCTCCCTGCTGTGTTGGGGGGGGGGGCGGAGTCCCCCCCAGCACAGCAGGGAGACCAGAGCAAAGCCACACAAGCAGCGGGACCTCTGCGCCTCCACAGCTTTGCTTGGGTCTCCCTGGTCTGCTGGGGGGGAGGGGGCGCAGCTAGTGCACCCCTCCCCCCCAGCAGACCAGGCTTTTGTTGTGGGACACCTAGGGTAGAGCAGCTGGGGTGCTGCCGGGTTGGTCCTGCCGGGACCTACCCGGCAGCGTCCCAGCTGTTCTGTCCCAGGAGTCCAGATTCAGCCGCTGTTGAAACTGATCAGCAGCTGATTCCAGGAAGCCGGGGGCAGAGCAACTCTGCCTAGGGCTTCCTGTAGTCAGCCGCTGATCAGTTTCAGCAGCGGCTGAATCTGGAGCCAGTTCCGACTTACATACAAATTCAACTTAAGAACAAACCTGTCTCTGTATTACAGAAATGGATCCATGTCAGTACTCCACCTTCCCACTACTCCCCTGCATCATATTTTGTCTAAGGAAGCCACTTATTAAGGAATAAGTTGAAAACTAAAATAATACATGATTTATTGCAGTTCAATACTAGAGTTGAAAGACGTGTTTTAAGATTTAGGAAAAAAAACATTTGGGTCAGAAGGAACATTTCCCTGTAAGCTTCTTCAAAGAAACAACATGTTTGATTTTTAAAATGAGGATGGAAAAATACACATGAAAGAGTTAAGATCACTTCAAATTTTGAAATGGTAAACAACTAAACTGAACCTTGACCTAAGTTCTTACTTTAATCTAACAAATCCAGACAGTCAGCATGTTTGCTACAGAAACATATGCTGAATAGTTTCAGGAAATTTAAGGATGGACATTTCTTATCTAACATTGTAATTTGTAGTGAAGTAAACTGTAAGATTGCTGATGCAGTCTTAGAAAAAGGACATTAAAGAACTGAAAACTGTCAGTATGGAAGTAAAAATTATTTTTTGAAGTCACACCACCACTTAGAGCTCACTGTGGGAAAGTTTTTACAGTGGCGTTGCCCTCCAACACCACAACATATACAGCAGGCATGTTTACAATAAGACAGACAGACAGACAGACAGACAGACAGACAGAAAGAAAGAAAGCCAGCCAAAAAAGTCACATGCCTTATACAGAAATAATTGAGTTTAATTGCAAAAGAGACAAAAAGGAAGAACTGAGCTATTTCAGGCATACATTGGACTATTGCTGAAGCCACCCAAAAATTCACCATAATTTTATTTACTTAAACCCTAAGTGACAGCTACATTCTTTCTAGAAAAAAGACTGGCTAGATGTTCTTTTAAGGCTAGTTAATGTTACCCATCTCTCTCAGTTGGAAAGGTGTCTAGAGAAAGATACACATGCACCTTGCCTCAAACTCTTCAGGGCTAAGCACATTTAGCCCAAAATATGCCTTCTACAAACACAAGTGCAATGGACATGAACAAAAATTGTGTCCACATTCAGCAAAGTTGACATTGGTCCACTGTTCCTACAATTCTGCCCAGACAGAATACAAGAGATTAGGGATCAGATTTTCAAAATTAATTCTGAGTGCTCAATTCCATATACCTTAAAGAGGCATAGTTTAAAAAAAAAAAAAAAAAAAAACACCACAGAGCTCCCACTTCTGAAAATAAAGACACTTTTAGGCATCTCCATTTGAGCACTGAAAAACCGGGACAACCAAAATCTTGACTTATTTTTTTAAATCTTGGCCCACATCTTGGAACATATTAAGAAAATTGCATCAAGTAAAGAAATTATTAAAAATTAGACCAGCTATTACTGAATTTAATATATGGTTCTCCTATCAGAGGTCTTCCTTTTACTGATCAAACTAGGCATTTATAAATGTCATCTTACACATGTACTATCTACTTTAAAGCAGCAAAAACATTTCATTTTAGATGGGTTTTTGGAAACATTCAATGTGCTAACATGTAAGCATAAATTTCAAAAAAAAATTATGCTTATTACTTAATTAGAAATGATATTGTAATCTATATGCATAGTAAAATAATCTTACTTATTATTTCAAATATAAAACAATTAGGACTAGTCCACTACTCTAAATGCTGCCACACGAACACCCTGGCTGTGTCTACACTGGCATCCCTTCCAGAAAAGGGATGCTAATGTAGCACTTTGGAATAGGCAAATCCGCGGGGGATTTAAATATCCCCCGCGGTATTTGCATTAACATGGCTGCCGCTTTTTTCCAGCTTGGAGATAAGCCGGAGAAAAGCGCCAGTCTAGACGTGATTTTCCAGAAAATAAAGCCTTTTCCGGAGGATCTCTTATTCCTACTTTCAAGGAATAAGAGATCCTCCGGAAGTAGAAATAAGAGATCCTCCGGAAAAGGCTTTATTTTCCGGAGAATCACGTCTAGACTGGCGCTTTTCTCCGGCTTATCTCCAAGCCGGAAAAAAGCGGCAGCCATGTTAATGCAAATACCGCGGGGGATATTTAAATCCCCTGCGGATTTGCCTATTCCAAAGTGCTACATTAGCATCCCTTTTCTGGAAGGGATGCCAGTGTAGACACAGCCCACCTGTTTAATTATGAGCTCTATAAACATTGTAGAGCAGTGATTCTCCAAGTGCGGTCCATGGATCACTGGGCCACAGCGTGAGATTCAGCTACCCTCCCTTAGCAGGGAGCCTGCACTGGCACTCCAGCCCTGTGCACAGACCATGAGGTTGGAGCGCCAGCACTAGCTTCCTGCTGGGCGGCAGAAGGTGGGTGGGGAGGAGAAGGGAGACCTGAGATTCGCAGGCTGGATCCAGTTTACAGATACCACCACCCTGCTCCTGCACCCTCCTTCCTGGCCAGACGTCTGCCCCCTCCCCGCCACCACCTCCCAGACCTCCCATGCTCAGTCTGTTCCTGAACCCAACCTCCCAGTCAGACTCCTCCACTTCCAGCATGCTTCTGGCTCCCAACCTCCTGGCCAGACCTCACAACCCCACCCCCTCTTACACCCACTTTATCATCATGGGTGGTTGAATGATGGTCCATGGAAAGGCGTGCTTTGAGCCAGGTGGTCCACAAGCCAAAAAGTTTGAGAATAACTGTTGTAAAAAAAACCACATCCATCCTCAGGAAGAATGAAAAGCCTCATATCACTTTCCATCAAATTACTGTGAGGAACCCATGAAAAAGTGTTGACGGACTCTTAAGCAATTTATTTTTAGTTTCTCCAAGAAGAAAAACAATTAAGCAATGGATCCTAATCATTTTTCTGTCCCTTTTCTTTTGTCATCCAACCTAATAAATGTTAATGCAAATCAAAGATCAATCAATTTCTTAGGCAGGAGCCCTATAAGGCAGCCCTCCACATTAATGCTTTGGGATGAGACTTCAAATCAGGGTCCAGAGCATTTTTAATTGACGATCCCATACCCCTAACTTTTATCAAAAGTACTGTGAGTTAACTCATTTAATATTTAGATACATTCCAAGGCAAAAAAAAATCAAATCATAACTTCTTTACTGAAAGTCTTTCCCAATTTCAATTGTATACATATTTGTGTATATTGTGTTGTATTTCCAAAACATCAAAGAGCCACCACAGCATATGTCAGAATTGGATCCATTCAGTGGTAGATGAAATGCTCTCTCCAGGATATAGTGAAGCCTATTTCAGTATTTACACATTGCTTGGGGGATGAAAGAAGTTACAAAAGTATTCATTCATTAATATTTCAGTTATACTGTGTAAGTATTAATTCTCACGCTGATGTTTTATTGTCCACATTCTCTCACACCAGAAATTTCTGCACTCTACAACAGGGTCGGCAAAAGGGCCTCTGTGGGCTGGATCCGGCCCATCAAGCGGGTGGATCCGGCCCGCTGAGGCCCTGCTGCTCCCCACCCCACCAGGCCAATTAGACACTGGGGGCTGTGGAGTTCCCGAAGCCTTCTCTGCTCTGTCCCCGCCCTGCAAGCGTGAAGCATCCTTTGCCCTGCCCCGGTCCTATGAGAAGCCCGCAGCACTTCAAAGTGCCATGTGCTCCTCGAAGGGTGGGAGGCAGCTTCCCGTGCTCCCCCACCCCCAGCCCCTGATGGACCTGAGTGTGTCAAGCCTCTTCCAGGGCATGGTTGCCTAGTGTCAAGGGAGGGGGGCGCAAAAGCGTTCTTCCCCCCAGATTAATCATGGTCTAGGGGTGGGGTAGCCCCGGCCCTTCCGGGGTGGCCTGGGGCTCCTTCAAAAATGTTTGGAGTGGCCCCCAGGCAAAAATTATTGCCCACCCTGCTCTAGAAAGTTAATCAACAACTTTGCTTACCTCAGAGAAAAGCAATAAAAAAAAAAACTTTCCAAAATGAACAAAGTTATTTTATGTAGCAAGCCTTTTTCCTTTACATTAAATGTATGTTCTTCTCAATCTAAGCACATTTTTCTAAAACAAAACTAAAAACAAGGTATGATAATTCACAGTGTCTATTAAAATTTGTGATAATATATCTAGGGTCTTCAGGCTGCTCTATATTGTAGAATTTTAATAATATATTTAACAAATTCTAAAATAAGCTTCAAATGACAAAATGAGTTCAAAGTAGCTGCAACATAATTGGAGATTTGAATTCAGCTACTCTTACAGAAGAAAAACTTTTTTTCTTTAAAATAGCAATACAGTAGTTTTTTTGTCTGCATTACTAATTCAACTTCAAGGCAGCAAAACTTAATCAAGGACAGTACCATTTCAATTTTGATAAAATTCAATAAAGGCTCAGAAAGAGACAATTATAATGTATTTAAAAGTCATCTTATATTAGTGTTCCATTTATGAAAGGAAAAATTTATCAAGATCAAAAGCCTACTTTTCATATGTATACAAACATGACTAGAATCGAAAGAGCTAAACTAATACCTCTGATAAGTATATGCAAGTATGTGCAACAGTGTTACTATCAACAAACAGCAAAATTGTTAAACTAAGCTGTGACAATTTTGTATACAATAGGTGTTTAAATATTTTTCTTTAGAGGAATACATTGTTGATACCTACTTTGAAGCTTTCGTATCATAACACTTTTAAGCATTAACCTTTCTATTTGGTTCAGAAATCATAAACATTGACTTCCTTAAACAAAGCAGTTCATGATAATTCTGGTAAAAAAGCAACATTCTGCAATAAACACACAAATAACCACACTTCAAAAAACAAAATAGACTCCATCAGGCCCATGAAACAAAAGGAAAAACAAACAAACAATATTTGGAAGCAGTGTTAAATTCTAGATATGACTTCATAAATGTTCAATTGCAAAGACATTCTAAATTCTATATTCTTCACCACGGCTATGTCTAGACTACACCTATCTGTCGACAGAGAGAGATGTAGATTAGGGACGGCAAAATTGCTAATGAAGCAGGGATTTAAATATCCTGTGCTTCATTAGCATAAACATGGCCACTGCTTTTTTTTGACACAGAGTTTTTTTTAAAAAAAATGGCAGTCTAGATGGGGACCGGGCGGGGTGGGGAGGGAAAAAGAAGAGTGCATGTAGTCTATAGCATTAACTGATCAGCTTTTGCTTATCAGTTAATCGAGTATACTATTACATCCCTAGTGTGCATGCTCGTATCCATCCTTCCATGTGCCTGTCTGTCTGTCCGGTAATGCAAATTATTTTCTAAGTCATTCTCTTTGTCAGATAATTAAGTTAAACACTTTATAGTTGATAGCAGTACACTTTCTAGCACCTCTGAAACCTTCCTTCAACGAGTCAAATCGAGCCCAAGGATAGTCAGATTCAGAATACTACGTAATATTTTGATTACATTTGGGGCTGAGATAATACAAAGATGGCAGCAGTGGAAATAGGAATCTTTTCATTTCA
The DNA here is from genome assembly GCF_049634645.1 of Pelodiscus sinensis. Lineage (NCBI taxonomy): Eukaryota > Metazoa > Chordata > Testudines > Trionychidae > Pelodiscus > Pelodiscus sinensis. The sequence continues at coordinate 22,416,026 of NC_134730.1, read as the reverse complement.
ATCCTCCCAAGAGTTGAGCAGGCTAATCTTGGAGGTCTCTTAGCCTGTGGAAAAGCAAATATGCTCAGGGGATCAGAACTCATATTCAGTATAATGCCACTGAATAAGCATGCTGGCCTGGGTGGTAACTTTTACACAAATACAAATGGCTGACAATTATTCTACTAGATCTGATAGAGGAAGAGAAATACTGAGCATAGGGAAATGCATTTCATAAAGCATTTGGAAATACAGGCAGTCCCCGGGTTACGTACAAGATAGGGACTGTAGGTTTGTTATTAAGTTGAATCTGTATGTAAGTCGGAACTGGCATCCAGATTCAGCCGCTGCTGAAACTGACCGTCAGTTCTGACTTACATACAGATTCAATTTAAGAACCCCAAGTCAGCTGCTGCTGAAACTGATCAGCGGCTGATTCCAGGAAGCCCGAGGCAGAGCAACTGTGCCTCGGGTTTCCTGTAGTCAGCGCTGGTCAGTTTCAGCAGCGGCTGACTTGGGGACGCCTGGGGCAGAGCAGCTGGGGTGCTGCCGGGTTGGTCCAGTAGTGCCCAGAGCGGCGCTGCGGGACCAACCGGCAGCGCCCCAGCTGCTCTGCCCGAGGGTCCACAACAAAAGCCTGGTCTGCTGGGGGGGGAGGCACACTAGCTGCGCCCCCCACCCCCAGCAGACCAGGGACACGGGGAGCAAAGCCGCAGCGGCAGGGTGCCGCGCCTCTGAGGCTTTGCTCTGGCGCAGGACCCGCCACCGCTGCGGCTTTGCTCCCGGTGCCCCTGGTCTGCTGGAGACGGTCCCCAGCAGACCAGGGGCACCGGGAGCAGCTTTTCTCGCCCCGGAGGTCGAGGTGGCGGACCACTGCCTGCAAGCTCCGGGGCGAGAAAGCCCCGTTCCTAAGTGCGGATCCGACATAAGTCGGATCCGCATAAGTCGGGGACTGCCTGTATTTTCTGTCAAGGTAACTCAAGATGAAGGAGGATTTAGAAATGGAAATATACTATGTACATTAAAGCAAAAGTTAATTTTTTTTGGAAAGCTTCCAGCTGTTCTTCCCAAGCTACAGTTGCAGGCTAAAACACGCTACCAACTCTGGGAAGCCAAAGGTTTCTCGCTTTCTTCCCACTCAACATTTAAGAACACACACTGGTGTCCATTATGCTTCCTGACTACCACCTCATGAGAGGCATTTAAATCTGTATTGGTACTTAAGTGCCATGTAGCATTCTTCACTTGTGGATCTTCTTGAAGTGGGACATTTGCAGAAAAATTATTTAGGACATATAAACTAAAGCACAGCAAATATTGTAATATTTATTTATTTAGGCCCTACTTAAAACCCGGCAAGAATGAGAAAAAGGGGGGAAAAACCAGCTCTTTATCTGCCAGTAACTTTTCAAATGTTTTACAGAGGAGTAGTATGGCTTTGAGTGAAGAAAATACACTCAAGGGAAATGATAGAATTCACAAATAAACAGAAGAAGATTTTATTATGTATAGGGCCTCATACACATAGTATCCTTAAAACAGGTTATAAAAAATGACAGCACACCAACAATGCAATGGCTATCTTCCTCAAATTCCTCAATTTGTGTGTACCACACAATGGTTCTTTATTATTTTTATTTAAACAAAAATGGGGCATATTAGGCAGTTACATCTTTGGAATCTTATTTCATGTACAGAGCCACAAGAACTGAAAAGAAGGAACCTGACTCATTCAAAAAATGGCCTTTCTAGTACTGCAGCATCTTTTGTACTGCCCTAGAAGCCACTATTGCATAAGAACAAATATATCATCTATTTGTGGAGAGATTGAATATGTTCTCATCTATTAGAGTGAGAGAATTAGGGTGTCTGTGCTTCATTGTGTTACATTTTTGTTTGATTGTTCATTCTTCTTATGCTGCCTAATGTTAGAAAACCTGTATGAAACCATATGAAATAAGAAATCTTTTAAATATATTTTTCTGAAACATGTATTATAATATTAAACACTGCTTACTATACACTTTGCATTTTAAAAGAAATTTTACAAATGTCAAATAATCTTGAGTCAAACTCAACCAGCCTAACAGCTATATGTGGCTAGTGCAAGGCTGGGCAATATATGATCTGCGGGCTGTATCTGGCCCACCAAGCCGCCACATCCAGCCTACAAAAACCTCAGCCAGCTCCCTGCCTGCTCCACCCCCACTGGGCACTCAGTGAAGTCAGCTGCTACAAGGCCATGTGCATCTCTGAATACAGAGAGCCTGGAGGGAGGGGGCAGAGAATTCTCACACTAGTCCTGCCCACAGCAGTTCCCATTGGCCAGTGTCCAGCCAAAAGCAGCAGCCTGTTTGGAGGACAGGCAGCACTGGAAGTGCCCCTCTCTCCTCATCTCCTGGGCTCACATGGTTCCTGTAGCTACTGTGAACAGTACAGGGAAGTGGAAGGCACAGACCCTGGTTAAGGAGCCTATTCACATCACTTTCAAGCAAATTACTGTCCAGCCCTCGGCTCCAAGCAGCACTGCCACTTTACCATAGTAGACCATAATAGACTTTAAGGTCAGAAGGGACCATTCTGATCATCTAGTCTGACTCCCTGCACAATGCAGGCCACAGAAACTCACCCACCCACTTTGAAGTACCCCCTCCTCTTACCCCACCTTGCTGTCTCTTTCTGATAGAAGCAGCAAGGAGAGGACAGGGGAAAGCGACTACCGAACTACCCTGTCGACAAGTCCTTCACATCCTTAGTTACATCCCCACCCAAAGCCCGCATCTCCTCCTACACTCCTGTCATCTCAGGTTACAACCCCCTCCCAGACCCTGTACTCCAAGGGTGGACAAGACCGAATCTAGCCCACCAAGCCCTTGGATTCGACCCACGGCCGCTTCCCGATCCCCAGGCCAATCAAGACCTGGGAACGGGGGAGTGCACAAAGTCTTCTCCTCTCTGCTAAGGGCGCAGAGTACCAGAGGGAACCACCAACTGTTCTACACAGCTGGCAGTTCTCTCTAGGTGCCTCATGTCCTTGGCAAGGCAGAGGGCAAAGACTTCATGTGCTCCCCTGCCCCCAGGCCAATCAGGGTCTGTGGGTGGAGGTGCATGTGAAGTCTCCTGACCCTAGCCCTTCCGCTCAAGGCCCCACCTTTTCCAGGGCAGCAAGTGACCACTTCTGAAATACATGAAGTGGCCCCCCCTTCAAAAATGATTGCCCACCCCTGGGTTTGTAGCTAGCATGTGGAACACCATGGTCCTAGACCAATAATCCCTGCTCTTATGCTTAGAATTTCCAGAAATTCTTTTGTTTTGGTACCCATCCTATTGTGGGTATTATAACTGAATCTACAATAAGAGATTAGTTAGCATATCAACTTAAACTTTCAAAGAAACATTCTGCCTTTGGTATTTCAAAACATATGGTCCAAAAATTACCAGTCCCTCAGTGAATAAAAATTTCCAGCTCTGCACCACAAAAAAAAATTAGATTATATTCATACAGGTCTATGTAAAGAAAATATTTCATTTGAGCCTAGAGATAAAAATGTTTTGAAACTACATTTTACTTCTAGTTAATATGGGAAAGCATGATTATAACTTGCTAAACATCTAGAGACTGAAATTCTCCAACTATTCTAATTCTTAAAAGTGTATGTTTTTCTAATATATTTAGATATTCATACAATGCATGTCTCAATCTGCAAATGACTTAAGAACTTGTAATTGTGCCATACAAGGAATTTTTTGTATGTGATCAACTAGTACTGAAAAGGCTGTTAGAAAGTTTAATATTCAGGCAATTTCACCATGTGTAATTTAGAATCTTTTAAATCTGTGTTTTTCATAGAAGTCTTAAAATGATAGAAACTGATGTTTCTCACTGTATAAAACGTTGAAATGCTCTAAAGTCCAAAGGATCTCTAGTATCCTCCTTTCCCTGATCCCTCCTTTAGATTTGCAACAAATAGGCAGGCAGCTAGTGAACTGGATGGAGGTCAAGTTTTTCCTCTTTTGGGAAGAAGAAAAGAAAGTGTGCAATTTGCATTTAGAATGTCAACAGGCCCCAAAGCATGAGAGAAAATACTGTGAATAAGAGACAAAAAACTGTAAGTTCTCTATTATCACTTGCATTTTTACCAAAGAGAATTATATCCCTTGAATGCACAATAATGGGTGGGACTAGCCAAAATTTTTAAATACTGTTATGTCCATCCATGTTGGATACAGCATAAAAAAATAAATATGGACCAAATTTGGACCATACATTTGACCAAATGGAAGATAAACAAGAAAATTATCTTAACACAAATAAATTTTTTTAACAGTGTTCAGGTTGCAAGTGTGTTTCAGCTGAATCCAACTAGCATTCCCCCCTCCATGCTTTCTATCCCCACCATAAAGTTATAGATTTATATCAAGGAAAAAAGATTAAATCAACATTCAGTGCCTCAATGCAGTATAATCCTTTAATACTTTCACCACGTCATGTATATATTTCCTTTTTCGTAATGGAAAATCTGTGAGGTAAACTATAGTACAGTATTTCTTAACAATGCTGGAAAGATTTTCAAAGGGTGCCTCCTGCTTACTGTGCTTGCCAACCCTCCTGACCCCTTCACTCTACCTCCGCCCCTCTCCCCTGCCAACCAGGGCCCGTTCTCCCTCCCCACCTCCCACCACGGCCTAACCCCAATCCCCATGACTGGGCCGCAGCCCATGCCAGTCCCAGCCCAAAACCCCAGCACTTCTTCCCCCCACTTCCACCGCTGAGGATCTGAGGCCACCCTGGCTAATCTCCCTACCACCGGGGAGGGCCAGGCCCCGAGACCATCCTGCTTGCCTCCCTGGCTAGCTTCTGGGCCAAGTCCCTGGGGGCTCTCTGCCTCCCTCCCCATGCTGGGGGGGGACTGGACCCAGCTTCCTTCCCTCCCACGCCAAGGGGTGAGGGTGGGGTCAGGGCCAGCATTTCCCCCAGCTCTTCAGGAGGGGCTAGCCCTGATTTTCATTCTGGCTCTACCCCCTCCCACCCTGGAAATGCCAAGCCCTACACTCTCTCCACCGGTGCCCTCTGTCAGGGCCCAGGCCCCATGCTCTTCCCATCCAGTTGCCAGGACAGAGGGAGAGCAAGGCCCAGGCCCCGCATTCTCCCTGGGGCCCATCAACCTTCCTCCAAACAACTGGGAGGGAGGAAGGGAAGGTACAGGCCCAGGCCCAGGCCAAAGCAGTGCAATTTAAAACTCCGGCAGCTGCCATCTGGCGGTTGTTGGAGGTTCAGTCAGTTCCAGTCCAGCCCAGCTCAGGGGCTGGGGTGTCCCCCAATCCAGGCCCCTTCCCTGCAGCAGGCCTCTCCCCCACTGCCAGAGCCCCGCAATTTTCCCTCCTTCCCAAGCCAGCAGCAGCAGCTTACCTTTAGTGCTGCTGCTGCTCAGAAGCCAGAGGGTGCCGATCTCTGATGGGTTAGCAGCAGGGAGGAAGGGAGGAGATGGGGTAGCTGAGGGGGGAGGGGTTGTGAGACGCAGAGTGATGTGATTACGTCACTATCGTCCCACAGGAAAAACCTTTTTAAATGTAGAGAGAGAATACTCTGAGAACACATTAATGTTCAGTAATCTATAAATGTACTCCAACCACAATAACATGCTATGAATAGAGAAACAGGGGCTGATAACAGGGAGTTTTGAGAGGGAGTTCTCCAGGTGGAGAAGGAGCCAATACAGGACCCTTGAGGGAAGTGGCTGTCGTGTGTGTGTGTGTGTGTGTGTGTGTGTGTGTGTGTGTGTGTGTGTGTGTGTGTGTGTGTGTGTGTGTGTGTGTGTGTGTGTGTGTGTGTGTGTGTGTGTGTGTGTGTGTGTGTGTGTGTTTTTACGCAGGTTTCTTGCTGTGTGCTGAACTTGTGTTTGTCTGTCTGGGGCTTGGGGTTTCCCCACACACACACTCCCCCTCCCCCTCCACCCCCAGCAGTGTGTGCTGTGGCTGGCAGGTGGAAGCTATGAGCTTCTAATCAAGGTGAAATCCAGAAGCCTCTGCTCATTGGTAGAGCCTTAATCAGGGGAGGGGCTATCAGACAGTACAGGGCTTTATATAGCAGAGAATCAGCAACGAGGAAGCTTGCAACCAGGGGCTGATAACAGGGAGCTTTGAGAGGGAGTTGGGAAGGGGGCATGACACACTTTTGCCATTCTTCAAAATCTTTTCATTAAACTATTATCAAAACTTCCTGAGATCTGGGGGGGCCTTCAGGGGTTGACTGCATCAGAGGCAAGGCTTTGAGCCGGGCCTAGCCTCAGCCTTTTCTCTCTTTTCTTTTCTTTTTTTAAAGAAGGGGCAACCAGAGTGAATGCAGACAGCAACGAACAGGGCAACCGCCAACATGGGAGTTTGCCTGGGAATTCTCCCTGGGAGACCTCTGCAGTGTTTGGTGCTCTTTTCCTTGAAGGATTTTTTTTTTCTTTTCTCTCTCCTACCCTTCAAGGAGACATTTAATAACATCTGAGGAATCTCTCAGAAGGAAGGCAGATATGGATGGTGATAGGTCTGCTGTTACCTGCACAGCATGTGCCATGTTTGTCTTTCTCCTAGAAGAAAAAAAGGATTTCATCTGCACTAAGTGCAAGGTGGTCGCCATTTTGGAAGAAAAAATTAGAAGACTTGAGGCCCAAGTATAAACCCTATGCTCCTTCCTCGATAGAAGGCAGCGTTTAATTCTGCAGGCACAGCAGGCTGAACAGCCAGTGAGGGCAGTACAGGACAAGGAAGAGAACTGGCAGCATGTTGTTCGTCCATCGTGGTCGATGAAGACCTCAACACCACTAAGTGCTTTGAGATTGGATACAGTGTGTCCGAAGATGACTTATCAGGCCAATTCGGGCACCAAATGTAACAAGAAAGGTTTCTACAGGCATGTTAGCAATAAGAAGATGATCAGAGAAGGTGTGGAGCCCTTTCTGGATGAGGGAGGTAACCTAATGACAGATGACGTGGGAAAAGCTGAAGTACTCAATGCTTTCTTTGCCTCTGTCTTCATGAACGAGGTCAACTCCCAAACTAATGCACTAGACAATGCAGTAGGGAAAGGAGGTAGACAGCCCTTGGTGGGGAAAAAACAAGTTAAGAACTCTTTAGAAAAACTAGACATACAGAAATCCATGTGTCCAGATTTAATGCATCCGAGGGTACTGAGGGAGCTGGCAAATGTCATTACAGACTTTTTGGCCATTATCTTTGAAAACTCATGGAGATTGGAAGAGATCCCAGATGATTGGAAACAGGCAAATGTAGTGCCCATCTTTAAAAAAGGGAAGGACAATTCAAGGAACTACAGACCAGTCACCCATACCACATTCCCCGGAAAAAAACATGGAGGGGATCCTCAAGGAATCCATTTTGAAGCACTTGGAAGAAGGGAAGCGATCAGGAATAATCAACATGGATTCACAAAGGGCAAGTCGTGCCTGACCAATCTGATTAGCTTCTGTAATGAGTTAACTGGCTCTGTAGATGGGGGAAGGTCAGTGGATGTGATATACGTTGACTTTAGAAAAGCTTTTGATATGGTCTCCCACAATATTCTTGCCAGCAAGCTAAGGGAGTATGGATTGGATAAATGGACTGTAAGATGGACAGAAAGCTGGCTAGACTGTCGGGCCCAACGGGTAGTGATCAACAGCTCAATGTCAGGCTGGCGGTCGGTTTCTAGCGGAGTACCCAAGGATCTGTTCTAGGACAGGTTTTCTTCAACATCTTTATTAATGACCTGGATGAGGGGATGCACCCTCAGCAAGTTGGCAGATGACACTAAGCTAGGGAGAGAGGTAGATATGCTGGAGGGCAGGGATAGAATCCAGAGTGACCTAGACCGATTAGAGGATTGTGCCAAAAGAAATCTGACGAGGTTCAACAAGGACAAGTGTAGAGTCCTGCACTTCAGATGGAAGAATCCCAAGCATTGTTACAGGCTGAGGATTGAATGGCTAACTAACAGTTCTGCAGAAAAGGACCTGGAGATTACAGTGGATGAGAAGCTGGATATGAGTCAAATGTATGCCCTTGTAGCCAAGAGGGCCAATGGCATATTAGGTTGCATTAGGAGGAGCATTGCCAGCAGATCTAGAGAAGTAATTATTCACCTTTATTTGGCTCTGGTGAGGTGTATAAACATCTGGAGTACTGTGTCCAGTTCTGGGCCCTCCACTATAGAAAGGATGTGGACCTATTGGAGAGGGTCCAGCGGATGGCGACCAAAATAATTAGGGGGCTGGAACACATGATCTGTGAGGAAAGACTGAGCAATTAAAAATCACTTGGAAAAGTTACATGTCTGCAAGTCACAAGGGCCTGATGAAATGCATCCTAGAATATTCAAGGAGCTGACAGGAGGTATCTAAGCCTTCAGCTATCATCTTTAAAAAAATCATGGAAGACGGGAGAGATTCCAGAAGACTGGAAATGGGCAAATATAGTGACCATATATAAAAAGGGAAATAAGGACAACCCATGAAACTATAGGCCAGTCGGTTTAACTTCTGTGCCAGGAAAGATAATGGAACAAGTAATAAAGGAAATCATCTGTAAACACTTGGAAAGTGGCAAGGTGATAGGGAACAGCCAACATCAATTTGTAAAGAACAAATCATGTCAAACCAATCTGATAGCTTTCTTTGATATGATAACGAGTCTTGTGGATAAGGGAGAAGTGATGGACGTGGTATACCTAAACTTTAATAAGGCATTTGATACGGTCTCGCATGATATCCTTATCAATAAACTAGACAAATACAACTTAGATGGGGCTACTATAAAGTGGCTGCATAACTAGCTGGATAATCAGTCTCAGAGGAGTAATAGTTCACAGTTCACAATCCTACTGGAAAGATAGAACAAGTGGGGTTCCACAGGGGTCAGCTTTGGGACCGGTTCTGTTCAATATCTTCATCAACGATTTAGATATTGGCAGGGCTCAACAAATATGCTCGCCCGCAAGGAGTACGTATTACCAACTGGCGAGCTGTGACGGGACGGGGTCACCCCATAGCGGCAAGGGCAACCCGCCACGCACTCCAATAATGCCGACCTCCGTGCTGCACATGGAGCACAGCATTCTGACCGTGGTCTGCGCCACTTGCTCCCATGCAGCTGCCCAGCTGAGTAGTGTGCAGGAGGGCAGAGTCCTGGGACGGGATCTGGAAGTGGGGGCGGGGCTGCACGCAGGTGTCGGGCAGGGCCAGAGCGTGCATGCGTCCCTGACGTCAGGGGGAAGAGGCGCCGGCACAAGAGAGCGCCGCATTGAAAAGGGGAGTAGAGGAGAGCGGAAGAGAGGAGGGAGGCAGAGGAGATGGAGGAGAGTAACGGAGGGAGAGAGGAGAACAGAGGAGTGAGCTAGAAGACAGCGAAGGGTAGAGGAGTGAAGGGTGAGAGCAGAGGAGAGAGGAGGAGGACAGAGGAGGTCAGAGAAGGCAGGAGGGAGACAGGGAGTGGAGCAGAGAGCGGGGGTAGAGGATGTGAAAGGAGGAGTGGAGGTAGGAAGGAGCCCCACGCTGGGCTGCTTAGGAGTGCCAGCAGACTGGTGAGTTACAGCGAACACCCCACCAGTCAGACAGAGTCCACACAGAGTCTGTCCTTAGGGCCCTGGGCTGCAGCCTATGAGAGAGGGTGGGCCCAGGCCCCCCCCACCTCCGCCCCCCACCCTGAGAGCAGACATCTGACAACTGAGATGCTTTGGGGACAACCAAGTGTAGCTCATCCCAGGGGAGACTAGAGGTTGGCCAGCAGCCAAGGAAGGATGCCCCTTTTCCTCCTTCTCTCAATCTGGATGGTCGCGGTGCCTCCACTTCCGGCTCCCGTCCCAGGACTTGGCCCCCCTGCATGCCGCTCGGCTGGGCAGCCGCACAGGAGCAAGCGGCACAGGCCGCTTTCAGAACGCCACACTCCCCCGTGCAGTACAGGGGTCGGCACCGTTGGAGTGCGGGGCAGGTCACCCTCGCCGCCACGGGATGACCCTGCCCTGTCATACAAGGAAACATGCCATCCCAGTCGTCCTGTTCTCCAGTGGCGCGCGCCTGCGCAGTGGGGGGTCATGCAGTAGGGGTAGCGAGTTCCTTTTTTGTCTGGCAAGTAGGGTTTTGCATAATTTGTCAAACCCTGGATATCGGCATAGAGAGTACACTTATCAAGTTTGCAGATACCAAACCTGGGAGGGGTTGCAACTGCTTTGGAGGATGGGGTCATAATTCAAAATGATCTGGACAAATTGGAGAAATGGTCTGAGGTAAATAGGATGAAGTTTAATAAGGACAAATGCAAAGTGCTCCACTTAGGAAGGAACAATCCATTTCTCACATACAGAATGGGAAGCAACTGTCTAGGAAGGAGTATCGCAGAAAGAGATCTAAGCATTATAGCGGACCACAAGCTAAATATGAGTCAACAGTGTGACGCTGTTGCAAAAAAAGCAAACATGATTCTAGGATGCATTAACAGGTGTGTTGTGAGCAAAACTCAAAAAGTCATTCTTCCGCTCTACTCTGAGCTGATTAGGCCTCACTTGGAGTACTGTGTCCAGTTCTGGGCGCCACATTTCAAGAAAGATGTGGAGAAATTGGAGGTCCAGAGAAGAGCCACAAGAATGATTAAAGGTCTAGAGAACATGACCTATGAAGGAAGACTGAAAGAATTGGGCTTGTTTAGTTTGGAAAAGACAAGATTGAGAGGGGCCATGATACCAGTTTTCAGATATCTAAAAATGTGTCACAAGGAGGAGGGAGAAAATTTTTTCTACTTGTTCTCTGAGGATAGAATAAGAAGCAGTGGGCTTAAACTTCTGGAAGGGAAGTTTAGGTTGGACATTAGGAAAAACTTCCTGTCAGGATGGTTAAACACTGGAATAAATTGCCTAGGGAGGTTGTGGAATCCCCATCTCTGGAGATATTTAAGAGTAGGTTGGATAAATATCTATCAGGGATGGTCGAGACAGTACTGGGTCCTGTCATGAGGGCAGGGGACTGGACTCGACGACCTCTCGAGGTCCCTTCCAGTCCTAGTATTCTATTTGGGTTTGTTTAGTCTGCAGAAGAGAAGAGTGAGGGGTGATTTGATAGCAGCCTTCAACTTCCTGAAGGGAGGTTCCAAAGAGGATGAAGACAGGCTGTTCACCGTAAACATAGATGGCAGAACAAGGAACAATGGTCTCAACTTACAGTGGGGGAGGTCTAGGTTGGACATTAGGAAAAACTATTTCTCTAGGAGAGTGGTGAAGTACTGAAATGGGTTACCTAGGGAAGTGGTGGAATCTCCATCCCTAGAGGTTTTTAAGTCTCAGCTTGACAAAGCCCTGGATGGGTTGATTTAGTTGGGATTGGTCCTGCCTTGGGCAGGTGGCTGAACTTGATGACCTCCTGAGGTCTCTTCCAACTCTGATTCTATGATTTTTATGAAGAATTGATCTGTTTATTGATATGATGTGTGTTGGTTGTATTGTGCAGCAGACTTACATATATTTGTGCAGGCCAACATTGTCGAATCGAATTAGACATTTGGACGAATTAGACATCTTAATCTTTCAGTTCCCAGTAGGAGATACTTCACAGGGGCCTGATTTTCAGAGAGTGATGCTTGGTACTTCATGCAAATCAGGCCTCTTTAAGATGTGTCAAGTTGGGCAGCCAAGAACAGACACCAAAGATCATTAGTCACTTTGGAACATTTTGGCCATAATTTGTTTTATCTGATGTAGTTTTATCTGATGTAGTAATATTGGAAATTAATCTCTTAATAGGAAGTATATTGCCTGGGCCTCTGCCAGTCACTTGCTGTTCAGTGCTCTCTTTCCCATGTTTCCATTGCATGACTTTTTTCTATTTGTAGTCCTCTGTGCTCTTCATTCCATTTCCACACATCCAACAATCTTCCACTGCCTCAGCCATCCTTTACCCATTTATTCCCACACCTTTTGCTTACCCCTAACAGCTGCTGTAAAAAAGTCTGGAGTTAGCAGAAGGTTCATTTTATTTTAGCAACTTTTGTTATTTTACATGTTACAAGGTACAAACCCAAACAACTGTTATACTTTTGTTGTTCCTGAAATAATCCAAAACTCAAAAAAAAAAAAATAGAACTGCAAATGCCACCCTCAGCAATTCTGAAAAGGAATAAAATTATTAGAAAACTTTTTGAATACATAATGGCAAAAAAATTCTTCATACATTGTAACTAACATTCTTTTCCCAATTTCTTCCAAACTCTCTAGAAAATTCTAGGCTTTGTCTACACTAAAAGGAAGATTGCCACTGCCATGATTGATCTTCTGGAGTTTGATTTAGCAAGTCCAATTAAGACTTGCCAAATTGAATTCAGAGGTTGTCCCCACCAACGTCCAGTACTCCTCCTTTTGTGAGGAGTAAGGGAAGCAGACAGGAATGTTTGCTCCCATTGGCCTCCCACTGTGGGGATGCTGCCAAGCCCACCTTAAAGTAAGCCAACTCCAGCTATGTATTCTACATAGCTTGAATTGCATACCTTAAGCCAAGCTGCCAATTCTAGTGTAGACCAATGAGATACAATATAGGAAATTTCAGGACAATTGACTTCTGGTGAAGCCATGGGTTTACACCAAAAACTGTGGAAGTGTCGCCTACCAGAACAATGACCCAATCCTATTCAAGTGGATGAAAACTGAATGATTCCAGGTCCACTCGACTAGAGCTATAACCCTAATCAGATTGGAGAAGAGTTAGACAAAATATAATGGAAGTAGTTTGATGTAATGAGGAGGCACAAATAGTGATGGATTACAAATAGTGATGGATGATGCGATACTGAGGAGTGTAACTCAAAGAATGGAGAGGAAAAAAATCTCATTACGGTAGCTGTCTAAAATCAAAGGGAAATCTCAACTTGTTCGAGTCTCAAAAACTTGAATTAATTCCTCAAGATCAACAGAAAAAGATGAAACCTGACATGCTAACTCTGAATACATACACAAATGTATGAAAAATACATAATATTGTTAATATCATATTGATTTTATCAAGATTTTCCTTTCATCCTATTTATAAGAAATATATTGGTTGTCTAACTGTATTTGCCTCATATAGTAGTCTTATTGCAAAAACATACAGGTCATTTAAAAATTATTTTAAAAATATGTCTATGTCCTAAGGAGAGATGACAAACTGAAAATATACTGGCTAGAAATTTTTAAAAACATCAGTGTCCTATCTAAAGATTTTAAACCCAACTCAAGTCCTCCTAATGGTAAAAGAGGAAATGATGCGGAGGGAGCCATATCTTCCATTACTGCCAACATCCAATCAATACATATTCTGAGACTGTGGAAGTTGGTGGAGTCAGAACTGCCTCTAATCTAGTTTTCAGAATGAGGAATTATCTTTGACAGATTTCATGTATGAGATGAAAGATGATTTATCTGTCAGCCTAAAGTCAATTCTGTCATCATTCACTATTGTAACAAAAGTAAGTACAGGATATAAAAATACATTAGGAAGCCACAACTGCACAAGAATATAGGCCTCAATATTACAGACTGCTCCACAAGGTATTTACACAAATCACTGGATTTACATCAAGGTAGAGGAGCTGAGACTACGCCACCAACCCTTTAAAAAGTGTAATATAGAGAGGTGCTTTTAAACAGTTTCTTCTTGAAATGACACTTTGCATAATTTATCTTTCAAAGTGTCTTGATTGCTTCCAACATATTTCCATTTTTAGGAGGAATGGCCAAGTTACTGTCAACTATTTCATAGACTGAGATTAAATTACCAAACACCTTACATTTGAAACCAACAAACAAATAAATACATTTGTTTTTTTTTACCCCAAGATTCCAACTATTGAGACGAGCTTCAAGGTCACTGTCATCCAAAGAAATTGATTTTTTGTGTTTATTTTCCTAGAATATAAAAATGGAGGTATTAGAAGAGCAGACCAATATACAGTTTAAAAAAAAAACAAAAAAACTTTTAGTTAAACTTTACTGCCCTCAAAGGAAAAAAAGAGAGAGTGCCATATCCAAAGAGGAAAAGAAAAACATTTTGGTCCCCTTGAAAATTCCCTTTCACCATTAGAAATCAGACTGAAACTGGGCTGCTGCACCACTTGGCTTCAATTCAGATACCTCCACCACCTTCTTGTTGCTAGATAATTTGTTCTCCATGTCTCTCTTTTTCTTCCCCTGCCTTCCCTCCCCCCCCCCCGCATCTCTTTCCCTTTTACCCCAGTTAAACACTCTATATCCTCAAAATGTAACCAAATGACTAAGATAACTGCAGTACAGAAGTGGAAACACCAGCCCAAGAAGGTTTCCTGAGTGTTCAGTAAAGCTGACAAGGAATTTTTCAATAAAATATTTTTGTCAAATTATGATCTTCTATCAAAACTGAAGCTTTCCATTGAATCGTGTCCATTTTCACTAACTTTTATTAGGATGGTTTCTCAGGTCCAGAATGGAATTTTTAATCAACATCAGAGACAGAAAGACCTGTCCCAGAATAGCTAATATCCTGGTGGTTAGGAGACACACCTGAAACATGCAGATTCAAGTCCCTGCTCTGACTGATTCAGAGCAGTGACTTGAACCTGAATCTTCTACATGCCAGGTGAATGCCCCAGTTAGTGGGATACTCATTATGCTGGGGGCTGGGATTTTCCCTCACACACTTTTTGTAAAAAATTTGAAAAGGTCTCAGTTTCATTCCACTGTGGAACCGAAATTACAGAACCTCAAATTTTTTCATTGAACATATTTTTTCCCCAGACTGCCTTAGTAGAGATGTTCACAGGGAGTGAATTTACACAGTCAGACCAAAATCCTCGTTTCTGCAAGGAACTGAGGTGGTATTTCTAGCACAGTGGTGGGTAATAATTTTTGCAGGGGGGAACTTCATAAATTTTGGCAGTGGTCACAGGCCAGCCCTCCCAGGAAGGGGTGGGGCCTTGGGTGGAAAGGGGCTGTTCCATCTAGGGGTGTGTCCAGACTCCATGCCTCCGTCGACGGAGGCATGTAGATTAGCCAGATCGGAAGAGGGAAATGAAGCCGCGATTAAAATAATCGCGGCTTCATTTAAATTTAAATGGCTGCCCCGATCTGCCGATCAGCTGTTTGTCGGCAGATCGGGAGAGTCTGGACGCGATGCCCCGACAAAGAAGCCTTTCTTCATCGACACAGGTAAGCCTCGTGAAACCAGGTTTACCTGTGTCGATGAAGAAAGGCTTCTTTGTCGGGGCATCGCGTCCAGACTCTCCCGATCTGCCGACAAACAGCTGATCGGCAGATCGGGGCAGCCATTTAAATTTAAATGAAGCCGCGATTATTTTAATCGCGGCTTCATTTCCCTCTTCCGATCTGGCTAATCTACATGCCTCCGTCGAAGGAGGCATGTAGTCTAGACACACCCTTGGTGACCTGGCAGGGAGAGATTTTGCCTGCTCCCCCTGCCACCAGACCAATCAGTGCCTGAGGGCGGAAGGAGTGTGCAAGTTTCTCATACCCGACCCTCTCCCTGCCAGGGGCATGCGGCACCTAGAAGGAACTGCCAGCCATTTTGAACAGCTGGCGGTTCCATCTAGGCACCAGACATCCCTGGCAGAGGGCGACAGACTTTTTGTACTCCCCACTCCCAGGCTAAATCGGGGCTTTGGGAGTATGCAAAGTCATTTGAAGTTCAAAACAGCTGGTGGCTCCCTCTAGGTGCCGCGTGCCCCTGGCAGAGGGAGGGAGCTGCCAGATACTTTGAATAGCCAATTACTTTGCTCATTCTCCTGTCCCCAGGTCTCCGTTAGCTCAGGGGCAGGGAAGTGGAAGGGCAGCCGTGAGCCAGATGAAATGGCTTGGCAGGCCAGATCCATCCCACAGGCTGTTATCTTGCTCACCCCTGATCTAGCAGTATCCTAGAACAGTGCTGAAGTGGATGGTGATTTGGAAGAAGCATGTTGACCAGCCACAAAATAGAGAGGAGGCTGAAGATAGCAAACTATAGTCTAGAAGGGACTAGCGGATACTGGGCAGAGCAGACAGTACCAGAGGCAAAAAGAGCAGCAGATCAGCTTCAGACCAGAAAAGCAGTTCCCAAAACTGAGGAATAATTGAGGATTACAGTTGCTTTAGGCTACAAGTGTCCTTCACAAAGGCTTTACTGTAGTATAACAGTAACTATTTTATTTAATGCATTAAAACAGCACAGAAAAAATTATTTCATACTTTTCTATTCTAGATCTAGAATAGAAGTTTAATTGTAGTACATTACAGTAGTTAGAAAAGTGATGCACAGAAGCATGAATTATTTTGTCTCATTAGGTTTTGTTAACCAGAAGTTTTTAAGATGTCATGCAAGCTTCTCTTTGTTCAAAAAATGTGTTCTCATTCAGACTAGGGATGTTAAATTTAGTTTAATCAACTAATTCACTTGTTGATGGATTTTTCATCGACTAGTAGATTAGTCAATAAGCAGGAGAGCTGCGGCAGGCTTAGCTCTCCGCCCCGGCAGGCTGGCAGGCTTTTAATACATTTAAAAGGCTGGCGCACAGCAGGGGACCCAGCGCAAGCCGGGCCAGCTGATTCCCTGCTCACACCAGGTTCCCTGCTGAGCACCAGCCTTAAATGTAAAAAACCTGGAGCATAGTGGGGGGACCTGGCATGAGCCGGGAATCAGCTGGCCTGGCTTATGCCAGGTCCCCACGCTGCACTTCTGCTTTTTAAATGTATTAAGATCCAGCAGGCTCTAATACATTTAAAAAGCAAAGGCATGTTGTCTGGGACTGGACAGGAGCTGAGAATCAGCTGATTCCCAACTCTCACCCCTGCTCCCTGTGGAGATAGTGCTGGGGAGTTCCGGCTTTTAAACTGGCACCCCCCAGAACTGGCTTCTGCTCCCCCCACTTGCTGCCTCTGATATAGGCAGCTGGGGGGAGGGGCGAAGTGACTAGTCAACTATCCAATAAGCAAAAGCTTATCGAATAGTCCACTAGTCACTTACACCCTAATTCAGACATCATAAAATGTAGATGAGTAAACTTTTAATTCAAGGAATGACCACAGAATTAAGGCAGTTCTTTACCTGGAAATGAATTATGCAGAACATGTGCACTTCATAAACAATTACATGCTCTTCATTCCACGCAGCCAAATCACCAAATTGTTTGGCAAACCTCAAAAGAATTATTTTATTTATAGCTTTTCTGTAACATTAATCATAGTGGTATCTGAAAGCTCAGCTGCATAGACAACAGAAACAATAGGAGTAAATTCACTCTGCACTATTATGTTGCACACTAATTGGCGCACGTGTACAGTTCTGGTATGCACTAAAAGTTCCCTAGTATACACTAACACAGTACTGTTAGAAATTGGACTACATTAACATGCATGAAGAAACTTTTAGTACGCACCAGTAGGGTCCCCGAAGGCTAGGTAATATGCAACCAAACAGTGCAGATTAAAATCAGGGATGTAAAATCCCATTCAAGTTAACCAGTTAACCAGAATCCTGCGGCGGTGGACTGTTCTGGCTGGGCCAGGTCTGCCACACTTCATGCAAGAGCCTGCTCTAGCCAGGCTAAGCCCACCACACTGCACAGCAGCTGGGTGGGCTACTCCAGCTGGGTCAGGCCACCAATTAACCAATTACCACAGTAAACATTCCATTAAGGTTAATGCTCAGGGTAACCAGTTAACCCTTGACATGCCTAACTAAAATTCACACCCTTCTTGTAAGGCACGGTGTAGACAAAAGCATATTGAGGCACGGCCTGGTACAGGATCCAGGTCTCCTAAATCTGGAAGACTATCCTTTTCTTTTATAAGACAGTATTTCATTTTAAACAATTATTCTGCTTCAAATAAACCAAATACTTTGTAAGTATCTAGCGCCTCTATTAAACTGAAAAACATGTCAGTTACATAAGGAATATGATGCCATCTATAGTCTAGAGATACCACATTTAGGAAGAGAAACAGCACACATTGTCAACTGTATACATATCCTAGCAATAACTTCTTGTTAAATTACTTGCAATTGACATGTAATATCATCAAATATTTAGGACTATAAAAGATTCTATGAAGTCTGTTTAGTCTCTCTCACTAAACCATAATGTTAGTTGTCTGACACTGGATAAAACAATTGGGCCAAAATTCAGTTCTTCAAAAGGTCAACTATCATCAAATGTAGCCAAAAAAGTCTCAGCGGTTTTCTTTCATCTATTATTGCAAAATACAAGATGATGTCAACAGCAGTTAATTTGCCAAATTGTTTAATAGGAACAATACAGCTGACCAGCTTTATTCTGCAGTAAATCAGGGTCATCCACTTTGGTTACTCCCACTTTGTCTTATGCAGATTTGAAATCTTTTTTTTTTAATTTTTTGGCGACTACAGAACACAGACTTTGGTGAGCTTCAGTCAGTCCTTCCCACTACCGTTTGCTACATTTCTCTGCTCGTATACAAGAATGACTCTTTCAATTAGAAATGACAATTTTATGGGGCTACATAAAAACAATTCACTAGAACAAGATCAAATTTAATTACAAAATGTAGAAGTATCTTACAAGCATCTGAATGGCAGCATTGTCCTCATCTGACTGGTGAGGTGGACTCATAGAATGTGACCTTAATGCTAGCTTCCCATTATACTTGTATCTTTCCCTGCCACCACAAAAAACAACAACCAGAATTAATGAAGTCACATCCAACAACTTGTGGAACACAGTAGTCAGTAGGGCTGTAAGAGTGTAACTGGTACAACTGTTAACCAAAAAACATCAGCTTATCCATTTCTGTTATGGTTGAACTATTCGCTGGGGCACTGGCCCTGCTCCCAGGAAGCCAGCTGCCACCCCGTACTGCAGGCTCTGCATTATAAAGCAGATACTGCAGAGCCAGCAGCGCAACCAGCTTCCCAGGAGTAGAGCCAACCGCCAGGAGCTGGCGTCTGCCGAGAGCCGGCTTATAGTATAAAGCTTCAGAGCTGTATCACAGTCCGCAGTGAAGGGTGGCAGCCGGCTCCCTAGGAGCAAGGCTAGCAGCTGGAATTAGTGCGTGTTGGAAGCCGGCTTATACCATAAAGCCAGCTCGCAGCATGCACTGGCTCCCAGCTGCTGGCCTTCTCCTGGGGAGCCAGCTGTGCTGCAGGCTCTGCAGAATAAGCTCTGCAAAGCCTACAGTGTGTGTAACTATGTAACCACTAGGATTTTTAACAGTTACATGGTTACTTTACAAAGAATGTAAAAAACCTGTTAAACAGGTACCTTGATCTCAAAGTATTTTTAAAGTAACAGATACAAAAAAATGCTATGTGAAGTTAAATTTATTTTTAATCTACACAACAGAAAAAGAGGAAAGATGTTTTTGCAGCATCTAAATTGAAGCATTTAAGAACAGTACAAAAATGAACCAACTTCTCAAATACTCTTTTAAAACACTGTCAACAGTTACCATATTTGGCAATGCTATGTTATTTCAACATGTTTTCTTTGTTTCTCCTTGTTATATAAGTATGGATGTTTGGTAATATGACAATTATTAATTTAGCTGCAATGTTATTTTTTTATAATTGTGAATATTTTAATCAGTTCATTCCTAAAGCTCTGCACTACCTCAATACGGTTAGGTTTTATTTATCTATATAAAAAGACTACATTTTCTAAAAAATATCCCGATTTTGCTCTGTATATAGTATTTCTAATATCAGAAGACATAGCCAAAAGTAGAAGGAAAAGAAACCAATTTAAAAATGAATTGTTTATAATATACAATATTAGAAGATTTACCTGAAGGTGCTCAGGTCCTTCAGGGAAGGAGGCTGGGGGTGTGGGGACTACAGGAGTCAGGGCAGGGGGCCGGTTGGAGTGTTTGTGTGCAGGAGACAGGGTTGGGGGTGAGGAGGGACTGGGGGTATGTGTATAGGGTACACAACTCAGGGTTGGGGTAGGTAAGAAGAAGCTCAGAGCAGGGGTCTGGGCATGTGGGGTATGCAGGAGTGGGTGGGGAGCTACGACAGCAGCTTCACAGGTCTGGCCACAGTCGCCACACTGGTCAGGAAGCCGCTCCCTGGGAGGCAGCTGCACTGCCTAAGGGGTGGGCAGAAGCTTACCCCATCTCTTCTCCCTGCCATCCCAATGAAGTTATAGCTGTCCCATTCCCCATCTTTGGCTGCAGTGGTCATTACAGAGTATAACTGTCCCTGCTAGCAGCCTCCTCCCTTCCAGCATTATGAGAAACAATTCCATTCTATGCACATCCCATCATCATAGCACAAACACTTACCTTGCTTTAAGTTATGGTAAGAGGAAGCTGCGTACCAAATTTGTTGGTCCTAGCTCTTACCATTTAAGAGGAGTTCTTGATCAGACAGAGATTCGCTCGCTCACATACACTCTCTCAAATATACATAGCAATCAGAATTCTACCATCATGTACATAGCTTCAATTATATCTATCCTCTTAATTCCTTAGGTGCTTTTTGAAAAACCCACCCAAGACTGATAATTACATCGTAGACTGTATATCGAATACACCTATAAAATTCCTGAGTCTCTTCATGATGCACAAAGTAATAATTTTGGAACAATTACCTTAGTTCAGGAAAAAAATAAGAAAAGTCTCCACATAATTGAGGACTAAAACATTTTTGGCAGTGGAATAATATTCAGAAACAGAAAGAGTATATTATGAAGCAGCTTATACTATTGGTGAGATAATTTTCAATTGATGTCATGACTAGGGTCACAGCAATATGACAATTATCTTCCATTTATAGCACATTTCATCAGAAGGATCAAAGGACTTGATAAAACTATACATAGAAATCACTTCATGCAACATGGAAGGAAAATTACACACCATCCATTCTTCTTCTTTGAAGATATCATTTGACTGGATCCTTGCTCTTTGTCTCAGATCTCTTACACCACACAGGCTAGAGTTCCCTTAGCTCTTCAAGATGTTTAACGCCTTATGGGATTGGTACTTCAGCTCTATTCAGAGCCCAACAGCTGGTAATTCAGTGCCTCAAGAACACTGTTTTAGTTCCTTGATGAACAGAACACTCAGAGCTCCCCAAACCCAAACATTAAATATCATAGCCGGTTGAAGAATATTTATGCTGTTTAAACAGCCACTTGAGATGCAGATGGTACCCTCTGCCAGAGCATTTCACATATCTTTGCTGACAAAGGAATGGAGAGACTCAGAAGTATTGGATTCTATTTCAGGCGCTAAAAGGAAGTGTGCTTTTGTGCCACAGCAGGCAGAAGAATCTATCACGATTACTTCCTTAGCTCAAATAGCAGAGATCTGCGTGGTGAAGCTAAAGATTCCAACTCTGCAGATTACCCATGTGGTATGATGTCAAGTGTTGGAATTTTTGTTTGTTCGATATCCTCTTTCAAAAACCTAGGAAATTACATGCAAAAATGTATTTAAAAGGCTCTTACTATCATTGCAAAACCATGCACTCAAAAGCTAGGAAATGCCAGAATTAAGATGGTCTTATCCTAAATACCTGATGAGAAGGGACATAAATGAGAACACTAAATTCCAGCATCTAAAATCTTACATTTGGTCTGTGTTAAGTTATAGCTATGAAATACAGATATTCAAAATATTGATAATAGAACAAGAGGAGATGCAATAGGCCCCACAAGACTTTCAACAATCCCATGACCTGGAGAGACATGCTTTGCTTGCCTGGTAAGCTGGGCAACAGAAAAGCCTGCAAAATTTCATAAAGAAACAAGCCAACGTTCAGCAGCAACTTCTACAGAAAGTGTTAAGTCCCCAGGTGGAACATGGTGCCCACTCACAAAGCCTAAGATTATGTAAAATGGACCCTGCAAATAACCCAGATGCATTCCTGGGAACTTTTGAGAGGGCAGCCAAGGATGCTTGATTGGATCAAGGCCTGCCGGCTCCCTATCTGTCAGGAGAAGCCCAAGCAGCTTATATATGCCTGAAAGAACAGGCCAGAAAATACGAGAACTGAGGGTAGCCATCCTGTATCGGGTAAGGTTGCCTACTGAGAAGTACCACCAAAAGTTCAAATCAGCAAGCTGAACAGGTTTATGGCCCCAGGACAGTGCCCAAATTTGACTGGGCCAACTACTGGTTGAGACCAGATACCCAAATGATGGTGGAAATAACGGATGCTCTGATATTAGAGCAGCTCTTCCAGGGCCTCCGTGAAATCATGTGAGTGTGAGTCAGGTGACATCAACTGGGCCCGGTGGATGCTGCCATGAAATTAACAAAGGAGTATACAGAGGCAGACTTGCCTAGGAAATATAGGCAATCATGTAAGGATCCAGAGCTGGGGAGGATGACTGGAAAACCCACAGCCAAAAGTGGCATGGAAAGGAAGAACCACCCAGAGAAAGAACAGTTTCAGTCCCTTATTTATTAGCACTATGGGAAACCTGGACACAAGAAATGGGACTGCCTATACATTGATTGTGGCTTTGCCTTTGCCAAATTTTGTGGCTGGGCCAGGGGTGGAGCGCAAAAAACTGTTGACTCTTTCAGTGATGGTGTGGAGAAAACGTCGTGAATATGGCTTCAGCTCACTCTCTGGTACAGAGGGAGCGAGTGAAGCTTTGCCGGATGACTTCAAGAGCAACTATGGACACAGAATGTGTCCATGGGTATAAGTGGTATTCCTCAAAGTCCAGGTGCCCCCGGAGGTCCAGGGGAGATTTTGATGGATATAGGGTGAGGTCATGGAGAGGCTGCCTTATTCAGTTGTCTTGGGCACAGACTGAAGTCCCTTTCCCATTGGGAAGTGGGTGGTGGGAGGAATCCCATATTAGGAAAAGGAAATCTAGGAGAAGACAGGGAAGAAGTGCCCCCAAAAGGAACAGGAAGACCCCTAGACAACAAAGCCTGAGTCAGGAGGATAAGAAATGTCTCCAAGCATGTAAGGATGGTGGTACCAGGGAGACAGACAAACCAAACTCTCTAGTAGAGAGTGGCCAAAGGAGCTCCATGCAACACAACCCCCCTCCCACAAGAGAAGAAACCCAGGCAATGTCAGACTTGAGGGAACCTGGGGATCTGAAGGATGAGAATAAACTTCATCTTCTGCCAGATGCAAAAAGAGAAAATGAGAAGTAGTCACCTGATGGTGAGAAGACCAATGGATTGCTATGGAGCTTGGGGTATGCACCTCCCCCATGTAGTATGAGTTCTGCGGGGTAGGTGAGATGAACAAACCCCACAAGGGAAAACCAGACTATCCCCATGGGGATGGAGAGAGGGGTTCCCACATGTTGGCTGCTCCAGTAAAGGAAAGAAAGCCTGGGAAAGAAGAACCTTGTGGTTAGATAAGGGGAAGTTGTGTGGAAGACTGCTAAGTACAAAGGCCTGAATCAGCAGTCCTGATCACATTAAGTAGTCGATGCAAGGCTATGCCTAATTTATGGGTGGGACAAGGCAAAAAAGGCCAATTAAGCAATTGGCCAATAGCCCACAAATAGGCACAGGAAGAAGAGGGCAATAATATGGAGAGGAAAAAGTGTTCTTTTCTGCTTAGGAAAGGTCTTAGGTATGCTGTGAAGGTGGTTGGATGCAACTGTAAATCAACTACACAGGGGGTTGAACCAGCAGAAAGATTTCCACATAATTTGTGGACTGAGACAGAAACATGACTAAAGTGGCCCTGTTACAACCGAATAACCAACAAAATAGTATTGAAGACTATTGCAACTCAGCAAATTCTGGCCAGAAATCTTAGGAAAGGAAGATGCAATATGCAGGGCAAATTTTAAGTTCAACAGGTGATGCAAGTGGAAGGGAAAGCTGACGACAGAAGAACATTAGGCAGAAATAGATGATCTTGGAAAGGTAAGGTAGTGTCCTGGGGGAGCAAAAGGATTCTTTAGCCACAAAGAAATTAGATGAGGATTATACAGAATGAGCTACAATGGTTGCAAATGTCCATAAAAGGAAAAGGAATATATCCTTAACTGAGCCCTTCCCGCCCCCACCATGTGTCTATGTTTTTCAGCGAAAAATAATGAGTAATCCTGTGGCATTTTAAGACTATTTAGTTTTTCCACAGGACCTCACCTCATTCAGTGCAAATGATGGATCTCATCTGGAGTTCAATAAGAGTTATCTTGTCAGTAGGATCCCCACGTGCTTTAACTAAAGCTATCACAATGCATATCCACTCAGAGATGTATATCCAATACTTATTCATTACCATTATTTCCTGCAATACAATATGAAGCGGAGGCCAAGACAGACAAACAGAAGTTTTAAACTACAGTCACCATCACACAATATTGTCCTTTCTTCTGAAATTATTACACAACAAATAGTTCTGCCCCAGACAAGATATTCGGGTAATCAAAAATATCTGAACTGGATCCCTGACATTTGTTAAATCATATTATTTCATTTCATTGTGCTAGATTGCTAGAATCATAATAATTAGAAATGAACTACACAGATTTATAATTAGCCATTTTTTACACAAAAACTATCCTGCTTACATATTTGTGTTTCTTAATTATGATCCAGTAAGTATAAATACATTTAAAAAAAACTAAACTCCATCACACAACATAAAAAAGTTCCTATTTTAGTCATCAAGCAATACACAAGTTCAAAAGTTGAAAAACACAATCAAATTTATTTGAAAATAGAAACGCTAAATTGCAGTTACTGTATAAAACTGATACAAATTATAATAGTTTTGGTCACCATTATGATACTTACATTATAGAAACCCTTCCTACAGGGCTGTAGGCAAAATTTCTATCCTGTTTTAATAATGGATTAAAACAACAAAAATTCCTTTGTTTAAAAATTAAACATTATTTAAATATTAAAGATTAGATTTCCTTTTAATTGTTAAACAGATTATGAAAACAAGTTAGAAATCTATGTACTATTACACAGAGCTCCCAAACGGACCATGTCATAAATGATGTCAGCTTACAGTAAGAATATCCTCTGCTTTTAAAAAAGCATATAACCCAACTTCCACAGCTCATGACTTCTTGCCATGGGAACACCTACAGTATCAATACAGATCTTATACGTGGTGTTGAAATAAATATTGCTCTTTCAAAGGTTATTATACTAAAAAACCTACAAAACAATGAGCTGCAGTGTGCCTACCACTGTAACGTAAGATATATGGAGTATATATTGAGAGAAAAAATATTAACAGGAGATTAAGAACAAGACATGTAGAGACATGACTCTACTTTAAAAAAAAAGTATGTATATTTCCAGGATAAGCTCTCAATACTGCTAGAAGGAATAATTCAATATTGTAGTAATGCCCAGGAGCTACAATCAAGATCTGGGCCCCACTGTGCCAGTTAACATATAAACACACAGGGAAAAACAATCCCAGCGCCAAAGAGGTTACAATCTTTTGATTTCTTACTATCACTGGAGTTGAACGAATCCATAAGATAGAATTCTGCCAACATGGCTATTTCTAGGCCTTAGGACTAGCCAATGTTTTCTCGAACCATTTCCCTCCATGTGCCTATTTTTTCTACCCATGTGCGGAATACATTTTATGTGCAGAGGCATATGCAAATGTGCACCATTAGTATAAACAAAAAACCTAGCTGTGGGCACTCTGCTATCAATTGGGCAGCATCTGAATCTCTCCTGAGTGGCTGCACAAGCACACTATCCCCCGCTGCACTGAAGAACAATAGTAGCTCACAAATTAACACAAGGAATATAACATCTAAATTCAAGTGAGGGCCACAGACAAGGCACATGAGAGAACAGGAAGAAAAAGGATGACAATAGTAAGATCAATGATTATACTGAAAGGAATGTGCCTATTTTCCGGGCTCTTATAAGAAACTAGCCAATTAGCCCGTCATAAGATGGGATTTTCAGGTCTCTCCTCCACATCAGTCTTCTCTCCTGAGCCTCCGGTGTCTCTCTCTCTCTCCGCGTCCCCCTCCACCCCCCATTCGGGGGACCATAGAGCCCAAATGGCCGTTTGGACTCCGCACTCCCCGTGCTGCATGGGGAGCATGGAGCCCAAACGGTTGCTTGCACCACTTGCTCCCACGCAGCGGACCGGCTGAGCGGCGCAGAAGTCAGCCGAGCGCCACAGCAGGAGGGGAAGGGGGGTGGGGCAGTGACGTTCACGGCCAGGGCCTGGAGCCGCTGTCATGCTGCATATCACCGTCCCACCCCCCTTCACCTCCCACCGTGGTGCTTGGATGACTTCTGCACCGCTCAGCTGGGCCACCACGGGGGTGCAAGCAGCGCAAGCGGCTGTTTGGGCTCCCCCATGGCGGCCTGACTGAGCGACGCAGAAGTCAGCTGAGCACCACAGTGGGAGGCGAAAGGGGGCGGGGCAGTGACATACACGGCCAGGCCCCGCCTCCTGGCCACGTACGTCACCGCCCCACCCTTCTTCCCCTCCCGCCATGGCGCTCGGCTGACTTCTGCACCACTCAGCTGGGCCACTGCAGGGGAGCAAGTGGCGCAAGCAGCCGTTTGTGCCCCGCACTCTCCATGCAGCACGGGCCGCCCAGAGGCAACAGCCAGCATTTCAGCAACAGCACCACCCAGAGGCAACAGCCAGCATTTCAGCAACAGCACCACCCAGAGGCAACAGCCAGCATTTCAGCAACAGCGCCACCCAGAGGCAACAGCCAGCATTTCAGCAACAGCACCACCCAGAGGCAACAGCCAGCATTTCAGCAACAGCGCCACCCAGAGGGAACAGCCAGTATTTCAGCATTACAGACTTACAGACATTGGGCTACTATATATATATATATATGATAAGAGGAGGAAAGATAAGACAACAGATGTAAAGTTTTTGAACAGATGCAAATGCAATTAAAGAGGTTATTTAGTAAACAATTTTGAGGTAGGCACTCTAAACAAAGAATAAGGTATGGGACCTGTAAGAGAAGGAAAAGAAACAGGCATTGAGGCTGGCCTCACTAAAGAGCACAAGAATGAAGAAAAAGCTAAAAGAGAGAAGGTCAGAGACATAGGCAGAGATTGACGGCTTTAAGATCTATATGGCAAGGACAAGAAGTTTGAAATTCATGTTGAGTGCCATGGGGAATAAATAGTGTAGGAGTGGAGAGTAACATGGGCAAAGCAATGGGCCCAAAACATTTTTCGCTCATTTCATTTCACGTCAGCCTCATTGACTGGATGGGGTAGACAGAGTCCTGAAAAGGACAAAACTACAGTGTTTAAACAGGGAATGATTAGGACACTGACATGAACATAATGCATCCACAAAGAAAGGACCAGGTGAATTTTTTACAACAAACCTGTGGAGTAAAATAGTGTCACAATTGAGTATAAGTGAAGAAAAAGGGGAAATGAAAATAAGTCTCTTGTTATGGTCGTGAGTCAGACAGGATGGCTATAATATAATGGAGAATGGAAGTAAATAAGAGAGAGGAGGAAAAAAAAAGAATTATAAGCCTGTTTTTCCATGTTATGTTTGAGGTTATAGAGAAGTATCTTTCGATATACAGTGCAGTGCAAATTCATTCACATTAAGATAAAAATATATCACGTTAATCCATGTGCTTACTAATAAATAGCCATATATGATTAAAATACATTACATTCTTCCCCTCCCAACAAAAAATTCAGCTATGAGTTATGCCAAAAGATGCTGAGATGAATTAAGTGTTTATGAAGAGAGAGACAACTGTTGGATATATAGTATAAATGAGTCTCTTCTATGAAAACTGAAACACAAACCAACTTTCCACAAGGAAAACAATCCCAGCTTTCATCTAAGCAGCAGGGAACAATGAAATGTACCAACTGGAGCGTACCTTTCTTCTGCCATCAGTAAATATCAATAAAGTATAAGGATAAACAATAGTGATTGCAGTGTAGCAAATGGCTCAGATGAAAAGTAGAAGGGGAAAAAAAGAAGAAAAGGAATATAAAATGCAAAGTTTGTCTCTAGTTATGCATAACTTTCCTACCTTTAACACAATTTTATTCTGCCAGGATTTATTTTATATTGCAAGATGACAAATCTTTATCTGGATAGATGCTGTTTCTTTTCAGGTTTTGTGATGTCTATGGCTCCAGGGATTTTTTTTAAAAACAGATGTTATGTTCAATTTGACCCACAAAAGATTACTCAAGTATTTTAAAACTGGAGAAGTGTGTTCAGATATGTTTTAGGCACCACTTTGCTATTTTTAAGTGGACTTTTAAAAAACAGCAATATTGATCAGTTTTATATATAGAAGCTTTGAAAAGTCTTCTAAATGGGACTACTGCTTAGCCTTAATCAAGCCATACAAGATAGAAGGTAGAATTCCTTTACAGTCCTCCCTGTTCATCACTGGAAATAGAAGACAAAGGTGATATTTCCCCCTTCCCTGCCACTGCAATACAGGTAGTAGGGAGTGGCCACAGCCAAGATTCAAGAATCATCAACTCCAGACAGCAATCAGGACAGTGGATGGAATGGGAAGTAATTTGCTACTGATAAATGAACCTGGCAGGAAAATATGTGAGGTCCTCCTGGGGCAGTGCAGCACAACAGGATTGTTTTTAAGACGTAATCTGTACTGCTATAAATAAACAAATATTTATTAATTTGAAAGGTCAGATTGCTATTAAAATCTAGCTATACAATACTAATTTAAATCTACAGTATTTAAATAATCTTCCCTATTTACTACCCATTTTTTTAAATGAAGACCTCTCAAGACCAGCATTACTCAATCCCACTCCAACAAAAATAATTTTTTTTAAAAAATCTGACAATCTTCATTTATTTTACAAATTTAACAGTAAGTAGGTTCTATGAAAAACAACCATTGCCATAGACAAAATCACATTTACACACAGTACAAAAATAAAAGTAAGGCAAAGAGTTTTAGTTGCTCTCAGAACTACAATTCATAGACACGTTTCTTCAAAATAAATGACTTATTTTTTAAAATATCTCCAGAAACTATTTATAAGAATTAAGTTATCAACAACCAGCTAAGAGAGAATTCATGAAAGCTGAAACATACTGTCCATCCACACAGGTCATCTTAAAAAACACTGGAGTGCAAAGTAAAGCACATTTTGCTTCACTACATAGACTGGAACAAGATCATCATCTGCTGGCCATTACAATAAACTGCAGAAGCACTACAAAACACACTGAAAAACTTCATAGTAATAGAGATGTAGCCGTGTTAGTCTAGTCTAGCTGAAACAAAAAACAGGACTATGTAGTACTTTAAAGACTAACAAGATGGTTTATTAGGTGATGAGCTTTCGTGGGCCAGACCCACTTCCTCAGATCAAATTGTGGAAGAAAATAGGCATGACCATATACAACAAAGGGATACAATCAAAAAAAGTGAACACACATAAAAAGGACAAATCAAATTTCAGAACAGAGGGGGGATGAGGGGGAGAGGTAAATGTCTGTGAGCTAATGATATTAGAGGTGATAATTGGGGAAGCTCTCTTTGTAATGGGTAAGATAATTAGCGTCTTTGTTAAGACCCCTTTGTTAAGTATCCTCTCGTACTAAGGATACCTCTGAGGGGGAGGGAATGCCAGTTAGAAAGAGGCAGGTGTTAGTAGTGGGTGATTCGATTGTTAGAAACATAGATAGTTGGGTTTGTGATGACCGGGAGAACCGTATGATCACTTGCCTGCCTGGTGCGAAGGTTGCGGATCTCTCGAGGCATCTAGATAGACTTATGTGTAGTGCTGGGGAGGAGCCGGTGGTCGTGGTACATGTCGGTACCAATGACATAGGGAAGGGTAGGAGTGATGTCCTGGAGGCCAAATTTAGGCTGCTAGGAAAGAGACTGAAATCCAGGACCTCTATGGTGGCATTCTCGGAAATGCTTCCAGTTCCACGCGCAGGGCCAGGTAGGCAGGCAGAGCTTCAGAGTCTCAATGCATGGATGAGACGATGGTGTAGAGAAAAGGGGTTTAGATATATTAGGAACTGGGGACACTTGTGGGAGAGGGGGAGCCTGTACAGGAAGGATGGGTTCCACCTAAACCAAGGTGGAACCAGACTGCTGGCACTAAACATTAAAAAGGCCGTAGAGCAGTTTTTAAACTAAGAAATGGGGGAAAGCCGATTGGTGCGGAGATGCACGTAAATCAGAGGGAGACTTCTCTTAGAGGAGAATCCATTGATAGAGACTCTCTACGCTGTAGTCAGAAAGAGAGGAGGGGAGAGGACAAACCATGGGCCAGAGCAGACAAACAACCGCATTCAAAGGAATCCAATGCATCAGGGAAGGGCAGACAAATAAGCAGTGGCAAATTTTTAAAGTACTTCTGCACAAATGCTAGGAGTCTGACTAATAAGATGGGTGAACTGGAGTACCTCATATTAAATGAGGAGATTGACATAATAGGCATCACTGAAACCTGGTGGAATGAGGAAAATCTGTGGGACACAATCATACCGGGATATAAAATATATCGAAAGGATAGAGCAGGCCGGGTGGGTGGCGGAGTGGCACTGTATGTGAAAGATAATGTAGAATCAAATGCAATAAAAATATTAAATGAATCAACATGTTCCATAGAATCGCTATGGATAGAAATTCCATGCTCCAATAATAAGAAATTAGCAGTAGGGATATATTACCGACCACCTGACCAGGACAGCGATACTGACATTGAAATGCTGAGGGAGATTAGAGAGGCTACCAAAATAGAGAACTATATAATAATGGGGGATTTTAATTACCCCCATATTGACTGGATACATGTCACCTCAGGAAGAGAAGCGGAGATAAAATTTCTAAATGGCTTAAATGACTGCTTCTTGGAGCAGCTGGTGCAAGAACCCACAAGGGGAGAGGCAATTCTCGATTTAGTCCTGAGTGGAGTGCAGGATCAGGTCCAGGAAATAACTGTTACAGGACCGCTTGAGAATAGTGACTATAATATAATAACATTCAACATTCCTGTGGTGGGAAGAACACCTCAGCAGTCCAGCACCCTGGCATTTAATTTCAAAAAGGGGAATTACACATAAATGAGGAGGTTAGTTAAACAGAAATTAAAAGGCACAGTGACTAGAGCCAAATCCCTGAAAGCTGCATGGAAACTTTTTAAAGACACCATAATAGAGGCCCAACTTAAATGTATACCCCAAATTAAAAAACATAGCAAGAGACCTAAAACAGTGTCACTGTGGCTTAACCACCATGTAAAAGAAGCAGTGAGGGACAAAAAGGTATCTTTTAAGAAGTGGAAGTCCAATCCTAGTGAGATAAATAGAAAGGAACATAAACACTGTCAAATCAAGTGTAAAAATGTAATAAGAAAAGCAAAAAAAGATTTTGAGGAACAGCTAGCCAAAAACTCAAAAAGAAATAACAAAATGTTTTTAAGTACATTAGAAGCAGGAAGCCTGCTAAAAAAACCTGTGGGTCCCCTAGATGATCAAGCTATAAATGGAGCAATCAAGGACGATAAAGCCATTGCGGAGAAACTAAATGATTTCTTTGCTTCAGTCTTCACGGCTGAGGACGTTGGGGAGATTCCCGAATCTGCACCGTCCTTTGTGGGTGGTGAATCTGAGGAACTGTCCCGGATTGAAGTGTCATTAGAGGAGGTTTTGGAACAAATAGAAAAACTTAATGTTAACAAATCTCGGGGACCAGATGGCATTCATCCAAGGGTTCTAAAAGAACTCAAATGGGAAATTCTTAGCTATTATCTGTAGTTTGTAACCTATCCTTTAAATCGGCTTCCGTACCTAATGACTGGAAGGTAGCCAACGTGACACCAATATTTAAAAAGGGCTCTAGAGGCGATCCTGGCAATTACAGACCGGTAAGTCTAACTTCAGTACCGGGCAAATTAGTCGAAACAATAGTAAAGAATAAAATTGTGAAGCATGTAGAAGAACATAATTTGTTGGACAAAAGTCAATATGGTTTCTGTAAAGGGAAATCCTGTCTTACTAATCTATTAGAGTTCTTTGAAGGGGTTAACAAGCATGCAGATAAGGGGGATCCAGTAGATATAGTATACTTGGATTTTCAGAAAGCCTTTGACAAGGTCCCTCACCAAAGGCTCTTGTGTAAATTACATGGCCATGGGATAAGAGGAAAGGTCCTTTCTTGGATTGAGAACTGGTTAAAAGACAGGAAACAAAGGGTAGGAATAAATGGTAAATTTTCAGATTGGAGAGGGGTAACTAGTGGTGTCCCCCAAGGGTCAGTCCTGGGACCAATCCTTTTCAACTTATTCATAAATGATCTGGAGAAAGGGGTAAGCAGTGAGGTAGTAAAGTTTGCAGATGATACAAAACTGTTTAGGATAGTCAAGACAGAAGCAGACTGTGAGGGACTCCAAGATGATCTCACCAAACTCAGTGATTGGGCAGCAAAATGGCAAATGAAATTTAATGAGGATTAGTGTAAAGTAATGCACATTGGGAAAAATAACCCCAATTATACGTACAGTATGATGGGGGCTAATTTGGCTACAACAAATCAGGAAAGGGACCTTGGAGTTATCGTGGACAGTTCTCTGAAAACTTCCATGTAGTGTGCAGCGGCGGTCAAAAAGGCAAATAGGATGCTAGGAATTATTAGGAAAGGGATAGAAAATAAGACACAGAATATCTTACTGCCCCTGTATAAAACTATGGTACACCCACATCTTGAATACTGTGTACAGATGTGGTCTCCTCACATCAAAAAAGATATTTTGGCCTTGGAAAGGGTTCAGAAAAGGGCAACTAAAATGATTAGGGGTTTGGAACGGGTCCCATATGAGGAGAGGTTAAAGAGACTGGGACTTTTCAGTTTAGAAAAAAGGAGACTGAGGGGGGATATGATAGAGGTCTATAAAATCATGAGTGGTGTGGAGAGGGCCGATAAAGAAAAGTTATTTATTAGTTCCCTAAATAGTAGAACTAGAGGTCACCAAATGGAATTAATGGGTAGCAGGTTTAAAACTAATAAAAGAAAGTTCTTCTTCACACAGCGTGTAGTCAACCTGTAGAACTCCTTGCCAGAGGAGGCTGTGAAGGCTAGGACTATAACAGAGTTTAAAGAGAAGCTAGATAATTTCATGGAGGTTAGGTCCATAAAAGGCTATTAGCCAGGGGATAAAATGGTGTCCTTGGCCTCTGTTTTTCAGAGGCTGGAGAGAGATGGCAGGAGACAAATCGCTTGATCATGGTCTTCGGTCCACCCTCTCTGGGGCACCTGGTGCTGGTCACTGTTGGTAGACAGGATACTGGGCTAGAAGGACCTTTGGTCTGACCCAGTACGGCCGTTCTTATGTTCTAACTATTTGTAGCCAGACAGCCCCCCCATCTCATCCATCTTGTTTTGCCTCTCTGAGGTTCCTGAAGCATACAGGACAGAGAAGGAGCAATAAAATCAGCATAGTCTATGCTGGCTCATCTGACCCTGAGAAGCTGAAAACATAGATATGAGGAGAGAGCGAGTAAGGCAATAAGCTGGCCTCGAGGCTGCGAGAAGTGCCCGGCTGGCACCCATGTTGATACGAACACACAGCCGTCCCTGATAGAGGAATCCCCCACTGAGAAAATAATCTCCAGTACTTCCAATTTAATCCTCACAAAAAGGCAGACCAGCACTATTTGGCATCACAGATAAGAAAGAGAAATACGTGACCCCATGGGTATAAAGATGGGTACAGCAGCACACTCACTTTTGAGTGTCAATCTACCCTCTACCTGCTGGTCGGGTTAGGTGTTTGACCTCCCGAGGTTCTATGGGGACGCCCACCTTGTATTTTCGTCTTTCCTAGGAATTGAGGGACCGGCCCTGGCCTGACATGCTTCGAGAGGCACAGAAGGGGGTAAAAATTGTACCTGGATGTGGTCCTCTGTCTTAAGTGTACACAGACTAAGAGCTCTTTAAAGGTTAAGCTCTTACTTGGTACTATTATTTCTGTTTTTCCTATCTTTATCTTCTTTGTAACCATTTTTAAGATCTATATTTTGCTAGCAGTTAAGAAATAGAACAATAGCCATTGCAACCATATGATTTATAAGCTTCCTCAATAAACCTGTAACTGTTTAAGCTTTAACCTGACTCCTTCAGTTGCTGTAACAGAACCAGGCACAATTTAAAAACTTCAGCCGGTCTTAAGGGACAGATATAGGGAGAGCTTGGGCTTTTGGATTTGTGTCACTCCCAGGTGGCAGATCCGTTGGGGCACTTCTCAGCCTCCCCTAGACTGCCCGCTGCGAAGGAATCACAGATTCTAGCAGCTAAAATCTGAAGCGTAATAAGCTCTCCCTGCAAACTTATTGGGGCGCTCGTCAATCTCCTCCAGGTTGCCCGCTGCAAGGGACCCCGGTCTCAGCAGTTGAAGTCTCGGGTGTATAGCACACACACACACCACTCACTGCCCTGACCATCGGCTGACACTATTCCTATGAAATAATGCCTCTTTTTTTACAGATAAGGAAACCCCATTTGGCCTTCCTTTCTGCTGCATAGCTGAAATGTTTTAAACATTTTCTTTTTTTTGTATCATTTTATGTGAAATGGAAAGCCTCTCTTTATGAATTTAACATGTACCTCAGAAGAACTTCCAAGTAACCCAAGTTTTTTCTTCCATTTTTTCCTCTTCCACAAATAATGTACAAGTTAGAGCAGGGCTACTCAACATGCGGCTCACGAGCCACATGTGGCCCACAGCCTGTTAGTTTGCGGCCTGCTGTGGGTTTTGGGTTTACGTGGGGCTCAACACATGGCCCACGGGTGGGAACCAAAACAAAAAAGTAGTCAAT
The DNA here is from genome assembly GCF_049634645.1 of Pelodiscus sinensis. Classification (NCBI taxonomy): domain Eukaryota; kingdom Metazoa; phylum Chordata; order Testudines; family Trionychidae; genus Pelodiscus; species Pelodiscus sinensis. The sequence goes on along the minus strand of NC_134730.1, from coordinate 22,381,293 downwards.
ATAATGGTCTTCTGTTGATATGAGTTTTAGTAGTTAAATTCCTGGACTGTCATTGCTCATTAAAAGTGCTGTCATATGGGTGAAAATCGAGTAAACATTGCATTTTATTAATATCAGCAGACCTAACTGAAATGGGGCCTACGGGTCATGTAGTCTTGTCTTAATCTTTGTATTCATGCCCGTCAGTGTGAAAGAAGCTATTTGCATATATTTGCATGTACACTTGAATGTACATGCAACAACGCTTAAGTTGCGGCCCTCGGCATGTGCTGTATCCTTGTGGCCCCCAGGCCTTCCAAAGTTGAGTAGCCTTGAGTCAGAGTCCCCCCACTGTCCCTCCCCCCCCACACACAACAGAGATGTGTCCTTTGAATGAGTATCCAGTTTTAGAAGTGAGTATTTTGTGCTTTGGACTGCCTGATGGCCACTGCAGTCTAATACTACGCTACCAAAGAACAATGTCCATGATTATGCTTTACAAGACAATATCTATTTAAAGAGCTGTTCTAGTATGGAAAGTAGATTTGAAGAAAAAAGGCCATAATGGAGTTTCACATTTATTGCCATGATTTTAATATCGTATTTGCTCAATTTAGAAGTAGTATGAGGCTTATTTAATTACCATCATGGGAAACACATATTGAGATCTGAAAATTATGCTGTGTTGTTTGCCTCTTGCATCTTCACTTACTACAAAGACTCCAAGGCCAAATGCCACTCTTTAATTATGCACATACAACCCTGTTGTCTTTGGTGGATATTTTCACTATAATCTGTGCAACTCTGTTACCTTCAGTATAGTTGCAAAGGCTTACTAGATGCGTCAGTTAAAAAATATTAGACTGTGCAAAGAACTAAATTTTAATTGCACATCAGCATTTACTTATTAGATGGGCAAGCCATAAAAAGCAACTCTTTCATACTACTTGAGTTGGGCTGATTCTGTAGGGGTAACAGTAGTATAAATTCTCTTTTCCCCTACAATAACCAAATAACTCTGAAAATACACAGAGCGCAGATTTTAATGAGTTATCTAATTTTTACAACTACTTAACGAACAGGGAACTTCAGAGGGATTTTCAGATACCAGATACAACATATGTCTTCTTAGTAACCACAACAGCTGCTAACTATGGTTTAGAAAATGCCTTCGTGTTATGTAGTCACACAGAAGAGTAAAATGAGGTGAAGTCTCTCCACCACACACTCCCTATGCAGTTGCATAGGACCTATCTGAATCTTTGGTCAAGAATAGGGATGTAAGTGACTAGTCGACCTTTCACTTCCCCACCCCACTTTGCTGCCTCTTTCAGAGGCAGCAAAGGGCCTGAGCAGGAGCCAGTGCTGAGGAAGCACCCCCCAACACCATCTCCATGAAGGGCAGGGGAAGCAGGAGGTAGCTGGGATCGCTGATTCCCTTCTAGCTCTTAATACATTTAAAATTAAGAAGCACAGAGTGGGGACCTGGCACAAGCCGGGACTGCTGATTCCCAGCTTGCGCCGGATCCCCCTGCTGCACTCCAGCCTTTTTACATTTAAGGCTGGTGCGCAGTGGGAGAGGGAAGGAAGGGGAGAGGAATCAAGCAAGCAAGTTAGAGGACAGAGAAAAAGAAGGGGGAAAAACAGGCCCGCTTCCCCCCCCCCCCCCAGCTGACTACCAGACTTGGTTGGATGCAAGAGGGGAGGAGCATGCAGCATCTTGTACAGCGCTAAAGAAACATACTTCAACCTTATTAACCCCCCAAAAAGGGAGCTCCAGAGGAATCATGTCTCAGAGAGACAACTCTAAAGCACAAAGCCTTTCTGGCTCTATTTTTAGTATGACACAGCTATACACTAGCTACACACCATATCTAGCCTTATGTATTTTATTTTTCTTTCCTATTTATGACATTTGGGTTAGGAAGGGGAGGGGGAAATGTCTGACCAAACTTAGAAAAGTAATATGGAAGTGTCAGGACTCATATGAAAACTGCTAATATTATACATCTGTGCTCGGCATCTGCACTCAAGATAAGAAGTCAGTATCGGTGAACATGAGTGAAGGCAACTGACAGACCAAGAGTATCAAATGTGACATGTGTTATCTAGAGTATAATAGACATCAAGATATTCCCAAATTTTAAGTCACTGTTAGAAGAAGGATGAGCCATCCAGTAAAAAGTTTAGAAGTCCCCAAGTGACTGATTTAGAAGTCACGCTTATTTTTCTTTACACTTTCAAGAGAACTTGGGCATTTTTGAAAGTTTTACCCCTCACTGTTGAAGAGTGCACCCCGTGTCGAGGGTGCCGCCCAGGCTTGGGGTAAACTTCAGCCCTTCCAAGCCTAGTTCTCCCAAAGTACAATGCCCCTGGTTTAGGGGAAATACGACCCTCTGGCCTAGTCCCAAAGTACAATGCCCCTGGTTCAGGGGAAATACTGTCCTCCAACCTAGTTCCAAAGTACTATGCCCCTGCAGTCTCTGCTGGTGGCGTGTGGAGTGGTGGGGGAGGTAGGGGGACCCAGGCCCTCCCACTCCACTGGGTCCCAGCCCAGGGCCCTGATAGCAAAGGTTTTCATTGCCTGGTCGGCAGGGATGCCTGCCAGAACACGCCAACCTCCCGGAGGTTTTTTCTCCGCCCTGGGCTGTCTCCCACCTCTCCCCTTGCCAGGGTGGTCCCTCTGCAGGTTACTCCTGGGTTGCTCCTGGAGCAGCTTGGACGGTGAGCGAGACTCCTGCAGGGGTTGATAGGACTCCTGAAGCAGCAGAAATAGCAGACTGGATTCAGGTGGTGGTTTGGGCTGCTTCGGAGCTCCTCGCCAAGCCCCTGCCTTTTCAGCCCTCCCTGTCTGCCTGCTTCTCCAGGTATTTACCCCCAGCCTGCAGTCTGAGTATGCTCTGCAGGGCTGAAGGGGTGGGGCCCCTTCAGCCACCTGGGCCAGGTGGACTTCTTGGGGCTTGAGTGCGGGGAGGTGCCATCCCATCACACTCATCAATTAGGTTTTGCCTGGATTTTAAAAAGTGGCCTCCACAGGCAAAAACATTTGGGTAAAATGTGAGAAAAATGTGGTTTTAAAACCAAATACCATATAAATGATCAAAGGTAAAATACTAACATCTCTTAGCAACAATGTCATATTTGGTAGTGCCTAACATTGAGCTCCTAAGTCAACAATTAATCATCATACATGAGGTAGGTGCTGAGTGCCTCTGAAAAATTAAGTTACTGATATTTGGGTATCTAGGGTGACCTACCAAAATGAATGGCAAAACACGCACTCAAGACAATGGAGACAGATTTCATTCAAAATATTAAGCACCCATATTTGAGATTGTGGCCAGACCACAGTCACTTTTGGATTACTGCAGTGATAGGAAATTTTTGCAGAACATAGGACAACGTTCCACAGTTTTTATACACAAAAGAACTGCTTAACATTTCTGCTTAACAGAGCGCAAAGAAAACGACTTCAAAAGACTGCATCTTTAAAAATAAAAAATAAAAAAGGGCTAGCACACAAACAGCATAATCTAAAATGTCATTAGAAATGCCTCACATACAAAAAGGTCTAAGTAAAAGAAGATTTTATAAAGTGATCAAAAACACACTAAGGGGGAAAAATCTTTTAAGATTAAAAGAGGTTTTTCAAAGGACAAGTAGAAGAGTTGTAAAATTTATGAGGCAGCATTCAACTTCAGCTCCAATTTGCAATGAATTATTCACCATAAAAATATATGTGTGAAATATAAGTTTTTTGTGCACTTTGTTTGTTTAGCAGGAGGTTTTATATTTATTAATTTGTACAGGATCAACTGGAGATGATGAAACTGCACTAGTTGACATCCTGACTACACCAGTTAGAGGAAAAGCTATAGATTTAGGGAAAACTCATCCACAGTTTGTAAAAGAACACGTCAGGAGAGCCTGTTTCCTTACGTGCATGAATTAAATCTAATAGAGATTTAAGTGAATACTAGGGATGTGATAGTGTCCACGGTTAAGCCATAAACCATTGAGCCAGGGCTCATCAGTTAACCTTCACCTTTACACACAAGGCTCCCCCACCCCACGCTGATTCCTTGATATCAGAAGTCGGGCAGGAAGCAGGCAGGAGCTGCTGGGGAGCTGACTCCAGCTCCCAAGGGTTAACTGGAATCAGTAATCATCACCCATCAAGAGTGATGTTTACTGGTTAACCTTTCACATCCCTAGCAAGAAGACAGGGAACGATTGCAGAAGCCAATAGAGATGTGAGAGAAGAAAGGGCAGGAAGATTCAACTGAATCAATGGGGGAAGAGAAAAAGTTTGTGATCATATAATTAAATACTATCATAATGTTTTTTTATGAGGGCAGAATCAACATTGTAATTAAATTCTGACATTTCCAAACTTTCCATTGATTGACATTGCCGCCTTAACGTTATACACAGAAAACTAGCACTTAAAAGAGTAAGATTATATCCAATTCACCACGTTAATAAGCATCTATTATACACTTCAGTCACTCTGTCCATCCGTCCATTTGTTCAAGAACTCTTCCTAAACGTTAAGAACTAGGATCACCAAATTAGTGATCCAGCTTTCTCTTATGATACCTTAAAGCACGGTAAGGAGGTGAAAGGGGCTAGCAGGAGGTGTCCTCCCCCATCCAGGACTACCCCAGCTCCAAACCTCTGGCCCCCAGGCACACTTTAGAGAGCATGGGGGGCCTGAAGCTCTCCCCAATTCATACAGGAGCACTGTTGGCTATTCCCCTTCATCAGACAGCAAGGAGAAAGTACACAGCTTTCTGCATTCCTCACTGTGGCTGGGGAGCTCAGGAAACAGATTAACCTGGACCTGCCCAAGCCAGGGGACATGCCCCCATCCCCCGACTGTGCCCACTGGAGATGCAGTAGCCTTGGACAGGCACTTCTCACCTGGCCCAATCTGCTGCAGTGAGAGAGGGCTGGGATAGGCCTCTCTCCCCAGGGCAGCCTGCATACTGTATCCCTCATCTTCAGCTCTACCCTAGAACTGTGATTTAAATGAAGCATGTACATTATTATTTTACTTTCCAAAAAAAACTAAGAATTGAGTTAAGGATGTGAGCAACGCCAGGAAAATCTTCAAGTTATTTGTAGATTGGATTTTTAATTCTTACCTCTGTGCAAGTGGTGATGCTAACAAAGCTGACTCCTCTCTAGAAGACAGTTTCAATGATTCCTCCAGTTTTGATTCACTTGTTCCTAGTTCTCCCATGACCCAGTCAGGTAAAGCTTCTGGGCTACCGCTCTGTGCTCTTGTTGAATTTGGTTCATCAAAATAGATGGACTATATTTAAAAAAATATTAAAAAGCCAGTGAGTCTGAAAAGATTAACATAACAGCTACACTAGGGATGTTAAAAATCGATTCACTAGGGCTCTTGCTACACTTCAAAAAGAGATGTACAGCAGTTGGACTGGCACGAGTGAGAACTACTTCAGTCCCCACTTGCGCCACTCTCCCACTGCACCTCTACTTACCCTGCCCCCCTCGCAGTAGAGACGGTGCAGGGGGAACTGGCTTTTAAGCCTCTGATAGAGGCAGCAAATGGGAGAGAGTGAGTAGTCACTTATATCCCTAAACTAGACCTTTAAAAACAAAACCTATGCACTCTCTTCTTTAGCATCTTCACATGCATGCTGGTTTGAAAGCAGTAAAAAGAAACTAATTCTACTCCCACAAAAGTCAAATGGAGTTTGCCAATAAGGTCCATGAGTACAGGAATGGATAAGTAAAATAGGGGCCCAAGAACACTGAGTCCTAGATATAAGGGGAAATAGTTGTTAGTTTACATAGCACTTTATCCCCACAAAATATCTTTGTACACCCTGAATCACTAATAGCTAACAAACAGTATCACAAATTGCTAACTAGCTCTGAAGAGCACGATCAGGATTAGCTACATATCATGTTAATGACTAACTAGGGAACAACCTTCCTGCTAGGGATATAAATTAGTCGACTAACTGTATCATTAACCAATAAGTCTAGGTTTATCAGTTAATCTAGTTGACTACTCGCATTCTGCCCAACCCTCGCCCCGGCTGCCTCTGTATCAGAGGCAGCAAGGAAGAGTACGAGGGGAAGCAGGAGCCGGTGATCTGCCTTCCCCCCCCCATGCTGCTACCTCTATCAGAGGCAACAGCATGGTGGGGAGGGAAGGAGAGGAAGCAGGGGAGACTGTCATGAAACAGCCTCTGCTGATGGCAGACCCAGGCTCGCTGTGGGCAGGGGCTGCCTTAGGGGCTGCCTGTCCATGCAGGTCCAAGCTCTCCACAAACAGAGGCTGCCCTGCATCCCCTGGGAGTCCCAGCTCCCTGCAAACAGGAGCTGCTGCCAGAACAGCCCCCACACCCACTCTCCCTTCTCCCTAGCAACTTCAGTCCATGGAGAACTTGGCAGTCAGCTGGACTGCACAGGGAGCTGATTTTTTAAATGGCTCCTGTTACAGAATAGCTCCCACCTGGCACCCCATGCTGCTGCCTCTAACACAGAGGTAGCAGCGCAGGGTGTCAGAGGGCTCCCCAGGAGTGGAGCTGGAGCTCACTGGCTCCTGGCCCTGCCCCCAGGAACTACAGAATAGTCGACTAACCACTAAAAATCCATGCAGTTAATCGACTGTTCTATTACCCACTATCTAACATCCCTAGTTCCTGCAATAATCCACGGGCGAGTGCTGCCCAGCGCATCCCCTCCTGCCACGGCTGTTGGTAGGGGCGTGTCCTACCCTGCCTTTCAACCAACCAGTGCTGAGCAAGGACGAGATTTCCTCCCAGCCATAGAAGAACACTTTGCATGGGAGGGCCATGCAAAGCCTGGCAGGTCAGCCTTAGAACAGCCACAACCTGGGCAGGAGTGCTCAGCTGGCGGCTGGGAGGCAGCAAAGGGCTAGATGAGGGAGGATGGGCTAGTGCTGGGGAGGGGGGGCTCTAAGAGGCAGGGGGCTGACACTGGGGGGTAGGGAGCTGGCACTCGGGACCTCTGGGGGCAGGGCTAATAATGAAGGTGATATAGGGGCAGGGCTGGAAACAGGAGGTTGGCACGCGGAAGGAGGGAGACGGTCTGGTGGTTTGGGTCTCTAAGGGACAGGGGACAGGCACTGAGGCATTTGGGATAGGGGCTGGCACTGAGGGGCTTTGAAGGCAGGGTGCAGAGGATTCTGGGGTCAGTGGCTGGTGCTGGGGGTTCTTGGGGACTCTGGAGGCCGGGTCTTTTTGTATCACGGACCAGCAAACCCGTTCACAAACTTTTAGTAGAACGGTGACATTTTATTTGCATAATGAATACTCAAATATGTAAATACAATGTTACTGGTGCAAGAGCTGGATAGTACTACCACTGCAGATTAAAGTAATGTTTTTCATTCCAAAAGCTAAATGCATTTTACAATACTAACATATTAAAGAACTGATTTTCAGAAGTGTTGAACTTAATGGGAGTGGCAGGATATTCTGAATTTCTAAGTCAGGTCCTACCCATCATAATGCCCATGTAAACCATTAACACCCCCCTCTCTCCACACACAGGCTACGTCTAGACTACATCCCTTTTTCGTAAAAGGGATGTAAATTAGACGTATCGCAATTGCTAATGACGCAGGGATTTAAATCTCCCCCGCTTCATTAGCATAAAAATGGCTGCCGCTTTTTTTCGGCATGGAGCTTTGCCGGAAAAAAGCACCAGTCTAGACACTGATCTTGCGGAAAATAAAGCCTTTTCCGAAAGATCCCTTAGGCTTTATTTTCCGCAAGATCAGCGTCTAGACTGGCGCTTTTTTCCGGCAAAGCTCCGTGTGGAAAAAAAAGCAGCAGCCATTTTTATGCTAATGAAGCGGGGGAAATTTAAATCCCCGCTTCATTAGCAATTGCGATACGTCTAATTTACATCCCTTTTATGAAAAAGGGATGTAGTCTAGATGTAGCCACAGAGTTGTTTTTAAAAAGCACACAGAATATTTACTTGATTACCCATCTAAGTCTGTAACAAAGCCAGGAATACACCAGAACATCAAATTTCTAAGCTCAACGTTTCAAGCAAAAAAACTCTCTTTCCTTTCGTAATACTATTCTGAAGTTTGAGTATAACTTTGAAAGTACTGGCTATATACAAATAACATAAAATATATTTAAAGGCAAACAGCTGTTAGCAACTAATAAGCTATCATCAAAAAGGAATCTTTCCAAACTTTCAGAATGTCTTCAAAATTCAATGTTTACAAGAAGGCCAATAAAAATAATAGAAGAAAACAAAACAGATCACACACACAAAAGTTCACAATGACCTAGAAATCTGCCAACTCCAGTTGCAAAGTAATAAAGGAACCATGGTACAAGTTACAGGACAACATTTACTCCTTGCCATTCCATTCAAATCACTGCAGAATTTGTCTCCATCTCTAAGTGAATACTTAAAAATATAATTTTTAAACTACATTTAGGAACTACTCAGGCTTGTTCTCCATAAAAATGAAATAAATACCCACCATGTATGAAGGCAAAGTTTTCAGTATTCCTGGTTCAGGTTTATGTGTAAAAGGGCCTTCTAGCACTCCTCGTTTCAGCATATGCAGTAACAGTTTTGCATACAAGTTCCGATTCTTTCTACCCATGATTCCTGCACCTGCTCCTGAGGGCTCACAGAGTTTTTTAATCCAGAGTGCACATCTCTGACGTTCTAGAAAAATACATGCATTAACAACAGACTTTCTGAGAAAACAGAACAAACTCAAGAACAGCAGAAATTACAAAAGAACCACAAAATAACTTTGTATATATCAGGAGGTTCTCACCTTTTTCTCTCTGAGGTTCCCTTCAATATGCTATAAAAACTCCAGGACTCAGCACGGATGAAAGCAGCCAAGGAGTGAGTACCACCTCCACCCCAACTCACCTCAGTAAGACCACCCAGGTGAAATGCAAGGAAAAATATAATTCCAAGAGGAAGGGCACTCAATCAAAATCTTTGAAAAACCATTCAGGGTGCAGGGAGGTGGTACCTAGGAGCTGTGTGTAGTAGGGATGTTAAAATGTAACCATTGAAATTTTAATTTCACCGGGGGAGGAGGAGAGGAGAGTGAGCTGGTGCTCCAGGAGAGCCAACTTTTAAGTCAGCTCCCCATAAGCACCAGCTCTGCCTGCTGTTTAAGAGGCATCAGCATGGAGGGGGGAGGAAGAGACGTGGCTCCACAAGAACCGGTGCCTGCGGGGAGCCAGCTTGAAAGCCAGCTCCCCATGCGTACCAGCTTCTGCCTTGATGGGTAATGCTTACCAAGTAACGTTTAACCAGTTAACTAATTAAACAGGATTTTACATCCCTACTCCACATCTTCATCTAAATGGAAAAGTATGTGCCAGCCTCGGAACATGAGAGAATGGTTGTTCCATGATAACAGTTAAATTTTCAAATGGACAAAGAGAGACACATTTAAGACTAATTTCTGTAGATTCATATGTATAATTACTAGGGCTGTCAATTGACCTGGATTAATGCCTGCAATTAATGCATTAATTCCAGCTGAACCCCGACTCCACTGTTGCACTTAATACTGCGCTGCCTCTTTGAAGTGTCGCTCTGGTGCTTCAAAGGGGCTTTGCAACAGCGAAGTCGGGGCTCCTAATGCACTGCCCCTTGGAAAGGCTACCATGGCACTTCCAAGGGGCAGTGCTGCATGGAGCCCAGGGTCAGCTGGGGACTCCAGATAATCCCTGGCTCCATACAGCGCTGCCCCATTGAAATTGAGCTGCGGTGTTTCAAAGGGGAGGCACCCGCAATTAAGTGCATGATTAATCGCAATTAAATTTTTTAATCGCTTGACAGCCCTAATAATTACTTGACAGCAGGGGTGGGGAACCTCCAGCCACAAGCAATTTATCAGGGTTAGCTACTGGTATGCCACAAAATTGTTTACTTGAGCATCCGCAGGCACAGAGCCCTACAATTGGCACAGTTCCCAGCCAATGGAAGATTCAGAAAGCGACATGGGTCAGACCGCTGTTTTCAGCAGCACCTACTGGCCAGGAACGACAAATTGCTGCCACTGGAAGCTGTGGGGCTCCGTGCCTTTGGATGCCCAGGTAAAGAAGCCATCTAACAATTTAGCAAGCTTAGCTGCTGGCAGGCCGTGTGCAACCCACAGGTCAGAGGTTCTCCTCTCAGGTTTACAGTGTTCTATTATATAAAGCATTTTGAGTATTAGTTATTCTCAAATCCATAGAAGAATATTGCCTCTAATGTGTGCTTCATATGCAAAATTTAAAACTGCTGTATTGAAAGTAATCTGATTACAGTATTATTATTTTGAAATGATCTGAAAGCCTACTTCTGATTATGTCAGATTGTGTAAGGCACTCAGCATCTTCAATTTCCCCATTACACTCAGTGGGAACAGAGCAGTCTCTGTTCTTACTGAATCATACCCTTAATTACAAAATACCATTTCTATAAATATTAATATTTTATCATCCAATTAAAAGACCTGAGTCAGGAAACTTATATTTGTGTCATGTAGTCTTTCCTCAAACAAATACTTCTCTGGAACGCAAGACTGCAGGATTAAGAATTACTGATATAAACAAAGATTTTGCACAATCAGGCTCTTAATTTGAAGATTACTTCCTTGCAGTTCATTTCTAAAATCACTTAACTCATAAAACATCATTCACTACCTTGTATTTGTACTATTCATTAAAAAAAGTTCCAATACAGGATTTACTTCTTTTATGAACATAATTGTGTCTTGACAGATTTATCGCTAAAAATGCTTGCAATTTTATAAATGACATAATCTCTAAGACAAAGCCTACTTTAATTTTAATTTCCACTGAATTCATTAATTGGAAAATACAGGAATTAATGTATTTATGCAAAAGTGCATTTACGTCATCAAAATAAGAAGGATGAGCTTGAATAAACAGCATTAACAAAAGGTGCTTAAATGATAATCTAAAATCAACTTTAAAAGTTGTGCACATATGATGCACTTTACTACATTAGGTTTGTGGTACTTAATTTGTTATTTATCAAAATGCATTACAAGTGCACAAAGATGTCCTTATTATACACTTGCAATTCATAATATACCAAGATTCTGTGGTAAAACTAGAGTATTTGTCATTGTTATATTTATTTACATGCAAATATGTAGCATAGTTTACCTGATTTATGTGGTAATTTTAGTACAAACGGCTTCATATCTACAACATAGTGATCAAATTCCGCATCCAACTTCTCCCATGTTTCCTCTTCACTACTCATTGTGCTCTTAGCAGCCAACCTGCAAAATCTAAATTGAAGCAGAGAAGTTATATAAAACATAATTGCTCTACAGGATTAATACTTCATTCCTAAATGCAAATAGACTTTTTTTAGGTAGCTCAAAAAGTGAGTATTTTATTGGCACTAAATTCATTCTCACACATAATAGCAGATCTTTGCAAAGAGCTAACACTCAGGATAGGGATATTAGTGACTAGCATATGCTCATCAGGTAGTCAAGTAGTGATTGGACTAGTCACTTCCCCCCACCTTGCTGCCTCTATCAGAGAAAGGCAGCAAGGAGGGGGAAGCAGGAGCCGATCCTGGGGAGAGTTGGAGGGGGAGCAAGGGAGTCAGAGGCACAGTGGGGAAACAGTACAAGCTGTGACTAAAGCAGTCCCCGCTCATGCTAGGTACTGACTGCTGCGCCTTTGCCTCTGAAATGTAGCCACGAGCAGCTCTTATTACATTTAAAAGGCAGAGGTGCAGCCAGGATAGTGAGCACCCCAACTCCCCCCATCAAGTAGTCCATGAAAATTCCATTGACTACTCAATTAGCTGATTAATCGAAATTTAACATCCCTGACTCAGAATAAGCTTCACAATGTGTGTGTTTGATTTGGAATGCTTATTGGAAGGAAAAAAATAAATGCACATTAAAAAAAAGGCATCTAGCAAGACACAGCTCATAAATAAGCCCATCTTATTTCTCCCTAAAAGCTATCAAACAAGATAATATTCATCCAAGTAATAGCTTTTCTGGCTTGGAAGTCATTGACAAGATACTGCTTATAAATGAAAACAATATGGAAAGCACAAAGAACAATATTGCACATAATATTTTGATAAAGTTATTTGGGAACAGAATATACAGTTGTACATTTTTTAAAAACAGTGATTTACTGAGAGGTTGTGAGCCATCCAAATATTTTTCCTCCAAATTATCTATGTGATGACCTACAACTTCATTAGGTTCCCATTCAGAAGACTGCATTTTATATTGTTTTTACGTATTTTAGGCAGCAATTATCATGATCATTGCTAAATGTAGGATGGACTGAGGCCTATGTAAGAATTTAACTTTAGGCACAACAACTAATCCCACTAGCCTTTGGGTCCGTTCACAGTGAATACACTTAAGCACATTCACAGATATCATTGGAAGATCAGAAAAAAAACAGCAAGCAAATGGTCTGGTAGCACTTCATAGACTAACAAAACATGTAGATGGTATCATGAGCTTTCGTGGGCACAGCCCACTTCTTCAGATGTTTTATAGTCTACTATTTAGCTGTCTACATTCTCAGCTTAAAAGAAAAGTCTCCTCACCCACCTACAATCTACCTCCCAGCTCTAACATTATAAAACATTTCATATCAAGAGGAAAATGTATTTTTCCTCTCTTTTCTCTCCTTTGACTATTTTTATTCAGCATGTACCATCATGTAACACTCTGATATTCCATTTCTACTTAACTGATACTTGTAAATACATATTCTAATGTTGATATTGCATTTAATCTGAACTGAAAATTGAAAATGCAGTGAGCCAAGAATTACTGTTATCTTTAGTTATTTCTACCACAATTTTGAAATAATAAACATTTTCTACATTACACCATGAGATTAAGCTAATTACAGTGATTCACAAGTAGACCATGCCTTGCTGACCCCACTAGAAATTTCACAAATAAATCATTATATATAATGAATTCAGGTTCTTATACCACACCCATCAGAGGTATGTTGGACCCTTTGCCTTACTCAATATCCAATAATTTTCCATCCCAAGGTAGGTGGCCGCCACTTCCTCATCTATAGGTGCTGTGATTTAAGTATGGTTATACTACATATATTACAACTTTTCACTATTTGCTTCGTATTAAATAGCTTCCCAACTCTTGATAGCAGTTGAAGAAGTACATCCCTTTTACTCAACCCATCAACTTTCCAGGCTCAGGAACTGGCTTTCTTTCGCTACCTCTTCTGCACGCTTCCAGTCTGCACAATCGCTTCAGCAAGGCGGCGTTGTTGAACGACCCATACCTACTTTTCTGCCCACCACTACGAATTTTGCCAACACGCCACCATACCACATGCGGAATATGGCAGCAAGGAAAAGCGCGAGGACATTTCCCCATGTCTTTTGTCTAGTCTACATCGGCCCCATGTTATTTCAGAATCATTTGAGTTTTTAACATCTTGGCACCCAGCGGCTGAGATTTCGCACGTGGGGGGAGGCAATTTCCCTCCCTCACACCCTTCAGCCTGTCTGCTGGGCATGCCAGGACCACCCAGCGCCATTTACCTCACGGTCCACGACGTGGAGGCTTTGACCCCGCTCCCCTGCACTGAGGGGGGAATCTCACGGGGGGGGGGCTTTAGGAGAGGTTGCAGCAGGAGGGCACGGGGAGCCTAAGGCTGCGGGGGGGTCAGGCTGAGGGACCCCCTGCTCAGTCCTCCCCCGCAGTCAGCGAGGATGGAGCCGCCCTCCCAGGCCGGGCACCGCCACCCGCCTAGGCACCAGGCTAAGCAGCCAACGGTTCGACCCGACCCCACCCCGCCGCCGCCGGCTGCCCAGAGCGACAGGGCCCGGCTTCCGTTTCCGTCGGCCGGGCTAGGCCGCGGGGGTTGCCATGGCTGCAACGCTGCCGGCTCGGCGGGGGTGAGCAAGGCCCCGGCTGCGCCCTGACGGAGGCTGGCGGGAGGAGGGACGGTCGCGGGGGGGGGGGGGGAGGAAGAGGAAGTGGCCTGGAGAGGAGAAGGGAGGGAAGTTGGGGGGGAAGGGGCGCGTGGATGGGGGGGGAGGTAGTTTCCGGAAATTCCGGAGCCGTGGGGAGAGGGGGGGCGCCGTCGGGGAGACAGGCTGTAATGGGGGAGGGGAGGCGGGGAGACAGGCTCTAATGGGGGTGGGGCGCGGTGCTGAGGCGAGTGCTTAATTTATGCCACTCTGACCCCCACCTCCCAGGCTTGGCTGCGCAGAGCCCTGGCCCCTGCGGGGCTGCCCCCGTTACGATGGTGTTAAAGATGCCTTGCCCCCCAGCACGTCATGACAGAGGAAGCTGTGGGGAGGGGCCGTCGGGGGGGGGGAGAAGGGCTGTGTTGGGGGGGTTGGCGCGGGGAGCTGTATCAGGGATTGTGGCACAGAAAGGGTGATTTGGGGCTGTCTGCGGGGGTGGGGCACAAGAGCAGGGCAGGGGAGCTGTTGCCAGAGGGATGGTTGGGAGGTGCAAAGCTGTTTAGGGAGTTGACTGATAGAGAGTGTTTTGTGGGGGGCCAAAAGACGAGCAGTCCCGTGAGGGTGGGGGGGGGGGTTACAGAGGGGCATTGCTAGGTAGGGGTTCTGTGAAAGGGTTTCATTGAACAGTGTTTGGGAAGAATTCTTTCATTTTCAGTGATGCTGAGACTTGTGTATAAAATGCACCCTTCGGGGGGTGTAGGTGTTTGAATAAATCTTTAAGATTATTTAAATAATACATTGTTTAAACATAATTAAAATGGAGGATCAAATACACATAGGCCATTTTGCGGGGCCTTATTTGTAATGAAACTGTTTTGTGTGTGTGAATGCCGTGGAGGGGAGCTTTGAGTTGGGTTCTGTTGTTTATGATACTGTTTTCATTTTGCCACCGATATGTACTATACTGTCATCTAAAGTCTTCATTAGTGCAGACAGAGATCTTCCCAAGAAGTTCCAAATGGGTCTGAAACCCCACTCCTATAAACATGCACAAGCCTAATCCAATTGGGAAACTACTCACTTGATTCTAGTTTTGTACATGTGTAACTATTTGTCAGAAGCCACATATTGTAATTGAGATTCTTGAGAAGTGGGAGGAATTAGTTTAAAGGATTGAAACATTACTTGGATGTCTGTTGTATTTGTTAAGTATTGTTGTAAGGACTCAATTAAAAATCTTCCATAAGATGCCACATGAATCCTGTCTCACTATCCTTAAGAAATGTTGCAAAACCTTTGTCTTGGATAAAGCCTTTCTACCAAAACTGATATTAAAGCTCCTTCTGTTCCTAACTCCTTAACAAGCTCTTCTTCCCCTGCAACAAAGAAACAATTATCCCCCCCCCCCCAAAAAAACTTGCAAAGCAGAATTTTGATAGCAGAAAGAAACATGCAAAAGACTTCAGCCTCCATGAAGTCCAATAAGGCCTTCACTATTGTTACTTATTTTATGTATCATGTACTCAGATGCTATGATGATGGGCAGAAGAATTAAACTTTATGGCATGGTCTACACTCAATCAGTCCAGTTCCTTGGTGGCAAATGACAATAAGAATCCTTGTTAGCAGTATCAAGAAAAAAGCTAAGGGCGTAATAGGCCTAATGACGACAAACCTATTATCCAAGAAGAATACTGGCATGGGAGCATAGGGAATCTTGTCATTAATAATACGCTGCTTGTTTTGTTGACAAATACAGGACTTCAAGTTCCAGCTCCATCGAGCAAGCTACTCTGTTTAGCGGACAAGCAACCTGCGTTTGGCTTTTACATATTGGCCTCATTGTACTCGTATTATGCCCACTACTGAACATATAGATTATGCTGATAGTCTGAGAGGATCATTTAAAAGATTCATGGAGGGAGCAGGACCAGTAATGAAGCTACTGGTCCAGTCCTGAGAGAACAGATCCACTTTGCTAATCACTCTTCAGTGTTTGTTTGAAAAAGGTGAGTGATGGAGGGCACCAACAAAGGAAAGAGTCTTCTCTAGGGGAAGAGTGTGCAGTGATTGCACAATTACATAACTTCTGTCCAGGAGAGAAAAATATTAGTACAACTACTACAGCTGTCTCCTGCAGAAACTGCTGTTCTGAACAAGTTAGCTGATACGTGTTGACATGTGCTGGCCCTCCCGAGGAAATACTTCTAGAACTACAGTTGTAGAATACATAAAAATCCCCAAAGTGAATACAGAACAAAATCACAATTTGAATTGTAAAAATGCATTCATTTACATAAAATGCAGTTCAGAGTGTTTTCATCTAATTTTACCCTGCTGTCTTATCTTTGTAACAGTCTCAGCAGGTTGCCACAAATAACATATGCACAGCTTAAGGCAGTCTTTCAGTTATCTATATAGAGAAAATGGCAGGCTTCACTCGCTCATTGGAAACATCTTGGAGTTGCACTATGTTATTTTTACATCTTCTGTGCAAAGCTTTCATGTCTGAAATGTTGTGATTCACTACAAACACCTCAAAACATTTCACCACTTCAAAGACTTATCAAGTCGTGTTATATTTCTCCTTGAGGAGAATGGATAATAAATACAGAAATATGAATATAACTCTTAAGGACAATGCTTATACATACTCTGCTACGTTGATTTTCAACCGGTAGTCCACAGACTCTTTGGAAAACCACAGATTGAGTGCATCTTCATTCAGAAATTTTAAGGGGCCACAAATGAAGAAAGATTTAAAACCATTGCTCTAATGTAATCACCTTGAGAGCGGGGGTGGAGGGGACAGAGAGGGGCAGCTGATAGGTGATGTGATCAGGAGTGCCACACTGAAGAGGTAAGTAAAATTCAGGAAACTGAAACATTTATTAACAGTGCTTAGAAAAATCATTATGCCCCACAATGCAAATGAGTGCTCCTGTTGTGCAAAATACAGAGAACTTGGGTGGAAAAAGAGTATTGTTTAATGGCATTGAAGGGCAGCCCAGCAAACTTTTCTCTAACCATATTCCAAATGTGCAACATTTTAGCTGCAGAAGAGTATATATTAAACCAGGGGTTTTCAAACGCTGGGTCGCAGCTACTACAGGCAGCAATGAGGGGGAGGGGAGCAGGGGAAGCTGCCATGAAGCGGCCTCTGAGGCAGGCCTGAGCATCCTGCAGAGAGAGGCTGCTCCACATCCCATGAACCCTCTTTTCATGACAAGCCTGGGCCCACCACGGGCAGAGGCTGCTTTGCAGCAGCACCCCTGTCCTCAAGGGGTCACAACTTGAAGGCAGCAGCACAGGGCGGCAGGCAGCCAGTCTGCACAGGGAGCTGGTTTTTAAACTGGCTCCCCTCACAGACCAGCTCCCCCTGCCACCCCATGCTGCTGCCTCTGACATAGAGGCAGCAGCACGGGGTAGCAAGGGGCTCCCTGGGAGTGGGGTTTGGAACACACTGGCTGCTGGCCCGCCTCTGGAGACTATCGAATACTCATGTAACTGCAAAGATTTCATGTGGATACACGACTATTCAATTACCCAGTATCTAACATCCCTAATGGGAGCTGTGATCTACCGTACCTGCAGCGATTCAGGTAAACAAAGCGTCTTATAGCCAGGTAGCAGCCTGCCCTTGCAAGCTGCAACCCAGAGTTTGAAAACCCCTGTATTAAACTATGTCAACATCTGTGCTAAAGCTCTTTCTACAAAACACGCAGATTTTCAAATAAGATGGGTGCTTGCGAAATGAGATAGATGTCAAATTAAGATGATTTTGATGGTGCCTGAGAGCAGCGGGAGGCACTGAGCCAGGTAAGCACCCTTCATACCCAGCCCCTGTACCACCAACCTGCTCCTGCACCATCTCTCCCATCCAGACGCCACACCCTACCGTGCTCTTGTACCTTTCCTCCCACCCAGACTCTCCCACTCCCACCCTGCTCCTTGCACCCTCCCTGCCTCCCAGACCTCTCCTACCCTCAGCCCACTTTTCCAACAAACCTCCCTTCCACGCCCCTCCCACAGCCTTCTGCACCCATTTTGTCATCATGGGTGATTAGTTGGTGGTCCACGAAAAGGTCTGCATTGAGTGGGATGGGCCATGGGCCAAAAAGTTTTAGAACCGCTAAACTAGTGTTATGTTAGCTGGGTTTATAAAACTTCATTGATCTATAGTTGCTCAGACACAGACAAAATAATTCTTATTACTTTTCACAGGAAATCACATATAACTTAGCACAGTTAACTGCACATGTACCACCAATATTATCTACATATTTAGTATAATGAAATTCTAATTATTTTCTCTGGATAGGAACATAGGTATTATTGTATTGGATCCATATAATCCAAAGGAAGGTTGCAAGATATCTACAGTCGGTAAATTTGGGGTGATCTGCCCCTTCCCCATGAAAGTCTAATTCTGCTCTTTAACTGTCAGTGTCTTAAATATCTTATTATGTTCTGGGCACATATAGATGGATCTGTAGTTGCGAATTTGGCAAATTCTATATTTGCCACTGTCAAGGTTGTTCCCCATTGTGGTACTTTGAGTGCAAAAGGTGGGAGCCTGCAAGACATTTTAAAAAGTATTTTGCCTCTATAGGCTTCTGCTTAAAAACTTCCCAAGATCACAGATTCCATGGCCGTGGTTGGTATGCTGCCACCATTGATGTAAAAGAAACGCTTTTCAAACCCAGGAAGATGCACTTGGGAACTTCTTCCAGAGGGGTACCCCATGCTTTTTGACCACAAGGGAGCTTGAAAAAAACCCTGTAATTTCTGATAGCTGGCCTCCCAGTCTTAGGGTACGTCTAGACTACATGCCTCTGTCGCCAGAGGCATGTAGATTAGGCTACCAGGCATAGGAAAATGAAGCGGCGATTTAAATAATCGCCGCTTCATTTAAATTTACATGGCTGCCGCGCTGAGCCGACAAACAGCTGATCAGCTGTTTGTCGGCTCAGCGCGGTAGTCTGGACGCGCGGGTGTCGACATCAAAGGCATTTGTCGACCACCCAGGTATGCCTCCTGGGATGAGGTATACCTGGGTGGTCGACAAATGCCTTTGATGTCGACACCCGCGCGTCCAGACTACCGCGCTGAGCCGACAAACAGCTGATCAGCTGTTTGTCGGCTCAGCGCGGCAGCCATGTAAATTTAAATGAAGCGGCGATTATTTAAATCGCCGCTTCATTTTCCTATGTCTGGTAGCCTAATCTACATGCCTCTGGCGACAGAGGCATGTAGTCTAGATGTACCTTAAGTGTGGGAATTACTTTTCTAGACATGAATATTCCTGCCTGGTTCAATTCATCTTTTTCCCCCAGATCCTTGTGGAACACCCACAAAAGAACTGCACTAGGCAGATTCCCTTTCAATTCAAATCTCAACACTTTCTTCCCATGTTCTCCTGGCTCCCTGCCAATGCTTCCTGGCTACCCTGGCTTTATCGCTTAGTTACTGGATGCTGGATATTTAAAAAAGGGCAGCACCCATCCCATCCATCACAGCCACCAAAACAGATCACAAAACAAACCTTGAATATTTTCTGTCACTAAATTTGTAGTAATTACCATTGTCCTTAAAAGCGCTATGTTTTCTCCTATGTGGATATTTTTTGCCATATTAAATCAATTCCTAATTTAGTATAAATCACGGAAATTTCTAAACATTCCTGTGTAAGCTAGTTGCAGGAAAAAATAAAAATCACAAATATAGATTACTTCATATTCCTTTCTTCAGGGATTGTTTTATTTTTAAAATCAAAATTCAAACCAAAATAAATGTTTCAAACATTGAGTTAATAACCCCCCAAGGATTTTTCAGCTTCAGTCATGTATAAGAAGCTAAGACATACCTTTTTCCCTGCAGTGTCCTTTTTTAGAATAGTTTCTCCTTTTCATTTATATCCCTGCAAGATGTGATGCGCAGGAAACTGTTAAACTCTGAAATGCCTCAGCAACCTTACACTTGTCATGGCCTGTCTTCCCATAACTCATATGACGTACAAAGAAAATGGAATGTATAATTTTCAAGGAGTCTAGTGTATATAGAATATATTTTCTTTATTTGCTAACACTATTACCTCTTATATAATATCCACTGGTTTGCAATACTTATTCATATTGTAGTTATCTGGGCTCGACAATTAATGTAATCTACTCACCTGTGGCGAGTAGATTGCAAGCTGGCACAGCCGCGCAGCGTGGTCAACGCATGCGCAGCGTGGTCAACGCATGCGCAGCGCGGTCAACGCATGCACAGCATGCCGAACTGTGCGGCTAGCGAGTGGGGCTCGTCGCGGTTTGGCGAGCCCTGGTAATTATTATATCTCTTTACAAATGTTCAGTATGCTTCTTATCCTCTGAGAGTTAATTACACAATTTCTGGAGGAAAAAAGTATACAAAATTATCTTATTTTAAAATTTTCCATTTATCTGTAACTGAAACTTTATTTACAGATCAAATATTTATTTTGTGATCCTTGCTCACAATATGGAACCAAGTCCATCCTTCTCTTTTTTCTCAGAAATAGTTGAAATGCACAGGGGTTTCTTCCTTTCAAAAATATCATTCGTTATTTGTGAAAAATTTGGGATTGGAATGTGGTAAAATTAATTTTAGCAAACAACTACATTGTAATCATTATTTATAGAGAGATTTTTCAATTAAGAATGTAGTTACCTAAATGTTTGGTAGATACGGTGAAAGAAACTATGTCCACTAGTTAAGTTCACACACACTAGGAATCTTATTTGGACAATTTAGATACTTTAAAATTGTCAGGTAGTTTGGGATGGGACATATTCACATGTAATTATATACTGTTCTGACAGGCTGATAAATGAGTGGATCGAAGTAGTTATGTGTGAAAGCTAGTGTTCAAGTAGTGCGATATGTGACGGACCCAGACGAGCTGGCTGCCACACTCTAATGCAAGGCTCTGAATAAACATTTTCCTTTTCCCTGAATAACCAGGGCCAAGCCCAGTGCAGCACCATCAAGCAGGTACTTCAAGCCAATTAAGAGCTTGCCAGGACTAAGGAGGAGTTTTCACCCCAAATGGTGAACTAACCTGTGATGAGGATGGCTCAGTAGGCTGTGACCCTTGCCTATAGTAAAGGGAAAGAGACTATGTGGAGGATCACAGCAGGCCTCTGAAGCAAACACTATCCGCCAGAAGTGCAGGACCCTGGGGTCACAGCCAGAGGTTTGCCACAGATACTGATGATATAATAAGCACTATTGCTAGTGTATTGGACTATCAGAGGAAATTCTGCTGTTGTGTATAAAAATGCAGTTCCTTTGATTTCAGCGGAATTGTCCTCTAATACAACAAGGTACAACTTGCTCACAGATGCATATAACAGAAGGTAGGCTATGTTGTAATAATTGGGGCCT
Organism: Pelodiscus sinensis; assembly: GCF_049634645.1. Lineage (NCBI taxonomy): Eukaryota > Metazoa > Chordata > Testudines > Trionychidae > Pelodiscus > Pelodiscus sinensis. The sequence goes on along the minus strand of NC_134730.1, from coordinate 22,359,942 downwards.
GACAAGTCTACTGCAATTAAGTTCAGGTGTGTGGAAGTGGACAGAAGTGGATAGAATGTTCCAGTCACTGGTAGCAAATGTGAATGGGAAAATGTACAGACTGAGGATGGAAAGACTGGATTTGTCTAAACAAAAAGGCCTACCAGGACTGTGTTGAGATCATGTAAGTAAGCAGAAAGAGTGTGAGATGTTAAATCAATAGACCAAAACTGGTATATTGGAAATTAGGCCTAAATAGTAGGCAAAACACTGAAGGGATGACATTGTTCCCATCATTCTCTTTGAGTAAAAAAGAGTCTTTCTCTCTCTCTCCCTCTCTCTCTCTCTCTGGCTTTGTCTACACTAACGAGTTTTTTTGGAAAAATGGCCGTTTTTCAAAAAAAAATCACTTACGTCCACACTGCAATCATGTTCTTTAAAAAAAAAATTGAAAGAACAGAAGGGTTTTTCCAACATTGGTAAACCTCTTTCTACGAGGAAGAAGCCTTTTTCCAAAAGAGCTATCTTTTGAAAAAGCAGATTTCTTTTTCAATGTGCTTTGGCAGTGTGGACGCTCTCTTTCGGAAGCTTTTTTTTTTTTTTTTTTTTTTTTGAAAGATCTCTTCCGGAAAAGCTTCTTCCAAAAGAAGCCTGAAATCTAGATGTAGCCTTTCTTTGGGTACGTCTAGACTACATGCCTCTGGCGACAGAGGCATGTAGATTAGGCTACCGGACATAGTAAAATGAAGCGGCGATTTAAATAATTGCCGCTTCATTTAAATTTACATGGCTGCCGCGCTGAGCCGACAAACAGCTGATCAGCTGTTTGTCGGCTCAGCGCGGCAGCCATGTAAATTTAAATGAAGCAGCGATTATTTAAATCGCCGCTTCTTTTTACTATGTCCGGTAGCCTAATCTACATGCCTCTGTTGCCAGAGGCATGTAGTCTAGACGTACCCTTTGTCTCTCTCTTTCTTTTAGAATCAAGTTGGCAGGCTGTGTGATACCTGGACCAGAAGGAGAGAGCTTGGCTGACACTACTACTATCCCCCAGGCATCTCTGGATGCACCATGACACCATTGGTCTTTGGTTGTCCTGATCCTGAGAGAGAACCTGTTTGGAATAGGCAATCCAGAAGAACCCAGGTGATATCACCAGGTCCAGCTAAATCACAAAGACCGCCTGGGCTAAGAAACTTGTTTCCATATCACCCAACTTTTCTTCTCTTCCTTCTCTCTCTCCTTTTGCCCTCTAGTCTGTAAGAGTCTGGCTTAGGCAGTCAAGACTGCATCTTTTACAGCACTGCTGTGAACCTGTTACCAAATGAGCAATTACAAGCGATACCTCAGACAGCTTGATGCTTCCAGGAGTTGGAGTGGTGGATACAACCATGCACTGGCCCCTTATTTCTCTAGCATCAAGATTGCAAGAGTTAGCACAATACACAGAAGCTGAATTTTCTATCTTTGCTGGCCTTGTTTCTCCCCTTTTCTGTGTGTTTATCTCCTCTTGTGGGCAGTGGGTTTGGACTTGAACAACAGCAACAGTTCCAGGCCACCTCAACTAGTCTTTTCTCTCCCCAAAAAGGGCTGTTGCAACCCTCTTTAATAACATCTAAAAGACAGTAAAGCAGGATTTCCCTTTATTAAAATTACTACAACTAAAGGAAAAGGGAATAAAGAACTTTTAAAAATAAATCTGATTCATACTTTGTATTTAAAATGCCCTCACTGTTTTTCCTTTTTCTATAATCTTAAATAAAAGCTTATAAAGGTTTTTAATGGTGCATTTGCCATGAAACTAAGCGGGCAGAGGTCTCTATGCTCAAAATCCTGAACTATGTTGAACTGTTTAGTCTTGTACAGTAACAGAGTTGTGTTAACACCTTGGGTTCTCTGGATCTCTTTATTCCATGAAAATTAACGCAACAAATATAAGACCTCACATCATGATGCAGAACTCTTCTGTTGGCAAGAGTTGCAGACTTGCATAAAACCATAACGGAAATTTACTGACTGCACACAGGGAAGGTGCAACTTGTTGATTCCGCTAAGATATAAAAGATGGGCATGAGCTTCTGGTGAGAGGGAACTAGGGAAACACAGGGTTCTGCAGGAAACCCTAGGAAAGCTAGGGCTGAAGAGAAAGCTTAGGCTGAAGTTTATGTTCTGTTTTTGTTTTTGTTGTTCTGGGTTTTTTTTTTGGAGCTTCTATGTAGCTCCATCGTATGTAGTATGCATAGTCTTAATTTGGAGCAAAATGGGAACATCCAGCTCTTATTTATATTACCATAGTCTGAGTGTACCCTGTTACGCAAAAAGGTCTTGAGTTACATGCTAACATTCATAAATCCCTTCTGACAACTCAATAAGAAATTAATTCTCGTGTCTACCACTTGAAATAGAGATAGAAAAAATAGTCTTGGATTGGGCCATCCACCTACTCAGATACAAAGACATCTGTTCTCTGCTAAAAGTGGTTGGAACTGCTCTCTCATGTTCCTATAGTTCTATTTCTATTAATAATACTCTACATTATTTCTTTTATAAACTGAGGCATAGTGTAGGTAATTTAGTGGTACACATCAAGATGTTTTTCAGATGCTTAAAATACTTTTTTGCTGCTTGCAAATGTATGGCATTGAAAATGTTTGTATTAAAAATTAATAGGACTATACAAGAAAGATTTGTTACAAAAACAACCTTTCACTCCCTGCATTTCAATGTCAAATTTGCATGGACCCACTTGATACTACACACATTGTCTTAATAGGAGATGGTACAGATGAGCTCAAAATCCTTTATTGAAAAATTTACTTCCAGTGCACATCATAAAATACATAAGGCAGTCTTCTTAGGAATTTAAAAAAAATCTTTCCTTTTTAAGTTCTAGAAACTTAACAATACAAGAAGAATGACATGTCAGTTCAAACCAGGAATTATAGTTTGGGGCCCAAATATACATAGATGCAAACATATTTTGCTAGTATGTTGGAATATTTCATTGATTTGATGGGACATATCTAAGAGATAAATGAATGCTGGCTAATATCCCATGTAATCAAGAGTTTTGTCAGCTTAGCTACTTTAAATGTTCAATGGATTTCACCAGAACTCGCTATTGATCTTGTTGCTGCTCTGCACCATAAGCTAGATGGAGTATATAGTCTGCTAAAACCAGAAATGATAACCTTTACTCAACTTATTTGTGTGAGAATTTTTAAGTTAGACATTTAATTACGTGGGATGTTAAAAATTAATTTGGCATAAAATAGAATCAATAAGATAAATCAGTATAGAATATTTGTCAGATGCATTTAGAATCACATGTAAAAGCTAAAACATTTTTTATGTCTAATATTGGGATTTTCAGAACAGACAAAGCAAGCTCCGCACCCAAATCCTATTGAAATTTGATGAAAATTTGGGAACTTTTTAGGTTTCTTTAAAAATTGTAGCCTATATGAGTGTGTTTTGTATAGCTCTGGGAAATGAACACTTCCAATTGTCATGCATGCTGTATGCTACTGAATAGCACTAAGACACTGTAATATACTCTCTCTTACAGACAACTGGAGTGTTAATATTCCAGAACTATGTGCAGGAATGCATTACATACTCTCATTGTAAAAATAGGAAAAGAATCAGAAGTCGTGAGATAGTTACTGGCCTTTGAAAACCAAATAAACTCCTTGGCTACGTCTAGACTGGCATGATTTTCCACAAATGCTTTTAACGGAAAAGTTTTTCCGTTAAAAGCATTTGCGGAAAAGAGCGTTGAGATTGGCACGGACGCTTTTGCGCAAAAGCACTTTTTGCGGAAAAGCATCCATGCCAATCTAGACGTGGTTTTGCGCAAAACAATACCGCGTTGTCTACACTGGCCCTCTTGCACAAAAGTATTTGTGCAAGAGGGCTTTTGCCCGAACAGGAGCAGCATAGCATTTCTGCAAGAACACTGACAATCTTACACGAGACCGTCAGTGTTCTTGCGGAAATTCAAGCAGCCAGTGTAGACAGCTGACAAGTTTTTCCGCAAAGGCAACTGCTTTTGCGGAAAAACTTGGCAGTCTAGATGCAGCCCTTATGTAACAGAAAGTATATTTTTATAAGAAGTTTCATTTGCATTTGATTCTTCTAGGTAGGGCAAATACAGTCTGAACGGATATGTTTACACATGACTATTTTCTCTCCTTGCTACAGCAACTGAGGCTAGGAAGTTTAAGTGTCTCATTCTGGCACCGTTACAGAAGAGGCTCCATGTAAGCTCAAAAGCCTATCTCTCTCAACAACAGAAGTTGATCTAATACAAGATATTACCTCACCTACCTTGTTGGACTGACATGGCTACAAGAACACAACATGTCATTACTCACAATGAGAAGTGCAACACCTTGCTAGTTTCTCATGCATTTTCAGTAGCAGAGATCATAACCCCCAAAAATCAACATGGGTAAAGTTTTGGAGAAGAAAACATTTCACAGGGTTTCCTCAGAGTTTATCCCTTATTTTTTCAAGAACCTGGTTTTACATCCCTATCCCCATACTTGATCACTGGAGATTAGGTCACAGGGCCTGGCCAGAAATATTGAGGATCCAAAGAAATCTGTAGGAGGTTAAAGCTATCTCCTAACACGTCTGATGCCTCTGTACTTTTTCTGGATCGTGGTGCTACTCATACTCCCTGGCCGCAGGTAGTCCAGTCCCAGGCTGTATTATCTTAGCCTGTGGAATCTCTGCAGGGCCAGAAAGAGGGTGATGTACGTCATCCCTGTTGATTCTGCCCTAGCCTAATCAGTCTCCACTCTCTTCCCCTCTATGGACCCTGAAGCTGCAACCAACTCTGGCTACGCCTTAAGGAAGGGGATATTTCTTTTGAGTATTTGATCCATTATGTGATCTACATAGAGAGAGCCTTCTTTCCTGGTCTGATCTGGGGTGAAAGAATCCACACCAATTAGAGTAAGTGCAAAGGAACATACTACAAACATACATCAGGAATGGTCTAGGTATATTTGGTCCTGCCTCAGCACAAGGGGCTAAACTAAATGATCTCTCAAGTTCCTTTCCAGCCCTACTCTTCTGTCATTATACTCGACATGAGTACGGAAGCTATACTCTGTGAGGACCCAGGAGTGGAACTAGACAGAACACAACTGTCCTAATTCTCCAACTTCTAGACAAGTGCCTCCCTTTTTACTAATCAATGTCCCTCTTTTGAATTTTCAGACTTGTGGTACAGATTAGAAAGAGAAGGGGTGAATTTATACATGTTTGCTTTGAAATCAGACTATAAAATGCGTAACTTGAGAAGACAGTTTTCCAATACACAATAGAATAAAATCAATGCTATAATCACCATTGAAAAACACTTTATGAAGAAAAGTACAATACTGCGTGGATACTGTTAAAACTGACTTTAAATGATAAACAGGGAAGAGCTAGAAAATTGGACTTCTGACCAGGTAATATTAAAAGAATAAGTATATACTACAGCTTGACTGAAAAAGGACTACATTGGTGTAGGGCCTGAGAACAAATTACAAGTATATGAAGAGTGTAAATACAAAAGAAAATAAATTGCTTAGAGTGGTCAGGCACAGACATTCAAATAAGAAGAGAGAAAAGTGAGCAAAGGAATACATGCTATATTTCAGGAGAGAATTTGTAATAGAACATTTGACAGTGCTGGGCAAGCAATAGAGAGTATGCTGTTATAGGACCAGAGACAAATACATTTCTTGGGACCTAAACGATCCTTTCCACCTTTACAACTTCGTTTTTGTTAAACGCGTCTAATAGAACTATCTTGCTATTTTGAATTCACTCCTGCAGCACATGGGGTCAACTCTGCTGGATCAGTTTTCCAAAGAGATTGCAGAAGTCCAATTTCTGTGAAAACAAGAAGTTACAAGTCTAGGTGAGATTCTTTAAAATATGTAACAATTAATATAAGTTATAATCATGAGGCAAACTATGTAGTGAAATTTAGCAGTACAGCAGAGGAGCCATAGAAAGATGCTGTCAGAAGGCCCATTTCAGCAACAGTAACAACCATCATCTGATGCTAATGCAAAATACGAGAGCAGCCATTTCCACCACAGAGCATATGGTGGGTTTCTCTCCTCCCACATTTCCAAATGAAAAGAGGAACATTTTGTGTGGACAAATTTAATAAAAGAAAAACACAAAGCACTTCTTCTTGCTAACATGCTGCTATATTTCTCTGACTGCTAATATAGACTTTAGTTTGAAAGATGCTGTCTGTTCTGTTTTAAATATTTTGCATTTCCAACCAAGTGTCTGCAACCTCAATTCCGCAGTGAAGCCATCAATCACTTGGTGATCCTGATGTTAAAAATTCAAATCCGGATTACCAACTCGTACTCCCTCCTCCCAACAATTACATGCAAATCCGAAATAAACAGGCCTGCATAAGCAACTGTGAAGGATGAATGCAATTTTCGAGGGTCTCAAAGCCATAAAGGTTGTCTCTGCAATCCTCCTCCATGGAGAGTTTTGACCAATCAATTCATGAAGTCTCAGATTCACTGACCATGGCTCTGTCAGGACCTACACTGCACCCGTAGGTCGAAATAAGATACGCAATTTGAGCTAAGCAAATTGCATATCTTGTTTCAATCTAATCTAGAAATAGCTTATTTTGAAATTTGGAGCTGTCTACACAGCACCAAATTTTGAAATAAAGAATTATTCCAAAACATCCCTAAACCCTCGTGGAACACAGGTTACAGGGACGTCGGAATAGCATACCCGTTATTTCGAAATCTAATCTGAAATAACGGGCTTGTTTAAAGATGTGAAATAGTGCTGTTGTCTAGACATAGCCTCAGTTTTTGGCCCATCCAAATCCTAGACAGCCCTGCTATGGACAAAACTGGCACAGACCACTGTTCTAACATAGAAGCTTCTTGCTGTGCATGCTCTCCATAGCTGGGACCACGTCTCCCACTGAAGCTTTCCACTACCCTTCCAGCCAAAAAGCTTCAGCCATTAAGTATGGATTTGGAGTAAGAGAAAACATTGCCCATTTAATCCAGGTCCCCCAAACTGTAAGCTTTTGTGCAATTAGTACATACCTTTGAAACAGGCAGGGACTGTGAGTTGGCCATCGATACATTGAGTAGGTACTGAATAGCCACATTTTTGTTCTTTATTTTTGCAGAAAAAGAAAAGAGTTTCAGCATGCAGTATTCCTTCCTTGAGATCATTCTGAACCTTTATTTTCCGGCCGTTGTATAGCACTGTGGCTTTGCTAACTGGGATTTTACATGGTGCTGAAAAACAATTAATGTGTAAATGGTGCTTCTGAATAACAAGAATTCTATTTTTTTTAACAATGAACGGGTTAAGTCTTTTGAAGAAGATGCAAAAGTAACATTGGAAGGTGGAAGAACACCGTGAACACCAGACATGTCTACCTGAAGCATAGACCCTGTGTGGGATATTCAGTAGTGGCTAAGTGACTTTGGAGCACACTTAGGCCGTGTCTACACTGCACCTCTTTTGCGCAAAAGGCTATGCAAATGAAGTGCAAATTAGCATATTGCTGCACTTCATTTGCATAATTAGGGGACATTTTTGCACAAGAGGCTTTTGGGCAAGAGCCATTTTTCCTGAAAAAATGAGGAAGAACGGCTCTTGTGCAAGAGGGGTTTTTTGTGCAAAAAGGAGCCATCTACGCAGCTCCTTTTTGCGCAAAAGCCTCTCGCGCAAAAATGGCTCCTAATTAATTAGGCAACTGAAGCACAGCAATATGTTAATCCGTGCTTCATTTGCATAGCCTTTTGCGCAAGCGAGGTGCAGTGTAGACGTAGCCTTTGGTGCTTTTGAAAATCCTACCCTCTGAATTATTGCGAGTATACTGGTTTAGGTGATACATGTCCTTGATGAATGTAGTCAAGTGGCTGGTTTTCATAGGTTAGTTGTAGGTGTATCTTTTCTTGGGAACAACCAAGTAAACTGCATCTTTGGCCCTTTTCATGATTTGAAAGTGTGAATATGTTTCACGTAGTCTGTTTATGGATGGAAAAAAATTAAATGGCATCATCACAGAAAATGTTATTTGCATCATAGGAAATGAGGGACATAGATGCCAGGTCTACAGAAGAAAAGATTTGCTGGTGTAATTATAATTGTACACTCCATAAAACATGCTTTTGCTGGGATAGCCTTCACACTGAGGTTTTTGCCAGTATAGAAATGGTTCTTTTAAAAAGGCAGGGCAGAGAGAGGGAAGTGGCTCTATGCAACATTGCAACACCATCAAAATTTCTAGCATAGACCTGACCAGAGTACATTGTTTTCATTCAGTTATAAGAAAGATGAGGGAAAGGGAGAATTCAACCTAGTGGAAGTAGGTGCACTTCTGAAGTCAATTTAGTTGGATCCTCTTACACTAGATCAGATTTGGAATCAAATAATCATTTTATGTTTTATTACAGGCCTCATTTTTACACATTTATACTTTCTGCTTTGTTTTGAAATGGGGCACTGTTACAAAGATATCCCTCAAGATGGACAATACACTTTTATGAAAATGCAGGTCAGTAGATGGGTTTTAAGTACAGAGTACATATTTTCATACCTTTACATGTTGGCTTGATGGACCAACTACCTGTTTTTTCACATCTTGATTCCCTTGGTCCATCTAGCACATAAGGACTATGGCAGCCGTAATCAACGCTCTCCATATAATGATAGGTTCTGCGAACTGCAAAATTTACGAATCCATTTTCTATCGTTGTTGGATGTGGACATTGTACATCTATTGTAAAAAAAAAGCAAAACTGTATCACTTGTAGAAGTTTAAGACAGTCTATATAGTGTTGAGAACATGGCAAACCTTGAAACTTTCTTCTGTTCCTCTCTCACAGAGATACACAATGAGAAAAGATGAAAACATTAGAAAGAAACAAGTATTTCATTTAGAAGTATTTTCATTATAATCTATGGGTCAGATCTTAATGTGGTGGAATTTGGCACAGGTGCTCTGAAATCAATGGAGTTATGCTGATGCAGTTACCAACTGATAATCTAACCCTGTATTTCTTAAATTGATTCAACAGTTCATTGCAGGAGGAGTAATAGTTAATCCAAACTAAAGACTTAGTTCGGATTAACTTCTGACTGCCGCATGTAGCCGCGGGCAGTCAGTTTGAACTAAGGGGATTTAAAAATGGTGCCTGCCCGGGAACATGCAAATGAAGCCCGGGACAGTTAAATCCCAGGCTTCATTTGCAAGTTCGAATGCCTATATTAGCCACCCTAGTTCAAACGAGGGGCTAGTGTAGACATACCCTTAAGGACTTGACTAGTCAGAGGTTTGGAGTTCCTGGGCCAGGAGCAATGAAGGCTGGGAGCCCACACCCCACTTTTTGGCTGCATCCTCCACCACTTGTGGCTGGGTCTCTGACAGCTGTGTAGCCTAATGGTTAGGTCGCAGAGTACACTTTAAAATAAAAAACAACAATAAAGTAAATTAGTAATATATTTACTTACACTTGCATGTTGGTATATCACTCCAGTTCCCATTGGCCATGCAGGTAGCGGTTTCATTTCCAAACAATGCAAAAGATGGTAAGCATTCAAAACTGATCTTGTCTTGGAAGACGGACACATTTCCAGGGCTTAGCTTATGGTAAGAAATAACTCCAAATTCAGGAAGTGAGGGAAGAGGACAAGTCACAGCTGGAAAAAGCAAAGCATCATTATTCCACATGTTAAAAATCTGGCTCAGTGATACTCAGAATGAAGCTCATGAGCTGCAAGTGGCTCTTTAATCTGCCCCATGCAGGTCTTTGCAGCACATGGTGTTAAAAGACTAGGTGATTTAATTATTAACCAGTCTAAGTAATTAACCAGTCAAATGCTTTTACTACATTGTTAACCAATTGTATTGATACAAATAATATACGTGATCAGTTGTTTTGCTGTGAGACTATATACATGCACAGTCACTCCCAAAATATTTCCTGTCCGGCTGTTTAAATATGACTATATAGTACGATAGTAAAAAAAACAACAAATTCACACTATAGGTTTCACCTCTATAAACTGGGACTCTCTTATCTGGCAACATCTATGGTCTGGCAGGACCATGGATGTTCGAAGATCAGAGAGTTCCAGCATACTGTGGGGTGTGTGGAGGCCTGATGGGGGAGGCGGGGGGCGAACAGGAGCTCGATGCATGGCCCAGCTGGGCTGGGGAGGGGCAGGAAGCTTGGCATGTGACCTAGCTGGGCTTCAGGGGGAACCAGGAAGCCCGGTGGGGCCACAGGGCAGGAGATGGGGCCGGCAGCAGAGGGCCAGAAATGACCTCCCCTGGTCTAGCAAAATCCCTCCTCTGGGAACAGTCAGGTCCCGAGGGTGCCAGCCCAGAGAGGTCCAACCTGTCCTAGGGTTCTTTTGGGTAATGCTGATCACTCATTTGGCTCCCAAACCAGAGGTCTGAGTATCACTAACCTGCCTTGAGGAACATCACATAGAACCAGCACTATGCCCCGATGATATGCATTCTGCCACAGAGAAATTGCCAAAGCAATGAGATAAGATTAAAATCTCAGTGGCATCAATGTTGGTAATTCATGGATTGCTGTAAAATTGTACAGACAATATAATAATACATTGACTATTACAGCATACTTGACTTCTCTCAAAGCAGGGATGGGCAAATACTGGCCTCGGATCTGGCGGGCCCCCATTGCAATATTTACCTGTGCGTCCACAGATACAGGCAATCATAGCTCCAGCTGGCTACATATCACCACTCCCAGCCAACAAAAGCTGTGGGAAGCAGTTTCCCACTCTGCGTCATTTCCTGCGGCTCCCATTGGCCGAGACCCAGTGATCCATGGCCAATGAAAGCCATGATTACTAGTACCTGTGGAGGCGTAGGTCAATATAGTGGAGTTGGCCAGCCAGGAGCTAACCATGGTAAATGGCCACTGTTTTATTGCCCACCCATCTCAAAGCATTTTATGTCTGTGAAGGGTAGATTATGATGGAAAAAAAACCCAAAACAAAACACCTATACCAGAGTTGCAGGGTTTCCCTAATATCCTAGTTGTATAGAGAAGGAAACTAAGGTAGAGTGGATAAGTGACCTACTGAAACAGCAGGGAATCAACAACAATTCTGTCCACCATTAAATTCAAGAGTCCCAGACTCCCATTCTTTTGGACAGATTATTAAACTAGCCAGTGACCGGATCTGGGGTGGCGCCATGAGACCTTGTGACAGTCTTTTAAGTTGAAAAAAGTATTAGTGATGGAGAGATGATTCTGAGAACTGAATTCAAGAAGCCTTTGACCATTTTCATTCATTTTCCCAATGCTGTGATGACCTAGGCAAATGGGCCAGGACTGGTGATTGCGTCTTGCATTAAAATCACCAATAATGTACAGTTGTTCACCGGATGAACAGGAATTGACAACTTTCTGAAGATTACCATAGAAGCGGACCTTGTCTTCAGTGCACGACATTAGTGTGGGTGCATCAGTACTTATGATGTTAACATATCCTGACTTGGTGCTGAGCTTTAGGGATATAACGTGTTCTGATTCAGCTATGGGTGTAACGATAAAGTTCATCAGATTGTTTCAAACAGCAAAGCCAACTCCGTAAAGACAGCGTTTCTCTGAACTCAAACCCTGTCAAAAGAAGGTGTAGTTGGTTTCTTTTACTAATCCAGCATCTGCCAGTCTGATCTCCTGGAGAGCAGCAATGTCAACATTCAATTTATGTAACTGTTGGTCTATGACTGCTGATTTACATATTGAATCCGTGTTTGTAAGATCATGATGAGTTTCAAGTCCAGGATACATTGTCCGAACAGTCCAGCTACCAAGCCGGAGGCAAATCGGTTTATTGTATCGACTATAGTAGCTGTGTATAGCTGAGTGTTGGTAAGTGTCTCCTCCTGCACACTGCATTGCCTTGGCTAGTGTTGGAAAAAAGTGCATTGCCCAAGCGGCACTATCCCCCTCTCGGTCGCCCCAGTTAGGTCCAAAGGAAAGACAAAAGCCAGGAACTGAGGTAACTGCAGAGATGCCGGAAAAGCAGATTGGATGAAACCTCACTGTTAACCGCCTTAAGGTCTCCACTCCGGATTATCTGTCTGGGTTTACTCCCATAGCCTTTGGATCTCCCGAACCTACCCACAAGCCAGTGGGGAATTTTCTGTCAGGTTTCTCTTCTCCGGGGTGACGTAAGGAGTCACTATCCCTTGGATGCCAGTGACCAATCACAGTTCATACGCCAGTCGGATTATCCAAAGTAAACCAGGGATCCAAGTATCCCAGACCCTCAACCAGCAGAGTGAGGGGGTAGGGCAGCCTTATTTTAATGGCACTACCTACTCGTGCCAAGAGAAAAAACTGAGCAGTTTCTTCCTTCACTGCCTTCGCAGAATCCTGAATATTAAGTGGCAAGACAAAGTTTCAGATGTAGATGTCCTATCAAGAGCTGGCACACCCAGTCTCATAGTGATCCTTAACAACAGAAGACTCCGGTGGCTTGGCCATGTGAGGAGAATGAGTGATAAACGCCTTCCCAAAGAAATCCTCTTTGGTGAACTAACAAGTGGAGCAAGGGCAAGAGGAAGGCCAAAGTTAAAATTCAAGGATATATGTAAAAACACTATGAAAAGGTTTAACATCAATCCAAGCTCTTGGGAATCTGCGTCATCAGATCACAGCACATGGTGACAATTATTACAACAGGGCACGTCATTTTTCGATAGGACCTGTGCAAGTCATGCAAAAGAACTCCGCCTCAGAAGGAAAATGTCTCAGACTCATGAAAACAGAAGTAGACTGGCATATAGCTATTGTAATCAATTGTGCAAATCCAATATTGGACACATAAGCCATGAAAAAGTTGTAGATCCAGGCACAACTCATAGATTGTCACTGCCGCTGCTTACCACTGTCTCTCGAGACGAATGGGCCATACATATATATATATATATATATAAATTAAACTACACTTCTCTTTTAACAATTCACACATCATCAAAAGTCACATCAAAGATAGAAGCTCTTATTCTTATTTACACTGAGGCCCCTTTACACTGCTCTGGTGCTACTACGAAGCCTGGGAATGAATCATAGGCCCACTTCAAGGGTCTTTAAAAGGCCAGAATGACATAGACATCTTGAATGTAAATAAAAGGAAGGCCCAGAGAATGTAATATTTAAGACACATACGTTGGCATTCAGGTAGTGTTGCATTCCACTGTCCATCTGCCATGCACTGGATAGTGTCTATTCCATTGAGAATGTATCTGAGAAAAAAAGGCATCCATTTATCAGCAAACTTTGAAGCCATTTACACATAGCAGAAAGGAAATAATCTTTACAAGAGGGACTAATACTTCTAAGGCCTTGTCTTCACCAAAGGGGAAAGTCTACTTAAGATACACAACTCCATCTACGTTAATTATGTAACTAGAGTCGACTGATCTTAAATCATGTTTTCATGCCATCCACTCATTGGGATATCAAGGGGAGCACATGCTCCCATCGACTTCCCTGACTCCTCATGAGGAGCAGGACTACCAGTGCTGATGGGGGAACCCTCTCAGTTCAAATTAGTGGGTCCTCACTAGATTGCAGCAGCGTCGATCTTCTCTGTAGTGTAGACATGGCCTAAAAGAGACTCAACAAGCAGACATGCTCTGCATTGTATGATCCAAATAGTAAAATCCTCCAGTAGTTCAAACACCTATTGATTTTGATGGGAATTTGTTTAAATCTGAAAAATATGACTCACTACTAACATTGCAAATTTCTTCAAGGCATTTTCACAAGAGAGAAAAACTAATATGAGAGGCCAGTGTCTTCCACATTCAGCTATAAATTGCATTTGACATCACATTTTTATATAATTGATTAATACTCTGCATGCATGCCAAGAAAAAATATTGATCGGTCATCAATACAGTGGATGGTAGAATAAATGGCTTCTTGGGAGCAGTGCTTAGTTATCTATGGCAATTACATTGATTCTGTTCATATAAATGAGGTACTCCAGGGGAGATACTAATGCATAATTTTACCAGGAGACACCAGTCAGCCCCATTCAATTCTCATATACATTCCCTCTCAAGTGCTTATCCCAGACTTCCATGATGGTGTAACTAACTGGAAGTATTTACACTGAGCTTTAAGGAAATGTTCATCCCTGTTTCTGTCATTTCTGTGTGACACAGCTGGAAACCAGGAAAATTATTGTGAGGAAAACGAGGGCCATCAATCAAATCTCATTATTAGACTGCAGCTCATAATTGCTTTTGTTTACTGTTACACTGCATTTCACAGAGGAGCAAACCATTGAAACCCATGCTTAATTTGTAATGAAGAGGTGGGGGGAGGGGCGACAGACTTGCCAGGCCCCTGGGCAAGGTGTGTGTGTGGGGGTGGCTCTGTGGTCCCAGAAAGAGTGAGGCTGGGAGCGCCAGCTCTCAGCACCACTCAGAGTATGTGTACTGTGGTTGTCCTCCCACTAGCCCATAGAGACATCCGGAGCATGCCGCGTGACACTCGGAGCTGTTTTAAGGATTCACAGTAGTGGCAGCAGCTGCCAAGAGTCCTGGGTCCTTTTGAATTGCCAGGCTCTGGGCAACTGCCCCCCTCCTCTCCACTGCCCCATCACCAATCCTGGATATTCTTTTAAACTTTGTCTACCTACAATTTTTTTCACTCACATGATTTGTTTCTACAGATCGTGTCCCAGTTTTAATGTTACCCAACAGCACTTCAGAACTAGCTGTATCATTGGTTCTGCCAACATGCTGCTATCGAACATCTGTCTCTGTATTTTCCTTTGCCAACTCTTTTGAATTTGTTCTGATTTACTGGAATGTATTGCATTTACTGGCAAAGGGATCACTTTTTCAAACCAGCTGCCCCCTGGGTAAAAGTGTGTTGTGCTGCTGCATATGGAGATTAAATTAGGGTGAACCTCGGGTCTTCAGTCTCTGTGCAGAGAAAGACAGGAACAGTATTTCAGCCCCAAAAGCCTACATGTTATGGAGTTCTGATGAAGGAATCCATTTCACGCTGTATGGAGAGTGTTTACAAAGGGGAGAGAAGTTGGTACAGATTTTTTTTTCATAAACATTTTTTTTTCATTTAGCCATTTGAACTAGTTCCATTTCTGTGAGTCCTCTTGGGAGTAGCAATATCCCCCACTAAGCTATGGCCAATATTAAACAGAGTAAGGCTATGTCTAGACTGCAGGCTTCTTTCGGAAAAAGCTTTTCCGGAAGAGATCTTCTGAAAAAACTTCTCCCAAAGAGAGCATCTACACTGCCAAAGTGCATCGAAAAAACAATTTGCTTTTTCGAAAGATAGCGCCCATTCAGTGTGGACGCTATCTCGCATTTAAGCTGTAAATACTATGGATGGAGTGGCCACCAGGGCACTTGTGCTTTTTCCAGTTCTTTCGAAAGAACTCCCTCTCTCCTGTCCACATATGCATTTTTCCAAAAGAGCTCTTTTGGAAAAGGCTTCTTTCTAGTAGAAAGAGGTTTACCAATGTCAGTAAACCCCCTGTTTATTAAATTTTTTTCAAAAAACGTGATTACAGTATGGACAAAAGTGAAGATTTTTTTTGAAAAACAGCCATTTCCCTCCCCCCCCCCAAATACTCTGCCGTGTAGACACACCCTGAGAAAGAGAGAGACAGACCTGTCCTCCAACCCAATTCTTGAATATTTGGGAGATTGTCAAGTGAATTAAAAAAAAATCAGTTGTTTAGTAGCTCCAGTATCTCTGAGACAGCCATTTTCATATGATCTTTTTTCCCCACATTCTCAGTCTGAGTGATGCTCTCTGGAGATCACTTTGTTGACTTGAATTGAATATTGAAATTTCAATCTCTTTGCTCTCTATTTCTTTGTCAGCTCAGTTCACGGGGTCCCAAAGTTCTCTCTCTCTGTGTCATCCACACAATTTTACCTACCCCAGTTTCACTAAGGGCCAAATCCCCATTGAAGCCCACAAGAATTTCAGCATTGACTAACTGGACTGAGACTGATCCTTAATGGTCCAATCCAACATCCACTGAAGTCCATGGGGAGATTCATTGAGGACTGGTGTGCCTTGAGGGATCACATGTATCACTCTATGTTATCCTGGTGAAAGCACCAGTCACTCTGAGAATTATTTTTGCCATTATTCCCAAACCGTTCATTGATTTTTCACTTTTTCAAGGCTCTTTCAGCTTTCTTATTAATTAGGGACTCACAATTTTCTTCTTTTAATTTTTCAGTCTAGCCTGCAGTTTCACTGCACTGGATTTCTCTTACATATGGGCATTTTAAATTGAAGGCATAATGCCTGTTTTAGGGCCTGTGATTTAAAAAAAAACCATACACCACAATTCTCAGTAGCTTACTTATAACTTTTAATACAACTTTGATCTTCTTTTGCCTTAAACTTGCTGCTTGGGTTTAGCCCAATCCTGTACCACAGCATTCAAGGTTGAATTATTCTCCAACACACAACTCCTTTATGTTGCCCAAGTTTGGACATAACAGGAAAGCTGGAAGATGGATGTCTATACGAACTATGATTTTGAGAATCATAAAACCATCACTTTATTTCTAGAAATGTTTTATATTAAAAATGGAATATGTCCTTTTTTTGCTCTTTAAAAGTATGCTCATTTTATTTGTTATGTACTTTAAATAGTATCACATTCCATAACAAAATAATTATGTAAGGGCACGTCTTCATCGCTGTGCCTGAGATAGATGTTCTGGCATTCGATTTAGAGGGTGTAGTATTGACCTGTAAATTGAATACTAGGCTAGGTCTAGACTACAGTCCTTTGTCGGAAAGAGCTACGCAAATTGCACTTTGCAAATGGCATAGCTTTTTCTGATATAGATGGGGCCAAATGGCGGAAAAACCTCCTTTTTCAGCAGAGCCCCCCATATCCCTCGAGGAATGAAGTATACCAGGCTCCTCAAAAGAGTGCATTTGCTCTTCTGCAAAAAAAAGCAGAAGAGGAAACGCGTTCCTTGGCCGCAGCGGAGTTTTTCAGGGATACCTCCTGTATTCCAGAAAATCCCCGCAGTGTAGACATACCTAGAGTGATGCTCCAGCTGGCATCTATACTCCTTGCAGTGGTGAGGAGTAAGGGAAGTCGACGGGAACATTTACTCCCATCGGCCTCCCACAGTGGGGATGGTGCCAAGCTCAGCTTAAGGTAAGTCAACTCCAGCTACATGTTCTACAAAGCTGGAGTCACATACCTTAGACCAATCCTCCAGGTCTAATGTAGACCTGGCCTAAGTGTTCACGATGGGTGTTTAATAAAGTCCTTTGAAATTAGTGTCTTCAGCGATAGGCTACTATAACAACTCCATAAAATATGAAACGGATCATTTTTATTTCTGTAGCTTTTCTCAATTAATAAAAAAGAAGACCTCATTTATTATGTTGAAGAAGGCTATACGATGCTACAACTTAATAGTGCAACTTAGGTTATTTTTTTTAACGCCATGGTGATTGGAGAACTTACCCTGGCTCACATGAAAAGTGTACCAAACTCTGATAGTTCAAGTCTATAAAATCAATTCCTCCATTTCTCAAGGGTCCAGGATAGGAGCATTTCTTTGCTGTTGTTTAACGATAAAAGAGGATAATATTATTTCATGATGTATAAAATAAAGCAGTGACAGTAGATCATTTATTAAGTAGTGTCATTCAAATCTTTCCACCTTTTTGTACACATTTTCATGACTGTATACATTTTATATTTGAAATCAAAATATACTTAAGATGGTTACTTAAGATGAAAATTCTTAGTGATTAAATTAGCTTTAACGATCAATTGTCCAAGGGCCATGAAAAGCATGTGATATAAATAACCTGCCTGTGATGGAACTCCATAAAATTAAAGTTATCTAAGCCTGATCCTGCCTTCCATTTAAATAAATGTTATTTTGTAAACAAACATATATTTCTGTAGATGCCATTAAAGTCAAATTAGCAATATTTTACCCTCACACTTTAAAACAATAGAATGAACAAAACTTCCAATTTTAAGAATGAAAAGGTGAGTTACAATCTTGGTTATAAACATCATAAATTGTTAGTTTTCCGTATGTAAAGAACAGCTCTATATAATTTCAATCTAAGCATCTTTTATTTTGTATTAAGGAAATTAACAAGAGAAAAACAAAAGCAAAGCTCCCACTAGAGAGTGAAGCGGGCAGCTCTTGTCTAATGGAAGGAAGTCTGATAACAATATGGTTGCCTACTTTCCATTCTAAGAACTGAGTGCAAAGTCAAGTTCTTAGACTGTAAAGGCAAGACCACAGAAAATAAAAGCATCACAGCTAGATCATATATCGCATGAGCCACAAAAAAGCCTGTGTCAAACCAATGCACAGTCTAGTTAAAGCAGAATATAACCTCTAGAAATGGTACTTATGATTTACTTACGTATGCATCTCATTGTATTGATAGGCCATTTACCAGACCAAGGGCAAACATACTTTTTAAGGCCACTGTGATGGCTATAACCTGGATCACAGGTGTACGTAATTTCTTCACCTCTCTCATATATTATCTTGTTTACATCAACTTTAGCAAATGGCACTTCAGGAGGCTTGGGGCACACTGGAAGAAAGGCAGCACTTTACAATAGAAGGTTTTAGTTTTAATGGGCAGAATATTTTGTTTGTATGATTTAGAACACTCAAGCACAAAAGTCTTACACTCAATTCAAAGGCATTTCTCAGATTGTCTGTCAATAACTGTGCATAGATCAAAGAACCACATGGTGACACCTTCCAAAATAATGATACCCTCATTTCAGCTCTGCAGATCCTCCCAAGCCTGTTTAAAAATGACAACACCTTGAGGGTACGTCTACACAGCAGTGCTAAAGTCAAATTAAACTATGCAACTTGAGCTACGTCAAAATAGTGCCAAAAGCCAAATTAAGCAGGAAGTCAAAAGAAGAACATTTTTCCTTCAACTTCCCTTACGCCCCATGAAATAAGGGTTACAGGAGTCAGAGTAAGAAGTTCTCCAGCTCAACATTATTTCAAAATAATGGCTTGCAGTGTAGACATGCTCTTTGTTATTTCGAAATAACGTCAATTAGTCCGAAATAAAGCTGCTGTGTTGACATATCATGAATGACTTCTCTCCCCGCTCATTTTTATATCTTTTCTTTATGTATGGAGATAATGGGGTGCACACAGAACCCTTGACATTGGTGGGAAGAATGGAAAACCCTGGGAATGGGAGGAAAATGCCTGGAAGAGTTGTTGAGCATACAAATTTACACTAAATGCAAGTGAAAGTTCATAAGATGTCACAATGGCCTACGGTAATGAATGTTGATGGGAAAAGATGCCAGAGAGAGACAACTGAATTAGTCTTAACAAATCTCAGAACAGTCCTTGAAACAAGGAAAGTGTGGAATCAAAAATCAATTAGCCAGAAATGGTATGTTGGATATTAGTCCTAATCAATAGACAACATAATATGAGGGTGGACTGTTTTGCCCATCAGTCCCTTCTAAGAGAGTCTTAAAAAAATAATGTAGGGAGAAAAATTGGCCAGAGCGAGTTTCACCATCATGGCTGCCATCTCCTCCATCTTCTGGACCCTGGGGCCTTTTTTCATCCTGAGCCTGAAAGAGGTCCTGACCAGACCAGGCCAGAGAAAGGAAGGCAGTGGGGCTGACAGACTCACCGGGCCCCTAGGCAAGCGGGACGATTGGAAAGGGGGAACTGAGGGCAATTAGCCTTCAGCGCCGTCTGCAGCAGCTAGCCCCGCCCCCAACCAGCCCTGAGAGCCACCTGGAACATGCAGAGCTTTGGGGGTGATTTAGAGGGTCTGGGGCTCTGGCCACCACCACTACCACCGCTATGGCGGCAGCAGCTGGCAACCCTGGGCTCTTTTCAATCACTGCACCCTGGAGCAGTTGCCCCTTTTGCTTCCCCTGCTTGGCAGGCCTGGGCAAAGGACATTACCATCTCTATCGGCTGAATCCCACCCACCACCTGGAATGTGAGTTTTGTGTGTGTGTGTCTCACACACTCACTTGTGTGTGTGTGTGTTTTTTCCTCCTTTCCCGCCTCTTTGCTTCTGTTTCCTCACTGCTTTTTCCTTCCTTTTCTGAGTCAGGCCAAGACTTCATATTCTGCAGCACTGTGCTGTGAGCCGGTGACCAGAAAAAGACACCCAAAAGCAATGCCCAAAACAGCTTGTTCAGTTTAGCCAGCGCTCTGAGTGGCTGACAGTGCTTTCCCTGTGTTTTGCCAGCAGCGAGGTTGCAAGTGGAAATCAATGCCAGAGACAAATGTTGCATTTTCTACCTTCTCTACTTTTTTCTCTCCCTGCTGCACATGCGTTGATCTTGTTTTGTTTTCTGATAAATGGTCTTAGCCTTTAACAGCAACTGCAATCATGCCGTTCCAGCCCATCTCAATTAACTAAATTTGCCTCTTTCCTCCCAGTAGGACAGTAATTACCATAAAAGACTGCTAGATAAAGGAGGGGTTTCTTCTAAAAGCTGTCTCCAGCTAAAGGGAGCAGGAACAGGGGATGCTATAAAGAAAACTGAATTTAATATTTAGCACTTCAAATGCCTTAACCAGTTTAACCTTTTATTAAAGATAAAGCAAAAGAAGACAAAGATTTCTAATGGTGTGTTTGCCGTGGCACTAAGCAAGCAGAGCTCCCTGTAGACAAAACCCTGAATCTTGTCTAAAACTGTGTAATGTTTAACTCTTTAGGTCTTTTATTCTGTTTATTTCAAACAGAGAGGACATATAGCACTCCTGGGATGTGGCAGAGGGAGAAATGAGGGAACCACCCAGAGCCCCTGCCATGAGAAGGCAGGATATGGGAGAAAAGGGGAACACACACTCAGTCTCTGGAAAGGGGGAAAATAGTGGACAAGTGAATTGGGGAAGAGGAGATGGGAGGTAATCAGAGCTCCTGGAGATGTAGAAGATCTTGCTATGGGGGTGTAGGGAGGCCACAGGGACACAAAGTCCATGCATGGCATGGAGCAGGGAATGGGAAGGTAGCAGGGAGTCGCTGACATAGAGAGAGATAATCGGGTGGCACACAGGAAGCTAGGAGAGAAGATTTGAGAAATGCAAGGAACCCCGGGTGCGTGCAATGCGGTCAGCGTATAGACGAGGGAGATAGTATAAAACTTTCCTAGAAAATTGTTTCCAACTGCTCAAAAATACCCAGAGATTCTGCAACCACCCCCCATCCACCAGGTGCCCCTTTCCTCATTGTCCACTCACAATACAGATTATTTGCTATGCAAAAGGTAAAGATACTTACCATTTCCCGCAAGAGTGCAGTGTGCTAGAGTAACAGCCCACCAGAACAGCACCGTGGGATACATTGCTGCTAGTCCACAAGCTTCCAAAGTGACTCTAAATCAACGGTGTCTTCTCTTTAAAAAAAACAAGCAGCCAGACACAAAAGTTTGGTTAAATATTAATGCTTCATGTTTACTCTGATCTAATAGATAGAAGATAAAAGATTGCTGGTAATAGAGGCAGGAATGTTCCTGTCCCACTACTTGTGCATGTGTTACAGGAACAGAGATAGGGATCGACTCTGAAGGTCACTCATCTCCGCCTGATGGTTTCCCCGATCATGTCCTCTGGAAATTATGTTTCAAGAAACAAAGCACCAAGATGCCTACTTCCAGGACCGATTCCTTAGTAGGTGTAAATTGATGTAGCTCCATTCTGCAAGGACTATATACCCGCTGAAAAATCCATGTGACGCTGGCTAACAGGTCATGCTAGAGGGTATTCAGGTCAATTCACTTGTCTATTAGATCCCAGTGACTTTACATATGGTTATGCGTGTTTAAACTTCAAACAACTAATGGGACGTTACTTGTATTGTTTTCACTTATCTCTTCCCATCACAATGAAATAGCCAACATTTACCTGGTCAATACTCTTGCAACTAAATTACACACCAAAAAATGCTAATGAAGGACTCAATGGTAAGACTGGTATAGCGAGCCAGGAATTCACATTTGTTACTGCCTTGATGAAACCTAATTTCTAGATCATATAGACCAGTTTAAGGTGTCTTCCTAGTTCTCTGAAAGTCAGGCATTCACCGTTGTTTGCTGCTCCAGACAGCATGACAATCTAGCCCTCAGACTTTTACTCTGCTTGGTTGAGGGTAGCCATCTGTAACAGGATGACTTGCCCTGTGGGCTGTAGAGCCCGTGATTAAGCCATGCCGATTGTGGCATGAGCCCACTATGGAGAGAATCAGGCAATTCCCTATAAAAAACAGAAGGTGGCTGCAGTGAGAGGGAGAAGCTCAGGGAGCTGTAGTGATGCGGGTGAACAACTGTGGGCGCCAAAGAAGAAAGGAGAGGAGGTTCGCAGGACAGGAGAAGAAACCCTGACAGTTGGGACTGGACATAAGAGCCCATGTAGGGAGGAGGGCTTGGAAAACTCCCCCAGGATTGGAAGAAGAGCCCTGGGGAGGAGCGAAAATGCCAGAACAAAGCAAGGCATTCTTTTTGTGTTGCACTGGGCTCCTGTCTGCAATTCTAGGTTGCTGGAAACGGGTCTGGGTGTTAAACTAGTCCCAGGCAGGGGTACTGTTAACCAGAGATCCTCTGTGACATAAGGCCAAGCATCTTGCAGGATAAATGACCTACATTCAACCTTTAGGGACATACTGATAAATAATTGTGGGCTTGTATGTATCTTGTAAGGAGTTAACAATGTAATCAGATGGTTCCTGTCTATACTATAGTCAGCTCTCTTTGAAGTATATAGCAAATCATCTGTGAATGAGGGAAAATTGTCTTATACTAACCTGAATAGACAGTTGCCCATGATGCATGGGACCTAGGTGATCTCGTTGCACCTCTAAAACCCAGGATTCTCTGGTCCAGCAACATCCATGGTCCAACATTACCACAGATGATCCAGGATCAGAGAGTCCCAGAGCACTGCAGAGGGGGGTGGGGGCCTGGGAGCCAGCGCATGGATCAGCTGGGCTGCAAGGGATAGGACAGGGCGCCGTCGTGCAGCTCAGCTGGGCTGCAGGGAGAGCCAGGAAGCAGGGAGAAGGGAGTCAGGGAGGCCCTGAAATGATCTGCCCGGTCCAGAAAAATCCCTCAACCAGGACCTGTCAGGTTCCGAAGGCACCAGACCAGGGAGGTCCAACCTGTAGTCTAATTGTTCACTAACTACTGAATGGTCAAGAGGATCCAAGAAAACTAAATAAAGACCCTTGGGACTGATCGCATCTGCTTAAGATTTCACACAAAAGAAGCCTAAGACATAAGTATTGAGATCTCAGTCCTAAACTGGAACACCCTGAATATGATCTTGGGCACTGGACTAAGGGCTGAGTCTGAAAAAACTTTGCAACTACAAAGTTCACCACATCTACAATGAATCTGCTTCTAGAACAGTACTCATGTCAGTACTTGTATTGATCTTTTAACTAAAACTCTCGATTCTTTGAATATATTAGTTGAGTTAATAAGATTTGGCTGTAAGGGTGTATTTGGGATACAATCTGAAATATTCATTGACCTGGGAGGTAATGAAACCGATCCTTTGGGAATGGTAAAACTTTATATGACGTGGTTGTCTGGATCAAGGCGTAATACGGGGTTGCTTTAAGAGACTGTCTTCTTGACTTCTGGGTAACCAGTGAGGTGTTATAGAAGCTATTTTGTGCTGGCTTGGTAAATCTCAGTACTGGAATAAGCACCAGCTTTGGGGAGTGGCTTCCCCATTCTTTGCAGTTCAGCCTACTTGAATGACTTCAGTTGGCTCCCCTGGGATGTGGCTCACACGCTCAGAGTTTTTAAATGGGCCCGAAGAGAGGACATACAGAAGTTGGGAGCCTGTAGAGCTGCTGCCACTCATGAGCTTTTCCGCTCCTTGTTTCTTTATCCTGGACCTATCCAGAGCTAGAGTTTTCCTTCTGGAATGTGCCCATTTGTAGCAGGCAGAAAAAGACCCGATTCTACCCCCAGTATTCATTCACCAGCAAAACAACTCCCCTTGACTCTTTTTTGTAAAATACCACGCACATCTATGGTATGTAAGGGTTTGTCTTAATTAGTACGGACCTGCCTCATGTTAAATTAAAGCAGGAGCTTTAGGCTATTCTCCACAAAAGTTAGAACATGTAAAAAAGCAAAATCTCTCAGCTTTGGTGAGCATAAAGGAAAGCTGTTTGTAATAAGTCCACCCCTTTTCAGTTCAAACAGCTTCCAGATTCTATTTGAAGGGGTCTGAAATGGTTCTTACTTGTCAAGGCCAGAGGTAAGAGCCTTACTGTTTTTTTGGAACAAACAGTTTAAACCTCACCAACATTTAGGGCTTTATTCAGTGTCCACTGCAGTCAATGGGACTCTTTCCAATCACGTCAATGACTTTTGGACCAGGCCCACAAAGCTGGGAGCTAGATTTCTTACATGTTAGTGAGGTAATCTCCTCTCGCAGAAATACAGAGGGCAGAGCCCTGAATTCAGGGCAGGAAATAAGACAATGACAATTTACTGGAGGCACAAAGTCCTGCCTGGAAGAAGTTACTGTCTCATTTCATATGAGACAAAACAAAGGGACCCAAAACAGTGTGTGTCAGTGGTTAAAGCAATAAGATAACACAGCTCCACAAGAAAAGGATTTGCACTGCATGGCTGAACACTTGGAACAACTGTCTGTAAATAAAATGCAAGATATATCAGTTTGAGTCATTCTACTCCCGAGGTGTGATGAGTATCTTGTAAGGAGGGATTTGAACATTCAGCTGATGGTGACTCTGCCCACCTTTTGAGGGAAGATATTTGAGAGAGAAAGAGAGAGAGACAGACAGTTGCCTGGTCACAGTTGTGGGACAAGTAGACAAGTGGAGCATTGAGCCTGGCATCAGCCGTACATTGGAGGGTGCTGTCAGCAGGAGGGGGGCTGCGTCTGTACCCACTCTGACTGATGTCCATTCTTAAACGGGCTAGCCTTTGTTTTTTTAAAAACCTCCTCTGTTTGCATTTAAAACACAGACTTTGTCCAGAACATGAAATAATCGGAAACATGCTAATCTCTTTGACAGAA
Source organism: Pelodiscus sinensis (assembly GCF_049634645.1). Lineage (NCBI taxonomy): Eukaryota > Metazoa > Chordata > Testudines > Trionychidae > Pelodiscus > Pelodiscus sinensis. Next base: position 22,334,834 of record NC_134730.1, on the reverse strand, counting down.
AGTGCTTTGAACAGTGTCTGTGCTTTGACTGTGAGTGCCTTGCCCCCAAAATATTAACTAACTCTCACACAGTCAAGGGACAAAGTACAGCGTCTCAACCTTTAACGAAACTCCACTCCCATGAGTCTTTAGGGTTGCCAGATGGTTTAACCAAAAATACCAAACCTCCCTCCCTCCCCTCTCAAAAAAAAAAAACCCCACCGGAGAAAAAAATTCTGTTGAGGAAAAAAAAAGGGGGAGACCAAACTTGTTGAGGGAAGAAAAAAAAAGGACCCTGTTAAGCAAAAAAACAAACAAACGCCAAAGTAATAATAAAAAAACACCCCAGCATGGCCCCCTTTAAGAAACGCTTTTGAGGCTTTTTGGCCCAAACAGGCTGCTGGCAGCTGCCTGCCATCTTGCCTCCCTGCGCCAGGCCAGACAGCTGCCTTGCGGAACCCAGTAAATACCCAGGATTTTCGCCTCCTGGCCAGGAAAAAAAATCAGAAAATACTAGACATTTTAGGTGTCTGGTATTTTCTGAATTTTTGTACTAGACAGGAAGCAAAAATACCGGTCTCTCTAATTCAATATTGGACACCTGGCAACCCTATGAGTCTTTCCCGGTATCTGTATTTGCATTATTGATTGGTCACATTTTTCCTAATCCTCTTAAAAAATATTTACAAAACAGGTTCACCCTTACCAAGACCTTTAGAAGATGAGATGAGTTCTGACCTTTTCCCTTTTGGCTTAAATCCTTGCCAGGCTCTAGCTACTATTACTGTTACATTCTGATCTGTGGTTTAAAACATAGGAACATACATGGAGGCCCAGCTTCAGAGCCAAGAGATTTCACCATTAGTCTCCATGTGAGCATTTCCCACAATGACCACCAGATGGCACAATATACTCTACTGTCTACTGTATAAAGCACAACCTTAAACGTGAGCTGAAAAGATTTACATGGTGCTTTAAGATAAAGGCTGCAACAGAAAGAAAATGGATTGGATAAGTTTCAGGTTAATTGGTATGTTCATAGATATTTGAATATCCACTTCAAATGGTCCCATTTTCTGTTTATAAATAGAGCTTGATAATTCCCCGGCATACTGAGCTGAATGAAAAATGGGTGAAAACGCAGTCCATGTGATTCTATAATAACTACCGACATCCACTTTTGAAGCTTTTGTTTAGCTTTTTTTATTTTGCAGTAGCAAAGAAATGTAGGAACGCATGCATATTTTTTTCCAGTATGGAGGAATGAACAGTTAAGGAATAAATATGGTGTTCAGGCTTATATGCCTCCTCTTGACACAGAATCTGCAAGCCAATCAAGCTAACGAACAGAACTTTTTCCCCACTTGCATATAGATGATGGTATTTACTTGTACATGTCATGTCAGGTCCTGATCTTAGCACATAAATAACTTCATAGACCTGAACATGCACAACATGCTGCATGTGTATTTACAGCATTTCAGACTAAATTAAACACAGTGTATTTGCCACACAATGGACAAGGGAATCTGCTTCCTCAAAAAAAAATCAGTTTTTTCTTTTTCTTTTGGCAGTGGCCTGGGGATGAACTACTTGGTTGTTTGTGTTACACCTATTGCTAGCAGGTCCATTCCATACCCAACTAGTAGGGTATAACTGATCTGTCTGCTGAAGTGGACTTTTGGTTTCATAGGGAGAGAAACGAATTGTTTATTCAAACCAAAATTCAATCCAAACCAGGATTATAATTTTCCTGAAAAGGTAAACATGGAATTCCAGAATTTGAAGGGGTAAAATGGTTCCTTTTAGAAACTGTAGAGCTAGTAGCTTGTGGTTCTTTTAGTTGTTGTTTGACCGCTCCATTTTACAGGTAAATTAATTTTTACACATGAAAGTCAAGGAAGTTATTGAGCTCAGGAAAATCTCATGCAGAGGTTTGTTTAGTTTATTTTTCTTGAAGTAAACACAAAGGGCCAGGTTCTAGCTTCTTTTCCCAGGCTGAAGTCCAAGACATAACAGGGTTCAGAAAAGAGCTAAATTCATGGAGGATAGGTCCATCAATAGCTATTAGCCAAGATGGGCAAGAATGGTGTCCCTAGCCTCTGTTTGTCAGAAGCTGAAAATGGTTGACGGGGGATAGATCACTTTATGATTACCTGTTCTGTTCATTCCCAATCTGTTCATTCCAACTGGAGCACCTGGCATTGTCCACTGTCAGAAGACAGGATACTGGGATAGATGGCCCGATGGTCGGACCCGATATGACCATTTTATGTTCTTATGTACTTTTGTTTATTATCAAGTCCAGTTTAAATAATTGTTACCAGGGCAGGCGGGGGGAGCTGGGAGCAACCACTGTGCATCTCTCTCTTTCATTGATAAAGAGGGTGAACTTACAAGCTTTCTCTCTGTGAATCTTTTATACAGAATAATACAGATTTATTTATTGGGGCTTTGGTCCTCTTTGCAGCTGGGTTTCGGGGTCCTGTCAATGGCCTTAGAAGTAAACCTCCCAGACCCAAGCTGGTTCACAGTCTGTGTTGCTCTGTGGCGAGGAGGGGAGCTTTTATCCCAACAGCCTTGGCTGTGGGAGACCAGAGGTTCTGCCCCAGCAAGACAGAGTGGTGGGGCACCCCAGAGGTTACATAGGAAGGGTCAGTGGCATTACCATCTCACCAGGTGACAACACTAGGGTGGCTCCGTGATCCAACCTGTCACAGACCTGTATAGCAATGCCTTCCTGGACCAAGGTTTAGTTAGGTGTATTTCTATTATAAATCAGTGGCTCTCAAACTGTGGGTCAGGACCCCAGAGTAGGTCGTGACCACATTTTAATGAGATCATTGAGGCTGGCTTAGATTTGCTGAGGCTATGGGTCAAAGCTGAAACCTGAGCCCCGTTGTCAGGGGCAGAAGCCCTCGGGTTTTGTTTTTGTCTTTCCTTGCCCCTCGCCAACCAGAGCAGATTCTGCTGGTTTTCGTCCACATGGTATTTCCTACTGGCATGAGAGCCGGGTGCTCCCTCTGCATCCAATCACAGTGCTGCTACAGTTCAATTAGCACACCCTGCAAATTCTAGGTACACAAGCGCAGTTAACACAACTACCCAATCCTGGGAGAAAGTCTTGTTTACAACAATCTTGAGGCCCACTGAGATGAAGGAGGGCCACTCAGACGGCCCACTCACTAGGCTAGATCGACCATCATTGGCCTTCAGCACGCCTCCCTGAACTACGCAACTCTCCTGGACTGTAAATCCCTCTCCAGCAGGGAGAGCATATTCCTTTTACAAGACCCTTAATACCTATGTCCTTTGTTTCAAGTACCAGTCCTACTGTTTTCACAGGTATTGCCCCAGCCCCCAGTTCGCCTAGTTCATTCCAAGAAGTCCCTTTAGCCAGACTTATTAAAAGTTAATGGTCTGGTCTTTGGAGTGTATTATCAGGCATTATCAGTCACATGTTGACAATTCATGATACATATTCATGCCAACCCAGATATGGCTCAGTGATTATTATCCATGGGTATGTCTACACTAGCTTGTTAGTTTGAGCTAGGTAGGCCAATGAGGGCAACTGGAGTTGCAAATGAAGCCCAGGATTTAAATATCCTGGGCTTCATTTGCATGTTTCTGGGCGCTGCCATTTTTAAATCCCCCTTAGTCCGAACTCCGTGGCCGTGGCTACACGTGGCACGGAGTAGGTAGTTTGAATTAGAGATCCTAATAGAACGAGGAGTAACGGTTGCCCTCATTTGCCTACCTAGCTCGAACTAACGAGCTAACTAATGTAGACATACCCCATGACACAACTAGAAGAGTGTCTCTAGCATGAAGTTAATCCTTTGTGACAAAGTTGGTAGCAACACAAAAGTGCCTGGATAAACGAGTCCTACATTGATAAACACAGACTGGATCTTTCCCTTGTTCTCTACAATAATTAAAAATAAACTCAGTCAATTCTGCACCAGTTAAGACTGGTCACATTTTCTGAACATTTAATACATAGCTTGACACCAATTAGTTCAAATTTATACATTAACTACCTTCAACTGCTGCAGATAGGCAAAAGTTAAGACATGCACCTAATTAAGGGTTATTCAATGAAGACTTATTTCATTTTTGGGGGGGGTGTTTAAATCAAACATGCAGGAACTAGTACTGACCTGACATTTTTTTACTTCATTGTGACATATAAATAGAGTCTGTATATTTCATAAGAGGTCATTAAAGGAAGTGCTCTCATTAGCAGCATAATTTCACTCCAGAGTAATCTTGCTTAATTTATTCCACCAGTCACTCCAGAATTTTAAAAACGAGTAGTCCTGTGATGGCTTAGAGACCAACACACACACACACACACACACACACACACACACACACACACACACACACACGCGTGCGCGCGCTCAAGGGCAAAACTCACTTCTTCAGACGAGATGATCTTGAGTCAGAATTTGTTAGTTAAGCCTTAAATCACTTCTGCCAATATCTATTCAACTGAAAGTGCTGAACCAGAGAGACCAATTTTGTTATTCTTTGGCCTTAGTGGTGTAAAGGGGCTATAAAGGCAGGATAGCCAACCACTGGCACCATGAGTTTCCCTGGATGGCACAGAGCTAGCATTAAAACATTATGCCACCTGCAAGCAAAGCTACTTTGCTCCTTTCCTCCTCTATCTGTAACATACCCCCTACAGAGCAATCAATGAGAGATATGACGGAATGAGAACCGAAAAAGAGATGCTCAAGAACCAGATGGAACACAGAGAGAGAGGTTAAAGCAGGGTAGGCAATAATTTTTGATGGAGGGGGAGGTCACTCCAAGAATTTGGAAAGTGGACAAATGCTGAACTCTTCTATGATATTAATGGAGGAATTGTGGGGTCTGGGATGGAGGTTAGGTGTAGAAAGGAGCTTGGGATAAGGGATTGCTTCCATCCAAGACACATTTCTCAATCTGTTCTGTACAGCCAAGCCCTAAGATACAATTATATTCACTCCAATCCCACAGACAGAGACAAACACCTACAGGATCTATATAGAGCATTCTTAAAACTGAAATACCCACTTGGAGAAGTGAAAAAACAGATTGACAGAGCCAGAAGAGTACCCAGACATGAACTACTTCAAGACAAGACAAGAAGAAAAAACAACAGAATTCCAGTTGTCATCACCTATAACCCACAACTTAAACCCCTCCAACACATTATCAACGATCTACAACCTATCCTGGAAAATGACCCCTCACTCTCATAGGCCTTGGGGAAAAGGCCAATCATCACCTACAGACAACCCACTATCCTGAAACAAATCCTTTCCAATAATCACGGAACTCACCTCCATCATAATCATGCAGGAACTCGCCCCTTCAATCAGCCCTGGTGCTAACTCTGTCCACACATCTACACAAGCGTTGTCATCACTGGACCCAACCACATCAGCCACCACATCAGGGGCTCATTTAACTGCACATCCAATAAAGTGATCTATGCCATCAAATGCCAGCCATGCCCCTCTGCCATATATATTGGCCAAACTGGATAGTCTCTACAGGAAAGAATTAATGGACACAAATCAGATATCCAAAAAGGCAACTCACAGAAACCTGGTGGAGAACACTTTAACCTGCCCAGGCACTTATTAATGGATCTCAAAGTCAGGCCAATTCCACAAGCCAAATACACAAGGAAGGGTTGAACTTAACTTTATTTACAAGTTTGATTCCTATCAGAGAGGAATGAATAAAGACATTGGCTGGCTCGCACATGAACTTCCACGTCCTAACGACTTTACCAACCAACCAACCAACCAAACAAACAAACAATGGATACTTATAGAGGTTCAAATTGTTCTTATCAGCTTCTTGTAACTTGAATAATCTAATTCACTATTTTTCCTCTCTTCCCCTTCCTCTTTTCCCCCCTCCACCCCCAGCCTTCCCTTATTTATTCTTGGATCTGGACTTTTAATACTCCAGTCATCTGAAGAAGTAGGTTGTGCCCTCAAAAGCTCATGATGTCATCTACGTGTTTTGTTGGTCTTTAAGGTGCTGCTAGACTATTTGTTGTTTTTTAAGTTTTTCCAGTTACAGGCTATCTCGGCTACCCCTCTCAAGCTTTTGAATTGTTTTTAAGTCATTTATATTGTCTGCTTGTTAAATTTTAAGATGTTGCCCACAGCTGACTTGACAAATGGCTAAGGTATCTTACCCGCATCTAGCCTGCAATACATTTACTCACTGCTCTTCTTTAGTTTTCCCCAAATGGGTGGGTTATAATTTAAAAAATCATTAGCGAAGGAGTTGTTTGCTTTATTCACCCAAATGAAGAATATTCAGCAAAAGCCCATGTGTCAGAAGGCAGCCTATAATCATTGCTATTTGGCTGTCAGATGCTTCTCTTAGTACCAGCTGCTCCATCTGAGTAGACACAAGCAGTTGATTTAAGATCTCCGTTAGCCTCTGGGTATTATCTGTTATATTCTTTCTGGGCACAACTCCAGAGTAATCTAGGAGAATAAATCTGCCCATTATATCATACAGTCTCTGCTGCTGACAAAGCACAGTGATATCAAAGCCCCCAGTCTGCTTTCCCCTCTAGGCCCTGATCCGAGGCCTGCTGAAGTAATGGAAGCCTTTCTTTTGGCTTCCTCTGGATTCTGTCTCATACAGCGCTTCTGCACAAGTATTCCTCCCTCCATGTTCATGGTTCTACTCCTTATTTACATCAACGTGAGATGAGAAATGTGCCCCAAACCTTTACTGATCAACACCAACTGAGATGTAATTGTGATTTTGGTCTGGAGTCTTACACAGATTTTTCAAAAGCAGCTAAAATGAGGTTAAAAAATCACTGTGCCGGATCTTCAGCTGGTTTAGATTAGTATGACTCCATGGTCTTCAGTGAAGCTACACTGTTTTACATGGAATTTTAGGTATGGATCTAAACAATTGGGTTATGTTCCCTGAGTACCTTGCCCTTTGAGATGTACCCAGGCAAGACTCAGCTGGATGAATAACTGTGGGGAAAAAAAATCATACGAAACTTCTATAGCTGCAGGTGTATCATAGTAGTCCAATTTGCAGGTGCAAAGATTCCCAGAATCAACTCATTATGCATCTAGGGAGAACATTGTTAGTGCTCTGAAGAAGGCTTATTTCTAAACCAATATTTTCCCATAAGGCAAAATTGCAGAATAATTCAAAGTTTCCTGTTACTTCTTCTCCTCTTATTTCTGTCTTCTCAATGGCAGAGGGTGTGAAGGAGGAACTTCAGCCTATGAAGACTTCAAGTCTCTTCTTCTCCTATAAGCACAAGGTCCATCATTCATTTACCTTTGGCCCTTTCAGCCTTACCTGCTCTGAATGTCTGGCAAAGGAGGTATCATTGGAGGTTTCTTTGCTAGACCTAAAGCTGTCATAAATCTTGGCTCCACAATTGAGCGAGGCATTGCCTCCAGACCCCACACAGTGAACAGCATGCGCTCCCATCATCAGTCCTCCTGAAACTGAGCTTCAGCTTTGCCAGTCCTGCCACTGATACCAGAAACATATTGTGAGGACTCAGGAAATCTGTGTAGAACTTCCAGGTCATGTGTGAGATCACAAACCCTGTTTGTATCTTCATCAAGCTGCAAACTCCTTTTCCAGGGTGAAGCTTGCTTGCCTTCACTGTTGCCCTTTTACCTCCATGTTGGTCAGGAATTCCAAGGGGTAGCAGTAGAGGGCTGTCAAGTCTGTTTCCCCACTCTGGCATGATGAATACAGAAGTGGGGCCCCACAAAAGTACCCCCAAACCTTATCTCTACAGGCTTTGGTACAAAAACTCCCCCCAAAATCCTAATACCCGTATTTTGGGGAATCTGCTGCCACCGTCAAGTGCTTTTGAACCCACAAACAGGGATGGACACTTGAAACCAACCCCCGGGGTTACCCCAAGCTCTCTTCCCAAAAGAGCTTGAAAAAGAGAAAAGAGAAAAACAAACTACAATCTGTTGTGGCTGCCTCTCTGTCAGGCAGATAGATATACACACAGACCTTCCAGGATACAAAAATGAACCAATCCCAGTTACTTAGAAAAAGAAAATAACCTTTTATTACCAAAACAAGATTACAGTTGCAAACATGATTAAGGTGACTGGATGGTAAGAGTTACAAATTAATAAACTCATGGGGGATTCCCGTGGGCTCAGGACTTAGTTACAGAAAACCCCATTTCTAACACACAGACCTTAGATCCAAATTCCCAAAGCAGAAAACAATAAAACCTGATGGATTTATCTAGGCTTTACCCTACGTACAGATGGTGAAGAGTCTTTTCTTTTCGTTTCGTTTCGTTTTGTTTCTTTTCTTTGTCCATCTCAGTACCTGGAGAGCAAACTGGCTCAGAGACAAGGGGAAAACCCCAAAATTCCTTTGTCTCAGTTTGAAATCCCTATCTGCATTTCTATTGGCTGAGCAGATACCTGGCTAGGTACAGGGACAGAGTTAACCTCTTAGGGTATGTCAAAGTCAGACAGGACTCACATTTTCTAAGTGAATTTAGCAGAGCAGCTTTGCTAATAAACAGAGCGGATGAATTGTGCTGTAATAATTGAATAAGTTGAAGGAATACTGTTAGTCTTTTAAGAGGAAGAAGAAAAGTATGTTAATGTTGATTGTAGGTATGCAGATCAGCGTGCTAGCCAGGTGGGCCTGAGTTAACAGGAAAAGGAACATTAGGTGTTAGGCAGAAAGCAATTGAGATAACCAGGGAGATATGGACAGGAGATTGCTGTGTGCTTGATGTTGAAATGAAGATACTTGACTAGTCTCACACTAATCATGTGAAGTTTTGCCCCTCTTTTTAATCCTGTTAACTTGGCTTTCTTTTGACTGTATAAATCAAGGGGTTTGAACCTTGTATGGTACTCACATTTTCTGGGTGAATTTAGCAGAGCAGCTTTGCTAATAAACAGAGCGGTCTGACAAATCTGTGAGTCCTGTCTGATTTTGACAGGCATGTCTAGACTACATGCCTCTATTGCCAGAGGCATGTAAATTAGACTACCCGACATAGTCAATGAAGCCGGGATTTAAATATCCCTGGCTTCATTAAAATAAAAATGGCCGCCACGCTGTGCTGACTCAGCTGATCGTCGGCACAGCGCGGCAGTAAAGACACGGCTCAGTCGACAGGAGAAGCCTTTGTCGACCACTCCTTTAAACCTCATTTCACGAGGCATAAGGGAGTGGTCGACAAAGGCGTTCCCTGACGACTAATCTGCGTGTTGACTGCTGTGCTGTGCCGACAATCAGCTAGGCCGGCACAGCACAGAGGCCATTTTTATTTTAATGAAGCCGGGGATATTTAAATCCTGGCTTCATTGACTATATCAGGTAGTCTAATTTACACGATGCCTCTGGCGACAGAGGCATGTAGTCTAGACATACCTTTAGTCCACAGGCTGCTGTCCAATCCTCAGGGTTATGACAAGAGCTAATGACAGAGTCATTATATCTGGATGGATCTCTGTTTGAAAAGAAGCAGTCTACAGTCTCCTACTTATTAGAACTAATGTATCAGGTAAGAGATTGTCTAGCAATGGAGTCAGTTGGTAGAGTCTGTGGTCACCTGACAGAGTGTTAAAGGTTATGGACGAAAGAAAAAAACAAACAGTCTATATTTTGGAGAAGAAGCCATGTGCAAAAAAACAGGGTGGAGAAAAAGGATCATGGACTCCATGGGAAACTCTGGTCAATATCCAAGGAACTTTTCAGAGATCTGTTTCTTGGGGTCTATGGGTCTCAAACATGGCCTATAGAGACTCCCTCAGCTCAGGGGTTGTATGTTCCTTCTCCTCAAGGCCTGCAGCTCTCAATTTTGGAAATTTCTCTCACTGAGGAAAGCCTCTCTGTCTTGGAGCCCTTTCCTGTAACTGTGCCCTGCAGGCCTTTTGTTAGGGCCAGGAGCTTGTGATTCAATAATCTGCCTTGACAAGCTCCTTAAATTAAGTTATCACGTGTAGTTTGGGCCCAGACTGCCTGTAAGTGGATTCAGAGCTAAATGGAGACCAAATCTGCATTATAAAATAAAATAGTACAATTAAAGAACAGAAAACTCTTACCTAGTAACATCCATGATGGAGACAAAGCTTTGGACAGCAAATAATAATCCCTAGGTTGTACAGGCAGTCCCCAGGTTACATACAAGATAGGGACTGTAGGTTTGTTCTTAAGTTGAATTTGTATGTAAGTCGGAACTGGTACATATTGTAGGGGAAACTCTAGCCAAACATTTCCCCAAAGCTCAGTTTTATTCTCCCACACCTCACTTCCCTCAGTCCTTTATTCTCAAGCTGAGGTGTCTGCTGAGAAAAGCCGCTCCGCGTCTCCCTGGTCTGCTGGGGGGAGCACTAGCTTCGCGTCTACCTGGTCTACTGGGGGGAAGCAGCTAGTGCGGGGTTGCCTCACCCCATTTGTAAGTAGGGATCCGATGTAAGTCGGATCCATGTAACCCGGGGACTGCCTGTATTGGGCTCTATATCAGATGACAAAAAGCAGCACAAATAACACTAGCAGATAAAGAACTCTCTGAAGTGCTAGCAAATCAGCACAAATATTTTAAAGGTAATTATTTTTATGTTATTACGGAGAATCCAATGAAGTTCAAACATGTAACTGAAAAATGATCAAGCTTTATTAGAAAAAAAATGTAGGCTCGTAAGCAACTAACAGACCATTAGCACCAGGGAGGGAGAAGGGCTTATTTAACAATAAATTGATACTGGCGATATTTTCCATTATTTAAAATACGGCATTTTCCTGAAATGAAGGCGGGTAATATAACATTGCATAGATTGCCTCCAACTAAAGAAACCTTATTTTTTCCACTGGCAAGACATTTGATTTTCATCATTTGAGAGGTATTTGAACACCAGAGACTAATTTTGCCTGTTCTAATTTATTTCTGTAAATTTCCTAGCAGACTGCTATTCTTGGTAGGTGTCAGGCCTTCCTTCATACTCTGAAATTCTCCTACTACAGGAAGCTGTGAAAGCTCTAAATCAACCTCTTGTGTAAGGAGGCTGAAAAAGTGATCTCAGAATTGAAACCTTAATAAAGCACCAAGTCCTGATGGATGTTCCAATGACTTTTATAAATAGATGATATTGCTGCTTGACTGCTTTAATATTTCCCCACTGGAAAGGCCTTTGGGTGAATTTTCTTGCATTTTGTGCTCAACAGATTTTTTTTTCGTGCATTTAAAATTTTTATTAGGTGATTTTAGTACTGATCATGATAATGAAAGATTTATTTGACTTGAGCCAGGCATCCTATTGAAAAGTCATGATATGATGCAAGCTTTCCCACACATCTCAGGCAATATAGGTCATATCTGCTCTACAGGGTATAACAGTACAGGCCCACTGACTGGGGGGTGGAAGAAGGTAAAGGGAGGCAGCTGCCCTGGGACCCAGCAGTTGAAAAGGGTTTGGCTCTTCCAGCTGCCACTGCCTTGGGAGTGGCAGAAGTTGGAGTCCTGGGCCCTTTAAATCATGGCTGGAGGTCTAGGTGATGGGCTTCCAGCAGCGCTGAAGAACTGGCTGCTGAGAAGTCAGTGAACAGCCCCACTCCTTCTGTATTTTGGGGGTTTGGAACTGTCCCCCTACCAGTCTAGCAAAGTCTGTTCTCTGTCCTGCACAGAACAATAGAACCTCAGAGTTATGAACACCGGAGTTACTAACTGACCAGCCAACCACACACCTCATTTGGAACCAGAACTATGCAATCAGGCAATGCCAGAGGATAAACAAACAAACAAAACCTAAATACAGTACAGTACCATGTATAAGTAGGGTCTGAATCAATGCTAGCTGGAATGGGAGAGAAATCCTGGGTGTGTTTATGTAAATGCAGGTTGCCCATGTTTCATTAGATGTGTTAGATAATTCAATTGTTATAATAGTGTTTTGCCCTTGTAACCAATTTGGCTGTTGTGGGGTCACAAATTGTGTTAACACTAAATGGAGGAAATGTGAGAGATGATCAGCAATGCTTGCAGTTATTGTGGGAAGCAGGAAAGTCAGATTGTGTTAAATCAGTTCAAAGGAGAGACCCCAACAATGTAAATATACTAGGATGGACAGAGGCTGGACTTCCAGAGCCCTATAGATTAAGTTGGGGAGGGAGATGAATCAGCAGACTGTGAGCTGGAAGACTGGTTCAACTTGTTTTCCCCCACTGTTTCAATGATAGAATTAAAGTAAGGCTCTGTAAGATGTCTCTTTTGTATGTAAATTTATTCCAGTGAATGATGGAATCTCTTGTGGCTGGATGGTGCTTTGGACTGAGACCCGCAAATCCACCACAAGCCAGAGGAAGATGTGATGAGCAGCCACCAGAATGGTGATGGACAGGCGTGAGGAGCAGGCAGCGGTGAGCGATGACTGATGGACAGGCGCGAGAGCAGCCAGCAGAACAGTGGCAGCGAGGGGCAACGAATGGCCAGCAGAGCGGTACCAGCGAGCAGGTGGATGGCGAGTGACCAGCGGAATGGGTGAGATGCCCCTACCCTACTCATGATGGGAGGTGAACTCTGCAGATGCATCTCTGAACTCTGGTCTGCCCTGACTAAGGGCAGCGACTATGAGTGGGGTGCAGAGAAGTGTTGTGCATGTGAAGGGGACATTTACATTGCTGGACTTGAGAGCTTGAGAGGAATAGGACATTGCCCAACCCACTTGAGCTGGGACGTTTACTCGTGGGTTTGGTTATGAACTGTGTTTCTGGTGTTTTCCCAAATTAATGCCACGTTACTTCTTTCCCCTTTTATTAAATGTTTCTTTTCCACACTCAGATTCGGGGCTTGCAAGTGGGGAAGCATTGCCGCCCAGGGGTGTTGTGTGAATTTCCCAGGTTACTGTATGGAGTCTCGAGCCAGTTTTCTGCTGGATGGATGGAAAGGACCCCCCAGATATTGAATCCAGTCCTGGCTGCTGCTGGTGCTACCTGGCAGAAGGGTACATTCAGATGTTAAATGTAAACTACTAAAAAATAGAACGAAAGCAGCATTTTGCTTCTGCATCCTAACGTTCCCAAGCTGTATTAGCTCAATGTTCAGTTGTAAACATTTGCGAGAACAACCATCATGTTCTGTTCAGAGTGATGAACATTTCAGAGTTCTGAACAACCTCCATTCGGGTGTTCGGAACGCTGAGTCTCTTCTGTTTTCCATTTTTAGACTACTGCTGGACAACCTCATAGTTGCACCCAGCACTGTGGTACTTTTATGGTGTGTACAAAGGGGGAATAGGAAGCTATGCCAGTAAACTGATTCCACTTTGTAATAATCACAAATCTGCCATTTCATTCCAGTTACAGTAGTGGAGTTTTTGTAATATTCAGTCAAAACTATGGAAGCAGATTTAATTTCAGGTTGCATCAGAAGTGTGTGTTTTTGCAGGAGATGCACATTTGGGGTCCACTTCAAATGCTCCTCTGAAAACAAGAGAGGGTATGTTCCTTCCTTAGAGCTCTGATGTTCAGAGAGACTAACTAGAGGGCTGTGCCCCCGTGCTTGCTACGCTCACCAACCCCAGTCTCTGGGGGTAGGCAGTCCCGGCTCTCCCCCTGGCCTGCCCTAGCTCTCCCCTCACAGCTGCCAGGCTCCACCAAGTCCAGGCGAGCCCCGGCTCTACCTTCCTCCCGGGCTGCCAGGGGAATGGGCCAGGCTGAGTCTGCATGAGGCCCAGATCTCTCCCTCTGGCCACTGGCCATCGGGGAGTTCGGCCGGGCCGAGGCTGGCCCAGCTCTATCCCTCCAGCTGCCAGGGAGCTGGGCTGGGTCGAGGCCACAGCTGGCTAGACTCTCTCCTTCTGGCCACCAAGAGGTTGGGCCATGCCAAGGACGCGTCTGGCCCGGCTCTCTCCAAGGGGAGCCAAGACTCGTTGCCCCCCCACCCCGTCGGCCACCAGGGACGTTCCAAGGCTGCCCAGTCCCCAGCTCTTCCCCCCTGCCTCCAGCCCTGAGGCCACCATGGCTCTTGCCTGCCTCTCCCCCTTGATGCTCTCCCCCCTGCCTCTTCCCCGTCCCCTCTGGGCCTGGCTCTTCCCCCACCCTAGCTGGGGAGGGGACTGGGGTCTGGGAGGTCATTCCCAGCCCTCCCCCTGGATGATGGAGGGGCCATTCTGAGGCCTCGCCAGGCCACATTCTCTCCCCCTGGCCATTGGGGAAGGCTGAGGAGGAAGGCCTTGGTCTGGAAGCTGAGCACTGGGGAGAGGGGAGGTGGGAGGGAGGAAGGGAGGAGTCAAGCGAGATGCAAAGTGAAATGATGACATCACTTTGTTGTCCCACATTAAAAGTTTTTTATATATATAGACAGAGAAATCTTGAAAATCTGGCTCTAAAAAGCTCTGAACCACATTTTGAAGTGCTCAGTGCCCATACATTGGGTTAGAGTTTCAAAAGACCACAGATCCTAGTTAGGCACTAGAGCCAATTTTCAAAAGTGCTCAGCCTACATAGTCCATACTGAGGGTTTTTTCTGAAAATCCAGCCAGGTCTTCTGACAGTATGACCCACAGTCTGGTGCTGGGCCTTTTTGAAAATTCTGACACTTCTGTCTAAACCATCTCACCACATAACCACATGTTTGCTGTAATTTTTCATATTAATACATTTTAGAGAAAGATGTGTGATATACTATATATAGGTCAATTACCTTATTCATCAGACTTTGTTCACAATGCACACAGATGCCAAAATGCTGTCAACATTTTAGCAAGTAGAATGTACAGTAATAATACTCTGCAGTAATTCTGATCTTAACAAGAATAATTGTCAGCAAGATCATTTTAAATTTAATTTTTCCAGCTTCACAGTAAAAAAAAAAAAAAAAAGACGATGACATATAAGCACTTTTGGAAGAGCATATCATGGTATATGCTGGTAAGTGCACAATAGTCATAATACGTAAAATGACTCAGAATTCATTCATGTGTGTATTTTTGCTGGTAAGTTATTTTACTTTTGTTTTTGTTTTGGATTTATGGAAATAGATTCGTTTTCAAATAATTTCTGCAAAAACAGGATCCTTTTAGTTTACATGGACACTAGTATAAATGTAGGCTGATTAATAATCCACTGGATGGAAGTACAGAAATATATATGTTGTAAGATCCAGGATGGGTACAAAACTAAAATAAGTATAGCTCTTAGTTTATAAAAGGTGATGCAATATATCTGGAACAAAATCAATTGGCAACTGACTATGAGAAGTCCCCTTTTTTGTTTATTAGAAGATTTTCTAAATGTATATTTTTAAAATTATAGTCATGTTTTCTGGAAAAAATGTTTTAAGACATATTTTATGTGGGAAGAAAGACTGTGACTTAGAGCACGGTGTTTTATTTTCTGGTAAATGGCAATTACTGTTTGCTATGTTTTTTTCCAAAACTGGGTGGTAGTAGGGGAAATTCTCTAATGTAACCAAAAGGGATGTTTCATTTTTTATGATGCACATACAAGTGTATGTTTCTTGGGTGTAACCAATAATACTTTCAATTTCTTCAAAGGATAGAAATAGTTTACCAGGTTTATAGGATATTTATTCCTGTTTTCCCCAAAGTTATGATGGGGGCAGGAATTCCAGTAATAGAGTTTTTAAAGTTGAGAATATTCCAGTAAAAGAAAAATGTTTTTCAAATTTAAACCTAGCAAAGTTATAGTATAGCGAATGAGCTAACAATCTTTATGTGAAGAAAGTTTTGAAGTCATAATAAATAGAAATAATAAGTGATTCAGCTTCTACAAAGGTATGTAACTGATAGTCATAATCATTTTCACTGTGATATTAATAATGAAGACTACATAGTCATGAACTTAGTTTCTGACAGAAATCTCTCTATCTCCACAGGGCAAGTGTGTAAGTGTGTTGTTAAGGGACTTAGTAGGCCCTTTATGCTTATTTTCTAATTTGCTCTTCTTGATTTGGTTGTTGTGTGATTGTAACTGTGTTGGACCCATAATAGTAGAGAGACAAGGTGGGTGAAGAAATATTTTTTATCAGACCAACTGGGCTGGTGAAATAGACAAAGTACATGGAGCTCTTCTTCATATTTCTGGTTTATCCCTTTGGACAAATCAGTTAGGGCAGTGGTCTCCAACGTTTTGGGGCTGCCGGGCGCCTGGGGGCGGGGCTGCCCACGCGCCGTGTGTACGGGGCCGGGGCTGCTCGTGGGCCACGTACTTGGGGGCGGGGCCAAGCATGCGCCGCACACCCAGGGCCAGCACCGGCATGTGCTGCGACTCCAGGCAGGGGCTACCCAGGTGCTGTGCACTCTGGGGCCGGCACCAGCATGTGCCGCACACCCGGGGCCAGGGCCAGCACCAGCATGTGCTGCGACCCTGGGCAGGGGCCGCCCAGGCGCCGCATGCACGGGGCCGGCATGCACCGCGACCCTGGGTCAGGGGCCGCCCATGCACCCGGGGCTGGCACCTGCCACACGCCCGGGGGTGGGGCCAGCCCAGATTGTTCCGAGGGCGCACATAAATGGCCCAGCGGGCGCCATAGCGCCCGTGGGCACCGCATTGGGGACCACTGAGTTAGGGCAACTGCAACACCTAAACGCACCTTAATGGGTGATGCTTACCAGTTCTACAACTGTTAACCAGTGGGGGCTGAGCAACTCCCTTGCGGCGGAGGGGTCTCTCCAGCCTGGCCTTGTGTAGGCCTCAGCTCCCTGCCTACACCCCCTTTAATTGATTAACCAGTTAGGTATAATATTAACATAACATTATGTCTAACCGGTTAACTAATGAAACAGGATTTTATATCCCTAATCCAGATTTGGAAACATAATTTGTCATGAATCAGGGTCTCAATTTCCTCAGCTGTAATATCAGAATAATATTTCCCTAGCTATCACAGGATCTGCTGGGGCTTATACATCAAAGGGTGAGATAAACCTCAGTGTAAAAGGTTAACGAAAAGTAGTCTGTATTTCCCCATTAAGTCTTCAAAAAAACATAAATGGGATTTAATTGGTGCATACGTATACTGCGTCTGCATACTAGGGGCCTTACTCTCTTATTCCACCTTGATGATGGTGTATTTCTACTGACATCAGTAGAATTACATTAGCAGAAATCTAGAGTGATGGAGCAGTGAATTAGTCCCAGGATGTGAACTGCAGCCTGTTTGTAATCAATTTTGAGATACTTGAATGAAAGCAGCCAAAGGAGTGCACAATCTGTTTTTTATTATTCCATTAAGCCAAGAAAGTTTTCATGCTCCTGTAACAGGGTCTGGACTCAGGGCCACAGCACCCCCTGCTGGCCACTTGGGGAATCAGCTCTTCAGCCTTGGAGCACTTTCTGCTGGCCGGTGTCTCGCCTTCAGTTACTTGTTTCCTGCACTGGTGTTCAGACCCTGTGTCCCTCCCTGCCCATGATGCCCTCTCCTCCCAGTACTACTCTACAGCAATACGCCTTCACTCTGAGGGCCTTCCTTCTCAGGGAACCCCAGCCTCCCTATGCCCACCTTGCCTCAGTGACCCACTGACAGCTATCATCTAGCCCCTACTTCAGGGGCAAACTTCAGTCTGAAATGGTCACTCACTGTTTCAAGAGGTTGGACCTGCCACCTTCTGCTGCTCTAGCTCCCTCCCTGCAGTCCTAGTACCCTCAGACCTTGTCTTAGGCCTTGCAGCCTACGTGTGGTGTTTGGCAAGAGCTCCCCAGCACTACTCTATCTTTGGAAGCCTTTGTGACTACCCTGGTAACTAGGTCTCTGCTACTCCATAACTGGAGCCAGAATGTGCTCTACTCCGTTCTAGGAGCCCTTATTTACACCACCCCAGCGAGGCCTTAATTGGCTGCTACTTGACACAGATGGGGTCTCCACATTCTCAGCCCTCTTCCAGGGCTCGGTTTAACCCTTGTTAGGCCGCTGCAGGGCAGCCGCCCCATCGCAACTTCATGTTAGCCTAACAACCGTTTTGTATTTTAATGTTTCTTATATAAATATAATAGCCCCTGTTGTGTGGTTCAGAATTCCCCCCCCTCTTTTGATTCTTCCAAAACAAATATTATAGGACTGTATTTGTCCAGCAACCCCCCTGTCGTCCATTATTTGTGTTTCCATGAGTAAAAACAGTTGTGTAGGCTGGATAAGGGAGAATCACAGCTGGAAAGGGCTCTGGGTCTTCTTCAATAACAATGCAGGATATTTCCTACAACTTACAATGTAATGGCAGCACAGGAAGTAAAAACCTCATCTAGTGCACTTCAGATTGTATTTGCAAAACTGACACTAATTTAATTTTTGTCATGCTGTTATTCTCCAGAATAAACAAAGAAGACATACAACTGGCAGACGTTTTTATTTGAAATTACCGTATTCAATTGTAAAAAATGATCATTTGAACTATAATGTATTGAATGTCTGTTTATACGTTATAGTTGTAGGGCAGGTCTGGGCAAAACACCCTCTGTGGGCTGGATCCGGCCCACAGATGCAATGGGGAGTCTCAGGCAGACTCCCCTGTTTGCCCTGCCCCCACATGCCACTCAGAAAAGCGGCTGCTGGACGTTTGTGTTCCACAAATTGCGAGTCAGGAGGGGAAGGGGGGAGTGGTGCTCCATGGCTGCTCCCGCCCCCCAGAATAATCCCATTGGCTGTTTTTTGGCCAATGGAAGCTGCCCATTTGAAAAACAGCTAGCTTGGGAAGCACCAAACCCTCCTCTCCTCAGACTCTTATTCACAGAGCACATGGCTGTGCAGACTGTGTGGGGGTGGGGCAGGCTGCTGTGTGAGAAATGAACTTGGCTGCTGGCTGGGAGTCTCACAAGTAAGTCTCCCAGTAAGAGCTTATCTCTAGCACCCCAGCTCCTCCCTCCCCTCCAGCCCTCTGCCCCCCCCCCACACCTACTCCCCTATTCCACAGAAGCCAAACCCTCTTCCCCTGTCCTGAGCACATACCCCCTCACAGACCCTGAACCTCAATCCTCTGCCCTAGATCATAGAACCATAGTGCTGAAAGAGACCTTAGAAGGCCATCAAGTCCAGCCTCCTGCTCTAGGCAAGACCAATCCCAACTAAAGCAACCCAGCCAGGGCTTTGTCAAGCCAAGACTTAAACACCTCGGCTGTGTCTAGACTGGCCAGTTTTTCCGGAAAATCAGCCGCTTGTCTGGAAAAACTTGCCAGCTGTCTACACTGGCCGCTTGTATTTCCGCAAAAGCACTGATGATCTCATGTAAGATTGTCAGTGTTCTTGTGGAAATACTATGCTGCTCCCGTTGGGGCAAAAGTCCTTTTGTGCAAAACTTTTGCGCAAAAGGGCCAGTGTAGACAGCTCAGATTTGTTTTCCGCAAAAAAGCCCCGATCGCGAAAATGGCGATCGGGGCTTTTTTGAGGAAAAGCGCGTCTAGATTGGCATGGACGCTTTTCTGTAAAAAGTGCTTTTGCGGAAAAGCGTCCGTGCCAATCTAGACGCTCTTTTCTGAAAATGCTTTTAACTGAAAACTTTTCCGTTAAAAGCATTTCCAGAAAATCATGCCAGTCTAGACGTAGCCCTCTAGGGATGGAGATTCCACTACTTCCCTAGGTAAACCATTCCAGTGCTTCACCACTCTCCTAGTGAAATAGGTTCTACTGCAGATGTAGACAACCTAGGTTAGTGAGTGAGCCACAGGAGTGGTCCTCCATCATCTCAGTGGGCTGCAACGTTGTCATAATCAAGATGGCCTCCTGGAATAGGGTAGTTTTGCTAACTGCGCTTGCCTGCTTAGTTCAGGATGTGCCAGTGGAACAGTAGCAGCACTTTTATTGGATGCAGAGAGAGCGTGCGGCTCTCACAGTCAATGTTGTATGCAATCAGCATGCACCTCACTTTACGTGCCATTGCTTTACCTGCCTATCACTTAGTAATATCAGTAGGAAAAAGAACGATGCGGACAGAAATCAGCAGCATCTGGCAACCCTACTGGTTGGCAACAGTAAACAAAATGTCTCATGGGCCACACATAGAACCCTGATAGGTTGCATGTGGCCCTCAGGCCTATGGTTGCCCACCACTGTTCTACTGCATCAGGCAGCATCCTCCCTAGTCTAGGACACCAATGCTTACTTCCAGGTAGTTATCGTAGCTGGCAAGCCAGCAAACCTTCCCTATAGGCAAGAATATAGCTAGCTTGAATCCTGCCTCTTGCAGGACTCCCTTGATGTGCTGGCTGGCTTTGTCTCTGCTTCATCACAGGGGTTTAAGTGATTGGTTATAGTCAGGGGAATTTCACCCTAAATCAGTGTGAAAATTAAAAGTTCCTACACAATAATCTCTCATGAGCTTATTTAACAATTTAATGTGTTGGTGTCACATGAGGTATCTTAATTAAAAATTAAAATAGGAAAATAAAAAACTAATGCCTGTTCAGTGAACACAAGTAAGCTCTGCCTCTAGGTCTGTTCTTTTCTCCGAGGCTTGTCCATTTTAGTCTGATTTTTTGCTTGTTCTTTTGGTTATTCTTGGGTGCATATTAGAAGACATATGATTTGCCTACAGAAAAAAAATATTTTGATGGTTTTAAAGTATGTAAATTACTTATTGAAAGTGTAATTTGAGCCTTTTCACAGTGATTTCTGGGAAGAAACAGCAGTAGAATAATGAAAGAAAATATTCCAATGCAGAGAAATGTTTCTTTATTCGATCTAAAAGGAAATAAAAAATCAAAAGACTTGAGATAGCCCAAAGGATTTCACTCTCCACCACATTACAATACATTTATAGCAGCATAATTTTAGATGTGGTGTTCAGCTTCACAAATGAGTTATTTTAGCATGTCCATATAATAGAAGTATTAAAAAGGAAAACAATGAGATGTCACTCAAAATGCCAATGAGAACACTGAAATAAATTACTGATAAATTTTCCTTTCAACCTTTATGTATCATGAGCCATTTATTTTAAATTTTATGGAGACTTACAATGAGAATAATAGAATATCCCACAGTCAGGTATGAGCCACTGATACAATATAAATAAAGTACCACTTGAGGTGAAATGTAAGTTAAGGAATAGCAGGACTGGAGAGGGGCAGGGGAGAAGAGGGGCCGGGGAGAACAGGGGCTGCTTGTCCCTCCCCACTCTTTTGAGAGGTTCCTCCAAACTGAGAGGTATTATGAACTGGCACATGGCACCAGGAGCGGCCCAGGGCTGCAACGTTGTCATAATCAAGATGGCCTCCTGGGCCCTAGGCGAAATGCGAGATCGGCATGCGATCGGTGCCCCCGCCTCCAAACCCCTCAACGCTGTTTAACTTTGGCGCCCTAGGCGACCGCCTAGTTCACCTCTATGGACGGGCCACCACGGCATAGCACCACAACCCCATTCAGGTCTGGCCCGCAGCCCCTCTCTCATGATGGAGGAGTGGCAGGATCAAACCTGAGTGCCCCTCTGACCAATAAGTTAGATGGCAATGCATGGGTCAGGGAGCCAAGCCCAGCCCCATGGGACAGGAGTTCCTGCTAGGGTATATGTGAGGAGTGGATTCGCTCTACCAAACCCTGTCCCCACCAAGGCCTCTGCTCTGTGGTATTTTTTTTGAAAGCGTGGGGGTTCTCAGTGTCAGATTTTACCCCAGTCTCATAATTCACAGGTGGCATAGGGAAGCATAAGATGAGTCAATGAGTAGAACACCTTAATGAATAAATTACATTGGTATTTTGTCCTCAGAAAATGAAGGATTTTTATTCTGAACTTTTATTGTGTTTAAGAATGATTAAAGGTCTAGAGAACATGACCTGTGAAGGAAGGCTGAAAGAATTGGGTTTGTTTAGTTTAGAAAAGACAAGACTGAGGGGGAACATGATCGCCATTTTCAGATATCTAAAAGGTGTCATAAAGAGGAGGGAGAAAACTTGTTCATCTTGGCCTTTGATGATAGAACAAGAAGCAATGGGATTAAACTGCAGCAAGGGAGGCTTAGGTTGGACATTAGGAAAAAGCAGCTCTGCCCCGGGCTTCCTGGAATCAGCCGCTGATCTGTTTCAGCAGCGGCTGAATCGGGGACCCCTGGGGCAGAGTAGCTGGGGTCCTGCTGGGTTGGTCCCGCAGCGCCATACTTTGGCGCTGCGGGACCAACCCGGCAGCACTCCAGCTGCTCTGCCCCAGGCGTCCCCAAGAGCAGCTGGGGTGCTGCCAGGTTGGTCCCGCAGCCCTGAGGGCAGCGCTACGAGATCAACCAGGCAGCACCCCAGCTGCTCTGCTCCCGGCTTCCCCGATTCAGCTGCTGGTCAGTTTCAGCAGCATCTGAATGGGGGAAGCCTGTCCGGCCACCCCAGCACTTCCGGGTTCTTGATGGTGCCAGACCATCAGGAGTCCCGGAGCATTGGATGCTGGACTAATGGAGTTTTACTGTATTAAAGACCAGGGAAGAGGTCAGAGGAAAGGATAAGTGTTGGTGTGGAAAGCAGCAAACCACTATATCTACCTTCCCTATCTATAAGCTGCCCCATGTTCAGGAAAAGCTAAGCAGCTAGTTCTTGAAAGTCATTCACTTTCTCTCCTTGGGATAACCCATCATATAGCTGATTTATGGAGCAGCTCCTGGGGGCAGGGAGAAGGGGGAACCGTGCCCTGCCTCTCCACCAGGTCCCAGGCCTCGTCCCTAAAGAGCAAGGGCCTGTTTGCTCTTACTCTGCTGACGGGGCATTTCCCCGAAACTCGTCAGCCCACAGGCACCAATACCACCCTGCCTTGGGCTGCTTCCTGTCCCCCCCTGTGTTCCTCCTGGGGGACCTATCGCCTCTGTCCGTTATCCAAGTTCTTCCGCTGAGGGGCAGTTCTTAGGCGGCCCCTGCTGGTTTCCTCCGTCTCCAGGAGGGGACCACTTCCTGCTTCCCCGGTGTCTCCTTGCCCTGCAGTTGCCACCTCCCTTGGCAGTGGTTGGGGCTCGTCTGAATGTGGCTGCTGCTGGCCACAGCCTCATGGCGCCTGGCCCCAATGACATCATGGCATCCGACTGTGCCCCGCCCCCTCGCGCTGGAGCCACACGCAGCAGCCCGGCTTCAGCTGCCGCTGCGCCTTCCTCCCCCCCCCCCGCCAGGACCATGGCTGGAGACTCACCGGCCTCAGTGTGGGCTTCTGCGAGCCCATCACACATATGCATGTGCATGTTTGCTTTGGTATGTCATTTTCAGTGTCAAGTCAATACACACAAGGAATTTCAATACTGGAAGGAAATGACAGAACAGAAATAAACAATCACTGATAAATTAGCTTCCTTACATTACTTCAGGGAAAGTTACACTTGCGCTAAGGATGCAAGGTTCCATGCTAGAATAGGAACAGTAGGAAAACTTGATAAGGGAAGATCTTGGCCTGGATTTTTAAAAGTATTTATTCATGTCTGAGCTCAGCATTGCAATGCCTAACTGCATAAAGCTCATTTCCAATGACATTTAGGTTTCTAAATCAATTACACATTGTAATGCCAGGTACATCAACACCAAATTACCTTTAAAAAAATCAAATTTTCCCTCTAATATTTTCCGTCCTTGTGCAGATATTTCCATCTGTGTGTGGAATAAATTTTATATGCATTGAGTCATGTGTGAATGTGCACCGCAGTAGAAACAGAAATCCTGGCTATGGGTATTCTGCTGATCAGATAGGCTACATTTGAATCTCTCCTTAGTGGGTGCACAAGTACACGGCTTACAGGGGCCACTGCTTATTTGCAGAAAAATCTAGATAAACTGCTTGGTAAATGGGTAAAATTATGAATGTTAAGCTAAGATAAAACTTCCAGAAAAGGTGATGGATTTGCTGTTGCTGTTCAAAGAATGCATGAACATTAAACATACAAAAGACTAATAGTTACCCATGAACCTCAACTCTACCCCAGGTGTGCCACTAACTAGGTACAATACCAGAAGAGAAAGTGTCTGATTGCAAGAAGTTCAGAGTACAGGTTGTACCTCCCTAAACTCTCCCAGCATATGCTGGACCACAGAGCCTAGGGATAGGGAGGCCTGGTAGCAAGGCCAGGAGCGTGGAAGGGAGTCCCATTGCAAGGGGGTCTGGTGGTGCAGCAGGGAGCTCCGGCCCCAGCCCCAGCACCTGCAGCAGTGGGTCCAGCTGTGCAGCTGGGAGCTCTTCAGCCCCCAGCAGCAGGGGTCCGGTGGCACAGGTGGGAGCTCCAGCCCCAGCTGCCAAGAAGCTCCAGCCCCAATCACCCAGCGGGGAGTGCTGGCCCTTATGGTTCTGAGGGGAGCTCCAGTTTCAGGGAGCCCCGGCTAGTTTGGCAGTAGGGGTGCTGGTGCCAGAGCCCAGCAGCAACAGGTCCAGGGCTGGTGCCCGAGTCTGGAAGCAGTGGAGTGAGGCACAAGCTGGAAACAGCCAGCAGTAGGGAGGGGTGGGGAGCTGGTAGGCCAATGACAGGGGTCCTCCCCTGGTTTGGCAAATCCCTTCATTTGGGACTAGTCAGGTCCTGAGGGTGCTGGACCAGGGAGCTCCAACCTATGCTTACAGATCCCTGCTTCTACATTTGGAATGAATCTTCATCATTTTAGAAAATCAGGTTCTACTGCATTAATAGTTTTGTGATCACTAGAGAGATAAATTTGAGTAATGGATTAAAAAGTCCAGTTTCTGGTTGTCAAGATTTATGGATTTGTTTACTTTCTAGACTGTTTGTATTCTTATTAGTGGTAGTGTTTTGCTTCATAAAGTGGAAACAACTTAAAATTTCAAAGCTTTCTAAAGCCTATGGCTGTAGAGAAAGAGATAACTTCCTTTTATTTTAGGGTTTTTTCTCCCCCAGAGGTAATTAGAAGATTCTTTCAATTTTAACTCCACATACCAATGCTATCTGCCTGAGAATATACATTATACATATTAGTATATGTTTACATATATGTACTAGTATTGGACTGGGATAATACACGTTGCACACATTCTATACATATATGAGAATATATGCAAATACATGAAAGAACTAGTAGCATTTATACACAATATAAATATGATTCAGGCCTTTGGCATTAGTTGTGTGATTGATATATGCTGTGTGCATCCATGCGGGTGTAGATGCACCTCTATCATGCACACAGAGATGGTCTATGTGGGAATATTTGAGTGTCCAGGTATCTTGCATGTGTTTGTATATGCTGTATTTGGAACTGTGTGTTGTGAAAGGCTTTTGCTGTGTGTTGGGGTTCTGTATTGCTTTGTTCTGTGGTGTCTTTGTTAGGAGGACACACAGAAGTGTCCTGCTGTGTATGTTAAACATATTGTAGGGAGGTGTGGTGTTGTCTGGTGGTGTATACTTACTATACACTGGGAATGGCTGCATCTATAATATGTTTTGAAGAGTGTGGTTTTTTGTGGGTTTTGTTTAAAATAAACTCACACTTCATGATTACTTACAGATACCAAATTTTGCATAAATAATCCTGCTACTTAAATTAGCTGAATGAACTACTTTTTACACTGGAATATGCTGGGTGAAAGGTTTAAATAATTATTTTTGTTTTCATTGGAAAAAAGTCATGACTATTATAATTTGAGTTCATAAAAATATTTGCTAACAAAATTAAAATCGAGTCACCTATTAAACTGTCATTTTAGTGCAAAGAAAATTTTTACTGTTATAAATCACAAAATACTTCAAATTAGTTATGGAAAGAGAAATGGAAGCTTTATGTGTTTCTGATTCAAATTTACTATGTATGGTAATTATTCAATAAAATGAATAATGTTTGAAGTTGAAATACTACAAATTTAAAACTGTTCTTTTACTTCTCTTTTGTAAGCACATTAATAAAAATTTCAATTACATATATTTAATTTCTTGAAGTTTCCTATGAGTATAATCTGTGCAAAATGACTTTGCCAGGTCAATGACAGGCCTTGCTAGTTCTACATACATGTTGCATGTGTGATGGCACTGTGTATGTTCTAGTTCTAAGAGGTAATAGGGCCCATCTCCACTATATATTTGTTTGGTATGTGTTCTAGTGAGGTTGGGGTGATATTTTGTGAGAGGCAGCAGGTACTGGCTTCAGTCTGTTTGCTGTAGTAGCAAAGGTAGTGTGTGCAGTAAAGTGTGTATACATACTTTAGTGCAGGAGCGGGGAACCTTTTTTGAATCGGGGCTGCAGACCAACAAAAAAATCACTTGGGGGCTGCACACAAGTGGGAAGCAAAAAAACCCACCCTTACTGAGGTGGCCTCTGACTGAGAAGGAGAAAAACAGAAGGAGAAAGATTCTCCACATTCCCCTCGCACTCCAGAGCCTTGGGGGGCCCAGGCTAGTAGATTTTATGTGGTCCAGCTCTGTGGGGAGGAGATGGTGTGTGTGTGGGGGGGAGGGGAGGGTGGAGCACTAGCATGGGGGAGAGCCCTAAGCCTCAGGGGCCAGATCCAGGCAAGTTGAGGGTCGCATATGGCCCCTTGGCCTTAGGTTCCCCAACCCTGCTTTAGTGGAAATGGGTGTTCTGTGTGATGAAAGGCAGCAAGTACTGAATGTACTTTGTGCATATGTATGCAGTGTGAGTGTGTGTCTTGATTGTGGTAGTGAGGGTGTATAATGTATGTGTGTGTGGTTAGAAGCATCTGGTTCCATCTACAACCTGTGTATGTGCTTGTTATAATGGTTGAGGGTTACTGGTGTGGATTTGTGGTTGGTGGTCATGGTACTGTGGTTATTGTTTAGGGCAGGGGTGCAGAACCTCAGGCCCAGGGACTGGATGTGGCACCCAGCTTCCCTGGATCTAGGCCCCGTGGCTCAGGAGCCCCTGCAGCATTGTGGAGCCCGCACTGGTGCTCCAGCTCTTCCGCTGTCCCACTGCAGGGCTGGAGCACGCAAAATCTACTAGGCCGCTCCTAGGCTCTGGTGTGTGAGGGCAATGTGGGGAGTCTCTCTCCTTTCTCCTTAGTTAGGGGCCATGGTTTTGATTTTAGGGTTTTTTTTCTTCTCACTTGTGTGCAGCTGCTGACTGATTTATCTGTGGATCAGTGGCCCCCGACCCAAAAAAGGTTCCCCACCCCTGGTTTAGGGGGTACATTGTCAATTTTACTCTGTTTGTTTGCCATGGGAAGATAGTAGATAATTATAAGTGTGTGGTGAAAGGTAGCAAATGCTGGCAGCACTGTCTTTTGTGTGCATATGTGTTGTGGTTGTGGGTGTGAGTTCAAGAAGTTTGTGATATGCAGTACCAGTTGTACTCTCTGTATTCATGTGTGTGTTGTGTTGGTACTGTGGTGTTGTGTGGTTGTACACTGTGTATGTTGTGCATTGTACTGGTAGGCAGCTGTGTGCCTAATGAATGCAGGTTGGTGACAGGGGTTTGTGGTATTTAGTAGTGTAGATGCGTGGTGCCAACTGCACACTTTGTATACCTTTACTGTGGTGGTGTGTCTGTGTGGTGCCAGCTGTATTTTCTATTGTGTAATTGTGGGGGAGGGAGTTTTGAGTGAGTTATAGGGGTGTGTATGTATGTGTTAGGGAATGTGGTTTCAGTTGCACTCTGTATGCTGTAGTGGGGGATACTGTTGATGCTGTATATTGTGCAGTAGGGCTGTGGGTTTCATTTCACCAGCTCTGTATGTAGTGTAGTGGCAGAGGGGATTGGTGTATCTTCTAGGGGAGGGAGTTGTAAGTGTTGCATAATGGGATGTGTGGTACTAACTGCATTATGTACGCAGTGGAGGAGAATGCTGTACGTGTGTGTTGTAGTGGGTGAGATAACTGGGTGTTTGTTGTGCATGGGGTGTATGATGCCAGTAAAAGCACTGTGTGTTGTGGTAGGTAAGGAGCCAGTGTATGAGGAGATAGGATTGTGTTAGTGGTGGTGAAGAGCTCTCTAATGTGGAGAGGATTGCATGTGTGTGAGGGGTGTGCAATGAGGAAGGGAGTTATATATAGGGGGAAGGGCTGTGAAGGGGGGTAGGGGAGGTCTATGTGTGTAGGGAATGGCTATGGGGGTTTGATAGGTGGAGAGGCTGTACTGTGGGGAGAAAGGCTGTGTATGTGTGGGGAGTGCTATATATAGGGGAGGGCTATGCAGTGGGAAACTGTAGGGGGTGCTATGTGGTGGGTATATGGGGAAAGGGCTGTTCAGGAGGAATTGTGTGGGGTGGGAAGGATTGTGCAGTGTTGCGTGCGGTGTGGGGGAGGGCTGTGTATTTGGAAGGGGGCAATGTGTGAGGTGGTAGGCCTCTGGAGGGTGTGTGTGTGTGTGTGTGTGTGTGTGTGTGTGTGTGTGTGTGTGTGTGTGTGTGTGTGTGTGTGTGTGTGTGTGTGTGTGTGTGTGTGTGTGTGTGTGTGTAAAAGACCTGTGCAGTATAGTTGTGGGGACAGGATGTGTATTAGAGATTTGGAATGTGGGGAAAGGATTGCATGGTGGAGCGTGTGGGGTGGGCTGTGTATTTGGAGGGGGAATTGTGTGGGAGTAAGGGCTAAGGCTAAGCAGTGAGGATGCATGGGAGGAAAGTGCTGTGCCATGTGGGAGAAAGGCTGTGCTATGGGTAACTGTAGTGTGCAGGAAGGGTTTTCAGAGTGGGGGTATTCTATGAGGGAAAGAGGTTGTGTAGGTGTGGGAAAAGGCTGTGCAAAGGGGAGAAGTGGGCTGTGTATGAGGGGGATGGGGTGAACAGTGCTGTGCTGTGACTTCGGGGTAGGGGACTGTGTGTGTGTGTGTGTAAGGGCTATGCAGTGGGGGGCTGTGGTGGGTCTGTATGTGGGAGAAAGGCTGGCAGTACAGCACAGAGCTATGGTGTAGGGGAAGGGGTCTGTGTGGGTCAAGGGCTGTGCAGCACTACGCTGTGGCATGGGGGAAAAGGGATGGGTGTACGGAGAGAGATGTGCAGTGGGAAACTGCAGTCGGGCTGTGTATGAGGGAGGGAGCAGTATGTGGGGAAGGGCTACATGCATGGTGGGTTGGGTGTGTGTGGGATGGGCTGTATAGTGCTGCACTGTGGCTTGGGGATAGGAGGCTGTGTGTGTGTGTGTGGAGGGGGCTGTGCACTGGGGAGCTGTGCATGAGGAGGGGCAGCGCTTTAGTGGGTTGTGTGGGGGGAGGCCACATTGGTGAGGGGCTGTTCTGTGCAGTGGGGAACTGTGGTGGGGATGTGTGTGTGGGAAAGGGCTGTGAAGTGCAGAACTGTGGTGTGAGGAGAGCTGTGCAGTGGGGGCTGTGGTGGAGCTGTGTGAGGGAAAGGGTTGTGTGTGTATGAGGGCTGTGCAGTGGAGAGCTGTATATGAGACTGGGACAGTATATCAGGAAGGACTGCTGGGGGGCTGTGTGGAGGAGGGGGCAGGCTGTGGAGTGGGGACCTGAGGTAGAGCTGTGTGTGGGGAGGGCTATGGAGTAGGAAGCTTTTTATGAGGTAGGGGCAATGTGTGGGGAACGGCCACAGGGAGACTGTGTAGGGAAGGGCCACACTGGTGGGGAGCTGTGTATGAAGGAGGGGGCTGTGTGTGTGGGAAAGACTGCACTGGTGGGGGGCTGAGCTGTGAGTGAGGGAAGGGCCGCAATGGTGGGGAGCGAGGCTGTGAGTGGGGAGTGGTGGGGGGGCTGTGTGTGACCGAGGGAGCTGTGTGTGGGGGAAGGGCCATACTGGTGGGGGGGGGGCTGGGCTGTGAGTGGGGAGCGGGGGGGGCTGTGTGTGAGGGAGGGGTTGTGTGGGGGAAGGGACACACTGATGGGGGGGCTGGGCTGTGAGTGGGGAGCGGGGGGGAGCTGTGTGTGAGGGAGGGGTGTGTGTGGGGGAAGGGACACACTGATGGGGGCTGGGCTGTGGCTGGGGGGCTGTGTGAGGGAGGGGGCTATGTGTGGGGGAAGGGCCACATGGGGGGGCTGGGCTGTGAGTGAGGAGCGGGGGGGGCTGTGTGTGTGGGGGGGAAGGGCCACATGGGGGGGCTGGGCTGTGAGTGAGGAGCGGGGGGGGGGCTGTGTGTGTGGGGGGGAAGGGCCACATGGGGGGGCTGGGCTGTGAGTGAGGAGCGGGGGGGGGGCTGTGTGTGTGGGGGGGAAGGGCCACATGGGGGGGCTGGGCTGTGAGTGAGGAGCGGGGGGGGGCTGTGTGTGTGGGGGGGAAGGGCCACATGGGGGGGGCTGGGCTGTGAGTGAGCGGGGGGGCTGTGTGTGTGGGGGGGAAGGGCCACATGGGGGGGCTGGGCTGTGAGTGAGGAGCGGGGGGGGGCTGTGTGTGTGGGGGGGAAGGGCCACACGGGGGGGGGGGGCTGGGCTGTGGCTGGGCAGCGCCGAGCTGTGGTGCGGGGCCGGCCTGTCACGGCGGGCGAGGAGACAGGAGGGAGTCGGACCGGCCGAGCGGCGCTCCCCGCCCGGCCCGCGTCGCCCCGCCCGCCCGCCAGCCCGCGGGCGGAGCTGGCGGGCCGGGATCCTCCTCCCGCTCCCGACGCTCAGCTCCCACGTCAGGGCCAGGAGGCAGCGCCCAGCCCGGCAGTTGCCAGAGGCGCGGCGGCGGCCGGACGGGGCGGACGGCGGCTGGCGGCTCAGCCCGGCTCCCGGCGGGAGCGGCGAGGGGGCGCCATGGCCGACGTGTTCCCGGGCCCCGAGCCCGGCGCGGCCCCGGACGCGGTGCAGCGCTTCGCCCGCAAGGGAGCCCTGCGCCAGAAGAACGTGCACGAGGTGAAGGAGCATAAATTCATCGCGCGCTTCTTCAAGCAGCCCACGTTCTGCAGCCACTGCACCGACTTCATCTGGTGAGAGACCTGCCCCCCCCCGCGAGCCCTCCTCCGGCAGCCGCTGCGCTCGCCTCATCTGGGGAGAGACCCGTCCCCGCTGCTGCCCCACTCGGCTCCCCAACGGCCTCTTCCCCGCCCCCAGCCAACCCTCCTCTGCGCCGACTTTTGCTACTTCCCTGTGCTGCTCCCCCACCTGCCCCTCTACCACCCCCTCCGGCTTTCACCGCTCAGCCTCTGCACCAACTTTATCTGGCGAGAGCCTGCCCCTGCTGCTCTCCTGTACCGCTTCCCAACTGCCCCCTGCCACTTCCTGCTCCCCCTCTATGACTCCCACATTGCTCCCCTACTGCCGTGTTGCACCCCCCCTTTACTGCCTTGCACTACCCCCATACTGCTCTGATACCATTCCCTACTGCTTGCACCGCACCCCAGTCAGTCCCCCGCCTCCTGCAACCACTGCACCAACTTCAGCTGGTGACAGAGCTTTCCTTGCTGTACCTCGGCACTGCACCTGCCATACAACCCCTCTACTGCTCCTGTACTGTCTCTGCCTTACTATCCTTGCTATATCCCCCAGTAACTGCTCCTATACCACTCCATACTGTCGGTGCTATGTTGCCCACTGCTGCTTCTCTACTGCTTTGTACCACTCCTGTACTGCTCCCATAGTACCCCCGCTATATGCTCTGTACTCCTCCCATATTACCCCTATCTCCTCCCATACCATTCCCATACTGCCTCTGCTGTATCACCCTGCTGCTTACACTGTCCCCCAGCTAACCCCTCTCTTGGACCCACTTCACCATCTTCATCGGGTCAGAGACCTTGCCAGTACTATACCCCCCCATAATGCTTCCATGCTGCTCCTATATAATCCCATATGACACCCTACTGATTCTACCTACCTACCTACCAGCTCCCCTGTTGCATGCAGCCACTGCACTGATTTCATCTGATGAAGGAGCCTCCCTGCTGTACCACTCTCATGCCTCTCCCTTGCTGCCTCATACTGCTCTTTCCAACACGCCAGCCAGCCCCACTCCTGCAGCCACTGCATCCACTTCATCTAGTGAGATACTGTACCTTGCTCCTGAACTGTCCCAACACCACCCCTGTACTGCTTCCAAATTCCCTATATATCACCCCTAAACTGTTCCCTGTTCCCCCAGCCAACTCCCCTCTTGCAGCCACTGCACTGACTTCATCTGGTGAGAGACTCCCTGCCCCATTCTTGTACTCTCTTGTACTCCATACTGTTCCTTGCTACCGTCACCACTCTCGTCCCCCAGTCTACACTCCTCCTGAAAACACTGCATGTACTTATCTGCCGACACACCCCGGTACTGCTCCCTGCTGCTTCCACTTGCCAACCTCCCTCCTGTCCTCATTGCACTCACTTAATCTGGTGAGACCCCACCTACTCTGCTCTTCTACTGCCCTTATACTACCCCTATATCTTTCCTGCTGCCTTTACCATCCCTGCCGCCCCAGCAAGTATTCCTCCTGCAGCTACTGCACCTACTTTCTTTAATGAGAGACCCCATATCTGCTCCTGTACTGCCCCTATATCACCTCTGTACTGCTTCTTGCTGCTTACTATGACCCTAAACTGCCCCTGGTTTCTATACTGTGGCGGCAGGCAAATTCTGACTCTCAAGCCAGATCCAGTTTGTCAGAGTTAGCCCCTGGAGGGTTGGCCCTGCTGTATTTACCTGCGCCTCCAGTTGGCTGTGTATTGCTGATTTCGGCCAATGGGAGAGGTGGGAAGTGGTGTCTCAGTCTGTGCCGTTTCCCGCAACACTCATTGGCCGGGAATAGCGATCCGTGGCCAATGGTAGTTGTAATCTCCCGTGCCTGTGGAGGCATGAGAAAATACAGCAGTGGTGGCCTGCCAGGGGTCAACCCTGGAGAACCATCACTTTCATGCCCACCCCTGTTATACTGCCTCATCCTTTCAGCCAGCCCCCTTCCTGCAGGCATTAGTGTCATCATCTAGTGAGAGACCCTGCTATATTGCCCCTATGCCATTCCCTCCTGCAGCCATTGCACTGACTTTTGGTGAGGGACAGCTTCCCTATGGACCACACTTCCTGCATTACCCTCCCTCCCCTCAGACACTGTCCTGTTAGCCAGCCCACTTCCTACAGCCGCTGCACTGACTTCATCTGATGGGACCCGCCTTCCTCTCCCGCTACCATAACTGTAACATCTGTCTTTCCCCCCTGATTTGGGATGCCCCATGAGCTACCCACATCAGCCAGTGCACTTTATGCTGCTGCTGCACTTTATTTAATTTGGTGAGAGACTCTACTATGCTATTTGTACCTTGCCCTGTTACCACACCTTTTCTAGGGAGGAATTCCTCCATGCCATGCGCCTTTCCCCATATCTGATCACTTAGTGCCGCCCCACTGCACTCATTTAGTTTGTGACCTTCCCCCCACCCCCCATGTTGCCTCCAACCCAACAGACCTATGTATTCACCCCTGTTGCTCAGAACACCTTCTGTAGCTAGTACACTAACTTAATTTGCCAACTTCCTCCCAGTAGCTCACCTATGCGAACACACTTTGTCCGCTTCCTGCAGCCACTGGTGACCCTAACGGTGGACTCCCCTAGCTTGAACTCTGGGGGGAAAATTCTACATCACCTCTCATACGCTTTAATCTGTAGCATAATGTACATGCACCCTTGTTTTGCAACCATTGCACTTCATTTAGTGAGCCTCTTGGGGACCTAGGCTCTTTGGGAGCCCCTGGGAAATGACCTGGAGTCTCTAGGGCAAGAAATTCCCTGGAGTCCTCAGGTATGCACCCACCCTTTTGTCTGCAGCCACAGGATCAATTTAATCCTGGGGATTACTGCTTGGACTATCCTCTGTCTCTGAAACATCTATTTCCTTATCATGATACACCCCATCTCCTCCAGACAACCGTATGTGCTTATGCTTCCTCCACCAATCCAAGTTGTGCTGTCGCTTCACTGATTTCATTTGCTGAGTCTCCCAGATGTGCTTACTTGATCCTCATTGGCATAGGTACATCTAATCTCTTACTACTCAGATTCTGCAGTCACTGATTTAATCTGGTAAAGGCCCTCCCCACTTTCTAGAGTTTGTACCATTCTCCAGTGACTCAGAAAAACTTTTGCTGCCTTTTCATTATTTTTGTGATAGTTGATGTTCTTGTGTTCCCTGTTGCTGCCTGTGGAGGGCAGGGATACTAGAAAATACATTGCGTACAGTGATTACCAAGGATATGCTGTTGAGAGAAAGGGAAGAATATAATCACATTAGAAATCTGCTTTGGCTTTTAAAGCTGCTTTTAAAGCTTGACCTGAACCCAGCCTGGGCATGGCTGCTCCAAACCTGAGCCGAATATGTTGAGTTCTCTTTAGGTACAACCTGGACCCAACACTTCCCTCAAAACTGGTATCAGGGTTGCCTTCACCATGTCCCTGGGCTTGTTTGGGTAGTGGTTTCATGCTTTTCATGTCTGTGAATCATCTCTGGCTGCCTCCTGCCAATAGGGTCAGTACAGTGGCAGGTGTGTGCCCTGCCACTGCTGCCTTGCTGCGCTGTGAGCGAGATGCATGGTGACTCATGAGTGCGCTCTGTCGCATACACAGCATAGTGAGGTGGTGGTGATGGGCAGGAGAGAGGCATGCAGCTGCTGCAGCACTGATCATTCCTCCTGCCTGTGAGGTTAGAGGCTACTTGACTAGACCTGAATCTGAAAGAGCTGGGTGGTTTTTTTTTTTTTTTTTTTAGACTCAATCTGACACTTGTGCTAGAGTCCCATTACGCTTGTAGCAGTTTGCAAAGCTCTTTAACAAACTGTTCAAGATCCAGGAACAAAAACTGAATTGTTGGTCCCTAACGTGTTCTCATCCAAGAGGCATACCCAGCTCACTCATAAGGTTGGCCAGACAGAGGAGTTGGAATGTGTGCTTGCATGTGGTTGGCTTAGCTGCATCCTATACCCTCCGCTCAACAAGGCAGATATGAGTAGATGTGCAAACTGATTTATCAGATCCTGAGTTGGGTGAGGCAGTGGGAATGGGTGGAGCACTTGGCTCACTTGTAAATTATATGTATTTATGTGCTTCCTTCTTTTAATATTGCATCCTACGACTTGTGTGGAGAGAGGAAAGACTTAAGGGCTTGATCTTCACATTTGTGGAGCACCCACTTTTTCCCACTATCAGTAAGAGCAGTGGGTGGTGATGAGACAACTGCTGAAAGTAAGGCCTGTTGTTCATTGGGGCTCAGCAGTGTGAGAAGATTTTAAGGGGAATGCAGCAACTGACTGAATGTACACTGTGTTTGTCTGGCTCCTTCAGCTTGCATGTTTGTGACTGAGCGGCATGGCCCTTGGCGTAAAGTTCATTCTCAATTTCTCTTTTTATAGTGCATGTTGTAGCTTGGATGCTATGGAAGAGAGAGACTGATTCTATTAGTGCAAACAGTAAAGCAAGTGAGGGGAACATGCAACAAAATTGGAATTCTAAGGGGCGAGGAGTGAGTTAAATGGACATAGGCAGACTGTAGATGGATGTAAAAGGGAAAAATAAAATCTGGCTTCTCACACACTATCACAGTTTGAGGGAAATTGTAAGACCCTTTTTTGTAAAAGTGCAAGAATTTAAAATGTGCTCCACAATAAATCTAAGAAGAATGAGACTTGGCAGGTATGAAAGAATGCTGCAGGGTTATTGTCAGCATGTATTGGTACAGATAAATAATGCAGTGTTAAAAAACAATACTGTCATGATAAAAGGCACCTGATTACAGGATGTATTTGAAAGTGAAAGGATATCCTGTTGTTGACAGGTGGTAAGAGTAGCGTACGCTCTGATCTTTCCTTGCTAGTAAGTCTAGGAAGCTCTTAAATGTTCTTCAAAGACAGCATGCAGCAATTTCAGTACATTATTTTTCATGATTGTTTTAAAGTAAGATGAAATACTGGGTGCTTTTGCACCAAAAACATGGCAAGTACAGCGTTTTCAGAGGTAATTAAATGGATGTTTAACAATTGCATTCCCGTAACAATTTCCAGTAAAAATAAAGAATGTGACTATTACTAAACTTTAGAAAGTGTGAATAAAGAACATGTAATATTTCAGTGGGATTAAGTTCCTCTGCAAATTTGTCTGGGGTTTTGCTATTGCTTTTCAAAATGAAATTTGATTATCTTAATATCAAACAAAATCAGTACAAACCATGAAGAAACGATGCATTTTCAGTTTGGCTGTTCAGAGAACACTGTTGTGTTGAAATCTAATCACCTAACAAAATAAGAAACAACCTAAAAAGTAGTTTCAGGTTCTGTGATCAGCCTTAGTTTTGTCTGTTTCAGTGGTTTTAAAATTGCTTTTGTATATTTTAGAAAAACAAAATCAGATTTTCTCTCTTTGTGTTGTGGAGTGAGAGACCCACACAAACAGGGAATTAGTGAAAAGACTGTATGCAAAGTATTGTCAAATGTACTCAGAGTAAATAAGCAAATGCAGTTTCATAATTTTTCAAGGACCATGATCTTACCGTTTGTAATAACAGTACAAGAACAGTTTCAGATAAAACTGTAACTTTTTTGTAAAGTTGGATATCGCTTTTACGTCAACTTTGATTTGAAGTAAATATGAAGTACATTTTTTACTGAAGTAACATACGTTTTTTCCAACCATTTTTTCCTTAAATCACAATAAATGTTTAAATGTTGTTGTTTAATCATAAATGGTGTAACTGAATTCCCCACAGTTGTGTCTAATGGGAGGTATATTCAGTTTAAAGCTTTTTGCTGGCTGTTTGTCTTTGTAATTTGGTTTTTGTTTTTCTCTCAGTATAAACTCTTGTAGCTACTATCTCAGATAAAAGACATCCTCAAAAGAGACTGAAGAGAGAGTGTCTAAATGAGGACTCATAACATTTGTTTTTGTTGATTGGGAGAGAGCACTCAATGTCAAAATGAAAAATTAACTGGTGTTTTGAGAGAGATTTTAATAATATTAATAAAGTCTGGGTACCATCGCTAATACTATGTCCATATTTTAATCCTCATTCCAAACAATAATAACTTATTAAAATAATGTATTTTAAAAAGATTAGAAGTACAATAAATATTAAAGCCATGGCCATTATTAATTTATTTTCCTTGTTAGGTGTTTATTATTTATAAACGCCTCAAAACACCAACTTCAAACCCTTTTCCGTACATCTGTGTTCTGATATCTGCTCTCACTGTTACATATAGTTGAATCTCATCACGCATACTAAAATTCATGTTAGAATCCATGGGTTTTTTATACCCCCCCTCTAGTAGTTGGAGTATTTTTAATATTGTAAGTATATACATGGCATGGAGTGAATTATAACATTATGTAATAGTCACAGATGACACTAATTGTGGATCCAGAATTGCCTGTAAAATAAAAATAAAATAAATGGCTGCCAGAAAATCAAATTACATAGATAGAATCAATTATAATTCTCCTCTTTGAAATAGATGGGGTAATGATTTGTTTTGTATTGGGGCAAAACCTGAAATAATGTAGTTTAGTATGAGATTTTTAGTACAGAAGGTTAGTAGGAAGAAACAATAACTGCAAATATTAAGACAGTGTTTTTTTTTTCCTTTCAGGGGATTTGGGAAACAAGGATTTCAATGCCAAGGTAAGTCTCAAGTAGTTTATTCACTGGCATATAGTGTTACACTTCATTTTAAATGTAGCCTAAGATTAAAATGTACAGAAAAGTAAACAAACATACCAGGAAAAGCCATGCAAGTAATCTGTCTTCATGTGCTTTGAAAAGGTCAAGTTATTTAATTAAGGTTTTTTAAAATATAAAATTTGAAAATCAGGAAGTTACTTTTGACAGTTTACTCAAATTAAATGTTATAATCTGCATACAGTGCAGTGTCTAACTTTTTATAGAAAAAATGTTTATGCAATTTCTATCTTACAGAGAACATTTTTGTCAGGAGGTGCTGCATATGTGGGTCTGTGAGAAAATAGAATTGCCTTTTATTCTTACGGATTTTCTTTGATGTCCAAATCTGCTTTTAGTCTTCATCCATTTTACCTAAAAATTCAGATGGAGACTGATTCCACACCCTTAGCCCCTCATCACCAGCCCAAAGCCAGACCCCTTACTCCCTCACTTTCTAAATCCTTTGGCCCAAGCCTGGAGCTCCTCGTACTCCAAACTCTTGATTCCAGCGGTTTCCCAGAGCCCACATAGACTCACAGACCTCTCACCTTTCCCACATCCTAACTCCATGCACCTACAGTTTGAACCTGGATGCACCCCCAACTCTTGCCCCAATCTCGTGACAGTAAATGAAGATGGGGAGAACGAGCTACTGAAGAAGGGGTAATATAGTGAGTGGAGGTGTGGTCTCGGAGAAGGGGTGGGGTTAGGGTGTTTCATTTTCTGTAATTAAAAATTTGACAACCCTAGTTGTAAGTTGTGTTAGGATAGTTACGTTAATATTTATTTCCTGCTACGCTCTGTTACAGCCTTTATAGACTGCAACATTGTCATATTTTTCAGTATTTATTCTGTTAGCAATAGTTTTCTTAATTTACTCTATATACTGTGTTTTTACCTTTTAATGTTTTTAATATGCATCAGTATGCTATAATTTCTTATAACTTACCTGTCCTATTGATGGTACATATGTACTTGGTAGTTAGCCTTCTGGCTCTTTCCCTCATTACACTTTTTATGACTGTTTGCTAATGCTTCAAACCATATTTTTCCATTCTGAATACGGATTTTACTTACTAAGTAGAGGAATGCGCACACTGTTGTAGCAATTTCATGGCAGGGTTATTTTGATGTTAGCTGGCACTTGTAAAAACAAAACATTTCATGTAGAGGGATGATGCCTTTTTAAATATACCGATTGCTACTATTTTTGTTTCCTGTAGTGTTGCTAACGGAAGCACAAGTGACTACAGTATATTTATATCCCCCTTTCTAAAACTGTAGCCTATATTTTGTCTGTTGTCCACTGTGTAAACATGTTTTTATCACAGAATTTACATAAATAAAAAACATTGTTTTTAATCTTCCTGCTATCCCTATAATTTATTTTGCTCGTTTTAAATGATAGATCCAGTATCATATTGCCAAATCTTTAATGGAGTGATGCTCTTTATCCCATTAAAGATGTTAAAATTTGGTCTCTAGTGAAGGAATTATTTAAATGTTGAACATGGGAAATTCCCTCAACTATGTAGATACAAGTTAAGTGAGACTGTTCTTCATTTATTTTGTGAACGAATTCATTTGTTTTTCATGGTGAACTTATAAA
This sequence comes from Pelodiscus sinensis, assembly GCF_049634645.1. Lineage (NCBI taxonomy): Eukaryota > Metazoa > Chordata > Testudines > Trionychidae > Pelodiscus > Pelodiscus sinensis. The sequence continues at coordinate 22,295,847 of NC_134730.1, read as the reverse complement.
AATTCAGTTGGTAAGAAAAGCAAGTATGCTTCATAGCAAGTGTGCCTTACTATGAAATTTGCATTTTTTTTCTGGTGTACTTCACTGTTATGGGCATGCAAGTATATAATATGTTGAAATTTAAGGGCCTCACTGATTTATCTCTCACTACTGCACTTTACTGATAGAAATTGGTGGAGCATGGAGGGAAGTTTCAGGTATGTGAATAGTTGTTTGTGCTCAATGTTTTGCAAGGAAGTGGGTAAGAGCATAGGAATGAACTGGCTCTTTAGCGAGCATGTTATACTCTTAAAGATTTAAAAAAACCTTTAAACAAGATCAATACAGTAAATCAAGTTAAAAAGCTCTTCAACTTTCTCATGAGCCAGCTCTTAACCTCCCCTGTGTTGCTCCGTGACTGCCTACAGTAGAGTTTTTTGCATCTTTCTCTTAAGCAACTGATACTTGCAGTTATCTACCAATGATACTGGACTAGATGGATTGCTGTCAAGTATGGCAGTTCTTGTTCTCTGCTTAACTTCTGAGAGGGTTTCTCTTACAACAATCAAACTGGTAGGGTTAAATTCTGATTATAATTTTCTGACAATAGGTCTGTTTGGCATGAATGATATTTATCATAGGAGGTGAAGATCACAGTTCAATCTTGTCTCATATCCAAGATGTTGTCTTGGCACTGGCAACAGTGAATACAGAAATAGTAGTTGATTTTCTGCTTTAAAAGTGACTTTTTTTTTCTGGAGCCTGAAGATGTTTTCCCACGTGTTTCTTGTGCTTCCAAGCAGTATTTCTGTGCTTTGACATTATTGAAGGATACTCTGGACTGTGCATTTGGACTCTGATCTTACATGGTCAAAAGTAATAAAGAATGTGATAATTTTTAAAATTCTCCTTGTTATCGTGTTTGCTAATGTCATAAAATACATTTCTTAATCCCAAATGTTTTTGTGTGTTAATGCACTATTTATTGTGGTATTTGATCTTTCCTACTATCCTCTTTAAATGATGAACTTTGCTGTTTGCTGATACAGATTAAAGTGAAATCACATTAGTTAGAAATACCATGAGTGTCCTTGAATCTTGAATCACTGTCACTGATGACAGTTGGAGGTGGGGAGGGAGTGCTGCACTTTAGCTGTCTGACTTGAATCCTAGTTCTTTAAAAAAAAAAAAAAAAAAAAAAAAAGTTCTGCTGTGGATGGAAAACATATTGTTCATTTATTTCCCTTCTCCCTTCTTTCTTTTACCTCTTTTTTATTATTCTAAATAATAAAAGAAAAGAGTTGTTTGAGATCAGACGGCTTAATTCCTAGCAGCCTTGCAACTTTGAAGTGCAGAATTAATGGGGAACTTTAGGTTAGGACATGGCGTTAACTGAAGTGAATAAGTGCTAGAGGTTTTTTCCTATTTTCCCCTTTACGTTCTTAATTAGGGTAATCAGATGGAGCAAAAAAGATCTAGAGAAATATTAGATGATGGGCAAATGGAAATAGCCTAGCCTGTTTTGGCTCACTGGTTAACCATCACGCTTACATGCATCCCCTCTCCCTCGCTGCCTCTGTATCGGAGGCAGCAGTGTGGGGCAGAGGGGAGCAGCAGGCGGGAGCTGGTACACACAGAAAGTTGGCTGACCCCTCTCCCACTCTCTGCAACCACTGGCTCCCACTGGCTCCCACTTGCCCCCCACCTGTAAATGTGTACCCGCTGAAAATTTCAATGGTTACAGGTTCACAAAAATAAACTTTATTTTTGGCCTACCCCATGAAGCAACTGCCAGCTGCTGCATGACCCCAGGCTGCCCCTCCCCTCCGGCTGTCCTTGGGGAGAAGCTGGTGGCCCCTGTGGCCTTTGGGGAGAAGCCGACAAGCAGCCTCGCCCTGATTTCTGCATTCCCCACTCCTGCCTTAGGCCCCTTCTAGCCTCTTTAATTCTGACTCCCACCCCCTACATCTCCTGCCCTGAGCCCCCCTACATATCCCAAGACTTGGCCCTGACTCCTGCACCCCCCCACATCACCAGCCTCCTGCGATGAAGGATGTGAGCAATTCCAGGCAAGTCTTTCAGTTGAAAATAATGAGGACAAGGAAGTAGAAGGGCTATAAGATTCTAGTTAGAAAGTATGTTACAAAAAGTGCATGGCTTTTATAGTCAGAGGAAAGATGAAACAATTTCAGAATGAAAGAAAGGGAAAGGAAAAAATTATTATAGTGACCTCTTTTAGCACAGTTCTGGTGTAGTTCTTGGTCTTCTAAAGTCTCCATGACAAGAAACTATTTCTTAGGTCTCTTTTTTAACTCTCTGGTAAAATTTCATGCTAAACTCAAACTAGCTTTACAGACAAATTTGAGTGTGGGTAATTTTTCTGAAAACCACACTTGGCTTAAACTGTCTTTGGCAGTAAGTTATAGAAAAGGGGAGGTGAAATGTTCCCTGGTAATATTCATTTATGGAACAAACCTAAAAGGGTTTTGATAATTTGCTGCCACAAAGGACTATGATTAGTGGGAGTATTTGTGCCAGCAACTTGTGAATTAACCCATAAATCCTAACTGTATATATTAACATAAACTGTTAGAGCTAATGCTGCATGTTTTAGGTGTCTCTCATACTGGGCCATATTTGTAACTTGTTTTGCAGGAAAATCATATACTAAGTACTTCCAATATTCCTATTTAAACTGACAGTCTTGGGTTAAAAATGTAGTTGAAGTTCTTGTCTTAACCCACACATGATGAAACGGAAAGTTAATTGAGCTAACTTTTAATACTGTTTGTGTACTTTTTGTACTCAATTTGCTTTGGACCTTGCAAAAGTGGTTTTTCCTTTGTAATAATGTTTCAATTTCTAGTTACCATGCACTCGGCCTGTGCTGCAGTGTTGGGGTATCAACATTGAAGAGGACATCTGATAGCAAAAAAAATTTTCATTGATCTTTTAAATTGAAAAGATAATGTTTCTTTTTATTGTTGATTCCCTATAAAACTTTGCAAAATGTGGTTTGAGTGTAAACCAACCTTAAAGTTAAAGCGATCCTTTACATTTTTGAAAAAATAGTAAAATCAGAGCGTTGTTTGTATTTCCTTAATGCTCAAAAGCCCCAGTCAGGCCCTACCCAATATATTGTGTGCTGGGACAGTTGGTGTCCTAAAGAGTTCCTCTTTTATAACTGTAGATCTAGTATAAATTCTGTGTCTATCAGAGATTTTTGCTGAGTTCATTCTGGTTTATAGTAAAAACCACTTCTTAATAGGGATGTAATAGTGTAGTTGATTATCCGATAAGCAAAAAATGTATAGGTTAAATATTAGGAAGTTCAGAGGTTTTCCTGCAGCAGCTAAGTGAGGAGGGTGCAAATTCTCCCCTTTGCAGCTAACCCCTTGTTGATATCATCTGGGGAGAAAGACCCACTGCATGCTAATAACCTGTTTCTGGGAACTCCAGGTTAAATACCCCATATATTAATGGTGAAACGCGAGTGCTTGTTGTGAGCTGAAACTTGGATGAATTTGTGAGCACGAGAACTCCCTTAAGGTTAAGGAGTTGAAGGATGAATTCCACCAGAATTACTGTTAGGGTTGGACTTATTCAGTATAAGTTTTCTTAGCCTGCATTTAGGTTCTTTTGTTGGTTTCTTATCTTAAGAATAAAGTGGGCATGATTAGAAAAAAATGTGGTACTTTTAACTGCAGCAATTACACTTGCCAGCCCCATCTCTGAAGAAAAAGCCAGCAATTTTGGGCAACCTGTCTGCACTGGGAAATACATAGTGGAGACAGGGAATGGTGTAGCTTGGAAATAACCTGGTCAGAAGGAAAAAGGATGTAGATCACTGAGAGAGGTAATGGCTAAGGGTTGGTGCCCTTGCTGGACCAGGAAGGGGAACGTGTGCAGTTGCTCTGAACTGACAGTTATATCAGCATTTTCTGGCTCTGTTCTGTAGTCAGTGTACAGGGTTCAGTTATTGTAGTAAATGTTGAAACACTGGCTGAATTTTATAGTATTAGAAGTCAGCCTGAAATAGAGCAATCCATTTGAATCTTTTCTGACTTCAGGGAATTTTTGTTATGGATCCAATTCTAGATGTGAACTTTGTTAACATTTCATTAACGTGTACTGTTTGTGGATGATACTAAACTGTTCAAAATAGTCAAGACCGAAGCAGACTGTGAAGAACTTCAAAAAGATCTCATAAAACTAAGTGATTGGATAACAAAATGGCAAATGAAGTTTAATGTGGATAAGTGTAAAGTAATGCATGTTGGAAAAAATAACCCCAACTATACATATAGTATGATGGGGGCTAATTTGGCTACGACAAATCGGGAAAGAAATCTTGGAGTTATCGTGGATAGTTCTCTGAAAACATCCACACAGTGTGCTGCGGCGGTCAAGAAGGCTCCCCTGCTCCCAGGTCATTTAGGATCTTGGGAGGAGGGAGCGTGCAAAGTCTCCTCCCCTGCCAGGGGTGCGTGGCACTTAGAGTGAGCCACGAGCTGGTGGTTCACTCTAAGCGCCATGTGCCCCTTGCAAGGCGGGGGAAGGGAGCTCTCCCTGACCCCAGGCCCTGATTCACCTTGGGGCAGATAGGGGTGCAGGCGACTGGAGGGAACTGCCAGCTGTTCAGAACAGCTGGCGGTTCTCTGGGGAGAGGCAAAGACTTCATCTGCTCCCCCAGCCCCAGGCCAATCAGGGTCTGTGGCAGGGGAGCACAGAAGTGTGCTGGCCCTCCCCCTTCTGGGGCGGCCTGGGGCCACTTCAGAAATTTATGAAGTGGCTTCTCTTCTAAAATTATTGCCCACCCCTGCTATATAGGGAGAATCTTGCACTTAGCTTTAAAATTTGATCACTATAGAAGTTTGTGCAACGGTTAACGCCCTCTTTTTGGACACTTGCATTTGTGATCACTTTGTCTACTTTGTAATTAAACATTAATATTGTGTGGTAGACACATGTCAGCATGTTGTAACTCTGATGGACTGCTAGTAAACAAATTGCATTCAGGTCTGCTTAAGCTGTTCTCAAAGATTTGAAACAGTTTTCATTCTTTCTAGATTATTCTTGTGATTGTTGATGTGAAAACATTGTAAGATCATGGAAGTCATTTTTTCCCATTGTCAAGCAAGATAGAAAACTGGCTGTCATGGGGAAATGCTTTTTGTCCTCTTATCTGCAATCTTTATAGTGGGAACGCAGAAAATTAGACACGTTTAAAAAAAAATTGTCTTCTGGAATATGAATGTTTCTCTCTTTAAAGAAACAGTCTTTGATAACGACACATTAATGTGGACCTTGTTTATTTTATATTTTTTTGTTTTCACCTGTTTCCATTTTCTTTGTGAAAACAGGCATATTTGTTTTAAAGAACAGGAATGGTACATATTGAAGATATTTAGGGCTTGTGCATGTGCATGTAATTTCTTTTTTGGGCCTCCATCTGGGTGTGGTCCTTAAGGTAAGAATAAGTTTTAGTTCCAGCAGTGAACATAAGATGAGATTTTGTGATGTTGAGTAAAATTATCCATGTTCAGAGTCTGTGTTCACCTAACTGCAAACTTGACCTCTTAATTTACTACGTCAGTGTCTACTTTGCAAAACTCCACACACTTCAGTTTCTAAATACATAATTGAGGCTGACTAACTGCTCAGCAAGTTTGTAGGGTTTACTTGTGTGTTATTGATTTAAAGAACTAATAATATGCTTAGTTAATCCATTTAACTGTGTCTTTTCTATTGTTAGTGTCTTTCTCTCCCTCCATTCCCTCTTGCATGTAGAGTAGTGATAGAAATGTAGCCGTGTTAGTCTGGTGTAGCTGAAACAAAATACAGGATTATGTAGCACTTTAAAGACTAACAAGATGGTTTATTAGATGATGAGCTTTCGTGGGCCAGACCCACTTCCTCTGATCTGAGGAAGTGGGTCTGGCCCACGAAAGCTCATTATCTAATAAACCATCTTGTTAGTCTTTAAAGTGCTACATAGTCCTTTATTTTGTTCCATTCCCTCTGAGTGATTTTTTTTGTTTTTGTAATGCCTGGTTGTTGCATCTCATCTTAATTAGATTGGAAGCTCTTTGAAACTCTTACTATGTGCAGTGCCTAGCACAAGGAGACTCCAGTCTTGTTTGATGCCTCTGGGTACTACAATAATTCAGTTAATACATAATAAATGAAATCAATTGGGAGCCAAGCCATTTCCCTTTCTTTGCAGAGCAAAGATCATGTTCAGAAACTACAATATAAGATCCTTTTTTTGTGTCCCCTGCACCTACTACTCCTTCTCTTGTGCTCTCTGAGATAAACCTTGGCCCTTGTATCTTGTTCTTTTAAACCCACTTAATTTTTTTATAAAAAGGAAGAAAACTTAATTTTGTATAATAAAAACTTTTTGGCAGGATGGGGAAAATACTCCCAGGATGGGGAGTCTCTAATATTCCTGTTCTATATTTCTTATCTGAAGAGAGATCTTTGGCATGTTTTGCACATGCAGCATATGTTGATTTCTTTTTCCAGTCTTAACATATTGATAGAGGAGAGGTCACAAGTTCTCTTTGAGTGATTGAGCTAGGGATGTGACAGATTTTCTATTCTGTTGTGTTTTCCCACTAGTAGTCTCATATTAATTGCTTTCCTCATATGAGATCTGAGTGCTAGCTTCTTCTATTTTTCACTAATTCAAAGAAAGCAAAATGTATTGAATTGCCACTGCTTCTGTTCCCAGAAATTGGAAGTAAAGTATCCTAAAGTTGTCTGTCTCTTGATGCCAATGTAACTTTTACAGGCAGAAAGGATGCAATACATTACCCCCTTTGAAAATTCCATTTCTGTGGGGTGCTATGTTTGTTATAGCTTTATAAATCAGTTTAATGAACACTTCTGTTAGCCCGATGCTAAGATGGTATTTCAGTTTTACAGGACTAACTGAGAATCTGAAAGGGAGTTAGGTTATGAGCTTACAAGTTATTTCTGTAGGATTAAGGTCTATATGATGATCCTGCGGTGGTGTGCACCAAAAAAATTAAATTTGACAAATTTTATTTGTCAAAAGACATGATATAATCACACCAGTTGCAGTTATTTTGGCAATGTATTTCAAAATACATGTCCGCAAGTATGTCTCCAACAATATAAAACCAGGGGTAAAGCTTTAAATAAACTCTAGGATGTCCCAGTTCCTGTTGCTCTGTTCCCTTCCCTGCCAGAGCCCACCTCCTGGGGCCCTCCAGTCCAGATGACTTCCTCCATTTATCCAGACACCTGCCCCATCTGCCCAAGGGTCCAGAGGGAAAAACTTGATGCTCAGTCCCAGGCTTGCATGGAATTTCCTGTGTCTTGCGTTCTCCTTCCCTCAGGGCATGCTGGGAATTGCAGCTGCCAGGAACCCTCTAGCTCTCTCCACTTTCTCCTCAGCAATATCTATTGTGTGAGCTGGGTTCTCCTGGGTCCAGAGTCCCCTAGTAGTGGCTACAGCACTGCAGCCCATTTCTGTGTGGGGAAAGGCAATTCTGCACGCACAGCATTAATTTCTGCAAAATTCTGTATTGCACAGTGGTGCACAATTCTCTCAGGAGTAATTTGAGTGCAATCTGTTGCAGGTGAAAATTTAACAAATATATTTTTTCTTAAACCAATTTTAAATACATTAATTTTACTTTCTGTTTGAAATTGTTTTGCGCACAGCTTCTGTCCCTTCCCCCCCTTGTTGTCCCAACAACACACATGTCAAGTAGCAAGGAAGTACACTTTAATATAACACTGATACTGGGCTGGGGAAGCTTTCTGTGCTGTGCTGTCAAATTCTCGTATGTCTTAGAATAATCCTGATCCTTCATTAAGAACAGCTTGTATAGGTCCTCATAGAAGTTGTCACTCTGGTAGGTGAAAGGGCTTGCTTGATTGGTTTGCTAAGGGGCCATAGAAAAAACTATAAATAAAATAATACCATGTGCCCAATAATGAGTTCACAATTTATTCATGATATATAAATGCTTTATTAAAAGAGGAAAGTACGTCATTTACTTGTTTTCCAGGCAACGTCTGTTGGAGAATCTAGGCTTACTGCATGTGTGTATGTGTGTGGGTTTTTTTTGTTTTTTGTTTTTTTGTTTCTAAGATCTGACTCAGGGAGGCACACAGATAAATGCATTTTGACTCATTTCTGGAATTACGTCTCCACAACAACAGCTCCACCTTCCCTCTCTGTAGACTCCTAACATGTTCACTTTTTGTTGTTTCTAGAATCAGTTAGCTATCCCAGTAGTTTTTACAGTTAAAGAAAAGGACTGTTTCATTGCCCTAAGAGTAGTTCTGTGAAGCTCTTCATGTTCTAATTAAGTACAGTATGTGGGAGTGATATCTGTTTCAGAGATGACAGACAAACCAGTTTGAGTCCTGGGCAGACAAAATTGGTGTGTTCTTTATTGTTCAGTTTGGTTTTGCACGATTGCCCAACAAAACACCACAACACCTGCTAATACCCAGCCATGCAAGTGTTCAGTTCATGTAAATTAACTTGCAAAATAACATTTAAACTGATTATATTGGAGCTGGAGTTTAGCAAGTGTTCTTAATGGCTTTCCCTGGTATAACTGGAATTTCATGAAATGTTGGGAAGGGAATTTGAAAAAAGGTGAAGCTAAAAAAAAAAATCCAGTTTCCAACTAAGATTGTGAAGCTCCTAGACTTTTTTAATCATGTGAATTATTCCACCATTGACACTGAAGTTAATGGAACCTCTCATAAGAGTAAAAGTCTGTAGGAAGTAGCCCTTAGGGCCAGATATTGAAATCAGCAGGAGTCAACTCAAGTCCAGTGGCAATGGCAGGTACTCAGTTCTTTGTCTTAAGTTGTTCATATCCAAAGTTATTGCTATTGGAAAATCAACTCTGAAACATTAAAAAAATACAGTGAAATATGCTCTAAAGGTAGTTCCTGTCTCAGTCAAATACATTATTTTGAGTGGTGTGTGGATTCCAGTATAACTTTATTTGACTTGGAGTTAAAACTATTCTTATACAGAACAAGTTTTTGCTGGCACTTTAAGTAGTTGCATAAATTGGGCTTTAATCTACTGAGGGGAAATGTGTAACATTTTTTAGACAGTTTTGTGTGTGCAGATGTGCGCTTGGTGCGTATTTCCAATTGCCTGGAGTTGCTTTTGCTTTTTCTCCAAGGTGATACACTTCTCTGAAAATGTGCATTGGGCCCCTAATGTAAAGGTTTATTTGCCTTTTTATTTTACTCCCTTCTTCTCCTTGCTCCCACCATTCTAAATGGAAAATAAGTCATAGAGCATTTTATCTGGATTCTGGACGGAAACCAAAACTTAGTGCTCAACATGAAATGTGAGCTTGTCAAGAAAAAAATGAAGTATCGGTGCTTTTCTGCAGCTGACAATTTTTCTTTATTTTTAGAAATGTAGGTTGTTAGTCCAAACTGAGGCCTTAATATGACAAACCTGCCTGGTTTGAAAAAAACAGCTGCTGTGCATGCCCTGCCCTTTTAAACAGTGAAGTCTGCATAAGGTTAAAATGCATGTAGTTTATTCACAGTGTTGGAACCAGTGTGTACTGAAGGAGCCCAGTGTAGGTTAAGGAGAACAGTCTATGTAGACAGCTCCCCTTGCAGGACTAAGGCTTTAATGATCAACTTATTTAAAAGCCATTAGAGTACGTTCAGCATTTATTATTTATATTCACTGCGGTGCCTAGGGGCCAAGTCACAGCTCAGGACCCCAATGTACTAAGTTCTGTACAAACATGGAACAGTTCCTGCCCTAGGGGGTTTACAGTTTAATTAATACGTTATGGATTGTTGCTGTGTAGAAAGTTACCTGTCTTTAAAAAACAAAAACAGGATAAATTATAAGTTGCTTTTATCCAAGAGCTTTTAAATGACTGCACCAGTTAAGTGAGGGAGGGGTTGTCTGGGCTTACCAGAAAAGGACTGCTCCGCTTTATGGCTGGGAGAAATGGGGGTGAGCTCAGAGACTGCTGCAAAGAGGTGGACACTAGACAACTCTGCGTTACTGACTCTCCCCCTCAGGAAATGAGGTCAGAAAAGGCATAAAGCTACAAGCCTTGAGTAGGAGAAGCCTTTTTGTTCTACACAAGAAGCAATGCCAGCACCCCCTTCCCTTTCTTAGTGGAGGCGAACATCAAGTTTGTTAGGGACTGGGAAGAAATTTTCTCTTAAGCAGATGGGCTTTCGTGGAGTGAAGATGTTTTGCCTTCCCACAGTGAGTGGTAAGGAGGACCTTTTTCGATAAGAAGGTGGTAAGGCTGTATGTCACAACTTATTTTGTAAGGTTGGGCGGATGCCCAGTGCTGGTACTTGATAGTATCCAGGGATCAAATAAATGGCGTGGTAATGGACTTAAAAGAAGGTACTAGATAAAGGAACAGAATGGGGAAGGGGGTTTGGGACTCCTCTGATTAGCATGGCAGGGATCCAACTCCCTCTCTTCTTCTCCTGTTCTCGTAGCCCAACTTAACCTTCCAACAAGGGTGGTGGATGGTAAGGTCCAAATCATGGGTTGGCTGGGGACATGGGTGGAAATTAAAGGGGGATTTGTGGAGCCCTGTGTAATGATTTGAAGAAACATGGGTTTGCCTGTCATAAATTTTATTTCCCAGGTAATCTCAGAAATGCGTGTGTTTGTGCGTGCGCACAGACACAATAAAGCTGCGGCCTGATGAACATCCATATCAGGTGTTTCCTGTCCTCCTTTGATGTACCCAGACTAGCCATTAACCTTCAGAACGGAAACAAAGAAATGCAGAAACACATTTAAAAATCAAACTCTGAATGTTATCGGGAGGCACCTTTGTATGAAGATAACTATCTTTGTGCAGTCCTTACTATAATTGTTTTCATAATACTGTACTTCTAGAACAGTGATTCTCAAACTTTTTGGCCTATGGCCCACCTGGCTCAGTGCAAACCTTTCTGTGGACCACCAGTTGCTAATGGAAACTTGCATTACTTATGTCCCACCCGAGTCATTTTGCTACTGCTTCAGCTAGGGAGAATTGTTTAATTTAACCAGTAAGAAAGTGAATATTAATTTAAATGATTAAACAGATTAAGTATTTTGACTTACTCATGTTAGTTTATCAAACTTAAAATATTAATTTATGTCCAACACAAAAGGTTTCCATGTTTTCTTTCTTTATACCAGGGGTGGGAACACTGTTTTTGGATTGGGGTCCACTGATCCACAGAAAAATCAGCTGGGAAACCTCACAGGTGAGAAGCACAAAAACTCCTCCAAAACCCCAACCGTCACTGATGTGGCCTCCAAGTGAGACGGGGTAACCCCGCTCCTCTGGTGTTCTCATGGCAGGGAGGCTCAGGGCTTCCCGTAGGCCAGATATACTGTTCTTGAGTTCCAGGGTTAATGGATTTTATGGACCTCCCCCCCCCCAGACTCTGAGGAGGGGACAGAAATGAGGGATTCAGTATGCAGGACAGTGCTGCCAGTGAGTGGAATAGAGATGGGGGTGCAGACCTGGGAAGGAGGTGGGGTGCAGTAGGTGATTATGGTGGTGCGGTGCAGGAGGGGGTGAGGTCTGGATGGGAGGTAGGGTGCAGGAGCAGTCTGAGAGCAGGGTGTCTGGGCAGGGGCCAGAACAAGGATGGGTACAGCGGTAGGGTGTCTGGGCAGGAAGGAGGGTGCATCAGCAGGCTGGGGGTAGGGTGTCCAGCTGGCGGGAGGTGGGGGGGGGGAGGTGAAGGATGCAGGAGCAAGGGAGGGTTCATGAGTAGGCTGGGAGTAGAGTGTCCTCTTGGAGGGAGGGTGCAGGAGCAAGGGAGGATGCAGGTGCAGGGCAGGGGTAGGGTGTCTGGCCAGGAGGGAGGGTGCAGGAGTGGGCTGGATGTACAGGGTCTTGGCATGAGGGGGTGAGGGGCACTTAATTGGTTTAGCACTCTGTTACTTCCAGGCACTGTGCCCCAGGCTTGGCCTCCTGCTGCTCCCATTGGCTGGATTCCAGCCAATGGGAGAAATGGGGAAAGTCTCCAGGCAGCATGTCCATGCGCTGCTGTTCCCCTAGCCAGGGAAGGGGAAGCAGCAGTGTGTGGAGACGCTTCTGGCTCCACTTCTTCCCTGTGAGCTGGATTGTGCAGTGAGGCTCAGGGCTTTCTTTCCCCACACCACCCCAGCAGGAAGCTGGCGCTGGTGCTCCAATCTCACAGGGAGGGGTGGGTGAGGCTGAAGTGCCAGCTTCGGCTCCCAGCTTGGGAGGCAGGGCTGAGCTCGAGCTGTGGACCACTTGGAAGGCAGTGGTCTGTAGATAGCAGTTTGAAAACTAGGGTTGTAATAGTGTAGTTGATTAACCGATAATCAGAAGCTTATAGGTTAATGCTATAGAATATACACATTTTCCTCCCTCCCTCCCTGCCAGTAAATTTCTTACTACACTGGCCACCAGCCCAGCTCAGTCCTGGCTCATGCCAAGTCTGGGACCTTACTCCTGTGGTGGCTCTGCATTTAAAGTGTATTAGGAGCTAGGTGGGCAGGTAGCTCAGTTCAGTTCTGGCTCACGCCGGGTCCAGGAGCTCAAATGCCACCGCCTCCCCAGAAAGGGGTTGCTTCCACCCCACGCTGCTGCTTCTTTATCAGAGGCAGCAGCACTGGGCGATAGGCAGCTGGTCCATGAGGGTAGCTGTTTTTTTTTTTTTTAAATTGGCTCCCCTTGTGGACTAGTTCCCGCCTGGCACCCCTTGCTGCTGTCTAGGATACAGTGGCAGCTGCCCTCCCTCTGGGGACTATAGAATAGTCGATTAACCAATAAGAATTCATGAGGTTACTTAAATATCAGTTAACTGAACAGTCATCCCTATTGAGAATCACTGTTCTAGATAACCATACTGATTAACAATACAGATACTAATTAAAAATGTAATCCATTTTAAATGTATAGATTGATGTGCCAGATCGGGCATGGTTTGGGATAAAGTCAAGTTTCTGTATTAATTTCTCTTGAAACACCAGGGTAATTTTCTGATTAAAATGACTAAATATTCAGTGATGATATGTTCATTATATATTATTATTTTCCTTACCCATGACATGTTTGTTTTTTTAATTTATTTTATAAGGGACTTCTTTTGCCCTGCTATATCAATGAAACTCTGTTTCCTTGACTCGTGTTGTAGGGCTGTGAATGAGGGCAGTGTTTGGTTCATTCCCTTTAGATTACTAATATGTAAGGGGAAAAAATGTATAGTAGCTTCAGGATGGGAGTAGAAGTTGTTATGAAGGAAAATGAACTTTGTTTCCAAAAATATCTCTTCCAAAGCCCAAATATTTTGCTCCTCCTTAAACATTATGAAGTTCTCTGGAAAGCAGTGTTACACATGTTGTTATATTGGCTCAATAGACAGTGTTGTTCATATTCTGGAGTCAGTGCTTTCAGAACAGACTTTAATGTACCTTTTGCTGATGTTTCCTGGTTGATGCCTTTTAGCACACAGTAAGTCACTGATTTGTTGTTTAATCACCTCCATATGGTACTGAACGGTGTATGGAAATATCAATAATAGTATTAAAAACTGCCCAAATCTGTCCTGATCACCGAAGAGTTTAGGATGAGGCTCCCTCTTCTTGAAATCTGCTATCAAATAATTTTTGTGAATTCAGTCTTTTTGTTTTGTTACACTAGTAGTGCAGAATATAGTCCTAACATATTATGATTGCTTTTCTGTGCAGATAGGTTGAAGCAGACTTTGTAGAAGGTAAAAAACATCAGTCTGTCTTTTAACTGCTTTTTGCTACATGAAATTTATCTTCGAAATATATTTCCAGCTGGCTACTTCCATATTGTGCTGCAAAATATTCCACATTCATTTAATTCTCTCTGACTGAAAAAAGCCTTTCCCAGAAGGGAAACATCTTTCCTTTCCATTTCTTGAAAGCAGAATAATACATGAACTCTAAAACATTTTGTTCTGTATGTCAGGATTAAATATATAGATACATAGTTTCTAGTCACTGTACTTATGCCTCTGCTATCTAAATTCTAGTTACATTAAGGTATTCCAGGATCAAATATGTCCCCTGAGGTCTGCTGTCTGCGTGTCTTGCCTTCTGTAATGCTGAACAACAGAAGAATGGTGACGGTGGAAAGGTAGCTTTCTGCAGTCCAGCTCCTCTAGTTAACCATATCTCCAGACACTGGATAATCCAGCTTTGAAAATCTTATGCGGTGTTGGCTTGATGATAATTCAGTACAGGAAATATGCTAGTTGTTAATGGTTTGAAATAGATGTAAAGTATCACTGCTTCATGTGTTAACAAGTTATGCATTGTCTTACTCTTTATTGTTCATATGGTGGTAGTACCTAAAGGTCACAGCCAGTCTGCACCTCTGTTGTGCTAAGTACTATACACACGTATAAAAATGACAAATCCCTCGCCCCAAAACTCTCAAACTAGCAGATCTCAGTGAATATAATACTTCTATTGTATATACTTTTTATAGTTTACTTTTAGTTTTATATGGTGTCTAACTGCTCTCTGCATAGTAAAATTAAAATATGAAATAGGCACCATAACTGAATTAAAAAGTCCGTCTTCCAGAGAGAGAGAGAGAGAGAAATCTTAAAAGCTTTAAAACTAAATAATGATAATTCAGAGGCTGGACAGGAACAGTCAAACAAGCTTCTAGCTCTTCTGTTGTTTGTAGGAAGTATGTAAGACATATCAGCTATGTTCACTAAGGCCTAGTTGACCATCTTTACGCAATTTCCATTACACAAATAACATAGCTGAACTCGGTGTACTTGGATCTTACTGCAGTGAGTCAACAGCTGATGCTCTCCTGTTGACTTGCTTTACTCTTCTTATTCTGGTGGAGTAGTGCAGTTGATATGAGAGTGCTTGGTGGTCAATTTATTGTGTCTGAGCTAGACACAATAAATTGACTTCTGCTGGATCAATCACTGCCCATCGATCCAGTGGGTAGTGAATACATAACCTGACTTTACTATTGCACACCAGTAGTCAATTTTTGTCTGTCTAATCCAGAGGAGTCCAAACTTTTTTCAAAGAGGGCCAGATTTGGATCAAGTGAACATGCGTGAGGGCCGACCATTTTGCCTGACATTCTTTGAACCATTAAAATTAAATTCAAATTGACTATTTTATGCAAAGTTTATTGCAAACGGCATACTTTTCATTTCGTCACATGGATCACAAATCTAAACAGGTGTTAAATCACTCTGCCTTTCATATCTGAAGGCCAGATGAAAAAAAAATCCAGGAAGCTGAACTATATGTCAGGAACATTGTAAAGTACATTACATATTATTGGTAATAAAGGTTGTCTGTCAACTTTTAAGTTCAGAAAATATGAACAGGAACGTAACACCAAGTATATATATTGTGTCCAAATATATTTATAACTGATTTAGACCAACTGACATTAACTGAGATTTTACAATGTATTCATCTCAATACATATGGATTCGTTGGGGGCCATAAAAGATAGATATTGCCAAATTACCTGTGGGGCCGTATTAAACCGGAACACGGGCCGCAATTGGCCCGCGGGCCGGACTTTGGACATGCCTGGTCTAATCTAATGATTTCCTATAGCAACCATCAAATTGTAACCATCAAATTGTATCTGAGAGAGGAATGGAAACATTTGTTCTGTATGATGATATCCATTATGGACTTATGTATATGAGTCTTCCCTTTTGCACATTCTGAGTGTGCTCAGCTTGTTATTTTGTTTGTGTATGGTTTTACAAATCTGTTAAGGTGGAAAAGCTTCAGTAAATGGCGTAGCCATAGGCCCTGTGCTCTATAACCAATGTTCCCTCTAAGCTGCGCCGGAATCAGCCCCGTCCAGTCAGTCAGCTCTTTGCATAGAGCCCTGAGGCTCTGACTGGGTGAGGCTGATTAATCACTTGTGATGCTGTCCTGCCCTGCAGCTTAGAGGGATCACTGTCTACAACTTGTCAGATTTTGGATCTGTCTCTGGTAACTAGGTCCAAAAATGAGCTTACTGACTGAGCACATTCCATAAACGTCATGTTTTCTCTCTTCCTTTGTTCATTATGGCTTTTCTAAAGGTATGTCTACACTTGAATTTAATTGACAAAACTTTCTTCTTTCACAGGTGCTTAAACCTTCTTCCCCCTCCCCCCCCCCCCCCCCAGTGAAAGACAAAGTTTTGCGTGGCAAGCGAAAGTGTGAATTCTGCTTTGTTGGCAGGGATGCTTTCCTGCCAACAAAGCAAAACCCTCTTGTTGGGAGTGGAACTATTTTGTTTGCAGAAGTGTTGACAAACAGAGTTCATACAGCCTTGACTTTTAGCTATAGGGATATGTCATCACAGCCTTGTTGGTAAAAGCTGTGTAGTATAGACATTATTCTGGCTATGTGTAAAGGATGAAAGTTCTTTATTAAAAGGACTGAGTGCTGGGAAAGAGAACGAAGGATACTAAGGGAACATCTGTCATCCTCTATATGGGTTTTCAGTTTTCTTGTATATATGAGAATATTGGAAAAATAGAGCAAAACGGGAGCTTACCAGAATTAAATTTACAGTGTATTCCATTTAATAAACACTTTTTTATTTTGTCCAAACACCCATCGAAAGACAACTTCAGGCACAAGTCTGTAAAAACTGAAGAAAAGGGATAAACAGTTCTGAATTTAAAGTTACTTTAAATGAGTTGTGTAGTGTATATGAACTGGTGGTATGTCCATAACACAGCTATTTTGTCACACATCTGTTGGAACTAAGGAACAGATTGTCTGAAGCTACTAATGAAAACAAATACATGTTATTAAATAAATCATTCTGTAAACTCCATGCTCTACCAATTGGATAAAAAAGGTTGTGTGTTTTTACGGTGTTTAATTTCTGCATGTAGCTTTTTGCTTGTCTAAACCTCACCCACATGTCAGTACAAATAGCACTGTTTCTTTAATCTTAGTTTCTGAATCACTTACACAGTAATGACCCTGACTTGCTTATAATAAAGATATTACAAAGCAGAGCAGTTTCTTAATAGTGTTTTTTAAAAAATGCATATTGGGCATGTTTTTTTCTTAAAAGTAGAATGGAATTTGATTTTATGCCATCTACAGGTCATGCTGTTGCACTAGCTATTTCTATTCTTTGATTTTATTTTGTATTTATAATGGCCTGTCAGTGGAATCCATGTTGTGTTATGGAGTACTTTGTGTTTTATTCGTTGCTCAGTTATGCAGGTACATGGCATTGTGTAGCCTGTGAAATTGATGACTGCCCTTTTTGACATACACAAAAAGTAAGTAATGCCTGTTTTTAAAAACTGAAGGGCTTACTACCATACCAGGAAAGCAGAGTGCAAGTTTGAGGAACAGTTTAGGGCATCTGACAGAGTCCCTAAAAAGGAAAATGCCAGCATGTATGTATACCTGACATAAACACAATTCTAAGTAACCTTCTTAATAAAAAGGTAAGCATTATGCTTAATGTAATATCCTAAAGTTTTGGTTGCAAAATAGTTATAAGCTGATCCCACAAGCTGCTTTGTGTGGGCAGGTTCCAAACTTCTGTGGGGAGACTTCACTGAAATTAGCGGAGCTATATACAGGTTGTTCATATACCTCTGAAGTCATACTGACTTTATTATGCTTCTGCCAGTTTCTCCCTACAATTTTTTTTGAAGGGTTGGACTTTACTTGTCATATATTAATGCTGGCATTAGGCTGACTGTTATATTTTAGATGCAAACAGATTGCATTCTGAATTCTAAAAAGCCACTTTTTTCTTCACAGATTTATATAATTTCTTTCTTTATTGGTCACAGGTCAGTGTATGCCACCACAGATGCATTAGACATGGGTATGCCCTGCAGTTCCCATTGTTCTGTTACAGTTCTTTTTTGAATGCTTTGCATCTTGGTGAGAGAATAAGAGAAGGTGGGTGATTATTGTTGTGTTGTTTACAGTGACTGAGACTTCATGTGACAAGTCCTTTTTTGTAAAAACTGGTTCATGTAGGGCCATAAGTATATGGGGACATAATAGCTTACTATTATTGGATATGTAGGAAAATGTGCAGGTGAAGATTAAAGGAAGAAATAGTTGACCGTGCAATAACTAATATATCATTAACATATTCAGGAAGAATAGGGATGGATGGGTGAGTGGGGATGTATGTTCTTGTTCATAAATAGAGTTTCTGCCATGAGGATGGTTTTGGAAGCTTGTGTTTAAGAGTATGTAATTTAAATTAACTTTATGCTTTGGCAACTGCTAAGCCCTGTGTGAAATTTAAATGAAGACTTTGTCTCTTTTCCATACAGCTTATATTATAAATTAAAAACCTATAAATTGGAAAGATTACTATGCACTTACTGTAGAAGTTGATTTTTATAGTGCTGTTTGCTTTAGCTTGGCATTCATCCCATTTATGCAAATTTTGACCTTTAAAAATTCTTTGCATTCTCTGTTTTTTATTGAGCTTAGCTTTGTCGGTGGATGGGTGGTGGTGGCCAAGAAGTACTCTATCCTTTATTTAGTTTACATTAATTTGAATTTTAGGTTTGATTTATGTAAAGGGTAGTTGCAGATATACACATCTCATGACTTTTTCTTTGTCAGAGAAATAAAAAGCAACAGTATTTAATTTAAAATCCTTTAATGTAAACATTGCAAAGACTGGAAATTTCTGAGAAGTGTATAACTGATTTAGGTCCTGATGCTGCAAACCGTTAGTTATATGAGTAGTTGTAGTGAAGGAAGTGGCATTGTGAGAGTGCAGGATGATGATCTTAGCTAGACTAGTAACTATAATTTTATTATTTTAGACCCTGGTTGTGCCTTCGTTGAGGTCAACGGGACATTTATTAAGTCTACTTCCAAAGAGCAACTTGTGGGGATCAGAAGCATAATCTAGTATAAATAATTATAGACCATGATTGATTGTTTTGTTGTTTACCCTTTGATTCCAGAGTGGCGCCAATCAGATGCTGTACAAACATGTAGTAAAGTGAGGTGTCACTTTTTCCAAAGAGCTTAGTAACTTGGTTAATGTCAGTCTCCGTAATACACGAGGTTCGAAGGGATGCCGGAAAGGATGAGACTACAGCTGGGGGTTTTAAAAAGCACAAACTGATTTTATTTTGATGACGCCAGACAATCATCAGAACAAAAATTAAACAGATTGCCAGACAACACAAAACAATTCCCTGAGGCTTTTCTCAATCACAATAATTCCCAATAACTGCCCAGGGGTTAGGAACAGTTGAATTAACATTGGTATTGTCCATAGGGCTGACTATTTACACAACTTTATACAAGGAAACAGTAAAAACCCTAAACCACAACTATTTATAAACTAACTTAGTAACTTTATAACCACTGTCACTTGACAAGCAATAAGGACAACTAAGAAATCAATTAGGATAGGGATGATGGCGGGGGGCGGGGGTTATACCAGTTCTGGAGACAGCAGGAACACAAGTACCGGTCGCATGCTCATAAAGTGTCTCCACTCCAGTCGACCAACTCAGAGTACACTCAGTAAGACTCGAGAGCGGGGGGTGCAAGGCGTCTGGGTGATCAGGCCAGGCGTTCACTCGATGCGAATCCCCAGTGAGAGAGGGGCTGCCTGCCTGTCTTATTGCCTGTGAACTTATCACCCCGTAGGTTGGTTTTTGCTGCAGTGGGTGGAGTAGCAGGCCTGAGCTCGAGTCAGCCCATTGGCTGATCTTTCACTGCAATGGGTGGAGTGAGCAGGGGAAGATTATTAATTTACGTGCCCTTATATGGAAAACATTCCACCTCACAGACAGAGTCCCCTATACCAGCCTTAGAGGTATTACAGGCTATGGCTCCCTGCGACGGGCAGCCATTGTTGTAGTTCTGACTCGTACAGTTAAGAGCAAGATTGAGCAGGTGGCTGAATCAGCTGGGGATTTCTGGGACACATGGGGATAGCGTTTTTGTGCATGAATTCGCTCGTGGCCTGTCTACATGATTGTATAAAAAATGCATGCTTGCCTGACTTCGGTACTAAATTTTTAAATAGCATTATTATGAAAAAAACAAAGTTAATCAGAAATAATCTATACAGTTGAAATTGTGCTAATTCTTAGTGGAATTTACGATGATGCATAAGCTGTGTAACTTTCTGGTGATATTGTATCATTCAAGGAAGTAAAACCAGCAGAGCCCTGTGACTGACTAATCAATTCAGGATGTTTGTTAAAAACAATCTACATCTGAGATTTAATATTTTTAGGAAATTCTTTTTTAAAGTAAAATCCTCTAGTTGTTGCATCACTTTGTCCCCTTGCTTAGGGCCTTCCCAATTTGTGTATCGCTTGGCATCTGCAAACTTTGGACAGGAGTAATCTCATTGCATAGTTGAGAGGCACAATGGTTTTTAAGGACATATAAAATATATATTATTGTGTGTGTGCCTCCCTATACATGTTAATTAGAGAATGGGAAATAGGTGCAAATCTTCAAATCTAAAGCCCCTTTCTTCTTCCGCAAGTGATCTGCAGGATAGACATATGTCTCTCTCACATTTTGGACTTGCAGTTCTTGGTTGGCTGTCTTAATCATTGAGACAAGAAACTCCACCCTTGTAGGGGTGTCAGCATATCTCCATCCTCCTGGCTTTGACAGTGCACCTCCTTGCGTGATTGGGCTAACGTGAGTTGGATTCCATCCTATATTGACTATATTGTACCTCTGTAAAGTTTATACCAGGGATGTTACAATGCATTTATTTTGGTAAACGTGTATCCGAGGGAGGGAGGCAGATGCGCAGGAGCTGGTGCGCACGTGGAGCTGGCTTTTAACCAGCTCCCTGCACGTACCAACTGCCTGCTTCCCCTCAACACCTCCCGCACTGCTGCCTTTGATACAGAGGCAGCAGAGTGGAGAGTAGCTTGCGTGTAATAACCCCACCTATAGTATGATGGGGGCTAATTTGACTACGACAAATCAGGAAAGAGATCTTGGAGTTATCGTGGATAATTCTCTGAAAACGTTCACGCAGTGTGCTGCGGCGGTCAAAAAGGTAAATAGAATGTTAGGAATGATTAAGAAAGGGATAGAAAATAAGACACAGAATATCTTACTGCCCCTGTATAAAACTATGGTACGCCCACATGTTGAGTATTGTGTACAGATGTGGTCTCCTCACCTCAAAAAAGATATTTTGGCCTTGGAAAGGTTTCAGAAAAGGGAAACTAAAATGATTAGGGGTTTGGAACAGGTCCCATATGAGGAGAGGCTAAAGCGACTGGGACTTTTCAGTTTAGAAAAGAAGAGACTGAGGTGGTATATGATAGAGGTATATAAAATCATGAGTAGTGTGGAGAGGGTGAATAAAGAAAAGTTGTTCATCAGTTCCCATAGTATAAGGACTAGAGGACACCAAATGAAGTTAGTGGGTAGCAGGTTTAAAACTAATAAGCAAAAGTTCTTCACGCAGTGCATAGTCAACCTGTGGAAGTCCTAGCCTTCACAGCCTCCTCTGGCAAGAAGTATAACATAGTTTAAAGAGAAGCTAGATAAATTCATGGAGGTTAGGTCCATAAAAGGCTATTAGCCATGGGGTAGGAATGGTGTCCCTGGCCTCTGTTTGCCAGAGGCTGGAGGTGGACGGCATGAGACAAATTGCTTGATCATTGTCTTCGGTCCCCCCCCCTCTGGGGCCACTGTTGGCAGACAGGCTACTGGGTTAGATGGACCTTCAGTCTGACCCAGTATGGCCGTTCTTATGTTCTTATGTAATCGTGAAGTTTACACTATCACATCCCTAGTTTAAACTCCTATTGGATGGTTGCTACCAAGCCATACTACAGTGAAACCTTTGTTATCTGGCACTCTGTTAACCAGAACACTTTAACCGGCATTGCCCCCAGCCACAACACTGTCACATCTTCAGGCACACAGGTCTGGCTTGGTTTACCATGATTGGCTTAACAATTTTTTATTTAAGTAGTACTAATCATATTTAACTCAAAATAGAAACGTGAGACCAACTGCCTCACACTGCAAAACTACCAATATTAAAAACTTGAGTTTTACTATTATTGTCCATTGGTTTTTCCTAGGATGATGGGACCCTCAGATAACCGGAATTTTTAGATAACGGGAGTGCCCTAATCCCTGAGCGTGCTGGGTAACACAGGTTTTACTGTATTTCTCTGATTTGATATAGGAATAAGCCTCTGTGCATTCTTGCCGAGGGAAACGTTCTGGGCCAAATAGTGGAGGCTGCTTTCTGCTAGCAAGATAATTGTATTTTTAAGCTATGTCAAGCGTTGCATTTGAGACTTCTTCACAGTTAACGATCAGTTGTTGTGTAACCTTCCTTGTTACTCGTTGCTTTGTCATGGTATAAGGAAAGATCAAATAAAGAGGCTGGGTGTGTTTCTGTGCTAGGAATTGTTTATTCTGAGCAGTTCTGAAAAGAAAGTTGTGTCAATAGCTGTTAATAAGTTTTATGTTGGGAATGGTTGTCTGATCTGAGTTGGCTTTAGTACCAGTGATAAAAAGTGAGAGTAAAAGAGAGCAGAGCGGGGAAGAAGAAAGTAAAAGTGAGAGAGAAAAGACAATCGACTTCCATGAGAAATTTTAAAATATGGAGTATTTTTTCTATCATATGTAGTTAGTCAACACTCCTCCCTCTCACTTCCCCTGAACAAGTTTTTTTCTGGCAATATGGATATCCAATTTTAGGTCTGCTGTGGCACAGTTCTGTCTTTTTAATTTTTTAACTAGTACACTTTTGCGATCGGTTTATGCAAGATGCAACAATCTCCCTTCTCTGCCAGAGACCAAGCTTATCGCTACTCCTGTACAAGTTGAACCTCTCTAGTCCAGAACTCTCTGGCCTGGAAGCATCCGTTGTCCCAAATGAATTTAGTTAGCCGGATTTCCACTTTTCATGGGTGTGGCCAAGTCTCCTATGGTCCCAAAAAGTATGTTTACAGCCACCAGTCATGACTCGTGGTGTTCTGTGCTGCTGTTTAGCTCTAATTTACCTGTAAATGTCTTCTAAGAGCCCAGTAAGCAGTGGAAGTGTTGGTAATGCTGCTAGACAATATTGACCTCTCATGGTCCAGAATATTCTCCGGGCTGGAACCAGTCAGGTCCTGAGGGTGCTGGACTAGAGTGGTCGAACCTGCACTGTAATGTGTCACCTCATTGGGGAGTGAAAATTTAAATCCTCCTTTAATAGTTGGGTGTGTTTTCTGTGGGAACTCAATACACTCTTCAAGAATAATTTTAGTGCAAGATTTAACTTGTTAGAAAATGTATGCTGATGCTGACACTTTTTGCTCATTAGCATAAGTACAGATAGTGTCAATTAACATTGCTTTGTTAAACCACTATTTATAGCCAAAAGGTAATGACCAAAGACTAAAACAATGAACTTCTTTTAGCATCATAATTTTCTTTGTACCGTTTTCTGGACATCTAGAATTGTCCCTGTTATGTGTGATAATGTTTTGTGTACTGAAAACAGGATCACAGCTAAGTCTTGTCAACACTAGGTTATGTTTGCAAAGAAGACATTTTTTCAAAGTATCATTGCAAATGTCTGAGGTATTTATAGACCATAAATGCGGAATACAATGTGTAACCAACTCTCCTCCATAAAAACAAAAGAGGGGAAAAAATTCTTAATTGTGGGATAGACAATGTTGCAAACAGCAAATAGATGTTTTTGCAGTTTTGATTGGCTCTTTATGGTAGAAGCTTGGTACAGCTGTTTCTCGAGAGCCTGGAAAAGCTATTTATGTTAAGTAATTTGTGTCATTATCAGTACAATTCAACAGCCTGTCGTATAATCTTTGGGATGTATTTTAATAATTTCAGATGTCCTCTTCTATTTCATTTGGTACAATAGAGTAAATTCTGTATTTTTCTACTGTAGTTTCAAGATTTTTTTTTTTTCCCCTGGAAGAAAATTTACTATCATTGACATAATCTGCTAAATATTTAGAAAGTATTAGATGAAGTGTTCAATTTAAGTATGTTCTCATTTTAGGTGAACTTGTTTTACACTTCCTTTCTGTTTATGTAATGAGAAGCCATAATATGTGAAAAGATTAGAAAAGTTTACCAGTGATGCTAAATTCTGACTTTTTCCTGAATTTTGGAAGACATTTATTTTCATTTTGCAGTTGCGAACATTTTATATACTGATTGCTTAATCACACTAAAGTTTACATAGATAAAATGAAATTCAAAGAATTTTGTTGTGGTATATTTGTAATTTATTTGGAATGCATCAAGGCATGGTAAGTTACTATTGTGCTTTCTTCAGGCAGTATTTTCAATGCTTTTGAAGTTTTTTATAACTATGACCAATCTTCTGAAAATGGTATACTTTTTATAAGACCACTTGCAATTATGTTTTAAGTGAAATGGAAGAGTTTTTATTGTACACTTTTACTAAGTTTTTTATCTGTTTCTTAAACACCATACTTAATTGATAGGAATGTTTTTGTTGGTATAGCAACTGAGAGGATTGATCTTTCCTTTGGTATAATAGAAAGGTTTGGTATAACCTTGTGGCATAATAGAAAATTACAACCAAAGATCCCAGTGGTTGGTAGCATCTTCTGAGATTCTACATGTCCACTGTGGTTCACTTAAGCTCTCATAAATAAAAGTTGAAAAACTTTACAGCTACAAATATAAATCTGTATTGAGCATAGTATGTTGTAAATATACGTACCACAGCACATGATTTTTGTATTCAATATTATAATCCTAAATCACTCCCATTTGACTCCCATCTTCTTCCAAGAGATTGTAAATTACATTATTTTCATTTGTTACTTTAACACTCATCTCCACCTACTTGCTGAGTAATTCCTGACTCTGCACTCAGTTGGTGTGAAAAGAATAACTTCTTTGGAACTGAGGAGCAGCAAAACAAGTTTGTAGATGTTGATTTATGAGGGATAAAATATAAACTTCTACACACAAATAAACAGAAATTCAAACCTAAAAGACTGCAAGTTCTTTGAAGTGTGTGTGTGTGTGTGGGGGGGGGAGGAGTTAAATTTTAATGTAATGATTTTCCCCCTTTATCAAAGAGAACAAACTAACAGACTATTAATAGGATTCTTCCTGCCCTTGTTACAAGTACATTATTATTGGCATAAACAATAATGGCAACTTGGGTTTGTTTGATCTTAAAACACCTGAGTTGATTTGCCCAACATAAAACACAGTGTCATTGGAAGATTTGGGTATACATGAGATGCAAAATTCTGACCCTGTTGAAGTTAATACAAGTTTTACTACTGAGTTCAGTGGGACCAGAATTATGTCAGGTCTCCTGACTCAGAGTCCTAGTGCCTTATGACTGGAACAGTCTGCTTCTTATATAGATGTAACTAGTGCATCTCTGCTTCTGAAACTGATACAATTCATGTAATTTTATTATTAATGAGAGAGATTAGTTAATTGAAGCTTACAGCAAATGTTTAAAGGTGGGCATGACTATAGTATTTGGGTCCCTAGTTAAGAATCTGTGGCCCCCCTATAGTATGTGACATGTCACCCTCTGTAACTAAAATACTGCAACTAACATTTCTCAGTGTTGTCACAGTTAATTTGACCAAATATGGGAGTAGAAACACACCCTGTATGATGTGACTCATTCGTACTTGTCTAGGTACCAGCAGAGCCATATTGATTCTCATATATGTACGTCAATATAGTATTTGATTTTTTTAAAATAAGCCAAAAAGGAGGCATCATTGATGTAGGTTATAAGGACCACATAGCTCCAATTTATTGCATGGACTTAGACTAGCTGAGATCTGGAACTTCGTTCTATAAAATGCAGTAGAGTGAAAATATCTTAAATTTGACTTGGGGCTAGGAGGGTGTGCTGGACCATTTTTATAGTGTATGTGGGGGAGGGAGGCGGGGCGGGGGCGGGCTGGGAATCATTGAACCAAATTGTAAATCCCCCATATAATGGAAACCACTTCAAGCTATGCGCACGCCTAGCACTCATAGTTGCAGCTCATGAGTGGATGTGTTTGTGAGAAATGTTTTGACCTAGACAGGATGGAGTGGGGTAAACATCTGTCTTGACGTAGGTACAGTTCCTGAATCTACAAGTTCAAATATTTAGCACTCCACCCTTTTGAGATAGGTAGAGTATTTTCCATGTGATGAATGATTTGTGTTTGTGTTTAATGACATCTTTAGAACGAAGCTATGTGGGAAAAATATTGTTCCATAGCACTGAGTTCTTTGGCGAATGGTTACATTTTATACATGTAAAGAACAACCCAGGAAACTACAGACCAGTTAGTTTAACTCCTGTGCCAGCGAAGATAATGGAGCAATTAATTAAGGAAATCATCTGTAAACACTTGGAAAGTGGCAAGGTCATAGGGAACAGCCAGCATGGATTTGTAAAGAACAAATCATGTCAAACCAATCTGATAGCTTTCTTTAATAGGATAAAGAGTCTTGTGGATAAGGGAGAAGCGGTGGATGTGGTATACCTAGACTGCAGTAAGGCGTTTGATACGGTCTCGCATGATATTCTTATCAATAAACTAGATAAATACAACTTAGATGGGGCTATTATAAGGTGGGTGCATAACTGGCTGGATAACTGTACTCAGAGAGAAGTTATTAATGGGTCACAATCCTGCTGGAAAGGCATAACAAGTGGGGTTCCGCAGGGGTCTGTTTTGGGACCAGCTCTGTTCAATATCTTCATCAATGATTTAGACATAGGTATAGA
Source organism: Pelodiscus sinensis (assembly GCF_049634645.1). NCBI lineage: Eukaryota > Metazoa > Chordata > Testudines > Trionychidae > Pelodiscus > Pelodiscus sinensis. The sequence goes on along the minus strand of NC_134730.1, from coordinate 22,269,097 downwards.
AAGTATGCTTATTAAGTTTCCAGATGATACCAAGCTGGGAGGAGTTGTGACTGCTTTGGAGGTTAGGGTCATAATTCAAAATGAGCTGGACAAATTGGAGAAATGGTCTGAGGTAAATAGGATGAAGTTTAATAAAGACAAATGCAAAGTGCTCCACTTAGGAAGGAACAATCAGTTTCATACATACAGGCAGTCCCCGGGTTACGTACAAGATAGGGACTGTAGGTTTGTTCTTAAGTTGAATCTGTATGTAAGTCGGAACTGGCGTCCAGATTCAGCCGCTGCTGAAACTGATCAGTTTCAACAGTGGCTGAATCTGGACACCAGTTCTGACTTACATACAGATTCAACTTAAGAACCCCAGGCATCCCCAAGTCAGCTGCTGCTGAAACTGATCAGCGGCTGATTCCAGGAAGCCCGGGGCAGGGGCTTCCTGTAGTCCGCCACTGGTCATTTTCAGCAGCTGCTGACTAGGGGACACCTGGGGCAGAGCAGCTGGGGTGCTGCTGGGTTGGTCCAGTGGCACCCAGAGCGGCGCTACGGGACCAACCGGCAGCGCCTCAGCTGCTGTACCACAGGCGTCCGGAGCAAAGCCGCGGAGCACGGGGGCAGCGGGACAGCCCAGACGCGCCGTGGCTATCCTGCTGCCCTTGGGCTCCGTGGCTTTGCTCTGCTTTGCTCCCCGTCCCCCTGGTCTGCAGACCAGGGGGACGGGGAGCAAAGCGGCGGAACACGCGGGCAGCGGGACAGCCCAGACGCGCCGTGGCTATCCTGCTGCCCTCGGGCTCCGCGGCTTTGCTCTGCTCTGCTCCCCGTCCCCCAGGTCTGCAGACCAGGGGGAGGGGGAGCAGAGTAGAGCAGAGCGGCGGAACGCGCGGCCAGCTGACAGCCCAGACGCATCTGGGCTGTCAGCTGGCCGCGTGCTCCGCTCTGCTCCCCCCCCCCCTGCAGATCAGGGGGAGGGGGAGCAGAGCGGAGCACAGCAGAGCGGCGGAACACGCGGCCAGCTGACAGCCCAGACGCGTCTGGGCTGTCAGCTGGCCGCGTGCTCCGCTCTGCTCCCCCTCCCCCTGGTCTGCAGACCAGGGGGAGGGGGAGCAGAGCAGAGCGGAGCAGAGCAGAGCGGAGCAGAGCAGAGCGGCAGAACGCGCGGCCAGCTGACAGCCCAGACGCGTCTGGGCTGTCAGCTGGCCGCGCGTTCCGCCGCCGCTTTGCTTCCTCTCCCTGGTCTGCTCGAGACCAGGGAGAGGAAGTGCCCCGTTCGTAACTGCGGATCCGACGTAAGTCGGATCCGCGTAACTCGGGACTGCCTGTACAGAATAGGAAATGACTGTCTGGGAAGGAGTACAGCAGAAAGGGACCTAAGGGTTATAGTGGACCACAAGTTGAATATGAGTCTGCAGTGTGATGCTGCTGCAAAGAAAGCAAACATGATTCTGGGATGCATTAACAGGTGTGTTGTGAGCAAGACACGAGAAGTCATTCTTAACATAAGAACGGCTGTACTGGGTCAGAACAAACATCCATCTAGCCCAGTATCCTGTCTACCGACAGTGGCCAGCACCAGGTGCCCCAGAGAGGGTGGACCGAAGACAATGATCAAGCGATTTGTCTCTTGCCATCTCTCTCCAGCCTCTGACAAACAGAGGCCAAGGATACCATTTTATCCCCTGGCTAATAGCCTTTTATGGACCTAACCTCCATGAAATTATCTAGCTTCTCTTTAAACTCTATTATAGTCCTAGCCTTCACAGCCTCTTCTGGCAAGGAGTTCCACAGGTTGACTACACGCTGTGTGAAGAAGAACTTTCTTTTATTAGTTTTAAACCTGCTCCCCATTAATTTCATTTGGTGTCCTCTAGTTCTTCTATTTAGGGAACTAATAAATAACTTTTCTTTATTGGCTCTCTCCACACCGCTCATGATTTTATAGACCTCTATCATATCCTCCCTCAGTCTCCTCTTTTCTAAACTGAAAAGTCCCAGTCTCTTTAACCTCTCCTCATATGGGACCCGTTCCAAACCCCTAATCATTTTAGTTGCCCTTTTCTGAACCCTTTCCAAGGCCAAAATATCTTTTTTGAGGTGAGGAGACCGCTCTACTCTGCGCTGATTAGGCCTCAGTTGGAGTATTGTGTCCAGTTCTGGGCACTGCATTTCAAGAAGGATGTGGAGAAATTGGAGAAGGTCCAGAGAAGAGCAACGAGAATGATTAAAGGTCTAGAAAACATGACCTATGAGGGAAGGCTGAAGGAATTAGGTTTGTTTAGTTTAGAAAAGAGAAGATTGAGGGGGGACATGATAGCAGTTTTCAGATATCTAAAAGGGTGTCATAAGGAGGAGGGAGAAAACTTGTTCATCTTGGCCTGTGAGGATAGAACAAGAAGCAATGGGCTTAAACTGCAGCAAGGGAGGCTTAGGTTGGACATTAGGAAAAAGTTCCTAACTTTCAGGGTAGTCAAACACTGAAATAAATTGCCCAGGAAGGTTGTGGAATCTCCATCTCTGGAGATATTTAAGAGTAGGTTAGATAAATGTCTATCAGGGATGGTCTAGACAGTATTTGGTACTGCCATGAGGGTAGGGGACTGGACTTGATGACCTCTTGAGGTCCCTTCCAGTCCTAGTATTCTATGTAGTGGGTGATTTATAGACTCCTTTTTTAGGTCCCATCGTACTGTTTGCTAAAATTTCTTCTTCCCCTATCCTTCCCACCTCTCTCTCTCGCATGGTATGCAAACTTGCCTGCCACACTGCCTGCAAGCTTGTTAGGTGGCTCTACTTTCAGCTGCTGTCTATATGTACTGTTCTTGCTGTTTTAGGCAAGATATAGCAAGTAATCTGTAGTATTTGAGCAGACTCCAAGTGTGACTTATTCTCACAACACCACTGCAATGTAAGGAAGTGCTGTTATCCCCATTTAATAATGAAGATCTGAGATAAAGAGAATCACTTATCACTTAAGAATGTATATCTGTAGCAGTCAGAGGTGTAGTTCCCAGATTGAGCAGAAATACATGCTCCAGCTCTGCTTGAGTAGTCCTCAGAATAGCCTAAATGATGCCTCAGAAGCCACACTACTAACTACTGAGTATATATGCATATGGCTGGGCAGGATTGCAGGCTGCTGTGATCATATTGTCTTTTTTATGAGCTAGTTACAGGTATGTTTCCATGCTGGGACTTGCACCTACAGTTGCTGTGTACACATAATGTATACACCTGTGACTTTGGGCACATCATTTGTGTGTGAAATTAGGGAGTTGAAATCCGTTCTCCAGAAACACTGGTTAGCATCCTAGCTGCTGGACTGTCCTTCAAATATATTATAATTTGGGATATGTAAGTTGTGATACATCATAAGAAGAGCCTTGTTCATGTTTCTTTCACCTGGATATTTTGTATTTTCTAGTGTTGGAAATGGGAGAAAGTACTATCTCTGCTTTAGCTCATGGACTTAATATCATTCAACAGATTTGGTTGCCTTTCAGTGACGTGTGACAGCAGTTTTAAAACAAAAGGAAGTGTTTTTTCACACAATGAATAGTCAACCAGTAGAACAGCTTGCCAGAGGATAGGGTGAAGGCTTAGACTTTGAAAAAGAATTAGGTAAGTTCATGGAAGATAGGCCCATCAATAGCTATTAGGCAGGATGGTCAGGGATAGTGTCTCTAGCTTGTGTTTTCCAGAAGCTGGGAATTGGGGTGATAGGATGAATCACTTCCTGATTGCTTGTTCTGTTCACTCCTTCTGAAGCTCATGGCACTGGCTACATTCAGAAGACAAGATGCTGGGCAGGAATGGAACTTTGAGCTGACGCAGTTTGGCCATTCTTAAGTTCTATGGGAAAGTTTTTTTTCTTTTTTTCTATTAAAAGGAAAGTTTTAAAAAATATATGTATTTAATCTTTAAAAAAGAAGAGATGGCTGAGTTCATAACGATTCTGTATGCTATTGAGACACCAACAGCTATAGATTTCATGACTTAAGTATGCACAATAATTAATAAAAGTGCAAGCTTTTGAAAAAATAGTTTATTTGTGTTTAAGGACCTGCCTTTTCAAAATATTTATGTAAAATATGCATCTGATTTGCATGTAAAACTACTTTGCGCAGAGAAGGCAGATGCTCAGAGAGAAAGAGTGGTCTTCAGATTTGGATTCTGTTTCCTTCTCTGTTCCAGATTTCCTGCCTGATCTTTTAGAAAGTCGTCCTACTCGTGCATCAGTATCCTCATTTGTACTGTCAAAGGGGTGAAATGCACTGATACTGGGAGATAGACAGATATGGGGTGATGAAAACCTTACAAATATTAATACACACAGTAATGTACATGCTTAAATGGTTAACCGATGAACCTGGTCTCATTGGTTAACATTAATGGTTATGGACAAGCCTCCCCTGGGCTGCAGCACAGTGAGGCAGGCAGGAGCTGGTACTTGTGGGGCTGCAGTGTGGGGAGGGCAGGCAGCTTTTTGGGAACTGGTGCTTGTTGAGAGCCAGCTCCCTGCATGCACCGGCTTCCACGGAGCTGCCTCCCTTTCCCTACACCCACGTGTAAATGCAACTGCTGAAAATTTCAGTGGTTACTCATTGACCAAAACACCCTGATTTTTAACATCCTTAACATATACAGGTGGTTTGAATAGGTATATACAGGGCTTGCATCTATCAGCGTGATAATTGTGCACGCATACAACTTTTGAAAAATGACCCATAAATGTTAGGTTGTCTTGATTTTTGTTAGTACAACTTTTATGTTTTACTTTGGTGGTTATAACTTCTCTTGTTTTTTTTCCTCCTCCCCATTTACATTAAATATTGGTAGTATTTCCTGAAGTGACGCTTTGTAGCTATTTAAAGCTTTGAGAAGAAATTCTTTTTTCCCCTGACAGCTCTTCTTTCAAGCAAAAATTAGAAAATAGTTTCCTGGATAATGTTTTCACAAAGAAGCTTTGTTTGAGTTGAACATGTTAAATTATTGCATAAGTTAAAGGACAAAATTAACAGATGCAAAGAATTTAAGAAGTTACTGAAAAGAAAAATGTGCCATAGTTAAAGAACATAATCAACATTAATTACTACTGTTCGAAAATAATTAACTAAGGACTATTGATATTACCAGTCTCATCCTGGCACAGAATAATTGCTTGAGATTTGGTGTGTTTTTATGCACGTGGGTAGCTTTAAATGAATGCAAATTGTATGTGTCATTGTATTTATCTTTTTGTTAAAGAACTTCTGTGTCTTGCTTTACAGGAATTTCTGGTTCTCTTGTGAAATGGATTTTAAATACTTGCTTTTTTGTATATCTTTTTATTCAGTTCCCATTAACTTAAAAAAACCCCAGTAACAGATATAGATGTCTTGTAAGTGTGAAAGGATCTCTCAGATACCTTAAAAATATTCTCTGTTATTGACAATCCCTTAAATTACAGAACGACTGATTGTTAAAAAAAAGTTTTGTACACAAAATGACCAGTCCTAAAATATATTTATTTTTATTACCCATTAGATCTATGTATTTCTGTAAAGTCCTCTGTATATTTTGTTGTGACCTCATGCCTTTAAAAAAAAAAAAAAAAAAAAAAAGTAAAAGCCATTCAGTATGCTTAGTTATCCTGTGAGTAGGTTGTTTCAGAAATAATGACTTAAAAAAGCAGTGAACCTAAGAATTTAAATAATGATTGGTAATAAAATTTATAAAGTAAGTTTTTGGTTTGGCTGGATGCACGTGGCCTGGTTGATCAGCCCTACTCTGCCTTCATTGTTAATTAGAAGAAAACTATTGCTGAAAGCAGCGTATTCTTTGTCATAAATTTGGGACTTTATGAAATCAGTCAGAGCATAGACTATGTCCTGTTAGGTTTATAATTAGATATATATTTTTTTAAAAGTCAGACTCTGTCCTTAATTTGTAACTACAGATGGTGACTACCACATGCCAGTTCTGAAAAATATTCATTTGTAAGCCCATCAGAAAAAGCTGTCTTACGTATTGTTGTGTTAAGTTATTATTTGTCCTGTTATCATGGAATCATAGGGTACGTCTAGACTACATGCCTCTGTCGCCAGAGGCATGTAGATTAGGCTACCAGACATAGGAAAATGAAGCGGCGATTTAAATAATTGACGCTTCATTTAAATTTACATGGCTGCCACGCTGAGCTGATAAACAGCTGATCAGCTGTTTGTCGGCTCAGCGCGATAGTATGGACGCGCGGGTGTCGACATCAAAGGTATTTGTCGACCACCCAGGTATGCCTCTAGACATACCCATCCAGTTCTAGAACTCTAAGGGATTTCAAGAGATCATCAAGTCCAGTCCCCTGCTCTTAGGACAGGACCAAACATTGTCTAGATCAGGGGTCAGCCGCGAGCCATTTTCTTGTGGCATGTGGGGCGGGAGTTCAGCCCCACCTCTTCCCCCCACACAGCCAGGAGCTCATGCTGCAGTTCCAACCTTGTAAAGAACCAATCTCAAAACAGACCCCTGCAGAACCCCACTTGTTATGCCCTTCCAGAATGACACTGAACCGTTGGTAACTACTCTCTGAGAATGGTTATCAAGCCAGTTATGCACCCAGCTTATAGTAGCCCCATCTAGGTTGTATTTCCCCAGTTTATTGATAAGAAGGTCATGAGAGACCATATCAAATGGTTTACTAAAGTCTAGGTATATCATGTCCACTGCTTCTCCCTTATACACAAGACTTGTTATCCTGTCAAAGAAAGCTATCAGATTGGTTTGACATTTGTTTGGAAATAAATATAACTTTATAATCTTCCAGATGTTTGCAGGTGAATTCTTTAGTTACTTGCACCATTATCTTCCCTGGCCCAGAAGTTAAACTGCTTGGTCTGTGGTTTCCTGGGGTTTTCTTATTTCCCTTTTTATAAATGGGCACTATATTTGCCCTTTCCATTCTTTTGGTATCTCTCCCAACTTTCATGATGTTTCAAATATGATAGCTAAAGGCTCAGATACCTCCTCTGTCATCTCCTTGAGTGTTGTTCTAAGTTGCATTTCAGCAAGCCCTGGTGACTTGAGGACATCTCACTTTTCTAAGTAATTTAACTTTTTATTTTATTTTAACTTTTTTAAACCTACCCCATTTCCACTGGCATTCGCTATGTTAGGCATTCCTTCATCATCAAACTTCTTGGTGAAAAGTGAAACCAAAGTCATTAAGCACCTCTACCATTTCCCAATTTCCTGTTACTATTTCTTCCTCTTCACTCCCCCATCCTTGGTCTTCCTTTTGCTTCTAATATATTTGTAGAATGTTGTCTTGTTAACCCTTGCGTCTCTAGCTAGATTTGAGCTTGTTTTGTGCCTTTGCCTTTCTAATCTCACCCCTGCAATTTGTATTCTTTCCTTATTTTCATCTGTTGTAATTTGACCTAGTTTCCACTTTTTATATGACTCCTTTTTGTTGTTTCAGATATTTGTATTGGATGAACAATTTAGTGTATTTGGCAAGTACTTTTGTTGTCACATTGATCTGCTTGCTTAATTTTCTGCAGCCCTTTCCAAAGAATGGGGAGACTATTTGGAACCTGCCCATTCATTCCATATTCCCCCCTCTGATAAACGTAACATGTAAAATGCTGGCCTCATTGAAGTCAGCAGGAGTCTTGGCATTGACCTCAATGAGCCAAGTTTTCATCTCCTCTCCTTCATTATGTTTATATTCTTGGACAACACCTTCCTTTTTGACTACAAATAGTTGAGTGATTCTGTTGAAGTCTGAGCATTGGCCAGTCCCGTTCCTTCAATTTTAACCCAAAGACTTTTCCTTTGTTTGAGGAGCTGTGCGCGCTATTCTGGGATCATTCCCAGATATCCTAACCTCCTGACTATGACCTTTAATTTATTTATGATAACCTGCTTTCTCCTAATATCTGCATCTTAGAAATCTGAGGCAATTTTCATGAAAACTGTTTGTTGTGATTGAACTTGTGCTTGATTTTCTTAAAACCCTCCTTTAGAAAGACTGATCCACAAAGCTGATATTTATAATAAGTATTGCTGCTGATGGACAATGATCTGTTTCCTTTGGATTGTTGCTAAAAGATTTGAATGATGATAGGCAAATGGGTGCAGAAACTCTTTCTCACACAGTCATTTGCCTCATTTAGGTTTATTAGAAAATTTAGAGTACAGGCAGTCCCCGAGTTACGCGGATCCAACTTGTGTCGGATCCGCAGTTACGAACGGGGTTTGCTCTGCGTCTCCCTGGTCTCCAGTAGGAGACCAGCAGACCAGGGAGACGCGGAGCAAAGCCGCGGAGGACTCGGGCGGCGGGACCGCTGTGTGTCTCGGTCCGCCACCCACGTCTCCCTGGTCTGCTGGGGCGGGGGGGGGGGGGGGGGCGCAGCTAGTACGCCCCTCCCCCCCCCCCCCCCCAGCAGACCAGGCTTTTCTCCGGACGCCTGTGGTAGAGCAGCTGGGGCGCTCCTGGTTGGTCCCGCAGCGCCGCTCTGGGCGCTACTGGACCAACCCGGCAGCACCCCAGCTGCTCTGCCCCAGGCATCCCCAAGTCAGCCGCTGCTGAAACTGACCAGTGCTGACTACAGGAAGCCCGAGGCAGAGTTGCTCTGCCCCGGGCTTCCTGGAATTAGCCGCTGATCAGTTTCAGCAGCGGCTGACTTGGGGACGCCTGGGGTTCTTAAATTTAATCTGTATGGAACTGGCGTCCAGATTCAGCCTGTTGAAACTGATCAGAGGCTGATTCCAGGAAGCCTGGGGCAGAGCAACTCTGCCTCTGGCTTCCTGTAGTCAGCCGCTGGTCAGTTTCAGCAGCGGCTGAATCTGGACGCCAGGTCCGACTTAGATACAGATTCAACTTAAGAACAAACCTACAGCCCCTATCTTGTAAGTAACCCGGGGACTGCCTGTAATTACAACTTTGTTTTGGGTTATCTTTCCAAACCCTATACTTACAGTATCTCATCTCATGCTATAGTTGCATTACGGCCTCTTACAGGTAACTTTATCATTTAAAATCATTCACTGAAATGGCAAAATTATAACTTTTAAAAAAATTACTTTCTTCCAGTCACGTTTCTGTGTGGTTTTCTTTTTTTACAATGGTGATGATGAAATATGTGTCTTGTCTGCAGTTGTAAGAATCCTTTATAGGTATTTGTCTTTGATGTAGATTATAAATGAAATCTCAATACTCTTTCATTTGAGTATTATCACTGCCTGTGTTGTATAGCGGTGAGGGCACAAGCCTGTGAACAAGGCTCCTGTGGTTTGTTCCTGGCTCTGACATTTATTTACTATGTGATATTAGAGGGGTTAGGAGACTTCCCTGTGCCTCAGTTTATATAATTTACCAGGGTATTGTGAAGCTGTTAATGTTCGCAAAGTGCTTTGTAAATCATCAGTGGGAAGGCGTTAAATTACAGTTTTATCTATGTTAGTTACCATATTCCAGATGGTAAAAGCTTGACCTGATGATTTCAAATCTAGTAAATGATTCCATTGGTTGGGTGGAAAGGGTAAGATTGGATTTAAATAAGTGGTATTCCATTCCAAACTATATTGTTTTCAATTTAAAAATGTAAACTACTTCACAGCTCATTTACATTCAGATTACTGTATGACTGTAACATTAGGGATATGGTAGTACTCATTTGAAACCACCATTTAATCAAATCTTAGTCATTGTAGAACAAACTTCTAGCTCTCTTTTCCAACATACAGTGTGTAATCCTCCCAATTATAACACTTCCACAAAATCATAGGACTGGAAGTGACCTCAAGAGGTCATCTAGTCCAGTCTCCTACACTCATGGCAGGATGAAGTATTATCTTTCTAGGCTACCTTTTATTCAGTTTAAGTGGATTCAAAAGTGTTGCATAGACAGATTTAGTGCTGAAGATTTTTTGTTGTATTAGTGATTTGTGTCTTATGTTCAGAATCCAGCTCTGATACAGCAGTTCAGTGCTTTGCAACCCTTTCCATGCTGGAAATGCCTTATACTGTACTTGCCAGAATACGGTTGTGGTCTTTCTATCATTTAGAAATATATGAAGGACAGATTGGTCATGGTGCCCAGATTCAAAATTTCGGCGCTTGTTCACTGGTATGATGCTGGTGTATCACTGAAATAAACTGTGGTATTATTTTCTATATACTACTTTGAGAGCTATGTTTTTCTAGAACATTTAGCATTTGGTGGGAGATGGTGTTTTCTGGGTTGTAAAGGCTCCCTTGAGGTCTATAATATTTTATATTAGAGAGGTTTTTTTTGTTTGTTTGTTTTAAAAACATGAGTTGACTCCCTGGCAAATGGTAGGAGCTTCGAGGCTGAACATTTTTCCTGAGTGTTTTCCTTTCTCTTTTCCTTTTGACTGGCTATGTACTCATACATTTGTCATAGTTGGCAAATTAATGTAGCGAAGGGTAGGAAATCAATGTGATAAGAGTCTTCAGGGTTGGGCATTCTGTGGTAGAGCTATGGGATAAGATATGCTCATTGGTGTTAAATTGGTGAAGAATACTTTTTCAGTCTCTTCTAATTCCTTTTCATTTTTTCTGAACAATAATTTCATTACTTGACTTACAATTTTTTTTTAAAAAATCTTGGACTTTGTCCTAATATCAGCTGTTGTGGTCTTCCATACCCTGACTTTAATTGCGTGTTGGATCTCTCTCTTGGCTGTTCTGCGTGACTTTTATTTTTAGGGCCTCTATGAATAACTTTAAATATGTGATGAAAGACAATAGAAGCAGCTTTGTACTGAATACTTAATTCTTGCTTTTTTGTTTTTTTTTATCATCTTTAGTTAAATGTGCAAGCTTTCTGCCCCCAAAACCCTCCACTGTCTTTGGGTGCAAGATGTGGGCAAGAAAAAAAGAGTGCGCATTTCAAGTAGCAGAAAGAGGTGCAGTGCTGCGGGGACCTACCCGGCAGTGCCCCAGCTGCTCTGTCCCAGGTGTCCAGATTCAGCTGCTGTTGAAACTGATCAGCGGCTGATTCCAGGAAGCCCGGGGCAGAGAAACTCTGTCTCGGGCTTCCTGTAGTCAGCCGCTGGTTAGCTTCAGCAGCAGTTGAATCTGGACGCCAGTTCCGACTTAAGTACAAATTCAACTTAAGTACAAACCTACAGTCCCTATCTTGTACGTAGCCCGGGGACTGCCTGTATTTAAAATGGGGGATATTCAGATATGTGAGGGGAAAAGCCAACAAGATGTGAAATCCCACAGCTGTAGCACAAAATAGTACTGACATATTAGTGGTGGACGAAACTTGCTCAGAACTTGAGATGTTAAAGAACATCTCCATAAATAAAAAAGCGCTAAGGTTTTTCAGACTTCATGTTTTTCTTCTTTACAAGCTGCCCCTGTATCAAAATTTGTTTTGATAAATTTTTGTATAATGCATTTCAATAATCTCCTTGTAAGCCTATGATAAACGGCTTAGTATGATGGAGAATATCATAAATTTACTGCCAAAATAGTTGGCTACAGTGAAGTCAGCTTTCAAAGGATATACAACAGCTGTATAGATATTACTGCATTAACCTAATCAACCCCCTTTGAAAAAGGGGTATGTCCAGATTTAACATAACAACTTACCATTAGGGACTGCACATGTCTATGGAATTTAATCATTTATACTTTTTTTTTTGTCATGATGAGTCTTTCTCATTATGTAATTGTTTTGTTCCATCTTTTCTCCCTGAGTCTTGCTATCATCCCCCTCTACAGTTGAGTTGTAGTGGTTTATATGAAGAATACTAGCCATCTTTAAAGACTTCCAAGCCAAGCCAAATAATTACTGAGACTACATTAGCAACTCCTTCTTGAACACTGGGAAAACAACTTTGGACATAGGACTGTGTTTCTCTTCGTACTATCTCTGTGTAAACTCTGACGTTAATTTTGAAAAATGCCAGGACACAATAGTTACTCCTTAGATTAGATTTCCTTTTTCCGTATTGGGTGTTGTTTTACATGCTTACAAGGCAACATGCGCCTTACTGCTGCTTATGGTACATTCTTACTTGACCAAACAGTTTAACTTTTCATTTTCATATGACAAATCCTATTTCTTTAAACAGTGAAAAGGCAGTATACCCTAGGGATGTAAGTCACTAGTTGACTAACCAATAAGCAGGAGCTTTTTGGTTAGCACCATCGACTAGTTGCATCCCCCCCGCAACCTCCCCAGTTGTGGCTTTATAATATTAAGAGATAGGGAAGCCGGCATGCGAAGACGCTTGCTCAGACCCTGCTCCAGTGGGTCATTGATCAGCCATCAATCTCTCTCATTGCCACTCAGCATTACAAGGGACTGGTGAGGTGGCACACAAAGGAGGTTATGCTGGGATCCACAAACCAGACTGATCGCTGTAATCGCAGTCCTTACCGGTTACTTGATTAGTTAATAACAAAATCTGTTGGCTACTCAATCAGGAAAGTAACTGCATTTTAACATCCTTAGTATACCCTAAAGTTTTATAAAGAGACATGAACATTTTTTTTTAAAGTTTTGGTTCCATTTTTTAAGCACGTGAATTATTTTTAGCACAGTGTAGCAAGAAAATGTTTACATCTCTGAGCTGCTCTGCATGGTAGGGATATATATGGCCTAGAGAAGTGTGATTTCCTAATTGCACTAATGTGTTGTGCATTAATTGATCCTTGTTGACTATGGTGATGTGCATTAAATGTTCTCTAGTGCACTTGAATATCTTACTTATCCAAACAGTGTTAAATAAAAGTACACCAGCAGCATCTACATGGACCAGTTAATGCACGACATGTTAGTGTCCTTTAGAAATCATACCCCTGTACAGCACAGTTGCACTACCATGTAGATAGGCCCTGTTTTTTTGATAGATTTGATTCTTTAAATAGTTTGAGTTACTTAAAAATTATTGTAGAGAGCACTCACTGTGTATGCTTCAAAGACTCATGAGATATTCAGTGTTGCATATGAATAGGTTTACCAAGGTTAAAAAGAGAATATGTGTTCTGCTTAGTCAATATTTCACACAGTCATTTAAACTGCACAAAGAAATACTCATCGCATGCTATCAAGAAAGGCTGTGCAAAAAAGCACTATGCAGAAAGTAGGGTTGCCAGATGGTTTCAGCAAAGATACCGAACTCCATCCCCGCCACCTGGCAAAAAAACCAAAAGCAAAAAGCCAACTGGGGAAAAAATTCTGTTTGGGGCAGGGAGAGACCAAAGTTATTGAGGAGGGGGAAAAAAAAGGACCCCAAGAGTTATTAAGCAAATAAATAAATTAAAACAGCATGGCCCCTTTAATTGAATGCAGAGTCAGATTAGGGATAGGAAGAGAAGAGGTTAAGCACTAAGACCCACTGAAGGTATTGCTTCCCCTTGCTCAGGTCTTTAGGATTTTTGCCTGCAGCCATTCAGTTTTTTTGGTTGAGCCAGGAGGGAGCTTCCCTGTGGAACCAGGTAAGCAGGGGGTCTGGGTTCTGGGCCCAGTTGCTGAATGTGTTGTAGAGTTCCCAGGTGTCCGGTATTTTCGCCTCCTGGCAGGGGAAAAAAACCAGAAAATACTGGACATTTTAGGTGACCAGTATTTTCTGAATTTTTTTTACTGGACAGGAGGTGAAAATACTGGACTGTCTGGGTCAATACCAGACACCTGGGAACCCAAGCAGAAAGATGTGTATCTGCTACAATCAGGCCTCAAGGAAGCTACTAAATCACAGTCAAGTCTTTTGAAAATAGTGTAGTAAGTTCTGTAGAACTTCTGTTTGTAGCATAGCTATTGTGTAGCTCTGCAGTATGCTTGCTGAAGATTACTGCTGTACAGATGAATTGGAATATATACTTCGGGAAGAAGAAATTTGTTTTATTTTAAAGGTCTTTGGGATACGAATCAAACTGTTTACGAAGTTAAGTCACTTGATTTGTTTTTAAGCGGTCCTTTTCATCAGCTGATAATACCAAGTAGTTTTGACCCTACATTTATGGTAAGTGGAGTGGTATAATCCTGCTGAAAAAAATCCTATAGAGAATCTAAAAATTATTTAACCTAGTGCTTGGTACTGCGAGAATCATGAGTATATGATTTGTGCCCTTGTTTATAGTCACCTTGCTCTGCTGTATCAGTTAACTAATCAAATCTTCTTCCTAGAGCTGCTATATTATCACTGATGACAGTGTATAAACAGGAGCTAACCTGAAAATGGGCAGATGAGCCTCTGCCCATTAGAGCTAATTGCCCTCCAGAACCTGGCAGGGAACTGAAGATTTACTGAGTCTAACCATTCCTCCGTTGTCAGCCTCATCCAATAATCTCGTAGTCTTTTGCAAATGCAAATATAATGAAGCATCACAGCACAGTTTTGAGGTCCATAAACATTATTCCCTTTTTCACAAAGAGAAGCTGAGGTGCAGAGGTGGTGACTTGCCCAGTATTATAGAGACAGACGGGCAGACCCAGGAATAGTACAGTTGTCTTTTTGTTTTAACAGTACCTGTAGTGACAGAGCCCTTGAAAATCATGCTGATTGCTTCAGTGTTCTGTGAGATCTGTCTGTAGAGCTCAGTTGTGCAATTTGGGATTTGATATCTAAGAACACATCTGTTGCATCTCCATCTACAGCAGTTTTTCTCCTCTGCTTGTTGTCGTTTGCTCCATCTTTCACTCCAAACATTAGGATCATCAGAACAAACATTAGGATCATCTACTCAAGAAACTGACTAAACAAAGTGAAAGCATTTTATTGAATAACGTACTTTTCAAGGAACAGCAACCGAAAGAGTTTCAAGCTGAATGTTTTTGATTTAGCAATAGCAGTGGGAATAGGGGAAGGTGAAAGAAACAAAGTTACAAGAGATAAAAAGCAAGGCAATAACATTTACAAGCTAGGTACATTCAGTGTTGTACCATGGGTGTGCCTCTCCATCTGTCAGGCAGGCAGGTTGAGCAAGGATTTTTTATGATCAGTCTCACGTTTCCTTGCCTCATCTCTTTCTGCAGAAATTCCCTGTCAAGGACTCCTCCTGTCCTATACCCCACTTCCTGGGTTCATTGGCTTCCTTCTCCTTGACTCCTAAGGACATCTCCTCTGTTTGTCTTCGTTTGAATAAAATTCCAGAACTTCCTCTGGTCCCTTTTATTCTTGATACAGAGCTCAATCCTGCAAAAATGCTGGACAGTCTGTCCCTGATCCCATAGAGCACTTATGTATGTGCTTGACTGTAGGTATAGGAGTAATTCCCTATTAAGTTAATGTGAGTACCTGTATGCTCAAAGCTAAGGACATGCCAAATTGAGTTGCTCAATCACGGACAGAACACTCTGCAAGATCACACCCATTCTGACTGAGTCATTCTTTATTCAGTTTCATTGGTATCAGGATTACCTCAAACAATTACAGGCCAAACCTCTCTAGTTCAGCACCCTGAGGACCTGATTGGTGCTGAACCAGAGTATTTGCCGAATCATAGGAGGTCTGTATTGTCTAGGAGCATTACCAACACTCCCACTGGCTCTTAGGAGACATTTGGGGATAAGTTAGAGCTAAATAACGGCACAGAATACTGAGAGCCAGCACTGGTGGCTGTAAACAGACTTTGTGGGACTCTGGGAAACATGGCCATGCCCATGATAAGTAGATACCTGGCTAACTAAAATCATGCTGGACCATGGATGGTGCCAGACAGGAGAGAGTCATTTTTTGTTAATCTCATTTTTTGTTAAACTATTCGTTGTCTTTTAATGTTTTTCCTGCCTTTTAAAGGAGTTTTACTTCTGCTATAACAACTTTGGTTCTTATACTTTTCTAAGGTTATACAAAAATATTGTCCTTGCCCCTGTAGATCTTACATGAATTAATTTTGTGTGTTAGTCTCATACCCAATGTAGTGGGGCTCAATTACAATACACATTATATAAATAGAAAAAAACGTTAACGACCAAGTGGTACTGTAGAACCTTAGAGACTAACAAAAAAAATATAGATCATATCTTGCGCTTTCGTGGGCACAACCCACTTCTTCTGATGAATATAATCTAAATAGAATTCTTCATAATCCCCAGACTACTGGAAAGAAATGACTTCTTGAGGTAAAGTAAAATTTGCTTGCAACTCCAGAACAGTCACCTACAAGTCAGTGGACTCCAACTTTTAAGTGACTTCTGTGCTTTTAAAAATGGGACTTAATTCCTTTATAAAATTTTATACTTCACTTGATACCCAGCGATGTGCTTCTCAGGGATCCTGAAACTGTAAGATGCTGTGCTGAAGTTTAAACTGTGTTGGCAGCTTCCTGCCACACTAGTCTGTCTGCCTCACCAGGAAATTCCTTGACACTGTGCCAATCTAAACTTTGCCTTTCAGGTAACATTCAGTGAATTCCATTTCCACAGAGATGTGGCTCTGCAGCATCCAGTCACTTTCTCTGGACACTGATAGAAATGACCAATCTGCTGTCTACACAGAGACAGAATAAACATGGAGGACATACTTTTTCACCTTAATATACAGCACCAAGATCATTTCTAATAAAACTAATCATACATTATTATTAAAGAACATAGGAATAAGTGATACTAAGCAGGAATAACTGGCTGGAATGGTTACAAAAACCCCATGCTTTCTAATATCTAAAATTTAAAATTGTGATTTTATGTGACGTCTCACCTGCTGTCCCTTCTCCATGTCTTCAGCCAACATGGCTGAAGAACCCACCTTTCACAGATTCCAAGAACACTGGCCTTTTTAGTCCCTTAAGAGATGATGGATATCTAAGATGTTGTTTCCCATTCTTTTAGTAGTCCAGTACATTTTTTCAAATGTATTATTTTGAAGTATATCCCCAGGTAAAGTTGTTCTCCCCTGGTGCTTGTGTTCCAGGAAGCCATCCTGTCTTCTCCACCCTCTTTTCAGTTGGCTTTTCCTGGGGACTCAAATGCAAATGTCCATTGTCTCTGACATCACTTCGCTTAATTTACAGTGGAGGTGCAGGCAAAACAACATTCTTTTGCCTAGAATCATTGAATCCTAGAACTGGAAGGAACTTTGGGCACATCTACATAGAAGGGCAAAAATCAAATTAAGCCATGCAACTTAAGTTGTGTCAATTGTGTAGCTGAAATCGAGGGTTGAGGGTTAAGGAATTTGGAGTAAGAAGTCATAAGAACATAAGAGCATAACATAAGAACGGCCGTACTGGGTCAGACCGAAGGTCCATCTAGCCCAGTATCCTGTCTGCCGACAGTGGCCAGCACCAGGTGCCCCAGAGAGGGTGGACCGAAGACAATGATCAAGCGATTTGTCTCCTGCCATCCCTCTCCAGCTTCTGACAAACAGAGGCCAAGGACACCATTTTATCACCTGGCTAATAGCCTTTTATGGACCTAACCTCCATGAAATTATCTAGCTTCTCTTTAAACTCTGTTATAGTCCTAGCCTTCACAGCCTCCTCTGGCAAGGAGTTCCACAGGTTGACTACACGCTGTGTGAAGAAGAACTTTCTTTTATTAGTTTTAAACCTGCTCCCCATTAATTTCATTTGGTGTCCTCTAGTTCTTCTATTTAGGGAACTAATAAATAATTTTTTATCGGCCCTCTCCACCTTGCCATTATTTCAAAAGAATGGCTTGCTGTATAGACGTGTTCTTTTTTTATTTTGGAATAATGATAGTTATTCCAAAATAATGCTGCTGTGTAGACAAAGCCTGTGAGAGGTCATCAAGTCCTGTCCCCTGCAATTATGGCAGGACCAGGCACCATCTTAGAGCGTCCCTGACAGATGTTTGAAGGTTTTTAAGAACAGGTTAGACAATGATGGAGAGTCTACAACTGGCGTATATACAATTAGTTCCTGTACTTAACCATCTTGACAGTAAGGAAGTTTCTCCTAATGTTCAACGTAAACCTCTTTTCTGCAATTTAAACCCATTGCTTCTTGTCCTACCATCAGTGGTCAAGGAGAATACTTTTCTCCCTCATCCTTGTAGCAACATTTTAGGTACTCCAGTGCTGTTACTATCCCCCCTCTCAGTCTTCTCTTTTCCAGATTAAACAAGCCTTTGAATCTTCCCTCATAGGTCATGTTTTCTAGACCTTGAATTATATTTGTTGCTCTTCTCTGGACCTTCTCTAATTTCCACTTCTTTCCTGAAACGTGGTGCCGAGAAATGCGCACAGAACTCCTGATGAGGCCTAATCAGTTCAGAGTAGAGCGGAAGAGTTACTTCTTGTGTCTTGCTCACAAATGCACCTGTTTACATCCCAGAATGATGTTTAGTGTGTGGGGTGTGGTTTTGTGGGGTTTTTTTTTTGGCAACAGTGTCATGACTCATAGAATCATAGAATAATAGGACTGGAAGGGACCTCGAGAGGTCATCGAGTCCAGCCCCCCGCCCTCAAGGCAGGATCAAGCTCTGTCTACACCATCCCTGACAGATGTCTATCTAACCTGTTCTTAAATATCTCCAGAGAGGGAGATTCCACCACCTCCCTTGGCAATTTATTCCAATATTTGACCACCCTGACAGTTAGGAATTTTTTCCTAATGTCCAATCTAAACCTCCCCTGCTGCACTTTAAGCCCATTACTCCTTGTCCTGTCCTCAGAAACCAAGAGGAACAAATTTTCGCCTTCCTCCTTGTGACACCCTTTTAGATATTTGAAAACCGCTATCATGTCCCCCCTTAATCTTCTTTTTTCCAAACTAAACAAGCCCAGTTCATGAAGCCTGGCTTCATAGGTCATGTTCTCTAGACCTTTAATCATTCTTGTCGCTCTTCTCTGTACCCTTTCCAATTTCTCCACATCTTTCTTGAAATGTGGCGCCCAGAACTGGACACAGTACTCCAGCTGAGGCCTAACTAGTGCAGAGTAGAGCGGCAGAATGACTTCACGAGTTTTGCTTACAACACACCTGTTGATACAACCTAGAATCATATTTGCTTTTTTTGCAACAGCATCACACTGTTGACTCATATTCAACTTGTGGTCCACTATGACCCCTAGATCCCTTTCCGCCATGCTCCTTCCTAGACAGTCGCTTCCCATCTTGTATGTATGGAACTGATTGTTCCTTCCTAAGTGGAGCACTTTGCATTTCTCTTTATTAAACCTCATCCTGTTTACCTCTGACCATTTCTCTAACTTGCTAAGGTCATTTTGAATTATGTCCCTATCCTCCAAAGAAGTCGCAACCCCACCCAGTTTGGTATCATCTGCAAACTTAATAAGAGTACTCTCTATCCCAATATCTACATCATTGATGAAGATATTGAATAGTACGGGTCCCAAAACAGACCCTTGAGGAACTCCACTTGTTATCCCTTTCCAGCAGGATTTAGAACCGTTAACAACAACTCTCTGACTACGGTTATCCAGCCAATTATGCACCCACCTTCTCGTGGCCCTATCTAAGTTATATTTGCCTAGTTTATCAATAAGAATATCATGCGAGACCGTATCAAATGCCTTACTAAAGTCTAGGTATATGACATCCACCGCTTCTCCCTTATCCACAAGGCTCGTTATCTTATCAAAGAAAGCTATCAGATTAGTTTGGCATGACTTGTTCTTCATATTTAGCTTGTGGTCCACTATGACCCCCAGATCTCTTGCTGCAGCTCTCCTTCCTATGCAGTCATTTCCCATTTTATATATGCCCAATTGTTTGTTCCTTCCTAAGTGGAGCACTTTGCATTTGTTTTATTGAATATCATCCTATTTACTTCAGACCATTTCTGCAGTTTGTCCAGATAATTTTAAATTATAACCATCTTCCAAAGCATTTGCAACCCCTCCCAACTTAGTATCATTCACAGATTTTACCAGTGTACTCTGTTGTCATAATATAAATCATTGATGAAGATACTGAACACAACCAGATCCAGAACTGATTGATCTTTGTGGAGCCTGACTGCATGACTGAGAGTCGTTGATAACTACTCTCTGGGAATAGTTATCAAAGCAGTCAGGGATCCACGTTATGTTAGCTACAACCGAGATGGATTTCCCTTGCTTGATAATGAGCAAATTATGCAAGACTATCAAAAATCTTACTAAAGTCTAGATATACTACATCTACCACTTTCCCTTTCGGTACAAGGATTGTTAGTTTTCTTTGACATGATATCTGGTTGGTTTGACACGATTTGTTCTTGACAAATCCATGCTGACTTTTATTTATCCCCTTATATCTTCTAGCTGTTTGCAAATGGATTCCTTAATTATTTGCTCCATTATCTGTCCTGGTACAGACATTAAGCTGACTTGTCTGTAATCTCCTGGGCTGTCCTTATTTCTCTTTTTAATAGATGGGCACTATATTTATCCTTTTCCAGTCTTCTAGTCCTTAGAGAAATTTGTTTATCAGCAGCCTCTGCAACATACTTTAAGAACATATCATCACATACACATTAACTCTTTTCACAAACACACATATGCAATGATATTCATGACCAGTGTGTCACTGGGTTTTGTATGATACCTTACAAGATGCTGTTTGACTAAATATTCAGACAACCCTGTGTGATGAGAATCCGTATTCAGTTTTCATAAAAGGGCTCTTAGGGTAACTAGCATGTCCACCATGTACACTTCCTAGTTCTACTGTTTCAAGGTGCACGAGATCTTGCACTCAGGATTCTACTTTACCTTTATTACTACCTCATCTATTGTAGAAGGATTTATTTTACTTGTCTTTGAAAGCCTGCCAATTGCATTTAATAGTTGGCAGGGCAAGTGTTTCCAGCGCGTCTTATCTCATGAATAGTCTGAACCCCACACTTGGCCAAAGAGTGATGCAAAATGCTTTCCTTTCTTCCCTTCTTCTAACAGCAGATCCTGGGATCTACTATCACTTAGCCTATTCATTAGGATTCCCTGCCTCAGAGGCTAGCTAGTTTGGGGTTTTGTATGTGTGTGTTTGGCATCAGGGGAGTTTGTTTTTGTGAACAGAGTCTAAACTCTAGGTAGTTTCCCTCGTAATGATGATCTCAGGCTGTGAGTTTGTATAGGATGGTTTGTATACGATGATTTTAAAATGTAAATTACAGACTTATTTGTTGGCACAATTTTTAATCAAGTGTTCAATTTGCTTCAGGTAAGTGCACCGGCTATGCACCAGTCTTTAAAGCATGGTGTTTTAATTGCAGCTTATTGAACTTAAATTGACAGCTATGCATGTCATTTGGGACATAAGGCTGGAATGCTGTTTGGTTCCCTAGTAATTTGGTCAAGAGGATTCCTCCCTCTTTTTCCCATACTTAGTTCTTCCGTTAATGCCACTAATCTCAGACTCTCATATTGCATTCATGTCAGATGGATTTATTTCATTAGTGTCTTCATGGAATGAGTTGTTGAATCTAATGATCTGTAAAGGCCACGATTTGTGAAATGACTTTTTTTTGTAAAACTAGGCCCATATCTCCTCTACTACTTCATAATGAGATGGAACTAATTTATAATAGTTCCGCTTAATAGACATGAATGATAATGAAACTGTTATACACATCTTCCAAATAGGAGGTACTTACGACAATGTGAAATGTTTCAACATTGTAGATGCATGACTATAAATCTTGTTAGTACTTCTTTTTTCAACAATTTTTTGACTGAGAGAATAACGTTCAGTTGCTTGTTTTTTAAGTTTGGCATTTGGTGATGAATGGATGTATACTTCATGTTAAGACCTATTGAACTATTTGGAATCAGTGTAGTATGAAAATTGAGAACTTACTATAGTCTTCAGTGCATTCTGTAGTGAGTTATGGTGGTGTGTCTTTTCAACATTTACCGCTTGTAGCCGTAGCTTTACAGTGTTAGTGCAGTTACATCATTTTTCCATTCCAGGTGGGGCTTTTTGAGCAAAGCACCTTTAATAGTGGTCTAAGTTGAGATTCACAAATTCTTTTGCTGGGAAAATGTTTGGAGTGGCAAGTTGACTTTGTGCAGAGACACAGCTCCAGGCATATAAATGAAGTTGATCCCTTTCAGTCATATTTTCAGAGGTTAGGTGAGATTTAAGTAGTGCCTTGACTGATGATCCTCAGCAAAAGGGATGGATTTCACTCTGAAGAACTATAGTCTCTACACTGTAATTTGCTTTTGTATAGTACCTCAGAAATATTACTAATGCGCTGTAAAAGTAAAGGTACGTTTTAGACATACCATTCACTAATAACAAAAATAAAACCAAGTAGTTAGTTATTAATGCTATTTCACTTTTATTCTTCAGTAACATAAAAATCCTGCCACTCCTTCCCTCTCTGTCCTAACCCTCCTCAGATTGTTGCCAGCTCTAACAGTGTTTAGACATGGCAGTGAGAACTCATTAAAAGTTCTAAGGGATATGAAGTAGTATTAGAGGATTATTTTGTATATTGTTTTCTCTTCCTGCTCCATTTTGTAATAGTTCGCTTTGGTTTCCTCCCATATTCTGAATGGTGACATGGTGGTTTTTGATTAGTTGACTTTCTGAGGTCATGCTCTAGTGGTTATTGTAGCCAGAAATGAACACTCAGGTATGAATCTAAGCTCATTTTTTGTAAGGTTGATAGTGGATAATTTTTAATTGTTCACTAGTCTGTGCTGAGAAAATGTATAATATACCTCTGAACTATTCAGGGACATATTTATGTTTCTGGTACTAAGTTGTCTTAGCTAATGTGGAAGTCACACAATTTGAACTTATGTATGAACATAGGGTTGACTGACAATAAATATTGTTAAATAACTGATGTGTATCAATACATTTTACTACATAACTAGAATAAAATCATAATGGATTCAGGTGCATTATGTAACCTTTTCCTGAGGGGGAAGATAAAAACTGATTTCATTTTAATTTCATATAACCTTCTTAATAAGTTGATTTAATGTTGACATGTTAATTAAACCTCTGCAAAAGAAAGGTTTGTGTTATACCCTGTGTTTGTTACAGCATATATGTCAGTTTGAAAAGCTCAGTAACTATTATAAAACTCCTAATTGTAAGCCTTGCATTTGTATTATTGTTTGAGACTGATACACAGATCCATTACAGAGAGGCTTGGGAGTGGGAGGTAAGCCTCTATGAAGGCAGAAATGGGGGGACTTGGGAATTTTCCTCACTCTTTGATATAGAGGCAGTCCCTGGGTTACGTACAAGATAGGGACTGTAGGTTTGTTCTTAAGTTGAATCTGTATGTAAGTTGGAACTGGCGTCCAGATTCAGCCGCTGCTGTAACTGACCAGCGGCTGACTACAGGAAGCCCGAGGCAGAGTTGCTCTGCCTCGGGCTTCCTGTAGTCAGCGCTGGTGCCGCCGCCCGGGAGCAAAGCGTCTGGGCTGTCCCGCTGCCTGCGTGCTCCGCGGCTTTGCTCCACGTCTCCCTGGTCTGCTGGAGACAGCAGACCAGGGAGACGGGGAGCAAAGACAGCCGCGGCGTGTCTAGGCTTTCCCACTGCCCGTGTGCTCCGTGGCTTTGCTCAGCGTCTCCCTGGTCTGCTGTAGGGGGCTCCCCTCCCCCCAGCAGACCAGGGAGACGCGTAGCAGCTTTTCTCGCCCTGGAGGACGCGGGCAGCGGGACCGCGGCGGATCTGGGCGTCCCGCCGGTCCTGTCCTCCGGGGCGAGAAAAACCCCGTTCGTAACTGTGGATCCGACGTAAGTCGGATCTGGGTAACTTGGGGACTGCCTGTATCTCTGATTCAGATTTAGCATTTTTTTTATTTGGTTGATTTAAATAAAAAATGTTTTTGTTAAGATTCCTGTTTTTGTTTTAATCACCCGAATGTAGCAAATGACTGTGTGAACAAGCTGTTTATGTTAATAATACAATACACAAGGATCATCAAGGTGGCTTGTTTTTAATATCTTCTTTAAATTGTAAAAGGGAAATTGAAATTGATATTGGAATTGCATGTATACTTTTGTTAAAATTTGAACTAAAAAAACAGGAGCCTCCAGTTGCTTCAGTGCAAACTTCTCTCCAACAGCATGTGGTACATGACTTGAAACTGCTAACTATCAACATTACTGTCTCTTTCCTCTCCTTACCTTTTCCTCTGCTATAATCTCTTCAACATTATTCAGTAGAGTTTAATCCTTTTATATGCATCTTGCAATAAGATTAGTGACTAATCTTGTTTAACTCCTCATGAAGTCAAAACAAGTACAAACCATTGCATTACAGAAGATGATGTATACTGTGTCATTAGGTCCCTACCAAATTCATGATCAATTTTGGTCAATTTCAGAGTCAGGGGATTTTAAAAATAATAAATTTCATGATTTACATGAGAACATAAGAATGGCCATAAACTGGGTGAGACCAAAGGTCCATCTAGTTCAGTGTCCTGTCTGCCGACAGTGGCTAATTCCAGATGCCCCAAAGAGAGTGAACACAACAGGTAATCACTAAGTGATCCTTCTCCTATCATCCATTTCCAGGAAAACAGAGGCTAAGGGCACTATTCCTACCCATCCTGGCTAATAGCCATTGATGGACCTCACCTCCATGTATTTATCTAGCTGTTTTTTGAACAATGTTTGAGTTCTGGTCTTCAAAACATCTTCTAGCAAGGAGTTCCACCAGTTGACTGTGCACCGCATGAAGGAAAACTTCCTTTTGTTGGTTTTAAACCTGCTGCCTAGTCATTTCATTTGGTGACCCCTAGTTCTTATATTATGGGAACAAGTAAGAAACTTCTCCTTATTCACTTTTTCCACAACAGTCATGATTTTATACATCTCTATTATATCCCCCTTTAGTATTCTCTTTTCTAAGCTGAAAAGTCCAAATATTTTTAATCTTTCTTCAGATGGGACCTGTCATTTGATTGTCAAACTAATCATTTTTGTTATATATATTGAGATGTGGCTACCACATCTTTACGCAGTATTCAAGATGTGGGCATATCATGGTTTTATTTAGAGGCATTAAGATCTTCTCTGTCTTATTCTCTATCCTTTTTTTTTAATGATTTTTTTTTAATGATTTCATTTATTTAAATCTGGAATGTCCTGATGTTGTACTTTTAGGGGTCCTGAAACAAAAAAAAGTTCTGTGTTGAGGGAGGGGGAGTTCACAAGTTCATTTTAGTGGGGATTATGGTATTGATACAGTTCTCTGCTGCTGCTGGTGGCAGCATTGTCTTTAGAGCTGGGCAGCTGGAGTGTGGAAGTTGGTGTTGAGGACTCCAGCTGTGAAGGAAGAGTTGCTGTCCGTAGTGCAGAAAGAAAGGTGGTGTGGTATGGTTATCGTATAGCCATTCTTATTTCTTCACTGCTGCCTAGAGAGCTGGGCCTTCAGTTGTTAGACTCCATTCTCTGACTGCCCAGCTCTGAAGTCAGTGCAGAAGTAAAATAATCTTGGGGGGGAAAAAAACGACCCCATCCCAACAACTCCTTTTTCAGCCTGAGTCCCCAGAGTCTGAGAAATGCTCGTCTCCTCTGTGAAATCTGTATAGATTTTTATGAGGGGAGACGAGATTTCATGTCTGTGAATTTGGTAGGGACCTATTGACGATGTATCAACTAGTATCTGTACGTACATCTGTCCTAATTACCATGGCTATACATAATTTGTTCTGAATTAGAGATCTGATCTCCATACTCTCTCATTTCCTGAAAATTATACTTTGCTAACACCTATTTATCGTTCTCAATTTTTTGTGTGAAATGAACAATAAATTTCACTTTCAATACTTCAAGAATTGAAAGGTTTAAATTGCTAAATGAAGTCACACACACACACACACACACACACACACACACGCCAACAAAAACTTCATCTTCCCTTTTTTCCTTTGCTGTTCTTTTCTAATGAATGCTCACCAATCTACAAACTGATTGGTAAGTCAAAAGTCAAATTTTAGGAGATTATAGAGAAGATAATTTGCAGAATTCATACACAAATGAGATCATGAAAGTGTGATTGCTGATACAAACTCTATATTGATCAGTTTAAATTATTGGATATATTGTCCAAATAAACTGCTCAATCTGCTACCTTCTAAACTGCTAGTGATCTCTTTCTGAATGCCATTAAACAGAATGTTATGGGCTATAAAAGAAAATTAAGGAAGCATTAATCTATTTCCTCCATAGTGTTTTGTGTGTGTGTAATAAAAAACATGTTTTCTCTCTCTCTCTCTCTCTCTCTCTCACACACACACAGAGAGAATCTAGAACTAATAAAATGTTCTTCCACATAGATGCACTGGTGGAATAGTTTTATCAAGGACGTTTAAACACCGAATAGAGTATTTTTTCATATTACTGGGTTGATTCTGTGATTTTTAAGTGCATTTAGTAAGTTAATTAACCATGTAGATATTGCTACCCGTTGAGGAGGAGTGCTCCTAGAAAATTAAAAACAGTGTACGTTTTGTGATACTTGTATTCTATTTCTTTTTATTGTTTTGAATGATGTGTCCTTAAAGATTTGTGAAATACTTACACACTTCACTTATAGATGTGAACAACTCTGGCTGTTTACTTACAGCTCTCTCTAATGATAAATACTGCTTGGGAATGCTAATTGGATTGCCTGCTTAATAGTATTAAAACTGTTGCTCTGCTTTAGCTGAGCTCTAAGGGCCTTTGCTAGCTAAGATACTGTTAAGCAGAGAAATAGAAAGTCTGAGCCGAGAAACTCAGTGATAGCTTGTGATAGAGAATAAAAGACCTTTGATTGGAAGAAATATGTTCCCATAAGAATTCTGTTTCAGTTGGAGGTTTGATTTGTTTTCATAATGGTTTAAAGAAAATACTGCTGACAGACATAATCCAAAGTGTATGACTATTAAATTGGTATGCTGAGTATGCTATTACGTTAGTTTGCATGGTGAAGTGTGTGTGTGCTGTTGGTTTCTAGTCACTGTTGTGGTTTGGTAAGCATGGTGGTCTTAGCCACAAACACATTTTTGGCAGTCTTCAGAATCTTGATTTTGAGGCAATAGGAAACTATAACTATCAGCCACAGAACTCGTAGTCTGCAGGAAGGAGGCTAGAAAAATTTATGTTCTTCTGGTATTTTTAGCAAGTAATCCTTGGAGATTGAGAATCTGGATAGTCTGTTTTTCAAAGTGCTCTGAGTCCTGCTGAGTTGTGAGGCGCGAGAGTCAAAAGAAAGGAGAAATTTTACACTGAAATAGAGGAGTGGGTGAAAACTGTAGGCAAAGGCTTGTCAATACAGGTTCTGTGTTCACATTAAAACAATCTGGAATATAGATGAATTTTCTATCATTGTGTGAAATGAGAGTGGCAAGTTATTTGAGGTTATGCGGTCTGGTTTCATCTGGCTTGTGTAACCTCAAATAATATTGTTTTGTTAGCTTCTGACAGCATTCACCTTTGAATAATGGACAATCCCTATACCTTTTACAGCAGTGGCGTGCAGACTGTTTAGAAGTTGCCCCCACCCTTAGCATTTGGAACCTGTTCATGTCCTACCTCCATTACTGCACTGCCAAGGATCCATCGTTAATGGCGCTTGGGCTGGGAATGGAACTGGGGATGGAGGAAGAGCTGGGGCTGAAGGTGGAGGGGGCCAGACAAGGAATGATAGTGGAGTGGGTTTGGAGGTGGAACAGGGCCTGGAAGTAGGCCTGGAGGCAGAGTTAGAACGGGAGCTAAGTGAAGTTGGGGAAGGAGCAAAGCTGGAGGCAGAGGAAGGCTGGAAGCATGGCATTCCCTTCCCAAGGGCAGAAGTGCAGCACTATGCAGGCTTCTCTGGGCAGTGTTGTAAGCTACTCCTGGAATCATTTTTAGGATTGCCAGGTGTCCGGTATTTAAAAAAAAAAAAATCAGAAATTACCGGACACCTAAAATGTCTGGTATTTTCTGATTCCTTCCCCCTCACTCCCTGCCCCGCCAGGAGGCGAAAATACCAGATACCTGGTAACCCTACCACACTCAGTAGGACCCTCTACTGTTTGAGCTATAAAGCCAGCTGGCTTTCAGCTTAGGCTGTAGAGTTCATTTGTTCTTATCTCTTGCTTTAAGTGTTCAAAGTGCCACTACATGGGACAGTGAACTACACCCACTAAGTGTGTAGATGACACATTGCATAACTGCTACCTGTAGTGTTGTACTACTGCTAGTAGCAGTATCTTACAGGAGCACTTCCTTACGAACTAACCAATCAGTAACTGCTACCAGTAGCACAGTTATACAGGGAGAAGCTCTGTACAAACCATCAGCTGGAGCAGGCTTACTTGGTGGACCATGGGAGGAGGTGCATTTGCACCCTTGCGGTGAACATTTACAAAATAAGCACCTCCTCCCCCAGAAATTGCTGCATACAGGCCTGAAAAGCCACATAGTTTATTTCTAGACTTTCAAAATGTGGTTACAAGCTTTTCGCTCAGATGCTGTGCTAAATATTTGTTTGTGAACCACTGTTTAATATCCTTGTCTTCCTATTTAAATGGTCTGAATTAATTGATGCCTTTTGGATCCTCTGTCCCAGAGAGCACACTGTGGATGTTATGGCATGTTCTGTGGATGGTTGAGAGTACTAGGTGGATATTTTACGTGTTCTATTTAGTACTTTTTCATTCTGAAGGAATCATAAAAAGCAGCAGCACTGAAATGCAGGTGTCTCTGTGGTGAAAAGATGGGAATCCACTAAACAGTTACATGCCCCACAGCATTGGAGAAATGGGAGAAATTTTAGAATAGGAAATTAGAGTAAATCCGAGTAAATCCCAACACTTGGAAAACTTCCGTGGGATCATTTTTGTCCTCAAAAGGCAAACAAGACATCGTTTAAGTTTTCATCTGGAAGACTCCCATCAAAATAAACTGCATTGAACTCTTCTCTCAGTAGGAAGGGAGAGTTTACATTTTGATCCGTGGCTTCAGGCAGTTTTGTTAGTGATTTTTGGGGATGTTAGTCAGATGTATATTGATACGTATTAGTATAGCCAGAGACATCAATAGACTTAAGGGACCTTGCTGAATCAGACTTGTAGATACCTGAATTAGCATTAATTGCTTGATACGATTCACATGCATGGGTACATGCACACACAGAGCAGGGGAAGTTACCTCTGTTTCTCAGAGCGAGAGAGCGAGAGCGCGCATGCACCACATTAAAAACTTAGGTTTTACTGCACTGATACCTGCAGGTCCTTTTCCTTGTATTTCCCTAACATCCTTGGCCTGTATGCTCTCTTGACTTACACTCTGCTGTAACCCCATTGACTTTGTGGGATTGCAAACCCAGGCAGAATTTTTCCTCAAGTGTTTTGGCTTCATAAGGGGAGAGCCTCATTGATAATTGCAGAGATGTAGGCCTGGAAGGGATCCCAAAAGGTAATCGAATCCAACCGGATGTTGAGATATGACCAAGCCTAGAGCATTCCTGAGAGGTGTATGTCCAAACTGTTCATCGTTTAAAAAAAAAAACAAAACCTCCGATAACAAGGATTCTATAACCTTCTATTGAAGCTTGCTCCAGAACTTAACTGGTTTTATAGTTAGATACCAGGAAAAACTTTCTAACCTAGGGTGTTAACAACAAATGTTTATTTTTGTAAACGTGTAACTGCAGAGGGGCAAGTGGGGAGCCAGTGCTCGTGTTAGCTCCTGCTTGCCCCCCACCTCTCGCTGCCTCTGATACCACAGCGTGGGGGCAGGCAGCTCTGTGTGTACCAGTTCTTGCCTGTCTCCCTCTCCACGATGCTGCCTTTCTGTCATTGGCAGCACGGGTCTGTGTGTGTGTGTGTGGGGGGGGGGGGGGCTGCTGGCTCTATGGGAGTCAGTACTCGTGGGGAGCCAGCTTTAAAACTAGCTCCCCACGAGCACTGGCTGTCCCCTGTATCCTGTGCTACTATCTTTGATACAGTGGCGGCAAGGGGGCTGGGGCATACAAAAGTTAGGATTGATGAGCCCAGGTTTAACAGTTAACTGTGTAAATGGGTACGCGCTAACATCCCTAATCTTACCTACATTTCAGTTGCTGTAGGTTAAGTCCATTCCTTTTACATCATTGGACATGGAGAACAATTAATCCACATCTTCCTTATAACAGTCCTTAAAATATTTAAAGACTTTTATCATGTCCTTCCTCAGTCTTATTTTCTCAGGATTACCCATGCCCATTTTTTTTTGAATATTTCCACGTAGGTTATGTTTTGTAAACCTTTTTCCATTTTTGATATTCTTTGGACTTGATGCAATTTGTTTCCCCCCTTTCCTAAAGTGTGGCAACCAGAATTGGGCACAGTACTCCAGCTGAGACTTCATCAGTGCCAAATACAGTAGGATAGCTACCTTTTGCGTCTTACATGTGACGTTCCTATTTATATACTTGAGACTGCTACTATTGTATTTTTGCAACTGCATCACGTTGTTGATAATGTATTTCACTGTGATGATTGGAAAAGGATAAGTGGGATACTAAGGTCTCCTGTTGCCAAAATGTAGATTTTGTGTGTGTGTGTGTGTGTGTGTGTGTGTGTGTGCGCGCGCGCGTACACACACACACACACACACACACACACAGAATTTTAAGAAACAGATGGCTAATTATGTAGGTAGGTGAAGCTTTGCTAATCATATGTGCAAGCTCTAAATAAAAGTGCAGTATAACTTCATCTGATCATTTCAAACAAAATTACGCAGTTTGTTTTCTAGTTCTATTCTGAGCACTCTACCTAGTTCATGCACTGTTGAGGTAGTCAGTATTAACTTTAAAAAAATCAAAATTACATTACTTCAAGGTAATGTTATAATTCGGAATGTTAAATTTCAATTAATCAGATAATTGAGTAGTTGATAGACTTTTCATTGACTACTCGATTATTCAGTAAGAGTGGGAGGGCACTCACCATCCCGGCTGTGCCTCTACATTTTAAACGTAGCAAGAGCCACCTGCACCTTTGCCTCCCTTCCCTTCTCCTCCACCTCTCCCCGGCTTTTAAGAGGCAGCAAAGGGCAGGGGAGAAGCAACTAGTTGATTAGTGATTTGACTACCCAATAGTGGTTTACATCCCTAGTTATAATTAAGATTCCAGTTCTTTGCCCATTGATTCTACTTGGCACAGACTCAGTTCTGATTTTATAGCCAGGAAATTTTGATTTTTTTTTAAAGAGTTAAATAGTAATGTTCATTTCAGTCTGTTACTCAAGATAGCAGTTCCTAAAGTAATTTTAGATGAATGGTACATATTATTTAAGAGTTTAGGTATGTGTAATAACAGGAGAGAGAAAAATAAGTACATATAGATAAGAGATTACTTTACAATTCAAATTAAATTGAAAAAGCATGGAGAAATACAGTGGGACTTATTGAGTTGGGAGCTATAGAAAAGGAAGTTCTCATACCAATAGTGTGAGATGAGAAAGTGATAGCCTGGTAACCCATGACAGGGGAGCTGTGAACACGTAGAAGATCTTGCGAGGTGGGTGGGAGAAAACACAGCCAGTTTTAAAAAGGAGGGCAGTTTTTGAATTGGATGAGGTGCTATCCCATTACAAAAATATCTGAGTGATTTTTACATCTTTCAGTTAGTTCAGAGACTTAAATGCTTAAATCAAGTACTTACGGGCATTTGATGAATGATTTTCATTAGTGGTTATGACTAAGGCTGTGATTTTTTTTTTTTTATGGAGGTTGCAGAA
Source organism: Pelodiscus sinensis (assembly GCF_049634645.1). Taxonomy (NCBI): domain Eukaryota; kingdom Metazoa; phylum Chordata; order Testudines; family Trionychidae; genus Pelodiscus; species Pelodiscus sinensis. The sequence continues at coordinate 22,237,509 of NC_134730.1, read as the reverse complement.
GTCATGGAATCCATGACTTCAGCCCTGGAATGGCGGGGCTGGAGCGGTCCACTGTGGACCCACAGATCCTGGCCCCCACAGGCAGCGGATGGAAGGGGTAGCACAACACTCTGACCACTGTGGGTAGTTGGAGGACCTTGTGGCTCCCAGGCAGTGGGGGACCCTTTGGCTTTGAGCTACGGCCCCTGTGGCTGCCCTGCAACAATAATACCTGTGACAAAACCTTAGCCTTAGATTTGTCATAGTCCTGAGGCCACAATTGGTAGTAGGGCCATTATTGTGCTGTATAAGTACATATAAAAAGACAGTCTCTGCTTCAAAGAGCTTACAGTGTAAGAAGAAGGGTGAAATGATGGGAGAGTAGATATAAAAATCTACTGCATGTGATGTATTGGGGTAAATATATATTTCTATATGCAATTTAAAAAAATGAAGTAAGCTCTGCAACACCTGTTTGCTCTTAAGTATGTTTCCTGAAGAATCTGATGTCCAGAAACCATTGAATACATATAATAAGCCATATATGGACATCAGTATTTGAGTTAAATGCTGTTGTGTCAGGCAGGCAAGAGAAACTGAAAATACTTCCCACACAGAATGACGTATGTACATACGGAGTTATGTTATGGGAGGAATTTGAAATCATACCTTCTGCCATTTCAGTGTTCAGAGATCAGCAAAAAATTTCCCTATGATGGTTTCATTTTTATATTAAAAATCATCCTGCCGAATGGTGAAAGTTGACTTTAATTTGTTTCCAGTCTGACTACAGGGTTTTACATCTTAGATGGAAATCTAAAATGTAGACCAATATTTCTGCGTAATTTAATGGGTTGCAAAGTTTTCTAAAGCCTAAAGACAAGTTTCATTAAAATATAATCTTCAAAACCTACTTATAGGTGGAACCAAATGACTGTACATTTGTAATCCAATTATTTCTGTACTTCTCTGTGTACAAAAATAATCCTTCCAGTGTGCTCCACTGTCAAAATAATAGGGCTGAAAAGTCTTGATAGATAAATTAGCGCCATATTTTCACTTTGTTCTTGTTTATCTAGCTAACCAGGTCAGGAGTATTATTTGCAATAACTTCTTAAATCTTGTGTTACGGTGCCAGATTTTACATGGCCATCACCATAATGTGACATGCAGCATGGTTCTCTTTACTTTTACTCCTTTTTCTGGAGGAGAGGATTGTACTTGCACATGTCTTTTCATTGATTTCCTCTGCTTCTCACCAGCAAGCTGTCAGATTTGAATGTTAGTCCCAGTTTTTTGTCATATGTAGAGGTAGTGGGTTGGTTGTTCAAAATTGGCAGCAAACAGTACATTATCTGCCAGTAAGGAAAAAATTAATTGAACTGTTTAAAGGTATTGGGGAGAAGTAGGTGGGGTTTGTGTGATGCGTTGTATTTATGGGATTTCCGTCACTGAAATGTCTAGGCACTGAAGAACATATATAGTATCAAGTTAAATCCCTAATGGGCCCGCCTCCTTTTATAACTGTGATTAGTTGCTTAAGTTGATTTTTTTTTTTAAGAAAATGGATTACAATGTTTTCTTAATACCATACTATGAAATTTTGTTGTGTTTTGTATGTTTATTGCGTGAGCTCTGTTAATCTGATTTAGCTAATGTCTAGGAACTATGTAGCATATTCCTTAGAGAGATGTCATTATTGTTGTAGGATGAATAATAGAAACTACTATCCCAGTGAGATCAACTGTCTGTTAGTCTTGTATTAAAATGAATGGAAAACATTGAGTGAAGAAGGGTAATCACATGATTCCTGACAAGATACAAAAGGCAAGCACAGTAATCATTTCTGCTTATTCATTATAATAGTCTTGTCTTTGCTGCCTTAAGAAAGATATAAAGGGTTGCTTGACAACAAAGGTAATTTCAAGAAAATCATAAAACTTCACAAACATTCAAAATGTGTCATTGCTGCTTTAGAATAGAATTGTAAGCTTTAATCTTAATGATCAACTCAAGATTAGTACTGTTGGGTTTAAATCCTACACTGGGTTAAAATCCGGAGTTGTCCTAAGTGGGTAGAGGATGGCAGGAAACTGCTTTTAATCTATAAATATATGATGCACAGTTAATACAGCACAATAGAATAGAGTAAAGGAAATGATGTAAAATGGTTGCAATGAAAAAAATTGTCAGTTTGGACTTTTCCTTGCTTCTCATGAGGTTATAGTACATAACTGTCATAGCAACAGACCTGAATGTTCCTTCTATTCATGTAAGCATCTCTCTATAGACTAGGGATGTTAGACAGCATGTAATTGAATAGTCGTGTAACGGCATGAAATTTTAGTGGTTACATGATATTCGATAGTCTTGGGGGGGGGGAAGACTCCCGGGGAGCACTCTGCCACCCCACGCTGATGCTTCTGTCAGACCACGCAGACCAGCTCCGCCTGCCACCCTGTGCTATTACCTCCCCGAGCACCCTCAGGTCACCTGCTCTCATCTGTGCCCCACATATCCTGTGTCTCCTTATCTGCCCCACTTTGAGGAACACAGCCTCTCCTGCTCCCTATCAGCTGCTGACTGCTATTTCCAGTGAGCTGGCTCCCCTCTTTTCTGGCAGCACCGAAGGTCCTGGTGGGTGAAAGCCATAACTAGTCCCTGTTTGGCTGAATGTGTTTTCTACAGAGAAAAGAAAAAATCTGCAGGGGAAATAAATTTTGTGTGCATGCAGTGGCATAGATTTTCCCCAGAAGTAATGGGTGAGGGGGACAGTGATTAACCGAGCCTTTTGTTAACTGATGTTCCACAGTGGTGTGTATCTGTAGGCCTCCTTTTGTTGGGAAGGAGATGACTCCTTGTTGCTAGGGTTTCACACTTGGTAATGCTTCTCTCCAGCTGGAGGAGGGGAGGGTTTACAGTCTTAGCAAACATTTTTTATAGATACAGATCAAGCACTTAATCTTATTTATATCATCTGTATGCCATGTCATAAGGTAAATATTTAATACATGTAGCATCCTACAAACATTTCATGAAAACTAAACACATTTTTTTACAACTCCTATCTATTTTAACAGTACTAACACACAGGAGAGTCAGAGTAGTTTCCAGCTATGCATGTGTCGTCATGCAGGGAGCTCTAGCATCATGGCCTCACAGATACTGTGTCTTTGACATACTTGTGGATTGTTTTTATGTACAGTTTCATAGTCATTTTGGGTGTTCTTGGAAAATGTCACAATTTGATAAGTGGAAGGCATTTGTGACTTACTGACATTAGCTTCAGTGTTGGATGTGGTAGAGAGGAGTTGCATGTGGTAGACAGTGACACAAATTAATTTTTTGTACTTTTTCAAGAGACAGAACCACCCATGATACTCTGAAACAGGTTTGCTAAAAGGTATAATTATCACAGTGTTTGGTTACAAGTTACTCTGGGTTGAAGGGCATATAGTATGGGTAAACTAAGATATGTAACAGTCATTCCAAGTGGAAAATCAGTTAGTGTTGCTGAACAGCTTCTTTTACAACTAACAGTAACAGCAGTGCCTTTAGAATGTTACAGGATCTAACATTTGAGACTTGGTTAAGCAGTTTTAAGAAACTGCCTAAATCATCATAGCTGTGGTAAATGTAGAAAAATATTGATTCTGAAACCAGTTCTTTAATATGAAGACTTTACTTTCACTTCAGCACAAATATTTGAAACGAACTGTTAACACATCTTTCAAGATTTTTGGCAAACATTTTCTCTCAAATACACTTTTACATTTAAACTCCATCGTTGGTAATCCAAAGAATGCTTGTCAATAAGGTGTTTTGGTTTTGCTCTGAGGAAAAGGCACTTAGTGCCATGTACTACCCTTGATGCACATTGTTTGATTTTAATGTTAATATTTCCTGGACTGCCTCAGATAATCTTAGACATTTTATAGCGTTCCTCTGTACTTTTTCTCCCAAATAATGAGGCAAAAGCCAAGAGTTAATTTCGTAACAAGTCCGTTTCCTCTTCTGAGTACATAAAGAATTATTCCAGAAATAGTTGACTTGTTAAGCAGCAAGGCACTTGAAACAGTTTTGTAACATTTTTTCTGTTTGTTTTTAATTGAATTTAATTGTGTATATATAATAAAGCTGCACTGTTTCCTAGGGGAAGCATTAGCGTCAAGTAACTATGGGAATTCTACTTGTCAACATGATTTAACCTAGATATTAATATATTGCTTTCTGCCTTTCACTGTTCCTTAGTAGGAGCTCATTTAGAAGCAACTGAACTCTTGAACTTTTCCTAGTTTTGAGTATTGAACATACGTGTTTTCAGTGGTTTGGGTGTTAACCAACCTCATTCTCCCGTCAGTCACAAGTGTCACATGTCACATTTAGGATTGAGCAGCATCTTTGTAAGAACAATTATATCACTAAACATCCCCCATATAAAGAGGACACTCAGTTGATCTTTTTCCATTAATTATTTTTCCTTCCTGTAGGACAGTTTAAGAATTTTGGACATATACACAAAGTTGTAGGAATAAGTGCAGATTCGTTAGTGGCTATTAATGTGAATAGTAAGCATATGATAGTGTAAACTGTTAACCTATGAGCTTGGGCTTATCAGTTAACCTTCGTGGTTACAAGCAGCTCCCCCCCCTTGTCCTCCAGTGCTTCTGCCTAAGTATCAGAGGCAGCAGCACGGGGGAAGGCTGACAGGAGCTGGTGCTCATGGGGAGCTGGCTTTTACAGAACAACTACAAATGTCAGCAGTTACACGTTTATCCAAACCCCTGCATTTTAACATCCCTAGTGAATAGATACTTTCACTGAAGTAGATCAAGTGAATTATCACTTGGTCTGGATCTCCAAGGTAAAAAAAAGCAAACCTACAACTCTCCAAGCTTCTGCCTCTTTGGGCATGTCTAGACTACATGGCTCCGTTGATGGAGCCATGTAGATTTGTTTACTGGGCAAAGGGAAATGAAGCAGCGATTTAAATAATCGCTGCTTCATTTAAATTAAAATGGCTGCCGTGCTGTGCCAATCAGCTGTTTGGAGGTACTGCACTGTAGTCTGGACGCTCTGCGGTCTACATCAAAGGCATTTGTCAACCTTCCTGGTAAACCTCATTCCGTGAGGCATAATGAGGAGGTCGACAAATGCCTTTGATGTCGACTGCAGAGCGTCCAGACTACAGCACTGTGCCGCCAAACAGCTGATCGGCACAGTGCAGCAGCCATTTTAATTTAAATGAAGCAGCGATTATTTAAATCGCCGCTTCATTTCCCTTTGCCTACAACCCTAATCTACATGGCTCCATCGACGGAGCCATGTAGTCTAGACATGCCCTTAGGCTCCTATGGGAAGGAAAACATTCCTTCCTGACCCAAAAACAGCTGAGGGGTCAGATGTAGAATCCGCAAAACATAGCTCTGAAGCTACAGGCAGGCCTGCCGACAGTGGGCAGGGCAGGGAGGGGGGAAATGCCTTGGGGCCTGGTAATTTTAAAAGGACTGAGGCTCTGGGTTGCTGCTGTCACTACTGCTGCAGCAGTGGTGTCTGGAACCCTAGACTCCTTTAAATCACCGCTGGAGTGCTGCATGGCATGCTCAGAATGTCTGCAAATGCACTGAGGGCTTGCTGCCACTGGCCTCACCCCTTACACTTGAGGCTCTATCGTTTTGAGGGGCTTGGCGTGGCTGTCTGTACTCCTCCATACCAGTATGTGATGAGGAAGATGCAGCCACTGGAATGGAGTCAAGAGAGATTTGACATGGCCTGGGCTAGGGTTTAAATCACTGAAAGGGGAGGGGGCGGGATGAATCGATTCCCTTGTGCTCAAGCTAGCAAATTACTCTGTAGCTACTTTGAAGGGAAGGGTCACCCCCTGGACCGTCTCAGTATGGTGTTCTCCCCTGTTTAGCTGAAGCTGTCCCAGTCACCACTAGCATTATCAAAACCATCTCTTGCATCAGGTGGCTGGCATTGTTTTAATATGTTACTTTTGTAATTCATTTGCTGTAGGAATAAAGGTGCTGTAGTCAGCAAGAGTAAGTCTCAGGTCCGACACTGGGTTCCCAAAGTACAAAGGACGCTACACAGGTATCTGTCAAACACAAGTAGTTTATTTCCTGACAGCTAACAGCTGTGCCCCATAAATGGAAGAACAATATAACAAAGAAGCGACATATGTTACGTCCCTTCCTGCAAGCCTGGGATCCCGGGTAGACTGTGGACGAAGTGGGAGGTTGTCTCAGCTTCCAAGGCGCCAGTACCCAAAGCCCATTGGTGAAGTCCAATTTGCTAGGCTCTGAGGCAGCCTTAAATACAGTTTTCCTGCCTCCTTTGGCAGTTTGGAAATTTCCATGGCTTACTCATTAGTGCTGATGTAGGGATTAGCTGTTAGTTATTGATCTGGTTCTGATCTGGATCTTCTTGTTCTTTGGCCCTGTTTACGTGATCAGTACACTAGGGTAAACGGAATTGTTTATGAGTTCTTGCCCTTTACCCTTATTTCATAGTTGTTCTTGCTATACTGGCAACAATGCTTATCTTAAGTGGCGTATGTTCCCAAAGACTTGCTTCTGGCTCATCAGGTATAGGGAAAAGGGAAAGAGGGGGAAAGAAAGCAGGCCTCACCACCCCTAAAGTAACACGTACAAAGTTCTTTTGCAATTGACCGCTACAATTGCCAACACTTTCATTACTTACTGGGCTCTTAGAAGCCATAAAGGGGTAAGTTAGAACTAAATAACAGTACAGAACACTGAGCGCAGGACTGATGGCTGTAAACAGACTTTATGGGACAGCAGGAAACTTGGTTACACCCATGATAAGTGGACATCTGGCTAACAAACATCATGCCAGCTCACAGATGTTGCCAGTCTAGAGATATCTTTCCTTGTTTGACAATATATTTTTACTGCATTTAGAGAAATGTACTACATATAATTATCAATAAATAAAAATTGCTAAACATGAAAGAATGGTCAGATGCTGTACTATTAACCTCTGTGATGCTATTGTTTCATAAATAAATGATTAACAGGTTATCTCTGTAAGGCTTGACAAATGTTTAACTTTAGACAACTATTGGAAAGGCAATTGTTAGCTTTATTAGTAAGGAATTTGAACCTTAATATAGAAACTTCAGTTAACCTGATGAATCAGTTTGTAGCACAAGGAGTGGTGTTTCACAATGAGGTGACACACTGGTTAGATACATGATTTCATGGGTTTAGGATTAAAGGAAACTAAGAAGCTTTTGAGCAAGCAGCATGCTGCATCAGATTTACACTGCTGCGTCAGTGAACACTAAAAGCCAAAAAGTCTTAGTAGATTTAGCAGATTTAAGCTTGGATGCATTTCACTGATTACTTCCTGCTAATGAAATTTTAATTTAATCATTTAAACCTTTAATGTGTCTTTCTGATTTTGTTAAAAAGTTTGTATCTCTCAAGAAACCTATAGAGAAGCATGAACGCATGGTGCACACTTAAGAAAATTCTTAGAAAATGAGAATTCTCTTGTGGCTTTGTTTATTCCTACAAATTATTGGAGGCATTGGGAGTTTTTAGAGTAAAGGCTGCAGGATTTAGACTTATGTTTACACCATCAATTCCAAACAGTCTATCACTCCTCAATAATTTAATCCTCATGGAATTACCAGAGTTTTAATATTAAGATATGATAGAGACAAATCAGTTTGCTGGTTTAGTCACATGTGTAGTTGTACTTTTACGTGGCTTGTGAACCTCAACAGTAGGGAAAAATATTTTTTCTTTCAGAGATTAGTAAAATAAATTGGTAGTGTTGTCCATAGTTGTCCTTTCATTCGTTTTCCTGCTTTAGACAGCAAAGTGAAACTTGTTGGCTCTTAACCTAGGCTGTTTGTTTTATTCTAGTCTAACGCTTGTACCATAGTCATCCTTGTGATACTTGAGATACTCCTAATGAAGAGCCTGCTAGTTCTCTCTACTTCCAGAGCTGAAGTGGAGGTGTACTCGCTTTTACAGAGCACAACACCTACATCCAGTGTCTGTGGGGACTTTATGCCTTTATTAGGTAAATTCACATTTCAAGAGGATAATAAAACTTTTTTTCTTTTACATGGATGCAACATTAGAACAGACTGTTTCTCATTAAGTCCTTTTAATGTTCTGCTGCAGGTTTCCAGGGGTTCACTACCCTCTGTCCAGAGGATGCAGTTAGCTCAGAAGCAGAAAGTGCCTTTTTTCATCCTCCATGCTCTGAGTGATTGGATGGGGAGTTGGGTATGTTTGGCTCCCAAAGAAGAGTCAGCTTTGGGAGCTGGATGCACTGCTACAAACGTGTTGAATCAATTCCATCCCCTCCTCAGTCAGGCACAAACTTGGGAATAGTGAATGAACAACAAGGTGCCCACCTAGCTTGAACCTTAACATGAAGTAGGACCACTGCATTGTTCCATCTCTGACCAAGACAAATTCAGCCCAGACTGAGATACCTAAATTATTCAGGATGGCTGTAGGGTTCACCTCAGCTACTACTGCAGTTAGGCATGACTCTGCCTGTGATGGCCTTCTCCCTCTTCTTGAGAGCAGAAAGGCTGGGTTGTTGGAGGCCTCTTCAGACTCCTGAAGCAATAGACATGCTTTAGGGCAAGGGTTCCCAACCTGGGGTACGCAGGGGGTACAAGAAGCTTGTCAAGGGGGTACGGGGAATATTTGGTAAATAACTAGATTATCTTAATTGAAATATTCCAAAAGTAGTAGTGTTAGTGAAAAAAGTTGTGGATTCTAGAGTCTAGAATTTATTTCCTTTCATATTGAATAGGCGGTACGGGAAGGTTTATTAAAAGCCAAGGGAGTACGGGGACCAAAAAAGGTTGGGAACTCCTGCTTTAGGGTTTTGCTGACCCTCACTGCCGAAGAATGAGGTATTAGCATAAGTAATTCAAATGAACCCGTTTTTGTCAAAATAGGAGTTTGGTATTTTTTGTGGTTTAAAAAAAAATTAGACACATTTGTTTCCAGTAGTTCACAAGCTTTGCTAAGGGCAGTGTGACCTCCCAGTCTTTGGTTCAACTTGAGACAAGGTGCTACTGTAAATCAAAATTTTAATTTACCATTTTTTTATAAGCTTGCAAAATGATACATAACTATGTAAATGAGAGTGAAAATCAACCAACAGATTCAGGAGAGAGCCAAACTGTTTCTTTCTAGGCAATCTGCATTTGCATTTCTGACTGACTGGTTTATAATTGTTTTGGAAAGCTACAAGGCTAAAATTTGTGCAGAAAAATTTGTGTAGCTCAGGTTTTACCATCCTAACTCTTTGTACACGAAGTATGTACAGCTTATCTGATTCCTGTACAGAAAAATTGAAAGAAAATGGGAAAACATGCAACTATGCCACAGTTCACACTTGATCAACAGTGGCTATAAAAAAATAAATTTTAATGGTCCATAAAATACACGAGCCAGGTTTAATGCCAGACATTTCACAATTTAATCACTACATTTTGCTATTTCTATATTTAAAAAACATCATTAACTATAGGGGCATAAAGAAATTCCAGTAATTTAAATGAAAAGTCAACATGTAGTGCAGGCATTGGTGATTTGGAAAGTACCAGAGTCAAGTAGTTTTTCTGTGGACTTGCCTTTTTTCAAGGAATAATTGTCAGATTTGAATGGTATTGTTAAAATGGGTAAAAGCCTTCCTGTCAAGAGAATGCTCCTAGTAATTAGTTATACCTTGTAGCAGCCTTCTTTTATTTCTATGTAACAGTTTAAAGATACATTTTCTTACTCACTTGCAGATTCGACCAAAATATTGGTTACAAACATTTTGAAGATTTATTCTCTAACCTATATTTAGTCGAAGGATGACTGATGAATCTTGTTGGGAATGGCCAGTATTATAAGACAGTTTCATAGTAAATATCCCATTGTCTTAATGTGGGGAGAAATGTATGCCTTCCAGGAATGTACTACCAGATCATGTTGTTTGACAGGCTTAAAAACAGTCTGAATCCATTTTCTAAGTTGCATGCTTTCCTTCGTCAGCTCTGATATTCGTGAATTACACTCACTCCTGTTGCTTTAAATGTACCAGAAAAATAGGTAATTGTTGTCCATTTGGCTTTTCATGTGTCTCACTTTCCTATGCCATATTCTCAAGAATGTATCCAACACCAGAGAGCAGATCCTCTGCTGGCCTAAATTGTCATAACTCTGTTAAGTTGAGGATTTCAACCAGACGGGTAACTGCCTTAGAGTGCAGAACAGTCCTTTAGATGGTGTATTTATTGAAAAGTGTCCAGTTGCCTGAACTGAATCTTAAAACTAGCAGCATGCCGAAGTGAGTGTTAAGAAGGACACTGATCTACCCAGTTGGAACATGAAAAGCTGCAGAAGGGGCAAGATGGAATTTGCCTCAATATGCGAGTTTAAACATTATCGGTCAATATGTTTTAATAATATGTGGTGCAGACAGCCATATCCTGCTATTGGTTTACCTGCATGCTGAGTTTTCATTGACATGAAAGGGAAGGTGAGAGGCAGGCCCACCAATGAGGTAGAGTCAAAGGGGACAGCTGCCCCAGGGTGTAGTGGCAGCCATGCCCTGAGCCATTTAAATCGCTGCCAGAGACCCACACAATCCCTGTAAGAGGTTCTGAGGGCTGGATAGGGAGAGAGGAGTGCTGTGTGGTCTGGGCAGCTCTGTGGACTGATTGCCATCAGCCTCACATCTTCCGACCAAGGCTCAGCTCCTTCCGGGAGCATAGAACTGGCCCTCCTCACCTTGCACAGGGGCCCAGTAAGTCTGTTGACCCCCCCGTGGTGACAGGCACCAGTACATGAAAAAATGTTCAAGACAGTTTCTACATACGACACAGTAAAATAAATTGTTACAATTCACAAGGGATGCTGCCAAAATGATGCATTTTATTTCAGATATAACTATAAGAATCCTTTTAATGGCAAGAATTGTAAATAAATGGACATAAATGTATACAACAGGAAGTCATTTTCTTTACTATAAACTGTATTTGTATACATCACTGGTGATTGTTTTTCTGTTTTTTTTAATTGTTTGGCTTTTGTCTGTAATTTAAAAAAAGGAAAGAAAACACAATTTATAAATGTTCAACTTGAACATGCCCTCAGGAGGTACATAATGTCATTGGTGTTTTCATCGTAGATTTTTTTTTAACGTAGTCATGTAAAAAAGAAGCTACATCAAACATACACAGTGGGGGACGAGGTGGGGAAGGGTCAAAAAGTGAAATGTGATTTCATCCTTTTAAGAACATGAGCTATTTCAAGCCAAGTTTTCAGAATGTTCTTGGTTTTATTTCCCATACTTGACCATTAGATTTTGAACCCTTCAGCATTGTAATACAAAGAAACAGCATTTTTCTGTTAATTGTAATATTTTTTCTTGCCACTTTTTTCAGCATTTAACACTAGTTTTTGTGATAATTTGGCAAAATGATGTGTAACATGAATTCTGATTATCAAATGATTATGACCTTGGTGTGGATATGAAGTCAACCATCTGCTCTCAAGGCTGTAGGACTCAAAAATCCTAGCAATAAAACAAAAGATGTAAAAATGAGGAGAACACAAATACAGAGTGCCCTCACAGCTGGAGTTATTATGAGAGCCCTGAGGAATCTGAGGCATCAGCGCTAATCCAGCTGTTTCTAGGCAAATGCTACAGGTCTAGACTATAGGACAATGTCGACCTAAGGTATGCAACTTCAGCTATGTGAATACCATAGCAGGAGTCAATATATCTTAGATCGAGTTGCCACAGGGTTTCCACTGCAGGGGGTTGATGGGAGAAACACTCCCATTGACTTATTTTATGCTTCACATTCCATTGGAGTCCTGGAGTCCTGGTAAGTAGACATGTAGACATGCCCTGAGCGTGTGCCTGGAGTCTCTGTTCAGAATTGGGAAGGTTTAAGAATCTACGGGCCCTGATAAGGTGGGTGCCAAACTCAGAATGCTGGTGAGTGTCTAGCCAGGGTGGACCTCGGTGAGGGTTGTGCTGTGTTTGACTGTTTTCATGTCACGATAATAAAAAGTATAGCCTACAAAATTCCTGAATAATCCATGAATGAGCATTGGATATTTCAAGTCAAGCTTTTTTTTTCTGTCCTAACCCAGTGTCCTCATCCAAGCATCATAGTATAGTTTTCCTTGCAAACATTTTGTGTAATTCAAGGCCTGGGGCCAAGGTTTGGAAATGGCTAAATATTTTTTTTAAAAACTATCCCTAATGAATGGTTACAAATGTCATTTGAAAACTGATGTGCTGTGTAATTTGATTCTTTGTAATCTTATTTCTAATATTTTTTTATTAGACTTGTTCTTGTTCCATAAAGCTACATTCGTCTGTGCATTTTGAAAAGAAGAGATGGGATAAAATCTGTATCTAGAGAATAAATTCTCCATATGGAAATATAAAAATGTTTTGACCACTAAAAAGTGAAGCATCTGAGGTTAATTCTGGTCCAAACTTTATCATTATGTAAGATAAAGAGCTAAAAATGAACAGCAGAATCTTACTGTGAGGTTAATTAGCAATAAGTTGACATGTAATTCTTCGCATGCAATGAAAACTGCCTGGGAAGAGGAGGAGATGGAGATTGACATAAAAATCCTGCAGAATAGAGAACAGGGTAAAGTGATGAGGAGCATGTTCTTAAAGCGTATTGCTACTACTTAAAAGCTCTAAAGTTGGTTTATCATCTGATAGTGTCTTGCAGCATCTCTGGAAGAACAGGCTGATGTTGCTCCTCCTTGAGTGAGCAGTGTTGTTGAAAGTATAGCCAATTGCTTGACTGTTGTGGTTCCATGTTATACATGTTTGAGACACCAAATAACCAAGTTTAGACAACTTACAGTACTGACTGACAAGAAGACAGTATGGGGAAGAGGGAATGTTCAGTTCACTTTACAGCAGGAATGGTATGGTATTGACAGAAGTGGTTTTCACCAGGTAGAACCATGGCTTTTCCCATCACAGGAAAAAAACAACCTAGTTCCAGTTCAGGCACTTTTCTCATTTAAAAACTGTTTTATTAATGCACACCATATTACACTTAGCTAGTTTCGGTTTAGTTCAGATTGTGGTTAATGTAAGGCAAGAGATTTAGTGATTGAGTTATGAAAAATAAAACTGCCATGGACGTAACAGTAAGATATGTAATATATATTGAACATCAGAATGTATACATTTTGGGTTGATATTTCCTTAAGGAAGAGTTACACGTTAGGACTCATTTTACTTTTCTTTATTATATAAATATGTATACAGCAAACTATTAAATTGCTAAATATTTTTTCCGTAATTTTCTTTAGTATATATTCTCATAATTTTATTTTTCCTAGTTTCCTGGTTTGCTGGTGTTCTATCCTAAATGAGTTTTTCCAGTAAAAATGCTAACTCTGCCTTGCATAGAAAATGTGCTTCCAAAATAGAACCCCAAAACTACCTCTGGAAGAGTGGAAATATGGACACAGTGCTAAGGTGAAGTACAAAATAATAGCAGAAGCATATATGAACAAATCAGAAATGCAGAGGCACAAAATGAGTTACACCTAGCAAGAGACATAAAGGGCAATAAGAGGTTCTTTTAAAATACATTATCAGCAAGACAAAGATGAAGGATAGTGTAGGTCCTTTTTTAGAGACCAAGGAGATTTCATAACTGATGACTTCAAGAAAGCTGAGGTGTTTAATGCTTATATTGCTTCAGTCTTTTTTAAATGTTAAGATAGTGAAGCCTGATGAAATTCATCCTAGGATACTTAAGGAATCAGCTGAAGCAATGTTGGAATTGTTAGAAGTTATGTTTGAGAACTCCTGAGTGATGGATAGGGTCCCAGATGACTGAAGAAGGGCAGACAGAGTAAAAAGGGGAACAAAGACAACCTGGGGAATTTATAGACCAGTCAGCCTAATTCTGATACCAGGAAAAATACTGGAACGAATTACTAAATCAATTTGTGAGCATCTGGAGGATTGCAGGATTATAAGAAATAGCTGGCATGGTTTTGCCTTCTCTGAAAAGGTTACAGGCCCAGTGAGTAGGTGGAAGCAGTAAATGTGACATCTTGATTTTCAGTAAGGCTTTTGTCACAGCCTCATGTGACATTCTCATAAACTAGGGAAATGTGGCTAAATGCAATGTCCATAGAGAGGGTGCACAACTGGTTGAAAGACCATAATGAAAGAGTACTTCTTTGTGAATCAGGGCAGGATCTATCTAGTAAGGATATTTGATTGATAGCGTGTAATTGAATAGTTGTGTAACCACATCAGATTTTAGTGGTGGAGTGGAGTCTGGAGCCAGTGTGCGACTCCATGAATGGAGTTGGCAGCCAGTGTGCTCACGGCCCAGCTCCCGGGGAGCCCTCTGCCACCCCGCACTGCTGCCTCTGTATTAGAGCTAATAGCACGGGGTGGCAGGTGGAAGCCTGTCTGTAAGGGGAGCCTGTTAAAAACCTGTGCAGATTGTCTTCCCGTGCAGACCGGCTCCCACCTGATACCCTGGGCTGCTGCCTCGGATATAGAGGCAGCAGCAGCATGGGGTTGCAGAAGCTCCTGTTAGCAGGGGGTCCCAGCTCATCTTGGGCAGAGTCTGCTCTGTAGCAGCGGCCCCTGTTGGCGTGTACGGAGGCTGTTTCTCACCTCTGATAATAGAGAGAGGCTGCTCTGTGGGATGCCAGCGCAGCCTCTGTCCATGGTAAGCCTGGGCCCACCACGGACAGAGGCTGCTTTGTGGCAACCTTACCTGCCTCCCTCCCCTTTTAGAGGCAGCAGCACATGAGGGCAGGTGAGCACAATGAAGCTGGTGCTGTGAGGAGCAGGCTTTTAAGCTGGCTCCCCCCAGCACTGGCTCCTGCCTCCATTCCCTGCTATCTCTGTGGGAGGCCAGTTCTGGGCCCCCCACTATAGAAAGGATGTGGACGCATTGGAGAGGGTCTAGCGGACCAAAATGATTAGGGGGCTGGAGCACATGACCTATGAGGAGAAACGGAAGGATTTGGGTTTGTTTAGTCAGCAGAAGAGTGAGGGGGGATTTGGTAGCAGCCTTCAACTTCCTGAAGGGAGATTCCAAAGAGGATAGAGAGAGGCTGTTCCCAGTAGTGACAGATGGCAGAACAAGGAGCAATGGTCTTAAGTTACAGTGGGGGAGGTCTAGGTTGGATAGTAGGAAAAACTATTTCACTAGGAGGGTGGTGAAGCACTGGAATGGGTTACCTAGGGAGGTGGTGGAATCTCCATCCCTAGAGGTTTTTGTGTCTTGGCTTGACAAAGCCCTGGCTGGGTTGATTTAGTTGGGATTGGTCCTGCCTTGGGCAAGGGGCTGAACTTGATGACATCCTGTGGTCTCTTCCAGCTCTATGATTCTATGAGGCAGCAAAGCGGGGGAGGGGGCAGGTGGGTCTGCAGAGAGTTGGTTTAAAAGTCAGCTCCCCATGCGTATTGGCTCCTGCCTGCCCCCCTCAACCTCTGCTGCTGCTGCTGCATCTCTGTCAGAGGCAGCAGCATGGGGGTGTGGAGTGGGCAGGTGGATCTGGTGCTCATGGGGAGCTGGCTTAATGCGTGTAGTTGTGTACATGTTGACATCACTAGTATCTTGTAGGGGTCAGCCTGCGTCCAGTATTTGTCAACATTTTCATTAATTACTTGGATGGTGGGATAATGGAGAGCATGCATGTAAAATTTGCAGATGATAGCAAACTGCGAGTGGTTGTAAGTGGTATGGAAAAGAGGATTAGGATTCAAAATGGTCTTGATAGGGGAAAAATCACCTAACCATAAAGGTAGCTAGACTCCGGAAGAAACTCCCTTGGAAGTCTGTCATTGCACATTTTTTAGGAGAAGGTTGGACAAACATCTGTGAGGGATGGTCTAGGTTTACTTGATTCTGCCTTAGCTCAAGGGGGTTGGACTTGAAAGGGATCTCAAGACCTCATCAGTCCCACATTTGTCTGATTCTAAGCTTTGTTTCCAAATTAGGGCACGTCTACACAGCAGGTCAAAAGTCAAAGTAAGCAACACAACTTCAGCTATGTCAATTGTGTAGCTGAATTCAAAATAATTTAATTTGGTGCTGTCTTCACAGCAGGAAGTTGAAGGAAGAACACTCTTCCTTCGACTTCCCTTACTCTTTGTAAAATGAGAGTTACCATGAGTCAGAGTAAGAAGTCCTCCAACTCACCATTATTTTGATTCAATGTCTATTATGTGGTAGCCTCCAGGTTTGCATTGCCCTGTGACTGACTGGTAGCTGAAGGAAATCCAGACTTTCTCTGTGGATGCTTTATTCAGGATATGCTACTTTAGGGGTTGGTATCCAACTTATCAGTATTGCAGTGTTAGGGTCCAGTATCAGTAAATATGCCATAAAGGAAATATAAATGGGCCCTGACACAGAGCTTTGTTTCTAATAACATATTCCACAATTAGAATGTGATGTCATTCATAGGAAGTTATGAATTGCGCCGAGAGGCATTTGTTCACATGATTAATGCATTGCCAGTTTGCAAAAGTCTCTGTTTTATTCACTGAGGACCATAGTATTTAGCAAAGTACTCATCACTAATATCAGGCAATTTTTGGTTTTTTTAATATTCCATAGCAAACTTGTTATGGTAGTTATCTCTAGAGCTTATGGGAGTTAGAAATTAATTCCCAACACCATGGTCCCTTGTTATCTTATTGTTTTCTGTGCTCAGTACATTAATTTTTACTTGTTTGGCTAAACAACTTACCAGTGCCAAGCATATTATATATTATTCCTCAGTAATCAGGCCCTCAGTGTTAGGAATTATGGGTTTAGAAATTGTTTCCAAACTGCCTGATATGTGAAATAGTTAATGTGCTTTATTTATTGCATTTTCCATATTGGTCCTGTTCCAAATGGATATGAAAGATCTAAATGATGCTGAAATTGAATTAATAATTCCATCTAAACTTTAGACTGATTTAGCTTGAAAGATGCAGAGTATGGAAAGGTTTCTTGCCCAGGTATTATGTCGCATATGTTTCTGATCTAAAGCTGTTATTCCAATTATTGTACAATGATACATTAATTAGTGTACATTGTACAAATAGTGTACAATGATAAATTTGTTTTTACGCAGCAAATAAATTGGAACATGGACGTGTGGCAGGGTCACTAGCCCTGCATCCTTCAACCCCAAGGCCGGGGCCTTTAACTGCCGGCCCCGCAGCCTAGTCCTTTGTACACAGGCCCCACGGCCTAGTCCTTCAATGGGATTCACTCATTGTCCGGGATCTGGGAGGAAGGGGTAAGGGGACCTGGGCCCTCCCTCTCCACTTGGCCCAAACCCAGGGCCTTATCAGTGGTGGGTGGTTCCCATCACTGGCTCAGTAGGAGTTCTCCTCGAAACTCGCTGAGCACTCTGGGTCCTTTCCTGGTCCCGGCCCTGGGTTGCTTCCTACCCCCTCGCCCTGGCCGACAGCGGTCCCACCTATAGATGCGGGTCCGTCGACAGCAGCAACGTTGGCAGGCGTGGCTTGGGAGATAGCAGTGGATGGGGCAGCGACGGCTTCTAGGGAGGCTGCCCAACTCAGCCAGCGTTGTAGTCTGGCTCGGCCTGGAGACAACAGCGGCAGGGGTAACTGGTCCAGCGCCTCTGATTCCAACTGCACCGGCTGTGGCTCCGGTGTCTGGAGAGGAGCTCCTTCGCCTCCAGCGGCCAGCTCCAACTGAGCAGCCCAGCAGCCTTTTATACCTGGGCTGCACTGTGAGCATGCCCAGCAGCAGGGGTGGATGAGATTGCTGCGGGGCCCTGGGCAGCAAAATTTCGCGGGGCCCCTCCTTTGACACGGCGCATGCGCCATGACACCACGGCGGGGCGTCGGGAAGTGCGCGGCCTGGGGCAGCCACCCGGCTGCCCAGCAGGGCTGCAGGAGAGGGACGTTTTCTACCCAATAGGCGGGCTCTCCGCCCCCAGCTTCAGTGCTGGGCTCACCAGCCCCGTCACAGGATGAATGAGAGGGAATTATGACAAGCATATGCCTCCACTGTACATTATTAGGCAAAGTCAAAGGTATGGATGTAGCAGCAAAACTGAGAGGTGAACTCAGTTTTACCTTAGGCCATTGTCATTGCTTTGTAGGTGATTGCATACTTACTTGCTCATGCTGGATAGGTAGCAATGTAGTTGACCAATCTGTTCTTTCAGTGCCTGAGGTGTTTCTTTACTGTGCACTGATAAATTCTGTTCTGACTGATGTGTGAGAGGCACCCTTAAACACCTTCAGTTGACTAACACTATACACTTCTCCAAACTTCTCTTGTTTTCAGTATACTCAATTTATGCTGTCATCACCTCCCTCTTCCCCCACATTTTTTTGTGTTTGTAGAACAATGTTAACAACCCCAGTGTCTGATGAAAATTTTACTATTGAAGAAGGGATAAAAGGGGACTGGTTTTGAAGAATTTAGGATCCTTCTCATAAGGGCCAAGGGGGACGGATTTAACAGAGAACATTAGCAGGACAGGCTGAGATACAGGTGAAGATGTTAGTCTTAAGGGATGGAACTACTGTTTTTCCAGGACTAAAGGCCATGTGCCAGTGAGTGAGGTACCTTGGGCAGGCTGCAAGTTTGATACTTATTGAACTTTATAATGTAAAACTAAGAGCAATGCTATTGATATTAAAAGAAGCTGCTCTCTCTTCTCATTTAATTTTAATTAGGCTTCATTGAAAGAATCAACTGAATGACCCTATATCAAAAAATCATGTCACTTAAGAAATGGTTATTAAAATCAATGGATTCAAGCCATACTTGTAACATGCAGTGTTGTGAATCCATTTTATTTAGAAACAAGTGTTTACTTTATGGAACACCAAATGAGATGATTGTAATACACAATTTCTGCCAACCGTGCAAAAGATGGTGACAAAATATATCTATTTGTGCCAAGATGAAGAGATTTAGAATCTGAATAATACAGCATAAATCTTAGTCTAGCATCATAAAGGCTACGTATATTTGTAGCACAATATAAACAGGAGGAGGTGTGGTACATTTTACTAGAATATTTGAATATGTTTATTCACAGCGCAAAGATAACCTAGAAGTTAAACTGAACTAATTGGATGAAGGAAAAAGTAGCAGGAGTCTGTGGCTTATATTTTTTTTCTTGCGATTTTTGAGAGATGTGCAGTTGTGTAGTACATTTACCGTGTAATAGCTCTATTTACAGAACTAACATTACATAACTCAGTAAAAATAATTAAAAAGTCTGCAATCCCTTTCCCCTGGTAGGCACCACACACTATCTTTTCTTTCTAGTTTTCTCACATGATGTCTATCATTGTGTTATCTCTATCCTTAATGGGGTCGCTTAATCTAAGAAATATTGCCAATAAAGATAGTTGATGAAATTTTCAAGTGCCCATGTGAATTAAGAATGTAAGTTCATTTTCAGGCGTGACTTTGGACCCTGTGTGTCAGTATTGTCCCCTATGATTAAGGGTTTGGAACAGGTCTAATATGAAGAGAAATTAAAAAGACTGGGATTTTTCAGTTTATAAAAGAGGAGACTAAGAGCGGGGGAGGGAGGAGGTGTATGATACAGGTCTATACAATCATGACTGGTGTGGAGAGAGCGCATAAGGATAACTTAGTTACTTGTTCTCATAACATAAGAACTAGGGGTCACCCCATGAAATTAATAGGTAGCAGGTTTAAAACAAACAAAAGGAATTTTTTCTTCATGCAGGCTAGATCCATCAATGGTATTAGCCAGGGTGGGTAGGAATGGTGTCTCTAGTCTCTGTTTGTCAGGGGTTGGAAATGGATGAAAGGGGAGGGAATCACTTGATGATTATCTGTTTCTGTTCACTCCCTCTGGGGCATCTGGTATTGGCCACAGTTGGAAGACAGGATACTGGGCTGGATGGACTTTTGGTCTGACCCAGTATGGCTGTTCTTATGTTCTTAAGCTGATAAAGTCACTTCTGAAAATGAGAATTAGGCATTGGAGTCCTGACAAGAAGAATTAAGCTTAACATAATGTACCCTGGTAATTACAGTGCAATTTTTATTATATGCTTATATTTATTTGGTTTTGTTGTTATTCCTAAAATTGTAAAATTACAGATTATAATGCCAGTGGAGCACAACCATTGTTTGAAATAGTTTTGTTTCTTATGGCATGATAAATTTACAATTTTAAGCTTTGCTACTAAAAATTTGGTATGTGTGTCATTTGTTGAAGTCATGAAATATGCTATGAAATAAACTCCATAAAAAAGTGCAAGATACCATATAAAGAATTAATAATACAAAGTATTTACAGTAGCTGAGTGTGTTTTCAGCTTTAAGAAACAAAAAGCTTTGCATGTTAGCATATTCATGTTAAAAATAATATAGTTGTACTCCGTTGTCCCTTAGAACATTCTTTACAGGTAATTGAACTCTTTTCCTCACAGCAAACATTGCATGAAATGAATTTGTCAGTTTTACAATAGAGAAAACATACACAATTCATTTATAGCCCCCTTTCTTGCTCCTTCCTTGCTGTGCCTCCCTTTCCAATTTTCCCTTTAATCGGAGTAGGATATGGATGAGGGTGTGCAGGAGAATGAAATACAAACACAGGGATAGATTTTCAAGAGATGTCTTGTAACCTTATTAAATTGAGTTTTAGGGGAGATGGTTAAGTCTCATCTCACCTTCCAAAGTATGAGGTATTTATTTGGTTGTCTGGTGGTAAGCGATCTCATGTCATAGAACCAATATTTAGCATTGGTCCTCTTCAGCACAATCTCCAGTTTTCAGAATACCTCTGCATCATCTTGTCCTCTTTTCCTTTGTGGGAAGCATATCTCAAGTGGTGACGATTTTAAGGGCTTCCCTTTTCCTGTAGGGCAGAGGTGGGCAATAATTTTTGAAGGGGAACCACACTGCCCCTGGTTGACAAGGGGGACCACGCTGCCCCTGATAGACCTGGGGGTGAGTGTGTGAAGTCTTTTCCCCTACCCACCCCCAGTGCCTAGAGAGAACAGCTAGCTATTTTGAACAGCTGGCGGTTCGCTCTATGCATTGCACACGTCTGGCGGCAGGAGGAGACTTCATGTGCTCCCCCCACCTGCAGCCCAGGATCTGGGAGCATGTGAAATCTCTCTACCCCTGCTCCTGCTCTACCAGGGGTGCAGGGTGCCTAGTGGGAACCATCAGCTGTTTTGAACAGCTGGCAGTTCCCTGTGGTGCCACACACTCCTGGCCGGGGGAGGAGACTTTGCATGCCCACTTGTCCCCAGGTCTCAATTGGCCTGTGGGCAGGAGAGTGGCAGGGCAGCTGTGGGCAGAATGAACCAGCTTGGTGAGCCGGATCCGGCCTGTGGAGGCTGTTTTGCCTATCCCTGGGGTAAGAGTTTTGAGTGCAGGAGGCCCTGTGAGAGCATTTGAGTGAAGGATGTTACCTTATTTTCACTAAAGACCAACCCAGGGTTATACTTATATTGCTTTTATTAAATGCCACTGTTGAATTAAACGGAAAAAGAATTGAACCTGATCACACACACATATCCGTACACTCATACATAAAAACAAAACCCTGTCTTGCTTTTGCTTAAAGTTACCGGTCTCTTGGTCAAATTAACTCACTTGCCAGGTGAGTTAAATGTGAGAGGGAAGAGCAGGGGCTTCTCCCAGTGCAGACTGACACTCTGATCCGGACAAGATGAGACCTGGAGATTCATGCAAGACACCCCATCTTTTATAGGACTTTTCTCCCATTCAGGTCTATACATTTTGCTGCATCAGTTCTTAATCGCCATCTGTTCTGTTTAACATCTGTTTATCTGGGAGTTATTCTTGATTCTGACGTGAGTATGTTGGTGATTCCTTCTCAGTGTTCTTTCAAGGCTGTCTTGTTTGTAAAGGAATGCTTGCTCTTAACACTCCAAGGCCATCCATAATGTCCCACATTGGTCTGCTTTGTTTTAGGCTTCAATTTATGGTACCTTGATGTCTCGTAGTCTTCTTCTAGCCCCTTCTTCCACCATCTGGACTCTGAAACTGCTAAGCCTACAAGTTGTTAATTCTCTCAACAATCACATTGCAAACTCGTTCACTCCCCCACCCCAAGAACTACACAATCTTTTCACGCATGGGAAAAAGTATACAATTGTCCATACAAAAGGTATCCATCTATTTCGATACAAAGCTTCTATTGGTACAGACTTTTAATTATTCATCATATTTTCTTTATAACACAATCTATATTCTAATTACTTCTAAGAGCAGAAGTGTGATCATGCTGAATCACAAGAATTCTTCTGAGCCCAAAAGGTTACAAAACCTAAGTTCACATTATACTGTATTGGGCAGGGCTTTACACAACAAAGGAGGCAGTTGTGACCTTGTGCACAGGATTGGGGTGCAGAGGTTTGGGTTGTGACCTAGGGCAGGAAGGGATGGTGATCAGGGCCAGGGGATTGGGGCGCAAAGTCTGGGAGAGGATATGGGCTCAAGAGGGGGCAGAGGGTTTGGGTTATGTGGGGTGGGGGGGTAGAAGTGCAAGGGACAAAGGGCTGGGGGGGGGAGGAGGAGGAGGAACTGGGGTGCCAGAGTCAGGCTGTGGTGGGAAGATTTACCTGTGAGACTCCTGGCTAGCAGCCCAGCTTGTTTCTCTGTCAGGAGCCTGCCGCCCCCATGCAGGCTGCAGGGCCATGTGCTGTGTGAATAAAAACTAGAGGTGAGGGGAAAAACTTTTCAAATAGGCAGCTCCCATTGGACAGAAACCGGCCAATGGGATTGTGCTGGGGGGTGGAAGCAAGCAAGAGGCACCACTCCTCAACCCCCTATGCCGGATTACAGTTTGTGGAAAACAAATGGCCCCACAGCCTCTTTTCTGAGTGGGGGGCGGGGCAAGCAGGGTAGTCTACCTGAGGCTCCCTGCTGTGTCCACGGGTCAGATCCAGTGGCTTGGTGGGCCGGATCTAGCTCATGGAGGGTGTTTTGCCCAGGCTTGCTGTACAGTAACAGCGTTCACCAGCCCACTCTCTCTTCCGTATGTTTCTGGGAGCTTATAATTGACATGGCTGCAAGTTGATAAAATTATAAGCAAAAATCTTTGCAATGCTGTCCTTTACCTATGTTAACCTAAAACTAGGCCTAAAAGCACACCTGACATTTAATGAATCTTTGAGTGAGCATACTAGGGAGATCTTCATGATAGTCCACCAGCTTCCTCCTCCACAACTTGGCCAATGAGCAGTAGAGGGAGAAACCTCCCCTTACTGTTCTCTGGGAGAGGCTGAGGAAGAAGTCTGGAACAGCTGTGCCTCTCCCTCCTTGCTACCCTTAGACTCCTGAGATTACTAGTGCGATCAAACATCTTTCACCCTGCTGAACGGGGTGATATTCTTCACTTCCTGTTCTGCTATGTTTTATAGTTTTGTGTATGTAAGACTAGCTGCTGTGTTACTCTCCAGAAGTAGCCTCATTTTGCTAGTGGAAGAAAAGGCTCTTCCATTTGCAAAGCACTGAAAAATTGTTGGTGACAAAAGATGATGTCTAAGTCTTATAATCTTTAAAAAACTGGCAAAGTATGGGAGATTGTGTTGTGCAAGACTTTCATGCCAGCTAATATTGAAAATAGCTAATGCCAAGGTTTGGGGTGTACCTTTATTAAATCTAGTTGATCATTCACTACCCTGGTTTCTTTCCAGCTGTAATTTTAAGCTTCTATTCTCTAGAACAGCGTTATGACTACTAATTCTAAATGACATTGTTAAATTAGCACATGTTGATAACAAGAACCCAGGGTTATTTTCCTCACCTGGAGATGGAATTCCCAAGTTTTAGCATTCTATGTGATATTGTAATAGAAAGAATGTGGTTCAGCCTGTAACTGTGCAGGATATTAAAATTAAATCTAAATGCACAAGATAACAAAAAGTTACTTAGTGGAAGTTTACAGTGAACTAGCACCATTTTCATCATTGGTGTACTGTAAAACATGAAGCTTCTGTGAAATACACAACTCTGTAGGACGGATCTGGGCTTCCTGAATCTAAACAGGGCTCGAGGCAAATTATAGGCATTCATGACATTTGTTTTGGCAATTATGAGATTCAGGTGTACGTATTTTTAAAGGATAAAAAATTGCTCTCTTCTCATTGTGCACTTACTGTATTTTTGTGAGAGAACATAGATTGCCAGCTTTTTAAATAATATAAAAACTTTTGGCAACGTCTAAGCAATTGAAATCCTAGAACAGGATATTTTTTAATTATTCTGAAGTGATCCTAATGACATTTTGCTTCCTGCTTGACTGTGTGGAAATAAAAAAACTGTACTGCTAAACATTTTTTCCCACTGACACTTAGCATGCAGCATTTGGGCTGGGTTGTAACTCCCTTACATCTCTGAAAGGCCAGCATCATGACTGGCTAAAATTTTCCATATATGAATCCAACCATGTCGTGTGCTTTTTCTTTTCCTTTGCTCATCCTGTTTTTCCATTTCATCATCAGCCTGTGGGTTGCATTCATAGTTTTAGGAAGCTGTTTTGATTGAATCTAACTCTGATATTAAGTATACTATGCAGACTATAATGCAGCATGGGCACCAGTATTCCTGCTTTTTGTTCCTTGCTGCATAAAATAGGCCCTGAGTGTGCTAACAGTTCTGTGCACACAAACATGTTAATAGTCCCATTGAGTTCACTCCAAATTCCTTTTGGTGTAGATGTATTGCATCTGTGCAGTGAGACTTTCAAATGTGTGACATCAGCATAAAAATCTATAATGCAGACAAGCCCTGAGATCTTTTTGAAACACACATGTTGCAAAGGGTTAAGATTTCCTTTTAAAATTGATAGTAAGTCCAGTGCAGGCACTCCTGTGTTAAAAAAAAGTTTGTTTACATTTAGTTTATATCAATTTAAGTGTATCCACATAATGGTTTTAATCAGTTGAACTAAATTGACTTAAATGAGTTTTAGGTTATGTCTTCACTGCAAAAACAGGTGACTTTTACTTTGAGAGAGCTGTCTTCATACCAGAATGTGTCTCTGCCACCAGTATTTTACACTGAATATTTTACTGAATATTTGTAGTATTTAAC
The DNA here is from genome assembly GCF_049634645.1 of Pelodiscus sinensis. Classification (NCBI taxonomy): domain Eukaryota; kingdom Metazoa; phylum Chordata; order Testudines; family Trionychidae; genus Pelodiscus; species Pelodiscus sinensis. The sequence goes on along the minus strand of NC_134730.1, from coordinate 22,212,410 downwards.
ATAGCTTTAGTTAAATTGGTTCAACCTTTGTCAGTACACCCTTCTGAGCTGCTGTTTCCACATCTGTAAAAGAGTATAACTCTTAACAGGTTTTTTGATGATGTTTACCATAAGTATGGTTTGGTACCCTGTTTGAGATTGTGGGATGCAAACACTAAAAAAAGTCAAATAGTATTATTATTATTTATTTTATTATTCATTCCAGATATGCTTAAATCAATTCAGAATCAATCACTCTCCTCCTGTTAATTATTTCCAAGTTGAGACACATGCAAAGGCAAGTATAGCAGCAAGTTACAGGGTAGACTCAAGGATGCTTTTAATAACTGTGTACTATTTATAAAAGGGAAGGAGACTTAAGAGCAGTGGGGGTGGAGGACAGAAATACATTTTTCCATTCTTTTAAAACAAAGTAACTGTCACTTACAGGATTGAATTGAAACTCATATATAGTTTTAAAATTCAGTAGTGTTGGTTGAATGTCATTCAAGTGGCAACCCCAAAGATAGATAATTTTATGCCATCATAATTCTTTAAAACCATTTCCTTTATTCTTTGGAATTCAGTCTCGTGAGTTGTCTTTGTTTTTTTGAATGTATCTGTACGTTTCTATATGTTGGGTGACGGTTTATTTATATCAATAAATAACACAAAAATCTTTAAGGTTGAATTATATAGTAGTCTGCAACTCTGATCTTATGTGACAAAGGCAAACTCTTTTGATGTCTGCAGAAATTTTATTTGTGAATGAGGATGAAAAAATTATTTTCCCACGAGGACTGTGAACCAAAATTCATTTAAGTTAAAGCTTGCAGAGTAAAATTAGGGTCAAGTCCTTGTAGAAAATATTTTAATTATGTGGCAAAATGTGTGTACTCCTCTGGTTTAAATCAGGACTGAATAGCATCTGTTTCTGAAAAATGGAGAAAGGAGAATAGAAACAATGCATCACTTGGCTTTAAACTGTTGGTTGACCAAATCTTGGCTTCATAATTTTAACAGGCTGTGAGTTTTGATAGAAGTCAAATTTTCAGATGATAATCTCCTTAGTTCAGGAAATAATGAACATATGGCAATATTTAGCATAGCAAATACAAATTGGAGTGCTTTGCAAAACTGCGTTTAATGGCATGGTAACTTCAAAACGTCCTAACCTATGTGTGCTGTTTCTCACTAAATTTTATACTCCTATTCAGTGTAACCACAACACCTCAACTTCAAAAATCACACAGCTATAAGCTTCCTTTTCATTTGAACGAAACCTTGTTCCATTACTTTTTAGCTCTTGTCAAAATGTTACTTACTCTAAGTGTTCTACTTGTATTGAAATGCTGTTGAACTGATTTTACAGATATTACCAAGTTTAAGGGGGCTACCATAGGTCTTTGTTGAGGAAGTAAATATGGACTTTTTTGTGAAGATCATGGTTGGGTTTTATTAACTGCACTAAAAAGTTATCTGTAGCTTATTTATGACTAATTAATAGCTTTCAGCATTCTTTTTTTCCTCCTCATATTATTCAATGATTTACTGTCTCTCCTTCAAAAGGGGCAAAGCCATATCAGGTTTGTCTCATTTCCACAGCTAGTTGGTTTAATCAATACTTTTCTGTATGCTTTACATTGTGTTTTCATATTTATCAAGGCTGTTAATACCGTTACTAAATGAATTTGTAGTTTTATCTATCGGTACGTCTGAAAGCTAATCCATTTTTATTGCTGAGATTTTTTTTTAATGCTGTTTTTTTTTTATTTTGCTTTTTGGTATTTAACTAAGAACTTTTCAACTTTTCTTCTAAGACCAAATAAGAGCTCTGAGGCAGATGCAGTGAGGCTGTTTAAGGAAACAGGCTTTTTTTTTAATTGATGGAAAACAATTTAAGGTTTTATTGCTTCCTGTGAAAATGCCCTAATTCTTCTATAAAGCAAAGAGCATTGAATTATGCTGTGAAAATACATTCGTATAATAGGTCTGTTAAATTATTCTTAAACATACAAAAGTCTTTTTACTCGTGAACTCAGAATTTGATTCTGTCAAGAAATGAGAGAAAGTGAAGTAGTACCATTGGCCATAGTCTTTTAATATATGTAACATGCCCTCATTTTATAGACTAGATAATAGTACACAATAAGCCAGATGTTTAGATACTGCTTCCAGTGAAACTGAAAATTTACTAAAAGTTTAACTTGAGATTCCTCTCCCTTTTCTCCTTGATGCAATCTAGGATTTTTTTAAAATACTCCTTCTGAAGCCTCAAGTACCAAGGCTGAGGCCGAGACAGTGAATGATGTGGGCCAGAACTCTGAGGCAGCACTGAGAATTTTTTCTCTTGGCAGTTGACTGACAAGTCCAGCCCACATGCTCAGAGTCTGTTTGCTGTACATGAGATCAGGAAGTAATTTCTCCCAGAGCAGATTGGCAAGGACCTGAAGTTGTTTTTGTTTTTTTTACTGCCACCTCCTGCGTGTGGTGCAGAGTCACTTGCTGGAATCGTCTGGGTTTTTCTCTCTCAATCAATTTCCTGTGAATTGCTGAGGCCTGGGGAATTGGTGCACCTCAGTCCCTCGTGTTTTCTACCAGTGGCTCACAATACTTGAGTCTCCGGAGGGTAGTAACGCTTGCACTAATTTAGTTGGTAGAGCTTGATATTGGGGTGTCAAGGCTTTTTCCCCATTCTGGCACGATAAATGCAGAAGTGGGGGCCTACAAAAGTACCCCAAAACCTTATCTTTCCAGGCTTTGATATAAACCCCCCCCCCCAATCTTAAAAAAACCTAGATTTTGGGGATAAACATCTGCTGTCACCACCCAAGTAATGATAAAGAAACCAGGGAGAGGCCACTTGGGAAATCTTAGCCCCAAAAGTAAAAACCAGGACACAATAAAAAGGAGAGAGAACTTTTATTATCATCACAATATTCCTGTTGCAAGCATAATGACTAGATGGAAAAGTCACCAATTAATATATGCATGGGGAGTTCCACCATGGGCCAAAACTTAGTTACAGAGGAGAGGAAAAACCCATTTTTAAATGCACAGACATCAGATTGCTATTCCCAAACCATAAAACAATAAAACCTAATGGATTTATCTAAACTTTACCCTACTTAGAGATAGTGAAGAGTCTTCTCTTGGAGTGAGACATTTTGTCTGTCTCTCTCAGTATCTGGAGAAAAACTGCCCAGGAACAAAGGGGGGGAAACCCCAAAATTCCTTTGTCCCAGTTTGAAATTCCTACCTACATTCCTATTGGCCGACTCTACCCGGCTTAGGTATAGTTAACCCCTTAGTCCCCAGGGTGCAGACCATCTCTCATGATCATGTCAAGACGTGATACACTGGGGGCCAGAAATTGTATCTTCTGGTCTTAAAATCAAGGATAAGAGAAATAGTGTGTCAGATACTCAGGATGTCTGCCACATAACACCAGCAATAGACTTTTTTAAAGTAACGGTGCTGAGCACAAATGTTTCCCCTGTTTCTTATTTTCTTACTCATCCTGTGCTTGTTCCAGAGGCTGAATCACCTCCATAAGTTAGCTGAGCAAGTTACCTTGAGTTTGTAGTTCCAGAATAAATACACATATTGGTTTTCAGTTACCCTGAATTTCACTGGGAGGAATATTGCTGAGTTACAGAAAAAAAATATTATTTTTCTTACAGTAATTTAAAATACTTAAATTGATAATGGAAATTGACAGGGACTGGTAATGTATGCATTTAGCAGTGCAGTGGGGTAAATCCAGCTTCTGCTAGTGAAACAGCCAATGGGGCCAGACAAGATATTGGAACCTTCCTATTCCTGTCTGACCTATTTATGCAGAAAGCAGGCTGAGCAGAGGCACTGTTACATAGTTGTTGGTAAGATTTTGTCCGTGTATCAAAGACTGGAGTATATTTTTCTGCCCTCTCAGCATAAACAATCTGTGTTTTTTAACCAGTTTGACCATGCATGTTTGGAGGGGCCTTTTCTATAGGGTTAGTGCACTACCTAGATGCGTTTCCAAACTCCTTAAGATCTAAGACTTTGCACTGATGTATTTAGAGGACTCTTTGCACTTCCTTTTTTCCCCTGCATACTGCCTGCAAACATGAATAGGGCAGCATTTGGCCTGTTATAAATTATTGCACTGGATTTTTGCTTCAGCAGACAAAGTCAGTGGTTAAATTTACTGATCTCTTATTTGCAAGGTAGTCATTACAATTTAAAAGAATAGAGTTCCTCCTACGCTGGAAATTCATATTACATTTAGGAATTATAGTAATCTGATCTATTGTTTTATAGTGTATATGATATGATACTATGTATAAGCTAAAATTTTTAAATTTGAATGCATAAGTTAGTACTGTTTCAGCATTTAACTAAAAAATAATTGATTGTCAGAGTTGATAAGGATGTTAGGTATTGGGTAATTGAATAGTTGAGTAACCACATGAATTATCGATTACTTGACTATTCTGTTGTCCTTGGGGGAGAAACCAGCAGCCTTTGCACTCTAGCCCCGCTCCCAGGGAGCCCCGCGCCACGCTGTGCTGCTGCCTCTGTATCAGAGACAGCAGCATGGGGTGCTAAGTGGGGTTGGTCTGTGAGGGGAGCCAGTTTTAAAAGGAGCGTCCTGTGCAGACCAGCTGGCTGCTGCCCTGTGCTGCTGCCTCTGATATGGAGGCAGCAGCATGGTGTAGCAGCAGCCCCTGTCCGCGGGACGGGGAGGGGAGCAAACTTCCCAGGGATGCCTCCCACAGAGCAGTCTCTGTCCATGATGAGCTTGGGCCTTGGTTCAGCAGCTGAGGGTATGTCTAGACTACATGCCTCTGTCGCCAGAGGCATGTAGATTAGGCTACCAGACATAGTAAAATGAAGCGGCGATTTAAATAATCGCTGCTTCATTTAAATTTACATGGCTGCCGCGCTGAGCCGACAAACAGCTGATCAGCTGTTTGTCGGCTCAGTGTGATAGTCTGGACGCGCGGGTGTCGACATCAAAGGCATTTGTCGACCACCCAGGTAAACCTCATCCCAGGACAAACAGCTGATCAGCTGTTTGTCGGCTCAGCGCGGCAGCCATGTAAATTTAAATGAAGCGGCGATTATTTAAATCGCTGCTTCATTTTACTATGTCTGGTAGCCTAATCTACATGCCTCTGACGACAGAGGCATGTAGTCTAGACGTACCCTTAGACTCTCTGGAGACCGGGGCTGCTGCCAGAGGTCAGCCTGTTTCCGCGGTGGGTCTAGGCTTGGCACGTACATAGCTGCTCTATGGGAGGTGGCGCAGCCTCTGTCTGTGGGGAGCTTGGGCCTGACACAGACTGAGGCTGCTTCATGACAGCCTTCCTGCTCCTCCCCACCCCTGTGCTGCTGCCTCTGATAAAGGCAGCAGCATGGGGGCAGAGGGAGAACAGGTGTCACCATGGAGCCTGTGCTGGGGGGAGCTGGCTTTTAAGCTGGCTCCTCTCAGCACCAGCTCTGGCTCCCCCCCTTGCTGCCTCTGGTACAGAGGCAGCAATGGGGACTTATCAGTTAATTGTATAGTTGACTATATGTTGACATCCCTAGTTGATGGGTACCTATAACTCATTGTGGCCGTCGTGAGTTGCAGGTACTTATCACCTCTGAAAATTAGGCACTTTGTATTTAAAAGTCTAAATGTGGTTGAAGCAAAATTTTTCATCATGTAAATGAAACATTGAAGCAGTTCATTTAGTTCAGGGCCTGTCTTGTGTTTCATGGAGGAGATACAGCTTTATCTAATAGCTTTTATAGTTATTCCCTCACCTCATAATACTTAGATGATGATTTAATTCTTGTAGATCTGTTGATGCAAAAGATGCAGCATGTTATGAAAAACATGAATTATTTTCTGTATTACTTGAGTATATTAAGCATTATTGCTTTCATTCTCTAAAGGTGTAACCTATAATATTTGAGGAGGGTTGTACTATTTAGGTGTAGACATCCTTCTTCTCCAGACTTTTTTTTTTTTAAAAACAAAACAATTACAATGTAAATGATCAGAAATGGCTAGTGATGCTGGATGCTTCAGATATTGTGAGATGTTGATTATTTTTGGAGAGTGCTCAGTTTTTCTGAAAACTAGGCCTTTCTGAGATGTCTCAAACTGGGTCATAAACAAAACAAAAAAACCCAACACTCATTATTTTTGAAACGTTAGTGTTTATTACACATCAATATTATTCATTGTGAGAGGATATTCTATTCTCATACCAGCATGTGCCTACTGTAATTTTCCATCCTCTTTTGTAGAAATTTCACATTGTTTACAAAGGGGATATTTTGTATGTATGTACCTATTTTTTCTTATGATTTTATTACATTACTTTACCCTGTATGTGAGTGTTCCTAATTACACATCCTACTGTGGGTGCAACATAAAGGCATCATGCGATAAGAACAAAATCTTGTACGTTTCTGGCTCTATTAGGTAAATGTGCATAATAAAATGTTTACTAAAATACAGTAGTACAAAAATAACTGTTGAGGAGTACTTAGTGAACAATGAGCACTGTGTGTATATGCATCATCCTTATGGGTACTAAAATCCAAATAATTCCTGCGGCCACAAGGGAGAATGAGTTTGGTATTGTCTTCATGTTTCAGAGTTATAGGTGTGCAATCATTTTACCACTTGAGCTAAAGGTGAAGTGGGTGTGTTTTGGGTTAAAGGGTTGAAATCCATTGTTAGAGAAGCCACAGTATTACCTGTCTGCATTGTTGCAGACTCCACAAATTACATTGCTGCAGCTGTAGACAGTAGTACGGGTTGAACCTCTCTAGTCCAGCACCCTTGGAACCTGACCATTGCCGACCCAGAGAATTTGTCAGACCGTGGGAGGTTAATATTGTTTAACAGCATCAACACTTCCACTGCTTACTGGGCTGTTAGAAGAAATTTAGGGATAAATTAGAGCTAACTAAATAACAGTATAGAACATTGAGCGCCAGGGCTGGTGTCTGTAAACAAACTTTATGGAACTATGGGAAACCTGGCCGCATCGGATGACAAGTGGACCTCCAGCTAACTGGACCAGAGTGCCAGACTAGAGAGATTCAAACTGCATTCATTATAAATTTGCCTTAAATACCTGAAGTGTTTATGATGATCAATAAATCTTGACTTTATTTTTCTCAATATAAGGCATGGCTAACAGACACCTGAAAAAAAAAATCTAATGCTGGGCTTTTAAGTATCAATGATAAAGAAATGCCCAATTCAATATTGTGCACTTACATTCCTTCTCTGCACACATGCATGTTTATTATTCACCTTTCAGTCATATCCTGTTATGTTCTTTTGATACAATATGTATACTTTTTAGCTCCTTTCACATTGTATATTTGTATGAAGGCTGAACTGTTTCAATACGCTTGGGATATATTCAGATCTGACTAAAGAGGGGAAAATTATATAAGTTCATGGAGGATAGGTCCATCAATAGTTACTAATCAGGATAGGCAGGGATGGTTTTCATAACCTCTGTTTGCCAGAAAATGGGAATAGGCAACAGGGGGATGATGGATCACATTACGATTGCATGTTCTGTTCATTCCATTTGGGGCACATAGCATTGGCCGTTGTCAGAAGACTGGATGCTGGACCTTTGGTCTGACCCAGTATTGCTGTTCTTATTACTAGAACATGACATTAAGCTATGTCTGCATGGTAAAACACAGGTGCCTATTTTATAATTATTATGTTGTGATTAACTGCTCCTAAGTAATATTTTCGGGCTGAAAGCCAGACTGACTTTTCTGACTCACTGGAGTGCAAGAAGAGAGAGAGGCTTAAACAAAGCCATTTGTATGGCCTAATAAAGTTTGGGATTCTTGAACAGCCACACAGACAGATGAATAGACAAACTCAAATGTATAGTAGATGTACTTATTAATAAAATGAATAATATTTTTAATTAATGATTCCTCATTACGCACAGATCCTAACAAAATTGATCAACATGATAGCCAAAAAAGTATTTTAAGGTACAGTTCAAGGGGAAGTGGCCCATTAACACTTGACTAGTCATAGAGGAGAAAGGCAAAAAAACCTCAGTAAAGCTCAGCGCAGTTTGTGATTTATAAATTCGTAATGAGCCATAAATCCAGTGTCTCTCTTCAGTCTGTGATTTTTATAGCATCTAGCAAGTGATGAATGTAAGCTCGCAGTCTGGTCTTTTGAAGGTATTGTGTGGATTTCCTGTTGAGGTGAGGCTTGAGAGGTCAGATATAAAGCGATGGCTTTGGAGAACAGAGTCTTCACCCACAGATGTTCCACTAAAATTTATTTTTAAAAAGATGTGAGTTTATTAGTGAGCATAATGATTGTCTGATTTCACCCATGTTTTAGTTTTATGAGGCACACCACCTGTTGCGATAGGCATGTGTAGGGCCCATCTGGTCTGCTGGAACAATGTGTATGGTAGGGGTGCTGAGAGCCATTGAACTTAACTGTCAGACCTGTATGTTAAGTGTGGGGAAACTTATTTTTGGTCATGGCCACTGACCCACAGAAAAAGCAGTCTGGTGGGTGGGTGGGTGGGTGGGTGGGAGGGTGGGCGGGGCTCATACAGAGGTGAGAGCGAGAAAAACAAAGCATCACTGACCTGGCTCCTAATAAGCTTGGGGCTTCTCCGGCATTAGAGCAAGCTAGTGCTCCTGTCTCCCCTCCACCCATGGTGGGACACCAAGGTTTGGAGACTTGCCACAGGGCAGGAGTACAAGCACTGGCTCATCCTGCTACAAGGAGAAGCCCTGAGCCTCACTGCGGGCGTGATGCAGGTAAGCCAGGGAAGTGTCTGTAGCAAACCTTGTGAATGCATTAGATAATACAGAAAATGAAAAAAGCAAAAATACCTCATCCAAAACCACCATTTAGTTATATACATTTCACTTGGTGGACTACACAAAATTGAAGTAAAGCCTGTCTGAAACCGAGCAGACATTAAACTAGGGTTAAGGCCCCCTCCCCCAAAAAAGTATGGCTTTGATATGTGCTTGTTAAAATTGTTGTTGGTTTCAGTAGTGCAGTGTCTCAGACACTTATGGCTTGTTCACATTACCATTTATATATCACTTACGTCATTCACTGACATTTGCTTTTCAGGGATTGTCAAGGCTGTTTCCCGCTCTGGCACGGCAAATGCAGAAGTGGAGGTCCATAAAAGCACCCCAAAACCTTACCTCTACAGGCTTTGATACAAAAACTTCCCCTCCAAAATCCTAATACCTGGACTTTTTGGGGAATATCCGCTGCCACCATCCAAAGTATTTCCATGAAAAATCAGGGAAGAGATCACTTGGAGAATCTTATCCCTACAGTAAAACTAGGACACCAAAATGAACCAATACTAGGTTAATTAGAAAAAAAACAAAACTTTTACTATGAAAACAAAACTACAGTTGCAAGCATAGTTGAGGTGGCTAGATGGCAAAAGCCACCAATTGATATACACAGAGAAAATTCCCTGGGTTAGAAAGCTTCATTACAAAAAAGAGAGAGAGAGAGAGAGAGAGAGAAGGAACACTTTTAACAGCTCAGACATCAGTTTCAAATCCCCCAAACCATAAAAACAATAAAACCTGACGGGCTAACTAAACTTTGCCCTACTTACATCTCCCTGTCACTTGGAAGAAACCACTCTGACCCAGACAAAGGAGGGAAAAAATACAAATTCCTTTGTCCCAGTTTGAAATCTATACCTGCATTACTATTCCTGGCCAGATACCTGGCTAGGGACTAGAGACATAGTTAACCCCTTAGTCCCCAGGTGCTGGTCAGTCCTTCTGCTTATGACAGGGATTGTCAGGGCTAATCCCCGCTCTGGCACTCTGAGTGCGGGAGGTGGGGACATGCAAGGCTCTGCTTACAAAAACTCCCCAGAGTCAGAGCTATACCAACTTTGGAGGTAGCTGCCACTATCAAGTGACTTATCCCTAAAAACAGTGGGGAACACTTGAATTCTCCCCCAGGCGTTTCCCAAGCTTTTACCACTAGACAGCTTGAAAAGCAACAGAAGAGAAAAACAAACTACAGTCTTTGGTAGCTGACCTCTTAGTCTGAGGCATTCAGACAAGAAAGACCTGCTATTACTTTCCAGGACACAAGAATCAAATCATGACCTTAAACAAATCTTAAACATGACCTGCAAAACAAAAGTATATTTGATAAAGCGTACTTGATTGCTAAGTGTTACAAAGCAAGTAAGGAAAACAAATTAAAAACACAGAGAAAATCTGTGGGAATAATTCTTAGATGGTGAATGGGGGAGGGGAAGCATAGATTCACACAGAGCAGTTCAAACAGAACCACACGATAAAGAAAAATATCCTGATCACAACTAGATTCACTTTTTCCCTTTATTTACTCACAATCTCTTATTGGTTCAGTCCTCTTCCATGCCCTGAATTCCTTGGCGGCATGGTAGTCCTGCCTGGGTTTAAATCATTCTGCATGTCTCAACTCCTGATTTCTCTCTCCCATGTAAAGAAAACAGGTAATCAGAATGTACACTATTAACCAGATTTTTAGGGCTTACAGCTTTGTTAAAATTTGCTACTACTTTCCTCACAGTCTGAATTGAGCAGTGAGTTACGTGATTATTTTTGATTTTGCGAAGAGGGGCAAAATGCTAGCCTTGTGTTTTTTTTCCTGAACCCACACCTATACTCTGTTGCATTTTAGTATTATGAAAAAATGTTTTCCAAATTGGGATGGAAATTTTTAAAAATGCTGAGCCAGCACAATAAATTCTTACTCTGTAATACAGACCACATCCTCATTAGGTAATTACTTCATACATCAAGGGAAGAGTGTGCTGGAGGGTCCTTTTAGAAGCTCCTTTTTAAAATTCCACCACAATGTTTTTATGTCTTGACCACGTATTGAAGTGCGATTTGGGAGGGCTGATTTCATATAGCTCTGACAGTCCTTAGGTGAACCCTGTCACATTGCCCCGACTTGAAATGACTCATCCCTGGGACTCAGAATAAGATTTCTGAAAAGGCAACTTAAAGAAACAAAACAATTTGGGAATTAACAAGTGTCAGGCGTGTGTAAGGAGGGGAATAAAGTCCAGAGAAGATCCATTGTACACAAGGTCTGCTCGTTGCCTTTGAAATGGCCAGTCAAGAGCACTGCTGTACTACCAGTATACAGGCAGTCCCCGGGTTACATGGATCCGACTTACATCGGATCCCTACTTACGAACGGGGTGAGGCAACCCCGCACTAGCTGCTTCCCCCCCAGCAGACCAGGGAGATGCGAAGCTAGCGCCTCCCCCCCCCCCCCCCCCAGCAGACCAGGGAGACCCGGAGCGGCTTTTCTCAGCAGACACCTCAGCTTGAGAATAAAGGACTGAGGGAAGTGAGGTGTGGGAGAATAAAACTGAGCTCTGGAGAAATGTTTGGCTAGAGTTTCCCCTACAATATGTACCAGTTCCGACTTACATACAAATTCAACTTAAGAACAAACCTACAGTCCCTATCTTGTACGTAACCCGGGGACTGCCTGTACTCTGTGTTCTTAAGAAGCAATGCATAAGCATTTCCAGTGAAGTGCAGCTTAGTAAGCTTGTTGGTATAGTAGTGTTCACTTCCTTGTTGGTCATGAGTCAATGTTGCCTGATGTTTGTTTTTTTTCTTTTGGTCAGACTTCACTTGTGCAAACACCCATACCTCCTGTTAGGCAGGATGTATCTCACTTGTCCTAGTGGAAGCAATTAAGGTGAAACTCATTCAATTAATGAAGGTCCACAAACCTTTCTTCTCTATTTAAGCTCCCCTTTAGTCTTCAGAGGGGGGAGATAAGAGGGTATATGTGAGCAGTCAAGTAGTCACTATGTGTGCATTCTAGATCAGGATGTGAAATCCTGATTAAACAGTTAACTGCTTAAACCAGGCATGTCCAAAGTCTGGCCCGCGGGCCAAATGCGGCCCGCGGTTGGATTTAATACGGCCCCCCGCTTCTCCCGGCTCCCCGGTGCTTTTTTTTAACTGGCGCGCTCAGCGCGCCGCTTCGGGCCGCCGCCGCCGCCGCGGTCCCAAACCCTGCCCCTGCACTCCGCTTTGGGGCTGAGAGTGCAGGGACAGCCCCCACTTCCTCCCCCTCTCCTGGCTCCCCGGCGCTCCTCTGACTGGCGCCGCTTCCGGCCGCGCCGCCGCCGTCCATGGCGGCCGCTGGGGTCCTAAAGTCCTCCATGTAGGGCACGTCCGCAGCCCCGCTCCCCCGCTTGGCTACGGGTTCGCCCTGCCCCCGGGCCGCCGTGAGGCCAGCGTGCCCTGCGCTCTCCGCCTGCCTCTGACCCTGCAAGCCCTCTACCTTGGGGCTGAGAGTGCAGGGACAGACTCCGCAGCTGCTGAGATCAGGGACTGCCTTTGAACCAGACCTAGCCTATGTACTGCAGTCCAGATCTCAGTTTCACCCTTCACATTAGTGTAGGCAAGTTTTTTTTTTCAATTGAGATGAATACATTGTAAAATCTCAGTTAATGTCAGTTGGTCTAAATCAGTTATAAATATATTTGGACACAACATGTATAGTTGGTGTTATGTCGTTTGCCGTTTGCAATAAACTTTGCATAAAATAGTTAATTTGCATTTAATTTGAATGGTTCAAAGAATGTCAGGCAAAATGGTCGGCCCTCACGCATGTTCACTTCATCAAATCTGGCCCTCTTTGAAAAAAGTTTGGACACCCCTGCCTTAAACGTTAAATGGCCCTGGGGAGAGGGGGCTGCGCTGCCAGCAGTAGGAGGCTCCTAGGTCCAGGATGACAAGGCCTCGGGGCTGCTACCTGTTCCCAGTCTTGCTGGGACAACCTTCCCCCAACAGTTGATCACAGGCAGGGGGCTGCTTCCAGGTACCAGTTAAGGATGTTACATTTAGATTAACCAGCTAATTGAATTGTTAATGTAATTTGCATCGACTATTCTTAGTTAAGGGCACCTCCGCCTTTGAAATGTAGCAAGAGCCCTGTCGACTCTTGCTACATTTCAAAGGCAGAAGCACCCTGGGGAGCATGGCCAGCAGGAGACTCAGCACTCCCCTCTTTTGAAATGTACAAATCAGTAGATTCGTCCATTGCCAGTCTGAAATACTTAGTGCTTTCAATGTCTTTTAGCAATTTAGAAAACAGATAACCTGAAATGCTTTCAATTCGTCTTACTACAGTTGAATCAGATACTTGCAGTTTTGATATTTAACTATATCCTCTTTGTTTTTAAATTCTGCAAAAAGTGATTCACTGCAGTTCAATAAGCACTACTTCATCAACTCACCTTCAGTAAAAGGTGGTCTTGATTTAGCTATGTTCCAAGCCATTTTGAAGGAGTCTTTTGTAATGGCATCACTGTCTTTAACTTGTGAACGGAGCATATCTTGTTGAGTACGGAAACCTTCCAGTAAGGAACGTATCTTAGTTTTTCTTAAATTGCTGTCAGGTGGAGACAAGCCTTTGAATTCAGGGTGACAAGATTCATGGCGCCGTTGCAGATTTGTTTTCTTTAACGCAGCAACAATCTTTTGACAAAGACGGCACATTGGTTTTCTATTTATCTCTGCAAAAGTGAATTCCATTTCCCAAAAAGCCTTAAAAACCCAGTGTTCATCCAACAAGTGTCTCTTCTTTGTTTCCATTTTTAATGCTTCCTATTAAAAAGAAAATTTTATACCAGTGTTTTGGATGTTTAGCTTGAAGCTTCAGGTTAACATAAGAACGGCCATAGTGGGTCAGACCAAAGGTCATCTAGCCTAGTATCTTGTCTGTCGACAGAGACCAATACAGATGCCCTAGCGGGAGGGAAATACAACAGGTAGTCATCACCTTATCCCTCTCATGTCATCTGTCTGCAGACAAACAGAGGCTAAAGGACCCCATTCCTACCAATCTTGGCTAATAGCTATTGATGGACCAAACCTCTATGAATCTATCTAACTCAGGGGTGGCCAATCTGTGGCTCATGAGCTGCATGCGGTTCTTCACTGCAGAAAGTGCGTCTCGCAAAGTGTACCCCGCAGCCCCCGGTTCTTTGGGCTCATCGGGTGCAGGGGAGCTGTCTGATGCTGCAAAGCAAAATGGCGCCAGCAAAATGGTGCTGGCCGATGGGAGCCTGATGTGGCATAAAAACCAAACCGGAATTTTAATTTAAAGGGGCAGTGTCCTTTCTTTTTTTCCTCCTCAAACTTTTTTCCCTCAGCTCTTTGTGCTATGTCCACCAGTATTTTGGCTCTTTCCCTGTAGCAGGTTAGCCACCCCGATCTAGCTCTTCCTTGAATGCTGTTAAAGTCCTAGTCTTGATCACATCTTCTGGCAAGCAGTTCCACAGGTTGACTGTGCACTGTGGGTTCAGCTGCAGAAGGCGATTGAGAAGTTTTGGCAGCGGCACGAGAACCAGGACTAATAAATGCTAGGGGAAAGTTGTGAGAGAGGAAGAGGGTTTTTAACTCACACCAGCCAGCTGCTGGATAGAAATCAAGGGCTGGGTTGGGGAACCCCGGGACACAGGAGAAGTGGGGGAGTAGAAATCCATGACCTGAAATCGCAGTGTCTGAAATGAGTTCTCATCAGTGCACAAAACATGGAGGGAGGGGGCTGTTCCTCTCTCTAACCCTTTTTGGGGGGTGGTAGTTAAGGCCTTTTGTGCATTTCTTGGAGTGATTTTTCTCAGAAAGTTTCCAAATCCGAGTGCTCCCTCCCACCTGCAGACACAGGAGTTCAGGGTGGCTGCCTCAACTGACTTTTGGAAGGGATCCACAGAGCCCTGGGCAGCCCAAGGGATTACCAGGGAACATGGCTCCACTTCATAGTAACAATGAAGCAGAGTGCTGCAGCCTGGGAGAGGGCAGGGGGACACAACGGGGCAAGCTCCTTCCACCGCATGGTTTTCCCCAGGTTGTTCATGGCTGTCCCTGAATAAAATAGATACTGGATCCTCAAGCCAGCCCAGCCTTGCCTGACACCACGCTCCCCTCCCCCTTCTAACACTGAGCAAGGAGGGACCCAGCCCTAACAGATCCCAACCCAGCCCAAGCCTAGGGCTACCAGATTTGAACTTTCAAAAAAGAGGGCACCTGGTACCTGCCAGTGCTGCTGTGGTGGTGGCTGCTCCACTTGCAGAGGAGGCTGGTCTTGAAATCTGGCAAACTCGTCCCTGCGCACACCAAGCTTGGGGCTGCCCCTGCTGGCTCTCATGGTGTGAGGGGATGCCGCATGCCGAGCTTCCGCTTCCCCAGCGCACTGCCTCGAGACATGCGGCAGCGCGGGTTCCAGTGTCGCTGACAACCAGCCGGCAGCCTGGGCTGTTGCAGGGCCTGGAGGAGAGAGTGGGGGGCCCGGGAGACTGCAGGCTAGGACCCATCCTGGGGCATGAAGTTAAAGACACCGAGGGGAGAAGTGGCATGGCTAGAAAAGGAACCCAGGAATTTTGCTTTCCAGAATCCCTTGCTTTCCCCTGCCCACCCCACCAAGTACCAGCTCCCACAGTCCTCAGAAAGCTGAGACTGGAACTCCCAAATGTAAGCAACAGACCCACTGCCCACCTATTGGAAAGGAAAGAAGCCAGAAGTTTTAATGCCAAGTTCCCTGCTCTAATTCAATTCACACACCACTCCCCCAGAGCCAGGCACCCCAGCCCCACCCCAATGCCCTTCCCCTCTCCTTGAGCCAGGTATCCCCCCAGCCCCTAGAGCCAGGTACCTCCCAGCCCATTTGTATGTTGCCCGCAGCACCTGGAGCCGAGCCGTCTGCCTCCCTCATTGCCTCTTGCCACCCCTGGCCGATGTGGTCTGGCTCAGCGCGATGCTGCTGTTGTGGTTGACGCGGCCTGCGTGTTCTGCCACCACCTCTTGCTGCTTCCACCGGCTGGCAGCTCCTGTGCACGCGGCCTGGCTCAGTACGGCGCTGGGAGGCTCAACTTGTGTGGAGGCGCTGCCGCTGGAGCCCTCAGCAGTGAGGCAGGCAGATGGTCCGGGAAGTGGCTCCAGGTGCCACGGGCCGCGTGTTGAGAAGCCCTGCTATAAATGAATCCTCAAAACCATACTCTGCTCCCAGACTCGTTTGGCTGAAATAGGGCTTTGCGTGAGCAAAGAGAGGCACCAGGATAGAGCCCTTTGCAGGAATAGTTATCAATGCAGATCTGAGATATTAAGGAAGTAAGTCTAGTGGTTACAACACAGCATTAAACATCTGAATTTTAGTCCCTGGATCTAGTTTTGCTCTTCCCAAATTTGGGTAAGCTAATTCACTTCACGAGGAACCAGTTTCTCCCTATATAACAATGGAATAACACCATCAGAGTGTGAGAGTTGAGGTTTATTTCACTAATCTTTCGAAGGGGCCTAGGGAATATTTGGCAACAGGTGCGAGAGAAGCACAAACTATTATTTCTATGTTGACTAACCCCAAACAAGTTATTTATATATAACTAAAAGAGTTATCCAGTGTTTCCTGGGCCTGACCCTGGGCCGGGGAGGACAGAAGAGTGTAGCACATGTTGGTGGCCAGCAGCTGTTCCCCAGAGCTGGTGTGCTTGCTACCCTTCTATGGTCATTGGTGAGTATAACTGTCTCTGCTCTCCCACCCCCTGGATTTTCCTTTGATATGAAACAGTAGCATTCCACCTCCCCCCATTAACTTAGCACAACCAAATCCTGACCTTCCTTTAAGATAGGATAAGAAGAAGCTGCATACCCAATTTGGTGGTCCTAGTTGTTATTGTTTAGGAGTTCTTGAACAAATGGACTCTGACAACAGACTGACACACAAACTCTCTCAGATATACAGTAGATGAGTAAGTGTCAGCACTTGATCCTATTGCATTGGCAATGCAATCTTTCGTTCCTTAAATTAGGAGAATCCATCTACGTTAACCTGTTTCAGTCCAATCAAAATAGTCACTCCCATGGAAGAATGGATGGCAATAATGAGACTCATATGTGGTAACTCATTCTACAGTAGCACAAATTTGATGTCTACCTTTTGCCTTCAACAAAAAAGATACTGAAACATAAAGCAATAAAAATAAGGCTTAGATAATGTTAAGACAGTGGCACAATAAAGCAACAAAAGGTAAGACAATAGAAGTCCCTGGTGAAAGATGACAGCCATAAATCTTTACATATAGTTCCACAGTGATTTCAACCCTCACTTCATTTCTTCTGTCACAATGGCTTTGTGCAAAAATATCTGCAAAGGTTTCTTAGAAGGAAAAGGTGGGAGCAGAAAGAGGGTGTGAGATGGGGAGAAGGAGCAAGAGAAAGTATAGAACAGCAGGATCTGGAAGGATCCCCGTTTTTTAAAAAATACGTATTTCTGATGTAACTTTATTAACGCTCTCAAGATTGAGAGAAAGTGCAGCTTGAGCTCCCTGTGGTAAACAGTTGCAGTGCTGGCTTCTGTTGTATAAATGGAAGGCCATCCCTATTATGGTATGATACGTTTTGTGAAAATCACCAAGATTTGTATTGTGAATTTTTTCCCGAAGATGCCTCAGATTCTTGGCATGCAGCAACAGAATTGGTTTTGCTGTCGAATAAATGCATTACAGTGCTGACTTATTTTTCTCTGTCAAACAAAAGGCTAGATTATGTATCTTTTTCATTTTTTAAAAGGAAAAATTTCCAGAGGTGGAAGTGATCACTGATTTTAATCCTATTCTAAAACATCTTTCAATAATCCTTGAAATTACTGCTTTGTTTTTTACTTGTATATTGCTTTTTTTTGAAGGAAAAATTCATTTTCAGTGATTGGTGACCACTGTTCCCTCTCATTTTTTCCATCCATATATGGAGTACATTTTATTATGTGCACTGGGGCATGTGCAGATTTCCACCACCAGTAGAAACACATGTTGCTGGCTGTGGGCAGTTGTGGGTGCTCTGCTAATCCCCTGAGCGGCATTTGTCTCTCCGGGGTCGCCACCCAGGCACTCAGCTTACAGGGAGCACTGTTGGTGACCATTAAAACATACTGATTTGCAACTAGATATAATCTGTATATTATATTTTATTTTCATACGGACAAATGGAAATTACTCCACTTAGGAAGGAAGGATCAGTTTCATACATACAGAATTGGAATCAACTTTCTAGGGCAGGGCTACTCAACACCCGGCCCACGGGCCACATATAGCCTGCGGCCTGTTTGTTTGCGGCCCGCGGGTGGGAGCTAAAACAAAAAAGTAGTCCATGTAATGGTCTTCAGTTGATATGCATTTTAATAGTTAAAGTCCTGGACTGTCATTGCTCATTAAAAGTGCTGACATATAGGTGGAAATTGCGTAAATACTGCATTTTATTAATATCATCAGAACTGACTTAAATGGGGCCTGTGTGTTGTGTAATCTTGCCTTAATTTTGTATTCATGCCTGTTACTGTGAAAGAAGCTATTTGCATATATTTGTATGTATATGCAACCACACTTAAGTTGCGGCCCTTTGCATGTACTGTGAGTATCATTGTAGCGCCCCCCCCCCCCCATTCCGGAGCTTCCAAAGTTGAGTAGCCCTGGTCTAGGGAGAAGTACTGCAGAAAGGGGGTCTAGGGTAGGGATGTTAAATTTTGATTAATCAGTTAATCAAGTATGGCTCTTGTACATTTCAAAGGAAGAGGTGCAGCACTCAGGACCCTACGCGAGCTCCTGTACATGTCCAAGGGCTAGGTGCAGCACTCAGGACCCCGTGTGAGCTGCTTTGGTCCCTGCTCATGCCATTTCCCTCACTGTGCCTCTGCTTCCCTTACCCTGGGGAGTCAGTGCTGGGGGAAACAAGCTTTTAAGCTGGCTCTCCCCAGCACTGGCTCCTGCTCCTCCTGATACAGAGGCAGCAAGTGGGGAGAAGCGATTGAACGAGTAGTGACTCAACTACTTAATAAGCCTAGGCTTATCAGTTGTCAACTAGTTGCATACATCCCTAATCTAAGATTCATAGTGGACCAGTAGCTAAATATGTCATCGATGTGACACTTGCAAAAAAAGCAAACATGATTCTGGGCAGCATTAGCAGGAGTGTTGTGGGCAAGACCCGGGAAGTCATTCTTCCACTCTACTCTGCACTGATGAGGTCTCAGTTGGAGTATTGTGTCCAGTTCTGGGCACCGCATTTCAAGAAAGATGTGGAGGAATTGGAGAAGGTCCAGAGAAGAGCAACAAAATGATTCACAATCTAGAGAACATGACCTATGAGGGAAGACTGAAAGAACTGGGCTTGTTTAGTTTAGAAAAGAGAAGGCTGAGAGGGGACATGATAGCAGTTTTCAAGTATCTAAAAGGGTGTTACAAGGAGGAGGGAGAAAAATTGTTCTCCTTGGTCTCTAAGGATAGGCGAAGAAGCAATGGGCTTAAACTGCAGCGAGGGTTTAGGTTTAGCTTGGACATTAGGAAAAACTTCCTAACTGTCAGGGTGATTAAAAATTGGAATAAATTGCCTAGGGAGGTTGTGGAATCTCCATCACTGGAGATTAGGGACGTTAAGGACTACTTAACTATCTGATAAGCAAATGCTTATTGCATAGTCAGTCAACTTGTTGCTTCCCCCCTGCTCCCCTTGCTGCCTCTGTCAGATAGAGGCAGCAAAGAGGGAGGAGAGAAGAAGGGTTACTTTAAATCACCGAGGCGGTGTTTCAAAGGGGCAGCGCTGCACAGCTGATCCTGGGCTCCAGCGCGGTATTTCTGCAGAACCTGGTTTCCGCTGGGGACTCCCCAGCTGACCCCGGCACTGTGTGGCATTTGAAATTGGCAACGCAGCATGGAGCCCAGGAACAGTGGTGGACTCTTAGTCCCCGCTGACTCTGGGCTCCATGCTGCGCTGCCACTTTGAGATGCACAAGAGCCCCCCCTGGGGACTCTTGTGCATTTCAAAGCTGGCACGTTGTTTGCAGCCCAGAGTCAACGGGAAGTCCCGCTGGCCCCGGACTGCGTGTAGAGTTCTGCATTCCTCCTTTGAAATGTAGAAGAGCCCCCATTGGGGCTCTTGTGCGTTTCAAAGGAGGACTGCGGAGTTGCCTGTTGAGTAGTTGATGGAAATTCCATCAGTTACTCAACTAGTCAATCAACTGTTACTTGACATCCTTACTGGAGATACTTAAGAATAAGGTTGGATAGACATCTATCAGGGATGATTTAGAGCAGGGACCAGGGGCTGCTGATCCACAGACAAATCCGTTGGGGGCTGTACCCAAGTGAGATGGTGCGGAGGGGAGGGGTGCTGAAGTGCAAGCATGAGCTCAATGCTGGGGGAGAAAGGGAGGAGCCCTGAACCTCGGGGGCTGGATACAGGCAATCCAAGGGTCATATCCGTAGGTTTCCCACCCTTGACAGTGCTTGGTCCTGCTGGGAGTGCTCGATGACCTCTTAAGGTCCTTTCCAGTTCTAGTATTCTGTGATTCTGTTTTGTACTTTTTATGGTTAATCAGGATAGGGTATACTATATCTGTATACATTTAGGAAATTTTATTGCTTAATATACATTTGTTCAGATTCATAATTTTTGCATATTTATTATCTTTGAGAAATAGACAATCACTTATTTACTAGACAGTTTTTACTTGTGATTTGTGTCAAGCTTTATTAAATGGAAAATTAGATGGAATTAAAAATGCAGAAAATAATTTTAAAATTGCTATGATTATTTAAATAATACTATCCTAAGTGCTGGACACACAAAAATAGAAGTAACTGATGTATTAAACAAAGAACATATTAAGTTAGTGTATTGAATTAATTCTTTTTGATGACCATGACCTTCAAGATTTTAGATGCAATAGATCTCATCTTCTCACACTCATTTGTTGATAGCTTAGAAGAGGAAAACAAACATTCCTTCTTTTTCAAGTCTCAATTTTTTTTATTCTTGAATGAATGACGTCATTTAACTGAACTAGTTGAAAAATTATAATGAAGAAATTAAACTCTGGACCTTCAGAAGAAACTACTGCTGTTTAGACCTTAACAAACTGATTCTTAGATGCTCTACCTGTTCAGTGGTCCCTTATTAGGGTATTATTATGAAGAGCTTGAAATTCCTGAGTATATCAAGAGAATAGTTTGTTATTCCCTTCATTGGTTTGTCCTTTTGTGCTTTTCTGACTTAGTTATAATTAGAGGAATGAACAGATGGAATCCTGAATTTGTATTTTTCCTTTTATTGCGGCTAATAGAGTATTAGATAGTACAGCAATGCATAGCTGTGTTAATGTCTTATATCTCTTTTGTGATTAGTGTAAGCATTTTAACAGCACAGCACATGCTGTGTGCAGCCCATCAAATTAATTAATTTAAAAACAGGGAAACATAAATTCAATTTAAAGTATATTTAGATAGCATATTTAGTTCCTAAGTAACATATGCTTGCCCTAAAGCATAAACTGTTGGATTTGTTAACTTGTAGAATATTATTACTTCCTCAAAAACTTGAGAAGTTCTTATTATCTTCATTTAGAACTGACAAAAATGTCCTTATTAACATGAAGAAAGCTAGAAAGGGGAAGTGAAGACAGGCTGAGGAAGAGGAAAACATGTCTTTGGTGGTGTTTTTTTGGCTCAGTGCCTAATTCCCAATACTTAAAATATTACAGTAATATATCAAATGTAAACATTAAATAGCACATAACACATTCCACGATAACATTTACTTTATAGGAATAAATCTCTTTCCTTTTATGGAGTCATGAGCTTTGTACCTTGTTAAATAGATTTGCCAGACATGAATATTCTAGATTAGATTGCTGATGAACCAGCATTCATTATTTGGCTAGAATAAAATATTCTAGGTCAAAATCAAGGGTGTTCCCTAACAACCAAGCTTCTGAAGAATGCTTCTTGTTGGTTGGTAAGTATTTTGCAAAGAATGTGTTATCCTGACTCACCTGCTTTCCTTCATTCATGTTTGACTAATTAGACTGGAACTTAGTTCATCAAATGAAACCTTTTTTGCATGATGCATTTAGTGGTGAGATATTTTAAAGGTCAGACTCTTCTGAATAGTTTCTCAGGACATTGGAGATTTTTAAAATACTAGTCTGACCTTTAAAATATCCCATCACTGCATACATCACATAAAAGATGTTTAATTTGATGAACTAAGACCCTGTCTAATTAGCCAAACCTGAATGAAGACAGAAAGCAAACTTCTGTTTACTTACATGAGTAGAGTTACTTGTGGCGTTTGCACCACCAGGTGGGAGCACTTGTCCCTAGCATCTGAACCGGTCACCTGGATTTGGCATCAGTACTCAGTGCCGAGGGAGTGAGGTTCAATTTATGATTAACCGCGACCATTAGGGTAAGTTGAATACTGTTAGGTTGCCCTTTCTTGAGCCAAAATGCTGTTATCCTTATTACCCCAGCTTTCCAGATGTAAGTGAATTTTAATCACTATCATCTAGAAGTCATCATTTTGGCAAAGCAGGTATATTTGCTGGTGACCTAGGTAGAGTATTATATGTCTGTGCAAATATGTCTGCTCCTGGTGTCTTTTCCTCCAGCTCATCCTCCAGCAGGGGACAGCTCATTTAGATCTTGCTAACATCCTTCCCCTTGCTGAGAATTTGTCATCCAGGAAAATCACACTTACTTAAACCAGGTCCATTAGCTCTCCTCATTGGATTTTAGGAAATCAGCTGCCATAAGCCTGTGTACTGGCCCTTCACTAAATACCCGACACCTTTGTGTTGACTAGCCTGGTAATCTTGTCTCACCTGTTGAGAATAGATCTTTCATGGTCAGAGAACTTTTCCTTGTGCAAGTGATGATCAGGGTTCCTTTGAAGGTCCTTCAGCTACTGACAGGCCGTTGAAAGCCTTGTTATAGTCCTCATGGGTCAGAGGTACTAGGAATGCCTTCTACTTGTATGTCTTACTCTACATCACCCTAGTAATATTGTCAGAGTCCTAGGAATGCTGAAGGATCAGATTAATTGTGTTAGTTTAGTCTCATTGGCAGCTTGATGTGCCAACAGTGAGCCAGTTTAAGGCCAAGAAATGGAGCTTTCATCAAGTTTGGAAGACTGAGGCTGGAATCTGCTCTCTGTTGTAGGATATATTGTGGTCATATTCTCCTCTTTAGACTCCCTCAGACTTGCTGGGCTGTGGTGGTTTACCTCTAAGGACCCCACTATGTATGTTGGTCAGCAGCTTTGGTCTAGCATCTTTTTACCCTTGTCCCCCTCTCATGGTACATCTTGTAAGGGTTGTGGCCTTCTGTTTGCACATAGGATATGCCTGTGCATGCCCGAATGAAGTAGTCAGTCATGACTAAAATATTTCTAGCATTCATTTTGGTTACTTTCAAAGACAGGAAGTCAACGCATACCTCTTCTAGAAGTTTGCTGCTGGTGATAGTCTACAGATACATGGCTCTAGTGGGCAGTTTTCCTTTGAATGCATCAAGCGGGTTTCACATTTCTTCCAAATGTCCTCAGCTGTCTGGTGTCAAAAGAATCTACCACAAATAAATTCCAAGGTTCTCTTAATTCCCAAATATCCAAAGGCATCATGCATTGCTCCAGAAGAGTACAGAATCCTGGCCAAAGGGTTCCAAGGGTAAATAGTGTCTCTGTTCAGGAAGCTTTAAGGACCTCTCCTTATTCTTGGTGTTAGATTTGTTCTTGCTGGATTACTATCCCTTGGTAACATCATTCAGTGGCTTTACAATGGTAACATAATTTTTCACAAATTTACAATATTCTACACAGGTGCCTCACTCCAGCCATCTTATTTGTCTTTTTAGTTAAATAAAGTAGTTACTAATTTCTGTGACTATTTAACCTAATAGGTGTTGGAAGTAGCTTAGCTGTGTTCTTTTCAGTACTTAGAATCCGTTGCTATTCAAATCACCAACAGATTTTTCAGTTTCTTTTTAGCCTTCCTTGTTTGCTTCTGGAAGTGAAATAAATGCTGCCTTTTTGGCAATAATGTAATGAATTTGTGACTTGTTATTTTTCTGGCAAATACACAATTCATTAATTTTGTAAGAGATGTGATCACGTTTCTTGAGCACATTTGAAAGACAAGGAAGTAAACTAATGGACCGAAGTGCTTACTATTCAGAACTTGGCATTCAGATCCATAGTCTCAATATTTATATTTATGTCCATTAAAACAGTATTAAATTAAGGAAATATTTTGATTACAGCCATCAGTAAAACATTTAAGCTTTTGGAAAATGAGCCTTATAATTATCATCAAAAGATGACCTTTGTTTTCTAAAAACCATTGCTTTATTGCTGTTATATTAGCACATTATTCCGGTCAGTTTTCAGTGCTCTCAACTATGAACTGATTTATGCATTACCTTTTAAATGTGGTGCAGACTGTTTTAAATTGACAAGTAGTTGATGGAATGTGAGATGAAAGATCAAGTATTCACATGTATCTTATGACTCTTGAGTTGAAGAGAAATATGTCTAAAAAGATTATTAGACAGCTCATGATCGAACAGTAATAGTTTAGGCTTAGTTATAGACTATGCACAGCTCTGCCAGTTGCAGCATTGTGAGCTCTGTGGAGAACTACACTGCCTGTCTTCTTACCTGGAAGTTCAGCATGTGTCAGGATAGGAAAGAGTCATTCTAGTAACTGCTAAGATTGGAAGCTTTAACATAATGTTGGGGCTTTTGAAAAGATGGTTGCTCATGTCTACTTCAGTGTAGGTACAGGTTGGAAACAAGTCTGTTTAGTCTGAAAGCGGGAGGAGGAAAAACACTAAAAGAGATCTGTCTCTCAAAAAGGACTTGATCAGTAATTTGAGTATATCAAATTAAACTATGGATGTCCCTACCAGTATGACTGTCCCTGGTTAAATTTGTCATGTATTGATGTGGTTTAATTTTAATAGCTTATAGTAGGTTGTCCCAATGCAATGTCTTCACATGGTCATAGGAGTGGGACTATTTTCAGTTTAAAATCTGGAGGAGAAAACTTTAAGCGAAAAATGGGACTGCAGCAGTGAAACTACTCTCACCTGAAGCTTTTATATGTTAAACTACTTTGTAAAATAGGGTTTAATGGCAAATTTCCTAATAAGAATGAGGAAGTTGCATAATTGTCTTATTCAAGAAAAAAAAACCTCTTCCCCATTTCTATAACCGTCTTGTGATTATGGAAGGCATCTTGCAGTGGAAGTGGTCCTATTCTACTACATAAGAAGTGGACAGGATTTCGTGAGCCTTTGACGTGATAGATAGATGCTAAGTGGTCAGCCATCATGTTTCTGCCCAGTGTTGTTTGCACTCTGGTAATATCTGTAATATTAGTTTATAAATAAAGCAAACCGCTCATCTAGACTGCACAGGGGACAGGAATGCAAACAGCAAAATTTAACTGTTGTGGTTGCTATAAAGTTTAGTGCCAGTTCTTTAGTCTTCTTAAACATGCATATACTCATTGACTTACAAGGGAAGCAAGCAAGTCGGTGGCAATTTTGCCTATGCAAACATTACTGCATATTGCCCTTACTTTGTAAGTGACCTATATAAATGTGAGATGTTAAAAGATAAAAGAACTGGTTAGGTCTTGACATAGTAAGTTAGTTTGCCATTTTAGTTAGATCTCTAGAAGAAAAGTCGAATAACATTTCACAGTAATAATGTAAGTGCCAGTATTATAAACTCCATCTTTGATGCTCAAAGGTGAGGCATTGAAGTAATTTAGTATTCCCAATTTTCTTAATTTTTTCCCTTTATCGTTAGGAGTGTAGCAAGATAAAGACCAACTTTACGAAGTCATTTTATTTTCAGGTTAGGGGTATTGTTAGATTTACTGTAATATGTCAGGAATCAGTTGCTGCTGATCATAAATGTTTAATGGTTTGCACATATGTTAATTGATACATTTGAAAAAGCTGTGTTGCCTCCATTTTCCGCTGATGTATTGACTGAAAAACTGCATCTTCCAAATAGATGATTGTGTATAATGTTTTCTACTGTGGCTTCAAAAGCCAAGAGTAACATTATTCTAAACTACAGTGAATTAAAAAAATTACACAAGATATCTGCTACCATGCATTATATCCAGGATCCTTTTTATGCCATTTATATATTCTTGAAATAGCTAAATGAGCACCATTTTTGATGGATGACTTGAGGAGAATTATTACTTTAATAAGATGAAATGGGGCACCTCAAAGGAAAGATATTAATAGGCTGATGAAAGTACAGCTTGCATTTTGCATAGATACAGTAATCTCTGTGTAGAAAATTGAGTATGTAATTAATGAATCGATTGAAAAAGCCCTGAAGGTTGCATATCACATGTATTAAAGCAGTCTCTGAAACTTGAACAGTTCTCATTTTATAATAACCACTATAAGCCTTATGTACAGTTAAAAAAAAAACACTGACCCTTCTGAGCTTGTGAACAGAGGGTGCTTCTTGTAGGGGAAGAGAGAAGGGGAAGTCCTTGATGTAAACCATTATGGGATACAGGACATAAGGTTACCTCAGTTAGAAACAACTTACTTACAAAATCTGACATAAAAATACAAAAGTGACCCAGCACATTATTACTGAAAAACTTTTCTCATTACCCTATAAAATCAATCAAATGGAATATAAATATTATACTTACATTTCAGTGTATCGTACATAGAGCAGTATAAATGTTTTGTTTTATGAAATTTTAGTTTGTTCTGACTTTGCTAGTGCTTTTAATGTAATAAATAAATTAAATAAATAAACTACAGGTAGAAGGGCATATTTTTTTTTTACCTTTTTACCTCTTTTCATCCCTTTTTTTTACCCAACCTCTGGTTTATATTGTCTGCTATGCCATCCATTATACTTAGTGCTCACTTTCTTTTCATGTACCAAATGATCACCTGCTTTTCCTAATATGTTTATATCTTCAAGCCTTTCAGCACTTATTCCTTTCAAAAGTAGGCATAAATTGAGATTAAGCAGAGGAAAAAAATCTCTGCTTTTAGTGGATTGTCACTTGGCAATAGAGCCTCATTACACATCTTCTAATTAAAAAACGTGTCTTATTTTAACCTCTAGCTTTATACTTTGCTACCTTAGCCCACAATTTTATTTTTTCACTCTTTTTTGCAGCCTCTTGATTGAGGATATTTTTGGAGGCTATTTTAATTAGGGATGTGAATGAGTAGTTATGTAGACAACTAATGATAAGCCTAGTGTTATCAATTAATCTTCTCGACTACTCGCATTCCCCTCCCCCCCGCGCTGCTGCCTCTATCAGCATGGGGGGTGGGGGAAGCAAGGGAGGCTGCAAGGTAATGGGGCTCCCCAGGATTGGGGCAGATGGTTTTGGCTGCCAGCCCCGCACCCGGGGACTGTAGAATAGTCAACTAATCACTAAGAATTTATGCAGTTAGTCGACTATTCTTACACACTAATTTTAATGCTTTAATGTATGGTAATGTTCATACACTCTCATATATATATATATATATATAATATCTTGGTCTCTAACATATGTGGCCTCCATCACTATAGTATCTCAGTGCCTCTCAATCCGCTATGTAGTAGGGACACATACTATTATCTCTATTTTATAAGTGGGGAACTTAGGCACAGACTCATTGACTTGCTTAACATATATAAAAGCTGAATTTACATAATAGTTATTTTAAAACCAGATTAGTGTTTATATCCACCTCTTCCGATGCAAAGGAATGACATGGGATCTGCAAGAACTTTTGCAGTAAGGAGAAACTGAATGTCCAGATTGTATGCATTAGCCTTTCTCAGAAAAGATATGGTCTGGATGGTAATAAATGACAGCTTTTATTCAGTTGGTTTCCTTTCCTTCTCATCACAAAAGTTATTTCTCTGTCATTAATATGCCATACAAATAGATTGCTGAGACAATTGTTAGTTTACTACGACTCTTACTTGCACTTTAGAATTCTGGATAAATATACAGAGCAAACAACTTCCCTCCAAAAAACTATGCACGCACGCTAAAATTTCAGTGTATTTGAACTAGACAAAAGGGGAAATGGTTCCACAGAATCAGATTTGTGTATTACAGGCTATGTAAAGTGATTGCCTGGTTGGCATGGTTTCAGAGATAAGACAGGAGGACCAGCCCTAATTTGTCAATATTGATTTTTACATAGTCTTTTTTTTCCCTTATGAGAGCTTTTAAATGTAAAATTTGAATACATACAATTTGCTGCTTTTGCTTTCCGAATATACTGCAGGAAATTTAATTAATTTTACTTTGTTTTAGAGAATGTCAAATTACTTCAAGTGTAAATTAAATGTGAAAAAAACCCTCTGTGTATAGAAAAATTGTACCCATTTTGCAGATATCAAATTGTGACTCAGAAGTAGTATGACCATTCTTGGTCCCTAACATATGTGGCCTCCATCACTGTAGTATCTCAGTGCCACACAACCTGCTATGTAGTAGAGACACATTCTATTATCTCAATTTATAAGTGGGGACTTAAGGCACAGTCTCATTGACTTGCTTAAAATCACACATGAAGCTGGTGGTGGGAATTGAGCCTACGTCCCACTCTAGGCCCCAGGCTCCATGTGGTGTTTCAATCTGTGAAATGCACAAGAGTCCCTGCTCGGGCTCTTGTACATTTCAAAGGCTGAAGGCCATGTGGCACTTCCACCTTGGAAATATAGCAACAACTGGGTAGGCTCTTGCTACATTTCAGAGAGGAAGAACCCTTATTGACTAATCGATGGCAATTCCATCAACTATTCAATTAGTTGATTGATCTAATATTAACATCCCTGTTTTAACCCTTGGGTTCCTGTTATTTCCAGTCATGCTGCTGCTCTGAAGAAGTGGGTTTTGTGCACGAAAGCTCACAATACTATATATATTTGTGTTAGTCTCTAAGGTGCCACGGGACTACTTGTTGTTTTTAAAGTTATAGACTAACTTGGCTACCCCTCTGAGACTTAACAGATGCAAGTAATGCGCTTCCTGAGATTGTAGGTTGCAGTAGACAAAGTTAACTAACGTACACATTGCCAATTTTATTCAAGTGTGACAAATTGAAAGGATCTGAAAAACTGAAGGATTGAAAATTGAGAACCTCTGTCCTAAAAATTTGTCAGTAATTTGGCATAAATATTTGTTGATTATCAGATAGCATAGTCAAATATAATTAATATAATGTATGGTAGTGTTTAAATAACCTTTACTATTTTTTGTGTTCCTTATATTACATATTATACACCCTTAGATACTGAGTCTTTGCAATAAGGGAGATTTGACATCCAGGAATCAGACGTGCACTGTTGGGAAAGGACTAAGTTGTGGTTATTGGATCTTATTACTGTTTGAAATTGCTCCCAGTGTCTGTGGCCTTTGATGTTGATTCAGGACACAAATATAATCTTGTTATTAGTTGGTATGATGCTGCCAGCGATGATGAAAAACAGGATATGCAAGGAATCCAGAGAAGAATTTATGTGATTGCCTTGAGAAAAAAGTGTTAAATCTTCTCTAGAGCATTAAACATAAGCTGCTTTTCTTTGCTTTCAGGGCCTCTCGCAGCCTATTATCTTTCATTTCCTACTGAAATATCAACTACTTCCTGCAATCAGCCAATCATGACAGCCTGTAAGGCTCACATTTAACAAGCAACTTTGTGCTTTCTTTCATCCTGTCCTTTGTTTGGGAGGAGCACACGGAAACATCTTCATAACTATCTCATTATCTTCCTTCAAATCCCTCCTCAGAAGTCTCTCTTGCTTTGATGGCCACAGTAAACTTGAAATGTGTTAAAATTCTGGTGTTTGGAATACCATTCCCTTGCACACTGACTGTATTGATTCATTGTCGCCTTGTAATTGCCATTCTGTATCCATCTATTGTGTCTTGTCTAAGGGCATGTCTTCACTACAGGCTGGATCGACAGGCAGCGATCAATTCAGCAGGGTGGGGAGGAGAGAGGGCTTGATTTATCTTGTCTGCCATAGTGATAAATTGACCGAGTGCTTTCCCGTTGGCTCCAGAGCTCCACATAAATAAGAAGAGTAAGTGTAGTAGACCGGAGAGCATCAGCTGTCAATTTAGTGCTCTGAAGACACTGTGGTAAGCAGACCTAAGTATGTCGATTTCAGCTATCACGGGGTAGCCAAGTTAGCCTGTAACAGGAAAAACTTAAAAAACAACAAATAGTCTAGTAGCACCTTAAAGACTAACAAAACATATAGAATGCATCATGAGCTTTTGTGGGCGCAACCCACTTCAGCTATGTTGTTCAAATAGCTTAAAGTCCGTAACTTAAATTGATGGCCCTTGGTAATATTGACATGGTTTTATACTTAAATTATAAGTGGTTTAAGGCATGACTCATCTTTTTGTTTTGTATATATACAGTATCTAACATAAGGGGATTCTCTAAATGACTTAAGGCTTTTCTCTTGTGGTGTTTGTTTCTTCTTCCTGGACTGTCCCACAAATGTTTAGGGTCCATAATTCTATTACGTATTTTAAGCCTGACTTCTCCAAAGTAAAATTTTAGAACTTGGATATTTGTTCCCTTCAGAAATGGTCCAGCTTCTGCAACAGAGGGTCTGTCCTCCTGCTTTCCCCTGCAAAGTCAAAGGAGAAAAGCAAAGAAGCTCTTCAAAAAGCAAGAGGGGCTAAGCCACCAGCAGTGATGCCGGCTTACAAAGGCTCTGCTTTGTGTATACTTTTGTACTACAAAAACTTTACCCTTATAGCTATGCCAGCAAAGCCCCCTACTGGAAATGCAACATATATAGCAAAAGGATTTCTTTTGCCATTATAGTTTAAATGACCTCCCCAAATGATATAAGCCACACTGATTTAAAAACTACGTTTTTTCAGCGTAAGGTGCATCTATATGTTTTGAGGGTTTTTTTTTTTTTGCCAAAATATGTTGGTTAGGTACATTGTTCCCTGTAAAGCTGTGTGCTTGTGCGGCCACTCAGGAGATATTCATATGCCACCCAGCTGATTAGTAGAGAGCGCACAGCTAGGTTTTGTTCCCCTGATGGTGCTCATTCACACATGCTTCAGCGCACATACAAATTATTCTGCACATGGATGGAAAAAAATAGAGGGAACATAGTTAGGTGTGTATTTTTTTCCTAGACTCCTAACCAACATAGCTATTTTGTCAAAACTATGTAGTGTCTGGGCTAATAGATTTTTGTCTTTCTCCTTGGAGCTGATGGGCTGGAACATGGGGCACTGACTTTCGATAGGTGCTTTCTGCCTTTAGGCTTCACTGTGCACTATATTCTGGTGGCTCGTGGGTGCTGACCACTTCCTATCTTTTTTTTGGGGGGGTGCTTAAGCTCTGAAGTGCCCACAGAATTGGCGCCTGTGGGTTGGAGACTCACTGTTGAGTGTTCTGATATTCCCTGTTCGCAAAGCAGTAAATACTGCAGCAGTTGGTTAAAATAAAATGACTAAAATGCATGAGTCAGTGAATACAAAAACTAAAACCATAAAAATGGACCATTTTGTCTGGCAGAAACTGAACTCTAGAAATCCATTGAATTGCGGCCATGTGTTAAACTAAAATTGCACCAGTATTGAAAATAATTCTTTCAATTTTTAAATGCAAGATAGTGAAATGACATTTCAGCAGAAGGTATCTTTGTTTTTGAAAACATATTGACAATTGTTATTTTTGCAGTATTGCCAGTCCAGCGTGCTACTATGTGCTATTTTAAAGGTCTCTTCTGTAGAATTTAATATGCCCAAAATATTATCAAAACCCCACACTTTGTATTTCAAATCCTATTGGAAGAAATATGCTAACAATACTCTTGTTGATGTTTGGAGGAAGAGGTAACATGTTCTGGAAATATAATTATAGAAGTTGGAATCATGTTGGTAATCTTCCAAAATACCTGAGCAATTTTCCTGTATTATTATTATTATTATTTAGTGTCAAAAACTCTGCAGGAATTTGTCCACCTCTGGACACCATATATGTCATCAGTTATTGTTTGCTTATTTGTTGGTATACTGTATAATAACCAATTTCCTTGACAGCTCTTTCTACAGTAGTACTAATAGTATAGCCTTCACTATAAAGCAAATGACACACAGTGTGACTGTCTTGTGTGACTTATTAATAGCTGAAATGATCAATGTGGAACCACTACCACATTTTCTAATTGTGTAACAGGTGAAGGTCAGTGTTGCTATTCATCCTTCTCTTTAAAAAATAACTCTAGAAATCTCATGCATTTGAGGCTTTGCTTTTCCATATAGGAACTTGTTAGGTATTCCTTTTCACTAGAAAATTGCCCAGACATTTTGAATTATTTGGTGAAATAAAGGAGTTAAGATGCATTTGAAACCTTTTTCATATAAATGTCCAAGTATTGAGAAATGGCAAATGCTAAACTTCAGATTTTATATCCAGAAACCACTGATGTTGACTCTTTTTAACTTCTGATACATGCTTGAAGGCATAATCCTACACAAGGAATTTTTTTTTAGTTTCTACCTATTAAATGGAAAAATGTGGTATGCAAATAATATTAACTGAAATGGAAAACTGAAAAAGTACCGAATCTCTTCAATTAGTCATTAGTCAATAAGAAACCGTACTATGTATAGGTGGTTGACGCAATAGAAATGTTATGTGAGATCAATTAAAACATCTAAACTTTAAAATCACTGTTAAATTGATTAGATTGAATAGTAGAATATTAAAGAATGTAGGTGTTAAATTGTCTTAATGGTTATCAGGATTACTGACAATAAAAAATTATTTGAAATCTTAGATAAAATGATATATTAGTATTTTTGTGAAACAGAGCGTGTAAAGAAGCAGGAATTATAGACATATAAGAATCTTTCACACTTCTTTTCAAATGTGGTCAAAAGGCCCTTAAGAATTAAGTGATTTCTTAGGATTGTAGTGAATAGGGAAACTTAATTTAGTATTGTAAGAGTTGAGTATTGAACGCAACGGTTGTTATGGTAATAATTCTGTGGTAAAGCAAGATTTCAAGATCAGCCTGTGGAAAATAAATCTTTTGAAGTTTGGTTTAAAAAAAATCACAGGTCCCACCATGAATCCCTAAAGGAATTTTTCCTGTGAGTTCAACTGATAAGATTTGTATTTTTATACATGGCACAGGTGAAAAATACACAGTAACCAGTGTATTACAAATGAGGAGAGAAAGGTGGACTGGCAGATGTTTCCAACTGATTAAACGTTAACTTCTTATCTGCTTATTAAAGCAGAGCACAGAATGGTTGAGTAGGTTTCATTTTTGGACGGGAGGCAGCAAGTACCAGTAAGCTTGTTTTGATACTGTAGGCCTCAAAGCCAGCCCACTGTTCTGAGTATTTTAATGTATAGCTCTTGTTCTACAACCGAAGCGCTTTCTTTCCCATTATAGTAATTGACATGTAGAAGTTTCGTACCTTGAAAACCAGTTAAAAGAGGTGTTGCTGATACATGTCATGACTAATCAAAAGGATGAAAATGAGCATGTACTGGGCTTTTAGATTGAGGCGGCCTTATGTATGTTTTCTGTGTCCGTAAAACGACTGGAAGTTGTCACGTTTTTAAGTTATCCTGCACTATTAGCGTTTGACAAATAATGTAAAGATTTAGCCAATACTTATTAGCTATATTATTGGGATCTGAGCATTTCCTGATTCTTGGATTGACCAGAGGCATATTCCAGCAGCAGCTGGCAGATGGGAATGTGGTCACGTTTTGGTTTCATCTGGGAAGGATCAGAAGCATGAACAGTTTTCATGCTCAAGGTCTAATACTGGAAGGGGGTAGGATTGCTGTAGATTAAGATAGATATTAATGAACAGTTTAAGGGATTGTTTAAATGCTTGGTGTAGCTATAATGCCAACATATGCTGGTTGTTGGCGAGTGGGAGTCATATCTGGGACCTCTGAAGCTTAGTGCATGAACCTCTGCTGCATGAACTAAAAGCCAGCTGGCTCTTTGCTAAGGGTGTAGCAGTCTCATTCATCTGAGTCAGGAGGTGGGCAATAATTTTGATGAGGTGGAGGCTACTCCAACATTTTGATAAGTGGCCAAGAACCTCATTTTTCTGTTCAGGAGGTGTGGGGTTGGGTGCGTAAAAGAGCTCGGGGTGGGGGATAGGATCGTAGGAGGGGTGTGTGGGGTCTGGGAGTGAGTTTGGGCAAAGGAGAGGGTGGCACAGGGGTTAGAGTGTAGGAGTGAGTACAGGTTCTGGGAGGGGGTATGGGTGCAGGAGTAGATTCTGACATGGGGGAGAGGTATAGGAGGGGGCTCCCTGCCTGCCTGTCACGTTCTGCACACCGCTTAGTGTCTGGCTGCTGGGGCCATGTGAGACTCACACAGCATGCCATAGGGGAGAGGGGCTTAGTGAGTGGCTTGCACCTGCAAGAATGACCCAGGCAGTTCCTGTTGGGGAGAATTGTGCTGGAGGTGGGGGCAGCGTGCAGAGCCCCTGCTCCATTGGCCAAGCGCTGTGCAGACACATGGCTGGCTCCCACTGCTGGCTGCTGTGAGTGGTGTGTGGGGCATGGCAGGCTGGGAACCTGCCCAAGGTCCCGCTGGACGTTGGCAGGTCAGATTTGAAGCTTCGGCAGGCTGGATGTGACCCACAGGCCATATTTTGCCCACCTCTGCTCTAAGTGGTCTCGGTGAGGTAGAGGGAGACAGGGCACCACACCCAGGAGGTGTGTGGATTACACCATCCAAGAGCAAACGAACTGTTGTGGAAGTCCATCAATGCTACCCATGTCATATCAGTTTAATTAAGATGCAAGATATAGAACTCTGATAACATTTGAAGTATTAAAGTGCAAAGAAACGTGTGATATAAATTCACAGGAGTCTTTATTAAAATAGTGGCAAATGAAGGCAATTTACACAATTAGGTAACATCTGGGGAAGAGAAGAGATAAAGGAACACTGAGTAATAAAATATTTGGGAATTTGTGATTAGAAAAAATGGGAATGGCTTCCTCAGGCAGTAATAATTAAACAATCAAATATTCAGTTTATAGTTCTTGTCAGCACAGATATTATTCAGAATGTATTAAAATGTGTAGTCCTATTTCATGCCATCCTGTGCTAGATCCTCTCTAATTTATTTATCAAATCTCATGCCAGATGTATAATTTGTATTTTGTTGAAGTATAATAAAGGTCAAATAGCAAGTTATTTTATGGTATTTTATAACACAATATACCAAATCATTAACAAAAATTCAATATTTGTCTTCCATGTCACTTGCTGACATTATTACATCTTTGCCTTTCTTGTGGCTCGTTTTTAAAGAGTGGAGTTTTAATGATGAATTAGAATGATTGTGTACTTATATCTTTGAGAGTCTAAAAGAGGCTAAAAATATGTGCTCATATCTACCTTGAAGCTGCAGTAATTTCTCATCATTCTGTCCCTTTTTTCCTAGACTTACAACTCCAATTAGTCTCACACTGGAATGTTTCTCTCCAAGAATGAGGACTATATCTTACCATTTTATATATATATATATATATATATAAATAAATGTTTTTGGATCCTCACAGCATTGAAACTGAAGTCTTTTTAGATGCAGGGTCGAATGGGCCAAGGCGGTGAAAGATATTCTTCTTATATTGCCCCCACACAATAAGCAGTACTGCAGAGTTTATCACATGGAAGGGTGAGAATCCAGTCAATGCAATTCAGTTCTTTGATGGTAAAGTAAAGGCTGTCCACTAGGAACTAGAATGACACCACAAATGCTTCATAAAAACCACTTATTAGCTAATGTACCTAATGGATCTTCTTAATTGTGTGGAACACGTGGACAGTTTGGATTCAGTCCAATTCCTCCTTATATTTGGCTGATGATTCTCCCTCCATATTATCCTGAATCATTCCGCTTCATGTTGTTTCCTATTAGTTTAGTCATCCTATTGTGGAGTTTCAGTGGTAGGTTATCTCGGTGAGCCATAAACTGCTTGAGCTGTTGCCTGAGAATTGGTCAAGTAAGATGTATTGATCTATTAAGCCACTTTATTAGTTAGCAGACTACAAATTTTCTTTAAAGCAATCCTGAAGACCCTAAAATAGGATTTCCTATAAGGGGCTATCAGCTGTGGTGGGAGGATGCTTTTGCATAGTGGTGTCAAAGTTTACTCTTTGGACAAAAGAGGAATTGGTTTATCCATTTTGGGTGCTTCATAGCAGTGGTTCCCAATCTTTTTGATACTGGGGACCAGTAAACCCATTCACAAGCTTTTGGAGGACCGGTAACATTTATTTGCTTATTCATTAAGCACATGATGAATATGCAAATAAATTGTGTGGTCCTACCTGTCTGGCAGGTTGTTCCACCTCCCCGCTCATGACCCCAATCCTGGCCACTTTATCGGCCTGCGCCAGCTACCCCGGCTGCATCTGGCGCCGGGCGTTCTGCGTTGGAGTGCCCAGCAGTTGTTCTGCGCCTCCTCCTGGCCCCAATCCCGGCTGCTTTATTGGCCGGCGCCTGCTCCACTGGCTGCGTCTGGTACTGGGCATTTTGCATTGGTGCGCCCGGCCTTCTCCCTGGGTCCTAGCGCCCACCCAATCTAGCCCTGCCACCCGGGAGTAAGCCCGGCAGAGATGCCGTGGCAGCGGGCTCTCTCCCAAGAGGGCTGCGCCACCGCACTCGGCAGTGGGGGGTGCTGCTACCCCGTCACACAAATTAATAGGATCGTGCACGATCATTTTTCTAAGGACCGGTATTTTTTTTTCTAAGGACCGGTACTGGACCATGGACCACACTTTGGGAGACACTGCTTTATAGTAACATCAGTTGTTGTACATGGAACTTTTAAACACAGCATAAAAATTAACTGTATTGGACTTAGCAAATATAATGATAATATGTAGGGGTGTGCATCTTGAACATTAAGATATGTGGGCTCAAAAGTTGTTTTACAAGGGACCTTGGCAAGAGCATTTCTCATGGTATTTTGTAATTATTTAGTCTGCTATATACTGAGAAGAAGCTGTTTGTTTTAATTTTTATTAAAAATGCCAAAATGAGTAGTGTTTCATAGACTAGTTTATTATTCCTGACATGCTGTTTGTACTCTAAGTGTACAAGCTATTAGTTGGTGATACAGTGAGTATATTGATTTGCTTTTGAGAGATTGTTAGGCTTCCCTCCTAGAGATCTTGAAAAGGTGTCAGATTAGAGCTCCCCCATATAATGCATCTTGAAGCTGTATGGGACATGCTTTGTTGCACCTCATCATGGAGTCTCCTTGATTGTCTTGGGCGTCCTCAGAAGGGACACGTTGTAACTTACATCTTCAGGATGGCTTGGTATGTAAATTGAACCATCTTACCACCTTCTTCAAAGCTATTTTAGCATTGTTGCTCAAAAAGCATTATTTAACATTCAAAAGATTTAAGAATAATAATTAATACATACAAATCCCGAAATAGATAGGTGCACATATCCTGAACATGATAAAGATCTTAGGAAGGAGGATAAAGAAAATACCAGAAATTTCGTCTGGGAAAATGTTATAAAATCATCACACAACAAATCTAGTTGGGGAAGGCTTTCAGATTCACAGGAAAGCATTCCGTACCCAAATCCGTTCCCTTCCAGTGATGTTTTGGCTCCTGAGAAGCAATTAGTTAAAGATTGCACAAACTTTTTGTTACAGATGTTTTTGCAGCATTTCCAAAGGTAGGTGGCAACTGCTATAAAAGTCAGATGTCAAAGCTTGCAAAAAATCTTTCTTTTTTTTTAACTATAATGAAGGATGTGAGGAGACTGCCCTTCCACATGACTGCTCATGCAAGCCCATATCAAGCTATTCTCTTCATTAGAGAGGGAAGTCTGAAGTAAAAAATATCCTTTGGATCCTAAAACATTCCTCAGCTGTGACTAATATTAATAGCAATTGCTAAGCAGTGATCTTTCAATAAGTGAAACTAACTATCCAAATCATAATTGCAGGATTCATTGGGGTTTAGACAGATTAGCAACTAACCTATCAAATAGACAGTTTTCAATGCCAGAACTTCAGCTGCTATAAAACCAGCTTAGCTCAGTTGAAGTTAGTGGACCATGCCAGTTTGCACCAGCTGTAGACCTTGCCCAAATTCTATAAGGATGGTATGTAGGAAATGTGAACAGCAGAAATAATTACTGCCTAGAATGATGCTACGTGAAAAAAAACAGCTTGGCGAAGACTCAGGTGTGCTTACAGAAAGCTTATAAAGTCAGAGTAGGATTGTAAATAAGGCAATTAAGGCATTAGGATACATTTGTGCAGTCATGAATGACAAACTGAAATTAAGTAAAAACAAGATCCAGCCCCCGAGGCTCAGGACACCCCTCCCCCCCAGCATTGGGGAGCCCACCCTGGCTCTCCAGCTCCACCACTGTCCTACCGCAGGGGTAGAGCAAAAACAATCTATTAGGCTGCTCCTCTCCCCTCCCCCCCCCCCCCCCCCCCCAAGCTCTGGTCTGTGAGGGAAATGTGGGGATTGTCTTTCTCTACAGTCAGGGGCCACATCAGCAAGGGGTGGTTTTTGTTCTGGAGCGGGCGGGGCAGGGGGGTTGCTTTTTATTTTTATTTATTTTTTTGCTTTTTCACTTGTTTGCGGCCCCCAACTGATTTTTTTTTTCTGGGGAGAGTGGTGCCCAAACCAAAAACGGTTCCTTACCTCCATTTTAGATATTGGAGAAGGGAAAGTGATCATTTAGAAACTTCTCAGAAAATGAGCTGTCATGAAATTTTGGGGGAATAACGTTTGTATTTCCACAGAATTTGGGGAGACTGGGGAGTAAAGTGCAAACCAGTAAAAATGTAGGAAGACATTCTTGTAAGACTTCTTCTAAGTCTTGTAAGATAAAGAAATAAAACATGCAGGAAATGTCTCTTGAGTGCCATATGTACTTCACTAATAATTTATTATAAGGCTAAGTAATTCACTTTGATCTGCTTGCACATTGCAAGAACGTGCTTGAAAGTAATATGCTTTATATTAAGGCTACCATGCTGCAATATAGGAATGATTTTTCCTTTTTGGAACTTAAAATCGAGAAAGTGATAGATTCCTAGTGTAGAGAATGTAGCAGAATGTAAAAAGGAAATGTTTTGTTGTTGAAAGCATTCAGATACGATGATGATGGGATACCTTGTAAAAAAACAGATACTTCACATTCATAACTCAAACCATTTTACAGATCTGCATCAAGGACTATCTATAAAACAAGTATTTATCCTAGTCATTCTTGCTTGCAATGTTTATGTACCACAATTTAATAAACTTATTCGTTTTATTTTGAACATTACAATAGCACGTGTAAAACTAATAATTAACTCCAAATAACTGTTTCTGAGAGTGAGTAAACTCTCTGAAGTTGACTTTTTTTTTGTATCCGCATTTGTGGAGGGTATATGATCTCTGTTGTGTGACAAGGAATTCGATAAGGGAGGGAAAACTAATTCTAGTTTTAATTTTCCTAAAAAGAAATGTTCAGGCTATTCATATATATACCTCAAAGAGCATTGTAGCCATCCATGTTGTAACTATAGGTTAATTCTCCCCATACTTCATTCATTGGCTTCTTATGGTTTGAGGACATTCTGTTGCAAAACTCTCTTCATGTGTGCAGAATTGTTCACTTGAGTTTTAAAACCACTTCAGTTCATGGACAGCGACTGCATAAAATGAAGCCTCTGCAAAAGGGGAAGTTGGTCACTGTGGTGGCGCTGACTCATCTCAGGAATCTAATCCAAGTCAAAAAAGGTCAGACCCATCTAGAAGAAGCCCTTTTCCCGAGTCAGGCACCCACCTTCCTTTTTCGTGAAGTGACAAAAAGCTAGATTTGGTCAGGACTTGCTGTGGGCATCATACTAGTTGCTCCTTTCTAGCAGGGCTGGGAAGGATATTTCTGTTTACAACCAGATTGGTCTGGGTGAAGTGTGTGGGAGAGGTTTATTATGGCAAGTAGGGAAAGGAATTAGGCTGTGATGTCTCAGCTAATTATAGGTGGAAGTCCAATACAGGTACTCCATAGGGAAGATGACCAGATAAATGGTTTGGTAAAGGACTTAGAAAGGAGTGGAACTCGGGGGGATTAGGTGGAGGGTTCAGTGCTTCTGTGACTGAGAGTCAATTGCCCTTTCTTATAATGCACCTTAGTATTTGTTCAAGGGGTGGTGCTGCTAAGGCCCAGCAGTGGGTTGACTTGGGGACCTGGATGGAAAAGGGGAAGCCCACCATTGAGATACCGAATGAATGCTCATGTACCTACATTGAACACGTCATTTGCCGACATCTACCATATATTTGAGAGAACTTTTTATGAGTGAGCGAGTTTATCTGTTTCTTCAAGCGCTCTTTCTAAACGGTAAGAGTTGGAAACACCAAATTTGGTATTCATCTTCCTCTTACCATAACTAAAAGCCGGGGGGGGGGGGGGAGAGAGAGAGAGAGAGAGAGAACTCATAAAACACAGAAAAGTGACACAATCACCAGGAATGTGACAAGGGCTGGCTGGGGGTGCCCCTCCCTTCTGGGACTTCTCTAGCCCTCAGCTCCCCCTCCCCAGTGCACTTTGTGAGGGGGGGGGCTGCAGCTCCTCCCTTCCCCCCGTTCATATGGGAATATTGCTGGCTGTTCACCTCATCAAGGAGCAAGGTAAACATGCATGGTTTGCTCTATTCCTCACTCTGGTTGGAGAGCACAGGGGGCAGACACATCTGAATATGTCCCGATCGGCGGACATGCACCTCCTCCCTTAGCTGTGCCTGCTGGAGCTACAGCAGCCATGGAGAGCTGCTTCTCCCCTGGGGCTACGCTGCTGCGGTAAGAGGAGCCTGGGGTGGTCCTCTTTCCATGGGACAGCCTGCATCCCGAATCTCAAGTCCTACTCTAGAACAATGATTTAAATGAAGAAAAACAAAAAGTGAGTTGAGGACCTGAGCAATACCAGGTAAATCTTCTAGTCTAATAATAAAGTTGTGGCCTGATTAAAACCATAAAATGATTCAAAATTAGTTAATCGGAGTGAATAATGAGGAATTTTTGTTGGTACTGTAATCACCAATTTTATATCCTTGTTATTGTAATGAATCATTGCAAAGTGTACAAGACAAAAAAAAGTTAAATATTTACCATAAAACATCTTATTGCATTAGTCAGCAAAAAACCCCAAACACTTAACCTAGAAATTGTTATCTTGGGATATAACGGGTGTCTAACCAGAGAGTTTGCCAGACCATGGGAGATTAATATTGTCCAGCAACATTATCAACACTTTCTTTGCTTACTGGGCTCTTAGAAGACATTTAGTGATAAAATATAGCTAAATATTAGCACAGAACACTGTGCGCCGGGACTGGCAGCTGTAGACAGACTTTTTGGGACAGTGGGAAACTTTGCCATACACATGAATGATAAATGGGCATCCAGCTAACTAAAATCATGCCGGACCATAGATGTTGCCAGATCAGAGTGTGCTGGACTAGAGAGATTCAACCTGTACTGTAGCTAAACTTTAGCTGTGTGTACACTTCATACACTAGCTATTAAATTGAAGTCATAGATGTATAAATGTTAAAGACAGAATGGTTTGTTATGCTCTATCTAATCTGACTCCTCCATAATGAGGCCAAAGTATTTCATCCAGGAATTTCTGCATTAAGCCCATAATTTGTAACTGAGCTAGTGCATCTATTTTAGAAAATATCCTCTCTTGAGAAATACATGTCAAATGCTTTCTGAATACTCTGTTGATTCAGTTAAATGTTTTGATAATAAGCAGCTTGTGTTTGGAATGTTGCATTTAGCAGATTTGATCTTGAAAGGTACGTGTTCTGAATCACAAATACATTGTTGTGTAATTCAAGTCATGTCCTTCTTTTTTTTTTTTTTTTTTTTTTTTGTACTGCATTGTGGAAATACATGTAGGCCTCCAAACTTGTGGGTTTGTTTTGTGGGTTTTGTTTTTTCATTTATTTTTGTTCTTACAGTTTTATTTTCATAATTTTGTCATACTTCAGAAATATTATCACCAACTTCATTCCATATCTATGAATGGTTTGGTGGAAAAGGCATCTCATCTCATAAAAATAAGCCAGGCACATTTTTAGATTTTTTTCAGGTTCCATGTTAATTACATTGGCAGCAAAAAACAACAACCAGAACAAACAAAAAAGAACGACAAAAATGCAGGAAAGAAAACAAATTGTTTCAACACAACATAACATAAATTTAGAAAAGACGGTGTCATCTTTGTTTTTCAGAAAGGTTACGTTGTTCTTTATAGCTATCAAAATATTAGCTTTATTCATCATGCTTTAAAAACAGTAAACATTCTTCAGGATTGAAAGGATCTTCTTTGCCTTCCCTGTTGCTGTTTTATCTAGTTATTAATTGACTTTCATATTTAAAGAAACAAAGTTTGGAGTTACAGCATGCAGAACTTGAACGTTTCCCAATACTTAATAATGATTCCCACTTAAATTCTCTGCTGCCTTACTTATGCTGGGGACTGTTACAGGGACCAGTTTCACTTGAAAACAAATAGGAGCCAGGTCTACTGTCAGGAATAGTTTAATCAGAAAAATGTAAATGATAATATAGAATTGTTTTGAGAATGCTTTATTAGCTTTCTCAGCAACAATATACCCGTAATTGAGGAAGGCCACATTGGTTAAAAAACTGATCAGATTTAGAGTAGAGATAAGTAATGGTTAATTAGCCAATTGAGTAGTTGATGGAATTTCCATCGACTACTTGATTAGTCGATAGGGAAGGGTGCTTGTTACCACTGCTGTGGCTCTGCATTTTAAATGTAGTAAGAGCCTTTGGGCTCTTACTACATTTAAAATTAAAGAGCAGAGCTGCAGCAGGGCTAACTCTTGGGGCCAGCGCAAGCCAGGACTGAACAGTACCCGCTCCAGCGGCTCCAGGACCACTGCGACGCTGCCTCCTCTGCTCCATTCCCCTGCCCTGTGAAGATAGTGCTGGTGGGAACCAGCTTTTAACCTGGCTTACCCCCAGCACCGGCTCTTGCTTCCCCCCACTTGCTGCCTCTGATAGAGAAGCAGCAGAAGAGGGAAGTGAGTAGTCACTTGACTAGTTGCTTGCATCCCTAGTATAGTGGGCAAATTAGGGTGATTTTAAAAATCATTTAAAATGATACATAATGAATAGATGAACGAGAAAACTGATAGTCGTGAATATAAATCAGAAATGAGAAGTAGACAATAGATAAGGGAAGCAAAAGAACACACAGCGAAATCTATGACCCGACTAATGAGGGACAATAAGGAGGTTTTTAATAAGATGAGCAATAAAACGGATCCTAATAAAGGTATTAGTCCATGAATGTATATAAATGGCATAATTATCAGTAATACTTTCAAAAAAGACAAAATGTTCAATAAATATTTCTGTTTTGTATTTGGAAAAGAACCGTGATGTAATCCTATCATATGATGATTATACTCTTTGTCTTCCACTACTACGTTGGGAGGATGTGCAAAAGAAGGTGCTAACTTCAGATATTTGAAATTCAGCAGATCCAGATAACTTGCATCCAGGAGTTTTACAAGAGTTGGTTTATGTACTTGCTGTACTATAAACCCTGGGAACAATGGGGATGTTCCTATGACGGGAAGAAAGCTAATATGCTAATATTTAAAAAGGATAATGATGATGACTTGTGTAATTCTAGGTTTGTGAGTCTGATATTGCTCCTGGGCATAATAATGGAGCAGCAGATATGGAATTTGATTTAAAAAAGACTTAAAGATAGTATCATTAATAGTAATCAGCATGGCTTTATGGAAAGTAGGTGCTATCAAACGAATGTAATTTTTAATGCGATTCAGTTTAGATTAAAGACTGGTCCTCTGAAGAAGTGGACTGTGCCCACGAAATCTCATGATACCATCTACTGTACACGTTTTGTTAGTCTTTAAAATGCTACCAGATCATTTGTTGTTTTGTAAATTTATCCTGTATACACTAACTCAGCTGTCCCCTGAAGCTTAAAATATAATGTTGCGAAATCCCTCTCTCTATTCCACTAATATTTTGGGAACAGA
Source organism: Pelodiscus sinensis (assembly GCF_049634645.1). NCBI lineage: Eukaryota > Metazoa > Chordata > Testudines > Trionychidae > Pelodiscus > Pelodiscus sinensis. The sequence continues at coordinate 22,168,404 of NC_134730.1, read as the reverse complement.
AAGGCTACGTCTAGACTGGCATGATTTTCCGGAAATGCTTTTAACAAAAAAGTTTTCTGTTAAAAGCATTTTTGGAAAAGAGCGTCTAGATTGGCATGGACGCTTTTCCGCAAAAGCACTTTTTGCGGAAAAACATCCCAGGCCAATCTAGACACGCTTTTGCGTCCGTGCCAATCTAGACTCCCTTTTCCAAAAATGCTTTTAACGGAAAACTTTTCCGTTAAAAGCATTTCCGGAAAATCATGCCAGTCTAGACGTAGCCTTTCTGTTCCCAAAATATTAGTGGAATAGAGAGAGGGATTTTCCAGAAATGCTTTTAACGGAAAAGCACTTTCTGATCGCCATTTTCGCAATCGGGGCTTTGCGGAAAACAAATCTCAGCTGTCTACACTGGCCCTTTTGCACAAAAGTTTTGCGCAAAAGGGACTTTTGCCCGAAGGGGAGCAGAATAGTATTTCCGCAAAATGCACTGATTTCTTACAGTAGGAAGTCAGTGCTTTTGCGGAAATTCAAGCCGCCAGTGTAGACAGCTGGCAGGTTTTTCCGGAAAAGCGGCTGATTTTCCGGAAAAACTGGCCAGTCTAGACACAGCCAAAGAGAACTGTCAAATTTGTGGCAGCTAGTAAGAGTCTGATTCTTTAACCAGTGTCCCCAAATCTCCAAATTGTGGGGCTGGATAGAATTAATGAAGCTCAGTGCAAACGTAGTCACTATTCTAGCAAAACCTGTCCCCACCTCTCTCATGAATTTCACTTTACCCTTCATCTAGATGTTTATGATCCAAATTAATTCCCTTCCTATCATATTTTTTTCCATGACTGATTTTGAACTCATTACTAAACTAAAATTATATTCTTTTCACTGTTGATCATCTGTACATGCTCTATGAATTATAATTCATCAGCTTTTCAAAATGAATTAGAGTTCGGTAAACTGAAATTTTATTTAAACAGATGAGATATATAAAAAGATTTTTGTTTGTGTTTTGTTCTTGAGGAAAAACATTCTGCTTGTTTGGAAACTATTAAAATGTTGTAGTCTGAGCATTTTAGAAATGCTCAGTTAAAAAACAAAATATGGACAGGGTGCCATTATTTAGCATTTAATACATATAAAACATTTGTTGTCTTATAGCTGTACAATTTATCCCAGTAAATACGGTTTTCTGAGATACAAAATGGAACTCGATTATGTTGTTTTAACATGCAAGTATAATAAAATAGATTTTTCTATACAATACAATAGACGTTTCTGTTACTGAAGATGTTGAACTGCAAATACTGTCTTGCCATGGTGGGAAGTACCCTCCCCCCAGTTTATCGTGACATTTAATTTGTGTTCCATAAATTAGGAGTGTTAATGTAAAAAAATAAATTATAACAAAACTCAAAGCATACAATTAAATATAACACTAATTCAATAACAGGTAAAAGGTAGTAACCTACTGAAAGATTAATACTTGAGCTTCTTTGTACTACTTGTATCTTTCCCTGCCTATTTACATTTAAAGTGCAGTATTCAGGCATGTTGCATTCTTGGTGACCAAGTGGATTGTATTTGTATAGTTTGCCCTCAGATCATACAGAGACCACTGATTGAGTGAAAACATTTTTTCCCCTCAGTACTCATATCCTTTTCGGTACCATTTTTATTTCACTTTCCTGAATTCAATGAAATTATAGCTCTGTGTAGCACTGATGTAGGGATGGTAATGTGGAACTTTCATTAGGGGTATTATAAATCTGCTATAAAAATAGAACTGCTATAGAACATTCGTCCTCAAATGATTCAGTTTAGCTAACTGATTATTCACATGAATGTTTGATGATGATGTAGCCATGTTGGTCCCAGGATATATGAGACACAATGTGGATGAGATAATATATTTTATTGGACCAACTTCATTTGGTGGAAGAGGCAGACTAGTTTTGGAGCTGCACAGAGACTTGGACAACAAACTGTGCCAAATTTATCATTGGTGTAACTCTGTTGAAATCCGTACCAAAAAATGAAGCTGCAGAGCATCAGGGATGAATTGTCTGGCTATGCTGAAAGGAGAGGAGATATTTGACATGGGTTTAATCAGGCAACAACTTTATTATTAGATGTCAGGGACTAGCTGTCAGATAAAACATAAAGTGCAGCTTCCCCCTCTGTTTTTTCATAATTAGGTGGGGTGGGGTGTGTGTGTGGGGGGGGGGGGGATTGCTTGTACCAGCTCTTCGGACTCTTTTCCATCCATGTCCCTCAAGCAGAGGTGTTGCTGGGGGACCTTACAATTCCCAGGAGATTTCTGCTGGCTCTCATACTTTTCCATCCAAGTCTCTCCAACAAATGCATTGCTGGGACCTTAGCAGTCACCTCTCCCCTACCCCTAATAGGGGGTTAAGATGGGCTATACTAATTAGGGATGTTAAAATGAGGGCAATTGTGGAAATGTGTAACTGCTGAATAAACTTAGCAATTATGCGATTATACACACTCACAGCTGGCTCCCCGACTGCTGCCCCATGCTGCTGTTTCTGATACAGAAAATTTCAGCAGTTATACAGTTAGCCAATTTCACGAATTTTAACATCCCTATTCCACACACATCCCATTGTCCTGGCGCAGCCAAACTCAGACCTTGGTTTACATTATGATAAGAGGAATCTGCATACCAAATTTGGTGGTCCTAACTCTTACCTTTTGGGGTGGGGGAGGTTCTTGAACAGACAGACACATGCACAGTTCTGAAACATATAGTAAGATAAATAGCAATACACGTATAAAAATGGAAGTCTTACACAGTAACAGAAGTTTCTAAAGAGGGGTACTGGGCACAGCATCTGTTCTGCAACATCAACAAGCCCAGTGTAGGGCAGAAATGCACATTGTTTTAATGTTAAAGAATTAGGTATGTGGTGAACTGGTGGGCAGTGGTATGGTAAAATAGAGAGGTAAGCCTGGGTTATTTGCACCATATGGCCTCTATTTCTAATTACTATATTGGTGTTTTACTTCCATGCCTGTAATAGACATTGGTTTTATATAAGGTTCATATGTTTGATGCCAAATATTGCATGGTATTTTGTGGGTACTGTGGCTGATTCTTCACTGAAAACAGTTGTAGCTACCTAGTAATGCCTCTTTTCACTGCTGCGGTATAGTATCATAACATGGTCTCTTTTGTCACTACAATACATTTACTGTACTACATTCTGTGCTGTCCTAAGATACCGATCATAACCATTCTCTGAGCTGTAATGAAATACAGGGTACATTGATTTGGTACCGTATCATTTTGTAACTGGTTATTTGTTTTCATACGGTAGACAAGGCGATTAGCTCTTTGTATGTTACTTTATCTGATCATATAGAATTTTGCTTACATTTTGATGGTGGTTATGATATGTATTTAGGCACTGCACTTGATTGCCTGTGTTGAAACATAAAGGGTTTTTATAGGAATATGGTTACAAACCTTATTGAACATGCAGCTGCAGATAGCCAAGAGAGATTCTACTTCTGATAGACAACATAGTTCTCTGTATCAGATTACTTCTGTAATTTTTACTAACCCTGCTGTATGATGTTGACAACTTTTGAATGTGTGAGAAAAGTAATTTACTGTTTGTTCATGCGTATCTGATAGCATAGAATAACTGTTGTGAAATTTGTTCTGATGAAAAGTTACATACTGAGATTTTAATTTTGTAGTTGGGTACACTGTCTTTTCAAACAGCAAAGAGGATTGATGATCTAATATGCTATTCTCATTACTGGTGTTGACAGTTTATACAACATCTAACCTAAATAATAAAGTGTGTAATAACTCCTGATGTGTTTAATATTTATGGCTTTTTGAGATCACTACAGAGATGTTATAGATGTCCTTTGTAAGAAATGGAAATTTACAACTATAACTCAGCTTAACATATCTTGCTTCAGAATTGATTAATAAGTGGCATTGGTCACTTAAGCTGGTGCACCGTTGTGGGGTAAAACTTAGGGGAGGGACAAAGTCCATGCTCCATGTTGGACAGTTCGCGTCGCATCTTAAAGGCACCAAAATTCACTGTTGTAGATAAAGAAAGGTTCTGCAAAGAGGAAATAAATCCTTTTCCCTGTTTCAGATACACATCTCCTTAAACACATGAGTACAGGCAGTCCCCGAGTTACGCGGATCCGACTTGTCGGATCTGCAGTTACGAACGGGGCCCTCCCTCTCCCTGGTCTCCAGGAGACCAGAGAGAGGAAGCAAAGCGGCGGAACACGTGGGCAGTGGACAGCCCAGACGCGTCTGGGCTGTCCGCTGCCCACGTGCTCCGCGGCTTTGCTCTGCTTTGCTCCCCGTCCCCCTGGTCTGTAGACCAGGGCGACGGGGAGCAAAGCGGCGGAACACGCGGGCAGCTCCATCGATAACTGTTAGCAAGGATGAGTGAATATGGTATCCCTAGCCTGTTCGTCAGAAGTTGGGAATGGGTGACAGGGAAGGGATCACTGTTTTATTCATTCCCCTTGGGATACCCGACATTGGCCACTGTTGGAAGACAGAATACTAGGCTAGATGGACCTTTGATCTAACTCAGCATGGCTGTTCTTAGGTTCTTCTTACATTCTTATGTTCAGTTTTCCAGTCAGGTTTTACATGCCAATCTACATTAATAGGAGTTTCAGTCCAACTGCACACTTAGTCAAAGCTACTTTAAACTTCTGAAAAATGATCATTAGGTTTAACAAAAGTTAATTGCAGCAATGAGGCTTTTTTCATTGTAACCATTAAAATATTAAAAGTGATGCTCCTACCATGTTTTTAAATGAGCAAAAACTTTATATAGTTGTTTATGGCACCATCTTCACAGGATAAATGTTTGTATTTTGGTCTGCCCCAACGTACGGATCTTGAAATAAGTTGTTTGGCTTGATACTGTCCATTTACATAGTAGCGAAAAATAATTCATGAGTAAAACTCTATGGATTGTGTTGTGCACTATTCACTATTGACCATTCTGGCCTTGAAATCTGTGAATTTCCCCTTGATTCCACACTAGAGAAGACACATCTGGAGTACTGTGTCCAATTCTGGGCCCCCACTACAGAAAGGGTGTGGGCGCATTGGAGAGGATCCAGCAAAGGGCAACCAAAATGATTAGGGGGCTGGAGCACTTGAGCTACGAAGAGAGGCTGAGGGATTTGGGTGTATTTAGTCTGCAGAAGAGAAGTGTGAGGCGGGGATTTGATACCAGCCTTCAACTTCCTGGAGGGCAGTTCCAAAGAGGATGGAGAGAGGCTGTTCTCAGTGGTGACAGGTGGCAGAACAAGGAGCAATGGTCTCAAGTTACAGTGGGGGAGGTGTAGGTTGGGTATTAGGAAAAACTATTTTACTAGGAGTGTGGTAAAGTACTGGAATGGGTTACCTAGGGAGGTGGTGGAATCTTCATCCCTAAAGGTTTTTAAGTCTTGGCTTGACACAGCCCTTGCTGGGATGATTTAGTTGGGGTTGGTCCTGCTTTGGGCAGCGGGCTGGACTCGATGACCTCCCGAAGTCTCTTCCAGCCTTAGGATTCTAGGATTCTTTGCATTCACTCTTCTTCCTCTTCCCTCATGCCTTGTCCTCACTCACTGTATAGGGTGGAATGTTTATAGAGCTATGACCCTGCTGTGTTTGTTTTGGGATTTCCCTTAGCTGTTACAGCATAGAACATTTTTGAGGTAGAGTTGTTTGAAGCTTTTTTTATGGTTTAAATGTTACAAATAAGCTCAGTAATTTTTCTGAATTATTAAATGGTTGTATCTAATCAAGAACTTTCAGTCTGACAGTAAAATACAGTGTAATCTATTAATGATGGTTTAAAGGCATTTCCTTACAAGTTGCACTGTCTGAAATGATTCTAGCAGGATGTTTATGCAATGCAGTGATGCTTAAATCAAAGAGTCACCAGATAAAACACACTGACTGATGTAATACAGCTAGTTGTGCAAGGTACATACACAAGAGAACCATATTTTTCATGAGACTGAAACAACAGTAATATCCTTGTAATTTTGTATTTACCTAAGGTGCAGAACATAAAAACATTGTCATGTAATAACATAACTCCCTCAGGAAAGTAGTTGTCCTGATTAAGTGGCTGGGTTTTCCTTTGTTTAAAAGCTGGAAGCTATAGAGCTTATGTCCAAATAAATTTGCTAATTGTTAAAGTGCCACTCTTTGTTGTTTCTGCTAAAACAGAGTAACATGACTACCCCTCTGAAACCAGAAAGGTGTACACACTTGTAAATATCATAGAGAAGTCTTACTTTTTAATCCAAAGTAGCCTGACCTTTTGAAGTTCCTTCCTTCATGCAATGATTTCAGCAAAACTAAATTTGTTTCAGTAGTAAAGATTTAGTAAATCTAACTGTTGTTTCCTTTTTTTTTTTAAACTAGTTTGCTGTTTTGTGGTTCACAAGAGGTGCCATGAATTTGTTACCTTTTCATGTCCTGGTGCAGACAAAGGGCCTGACACAGATGTAAGTACCCTAGAATGTGATGTATTTTGGTATATTCATGTTGGGAAAAAGAGTTAATTGTGTTGCACTTAACAGGAATTCCTCACTATAAAGATGGTCAAAATTGCACTTTATAATAGCTTTTTAAGTTATTGGGGATAGAACTATATTGAAATCAATATAACAGTAGTCCATCTTAATTAAGCTAGCTAGATAACTCAAAACTAACTCATAACTGTTGCAGGCCTCAGTTGTTGCAGACCTGATAATGGAGGATAAATAGTAACTGTACTGGTTTGTTACTTGGCTAATCTCTCTCTTTATATAAAAAAGTTTTTCCTGCTGGGTGAGGGAATGCTGTCATCATGCTCTCTGGCGGCAAAAGCCGCCAGAGAGAGAGGGGTTGGCAAGTGTATTGAGCAGCGGATGCAACCTCCTAGTGACTAGGTAAAAATGTTCGGTGTTTTTCCCCTATCAAGTATGTGTATGCATATACAGGACGTCCCCGCTATAAGTGGTCCCGATGGACATCCATTCCTCATTAACGTTGTTGATGCATGTAGGAACTAATGCTTTGTAAGTCCACCCATGCCCCACTCATGCAAAAAAAACCAAAACTAATTTGCACAAATGGAAGTCAGCCACGGGGAAAAAATTCCCCACCTTATGTTGTTTCACTATAAGTCCAAGTTTTTTGAAACATACCTTGGACTTACAGTGAGGGCGGCTTGTATAAAAAACGTCATTCTGCGTAGCTTTGTCCTATATGAGAAAAGAGGGAAAGGCAAAAAGACATTCATTATTAAAGAATGCAGTCAGTTTAATATTAATGAAATAATTTTCTTTCTGAATTAAATATAGAAAGATACTGTGCAAAGGAGTAATTTTTTGTTGCTAATCAGCAGTAATGAAAGATACAATTAAAAATAAATATATTTTCTCATAGTTCTGAATGGATGTGGTGGTGTTACCTGCAAATGAATAAAACTGCAGATTGATATCATGCCTTCTTTGACAGATACAAGTTTTGTTGAACAACTGAATAGGGTATCTTTCAAATGACATTCTCTATTTAATGGGGGGTCTAAAATTTAGGACCAGTAAAAAATGCTCCTCCTTTTTCATAAGAAATTTTTTTTTGGCCTGTGGTATTCGTTTCAAATAATTTTTCCAGCGACAACATATAAACAACTCCTTAATAATTGCTGTAAAAAGTTTGCAGGAATGTGCAGAAGCCACATAAGAGGATGAGCAGTATGTGTCATCCTCTTATCAGCATGTCCCTGTATCAGCAATTAATAGTCATTAAAATTGTCACAGCAAATGATTGGAGCAATATTGGACGTGAGATGGACCAGCTGTTTGCTAAATATTTCAAAAGATGGCTGAATACATAGTTATGGGGGGGAAATGGTGCATTTAAATCTGGTCATTTTTACCATCCTCACGAGCTGATTTCTGAGCATCTAATAGTGAAAAATGAGCCATTTGAAATTGGAAAAAAAGGCCCTACTTTTTTATGGAAGCAAATTTTATAATTCACTGTGCTATAATGCAGAATAATTTAATCATTTATTTTCTTAATTAGTAGAAACTTTAAAAAAAATTTAATGTGATCCTTTTTATAAATTGCTTGATCACAAACTGTTCTGTATTTCAAGGTGCTGTGTGTTCATTTCATATATACTCAATATTCATATATACGTGTGTGCATGTGGTCTGGTCTGGCATTCTCGTCGTCTGAATGAGCACGTTTGGTAGACCAGGGATGTCAATCCTGGCTCCCTGTTGTCGGTCTCCAGAATCTTCCTGGGAGCCACTAGCCTCCCAGCTGCTGAGCTCTCCTCCAGCCACATTCCCAGCATTGGCCCCAGTTACTGGCCTGCTTCCTGGCCCTGGATCCGGCAGCGCTCCTGGCCCTGCCACTGGTCCCAGCCACTGGCCACACTCCCTAGTCCTGCCTCCGGCCCTGGTCCCAGCTGTTGGCTGCACTCCCTGGCCCTGGGCCCTGCTGCCAACTCAGTCCAAAACACTGGGTCATCTCTTGGCCCCATTGCCAGCCCGGCCGCTGACTGCACTCCCTAGCCACAGCTGCGCTCCCAGGCCTGCAGCCATCCTTGTCCACACCATAGACTCCTACCTGTACATATTTATGAACTCCAGATAATTATGTAATAATAATACATTCAAATATATTTTGTTTCAGCCCCTGGTCCTATGTTGTAATTGCCCAACTGCAACATGCAGGAGAGGAGTCTTGCTTCATATCTAGAGTAACACTGTCTGAAGTGTTAACTAGGAATGTTACGGACTAGTCAACTCTCTGATAAGCAGCAAAAAGGGTGGATAAGAGAGGGTACTTCAAAGTGGCAGCCCAGCACAGCCGTGTTGCGCCTGCCCCTTTGAAATGCCGCCTCTGCAGCATTAGAACATAAGAACAGCCATACTGTGTCAGACCAGTGGTCCATCCAGCTCAGTATCCTGCCTGCTGACAGTGGCCAATACAATATGCCTCAGAGGGAGAGGACACAACAGGTAATCCTCATGTGATTCCTCCCCTGTCACTCACCTGCAAAGAAACAGAAGCTAGGTACACCATTCCTACCCATCTTGGCTGATAGCCGTTAATGGACCTAACCTCCATGAATCTGTATTGCTCTTTTTTGAACCTTGTTAAGTCATAGCCTTTACCACATCCTTTGGCAGGGAGTTCCATGGATTGACTGTGTGCTGAGAGAAGAAGGGCAGCTTGCACAGCTGATCCCCAGCTCAGCTATGGGGACTACCCCTTTAAAGCGTCCCCCGCTGACCCCGGGCTCCATTCTGTGTTGCCACTTTGAAGCTGGCCCCGGGCTGCTCGCAGAGTTCCACATTCCACCTTTGAAATGTACAAGAGCCCGCATTGGGGCTCTTGTACATTTCAAAGGAGGAATGCGGAAGTGCCTGCTGAGTAGTTGATGGAAATTTCATCATCTACTTGACTAGTAAATTAACTGTTTCTTAACATCCTTAGTGTTAACACTAAGGCCTCAGTTGAAGTTCCGTTTAAGATCTCCTGTTGCTGCATAAAACCACATAAGTCAGTGCGTCTCCATGTAGTTCCAGGAATCTGCCCTTGTGGAGCACTTTACAATTAGTCTTCCTGTATTTTATCCCTTGTTGCATTTTATTTTGCTCACTTTTAAAATACTCTAATCCGCTGTGGTTTGGTCTGGAAAGTTTTGACTTCATTTTTAAGAGCTTTATCAATAGTTTTATGTATGCATAGCGATTCTGGTGAGAAACCTTTGTCTTTTTATAATTGGCCTCCAGTTCATTATACGTTGCATGTAAAATGAGAACTCTATTGCACTATACTGAAATAATAAACTGATGCTGCTTGTCACATAGAAACCTTCAGGATTATAAATTCTGTTATACAGTGAAGTAATTTAACATCTGTTTATAGGAACAATACATTCTGAAGTTTCCTTTGTTTGAAACACTCTTTTTTGTTTCTTATACCCATTTCAGGCTCTAGATTATAGAGCATTATCTCTTGCAGATGACATTTACCAGTAAACTATACTCATGCCACTAGATTTTAATGAGTGTCTCATGCACATTTTTAATGTGGTATAATCTAGATAAATAATTGTATGGAGAATGATGCAATCTATGTTGATTTTATAAACTCTGAAAGTTTCTGTTGTTTTTAAGAGTTCACATGAGAAATTCATGGCTTTTGTGAAACAGGGCTCACCGAACCGCAGTGAGCCCCGCTCGCCAGCTGCGCTGTCCGGCGATCTACGCGCAGAACACTTTGAAGGCTTCTTATGTTTCGGAAAGTGAAATAAGTTTCAGGTGCTAAGTGCTGTTCTCATGGTTAAACTGCTCTGAGTCCTCTGTATTGTATAATTTTTAGTATACTTTATACTGGAGATAAGCAGCATATTCCAAAAGTAGTGATACAGCATACATTTCCATGGTAGAATAATTAGTTTTGTTCAAATGCAAGACATGTTTGTACAAACAACCTAGCTCACTCTCGATGATAGCTATATGAGGACACTTTAGAGTCTGACAGGCCTGGGCAAAATATGATCTTCCAAACCACCAAATCTAGCCCGCAGATGCTGTGGGAAGCCCCAGGCAGGCTACCCGCTTACCTTGCCCTACCTGCACGCCCCTCAGAAACACTGTTCAAAGACATTGGAAACCAAATTAAACTTAAAGAATCTCAAATACAAGTTAACCAGACGCCTGAATGAAATGACAACACAGATCAGCATTTTTAATATGAGTATCCTTTTAACAAAAAGATCATCATATGGTATGCAGGTTACTCTAGGGAGTGGAAACAGTACTATGCGTTTCAGGGGTATGCATATTGTACTAACTTCTGTAGCAATAATATGGAGTAAAAAACTAAAAAGTCAACTTTATAAAACCTGTCAAACATTTTAGAGTATTGAAGTTTAACAGTCTATAAGCCTCTTCTTTTACATTCAGGTGTCTGGTTAACTTGTATTTAAGATTTTTTTAAGTTTTTGAGATGAAAATTGTCTTTTAATTATCAATAATACTTACATACTGCAAGGAAAGAAATATAGTTGCATTATATAAAAGAGTTTGGGTTGTATGTTTCTCAGACCAGTTTGTATACAATGCATGATCTCTTGCTCTCTTTATTTAAGCAAGTGATTTTTGTTTAAAGAAAGGTATAATGCTTCAAAACATACTTTTTTTTGCAGTATTAAATACATTTCCTAAAAGACTGAGGAGGCAGGAATTATGGAAGCACAAGCATTAATACCATTTGCAAGAAAACAAACAAATCAAATTAAATTTACTTTGCCAGTAATCATTACATTGACCTGTAAATTAAATGTTTTGAGTCTCCTCTTTTTGTTTTGCTTAATTTAAAAAATAAGGGAAGGGAAAAAATTTAGATCTCTGCTCCAAACGTAAAGGAAAAGATATTGCCCCTTGCTTTGAATATCACTTTCTCATGGAAATCCAACAAAATGTAATTTCAAACTCAATATCTGTTATGGCCAGTGTCAGAGACATTGAAAACCAACCTGCACACTTTGCATTTTTTATTTGAACAAAGGTCTCAGCACTGCCAGCAAAGTCCTCACAGATGTATAGCTTAGATCTCCCGTCTTTGCTTGTTTTTATTGTCCTAGATAGTGAAGTCAGTGTTGCACCAGAAGTGTGAGATGACAGATTCCCACGTAGCACATTTTTATTTGTCTGTATCTGTTGATGCATGATTGCTTTCAAAGAATTCCAGGCAGAGACACTCAAAATATATATATTAATTTTAATCATGCATTAATGGACTATTATATTGATAGAGAACCGCAGGATAAAAACTAGCCATGTTTTTGTTAAAAAGAGGATTGCAAGTTTGAGGAAATTACATACCTGTTTTATGGTCTAGAAAGATTGGTAGAGAGCAGGAAATCTCATAATCTGTATCCAGAGGCATTTACAACTAAAAAGAAAAAAAAAGGGGGAGGGGTGTTACCTCCCTCTTGGACACAAGGGAGCTATTAAATAATGATAGTTAAAAATATTTGCAGAGAGCCTGCAATAAATCTCTTCCCCACCCTCTCCCCCATTTCTCCAGAAAGTTAGTTCTTATTCCCTGGGTTATACATTTAAATGGGTACCACTTCTGGGAAGAGGTGATGAAAATTAATCTTAATTTTATATTGATTCCAGTAAAATGTGACATGGGATGCTTTGAGAACAAACTGAATTTGACTTTGTGGGGGCAAAGTTAAGAAAACAAAAATGAATAAAGTGTTATATTTAATCAAAGTCAAAAAGCAAAAGTGAGACATGAGCATGTTGAGGAGTGTGATTTTTTTTTTTTTTTTTTAGGCTTCTAGTCTTAACAGTCCAACATGACTCATTTATTCTTAAGAAGGTCACTCCATGGGTTACTAAAATAGACCATGAAAAGCTATAGTGGATTTGAACCAGAGGAGGGTTTCATAAAGCTATTTATAAGAAGAGATAGACAGATCTTTCTTTCTGTTGCTTGCTAGAATTGTTGGTCTCAAACTGTCTATAATTGAATTTCAATCCTTTTTTCATAGAGAGAAATAGTAATTTGGGATAAGTAATTTGTTACAAGAATATGGCCTGGTAGGGTGAAACAAAGAATCTTCTGTATAAGTCGTTTTACTCTATAAATCATTTATGTACACTGCCTATTCCCACAAACATACTGGAAAAAGCTGCTTTATATCTTTCTTTGTGTGCATAATTCATGTGCAATATTCAGAATTGTCCCTACCTGTTCTACTTCCCTTTTATTTAAAATATGGCCCTGATGTCCTGCTCTTGCCCTGCTTCAGGAAAACCTAAGTGACCACGAGGTGGCATACCAATTTGTAGTTGACCTTGTGAGGCCAAGAAAGCCAATATACCTTCAGTCTGCAAGCCAGCTGCCAAAGTTCTACTCGCCATCCTGTACAGAGGGAAGTCCTGCTTCTTCAGGCTTGCAATAGTCCATAAGAGTTGCTTCACCTGAAAATCGATGAGAAATAGTTCCCACCATTTAAAAAAAAAAAAGCAGTATGGTACTATTAATTTTTGAGAACCCCATTTTAACTTACTTGTGAACTATTTAGTGCCAGATGAATGATGTTATTGTCATGCATTTTCTGATTTGGCTTTGGAGTTGATACGTAAATTAAGGTGAGAAATTACATCTTTTGGTATATGGTTAGAAAATAATCTGTTTCAACATTTATCTACCTGAAAGAACACACAGTGTATCAAAAAGAAGTAGATATGTAATAATCTTATTTCATTAGTGGCTGTAGGAATATGAGGTGGCTTATACTTCATTAAGCTGTGGCATATATTTTGTTTAGCTCATTGAAGTATTCATTGGCATTTGTCATGATTACTTATCTGTTTCTCTCCTTGTTACTGACCTGTGAATGCTATTTAACCTTGCAATAAAAGATGTGATTTTTTATCTGTGTTAACCTCTTTAAAAAGAATGATAATAAACAGGGTCCTTAAATGTTGTTTTGTCAGATATGCATTAGGTGTTGTTGGACTAAGATTCCTAATTTACTTGTTTTCAGGTTACCTCAAATTTTGGTTTTTAAACAGTACTTCATTGAAAACTATCTGCAGGACTGTAGATCAGAAGTATTTGAAGCATAGAAAGACATGCTAGAATGTATAATAAATGCTATTTGTCTCTTTTGTAGAAGTTCATAATATGGAAATGAAACATCAAGAATGATTAATTTCAGTAGCACAAGTAAAATAGGCTAATGCTTTTTTCTTATACTTGCTGAAATAGGATAATTTTTCTTAGAAAAATGAAAGAATAGGAGTGCTATAAAAATAGACTTGGCTCAAGATGGAGAATAAGAGACTTCACCTTTTCAGAAGATTGTTAAATGTGCCAGAATTAGCATTAGGTCCAGATGTAGCTGTAATTACACAGTACAGGACGTTCTTTGTTGAAGATTACTGTAAATGATGTAGCGGATGGGTGAAAATAGTGGGAAGAAAATAGGAGGTGTTCAGTAAGGGAGACTCCATGTAGAGAGAGGAATAACCTTTAAACCTGTTTTTTTTTTTCACGTTAATATTTTTACTCTGGCATGGATGAGATGGGGTAAAGAAAAGAATACCCTTAGCAATGATGGACTGCCAAAATCCAATATAAGAAAAGACTAAGAGAACACTCACAGTATATCAACAGAAAGTGAGAACTGAGTAATGAGGAACAAAATTGCTATTAGAGAGAGAGAATATTTATAGACTAATCAAAGATTTATAGCTTCTCACCTTAATATAGCATGTTATAACATTGGCACAGACTATCCAGTAAGTTCTTGGACTGCATTGGTGACAACTTTTTATTTCAGAAGGTTGAAAAAGCTACCGGGGGGATTTGATTTTAACAAATGGGGAGGAACTGGTTGAGAATTTGAAAGTTGAAGGCAGCTTGGGTGATAGTGATCATGAAATCATAGAGTTCACAATTCTAAGGAAGGGTAGAAGGGAGAACGGCAAAATAGAGACAATGGATTTCAGGAAGGCGGATTTTGGTAAGCTCAGAGAGCTGATAGGTAAGGACCCATGGGAATCAAGACTGAGGAGAAAAACAACTGAGGAGAGTTGGCAGTTTTTCGAAGGGACATAGTTAAGGGCCCAAAAGCAAGCTATTCCGCTTCATCGGAAAGATAGAAAATATGGCAAAAGACCGCCTTGGCTTAACCACAAGATCTTGCATGATCTAAAAATAAAAAAGGAGTCATATAAAAAATGGAAACTAGGACAAATTACAAAGGATGAATATAGGCAAACAACACAGGAATGCAGGGGCAAGATTAGAAAGGCAAAGGCACACAATGACCTCAAACTAGCTACAGGAATGAAGGGAAACAAGAAGACTTTTTATAAATACATTAGAAGCAAGAGGAAGACTAAGGACAGGATATAGGCCCACTGGTCAGTGAGGAAGTAGTAACAGGAAACTTGGAAATGGCAGAGATGCTTAAGAGTTCTTTGTTTCGGTCTTCACTGAGAAGTCTGATGTAGGAATGCCTAACATACTGAATGCTAGTGGTAAGGGGGTAGGGTTAGAAGATAAAATAAAAAAAGAACAAGTTAAAAATCACTTAGAAAAGTTACATGTCTGCAAGTCACCAGGGCCTGATGAAATGCGTCCTAGAATATTCAAGGAGCTGACATGAGGTATCTGAGCCTCTGGCTATCATCTTTGGAAAATCATGGGAGAAAGGAGAGATTCCAGAAGACTGAAAAAGGGGCATATATAGTGCCCATTTATAAAAGGAGAAATAAGAACAACCCAGGAAACTACAGACCAGTTAGTTTAACTTCTGTGCCAGGGAAGATAATGGAGCAAGTAATTAAGGAAATCATCTGCAAACATTTAGAAGGTGGTAAGGTGATAGGGAACAGCCAGCATGGATTTGTAAAGAACAAATCATGTCAAACCAATCTGATAGCTTTCTTTAATAGGATAACGAGTCTTATGGATAAGAGAGAAGAGGTGGATGTGGTATACCTAAACTTTAGTAAGGCGTTTGATACGGTCTCACATGATATTCTTATCAATAAGCTAGGCAAATACAACTTAGATGGGGTTACTATAAGGTGGGTGCATAACTGGCTGGATAACCATACTCAGAGAGTAATTAATGGTTCTCAATCATGCTGGAAAGGTACAACAAGTGGGGTTCTGCAGAGGTCTGTTTTGGGACTGGGTCTCTTCAATATCTTCATCAACGAATTAGATATTGGCATAGAAAGTATGCTTATTAAGTTTGCAGATGATACCAAGCTGGGAAGGGTTGCGACTGCTCTGGAGATTAGGGTCATAGTTCAAAATGATCTGGACAAATTGGAGAAATGGTCTGAGGTAAACATGATAAAGTTTAATATAGACAAATGCAAAGTGCTCCACTTAGGAAGGAACAATCAGTTTCACACATACAGAATGGAAAGCGACTGTCTAGGAAGGAGTACGGCAGAAAGGGATCTAGGGGTTATAGTGGACCACAACCTAAATGAGTCAACAGTGTGACGCTGTTGCAAAAAAAGCAAACATGATTCTGGGATGCATTAACAGGTGTGTTGTGAGCAAGACACAACAAGTCATTCTTCCGCTCTACTCTGCGCTGGTTAGGCCTCAGTTGGAGTATTATGTCCAGTTCTGGGCACCGCATTTCAAGAAGGATGTGGAGAAATTGGAGAGGATCCAGAGAAGAACAAGAAGAATGATTAAATGTCTAGAGAACATGACCTATGAAGGAAGGCTGAAAGAATTGGGTTTGTTTAGTTTGGAAAAGAGAAGATTGAGGGGGGACATGATAGCAGTTTTCAGGTGTCTAAAAGGGTGTCATAAGGAGGAGGGAGAAATCTTGTTCATCTTGGCCTCTGAGGATAGAACTAGAAGCAAAGGGCTTAAACTGCAGCAAGAGAGGTTTACTTCCTAAATGTCAGGTGGTTAAATATGGAATAAATTGCCCATGGAGGTTGTGGAATCTCCATCTGTGGAGATTTTTAAGAGTAGGTTAGATAAATGTCTATCAGGAGTGGTCAAGACAGTACTGGGTCCTGCCATGGGGCCAGGGAACTGGATTCAGTGACCTCTCGAGGTCCCTTCCAGTCCTAATATTCTATGTTCAAAAATATATCATGAACCTTAAAATACAAAGAAATGTTCTTAAATGAATATTTATATACAGTAGTTTAGAAAGTGTTACTGATGGTAAGATTTTCTTTTTTCTTTTTTTTTACAGTATCTTTAGAAGTAGTGATTAGGTTGGTCACTTACTACAGTATCTTCATGTACTAGAAAGTTCCAGACAGGCAACAAGATGGATAACAATCTGTGTCAGTATATCTATAGTTTCTGTAATAATTCACATTATTCTTTTTTGAAAAGCAAGCAAACCTTATTATGCTTGAAATAGCCAAAGTAATGTGTACTTTTTTAAATAACAGTTTTAAAAGTCCTTTTATCTCTCTCCTCACTCTTTGCCTATGTGTAGCTGCTGTTGCCATGGAAATAGATCTGCAAGTAGATTTGTTATGCAGTACAACCGCCACTTTGACATGGGAGAGAGTCTTTCATGTCTTGGCACATTAACTAGCCTTCTTTTGGAGAAAACCACACTATTAAGTTAATGTTAGCAGAATTTATCATTTCCTTTTGTGTTACTTTTCAAATTCAGATGTTTATTGTAATTGAAATATAATGAAACCTGCTTACTAGTGCATTTAATTATATGACGAAAATTATCATGAATAATCTGAACTAGTTCCTTTCAAATTATAAGACAGGATTGTGTGACTTTCACTACTGTGTATCCCACCATATGGTTGTATACTTTGGTATTTCAGCGGGCTACTCTATCATGACATAACGATAAGTTTAATTTCTATTTTGATATACTTCATGATTATTGCATCGATCTTAAATATAAAGATCTGTATTTCTCAGTGTTGCCATACAGTGAAACGATGTAAGGTCATTGGGTACATCAGTACATCTGTGGCTTCTTTTAGAGCAACCTCAAACCGCTTTTTGTGACGTTGGCACTTTTGGGTCAATTGGTCCTGCTTCTTTGCTTCCTCTCCCTTCAGTGGAAGAGCCTTTCATATCTCCCCAAATTTCAACACCCTAGTAACTATAGCTAAAATTAAAATCACTTGTTTAAGCAGAGAAGAAACCGATCCAATCAAGACATTGGAGTGAGAAATCTGAGCGCTATTCTTGTCTGTGCAAGTGACTCACAAGAACAGGTTAGATGGCTTTGTACAAAATTGTAACCTTCCTGTTAGATTCTCTGCCTATTACTTTCTTTCTCTTCTAGTCTAATGTTTAAAGGTCTAGAAAACATGATCTATGAGTAAAGATTCAAAGAACTGGGTTTCTTTAGTTTGGAAAAGAGAAAACGGGAGAGGACATAACAGCTTTCAAGGACCTAAAAGTTTGTTATAATGAGGAGGAAGAAAAATTATTCTCTTTAACTTCTGATGATAGAACAAGAAGCAGTGGGCTTAAATTGCAGCATTGGAGGTTTAGGTTAGACATTAGGAGAATCTCCATCATTGGAGATATTTAAGAGCAGGTCAGAGAAACATCAGTCAGAAATTATCTGACTGATGGTGGTTGGTCCTGCCATGAGTACAGGAGACTGGTTTTGGTCTCTGGAGGTCCCTTCCATTGCTAGTATTCTATGTTTCTAGTCTATGGTCAGATACCTACTGGAAAAAAGTTTTCTCTTTCTCCTAGTCCCCTCTTTACCCTCTGGATAGAAACCTCTTCTTTGTAGTCAACTCTATCTTTTCCTTCTGCATAGAAGCAAAATGTTTTATAGGCAGCCTCTACATCAGTGTTTCTTAAACTGTGTTCCGTGGCACACCAGTGTGCTGCGAGGCAGTCGGAGGTGTGCCACAGAGAACAAGAGAATTTTAAATGGCTGCCCTTAAACGGGCAAGTGACCTTTTTTTCTCAATAACTTTCCCTCCCGCTGATCCTTTTTTTTCTTCAACACAAAATCCTTGATGTTCCTCATTTAAAAAAAAATATAGTTTGGTGTTCCTCGGTCTTAAAAAGCTTAAGAAACACTGCTGTACAGTATGCAACCAATATCTCCTTTTTAAGTCTACTATGGAAAAGGGAATAAAAAACAGCTAATAACAAATCTGACACAATAACACAAAAATATACTACAGGTTGAACCTCTGTAGTCTGGGACCCTTGGGAACTGACTGGTGCCAAACCAGAGAAATTTCCCTAACCATGGGAGGTCAATATTGTCTTGCAGCATTTACCAGAACTTCCACTGGTTACTAGGCTCTTAGAAAACATTTAGGGGTAAGTCAGAGCGAAAGAACAGCATGGAATATTGAAAGCCAGGACTGGTACCTGTAAACAAACTTTATGGGACAGTGGGAGACTTGGCCACAGGCTGTGATCAGTGGACATCTGGCTAACTAAAATCATGCTGGACAAGAGATTGCTGGACTAGAGAAGTTCAACCTCTAGTGAAAACGTTTGTTTGTGTCATACTCAGAGAGGCATCAATGTATTTTCTTCCATTGCCAGCCAGTATACGTAGATTGGATTAGGTCAGCAGTATTGAAAGCCTGTTTTAGAAACAACGTACTCTGAATCATCCACTTGATTTATTTTTATTGATTTTTTTTCCCTCTATCACAATAGGTGATTGCTGAGGGACTAAGAACTGAAATTTCACTGGCTAAGACTAGTAATGATTATAGAAGATTTCACTGCTATCCCCCTAACAAATAGTTTACTTTACAGTAAATTAGTACTTTACAAGGTAGGAACTTGATGACACATTCAGAGGGCTTTGAAGAACAGCTAGCCAAAAACTCAAAAAGTAATAGCAAAATATTTTTTTAAGTACATTGGAAGCAGGAAGCCTGCTAAAAAAACAGTGGGGCCACTGAACAATCAGGATGCTAAAGGAGCACTCAAAAATGATAAGGTCATTGCGGAGAAACTAAATGAATTCTTTGCTTTGGACTACATGGCTGAGGATGTTAGGGATATTCCTAATCCTGAGCCATTCTTTTTTTGGTAACAAATCTCAGGAATTATCCCAGATTGAGGTGATATTAGAGGAGGCTTTGGAACAAATTGATAAACTTAACAGTAACAAGTCACTGGGACAAGATAGCATTCACCCAAGAGTTCTGAAAGGACTCAAATGTGAAATTGCGTATCTATTAACTGTGGTTTGTAACGTATCCTTCAAATCAGCTTCTGTACCTAATGACCAGCAGATATCTTAAATGACACCAATATTTAAAAAGAGCTCTAGAGGTGCTCCTGATAATTACAGAAAGGTAAGTCTAATGTCAGTTCTGGGCAAATTAATTGGAACTGTAGTAAAGAATACAATTGTGAGACACATAGGTGAACATAATTTCTTGGGGAAAAGTGAACATGGTTTCTGTAAAGAGAAATTGTGCCTTACTAATCTACTAGAATTTTTTTGAGGGGGTCAACAAACATGTGGACAAGGGAGATCCAGTAGATACAGTGTATTTAGATTTCTAGAAAGTCTTTGACAAGGTCTCTCACCAAAGGCTATTAAGTAAAGTAAGTTTAATACGATAAGAGGGAAGGTCCTTCCATGGATTAATAACTGGTTAAAAGACAGGAAACCAAGGGTAGGAATAAATGGTTTTCATACTGGAGAGAGGTAACTAGTGGGGTCCCCCAAGAGTCCATACTGGGACCCATCCTATTCACCTATTAATAAATGAGATGGAGAAAGGGGTAAACAGTGAGGTGGCAAAGTTTGCAGATGATACTAAACTGCTCAAGATAATTATGACCGAAGCAGACTGTGAAGTGCTTCAAAAATATCTCACAAAATTAAGTGATTGGGCAACAAAATGGCAAATAAAATGTAATGTTGATACATGTACATTAGAAAATATAATTCCAGTTATACATACAAAAGTGTGGTGATGAATTTAGCTATAGCTACTCAAGAAAGTGATCATAGACTCATAGAACACTAAAACTGGAAGGGACCTTGAGAGGGCATCAAGTCCAGTCCCCTGCCCTCACGGCAGGATCAAGCACTATCTAGATTATCTCAGACAGGTGTCTGTCTAACCTGCTCTTAAATATTTCCAGTGATGGAGATTCCACAACCCACCTTAGGCAATTTATTCCAGTGTTCAACTACTGTGCCAGGCAGGAAGTTTTTTATTATGTCCAACCTAAACCTCCCTTGATGCAATTTAAGCACATTGCTTTTTGTCCTACTCTCTGAGACCAAGGAGGACAATTTTTCCCCTCCTCCTGAAAACACCCTTTTAGATTCTTGAAAACCGCTATCATGTCCCCTCACAGTCTTCTCTTTAAACTAAACAAGCCCAGTTTCAGTTTTCCCTCATAGGTCATGTTTTCTATATTGTTAATCGTTTTGTTGCTCTTCTCTGGATTTTCTCCACATCTTTCTTGAAATGTGGTGCCCAGAACTGGACACAATACTCCAACTGAGGCCTAATCAGTGCAGAGTAGAGCAGAACAATGACCTCTTGTGTCTTGCTCACAACACTCCTGTTAATATATCCCAGAATCATGTTTGCTTTTTTTGCAGACAGTGTCAGACTGTTGACTCATGTTTAACTTGTCATCCACTATGACTCCTCAATCCTTTTCAGTAGTACTCCTTCCTGGTCAATCACTTCCCATTCTGTATGTGTGAAAAGGATTGTTCCTTCCAACATGGAGTACTTTTCATTTGTCCTTATTAAACTTCATCCTATGTACCTCAGACCATTTCTCTAGTTTGTCCAGATCATTCTGAATTTTGATCCTATCCTCAAAGCACTGCAAACTTAATCATCGTACTCTTTATGCCATCATCTAAATCATTGATGAAGATATTGAACAGAACCAACCCCAAAACAGACCTCTGCAGAACCCCACTTGTTATGCTCTTCCAGCATGATTGTGAACTATTAATAGCTAGTCTTTGAGGGTATTTCTACACTGTGTTCCTCTTTCGAGAGAGGAATGCAAATGCAGCCGAGCGAAATTACAAATAAAGCGCGGATTTGAATTTCCTGTGCTTCATTTGCACAATCGCGTCCGGCCACTATTTCGAAACATCCTATTTTGAGAGAAAAAAACGCCATGTAGACATGGTTATTTTGAAAGAAACGGCGTTTTTTTTTTATACCCTGAGAATGGTTATCCAGACAGTTACGCACCCACCTTATAGTAGCCCCATCTAGGTTGTATTTCCCTAGTTAAATGATAAGAAGATCATGCAAGACTGTATCAAGTGCTTTACTTAAGTCTAAGTATACCACTTCCATTGCTTCTCCCTTATCTACAAGACTTGTTATCCTCTCAAAGAAAGTTATCAGATTGGTTTGACATGATTTGTTCTTCATATCAATTTATTATCTTCCAGATGTTTGTAGATGAGTTCCTTAATTACTTGTTCCATTATTTTCCCTGGCACAGAAGTTAAACTGACTGGTCTATGGTTTCCTGGGTTGTTCTTTCTTCTATTTTTATAGATGGGCACTATATATGCCCTTTTCCAATTTTCTGGAATCTCTCCTGATTTCCATGATTTGTCAAAGATGATAGCTAAGGGCTCAGATATCTCCTCTATCAGCTCCTTGGGTATTCTAGGACACATTTTATCAGGCCCTGGTGACTTGCAGACATCTAACGTCTCTAAGTAATTTTTAACTTTTATTTTAACTTCTAAACCTACCCCATTTCCACTAGCATTCACTATGTTAGGCATCCTGTCACCACCATTTTCTTGACGAAAACAGAAACAAAGAAGTCATTATGCACCTCTGCCATTTCCCTGTTTCCTGTTACTGTTTCTCCCTCTTCCCTGAGCTATGGGTCTACGCTGTCCTTGGTCTTCCTCTTGCTTTTAGTACACTTGTAGAATGTCTTCTTGTTACCCTTTATGTCTCTAGCTAGATTTAGCTCATTTTGTGCCTTAGCCTTTCTAATCTTGCCCCTGCATACCTGTGTTGTTTGCTTATATGTATCCTTTGCAATTTGACCTAGTTTCCACTTTTTATACAACTTATTTTTTATTTTTAGATCATATAAGATCTCCTGGTTGATCCAAAGGGGGGTTCTGCCATACTTTTTTATCTTTCCTACGCAGTGGAATAGTTTGCTTTTGGGCCCTTAATAATGTCTTTTTAAAAAACTTCTGTCTTGCAGTCATTGTGGATAGTTCTTTGAAAACATCCACTCATTGTGCAGTGGCAGTCAAAAAAGCAAGGAGAATGTTAGAAATCATTTAAAAAGGGATAGCAAATAAGACCGAATATCTTACTGACTCTGTACAAATCCATGGTACGGCCACATCTTGAATACTGTGCACAGATGTGGTCACCTCATCTTCAAAGAGATGTAAGGGCATTGGAAAAGTGCCAGAAAAGAGCAACAAAAATTATTAGAGGCTTAAAGTGGGTCCTGTATGAAGAGAGTTTAAAAAGTCTCAGTCTTTTCAGCTTAGAAAAGAGGAGACTAAAAGGGGATATGATAGTGGTCTATACAATTGTGACTGGTGTGGAAAAAGTGAATAAGGAAAAGTTATTTATTTGTTCCTATAACACAAGAACTAGGGGTCACCAAATGAAATTAATAGGAAGCAGGTTTAAAACAAGAAAAAGGAATTTATACTTCAGCTCACAGTCAACCTGTGGAACTCCTTGCCAGAGGATGTTGTGAAGACTAGGACTTGAGCAGGGTTAAAAAAAAACCTCGATAAATTCATGGTGATTAGGTCCATCAGTGGTTATTATGTAGGATGAGTAGGAATGGTGTTACTAGCCTCTGTTGGTCAGAGGCAGGAAATGGATGATGATTATCTGTTGTGTTCCCTCCCTCTGGGGTATCTGATATTGACCACTGTTGGAAGACAGGATACTGGGCTAGATGGACCTTTGGTCTGACCCAGTATCTCAGTTCTTAAGTGCTTATGTTCTTATTTTAGAATTGTTGACTGCACCGCATGTTGCAGACTGTGCATTACAAATGCAGCCCACTCATCTTACCATAAATTGATATTTTTATCTCATTTTGATATCGGAACCATCACCTCATAATCAGAAAGTGCTAAAAATGTTTTCACAGAGCTCCCGCTCTATATCTGATGTCTGACCTCATTCTCAAAGGAAACCTGCACAACACTTTCAAAGGACAATTTTGGGATCTTAAATTCGTTACTCCTCTAGACACTAATAACCATCTACTGAACAGATAAATTGGAACTATGGCTTATTGCAACAATCTGTAAACCCCCTCTTTTTGTCTTAGCAAGCCACTTTAGTGTGTATGGTCCTTTATAGTTAGTGCATTTTGCTGTGATGATGGGAGTCCCTTTTTTAAACCTGAAGAGCTTTGGATGGCGTGAAAACTCTGTCCCTACAGAAACTGGCCCAATAAAAGATTACCTCACCCACATTGACACTCAAAATGTTTGGTATTCTTGTAGGTTTTACACTTTGGTCTGCAGTTGGGCACTTACCCTGTAGCAAACATATTGTACTGGCCAGTTTGTCTTGTGTGGTAGAATCTGGCAGTATCTTTTATAACAAGACCCGCAAGAGGAGAATAGAGTATTATTTTCTCTTACACTCACTCTTTACTCCCCCCTCCCCCTTTCAAGTACCAAAAGACTAGAGTAGGGCTGGGCTACATGTGGCCCAGAGGCCAGATCTGGCTCACCTAACACTGGGATCTGGCCCGCAGACAGCATCTGGCTACTTTCTATTTATATCCTGCTGCCCATGCCACTGAATTTCTAGGTTGTGGCTCATGCAACAGGATCCTATTTAAATGGTTCAAAGCTCCCAGTTGCAGTGCTACCTCCAAAGGGGTCAGAGTTTTGAGCCCTTTAAATAGCCACAGTAAACCTGGGTGCCTGCCAGGCAGTGTGGTAGCAGCAGGGCTTGGAGCTAGAGGCCATTTGCTGTGTTTTAATTCAGGGCCTCTGGCCCCGGACAACTCTGGGGGAAGCCTAATCACCAGCACCGCCCCTCTGTCACAGGCCCCACCCCTTCCAGGAATGGTGCTAGCCTGTGACCTTGTACCAAAATGCATTAAGTGGCCTCTCTATGAAACTTATTGTCCACTTTAAAGATTGACCTTTTTTAGCCTTTTGCATAGGATAAATGTAACAAAGCTTCAAAGAAGTCATTAAAATTCAGCTTAACTAATCAAGCTACTAAAAGGAAATACCCCAATTCAGAGAAAAATGTAGGCTGTTGAAGAAAAATTCATTTCAGTTTTTAGAATTTAGGAAAAAAACTTCCAATCCTAAATTCAGTATTTAGAAGAATGATTAATGGGCTGGTGCAGTCATCATTTAGTTTACAGCATTTGCCATCAAGATTATCTTTCTTAGTATAGGGAAATAACTGTGGCAGGAGATACTGCTATCTAATAACAATTATTGAATGCTGACTTCCTAATGGAAACCATTAATGTTTCTAATTGTTTTATTTTGTTCCTTTCATCTTTCTTATATTATACTTCTGATGCATGATTAGTGTACTTTGATGACCTAAAGTATTTACAGGATATGCATGAAAATCTATCGTACCTGATAGCACAAAGATATAAAGATGAATCATGTATACATGCAGTCCCCGAGTTACGCGGATCCGACTTTCCGCAGTTACGAACGGGGATTTCTCGCCCCGGAGAACTAGAGCAGCGGGACGCCTGGTCCTGCCGCCCGCCTTCTCCGGGGCGAGAAAAGCTGCTCCCCTTCTCCAGGGCGAGAAAAGCTGATCTGGAAGCGGCGCGGGTCCAGCCGGGTGCTCCGCCGCTTTGTTCAGCGTCTCCCTGGTCAGCAGACCAGGGAGACGCTGAGCAGAGCAGCGGAGGACCCGGGCCGGACCTGCAGCGCTTTCAGCTGTCGGGTTCGTCCGCTAGCGCCGACACTTGGTGCGGCGAGACCAACCCGGCAGCACCCCAGCTGCTCTTGGGGACGCCTGGAGCACAGCAGCTGTGGTGCTGCTGGGTTGGTCCGGCAGCGCCGCTCCTCGGTGCTACTGGACCAACCCGGCAGCACCCCAGCTCCTCTGCTCCAGGCGTCCTGATTCAGCTGCTGCTGAAACTGATCAGTGGCTGACTCCAGGAAGCCCGAGGCAGAGCTGCTCTGCCCCGGGCTTCCTGGAGTCAGCCGCTGGTCAGTTTCAGCAGCGGCTGAATCAAGACGCCTGGAGCAGAGGAGCTGGGGTGCTGCCGGGTTGGTCCCACAGCGCCGAGGAGCGGCGCTACTGGACCAACCCAGCAGCACCCCAGCTGCTCTGCCCCAGGCGTCCCCAAGTCAGCCGCTGCTGAAACTGATCGGGGCTGACTCCAGGAAGCCCGAGGCAGAGCTGCTCTGCCCCGGGCTTCCTGGAGTCAGCCGCTGGGCAATTTCAACAGCAGCTGAATCGGGACGCCTGGGACAAAGCAGCTGGGGTGCTGCTGGATTGGTCCTGCAGCCCCAACGGGCAGCGCTACGGTACCTACCCGGCAGTATTCCAGCTGCTTTGCCCCTGGCTTCCCGGATTCAGCCGCTGGTTGGTTTTAGCAGCGGCTGAATCCGGGAAGCCGGGGGCAGAGCAGCTCCAATGGTCCGGTGCCCGGAGCACTTCAGGTTTCCTGATGGTGCCGGACCATCAGGAGTGCCGGACCATCAGGAGTGCCGGACCTTCGGAGTTTTACTGTATAATTGTACAGTAATAAAAAAGAATTGAAAATGAGAGCAAACAAGTTTTCCTAAACATCATCTTTGAGACATTGGAGGTCAGTTCACCAGTTATACTCCCAACTTCCTAAAATCTTATTTCTCTGTGAGGATATTCTGAAATGACTGAGTGAAATGTAGTCATAACCAGTAAAGTTTAAAAAACCCTTAGTTTTGGCAATAAAATTTCTCTTGCTGTGCTGCAAAATATTTTTCCAGGTGTTCATTATATTGAGGGTCTTTTTTTGTTGTTAAATTTTGTAGGCTGAGACTAAGCCACAAAATTACAGTTAGTAGTGGAGAAAAACTGTTCTAAGATATATTAACATCTTGCAGTTATAAAGTCAGACCATAATTACCTTGCAACAAACATTTGATGTTTCCTAATTAATTTATTTGTAAACAAACAAAACCAGCATGGTTCTAGATAGATTTTTTGCAGTTATAACGAGCATTACAATTTTGGCATCTGGTTTTATAAATATATAGGGTAAAGTAGAAGCTACAGTTTGGCCATTTGTGATATCAAACATATGATTATTTGTTTTGCGCTGTGAAAACAATCTGATGAGAAGAAAGTACAAATAGGATGTTCAAATAGTATGTTCTCCGCTGAAACTTATTTTGCTTCAGATTGTCACTGAAATAATACCAGAGGTTGATCCTCTCTAGTCAGACTCTCTCTGGTCCTGCCACATCTATGGGCTGGCATGATTTTAGCCAGATGTCCACTTACGGATGTAGCCAAGTTTCCGATATTCCCCATAAGTTCGTTTACAGCTACCAGTCCTGGCTCTGTGTTCTATGCTATTATTTAGCTCTAATTTATTGCTAAATGTCTTCTGAGACCCCAGTAAGTAGTAGAAGTGTTGGTAATGCTTCTAGATAATATTGACCTCCCATGGTCAAGCAAACTCTCTGGTTCGGTACTGGTCAGCTCCGAGAGTGGCAGATGAGAGAGGCTCAGCCTGTAGTAAAGTAACACCTCTGTTTTTCCTAAAATTCTTCTTTATTAATGTAGGCATTATTTATATACTCCTGATTCTTTTAATCTCTTGAATATGTTTTTAAAATCTTTACATATAATTAGAGAGGCGGTGTACTTTAAAGAGTCTGGGGCGGAAGCCACTGGCAATACCTGAACTGAATCAGCTATGACAACTGGCTATATTGGGTTTTGGCTACAATCAGATCATATTTAGTCACCTGTTTGGATAAATAGCCAAGCTTGCAAAACTAGTGGTGAGTATGGATGATAGTAAATGGAACACAAGAACTAAGGGTCACTAAATGAAATTAATAAGTAGCAGGTGCAAATCAAACAAGGAAATACTTCTTCACACAATGCCCAGTCAATCTGTGCAACTCCTTGCCAGAGGACGTTGTGAAGGCCAAGACTATAACAGGGTTCAGAAAAGAACTAGATAAATTCATGGAGGATTGGTCTATCAAAGGTTATTAGCCTGTAAGGATAGGAACAGTTTGTCAGAAGCCGGGAACGGGGGACATAGATCACTTGGTGATCACCTGTTAGGTTTATTCCCTCTGGGGAATCTGGCTTTTGCCACTGTCAGAAAACAGGATACTGGGGTAGATGGACCTTTGGACTGACCCATTATGGCCATTTTTATGTTCTTATGGAAATTGAATATTTTGTATACATGTTTGTGTTTAACAATACTTATCCCCAGCTCTCCCTGTCATCTGAAGCAGTCTGCAATACAGCTACAACCTTAAATGCAGGGCCATCACTCTCATTGGGATGCTGGATGCAGTTACTATGCTCCCAGCTTCCTTTCCCCAGCAGATAAGTGTGTGAGGCTCATTCCTTCAAGGTATTAGCTCTTCTACCACTGCATCATGTACATTAGTTTCCTGACCTGAAGGGCCCTCTCAGCTTTAAGAAAGCTTTCTGAGAACTGTGTGCCTATGTGCTTCATTCAGCAAGCGGAGCAAGGAATTGGCATTGATCTGTTCATTTGGAATTTCTGTTCTTGGCAACAGGCTCTTGCACAGTCAGTGGAAAACAGAACACATTATTGTGCCTGTTTCCCTGGATGATTGGCCAACTGCGACGTGTACAGAGAATTTTGGAGTTCATTCCTCAGGGTGATGTATAGCTGCCAAATTCACGCTCACCTTCTGACTTATTTCTGTAAGCTGTGATAGGTTGAAATGCAGGTGGTAGGAAAAATTAAAGCCAGACACAAGTTTAGCATTATTGTTATTTATTATTTATAATTTATATACTATAATATTTAAGAAATCTAATGATGGACTAGCATCCCACTGTGCTATGCACCATACTTATTTTATTATAGCCACTGTAAACTTCTTTAGTCGTTCAACTGTCATGCCTCCTGGAAACTTCAGACCATTCCCGTCTATTTCCACTGCCAGCCCCCATGAGTATTATTAGATTAAATACTTATTTACTAAACCTAACTTCTTTGTGTTTGCTTGTGGAGATTTGATATAGCACCCCTTTTTCTCTTCC
The DNA here is from genome assembly GCF_049634645.1 of Pelodiscus sinensis. Classification (NCBI taxonomy): domain Eukaryota; kingdom Metazoa; phylum Chordata; order Testudines; family Trionychidae; genus Pelodiscus; species Pelodiscus sinensis. The sequence continues at coordinate 22,139,652 of NC_134730.1, read as the reverse complement.
GCTCTTTGAGCCCCAGACCAAGAAGACAATTCACAGCCTAAGAGTTAAATTACTCCAAGCCCTATTGTGATCCCAACAAGAATCTAAAAACTCCTGGTACAAACAAAAAGAAGGCCATAACATTAAGTATTTTAACATAAATTCTTCCTATTTCCTCATAGTCTGGTGAGCCAGTTGTTTTTCAGATAACATTTTGCAGTGCCTCTGGTAAGTTAAGAGGTTTTTTTAGAGTTCAAAAACAGCAGCTGTTGTGAATGTTTAATGCAAAATACCTCCATCTGCAATGCTAGAATAACTTTCTCAGTACTTTTCAATTCATATGTAATTGCTTGACACAAAGGATGTAAAGTCCTGTTTAATTAACTAGTTAAATATAATGTTTAACTGGTTAACCCATTAAATGGGGATAGGTCAGGGGGCTGCTAGTGGCCCCTCCCCCCACCTGCCATTGCCAGGCTGGAACAGCTTCCCAGCTGTGGGCAGAGACTGCTTTCCCTGGGCTGAAGTACCACTGCATATGGCACACCCAGGCTGAGCTTGCTGCAGGTGGGGGCTGCTTTGTCCAGGCTGCTGCTACCCTTTGTCCGTGGCAGGTGGGGAGCTGCTCCAGCCCTCATCAGTTAACTGTAATCAGTAAGCATCACTGGAAAATGTCACTGGTTAACCATTCACATCCCTGTTTGACAATGATCAAACATAAAAAATAGATTTTCCTAAAATAGCCATGCATTGTAGTTCTACCCATTTATGGAATAGTTAAATTGTTGTCTACTCTTCTACTGTTTCTACTCTTTTTCTATAAATTATAATGCCATTTTAAATCATTCCTCTCCAGGCTAACAGTGAACACACTAAAACTTAGCCCGGTAATAATTTATTAAATATATCAAACACCAACAATATTTCTTGAGTGTTGTTCTCAAGTTACAAGACTCGACAGTACAGCAACACAGTTCAATGGTGTCACATTTTCCCTTTTTAAAAAATAATTTAACATTCAAAACTGTCCTTCCAAAAATGGCCATCATCAAGTTAGTTATCTGTTAAAATTAACATGTCTTAATGAAACTACTCATTTGCGGTACAGCAGCAGTTAATTTCAAGTGAATCTTCCTGATAAGTTTATAATAATGTAACTTTGTCTTTCTGTACTTAATAGAAGAAATTAAAATACTTAGTTAATATTTAATAAAGTGACCCTTTTAAAACTCCTGTATTGGATCTGGAACAGTGGTTCTCTACCTATTTATCATTGTTAGCTGTTGCTTGAGGATCACACCCTATCTAAAACTGCCTACAAACCCCAGTGAACAAGACCTGCTGTTCAGAGACCCTTGCATAGGGTAGGACCAGGAGACCCCTGTGGTGTGTAGGAGCAGGCAGCTGGGACCAGGACCCCAGAGCTTGTGAGGCCAGCTGGGCACGCAGGACCTGAATTCCAAACGCCACAGCACCTGAAGCTGGGCAGCCGAGACACATCTTAGATTGCATTTGGCTTGGCAGCTGGGACCCAAACTCTGGAGCGTGTGGGCCCTGCAGCCTGGACCTGAACTTCACCCCACGTGGGACCAGGCAGCCAGGCCCCAGCCTCATGTAGCACCAGGCAGCTGAGACATGGATCACACCTGGCCACACCTGGGCCATTGCTGTGTGCTGATTGAGCTACAGGTTGAGAATCACTGAACTGCAGCAACTTTTGGATTGCATAAGGTAATAGCTATTAATAACACGCAGTGATGTCACTTCATAAGTGTCCAACATGAAGGAAAGAATAATGTGTCATTTTAAAACTGTTGAGGAAATTTAGGTAGCAATAACTACCTCAGAATTTGGCTAGGACATCAGAGTTAACACCATTCCAACTCTTAAAAAATTGTGCTAAGTACTTTAATGACTCACCCTTTAATCTAACGCCATACTACAGCACCTCTTCAGTACTGGCTCACGAGAGTCCTAGTTTATTCACCAAAATTATTTCCTTTTTGGCACCAGATGTTGCTTAGCTTGTTGGATCTCAGGGAAACAGAGCCCAACGTATTATGGCTCCATAGGGTTTTACTGACATTCAGTTTTAAATTAAATGGTTCTTGCTACCTATTGTAGTAAAGCAGACACACTGTGAAATAAAAACAGGTATGCTACAGTAGGAGTCAATATCTGCACTGATTTATTTTTTCGGATGATTCAGATCAGTCCTATTTTATATATGGGTTTTTTGTACAGCTGAATGATCTAAGCTCATAGAATCATAGAATAATAGGACTGGAAGGGACCTCGAGAGGTCATCGAGTCCAGCCCCCCGCCCTCAAGGCAGGATCAAGCTCCGTCTACACCATCCCTGACAGATGTCTATCTAACCTGTTCTTAAATATCTCCAGAGAGGGAGATTCCACCACCTCCCTTGGCAATTTATTCCAATATTTGACCACCCTGACAGTTAGGAATTTTTTCCTAATGTCCAATCTAAACCTCCCCTGCTGCACTTTAAGCCCATTACTCCTTGTCCTGTCCTCAGAAACCAAGAGGAACAAATTTTCGCCTTCCTCCTTGTGACACCCTTTTAGATATTTGAAAACCGCTATCATGTCCCCCCTTAATCTTCTTTTTTCCAAACTAAACAAGCCCAGTTCATGAAGCCTGGCTTCATAGGTCATGTTCTCTAGACCTTTAATCATTCTTGTCGCTCTTCTCTGTACCCTTTCCAATTTCTCCACATCTTTCTTGAAATGTGGCGCCCAGAACTGGACACAGTACTCCAGCTGAGGCCTAACTAGTGCAGAATAGAGCGGCAGAATGACTTCACGAGTTTTGCTTACAACACACCTGTTGATACAACCTAGAATCATATTTGCTTTTTTTGCAACAGCATCACACTGTTGACTCATATTCAACTTGTGGTCCACTATGACCCCTAGATCCCTTTCCGCCATGCTCCTTCCTAGACAGTCGCTTCCCATCTTGTATGTATGGAACTGATTGTTCCTTCCTAAGTGGAGCACTTTGCATTTCTCTTTATTAAACCTCATCCTGTTTACCTCTGACCATTTCTCTAACTTGCTAAGGTCATTTTGAATTATGTCCCTATCCTCCAAAGAAGTCGCAACCCCACCCAGTTTGGTATCATCTGCAAACTTAATAAGGGTGTGTCTAGACTACATGCCTCCTTCGACGGAGGCATGTAGATTAGCCAGATCGGAAGAGGGAAATGAAGCCGCGATTAAAATAATCGCGGCTTCATTTAAATTTAAATGGCTGCCCCGATCTGCCGATCAGCTGTTTGTCGGCAGATCGGGGGAGTCTGGACGCGATGCCCCGACAAAGAAGCCTTTCTTCATCGACACAGGTAAACCTGGTTTCACGAGGCTTACCTGTGCCGATGAAGAAAGGCTTCTTTGTCGGGGCATCGCGTCCAGACTCCCCCGATCTGCCGACAAACAGCTGATCGGCAGATCGGGGCAGCCATTTAAATTTAAATGAAGCCGCGATTATTTTAATCGCGGCTTCATTTCCCTCTTCCGATCTGGCTAATCTACATGCCTCCGTCGAAGGAGGCATGTAGTCTAGACACACCCTAAGAGTACTCTCTATCCCAATATCTACATCATTGATGAAGATATTGAACAGTACGGGTCCCAAAACAGACCCTTGAGGAACTCCACTTGTTATCCCTTTCCAGCAGGATTTAGAACCGTTAACAACAACTCTCTGACTACGGTTATCCAGCCAATTATGCACCCACCTTATCGTGGCCCTATCTAAGTTATATTTGCCTAGTTTATCAATAAGAATATCATGCGAGACCGTATCAAATGCCTTACTAAAGTCTAGGTATATGACATCCACCGCTTCTCCCTTATCCACAAGGCTCGTTATCTTATCAAAGAAAGCTATCAGATTAGTTTGGCATGACTTGTTCTTCACAAACCCATGCTGGCTATTCCCTATCACTTTATTACTTTCCAAGTGTTTGCATACGATTTCCTTAATTACCTGCTCCATTATCTTCCCTGGGACAGACGTTAAACTGACCGGTCTATAATTTCCTGGGTTGTTCTTATTCCCCTTTTTATAGATGGGCACAATATTTGCCCTTTTCCAGTCTTCTGGAATCTCCCCTGTCTGCCATGATTTTTCAAAGATCATAGCTAAAGGCTCAGATACCTCCTCTATCAGCTCCTTGAGTATCCTGGGATGCATTTCATCAGGACCTGGTGACTTGCTGACATCTAACTTTCCTAAGTGATTTTTAACTTGTTCTTTGTGTATCCTATCTTCTAAACTTACCCTCTCTCTGCTTGTATTCACTACGTTAGGCACACCTCCAGACTTCTCGGTGAAGACCGAAACAAAGAAGTCATTGAGCATCTCCGCCATTTCCAAGTTCCCTGTTACTGCTTCTCCCTCCTCGCTAAGCAGTGGGCCTACCCTGTCCTTGGTCTTCCTCTTGCTTTTAATGTATTTATAAAAGGTCTTCTTGTTTCCCTTTATGCCTGTAGCTAGGTTGATCTCATTTTGTGCCTTTGCCTTTCTAATCTTGCCCCTGCATTCCCGTGTTGCTTGCCTATATTCATCCTTTGTTAGTTGTCCTAGTTTCCATTTTTTATATGACTCCTTTTTTATTTTGAGATCATGCAAGATCTCCTTGTTAAGCCAAGCTGGTCTTTTGCCATATTTTCTATCTTTCCTACACAGCGGAATTGTTTGCTTTTGGGCCCTTAACAACGTCCCTTTGAAATACTTCCAACTCTCCTCAGTTGTTTTTCCCTTCAGTCTTGCTTCCCATGGGACCTTACCTACAAGTTCTCTGAGCTTATCAAAATCTGCCTTCCTGAAATCCATAACCTCAATTGTGCTGGTCTCCCTTCTACCTTTCCTTAAGATCATGAACTCTATTATTTCGTGATCACTGTCCCCTATACTGTCTTCCACTTTCAAGTTCTCAACTAGTTCCTCCCTATTTGTTAAAACCAAATCCAGAACAGCTTCTCCTCTGGTAGCTTTTTCAACCTTCTGAAACAGAAAGTTGTCTCCAATGCAGTCCAGAAACTTATTGGATAGCCTGTGCCTCGCTGTGTTAGTTTCCCAACATATGTCTGGATAGTTGAAGTCCCCCATCACCACCAAATCTTGGGCTTTGGATAGTTTTGTTAATTGTTTAAAAAAGGCCTCATCCATCTCTTCCACCTGGCTAGGTGGCCTGTAGTAGACTCCTAGCATGATATCACCCTCGTTTTTTACCCCTTTTAGCTTAACCCAGAGACTCTCTACACAGCTATCTCCTACGTTCATCTCCACTTCAGTCCAAGTGTGTACATTTTTAATATACAAGGCAACCCCTCCTCCCTTTTTTCCCTGTCTGTCCTTCCTGAGCAAGCCGTACCCTTCCATACCAACATTCCAATCATGCATCCCATCCCACCAGGTTTCTGTAATACCAATGATATCATATTTTGATATCTCATTTGATAGCTCATTTGATATTTAATAATTTGGCAATAAAGAGAGACTGTCAGATAATTTAAAATGTATGCATAAATGAGTTTGTCTTCCTATTTTCTTAATGCATATTTAACGTCTAAAAATTAAATATCCTCTTTTATTCTTTGTGCAGCTTAGTAGCCCAACTAAAGACTTTGTGAAGAAAGATTACATAACTGTTAGACTTTAAGTGACTTACCACACTTCATAAACTGTTGCAGAAAGCTTTCTGAAATACATATTCATCTTGACAGCATGACACAAGCAAATATAGTAGAAACAATATTCTGCCCACAGAATATGAAAACAGTTATTTTTTTCATTAGGTTTGCATAGCTTTAAAAACAATATTTAGCAAGAAGTGCTTGTATATGATATTTTCAACATCTGTGTATGTTTGGTGTTCATGAAAGGTAGTTTGATATTCTTGCGGCCAGAGGACTTGTTTCCCCTAGGGGATGTATTCTTAATAGTCTAATAGGATTCACTCTAAATAAACTCTTCATACCCCATGAGGCATGTAGTGTGAATGTCAAACAGTTTTGCCTTGAGGCAAATCTATAAATAACTCCTTGCTGACATGTGCCAGACCTAGGAATAGACATCTGTTGGTATTCACCTGTAAGAATTCTCTGCAGGGAGTAACTCTACTTTGATTGGCTGTCCCTTTCAGTTAACTTGTAACTGCATCTTGAAGTATTTAGTGCAATATTTTTGTTTTTCCAATTAAAGATCAGAGAAAAATCATGATCAAAGGAAAATCTAAATGCAACAATTTAACGAGTTCCTCATTTAAGGAGAGGGAAGAAATTTGATAGCTTTAGCTCAGAGCATTTTCCACAGAGGAGGCAGATTTCAGTCTGGAGATGAGTTTGTTTTTATGAAAAATGTGTGGGTGAGTAAGCAGCCATTAGCTCTTTTTCTGTAATAAAGTTCTGCAGAATGTTATAATTGAAGTAATTCTTATATTCAGTATATTATCTCCATACAGTAAAACTCCGATGGTCCGGCATCTGACGGTCCGGCATTCCTGATGGTCCGGCACCATCAGGAACCCGGAAGTGCTCCGGGCAGCCGGACCATTGGAGCTGCTCTGCCCCCAGCTTCCCCGATTCAGCCACTGCTAAAACTGACCAGAGCTGAATCCGGGAAGCAGGGGGCAGAACAGGTGGAGTGCTGCCGGGTAGGTCCAGTAGCGCTGCCCCTCGGGGCTGCGGGACCAACTCAGCAGCACCCCCGCTGTCCCGGATTCAGCCGCTGCTGAAATTGACCAGCGGCTGACTCCAGGAAGCCCGAGACAGAGCTGCTCTGCCCCGGGCTTTCTGGAATCAGCCCTGGTCAGTTTCAGCAGCAGCTAACTTAGGTACACGTTGGACAGAGCAGCTGGGGTGCTGCTGGGTTGGGCCCCGCAGCGCCGAGGTTTGGCGCTACCAGACCAACCCAGCAGCGCCCCAGCTGCTCTGTCCCAGGCTTCCCGATTCAGCCGCTGCTGAAACTGACCAGGGCTGATTCCAGAAAGCCCGGGGCAGAGCAGCTCTGCCTCTGGCTTTCTGGAGTCAGCCGCTGATCAGTATCAGCAGCGGCTGACTTGGGGACACCTGGGGCAGAGCAGCTGGGGTGCTGACAGGTTGGTCTCGCGGCGCCAAGAGTTGGCGCTACTGGACCAACCCAGCAGCACCCCAGCTGCTCTGCTGCAGGTGTCCCCGATTCAGTCGCTGCTGAAACTGACCAGCAGCGGCTGAATCGGGGACTCCTGGGGCAGAGCCGGACTATCAGAAGGGAGGGCTATGAGGGGGTCTGGGGTAGCATCCCCCCACCCCACCTCAGACCCCTCATAGCCCCCCCTTCTGATAGTCCGGCATATCTGATAATCCAGCACCGCCTGGGTCCTAAAGGTGCCGGATTATCGGAAGTTTACTGTATTATGTCAGGAGAAACTGAGGCCCAGAGAGGATAAGATTTTGTGCAATGCGCAACAGACAATTGCAGAGTCAGGGTGAGAAGTGTGGCTTTCTTGACCTCCAGGCACCTAGTTTATACTATACTGTTTCTGGGTAATTTAATCACCTACATGTCCTTGATTCACTGTATGGCTGCAGGAATACAGTTATGTTAGTATTATCTGAAAGAAGCTCTTCTCATAACTAAACCACTGTAAAATAAAATTAGCATTGTAAGGTGGAAGTTGATGTTTTCATCCACTTTTTCTCTCAACATGTTTTTCACAGCACTATCCTTAGAAGTACAGAGGTTTCCTCTCTTTGTAATGTGAGCATTTCAAAGGTTATACAGTATGCCTCACAACTAGAGCAGTACATTTTGCTCAAAGAGCTAGGTGTACTAGACTGCAGAGATGCTGCTCCAAACTGCTGCATGTGCCTTTTGAGATAAAGCTCTTATCACAGTATGCACAGGTAAGCTGATTGTTAAGATTTTAGTTTGCAATTGGAATCAATCCATGCAGGGTTTTTCTAAAACGCCAACTATTATTCCTAATGGATACAACATAACCACTGGAAAAATGGTTTTATAGACAATGTAGGAAGCTCCCATGTTATGCCGAAAGGTAACATTTGCAAAGTTAGGGATTGGATTATCTCCATAACAGAATACATGTACGTCAGTAGTCCAATTGGTAGTAATTGAAAATTATTTAATATACCATCTGATGATGTCATGTATCCCATAGGAGGAAAAAATGGTGGTCACAGGCCCAGTGGACAGGCTCAGTTAACAGATAAACCACCTTCAAAGCTGTCATCCTTGTTGGCCATCTCAACATGTAGCTCAAACATTTAATTTATATTGAAAACGAATCTCTCTCCTTGCCCAGAAGAGTCTTTTATGTTCTATCTGGTCCTATTATTCATTATCCATACCCACGCTATAACTGTATTAATGGTTTAGTGATTGCAAGCAGCCACTGCAAGTCAGTGCAGGAGGACCAGAATTTTCATGCTGTGAAGAAAAGCAACCCAGTGAGAAATTCTGAACATGTAGCAGTCTAATTCAATATGGGGAATGAATGAGAAGTAAGTACTGAAGGCTGAAAAGAGAGTGGAGTCCAGCTGCTGTAGTTTTGCTGCTACTAGTAACATACATCAAATGAGAGAAAACAGAAAGGCCACAGCTGAAGGTTTTTTTTATAAAGTTGTGGTTTTATTTCTTTTAAACGAATAGATAAGGGATTATGTTTTTCTGCCAGCTAAGCTTAGCAGCTTCACAGTATGCAAAAGAGAAAACTGCTCTGAATAACTTAAGCACAAATCCACCTAAGGGAGAGAAGACATGACAGTGAACCACCACAATGAAAACAAACTGTTGTTTAACTTCTAACATGACTATAGTAAGAACAGCGCTTCTCCTTTGGGAAGTCATAGCACTACTGTTGAGACAAGAAAATCTGCACTATGGTGTGCCAATGGATGTTAAAAATAGCACAGATGCAAAAAATAACTGCTTCCTAAAACATTTATTCCTACATGGAATCTTTGATTAAAGCTGTATGTTGGCTTGGCTTATACTTCTGCTTACAGAGTCAGGGTTTCAGGTGAGGTAATCGCTTTTATTGGACCAATTTGTGTTGGTGAGACAGCAGATAAGTTTTCAAGCTTCTCTCACCAACAGAAGTTGGTTCAGTATTACCTCATGCACCTTGCTGCTATAATATCCAGGGGCCAACCCGGCCTTGCCAATATTGCATACATCAATGTACCTTTTTACAGTGTGTGAAATGTACAGAATTCTAAGTCTTGAAGGCTGAAGTGCTTTATATGACTGTATATTGCACAGCTATCTTTTTAGCTGTCTTTGTAACTTTGTAACCATCGCTGACTCTGGATTTGCCTAATTACATTGGTTTGCACTTTGCAGTAACTCTAAATACTACAACTTAGCAGGGTTTTGTTTTGTTTTTACTTGTGCTAAAATCTGTTTATTCGGTAGGAGCTTCCAAGTACACTGTTAGAAACAGCATTTAGAAGTCCTTAGAAACGTATTTTTGGGGAACTGAAAGGGTAGGTTTGGGGACTGCCTCGTGGCCAGCTATTGTGACATATCCTTGTGCTTTGTGGAGATAGGTTTGTGCTTTAAATGATCACTCCCCGAAAACGGGAGTCTCTAGCTCTCCCCTTAGGAATTGGATTGTAATTTCGCCAGCTTCTAGGACTTAGCCAGCTTCTCTCTCAGCTGGTCTTTTTTTCTGCAGTTAGTCTCAGGCTTATAGAGCTCAGAGAGCCAACCTTCTTCTGCTGGTATCTGCCCTGCCATGAGTGAGGAGGCAGCAGTTACATTGGTTCCGTTCTTCCAGTTCAGACCCTATGAGTTGGGTAAGAGGGGAACCTTGGCTCTGCTTCTCTGCAAGGCTCCTGGCCTTAGACAGGATTTCTTCCTAGCTACCCACTACCCTGTGGGACTGCTTTCTCCATCAGTATCTCATAGGTCCTGTAATATATACTGGTACAGGCAGTCCCCGGGTTACGTACAAGATAGGGACTATAGGTTTGTTCTTAAGTTGAATTTGTATGTAAGTCGGAACTGGCTCCAGATTCAGCCGCTGCTGAAACTGATCAGAAGAGTTGCTCTGCCCCCGGCTTCCTGGAATCAGCCACTGATCAGTTTCAACAGCAGCTGAATCTGGACTCCTGGGACAGAACAGCTGGGGTGCTGCCGGGTAGGTCCCCGCAGGACCAACCCAGCAGCACCCCAGCTGCTCTACCCCAGGCGTCCTGCAACAAAAGCCTGGTCTGCTGGGGGTGGGGGGGTGCACTAGCTGCACAGCAGGGAGACAGGAGCAAAGCCGCAGAGGCGGGGGACCCCGTCGCCTCTGCGGCTTTGCTCCGGGGTAAAGGAGTAAAGCCGCACGGGCAGCGTGGTCCCGCCGCCTGTGCGGCTTTGCTCGGGTCTCCCTGCTGTGCTGGGGAGTCCCCCCCAGCACACCAGGGAGACCCGGAGCAGCTTTTCTCGCTCTGGAGGACGCGGTGGTGGGACCGCTGCGCTCTGGGCGGTCCCGCCGCCCGCGAGCTCCATGGCGAGAAAAGCCCCGTTCACAAGTGCAGATCCGACGTAATTCGGATCCGCGTAAGTCAGGGACTGCCTGTACTTTCAGAATTTTTAAGGACCACTCCCTGCGATGGGGTGGGCTGACCAGTAGTCACCACTACTTTTAAGGGGCAGATTTCCCCACCACAGCAATTTTTTTCTTTTGTGCCGTTTAAATACTAGATTTTCCCTACTTGTACCTCTGTTTCCTTTAATTACAGTTCTTCATTACCACTGCATGGTTACTTCGGTTTTTTTAGACAATATTTTGCTATCTGCTCTCTTTTTTTCTTGTGAGACCATCTGGTGGTCAGTCTTGAGAGTCCTATAATACTATACGTATAATATTTCTCATCCAGCCTCCAATCTGGATTTCCTCTTGGGAGAGCAAATGTGTTTTAGAACTCAGCTTGTGTTTTCCTGTCATTTGGACTCATTTATGGGATTTATAGCTATTTCTCATCCTCTCTTCCAAAATTGATGTTTAATGCCCTTGATCTTCTTTCTTCGTTATGTTCTTTGACCTTAATCTTTTCTATCCTCAGAATACCAGATATTCTTATTTCTTGGGATAGTCTCACACTGACCAGATAGCAAATAATATTTTCTGTTGTAATGTGCATGTTTGAAAGAAGGGATGTTTTGTTGGTTCTGTGGTGGTGGTTCTCTCTTTTTTTTTTTTTTTTTTTTTGTAATCTTCTGTTTCATTATCCTAGAGATGTTTAATTTTTTTTTTTTACTTCTGATGCACATGTGGCTTCCAGTGACATCAGTGGGACCCCATATGTCTCTGAGACCAGAATCTGAATTTAAGTGATTTACATGTATTCTAGATTTTCACCACAGGATCTTAAGTTGACAAGTATAAGCTTTTACAATAAAAAATGGAGAAATCTTCATGTTTGTAGGGGAATTAAGTTTCATTTAAAGAATGTTGTTGATAATATGATAAAATATATAAGTACCACAGAAATAGGAAGATAAATTCAAAACAGCTCTTATTAGTAAATACTGATAGGATTTACTATGTTAGAAAGCTTTCCTTCAAGAGAAACAATCAGAGTGTTATCTCTTGTGCACTAGGAGTTGAGATACAAAGGCACATTTCATGTATCAATCCTTGGCAATTTTAGGTTTTGAACTCCTGTGATCATAGTTCATTTTGTTACCAAGAAAGAACTGTGTTTTTTCTGTGATATAGGGTGAAGAGTTGTCTAACAAAGGATAGAAAATCTCAGAGGGGTAGCGGTGTTATTCTCTAACTTTAAAAAACTTTGCCCGTGATTCTTTATATATTTTTGTTAGCCTCTAAGGTGCCACAGGACTATTCATTGTTTTTGTAGGTAAAGAATGGGACCGGGATTCAAGGGTTTTAGACTCTGCTTTGCCACAGACTTTTTTTGGTAACCTTGGTCCACTTGAATTCTTTTGCGCCTCATTGTCCCTTTTTGTAAAATGATGAGAATAACAATGATTGACCTTGTAGCACATTGTGAGGTTTGATTTGTAAAACCATTACTTAAAAGGCAGCATAGAAATGCAAATGATCTTGATTTGTTGAATTCTTGTTTGTAAAATCCAGAATCTTTACCATTTCTTTTACCCTGAAAGCTGAAAATAGATGTGGACAACCATACTGTGTATACTCTTTTCTTCTTTGATGATTGCTTATAAAAAGAGTTAATGTAATGAGTGGTTATCTTGTGTATTGAGGAAAAGAGTGCAGCGCAGACTTTGAGGAAGGGTGAGAATTCTTTGAAGGACAGAGGTGAATAAGGGGTGGGCTTGGGAATGATATGATGTGTGGGAAGCTAAGGGGAGTTACTGATGATTCATGTTAAAATGGTTTACATTAGGATCACTGCTGTTAGAAAAAGCGACGAGGAGTCCTGTGGCACCTTATAGACTAACTGAAGTGTAGGAGCATAAGCTTTCGTGGGCAAAGACCCACTTCGTCACATGCAGGTAGTGGAAATTTCCAGAGGCAGGAATAAATATGCAGGCCAGGATCAGGCTGGAGATGACGAGGTGGATCCAATCAAGGAGGATGAGACCCACTTCTAGCAGCTGATCTGGAGGTGTGAATTCCAAGAGAGCAGAAGCTGCTTTTGTAGTTAGCAAGCCATTCACAGTCTTTGTTTAATCCAGAGTTGATTGTGTCAAACTTAAAGATGAACTGTAGCTCAGCAGTTTCTCTTTGAAGTCTGGTCCTGAAGTTTTTTTGCTGCAGGATGGCTACTTTTAGATCTGCAATTGTGTGTCCAGGCAGATTGAAGTGTTCCCCTACAGGTTTTTGTATGTTGCCATTCCTAATATCAGATTTGTGTCCATTGATTCTTTTACGTAGGGACTGTCCTGTTTGGCCGATGTATATAGCAGTGGGGCATTGTTGGCACATGATGGCATATATTACGTTGGTAGATGTGCAGGAGAATGTACCAGTGACAGTATGCCTGATCTGGTTAGGTCCTGTGATGGTGTTGCTGGTGTATATATGTGGGCAGAGTTGGCACCGAGGTTTGTTGCAAGGATTGGTTCCTGAGTTCGAGTTATTATGGTGCGGTGTGTAGTTGCTGGTGAGAATATGCTTCAGGTTGGCGGGTTGCTTTTAGAAAGCACTTGAATAATTTACCAAAAGGGGATTTAAATGGGGTGGTAGGGGAAAGCAAACAAAGAAGCAGTTCTCTGCTTCTATTATGGAAGCTGGAGTTATATTCAGGATAGTGCTAACAACCTATTGTAATATACTAGTATTTCCCAAAGAAACTGATGTTCAAGCCACCTTAGAAGAGGAGAAATCCCAAAATGGTAACTTTGCAGGATCAAAGGAGATGGGGGTGGGGGGTGGGAGAGAGAATGAATCAAGTTAGCAGCAGGCAGTATGTGACTTCTGAGAGGTAAGTGTAACCTGTCAGAGCTCTGCTCAGCATTTGTTATTTATGTGCCAAGAGCATGAATGGGCTGTTAGTAAGACGGAAGTAACTGTGCAGCTAGCAGACTCTGCTTATCAGTGCATGTCTTATGTCTGCATAAAGGTGCCTTGTACCAAATAAAGGAACTTGGTCCAAAAAACTGTATTAGCATTTTATGTTTAACATGTTAAAGGAAAAAATACATTCATGTATATGTTAATTGAGCAAGACGTGGTGCATATGTGGAAATGTTTCTAGGTCACTTGAGGACTTCCTTAAGAATTTGCTTAGAAATATTGCCATCATAATGACAAAAGATTTAAGAGTAGGCCAGGGAATGTCATATCGCCTTTCATGTTTTATTTTTAAATCCGTAGATTTCGTATATACTCTGCTATGCTACATAATTTTCTTTTAAAATTAATATGCATTTCATTTCTCATGTACATGAATGGAAAAGCTGTAAATAGAAGGGTAACACTGGAAAGATAATGTGGCTTTAAGTTCGCATAGGGCTTAAAGCACATAGCCCACTGATGCATTATTGGAAATGCATTATACAGTAAGAAGGGCAAAAGTGTTACGTTTTAGCAGTCTAGTACTTTATCCTTGTGTTTGAAGGGACAGCTGTTAGCCAGTTTTACAAGCTGAAATTAAATTGAAATGATTTCTGCTACATTGTATTTGACAACAATAACATCCTTAATTTGACCTAAGAGACCACTTCTGAGCCAAAAACATACCCGTTGTGTTTTAAAATGGGGTGTGGAGATCTGGTGAGTAATAGAATTAACAATAACTCAGGTTATATTCTAATTCCTCAAATGGCTACTGCACTTAAAAGCTTCTAAATCAACAGTGGGGAAGCTATGGCCAGAGGGCCACATGAGGGCCTATCTGAATTCTGTGTGTGGTCCACCAGATATTTTGTTTACTGTTACTAACACACGGGATTGCCAAATATCACTGTGGTTTCTGTCTGTGTGATTTTTTTCCTATTGGTATTACTGAAGTGATATACACATGAATTGGTATTACTGAAGTGATATACACATGAAGCTGATTGCACACAATGCTGATTGTGAGAGCTCCCTCTGCATTCAATCAAAGCACTGCTATGGTCCAGTTGGAACTCCCTGCAAATTATAGTTGTGCAAGTGCAATTAGCAATCCTAGCCTATCACAGGAGAGCTTGTGGGTTTCAATAGGTTTGCGGCTCACTGAGGTGAAGAAGGGCCACTCATTCAGCCCACTCCGTAGCCTAGGTTGCACGTCACTGTTCTATATTCATGGTTCTTCCAAGATGAATGAATGAGAATGAAAAGTAAAATTGCAATCCAAATCCCAGCTAACTTTTTCACAACTGCCAGAAGTCTGCATTGGGTATACTCCTGTATTATACATAGTACAATCTATTTTCCTGTGTTCATATATAGGATACCAAAGGTAACCTGAAATAGCTACCCCACGTCCTTTGAACGCATCTGCTATTTCAAAATATAGCGGATGTGCTATTTCGCCATCTCTGTAAATCTCATTGTATGAGCAGTAAGGGATGGCTCAAAAAAGCGCTGTATTTCGCATTACAAGGTGAAAGGAGGAAAAATTATTTTCCTTAACATAAGATGATTGGACAAGAAACAATGGGCTTAAATTGCAGTAAAGGAGGTTTAGGTTATACATTTAGGGAAAACTTCCTATCAGGGTGATTAAGCACTGAAATAAATTGGCTAGGAAGGTTGTGCAATCTCAATCATTGAAGCAAAATGCAGGACAATGTAGCACTTTAAAGACTAACAAGATGGTTTATTAGATGTTGAGCTTTCGTGGGCCAGACGCACTTCCTCAGATCAAATAGTGGAAGAAAGTAGTCACAACCATATATACCAAAGGATACAATTAAAAAAATGAACAAATATGAAAAGGACAAATCACATTGCAGAACAGGAGGGGAATGCGGGGGGGGGGGGGGGGAAGGAACATCCCACTCTCCCTACCTCTAATATCATCAATTCACAGACACTTACCTTCCTTCCTCTCCCCTCCCCTGCATCCCCCTCCTGTTCTGCAATGTGATTTGTCCTTTTCATATTTGTTCATTTTTTTAATTGTATCCTTTGGTATATATGGTTGTGACTACTTTCTTCCACTACTTGATCTGAGGATGTGGGTCTGGCCCACGAAAGCTCATCATCTAATAAACCATCTTGTTAGTCTTTAAAGTGCTACATTGTCCTGCATTTTGCTTCAACTACCCCAGACTAACACGGCTACATTTCTATCACTCCTCAATCATTGAAGATATTTAAGAGCAGGTTAGATAAATATCTGTCAGGGATGAGCTAATGGTGCTTCATCCTGCTGTGAGAGTAGGCAACTGGACTTGATGACCTTTCAACGTTGCTTCCAGTTCTAGTATTTTATGATTCTATGATTGTACTGTTATCTGGGGTTCTTTCAACCCCGACGTCTTGGTTACTTTTACTCTCTGCGAAGGTGGTGTCAGAAAATAATTCAGGGGAGACACAGTCATCTGACCGATAGATGGATGGTACAAACAGGACAACAGAAGAGTGCTTTCACTTAAAGCTAAACTTTACTTAGTCTCAAGCACTTACACGTGTCTGCAACAGGTTAATAAAACACCCTCACCCTCGATAATTACCGAAGTTGAGTGTGGCTCTCGAGTGACACTGGGCAGGCTTCTGATGGCCAGTCTTCCGTCTGCCGGTGGGGACGAGGACGCATCCAGAAGTGAATAGTCCTTGAGGTGTCCTTCCAAGTGTTCCCAAAATTGTCCCCCCAACTCAAACTTTCCTTCCCTGTTTATCCATTAGTATTACAAAAACTTGTTAGGCAAGCACTTTTTAAAGGTTAGGCAAGAGGTTTTCTTCAGATCATCACTTTCACCAGATGCATTTTCTCTTTTTCAGAGACTCCATGCCTGAGGACCCTGATAGATATGTATCTTAGGGCATTTAGACAAACTTCCTGTTTTTCTTTACGTATAGCTCAGCGATTTCACTAAGATTTGGGTGTCAGGAAGGACGCGGGGTCAAGCTGCTCTTTTGTCGCACCCAGACTCCCTCTTCTTCCCTCTCCCTGACTTGGTCATGATGTCTAGGTCTATTTTGGGCCTGTTAGCTTGGTTGCTAAAGTTTAAGCTGTAAGCAATAGTGTGTTCAGGCACATTACTGGATTTGCCGAAATCTCCCTGTATAGTACCAAAGGTCATAATTCAGTATTATTTTCTCTCTTCCCTTCCTGCTTATATACGTACAATTACCTTATACACGTGTGTGTATACATACAGTCATCTTATTTTCAATGGTACCAACCACATGTACACACCATAGAATTCAATAAGAGCTGCTGGTGGACAACACCTTTGAAAACTAGGCCCCAAAATAATATACATTTCCTTTTGTAAAATCTAATTAAATAATATGTCATAAGAACATAAGAATGGCCATAGTGGGTCAGACCAAAGGTCCATCTAGCCCTGTAGCCTGTCTGCCGACGGTGGCCAGCACCAGGTGCCCCAGAGGGGGTGGACCAAAGACAATGATCAAGCGGTTTATCTCGTGCCATCCGTCTCCAGCCTCTGACAAACAGCCTTTTATGGACCTAACCTCCATGAATTTATCTAGCTTCTCTTTAAAGTCTTTTATAGTTCTAACCTTCACAGCCTCCTCTGGCAAGGAGTTCCACAGGTTGACAATGCGCTGCGTGAAGAAGAACTTTCGCTTATTAGTTTTAAGTCTGCTACCCATTAATTTCATTTGGTGTCCTCTAGTCCTTATATTATGGGAACTGATGAATAACTTTTCTTTATTCACCCTCTCCACACCACTCATGATTTTATATACCTCTATCATATCCCCCCTCAGTCTCCTCTTTTCCAAACTGAAAAGTCCCAGTCGCTTTGTCCTCTCCTTATATGGGACCAGTTCCAAACCCCTATCATTTTAATTGCCCTTTTCTGAACCCTTTTTGAGGTGAGGAGATCACATCTATACACAGTACTCAAGATGTGGGCGTACCATAGTTTTATGCAGGGGCAGTAAGATATTCTGGGTCTTATTTTCTATCCCTTTCTTAATAATTCCTAACATTCTATTTGCCTTTTTGACCGCCACAGCACATTGTGTGGATGTTTTCAGAGAACTATCCACGATAACTCCAAGATCTCTTTCCTGATTTGTCGTAGCCAAATTAGTCCCCGTCATACTATATGTATAGTTGGGGTTATTTTTTCCAACATGCATTACTTTACACTTATCCACATTAAACTTCATTTGCCATTTTGTTGCCCAATCACTTAGTTTTGTGAGATCTTTTTGAAGTTCTTCACAGTCTGCTTTTGTCTTTACTATCTTGAATAGTTTAGTATTATCTGCAAATGTTACTACCTCACTGCTTGCCCCTTTCTCTAGATCATTTATTAATAAGTTGAATAGGATTGGTCCTAGGACTGACCCTTGTGGGACACCACTAGTTACCACTCTCCATTCTGAAAATTTACCATTTATTCATACCCTTTGTTTCCTGTCTTTTAACCAGTTCTCAGTCCATGAAAGGACCTTCCCTCTTATCACAGGACAATGTAATTTACACAAGAGACTTTGTTGAGGGATTTTGTCAAAGGCTTTCTGAAAATCTAAGTATACTATTTCTACTGGATCCCCTTTGTCCACATGTTTGTTAACCTCTTTAGAGAACTCTAATAGATTAGTAAGACATGGTTTCCCTTTACAGAAACCATGTTGACTTTTGCCCAACAAATTAGGTTCTTCTATGTGCCTAACAATTTTATTCTTAACTATTGTTTCAACTAATTTGCCCGGTACTGACATTAGACTTACCAGTCTGCAATTGCCGGGATCACCTCTAGAGCCCTTTTTAAATATTGGTGTCATATTAGCTATCTAGTAATCTACAACATCAGTTTAATTTATGCAGAAATGGTTATTATGTTACATATAATTATATTTCAAAACCTGTGCTAGATGCACAGTTTCTAAAATATATAGTAAGAAAACTATCTTTGTCTGTCCCTCCATCTGTGAGTCTGTTCAAGAACTTCTAAATGGTAAGAGCTAGGACGACCAAATGTGGTATGTGGCTTCTTCTCATCGTAACTTAAAGTATGTTAATGGTTTTGTTGTGCAAGAATAGTGGCATGTGTATGGAATTCAGTTTTCTCATAAAATTGAAAGGGAAGGACCTGGTGGGAGGGACATTTTATTGTAAAACAGTATTTCTCAAAGTGGTCCATGAAACCACTTTGAGAGACATGCTAACTGGCTGTGCCAGTTTGTTTACCTACCGGCGTCATGGCCACGGAGCCTTGCAGCTTCCCATTGGCTCTGGTTCACTGTTTGTAGTCAAGGGGAGCCATGGGAAGCTGTGGCCCAGCCCATGCTGCTTCCTACGGCTCTCCTTGGATGCAAATGGTGAACCGGAGCCAGTAGGAGCCGCAAGGCTCTGTCTGTGGCACCGTAAGTAAACAAACGGCTGCAGACAGTTAGCAGTTTTCTTAAAGTGGTTTTATGGACCCAAGATGAGGACCAGGACGTCTTTAATTCCATTAGGCCAGCAGGGGGCAGGTGTGGCGAAAGGGACAGTTGCCTATTATATACAAGCAGTCCCTGGGTTACATGGATCCGACTTACATCGAATCCCTACTTACAAACGGGGTGAGGCAACCCCACACTAGCTGCCCCCCCTCCCAGCAGACCGGGGAGACGCGGAGCGGCTTTTCTCAGCAGACACCTCAGCTTGAGAATAAAGGACTGAGGGAAGTGAGGTGTGGGAGAATAAAACTGAGCTCTGGAGAAATGTTTGGCTAGAGTTTCCCCTACAATATGTACCAGTTCCGACTTACATACAAATTCAACTTAAGAACAATCCTACAGTCCCTATCTTGTACGTAACCCGGGGACTGCCTGTATATTAGAGAATTTGCCTGTGTGTGTCCGTGTAGCTGTCTTTCCCCGAGCAGAGGAGCATGCACCTGGCCTCAAGCTACTGCAGCAGAGTGCTGGGTTGTCGTGGTTTCCTGGGGCAAGCTGGCATGCTGAACCTCTCATTCTCAGTCCCACCCCAGAACAGTGATTTAAATGAAGGAAAAAAACCAAACCTTATTTTAGTTAAGGACCTAAACAACCTGGGTAAGTCTTGTAGTTGAAGTTGATAATCTGGGTCAAAAACACAGTACTAAATGTGTACATGGCTTCTTTTACTTCATATACACTGTACCGGTTGTCACAGTTTGTGGTCATTGCACAAGTATCTCTCCCCGGGCCTCCCCTCCCATCAATTCTTGGTTCACTCCAGGAGTGTCCACTGAGGTGTCAGGCCTTCAGCTGTTCTCTCTGTTTCAGCAGGGCTCTATGGCCCATTTGCTTCTGAATGGGAGCTTTAAGTCTCCACAGCCCCCTTCCATACACTCAGTGCTTGTAGACATGGTTAGGCAATGCATTCCAGCAGGGTGTGAATTCTAATACTAATAGTTCCCTAATGCCCATTAATGTAGTTCACATATAGAATCCTAGAACTGGAAGGAACCTCAAAAGGTCATCAAGACCAGTCCCCGGCACGCCCGGCAAGCATCACCTAGACCATCCCTGACGGGTGCTTGTCTAACCTTCTTTTAAACATTTCCAGTGATGGGAGATTCCACAACCTCCCTAGGCATTTTATTCCAGTTTTTAACCACCATGACAGTTAGGAAGGTTTTCCTAATGTCCAACCTAAATCTCCGTTTACTGAAATGTTACGTCCATTGCTTCTTGTCCTATCCTCAGAGGTTAAGGAGAATAATTTTTATCCCTTCGCCTCGTAACAACCTTTTAGGTCAGGGCTACTGAACACGCAGCCTGTAGGCCGCATGTGGCCTACAGCCCGTTTGTTTGTGGCCTGCAGTGCAGTTTGGGTTTACGTGGGGCTGAACATGTGGCCCGAGGGTAGGGGCCACATCAACAAAGTAGTCAATATAATGGTCTTCTGTTGATATGCGTTTTAGTAGTTAAATTCCTTGACTATCATTGCTCATTAAAAGAGCCTTCATATGGGTGGAAATCGGGTAGATATTGCATTTTATAAATATCAGCAGAACTGACTTAAATGGGGCCTGTGTGTTGTGTAGTCTTGCCTTAATCTTTGTATTCATGCCTGTCCATGTGAAAGAAGCTATTTGCATATATATTTGCATGTATATGCAACCACACTTAAGTTGCGGCCTTCGGCATGTGCTTTGAATATCATTGTGCCTCCCCTCACCCCCAAGAGGCTTCCAAAGTTGAGTAGCCCTGTTTTAGGTACTTAAAAGTTATCAAGCTATCTCTGTCTTCTTTTTTTTTTCTAGACTAACCAGTCTTCCCTCAGATCATGTTTTCAAGTTTTTTTTAATATTTTTGTTGCTTCTGTAAGTAATGATGTGCTTGTGTGTACTCATGCCCATTTAGTAAACATTTTTCCTTTCGAAATTTTGTCACTTTCCTTCACTGCGGTATAGCTCTGTATAATATATAAATATTGATACATACCAAAGTCCTGTAAAGACTAGACTGGTCTGTACTGCAGCAGAAGATAATCTGAGGATCAACAAAGGGAAAATATGATATAAGTGTAGTGCTTGCCTCTGGCCTGTTGCATAACACAGTTTGACAAAGAAACAGTTGAAAGACCACAAAATTTCATCACTCCAGTGAACTGCTGCATGAACTGTAAATTGTCAATTTAATGATCAAGAAACCAGTTAGGAAATAGCTGGATATAAATGAGATATTTTTTTAGAAAATATTTCTTATAATAATAACAAAAAATAAGTTGGATAATCCCGTAAGAAGAACAAACCACACCCTGTGCAGGTTTCTGTTCATCACAAAATACCACCAGTTTTACAAGCCAGGCCTTTACCTGAGGCAAGTCAGTGTGATCTTGTGCAACCATACTGTATCCCAGCCCCCTTTCCCAGTTGGCTACTGCAGTTATGAACCTGTGCTGATCCTGCCCATCCACCCTTGAGGCTGAAGATGACACTGAAATCTTAACATTGGCCCAGAATTCAGTGAGAAGTCATTGTAGAGAGCAGAACACAGGGGTGTTGGGTTCTCAGTAGCTAATATTGCTCATCAAACTGGCTGCACTTTTAACCATTTTTAGCACTTCAAGATAGATGCTTTTCATTCTGAGCTACTGCTCTAAATCCTGCTGAAGTCAATTGAAGTCTTTTTTTGTGTGTTTTTTTTTCAGTGGACTTCAGATCAAGTGCTCAGGGCATGACACGAGGTTGCAAACATGTGAATTAGAGTGGTCATTTCTGATTGACACAGATGCAATTAAACCTCTGCTGCCAGTGCAGTCAGGGATTCCCAGACTTGTTAAACTGAGTTTCACAGTGGGCTTTAAATTCCACTTGTCTTAATTTGTAGGGCGTCTTTTACCTTTATGGTGCATGTACCTATTCTGTCTCCTATTCATTTTGCATTATTTCCATAGATGTCACACATCATTATCACCATAAGCAAGAGTAACAGTTGTACCCATTCTTTTAAAATGTTTTTCATTACATTGCCATCAAAATTGGATGCTATTTCTGGCTGTGAACTTAAAGAAAAAGTATTGCATACTTTTTTTAAACAATACAATTATTTATTTTGAACAGCATTCTGATCTTTATAAATTGTAGTTGCAGTGTGTTGTTGGCTTTTTTGGGTCTTACATAAATCAAATCCTAAATAGTTTATTCTTTCTGCCCTACGATTAAGTGCAATAAAGCAGTTGATGAAGGCTTATAAAGAGGTGAAAAGTTTTGCTGAGACGTTACATAAACGAAGTATGCTTTATTAGGCACTTTGTTAACTAATGTTTTACTAATGTTAGACATGCATGGAGAACTTATAAAATAAACAGTAAGTTTGATTTTAGTAGCAAGGTATGTAAATAGTACATTCAGTACATTTTGTTAAAATTAACTTTGAACCTTTACAACTTACTGGAACTTTTTATGTAAATGTTTAATGTTTCCTTGTGTAGTCTATCATCAACTGAAGCAATTTGCTTAAAGTTGGTGTGATAGTTGTTATAACCCACGCAGTATCTTTGAGAACCTTTGTGTTAAATTTAGGAATAGTTTGTGATTGTATTGTACTTTGTGGGGGAGGGTTAGCACAGCTCTTCCAAGAACTAAAGAATAGTGGGAGGAGACAGCAAACAACTTCAGAGAGGCACTACCCTGTTGGTGTGATTTGTATACACTGATTCAAATTGTGTTTTTCCAGAGACCAAGAGACAAAGGAAGAACTTGTAAAATGCAAAATTTATGTTTAAACAAATTCAGTGTTTTCCTTTTGATTTAGCTAACAGGAAGGATTTCTGGTCCTAGCATAATCCTGAATCTTGCAAAATGTTTGGAAAGGCTATGGCCTGCCAGACTCTCCCTTGGAAGTTGGGTGATTCTGAGAATGTTTAGTAATTGTTTGAATCCATCCCTAGTTTTGGGGATGAAGAAGAAATTTTTCTCATGGGGCAAGATTTGGTCTTATGGAGCTTTTTGCTTTTTCATTTGGGATCCTGGAGGCATGGCTTTATGTTAATAAGGAGTAAGGAGAGGATTTTAACACTGTGCATTTATGAGTTAGTAATTTCATCAGAGTTATTTGCTGTTGGATAGTACAAATGAGAAGTTAAAAGTTCACAGGATAAACCTCTCTCCAGAGCTGTGAGAGAACTACTGTACTTTATTAGCTTTGAGGAAAAAAAGGTAAATTCTAAGTCTTTGCAGACTGAGATGCCCTTCATGTGAGTGTGAGAGAACAGCAGAATAAGAACAATGGACTTTTAAAAAAGATTTTAACAAATTCAGAAATCTGGTAGTTAAGGTTGCATGTGAAGAAAGTCTAAGGGATAGAGGAGTTCAAGACAGCTGACAGCTTCTCTCAGCACAATTGTGAAATATCCCGATGCAAAGGTAAGGTAGGAAGAATAGTAAGGGATCAATATGTCTCCATCAGGGGCTCTTTCATGACCTGAAATCAAAAAGGAATTCTACAAAAAGTGGAAACACAGACAAATTGCCCAGGAGGAGAACCAAAGAATACCATAAGCACTAGGGACAAAATCAGAAAAGATGAGGACAAAATGACTTACAGATAGCAAGAGACATAAAAGGCAGTAAAAAGAATCTCTTTCAAGAGCATACACTGAGTGAGTCAACAATGTGATGCAGTTACCAAAAGGGTAAATATAATTCTGGGGTGTATTGACCTAAGTCTTGTACGTAAGAGACAGGAGGTGTAGTCTTAAGTAGAGAAGACTGAAGGGGAATCTGATAATAATCCTCAAATATGTCAAGGGCTGTTATAATGAAAACAACAGTCAGTTGTTCTCCACTTCCACTGAAAAATAGGACAGGAAATAAGGGGCTTAATCTGCAGTAGGGTAAACTCGGGTTAAATATTAGTATAAGCGCTCTGACTACAAGGAACTAAACATCCTTGGATGGTTGTGTAATTGCACCATCATTTGAGACAAGGAGTCCTGTGGCACCTTATAGACTAACAGATGTATTGGAACATAAGCTTTCGTGGGCAAAGACCCACTTCGTCAGATGCATGTAATGGAAAATGCCACAGGACTCCTTGTCGCTTTTTCAGATCCAGACTAACACGGCTACCCCTCTGATACTTGACACCATCATTTGAGGTTTTTAAGAACAGGTTGAACAAACACCAGTCACGGACATCTAGGTTTACTTGGTCCTGCCTCAATGCAGGAGGCTGGATGTGATCACCTCTTGAGATCCTTTCTTGCCTTATGTTTCTATAGTTTTATGGATACCTCCATCCCTCCTCTCTTGTGAGGAGGGCAAGAAGGTGCAGATATTGAGAGTTGAGTTGTATTGTGGGAGTTATAGTCCTGAATATGGGTTGTCTTGTATGGATGCCGTTGAATACCACACTAGAAGTAAATAAATGCTTGGATATTTGGCAGATGGGAGGAGTTAGTGTTTCCCATTCTTGACACTACCCATAAAAGCTAATGAAGTTGTGGTCTTCAGCTTTAAAATCCATTTCTGTCCCATTCTCTTGGTCATGTTCTCATCAAACAGTTGACCCAAAACCCCTCAATGGTGGGGTGAATGAAATTGGACACACAGATTTTTGTGCAGTTTGTTTTACTCATCTGCAACTTTCCTCCTGCAATATTTGAATTTTTCAGTCTCTCCCTTTGATTTTTCTCTCTCCCCTTTTCCCATGACTCTTGAGTCTTTTTTGATTCTTTGATGGAAAGAATCATTGCATTAGTGTTTTTTAATTACATAGTACAGCAGCTCCTGGCTTTTCATAAGTAAAAAATATCTGGTACTTAGTGTATTTTAATAAACTTTTAAAAAAATAGAATGTTTCCTACAGCAATGGATGGGAGGGGAAACCCTTCTGTTGTTGTGGTCTACATAGGTTACAGTGGCATAGATACAGTACTGTAGCTCTCTGAGTTTACTGCCCCATGTAGACATGGTCTCAGTTACTGTGTTTATAGTCAGGAGTGGAGTAGCTTCAATAGTTTCTCCTGGGAAATGCAGAAAATTTTTTGGTTGATCCTGATAAGTGCCTGATACCCACCACCTCTGCTGGAGTGTCCAGTGTCCCCTGAAAATTGGTGACTGACCTGCTCTCCCTCCCTAGAACCAGCTCTGTTTACAAGTAAAAATGGTAAATTTAGCACTTGAGTTGATTGATGCTCCTTTGGCGAGTGTATGTATAGGATAAAATAAATGTAGCATTGGCATAAACTTGGCAGGTGGTAAAAAGACTGCTGGAATTTTTGGCCTACCAAATAGGTTTACTCCACTTCAGAGATTTACACGCACAGATTCGACCTCTTGTTCTAGGATTGTTACGGGCTAAAACTGACTTGTTACAATGTATAAGGACAAATTTATGTGCCAGCACATGGATAGACTTCATTTTATCATTCTGCTTTCTCTAGAAAAACTCTTGATAGTTGCTAAGTGAAGGAAAAGCATAGTGACATGACATAATAGATTTTGAGAGCCTACTATAGTAACCTGAAAGTGCTTCATTTTAACTTGGCAAAAAGCATGCCATGGACAAATAAATGCCAACAGTGTCATAGCAAGCAAAGAATACTCTCAAATTGTTATCTGCTTCTTTATATGGCTTAGGGAGCATTTTAAAAATAGTTGAAAACTAGAACTGGACAAAAAAGCATAAACTAATATAAACAAAATCCCTTGATGATGAAATTACACCAGCCATGTAACAGTGCTAGTGTGCTTTTCAGAAAATGAGAGAAAAAACCTGAAATCATTTCCAGCCTAAGCACCTGAAAATTAATACAAATATTTCAGAATGACTTTGTGATAATGAATGAAACAACTGAATAGTATCTTGTTACTTACTGATTTCTCACATCTGATACATTTTCTTATGTATTCATTTTACATCACAAACATTTATTTAATATAATTTGACACTGTTGTGGGATTACACAGTTTGTGTTTACTGTAGAGGATAAATGTAATTCAGTAATGTATGAGAGTGTATCAGATACGTATTGTGTGAAGACAGTTTAATGAAAAGCTCAAATGAGTTTGTCCAGCTCTATTATCAATAATCATAAATACAGAAGTGCTTTGTTCAAACATGATACTCCTCAAGGTGCAAAAATTATGGTGCTGAAAAAACAACATAGCCTGTAAATATTAACATGCATTGTATTTCAGTCAATTCTACTATAGAAAAAGAAGAGTGGAATAAAAGTTTCAGAGGGGTAGCTTTGTTATAGTCTGTAACTGGAAAAACTTAAAAAACAACAAATAGTCTTGCAACACCTTAGAGACTCACAATGCATGTATGTAAATGGATTTTCCACGTGAGAATTCAGTCAGGTTTATTATCTGGATTTAGCTTTTGTGTTAGGATTACAATTATTTTCTAATATCTGTTAAGTGTAAGTAACATAGAGGCATTTTCTGTAATGATATTCCACATATTGAGGAATCCAGAACCGTTTTGATTTTTAGATGACTTTTTTCATGGGTGTAGAACAACAGTTGGCAATATAAAATTCTTACAATAAATGTTTGATAGTGATCTCTTATCACCTGTATTCTGATGTAAAATTGTACTACCAAGTCAACTGATCAGTTTCCTTATTTTGTATCAAGTATCAGAGGGGTAGCCATGTTAGTCTGAATCTGCAAAAGCGGTGAGAAGTCCTGTGGCACCTTATAGACTAACCGAAGTGTTGGAGCATAAGCTTTCGTGGGCAAAGACCCACTTCGTCAGATGCAGGTAGTGGAAATTTCCAGAGGCAGATATAAATATGCAGGCCAGGATCAGGCTAGAGATGACGAGGTGGATCCAATCAGGGAGGATGAGGCCCACTTCTAGTAGCTGATCTGGAGGTGTGAATACCAAGAGAGATCAGCTACTAGACGTGGGCCTCATCCTGCCTGATTGGATCTACCTCGTCATCTCTAGCCTGATCCTGGCCTGCATATTTATACCTGCCTCTGGAAATTTCCACTACATGCATCTGACGAAGTGGGTCTTTGCCCACGAAAGCTTATGCTCCAACACTTCGGTTAGTCTATAAGGTGCCACAGGACTCCTCACTGCTTATTTTGTATGATAGCCTTCTTATTGTAAATATTCCAGCATTCTTCATAGTCATGCAAACAGGTTGACATAAACTAGTTCATAGCTTAGTTAAATAAAAATTGTAGTTTTAAAACAATGGATTAACTCTATGCTTCAAATCATAGGTGTTAAGGAATTCTGTAGTAAATGTAACATACGAAGGCTCAAGTACAAAACCAGAGAGTCACTGCCTCACAAATTGCTCATAGTTCTGTTTGACGCTAATCCTAAAATTACCCAATATGGTGATTCAGAAACAGCCCCTTAACAAAGTTGAAATAGTTAAAATAGATTTACTTATATTTCTAGCTATTATAGTTTCACAAATACTGAAGATCATTCCTAGAATGAATGAAAGACATAGTAATTAAGGAACTGTAATTCTGCAAGAAAGAGATGTGCCACATTTTTCTATGTCCTACTAAATATAAGCAAAAGACAGGAAACGTTTCTAGCATATTAATAGGATTTTATTTTAATAACATTAACATAGTTTTCAAAAGACTACGGCAAATCAGAAATAAAAACTAAGGTTTTTCATTCTGCAGATGTGACCTGACAACAGGACCAAATTTTAGCATTTGGATCAGGTAATCAGAGGTGGAACAGGATAATGTATGATCAGAGTATATTGAAAAGTGTTCATTATTCCTCTGTGTATCAAGGTCTCTACTAGTGTGTGTATGTGTTTAGTTATTAGGGTAGTAGAAATTTTCATTCTTTACTTATACTTTCATATTCTTTGCCTCAGTATTATCTGTCACTTTATATAGTATTTGACTCTCAGAAATTGTGATGCTAAAACTTTCATAGTGAAGATAGTTTTTTAAAGTTCAAAAAAATTTGTCATTAAAGATGTTTGACTGTGCTACTGAAGGACTAAATGAACATTTTGGCCTCTCATCTGTACTCAGTTATCACCTACTTTACTCTCCCACAGGATGTTCAAAGCTTAGGTAACGTTTCTCTTGGGGATAGTCTGATGATTCACGCAATTAATTTCTTTATGGACCAACAATAGTTTGAAGCTAGCATGTTTTTAAAACCTCCAGTGGCTTTTAATTCTTTATGCTTCATTACACAGGGGAAAAGATTATTTGTAGACTACATACAGTAAATGGTGATGTAAATATGCTTTGAATTGTATTGACCATACACTGTGACCATCTATGCTCTCTGGGTCCTTTTTTCCAAGTCTACTGGTCCTGCTTGTAACATTTCCATCTTTTGGGATTTTGTGAACTACTGCTATTGAAATGAACAATTAAAAAAAAACTTACCAAAGATAAAGTTAATTTATTCTACTCAGTTGAGGAATTTTTCCTCCAAAACTGAAGTATTTATTCCTGGGTCAGTGTAGTTTGATATGTCTGGGGTCCTCAAATGTGGAGTTTTATGACATAGAAAAGAAAAGACTCTCAGCTCCCCAATTAAGTATATTGTATAGCTACAGAAGAGCTTAAAATTTGGGACATTAGAGTAGTGCCTTTGTTACTTGAACAAAAGGTAGGTCTTTTTTTTTTTCTCTCTCTACCTCGCTACCTACCATTTACTTTTGAATTTAAAACAAGACTTCTGACTTCACAGGAATACAATAAATGACCCCAAATTCTCTGAAATACAATACTTTTACTTTATACAATACGTTCCGAATACATGATGGTGTGATATAAATGCTTAATGGCCACTAGTATGGGATATTCTACATAACTATTCAGTCATCTCCGGCTTGTGCCAGCTATACAACGCTACCAAGAGAAATTAGTGATTTTTCCCTAATTGATTGCTGTTATGTAGTATCTACTTTTCTGTGCTTGCAAGTATTCACATCCAAAGCCTTTACTGGAAGTCCATAATATTCTATGTAAAAAGTTAAGAAAAATGAAATATAACCAGTGTAATTTCTGCTGGGGAAAAAGCGCTTTTGTAAGAATGCATAATTACCACCTTATCTGCATTTATCAAACTCTTTGTTAACTGACTTTCTACAAAAAGAATATTAAATCCATTAATGTTAGGACTCGGCTTTTTCCGCTCTTCCAAATTTCAAAGCTAAGACGACTGATGAGCAGACTCAAGAAAAGATGAAACAGAGTAAAACTCAACAGCTTTTAGCAGCTACATGACTATGAAGATTTGAACTTAAATCAGATGCAAGTATAAATACAACTGGTGTTTGTTATTCTTGGGACTGAAAAGAATGTGTTTCTGGGTTTTGTGATGTCTTATTTTGATCACTTGTGTCCCAGCTATTTTACCCTTTTCACTTAACTGCTAATGCTGAGTCACACGTTTGTTGGCACAGCAGGCATGCAAGATATTTTTATGAACCCAGATTTTATTACTGATTTTGGGGGATGCAGCAAAGTTCTTTACCCATTCAGCCTAATGCATATCATCCGTTGGCACCATGGTGAGTTCTCCATGCAAGTATGAGTTGAAGTCTCCCAACAGATTTCCACATGAAAATTGTGCATCTGCCATGTATTAAACTGTCCCTGACTTTTATATTGGTAGACTGCCTTTTTTATCTACTTATCTGTCCAGCTGTTTCTCTCCTTCATCTCCAGATTGATTCCTTCTGCAGTTGTTGTCCCAAGTTTTTCTCCTCTAGCCCATTTGGCCTCTTCAGGCTTAGTTCTACCTTCTTCACTTCACTGAAAATCTCACTGTAGTCTCTAATAACATCTTCACGGTTAAATCTCAACCTCAACTCCCAGTTTATCTTGCGTGACCTCTGAGCTGCCTTTGACACATTTCATTATACTCCTAGAATTCCCTTTCTCCCATGGTTATAACTATTATGTCATGTTTGGGCTGTCTCTAACTTTCTGATCATTGTTTCATTCTCGTCTTCAGTGGGTGGCCCTTTTCCAGCTTTCCATGTGGCTCGCACCAGGTTCCATTGTTGTCCCACTCATCTTCTCTTTCCATGCTATCTCTAGTGGATGCTATCCTTTGGCACCATTTCAGCTGCCATCTGAAAATTGATACCTCACAAATCTTCCTCTCCACTGTTGACCTTGTTTGTTAAATCCTCTTATTGCATCTAGTCTTACATTACATAATAAGCTGTTTTGGGCAGAGACTGTTACTGCTTTCTGTATAGGGTTTGGAACAATCCTGATTGGTGTCTATGGGTACTACATCAGTGCAAATAGACATGGGTACAGCTGCAATACATATATAAACAATATTTCACCTAGCTAAATGCAAGACATATATAATGTGAAATAGAGTTTCATCCTCATGTCACACATTTGTTGTGGTTTGTGTTTTAAAGAAAGACACATTTTTCAATATGTCTTTTTCATTTTCTTTCATGCTCATTTTCTATTTAGTAACACCAAAAGCCTAATGCTGATAGAGTAGAACTTGAGTTATGATCTCCAGTGCAAACCCACTGGAAAACCACACACCTCATTTGGAACCAGAAGTATCCAATCAGGCAGAAACAGAGAAAGAAAAAAGGGAAATACAGTGCAGGTTATACCTCTCTGGTCCGGCAACATCCATGTTGTGGCATGATTTTAGTTAGTCAAATATCCACTTACGGTGGGTATGGCCAAAATTCCTGTGGTTCCATAACGTTTAACGGTTACCAGTACTGGCTCTCAGTATTTTGTAGTGTTCTTTAACTCTATTTTACCCCTAAATGTCTTCTAGTAGCCCAGTAGCCAGGGGAAATGTTAGTAATGCTGCTAGACAATATTGACCGCCTATGGGTTGATAAATTCTGTGATTCAGCACAGGTCAGGACCTGAGGGTGCCAGACTAGAGAGGTTCACCTGAACCATACTTACTGCATTTAGATGTAAACTTCTAAAACAAAGGAAAAGTTTTTTAAAATTGGCAAATTAAGGAAACTGTTTCTGTGCTAGGTTCAGTTAAACTAAGGTCATTAAAAGTTGCGCTTTTCTTTTCCACAGTAGAGTTCCAAAGCTCCATGAAGTCAATGTTCGGCTGTAAACTTTTGAAAGCGTAATCGTAATGTTTTGTTCAGTATTACGAACAGCCTCCATTCCCGAAGTGCTCCTAACTCTGAGGTTCTACTGTAATGCATTAATTCAAACTAAATTTGCTGGTGATGTTCCAACTTTGTTTTAGGTAGCTTCTTAAAATGTAGCACCCCGTTTAAGACCGCTCTTGCCATCTCCTCCCGAATGAACATTTATAATGAGTTTTAGGGCAGCATACAGGTTTTTTTAGGGTTGACTGCCTCCACTGCCATCAGTAGAGTTTAACATGGGCATGTTATCCTGTGCAGTACCTTAATGTAATCTCTGCCCTTCAGAATAACAACCTTAGTATGATAAAGCGCAGTCATTTTTACCAACTGGGAATTGCTAGTGATATGTTCCAGAAGTCTTTTTATATCAGTGCTTATTGTACACTATTGTTGCTGAATAATTTATACTTTGAAGCAATATGGCAGAATTATTACGTTAGATTTCTGACTGTATCCCTCTCTCATGTAGGACACCCCAGCATTAACACATCTTTTTGTTATGAAGTTACTGTTGTTCTCTGCTCTAAGCCCTTTTTTCTTCTGCAGATGGTATTTCATCTCTTGCTGAAAATAGCCTCTTCAGAAGACATTGCCAATTCCACTTCATTAACTAGCTGGCTGAAGTTTTGAGCAATCAGCCACCTCTTTCTAGATGATAAAGCCACTTCACCCCTCCATTCTCCCTTATTTTCAGTGGCCTAGGGGGTTAGTTTTCAGGTTCTTTATGAAATCTAGTCATCATAGGAGCAGGGACATGGGAAAACAGTAGTATGCTAGGTAGATTTTGTTCAAAAGGTGTATATGCAGTACTGGATTTATGCACAAATTAAGCAAGCTACATCTTAGGATCTTAGCTTATGAGGGGCCTACAAATAAAAAGAAACACTGCTTTTTAGTTACAGTCTCATCTATATACCAGTATATATGTAAATATAAAACTTTATTATTTCTATTTTCATTGTCCTTTCTGTTAGAATAATATACATTTTTTGTAATGCTTTGGGGCCACTTTAACGTAACATAGCTTAGGGCCTCAGCATGTCTTACTGTGGCCCTGCATATATGTTTTGCAGACCTACCCATCAAATTAATAATCATTCATGTTGAGGAGGGAGTTATTCAAAATTTATTTTGCTCGTAATGTAGAGTTAAAAATAAAGCCAGCTGTATAGTTGTTAGTTTAGCAGACACCTTTAAGACTGTACATTTGTTAAGAGAAGTACATTGTATTATTTTATGTTTGACTTCTGTTGCAGATGACCAGAAATACTAAAGATGTAACATTTGCTTAGAGATTTTCAACTAGAAGTAGCCCAAAGCTTGTTGCACATTAATTTTAAATACTAATTTTACTCACCCATCATGGAAATGCAGCCGCTACCCACTAATGCCTGGGTACCCAACCGGGCTTTTTTCTTTACTACCCCATATATATGGAATGGCTTTCTCCTCCTGGTTTTCCAGGTCACCATGCTTTCTGCAGTTTAGTTCTTCCTAAAGATTTAATTCTCTCGTGATAGCAAGACTTGTGCTAACAATAATAATTAAGGCTGCAAATCTTTCACAGAAGTCATGGACTCCATGACTTTCTGGGACCTCTGGGATGGCTGACCCTGGGGTCACTGCTTGGGCAGCTGCAGGCAGCTAACCCTAGGCCATTCTCCATGCCCCCTTCCTAGTGCAGCAGTGGCAGGGCCCAGCCCACATCCTCCCCTCAAAAAGCAGCACTATCATGACCCTGGAGCCTCCCCACCCCCGAGCACCTGTAACACCCCAGAGTTGTCCTCCCTTCCCCCGAGAATCTAAGGTTTAGTTGAGGGTATTTATAGTACAAATTATGGACAGGACACTCCTGGGCCATGAATTTTTCTTCATGGTCTATGACTGCCTCAGTGATTTTTGCTAGAAGTACCCATGACTGAAATGTAGCCTTAATAAGATGAAAATTGATCTACAATCCTATGCAACTTCTTTCTGTGCACTTCTAGTGCAATCTCTCTTTTCGATGTGTCTTTTAGACTTCAGATTTTTCATGTTTGGGTCTATTATTTTTTCAGCAGGTTGTCAGTGCAAAACAAATAATGCTAAAACTATACTGCCTTAATTTGAAAATGCAGGAGGAATTTTACATAGGTTGAATTTAATTATCTAAATAGAAATTCAGTGAAGACACGAGATTTAATATGCCATGGTCAGACAAAATTTGTTGTCAGATTTCTAGTTTTTATCACACTGTAGGTTTTAAATGTTAGCAGAAATGTGATACCTCTTTCAGCATAATGCCCCAAATGCCAAAGTTTAAAAGATTCATAGATTCCACAGCCAGAAGGGAGAGCATTGCTTTCATCTAGTCTGTTGTCCTTATAAAATCGGCCATAGCCAAAACTATTCCTAGAGCAGACTTTTTAGGGGGAAAAAAAGCCCACTCTTGATTTTAAAAACTCAGTGATGGAGACTCAACCATGACCCTTGGGTAAACTGTTCCAATGGTGAACTATCCACACTCTTGAAAATTCTAAATTTGCCTGATCAGGGGTGGGCAAATGCTGGCCCTTAGGATGGGCCCTGTCTGCTTGGGTTAGTCCCAGTGGGCACCTACACCACCATATTTACCTGCACCGCTGCTGGTACTGGGGATCGGAGTTCCCATCGGCTGCAGATCAGTGATCCTGGCCAATGAGATCTGTGATGGGCAGTACCTAAGGTGTAGGTAAATATAGCAATAGCAGCCTACCAGCAGCTAACTTTGGCAAACCACTGCCATTTTGTTTCCCACCCCAGTCTAGCATCTGTTTCCACACATTGGAATATGTTATGCCTTTCTGTGCTACATTGTTACTAAATTTGTTTCCCAGATAGGTGTTACATACTGTAATCAAGTCACCCGTTAAACGTGTCTCTGTTAGTCTGAATAGACTGATTTCTTTGAGGCTATCACCTTAAGGCCTGTTGTCTAATCCGTTAATTAGCCTCATGGCTATTCTCTGAACTCTCTCCAGTTTATCAACGACTTACTGGAATTGCAGGCACTAGGACTGGATATGGTATTCCAGTGGCAGTCCCATCAGTGCACGTAAAATAACCTCTCTGCTGTACTTCAGATTCCCATTTATGCATCCCAGGATTTCATGAGTTTTTTTACCACAGCATTACACTGGGAGTGCACGCTTAACTAATTATCCACCATGATCCCGGATTTTGGGGATCACTACTTCCTGAGACAGAGGTTCTCATTCTGTAAGTATGGTCTGCTTTCTTTGGTCCTAGATGTATGCATTTACAAGTTGAGGCACACTGGAACGGGTGATTTGATAGGTAGCACTCAGTTCCTGAATCACCAATACCATTTACTAACTGATCTGGCCTGAACCTTGTGAGTCTCTGTGATCACAATCAAGGCCAGATCTAAACTGGCAGAGACAATTGATTTAAGGTACATAATTCCATCTACGTGAATTGCATAGCTGGAGTTGATGTACCTTGCATCAATATATTGTGGAGCGGTCCCAACACGGCAGGTTGAAAGCTAAGTCGACAGGAGAGTTTCTCCCTCCTCCTCATGACTGTGAGGATTTGCAGGTCGATGGGGGGCACCCTCAGTCCTTACCAGACCCACTACATCGAATGCTGGAAGATGGACCTCTGTAGTATCGATCTTTGCAAAAGTGTAGCTGTGCCCTGAGGTACTAGCACTTCAGAAAGCCAGCTTCCTTTTCAAGTACATCTTTTAAAAGTATTTTAAAGGCAACGAATCAGTCTGAAAAGGCAAGATTTATTTGCCCGTTGAATAGCAACAGTGAGGACTAATGAAAATGTTAATTTTCACTGGCTGTTTGGGTAATTCTGTCAGGGTTGATGGAATATGTTACCTAATCTGAACTGAAGTATGAGACTTAGCTACAAAATTTATCATCCTGCAGTAATGAAAAAAAACACCTTAATTTAATTGTCAATACGTAAAATTAAAATTTACTAAAGCTAGATGCCACTCAGAGTAAATTGAATTTGAATTCATTAAGTACCTAAAAACAACCATCAAGTCTATAATGAAATGTTGGCAGGCAAATCCAAAACTGGCTTTTCAGCATTTGAATAGTAGTTTGGTTCATGCTTATAATTGAAAGGGACATTATGAATTTGAAATCCAGTTCATTTATAAAAATGGGTCTGATGATCATATTGTCTTATTCCCCCACCCCTCCTTGTTACTCTGAAAAGCCATACAAAGGGAAATAAATTACAATGAAATTGACTACAGTACTAGCAAATGCTCAAAGTAATGGGGGAGAGGGAATTACGCCAATCCAGTGTCCATCTCTGTGCCAGGTCTGCCCCTGAAATAAATTAACCCGAAGCCTGCTCTAATTTATACAATTGCCAGTAGCCCAAGGGGCTGTTGAAGCAATAAGGGCTACAGGATATAACAACAGCACAGATAGCCCCACCCCCATTGGTGGCTTGGGGGGGGGGAAATGCTGCATAGGTGCATTTTGTGACCTCATTATGTATCCTATAATCCTCTACTTATTGAATCTGTTAGTTTTAGAAGCAGCTTTGCATTGCTTGCATTGTGTCTGTTAGAATGTGTATATGTTTTGAATATGTGAAATGTCAAGAAAAAATGTAATTTCTAGCATTTTAGAGAGAAACATTTACATTTATAATTTGGGATGGTTGTTTTAATGTAGCAGTTCATTTCTTTTAATTCTAGAATTATTTACTGCTCACATTAGCTGGCTTGTGCAGTTGCCACTGATACATTTGGTAGCTCTGTTTTAACTGATGCATCGCTGGAGTTCTTTTCTCCTCCACAAAATGATTTCATTTTCCAAATGAAATGTAAACAAAGTCTTATGTGCACAAAACTGCTGCTGCATACCTTGACCTCATTGGATGTGTTAATTGAGTCAGGAATGCTAAATGGAACCCTTTGCATTTTTTCCCTGCATTTTGGCCGCATTTCGTAAACAAAAAGATAACTAACTCATTTGGTTGTCATCTTGTCCTGAGCTCTTTCAGCTGCTGTGTGTTGTTGTTGGCTTTCAGAGCCTAATCCTAAATCATGTAATCTTTTTTATACAAGGTTTTTTTATACAACATCTGATAAGTTTATTTTACATGGATATATGTTGCAGGAGTTGGCCCTAGGAGTTTAGCTAAACTGAATCAATTATGTTTATGATATTTGTATTAGCCTATAGAATTGAAAACGGTTTTATTTTAATACTTAAAGGTAACTAACTGGAAGGGCATTTATAGTTTATTCCCATCAATAGTTTATTTATGTGCTGTCCTTTTACTTACTCTGTTTGTCTTTAAATTGACCCAAAGAAAATACCATGTTAAACTGCACTTGAGATTCTGGTGCTTTTCATGGATGAGAAAACTAAGTAGTTATACCCTGTAATAAACAGATGCAGGTGATTTTTCTTTGTACTAATTTATGTATGCAAATTAATGTGATGAGCAGCTTCTTCCTGTTAAAAAAAAGTTTGTATAAAGTATCGTAGACACGCACATTTTGTTTGTATTATGGATTTTTGGATATTTCCTTTAATTGTCAGTGTCATGGCCTTGTGTCTCTGTGACTGATTGTCCATGAGTTTTTATAGGGAGAAGATATCGTTTCCTCACATTCTTTTTTCCAGTTGCATTTTATTGCTTATTTGCACCGAGATCACTGATTTTCAATGACAGAAAAAGTCTGATAATCAACATGCTGATTCTGGCTCGTCCCTTTGGTAACAATTCTCAATTCCACGTCCCCCTGCATAAAATGGGAGTGATCATACCCAAATACAGGGATTTTGTTAGGACTAATGTTTGCAGAGTGCGGTGAGAGAGATGCTAAATAACTGGAAAGTGTTACTTTCAGGCTGTGTTACAGTAAACTCATCTGCAAACTCTGTCTCAGAGAACAGAAATGCTGGTTTCAACTGACACTTTCCATTTCAATGGACATGTAGAACTTTGAAGGTAGGTGTGTGACACTTATGAGGTAAATTGATATGTGAAGAAATAAAATAGATTTTACAGGATTTTCCTTTCTTTCTTACTGAGTAGCTGTCAAGAAGCCACACTAAACCTTGTCTGTGAATAATTATGTAACTACAAAAGAACAGTGTTGGTGGAAGCAGTTCTTATCTTCCAGAAGTCTTATCAAACACACAACAGTGATGTGTTGCCAAAAATTTAACAAGGTGATCCTGAAAGTTTTCTGCTTTTGTGGGCAAAACCCACGTCTTCACTCTCATCTGAGGAAGTGGTTTTGGCCCACAACAGCTCATGATATACTATATCTAACATCACTGATATTTATAGTAAATGAATAGTTGTGTAACTACATGAAATCTTAGTGGTTACACGACTATTCAATAGTCCTCAAGGGTGAGGCTGGTAGCTAGTGTGCTCCCAGCCATAGTTCCCTCTATGCTGTGTGCCTGTGAGGCCATGCACAAAAAATGTTAGGCCCATCCACCTCGTTTGCAGAGATGCGCAGCAGCACTCACCACTCACTTTCCTGCTGGACCTGATGCAAGGTGAGTGGTGGTGGTGGGTTCTGGTGGGGCCACATTGCAGGTGGCTTCCCCGTTATATGCCAGCTGGAGCTGGGGCAGCCTCGTCATGGCCCCGATTCCAGCTTTGGCAGCAGCCACGCTTGTGATTCCTGATATACCTTCTGCAAAAGTGCAATGGCCAGATACGATGGGTCTGCCTAGATTCTCATGTTTTTATATCTTGGGAAGACGCAGAAGGCACCTGAGGTAGGTTTCTGGGAATGAAGTTGTAGAGTTTTGGAGTTGTTTGGGGAAGGATTACATGATGCTCTTAAATCCCTAAGAGAATTGGAGTGTGGCATCATCTTTGTATTAAGCAGTGTTGGAGAGTTGCCTTGTTAATGCAATCGTTATGGTTCAGGACTACTGTGATACCACTTTATTTCATGGTTTGACCACTGTCTGGTGATTGGATTTCAGAGACTTTATAGCTGTCCTCTTAAAGGTGGTGGGATTATGGTGGGTGAGATACCTACCCAAAGTCTCTGGGATGCTGGGTCTCATCACATCATCTGTTTTTTGCAAACCCAGTACCATCTTCAAAGTACTATCATGTATCATGGCAGAAACGCTGCTGAGGCCGGTGATTGTGATTGGACATTAATATGATCAAGCTGATGTTCTTGTATCAACTTGTGCAATAACTTGAGAGGCAGGCCAATGCCAGGTGAACCTCTCTGGTTCAGGACTCTGATCTGGCAACATCCATGGTCTGGCAGGACCCACAGATTTGCTGGATGAGACAGTCCCTTAACCTGAGAGCACCAGTAGTTAGGAGTTGGGGGCCAGCT
This sequence comes from Pelodiscus sinensis, assembly GCF_049634645.1. NCBI lineage: Eukaryota > Metazoa > Chordata > Testudines > Trionychidae > Pelodiscus > Pelodiscus sinensis. Next base: position 22,101,192 of record NC_134730.1, on the reverse strand, counting down.
GGGAGACTCACAGCACAGGAGCCAGTGGTTGGGAGTTCAGCTGGAGGGTTGGGAGCAGCGCCAGTCCAGAAGCCAGAGCCTACCTGGAGCGCGGCAGGAGCCCAGTGGCCATGTCTGGCAGAGCAGTTGGTGACTGTGAGGGGAGCCTGGCTGGGATGCTGGAGGCCCCAGGATAGAGCTCAGAGGCCAGCAGCAGAAGGACTGGAATTGATTATCCCAGATCCAGCAAGCTCCCTTGTTTGGGACCAATCCATTCCATAGATTATCGGACCAGGGAGGTCGGATCTGCTTAGTAATCTGAGGAGGCTGAGAAGGATGAACTGGAGCAGTTATTTTTGTGTGAGCTTTTCCTAGAGCAGCTTTGGTGAGCTGATTCTTCTGGGCTAAGCTATGTAGTGCTGACTGGTGGGAGCTGGGGTGAATAGCTGTGGCAACAGGACTCCAGGGTGTCAAATGCCATTTTTAAAGAAATCTGTGTGGTGCTAGCCCTGGAGATGCAGCACCATGACTCCTATGTTGGAGCTCTTCTCAGCATGAAGAAACATGGCAGTTTGGGAGCTTATCGCCACTAGCTCCTGCTAGTCAGTAGCTAATTGTTCTGGTGTTGGTAGATCAGCTGTCAGGGCTGTTGTCATGGATCTGTGCACTGCTGTCTAGAAGCTGCTGTCTTCTGGGTCCTCAGGCTTGGCAATGCAAATTCATCAGTCCCTTCTTGCATGTGTTTACGATTCCCAGTTTATACTGCAGCCACTGATGGAACCCTCATGCCTATTCTTCCCCCTCCCTTCCACACACGAGACCTCAGAGTTCATCAGCAGAAAGGAGTATTTCTCCATGGTGGTCTGGAGGATCACCAAGAAGGGGTCTTTCTAGCATTAAGGTGGGAATGCTTCTCATTTTATTTTGGGCTATATTGAGTTTCCTCTCAGCCGCTGAGTAAGGGGCTGTGCATAGCTGCATTGTCCCCAGAAGAGGCCCAGAGAAGGGTTGTTTTTCAGAGGGGTGCCCCTTTTTTTCCTGAAGCTCTTCTTGAGGTGGTGCAGCTGTGCCCCACCTCTTACTCAGCTTTCAGAGAAAACACTTAATAGATCCTTCTGAGTCCCAGTTTCTCCAGAGCACCTGTTTTGCTCCATAGAAAAGTATGTTGAATCAGTCCATCATAGTGACATCATACTGCCTCCCTCATCCCTTACCTATTTCCCATCTATTTCCTTGTTTCTCTTCTGTGCAACTTTGGTTACCTATGGAGAGGAGTAGCAACTGTGCAGAGACTGGGCATGGGGAAAAAAACTGATTTCTGAGTGAAATTTGAGTGGCCCTATAGAATCAGGATCCTTCACACTATTTGAGCAGTACTAAGGGGTGACGTAATTGTAAATCTGGTCTAGTGTGTCTAGAGGTTAAAACCTCTAGAAGTTAGCAATCCTAGGATTTATACCATGGATTTATATAGAGACTATAAGCTATTCTTTGTTTTATTCTCAGTACAGCAGTGTCACCTCAGCACATGGTCCAGGCAGGTTTTACCATAAGGGACCCTGAGAGATCATTTAGTTCATCTGGGGGAGGGCTATAAGCAGAAGTTGGCTCCTGAAAATTTTGCAGTATTAATTTTATTAAATGTTAATTTTCTTTTTATTTGACTTCATATCAAAAACATTTCAGAGCATGCACCTTCTTAATTATCCCTTGTGTTAGTGTTCTTCCATAACATTTTAACAAATATTTTCTAAATTTTTCTTTTAACTTGGGTGCCATGGTGGCACACGTCTGAACAAGCGCACATGACCTCAATATTGGTGCACAAGGCAAAACTCACTCTGTTCATAGATGGAAAATCTTAGCGGGAACACTGCTTCTAGCCCCACTGCTGGGGAACCCCCTGCTACCTCATGCTGCTATATCAGAGGCAGCAGCGCGGGGATGGGAGGACAGGCAGATCCGGTGCTCAACCTCCCCCCCTCCCACTACAGAGGCAGCAAGGGGTGGGGTGGAGAAATGCGTGTAGTTCATAAATTTAACTGATAAACCAAGACTTATCAGTTAATCATGTAGTGGACTCCACATTGACATTCCTAATGTGTATATACTTTTGTTAGTCTCTAAGGTGCTATAGGACTACACTTTTCTTTAAAATTATAGATTAACATGGTTACTCTTCTGAGATTTCTGCAATACATGTTAGATTAGGGTTGCCAACTTCGTCATATTTAATAACAAGACACTCCAGTAGGATGCACTCCCTCCCTTCCTCTTTCCCATGAGGCCCCATCCCTATTCATTTCTCTTTTTCCTTCTATCCCTCCCTTATTTTCTTTCCCATGTCTGCCCCCTCCCTACATGGTTTTTGCCAGCAAAGCTAGAGCTGGGAGCTGCCCAATGCTGGTTGGATTTGTGTAGGGGCTGATGATGCAGTTGATGACTTAGCATGTCACTTGTCCACAGTAACTGGACTTTGGGTGTCTGGTTAGTAGATCTGACCACAGTCATACACTATCAGTTTCTCTTTTACACCAGAGCTTTTGGTTGAAAACCAGATGCCTGGCCACCCTGTGTTAGATGTTAAATTATTCCTTCCCCTGTTTGCCCCCCTCCTCTTCAGTGTGCTCCACTACTAGAAACAAAACCTATCTGTGGGCATTCTGCTAATCAGCTGGGTGGCGTTTGAATCTCTCCTGAGCAGCCGTCCAAGCGCTCAGCTTATAGAGAACACTGCTTTCCATCCCTCCAAACACCTATGTCCCACCATGCTCCATTGGCTGAGCAGCGCTTGTGCACCATACTCCCCTCTCCCCAGGATTGATTGAGACTCCCTTATCTGGCATGTGTTCCGTGGGCTCTGCTGTCATCAGTGACACTAAGCAAATGTTCTCGGCTACGGGATCGTCTGATTAAATGGAGATCTAGTCCTGTCTAGTGATGGGCTTGGTTAGTCAGCTGAGGAATAGGTCCTCACTGGTTGTTGAGGTTTTCCCTGCCTGATATCAGTCTCCCCTACTTGGAGTTTATCTAGTGGGTAGAGAAACAGATCTCCAGGCTTCCTCTGATTATAGCCTCTCAAACTCTCCTTAATCTCTTTTTGCCTCATTTATCATCAATAAAATGGGGTTGCTTCCTCTTGCTCACAGGTATGTTGTGAGGATAGATAGGTTAATATTTGTGAGGCCCTCAGTTACTATGGCTCTTAAAGCCATGAATGTACTTGGATAGAGGAGGAAGGGCATATACCATGTATAGTTTATTTCTGTTCAGTTTGTATTATTCTGAGGATTTTCTCGTTTTCTCGCTGGTTTTATTGGGATGCAAGTGATAGGCAAGACTACCCTCCCCAGGGTGTTCAACTGAGATGTAAATGTGGAATGACTTGTAATCCCCAAACGTTATGTTTAGTCAGGAAAAACTGTTTATGCACGATACCTGCTTAGCCTCTTGACAAAACAGGTTTTTAATCTCTCAGAATAGCAAAGAAGTGGAAGCTGAAATTATTTTGCTTCAGGCACGTCATTCATCATCCATTGCTAGGTTGCCCTACTCATTGCTGATTCCTAAAACCATGTTGTTGCTGACATGGCTACAATTTGTAAAACTGTTAAAACTTCCCAAATAAATACTGTTTTAAAAAAACCCACATAGTGGTGTTGGTAAAAATGGAGGAAAGTGGTGAAAGATGCACTCTAAGAAGTGGAAAAAATGTGATATGAGATTCGCTTATGCTTCCTGTGTTGGCAGTTAAAAAAAAATCCAACTTTGATTTGTAAAGTGAGAAAATGTAATCTATCAATCATCAGTGGTGAGTTAGATTTATGGGACTACAAGAAGGAATTTTTAGAGGCACTTTTCAATCCTTAAGCACACACAGAAAATGTGTCTTATGTTCTGTATCTTATAATGAACCTAATAGAGATGTAGCCATGTTAGTCTGTTCTTGCTGAAACAAAAGAAAGGACTATGCAGCACTTTAAAGACTAACAGGATGGTTTATTAGGTGATGAGTTTTCATGGGCCAGACCATCTTGTTAGTCTTTAAAGTGCTGCATAATCCTTTCTTTTGTTTTATAATGAACTGTGAGCCTTTCAATGTGTGAGAATTATTTTTGTCAATAAAATATGTAAGTTGAGAATTCATGTGAAGAGAGACAAACATCTTATTACAGCATGATGATGGGCTAATAGCTTTTCACTTGTTATATGGTAACTTTTGGTAGAGACCTCTGAAATGTGTTTAGGTAATGTCATAAAATGTGTGGGACCCAGGAGTTCTTTTTTGGTGTCTTTAACAAGAATGTGTCATATGTTTGGGAAACAATAATTACACATGCAGATAGCATACTGAGCACATAATATTCTAACCTTGGAGGCCTTTCGTCTTAGAACTGACGGGACATAAATTAGACAGAAAGTCACAATAAATACTATAAGTGTGTTGGTAGAGCAGGGATTTGGAATGGGCTCAGTCGAGGGGTTTGCAGTGTGGCTGCTGGACTGGAAATGAATTATTATAGCTACTTCTGAAAGGAAAAGAAAATCTAAAGAAGAGGTTACTTGGGATTTTTTTCATGTCTAAATCTTTGTTAACCTCCCTCTTTAGAGATTCATTTATTTGCTGGGTCTTTTGAAACTATTTCTCTAACAGGCCACATTTTCACATGACTTGATGGAAACAAGAATCTCTGTTGTGCAGCTAGCTTTTGGCTTCCACAAAGTACATCTGGGGATGGTGTAGCCAGTATAAAAGCATTTTGCCAGGCAGTTTAACAGTGAGTTTTTATTTTCCAAGGAAAACTTGTAGCTGCCTTTTCTTTCTCCATAGTAATTTTTACACTCTTTTCTTCTTATCCATCCCCCTTTCAACTCCAACTCTGTTTGTTAATGATATAACACTACATCTCAGTTTGACTTGCCACGAATGAATTAGGTGAATGTTAAATTGTTTAATCTTTTCCTTCATTTTTTCCCTACTTGACCAATAAATTGATCTCTTCAAGTTCATGTTGAGTGGCTCAGAGTACTCCCTAGTATTGTCCCAGGTCTGAGTTGCTGAAACCAACTTATGAACTTTGTGCTGGAAAAGAGCAGGAGTAGTAGGCATTACTTTGTGTTCATATAGCACCTTTGATCTGACAGCTTCAAACCACTGTGCAACTATTAAGTCTCTCAATGTCCCCATGAGAGAGCTGGCATTGACACAACCATTTTATAGATTGGAAAACAAACCAAGAGAAAATAAAGTTGTTGAAGGTGTCCGTGAGTCAGGAATGGTTCTTAGTAGGGATGTTAAAATTAGATTAATCAAATAGGCAGTGGAATTTCCATCAACTATTTGATTAGTTGATAAAGGTTGCTTCTGCTTTAAAATGTAGCAAGAGCCTGCCCTCTTTCTTATAGAGGCAGCAAAGGTGGGAGGAAGCAACTAGTTGGCTAGTGTGTTGACTATCGGATAAGCTTTTGCTCATTGGATAGTTGACTAGTCGATTAGTAGCTTACATTTCTAGTTTTTAGTCTGCTCCTCTATCCAGTAATTCACTCAGCCCCATTTTTGCAGTATGGTTTAGGTTGATGGACACCCCCCCCCCCCCGTCCAAGTGAAGACCAATTAAAGTAGAAGGAATGAGCTAAATGCAGGGGCAATGTATACATATGCTCTAGAAAAGGAGGTTTGTCTTGTTCTTTATTTGTTGTCTGAGGATTGGGTAGTTGATGTGTTGGGAGTGGTAAACTGGAGGTGGGGAGATCAGGCTCTGGGTAAACCCGGAGTAGTATATAATATTGCATACTTTTAAGGCTGTGTTAGGGTGTCTTGGAACTTTAAAATAGCCTATGTTTTTAAAGCATTCTAATATGCACTGACGGAGTAGAGTAATATCTTCCAACTAAAATATTCCAGAATAAAAAATGTATATTCCATCAGTGCATAGTACTAAGAGTTCTGTGTTCAGATTTTTAAAATAACTCAAAACCCTGGGGAATTGGAGGCATGTGTCTCAGCTTCAATCCTTATAATGTCCAAATAATGTGAATGTCTCATTGTCAGCACACTTACATATTACAGTGGTAAAATAATTTAGCACTCATTTATTTGAGAAATTATTGACTAGTGGTTAAAGCATAGGACTAGGAGATCTGGGTTCAGTATTACCTTTGTGACCTTAGGCAGTATTCTAATCCACCCCAGCTCAGCTTTTGCATCTGTAAAATAGAGATAACTTGTATATTGTAAGAGGTGTTGCAAAGTGTAATTAAAGTTTGGAAAACTTGCATGGAAAAAGCATCACCCCCTTATAACAAGAAAATAAAGCTCTACATCTACAAAGATGTACACACATCAGTGGACTAATCCCATGCACACATTTAAGCATGTGTGTAAGACTTCAGTTAGGTGCCTAAACCTGTGATTACCCATTTGTTATGGTGGAATTTCCATCATTTGGGCAATTCTCACTGGAGCAGAGTTCCAAGACCAAAGGACCAAAGAATTTGGTACACTAATTTCACTGGATTTACTGTGTATATTGAGTAGCACAGTATCGGGAGCTAACTGAGGAACTTTATCAGCACAATACCTCATACGGTTCAATTATGGTAGGATGTCTCCAATTTTCTTGCTTTAATTTTAGTGCTTTTTATTTCTTTTCTTTGTTCCTTTGGTGGTTTCTTTCTGAAACAATTATAGTCCATGCAATGTGTCTGAATACAGATACGGTCCTCTTTGGTATAGTTTCAGTTTTAAATAGATGTTACCATTTTAACCTGTAATTTAAAAAGCAAATTACCTTTTAATTGATTGAGTCCTCTTTCTCAATTGATCATTACATGATGCTGCAGGCATGATAGCTAAATGGACAAGTAATATTCAAATTTAAAAATATATATTTATTCCTGAAGAACTGTAGAAAGCTTTAGGAGATAGGTTTAAGACCCCCCCCCCCTTTTTGAATATGTAATAATATTTCAGTGTTTTTCATCCATACTTCTCAGATTGTATACATTTTAATCTATATTTTTCATGTAGTCAACTATCATTATAGATTTGTTATTGATTTTAGAGTGATTTTTTCATAGTGAATACAGATTTGAGTACATATTTCACCTGTTATTCATGCCTGCATATTCAGTCATTTCTAACATTAACAGATGGGACGTTGATTAAAAAGTGCTTACCTCTGTCACAGTATCTGTGTTTACAAAAATATTAACATTGTGCTGTTTTTAAAAATATATGTATACATATTAATTATAGACATTTTCCTAGTACTGAGGCAAGATAGAAGTAAACTATTTAAGTGAATATGTTAGTTAAAATATACATAGTACCAGGAACAGACATGACTGAATTACAGGGAAAGGAAGGTCACATTTAGGGATATATCAGACGCCTTTCCTGTTGCAAACTGAAGAATAAAACAGATCAGCAAAACTGGGTAATACAACTTGAAGTTTCATCTGCACTATTGCTGAACTCAGATTTTGGCTAATATACTAGAAATGAACTCAAGGATATGACCTGGTGGAGGGTTGCCTTTTATTTTTGTGTAGTGTTAAGTTTTGTGTAGTTATACTTTTAACATCTCTTTCCATGGAATCAATATTACTTATTCTGAAGGCTATAGAAAGAGTAAAAATCTCTCTAATGCAGGCTTCTCACATTGTAGGAAACCTCAGTACACTCAAGATTTTGCTTTCCAAGCAGCAGCTACCAGATCTGAAACCCTGCTGTGACTTGGCAGTTTAAAAGGGAACTGTGAAGGTTACGGCAAGTAAGAGAATGGGAACTATCAGATCTAGGCCAGGGGAATAAGTTAGACAGGAAAGGGGAGGAGGGGACACTTACTGGACAAAGATTGATTAGTAGGGTTAGTAGACAAAGACAGGCATATCGAGAGGCTAAGGAAGGAAAGTGCATAAAATGACACAAATCCGAATGCCTTATATTATCCCATTATTGTGCACAGATCATCATCCTAAAGAAATGCTGACACGGTTTGAAATGTTGACCAAATGCAGTGGTACAATTTACTTGATATTTTTCTGTGGAAAAATAAGTATGATTTCAGCATGTAATTAATTTCTTCTACTTCTGCCAAATGGGTTTACATTTTCCTTCCTAGCAATTGAGAGTTGTTATTCTGGCAGACTCCCAAAAACTTATGCCATAATATAATTGTTAGTCTTTCGGATGCCACCGGACTCCTGGCAGTTTTTGTTCTGGCAGAGTGCTGCTAGTTCTGAAGCTTCCATTCATTTGCCGGTTCTGTTAGTCATATAAAAATGTAATGTGACACAGACAGTAAGAAATGAGCAAGCAAGACACCTGTATTAAGTTAAATAGCTTATGAGTTAATCCTTGTAATTACATATATGTGTCATGTCTGACCCAAGCTATTATGATTCCTCTTTCTTCTGTATAAGCAGCAGGTACAGAGTAGGCTATTGATCAGTCACATAATCTAAAACTCTCGTGACAATGGTTTTCTGCTTGTGTTGGATGTGAAACTTTCCTCCATCTGCCATGTTTTCTTATCAAGCAAAAAACAAACCAACAAAAAAGCTGTTTCTTCTTCTTGGCTCCACTCTTGCAGGTTTGGATTTTGAAACAGTTAACCAAGAAGATTGCTTATAACCATGTGCATCAGAGTATATTGCAGGTTTACCTTTAATTTTTATAATGGATGACTCATTCATTCTTCTAAGACTTGTATTTTTTTTCTGAAGGTTTGCTGTACCTTGTACAATATGAAGTCTGAATATATAGTTACAGTAATTGTATAAGTATTGTTCACTTTTACAGAATTATCAGAATAATTCATTTTTTGAAACGGCATGCAGAGATGCTCTGGATATTAGGTTTTTGCATACCTATCTTCCAGGAGATCTTGAAGGAGGAGGGGTCGTTTGAGGTAATTCATTCTGCCCGCCAGATTAACTCAGACTGTGATGGCAATCATTTTCCCTGTTCCCCTGAAGCAAAAGAATGTTGGTTTCTTAGTTAGATTTGAACTATGACTTGCAAAGATTGCTTTATGTTTTGTTAATGACACTCAGTCAATGATAACAAGAATTGACTTGTGCCAATGGAGGCTTGCATTTTTATTCCAGAAAGAAGTATATGGCTTACTTGAAAAATAAACACTGGGACTTATGATTGGAGGGTGAAAACAATTTTTTAAATATTTATAGTTTCTGATATCTTTTGCACTGGGTAAGGGTGTTGCTCTGTTTTTGGTTTTTGGTTTTCTTCGGCAGGCAAGAAGAAAAGAATTAATTTGGGAGATAGAACAATATTGTGATGTTATTAGCAAGGAAACACATCAAGATCCAGCAAACACTTGTGGCCAGGCACTATGCTTAGTCGATGTTTGGAAGATTGATCCATAATTTGTAAGGAAGGCTAAATGTTAGTCATGTCCCTCTCATGCAGAAATGTTGGGGGTAGGAAATAGTTTCCAAAGCTTGAATTAAAACCATTTTGTTTGGATATCTTTAATTTTACTTCATGCTCCCTGAGACTCAAGTTCAGTAGTTCAATGCATCATAGCTAATTTAATATTTTGACGCCCTTTTGTTTCAGTCAAGCTTCTGTATTTAGGATGAAATGCAATTTACAAATACATAACCACTTAGGACATTTTTTCTGTGTTTCATTGCTATCTTCAGAAAGAATAGATAAGAACATAAGAACGGCCATAACATCTAACCCAGTATTCAGACCAAAGATCTAACCCAGTATTCTACCTTCTATAGCCAATGCCACATGCCGCTGAGGGTGTGAACAGAACAGATAATCTAGTGATCCATCCATCCCCTGTCACTCATTCCGAGCTTCTGACAAACAGAGGCTAGGGATAGATGCAAGAGGTGAATAAATCCTTTGGTTTTTGAGGACTTGTCTTCACTACATAGTGGATTGATGCTGCAGTGATTGATCTACTGGCAGTTGATTTTTCACATTTGCTTAATGCAATTGATGGACTTCCGAGCACTCTCTCATGTAGCCCATACCGACCTTACCACATGGAAGACACTGGTAAATACCTTAACTTCAGCTGTGCTTACTCTCACAGCTGAAGTTGCTTATGTTAGTGTAGAAGAAACCTGATATTCAATCAGAAGCATGGATAAAAAGTTTGAGAATTCCTTATGTTATTTCAGAGAACTATACTGCAAGCTCCTTTTTCTTTTTAATAGAAACTACTATTCATACATATTTGTGGATGTGCCCAATATATTTCTTTCTTAGTTTTCATTGTACCTGTGTTATTTACTTTTATTTTTTTTAAGTCCCATTAAAGGCTGAAGTTAACTTATTTTTTCTGTCACCCCTTCTGCAAAATTTGATTTCTTATTAACTTAATTCCAATAATCTTAATGTCAGAGCTTGCAGCATTTTTTATGATTCATTTAGTTGATTTCATTAAACTCTTCTTGTTGGAAGCTGCATACATTAGCAGAGATTTCAGATTTCTAAATGGAGAAGAGCATAAGTTTAATAATAGTTTGTTTAGTGGCAAATTGACACTTTGATAGTGAATGTTTTATTAAACAAAGTGTTGTATCCGAATATTTAAGTGGGGACCAATGCATTTTTTTAAGGTTTTTATGATTCTCTAACTGGAGAAAAGTAGAATAATTTTCTCTTTCTGAATACGCTGTTTTTTCTTAAGCAAGCTAGTCGGCCTAGATACATTTTAAAGGGTTACGTAAACTCTGCTACTATCATTTCTGGTTCTGGCTCACACTACTATTTGCCAATGCTTCTGCATGGCCGTCTCTTAATTTGGACTTTATGCATCATAAAAGTTAAACCATTCATGTCTTAGTAAGTATTCATATTCTCTTGGAGGAAGAACACAAATGCTTCCATGTTTTTGTTTCTTGTAATGAATGGAGGGGGTTTTCCAAGCCTAAATTTCTTAAGGGCTTGAGGAGACAATGTAATTTTTGGCTCCCTGTTCTATAAATATTTACTTTACATTTAAGTTGCTCTATGTTCTGTAGTGGTACAGTCAGAAGGAAAATTTTCTTCTATTTGATGGATTGTTTGTTTTTGTTTGGTGTGTTCCCTCAAGGGTCATACTGATATGCTCCAGATTTCTAAGGATGTCTTAAGTACTCTGTTCTGGAATAGCCCGTCAACAAAGCAAGGATCCTAAAGCTCTCCTTAGAAGAAGGAGTTTCCCTGCATTTCTCTGCTTAAGACCTGTGAACTGTTGACAGTCTTTTCATGGAATTCTTTCGTCTGACTATTTCTGATACAGATTATTCCGCACTGTAATAATATCAGAACCTCTTTCAGTGGTATGAATATAACACACTTCCACTTGTACTCAAGGATTAATTTTAGTAGTTGTTGCTTTTTAAAATAGCCTACAAAGGCTTAACTGACAGTATCAAGAAAAGACTCTGGTGACTTGCATATAGAAGAATGTTCCTTTTTCATGCACTTAGTTTTGTATATAAATCAGAGTTCATGCTACCATTGTACATGCTCCTTTCTACTCTCAGATACATTCTTCAGTGGAACTAACTAAATGTCAGATCATCACACATTGTTTTGGCATCACATATTGTTTTTGACAATTTGACAGAGTCCGCAATTCTGAGCACTCAAACAAAGAACATTAATAGCATTCTCTGAAGGAAATGGAAAGATCATTTATTGATTGGGTCCTGCCACACCGAATATTTGGCCACGCTGGCTTCTCTAGTTGTTCTTCACTTCCATGTTTGCAAAAGTATTACCAACTATATGTCAACAATGGGAATCACAATCAGTGCCCTCTGACTGGACTGTATGATGGCAGGAAACAGTTAAAATGATGCTACCTTCCAAGATTGTTTTAAAGAAAATGAGAAGTGTAACGATTCTTACACTCTTAGTCACTTTTAAAATCCATAGTTCCAGGACAGAAGGCTTCTAAGAACATAAAATCAACTGTGCTGGGTGCCTAAGAGGGAATGAACATTTATGTCTGATGTAAACTGTCTTAGTCTGAACTTTAAAAACCGTGGACTGCACATGCATAGCGATAGAACCCCACTAACTTTCACTTGCAATGGGTCTGCCTTTCAATTACTTAGTCATTTGCCAATTCAGAAAATTAACTACACTCCGTAGGAAAAGCTAAGATAACACATCACAAAATGTATGGGACAGATTTTTTTCTTAGTTCCCAAGGAATTTAGAGGCACAAGTCAGTGAGACTTGTGCTGCTAAATCCCTCATATACATATGAAAAAAATCTCTCCTGACTTTAATTTTTATTGACATAGTCAGGGCTCGACATAATACAATCTACTTGCCACAGGCGAGTAGATTGTAACCCGGAAGAGCTGGGTTCGGGTGATCTGCGTATGCGCAGATCTCCAGACAGCGCGACTGGCGAGCCCTGGACATAGTTATGTTGTTTATCACAATTCTTGGGAATATGAGAGTGCTTTCTTTATGAAAGTAATGAAATCTTAGTAATTTGAGGCTTCACCAAAGAGTTGTTTTTGCTATTAAAAATTGTTGAGAAATGAAGAGAACCAGCAAAAGACTGAGCATAAGTTGCCTTCTTTTAGAGTGCAATGCGATACATATCTCTATATACTGACCTTCCAAGTTAAGGAGTTTTCAGCGTAGCCAAAGACATCAAGAATACTTTATCCAAAGATCCCATAGAAATGAGTATTCATGCACAATAGGTCTATGAATGAATATTAGTCAGACTAGTCCAGGGTGGAAATCTGTGCTCCAGGCAACCCAAAATTTCTGACTGCTGGAAGACAGGCATGGATGATAGGATGAATCTCTCCCGAATAGGACTGTTCTATATTGTCTCCTTGAAGCGATAGCGCTGGCTACTGTGACTCATTCTTTCTTAAGAGCAAATCTGAGATAGCTGCCTTGAAGGAATTACAACGGTTTCCTTTTAGTGCTTCAGAGTTCTCTTCTCATTCAGAACAGGAGTATTTGGAGTTTACCATATTTTTAACAAGATTACACACTCTTTTTTTTAAATTGAAGATTCACATTGTATATTGGGAAACTTTATAAGGGACTGAGCCGCGTTTAAGTGTTGGATGGAAGTTTGAGTTGGTTCTTACTTTACCAGAACTATTCTCTCATCCTTGGACACAATGAGGCATATTTGCCCTTCCTCCTTTGATAATACTTTCATGGTTCTTTTCCATAAGTCTCTTTTAGCTCTGTAATTCTATGATTCTATGAGTAGTGCTCCAGAGTGCCCTGGGTGCATCAGGCTATGCTACAAAGCCTACCTCTTTACACTTTTTCTGAGGGAGGAGATAAAGTGGGATAAATCAAAGTTCATGGAAATTTGGGGAGTCATTTAGTGTTACGTCTGATTCTTTTTATTGCAATATGTGATTTTTATTGTTGTTTTCACCCACAGTTCTGCTGTGTGTTTAAGGGTTTGGGTCACAAGTGTCACACTTCTTTCACATTCATTTCTGTTTTCGGCGTTCTCAGGTATATGCTAAAATAAAATACTATGGAGCAATAGGATGAGGTAGCGTTGCTCATGTTCAGTGATGAAGTCCAGATTTGAATGCATGGCTAAAGACATGAAAGGCTACCATGTTCCATCTCCTTTCTGTCCACTAGAGCCTACGTGTGTTTGTATTTAGTCAGTGGAGTAAGAGCTACTCCAAAAGGTACTCACTTGGGAGCGGAGCGGAGAGAAACAGTCCAGGCTTGCCTTGTCAACTGCCGCCCAACCCAGATATTGCCTCAGTGGTCCATTTCCACTCTTGCCCCTTCCTATATGGTTTATCCCAACTTCTGGGGGGCAGGAGGAGGGAGAGGGAGGCTACGCTCACACTGATATCCCTCTGACCCCAACTTGTGGTCCTTGTGCCCGACTTTGAAGCCAAAATAATATCTTTTAATGTTGGTGTATGTGGTGGTGTTCTGTGTAATTTAAATAATGTATCATATACCCCCAAGCAAAATAAGCAAAGGCCCCGCCTACTTTTACCACAGTCTGGAGGAGCAAAGACATCTTTTATCTTGTTTTGCCATTTTTAGCAATTCAATTATCTATTTGAAATCATTTGTAGTAAATCACATGAACTGAAGTGGTTTCTGCTGATGAATGCATGAGCTTCTTAACTGCTCCCAGGATGCTGCAAATAAACAGCAAACTACAGATGAATTTCACAGATGTTCGTTTTATTTTTAGGTTGATGAGAAATTTAGAAGCCTTTTTTTGTTCTTTCAAGATAAATGCTATAATATCAGTAAAGGATGATTCAGGATCATGAGCATTAGGCATCAATTTATCACAAAGTTCTCTAGTGAACAAAAATGTTAAATGTTTAATGAAATGACCCAATCAGTCAAAGCCCTGCTCTGCTCTCATTGGTGGTGCAATGACAGTTAACATTTAGGGCTTCAAGAAAATACCCTGTCAGGAAAATAGGAGAAATTATTTTTTTTGTTCAATTGTTCTGTATTCCTTTCTGCAATTATTCATTGTTTGTGAATTATTCTACAGCAAGGAGAATTTTTGCCACACATTTTAAGTGCACATTGAAAAAGGAACACACAATCTTTCTTTACAACTGACAGAAATTCAGTTATACCATATGCTTAGATTATAGTTGAGTGAGCTGTTAAAGGGTGGAACATAGCGTGCTGATTTGTGGAATGGACTCTTGATGGAGTGAAGAGGTTACAGATGTAGCTGCACCTTTGTCTCTTGTCTCTGAGTGCACACGTTGGAGGCTCTGGGCTATTGTGGTTGTGTATCAACTATATTTACCCACCAGATCTGATTGGATTCAGCACTTGCTGCTGTTGTTCCTTTTGGAGTCTGTGACCAGAGATGAATATAGTGACCAAAGAATTGTTTAATCTTAATAATAGGAAGAGAGCAGTTAGAGAAAAGGGATTTTAAAACAATCTACATGCTTGTCTGTTATATAGGATGGAAAGCTGTTCTATCAAAGTCTGATTTCCCCCAACAACTTTGCACCCACTATCTCCCTTTGAAGAGAGAATCCTTCACACTGCTTCCAGAGTTCCTTTTCTCTTTTCAGTTCCCAGGCTTT
Organism: Pelodiscus sinensis; assembly: GCF_049634645.1. Classification (NCBI taxonomy): domain Eukaryota; kingdom Metazoa; phylum Chordata; order Testudines; family Trionychidae; genus Pelodiscus; species Pelodiscus sinensis. The sequence goes on along the minus strand of NC_134730.1, from coordinate 22,086,141 downwards.
GGCCCTGAACACCCGAACCACTTTTCTTGGTTAAGCAGGTGGTCAAGCCAGACTTCTTGCCAGAGCTAGTAGGTAAGGTCCCATGGAAAGCAAGACTAAGAGAAGAAACAACTGAAGAGAGTTGGTGATTTTTTTAAAGGGACATTATTAAGGGCCCCAAAGCAAACTATTCCACCATGTAGGAAAGATAGAAAATCTGATAGGAGACCCCCTTGGATCAACCAGGAGATCTTATATGATCTAAAAATCGTATGAGTCGTATAAAAAGTGGAAACTAGGTCAAATTGCAAAGGATGCATATAAGCAAACACAGGTATGCAGGGGCAAGATTAGAAAGTCAAAGGCACAAAATGAGCTAAATCTAGCTAGAGACATAAAGGGTAACAAGAAGATGTCCTACAAGTGTATTAGAAGCAAGAGGAAGACCAAAGACAGCATAGGCCCATTGCTCAGTGAAGAGGGAGAAACAATAACAGGAAACAGGGAAATGGCAGAGGTGCATTCTTTGTTTCAGTTTTCGTCAAGATGGATGGTGACAGGATGCCTAACCTAGTAAATGCTAGTGGAAATGGGTTAGGTTTAGAAGTTAAAATAAAAAAGAACAAGTTAAAAATTACTTAAAGTTAAAATGTCTGCAAGTCATCAGGGCCTGATGAAATGCATCCTACGATACTCAAGGAGCTGATAGAGGAGGTATCATCTTTGAAAAATCATAGAAGTAGGGAGAGATTCCAGAAGATTGGAAAAAAGCCCATCTAAAAAAGAAATAAGAACAACCCAGGAAACGACAGACCAGTCAGTTTAACTTCTGTGCCAGGGAAGATAATGGAGCAAGTAATTAAGGAATCTATCTGCAGATATCTGGAAGATAAGGTGATAAGTAATAGCCAACATGAACTTGTAAAAAACAAATCATGTCAAATCAATCTGATAGCTTTCTTTGATAGGATAACAAGTCTTGTGGATAAGGGAGAAGCAGTGGATGTGGTATACCTAGACGTTATTAAGGCATTTGATACTGTCTCACAGGGCATTCTTATCAATAAACTAGGAAAATACAACCTAGATGGGGCTATTATATGGTGGGTGCATAACTGGCTGTATAACCATTCTCAGAGCGTAGTTATTAACAGTTCACAATCCTGCTGGAAGGGCATAACAAGTGGAGTCCCGCAGGGGTCTGTTTTGGGACTAATTCTGATAAATATCTTCCATCAGTGATTTAGGTGATGACATAGAGAGCGTGCTTATTAAGTTTGCAGATGATACCAAGGTGTGAGGGGTTGCAAGTGCTTTGGAGGATAGGGGCAAAATTCAAAATGATCTGGACAAATTAAAGAAATGGTCTGAGATAAACAGGATGAAGTTTAATAGAGAAAAATGCAAAGTACTCCACTTAGGAAGGAACAATCAGTTTTACGCATACAGAATGTAAAGCTGAAACAAAAAACAGGACTATGTAGCACTTTAAAGATTAACAAGATGGTTTATTAGGTGATGAGCTTTCATGGGCCAGTACCACTTCTATAACTATTCAGAATAGGAAGTGACTGTCTAAGAAGGAGTACTGCTGAAAGGGATCTAGGGGTCATAGTAAACCACAAGCTAAATATGAGTCAACAGTGTGACACTGTTGCAAAAAAAGCAAACATGATTCTGGGATGCATTAATAGGAGTGTTGTGAGCAAGACACGAGAAGTCATTCTTCCGCTCTACTCTGCACTGATTAGTAGGGTTGCCAGATGGTTTCAACCAAAATATCAGACACACTTGACATCACATCACAATCAGTGTTTCTTATTTAGAAAACACTGGACATTTATATTTTCTCATTTATATTTTCTCAATTTGTTTCCCGAACAGAAAGCTCAAATACTGGACTGTCCATTTCAAAACCGGACACCTGGCAACCCTACTGATTAGGCCCCAGTTGGAGAATTGTGTCCAGTTCTGGGCACCACATTTCAAGAGAGAAGTGGAGAAACTGGAGGCAGTCCAAAGAAAAGCAACAAAAATTATTAAAGGTTTAGAAAACATGAGCTATGAGGGAAGACTGAAAGAATTGGGCTGGTTTAGTTTAGAAGAATTACGACTGAGAGGGGACATAACAGTTTTCAATTATCTAAAAGGGTGTTACAAGGGGAAAGGAGAAAAATTGTTGTCCTTGGCCTCTTAAAAGAGGAAAAAAAGTGATGGGCTTAAATTGCAGCAAGGGAGGTTTAGTTTAAACATTAGGAAAACTTCCTGTCAGGGTGGTTGAACGCTGGAATAAATTGCCTAGGAAGGTTCTGGAATCTCCATCACTGGAAGTATTTAAGAGCAGGTTGGGTAAACACCTATCAGGGATGATCTAGACTGTGCTTGCTCCTGCCATGAGATTAGGGGACTGGACTTGATGACCACTCAAGGTCCCTTCCAGTTCTATGATTCTTTAATTCTCATAGTCAGTGGCTCTGCCATTGTCCTGTAATAGTCCTGAAGTGTTTGTGCCATGGCATAATTTACCTTAAGCCATTGTTTCCTTCATTCACTCATTAAAGTAAACCAATATATCGATACTGTGCACTGGGATGTTTCCTGTATTAAAAATCGTTACAGAGTAGCTCCATTTCTCACAGGCTACGTCTAGACTGGCCCCTTCTCCGGAAGAGGCATGCAAAGCAGGCAAGTCAGAATAGGGAGATCCGCGGGGGATTTAAATTGCAAGTAGGAATAAGAGATCCTCTGGAAAAGGGCTTTATTCCGGAGGATCGCGCCAGTCTAGACGCTCTTCTCCGGCTTTTCCCCAAGCCGGAAGAAAAGCGGCGGCCTTGTTTATTTAAATCCCGCGGGGGATATTTAAATCCCCCACGGATTTCCCTATTCTGACTTCGCATGCCTCTTCTGGAGAAGGGGCCAGTCTAGACGTAGCCACAGTGTTATGCAGTATGTCAGTGTGTTAAGACTATAACCTTCATTAAATGAAATTTAAGAAAGTCAGTGCCTCTCTTCAACAGAAAAGAAAAAGACGCTTTGAGGAAATGCAGGCTAGTGTCACTACCTGCCATTTCAACTTAAGCAGTATAAAATAAAGTACATAGTAAATTTGCTAACTTACTTTTTTTGAAGTAGAACATTTATTTCATAAAGTACACGTCACATTACTTCCCTTTTTTTAAAAAAAAATGAGTGGTTTTGAACACATTTGTATTTCCTCTGTGTGACAAGCTACTACTATGTACCTAGACTAGGCAGAATTTGATTTGTATTTGATCATTTTGATGGGTAATATTGAAGTTTTTAAGTATTTTTCTAATTATCTATTTAAATTTTCACAGTTGTGTGGAATTATTGGTGGGTTATAGGAGGATAATTATTTAATGACGACGGATGTTGAGATTCAAAAAGCTGAAGTGTTACAAATGTTAAAACATAAAGTTTACAACAGTCACGTCAGAATATACAAATTCAATATTCTTAATCAAACTGTAGTAATTTGTCAAGTAGACCCCAGACAGAGATCTCATTCCCCCCACCCCTCTAATCCCCTGCTCCACTACAGTGAAATTAATAAATAAGGGGTGGGGGTGGAGTGAGCAGGGGCAGGACCTTGGAGAAGGGATGGGCAGGGCAAGGGTGTTCAGTTTTGTGCAAATTGAAAGTTGGCAGATTATGAAGATGTCGCTTTGGCACATTGAAAGGTTTTGTATTTACTACAAACAATTGCGCATTTACAGTAACGTTTTTGTGAAAAAAAATTTTTATGACGGGAAAACTTTTATTGCTTACGTTGGACTTTGCATGATCAGACATTGTGCAGGCTTCCTGCACACATGTATGTCAATGCAGTTTGGTCCTGGTGTGCAGCAAGCATGTAGTTCTAATTTTAGGCTTTTCTTGCATAATTATCCTGATGCAAAAATGCAGTAGTTTCAGTGGTGTGGGCAAATGGGCAATAGAAATAGAGCTTGGAATAGGAAATCAAGTATGTAGGAGTATGAACCTGAGTCCACTAACCCTTCAGACCATTAACAGACCAGAAATACACAGTTTTTGATCAAACTATTTCTATTAGACAGTGTTTTCTCTGCTGACTTCATTGCATAATTTTCAGGAATATCGTCAGTCCAATTTAAAAAAAAAAAAAAGAAATTCAGGTAAAATTTAAAGATTTTCAGTCTCACCTAAGTGAGAGTTTTCCTTATAATGTGACAAATACCAAATCACAGTCTTTTTTTATGCAAGTGGGTTTTACCCATGAAAGCTTACACCCTAAGAAATCTGTTAGTCTCTCAGGTGCCCCAGGACTCCTCATTTTTTATACTTATATTAATTTGAACATGCTAATGGGTCATTCATTTCACTAATAATTAGAGATGTAAAAAAACAGGTTAAAAATGTAACCATTAAACATCATAGCAGTTACATGCATTGAGGGCTCTGTAGTATGAAGTTTTATACTGCAGAGCCAGCAGTACAGCTGGCTCCCTGGAAGTGGGGCTGGCAACCGGGAGTAGTTACGTGCTGGGAGCCAGCTTACAAGCCGGCTGCCAGCCCAGCTTCCAGGGAGCTGGCTTCACTGCCAGCTCTGCAGTATAACTTCGTACTGCAGAGCCCACAGTGTGATGTGGTAGATGACTCCCCGGGAGTAGGAACCAATGTATGACTGTAATGGAAACCGATAAGCTTATGCTTATGAGTTAACCTTTTAAACGACTACATTGTTACATCCCTACTAGTAATTGTTTATTTTCTGACTGATCAGTGCAAAGCAATGAATATCTAGCACACAACTTGGTAATATGAAATCAGAATGGTAGATTTGCTATTAGTTAGTTAAAGGCAACTACCCAAGATTTAATAATGAAAGAAGTAATTGAAGTCATAATGGTGATTGTTGTGCACACAAACACTGGCTTCTCAGATAGACCTGGGTGTTTGATATGCCTGCAGCTGTAAACAACTGACAGCATTTCATGAAAGAGACCTTGTACAGGAGATCCGGCAGTTTGGTTAAATAACCATCAGAATGTTAACTTGTCTTGTGGCTGAATAATCTACAATTTGCCTATCTAATTTCCCCTGGAACTATGTATGCATACATTTGTTGCCCACTGATGAGTTATAGCAAATGACCGGGAGTGGGGGGGTGTTACTTGCAGGCCAGTTTCCCAGCTTGGAGCAGAAATCAGTTACGAGACAGGTGTTTTCTAAGTACACAAATTACATTTATAAAACATGCACACATTCTGTTGCTGTAAACAGAGGTAGTAACAAACTGTACAGTGGCAAATTTTGCAGAATCCCCCAGGATGGCACTGCCACCCTCTGCTAAGAAGTTGCTGGTTTGGGCTTTTCTTACATTCTCAAATCTCTCACAAATCTAGAAATGTAATAAACAGTCTAATCTCACTGTTCCAATATCTGAACTGTGCACCTGGAAAACCCTTGAAATCAAAGCTCTTCTTTTGGAGCCACAGGGCCTTCAAAGGTGAGTCTTAATGTGAGCCCTTCTTTGCAAGTATTAAAAAAAACCCTCAGAGCTTTACCTGATAAAGAAAATGTGAATGCTTGAGGTAGCCTATGCTTATACATCAGTGAACCTTGAGGAGCACTTTCTGACATAAAGCAGTTATTCTGTGCTTCTGTCCTTCTGTGTAATGTTGATACCTGCTATTAAGCAGCTGCTGTATTTCAGTCCAGAGCTCCCTGCATTTGAGTGTTGGATCAAATGATCCCGTGTGAATATTAGTTTTGAAAATGGTTTGGGGTCTTTTGGGATATTAGAGGTGTTGCACCATATTAAGGCTTTGCTTTTTTTTAGGGCTTGACTTAAATAAAGCATATTGAAGTCACTGGAAAACCACTGTCAAGTTCAGTCAGGTCTTTCTAGTGCCATTTGTACATCATAGATGAGTGATATGTAGAGTTTTTCTGACGCCACATCTATGGGGTGTTATATTAGACTATAGTATATGATAATGGAAAACTTTCAAACTGAAAACTCAAAATTTTTATAAATATTAATGAATTAAGCCACGCAATACCTTATTGTATAAGGTCAATGTTAATACCTGTTTTTATAGTTCAGCGACTCGGGGCACAGTAAAGTTAAGTGACTTTCCCCAGAATCATGTACCAAGCTACTACTAGAGCCAGGAATGGAGAGCAGGACTGATAGGAGGAGAAGGCTGTGCTGCTAGTAAGAAGTATATTTAACCACCCAAATTCTGTTCTTAGTGATGTCTCTGGAGATACTCTGGATTCGTACCTGCATTTGGTTCATATCAACTACATGCACTCCCCTCCTCCTGCTGCCTTTGTATCAGAGGCAGCAAGCGGGGAGCAGGAGCAGGTGCCCATGAGTGACTGGCTTTAAGCAGGCTCCCTATGAGCACTAGATCCACCTCTTCCTCATCCCCCACCACAGTGCTGCCTCTGACAGATAGGCAGCAGTGTGAACGGGGCAGACAGAAGCCAATATGTGTGGGGGAGCCAGCTTTTAAGCTAACTCCCCAGTGCATATCGGCTCCCGCAGACCCGCCCCCCCTTCACCGTACTGCCTCCTACGGAGTGCAATTCTTAATAACTGATTCCCATGTGAGTGGTTTTAGACTCCTCTGAGAAATCGTGGTGCAAATTGAAAAATCCATTGTGAAACTTTAATTTAATGTTTTGGGGTTAGTTTTAAGAATTTCCTTCTGTAAAGATTTTCTCAAGCCCTCAGAAGTAAGAACAATTATTCAAAGAGCCTGAAGTAGAATGGGCTGACCTCTGATTTTCCTTCTTTCATTCTTGGTGAGAAATCTTTCTGAGTATTGGTAACAGAAATATTTTCCAACTACTACAAATACATCAGTATTGAAGTTAGCTCATTCTCAGGCTTCTCAGTTTGTCCCATATGTTGTTCTGCATGGATATTAAATCCTTCTCTTTTGTAGTGATTGTCAGACATGTAAATTTTAAGCTTTTGGGGTGATTTTGTTGGCCAGTTAAATGCTGTGTTGTGTACGGATGCTGCAGTAGGAGAAAAATTATCACGTGTGAAGGCTCGGATAAGGAGGAGGCATACCAAATCAGTGGTTGATATTGCAGTGTGAGTATCTAGAATGATACGTACCATTTACTGGTCTCTTCCTGTATGAATCTTTTCTCTAGAGAGTCTCTAGAGTAGGGCTGGGCAAAATACAGCTTGGTGGCTGGATCTGGCCCGCCAAGCCACTGGATCTGGCCCGCGGACTGCCCTGCTGGGACCCTCAGACAACTGCCGTGGTTTAAAGCGCAGTCCGTGCGGCTCCCTGCTCTGCTCGCAGGGGGAGGCTTTGTGTGATCTCCTCGCCCCAGACCAATCCTCAGCTCCTATTGGCTGGAAACAACTGGCCAATAGGAACTGATCCCAGCCAATCTCTCAGTTCCTATTGACTAGAAACAATCAGCCAATAGGAGCCAAGAAATTGGCCTAGGGCATGGGGCAATGCAAGCCTCTTCCTTTTCCCAGAGCTTATAGACACATGGAGGGAATAGCTGGCAGTTTCAAGCAGTCTGGTGCAGGGACTACCTTGGGGGTGCTACAGGGCTGCTGGTCAGGAGACACTTAGGTAAGCACCTCTCAGTCAGAGCCTGCCTCTGGCACCCCAGCCCCTCCTGCACCCCAACTCCCTCCCCCAGGTTACCATCCGAACCCTCTGCATACCCCTACCCCAGGTCACAATTCTCTCCCAGACCCTGTACCCCCTTTCTGCACACTTCCCCCAGAGCAGAATCCTCTCCTGCACCCAAACACCCTCCCAGACCCTGCACCCCATTCCCCCGCTCCAGGTTACCACCGAGACTCCCCTTTCCCCTTCTGCCAGGTCACAATTCCCTCCCAGACTTTGCACCCCCTTCTAAAGCCCTCCCCCATGTCAGAAACCTCTTCTGCAACCATACTCCCTCCCCGACTCTACTCCAATCCCTTGACCCAGGTCACAACCCCCTCCCTTCACTCAAACTCCCTCTCAGACCTCACACCATCTCCTGCACGCCAGTCCCTTACCCCATGCACCCTTCTGCACCCAGCTCCTCCACAGAAAAGTGCAGCTCTTGACCACTTTCCAAAATCTTGGAGTGGCCCCCCACCAGAAGTTATTACCCACCCCTGCTCTAGACAGTACAATAGACTATGCCTTAATTTCAGGGAGAAAAACTGTAAAAGTTAATAGGTTAGGCCAGTCTTTCTATTCTCTAGGCCACAGGTCGGAGCCACTGACCCATACAAAAAATCAGTTGGGGGCCACACATAGGCCTGTGGGTGGGGGGAGAGAGGGAAACAGAGGTTTGGGGCTTTCCCTTGGCGTTAGAAATGGATCCAAAATTAGAAGTTCAGAATGGGGGAGGGGCACTGAGGTGCAGTAGGAAGTGAGGGCTCTGGCTGGGGGGGTGGCCTCTGGGACTGGAGATGAGGGCCTGGGGTACAGGAGGTGACTCAGGGCTAGAGCCAAGAGGCTTGGAGTATGAGAGGGGTTCAGGCTCTGGTTGAGGTATGGGCTCTGGGTTGGAGATGGGAATGGGACAGGGAGTTGGTGTGTGGGAGGCTCCAGGTGGGGAGTTGGGTGCACGAGGGGACTTGGTATTCAGGTGCAGGGAGGCAAGGTCTGGGGGGGAGTTGGAACGCGGGACAGGGTTCAGGGTGTAGGCTTCTGCCAGGTGGCACGCTTACCTCACGCAGCTCCAGGTCAGTGGCACAGCAAAGCTGAGGCTCCCTGCCTGCCCTCTTTGGCCGCATGCTACTCCTGGAAGTAGGCACTATGTCTGGCCCCTAGGCGGAGGGGCCAGGTGGCCCTGTGCTGTTTGTACTGCCTGTGTCTGCAGGCAGCTCCTGCTGTAGCTCCCATTGGCTGGGAACTGTGGCCAGTGGCGCTTTGGAGCTGGCAGTGGGGGGCAGGGGCAGTATGCAGAGTTTCATTGATTGCTCCTCCACCTAAGGGGCCACTCGGACATGTTGGCAAGCTGGTGCTTGTGGCTCCAGGCCATCTGGGGTGGAGTGGAGCAGCGAGGTTTGAGGCTTCTGGTCTGTAGTGTGGAAACTTGCCCTGGGCCCTATGAAATGAAGCAGCAGTCTAGATCCAGGCTGCAGATTCTCCACCTGTGCTCTAGGCAGCGAATGTGACTTGGTGGTGGGTAGAGCAGGAAACTGGAGGTCTGGGCTTTTTCAGTTCCCAGCTCTGACTCTGATATCTTTTGCAAGTAATCTCCTTTCACTGTGCCTCAGTGTACATATCTGTAAAATGGATATCACTACACTTTTCCATCAACACAGGATGCTCAGACTCAGATGAAGTGGTAATGAGTATTGACATCATGGAAAAAGAAAAGGCAAGAACCTTGGTCTCCAGTGGGTTTGGACAAAAATCATTTTCAGCTTTGAGTTTGTGTTGTTTATAATAATCAAACTGAAGCTGGAATCATCAGAAATATTTTCTCAACTCTTAAGAACGCTAGGAAATATCTTCAGCTTAGAAATATGATGACATCACAGAGTAAGCTTGATATTGTTCCCATTCTCTGCTTCAAGTGCTGCTGATGATTACTCTTTGGATAAACAAATATTTAGTTGCATGTATGAAGTTCCTGCAAGGTAGAGCAGATGTTCAACTTAGACCCCTAGGTTATTGATTTTGCAAAGGAAGTAGAGGATTTCAGATTGGTTAATACTCAGCTTTCAGTTCATCTCAGCATCTCTTCTACTGAATAATAGAAGGATAATGTGAATTAGTGAATTCCAGCTATCGGATTATGAGTAATTTAAAAAAAAGTCTGTAATCTGTATGTGTTGGTATACAGGCAGTCTCATTACATTTAGGAAGTCATTGATAGGTTATCACACCCAGAGATATTACACAATACATCATCTACCTTACATACTCCATACTGACCAACAATCAAATCACAAAGATGACATTACTTATTTGCTGATAGTAAATCTTTGTACTAGCATGTCTGTCCACTAGTTGCACCTACATTTCAGTTTCACTGGAAACCACAGTAACTACATTGTAAATTTTAAAAATGTTACATAACTTTATACTATCAAGATGTAACAGTTGTCCAAAGAATTGTGCATTTTCTTGTGGATTACTGTTGCTTTCATCTTGGTAGTGCTAAAACATTTAAAATATTATGCATGCATATCTTGGTATCTTTTGGTCAAACAGGATTTTGGTTCTGGAGTCAATAAGTAAGATTTGATTCAGTGCTGAGATTCCTATATAAGAGTGCCCTTGTTTATCTAAGGCCTTCTTATGAATTCAGATTCCCAACATCTATTGTTAACAGCTAGCAGGCTTTAAAAACAAATATAATTAGCTTTTTGTAAACACAAATACTATATTAGTACCGGTAATTTTTAAATTGTCTTTTAAAATTACTTCATGACATGACTTCTACATTATAAGATTAAATTAAATCTAAAACAAATTCCCGCCCCCTTGCTACTCATCTGTTCATAAGAGCAAAAGCAAATCATCTTCTGACAGTATTCTTTGTTTATGCACTTCCTGTAATTATGCTACAGTTTCTTTGTTTAAAAAGAATGTACAAAAAATAGCAAGTAAATAGCTGATTATTTTCCAAATTTAACTGTCCGTATGGTAACTAGGAAATTATAAATCCTTGTGAGTACAGTTGAACAGAGCTTCACTCTCCATATGCCAGCTCAATCAGTACTATTCTCTGCAACAAGAATATGAACAAAAGGCAATTATCAAAATAGATGGATTCTCTGATCATGCATCTAATAATAAAAAATAAAAACTCATTAGGGTGTGTTTGAGGAGAGAACTGAAATCTCTGTCTGAAAATTGTTTTCTTTCTTTCTTTTAAATATGTTTGAATCCTAATTTCCAATATTTTGAATCTTCCTGTGCCCTTTTGAAATGTTGAGCCTTTTGCTGATAACAAACCTGGGAAAGCCTAAATAATGGTGAAACATGCAGTAGTGCTAATAATATGCTGACCTTTGGAGCAGGTCAGCCCCAACCCCACTCCCCACCCAGAGTGCTGGCAGAGTGAGGTAAGTCTCTGCAGCCTGCTCCTCGCTCCTCATTTGCAGTAAAGGCCAGGGCCCAGAGAAGCCGTGGGTCAGCTGGATGCCAAGTGGGTGGGCCATTGCCCATTCAGGCCCACCTGTGGCTATGCCACTGTGTGGGTAGCCAAATGAGAGATCATGTTGTACTATTATTTTTCCTCCACTATTGGTTCCTAGGAAGTGTCCATCTACAGAAGTTATTTCCTTTCCCCTGTAACAACATCTATCTCCTAAGCAAAGTCCTCAGACTTCACACAGTTTGGTGGATAGCACTGGAGCTGTCCCAAAATCTGTTGTGTAGTTAGTTGCCGATGGCCTTCCCTAAATTTCAAAATGCTGCTTTCCTTTGCCAGAACCTCCTGATTCTGAACAGCTTAATTACTTTGTCCCTTTTGTACATACTGTGCTAGTGAAACCATAGAGCCAAATCAAAGTTTGCTTCCTGATTAAATTTTAGTGCTGGCACCGTATTGAATAAGCTTTAAAATGGAGAATTTTGTTTGTGCTTTAATTTTCCTTGGAAAAAGTTAAAAATGGAAACTAATGAGTTCAAACTAAGTCTGTGTAAACTTTTTATAAATGTTGTCACCTCCCCTTGCCCTCTTGAAACTATATGAAGTTACTTGTACTAGTCCTCTCCAACTCATTTGTTTAGGCATTGGCTATATTAATTCCCATCCTCGTCTAGTTTTATTGGGCCCTAGTTATATCATGCCTATTTTCCCTGCTTCTCCCTTCTCTACCCATCACCAGAAACTTCACTCTAAGTAGGAAAAATCTGTGAAGATGCAATGTCTCCTACAGCTATAGCTCAAGCTGCCCTGTTCTTGGTAGGTTGACTCTCCAGAAGGATATTAAAAACATTTAAAGGCATTTTTATAGTTGTCAAGGCCAGAAGGGGACGTTGATATTTTAGTCTGATGTCTTGTATATCATAGACCATAGAAAATCTCCGAGTAATTTCTGCATATCTAAACATTGTCTGTGATTCCGTCCGAGACAGGATTCCTCCTCCCCCTGGGGTATTTTTATGCACGTGCAAACCCATTGAATCATACGTTGAACATTGCTGGTTACCAGTTAACAAAGCATGTTGTGATATTTCTCTTCCTCTCATCCTGGATTGTGATCACAGGAACCATATGTTAAACCCTAGAAATTGTTTATTATTTCCAGTAGCAAATTCTGGCTCTTTGGCATGGACTACAGACACAGGTGTTAGTTGCCATCTCAGTGTATGACTTTGTGCAAAATATTTGACCATCCTAGCAGGAAAATTAAGGATAAAAAGGAGAAATACACTCAAAAACTGATACTGCAGCTGAATGTGTCTTTAATTAATGAGTTGTACCCATTGGTTTGTGAGATATGCGTTAAAAGAATCTCAATGTGCCTTAATGTAGTAGGGCAAAATGTCAACTAGCGTCAATAAAAATCTTCAGAGGGCTAGCCAAGTTAGTCTGTAACTGGAAAAACTTAAAATTGTCTAGAAGCATCTTAAAGATTAACAAAACATATAGATAGCATCATGAGTATTCATGTTATATGAAGCTGATAGAGAAGCTGTAAATTGTTCAAAGTGCCCATTGTTTGGTTTTTTAAGTGATTAGATGTGGAAGGCAGTGCGCTAGCCAGGTAATGTCTTTATTTATACCTTTGTAATGGTCTCAAACCTCTAAATGAAGTTAAGTTTCAATTCTTCCCTGTGTATTTGGCTTGTGGAATTGGCCTGAAACAATACAGTGACTTTGAGATCCATTAATGAGTGTCTGGGCAGGCTAAAGTGTTCTCCACCAGGTTTCTGTTTGTTGCCTTTTTGGATATCTGATTTGTGTCCATTCTTTCCCGAAGAGACTGTCCAGTTTGGCCAATATACATGGCAGAGGGACATTGCTGGCATTTGATGGCGTAGATTGCATTAGTAGATGTGCAGTTAAATGAACCTCTGATATGGTGGCTGATGTGGTTGGGTTCAGTGATGACATTGTTTGTGTAGATGGGTTTGGGTAAACTACATCTTTTTTTTTTTCCCCCCGGAAAAAGTTATGCAAAATGCGCTCCACATTTTGTGTAGCTTTTTCTGATTCTTTTGTTGGAAGAGGCTTTTCTGACATTTGGCCCATCTAGGCTGCACAAAATGTTGGGGAAAAACCCTCTTTAGGAAGCCGCCTTATTCCTCGTGGAATGAGGAATAAGGGGGCTTCTGAAACAGCGTGTTTGCTATTCCGCAAAAAAACGGAAGAGCAAACGCGTTCCCTGGTCATGGAACAGTTCTTCTGGGATGCCAGGTATCCCGGAAAAACTGCATAGTCTAGCTGTACCCAATGTGTGGACAGAGATGGCATCAGAGCTGGTTGCAAGGGTGGGTTCCTGGATGATTATGATGGAGGTAAAACAAAAAAAGTAGTCATGTAGCACTTTAAAGACTAACGAGATAGTTTATTAAGTGATGAGCTTTCGTGGGACAGACCCACTTCGTGTGTGTGTGTGTGTGTGTGTGTGTGTGTGTGTGTGTGTGTGTGTGTGAGAGAGAGAGAGAGAATCGATCAGACTAACACGGCTACCTCTCTGTTACTGTGTTGGAGGTGTGCTGTGTGGTTACTGGAAAGAATTTGTTTGAGGTTAAGAGGTAGTCTGTAGGTGAAGATTGGCCTTTCCCCTCAAGACCTGTCAGAATGAGGGGTCATAGATTGTTGATAATGCATTGGTAATAATTGTTGATAATAAAAATCTTGATTGAGTGAAGTACAGAAAGTACCTCCAATATTTTTTCTACCAAGAAAAAATGCAGTAGCTTTCTCTTTTTGGTATTTTTGATTAACTCGATCATTAATCAGTAGTAAGGTAAATGTGTTATAAGTACAGTGTATCCAACATAAATTGCACACCGTTTTCTCTGACCTGTCACAACAAAGTTCCATTTTGATATAGTTTTAATGGAGGATTTTTGAAAGAACAAAATCTTGTACAGCATGAAATATACAGAATTCAGTGTTTCTTTCTGTCACAGTAGGAAATGATTAGAGGTTGTAATATGTTGTGTATTGATTTGATGAGAACAGACCTGCCAGTCTTTTAGAGAATGCGTTTGAAATTTGTGTTTCTAATTCAGAAACTGACAGTTATTCTTGTTCTTTACTGAAATGAGTTATAAAAAACTCACATGGAGTGTGCATAATTATTTGTATTTCTATTTTAGAATAGGATCACTGATTTCTTGAGATGTTATGAGACGTCATGTATATTTATCCATCACTTACTATGTTGTTCCATTCATCACTCTTTTTCTTTATTTAGAAAGAAATTCAAGCATTAAGCTCCACAATTTATTTTACCGTGGCTGAAGAGCTATTTTTTCTGGCCTAAGGACTTAAAGCAATCAGGCAACTTTATAATTGATGTTTACATTTTCGTTCAGACATTTTAAAACTAAAGACTGTATACGTAGGTGGGAGTTCATCTGAGGAGGAAGAATAACCTTGCAGATATAATGTAAGACTGCAATTCAGGAGTCCCTGGATTCTACTCCTGACTCTGTTGTAATCTCCTGTTTATAACATAGCCGCTGGTACCGCACACAGCGGGGGGCTGCTGTACAAGTACAGATCTCCACTGAAGTCTGTGGGTTTCTGGATAGGAGTAGCAATACGCTTGTAGGAATCACAATGTAAGATTCATGTCTGAATCTCTCTCTGCCTTAGTTTCTTCTTCTGTATAATGAGGAGAACATTGCCTACTACACACAGGTGTTGCGGATGCTTTACTTTTGTTCATGCCAGCTTTTTGTGTTCAGTTACTTTAAAGTTACTTCGTTTTTTCTTCATATTTGGAGAAAATATGGCCTTGTACTTTTTCTGTACCCGTTCTTGCTACCTCTCATAATTGTTGCCAATATTCCTGTTGTAGCTTCTAAGACCACTATTTTTGCTGCTCATCCCTAAGTGTAAAATAGCTGCATTTCACATGTCCCTCCTGCCAAACGCTAAATTATTACTTCATTACAAGGTAAGGCAGAAAGATAAGCCTAGCTGTGTATGAATAGACACTTATTCAGTCATATATCTTCATTTATAACCTAGGCAGTCAGCTTCTATTGTCTTTAAAGAGAATTAGTCTCTAGGTAAATGCTTCTTCAGTGAAGTTCATTTCATTATGAAGGTTCCACTTCAAGAGAAATGGGATACACACTAGTCAACATATGCAAGAACACACACAGCTACTAATAGGAGAAGCCTACGTTAGCTGACCAGTAGCAGAAAAATGTTGCAGTGAGCAATCACAATCCTTAGTTGTGTAATTATCTCTCTCCTTTTTATGAAAGCAACCATAGGCGTTATCCATTACATTCACTCTAAACAAAGTAAAAACATGATGAAAAACCATTGCACTATACATACAATACAACAGCATCTGAAATCTTGGATTTATTAGATGTAATTTGCCTTGTAAAGTGCACTAAGAATTCCTCCCCCCCCCCCAAAATGCCAGAAACTCAGCATTATGGAAGACCTGAAGGAAAGTGTTTGATTATCTTTACTAACCAGTAGGAGTTATTCTAGTCTCAGTTAAAATATGTTGTTTTTTGCAGTACTTTTTTTCTTGCAGTATTTCTATTACCTGACAGAAAAGGAATCTCTTAGTCAAGTGACTCTTTGGGCTGTGTTCTATCGTCTGTTCTTGCATAAAGTTTCCACAGTTATTAATTGGACTTACATGGAAGAAGGCTCATTTCAGCAAAGCACAGAACACATGCTCAAGTCCTGTCCCAAGGTGGGATGGATGTAAATGTTTCAATTCATTGTTGGGTTAGCGTGGGCATATTCTGTGTCCTAAACCTCTGGGCTGTGTCTACATTGGCACAATCTTGCGCAAAAGCAGCTGCTTTTGTGCAAAAACTTGCTGCCTGTCTACACTGGCCCCGAGTTCTTGCACAAGTACGCTGACATTCTAATGTATGAAATCAGTGCTTCTTGCACAAGAACTATGATGGTCCCGCTAAGGAAGAAGCCCTCTTGTGCAACTGTTCTTACGCAAGAGGCCAGTGTAGACAGGCAACATGAATTTCTTGCGCAAGAAAGCCCTATGGTTAAAATGGCCATCAGAGCTTTCTTGCGCAAGAGAGCATCTACACTGGCAAGGATGCTCTTGGGCAAAAGCACATCTTTTGTGCAAAAGCACATGCCAGTGTAGACGCTCTCTTCTGGAAGAGTTTTTGCGCAAGAACTCTTCCGCAAAAGAGTTCTTGCACAAGACCATGCCAATATAGGTGTAGCCCCAGTGTTAATTTTCTACTTTCCATTTTGAATGTGCCTGTTCAGCAAGTAATAAGAAGATAGGGCAGTACTGTATTAACCAAAATTGATAGAGTTCTATTATGTTGTTCTTAAGCCACTTGAGTTACTGTCATAGATATAACTAACAAAGTGCTTGATTAAAAATCGTCATAATTCAGGCGTAATGAGACTCTGTATACCAGAACAAGCATTATGCTTGGCTCTGGACAGGTCTTTTAAATTTGGTGTTAATTAGTTGGATGTTACAGATGAAGAAGACCAAGTCAGCTGAGCTGTTTGCTCTCTAAGTTTATGTGGTAGTCCTTCTATTGGAGATAGTAACACAGTTCCTCGTGTAGAGCTGAATCTGTTTTATGGAGCTATAATCTATAGTAAACTCTCATGTGTGTATTTTTTCAAGTGTAGCCTGTTTTAACCCATTTACAATATTAATGAAGGCATATCCTCTAAAGCCGAAGTTCCCTAACTTTTTTTTTTACTTCCTAGCCCCTTCTACCAACTGCCCATGTACCCCCGCCCTTCTCATCACTGATACTTTGTGTGTTCTTAACACCACCTCCCCTTAACCATCTGTCCATATTTCTCTGTTACATACAGATACAGTGCGTCGTATACAGTTGGGGGAACGGGGGGAAGGAAACCTTGACTACCTTCTGAGCTCAGTTAGACTGGACAGTTGCTGAGCAACTGAACCTGTGCTGTATTGTGATGGGAGGTGAGAGCTTTGTGCTTTAGCCTATCTGTAGATCTGTGGTGTTCTTGCTACATCTTGAAGTAAATTAGTTAAATTAGTTTTACATAAATAAATGCTCACCACATTTTATAATTTATATAAATACAAATTCCCACAGAACTTTAAAACATTGCTTTGAATAGCCTATTTTGAAAATGCAGCAAGTAAAACCTACTCTTATAAGTTTCTCCCATGTTCCCCTCCCCCAGAAATGTGCTGTACACATACCACAGTTCGGGAACCCCATTCTAAAGAATAGTTATGTTCTTTGAGGATCTGCCCTTATCCTCATTGACTTTTTTCTTGATCTATGGTACTACAGTTGTTGTGCAGTAGCAGCTACGAGAGCATGTTATGGAAAAACATGAAAGAACACCTGCAAATATGAGGCAAGTCAGTCACATCTATGTTTAGAGTTGTCTCAGATTTTCTCATCTACGCCTTATAAAGATGTGTATGAAGTTAGGGTCTGGTTTTTAAGGATGACAGAATACATCTAATTATTCATCGTTATTCTATATGTGCACATGATCTTATTTGATTTGTTACTTGAGCTGATTTTTTTTTGAACATTAAATACATAGATGGTTAAGCTAGATGCTTGAACTACAGTAGTATTCTTCCATTATAATCAAAGAACAACATAAATATGGATGGAGATTAAAAAGTACTGTGTTGTATTTGAGCTCAGCCTTCCTGCTCTCTATTTCTGGACTGTAGTTCACAATCTGGTTGAGGCTTTGGATATTACTTCTGCTTGCTTAGCCTTGAGTTTGCTTTTTTAACATGCTCTCCCTAATGAATCCTTGATTAAGGTAGGGCCCACCTTCAAAGCTACAGTTGCTAGAATTAAAGGTGGCTCACCAACAACAACACTTTTCCAGACATGCAGAAGAACACAGGAAACTATTTTTTCATATCTTTTTGACAAAAATATGACAGAAAATTTCAACAAAGGCTTTCTAAGGCATGTGAACTCTGTGTACTTTAAGTACTGTGGATGAAAGAGTTCAAACCTTGTTCCTTTTAAAAAAAAAAACTCATAAAAAGAACTGGTGAGTGTAATTCATTATTTATCTACAGCAGTGGTTCCCAAACTTTTCGGCATCACGCCCCCTTTTTGATTTTTGAGAAACCTTTTTTTGCTGAGCAGGAAAAAAAAGGAACTGACCGGGGCCGAAAAACTAAGTGGGGGAAGGGCCCTCTCTTTGGGAACCCATGATCTACTGCAGGATGGCTAAAATGTGAGCAGACGCCATAATTGCCAAGTATTCTGTAAAGAAATCTAAAACTCAACTTGAAGACTGTGAATTTAAACTTCTGTGAGCTTATTGTGTTTTACAATATTTGTTGTAAGGAATATTTGAAATATTACAATACATACAAACTATCTACAGTATTCTGATTTAGTATCCAGTAGTGTTTTTATTTTTCTTCAGATAGCATCTTCACAGGATCTTTTCTCTGGGTATGTCTACACTTGCACTGTCTTTCGAGAGAGGGATGCAAATGAAGACATTTGAAATTGCAAAAGAAGCTGGGATTTAAATATCCCACACTTCATTTGCATATTCGTGTTATGGCGCTATTTCAAATAACAGATGCTTTTAAGATGCAATTATTTTGAGAGAAAACCCTTCTCTCAAAATAACTGGTAAAATTCATATGAGGAATAAGGCTTATTTTGAGAGAAGGTTTTTCTCTCGACATAACCATGTCTTCACAGCATCTGTTGTTTCAAAATAGCGCTGTTTTGAAATAGCACCATAACACAATTATGTAAATGAAGCATGGGATATTTAAATCCCAGCTTCATTTGCAATTTCGAATGTCTTCATTTGCATCCCTCCCTCAAAAGAGGGTGCAAGTGTAGACATACTCTCTGTCTTCTAGTACATTAAATTAAGTTTTTCTCCTGAAGTTATACAACTTTCTTACTTCAGTGCAAGGGGAATTAGATGTACAACTTCTGCTATCTTTCATCATTGTAGTAGGGTATACTGGCATATTGTGTATATACTGTACATTATGTGGCAGAAAGTGATTTAATGATTATTTTTTCCTTTCAACCCTGATTCCCTGAATTTCAGTCTAGCAGTTGATGGCCAATAAGACCATTTCTTTTAGAGAGAGACTAGTTTTTGCCTTTGAGGAGGGAACTAGACCCAGATACTGAAGTGCAGTCTGACAGCTGATACGTCAGTGAACTGGAATTGTTAGTTTCCTATTTGGTAGTACTAGTGAACAAGAAGTTTTCTGTTTGTGACTCATGTCAGGTAACCTTTGCTACACCTCCATACACTGATGACACACGTTGTTACAGAAATAAACTAGTGTTAGAAATGTGTTTCCACATGGTCACCAGTATTTTCATTGGCATTTCCCTGTGGTTGTTTTAAATAGTATCATATGTTAGTCATTTTCTAATGGATAGTCCTATACAGTAACTCCTTTGAAACACATATAACTATACAATGACTGTCTTCACTAATGTTGAGTTCTCCTGTTAACTGAGTTAATATATTGCCCATCACCAAATCACTATAAGGGGAACTGATACCTCTTAAATATGTAAGGAACACATATCAGAAGTTGAAATATATCTTGCTGACTGAATCAAAGGCAAGCCAGAGTGGCAGAAAGTATAGTAGGGTGATTGAAATGACTATTGGCCCAGAGCCATTTCCTGTGGATGTCCTGTCAAACAGGCTGGGCAGCTCTGAGAGAAGTGGGTTTTGGATAGGTGAAGCGGGCTAGGCAGGAGGTATATATGCAGAGAGAACCATTCCATATCCCTTGTTGATTCTGTCAATTTCACACACCTATTAGTTACACAAGATACTTTTTCTCTTCGACAGCTGCCAACAGATTGATTTTTTTTCATGGTATCAAGGTGCATAGGCAGCTCAGAGAGCAATATCCTTGACCTATTTTCTTTATGTAAATTATATGTAATTTTTCAAGGGCTTATTCTGCATAAATCTCTGCTCTCAACTCTCTCCTGTGTTTTTACATTGCAGGTTGCTATTGGGTGTATGTAAGTTGGGGGTAAGCAAATATCGGCCTGTGGGCCAGATTCTGTCTGCCAGGGTTAGTGCCAGGTGGGTCCCTGCTGCTGTTTACATGCTTGGCTGCAGGTCCTAGCGATTTGCAGCTCCCGTTGGCCATGCCCCTCCAATGGAAGCTGTGGGAAGCATTGTCCTGGTACGTGCCACTTCCCATTCATAAAATGTATGGCCAGTCAGGATTTGAAAATCTCATCACAGACATACTGATATGATCCTGGTTGATTTTATGCCTGTCTGTCTCTCAGTACCAGCAGTAAAATGCACAAATATGTGTAAGGAATAGGTTCTTTTGAGAGGGCAAAATAATGTACATCACATATTGCAAGAGCTTTTCTTTCCAGTTTATTTAAATTAAATCCGGTTACACTCATTCTTCATCATGGTGAAAATATGTTTTGATATTCGAAGACAGGTGTGAGCAGGTAGCAGAGGATTTACTTCATTTCAGCCTGCAATATTACACCTTTCACTTAGCACTGCTTAATGCTATCAGGATTAATACAGTTTTCCCAATGCCTTTCTACTGTCTCTTTGAAAAGAGGAGTTAATTTTCCATGTAGAGTATTTTTGATTAATCTCTGCCAAGGTTAGTGCAAAATTCAATAATCTTCCAAATAGAAGCCATTGCTTGAAAATTAGTTTGTCATGTTTTCCCTGATTGGGTCATGTTTGCTACTAAAATATTATAGCCAAAGGTGCTTCCGGTGAGAAATTATTAAAGGTTAACTTTGAGCTAAACGTTAACAGGGTAAGAAAATTACAGCATTCGTATGTTTCTAAGTAAGTAAAAATGTATTCTTGTTTCTGCTTTCTAAAAATTATGGGATTCATAACCCTTAAAATATTATAAACAGACAAACATCCCTAATTTTTATTTATTTTTAGTTTTCATTATGCTTTACGTATCAAATTAATTAAAAATACCAAACCCACATTACATATGGGTAAGAAGAGAGATAAGTACAAAATTTAAGTAAAGAGTTGGGTGGAGACAGGAATAGAATCTAGGAGTAAGAGCTACCAATCTTTTGCTTCAGCCACTTGATAATTTGCTGTAATGGCTAGTGGGCGTAGAATCCTAACAGTTTACTAGAAGAGCATTGGCAAGGGTCATATTTTCCTTAATATATGTACATAATCCCACATTGTATGCACTTTCAATTTAATGGGGAACATGAGAAGAATCACCATGTCAAGAGTGTGACTATCACTATATATAAATATCCTTCTGATCAATAATTCTGTTTGGAGAACAAAACTTCAGATACATGAAATAACGAAAGTAAGCATTGGATGTTAAGCATTTTAGTGGTAATCTTCTTGTTTTATCCATACCTTTTCTGTTAACAATATATTTTAACTTCTTTTCGTATAATACAGCTGTTAGTGCATAAAGACATGAGTTGATGAGTGTTCTGATTTCCTCAGTAACAAGCCAGTCCTACTAAAATGTTCTTCTGCTCTTGAAACAGTGTCAACTTTGTTGCTGGAAGTATGATACAGAGTTTTGAGCAATATGGAGGCTCAACACTAAACACTTGATCATATGTAACAGCTTTGAGTGCTTAAGTGAAATCTGATATGATACATCTCAGCAGATCTACCAGCTGTTTTTCCTGTTTTTCTTTAAGGTTTTTTAAAATTGCAAGTCTTTTGCATGTCAGGACATCTGTATCACTTTCTATCTAAAACATGTTCAAAATTCATGCCCAGAAATCTGATTCTGGGCTTGATTTATCTGAGTGTGTTATTGAAAGAGGATTTCAAAATAGGCCCAAAATGGGATCCCTTTTATTACAGATCCAGACCTGTAAGCACTCACAGGATCATGTTCTAAGGGAGTTAAATGAGCAGCTTTTGATAAATAATATTCACTTCATAGGATACGCAAACTGGCAGCTCCTACATATTTAGTATTAAGAGGAGTTCCTAGGATTTAGTGTGAGGGAATTTTTAATCAGCTTTTCCATTGCTTGAGGATTCCTTTGTGGTTTTTCACTTCCTTCTGGCACTAAACCACATTTTTTTTAATAGACGGATTGACAGGCACAATCTGGAGCAGCAATGGCCAACCTAGCTTAGTAAGCAGGCTGCATGAGTGAACCTCCTTCATCTCAGTGGGCTGCAGGATTGTCGTAACCAAGACAGTCTCCCAGGAGAGGGTAGTAAGCTGTGCTTATATTACTAGAATTTGCAAGGCGTGCCCCATGAACCGTAGCAGCGCATTGATTGGATGCAGAGGGAGTGCATTCTCACAATGTTGTGAGTAACCAGCATACACCATGCTTCCCATGCCCTTCCTTTAAGTGTGTGTCACTTTTTGTGTTACCAGTAGGGAGAAAAACTATGTGAACGAAAACCAGCATTCGCTGGTAAACCCTGTGTGTTGGCGACTGTAAACGAAATGTCTTGTGGGCCACATATAAAACCCCAGCGGGCTGCAGGTTGCCCACTACAAATCTAGAGCTCATTGAAAGATGATTATTTTCAGGAGGAAATTTTCTATGACCAAATACCGGATACTACTGCTGCCATTAAACAATAAGCACAGTGCCATTTACTACCAGACAATGGATTCCCCCTTAAAATACAACAGGATGTAAGATTAGAACAAAATCCAGTGACCTCTTTACTTCTGGATATGACAAGAGTTGACATATGGGAGCCCAGATATTATTGGGAAGTGCAGCATCCACATTGTTAAAGACAACAGGTGAATATTTAATAGGAAAGATGCTTCTATTCAGTGCCTTAAGGAAAATGTCCAAGCCCCATTCAGTCATAGAAAAATGATACTGTTGTAACATGACAAAAAACAGTGGTCTATATCTAATATGATACCTTAAGTGAAATAGATTGTACCCTTTTTATGCATTTTCAAGTTTGCTACATTGTCAGACCGTGGAATCTATTTTCAAAGGTTATTTATTTCACATTTTATTTGCTATACACATGCAATTAGAAAGCTGAGTAATGACTGAAGTGCTCACACATGAATTCTCAATTACTATTTTAGAATATGTGGAAGAGATCATCATAAAAGGCTCTGCCTTCTGAATGATTTTATCTGAGTTGCTTCTGTTCACACACATGTGCATACCCCTTTTCCTCATTTAGTGAATGTAACCAGACCTTCTCTTAGGCAGTAGTGTGGGTAATGCATTTGCTTTGAACTCATGGCTTTATAAATGTGTTGTACCATTTTATATTTTAAGCTGCCACAAGGCTACGGCACAGATAGTTTGAAGTCCTGCAGTGTAGTAGAAGATTAGACGCACAAATATAGCAGCATTCCCTGAAGATCTAGTGAGCTAGAAATCCAAATGCTAGCCCAGAATGGGAAATATGTTTTACCATGGTAACATGAATCTTTTGTGACATTTTGCCAAATAAGAAACATAGGATTATAAAAAGGGAGAGTGTTAGAGTGATGGAAAATGCCTCCTGCCGTTTTCTAGCCTTAAAAGTTCCTGAGGTTTTTGTGTTTGCCCTCAATCAAGTAACTAGAATTTTTTTAATGGATTTCATATTAGGAGAGTTTCCATTTCAGCAGGAGCTTGATATTTATTTCTCTGCATTCGTACTCCGCCAACAAGGAGTCTTTTCTTGTAGGTGTGAAAATATAGAATAAAATGGCCAGAACAATGTTTTGCTGCTCAAAAGATGTAATTTATACTGTATGTGTTATTTTAAATATAGCACCACAGGCATTTTCTTAAGTTGGGCAGAAAACTACTATTAAATGAAATGTAAAAAATTGAATGATGCTTTAAATTATATATGCTTAAGTAATGGAGTGCCTTATAAGAATTTGTGAAAGCCAGTGTTAGTCATATAATTTTATATCCTAGTTGATTTATTTTCTGTAGCATTTTACTGGTGAGAAATGAGAAACAATTTCTGCCTCATGCATAGACATTATTGTGTTTGTCAGTAGTTATTTCCTGGAGATAGCTGAGGACAGAACTTGACCCCAAGTTTGCCTACTAATGGCCTTTATGTTTTACTCATTGACATTAGGTGAGATTAAACAAGTAGTAATCCCATGGATGACTCATTTTTATGCTGTTTTATGATAAAAGTGGTTTAGCCTTTCCTAACACTGGTCACTATTATTAGGCTACATGGTTTAGGCCCTTATCCTGTAAATGATTTTACAAAACCTTAATGATTGTTTTCAGTGGGAATACTCATGATAGTCATATTAATTACATACATAAGTGTTTCAGGATAAGAGCTATCCAGTGTAATGGAACTATCTCGTAATCTCTAGTGTCACACTTTGATTATGCATCCATGAGTTTAAAAGTGGATAAAAGGTGTCCTATATGGGTAAACGAGCTTTCTAGTTATCTGATAACTAAGGCAGCCACTGTAGATCTGTAGAATAATCCTGTTCTGCCCAAATATTGGAATAGTCATTTAACAAATAAAAAAAGTAAAAATATGGTTACAGCATGTATATAATGAACTGTTGTATTTATATTTTATCATTTATATTTAAATCAGGAGTGCTTACCGCATATTCAGCCACTGTAATAATACAGTGAAATTGGATAAAATAATGGCATTAACTATATAATATGAAACTGTTCAGTCAAATAACATATGACTTCCATGGTTGCAAACTAAGTTAAATTCAGCAAATAATTTATCAACCAGATTTTAAGAATCAACATCAGACAGTAAGTATAAGGATAATTGTAAATATTTAATAGTTGATTATATGTACTAGTCAGAGGCAACATACATCTACAGATAAACTATATTGTACAACTATTTCCATCCTGCAACAACTATTTGACAATATTTGTTTTATAGTTTTAGTGTACTATTATAGGTACAGTAGGTTATTGATTCAGAACTCACTACAATAATTTCCTATATTTGCTTTTTCCTTATACTTGGTTTTATAATCTGCCAATCATAAATGTCATTTGTGACAGATGTTTAACACAAGATTTTTAAAAAGTGCCTCTCCAGTATCAGTCTTAGCAACAGATTTATTGACCTTAGCAACAGCAATAATGGGTAGCAAAATAATTTTATATATGATTATAAGATGGCATTTATTTCTATGCCTTCCTACTTAAAAACAGAGTGAAGAGTTAGGAATGGAACTTTATTTTAAATAGTTAGATATTATTATGCAATCCTTTTCCTTCAGAGAGACTGTGTGAGTCTATTCGTCAGATAACCTATTTGAAAAGTCACATTCTCATGACCCCATAGCACAAAATCCCATTGGCTATATCTTTAATAAATAACAAACAGATGTTCTCTGGAGAATTTTGAGTGTAGCTCAATCTAAACTGAAAGTGTTCACAAAATAAATATTGTACAGCACAGCCTGAAATATGAAATGAAAAGATGAGAAACACACACCAAGCAATCTAATATATTTAATCTTGAAATCATGGTGCATGTGTTTTAGTCTTCATATGTATCAAGTATTATCTGAAAAGTTGCAACAACTTTTACTAACAGCTTGGTTTAAGTGGCCATGTTACTTTTTCCTGTCTGTATGATAATACTCTAAGTGTAAAATAACATGACCATCAGTATTAATTTAAAATGTACACAGAAGAAATATTTTTCTACAAGATATATCATGCAAATGGTGACAGAGGTAATGGATCCAGACACAGAAGTGATGTCAGATAGAGACACCGATGATTTTTAAGCAGCAGGTCACAGTGATTAGGGAGTGGTGTTTTCCACTCATCACCTGCACGCAGGCATTTAAGTAATGGCAGTGTGGATGTTGCTGGTTCCTGCCTCTCAGGAGTCTTGCTTAGAGTCTGCACACACGTACATGCCTGCGTGAACGTTCTCTCTCTCAGAGAGACAGAGGATGCAGAAGGATTGGGATTGGGACCTGCCAGGCCCTCAAGTTCTGACTTCAACCCAGAAGTTCTTCCTTCTCTCACAAGCCGGTGGCCCATCAGTATAATCCCAGGTCTTTTTGTCTCTCGGAACCATTCACTGTATCCTTTTAACTACACTGGAAACTAGCCATAAGTTGTGATGAAAGAAAGTCAAGTACCTCAGCATATTCCGAATTAACCACCTTGAAGTTGCTGTGAGGAAGATGGAAAAGTTCCCTAGGCCTTGACCATCTGGTGCCATGGGAGGAAAAAATTCCTTCTTGTTCCGCAAACAGGCAGTTGGCCACATCCACACCATCTGTCTCACCAGATTTTCAGTCCTAGGGCTGTGTGGGGCTCCTAGAACAGACCCCTGAGAGGCTGCATATGGATTCATGCTCCAGGGTAAATCCCTGGAGCTGGTGACCAGTCAACACATCTTTCTCCCACATAGACAAACTGGGGAAATGGTCTGAGGTCTGAACAAACTAGAGAAATGGTCTGAGGTAAATAGGATGAAGTTTAATAAGGACAAATGAAAAGTGCTCCACTTAGGAAGGAACAATCAGCTTCACACATACAGAATGGGAAGCACCTGTCTAGGAAGGAGTACTGCAGAAAGGAATCTAGGGGTCATAGTGAACCACAAGCTGAATATGAGCCTACAGTTTGATGCCGTTGCAAAAAAATCAGACATGATTCTGGGCTGCATCAACAGGAGTGTTGTGAACAACACACAAGAAGTCAATCTGCTGCTCTACTCTGCACTGATTAGGCTCAGTTGGAGTATTGTGTCCAGTGTGGGCACCACATTTCAAGAAAGATGTGGAGAAACTGGAGAAGGTCCAGAGAAAAAGCAATAAAAATGATTAAAGGTTTAGAGAACATGACCTATGAAGGAAAACTGAAAGAGTTGAGCTTGTTGAGTTTGGAAAGGAGAAGACCGAGAAGGGGACATGATAGTAATTTTCAAGTATCTAAAAGGGTATCACAAGGAGGAGGGAGAAAAATTGTTCTCCTTGGTCTCTGAGGATAGTACAAGAAGCAACGGGCTCAAACAAAGGGAGGTTTAGGCTGGACATTAGGGAAAAACTTCCTAACTGTCCAGTGGTTAAACACTTGAATAAATTGCCTAGGGAGGTTGTAGAAGCTCCATCTCTGGAGATATTTAAGAGCAGGTTAGATAGACATCTATCAGGGATGGTCTGGACAGTACTGGGTCCTGCCATGAGGGCAGGGGACTGAGCTCGATGACCACTCGAAGTCCCTTCCAGTTCTTTGATTCTTTAGACAATAGGTGTCACAGTAGCAGTGAGCACACTTGCAGTCCATTGGTGTTCAGTGTGTGGCCCACGTGACAATTTGTTTACCATTCCCCAAGCACAGGATTAACAGTATTACTGAAGTGACACACGTGTAAAACAAGCGCACGTTTGTGCGGATTGCACATAACAGTGTCTGTGAGAGCTGTGTACTCTCTCTGCATCTAATCAAAAGCACTGCTATGGTTCAGTTGGCACACCTGGCAATTTGTAGGTGCAGGAGGCCCTCGTTTTGCAATGGCCCGAGTTAAGACCCCCTGCACTTACAGCCTTTTCCCTAAGTGCAGAAGGGGCTTAAAATACCCCGACTTACGTCCTCAGCCCCGGATTTATGACAGCGTATGATGCCGGTTGTAAATGCGGTCTCGAGTTACAACGTCCTCGACTTGCGACGCAATCTCCGGATCCGATCAAGTCGCAAGTTGGGGGCAGCCTTACACAAGTGCAGTTAGCAAAACTGTCCTATATTGGGAGACCACTTTGGTTAAAACAGTCCTGAGGCCCACTCAGATGGAGGGCCAGTCATACAGCCTACTCACTAGCCTAATAGCCTGCAAGGGGGAGGAGGAGCTACCTGTTGTCTCCAGTTGAGTGCCACCTACTCTAGAGCTTGAGCTCTCCCCACTTCGCAGTAGCCTAGTCAACTACACCTACCTGTTGACGATGGCATTTACTGAGTGTAGCTATTTGCTCTGTTAAAGGTGTGGTTGCATGACAGTTAAGTATTCATGAATGTTTTAATGATGCTGGAAGGAGCGGGATTTGCATAATCCCTTTCTCCAAGGAGTTAGTCAGACAATGGGCAGAAACAAGAGTGATGCAGTTAATTTCAGATTGAGAATCATAGTTATTTTCAGCTGATCCACTTTCAAATAAAAAAGACTCTGTATGTCATTCAACAAAGATCACAGTACAGCCACACTCTTAGCTATATTTATAGAGGAGGGAAATTGTGCTTGCTAAACCTTTATATATCTGAGTCTGTGATGAATCACCACGGATGAATTTGGTCTTGGGCGATTATCAGAAAGTGATGACATAGTAGTACAATATTTTCTATATTGCATTTGGTGGTATGACTTTTGTGTAATGTTTTTGTGAGTGTGTGTGTGTGTGTATAAATACATAATTAATACAACATGTGCATTTAAAGAGTTATACGTATATTTATACTTTAGGGGCCTGACCCTAAAGATATTACAGAAATACAATCATTCAGTAATTTTATTTATATATCATGTGATTTATTGGATCTAATTATCAGTTCTCAGTACGCACAATTCCCACTGAAATTGTGGGCTCTTAGCATTTGTAAATCTATCTGGAATTATAGTACTGTATTAGTTTGAAATAAATGATCTCTGTGTATTCCATTTCACTAATCCTAAACAAGAAATCTTTTCTGAGAGGCCAGTGGCATTAAGATGTCTACTCACTATTAGGGATATAAAGAGTTAACTGGTTAACCAGTTACCCCGTAAGTATCAGCTTTACCAGCATGCTTACTAGGGAACCATTAACCAGCAGCCCAACTGGCCTGAAGTAGCACCCCATCTGTGGCATGACGGCCTGAGCCCAGCCTGTTTGGCAATCTGTAGGGGTTCACCCCGTGCGGAGAGGCTTACGTCTGCCCCCCTCAGTTGTCACTGTCGTTAGTGACCTAATGCGACTAGCTTCGCTCGGTTCCGTTCGGATCGGCTCAGCGGTTGGGGGAAGGGGGTCCGGGCCCGCCCTCGCTCCGGACCCCGACCCAGGGCCCTAAGGTCAGGGAAAGATTCCCCACCTAGCGAGGGGGGTCGAGAACCCTAAACTCCCCCGCTCTCAGGGTCCGCGTCCCTGCCCTGGGCCACTTCTTCCCCCAGGTCCAATAGGCTCACCTGGGCTTCTCCTCCGATCCTGCCCAGGGCCTCCAATACTGGCGTCCGCTCACCGGTTCTTGGGGGGGGGGTGCGTCTCCTCGGCGTCCCCCCTAATGGCTGGCGCGCTGCGACCTTTTAAACTGCCCGCCCGTCGCAGGCAGATGACGTCACCCCCCTCGTCGGCCTCCGGCCCCTCCCCGGGCCGGCCTCCCCGTGACGTCAACGCCACGTCTGCTCGCCCCTGCCCCCTCTCAGCGCTGCCTGCTAGCCCCGGCACGTCACCCGGCCGGTGCGCCGGCCCCCCCGCTCGGGGACAACGGGCGGCTATCTGCGCCACTCCGGGGGGTGAGCCCTCCCCCCGCGATCGCGGCGTCCCGGCGGTTTCCGGGAGGGGCGGGGCTACCCCGCCACACAATCCCTCTGCCCATGGGATCCCGATTAACCAGTTTAACAATGTTTAATTAGTTAACTTTTTAAACAGGAATTTGCATCCCTGCTCATTATTGATTTCTTAGCTGGAAATTAGTCAGGAATAGCAGACTGAGTGAAATATTTAGCACATTGCAAATTAAAATAACCTCATTTTCCTTTATAATAATACAAATCTCAAATTTGCAATACTTCAACATTATCTTTGAGATCCTGATTTTACAGTAATTTTTTTTTCTGTGTTCAGATTAAATCACCTGAGCATCATAACAAACTTTCAAAACATGTTTCTCCTGCAAATACAATACATCTTTATTTAGAACTAGTAATGGTTATTAAGTATAATTAGTCACAATCTGTGAATAAACATATCTGGTATATGTCACATTCATCAAAGATTAAATTCTGTTTAGTATGCAGTCCTGCTGCTGTTAACATGTGTTTTAAGTGCAGATTGATAGCTGTACCAAATCTAGGGTCAGTGAACTCTCACATAGTTTGTGAATTTATTTAATCAATAAGTAAGCTGCCAATTCCTTCATCAGTTACAATAATTTATAGCAGTACATATGGTGTGGCTTTCTTCTATGTGAAGCTCTGGTTTGCCATTTTATTAGGCATTTTACGTGAGAACCTATTTCTGCTTCCTGTTTAGGATCCCAGAAGCAAACACAAGTTTAAGATCCACACATATGGAAGCCCAACATTCTGCGACCATTGTGGATCATTGCTATATGGACTTCTACATCAAGGGATGAAATGTGACAGTAAGTAAGTTTTTCTAATGTTATTAAAATGGCCTTTTATATAATCAGTGAAACCATTAGGCACCAACCTTCCTCTTTCCTTGGTCTGGAAAAATTTTGTTTCAATTACAGTTAATTACAGTACCATATATTTTATAATGAATATTTCATTATTGAAGGCTCTTAGTACAACAATAAAAATCAGCCAACTCTTTTCCAGTGGGAAAAATTCTCTAAAAGTATGCTAATGCAAACCATTTTGGTTACTGGGGAGAGGGAAAAAGAAATCTATCAAATCTGATGCATCTGCAGTGTATTTGACATCACAGCCCTGAAGATCATTCTACTTGGGGTGGGAGAGATGAATCCATTGTGGAGATATTCGTGCAGCCTCATTTCTAGCAAAGGGTCCATATTTCATAGTCACCCCTACAACACCCATAATGGAATTTGTATGCCAAGAGCCAAAGTCATCATGGTGTGTAAAGGGGTGCCAAAAATAGAAAATGGTTTAAAAAGCATAGATATTAATTGTACTGTCAGAATGCTGCCATGCTTTGGTCTGGCCATTCTTTGCTATTGCCCCACTTCCCCAGACTCCTCAAATGCACTTCCTATAACCATTGCCTTGATGTCCTCTTCTCCAGCATCATCCCCCATCCCTTCCAAAATGGCTGCCTCCTGGTCCACTCAGTGTCGAAGTCAATAGTGACCACGTCATGGCCACATATTGCACCCTCTCGCCTGTCCCAATATTCCGTGATCTCTTGTGTGCTATTGACATGATCTGTTATCTCCTCGGAATCTTGTCTTCCCCTGAGATTCTTGTCTTCTCATTTCTTTTCATAGCTCCTGTACTGTTCCCAGAATATTTATTGTGGTGGTGAGGGAGGGGAGTGGAATCTCTCTAGCCCTCCAGTCCTGTAGCTTGTGTCTCTAACATTTCTTGCTTGATTTATTATCACTGATTTAACATGATTAATATTTGAATTCTGTATCTTCCATTCCAAACCTTCCACTCCCCCTTTTCTTTGTCATTGAGCAGATCATCACCCTTAACCTGTCACCAAGCCAGGTAACGTTCATATAATTTTTAGCTGCCTTCTCTCTAGATCACATATCCAGATCACATTTCCAAATCCTGGCATCTCTTCCTCCATTACATCTGCATGATCAACCTTTTCTCTCATTTTGTGTCTCTTCCCTCCATGCTAGTATAGAAATTGGCAAAAAATATTTACAGTTCTGTATTTACTTAATAAGCAAGTTGCCAATTTCTGTATTGGTTACAGTAATTTATAGCAAATATTCTAATATTTTGGATCGAGTCTTTATTCCACGGACTCTTTGTTTTGTCTGTTTTACATCCCATTAATAAGATATGTTTAGGTGACTGGAGATGAGATTGGTATTTTGTTGTTTTTAATTGTATTTATAAAGAGAGACATTACATTTTGGTCAGTTAAAGTATTACAGTTAATCAAATGTTATACAATAAATTAGACATTCATGCTTACTTTATGCATTTAGCATAAATATATGGATTTTTCACACAAGCCGTCATTTTCTGAACCCTTTTTTTCCTGATATACAGCTTGCGACATGAATGTTCACAAACAATGTGTAATAAACGTCCCAAGTCTGTGTGGAATGGATCACACAGAAAAAAGAGGAAGGATTTTTCTGAAAGCTGAAGTCACTGGTGACAAACTGCAAGTCACAGGTAAAAAAAAAATGTTTTGGAAATTGGTAAAAAGAAGAATTTAATTTGCATTTTCCTGGGTTTTGTAATAACCAACAAGTTACATGTGCAGGAATTATTTGATGCCTCTTTATTTGGAGTAAATGAAATCTAGGTCCATTAAAGAGAATAACAAAACACCCCATTAATATCAGTAAGTCAAGAATATCATTCATTATGTACTTTAGTCTAAGAAATATAGTTATTATTTAAAAACATATTTGTTTGAGAGACATAGACAAGTTTCAAAGAAATAATAGTGGCTCTAAATTAAGTCAGGGACATTAACGTTAAAAATACTGTGAAATCGATTTTTTAGAAATCCAAAAGTTACTGAAGACAAAGCAAAAAACTGTTAAGATTTCTTCACTATCTAAAAAATTATTTCCTACAGTTCATGCAAAGTCAATTTGGATCTGGTTTCTAATACTCTTCCAAGCAAAACATAATTGTTTTAAAAAATGACATTCTGGGGGGAAAAGGCAGTGTGTTGTGTTGAAAATATTTTCTTAGACATGTAAAGTGCTATGTTTGCTTTTTTTCCCCAGCCCCAGATTGTTGGGAATATACTCAATTTATGCACCATGGAGGGGTTTAAAAAATGGTGTTTTGCAAGTTTGGGCTAAAGTGTGCTGTCAAGTAGGCATATATTCCTTTTGTTAAGTTCTGTGGAGATTCCTCATACATATAAGAGAATTGAATTTGGTTTTTAGTTGCTGAGACATTAACAAACAACATACACATCCTTTGCTCTGTAGATAAATTGTCTAATTTTTATAATTTAACTAGGCGTGACTAACCGTGTACATTAATCCTGAAGTGTTCACACCATGGTGACAAATGTTACAATTTGTTCCTATTTGAAGTAAATTCATTGGGTTCTCATGTCCGGAATACTATGTGCAGTTCTGATTAAAATGTATGTGCAGTAAGGGGCTGGTATGCCTGAGCCCTTTTCTCCTGTACCTCATAGCTAATAAAGATCATGATAATGAACCAATATGTAAAATAAATCTAAAACCAAATAAGTTGTTGTGCCCTCATTTTCCAGACAGTTCCATACATTAATAAAAACAGATGTCAGGACATTTAATTAAATTTACTGCGTTCATTGAAAACTATAGAATTTATTAAATGTGACATTATTTGGGAAGTACCTGCAGTGGTAAGCAGTAATAGAATCTTAGCCCCATTTTAAGTCAATAGGTATTTTTCCATTGACTTCAACAGGATCAGGATCTCTCCAGTGAAAGGATCTGTAAAGCAAGCATATAAGAAACATTTACAGTTAAAGCAGGCAATGGAAAAATTGGCCTTCAGAATATGAACTTTGTGACCCTTTGGGCTTTAAGAAGGTAGTGCTGGACCTTTCCTTATTGCTCTTTTGTGGTGATGTGATGGGGAATTAATTTCAGTTCTGAGGCCACCACAGTGCTGGAGGACTATAAGGATGTCTCCATTTTTCTCTGTTTCCTGGCTATAGCGAAGTATTAGTTATTGCTCTCCTCATATGTGGGTATTGAACATAGTCGTTGTCTCACCTTTGTCCTCATTGAGTGCCAAACTGTGCAGTCTATCAAAAATACTGTAAATGATAAAGGATATTGCCTTCAGTTTTCACTTTTCGTTATATTTCAGAATAAGAACACATTCTAGGATTTCTTGTCAGGCTGTTTATCATAACAATTTCTGAATTTTCAAGACTTTTACAGGACAATCAAGATTTTTCCCGTACATACATACATACCTACATCTCTTCTTCATTTTGGTACCGGACCACCTAAGATGATATTCTTTCAAATCTTTTAACAGACGCTAGACAGGAAAATAAGAAAAAGATAATGTAGAACTATAAAAGGTCAGAATAGAACCCATGTGATGACTAATTGTAGCTAACTTTTTCCACTGGATTCCCCACTGATGTAGGAGGAGTAAACTTGTCCAAGGTGCTGTTATTTAGTCAGTGTTACTTTTGCTAGTCAAGGCATTTCGTAAATGGTAATGCAGGATATCTAATTTTAACTGTACCATCTAGAAGAATTGATTTGAAAATTGTAACACTGAAGAATTTGAAAATCTGTATTAATTTAGGCCATTGATCAGAAGGATATTTAATCCTGTACCTAACTTTAAAGCCTTATTATAAAAATAAGTCAACATAGCACTTAAAATGCATGCTTCAATTTCATTGTCTCCAGTGGAACTTAAGCCCATATTTAATTGCTTTTCTGAATAGGGATGATTTTAAACTAAAGTTATTTTGAGGACTTCTTAAATACTGAACAAGGAGCAGTGATAACAAGTAGTTTTATTTCATAACACAGGTTGAGCTTCTCTAGTCCGGTGCTCTCTGGTCTGGCAACATCCATGGTCCAACATTATTTTGATTAACTGGATGTCCACTTACCTTGGATGTGGTCAAATTTCCGGCAGTCCCATAATGTGTTTTCATAGCCACCAGTCCCGGCTCTAAGTGTTCTGTGCTGTTATTTAGTTCTTATTTAGCCATAAATGTCTGCTAGGCACCCAGTAAGCAGTAGAAGTGTTGGTAATGCTGCTAGACAATATTGACCTCCCATGATTCAGCAGATTCTCTGGTTCCGCACCCATCAGGTCCTAGAGAGATTCAACGTGTAATTTGTTTAAGAATCCCATCTAGAAGCTGAAATCTGTGCTAGATTAATTACTTTTAACCTCTCATAGTACTTTGACTAGAAAGTAAGATGCCTAAATTTAAAGACATTTCAAAAGGTCAGTTTCAAAATCCTGCCAACTCATCAATTAACCATGATCTAGAGACATTGTTAATATTTTCATCTTTTTATGCATTGTGAATTTGATTCTGCTGCATTTAAAATCAATAAACTGAACTCCCATTGTTTCCAGTACAACAGGATCAGATTCTTTGTTAGCTTTTTACATGATAAATGTCTCTTCAAAGTTTCAAGTAGGGGTAAAATGATTGTGGCTTCTGCAGATGCTGCTGGTTGATTGCACATGCATCATCATGTTGAAGAAACATAGAAGATTCAGTCACTTGTTCCCTGAGCATTCAATATACAATTTTTGTAGTTTTCAAGCATCTCAGCTTTAAGAAAAGTTTCTAAGCTTAAAAAATATAGCAATTGTTGTAGGGCAGGAGGCATTACTGTATTGAGAGCTAATTATTACAGAACTTCAGTGAGCTTCCAAGTTCACATGTGCACAAGAGTATTTGTTTGCAGTATTGTGGTCATGTAGGTCCCAGGCTAGTAGAAAAGATAAGATGTCTGTAACTGGACCAAATTCTGTTGGTGAAAGAGGCAAGAAGAGCTCCTCTGTATGGCTTGAAACTTGTCTCTTTAATCAATAGAAGCTGGGCCAATAAAATATATTGTCACCGAGTTTATCAGAAATTGGAAAGATTTGTCTGTTACTTCAGCATATAAACATTTCAGTGAAGAGGAACAGTTTATCTACACAGTCGTATAAAGGTATCTGAAAAAAATATTCACTATGCATAATAAGTATGTAAACATATAACCATGTAAACAGTTAACTGATAAGTCTGGACTTATCAGTTAATGTTCATGATTACACTCAGGCTACTGCTCTGCTCCTACGGAGTTGGTTGCCACCCCTGCACTGCTGCCTCTGATATAGAAGCAGCAGTGCAGGGGTAGCAGCCAGCTCCCTAGGAGCAGGGCTGCAGGCGGGAGCTGGTATGGGCTGGGAGCCAGCTTATAAACTAGCTCTTGGCAAGCTAGCTGCTTCCCCGCACTGCTGCCGCTGATACAGATGCAGCAGAATGGGGCAGCAGCTGGCCCCCTGGGAGCAGGACTGACAGGTGGAAGCCGGGATGTGCCGGGAGCTGGTTTCCGGTGCACACCAACTCCAGGGGACCTGGCTGCCACTGCAGTGCATACAACCACTGAGTTTTTCAGTGATATCACAGTTACATTATTACCTGCTTTTTATAATGAATCTAAATCCAAATAAGTGGTTGTGCCCTCATTTTCCAGATAGTTCCATACATCAATAAAAACAGACATCAGGACACGTTTAATTTTAACTTTCCTTTGCCAGTGATGAAGTGGTCAGGAACAGACTAGTGCATAACAGCAGAATGCAATTTGGTAAGAGTTAAGAAGGTGTTGGACAGAAATCTGTATTGCCCACTCTCCTGTCCATATATTGTCTCTCTCTTTTTAATAGCTAGCTAAAAATATTTTGAATGGACAGAAAGACTTTATTATGGAGCTTCATTAGGGAAGCAAAACAGATTATTGATTTGAAGCACAAAATTATCTAGCAGCACAGGAGAAATTCAGGAAATAATATTCTGTTTAATTCCAAGCTAGATGGGTTGTAGCTTGTACGTTTGAAAGAAAGCTTTAGTATGTTTCTTAAAATTAATTGTAAATATTTTAAGTACAAAATGTTTGTTCAAACAGCATCCCAGTGTAACAGTGTGTATTGCGGAGAATTTCTTCTTTAGCACTTTCTCATTCTTTATTCTAATTGAGTTAGTTTGACCAGCAGCAGATGTGCTTGCAGTATTTGCAGCAAAGAATTTGCTGCTTCCGCACTTGTGATTCTTTACCTAGTTATTAACTTCAGCTAGCTGCTTGGATTCACTAATGCCATGTAAAACAATTTTTAAAGGACATTAGCCTCAAATTCTTTTATGTTAAATACAGTGGTCTTCAATAGAAGATTGTCTAGAATGCAGGAATATGTTGCATCTGAATGTCCTCTGTCTCATGTAGGTTCTTGATAATGTGATTGAAATTAGAATTCAGACAAAATGTTTTGCAATTTGCATCCAGTATGCACTGGGCATAAAAAACAATTATTTGTTAAGCAGCAGCATTGTGATACAATGTCTCAAAAACTTGAATCAGAGGGGTAGCTGTATTAGTCTGGATCTGCATAAACAACGAGAAATCCTGTGGCATCTTATAGACTAACAGATTAATTGGAGCATAAGCTTTCGTGGGCAAAGACCCACTTTGTCAGATGCATGTAGTGGAAATTCCAGAGGCAGATATAAATATACAGGCATGTGAAAAGAGTACCAATCAAGAGTAAGGCTAGAGATAACAAGGTCAATTCAGACAGGGAAAATGAGTCCTACTTCTAGTAGCTGCTGTGGAGGTTTGAACACCAAGAGAGGAGAAACTGCTTTTGTAGTTGGCTAGCCACTCAGTCTTTGTTTAATCCTAAACTGATAGCATCGAATTTATAGATGAATTGTAGCTCTACAGCTTCTCTTTGAAGTCTATTTTTGAAGTTTTTTTTGTTGCAGGAAGGCTACTTTTAAATCTGCTACTGTGTGTCCAGGGAGATGGACGTATTCTACAGGTTTTTGTATATTACCATTCCTGATACCTGATTTGTATTTATTCTTTTACGTAGGGACTTCCAGTTTGGCTGATGTATATGGCAGAGGGGCATTTCTGGCACATGATAGCATATATTACATTGGTAGATGTGCAGGTGAATGAGCCAGGGATGGTGTGGCTGATGTGGTTAGGTTCCGTGATGGTGTCGCTGGTGTAGGTATGTGGGCAGAGTTGGCATCGAGGTTTGTTGCTGGAATTTGTTCCTGAGTTAGAGTTACTGTCGTGTGGCGTATAGTTGCTGACTCTACAGTATATATAAACTATAGTTGCTGACTCTACACTATATATAAAAACTTGACTGCACCTAGAAGTTTCTGTCATAGTTTTATAAGCCTAGATATTTTGGATAGCTCACTTAAGTATCATCTAGGTTTCTGGCTGCTCAGCAGAGCTAAAAAAGCTAAAAGAGAGGTTCAGCATATGGGAGGAGTATCTAGACTGGGTCAGGAGGTTGGGTATAGGAGGGACTCATAGGGGCTCCAGATGAGTATACAAACCCAGGGTGAGACTGGGAACAAGGGGTTTGGGATGTAGGAGGGGGCTCCAGGCTGGGGCTTAGTGGTTCAGAGAGTGGGAGAGAGTGCAGGGTTTGGGCTCAAAGAGGGAGTTTAGATGCGTGAAGCTACTTGCGTCAGGAGGTTTGTGGTGCCAGATCCAGGTGGCACTCACCTTGGAAATGGTGACATGTCCCTGCTGCTTGTAGATAGAGGTGCAGCTTGGTGGCTCTGCACACTGCTCTCCACCCATGTAGCATCCAGTGGCTGAGGTTCTTGGTGTCCCATGCCAGTTGGACTATAAACTGGATATTCAGAAATTAGGATGTTAGATAATGTGTAATTTAATACTCGTGTAACCGCTTGAAATCTTATTGGTTACACAGCTATTAGATAGTCCCTAGGGAACCCCCAGCCATCCTGCGCTGCTGCTTCTGTATCAGAGGCAGCAATGCAGGATGGCAGGCAGGAGCTGATCCATGAGGGGAGCCAGTTTAAAAAACAGCTCCCCAAGCAGACCAGTTGCCTGTAGCCCCACAGAGCAGGGCTACAGTAACTATTTGTTACAGAGCAGAATAACACTGCTTTTACTGTATTTACATTTTAAGATATAAGTAATAACGAAACATGGCTTTTTTAATATTCGTTCATACTGGAGCTCATATACACTGCTTTCTGATAACACACAAATGTAAAGTGTTAACTTTTAAACATAGAGAGATCATAAAATATATTTACCAGACTTGGACATAATGAAGTGGCGTAATACAATTGTGAAAATGAATTTTCACAATTCACAGATTTTTATTTGAAAAACCATTTTCCAAAATGTGAGTACAGGAAAGTTGTAAAAGTATTTTTTTTATTCTGGGTTGTTAAAGTTTTCAGTATTTGTTTATTGTAGAACATGGACAAAAATATGTTTCAAGTGAAGTTTTTTCTTAATCACCATTTTAGTGAGTGCATTTGTCAAATACTGTGACAACCCTGTTTATAGGAAAGCATTTCCAGCCTACAATTAATAGTTCTCTGGATGCCAACGCAAATGCTTGTTATGGTTTCTCAATGTATATAATAATTGTTATACCATTTGTGCTATTATGATTAAAGGCTTGTCAGCATTTCCGTTGTCATGGGTCCAGAATATGACTTGAAATAAAAATGTCAGTTGGATCCTTGAAAGCAAATTTTTTTTTTTAAAGCTATCTAATTCAGGACATATGGGATTTTGGATTCTTTTTGTGTCTTTCACCCCAAAAAACCTTCTTCTGGAGCTTGCTATATATATTTTTGCTGTATTGACATTTTGTATTTTTAATACCTCTTCTGCCAGAAATGTGTTGCCTCTAAAATGAGTTCAAACCTTGTCCTATAAAAGCTTTTGAAGAAAGCTCTTTCACAAGAGTTGGCAAGAGGGGTCCCACAGCTGCGAGCCTCAACGAATTTGATGAATATATCATCAGGACACTTGAGGCGTAGAAGTACAATAAAGGGATGCTTGGCACCTGCTGTATAGGACTTGGCTGGAATTTTTGTTTACTTATTTATTTTGATACACACTGTATAGACATTGAACTCCCGGGGCTGGCATTTCCAGATGCTCCTCCTGTCGTGCATCCTGTTATGGTTGTTAAGTAACTTAGACTTTTGCTGAGTTTGTATCCTTCCAGTGATCTGTTTCGGTTGTCTATAAAACATTTGTTATTTTAAACACACAAATGGCACCTCTGATGGTTGGCACACTGTACACACCGTACTTAAAATTCTCAGCAACCCTTGCTGTCTTAGGCCATGTCTCCACTTGCCATGCTGGAGATTGATCTGCTGGCATTCGATTTAGCAGGTCTACTAGAGACCCGTTAAATTGAACGCTGAGAGCACTCGGGTCAGTGCCTGTACTCCTCTGTTCGCAATCAGTCAGGGAAGCCAACAGGAGTGTTGGCTCCCAATAACCTCCCACTGTGAAGATGGTGCCAAGCTCAGCTTAAGGTATGTGAATGTATTTTAAGCCTATCTTCCAGGTCTAGAGTAGACCTGGCCTTAGTAAGCAAAACAGTTTGAGCCTGCAGTATTCATAGCCATTGTGGGACAGTGGTGGCCGGTGATATTTCTTAGTGAGGTCTCCTTGGGAGGTTGAAATTTGGGAGTCAAGTTTTGTTGAGTAAATAGCTTTGAGTACTTTATTTAGGCAATAAGGATGTTCAGGTGGCTTTTGTTCGAAAAGGGGGCTGTTTCACATATGTACTTGCTAATGTTGTAACTTTCACAACTGAATATTATTGGGCCGGGGGGGGAGAGAGGGACTTGAACCAGATGGTAATGCCTCGTGGCTTAAGCAGTGCATTTTAAAAAAATTTGAGCAACCTGGAGAATATTGACTGGATTGATGCAGATATATTTCCATGTACAGACACTTCCCGAGTTATAAGCATCTGACTGAATATCTGGACATACAAGCAAAAAGGTCACCTTTTGCTGCTGGCTGGAGGAGCAAGGGTAGTTGCTGAGCCCATGACTAGAGAGAAGTGGCTTTGAAGGGGAAACCGTCATTTCTGTCTAGCCACAGCTCCCGCTTGCTTCTCTGGAGTCCTCTGTCTTTCGCTTACACCACCCACCACCTCTTGGGTGTGATGACCAGGGAATGGGACTGGCTGCAAGATCTGACACAGAGCCTGCGAGGCGGGGGGTGGTTGGTGGTTGGGGCTAGCTTCAGAAGCCCCAGAGAATGCCCAGAAGTCCCTTTCAGAATCTCTACCTACCTCCTCATCCTCTTCTAATTAAACCTTAAGCACCAGCATTCATGGTTAAGTTAAAAAACAAACAAACCCAACCACCCCCCATTCTACTGTTTTTCATTGCAAATGTACAGTATTTTCAGCTACATTGTGGGTTAAATACACTTTTGGGGGGCTAATTTGGGAACCTAGCTACTACCATTTATAACATTGCTTCTATGGGTGTAATTTACCAGTCCAGTTGGGGCAATGCTGAGAGTGTCAAATCAGGGTGAATTGCTTAAAACCAGGGCTACTAACCACCCAAGACTGGAGTCCTTCCCTATGAGGCACCAATCCAGTCACACAGCACTTCAGCATCCATCCTAGCCAGCAAAAAGCCTCACAGGCAAAACCCCTTAGGCACCCCAGGTTTCCCTGTGCCACAACCAGACCCACAAATTACACAGGTGAGAGGTTGTAATACCAATCTCACCAACTCCGAACAGGTTCTTGCAGTCCCAAAAGACCAGCCATAGTCCCAAGTCAATTTATACCTCGGATCTTACCCAAAAGAGCACGCTGTGCCAGTCCTTTAGAATCTAAAATCTAAATGTTTATTAATAAAAGAAAGAAAAGGTTGAGAGTGAGATTGTTAAAGAGAATACATTATACACATCAGTCACCAAGTTCTTGATGCAGGCTCTTAGCAGAGATGTGACAAATGGCCAACTTAAAAGTCACTGGTGTACATCCTATGTCAGGATGGGTCAACAAATCCTTCTGGATCCTCTGTCCATACCAGAGGTGCTTCTGAAACAGAGGGCAGGAGTGAAGACAAGATGGAAGCAGCCTCATGATACTTTTATAATCTTCCCAGGTGGGGAGAAAACCTATTGCTCTCCTGGTACCTCCCAAATTGGAGCTGATCACATGATCAAGTGACGTGTCTCTGTCTCTCATGCAAGTGGCCATGATGTACTTGATGGTCTGCAGATTCCCAGATGCATTCGTCGGGTGTTTATTGGCAACCTTGAGGGCCTTTGTCTATGCAGCATCATCGCTAACTAGCGTAACTATTCTTCGGATAACCACTCCTCACAATAGGTGGTCGAAGCCTATTGATTTCTCCCAGACAGAGAACATTTAAGTACAAGTAGAGACCGTATTCATAACTTCACATATAAAAATCATACAAGTAGATGAGTAGTATACATAGAATCAGCACAGCATGCACTTTCATTTGATACCTCACAGGGCCCACTTTGCACAGAATTTGGGGCAAGCACACAACAGGGGGTGCAACAGAGACCTGTCTGCTCACATTAATATCCAATAATGTGACAATTGGAAAATGCATTCCATGTCCCAAACAACCAACTTGCAAATGAACATTTGGAACGCAACCCACTTGTCAGTTGGGGACTTCCTGTAATTTATTTAGTTGGGACTTCCAGATAAGACCTTTAAAGCAGAACTCCTGGTTAGTGTGCATGAAGATTACAGACCTTGTGGTACTTATGAAAAATTGTGCAGGAATCCTCTCTTTGTTTTAGCCAAAATTTCCCCTCCCATACACTGCTTAGCAGAGTGCTGTGCATCAGGTAGTGCCAAGTATCCAAGTTCTTACCCTAGCAGGCTGCAGTATACTGAAGCTTCTTAGAGAAGCTTTATGAAGTATTTTGTGGAGGCAGATTGCTATCTGAATGGAAGATGACTGTTCTTCTTTATAGGTTTAAAACTGAGTAAGTGCCAAAAAATCTGGAGATAAAGTGGTCTTGGACAGGTTTAAGTTATGTTGCCCTTTCTGATACAGAGTGTAGTTTTTGGATGTGAAACCAAGATGCTTGAACTTTGATTTAATATTTGGTTACCATGAACAGAATGTAAACACAAATATGTGTTTCTTAAGCAGCAGCCCAGCCTTACATGGTCTTCACACACAGCTCAACTCAGACTAACTGGGGATGACCAGATGTTTCAAAAATCCAGGACATCTTTGTAAAAATTACTATATGGGTAGGTGATTAGGATTATTTCCACAATTTAGGAAGCTTTCTGGTCTGTCCGGAGTTGAGATCAGGAATGAAGGAAGGATTCAGAAGGTATGACCATCCAAAAGTTTGTTTGGAGGATTATATTAAGCTTGAAATCTGCCTTTTTTGTACTCTCTTCTTTTTCTGGACATTTGCTGCCATCTTTTTACATACACTGCATATTGATACAGGCTTTCAATTATTTGGTTTATGACTAGTATCTAGAGAGCCCTTGCTTTACTTAACAGTAACACACAAGTCATGTACAAAAAAATAGAAGGGAAAGTTATGACCAGGTATTGGAGCTCTTCTGAATGTTATTTGATATGTAGCTTTGTTATGCTTTGGGTATAGATAAAAGGACAGTTTCAAAATCAGTTCTATTGTGTGATCCAAATTTGAGCCATTTGTCTCTTGACTTTCTATTATGTAGCTGTGCTTTCATCATAGCCCACTCTAAGGATTGGGATCTATTAGAAAAGCACAAAGCTTGACCAGTATAATAGGAATAACAGAGAGATTCATACTCTCCTAATAGAAAATACTGTTATTGTTGACATCAGAGTACCAGTTCTACTTTTCACACTTGTCTGAAGTTCAGTGAAATGTTAAACATGCATTCAGCAGTGATTTATCTCCCACGGAGAAGAATGATTCACCCTGCATCCTGGCTGCTGCAGTTAAAATACAAGTTTCTTCTGATGCTGAATCACTGGCTGTTCTGCAGGAGGTACACAGTTGTCTAAAAATCTGTACTTGTCAGTCTTTGGATAGCTTTTTTTTTTTTTTTTTTTTTTTTTTTAAATGAGACCTTACGGTCCTAAGTGATCAGGCAAAAACTACTTCTCTTTGTCAGATATTGGCTGATGAATGTGTTACTGAAGCCTAATAATCTTTGAGACTAGCTAGATTAATTCACATTGGCTTTATGAGCACATCTGAAACAAACCATGAACATGAAAAGAACACAGTTGTCTTGGAGGGCTGCAAACCCGCAGTGCCCCTCAGAAGAGTGGAAGCAAATTATTGTAAAGGTTGCTTCAGTAATATTGCTTTAATGGGAAGAGAAATCAACAGTGACAGGGCAGCTCATTTTTTCAGCAGCATTTTAATTGCTTCTAATTATAGAGTTATCATTTTAAGGGTAATAGTATTTGCTATGAAATTAGCGCCAGAAATGTTTTCTTGTGCTGAAAAGCTAATGCAGTGCCTTTTGGATTGGATTCACAAGTAAGGGTTTGCATCATGTTTTCCAAACACTGTCTTTCCAAAAAAATTCTGTGTCCATTAGGAATCGACAGAAGAAATCACCTGGGAAAGTTGTGGGAAATGAGCTTACTGCAAAACTGCCTGTGTTTCACAGGTGAAATTTAAATTCTTTGTTCTCTCCTTTTTTATGTATGCACTGAAGGCAGTTTATTTTAAAAGTTAATCCAACAGTAGGAGGAAAAAAGAAGGGCTTGTGGTTAAGGCACAGGATGGATCAGTAGAAAACCTTGCTTCTGTTCCCAGTTTTGCCACTGACTTCTTGTAATACTTTAGACAAGTCACTTAATCTCTCTGTTTCTCACATGTGCAATGAGGTTAATTCTTTCTCTCGTGCATCCCACGGAGGGCTTAGTCCTTGGCACTCTGAAGGTTCTTTGAGTTCTGCAGATTGAGGATGTCATAAAAGAGCTATATATTATTATACATACAGTAGCTGATTAATAACAGTTAATTGGATTGCTTTACATTTTCCTTCACAATTAATTTTCTTTAATTACATCAGAGACCAAACAGAGAAATCAAAAGAGGTCCTGGACTGCACAAAAGAGCAAATTACATGCTAGTGGATGATTCCATAATTTGCTCCATTGGCTTAATGTGTCTGATGGTGTTACACCCATAAGGCTGTGAAACAAGAAGGTTTCCGCTCCTGAGATTCAGCAGGAAGAAAATCCTGACATTAAAGGCTTTGCTCAGGCTTTTTTATTATCGATTTTAAGACTTAGAAAACTAGCAAGTTCTTAAATGGATAATG
This sequence comes from Pelodiscus sinensis, assembly GCF_049634645.1. Classification (NCBI taxonomy): domain Eukaryota; kingdom Metazoa; phylum Chordata; order Testudines; family Trionychidae; genus Pelodiscus; species Pelodiscus sinensis. Next base: position 22,041,387 of record NC_134730.1, on the reverse strand, counting down.
CCTAGAAACTGGCTTCCTATTAAGCAAATGCAGGAGTTAGGTTGAGAGGTCCAAGAGAGACATGGACCATTAGCATTAGTTCCATGGAGGGCGGGGAAAGGCTGGGGAGCAGATAAAAAGAGTTCCCTTTTCTCTTGTTTTTTTTCTTTATCCCTTCCATTGAACACAATTATTGAATCAAAAGATTTTACAGAAAACTACAGGTATCATTGGCCAGTAATCGAAACTGATTGCAGGGTCACGGTGATCCAACAAGAGGATGTGGGTTTGAAATCAGTAGACAGGACAATTCTCCAGTTGCGTTTGGAGCTTTTGCGCGTATTGGGGAAATTGTGTTGTGTGCATGTTGAAAGATTTATGAATTACTGGACTGAACAGCTGTTTGCATTTGCAGCATCTCCTTCAAATGAAATGCTACACTCTTCTGGTCATTTCAAGTTACACATTACAATTAAGTACTGCATTTTCTAAATTCAGTTGACCTAACATTTCATTCAAGAAGGAATTCATTCTGCTTTTCTGTGACAGTTCTAAAATATTAATACCTAATTCTGTTTCAGTTGGCCTGGAATTTGCAATCAATGGTGCGCCAAGCTAAAAAAGTTTTTGAGCGCTTCCACTTTTCAAGGCCCCTTAAAGTAGTAAATCTTGGGTATTGGTGGTTGTTGCTGTTTGCTTAGGCAATATCTTGAATTGTTTTTAATTAGCTCTGTATATCCTTTTCCTTATCAACTTACTCTTAACATTGTGGTTTGTTGGCAGATTGTTGTTTTTAAACATGGGAAAGCAGCTTTTATTATTACCAATCCTGCTGCTTGTTGTATTGACTTCTACTCAGGGCCTATCTGCTCTATATTTGAGAGAGTTTGTGCGTCTGTCTGTGTGTCCGTCCATCTGTAAGTCCATTTATTCAAGAACTACTCCTAATGGTAAGAACTAGGGCCACCACATTTGGTATGCTGCCTTCTCTTATCATAACTTAAAGTAAGGCCAGGGTTTGGTTGTGCCAGGATAATGGGATGTCCAGGGAATGTGATTATCATCAAATGGAAAGGGAGGTATGTGATAGCAGGGACAGTTATACTCATGAATAACCACAAGGGGGCAGCAAGCACGGTAGACAGTTATACCCCAGAATGACCACAGGGGGGCAGCAACTACCCCAGCTCTGGGGAGCAGCTGCTGCTTGGCAGCATGGCCCCTGCCACTCCAGCCTCTCTGGGGAGTAGTTGTGGACTGCCTGACAGGGTGGGGGGAGCATGTGACCTCCCCCCACAGCCAGTGGGTGGGCTGCGCAAGACACCTCCTACCTCAGGCTATCCCTGGGAAGAAACTAGTAGGCAGGGTGCACGGCCCCATCTCCCTTCCCCGTCCCAGCATGACGCCTACGGTCACCCCCACACACTGCCATGTGCCACCCCACGCCTCCCCAAGCCTCAATTCTTGACTCCTGCACTCCCACCTCCTATCTTGGATCCCTACTTACCCCCCACAACCCTGACTCCTGCATCCCCCACATCTCCTGGCCTCTGCACTAAATCCTGCTTGCCTCCCAGTCATGACTCCTACACCCCCCCACCAATGTCTCCAGCCTCCTGCTCTGAGCCTTCCACATCTACAAGCCCCTGTCCTGAATGACGCGAGCACATCAGGTAATTCTTCTAGCACAAACATATTTGATGGAGATGAAAGCACTACTCCTTTCTTGAATTGTTCTGGTTTTTGCTGATCCCATTTTATAGTCTTAAAATCTAATGCTGTGCAGTGAACAAATCTGTAGGTGGCTGAATCAGACATTGGATTTTTTTTTCCCCTTTCTAAAATTATTTTTATACTGAGCTAAGAGAAATCTTTGAGAGAAAATAACCTTGCATGGTGCAACGCAAAGTTTTAAAAAATATATATATCACATTACTGAGATTCTAAACCCTGGCCCAACAATTGCTAGGAGTTGAATTTGACAGCATCTTATAACAGACCTGCTATTTTGACATACTCACTCATTTTGAGCCACAGTGCCACTGACTTGCTGCCATCTTTTGTTCCTGATGTTACATAAACGTCTCATTAAAAAAAACACTATTATAGTCCGCAGTATTGAGTTTTGTAGGAATATGTACCCCAGTTATGGAGAATATAAGAACCAGTTTTGTGTATAATGAGGTTTGTGTTACTTTCAAAAACCAGAAAGGGAGCTTTGAAACGGCCTTTGAAGCAGACAGAAGTAGCTTCACTATCAGTCAGTGGGGTTCTCCTCGCCCCAGTCCCAAGGACACCTGGCTGTTGGAGTCACTGCTTCCTAATTGAAGAGAAGCTGCATTGGTGGCTGCGAATGTTCACATTTTTGTTAGGGAAGCCACAAAGCTTACAGGGTACGTCTAGACTACATGCCTCTGGCGACAGAGGCATGTAGATTAGACTACCCGGCATAGGAAATGAAGCGGCGATTTAAATAATCGCTGCTTCATTTAAATTTAAATGGCTGTCGTGCTGAGCCAATCAGTTGTGTGTTGGCTCAGCGCGGTAGGCTGGATGCTCCACGGTCGACATCAAAGACATTTGTCGACTTCCCAGACTCAGCGCTGAGCCGACAAACAGCTGATTGGCTCAGGTGATTATTTAAATCACCGCTTCATTTTCCTATGCCGGGTAGTCTAATCTACATGCCTCTGGCGGCAGAGGCATGTAGTCTAGACATACCCTCGAGTATAACAAAGCTGAGTAATACTACTCTGCCACATCAGTGGTGCAAGCTGGTGAACTAATTTCTGAGTCTCTTGTCTCTCTGAAGGTTCCCCATTCATCTTATCCATATTTTAAAAAGCCAACCTGTTTAGAAGAGGTTAGCAGTAGGGATGTAACAGTGTTGTCGATTAACTGATAAGCAAAAGCTTATAGGTTAATGCTATTGACTACATGCATTTCCCTCACCCCATCCTTGCCAATGAATTTTTAACAAGCTGGCCAGCGGTCCAGCTCAGTTCTGGTTCGCATCGGGTCCAGAACCTACTCCTGCTACAACTCTGCATTTAAAGTGTACTAGGAGCCAGGCAGGTAGGCAGCCTGGATCAGTTCCGGCTCATATTGGGTCCAGGAGCTCAGACTCACCTTAGACAGGGGCTGCAGCAGCTCTGAGCAACAGACAGCCAGTCCACAAGGGGAGCTGGTTTTTAAACTGGTTCCCCTCCTGGACCAGCTTCCTCCTGGCACCCTGTACTGCTGCTTCTGATACACCGGCTGCCGTCCCTGTGGACTATAGAATATTTGACTAACCAATAAGAATTCATGAGATTACTTGACTGTTCAATTAAACGATATTTAACATCCCTAGTTAGCAGTAAACTCACATTAGAATCTTTCTGCAGCCTCCTCAATAATATCACATTCATATTGTTCTGCACTGAGAGTATTGCTGAAATACCGGACTTGACGCTTTATTCCTGCCTACAAGATACCAGCTGTGGGGAGGGGGGGAAGGTTAATGAATGTATGAGCAATATTTCTACTTGACCAGCTTATAGCTTATAGCTTTCAGTTGTCATCAGAATTGCCAGTAACTGCCATTGAGCAAGGTGATCCTAGAGGACCAGCTGAATGTAAGGGGGATTTGTGCTGTAACAGAATATTATTTCACATTTTCTTTTGCTTCCTGGTGACCTCTTCTACCTTTTCTGGTGATCCCAGAATCCAAAGCCTGCTGTGGTCCTTGTAGAATGGGGCAGCTCTTTTAAGCCGTTTCAGCACGATTCCTACTGAAATAATTAGTAAGTTTGCTTTTACGATAAAATAAGTTTTCCTTAAAGATGCCAACTGCCCAAACTAAACTATATATCATACAGTATCATGAAAATATTTCAAAATATAAACTGAAGAACACAGATAATAATAGTATAAGGATACCATCTTCTGGCAATTTCATATTGCAGAGGAAGTTCTTGCCCTGTTAAGTTACATTGTCCTGTCCTACAACAGGTAATGTATTTAAAGAGGGATAACCAACAATAAATTCTAGTGAGACAGTATATAGAACTCAGTAATTCCAAGTTCTTATAAAAGGGTAGTAGAGACTATGGTAAATTTCTTATTCGTGTGAGAGTAACATTAAAATTAGTTCATTTTCATCTTGTAATATAAGGAAAATTAATCATTCTTCTATACATTCTTGAAGAGAACACTTTTAAAAAGCAGATATTTTTCACATTCTGCACTCATTATGGCATCATCGTTCAGCATCCAATAAATGCGAGAGTAATAAGTGAGCAGTGCTTTCTAGAGGGATATTAAAGGAGGATTCAGCTTAGTCAGGAATAGTAATTTGTTAGAGAAAAGTCTTACTTTACAGGACATTTTAGTGGTGATGGATTACATGGAGATCCGAAACAGAATTTTTCTCTGCCACAGAAGAACCATGGCATAAGCAGTTCATTTTGATGTTGATTATACAATTGAGTTTTGCAAGTAACTCCACTAAGCAAACATTTCAATGTGATAATTATGACAGGTCACACTGGAGCAGTTTTGCAAGTGTGTTGGTTTTTCACATGAATGGAATAAAGTACAGGGCTAAAATGTAAAACAGACTAGTCTTTGTAGGCTATAAGGCTTGTCATATGTATGATAAGCAGTTAGAGAAAAGCAGAATCTTAGCAGAGGTCTGAGAGCCAAGAGAGTCTTGTGCTCTAATTTACTCATTAACTAGCCTATATTTTGGCCTTGATCAGGTTATACCTCAGTTTATCCATCTGTAAATGGGGATAAGTGCCTACCTTTCTCATGGTAGGGTTGTGAGGCTTCTTTAATCTTTGCAAAACAGTTAATAGCTTCTTTCATGGAAGTCACCATAGAGAAGTGGCAAAGATAATTATTAAAATACAAGTTTTAAGTACTATTCTGCTGACTACTTCAGCATAACTCTACTCCAATAACAGGAGAGAGATGGAAAGGCAAGAAAAGTATATACTTCATTTAATATTTTTCTATATTGGTCCAGTAAAAGGAGGATGTTATTACAGGACAGCCACCATATTCCCCAATGAAGTTATCTGCATCTCTTATCAGGATAATTGTTGTTGGTCTCCTTATTTAGCATCTCCAGCACCTTTATTATTATGTTGTAAAATATTGGTTAAATATTCAAGTTTGTAAAGGGTCACAGAAAGGAGAGAAGAAAGTGGAAAGTTTTGCTGCTGTGTTTTCCTCAAAGTGAGTCCCATTCAGAGATAGTGTCCAAAAAGACTCTTAATTCTTTTTCTCAGGGTTATTTTTATTTGGCTTTTTCTGTTTTAAGCCCTCATAAATATCATGCCTCTTATGAAGAAGGCAAATTTCTTTAGCATCCTGACCTCCACGTTAAAGGAACCTGCCATCAAAGAGATAGATCACTGAGATGGTAGGTTTTTATGCTCTGTTCAGTGCAAGTATCATCATCCTGTTCTCTCGTGAAAAGAAATGCTGGATCAGTTGAAAAAAGATGTCAAAGGGTACTAATTATGCAGACAAAAATACAAATAGCCCAGATCTCTTAAAACAAGAAAGAGCAAGATAATGATATTTTTCTTTAGCAGCCTGTGTTTAGTTAGAGAGTTGTGTCTTTTCCTTCCCAATTAATCTTTGAACTCTTCCTTTATTGTTTGTGAAACATTGGGGTTTTTTTGGTGTGTTTTCTCCATTCAATGTTTCCTGAAGAAAGAGTCTTGCATTTACTCTCCTGTCCCCTACCTGTCAGCACTGCCTTCTAGATCAGCGATATTTGCCAAGCCTATTTAGTTATTGCTTTCTCAGGGAAGCACACTCTATCTAAGCCTTGGAGAATGATTCTGCATCAGTGTAACTAATATCTGTAAATTGTGCTTGGCTTCACACGAAACGTCCCTTGGTAGAGTATAAATGCAGAGAATTAGGGTGACAACACTGTGTTAAAAATTACTGAGCAGGTGTGTTCACAGGACTTTTAATGAAAACCCTCCAACAGTGAACATCATGTACAGTGTAAATATAATTTATTCAGCTCTTCACATGTCTCATGTTAGACTCTAGGAATAAAAGCCCTGTAATTGTTTTTGTCAGAGGCCTGAGCTGCACAAGCTCCGAAGCTATCAGCACATTACTAAAATTACATATGCTGAGCTTAAAAAATGATGCTTAGCTGGAGAGATTCATCCCGAAGGCTGCTGCTCCTTCCGTCGCTTTTTCCCATTGCACTCATGTCCTGCTGAGTCTTCAGAATATTAATGACCATACAATGATCTTCCTGCAATGATTTAGTTAAGGGCAGTGTACCAACTTTAATCCCTCCTGGGCATTTCAACACCATTTATAGTAAATTATGGTAACGATGGCTCATTTCTTCAAGGATTGAAAGAGAAACTTCATCTTTTCCTTGTTTCTTGCCTCATGGACAAAGATTTGATAGGAGAAAAGGAGCAGCTGAGAATGGGGGAAAAACTGCCATAAAGCTGGAGTCATCTCTTCCCCAAATTTAAAGTCCTTGCAACCAGAGCTGAAGTGATGGGCTGCAGAAAGCAAGAGGTGTGCCATTCCAGACCCCTCTATTCTTCTTGCAGTCTGTGGAGAAGAGTGAGAACAGCATGCATCTAATCTTCCTAAGTTACCTTAGATACCTCTAAGTGGAGGAGAGAAGAGGATTGGTGCAAAGAAGCTAAATTTAGACTATGGCAGAATAGAAAAAGGAATAAATTCTTAGAGACATAGGACCCCCGCTGAGGACATCCTGTAACTAGTCCTAGAGATGACCAGAAGTTTGACAGTAATGACTAACAAGTTGAGCATAGAGAGAGAGACACAACTGCTGCTGTCAAGCTGCAGCTTACTACACACATGCCAGCAAAAGTGTACTCTGTTGTGCTTTTTTAAAAATTAAGCTTTCTATATTCAGTTTAAGTAAGAATTGATGGGACATGCTTCTGTGAATTGCTCTTAATATGTACCTTGTACCATCTGTGATTAGCATTTTGTTGTGGCACAATATATACGCTCATTCAACATATCCATTATTTTTACACTCAAAAGTCTTGAAGTCATTGTGCACGTATTGCTTCATTTGAATCGACTTTTGCTTAGTACAGAGAATATACGGTAAATATATGCTACCTAAGTTGCTTGCAGGAACAATAATCTTTCCAGACAAGAGGTAGTGTCTCTTTACGGAAAGGACCCGGGGCCCTGATTCTGAGTGGTGTTTGAACCCCTACAGCTTTCTGGGGTTGCCAGATGGTTTCAACAAAAATACCGGACACAGTTGACATTACATCACAATCTACATTACATCTTATTTAGAAAATACCGGACATTTATATTTTCTCAATTTGTTTCCCGAACAGAAAGCTCAAATACTGGATGGTCCGGTTCTAAACTGGACACCTGGCAACCCTACAGCTCTCATTGGATTGCCTAATGATCAGCACCTCTCAAGATTTAGGCTTTTTTGGAAGCATTGCTTCCTGTTATTTTGATCAATTTTCCTATTTGAAACATGGCAAAAATGCCTAAAACTGTTATTTAAAAAAATCCTTTTTCATTTAGATATAGCTTGATCAAATAAAATATTGTTTTAAAAACATTCCAGCTGGAAAGCTAATTTGTATAATGAGATTCAGTTGTTTGTTCTCATGTTGTACCATTCACAGTAAGAGTGCCTCATTTTTTGTGAAAACCTCTGAGGCTCATGCAACCTGAATCTTCTCTTCACTTCCTGTAGAATGTTGTACCTGTCTACGAGGCAAAGGAAAGAATTTACGCATCCAGAATGCATCAAGTTGCAAAAAGTATCTTAGTTTAGGGTGCACAGTGGTTTATTTTATATTATCAGACAATCATGACTGTGATTTACCCAGTGCAGTTAACCTAAAAATATAGTTGAATAAATGGGAGTATATCCTACGATGCACTTTTTGTTGTGCACATCTTTTTCTCTGTTAATAATTTAAAAACCTATATAAAAGAAAATTAAACATAATTGTAAATATGAAGCCCAGGATAAGTTTAATGTGATTGCTTTCCCATTGATTCCATTGTTTGAGAATTATTGTAGTTCCACAGTTCCTCCAAATGGACGCTTTATGTATTACATTCAAAGTATGCAACACAAGCATAATATCTGCTCATTTCTATAATTCTCCTCCTATAACAGTTTTAGTATGTGAACATTAGAAACCTATTTGTTGTGCATGGCACCCTCTAGATCTCCCCATTTCCCATCAGACTTCCCATCATTCCTTATTAACTACAGAGTTTAGTTCAAGGCCTCTGTCTTGATAGTCAAAGCTGTCCATCAGATTGGCTCTTGTTACAAAAGAGATCTTTTCTTTCTCTCTGGAGCCTGGTCCTCCCAGGACAACTGCCTTCTACTAAAACAATAAAACTGTCAGTCAATAGTGGGAGGTTCGTGAACACAGGAGGTAGAGGAAATTTCACAGCTGCTGCCCATGTACCATGATAGTTTCTCTTGCATGAGAGACAACAACCATGGACTCAACACCTGTTGGTGTCTGATGCCACCAGAACACACTACACCTAGAACTAAATGCGAAGCTTATTACTTCAACTTAGTTTTCCCTTGATGATTTCATCACAGACATACATTCACAATGCACACACTTGCTTTCACAGGCAAAAATCTATCAGCTAGTTAGGCTATTCCTTGCATTGGCTGGGAAGGAAGAGAAATATTGTTAATTTTATGCAGGGTTCTCAGCTCCTGAGGTAATGGGGTCTATATGAACAACCATTTTAGTCAGGCTGATAAGATACAAACAGAAAGTTTGGTTGCATGCTCCAGTGGATCTACCCAAAGACTAAGAGGGAAGAGTAGGAGTTGCTTATGTCTAATCTCCGCTCTTTACTTTGATGCTGACTTTGGATATGTCAGTTAGGCCTCAGTTCATGAAAGCATTTAAGAACGTGCTTAAATATGTTGCAGATTCTGGGCCTTCTTGTGATCATTTCCTCATTTATATAAGGATTATAACTGCTTGATTCATAGGGGTATTGTGAGGCTTTATTCAGTGCTCCAAATATTTAAAGCATTGAAAAAGCATTTATTTAATTTATTTCTTATACACTTTAGTGATTGTGCTGGTGTCACGGGTAAATTGCTTTGAAGTTATTTAATACATTTATGCACTTGAGCGTCACCTCTATTAACCTTGTTGGGTGGTGCTGTGGAATACAACTCATTAATGTGAGCTCTCTCCTAAAGAGAAGCAGAGGAGAGGATGGGAAGTTGGGGGGAAGAGAGCTTATTTCGCCGAGACTGAAAAGACACTGCTAATTACAGTTTGGCATGTATATTGGTTTTTCTCATGCCATCAGTCGTTATTGGCTTTGTATAGCACCTTTAGTACTTCAGGATAATGGAGCTATTAAGTCATGTTAGCTAATACTTCTCCATTTCACCGTGCTTTACACTGACATCTGTGCTGTTCTGTCATTGTTTGTTGTTTTCTGTTTGACAGCAAGCTGTGTACACAGTTGTAAATCCACCACAATCACGCCTTTATTTTCAGAGGGAAAACAGGTCTTCTTTAGAAAAGTTGTGCTATAGCTGGTTTGCAAGTCATTTGATTGCTAGATACTGCTAAAAGCTGTTCTCTTCCAGCTCTATAAATATTGAGAGTAACTGGTGTATTATAAAATGCCTGGGTGGTTCAGATGGTACCATTCTCACATCTAGACCAGGAAGTCATAGGTTCAAGTCAAGTACTTCAATTTACACTCACAATCTGATCATACAATTCAGTGTTTGGAGGGTTTTATGACATCAGACAAAGCAAAATTTCTTTTCCTTGACTTCTTTTATATTCCAGGATCCTCATGTCCTGGCTAGATAAAATATTTTCTAACATCTGCGACTGTGAAAGCTAAGGGTAAACACATAGGCACATTTGTTACAATATCTACAGTAACTCACTTTCTGTAAAGCATCTCAGGGTGTCTTTTTAGTGAAAGGCCCCATGTAAAACCAAATTCTTACCTACAACAAAATTATAAATTCCCTCACAGCTTGTGATAATGTTTAGAAACCAAAGATATTACCAGTACTTGATTTATTGGTGGTTGTCATTTTTCAAGTATTGTATCTTTAGCCTATAAGTAAATAAATTGAATAATCAAATGTGAACTTACATGAAATTGTGACACGTCAACCTGTGTTGATTGAATTCTTCTTTGTGCTTAGCAGCTGGTTAATTGCAAAGTAAAACATTTCAACACCAGCGAAATGATTAACATAAAAGTATTTAAATTAAAAATCTAAAGATGTGCAATGTTTAAATTCCAAGGCAGAAACACAATACACTCAGCTTAACAGATGTGTTCTTGCCACATTGTGTTACAGATCATTTAATATTTGGTATGCAAGTCAAATGGAAATATGACCACAGTGTGAGTTTACAGCTGTGGAGAAGAATTGTCTCCTCTTACATTTCTTTCCTAAATGTTCTCACATTTGCTACTGCTCTTAGATATTTTCTTTCCCATTGGTTGAGCTGAATATGCTTATTTGGGCACTGGAATTTTTAACACTGGATCACATCGATCTGCACGAAGCAGAGAAGATAGTGGTTAAAACATGGGCAGCTAACAGCTTCCATTGTTGCTATCAATATTGTTGCTGGACTGGCAGTAGCATCAGTGGCAAAAAAAACAGGCACAGAAGCTTAATGCAAACCAGTATCTCTATAGCAGGAGCACCCTATTTCAGACACAATCACTGTAAATATTTGTTGAGGTGGATAGGTTTAGTTACTGTAAATAGCTATCTAATCCAGCATGTGGGTCAGAGAGCGCTTCATAGGTTTAGTTACTGTAAATAGCTATCTAATCCAGCATGTGGGTCAGAGAGAGCTTCAAAACTTCAGTTTATGAAATATGTTAATTCTTATAGGAAATTAAGAAATATTTGCTTGGAAATATCAGTAAATTCTCCTTCAGAAGTTACCAGTTACGAACTCTTGGTTAATAACTTAGTCAAATAATGGCTGCGTATGAAGCAGTTTTGTATTATTATTTTCCTCTAAAAAAGTGTACGTCTTCAGTAGTTTCAACAGAGTCAAATAAAGAGAAGTAATACTTGTGGATACCATTTTTTGAGGTGATCTTTGCCATCTTAGAAACGTGGTTTGGAATTAGTGGAAATTCTGTTGGTTCAGTTAGGATGATAATGCAAAAAATTCAAGATATCCAAACAAAACAAACAAACAGAACGCCACTACATACACCACAAGGCTCCGAGGACAATGTTTCAAATAAGAAACTACTTTAAAATATTTTTTGGGGAAAAGTTAGTAAAATTTTTACTTATGTGAAAAGTGTACTTTGAAGAATTTCATGCCAAAATTTTTAATTAAAGACCCAAGCAAATCCAAGTAAATCTTCTAGTGTATGTCTACACTGCAAAGTTAATTCGAAATAACAGCCGTTATTTTGAATGAACTTTAATAGCATCTATACATGAAAACCGCTGTTTCGAAATAAATTCGAAATAGCAGAGCGCTTAATTCGAATTTGGTAAACCTCATTCTATGAGGAGTATCACCAAATTCTAAATAGCTATTTTGAATTAAATGCTGTGTAGACACTTAATTCGAAATAGGGGGCCTCCAGCCCTTCCCAGTGTGCCTTGGTGGCCACTCTGGGCACAACCAGGAAAACTTACTCTCCTCTCCCCCCAGCCCCGGAGCCATTAAAGGGGTAGACCCTGCCACAGTGCCTGTGCCAGCTCCAAGCCTGCCAGCCCAGAGCCAGTAGTAGCCACTGGGGCCCCTGACCCAGTGGCCCCAAAACGTGAGCCAGCAAACCACTGGCAGCCAACCCTCCACCGCTCCTAGGAGCAGTCTGCCAGCTCCCAGGAGCCTGACGAGCTAGAGAAGGTGGGCACCTTCAAGGTCCAGGGTGGAGATCTTGGATCTTATTTAGGTTTGGGGAGGATGCCCCCAACATCCATGATCTCCACACTAGACAGAGGAATGCGGCTGTCTATAGCAAGATAGCTGCCAGCCTGGCCACCAAAGGCCACATGCGAACCCAGGAGCAGGTTTGCATGAAAATCAAGTTGGTCCGGCAAGACCCCCAACCCTGGGCCCTGAGCTTCCCCTTCCCCTTCTTCCCCTTGCTTCCCCGTTCCAGCTCCCTCCTCCCAGGTTTCCCCCTCCCCTCTCCCACCCTCTCTCTTCCCCTCTCCCACCTCCTTTTCCCAGTCTCTCCAGAGGTTCATTCCCCCCACCCCCCAGTTCAGTAAACCCAGTTTCTATTTTTGAACATACATGTCTTTTGTTTGACATCAGGAAGGGGGGCTAGGGACAGGTAAGTGGAAGTACGTGAGGGAGGAATGGGGCATGAGCCCCTGGTGGGGAGGACCGGGGTGTCTCGGAGGGCTCCTCGGGGTGGACACTGTCCTGCAGGGCCTCGTGGATCCTGACAGCCCCGCAATGGACCCCCCCGTATGGCAGCCTGCAGCAAGTGCAGCCGGGCTGATGGCAACGACCCCACGAGACACACCGGCATGCCCAGGGGCAGCTATGGTTCCATGTGGCCGAGTGCTGTGGTGTTCCGAGTGCAGGCACTCAGGGCACTCCAAGACAGGACTGCTTTGCTGTCCCTCATCGAGGTAGACAAGCAAGTGGGGAACCCTGAGAACTGTCTGTCCAGGGTGGGGATAGGGTCCCTTTAAGCATGGAGCTCAGTTAGCCTCAGGCAGCAGCCCCATACACTAAGTCCTAACCTGATGCCCTTCCGGTACTGGTTCCGGCCTTAACTTCGGTTCAGGGTCCGCTCAGCGTGGACACGCTATTTCAAAATAGCAAAATGCTATTTCAAAATAGATTTTATGTGTAGATGTGTTCTTTTGAATTAGCTTAATTCAAATTAACTATTTAGAATTAAGTTAAATTAATGATGTAGTGTAGACATACCCTACGTGTATAAATAAAATGTGGGTAGAGAAGAGAAAAGATCCCACTCTCTCTTCATTAACTACTTTTACTTTTAGTAATTTTACATTTCAGTTGTAACAACAATATAAGTTGAAAGACAATAGGGGACGTTAAGTGTTTTCATAATGCAGTTATAAGGGGTGATACATGTTAGGGAAGGGTAAGAAACAGACTCCTATGTCCAAAAATTACATCACAAAAATTGGGAGGTTAATTAAACTAGGACCAATATCTCAATACTCTGGGTTTAGTGTTGCTCAGTTCAGATTCTGGACAGGGGAAAGAAGCCCCATTTCTGTTACCAATATTAGATTTTGTTCTCTCTTTTAATAAATCAGTTGAACATAAGGAAAAACGTGAGTAGCAGTAATGTATCAACTGATGCTTTCATGATTTTCCAGTTACCAATATTTCCCCATAGAAGTATTTCTGTATTTCAGCTTAAACAAGGGTATCTGCTAAAAGCCAGCATCTTGGACACTGTCAGTTGGTGTTTCATTTAGCGTTAAGTGGAAGCTTTTCAAGGTCGGAAAATTTGTTTTTCACCCCCGCTGGTATGCTACACCAGTGATGCTAAAGAGGCATAGCTCTTTTTAGTTTAAATTATGGTCTCTGGTGACAGCTGGCAGTTTCCTTTTAAAATTTCGCTAAGTTTTTAATTCATCATAGTTCAGAAGAAACCAGGGAAGAATGTTGTTTGTCCATATGGCAGATCTTAGGAATGGAACATTTTGCACCGAACGCAGGTGCACTGAATTCAGAAATTTAAAATGAGAAATAAGCGTGAAAAGTTTTAAGGCAAAATTCTCCATTATCCTGGGTCCTCCTTATGCTGTTCCAGTGACTTAAAAGCAATTGTTCTCACCCCTTCCTTTTTACCCTCCACAACACACTCAGGAGTGCCCTCGATTGAGGTACCGCTGGCCAAAAAATTACACCACAGTCCCTCACAGCCACAAGGGACAGGTTTAGAGGAAGAGCCCGAGGCCAGAACACCACTACACTGCAGCTATCCTTGACTGCTCATGGCCATTCAGAGCCCACAGGCAAACCAAGTTCTAGGGAATATGGAAGTCTCAGGACAGTGAAATGAGTAGCTCAGAAGGCTACTCAAGTGAGCAAAATGTTACATAAACAAGCCATTGTTTATATTATTGATTTGGACATGCATATTCAGCCCACGGTTCGCTTCGCAATTGCAAAAGGCCAAAATTGTTCTCTGTGATATGTCCTATGGATCACTGTTACAAGTTCTGCAGTTGTTCCACAAATGTAACCTGCATTAATATTAATTAGAGTTCAGCACTAAGTGGCAGGAGTTTTTGTTTGTTTTTTAAGGGGGGGGGGAGGAGAGCAATTTCTCAATAGGGTGAGATTTACCCCCAGTCTGAGTGCCAACACAAAGCTGCTGTGTCAATTAAATCCTCCTTATACACTCAGAATAGCATGGCACAATGGCTTGTGAAGGTTCTCTGCATGGGAGAGAATTACAATTAATATATTTGCTCGTCAATTTGAAGGACTCCTCAGCTGTGGCTGCTGAACTGTTTAATTAAGTCTTATTGTTGCTGTAGTCACAAGTGGATAAAAACATTGATGTGGTGACCTTCTAGTAAATGCATCACTTCCCATTGATGTAAGCAGTTGGCCAACTCTCTCAGGACGTGGCTTTGTCAGACCCTAAACTTGAATGGCCACATGTGTAAACCATAGATCGTACTCATCTATCTCACACAACTCTTTGGGATCAATACCACGTGGGGTGTTAATTCAGAGTCTAGAAAGTATAAAATGGGCGCATTTGTGTGTTTTCCCCCTCATATCATAAAATTAGAAGCCATCACAGTTTTCCTGTGCAACTATATAAGCACCAAAATAAATAGCGCTGTGGTTATATAATTGAGCTACCATTGAAATTGAGCACATAGATTAAAAGTACATTAAGGAAAATGACCCCCTGATGCCTGGCTTTATAGATATTTCCCAACTATCTTTATCATGGATTTAGAATGTAAATCAATTACAGTATATCCAACATCCTCTTCACTGTATATGAACCAGTTTTCAAACTGTTACAGAATTTTAAAACAACAACACTCTTCTCAGCCCTTCTGTTTGATGACAGCAACTTAACATCTCTTTGTAGTTAAGGTACCAACATTTGCAAAGTCATCCTACTCTTGTAGGCTGCTGAATGCAAAAAGATGGGTCTTGTGATTCAGAAATTGAAAAAAAAACAACATGTTTTCTATGCTCCCAGACAACTTAAATTCTCCTTTTATTTATGTTTGCAAGTACAGCAAAATGAAACACATTGCCGCTTTTTGTCCAAGTAAATAAAAACACATTGAATAGTTACCAACGTAAAAAGCTCTTTGTGTTGGATTTGGATGCTAAACAATCATGCCATAGGCAGAAAATAACCTTTGTGGTGTGCCAGTGTTTTTTGTACATTGTCTAACTCGCTTACCATTTCTTCCTGTCATGCTCAAGGCAGAAGTAAATATCTGTAATATCTGTTTTGTCCGCTAACCAGATATCATTAGTGGATCTACATGTTACTTTATTTTCTAACAGACTTAAAATCCGTAATTAACATTTTTCTTTCATTTCACTTTACATTATTCTTTTGTTAACAATGTTTTGTAGTCCTCTAAAAATAGCATTAAGTTATTTCTCTTCTATGACTACATGTATAATACACATATACATTTTCTGTCTGCAGTACGAGACGCAAAAAACTTAATCCCTATGGATCCAAATGGACTTTCAGATCCATATGTGAAGCTGAAACTTATTCCTGACCCTAAGAATGAGAGTAAACAAAAAACAAAAACCATCCGTTCAACTCTAAACCCACATTGGAATGAGTCATTTACATTGTAAGTTAAATTCTTTTGTTGTGCTATGTTATCTATATAGCACTGCATAATTTATTGAGCTAATACTTCTAAAAACTTAAAACTTGACAACTTTTTTCTTATTTTTGTCTCCCTTGTAGTAAATTGAAACCTACAGACAAAGATCGACGGTTATCTATAGAAGTTTGGGACTGGGATCGAACTACTAGAAATGATTTCATGGGATCTCTCTCATTTGGGGTGTCAGAGCTTATGAAAATGCCAGCGTATGGATGGTATGAGGTTCCTTAGAAAACGATGCATCACAATATTTTCAACCTCAAAACTTTCTTTATGCATTTTGCATATTTTCACTTTAAATTTATGGGCCATTGCATTAAATGTGGAGCATTTAAATGATCAATATTGTCTCCAAAATTAAAATTTTAAAACCAATAGCCTGCATTTGAATTTGTGCCTGAAACTCCTACTGCAGCCAGCCAGTGCTGCCAACTCAATTCTGAGAGCAGAAATTGACATTGTGGTCTTGGTTTTGATGTTGAACCCACATGCTTGCAGCAGTACATATATCATGATAAATGTAACCTTGCTCAGAAACGCACAGTACCTGATATTAGAAAAGAGCATTCTGAGTTCTTCTCTTACTTAATGAATTACATTTTCATTACAAACCTTATAAAATAGTTTTACTACACTGTTGGGATAATGGTTAAAAATTCTGGCCCTAGTGACAGGAATGTTGCCATTGTCTTTAATAGGGATAGGATTTTGTCCTGTATTTTCAGACAAGCTAGGGTACTAAATCATATTTTAATGAGAAGTAAAATGAATATAGTCCTTCACCATGCCCCCATGTGTTTAACAGGTACAAGTTGCTTAACCAAGAAGAAGGTGAATACTACAATGTCCCAATTCCAGAAGCTGATGATGATGGAAATGTAGAACTCAGGCAGAAATTTGAGGTGAGGACTAAATATAAGTGGAAGCAGCTATGTTTTGCACATGTTATATAATTTCATTAAACTCGGAAATGCCTTTAAAAAAATAAAGAATAAGACAACTCATCATTGATATATATTATAATTTTTGTTGTGCATTCCTGTTGATATACTTTTGGATTAGTTAGAAGACCAGGCTGGTAGTTTCAGTGAGTAATGTTAAACATCATGGGCCTAGGACCAGCAGCATTTTAACGTTTCAGTGTTAGTTTCAGAGGATGTACAATAATTTAAGTTTGGGGGCAAAAATATTTATAAAGGGCTCTGTCCTGAATTGCTGAACTCAGTAATGTAGGTGCAGATATCTCGGGCTAAGCAAATGACATTTCTTCTTCTATTCAGAAGAGAGAAACTGCAGGAGAAGCATATCTGCAAGCAGATATTGCCTGCCTACTGGGATGCAAATTGGAATGGATGGTCCTGACTCCTGTTGCAAATACAGGGGATGTTCAAACAAAGTATTTGAGTCTATCACACCTAGACAGACCCAGCAGCGACAGGGTTTGGCACAAGCAGGGGAAGCTTTGTATTTGTGGCCCTACTCTTCCTACTAGCTATATCTATGATTGTTTTAGACATTCGTGGCAGAGTGCCATGTTTCTTCTTTCCTAATAAGGCGTTTGAGGATTTGACCCCAATTATTTATCTCAGACTTAATTAGCATGCCTGCTGTGTGCACAAACACAATACCAAATGTGTTTCTTTAGCCCGGAAATTATAACTTTTTATATTTACCAACAGACAGAATTCTGCAGTTTTTGTAAGACAGGTTAACCCAAGAAAATGAGGGAAAATCATTCAGCTTTCCAAAAGTGTAGGTGTTTCTATTGCTATCGTGTCTATGTTGGGGTCAGCTACTATACTTGTGATCTGCTTCATAGAATCACATTTATTATATATTTGAGAAGTGTTTAAAACTCCAGTTCAAATTTTCATTTTCTTCCATGTACAATTATCCAGCTTAAATTTGTTTTGCAGTATTAGTTCTACTCAAGATCCTGTTTACATTATTTGTCCTATTTAAAGTGGACTTTTCCCTCCTCGGATTCTGAATATAGGTATTTCAAATTTAAAATGACATCTACTGCTGGCTTTAAGGCTGATTTGAAATGACATTATAGTGTTGTTTTGAGGCTAAAACGGATAAAATTGACGTTGCAGAAACAAAAAGATGTGGGAAAAATTTTAGGGTTTTTGGTTTTTCTTGATGGTTTGGGAGTAGGCGGTTATACATAATCATAACATATATCATTTGGGAGGTGTTTTTTTTTTAATTCTTACAACCTATTGTAAAAACCATTTTACCAGGGATAGGAAATGGTGCTACTGTTATAGTGCGACATATGTAAAGTTGTCCTATAAAGATAAAAACTTAAACAACTACTTCATAGTTTGTCTGGATTGTCTACAAATGTAAAATGAAAATCACAAGTCCTCAATTTAGATAATGCTGTCTTTTCAGTACCTTGTTTGAAAATATAGGAAATTTTTACAGTTTAAATCTCTTCTATAAATTAATCAATAATATTTTATTAAATGGAGGCTCTTGCAATGAGTGGATGGCCCTTGATAGATTATCTGTGTTATTTTATCCTTTAGCTTCTTTGTATTATACAATTTGTTTGTGTGTGTGTGTTCAAATGGGTGTTGATAATGCAGGAATGAAAATCCAGTTATGCATTGCTCAGGAGAGCTACAGCAGAAAGACAGGTGCCAAAATGAAAAGAAAGTATAATGCACTTGGTGTTGGGTATCAGCTGCTGGAAGTAGATGAAGCCAATGTTTGTTTGTTTTGACTATTCGTTATGGGATAAGTGAGGGCTCCTGTTTGGATTACCATGGATCAACAGTCATGGCTCCTGGCATAACATCAGTACAGGGTACAAGGTAGGAATGTATGTGCAATGCCTATTTAAGGCATGGCCACCACATGAAGAAAAATCCAAGCTTAGGTCAGTATTATAGTTGAGAAGTGTGCAGAGACTATTTTCTTTTAAAACCTCATATATATATATTCTGTCTGGTTTGGGCATTTTACCACTAAAAAATGTGATTTTAAAACAGTGAGCAATTAAATTCAGTAAATTAAATAAAGTATGCTGCAAGCACCGAGGAAGGTGTAATGATACGCTCTTCATCATGAACCTGCTGGAAATATATATGAATTACGGAGTTAAAATACTTCAAATTTTGAACCCCTCCAAAAAACCAGGAAAAATATTCGCACTTTATATTAAGGATACATTTATAAATAATATATTAACTATTTATACACAAATGGTGTTAATTAATGGTTAATTGTTTTAAAGCCCACCAAGTCAATGCATGGCTGATCATGATAGTTTATCACCATCTCTAATAATTTCTTGGTGATTGGGCACCAAAGTAGCAGATTAAATTCAAATGTTGATAAATGCAAAGTAATGCACATAGGAAAACATAATGCCAACTGTATGTACAAAATGATGGGATCTAAATTAGCTGTTACTATTCAAGAGACCTTGGAGACACTGTATATTTCTCTAGAAACATCTCAGTTTGCAGTGGCAGTCAAGAAAGCTAACAAAGTTGGGAATCTTTAGGAAAGGAGTAGAGAGAAGGCAGTAATTATCATAATGTCACTGTATAAATCAATTATATGCCCATACATTGAATGAATACTGATTTCTGTTCTGTTCATCCCATCTCAAAAAATATATATAAAAATTGTAAAAGGTATAGAGAAAGACAATGAAAATGATTAAGAGGTATGGAACATCATCCGTACAAGTAGAAAATTAAAAGACTGGTTCTTTTCAGCTTGGAAAAAAGACTACTAGGAGGGGACTATGACTGGTGAGAAACTGAATAAGGAAGTGCTATTTACTCCCTCGTGTAGCAGAAAAAGGTGTCACCTAATGACATTTGTCGGCAACCGTTCTTAAAACTACCGTTCTTAAAACTAACATAAACACTCCACACAATCCACAGTAAACTGGTGGAGCTCATTGCTCGGGGATGTTGTGAAGGCCAAAATTATAACAGGATTTAAAAAAAAATAGATAAGTAAACGAATTCATGGTCCATCAATGGCTCTGAATGCAAGCCCATGTTCTTGGTCCCCCCAGCCTCTGATTTCCAAAAGCTCAGAATAGACGACAGAGTCATTTAGTGATTGAATGTTCTGCTTATTCCCTGTAAAGCACTCGGAATAGGCCATTGTCAGAAGACAAGATACTGGACTAGAGAGACCATTGGTCTGATCCAATATGACCAGTCTTATGTTGATTCATCTACTAATGTGCTTATGCCCAGCTACTCTTGTTTTTAGCGTGTTGATTTCTCTTACTCATGTGTTAACTTATCTAAACTATGTAATAAATGTATCCTTGATCTAGAGCATAGCGGGCAAAATACGCTTGAGTCTACAAAGCATTAGCACTCTAATATTAAAGTTGAGGGCACCAAGCATCTGGGGGAATTGGGCTATTTAGTTAAATTTGTATTAGCTGATTTGCCAGTAATACTCTTTAGTTAAACTTATTAACTGAAATATTAATCTACTATATTGATGTTCATATTATGAGTAATATACTGTAAATAAGTCCTGCTCACTTGAAATTCCAATGAATGTTTGATTATAATAGGCATAGGATTAATTATTTCTGTGATGTCTTACAATTTTCCATCCTTGTGAGAAATTCACATTTGGCATCTATTCAGAGTCTGTGCTTATGTGTTTTAAGAGCTTTGTGTTCTGTTGTGTTTCTGACAAGCTTTGATGTAGGTGCCTGCATAGGGGAAACCTGACTTTGCTAGCACAGCACTCTAGAAATCAAAGAAATAATCCTTCATAGAACAAATAGACACATACAACTAATGGGGTATGACCAATATAAGACTATTATAATTATTTAGCTCTTGGGTGCTTTTGGTAAGCAAGACATTAAAAAAATAAAGCTCTTATTTTACTAGCTATAGCAGAATATTCAATCCACACGTAAAAACGTATATGATCTATTATAAAAGAGGCTTAGTGTATTTTTATATTTACTGTATCTTATTATTTTTTACTTTCCCCTATATAAAGATAGATTTTAGGGTTATATTTTGCATAGCAAATTAAACTTAATTTATTTTAGGGCTACATGTTTGCTAGCATAGCGTAAACCAAATTAACGGTTATTGTACTGGGGTTGCCCAGTATCCCTGCGAAGGGTACATCTGATGTTGACTCTGTGATCATCTCTCTTCCCGTTGTGTCCCTGTGTTGTCTGTCTACCTCTAATTTTAGGTTTGTTTGTTCATTTTTCTTTAGGTAAACTACCTTGAGTGGATAGGGAGATTATTCTGAGACATATGCTGCTGTTTGTGAGCCAGTGGCATTTTCTAGGTGCACATTGCTGCTGATCGGCCATCTGCAATCAGTTCCCAATGAGCTTTGGGAGCCTTTCGAGGAAAAAGCTGCTGATCCCAAGAGCCAGTTTACCAGAGAAGTAATTTTGTCAAGAACACGAAGGACAGGGACAGGTAGACCTGAAGAGAGATCAGAAAACAGATGATAGCCCAGAACAGGTATCAGTTAACTTATTCTAGACAGAAGTGAAAAAGAATAGAGAACCAACGTAATGCTATTGTATGTGAATAGCAAATAAAACCAACGTAATGCTATTGTATGTGAATAAAAACCCACAAATAATATTAGATTAGAAAATGGCAGGTGAGATTTTTACAAAGCCTCAGTTGCAAAGGGTGATAGAAAACTTGAGAATTTGAAATTGTCTAATGTAAAATTTAGCAAAAATGAAGAAAAAGAAAAACTTCAACTTATGAATACATGGTCAAGGTCTCTAAGAGGCCGGGAGTAAAAATTTCAAAAATACATACTGATTCTGAAGAGCATGAGGTAGGGATGTTAAATTTAGTTTAATCAACTAATAGAGTAGTCGATAAGCTGGGAGCCGCAGAGGGGTTAGCACCCAGCCTGGGAGCTAACCCTGCTGCAGCTCTGCCTTTTAAATGTGTTAAGAGCCTTTTGGCTCTTGATGCATTTTAAAAGCTAAAGCGCAGCACGAGGGACCTGGTGCGAGCTGGGACAGCTGGTTCACGGGCTCGTGCAGGGTCCTCTCCCTTCCCCCGCACACCGGTCTTTTAAATATATTAAGAGCTAGCAGGAGGACCCAGCATGAGCCAGGACAGCTGATTCTTGGCTTGCGCTGTGTGCCCCCTGCTGCACTTTAACCTTTTAAATGTATTAAGATCTGAAAGGCTCTTAATACGTTTCAAAAGCAGAGGTGTGTCTGGGACTAGGCACGAGCCTGGAATCAGCTGATTCCCAGCTTGCGCCTGGTCCCCACTATCCCTCTGCCCCTGCAGAGATGGTGCTGGGGAGAACTAGCTTTTAAGCTGACTCCCCTCAGGACCAGCTCATGCTTCCCCCCACTTGCTGCCTCTGATAGAGGTAGCAAGGGGTCGGGGAAAGGACTAGTTGAGGGACCAGTTGACTATCCGATAAGCTTTTGCTTATCGGATAGTTGACTAGTTTCTTGCATCCCTATCCTGATACTCATTTTCAAGAGTGGCACCTTGGGACAGATTTTCCTGGTTATATAGGCACCTAAAGATGCAGCTAGACACATAGTGGAGTAGCCAGTGTCAACGTGAGAGCAGCCCCCATCGAGTTTACCGTACACAAGACGCCTCAATATGAGTGTCAATTTCAGTTATACTATTTGCATAGCTGAAATGGATCAACTGCCAGTAAGTGAAGAAAAGATCTTAGTGGTGGAAGAGGTGAGTAGTGGTGAGTATTTAACTCTTTTCCTCATTTGCTCCACAAGGGATGACAGTGGATGTCAATGACAGGAATACGTTTTCCTCAGGCATCAAAAGGAATAGAAACATTGGTTACTGAGTAATGATAAGACTAGATGGACTCCTTCCCAGAGTTAGGAAAACATTGACAAAGAAACTTAGGAGAACTTCTAAAACAAATGTGCTGAAGACTACTGGACAGGGGGAAGGTAGAAGGGGAGGCGTTTGTAAAAGATATAAGATGAGACAATTGCACATCTTTATTTAGAAGCAAGATTAATCCATGTTGAGAGGAGCAATGTGTTCAAATTAGTACATTAATATACATTTCATTGTGTTAGCTCAGGTTTTCTCAAATAGTTACAGCATTTTGAGTTATGTGCCGTTTACAGTTGATACATATGACTTATTTCCTACTAAATCTGGGAGCAGACAGAGCACTAGAGAGATGTGATTAGGGAAGAAGAAACAGCAAAGTGGAGATTGCCTTGGCGGAAAGGGATCTAGGGGTCATAGTGGACCACGAGTTGAATATGAGTCAGCAGTGTGATGCTGTTGCAAAAAAAGCAAATATGATTCTAGGTTGTATCAACAGGTGTGTTGTAAGCAAAACTCGTGAAGTCATTGTGCCTCTCTACTCTGCACTAGTTAGGCCTCAGCTGGAGTACTGTGTCCAGTTCTGAGTGCCACATTTCAAGAAAGATGTGGAGAAATTGGAAAGGGTGCAGAGAAGAGCGACAAGAATGATTAAAGGTTTAGAGAACATGACCTATGAAGCCAGGCTTCATGAACTGGGCTTGTTTAGTTTGGAAAAAAGAAGATTAAGGGGGGACATGATAGCGGTTTTCAAATATCTAAAAGGGTGTCACAAGGAGGAAGGCGAAAATTTGTTCCTCTTGGTTTCTGAGGACAGGACAAGGAGTAATGGGCTTAAAGTGCAGCAGGGGAGGTTTAGATTGGACATTAGGAAAAAATTCCCAACTGTCAGGGTGGTCAAATATTGGAATAAATTGCCAAGGGAGGTGGTGGAATCTCCCTCTCTGGAGATATTTAAGAACAGGTTAGATAGACATCTGTCAGGGATGGTGTAGACGGAGCTTGGTCCTGCCTTGAGGGCGGGGGGCTGGACTCGATGACCTCTCGAGGTCCCTTCCAGTCCTATGATTCTATGATTCTATGAAATGTAGCTTTTTAATAGTCATTATCAGTGTTGATAGTTTATTAGAAAGAAATATTTCTTCTGGATGAAATTTGTTTTCTGTAGCTTTCTCTTGTTTATCTTCTAGCAGAAAAAGCAGTGTTTGTAGATGGGAGCTTCAGCGAATTTATCTGCCAGACTCTAAGAAGCAATAACTGAGCCATGTGCAAACTGCAGTTTTTCAGAGGCTGATAGCTAGGCTCAATATGCACAGAGACAGCAAGAAGATACATCTTTGACTCAAAGGGTAGCGAAAATTGAAATCCCTGCAAAGCTTGGCGGCACTAGAGCTGGTCAGTGAAAGCAGTTGTAGAACATATTTTTAGCATGAGCAAAACAAGGTATTTTTCACTGTAATGTCTGAACTGCTTTAGCAGAAACTTAAAAAACATTTAAAAAAAAAGCATTAAGTAGACATGCAGCATGGAACACATCAGCCTGAATGGACTGTTTGATTAAATTAAAAAGAAATTGAAAACAGAATTTTGTACCGGAAAGTATCAGGCATGTTGCATTCTATACCATGTATAAGAATATAGACAGAAATTAAGCAAAGTCTTCTATATAATCTTAGGGTGCTGATGGATATTGACAAACATTCTGGGTGCCCAGTTTTCCCTTTGGGTCCTGCATTTGCCTGTAAAACTTTGCAACCCATCATTTATTTACAGGACTAGATCCAAACAACTGCACCACTTGATTAAGAAAACAGACAAAGGAGCAAGGGGCAATAATAGCTCTGACTAGGTCACTTTTCCTCCAAATTTTTAATTTCACCAACATTAAGAATTCTCATTGTACGGTACTCATAACTTGTATAAATTTGCTCGTGACCATCGTATTATATTTCCTTATTATATTTGCCATGTCTTGAAAAAGGTGAAAGCCAAAAAAAGGAAAAATAATGTTTTAGCTGTGTTTGTTTAATTTTTATTGAATTATTAGCAGGAAGGGCAAAGCATTCACTATGACGATATGGAGCTAGCTGACTGAAATATACCACAGGTTTTAAGCACCATCTAATGCTGCCATATAACCATATCATGGCAGTCACCCAATAACCATTAAATAATGCTGCCTTTAGTTAATAGGATTCTACCATTCCCCTATATTCATCAAAACATGTACAGTATTAACTTGTCTGAATGCCGAGCACAAAAGTTAGTGGAACTAGTTCAAATAAAATTAGAATCATCCCAAAACTCTGATTTAATGACTAAAGTAAAACCTATTCTCAATTTAGAGAAGTTTGTTTCTTCTTCAAGTTCCTTTGCATGTGGATCCCACTTATGGTGCTCACTAAATTGCTCTGACAGCCCAAAAGCAGTAGAAGATGGTAGGCAGAATCACTCTGCACTTTATTTTCTGTAAAGGGAACATGGGGGCATGAAGAGTGTCTGCACGACCCTTAGAAATCACTGTTGCTGAAACTTCTAGACTTCTTTGCATAAAACAGTCCCCATCCATTTTAATGAAAGGGAAAATCCCAGCAGGATTTTTTGTGGCATCACAGCTTACTAATGTAGTTTTGATGATAAGACTTCAGTCCTCCAACCACTCATGCACATACTTTGCTTTACAAATGCCAGTAATCCCCTTGATATCAGTGGTGTTACATACATAATCTGAAGTGTGTGTGTTTATAGGGTTGGGATCAGGATTAATTAAATTATTAGTATCAGCGGCTTTAGATGTCTCATCCCACTTTATAGAATGAATGACAGTCAGATATAGACAGCATTGATGCTGTACAGTACTGTACTTGACCACAATCCTTACTGGCGGTGAAGTATTTCCTTTCTCCTGATTTTGCTGTGATCTTCATAACTAACGTATCCATTTTGTACTTTATGCTGTGTATCAGAGTTGCTGCTTTTATCCTTATGTAGTGCTGCTACTAACTGGTGCTTTGCTTTGATAGCCCTTTACTAATGCAGAAGTTTTTCCATCTTCTTCCGTCTTTTTCAGGGCTGTCAAATACATATCCGCTTGTTAAAGGTAGTTTTTTTCCTCCATGTTCTCTTGCTTATTTCTCTGAATGTTTGCAGTTTCTTACATTTGGAGTGCTCTCGTTCTTATCACATTTTAAGGATGCACTTGGTTTTTTTCCTAGCTTAAGCGGTTTTTAGTGTATGATCCACCCTCCATTGCCCACCACACCATTTTTTGAAGCAAGTACTTTTTTGTAATTTGCCATAATGTATTCCTAAAATGTAAAAGTTTATTGACCAGAAGTTTGCCATTCATACCTGCCCAGGTGCACCATGCCTTTGTTTCAGAAATTGTTAAATGAATTGATTCTTGTGTTGGAAAATGGAAATAGTGTATCGTTAATGTGATAGACAGCACAGTTATATTTTTTCTTGTGGAATTGTGAATAAATTCCTTATATCTGATTATATTTATTTTCACTGTATATTTAAATATATACGCTGTATTGCATGCATATGTTGTGGTATAATATACCACAAACATATATATTCATATATGTATAATGTACCATAGCATGCCATAGAATACAGTATCCATAAATATCGCAAAGATGCTTGGTGCCTGTATTTCCATGTCACGTTTTACTTCCCATTTTAACTTCACTGATATAAAACCTCACAGAATTATTTCCCTTAATATATATCTTATCCCTGAAAAATGTATGTCAGGACGTTGGTTTGCATATAAGATTTCTTTAAAAAATATTAATGTATTGTTTCTAACAGCTGTTCATGCTGTTGAATGGTGAGGACTACTGATGTAACTTACACTGGCAGTACATAGCTAACTTAAGGTTGTTGCAAAAAATATTTTTCAAAAGTATTGTACTGTACACTGTGTTAAGAACACTTAATCAAAATGGAATGAGAGCCATTTTCTTCTATCTGTGAAAAATATGTTCAACATATTAGAAGATACAGAGCAGCTGTAGATAATAAGTGGCATGAAGCATAGGAAATCCAATTCAAGAATCAATTTCTTATTTTTGCGATCCTATGTTCATATTAAATTGACCTAATTTTGTCAGCTATGCTAAATATTGGACTAAATTAAGAATCATTAGATATTTCATAATGTAATAATAACGTGACTTTTTCATTCAGCTAGGTTTATGGTGACTTTTGTTACCTTGTTTTAAACCTTGATCTTTTATTTGCTGTCTTTGTCTCAGAAATTGCCTTCAGAAGAGAGCTTCCCTGTCACAGTAGGAATCATCTCTTGTTCCCTGTTTCCAAGTAAAATCACAGTTTGGTTTCATCAGTGAACCTTGATTTGTAGAGGGATGTTGCAAGCTTCTCTGTTTAAATATATCCCCAGCCGAGGTGACCATTAACCTGATTTGTGTGGAATAATCTGTACTGTAGACACCATCCAGATAAATTTTTGTCTGCCTTTTAATTCAGGGTTTTCTGAGATATAGGAATACCTGAGACTTGAGAATAATTGCAAGTAGATCCCATCTTATAATCACCCGAACATGAAGCAAATACAAATAGTAAATCAAAAGACCATCTCATAACAAAAGCTTTTTGTAGAAGGCAAAAGCCAACTGTAAATTAATACATCTGGAATAGCACATAGAATTGAAAAGTGCAACTAAATTTTGCCACTTTTATACAAACACAATCAGGACATTGAAATCGATGAATTTAAAGTGAAAACCTTCATTTCTAGCTTCCAGGGGAACAGGTGGCTGACCAAGTCTCTAGTCAGTTGCTTTTTGCACCACACAGTTGCAGCTAGAATGATCTTGTTCATTGAAGAACAGCCAATAACTGTTTAGTGCTTGTGCAGTGCATCCCGGCGCTGCACATATAGATGCAATAAGTACAAGTACGTTTTTGTGGGTATAATTCATATTTGCTTATTGTGAATTACAGGACTCTTAATTCCATTAAAAGAAGGTGGAGACTGAGCCCACAGCTCTGGTAACCTAACTCCCAAGAATGCCATTTTTATCCCAGCCTGAGTTCATTTGCAGAGGCATTGCTCCTTTGATTTCTGTCTTTCTTTTCTCTATAAACCAATAATTACACACCCCTTCCCTCGTTCTTGCCCAGAAATATTTTACTTGCTGCTGTCAATAGTTTAGCATCCCTGAGGAACCTACCCTCAAAAACGTCATTGTATAAACCATTCTGCAAAGTAATCACCACTTACGTTCTCTCCTTGGAAATAATTGTCTAAGCAATCAGTTTTCATAGGACTGATGGGGAGGTTGCATTACTAAATTTACAAGATTGGAATGGAAAAGAAACAGCAGGAGCAGACCACAAGGGAGACTATGTTCCTTAAGATGTGTACTGCTTCGAAACGGAAAATAAATAACAAAATCACAGTCGGGAATGCTCTGAGACTGAGTCTACAATATTTGCCTTAAACAGCACAAACACTAGCATTTATAAAATTACTGGAGTCTGGTAAGAGCAGCTTTAGAGTATGAGAGAAAGGTGTCCTACCCAGTAGATGAAACTGGCATTTGTATGTAGGGTTCGGTGTGCTTTTGCATTTTTTTTAATCATCATTGGAAAAATACATCTAGCCTGTCTTCAAAATAATTACATGTGTCTTTGGCATGGGACACTGCTCCTAGGTCTAAACGGATAGTCTCATAAACCAGTAACAGAATTTCTGGTGCCCTGCTTGCCCCATGGTAATTTGGGGCTGGCATTGGAGCAGTAAGTATTAATTCAAGATTTCCCACTAAACTCCATTAAGAAGTTTTGCAAAACATTTTTTTTCTTTGTCCATATTCAACAAGTTATCATTGATAATCATTTCAATACTTGGATATTGTTCATTTTCTGCTTAAATCAAACCCTGCTTTCTTTTGAGTGGTTCAGTGTTTGTAAATTAGTAAGAATTTGTATAATTTAAAAAAGGGTGAATTTTATAAAAATAATTTTATTGTGAACCTTCATGGAGTTGCTGCTCCTATTGAGTTTTGATAGTATACACTGCAGTATAATCACATTTGTTGTTGTTAAGTACTGCTGCATATTGTCTTACAGGCTATTTCTGCAATAATTTCTAAATATTTTCCCCAGACAGCTCATTTAATTAGCTTTCTGTCTAGTTATAGACACTCCTGGTTTGTAGAAGACATGGTAATTAGGCAGTAAAGACTGAGGACAAAGTAAAGTCAGCTGGTTGCAACTTTATTTACTGTTAACATATAAAACAATGTTAATTACATCAAAGGGGTATCTGGAAACTGCCTTGTAAAGATTGAAATCTTGACTTCCCCTGGCATCACTACACCCAGTTAAATGTCCAGAGCAAGTCCGTTGCCCCAAGCTCTGTTCTTCACACCCTTCCTGTGAAGGGGGCCATGCATGCATACCCAGAATGCCAGACATTCTGGTACCTCCTGGAACAGTGTCCTGCCTGTGTGACTTTGCTTCCATGGACATGCATTGGAGGTCACACTGCACAGAGGACACCATTTTGAAGGGCATGCTACTCTGCCCCTTTTAGCATGATCTCGTGCTTGTGGTGGTCGCAAGGTCACACTGGTGAGAGTGGAGCTGTACGTTCTTCAAAATAGCATCCCCTATTTGTGAGACTGGATAAAACATCATCCAGTTTTGTCTCCGTACCGGACAGGGGGCAAACCATTTTTAAAAAAGGTCTGTTTGGGTTAACACCAGATGAGTGGCCTGCACGCCTCCTCTCAAGAGAAATTGGACAAATATACCCTCATCCAACGGGCCCTTCCTTTGTATGCATTTGATTCTGATATCAACTTTGTATTAGGGGAAGATGTGACCTATGCCCCATACCCAACCTTTCGTTGCTTTTTTTCCCAATAATTGATCCTTTATTTACTTGTCCTTTGTTCTTTGTATGATGATTTAACACACCAGCAGAGAGAGAGAACAACAGTTTTAAAAAGAGAGTAACGTGATGTAAAACCACAAAAATGGCATAGCTGTTTAGGGACCGTATACTCTATCGGAAACTACGTGTATCTTTTTTTTGTAAACAATATTCCAAATGGAAAGTGGTTCTTTAAGTTACATTTGATCTAGGAAAAATCATTTTTCCCTACAGTTGCATGCCACAAGAGGGCAGTAAAGATTAAAAAATTATTTTACTTTCAGTTAAAATCTTTTCTGACTGTTCTAAAGGACAGAAAGAAGAATTAATACCTAAAATGTATACATATGAGTAAATGCAAAGTTATATTACACTGAAATTTTTGTAAAATTCAGCACAGAATTTCTCTCTCCTTAATATTTATGAAAGAAAATAATCTGTTAATTTGTTCTGTCAACCATTCTGTTTAACTTCCACCACAGCTCTTGTAGTAACCTTCCTTTCTGCCCCCACCTCCCTCTGTCTTCCGAACGAGAGAGAGAGAATGTTGAGCTCCGTGAAAAATTCTGGTCACTGAGTAAAACTGGCTCCTGAAAGCTGCTTTTTGCTGGCAGACTCCTGATCACACCCACAGTGGTTTGCAGGATGAGGCTATATGAATAAGATTCATTCAGTCAATCAGAATTCTTTGTAGAACTGGATACTTTCTCTTCTAAATGTAATAAATAATGAGACACACAGAATGTTAACATATAAATCATGAAGAAATAAAGGTTTGGTGGCATCCCCACAAGAAGAACAAAGCAGTGTTATTATGAAACCATGATTTGCATACTGTTTTAATCACAATTTTCTTCAGTTTTAGGTGGCATAGTGTGTAAAGCATGATGCATGCCATTATTTAATCACTCATACTCATTTACACATATAAAGGAAAAATAAGTCTCTTGGTATGAGGTGTAAGTATTTGTCATGGTTCAGTACAAACTGTCAATACAATTGCTGATTAGAATACTTCTTTGGAAGGGTAAATGTGACAAGTTGAAAAAGTGAGGGAACAGAGTACACAAGGAAGAGAGGAAATGAGGAGGAAGTAGCACTAAAGGCTGTTACAATATATGGTTGACACATCTGCAATCCCAGACAATTTTAATACGATCAAAATATACTGTTACATTTTTAGACAGTGTTTTCAAATATTTACATTTAAATTGACTTGAAGACCATTATGGAATGGGCTGGGATTTTTGAGAGTAGAGGTCACCAATGTAAATGGAATACATTTTAGATGATTTCTTTTTTGCACACTGTGCATCTTCCCATGTTAATGTCATATTTTACTCTGGTGAAATCACAGCCATAATAAAGTTGCAGCTGTGGCGCATGGTTTTTATTTATTTTTGCATCCTTGCTGATTGTTTCTTGCCAGTATTAATTTTTGGTGGTCAAGATGCGTAACTCCACTGAAAGGTCCATAAGTCAACAGATGACAAAATATCTGCGTGGTTACAAAGGTCCTTAGTAGTATCAATAGTAGGGATGTAAAAATCTTGTTTTATCATTTAACTGATTAAACCTTATGTGACGGGTTAACCACTTAAACAGGGTGGGCTGGGGGTTGCTCAAGCCCCACTAGGTGCTGGGATAGAGCATTCTCTGCCTGTGTCGTGGTGCAGTAGGCCTGGCCCCTCTGCTGCAGTTGGGGCTGCTCCAGCCAGGCTGGGCCTCCTGCAAGCAGGGGCTGCTCCGGTAGGGCTGGAGCCCCCCGCTCTTCCGCCTGTCCACAATGCAATGGACTGCTATAGCGGGGCCTGGCCTGTCACAGACCCACAATGCCCACAGTGGACAGGAGCTGCACCAGCTCAGCTGGGCCGTTGGTTAACCGGTTGGTTAACCATTCACATCCCTAAGCAATAGTATATTCTATCCTAATGGTATTACAGTGACTGTTGTGATTATGATTAGATATTTTACATATGTCTTTGCTGATAAGAAATTTTAAAAATTCCTGTTGTGTGCATACATTTATCTCTGTAGACATACGTGTATGTATACATCTTAACTAATGCCATAATTATGCCTGTGAAACTCAGTCATTTAAAATATAGTATTAATATTATTTGTTTGTTCCTAATAGAAACCATAGACAAAATCAGGCTGAGTGAGAATGAACAGTGAAAAAGATGGGAGAAAAGGTCCATCACGATAGGCAGCAAAATGAAAAGCTGAAATGAAGGACAGGGGAATGGAAAGAGAAGAAAGGAAATGCAAGAAGGACAGAGTATGTTAAAAAATCCTACTGCATACTAGAAAGATTAATAAAAAAAGCAACCCTTTGTGTGAAAGCTCAGTACCTGTTTCAATAAGAAGGATAGAGTGGACAGAGAACGGAGGATGCTCACATACTGAATTTGGCCTTGGGCAGCACAATGGCTAGGGATGGACCATGACCTAACATTTTCTTAATTGCCATATTTGATCAGAGTACTTAGCACTTTACGTAAGCTGTACTCTGGGGTATATCTTTCTCTTAATATACGTTATTTCCATGGTTACCAGGCCCTCTGCTACCAAATTACAAGCTTTCACTGTGTTATGATGCTAACATTAAAACACAGTCTGGTGAAATATCCAACTCTGGCTGAGTCTGAGAAATGGACTCCTTTTATCCAAAATGACTAAGCAACCAATAATTAAGGACCATTCAATGAGGGAAAAAAATTGTAGGTTAATGAAGTCTTCACTACAGACATAATTATACGGAATGTATAAAGTGTCATAAATATAGTAAAGGGTGAAGAATATTTTGTAAAACAAGATTTTTCCCTCCAGTTCTTCATTTTAAAATTGCTGGAGATATTTGCTTATTAAGGGTTTACTGATAATATGACAGACCATTTGATTTGTGCCCTCTCTCCTCCCCTGCCTTGGTTGTGTCTCCTATGACCAGTTCAGTGACCAGAGGGTTAATCTTCCCTTGGGACTTGGAGAGCTCAATATATAGACAGGTGTTCTTTGCATGTGTACCGCTACTTGAGTCCCATTGCATCTTCCGTTGACTTTGTACAGTGTTGGGCAGCAAGCTGTTCCGACATTCTTATCTAGACTCCAGCTAGATGTGTGTGATATGCTGAACAAAGAGAATGCCATCTATCATTGATTATATCTTAAGGTTACTATCAGCATTAGCGCACAGAAAACATTGGCAAATGAGGCACCGAGTATTCTAGTGTTTAGATAGGGATGTGGGTTGGCTTGTTCCTTGAGCCAGTGGAAGCTGGACTGTCGTGGAGGTGACTAAGAGCTGTACGCTCTTGCCATGGGAGAAAAAGAGCCTTTTGCCATTGTCATTGTAAACCTACAAGGATCAAGGAGATGGTCTCTGTATTGCAAGAGCAGAGAGTTCTTCAGGTCAAGTTCAGGAGAGTCCAGCTTCTGATGCCCAGTTCTGAAAGAGAAGAGAATGGGGTTCTGGAGCATCCCACTGGCAGTTATAGTCTGTGGGAAGGAAGAATGGAAGGAGATAGGGAAGATACAGGGTGAAACTTCAGTGGGTCCAGGATATCTCGCACAGTCTGCAAAGGAGCTGTATATGTCCAAGTCATGCTTAATTGGTGGGTTAAACCTTGGCTGGTCTGATGTCATTGGGACTTTCGCCTTTGACTTCAGTCGGCCCACTTGTTTTCATGATCCTGGTGCTTGTGGTTTTTTAAAACCTGAAGTGTTTTTACCTGAATTATCCCAGCTACAGGGACATAGATGAGATATGTAACAAAACCCCAATTTCTTGTGTTTTTGTCCAGATTGCATTGTTTGTAATAGAACCCAAAGACACTGTTGTGCCATTATGTTATTTATTTACTGTTTAAGGCTATAAGTGTTTGCATGAGCAATGCGGATTGTGTTAGGAGGAATGCGTTGTTAGGAAAACAGACAATATTGATCTTTACCAAGCATAAAGGTTTCAATCTCAAACCCACTCAACTGCAAGGAAGAAAGCTCTACCCGGTAGATGTTCCTGGAGCCAACAAATGATAGGGAAAACCTGGCAATAACCATACTATTAATAAAAGTGAGTTTTATACTCACATCTACTGTGGGTAACACGTATTTGAAATGAAACATCTCTTTTTATACTTTTCTCTTCCTTGGAAACACATTACTGACAGATCTCACTGCTTTTCTTCAACATACTATGGATGAGTTGCC
Source organism: Pelodiscus sinensis (assembly GCF_049634645.1). Taxonomy (NCBI): domain Eukaryota; kingdom Metazoa; phylum Chordata; order Testudines; family Trionychidae; genus Pelodiscus; species Pelodiscus sinensis. Next base: position 22,007,567 of record NC_134730.1, on the reverse strand, counting down.
ATGACAACAGAGAAATATGGTATTTTCAAGTGAACTTCATATTTCTGTTATAAAGGCTTTGTTGTAATTTAGAGTATTTTACGTGGGAAAAAATGTGAGTTTTCCCCTTTGGAACTGTTTCTTGTGGATGAGGGAGGAGTAGGGTAAGGCATCAGTATCTGAGTTTCACTTTTAAGATATGAACAAGCATCTTGTAGTCAATCAGAACCTGGGCTCGGGGAGCGCACAGTCTCCTCCCACCCTACCCCGTCCCTGACCTGCAAGAGGCATGCAACACTTAGTCAACCACCAGCTGCTGCTCAGCTCGCAGTTGACTGTAAGCGTCGCTCTCCCTTGCAAGTCGAGGACAGGAAACAAGAGTCTTCCCATGTTACCCCTGACCCCAGTCCTTGATTGACCTGGGGGCATGGAGAACGCACAAAGTCAACTCCCACCACCAGGTGTTTGGGCACCTGGAGGGAACTGCCAGCTGTTCAGAACACCTTGCTGTTCTCTTGGGGGAGGGGGCGGGGAGGAAGACTTCATGCACTCCTTCCACACCCAGGCCAATCAGGGTCTGTGGGTAGGAAAGAATGGAAGTGTTCTGCTCCTGCCCCTTCTGCCCAAGGCCCTGCACCTTCTGGTACAGTCCAAGACCACTTCCAAAATTTCTGCAGTGGCCCCCTCGTCTAAAATTATTGCCCATCCCTGTGCTAGACCTTCCAAGTCAATCAGTAAAGTACAATGAATAATAATACTATGGCACTGATGTCAGTGTGCTACCATGTCTCTTCATACATGTTGATGATTGGAACGCCTAAGTCTCTAGCTAATCTGAAAATATAATGCACAGAGTTGATGAAATCTGTAATAAAATTTAAATAGCCTGTTAATGCTACAGACATACCAATCTATAGCCAAAATATTTTCTAAGATTTTCATACTAGTATTTAAAATGAACAAAGGTGAAAAAAACAGCCTGCTTGTGATGCAGTATTCAAACTTAAAATTGTTGAATATGCTGAAGCAAACATAATTGTGCTACTGCTTGTGAATTTTGTATCAATGAAAAGCAGGTAAGAGAATGGCAAAAAAATATTGCAGCTCTAAAAGACATGCCAAGAAGCAAGACAGTACGCTTCATTTCCTGGGCTGGAAAAAGATCTCAATGACTGAGTTGTTGAATGTCAACAAAATGGGTACCCTCATCACTAGAACTGGAATTTGTCTGTGTGTTCTGCAAATGTCGAAAGATTACAAATGCATGCCAGTAAAATCATCAATATTTGTCGCAGTGGATTGGTGTACGTACTTCATGAACCATTGTGGTCTCTGTCTTCGTCAGTGAACAAAGATAGCACAAAAGCTGCATAGTGATAGAAATGTAGCCGTGTTAGTCTGGGGTAGTTGAAGCAAAATGCAGGACAATGTAGCACTTTAAAGACTAACAAGATGGTTTATTAGATGATGAGCTTTCGTGGGCCAGACCCACTTCCTCAGATCAAATAGTGGAAGAAAGTAGTCACAACCATATATACCAAAGGATACAATTAAAAAAAAATGAACAAATATGAAAAGGACAAATCACAAAAGCTGCAGAGAGACTTGGAAGAAAAAAATAAAATTTTTCCAAAGGTTTATTATAAAACATGGAAAGCAATATGCATATGAGATGTCACAAATGGGAAATAAGGATAAAACACCAATGACGTTTGATCTCCCAAGCAACAGAATGGTAACTGGTGTTGATAAAAAACACTTTTAATTAAAACCACTGGCCATGAAAAGATCCATTTAGAGTGGTTTTATCATGTTTGGCCTATGAATCAAAGCTCCCTCCTGTTTTTATTTTTAAAAGAAAAACCTTGCCTAAAAACATGAAATTTCCTGTGGGTGTCGTCATACGTGCACAAGAAAAGGGGCAGGATGGATGGATGAAAGTGGGATTATTGAATGGCCGGAAGTGTGGAAGAAGCGACCAGGCACACTACTCAAGAAATCTTTTGTGCTGGTTATGGGCATACAAGATGGATGAGGTGAAACGTGTCCACAAAACAAAACAACAACTCAAACTACTTTGGCTGTAATACCCGATTTACAACTGTTTGATGACTGCCTGTACAAACTCTTTAAAGATGGGGTACACAAAATGTTGTCTGAGTGGATGTGGTCATGCCTGGCAAAGTTGTCAAAAGGCAGAAATCTTACGAAGCCAAAAATCAGTCTTGTTGCCCAGTTGGTCAAGGATGTGTGGGAGTCCATTCCCTTGGAAATAATTGAAAATAATTGTGGAAATTCTGTATCAGCAATGTGCTTGATGGGTCAGAAGATGACGCCATATTTCCTGGTCAGTAGGAGCTGCGGGAAGCAGTGTGGGCCGAATAACATGCTGGGCCAACACTTCCATTGGCCATGAATGGTGAACTGAAGCCACTAGGAGTTCTGTGCCTGAAGATGCTCCTGCTACACAAAATGTCCAGGCACTCCAGCAGTTTGCCCTGATGGGCTAGGAATTAAAGTTTTCCAACCTCAGTCTAGAACAGCAATATAGACCTGTGGATAAGGCACTCTTTGATGCGTCATTTTTTTTAACCAAAACAATTCAATTATGAGTCAGGAATTCTTTTAATTAAATAAATCCCAGAAGACTTAAAATTTACAGGCCTGGTTGGTTTGTTGCAAACTGCTTGTACTGTGAGAACTTTGTTTTGTTTTTATCAATGGTGTTAACAAAAGTAGGCCAAATGCAAAATTAATCGAGCATAGGAGAAATCAAAGTTAATTCTAATTTTCTGCCTGTAAATATATGAAAGGAATAGATTCCTGGTAGGATATTGATATTCAAAGCTTATCCTAAGAAATAAGGCAACATACTATTTTTAAAAAGATAGGTACATGGTGTTTTCTAATGAATATAAACCATTTTGGATATTTTTTAAAATTATGAATTCTTGTCCCTCTTTTCCCTTTTGCCTCCTTATTTCACTTTTCCTCTTTTGGGATTGAAGAAAGGTATGACGACTGCATTTGGGCTCATGCTCTAATCATACAGGTGAACCAGTGCTCTCTCAAAAATTATCCTGACAACAGACACGCATTTCTCAGCAAATAATTATCTTCTTATGTATCTTAGAAGTGTGTGTCTATCCATGTGTCTGTGAGACTCTTTGTTCAAGAACTCATCCTAAATGGTAAGAGCTAGGACCACCAATTCGGTATACGGCTTTCTCTTATCCTAACTTAAAGCAAGTTAAGTTTTTGGTTTTCCCAGGACAATGGGATGTGCTTGCAATTCAATGTTTCTCATAAAATAGAAAGGGAGGGCTTGGATAGGAGGCTGAGTTATACTGCAGAATGACCATAGGGGGCAGCAAGAGATCAGAGATGGGAACTGGGACATAAATAATCCCATTGGGCTTGCAGGAATGGAGAAAGGGACAGCTATCTACTATATATTTCAGAGAGTTTATCTGTTTGTCTGTGTGACTATCCCCCTGCTGGAGGACATACACCTCTCCCCTGACTCTGCCTGCAGCGGTCACCTGGCCCCAAGCAGCTGTGGTGACAGAGGGCTGGAGTTGATTTTTCCCCTCATTCTGCACCCCTCATCCCAGCATCACCTCAGAGTAATGATTTAATGAAGAAAAACAAAACTTATTTGAATTAAGGACCCAAGCAACATCGGGTAAATCTTCTAATAAATTTCAACACTGTTTTTATGTCAAATATAGATAATTTGGGATTTCTATACAGAGAACTTTAGCTGTCCCTTAATTCTGCAAGACAGGAATAACTATGCAAACAGCTGCAGAAGCGAACTAATTAGTTGATTACTTATGACCTTTATAATACTATTGTGTAATAATGGTGTTTGGCGCTAATCTCAGAAAATGTGAACATCAACAAATGATGATGTGATTACAGAACAATCATGATTTTTTTTGTGCCTGTATGTAAAATTGTTAGCTATAATATCCTTCTGCTCTAAGCAGTAATCTAATTGAAACTTTAAGTATTGCTTCAAGGCTGCAAAAATGTGTAGTGCATATTACAATATGTAATTACAGATGTCTGTATCTTCTAAATGGGCACCTATAATTATGTTTGTGCATAATGTAATATTCAGTAATACAGCAGTATTTTGGTTCTGTATATTTTTGGCTCCAAACGTCAATAGTTTACATATATTGGATATGATGCTTTTAAGTGGATATTATAACAAGTTCATTTTTCATTAAGCTTTGGGTTTTAAACTTTGCTTATTTTAGTATCTACAGTTAATCTGCTTGCTTATGATTTTTTCAGCACACATTATATACAAGGTAGCAAACTGCTCACCAAGGCCCATGTTCATCAAAGAATATCAATACATGATCAGACTCCATTGACTCCATAAACTCATCCTTACGTGCTTTACTGAATCGGGGCCCAAATTTGGTATTTTCTTTTATAGAGGAGAATCAGCAAGGAGGTAATGTGTTTTGAACTTAGTGCTCAGGGACAATTGGGTTTTAAGTGGGTTTTTAGGTTTCACTTATGATCATGAGTAATTCCATACACTCTTGTCAATGGGGGGGAGGGGCAGGTGCACTGGGGCCTGGCAATTCATAAGGGCCCAGGGCTCCTGGCTGATGCTACTGTGGCAGTGGCCAGAACCCTGGGTCCATTAATATTGGCCCTGCATGATATGAGCTGCACTAAAGGCTGGCTGGCACCAGGAGTTGTGTGGTGCAAGAGGGACTGCCTGCAGCCCCGCCCCTTTCAGGAGTGTGAAGCCAGACCTCTGTCAGCCCCTTGCTGCCGTATGTTCTGAATACAGCAAAAATGTATATTGTACAACCAGTCTTTACCAAATTGGAGAAGCTTGACATTAATAAGAATCTAGTTTGTTGGGCAATAAAATAATGATTGGGCAACACAAATATTTACGTGTATAGAACGGCGGCCATATGAGGAGAGATTAATAAGACTGGGACTTGTCAGCTTGGAAAAGAGGTGAGTAAGAGGGGATGTGACAGAGGTCTATAAAATCATTTATTTTCTCCACTCCAGTCATAAGGAAGTATTTATGCCGTCTCATAACATAAGAACTAAGGATCATCAAATGAAATTAATATGCAGTTGGTTTAAAACAAACAAAATAATGTATTTTTTCATGCAATGCAGAGTCAACCTATGGAACTCCTTGTCAGAGGATGTTGTGAAGGCCAGTACTATAACAAGGTACAAAAAAGAATTAGATAAGTTCATGAAGGATAGGTACATCAATGCCTATTAGGAAGAGTGGGCAGGGATGGTGTCCCTAGCTTCTGTTTGCCAGAAGCTGGGAATGAGAGATTTGGGATGGCTCTCTTGATAGTTATTTGTTCTGTTCATTCCTCCGGGAGTGCCTGGCATTGGCTGCTGTTAGAAGGCATGATACTGGGATAGATGGATCTTTGGTCTGAACACATATGGCCATTCTTCTGTTCTTAATTTCCATGAGCTGATAATTGTACTCCTTTGCAGTTATATAGGCAAATGATCTGCCTCTAAAGCCAGTAGTGTACGACATGACTATGCTGTGTTCAAGTGGCCATTCAGAATTCACTCAGTAGAGTGCTGTTTTATTGCTGTTTATTAACTGTTCTGCTGCATTGCCCAGCAGTCCCTGTCACTGAGGCACTGTTCTGCCAACCAGACATGTTGTAAGAGACATTCTTTGCCCTAAATGTAATTTAAAATGGTGCAGCAAATTAGCATGACACATACAGCAAACAAATGGAAGAAGGGGATGAGGAAGAAGGTAATAGGGATAGGAAGTTTGCAGATGATACCAAGCTGCGAGGGATTGGAGGATAGGGTGATAATTCAAAATTATCTGGACAAACTGGAGAAATGGTCTGGGGTAAACAGGATGAAGTTCAATAAGGAGAAATGCAAAGTGCTCCACTTAGGGAGGAATAATCAGTTTCACACATATGGAAAGGGAAGTGATTGTCTAGGAAGGAGTACTGTAGAAGGAGCTCTAAATATGAGTCAACAGTGTGACACTGTTGCAAAAAAAGCAAACATCATTCTGGGATGCCTTAACAGGAGTGTTGTGGGCAAGACATGAGAAGTCATTCTTCCACTCTACTCTGCACTGATTAGGCTTCAACTGAAGTATTGTGTCCAGTTCTAGGCCCCACATTTCAGGAAAGCTGTGGAGAAATTGGAGAGGGTTCAGAGAAGAAAAACAAGACTGATTAAGATATAGAAAACGTGACTTTATAAAGGAGGACTAAAAGAATTGGGTTTGTTTAGTTTAGAAAAAAGAAAACTTAAAGGGGACATGATAGCAGCTTTCAGGTGCCTAAAAGGGTGTTACAAGGAGGAGGAAGAAAAATTATTTTCTTTAATGTCTGATGATAGGACAAGAACCAATGGGTTTAAATTGCTGCAAGGGAGGTTTAGGTTGGCCATTAGGAAAAACTTTGTCAGGGTGGTTAAGCACTGGAATAAATTGTCTAGGGAGGTTGTGGAATCTCCATCATGGCAGATATGTAAGAGCAGATTAGAGCTAGAGAGGGCTTGGTCTACCATGAGGGCAGGGGACTGGACTTGATGGCCTCTTGAAGTCCCTTCCAGTTTTAGTATTCTGTGATTCTGTAGAGGTGGTGGTATAGGTTGGCTATATGCACAATTTGTCAGTTCTATCCTTTTGAGATTCTTTGGTTTTTTTCTTCAAAGATATAACATCTGTAATTTCAAAACTAATTAGTGATTCTGTATGCCTCACTTTGGGTGCCTGAGGTTTTTTAAGGAGACTTGATTTCTCAGATGGTGGGTGCTTAGCAACTTTCTAAGAATCAGGCCCCTTGTATGATGTTTCATAAGTTGAATGAGTCCAGATCGTGGGTTGCATCTGTAAGTGTAAGCCTAACTGAACAAGAGCCCATTAATGATGCTTGTAGCCCCTGGGATCCATCTTACAAACTTGTGCAGCCAGATGAAGACTGTCACCCTTCTCAGGGGAAATGAATCTTTGTCATGTTTGTGGGACAGTCTCCGGCCTCTAGTCATCAACTTTCTCAGAATGGAGACCTGCAATTCTTTCCTTCCAAAATAGGGATTTAGGCCATGGTCCCTCTTGCAATTCTCGGTGATTATAATCATCTAAAGCTCTGACTTGAGTTCCATATTTTCAGTCCTGTTCTTTTAGGAGCAACAATGAGGTTAAGTCAGTGGCCAGCCACCCTTCATATGTATTGAGAACAAAAGCAGAACAAATATACCATCTTACTGTATATTTAAAAAATGCGTATCTGTCTGTGTCTAGCCATCTATGAGTCAGTTTGTTCAATAACTCCTCCTAAACGGTAAAGGCCAAGACCACCAAATTTGATATGCATCTTCCTTTTATTACAACTTAAAACAAAGCCAAGGTTTGGTTGTTCTGAGGCAGTGGGATGTGCCAGGAATGTGATTGTTTTGCATCATACAGAAAGGAAGGGGTGCAAGAGTAGGGACTGTTACACTCACAAAGACCATGAGGGGCAGCAAGCACCCCACTGAGCAGACACTGGTCAGCAACACAGAGCCCAACAACCCGTCCTGCCTTGGGGAGCAGCTGCCTGCCACCTCACAGCCCCTGCTGCCCTGGGCCCTGCTCCAGGGAAAAGCCAGTGGGTGGTCCAGGATGGGGAAAGAAGCCGGTGGGTGTGGGGGGGTGAGCCCCCCACCACCACTATCCAATCTGGGTGAGAAGCTGGCAGCCACCCTCCCACCCTGCCCTGAGCTCTCCATGTCCTCCTTTGCGCCATCAGCCCTTTGCTCTGACTCCTGCACCCCCCTGCCGAGCCTCTCTTCACTCCCCAGTCCTGATTCCTACCCCCCCACACCCTGAGCTTTCTACCCTGAGCTCTCCCCCTCCCCACCTCCATCCTAAGTCCTGCCCTGATTCCTGCCAACACACCCCATACCACCAGCACCCTGCCCCCTCTGAGCAACACCTGGTTAGTCTCCTAGTACCTTATAAACAACAAATGGTTTCTGTGTATATCTGGCTTGCCGTATGTACCTGCATTCCTCAGTTGCAAGTCAGTTCTTTAGTTGAGTGAGACAGACTGCCCGGCTGATGATTTTATACAGCATTCAGTTCTTTGTGGTCCAGATATTTGCAGCTAGCTCAAGCCAATGTGTGATTTCCCTCAGAGGGTAAAGCTTTTCTAGACTTGTCAAGAACCCAGAGATATGCATTTATCTGATTCTGTGAAATGTAAAGCTTTTGGTTTGGCCCCATCTGAAAGATAAATTTAACCACACGCAACATTATAGAAGCTGACTGTGAAGGGCTGCTGAGGTGTTAGTGCTTTCCATTTATACCCCTCCCAGTGTGTTTATTTCCTGCAGGAAACAGAATGCAATTCCTACCTGTTTACGGTACAGAGAACAGCTATTATTTTGCTAAAACAGTCTCTAGTTATCCCAAATATCCATAATACCTTTCACAAAAATCATCTCCTTGTAGAAAGGTTGAATAGGGAAGAGGTGGCTAATGGACCGTATTCTCTGTAAGCTGTGTGCTTGTGCAGCTGCTCAGGAAAGATTCAAATGCTGCCCAGCTGATTAGCAGAGCTAGGTTTTTGTTTCTACTGATGGTGCACATTGGCCCATGCCTTGGTACACATGAAAATTTATTCTGAACATGAATGGAAAAGATTAGGGGAACATTGGTTATGAAACCTTCAGTCATATACATAAGTCCACTCCCACGACTACAACAGCAACCTTTTACTCCTCCCCAGTACTACTGAGCAAACTGAGCAAAGAGCCACTGAAATCCTGCCCTTCTTAGGGTTGCCAGGTGTCTGGTATTTTCGCCTCCTGTCCAGTAAAAAAAATTCAGAAAATACTGGACACCTAAAATGTCCGGTATTTTCTGGGGGGGTTTTCCCCTACCAGGAGGCAAAAATACCGGACACCTGGCAACCCTACGACACAGCAACTAGGCCCAGTCCCTACCCTACCCCTCCACAAGACCTCCTGCTTACCTGGTTCCACAGATTAGCTGCCTTCTGGCTCGACCAAGAAAACAAGATGGCAGCTGGCAAAAAAGCCTACAGACCTGAAGCAAGGGGAAGCAATGCCTTCCCTGGGTCTCTCCCCTCTTCCTATCCCTAGTCAGACTCTGCACGCACTTAAAGGGGCCATGCTGTTTTAATGCTGTTTTATTTTTTTGCTTAATAACTCTCAGGGTACTTTTTTTTGTTTGTTTGGTTTTTTTTTACTGAACAACTTTCTCTCTCCCCTCCCCCCCCCCCCCCCCGGACAGAATTTTTTCTCTGGTGTGTGTTTGGGGGGGGGGTTGTTTTTGTTTTGTTTTTTGTGGGAGGGAGGGGATGTTCGGTATTTTTTATTAAACCATCTGGGAACTCTAGCCCTTCTGCAAAAAGGAATGTTTGTGAACCAGGTTCACCGAATGATGCGTCTGCTCCCCCTGCCTGGACTGTTGGGCACATACCATAGGCCGGATCCAGCCCTGGGGCTATTTTTTCATATGTGATCACATAGAAGAATATATGTTCAGTTATCTAGACCAGGGCTATTCAACTTTAGAAGCCTCGGGGGCCACAATAATACAGCACATGCCAAGGGCCACAACTTAAGTGTGGTTGCGTATACATGCAAATATACGTGCAAATAGTTTTTCACACGTACAGGCATAAATACAAAGATTACGGCAAGACTACACAACATGCAGGCCCCATTTAAGTCAGTTCTGCTGATAATAATCAAATGCAATGTTTACCCGATTTCCACCCATGTGACAGCACTTTTAATGAGCGATGACAGTGCGGAATTTAACCACTAAAATGCATATCAACTGAAGACCATTATATGGAGTATTTTTTTTATTGTGGCTCCCACCCACAAGCCGTGTGTTGAGCCCCGCGTAAACCCAAACTGCACTGCAGGCCACAAACAAACAGGCTGCCGGCCGCATGCGGCCCACAGGCTGTGTGTTGACTAGCCCTGATCTAGACTAAAGTTGGAGTACGTTTCCAAATAGGATTGCTAGCATAAAGCTACATAAAAGTTCTCTCCTTGAATGGGTGTATTTGTTACATGGGAAATTGGGTGGCTGGTATATATTTGCCACTTTGGACAGCTGGAACACTTTGGATTGACTATTCTTTGCTGCATTGTCTCTTGGCATTTTCCCTTGTACTGTAGTTACACGAGTAATAAAAAATTTCAGGACAATTCATTTGGGATAGAAAAATTAAAGGCTCATCGTTTGTATTTCTAGCAGTGCATTGTTGGCATTACTTCTGCAGGGTGAACTGAAAAATAAAATTGTGGTCCGTTGCTTAGGTGTGGGGGCTTTAAAAATGGTCTTTATCCTCTTGCTCATACCACCATATGTAACCCGCTCGCTGCCGTATGTAACTCTCTTACACTGCCATATGTAACCCCCACACACAAGCGTGTCTTGGAGGATCAACGTTTATTATGGTGCAGTAGTAAATGTAAAGCATTAAAGACAAAAAACACTTATACACTAGTAGAAGTCCCCAGAAGCTAGTCTTGTTCTGTGTAAAGGGGGAATGTTCAGAGGCCATGCTGACATGTGTGTGTTCACCAAAATACAGGCAGTCCCTGGGTTACGTACAAGATAGGGACTGTATGTTTGTTCTTAAGCTGAATCTGTATGTAAGTCAGAACTGGCATCCAGATTCAGCTGCTGCTGAAACTGAACAGCTGCTGACTACAGGAAGCCCGAGGCAGAGTTGCTCTGCCCCAGGCTTCCTGGAATCAGCCGCTGATCAGTTTCAACTGGCTGAATCTGGACGCCAGTTCCAACTTACATACAGATTCAACTTAAGAACCCCAGGTGTCCCCAAGTCAGCTGCTGCTGAAACTGATCAGCGGCTGATTCCAGGAAGCCCGGGGCAGAGCAACTGTGCCTCGGGCTTCCTGTAGTCAGCCCCTGGTCAGTTTCAGCAGCGGCTGACTTGGGGACGCCTGGGGCAGAGCAGCTGGGATGCTGCTGGGTTGCTCCAGTAGCGCCGCTCCTCGGCGCTACTGGACCAACCCAGCAGCACCCCAGCTGCTCTAACACAGGCGTCTGGAGAAAAGCCTGGGGGGGGCACACTAGCTGCGCCCCCGCCCCCCCAGCAGACCAGGGAGACGGGGAGCAAAGCCGCGGAGCACGTGGGCAGCGGGACAGCCCAGATGCGTTGCTGCTGTCTCGCTGCCGGTGTCCTCCGAGGCTTTGCTCCCCGTCTCCCTGGTCTGCTGGAGACAGCAGACCAGGGAGACGGGGAGCAAAGACAGCCGCGGCGTGTCTGGGCTGTCCCGCTGCTTGCGTGCTCTGTGGCTTTGCTCAGTGTCTCCCTGGTCTGCTGGGGGGGGAGCACCCCCCAGCAGACCAGGGAGACGCGGAGCAGCTTTTCTCGCCCCGGAGCACGCAGATGGCGGCACCGCGGTGCATCTGGGCATCCCGCCGCTCCCGTCCTCCGGGGCGAGAAAAACCCCGTTCGTAACTGCGGATCCGACATAAGTCAGATCCGCGTAACTCAGGGACTGCCTGTAGAACATTTGAAAACGGTTTACAGGTGGTGTGTTGCCACCTTCAAAACCTTTATCTTGTGTCAGAGAAAACACTTTGGATTTGGTGGCAAAGGTGTACGAAGTGTCACTTTCTGCTGATGGTATGCACTCTTGCTTGGACAGCTGATTAGTTGTCAAGGTGTCATTCCAGGACAGGGAGATAACACATCCAGACTTCAATAATACTACCTAAAAGATAAGCAGTATGATGATTTTAAAAGTCCTCATCCATTTATTCATTCAATTCATCATAGGTGAAACTTCTGAAAGCTGCGTATCTTAGGAATTAAAAAAATTATAGAGGGTGATGTGAACAATTGATCATGTTCTACCTCATGAGATGACAGAAAATGACTCTACCGTTGTTCTTTGTAAGATGAGTGCTTGGGTGGCCACCCAGGAGAGATTTAAATCTGCCCAGCTGATTAGCAAAGTGCCCACAGCCAGCAACGTGTTTCTACTGCTGGTGCACGTCATCACCTGACTTGGTGCACATAAAATGTATTCTGCACATGGAAAAAATTAAGAGGGAACAATGCTCAAGAAACTGTTGAAATTGTGAACTACAACATTAAAATACTATTCTCATAGTTTTAAAGGCAAGATTTAAGGGTTCCAGAGTGTTTTTTTTAATCCGTTGACTAAGGTGCATATAAACAAGAATAAATTATAAGTGTGTTTCAGTGATCACAATATTCTGATACTGATTCTGTGAAATGTAAAACTTTTGGTTTGGCCCCATCTGCAGGATAAATTTAACCACACGCAACATTATAGAAGCTGACTGTGAAGGGCTGATGAGGTGTTAGTGCTTTCCATTTATACTCATGGTGCAATTTCTCATCAAAGAAATTGTTTTTACTGTTTTAAACTGGAGGTTCTGCATAGAGCCTTTCTAATTTTGTTCCCATGGAAACAACCTTGTCTCATTTTGGTATCACTAGCAGTTCCAGTGAATAGAGCAAAGAAAGAAGACCATTTTTCTGTTTGCGTTAAGGGGTTGAAATGCACGGCAGTAGAACCTTGACGTTTCACGTTTGGCTGCACTACAGATAACTCACTCTGGAAATGATTGGTTAAAGTCAGTGACTGCATCATTTCTTCAAAAAGCTGTTCACCAGCCGTGAAATTTCACCGTGTCCTGGTGATATGGTTTTAACCAAAAGGCAACAAAACAGAATCAAAGATGCTTATTTTCCTCTGTGCTACATAGGGAAGGCTTTTTTTAATTGTTCAGTGTGAACAGACTGTAACGTGTTGGCAACAGGTTGGAAGGGCACTGCAGATCTTTCATTAGGTTATTAAGGCCACTCTGATTTGTCGTCCATTGAATGATCTAGGTCTGTGAACAATTGACCCAGCTTTTGTTCGGGAGCTTTTTGTGACCAGTTTTTACTTTACACTTGTTTAAATCCCAAAGTATCTATAGCCAGTATTGTTCCTTTTGCCCCTGAGTTTTCCATGAATGTGATGCAGTAAAATGTGGATAATACTGCTAAGATCAGGACTTTCTTTTAGCGAAGCACTGTTTTTTGGCTTCAGGAGTGACCAAATGTTAAAAGGCCTGTGATACCATTTCTGGTGCCTGGTAGGTCACACAAAGCAAGATGATACTTGCAGCCTTATACAAAACACCACTGCTGCAAACCTTATAGAAAGCCCAGGGTTTTTCCTTCGTTTTCTTGCTAAGGCAAAAGGCAAAATTTACAAAATCTGTGTGTTCTACTTTGTAGTCTAAGTGCATTTTACAACAACAAAAATGATTAAAGGTTTAGAAAACTTAACCTATGGGGGAAGGCTGAAAGAATTGGGCTTGTTTAGTTTAGAAAAGAGAAGTCTGAGAGGGGACATGATAGCAGCTTTCAAGTTCCAAGGAGGAGGGAGAAAAATTGTTCTTGTTGTCCTCTGATGACAGGACAAGAAGCAGTGGGCTTAAGTTGCAGCAAGGGAGGTTTAGGTTGAACATTAGATTAAAAAAAACTTCCTAACTGTCAGGGTGGTTAAACACTGGGATAAATTGCCTAGGGAGGTTGTGGAATCTCCACCATTGGAGATATTTAAGAGCAGGTTGGATGGACACCTATCAGGGATGATCTAGATGATGCTTGGTCCTGCCATCAGGGTGGGGGACTGGACTTGATGACCTCTCAAGGTTCCTTTCAGTTCTAGTGGTCTATGATTCTATGATATAGTCTCCATCAGCATATTGAGGTTACCAAGCATTTTTCCCCTGTTAACCCCACACTGTCCATTTGTTTTCTTCCTCATCAAATAGCCCAGAGTATTTGTAGCTTTTTCAGTTAGTCTAAAATGCTACAGTATGTACCAATTTTATTGGTAAGATCATTGTGCCATCTGTGGCCAGAATAAATAGTTACATTAAGCATATGTGACTAAGGGTATGTCTACCACACAAAGTTATTTCGAAATAAAAGCCAACTGCTATTTCAAAATTAATTCGAAATAGCTAAGGGCTTATTTTGAAATTGGTAAACCTCATTCCACGAGGAGTAGCGCCAATTTTGAAATTGCTATTTCGAAATAAGTGCTTTGTAGATTTTTATTGCAAAATAGGGGGCCTCCAGCCCTTCCCAGGGTGCCCTGCTGGTCACCCAGGCCACAAGGTAACTTCTGACCTGATGCCATGCAGGAACCAGTTCCAGCTGGCCTTAAATGCGATTCCGCGTACAGTCAGTGTGGACACGCAATTTCAAAATAGCAAAATAGCTATTTCAAAATAAGATATTGATCATTTTCTGGTTTTAGAAGAAAAATATCCTCAACTGCAGAAAACAGCTTCTTGCGTCACTTAAGGAGTGACACAGTGAACTATTACAGGGATCAATCTACTCTTCCAGGCTGCCCAAACAAGTCCTTCCTATCTTGAAGGCTGTTTCTTTCAGCTGTTGCTTATTTGATCTGGGCAATTAAATATTTCCCATAGTTACTACCAAGAAAAAAAACTAAGGGGTAGCCGTGTTAGTCTGTAACTTCAGAAACAATGAGTAGTCCTATTGAACCTTAGAGACTAGGAAAAAAAAATATAGTAGAGCTTTCATGAGTAAAACCCACTTCATCAGATGAGATGGAGTGGAAATAACTTTTACAAGACCAAGTACAGTCAGTCCCCAACTTACAGCCATCTCGACTTACGTCCATGCGCACTTATGACCAAAGCGGTCGTAAATGCAGGCTCTGAGTTAAGAACACGATCCGCGCTTACGAACAGCGCGGTCACAATGTAACTCAATGGGTTCCGAGTTACGACCATTCCAAGTTACGGCCAAGTGTTTGGTCCGTAACTCATTCATAACTCGGGGACCGGCTGTAAAAATTAGTGTTTTCTGCAATCCAGCTGTATATCCAGCAGAGGGCACACAAGCTTATCCATGAACCTTTTACAGTTCTCTTGGAATACAAGCTAGAGCATTTGTTAATAAAGCACCTATTTGTTAACATATAAGTGAGCCTTAGGTTTTTGTCCCAAATATTATGGACCCAAATCTTTGCAGTAACTTGAAATGATAAGCGTGCGAAATATAGTGTCTGCAGCCTCTGAGATGAGACTGGGTGTAAAGGGGAGAAGCTGCTCATGGGAATATTATTGGTAAAGCAAAGCAGCGTAGAAACCTCTAGTGTTGCCCATGCTGTGTCTGGCTAGAACTCATCTGTCTTTTGCAAAAATGGATACTTAGCCTGAGCCCTATACATAAAAGCATTTTGTTGTTTAGGCCCCTTTCTGGGGCCTAAACATATTGGTTGCATCAGAATAATCAGAAGACCAATGGAGATGGGGAAAGTGATCTCATTAAACAGCTGTTACCTTGTATAAACATAAGATTTTACAACCTGTTAATATCTGGGTTGTGTCAGCTCTTGTTCAGAGGTAGACGTTTTGCGCACACAAAACCCTATTGAAATCCATTTGGACCAGCACAGAGGTCTGCAAGGTCTGTGGAGCAGGGACTCTTACTACGTGTTTTTATGGAACCTAGCACAATGGAGTCCTGATCCTCAGTGTGTCTCTGGGTGATACTGCCGTGCAAACAGTTAATTATCAAGGAAAAAACGGGAAATGCCGTGTTAACTGCAGGGCCGACAGCCACCATGGGCCAGGGCAAGGTGTGTGGTAGCGTGGCATTGCACCCCTGGAAGGGCTGGAGCAGCCAGCTCTCTGTGCTGCCATGGACGCGACACTGTCTTGCGGTGATTTAAAGGAACCCAGGCCCCCTTAGAGTTGCCAGGCCCCAGGGCAACTGCCTCTTCCCTCCTCCTCCTAGCAGTAGGCCTGCATAATAATGTTAAAACCCATTATCAATATAGGCAGAAAACATCATGTATATACCCCAGAGTAAAAGGCTTTTCGTAAGTATGAAGGGGAATGGTCATGATTACAGGTGAGGGAGTGTTTTATATCTGTTGAATTAAATGGCTAAAATAAAGGGGGAGTGGAATATATCTTCAGGTTTCTGGGAGAAACACACAGGAGAAGGTATAACCCAGTCTTTGGCACTGATTTACTGGTTGATCTTGGACAAGTGACTTACTTCTCCATACCTTTGTTCCTTGTGAGATGGTGATCATAATATACAACTATTGTATCCTCCGGATTTGGGTTGAGGAGTAATTACTGTGTTTGTCAAGAGCCTTGGAAACACAAAGCAGAGTATGAACATTTAGGATTATTTAGATAGTCCAGCACAATGGGTCTTCATGTATTTTAAAGGACACACTAAAATGTGTGCATGTGCCAATTTTAGACCCTCTTGGCTTCACTGCTGGTGTGAGGAATAAGTTTTAAACAAAGGAGGAGGATCTATTACAGCTTTTTATTATCATTTGATGAAACTTGACTTTTTTCCCCTAACTTTGTGAGGTTTGAAATGCAGCTTATATGCGATTCCCAGTATCTCATTTGATTTGCTCACTTGAATTGTTGCAACTTTCCTCAAAACATAAATTCACACACCAACATATGCTACATAAAAGAAGTTTTTCTCCCTTCCTACCCCCCTCCCCAACTCTTGATGGAAAAAAAATTGATTGTAATGCCAGTTCAAAAGTAGACATATTCATCAACACTGATTGTCATATTATGTTGGTTTTTCCAAGTGGAGGTTATTTTTCATAATGGAAGTCAGACAAGCTCTTGCTATGAAGAGTGAACTTGCATATGACATTTTAAGAATCTATAGAAGCAGGTTTTTTTCTTATAAAAGTACACTAGCAACATTACAGCATGACATTTATAAAGAGCACCCTTTACATTTAAAAACAAAAATCACATATTGGCCTGCTTTTGGCATGAAAACAGTGATTTTTTTGTTCAGTTTTTGCTTTGATTTTGGTCTGTTAACCAGATAACTGTAGCTGCCTTTATCTAGTTAGCCACATACACAGTTTACCACTTGGTTTCCAAAAGTGTTTTTGGATTGAGTCTTAATTTGTGTCTGTGCAGCTTTTGTCATGCAGCCTTTCTCCTGAGAATGCACCTTCCACTTATTGATCTGCAACTGAACATCATTCTTCCAATCTTTCATTTTACTGGGTAACCAAGCTACACTTCTCACTTCAATATTCTTTCCTTCCTTAGAAAGCCAAACTTGGGCCAGCTGGTAACAAAGTCATTACTCCAGTAGAAGACAGAATTTCCAGCATACCATCCAATAATCTGGACAGCGTGGAGCTGACAGATTTCAATTTTCTCATGGTGCTTGGGAAAGGAAGCTTTGGAAAGGTAAGAAACCTTGAAAGTCAGTTCTACCTGCCATATTTTTAATAATAGAAATTGTCCTGCTATGAACAGTTCTTTATAAAATGCAGAATTTTTTAAAGTGAGACTAAATAACCATTGGAACAGATTACGCCAAGATGTGGTAAATTCTCCATCATTTGGAAAGTTTACATTGAGAGTGGCTGTCTTTTTGAACAGATCTTGTCTATTTCAACCTTAAATTGTAGGGTTAGATGCAGGAATCCCTGCATAAAAATCCAAGGCCTGTGCTGTTCAGACATACAGATTAGTTGAACTCTTCCCACCTTAAAATCTATGAAATAAAGAGCAAGAAAATGCCATTGTGTATATTTGCCGCAGATTTTAGAGGTTCCATTTTTAAACCCAGTCTTTACTTACTATGCAAGCAAGGTTTCACCCTTACTGGATGGGAGAGACTCGCTGGTCTGTCTTTAGCAGGAAGCTGCTGCTGTAGCTGAGAGAGGGGTTCCCCACTCCTAGCCAGGTAGCTCCTGTGTGCCGCAGCCCTGAGCCCTTGGGTGGGGCTCATTAAACAGCTGTGGGGCTGTGCTGCTGCGCATCTTAGAGGGAACCTTGTGTACAAGTACTATTATCTTGATTTTTCTTACCTGCACTAACGAGCACTGAAGACCGACCCTTGCAGTAGAAGATTTTCATACGTATTAAAATATTTCTTTTGTACTGATAATTATCTATGAAAACTTGGGATGGGTATGAGTATTTTTTCCTTTGTATGAAATGTCCGGAATTGGACCGTCAGCTTTCCTGGTGTTCTATTTTTCGGGCTAATTTTCAAGCCTGAGTGATATAATAGACATTCAAATTGTGTATCTATTGCTTAAGTATGGACCTGCCACTTAAGTCTGGAGATGCCTAGTTTATGCCTGTAGCCCAGTGGTCTCCAACTTATTTAAGCACGAGATCACTTTTTGAATTTAAGTTCAATCCAAGATCTACCTCAGACCCAAATATCCTTGTCCCCCCTCCTTTGTGCCCCTTCTCCAAGGCCCCGCCCCTGCTCACTCCATTCTCCCTCCCTCCCCCATTCTCCCTCACTTTCACCAGGCAGGGGCAGAGAGTTGGGGTGCAGGCTCTGACCTTGAATTGAGGGATTTGGAGTGTGAGAGGGGCTCTGAGCTGAGCTTGAGGTAGGCATTTGAGGTACTGGAGGGGGTTCTAGGTTCTGGCTCTGGGAGGGTGTTTGTATGCAGGGGTTTCTCGTGGCTAGAGAAGGGGCATGAGGTGCAGGAGGGGGTTCATGACTGGGGTAGGGTTTCAGGATGTGGACTCCAGCTGGACACTGCTTACCTCAGATGTCTCCTGGGTGGGGGTGCAGTGGGACTAAAGCAGGCTCACCCCTGTCCTGGTCCTGCACTGCTCCCAAAAGCAGCCAGCAAACTCCCTCTGAAGTCCTGAGGTGCTCCCTCTCTGCTCTGTGGAGATAGGATACAGAGGGCGAGAGGGAGTACCCTGACATCAGCACTGCCCCTCCCTCCCCTGCCCTGCCTAGCAAGCAGGAGGCTCCTGAGGGGAGAGCTCCAAGGCAAGGGGCAGAAGATGAGCAGCAATGGGGGGAGGGGCAGCTGAAGAGTCGTCACTTGACAGCCTCTTGGCCAAACCAGTTAGGATCACCCGTCAGAGGCTCCAAGATCTACTAGTAGATCCTTATCTACTGGTTGGTGGCCACTGCTCTAGACACTCCTATCAGCACTCAGTTGCAAAACTTGGATGCTTTAAGTTGCACGTTTAAAAACATGGAGGACCTCAATTTTAAATGCTTTTAAGTAATTCCAGGATTTCCATGTAGTAGTGGGATCAGGAATCCAGATCTGGAGTTTCCCAAAGTTCTAGGAGATTTGGGCTCGTCTTTCGTGGTGGTGATGAGCTGCTGTATAGATCACAAGGCCATCTGTGCATGTTGTCATCATGCAGTAGGAATTAATATTTGGGAATGAGAAATTCAGTGAAAATTGTGACCTCCCAAAAGTATTGCTGTTTTCCTGCCTGTTTTAACAGGTGACTTTGCAATAAAAGTGTATTTTATGGAAGACCTCTAGTGGGGGGGGTCCTGTCATTGTGTCCGCCATTGGAAGTGGAGTTGACGATTATCTAGGGAGCAGTGGCACGGGTGTGAGTGTAAATGCTATTTTTGAAGTGCAAGTACAGCTTATTGTAATCAGTGAGTAATCATGGTATTTTTAGAGCTTCAGGCCAACTCAGTAAGTTCCAGTAAAATGGGAGGTTGGTGTGCCATTAACACCTTTCTCCAGGCTTATGAGTCACCTCTATTCTCTGCCAGGGAGGAACATGTTCAGTCTGTCATTTCTCTTTGTGCAGGTGATGCTGGCAGACAGGAAGGGGACGGAGGAGCTGTATGCAATCAAAATATTGAAAAAAGATGTGGTGATTCAGGATGATGATGTGGAATGTACCATGATTGAGAAACGAGTCCTAGCACTGCAGGATAAGCCACCGTTCCTAACACAGCTGCATTCTTGCTTTCAAACAGTTGTACGTGGTGTCATTTCTTCTCTGCTCCTCCGTTTTTTTCAGAGTGTCATCTTCTACTGAGATAACACTCTGATATATTTTATTATTTCAGCAACATTTATTATCCTCAACTTGCAGGTCTCCTGGGTGTTTTGCTCAGAGAAATGTAAAAGAACAGATACCCTGTCAAATCATCAAAATCCATAAAAATAATAAAGAAGATCTTTATAATAATAATAATTAATAATAATAATAATACATCTTCAGAAGTATTCTACAGCAGCTCTTGATACAGAAAGGTTTTTTTTCTGTATATATGAACTCGGTTGTGTCAGTGGGGCTTTTCAAATAATTAAAACAAAGCATGTGCTTACGTGCTCTGTTGGATTGAGGCCTTAATGCCTCAATAATATAATGAGATATTTATTAATTAATATGGTTAATTTGGTTCCCTGGTTACCCCTAAGATAAGGAAGCTGCATCTATGTTGTCTTAAAAAACATGAGCTCTTGGCCTTAGTTATGTTTTCCTGGCTGTATGAACAGTATTTGTAACATTGTAGCAATACAAGTAATAATAAATAAACTTTCATCGCTAATATAGGCAAGGTTGAATGAAGTTCCAACCTAGCCCTGACCTGGCAAAATCTATATATAATTTTTTTCTGTTTCTTGATGTATAACATTTTTTGTCATAATGTGCAGAATATATAGACACACTCTTTAAAGTTGTTTTGTATGATCTTTATAGTCGTGACCTCTACTATTGAATATGTCACTCTTTTTAATACGTTTTACCAGTACATCGCTGCTTATGCCTCATGTGCTTACCTTTTTAATACTATGTTCTAGGATCGTCTGTACTTTGTTATGGAGTATGTGAATGGTGGTGACCTCATGTATCACATTCAGCAAGTAGGAAAATTTAAGGAGCCACAGGCAGTGTGAGTGTTTGTTGATTTAATTCAAATCATTACCAATTTTATACTGCAGCAGAAGGATCAGATGTGTCCATTATGTACAGTATTATATAGAAATTGGGGCTGTCATCTTTTTATCCACTAATAATAGAAACTTTGTGGGCCTGCTGGCATAAGCACGCAGCACATATTGCAGGAGATAGCTTAACTTGGGGAAAAAAAATCAACGTCGACAAGTTTTTGAACAAGTAAATAGTTTTACTTACAATATGGTTATTAACATTCACACTAAATGAACAATATTGTGAGAGACACAAGAAACTGATTCAGCATTTACAATATAATTAATCTTAATTTTATGCATATCTAGTGATAGTCTGTGGCCATGTTTTATATTAAGGTTCAATTTATAGAAAGTTTAAAAAGATTTAATATATTAATAGGTGTTTTAATAAATAGTTAATCAGTAGTTATAAATGCAACAGATCAATAGGTTGCTAATCATCTATCACCTTCTTCTGTGCTTTTCTTTAAAATATACTGCTCAAGTTTGTTGCATGCTTTTACTATCCATTAATCCTTTATCAACATTTTCCATTAAACCTTCATTTACGTGCGACCTCTCCTGTTTTTAAAAATGCAAAAAAAAAAAAAAATAGATGTAAAAAAGTTTGAAACTGGCTAAACATGATTTAAATAGTCAAGTAAGAGTCATTAAAAAACTTAAATTTAAAATGTGTGACACACAAAAGATGACTGAGGTAAATATGACCTGGCGAAATACTGAATAAAAACCTGAGACATCTCAGGATTTAACTCCTCAGTGCATGAAAATGTGCATATCTCTATTGACTTGTAGCTGGTATATATTGCCACAGTTCCATAGACTTATGTGTAGCTATGATATTACACACCGTATGAGAGCGTCCCCAAGGTCTGTGTTGGCACATGTTCCAAAGAGAGTAAAAGCAATTCTGAACCAGCTTTTTCAGGTCTACTCTGCCTTCTACTTTTTATTAAACTTAATAATCAATCTTGTTTTTTATTGGCTGCCTCGCGTGTAATTGGCAGTTCTGCAGTAACTCTGGCTTCAAAAACTCATCAGTGTTCTATATACTCAAACTACTTTTGGCAATTACCGTACATTGTATATGGCAGTCACTTCAATTAACTTCAAATACAGTAATTAATCCATTAACATATGTATAAAGGAACAATATTTTTTATGTTATTTTAATGATGTATGAATCACAATTTAAATTAAGCAATATTATGAGTCATAAATGATCAGATATGATCAGGTGTTGAGAGCAATGACCTATTCAGTCAGATGAGGTCCCACATAAATGCCATGTAATAATCATATGGTTCTTAATTTATTAAAAAATGCCTAATTTTTTTAATCCTGTTTTGTCAAAATAATATCACATTTTATCAGTGACTAAAAATCAAGTTGATGTGGGATGTTCTTTATAATGCTTTGCATATACATGAATACAATAACTCTTTTGCTTTAATTCTTTGGTGTGGTGAGTTTCAAATATCTTCTATGTATGATTATCCTCTGCAGAAATATAAGAAAACTGAAATTCTGTTCTTACAGGTTTTATGCAGCTGAGATTTCAGTGGGTCTATTCTTTCTCCATAAAAGAGGAATTGTTTATAGGTGAGTACTGACTTAAGTCATTCCTATTAAAACCCTGGAAAGACAGATGTGTTTGTATTTTAAAACATGTTTCTATAACAAGTAGTCAAAATGGTGCTAGTAACTAAACGTCATTATTTTGCTGGTGATGTTTCTTTAACGAAGGGTGACTGTGTCTTTGATATGTGGCATTCAGTTGAAAACACTGGTGTCCAAAACCTTTGTTATAATCTCATTGCATTGTACATATTCATGTGTCCTAAAGAAATGTGTTTATGTAAAGGTGCGGGGGGAGGACAAATGTGTTTGTGTGTGCTTGTATTTGCTATAATCTACAGCATCAGTGTAATTGAGATATAGTACTCTTGGATTAAAAAACTTCCTGTTTTTAAGGCGGCATCTTAAAGATGATACCAAACACTTTATGAATGACTGTGAAAATCAAGTTAATGCAGGATGTTCTTTTTACTGCTTTGCACATGGATGAATGTAACTCTTTTGCTTTAATAATTCTTTGGTGTGGTGCGTTTCAAATATACTTCTGAAGAGGAAAAAAATCATGCATGGAAGATAAGAAATCTGAAATTCTATAGATACAGTATTCATTAATTAAACTTATATGAGACAACATTTTGGTGACCTACATGGTATAAGTATTAATATTAAATGACTGTGATTCTTCATAGGGATCTGAAATTAGATAATGTGATGTTGGATTCAGAAGGACACATAAAGATAGCAGATTTTGGAATGTGCAAAGAAAATATGACAGATGGAGTAACAACCAGGACCTTCTGTGGCACTCCAGACTACATTGCACCAGAGGTAAAAGTGTAACATTAAAAGTAGCATATTACCTCTCAAAAGGATTTTGTGACCACACATTAAAAGATTTCACCCAGCATATGGCTGCTATAAAATGTCTGTTTTACGCATACAACTATCTTCACTTCCGCAGGAAGATGTAACAAAAAACAGGACTATGTAGCACTCTAAAGACTAACAAGATGGTTTATTAGGTGATGAGCTTTCGTGGGCCAGACCACTTCCTCAGATCAAATAGTGGAAGAAAATTGTCACAACCATATATACCAAAGGATACAATTAAAAAAATGAACACATATGAAAAGTAAATAAAATTTCAGAACAGAAGTGGGATGGGGGGGGGGGCGGGGGAGAAGGTAAATGTCTGTGAGTTAATGATATTAGAGGTGATAATTGGGGAAGCTATCTTTGTAATGGGTAAGATAATTAATGTCTTTGTTTAAGCTTAGGTGTAAAGTGTCAAATTTAAGCATGAATGCCAGTTCAGAGGATTCTCTTTCAAGTGTAGTCTTAAAAGGTCTTTGAATCAGGATGCAGGTAATCAAGTCATTGAGACAATGTCTTTTCTGGTTGAAATGACAAGAAACTGTTTTTTCTTTGTGATCCTGTCTAATATCTGTTTTGTGGGCATTGATTCTTTGGAGAAGTGCCTGAGACGTTTGTCCAATGTACATAGCAGACGGACACTTTCTGCACATGAAAGCATAAATTATATTTCTGGATGCATAGGAATATGTGTTCTTGATCTTATAACTCACTTGGTTAGGTCCAATAATGGTATCAGCACAGTGAATATGTGGACAAAGCTGGCAACGGGGTTTGTTTCAAGGGAAGGTACCAAGGTTGGTATTAGTGTGGTATGTCCTGTGGTTGTTGATAAGAATCATCTTGAGGTTAGGTGGTTGTCTGTAGGAGACTATGGGTCTGTCTCCCAGAGACTCTTGGGCTACGTCTAGACTACATCCCTTTTTCGGAAAAGGGATGTAAATTAGACATATCGCAATTGCTAATGAAGTGGGGATTTAAATCTTGAAATAAGGGATAAGGGATCTTTTGGAAAAGGCTTTATTTTCCAAAAGATCAGCGTCTAGACTGGCGCTTTTCTCCGGCAAAGCTCCGTGCCGAAAAAAAGCGGCAGCCATTTTTATGCTAATGAAGCGCGGGAGATTTAAATCCCCGCTTCATTAGCAATTGCGATACATCTAATTTACATCCCTTTTCCGAAAAAGGGATGTAGTCTAAACGTAGCCTTGGAGTTTAGTATCCTGTTCCAGTATAGGCTGTAGTTTATTGATAATGTGTTGGACAGGTTTAAGTTGGGGGCTGTAGGTTATGACAAGTGGTGTTCTATTGTTGGTTTTCTTGGGTCTGTCTTGAAGTAGATGGTTTCTAGGTATTCATCTTGCTCCTTCAATTTGCTTTTTTATTTCTCCGGGTGGGTAGTTGAGGTTTATAAATGCTTGGTAGAGATCCTGAAGTTTCTGGTCTCTGTCCGTGGGATTAGAGCAGATGCGGTTGTATCGAAGGGCTTGACTATAGATGATGGATCGTATGGTGTGTTCTGGATGGGAGCTGGAGGCATGTGGGTTTTCTGTAGAGAGTGGTGTCTAATTTTCCATTGCTGATTTGTACTGTGGTGTCCAGGAAATGGATCTCTCGTGTAGATTGGTCCAGGCTGAGATTGATGGTGGGATGTAGGTTGTTAAAATCTCTGTGGAATGTCTCCAGTGTTTCTTGGCCATGCGTCCAGATCATAAAGATGTCATCGATGTAGCATAAGTAGAGAAGGAGTAAAGGGGAAGGGAGTTGACGAAACTTTCTAAGTCAGCCATAAAGATATTAGCGTACTGTGGGGCCATGCGTGTACTCATGGCTGTGCCACTTATCTGGAGGAAGATGTGATACTTTTGTGAATGAATAAAAAATACTATTAATAAGATTTCATTTAAGGAGTATCTAGCTTCTGAGAAACCTGAAGCATGATTTGTTTCTCAGGTTGAAATTCATGTGCTGATAATAATAAACCACTAAGCAAGCCATAAAGTCCTGCGATGCTGACAGGTGTCAATGAGGTTGTTATTGGGAGCAAACACAACTTCATTAATGCATCTCACCATGGGTTCTCACAGCTGCTAAAATATGTATTAACAAGCATTTGCACTATTTTCAGGAACTCACGAGTCTCTGGTTGATTTTCCAAAAGAGAATAATGAATTCCTGCAATGATTCACCAACTTTCCTGCAAAGCTTCTGTTCTGTATTCTAAATAATGTATATTCTGTCACCTTGTACAAAGTTAGATTACTACCTCTGGATTTAAGAAAGCTCATCCTATTAAACCATAAATTCAAGACTTTGATGCAGTTGACATAAAAAAATCTTGTTTCCCCCTAAATTTACTGGTAGTATCATCAGTGTTACCAAAAAAAGTTACATCTGACTTCTTCAGTATCATCAGATGTTTATAGGAAGGGTTTATAATGAGAAGAATTTACTTTACTCATATCCACCCAAAAAATCTTAGTTAACTTAGTTACAGGCCAGATAACTCAAGTACTTCAATAGAATTACTATACGAGCAAATTTTAGGCAATATGAACATGCAGAACTGCAATTCATAAGCTTCCCAGTTAAACATTCTAATACCCACACACACTCGGACTGCTCAGCTTAAAAACATAGTCTTGCCTCCAGCATGCAGCTACTTAGCATGTGCTTCTCAGCCTGTGTGAAATGAAGTTGCGATATTAGAGGGAACATTGTGTCTCAGTGTTTCCCATGCATGTGCAGAATGAATTTTGTGCACCGGTGTTCCTTCTAACATTTTCAGTCCTTGGGCGGGTTGCATTTTTTTTTGTGCAACTCTAATATTGATGTTGTGTGTGGATGTGCACCAGCAGTACAAACACCCTAGATATAAATATATATTTTAAATCATTCATAGGTAGAACATGGCCAGTGTGGCTCAACATGGCCAAAAACAAGCTCTTTATTTTTCCCTGCTAACACTAGGTGGAAAATATTTTTGTTTAGAACTGCAGAGGATTCACCATTTTGTGTGTTGCTCTCTAACAATGGTAAATAGCATGGTGCTACATTATTCTTTCCCCCTATCCCCCCTCCCTGGCATATTTTAGATCTTGTAAATATGTCACCAGTCTGTTGGTAATTAATACCAACTTCTCCTCTCTTGTGTCTTTCCCCTGCACTGGCAGCTGCCGCCAATTAATTAAAATGCATCTCTGACTGGAGCATTTTCAGCTATAATTTTTGCATGTTAACATACATAAGATTTATATGGGGGGGGAACATTCATTAATGCATAATGTGCATTTGGTCGCTTTACTGAAATTGGAAGTCAGCAATAGTTGTTTTTTTCTTATAGCTACTAGTCCATACCGATGTGAAATGTTCACAATCCTTGTGTTTTCATAAATCACTGTTACTCGCAGCATCAGATAACCCAGGTCAGCATTTCACCTTTTCCTATCAAAATGCAAATGAGGCCAGTATAGCAAAGAACACAAGATAATGCCATATCTCTGGGTAATAGTTTGGTGCCGGCTGCTGTCAGAGAAAACATGGTCGAAATACTGTTGAAATGGTACATTTTCACTTAGGGTACGTCTAGACTACATGCCTCTGGCGACAGAGGCATGTAGATTAGGCTACCCGACAGAGTAAAATGAAGTGGCGATTTAAATAATCGCCGCTTCATTTAAATTTACATGGGATGAGGCATACCTGGGTTGTCGACAACTCCCTTTGATGTCGGCAGGGGAGCGTCCAGACTATCGCGCTGAGCCGACAAACAGCTGATCAGCTGTTTGTCGGCTCAACGCGGCAGCCATGTAAATTTAAATGAAGCGGCGATTATTTAAATCGCCACTTCATTTTACTCTGTCGGGTAGCCTAATCTACATGCCTCTGTCGCCAGAGGCATGTAGTCTAGACGTACCCTTAGGGTATGTCTACACTACAACGTTAATTCGAACTAACTTAGTTCGAATTAGTTAATTCGAACTAAGCTAATTCGAACTAACGGATCCAGACTAAAAAATTAGTTCGAATTAGCGTTTTGCTAATTCGAACTAGCATGACCACATTAAGTGGACCCTGAACCGGGGTTAAGGATGGCCGGAAGCAGTGCTGGCAGGGCATCAGAGAAGAACTTAGAGCGTGGAGATGCTTTCTCAGGCTAGCCGAGGGCTGTGCTTAAAGGGTCCCGCCCCCACCCCGGACAAACAGTTCTCAGGGGTGCCCCGCTTGCAAAGCAGTCCTGGCTTGGATTGCCCGGACTACTCACACTGGGCACATCACACCACTCGGCCATCAGCCCGGCTGCACTTGCTGCAGGCTGCCATCTGGAGAGAGGGGGCAATTGGGGGGCTGCAGGAGAGCTTCCACCCCCAGAAGCCCGCAGAGCCAGCCCAGTCCTCCCCATTGGGCTCGTGCCCCATTCCTCCCTAACCTCCTTCCACTTACCCTTCCCTAGCCCCTCTTCTTGATGAACAAAATAAAAATAACGTGTCTTCCAAAATGGAATCTGTCTTTATTGAACAAAACTGGGGGAGACTGGGAAAAGGAGATGAGAGAGGCTGAGAGAGGGGAGGGCAACTAAAATGATCAGGGATTGGGAACAGGTCCCATATGAAGAGAGGCTAAAGAGACTGGGACTTTTCAGCTTAGAAAAGAGGAGACGGAGGGGGGACAGGATAGAGGTCTCTAAAAGCATGAGTGGGGTGGAGAGGGTGCATAGAGAAAAGTTCTTCATTAGTTCCCATAAAGAAGGACTAGAGGACACCAAAGGAAAGGAATGGGTAGCAGGCTTCAAACTAGTAACAGAAAGTTGTTCTTCACAAAGCAAAGAGTCAACCTGTGGAACTCCTTGCTGCAGGAGGCTGTGAAGGCTAGAACTAGAACAGAGTTTAAAGGGAAGTGAGATCAAGTCATGGAGGCTGGGTCCATGGCGTGGTATTAGCCAGGGGGTAGGAGTGGTGTCCCTGCCCAAGGTTTGTGGAAGGCTGGAGAGGGATTGCACGAGACAAATGGCTTGGTCACTGTCTTTGGTCCATCCCTTCCAGGGTCCCTAGAGTTGGCCGCTGTCGGCAGAAAGGCTACTGGGCTAGATGGACCTTTGGTCTGACCCAGGACGGCCATTGTAAGCTCAGGGCTCAGGGTCGGGGGTCTCACTGGACCCCCTTGATTCTCTTGCACACCTGCTCCTGGGTGGCCAGGCTGGCAGCTCTCCTGCCCTAGACAGCCACTTTCCTGTGCCTAGTGCGGAGATCGTGGACAAGGTCCACGATGTCTGCACTAGCCCAGGCGGGTGCCTGCCTCTTGCGGTCCCGGGCAAGCTCCCAGGAGCCACCAGCCTGGTCCCGGGAAGACGGGGAGGGCTGGGGGGCATCGGGTGGGTGGCTCGATCCGTGCCAGGTGCAGGGTCTGCTGGCTGGGTGCTGGCAGGCTTGCACCTGGCACGGGCACCGTAGCCAGCCCGTGCCCCTTTAAGGAGTCCGGGGCCGGGAGGGGGGCAGAAGAGTTTCCCTGGTGTTGGCCAGAGTGGCCACCAGGGAAACCTGGGGAGGGCTAGCCTCCCACTAGTTCAAATTAAGGGGCTACACAGCCCTTAATTCGAACTAGCTAGTTCGAACTAGGCTTAATCCTCGTAAAATGAGGTTTTCCTAGTTCGAACTAAGCGCTCCGTTAGTTCGAATTAAATTCGAACTAACGGAGCGCTAGTGTAGCGCCTATGAAAGTTAGTTCGAACTAACGTCTGTTAGTTTGAACTAACTTTGTAGTGTAGACATACCCTTTAATTCAGATGAAGAAATTGTCCTTTTACCATATCAATTTATGGTAACTGCAACTGCCAAGGAAATGCTGTTTGTTTATATTCTGTTTCAGAGCATGAGTGTCTTTTTCAGCTTACTGGTTTTCTTTCGTTTGTGGCTATGACGCTAATGGAAGAACTGTTATCTAAAACCATGTGATGAGCCTCAAAGCAAGGCAGTGGTATTAATGCACCAGCAGCCTAAGCGTGTCCTTTTTTATAGGCTTGACAGCAGAGTAGAGTTTTATGGAGAGATTTGAAGATGCATAATGAGTTAAATTGTAAAGTCTTTGTGGGCAGGCCTGTCTTTTTCTTGTCCATAAATAAGCTTCCTTGGCCCTAGGGAAATACAAATAATGCATAAGAATACCAAGGCATGTACTCTCTCATTCCCCTTTGCTGGCAAAGGAATTTCAGGATGTTTGTTCTATTTGAGGCATCCCAGTGGGTTAGATTTTACAGTAGATTTTATTGTAAATGTGTCAGATACATCCAAGAGTCTTTGTATGATCAGCAATGGAATATATAATGTCGCTGTGAATTCAATTAAGTAGGGAGGTGAATTCTCTTCTGAGGTTTTTTACTTAAAATCTTCCCATTTCCAGTTAGCCAAAGCAGGAAAGTGTGGTTTCAGGAGAGAAAGGGACCAATCATCCAACCACCTTGGGAGTGGCTTCTGGGAAAAGCTTCTGGAGGGTTGAGTTGCAAAGATAGAATGAAGGATTAAAATTCAAAACGATTGCACCTTCTTGGGAACAGAGGATTTCTTCTCTCCATAAGGGGAAGCCAGCATAAGATCAACTTCACTCTTACACATGGCTCTTCCGTTACTGTTGTGATTGCATTTTCCATACCGGGGTTCCAGTCCCATGCTGTCTGGATCTTGCAGGACCATCACCGCTTTCCTAACTCTCTCCTCCCTCCACCCCACTGCATTTATTTTTATGGAAAAGGCGTGGTAATCGTGATCCCCTGATACTTATTCAAGACCTGACTCGCTTTGCAGGAGGGGAAGGGTCATGATTCCCAGATTGACAATGAATGCATCACTGTAAAATAGTGATGTTCTTTTTATATCTTAGGAGATTTCGCTTTTTCTTTTTTTAAGTTTGTGCACATTGGACAAAGGGAGTATTTTTAAATGTATAAGTTCCATATTTGAGAACTGTGCATTGATTAAAATAATGTTATGCTTGGTGCAACCAATTCTGTCAGACTGGAGTAAAGTGATTATCCTGGTGGGATTTTCATTATTGTGCTGAGCTGAAATATACATATTTATGGCTGGACTGGTCTAATAACCTTGACATTGACAAATGCTGCAGTATTTCCTTGGCTGGTTACCAGAGACGGAGGGAGATGGATGTCAAAACCAGTATTAATAAAAAGGGATTCCAATAGATTGTACCACAAACTTCTGTCTTGGGCATAAAACAAAATCCCAAGAGTTAGAATACAGGCAGTAACTGAAAGGTTAATTCTGAGAATCTCAAAACAGTGTTGTTGTTTTTTAATATAAAAATCCCCAAACTTGTACCTGCCAGGAGTGTAGCAGAATGATAAATATTTTGAGTGCTGGAAAAGTGGGCTTTGACTGTTGGTTGTGGCAGAGATACATGTTCCTTTTCAAAGATGAATGTATTATTGTTGTAGTAGTAGTAGTAGTAGTAGTAATTGTATTCATATTGCACTTTTTACACAGAATTCACATGCTTTGTAGGAATCTTTGCACCTACCATTGTAAAGCAAAGACTAAATGTCGCAATAGAACTAACAGTACACAACAATTATAATGGCAAGAATTTAGGGAAGAAAGGGGTTACTTGAACTAATTAATTTTAAGTGGGTGTGACACTATAGTGAAGTAGGAAACTAACATATGCACAGAGGAATAGTGTTTCAGTACTACTGACTAGAGATGTTAGCGTGTAGTTGAATATTCATGTAACCACATCGAAAGATCTAGTGGTTATGAGACCATTTGATAGTCCCCAGAGGTGGAGCCGCCAGCCAGTGTGCTCCAATCACACTCCCGGGGAGGCCTCTGCCACCCCGCGCTGCTGCCTCTCCTATTACAGGTAGCAGGGCAGGGGTGCCAGGCAGGAGCTCGTCCATGAGGGGAGCTGGCTTAAAAACTGCAGAGACAGTAGCGTGCAAATCCAAGCTCCCCATAGATAGAGGCTGCTCCCGCCCCCTCCCGCGGACAGGGACTGCTACCGTGGAGTAGTGTTTGTCTGTCTGCAGGCTCATTGCTGACAGAGGCTGCTCCATGGGATGCAGAGCAACCTCTGTCCGCGGGGAGCTTGGATCCCCAGTGGACAGGAACTCAGACCTCCCCACTCGCCTGGAGGGGGGCAAGTGGGGGCAGGCAGATTTGTGGGGTTGGCACATGCGGGAAGCCACTTAAAAGCTGGCTCCTTGCACATATTGGCTCCGGCCTGCCCCCCTCACTCTCTATCAGAGGCAGTGGGGGAGATGGGGCAGGCAGATCCAGTACTTGTGGGGAGCCGGCTTAAAAACTGGCTCCCCACGGACACCAGCTCCCACCTTCCCCTCTCCCCCTCCCCGCTGCCTCTGAACCAGAGGCAGCAAAAGGAGGGAGTGCGTGTAGTTGCAAGGGGGAAGTGTGTGGAGTCAACAGGATTAACCAATAAGTGCAGGTTGATCAGTTTAATCATGTTGTCGTGTACACATTGACATCCCTACTGCTGACCCTGTGCCGTTTGCAGTCCAGTCACACTGACCAGATTATATCCCATGATAGAGTTTCAGCCCTTTAGAGGAGTCTTTCAGACTCTTATCTCATAGGGGTAAAGGTGTTTTTATTATGTGGGTGCACCATGTCCAGGACAAGAGGGCACCGTCGCAAATTGGGATCTTCGGGGCACTACCACACCTGAACAATAATGAGCTCTATCTGTTCTCTCAGCTTTTTATAAAACCCTATTTGATTTTTTTGATTTACAGATAAATTAGTGTTAATAACTTATCAGAGTTACCATAAAGGTTGGTGGGGGAAACAGTGGATAGGAACCTTCCCCTACTCCCATCCCACTGAGAAGGTGTTTTGAACTTGTTGTCTCTCTCCAAACTCCGCCACCCATATCTTTGTGAGGAAATAGATTGACAAGATTTGGCTACTGTAGGATTCAACAGACTAGTCTCCACCTCAAACTAGCTTGCCAAATTTTGTTTGATCATTTATGAAGAATTGCCTTTTTTTCCCCCCAGGCTGCCTCAGTACTCGGGGAGGAAGTTACATCTGAAACATTTAGTAGCTATTGCTGGTTAAAAAATAAAATAAAAATATATTTCCCTTGAAGTGAATATTGACTGTTTGACTTTTGTGACTCTAAAGTCAATAAACTGAGAACTGTCTCTACATATCTTGCATAACAGTCCTTCCCTGCCCCCACCAAAGTACTGCCTTTCTTTGCAGTCCAGAATTTTTCCTCATTACATTCCCAGTTAATGTTTGGTTCCAATTTGTTGTGTGAACCAGGCTACCAGATTCTCTGAGTGGTGGGCAGGTTAGCAAATTAACATAGCAGGTTACTCTTTTGCATTTCAGTTTTACCGTATCTATAAAGCCACAATAGAATTTAGCTAGTAATTCACGTGGAACCTACTTAATTAGGTGTTGCACTCTTTCAGAATCTTCTTGGGACCCCACAAGGTGCAATGGATGTAGCATTCAATAAGTTCTACATCATGATAGCCTCATATAGGTTTATTTTCCCCCATTCGTGGGAAAAGCATCATCACCTTTTTGTTTTCACAGTGTCAATAATACCTGGTAGTTTGGGACTATGATATATAAATAGTAGAAAATCCCATAATTTCAAGAAGTGAGTTGTAATTCTAAATGTGCAACCATATTTCCCAAAATAAAACCAATGGGGACATCTCATCTTAGATTTCAATGAGAGAAAGTTGAATAAGCATATAGAGTAGGATTTTTAAAAAGCAAGCAAGTTTCTTTCAGTGGGATTTTCTTTCCTTAGGTGCCCTTCTGAATCCCCTTTTTGATCCTACCTGTACCTCATTGATTTTTGAAGCATGCCTGGAGTGAGGAGGTACTGCATAGTTTTCTCAGTGTGGTGGGCACAAATTTACTGAGGTGTGATATCTAATTGGTATTCCGACTCCATTGATAAGGCCAGCACAAAAACAGCTTGAGTTCTTGTGTGAGTCTCTTACAGTATTTTAGGGGAATGAGGGACTATGATATTTCACACTGATTATGTCTGACTTGAGAATCTCCTGTTCTAAAGCTAGATTTGTTTTGAGAGATCGTATTCAAGAATGAGAACACTTAGCTATCCCGTAGCCCAGGGTACATGAGCAGTCACCGTCAGCGGACAAGTGTTTCTTGACCTTTACTGTAATCACAGACCCATGTTAAAATAGCAAAAATCTTCTGTTGGTTTCCCACGCCCCAGCACGTGATCATTGAGAAAGGGAAGTTTGTTGTGACTTCCCCAGATCTATTTGTGACACACACACACACACACCCATACCCCAGAAAACCAATGGGATAGACATTTTAGGAGGATTTTGCCCCCATATGGAACAGATTTGATATTTTGTTCATTGTGTAATTTCAGTTTACAAAATATCTCTACATATAGGCCCCTTGCAGGGAAAAACACTAATTGTGAAAAATATTCTGTCCTTGCATGTTAATTACCTTATAACAATACAACCATTACTCTGTGGCTGAAAACACTCTCTAATAGGGTTGGGATTTTTCCAGTACAGTGAGGTGCTTTTTTAAAAACATATTTTATGTATAAAGGCCAGTCTTTTTTCCTGGTTTAAATGTTAAAAGTGTTCTTTGAAGTAGCAACATTGATTTTAAATAGACCCCCTGAGAACTTACTGGTGAGTGGAAAATACATTGAGAGTATCAAATCTGTCAACCACTATTAACAGGATGTAGGTGGCCCCAAGTGTATTTTATAAGGCCTGAGATATGTGATGATTGCAAAATAATCGTAAAATTAAGTATGCGTGTTGGTAGCCCCTTTCATCTTGGAATCTCAGTGTTGTACTCACAGTAACTTCATTATGCCTACCTACAGAGAAGGAAGTAGGTACATAAAACACAAATTACATAGGGCAGATTATAGAAAGTAAGGGAATAGAATCCCAGAGTTATAATTTTCCCTCTAATCCCACTAGCCTTTTTCCTAACTTAAACCAAATGATTTACATGTTTCCCGACAATTTAAAAGCTGGTCTTTAAAATTCCTCTCCATTTAATTAGTGGTTAGTATTAATGGCAGTTACTATGGAGTAAAAAATATACACTGTATTCTAAAAATTAGTTTTCTACAGTAAAATTAAGATACAAATGCTGTAATTTAGATGTTTCCTACTTATTTCAGCTACTAACTCATGAGGAGTGTATTCTAGAGAGTTACTTATTTTGAATTTCTTTGCTAAGAGAGAGACTGCTAACTTCAAGATCATGTCCTGTTATTACCCCGGTAAAGACAATAATTTTCAGATGGGTTCTGTAGTCTTTGTTTAGTGGCTAACCTAGCCCTGTTTTGTTGAACTGATAATTCAGTGTTTTCCTTACAGATTGCCGGTTTAATTCCTTTTCCAGAGTGATGAAATTCTAGGGTGAGATCTCCACTAGCCAGCAATTTGTTTCACAGAGAATGAACAATACATAGTAGCAGGAAAAGGAGACTAGCTTAATGGTGAAAGGATAGTATTTCATTCTCTGATTATTTCAGTGTAATAGAACGATGGTTTCATGGTCAACTAGACCTGCCCCCACACTAAATAAGAGAGACCTGTATTCTAGAAGAAATATCCATGAATGTTTCAAAACATTACCCGTCCCCTTTTTTCCAATATAGGTAATCTCGTCAGAATTTTTAGATATCCGTAATAGTAAAGGTACAAACAACTGACGTTAAACTGAAATGGTATTTAGACCTGAGAACTGTGTCTGGATGTTCAAATAAATGTTTAAAATAAATTAGCACTGCCCTTTGAAGAAGTGTCTCATCTTAGAAAATACTCTACAGTATGAGTTGGGTTTGTACTTCCACCAGACTTTTATAATGTCAGGACTCAATATGCACTTGTCGAAGGTATGAATTGAGCTCTGTAGGTGCAAAATACTTGAAATTGTCATTAGCCTGAACAGCAGAAAGCTCTTTTCTGTTGGCTTACCTGATTTCCTGATTGCAGACTAAGAACATGAGAACTGTGTAGTGTGGTGAAACAAAACTGAGATTTTCAGGGGTCTTGCTCATATTTTAGTGGGTTTTGCCTGATTTAGAATGGGATTTTAAAACTGTACTCTGAATTGTTGATACTCTCTGAATGAATAGCAGATGATTTGCTGCTTTAACATAAATCACTCAGTAAAATCATTATGGTTTCCTGTGTAGCATTACTCTTCCTGTTTCATTGTTTTCAAAAGTACATCCTGAATCTTTGATGGGCCAGATTTACAAAGGTATCTAGATGGCTAAAGGAGCAAATAAGCACCTAGTGGTGTTTTCAAAGGCACTTAACTCTCATTTGGGAGTCAGGCATCTCTCCTACTCTAGGTGCTTTGGTAAATCCTTCTAGGTGCCAGTTTGCACCTTTACATGCTTAAATGCCTTTGTAGATTTGGCCCTACGGTTCTAACTCAAGGATCTGGATCCTGAGCTGAAATGTGCATAAATCTGAGTGGGTTTTGGCCTCAGTAAGGATGACAGAATTGGGTTCTCTGTGTATTTCAGTGACACATTGTTTGTCTTGTTTATTTGATTCATCTCTGAACTTTAACACCGATACTTTTATTTTCCTTATTACGCAGATTATTGCTTATCAGCCCTATGGAAAATCAGTAGATTGGTGGGCCTATGGTGTGCTGTTATATGAGATGCTAGCTGGTCAGGTAAGAATTATGACGCTGTTATTCTTCAACATCTCACAGGAAGAACTTTACAAGGCAGAGCTCAATAAATGGAAGAAGTATTGTGCACTTGTGAGAGAGCCACTGGAAACATCATAGCCGAGTTTTTAGATATTCTTCGTGGCAGTTAAATCACCGAATCATGATGGCGTTGTTTAATTATGTACCTGGGGGCAAAGCACAGTTAATTACAGAATAGTTTCTCTACCCATTTAATGGGATTCCCATCACCAAATCACAAAACTGAAAAAGCAAGTCCTGATTGTAAAGTTTAATTGAGGGTAACAAACCAGCTCTCAAGATAAACTCTTGATGTGGGGAAGATTTATGCAAATGACTCTCCCTGAGAAAAAGAGCTGGAGCTATCACAGAATTTCCTACATTTACAGGGTTTAGCCATCCTATGTTATTCCTTCCCATGCTAAATCCCAGTAGATTTCTTGACTTTTTGAGTAATAACTGAACACTGCTGTTCCTGTATTCTTTTCTTTTCGATTTCTTTAAAAGATCACCATGTGTCTGGTCCGTGGTCAACTACAATTACTTGCAGATTGTTCTGTTGCCTCCACATCTTTGTATTTTATGACAGAAAAAAGTGTGTGAGAACCTACTTAAACATCTGATGTTCTATATATGAGGTCTGTGGGTTGATCTATAATTTTGAGTCTACATGTAAACACCCATCAATATTACTTACCATATTCAGAATTAAACTGGAGAATGTGGAAATGTAGCATCCAGCTGTGTCCGATTAATGTTGGGAAATCCCAGCTGCTTGTTTCCTTATTCTTGAGGAAGTCTGATATGCTTGTGTACTTACTAAGTCTTAAGTCATTTAGAGAGTATTATCTTATTAGGATTTTCTGCATTTGCAGTAAGTGCTAAGTAATTTTTCCAGGGCTTCTTGGAAGATGTGGATTTGTCTGCAGATAAATGCATCAGCATTTGCTTTAATTATAAGTGCTTTGACTATGTCTACAAAAACATAAGATCAGGCTCAGCAATCTTTAGATACTTTATCTGTTTGCTCTTGGCTCTTTGTACAATACCTTATAACCAAGTGGTGTTTTCTTTTTTGGAGTGTTGTGTTTGGGTGATGTTCATTAGAGCCCTGTGCAGATACAAAATTTTTATCCACCTCTGTAAGTGCAAAAATAAGCCGCGGATATCCTCATTGACATCCACGTATGTGGATACCAGCAGATATAAAGCAGATATCTACAAATTTGTAGGGTTTTAGATACAAAATTTGTATCCACATCGGCATCCATAGCTGTAAAAATGAGCTGCGAATATCCGTGGGTTTGCAGGGCACTACTATTCATCCCTGTGCAGAGGGCCATTAGAAGGCCGAGGCAACACTGATGTCCCACTAAAATTCTTAGTTCAGAGCAGCGGCAGATTTGGGGCAGGGCGAGCAGGGCGATTGCTCCGAGCCCCACACTTGCAGAAGCCCCGCGGCACTCTCCTCCACCCCTAGTTCAGAGTTTAGGTGGGATTTAAGCTCCCCCCCCTTGGATCTGGTGCAGGTTTTCTTCAGCCTCACATCTTATTTAAACACAAATGTAGTCCATGCTTGTGACACACTCTTCCCCTCACAGAAACACTATTTAGCCAGAAATCAAATGGCAGCATCAAAGGAATTACATGACACTTTCAAAGCCAATGGTCCAAAACATTGACCAATTAGATTGTTTTAGATTGGCTATAACAAGGTAATTTTAAAAGGATTTAATTAAAAATAAACAAACCGTTAGAGAGCCTGAACTGTCAAGTATATTGTAAAATGTAAAACTCCTCAATAATATACCTGCTTTTCAGTATATACATAGCATTAATAGGGAATTAAAATTAACACTGCATCATTTTACCTTCTCAATTATTTTCTTTGAACAGCCTCCATTTGATGGGGAGGATGAAGATGAACTCTTCCAGTCTATAATGGAGCATAATGTTTCCTATCCTAAATCGCTGTCCAAAGAAGCTGTTTCTATCTGCAAAGGGGTAAGCAAGTTGCTGCTATATCATGGGGTCCTTACTCTACAGAGTGTGTTCAAGAACCAAAGTTTGTGGTATTTGACTGAGTTATACCACTAGGCTTTTCCAAATATAAACCCTGGCAGCATGGACAATAACTTGCCTCCTCTAACCTTGCGAAAAGTCATGGCTGCAAAAGTTTCAACTCTTTCCTGCAGTGCATATTGGTTTTGTGGTAGGAAACATTTGAGAATCAGTTGCAGCCAAATACAGAGCAGAAGTTACAAATGTAGGGTGTATAAAGCCTTTCCCACCTCTTAAATTGTCTTCATTGAGTGTCAGATCATGCAAGGTGGCAAATTATCTCCATTCTGATGCCAAAAGGAGTTGATGGTACACAGCAGTCTGCAGGAGAGACACAACAGCAGGGGCCTGTGTGCTTGACCAGATAGGAAGAACTGAAGGAAATAATAAGAGGGACAAGGTGGGTGGGATCATATCTCTTATTAGACCAATTTACCCAGAGCCGTACAGCTCAAAAGCTTGTCTCGTTCACCAGCACAAGTTGGTCCAGGAAAAGAAACTATTTTGCTTGCCTTATCTTTCTGATATCCTGGAATCAACATGGCAACAACATCGCTGCAAACAATAATGGATTAACAGGAGTCATTTTAGATTTTACATAGATTTTTGTCCAACCTAAAACTTCCAGCAAATGGTGAAGAAATTCTGATCGAGGTCCAAAATTTGCGGCTTAAGTCTATCTCTGATTTTAATATTCTTTTTGGGAGAGCGTTGATGTGACTGCAGAGCGTGAGCTAGGAAAAAGTTTGTGTTTACTTTTTCCTGACTCATACCCTGAAGCACCTCATTTCTGAAGCTCTTCTGGAATGAGAATTTTAAATCTCTATCACTTCTTCACCTGGATGAAAATGTGGTGCATTTGAACAGACAATGAATTTGGCAACCACTTCCCCCGTGCAGAGTGTCCTTTGTAACTGCATATGTAGAATTATAGATGACTCAGATTTTTTCTTAAAAGATGCAGTGATTGAGAACATGAAAAGATATTTCGTTTATCACAATGAATCCAAAACCATTGCAACATAAGCGGAGACTTGACATAAATGTCTGTATCTCAGTATTGAAATTAATAACCCTCCTTGTGCCACAGGTTCAAGTCCTATTGGGGTCAAGTCAGATCTTCCTCATTAAAAAATACTACATTATTCTATGGGAATCACCCAGACTGTTTTCTCAAGATGCAGTGTTTGCCATTCATTACTGTGGAATTCTCTTGTTCCTGTACATGAAGGAACATGTGCTGTATGCAGAAAAAAATGTGTACAACTACAGGATTGATGGAGTATTTTGACTGAGGTCCTGCATCCTGTGTGGAGATAAGAAAAATCCTATTCTTCCTAAAAGGCAAAGTTTGTCATAGTGTCCTTAGCCAAACTTTGCTTTTTCTCCCATGTGCTTCGCATTGCCCTTTATGTGAATTATTGACACTCCGAGTCCTAGAAGTGGCTGCATTTCAGAATATCTTTTCTAACGCATTTTGCAATCCTCAGGATAAAGGATAAGAACGTAAGAACAGCCAGACTGGGTCAGACCAAAGGTCCATCTAGCCCAGTGTCCTGTCTTCCAACAGTGGCCAAGGCCAGGTACCCCCAGAAGGAATGAACAGAACCAGGGAATCATCAAGTGGTCCATCCCCTGTTACCCATGCCCAGCTTCTGACAAACAGAGGCTAGGGACACCGCTCCTATCCATCCTGGCTAATAGCCATTAATGGACATGTCCTCTTCTGAATTTATCTAGCTAGAATGCTACATAAGTGTCACAAAGCTAATCATGTTTGTAGGGAAACTGTTCAGATAATTATCCATGGAGCCAAAAGTCTAATCTCCTTTTTTACATTACAGAGAACACTTCACGTTGTTAAAATATTTTTAAAAGCTGCTTTTTCTTTTCACTGTTTAATCTTCTTGTTTACATTTGGGATTTCTCGCCAATGGAAATGGATTAGAAAGCTTCTCTGTTTCTTACATCGATTTTCCTGTTCTCCTGTATTAGCAAAAGTGACACAATGTTTGGGTTGCAACCACCAAGGAAAATTTGTGTTTGTGTTTACATTATAATTTTTTAAATATGTATGTGTTGAAGGTTTAGCTAAGAACTAAGAATTTAGTTCTTGATCTGGCTGGATATCCTTTTTCCAGCCATCCTGTTTAAATAATAAATAAAATGCAGCATTGATTTTTTTTGTGTTTCATCTCAATTGAGATTGAAGATTACTCAGCTGTGATGTGAAGCTATACAACCAAAACCCTTAGTTCTCTGAGAGCCTTAAACCTTTTACTAAAATGATTAATCTAGACCACAAGATCACTGTACAACCTGGATTTTGCATCTCTCAGTGCCCATTGTTTGCTAACACTGAAGTGTGTTTTAGTCTCAAGAATGCGAAGATATTATCACGAATGTTCCTCAACAGTCATACATAGCTGCACTTATGCTCACTTAGCTATCTAGATTTTTCATTATTAGCAGATTGAGTAGACCTCTCCCACCAAGACAATCTTAATACCGCTGACATATGTAAAAGTAGAATTTGCATCCAACTAAGTACAGGTACTTACCTCATAATGTATTTAATTAAAGGGTCCTATCAGTTTATAAGGGTATGTCTACACTACCCCGCTAGTTCGAACTAGCGGGGTAATGTAGGCATACCGCACTTGCAAATGAAGCCCGGGATTTGAATTTCCCGGGCTTCATTTGCATAAGCGGGGAGCCGCCATTTTTAAAACCCCGCTGGTTCAAACCCCGTGCAGCGCGGCTACACGGGGCTCGAACTAGGTAGTTCGGACTAGGCTTCCTATTCCGAACTACCGGTACACCGTGGAACGAGGTGTACCGGTAGTTCGGAATAGGAAGCCTAGTCCGAACTACCTAGTTCGCGCTGCACAGGGTTCGAACCAGCGGGGTTTTAAAAATGGCGGCTCCCCGCTTATGCAAATGAAGCCCGGGAAATTCAAATCCCGGGCTTCATTTGCAAGTGCGGTATGCCTACATTATCCTCCTAGTTCGAACTAGGAGGGTAGTGTAGACATACCCTAAGAGACAAAAACAGTTTTCCTAAATCTCAACAGTTTGGAACTTCTGTCCATAATGGACAGATATTTTTGTTGCAAAAGATACTTTCTGTGCATCTGGTACTCTGAAGAACAGCGAGTACAGAGCATTGTGGGAAGGGTGTCAAGAACAGAAATGACTTTGAGGAGTTAGATTTAATTTCCTACTAACATCTCTCAAATCCATATACGTTTATTGAATAGAGCATCATTGAAGGTGAACATTTTTTTGCTGTCCCTCTGGAACATTTCTATGATTGAAATGACCCAAAGAGACATGATCTGTCCTTCCATGCCCTTCTAAAATCCCTTTCTCACACACATGTGGTCTACAACAAGCCAGCAGCCGTTTCGTACATGCCAACCAGAGAGTAGAATTCCAAATACTACCTTCAGGTGCAGATAGTGCTGCTAGAGTACTTAGTTTTGTGACAGAGAATATTATTTAGCCTCAACTGACCAAAACCAAAGAATCCTGCTTGCTCTTGCACTCAAATCTGGTTGGCAAGTATTCCAGTTATACACAAGTCTTTGTTTTTGGCGAGGTTTATTAGTAGTACATTCCATGCTAAAATGATACAATCATAAGCAACACTTTCTGATGTCACCAGCTGTCAAATTGTCCATTTTAGGAAAGTTAACAGAAATGGCAAACAGCTGTTGTTTTAAGCTTGAAGAACAAGGTGTTTCAAACTTGATGTGCATTCTCTTTTCTTCAGTCCCTTTCGTTTCCCGTTTTGAATTATCTCATTAACAAAAAGTATGATACAATGATCATCTAAGCACATGGACTTGTTTAACTAGGTGAACAAAGATGTCTGAACATCTTTTTCAACAATGGGTGCCAAGAAATGGAATCCTAAATTTCTATTTACCATCAGCATTTTCCCGAAAAGAAGACTAATTTTAGCACCCAAAATTTACTCACTTAAATTAGTGTTTATTGATGTATAAGGGGCTTCTGGATGCACAAGATATTTTAAAATCAAGCTACTTGTTTAGCTGCCTACTATACAAACTTAGGAGCCTGAATTTAGGCTCTATTTTTTAAAATGCTGGTTATGCATATGTTGCTATTAATTATATTAATGTATACAGTTAAATAATTAAAAGGTGTTTTATTGCAGTAATGATCACAGTTGTCTCTTTCATTATATTTTCCATTCTAGAGATGAGAAATATAGCAAATATTACAGTACTATTAAATAATGTTCATTTATTAATGGCACCCACTGTACAAGAATAAAGAGAGATTTCAGAACTCCTCATAATTTTGGAACCCTTCATTGAGGGCTACATTCCTTTGTTACCAGTGCTGAGACTCGTTGACAGCCCATTTCCGTTGAGGACCTTGCTAATTGGGGTACACATTACTGTTCCGAGGTGTGCATTATTGCTCCTTTTTCTGAGTGTGGTTTCTTTGTGCAGTTGGAATTAATATTGATAAAGTTGGCATTAAGGATGAAAGAGAAGAAGCACACATTAGTTATGGTCAGGAGGCTGCCAAAAGATGACAGGTGCTAATGACATATCCAGAGCACACCAAGACAAATTATAGGAAACTTGTACTTTGACTGTTTCAGTGTAATGGAATTCATCAGGTTTAACTGATTGCTTAAGCCAAGTACAGCCTCTTCTGGATATGTGCAAGACTAGATTGTAATAAGGGCTGGATTCAGACATAAGAATACAGCTGTAATTTCATTGTGCCCTCCTGTAGAATGCCTGAATTTATTCCTGTATTGATAACCTTTGTGTAACAAAAGAGGAAATTAAGGTTTAGAGTATGACCTTTAATTTTAGTGCCTAGAGGCAAGCTCTAGCTTTGAAATAAAGAAATGAACACTTTAAAAATAAAGTTTAGCTTTTCGCAAGGATTTTATTTCTGAGCTGCATCCCGACAGGAGACACACTATAACAATTGCACCTGTGGACAATCTGTTGCTTTTTCATGTCAACAGTCATTTAATCATTTGGTGCTTTATTGATTTATAGTTAATGACAAAGCACCCAGCAAAAAGGCTTGGCTGCGGCACGGAGGGGGAGCGAGATGTCAGGGAGCATGCATTCTTCAGAAGAATCGACTGGGAAAAACTGGAGAACAGGGAGATTCAACCACCATTCAAGCCTAAAGTGGTGAGTGAAATGCAGAAGGTCTCCCTATTAAAATGCACTGTTTGCAGTCAAGCCTTTCTGTGGTTTGAGGCTACTGCTAACTGGATGTTATTGCAAGATAGCTGTCTCCCAATAAAAGAGGTATATGGACCAATAAATCTCATTTCTTAAATCAAGCACTTTGATTATGACTGACTTCCATGCAATGCTACTAATATTACTCCATGCTCTCAATAAACCACCATAGGGAACCTGTCATCAAAAATGCCACAAAATTATTGCTAAGTTCCTAATTCAAGTTGAACCTCTCTAGTCCAGCGCTCTTGGGACCTGACAAGTACTGAACCAGAGAATTTGCTGAACCACAGGATGTCAGTATTGTCCAGAGGCATTACCAACACTTCCACTCCTTATTGGGCTCTTAGAAGACATTTAGGGGTAAATTAGAGCTAAATAACAGCACAGAACACTTAATCAGAGGGGTAGCCATGTAAGTCTGAATCTGCATAAACAACAAGAAGTCCTATGGCACCTTATAGACTAACAGATTTATTGGAGCATAAGCTTTCGTGGGCAAAGACCCACTTCGTCACATGCATCTAACAAAGTGGGTCTTTG
The DNA here is from genome assembly GCF_049634645.1 of Pelodiscus sinensis. Taxonomy (NCBI): domain Eukaryota; kingdom Metazoa; phylum Chordata; order Testudines; family Trionychidae; genus Pelodiscus; species Pelodiscus sinensis. Next base: position 21,963,766 of record NC_134730.1, on the reverse strand, counting down.
CCCATTGAAGCTTATGCTCCAATAAATCTGATAGGACTTCTCATTAGCACAGAACACTGAGAGCCAGGACTGGTGGCTGTAAACAAACTTTATGGGACCACAGGAAACTTGGCCATCCTTAGGATAAATGGACATCTGACTAACTAAAATCATGCCGGACCATAGATGTTGCCAGGCTAGAGAGGTTCAACCTGTAGGAAGTCTCTGATACAGCTGTGCTATGTGAAAACACAGTTGACTAAATGGCAGTAAATTTGCATATATTTTTGTATAATAAAATCCCAGTATCCTTAAAGCTTTCTATGCTTGGCTGGAGTGTTGTGACCTATTCTTTTAGATGCAGGTCTTGACACCATTATCCAGGTGTTTGCAGCTTAGAACATTACTATAATGTTAGTTATATCTCAGCACCACTCAAAAACCTCATCTATCACACCATTTAGTGTCCTGCCTACTTCTCATGGGATATCTCACAAAGAGCACCTAATACAAAGGAGAAGATAAGTTAAATCTGAGAGAGAAAAAGGCCACAACTGCCAGAGACCACTGGAAAATATCTTACCCCCAGTAGCTCTCCTTTATGGCACTTTGTTTCTGTTTAGTAGTATAACAAGATTAAAGCAATCTACATAATCATCCTCCATGCAAATGAATGCGACGCACATGAAGTGTGGTATAATTGTTTTATCAGCGTGAGTCTGCTACTCATTACTCAGGACTGTTGAAAACTGTTTTGGAAAAGTTTTTTCTTTTTAATGTTCTAATAACTGTAGAGGGCTCAGAGGAGTAGAACAATCCTAATAAATTAGTTAAGGTTAAAACTTTTCTATAAGGCTGTGTCTAGACTGGCCAGTTTTTCCGGAAAATCAGCCGCTTTTCCGGAAAAACTTGCCAGCTGTCTACACTGGCCGCTTGAATTTCCGCAAAAGCACTGACTTCCTACTGTAGGAAATCAGTGCTTTTTGCGGAAAAACTATGCTGCTCCCGTTCGGGCAAAAGTCCCTTTTGCGCAAAACTTTTGTGCAAAAGGGCCAGTGTAGGCAGCTGTGATTTGTTTTGGGCAAAAAAGCCCCAATTGCGAAAATGGCGATCGGGGCTTTTTTGCGCAAAAGCGCGTCTAGATTGGCACAGATGCTTTTCCGCAAAAAGTGCTTTGTGGAAAAGCGTCCGTGCCAATCTAGACGCTCTGTTCTGAAAATGCTTTTAATGGAAAACTTCTCCATTAAAAGCATTTCTGGAAAATCATGCCAGTCTAGACGTAGCCTAAGTGATTGAATAGCTTGCCTATACTGTGAGATCTCATATATGGACTGATTTCATCTCTGGAGATAAATGCTATGTGTTTCATTTGAATGAACCATTTCTAATAATACAAAAATCATCAGTTCTTGCTCTGCTAGGGCATTATGTGGAACTGAATATTGTTGCTCATGGAGCAGTGTTCTATAGTTAGGTGTCCAGGAGGTTGGATGGAGGATGGTATAGACTCTTTTATGAAAAAGAAGGGTAAATTTGCCATACGTTCAGGGTACTGGACTTGATCGCTAGAAGTCCCTACCAGTTCTGTGATTTCTCTAGCGGGTTGATGGCAGCTGTTTGAAGCCTTTCAGAGGTTTGGACTGTGATAGTAAATATCATTAAAGGAGAGCTAGTGAACAGAGAGGGCACGTACTATCGTTGAGAGTCATAAGCATGCTTTAACTTCAACAGGAGGCGTGCTTGCATGTCAAGAGAACTACATATAGTGAATTAGTGAAAGTCAGATTTATCATAAAAAGTGAACGTCAGACACGCAATGAATTTTGTAAGTAAGTAGGAAAATGCATGTGGTTCTATTAATGCCCATTGGTAGTTGTCTAGCCTGACAGACAGCCAAGTAATTGCTCTTTTCCAGAAACAAATTATGCACATTTTTCTTCACATAATGTTTGCATCAAAATTAAAGCTAATAATAAACCGTATCTCCATTAGTATCTGTATGTCTGATCCTCCAAGGAGCTGAATGTGTTGAACTCCCACTGATGTTAAGGAAAATAATCTCAGCACTTTACACGATCTAAACCCAAGTTTTACCATATGAAAACTTATTAAAGGGTGTAAAGTACTAATAGTCTGAAATACAATCTAATTCCAGTGTGTCACATTTAATTTCAGAAAACTATGTCACAGCACCTATTTATATTATAATGGGGGATTAATCACCAGCTATGGTGTTACTTGGCTTATTTTATTTATACAGGTTTCTGTTAAAGCATACCAAGCCAAATCTAGTATTACTTTGGTTGCTTTACTTTCTCACACAATCATTTTAAATGCAAGTCTTGTGTCTCTTGTGATTGGTTTACAACATATCCTAGTAATTAATTCTATTTATATTGATTTTAAGGTAAAAATATCTTCAGAAGAGCCCATTGGTATTTTTACAGTTGGATTTAATTAAATAATTTTGCAGAAAATCTTACTGGGTGTAAGTGGCTCATGTAACTGAAATAGGGATTCTGTTCCCTGAGGCCCAGTCCTGCAACTTTTACATGTTGAAGTAGTTCTTTCTCATATCAATAGTCCTATAAGGGACTAACCAGGAGAAAATGGATTTGCAGGATAGGATATTTGTTGCTGATGATACAGATTCTTGTTGTACTTTCCTATCATGCTGTAATTTTACACATGGTGTAACTCTCAGAAAAAATTGTTCCTGCTTTTATATAGTTGTACTGCAATATTACATGGTTTTTTTTAAATTCCCTAAAACTTTTTGTTTTGACACACATGTGATTTATTAGAGAAGTATAATAAATCTGAAATGGCTATAGAATAAACTAGCTACTGTTCCCTGGCTACCTGAGATTTAGATATCAGAGGGGTAGCCGTGTTAGTCTGAATCTGCAAAAGCAGTGAGGAATCCTGTGGCACCTTATAGACTAACGGAAGTTAGTCTATAAGCTTTCGTGGGCTTATTTTCCAACACTTCGGTTAGTCTATAAGGTGCCACAGGACTCCTCGCCGCTTCTGAGATTTAGATGTAATTGTGCCTTTTGCAGCTCCTGGAAGTATATTTTTAATTAATAAGATACTAAATATTACTTGTGTCTCTTCATTTATCAAGGAAAGTCATCAGACAATGGGTAATATTTTCAAAGGCATCTAAGTCCCATTTTTCAAATTGATATATGCACTTAGGAGTCTATGTATCATTGAATTTCAATTCGACTTAGCCAATGAGTACCTGAGTCACTTTTGAAAATTTCATTCAGTCTCTCCTACTACTGAATGTCACTCATATTTTATGTGCTCTGAATTGTAATAAAATAATTAATGTTAGATTTTCAGTGTGGAAATACCTAAACAATCCTTTTTCTAGTAGACAATGAATGAGGTTCATATAAATTGACTGAAGTCTGAGCCATTTATATTGCTTGCACTGAAAATAATATACCAAGAAATCTGTTATGCTGGTTTTGCTCAGGGAATAGCATCATATTTAATGCATATGTTACTCAGGCAATATCCTTATCTTAATTACATGTCCATGAGGGTTTCACATATTCTTCAAGAGGCGAAACAGATTCTTTGGTTAAAAGTGATATTTGGCCTTTGATAGTATAATTGCGTAAGTCCTGACACACAAACTACATCATCTGTATGAAAGTTATACCAGTCAAATATCAATCTGTTAATGAACACCTCACACAATTAAGCAGAAAAAACTAAAAATTGCATCCATTTTGCTTATCCTTGCAATTTGAAATATCACAGTGTTAGACATGCTACTGATTATGAATAAAGTGTAGACTAAATTGTTAAATAATCCCTTAATTACAGATCGGGATTTCTCAGGCTACTGATGCTGATTGATATCTTGATAAAGGGGATGTTTTTCTGACAACTTCCAGATGACCAGAGTAGCCCCTGTCCACTGCAGGTCCAGGTGTCCTGCAGGCAGGGGCTGCTCCGGTGTCTGGGGGGGAGCACTCTGTTCCTGGGGGCCACTCCAGCTGGAGTAGCTCCCCCTCCCACACCCCCTTTAATTGGTTAACCAGTTTCAGATGGTTCAACTCAAGAAAATTTGTGAGCATTCCAGTAAATAACTTTCCGGATACCACATTATAAAGACCTGTGTTAGAACACTGAACGATCTCCCCCAGTGGATGCAGTCTGGACTAGTGTACTTGTACCCAGTCATGGGATTCCCCTGTGCTTTTTGTCTTATTGAGTCTAGGCAAAGTCTAAGCATGGTTTCTAGGAACCATCTTGTGGTGCAGATCTTCTATCTAGCACCCCTTTTTGAGATAAGGGATTCTGCAGCCCAGCTGGCTGAAACTAACGGTAGCTCTGCCAAATTCTCCCCAGTAATGACTGCACACTTCCCAGAGTTCCACTAAAACTTGGACACTCTAGATTACTGTTTCACCCTTTGGCTACTCTGGAGCAGATAAAACAAGTAACACACACATGCTGCAGAGCAATTTCTTAATCAATTACATTTTTTTTACTCTTGGGTCTAGTTTACACTGCCCCTTACATCAAAACTCATTTCCCTCCCCCCTTGATGAGTGACATACCTTTCATTGACTTAGTGTGATGTAGACACTGTGTACTGGGAGTATGCTCTCCCACCAAATTAACTTCTGAAGTCTGTGGGAGAGTGTTCTCCCATCAACTTTGAGACGTCACCAGACCCACTGAATCCATAATCCACCAAACTATCATAAAATTATTTTTGGATGACCTGGACGTAGGCAGGATATGAATGTTGAGCCCTACCTATGAAAAAGTCTTTTATCCGGTTACTAATTCACCAGACTTGTTTTGAAAGCTATTCACAAATGGCCATCCATCTAAACACAGAGTACCCTGCTGCAGAAACTAAATTTTCAAAAATTAGAGTAGTCTCTTGGCATGTTTTAAACAATATATAACAAGAGTCAGATAAGAAATTAAAAGAAAGCAAGAAAATGTAAGAGGGACCAAAGGTTCATCTATCTTCCAACATAGCCAACATTTCCCATTGTTTCTAATCCTGTTTCAACTCCAATAACACTATCAATAGTGGGAGCCCTAGTGTAGGCAACTGGTTGCCATAGGATTTTTAACAACCTGTTAATTAGATTCACTTTTAGCAACATTAAAAATATCTGTGGCTTATCTAACCAAATACTTCCAGTGTTACTACAACCAATGTGCGTGAACCAACATAAGCAACTGCAACAGACAGAGCTTAAGAAATCTGACTCAAGTGATGATCTGCTGTAGTTGCTGTTCATGATCGAGGGTAGGATACTTTTCATTTTGGTAAATACTAGATTAGATACAAACTTAACTTCAGATCAGTTAGTGGCTGTTTGTTTAGGAACACACATGGAATACAATTACAAGTTGAATCTCTCTAGTTAGTTCAGCACTCTGACTGGTGTTGAACCCGAGAATTTGCCGAACCATGAGAGATTAATATTTTCTAGCAGCACTACCAGCACTTTCACTGTTTACTGGGCTCTTCGAAGACATTTGGGGTAAAGTTAGAGCTAAATAACAGCACAGAACACTGAGCGCCAGGACTGCTGGCTGTAAACAAAATTTCTGGGATACGGGAAACTTGGCCACACCCATGATAAATGGACACCTGGCTAACTCAAATCATGCCAGACCATGGATGTTGCCAGAGAGTGCTGGACTAGGGAGGTTCAACCTGTAGTAGCATGAGCTTCCTTAAACTATCTCTTATCACAGTGTACATCTTAGGAAGGTTATGTACCAGCACAACCCAGTAAGAAAATATTTGCAGGTTCTAGATTAAATTCTTCTGCAATTTTACAGGTATTTGACCTACAGGCTCTGATAGCAGCTTGAGGAAGACATCATCTTCCGATATATTTTTAGAATATCCTAATTCTAATCTATGCAACAGGGAACTGAGACTAACCCAAGAACTTTTTGTCGAGACATAGAACAGCTGGGGACTTTCAGGCCTGGGGGCCGGATGTGGTCCCTGGCTTGCCTGGATCTGGCCCCAAGGCCTAGGGATCACCCCCAGCTCCTGTGCCCCCACACCGCCGCTCTATTGCAGGACCAGAGTGCACAAAATCAACTAGCCTTGGCCCCCCTAGGCTCTGGTGTGCGAGGTGGGTGAGGGTTTGGATTGTTTGGTTGGTGTTTTGTTTTTTGTGGGTTTGGGGGGGGGGTAGGTTTTTTTTGCTTCTCACTTGTGTGTGGCCCCGACCCAAAAAAGGTTCCTCACCCTGACATAGAACAACAATCTTACTCCTCAGAATTATGCCAATTACAGCAGTTTTGTGCTAAGTTTTATAAAGCAGGTGGTTAGACTATCCATAATTGAATTGTTTAAACGGTTCATCTTTGCATTATCTGATAAGCTTCCACTGACTTGAAAGAACTTACTGGGCATCATTTTTCTTTTGGAGGCATGTGATGCATTTGTCAAAGATCTTTCCTGCTGCTTTGAATTGATTGCCAGGGCTATAGATCTATGTGATCGTTGGAACATGCCTGTGGAACATGTCTGATTTCTCACAACTCTGAAGATGGAGAATTTTACACTTTGCTAAAATTCAATTCTGTCCATTCTTGTTCTTCAGAACTTCTGTACCAAAATGCACTGGCTTCAGTGGGTATCAAGGTCCTCGGTGAGCACATGTTCAGAACGCTGGGTGAAATGATAAGCAAACGTAACCTAACTCTTTAACCAGCTGGAGTGGTTTTCTGCTTGTGTTAGTAATAAACTGAACAAGTAGCCTTGTGAATGCCATAGTCAATTTCCAGAGCATGCCATTTTTAAATCATAAGAGATCTTGTGCCCAAGAGAGCAAAAATTATTTGCAGCTTTACTTACACTTTGTTACTATTATTATTTATGTGAAGTGCTTTACAAGGCAGATATAATGTGAAGACTTGTACTATTGGCACACGCCACCCAGTATAGTGCTATACCACGAACATCTTTGAGAGAACCCGATTTGCCCTTATGTTCCTTTAGGTTTCTCCAGAACATACAAAGTCCAGTATTAGCCAAGTGTGCACTCATTTTCTCCCAAGCTGTTTTGTTGTGCTCCTTCCTTTCCTCCGTCCCTTTTTACTTGCTAATAATGCTGCTTTGCACTGTTTTCTGCCCTCCTCAATGTTGCCTTGGACTTTTCATGAAAACTGAGCTCCTCGTGTTCATTTTGAACTGAACCGCTTTCTGCATGGAGTTGGCTTACACAACCATACCTCTTAGTTGGCCTTTGTGAGAAGAGATGTCGCCCTATCTGTGAAATAGAACCAGCTTTGTCCAGCCAGCTTCTCTCCAGACCTTTATAACTCCACCCTTTTGCAGATACAACTTGCCTACTTGGCCTCTCCATCTTTTAGTTGTCTAAGAAATCTCCCATAGCCTTGCAGTTTGAGTTGGAATAAATATCTTGCAGAGCCCATTTCAGGATAGGCAGCTGCCTTAGAATTCAGCATAAAGTCAATAACCTTTCAGGCTTGCAGATTCCAGGATCCTGCCCCTACCCAAATGGCTACATTGAAGTTAAGCAACACCTTGGCCTCAGCCCCATGAATCTGAGTCAGCTGGCACAGATCAACATGAGTTTTTAATTGCAGTGTGAACATGCTCTTAGACGCATTAAAGTGCATGCTAAAAGTGTACTTACTAAACAAACAGAATAGAATTCCACAGGGGTTAATTTACAAAGGAGCTTGCCCTGTTCACCACAAGAATCACAATGGGGATTAATGGTAAATTTGAGTTAGTTTTTCTTGGAAGCAAGACCAAAGATTAACAAGGTACATAGTTGAAAGTAATGACACTCACACAAGATCCATCTAGTCAAAATTCATAGTCAGAGCCATGCTGTGTAATAGGCTTGATAGAATTCCATATTTTTTTTTTCAATTTTGACAGATAACAATGTTTATTTTATAGTACTTTTTCTGTTTTCGTACATTTACGTTTTCACAATTGTGGGAAATGATCATCATCAGGGGTTCAGACAATAATTATTTAGTGACAGCAGACATTGAGAAATAAAAAGCAAAAAGCTTTGTAATGGTTGGAACTCAAATTGTCAATATCCCATGTCAAAATATACTAAGTAAATATCCTTAAATTAAACTCAGATGAATTGGCAAGCTGTGTTTTTCTCTCTTCGCCTATTTGTACACATCAGAATTGATGGAAGTATTTTTTTCATCAGTGTGTGTGTGGCGAAGTCAACATTTACTGATTAAAAAGTCTCATTCTTCCAAACTCTATGTGTAATACTGCCAGCAGTTGACAGATTCATTTTTTCAGCTTTATACATATGAGTAATTTTACACACATGATTGCTCCATTGAACAAAGCCATTGCCAATCTACCTGAGTAGGTACTGGGGAGGTTCCTCCCCTCTCCCGTTCCATGCATAATTGTGCTATGTCCCTGAGCCACAAAGTACTTCTGGAAAGAACTTTACATTACAATCCAGCTACTCCACGTGTTACAAACTTTTCATTTTCTCTTCACTTTGCATCTTTGCCATCTGTTTTAATTCCAGAGAAGAAAATTGTGTTCTAACTACCTGTAAGTAAAACATGAGAACCCCACAACTTCTATCCTGAATGATTTGCCAAGAGACAGTGTTACTAGTAGGTGTCATTGGTTGTTCTTCATCTAATTGTAGTTTTTTTTCCCCTTTTTCTCTTTCAGTGTGGCAAAGGTGGTGAAAACTTCGACAAATTCTTTACTCGAGGACAGCCAGTGTTAACACCACCTGATCAACTGGTCATTTCTAATATAGACCAAACAGATTTTGAAGGGTTCTCCTATGTCAACCCACAGTTTGTACACCCTGACTTACAAACTGTACTATGAAACTGATAAATATGAACAAACCACACAGTGGGAACTGGTCCTCCTTTCCCTAGAATTTTTAGGCCTTTGCCTTGTTGGTTCCAGTTTGGCCTGAAAATTGTAGGGTTAAAAATATAGGAGGAGGGGTGGAAAAAAGGACATTTGTTGAGGATTTGGCTTTGCAACAAAGAGAAGTCATCTTAGTAGGATCTTATGTAATATACAGTGCCCATTTATTGACCTAGAAGTCACTACTGGCTGTAGAGTACTCTTATAAAGTTAGCCGTTTTGGTACATTTTAATATATTTGCATAATTTCTATTGTCCTTTTCCCCCCTCACCTTCAGCACTGGAAAAAGCATATTAGAAAGAATGTAACAGCATCCATAGACTGAAAAAAAAAACCACCTTAAAATGGAAGTCTTCAGCCTTTAAATGTGGATAGCATGAAATGTGGGCAGTAGGCCCTTTTGGTCTTTCTGAGGACTTCTGATGGAAGGAAAGCACAAGTAACTGAATGGCAGGATCATTGGGGGGAGGGCACTGTATAAGATTGTTCAAAACGAGATGTTTCAGAATAATTAATTTTAGTAAATGATGGAGAGGTACTGGGTTTGGGGGTTTTTTTTAATGAAATAAAGTCAGACTTCTGGGCTTTGAGACTTAATAGCACAAAACAGAGACAAATTTAAACAATTTCAGTAGCAGCCAGATATTTGGAATGACGGTAACTAGCACTAATGAAAATTTTAGCTCAAGGATAAAATTACATATTTAATAATAATAATAAATAATAATAATATAAAAATAATGCTTGTGTTAACTATAATCTCTATGAGATTATTCTGTGATCCGGGGTGCCATTGTTAGTTATATTAATTTAAGTTACACGACTACTCAAGTTCATTGTTAGCCAGTTCTTCTAATAACAATATTTTGCTATAAAATTTTTGTTAACCAGTGTGTGAAACAGAACTGTAGCTCCTTACAACTCACCCACACTTACTGATTTAGTAGGCTGCAGAATAGGGTAGTAGAGGAGAACACTGTGTACAGTAATTTAAAGATAGTGTGGAGTTCTGAGTCACTTCCTGCTTTCCCCCAGGTAACACAGGAAAATTTTAGGGGGATTTTTTTGTCAAATTTCCACTTTAAATATTGTTTTAAAACTCATGGAGAAGTGGAATATTGGAGCCTCAAGAAAAAGCAGTTAAATATTGATTGGAAGAAGGGAATTTAATACATTTTGCATCTGCTTCATGCAATGAATTTTGCATGTTTAATAATAACCTTTAATAATAAGCAAATCTATTATTGACATAATCGTATCAAGTATAAAGAGAGTATTATTAAAAAATTAAGACAAAATTGTGCTATGTTTGTGAAGGTTCTTGTTCTGAATGAGCATTATAATTTAGATTTAGCTTAATGTTTTATTGTTAATTTTTTGTTTGGCTTTGTTTTTTATTTTAGTTTATGGATATGGTCAATGGGGTAGGATATACTATGTTTTTTTTTAAATGTAGATCTATTTTTAAACAATAATGGCTACCTGCCGGTTTTATACAAGATTCAATGAGGCTTTTATTTCACATCTCTGACTTGGGGAAAAAAAGAGAATAGATTTTCTGTATTTTCAGTGATGAACACTGTAATTAATACGTTCTTCTCTTGTAGCAATCACATGGTCAAAATGATTGATATTGCCTCTTAGAACTTACTAGAATATTGATTCAAAGATCAGTAAATATTTTTGTGCATATTTTGGTTCCATTACAGCATGTAAGTTGGTATAACCATTACCTTTTCCTTTCTCTTTTCCTTTTGCCTTGTTATTGGTAGCAATCTTAGATATTTTTTGCCTTCCGAATGTGCATGTCAATACCAGAAGCATGTTGTCTCTGTTGCTGCATGCAGAGTGATCTACCGGGTTTTTTCCAGCATGTAAACTTACTCTCATGCAACATAAAAATATTTCCCAGAAGACTTATACATGTATCAGAATCTATAGCAAATTTACCTATCAGTTTTGTATTACATTAGATCTTCTAAACTGTGCCAAAATACTGCAGAAGGGTCCAATCTTGTAAACTAGTACTCCTATGTCTGTTCGTGAATTCCTTGAGCATTCTCACAGATTGCAGTGGAATTATGTCTGGATGAAATTCAGCCATGTGCAGGGCGTCAGTATTAAGCTTATGTGTCTCTTCTACTCTCAAAAGCTGATGACGATGTCACCGATGCATAGCCGTCGTGACTTGCACTGATGATCAGCACAGGAGTGGATGGACTAGATGGTGCTTGATCCTGTGATGAGTGCAGGGGGCAGGACTTGATGGCCTACCAAGGTTCCTTCCAGTTCTATGACTTCATCCACAGATAGTCCCATTGCAGTCACTGCAGTCACTCTTCTAAGGAAGGGTTTACTCATGTGACAGCTAAGTGAATGAGCACTCCTGGGCTTCCGGTAAAATGGAATATCCTAAGAGCTTAGAGAAGCACGCTGCATAGGAGGTGCATGATACACAAACCAGAGCTCAACTGTTGCCTAATTACAGAAACTTTAAAACGAAATTTTAAATTGTTTTAGGAATAATAATTTTTTTTAAATGTGTCAAAATATTAAGTTATCTGCCAAACCTCAGAGAGAATTGTCTTGTTTGCGTATTGTGTATATATATATATTTTAAATAGGTATTCATCATAAACTATGTAGACACTTGGGCTACGTCTAGACTGACATGATTTTCTGGAAATACTAACGGAAAAGTTTTTCCATTAAAAGTATTTCCACAAAAGAGCGTCTAGATTGGCACGGATGCTTTTGCGCAAAAAGTGATTTTGCGCAAGAAAGTTCCAATGGCCATTTTAGCCATCAGGCTTTCTTGCGCAAAAAATTAAGGTGCCTGTCTACACTGGCCCGCTTGCGCGAGTATTCTTGCGCAAGAGGGCTTATCCCTGAGCCGGAGCGGGAAAGTATTTGTGCAAGAAGCACTGATTTTGTACATTACAAAGTCAGTGCTCTTGCACAAATTCAAGCGGCCAGTGTAGACACCTGGCAAGTTTTTGCGCAAAAGCGGCCAGTTTTGCGCAAAATCTTGCCCGTCTTTTAGTATTTCATGACCTTCTATATTATTCTAATCTACTAACATTAAACACCTGACACAGGGTGACACAGCAAGGCATCATTTCATATTTGATGCAAGGTTCCGTAGATTACTTCAGAGGCTCAGATTTACAAGAAGGGCTCTTAACGTCATCCCTGCCGATATTGATGGGAGCTGTCATTAGGGGTGTGTCTGTATGGGATGATCCAATTGGCACTTGGTCCTGCCATGAGTGCAGAGGCCTGGACTTGATGATGTCTCTCAGTCCCTTCCATTCTAGTAGTCTATGATTCTTTCCTGCAATAAAAAACCTCTGGCACCCAGTCTCAGTATCTGGCTCAACTGAATTGGGCTCAGGAAATGTAGGGCTACAGTTGCAGTGCAGATGTTCAGGGTTGGGCTTGTGCCTGGTCTTGGATACCCTCGATCTCTGCAAGGCTTCATAGCCGAAGTCCAAAGATAATACTGCAATTAGTCTCACAATCCAAGCCCTATGAGCCTAAATCAGCTGACCCTGGCCAGCCTTAGCTGAGACTAGTAATGTATTGCTATGTAAATGTTCCCTTGGGGTATGATGTTGGGTATAATGGAGAGAATTGGCAAAGGAAAAAGTAGAAAAGAATAGCAGAGTACAGATGAGAGAAGCTGCAGGAGAGACCAAGTGGAACAGAGCCAAGCTGGGCACAAGACAGGAGGTTCGTGGGCAAGATAGAGCACTTGTGTTTTCCTTAGAAGGTAACAGTTGTGAAGCAGAGCTATGGAATTGATCAGTTGTGGATCCATATCTTAATTGTCAAACAGAACAATGTCTACTCAGGCTGGTCCAACATCCAAACTGCAAAATATTTTGCTTTCATTTCCTCAAGGGTTTTCATTTTATTTTCTTACCCATTTGCACATACTCTGCAATTGGTAAGGATAATAGCAGAAGTCATCTCTGATGATGATACCTCCCAGTTCCTATATTTGTGAGCTCTCCTGGCTTCTTGTGTAGGTTTTGTAATGCTGACAAAAAGGTCGTGTGAACTCACCCATCCTGCAAGAATAAGGAGCAGGACTGTCCAAAAGTGACTGACTGGACAAGTTATTGTTAATTAACTATTCTGTCTTACCCTTGAGGTTTCACATGAGCTCTGGTGTTGGGACCAGCCCTTTACACATAATTTAAAAACCCCATCCAATGATTTCTTCATGATTTGGAAATGTACGATAGAAAGTAAAACACTAAATATACAGCAAGAGTGCTCCTAATGTCATTTTAAAACAGTAGTCGTTCACATTAAAGTGACCCCGTTTTAGTTCCCTTTGAGACAACAGAAAAAGCCTGAAACTAGAATTTGACATTTTGTTGCATTAAAATTTAGGTGAAAGTTTTAAGAACCTGAGGGCATGTCTACAGTAGGAAATTATTTTAAAATAACTCCCGAAGTAACTATTTCAAAATAGTGCGTTCACACTACAGGGAAGCTTTGAAATTAGTCCGAGGCATGCTCCTTTAATGTGGACGTGCTACCTCAACTTAGAGCCCTAGGAAACACTGGGGAGTTAGTGAATCTGGGGAGAAGTTATTTTGAAATAGCACAGCTGAGTGTCCACACTACTGCTATTTTGAAATAACTATTTTGAAGTAAGAGTTATTCCTTGTGAAAAGCAGGCATTATTATTTTGAAATTATGGGCTTGGTAGTGGGGACATTCTGCTTGTTATTTCGAATTAAGGGTGTTACAAGATCCTGAATAGACTCTGCTCCCATTGATTTCTGCAGGACCCGAGAGCTCCCAGGAACTCCACAGTTAGGTGATGCTGGCACTATGCTGCAGCACTTACTAGATGCCAGTTGGGGTTTAACATGAATTGAGCTGACAGCTGAGAGGTTGTTAAAACCTCCATTCACGGGGAATTGTAGCTATTGAGAGAGAGTTTTGGCTTCAGGCAGCTTATCTAAAACTTGTGATTGACCAGCTTCCATTTCTCCCCTCCCCCCAAATAAAACCCTAATCAACTGCCTATTTTTTAAACTAGTTGTTGGAACAAAAATTACAAGTGACATATTTTAACCTAATTTGTTAGAAACGCTCTCTGTAGATGCAAAACTCTGTCTGTATCCCAGGCTGAGGCAAAAAGACAGCGCTGCGTTACTAATTAAGCAGTGAAATAAATGGAGTCTATGTGTTCTTGTCTGTAGATGAAAACCAGCCCTATGTAGAGAGCTAGCATGAAGCTTTGGACCCACTTAAGTCACACTTACACTCAAGAAATGAGTCAGTTCTTTGGCTTCGTGCTGGGGTGGATTTCACTCTGTGGGCAAAATCCTTCAAGTCCTTATGCATGTCCTGTTGACTTCAGAGTGATGACTTGAGTGAGGAAAAGGCTGCTCACATGAGTATGGGTTTGCAAGACAGAGCCAGTTATTTGCACTCCACTGCTATTGCTAACCACTAGAATTGCACATGCAGAGTTCACACTCCTAACACTGCAAATTCCAATATAATCCAGATTAGAAATTTGGAGGCCGGGGGGAGGGACATTTAGTTTTCAAATGTTTCATAGCCTGCAGAAATAAAATCTGTTTACCCAAAAGACAATTCCACTGTCAAAATCATTCATTCGTGAATAAAGTCATCTATGTAGCAGGCGTACACTCTGATCCTTTAAAATCCTTCCTGTCCTGCAGGTTAGTTCCATTCGAAAACAACTAGGCTCCTAGAAAACAAACCAGAGGGAAAGCCTGTCCTCCCTGCAGGAAAGGTGGAATGTTAAAGGTCCAGAGTATTTCAATTACTGATACCGCTTTATGCGCATGTTTCCCTTCGGTGCATGCACATGACTCCAGTCAGGTTCACCATCAGAGAGATGACCACCGACCACCGCCAGCACCCCGAGCCCTTTAAATCTCTGCTGGAGCACCTCACTCAGTGAGGGCTCGTGGGTGGCAGGGCCGTGGTGCCGTGCACCCTGGATGATGCTGAGGGCTAACTGCTCTAACCCTGCCCTTTCCATCTGTCCCCGCCCCTTCCAGGACTGTGACGCCAACACCCCCCACCTTGCCCAAGTGGCTGGCAAATCTGTCGGTCCTCCTTGATTCCAGTTAAACTGAGCAGGAGTTGCATGCAGTCATCAAAGGGAGACAATACCTCTTACAAAACAAAGCACAACATTGGATACACCAATGATAAATCTTCAATATCACTAGAAAGAGAATTTGTAGTATTTGCTTTGCAATAGCTGTGCTAACTTGCCAAGGAATTTCTAGAAATGTAATGTAATTTTGTTTGGTTTAGTCATTGGCATAAATTGTTGTATATGGTTTGTGTGTCTTTACAAATTTTCATGATGAATACAGGAACTCAGCTATCTCTGTGCTGTTAGTTTGGGAGACATTTTGCTACATTAAAAAGCAAAAGGCAGTATATAAAAGCCAAACTATTCTTTCCTTCAATTCCATAACCTTAGAAAATATTTGAAATGTTTAAATGATGTATAAATGATGAAATGTTGTATACAAATTGACATAGTAACCATATATGATTTCATATCAACTAATAGCAGTGCCAGTAATGATTGGTAATTAAATAGCCTTATAATGAAGGGTAATCATGCACTAAAGCCCTCCTGTTCATAAGAAAATCTTGAGAGAGAGGAGGGTGCACTTGTGTTCTGAACACAGGTCTGGGATCAACAACCTGTGTTCTAATCCCAGGTCTATCACTGACTCTTTCGGTGGCCTGGAGCAAGTTACTTAACCTCTCTGCCTCAGTTTCCTCATCTGTAAAATGGGGGTAATAATACTTACGTCCTGCACTTCGTATTGTGAGGACTATTTTGTTAATGTTTCTAATGCACTTTTAACATGAAAAGTGTTATGTAATTGTAAGTATTATTATAATTTTTTAATATTAAATAAATCGGTATATTCAATTCACATGGTGTTGCTGGATATGCCATGCTGTTTATACTTTTATATAACTTTAGTAATTCTACTGAAACCATTTAAAAGGAAAAAAACATATCTGATATGTTCCTTATAGGATTTGGAGTACAGCTTAGCTCTTGTTAACTGAACTCACATCATAATGTGAAGTGTTCTTGCCAGTCATGTTGAAGTCAGTTGCACTGCCCTTTTTCCAACTACTGAAATTTTTTTGTGCCATTTAAAAATTCCTTGTAAATGGAAGTCTGAGAAGAATTGATTATTGTAGAGTAAAATTCCATCTGTCTAAACAAAACTGACAACCTAATCACCTGGCTCATAGACTCATAAACTTTAAGGTCAGAAGGGACCATTATGATCATCTAGTCTAACCCCCTGCACAGTGCAGGCCACAGAATCTCACCCACCCCTCTTAGAATAATCCTCTCACCTATGTCTCAGATACTGTATCCTTCAAATACTTAGAAGGCCCCAAGATGCAGAGAATCCTCCAGCTGTGATCTGTGCCCCATGCTACAGAGGAAGGCGAAAAACCTCCAGGGTCTCTGCCAATCTACCCTGGAGGACAAATCCTCCTGACAGGAGAGGGAACGTGATGATTACCTGCTCTGTTCACTCCCTCTGGGGCTTCTGGCGGTGGCCACTGTTGGCAGACAGGATACTGGCTGGATGGACACTTGGTCTGACCCAATACGGCTGTTCTTATGTTCTAACTATTTTTTAGGGATGCTTAGTTATGTCTCCTAACAATTGATCTTTTGTTTGCAATTGTCCAACTGGTGAGAGTTTTATTCAGCTGGTAATTTAACTGGCATCTGTGAGATGCTGGTCTCCTGCTTCATTTAGCTCCATACTTAGCTACAGCATCATCAATAGCTCATATGACAAGAAAAACAGCCCCAGGAACCGTGTTTTTCTTCTGATTGTGACAACTGGCTAAAAGTTCAGTAATGTTTAAAGATAGAAATGCCAAAGCAATAGGTACAACACTGATGATTTTCCAGGCCTTTGCCTGTTTCCATTGAAACCATAGAGCTGGGACTCACTCTGGTTTATTACTAGTGCAAGTTCTTTCACTGATTTTTAATATCCCTTGCAGACCAGTGTTGCAAGGGCACAGTCCTGCTACTACTGAACTCAGGAGGTTTTTACTGTGGGAGTTACAATCGGTGAGATTCAGATCTGGTGTCTTTTTATGTCAATGGAAGCAGACTGAGTGCTGTGTAAATTTCCGATTAGAAGGACCTATTGTGAAATGTTCAGCTACTATTTTTTATCATTTATAAATAGGTGAAAGAAATAGATTTTAAGAACAATAAGCTTTGTTTTTTAATCTTTATAAATGACCATTACGGATTTTTTTAAAGAATAATTTGAATTGATAAAGTAACAAACTTGGATTCCCCCCGTCCCAACCCGATTCAACAATTGTGCAGAATCAGTGTTATTTGCATCCCTTTCGTGTAGGGCTCCGGCCTGCAAGGTGCTGACCAATCTGGCTCTGATCCAGCCAAGCACTTCAGCATGTACTTTACTTAGTGCATCTCAACAATCCCACAGAAGTGAGTAGAACTATGCTCAGGCTTATAGCTCAGAATGTGCTTTAGTATTGTACTGGGTCATAGTGCTCCACACCTTGCCAGAAGCAAGACCTTAGGCCCTGTTTCAGTAAACCACATAAGTATATGCTTAGGTCCATCCATGCTCATCTTCAAGTCCCATTGAAGTTGGTGGGACTTAAACACATGCTTGTGTGTTTTACTGAACTGAGACCTTACTGACCACTGCTGCTGTAGTGAAGCAAAGATTTAACACTGTAGATTTATGTCCCCAGAATGAGTGTCAAGTTTGTTCAGTTCCTTGAGTTTACTAGAATGAATGTAAGAACAATAATTCCAACAAAATGAAATGCTTTGTTGATTCTTTTGAAAGCTTAAAAATGCAGCTCACAATACTTGTACTTTTAACAAGAGAATGTCTTTTCTAGCATACACCAGAAAAAATTGGAATCATTGCATTTGTTGTGTTTACTTCCTTTTTATTTTTTTTAACAAGGAATGTTACCACCGTGAATTTATTAACATTTTAAGACCCAAACTTTCTTTTTCTAACGAGGAGAACATTATTTTCTTATTATTTAATTACAAGCGACTATAGGAAAATGTGGAGAAGTGATTCTTTTCTCAAAAATGTATTGGAAGAATAGCTGGCAAGATTGATGTATAAATTACTGCATTGTTTTTTTATTAATTCTTTAATCTTCAGTCTTTGCATGACATGCTTTTTGTTAAATATTAATTGTAGTTTGAAAGCAAGTGTGTATGAATAAAAAATACTTGATCATTGCTTTGTGTTGTTTTGTCTGACTTGCATCTTTTGCATCACTGACCAGTGACTGAATTCTTTACTGAAAGCCAGTAGTCCAGCATTTCACCAAACTTTGCACTGGATTTGGCTTAGCCAAGCTCAGAAGTTCAGAAAGAGATCTGAACTTCCCACTATTTAGGACATCCAAATACAATAAACTTCCGATAATCTGGCACCTTTAGGACCCAGGGGGTGCCGGATTATCAGATATGCCAGACTATCAGAAGCGGGGGCTATGAGGGGTCTGGGGTGGGGGAGATGGGGGGGGGGCAGCTCTGCAGGACCAACCCAGCAGCACCCCAACTGCTCTGCCCCAGGAATCCCCAAATCAGCTGCTGCTGAAACTGATCAGCATTTTACTGTACAAAGTTTTGATGGACTTCTCTCCCATGCCCATTGAAGTCAGTGGCCAAGTTACTACTGATTCAGTGGTGTAGGATCATAGAGGCAGGGCCAGTCCTAACCAATTGGTGGTTCAAAGCCAAATTTGTGAAGCAAAACAAAAAAAGGGGGGGGGGATGAAATGTGGTCACAGTCCCTTTAATTGCCATGTGTCCCAAACGGGCTTCTTTCGGTGGCCCCTTGAAAATGGTGGCCCCGGGTGACCGCCCGGCTCCCCTGCTCTTAAGACCAGCTCTGCATGCAGGCATGGTCTTAAGCCTGTTGCCATATTTCTGCCAAAATTATGAATAAATAATTCATCATAAAGGCTAGCCAGCTACAGAATGATCAGTTCCCTGCACGTTTCCATTGAACGGCGTTATTTGATTGAGAATTTTAAAATTAGCTCTTGTCCTGCAAAGGGATCTGTGCTTGTGGACTCCTGCATCTGGGCGGTGTCCTACTGAATTAAGTGTGGCAGTGCCTGCATCCTATAATTGATGCAGAGCTAATGGGTGAAATCCTGGCCTTATGAGGATTTGTCCATCAGTGTCATTGGGCTTAGGGCTATACCTTAGAGCCAGCAGTTCTTACCTTGTGGGTCAGGACCTCAAAGTGGTTTGCATTTTAATGAGGTCCCAGGCCCCAAGCCTCACCACCTGGAGTCAAAACCCAACCCTATTGCCTTTGGCCCTGAGTAGTAGGGATCAGGTTATAGACTCCTCTGCCAGGGGCTGCAGCCCTTGAACTTTGGCTTTTGTCCTCCCACTTGCAGTGGTGGGGCTCTGGCTTTGTCTTCCCCACCCAACATGGCGGGGCTCAGGTGGGCTGAGAGCTTAGTACCTCTTCCTGGGGCCGTGTAAGGTCATGACACCATGCAGTTTGAGAACACCATGCAATAATTTGGCTCTCTCTAAATAATCCAGAGCAAACCAAGAGGAAAGCACTAAATGAGACGTATCCATAACTGAACAAGAGGAAAGCATTAACTGAGATGTTTGTGTGACACAGAAATCATGGCACTTTGGAAATATTTATACTCTAATTCAGCCATTTTTAACTACTAAGAAAACGTTGATTCCTGACCCATTTCGAAGTCAACCAGGGGGAAGGGAAGGAAGAATTGGTGTTGAAATGAGGCCAAATGCTTAACATACTGATGGAGTGCTGGCCCTCTTCTGTTCATCAACCCAAAAAGAAAGTACGAGTGCACTGTTGCTAACAGTTAACAGGAGTAACTTCTGTAGCACAAGAGATAGAGGCCTGTTCTGGTGCTAATGGAGGATCCTTGATGGGTGAGGTCATTATAGAGTGATGGTCTGTATGGGGTTTTAGTTCAGTGGACTTGACACTCAGAATGGGCTTCCTATGTCCCAGGAAGTGTATGGGTAAGTGCGACATGTCTCCCTCTTGTGGCTAGTTCTTATAGATTGTAGGAGCTCGTTATCTCCAGCAAATTCATTTAACTCAAGTGGTGGACGTCTGTCCTTTGATGTTGAAAAGCTTATGTTCCATTCCATCCATCAAGAAATTACAGTGTAGGAAGTAGAGGTCTTTTTACTATACTGCAAAATGACCCAACATAATAGGGTTGTAAGAGAAGAAGCGCATCTAAACCGTACAGTGAATTTAGGCCGACAGGAAGTAATAAACCCCAGTAGAATTTGGCTACCACACCAAATTCATTATGGAATCTTTAATAATGACCAGATCTCAGGGCCTCATTTTAACCTGTCATCTGAAAGAAAGAGGCAATGGAGAAAGTCTGGTTAAACTCAAACATCGAGCTTCACTGGAGCTTTCACTGTCTTAATTTTTCCTCTTCTCCTTTCACACTCTTAAACATGTATGTTAGCACAAGAGAGCTATGTCATTGAGTGGGAAAGTTCAGATATACATAGAGGAAGTGTGTAACATTACTGTATTGTAAGCTTTTAAAACATAATTAAGTGCGGTGGCATATAATAGAGAATATAAATCATATCAAAATATTGATATGATTAAGGATATGGACTGGTGGAAGAAATGCAAAATGACTTGGAGGATTTCCAAGGATACTGCTGGATATAGAGGAAAACTAAAAATACAAAAGAAAAAAATTGTTTATTGCAGGTAATTATATCAGCTTAGAAGAGTCTCTATCTGAATGTGGCAAACAGCTAAAGCAAGTATTTTGTTTATAGTGGAAATGTAAAATCGCCTACAACTTTTTGAATAATGTGTATGTTCTCTACTATGTCACAGTACTTAATTATATACTTTTCCTGTGCGTCTGCCATTACATTTTATTTTAAACTTATAATTACATTGTATTACTCTGCATACCATACTGGGCCACACTTTCCATAAAAGATGCTGGGCATTTGTATTAAAAATGTATGATGGAAGATATCTAGGTTAATTCAGCTTGAACCTTATACAGGTTGTACTTCTCTAGTCTGGTACACTATGGTCCTGCAACATCTGTGGTCCGGCATGATTTTAGAGAGTCAGATGTCCACTGCCCATGGCTGTGTCCAATTTTCCTGCATTTCCATAAAGTTTGTTTACAGCCACCAGTCCTGGCTCTCCGTGTTCTGTGCTGTTATTTAGCCCTAAATGTCTTCTAAGAGCCCAGTACGTAGTGGAAGTATCTGTAATGGGGCTAGACAATATTGACTTCCTATGGTTCGGCAAATTCTCAGGTTTGGCACTGGTCAGGTCCTGAGGGTTCCAGACTAGAGAGGTTCAACCTTTACTATTATATTGCCCAGAATTTCCAGTGATTCAACAAGGACAATAAAAACAAACTATCAGACTATCTCTTCTGAGCAGAAAAGCTCACCTGAAGTTTCTGAACAACTAGAGCAAAGAGCACTTAAGGTTTGTTAAAATATTGTTTGAAAATATTGCTGAAGATGGAAGTTTGATAGGGCAAAATTGGCCCGTGTTCAACTACATACTGGCATTTTGTGATTTCTTTGTCTTGAAGTTTCTCCAATCTAAGGCATTTAATTATTTTCATTGAAGAGTGGAGTGCATCAGATGCTTCAGTGATTCCATTAACATGCTTCCTCGCTTTCACAGCGTTATCACCAAAGTGAGGAAGATGCTCTTACGTTATTGAAAAGTCTTGCATGGGTTTTCATTCATCTAAGAAAAGCCAAGAGCGCAGGGCCCTAGGTTTGAACTGTTCTGTTTGAGAAAATGGACCATGAATTAATTTGTGCTCCACCCCACATCTTGGTTTTGTAAGTGCATGCAAAAGGGGGATGGGGAAAGTATCAAATACAAGTAACCACCAGTTGTTAAGAAGATGAATTCTCAAAATTTACAAAACTGCTAGATATGCTCCCAAAGGGCAATCATGAGCGTGATTTTTTACCCTAGGTTATTTTTATATGTACACACATTACTTATTTAGAAGTATAAGCAAGTTTACAAATTCTTGCCTTGGCAATATCAGACACAGAACAATGAGCTTTGTTTAAAGAGATGGTATACAGGAATATAGCCCTCAGATCTCGCTATTAAGAAGGTATTACCATATTACAGTATGTGCATCATTACAAAACCCATTATATCTAGTTTCTAATTATTTCTTTAAATGAGTGGCATCTGATTACATAGACCAGGCATGTTTATCAAATGTTAACATTTTTATAAATTGCACACTGTGCTTTTATTCAGTATTACCAGAGGTTTTAAATAAAAGTTAAGCCAATAGCAAAGTATCAGTCCATCTATTTATTTTAACTGGTGTTAATTTTTCCATAGCAATGAGCTCCCATTGGGTTGTTTTAACCAGTCCTTTGTAGTTGGGCTATTTTTTTCCAGTGAAAGGCTACCAATAGCCAAGCAGCTGCTAGCAGATTAGAAGGTAATTCATTTCTTCCTGTGTGATCATCTCCATTAAGAAGCTTTAAGAGAATTACCAAAAGGGTCATTTAGTCATAAATAGTCAACAATTTCTGATATTTACTTACAGATTTCATCCCAGTACTCTAGTTACTGGACATGTCTGATATATGCATAAAATCTCCACTTCATCACAATTTCTATCATAACCCGACTTGTGTGAGATACCACTGAAATGGTACCTTAAACTAATTTTATTTTGTGCCACTGATCAGTTGCTGGTTTATCAAACTCCATTCCTCTGGGGTAATTGCTCTATCCAGGTCCTTTTTCTGACATGTCACGTATGGACATTGTTGATAAACATAATGACTAACTCAGGGGCGGATGAGGATTTTGCGGCACCCCCCACCCCTTTGACACGGTGCATGCGCGGGGCTTCTTGAAGCGCGGGGCCCGGGGCAGCCACCCCGCTCACCCTGCCCTATCTCCGCCACTGGCCTAACTAGAAAGTAGTGATACCATGGAAAACGTGGCCCGTTAAAGTTAGTTTTGGTCTCTAAATAAGTTAGTCATTCACTGAAGAAAGTTTTCTGGAAGATGTATGTATTCCATGATTCTCCCAGTCTAAGACTCTGGTTCATGTTTTGGGTTGAGAGCTGGATTATTTTCAATGGATGCCATTGACAAGGAAAATAATTTAGTTCTATCCCAAACCCATAAAGTCGCCTCTGCTAAAAGGGTGTATAAAAATTACTGGAGGATGTGATTTTTTTTATCACTTTTCCAAAATTCCTCACAGAAAGCTATTCCTTTCTCGTGCTCATTAATGCTATATGTCAATGACATCTTAGAATAAGATGCTATTTACATTTGGATGCCACAAACCAAGAGTTATACTTCCTCTTTTACTCGTATGCTGATTCTTGTTCACTTTGGGTATGTCTAGACTTCATGCCTCTGCCAACAGAGGCATGTAAAGTAGGCTACCTGACATAATCAATGAAGCGGGGATTTAAATATCCCCAGCTTCATTAAAATAAACATGGCCACCGCTCTGTGCCGGCTCAGCTGATTGTCGGCATAGCACGGCAGTCAAGACGCGGATGGTTGACAAAGGCTTCCCCTATCAACTGATCCATGTCTTGACTGCCGCGCTATGCAGACAATCAGCTGAGCCGGCACAGCGTGGCGGCCATGTTTATTTTAATGAAGCCGGGGATATTTAAATCCCTGCTTCATTGTCTATGTCGAGTAGCCTATTTTACATGCCTGTTGGCAGAGGCATGTAGGCTAGACATACCCTTTGATTGTAAATACAGTTATGCTGCCTTTGCAGGCAGGATAAGACAGGATACGTTTTTATCTTTAAGGCTCTGATCCAACTCTGACCCTGAGATTCCTTTCTTGGAATGAAACAAAACAAATGTGGCTTATTTTGAATGTGAAAGCTTAGGAGTGCTCAATATGATTAATTAAAAAGTGAATTCTGCTGTGATTACAATAATGCCCTACCAAACATGTCTGCCTTCACCTCTGGATCTCTGCATGTAATTTTGAACCCCAGTGTGCTTTTTGTGGCATCTCAAAGAAGGTGTGTTTCAAACACTTTCCACTTAATTTTCAGCTAGTCCGTTGATGGGCAACCCAATCCTCTTTTGCTTTCAATTCACAGTCGTGATGCCTGTAATCCATTTTCACTCTCTTCCCTCCTCCTGCCTGTGATGTGAATTTGTTTTACCACATTCATGATGGAGGACGCTATTTTTCTCTTTCATTACTTGCAATCACCACACTTCCAATGTAATCTTTCTATTCTGTCTCCTGCGCCCTCTCTTATAGCCCTTGCCTGTTCATGCATGCCTGCCTACTAAGCAAAGCTTAACCTTCCACATCTTGAACCAGCAGGTTTTATCCTCAAATACTGGAAAGCAATTTGGATCACATTATGATGACTGGCATCTCAAGAGACCTGATCTTGCCTGCCCCAGTCTGAGGTATTTGTTCAACCTTATACTCGGTTCATTACTTGGGCGTTTATTATATAGCTATCAGAATGGCTGACTCTGTTCTCTTTCCCACACGCAAAATCTGAAAAATATCCCTTGCTTCCATGGAACTTTCCTACACAGTAACATGGTGAGTTAGGGAAGCACATTTGTGAATTCTGAATTAGATTTTCAGATTCTACAAATAGGAAGTCAGTGGTGATGTGAGAGGGGTCCGCTTACAACAGAGGCCCCTCCTGCTGGTCGTCATGGAGATTAGTGCTCTCACTCCGCCCGCATGCCCACCTCAAGCCAAGTACTGCCTGATCTTCATCACTTGGCTGTCTGGCATGTCACCATCTGGTTTCCCCCTTTCAGAACTTGGAATTCTATGCACCAGTCAAACCTGCCCACCTCTTTGTCCCCAGGGACCCTGTAGATAGCAGCTTCCTGTTGAGTCTCCTTAACTTTCTTCAATGGTGCTTCAATTTCCTGGGCCACTTCCTGATGCCTCCTGCGCCTTCTTTTCCTCTTTTCATGTCATCTAGTCAGAAACTCCTAGCAGTCAGCCAGGAATTCCCTCTTGGTTCCCCTGATCTCTGCCAGCAACTGATCTGTCCAATGTGTTATGCTTGTTGCAGTCTGCTAGTAACACCCTCCTCACTCTTTGGGTTCCCTGCAGCAACTGACCCTGCTCTGCCCTGCAGCTCCTTTTATGCTAGGCTGCTGGGCCCTGATTTACTGCTTAATGCCACCTCCCTCCGATTGTCTGCTTCCTGCGCAGCCTCTTGGGGCTGGTTGGAAGACTCGCCTCCACTGCTGCTTTCTGGGACAGGGTGTGGCATGTCCCCAGAAGGCTCCATTAACCCCTTCCATTCCTCTGTAGTGTGAACGCTCTGTCATAGGAGCTAAGCCAAGTTGCACCTGTTTAGGATGTGGCTTGATTCTTCTCAGTTGAGACCAGAAGGGGAGGAATGATCCAAAGGTTTATACATTCACCATCATCTGTGCTGTTTAGATTAGAACTATGAGCTATTTCATTCAGCCGCTGTGACAGCAATGTGGTCTGAGAGTGCTTAGCCCCTTTTAGGATCAGGTATCTAATATCTCTTTGCCTTAGCGTCTCCATCTGGGGACTCAGACCTACTACATCACTGGAGATGCTGCAGGGCTTAATTTCTTAATATTTGTAAAGTGTGTTGAGATCCTTTCATGGAAGGAAGCTGCTGTATAAGTCAGTATATGTAATTCAGTCAGCGGTCTCCTACTGTTGCAACAATTGGGGTATGCCTCTCAGGCTGTCTCTACACTGTGAGTTCGGGTGTGAGTCCTCTGTTCTTGTGCACATGCTCATATTCGCTTGACGAGAGCTATCACGACTGTAAATAGAGTAGACGCAGTGCCATAGAATTGTAGACTATTAGAACTGGAAAGGACTTCGACAAGTCAACAAGTCCAGTTTCCTACCCTCATGGCAGAACCAAGCATCATCATTCTAGATCATCCTGACAGACGTTTGTCTAATCTCCTTTTAAATATCTTCAAGGATGGAGATTCCACAATCGCCCTAGGCCAGGGGTGGCCAACCCATTAAACGAAGAGAGCCGGAACAGCGGTGGAAAAAATGCGAAGAGCTGCACCAGAACTGAGCAAAAAGGAAAAAAAAAAAAAAAAAAAAAAAAGGAAGAGCTCCCCACCAGCCGCGGTTGTTGAGCAAAAAAACCCAAAAGGACTCTACTTCTTTAAAAACCGCGGGTTAGGCTTTTTTGGCACATCAGGGCTTCTGGCATCCAACGCCATCTTGCTGGCACCATTTTGCCGCACCGGGTGGCTCCCCTGTACCCAGTGAGCACAGGGAGCCGGGGGGCCATTTGTAGGGGCGCATGGGGAGGCTTCACGAGCCGCACTTTCAGGAGTGAAGAGCCACATGCAGCTCACGAGCTGCGGGGAGGCCACCCCAATCTAGATCATCCCTGACAGACGTTCGTCTAATCTCCTTTTATCGTCAATGATGGAGATTCCACAATCCCCCTAGGCAATTTATTCCAGTGTTTAATCACCCTGACAGTTAGGAAGTTTTTCCTAATGTCCAACCTAAACCTCCTTTGCTGATTGCTGCTTGTCCTATCCTCAGAGGCCAAGGAGAACAATTTTTCTCCCTCCTCTTTGTATCACCTTTTTAGGTACTTGAAGGCCGCTATCATGTCCCCTCTCAGTCTTCTCCTTTCCAAACTAAACAAACCCAGTTCTTTCAGTCCTGCCTCCTACGTCATGTTTTCTAGATCTTTAACCATTTTTGCTGTTCTTCTCTGGACCTTCTCCAATTTCTCCACATCTTTCCTGAAATACGGTGCCCAGAAATGGACACAATACTCCAGCTGAGGCCTAATTAGCACAGAGTAAAACAGAAGAATTATAGCTCATGTCTTTTAATGCTGAGCCAAGTACAAACCCATCTGAAACCAGTGGGTATGTTCTTGGCACTGCTTAGCTATATGTCTGCTGCCACTAACCACGCTGCCATGTCTATGCTGCTATTCATACCCAGGCTAGTTCTAGTGCAGGGTGTAAGAGATAGTGTGGGTATCCATATACCACGGAGGAATCCTAGTCCTAGCTTATAGTGTAGAGACAGCCTCAGAACTATTGTTCATAATGCAAATGAAATACTGACCTGGCCTCTGAATAGGTCTTTGCCATTTGAGGCCAGGACTACACTGGCAGAGAAAACTGATGCAAGATATGCAACTCCAGCTATGTGAATTGCATAGCAGGAGTCAACGTACCTTGTACCAATTTTCTGGTGTGGCCCCTCACCAGCAGGAGGTCGATGGGAGAAATGCTCCCGTCGACTTCCTTTACTCCATTGGGGGCATCCACAGCATTCGATTTAGATGGTCTTTTCTAGACCCACTGAATCAAACCTCAGCGCATTGATTGCCTGAATGTCGATCCTTCGGCAAGTGGAGACATGGCCTGAGTACTAAACCATTTAAGAACAGAAATGTTTGCACTACTTGTCAGCACAGTGTAGTAAATGAAGTGAAATGACCAGATGTCATACAAGTATGTGTCACGCTCTTGAAGTATTGGCAGCATTCACAAGGTCGCTAGATTTTCAGGTCAGATAGAGCTCATTACAAACAAGGCCCAGAACACCCTGTGGATTAGATTCCTCTCTAGGGAATGGTCAGATTGCGCCCAAACATGCCTCATGCTGACAGAGTTATTTTAGACTTCAGCTATTTAGGGGATACATTGCAGAACCCATTTGTATGAGGTATTGCAACCTGAAATGACAGAGCTCTACAAGGAAGATGCTTTTCACTGCTCTAAATCGGGGGTGGGGAGGGAAAGCCAAATGCATTTTTAAAGCTGCTGAGTTGACACATGCATACACGTCCCATGGTCATAGGGAGGGTCCATATACACCTACTTCCAGGAGTTGACTGAGAAAATGGTCCAGAACACCCAGAATGAGCTTTCAGTTCTCTCCGCTTCATAGGCTATTGGATCTATGAAACACTAGTATTGCCTGCAAAGCTACAGAAGGGCAAAGCATACCTCCATTTACAGTGCAGTGGCAGGAGTCCACAAGCTGATTCGAATTTACCCTAGCGCTCTAAGATTTGGTTCAAAGGAAGACCACATTTCTACACTCAAGTCCTGTCTCCTTTGAGGAGCATAGATGATGCCTTTGAAGCCTTGATAATCTACGTGGTCATATTTCTTTTCCCCAGCGAATCTGCATGCACCACTTTTGGGGGTCACATAGAAAATCCAACAGTGACATTGGTTAGATTTCCTGGTGGCGCAGTCCGTTATGATTGATGATCAGTGGCAATTACATTCTCTCATTACATTCTCCCAAGAGCAGGCTTCCAAAATGGAGTATCTGAAACCATCTGCACTGTGTGAAAAGGGACATAAAGCTTATCATGGACTAGGTGAAGTATTGATTCTTGTCCACCACTGTTTAAAGGACTATCAAGTGCACTTCTTTGACAACGAGGCTCCTTGGGGTTGGCGACCACATGCCAGCTAGTCATAGCAGGTGAACACGACTCTAAAAGCCCGGCATGGTGAGAATCCGAATACTCTCGTCAGCACCTGTAGTTAATTTCTGAGGAGCTCTTCTCTCCCCACTCTTGTACCCCAGTAATCCTCAGGAAATGTTCATAGTTTGCCCCCCACCTTACAGCTGAGAAGGTTTGGTGTTCACTATTTCATCATTCCTAAATCATACAGTTAAGTCACCCCTGAGCTCCATGTTGCGTTTTGAACCCCTACTACCCATGTAGCCAAAATGGAGGCCAGGGATTTCCACAGCATGGGAGTTCAGTTAAACTGAAATTCACCCCTGTGCTGAGAGCCAGCCAAAGATCTTGGCACCTCAAAGTGGTGGATTCAAGTGATACTCATGACTTGCGTGGGAAGGAATACTAACCACGGAGTCTAATGACTTAGGCTGATGTACTCTATGGCTTTCAAAAAAACTAGGGGTCACCAAGGGGCATGTCTACACAGCAAGCCATTATTTCAAAATAATGGAGAGCCGGAGGACTTCTTACTCTGACTCCTGTAACCCTCAGTTCACAAGGGGTAAGGGAAGTCGAAGGAAGAGTGCTCTTTCTTCGACTTCCTGCTGTGTAGATCACGCCAAAAGCCGAATTCAGCTATTTCGACTTCAGCTATGCAATTGACATTGCTGAAGTTGCGTAGCTTAATTCGACTTTTGCCCTGCTGTGTAGATGTTCCTCAAATAAAATTAATAGGTAGCAGGTTTAAAACAAACAAAAGGAAATTTTTCTTCATGCAACGCATAGTCATCCTGTGGAACTCCTTGCCAAAGGATGTTGTGACGATAGGTCCATCAATACTTATTAGCCAGGATGGGTAGGAATGGTGTCCTTAGCCTCTGTTTGTCAGTGACTGGAATCGGGTGATAGGGGAGGGATTACTTCATGATTACCTGTTCTGTTCACTCCCTCTGGAGCACCTGGCATCGGCCACTGTTGGAAGACAGGATTCTAGGCTATAAGGACTTTTGGTCTGATCCAGTACAGACGTTCTTACGTTCTTAAAACAAAATGTAAGGCATAGGAACTTCCAAATGAGAGGCTGGATTTTCCTGATTGTCTCCTTCATTGTGCAAGACCCTGTATATTGTCTACAATGTCAAGCATGCTCAGTAAATTATCAAGCAATGCATAACAAAGCAATGAGACTTGCTTTCTTCCATTGTCAGTGGACATAGTATTTCCTGCTTCTCCCTGCAACATTCACACTCTGTTTTTGAAGTATACAACATTTTCATGAGCCATCCACTCCACATAAGCAAAAATTCATTTTAACGAGTGCCCATTTGAATGTATACAATAGTCAGTGGAGGAGATTGTCTAAGGGTATGTCTACACTGCACGGTATCCCGGTATAGCTACCCCACATGTATACCACAGTACCTGGGTAGAACTAACTCCATTATCCCGAAATAACTACCCCATGTCTACACAAGCCGCCCATTATTTCAAAATATTTTTCAAGATAACGGGTGTGCTATTTTGTCATCCCGGTAAACCTCATTGCACGAGAGTTAGAAGATGGCTCGAAATAGCGCGTTATTTCAAAATTTGGTGATGTGTAGACCTGCCAAATTTCAAAATTAGCTATTTTGAAATAGATTTGAAATGATAGGCAATTTGCATATCTTATTTCAAGTTTAGGATGCTGTGTAGACACGCCCTAAGAGTAATTATAGACCAGCCTAGATTATCAATGGCAACCCTACAGCACTGAAAACTTGGCCTGAAAATCACTGTGAAGGGATTTATAAAATCCTGATTATTTTAGTAACCACCTCTGCTCCTACTTTCTGCCCACGTGCAATGAGCAATGGGCAGCTAAATAAAGATAAATACAGTATGGAATCAGCTCAGGAAAGTACTGCAAGCTCTAAAGGGTTTCTTTCCCAAACTTAGACACTATAATCAAATATTGCTAAGAGTGCAAGTATATCAAAAGAAACGATGCAGAAGGTGTGCAGAGAAGAATGGGAGCTGACAAGTAAAGCCGAACAACTAATTATTTTTTGGCTGTTTCGGCTTGGTGGCCTAACCAAAAAATCCATGGAACAAATTGATTTGGTTTTTCTCAATGGGCCAACAGGATGTAAATGTTGTGTGGGCTGAACAAGATATTTTGAATGTTAATTATTTTTGCCAGCCTTGCTAAAAAGAGAGTGCAATTTGGAGTTTAAAGCCTCTCTGAGCAGCAGCCATTTTTTATTTTGAAAATATCCTTTTAAAATAAAATGCCCGCATTTTGACACATGCGGTACTAACCCTATTCTACGTATCTGAAATTTTTGTGTTCAAATTTTTTTTCCTAGTCAAAACAATTTGCCCAATTTTACCTGACTTCACAAATAGTGTTGATGTCTACTCTTTGCCAAAACAAATGTTGCTCAGCTCTACTGACAAGTAAAGACCCAGTAGCAATTGGTCTAAAGAAGCCTTGAAGAAAATAACTTGAAGATTTTTTTTTCAAAGTAGAGAGGGCTGGAATAAGGCAGATTTCATGGGGAAATGAGTCAACTGCATCTCCGTCCCATGGGTCTGCTAGATTCCTTAACAGCATGATAGTGTCAAACTCTAGTTGCCACTTCAGGTGTTCATTGCTGGTCGTGAAATCTGCTTCTGGTATGCCATCCAAAGGACATCCTGCTGCACATTCTTCAGGGCTGAAGAAGACTGACATTTCTAGGTGTCAGAGCCAAAAAATGGCAGGGGCTTTTAAATCCAGATCTCACGCTCTTCCTTAGCAAGGCCAACAAAAATTCACCTGTCACTTTGGAAAACTAGGCGGTGCAGAGTCTGTGATCATTGTGTTTGCTGTGAATGTAGCCGTTTGCTGTGTCCACCTCCTAGTACAAAAGATGAATCCATGGCGAGAGCCATTCAGCTGCCATCACAAGTAAGTACAACCGATTCTCTTTTTTTAAAAAAAGTGCCCTTGCCCAGAGTGGATGTGTTGGGTAGGTGTTGCAGTGAGTCCAAGGGAGGAGTTGTCTGTAGCTGGCACCACACGTTGAAGGCAGATAACTCATTTGTGAACACTGTATGTAGAGCTGCTTGACAACTATTCTGTTGTTGACAGAAAATTGGATTTTCAAGGGAATGAAATCATTCATACTACCAGCTTTCTAGAGACAAGGTTGACTTTTCATTGAGAAATGGATTCCCTAACCCCCATCATGTTTTGATTTGCATAGGCAGCTGCCATGCTTCAGGAGAGCCTAGCTGAATGCCCTCCTGTCCGGTTAGGGACTGGATGTCCCAGTCAGTCCCTTGGTGCTCCCAGCCTGGAACTCCCATAATCCACTGCTTTCCCTCATCTGGGAGGACAGCTATGTGACAGTGTGGGAGATATAGTCTAATATATAGACTATATCTTGGGAGCTTCAGCCAGAGGGGAGCACGAGGCACCATGATTACAACTCCCATGAGGCACTGCAGGAGTATTTCCAAACAGAAATATTTCAGCTTTTGATTTTTCGCCAATGTTTTGTTGAATTTTTCCATGGAAAGCTCCCCTATTTACTTACTGCCTGCACGCAAAAGTCTGTTACAAACATTTACCCGCATTGCTCAGGTCCTTAAGAAAAGGCTCAGGGCAGGGGCTGGAGAGGTGGGGCGATAGGGTTTGAGGGTGAAGAGGGGCTCTGGGCAGGGGGGTGCATGTAGGCGGGGAGTGGGAAAGGCAGGGGGAGTCGTATCGGTGCTCCTTGCTCTTCCCATTCCTGCCTCTGTCAGGGAGCAAGAGCAAAGTGCACAGCTCATCTGTCCCTGCACTCCCCAGACAGAGTGAGGAATACACCAAACTGTACTTTGCCCTCGCTCCCTGATGAAGGAGAACAGCCCGCAATGTTCCAGTACAAATCGAGGAGGGGCAGAGCTTCAGCTCCCTTCCACCTTCTCTAAAGGGTGCATGGGGGTGGGAGGCTTGGAGCTGGGAGTGCACCCCAGTCAGTCCCTTTCTCTCGCCTGGTGATTCTGTCTCTTTTCTGTATGGTTTTATGAGAAGCCATCCCATTCTGGGCACATCCCATTTTCCTGGTACAACCAAACCCTGACCTTGTGTTAAGTTGTGTTAAGCGGAAGCTTTGGTGGGCATAGCCCTTTCTGTTTAGTAGCTGTATGTCTACACTGTGGGCTAAAATAGAGTTGAGGGTGTGTCTAGATTACAGGGTTTTGTCAACAAAAGTGGACTTTTGTCGACAAAACTAAACCTGCGCCTACACTACCGCTAAGTTCTGTCGACATAACGTCGACAGAACTCAGCAGTTTTGTCGACGCTGGTAAACCTCATTTTACGAGGCATAATGCCTTCTGTCGACAGAGTTCTGTCAACAGAAAGCGTTATTGCATCTAAACTGTCCTTTGCGTCTACACTGCCATGTCGACAAAGCAAGTTGCTTTGTCGACAGAACTGAATGTAGTGTAGACGATCTTTGTCAACAGAAGCTTTGTCGACAGTATCTGTTGACAAAACTTCTGTCGACAAAAGCCTGTAGGCTAGACGTACCCTAAGATGCGCAACTTTGGCTATGTTGATTGCGTAGCTGAAGTGAAAGCATCTTTACTTGACTTGTGGTGCCGTCTACACAACAGGAAGTCAAAGGAAGAACACTCTTCCTTCAACTCCTCATGAAATAAAGGTTACAGAAGTCAGAGCAAGAAGCTTGTTATTTCAAAATTATTTCGAAGTAACGGGCTTGCTGTGTAGATGTGCACTCTGTTATTTTGAAATAAGTGTGCCATGTAGATATAGCCAAGGAGTTTTTGAACAGACAGACAGACAGACAAACCCTCTCAAATATATAGTAGCTGTTGGGTAAATAGAAGGAAAGATTGAGGGAAGGGACACAGTCAACTGATGAGAACGTGGTACTGGAAATCAAGACTCGAGTTCTTTTATCAACTCCTCCTGGGATATGTCATTTAGCCTCTCTGTGTCTAAGGGACCCCATCTTGAAAATGACTGTGAACATGATTGCTGTGTAAATAATATCGAAACTTCATCCCGTTAACAGAAGGGCTCTCAGTCTTTAGTAATTAACATCTTCTGAAGTGTGAGCCAACATGTGACCTTTCTAATATCTGGTTGCTAAATCCATGGCAAGTCTTCATGCTGTAGGTAGTTTGTTTGACAAACAGCACATTCAGGACAGAACAGGCCCCACCTGGCATTCACTGGAATGCTCAGTAGAGACCGGCTTCTGAACAGGCTAGAGAGAGTGATTAAACCAGGACCCCAGATATCCTGGCAGGGAACTTGCCCTGCCATTCCCTGTGCTGCACTTGCTGGGTGGGGCAAGCCTGGAATTTCGTTTTCAGAATGGTCCTTGTATGGGCACAATGAGAGACTTCTCCCGTTGACTCAGAGGGCTTCAGATTAGGGATGTAAAAAGTCGTTACAAATAACAGTGTAACCGCTAAAAATCCAAGTGGTTCCATGTGCTGGCAGAGCCTGCAGCAAAGCTCCCTGGGAGCGGGGGAGGTTTTGCTGTAGGCTCCGCAGTGGGTTCCCTGGGAGCCTGCGTGTGACCTACGGTGGAGGGGGGCGTGGGCAGGCCCACCATGGACAGGAGCTGCTCTGGCCAGCTAGAGCAGCCCCTGCCTGCAGTGGCCCCGCAGGGCTGAAGCAGCTGCTTGCCCAGGGCAGGTGAGGAACTGCTCCAGTCCCTACTGGTTAACCAGAACTAGTAAGCCTCAACTGTTAAGGGTGAGGCTTACCAGTTAACTGGTTAACCATTTGCATCCCTCCTTTGAATCAGGCCCCC
Organism: Pelodiscus sinensis; assembly: GCF_049634645.1. Classification (NCBI taxonomy): domain Eukaryota; kingdom Metazoa; phylum Chordata; order Testudines; family Trionychidae; genus Pelodiscus; species Pelodiscus sinensis. Next base: position 21,929,484 of record NC_134730.1, on the reverse strand, counting down.
TATTCCATTTTAAACCCGTAATGACATTTTAAAAAATCAGCAAGCTCCAAACCTCTCCTCACCCCCCCCCCCCCAAGATCATTTTAATATAAGTAATCATGACAATGGGAAGAGCAAATGGAAAAAAGTCAATTAAAAAGTTACTCCTGGTGCTTAGGATTAGTAAGGAAGTTACTGCTAACTAACTCCCATGAGACTTGGGCACCTAATTTCCTTAGTGCCTGTTTGCAGATCTCTGCCTTAACTTCCCCCTCCCTCCCAAAAAAGTAAGAATTTTCCAAGATCAGGTCCCAGCGCCAACCCATATGCATTTTGGTGCTTTCTGTCAGCTGATGGTATGATCTGAAAACAAGTGTGTGCTGCAAAGTCAGGGTACAAAGCCTGAATATAGAATTCCTTGTCTTTCGTTCACACCGCTGAGATTGCAAATGAGAGCTGAGTGTGTTTTATTTTAAATGAGCATAGTATAACTTCCTGTCACACGTTCTGCTTGGTTATTCCTGTGAGTCAGAGTCTCTCAGTGAGGTGGCATGTGAAAGGGGACTGTGCTTTGTTATTATTAGCAGTGGTCGATTTAGCTTTCGGGTGCAGCCTGGGTGGAACGTTAAATATAATGTAACAGGTCTCACTGCATTGCCTCCTAAACAGCTATGACATTAACCAGTACCTGAGTAAACATAAAGGGAACATCGTGAGAAATAATAAACGAGGCTGAGCTGCAGAGCTACACCACTGAAGGAGATGTCTTCATTTAATTGCTTGGTGCTCATGTGAAATCAAAAGGAATTTTAGTGTAAGAGGCCTCCCTGGAGGCCTAGGTGTCCTTTGAACACCATGAGCTGTCCCTGTTTTAATATTTTTAATACTTTGATGCTAGAAGTGGTTTTCCATTCTGCAGCAACCTAATGTAAATGTGCCTTTTGCAGGGGAACTTGAAGATTGCCATAAAGCCATTGATTCCTACAACATCACAGCAGGAATTACTACCGCGTTGTTTTGTCTTCAGTACATATTGAAAAGTGTTGGATTCTTTTTCTGTTCAAAGTGCCTCATGCTTTATACCCATGAGGTTGTTACTTACTCAGATATAAAAATTCTTATAGAAAACATCTCTCTGATCCACAGTGCAACAATTCCAAACCTGTTAGAAGTGATAATTAGAGAAACAAAGTAGGTGAAAGAATATCTTTTACTGGACCAATTTCAGTTGCTGAGAGAGACAAGCTTTCAAGAAATTCAGAGCTCTTCTTCAAGTCTTGAGAAGTCTCAAGTCTGAGAGCCACAGATAAATGCAAGGTGGAACGGATTGTTTAACATAGGTAGTGAGCACATATTCTGATGGACCATTCAAAGTAGTGCCCATTAATACCTCTTCAGTCACGGGACAAAAAAAAAAGAGGGTTAATGGGTTACAGATTGCTGTAAGCAGTCATAAATCCAGTGTCCTCTGTAATCTTCATAGACTCATAGAGCTGGAAGAGACCTCAGGAGGTCATCAAGTCCAGCCCCTGCCCAAGGCAGGACTAATCCCAACTAAATCAACCCAGCCAGGGCTTTGTCAAGCCAAGACTTAAAAACCTCTAGGGATGGAGATTCCACCACCTCCCTAGGTAACCCATTCCAGTGCTTCACCACTCTCCTAGTGAAATAGTTTTTCCTAATATCCAATCTAGACCTCCCCCGCTGTAACTTGAGACCATTGCTCCTTGTTCTACCATCCGTCACTACTGAGAACAGCCTCTCTCCATCCTCTTTGGAACCTCCCTTCAGGAAGTTGAAGGCTGCTATCAAATCCCCCCTCACTCTTCTCTTCTGCATGCAAGATGCACAGTCATTTATTTGAGAACATGAGATATTAAGGAAAGTAATAGGTATGGCATTAATACATTACACAAATGTAAGGTATTGGGATATCAGATTGGAGGGAGTGGAAGATGTTCATGAGTTTCAATAGTCCTAGAGGAATTTGAATGAAAATCTTGATGCTTTATCCCAAGGTTAAAAATGAGGTGGTTTAAAAAGCCTTCAATGACTCAGAGTTGCCATGTTGTATGGGAAACTGTTGTTAGAAAATAAATAAGATAACATTGAAAACATATTAGCAAGAAACTGTTTTCTTGGATGAAGTCGCTGCTAGATTGAGCTGGTTGGAAAACATATTTTTCTCACTAAAAATGTTAATAATTGTGTGTGTGGGGGGGAAATCGTGAAATTTTTTTACTCTTTTTTTGGCAGAAAAATAAAAGCGAAAACCAAAACTGTCAAGTGAAAACTGAAATATTTAAATTTAAAAATGCTGCCACAATGCCTCATGTAAGTTACATTTCAGGTGCCTCATGCTCCCGACTCTGGCCAAACTCCCTGGTCAGACTACATCTCCCATAATTCACTAGGGTATACCCTCTTGATGAGCCACTGTTGATGCATCATGGAAGATGCCATGTCTAGCAGGGGGCATCGTCCATAGTAAGGTATGGATGAATGAGGCACCCAAACTACAATTCTCATGAAGCACTGACAACACTGCTGAATTGAAATTTTCCAGGATTTGCTGGAATGTTTTGATTTTCAGGCATTCTGGTTCTTGAGGGGAAAAAGTCAAATGTTTCCACGGAAAGCAGGAAAAATAAAATCAGTAAAGATTCTGTGTTCCCTTGAAAAGTAGTTTAAATGAAAACTTTTCTATCGGCCTCACTAAAAGCATAGGATGTTGCATCTTTGTATCTATAAATGTACCTATAAATTTATACATGCCAATGGGCCAAATTCTGATTCACATAATCATGCTGCTTAGTTCCTGATTTTACAAGTTGTCCTATTTACTTCAGGGTAGTAAGGGTATCATCAACTTTTAGCAGTGAAGAATTACAGAAAGTATAAGAAATCTGTAGAACTTAGATGAAGAATGGTTTGGGATGGCTTATTTTCTAATATTTTGATTGGTTAAAATTAAATTAAACTCCTGAAATGCTTGACAAATCCAGCAACTAGAGTCCAAAGAGTTGCAAGCCCTTTTATGGAATGTATGGCATTGTGTAGCCTCTGCTACTTCAAGTCATGGGGGAGTTTGGCTACACTAGGCGGCAGTGTGCACCACCACGGGTGTGTGAATTCTAACATGCACTAACATGCCTCTCACTAATTGGCTCGTGTAGACCCTGCTGGTGTGTATTAAAGTTCACTAATGTGCTTCAACCTAGTACTGTTTCAAACAGCATCTCATTAAAGTGTGCTAACGAACTTTTAACATTCACCAGCAGGGTTTGCCCGAACCAGTTCATGTATTGTACATAAGTGCACTTTAGAAATCACACCGCTGTAGTATGCATTGCTGCTCCATGTAGACAATCCTGGAGCATCAGCTCTGGGTCATCCCTATGGATGCTTGGAATCAAAGAACATATTAAGAACATATTCAGAATGTTCATCGTAAAGCACAACTACAAAACAGTCTGTAGAGGTTGCTGCAATGACTTGGGATTCACAATAGTGTAGACAAGTTAGGAACACCCAAGCAACTTGGAAGAAATGTGTATCCATAGCAGTCCAAAAGGACTAATGGAGGGATTAAAAAGAGAATTATTTTGAGACAGTGAATTCTGAATAACACAGGAATTGTGTTACAAGATGGGGTGAGTGGTCTCTGTAAATCGGTATCCTCTCTGGGAGAGGGATCTGTTCAGATTAGATGTTTGTGAGAAGTTCATGGATTTTATATTGGATAATTATGGACTAATCAGCCTACAGGGGAAGTTGTTTTCTGTCCCTCTGTTAGCGGTTGTTTGATACCCTGAAGAGCAAAGGTTTCAAATGCCTTACATTTTTATCCAGTCTAAAGTATATTTGGATGTTCTCATTAATTGAATAGACTTGAGTGGGTGGAATTGAATGTCATGAATGGTATTTGCCATGCACTAAAACAACTGATTTTAAATATTTTGTCTATTAAAATGGGCAAAGACAAATTGTACAGTTAAAAAATAACGTGGCTTTTAGAGAACCTCACAGTTATCAGCGTGCTCCATAACATGCCCTATAAAAACTACTTGGTGATATTGGGGTTAAAATTTAGAGTTTGCTGCTGACACTTGTGCTGAAGGATAATTTCCATTAGCTCCTATCAGAAAGGGGGCAAAGGCACAAAGTTGAGCAGTTTTGATTCCATCCAATAGAAGGCAGACACTCCTGATGTTGCTGTTATAGTTTTACTAGCAGGTGAGCAAATTTTTAGGTTTAGAAGAAATGGTTCATTGTTGGTTCACTGTTGGAGTTTCTTTGGGAGAGCAGTGGCGAGCAGCAACGTGGAAGTTTGCTTTCTGCTTCTGCCTTCATCTCTGCCTGACTTAGAATAAATTCTCAAGGCAGAATTGTTCCTTGGGAATTTGGCAAATGGGGAGTGGACTGAAATCCCCCCAGGAGAGGAGAAGCCTGGCTGTAGTTTGACTGTCAAATTTTCCATACTGGAGTGCATGTAAAAAAATAAATAATTTTCACTGAGATTATACCCACACTATCCATGGCTGATTTCTCTTCTCGCTCCCAGCTGAATTGCGAGGCCCAGCATGATACCTGGGGATGACATTATGTTAATACTGAGCCTATTCAAACTGTTGAAAATGTGATTTACACTGCAGATGATGGGGCCTTTCTCCCCTGGGGGTACTTGTCCTCCACAATGACAAAACCCATGAAGGGAAATAACAAGAAGGAGACAAAGAGGTTAAACCTGGGGCCCTGGAAAGCTGGAGGAATTATTTGTTCAGAATACTGTTCAGAAATATATTTGAAAATTCATCTTTCTCCTTTCCTTTTAAAAAAAATACAGCTATTGCAGGCAGGGATGAATAATGTGATTTAATTTTTACCACAGGGCTGTAGTACAGTTGGTGGCTTATTTTTAATATCTCTTAATGCCTGATATGTTTATCTCAAACTGGATTTTCTTGGCACAGTCGCCTGAGGGGACTTCATTATTGTGGTGGTGCTGGTTTGTTTCTATCTAGTAGTTCCCAACATGGTATTAGGTGCTTTCTAGCCAGAAGCCAAGCACCTTCTAAGCCTGAAAGAGTTTACAGTCTGAAGTCACTCAGACAGGTTGGACCTTACTGAAGTTGTCTTTGCTTTTGCATTTATTGCTGCATGTGGGCTATGCCTTATATCTTGCCTTTTGATTTACATGTCCCGAGGGGTGGGGAATGTTTTCTTTTCATGCAGACTTTAAAAGAACTCTGATTGTGGACTTTTGGGCAGATCATATATGTCTTTGCTGCTCTGGGCTATAAGGGTGCATCTACACTGCAGGGTTTAACGCGAAATAACCTACGGAAATTGAGCTACATCAATTGCGTAGCTTATTTCGAAATTGGGAACATCTACAGAGCACTTATTTCAAAATAGAGCATCCTTCCTCCAACTTCCATTATTCCTTGCACAGTGAGAGTTACAGGAGTCGGAGTAAGAAGTCCTCCAGCTTGACAGTATTTTGATTCTATTTCAAAATAACTGCCTGCTGTCCAAATGCAGACTAAGTTATTTCAGATGCGGACTAAGTTATTTCAGAATAGTGCTAGTTACTTTGAAATAGTGTTGCAGTGTAGACGTACCCTAATTGGGTCAATCTCTATTTAAGTCCATGCTCACTAACGTATAATGGTTCAACTTCAGACCTGATGTAAAAGGACCCATCTCTGTTGAAATCAGAGTTGTCGTCCCAGTTAACTAGATTCTGAATATGGCAGTAAGGCCAGATCCAGATGGCAGTAATGTTGCTGGGATGGCTCCAATTGACTTAAGCCCGAGTCCTGCAAATATTGAAATATTGGAAAAAGTGCTTAACATCATCCAGTGTGAATAGTGCCACCAATTTCAACTGAACTTCTCCAATATGAAGCTTCAGGGGGTAGCCAAGTTAGTCTGTACAGGAAAAAACAACAGATCGTCTGGTAGCACTTTATAGACTAACAAAACATGTTTTGTTAGTCTATAAAGTGCTACCAGACCATTTGTTGTTTTCTGCTATATGGAAAGTCAAACATGTACCTTAATGTTTGCAAGACTAAGATTTTAGAAACTGGGTTAACCCATGAAGTGAGGATTACCTGTTGTGTTCCCTCCCTCTGGGGCATCTGATATTGGCCACTGTTGGCAGACAGGATACTGGGCTAGATGGACCGTTGGTCTGACCAAGTATGGCCGGTTTTATGTTCTTGTGTGCCTTAATTTTTGCAGGATTGAGATTTTAGAAACTGGATTCGCCCATGAAGTGGCAAATTCCCTCGCTTAACCTGGTGGGGAAAAGAATTAACCACAAATAGTAAAATACAAAGAGTTAAGAGTGATTGACTTGAAGATGCTGATATCTGGACAGGAAAGAGCACTGGAAGGTGACAAAGTAAAATAGCGTATAACACAAGACCTGGTAACTAAAGCCAGCCTCTGGAGCCCTGAGGAGATGCAAAGTGCTAATTAATCAATCTCTTTCTGGAGGAACACATGGGAAACTGCTCTGACTAATTCCTGCCCAGCATCCTCTTGCAGAAAATGTCTCCTTGTTTCTTCGCAATTTTTTTATGAACTGCACAATTTTTGCTCTGAGAAATGAATTATTAAGGGCAGCTAAGAAAGTAGGGAAGCTGGGACTGCACTTGTCCGTCAGTGTGGATGCTGTCTGGGTAACACAGCTGCTCTGCTTAAATGAAGAAAGAGACTCATTCCAGCTCAAGAGCAACCTGCCAGGGTCTGGAACTTGAATGCACAAGGTTGGTGAGAGTGAATATCTGGCACCATCCCCTCAAGGCAATCTGCTTGCTTTGCAAACGCTCTTGAATTTAGCCTCACAGGTCCTGTGAGGTAGGTGTTATCCCCAGATTACAAATGAAGAAACTGAGGAACAGAGGGATGAAGGGACTTGCCTGAGGTCACATGGTAATGGGCAGAGCTGAATCTTAATGCACTTCTTTGATCATTAAAGACTATTGCTTGGGGTCACAAAATAGCACGGTGGACCAAAGTTTCATCTAGCCCAGTATCTTGTCTTCTGACAGTGCCAATGCCGGGTGTCCCAGAGGGAATGCCCATAGAACATCTACTCATCAAGCAATCTATCCCCTATTGCCTGTTCCCAGCTTCTGACAGAGGCTAGGGACACCATTCCCACTCATTCTGGATAACAGTCATTGATGGATTTATCCTCCAAGAATTTAACTAGTTCTTTCTTGAACTCTGTTATAGTCTTGGCCTTCACAGCATCCTCTGGCAAGGAGTTCCACAGGTTGACTGTGCATTGTGTGAAGACATACTTCCTTTTGTTTGTTTTAAACCTGCTGCCTATTCATTTCATTGGGTGATTTCTAGTGCTCATGGATTCCTTTGGTTTTCTGTTAATTCAGGTACGATAGATCAGGAGTTGTCTGACTTTTTCCCCTGAGGCTCACCTGTGCAGCTGCAATAGGCAGTGTGGCCCACTAGTAATACACATCCGTCAGGGAGAGGGGACTCATTGGGCATCTCAGCCCTTCATCTCAACAGGGCCAGGGCCAGTGAGAGGGCAAAGGGGCCAGGTAGATGCCACAGCCAGCCCCTGTCAATGCCCTCCAACTTTGCAGCCTGCTGAATACCTTGAGCTGGTCTCCTGGCAGCCCTGCCCTTGTCATCCACCACACCCTGGCATGCCTCCCAGGCACACACTGCCCGGAAATGAGGGAAGGGCTCGGAAGCCTGCCAGTGCTAGGCAGAGGCAGACCCTTGGTCCAGGTCTGGCCGTTACCTTGACAGTCTTGATCATGGTATTGAAGTCTCTAGGCAAAAGAAAGCAGCACTGCTGACTCACAATCCCAGCCTGGGATCATGGGTGTGGCAGCCCAGAGCAGGAATGGCCTTGGGTGTACCGAATTTCAAGTTCTCAAACAAAGGACACAGACGGGGGCAGGAGGAGAGAGTATTAAGGGGGGGGTAGATGGAGGGTGCTGAAAGGAGATATATGGGGAGAGTGGAAGGGGATAGGAGTGTGTGGGAAGGGGCAATGGGTTGTGCCAGAGAGGTGGTGGGTATTGGGAGGGGGCATTGGAATATGCTGAAGGGGTGGATGTGTATGGAAGGAGGCGTTGGGGGTAGTGGGAGAAGTAGGTGTATATTAGAAAGGGGTATTTGAGGGGGTGCTGGAGAGGTGGGTGTGTATTGTGAAGGGGTATTTGGAGGATGTGGGAAGGGTATTTGGGGGTGCTGGAGAGGTGGGTGTATACTGTGAAAGGGGTATTTGCAGCTACTGGAGGTATTTGGGGGTGCTGGAGGAGGTGGGTGTGTACTGGGAAGGGGGTATTTGCAGCTAGTGGAGGTATCTGAGGGGTGCTGGAAGAGGCGAGTGTGTATTGTGAAGGGGGTATTTGGAGGATGTGGGAAGGGTATTTGGGGGTGCTGGAAGAGGCGAGTGTGTATTGTGAAGGGGTATTTGGAGGATGTGGGAAGGGTATTTGGGGGTGCTGGAAGAGGCGAGTGTGTATTGTGAAGGGGTATTTGGAGGATGTGGGAAGGGTATTTGGGGGTGCTGGAGAGGTGGGTGTGCACTGTGAAGGGGCACGTGGGGGATGTAACTGCAGCCTTGCTTTCAACGTGAGCAGCGTAGCATGATGTCATGGTGGCAGGGTGGCTGGTACAGGGCTAGGATGCAGAGCCAACCCATCAGCATCTCCCTGCTGGCCTCTCCCTGTCACTTCTGGCTGGGCTCTGAGGCCCACAGTGGGCAAGCGGCCTGGTTGAGAGGCGCTTGGCGACTCCAGCTACAGCCAGCAAGGTGAACAATACCACAAAATCAGAGGAGTGACACTTCACACCTGCTTGTCACTGGTGCAAATGGTGGCACGTGGTGTAGTGCACAGGAGATTTGTGCCTGGTGTGTGATTAATCCAAAATTATTTACATATAAATCCAAAACATCAGAACAAAGCCCAAACTGGGTATTTCTAATTAACTGCATGGCTGCTAGAGACCTCTATGCCATAATGACCAATTATGCCATTTTTTTAAATACTCCACATACATAGTCATGTGGTATTTGATTAATCCTGTGCAGTATCCAGGCAACTGTCCTGGCAGATTACACACGATTAGAAAATTAGACCCTCTCTTGTTAAAAAAATCCAGAACAAAGCTTAACCAATTCCCGTATTAAAATAATTTGGGTTTGACTGAAACAAGATGAAGCTCTATCTCTTACCCTTGCTGGATGCAATGTCATTTGCTGTGGATTTGCTACCTCCACCATGTGTGGCAAGAGGTTAGAGTGGTGTTTTGAAAAACATGTAGCCCAACCTTGCGCCCAGTGAGGTCAGCGGTAACACGTCCATCGATTTAATGGGCGCACAATTAGGCGAGAGCTTGGATCTTCAGACTCCCCCTTTTCAACCCGGATTCGTTTTCATTCGCTCGTTCTAAATAATTCATTACTCGGCTGGACTCCTCCGAGGGCAACCTAAGGACAGCCGGGCTCCTAGGCTGGCTCTACATGCAGATTTTTGTTCCAGTGTAACAAGTTTGGTGAGGGCCTCAGTGTGTTTACACGGTGTGAAAGTAGAAAGCATTATATTGTAAGAGAAAGATGATTATACTGTAATAATTGAATAAGTTAAAGGAACACTCTTTGTCTCTGAACAGGAAAGAGGAAATGTTGTTAATGTTGTTTGTACGTATGCAGATCAGAATGAAGCCAGGTGAGCCTGGTATAACAGGAAAAGGCACATTCAGTGTTAGGTAGAAAGTAATTGAGGTAGCCAGAGAGATATGGGCAGGAGATTGCTTTGTGCTTGATACGGAAATGAAGATACTTGACTAGTCTCATACTAATCGTGAAGTTTTGCCACCTTTTAATCTTGTTAAGTTGGCTTTCTTTTGACTGTATAAATCAAAGGGGTTTGAGCCTTGTCTGGTACTCACGTTTTCTGGGTGTATTAGCAGAGCGGCTTTGCTAATAAACAGGGCGGTCAGACAAATCTGTGAGTCCTGTGTCTGACTTAGACAACGGCTAGTTGCTAACCAGCCCCTGGTGGGAGCATGGCTGTGCCAGTATGAAGGGACCTGTAGTGGAATGCTCAACACTCTGGCTACTGGATCCCCAATTAAATTGCCACAGTGCAAGCCTGAGGGCAAAGCTGTGTCTCACTGATTGGCTGAAGACGGGGGCGGGCAACAGCTTTTGCAGGCCTCCGGGCAAGGTGTGGAAGGGGCAGGGCCATGGGGTCGGGAAGGAATTTTCCTCCAGGGTAGATTGGCTGAAGCCCTGGAGGTTTTTCGCCTTCCTCTTTAGCATGGGGCACAGATCACTTGCTGGAGGATTCTCTGCTTCTTGGGGTCTTCAAACCATCATTTGAGGACTTCAATATCTTAGATATAGGTGAGAGGATTATTCCAGGAGGGGGTGGGTGAGATTCTGTGGCCTGACTGTGCAGGGGGTCAGGCTAGATGATCATAATGGTCCCTTCTGACCTTAAAGTCTATGAGTGGAAGGGGTGGAGCTGGGGCAGCCAGAACCTCAGTGTTGCCCAGACCATGGCGCTAGTCCCCTTCCCCCCAAACACCCAGTGCTGTGAGGAGTGGCACAATTTAAAGGGCCTGGGGTTCTGGCTGCTGCCCCAGTAGCCGGGCGGCCAGTAGGAGCCCTGAGCCCCTTTGAATTGCAGGGTCCAGGGGCAGCTGCCCCCTATGCACCACCTGTTGGCGGGCCTGGCTGGGGATGGACTGGAGAGAGCCAGGCGGTCCATGGACTGTGTAGTCAATTAACCCACTATCCCAGGAAGTGGCAAGGCACGGTAAGGAAGTGCTTTGGGGAAGGCTGGAGAGCATGGCAGGCTTTTCAGAGTCACAGCCAGGAGAAGTCTCTCAGGAGGAAGAAACCTTCCGTCTCCCCACCACCTTGGCAGAGCGGCGCTAAGGAACAGGAGCTATTGTGAATACAGAGCTGCACGAGTCTGGAAGGATGGTGTGGAGAGCACTGTAAATTGCACCAAGTGTTGGGCCAGTTGAAGGTCTTTGAGTGGTTCCCCTGCAGACAGGAATAGGATGAGGCCCTGTCACAAGACCTTATACCAGCATATCTTCTTTACCTTCCCATCGATGTTCCCTCTAATTTTTCCCATCTCTGTGCTGATGTGCACCACCAGGAGGAACACAGGCTGGGAGCTGTGGGCGGCTCTGGACACTGCTCATCAGCTGGGCGGCATTTGAATCGCTCCTGGATGGCTGCCCAAGTGCACAGCTCACAGGGAACACTGCTTTCCATGTGGGAATAAGGTTTCGTGGCATAAGCACATTTACAGTGGTATAATTGTGGCCAGTTTATCACTTTAACCAAGGCACTATAGTTACAGGGGGATGTCAAGCATCCCTCCCTGCTCGGGGTTTAGCTCTCCTGTCTGGGTCCTCCCTTCCGGGGGCCACCGAGTCCTTCCCGCGGTAAAAGCCTGTGTTGCCGCTCCGGCGCCATCTGAGAGTGGAGAGGGACCTGGGCCCTCCCTCTCTCCAGGTCCCAGCCCAGGACCCTAAGAACAGGCGTCTCTGACGTCCTGCTCAACCGGGGGGGGGGGGGGGGGGAGGGGCGGGGAGAGGCTACTGCCACAACTCACAGGTCCCCGGGTCCTCCTTGGTCCCGTCCTGGGCTGCTTCCTCCTCTCCAGCCAGCCACCGGTCGTCCCTGCCCGGTCCAGCAGTTATCCTCACCCCGTCCTGGTGAGCCAATCCCTCGCCGCCATCTCTGTTGCTCCATCAGGTCCGGTCTGGTTCCGGCTGGTCCGGGGCGGCTACCTCCCTCGGCCGCCCGGTCCCGGTCATGGTCTCGGTCTCCTTGCTCCTGGCTGGGAGCTGCCTTTTGAAGTCGGCGCCCCTTTCCGGGTATGCCGGTGCATGCATTCTCTGGCCCCTGTGCCTCTCCCCCGGCGCACCTGCCGGGGAGCCTCCTGCACCGGCGGCTGCCCCCGAACAGGCACGGCAAAGCCGTTCGGGTCGCGTGGCACCCAGGCCGTCCGGTGCCCGAGTGTGGGGCATGGGGCTAGCCTCGGCGGTCCCCACCACCCCGTCACGGGACAATGTCTACGTGTAGACAACTTTTGTTTTCCCCTACTCCTTGACTTACTGGCAGGGGGAGCGCTGCAGATCCTGACGGGTCATTGCTGCATCTCCTTCAGTGGAAATGTGGACTCTATACGCCTAGTGTAACCCACACATCTATTGGTGTGCTTCACTGTCCCATATAGTGATTCTTAGACTACTTTAGGTACGTGTACACTACAGAGAAGATCGAAGCTGCCACTGTCAGTCTTCCAGGGTTTGAATTAGTAGGGCTAGTAAAGACAGCGAATTCGATCCAAGAGGGGCGCTACAATCGATGCCGCTTAGTCCTGCTTCCACGAGGAGTAAGGGAAGTCAAAGGGAGAATGTTCTCCCTTCAACTTCCTGCAGTATGCACAATGCTAAAAGTTTAGTTAAGGCACTTTGACTTCATCTCCGCAATTAATGTAGCTGAAATTGCGTATCCTAGTTCGACCGTATCCCATAGTGTAGATGTGCATACAGAGAGAGAGAGAGAGAGAGAGTTTGCTGTGAGCCAATTGGCTTTATAATACTACCTGTAGAGGCTCATGTCCTACGCTCCAGAGGTCCCGAGTTTGGTCCCACCTATTGGTATTATATTAGCCTCTTAGCAGCTATCTTTCTTTCCCATTATTACAGTGAGCAAAGCCCTTATCCCTGACAGCTTAAGTCAATACTGTCTTATTCACTAGGGGATTTGGAATCATTCAACTCCTCTGCCAAATGTAATAGAGTTTTATTTGGGGGTTACTGTTATAGTTCGGCTTTGGTTTGTGAGGTGATGCAGGGATAAACTAAGAGATATAAGGCTGTGATTGGTGTATCTGTAAAGGACTGTGTTGTAACAGAGAAAAAGAAGTTGAGGTCTGATTGCATTATATGAAAGAAAAAAAATTAAGGTTCAATCCTGCAAAAACTTGCAGACATGAGTAACTTGATGCACATTTATTGTCAGTTGGGAGGCCCTACAGGTTCAGGTTTCTGCATGCATGGGTCTGATTCCAAGGCTGTAGTATTTAAAATAGTGCCATATGACAGTATGAACAAATCAATGCTAATATACAACTCTCATTCTTAAATTATATGTATGCCCCTAAGTAAAATACAATTAGCCAGATCCTCAAGTGATGCAAATCAGCATAGATCCATTGACTTCAGCTAGTCAACACCAGCTGAGCATCTTATGTCTAATGTATTTTAGATGATCTCTTTGTAAAATTAGTAAGATATTGCTAATGGATCATTATGTTCTCTGGCTGCAAGCTGGGACTCTGAACCAAATCACCAGAAATCTGTGGAATGCTTTGAGGCATGCGTGAATAATGTAGTATGGAAAGGGTGATCCAATATTCACTGGAAAGATGGAGCCAAGGTGATCAATCGCCCTCATGCGATAATTAATTAATTGCTCTTCTGTTGGTACCGGGAAATCTCCTCGCTGGAGCCGGACATTGAAAGGTGCCAAACTGAATTTATCTTCAGTGTCTTGACTCCATGGCTATTTAATAAGGGCTTTTGCATATGCCGAGTGTTCGAGTGCCCACACTTCTGAAATAGATCCAGGTAAGTCACAGCATACGTAGATGATGAATTCTTTTAAAGACGGAGTTCTGCCTTTAGAAATACCAATACAAATCGAAGGCTTAATCCACTAAAGACTTTATCCATAAACTGATCACATTTGCTGTAGCCAGGCGGCAAGGCCCAGCCACAAAATGACTGTAATTTATCCATGTCTACCTCGGAATTTTGCCTGAGAATCTCTGACACTAACATCTTTTTTAGGCCTACCCCCAGCATGTGGCCCTGGGCCCTATTTCTAGTTCTGCTATGGATCCACTCTGTGACTGTGAGGGGAGTTACTTAGCAACGCAGCCTCAGCGGTTTTCAGTGGAGTTACTCTGAATTTGTCCCCTTCTCTCTCTCTCTCCCTCCCCCTTCAGTGCTTGCCCTGCAAACATCTCCCCAGATAGCTTACTTGTGATTCTCCATCTCATTTTAAATCTCCACTTGAAGTTCTTTTTCTCCCTTACTTATGCCTCACTTCTGCTCTCCCCCATCATCTGTCTTGGTGTAACTGTGCATGTTTAACCATGTTATGCATTTTGGGGGGCAGGCCATGTCTGAAAAATGCTTTACCAGGGAAGTGGCCCTGCACTGTACTGTGCCTGACTGCCCCAAGTCAGAAGTGAGTTTCATCTCTACCCTTTTCCGTGTGTCTTGGCGTGGTGCTCTATCTTTCCTGGGCTTGGGCTGTGCTCTGTAGAGTAAATGCTTCCTGCCCCCAGGGACGGGGGTTTTGTGTTGATGTGTGGTTAATCCATCTCTCTGAGAGCCAATCGCTTGAGCGTTCCACCAATCTAGCCGCATCTACACAGCGGTTTAGGTTGGCCGAACGGCATCACACAGGGCCGAACCTTTTCCACGTTCCTGAGTGACACAGCTCGGGGAATCCAATTTTTAAGAGTGGACCTTGGCGTGCTACAAAATACCTTCCACCGCTCTGAAACCACACGGGGGGGGGGGGGGGGGGGGGAATTAACCTGGCTGCAAAGGGTGAATCTTGCCCTGCCCTCGCCAAGTTCCTGCCACCAACTGCTGCGCCGTGTTGGCGGGCCGCTCCACAGCGGCAGAGTGCTGCCCCAGAAGTGGCTGCCTCTGTACGAAGTATTGGGAAAGTCTTTCTGGATGGAAGGTGCTAGCGCGCACAAGCTGGAATTTCAAAGGAGCCCATGCGGGTTTGGCTCCTAATTCCCTTGGGATCCACAGAAGGGTTATATCCCGGAGCTCCCTGCTCTGCCCTATGGTGTTCAGGGGAGCAGAGGGAAGGGCCAACCCCAAGCACCCAGCTCAACAAGGAGGGAAGGGCTGGGTGGATTTGTTCAGGCAACCCTCCCCCTCCACAAAAGCCTCCCCCCCTCCCCCTTTCTGCAGCCGGCTCCTCTGGGTGAGTTGTCAGACGCTGCTGGCCCCCGTGGAGGGAAACCCTGCTGGGGGGGGGGGGGAGTTCAGGGATCGCCCCCCCCTGCCCGGAGCACCATGTGACCGCCCCCCCTCCCGCTCCTCCCTCCCCAGCCTGCCGGGGCTGCCCCTCCCTCCCCGCGGGAGCAGGATAAAAGGCAGCGCCGGAGCCGCAGCGCTCACACGCGTCTTCTGCCTCGTGGCCGAACCCCCTGCAGCCCGCTCTGGCTCGCCGGGCAGCCCGGGAGCCGGCAGGGGCCGGGCGTCTTCCCCCGTTCCGGGGCGCTCACATCCCCCAGGGGGAGGGGAAATCGCTGGGGGTCCCCTGCAGTGCGAAGGTAAGAGTCGGGTTCGCTCTCTGAATGGCTGGGGGGGGGAGAGTGTGTGTGTGTGTGTGTGTAAATGTGTGTGAGTGTGTGTGTGTGTGTGTGTAAGTGTGTGTGTAAGTGTGTGTGTGTGTGTGTGTGTAAATGTGTGTGTGTGTAAGGACCCCCTTGTGCAACCGCCCATGCACACCCAGATGTCATGGCAGAGGGGCTGGGGGGTTTGAAATGCACCCACCTACCCCTGCTGGACCCCTCTGCCGCATGGTTTTTGTAGATCCGCACATGGGAGCTCTGCTGGGGGGGGGGGGTCTTCAGGTTCAGCTTCCTGCCCTGGGGAGAAAACGCCCCCCACATCCCATCTGCTCAGCCGCACAGGGGGGCTCATGGAGGGGGAGGGGAGCTGGCGAGTGAGACGACCTCGCCCTTAGGCTTGAGCTCAGCATTGCGGAGAGGGGCTCTCCCTGACAAAGAGGCAACTTTGAGTCCAGCTGGAGATTCCGTTCTGTGGTGGGTCTGGTCTCAGAAACGTTTCCTTTGGGTTGGTGATCCCGGGCACTGCGCTGTGGGGTGGGCAGGGTCCAGGCGGCTTTCCGCTCTCCGCCTGCACAATGGGTCTTTTGCCTTTCCTCCTCCTCCTCCTCTTCCGAGAGAGCGCAAACTCTTAATGGACCCATGTGAACCGTGAGCACTGGGAAGAGGAGTCTCCCTGAAGCCACTTTCTGTTCTCAGTGCTTGCCCAATGTCCAGAGAACAGCTGAATCAGGGCAGGTGTGTGTGGCTGGGAGAGCTGGCAGCTGGAGGGATAGAGATGCAGGCTATGATGGACAGAGCTCTGTAAGGATATAAAATTAATATCCATCTGCAAAAATGATCCACGGATGTGGCTACCTGCGGATATCTGCAAACTTGCAGGGTTCTACATACAAAATTTATATCCACATCTGTATCTGCAAAACTGAGCCGCCGATATCTGTGGATCTAAAGCCAGTATCTGCAGGGCTCTAATGATGGGATGGAAAATGGGCATGTGAAGGAGATAAGAGGCAAAGCCTGCAGTATAGAGGTGTAATAACAGGCCACTTTCTTGCTTCCCTTCGTGTCCCCGTGTGTCTAAGTGATTTAAGACTTCTCTTGAGCCGTAGCTAAGTGTGGGACCCAAAAACAACTTGTGGTCCTGCTGCACCTTAGAGACTAACAAAAATATATAGGATTGTGAGCTTTCGTGGGTGAGACCCACTTCATCAGTTGAGTTGGAGTGGAAATAACAGAATCCAAGATATATATCTATAGCAGCAAAGTAAATACCTGTCATTTGTAGGGCCCATGTTAATGAAGGGCCCTCTGAATTGCTGTGTTATAACAGGTAGAACTCTTTGGTCCCCCTCTATTCCAGCCCTGTCAATTTGTGGGAAGGTGTTACCATGTGACCCAGCACCAGGGACAGAGCAGTGGGGGTGTTAAGAAGCTGTAAGAAGCAATATAAATATAACACTGTGGGAAAGACAGCAAGCAGCCGCACCATGCAATAACAGGCAGCTTCAGTGTGATGGTAACAAATGCAGCGTTATAGCACACGGGTGCCTGGGACAGATCGAGAGGTATAGGGGCTCTCAAGAAAAGCAGTAATTTTGGATTAGATTTCTTCTGTGGTTCTGATAGACATTTACTACTCATACAGATGAGATGCTAATTGCCATGCGAGCCATTGATTGGCCTTATCTAATAACTACCAAATGCATTACCATTTCTTCTCGTTCTCAGACAGGAGCTTATATTGAAAATATTTAGCTATGAAATACTACAGCATATATGGCCAGGCTTCAAGACGGAAGGTCAGACAAATAGGCTGGGAATGGGGCCACAATAATATACGATTTATGTTGTTTGATGTAAAAGCCAGGAAGCTTAAAGACATTCATCTAAGGTAATTTATGGTGCTGTTTGGGTTTACATTTCAAAGCTGATCTTAGGTGAGTCTCATGCTCCTCTACTTGTCCATCGGAGTCAGACCCTTACATGACCGGGTTGGTTATTCCTACTGGTTTTGGTTAAAAAAATGTATATAGAGAATTAATTCATTTTGAGGAAATTCTGCATGTGATGCTGAGAGAATGGGGTATGATGATTGGATAAAGGCTATTGAAGTCTTATCTCTTTAGTTGATGCTTTTTAGCACGCCTAAAAAATAAGGACACAGCATGTAACTTATTCTAGCTGGTCTATGCACAGTGTTTGTATTGGTATAACTTTTTTTTTTGTACTTATAAAATGACTGGTGTGGATAAAAATGCTTGATATTGGTATAGTTCATTCCCCTTCCCATATGAGGAATAATCACCAATATCACTTTTGAATTGAAATAACTGCATCTGCACTAAGAAGTTGTACCATTATAGTTAGTGGTACAACTTTCCTGTGTAGACAAAGTCTGTTTGAAAAGTCCAGTGCCAACAAGGCAGTGTAGACTTTTACACATGCTAAGATGATAAAGTTAAAGGTTAATAATAGGCAATAATACTGTGGCAGTTTGAGGGGGAAAAGACCCTTTTTCAAAAGACCTGTGTAAACCTCATTTTTTTAGGAAGAACGGTTCTTTCGAAAAAGGTTTTTCTTTTTTTTCCGAAAGAACCGCGTCTAGACTGCTTGCTTTTTTGAAAGAGCCTCTTTTGAAAAAGTTATCGGAAGAAGATATGCAAATTTATGCCATAGTCTAGACATGCCCTAGGGTTAGCCTCTGGTGGGCCCACACCATTATATTTACCTGCATGGACAAAGATACTGGCAATCACACATCCCATTGGCTGCAGATTACCATTCTCAGCCAGTGGGAGTGGCAGGAAGTGGTGCGGACCAGGACACCGCTTCCCACAGCTCCTATTGACTGGAAACAGTGATCCGTGGACAATGGGAGCTGCAGTCACCTGTACTGATCGCCGTGCAGGTAAATATAGTGGTGGGTGCCTGCCAGGAACTAACACTGCTGGACTGGTATTTTCCCATCCCTGGGTTAGACTTTCCCCCACACTTTATCTCAACCGGTGTAAAGGGTAAGAAGAGGTGTAGGGCCTTATCTATACTGAACTGTCAAATGTGTCAGAATGGGATAGCTAATGCATTCTAATGACACATCTTTTAACCATGTCTAGATAAAGCCAGAATACTGAAGTGCCTCCAAATCCTCAGAGTTGTCCTTTTTGTTTTGTTTTAATTCTTAACAAAATGAGGTGTTGGATCCCAGTTAAAGAAGAGATTATTTGTGATGAAATAACTGAAGTAC
This sequence comes from Pelodiscus sinensis, assembly GCF_049634645.1. Lineage (NCBI taxonomy): Eukaryota > Metazoa > Chordata > Testudines > Trionychidae > Pelodiscus > Pelodiscus sinensis. The sequence goes on along the minus strand of NC_134730.1, from coordinate 21,910,845 downwards.
AGCTTCTAAGGCTGCTTTCTCTTGTTCTTATGCTTTATTTTTTTTCATCCATCTGTAAATGATTCTTCTTGGTCATTTCTTTTTTCCCTTTAGTTTTAATACTGTCAAAAAAATGTTTCTGCCCCCAGCTGCTGCGTTTCTTTTATCACACTAAACACTTAGGCTGTGTCTACACTGGCATGAATTTCCGGAAATGCTTAAAACGGCATACTATTCCGTTTTCAGTTTTTCTGGAAAAGGAGCGTCTACATTGGCAGGCTGCTTTTCCGGAAAAGCCCTTTTTCCGGAAATGCATCTGTGGCCAATGTAGTCGCGCTTTTCTGGAAAAGAGCCCCAATCGCCATTTTCACGATCGGGGCTTTTTTCCGGAAAAGACTACTGGGCTGTCTACACTGGCCCTTTTCCGGAACAGTGTTCCGGAATAAGGACTTATGCCCGAGCGGGAGCAGGATAGTTTTTCCGGAATAGTGGCTGATTTTGTACAGTAGAGCATCGTTGCTTTTCCGGAAATTCAAGGGCCAGTGTAGATAGCTCGCAGCTTATTCCGGAAAAGCGGCTGATTTTCCGGAATAAGTGGCCCAGTGTAGACACAGCCTATGTCTTCAGTGAGAATTTGGCTCTCAAAAGAGGAAGTATTTAAATCTCTGGGACCAAACAACTCTGCCATCACTTGTTCAACTTCTTGTTGTCGCTCATTGATTGGAATGTGCTGGTTAATAAATTCCCCTACTAAATTTTAAATAGTTAATGAGCTCTCTTCTTTTTCTCATTCTTCCTCTGTAAGGAAGGACCTTTGCACTTTCATTTTCTATATCCTAGTCTTATTGGCTTCATCTTGTTACGCTTTGAAAGTCATCCAAAGAAAATAGGAGTTGGTCAAGTGATTGATCTGGCGAACTCTGTAAACGATTAGCAATTTATACTGGGGTTGCTTAAGAACTTTAGAGCTATAGTCTCAATTTAGGTAAATTGATGAGCTCCATTGAAGTCAATGGAGCTACCCCTATCTACACCGGCTGGGGATTTGGCCGTTGGCCCCTTGACTTCGAAATATCACTTCTCACATTTCAACAAAGTCAGCCTGTGCTTCCCAAGTCTGCATGGGAAGGGTATGTCAGCACTGGGTTGTTTTCCTGAGACATTGCCTACTGGGGAGAAAAAGAAGAGCTCTCCCATATATTTAATCACTGTAGAACCAACAATGCTAACAATGAAATCTTGTACCTTCCTCCAACAGAAGTTGGTCTAATAACAGGTATTATTACTTCACCTATCTTGTCTCAATGCAAGAGTAATTCACAGCAATTCACAGTCTTGATATGAAAAAGTGAGGTTCATGACCGCACGGTAGGATATAAAAACCTACTGTGCTCAAAAAAGCGAGAGGGTTACAGATGTAAGCTGTGCGCTTGTGCAGCCACTCAGGAAAGATTCCAGTGCTGCTCAGCTGATAACAGAGCGCCCATAGCTTGGTTTGTGTTTAGCCTTGTGGTGCACATTCCTTGGCTCACATAACAAAATTTATTCCACATGTGGAGGGGGAAAAACCTGCACATGGATGGAAAAGATTATAGGGAACATTGGTTACAAACCTCATGCACCGCAACTGGAGAAGATAATCTGAATTCAAGTGAGGCAACATGAAAAACACCTGACCTGCTTGTTAAATGAAGTACAAACAAAAATAATGGACCACGTGTTGCTGTAAGAACAAGTGAACTGAGACATGGAATCTGTCTTCTCTTCTGCAAACAGTGGTTATTAAAAATCCACTGAAAATGTGGTGAACTATAAAAGCTGGTATTTTAGCCATGCTGGAGGGGCTGACTAGTTCAGCATTTTGCAAAGCTGTACCAGCCCCTTAAGGTGAACACTTTTAGCATCTTTTGCAGTCATGTTTTCAGACTAAGTGGAGACTTCTTTTTCTAACCTAAACACAACCATTTTCCAGTGAGCAGCAGTGGAGAACTTGTTTGCTTTGAACAATGCTCTTGTCTGACTTCTCATGCCGCTGCCCTCTACCCTTGCTAATCATCCATTCCCCCCTGCACCTGGCCTTGCTGAAAGATACTTAACAGCTCTCAGTCAAAAAGCACAGTGGGGGAACTAAGTACCCGCAATTTGGTCAGGTGTGTTAAAAGCTATTTCCCCCCGCAGGCACTGTATTGCTTTGTAAGGGGTAACAATGAGAGACTGTTCTCTGCGACTCTGAAGAAAGCCCTGCTGTAAGAATATTAACACATTAGCCCTGTGCTGATGAAGTGCCTTTTGCCTCCATGTTTTCCTTTGAATTCACAAAGGACAGGTGAAAAGGGCTGGCTGGGGGCATGCCCTGCACCCAGCCAGGATTGCTCATTAATGGCAGGGCGTGAGGGGAAAGTGCACAATTTGTGGCATTCCTCGTTCTGGCTGGGGAGGGTGGGGGGCAGACGAACTGGCCCTTTCCTTTTGCTCCCTGAAGAGGAAGAGCAGGCAATGTCCAGGTATGAACTGGGAGGGGCAGGGGATTCTTCATCCCTCTTCCCTCCTTGCACACCGATCCCCTGTCCTGAGTCCCCAACGTGCGTAATCTTGACTCCTGCATCTCCCATCCCTCCATCTCCTGCCCTGAGCTCCTTACCACCAGCCCTGAGTCCTGTACCCCCCATACTCCAAAGCCCCTCCCCTGAGCCTCCCGTTCTTTTAACCCTGATTCCTGCACTTTGCAGCCCTGTGCCCTGAACCCCCCTCCTGACATCATCTGCACCCCCCCACCACACTCTCAGCCCCCTGCCCTGAGCCCCCTGGCACTCCCCAAGCTCCTGCCCTGAGCACCCCACACTCCACCCAACACTTAAATTTCTTACAGATTCTTTTGTATCAGAATCTCCCCCAACTGTTGCGATACAACAGTACCTGTATGAAATGTAAGTTACTTTCGCCCCCCGGCTCTAACTAGGTTAGGAGAATGGTGGAATAGTTTCTAGGCCCGTAGCCTATGTGGCAGGCAAGCTTGTAGTTGAGGACGGGGATGAGAGAGACTGCCCTGCCTCTCATCTTTGGGGCAGGGGCTGTCGCTTCACTTCTGGGTTTGTGCAGTGCCGAGCACAGTGTGGACTTTGTGCCTGACGGGCTTCTGGAACAATAGTAACACGAACAATAATAATAATCCTCTGCCAGTTCCTCCAAGGAGCCAATACAGTAGTGAAGCCGTTGCTGTTCCAAAGGGAGTCTTGGTTGCAGTCCCTTCCCTCTGGACACACTCCTTCCCCTAATAGGGGGCATGGCTCTGGGGGCCGGTCTGCACTGAAAACTGACAGGGACACATCTGCATCCCTCAGGGGTCTGAAAAATCCATGCTCCTGAGAAATGGAGCTAAGCCAGCCTCTAACTCCCCACCTTCCTCCAGTGTTGACTGTTACAGCCTCTTGGAGAGGTGGATTAACGCAGGGTGAGGGGAGATCCTGGCCCTTTGCTGCAGGCAGTGTCTATGGGGTGCTTCCGTAGCGGTGCAGCTGCAGCTCAGCGCCGCTGCTGGTCTTGCCATAGCCCATTAGAACTGCTTTTGGCCTGCTTTGCACCAGCAGTATAAATGCTCTCTGGAAGAAATCCCACCCGTCTTTCTCATGCACATCTCTCCATTGACAGGCGTGAGAATATTTGCTTGAGCAAGGTTTGGCCCTGGGATTGTTCAACATGCTGAATGAGGAAATGAGCAGGTTCTTGGTGCGCTCTTTCCTTTGTCTGCCAGCACAGAGCATTCAGCTTGATGGCCAGGAGTCAGACACGTTTTTATAGGTTTATTTCTCCACTTCCTTGTAGCTCTATCAGAGCTGTTGAATATATTCATGGAGCTGAATGAGTCCCTCTGGCACTACTCTGTACCAGGAAATTTGCAGCTTTGGCTTGGGAATGCAAGGAAAGGAAAGGAAATAACTACCTGAGCTAGCACAGAGTTTGCAAGTGTACATTACATTAAAGCCATCCTTTTTGCCAGAGAACTGACTGAAATAGACTAACATTACAACTTTCAAGTACCTAAACAGGCATTACAAGAAGGTGGGAGAAAAATTATTCTCCTTAATCTCTGATGATAGGACAAGAAGCAATGAGCATAAATTGCTACAAGGGAGATTTAGGTTGGGCATTAAGAAAAATGTTCAAACAGTCAGGGTGGTTAAGCACTGGAATAAATTGCCTAGGGAGGTTGTGGAATCTCCATCACTGGAGATATTTAAGAGCAGGTTGGATAGACACCTGTCAGGGATGATCTAGATGGTGCTTGGTTCTGCTTTGAAGACAGGGGACTGGATCTGATAACCTCTTCCGGTCCCATCTCGTTCTGTGATTCTGTGATTCTTTTCATAACCCACATAAATAAGTTGTAAAGATATAGGCTTAGGATGACCAGATGTACCAATGTTGTCAGGACCATCCCAACGTTAGGGGCTTCATCTTATGTAAGACCTTATTATCCCCTCTGTCCCAATTTGTCATGCTTGCATCATCCAGGGTACATGACAAAGCCCTTGACTACTTTGTCATAAGCTTCACAGGTGTTAAGGTCCTGCTGCAAAAATGCATGTCCAAAGCCACACAGTTGCATTGAAAAAGGCGCGTGAGCGGTAAAGTGGCCTTCACAAAAGCAAACAGAAATTGATTAGTTGACATGGCCGTATCCCCCAAATTCCTTAGAAACCCAGGTGCGAGGAAGTAATTGCCAATGATGAAAGGAAGAAAAGAAGTGTCTTAAAACAGAGCCAATACCTGCTGTTGCAATTCTCATTCTCCTCCCCCTGCACACTGACTAGTTATGCAAAGGGCCGGGAGAGTAAAAGCTAATAATGCAATATTTAGTGGCCTTCAGCTCAGTCTGAAGAGCAGCTTCTTTAATGAGTGATTCCCCCCCAGTTACCTAGATGGGGAAAATACATGTGCCATATTGTGTGAACATAAGAATGGCCATACTGTATCAGACCAACGGTCCATCCAGCCCAGTATCCTGTCAGCCATTAGAAGCCAATACCAGGTGCCCCAGAGGGAGGGAACACAACAGGTAATCTTCATGTGATCCCTCCCCTGTCACCTACCTCCTGAGAAACAGAGGCTAGGGACACCATTCCTACCCATCCTGGCTAATAGCCGTTGATGGACCTAACCTCCATGAATCTATATAGCTCTTTTTTGAACCCAGTTAAAGTCCTAGCCTTCACCACATCCTCTGGCAAGGAGTTCCACAGGTAGACTGCGCCAAGTGAAGAAAAACTTCCTTTTGTTTGTTTTAAATCTGCTGCCTATTAATTTCATTTGGTGAGTTCTTATGTTCATTTGGTGAGTTTTTATATTGTGGGAATAAGTACATAACTTTTTCTTATTCACCAGTCATGATTTTATTAGACCTCTATCATATTCCCCCCTTAATCTCCTCTTTTCTAAGCTGAAAAGTCCAACTCGTTTTAATCTTTCTTCATATGGGACCCATTCCAAACCCCTGTTAATTTTTGTTGCACTTTTCTGAACCTTTTCCAATGCCAAGTGTTGTATTGCTTGTTGTATTGGGTTGGCCCGAAGTATTATGTGGTGGATTCATCAGGAACTGGTGATGCGTTGATGTCCAGAGGGTTTTGCTTTGTGACTCAGCTGATGTAGGGGAGAGAAGGGTTCAGTTATGATTTCAGGGGAGCCTCATGCCTTTGGCAATCAGGGGAAAGACAAAGGGGCACGTAGGCTAGATGGCTAGCAGTGAACCACTTTGCAATCTACTCACATGGTATTAAACACTTTTACAAAAGGTCATGCTGCCTCATAGCTGTAGCACTCGGACTTGAAAGGAGGGTCCAGAGAGGAAAGCACGTGATAGGAAAGTACCCTTCCATCAGTGATCTGCATTCAGCCAGCCAGGCAAAAAGGTGGGGGAATTCGTCAGAAAAAGGGAGATTTAATTTGCCAAAGGAAGCGCATTTAACCAAGGGAACTGGAAAGTAGAAGTAATGGGGAGATTCTTTGGTGCGGTGCCCAAAGAAGGCATGGTCGTACAAGGAGCTGGTTTGCCAAAAGTTCTCTTCACACTTTTTGCTGAAATATCTGTCCTGTGAGTGCTAGGTGTGTGAGTGAATGAGATCAGCCCTTCTATGTCTACCGAGAGATACATGGTAAAGTGTCTCAGAGGGGTAGCCCTGTGAGTCTGTGACTGTAAAAACAAGGAGCAGTCCTATGGCACCTTAGAGAGTAACAAATGTATTAAGTCATGAACCACCGTGGACATTCAATAATGGATTTAAAAGTAGCCATCCTTCTATAAAAGAATTTAATCACCTGATTACAGAGGGAGACAGCGGAACTAGAGTTCTCTTACAAGTTCACCACTATCAACCTAGGCTTGAATAAAGATCTTAACACACTACAAAGGCAATTTCCCTGCCTTTGATATTTGCATTCAGTGCTGTGAATGAGACATCCCTACCCTGACTTAATTAGCTTCATTAACACTGGTCCTCCAACTGACAAGCAGCTTCCTTTGCTGTTATATATATCCCAGATTCTGTAATTTCCACTCCAACTCATCTGATAAAGTGGACTTTACCCACAAAAGCTCACGACCTAAAAAAATTGAGTCTCTAAGATGCCGCAGGACTGCTCATTGTTTTCAGAGATATGGGAACAGTGTTTTCTTTGCTTCTTGCTGGGCTGAAATTATTTGTTTGTGCTAGTTCAGCCCCACTGTTTCTGCTTAGCTTGGGCCCACTTGCCTAAAGATTAGTTACCCTGAAAGAGCAGATTTGTCTGAAATATTTATATTCAGGTTGTGCCCAAAATGTGGCAAGTGTTTTCCAAGCACACATCACGCTAGCACTAATTGTTGAGGGTTTTGCTTTTTAAACAACGTGTTTATTTGTGTTATGAAAACATCATGTCAGGATTTCTTTGGGGCTTGCTGCGGCACTGGTCAGGGTGAAAGGGAGGGAGGGCGATGTTGGGAAAAGAGGGGGATAGAAGGCACAGTGCCCAGGTAGAGTGAGCCTGGGAAGCTGAAAGGGGCCCTGGTGGGGGAATGGGGGATGAAGAGAAAACAGCCAGTGGCAATAGAGAAAGTGAGGAAAATATGCTCAATGTTTAAATTTCAGAGATACTGTCAGGAGGCTACAAAGGCTCCTCTGTGGCGTCTTCTCTGGAGAGAGAGATGCTGGGTTTGGTGTTCTGGTTAGGTCCCTCTGTAGCCAGTGCTAGGGACTGGAAAGCCTTAACTCCTAGCTTGCGTCCTCCTGTATATTCAGTGCTGGCTGTTCCCTGCAAACTCCTCTGGGATGCTGCTGCTGTTCTCCATGTGGAAGATGCAAGGAGGTGGGGTGAGCACATGGCCTGCAGGTTTCTTTGGGTCTGGGGGACACAGGCTGCAGCTGGAACTGTGTATTTGGAGGGGTGTGCTAATTTCCAGAGTCCACTCCCTGTTTTAATCAGTTGTGTCAGGGATGCAGGGAAAGCTCTCAACCAAGATTACGGCTCCATTGTGCTAGACACGGTATCGAGTCCCTGCTCCAAAGCGCTTGCGTATAAATAGCTAAGGCAGAGTGTGGGGCGGGGTGGGGGGGTTGTAGTAGGGTATACAATTGTAGGATGTGTTGGAAATGGCAACAGACTCCTCTGCATTTCTGCAAGGATTTTCCTATTGTGTCTCCTGGGACATTAGCAATTCAGACCAGGAGGCGGTAATGAATCTTGCCGTAGTCATGATGGGAAGCACAGAGTTTGAATTTATCAAGAGCCGTGACACATTAGTCTGTCGATGCCACAAAATCGCACTCAGACTGGGTAACAATTGGGCTGCGTTCCAGGGAAAGTGAACGGGGGACATGAAGCAAAGCGGGAGGGAGGAACCCTTGCCAAATGATGAGCCTTCTGTCATAATCGGGTGAGGTCATGGCTGAGTGTGTAGGGCTGGTCCACAAAGCCTGCTCTATGGCCATCGGAGAGGCCACGCATCCAACTGCTTTCGTAAAGAAAGGTTCTACTTGGCTAGTTGATTTTAATGTAGGTGGCCAGTGGAGTTGCTACGCTGCTGGTCTGAACTCTGGAGCGTGCATACCAAAGCCAGGCTCTGGGTTAATTGGATACCGTGTCCCTGCTCGGCGGCTTTGTGATAAAGCTGGTTTTTCAGTGGTGCAAGGGGTGCCGCTCTGTGGTAGCCATTCTCAGTCATAAGGCAGGCTGGCTGGGTCTTGGAGTCTCTCTCTGCACATGCACCAGGATGTGTTGTTCGCAGCACTCGCTGGGGGATTTCTTGACAGGCTTCTCTTTTGCTTTCTTTGTCGTGTGAAAAGAGAGGCCATTTCGCACAGTGCAACCCAGCTCTGTTTTATTAACCCCAAACTGCCTTGTCTAAATGCCCAGCTACACAGGCGTCTTTTCTTGTCGTTGCTGCCTGGAAGGTCTGAATCCAAGAGGAGTGATGTCGAATTTTTTAAATTTGGCAGTTGAGGTTGTTCCTTCCAACTCTCTTCTGCTTTTTTGAACTCCAGCTGTCACATCACCATAGCTCCTTAGCGCTCAAAGAGAAGGCCAGTTAGGGACAATGTGGATCAAGGGCCTAATCCTCTACTTACCTACCACTGCATGTGCTACTAATCAGAATAACCCTGGAGCACGAAGGAGCCTTCATTCTGTGCCTTCTGGAATCAACATCCTGTAACAGTGGGTTATCCGTAGCCCTTCGCTGGGGGTGAAACGTAGCACAGAGGAAATGTCATGGGCTTAGTTCACGTGGGGCTAAAATGGTCGGTGCTGGGAGAGTGCATGCGAATTCTTTTCATTGCTAGTTCAAACTCAAGCATCGTAAATATCTTATGTGGCTGGATACAGAAAAGGTGTCCAGGTTTTTAGCCTGTTACTAGGCATTTTGCTGCCTGGCAGGAGAAACGTGGAGATGTTGAAATGCTTTAGTTATGGAAGAAGGAGAGTTCATTTCTCTTTTTAAATACAGGAAGGGCCTTACATTTGTCCGTAAATTTCTGAGACCGATGGATCTCCATCTCCATAGGCAGGAAGAATGAGTTGAGCATCTTAAACCTCAAGATGACAACTGTAAAGCAACAATGCCTGCCAAGTGTTTGTCTTAAAGGCCCTTTCTGAGATGGGGGTTCCGCTGTGCTGGGTGCCATGTAGACACACAGTGAAACACAATCTCTGCCCTGAAGCACATTCTAAATAGACAAGATACGGAAACCAATTTCATCTTGCTTAGTCAGGGCTCAAACCATTGTGTACTCTGTAAATCGGCAACATCTTAAACGGCACCTAGAAGCAACTAGAAGTTAGTAAAATTACGTTAATTTCATGCATTCCTAGGTTAAATCAAAACTGGCTTGCATATGAAGGTGATATGTCCAATTATCAATCATTTGAACCAGGGGTGGGGAACCTATGGCCAGGGGGCTGGATCCAACCCCCAGCTTGCCTGGATCTAACCCCTGAGGCTAAGGGTCCTACCCCCAGCATTGGGGAACTAGTGCTGGTGTTCTAGCCCTGCGGCATCCCTGCCCCCAGCCCACTGATGCACCCCCACTCTGCTTCTGCACCCTACCTTCTGCCTAGTCCTCCCACCCCCATCCTGTTCCTGCAGCCTGCCACCCTCCCTGACCCACCAACCCCCCCATACTTCAAGCCTTCTTCCTGGCAGGCTCCTCCCATACACTGAACCCCTTTTGCCCTTACCCCAGAGGGGCACAAAATCTACTAGCCCAGCGCCCCCTAGGCTCTGGTGTGTAAGGGAATACACACTTTGTTTGGAGTGTCTTTCTGCTTTTTAGTTGGGGGCCAGGTCAGTGATGTGCTTTTGTTTTTTGAGGGGTTGCTTTTGTGCAGCCCCCAACTGATTTTTCTGTAGGTTGGTGACCCCCCCCTCCCCCGCTTTGAACCACCCTCTGCTCTCTGACTTCCACCGAACTATTGTATATCCAGCGAGAGCGCGCTGCTTTCAGTGTGTCTGTTAACATTCTGTAGAGCCTTTGCGTGAAAAAGACACATGCAAGCATGGGTTAACACAAAATGCTGGAGGCAAAATAGGATTGCTTGTTTGTTTGGATTACTAGACTGTAAGCATTTAGAAAATAAAGAGGAAAGTGCTGTCAGCAAGACATAGCACCATGAACAGTAGTCAATGGACATGTACCGTAATCAGTAACACGGAGCAACGAGAATTCTGCAGCCTAGAATGAAATTCACGATTGATTCTTCTCTCTGCAGGTTCATGTGCAGACTTCTTAGGCCATGTCTATACTAGGAAACAATTTTAAAATTAGTAAATTCGAGTTAACTCCCGATTTAACAAATTCGAACTAGCATGCTCACACTATGGGGAAGCCTCAAAATTTGTCCAAGGCAGGCTCCATTAATGTGAACGTGCTGCCTCGGACATAGAGCCCCAAGAAGCACTGGGGAGTAATTAGTTTGAATTATTCTGGGGAGTTGTTACTTCTAAATAGCAGCACCAGCGTGTCCACACTACCGTTATTTCGAAATAACTATTTCAAAATTAGTGTTACTCCTGACGAAAAGCAGGAGTACAGATTTCAAGTTCCACAGCCTGTTATTTCAAAATTTATAATGGGCTTGGTAGTGTGGACCAAATTTACCTGGGGGGAGGGGGGAGTTATTTCAAAATAAAGTCTTAGGCTATGTCTACACTGCACATCAATTTCGAAATAAGCTATTCTGGAATAGTTATTCTGAAACAGCTTGTTTTGAAATAGCATGTCTACACTGCAGGGAAGCCTCAAAATTAGTCCAAGGCAGGCTTCCCTAATATAGATGTGCTATCTCGATTTAAACCCCAGGGCTGTGTCTAGACTGTACCCCTTTTGTGGAAAAGGGATGCAGATTAGACACAGCGCAATTGCAAATGAAGCGGGGATTTAAATCTTTTCCGCTTCATTTGCGTGAACATGGCTGCCACTTTTTTCCGGCTCGGGGCTTTGCCGGCAAAAAGCGTCAGTCTAGAAGGGGATCTCCGGAAAATAAAGCCTTTTCTGAAAGATCCCTTATTCCTCTTAAAATCAGGAATATGGGATCTTTCAGAAAAGGGTTTATTTTCCGAAAGATCCCCGTCTAGGCTGGCGCTTTTTGCCAGCAAAGCCCCGAGCCGGAAAAAAGCGGCAGCCATGTTTATGCAAATGAAGCGGGGAAGATTTAAATCCCCGCTTCATTTGCAATTGCGCTGTGTCTAATCTGCATCCCTTTTCTGTCTAGACACAGCCCCAGAGGCACACTTGGGAGGAATAACTTAGAATGGCCCTGGTGAGGGGCTATTTCACATAGCAGCAGTGGACAGTCTACAGACACCTTATTTCAAAATAGCTACTTCAGAATAGGCGTTATTCCACATAGAATGAGATTTACAGATTTTGGAATAAGCCATCCTTTATTTCAAATTTATTTCGAAAAAACGGAATGGCTGTGTAGACCCTCACATTATTTTGAAATAACGGCCGTTATTCTGAAATAGCGTTGCTCTGTAGACTCACCTCTAGTGTAGATAAGAGCCGACAGTGATAAATATTCCTGCTTTGTAAATCTTCCATCTAATGTCTTAGCGTCAGGATTTTGGATTGGTGCCAGTAAGTGAATATTGTTCACGGGCTTTTGTATGCATGGGTGCTGATTGCATGAAAGGGCTAGAAAACAAAAGTAACATCCATTATTTGTAATTAGGAGTTTATGGAACTGGACTTTGCACTAATTGGAAGTATCCAGAGATCAGGGAGAACTTGAGATCCTGCTTTTCCTTTGAAGAATCAATCTGTTCAACTAGTTTCTATCAAACCTCTAAGCCAGAGTCTCCCTGTAATATGGACGCATGACAGCTTCTGCCTCCCTTTCAGTCGGTCTGTTTTCTCAGCCCTTATGTTTCACACTTGAATCGTTCTGACAGAGATAACAGCCCATAAAGCCTCATATGGTCGGGGACCCTCCTACCCAAGAGGCGACTTTTCTCCCTCTGCTCTGTCCCAACAGCTGCCCTTCTGCTGATTGCGCCTGTGGATTTGAACTCTTGGGAGCTAGGCACAAAGGTGTTCATTGGGCAGCATCCTATGAAACATGCCGCCTTGACCGATCCCCTGGAACCTGAGTTTTGCTGACCTTCAAAGTGTGGCTCTTCGGTTTGCTTAAGAGTAGACAGGCTATGTTAGATATGAGCTTTTCAAGGGTATGTTTTGATCTGGCAACAAATGTTTTAATGAGGTCTTGGATATATGCACGTGTCCTAAAAAAGGCATCTATGCAATCTGTTGTCTGTCCCCCTCCCCCACCAATTGCTAGGGCCATTGCACGGTGTGTTGTGCATGAGGCTGAACTCAGGTTTTGCGCCCAGTGTCCTGGCTGCTCCGCTGCCAACCCTGAGGGATCGTCTGCTGGCCCCAGAGTCCTAGCTGCCCACCTAGCATGCAGGGTTCCCAGACATTGACCCCGCTGCTGGCCTGGGGGCTCTGCTGCCTGCCCAGGATCTCTGCTGCTGACCCAGAGTCCCACTCAGCTGCTGGTTTTGGGGGCTCCTGGCCACTGACTAGGCTGTCTGCCCGGCATTCCTCTCCACTGCTGGCCCTGTGCACAGAGGCCCTGCTCTGCATCTGGACCCAGCTCTAAGGAGTAGTGAGGGGGGCAGACTTGGGGTGCAGCTCAGAGACAGCGGGGGGCAGGAGAATAGAGGGGGAGGCTGCTGCAAAGCATCCCCTCTTTGCAGGAGTCCCAGTGGGGAGCTGTCCCTCCCCCCGCAGACAGGGGCTGCCGCCGCCAAGCAGCCCCTGTTCACTGCAGCCAGGGCTGTCCACCGCGAACAGGTGCTGGGGACACACCGTGAACCTGGACTGAGCACTCTCGGCTCATGCTCGCTCGGGACGCTGCACCTCTGCATTTTAAATGTAGTAAGAGCCTCCAGGGACTGCTCAGTTTCCCGGCTCCTGGAGCTAGCCCCCGCTGCGGCTCTGCAGAGCGATCCTATCAACAAATTGTATTGACTATACAACTAGCTAGATAATCGCAATTTAACATCCTTACTCGGGACCTGACCAGTGCTGAACCAGAGAATTTGCCGACTCGCAGGGGGTCAGTGTTGTCTAGAAGCATTACCAACGCTTCCACTGCTGACTTGGCTCTTAGAAGACATTTGGGGGTAAATTAGAGCTAAATAACAGCACAGAACACCGAGTCTCAGCACTGGTGGCTGTAAACAAACTTTATGGGGCCATGCGAAATGTGGCCACAGCCATGATAAGTAGACATCCTGCTAACTAAAATCATGCTGGACCACGGATGTTGCCGGACCAGAGAGTGACGGCCTAGAGGAGTTCAACCTGTAATAGGCTGAATCCTTCGAAATCACAAAGTTTTCTTTGAATGATTTTAAACTTGTAATTTTTGTCCAATCAGAATACCCAAAAGCTGAGCTAAATATCCACACTGTGATTCCAGCACCACTGGTAGAGCTGAGTTAGGTCACTTTCTTTTGTCATCTGAGTAATTAGGAGATTGAGGCCCGGAGCAAGTCATTTAGACTCCCTGGGTTCAGTTTATCCATCTGTGCAATGGGGCAATTTAGGAAGAAGAATGGGCTGGTGACTCACAGTGGGTTGGATGGGAAATCAGAAAATCTGTGTTCTAATCCTAACCTATCCTGCTGGGCGATTCATTCTACCTCCCCAGGAATCTCTTTCCTGTGGTGTAAGCTCATGGACATGTCTTGTTTTCAGGCTGTTCCTGAGTTGTTTCATTTATTACAAGGAGAAAGAGGCCCAGCATAGACACTTCAAAAATCCTGTAGATGTTAATGTCCTTAGAGTCAGTGCTGCTCCTGTTCTATGCTTCAAGGGACTTCGTTCTCTGGGTCTTTCAATCCAGCTCCATTTGCCCATCCTCAGAAGTTTCACTTTGAATTTGTAAAAGCGGCGAAGAGTCCTGTGGCACCTTATAGACTAACTGAAGTGTTGGAGCATAAGCTTTCGTGGGCAAAGACCCACTCCATCAGATGCATGTCATCTGACAAAGTGGGTTTTTGTCCATGAAAGCTTATGCTCCAACACCTCAGTTAGTCTATAAGGTGCCACGGGACTCCTCGCCGCTTTTGCAGATTCAGACTAACACGGCTACCCCTCTGATATTTGAATTTGTAAAGCACTTCGGCTCTTTTGAGGTGAAAGCCTCTGTATAAATGAAGACCTTAATTAAATTTGGGTCTTGGTTCGTGTCTTTTCAGGGCCCCATCACATGCCACCGAGTCTTGTCATCTGTTTCTAGTACCACCCCAGGTAATAAATTGGAGAGAATTCTTTTAAAAAGTTCCAGCTCTGTTTGTCAGGTGAGCTCCTGGAACGACTTCAAGTTCCTCAGTCACGTGATTCATTACAGGACAGCTTGAGGAAGCTGGTTTGCTAGGGCTGCAGCCAGCTTATTCTTCTAAGCTGAGTCCATATGAGTAGAAGTCCAGGAACACTCTTGATTGCTCTGCTATGTCAGCCTGTCATCTATGTGTGGGGGGCAATCTTTGTACATCCTGGGTGGTTCAGCACAAACTAGAAGCTATAGTTGTCCAATGGAGGCACAGCACAGTTTGTCATTCAAAATGGGACGTCCACACAGCAGAATGGAGTTTGTAGACTGATACAGATACATGCTGACGTACACCATCTTCTCACATTGCTGGTTCAGAGTGATGGGCAATGTGCCTTTCCCACCAGTCAGCCCAGCTGGAAACTTGGAGGGAAGCAGGGGGAAATTTTCAAAGGCATGAAGTGCCCTGAAACACTTGCCCCCACTGAAAGCTAATGGGAGCCAGGTCTCTATTTGCCATCTGCGCCTTTGAAAATTGGCTCCTTGATTAAAAGTCTGTTTTATTTGCTGGGACAGGGCCAAAGAACTGAAAAGCCAACTTGGTGGGACATGCTAAGCCAGCTTTTGAAAAGCACTCTGGACACACTGGACCTTATACGGGTGCGTAACTGGAGCTGAGCTCTCTTGAAAACCCAGCCCCATGGACACTAGAACGCTCTGGGACTGCGCATGTGTCAGGTCTTTTGGACCCTCATCCTTCTGGTCTGTTCTGCCCCCAACAAGGTTTAAACCTCCCTCTCTGAGTGGGGAGTTGGCTCAGAGCATCTTCATGGAGGTCGGTTCCACTGGGCTGTAAGCTCAGATCTGGAGTAAGAAGTGATACAAGGGGCTTGGCGGCTGCCCTCTTGTAGCACCCCCTGTGTTTGCTTCCACATTGAGAAGGTGAGGGTTGGGCTGACCCACGAGTCACTCTGACATTGTGCTGGGTTAATTGTCTTAAAGCAGCAGGACCAACTGGGACAAAGTGCCTGGAGGCCCAGCTCTGATCGCTCCAACTTTTCACAACTTTGCAAAGTTAAGTTTGGAAAGATCCATTCTCCTTTGACCTATTTATCCTTGGCCACCTCTGCTGGCTGCATTGTGTCCTGAGGGGGAGACCTGGCTTTTTGAAAGCCCTTTATTTTTAATCCAATGAAAAAGCTTTGCTGCAATTTAGTGGGGAGCTGGTCTTTCAAGTCAGTTCCTGCCTTACCTCATCCTTCCTCTCCCTTCTTGAACCTGTCAGCGGCTACCTACTTTCCTACAGTTTTTCATACACTTGAAAGCTCACTCAGTGGGTTTCATCTTCCTCCTGTCACTGTGCTCTGTTCATTTCTCTTTATTTTCTCCTTAATCTCTGCCTTTGCTTTCAGTTCCCCTCCTAAATCCAACTGTGTGTGTGTTTACCCTATAGCCTCTGATTCTCTTCTGCTTCCCCTGCCTTCCCCTTGCTCTCTGCTTTTGAAAACGCACACAGCCAGGCCGTCACATTTGGCCTGCTGCAGCCCAGCGTGTGTCCGTACATGAAACAGTTTTCTCTTGTCAGCTGAGATAACTTTCTCCCTGCTTCGCTTTGCCGCAGACCACAGTAAATTGGAGACTGCATTTTAGCAAGGGGCTTAGGCCCAAATAGCTGCTGGCGACCCTTGATTTGGTTCTGCTCTTTCAGCCCGGACCTTGGGTCGAAAGGAGGGCCAGTGGGCGATGGCACTTCAGGGCCACTTTAGGGCTTTTACGCTTGGCTCAGTTGTGGTGGTCACTGTTGAAATACAGATTCAGGGCCACCAACCAGGGAAGTTGCCCTGAGGCCTAGTGATTTAAATCACTACTGGAAACCCGCATGCAGGCTTTCCGACAGGGGGGACAAAGGAGGCAACTGCCCCTGGGCCTGGCGATAGAAAAGGTCATAAGAATGGCCATACTGGGTCAGACCAAGGGGCCATCCAGCCCAGTATTCTGTCTGCCGACAGTGGCCAATGCCAGGTGCCCCTGAGGGAGTGAATTGAACAGGTAATGATCAAGTGATCTCTCTCCTGCCATCCATCTCCACCCTCTGACAAACAGAGGCTGGGGACACCATTCCTTACCCATACTAGCTAATAAACATGTATGGACCTAACCTCCATGAATTTATCTAGTTCTCTTTTAAACCCTGTTATAGTCCTAGCCTTCACAACCTCCTCAGGCAAGGAGTTCCACAGATTGACTACATGCTATGTGAAGAAGAACTTCCTTTTATTTGTTTTAAACCTGCTGCCCATTAGTTTCATTTGGTGGCCCCTAGTTCTTACATTATGGGAACAAGTAAATAACCTTTCCTTATTCACTTTCTCCACACCACTCATGATTTTATAGACCTCTGTCATATCCCCCTTTAGTCTCCTCTTATCCAAGCTGAAAAGTCCCAGTCTCTTTAATCTCTCCTCATATGGGACCCGTTCCAAACCCCTACTCATTTTCGTTGCTGTTCGCTGAACCTTTTCTAATGCCAGTGTATCTTTTTTGAGATGAGGAGACCACATCTGTACGCAGTATTCCAGATGTGGGCGTACCATGGATTTATAGAAGGGCAATAATATAGTCTCCATCTTATTCTCCCGGCCACCACCCCCACTACTGCTGCAGAGGTGGCAGCCAGAGCACTCCGGGCCCTTTAAATCATTGCTGGAGCGCCGTGTGGCGCGCGCCTGGCAGCACCGAGGACAGTCTGGACGAGGCTCTTCACTCTCTGGGCTGTGCTGAGGGCTGCCTAGCCCCAGGCTCACCCTTTCCACCTCAGGCCCTACCCCTTCCCGGGGCATGGAGCCGGGGCCCCCAACTGCCTTGCCCAGGGGCCGGGCAAGGCTGTCAGCCCTGCTGCCCATGTGGTGCTGTCTGGGCAGCTCTGAGGGCTGTCGGGGGAGGGCGCAGCATGGCCGAAGGACTGACTGGCCCCTAGTCCCACTCTTCCGGGGACAGAGCGGAGTAGTTCTCTTCTTCCCGCTCCCCACCCACATCATCTGAGGCCCTGGAATGTCCGTTGCCAGCCCTGTCACCATGGCATCCTTATTGAGTTTTTTCATGACCCGGATGACACAGACAGTGAGGATGGTTCTTGCTCCGGTCTTTCCCCTGCTGCCATGGAGAACGGGGTTCAGGGATCAAGTCCAGCGTAGCATTTTATTTTTGAGATCTGGGAGAAACGGACGAGAATTTCACGCAAGTCACTTGTGAGCTCGGATGGGCACCATTTGTATTATCAGTGTGAATTTCAAAGGTTTCTGAAGGGGTCTCTCTTGGAATGGTATATACACAATTACCACTAGGAGTGTTATATGTAGAGCAGTGTTTCCCAAATGGTGTTCCGCAGAACTCCGGGCTTCTGTAAAGTGAAAATAAGGGTTCCGTGAGAAAATTCCATTACAATAACATTTTATGATTTAAAACATAATAATTAATATTTAAGCATTTATGAATTTTATTGAAAACAATTTTCTTTTGTGTTTGCCATGATAAGTGTCCCCGAGTAATGGCAGCTTAGCCAGAGACTGGGGATGATGACGTCACTACTCAGCGCAGTGAGTCAGCGATGCGATCACCTGTTATATACCATATATTATGCATATTAGTTTTTGAGCTTTATTTTTTGTACACATTAAGTGTGATTTTTGTTTTTTAAATATGTGCAATTAAACTAAATGTTGATCTCATGACCTTGTTTAGCATTTGTTTATTATTATCCTGACTTATTTGTGGTCTACTTTTTCAGCTCCATATATAAGACTGTTGTTAGGGGTTCTTCAAAATTCTTTCGCGTTTAAAAGGGTTCCATGGCCAAATAAAATTGGGAAACATAGATGTAGAGGGATTCCTCACATACACATTCTGGGGGCACCGGAGGGAAAGCATTTTAAGAACTGCACTTTTTTTTTTTAAGGAGTCAATTTTAAGGACATTTGAAGGACTTAAATTGAAGGAATTTCAGACTTATTGTATTCATCCCTGGACGAGTCCCCAAAGAGTATAATGAGACTGAAGAATCAAGGACAGTTCTAAGGGTCAGGATCTTGCAAATTACCAGCGTTAAAAATTAATTCTTCACACGATTTCACTGGAAACCCAACACTCTAATTTTTTCTGTGGCATGATGGATTCATTTTGAGCGAGATTTTCAGAGGCAGAAAGGACAGCTGCTCAGTTCCTATTGAAAGTCAAACCTGGCTCCCATTTGTGCCTTTGAAAAATTTCCCTTTTACAAGCCCCTGTTAATTCAGAAGGCATATCTGTTCTTATTTATTGCTTGACTGTAACATCTAGGAACCCTTTGTACTAGGAGCTGTACCTAAGACGGAACAAAAAAATCCTCCAAAAACCAAATCCAACCTGTCACTGGCCCAAAGAGCTTAAATAGAACAATGGACGTGCAGTGGGCGAAGAGGCAGAGTGAACAATATAATGGTGGCATGTTAGTGCCTCAGTCTTTTTTGGGGGGGGAGGTTGTGAGTTTAGGAGGGGCTGGCCTAAAGGGACGGGACAGGAGCTTGAAGAGGGAGGGGGGAAGAGGGGAAGAGAGAGAACATTGAGGTGAAGAGTCTATGGATGAGGTAGAAGGGGTGGGTGGGAGCAAACAGCCATTCAGCACAAGCCAAAGAGAGTCCACTCAGAATTGCAGAAAGTTCTCCAAGGGAACAGAGGGACCTGCTGCTTCTGCCCCTGATGGTTGGAGATTCTGTCTGGCTCCTGTAGTACCCCCAGAGTGTTTATATGGGGACTCCCTTGCCTATGCTGGGTCCAGGGGGATGCTGAGAAGACAGATGGCTCTAACTGGGGATTTGCTCTCTGCCTCTGTGTCACACAGTTCCTCAGAGATGAGCTGTTAAAATCACATGAAAATTGAAGGCGGGGAGAGGAAAGAAGAGAGGCGGTTACATGGCATGGTTCTGAAATCTGCCCTCTCAAGTCAGAGCTACAAACACACCAATAAACGAGTACAAATTCTGCCAGGCCAGTATATTTTTCCAAGCACTGGTCCTGGACAAGGTATAACAAAGAACAATTGGTAATTCCTTGCGCTACATTAAAAACTCACTTCTGATTGGCCTCAATAGGACTTTCCAGTGCTCACTGCTTCTCAGGGCATGTTGATATAGTGCACAGCAGAATGGGGTGTTGATTTAGATTGCTGTAGCATTGCTGTACACTAAAAGTTTTGTCCTGGGCTTCACGAGCTGCTGTTTCAAATGGCAACAAGTTGGAGCACGGAAGTAGGTTCCACTTGGACAGCTAGTATGTGGCCTGCTACAGCCATGCCGATTTACACTCTGGCTTGTGTTGTGCTCATTCCCTGCATACACAAGTCTTCGCAGGCTGGCTCTTTGTTGGCAGTCCTGTTGTTGACACACAAGTCAGGAAGAGAATCCAGATCCCTCCATTGTTTTAGTTCAAAAGTCTTAAGAGGAGTAAAACCCAGTAAACTCTTTCATTGTAAAATGAATAGTCCTGTGGCACCTCAGAGACTGACAAAACTACATATAGTATCATGAGCTTTCATGGGCAAAACCCACTTCTTCAGATGAGCCACAAAATGCTGGACACACTTGATGAGGGCGGGTGGGAGGAACTGGCTGGGGCTGGCTGGGAGGGCGGGGCGGGGGCAGCGCAGCTGTCCGTGGGAGATTGGGCAGGGGCGGAGGGGGGACCAGCAGGCGGGAGGGTCGGGGGCAGTGTGGCTGACCCAGGGAGATGGAGAGGGGGGCAGGGGTGGTGTGGCTGGCCCGAGGAGATGGGGGTGGAGTTGGGGGGGAGCATGGCTGGCATATGGGGGGGGGGGGGGGTCGGGGGCAGCATGGCTGGCCAGGGGAGATCGGAAGGAGAACAGGCCAGCAGGAAGCAGGGGTGCCCGGGAGGGGGTTGGGGGCAATGGAGCTGGTCGGGGCGGGGCGGGACTGACCCGGGCACGTGCAGATCCCGGGGCGCTGTCAGTCCCGTGCACGGTCCAGAGAAGCACGAGTGAGTCCAGCTGCGGCTCCACCATGCGCTCAGGAGCAGGGACAGGGCTTCTCCTCCTCCCCAAGGCGTCAGATGCAGTGAGATCTCCCAGCGCTGATCGTGCCCCGCCTCCCAGCCACTCCCCCAGCCCCCGCCAGGCTTCCGTCCAGCGCCCAGCCAGAAATCCAGGAAATACTGGACATTGCACTTGTCTGGTATTTTCTGGATTTTTTTTTTTACTGGACAGAGGGCCCAAAAACCGGACTGTCTGGTAGAATACCGGGCACCTGGCAACCCTACTGACAATAATAGTGCCAGTGCTAATGAGGCTAAGTGAGTGGACTGGAAGTGTCCCCTAATTAGCTTTTGATGTCGATGATGTATTAAATGTAAGGAAGACTGCTTTTATAATGGGCCATCCATCCAGGTAATGTCTTTGTTCAGGCCAAGGGAAACAGTGTGAAATTTGCATCTGAAGGTCAGTTCTGCACTCTCTCTCTCTAGTTGGCTCGTGAAATTCCTTTGTAGAAGAATAACCACCTTTAAGTCCATTAATGAGTGCCCGGGCAGGTTAAAACGGTTTCCTACAGGTTTCTGTGTGTCACTTTTTCTATATCTGACTTGTGTCCATTTATCATTTGGTGTAGAGACTGTCTAGTTTGGCCAATTTACATGGCAGACGGGTATTGCTGGCACTTGATGGCATTGATCACGTTAGAGGATGTGTAGTTGTAGGAGCCTCTGATGTTGCGGCCTACGTGGTTAGGTTCTGTGACGGTGTCACTTGTATAGATGTGTGGACAGAATTGGCAACGGGGTTCATTGCAAGCATAAACTCCTTTCTTGTAGATCCTGTTGTCAGAAAATATGTCTCAATATGGGCCTAGGGAGAAGAACTGAGAAGAAGCAGGTGCTATGTTTGCATAGTCACTTTTCTGCTCACAACAGCTCTTTGGGGCATGGGGAGTAATTCTCCTCTTAAAGGGACAAAAACATTATTTTTGCCTTCTCTGTTATTAAATGGTTTTGGTTTTGAAGCCACAGAGGAGAGATTTGGTAGAGATTTACCACAGGCCAGTGGTGATTAAATGAAAGGGCTACAGATGTTTTTGGAGCAAGACTCTCTTCCTCTTCCCCATAACCACTTGAACCTTCTTGGCTTTGGCCCACCCACACATGAGGGGGAAAAAAAGCATCTTTTTGTTCCAGGACACATAATATGTGTTTTACTGCTAATGCTCTCTAGAGGGGTATAGTCGGCTTCGAGGCTGCAATTTCAAATGCTCCTGTATAGTGTGGGTGTCTGGCAAGTAATAGTCACATAATTTCAGGGTTGATAGCTCCTGCTGCCTAGGGTTTGAATGAGAGAAGTAATCTCTGTTTTGTATCTTGATGGTGTTGCTGACAGAATGCAAAACCCCTTCGTCACCAGTGCAGGGCTGTCCTTACGCTTTATGGTGCTGAACACTAAGGAGACCCCCACCCCCTCACATGGCTTCTGCTGGGGGCCTGGGACTCAGGCATTCACCTTGCCCCTATGCAGATTCTGCCTGTATTTGGGGGCTTGCCCAGGATCAGAGTGGAGTCCCAAAGGCAGAGGTCTCCTCTTCACCCCTAGCCTAGCAGGAGAGAGCCCTCACTCTCAGCAGGCTACTGGCTGAGAGAAGCACGTGTGTGTGTGTTGGAGGGAGGAGGCAGCCACAGGAACAGGGGCAGAGAGGAATCAAGAAGGTTGCAGTGGAGGTGATAGGGCCATACTTATGCATAGAAATACATGCAGCCACACAGAGCACCCGAAAATTTGGTGCCCCAAGTTTTCAGGTGCCCTACGCAGCTGCGTATTTCATGTATGCCTAGGGACAGCCCTGCACCAGTGGCAAATATTGAACATCAGGGTTTCTCATGAGTTGAGAGAACTCCACAGACTTTAAATCAAAGTCACAGGCAAGGAGCTTATGGTACCGTGCAGTGGTAGGGTTAGGCCTGGGCCAAATTCTTCAAGTGACTGCACTTTTTATAACTTAAGACAGCACCTTAGGTGATGGCCTATCTAACGGGCATGTATTCGCTGCCTTGGAGATTGACACTGTGGCGGTCAATCTTCTGGCATTTGATTTAGTGGGTCTAGTAAAAGCCTGCTAAATTGAATGCTGAGGGCACCCTTGTTGACTACAGTACTCCTTGCAGTTGTGAGGAGTAAGGAAAGTCGACGGAGTGTTTCTCCCATTGATCTTCTGCTGTGGGGATGGCGCCAAAACTCGGCTTAGGGTATGTCAACTCCAGCTATGTTGTTTATGTAGCTGAAATTGTGAATCTTAAGCCCGACTTTCGGCTGTAGTGTAGACGTACCCTAATGTCAGTGTAGAACGAGCCTGTGCCTCAGTACAGTGTTGTGGCTGGTATCTTCCCCTGATACTGGAGGAGGGAAATAGTTATGACTATGGAAGGCATTTCTGATAATCCAAGTATACTTCTAGCCAAGACTCAATGAACTCCTTTGCACTGTGTTGCAGTGTACAGGGATAGGGTACTGTCCCTTTAAATAGTTTGAGCCTCTTCACTGCCTATTCTTTTGACGCATAATGTTGTGTAAAGACCAAAAGACACAACACTCAGGAGATGCTGCTTTCCTCTTCTATCTTAAAATTCTGTGTGTGGTCTAATGGAAAAGCAGTGTAAAGTTTTGCAGACGCGGGTGTGTTTCTTTAGACTCTGCTTAAGGATGTGTCTACACTGGGAAGGTTTGGCAACTAAAGTGCTGTCAACACAAAAGGTGCCAAAACCGAAAACTGAGCAAACCTGTTTTTCTGCCACCCATTGTTGCCATGTCATGGCCACATAGTTAGCTCCCCCGCCGACAGAAAGAGCTAAGCGATGTGTAGGGTAGCCAGGTGTCTGGTTTTGAACTGGACAGTCTGGTATTTGAATTTTCTGTCTGGGAAACAAATTGAGAAAATACCGGACATATAAATTTCTGATATTTTCTAATTAAGTTTTTATTATTATCATGAATATCAGTACGCAACTACGTAGTAGAGAGAAGGGGGGCAGGGCGGGATGGAATCCCCGGGGCTGGACTTGCCCATGCGCGTTGCCGATACTGTGCGCGAAATGGGCAGCGCCCCGGGATCTGTGTGTGCCTAGGCCAGACTTGCTTCCTGCTGCCTGGTTCCTCCCTGCTCTTCTCCCTCGGCCAGCCCCGCTTCTCCCAACTCCCTCCCGGACAGCCCTGCTTCCCGGCAGCCAATTTCCCCCTCCTGCCACCCAGCCAGTCACTCTCCCCCCAACCTCCTCCTGGCCATCCCTGCTTCCCACTGGCTGGTGTCCCCTCCCCCCCCCGATCTTCCTGGGCAAGCCCCCCTCCCCCCGATATGAGATCAAGTGTGTCCGGTATATTTTTTAAACCATCTGGTAATCCTAGCAATGTGCGTAAGCATCCCCTAGTGCCTGATGTCACCTTTAGTCTCTAAGCACTGTGGGAATGAGCAACGTAGCGCTACGCATTTTAGGAACGTGAAAACCCTCTTCCCAGCCCTACTCTACTTCCCAGCCCTCCCGGACAGTCCTTGCTGCGAACTCCAGCATCCGCTGTGAGAAATTATGGATCCCTGACTTCTCTGCCGTGTTGTGTTCATTGTGCTTAGGACATCATGCACTGCAGCAGAGCTATTTAGGCAATTAATAGCAGAGGATCAAGTTTTGTTGTGTAGGGCTGTGACTCTGGGAAGTGTGGATGACATCGTGGCTGGTTTTGCAGACACAGGCTTTCCAAACTGTGGCGGGGCAATCGATGGCACACACATTCCCATTATAGCACCCCCTCCTCCCACCTTGTCACAGAGTACATGAATCGGAAGGGACACTTCTCCAAGTTGCTTCAGATGCTTGTGGATCAGAGGTTTTCAACCTTCCTTTTTTGAAAGCACCCCCTTTTCAAAAAAAACCATATAGAAGTACCCCCGGTACCTACAGTTTTCAGACGCACCATTTTTTTCTACCGTTGCAACACATTTGTTTAAACAACTTAATCGTAGCCGGGTGGGCAATGAAATTTTGGGTATAAAAAGTACAAAAATAATAAAGCGTTGTAAAACTTAAAACAAAAATTCAGTTTTCTCCAAATTTCAGTTCCGTTGCTGTACCCCTCAGACTTCTCTTGAGTACCCCTAAGAGTGCTTGTACCACTGGTTGAGAAACACTGTTGTGGATCACTGTGGGTGTTTCACAGACATAAATGTGAGGTGGACTGGAAAGGTGCATGATACATGTATCATAAGGAACAGTGGCCTGTTCAGAAAGCTTCAGATAGGAACTTTCTTTCCAGACCTGAAAATTATAGTGGGGGATGTGGAAATGCACATAGGTGACATGGCTTACCCCTTACAGCCCTGGCTCATGATGCCTTACACAGGGCACCTGGATAGCAGTAAGGAGTGATTCAATAACAGGCTAAGCCAATGCCACATGGTCACTGAATGTGCCTTTGGCAGATTGAAAAGGAGATGGAGGTGTGTCTCTGACAGGCTGGATCTTTTAGAGCAGTGGTTCCCAAACTTTTCAGCATAATGCCCCCCTTTTTAATTTTTGAGAAACCCTCACGCCCCTCCTCCCCCCCAAAAGCAGCAAAACCTGGGGTGGGATTGATGGAAGTGTATGTGTGGCTGGGTTGCCTTGCGCCCTCCCCCCCCCCCCCGGAATTTCTTCACACCCTCCAGTTTGGGAACCCATGTTTTAGAGGATCATATCCCCTGTGTGGTAGCCACATGCTGTTGCTTACATAATTTGTGTGTAAGTAAGGAGGAAGTGTTTGGCTGTGTGTGGAACAATGAGACACAGCGCCTGGGTGCACAGTTTGAGCAGCCATATAAAGTTGTTCTATCACAGGATCCCATAGTGTGGCCATCAATATCCCAGGGTGCTCAGAAGAACCACTTTGACAATGAGAGGCACTGACATTGTGTGTTGGGGTTGCTTCCCTGCCTCATCCTACTGCCTCATCCTGAGCGAGGCATTACCATGAAACCCAAGGGATATTTCAGGCTTTCACAGGGGTTGTGTCACATAAAATAAACTCCTGGAAACCGGCATCGTATTTGTCTTTATTGATGTCTTTCAGTCAGGATGCTTGGTAGTAAGGGATGATAAGGATTATTGGAAAACCTTACAATTGTGTTGACGTCCAGCTGTTAAAATCGCAGCTGCTTTCACGGGGAGGGAAGTGTGCTGGAAAAAATTACCTGATTGTGAAAATGAGTGTGTGGGCATATAGCAGTGGTTCCCAAACTTTTCGGCATCACCCCCCCCTTTTTTATTTTTGAGAAACCTTGGCCCCTCTCCCCCATAACAGCAAAACTTGTTGAGCAAAAAAAAAAAAAAAAACCTCACCGGGGCCAAAAAAATAGCAGCAAAACTTAGGGCGGATGGATTCACAGGGGACACTCCCCCTGGAATTTATTCATGTGTCCCCGTCCCCCCCCCCCCAGTTTGGGAACCCATGGCATAGAGGAAGGGCTGCTGGATAAAGAATTCTGCATATGTGGCCATGGAGGCTGATGTGTGAGTATGGCGGGACAGTTGCTGTGAAAAGAGTTCTTCATGTGCTGACTGGGAGGCCTTTGGTTCTGTTCACTCTCCATCGTGATAAGACACTTCAGCATCTCATTTTGGTCTTCCATGAGCTTTAGTGTGTGCTCAGCAGCTCCTGTTCTGACTTTCATCTCCCTAGCTTTTCTTTCTTCCCTTTTCTCTGTTTGAAGCATTGAATGACGCAACACATCTTTGACCAGATCCTCCCTTGTCCTTCGAGGTTTTTTCCCTTAATTGACGGATTTTGTTTGCAGGGGAATATACCTGACTTTTCAAGGTCTGGTCTGGAAAAGTGACCATTAACAATGGAGTGACTGTACTTTCCATGATAAAAGGTTGTAACATTTCACAAACATGCCCGTCTCTGAACAAAACTTGTCATTTTTCTTGTTACCCTAGAGGCAAACACAGATCTCTCCAGACACTCTGATCATGGTGAGTTTTAAAGTTGGGCATGAGTCCCAAAGGCAGTATAGTCCATACTTGAGTCCCAAAGGCAGTATAGTCCATAGCAGATGTACATGGAAACAATTTGTAATAATACCACTCTTGTTCACAGGCTGCCAGTACTCTGGCTCAAGGTTAACAGGCAAACTCGGGCTCAGCTTCTGTATGCAAGCAGGGGGAGACCCGGCTCCCTATGCACCCTAACTCTGTGCTGCTTTGGTTCTGGCAGTACATTATGAGGAAAGGTTTGGGAGAGTGTCGTAGCAGGAGGGTGGGGAAACTGCAGGCTTGCCATGGAATCTCATGAGTCATTCTTCTGCTCTACTCTGCGCTGATCAGGCCTCAATTGGAGTATTGTGTCCAGTTCTGGGCACCACACTTCAAGAAAGATGTGGAGAAATTGGAAAAGGTCCAGAGAAGAGCAACAAGAATGATTAAAGGTCTAGAAAACATGACCTATGAAGGAAGACTGAAAGAATTGGGCGTGTTTAGTTTGGAAAGGAGAAGACTAAGAGGGGACATGATAGCAGTTTTCAGTTATCTAAAAGGGTGTTCCATGGAGGAGGGAGAAAAATTGTTCTCCTTGGCTTCTGAGGCTTGTCTCGTCAAGGACAAGAAGCAATGGGCTTAAACTGCAGCAAGGGAGGTTTAGGTTGGACATGAGGAAAAACTTCCTATCTGTCAGAGTGGTTACGCACTGGAATAAGTTGCTTAGGGAGGTTGTGGAATCTCCATCTTGGGAGATATTTAAGAGCAGGTTGGATAGACATCTATCAGGGATGGTCTATGGTATTGGGTCATGCTGTAAGGGCTGGGGACTGGACTCAAAAGTACCTCAGGAAAAGCTTTGACACCATCTCCCTGCGAGATTCTACCGCTATCTCTCTATATATTGATGCTCTGTTTGGATATAACGCAGGCCCAGGCAGGGCTTAGCCATCTCACAGAAATACCACTTTTGGTCATGGACCATGCACTTTCCCCTCACTCTCTGACAAAGGGAAACAGCCAGGAACATCCCTGTATGATCTGGGGGAAGGGAGCTTCAACCCTCCTCATCCTCCCGAAATGATTCCTGGGAGATGGGAGGTTCAAGGCTGGGGCAGTCCTGGCCACCCCTTTTCACCTGCCTGGTGATGCTGTCTCCTTTCTGTTTGGTTTTCTGAGAACCAATCTCATTCCAGGCACAGCCCATTTTCCTGGCACACCAAATCCTTTTGTGGCTTTAAGATACAATAAGTGGAAGCTGTCTACTGAATTTAGTGGTCCTACCTCTTACTGTTTCCTAATCCCCGCAGGCACAGGTCACCTCTGCTATGAAGATTCCCACTGTGCTTTATTTTAGATCAATATTCATATATCCATATTAAAAAGCAGGGGCATGAACAGACCTGTAGGGTCCTCCATTTCAACAAAGTTTTTTTTAAGCCCTTAAAATATCCTCCTTTAATTTTGCTTATTCCAAACTGAGCTTGCCGACGCACTGACTTGTCCCAAAATAACCAAAGGTGCGAAATGAAAACCAGTTCAGTTACTTCAGGGCAAGCTAGTGTGCAGACCAGCCCGAAGAGGCACAAGACCAAGCTGCCCCATAATTTTGATTAACTATCCCCTCGGTGTTTTGGAAATTCTTCCAACAATTGATATGAAATTTTCTTTTGTGTTCATTTAGGAGTTTTGTGCCTTCTTTGGAACCTGGTATTGTGCATGCTAGTTAAAAGCTATGTTCTCTTTGGATTCAATCAACTACCATTTTATTGTCTAAAGCTTCACACAGCGTGAACAGTGCATGTGCAATTTGAAAAGTAGGACAAGGAAGATGTTACCTTCTGCTCCTGTGTTAAATTTGGTTGTTGTTTTTCTCAAGGGGGAATTTCGTTTGTTTGTTTCTCTTGTCTTCTGTAGTGCTCACCAAGAACCAAACACACTTGGGAAATTCTGCGTGATTCTGTCTTTCTGTGCAGCTCAGGTTGTGTTTTTGTGTAACCAGTGAACAGATCTTGCTGCCCAATTCCCACCACCACGCTACAATGTTTTCACAAAACCTTCTTCATTGCCTCTTATTTTTCTCTAGTCTGTCATTTGCTCTGGGGCTGTTCTTCTCTTTTAGTTAGGTCTCTGCCCTCTGGCACAAAGACATTGGTGCCTTTTTAGGGTTCAGTGAACTTTTCCGAACATAAGAATGACCATATTGGGCCAGACCAATGGTCCATTTAGCCCAGCATCCTGGATTTGGACAGTGGCCCAGGCCAGATGCTTCAGAGGGAATGAACAGAGAATGACAATTTGTTGGGTGATCTACCCCCTCTGGTCCTGTCCCAACATCTGACAGTCAGAGGCTTAGGGGCACTCAGAGCATGCGATTGTGCCTCTGACCATGTTGTACTGTATTCTTTTTGAACCCAGTTGTACTTTTGGCCTTCCTGGTAGCCACGGGCAACGACTTTCACGGGTTGACTGTGCATTGTGTGAAGTACTTGCTTGTGTGTGTTGTAAACCTGCTGCTTATTCATTTCATTGGGTGGCCTCCTTGTTCCTTTCATTATGTAAATGGGTAAATAACACCTCCTTGTTCACTTTCTCCACCCCATCCATAATCAGGGCCGCTAACAGGGGGAACAAAGGGGTCAATTGCCCCAGGACCTGGCGATTTAAAAGGCTGCTCGACCCTGGGTCCTTTCAATCCCCTCTAGAGTTCCACACAGTGCAGGCCAGGTGGCACTGAGGACTGGAGGGGGGGGGCGGGATATGCTGCGGCACTGAGGGCTGACTGCATTAGCCTTGCCCCTTGAGCCCCAGGTTCCGCCTCTTCCGGGGAGCCCAGAGCCAGGCCCGTCCTGCCTCCCACACCTGCTCAGGGCCTGATGAAGTCTGTCACTAGCCTTGTTCGTGATTTTATAGACGTCTGTCATATGCCTCTTTTGTTGTCTGTTTTCTAAGATGAACAGTCCCTTTTTTTTCCCCTCTCTTCATTTATAAGATGTTCTTACCCTTGAACATTTTTGTTGCCCTTCATATGTTCTGCCTTAATGGTGCCTCACATTCTGTTCGCTTTTCTGGACTGCTGCTTTACAAGAGCAGATGTTTTCAGAGAGTTATCCACAATGACTCCAAGATCTTTTTATTGATGGTAACTAATCTAGTCCCCATCGTTTTGCACAGATAGTTGGGATTATGTTCGTCAGTGCACATTCCTGGGCATTTATCAACACTGAATTTTATGTGCCTTTTTGTTGCCCAGTCAGCTGGTTTCGTGAGACCCTGTTGTAATTTTTCACAGACTGCTTTGGACTTAACTCTGTTGGGAAATTTTGTATAGTTGGCAAACTTTGCCACCTTGCTATTTACCCCCTTCTGCCAGATCATTTACAATTTTGGTGAACAGCCCTGGTCCCTGTATAGATCCTTGGGAGGCTCCACTCTTTACCTCTCCACTGTGAAAATTAACCATATTCCCAGGAGGGACCGACAGAATTGCTGGACCCCTGGGCAAGGTGTGTGGGAAGGTGGTTCTGCACTCCTGAAAGGGGTGGAGTCTCAGGCAGAGGAGGTGGGGCTAGGGGATCACTGGCTTCCTTTACTTTCACCCTGTTGGCAGGCCTGTGTATTCCTACTGCTTGTTTCCTGCGTTTCAACCAATGATTGATTCATGATCTTCCCTCTTATCCCATGACAGTTTGTTTTGCTTAAGAGGCTTTGATAAAACCATAATAAATAGAACAACCTTTGGTAACATCTTGCCACTTTGCAACATCGTCTGGCAGGCCCGCTGAGAGTGACTGATTTCTGCAAATTAGCGAGTAAGTGAACAAACAATAAAAAGTAAATAAAGTGAGGCTAATGCATTGCACAATGCACTTCATTAATTTCTCTAGCGACTGCCATTTAGTGAATGGTCCACAGTAAAATAATGACCTCTTAATAATATGAGTATTCACTCAACAATTCCTGATGGTAAATTGTTTCTCAAGGGAGTGACGAGTCTATAATTCACGCAGAAGAATGGCTCGGGGGTGGTGTGTGTGTGTGTGTGTGTGTTGCTAAGTGCAGATCACTGTGGTTCTCAAGTGTGCATGGGTTTGCAATGTGTGTGGGATCCTTGCAGATGAAAGCCTTTAGAGCAGAGGTGGGGAACTTTTTTGGGTCGGGGGCTGCTGACCCACAGAAAAATCAGTTGGGGGCCGTACAATGAGCAAAATGAGAAGCCCCTGACTGAGAAGGAAAAAGACGCTCTCCACTTGCCTCTTGCACACAAGAGCCCAGACTGGTAGATTTTGTGTGCTCCAGCCCTGTGGATAGGGGCAGGGGGGCGGGAGCATCAGTGCAGGCTCCCCTGTGCTGAACCTTGGGAGC
Organism: Pelodiscus sinensis; assembly: GCF_049634645.1. Classification (NCBI taxonomy): domain Eukaryota; kingdom Metazoa; phylum Chordata; order Testudines; family Trionychidae; genus Pelodiscus; species Pelodiscus sinensis. The sequence continues at coordinate 21,880,158 of NC_134730.1, read as the reverse complement.
CTAATCCAGGTAAACCGGGGGCCTCATCCAGCCCCCGGACTAGAGGTTCCCCACCCCTGCTTTAGATAAATGCCAGGTATTGTTTAGCCCTTAATCCTGCAAAGACTTACACTGCTGCTTCGCTTTACACACTGTGCGGAATCCCATTAACTTCGATGGTATTAATTCCAGCTCCTAGATGTGAGCATGTAAATCTTTGCAAGATTCGGGCTCCAGAATATAAGATGCCTGATCCAGGGAATGTGTCTTACTCTATGTCTGTGGTTCTGTGTCTGACCTCATGGGGGAGCTGGGAAGATAAAGAATGTGAGGCTCTCATGCCGTAGAAGCAGTGTTCCCTGTAAGCGGTGCGCATGTGTGGCCTCTCAGGAGAGATTCAAATGCAGCCAGTTTTTTTTTTAACTGGTGGTGCACATTAGCATATAGAAATTTATTCCGCACATGGATGGAAAACTTCTGCACATGGATGGAAAAGATTCCAGGGAACATTTCATGGAAGTACCGAAGGGCGATAATTAGCTGAGGCCCCCAATATTGATTGTGACATGTAGGCAATTCAGTAACATCGCTGATAAACAACTACTCTGTAGTGAGAATAGTGTGTGTGCTTGTATGTCCCGAAGGTAGGATGTCTACATCCCAGTGGCAGTGAGTTCAGCAAGACCATGGGGAATAAAACTGAATAAAGCTATGTGACTATCCGGCAGCATTTGGTTCAAATGCTCTCTGTGTCTGGAGAGTTTGTGATTTTTTTTTAAGGGTTTATTTCAGCTTGACCTAAATGAGCATGATAGGGGAGGGCAATGCTTTTGTCACTTACAGATCTTAAAGAAAGCAAAGCTGGAAATAGGTTGGGTGCAATTCAGTCTTTGCTAATCACGCCGTCTTTTCTCCCCTCCAGCTATTCCTTATTGCCGTTGCGAACCCTGATGCTTTTTGGAATGAGCGCGTGCGGCAGGAAGGCTTTGACTCTGCTCAGCAGCGTGTTTGCTGTCTGCGGCTTGGGGCTTTTGGGAATTGCGGTGAGCACCGACTACTGGCTCTACCTGGAGGAAGGAATCATCCTGCCCCAGAATCAGACTACCGAAATCAAAATGTCGCTGCACTCTGGCCTCTGGAGAGTCTGCTTTTTGGCAGGTACAGTGCTTTGGACAAAGAACTGGGAGCCAGGGATTTTAGTAGCCATTCCTGTCTTTGCTGCATATGACCTGCCCAACCTTGGGCAAGCCGCTTAATGGCTTCTGTGCCTCTGTTTCCCCCACTTGCATGGAGAGGAAATGTGTGTGTGTGGGGGGGTGTAGTTCCTTTACAGTCTGTCTTGAATGAATGGTTGACCCAGAGCTGTGCTTCTCAGGAGCACGGTGTGGTAGTCAGGAGTCACCGGGATGGTGTCCTGACAGGTCTCCTTCTCCGTTAATGATAACTGTTCAGCTGTGCACGTGTGTGCTCCTCTCGTGTGTTGTGTTGACTTTGCACAAAGTCAACACGGCAGATTCTGAGAGCCCCCCCAAAGGCCACAAAATCAGATAAGGATCCAAGTTGCCCGGTCAGGTTTGTTGTCAAATGAAGTACGGTAATGGTTTTCAGTAGACTCTACCAAACCACCACGCATAGGTTCCCCCTAGCAATGGACACAACCCAGTCAGTAATATGGAATTTGCCACTGCCCTCTACGCTGGACAAAGAACACCCCTTCAAGACACAACTTTAAATACGGGTACAAACAAGTTACACCCTACTCCTGGCATGTCAGGTTGCCACCTTCTGATGTTACTTAGGTACCACCCATCACCCTGATTCAATTAGAACATCTCTATCTATCATGCTGTCGTTTTAGACACTTTCCTGGAGGTTAGGTCCATAAAAGGGTATTAGCCAGGGGATAAAATGGTGTTCTTGGCCTCTGTTTTTCAGAGGCTGGAGAGAGATGGCAGGAGACAAATTGCTTGATCATTGTCTTTGGTCCACCCTCTCTGGGGCACCTGGTGCTGGCCACTGTCGATAGACAGGATACTGGGCTAGAAGGACCTTTGGTCTGACCCAGTACAGCCGTTCTTATGTTCTTATGTTCCTGAACCTGGGTTGGTATGTCCCTGTTATCTGTGGGGAGTGTGTGGGTACCAAAGTCCTTTTTAACTAGATGTTCTTACCATCCTTCTGGAATGTGTTTTCAACCTATGCCCAGTACCAATTACTGGTTTACAGCCAGTACTTAGTATCAATTACTGTTCTACATCTGTGCTTATTGCCAGTTAGAGTTTTACACTAAGGCTACTTCTACGCTGCACAGTTATTTTGAAATAAGCTATTCCAGAATAGTTATTCTAAATAGCTTATTTTGAAATAGCACGTCTACACTTCAGGGAAGCCTCAAAATTAGTCCAAGGCAGGCTTCCCTAATGTAGACGTGCTGTCTGGATTTAGAGCCCCAGGAGGAATAACTTAGAATGGCTCTGGTGAGGGGCTTTTTCGAAATAGCAGCAGTGGCATGTCTACACACACCTTGTTTCAAAATAGCTATTTCGGAACTGGTGTTATTCTTCATAGAATGAGGTTTACAGAAGTCAGAATAAGCCGTCCATTATTTCGAAATACTGGAATTGCTGTGTAGACACTCGCATTGTTATTTCAGAACAATGGCCGTTATTCCAAAATAACTTTGCTGTGAGGACACACCCTAACAACCCTGTTCCTGCCAAGTTCTGTAAGCAGGGGCCTGCCTCTTCCTCACAGCTTAGCTTTGCTTTATATCAAAAGAGTCTTGACCATTGTTGACTACGCCTCCAGTTTCACACTAGGCCTGTGATAACATGGGCTTATGTTTGAGGCCCTCATCTTACTACACACAGCAGGGAAGGAATTACTTTTAGTCACAATTCTCCCTACTTCTGTAGAGAAGGAACTGACTATGGGATGCAAAATGAAAGGGGCTAAACCGAGGCTCTATTCCTTGCTCCCTTCCACCCACTTTCTGCCTGCCTGTGAAGAGGGGAGCAGAAGCCCCATTGAGGTTGCTTTCCCCTCTCCTCAGTGCAGTGACCAGGGATGGAAGTTGCCTGCATGAGAGAGCTAAGGGGACCATGCTAGTAGCAGATGTCTCCAGTCACAATTCTGCATGATTTTTACCCACCAGGCCATGCATGTTAATTATTCATGTATTTTGTATCAAATGCTAAACCTTTGTCTGCCTCCTCAGAAGGCATCCTAAGCCAAGCCCTCTCTAGCTATCTTAGAATTGCATGGCCTGTTAAAATCTCACCCCCCTTACCAATTAGCTTTCAGAGTTTTCTCCTATTCAGGAACAGCTGATACATGCAGTTTGTTGGAAAACGCACTGTCATGCTCCATCCACGTGTCCTCTTCGTTTTCACCCTGCAACACAGGATGCTGAGGGCAGCTCTCACTGGAAACGCCCACCCAGATCAGGGCAGGCTTCAAAAGGGAGAGCAGACACTCCCAAAATTGCTGGTTAACACTGAAGCTGAACTCTTCAACCAGTCACAGTGATTTTATCCCACACAATGGTTAAGAAGAAGAAGAAAAAATCACACCACCCTCTTTGCTGCATAGCTAGGATGGGTCCTTCAGCCCTTTGTTTAGGGCTTCATTTGTAGATAGTTACTCCAGAGCTAAGAATCAGGAGTTAAAGACAAAATGGAGAAAATGGAGCTGCCCTGTATATTCCTTTGTACAAGGAGGCTTGTACTTCCTGTGTCCCAAACACAAACTTCACAGCACATGGGCATGGAAAAACCTGAGAGTTCTGTCCATAAGCATATCACATGCCTTGCTGACTCGTCAGTCATATCCCATAGTTGCTTTCAGTGGGTTCATTGGACAGCACTGAACCCACTGTTCAATGTGCTGTTGTCAGTGCACCTGGGGGATATCACACAGATGCAGAGCACAAATTTGAAATACAGATCTACTCTGCACATCTGTAACTTATAATACAAAAGTGATCCATATACACAAGATTATCATATTGCGCAAATCATAGCATTTTCACAGGTGTCTTACATGGCATATCTGGTCAGAATCCTAGCAGTTTTATAATATTGGGATCAACGATATCATAAAGGGTCTCCCAGAGTCCACCCACCCCCATAATCTTATCCAGGTGCTTCCCATACCTTGGGCTTTGTTCTTTTCCCATTTACGCTGCCCTCCAATAAATAATCAGAATGACCAACAGAGGGAGAGAGCTGTATTTGTTGAGTGATGTGTTTGACACACGAGACCAGCTCATACCACTCCTGTAGCTATTACTCTTTGGTCAGTAATAAAATTGTCCTGCATTTTGCTTCAACTACCCCAGACTAACACGGCTACATTTCTATCACTCTTTGGTCAGTGGCATTTTAAAAAGCCAAAGAGCAAATCCCTCAAGGATATGGTAGCTAGTAGGCATCCTTCTTCAGCACCACACGATAACACTTATGACCTAAAGAGCCCCTTCCCCCCACCCCAAAAAGCAAGTTTCTTCTGCACGCACTTAATTTAAAAAGCCCTTCTATTAAAGTAAAACATTTTCATTATATTGCAACCATGACTCAGACTCTCCTCCCTGCAGGTGAGGAGCGTGGCCGGTGTTTTACTATAGAGTATGTCATGCCCATGAACGTCCAACTGACATCTGAATCGACAGTCAATGTTCTAAGTAGGTGGTTTATTTACTTTTCTGTTGTATCGCTTATTCTTTGCAGTCTGCTAAAATACTAAAGGGTCATCGGGAAATTACTTAAGAACTCAAGACACAAAGGGCACGTCTGGACTTGCTTTCTCTTTCGAAAGAAGATATGCAAATTTGGTGTGAATTTGCATATCTTCTGATCGCTTTTTCAAAAGAGGTTCTTTCGAAAAAGAAAGTCTAGACCCGGTTCTTTCGAGGTAAAAAACCCTTTTTCAAAAGAACCATTCTTCCTAAAAAAAAATTAGGTTTACACAGCTCTTTCGAAAAAAGTTTTTTTTTTCCTGAAAGAACCATGTCTAGACTACTTTCTTTTTCGAACGACCCTCTTTTGAAAAAGTGATTGGAAGACGATATGCCAATTCACACCGAATTTGCATATCTTCTTTCGAAAGTGAAAGCAAATCTAGACCTGCCCAAAGCAAGGCTTCTCATTCCCTGCTGGTGGGAATGTACGACCAGGTGTTTCTGTACAAGTCTGCGTTTTACTTATGGTGAAATGCCAAACATGCTCAGGGTGTCTGATCGTGTCACCCCCAATGGTAGGAGGCTCACAGTTCCTACAAGGGAGGCTGGCCTCTGACACAGATTCCTGTTGTTGGAGTGGTCAAGGCCTGTGGGATTTTTTGGAACAGCTTATTTTATATTCTCTCCGTGCAGGTGATGAATAATCTGTGACAGAAGGTCTTACAGCACATACAGATTGCTTGCTGATTGAGACCCCCTGCGGAGTGGGATGAGTTAAGGATGGAATGTCATAGCTCTCACTTTAAATTCTTACGTTTAGTTTTTGCCACTTCTGTCGGCGAACCTTAACCATGCTTGGTACATTTTTGAGATCGTAAATACAAGTGCTTAGTGAAAAGTCTTGCCATGAGACCACTCAAAAATATTGGATGTATATTTGTAATTTTTCAGGCGGGAAAATCACTAGGAATACAAACATTAAGAGATGTTTTCAGTGGGCATAATTGCACCTTCGGTCAACTACTTAGCAAAGTAGATTTGGTGTGTGAGTTTGGGGGTGAACACCAGCACACTCAAAACTCAGAGAGGGAACAGGAAAGGGAAAACGGATCTATAGAATAGTACAAATTGAAAACGTAGCAGACCTGTGGTGTGTAATCTAGCCTGTTTCTGGTGTTACGCAGGGAGGTACTAAACCTGTTCTAATTTTTCCTCCCCATTTTACAACCAGAGATGATTCGTTCTGCTACTCCTTTCCCTTTGGTCAGCCTCTTTTTCATGTTCATTGGGTTTATCCTGAGCAATATTGGACACATTCGGCCTCACAGAACCATCCTGGCCTTCGTATCGGGAATCTTCTTCATTTTATCTGGTGAGTTTTATTGGCATGACTGTAACATTGTATTTGCTGCCTCATCTTTGTTTTATCTAAAAGCCATTGTATTTGGAGATGAGGAATAATAGCCATGTAATAAACCTACAGATCTGTAAAGCTGTGTTAAGCCCTTACTGTAGTCTGTATTGTGTGTTAATATTTTTAAGCAGAACTCCCCACTCAAATCAGTGTTATGGCTAGACCCACTCAAAAATTTGTCATCAAACCAATTTTAAAGGTGAAAAACTAGCTTTTGAGCAAAATGGAAATTGCCTTTTTCTTCAGAAATGTTTGGACTTCCATCGAGAGCTTTATGTGAAAAATTCCCAATGAGCTTTAAGAATGATTGTTTCATTTGATCTGTAGTATGATGCTCTGCAGTCTATTCACCTCCCCCTCAGGAATTCCAGACCTGTTGAGCCAAAGAAAATCAATATTGATATTTACATTTCATAGGATACATCTAGAAATAATGGTGAAAAAAATACTTGAGCCTAAAACTATTTCCTATAATTCTTTCTTTCCTTTTTGAATTCTGATTCTTGAGGCATGTGAAAGAAGGCTGTGGTGTGAAGATCTTCTTTTTTGTAATTTTTGGCATTCTCCAAGAATGCTTTTCATGTTATGGTTTCAGTAACTTAGGGAGCTCTCCGAGTCTGTTCAGCATAGTACAGGCAGTCCCCGAGTTATGCGGATCCGACTTATGTCGGATCCGCAGTTACGAACGGGACTTTTCTTGCCCTGGAGGACTGGAGCGGCGGGACGCCCAGATGCGCTGCAGTCCCGCCGCCCCCGTCCTCCGGGGCGAGAAAAGCTGCTCCACGTCTTCCTAGTCTGCTGGGGGGGGAGCCCCCCCCAGCTGACCAGGGAGACACGGAGCAAAGCCTTGGAGCACGCCCGCAGCGGGACAGCCCGGGCGCGCCTGGGCTGTCCCGCTGCGGGCGTGCTCCGCGGCTTTGCTCCCCGTCTCCCTGGTCAGCAGACCAGGGAGACAGAGCAAAGCCGTGGAGGACGCAGGCGGTCCCACCACCCGCGTCTCCCTGGTCTGCTGGGGGGGCGGGTGCAGCTAGTGCCCCCCCTCCCCTCCCCAGCAGACCAGGCTTTTCTTGCCTACGCCTGGGGTAGAGCAGTTGGGGCGCTGCCGGGTTGGTCCCGCAGGGCCGCTCCTCGGCGCTACTGTACCAACCCAGCAGCACCCCAGCTGCTCTGCCCCAGGCGTCCTGATTCAGCCGCTGCTGGTCAGTTTCAGCAGTGGCTGAATCAGGACGCCTGGGGCAGAGCAGCTGAGGTGCTGCTGGGTTGCTCCAGTAGCACCGCTCCTCGGCGCTACTGGAGCAACCCAGCAGCACCCCAGCTGCTCTGCCCCAGGCGTCCCCAAGTCAGCCGCTGCTGAAACTGACCAGGGGCTGACTACAGGAAGCCCGAGGCAGAGTTGCTCTGCCCTGGGCTTCCTGGAATCAGCCGCTGATCAGTTTCAGCAGCAGTTGACTTGGGGATGCCTGGGTTTCTTAAGTTGAATCCGTATGTAAATCAGAACTGGCGTCCAGATTCAGCCGCTGTTGAAACTGATCAGTTTCAGCAGCGGCTGACACCAGTTCCGACTTACATACAGATTCAACTTAAGAACAAACCTACAGTCCCTATCTTGCACGTAACCCGGGGACTGCCTATATATAAGTGGTAGTCATTTGGGACTCCATGGCATAATGAAACGTGGGAGTTTGCATGCACAATTTATCACTCCCATAAGATTGGCCTCTTAAAAAAAAAAAAACCAAGGCCCCATATTTCTTAGGTTAAGTCAGTCACAGAGGATGTTTGAAACTTCAGAATAGTCAGCTGGGATCTTTCTACATGAGACAAGTGAGTGTATTATTCATATCAATGGAGCAATGTAAAACAAGCAGCTGTGACAGTGGTGTTTTAATGCATTTTCATACAGAGATCACTTGTAGTTCAGAAGAATCTGGCTTACAAGTATAATCGTTTGACAGAAATTACCTCAGTGTATTGATCCATTCAGTGGGTGAGATGCCCAGTTCTCCAATTCTTGGAAAGGCAACCTCCATATTTTAAATGTTAGGTACAAATTTTCTCTTAAAGGAAGAACTGCTGGGAGTTGCTTTGTGTCTGTATTGAAGAACATTTTCCTTCTCTCATTCTCCCTTCCCAGGTTTATCTCTGGTTGTGGGGCTGGTGTTGTACATATCCAGCATTAACGACGAGATGCTGAACCAGACCAAGGATTCAGAGACTTACTTCAGTTATAAATATGGATGGTCATTTGCTTTCTCTGCTATCTCTTTTCTTCTCACAGAGGTACTTGTGTGTCGTGAACTCTCTGGAGCGCCTATAAAGGCGTGCTTACAGCGTCTCACAGCTCAAACTACAGAGATATGAAAGCAAAGTGCACTAAAGGGCTGTGTGGTGACTTGCTGGGGTGGATATTAATTGAACGGCTCCTAGTCCATGTTAACATAGTCCTCTTCAAACGGGACTCCATTCGTGCAAAGTAGGAACCTTTTATTCAGGTCCGTGGTGTCCACACAGGGGTGTTACAGTGCAGCACTTTTGTGCTCACTGCCATTCATGCCCCTGTAGATAGGGTTGCCATTGTTCCTGGCCTGACGCCATTCATAGCAATGGCTTCCAGTTTGTCTGGTCAGGAAAGATGGGAACTCCTCCTGCAGTCCAAACAGGAGGGTAGTGTCGACATAACCTTAGTCAACGTTTTCTGTTCTCGGGAGTTAAAATATTGGGGGTTGGGCCGGCCTATCAGGAATTGGTCGTTGTGAAAAGGGGGATTAAGGAGGAGTTTGAAAGGGCAAGACTCTGTAAGAGCCCCAAATTGTTAATAGACATTTATGGACTGGCAGACAAATGGTATGATCCAGGGGCCATCAATTGAGCCTGTGTCTCCTGCCAGCCAGGCCAAACCCTCCATGCCAGTGGTCAACAGTAGGTTGACTCAAGAGAAGCAGGCCTGCTTGGGTGACAGTTGTATTGTTATCTCTGTGATTGAGATGGGGAAGCCGAGGCAGAAGTGACTTCCCTAAATCAGAAGCCATTTGTCCAGTTTTGAGCTGGTTTGCCCTCTTTCTGGGTGGTATGTTCCCGTCTAATCCTGGCAGACCCGGGTGTGGATTTGTCTGGTATTAGACTGTGAACTCAATTATTAAAAGCCTGGCAGGGGCAGGGTGGCACTCCTTGTGCAGCATGACCGGTGCGTGAGAGGCCATTCCAGTGGGAGAGATGGCATCCCCCATGCAGTGTGACCTTGCATGTGCTGAGCAATGACAGGCCATGCCGGTGGAGGTGGGGTGTCTCCCTTATGCATTATGACCTCACAAGTGTGTAGTCACTGGGTGTGGCATGATACTCTTCCTGAAAGCAGTGGAATGATCACCCTTTAGCGCAGGTCTTATTAGTAGAGCAAGGGAAAGAAACTAGGTCTCCAGGTACCCAAGTGTGATACCCTACCCACTTGGCCATGCTGCTTTCATAACCGCGCAGCTGTGTGTGTCCATGGCAATGCCACCAGCTCTTTTTAGAACTAAATGTCCATCCAGTTCCCTTTCCTGTGAATAGTGTTTGTTTCATTTTCTCCCCTTCAGAGTGCCGGTGTGATGTCAGTCTACCTGTTCATGAAACGATACACAGCCGAGGAGATCTACAGGCCCCACCCTGGCTTCTACCGTCCCCGTCTTAGCAACTGCTCTGATTACTCCGGGCAGTTCCTGCACCCAGATGCCTGGGTGCGTGGACGCAGTCCTTCCGATATTTCCAGTGATACGTCTCTTCAGATGAACAGTAACTATCCTGCCCTGCTCAAATGTCCCGATTACGATCAAATGTCCTCTTCCCCATGTTGAATGGCAGTTAACCCCATTATCTACTTGGGATTAAGAGCAAGCAGCTGCTGAGTCCTGACTCGGTCATTTTTAGGCTACTCTTTCAGGACAGTCCTCTATTTATATGATCATACGTGGTGTTAATCATTGCCTAGAGAGTGCGCGTGTTTCTTGGTTTTTTTTTTTAATGTTGCTTACCCTGCATATCTGAAGTACATCTAACATCCTGATCCTCCAGCCATTCCGCACACCCAGCAAGTAGTAGCTTTGGATGTGGAATAGACCCAGGATTGGGCTTAGAGAGGGTTTGGTATCAGAGAATCACCAGTAGCAAAAACATGTTTCTTGGCAGATGGCACAAGCTTGTGTGTTTTGTATCGTTTTACTGTAGATTTATTGGCATGAACGAGACATGTACATTTCTAAATATTGGTATTCATTGGAAAAGTAAAATTGCATCTTGATTTGACTTTCACGCTGATGGACCACCATTGCTCGGCATTGTTTCTAAGCAGGCCACAGTGATCAATAGGATGATCAATCACATCCTTGACAGCTATACCTCAGGGGATTTTTAAAGGTCTATAACTGAGTGAGGTTCCCATTGATTTTCTGTGGGAGCCAAGTCTCAGAAGGGTAGCTCTGTTAGTCTGTAACTTTAAAAACAACGAGTTATCCTGAGGTACCTTAGAGACTAAGAAAGATATAGGATCACGAGCTTTTGTGGGTAAAACCCATTTCATCAGATGAAAACTTTCATTTAGGGCTTTTGGCAAATCACATCCAAAACCATTCATGTTAGACCCTCCATCCAATATGAAGGTGAAAACTTTTGACATCAGAAAGGCAAATTCTTTAAACAAAGGGTCAGAGCCTTTGCTGGCATAAACTGTCATAGCTCTGTAGAAGTCAGTGGTGCTCTGCTGATTCCCCCAATTGAAGATTTGACCCAAGTCTTTTATTTCACAGACGATGGTATCTATTATTTCAAGCTTGATTAATTTTGCAGCATATCTTATTTGGGGAACTCGTCATTCGTGAAAAAGTCAGTGTTATACACATTGGTCTTGGAGGACTGAGAGCTACCAGGAGGTGAATATCAGTCCATTTCTAAATGAAGTTTGGACAACAGAAGGTGAAAGTCCATTACTGGTGTAAAAAAACCCACAAGATTATTGAAAAACCTGTGTTAGAATGTTTGGTTTCTACTCTTGTTGATTTAACAGCATCAGAAAAGTCCTACAAGTGTTTTTGTATATTATATTTGAGTTTAAAGTTTGTGCTAAATGTAATGCGCACTGACTTTCAACCTTGTTACAATGCATTTGTAATGACCCTTGAAGCATTATTTACAAAATATTCCACAGTATGACCCCCACAGTCTGAATCTGGAACCAATAGCAAAGATCCATGAGTGTACTGAAATCTGTGGGACCCCTGCACAGCTATATGGGCCTGTGTTTGCCAGTCCTGATGCAGTATCAGAACTAATTCTGTCCTCCTGCTCCAGATAAGAAATGTAATGTACATACTGTCTCCATATCCCCTGGATAATTTGCTTAGTTTTAAAACCAGGGCATCATTTTGTACACTCCAGAATTTGTAAATACGGTTATATTTATCTCTAAGTTTTTATATTCTGTCTCTTAAGGCGTCTGTTTCTCATTTTAAAGAATAATTTATATATTTATGTAATAGATTTGTTTTAGGCATATTTAAGCATTAAAAAACAACAGCAAAAAACTGTTAAATTAGAGCTTGATATTCATTGTGTATAAATAGAAAATGACCTGTTCAGTCCAGATGAAAGGTTTAAAAGCTGAGCTGCCTGCAAACACATATGCTCATTGTCAGGAAAGCAGCCCTCTTCAGAGCAGTCATTAAGCATGTACTTAAATTCCATCAGATCCCCAGTGGATGGGACTTCAAGTGCTTAGTGTGGTCTTGGATAGGGATGGACTTAAGCACATGCTTAAGTGCTATTGTGAATCAAGGCCACCAGTAATCTCCTGGAAATCAATGGAACTACTTATGTGATAAAGTGTTCCATGGGTGTAAGTGTTTTCAGGGTTGGGGCTTTAGTAAGGAGCCAGGTTATGACTCATGCCTTTGCTGTTTTGTCAGTTTTCAGACTTTAATTTTCAATCTGGTTAACGTTTGGGTAGAATTCCAATGTACCGAGAGCATTTAGAATAGCACTGTTTTTACCGATACAATGTTTATAAATTGATTAAATCAGTTTGATGTTTTTACAGCTTAGATTCTTTTTTCCAGTGCATTAGGGGAAATAATTTACTTTTTTGATTGAAACAATCTAGACACAAAGGTGCATCCACATTCATAGGTGCCAACCTCTCCTCTTGTCAGGGAGTGCTTTCCCTGCTCCCCTTCCCTACTGCTCCAGGTCCCGCCGCTACTCTATCCTTTTCCTCAAACACCTGCCCCTGTCCTACCTCTTCTTCCCCCTGCTCCTCCTCCAACCCCCGTTTCCTCCCCCCAAATGCACCCCATCCCCAATTCTCCTCCTCCCTCATGCAGCTTGAATGCTGTGAATCAGCTATTCACAGAGCTCAGGAAGCAGTGGGAGGAAAGGGGAGGAGTTGATAAATGCAGGCTTGCTGGCATGTAAGAGGCACTGAGGGAGGGAAGAGGGGGGGATCCTAGAACACTCACTAATTTTTCCCCAGGGGTACTATAGCCCCAGAGCACCCACGAAGTCAGTGCCTCTGTTCACATTTGTCAAAATAAGTGCCGCTTGAAAAATACATGGGAACTGTTTTAAACCCCTGGTCATCCAGTCTTTCATTCCATAGATTCTCCGATTTCTCTTTAATTCTCTCCAAATCCTCTGTGTTGGGACCTATCAGCGGCTGATGTATAGTTGCCTGATGCTGGTAAAGGATAATGGGGCCGAAGAGGACGAAAGAAACCATCTTTGTTACGCAATGAGTCGCTTTCATTTAAGCAACTTAAAGCCAAGAGTAAATCAAGGGATGTAGATTGTCATAGTAGCACGTGAATGCAAGTGTGTGTTCAGTGAAGGTGTACAAATCCTTCCTCAAAGGCTAGGTGAAGGACACACGCAATCTGCCTAGCTTCCGCTCTGCTGTGCAGGTCCTAAAAGCATTAATTTCAAGGTGTGTGAGCGTTATTTACAGAAACCTCAAGAGCAAATTGCTTCCCATCAGTCATCATTCTACCAGCCCAGTTTTAAAAGTGATGGGAAAGTCTGAAATCATGTGTAAAAGGCCGATTGTCCAGGGACCATGGCCTGGACTCACCCCAGTGCAGCTCCTAGAGAAGTCTTCCCCTTGGCTTCTGTGGGAGCTGTTGAGGCTCTTGGATCTGTTTGCTTACTCCCACGGTCCACTGAGCGGCTCGTTTTCAAGGGAGGATTGAGGCTGAGTAAGCAAGTTATTTAGGCACATGCTTCTCTTTCAGCATGCAAGTAGTCTCACTGAAGTTGACTGGGACTTATCACATGCTTACGTGCCTTGCTGAACTGAAGCCACTAACAATAAAAAGCAACAGAGAAGCATGGGGGCCAAGTGTGTTGAGTTTGGCCAACTGTGTGCTTGAATGTACGTGTCAGATCTGTGAATGGGGATAACCATCTCCCCACATCCCGAGGAATGTACGCAAGAACTACACAAGCCTTCATGTGCCAATCAAAGAGCTTTACGACCACTATCCCATCATGTCAGCAGTCTGCCCCCATCAGCGTCACAGACCTAGTGGCTTTCATGGAGCTGGCTGAAAGAACTGCTTCATTCTCACCAGCTAAGAGTGATGCTGATGGCTGACAAGCTGTCGTCTTTGCATCCTCTGCTGCTGTGCTTGTTGTAGATTCCTAGTCAATCGGTTTGAGAGGAAAGGAAACCCTCGGATTTTGTCAGGATACAGAAATCATCCTTGCTATTGAGAAGAATCACAGACTACTCAAAAAGGGTCTGTCACATGGTCCTGTTCTATAATGCATTGGAGTCCTGAAAGGTAAAATTCACGAAAACCATCCTGAGGTACATTCCTTATGCTCACCTAGGCTTTGTCTTCCCGGCAAGTTCTCCTGGCAGAAAATATGCTAATGACAGACTCATTAGCATAAGTCACAATCTCATTAACATATTTTCGGCCGTTTCTTTTTGCACAATGGGTTTTTTCACAAAAAGGGAAGATGTAGCCCTAGAGTAAAGTTGTGCTGGGGGAGCTCAAAAAGGAGCCATGGGGCTCTCTCCTTTGCATTATTTAAACACCACACTGTTTTTCACATCTGCCCTTACAGATCACATACAGGAACCTCACACCTTTTACAAGCCACACTAGCCAGACCATTGGGAGCCAGCATCTGGAGGCACATTAGAAAGATAATTACTTGTATTCACTGTCGAGCTGGAGAGATCTGCCTTGATCTACAGTTCCACACACACAAGCCTAAAAGCTCCCTGTGTGGCAACCCATCCATGCAACGAAGCGCAAGCTCACCTAAAACACATGATTCCTGAAATTGTGTCCCAGTGTTCAGGTACTATTACATCTTTTAACTACCTGGTGTGTTGCAGGAAGGTGTAGTCCTTGCCAGCATGGTGGTATTCATGCTTGGCATCCCTGTCTTGCTGGACTATGCTACAGACAAGATTGCCAACCTCCTGGTTAATCAGACCCATATGGCAAGTCAGTTGTTGGGACACAAAGGTGCTCAGCGCCTTCCCAGAGATGTCCAGCTACGCCTCACACTCGGGCTGCCACACACTTTCTCAGTGTGCCCTGTTGTGCTCACTCTTAGCTACAGTGCCTGGAATCCCAGGATCTCAATTGCTGTGCGATGAGGAAGCGTCACCCTGCAAGGTAGGTAGAGATGGTCTTTCAGGGGTTGAAGGAAGTGTGGACTAAGGCATAGAGAGGTTAACGTAATTTGTGCACGTCTGTGGCAGAAGTCAGCCGGAGATCCTAGGAGTCTGGGCACCAATTGCTGCAACACTTCTATGGGTGACTTTCCTTCCTCTGAGTGTCCTTGCCTCTCTCCCTCTGCTGTCTACGTCATTGCTTTGAAGCAACTTGTTCGTGCCTTCCAGGCCCTGCACGATTTTGCTCCTGCTTGCCCTTGTCTCTCATTGCACTGCCTTTTGCCCTCCCAGCTCAAACACTTGGTCGTCTCCTGCTCTCCTTTCTGCCTTCTGTTCATGGGATGCTCCCTCCATCTCAGCCTGGTTAATTTCTGCCTACTTAGATTGTATCCTCTTCCCTAAATGGAAAAGAGGCAGAAGGGTAGTCCTGGGGTTGAGGAACTGGATGGGGATGTGAGAGAACTTGCTTCCGTGCAGGGCTCGGGCTTGCTGTGTGCCCAAGAGCAGGTCTTGCTCTTCCCTGTCTGCAAGTTGGAGCTAACACTACTTCCTTGCAGCAGAGAATGGACGAAGATGCCCAGACCCTACAATGATTGCTGTCATAGAAGCAGAAAGGCGCCGAGCAGGGAATCAGTGTTGTGAAGACTGTACGTGAGAACCGGGCGTCTGCGTGTGCGTGGACTGTGTACATGTACAACACACACATGTTCCTAAACGTTCAGGTGATTGGCACTTTGACTCTCCAGCTAAGCCAGCAGAGCTGGTGAAAAATCGAATGGGTGCCTGATTTCCATAAAGTCCCCAGTGCTCTCGGAGCTGTGGGATCCAGCCTCAGATGATTGTGGTTTTTCTTACGCCTGCCAGCAGCCTCCCACTCACCACACATGCTTGAATTTCAGCAGTTTGGGAGACATATGTGGAGTTCACGACTTTGGGTGGCTGATGAGGAACACTGGGTAAGTGAAGAAATAGCGTGTGGGAGGTGAGTGTGAGCCGGGCGTCTGGTCACAAGATGGAGCTTTGGCACTGAATTGATCACGCCAAGTTGGGAACACCTGTCAAGTGAAGACAAGGTGTCTCCTCCCCACACCTTATCATAACCCCACTTGGGCACCCCTGGTCAGAGAAGTGACAGGCGGCGTCTTAGTGCAAGTCTTGGGTGAGTGGAGAAATGACGTCTCATCTCATGGTCCACCCAAGGCCTTCCCCCAGCCCATCAAAAAATACATCACTTGTCGTGTCTTATTGCTTCATCATTGCCACACTGTCAGATTAAATAGGAATTGGATTTAGATGTCATGGAAACTGAGGAATAACGGATGGTTTAATTTCTCTATTTGTAAATTAGCTGGCAATACCCTGGAAGCCTTATAATAATAATAATAATGAGATTTGGCTCTGAATGAAAGAGGCTCATTAGATGCTGCTAGCTAACTTTGACTGCTCAGGTATAATATACCGAAAGGAGGTGATCTGGACTGAGCCTCCTCAGCTCCCACTGAGGTTGAGGGAATCTGGGGAAAACTCTGCACCTGGTCAGATCAGACCTTTAGAAGCTGCTTGGATTTACTAGTCCTACCTTTACTACATAAGCTACAGGGGAATGCAAAAGCAGCAGAAACAGTGCCATCTCAGCTAAGGCCTTGTCTACATGTATCAGGAAACAGGCACTACAGTGATCGAACTCACAGGGGTTGATTTAGCAGGTCTAGTAAAGACCCACTAAATCAACTGCTGATCACGCTCCCGTCAACCCCCCGCAGTGGAGATGCCCCTTTAACTCGAATTATTCAATAGCTGAAGTTGCATACCTTAGTTCAACATTGCCTCCTAGTATAGACCTGCCTAGGGCATACTGCATTCTATCTCTGATACTTGTAGGGCCCCATCACTGTACTATCTGAGCCCTTCTTTAAAGTAGTTATCCTCCTAATGCCTCCTTTCAGAGGTGGAGAATGCACCGAAAGACCAAGTGATTTATCCAAGGTCACATGTAGAGGGATGTGAATGGGGGGTCTGGAGATGGAAGCAAAGTTGCCTGAGATGCAGGCTAGCATTCTAACCCTGGACTCTCCTTTCTTCCTTTCATTAACTCATACATCTTGACCTACCATGGCAAAGGAGATTGAGAAGATTGTGGCGAAGCATCTCTGGTGATACCTCAGTTCACCTTGACCCTGGTCAGTCTGATTTCAGGCCTCAGTGAAGTATGATGGTTGTGTTGGCTGACGATGAACCTTGGACTTGCCCTGAGTGGAAGGCTGGAAGGCAGTCCTGGCCCATGTCCTCACTCCACGGGGTGCACTGCCCAGGGCAGGTGGGAATTGGGGCTCCCTAGGTGGCTTGCACTACTGCCTGGCTCCAGCTTCTTGTCTAGCTTGGGAGTGGAGCCTCATGGCTGAGGAGAGTAGGCTGTCCAGAGCCTAGGGCAGCTCCTTCTACTGGGAATAGGTGGGCACCACCCCCAGCCTCAGGCAAGCATGGAGTGGCACCTCAGGAAATCTCGGAGTCATTTAGGCCTGGACCAAGACTTGAACTCTTCATTTTAGGACTGTCCTGCCCAGTTCAGGATGGCTGCAAAGCCTAGCACAGATGATTGTAAGCAGGCAGGTGGCAGTGCAGGTGCAATAAAGTTCTGGCCACTACAGCTCTTGGGGCATTCAGGATGTGGCGGGCAGGGCCGGCTCTAGGTTTTTTGCTGCTCCAAGCAAAAAAATTTTTGGCTGCCCCGCTCCCTCCCCCCCCCCCCCTTTTGTTGGCTTTTACACGTTTGCACTTCGCAATTTTTTTTGTTTTGGTGACAGAGACAAAATTTCCAGCTCACACAAAGCTCTTTCCCAAAGAGTGGGAAATGTATCCTAAATCTCTACTTTATTGTTCTTCTAGAAATAGGCTACTTTTTAATTGGGGTTTGAATGCATGAAAAACTCTTAACACAAATAGTTTATATTTCCTTAACTAAGTACCAAAAATAGAAGGAAGAACTTGTGCCACATCTAACTCAAGTAGTTTATGGCTATACTTAATCAATCTTCAAACCAATTACAATCAGCTAACAATACCACTCTGTTGAAACACACTTGTCAACCAATTATAACTATAGCACATAGGATATCTAAACTACATCAATAAATAGTTGCATTGTTCAACTAGATTTGTTTTGGAATGCAGTGGCTATTTGTGGCTCTAACACAACTATGTTATCAGAAACTGAGATCAGTGGGTGTGCATGTGCACATTATTTTTGTGTGTCCATCTTTTTAGTAGCCATTATATATTCAAGTTTATGAGGTGTGAGAGGGAGTGGAGAGTTGTATGTACCCAATACAACTATTTATGGGGTGAAGCTTGCCTTAGAGACATCAAACACAAAAGTTTACCCAGATCAACAAAGTTTAATTCTTTAAAGAAATATCTACGAAACAGCATGTGTGGTTCTTTGAAGAATGTAGAACAGTTAATATTCTGTGTGTGTGTGCGTGCGTGCGTGCTGGATCCTTGTTTGGTTCTACTTCTACTACAAACATGAACAAGAGAAATATACTAGGAACAGACTTCAAAGAGTCCATGGGCCGAGGCTGCTGGGGGCTGGGGCCTGGGGCCTGGGGGGAGAGGCCGGGAGCTGGGCCAGTGGGCTGTGTTTGTAGGTTTGCCAGGTGTCTGGTATTTTCTGATTTTTTTTTTTTTTTTTTTTTTTTTTACCGGACAGGAAGCGAAAATACCAGACACATGGCAACCCTAGGCGGAAAGGGGGCATCTTACCTCGGATTTCCATACAGTGTAGGCGGAGGGGTGGCTGCTGGCTTGGAGTGGAGAGGCTCTCAGAGGAGGTAGCGGCTGCTGGGAAGGACCAGGACTCAGGACTAAGAGACAGGGGTGGCCAGCAGGCTCCGGGGCCAGGCGCACATGGTGCCAGTGCTGCCTGTGCAACCGCGGCATCTCCTGCTGCCCTTTAAATCAGCGAGGCGGGGCAGGGCGGGGTTAGGCGTTGACGGGGGAAGGGAGGAGCAGGAGAGGAGATGGGGCAGCCAGCAGGCTCGGGCGCATTGATGCTGCCAGCTGGCTGCGCGCAGCCGTGGTGTTTCCCGGCGTTTCCTGGCCACGACCCTTTAAATCAGCAGGGCGGGGCTAGGCATTGCCAGAGGTGGCACCAGCTGCTTACCTGAAATGCCACCCCTGGCAAAGTGCCTCCCCAAGCACCTGCCTGATTTGCTGGTGCCTAGAGCCGGCCCTGGTGGCGGGGATCTAACAAGACCCATATTGCAGACCTGAATGACAAAAGGCCAAAAGCTCCTTTGGTCAAGAGGCTTGTAAAGCCTCTTTTCCTTTTCTTCTGCCTGTTTGCCCCCAGTAAACATTCATCACCTGCATTTTTTTAAGGACTGCATTCAGTGGAGTCACACGCATGTAGCAGAACAGAGAATCAGGTGCTGTTGCGTTTTGTTACATGGTCTGTTATACAGTGTACAGCTGAGAGTTCTTGTACATCTGTATTTTAACTGTATTAAGGCTGTTTATCCAGCCTGTGTATTAATCTTGCCCAGTGCCCATGGCTCAGGTGGGCTCTGTGATCATTAACTTTAAACAAAGAAGGATATAAATGTCTTCCCTCCTTTGCTAGTTTATTAGCTATTTAGAAGAAGCCATATCTCTATGGTGTGAAGTTTCTTCCTAAACAAGCAAAATGTGTCATTTTCTTCTGGTAATGAGCTCTTGTTCTGTTTTTTTTTTCTTTTTTCTATCACAATAACAGATGTGAGATGAAAGTTTCAGATTCACAGCCTGTGACAGATTGACAATTCACACAATAAATAAAAAAGACACTTTTTTTTTTCCTTTCTGGGCCCTTAACAGGGATGTTGGGTCTTTTTCAGATTATATCACATCATCATTTGTTGGTTGGGGTTTTTTTCCCCCCCGTTTCGTGTTCCAGCAATAATACAAGCTATTTGAAGAGTCCTTCTTGAATTTGTCTTTCAACAAATTGGCTGAGCAGAATCTGTACTGTATCTGCCAAGGTCATGTGAAACAGTGTGGGTCTTCGTGCCACGCTTCTGGGGTACAGCAAAGTGTGTAAATGGACCTACTACATTCATACAGCAGAAGACCTTACACACATTTTAACTCTGAGCCACCTGGCCTATGCCAACTTGTTTCCTTTTATTCCTTTGGGCTTTCCTTAAAACACTGCTGGGTCTCTCGCTTGAAGGCTGGTAAAACTTCCTTGACTTTAATGAAAGCAGCATCAGGCCCGGTGTGTACTGTACCAAGAGATAACAAAATAACATTACCTATAGTGAGATGCAGCCATTCCTCCCTCCAGGCTACAGAGCTCTGCTATAGCGATATTATTTTTGTAGTGCCTGCTGCATGTTTCCATAGCCTTCTGCAGAGCTAGGAAAGCGAACAGAGCTATATACATCGAGTGGTCCCGTGGCACTTTAGAGAGTAACAAATATATATCTATAGTGATAGAAATGTAGCCGTGTTAGTCTGGTGTAGCTGAAACAAAAAACAGGACTATGTAGCACTTTAAAGACTAACAAGATGGTTTATTAGGTGATGAGCTTTCGTGGGCCAGACCCACTTCCTCAGATCTGAGGAAGTGGGTCTGGCCCACAAAAGCTCATCACCTAATAAACCATCTTGTTAGTCTTTAAAGTGCTACATAGTCCTGTTTTTTGTTTCAAATATATATCTAGTATCATGAGCATGCTGACTCCCAATTGCAGCATCTATGCTTCCCCCACATACACCGCGATGAACCATAAAAATAGAACATCCAGAGGAACATGCCACAAGTCAGCCCCTGCATTAGTCACAGATCTCAGTGGAGCTATCGGCTAGGGCCTTCAAGGGTCTTACTGGGTCCCATTTCAGAGGAAGCTCCCTAGCCGAATCCCACTGACTCCACTCAGCTTTGTACTAGCAAAAATCCTGATTTGACAAAGCACTTCAATGCATGTCCAAATCACAAGGATTTCAGTGCCTGAGTATGCACTACTCACATGGCTTTGCCCCAGGGGTGTGAATCTAGTGAAACTCACAGAAGGCATAACAGACCAAAATCTGCTTTCGTTTTTACTAGCATAAATCTGAAGTAATTCTACTGATAAAATGTGACTCTAGATTTCCACCAGTTTAACAAAGGGTCGGATGTAGCCCAGAATGTTTGCTAACAGCTTGAGTCAAAGCCCTGGTCAAACATGGTTTCTCTGTTTCTTGCTAATTCAGCCTTGCTAAGTCTGTGACCATTTCTCTTTGTTTTCCTAAACTTTCAAAGACAGGGAAGATTTTAAAATTTTAATAAATGGCATTATAGTGGAGGTTCGCTTGTGTGGTGTCCAGACAGTTCTCCTGCAGGAGAGATGGTCTTTTGTGACTTGTCCATATTCCAGTTACATGGTGTAATGTTATAAATGATTTAGTTGAAACCAGTTCAAAAAGCTACATGGACACTTATTTCAGTATAAACCAGGTAGGTTTATTGCAGTTCATCTTACGTTGAATAGGAACAGATTTAAACTAAACTGAAATAAATGGTTCAGGAACAGGATTAAAAGCTCCCACATTGGTTTAACTAAACCAGTTTATTTAAATTGATTATGCACATTTGTGTGTAGACATAGTCCATGGCCCCTAATTCAATGCTCTGGCCTTAATCTGCAGAGCACCTAAGTATGTGTTTCAGTCCCATTGACTTCAGTGGGATTAAATTCCACTGCTGTAACCCTTCAGTGTAGACACTCACTACTAATAAGAGGGGTTCTTCTGTCACTGCAGGTAATCTGGTTGAGGGAAGAAGTCCTCCATCGACCTAGCACTGTCTACACTGTGGATTAGGGCGATTTACTTGTATCTCTCAAGGGTGTGCATTTTTCACTTGCGTAATTGAAAAAAATCACCTCTGAAAGGCATAGCTACGAAGAGGTGATTTTTTCAATTAAGCAAGTGTTACATATTTTGCTGAATAGGTTGGGCTTAAATATATGCTTAATTGCTCTGTTCAGCTGCGGCCTTTCTGTAACAGTTAAACTGAAGCTTCCAAAATATATGTGAGTAGTCCTGTGGCACTTTAGAGACTCACCAAAATATATAGCATCATGAAGCTTTCGTGGGATGATTCCAATTCATTTGATGAAGTGGGTTTTATCTGCGAAAGCTCATGATGCTATATATTTTGGTGAGTCTCTAAGGGTGCATCTACACTGCACCTATAGGTCGAAATAAGAGATGCAATGTGAGCTACGCAAATCGCATATCTTATTTCACTCTAATTTCAAAATAGCTTATTTCAAAATTGACACCGGAATAGCATGCCCATTATTTTGAAACTATTTAAAAATAATGGGTGCGTTTAAAGACGCGGAATAGCTATTTCAGGATACTACCAGTATCCCGAAATAGTGCTACTGTCTACACGTGGCCTAAGGTGTCACAGGACTACTCATTGTTTTTAAAGTTAGACTAATATGGAGACCCCTTTGGAAAAAAAAATAAGTGCACTACCAATTAAGGACCACGAGTTTTTTTGCGGTTTTGATACATCTTTATAACAAGACATCCGTCTTTTAAAAAATTAACATAGAGATGTTGCTTGTTGGTTTGTACGTTAAAAAAGATGCCAATATCCCCAGCAGTTTCCCAGGAAAAAATGTTCCTAGAGACAACAGAAAGATGTAATTTAATTACTAGCAACTGCTGTGCAAAAGTACTGTAATAAAGTTCGGTTTATCTGGCAGTGAGCTTGTCAATTTTAAGCTGGGTATGTTTCTAACAGCAGAGAAACTAAAATATGACTCAAGTGCCAGCATTGAAACCCACTGGAACAAAAACATTCAGTGTTGGAGGGTCCACTGAGTTGTCACCTCAATTTCCTCATGGGACTGATTTTGCTCATTTATGCCAGTGGAGTGTAAATCTATTGATTTTGATACTTGGCACTAGTGTAACTGTGGACATAATGCGAGCCTGAACACAGCTTTAATCTTTCTCCAATTGATCCTTGATGACTAACAGCAAACTGAGGTGGGAGGAGGATAGACTGGAAAGAAACCCTGTTTCCCCTTTTTGCTTAATTGAGGAAATTGCTTTAGGAAATATAAGGAGCACATGCATTGGAAGCATTGCCAATGCTTGTGAAGGGTCCCATAACCTCTGTCTAGAAAGGGTTCCCAGCAGCTTAGGCCTAATTGATCACACCCTGTTGCATCTCTGCTGGCTGCTTAGCTTGACAGGAGCGTTTTAAAGGGGGAAGGCCAGCAGTTCAAGGTGGAAAAAGCAGAGTAAACAGACTGTCTGGAGGAGGACTGGGGACAGAAGGCTGATGAGCTGCAGTCTGCCTGGACCCCTGAGTCAGGGGAGGAGAGTGCCTGAGGGGTTGTTTGAGGCATGGGAGTGGAGGTAAGGTATGGTATGAGGCAGCCTGCTGAATCTGGCTGGATTAAAGGTCGGGTTGTTTCTATATTTCTGTTGGATGTTTTTTTAACCAATCCTATGGCCCTGGAAGCAGTAAAACAGTCTGGCTGGAGGGCCTGGTCACTCCTGCAGTTAAAGTAGGGCCAAATTCTGGGGAAACTGAGGCAAAATTGCTGCAGCTCTACTTCTGGCCTACAAGGCAGTATGCTGAAGCAGCAACTTTGCCACAGTGTTGGTATAGTGCCATTTCCTGAAAACTCTCCCCACAATTATAAGACTTTGACCTCTCCCCTATGAGATGTAAGATATTACCTCACCATTTATAGATGGATAAATTGAGATACTAAAAGAATAAGTGATTTGCCCAAGGTCAGCGTCAGAGGTAAGACTGGAAGTCCTGACCCTCAGTTCCACACACTAACCACTGGGCAGGATGTCTAGAGAAGCGTAGGAACTTGATATTCCCTTAACAGCTTGTAGTCCTTAAAGCCCTGAGGCTTTTCTATCCTCATCTGGATCCCAGGGGTTCGCAGGTACAAACTGGGAGTCTCTGAATATTAATTCCTAGAGAAATTCCTCAAAAAATTGGCCAGAGGATGCTGTTGAGTCAATCTTCAATACTCCTTAATCTGCAGAGGTTTCTGCTGGGTCATGGTGGGGGGGAAGGGAGGACGAGTTCTTTCCTTCTAAAATATTTAAGATCACCTGGGTTTTTCTGCTCATTCCAACCCCTTGGGTGATGGAATTGGCAAGGGTGAGTTGGCCTCAAAATTCTTAGTGATAATTGGGGTGTTTTTGTATGCATTTCCCAAACCCAACGTGTCGCCATCACACTGAATGAAATAATTTAGGAACTCAACAGCTCAGTTGCTATGTTGTTCAGAGCTGTGAAAAATTTCATGTGCTGCGTGACATAATTAGGACAACCAAATCCCTGGTATAGGCACTGATGGGTTGACAGAAGGATTAATTACACAGATCTCTTGGAGAGGTAGATTAATTACACTGATGGAAAAAGCCTTTCTCTCAACATGGGACATGTCTATGTTACACAGCTACAACCTCAACCATGCTGCTGTAGCAGTTGGAGTGTAAACATGGCCCAAGCTCGACCAGTAGTGAAAATCAATTGCTGACAATATAGATCGATGGCGGGAGTGAGGAATGAAGGAACTGTGTCTTTAAACAGCACAATTCTTCCCCTGGTATTCTGTGAGGACTGTGTTCCAATGCACTACCCTTTGCTTGGGCAGATTGTGATTGAATTTAACTCAAAGTCAACAGCAGAATTTCAATGTGGTTGCAAAAGTGGGGCCCTTTCCTCATAAGCTCTTTGGGAGAGGGACTTGTTTTTTGAAATCATCATGCACAATTCTCTTGCCACAGGCGTGAGGCTGCTAACCCTTATGGCTAGCACAAATGGTGAGTAATATCTCACTCGTTGGACAGTTGGAGTGGCCTCCTCTAAATAATCAATAATCAAGTTTTAAATCAATGCAGCATTTTAAAGATAGACCTGCTCAAGCCTGAATTAAGTCTGATTTCTGCTTATTCATTAAAAGAAAATGACATGGTTTGTTCCTCTGCTTTTTGGGAGTTCTGCGAATTTAAAAAAAAGGCTTCATGTTTATGCAGGACAATAGTATTATATATTATTTAATATCATTCATTATTTAGATAAATAGCTAAAGGATCTCACTAGTGCAGAACAAATACAGAGAAACCATCAAATCATTTATTTCTATATAAATTATGTACTGTCAAAGCTATTCTGCAGCATTTGAAGGTTAAAGGCTCCAGCACGGAAATGCAGAATCTGAAAATCATGTAAATTGGTTTGTGATTATTTAAAAAAAAAAAAGAAAGAAAGAAAGAAAATCACAGCATATGGTGGATAGGCATGGATTCCCAGTGTGGTTCAATCTCTCTCTCTGACACAAAGTAATTGAAATAAAATTAAAAACAATAAAAATGTGAACATGTTTTTCATCATTTTGGAGAAAGTAGGTCATATCTCCCAGTGGGTTATGTTTTATTCATGTAAATACATATTTTGAAAAAAAAAAAAGCCCACCACACATTTGTCTCAACTCAGTTTCTTGCACTTCATGTCTATCTCAGGTAATTCTGGGGATCTCTCAAGGATCAGGTGGACCTGTTGAATAAGCCGCTTCCTATTGTCCTCTGATCAACCCTGGAAGATGGTCCATTTTTAAGGAATTATTCCTGTCTCTCCCCTATTGTGAGTTGGTAACTAACTCTAAGCCATTTCTTTTCTCTCATTAACAACTCTGCTTTCTTCTCCAGAGCCTTTGCCACCTCCAGCGAAAAGCATTGTCCCATCCACTAGCAAGTCTCTCCAAGATTCCTATGTACCCTGCTCCGAGGGCCAGATTTTTAAGCTCAGCATATACGCAAGGCCAGGTTTTCAGAAGCAATCAGTATCTAGCAGTTCCCATTGTGACCCCTTTGGCTGGTGCTAAGCACTTCAGACAATTCCAGTAGAGAGATCAGGAATCTCTTCTCCTCGGACCACTGAGGTTCTCAATTGAAAACCTTGGAAAATTGCTAGTCTCCAAGGCGTCATGCCACATACCTGGGCTTTATCCAGTAGCTGAATTATCAAGGGGAAAAAATGCATCTGAAACACTTTCAGCTCTTTCTAGCAAGAGACATTAATTAGAGCTCAGTCTGCTGCTGGTGGGAGCTAGGAAGCAGCAATGCAGACAGCCCTACATTTGCAGAGGAGGGGAAAAAATGAAGACACTTAAAGCTTTTCAGTTTGAGCTGCAGTATGAGAATAATTATGCTGCTATTTTAAGAAGTGGTTTGATAACGTTAAACTGACAACAGCCCGAGATTATAACATTGCAACCTACGCGCCAGTTGGGTTTCTCCCCGCCCTCCCCCCCCAAAATCCTCTGTGGCATATTTGCATTATCCCAGGCATGTATTTAAAATTCTCTTCTGAAATGGCTCTTCAGCAAGCCAGGCATTTGAGTGTAAAGAATGGTGAGCACTTTTGCTTCATCCTAGAAAGAAAATGCCAAGGCCAAATATATGCCATAATGGCTTTTGAGATCTTCCTATAGTTGCATCTAGGTTGTGTGGGGGCAGATAAATGTGCACCCATATAGAGGGGTGTGTGTGTACACACACACACACGACCCTGAATTCAGATTTTAATTGTATAGCAGGAGTTCCCAAACTTTTTGACACGGGGACCAGTAAATCCATTCACGAGCTTTTGGAGGACCTGTAACATTCATTTGCATATTCATTAAGCAAATGATGAATATTCAAATAAGTTGTTTCTGGTCCTCCCAAAGCCCCCAGTGCCAGCTTTAGCAAAGCTTTTGATACAGTCACCCACAATATTCTTGCCAGCAAATTAAGGGAGATTGGATATAGACTACAGGGTTTTGTTGACAAAACTATACCTGCATC
This sequence comes from Pelodiscus sinensis, assembly GCF_049634645.1. Taxonomy (NCBI): domain Eukaryota; kingdom Metazoa; phylum Chordata; order Testudines; family Trionychidae; genus Pelodiscus; species Pelodiscus sinensis. The sequence continues at coordinate 21,853,566 of NC_134730.1, read as the reverse complement.
CACCCTGCCACTGAATTCTTTCGACATAACGTCGACAGAACTCAGCAGTTTTGTCAACGGCTGTAAACTCATCCTCCGAGGAATAACGCCTTTTGTCGACAGAGTTCTGTTGATAGAAGGCGTTATTGCATATACACTGTCCTTTGCGTCTACACTGTCATGTCAACAAAGTGGCTTCCTTTGTCAACAGAAGTGGATGTAGTCTAGATGCTCTTTGTTGACAGTATCTGTCAACAAAACTTCTGTCGACAAAAGCCTGTAGTCTAGACGTACCATAGATGGATAGAAAGCTGGCTAGAGAAGGGTTTCCCAAACTTTTTACTTTAGTTGGAACCTGTTTTTTTTTTTTTTTTTGCAGCCCAAACATATAAATGCATATAAAAAAAAGAATTAAAAATGAATAAATTTTCATTGTTTCACCTGGCTGTATCCTCTACCCAGCCTGGGGAACTCCAGGAGGCGGGAGCAGGAGCAGGTTGGGGGTAGGTTATCTGGCTAGGAGTGAAGGTTCAAGGAGGGGTAGGGTTGCCAGGTGTCCAGTTTTGTACCGGACAGTCCGGTATTTGAGGGTTCTGTCGGGAAACAAATTGAGAAAATACCTGACACATAAAATGTCCGGTATTTTCTAATTAGGTAAGTTTTATTATTATTATTAGGTGTATCAGTCCGCAGCTGCAAACTGCCTGGCTGGTAGATGTGCTTATGCTGCATGAGTGTGTCTACCAGATCAGGCAGTTCGCAAATACTCAATGGAAGGTATGGGGAGGAGGCAAAATGGAATCCCCGGGGCCAGACTCACTGCATGTGCTCGGGTCAGTCCCACTTCCCGCCGGCCGATTTGCTCCCACCCTTCCCCCCGCTTCTCCTCCTGATCTCCCCCATCCAACCCCACTGCCCCCGTCCAGCCCTGCTTCCGGCGGCTGGTTCTCCCGTTCTCCTCCTCACGATCTCCCCCATCCATCCACCCCCACACTGTCCCCTGGCCAGCCCGCTGCCCCCATCCAGCCCTGCTTCCACTGCCCGCTTGCCTTGATCTCCGCTGAACAGCCCCGCTGCCCCCAACCCTGCTTCCCCCACCCGCCTGCCCCCATCTCCGCCGGACAGCCCTGCTGCCCCCAACCCTGCTTCCACTGGCCACCCGCCCGCCCACCCTGATCTCCGCTGGACAGCCCCACTGCCCCCAATCCTGCTTCCCAGTGGCCGGTTCCCCTCCGCCACACACACCTCCTCCCAGCCTGCCCCGCCCCACTCCCCTCCCGGCAGCCACACTGAGGTCCAGTATTTTTTTCCCCCTTGGCCCAGTACTGGGCCATGGCCCATAGTTTGGGAAATGCTGGTATATAGTGTTATAGCTTGGGCAGGCTACTTTACCCTTCTGTGCTTCAGTTTCCCCATATGTTAAATATGGATAACGATACCTCCTTTTTAAAGCTCTTTCATAGCCACAGATGATAAGCTCTATAGAACAGTAGGTAATTGTGATGGGGTGTTTAGTCTGCACTGGCATGAAAAGGGTTGAAACAGCCCTGGCATAGGGCTGAGGCTGAGCACCAATTGGGAGAGGGTTTGTGACAGCCAATCAGAGCCCAGCAGGGCTGTCCAAAAAGATGGCTGGCCAGAAGGCGTTCACTCTTGCTCCACCTCTGGAAGGAAAGGGACCTAGCTGCCTACTAGATGGGGTACCTTGGACAAAATAGTGCTGAGGAAGGCAGGGGAGCTCAGGCCTGAATAAACCTCAGGCTGAGGCCCAGCAAATTACTCGGGTTGCAGAGGAGCAGCCAGGGCAGGAACAGGAAGCAGGTCCAACCCTCCCTTGCTAATGATGAGAGGCTAGTTCAGATGGTATTTTGCCCCTGAGCTAAGGGGCTAGATGACAACTGGCAGAGGTCACGGAGGCAAGGTGGTTATACGGGGGTGGGGTTCCTTGAGAAAGGAGGACCCCAGAGTGTGGGGGTGCTGATGTGGGCCAGTACCCAGAGGGAAGGGTGCCACAGTCTGGGATGAACAAGGACCCGGATGAGTGGTGGAGAATGAACCAAAAGGTAACAGTGGGGAAGACACCATCATGAAAGGGCTCTCATAGGCTGGACTGAGGGAATTCCTGGAGTGATCAGCTGGAGGCACCATGGCGGTGAGTCAGACTGTTACCGTAATATAGTGCTATTAAATTCCTCGTATTTCATCTGTCCTGCATGGCGATTTGCAGTGAGTTCCTCTTACACAGACTCTCTCTGGCTATATCTACACTGTGTGACTTTTTTTGGCAGAAGATATGCAAATGGAGTGCTCATTTGCATATATCATGCTCTCATTTGCATATCATCTTCTGATCCTTTTTGCGGAAGAGGTTTTTGCGATTAAAAAGCCCCTGAGTTGACAGGGCCATTCGTCAGAAAAAAAACCCTTTTGGGCAAGAAACCTTATTCCTCAAAAAATGAGATTTACAGGCTCTTGCTACACAGGGCTTTTTATCGCAAAAAAACCTCTTCCGCAAAAAAGATCGGAAGAGGATATGCAAATGAGCATGAGATATGCAAATGAGCATTGCATTTCCCTATCTTCTGCTGAAAAAAAACCACACAGGCTATGTCTACACTCGCGGCTTCTTGCACAAGTAATATGCAAATGAGGCTAAACATGGAATATCGCCAAGCCTCATTTGCATACTTAATGAGCCACCATTTTTTTTCAGAAGAGGCTCTTGCGCAAGAAGGAGCGTCTACACTGCCCCTTCTTGCGCAAGAAAAACCCTCTTGCGCAATGCTGTTACTCTTATTACTTGCCAGCAAGAACGGCATTGCGCAAGAGGGTTTTTCTTGCGCAGGAAGGGGCAGTGTAGACACTCCTTGTGCACGAGCCTCTTCTGAAAAAAATGGTGGCTCATTAGGTATGCAAATGAGGCTCGGCGATATTCCACGCTTAGCCTCATTTGCATATTACTCGTGCAAGAAGCTGCAAGTGTAGACATAGCCCTAGTGTAGAAGTAGCTTCTCTCTTTGCAGGTGGAATTTCAAGGGTCCAAGTCTGCATGTTATTAATGAGAGCAATAATTGGCACAGCTGTAAGAGGCCATAATGAGCTGCCTTAGGGCAGGTCTATATTATGGGGCAATGTCGACCAAAGGTACACAATTCCAGGAACGTGAACACTGTAGCTGGAGTCAACGTACCTTAGGTCGAGTTGCCTCTGAGTGTTGAGGGGACTCTCCCATAGACTTCCTTGCACTTCTCATTCCAGTGGAGTACCAGAGTCGACGAGAGTGATCGGCAGTTGATTTAGTGGGGCTTTATTAAACCCCCTACGTTGACCCCCGAGGGATCGATAGCCACAGCATCGATCTCTGGGTAAGTGTAGGCCTGCCTTCAGATTCCTCAGGCTGCCATGGCTTGGATATGAAAGCAAGAAGAAGAAAAAAAGCCTGGCATAAAGAGCAGAGTGGTGACACCCTGAATGAATGTGGAGTTTCACATTCTCCCGTAACTTCCAACACACAGATACAGAAAGTGGATGAAGCAGGTTGCTTCCCCGATTCAAGAAAGAACTCAAACGTGTTGACATGTCTTGACTTACAAGCAGCCATAGATGGGGATCCTTTCCTGCATTGGAGCCTGCGCAGTGGACAATGGTAGGTATGGTCCAAAATGTAGGCAGATTCTCATATAAAGAGAAGTGCCTTGGTGCTTATGTGGCCCAGCTCTCCATAATATCTGATCCCGAGTCAGAGATGCATGTGAGACAGGTCCTTAATATCCTTCCTTCTCTCTCTGCAATTTTATCTCCTTTAAATGTATCAGGCACCATTGGAATGGCTATTAACCAGGATGGGTAGGAATGATACCCCTAGCCTCTGTTTCTCTGGAGGTGGGTGACAGGGGAGGGATCATATGAGGATTACCTCTGGGGCATCTGGTATTAGCCACTGTCGGCAGACAGGATATTGGGCTAGATGGACTGTTGGTCTGACCCAGCATGGCCGTTTTTAATGAATGATTAACTGAAAGTAAATGTCTTCTTTTGACCAAGTCTTTGACCTCATCTCTCTCTCTCCTTGTTTTTTCAGATGATAACTGTCATCTAATGACACTTCACTATGAAGGTTTTTTTTGACAGTCAGCAATGTTCTTTTTTTGGTCAACAGCCTCTTTTTGTGTGGGTCCAATTAAATATACAGACAGTCACTTTTCTCTGCCAGCGCATTCAGAAAACAAGATGTTATGAAGTTTAAAAGATTATTATAAATGGACCTCTAGGACCGTCTCATTTACTTTAAGTTCTTGGGTTTTGTAAGAAGACATCAGGAAAGAGATCTGAACATGAATTAGGTTTAATCCAGCTCAGAATAATAATTAAAGCTTGGAATGGTCAAGGCCCCTTTAAACAGATCAATTAAAAGATAAGAGTGTAAACAGCCTGTGCATTTTCTTTCCCTGTTTAAAATTGAAGAGCAGCAGCCTAACATGCTTGTGAGACATTCAAATGGGTTTTTTCAGAAGTGCCTAGGAAAGTTGGGCATCCAACTTGAAATTCACTGGGATTCAGGTGCCTCACTCCCTTAGTCTATTGGAGGCCTTGTTCACGCTAGGAATTTTGCCACTAAAAAGTGCCAAAGAAGCCCTAGCGTGAAGACAGTTTTACCAGGTTCTCTTTGAGGTACTTCTATGGCCCCCATTATCATTAGGATTTAGGCACTTTGAATAGCCACCAGAGCAGTGCTCTGCTACTCCACATAGCTCTGCCATGGTCGGGGGGCACACTGAAGACTGGTTGCCCCTGGCCCTGCCCTGGAGCTAGCCCCCCATCACACACACACTCCTTGCCCTGGGCCCTATGGTGGCTGTCGGCCTTGATGTGGATGAGCCTCCCTATAGGAAAGGGGCTCAGTTTCCTTTCAGCCACAGGCAGGGGAAAGCGACTGGAGCAAGCAGAGGCTGACCGAGTGAGAGGAGACGTTTCCTTTGCTGAGAAAAGGGGAGAGAGAAAACTAAACAGAGGCGAGGCCGAGGCTGTTGTGTGGCAGGTGAACGGGTAGCAGGGAGCGAGTGTGAGACTTGCGGAAAGGCAATGAAAAGCAAGGGAAGGTGTGTACATCTTCAAGGTTAACAAATTTTCTCCCTCCTCCTTGTAACACTCTTTTAGGTACTTGCAAGTTTCTATCAAGTCCCCTCTCAATCTTCTCTTTTCCAAACTAAACAAGCCCAGTTCTTTCAGTCTTCCCTCATAGGTCATATTTTCTAGACCTTTAATCATTTTTGTTGCTCCAGATTCAGGATTAGAGCACAGGGACCTAGTTCTAAGAGGTGATGGAGCAAACTTTGACATACGTTACCAAGAGAGGGTGCACATGTAGCAGTATTCAACTGCGGTGGTCCATGGATTCAGAGGCCTGCCAGAGACCAAGCTGATCCTAGGATAAACTAAAGCAGCTAGAAGAGGGCTCTACTATACACTCAACTGCTATGGTACCCCAAAGGGGTCACTTGTGCAGCATGGTCTGCAAAAGGGGTGGCTGAGAGGTATGTTGGCAGCTTTGTGCCATCTGGGCAACTCTATTTGGCGGGGGGGGGGGGGAGAGTGCCTTGGGGGATCATTTGTCAGCATTAGCCTGGCTTTGCTGACAAAATGGGGCTTCCACAGAGGGTAGAATTAAAGCCCCGTACATCCTAGCCCTATGCTCTGTCCACTCTGTCACCTCTTTGGTGAATCAAAGACTTGTGAGTGCCACCTTGCAAAGTACATATTGAGGCATTGCATTTATCCTGCAGGATACAGAATCTCAGGCATGACAGTCCTGGTGGTTGAATGACTCAGAAAGATTTGTTCAAACCATGAGCCCCTCAGTTTGCCAGCTTCTAGATTTTTCTTTTGGGCCATACTGCGTAGTGCTAATTAGCCAATAAATTACCTGACAATGCCTGTCCTCCTCTTCCCTCTTCCCATGAGCAACGCTCATAAAATGAATTCCTCACAGAAGCTCTAAGCCCTAAATTGTGGTGACTTTCACTAGTGCGTTTATCTTTCTCTTTGATTAGTACAGCTGGCGCCATGCAGGATACTCACCGTACGGATGGTGATAGAGGAGGTAGAGCAGAGGCGAGGTTCACCTTTAAAAGAAAGTGATTCAGGCAAGAAGAGTTAGAAAGCTTTTTGGTTTTTCTAAATAGCAGTCAAGAAATTGCTTTTCTGCTGCTTGTTTCATAGCGCCCCCTTCTGTACCTCAGGAGAAATACTATGTGCAAAGTTTAGAATTTCTGGTGGAAACTTTCCCAAATAAGTTTTATATCCACAGTCCTCTGGTAGCAGAGAGTTTCTGACTGTATTATTAATGACACTCCCATGACTGATCATTAGGCAGAATGGCACTGGATGTCTGGGAGTTTTTGATACATGTTTTTTGTGGTTGATACATTATTTTCATTCATGTCAAGCTATAACAGCTGGTAGGAACATCCAGATATGTAGAATCTCAGCCACTATCTTTTCCCCACAGAAGCTGGACTTCAAATCATCTGTAATCCAAACATGTTTTAGGAACACCCAAGTGCATGTATTATTTAAAAGCAATATTGACCCCCGTGGAGAACAAATTTTAGGTGAGAGGATTTTGCACATCCTAGCATTCATTGAATTGGTTTTGTTACTTTTAACATTCTAAGGCTATATCTAGACTGCAGGCTTCTTTCGAAAGAGGCTCTTTCGAAAGCATCTTTTGAAAGAGCCTCTTTCGAAAGATCGCGTCTAGACTGCAGGCGGATCTTTCGATAGAGGAAATCCACTTTTTCGAAAGAGAGCACCCAGCGAGTCTGGATGCTCTCTTTCGAAGACGGCCTCTTTACATTGTAGAACGCCTTCTTTCGAAAGAGGAACTTTCAAAAGAAGGCGTTCTTCCTCGTGAAACGAGGTTTACCGCCATCGAAAGAAAAGCCGTGTTCTTTCGAAATAATTTTGAAAGAACGCGGCTTGAGTCTGGACGCAGGGGAAGTTTTTTCGGGAAAAGGCTACTTTTCCCGAAAAAACCCCTGAGTCTGGACATGGCCTAAGTGTATATTTTTGAATGTCAACATTGCCTTAGATGGACTGCAGCTATGCGGATGCATGAAAAACCAGAAAGGAAAACAATACAAGACCCGATCTTGCAGTCGTGCGAGCTGAGTTCCATTAAGGCAGCTGAATAAGAATTTGCACGAAGAGGTCCACTAAGTAGAAGTGAGTCTAAGATGAAAAATTCACAGCACTTCAAAACCCAGACAAACGTCAGGAGTGCACTGAATCTAAGGAGTGGAGCCAAACCTGTGTCTGTTAGATCCTGTATCTTGGTCTTGGGAAGCATCAGGGTTCAGTGAAATGTTTTTATTTAACAATTGCATAAAACAACAAGATAGCTGGAACATGATTCAGTATCTTAAAGGCAACCCTCTCCCCAAACACTATGGCTGAGAGTTTGTAGACACTTCATGTGATTGGCTGTGTGACCCGAGGCTGATAGACCATTGGTGCAAATTAGAGATACCAGAGACTCTTCTCCTTGCTATGGCTTGCCGAGGGCTGCTATGGACTTCTCCGTATTCAGCCTCCCTTGAGTGCTCCGAAGTGCCCCTCCTCCCTGAATGGATACACTACAGCATCAGTGCTTAATTTGTGCTAGGGCTTGTCAGGGCTGAGCCTGGCACTTCTAGTCTTGCTGCATCAGTTCTGAATGTAAAACAATGACTTGAATCCCAGCATCTCTTTCATTACAAATTAAACTCTGTGGGAGCTTCCAGGACGACACAGTCTCTGCCCCAGAGTAATTATTCCCTATCTGCATGAAGGCTATTTACAGCCCCTATATATTGCCTCCGTGGCATGTAGGAACGCTAGACCCTAGAGACAGGACCTCCTCCAGTCTGAGTTCCTGTCTCCTTCCTATTACATATTTCCAGGGTCCACAAGAGGGCACTATGTGAAAGGCTCAGACCTAAACCTCCATTCTGAACATCCCTGATAGAGGAGACGTTTGGACCAGCTCTCACAGAAACAACCCACGTCTCATCTCCAATCTACAGAGGATGCAAATTGTTCCAGACCCTGCTTTTAGGCATGGAGGTCCCTTGTTCAGTCCCCCTATGTTAGCAAAGAGGGTGGGCATCACACTAGCACAGGGAGGGGCAATAAACAGTTTGCAGGCTGACGTGGTTCACCAAGGTGAGGCCCTAGTGGGCTTCCAGATGCTTTATATGCAGCATCCACAGGTACAGCCGCTCACAGCTCCCATTGGCCATGGATCACCTTTCCTGGCCAATGGGAGCTGCAGGAAGTGGTATCCCGGTCCATGGTGCTTTCCACAGTTCCCACTGGCCAGGAACAGCAGTCCATGGTCGGCGGGAGCTGCAAGCAGCCATACCTGCAGATGCACTGGTAAATAAAGTGCTAGCAGCTAGGGATGTGAACGGTTAAGTGGTTGAATGGTAAGCATCACCCTGAACGGATATTGCTAACCTGTTCTGGTTAACTGTTTAGGGCTGGAGCAACTCCCCACCTGCCGTGGGCAGGGGGCTGCTCCAGCCCCACAGAGGGCCCATGGCACCTGCCTGTCTGGAGTCCAGGCACCCCGCAGGCTGGGACTGTTTTGCCTTTAATCAATTAACTGCATCCCTTCCCCTAATTGGTTAACTGGCTAAATGGAATGTTTAAATGGTTAAGCAATTAAATGGGATTTTATGTCCCTACCAGCAGCCTTCCAGGGTCTAACCCCGGCGAACCACCTCTGGCAAATTGCTCACCCCTGCAGTAGCAGGTACCTGTCATATGGTGGCACTGGCCCTTTAAAAAGAAAGAGGCCAGTGCATCCTTGATCCCTCAGTTGACTCCCATTTGGACTTGAAAGAGGACACTTGGCCGCTCAAGAAGAGTAGGGTTACCGGATGGTTTAAAAAAAAATACCGGACACACTTGATCTCAGATCGGTGGGGAAGGGAACTGGCCGGGAGGGGGCAGGACTAGCCAGGAGAGTGTCAGGGGGAGTGGGGCTGGCTGGTGTGTGTGGGGGGGGGAACTGGCCAGCAGGAAGCGAGGCTGGCTGGGAGGCGGTTGTGGGGAGCGGTGCTGGCCCGGAGGGGTGAGGAGAATGGGGGGGAACCAGCCGGCTAGGAGTGGGGCTGGCCTGGGCACACGCAGATCCCGGGATGCTGCCCACCCTGCGCATGGTCGAGTCCGGCCTCAGGGATTCCATTCTGCCACGGCCCAGCCCACGCCTCCCTCCTCTCCTCTCTACTGCGTAGTTGCGTACTGCCTGGCTCACGCAGTGTGAGCACGTCTATCAGCCAGGCAGCACGCAACTACGTACTGGTACTCGTGATGATAATAAAAACTTAATTAGAAAATACCAGACATGTCTCTGTCCGGTATTTTCTCAATTTGTTTCCCAGACAGAAGCTCAAATACCGGACTGTCCGGTTCAAAACCGGACACCTGGCAACCCTAAAGAGACTGGGTGAGTCTGAGACCTGGTGGACCAAGGCGCGAGAGAGGCAGGGGCAAGTTGCCTGAAACTTGCAGCTGAGCGAGAAGCAGCACGGAAAAGCTTGCAAAAGTTGCTTGCCAGGGGAGCTCTTGGTGTGAGACCTGACCAAATCTGGGGACCCATGATGAGTGGAAGCAGTGTTGTTGCAGCAGGACGGGTCCCCTGAGCAGGGTAGGAAACCCAGGCAGGGAGGTCTATAGATTGGGGCCCTAGATCAAGGACCAAATGAACTGAGACCAAAGTGCTGCTTTTGATTCTTGCTCTCCGGGAGCAGGGAGCAGGCCCCTGTGCAAGGTGGGAGGGGGCAGCTCCCAGAAGGGGTGGAGCCTGAGGCAGAAAGAGCAGGCCTTCAGAGCCGTACGGAACACATAGTGCTCCAGTGGCGATTTAAAGGGCTCAGGGCTTGCAGGACCCCTTTGAATCACTGGGCCTCAAGGCAGCTTCCCCTTTTGCCCCCCCCCCACCTGTCAGCAGGCCTGCTTGCTATTGTTCCTGGATAGAGGAGTGGGGGGAAAAAAATCTTGCGGTAGGTTTAAATTAATTGTGGGAAATAGTTTTATTGAGACCCACCAATAGTTCCTAAATGGCTAGCAGTAAGTTATGCTCAGAGGCAAGCTTGATATAAAAAAGTTCTGGAAAATACTGAGTCAAAGCCAAAGAGGAGGTAAAAAATTAGCAGCAAGCACTCAGATAAACATGTCCCTGCAGGCTGAAGAATGATCTCCATAGCCTATCTCCAGAAAGTTCCCTGTCCTTCCTTTCCTCCTCATCCATGATTTGTGGAGGGCATTCTAGGGAGCAGTGATTTAGTACTTTCTATATTTTTACTCATCAGTAGGCATGAATACACAGCGCAGTCGGAAATTCTTGATGGAATTCTGATTGCAGGTGTCAGCCGCTAGCTGCCAGCTGCTGTCAAATTGTATTATGTAGGGCTCTACTGGACCCTGACTCCTACTCCACGGAAATCCTGTTTTTATGGCATTAAAATGAAAAAAAAAAACCGGCTGAATTCCTGGTTCTTTGATCATCCAGGCCCTTGGGAGATGCAGCACCTCCATGGTTGGATGTGGTGGAATAGAATGGGGAGGGTCCACAAAAGGGAAGGAACCAGTCACAGGAAATGTCTTATTGTCCTCTTGCTATGTGTGCCTAAATCCCATGGGTAAGAATGGGGGCTTTGTGCATGTGACTGGAGAGATTTTTGAGCCTGGAAAATGAGACATTTCAATAAGAACTTGTTTCTAAAACCAATTCTCCACACCTGTTTCATATAGTAGCTGAATTTGTTTTCGGATAGTAGCTGAATTTGTTTCTGATACTCCTCATAAAGGCTGTATTATCTAGTGGGTGGAACTAGGGATTAAGAGTCAGGATTTCTGGGGTCATTTCCTGGCTGTGGCACTGACTCGCTGTGTGACTGAGCAAGTTTTTTAAAAACCTCCAACATCGCTCCCCTCCCCCTACCCCCCCGACCATGGCCGATTGTCAGCGTTGTTCAAATCCTGAATACACAGGGCCTGGCCACTAAACTAGATATCTGACTGTTGTATCATGCAAGCAAGGTACTAACAAACTTCAACAGGCCTTTATTTAACAAAGGTGAAACCTCTTTAGAAAGCTGCTGCTGCTGCTCCCCTCTATAGCTCTCACTCAGCCCTGGCTCATCTCCTCCCCCCTCCTTCCTGTTTCCTGTGCTTCCAGACTCCCAACGGCCAGTGCTCCCAATTCTAATCATTACAAGCAGCATCTAAAACACCACACACATATTCCATAAAGCTATTTTCCATATGGAGATGCTCACAGATGTGCCCTAGGAAACTAGTGAAGGAAGGTCCCAATCCTGCAAATGATCCATATTTGGGAACACGTTCCAGGGCTTTCCTTACAGTATGGAAGTTTTCCCTAATGTCTAATACCAATCAGCCTTGCTGCAGAGTACGCTCATTACTTCTCAGACTGTCCCTAGTGGAAAAGGGATAGTTTGCCACCCTTCCTCTTTATACTAGCTTTTTACATACTTAAAGACTATGATCATGTCCCCCCCCCCCCCCCCCAAGCTTTTCTTCTCCAAACTACAAAAAACATTTTTTTCAGTCTTTCCTCATTTGTCATGTTTTAGACCCCTTTGTTGCTCCTCTCCTCTGGACTTTCTCCAATTTGTCCACATCTTTTCCAGAACTCCAGTTGAGGCCATCATCAGTGCAGAGCAGAAGGATTGATTACTACTTGGCTACGTCTACACTGGCATGATTTTCCGGAAATGCTTTTAACGGAAAAGTTTTCCGTTAAAATCATTTTCGGAAAAATCACGTCTAGATTGGCAGGATGCTTTTCCGCAAAAGTAGTTTTTGCGGAAAAGTGTCCGTGGCCAATCTAGACGCGTTTTTCCGCAAAAAAGCCCTGATCACCATTTTTGCGATCGGGGATTTTTTGCAGAAAACAGTACTATGCTGTCTATACTGGCCCTTTTGCCCGAACGAGAGCAGCATAGTATTTCCGAAAAAGCACTGATGATTTTACAGGAGATCGTCAGTGCTTTTCCGGAAATTCAAGCGGCCAGTGTAGACAGCTGGCAAGTTTTTCCACAAAATCACATGATTTTGCGGAAAAACTTGCCAATCTAGACACAGCCCTTGTATCTTGTTTCCACCACTCTTGTGAATACACCCAAAATGTTTTTTGCAACAGCGTTACATTATTGGCTCATCTTGAATGCGTGATCGACTATAATACCCAGATCCTTGATTGCAGGGCTCCTTCCTAGGCAATCATGTTCCATTTGTATTTGTGCAACTGACTGTTCCTTCCAAAGTGTAGTACTTTGCTTTTGTCCTTATTGAACCTCAGCCTTTTTATCTTAGACCATTTTTCCAGTTTGTCCAGGTCATTTTGAATTCTTATCCTGTCCCCTGAAGTCTTTGCAACACCTTCTCCTCAGCATATCTAGTCTGCATACTTTATAAGCATACTCTCTACACCATTAAGCTGATCACTTCTGAAGAATTTGAATAGGTTTTTTGCTCACAGCTGTTCTTTGAAAGTCTCTGTCCTAGATTCCTTTAGTTGTCTCTTTTGCAGCATCCTGTTGTTTTAATAGGGGAATCATCTGATGCCTACTCATGTATGCTTATCTAGTAATTAGGTTTGACTGCTTCTAGGTCTCTAGTCCTAAAAGGGACAAACCACCCTAATAAAATGTTGCAAAGAGTAATGGAAGTGACATTTACAGTATCAAGCACACTTACTGCTGCTCTACATCCATGTGGCATTCTCTCCTTTGTTTCTGTAAATTCTTTACTCACTCACCAAGCTGAAAACATAAAAAATTTTGTCTGTGTTTAATAAATAAATGTCACATTATTTTATGTTTCCTGCACTTGTATTTTTGATTTAGATTCTTTGTCCCACATTTGAGTTCCAGCCAGTTGAGAAGTCCTGAAAAAGCTCACAGGTACTACTTGCATATGCAATCGATCTGTCGTCAGAAGGCTTATTATTGTCCCTGTTGAATTTAAAAATGAGGTTGACAAAGGTTAGCATAACATTCCTTCATGTCCCATTTTTTAAATCATCTGACGCTATGTCTGTGTATGGGTGAACAACTCCATCGTGAAACAAACGCTGTGATTCATCTATATGACTAAGAGCAATTGAGTTCCCTAACCATATAGCCATGTGTTGCTGTCATTTTCTATTGCTATAATAGGGGTAATGCATGTCCCTGTCTCGGCTTTCCCTAGAAGGAAATTCCTTTCATGATCAAACATACCCAGAATATAATATGTTTTAGCACATGCACTGCCTGTCTATATGATTGAAACCACATGCTGGGATGTGGATGGTATATCTGTCCAGCTAATTTGTAAATTATAAGTGAAATGTGGTGGTTTGGGCTTCTCAGTGAATAGATCTTTATTTTGCTGTAGATATGTCTCCTAGGGTATGTCTATACTGCATCCCTCTGTCGGCAGAAGGATGCAGATTAGGCAGGTCGACATGGCAAATGAGGCAGGGATTTAAGTATCCCGTTTACACTAAACAGAAGATTGCCGCTGCCGTGATCAATCTTCCGGAGTTCGATTTAGCGAGTCTAGTTAAGACTCGCTAAATGGAACTCAGAGGGCACCTCTGCTACTGCCTGGTACTCTTGCTTTTGCGAGGAATAAGGGAGGCCGATGGAAGCATTTGCTCCCATTGGTCTCCTGCTGCAGGGGATGCTGCCAAGCTTAGCTGAAGGTTAGCCAACTCCAGCTGCATATTCTATGTAGCTGGAATTGTGTACCTTTAGCTGAGCTGCTGGGTTTAGTGTAGACCTGGCATCAGGGAACAGAAATGAGTCTCGAAGTGAAAAGACCTCTCTTGTAGTTACACAGCTAATTAACCTTTTCTCTCTCTCTCTCTCAGTCTCTCTCTCTCTCACACACACACAAGCACAAATGAAGAGTATTCTTTTATACAAGTTATAGCTCTTCAGAAACAGGAGATGGCAGAAGAGTTTGCTTGGAGGTTCCATACACAGCTGGTAATATTGTGTCTGAATTCTTTTCCCAACACTGTGTCCTGACAGTTCAGTGATTTCTTCCTCTAGCATTAATTTCTGCCGTTTACTGAGGTATGGGATAATGTCTTTCATGATAACTCTGAAGTGACTGCATATGTATTCTATATGTGCTATCCTTCCTAGGAACAAACTTTGATGTTTTCTCATAGCTGCCTGGGCATTTTGCTTATGCAGAAGCGGATCATCTTGTGTTACATTTGTATTTTAGCATCCAAACCACACACAGTATTTTGGGGCTGGAACTGGGCTAAACAGGAGACCATAAAGCCCTTTATTTCTACCAATCCTTTTATTTTGTTGGTGATTTTTTTTTTTTGGTGCTCTGAAGGTGGGTAGTTGGCACGCATGCCTTCATCAATTAAATATCCAAAGTGAGACCGTGATCTAGCTGATCCTGAGATATGTTTATCTGATCACATGCAAGAGTCAGGTTTGATCGTTTTTTGTCTCATTGTACCTTGGACAGCATGGCTTCCTAGAATAGGCAAGAAAGAGACCCGTGCTTCCCCTCAGTCTGCAAAGTTGAGGAGCCTAACCCTGCTTTTTCAGATGTTTAAGAATCCATTGCTTTGATAGGCCACATGCGGGGTGTTCAGGCTGTTCAGCAGCACTCGACTTAGGAAACAATGCAACTGCTACCAAAAGACAGAAACTAAGACGCGGCACACAGCAGCGTACCTCAGCAGCCAAAAAAGCTTTGATTTGCTCACTTTGCTGCCTCTCCATTCACTTCAGAGCAGAATTCAAAGTCCTGGTCCTAATTCAAAGGGCACTTAATGAGTTGGGGATTAGCGACTTGGGCCAGATGTTGCACAATCCCTCAGAACAATTACCCAAGAACAGGGCAGCTGGATGTGACTATCAGACTGCTGGGGATTTCGTATTTTTTAATTTTGTGCAATGCTTAGCTAGGCAAGCTGTAAAAACCATAAAATGGGGCCAGATAACAGAACCTGTGACAACCTTCCATTCTAATCCAAATATAGTCTCAGTTGTTTTCTGCCCTCCACATGCTGTGGGGAGATATCTGGACAAATAAAATGCCATGATTCCTATTCCTTTGAGAATAATTTACTTAACATGTGTTTCCATGACTTGTTTTGGCACCTGTTTTAAGTGGCCTCTCGGTACGAGCTGCAGAGGGCTCTGCTGTTTTGTTCAGTTTCTATAGCAGTGTTGCTTATGTAACCCACATGCCTACTGGAACTTAGTGGCACTTAGACCACTTACAGGGAGAAAGAATGAGTGTACTCTCCAGCCTTAGCAGCAGGGGAGGCCGATATCATAGGCGGCGGAAGGCATTGCTTTCCCAAACAGCCAGGCATGGCCCCGTCCACACTCTGCCCCCAGAGCACCTACTGTAGGCATACTGAGGGCAGAGTGTTGCTGCCCCCAGCACCTGCCCTCCCTATGCTCCAGGACCAGGGAAGATGGGCCGTGCACTGCCCGCCCTTCCCAGTGCTCTGGGGCTGGGGAGGCTGGGGCTGCGTGCCAGGGGTATGGGACGGAAGGTTTGGAGTTGGGGGTGGTGCTGAGGGAGCTGGGACCAAGCGCTGCCCTCCCATCTCTGTTCTCCAGGGCCGGAGAGTCTGGGGCTGCCTGCCGCCCACCCTCCCTATGGTGCTGTGGGGAGGGGAGGCTGGGGCCACATGCTGCCCTCCCTCCCTGGTGCTCCATGGCCTGAGAGACTGGGGCTGCATGCCCGGTGCTCTGGGGCTGGGGAGATTGGGGCTGCCCACTCCCTCTGTGGTGCAGGGGAGCAGGACCCGGGCAGATGGGGGGGGAGGGAGGCTGGAGAGCTTGCTTCCCCCAGCCCTAACTTCACCCACCTAGCTGCGAGCCAGCTGGCTTTTAGCTCATGCGTTAAGCTCCCAAGGTCCTTGGTTCAATTCCACCTGCCAGCATTGTATGATCACGTCAACCAAGAAAAATATCAGTTACAAATAAAAGACTGGGCACACTTGTGCCGCATTCTCTGTGGTGATGAGGAACTTAGACCGGCTCTCCAGTCTGAGACTCTCTTTGTCTTGAAGTGTGATGATGGAGGTGAAAGGGGGGAGGGTGAAGTACTGTAGGATCTGACCATGTAAAGAGTTTTAGCTCCCTTATGAAGTAGAAGTTGGCCCCTGTGTGATCTTGAAGGCCAAACCTTCATAGCATTGTTGCGATCATCAACCACCCCTTGGCTCTCAAGAGAACAAGAATGGGCCCAGAGAGAGGGAGTTCTGGAAGTTGCTCTCTTGCAGAAAGCACATGTGCTTCAGGGGCTAATGACATTTCAATATGCTGAGGAAGGTTTGTTCAGATAATTCATCCATTGTTTGGAGGGGGGGGAGAAGGGATGTGCAGAAATTAATTCATAGACATCCCCTGGTTACAGAGATAACACATTTGGATGAGCCTGGGTGATATAGTCTCATTTCTTTAGCGGTGGGGGGAAAAGAGGTGATGGATCACAGGCAAAACCTGTGGCCCCAGTGAGAACTACCTTGATTTCAAAAGCTAATGAGTTCTTTCAATTCTCAACAGGAGAATACTATAATTATGTGCTAGATTCTGCAACCACCTTTCTAATTCCACTGTAAGTCATAAAGGGCAGCAGGAGCTCCCATCACTTCCAAGAGTCATGGAGATATGCTGTAATTTGCAGAGAGAGATTTGAATTTTCATTCTAATCTGCAGTTTCCAGCTGCTCCAGATCCTGGTCTCTTAACAGACAAGTTCCTTAAAGTCCCTCAAATTTCCTTGTTGCCGACAACTTGGACAAAAGGAGCCAGGGAGAGTCTGGGCACCCCAAACAGTAAATTTCCCAGTTTCAAATTGGGGTTTGTATTTGAAAGAAATTGCTCCTTTACCTGTGTCCTGATAAAGCACTCACATCTGCTGTGTACTGGATTCAAAGAGCAAACCAGAGAGCAAATCTGATTCTAAGGCCAGATCTACACTAGGGGGCAATGTCAAACTAAGGTATGCAACTCCAGCTACATGAATAGTGTAGCTGGAGTTGGGGTACCTTAGTTGGAATTACCGTGGTATCCTCGCAGTGGGGGATCGATGGGAGAAACTCTCCTGTCGACTCCCCTTACTTTTCTCAACCCGGTACCAGAGTCTATAGGAGCATGATCAGCACAGAAGTTACAAGATTTACTACATTGACATCCCTCCCGCCAGAGTCAAACCCCACAGAATTGATCTCCTAGAAAGTGACACTCCTCTGCAAACATCATCTCCCAGAGCAAGGGTTGATCCCCACGGCTCTTTCCACGTTGCTAAGTGGGAGGAGACTCCTGTGAAGTTTTGCGGATAAGGGGTACCCCATGATGAAAGAGCTTGAGAAACGTTGCCCCAGAATGTGGTACTGGGTACAATTTCTAAAGCATTTGCCAGTGGGTTGGTTGGCCAATGAATTCTTACAGGGTGTCTCAAAGTGGACTAAGAATTCAAAGTGAATTAGACCCAGAGGGGAGATGATATATCTTGACTTTAGCAAAGCTTTTCCTATGGTCTCCCACAACATTCTTGCCAGCAATTAAAAGAAGTGTGGATTGGATAAATGGACTGTAACGTAGATAGAAGGCTGGCTAAATTGTTGGGCTCAACTGGTAATGATCAACAGCTCGAAATCTGACGAGGTTCAACAAGGACAAGTGGTACGCCCATGGTACACCCACATCTTGAATACTGCATACAGATGTGGTCACCTCATCTTAAAAAAGATATATTGGCATTGGAAAAGATTCAGAAAAGGGCAACAAAAATAGTTAGGGGTTTGGAACGGGTCCCATATGAAGAGAGGTTAAAAAGACTCGGACTTTTCATCTTAGAAAAGAGGACACTAAGGGGAGATATGATAGAGGTCTATAAAATCATGACTGGAATGGAAAAAGTGAATAAGGAAAAGTTATTTACTTGTTCTCAAAACATAAGAACTAGGGGGTCGCAAAATGAAATTAATAGGCAGCAGATTTAAAACAAACAAAAGGAAGTTTTTCTTCACTCAGCACACAGTCAACCTGTGGAACTCCTTGCCAGAGGATGTGCTGAAGACTGGACTTTAACAGGGTTCACGAAAGAGCTAGATAGATTCATGGAGGTTAGGTCCATCAATGGCTATTAGCCAGGATGGGTAGGAATGGTGTCTCTAGCCTTTATTTGTCTGGAAATGGGTGACAGGAGAGGGATCACTTGAGGATTACCACTTGTGTTCCATCCCTCTGTGGCATCTGGTATTGACCACTGTCAGCAGACAGGATATTGAGCTAGGTGGATCTTTGGTCTGACCTACTATGGATGTTCTTATGTATGTACAGAGTCCTGCACTTGGGGCGGAAGAATCCCAAGCACTGTTACAGACTGGGGACCGACTGGCTAGGTAGCAGTTCAGCAGAAAAAAACCTGGGGATTACAGTGAATGAGAGGCTGGATATGAGTCAATAGTATGTCCTTGAAGCCAAGAAGGCTAATGGCATATTAGAGTGCATTAGGAGGAGCATATTCCGGCAGATCTAGAGAAATTATTATTCCACTTTATGCAGCATTGGTGATGCCACATCTGGATTATGATGTCCAGTTCTGGGCCCCCCATTACAGAAAGGATGTGGACATATTGGAGAAAGTCCAGCGGAGGGCAACGAAAATGATTAGGGGGCCAGAGCACATGACTTAGGAAGACAGGCTTGAGGGATTTGGCCTTTGGTCTACAGAAGAGAAGTGTGAGGGAGGATGAGAGAGCAGCCTGTAACTATTTGAAGGGGGGTGTGCCGTAGTGGGAATTGTATTGCGGAGATGCAACCTAGCAGGGATTGTATTGCTTCCTGTGCTGTGTGTGGTTCCTACCCTCCTGGACACAGCAACACTGTCTGGAGGAGGGGGGATGACTCACTGCAGAAGTGTATTCAGCCTTTCACACCTGAGGGCCAGGCATAGGAGATAACTCCTGTTCAGGAAGGGAGACAAAGGGTAGGCGGGGCTGACACCAGGCTGGAGATCAGGGCCTAGGGGATGAGTCAGGGTTAGGATGAGAGATGGGGTGTAGGGCAGGAAAGGGGAGAGAAGGGCCTGGAGCCCCTTGTCCCCAAGAAGAAGAATCCTGGCTGCTCTTGGTCCTGGTGTTAACATCAATCCTGTGCGACGCTGTGTCCTTGTGAACCAATAAACCTTCTGTTCTACCTGCTGGCTGAGAGTCACTTCAGGCTGCGGAGGGGGGTGCAGGGGCTGGGGACTCCCCCACACCCCATGATGGGGGGTTCCAAAGGGGCTGGAGAGGAAGTTCTCAGTGGTGAGTGATGGCAGAACAAGGAGCAATGGTCTCAAGTCACACTGGGCGAGGTCTAGGTTGGATATTTTGAAAAACTATTTCACTTGGAGGGTGGGGAAGCGCTGGGATAGGTTCCCTAGGGAGGGGTGGAATCTCCATCCCTAGAGGTGTTGAAGTCCTGGCTTGACAAAGCCCTGGCTGGGATGGTTTAGTTGGGGTTGGTCCTGCCTTGGGCAGGGGATTGGACTTGATGGCCTCCTGAAGACTCTTCTAACCCGATGATTCTATGATAACGTGGGCTTGGCTCCCCCGATGTTTGGGCTTGTATTTTCAGAGCTGTCTTGTTCATAGGACAGACTGTGGCAACCGCCCTGCATCCTGCACTTTGTGGGGCTTGCTACGTCAGGGGAATGTGGAGTCCAGGGCAGCCTGGGGGGTGGCATGGGCAACAGTGAGTGAGTGACCTGGCCCCAGTCCACCCAGCTCTGCTCTGCCTTGCCCTCACTCCACCATTTCTCCTAACCCCCCACCCTGCCTTTGCCCAAGCCTTTTCAGTCCCTGCCCCTCCCCACCCCATTAGCTAACTTTGTCTAATCTAGATACAGTCTATGATACACGGAGATTAGAGCAACCCTTCAAAAATAGCATGCAACCCAGTTCTCTTTCCCTATACCTTTCTTAATCCCACTGTTCCTGCACCAACAGCAGTGACAGGTACGCGTTTCTATTTACTTCCCCAATCAGTCATCCTAGGTGCAGATCTCATGCATATTGTGGTGGGTAATGCTATTCAAAGAGCCTCCAAGTATATTAGAAAAAATGAGCTGCATTTCATTACAGTTCTTCTAAAGGTTCCAATATGTTATGCAACAAAAGGACTCGAATTGGCAATTCAAACCACCTTTTTAATAGACCTTTCTATTGCATAATTTTTTTTAAAGACCTGACTTGCAAAGTTTCCTTCTAGAGCTGTCTAGGGCTCACGATCAATAGCGGCATCAAAGACATTTTTCCTTTCATATGCTTGTCTGGGGTGTCTAAGTGAGCATGATTACTTTTTCTTAAATGAATAGATAATTTTCCCTTTATAAAGAAGTCGAGCAACAGGGATTTTTTTTTTGTTTGACACTATCAGGTTGAACCTTGGGAAGATTCAGTGTAGTGTGTGCGCATTATTTAATAAAATCTGCTTTTCTTCCACCTGAATTTATTTCTGAATAATAGATTTTTGCCATGTTGCATGCAACACATTTGAAATAACGAGGTAATAATGTCCCATTTAAAGTGAGGCTTGCACCAAAATGTGATTAACCCTTCGCAGATTCCCAGAGCATATGCTGTGTGTTGTTGAAGGTGACAATGGAAACTTGTTTGACTGGGGAAGAGTGGGGTAAGGGGGTAGTTGCCCCAGGGCCTGGTGAGTAAAGAGAGTACCATACACTCTGTGGCTCTGAGTGCTGGCGGGGAGAGGGGTGTCACACTATGCAGTGTAGAGAGCTGGTTGCCCCCAGTCCTCCCCTTCCATCCGAGTCCCTACCTCTTCCAGTAGCGTGGAACTGGCCCCCTCTCCCACCTTGCATAGTGGCCTGTAGAGGCTATGGGTGCTCCTGTCCATCCCAATTAAATATACACATTGAAATGCAGAGGCTGGAATTCCTGACAACTGCATAGCAGCCAACTGAATTAATTGCGACTGTTTGCAGGAAAAAGGTTTCTCACCTGTTCCTATTTGCAGACCCAAAACATGCTCTTCAAATGGAGTATCCATTTTCAATCAAATACTCAGGCACCCTTTGATTTCTCGCAGTGGAGGCTGTTCATAGGAGCAGGAAGAGGTAACCAGCCATATGATCTTATGAAGGTCAAGTGTTTTTACGGACCTACTTAGTTTAGGGTCAAAATCTAAAGTCCCTTCTCAGTTTTCACTCCATCTTCATTCTGACAAAACTTCCATTCACTTCAGGTGGGAAAAATTGAGTAAGGACCTAAGTATTTAAATAAACTAGATAAATTCATGGAAGTTAAGTCCATAAATGGCTATTAGCCAGGATGGGTAAGGAATGGTGTCCCCAGCCTCTGTTTGTCCGAGGGTGGAGATGGATGGCAGGAGAGAGATCACTTGATCATTACCTGTTCAGTTCACTCCCTCTGGAACATCTGGCATTGGCCACTGTCGGCAGACAGGATACTGGGCTGGATGGACCTTTGGTCTGACCCAGTATGGCCGTTCTTATGTTCTTATTTGACCAATAGTGGGA
Source organism: Pelodiscus sinensis (assembly GCF_049634645.1). Taxonomy (NCBI): domain Eukaryota; kingdom Metazoa; phylum Chordata; order Testudines; family Trionychidae; genus Pelodiscus; species Pelodiscus sinensis. The sequence continues at coordinate 21,831,988 of NC_134730.1, read as the reverse complement.
CAGAAATGAGTCCTGGCCTCCGTTCTAACCCTCTCTACTATGAATTACAAACTTCATTCTAGTTTCTAATGGTGACCGTTCAACACTGCTGGTTTTCACTTTCTGTCCAGACCTGGTTTTCCATGTGGTCGTTCACAAATGACTACCCGTGCTATGTGCCAACTTGCAGCTTGCTTGCAACAAGTCATTTCCCTCTAAGCACTGACTGTCGGTGAAGTGGCTTGACATATGAATAGAGCATCATTTCGACGGCGTTGCATTCTGAGGATAGAGTTTGTATCCCAGGGACAGATTAAAAATCATGGCACACACAAATTGTTTGTCGGACTCGACGTTCCCACCAAGGGAGGTTGCTCCCTGAAGGGGTGGGCTAGGAAAGGCAGGCAAAGGTCAATATTGATTGCAGGGAGGATTATCTCTGTGCAGAGGGCTGACTAATGCTGCTGAATTTACAAGCAGGTGAGATTTTAGTTAATTTTGTGGTTGTGCTAGATTCTCAATCCCTAAGGAAAAGCGTCCCTGGATCACAGTCTGGTCGTGACCCTAACAAGAGAGCATAGATTTTGGAAAGTTTAACAGTTCACATGTTTTGATGTGACTATGCCTGAGAGCTTTGTACTCTACATAAACATGTTTTTTTAATCACTAACTTATTTTAAGGACCCTCAGGCAGTATTCTACTGGGAATTTACTTAGAAGAGGTGATAAAAGTTCACCACTCTGGAATCATCACAGGAAATGGATTTACAATGAGCCATACCCTAATGTGTTAAGTTATATTCCACTCAGTCCTCACTCAGGGACAACTCCCAGTAGGCCTTGTCCTTTTACTTCTGCTGGAGGAAGTGAGGCGTAACTCTGTGCAGCTCAAGGATGATACATGGGTGTGAAATGGTTGTAAGAGGAAACACACAGCCCGCATTGACTTCAAGGCCCTAAGTAAGCACCCATGGGCCAGCTGACCTGTGCTTTGCTCTTTCCCATTTCCCTATTCTGGTGCAAAAGTGACTATAGTTTGCACTCCCTACAATCCCATAGCTGCCTAGGACCAATTTGGCTCACACCATAAAGTAGAGCACCTCAGGGCTATTCTAATTTATGCCAGCTGGTAATGGCCCCCACAGGACAGTTATGTCAGATAGGCATTGGAAGAGTACAGTACAGCTGTAGGCACACCCCGTCCCTGTGGGGCACCCCTCATTGTACTCCCTATGCTGGAGCGAAGTGAAAAGGAAAGAGGATGCGGAGCTGGGATAGCTGGTTCTCTAGTTACATGCTAGAGGAATTCTCATCTGTTCCATGCAGGCAGCTTTATGACCGCAGTGGTATAAAGGGGCTGTCTTGGGCCCAGAATTTTGTTCCATGTCTTTAGTTCTTTACTGTAGCACAACAGTTGCTTTCCAGTCTGAAAATGAGGACAATGAAAACAGCTAGAGCTAATGCACCCAGACTGGTTTGTCTGTCAGTGCAGTTAGAAGATAAGTAAATATGATTGATTTATGGCTGCAAACAGCCTGAACTCTTTAGGGTGGTTTGAATTATATATCAGGACAGAGTCGTCTTCTGCTTTGTACACTTGTTTTGTGAAGACGACAGCCAATGGGGGATCAAGGTGAGTGTGCAGAGGGGAGCAGTGAAAAACTGATCTCATTCAGTGTGTAATGAACAATGTTGTGCTCTGCTGTTATCTGTCTGCTGCATCAGAGAAATCAACATCGACAGTTAAAAAAAACTACCCCTGAAAGTCTGTGAGCTACTGAATATAGATCTCTTTGGTCAGCTAATGAGACTGCGTATGCTGTAATGGTGAAAGCCAGAATATGAATGCAAAGACACTTGGATTTTATTCCCAGTTCCACCACTGAGCTTCAGAAAGTTACTGCATCACTCAGTTTGCCCATATACAAAATAGAAATAATATGCACCTATTGAGAAGCCTAATTTATTAATGCCTGAAAATCACTCTGGAAGTATACTATATAGTATCCACATCTTACTATATATTTTAGAAATGTCTCTCAGTCCGTCTGCGAGTCTCTTTGTTCAAGAATTCTTCCTAAACGGTAAGAGCTAGGACCGCCACATTTGGTATGTAGCTTCCTCTTATCCTAATTTAAAGCAAGGTCAGGGTTTGGTTGTGCCAGGTTAATGGGATGTATGTGGAATTCAGTTGCTTCTCATAAAACAGAAAGAGAGGGGCCTGGTAGGAAGGAGTTATACTGCAGAATGACCACGGGGGGCAGCAAAGGTTGAGCGATGGGGACCAGGACAGCTATAACCCCATTGGGCCAGCAGGGGGTAAGAGTGAAGAAAAAGATAGTTAGCTACTAAATATTTCAGGGAGTGTGTCTGTTTGTGTGTCTTGGACATGCACCTCCTCCCCCAGCTGGGCCTGCTGTAGCTGCAGTGGCCAGGGATAGGCACGTCTCACCTGGCCCCAAGCTGCTGCAGTGAGAGAGGGGCTGGGTTGTCCCCCTCTCCCCAGGGCAGCCTGCATAGTGAACCCCTTGTCTCCAACTCCACTCCAGAGCAATGATTTAAATGAAGAAAAACAAAACTTTTTGAGTTAAGGACCCAAGCAACCCCAGGTAAATCTTTTAGTACACTATACAGCTGAGGTCTATACTAATATACTATACAACCTGCGGCCTGCTGTTGCCCATCCACGGGATTGCCAGATTCCTCTGGTTTCTATCCACATAGCTTTTTCTCTTCTGGTATTACTGAAGTGACATGCACGTAAAGCAAGGGCATGAGAAGTGAGGGCGAACGTGGAACGAAGTGTACCGGTAGTTCGGAATAGGAATCCTAGTCCGAATTACCTAGTTCGAGCCCCGTGTAGCCGCGCTGCATGGGGTTCGAACCAGCGGGGTTTAAAAAATGGCGGCTCCCCGCTTATGCAAATGAAGCCCGGGAAATTCAAATCCCGGGCTTCATTTGCAAGTGCGGTATGCCTACATTACTCCGCTAGTTCGAACTAGCGGGGTAGTGTAGACATACCCTTGGTGATTATCTGTTCTGTTCATTCCCTCTGGGACACCTGGCATTGGCCACCATCAGCAGACAGGATACTGGGCTAGATGGACCTTTGGTCTGACAAAGTTTGGCCGTTCTTATGGTCTTGTGAATACTGAACCATGTTCTACGTTGGTATTAATTAATTCTGCTACGATGGGTTTTATAGATAATGTATTGATATTGCTTTGTATTATGAATTTTAAGAGACTCTTTTCTTAGTGAGAAAATTTAATTTAATTATTAAATAATGCATTATAACCCCTGTCCTACCGTTGCTAATTACTCACGTGCTATCTAATTTTCAGCTTAATTGAGAAAACCAATTAAGTTTATTACTTTTATTAAAAATAGCTAATGTGGATTTCTTTTTCAGATCCTCCATTGGTATCCAGTGAAACTAAACAGACAATGAAATAATTTTTCACTAAACTAATTATCAGAGCGGAAGATGCTAATGTGTTTTGCCAACTGTGTCTCATGTCTCCTCTGCTAACATGCAGAACGGTCACGGCTGTTCAGAAAGATTTTACCTCTCTGTCAGCAGAACTCAGCTTTTATTCATTCTTTTCTGCAGGCTTGTTAATGCGGTCATGCTGTGCTAACTCTGCCTAACTGTGCTAACTGTTTTAATCAAAGTCTCCTTCCACAGGAGGAGTCGAAGAGAAATAACCTGTATTTATGAACCAAGATTTTTTTTTTTAACGTGACTGGAAATTTTGGGTACCCAACTTGAAATGCATTAAAGGGGCCTTATTTTCAAGAGGTGCGATGTACCTGCCTTCTGTAAATTAAGCTCCTTCATGTCTCTTACATTGAGGTGTACAGAACTCATCCATCACTTTTGAAAATCTTGGCCATATGGTGTTTATATACACTTACAGCAATTCTAATGGGCAGGTCCATATAAATCATGATATATGATAGAGATCACTCTTTGCTTTTCCACGTTAAAAAAAAAAGAAGTAACCATCTACTTTCTATTATATCTATAGTCTCTATTTTGTATTGAGAGAGGAATTTGGGGAAGTTGTTAAGTGAGTTTGGAAGTCAAAGGGAATTGTGGTCCTGGGAGATTTGTGCTTCTAAACTGCATCAGGGCTTTTTAAATTCCTTTACATTAAAGTAAGATTGCCATGAGTATCAGTCTGACTTCTGTTGCAAGTTATATCAGCAAACAAAATGGGTGGATGCAGTAGGAGAGAAATGTATCTCAATTTAAAGGTACAGTGAAAAGAAAAACAAATCATTACAGATTGTCACAGTGGTTGGAGGCATTCATAGATCCTCTGTATGAATAGTTACTTGTCACAATATTTAGATGCATAATACTCAGCTAATGCAAAAAGGACACAGCAAAGAATGGCTAAAATTAACACTAGAGATCTCGTGGGAAAGACCATATGCTAACTTCAAAATAAATGAAAGCCATTTGGATTCTCTTATTGGACATCATAACCCCCTTTCGAACATAACAGAATAGAAATGTAGATGTAAATGCTCATTGCATAGCTTATTACTAAACTATTTCAAGTCACCACGAAGTACAAATCTTAAATGAGCCAAAATGTTCCATAGAACCTATATGGATAGTAATTCCATGCTCCAATAATAAGAATATAGATATTGGGATATATTATCAACCACCTGGTCAGGATAGTGATAGTGACTATGAAATGCTAAGGGAGATTAGAGAGGCTATCAAATTAAAAAAACTCAATAATAGTGGGGGATTTCAACTATCCCCATATTAACTGGGTACATGTCACCTCAGGACGGGATGCAGAGGTCAAATTTCTTGATACCTTAAATCACTGCTTCCTGGAGCAGCTGGTTCTGGAACCCACAAGGGGAGAGGCTATTCTTGATTTAGTCCTAAGTGGAGCACAGGATCTGGTTCAAGAAGTAAATATAACTGGACCGCTGGGAAATAGTGATCATAATGTAATAACATTTAATATCCCTGTGGTGGGAAAAACACCTCAACAGCCCAACATTGTGGCATCTAATTTCAGAAAGATGAACTACACTAAAATGAGGAAGTTAGTTAAACAGAAATTAAAAGGTACAGTGACAAAAGTAAAATGTCTGCAAGCTGCATGGAAACTTTTCAAAGACACCATAAAAGAGACCCAACTTAAATGTATACCTCAAATTAAAAAACACAGTAAGAGAACCAAAAAAAGTGTCACAGTGGCTTAACAACCAGGTAAAAGAAGCAGTGACAGATAAAAAGATATATTTTAAAAGTGGAAGTAAAATCCTAGTGAGGAAAATAGAAAGGACCATAAACTTTGTCAAATTAAGTGTAAATATATAATAAGAAAAGCAAAAAAGGAGTTTGAAGAACGGCTAGCCAAAAACTCCAAAAGTAATCATATATATAGTAGCCCAGTGTCTGAGAGTCTGTAACGCTGAAATGCTGGCTGTTCCCTCTGGGGGGTGCTGTTGCCTGAAATGCTGGCTGTTCCCCCTGTGGCCCGTGCTGCATGGGTTGTGCGGGGCCCAAACGGACGCTTGCGCCGCTTGCTCCCCAGCAGCGGCCCGGCTGAGTGGCGCAGAAGTCAGCTGAGCACCACGGCAGGAGGCGAAGGGGGGCGGGGCGGTGACATGCAGCGTGAGGGCGGCTCCAGGCCTTGTCCCCTGGCTGTGAACGTCACCACCCCGCCTCCCTTCGCCTCCCACCGTGACGCTCAGCTGACTTCTGCACCGCTCAGCCATGCCGCCGCATGGGAGCAAGTGGCACAAGCGACCGTTTGGGCTCCATGCTCCCCAAGCAGCACGGGGAGTGTGGAGCCCAAATGGCCGTTTGGGCTCCGCGGTCCCCCGAGTGAGAGGCAGGAGGGGGAGGAGAAGAGAAAGAGCAAGGTAGGAGGTGGAGGAGAGCTGAAAGAGCGAGGTGGAGGCAGTAGGAGGAGGAAAGAGAGAGAGGGTATGTCTACACTACCACCCTAGTTCGAACTAGGGTGGTAATGTAGGCATACCGCACTTGCAAATGAAGCCCGGGATTTAAATTTCCCGGGCTTCATTTGCATAAGCCGGCCGGCGCCATTTTTAAATGCCGGCTTGTTCGAACCCCGTGCCGCGCGGCTACACGCGGCACGGGCTAGATAGTTCGAACTAGCAAGCCATTCCGAACTATCTGTACACCTCGTGGGGTGTACAGATAGTTCGGAATGGCTTGCTAGTTCGAACTATCTAGCCCGTGCCGCGTGTAGCCGCGCGGCACGGGGTTCGAACAAGCCGGCATTTAAAAATGGCGCCGGCCGGCTTATGCAAATGAAGCCCGGGAAATTCAAATCCCGGGCTTCATTTGCAAGTGCGGTATGCCTACATTACCACCCTAGTTCGAACTAGGGTGGTAGTGTAGACATACCCAGAGAGAGATTGAGACTGGAGGCTCAGGAGAGAAGACCGATGTGGAGGAGAGACCTGAAAATCCCATCTTATGACGGGCTAATTGGCTAGTAGTAAAAAGTTTTTTAAGTACATCAGAAGCAGGAAGCTGGCTAAACAACCCTCGGATGATCAAGATGCTAAAGGAGCACTCAAAGATGATAGAGTCATAGAGGAGAGGCTAATGAATGCTTTGTTTCAGTCTTCACAGCTGAGGATATTGGAGAGATTCCCAAACCTGAGCCATTCTTTTTAGGAGACAAATCTGAGGAATTATCCCAGATTGAGGTGTCATTAGAGGAGGTTTTGGAACAAATTGATAAACTTAACCGTAACAAATCACCAGGACCAGATGGCATTCACCCAAGAGTTCTGAAAGAAATCAAATGGGAAATTACAGAACTATTAACTGTGGTTTGTAGCCTATCCTTTAAATCAGCTTCCATACCTAATGACTAGAAGATTGCTAACGTCACACCAATATTTTAAAAAGGCTTTAAATTACAGACTGGTAAATCTGACATCCGTACTGGGAAAATCAGTTGAAACTATAGTAAAGAATAAAATTGTCAGACACATAGATGAATGTAATTTGTTGGGGGAGAGTCAACACGGTTTCTGTAAAGGGAAATAATGCCTTATTAATCTGCTAGAATTCTTTGAGGGGGTCAACAAAGATGTGGACAAGGGGGATCAAATGGCTATAGTATACTTAAATTTCCAGAAAGCCTTTGACAAGGTCCCTCACTACAGGCTCTTAAGTAAAGTAAGTTGTCATGGGATAAAAGGGAAAGTCCTTTCATGGATTGGTAACTGGTTAAAAGACAGGAAACAAAGGGTAGGAATAAATGGTCACTTTTCAGAGTGTAGAGAAGTAACTAACAGGTTCCCCAAGGCTCTGTCCTGGGACCCATCCTATTCAACTTATAAATGATCTAGAGGAAGGCGTAAACGGTGAGGAGGCAAAATTTGCAGATGATACCAAACTGCTCAAGATAGTTAAGATCAAAGCAGACTGTGAAGAGCTTCAAAAAGATCTCACCAAAATAAGTGATTGGGCAACAAAATGGCAAATGAAATTTAATGTTGATAAATGTAAAGTAATGTATATTGGAAAACATAATCCCAACTATATATACAATATGATGGGAACAAATTTGGCTACAACTAATCAAGAGAGAAATCTTGAAGTCATTGTGAATAGTTCTCTGAAAACATCCACTGAGTGTGCAGCGGCAGTGAAAAAAGGAAATAGAATGTTAGGAATCATTAAAAAAGGGACGGAGAATATCTTATTGCCTCTATATAAAACCATGGTATGCCCACATCTTGAATACTGCGTACAGATACAGTCACTTCATCTCAAAAATATATATTGGCTTTGGAAAAGGTTCAGTGAAGGCAACAAAAATAATTAGGGGTTTGGAACAGGTCCCATATGAAGAGAGATTAAAAAGACTTGGACTTTTCATCTTAGAAAAGATGAGACTAAGAGGGGATATGATAGAGGTCTATAATCATGACTGGTATGGAAAAAGTGAATAAGGAAAAGTTATTCACTTATTCCCACAACATAAGAACTAAGGGTCACCAAATGAAATTAACAACAGGTTTAAAACAAACAAAAGGAAGTTTTTCTTCACTTAGCGCACAGTCAACGTGTGGAACTCCTTGCCAGAGGATGTGGTGAAGACTTAACAGGGTTCGAAAAAGAGCTAGATTGATTCATGGAGGTTAGATCCATCAATGGCTATTAGCCAGGATGGGTAGGAATGGTGTCCCTAGCCTCTGTTTCTCTGGAAGTGGGTGACAGGGGAGGGATCACGTGAGGGTTACGTGTTGCGATCCCTCCCTCTGGGGCTTCTGGTATTGGCCACTATTAGTGGACAGGATACAGAGCTAGATGGAACTTTGGTCTGACCCAGTATGGCCATTCTTATGTTCTTATGTTCACCATAAAGATATTGGTGTTAGAGTCAACCCAATTTCTTAAGAATCAGTTGCATAACATGAAATATGTAGAGGCTCACAGTCAAGCAGGCATCCCCTTGAGAATTGATTAATAGAGTAGGATTCCTTATGTATCACTAGGGTTAGCCTAGAATGCAGGAGACCCAAGTTCAAGTCTCTACTCTTCCCCAGACAACCCTCACCATGTGACTTGGGCAAGGTACTTATTGTATAGCTCTGCAGGGGCAGAAAGCAGCAGCATACTGGTTGGTCAATAGAGTGTATCACTTCTTTTTTATGACTACACTTCTGGAAGGTGTAAATTCCAGCTTGAGGAGTTATACCCACACTACCTCTGATGGAGCTAGTGTGCTAAACGTAGACGTGTAGTCAGAGCTGTCCCGTCCATGGGATGGTTTGGAGCAGCCACCCAAGCCCTGAACTTTGGAGGTCCTCACGGCAGCCACCTCAACCGTCTTATGGACGTGTCCCAGGGCAGCTGGGGGATGACCTGGGGAGAGAGGCCTGGTGCAGGGGGGGCAGCAGGAGCTGGAGCAGCCTGGAAGCGTGCTCTGCTCCACTCCACCCTCCCCAGGCTGTTACGCTTGGCTTCGCCATGGCTCTGCTAGGAGAGGGTGAAGCAGAACAGAGGAGATTGCTGAGCTGCTCTGGCTCCTGCCACCTTGGCGAATGCAGCAGGGGGGCTGACTCCTGCTGCTACACTGTGCCAGGCCCTCCAGTAATCCCTTGGCTCGCGTTGCTGCAGCAGGGTCAATAAAGGGCAGGGCTTGGTGAAGGAGTGGAGTGGGGCAGATATGGTGTGAGGGCAGGGCAGGTGGGGCTTCTGGCAGGGGTTGCATGAGGCCCCACACCGAAGGCCCTGCAAATAGTGCATGGGGAAGGGGTTACCTCAGACTCCATGGCCTTGAATATAGTAACCATAGTGTAAGAGGTGGGAGAGGCTATTCTCTGAGTATATACCTAGGTTCTTAGGCTATGTCCAGACAACATTCCTCTTTCGGAAGAGGAATGTAAATGAGGCAAATCAAAAGAACAAATGAAGACCGGATTTAAATATCCCGCGCTTCATTTGCATATTCACATCCGAGCGCTTTTTCAAAAAAGGGTTTTTTGAAAGTGAAAGGGCAGTCTAGATGGGTTTCTTTTTTTAAAAAAACCCTTTTTCGAAAGACCCTGTACTCCTCATTTTTTCAGAAGGATGGGTTCTTTCAAAAAAGATTTTTTTTCAAAAGAACCCTGTCTAGACTGCACTTTCACTTTTAAAAAACCCTTTTTCAAAAAAGCGCTCAGATGCAAATATGCAAATGAAGCACGGGATATTTAAATCCACGCTTCATTTGCACTTTTGATTTGCCTCATTTACATTCCTCTTTCGCAAGAGGAATGTAGTTTAGATGTGCCCTCAGAGAGGACCACGTTAGGGGTGGATGCCCTTTCCACTGTCATGGTTGCATGCCATGTCTGTTTTCTTAGCACACTAGCTTCCTCAGAGCTAGCTTAGGTATGTCGCCTACTGCTGGGATAACATCTTCCAGCTCTAAGGGGGACACACCCTCAGTCTCTCTGTGTTTCCATTCCCCATCTACAAAATGGTGGTAATACCTCCCTATCTCACAAAGGTGTTGTGACTTGAGGATAAATACATTGAGGGATTCAGACACAATGGTAAAGCGCACTGTCTAAATAACCAAGATAGGCAGTTAGTCAGTCATATCTAGGGCATTACACTGTCTACTTAATGATACAATATCAAGCTGAAGAGTTTTTAAAGCCATATAGGGAATTTGTACTCTCAGTTCCATTAATTTTAATAGGAACGTAATGTCCAAATAACTTAGACGGTTTTGGAAATTTCAGTCTAAATTAATAGTAATTCTGTAAGTAAAATATATACAACATTGCAATTTCAAAAGCTAAATCAAATGCAACTATTCTCTCAGTGATACATATGTTGCTGGTAGGGCTTCTAGTTTAGAATAAAGAGAGTTTAGGTAGCACTACCAAAATATTAATTATTTTTATTGATAATGGACTATATTTGCAACTAAAGACTCTGCCTGGAGGGTTGAGTGATGTTTACAGAGAAACAACACACCCAAAGCAGACACTACTTGTTTCTATATATTTAAGTACCTTGCCATTACTAGAAAGGGGAATCAAAGATGATAACTCAAGGAAGAGTAATTCCAAACTCATAGCCCAATGCATCTACTTTGCATTGCATTATGGTTCACTTTCAGACCAGGGTATGCTATGCCACATCATATTACATCAAGCGACATGTGAAATGATGGAACCTAATGCACAGTGAGTGGTGGAAATGCGAAATAAAACAACAACCCATCAGTCTTCCTGTTCATTAACCACTGTGGTTTTGCAGGGCTGTCCAGAAGAAAGAGAACATTTCAAGAGCGGGTGAAGTTTATTTTGGGTCCAGATTGCCAGCAGACTGTTCCGGGAGCACTTTAAAATCAAGAAGGGATTTGCTCTTAATAAATGTTCCCATTTGGGCCTTTGCTTTGAATTGCTCTGACCATCAGCACAAAGCCCAGTGCTTGCAAAAGTCACCCCTGCTTTGAGTCACCTGTAACCAAGACAGAGATTACAATTAGCAACTCTTTTTGCCTTTCCATGTCTGAGCTATTCTCAGGGTCCATACTTGGTTGGGTTTTCTCTGCTAGAGCTGAGTCTACCTTAAAAATTCCTTCGTAACTGACCCGCCTGATGGAAAAGCTGAGCAAAGTTCTTTTCACCTTGTCTGCCAGAGAGTGCACCTGTGAGTAGGTATCCTCCCCACACAGGAGTGGAAAGGAGGAATGGAGACCAGATGGGCCACTTCACCTACTAGAATGCCCTAATTAGAGGAACAGGAGGGCCTGGTAAAGCCAGGAAGCTGGCTGCCAAGAGGGGTAGCTGTTCCTGGGAAAGGCAGCTACTGAAGAAGAAAAACAACAACATAGTCACTGCCTGGAAAGAGAGAGGAGTGTTCAGGGGCTACTCACGGGAAAGGCTGCAGGGAAGTAGGCCGTGGTCACTCCCTGAATGGACGGAGTTAGAAGCTGGCAAACCCAAAGAGTGGGAGCCAGTGACATAGGAAAGAAGCAGAGGGTGCTGTGAGGGGGAGGCTTTGCACACTGCCCCCACCCCCAGCATAATTTCTGCACTCCTATTGGCTGGTTGAGCTGAAATATTTCGGTGAGACAGGGGCAGCACACAAAGCTTCCTCCTACACCAGGCGCCCGGAGCAGAAAGCACCACAAGTTGCTTACAGTAATGTGGAGCTGTTCCCTCTCTGAGGGTCCCAATGGAGTGGCCTGCAGGATGGATCTAGTGGCTTGGCGGGCTGGAATAAGCCCGCGGGCAGCATCTTACCCACCACTGTCTCAGAGCCATCCAGAGTGCATGATACCATTATTGGACCTAAGCAAGTGAGTTATAAGATCAAGAACACATATTCATGCGCATCCAGAAATATAATTTATGCTATCATGTGCCAAAAGTGTCTGTCTGCTATGTACATTGGACAAACGTCTCAGACACTTCGCCAAAGGATCAATGCCCACAAAACAGATATTAACCAGGATCACAAAGAAAAAACAGTTTCTTGCCATTTCAACCAGAAAGGACATTGTCTCAATGACTTGATTACCTGCATCCTGCTTCAAAGGCCTTTTAAGACTACACTTGAAAGAGAATCCTCTGAACTGGCATTCATGCTTAAATTCGACACTTTACACCTAAGTTTGAATAAAGATGCTAATTATCTTACCCTTTACAAAGATAGCTTCCCCAATTATCACCTCTAATATCATTAGCTCACAGACATTTACCTCCCCACCCCCCATCCCTCTTCTGTTCTGAAATTTGATTTGTCCTTTTCATATGTGTTAATTTTTTTAATTGTATCCTTTGGTATATATGGTTGTGACAATTTTCTTCCACTATTTGATTTGAGGAAGTGGGTCTGGCCCATGAAAGCTCATCACCTAATAAACCATCTTGTTAGTCTTTAAAGTGCTACATAGTCCTGTTTTTTGTTTCAGCTACACCAGACTAACATGGCTACATTTCTATCACTATTCTAAATAAATAAAAATATATTCATTTCATTTTTGGTCAGAAACTTCAGTAAACATTTCTGAATAAAATGAATTTTAAAATGTCTTGTCCAAAGAGTTTATGGAAAACCCCCTTTTTCTCCTCAGCCACCATGTGCATCTAGACTCAGTTGGGGAACTGCAGACCCTACTGTAATACCTATGTGGTTTTATCCCCCTGAAGCTTACTTTCTTCTTCTGAAAAATGAGCATATTTTCCTTTAGTCAGAATTTTAAGGAGTTTTAAATACTTCTCACTTGCCTCTTTTGAAGAAGGCAATTAAGTACATAAACTCAGTGATCACTGGCTAGTTTAGTAACTGTCCTGTATAGGCAGGAAGCATTAACCAGAAGCAATAGTCCATTTTGATCTTGAAGTTACTGTTATTAATCCTGTTCTTTTGTTTCAGAATACATTTCCCCTGTGCCTGGGTTTGTGTGTGTCTGGATGAGAAGGGACCTCAGTAACTGATATCCACAATCTTAACAGCTTGCTTAGTGACAGCATACCAGCTGGCATCACTTAATGGGATTTCACAGCTTTGTCACGTTAAATTGAAAAAAAAAAGAACCCTGTGACACAATATTGCTGACTTAAAACATGCACATTGGGATAGTCTTTCTACTAACCCTTCCAGAAATTCAGACTTGTATGCAAACATGCTAGTCCTGCAGTATAGGATGGCTTATACTATATTACATGAATAAAGGCTGACTTTCTTTCTGCAACTGACTTATTTGGGCATACTGAAGAAATAGCCAGGTTGTGAATATTTTCCTTTGGTAGTAAAAGAGTTTAAAACCTTTCCATAAAATCCTGTACAAGGGATTAGACAAATACACTCTGTAAATATTTTACATGTGTGGAGATTTCAGAAAGCATGTGCTCCTTAATCTACAGACAGAATAAGAAATAACTGAGAGGAAACTAGATACATTTAGGTTAGAAATAAGATGCAAATTTTTAATGTTGAGGTTAATTGATCATTGGGAAAATGTCATTGGCTATGGTGGATTATGTAATGATGATCAGATGTCTTTCTGAAAAATGGTGTGTTTTAATTCAGTGACTAGGTATGGGCTTGAGGAAGAATCACTGAGTGAAATTCTGATGTGTTGGGATCTCTGTCATTCATCTATGAAATAATGTTCTGTATAAACTACTCTAAAAACAAACAAGATTAAAGCCTTTCTTCGTCATTTAAAACAAGTGATTTAAAACAACAAATGAGCACTGAGTTGCTACTTTGCTATAAAATTCCATAAGGTAGTTTAAAAAGTGTGTAGAAACGCTATTCTTCTCAATGAAATGCTGGTGGTCTTTCTATAGGGGAACATAGGCACCCACTCTGCTTCCTGTGTCAATTGCTCAAAAAAGTACATATATAATTTCAGTTGAAAAATACAAAATGTTGAAAAATTAGGGTAAGTTTACCATTTTTTGAATGGAAATTATACACGAATGCTGAATGCATAAATCTAAGTAGTCCTTACTCACGTGAATTTAACGAGGCTGCTTACCAGAGTAAAGGCTGCTCATATATGTTTGAGAGAGCAGGTCACTAAAAAGGCAAACACATTTTAAAAATATTTTAATTTAATTTTCATTGTTAATGATGCTCAACACCAACAAAACATTTTGTTCTGAAGACATAGAGATCTTGCTTGTCAGTTTGATCACTCGACACATCTGCTCGACAGTCTACCTTACACTCTAGTTAGCCCTCCCTTATTCAGACATAATTAATTAACATCAGTATCTCTTTTGACAAATTAAAAATAAATCTTGAGCTCTACCTTAAGGGACAACGGTTCAGTTTTCAAACGAGAAGGAAACCATGCTCACTCTTTTTGCTTTCGCTACCTGAAAAATGATCAGGCATTGGAAAAATGAATCCGAGAATTACTTGCTAATACTGGGAGCTGTAGGGAGATTTATTTTCTTTACAACTCACCATTGCACTCAGAGGAAAAGGTTAGGTGTGTCAGACATGGTTAAGGCTTTGAGGAAGACAGGTATATGTGCATGGGGGAGAATACAAGGAGGCTGAGTGGTCTGAAGGAATAAGAAAAGTCAGAAAATCCAGAACTCTAATCCTAGCTCTGCTGCTGACTTCCAAGGCCTCTGGCAAGTAATTTCAGTTCTCTGCTCTAGTTAAATATGTATCATAACAGCCACCTACCTGTATTGACAAAAGCATTTGGATGCTCCTATAGCAGCAGTCACTGCCATGCCCCGGAGCCTTTAATGGACTCTATGGAGATGTTGAAACATCAAGCTTACTACAAAGCCACGGCATGAAAAAATTATGGTCACACAACTCTATCATATGGCAGCAAAATGTGAGCACCGAGGAAGGCGAAAGAGCAGCTGATTGACCTTTTCAATTCTTGTCCTCTTCATCAGCTGCTCCGCACTAAGTGACAGGAGAAGATCACCAAGGAGGGTGTTTGTAGCTGAACATACTCACTGTTTTCATCATCACTGGTTCAGTGGTGGCAATTTTCTTGGCATGGGTGCATCCTTAGGCCAGGTCTACACTAAATGGAAGATCACCTCTGCCACAATCGATCTTCTGGAGTTCGATTTAGCAAGTCTAGTTAAGACTTACTGAATGGAACTCAGAGGGCATCCCTGTTGACGGCTGGTACTATTGCTTGTGTGAAGAGTAAGCTAATGGGAGCATTTGTTCCTGTTGGTCTCCTGCTGTGGGGGCAGTGGGAAAACGCAAAACAAAGAATGTTGACTCCAGCTACCTAATTAATGTGGCTGGAGTTGTGACTCTTGCTTCAACAAACCCTATGAATGTAGGCCTGGCCTAAAGCTAGAAAATGGATAGTTACAAACCAAGTTTACCACAAGTTGTCACTACGTGGCTAGTAATCACACTGGTGTCAAAAGCTTTAAGATCACCAATGACAGAACTAAATTGAACATCCAGCAAACCATGTTAAGGACCTACCTCGAGACTAATCTGGGTGGAGTTTGCTCTGCAAAGAAGCTACATCCCTTTGAGGTTTGTCGTGATGGTAATATTGGCAACAGCAAAGTGATCATGCATGGGCAAGCAAGCCTCAGTTACTCAAAGCTCAATGCCAGCAAATCCTTAAGAAAGCATGGCATGTGCTTCTCCCATGTGTCTTCTACACAGGACCCATAGGCACTTCAGAAGTTTTCTATGAGGTCTTGTGCGGAAAGCACACAAACAAGAGCTGGTTTTATTGGAACACTGGTTGAATGTGTAGACATTCAGTACAAAGAAACTTCTGTAGCCCTTGTTGATTAGCTTATTCAACCCAATAGATGCTGTCAAGGCTGTTTCCCACTCTGACACTCTGAATGCAGAAGGTGGGGGCCTGCAACAGACCTTAAAAATACCTTGCCTCTATAGGTTTCTGCTCAAAAGCTCCTCAAGGTCACAGATTACCTGGCCTTGGGGGAAAGGCTGCCCCCACCAAGTGAAACAAAAAAAACCCACTTTCTTGTTGAACCTAGGAAGAAAGCGCTTGGACTTCTTCCAGAGGGTCACCCCCAAGCTCTTGGAAAAAGAGAAAAACTGCAATCTCTGATAGATGACTTCTCGGTCTCAGGAATCCATACACAGACCTCCTATTAATTCCAGGACACAAGAATCAAATTATCACCTTAAAAAGATTATTTTTAACAAAACAAGAAGATATGTTTGATAAAGCATACTTGGTTGCTAGGTGTTGTAAAGCAACTGAGAAAAGAACAATTTAAAAACAGAGAAATTTCCATCCTTGGGATACAGCTTAAAGTACAGCGTATGGGGGGGCCACGTGGACTTAATTTTATTTGTGCTAACCAAACAACAAAACAAAGAAAATAACCTGATCCCGTCTGACTAGACATTTCCCTATCTAGTCACAATCCATACTTCAAGGTTCAGTCCATTTCCATGGCCAGTATTCTTTGTGGGCATGGTAGTTCCGCCTGGTTCAATTAATCTTGTTTCACCCAACTCCTAGCTTAAAACTCACACAAAGAAAAACAGCAGGGAGGTGTCTTCCAATTAAAATCTCACTGCCTTCTCCCATTGGCTCTTTTGGCTCCCTGCCAACACCCCTCTAGCTGCCTGAGTTTAACCCCTATTAGTCACTAAATGCTGGGATGTTCAGAAAAGGCAGGCCCCCTTCCTATCCATCACAGACGTGCTACAAGTTCTTCCTATAGCATTAATAACATTACACACATAAACCTGTAGAGGAACATTTCAACCTGTCTGGTCACTCAATCATGGATTTAAAAGTAGCTATTCTTCTGCAAAGGAATTTTACTAACTAATTACAGAGTCTTCAGAACTAGAATTTATCTTCAGATTTGACACCCTTACCTGAGGTCTAAACAAAGGCATTTATTGGCTGATGCATTACAAAGCCAATTTCTCCTGCCATTAACATCTGCATTTCCACATCAAAAACTATGTTTGAGATACATCCAGTCTAGTCTCATTAACATGGGTACTATAATTGATAGGTACATCCATCAGGGTTGATATAGACCATGCTTGGTCCTGCCGTGAGGAGAGGGGACTGGACCTGATCTCTAGAGGTTCCTTCCAGTTCTAGTATTCTATGTTTCTATGATTCTTCTTCTACTGTTATATAGATCTCTTGGTTTCTGTTATTTCCTCTCCAATTCATCTGATGAAGTGTGTTTTGCCCATGAAAGCTCATGATTCTATATATTTATTTTGGTTAGTCTCTAAGGTGCCACAGGACCACTCATTGGTTTTGAAGTTACAAACTATCAAGGCTACCCTTTTGAGATTAATTCGATGAATAGCACAAATGTCATCCTTGGGAGACAAGCAGAACTGGTATGGTTAACCTTGTCTTTCCTTTCACTTACACATCAGACATTCTTGCTTCCCAGCTCTCTGCTTTAGCTGACTAAGCCATGATAATCCTGTCATCCATGGAGTTAAACAGCATAACAGAAAGAGGTATTGGCATGGCTTACTGAGCTCCATATTGGGCAAAATTCAACTCCTTGTTGCTTTATAGTTTTGGTAGAGCTATTTTAATGGCCTGTCTGCCTCCTGGTAAAAAGCATGATTCAGAGGTTGTCAACATGGTTTCATCACCTGTTCTCTGAAATTTCTGGGTCTTATTTTCTGTCCAGACGTGCAGGGAATGAGGGGCAGATCCTCAGCTGGTGTAAGTGATCATCACTGACTCCTCCGAAGTCAATGGAGCGATGGCCAATTACACTAGCTGAGGATCTACCCCTCATTGTGCCTGAAGTACCGTGACTCATAGCAACAGCTGCATCAGGTTCAGCAAGAGCAGAGCAAGTCATGGGTGTCGTGATCAGATTATCCATTCTAATGCAAGAGGTAGTTCGGTGGGACTTCATCACTGGGCTGTGTAAATGTTCAAATGGAGTCTGTTGGAAGAACAGCACATTTTATTCATCACATAAAACCTCTGACAATGGCCAGTTAGGGGGAATTTTAATGGATTTTAAAAGTTTTCTCTTCATGTCAATTTTAGAGCTGTCACAATGAAGAAGATATTTTAACCAAACATGGACCAGCTGGGGAGCTGGTTCCTAGAGAGATGAAAGTAACAAAATATGAACTAGCAGGAGAAAACTCTATTTTTTTTAAAAAATTTAATCTCACAGGCAACACAGTCTATGGTGATGAAATCTAATGAAGTGAAGCGCCTGGAGATATATTTTCAGTTGAGCAAGGGATCTGGGATTGGCATCGGAATAAATATTGCACACAGCAAGCAGCATAGGCAGCGGGTATCATAGGCAGGGAAAGGCATTGCTTCATCTGGCCCCTCCCATGCTTCACCAGAGTTCTGCAGACCCACTCCTTCAGCCTGCTGTTGTGATTCTAGAGGCTGGAGCAAGCAAGCTGGGGACTCTGCTATACCGTCTGTCCTCCCAGCACTGGGACCACTCAGCACCCATCAACAGGGGAGCTGTGTGTCCTCAGCTCAGTACCATAAACGTGACAACTAAATGGATATTTGTGATATTTTTAGTCCTTTGGTGAGAGGGATTCTACATCGCTGCCAGAGACTCAGACCAGCCGGAGTGGACTCTGATGCTCTGAGTTGCTGTCGTTCCGCGAGCAGCACTTATGTTCTATTCCACCTCCCGAACGCCTCAGATATGCGAAGTATTGTAAATAAACCAGTGTGCTCTGTCTAAATAAAGAAGAAAAAAAACAACCTCACATGCAATTAGTTTTTTTCAGCTTGCAATGGCTTCTGGCACACTGCCTCCTCAGCTCTGTGTCAATGTGGTGGTCTCGCCTCAGCCCGTACTCATTAAATAATTGTTTCTACCCATCCTGCCCCCATTTGGATGGGTCTGCCTCAATTGTAGCCCGTGAGGGAATAATTTGGGAGATTGAAAAGCTTGTGTAGGCTCATTCGTCTTGGAATGACTCTGGTAGGAGGGGCATGGAATTTCTGATCCAGCTCATGATGTCTTAGGAGTATCATAGCCACACATTTTTATTGCCTGTCTTCACAGGAATGGAATGAGCTTCTTTTGTGGATAAGATAGTGATGTAACATGAGTGGAATTTAAAACACGTCAGCCAGTATTCTAGCCCCTTTTCCTGGAGCTTGCTCAGCAAATACAGAGGCAAGAGAGTATCGATAACCCCTGGGCACAAAGCTCCTGCAGTTGGCAGGCATTTTCCTTTTTCCTCTGTGCTAAATATTTTGTCCAGGATTTTCACAATTCCTGCTGCTACAGCTATTTGAGCAATGTACTTTGTCTCCTCTGTACAAAACAGCTTTTGTTCTATACTGATGTGGCTTAAATTCTCAGGGGGACAAGCCTCAGTTTTCTCAGTGCACTTTAAAGGGATTTACAAACGCAACCATGGCGGTACCTATGAGGTGAAGTGGACCTCTCTGAACATTAGCTCATTAGCCCTCCCAACGAACCTGTGAAGCAGGGAGGACAGGAGAGAGAGGGATCAATGTCCTCATTTCACAGATGGGAAAATCAAAGCAGTTTGATTCTAGGGTCACAATCAGGTTGGATACAGCAGAGATTTGGGCTGTGATTTTTCAGTCTCCCCAGGGAGAGAGGGAGGGGATGCCTGGTTGCTCAAATGAGCATTTATACATGGGCTTCTCCGGCTACAGGCAACAGTAATATAAGAATGGCCAAACTGGGTTAGGCCACAGGTCCATCTAGACCAGTGTCCTGTCTGCCGATGTAGCCAATTCCAGGTGTCCCAGAGGGAATGAACAGAGCAGGTAATCATCAAGTGATCCCTTCTCTGTCACCCATTCCCAGCTTCTGACAAAGAGAGGCGGGGACACTATTCCTATCCATCCTGGCTAATGGCCTTTGACAGACCTAACCTCCGTGAATCTATCCAGCTCTTTTTTTAATCCTGTTCAAGTCCTGGCCTTCACAACACGGTTAAATGACTCACCAGGAATGTGGGAGGCCCAGGTTAGATTGCTCTGTTTTTCTGGTAATGGAGATTTGGGTCTCCCTGGCTGTAGGAAAGTCCCATAGCCACCAAGCCCTCCTGCCGCTATCTGCCAGGTAAGAATAGCCAGTTACCCATGACAGCTGGAGCACACTTCCCCCTGACTCCTGTGTACCAGAGTGATGCAAAGGAGTCAGGTGTGGACAGAGAAACTGGGCCTACAGTTTCAAAGATACTTTATTTGCTAACAGCAGCTTCAGTTCTTGCAGCCATCTACCTTACGTATCAACAAAGACTGCTGCTCTCGAATCTGCATGCAGTCGACAGTACAGATGAGCCCACGGTGAAACCATCTGCTTCGTTGATGACTCTATCACCGGTGACTGAGTCACTTGAAGTGATTCATGGTTTTGTTTGAGAATTTCTAGTGTGACTGGGAGATTGTCTGTGAATGTGTGTAATCTTCCAAAAGCCCTTTCTCACGCTCAGCGCTGCTCTGCAACGAGATTATTAGGGATGGGGAGAAAAGAGCATTTTGCCAGCAATGTGCTTATTCTGTCAAGGCTTCTGCTGTTTTGCACTGTGTCCTTTGGCAGTTTAAAGCACTATCGGTATAATTTGTGCATGGCTTGTGGCTTGGTTCACTTTTACAGGAGAGCGATTGCTCCATTAATTTCCAGCATTCATGGTACATGGTTTAGGGACCTGTGATGGGGATTTCAAACTCCACACTGTCCCTGAAAGGGTTAATGAGCTTTTGTGGGCGCACTAAAGTAGTAACAGGAGACAGGTTTGAATGGTGGAGTTGAAAGAGGACAGTCCAGCTCAGATGATTGAGAAGGAGAACAAATCCCCAACACTCTTGCTCTGTGGAAGAGGCCTGTGTGACGGCGCGTTGGGGGTCCCCCGTCTCCTGCACCCCGAAATGGCACAAACAGACTGCACCAGCCGGTGGAACAGAGGAAGGTTATTGCCTCTCCAGGATACAGCACAACACAGATGTAATCTGGTCACAGAGCTGGGCTAGGATGCCTCAGGCCCCCTTGAGATGGGGGGAGACTGGGCCCCTAAACTCCAGCCCCTTTCCCTAGGCTGTCTCCTCCATGCTCCCAGACAGCCACTAACTCCCACTCTTCCAGCCCTGCCCCCCAGCCAGGGTAGCATTCCACCTTCCTTTGTTCCTCTCCACGGGGGGGGGGGGGTGTCTGGTTCAACAGGTTTGGCGTCACCTTTGCATAATGAGGTTTTCCCTGCTGGATCTTGCTCCAGACAGCAGAGGTCACCACAGCCCAGCAAGTACCCCCACTACGTCACAGCCTGGTTGGGGCAAGGAACAGCTTCAGAGATGGCTGCCTGTCAGGGTCTTTCTGAGGCTATGTCTACACTAAAGAGGTTGGTTTTTTTTTCGGAAAAATGTCTTTTTTTTTTAAAGAAAAACTTATGTCCACACTGCAATCAGGTTCTTTCGAAAAAAAATCGAAAGTACAGAGGGGTTTTTCCAACATTGGTAAACCGCTTTCTACAAGGAAGAAGACTTCTTTTGAAAGACCTCTTTCAGAAAAAGGCGTGTGTGAACAGGGAAAAAGGAGTTCTTTCGAAAAAAGAGGAAAGAGGAAAAAGCACAGGTGCCCTGGTAGCCACTCCATCCACAGTAATCATAGCTTATATGTGAGAGAGTGCCCATTCAGTGTGGACGCTATCTTTCGGAAGAAGTTTTTTTCGGAAGATCTCTTCCAGAAAAACCTCTTCCGAAAGAAGCCTGCAGTCTAAACGTAGCCTGAGGGAAGGGAGGCCTGATGTGGAATAACTGTACAGGAAACCCTGCGTTACGATGGCCCGAGTTGTGACACCGCCCTCCCCCCCACACACACACACTTACGACCATTTTTGTAAGTGGGGAAGGGGCCAACACCCCCCAACTTGTGTCCTTGGCCCACATTTATGACGGCGCACGGCGCCTATCATAAATGCGGGCTTAGGTTACGACACCCCTGACTTGAGACGCTTCCCCAGGACCCTACTGCATTGCATGTCGGGGGCTGCCTGTACTTGTAATTAGTTACTACGTACTGAGGAAACAGGTGTCTTGAGGTGTTTCTCTGCCTGAAGGGGGTGAGAGCAAATACACACCTTTGCATTCCTTTCCACCTCACCCAGGCCTCAATAGTGGTTTCTCCTCAGCCCAGGAACAACCCCAGCCACTGGACTGCTGTAGGAAAGGGTTTGGAAAAATTCAAAACCACATCCCCAAGGGATGGAACTCCCTCTGCTGTATGTGCAAATGCCCCCCCCCCCCAACATTGGAGGGCCTATCCAAACAGGAGCGGCCAGAGGCTGGCTGTAGCAGCTGGCGCACCAGGTGGGAGACGCAATCGGCGCCCCTCCCTGCACAGCCGTCAATGGCCATGACGCCATCATTGGGCGCCCGGGGCCGGCGGCACCCTATGGACAGCCTGGTCTGCCTAGGCTCACAGGCCACCCCTGCATCCAAGGATACATTGATTGAATACACTGCACAGTGCTTAGCTTATGAAGTGCACATTTTTTCACACAAAGGATAAATAACAAATGAACCTGCATTGATCTGAGATTTTTCCATACTCTGTTCTGCATTATGAGTCCCACTGCTAAGGACTTTGACTGAAAGAAGAAGTAAAATTGACATTTCTTGCTTGCTTAGGGTGCATCTACACTGCCATTGAGTTCTTTCAACAGAGGGGTTTTTCTGAGGGCGGTAAACCTCATTCTACAAGGAAGAAGTCATTTTCCAAAAAAGCTTTTTCAGGGAAAAGTGTGTGTGGATGCAGAAGAGGGAGTTCTTTCAAAAGAAGAGGCCTCTGAGAAATAACACAGGTGCTCTGGTGCCCACTCAGTCATGACAAATCAAAACTTAAATGCGAGATAGCATCCAATCAATGTGGACGTTATTTTTCGAAAAAGCAGATCACTTTTTCATTGAGCTTTTGTAGGGATAACATATTAATGTATTGAAAATGATTCCTCCAAATGGAAGTGACTCCCCATAATTTGTTCCCCACAACTTAGTGTTTAGATTTATTATTAATTCTTCTTCTTATTATTATTATTTGTTAAGATTGTTAAATGTTTAGATTTATTATTATTATTGTCCCTTTAGAATATAATATATTAGGTCATGTAATTTAGAACTGTTAAAAATATAATCCTAACTGTTAAGAATATAATCCTATGTAACCAGAAACAGCCCCCCCCCCCCCCCTGCGCTCCAGGGCATACTCAAGCTTGTGCAAGGGGCTGCTTGAAATTGACATTGCAGAGATACATTGTAACAATGCATTGTCAAGCCACTAACTCTGCTATGGGAGCCAAGCCCTGTAATTGACTTAAGGGCATTGTTACTTAATTGAGGCCTGTTCTCTTTAAAACATTGTAACTTTATTCAGCACTCAGAGAATGTTTTAAGCAATACCATCCAGAAACTTTCTGTAACTACAACTTTTATTATTATACAAAATACTGTATGAATGTATGAGAGAGTGCTTGGATGATGAGTGAATGGTTCTGAGAGGTGCCAGCCTGAGAATACAGCAACAAAGGGCTGAAGAAGGCGTCAGGTGCCAGTGCAACCAAAAGGTGTCAAGTGGAGAAACTGGAGGTCCACCCGATGAGATCACTGATGAGCACCTGGCAGCCACCCTGGAGACATCAGCATGATACAGCAATTTCCATAGACTGGCATAGGAAGAAATTCCTATAAGAACTGGACTAAAAATCTATGGAATCAGAGTCCAAGGTTCTGCTGCCAGCCTACCAGGAGCTTCAGATGCGCATCTGATCAGGACTTCGCTCCCCACTACCATCACTTGTGTACAGAGTACCTGGCCAGTATCCTGTCACAAGCAACTTCCAGGCTGGTAACTATACACAGAACTTGAATGAATGGATGTATGAATGAATGGTTTATATATATATATAAGTGTATAAGGGTTAAGTAGTGTTAGGAATAAGTAGTTAAACAACGTTGTTTGCTTCTATCTTTTCTTTATTTTTTATTATTATCTTTACAATAAATGTGGCTTTTTGCCTTATCCCCCTCATAAGATCCTGCTTGCTTTTATTTGGTACAACATTTTGGTGGAGAATGCGAAAGGGGGAATATTGGTAAAAAGCCTCAGGTATTGTGAACATTGGTGTGCACACAGCTGACTCTACAGAGAGCAGTTCCATTTTTTTTCTTTCTTTTTTTTTCTTTTTTGGTTAACCAAAGCCTGCTGACCTCCAGAGGGTAGAGGCTTCACAAAAGAGCTCATAGTAAAAAGAAGCTACGATTATTCATTGGAATAATCTAGGCTGTATAACTAGAAGCTACAATTATTGAAATAATTTAGGCTGTAAATAGAAGCTACGACTATTGAAATAATCTAGGCTGTATAACTAGAAGCTACAATTATTAAAATAATTTAGGCTGTAAAAAGAAGCTACGATTATTAATTAATAGTCTAGGCTGTGTCACTCGCTGCAAGGGTTCAGGGGTGATAAAGGAAACTACACAAGTATTAAAGATGTTTAAGAAAAGTCCAGGGAAAGCAGTCTCAGAGGGAGGAATAGAGTTGGAAGGAGCTCAAACCTCACCTTTTATAAAGAAATAACACCCTTTAAACAAATCCTTCAGAGATATGGGCACAGTCCTTGGACAAGCCCTCGAAAATGTTTGTAATGTTTTGGATCTAGAGGATAGATTGGCACAGTATATCCTCATGTACAAACCTTCTAATGCTGCCAAAGGATATGCAGCAGCAATTTAACGATTATGGGAGGCATGTAATAACAGTTACCTCCACTTAGCTACCTGCAAAGAAAAAAAAAAATCTCTCTCTGCAGAAAAAGCTAAACCCAAAAGAAAAAGGGAAAAAAAAAAACACAGATTCAGTTTGGCTCCTATAAAACCTGTAATAAGGTGTTCCTCAAATTAACTAATTATAAAAATTCAAATAGGAAACTGCAAAATGTAAAAGCCTCTGCTGCAAAAGCAAAAAGGTAGAAATGTCTGTCCCTCAGTACCCAGACACAGTTAAATTCCCTTAAGGATGGGTACTGAGAGTTAAAGTAGCACTCTCAAAGTTTTCAGGGATATGCTTAAGGAAAAGAACCAGGAGGTGTGGGGTTTAGTGAACAAGGCCACCCTCCTTGCTAACCTGGTAATGGGACAAAGCCTGTGTCCATGGAAAAGGGCCATTCAGCAAGAAAAACAGGATCAGGCCCAAACAAGCAGGCAGGCAAAAGATAGATTAAAGGCCTTGTGGTAAAACTGGGAAAAAGCAGTAAGTACAGGCACTGAAAATCTAAATTCTTAAAACAATACTTACAAGAAGTAATATCTGAAGCAAGGCCAGTTTTCATTTTAAGAAATAAGAAAGTGTTTTAAGAAAAAAAAAAACACAAAAAAGTTAACTCTACAGAGTATGGAAGAAATTGAGCAGTTGTAAAAATGCTAAAATGTTATAGGAAAAAAATTCTTGGTTTCTTTGCAGCCATTCTGAAGGAAAAAGGGGCCCTTTTCCAAAAGAGTGTCTGTAAATAATCCAGGCAAATTTAACTAAAAAACTTCAAGGGGGTTCTATTGGGAACTTAAGTACCCCCAAATGAATAAAAGTGAATGTAATCTTTGTACAGGTATGTAAAAATAGTGTTAGAAATATTCAGAGAATATATGCATGTATCTGTGTGTAAATACAGTGTAAATAGTAGGTAAGGTTTTTAAGATCCAGAACTCCTGTTTTGTAGGTTAGTAAACTGTTTTGTATGCTTAAAACAAATTGGTTTGTTTTGTTTTTAGTAAAGCCATTTCATACCAAGTTGTTTAATAAAAGTATAGGAAAACTCAGTGAGCATAAAAGAAATAGTTACACCCGATGCAAAAATTAATATGGCTAAATAACATTATAAACAAAGAATGCACATTTTCCTGTGACATGCAATGTATATTGTAGAAGGAGGTAAAAACTGGAAACAAATCAAAATCCTGTGAAGGCTCCAGGAGCCACAACAGGTTGTAATTTCCTTTTCAGGTTGCTGTGTGAGAAAGCAGAACTTAAAGTAAAAACTCAAAACTGTAAAACTCAAAACTGGCAAAAGTTATTGTGTCCCTTTTTAAGACAAAGCTACAAACAGCTTTAAATCTAAAAGCAAGCCAGAAAGTGTCTGTGGTGCAAATGCCCTAGCTGGCAGCACACAAAAAAAAAAAAATGTTTGCAGGTAAATAAATAGTTTGATTAGCAAACTACCTGAGACCAGAACAAAAAGGGGTCTGCATATGGAAAAATTTCAAGATGGTTTTAAACACACTGGTCTCAAAGCTAAGTTGTCTAAATAAAAGGCATGCTATCACAGGATACTTAAACACCTATTGGTAAGATCCACAGGGCTACTTGTTATTTGATGCTAATGTTCATAAGTAACCCTGTAATATGTACATGATTTTCTTTTTTAAAAAAAAAGAAAAGAAAAACCTTTAAAATGTTAAAATAATCATTGAAAACACATCTCACACTTAAAACCTTCCCAGCATTATAGTAATAATGCTTCTTGGCTACTCTCTATTCATAAACCTAACACAGCAGAAACTTACTAACTTAGTCTGCTGTATAAGAGGAAAACTAAAGTACACCTCCTAAATTTAATAATTACACAGTGGGGTAATTCACCCACAAGAAGGGGTAAAAACCATTGAAACCTGTTTTGCTACAAAACAAAAATATTTAACTATAGGAGTAATTGTAAGCAAAGAGACATGAAAGCATATTTGTAAAATAAAAAGAGAAAGTATGTAAATAATAATGCCACCCCCAAAGGGGTAGAAGTATGTTCTTGTTTTGTTTTTCAGAAAATCAGGACAAGCTGAAACCAGCTAAATACCCTACAACACCATGGATGTATTGTTGCAACAAAGATTGTTTTATGTTTTGTGTTTGTCTCATGTCTGTCTGTCTGTCTAACTAGTATACTGTGTTAAAAATAATCTTCCCTAGGCAGGAAAGGTTCAATAAGCATTAAACATGTTAACTGCATTTAGAAAAACCCAGTGTAAATGGCTGTGGAGAAATCTCAGAGGAACTGAGGGTTGTTTCAGAAGAGGCAGAATCAGCCAGGGAATTGAAGCAGTCTGGCAACCAAGTAACTGAGTATGACCAGCTTGCTGGAAAGTCAGTGTATTTGGGACAGGAGTGTTCCCAGGGGAGGCACACCCAGCCAGGCCTTTTGTCTTTGAAAGAGGGAGCTTTGCATTTAAAACAACAGGGCAATGGGGCAAGACCTATGTGGCCAAGGAAGGCTGCAGATTTTTCAACCTAAAAACCCAAAATTGTCAGCGTACATTTGGGATGAATTTGTTCCTGCTACTTATGCTAACTTTCATAACCACTGTACTGCAGTTACTAAGAATGTAACAATGTTCAATGTGCAGGATTTTGTACCAAAACCCTGGAAATGGTTAAAAAAATGTACCCAAGAGCACATTGTATGTTCAAAAGCCTTGTAACACTGGTATTTTACTGTTAGTACTTGTAATTAGTGTTGAAGCTTCTCACCTGAGAAAGGGGAATTCCAAAATGGGTGTGTGATGTGAAAAGGGAAACTGAGGCACACCACCAATTTTGTTTTCAGGGCTAAATGCAAGGATGCCTACACTATATGGGATGAGAGCACATAAATTCATGCACTGTTAATTGGGTTTCAAACTGTTGCCCAAGCTGCCCTGGATAAAATCACTATTTTTTCTCTCGCTCTGGGCAAAGTCACCTAACCTGGATAAAGAGAATATTTGTTACATTACAATCACAAACACATGTTGCCTCACAATACCTTCTCTTAAACAGATTAAATACAAAGTGACACTACGAGTATACCAGATATCGTAGTGTCAAAAGGGGGAGTATGTAGGGATAACATATTAATGTATTGAAAATGATTCCTCCAAATGGAAGTGACTCCCCATAATTTGTTCCCCACAACTTAGTGTTTAGATTTATTATTAATTCTTCTTATTATTATTATTATTTGTTAAGATTGTTAAATGTTTAGATTTATTATTATTATTGTCCCTTTAGAATATAATATATTAGGTCATGTAACTTAGAACTGTTAAAAATATAATCCTAACTGTTAAGAATATAATCCTATGTAACCAGAAACAGCCCCCCCCCCCCCCCCCCCGCGCTCCAGGGCATACTCAAGCTTGTGCAAGGGGCTGCTTGAAATTGACATTGCAGAGATACATTGTAACAATGCATTGTCAAGCCACTAACTCTGCTATGGGAGCCAAGCCCTGTAATTGACTTAAGGGCATTGTTACTTAATTGAGGCCTGTTCTCTTTAAAACATTGTAACTTTATTCAGCACTCAGAGAATGTTTTAAGCAATACCATCCAGAAACTTTCTGTAACTACAACTTTTATTATTATACAAAATACTGTATGAATGTATGAGAGAGTGCTTGGATGATGAGTGAATGGTTCTGAGAGGTGCCAGCCTGAGAATACAGCAACAAAGGGCTGAAGAAGGCGTCAGGTGCCAGTGCAACCAAAAGGTGTCAAGTGGAGAAACTGGAGGTCCACCCGATGAGATCACTGATGAGCACCTGGCAGCCACCCTGGAGACATCAGCATGATACAGCAATTTCCATAGACTGGCATAGGAAGAAATTCCTATAAGAACTGGACTAAAAATCTATGGAATCAGAGTCCAAGGTTCTGCTGCCAGCCTACCAGGAGCTTCAGATGCGCATCTGATCAGGACTTCGCTCCCCACTACCATCACTTGTGTACAGAGTACCTGGCCAGTATCCTGTCACAAGCAACTTCCAGGCTGGTAACTATACACAGAACTTGAATGAATGGATGTATGAATGAATGGTTTATATATATATATAAGTGTATAAGGGTTAAGTAGTGTTAGGAATAAGTAGTTAAACAACGTTGTTTGCTTCTATCTTTTCTTTATTTTTTATTATTATCTTTACAATAAATGTGGCTTTTTGCCTTATCCCCCTCATAAGATCCTGCTTGCTTTTATTTGGTACAACACTTTTGCTGTGTGAATGCTCTCTTTCAAAATAAGCTTTTCCGGAAGCTCTCTTCCAGAAATGTTTCTTCTAAAAGAAGCCTGCAGTCTAGACGTAGCCTCAGTTACTTACTATAAGATGCAGGGGCAGCCCGTGACTATAGGCCAACTCGGCCGTCGCCTAGGGCACTGTCTACAACGGGGCGCCCAATGATGATGTCACGCCATTGAGAGTTCTGCCTGGGGCACCAGTGCCGCAGTCCACCTTGGACCACCCCTGAGAAGATGTACCCAGCACGGCTCAAGTCCTCATCTCAATTGATTTTTGTTTTTTGGGAAATAAAATGAAAATGTCCATGCTTCATTTAAATCATTGCTCTAGGGTGGGGCTTGGGTTAATTGGTTCAGGATTCAGGCTGCCTTGGGGAGAAAGGACAATCCAAGCCCTCTCTCACCACAGCAGCTTACGACTCATGCTATATAATTTTGAGATTCATGGTATAGCTAGATTTTTGTGAAGTGAAATACAGACAAATAGAATATCAACGATTGTTTTGTACAAATCTCTATTTTTTAAAATGTGAACCCAAACTGTCTCACAGCCATTCAGCTATCTTGCACATAACTAACTGCCCTTTGTGAAACATAATGACCCACACTTATATAGTCGTTTGTTCCCTAAGTTGTCTCAAAGTGCATTAAAAACTGATATACCCAGAGCTCGCTTTGTCCATTCCTGAAATGCATCTGTCTCTGCAGGTAAAGGGTGTGTGTGATAGCAATTGTTAACAGTCCACAGCAACAAAATTACTAAAGAATGCCATAGCTATTTGAAACTGCAGGGAGATTTTAAGCAAGGAAAATGTAACTGTTGACACTGGAACAGTTTCAAGGAACTGGGAAATGTAGCTCTTATTTTCTGTCTGGCAAGAATTGTCAGGATAATTTGGGTTCATTATGTGATGGTATCTTGGCCAGCTGCATCCTTTTCCTATTTTGTAGGCTTTCTTTAGAAACAGAAGGTCTTCAGAATTTAGCTGTGGATACTTCTGGCTTTTTGTGCGTCTGGGTGCATCCACTCTTGCCTTTTTGGCTGACTGGGTCTCTCCCCGTCAGCGTATCTGAAGCTTTGTTTTTTTAATCCAGTTTTCATATCTGTGCAAATTCCTTCCATTCGGAAGCTTCCAGTTAAATTTCATGGGCCGTCTTTGGGTCCAATCCAGAAACAAGTCCACAATCGGACTTTCCTAGACTTGAAGAAGAGCCGCTGTGTAGCCCAAAAGCTTGGCCCTCTCACCAACAGAAGATGGTTCAATAAAAGATATTACCTCATCCACCTTGTCTCTGCAGTGAGACTGCTTGGATGACAGGGTTGCTGAATCAGACCTTTGACAGCTTATCACCTTACATGAGCAATGGGCAACCTAACCTAGTGAGTGGGGTTACCATATTTGAACTTTCAAAAAAGAAGACACTCCTGAGAGGGGCAACTGAAGTGCCGGCACTTGATAATAGTCAGTTGGCCAAACCAGTGAGCATCACCTGTCAGAGGCTCCAAGATCTACCAGTAGATCCCGATCTACTGGTTGGTGACCACTGCCTTACCTTGTAAATAAATGAAAAGCAAAGCCAGCAAAGCAAAACCTGCCCACTAACCCGAACTCTTTCATACTTCTCCACATCAATGAAAACAAAATTAAGGTTCTGATTCTGCCTCCCGTTGACGGCGATGGCAGAACTCCCATTGATTTCAATGGAAACTGGAACAGAGCCAGCACTTTCCCTATTTTTGATTTTGGCTCGCCAAGTATCTCTGCTTCTCTGGCTGGTCTCACTGCCACAGAAACCTATTGAATTAAACATACAGAGGAGCAAATAAACAAGAAACCCACAAGGAAAAAGAGTCCAGGCGTCAAAATTCCAGATGTGCTTCATCTGAGCGTGGCTCTGGGTACAAATGTTGCTGCTGCTGATTCCCGTCTATAATGCCTTGGTCCAAAACTGTGGCACCAAACACCTCTGAATGTTGGAGAAGTTTGGATCAGAATATGACCTCACTTGGTAGCTGAGACCCACCTTTTCCTAGTCTTAGAAGATGAATAAAAATTAACTGTTTTTAAGGTTCTGAAATGTTTTATTCCATTCTCTGTCCCCACATCCAGAACCATCCATTGGGGATTCCACACTGTGACCGGAGTACAACATGCTGAACATGCAAGAGAGGCAATGCCATAGCTAATGGGAAAACTGCACCTTTGCGCTCTCTGGAGTGCACCCCATAAGTGACAGGTCTGGCTGCCTCACCAGGTGGCCCACCCATGCTCTCACTGGATCTCTGGGCGGCAGCCCCCTTTGTTCCCAACCGTGCTCATGAGATCCAACTCAGTTTTAGCTGCTGAAAGTTTCTCTTTGGAAACCAGTGACAGCAGCCTACATTTGAAGTGATATATAAACAGTGTCTTCAAAACAAAGCATTATTTATTCATTCTTCGAAAGCACAAGGATTCAGGGAATAGGGTGAACAGAAGGAAAGGCCTAGATGCAGAGTTTCTTACCTAAACTCAACCTCTCTATCCATCTGTCAGGGAGGTCCGGCTTACTCCCTCTGTTTCTGTCAAGTTGGATGTCAGCAGTAGGGATGTAAAATCCCATTTAATTGGTTAACTGGCTATCGGAAGGGTGTGTGTGGGGGTCCCCCGCCTGATGCTGGTCTGGAGTGGCCCCACTGCTGCAGGAAGGGCTATCCAGGGCCCCCCTGTCTGCAGCAGGCATCTGGGGGGCTGGAGAAGCCCCCTGCCCATGGCAGGTGGGGAGTGGTTAACAGATTGGCTCGGGTTTCCCTTTGAAACTTATTTACTCACTGCCTCTTTTTCTCCCCTCCCCCAATTTTTTTTCCTTTCCTCTTTTCCCCCTCCCCCCACCTTCTTCCCCATTTATTCTTGATTCTGAACATCCAACTCTCCGGTCATCTGAAGAAGCGGGCTGTGCCCACGAAAGCTCATGATACCATCTACATGTTTTGTTAGTCTATAAAGTGCTACCAGACTATTTGTTGTTTTTTAAGTTTTTCCTGTTACAGACTAACTCAGCTACCCCTCTGAAACTTTTTACCTTAACCAGTAAGCTGTACCCATTTAGGCTTATTGGTTAACCATTTAAACATTCACATCCCTAGTCAATATCCATTGCTAACAAGCTACTCTCCTTTCAGCCCCCTTCCTGTAGCTAGGACTTCTGAGATTTAGGATTCAATTTGATCTTAGGTTCATCCTTGGGAAAAGTACCATTCTAGCCTAGATGGAGTCAGATTGGGTTTTCCCCCAATTAACAGCCTTTTGATAGTTTCCTCCAGGACCCTTCTCAGGCCAGGTCTACACTACATGAGAAAATGGACCTCAGATGTACAATTCCATCTACGAGTACAGCATAGATAGAGTCAACATACCTTAAATTGAATTTCTGCAGCGTCCCACTGCAAGAGGTCCATGGGAGAAAATCTCCCATCAACTTCCCTTACTCCTCATAACACTATGAAGTACCGGGGTCACCATCAGTGGTCAACTTAGTGGGTCCTTACTAGACCCACTAAATCAAACCCCGAAAGATCAATCTCAGGAGTGTCTATCTTGGGGTAAGTGCATAACTAGCCTCAGTGTCAGTGTTTTATTTCCTGTTGGCTTTTTCCTGAAAAGATGCCTTTGGTTTAACTCTTGCCAGGAAGCTGTTAATAGAACACAGATAATCCTAAGAGGTATGTGGATATGTAGAGCCCCACAAATCTACTAAAATCCCCTTTATATCTGTGGGTATCTACATACACAGACCTGGGCTCATTTTTGCAGATATAGATGTGGATACAAAATTTTATATTTGCGCAGGGCTCTAATGCTATTTTTAAAAAATGATACAGCAATCTCTCTTATTCTCCATTGGCTGTCCTTAGGAATTTGTACTCGTGATCAGGAGGCAAAAGTTCCCGATATCTTACAAGATTGTCCCAAGGAGAATTCTAGACCACTTTGGTAGAGGTGAGCACGTCAGAGTTCGGGAATTCTTAGATCTGCTTCCAATCTTTAGGATGTTTGAATCTGGATTCTGAGCATTTTAACATTGCCTGCTCGCTAACCTGCTTAGAAATAATCCCTGTTTTCACTTTTACTTTCCAATTTCCTACCCTAATGGGCCAAGAGTTTATAGTGCTTTTCAAAGTGCAATGCAGGAGGCTGCTCCCTAGAGACCATATCTCTGATGACTATCTGGCAGAGGCTCTAATCAAAAATCCTTTCTGCTCTCTGGCAGTGATTTCCCTTCAAATACAGTATTATCTGGCTCGAAATTATTCAGCCATCTCTCTTGGGAAGTTACTTTAGACAGATTAAAAGATAAGATGTGATGTAGAATTGTATCATGATTGATTTGAAATATTTAAGACTTACCCTAAAAATGCGCCTCTCTCAATCACCCCTCCAATAGGTTCACTTTGAAGGCCTTTTTAAAATGGTTAAAATGGAGTGCAGCAAGCTATTTCCTTTCTTTAGACTATGCTAATTCTCCTCTACTCTCTAGGCAGACCAGTGATATGCTGTTTTTCAAGATGATAAGCTTTGCAACAGATTGGCTCATTTTACACTTCATGTGATTTCAGTCAGCATCACTGTAGCATGCTGCAGAAGGCTTTCCCTTAGGTCTGGAGAGGAAGAACATTTGTTTGAAACAAGATTTATTTAAAGTACATTAAAGACACTAAATGTGTCTTTCTCTGTGTGGAATGACAAGAGGTAGTTCTTTTGAATCAAGGCCGCACTGATTTGGAGGCCAACGATTCAGAACGGAAACCGTATATATTTCCTCTTGTCAGTTGCCAGCATTTGAGGCTGTGTTATGATGCGTGTGTATTAAAAAAATCTTCAATACAAAGCTCATTCATTCTGAACTTCAAACAAGGAGACAAAGCCGCATCTTTCATTGACAGGTGCTGACATGATTGAAGTGGCACAAATATTAGCCAAATCTGCCTGGTACAAGCAGGGGAGCTGGACCAATTTTTGTGTAGCGGGGTGCTGAGAACCACTGGAAACCCCTGTATATGATGGAAACATTTTCAAGCCAGGGGGTGCCACCACACCCCCAGCACTGATGAGTGAAAGTGAAAAGCGAGAGAGCCCAAGAGTCACCATCTGCTTTTCACTCAGCACACAATACCTCTCTGCACCAGCATTGTGTCCTTTTAGTGCAGATTGGCCAGCTGCATAGAGGGGTGCAATCAAGAGTCATCATTCTGCATGGGAAATCCTGTTGACTTCTGCTGAACATTTCTGTGGGAGTGAACGCTGCTTGTTCCTGTGTTAGCACATACCCCAGGCCTGCCAACATCACTTCAGTCTTCTTTGGATTTAAGCCTTGGTCAGCTCATCCTTATCTACTTTCCATTGTCATCAAGACACTGAATTATTCACCCCATTGCAGGAGCAGGGTCTGATGTGATGGAAACATACAATGGAGTCTCAGCTGGATACTACATCCCTCTGGAGGGACAGTCAGCCTTGATTATTTTACCAGAAGTCACCGACTGGGTGACAGATTTGCACATCAACGTTCCATCACGTTGCTGATTAAGTTACTGTACGAAATATATGTGTGCCCCTGGGCCCATTGAAGCTCTTTGCAGGATCAAGACCATGTCCTTGTTGGCCCTGTGAGTTTGGCCACTTTTGTACCCTCTTTCCAACCCCCTCACCAATAACACACAATCATACTTTTAACTTGTGCTCCAGACATTTTGTTTTCAAATACAGGCAGTCCCCGGGTTAAGTACAAGATAGGGACTGTAGGTTTGTTCTTAAGTTGAATCTGTATGTAAGTCGGAACTGGCATCAGCCGCTGCTGAAACTGATCAGTTTCAACCGCGGCTGAATCTGGACACCAGTTCTGACTTACATACAGATTCAACTTAAGAAACCCAGGCATCCCCAAGTCAGCTGCTGCTGAAACTGATCAGCAGCTGATTCCAGGAAGCCTGGGGCAGAGCAACTCTGCCTCGGGCTTCCTGTAGTCAGCCGCTGGTCAGTTTCAGCAGCGGCTGACTTGGGGACGCCTGGGGCAGAGCAGCTGGGGTGCTGCTGGGTTGCTCCAGTAGCACGGCTCCTCGGCGCTACTGGAGCAACCCAACAGCACCCCAGCTGCTCTGCCTCAGGCGTCCTGATTCAGCTGCTGCTGAAACTGACCAGCAGCGACTGAATCAGGGCTCCTGGGGCAGAGCAGCTGGGGTGCTGCCGGGTTGGTCCGGAGCAGTGCTGCGGGACCAACCCGGCAGCCCCCAGCTGCTCTACCCCAGGGGTAGGCAAGAAAAGCCTGGTCTGCTGGGGGGGCACTAGCTGCACCTCCCTCCCCAGCAGACCAGAGAGACGGGGGTGGGGACGCCCAAGTCCTCCACGGCTTTGCTCCGTCTCCCTGGTCTGCTGACCTGGGAGACACGGAGCAAAGCCGCAGAGCACGCGGGCAGCAGGACAGTCCAGGCGCGCCGCGCTGTCCCACTGCTGGCATGCTCCGAGGCTTTGCTCCCCATCTCCCTGGTCTGCTGGTCAGACCAGGGAGACGGGGAGCAAAGCCTCGGAGCACGCCCGCAGCGGGACAGCCCGGGCGCACTTGAGCTGTCCCCCTGCAGGCGTGCTCCGCGGCTTTGCTCCCCGTCTCCCTAGTCTGCAGGGAGACGGGGAGCAAAGCCTTGGAGCATGCCTGCAGCGGGACAGCCCAAGCGCGCCTGGGCTGTCCCGCCGCTGGCTTCCCCCGCGGCTTTGCAAAGCCTTGGAGGTGCTGGGGCAGCGGGACAGCCCAGGCGCGCCTGGGCTGCCCGGCTGCCCGAGCCCCTCCGTGGCTTTGCTCCGTGTCTTCCTGGTCTGCAGACCAGGGAGATGCGGAGCAGCTTTTCTCGGCCTGGAGTACACGGGCGGCGGGACCGCGAGGTCCCGCAGTCCATGTCCTCCGGGGCGAGAAAAGCCGCATTCGTAACTGCGGATCCGACATAAGTCGGATCCGCGTAAGTCGGGGACTGCCTGTATACAGTTTCAGGATGCAATGGATTTTCTAGCCATGAGGACCTACAATCAGACCGGCTTAATTAAGGGATAAGTCTCTTAAAATACCTCTTACCTAAGAGGTAAGAAAAGCAGTTATGCATAAAGGATGGCAAACACAAAGAACTAGAGACATGCAGACTTGTGAAATGTGAGCACTTTGTCCATTGATATTTTCTGTATCATTTGGCAAGCCAATTTTGTGACCCATCATATCTCAAAAGATGAGTAAGCAAATAAATTAACAGTATTACCAGTCAATTCTTAAAAAAAACCCTATGCATTTTAAAATGGTCAAAACACTCTGTGTATTTTTACAGGAATACAATACAGATTCAGTATACACATTGACTTTTAACTTTTAGATTTTTGTTGCAAGTCTCTAGCAAAAATATTTTTCAATTTAAAAAATGAAAAAAATAGAATTCTGATAAAAAGAACAGCGTTGCTATCAAGTCTGTCTCATCCTATCACTCTCAAATATCAATTTCTAGGCTCAGCTGACAAGCTTTGGCAGCTACTTTTCCAATAGTAGCATCTGGCTTCTTGGGAAACTAATTATGTCTTTAGTATGGAGCATTCAGTGTTGTTTCTGAGCACACCACATTTATTCTAAAGCGAGTATGTTGGCTTGCTGTCCATAATGAAATCCTCAGCATACCTACTATATATTTCAGAGGGTTTGTCTGCCTGTCTGTCATGTCTATTCAAGAACTCCTCCTAAACGGTAAGAGCTAGGACCACCAAATTCAGTATCCAGATTCCTCTTATCATAACTTAAAGCAAAATAAGGTTTTAGTTGTGGCAGGGAAATGGAATGTGCCTGGAATGGGATTGCTTCTCAGAAAACCATACAGAAAAGAGAATCACCAAGCAGGTAAAAGGAGCTGGCTGAGGGTTCCCTAACACATCTGGGACTGCTCCAGCCCCGAGCAACCTTAGTGATGGCAGGGGGGCTGAAGCTCCCTCCCAATTTGTACAAGAACATTGTAGGCTGCTTCCTCTGGGAGCGAGGGTAAAGTGCACAGTTTGCTGCCTTTCTCACTCTGGCTGGGGAGCACAGGGACAGATGAACTTGAACCTGCCCCAGCCATGAGACATGTACCCTTCCCCCACCTGTGCCAACTAGGGGAGATGCACTTTTCACCTGGTACCAGGTTGCTGCCATGAGAGAGGGCTGGTGTAGTCCTCTCTCCCCAGGGCAGCCTGCATCCTGAACCCCCAGCCCAAGCCCAGAGCAATGATTTAAATGAAGCCTATACATTTTCATTTTATTTTCCAAAAACCAAAAATTAATTGAGTTAAGGACCTGAGCAACGCAACTTCTAGTTTTATATATTAAAAGAAATAAGAGAATCAAGGGTATAATGTTTCCTGACACATGGCAAATGAGCAGCTACTTTTTTCCTCAAAAGTGATTTTTTTTTGTCTCCTCAGTCCAAGATGAGTGTCAAATAATTATTAAGTAACATTTTGGAGGGGAGAAGAGAAAGAGCTTCTGGATTATAAATCTTCCCATACAATCAAGGTTGCTTTCACTTCCTGGCCTGGATGAATGTGTGAGGTGGTGGGAACCTGCCGTCTGCAGCTGAGTGAAGAGAATACTCTGTAGAAGGTGGAATCCTCTGAGATGAAAGACACCTGGCAAGATATTCTGAATATAATACAATGAGAGAGATTGGTTTTGTGGTTAAGACGCTGCTGTTAGGAAAGAAGGCTCCAATCACTGACTATACCATAGCCTTTCTGCAAGCCACATAAGGGCTGTGTCTAGACTGGCCAGTTTTTCCGGAAAATCAGCCACTTTTCCGGAAAAACTTGGCAGCTGTCTACACTGGCCGCTTGAATTTCCGCAAAAGCACTGATGATCTCATGTAAGATTGTCAGTGGTCATGCGGAAATACTATGCTGCTCCCGTTCGGGCAAAAGTCCTTCTGCGCAAAAGGGCCAGTGTAGACAGCCCAGATTTGTTTTCCGCAAAAAAGCCCCGATCGCGAAAATGGCGATCAGGGCTTTTTTGCGGAAAAGCGTCCATGCCAATCTAGATGCTCTGTTTCAAAAATGCTTTTAACGGAAAACTTTTCCGTTAAAAGCATTTCCTGAAAATCATGCCAGTATAAATGTAGCCAAGGGGTATGTCTAGACTACATGGCTCCGTCGATGAAGCCATGTAAACTAGTTTACCCAACATAGTCAATGAAGCGGGGATTTAAATAATAACACACATCTAAATAGTAGAGCCACTGAAGCTCTTCATAGTTTTACAGGATTATGTTCTTGGGTGTGTCTAGACTACATGGTTCCATCGATGGAGCCATGTAAACTAGTTTACCCAACATAGTCAATGAAGCGGGCATTTAAATAATCCCCGCTTCATTAAAATAAAAATGGCCACCGTGCTGTGCCGACAATCAGCTGATCCAGCACAGCGCAGCAGTCTAGATGCAGATCGGTCGACAAGGGAAGCCTTTGTCGACTGCTCCCTTGTGCCTCATGAAACGAGGTTTACAGGAGCGGTCGACAAAGGCTTCCCTTGTCGACCGATCTGCATCTAGACTGCCGCACTGTTCTGGATCAGCTGATTGTTGGCACAGCGCGGTGGCCATTTTTATTTTAAAGAAGCGGGGATTTCATTAAAGGATGAATATAGGCAAGCAACACGGGAATGCAGGGGCAAGATTAGAAAGGCAAAGGCACAAAATGAGATCAAACTAGCTACAGGCATAAAGGGAAACAAGAAGACCTTTTATAAATACATTAAAAGCAAGAGGAAGACCAAGGACAGGGTAGGCCCACTGCTCAGTGAGGAGGGAGAAGCAGTAACAGGAAACTTGGAAATGGCGGAGATGCTCAATGACTTCTTTGTTTCGGTCTTCACCGAGAAGTCTGGAGGTATGCCTAACGTAGTGAATACAAGCAGAGAGAGGGTAAGTTTAGAAGATAGGATACACAAAGAACAAGTTAAAAATCACTTAGGAAAGTTAGATGTCAGCAAGTCACCAGGTCCTGATGAAATGCATCCCAGGATACTCAAGGAGCTGATAGAGCAGGTATCTGAGCCTTTAGCTATGATTTTTGAAAAATCATGGCAGACAGGGGAGATTCCAGAAGACTGGAAAAGGGCAAATATTGTGCCCATCTATAAAAAGGGGAATAAGAACAACCCAGGAAACTACAGACCGGTCAGTTTAACGTCTGTCCCAGGGAAGATAATGGAGCAGGTAATTAAGGAAATCATATGCAAACACTTGGAAGGTAATAAAGTGATAGGGAATAGCCAGCATAGGCTTGTGAAGAACAAGTCATGCCAAACTAATCTGATAGCTTTCTTTGATAGGATAACGAGCCTTGTGGATAAGGGAGAAGCGGTGGATGTCATATACCTAGACTTTAGTAAGGCATTTGATACGGTCTCGCATGATATTCTTATTGATAAACTAGGCAAATATAACTTAGATAGGGCCACGATAAGGTGGGTGCATAATTGGCTGGATAACCGTAGTCAGAGAGTTGTTGTTAACGGTGCTAAATCCTGCTGGAAAGGGATAACAAGTGGAGTTCTACAAGGGTCTGTTTTGGGACCCGTACTGTTCAATATCTTCATCAATGATGTAGATATTGGGATAGAGAGTACGCTTATTAAGTTTGCAGATGACACCAAACTGGGTGGGGTTGCAACTTCTTTGGAGGATAGGGACATAATTCAAAATGACCTTAGCAAGTTAGAGAAATGGTCAGAGGTAAACAGGATGAGGTTTAATAAAGAGAAATGCAAAGTGCTCCACTTAGGAAGGAACAATCAGTTCCATACATACAAGATGGGAAGCGACTGTCTAGGAAGGAGCATGGCGGAAAGGGATCTAGGGGTCATAGTGGACCACAAGTTGAATATGAGTCAACAGTGTGATGCTGTTGCAAAAAAAGCAAATATGATTCTAGGTTGTATCAACAGGTGTGTTGTAAGCAAAACTCGTGAAGTCATTCTGCCGCTCTACTCTGCACTAGTTAGGCCTCAGCTGGAGTACTGTGTCCAGTTCTGGGCGCCACATTTCAAGAAAGATGTGGAGAAATTGGAAAGGGTACAGAGAAGAGCGACAAGAATGATTAAAGGTTTAGAGAACATGACCTATGAAGCCAGGCTTCATGAACTGGGCTTGTTTAGTTTGGGAAAAAGAAGATTAAGGGGGGACATGATAGCGGTTTTCAAATATCTAAAAGGGTGTCACAAGGAGGAAGGAGAAAATTTGTTCCTCTTGGTTTCTGAGGACAGGACAAGGAGTAATGGGCTTAAAGTGCAGCAGGGAAGGTTTAGATTGGACATTAGGAAAAAATTCCTAACTGTCAGGGTGGTCAAATATTGGAATAAATTGCCAAGGGAGGTGGTGGAATCTCCCTCTCTGGAGATATTTAAGAACAGGTTCGATAGACATCTGTCAGGGATGGTGTAGACGGAGCTTGGTCCTGCCTTGAGGGCGGGGGGCTGGACTCGATGACCTCTCGAGGTCCCTTCCAGTCCTATTATTCTATGATTCTATGATTCTATGATTATTTAAATCCCTGCTTCATTGACTGTCGGGTAAACTAGTTTACATGGCTCCGTCGACGGAGCCATGTAGTCTAGATGTAGGGATAACATATTAATGTATTGAAAATGATTCCTCCAAATGGAAGTGACTCCCCATAATTTGTTCCCCACAACTTAGTGTTTAGATTTATTATTAATTCTTCTTCTTCTTCTTATTATTATTATTTGTTAAGATTGTTAAATGTTTAGATTTATTATTATTATTGTCCCTTTAGAATATAATGTATTAGGTAATGTAACTTAGAACTGTTAAAAATATAATCCTATGTAACCAGAAACAGCCCCCCCCCCCCCCCCCTCTGTGCTCCAGGGCATGCTCAAGCTTGTGCAAGGGGCTGCTTGAAATTGACATTGCAGAGATACATTGTAACAATGCATTGTCAAGCCACTAACTCTGCTATGGGAGCCAAGCCCTGTAATTGACTAAGGCCATTGTTACTTAATTGAGGCCTGTTCTCTTTAAAACATTGTAACTTTACTTAGCAGTCAGAGAATGTTTTAAGCAATACCACCCAGAAACTTTCTGTAACTACAACTTTTATTATTATACAAAATACTGTATGAATGTATGAGAGAGTGCTTGGATGATGAATGAATGGCTCTGAGAGGTGCCAGCCTGAGAATACAGCAACAAAGGGCTGAAGAAGGCGTCAGGTGCCAGTGCAACCAAAAGGTGTCAAGTGGAGAAACTGGAGGTCCACCCGATGAGATCACTGATGAGCACCTGGCAGCCACCCTGGAGACATCAGCATGATACAGCAATTTCCATAGACTGGCATAGGAAGAAATTCCTATAAGAACTGGACTAAAAAACTATGGAATCAGAGTCCAAGGTTCTGCTGCCAGCCTACCAGGAGCTTCAGATGCGCATCTGATCAGGACTTCGCTCCCCACTACCATCACTTGTGTACAGAGTACCTGGCCAGTATCCTGTCACAAGCAACTTCCAGGCTGGTAACTATACACAGAACTTGAATGAATGGATGTATGAATGAATGGTTTATATATATATATATATATAAGTGTATAAGGGTTAAGTAGTGTTAGGAATAAGTAGTTAACGTTGTTTGCTTCTATATTTTCTTTATTTTTATTATTATCTTTACAATAAATGTGGCTTTTTGCCTTATCCCCCTCATAAGATCCTGCTTGCTTTTATTTGGTACAACATTTTGGTGGAGAATGCGAAAGGGGGAATATTGGTAAGGAGCCCCAGGTATTGTGAACATTAGTGTGCACACAGCTGACTCTACAAAGAGCAGTTCTATTTTTTTTTTCTTTTTCTTTCTTTTTATTTTGGTTAACCAAAGCCTGCTGACCTCCAGAGGGTAGAGGCTTCACAAAAGAGCTCATAGTAAAAAGAAGCTACAATTATTGAAATAATTTAGGCTGTAAATAGAAGCTATGGTTATTCATTGAAATAATCTAGGCTGTGTAAGAAGCTACGATTATTCATTGGAATAATCTAGGCTGTGTAACTAGAAGCTACAATTATTGAAATAATTTAGGCTGTAAATAGAAGCTACGACTATTGAAATAATCTAGGCTGTGTAAGAAGCTACGATTATTCATTGGAATAATCTAGGCTGTGTAACTAGAAGCTACAATTATTAAAATAATTTAGGCTGTAAAAAGAAGCTACGATTATTAATTGATAGTCTAGGCTGTGTCACTCGCTGCAAGGGTTCAGGGGTGATAAAGGAAACTACACAAGTATTAAAGATGTTTAAGAAAAGTCCAGGGAAAGCAGTCTCAGAGGGAGGAATAGAGTTTGAAGGAGCTCTAACCTCACATTTCATAAAAAAATAACACCCTTTAAACAAATCCTTCAGAGATATGGGTACAAGTCCTTGGACAAGCCCTTGAAGATGTTTGTAATATTTTGGACCTAGAGGATAGATTGGCACAGTATATCCTCATGTACAGACCTTCTAATGCTGCCAAAGGATATGCAGCAGCAATTTAACTATTATGGGAGGCATGTAATAACAGTTACCTCCACTTAGCTACCTGCAAAGAAAAAAAAAATCTCTCTCTGCAGAAAAAGCTAAACCCAAAAGAAAAAGAAAAAGAAAAAAAACACAGATTCAGTTTGGCTCCTATAAAACCTGTAATAAGGTGTTCCTCAAATTAACTAATTATAAAAATTCAAATAGGAAACTGCAAAATGTAAAAGCCTCTGCTGCAAAAGCAAAAAGTTGGAAATGTCTGTCCCTCAGTACCCAGACACAGTTAGAGTCCCTTAAGGATGGGTACTGAGAGTTAAAGTAGCACTCTCAAAGTTTTCAGGGATATGCTTAAGGAAAAGAACCAGGAGGTGTGGGGTTTAGTGAACAAGGCCACCCTCCTTGCTAAACTGGTAATGGGACAAAGCCTGTGTCCATGGAAAAGGGCCATTCAACAACAAAAAACAGGATCAGGCCCAGACAAGCAGGCAGGCAAAAGATAGATTGAAGGCTTTGTGGTAGAACTAAGAAAAAGCAGTAAGTACAGGTACTGTAAATCTAAATTCTTAAAACAATACTTACAAGAAGTAATTATCTGAAGCAAGGCCAGTTTTCATTTTAAGAAATAAGAAAGTGTTTTAAGAAAGAAAAAAAAACACAAAAAAAAGTTAACTCTACAGAGTATGGAAGGAATTGAGCAGTTGTGAAAATGCTAAAATGTTATAGGAAAAGAATTCTTGGTTTCTTTGCAGCCATTCTGAAGGAAAAAGGGGCCCCTTTCCAAAAGAGTGTCTGTAAATAATCCAGGCAAATTTAACTAAAAAACTTCAAGAGGGTACTATTGGGAACTTAACTACCCCCAAATGAATAAAAGTGAATGTAATCTTTGTACAGGTATGTAAAAATAGTGTTAGAAATATTCAGAGAATGTATCTGTGTGTAAATATAGTGTAAATAGTAGGTAAGGTTTTTAAGATCCAGAACTCCTGTTTTGTAGGTTAGTAAACTGTTTTGTATGCTTAAAACAAATTGGTTTGTTTTGTTTTCAGTAAAGCCATTTCATACCAAGTTGTTTAATAAAAGTATAGGAAAACTCAGTGAGCATAAAAGAAATAGTTATACCCGATGCAAAAATTAATATGGCTAAATAACATTATAAACAAAGAATGCACATTTTCCTGTGACATGCAATGTATATTGTAGAAGGAGGTAAAAACTGGAAACAAATCAAAATCCTGTGAAGGCTCCAGGAGCCACAACAGGATGTAATTTCCTTTTCAGGTTGCTGTAAGAGAGAGCAGGACTTAAAGTAAAAACTCAAAACTGTAAAACTCTGGCAAAAGTTATTGTGTCCCTTTTTAAAACAAAGCTACAAACAGCTTTTAATCTAAAAGCAAGCCAGAAAGTGTCTGTGGTGCAAATGCCCTAGCTGGCAGCACAAAAAAAAAAAAAAAAAAAATGTTTGCAGGTAAATAGATAGTTTGATTAGCAAACTACCTGAGATCAGAACAAAAAGGATTGGAAAGCATATGGAAAAATTTCAAAATGGTTTTAAACACACTGGTCTCAAAGCTAAGTTGTCTAAATAAAAG
Organism: Pelodiscus sinensis; assembly: GCF_049634645.1. Lineage (NCBI taxonomy): Eukaryota > Metazoa > Chordata > Testudines > Trionychidae > Pelodiscus > Pelodiscus sinensis. The sequence goes on along the minus strand of NC_134730.1, from coordinate 21,787,838 downwards.
GCATGCTATCACAGGATACTTAAACACCTATTGGTAAGATCCACAGGGCTACTTGTTATTTGAAACTAATGTTCATAAGTAACCCTGTAATATGTACATGATTTTCTTTAAAAAAAAAAAAAAAAGAAAAACCTTTAAAATGTTAAAATAATCATTGGAAACACATCTCACACTTAAAACCCTCCCAGCATTATAGTAATAATGCTTCTTGGCTACTCTCTATTCATAAACCTAACACAGCAGAAACTTACTAACTTAGTCTGCTGTATAAGAGAAAAACTAAAGTACACCTCCTAAATTTAATAATTACACAGTGGGGTAATTCACCCACAAGACCCTTCTGTAAAAACCATTAAAACCTGTTTTGCCTACAAAACAAAAATATTTAACTATAGGAGTAAGTGTAAGCAGAGAGAAATAAAAACATATTTGTAAAAGAGAAAGTATGTAAATAATAATGCCACCCCCAAAGGGGTAGAAGCATGTTCTTGTTTTGTCTTTCAGAAAATCAAGACAAGCTGGTACCAGCTAAATACCCTACAACACCATGGATGTATTGTTGCAACAAAGATTGTTTTATGTTTTGTGTTTGTCTCATGTCTGTCTGTCTGTCTAACTAACTAGTATACTGTGTTAAAAATAATCTGCCCTAGGCAGGAAAGGTTCAATAAGCATTAAACATGTTAACTGCATTTAGAAAAACCCAGTGTAAATGGCTGTGGAGAAATCTCAGAGGAACTGATAGTTGTTTCAGAAGAGGCAGAATCAGCCAGGGAATTGGAGCAGTCTGGCAACCAAGTAACTGAGTATGACCAGCTTGCTGGGAAGTCAGTGTATTTGGGACAGGAGTGTTCCCAGGGGAGGCACACCCAGCCAGGCCTTTTGTCTTTGAAAGAGGGAGTTTTGCATGTGAAACCACAGGGCAATGGGGCAAGACCTATGTGGCCAAGGAAGGCTGCAGATTTTTCAACCTAAAAACCCAAAATTGTCAGCATACACTTGGGATGGATTTGTTCCTGCTACTTATGCTAACTTTCATGACCACAGTACTGCAGTTACTAAGAATGTAACAATGTTCAATGTGCAGGATTTTGTTCCAAAACCCTGGAAATGGTTAAGAAATGTACCCAAGGACACATTGTGTGTTCAAAAGCCTTGTAACACTGGTATTTTACTGTTAGTACGTGTAATTAGTGTTGGAGCTTCTCACCTGAGAAAAGGGAATTCCAAAATTGGTGTGTGATGTGAAAAGGGAAACTGAGGCACACCACCAATTTTGTTTTCAGGGCTAAATGCAAGGATGCCTACACTATATGGGATGAGAGCACATAAATTCATGCACTGTTAATTGGGTTTCAAACTGTTGCCCAAGCTGCCCTGGATAAAATCACTATTTTTTCTCTCGCTCTGGGCAAAGTCACCTAACCTGGATAAAGAGAATATTTGTTACATTACAATCACAAACACATGTTGCCTCACAATACCTTCTCTTAAACAGATTAAATACAAAGTGACACTACGAGTATACCAGATATCGTAGTGTCAAAAGGGGGAGTATGTAGGGATAACATATTAATGTATTGAAAATGATTCCTCCAAATGGAAGTGACTCCCCATAATTTGTTCCCCACAACTTAGTGTTTAGATTTATTATTAATTCTTCTTCTTCTTCTTATTATTATTATTTGTTAAGATTGTTAAATGTTTAGATTTATTATTATTATTGTCCCTTTAGAATATAATGTATTAGGTAATGTAACTTAGAACTGTTAAAAATATAATCCTATGTAACCAGAAACAGCCCCCCCCCCCCCCCCCCCTCTGTGCTCCAGGGCATGCTCAAGCTTGTGCAAGGGGCTGCTTGAAATTGACATTGCAGAGATACATTGTAACAATGCATTGTCAAGCCACTAACTCTGCTATGGGAGCCAAGCCCTGTAATTGACTAAGGCCATTGTTACTTAATTGAGGCCTGTTCTCTTTAAAACATTGTAACTTTACTTAGCAGTCAGAGAATGTTTTAAGCAATACCACCCAGAAACTTTCTGTAACTACAACTTTTATTATTATACAAAATACTGTATGAATGTATGAGAGAGTGCTTGGATGATGAATGAATGGCTCTGAGAGGTGCCAGCCTGAGAATACAGCAACAAAGGGCTGAAGAAGGCGTCAGGTGCCAGTGCAACCAAAAGGTGTCAAGTGGAGAAACTGGAGGTCCACCCGATGAGATCACTGATGAGCACCTGGCAGCCACCCTGGAGACATCAGCATGATACAGCAATTTCCATAGACTGGCATAGGAAGAAATTCCTATAAGAACTGGACTAAAAAACTATGGAATCAGAGTCCAAGGTTCTGCTGCCAGCCTACCAGGAGCTTCAGATGCGCATCTGATCAGGACTTCGCTCCCCACTACCATCACTTGTGTACAGAGTACCTGGCCAGTATCCTGTCACAAGCAACTTCCAGGCTGGTAACTATACACAGAACTTGAATGAATGGATGTATGAATGAATGGTTTATATATATATATATATATAAGTGTATAAGGGTTAAGTAGTGTTAGGAATAAGTAGTTAACGTTGTTTGCTTCTATATTTTCTTTATTTTTATTATTATCTTTACAATAAATGTGGCTTTTTGCCTTATCCCCCTCATAAGATCCTGCTTGCTTTTATTTGGTACAACATAGACACACCCAAGAACATAATCCTGTAAAACTATGAAGAGCTTCAGTGACTCTACTATTTAAATGTGCGTTATGTATTCAGCATCGTTTGCCCTTTGATCTAGATTTTCTATGTTGATCTGCCTCCAAAGGTAATTCTGCAGACTTCCTCGCTTCAGAAATTTGTGCAGCAGTGAAAACCCACTGTTAAAGGTTCAGTTTCAGAACTGCATCTCACAATTATTTCAGCTATAACAGGAGGCTACCCAATACTGCACAAGATGCAGTTCATGATAAATAAAACATTTTTCATCTCTTGCTATAATTGCAATTAAATGTTTAAAGATTGTTTATTTCCTAATCACTGGCAACAAATTAGATAGGGAAGATATCAAGGCACACAGGCAATGACAACAGTCAATTACACTGGTGTGCTTTTAGCTTCAGGGTATTCTTAGATGTTAAAAACTCATTCTTTCTCTCACACACAGCAGGCATACAGCTAAAAGCTTGGAAAGGGCATGGGAGAATAAAGAGAAATGTCTGTCGTAGGCTTTGATGATGGTCAGACTGTATCTACATCAAAAGCTTTATTCGATGAAACAATGATTTGCATTCAGAAAAAAATTCAAGCAAGTCCCATCTCATATCATTTGCAAAAATATCAGTAAGGAATATTCTGGAAGTATCTTTTTAGATCTTATGTAAGAAAAGCTTTCTGTCATACACCCTCAGGTCCAAATTCTGCTTGTAGGGATGTGGCATTCTTTGAGGGTAGAGGTAGGTATGCTCAAGAGTGACACTCTTGATTTTGCTATGCTGGTGATATGACTGCAGACTTAGGATAAAACCTCATGAGGATGACTGCTCTCTCAAGATTTTGGATGTATCTAAAAAAGCAATTTCTTTTCAGTTCAGAAACAGAAGGGTCAAGGCAGGCTTTGAATGTGAACATCATGGAATTTGAAGGTGGTCAGATTCAAGTTTCTATCTTAACAAAGTGATAAATATGAATTGATTTGGGCATCAGTATATATACAAACCAATCTGATAGCTTTCTTTGATAGAATAACAAGCCTTGTGGATAAGAGGAAAGTGGTAGATGTGGAATACCTACACTTTAGTGTGGCATATAATGCAGTCTCATATGACTTTTTCTTTAATAAACTAAGGAAATATAACCTAGAGCAGGGCTACTCAACTTTGGAAGCCCCGGGGGCTGCAATGATACTCACAGCACTTGCCGAGGGCTACACTTTAAGTGTGGTTGCATATACATGCAAATATATGCAAATGGGTTCTTTCACGCTGACAGGCATGAATACAAAAATTAAGGCAAGACTATACAACACGCAGGCCCCGTTTAAGTCAGTTCTACTAATATTAATAAAATGCAATATTTACCCGATTTCCACCCATATGACAGAATTTTTAATGAGCAATGACAGTCCAGGAATTAAACTACTAAAAGGCATAGCAACAAAAGATCATTATATTGACTACTTTTTTTGTTTTGGCTTCACAACAGTCCAGGAATTTAACTACTAAAACACATAGCAACCCAAAACGCACGCAGCTACATGAGGCCTGCATCCCATGTGTTGAGTATAGTGTTGCCAGGTGTCCGGTATTGACTCGGACAGTCCAGTATTTTCACCTCCTGTCCGGTAAAAAAAAAAAATCAGAAAATATCAGACACGTGAAATGTCTGGTATTTTCTGATTTTTTTCCCCAGCCAGGAGGCAAAAATACCGGACACCTGGCAACCCTAGGACACACTCGGCAACTGGGCCCAGCTCCCAGCCTCCCTCCTCCCCGCCTGTCCGGGCCCCTGACACTCCAATCCCCCTGCCCCCAGACCTCCTGCTTACCAGGTTCCACAGGGAAGCTGTGTTTTGGCTTGATCAATAGAACAAAATGGCCACCGGCAAAAAGCCTAAAGACCAAGGAGAAGCAATGCCTTCCCTGGGTCTTAGTGCTCAACCTCTCCCCCATTCCTAGCCCTCTTCTGACTCTGCAGGCACTCTGAAAGGGGCCCTGGTTGTGTTTATTTTTTGGGGGGAAGGGTGTTCTGTATTTTTTACTAAACCATCTGGCAACCCTAGTTGAGTAGCTTTGACCTAGAGGGCTACTATAAGTGGGTGTATAACTAATTGGATAGCAATTCCTGGAGAGTAGTTATCAATGATTCACGGTCAAGCTGGAAGGCATAATGAGTGGAGTTCTGCACAAATCAGTTTTGGGTCTGATTCTCTTCATTATTTTCATTAATGATTAAATAATGGCATAGAGAGTACACTTATAAAGTTTGTGGATGATACCAAGCTGGGAGGAGTTGCATTCAGAATTATGTAGACTAGTGATTACCAACCAATAGGTCAGGATCTACTGGTAGATCCTGGAGCCTCTGACAGGGGAGGCTATCAAGTGCTGGCCCTTTAGCTGCTCCTCCCCCCACTACTGTGCTGCTTCTGCCCTCTGCCTAGGACTTGCCCCCTGGGAGCCTCCTGCTTGCTGTGCAGGGGTTGGGGACAGAGGAGAGGGTTCCATATGTCAAGGTGTTCCCCACCCCTTCTTCTGGTACCTCATCTCCATAAAGAGACCAAGGCAGGGCCTTGGAGATGGGGTTGGGTAGGGACAGGGCCTTGGAGACGGGGCAGGAAAGGGTATTTGAGGTAGATCCTGGATTGACTTAAATTCCAAAAGTGCTCTTGTGTTTAAAAAGGTTGGAGCCCACTGATCTGGACAAACTGAAAAAATGGTCTGAGGTAAATAAGATGAAACTCAACAAGGGCAGATGCAAAGTACTCCGCTTAGAAATGAACAACCAGTTGCACATAGATGCACGGACAGACTTTCCAGGCCCCTGGGCAAGGGGTGGAGGGTAGCTCCACACGCTCAGAAACGGCAGGGCCTTATCGGAAGGGGCAGGGCTGTGCCACGCTGGAGTGCATCTTGCTCAGGCTGCCCTTAGAGACACCTGGAGTGAGAGCACCACGTGGCACTCCAGCAATGATTTAAAGGGCCCAGAGCTCTAGCCACCACCACCCCTGGAATAGCGGCAGTGGGCCTGTTTGAATTGCCAGGCCCTGGGGCAGCTGCTTTCTTTGCTCCCCTCCACTCCCCCATTAGTGGGCCTGGTTGCACACACACAAAATGGGAAATGACTGTCTAGGAAGGAGCACTGCAGAAAGGGATTGAGGAGTCATAGTAGACCACAAGCTAATTAATGAGTCAACAGTGTGATGCTGTTGCAAAACCAAAAAACAACACACCAAAAATCATTCTGCGATGTATTCACCGGAGAGTTGTGAGCAAAAAGGGGGAAGTAATTCTTCCTGTCTACTCTGTGCTGATTAGGCCTGAACTGTTGTATAGTGTCCAGTTCTGGGTGCCATGTTTCAAGAACAATCTTGAAGAAGATCCAGAGGAGAGCAACAAAAATGTTTAAAGGTCTAAGAAACATGAGGGAAGATTGAAAGATTTGTTTACAGGGGCAGCCCTAGACTAGCTGCCAGCAACTGGCGCCCTGGGCGAACCATGCAATGGGTGCCCCCGCCGCCAAACCCCTCAATGATATTGCGCCACCATTTGGTGCCCCATTTAACTTGGCGCCCCAGGCGACAGCCTCGTTCTCCTATATGGACGGGCTGCCCCTGTTTGTTTAGCCTGGAAAAGAGAAGATAGACGGACATGATAACAGCTTTCAAGTATGGTGCTTTCCAGTTTAGAAAAGAGGAGACTAAGTGGGGATATGATAGAGGTCTATAAAATCATGACAGGTATAGAGAAAGTGAATAAGAAAAGTTATGTACTTGTTCCCATAACATAAGAACCAGGGGTCACCAAATGAAATTAATAGGTTGCAAGTTTAAAACAAAAGGAAGTTTTTCTTCATGTAGTGCACAGTCAACCTGTGGAACTTCTTGCCAGAGGATGTTGTGAAGACCAGGACTTTAACAGGGGTCAGAAAAGAACTAGATAATTTCATGGAGGCTAGGTCCATCAATACTTATTAGCCAGAATGGGTAGGAATGTTGTCCCTAGCTCAGGAGTGGCCAACCAGTTAGAGACAAGGAGCTAAAATAGCGGTGGATAGAGTGCAAAGAGCCACGTGTTATATATTTATTTCTATATATAGAAAGATAGCTAGATATAGTACACAAGATGTAGTGATAAAAATAACATTACAGGACATTTTGGACAAAAAACAAATAAAAAAAAATCTCTAGTCACTTTAAAAAATTCACGGCCAGTTCATAGATCTTCAGAGAACTTGACAAGGATCAAACATCAAATTAAAAAAAGAACCTTTAAAAATACAGTAAAAAGCATCCCCATCATGTATTTTAAATGTAACATTACTGTCCTATAATGTCCTGTGAGCTTTTTAAAATTAAACTGAACCTAGAAGTAAATTAGCACAATTTGAAGTGCCTGTCACAGACTGCAAATATGAGAGGTTCAAAAACAATAAGGGAGAGACTCATATCTCAGAATAATTGCTTCAGCCTGGCAAACAATAGCCTTTGAATTCTCTTTAAGGAAACAAAATGTAAACCCGGTACTTGCTGATTCTTTTTTTGCCCTGGAATTTAAATATGACGTGTGTTGGCTGCTTTATTCTGCATCCACAAAGACTTTGAGTTTAAGGTGCTTCAGCCCCTACTCCCAACCCAATGCCCCTTCCCTCCCCCAGAGCCAGGCATTCCCAGCCCCCTCCCCCTCTCTAACCCAATGCTCTCCCTCTCCCCCAGAGCCAGGCACTCCCCCTTGCTCTAAGCCAATCTCCCACCCCTCCCCCACAGCCAGGCACCCTCAGCCCCCCCAACCCAATCTTCCCCCTCCTCCCCCAGAGCCAGACACACACCCCACACTAACCCAATCTCCCTCCCCTCCCCCACAGCAAGGCACCCTCAGCCCCCCCCTCTAACCGAATCTTTCCCCTCCTCCCCCAGAGCCAGACACACATACCCCACACTAACCCAATCTCCCTCCCCTCCCCCACAGCCAGGCACCCTCAGACCCTCCCACTCTAACCCAAACTTACCCCTCCTCCCCCAGAGCTAGACACCCCTCCCCCCCCCACACTAACTCAATCTCGCTCCCCTCCCCCGCATCCAGGCACCTCCAGTCCCTCTGACTCTAACCTAATGCCTGGGTCCTGGAGCCGCTGCTGCCATTGCCGCTACACACTTCTCCCCCCAGGCGCTGGTTGTGCAGAGCAGCTGGCCTGAGTAGTCCAGGCGCATGGTTCAGAAGCAGCAGGAGCTGCATTTTTTTAATCCAAGAGCTGCATGCGGCTCGAGAGCCATGGGTTGGCCCCAACCCTGCTCTAATCAGGGGCTTGAAACGGATGACAGGAGAGGGATCACTTGATGATTCTCTGTTCTGTTCACTCCTTCTGGGGCACCTGGCATTGGCCACTCTCGACAGGCAGGATACTGGGCTGGATGGACCTTTGGTCTGACCTAGTATGGTCGTTCTTATGTTCTTATCTAACAGATTATTACAAAGAGGAGGGAGAAAAATTATTCTCCTTAACTCTCAATGATAGGACAAGAAGCAGTGGGCTTAAATTACAGCAAGGAATGCTTAGGTTGGACATTAGGAAAAGCTTTCTAACTATTAGGGTGGTTAAGCACTGGAATAAATTGCCTAGGGAGGTTATGGAAACTCCATGGCTACGTCTACATTGGCACCCTTTTCCGGAAATGCTTAAAACGGAACAGTTTTCCGTTATAAGTATTTCCGGAAAAAGTGCGTCTACATTGGCAGGATGCTTTTCCGGAAAAGCGTCCGTGGCCAATGTAGACGCACTTTTCCGGAAAAAAGCCCCGATCGTCATTTTCGCAATCGGGGCTTTTTTGCGGAAAAGACTACTGTGCTGTCTACACTGGCCCTTTTCCGGAACAGTTTTTCCGGAAAAGGACTTTTGCCCGAACGGGAGCAGCATAGTTTTTCCGGAAAAACACTGACAATTTTACAGTAGATCGTCATTGCTTTTCCGGAAAAGCAAGCGGCCAGTGTAGACAGCTGGCAAGTTATTCCGGAAAAGCGGTTGCTTTTCCGGAATAAGTGGCCTAGTATAGACACAGCCCATCATTGGAGATATTTAAGAGCAGGTTAAACAAACACCATGCCAGGGATGGTCTAGATGGTGCCTGGTTTTGCCATGAGTGCAGGGGACTGGAGTTGGTGACCTGTCAAGGTTGTTTCCAGTTCTATGATTATGCACTCTTTTCTCCATTCCTCAGACCAGAGTCTGTGCATTCCTACATGTCTGCACAGTGCTTTGCACAATGGGGCCTTGAGCCAGCATGGAGATTCAGGGTGTTACACATAATAACAAGCCGGACCCCACATACAGCTAGAGTTTTGCCATTGAGGTCGGCGAGACCATCAGGCTCTATGTAATCTTATAAGCAAAGGGTCATTTTGCAAGCCTGCAACCCAGAGATTTAAATAACCAGCAAACCTTTCTCCAGAAGGGAGTCATAGGGATTTTGCAATGAAGCAAAGTCTACATGCTTTCTTCTATTGAAAACTTTAAACATTTTTGCCTCCCTCCCTTCATGAATAGAGAGTATTCTACGGCTGGGTCTATTGAATGCAAAATCCTTAGAAAATCACTAGAGCTAAACTTCAATGTAAAATATTCCACAAGCTTTCAGCAGTAGAATATCGTATTAGCGCTTTCAGAATCCCCTTTGTGCATTTAAAAGAGTCCAGAGTTCTCCATTTTTTAAAACTGAAAAAAGAGAGTAGGATGGTCAGACAATTGTCTGCTTCTGAGGCAGCTCAGAATAACAGTCTCCCCTATTCCTCACACACTCAAGATTAAGGCCCCTTGCACCCTAAGTCACTGCTTTCTGTGTAAAAAGTGTAGTGGGAAAACTACACTTCCCAGGCACAACATCTGGGTTTGTGTTATAAGTACTCTATTGTATTAAATGGCTCTGTTAATTCATTTCTACCTTCTATGGCCCAAATCCTTTTCTTGGCCCAGCCTGAATTACTGGGCCACAAACAGAGGCGTCCTACAGAAATCCTCATTTTCAGGCTTTGGAACGACAGCAGAGCTCCACAGGGATACTATGCAGCTGTTCCACATCACCCTTACTGGGGGAGAGGGGCTGGTGGATCCATATGACTGCAAAACTACCCGTCTCATCCCAACTTATCCTGCTTTCTGATTCCTTCTCTGTGCTGAGATGCACCTGTTGAGCACAGGTCCATGGCATGGAGGAATTGCACACCTTTTGGAACTCCCTGAATCCTACAATCATAGAATCCTAGGGCTGGAAGAGACACAAGGAGGTCATCTAGTCCAGCCCCCTGCCCAAAGTAGGACCAATCCCAACTAAATCAACTCAGCCAGGGCTTTGTCAAGCTGAGACTTAAAAACCTCTAGGGATGGAGATTCCACCCCCTCCCTAGGGAACCCATCCCAGTGGTTCACCGCTCTCCTGTGAAATAGTTTTTCCTAATATCCAACCTAGACCTCTCCCATTGTAACTCGAGACCATTGCTCTTTGTTCTGCCATCCCTCACTACTGAGAACAGCCTCTCTCCATCCCCTTTGGAACCTCCCTTCAGTGAGTTGAAGGCTGCTATCAAATCCCCCCTTGCTCTTCTCTTCTGTAGACTAAACAAACCCAAATCCCTCAGCCTCTCCTCGTAGGTCATGTGCTTCAGCCCCCCTAATCATTTTGGTTGCCCTCCGCTGGACTCTGTCTAATGCATCCACAACCCTTCTGTAGTGGGGAGTCCAGAACTGGACACAATACTCTAGATGTGGCCAGTGCTGGATAAAGAGGAATAATAAACTTATCTAGATCTGCTGGAAATGCTTGTCTTAATGTACCCTAATATGCCATTAGCCTTCTTGGCTACAAGGGCACACTGTTGGCTCATATCCAGCTTCTCATCCACTGTAATCCCCAAGTCCTTTTCTGCAGAACTGCTACTTAGCCAGTCGGTCCCCAGCCTGTAACAATGCTTGGGATTCTTCCGTCCCAAGTGCAGGACTCTGAACTTGTCCTTGCTGAACCTCATCAGATTTATTTTGGCCCAATCCTCTAATTTGTCTAGGTCACTCTGGATCCCGTCCCTGCCCTCTAACGTATGTACCTCTCCCCCTAGCTTAGTGTCATCCGCAAACTTGCTGAGGGTACAATCCATCCCCTCATCCAGGTCATTAATAAAGATGTTGAACAAAACCAGCCCTAGAACCGATCCTTGGGACACTCCACTTGAAACTGACCACCAACCAGACATCGAGACATTGATTACTATCAGTTGGGTCCAACAATCTAGCCGGCTTTTATCCACCTTACAGTCCTTTTATCTAATCCATACTCCCTTAACTTGTTGAAAGAATATTGTGGGAGACCATATCAAAAGCTTTGCTAAAGTCAAGGTATATCACATCCACCGACATCACCATGTCCACAGAGCCAGTTACCTCATCATAGAAGCTCATCAGATTGGTCAGGCATGACTTGCCCTTGGTGAGTCCATGTTGACTATTCCTGATCACTTTCCCCTCTTTCAAGTGCTTCAAAATGGATTCCTTGAGGATCCCCTCCAGGATTTTTCCGGGGACTGAGGTAAGGCTGACTGGTCTGTAGTTCCCTGGATTGTCCTCCTTCCTTTTTCAAAAGATGGGCACTACATTTGCCTTTTTCCAATCATCCAGCACCGCTCCCGATCTCCATGAGTTTTCAAAGACAATGGCAAAGGCTCTGCAATGATATTTGCCAACTCCCTCAGTACCCTCGGATGCATTAAATCCAGACCCATGGATTTGTATATGTCTAGATTTTCTAAATAGTTCTTAACTTATTTCTCCACCGAGGGCTGCCCGCCTCCTTCCCATACTGCGTTGCCTAGTGCAGTAGTCTGGGAGCTGACCTTGTCTGTGAAGATATAAGCAAAAAAAGCATTGAGTACTTCAGCTTTTCCCACATCATCTGTCACTAGGTTACCTTCCTCATCCAGTAAGGGCCCTACACACTCTCTGATCACCCTATCATTGCTAACATGCCTGTAGAAACCTTTCTTGTTTCTCTTCACATCTCTTGCTAGCTGCAATTCCAATTGTGTTTTCACCTTCCTGATTACTCCCCTGCATTCTAGAGCAATAGATTTATACTCCTCGCTGTCATCTGTCCAAGTTTCCTCTTCTTATAAGCTTCTTTTTTGTGTTTAAGCTCACCAAGGATTTCCCTGGTAAACCAATGTGGTGTTTACCACATTTGCTTTTCTTACTGCACAGCGGGATTTCTGATTTCTTTGATGAGGTGCCAGTCCATGATGTGGGTGTTATGATAATACTAATTGTTAATCCTAGTACAGGGCATCCCCGCTATAAGTTACCCCGGTATACATCTGTTCTGCACGAAAGTCGTTGATGCTTGTAGGAACTGATGCATTAGAAGTCCTCCCATCTCCCACTCTTAAGTCATGCAAAAAACAACAATTTGTACAAATGAAAATCAGCCATGGGAAAAAAATTCCCTGCTTTAAGTTGTTTCACTATGAGTCCAAGTTTTTTGGAACATATTTTGGACTTATAGGAGGATGGCCTGTAATAACTGCTCAGCCCAGCTTAAAATACCTCTCTTGCTGTTTCAGTAGCTCACTCCCCTGCCACCAGGCACATAAAATATCTTTGTAAATGAAAAGTGTATTGAACTTTATTACATTAAAATGTTTGGGGCGGATGATTCATTCTGCTTTGGATTTCACCCAAACTAGTTCTGCCATCTGTAACCGAAAGATTTTCACTTAAAGGGGCAGTGTCTCGATTACATCTCTCTGTCGACAGAGAGATGTAGATTAGGCACGTGGAAATTGCTAATAAGGCAGGGATTTAAATATCCCGTGCTTCATTAGCATAAACATGGCCACCACTTTTTTCTGAAATGGAACTTTTTCAGAAAAAAAACGGCAGTCTAGACGCAGATCTGTCGAAAATAAACCCTTTTTCGAAAGATCCTGTATTCCTCAAAAAATGAGGTGTAGTCTAGATACAGCCAGGGAGATTGACTAGAGGTAAAGTTACCTAACTTGCACTGAAAATCAAAGCATGCCTGGTGCACGCAACTCCCATTTTGGATTTTTAAAACCTCCTGCTCATTTGCTCATAAGCATTTCTGTGGCTCTCCCCCCCGATGTCTTAGCATCTTTTGTTGCTATAACTGATACCACTCCAGGGTGTAAAAAAACCACACACCCGGAGCAACATAAGTTACACCGTCAGAAGTGCCACTCTTTGTGGGTGGTTTGATTGTGTCAATGGGTGAGCTCTCTCCTGTCAGCATAGAACAAATACAGGAGATCTTTCAGCAGCGCAAAAGCATCAGGAAAGCTGTACCACTGTAAGCACTCTAGTGTAGACGTAGTCTTCTTCAGGGCTTGTCTACACTACCAAGATTTGTCACTAAAAATCGGCCTTTTGGTGACAAAACAGTGAGAGCGTACACACTGCAGTGCAACTTTTGTGGAGAAAAATGCCCAGTTTCCGTGACAAAAATCTTCCACCTCAGTGAGAGACTTTTTTTCTTTTCCCCTCCCTTTATTGGTGACAAAGCACTAGTGTGGACTCTGCTGTTTGTTCTGTAGACAGAACTGGCTTCCACCTGTAACCCACAATGCCTGCCCTGATTGCTCTGCTCATTGTTTTGGTCTCTGCTGCCCCTCTCTCCCCTTTCAAATCTCTGGGAAATGTCTGACAGCTGAGTGAGCTGCTCTGTTTGGGGAACAAAGAGCAAATCATTGGAATGCTCCTGTTCTGCCCAGCTAGAAACACAGTCTGGCTGCTGCAGGGGGAAGGGGGACAGGTTGCTGGGCTGCTTTGATATTCCTTAGCACAGAGTGCTCACAGAGCTATTCATGCTGCCGCACCCAGCTTCCGGCAGCTGAGGTGGTTGTGGGAGAATTTGGAGGGAATCCCAAGAGGCACAGTGATCAGCTCCACCTTCCCACAGCACGGCACTGTGAGATACCTACCCACGGTGAGTTGCCCACACTGTCGATGATGTGAACATGCAGAAGGAGCAAGTGTGAACACCCTCTGGTGATTTTTGTTTCGGTGACTTTTGGGTGTCGACATAAGTTTTGTTGACAAAACGTGAAGTGTTGCCAAGGCCAAAGGACTTTTAGTGATACTGCCGTGTCAACACAACCATGTCGCTAAAAGCTGGGTAGTATAGACAAAGCCTAAAGCTTACAGAGGAAGCCTGTGGCAGAAATGGGAACACAACTCAGGAAATTCCCACAAATGCAAATACTGAACCAAAAACCAAATTCGTTATTTTTTCTCCTCCTCAGGCAAAAATCAACAGGCGCTTGCCCAAGTAAGGACTGTGCAAAAAGAGCCATCCCATCCGTAGGGCCCCCTGCATCAGCAGCCCTAACCATTCTATGGATAGGACCTGTGGGTCTGGGGGATTACCGGGGATGATTGGCGGAGGGCAGCAGCAGGGATTGGCACTCATTGTGGTGGCAGGAGCCAGAGCAACACGGCATCCTGCTCCACTCTGCCACCCATCTGCCAGCCCACAGCGCTCTGCTTCACCTTGACAACAGAGCAGGGGCAGGGTTTGAGGGAAGGAATAGAGTGGGGGGCGGGGTGGAGCAGGGGAAGAGGGGCTGCCCCAAGCCCCATATCTGGGACACTGGAGGGGGGGGGGTTTGTCCTGGGCTTCCCTAGGTATGGCCCTGTGTGCAAAACTGGACTGCTGCCCTCATTTGGCCCAATACTTTCAATGGCGTTCACAACAGCTGCTTCTTCACAGGCTAGCTGGGAGGCCCCATTAACAGATGGCTGTACACTGCTTTGAAGATGAAGAGTGCCATGCAAGTGCTAAGTAGTAGCATTAGAATATCAATATCAGGTTTCATTTCACATTCCTCACTCTTTGTGCTATATTGGCTGATCCTTGCTCCATGGTCTGAAGGGTGATTGTTCCTTCATTAGATGACCCTGCCATCTATTAACCTAAAGTGCTTCAGGTCAGTGTTTTAGATGATCTCCTGCAGGTCATGTATTTGATCTGCAGTATCGTCCTGTGTATTAGTGAATCAGGCTGATCTTTTACATTTCCTTGTGGAGTTTAAATGCCATGCTGCTCATGGAGATGGGTTTTAAGATGTATATTTTCTCCTCTTTCCAGTGCATCCAAGTCATGTGCCTTGAGCCCAAGTCGGTAACTTGGGGGTCATCTTTGACTCTCACTTCCTTTTAGGTCCTCTCATCCAAGCTAGGCCGAAATCTTGATGAGCCTTTTCTTACAGAATATCTCTAAGGGTATATGTACGTCACAGCTGGGAGCAAACCACCCAGCATGGGTAGAAGGTGCTGACAGCCTCCACAATCCCCTTGGCCAGGTTGGGAGGGTGGCTCCATGTTCCCAGAAGGGGAAGAGCCTCAGATAGGAGGAGTAGCCAGGAGAAGCTAGCCCTCTGTATCACACATGTAGCCTCCCCCAGCCCTTTGAGCCACCTGGAGCATGCCATGCTATGCTTTGGCAGTGGTTTAAAGGGGCCCTTGAATTGCCAGGCCCCAGGGCAACTGCCCTGTTTCCTCTCCCTCATATCGGCAGACCTATGGGTAAACATATATGCTAGTTCTGCTCAAATTAGCAGGCTAGAAATATGGATGCTGTGACATGGGCTAGTCGCCTGATTACGTACCAAGGGATTCAGGCAAGCCTGAACTTGGGTGACTAATCCCAGTGCTATTTTTAGCACACTATGCCAAGCAGGGGCATACTCCCAGCTCCAATAGACCCTAAGCTGTGACCTTCGTATCCATCCATGTAGCTCTGTTCTAAATGTCCATCTTCTGGTGTCTTGATTAAAGCAACATCCTTTTCTCCGGCCTTGCAGTCTTGCTCTGTTCATATTCATTCTGAACGTGACAGCAAAGACCAGTTCCTAGCCATTGTTCTCAGTATGGCATCCTCTGATGCCACATCAAACATGAACTACTTGTCTTCACTTTCAAGGCCCACCTCAAGCTATCCTCACCCAATCATTTCTAATTCACTAGTGAGTGAGAGACTCCCATCTCACCGCCCAGAGGTGCCAACCTCCAATGATTAGATTTTCCAACAAGCAACTCCAAGCTTTCTCCCATGCTAGCCCTTGAGATGAACACCCTGCAAACCTCCACAAAACTACCTCATCTGCCTTCAAATCCCTCTTTTAAAACTCTGCTTTTCTGTAATTCCTCAAAAGAAAAATGGACAATGGATAGCCGACTGGTGTGCTGATTCATAGACTTTAAGGTCAGAAGGGACTATCGGGATCATCTTGTCTGACCTCCTGCATATTGCAGGCCACAGAATCTCACCTGCCCACTCCTCTAATAGAGCCATATCCTCTGGATGAGTCACTGCCGTCATCCTCAAATCATGGTCCAAAGATTTCAAATTACAGAGAAGTCACCGTTTACGCTGGTTTAAACCTGCAAATGACCCATGCCCTATGCTGCAAAGGAAGACAAAAAAAAAAAAAAAAAAAAAAAAGCCCATGGTCTCTGCCAAACTGACCCAGAGCAAAACACCTTCCCCACCCCAAACATTGCGATAAGTTAGACCCTGAGAATGGAGGCAAGACCCACCAGGCAGATACCTGTAGTATTTCAGAGCCCTGCCCTACATTGTCTCATGGTTTCCTTATGTTCCCCTATCAGTCTGTCTGTATCCATCTTTTCCTTGTTCTGTACTGATGTAAGCAGGGTCTGAATCAATGCTTCCATTACAGCCAGCTGGAATGGGAAAAGAATTCTGGGTGTGGCCATGTACATGCTGTTGCTTAGACCTGCTAGATATTCAATTGTTAGAATGTTATTTAACCAATTTGGCTGTTGTGGGGTCACAAACCATGTTAACCCTAAAGGTAGGAATTGTAAAATATGACCACCAATGCTTTCAGTTATTGGGAATGCAGAAAAGCAGACTGTGTTTAACTCAGTTCAAAGGAGAGACACTGTCATTGTAAAGAATCTCGCATAGACAAGGCTTTCTCTTCCCAACTCTGTGAAGTCAACTGAGGAGGAGGGCAGAGCTCTGAACAAACAGGGTACGTGCCCTCCAGGCATGAACTGCAAGACTGGTTCAATTTGTTTCTCTTCCACCATTCTAATGACTGGACTGTGGTGTGGGCCAAGAGCTGACATCACAGAGAGCTGAAATCACTAGGTTTGGCCTAGAGCCAAATCCATCACAAAGCCAGCTAGCAGGAACAGGGGCTAGAGGGAGTGGCAGGCTGCTGGTGGGAGCAGGAGGCTAGTGGGAGTGGCCGGCCAGCCAGCGGGAGCAGCAGCAGGTGGCCAGCAGGGCAGCTGGCAAAGCAGCACGTAGGTTTTATTGCCACATGCTCAACGAGTGGAGACATCAGGATGATGTACCTATGGACTCTGGGTCTGCACTGATTGGACAGAGCCATGAGTGGGATGTTTGAAGTGGGGGAAACCACACTATATGAGTTGGGGGTTGGACTAAAGATCTTTAAGGGAAAGACTCTGCCCTGCGGACTCTGGTGATGGTACCTTGCTTACGGGTTTTCTCTGTTTATGTGTGTTCCTGTAGATTGATGCTATATTACTGGTATTAAACAGACTGTTTCTATCTCCAACTCAGTGTTTGTGAGAGGGGGAAAAGTTCCTCTAAAGCAGTGTTTCTCAACCAGTGGTATGAGTACCCTTAGGGGTACTCGAGAAAAGTCTGGAGGGTACGTCAACACAACTGAAATTTGGAGAAAACTAAATTTTTGTTATGTTGTACAGCATTTTATTATTTTTGTACTTTTTACACCCAAAAATTTCATCGGCCACCCAGCTACGATTAAGTTGTTTAAACAAATGTGTTGCAACAGTAAACAAAATTTAGTGTATCTGAAAACTGTAGGAAAACTTTTTTTTAAGGGGTACTTTATAAAAAAAGATTGAGAAACACTGCTCTAAAGGAACCCAGTGGGTAGGTTGGCATTTTCCCAGTTTACTGGGTGGGGACTTAAGCCAATTTGCTTACCTCCCTAGCTACTGGATTCGGCTACCAGCAGAAGGGTCACGCTTAGGTTGTAAACTGTCTGGAGCCGGGGTTGTCTTTTGCTTCAGTGCTCAAACAGCAGTTAACACAATGGCTACGTCTACACTGGCCCCTTTTCCGGAAGGGGCATGTAAATTTCACTAGCCGTCGTAGGGAAATCCGCGGGGGATTTAAATATCCCCCGCGGCATTTAAATAAAAATGTCCGCCGCTTTTTTCCGGCTTTTAAAAAAGCCAGAAAAGAGCGTCTAGACTGGCCCCGATCCTCCGGAAAAAGTGCCCTTTTCCGGAGGCTCTTATTCTTACTTGCAGCGGCGGACATTTTTATTTAAATGCCGCGGGGGATATTTAAATCCCCCGCGGATTTCCCTACGACGACTAGTGAAATTTACATGCCCCTTCCGGAAAAGGGGCCAGTGTAGACGTAGCCAATGGGTCTTGGTCCATTAGTAGGACTCCCAGTGCTACAGTAATGCAAATAATAACTGTTTAGGGACAGTGGAAGCCCTGTTATACATGAGTAAAGGTCTAGAAAACATGACCTATGCGGGAAGACTGAAAGAACTGGGTTTGTTCAGTTTAGAACACAGAAGACGGAGAGGGGACATAACAGCATTTTTCAAGTATCTAAAAGGGTGTTACAAGGAGGAGGGAGAAATTGTTCTCCTTGACCTCTGATGACAGGACAAGAGGCAGTGGACTTAAATTGCAGTAAGGGAGGTTTAAGTTGGACATTGAAAAACTTTCAAACTGTCAGGGTAGTTAAACACTGGAATAAATTGCCTAGGGAGGCTAAATTGCCTAGGGAGGCTGTGGAGTCTCCATCACTGGAGATATTAAGGAGGAGGTTAGACAGACATTTGTCAGGGATGATCTAGATCGGGGTCGGCGACGTATGGTATGCATGCCGTAAGTGGCATGCAAGATGATTTTGAGTGGCACACGGGGAGCCCGCGCTGCCACTGAACTTGAGGCTGCAGGACTAGCTCCAGGGGGGCAGGCAGGGAGGTGAAGAAAGTAAACTCACCCTCCCATACACATGCAAGCCGCAGGGTTACATGTGGAGGAGCACCGCCCCATCCCCCTCCATGCAAAAGTCCCACCCGCCACTGGATGTCTGCCTTGGTTGCTCCCACGGGGCAGGCTGCAGATTGGGCTACGCAGGGCCCAGCCGGACGGTACAGGCTCTAGTGGTGCATGAGTGGCCAGTGCCTTCCCCCTTTCCCGGCAGCAGGTTAGGCTGCGCCATGCCCATTGGTGATGGAAGGAGGCGGTGCTGGAGCTGAGAACCCTGCACACACAGGACGCAGGTGGGAGCTCAGGGCCCTTTGGGGCTTCGCACTCATGGGGAGTCAGTCTGGGGGCACTCAGATCCGTAAGTAGAAGTGAATACGTTAAATCTTGGTGCTTGGTCCTGCCATGAGGGCAGGGGACTAGACTTGATGACCTCTCGCAGTCCCTTCCTGTTCTAGTGTTCTATGACTCTGTGATAGCCAGCTTCTCAGAACTACACTTCAGTGCCTTCAGGAGATCTATACCCTCTCCTTATTGCTGTATGGTTATGAAATGTGGACACCGTGCTGCTCAGACTCGGCAAAGTTGGAGGCTTCCACACAAAATGCCAATATCCTATATTGGGCATAAAGTGGAATGACTTCATTTGTAATACAGATGCTTAGGGTTGCTCCAGTCTATAAACTATTATGGCATTGTTCACAGATGGCATCAGGCTTTTCAGACATGCTGAGAGAATGCCACAAAATGTTTCTGAAAAAGCTGTTATCTGGGTGACTTGTAAATTCTGGGATAAAATTCCACCAAGTGAAGGATGGAGGAGTTCCACAGGCAGACCTCCTATTATATGGGTGCATTACATTTACATTAGACTCCTCACATCCTTGTGGCTGCATAGGAATGGATCAAATGGCAAACGATTGCTACAGCTGATAGTTCAATGAAGCCAAGAAGAAGATGAAGATGATCTGTACTTAAAAAAAGTGATTGAGAGCAAGTCCATGAAGCTCTTACTCATTGCAGCAAAACCTCACTTACTCAGGCAAAACCCACCTGACTTCAACAGAAAGTACTTCTCTTCTCCAGTGTATTGAATACATATAAGCTAACTTTAGACACAAAAATAAAACAAAACCTACACTAAGCAAATATTATAAAATATGTAAAGTCAAGTATTTAACCATTTAACTAAAGACTGTACCATTATACATGTGTACTAAGGGAAGTGTCAGATGGCACCGTTAATACTGTCATTTCCGAAATCCTGATTGCTTGATTTTGCAACCTAAACCTCATTCTCTTGATGTCATTTTTGTGTGTAATAAATAAATGTTGTTTTGCCTTTTTCTTGTATCTGCTGCCCCCTTTAAATCTCTAAGGAGTCTGCTGTGTGCAGAGGAAGGCAAACATTCTATGTTCATTTCAGTGCAACTTTGCTCTCACATTTTGACTCAAATTCACAGCGACTTCAATGCGGAAGTTACAAAAGGCAGAATAGGAGCTAGCCTGAATAATCGCTGGGATTAAGAAATCCTAAAATACTCCCTTTACAGACATCTTAAATGAAAAATGAAAGAACTCTATAGAATCTATTTAATTCATTTTTTAAAAAATTTCAGTTAAAAACATTCTCCTTTGAAGTACAGTGTGGAGTTGGAAACCTGAGTAATGAGTTCACAAAGGAGGGGATTCAGAAAGCTGCTTTGGTGCCTGACACCCAGTAAACCAATATAGTTGTGAATCTCACCCAAAAGTACCTGCAATCATCTAAATGAACTGCATTGGATCACAGTTATATTTCTGGAGGTTTGTAGCTCTTGTCCTCCCACACCCTAATTCAAACACACAACTCGTGCTGCCACATTCACTCAACACAAATACATATTCACCGATCAGCATTGCTTTCCAGTCATCTGACTCGTCATTCAGAGAAAGGAGGGGCAAGGACTTATGTGTTAGCCTACTATGATCAGACATGGGAAAAAGAAGTAGTGGTAACACGGGGAAAATTGTTTAGACATTTCTCCCATCGGCATTCTTCCGGAGAAAACATTTTCACATCCTTACCCATCCCCATTCCCCGAAATGAAATAGGAGCCAGAATATGCACCTACAATGTTGTTTTGTTCTTGGTCATAAAATAAGGGCTTGTCTACAAGGGGAAATTTACCAACATAATTATACTGCTATAATGATATCGCTACATCTCCCCTGTGGACACTTACTTCAACATAAGAGTGTTGGCATGGGCAGTTATAGGGATATAATTACACTGGCATCATTATGCTAGTAAATTTCCCCATGTAGACAAACTGCAAGAATTCCTTATTAATTCGACCTAAGGAGGGTTATTTCAAAATAAAGGCCTAGTGTAGACCAGGGCTTAGAGTCCAAAAGGCCGGGTTTAGAGGTTCTGAAATCTCTCTTGCCCAAGGTTCAAAACTGAAGCAGTTGATAGGAAAGGCTCTTTGTTCAATCAATATAGGCTTTCGATTTCCAGTATGTGTTCCTTTAGGTTTTGCAAGCCTTTGCAACTGAAATTAACTCCGCCTCCCCTCCCAACCAATACCATTAAAGAACATCTTGCCCAGAAGAAGAGCTCTGTGTAAACAAGAAAGGCTGTCTTTTTCACATACAGAAGTTGGGCTGATAAAAAATGTTCCTTCATCCCTCTCTTTCCTTCTCTGTCTTTCCAGAAAGCACATCACTTGGTTATTTCAGATACAATTGCCATCTAGTTTAAGTTTGTTACAATTTATTAATCTTACAGGTAAGACCACATATGCAACTAGAGAACAAAGATTCAAAAAAGAAGCCATGGCACCTTGTCTCAAAGAATTTACTCTCTCCACACAGACAAGTGGCCCCTTGCTGCAATCTGAGCTACATTTTGACTTTTGTGAAGTTAGTTATTGTGGAACCATTGCATGAGATGCAGTAGAGTTGGGGGGGAGGGGGTGTTAAGGCACAATAGGAGCAGCAAATTATCCTCTGCTGAGGCACTGAAATGTGGATGGCTGACCAGGAGGGGTAGCGGTTTATATGGCCCTGCCAGGCTAGGGTGCCTTAAGAATCGGACATTTTGGTGAGCAGCCCAACCTGTTCTTTGGTTAGGCAGTGGGATGTGAAGGGCTGAGAGCAAAACCTCTCAGGATTTAGCAGATTTAGGTGCCAGATCCAAATATTTACAGGCTGGCTCCAGGGAGTTCTGGGCAATTCCACCTCCCTTTCTCCACTTTACCCCCTGGGGATGTGTTACCAGCTGCTCTGGTGAACTCTTCTGCTCCAAAGAAGTGTCTTCTCTCCCCAGGGAAGACTTGTCCCTGGGTGGAAGGTGCCTCTTCCTCTCTTCTCTCCTAGCAGGAGAATGGATTTTCTCCTCCTAGCTTCTGCTTCCTTGGCAGCAAGGGACTAGAGATTCCTGAGCTATGGTATGTTCCCCACCAACCCTCTTCTCTCCTCATGGAACAGGTTCCCAGGGTTCTATTCCTCTCCCAGCTATTGTCTTCCTAGCACATTTCTCCCCACTTTCTCCGCCCAGGCTGGCTCCTCCTTCCTTCTCCTTGTCTCAGAGGCTGGGTCCCTGGCTCAGGCACGTCCCTTCCTGCCCCCCCTGTCCGGGGAGAGGGGGAAAGCGCGCTCTTTCCCTCTCCACATGAGCAGCCCAGGAGTAACAGGCTTGAGGGAAGGACTGTGGAGAGAGCTCCAAGCCAGGCAGAGAAACAGCGCCTGCAGGGGAGGGTGAATAGGAGGGTGAATGCTCCAGGTAGGGGGCTGAGGAACCCTCCCCCCACCCCCCAGCCAACTGGCTCCCACCTATCGTCCACCCATAGGGAGGGCGCCTAGTTAGCGCTCCGCAGGTGGACTGGGCTTCCTCGTCGGTGCCTGGCCGGGCTCTTTCTGCGCCCCCCGCCCCACCTCCTCTGCCTGAGAGTTACCGAGTGGTCCAGCGAGGAGAGGCGGAGCCTCCGCAGCAGCCGAAGCGCCCTCCGCGTCCTCTTCTCGGAGTTCGGGAAGGGGGCGGACTGGCTGGGGGGCAAAGGGGTGCTGCCGGCGGGGCCCCCAGCAGCTCAGGAGGGGCCAGGAAGGCAGGGGAGCTCTCTGCGCCCCCCCCCCGGCACCTCCCCAGGGAGACTTCGGGCGCGGTCCCCCCCACCCCGCCCCATGCCTGGGCTGCGTGGCTGGAAGGAGGGGGAAGGCGGAGAAGCAGCCGGGCGGTCCTGGTGCGGGGAAGGCAGCGGCTCGCCTCGCTCCCTCGCAGCCCCCCTGAGCCGGCGCGGCGGGGGACTATGAAGCACCATGGGGTGGTGTGACCGTGGGGTCCAGATGCTGCTGACCACGGTGGGCGCCTTCGCCGCCTTCAGCCTCATGACCATCGCCATCGGCACCGACTACTGGCTCTACTCGAGCGCGCACATCTGCAACGGGACCAACCTGAGCATGGAGGAGCCGCAGAGCCAGCCCCGCAAGGCGAAGGGGGACCTCACGCACTCGGGGCTCTGGAGGGTCTGCTGTCTGGAAGGTAGCGCGGCCCGGGCAGCGCGCGGGGCGCGGGGGAAGCAGCCGGGAAGTAACTTCCCAGCCGGGCTGAGCAGCTGCACCGAGGGGGGCTGGGTCCCAGGCCAGGGCCGGCAGCCGGACCCTAGACGGAGCCGGAGGAGGTGGTTGCCTTGGCAACCGGTGTCTGGGAGATTGCTATGGGAACCGGACCCTGGACGGGGGATGCTTGGCCCGGGTAGCTGCCCTTGGCGAGAGATGGAGAGTGGCCGGGGTAGGGGGGAGCCACGTTTCTCTCCCCAGACGCACCGCTGGGACTGGCGCGGAGGTGCCGCTGTGAGGGGGCGCAGCCCTGCAGAGGGCCGGGACCCTGCCCGAAGGGGCTTGACGGTCGAAATGGGGCGCTGGAGACCAAGAGTCCCCAGCGCGTCCCCAGCGCGCCCCCAGCATTACAGCCCAGGTGTCAGCGCGCCTAGCCCCGGCACCGGCCAGACGGCGCTTTGTCTGCAAGCTCGGGCTCCAGGACGCGGAGGGTTGTCAGGGGCATGTGGGACTGGCAAAGCCCCACCGGCAGGAAACGGACCCTAGCAGCTAAGCACCCGCTGGGAAATGCAGGGCTGGGCTCCCCATGCGCCCCTAGCCGAGGAAGGCGGGCTGAAGTCTCGAACCCTCCTCAGGAAGGAGGAAGGGGGGCTCAGGGACCATAGCGAAGGGCCAAGCTGTTGTCTGTGGCTGGTCCTTGTCGCTGGGGGAAGGCTGGAGTCTGTCCGTCCGCAGCCCCTAATCCGATCCGCGCATCTGAAGCGCTCGCGAACTTCAGCGCCATACAGGCGCGGCGGTAGCTCGGAGCCGCGCCGGTCCAGTGTGTGTGTAGGGGAGGCGGGCGGTTTCTTTGCTGGGGAAGTGGTTTGTGGCAGTCTAGAAGCGTCTTTAACCTGGGGGCTGCTGTAAGCTAAGGATGGAAAGGCTCCCTGGGCGGCACTCAGGTAGTTTTCCTCTGGCAGTGGCTTGCTTTGCTACCTGATGCGTAATTCTTTAGGTACCACTTGGCCTATAGTCCCCAAGGAGAAAGGCTTGTCAGTCAATAATAGAAGAATCACAGCCATTTGAAAACTGGCCCATTGTTTCATTGGAAACAATGCTCCATTATTTTGCAAAAGGACCACAACCCAGATCCTCTTTTTTTGTTTAATGACATCTAGAAAATGTGATCTGAGCCTGAGTGGGGCTCAGGTTATTTTGGGAGGAGCTGAGGGGCTTCAACTCTCCTTAGAAAGCATGGGCCTCTGGCCAAATTTAGTCTCTGACCTCCAGGATATTAGTTAACTGGAAAAGGAGGTTGGTTTTCACAACTTCACAAGAGTTGCCCAGCACAGTTTGCAGACTGGGGCCATCATATCTGGAGAGAAATTCTGCCTCCACTGCAATCAATGGGATTTTGCCACTGTGGAATCAAACTTTTACCTCAGTGTTTAAAGACACTCCTTATTGAGGTCACATCTATACTTAGTAGATCAACTCCAGAGATCCATCTTCTAGTATTTGATTTAGTGGGTCTAATACAGACTGGCTAAGTGGAATGCTGAGGACAGTCTCCCCACCACCATTCAGTACTCCTCCTTTTGCAAGGACAGAGGGAAGCCGATGGGGATTATTGTGGATGAGAAGCTGGATATGAGTCAACAGTGCGCCCTTGTAGCCAAGAGGGCTAATGGCATATTAGGGTGCATAAGGAGGAACATTACCAGCAGATCTAGAGAAGTGATTATTCCCCTTTATTCAGCTCTGATGAGGCTACATATCCAGTATTGTGTCCAGTTCTGGGGCCCCCACTCTAGAAAGGATGTGGATGCATTGGAGAGGGTCCAGCGGAGGGTGCCCAAAATGAGTAGGGAGCTGGAGCACATGATCTGTGAGGAGAGACCGAGGGGTTTGGGTTTGTTTAGTCTTCAGAAGAGAAGAGGGAGGGAGGATTTGAGAGCAGCCTTCAACTTCCTGAAGGGAGGTTCCAAAGGGGATGGAGAGAGGCTGTTCTTAGTAGTGACGGATGGCAGAACAAGGAGCAATGGTCTCAATTTACAGTGGGAGCAGGGCCGGCCCGAGCCCTTTTGGCACCCTGTGCCAGAGCATGTGGTGCCGCCCCCGGGCGCATGGCGCATATGCGGGCCCACCTATGGGGCACGGGCCCATCCCCTCCAGGGTGTGCGGGCCCGGCTCCAGGATGTATGGCGCATGCGCGGACCAGCCACGCCCGCTGGTGCACAGCCCGGGGGCGCAAGGCGCATGCGCTGCCCATCCTGGCCTGGCCTGCACTGCTGGCGTGCGCGCCGGGCTGTGCAGGGCCCCATGGCCGTGGGGGGAAGGGCGCTGCCGGTCGGCGCTGCAGGGCCAGCGCTGCGGGAGCCGGGCATGCGGCACCTGATGGCAGCTGTAAGGGACGCCGCGCACCCCTTACAGCTGCCATCAGGCACCCCCCATCGATTGGCTCCCTGGGCAGCTGCCCGGCTCGCCCATGCCTCTGTCTGGCCCTGAGTGGGCGAGGTCTAGGTTGGATATTAGGAAAAACTATTTCACGAGGAGGGTGGTGAAGCACTGGAATGGGTTACCTAGGGAGGTGGTGGAATCTCCATCCCTAGGGGTGTTTAAGTCCCGGCTTGACAAAGCCCTGGCTGGGTTGATTTAGTTGGGATTGGTCCTGCCTTGGACAGGGGGCTGGACATGGTGACCTCCTGAGGTCTCTTCCAATGATTCTATGATTCTATGGTGGGAGCATTTGCTTCCGTCGGCCCCCTGCAGGGTGGATGCCACCCAGGCTCGGCTTAAGGTAAGCTGACTCCAGCTATGCATTTTGTGCGGCTGGAGTTGTATACTTTAAGCCAGCCTTCATGATCTAGTGTAGACCACGCCTAAACGCCTACTACTGCTTACCTTGAAATCCTTGGGAGGGTTTTTACCTACTCAAACCTTTGTACAACATTAAACAGTCTAGCAAAATGCTGAGCTATTGCAAATAAAGCTCCACTAATATTGGTCTATATTGTTCACACTGTAGTGACACTTTGTCCCTTTTTGCTTTGAACATGCGAGCAAACATATTTTACTTGCACCTGCAAAGTCCTATATAGGGGAACTGGGCTGTTAAAACTTGAACACTGCAGTTCAGGGATGCGAAAAAATACCACGTGACTTATCTAATCAATCTCAGCGAAGCACCGCGGATTTACATTTACATATTCATGATGACACCATAACATAAAATAAAGTCTGGAATTTATTTGTCAAATTTAAAGAATGAATAAATTTGAGAAAACTGATATCTCTGCTCATGGCTACCGCAGAGAGGCTACATTAATCAAATGAATAATTCATTGCAAATTATTCACTCTTTTCTCTTTGAAAATATATTGTACAGGTACATGAAAATATCAAAGTTTAAAAATCACATCCTGACACTTTGGTTTCGGTCGGTAGATTTTTGATGTTTTCAAAAATAATAAAGGATTGTCTAAAAAGAAATTTGAGTGACAATCTGAACTAATCAGACTGCATGGATGGGTCTTTTAATACCATCATAATATAATACTTACAGTTCTAATGAGGCAGACAGTGGGAAAACATTCTCAGGTTCTGAATGTTTATGTTTAATTTAAGAAGTCTGGTTTGCAGACCCATTGTTAGAGCTCTGTTTTTATGGGTTTATTTGTTTAATACTCACTATAAAATCCACTTCAATTATTTGTATGGGTTTAACATCATCTGACTCTTATCGCAGAGATAAACCTCAGACACAAACTGGAAATAAGCTGGAAACAGCCTCAAAAATTGATACTGGCATGAATAAAGCATTACATGTGAGTGTATTTCAGGTTAGTTGAAATTTTCCATTAAAATCATTTTAACCTATGTCTATGAACATGTACACGCTTGATTTCTAACTGTTAACTATCAAGAAAATATAGAAAAAAAGCAAAAGAGAAAATACTGAAACAATATAGGAAAAGCTAGTGTCTTCTGTGAGCTGTCGGCTTTCTCAGTGCTTTCCTCCTTTTGACATTGTTTAACAAATCAACAACTGATTAGTAGACAAAATAATACATTTTAGGGCTCTGGCAAATTCTCCTTTTTGGTAGGGTTTCCGTTTGGGTCAAAATCTTTTCCCCCAATCAGTACCATGGAGCACAGCCACTTTAAAATAACACTTATGCAAATTTTGTTTAGTTTCTTGTCTATTAATACACAATTTTGTTCTTTTAACACGTTTCTTTGGGAGTGAAAGTTGGAGGTTCACTAGGTCTCAGATGGCTTTAGACAGTAGCCTCATTTTCCAAAGAATTTAATAGGTATAGCTAATTTATCTACTCTTAGGCTCCGTCTACACTGCAGGCTACATCTACACTGCAGGCTCAAATAGCAAACTATTAACAAATTCCCCAGTGGTAGTGTGCATATACTCATAGTAGAATAGTAATAGAGATGTAGCCGTGTTAGTCTGGTCTTGCTGAAACAAAAGACAGGACTATGCAGCACTTTAAAGACTCACAAGATGGTTTATTAGGTGATGAGCTTTTGTGGGCCAGACCCACTTCCTCAGATCAAATAGTGGAAGAAAATTGGCACGACCATATATATCAAAAGGATACAATCAACAAACGTGAACACACATAAAATTGACAAATCAGATTTTAGAACAGATGGTATATATGGTCATGCCAATTTTCTTCCACAATTTGATCTGAGGAAGTGGGTCTGGCCCACAAAAGCTTATCACCTAATAAACCATCTTGTTAGTCTTTAAAGTGCTGCATAGTGCTGTCTTTTGTATACTCATAGTAGACGTTGCAGCTTCATGTCTCTTCTACTCAGAGTAAAGGTCTAGAACCTGCGAACTCCATAGAAGACATATCCATAACAGTAGCTAAAAACTGTGATCTCTTCTTTAATTATATGATGTGGCTGTCAAAATTGTCAAAACACCATGATGACAGTTTACACCAATTGAGCATCTGCCCTGAGAGGTCAGTGGATTCAAACCTGCAAATACTACTAGGTATAAAACTTTCTACTGTGAATAGTTCCTGAAATCAAGATAAGCTAACTTAGAGAAATTTATAGCTACACATAATTCTTCTGCAGCTTCTACTAATATATGTCTAGTGCCACCTGGTTTGATGTGTGTCTTCAAACCTAATGTAGAAAGAGTGATATATTTTAAAACCATCACCACATCCTTCCCTAAAATAGTCATAGGGCACATCTACACAGCAGGGCAAAAGTCAAATTAAGCTACGTAACTTGAGCGCCGTCAAGTGTGTAGCTTAATTCGAAACAGCTTAATTTGGCTTTTAGTGCTGTCTACACAGCAGGAAGTCGAAGGAAGAATGCTCTTCCTTCGATTTCCCTTACTCCTCATAAAAATGAGGGTTACAGGAGTCAGAGTAAGTGGCTTGCAGTGGAGACACACTCTTTGTTATTTCGGAATAACATCAGTTATTCTGGAATAACGCTTCTGATTAGATGTAGCTCCACTGTAGAACTAATCACAGTAGATAGCACAACTCCCTGTGTCTGCAGGACTGGGCCCTATTAAGTTAGGAAAGATAGGACATTAGGAAATTTATTTGTCTGAAATAATTCAGAGTGTTTTAGTAAACATTTCAGTGTGTGAATTACTGCTGAACTGTTGCATTGAGGAGTCCCTGTTTTGTAATTAGATGTTTGTGTTGTGTGATTGTTCACTTAATTGACATAGATATTGTTTGTACACGTTGACTGGATAACTGAAACAGGAGAAAAGCACAAACAAATCAACTTGTGGCTCCAATATTTGCACAAATGCATATTTGCACAATTCTCTGCAACACTTCAGGCATGGATGAAGGCTCATTCACTTAAGTATTCGTTTTCAAGGATGTCCACAGAAGCAGAATACATCACAAACACAAAAAGTGCTGGTGCAAATGTTTGAGGCAAGCACAGAAAAGGAAGCTAGCATCCAAGGTGAAAGCAAGTTCATGGTTCTTCCTCAAACAAGTAAATCATGAATACTTTTCCAGATCAAAATTCACTGTTCATATGCGCCTACATTCATGCTGTGCAAAGAGATAGCTGTACTTGGAAAACACAAAGATGAGTGGATGTACTTTACCTGGTGTACAATAAACTTTCTTGGGAACAGTACATGTTCTGCATGTGCGGCTGAGGCTTGAATATTTAGCATGAAATGTTTTAAAACAAAACAAAACACACTTGAGAATCAGCCCAGATTTTCATTCTCTTCCAGTCCATACATTCTTCTGATTGCCCCATCTTTTTGCAATTGGTCAAAACATATCACATCCCCTTTACATTGTTAAAGAATTTGTGCTGCATGGATCAGTTTTAAACATGGTTCTTATGTATCCAATATTATCCTTGTAGCACTTGTGCTGTAGGAATTTGCCAGAAGCTCCGTGAATTATTTTTTGACAGACCTTTTAAGCTAATTTTTCAATGTATGGTATTTCACTTGCTAGAGAGCATTTCTGAGCTTGAACAGGCTTGTTTGGAAACAGAGTTTAAACCTCTCGTAATTTCTACCCTCAGATCCACACTCTGTGGAGCTTTAAAAACTGGGGAAAGCTGAGTTAGAGAACAGATTGATCCTTTACTATAGGTTCTGTTAGTAGCTCCTCTAAGAAATGAAGGTATCTACATGTGCTTCCTTCGTCATTGTCAATGGCAGATCTCACAATATAGCATGGATTTAGCTCATTCTTTTTTTCTATATTGCTGTATGAAACATGTAGATTGGAAGTCAATATATTGCATATGACTCATTCATTGATGGGTTAATTTACCCTCTTCAATCAGGCATGCAGCCATTAGGGAGTATCAAGCTACGTGGGATTTCTTTACACAGCTTTCAGGAAGTCAGAGGTCCTAGTGCAAAACCAAGAACATTCTGTGCATTAATGACCCTACCTGGAAGCCATAAAGCGGGGGGAGGAGAACCTAAGGCCCAGGGGCTGGATGTGGGCCCCAGCTTGTTTGGAACTGGCCTGCTTACAAAAACCACACTTCCTACCATTTTTGTGTCACACTGAAATATTGGTCCTGTTTCAAAATTCAACTTTGCTTTGTGCTCATCTTCATTTTAAATTTCCTCGCACTCATATTTACAATGGTGCAGCATTAAGGTACAGCAGCCAGACTCTTACAAAGAGATGCCTAGGTGTCAGACAAAAGAGCAGAGGAATAAACAAGATGAACACACAGCTGTCGGCATATCTGAGAGACTGAAACACATTTATAAGTGTTGTATTACAAAACATTATTTTATCACGTTCCTTTGCTCCACCAGGCAGCTGTAACCCCAGTTAAAACAGACCCTTAAATCATAGCAGCACAAAGCAGCTGGAGCG
The DNA here is from genome assembly GCF_049634645.1 of Pelodiscus sinensis. NCBI lineage: Eukaryota > Metazoa > Chordata > Testudines > Trionychidae > Pelodiscus > Pelodiscus sinensis. Next base: position 21,757,195 of record NC_134730.1, on the reverse strand, counting down.
TTTCAGTGAATCTTGCCCAGGAACTTTTACATATAAGCAAGAAGAACAGCACAGGCTGTGTAATAATAAAAAAGTCTATCTATCAGCTCATAGGGCCCCTAGCTGTTAAATATTGAGCTCCCTTATCTTCCATTGACGTCAACAAACAACTGAAGCACTATCACAAAGAATTTCATTTCCAAGTGCTGTGCTGCACTGGTGGTTTGTGCCACTGGGTTATGCCGTTTGAACGTTTCTCATTTACTCTGTCTTTACACTGGCTCACATTTTCTACCCTGTGCCCAGGTGTCTCTCTGAATGTATATTTTGGTCTGTCGAAACTTGATTAATTTAGTCCTGTCTCTTCATTTTGCAGGTCTCTCTGATCTGTCTTTTCTTTATTTGTTCCAGTTGTTTGTTCTCCATTCCCAAAAGACTGTACAACTCTTTGTTTTAACCTTGATAGAAGAAGCTTAGAGTTATAAAGCAGAGTGCGGCTTCTATCTGTATGTTCTTTCAGAACAGCCTGCCACATGCCTGTAAGTAAGTTTTGCTGATTGTAGGTAGACCGGAGATAGATTTTTCTTCAAAGAGGATTTCTGGTAGTTTTATTTATTTGTTTGTTTTGTTTATCAATCTCCAGTTTTAATAGACTTCGGATCAAAGTCAATACAGTTTTATCCACTTACGCAGCCAGTGAATCTGGCCCTACTTCTCCTACATCTATCTGCCAGTATGTTGTAATAAAAGCACCGCTGTTCTGCCATGCCTTGTTACTCTTTCTTGTTTATGTGTTATAACTTTTCCTCTGTTAAAAAAAAGTGGCTTCAAAATTAGCTTTCAGTGACTGCACAAGATTCGCACAAAACCAGCACTGACTGAACATTCTGTCTCGGATAGAAATCCAAGGATCTGTAGTTCTTCTTTGTTCTCAAGCATCTTTGTTCTCTTCTCCGGCAACCAAAAAATTTCTGATCACAAAGTTATTGGTGCCTCACTTACATGTGTTCTTGTGTCTGTTTTCTCCTCTTTCACTTTGTCTCCAATCTGTTTCTGTAGGATTCTATTTACTTTTAAATAATACTTCAAATTAAATCAGATTTGCCAAGTATCTAATTATGTATCTAAAGGATCCAGTAGGACTATAAACATGATGTCATGATGGCTGGGGGGCAGAAAGCTTATGACAATGGTGAGAAGCACTATTATGGAACAATTGCATTTTCTTGCAGATTGTCAGTCCTCATTTAAATTAATCCCTTTTATTATTGTTTTTGGGCATTCTCCCATTTAATTGCTATCTTGGTTTGTGCCACTGGGTTATACCGTTTGAATGTTTCCCATTTAGCTGATCCCATTAACTCGATAGTGCTGAATATTTCAAAGATATTCTGGAGAAGAAAACAGTCTCTGTCTATTGAACAAAGCGCCATCCTCACTTCATAGTCATTTCCCCCTCAGTTTTAGTTAATAACTGTTTTAAACCTTTGCCAGGTTTTATACATGAGATTTCAGATCAGTTTTTCAACTCATTTGGATATTGAATATGGATGACTGAACATGTTCTCTTGCCCCAAATTGTGACGTTCAATAAGGTTAAGATTGTTTATTCTGTCCTCTGCTTTCCAAAGGCACAGTTTATGTATGGTTGCTGTGAGGCATTAAGGAGAAACCATGATATGTCACAGTTATGACTGGAAATAGGCTATTGCCTGGAGGAGCAATGCCTGACTGAAATCAAATCTAAAACATATCAAATATGCCTATTTTATAGCTGACCGACTAATGCAAATTGCTATTATCGAAAAATTCTGGCTGATTTTGAGTGAGAATTGTCTTGCTTTGTGTCATCCCTCATCTTCAGTCATTCATCTGTGCATCATCTAGTGATCTGAGATGGCAAGCTCTTTGGAGCTGGGCCATTTCCTATTTGTAAAACAGCCTTGTATGCTTTTAGTGCTATGTAACTAATATTAATAACATATGCATAAAGGATGTTTGTATTTTATGTGTATACTAGTGGGCTGCACCTTGGGTTCGCTCCACTCCCCAGCCACTTTCGTGGCCAGAGAGTGTAAGAGCGTGATGACATCATTCTGTCGCTTGACAGGAAAAACGTTTATATATAGAGAGAGAGCGAGATGTATATATACATGTGTCTGCACATATGTGTAGACCAGTGTTTCCCAATTTTATTTGGCCACGGAACCCTTTGAAACGCGAACAATTTTTTGCGGAATCCTTAATAACAGTCTTATATATGGAGCTGAAAAAAATTAGACCACAAATAAGTAAGGATAATAATAAACAAATGCTAAACAGGGTCATGAGATCAACATTTAGTTTAATTGCACATATTTAAAAACAAAAATCACATTTAATGTGTACAAAAAAATTTAAATGATAAAATGTTATTGTAGTGGAATTTTCTCGCTGAACCCTTATTTTCACGTTGCAGAACCCCACGGTTTCACGGAACCCTATTTGGGAAACACTGGTAGAGACAGTACATTTCTGGTTGTCTGTAGGGCCTGGGGAACATCGAAAATGTTTGGCTAACTGGGCATTTGGATAAAGAAGAAGTGTTATTTTAGGTTAGTCTAGGGCTACATGGGGGACACACTGTGGATTTGTATACCCACAGTTTTTTGGCTAAAGAGAATTTGCAAAACTTGAAATTATACTGTGTATAACATTAGTATAACACGCATTCAAATGTTTAAGGATGTGATGTCAAGCAATCAAAAGCTGTATGTCAGAAATAAGCTTGTCAATAATATTGATACCCACATTGGAGCCTGGAATAACTGGTATCAGTAGCAGGTTGCTATTCCCTCTGTGGACCAGCACACAGGACACTTTGCTGGTGGGGTTCACAGGTATTTGCTGACAGCTGATGAATGGTGAGACTCAGGGATCTAGTCCAGGCTGCAGAGGGGAGTGTGCACTAGTGGCTCTTTTCTGCCTGTGTCCCCAAGGAAGACCCCTTTCATCCCAGTGCCATCTCTTCCCCATCCTAATCTGCACCCAGCCAGTCTCATTTTCCCTTCCTCATGCTGCTGATACCCATTCTCTTTCCCTTATGTAGAAAGATTAGTCTTATCCATGCTTCTCCCCATCTACCATTCCCAGTCTCCTTGCCCAGCCATTCCCTATCCTGCCCATTTCACCCGTGGCTCCTTGTCCCCTATTTGTTTTCCCAGCCACCTTGACGGGATAGTACATACACTGCAAAGGCACTGTGCTGTCAGGGAATGGAGTGTGCACAGTTGCTCTCTGGGGATGTCATGTGTTCAGCACTGAGAGGAAATGTGAGAAGCCAGAGTATGTGAACGGTGCACAGAATCATGGGACATTTTAGCTAAGATCGGAGTCTCTGCTGAACGTGTGAAAGCTGAGGAGTTTTTTAATACCATGGACAAACTTGGGTGGAGTTTCACAGGCCCAGCGGAAGGCACCTCCCTGAGATGAAAGCCACCCCCTTGCCTAATTTCAAGTCCCTTTTTCCAAGCATGGAGCCACCAGAGCTTGTCAAAGAAAAGGACCTCCAGATTATTTAACCCTGCAAAACAATGCATTTTTCTCAAAAATGGTAGACCCATTTTGGCTGACATTTTCCAAATAAAATTCAACCCAAGCAAGACACCCGATATGAACAATTTAGCCAATATGGGTACAACTGGGCAATTTTTTAAGCAACTGAAAAAAGGGTTTTGCAATGGGAAGTGGAAAGCAACCAGAATACTAAGGAATATTACCATGCACAGAGCATATCAAATTCATTATATAAAGAATGTGAACTCTGTAGTCTAAGTAACAGATTGGAAGTGGCTTCTTGTAACCACAGCTTCAAATGTTGGCCTGCTATACTCATCAGTTCACACTTCTGTAGCAGTGGTGAACACCAATCTTACAAATGACCAGTATAAGAACCATTTCCCTCCCCCCACCAAAAAAGCATAATAAAAGTGTTGTCAAAGAAGAACAGTATGGCTTTGTCTACACTGCAGGCTTCTTGCGCAAGAACTGTCATGTGCTTTTGCACAAGAGATGTACTTTTTCGCAAGAGCGTCCATGGCAGTGTAGACACTCTCTTGCGCACGAAAGCTCTGATGGCCATTTTAGCCATAGGGGTCTCTGGCGCAAGAAACCCCTATTACCCGTCCACACTGCCTTCTTCCTCAAGAGCTCTTGTGCAAGAGGACTTATTCCTTGTGGGGAGAGGAATAACTCGTGTGCAAGAAGCCCTCTGTTCCAACGCCTTACTATAAATTTACTTGTGCAAGAACGCACGTACAGTGTAGATGCTCCATAAATTTTTACACAAGAACGCCTGTTCTGGCACAAAAAGCCTGCAGTGTAGACGTAGCCTTAGGGGACATCTTTCCCCATTCTGATGATGGCTTATGTGCAGAAGAGATCATTTTGCATGCTTTGAAAGAAGAAGAAAGTGACACAATGCACCATATTTCAGCTTATGCACTCTACCTACCATGATTTTGAGATGTTCCATTTTATGAGCTTCTCAATTTTATGAACTCCTCAGTCCTCAATTAGTTAGTAAAATAGGGTTTCTTCTGTATGTAATCCAAGCATAGATTGAGTGCTCAGGTATTTACAGTGACAGGGAGTTTGAGAGAGGGAGTAAAATTTTCAAAGTAATTGAGTGACTTAGGAGCCTATTTTCAAAAGTGACTCTTAGTTTCATTGAACATCAAATGGGACTTAAGTGTGTAGGTGAATTAGGAGCCTGTGAAAATGTTACCTTGTGCCACGGGAGAGCAATATTGCAGCGATCGATCTCCCAGGCCTCAATTTAACGAGTCTAGTAAAGACCTGCTACATGATCACTGATGGAGCCCTCCCCGTCAAGCCTGGTAATCCACCAGGTCGTGAGGAGTAAAGGAAGTCGATGGGAGAGTTTCTCCCATCAGCCTCCTGTAGTGTAGATGCCACATAAACTCAACCTAAGGTAGGTTGACTCCAGCTACACTATTCTTGAAGTTGGAGTTATGTATCTTAGATCGACTTTCTCCACTGATGGAGAACTGGCCTAAGATCTTACAAACTAAGATTCTATCTCTTCCATGTAAAAAATAAACATCATGTGGCACTGTTCATTGACTTGTTTGCCCTGTAACTAGATGGAATTTCCCCTCAGTTGTGCCATGCCCTGTACTCCATGCAGGAGTGTGGCACTGCTTTTTCAGTGGTAGCAGATGAATCGGGTATGTCTAGACTACATTGTTTTTTTGAAAAAAACCTGCCCTTTTTTAAAAAAAAACTTCACCTATGACCACACTGCAATCACGTTCTTTCAAAATTAAATCGAAAGAACTCAGGGTTTTTTTCAATATTGGTAAACCTCAAATTACAAGAAAGAATGCCTTTTTCGAAAGAGCTCTTTCGAAACAAGGCGTGTGTGGATGCAGAACAGGGACTTTTTAGAAGGACGAGGCAATTGAAAAAAGCACAGGTGCCCTGGTGGCCATTCTGTGAATTGCAATCAGGGCTTTCTTCCGAGAGTCTGGACGCTCTCTTTTGAAAAAGCAGATCGCTTTTTCGATCTGGTTTCGAGGTGTGGATGCTCTCTTTTTGAAAGAAGCTTTTTTAAATGAGCTCTTTTGAAAAAGCTTCTTTCAAAAGAAGCTTGCAGTCTAGACGTACCGTGTTTGCAAAGTGGTTTAGAATCCTTTAAATGAAAGGAGCTATCCAGAGTAGGTCGCATGCAATAGTTATCACACATACTATATTTAGAGCAAATTTTCCAATGATACTCTCTCAGAAGATCTATTTGAAACTTACTACCTCATTTTTTTTATTAATGGAAAATCTAAATTATATTATGCTATCAATTTTGATATAAAAAATAACCCGCCTTTGTTGATCCAGCCAACGTGATTGAAGCTTTACTCTGAAAATTTACTTTCTAGGATTCTCTCTTATTTTTATTTGAGTTCTTGTCCTGACTTTTCAAGTTTGACTTTGTAGCTGTCTATAGCTAATTTCCAATGACCCTTTCCCATTTTTCATACATCTTGGTATCTAAAGGGTGAAAACCTGGCTGGAAACAGTGTCTTTGGGCACAGCAGAACCCTAAAGACAAGGAAATAGAGGCCAGAAATCTTCCACCTGAATTCCAGATCCACTCTAAAGCCCCAAGTCGCCAAAAAAGTCAACACAGGCTTTGCAGCATCCATGTTCTCATGACTAAAATTGAGCAGATGTGCAAGTCTTTTCAGACCCTAAATCTGTAGAGCAACAATGCTGCAGATGAAGATAGAGAAGGGCATTCTGGGGCAGGACCGACAGGAATAACTTGCACTGGGACGTCTGTGCATCGTGGCTGCAGATGGCTAAAATATGGCCACTCGCTTATGTTGACTTTAGAGCATTACTGTGCACCTGTTTTAGTGGCCAGCTGGTGCAGAATTTGGCTCTAAATGTGTGGTTAAGCCCTATATTAAAAGAGGCATTAGAATTAACATGTATCAACATGTCATTAGGCATGTGCCTGGGAGATATAATGTAGGATAATGAACACGATCACAATAGTAAATTAATAATTGACTTTTTTTTACACCCATGCATGCTTAAAACTGGATGTGAACTAAGTAACACTTGTGTCATTACCAGTTTATAATTAAAATGCAGCGCTTGAATGAAAATCTAAGCTTCAATTAGCCAGCTCGTTCCTTCCCACTTCCCCTTCCGGCTTTGCTTCCCACTGAAAAGCAACGCTAACAAGCTCACATTTATTATCGGCGTTTTTCCTGGAGCTGTGCATTGAAACATGCTCACATCTGAGCCCTTTCACTGAAGACATTTTTTCGCTTCAGCAGTTTGGCATGCCGTACAAAGGCGCTCTGATTTTTAGTGATGTTCACCTCCTCTTACATAAAAATGTTTTCTCTTGCTCTTGCTGGGCATATCCTTTGATGTTAGTTAAAGTCCAGGTGCATGGGTTAATGCAAAGCTGAATGGGTAGTTAAACATTTTTATCACAGTACAGTGGGGCATTTTTGTTATCCCTCCTTGTGTTTTTCTGAAAGCCCAGCATCATAGATGTTAAAGCTAGAAACCACATGTGATAAAGCCCTAGTCCTGGCTGTGCATGAATATTTCATTCAGTGTATCATTTGTGAGTCTACTATTTAGATTGCCCAAGAAATGGTGCATCCACCATCTTGTTTGCAGCAACTATTCCACAGTTTAATCTTCCCATTAAGAATTTTTTTTAAATGGTCTAAATTGTCCTTATCTTAATTTCACCCTATTATTCCTTGTTAGGTCCTTATGGGTTACCACTGCCTAGCTCGCTTTTGCTAACACTTAGCCAAGATATGAATATGTTTAGTTCTTATCATTCCCCCCGCCCCACTTTCATTATTGTAGGTGCTTTTCTCTGGATTCTAGTCCTGATTCTGCCCTGAAAGACGCCCTGTGTAAAGCAGCTAAGCTGATACCTGTGGACATGTCTACACAGGGGAGTTACGTCAAAATAATTCCCCTTATTTTAAAATAACAAGGCGAGCGTCCACACTACCACGCCTGTTATTTTGAAATAATAACTCCTGCTTGTGAAGAGGAATGCGCTTATTGCGCAATAGTTCTTTCGGGAGTTATTTATTTCGAAATAACATATTTCAGAATAACGTGGCAATAACGTGGTAGTGTAGACGTAGCCTATATGTAAGTTTCCCAGGTGCTGTAGCCTCTAAAGTTATGTCTACCCTGCAGCTGAAGATCTGTGGCTGGCCTGTACCCAGGCCCACTGATGGAGGGAGGCAAATGCCCCAGGGTCTGGTGATTCTGATTCTCAAGGGCCATGGGCTCTCAGCCACTGCTTGGTGACACTCTGGGTCCTTTAAACCACTGTTGGAGCACCATGTGGCACACTCCACACTCCAGGCCACAGGAAGGGAGCGGGGAGGGGGGCAACACATATGGGGTGGTTGCCCAGTCCTTTTCCTCCCAAAGCCCTGTCCCTTCTGGGAGCACAGAGGCAGCTCCCATTCACACCCAGGGGCCTGGCATGGCTGTCAGCTCTCTTGCCTGTGCTAGCTGACTTAGGCTCATGAGACTGGGCTATGGGTCTGTTTAACTGTAGTGTAGATGCTCAGGCTTAGGCTGGAGCTCAGACATGGGCTGCAGCTGATGTCTACATGGTAGTTACACCTCCCCTTAGCCTACCTCCATGGGAGTGAGATAACTAGGTACTGAAGTCCCTATCTCCCCTACAGAAGTCCCTGTCTGATCTCTAATTTTAGGCACCTGAATATGTAACCACCACCAGGCAGATTTGAACCTGGGACCTTTGACGCTTAGTATAGGAGCCTCTACCTTCTGAGCTAAAAGCCAACTAGCTCCCAGCCCATGCTGTAGAGGTCTCTTGATCTTAGCTGTTGCTGTGGTCTAGGTACCACTGCATGGGACCGTGAACCATGCTAGCTGTGTGGGTTACATATAGATTTAAAAATCTGCCCCTAAGTGGCTTGCCCAGCATCAGGCAAGCTGTGGCAGAATCAAGGAAACAAAACCCCACCTCCTTAGTCCCCATTCAGTGCTGGGACCATCAGGCCATTCTTCTTTCTAATGTACTTTTATAAGCGTCTACCAGCCAAGGATCTAACTAGACTTTGCAGCTCTGTCTGGACTAAGCTTTCCACTAGCCTTGAGGTGGTAGACAGGGTGAGTACTCCAGTTTATAGACAGGAATATTGAGCTGTTAACCCAGCTGACCCCCACAAGTCAGTGGTGTAATAGGATGGAGAATCTAGGTTCCCTGACTTCCAATCCTGTGCTTAAACCAAAAACCCATGTTCTATTGTTTGCACTGAAAAAAACGACACTCTTGTGCTCAGGGGAGCTAAGAGCCACATCCGGCCCTGGGGCAAGGGGGGGGGGGGGGGGAAATGCAACTCTGCATTCCTAAAAGGGGCAGGGACTCAGGCGGAAGGGGCAAGGCTGGAGCAGTGAGCTCACCATGCCGGACCCCTCCCCATAGCACTCAGTACTGCCTGGAGTGCAGTGCTGCGTTCCTCCTCCCCAGCCCTTAGAGATGTCCAGAGTCTTTTGACTCACTGGGCCCCAGGGCAGGTGCTCCCTTTACTCCTCCTCCCCTTTCCGGCGGCAGACCTGCTTTGCACTAGTGTGCCTTTTGCACACGTGAATTTTCACGTGATGTCACTGGCACCATGTGAAAATTCTGAATCACTAATGATACAACGTACAACTGTCAAGCACAACTCCATGCGCTCTGAGTATCTGAATAGCTTTGCTGGAGGAGGGAACAGCCATCCAGCTTGAGAGCTCCAACGAACAACATTTTGTCATTTTGAACTCTGGAAGCGATTCCTACAGGCAGCTCTCTGGGAACGTAAAAGCAAAAGTAGATTGCTCGTTTTGAACTCAAAATAGACTTGCTTGCAGGTTTTGGTCAGTTTGAGTGGTGTGGCTTTGAGCCTCCGGGGACTTCTTTTAAGTTGTAAAACTGCAGAGCTGCTGGTTTGCACTCTTGTTATCCACATGAGATAGGATGACCTCATCAGCATGCCTTCCCAACAGCAGCAATCTCCCTCGACTGCATTTAATAAGGATCTCTGGAGAAAATTACACGTTGTGCCAAATAATCGGAGATTTAATTCCATGGACTCTAGTAGAATTGCACCAAGAATGGATTTGGATCCATGGCTTCTCCGTCTTAATGCTTAGCAGTTAGGCTAAAAAAAATCATTATAAAGAAAAAACAACGAGGAGTCCTGTGGCACCTAAAACACTAACACACTTATTTGGGCATCAGCTTTCATGAGCCCACGAAAGCTGGTGCCCATATAAATGTGTTCGTCTTTCGGGTGCCACAGGATTCCTCGTTGTTCTTGCTGAAACAGACTCACACGGCTGCCCCTCTGGAACCATTTCAAAGGCAAGTGTGGCTGGTGGAATGTTCATTTGCTTTTTATTCACATGCATTATTTGAGCGACAGTTTGGAATGCTGCTCTGGTAAAGTGCTACGGAGGAATCCCTTTAAATATTTATACAGTATCAGTGCATAGCCACACGCCTATGGTTTTAATATGTTCGGGGGGGGGGGGGTTCTTTCAAAATTAACTACCAAGTAGCCTTTTTCTATGTTGGTTGCTATTATCTACTGTATTAATGCTACTCTGGTGTGGGGAGGGGGGAGGGGTTGTGCTGTGGAACAATGAAGATGTCAAAGCAAGGCCCAGGGGCATTGTGGAAATCTCATTCTTGGAACACCAGTCTTGTTGCCATGGAAGGGATGCTCTCAATAGCGTGTACTGTGCTCCTTTGCAGGCCAAAGGGATTAAAGGCCCTGTTCTGTGGATACACCATGTCAGTTCACCAGGGGTCTTAGAACTGAAGCTGTTCATTTAAAAACCCAGGGTTCACATTATGGTGGGGAGGAAGGGGAATGCTGAAATACAAGCTGAGCAAAGAGGCGAAGTCACAAAAAGTTACGGGCAGTAGATAGCAAGAGGTCTGAGTTTTGAACTTTTTCTTTAAAATCCCAGTCACCTCAGGAGCTGTGTGTATTTCATAGGCATTTAATCTTTCTCTGCCCATTCCTTCCATATTTTAGATGCAGGCTGATCACATAGGGCCAGCATCGGAGGTCTTTACTGTTTGCTCAGTCTTTACTCTGGCATCGATTCAGGCGTTTGCTTCAGTCTGGGATGAGTACTGTCTCCAGCATGGTCAGTGGGAACGTTGCTGTAGTAAGGGCGGCATTTTGTCCTGTTTTTAAGCCCGCTGCGGGGTGTCAGTGTTCCTGAAATGGCTGCCCAGGGTGTGCTTTGATCCACTGTATAACAAAGAGCTTGTGAGGTGGCCATTGGAGACTGACTAGCCCAGAGACTGCAGCTGTGTCCTGTGTTCACTCTAATCTTTTCCATCCATGCGTGGAATACATTTTTTTTAATATCAGAGGGGTAGCCGTGTTAGTCTGAATCTGCAAAAGCGACGAGGGTGGGTCTTTGCCCACGAAAGCTTATGCTCCTACACTTCAGTTAGTTTATAAGGTGCCACAGGACTCCTCGTCATTTTTTTTAATGTGCACCAAGGCATGTGTGAATGTGCACAACCTAGCTGTGCATGTAACCTGCTGGGTGTGTACTATCCCATGTAGTGGCACTGAGACCACTTACAGAGAGAATAATGAGTCTGCTCAACAGCCTCAGCTATCAGCCTGCTGGCTTTTTGGCTCATGCAGTAGAGGCTCCTGCACTAAGATCCAGAAGTCCCAGGTTCAGTTCCGCCTGTTGGTGTTTCAAGTGGGGGCTCATCTGGGATTTCAACTGGGAAATCCCTGAAGCTCAGATAGGGGAAGTATGTAACCCGCATACCTTCTAGGTGTGGTGCATTACCCCATGTAGTGGCACCGAGACCACTGACAGAGAACAATGAGGCTGCTCTAGAGCCTTAACTAAAAGGAAGCTTGTACTGTAGAGACTCATACACTAAGCTCCAGAGATCTGAGGTTCCATTCCACTCCACTCGCAGATGACCCAGGTCTGTCAGCAATACATGGGCATTCTGCTAATCAGCTGGGTGGCATCTGAATCTCTCCCGAGTGGCTGCCTAAGTGCACAGCTTACAGGGGACACAGACTGTGCTAAATTCCATTATGAAAGATAGCAAGGAAGCAACTGTCTCCATATTCCAGTGCGCTCTTGGTAAGGGGGTTATTTCCATTGACAAGAAGGGGTCTTTAGTGAGGTGGGATATGGTCAGATCATTTTCTACATTGTCAACGGCAAATCTCTCCCCTGTGCACAGTACTATAAAGTGAAGGCTTGTAGGTGAAGAGTTTGTCCTAGTCCTAATAGGCTGAATCCAACTTTTTCTTCTACACCAGCGGTTCTCAAACTTTTTGGCCCACAGCCCATTCTGCTCAGTGCAGACCCTTCTGTGGACCACCCATGATGACAAATGGGTGCAGGCTGGGAAATTCGGGGCAGGAGTAGGCTGGGGGTGTGTGACAATAACCTTAGGAACTACTGAAATGAGTTGATTTGAGGCCAGTCTGTTCAAGAGATGAAATTCAGGATAGTGCCTTCCTAATGGAAGAGTTCACCTCCCTCCCTAAATACTCCTATATTATCCTTATTAGGAATATCGTTTTTTTCTCTCGCTTGAATTCATAAGGGACTTTGGAAAGGCACAAATTTTGCCTTGGGAATGCACCAAAAGATCCAGTTTTTTTAATTAATTATTTTCAACTGCCCTTTCTACTGGTTACTCTGTTCCATCACTGGCTTAGTTAGCTGCTTTTTTTAAAAAAATGAATGACTCAATACACGTTATTTGCTCCAAACAAAAGCTGTCCGGCCTTGGCATCACTAATACTTCTCGCAGCACAAGGAAGCACAGAGTGAAAAATTGTTGACTGGAATAAATAGAAGCTTTCTCCTCCATGAGTGAGGATGTGGCGAGGGGTGGATGGGGGGGGGGGGGAGAATGGAGGGGGAAAGGTACAGCTTAGTTTTGCTCATTTGGCTTTTATTAGGAAAATAATTTTTATTCAATGCCAGTGAGCAGGAAATACTGTTAATTTGCTCTCTTTTAGGTCACATCTACACTACCAAGTTTTGTCGACAAAAACATATATCGACACCCAAAAGTCGACACAACAGAAATTGTCAGAGTGTGTTCCCACTTGCTCTCTCTCTGGACAGATCATGTCCACATGAGGGCATCAACATTGATAGTGTGAGCAATGCACTGAGGAATGTCAAAGCAGCAGAGCAGCTTGTCCCTCACCCCTCAACCCACAGCAGCAGTCTTCCTGCTGCTGTGTTCCTAGTGCAGGGTAGAACAGGACAGGGGCCCTGGAACAATGTGGATAGTGGGGGTGATGTGAGCCACTGAACCAAACTGTAAACCCTGTATAGAATGGAAACCACTTCAAGCCAGTGGGTGTGGCAGCCCCACCCCCTAGTTCCAGCAGCTATGGAACAGGAGCATTGCAATGACTTGTTCTTTGTTTCCCAAACAGAGCCGCTCACTCAGCTGCTGTCAGACACTTCCTGGAGCTTCAAAAAGGGAGGGGCACATGCCTGCAGGGCAGCAGAGATCAAAACACTGAGCACAGCCATCAGGGCAGACATTGTGGAATACTTGTGGAAGCCAGTTCTGTTGACAAAATAAACATCAGTGTCTACACTGGCTTTTTGTTGACAATAAAGGAAGCAAAAAGAAAAAAGTCTCTGGTAGGGGTGGAAATTTTTTGTTGCAGAAACTGGGTGTTTTTCCCAACAAAAGTCTCCTGGCCGTGTGAATGTTTTGACTGTTTTGTCACTAAAAGGCAGGTTTTAGCAAAAAAAACTTAGTAGTGGAGATGTAGCCTAAGATAGGCACTCAATCTGTCTCTGAAACGTATGTTTCTTTTCACATGCTGTCATCAGATCATTTCATTCAGCAGATGCTCCATTTAGCAGTTTAAATGGTGTCTTGTTTACTAGAAATTATTTTTAAAAATAACTTTTGGAAACAAACATTTTCAGTCTCTCATAGGGACATTTAGAACTCAATGTTGCAACTCTCCTGCATGGCTGCATGCAAACAATGATTGGCTAATTTGCATTTGAAGAGCAGGATGTAGTGAATTAAGCTTGGGTTTTCTTCTGCATCTCTAAAGCTAGTCACTTAAATGCTACCTGGCAAATTCAGTTCTGGTATAAATACACTGAAGAAAATAGAGTTGGACCTTAAGTAAAGTGCTAGGATTTCTATGTCCCTATTAAAATAGGTCAGTGTTCGTTCTCTTGTTTTCTCTCTCCCTCTCTTTCATCAAATGATCTTTCCATTGTAAATTCCTATTTCCAGAAGAGGCTGGCCTCAACTTCGAAATTTAGATTCAGACTTCTGGTGCCCGAAATCCTTAGTCTGAGCATCTCAGAATTGGTTCAACCCATTATGAAGCAATGTAACAGACCTGGGAGTTTGGTTCAGGTGAATCTCTGATTTGCATGGGCTGTAAATGTTATAAGGTTGAAAAAAATGCCTCTTACAAAAAGGGGAACCAGGCTAGAATTATGTTAGCAACAGACATACTTGTAGTTAATAGTGTTTTGCTCTTGTTGCTACATTTGGCACTTTACCATGCTGTAACTTTTTGGCTCAGGGATATGAAAAAGTTCCTTCTCAAGCACAGCAAGTTGCAGCACTGTAAAGCAACAGCATGAACCAGACTCCATCTCTGGGAGCTGTCCCAGAGCTGTTAGCTATTCCCCTTGTAGAGGTGGTTTACATAGAGAGCTAGGAGAGCTTGTGCAGTGGTCACACTTTGGCTACGTCTACACTGCAGGCTTCTTGCTCAAGAGATCTTCCAAAAAAAGTTATTGCACAAGAGCGCGTCCACACTGCCATGTGCTTTTGCTCAAGGGATGTGCTTTTGCACACGAGAGCGTCCATACTGCCATGGATGCTCTTGCGCAAGAAAGCTCTGATGGACATTCACAGAATGGCCATCAGAGCACCTGTGCTTTTTCCGATGGGGGTTTCTTGCACAAGAAACCCCTCTTGTCCATCCATACATGCCTTTTCGCGCAAGAGCTCTTGCGCAAAAAGGCTTATTCCTCGTAGAATGAGAAATAACTCTTGCGCAAAAAGCCCTGTCTTCTGACGATCTATTGTACTTTTTCTTATGCAAAAATGCACTTGTAGCGTGGACTCTCCGCAAGTTTTTGTGCAAAAATGGCTGTGTTTGTTCAAAAACTCTGCAGTGTACATGTAGCCTTTGAGTTTACAGTGCTGCCACAGCTACACTTCAAAGTTTGGGATAAGCACAATACAAATGGTTTTCAGAAAGCAGTTCCTCTGATCTATGGGTTTTCCCAGATATAAACTTTGTGCTGTAAAATGAACTTTTCAAATGCAATAACTTCAGCATTAAAAGGTCCAGTTGTGTTCTCAAATAGGCATAATTCAGCAGCCCATAACGTGAGAGAGCAGGGGCTATATTCTGATCTGTTGCCCTAGTGTAAATGCAGAGGAACTGCTTTGAAGTCCATGGAGTTACTTTGAATTACACCAGCATGACTGAGAACACAGTCTGACTCTTGAGATTTCCTTATATACACAGATAGAAACAGAAAACAAGTAACCCTGGCTTGTCAGGAACATGACACTAAAGAAAAATAAAACCAATTTAAAACCCAAGTGGTGTGTCTGGAATAAATTCATATATTTATCATTTCAGAAGTTCCCATCACTCATGTCCCTTGTTCCATGAAATATAAAATATGAGACTTAAAAAATTATTTTGACTCCTCTAAGAATAGAAGACAATTTACACAAACAAAACAATGCCGCTGAAAAGCATTTCCTTTAACACGTTTCTCACAATGTATCCTACTTAAGCATGCTAGTCAGATGGATTTTAGGTTTCCAAAGCCACAGCACATGTTGGCAAATAAATTAATTCTCCATCTAGAAATTGCTTTCAAAATCTCTCAAGGAAGCATGTTTCCTGTTTGAACCTTGGTTTAAGAAATTCCACGCATTTCAATATCTGGTGCAAGATTTACTCTGGTCTAATTTAAGGGCCAGAGCCTGCAAACACTTACTTATGCAAGTATTTCCATTAACTAGTAATGAGGCTATTTGTGGGAGCAAGGATTACTAATAGGAATAAAGGGTTCACAGGATCAGGGCCTATTTTTGCAATAACAGATGTTCATTTATATTGATATTAAAAGCCAAGTTTGGTATTTAAGACAGCAAACCTTATTTATTTCAAGGCTTTCAAAACTAACTTCAACCAGCATTGTAACACACATGCAATATTTCTAGTCTTTACAGACTGACTCAGAAATAGCATTATGAGTCAGACTCATAACCTATTTACATAAGGCAAGATTGTGAGTTGGCCTACATGCCCATGCAAGAGAATAAGGACTCTTCTTAGGCCACATCTCCACTTACCAGAGCATTGCCTCGTTGGCAATCAATCTTCTGGGGTTCGTTTTAGCGGGTCCAATAAAGACCTGCTAAATCAAAAGCTCTGCTTAAGATATGTCAGTTCCAGTTATGGCATTTATGTAGCTGGAATTGCACACCTTAAGCCAACCTCCCCCCCCCCACACACAGTGTAGACTTGGCCTTACACTGCTGCCCCAACTACCCTCAGACCTTAAGTCTGATTATATAGATGTAAGCAGGATGTATGCACACTTACTAACTACTGCTGGAGCAGGTGGGCTGAGAATGGTCTCAGCTGTGGATCCACACCTCCCACCACTGGCTAGTACAGCCAAGCCAAAGCTGGTAATATCATAATTTGCTGCTGATAGGCCAGCAGTTAATGACTATCCCCCGAGAGCAAGGGAAGAATTGTGACCTAGGGGGTGTACTGAGTCACAGTGCCTCCAGGGCAATGGAGCATCTTAGACATCATGTTTTGTTCAGGACTGTGCCTCCAGATACAGTAAACCCCATGACATTCTATGCAGGACCTTCAGTCACTCTATAGGAACATGTATGTTACATCTTTCAGAGCAAGAGAAGGACTGCTGGCAATAGTTTAGAACCTAGACCCAGGTCTGCAGGGGCCAGCTCACAGCTGCTTAATTCATATAATCTCAATTTATTTTTAAAGTAAGTTTCTAGCCTTCCTACTGACTGGGCAAAGCTTGAAATGGGATCCCTGGCATTCAAATAACTAGAACGCAAACCAACAACTCGTTCTATTAGTTTTACTATCTCATTTTGAAGATAGTCTCATATTTTGGGAGGATCTGACTCTTATGTGAGACTACGTCTAGACTGCAGACTTCTTGCGCAAGGAGCTTTTATCAGAAGAGTTCTTCCACAAAAACTTCTTGCGCAAGAGCACGTCACACTGCAAAAGCGCATCGAAAAAGCAATGCACTTTTGTGGAAGAGAGCGTCCTGGCTGCATGGATGCTCTCTCGAAAGTAAGCTCTGATTGCTGTGCACTGAATGGCCACCAGGACACCTGTGCT
Organism: Pelodiscus sinensis; assembly: GCF_049634645.1. Taxonomy (NCBI): domain Eukaryota; kingdom Metazoa; phylum Chordata; order Testudines; family Trionychidae; genus Pelodiscus; species Pelodiscus sinensis. Next base: position 21,740,228 of record NC_134730.1, on the reverse strand, counting down.
TTTTCCTTTTTCATCTTTTTGCGCAAAAAACTCCTCTTCCCCATCCACGTATACCTTTTTGCAAAAGAGTTCATTCACAAAAAGGCATTCTTCCTCGTAGAATGAGGAATACTTACGCCGGAAAAACCCCTCTGTTCTTTCTATTGTTATGTGCAAAAACACGCTTGAGGTGTGGATGCTCTGCAAGTTTTTTTTGGAAAAACGGCCGTCTTTCCAAAAAAACTCTGTAGTTTAGACATAGCCTGTATGCTTGGAGCTGTCACTACTAACACAGTCATGACTTTAGAGAAGGAACTAACTGGACTTAGTAGAAAAATGTGAGGGCAAATGCAGGGAATTTGGCTTAGGGAGATGTAAGTTACAGCGGTGCGGGGAATGTCCCAGCAGAACTATAGCAATGTAATTACACTTCAATAGCTATATTGATAACAACTATGCCATTAAAAGTCACTTTTATTTTAGAATAGACTGTCCACCTGCAGAGTTATGCCAACATAGCTGTAGCATAATGTTACTGCTTTTGTGCAACCTATCAGTATCTTCATGAAGACAAGCACTTGGGAGCACTAGCCCCGTTGACTATCAACTCAGCTTTTAAGTCACTTTAGAAATGCCTCATGCACTGCCAGAGAGCAGATGTTGTTTCAGGCAGTGTTTGGACCCAGGGAAGGGTACTCATGCTTTTTATTTCAAAATAGCGCCATAACACGATTATGCAAATGAAGTGCGGGATATTTCAATCCCAGCTTCATACGCAACTTCAAATGTCTTCATTTGCATCCCTATTTCGAACTAGGGTGCAAGTGTAGACGTACCCAATGTGAATTAGGCATCTAAATGGCTTTAAGAATCACTGAGCCTCCTACAGCTCCTGAGTCTCAGTGCTGAGTCCTCCGAAGCACTGATGCAAATGCGCATACACAGTAAAAACACCACTGCACAAACAACATCAATGCGAGCCGCTGGTGAGGATCGAAGGCTAAACCGCCATAGCAAAGCCCCGCACACTATGCAGCATGCTGTTTTCTTCCCTGGTGGTGATAAAGAGGGGTTTGTTTCATTTAGAAGAAGAAATTAATAGAATGCCCAAGACCCTTCCTTGTGGCCGCATGCACCTGGGAGCTGTCACAAGCTCAGGGAAGTGGGAGGAGGGGCTTTGTCTTAGGTGTCAGTGTCTGGTTGCATTATTGGCAGCATGTCACTGAGTTGTAATGATTCAGTCAGTACCAGATTGTGCCCCCCCAGAGAGCCAGGAGTTTGGCCGTGTGCCCTGTCGCTGACTGTTCCCAGTCATGCTATCTTGTCACGACAATTACAGCGTGAAAGGAAGGGTGCTTGGCCCTGGATAGCGTGCTGAGAATCTTCTCAGTGGGTGCAAATCTGAAAGCCCCGTATAGTCTCATGTGCAACAAGGTGCATTGGTAATATGCTGAAACCAGAGCTAAGGTAAACTGTGCTCCATGCTGAATATGGGGTATGTGTGTGTGTGGGGGGGGAACTTATCAAATCCATGTGGTTCCACAGAGCAGCATTCCCAGCTACATCACAAGCTGACCTTTCGCTAAGTAGTGAAGCAGCTGCCTGTCTCCAGCTATTAAAACCCAAGTGAAAACAAGCTTATCTGAGAAGCCAAGGTGTTGCGAGAGCCCAGCGTCTGAGCACCATAGCAGCAGCGCGTAGAGGCATTGGAAGTAATTAAAAACTAAACGCCACAGGATGTGCCAGGGTAGGCCTCAAGCTTCCTGTAATGGTGGCACCAGTGGAGGCAGACTCCAGGGATGTACTTTGCTTGTGCATATTTTATTTTCTGAGATAGTTGGTTTGACTCCTCTGGAGAGGTGGTTGTGGAAGGAGCCCTCTGCAGCAAATCCACCTTCACAGGTGGGTGGGGGTTGGGCTGGAGTGGGGCTGTCCCACCGTGGAAACTAAAAAAACTATGTGGACTCCTTCAGGATAGAGGTAGGGGGTTGAAAAGGGAGGTTTTCCTCTTCAGGACACTATCTTCCACTTTTATCCAGTCTGTGAGTAAGGGAAGGTTACGCAACTGCACTGCCACACTCCAATCTCCCCTTGCAGCCTCTGCTGCACTGTTACTTGGGGGAGCCACTTGAGGACAAAACAACTGTAGCAGGCACACCAGGCCTGGAACAGAGGAGGCAAGATGGTTCCTCGTGTCTCATGGATCCCTCTCAAGATCCATTGTTGGGAGGTACCCAGCCTCCCCAATCCTTTTCAGCAGACAGGAAGCCTAATGGATTTTTCCTCCACTTCTAGATCCCTCATCCCACCCCCATCCTTTACCAGAGGACAGACATACCTATCTTCTGGTCGCCCAGGAATTAGAGACTGATTCTGGGGAAGAATGAGGCTTCACGTAGGGTTGTTATTTAACTTCAATTCTAGTGTTCATAGATTGGTTTGTGCACTGCCACTACCCCCATCATCACTTTCCTCTGTGCGATCGAGGCACTTCATTATGGAGAAGTGATTCTGAACTGAAAAACAGATGTGAGGAAGTGAACTCAGAACTCTTACCAATAAAATATTTATGCACCTGTGTTTGAGTGCATTGCAGGTTTGCATCCCATGCTTTGCACTCTTGTGAGTGAATAACCTTGATTAAACCATTGCCAATTCATTAACCAATTTTCCTAGGGCTACTTCTGCAAATCTACTGCTATATTCAGTTGTGTTTATTAGTTGGTGCAATGGAGAAGTTACAGCTTATCTAAACTTAAGAGGAGCCTGCCAAAGTGTGTTGTTCTGAATCTCAGCAGAGAGGAAAATATGTCTAATGAATAATTAAAGCTAAAAGAGCAAACACTGCCTTTTGCTGTCTCTCATTTTTTATGTTCGCTTTCCTTAGACAATAGAAGACTTCAGATACAGGACTCAGATGAGTTCTCCACCATTCCTGTTCATTAAAATGGATCTTGTTTTTTATTTGTCTACATTTTGATGACTGGTGTTTCACTTATTAATTTTAGCAATTTAAGTCAATTGTCAGATTAACCGTTTCAATTGCAAGCTTTTAATTATCATTAGCCAGGCACTTTATACATACACTTAACACCCTTGTGATTCATATCACTATGCCAGCATAGCTATGGAAAACAGTGATTGTTACAGAATCATGGAGAGGTGTAGGTACACACACGTAGCTGAAAAGGAATTCAGAATCAAGGAAAAGAAAAACCACGGTCCATAAAAAGAGCTAGGGTAGCCATCTAGCCCTCTGTCTCCCAAAGCCCTGCCAATCTGTCAAGCATTTTCCTCTCTTCCAGCCTATCCTCCCAAACATCTCCTCATTTTTCTGAGCTCTCTCCTTATCTTACTCCCTCCTCCTTTCTTCCACAGCTCCCTGCTTCCCCACTGAGCCACCTCCTCCCTCCTTTCTCCTGCTGAGGTCTTGTTTCTTCCTCCTTAATCACACCTCTCTTTATTTTCTTCTTCCCCTCTTTCCTTCAGTCCCCCCTTCCCCCTCCTAAGCTGTATTCTTGCTGTCCTCATCTCCTGCATTTTCTCCACAGCCTCACAAGACGCATGCCCTCCCCTGATCTTCAGGCAATTTTGTCCACAGCAACTTCCTCCTTCCTTGTTTATCACTGCTCACAGGTCTCCATTGCAACCACCATGGCAAGTAGCAGGGCCCCTTGTTTCCAGTCCATCTCTGAATGCCGGTAGGTGGCACTCCATCTCTACCCCTGCCTCCATTTAGGCCACGTCTCCACTTGCCATGCTGGAGATGGAGGGCATCTGTGGTCCGTGCCGGCGCTCCTCGTACTTCCGAGGAGTAAGAGAACCCAACGTGAGTGTTTACTCCCATCAACCTCCCACTGTGAAGATGTCGTCAAGTTCAGCCTAAGGTACATCAACTCCAGTGCAGACCTGGCCTTAAGCAAGTTATATGGAAAGGAGACATCTGACTTTGTTATGGGTCTGGCTGATACCGGTTATTTCACACCTTGTTCTACTACTAATTAACTATAATTAAATCCAAATTACCCCATCCATCATGAAATAGGCTCATGACTTTGCAAGTCCTTCAGACCTGCTTTCTTTATATTTCCTTTCCGATTTGCATTTCATTTTCAGGAGTATTTTTGAATCTGTTATATTTTACTCTAAATCCTGGTCTTTTTCATTGCATCCCAATTATGTTTCCAAGGTTAGACATCATCTTTGGTCAGCTGACTTATGATGACCAGGGAGTGTTGTAAACTATCTAGGTGGCCTACAGTTTGTGCTAATGCAGCTCTGTGTGAGGCATGGGACCTTTGGCTCCGGCTCTTCAAAATGCTGCCATCATCAAGGTCTGGACTGGAATCATCTGGTTGCATCCCTTCTCCCCGCCTTTGGATTCCCTGCAGTCATTTGTCTTGCTTTGATCTTGCATCACTGATTGTGCATGATCAATCTCTGGAGATTGCCTCTATGTATAACTCTGGTATAGACATGAGGAAAAACATGCTTGCTCTGAAATGAATGAGGACCCAAATCAAGGTTGCTAGGATATATGTAGAGCCAGACATATTGCAAGCATTCTCTTCAATTAAAATGATTTATGGAGCAATGTATCCCTATTACTTCTTCAATATCCAATTTTTTTTAAAAGTGTCATCAAACAGACTGTTTGGTGATGGATAACCACAGATTTAAGGGACATATGGAAATTTTACACGATGCCTGCAGAGTCCAAATACCCCGTGCATTGCTAACCATTGATTAATGTGCTTGTGCATCACACCTTCCCAAATGCAACATTTTTCCTTTGAAACCTTTTATGATAGCAATACAGAGGCTTCTAAAACCTTTAATCAGGGATTGTTGTCTTCATGGTTTGGAACTGTGATGCCTCCAGCCTGTCTTTATAAGAGTTTCCCTGCAATTACAGGAATTACTGAAATCAACTATGTTCTATTGTGTACATTTCTATTGTGTTCTGATTCTTATCGATGTGCACCATCAGCACTTGTGCTCAGTTCTGCGATGTTTATTCCTACAAGTACAGGCTAAATCTCTCTGGTCCAGTACTCTCTGGTCTGGCATGATTTTAGTCAGCCAGATGGACATTTATCATGGGTGTGGCCAAGTTTTTCCCAGTCCCATAGTTTGTTTACAGCCTCTCAGTGTTCTGTGCAGTTATTTAGCCCTAATTTACCCCTAAATGTCTTCCAAGGGCTCAGTAAGCAGTGGACGTGCTGGTAATGCTGCTAGACAATATTGATCTCCCATGCTTTGGCAAATTTTCTGGTTTAGCACCAGTCAGATCCCAAGGGTGTTGGACTAGAGAGGTTCAACCTGCAGTTCTTACTCCTATAAGACAACTCACTTTACAAAAAGGACTCATTCCGCTCTTGGCTACTCCAGATTAACACTGCTCTAATTTCATAGACTTCAGTCAAATTATTCCTGCTTTGCACCAAGGCAAGTGATAGAAGCATTGTGCCCTGTGCTTTGAGCCAGTGCCACAGGGAGTCTGCTGCTATCCTTTCTGATGTCATGAAGAAAAGCCGTGTTGTATAGCGGCCCGTGCCCTGTGAGCAGAGAAGTTTGGATCCAGAAGCGTGTGTTTAACAAAAGGAAAGGAATCAAATGATAGAGGGTAATTTAGAACAGTTTCCCTTTAAAGTGTCAGGGTGATGCTTTTCTTTGCCATAATTTCTGTACTCTCTGTCAAGGTAAAGATGTTCTTTGTTATTGTAGCAGACTGAATAATCAGGTCTATGCTAGGAAATAAGCACTATGATGACATGTACGTTTCTGACTCATCATGAGATCTCACAAGGAGTAGCATTAATATGAGCTCTGTTTTCAGTTTGCCAGTAATCATACCATTAATGCATGTCACCAACATGTACTATGGCAATGTATCCCACCAGTCTTTGTAGGCTTTTATGGGAAAAGTGCTAGGAGAGTATGAAAGTCAGAGAGCCACTGAGGATGCTGAATTGTGAAGGGCTCATCGGGTGTTGACTGCTCCCACCCCAAATCGTGCTAGCTCACCGAAAGGGGACATTCATTTCCTTGAACCACAACCTCCCTTCAAGAAAATGTTAGGCTGGTGATGTAATGTAACAAACCATATGAACTGTGAAGAAAGTCTAGGTGTCTGTAACAGGTTTGCGACTCCCCACTCTGGCACCTCCAACTGGCCACTCTAGGAATTAGCTCAGTCCAACCTCAAAGCGCCCTCTCCTGGTTGTGTCTCACTTACTATTGCCTTTTTGTCTGTTCTCCACCACACTTCTGGACCAGCAGCCCTCCAAGATCAGAGTGCCCTTCCCTCAAGGTACTGCCCTGCGGCAGTGCCCCCCACACTCTGGGGTACTCCCCTCCCAGGGAACCCTTAAACCCCTATACCCACTTGTCTTAGTCATCTACTGTCAGTTGTCGTCTAGCCCCTATCTGAGGGGCAAACTGCAGTCTGAAATGGCCAATCATCATTGGCAAGGGGGCGCGGACCTGCTGCCTTCTTCTGTCCTGGCTGCTCCTCTACAGCCCTAGTACCTCCCTAGGCCCCTGTCTCTGGGCCTCAGCATGGTGGTTATTGAGGCCTGAGCATCCCGTGCTAGCAAGCAGCTAGATCCCTCTCCCTCCAGAGCTAGTGAAAGAGAAAGAGTGAGCATCTCCTGGCCAGCAATCTTTTTATACAGCCCTGCTAGGCAATGATTGGCTGCCTCAAGCCCTCTCCTGATTGATTCCTAGCCACAGCCCTCACCCATTATTCATTCCGGTCCAGGGCAAATGTCCCATCACAGTGCCCATGGAGATGGATTTAAGCCACAACATTTAGATCTGGACTCTTTTGTTTGGTCTATTATCAACATATATGCCAGATACACACTTCAGAAGCAGCTCTAAACACCCTCAAAGATTGCCTAGAGTGTTGGTACTTACCATTTACAATGCTTGGTTGTTCAAGTTGCATATCACAATTCTGTGTCTAGCTATGGAGATTTGTAGTTCCAAAGGACTCTAAAAGAAGAAAGAGTGAGTATATAAATGGCAGTAGCTTAAAATGTGCATGAATATGTGAGACAACAAACAGTCTAGGGAATCTGGCCTAACACAGTATGCCGAGTGCATTTTTACTTAACTTCACAGAGCAGCATCCATGCCCTGGGTATGCCCATGTCCATGTCAAAATATAAATTTACAAGGGAATTTGGGAGGATGTAAATGGCCATTCCCTTATTTTTTCTCCCCGAGGAACTGATGGACCATAATATGGGCTTTAGAATTGGGCTATGCTCACAAAAGAGGAGCCCATCAAGTTTAATTTGATCACCATGCTAATGAGGAAGAATTGATAACAGGCTGGAATATAGGAAACTAGATGGAAGAAACCAAACTCAGCCCCCTTAAGGGAAACTCAATCCCAATAAGCCCTCGCAGTAGGGAAAAGTACAGTTTGACTATGTGAAAATAAATATGGTTTGTCATTCAGAGATTATGAATGCTACATCAAACAGGAGGCCTGTCTGAGCTTAGCATTGTAGCAGACAAAATTGACATTTTAGGACACTCTTATGATTGATAGACTGGCAGCAGCCTGTTCTCTGCCCTGAAAGAGACTTTCTGGTGTATGTTGGTGTATGCAGAGGCCAGGAAAGAGAAAGGAGAAAGAAATGACTTTTGTTCTGGATCAAGAGGTATCTGACATTCAGGTGGGATATGAACCATTCAGTCCTAATATAAATAGAGAATAACACTGATGTCATTGGAGGTATTCTGAGTTTATTCCAGTATGAATGAAATCAGAATCTAGTTGTGATGCTGCATAAGGATGTTAAGTAACGCATCAATGACTAAGGGTATGTCTACACTACAGCACTAATTCGAACTAACTTAGTTAATTCGAATTAGTTAATTCGAACTAAGCTAATTCGAATTAGCGCATCTAGACTTAAAAACTAGTTCGAATTAGCATTTTGCTAATTCGAACTAGCATCTCCACACGGAGTGGACCCTGAACCGAGATTAAGGATGGCCGGAAGCAGTGCCGGCAGGGCATCAGATTAGGACTTAGAGCGTGGAGCTGCTTTCTCAGACTAGCCGAGGGCTGTGCTTAAAGGGACCCAACCTCCACCCCAGACAGACAGTTCTCAGGGGTTCCCCGCTTGCAAAGCAGTCCTGGCTTGGAGTGCCCTGAGTGCCCACACTCGGCACATCACAGCACTCAGCCATCAGCCCGGCTGCACTTGCCGCAGGCTGCCATCCGGAGGGGGGGGTCAATCAAGGGGCTTCAGGAGAGCTTCCACCCCGAGAAGCCCACAGAGCCAGCCCAGTCCTCCCCATCGGGGGCTCGTACCCCATTCCTCCCTCACCTCCTTCCACTTACCCCTCCCTAGCCCCCCTTCCTGATGTACAAAATAAAGGACACGTGTGTTCAAAAATAGAAACTCTCTTTATTGAACAAAACTCAGGGAGACTGGGAAAAGGAGGTGGGAGAGGGAAAGGCAACTAAAATGATCAGGGGTTTGGAACAGGTCCCATATGAAGAGAGGCTAAAGAGACTGGGACTTTTCAGCTTAGAAAAGAGGAGACTGAGAGGGGATATGATAGAGGTCTATAAAAGCATGAGTGGTGTGGAGAGGGTGCATAAAGAAAAGTTCTTCATTAGTTCCCATAATATAAGGACTAAAGGACACCAAATGAAATGAATGGGTAGCAGGCTTCAAACTAACAACAGAAAGTTCTTCTTCACAAAGCAAATAGTCAACCTGTGGAACTCCTTGCTGCAGGAGGCTGTGAAGGCTAGAACTAGAACAGAGTTTAAAGAGAAGTTAGGTAAAGTCATGGAGGTTGGGTCCATGAAGTGCTATTAGCCAGGGGGTAGAAATGGTGTCCCTGGCCTCTGTTTGTGGAAGGCTGGAGATGGATGGCACGAGACAAATGGCTTGGTCATTGTCTTCGGTCCATCCCCTCCGGGGTACCTGGTGCTGGCCGCTGTCGGCAGACAGGCTACTGGGCTAGATGGACCTTTGGTCTGACCCAGTACGGCCATTCTAAGCTCAGGGCTCAGGGTCGGGGGTCTCAGTGGACCACCTTGATTTTCATGCAAACCTGCTCCTGGGTGGCCAGGCTGGCAGCTATCCTGCCCTAGATGGCCACTTTCCTGTGCCTAGTGCGGAGGTCGTGGATGAGGTTCATGATGTCCGCACTAGACCAAGTGGGCGCCCGCCTCTTGCGGACCTGGGCAGGCTCCCGGGAGCCACCAGCCTGGTCCCGGGAAGAGGCGGAGGGCTGGGTGGCAGCGGGTGGCTGGCTCGAGCCGTGCCAGGTGCAGGCTCTGCTGGCTGGGTGCTGGCAGGCTTGCACCTGGCATGGGCACTGTAGCCAGCACGTGCCCCTTTAAGGGCACCAGGGCCGGGGTGTGTGGCCACCAGGGAAAGCTGGGAAAGGCTAGCCTCCCACTAGTTCGAATTAAGTGGCTACACAGCCCTTAATTCGAACTAGTTAATTCGAACTAGGCGTTAGTCTCGTGGAATGAGGTTTACCTAGTTCGAATTAAGCACTCCGCTAGTTCGAATTAAGTTCGAACTAGCGGTTCACGTGTGTAGCGCCTATCAAAGTTAATTCGAACTAACATCTGTTAGTTCGAATTAACTTTGTAGTGTAGACATACCCTAATTGTGTACTTGGTACATATTTGTATTGAATACGTTGAATAAGTGGCCACTACAGCTCAAACGTAGTGGAATACGGGCATGCACGAAGCCCAGCTCCTACTACATTTAAACTGCAGAGCTGCAGCGGGGGTAGGTTCGGGACCTGGCATGAGCCAGGACTGAAGCAGTCCCAACTCATGCCAGGTCCGGACTGCTACGGCTCTGCCTTCCCTGCCCCCAACTCTGCGGAGATGGTGCTGGGGGGAGCTGGCTTTTAAGAGACAGCAACTGTGGTAGGGGGAGGGAATGTGAGTAGCCGATTCAACTACCCAATAAGCCTAGGTTCATCAGGTGGTTGATTTATCGACTACTCTTTTACAACCCTAATGCTGAGGGATATGTGATTGAAGATGCTGTCTTCATTGGTACCCACAAGCTATTACTTCTCATGCTACCAGATGGCCCAGTTAGTATGAAATTTGAAATTTGCCTGATGAGAAAAGACATTAATATTCAATGCGGAAAGCAACATATGCACCATATCCCAGGAGACATCAGTGCCTGGAGTAAGACACTAGTTCTCCTACATAGCTGGAGTGCTTTGCATAGGATGATGGGAATATTCAATGGCATTTGCTGCAGATCAGTGATGAGGACAGAGTCCAACCTTGTGAAACTGAAGAGCATTTGAAGAGAAAAGGGTGTGACAGGGACAAGATGTTTAAGTTTCCCAAACTACTGCGTAGCCTCTTGCTATTTATGGCTGCAAAAGCTGAACACTCGACACACCAAACAGGGCACTCCAGAAATGCGGTGATCCCATCATGCTGCATACTAAGACTATTATGTAAAAGCAGGAACATAGCAATGCATAGTGAACGCAATTACCTGGGGGTGGGGATATGGTGGAGAAAACTTTAACTATTTATGTTCCTAGAAAAGAAAGAGGATAGAGCTTATGAAAGGATACCAAAGAAGAAACTGAAAAGGAGAAAAGAAGAAACTGACTAGACAATGTTGTACAATGAATGAAAGCAGCTCTCAGGAGCCATAAGTAAAAATCTTGTCCTTCCCTCAGAGACAATGCATGATAAATAACAACTGGGATGCTGTAACAGGGGGGGTTGTCTCATGGGTTGGACAGTCTAGGGCTAAGCCATGATTATAGCATGAGTCCCACCACAGAGGAATCAGGTGATTCCAGGACAAAAGGTGCAGGAAGTTGTAGCGAAGTGGAGAAGTCCAGAAAACTAACAAGGTCTATGGACATTGCCTGGAGCAAAGAGTATCCTGACAGACCCTGAGTGAGTGAGGGGTGGGGGAAAGTTCAAGAAGCAGGGAAGAGAGAGGAAAACATTCTAGGAGGGAGGCCCGGAAAACACCCTGTGCAAGCAGAGGAGAGACTGCAAAGGCCCAGCTGGAAAGACTGTGGAAACGAGGGGCTGGGAAGCAGAAATACAGAGCCCCAGGACTATGCTCAGCAGTTTGGGTGGGACTGTGCCCAGCTGACACTGGGATGAAGACTGAGAGTTCACGTTCTATTTTTGGATTATCAAGAGAGAGCCACTGAACTGAGGCTGCGGCCGAGAGGGTCAGAGTGCACCTGGGGACTCAATTCATTGGATGGTAGGAGGGGATTGTTTGAAAGACCTTTGAACTGAGTGTGGCTGCATCTAGACTGGCAAGTTTTTCCGCAAAAGCACTCGCTTTTGCACCAAAACTTGCCAGCTGTCTACACTGGCCGCTTGATTTTGCGCAAAAGCACTGACGTTCTACTGTCCGAAATCAGTGCTTCTTGCGCAAATGCTTTGACGTTCCCATTCGGGCAAAAGCCCTTTTCCGGAAATGTTTTTGCGCAAGAGGGCCAGTGTAGACAACACGGTATTGTTTTGCGCAAAAAAGCCCCGATGGCGAAAATGGCGATTGGGGCTTTCTTGCGCAAAACTGCATCTAGATTGGCACAGACGCTTTTCCGCAAAAAGTGCTTTTGCAGAAAAGCATCCGTTCCAATCTAGACGCTCTTTTCCGCAAATGCTTTTAACGGAAAAATGTTTCCGTTAAAAGCATTTGCGAAAAATCATGCCAACTCTAGACGTAGCCAGTGAGTTTTTAAAGGGCCCTGAAGCAAGGGGGGAAAAGAGGTAAGGTTGCTGTAGAAGGGCCTTTGGCCACAAGGGGGCATTTGGAGGTGGCCTCTGTGTGTTACAAGCAGTGTTCCCTCTAACCTTGCGTCCCCCACACAACTCCTTTTTGGGGTCAGGACTGCTACACTTGCAACCTTGTGAAGTTTCAGTTTTAAATATCTGAAATCCAGAAATTTACCATTTTAAAAATCCTATGAGTCTGAAATTGACCAAAATGGATGGTGAATATGGTAGGGCCCTACATGTCATGTAAGGAAACAACTCCTGGACCTTGCAATACCGTGATACCATTGCACACCCTCTCCTCCACCCACTTCAACTACGGAACACTGTCCCAATTCAGCACTTCCATAGGCTGTACTACACAAAGCCGCACAAGCAATCACTTGCAGACACCAAGGTAGACAGCATCATCAATCAAATACCCTGCAGCATCCTGACCAGATTCTGATTGTGGCCTGTATTACCAAAGATGTGACTTGAGGCTCTGTGCATCCACAGTGCACTTAACAAAACTGACCTTTCCAAGGAAGAAAAAGCAAACAAACCAGTATGTGGCCAAACACTTGACTGTCAGAATTCACAAGGGGGTCAGAAAGTATCTGCCTCAGCCACTGACAGAGATTTGCAGAAAGAAATTGGATTTGGGGTCTTCAACCATCACAGAGATTGCTCAACTACCACACAGCTCGCAAAGTTTCTCTCAAAGTTTCTTTCTCTGCTAGCTTCCCCGGCCCTGTCAATGAAGCCAGCGTGAGACAGCAAACTCACACCTGGTATGTTCTGCAAACCACCTGCATTTGGTAGGGCATGGTTTTCTTTATAATGACAGCATTAAAATCCTTTTGGCAAAGGCTCACAAAATCTGTGCTTGTTTGAGGCACTTAAATGAAAGCCCGTGAAATTTTGAGAGACCAGCAGGAGCCAAACAATTGATCTATGGACAAATTAATGTAGAAAGTGACAAGTCAAGAAAATTCTATTTCATTATAAACTGACAGGGCAGCTAGAGGTAGCAAATCCCCACATATTAACATAAGGAACAGATTCTGGATCACAACCTCTTAGGAGCAACAACCTTTCTTTTCTTAACTGGCCATTTTATAGTTTGTTTATGCCTTGGGTAAAACATAGGACTAGCCCTACTGGGTCAGACCAAAGGTCCATCTAGCCCAGTATCCTGTCTGCCAAGAGTGGCCCATGCCAGGTGCCCCAGAGGGAATGAACAGAGCAGGTGATCATCAAGTGATCCATCCCGTCCCCTATTCCCAGCTTCTGACAAACAGAGACTAAGGACACCATCCCTGCCCATCCTGGCTAATAGCCACGAATAGCCATCCTCTATTAATTTATCTAGCTCTTTTCTGAACCTCGTTAAAGACCTGACCTTCACAACATCCTCTAGCATGGAGTTCCACAAGTTGACTGAATGTTGTGTGAATAAATACTTCCTTTTGTCTGCTATCTATTAATTTCATTTGGTTACCCCTAGTTCTTGTGCTATGGGAAGAAGTAAATAACTTTTCCTTATTTACTTTCTCCACACCAGTCATGATTTTATACATCCGTATGATAACCTTCCCCTTTAGTCTTTTCTTTTCTAAGCTAAAAAGTCCCAGCTTTATTAATCTCTCCTCATATGGCAGCCATTTCAAACCCCTCATAATTTTTGTTACCCTTTCTGAACTTTTTCCAGTGTCAACATATCTTTTTGAGATGAGGCCACATCGGCACACAATATTCAACATGTGGGCGTATCATGGATTTATATATTGTCAATAAGATATTCTCTATCTTATTCCCTATCCCCTTTTAGATCATTCTTACCATTCTGGGTTTTTTTTTTTTTTTTTTTTTTTGAGTGCTGCTGCACACTGAGTGGATGTTTTCAGAGAACTATCTACAATGACCCCAAGATCTCTCTCTTGAGTGGTAATAGCTATAGCATCCATCATTTTATATGTATAGTTGGTATTATGTTTTCTAATGCACATTACTTCACATTTATCAACATGGAAATTCATTTGCCATTTTGTTTCCTCATCATCTTGTTTTGAGAGATCCTTTTGAAGCTCTTCACAGTCTGCTTTGGACTAAACTGAGCAGTTTTGTATCATCTACAAATTTTGCCACCTCACTGTTTACCCCTTTCTCCAGATCATTTATGAATACATTGAACAGGATTGATCACAGTACAGATGCCTTCAGAAACCACTAAGCTACTTTTCTCCATTCTGAAAGCTAACCACTTATTCCTACCTTTTGTTTCCGATCTTTTAACCAGTTATCAATCCTGGATGAAACCGGGGGATGTAACCAGCACCCTTAATTTAAGAATCCACTAAATTCCTTTATGAAACTAAGCAGCTGAAATAATAAGAGTCTCTACCCTAAATAAAGGCATATGTGGGGCCCATTCAGGAATCCAAACTGCATGGGAGGAGGGGTTTCTCAGGGTATTATTTGATGGATCTGTATAAGTCTATGAGAGAAGCAAGAGAAAAGATCAAAGAGACAGAGAATCATCCAACTCAGTAACAGAAGTAATGGAACATGACCTTGAGAAAATGCTCAAAGAGTGAATTTGGAGTAGGTGCTGTCCAGTAAAGGATCAAATAAATTGTTTCCAGCTGTTTAATTCCTGCTGCATTCAGGGAAACAGGACTTTGCATACTCTTTGTAAATACACAGGATTGCATCCAAGAAACACCTGGTTTCATCACTGAAGAATGGTAGCTCATTGGAATCAAAAAGGGGTAACAAGCGAAAGGGGAAAGAAAAAAGTTAACTTTGTGGTTCTGATGCTGCACAATGTTTTCTGCTGGTGAAACTCCATTGAGATTAATACAGTTTTGACAGTGTAAAACCAGGCCCACTAATTCTAAACTTTGCAGCAAGAGCTACCCCTTTGTGGTGTATTTGGTCCTCCTAGTTCTCTAGCCACTCTGCAAAGATATTTCAGAACTTGCTAGGTATGAGCCTTTTGTGAATGCTGTAAGAAATAAATTTAAAAAATAACAATTTGCCATTCTCCCAGATGTGTTCTAGCTGTTCTGGGCATCTCTCTGTTACTGGATGGATTATTTACTTCTCGCGAACACAGAAATGCAAAAGTATGTTATTTAAAAAAATTAAAATGTGTGGCTATTGCTTAGATGGCCATTGTGCTCCTGTAGATCTTTTGTGAGAATACTTTCCAGCTCCCCTGCTTTTCATGTTGTTTGCAATGTTACCCTCAAGTCACCCTTCTCTCTGCTGATGATTTCAGAAGACGTGTCAATTAAACATTCAAGACTTAGCTGTAAAACTGGCTGTTGGTCCACCCTGGAAACTGCAGTCCATGGTTTAATCTCAGATCCGATACAGCAAGAGCAGGCTTAGCTCTCCCTCAGTTCATTCCCCATCCCCCTGCGAATTATGGCCCTTATGCCTGGCGTGCAGCCTCTTCCTGAGAGAAGCCTTAAAACCAACTCTCTGCCCGCCTTCAGATTCCTCCTCAAGATCCATTTCAGATGTGATAACTATAAGAAATCAGCCAACTGGTGAGAGCTAGGCTGTGTCACTGTTTTTTAAATGTATTGATGCATTCACCTAAAAATAAATATTTAAATTAAACATGAAGCTTGCTTTGCTCATCCCACATTATGCATTGGCTAGTTGATTTCACCACATTCTTGTTATCCTTTGCACAGGTGTAGAATAGAATACGGGCTAACTAAAGCAAATGATGAGCAGTCCTGTGGCACCTTAGAGACTAATACATTTATTAGGCCATGAGCTTTCACATGCTAGAAATGAGACATATCCAGCCTGACTTCATTAGCTTAATTAGCACGGGTCCTACAATTAACAGGTAACTTCTTTTGCGGTTATATATACCTTGAATTCTGTGATTTCCACTCCAACTCAACTGATGAAGTGGGTTTTACCCACGAAAGCTCATGACCTAATAAATTTGTTAGTCTCAAAGGATACGTCTGCACTGCAACACTATTTCGGGAGACCAGAGTATCCTGAAATTGCTATCCCGTGTCTTCTCAGCAATCCCTTTATTTTGGGCTTGCTATTCCAACATCCCTGTAAACCTCATTCTATGAGGAGTAAGGGACGTTTTGGAATAGTGCTTTATTTCAAAATTTGGCACTGTGGCCTAAGGTGCCACAGGAATTCTCATTGTTTTTAAAGTTACGGACTAACACGGCTACCCCTCTGAGAATAAAGCAATGATTGCGACTGTACAAAGCACACTATTGTGAAGCAGTTAGTGTTGTTACACACGTCTCACTCTCGTAAAGGCAAAGCTAAACCATGTGAAATTGCATACCCTGCTTTCCTCCATCCACAGATACCTTACAAGTGTCACAGCTACCATATGCCCCGGATGAGGCACTGCAACCTTAGCTCTTCCCCTCTCGACCGTCCCCTCTCCAAACTCCCCTCACTAGTGCTTGTAGAGATTTGAAGCTGTATTGTGCTGTAAGGTGCTTGAAGCAGGAGAGTGTTGGGTTGGCACAGCAGGAGGTCAGTTGGCCAAAGTGTGTGATAGAAAACTGGCATCCCTGGAGAGGACACTAATGATTTTTGTCTGAGGCGTCTAAAATTGAGGCTTCACTTTGTAATCTCATCAATAAAGGAAATAGGCTGAAGGAGGAAGCCATGAGTGGAGGAGCACCCCCACAGTGCGAGCACAGAATATTGATGCGGGGGAGGGAAGGGACCAGCCCGAATTCTCTCTCCTCCTGTTGCTATCAACATCGCCTTCTCTAACCATGGGCTCAGGGGGAAATGCACAAAAGTGCTGTTGCCACAAACTCCCTGTTCTAAAGGCCTTCTGCTAACGGTGCCAGCCTAGGGTGAAAGCCTCCAGCCAATGACAACAAAACACTAACAGTATGGAATCACCCCCTTGTGTAACGTTTCCGGGATTGGTGGAGGGAGGAAGTTGGCAGCAAAAACATGGACGATCTCAGGTGTTTGAGCATTCCGCCTTCCAGTGTTGCACTGGAAATGCTTTTATAAATCGTCAGGGAATGTTCTTACTGATGAGAACTGAGCATGGTCAATGACTAGCAGGCCTAACAGTCATCAAATGGAATGTGCTGTTCCATCCACATGAGGCTGTGGGTTGTGCACATGGTCAAGAAAAAACAGGGGGAAGAAAAGAACCCTGGAAACCCGAATTCCAAGGGGAGCAAAGCAGCACTGTTGTTATCCTTGGTGCCTGGGATTTTAGGAAAGTTTAGATCTAAGTCAGATGATACCTGGTCAGTCTCATCTCTCATAGGGACCTCAGCTGGAAGCTTGAATCTGCAGGTGCTTCCTTCCTTAGGAAAGATTAGATCTGAAACTGAACGTCCCTGCTCAGGCATGCCTTTAAGTAGAAATCCCAGAATAGCACCAGTGGCATGATTGCTAAGCTAGTCAAATACTGAGTTTTAAAGAAATGGATAACTGTCTGACCAATGATGATACAATTTCGCTATGAACGTTAATGTACAAGGTTAATCAGATCTTATGTTTTTCCAGGCAGTAGGGTCATTGCTTGCAATCGTTAGGGAGAAATTGTAACCCCTCTGAATACTTTTGCACAGTTGGCTAGATGTATCATACTGGAGGGTTATTTGAAGGACTGGGTGGGATGAAGTTACTATTCCACTGGGACACTTGTTTTCCTCTGAAACATTATGTGTTGCCTGTTTCTAGAGGCAGGCCACTAGAACCCCTTGGTCTGATCTGGTGTCCTACATTTTTAGGTACTTAACATAGCGTTAGCAAAATACTATTTAACTGAGGTGCTTGACTGACCCTCATTATTGTAGTGTCTGAACAGCTCACAGTCTTGTAATGTGTTTAGCCTCACAAAACTCCTTTGAGGTAGGAAAGGAATCCCTGTTTTACATATGGGCACTGAGGTACAGAGGGTGGGTGGCTTGTCCAAGGTCACACAGGAAATCTGTGGTGAAGTTTGAACCCAGGTTGCTGGATAGAGCTTCCTTGCTGTGGGAAATGCTGCTTATTTTGTTTAAACTCAGTTTTGGTACATTCCTTAGTTCCTTTATTTTTGTTTTCCTGGGTTCAAGCAAACAGAAGACCCTGCTGCTGTGCTAATTAGCAAAGAGATGCTGTTTTGCTCACCATATTTCACCATTTTTCTACAGCCTCCATGTGAGCTGGTGTGAGGGGGTTCACTCACCCCCATAGTACCCCCAGCCATCTGTCCTAGGAGTTTGCTCCTTCTGCTGGTAGGATACCTTCCCTCAGATGGCGTTTCCCCTCTTTCCTCCGGGCCGCGGCATCCTCTTCAGGACACTGCCCTCCGGCAGTGCCCACATCAGTCTCTGAGCCCCCCTTCCGGGGGTGGTTGTTTCTGCAGCAGGCCGTTCTTCAGGCCCTGCAGTCTGGGGGTTTGTTTGGCCAGAGCTCCCCTTGCCTCCCCAGCCCTGCCCTAGCTCCAGGGAGTCTCCTACTCCCCCAGCAGCCAGGATCTCACTGCTCTCCCTGGGAGCAGCAGCCCATCCTCTTATATAGCTCCCAGCTGGGCCCTAATCAACTAATGCAGCCTCAGCTGGGGCTAAACTCCCAGGCCCTGCTCCAGGCTGGGGTTTGCCCTTAAAGGGCCAGTGCAGGGCAAACACCCTGTCACAGCTGGTCTGAATTTTGCACAACTATGATTTGTTGCGGTTTTGGGGTCAGTTCTGCCATGAACTTTGTTATTGCAGCCGACTGTGGTTTATGTGGCCATCTTCCCTCTTTCCTCCTCCCCCTCCACTGGTGATAACTAATATATCACTGGAATTCTTGACAGTGAGGTTAAGCCCCACAGAGACTTTCAAAAGCTCCTGCTAAGCTACATTTTACAGGGTGTCCCTGGGCCAGCACCCTCGGGACCTGACCAGTGCTGGACAAGGGAGTTTGCTGAACCAGGAGAGGCCAGTGCCAGGCTCCCCACTGGGCTTCTCCCCCCAGCCACCCAGCCCCCCGAACTGCAGCAGCCCTGCTATCCTGCTGCAGCTCCCACTAGCTCTGCTGGCTGTGGGCTCCGCTTCCCTGCAAGCTCCGGCCCCCACTCCAGCTTCCCTGCCCTGCTGGCTGCAGGCTCTGGTGCCACACGGACTCCACTGCCCCTCTGGCCCCGCTAGCAGGCTCTGCTCTAAACCACCAGCAACCTCTGCCGCTGGGGCTCCCTAGTCCCACAAAATCCGTGGTTCTTCCAGACCACTGATGTTGCCGGACCAGAGAGTTCCGAACCACAGAGATTCAGCTTGTACTAGATGGCAAATACCAGCTATTAGACAAGGGCCAGAACCAAAACCCTTGATCTGAACCATGATATACTTATTTGGAGAGAAGTTTTGGAATCCAGACTTTGATTCAGATCCGAGTGTCACCGCTGCCTATTCCTTCTACAACTAGCCAACCAGAACCTCCTGACCCCAACACCAAAGAATGCTGAAAGGGGATTTGAAATCTACTAGTATTCTAGAAATGTTTGGCTGGGCGCCATTTTCAATGGGTAGCTTCAACGTACATACCATACGTGTTGGTACTCTTTCATGCAAATGTATTGGTGGTGAAAGGTTCCCGAAACATGGTCCTGGAAAATGAAAGGCTTTATCCATTTACAGGAACAGCAAGGGCAGCAACAGTGCAGTATTGCCCTGTCAATGTGTTTCAACTTTTACCTGAAAGACCACAGCTCTAAGGAGGAGCTAGAAGGCTAAGGTTCTATACCCGGTTCTTGGACTCTCTACGCCCCCTGCCAAAAATGGCCTCTTCTGAAAAAGCAGGGTTTGTTAGGGAGATACTTGATTTCAGAAATAGAACTTGAATCACTAGGTTGCTTCACATACGCTAAGAAGCAGTTGACAGATGAGAACAACTTGGGCTGCATTTGAATCTCTGACTGAGCAGTGAACAGCTCCATGACTCATTGTGAATTTCCTGAATTCCATCGTCCACCATACAGCTGTTGCCATTAAAAAGTCAGCATTTAAATACATACCACAGTGTGCTCTCTGTGGGCTATTTCCTGTTTGCCCCTGGGAGTGTCAGGAGTCAGGAGTTTGTGTCAGGAGTCAGACCTTTCGGAAACTGTTGACTTACAACAAAACAATCCTTTCCTACGAATGGGAGGGAAAAAATCTTCTCTGAATCCCGGAAGTGGCACAACTCTGACACCACTGAGCACCTCAAAGAAATCAGCACCCCAATCTCAGAAACTCAGAGGGTACGCTGTGCAGGGAGAGCGGCGCTCTCATTTCACAAACTGCTGTAAAAACAAGCATTTTGTTGTTAAAAACAGTATTTTGGGCAGATTGCCTCATTTGTGAGCCACAAAAGAGCAGCAAACCAGCCTAGGTCGAATAAAGGGCAGTACCAGAAAATATGCTTAGCAGATACAAATTCACAACTCAAGTGCTGTGACTCTCATCTTGCCAATGATTCAGGTGGGTCATTTACCCAGGCAGGATGAGCTACTGAGCTGGTGTTTAGAGCCACTGAAATGCATTTCCGAGAATATTCCCAAGCAGTTCTCACAAATTAAATAGCCATGCCACGTTATCGGGGAAATGAATCAATGAACTGTGTAGTAGCAAGACCTACAGTTGAGAGCCACAGAGTACAGCAGAAATCCCTGGGCTTAGTCATTCTTTTCTAAAAAATCTTTATAATCATTACTATTATGAGTAAAATAAATCCACAGCCATGTCCTCGAGGGTGCAGCTATGCTCCTGCTATAGTGATCTGAACTGATGATTTCCAAATCTGTGTCCTGTCAGCACCAAACTTTCTGTGCAGTAGCTAACTCGCCCTGGATGAATTTTATTCCCGCATGTGAGAGCACCAGTTAACAAATAACAGAAACACAGAGACTGATTTGTACCTTTGGGCCCTGCTCCTTGATTGATAGATCCCTGTGGCTACATGGAGCTGGTTGTAAGAGTATCTTGTTGGTGTGAGGAATAACTACCTCATGAGGGGGGAAAAGAGGGCAGAACACCATTTATAAAGGCACTTTTTCTATGGGTGTCTTTCAATGCCTTGTTTGTTTTGTTCTCATTTAGGAATCTACAAGGGACATTGCTTCCGAATCAACCACTTCCCTGAGGACAATGACTATGACCATGACAGCTCAGAATACCTTCTCCGTAAGTGTCAGAGTAACCTGCCGCCACAAGAATAAGCACATGGGCAGTGGGATGGGGAGGCGGGGGGAGGCTGTACCTCCCCACACAGCTAGACATGGATCTGCCAACACTCCATCCCCAGACTAATGTTCCCTTTTAGCTGTGCTCTTGGGCAGCTGCCCAGGAGAAATTCAAATGCTGCCCAGCTGATCAGCAGAGTGCCCATAGCCAGCAGCACCTGGCAGCATGTGTTTCTACTGGTGGTGCACACCCATGCATACCTTGGTGCATGTAACAAAATGTATCCCACACATGGATGGAAAAAAATTAGAGGAAACATTGTCCCAGATCCTATTTTGTTTGTGCTGCTGCCCATCTTCCTGAGGCTGGGAGGCGGGTTCTTGTGGCACTGTGCGCTCTCCCTAGGTTCTGTGGGGTGCTGACGGGACAGGACCTCAGGTGGATGGGCCAGGGCTGGGATCTAGCTTCTCCCAGCCAGCAATTCATGTGCTTCCCATGAGGGGAAGATAAAATGTGTTTATTTGTGTAAATGTGTAACTGCTGAAATTTTCAGCGATTACACGTGGGGGTCGGGGAGGCAGGAGCCGGTGTTTGCACCAGCTCTTGCCTCCCTCCCCCCACACACTGCTGTCTCTGATACAGATGCAGCAATGTAGGATGCAGAAGCAAGGAGCAGTCAGCTTGGTGGGAGCCGGTATGCGCAGGGAGGTTGCTTGAAAGCCAACTCCCCATTCCACACTGGCTCCTCCCCACCCTGCCCAGCGCTGCTGCCTCTGTATCAGAGGCAGCAGCGCAGGGTGGGAGCTGCATATGACCGTGAAGGTTAACCATGTATTTGGGTACATGTTCACATCCCTAGCCCATGAATAAGCAGTAGGGACAAGCGGACCTGTTAGATTAGCTAGATGCAAACTGTTCTTCACTCAGAATTTAAGATTCCTTCATCCCTGTGGTCATTCTACTCTATAACTACCCCTCCTACCAGATCCCTCCCTTTCCATTTTACGAGAAACAATCAAATTTGAGGCACATCCCATTGTCCTGGCATAACCAAACCCTTACATTACTTTAAGTTATGATAAAAAGAAGCTGCATACCAAATTTGGTGGTCCTAGCTTTTACCATTTAGGAGTTCTTGAACAAATGGACTCTCAGATGAATGGATGGACACACAGACAGACAGCGTTTCTAATACATATATATATTATAAGGATCAGACCATCTGTGGTGTCTTTGCCCCATACTCCACACTCATCTGCAATTTCAGTATAATTCACCACATACTTTTACTCGGTTTCTTGCATTGAAAAAAAAGTTGGGCTACTGTTTTAAGTCCTCATCAATTGGCAGTTAAGACAGGGCTGCGGGAAGGGAGGCCCAGTTCATGCGCTTTGCTGTGAATTGTTCAAGTGAAGGGCATCAAAAAGCCATTACGCTGAGAAGGTTCACAGGATTTTTCACGCTGCACATAGCGGTTAAAAAACGTACAGCCTGCTTCACTGATACCAGCCTACTGTAAACCAGCAAAAGACACATTAAAAGGATTCGCATTGTTAGTAATATGGGCCATTAATCCAAAGCCCAAGGAAGTCAACAGACGGACTGATCCATTTCTATGGGCTTTTAATCAGACTCCGTGTGTGTGTGTGTGAAAACCTCTGTGTGCTGCCAAGGGATTTATATACACTTCAATTTTCCTATTTATCATTGAGACATTCCACTAAATAAACAAATGACAAGTGCCCTCATGGATGAAATATGCACAGAAGCCTTATATTCAATCTTTCACAACAGAAGTAACCCTTCTAGTTACGTGTTTGGGGAAAAAAAAGTCCTCCACAGGCCTGCACAGAGACTGAACAAACAGCTGATGACTTATTACCATACTGCACTGTTCACTTACCGAGAGCGTAATTTCTGCAGCTACCACAGTATAACATTTGATTTCAGAAAGGACTTACCAACTCAGTGGCGTGGCATTGGTGTAACTGGAAGGAGAATTTGCCCCAATGTCTTCGTAGCACTCTGTCCATGAGCTGCATGACTAAGTAGACACATTCCAACCAGGAAATAACCGACTTTACTTTGCTCCTTTGAGCTTCCCACCGGCACTCTGTCCACTAATCTGTTTGAGGTAACTGCTAAGATTAAACCCTGACAAGCCGTTCTCCTATTGCCATCATGTTTTTTTAAAGAGAAGGAACCTTTCCCCAGAAACGCTTTATTCTTCCATACGCGGCAGCTAAGATAAGGCAAAAGTAGACAAAAGACATTCTACCAATCAGAGATTTGCTACGCTATATGCAGTCACAGTTCCATGATGGTTTTTAGAGTCTGCTATCTTGCAAAGCATCAGTTCTAGAAACAAAGGCCAAATACTACTGGAAATAATGAAAAACCGAGACTCCTTGCTTTTCAATTATATAAAGCCTTCAAGCCATGGCAGGCTGTAAGGTTTCTGACCTGAAAAATCACTGTAATGTAAACAAATAATTTAAGATGTTTTCCGTGTGTTTTATAAATATAGAAGTACTGACTTTACTATCACACACAGCGGGGCCAGCAGCCTCGCCAGGCCCCTGGGTAGGGGGTGGGGCCTCACACAGAAGGGGCAGGACTGGGACTAAGCAGCCCTTAGCACTGCAGGGAGAATGCCACGCCTAGACCAGGCAGCCTTCAGTGTTGTCCAGAGTGTAAAGCGCAGCATTCCAGCAATGGTTTAAAGGGTTAGGAGCTCTGGACCCTTTTATATTCCCTGACCCTGGGGCAAGTACCCCCTTTGCTCCACCCATTAGCGGGCCTGATCACACTCTGATACCTGTTGAGTTGGATTGCTGTAGTTACACTGTCTCCTGGATTTGCAGGTGAAGGGATCTGACAATATTACCAGTGAAATCAACTGTTACACTTTGAACATGATCAAAATTATGTGCCACGAACAAAGCATGTACTCACAGAACCGAGAACAGAGATTTTGTTGGCTTGTGATTTTGATGGAATGACAGGATCACTCATTCATATCATCTGTGGCTCTCCCAGTCTTGAGTTATCGCAACCAAACTGTGTTAAAATAATAAAAGTGAAGTAGGTGAAAGAAAAGGGGCATAATTTAAAAAAAGAGAAGGTCTAGTTTCTGCAAAAGCACATTTACTCTTCCACCTGCAGGTGTGGAATAAGGAAATATTCATCTGAATGGTAAATTATATGCAGTTTGTTGTAGCCATTTTGAACCCAGGATATTAGAGAGACTAGATGGGTGAGGTATCTTAACATTGGACAAAGATCAGAAAAGGGCAACAAAAATGATTAAGGGTTTGGAATGACTGCCATATGGAAAGAGATTAAAAAGATGGGGACTTTTCAGTTTAGTAAACAGAAGACTAAGGGTATGTTTATACTGTGGGGTTTTTCTGGGATACACTTTAAATGCCGGTTCCCGCCAGCACCAGCTCCATGGTGCTGCCTGACCCTCCCCACCCACACCGGGCTGCTGACTCTATCAGAGGCAGCAATATAGGGGTGGGGCGGGGCCTGGGCTCACCGCAGACAGAGGCTGGTCCATGGCAGCAGCCCCTGTCCGTGGGGGTTCCGAGTGCCCCATGGACAGAGGCTGCTGCTGTGGACCAGCTTCTGTCTGTGGGGAGTTTGGGTGCCCTGTGGACAGGGGCGGCAGGCAGCTGGTCTACGCAGGGAACCGGTTTTTAAACTGGCTCCCCTAGAGGACCAGCTCCTGCCTGCAACCCACACTTCTGCCTTTGATAGAGAGGTAGCAGCACAGGGTGGCAGGGGGCTCCTCGGAAGTGGGGCTGAGAGCCCACTGGCTACTGACTCCACCCCTGGAGACTATCAAATAGTCCTGTAACCACTAAGATTTCATGTGGTTACATGACTATTCCATTAAACAATATCTAACGTCCCTAACCCAAGCCCTCTAACTGGCTGCCAGAGCCCCACGCAGCACAGTCCAGGGCTGGCCAGGGGAGGCTAGCTCCTAGCCCTGCCCCTTCTGACTGAGGCCCCTCCCCTTCCCGGTACCGAGCCACACCCACATTGCCCAGGGCTTGACAAAGTCAGTCACCAGTCCTCCTGTCATACAAGGGGTCTACAGCTTCCATTTTTGAAAATATAACCCACACGATTCGTGCAACTAGTCCCTTCCCAGGGGATAATAAAAGCCAGAACAGAAAGGCAGAGCTTTCTGAGCCCTGTGGGAAGTCGAGCAGCACTGTGCTGCCGTTTCTTCCCCACCAGAGGTGTCATAATGGATCATGGTGCAGAAAATTCTATACGAAGAGACAGGACAGCAAACAAGAAAAAAATAGAGGAGGAAGCAAAAAACTGGATTCCCTTAATATTTTTTGATATGTTGTCATTTTATTACCAGTATGGGGAGACATATGTAAACTCTGCACAGTACACATGAGCTGCTTTTACATTTCAGGGGAAAAAAACATGCTGTAGTAGGAAATTTCTGTAATATTGCGTGGGAAGAAAATGCCATGTTTTGACTCGCGTTGTGTGAATTAACTCATACAGAAAATATTATCTGGGGTGCTAATTATTAGGAATAGAACAGCCCATGCTGTGAATCTGGCTCATGTAGCAAATGTTCTCTAGTAACAGTGCAACATTTGAGGGAAGTCCTTTCAGTATAGATGAAATCATTATGAACAGCATGACTGGGGGAAGGGGGAATGAGTGTGACTCCTGATTACTATGAATTTTCTGCCTTAACTAAGATATTCATGAATGACTGTTTGGGAGCCCAACTCCAACTGCCATATTTCAAGGGTTGACACAGAGTACTTTCTGAAAAATTAGCCCCTTTAAGGTATCCCAGGATGGGCCTGGGCTCCCCAGAAGTAAGGTACCTAAAACCCCCACTATTTTGTTTTATAACTATTGGTCCTTCTACTGTACATTGTGTTACACACCACAAGTAAATGGGGACAATAGAGGGGAATCCCAGCTTTTCAGGATTGGGAATGGCCAATATACCCAGTAACAGGAAATACAGATTAACAGAAGGCACCATCTACACTGGAAAACCTATGCCAGCATAGCCCCCAATGTAGATGCAGTGTGCACTGACAGAGGGTATGTCTACACTACAAAGTTAGTTCGAACTAACGAACGTTAGTTCGAACTAACTCTGATAGGCGCTACACTAGCGCTCCGTTAGTTTGAATTTAAATCGAATTAACGGAGCGCTTAGTTCGTACTAGGTAAACCTCATTTTACGAGGATTAAGCCTAGTTCGAACTAGCTAGTTCGAATTAAGGGGTGTGTAGCCCCTTAATTCGAACTAGTGGGAGGCTAGCCCTCCCCAGGTTTCCCTGGTGGCCACTCTGGCCAACACCAGGGAAACTCTACTGCCCCCCTTCCGGCCCCAGACCCCTTAAAGGGGCACGGTCTGGCTACGGTGCCCGTGCCAGGTGCAAGCCAGCCAGCACCCAGACAGCAGACCCTGCACCTGGCATGGATCGAGCCACCCACCCGATGCCCCCCAACCCACCCCCTCTTCCCGGGACCAGGCTGGCGGCTCCCGGGAGCTTGCCTGGGACCACAAGAGGCGGGCACCCGCCTGGGCTAGTGCGGACATCGTGGACCTCGTCCACGATCACCGCACTAGGCACAGGAAAGTGGCTGGCTTGGGCAGGATAGCTGCCAGCCTGGCCACCCAGGAGCAGGTGTGCAAGAGAATCAAGGGGGTCCAGTGAGACCCCCGACCCTGAGCCCTGAGCTTACAATGGCCGTATTGGGTCAGACCAAAGGTCCATCTAGCCCAGTAGCCTGTCTGCCGACAGCGGCCAACCCTAGGGACCCTGGAGGGGATGGACCGAAGACAGTGACCAAGCCATTTGTCTCGTGCCATCCCTCTCCAGCCTTCCACAAACCTTGGGCAGGGACACCACTTCTACCCCCTGGCTAATACCACTCCATGGACCCAACCTCCATGACTTGATCTCACTTCCCTTTAAACTCTGTTCCAGTTCTAGCCTTCACAGCCTCCTGCAGCAAGGAGTTCCACAGGTTGACTCTGCTTTGTGAAGAAGAACTTTCTGTTACTAGTTTGAAGCCTGCTACCCATTCCTTTCCTTTGGTGTCCTCTAGTCCTTCTTTATGGGAACTAATGAAGAACTTTTCTGTATGCACCCTCTCCACACCACTCATGCTTTTAGAGACCTCTATCCTGTCCCCCCTCCGTCTCCTCTTTTCTAAGCTGAAAAGTCCCAGTCTCTTTAGCCTCTCTTCATATGGGACCTGTTCCCAACCCCTGATCATTTTAGGTGCCCTCCCCTCTCCCAGCCTCTCTCTTCCCCTCTCCCACCTCCTTTTCCCAGTCTCCCCCAGTTTTGTTCAATAAAGACAGATTCCATTTTGGAAGACACGTTATCTTTATTTTGTACATCAAGAAGAGGGGCTAGGGAAGGGTAAGTGGAAGGAGGTGAGGGAGGAATGTGGCACGAGCCCCCGATGGGGAGGACTGGGCTGGCTCTGCGGGCTTCTGAGGGTGGAAGCTCTCCTGCAGCCCCCCAATTGCCCCCTCTCCCCAGATGGCAGCCTGCGGCAAGTGCAGCCGGTCTGATGGCTGAGTGCTGTGAAGTGCCCAGTGTGGGCACTCAGGGCACTCCAAGACAGGACTGCTTTGCAAGCGGGGAACCCTGAGAACTGTCTGTCCGGGGTGGGGGTCGGGATCCTTTAAGCACAGCCCTCGGCTAGCCTGAGACAGCATCTCCACACTCTAAGTCCTCCTCTGATGCCCTGCCGGCACTGCTTCTGGCCATCCTTAAGCCTGGTTCAGGGTCTACTTAATGTGGACGCGCTAGTTCGAATTAGCAAAATGCTAATTCGAACTAGTTTTTAGTTCTAGATGCGTTAGTTCGAATTAGCTTAGTTCGAATTAACGTTGTAGTGTAGACGTACCCAGAAGGAGTCCATGTCAGAACATGGACCTTGAAATGTCACCCAGGTGCGATCACATCATTAGTGCCACACATCGCAGTTAGCAGGGGAGCCAACAGCCTCGTCAGGCCCCCGGGTCAGGAAGGGGGAGCTAGCTATGCACTCCCAAAAGGGGTGGGGTGATGGGTGGAAGGGGCCTGGCTGAGGCAGCGAGCCCTCAATGCCACCCGCTCCGGTGATGATTTAAAGGGCCGGAGGCTAGAGCCCTGCCGCTGCTCCTGCAGCCAGGAGCCCTGGGTCCTTTTGAATCACCAGGTCCCAGAGTAGTGTCCCCCTTTGCCCTCACCCCCCGTCAGCATGCCTGGCAGTTAGTGTACTCACCTCTCTAGATGTATTCTCGCCCTCCACCCTCCCCACACCCATAGGCCCCTCTTTTCTGTGAAACTATTTCTACAGGTTAAACCTCTCTAGTCCAGCACCTTCAGGGCCTGACCGGTGCCGAACAAGAGAATTTGCCAAATTATGGGAGGTCAATATTGTCTAGCAGCATTCCCAGCACTTCCACTGCTTACTGGGCTCTTAGAAGACATTTGGGGTAATTTAGGGTTAAATAACAGCATAGAACAGCCAAGACTGGTGGCTATAAACATACTTTACGGGACCGCCGGAAGCTTGGCCACACCCATAATTAGTGGACATCCAGCTAACTGAAATCATGCTGGAATATGAATGGTTCTGGACCAGAGCGAGCCGGACTAGAGAGGTTCAACCTCTTTCATATTTCCTCCTTCATCTTTTGCTTGTGCAGGCAGCCTTTTTTTCCCTCCTGTTTGAGCTCCATTTGTTTTTCCCTCCTCATTCTTTTCTGTTGTTTGCTAACTGAGGAGTGCCTTGATTTTGACACCTGGCTTGCTGGTGGTATTTAACTTTTTCCATAGTGGTTTAGATACCATGTTGGTGCATGGCCTGAAAATTCCTAACATAAATAAAATAAAATAAAATAGAGAGTGACAGATGATCCTAATTAAATGCAAAATATTCACGGTACGCTATTCTAAATATCTTCCTTTCTAAAACTCAGAGAGCTTTCAGTCCATTAATATTCCACAGCAGACAAAGAGAGATCCTGACATGGCTGGTCACGAAGACAAAAGACTTAATTACCTGAATGTGCGGGGGTCATACATGTTCCAAACCAGAGCCACAGCTCATAAAGCTTCCCACCTGTTATGATATAGTTAATAATCAGCTCATGCATTTTTCAGTGCTTCTGCCTGCAGGATGATGTGGGTTAGTCTCTATAACCTCGCTGGCTGGTGCACTGTCAGAAATGTTTCACATGCAGCGGCATCAAAACAGAGATTATGGTAATCGCTCTAAACTTGCCAGCAGAAAGCTCAAAACATTTAGGAGTAGCAAATGGAAAAGTATATGCAGTCACAATCACTTTGTCTCCATCATATCAGCCATCGGCTCATGACCAGGGTCTAAAAACCTGCCTCCTCATGCAAAGGCTGAGGGGTCACCCTCTGGAAATGTGCCTTGTGCTCTCTGTGCAAGCACTGAGAAGAGGTCTGGGCTGATTACTGTCTGTCATGTTTTTCCTCTTATATAACCCTCAGGTATTGTCCGGGCCTCCAGCGTATTCCCCATCCTAAGCACAATATTGCTGTTGCTGGGAGGACTCTGTGTGGGGGCAGGAAGGATTTACAACAGCAAAAACAACATTATCCTCAGCGCTGGGATTCTGTTTGTTGCAGCAGGTATGTGCTTGCCAGACATGTATTTATTTAGCAGCGGCTCCTTTTGAAATTGGCAATGCAAACACGCAGACGAGGCGCGGCAGATAAACGACCCTGGCGAGACAGCTGCTGGCAGCATGAGCTGTGAGGTGCTGAGATTTCTAAAAGAATGGCGCTAAAGTGCCCAACCCCCATTGGACGGGCCAGTGGAGGAAAGATGGTTCAGTGTTTCGGAGACTTGAAGTTCAAATGCCTGCATTACTGTGGGCTTCCTGTGAGACCAGGGCAGCATTTCACCAAGGGCCGTCAGGGAGTCTCCCGTCACTGACAATTTGTAGGTCAAAACTGGATCCTTTTTTTTTTTTTTTTCTGAAAAGAGCTGCTCTAGGAATCATTTTGGGGCTGGACTCTGGTCTGTGTTATGTGGAAGATCAGACTAGATCACACTGGTCCCGTCTGACCTAGGAATCGAGGAAGACCTCAGGCAAGTCACTTTGGCTTCTGCTCAGAAAGGTTCCTAAGTGCCATGGATTCCAGCGAAAATTATGCACCTGAACACCTCTGAGGAGCTGTGGTTCAGTTTCCCATTTGTAAAATGGAGATACTTCTTCCCTATCTCATTGGGGTGTTGTGAGGCTACATACATTAAAGGTGCTCACATACTACAGGCTAGACTTCTCTCACCAGGCAATGTCCCCAGCCCAGCACCCGTGAGTGCTCCAGGGCTAGAGCACTCACGAGGAAAAGCCAGGATCCCCATACTCAATAACTCCCCCGCCCCTCCCTCCCAGAGCTTCTGGAGCACCGCGTATGGCTCATTTATAGCATTCAAGCTCGGGGGTGGGGGGAGGTACTCGGGGGAGAGGTACTCAGGGGAAGAGGCAGGGCAGCTGTGGAGCTCTGCAGCTTAGGACCTGGAGTGCAATGGCCAGCGACAGTGTCCCATGGTCACAGGGCTTTGCTCCCAGCCCCTGGACATGGGGGTCCGAAGCTGCCCCACCCCAATCCCCACTCCATCAATGTCTATTTAGTCTGCAGAAGAGAAGAGTGAGGGAGGATTTGAGAGCAGCCTTCAACTTCCTGAAGGGAGCTTCCAAAGAGAATGGAGAAAGGCTGTTCACAGCAGAACAAGGAACAGTGGTCTCCAGTTGTGGTGGGAGAGGTCCAGGTTGGATATTAGGAAAAACTATTTCACTAGGAGGGTGGTGAAGCACTGGAATGGGTTACCTAGGGAAGTAGTGGAGTCTCCATCCCTAGAGGTGTTTAAGTCCCTGCTTGACAAAGCCTTGGCTGGGCTGATTTAATTGGGATTGGTCCTGCGTAGAGCAGGGGGCTGGACTTGATGGCCTTCTAAGGTCTCTTCCAGCTCTATGGTTCTATGAATGCCTGCCCATCTGCAGCTGCTGGAGTGGAACCCCACAGCCACTGACCTCCCCTTGTATGGCAAACTCCCTTGCTTAGGGACCAGTCAGGTTCTGAGGGTGCCAGACCAGGGAGATCCAACCTGTGCAGTAATGGGGACCGGGTAAGTACCTTAGCTAGATACCACCTAATTCCCTTGGGCTCTTTTGATGTCCAAGCCAGATGCTTAACCCTCCACGGAGCCCATTTTAAGGTCATATGTCCAAACGACGTTTGCTGCACAGGGAGATGGCAATAGCCGGCCGGGCCTGCAAATTGCAAATACAATTTCTTAAAACTCCTTCAAATGGCACCAAACCAATAGTCTGAGCCTGGAGCTGGCTTCTCAAGGCTCATTGCTTTTCACACACAAGGGCTACATCTACACTGGCATGATTTTCTGGAAATGCTTTTAATGGAAAAGAGCATCTAGATTGGCATGGACACTTTTCCGCAAAAGCACTTTTTGCGGAAAAGCGTTCGTGCCAATCTAGACGCACTTTTGCACAAAAAAGTCCCGATCGCCATTTTAGCCATCGGGGCTTTTTTGCGCAAAACAGTACTGTGCTGTCTACACTGGCCCTCTTGTGCAAATGATTTGCGCAAGAGGGCTTTTGCCCAAACGAGAGCAGCACAGTATTTCCGCAAGAACACTGAGGATCTTACATGAGATCGTCAGTGTTCTTGCGGAAATTCAAGCGGCCACTGTAGACAGCTGGCAAGTTTTTCCGCAAAAGCAGATGATTTTGCGGAAAAACTTGCCAGTCTAGACACAGCCAAGGTTTCTATATGACACATCAGAAAGAAAAGCCAGCTGGTCATATTTCTAATTGGTTGTGTTTAGATGGAGAGCAAGCAGGAGAGGTAGGGAGGGAGGCTTGATCAGCCTAGGGACTTAGGTATCTCCTGTAAGAGCCTCAGTGGTCTGTGACTTAATGAGGATTTTTCCACTGCTTTTAATGAGGCGTCTCTTTGGCTCTTCACTGTGAAGTGGTTTTAAAACGAGAGTTTCCAACTCAGCAGATGGGCTGTCCATATACTAGCTTGCTCTCAAATGATGCGCCCTCTTCCAACATCTGTGCACAGCAGCGTAAAGAAGATCACAGCCGCTCGCTCTAACAATGGGTATGTTAAAATACCTGTCTCGGTGGCAAAACACATACCCAGTCTTAGCAGAGAGAGGGCGAACATGTCTTCAGCAGAGGATGCCATATCAAATGACAGCACAATATTGGTCTCAAAGCATGCCACAGAGCCACAAACAGCATGAATGGGGCTGCCAGCCATGAAAGTAGAGGAGAAATCAGAGTTAAATCCGAATTTCCACTGAAGGCCAGAGTGAAACCATCCCCTGCATGTCCTCTTTGAAATCCAAAACTGAGTGTTGGAAATAGCCCCTCTGTTTGAGGCCAAATTACGGCCACGCTAATATGTGGGAGAGGCTAAGAGCTCCACACTTAGGAAATGAGCCAAACTAAAACGGCATTGGATGCTGATGTCCCTCAACTTGAGGCTGCCTGAAATCTGCAGCTGGACCCAAATTCTGGCCCCTCAGCCCAACTCTACAAACGACTGTGTGAGAAAGAGAGAGAGAGTTAAGAGGTGAAATATCCCTTGCAGCATACACATTACACAAAGAGCATGCTGGGAGCAGCTGTAAATCCCTTGGGGCTGCATTTTATGAACATGCTCGTGGCTTTCCAAGAGCAGTGGGGCTGAATGAACACAGCGTGGGCATGCATGAACGTCCTCTCAGACTGCCAGGCACTTGCAAGCGCTCCCTGGACACTTACTGAACTCCCAGCAGCTCTGACACATGTAAAAGAGCACACAAAGCCTCATCCTCTCCTGCAAAGTGTTTGAGTTCTGGTTTGCCATTTCCCCTGGGGTATGGTGCAAAGGGAGCAGATGGCATGCTGGTCTCTGGGGCCGTGGATTTCCTTCCCACATTTTAAGCTCCTGCTGCACTTCTGTGAAGTGGCATTGTATGATTCAACTGGAATTGTGTCTATCATGCTATAGCACAAAGATCCAACTCCTGCTTGCCTTACAGACTCCAAACTTCTAGGGCACAGCTACACTCCGCAGAAGATCAACGCTGACACGGGCCATCTTCCAGGGGTTGATTTAGCGGGTCTAGTAGAGACCCGCTGAATCGAACTCAGAGGGCACCCCTGTTGGCACCGGTACTCCTGCTCCTCACGAGGGGCAAAGGAAGCCGAGGGTAGTGCTTGCTCCCATCAGTCTCCTGCTGTGTGGACAGCGCAGAAACACAATGCAAGATACATCGACTCCAGCTACGTCATTTACGTAACTGGAGTTGCATATCTTACTTTGACCTTCTGATGTAGTGTCGACCAGGCCCTACAGAAAGCAGGAGATGAGGAGGAGTTAGCTCCCAGACTGTATACCATTCCTTATCAGATGATTAATAGGTAGGGAGCACAGGAGAGGATCCCTTTTCTGTTCTTTTTCCCAGGACATCCCAGGGCATCAGAAACTTCATTTGAGGCAAATCTCATGAGACAAACTAAAGTTCTTGAAGCATTTTGTGAACGTGACAGAGCTAGGTCGTCAGCAAGTAGGATTGAACCTGGGATGTTAGGGGCTAAAATCATGAGCCACTATCACATGAACTAAAAGCCAACTGGCTCTCAGCTAAGGCTGCAAAGCAGACCTCACTCTCTCTTGTCAGTGGCCTGGCTCTGGGTTATAATTTTAACAAGGAAATTCTGGAAAGGCATTTAACCTAAGGCATCTTCCCTTGATGTAGGATTTCATTGCCCTTCAGCTAAGGCCAGTCAGGGCCGGATTAAGGGGAGGCGCTAGCTGGGCAGCTGCCTGGGGTGCCAACCTATGGAGGGTGTCTGATTGAAGTGGTAAGGGGCACCGTGCACCCGGGGGCGGGGCTGCACATGTGCCGTGTGCCCGGGGCCGGGCCGCGCATGCGCTGGGCGCCCACTGCCTGGAGTGCAACTATGGCTCGGTCCGGCACTGAGGCCAGTAACACAAGTGTTTTACATTTAGTTAAATACATTCCAATTGGGCGGCCACGTGGACTGAGAATAAGACACGTCTTTCAGCTAAGGTTTTTCTTTCCCCCAAATTGTCAGTAAATATGGCCTCTGACTTGCTAGGCCATTTTTCACTCTAGAGACATCATAGTCAGTTAACACCTTTGTTGTTACAATTGTTCCTTAAAGCCTCAGATGGGCTACGTCTACACTGGCATGATTTTCCGAAAATGCTTTTAACGGAAAAGTTTTCCGTTAAAAGCATTTTCGGAAAAATCGCGTCTAGATTGGCAGGACGCTTTTCCGCAAAAGCACTTTTTGCGGAAAAGCATCCATGGCCAATCTAGACGCGCTTTTCCACAAAAAAGCCCCGATCGCCATTTTCGCGAATGGGACTTTTTTGCGGAAAACAGTACTATGCTGTCTACACTGGCCCTTTTGCACAAAAGTCTTTCGGAAAAAGACTTTTGCCCAAACAGGAGCAGCATAGTATTTTCGGAAAAGCACTGATGATTTTACATGAGATCGTCAGTGCTTCTCCGGAAATTCAAGAGGCCAGTATAGACAGCTGGCAAGTTCTTCTGCAAAATCAGATGATTTTGCGGAAAAACTTGCCAGTCTAGACACAGCCATTAAGTGTATAGCAGCTAGATGAAAATGCACCCAGGCAGAGAAGAGTTTATTTCGATCAAGGTGAACCGTTATAACCCTGGGCTCAAAATGTATCTTTATTACCACCTCTGAATATTATATGGCCGCTAAACGACATTAGCCAGTTCTGATTTGTCACTGCTCTGTCACCATTAACAAAGCACTATGGACCAGTACTGCTTCACCAAAGTTAGTGGGACTATGCCAGCAACTTATGAGACTGCATGACCCAGTGGACGGGCCATTGACATGGGAGTCTGGAGTCTGGAGGCACCTGGCATTGGCCACTGTTTAAAGACAGGATGCTGGGCTAGAAGAACCTTTGGTTTGACCCAGTATGGCTGTTCTTATGTTTTTATGTTATGTTTCTGGTTCTGCCACTGCCCTGCTGTGTAATCCTGGGTAAATCTCGGTGCCTCATTCCCCTGCCCCTCTGCCCAATCTGCAAAATGCTCTCTCTTTCCCTTTGCGAAGGACTTTGAGATCTGTGTATGAAAAGGCCTAACTATTCCTGAACCGAACTGCATTGAAGTCATCAAGATATTTCCACTAACTGCAAGGAGGGTTGGCGCAGGCCTTCTAAGAGTTATTATAATCTATTCAGTGAGATCACACCTTTGGTTTCCAGGGGATGCTTTTCTGCCCACCCACAGACAAACTTTTTGGTTTGCTTTTACGTTCATGAGGGCTAATATCTTGTTTTACCATAAATAAATAAGACCATGCCTTGTAGCAATTCTAAGTTTTCAGACCTAGAGGGTGATTTGGTTTGAGGGTCTGCCTTCCTACTCATAAAGACAAATTTTTTGTTTCTCTTACCAGGATTGAGTAATATCATTGGGATCATTGTCTATATATCCAGCAATGCCGGTGACCCAAGTGACAAGAGAGATGAGGACAAAAAGAACCATTACAACTATGGCTGGTCTTTTTACTTTGGAGCTTTGTCTTTTATTGTGGCAGAGTCCATAGGAGTACTGGCAGTGAATATTTACATTGAGAAGAATAAAGAGCTGAGATTTAAAACCAAGAGGGAATTCCTTAAGACTTCTTCCTCTTCCCCTTATGCCAGGATGCCAAGCTATAGGTACAGGAGGAGGAGATCCAGATCCAGCTCTCGCTCTACAGAGCCTTCTCCATCCAGGGACATTTCTCCAGTGGGCATGAGGATTGCCAGTTCCATCCCTATGAATGAGATTTCCATGTACACTCTGTCCAGAGAGCCCTTGAAAGTGACCACAGCAGCCAGTTACAATGCAGATCAAGAAGCCAGCTTTCTGCAGGTCCACAACTTTCTTCAGAAAGAATTTAAAGAAGGACTCCACATCAATATGGTTAACAGGAGAACGACGCCTGTTTGAAGGGTTTGCTTTCTCTCGCTCTCTCTTTAAGTGTCAAAATGGAATGGATCCTTCAGAAAAGAGAAGGAAACCATGCAAAATCCTTCTCAAAACAGGACATGCACTGCAGTAGCCATGGAGACCTTGGAATACTGAAATGGCCTAAAGATAGTGCACATTTCCGAGCTGTTTTCAAAGCGATTTGGATTTTGTTTCATTAAAGTTCCCGATGTTTCAAGAAAACCAAAGCTGATCACCTCCCTGCAGTGTTGTAATGTATCCAACATGCCAGGGAAACTGGAAACTCCCAGGGTATTTTGAAGAATGACAGAAGAATTGCAGGGCGATTTTTTTTTAATAAAGTCCCTTCAATAATTATAAATCATGGCCAAGCCCAAAGTCCATCACAAACAGGGCCTATTGCAGCTCTTCAAAATGATGATCCAGTTTCCTTTGACACAGGAAAAAAGGAAGCCAAGGGTCTGTCTCAGAAGCAACTGCCTCCTCGAGAAAATAAAATCTAGAAGGCAAAACTATTTGCAGTCAGTGTGTGCTACTGAACTGTTGCATACCAATGGACTGCATGTTGCAGCATTCTACAGTGGGCAAGGTGCCGCCACTGTTAGGTCCTTGTGCAATAGAACCAAGGAGTTGATGGAGGGAATGCAGATGAAGGAGTGAGAACGGGTGTGGATACATTCAACAATATTGAAATGGTGCAGAATTAAAGCAGAAACTGCTCAAACTGCCTAGTGCCCGATCCTACAAGGTGCTGAGTGTGTCCTGCATGGACAGGGTGCAGTGCACCTCTCAGGATCAGTCTCCTATACATGAGGTGTTGCAGGAACAGGAAACAAAGCTGGGCCAATGGGAACCAATACTTGTGAAATTGAAGATTCTACCAGGAGGTTGCATGTTACTATTTTTTCTCGCCACTTCCCAAGCACAACGTGAATGCTATGTGTGTAAGAAAAGAGGAAGCTAATCTATTGATCCAGTGTGCTATTCAGAGAGATGGACATTTCTGCAAAATATGGACATCCACGTCATATGATGAATGACTATTTTAAAAGATAGATCAAAATTATTTGCAGTTTGCTAGATATTTATTAAACTTTTTATTATGAAGACGCACCCCAGGCTGCAAGTTGCAGTCCTTTTTATGGTGAAACTGTGGTTCGAGGTAATGTAATTTATTCTGGACTTATGAAATTCACTTAGTACAGAGAGGCCCACATAGGATCCTTTACGTAACTTGAGAGGAGGGGGAAGTTTTGGTTTGTTATTTGCTTCTTTATTATTTCTAAAAAAGGGCTGAAATATTTTCTCTTTTAAATTCCTATATCATGTTTACATTAGCCATTGTGATGTTCTCCTTGGGAAAGGAACGTCTCTTCTGCGACGCTGCTGTGTATTTGTTCCCTTTGCAGCCAGCAGATTGAGTAGTACCTGTGAGTGTCTAGAGGGAAGGACTGGACACAGTAGACACTGTGGAACTGAAGTTCATTGAATGTTCCCTGCAAGGCACGATTTATCCTACAGCAATTTCCAGGTTTAGACAGGAGTGTCCTGATCAGGTAGACAGATGAGTGCAGCGGGATGTTCTCGCACAGTTTAGGCTCCAGCAAAGCTCCCTTTCATGAAGACAAAGCAGTAACGATACTTGCTTCTGATTCTGGGGAATCTGAGAAAAGCATCAAAGACTTTTAGTCTGGGATTTTTGTAAGAGGGTAAGGGCTTGATTAAAAGGTAAATGAACTCAATGGGAGACCTTCTATTGACTGCCATGGGCTATGAGCCATGCCTCATGGGAGCCCCTTTGAAGGGACCAGCACTGGGTCTGATCTATATTGCAGACCTATTGCAGTATAACTATGTTGTTCGAGGATGTGAAAAATGCACACCCCTCAGCAGCATGTTTTCTCCACTTCCCTGAGAGACAGAGGCCTGCTGACCAGGCGGAAGGGAGAGATGGGGGGAAGGGGCCAATTTCCCCAGGTACCAGCAATTCACTCTACTGTGGCAGTGGCAGCTGGAGTTCCCAGGCCTTTTAAATCGCCACTGGAGTGCCACACCACAGGCTCCGGGTGGCTCCGAGGGCTGGTGACAGCACATTCCAGGCAGGGCTCTGGGCTGGCTGCCCCGGCCCCGCCCCTTCTACCTAAAGCCCTGCCCCTTCTGGGAGCATGGAGCAGGACCTCCCACACTTCGCCCAGGGAGCTCTCTCCGAGCAGCACAGAGCATCTTCATTAAAGCGCTGCATCTGGACCAATGCAGCTGTTTAAATGTAGACTTGCCCTAGAGCTTGTGTACCTGGAAAACTATAGTGAACGCCAGATGTGTAACAACATCACAAGAGTGCAACAGTTAAACTGAATAGAAAATAAAATATTTTTTTTAAAGGACAACAAAACCCATAAACAGTTTAGGCCTTGTTGCATCATCACAAAAGCAGTTTTAAATTCTAATTTTAAAAAAAAATTCTCTCCTTGTCATCTTTAAATCCCATTTAGACTTCAATTGAGCATTTAAACACATGCTTAATTTTGCAAGTAATCCAATTAAAGTAGATGAGCGTATTGATCCCTCTTTAAGAGCTTAAGTAATTCTAAACCTCTGTTAGGATCCTTGTTCAAGTCCTCTGTACTAGGGTGAATTTCACCCTGACAACTCAATAGAACACAGGGAATTCGAAGGACATCCACATGGGTGCTTGATTCTATGTCAAGGCATTAAGGGAAAAGATACTAATAGCTTTTTTAATTTTTCAAATGATTTAAAGAGGAGGGAAAATTCTTATCTAATTTCCAATATAGAAGTTTTTGAGGACGAGGGATGGTTGAGTGTTACGCCGAGGAAGAAGTATATTCCTACATTTATTAAACATCTTGAAGAGAATTTTTTACATAAATCTTTATGCTTTCAAACAATAAATTTCCTACCTTTTTGAGATTTCTTAATAATTAAAATCATTTTATTAGATATGATAGAGGTAGAAAATCACATTAAAGAAAACATTCTGTCTCAATGTGTCATACTAAGTGCTTATTAATTTACCCCTTTTATAGTCAATGTATTTCCAAGTGCAATTCCCCAGAATTGCTTCCTATTGTGTTAATAAAGTAAGAGTTAGAAATTAGTCCACATTTGTGCTTGCTGTAGTTTAAAAACCCATTCCTTTTCAAATCAAGAGTTAGAGGTAGGTTGTCTTTTGACACTCGTGGCCATTAAAAAGAAGGCTGACAGTGAGAAGTGTGGTTCAGGTTGTTGTTTTTTTTTAAAAAATCACCTTCTTCCAGTGACTGAAAACAAAAACTGATTCAGGTTGACATAAGAGCCTTTTTTCTAAAGTGTGAGTCAATCGTGTGGAACCATACATGTATATTTGTACAGTACAGCTACACTGTGTCCACAGGACCTCTCTGCTTCAGGGGACACTTCTTAGCAACACAACTGTCCTAGCTTTTGTTTTTATACACATCACTATCTGTTAGAACCTGAGCTGTTTTGCCAATTTGTGGCATTATTTAGATCTCCATTTTCTGAGCACAGGGGAACTGTATTCTGGGTATGTAATCCTGGAGTTTTTTCGGTGACAGTCTGCAACCCATATCGACATTGAGTAGAGTTGTTTGGAAAATGGAATTCCAACAGGGGGGAACCATGGTGCGTCATGGTAGTCTGGCAAGGGAGCAAATCTCATATGGGAGAACAGGAGCATAAAAAACCTGGGACTCCAACACCCATGAGTTACTAGGATGTATTGGGCCGATATAGAGCTTTTATTTCAGGTTGATATTAATGTTTCTCTTTGGATCATTTAATTTAGATTTTCCTGTGAAAAACGTTGATTAAGGGTTTGGAACTGCTTCCATATAAGGAGAGGATGAAAAGACTGGAACTGTTCAGTTTAGAAAAGAAATGATTGCATGTGGCAGTGATACAATACATGTCTATAGAATCATTAGTGTTGTGCAGAAAGTGAATAATGAAGTATTATTTACCCCTTCACATGACAAGAAACAGAGGTCACACAATGAAATTAATAAGCCACAGGTTTAAAATAAACATAAGGAGAAACAATGAGGAATCCTGTGGCACCATAAAGACTAACAGATTTATTTGAGCATAAGATTTCATGGGCAAAGACCCACTTCTGATGAAGTCTTTGCCCACGAAAGTTTAAACCCAAATAAATCCATTAGGCCATGTCTCCACGTCCTGAAGATCAATTTTCTGGCATTTGATTTAGTAGGCCTAGTGAAGACCCACTAAATCAAATGCTGAGGGTGGTTCCAGTTGGTGCCAGTACTCCCTGCAATCACAAGGAGTAAGGGAAGCTGACAGGATCTCTAAGTATGCTATTTAGATGCTACCCCAGTAGTATTAATAATAATTATCAGGTTTTTTAAATAATTCTATCCAGAAAACATAACATTCAGTATTAATAGACCAAAAATACCCCATTGGTACCAGGTTTTATTCTCTAAAAAACAAAGCTTTGTGGCATTGTTCAACCGTCACTTCCTGTTTCTCATTCCAAACAGACGAGGATGAAGATAACAGTCACTTCACATGCTCACTGTTCATTTTTAGCAATAGAACATTTTTGTATTTCTCTTTCTGTATAGGTCACATATCCACAAGGGCTAACCCACAATGTCCCTTGAGGTTATTGTTCTGTCTACAGTCCTAAAAGTATTGTTTCCAATGTGCATCAGTCCTGCCCATATCATCACAAATATGTATACTGTACTTACTGTTATTTTTAAATAAAATGTGGGTTTTCTGGCAAAATGGGTATGTATATTTAATCTTATCAGTATCCCTTTAAGTAGAAAGACTCTAACCCAGGAGATCATTTCACAGGCTAGTGACATAGCCCCTTATCTCAGAATAAATTCCATGCCCACACACATAGTTTCTAACTAAGTAGCTGGGTAACATTTGGAAAAGCCATCTAATTTCCGGAAGCTTTTCCAACCCAACCCCAACCCTCGTGAGGTTTGTCCAGGAGTCCTTATGAATACTGCAGTGCATATCTCTACTAATAAAAGAAAACTCTGACCAATAAAACTTTCAATGAGGCATCCGCATCAGCTGCCCTGTGGACATGTGACATGCAGCCAACTTTATGGAAGTATTTGCTAATTTTATGTGCCTCTATTTTTGGATTCTCAAGATGGGACCTGATTTTCAGAGGTGTTAAGGACCCACCAACTGACAAAAGAGTCAACTTAGAGATTCATGATCAATTCCCCTCCCCACCATGGTCTAATGTGAACTCTTTTCTGTGCATTCTCCTTTCCACACTCTTGTAAGTTTTCCTCTGAAGAAACAAAATACAGGACTATGTAGCACTTCCTCTGAAGAAAGGCCCTCTTGACTATTTGCATTTCAAAGCTCTAGAAATTTGCTATGGTCATGATTATAAAATCCCCAGCTGTGAAAAATGCACTGAATAAAGGTCATGATTTCAGCAGCTCTGCTATTCATCCTAAAATATTTGGAACCATTCAGGGATCACAGACAATATTTTTTCTTCAAATGGTGCTTTTAACTTCACCTTTACACTGCCTAAGCCTCTACATCCTCTAAAGCTAAAGTGTGTGTGTATATATATGATCAGTGGACATGTCTGGAGGTAGGCAAACAAAGCATTCATCTTTTCAAATGCCTCCATTCCCATGAGGTAAGCCAGTCAAACTCATTCTGGCTACGTCTACACTGCAACACTATTTCGGGATACCAGAGTATCCCGAAATAGCTATCCCCCATCTTCACCGCGAGCCCGTTAATTCAAAATATAACGGGCTCGCTATTCTGACGTCCCTGTAAACCTCATTCCACAGGAGTAAGGGGTGTTTTGGAATAGCGGGTTATTTCAAAATTTGGCACTGTGTAGACAGCGCCAAATTATGAAATACACTATTTCAAAATAAGATTGAAATGAGATACACAATTTGCGTAGCTCAAATTGTGTATCTTATTTTGAGCTATGGTCAGTGTAAATGCACCCTCTCAGTGCAAAAGTGACCCTTCTCTTGACTCTGTGATAGAAATATTGGAAGGGAAGATGTATGAAATAGAACAGCAGGGATGCTACCCCAGGGGACAGAACCCTGACCCTGAATCACGCATGCGAGCTGCCCCACAGCACACAGAAGTAAGTGATAGAAATATTGGAAGGGAAGATGATTTGGGGAAGTGGAGGGAGAAGCTTTGTGGCCCATCTTAAAAGTGAGAAGCATTTGCCATTGTCTTGGGAACGAGAAAATAAGTAGATATCATAGGAACCGAAAATCCTTACCCAGTAGAAGAGATTGAACTGCATTCTTCAACATCTGATGCAGCAGTTACTTTGGCCAACCAAATTTAGAGGGTCACCTACCAGAGATGCATGCTGGGAAATGTTCTTTTAACAGCTTGAACCCACAAACAACCAGTCAGCAGTGGGCAGCCGGAAATGGAGACGTAGCTCCTCTGGAAAAGGTAGAATTACCTTTTGAAGAGGCAATACTAAGAGAGGAATACAGGTTATTCCAAATAGTAATAGAAAGGTAGCCGCGTTAGTCTGATCTTGCTAAAACAAAAGGAAAAACTATGTAGCACTTTAAAGACTAATAAGATGGTTTAATAGGTGAGGAGCTTTCGTGGGCCAGACCCACTTCCTCAGATCATATTTTGGAAGAGAATTGGCATGACCATATATATCAAAAGGAATACAATGAAAAAAGTGAACACATTATTAAACTGACAAATCAGATTTAGTATAGAAGATGAGGGTGAGGGAGAGGGAGGGAGGGAATAGCTATTTATGAGTTAATGAATAGCTAGGGGTGATAAGTGGGGAAGCTATCTTTGTAATCGTTACGGTTATTAGCATCTTTAAGGCCCATTCGTAAAGTGTCAAATTTAAGCATGAAAGAAAGTTCTGAAGTTTCCCTCTGTAATCTGGTGTTAAAGTCTCTTTGAAGTAAGATGTATGTAGTAAGG
The DNA here is from genome assembly GCF_049634645.1 of Pelodiscus sinensis. Lineage (NCBI taxonomy): Eukaryota > Metazoa > Chordata > Testudines > Trionychidae > Pelodiscus > Pelodiscus sinensis. The sequence goes on along the minus strand of NC_134730.1, from coordinate 21,697,271 downwards.
TTAAGACTATGTCCAGGTAGGTGGAAATTCCCAAGGCAGCGTGAAGCAGTGATGCCCATTTGATTGTTATGGACATCATGTTTCTATAATAAAAAGCCAGGCTAAAATCCTGACCCCATTTACGTCAATGGGAGTTTGCCATTGACTTCAGTGGTGTCAGGTGTTCATTGGGAGATTGTTTTGGACCTCTGCAATGCAAAGTTCCAACACCTAAGGCAAGATTATCCCCCAGACTCAGGTGCGGTGATGGGCCAGGGAGACTAAATAGAACTAAGGATAAACCATTTTAGCTAGCATGTATATATGGCTCGTTTGCTCCGAATACTGTCTGAGTGGAGAGGAGACCAGACCACATTGTCTCTTCCAAACACCCCTGAAATTTGGGTAGCCTCAAGTCCAAACATTACAACTCAGTCCCATCTCTGAGACTGAGCTGAAGCAGTTTAAATGCATAGGGGGGAAAAACACCATAGTGAGAAAGTCACGCAGGCGTCCTGGGTCTAAGACACCCCATGGGGCTTCCTTTGCAGAGAATCACATTAGTTATTCTCTTTCATGCCCCCAAGCACACTCAGTATGATGCTCACTCTATGGCAGAGAGGAACCTCATTGGCATTTAAAGGATCAGACCCCTGGCAACTCCCGACTGCAGAACTATAGGGGCAGAGAGATGATTTCCCTGGCTGAAATTTTTTATTTCTTTAATTATGAAAAAGTTAGGGGCTCGTGCAAACCTCTTACTAGGGGAGACATTCTAATTCACTGATTAGTCCCTACTAAAATCCCTTGGGTTTCTTGCATGTGTAAAGGTGGCTTATGAGGGGTGCAGAACCTGGCTCAGTGTTCCCATTACTTTATGCACAGGCTGAATTGGGGCCTTTATCACTTGGGAAAACCTCCAGTGTCAATGACAGACGGGCACAAGTCTAGACAATGAATTTTCCAGGCAGAAAAGAGTGCAGCTTTTGGTCCTGAGATCTCTCATTTAGCATATTCTCAGGGGGGGAAAAAAACATCATTGTGAGTCTCACAGACACAGCTGTTAAAGCACCACTAATTAAACCCCCTGTGCTTCCCAACAGGTCCTCATTAATAGTATGTTTATATTTCATGTGTTATTGATTTTTAAATGTGGGTACTTGCCAACTGGAGATTGCTAGAACCACTTAATGAGGGTTTCTATTCGAAAGCCTGCTGGAGAATGCACCGTTTTCCTTTTGTTAACTGCTCTTCCGGAAATCAGTCGTGTCACTGCTGTCCTAAGCTGTTCGCACAATGCACAACCAGGGAGTGAATTGGACTAGAATCGCCATGAGGCTCCATTTCAATGGGTGGGATAGAAAACTCCCCATTTGGAAAGGAACTTTATACCTCTGGCATTTTAGCCCATCAAGCTTGTCACCCAGGACTGAATTGAAAATCCAAGATTTTCAAAGTGCCCAGGGACTTTAGGCGCACAGGTCTCAGTGACATTCGATGGCACATGTGTTCCTAAATCTGCTTGGGGCAATTTTCCTGAGCTTTCACTACCTGTGTCAATTGAGCCCCAAAGAACGGCCACGAAGTTCAGACTGTTCTACTGTAGCATTTTGACCTGTAAGGGTGCATCTAGACTGGCAAGATTTGGCTCAAAAGCATTTGCTTTTGCACAAAAACTTGCCACCTGTCTACACTGGCCGCGAGTATTTGCGCAAGAACACTGACTTTGTACTGTACAAAATCAGTGGTTCTAGCGCAAATACTTTGACGCTCCCGCTCAGGGATAAGCCCTCTTGTGCAAGAGGGCCAGTGTAGACAGCCACATTAATTTCTTGCACAAGAAAGCCCGATGGCTAAAATGGCCATCGGAGCTTTCTTGCACAAGAGAGCATCTACACTGGCACGGATGCTTTTGCGCAAAAGCACATCTTTTGTGCAAAGGCACATGCCAGTATAGACGCTCTCTTGTGCAAATACTTTTAATGGAAAAACTTTTCCGTTAAAAGTATTTGTGCAAAATCATGCCAGTCTAGACGCAGCCTAATTGTGTGTTCCATGCAATAGGCCAGGCAGGGGAGGCCAACAGCCCTTCTGGGCCCCTACACAAGTTGTGGGGGGCCACAGTCTGTCTCCCTGGAAAGGGCTTGGTCTAGGTAGCAGGGGGTGGCTGCAGCTAGGCAGCCCTCTGTGCCCCTGGAGAGTGCCGCATTTCCCCCAGGCAGCCCTGAGTGCTGTCCGGAACACATCATGCAGCACTCCAGCAATAATTTAAAGGGCCCAGGGCTCCGGCCACTGCCGCAGTAGTACAGCAGCAGTCAAGTGCTCCAGGCCCTTTTGTATCACCAGGTGCCAAGGCAGTGGCACCCTTGGCTCCCCTCCCCCTGTCTCTCCAGCAGACCTGATTACGTGTGGCCTCAAATAAAAAACCAGTCCCTGAAAACATCAGAAGCTGCGTGGCTAAGCTCCACGTCTGCCTCCACCTTTTGAAAGTGAATCCAGTTCTGTAAAATGGCCTGGAGCAAACCCTATACCCAGAGCCCACTAAACTCTGGCCCCCTGAAAACTGGGAGGCAGGTTTCGCACCTTGAACCAAACTCAGCGTATAACTTTTTTTTCTTAAAACTTGCGATAGCATCTGGGCAGGTGGGAAAGGTAGGGTTGCCCCCTTCATGGTACCAAAAAAAGCCAGGCTATCTGGGACGACCCTGAGCCTATAAAACTAGACACCTGGCAGCAAATCTGTATGAGAGCGTCTACACAGCAGTGTTATTTTGGAATAATGGCCATTTCTCTGAAATAATAATGCGAGGGTCTACGCAGCAATTCAGTTTTTTCCAAATAAATTCGAAATAACGGAAGGCTGATTCCATCTTCTGTAACCCTCATTCCACAAGGAAGAGCACCTCTTCCGAAACCACTATTTTGAAAGAGTGGTAGTGTGGACGCTCCACTGTTGCTATTTTGAAATAGTTCCTCCCCAAAGCCATTTAAAGTAATTACTCCCTAGTGCTTCCTGGGGCTCTAAATCGAGGTAGCACATCCACATTAGGGGCGCCTGCCTTGGACTAATTCTGAGGCTTCCCTGTAGTGTAGATGCACTATTTTGAAATAAGCTATTTCGGAGTATTTCTTCTAGAATAGTGTATTCCAAAATAAGTGTGCAGCATAGCCGTACCCTGAGGGGGCTCATGGTACAACTCCCTCAAAAGAGGGACAACCCAGGGAAGACATGGACAGGCAGCAACACTAAAATGTTACGTCTGGAGGCTGCCCCTTAAGCAGAAGGCAGGCAGCTTGCCTGTATAAATAGGGGGTCTGAAGGCCAATCCCAGGACACAGCCCTCTAGCTGTACTTCACCCTTTCTGGGGCACGGGGGTGTGTGCATGTGTGTGCATAGAGCAAGAAGGGAAGTAGTTCCAAGGTCAGACACCGCTATACCTTACAAAAAAGAGGGGAGGCAGTGATTCAGGCTGTGCAGAAAGTCTCAGTTCCTACCCTCTGTTTGATTAGGGGTCAAGAGTTTCTGCTGGGTATTTCAATAAAATAAACAAAGCCACCCATCTTCTTTCTGCAAAGGGCTCAAACTGGTGGTGCTTGCAAATTGTTCCTCCCCAGCAACCCACTCCTCCGGACTCCCACTTCTAGCCTGAGCACCACCCTCCCATTAGCCAGAGTGCCTCCTTTTAGAGACGCTCCCCCAGACCTGACAATTTGCACGAGGGTCGAGGGCGTGGTGGAGAGGTTTCTGCTCTCAGGAGTTCTTTAAAACCTTCCTGACTGGTTGGGTGAACTTGACCTAGAATGCTCATGATTTCAGCCTCGCATAAGACCTCAGCCTCAGGAGCAGATTTGCCCTTCTTCACGTATGAGGCGTTTCCTGCGTTGTTCAGATAAGCCCTCTCCAACTGATGAAGGCAGCAAGTGCTGAATGAATCCAAGAACTGGAAGCAGCCTTGAAAAGTCATCAGGTCCAGTCTCCTGCACTCACAGCAGGACCAAGCACCATCTGAACATCCCTGACAGATATCTGTCCGACTTGTTCTTAAAAATCTCTAATGCTGGAGATTCCACAACATACCTAAGCCACTTATTTCAGTACTTAACCACCCAGATAGTTCAGAAGTTTTTCCTAATGTCCACCCTAAACCTTCCTTGCTGCAGTTAAACCCATTGTTTCTTATCCTATCATCAGAGGAGAACAATTTTCTCCCTCGTCCTTGTAACGACCTTTTAGGTACAAGCAAGTAATCATGTCCCCCCTCAGTCTTTTTTCCAGACTAAACAAACCCAATTATTTCAATCTTCTCTCCTTGGTCATATTTTCTAGACCTTTAATCATTTTTGTTTCTTTTCTCTGGACCTTCTCCAATTTGTCCACATCTTTCCTGAAACGTGGCACAACAGAGTTGAAGCCTAATCAGTGCATAACAATTACCTTAGGTGTTTTCTTACAACACTCCGGTTAATATATCCGAGAATGTTTGCCTTTTTTGCAACCATGTCACATTGTCGACTCATCTTTAGCTTGAGGTCTACTATGGCCCCCTAGATCCCTTCTACTGTACTCCTTCCTAGACAGTGATTTCCCATTTTGTAGATACGCAAGTGATTGTGCCTTCTGAAGTGGAGCACTTTGCATTTGTCCTTATTGAATTTCTTCCTATTTACCTTCAGCCATTTCTGCAGTTTATTCAGATCATTTTGAAGTTTGACCCTGTCCTCCAAAGCACTTGCAACCCCTCCCAGCATGGTGGGATCTGAAAACTTTAAGCGTATTCTATGAGAACAACTTTAAAAAAAAACATGAGTAGTCCTGTGGCAGCTTAGCGTATGTCTGCACTGCATTCCTCTTTCGAGAGAAGAATGCAAAGGCAGGTGAGCGAAATTGCAAATGAAGCGTGGATTTGAATTTTCCGTGCTTCATTTGCATAATCGCGGCCAGCCACTTTTTCAAAATAGCGTTTTTATCTCGAAATAGGGTATTCGAAAAAGTGGCCGGCCATGATTATGCAAATGAAGCACGGGAAATTCAAATCCACGCTTCATTTGCAATTTCACTCACCTGCATTTGCATTCCTCTCTCGAAAGGGGAATCCAGTGCAGACATACTCTAAGCTGCCACAGGACTACTCATGTTTGTAACTTTAAAAACAACTTTAGAAAAAACCAGACTAACACAGCTATCCCTCTGAGACTCTATGAGAGAAGACACCCCGATCCTTGGCAGAGGGAGCACATGCCAACTGCAGCTGGAAGAAATAAGTTAACAAGAGGGCAGATCTGGCAGGCTACAATTAGACCAAAGCAGGCTCACTCGCAGTTGCTTCCTCAGCAACTGAAAGCTTGGTTTGTGTGCAGTAGTTGTGCCTGCCAGTGCCCACACAGGTCAACTTTTGCACGCTCGACTTGCAAAGAACCTGTGGAGTTTCCAGTATCTAGCAAGTAAATTGAAAAATGCAGCTCATAAAATCGACTGATGTCTAGTGAAATTTAACAAGAGACCACTTCAAAAGAAAAGGCATTTAATTTTTAATGCATCCTTTTTTCTGTCTTAGAGCCTGCTCCCTTCAGGCTTTTCTGCTTTCATGAAAACGCATGGCCGTCATTAAGAAAACAGAAATGGAACCTGCTGTAATGTGTCTCTCCGTGTCTGACACGTCATTCCATTTTTATGCCTCAAAAGATATAGTGTAGTTCAGCCATCTGAAACATAAATTTCTTCAGCTAGGAGGCGATTGTGTAGGAACGGCCATCCCTGGCAAGGTCCACAATGGGAATAATAAAGCCTTGCCCGGCTCTTGTGAAACTGACAGCTTCATTACCTTTGATACAGAGACTTGGAGAGCTAATGGGATTCCGCTGTCGAGTGCCAAAACCCACTGGCAATTTGCTAATGTGTAGCGCCTCATGTCTGAGGATCCCAAAGTGCTTTGCAAGCATTAATTACATTCCCCATCCTGTGAGAGAAGGAAATTTACTGCCCCCATTCCACAGATGGGGAAAGAGAAAAACTAAGTGACTGACCCTAAGCCACAGTGGGAGGCTGAGACAGAGCCAGCCACCGAAGAAACCAGATCTCCCACGGCCTACACCTGCTGGGAGACATCTTGGCCTTCATTTTCAGAGGTGTTGAAAACCTGCCTCACCCACTGACTTAATCGGGAGTTGTTGATGATCATACCCAGCAGACAGGCTATGGGTCTCACAGAATGCATACCCACCTTCACCCATTTGGTATGGGCCCTCCAGCTGGACGTGAGAGGCGCCTTGTTGTGTGTGGCACCACTGCCTATGCTGTATCTCTTCTGTGGTGAGATAAGAGGATTCAGTCTCCAGGGCTATCAAGCCAGCACTCTTACTTAACCTGACATTTTCTTTAGGAAGATGGCTGGGTGCAGAGGGAGTGTCAGATCAAATTGGCACCTTCTCAAAAAAGTCATCATGAGATTGCACTGGGGGCTGGTAATCCCACTGCCTCTAACTGACTCATATGGCCCAGGAAGGGATACCAATTGCCAGACTATGCCTGATATTCACATCACAGCAGTTTTGGTTTCCTGACAGATTCCTTGTGCGTTTGGGGCATTCCTGACGGCTCAGCATAGGACTCCCCTTTGCTGGGTGTTACGGCTGAGCTGCTGGGTGGGTCTCAGGACTTTCTTGTACTCTTGAGCATTGTTCTTCTTCGACGTTGAAGTTTGGGGATTTTTAGCCTCTTAAATGAAGGGTGTCTGGCATCCAAAAGGTCCTTTATAGGAAAAGCAAATGCTCTTGGAGATAATGCTACAGAGAACTGGTCTTCACAGGCTCACTGCAGGCTGTTTTACATGGATGCAGATAGGGCCAGAATCACTAAAGCAGAGAGCCAACCAGAAAGATCCCTTCCACTCAGGGGCCTGTGCCCCAGAGAAATGTACCTGGTGGTACCCTTTACCTTCCTTTGGGCTTCCCTCCAGCAAATTCCCATTGAGGGATTTATAGGAACTAGCAGGAGCCAGTGAGGGTGAAGTCGTCTATTAGTGCAACACGTGCATCCTGTCTATGCCCCCTTCTAGGCCAGTGGTGACCCTACTTCGGGGGCTGCATGGGCCTTTCGTTTTCCAGTCCCCAAGAGGAAGTGAGGTTAAGACCATGTAGAGCACTACAACTGCCTCCCTGTTGGGTGTTTTGCTCTTCACACAACGCAGTAAGTGGGAAATACACGGGCCCCATAGAATCTGAGAAACTGTATTTACTGAACATACACAACACACATGGCTTCATTACATAAATACATCAATGCGCTAGATGACTTCCCGCTACTTCTAGAGCTGTGAGCACCACTCGAGAAGTCACAGACCCTTTAAAACACCGATCATCTGAAGAAGTGGGCTGTGTCCAGGGGCGGCCCATCCATGTAGGCGAACTAGGTGATCGCCTAGGGCGCCAAGTTAAATGGCGCGCCAAATTGTGGCACAATATCATTGAGGGGTTTGGCGGTGGGGGCACCCATTGCATGGTTCGCCTAGGGTGCCAGTTGCTGGCAGCTAGTCTAGGGCCGCCCCGGCTGTGTCCATGAAAGCTCATGATACCATCTATATGTTTTGTTAGTTTATAAAGTGCTACCAGACCATTTGTTGTTTTTTAAGTTTATCCCGTTCAGACTAACTCACCTACCCCTAGAAGCTTCCTTTCATGGCAGTTAGGTCCATCAATGACTATTACCCAGGATGGGTAGGAATGATGTCCCTGGCCTCTGATTGTCTGTAAATGGGTGACAGGAGAGGGATCACGTGATGATTACCTGTTGTGTTCCCTCCCTCTGGGGCACCTGGTATTGGCCATTGTCAGCAGACAGGATACTGGACTAGATGGATCTTTGGTCTGACCCAGTGTGGCCATTCTTATGTTCCTTGTTCCTAAATACTACACTTACCTGGACAAGGGTTTGTGCTGACAAAAGGCCATGCAAACCTACTGTGAATGTGAGTTACAACACATCTTCTCTTCCTTGTGGTCTATAGGCTCTCCAATACCGGACTGCAAGCCAGCATGTTGGAAGTGTTTCGCCTCCTCAAAATTTCCCCCACATTGCACATTCATTCAGTGAACCAAAAGCACTTTACTCACATCAGCAGTTCAAACCTCAGTGCACTGTATTAGCACGGCTAATGACAGGTCTCAGTAGCTGTGTGCCTGTACCAAAGGTAAATTATGAACACTCCAGAGATGTCTAACCCCAAATAGGGATTCACAGGCAGACGTTAGAAAACAAACAAAAACAAAGCAGAGGAGAGAGGGGAAGTTCACACAAGAAACTAGGCACACAAGAGCTAGTGATAGGAAACACGCCCATCTCCCATCTCCAAGCATCTGAGAAAGTGAGTTTTATCTCACAAAAACATGTGTCCTAATAAACCTTCTAGGCTATGTCTATACTGCGCTGTTTTGCCCAAGAAATATGCAAATGAGGCAAAGCATGGAATATTGCTATGCCTCATTTGCATAATTAACGAGCAGCTGCTTTTTGCACAATAGGCTTTTGCGCAAAAACCCCCTCTCGCGCAAGAGCCGTTCTTCCTGAAAAAACGTAGAACAGCTCTCGTGCAAGAGGGGGTTTGGCTCAAAAAGGAGCTGGGTAGACAGCTCCTTTGTGCACAAAAGCCTCTTGGGCAAAAAGCAGCCGCTCATTAATTATACAAATGAGGTGTGGCAATATTCCTCATTTGCATATTTCTTGCGCAAAACAGCGCAGTGTAGATGTAGACGTAGGTTTTCAGGTCACACCAGACTCCTGGTTGTTTTTGCTGAAACAGACTAACATGGCTACCTCTGGGTAGGAGTGGCCCTAGACTAGCTGCCAGCAACTGGCGCCCTAGGTGAACCATGCAGTCGGCGCCCCCACCTCCAAACCCCTCAACGATATTGCGCCACCATTTGGCGCCCCGTTTAACTTGGTGCCCCAGGCAACTGCCTAGTTCGCCTACATGGACGGGCTGCCCCTGCCTCTGAGAAACCAGTGATGGAAAAGACTTACTAGACAATTGTGTCCACGTGACAAGGTGCAACTCACTGCTGTGGCACCTCCTGCTGGTCACACTGGGAATTAGCGCCACTCAGCACTAGAGCGACCCCTTCTGGTCGGTCTCACCTGCTGTTACTATTAATGTTAATTGTTCTACCACTTTGCATTAGGACCCACAACCCTTCCAGACCACAGCGCCTTTCGCTTCGGGTACTGCCTGCCGCAGCACCCCCACGCTCTGGGTGTCCTCCCTCTCGTGGAACCTCCAGCCTCTTAGACCCATCTTGCCTCAGTGACCCACTGACAGTCATCATCTAGCACAGTGGTCACCAACCAGTAGATCAGGATCTACTGGTAGATTTTGGAGCCCTCACAGGGGATCCTGACTGGTTTGCCCAGGAAGCTCTCAAGTGCTGGCACTTCAGTTGCCCCTCTACCCACCGTCATGCTGCTCCTGCTCTCTGCCTTCAAGCTTCCCCCTGTGAGCCTCCTGCTTGCTGTGCAGGATGTGGGAGGGAGAAGGGGGGCGCTAATGTCAGTGTCCCTCCTCCCCCCACTCCTGTACCCTACTGCCACACAGAGAGAAGGGGATGGAGGGAGCTTGGCAAAGCAAATCGCTGTCACTCTCACACACTGTGTGTGTCTGTCACTCACCATCACGCACTGTCCTTCACTCTCAGCTCCCAACCCAACACATACTTGGGGGTTGCTGTTACTTTTACTGCTCACAAAGAGTATTATTTGTGGGTTTTGACTGGTCTGTGCGTTTCATAATTTTCATTTCTCTCTTACACTTAAATTTCATTCTTTGAGTAGTGAGTTCTAAAATACCTAACCTGCTGTGGCTGGAGTCATTATCCCCGTGGTAATTGCTGCTCCTGGAAGTGGCTGGCATGTCTCTGCAGCCCCTGAGAGAGGCAGAGCAGGGGGTGTCCACATGCTGTCTTTGCCTGCAGACACCACTCCTGCAGCTCCCAGTGGTTGATAACGGGGAACGGTGACCAGTAGAAGCTGTGGGCTCAGTGCCTGTAGATGAGGGGCAGCACATGGCTCCATGGAGCCATTGCTGTACATGCCAGCTGCTTTCAGAAGTGGTGCAGGGCCAGGGCAGGAATAAACCTGCCTTAACCCCACTGCTCCAGCACCCGAAGCCGTCTCAGGTAAACGGTGCCCAGCCAGAGCCTGCTTCCTGAAAGCCCTGCCACAGCCCTGAACCTCCTCCTGCCCCCAACCTCCTGCCCCAGACGTGAGTCCCCCTGCACCCAAACTCCTTCCCAGAGCTTGCACCCTGAACCCCCTCCTGGACCCCATTCCCCCACCCTTGTCTAAGCCCAGAGCCCCTCCCACACTCCAAACCCCTTGGCCCAAGACCAGAGCCTGCACCCCAAAATCCCTACCCCAGCCTGGTGAAAGTGAGTGAGGATGGACGGAGCAGGGGGAGGCCTCGGAGAAGGGGTAGAGCAGGAGCAGGGCCTCAAAGAAGCAGCAGGAAGGAAGTGGGACCAGGGTATTTGGGTGTGAGGTAGATCTCACGTTGCACTGAAATTGAAAAACTGATCTTGTGGTTAAAAAGGTTGGAGACCCCTGATCTAGCCCCTTACCTCAGGGCCAAACTGCAGTCTGAAATGGCCACTCATCATTGGCAAGGAGTGTGGACCGGCTGCCTTCTTCTATCCAGGCCGTCTCCCTAGTACCCTCAGGTCTTGCCTCAGGCCTTGCAGCCTGGGAGTGAGGTCAGGCCAGAGTTCCCCAGCTCTGCCTGCCTTTCCCCAGAACCACTGTCTCCGGAAGCCTCTCAGGTTGCTCTGGCTCCACAGCCAGGAGCAAGAGCAAGTGTTTTGTTCTCCTCGCTAGAGCCCCTTATTTATACAGCCCTCAGCTGGGCCCTAATGGGCTGTTAACTGCTGGCTCCCAAGCCCTCTCCCAGGGCTGGATTTAACCCTTCTAAGGCCAGTGCGGAGCAGATGCCCCGTGTCAGTCCACCATCGTGAAAAAGCAGGGGACAGAAGCTCAGTATTTCACCCTCATGCTTTGCATCACATACATAACAAGCATTTACTTCAGTCATCTCCATGGGCAAGCACCAGACGTTTCCTGTCCTGAACCAGAAATACATTAACTAGCTCATTGAACACTCCTGCTTTGTTATAGAAGTTCAGCACTGACATGTCTAAACTTGCCTCAACACCTCACCGTAAGTCTGGGTGCTTGATCTTACACACTGCTCAGGAGATCTCTTTTGTATCTGGTTTAAACGAAAACTCAGCTCTAACAATGGCATTAGGACCCGCGTTTCCATAACAGAAGGGTCAGTATTATTGTTTTCTGACTACCATGCTGGCACTCTTGTTTTTCACAGATGGGTACGGGAATGTTTTTGATGTTCCTGGACCTCAGTTTACTGGATTTCACTGCCAATGCAGACTAGCTCTGCACATCATCTTCCTCGCCATCAATGTCAGAGTCCTCAAACTCCAGTCCTGTAACCCATCAAGCACAGTTTGGAATTGCAGGGCTGGATCTCTTTAGGTCTGGCATGGCAGACAAACAAAAAGCCCCATCTCCAGGGTTTCTTTACAAACAAACTGCTGTTTCTAGGGGTATGTCTACACTACCCCGCTAGTTCGAACTAGGAGGGTAATGTAGGCATACCGCACTTGCAAATGAAGCCCGGGATTTGAATTTCCCGGGCTTCATTTGCATAAGCGGGGAGCCGCCATTTTTAAAACCCCGCTGGTTCGAACCCCGTGGAACGAGGTGTACCGGTAGTTCGGAATAGGAAGCCTAGTCCGAACTGCCTAGTTCGAGCCCCATGTAGCTGCGCTGCACGGGGTTCGAACCAGCGGGGTTTTAAAAATGGCGGCTCCCCGCTTATGCAAATGAAGCCCGGGAAATTCAAATCCCGGGCTTCATTTGCAAGTGCGGTATGCCTACATTACCCTCCTAGTTCGAACTAGCGGGGTAGTGTAGACATACCCTAGGGTGTTCTTTCCCTTGTAGTATACTGAGTGGAACTGGAGAAAGAGGGTCAGGTTTCAGGAGGGGTATCTGTCCTCTTAAAATCAGGAATAAGGGACCTTTCGGAAAAGGCTTTATTTTCCAAAAGATCCCTGTCTAGACTGGCACTTTTTTCCGGCAAAGCCCCGAGCCGGAAAAAAGCAGCAGCTATGTTCATGCAAATGCAGCAGGGAAAATGTAAATCCCCGCTGCATTTGCAATTCCGACTTGTCTAATCTGCATCCCTTTTCCGGAAAAGGGGTGCAGTGTAGACACAGCCCTGGAATTCTGGAATGCCTGTTGCTATTATATAAATCCATGGTATGCCCACATCTTGCATATTGTGTACAGATGTGGTCTCCTCATCTAAGAAAAGATACACTGGCATTAGAAAAGGTTCAGAGATAGGCAACTAAAATGAGTAGGGGTTTGGAATGGGTCCCATATGAGGAGAAATTAAAGAGACTAGGAATTTTCAGCTTGGAAAAGAAGAGAGTAAGGGAGGATATGATAGAGGTCTATAAAATCATGAGTGGTGTGGAGATAGTGAATAAAGACAAGTTATTTACTTGTTCCCATAATATAATAACTAGGGGCCACCAAATGAAATTAATGGGCAGCAGGTTTAAAACAAATAAAAGGAAGTTCTTCTTCACACAGTGCATAGTCAACCTGTGGAACTCCTTGCCTGAGGAGGTTGTGAAGGCTAGGACTATAACAGGCTTTAAAAGAGAACTAGATAAATTCATGGAGGCTAAGTCCATAAATGGCTATTAGCCAGTACTGGTAAGGAATGGTGTCCCTAGCTTATGTTTGTTAGAGGGTGGAGATGGATGATGGGAGAGAGATCGCTTGATCATTACCTGTTCAATTCACTCCCTCTGGGGCACCTGGCATTGGCCACTGTCGGCAGACAGGGTACTGGGCTGGATGGACCTTTGCTCTGACCCAGGATGGCCATTCTTATGACATGCAGAGGCTGCACAGGGTGTTCAGAAAAAAATCTCTTTCCTTCCATTCTGTCTGCCTGCTGCAACATTTAATTCCTCTGAAACAACACCCAGATTGTTCTTCTAACAAGACTTCTGAGAAACGTCTCTGCTGCTCCTGTTCCACAGCCAAGCCCCAGGCCCAAAGACCATTGCACATACCTGTCTGTGGGTTGGTGGTTTTCAAACTACAGGTTGTGTCCCAGTACTGGGTCTCGCTCGCTGCTGAAAGGCACCGTTGGCACTGCAGACTGTGCTGCACTCTGGAAGCTGCCAGCAGCAGGTCCAGCTCTTAGGTAGGGAAGGCAGAAGAGTGCACAGGGCTCCACGCACTGCTCCTGCCCTGAGCACTAGCTCCATACTCCCATTGGCTGGGAACCTGCTGCTGGATGCTTTTGGTCTGCAGTGCCAGGACAGGCAGGAAGCTGCCTTAGCACCCCTGCTGTACTGCTGACTGAGAGCCACTCACGGTAAACCCCTCCTGCCCTAGTCCTGACACACCCCCCCCCCAAGCTGACGCTCTCATCCTCAACTCCACCCCGGAGCCCACACGTTAGTCAAATGATGTTGGGTCGTGAGCTTCAACAATTTTCTTCAACTGGGTCATGAGAAAAAAAGTTTGAAAACTACTGGTCTAGGTGACATTTTCAATTATTCCTTCCGCAATCTTTCCCTCTTCTGAAGGAAGGCAGCTGCTTAAATACCCCCCGCCTTTCCCCCAGCATTCCTTGCAAGGCCAGCTGACAAGTCCAAGCAACACTGATATGACAATTTCCAGAAGTTTATCTGTACATTATAGGTCCCCCCGAGTAGTAAAGTGCTTCATGTAGCTAACTTCACATACAAGAATGATTCATGCACCAAAAATTAGCATATACAGATTCAGCAGATTGTAACTGTAAAATTGATATGTGGCATGACTGTTTTGCATAAAGCATCTTTGGGTTATGCATATTCATAAACCAATTTTCATAAGGCATGGGGGGGCGTGACAATATTACTGTTTAGGTGTATCACCCCACTCATAGATCAGGATCCCATTGTGCTAGGCACTGCACCAGCACAGAGCAAGGGCTGTTCCTTCCAGTGTGCTCTGTAAGCTGAGCGCTTGGGCAGCCACCCACGGGAGATTCAGATGCCATTCAGCTGAGTAACAGCGTGCCCACAGCCGGCAGCATGTGTTTCTTTTGGTGATGCACATACCTTGGTGCACATAACAAAATTTATTCCACATATGGATGGAACAATTTAGATAGACCATTGGTCCCTTCCCCTAATGCAGCAGTCCCCAACATAGTGCCCACAGGGGCATTTATGTGCGCCTGCCTAGTGACCAGGGCCAGCCCGAGCAATTCTTGCACCCCGGTGCCATCCCCGGGCGTGCGGCACATGTACGGTGCCGTTTCCGCTCGGCCCAGCAGCTCCAAAAGGTTGGGGACCACTGCCCTGATTAGTTTACAATGATTTAACAGGCCACCATGCAGCTTTATTGCAAGAATTAATTAATTAATGCTTATTAAGTATTGTGAAATAGGTGGATGAGTGGTTTATTAACAATCACTATTATTATCCATTCCCCCTGTAACAGAGTTCTCCGTTACAATGCTTTTTTTTTTTCATAACATTTTTTTCTCTCCCCCCCATCCCCACCCTTCATTTTGTCCTGGACACGTTCACCAGATTGGTCACTGCTGACTCAAACAGACGCTGTTTTACCTTTGTTTTGACAGCGTGACATGGTGTTCATAAAACATGTTTTTGACAGTCTCTTGACATGGCAACATGGTCTCTACAGATTTCCACTGACATTTTTAACTTCCGTTTTGACATGCCACCATTGTCACCCTCCTCCGCTTGACATGGTGATCAGAACGTCATCTCCACAGTGGCCTTGGTCCCTTTGCACTGACACCCTCGTGGAATGTTCTGGAAAGTCTCCAATGGAATGGTACAGGACGGTTCCTCCTGGCTACCTTCGGAGATTCTGGGCCAACTTCAGTGGGGCCGGGTGTCAGGGCTGCACCTGCTCAAGGGGGAGTTTGCAATCTTAGAGGGATGCATCTCCAGCTAAATATAGCCACAGAGACAGTGTGGTCCAGGGGGAGCTGTGTTCCCTCTAAACTACGCAGTAGCACAGCTTCAAGGGTGATGAATCAGCCACGCCCAGTCAGTCAGCTCCAGGCAGGGAGCCCTGAGCCTCTGACTGGGCGGGGCTGATGAATCCAATTTGCCCCACAGTTTAGAGGGAACACTGCTGGGGAGGTTATTGGACTGGCTCGGAGACCTGGGTGCTATTCCCAACTCTGCCACTGATCTGCACTCAAAGGGCAAGACACAAAGGGCAGCTTGGTTCCACCTGAGCTCCTGGGCCAGGCTTTTATACTTCCTTCCCCGCCTCCTGACCTCCATCAAGGTGATGGGGTTGGACAGGGCTCTGCCCACCAGGGCTTCCTTCCACTGCGCCTCACTGCAAGGCCCCATTACGTAAGTAGCTGAACCCTTCGCAATCTTTAATGCATGTATCCTCCCAATACCCCGGTGAGGTAAGGTAGTGCTTACTGAGGAGGGACTGAAGCACAGAGATGCTACGGATATGTCTATACAGCAGCGTTATTTCGGAATTACTGACGTTATTCTGAAATAACAAAGAGCGCCTCTACATGGCAAGCCATTATTTCAAAATAATGTCGAGATGGAGGACTTCTTACACCGACTCCTGCAACCCTCATTTCACAAGAGGTGAGGGAAGTCAAAGGAAAAGTGTTCTTCCTTCGACTTCCTGCTGTGTACAGAGCGCCAAAAGCCGAGTTAAGAACATAAGAATGGCCATCCTGGGTCAGACCAAAGATCCATCCAGCCCAGTATCCTGTCTGCCGACAGTGGCCAATGCCAGATGTTCCAGAGGGAGTGAATTGAACAGGTAATGTTCAAGCGAGCTCTCTCCTGCCACCCATCTCCACCCTCTGACAAACAGAGACTAGGGACACCATTCCTTACCCATCCTGGCTAATAGCCATTTATGGACTTAACCTCCATGAATTTATCTAGTTCTCTTTTAAAGCCTGTTATAGTCCTAGCCTTCACAACCTCCTCAGGCAAGGAGTTCCACAGATTGACTATGCACTGTGTGAAGAATAACTTAAGCTATTTCAACTTCAGCTACGCAATTGATGTAGCTGGAGTTGCGTAGCTTAATTTTACTTTTGCCCTGCTGTGTTGATATACCCTAAATGACTTGCTCAAAATCACACAGGAAATCTTATCTCAGATTAATCAATTTCAGAACTGAGACTTGAAATCAGATTTCTTATGTCCTAGGATGGTGGACAATTCTTCCACTTTATGGAGAAAATTGGTCCCAAATCTGACTGGGGACCAATTCATATATACAAATAAATAATAGTTATAAACAAATTTCCTGATTTATGTTTCTCCTAATGCCTTAAGAGCTCTTTCTATTTATGTGTATGTTTTTATTTTTACTCTTTTTATTCTTCTGTTTTTGCATTGGAGGCAACTTGGCTAGTGAAACTAGACGCCAATGTTCATTCACTTTCATTTTCCATCTGGAGTCAGTGTAAACTGACAATTTTCATGCACTAGCCCAAATCTGTTGCTGTTTTTATCGTTTAGCTTTCCAGCATTGCAGAGGAATTTTTAAATCCCTTAAGTCTGACTGTTTGCATGTAAAATAGATGTCACCATTTCTAACCTGTGCGGATTTGCAAAATGTCTTTTTTTAAAAAGACACACACATTTGGAAACTAAGGGCCTGATCCAAAGACCACTGAAGTTAAATAGAAGGACAGCTAATGGATACAATCCAAAACTACTTGACAGTGTCTCTTTAAATACATTTGAAAAAGAAAAAGAAAATCCAATTAGTTTAATAGGGTCCAGGTTCCCTGGTCTAAAACATTAAATGAAACTTTTCAGCCAGACAGACAAATTGAAGACCTCATCATAGCCAAGTGTAACTTGAAACTCCTGAAATATTAAAACCCACAAAATTAGGATAGATAAGAGATTTGCAAACTCAGCCTTAACAATTTAAGTATTGCTGGACCCGCTGTAATAAAACTGAACAACAGATCTATTTGAAGTGAACATGGATGGATGAAGTTTATGGATGCTACTCTGGATGCTAATCTTCACTAGCCCTCTGAAAATATACCTTGTGGTAAGTGCTTTGATCTAAGCCAGTCTTTTGCCAAACTTTGTTAAAGTTCATCCATTTTGCTTCCTTACACAATACAGCATCCTGGATTATGAACTGCACAGATGTAGCCCCAAGAGATTCCCCACAAGGGTTTATTCTAGACCAGTGGTCCCCAACCTTTCAAGGTTGCCGGGCGCCAGGGGGCGGGGCCGTTCGCCCGCCAGGCGCCAGGGGGCGGGGCCGTTCGACCGTTGGGCGCCAGGGGGCGGGGACACTTGCGCCCCGGGGGAGGCCCCCCCCATAGCCACATGCCCGGGGACGGCCCCCCCCATAGCCGCATGCCCGGGGCCGGCGCTCCCCCCGCCATGCGCCGCGCGCCCGGGGCCGGCGCTCCCCCCGCCATGCGCCGCGTGCCCGGGGCCGGCGTTCCCCCCACCATGCGCCCGGGGCCAGGCCAGCCCCGAGCACCTGGCAGGCGCATGGAAATGCCCCTGCGGGCGCCATGGCACCCGCAGGCACCGTGTTGGGGACCACGGTTCTAGACCATTCTAGTAGGGTAGGGTTCCAAACCCTGCTCCTCTCCACACACACAGATTTGCCACAGAATGGAGATCAAGGGCTCCCAGAGAGGCCAGGGTTGTCTGCACAGAGACCCTGGACCCTGGACCCTCATCTTGTTTCCAGGATCTTCTAGTCCAGTGTTTCTCAAACTGTGCTCCGCGGAGCCCCAGGGCATCTCCAGGGGCTCCGCAAGGTTGACAAACTGGACAAACTAGAAACATTGATAAGTACAACACGTACAAGCAGTGGACCGCTGGGGCTCCGCATAAATTTTTACGCATGTAAAGGGCTCCAGAGCTCCAAAAGTTTGAGAACTGCTGTTCTAGTCTCCCTCAGCTCCATAGTAGCCCCATATCTTTGGACATCCCTGCTGGCATCTCCCCCACTTCTGTAGTCCACTGTCATATGATACACAGTAAGTACAAACCAGAGTTGCTACTACAGGCTCCACCTGGATTAAATTAGGTAGAGATTCTCCCTCAGCGTTCTTTGTTGAAAATAGTTTTATGCTACAAAAACATTTGTGGAAAAAATGAAAATATGTGTCCATTTTTTGTGGCAATAACGTGGTGGAGGTGTTGTTCTACAGGTGTTCTTTTTGACAAGGAAAAGTTTTTGTTCCAAAAATACTGGCAAACTCTACTTATCTACCTCCAACAGGATGCTGCAAAGCTTAACTAATATAGAGCATTTGTACCGTGCTTGGAATTTTGCTGTTTGACGGGTGTGACGTAGTGGGGGTACCTGGCTGGTTTCTATGCTGCTGGCTCTGGGGTAACCCCCACTGGCTGCCGTGGGTACCACGACCCAGCAAAACAGGATGAGTCACTATGCAAACCAGTGGCCAGACACCCCCCATGGAGAGGAACAAAGGAAGGTGGAAAGCTGCCCTGGCTGGGGGGCAGGGCGGGAAGAGAGTGAGTGAGTTGCTGGCTGGAAGCATGGAGGAGACAGCCTAGGGAAAGGGACTGGAGTTTAGGGGCCCAGTCTCCCCCATCTCAAGGGGGCCTGAGGCATCCTAGCCCAGCTCTGTGACCAGATTACATCTATGCTGTGCTGTATCCTGGAGAGGCAATAAACTTCCTCTATTACACCGGCTGGTGCAGTCTGTTTGTGCCATTTCGGGGTGCAGGAGACGGGGACCCCCAACGCACCGTCACAACGGGTCCCCAGGGTTCCTTCCCTGCAACATTCCCCCTGCCACCACAATCCCACCAGGCTCTCGGTGGGGCACCAACACTCAGCCAGGCCTCTGCTTTGTGATGTCCAAGCAGTGTTCTCACACCAGTTCAAGTCCTCTGAGGCTCAGCCCTCTGGCTGGGCCCTGGATAATCCACCCTGTCCACAACTGTAAAAAAAATAGAACAAAAGGGAAAGTAACACAAATGAAACATCCCAACTCTGGGTTAAGATTCAGTTTCTTCAGGCTGATTTCTCATCACGCTGTGGCCCTAAATTGAATTTACAGGTGAAAAGAGAGGTAAAGTTCCCTCTCAAGACAAGGAAATACAACAAAGGGATAGAGAATAAGACAGAGAATATCTCATTGCCTTTGTATAACTCCATGCTTCGCCCACATCTTGAATACTGCCTACAGATGTGGTCGCCTCATCTCAAAAAAGATATTTTAGCATTGGAAAAAGTTCAGAAAAGGGCAACAAAAATGATTAGAGGTTTGGAACTGCTGCCATATGAAGAGAGATTAAAAAGACGTGGACTTTTTGTCTTGTTAGAAAAGAGGAGACTAAGGCGGGATATGATGGAGGTCTATAAAATCATGACTGGTGTGGAGAAAGTGAGTAAGGAAAAGTTATTTACTTGTTCCCATAATATAAGAAATTAATAGGTCACAGGTTTAAAACGAACAAAAGGAAGTATTTTTTGATGCAATGCACAGTCAACCTGTGGAACTCCTTGCCAGAGGATGTTGTGAAGACCAGGACTTTAACAGGATTCAAAAATGAACTATATAAATTCATGGAGGATAGGCCCATCAATGCTTATTAGCCAGGATGGGCAGGAATGCTGACTGTAGTCTTTTTTGGCAGAGCCTGGGAATGGGTGACCAGGGAGGGATCACTTGATGGTTATCAGTTCTGCTTATTTCCTCTGGGGCACCTGGCATTGGCCACTGTCAGAAGGCAGGATCCTGCACTAGACAGACCTTTGTTCTGATCCAGTATGGCCCTTTGTATGTTCTTATTCTTATGTAACATCTAGCTAACTGGCTGGCCAGCTCACCCAGTTATCAGAGGAGTTTCTGTCTTCTCCTGGCCCTCTCTTCAGGAGCAGAGGGCTGAAGGTCTGCTCTCTTCCATGGACTGCCCTCACCTGAGCTGTGTTTCTCCCTTTGAAGCTCCTCCATCCAATTCTGACACCTCTCAGATGTGAGGGAGCAGGCCACCTGAAACCATATTAGCTCATTCACCTGTGCTGCCCGGGATGGGGTTGTATACCCCATCACAGAGGGGAAAGTACCATAATGGCCAGCTATAGCTTTAGGACAGTGATGTGTTTAAGACCAAATCATTCTGCTTTTCTAGGCTCGTTCTACTTCTCTTCTCTGCAAGAAGCCAACTGTGGCTCTTTACTCTATTTTCAAGACCACAACCAAGGCCGGCTAAAAACCTACCACACACGCGCACTGGTAGAAGACAAAGCGCGATGCGACAGAGCGGAGCACAAGGGCCAGGTACCGCCCCACCTCCATGAAACAAGCATTGATGGCCTGCTGACAAACCCGGCTTCAGTCACCTATTTGCCAGATATGCACAGCAGCATACCAGCAGCTACTGAGCCGGTCACACGCTAGCTCTTTTAGTTACGGTCCTTTGGGAGGCGAGCCTGGAAAAAGAGAAAAACTGTTGGGCTGTGGAAAATGCTTTTCCCCTCAGCGTTGTATTTAATTTGTATCCTTCCCCACTCCAGCCCTAAGTAGGCGCTTGCTGACGGGTGAAGAGATTCTCTTTCAGTGGTGCTGCAGACATTCCTTGGTCAGACTCGTGGCTGATTGTTAATTTTGGCTGATGAATACCTAAACCAAGTGTTCACAGATAGCATGAAAGGTTTTCAGTAGTCCTGGTCTGTAGATAGTGGGCACCGTGGTTCCATGGCCCTGGGGTATAGACAGGTGGGATTCATAGGTGGGTTAAAAGGAAGTATTTCTTCATGCAATACACAGTCAACCTGTGGAACTCCTTGCCAGAGGATGTTGTGAAGATCAGGACTTTACCAGAGTTCAAAAAAGAGCTAGATAAATTCATGGACGTTAGGTCCATCAATGGCTATTAGCCAGGATGGGTAGGAATGGCGTCCCTAGCCTCTGTTTGTCTGGAGCTGAAAATAGATGACAGAGCAGAGATTACTTGATGATTCCCTGTTCTGTTCAATCCTTCTGGGGGCACCTGGCATTGGCCACTGTTGGCTGACAGGATACTGGGCTAGATGGACCTTTGGTCTGACCCAGTATGGCCATTCGTATGTTGTCATGGGATTAAACCTAGGACTTTAGGTGCTAAAGTCATGAGCTTCTACCTCACGATCTAAAAGCCAACCGACTTGTAGCTAAAGCTGCAGTGTAGACTTCATTCTCTCTCTCACTGGTCTCAGTGCCACTGAATTATGTGTAGTAAAAACGAGGCTGAACCACAAAATTCTATTCTGAAATCAGAGACAATTCCAGTTCCACCAAAGTTTGGTGTGTTTGGGCCCCTGAAACACTCCAGCCTCGGGGTGTAGGGGAGGGTATCGTTAGAACCAATAATGGATTCTGTGGAAGAAAAGTGGGTTCACCCCCATCTTTATCACAAAGAAAAATGCTTTTACGTTCTAAAAAAGTTTGCACCGGTCTCTGTTCCCAGCCATGCCTTGAGTGAGAAGGGAATGGTCTCATGGCTGTGGATATTAATTACACGGAGCTAGCTTTGCTCTCAGTTGGCTTATGGAACTTGCTGCACAAACCCAGCAGGGACAAGCTTGTAACTGGAGCTCCCGCAGTTACTTTATTCATTAGGTGCATTAATAGAAGCCCCACTCACAAGTCTAGTCACCCTGTCTCCTGATATATTTCAACAGCTGTACATGTGGCCAGCTGTCCAAGCCAGCCCACAACCTGCTCTACTTTTGCAACACACGGATGACATTTGGAATCTATTTGGAAATGCTTAGACACGCCAAGACTTTGGAAGACCACTTGAATAACTTGCAGCTCTCCTTCAAGTAGACAAACAAAACTCGACAGGGCAGTAATCACCGAAAGAGTCTGCCCTATGCGCTCCGGTGCACCCTAGCCATGGACGAAGGCAAAGCACTGAAAATTCGGGTGACTTTCTCTGTTATTTTGGTTGGCGTCTCTTTAATGTTTGCAGCTGTGGTGACTGATCACTGGGCAGTGCTAAGCCATAAAGTGGAGCATTACAATTCCACCTGTGAGGCTGCTCACTTCGGGCTATGGCGGCTCTGCACAAAGCAGTTTTACATCCAAGAACAAGTTACCAAGGAGAGGAGCTGTGGGAAGATAACTCTGACAGGAGGTAGGTGCTTGCATTCATTCCGCATCCACCCCAAAAATGCATGGGAGAAAATGTCAGGCTATTCTTAGTGACGTCTTTTAGGAAGAGAAAAAACATGCTGGAAAAAATGTGATTCTTGCTCCCACTGCACTTGATCTTACAAGATTCAACACGTCAATTTAGTTTTCATATTAGCCTGAAAATACACCTCATTGTCACATTTCGTTGAGGCCTTATCTTAAATGCATGATGCACTTCCACAGTATAGATCTGTGAGCATATTTAGCACACTGCTCTTCAGCTGTTTCCATACAGCACAGAAAGCAGCTGGCATAAAGGGGGCCAGATAGGAGAAGGCAAAAGGCACAGAGAGAAATCAGAAAGAAGGATATTTTCCCACTGATGTTTTTGCTGATATCAACAACCTTGCAAAAGCTATGCTAGGCCTTATAAAGGCCAAACTTCCATTGAGTCCACAGGGAGTTTTGCCTGTGTGGGGATTACGGGGTGGGAATGATATCTGGTTCATTATAAAATGTTTGTAGTTCAGAGCAATATGCCAGAACCTCTTGTTTTTGAAAGTTATTTCAAAGTTATTTAATACTCTTCAGTATTACTTAGGGCAGTGTGGAACTGCATGCAATGGCATAGTTCTCCAAATGCCAAAAAATGCTGTAATTAAGTGAGAAATAATCTATCACTGGCTTATTAGGGCCTCCTTAAATTTCACAGAGTGGCAGAAAGCAAAGGTGCTCTGTGTTTGTGAAGAAAGAAGTCTATTCAGACCCTTTTCTTCATACGGAGTAGTCAGAGATCCTGAAAATAGTCCCATTAAAATCAACGGGAAGCATGGTAGCCTGGCGCCCCTCGCTAGTTTCCTGGAAAGGTATTACATTAGCATGATTTGCAAGTAGTTGTATTACATTTTTGCGGATTGCAAAGTCTGCTGCATTCATGCAACCTGTGCTAATACTCTTTTCCTGACTTTTCCAATTTCAAGAGGCTAATACCAACTTGGATTATTTCCTAGACAGAAATCCCCCTAAATAACAGGATTTCCTTTTGATTAGCACCCCGGGTTGAAGGTACAATTAGATTTTAATATATTTGTAAGATGACTATGAAATCATATAGTGATAATCCTCAACCTGACTAAACTATTTATTATCAGACAGAAGAGGCTGATCCATAGCATTCAGATCCGAGTTCCAATCTGGCATTCCCCCATGTTTGGGGGTGTTTTAATCTGGAGGTTTGCCTTAGTCCCATTTCTGGTTGATATAATAAATACATTTTAATATAGCTAATGACCTTATCAATATCATTTTCTGTGCACATGTAGGAAGCTTTATGTTTAAGGGGAGACAGATTGGGAGAAACACATAAATACCGCGCTTTATTGAATAAATTTATAACTCGTAAATATCCTGCTGGCTCAGTAAAACAGCTTCATCATCTATCCAGCAGAAAAGTGTTAGATAGTTTTGACAGACACCAGCATATGCTTGCATGGACATCTCCCAGCTGAGCTACCCATGCCCTCTGTATTGGCTTCTTAAAGTGCCGAGTAAACAAATAGGTAATTATGGAGCTGAAGGCCTCTCTGCAGAACAGCTTTGACTGAAACAGAGATGACCTTTCATTACGGGAGAGGTGGGCATACTTTTAAAGGGCTTGGCAGATACTCCTGGGATTCAATGGAATTCAGCTTCAAAATCATTATATGCAATAATACTGAATTCTTTCATGCATGTCATCTGAAGTTCTAACAGAGTCCTTTACAACACACTCTACTGTTAGGTACGTGCTATCATCCTCATTTTTACATTAGGGAAACTGAAGCACAAGAAGGGTCCAAGGTTGGCCAGAGGCCAGCCATGCAAAGCATCTATGATAGCACTTGGAAAAGAACTCAGATGTCTTGGCTTTCAGTATTCAACTCTAGCTGCTAGACTACGCAGCTCCAGAAATGGCACTCCTAGTTGTGATGATTCCATATGGCTGAGGAGAAATGCCAGCTGAAGTTGTCAGACTTGGACTACACAAGAAAGAGGAGGGAAACAAAGTTGGAGTAGCTGACCGGTGTGTCAGTAAACCTGTTTTTCTGAAAATCATACGTAGTCACCAGGATTTGAAAAAGTATCATTATTTACTACTGGGTTAATAGTTACCTACCTAGTACTACTCGGGTGGAATAACTAGTATTGCTTCTGTTGTTTATTACTTATTAATCTTAGTGCTGTACTAAATATAGGATACGATTCTGGCCATGTCTTCACTACACGGAAGATCAATGTTGCCACGATCGATCTTCCAGATTGTGATTTAGTGGGTCTAATAAAGACCTGTTAAATCAAACTCGGAAGGTGCTGGTACTGCTGCTCTTTGTGAGATGTTAGGGAAGCTGATGGGAGTGTTTCTCCATCAACCTTTCACTGTGAAGACTGCACAGAAACTCAAATTAAGGTATGTTGACTACAGCTGCATAATTAACAAAGCTGGAGTTGCATATCTTAATTCGACCTTCCCCATTAGCCTACAACTGGCCTTAGAACTTGTGGTCTTATGGTTTAAGGCAGAGAGATTTACAGTTTAACCACACGTTTAAAGGTTGTTGACAAATTGGAAAGGCTCAGAAACCTGCGTCGGGAAATAACAAGGTTTAGTTGTTCAAACCGAGGCTAGACAAAATCAGGCTATGACTAATTTTGTGTGGATAATTAGCCATTGGGACATCTTACATAAGGATGTGGAGGGTCCTTGACCACATGGAGACTTTAAATCCAGATTGGCTATCTTTCTCAAAGGTGTCATGTGCTCCTTTAGAAATTTGCGGCTTGATTAGGACTCATTTGGTGAAATTCTATGGCCTATTTATGCAGGAGACAGATTAGATTATCATATGAAATCTATGAAATTGTGTCGGCAGGAATCCTAGGTCTGGTAGGAAATTCCTTTTTCAATGTGAGAGTCACTTAGGGTGCATTTAGACTATATTCCTCTTTCGAAAGAGGAATGTAAATGAAGGAAATCGAAAATGTAAATGAAGCGCAGATTTACAAGTCTCACACTTCATTTGCATAATTGTGTCTGATCGCTTTTTCAAAAAACGCTTTTTTTGAAAAAAAAAAGCAGTCTAGACACGGTTCTTTCAAAAAAAAAAAAAAACCCTTTTTCGAAAGAACCCTTATTCCTGAAAAAATGAGGTTTACAGGGTTCTTCCGAAAAAGGGTTGGGTTTTTTTGAAAGAACCACTTCTAGACTTTTTTTTTCCAAAAAAAGCGATCAGACACAATTATGCAAATGAAGCACGAGATTTGTAAATCTGCCCTTCATTTGCATTTTTGATTTCCTTCATTTGCCTTCCTCTTTCAAAAGAGGAATGTAGTCTAGACCAGTGTTTCTTAAACTGTGTGCTGCAGCAGACCGGTTTGCCGTGAGACAGCTGGAGGTGTACCGTGGCCTGTCTTAACTTTTTTTTCTTCCCCACAGCAGACGGAAGCTCAGTTGGAACAACACGCGTGGCAATTAAAGGGGCTGTGACCGCTTTTTTTTTTTTCTCTCAACAACTTTCCCCCGGTGTTCCGCATAAAAAAAAAAGATTATTTGGTGTTCCACGGATCGTAAAAAGTTTAAGAAACACTGGTCTAGACGCACCCTTAAGCTACCTTTTGTGACTCAGTCCTTTATCTGTAAAAGAGGGACAAAAGGCCCCGCCCCACCTAGAAGATGCTACACGTATGCAAAGAATGATTATTTTTTACTTCTTTCAGAGGGCTGTAGGGTTGGGCTCAAGCCACAGAATTCATATCCTGGGATCGGGAAGTGTGTGAGCCAGGGTTTTGGTCTGTCTGTGTTGTGAAGGACCCATGTGAAAGGCTGTATCTCATGGCGTTTAATGTATCTACTTCAGAAGGACAAAGGGTTGCTCAGAGTATCAAACCTGCATTTCCAGGGTGCTTTGGCATTCCAGACGTTGATTTAGAGTGCTGAGGGATCATGCTCAGAGCAGCTGGTGATATCTGGGTGCACTGGTACATGGTTTTATTGGTAGCTAGCCAAGAATGGACAGAATTTGGGAGGAATACATCACGGTGGTTGCAGGGAAGAGAGGCATTAATGGTAAGAACCTCTGTCCGTGGTGGGCCACCTGAGCCACAGGTGATGCAACTTATTCTTTCCCACAACTCTAAATCACTGTTGGCTTCATTATTTGCCCCTACTAGTTCAGCTGGTTCTGCTGAGATTAGACAGAAGCATCATCCGGAATATGCCAGGGCTCACCAGGTCCTGCTCAGTTTACTTTACAGGATCATGTTGGTACAGTTGCAGGATACACAAAGCCAGGGAGCTGTTGGGAACCAATCTTAGTATGAACACAAGCACTACTACCATGACACAAGACCTAGTGGTCACCAAATGAAATTAAAAGGTAGCAAATTTAAGACAAACCAAAGAAGGTATTTCTTCACTCAGTGCACAGTCAACCTGTGGAACTCCTTGCCAGAGGACGTTGCAAAAAGCAGGACTTTAACAGGGTTCAAAAAGAGCTAGATACATTCATGGCTATTGACCAGGATGGGCAAGACATTGACATCCCTAATACCCACAATAGCACTGACAAAGTTAGTGCACTAAAAATAGTGGAGTAACTGCAGTTGCATTAGGGTAAGATGGTCTCACTGTCTCAAGTACCTATGGGTCTCAGAGGGAATAGTAGTGGGGATAGCCTGCACGTCACTGGGGCTATCCTGCAATTTTTAGTGCTTTGGTTTGATCAGAAGTACTGCAGGTATGTCTCCTAGCCCTCAGCTCTACTGCCCCCACTGAATACAAGTATCAGACCTTAAGTACAGGTAAATCATAGAATCATAGAATCATAGAACTGGAAGAGACCTCAGAAGGTCATCAAGTCCAGCCCCTTGCTCTAGGCAGGACCAATTCCAACTAAATCAACCTGGCCAGGGCTTTGTTAAGCCGAGACTTAAATACCTCTAGGGATGGAGACTCCACTACTTCCCTAGGTAACCCATTCCAGTGCTTCACCACCCTCCTAGTGAAATAGTTTTTCCTAATATCCAACCTGGACCTCTCCCACCACAACTTGAGACCATTGCTCCTTGTTCTGCCATCTGTCATTACTGAGAACAGCCTCTCTCCATCCTCTTTGGAACCTCCCTTCAGGAAGTTGAAGGCTGCTATCAAATCCCCCCTCACTCTTCGCTTCTGCAGACTAAACAGACCCAAGCCCCTCAGCCTCTCCTCATAAATCATATGCTCCAGCCCCCTAATCATTTTGGTTGCCCTCCGCTGGACCCTCTCCAATGCGTCCACATCCTTTTTGTAGTGGGGGGCCCAGAACTGGACACAATACTCCAGATGTGGCCTCACCAAAGCCGAATAAAGGGGAATGATGACATCTCTGGATCTGCTGGCAATGCTCCTCTTAATGCAACCTAATATGCCATTAGTCTTCTTGGCTACAAGTGCACACTGTTGACTCATATCTAGCTTCTCATCCACTGTAACCCCCAGGTCCTTTTCTGCAGAACTACTACTTAACCGGTTGGTCCCCAGCTTGTAACTATGCTTGGGATTCTTCTGTCCCAAGTGCAGGACTCTACACTTGTCCTTGTTGAACCTCATCAGATTTCTTGTGGCCCAATCCTCCAATTTGTGTAAGTCATTCTGTACCCTATCTCTGCCCTTAAGCGTATCTACCTCTCCCCCCAGCTTAGTGTCATCCGCAAACTTGCTGAGGGTGCAATCCATCCCCTCATCCAGATCATTAATAAAGATATTGAACAAAACCGGTCCTAGAATCGAACCTTGGGGCACTCCGCTAGAAACCGACCGCCATCCTGACATCGAGCCATTGATCACTACCCGCTGGGCCCGGCCTTCTAGCCATCTTTCTATCCATCTTACCGTCCATTTATCCAATCCACAATCCCTTAGCTTGCTGGCAAGAATATTGTGGGAGACCATATCAAAAGCCTTGCTAAAGTCAAGGTATATAACATCCACTGACTTCCCCATGTCCACCGAGCCAGTTGCCTCATCATAGAAGCTAAATATTCCATGAGTGTTGGGTTAATCAATATGCCTGAAGGAGTCACGTCTCCTTGGCATGAGAGGAGAGGTTAGTCAGAAGCTGGGAATGGGTGACAGGGAATGGATCACTTGATGATTCCCTGTTCTGTTCAATCCTTCTGGGGGCACCTGGCCTTGGCCACTGTCGGAAGGCAGGACACTGGGCTAGATGGACCTTTGATCTGACCCAGTCTGGCCGTTCTTATGTACCATGATACTAGATGATCAACCTCTTCAGCACTATACGGTAAACATTTTTTTTAAGCAAGCACAGATAAGGGACCAAAGTTCAAAGGTGATTTTTATACCTCTATGTGGCCATTTTCTTGCCTTGTTCAGAAATAAATTAGTGATTCTCCTTCTCTCACTAGCAGGAATACAGTGAGAAAACTTGTTGGGGACCTGGAGAAATGTCCCTAAAAGCACAGGTGGGCACATGCTGGTCTATGAAAAGCTGTCTGGAAACATGCAGCTGCCTCCTGTTTCTAGTTTCCAGGTCGTAAATTACATAGAGGAAGCCAAGAATACATTAATAGCCCCTTAACATTACTTTTCCATGTAGTCAACTGCTGTGATTGCTACGGGATGTTATTGTGGAAAGGAGGGAGGTGGTGCACTTATGGACAGTAGTGGAGGTAGGCTGGGTGATCATGAATGGAAGCTGAGTTGGTCCATGCAACCATGAGCAGGAAGGAAGTTTAACCCAGTGATCATGAATGACAGTGGAGGTGGTCCAAGCAATCATGAATGGCGCCAAGGAGGGCCAGGAAAATCATGAATGGAAGGAGAGTTAAGTCCAGTTATCATGAATGGAATGGAGCTGGGTTGGGGGACTATGAATAGAAAAGGAGGTGTCCACAAGAGACAGTGTTATGTTGTAGACCGTGCTCTGAATAAGGAGTGAGAAACCTTTTGGGGGTCGGGGGCTACTGACCCACAGAAAAATGAGTCGGGGATCACACACAAGTGAGAAACAAAAAAGAAAAACCAAACCTCACTGGTGTGGTCCCCGAGTGAGAAGGAGACAGACATTTCCTGCCTTCCCTTTGCACAGCAGAGCTTAGGGGGGCCCCAGGCTAGTAGATTTTGTGTGTTCCAGTTCCCCAGTGGGACTGGTGGGGAAGGGCTGGAGTGCCACCTTGGGCTCCCCATTGCTGGGGGGAGCTCTGCGCCTCAGGGGCCGGTTCCAGGCAAGCCGGGGACCACATCTGTCCGCCAGGCCTTAAGTTTCCCACCCCTGCTACATTTGAGAACTTCTGCCTTAAAAAGCATCTATTCATAGCCCACTGCATTTTTTTAATAGCTCAACAGGGGAAATTCATGACCGAGATACTGTAATTAGAGGTGGAGAAAAACCCAGAATTTGGCAAAGCTTTCATCTATTGAAAAATCCATTTTAAATCTCCATTATGTAAATACAGCGTGACACAAACGAGGGGCTTGTTAATTCGTGATGGGAACTCAAAAGGATGGAAGAGGTTCAGCTCCGTTGAATAACAGGTTGGGGTTGATGAAGAGATTCCTGGGACTAGCCAAAGCTGTTTCACTGATGTGCAGAAGCATTTTTAGTATGATTGGAGAGTTAATTGCTGCGTAATACTCTAGTTTTAATTTGAGCAAGGTTAATGAAAGGATCTCTCCTCTAATGCCAGGGAGACATGACTCTGTGAGGCATATTGATTAACCCAACACTCATAGAATGTTTACCTGTGCTGAAGGTTTGATACTTGTATTCAATGGGGCAGTGGAGCTGATGGCTAGGAGACATACCTGCAGTACTTCTGATCAAACCTAAACACTAAACATTGCAGGATAGCCCCAGTGATGTGCAAGCAAGGCAGGCTGGCTACCCCCACTACTGTTCCCTCTGAAACCCATTGGGTACTTGAGACAGCAACACCACCTACCCCCCGAGCAACTGCAGTTACACCACTATTTTTAATGCACTAACTTTGTCAGTGCTATTGTGGGTATTAGGGATGTCAATGTGTAGTCAACTACACGATTAAGTGATAAGCCTGGGCTTATCGGTTAATCTTATCAACAACATGCACTCCCCCCTTTACTACCTCTGTATCAGAGGCAGCAAGGGGGAGGAGGTGAGCACCAGATCCCGCATAGCTGCCTGCCCCTCACTCCTCCCCACATCCTTGTGCTGCTGCCTCTGATAGAGAAGCAGCAGCACGGGGAGGGAGGGCAGGCGAGAGCCAATACGTGTGGGGAGCTGGCTTTGAAGCCAACTCTCCATGTGTGCCAGCTCCACAGAGCCACTGTTCCATCCCCTGTCAAGGGCGCCATTTCAGGAGAGCAGAGGGGCGGCAGCCATGCATACCGGGACGCAGCTTGCTTCTCTTCCCATTTCCTTGACAATAAGGGAGCAAGGGGAAATAACATGGCTTCTGTTCAGGGGGCAGAGGAGTAATTCACGGAACCCAAGTAATTTCTTCTTGCTCCCTTATCGGGGAACAGGAGGAAAAGCAAGCCACATCCCGGTACGCATGGCTGCTGCCCCGATTGTTCCCCCAAAACAGCACCCTTGCCCCCCACGCTGCTATCTCTGTCAGAGGCAGCAGGGCACTAGGGGCTGCCATGTATCAGAGGCAGCAGCGTGGGGCGGCAGGCAGGAGCCGGTTTTTAAACCGACTCCCGAAACAGACCGGTTCCTGCCTGTCACCTTGAGCTGCTGCCTCTGATAGAGAGGCAGCAGTGCAGGGTGGCAGGGGGCTCCCCGGGAGTGGGGCTGGGAGCGCACTGGCTGTTGGCCCCACTCCCAGGGACTATCAAATGATTGTGTAACTGCTAATATTTGATGCTGTTACACGCTTATTCAATTACTCGATATCTAACATCCCTAGTGGGTAAGTCTGCCTGAGCTGGAACTTGCACTTCCAGCTCCACTGCAGACCATATCCTGAGAGAATAAGTCCATGTGCCAGTGCTGGGGTGGGAGAGATACATTTCATGTGTGAAGAGTATCTCCCCGATGATCCATCTCAGTTTCATGTTACCTGAGCAAACTGCTCCAAAACCAGTGCCGCAGCATCATCCAGCCAATTTCCTGCTGCCCTTGCTCTGATTGGCTCACGGATGGCTGATTTTTGGACCCTGGCTTTGCACAGATCCGCACAAAGCAGGTTTCTCTTCTGCCAGCGCCTCACTTTTCAGAAGACTTGTTAAAAGCAAAACCAATGTCATAAAGACAAAGCATCTCCATTCTGGCTTGGCTTTCCCTGCCCTCTGTCGCAGGGATCAAAGGATCCCTCGAACAGCCTCCATCTCCCCAGCACGGAGCCGCATTGATATATATTCTCAACCTGCCACGCGAGCACTGTCAAAGAGACGCAGCTGCCCCAGAGTAGCAACCGCAGGCCTGATTGCTTGGAGACACTTTCTTCTCCTGTGTTCATCGCTTCAGATTTAGCCTCTGTATGCCGCAGCTTCAACACAAACACAGTCCCTAACATTGCGGAGTCCAGGCATGTTTGCTTGAATCTTTTTCGGTGATAAAAGGCAAGTAAATGAGCAGAAGCTGAGGGACAGAATAAATATGAGTTTATATATATAAAAATAATAAAATAACTGCCTCTCAGGAAACCTCAGCTAATGAGCCTGTGCTCGTTAGTGGGTTATGCATGCTGCTCTGTAATTGTCTGATCTGCTATTGGAAAGAAAATAAATAGCGTCCTTGTAACAGCAACTCCAGAATACGCCACTTGCACAATAGGAGACATGAAAAGAACTGGATTGATAACATGCAATACTGTGGCATCTTATTACCATGAAAATTAGCTCTTTAAATACACACAGCACTGTACATACAAAGGCTTGTCTACACTGGGGGGGAGGATGCTCTAGTTCAGAGTTGGGCAATAGAATGGCAGCAGTTCACCAGAGTTAGCTCATGGTGGACCACCACCTCTATATTTACCTGCACCTCTGCAGGTCTGGGCGATTGCAGCTCCTGTTGGCTGTGGATTGCCTTTCCTGGCCAATGGGAGCTGTGGAAAACACTGTGGACTAGGATACTGCGGCCAATGGGAGCTGCACTTGCCTATAGCTGAGGAGGCGTGGGTAAATACACCAGAACACGTCAGGCCCCCGGAGCTGGTATTTGCTCTATTTGCAGCCATTCATGCCCAGCCACTGATGTGGTGGCTCCAAAACAAAACCCTGGTGTAGACAGCTAAAGGCACAAACTGCACCAGAGACCAGCAGTGGATATAGGGCGGCTGCCCCAGACGCTGCGCTGCAATAGGCCCCGCGCCAAGCCGCCGTGCGAGGCCCAAACGGCCGCTTGAGCCACTTGCTCCCATGCGGCGCAGAACTCAGCCGAGCGCCATGGCAGGAGGCGAAGGGGGGCGGGGCGGTGATGTACACTGCCAGGAGGTGGGAGGCAAAGGGCTTGACCGAGGCTCCAGGTCCCACACCCTGGCCATGTATATCACCACCCCGCTCCCCTTTGCCCCCCCGCCGTGGCGCTCAGCTGAATTCTACGCCGCTCAGCCGGGACGCCACGCGGGGCCCAAACGGAGGACTAAGGAGAAGAGAAAGAGAGAGAGAGGCAGGAGGAGAAGAAAGAGAGAGTGAGGCAGGAGGAGAAGAGAAAGAGAAAGAGAGAGAGTGAGGCAGGAGAGGGAGGAGAAGAGAAAGAGGGTATGTCTGCACTACAAAGTTAATTCGAACTAACGGACGTTAGTTCAAATTAACTTTTATAGGCGCTACACTAGCGCTCCGCTAGTTCGAACTTAATTCGAACTAGCGGAGCGCTTAGTTCGAACTAGGTAAACCTCATTGCACGAGGACTAAGCCTAGTTCAAACTTACTAGTTCGAATTAAGGGGTGTGTAGCCCCTTAATTCGAACTAGTGGGAGGCTAGCCCTCCCCAGCTTTCCCTGGTGGCCACTTGGGCCAACACCAGGAAAACTCGTCTGCCCCCCTCCCGGCCCCGGAGCCCTTAAAGGGGCACGGGCTGACTACGGTGCCCGTGCCAGGTGCAAGCCTGCCAGCACCCAGCCAGCAGACCCTGCACCTGGCACGCCATGAGCCAGCCACCCGATGCCCCCCAGCCCACCCCCTCTTCCCGGGACCAGGCTGGCGGCTCTCGGGAGCCTGGCCAGGACCGCAAGAGGAGGGCACCCACCTGGCCTAGTGTAGACATTGTGGACCTCGTCCACGAACTCCACACTAGGCACAGGAAAGTGGCCGTCTAGGGTAGGAGAGCTGCCAGCCTGGCCACCCAGGAGCAGGTTTGCATGAAAATCAGGGTGATCCACTGAGACCCCCGACCCTGAGCCCTGAGCTTAGAATGGCCGTACTGGGTCAGACCAAAGGTCCATCTAGCCCAGTAGCCTGTCTGCCAACAGCAGCCAACCCTAGGGACCCTGGAGGGGATGGACCAAAGACAGTGACCAAGCCATTTGTCTCGTGCCATCCATCTCCAGCCTTCCACAAACTTTGGGCAGGGACACCATTTCTACCCACTGGCTAATACCACTCCATGGACCCAACCTCCATGACTTGATCTAACTTCTCTTTAAACTCTGTTCTAGTTCTAGCCTTCACAGCCTCCTGCAGCAAGGAGTTCCACAGGTTGACTCTTTGCTTTGTGAAGAAGAACTTTCTGTTACTAGTTTGAAGCCTGCTACCCATTCCTTTCCTTTGGTGTCCTCTAGTCCTTCTATTATGGGAACTAATGGAGAACTTTTCTTTATGCACCCTCTCCACACCACTCTTGCTTTTATAGACCTCTATCATATCCCCACTCCGTCTCCTCTTCTTTAAGATGAAAAGTCCCAGTCTCTTTAGCCTCTCTTCATATGGGACCTGTTCCAAACCTCTGATCATTTTAGTTGCCCTCCCCTCTCCCAGCCTCTCTCTTCCCCTCTCCCACCTCTTTTTCCCAGTCTCCCCCAGTTTTGTTCAATAAAGAAAGATTCTATTTTTGAACACACATTTTCTTTATTTTGTACATCAGGAAGGGGGGCTAGGGAAGGGTAAGTGGAAGGAGGTGAGGGAGGAATGGGGCACGAGCCCCTGATGGGGAGGACTGGGCTGGCTCTGTGGGCTTCTGGGGGGTGGAAGCTCTCCTGCAGCCCCCCGATTGCCTCCTCCCCCCGGATGGCAGCCTGTGGCAAGTGCAGCCGGGGTGATGGCCGAGTGCTGTGATGTGCCGAGTGTGGGCACTCAGGGCACTCCAAGCCAGGACTGCTTTGCAAGTGGGGAACCCTGAGAACTGTCTATCCGGGGTGGGGGGTCGGGTCCCTTTAAGCATAGCCTTCGGCTAGCCTGAGACAGCAGCTCCACGCTCTAAGTCCTCATCTGATGCCCTGCCGGCACTGCTTCCGGCCATCCTTAACCTCTGTTCAGGGTCCACTCTGTGTGGACATGCTAGTTCGAATTAGCAAAACGCTAATTCGAACTAGTTTTTAAGTCTAGCTGCGCTAATTCGAATTAGCTTAGTTCGAATTAGTGCTGTAGTGTAGACATACCCAGAGAGAGTAAGGCAGGAGGGGGAGGAGAAAAAGAGAGAGTGAAGCAGGAGGAGAAGAGAAAGAGTGAGGCAGGAGGAGAAGAGAAAGAGAGAGTGAGGCAGGAGGGGGAGAAGACTTAAATACAAATGAAAATTTTTAATTATTAATGCAGAATTTTGTTTAAGAATGACTTAATTATATTTTAACATAAAAATTATCCAACTAAATTAAGTTTCTATCAAATTTACCCAATTCACATTTAATATGAAAATAACCTTCAATTTGCGCATTTGACACCTTTTTTCTATTTTTTCTCCAAAGGGGGCCCCACGAAATTGTGCTGCCCTGTGCCCCACAAAACTCTCATCCGCCCCTGCCAGAGATATTTACCCTGAAGTCACATTGCCATAATGGCGTATAATGACTCTGTGCATCAGCACTAGGGGTTTGCATTGGTTCAGCAACAGCTGACAAACCATGGTTGAAATTTCCAGTTAAATTTGCAGTGAGATGAGCAGCTTCACAACTCCCGGACTTTCTAGTCTTTGCTTTCCAACGTCCTCCACCATCCCTTATTTATTCTACAAATTATGACCATTTGTGATTTGGGGCAGCTAAGTTCACTGCAGTCTTGGCAGTTCTCCCTAGTGTTACTACAGCAAATATAACCCCATGGTGCTGTAAATGTGTGATTTTTAATGTAGTCTATTGAGATAGAGTTGACCAGAGTCTTCAAATTATGTGGCTCGCCATTAGCAGAGCACAATCAGACAATTTACTGTTTCAGTTGATTGTCAGCAGGATTACACAACTTCCATCCAAATTCTTGGCAAGGGGAGGTGCTTTCAGCTATATGTACTTGTCGAGGCCTCAGTTGAGTAAGTTATAAATAAATGCTACGTGCTAATAAACTCCCTCCAAATGGTACAGCTGGCAAAGCTTCACGTCACCGGGCACCAACCCAACAGACCCTTCTCCTTGCTTGCACTCCGGAAGCTGAGCACGTTATTTTTTGCATGCACCGGGAGATGCTTTCCCTCCCAAGCCCCTGACATTTGCTCACAAATGTCACGCAGCAAAATATCTCAGAGAGGTAACCATGTTAGTCTGTAACTTTAAAAATGAGTGGTCCTGGTGCATCTTGGTTCTAACAAAAATATATAGAATCATGAGATTTCATAGGTAAAACCCACTTCATCAGATGTGCTAGAGTGGAAATAACAGAAACCTAGAAATATATAACAGCAGAAGAAGTACCTGTCAATTGTAAGACCCATATTAATGAAGCTAAGTGAACTGGATGTGTCCCATTCGTAGCTTTTAAAGTGAGAATGTGGACGTTAAAAGCAGGAGAAATTGGCTTTGTAATGCATCAACCAGTTAATATCTTTAAAAGTAGCCATTCTTCTACAAAGAAATTTCACTAACCAATTACAGAGACTCAGAGGGGTAGCCATGTTAATGTGTAACTTTAAAAACAATGAGTAGTCCTGTGGCACCTTACCCATGAAAACTCATGAGTCTCTCTCTATATTTTTCTTAGTCTCTAAAGTGTCACAATTATAGAGAGAAACTGCAGAACTGGAATTCATCTACAAGTTTGACACTGTTACCCTGGATAAAGACATGAATAAAGGCTTGAATAAAGGCTTGAAAGGCTTGAATAAAGACATGAACTGGGTGATGCATTCTGTCTTTTAGCAGAATACAGGGAGCTGCAGTTCTGCAGCTTGACAGAGAGCGCATTAGGCAAGGAAAGAAGAAGGGATGCCATTCTGGAGTGGGGTGAGTTGGCAGTGTGGGTTGGCAATGGCAGAGAGGAGAGGAGGGGAAGATGTTAAGCCAGTCCTGGGGGAGCCAGTCTGAAGAAATGCCCCCGCATGGAGCCACGGGGAGGCAGGAATCTTCACTGACTGTGAATGAAAAAAAGAATTTTCTGTAATTCCTTCTTAAAGCAGAAAGTAGAGTCTGCGTTTCTTTGGGAACGGTGTCTGAGGTTGTGCCCAATGACCGCCTCGTGATTGCTTTATCTCTGCTTACGAAGATGGCTGCCTTTCATGCAGCAACCATTCCCCTACTCAAACATAAAACACTCTCTCCTCTCCACTTGCACAACCCCTGGGAAGCCACTTGACGTTCATCTCTGTGTGAGAGAAGAATTCATTCCTAGTGGACTCAAAAGCATGCGCTTTCTCAAGTACCTCAGAGGCCGCGTTGGCAACAGGATAGCTAAGGCTTGCCATGCATAGTAAATATAATGTACACTGGTCCGATTACAGACTAGCTAAAGCTTAGCACGTCTTCGCGCTCTTGGCTACCGGCTTTCAGGAAAGCCCAGTTCTATTTCCTTATCTTGATTCTTGTCACAAGCCCTTGCCAATGCATCCCATGTACAGCCTGCCGCAGAACGTTCCGAGGCTACGAATGACATTGGATGGAGCTGAGAACCTGACAGGGCAGGGCTGGCAAACTGAGGCGGCCACCTCAGGTGCCAGACTGTGTGGGGGCACCACTAGGACCCAGAGTGTAGAAAATTGTCTGCTGCTGGTGCAGTGAGGTGGCATGGGGGCGTCATTTGAGCTCCCTGCTGCAGGTACCAAAATGTTGTGGGCCGGCCCTGTGACAGTGACTTGCATATTGACTAATGTTCTATTATTTTATATTACAGGTTGAACCTCTCTAGTCTGGCACCCTCAGGACCTCACCAGTGCTGAACCAGAGAATTTGCCAAAGCACGGGAGGTCAATATTGTCTAGCAGCATTACCAGCACTTCCACTGTTTACTGGGCTCTTAGAAGATATGCGGGATAAATCAGAGCTAAATAACAGCACAGAACACTGAGAACCAGGACTGGTGGCTGTAAACAAACTTTATGGGACCACGGGAAATGTGGCCACACCCATGATAAGCCGACAGCCACCTAACTGAAATCATGACAGACCACAAATGTTGCTGAACCTGAGACTGCTGGACTAGAGAGATTCATCCTGTAGCTACATGTGGAGAGATCACATGATTTTGAAACCACCAGCAATTTCCAGACAATGAATTTATCTTTTTGGAAGGATTTTTTGTGGCCTGGATGAGACCTATTCTCTAATGACTAGGCTTCCGCGGCATAATCTCAAGGTCCATTGAAACCTCATGAAGCGTGTGTTTAAGTAATTTGCTGGAATGGGGTGTCAATCACATTCATTGTTTGGTTTGTTCTTAGATAAACTGCATACTGGACATGTCTGCAGCAAATTCGGGATTAAGTCCCATTAATCTCTACCCAAAACCATTTGAATTTTTCCGTTCCATTAATGCAAAAATTTTCATTTCCCTAATTTTTCTTTGTGGTTTCTTAAATTCAGTTATATTTATCGACTAACATTCTCCTTTGTTCTTGTTCAGATCGTAACTGCTCGTACTTCAAACACTTCTCTCCAGGACAGAGCACAGAGATATTTGAAAGAACCACCCAAAAAGGTAGGAATTTGTTTGGACAAACTCTTTACTAGCATTACATGGACTGGGTGTACATGGGAGCTGATGTAAAGGGTTTCATCCGATTTAGGGCCCCATCCTGCTGCCATTTGAAGTCAATGGGGAAACACCTATCGATCATACAGGGAGTTAGAACAAAGAGTTGGCACTGAGATGGGTTTCGTATCCCATTAATTGATGCTTTGGGCCAGCCCATACACCAGATTCCTAGGAAGAGACATTTTCAAAGAGCAGCCCTTTCTTAGGTTGTCCACATCCCATGCTTGGTTTCTGCTCAAACTGTTCTATAGGCACACAAAACAGGCATTACACATCTAAGGGCCAGTTTGGAACTCCCCTCCCCAAAACTTTCCACCATAAGTGTGGCGCTCACAACACCAACACCTCCTCCTACCTCTCAACAACAGCGACAAG
This sequence comes from Pelodiscus sinensis, assembly GCF_049634645.1. Taxonomy (NCBI): domain Eukaryota; kingdom Metazoa; phylum Chordata; order Testudines; family Trionychidae; genus Pelodiscus; species Pelodiscus sinensis. The sequence continues at coordinate 21,658,603 of NC_134730.1, read as the reverse complement.
AAAGGGTAGGAACAACATCGGAATAAATAAATACACATAGCTCCAACCCCAAGCAGAGTTTTGATTCCAGCGAGGGAGAGATGTCATGTTCTATGAAAGGCACTCAAAGAAAGGAGAGATCCAGGACACAGATTTCCAGCAAAGATACCCACTTTGAAATCCGACCCATGTTTGTTCTGCTTGTATGCAAAAAACTATCTGCCTCTCACAGACAATTTGCACCCTTTTTAATCAGTCCTTCCTAAAACCTTATTTTTAGCATTAGCTTGAAGAATTTGCTTCTCTTACTAGGAACTCATCTCCTTGCATTTTGCCATACAACAATTTAATGTGAAGTAAATTAGATGATTATTGTATTCCATATATTACACCACCTGCTTTGCTTCCACTGTAAGTAACAATGATGGAAAACCCTGCATATTTTTGTCTAAAAAAGCAATTTCCTTCAGACCCAGGGAAGACTGTGAATTTTAAATGATACTCTGAGTGGAATAAAGAACAAATATCTGAGCTACCTGCTTTGTTAGCCATTTATATACTGTTATATCCATCCATCTGATCTGCAGAATGTCTCCATTACATTATTAGTCACTTCAGAAGAAAGTTCTGAGGAACATCTTTTCTTTGAAGAGACGGAAAAAGCCTAAACCATCACAAAAAGGTTACTAAATTGCAACTAACTTTTTCAGACAGTTCAACACATAGCAGATAACACGCAGGAAAAAAAAAAACTTAAGAAAATGCCAAGAGAATAACGAGTATGAAAAAGTAATGGGAACAAAGAGCAATATGCTTTGGCCTGTACAAAAATAGCTGCATTTCTGTGGAAGCCAATTAGTACAAGGCAGAAAGAGTCTTTACGATGTTGCTTAGAAGACGATTTTTTAAAAAAAGATCCTGGGTAGAAAATAGCACCAAGTTGTGCTGTTTCATGCCCGGCTACAGATGTTAAATATTAAACGCATCTGAAAACTAATGCAATATGTAAATGAAAAGCTTAATTATTCACAGGGAAATCTCCCTTCCCCCATTCAGATATTGAACTGTGTTTTGGCTTGGTGAATCATCTTACACATAGCTTACCTTGGCTGGATGGAACAACTTTGGGATGGGCATAGGCATGGGAAATAAAGGTGGGGGCATCCCACAGGTTTTGAGCATCCCAGCCCTGTGCTTCTGCCACCCAGTATCCTGGCTACTGGGCCTATAGCTGTCCAGGGGCTCTGCTGTCAGCCCCACACCCTACTGAGCCACCAGCCCTGTGACCTGCTCAGCTAGGGTTGCCAGATGGTTTAACAAAAAATACCGAACACCCACTCCCCGCAAAAAAAAAAAAAAAAAACACTGGGGAAAAAATTCTGCTGAGAAAAAAAAAAGAGGGGGGGAGAGACCAAAGTTATTAAGCATAAATAAATAAATAAATAAATAAATAAATAAAAGGGTCCTGCACCTTTTAATGTCCCTGTATTCCTCACTCCCCCACCCCCGCCAGATGAAGCAAGGGAAAGTTGTCCCCACCGGGCTTCCGTCCAAGGGAAACAGGAAATACTGGACATTTCACATGTCTGGTATTTTCTGGGTTTTTTACTGGACCGGGGACCCAAATAATGGACAGTCCAGGTGAAAACCAGACACCTAGGGTTGCCAGATGGTTTCAACAAAAATACTGGACACACTTGACATTACATCACAATCTACATTGCATCTTATTTAGAAAATACTGGACATTGATATTTTCTCAATTTGTTTCCTGAACAGAAAGCTCAAATGCTGGACAGTTCAAAACCAGACACCTGGCAACCCTACACTCAGCCCTGGGGTCCTGCACATATGTGGAGCCCCACCTGCCAGCTCCACGGAGCAGTAATGTGTGGGAGAATGGGGAGGGGGTGCAGCACCCCAATTCCAAACTCTATTCCAGCACCACTGGTGGCAGGTTTAGTCCCTTACTCTTGAGACACTAGAGTTCTACAGAGCTGGGAGACTTTGTTGTGCAGGAAGAGAGGAGGATGTGGCTGTGTGATCCTGGGCAAGTCACTTCATGCACACGCACACACACGCACGTCTGTTTCCCCTCCGCCTCTGGGGCAGAAAACTGTCTGTGTGCACGTGTTTGTGCATTGCCTATCATTGCGTGACCCTGGTACCAGTTGAGCCCTAGAAGTGCTACCCTAATACAAATACATAATACAAACAGCGCTGTTTCCTATTGACTTTTTCTCAGAAAAAAGCTAGATAGAGTAATGGAGTGAAACACTTGTAAAGATTTAAGACCCAGTCTCCACGCTCTCCGATAAAACCTGTGTGGGAGGAAAGCTAATAAACTAAAACGTTGGTCATGACAATTGTGGCAGGGTCAGTTCCACTCCTGGGTCCCAGATTCCTGTTCCACCCACTAGTAGGCGCCACGGTACAAGTCCCACTTGCCTCTTCTTGGCGTTTGGCCCTTCCGCCCCTTGGCAAAACAACGGGGTGTTGGGGCTGATGCCCCTGGCCAGCTGGGGCTGAGTAAACAGTCCTCCTCAGCCACCGGCTGAAGTTTCTGGACACCTAGGGGTGGGCGGGGAAGGGAGCCTCCAAACACTCCCTGTCGCAGCCCGTCACCTCCCCCTGCACCTCCCCATCAGCAGTGCTGATGTTGTTCTGCTCAGCTTCTCTGAGTCTCCTTATCAATTGTTAGTTCCTCTCCACCTCAACTCTCCAAATTTCTTCTTCAGTCGCCCCTCCCCCCTTCTGCCGCCCCCACTGGGAAGCATTTTAAAGAAGTCCCGTGGCAGCCTGAAGTCAGCTCACCTGCCCCTCAATTGAGCTATAGCTGCCCTGCCTCAGCTGTTCCTAATTAATGAGGGCCGTTGCTGGGTTTTTTATAGAACTGCCTTTCTCCCCTTCTATCAAGCCCTTTAACCTAGCCTGTCACACAGTGTATTACCCTGTAATAAGCCATTTCTGGGCTTTTCTCCTCCAGATTCTACCTCCACGACAACTCTGTTTGGACATCTGCAAAGGATGGTTTTGGGAAGTGACGGCAATTCTTGAAACAAACCCTAATGTCTGCTGTGCTTCTTTGTAAGGCAAGGCCAGGTTACACTGGTTATGGTACACAACTCCAGTCACGTAAAATATGTAGCTGGAGTTGGCTTACCATAAGCTGAGCTTGGCACCGTCTTCACAGAGGGAGGCTGACAAAATCAAACACTCCCGTTGGCTTCCCTTACTCCTCATGACTGCGAGGAGTACTGGCACTGACCAGAGCTGCCCTCAGAATTTATTTAGCTGGTCTTAACTAGACCTTCTAAATCAAATGCCAGAAAACCAATCTCTGGTGCGGCGCGTGGCGATGTGGCGATATGTATTTGTACAGCAGTGGGGCGTGTCCAGGACTGGGCTTAGGAAGTGATTTTGCAATGCAAATAAATAATCAAACAATAATAACAGCAACATACTCTTATTCTCAGCTCTTTCGCCATGGTGTAACCCACACACCTAGGGTATGTCTAGACTACATCCCTTTGTCGCCAGAGGATGTAAATTAGACATACTGAAATTACTAATGAAGCAGGGATTTAAATCTGGCCATAAAATGAGGTATACAGGAGCTGTTGCCAGAGGCTTTAGTGAGTGATACAACCACGGCTAGACTGCCGCTTTTCGTCACCAAAGCTCCGTGGCGACAAAAAGCGGCGGCCATTTTTATGCTAATGAAGCGTGGGAGAGTTAAATCCCCGCTTCATTAGCAATTTCGGTATGTCTAATTTACATCTGTCTGGCGACAGAAGAATGTAGTCTAGACATACCCGTAGGGTATGTCTAGACTACAGGGTTTTGTCAACAAGGGTACGTCTAAACTACATGCCTCTGTCGGCAGAGGCATGTAGATTTGTTTTTTTGGCAAAGGCAAATGAAGCCGCGATTTAAATGATCGTGGCTTCATTTACATTTACATGGCTGCCGCGCTGAGCCGACAAACAGCTGATCAAAGCCCTTTCAACATCAAAGCCCCGTCGACATCAAAGCCCTTTGTCGGCAGCCCCGGTAAACCTCATTCCACGAGGAATAACGGGGCTGCTGACAAAGGGCTTTGATGTCGGCAGGGGAGCGTGCAGACTAGCACGCGAGCCGACAAACAGCTGATCAGCTGTTTGTCGGCTCAGCGCGGCAGCCATGTAAATGTAAATGAAGCCGCGATCATTTAAATCGCGGCTTCATTTGCCTTTGCCTATGTGTCTAATCTACATGCCTCTGCCAACAGAGGCATGTAGTCTAGACACAGCCCAAAAGTGGACTTTTGTCAACAAAACTATACCTGCGTCTACACTGCTGCTGAGTTCTGTAAACATAACGTCAACAGAACTCAGCAGTTTTGTTGACAGCTGTAATCCTCATTCTATGAGGAGTAACGTCTTTTGTCGTCAAAGTTCTGTCAACAGAAGGCGATATTGCATCTACGCTGTCCTTTGCGTCTACACTGTCATGTTGACAAAGCGGCTTGCTTTGTCGACAGAACTGGATGTAGTCTAGTGCTCTTTGTTGACAGAAGCTTTGTCGACAGTAACTATCGACAAAACTTCTGTCGGCAAAACTCTGTAGTCTAGACGTACCCCTAGTGTGGTTACTGAGCAATGCAAGTGGTACCTAGACCACAACAACAGTTAAGATCAAGAGGCCTCTACAGCATGGGCTGGGAGCCAGCTGGCTTTTAACTCAGCTGGTAGAGGCTCCTATAGACAACTCCAGAGATCCCAGGTTCAAATCCACCTGGTAGCAGTTACAATAGCGCTGGGTGGGAATCATGAAGAGCCCAGATCCTGCAAAAGTGGTGTAGTCCCAATGGGCCTATGGCAGACAATGAGAGTACAGGCTGGTCAAGAGAAGCCCAGAGTTTATTATATCATGTTATTGTGTGTGTCATTTGCTCTTTTCTCCCGGTGAGGTTCGAAAGAGTCTCTGTCCCTACCCTTTTCGGTCTTGCTTCTGCTCCCACTGAATTCAACAGGGGCATGACACAGCCCCAGAGTTGCTCACCATGTTTTTTCTGTGCTATAAGGACCTGGTTCTCTCTCTGCGGCAAGGAAAGCACCTGATTCTACTTTAAATGCCCTCGTACTTTTGCTGAACCGGTCCCATGGCAGAGACACGGCGGCTGGGGAGTGAAGGCAGGGAATTCGTACTCATTTATCTCCCTCTGTTTTGCCTCGGCAGAGTACAGTATTTCAGCGGCTGCCATTGCCATCTTCAGTGTTGGCTTTGCAATCATTGGAACCATCTGCATCCTCTTATCCTTTAGGAAAAAGATGGATTATCTCCTGAAGCCGGCCTCGATGTTCTACACCTTTGCAGGTAGGCCGTTTGGTAAGACTTAAAAGAGATGCGTGCCCTGAGATCGATAGAGAGGCGCCATGAAGGCTCCCTTCATCTCCTTGCCGCACGAAGATGGAAAATTCCATCAATGAACGTCATTTTACTGAGCTCTGAAAATGTGCCTGATGAATAGGAGACAGGTACCCACGTTGCAGTCTGGGAGGCCATCCTGTGGGAGTGTATCTGAAAGGTTTGAACTCTGTAGAATTACCAGGAAAAATGGACTCAGAGAGGTAGCCATGTTAGTCTGTGTCCTAGGGTGGATACGCACATCAGCCTCAGGGCCAGGGCATTAGGCCTCTAAGGCCTCTAAAAGGATACTCCTGTGTGTGTATCTGTTCCAGTGGCTCAGGGCCAATAACCATACCTCATCTCTATGAGGCAATCAGGCTTAGTGACCACAGTCAATAATCACACCCCTTTCCCTCAGGACAGTGAGGCCTAGCAACCAGAGTCTCAGGGTAAATATCAATGCCTTTGCGCAAGGCAGCATGGCCTAGCAGCAGGCGTCAATGGCAACAGTTGTAGCATCCCCTTTGGGGTTAATGGGAATGGGGTTGGGGGACTCAGCCCCACCCTCTCCATCAGGTCCTAGCCCAGGGCCCTGTCAGTGTTGTAGTGATCCACCATTAGGGTTGCCAAGAGTCCGGTATTAAACCAGACAGTCCGGTATTTTCACCTCCTGTCTGGTAATAAATTCAGAAAATACCGGACACCTAAAATGTCCAGTATTTTCTGATTTTTTCCCATCCAGAAGGCGAAAATCCCAGGTGCTTATTGGGTTCCACAGGAGAGCAGTCTGGCTGGGTGCAGGGAGGAAGAGGGCCACCTGCTAGGGCCAAAAAGCCTCAAAAGCGTTTCGTAAAGGGGCCGTGCTGTTTTTTTGTGGGTTGGTTTTTTTTTTTTTTTTTTTTGTTGCTTAACAACTTTTGGGGTCCTTTTTACTTAAGAAGTCTCGGGGTCCTTTTTCTTTTTTTGTTCAGTATTTTTTCAGAAACCATATGGCAACCCTATCCACCATAGCTCAGCAGGGAATCCACCCAAAACATGCCAAGCTTTGGGGGCATAACTACCTGCGCTGGGCTACTTCCTACCAGACTTCCCGTTACAGCCTTCTTCACTGCTTTCCTCTGGACTGGGAGTTTCTCTGGCCGTTCCTCATTGACTGGCCTCTGACCTCATCCCAGGAGGCATACCTGGGTGGTCAACAAATACCTTTGATGTCGACACCTGTGCGTCCAGACTGTCGCGCTGAGCCGACAAACAGCTGATCAGCTGTTTGTCGGCTCAGCGCGGCAGCCATGTAAATTTAAATGAAGCAGCGATTATTTAAATCGCCGCTTCATTTTCCTATGTCTGGTAGCCTAATCTACATGCCTCTGGCGACAGAGGCATGTAGTCTAGACGTACCCTAAGGGGGGTATGATAGAGATCTCTAAAATCCTGACTGTTGTGGAAAAAGCAAATAAGGAAACGTTATTTACTTATTCCCACAATATAAGAACTAGGGGTCACCAAATGAAATTGATGGGCAGCAGGTTCAAAACAAACCAAGGGAAGTTTTTCTTCACTCAGCACACAGTCAACCTGTGGAACTCCTTGCCAGAGGATGTGGTGAAGACTAGGACTTTAACAGGGTTCAAAAAAGAGCTAGATAGATTCATGGAGGTTAGATCCACCAATGGCTATTAGCCAGGATGGGTAGGAGTGGTGTCCTAGCCTCTGTTTGTCTGGAAGTGGATGACAGGAGAGGGATCACTTGATAAGTACCTGTTGTGTTCCTTCTCTCTGGGGCATCTGGTATTGGCCACTGCTGACAGACAGGATACTGGGCTAGATGGACCTTGGTCTGACCTAGTATGGCCGTTCTTATGTTCTCTTGTTCTTATTTCTCCAGGCCTCTGCATGATCATCTCTGTGGAAGTCATGAGGCAGTCTGTGAAAAGAATGATCGACAGCAAGGAGACTATCTGGATTGAATATTATTATTCCTGGTCTTTTGCCTGCGCCTGCGCCTCTTTTGTCCTGCTCTTCATCTGTGGGATCGCCCTCCTACTAATCTCCTTGCCTCGCTTCCCACAGAATCCGTGGGAGAGTTGTATGGACGCAGAACCAGAGCACTAAACGCCTTCATCAAGGCGCACTTACTGATGCAATCCCGGAAAGTGCGATAAAAAAATCGAACCCTTTTCTGTAACGTGTCGGGATGGTGGGATATGAAGACAAAAAGTGTCCTTAGTTAAAACTGGGTTATTGAACCAAAGGGAAGTTCTGTACTAATTATTGGTGGGTAGTTTTTTTTAAAGTGTGAGGACCAGCAGTTTGGGTGACTCAACGTGTACCCTCAGTCCACCGAATGCTGGGAGAGGTCATTTGTGATTTGGGAACACATTCTGCAAAGGCAGTTGAGGGGAAGCAAGAGAACACTACAGGTTGAACCTCTCTAGTCTGGCACCCTTGGGACCTGTCAGGCTCTGAACTAGAGAATTTTCTGGACCACGGAAGGTCGTTACTGCCTAGCAGCATTACCTACATTTCCACTGTTTACTGGGCTGAGAGGGGACATTTAGGGGTAAATTAGAGCTAAGTAGCAGCACAGAGCACTGACAGCCAAGTCTGGTGGCTGTAAACAAACTTTATGGGACTGCGGGAAACATGGCCACACCCATGGAAAATGGACATCTAGATAACTAAAATCATGCCAGACCATGGATGTTTCTGGACCAGAGAGTGCTGGACTACAGAGGTTCAACCTATAGATAGTATAATGAAAAGGTGCATGTTCTAGTGGTTAGAGCACCAGACTGGAATTGGGAGAACTAGGTTGAATGACTGACTTGGCCACAGACTCACTATGGAACTTTTGGCTTCTTTGTGAGTCAGTTTCCCCATCAGTACACTGAGAATTTTGCTTCTCTATCTCACTGCCAGGATGTGGGGTTGCTATCTGTACATAATTTGGAGCTCCTTCCATAGGAAGTGCTGCAAGAGGTTTAGGGACAAAAGTCGACATTACAAATGTCGCCCTCCCCCGGCCCCACAAAGCTCTACAAATTATTTTGTTCTGCTGATCCAAGCACTTAAAAGTCCTATGACTCCTGGTTGTATTGGAATGCGAATGGCAAAGCCACGCAAGTACCGACCTGTAGGGACAACGCTTTCTTTTAATAAAGAGATGGAATCCTCCAATGAGGTTCGATTTCTGGTTTCAGGAGAGTTGCTTTTGGAGATGAACTATACAAGTGTCTGCCTCTCTGTAACGTCCTGATCTGGACATAGAACGTTTGTTGGAACAGCCACGTGATGCTTCTGTTTTGCAAAAGTATTGTAAAGCAAAAGCCCTCTCAGGTAGGGGGTCTCAAACTCAATTTACTTTAGGGCCAGAGCCAGTCCTCAAATCCTCCTAGTGGTCTAGCAGACACCCCCGATCTGGCACGGTGTCTCAGTGCACCCCCTCCATGTCCCTTGACCCTGCTTGCCATACCTGGGTGATTTACCACCCCCACCCCCTGAGGCCCACCGCTGCCACCATCGGCATTGCCACAGGTCTGGAGAAGCTTCTGGTGGAGAAGAGCAGAGGCTACTGCATCTCTGTGCTTCCATGCGACTCCTGCTGCCACGGTGAGCGCAGAGAGGTCCAACTTCTGCTACCTTGTGCCAGGCCCTGAGGCCACTTCCCTCTGGGGAGAGGGCTTGAGAGAAGGGATGCAAAGGGAGGGAGAGGGCAGAGCAGGTGTGGGAAGAGGTGATGTGGAGGCAGAGCAGGGGCTGGGCTTCTACCCTTTTAAAAAAAAAAAAAATTTCCCCCGTTTTCCAATGGAAAAAAAAAAGCAGGGTCGGCTTTAGGCCGATTCGCCCGATTCCCCCGAATCAGGCCCTGTGCCTAAAGCCAGAGGGCCCCGCACCCTAAACTTGGAATCATGCTGGAGGGCCGGGCACACTGCAGGAGGGGGCGTCGGCCTCAGAGGAGGAGCGCGGCGGCTTCTGTGCACTGCAGGAGGGGGGGTTGGCTGGAAGGCAGGACTCTGCCCTGTAGCTGGAGATATAAAGGGGCTGTGAGTTGTTTCTGTGTGTGCTGGTTTTTGGGGGTTTTTTTTTTGCTCAATCAAAATTTGTATGTGGTTTTTTTGGTCACCGCAAAAATGCCAGCTGCCGGGGCCCCGTCGAAACGGTTCGAATTGGGCCCTGCACTTCCTAAAACCGGCCCTGAAAAAAAGGGTTGTAAGTTCAAAAGTGAGAAAAAGTGGAAGGAGGAGGGAAAGTCTCTCTCACCTTCTACTTTTTTCCACTGGGCAAGTATGAAAGAAATGTTTTTTAAAAAGCTAAAGAGAGAAAGAGCATTAGAAATGTTACTTTCACTCCTTTAATGGTGTAAGCCCCTTGAAAATGGCCTGGGAAGAGAGCAGGGAACATTTAAAACAGTGGTCCCCAATGTGGTGCGTGGTGCTGGCCCTGGGTACATAGCACAGGGCCGGCGCCAGTCCCAGGCGCGCAGCACATGGGCGGCCCCGCCCCCGGGCACGCTGTACATGGGCGATGCCGACCCCAGGCACACGGCGTATGGGCAGTGCTGGCCCCTTGGCACGCAGCACAGGCGTGGCGCTGGCTCCTGGGCGTGCGGCACAGGAGTGGTGCCGCCCCTGGGAGTGCGGCACATGGGTGGTGGCGGAACTGAGCACGCGGAGCATGTGCGGCCCTGCCCCCTGGCGGGTGTGTGGCCCCGCCCCCGGGTGCCGAGCACGTGAGTGGCCCCACCCCCGGGTGCCCGGCAGCCCCAAAAGGTTGGGGTCCACTAATTAAAAAACATCCAGGAATGAGGAATTTCTGACTGCTTTGAGGCTAGGAGAATTTTTTTAATTATTACGATTTGGTACACGTTTTTGAAAGGAAACATGTCAAAACCATTTTGTCACGCTATGTTTTCATTATTCCACAACAGCTGATTGTTTTGACCAAAATTCCCTGTGCAGAACATTTCATCCAGGGCCTCTTATTCCAGGTGCTTGCCTCAGCATTTCTGATAAGGCCTACTGGTCTGAGCACGCACCTTCTCGGTGCCAGGAAATTCCCATCGAGCCATGGAGATGAAAGCTCCATTTAGACACCAAGCCCCCATTGATTTTGGTGGGAGTGAAGCACCTACCCTAGGGAGTTAACCTAACCTAGCAATAAGCTAAGCACTTCCGGGCCTCAGAGCATGGGTCAGCTGAATTCCACCAGAGTGAAGTTGGAGTCCCTCAGGGATAGGAAAGAGGCTGTTACCATTATATCTGTTTCCCCACCTCCGTAATGGGGCAGTAATTGCACCGATTTTTGTGAGGCTGCGTTAATATTTGTCTAGGACTTTGATTCAGGAAAGTGCTAAGTGTTACGTAGTGTAATTGTTATAGAGTGTTGGGACTGAGCAGCATGAGGTGCATTTTGGCGCTAAAATGAAGGATAATCCTTGTTTTGAGGGACACTGACAGCTGCCACTGAATAACGGTGATCCTACCAAATGACATCAACATTTCACGCCGCTCCTTGTCTCCCTTCTGAACACCACCCCGGAGAAAGCAAGAGCAGTTTTTTAGAAAGAGGGCACATGCCAGACAAGAGGGAAAGGAATCACTTTAGATAACTCATAAGAAAAACATGGTACAGTCCAAACTCAGGTGTCTAAACCCCGGCAGAGAAATGGATCAGTCTGGGCAAAAGATTTAGGGCGAGTGAGGTAATTTCCATTGTAGACACTGCAGCAGGGTCAGACCCACTCCTGGGTCCCAGACCCCTGCTCTGTCCACAGCCCTGCAGTCTCACTTGCCCTTTCCAGCATTTTGGGGTTCTGCCCCTTGGCTAAACAGGTATTGGGGCAGACACCCTGGTCAGCCTGGGCTGAATAACCAGTCCTCCTCTGTCACTGGCGGGCTTCTCAGGCTGCTGGGGGAAGGGAGCCCAAAAACTCCCTGTGAGAACCCCTCACTTTCCGCGTCTATTCTGACAGAGTTGACGTTCTGCTTTTCAGCTTCTCTGTCTCTTCCCTCCTCCTCCTCCTCCAAATTCCTCTTCCTCCCTCCCCCCACAAGGAAGGTTTTTAAAGAGGTCTGGTGGCAGCCTGAAGTCAGCTCGCCAGGCCCTTCATCAATTTATAGCCGCCCTGTCTCAGCTGCCCCTGATTAGCCAGGGCTGTTTCTGTTTTTCAGAGCTGCCTTTCTCCCCTTCCATCAAGCCCTTTAACCTGCCTCTTCACAACACCCAGCAGAGAACAAATGAGTGTTTGGACACCTGCCGTTTGGTTGCATGGTGCTGGAACCTTAGAATCTCGTCTTCCATTCTGAGTTCCGCTGGGTAACGTCGAGTGCCTGTAGCAAAGACTCACACCTGTCTTGCAGGAGAGGTGAAACGCCCCTCGGTCTCCTGAAAAGGCCTGTTGGCTGTCCTCTTCCAAGCTCACACGTTTATTCACCACCATCTTGTAACTGTTCTTGGGTGAAAAAGTGTCTTTAGATTACTAAGTCAGACACAACTTGCCCAATGGTCATGTCATTGTACATTTCCACCAGCCCAACATAGGAAGCCATGTGTGCTGAAGAAAGAGCAGAACCCTTGGGGTGGGGGGGGGGGGGAGCAGTTCCCTTAATGACAGGCCCTGGTGATTGTGTGATAATTAACCAAGAGCCTGATCCAAAGCTTAATGAGGTCAGTAGAGCCTATGGGGTTCAGATTGGATCCAAAGCAAACACAAAATGGGTTAGCCTCTTTTGTGCCCACTTTGCACAGGTGTAAATGCCAAAATGCAGTGGCTATTAGCCAGGATGGGCAAGGACGGTGTCGCTAACCTCTGTTTGTCAGAAGCTGGGAATAAGCAACTGGGGACGGTTCACTCGATGACTCCCTGCTCAGTTCCCTCCCTCTGGGGCATCTGGCATTGGCTACTGGGCTAGATGGATCTTTGGTCTGACCCGGTAGGACCATTCTTATGTTTTTAATACAAGATGGTGAAGAATTAGACCCGTCACCCAGTAAATTAAAAAAGCAAAGCTAGATCCCTTTTCTAAACCTCTCGAAGCTTTATTTTCTATCCACTCCCTCTTAAGGGACTTATTCATAATTTATTATTTACACATATTACCTGCAATGCTGAGACTGAAGCGTGTGTATGGCTTCATTTTTCTTTTCTCAGCTCTTAATAATCATTGCCGAGGGACTTCTCCATTAATTCAGTTGTTGGTATTCGCCATGGGAAACAGCAGCTCTTAGTACAAGTCTCTTCTTTTATCTCCAAACCTCCCTGCCAGGGATGTAGGCATGTGCTGCAAGAAAAGTTAATAAAAGCAATTAGCCTCTATGCAGAGAAAACAAAGTCTACAGTTGGCAGGATGGAAGGAAAAGGGACGTTGACCAATCTGAGTTTTCATTCTCTCAGCTGAGCTAGTGGCAGGAATTCACCCACGGATATTATTACATAAGAACAGCCGTACTGGGTCAGACCAAAGGTCCATCTAGCCCAGGAGCCTGTCTGCCGACAGTGACCAATGCCAGATGCCCCAGAGAGCGTATTATTTATGCAGCATGAAAATGTGCAGAGTGTTAGTACTGGAAGGCAATCATCATCATCGAGAGAGAGAGAGAGAGAGAAGAGGGAATCCCTGAACTAAAGAATTCACTTATTAACAGCATGGACAAGCACGATGCAAACAGAGCAGGAGCAAAATAATGTGCACCCACCTATAGGATGTTCAAAAATGGTGACTTAGGAGCAAGTGAATTGATCTTAACACAAGAAAATATCGAGTTTTGGTCCTGGCTAAGCTACAGACTCACTGAATGGCCTCGCCTTTAGGCCTACCTCACCAAAAAAACCCTCCTTTTGTTACACTATGAAATGTTTCCCCAGAGTGTTGTGCACACTCTCCCTGGATTGAATCTAGGATTGAACAAAGACTGTGAATGGCTAGCCCACTACAAAAGCAGTTTCTCCTCTCTTGGTGTTCACACCTTCACATCAGCTGCTAGAAGAGGGCCTCACCCTCCCTGCTGAACTGACCTTGTTATCTCTGGCCTTCCTCTTGATTGCTACTCCCTTCTTTTCATGGGCCTGTATATTTATACCTGCCTCTGGAATTTCCACTACGTGTAGCTAACGAAGTGGGTCTTTGCCCACGAAAGCTTATGCTCCAATAAATCTATAAAGTGCCACAGGACTCCTCGTTGCTTATGCAGATTCAGACTAACATGGCTACTCCGCTGATACTACTCTCCCCGGGTACTTCTAACATCCTTATTAATCCAGGTCCTAGTTCACTAAAATGTGGCTAGTGCTCTGAAATTACAAAGCAAGGGCAAAGTGGAAGTGGAACAGATTGACGCACGAGCATGTTTATACATTTTTAGGCAAGGACAAGGTTTTAGGCAAAGGTTTGGAGAGCTGAATCTTTTATTTTTAAGTGGCATGTGATGTGAATTCAGTGTGCAGAAAAGGTGCCATACAAGCAGCCCTGAAGAATAAAGACTGCTTAGCTACTAGCGAGCGAGGTTCTTGGAATAATGTTTCCCACCGAAGTATCTGAGCAGCTCCCAAACTCAAAAAGATCTCGGTGACCTAATTTATCGCCTCATTTCTCAAGGCAGTCAGCACTTACATGCACATGGCACACACACACGGAAAACTTACGTATACCCTCTCCTTCCATCCATCTTCTCCCCTCTTTTCCTACTATGGCTCTTGATTCTAGCTGTCGCCTCTTGGTCCTGCTCTCTTTGCTGACTTTAGTTGCAGTGGTGGGAATGCTAAACCACGCTGAGTTTCATACCAAGTTCTGCAGGCTGTGGGATTGATGGTCATCAATGGCAGATATAGGGTAGGGCGAGCGGGGCGGCTGCCCCGGGCCCCGTGCTTCAATAGGCCCCGCGTACACGCTACTATCTGTTGGCTGTGGCCATGGCACATACTTGAAATTGTGCTGCCCTGGGCCCTGCAAAACTCTCATCTGCCCCTGCTGGTCATTCTGATCTGCCCAGTTCCCAGGTCTTGGTATTGTGGCTGAGAAAGCCCCACCTGCTGGTCTTACAAGTTTTATAGTTCCTGGGGAGCGTGGCTTGAGAGAGGGGACGTCACTGCCAAGCGGGAGGCGCTCTCAAAGGTTCTTAGAGACAGATCCCGGGAGGATCTAGCTTAACACTGAGTCCTTGAATTCGACCTAGCGCTCTGCAGGGACTGATCCAGAGGATGGCGGAAGCGGGAGGTTCCCTGATCCAGATGCTGGTACTAAACTGGCATGTCGAACCCCGAATTAGGAAACCAGCTCAGATTTATACCAAGGGAGAGCTGTAAAATGGGGAGCGGAGCCAATAATGGGGGTGGGAGGAGGGTGTCAGCCGCTGCAATTTGAGATGTCAGGCTATTTTTAAAAGAGAGGCCGTTGCAATGACAAACGGAGCTCAGCTGCACGGTACTCGCATTGCAAAGGGATCTGATTTTTATGCCCTCTACCCCCTCCGCCTCCTTTCCCATTATTCAAAAAGGCCACATGACAAGGAAGTCCCAGCAGAACCCTGTAACGCTGAAGGAAATGAGAAAAGGGAAACGGAGCCCAGCTGCACGTGCAATACGCCCAGAGGTTCTCCCAAAGGGCCCCAGAACACATCAACCGCCTGCTGCTATTGACCAGGAGGCGCCAGTGGGTGAAACAAAAGTAAAAGCAAGTCACTGAAATGCCGGGAGATTTGCAACACACGATCTCCCATTGGAGAACCCACTTTGACCAGCTCCCTCGGTGGCAGGGCAGGACTGTTTCTTACAGCGGTTTGGCAACACTTCAACCCACCTCAGCCAACACCCCGCTCTTGCCAACACCCCGCTGAACAATAACGACCTGCTAGTGTGACTACTTCCCACTGTGCACGGCTGTGAGGTCACAATCAAGTTCAGGGTGATGAGCCGCTTTGGACTCGGGTAGGGATTTTTGTTGTAAGTGGAAGATGCCCCATGTCCGATGGCGCTGGCAAGTAGATATGCAATATGCCCATCGCGAGCTCACCTGCTACAATGCTCTGCCCATCCACACGCCTGGAGGCTTTCTGCGGGAGCTGTGAGAGAAGGACGGTGACTGATTTCTCATATGAAATCGAAGTACAACGGCTCTTCCACAGCTGGGCAATTGTCTTCCATCTCTTGCAGCTCTCGCTGCCTTCCTTCGGCTTTTTGCTCACCCAGTGTTTCTCCAGTGAACACCCATTGGTAATTCAAGGGGTGTCACATAGGACAGTTGCTCAGGTTTGTTTGGGGGTGTTAATATCTGGGACTGAGAATGTAGGAACGGCCCCACTGGGTCAGACCAAAGGTCCATCTACCGCAGTATCCTGTCTTCTGACCCCAGCCAATGCCAGGTGCCCCAGACAGAATGAACCGAACAGGTAATCATCAAGTGATCCCTTCCCTGTCACCCATTCCCAGCTTCTGACAAACAGAGGCCAGGCCTCCATGTCGTGGAAGGGGGCGGGGCCTCTGGAGGAAAGGGAGGGGCCTCGGATGGAAGGGGTGGGGTAGGGTAGGCAGCCTTCAGTGTTGCCCAAAGAACACTGCACCTCCCCCAGCCAGCCCACAGAGCTTCCCAGGGCATGTAACACGGCACTCTGGTAGTGATTTAAAGGCCTGGGCTCCAGTTGCTGGTGCTGCTGCACTAACAGAAGTCGCGGCTGGGAGTCCTTGGCCTTTTTGTGTTACCAGGACCCAGGGCAGCTGTCTTCCTGGAATGAGGTTTAACAGGTAGTTCGAACTAGGGCTTTATTTTGAACTATCGGGTCCCTGCCACATGTAGATGCGGGCAGTTAGTCCAGACTTGTAAATTTCAAAAATGGAGACCGGCCGGAAAGATGCAAATCAAGCGTTGGATATTTAATTCCCGGGCTTGATTTGCAACTTTGAATGCCTTCATTAGCCTCCCTAGTTCGAACTAGGCGGCTAGTGTAGACATACCCTTATAGTGTTGGCCTTCACAGCATCTTCTGGCAAGGAATTCCAGAGGTTAACCATATGGTGTTTGAAGAAATACTTCCCTTTTTTCAATTTCATTTGGTGACTTTGATTCAGTCCCATCTAACCAGGCTAATGTGATGAAAGCTTCCCTCTCTTTCTTTCTCTTCCAAAGAAGTTTTTGTCAACGTGATAGTTTCACCATATCCCCGTGAAACTGCCAACCATCTCCATTAGAAACCCAGCATTTTGGACTCCTCTGTGAAAATGAACTCTCCAACTTTTCCCATTTAACAGTATCCCAAGCCTATCTTTACTTCCCTTTTCAGAAATCCTCCCCTTCACCCAATAGAAAGAAAGAAACTTACACAGGGCTACAATTCAATCCAATGCTTGTTGAATCCAACAGACAAGACCCTGCTGCACATATTGAATTACTGAGTTGAGAACCGCCCGTATTTTATGTCAAGCCGTCTAATGTGGTGCATATTTTTAGAGGTGCCATGAATTTTTTTCACCTTATGGGACTGCACAAGTCACCTGCCCTCATTTACAATTTTCCTAGGAAATCTGGTAACTTTTAAAAACAAACACCAAGGAAAACGAGTCAGAGGGTTGATACCGGGAGGACACGAATGTGTCTTGAGAAATGTGCAGATGCTGGCATGCTTTTTAAAGGAAATTCTTTTTTCTGTTCAGTCAGATATACGCTTAGTACGGCTCCTCGTGCCACTTACAATAGATACAGTGTAATACACCAAAAGCAGTGCTTACACAGATGCAAAAAGTGACTTAAAATACAGTGGAACGTGAGGGATTTGCAAGCAAACCAAGTTAAACAAAACAGCTGAATGTTTAGAAAGGACACACTTCAGCTCCCCTAAGAAACAGACAATAATACATCGGTCTATATAATTAAACAAAGAGAAACAAAATGTACTAAGTAGCAATGCTATCTAGAAAACACAGATGAAGTTTTTTTTAGATGGCCAGCTATTGTTAGTTCTTATTCCACACACAAGCACTTGTCTCAGGGACTGTATGTGATATGAGGGCCCCGTTCCGATGGTCTCTGCAGACAGGAATGGGGAGGATTGGGTGTTCCTGAGACAATCTCTCAATTAAAATATGGCCCACAGCATGAAAAGGTGTGAGAGCCCCCATGCGGAAGTATTAGCAATAGGGTTTCGCTGCATTTCGGCATACGGTCACAAGGTCCTTGGACAATACGATAAGATTTTTATTATATATAAAACCAATTTCCTCTACCCGTTTTGCAAATTCCCCTGCTCCCAGCCGTCTCCTGGCCCCCAGCCCACAATCCTCTTGGACTCTTCATACTCCTACAACATCCAGCTCTTTCTACTTCCTGTGGCCTGCCTTTAAAGACTTGGTTGAAATTAACTGCCCTGAACCCGGAACAACCTATGCGCACCTTATTCATGAACTCTGCATCCAATACATTCATAAAGTGGTCCAGCTTGTATTTGTATTGAACCGAAACGATCTGTTTGCCGGAGTCTGGAGTGGCATCTCATAATTGGGTCAATAACGGGAAATCTCTCTGGCAGCAAACTCAGACAGGATGAGGGCACCCACACAGCCCTTTTATACTAGCCCACCGTGAGCTCTTTAGGAGGGTCAGGAGATGTGGGCGGGGGGAGGGGTGCTCTTTGCCTTTCCCGCAGCCTTGCAATGTGATCCTGGATAAGTCACACAGACACACACCCGCCCTAAAATACGGCCCGTTCTCCCCTAGCCCCTTGAAATGTTGCAAGGCTTAATCCAGGAATCGGGGGCCGCTGACCCACTGAAAAAGCAATCGGGAGCCACACACAAATGAGAAGCAAAAACAAAACAAAACCAAAAACCCCAAACCCTCTCCGACGTGGCCGCTGACTGAGAAGGAGGTAGAGACTCCCCGACATTCGCCTCCCACACACCAGAGCCTGGGGGGGACCGGCTAGTAGATTTTGTGTGTTCCAGCCCCACGGTGGGGCGGCAAGCAGGCTGGAGTGCCAGCATGGTCTCCCCTATGCTGGGTGAGGGGCTGAGCTTTGGGGGCCGGATCCAGGCAAGCCAGGGGCTGCATCCAAACCCTGGGTGTTAGGTTCCCCACCCCTGGCTTAAACCATGTGTGCAAAGAACTTTCAGCACCTTGGTACGAAGACACTGGAGGGTGCAGTTTTTTGCCGCTAATAAAAGGAGGCTTCTACCCGTGCCAGTTTGCTTCGGATACCATTAAAAAGATCCAAAGGGTGTCTGTCTCCGCACGGACTTGGCCGCAGTCTTGCACTGGATGCTTTACCTGAGTCCAGGGGCATGCTCAGATCTGCCCGGCGGCTTCCAGCTGAAGTATCAGATGTCGGGACTGATACCCTTCAGCGCACAGCCCACAACGGCAACTAGAAAATAGTCAGCTGAGGAGTGTGAGTGTCGAGAGCAGGCCTTGTGCCAGTCATTCCTGTGGTATTTTAATTCAGTGCCAGCTTTTGGGACGCATGAGGCGTCAGGCCCAGAAGACTGGAGAGGCAGTCTTGGGCTATGTCTACACTCGCGACTTCTTGCGTGAGAAATATGCAAATGAGGCAAAGCGTGGACTATCGCTGAGCCTCATTTGCATACCTAATGAGCCGCCGTTTTTGCAGAAGAGACTCTTGCGCCAGAAGGAGCCATCTAGATGGCCCCTTCTTGCCAATTGTTTTCAGGAATAACGGCGTTGCGCAAGAGGGTTTTTCTTGCACAAGAAGGGGCAGTATAGACGGCTCCTTCTGGCGCAAGAGCCTCTTCTGCAAAAATGGTGGCTCATTCAGTATGCAAATGAGGCTCGGCGATAGTCCACACTTAGCCTCATTTGCATATTTCTCGCACAAGAAGCCACGAGCGTAGACGTAGCCTTGGAGTTTAACCGTAGCATTGCAGTGTGTTCTCCTGACAGCTTGCCAGCTACCCACCAGCACTTGCCTACCACCAAGAAGATAAGAACACCCACACTGGGTCAGACCAGACGTCTATCTAGCCCTGTCTCCTGTCTGCCAAGAGTGGCCAATGCCAGGGGCCCCAGAGGGAGTGAATAGAAACAGGGAATCAGCAAGTGATCCATCTCCTCATCCATTTCCAGCCCCTGACAAACAGAGGCCAGGGACACCCTGGTTGCATCTAGACTGGCATGATTTTGCGGAAATACTTTTAACGGAAAAGTTTTTCCGTTAAAAGTATTTCCGCAAAAGCGCATCTAGATTGGCACAGATGCTTTTGTGCAAAAGCATCCATGGCCAGTCTAGACGCGATTTTGTGCAAGAAAGCCCGGATCCACATTTTAGCCATCAGGGCGTTTTTGCGTAAAACAGTTCTTCCCTGTCTACACTGGCCCTCTTGCGCATGAGGGCTTTTTCCCGAGCGGGAGCGTGGAAGTATTTACGCAAGCCCCGCCCCCTTTCACTTAAGGACCTGCCCCTTCCATAAGTGCAGAGCTGGCCCCCCCTCCATCTGTCCCAGAGGTCCAGCACATCTGTCGGCCCCTCTGTGCTCCCTCCAGATGCCACAGGCTCTGCCTCAGCAAACAGAAGCCCAGCGGCTTTCCCAATGCTCACTACGTTCACTCCGCTAGAAATTCTGGACACCCTAAAGGAGACACAAGTCAAAACGTGTGAAATTGACCCAGACCCTTCCTGGCTTGTGAAAGAGCATCACAAACAACTGGGACCGCTCCTGACTGAAACAGCCAACGGTTCATTCAAGGACTGAAGCTTCTCTTCCTCTTTCTAACATGCAAATAATCTAACACCGAAGAACCTCACCGTGGATATCGAGGTGCTAGCCAATTCTATCCTGTGTCAGAACTCCAGTTCCTGAGCAAGCTCATCAGGAAGGTAGTCTCAGGCCAACTGTAAGTTCATCTAATTGAAGCTAACTCCACTCAGCACCAGCTGGGTGCAGACCAGAGTATAGAAGTGGAACGGTGTTAATGGCACTGATGGATGATCCATTCTCATTCTCCTGAACAGAGCAGTCCACACGGTTGACCATGAGATATTGTTGCGTCACCTAACAGAGATGACACAGGTTCAGGGCAGTGAGCTAAAACAGCTCGTTTGAGTCAAAGGAGGCATCCAATGGGTAGTGACGGTCAAAATTGCACTTCTACCACTAGATGCCTTCCCTTGTGGAGTCCCATAGGAATCAATTCTCTCTCCAGTTGCAGATAGCGTAACCACCACCAGCCGGATTTGAACCTGGGATGTCTGGAGCTTAGTATAGGAACCTCTACCCTTTGAACTAAAAGCCAGCTAGCTCTCAGGCCCTGCTGTAGAGGTCTCTTGTTCTTATCTGTTGCAGTGGCACCTAGACTACAGCATGGGACAGTGAACTACACTAGAGCTACGTCTACACTGCATCCCTCTTGCGCAAAAGCCTAGGCAAAGGAAACACGGATTAGCATATTGCTATACTTCATTTGTATAATTAATTAGGGGCTGGTTTTGCACAAGAGGCTTTTGCACAAGAGCCGTTCTTCCTGAAAAAATGAGGAAGAACGGCTCTTGCACAAAAGCCTCTTGCACAAAAACGGCCCCTAATTAATTATGCAAATGAAGCACGACAATATACTAATCAGCGCTTCATTTGCATAGGCTTTTGCACAAGAGAGGTGCAGTGTAGATGTAGCCTAGGTGTGTGGGTTACAATAGCACACAGCTCTACCTGTCCTTCACCACCTACAATGAGTGTTACTAATGGAGCATCAATTCCGCTGCTACTTTTTCACATCCCGTGATTCTCTCTTTCACTTGTGGCTGAAGCTGCTTTGTCGTCCTTTCTGCGTTCCGGAAAGGGTGTGTGTAATCTTACGTCAGTGTCCTCACAGGCAGAAATCCCAACTCACCAGCAGCTCTGGTGCCCCTTACGCCATGAAAAGTGAGCATAACCCACTACCGCTCAGATGGGGCTGTGTTTTACACCCATTTCACAAATGGCTGTGGGCACTACATTGCCATCTCCAAAATCAAGGACCATTTCAAATGGGTTTTTGACAGAGGATATAACCACACCCCTGTATCAGGGTGCGCCTTGTTTACAAAAGAGTCCCACAGTGAAATGCTGGTCCCACTGAAGTCAAAGACAAAATGTCCAGTGGATCCCTAATATTTAAATCCCAGCTGTCAGCTCAGTCCCTTCTTGAGCTATAATGTGCATTAACACTCGGAAGGCAGAAATTCATTTTATCCCTACATCTATTTCCATGTTGCAACAAAGCCCATCATCCCAGAGGCTCAGTTAGTGTAAAAGCAGCATCACTACAAGAAAGCTGACAGAGCTATGCTGATCTTCGCCATTGAAGGCTCCAGCCCCATGTTCCTCAATACAGTTACTTTTCCCCTCGCCCCCAGCAATGGCTGCATATAAAACAAAGCTCTTTTCCCCTCTCCCCTTCAGGAAGGAAGAAATCCATTCTTCCTGAATAGGGGTGTGGTGCTTCAAAGCGGTTTATGAAGAAACAGCAGCGTATACGGCAAACATAACCCACGGGTACATGTCAGCATTATTTATTGAAAAGGCGTGTTTATCATAAATACATTTTAAATGTGGCAGTAACATCCATTCAATGTTACCATTAATCTTTAAAAGTTAAGGGCGTGCATCCAGACTGTCATTATAGTGTAAATACACACTGGAAAGCCCCATCGCAATGCATGTTACAAGGAATCACAAAGTGGTTAAGACAAATCAATCTGAAAAAAAGAGCACCGTATGGATATAGCTTCATTGTGGTGACTGGGAAGAGTGGTATGAATATTTAAAAGATGTAAATCATTCTGGGTGCTTTACAATCTTTCTGAACAATCCTTCATAGGTAGTTTGCCACAACTTATTTATTTATACGCATCACATTTTTCTCTAAATACTACAAGATCAGTCTCACTGAAAGCTCTGGTCACGTCATTAAGGAAAAACTGTGTGTCTGTGTTCCCTTCTAATAAACGGGAATTGACTCATTCAGAGTTTTATACTTTCACATATCATACAAGATTTATCCATTTCCAAGGTTTGTGAACAAATGTATATTTAAGGTAAAGTTCAGTCCTATAAAGACAGCTGGCTTAAGGTCTATTTGCTAGGATTTGAGCCTAATTGTCTGAAGTCAATGATAAAATTCCCATGGATTTTAACAGTGCAGGACCAGGTCCTAAGTCCCTGTGAAGCCTATGTCATGGGGGGTGAATTATACTTCCAAAGAGTCTAAACAAGGCTTCCTGCACAAGTTTATATCCCACTTAAAATAGGCCCTGGTTTGACTGGTATCTCCAGAGCAGATGGGTTTCTCTAATTGCCATCTCTGAAAGAATGCTCCTATGGTTCCAGGCTGGGTTTGAAATCAGAAAGGTTATTTACCTTGATACAGCATTCACAGATTTTCTCAAGTGTTTCATGAGTTGCACTGGAACTTGTGCTCCTGAATCCCTTAGACACTTCTTAAAATCTTCCCCAAAGTTGTTATGGTCAGGAGAAGAGGATATCAAAATACCCAACCCACCAAGGTAAGGCAGCTGAGTGCCCATGTAGCAGACACAATGTGGAAGTCAAGTATTGAGGGCCAGCTGATACGTGCAAGATACGCCAGTAACATTAAGAGAGAAGCTGCAGAACTTGGTTCCATTTACAAGTTTGACACCTGTAACTAAGGTTTGAACTAAGACCCGACCTGGATGGGCTGCTACATTCCACACCCTAATGACATCAAAAGCTAAGCAACCGGTACTTACAGCCCTCTCTATTAGCCTCATTTAGCACAGACACTCTAACCGGCAGTATTTTTTCCCCTTCTCTTTCCCTCCCCTACCTCTCTCTGGGTATGTCTACACTACCCCGCTAGTTCGAACTAGCGGGGTAATGTAGGCATACCGCACTTGCAAATGAAGCCCGGGAGGATTTGAATTTCCCGGGCTTCATTTGCATAAGCGGGGAGCCGCCATTTTTAAAACCCCGCTGGTTCGAACCCCGTGCAGCGCGGCTACACGGGGCTCGAACTAGGTAGTTCGGACTAGGCTTCCTATTCCGAACTACTGGTACACCTCGTTCCTCGAAGCCTAGTCCGAACTACCTAGTTCGAGCCCCGTGTAGCCGCGCTGCACGGGGTTCGAACCAGCGGGGTTTTAAAAATGGCGGCTCCCCGCTTATGCAAATGAAGCCCGGGAAATTCAAATCCCGGGCTTCATTTGCAAGTGCGGTATGCCTACATTACCCTCCTAGTTCGAACTAGGAGGGTAGTGTAGACATACCCTCTTTCTCTGCTATTTATTTGTACCCTGAACTCCTTAGTCCAGTCATCTGAAGAAGTGGGTTGTGCCCAGAAAGCTCATGATACATCTACATTTTTTATAGTCTCTAAGGTGCTGCAGGACTATTTGTGGATTTTTAAGTATTAACACGACTATTATTTTTTGTGGATGATATAAAACACCTTTTTAAATGATCCATTCATTGTCCAAGCCCTTTCTTTCCATAAATTTAAATAGCAGAGAGATCAGCTACTATGTGCTTTATTCACCATTTGCTTATACAACCATACATCCTCTTACTAACTTGCCACATTCATGGTTCTATCCATAGGAGTTCCTCTATGGCGTGACCAAACTGAGTTTTTGTCAGACCCAGAGCTGGGCCTGTCTACAAACTCCATACTGACCAAATATACTAACCTCTCAGTGTAGGACCATATACAAATGTGCTGAATATATTACAAGATCATAACTGACATCACCCCTTGATAATCACATTTTCATCAGCTCCCCTAGCATGCGCCTGAGATGTCATAGAATCATAGAACACTAGAACTAGAACGTCGAGAGGTCAGCAAGTTCAGTCCCCTGCCCTCACAGCAGGACCAAACACCATTTAGATCATCCCCTAGAGATGTCTGTCCAACCTGCTCTTAAACATCTCCAATGAGAGATTTTCCACAGCCTCCCTAGGCAATTTATTCCAGTGTTTAACCACCTTGATGGAAAGTTTTTCCTAATGTCCAACCTAAACCTCCCTTGCTGCAATTTAAGCCCAACAACAGCATAACTGGCTGTGGGTTGAGACTGCAAAGTAGAATGATACCCTCTCCACCAAACTTACCCTGGCAAGTTGTGTCAGTTTTGTACATGCAAAAATAAACACACATCACAGAGAAATTAAGAAACAAAGCCTTAGCTTGCTCCACCTGCATTGCTTGGCATGTCCCAGAACTGCACTACAATGTGTGGACAAATCCAAAAATTAACTCACCCTATGAACATCCACAGTGCCTCGCAATAATTGGAAGGTCCGTGCTGATCCACGCTACCGAGGCACTTGTTTGATGTTAGGGATGGACAAATGCCTGACGCAGACCTCATGACGGAAAACTGAACTCAAGCATTACAGATGTCTATGAAAACTGCAGTAGAGGAGGAAAAGAAAAAAAAATCCATGAAAGGTAGAGCAAGGAGGAGGAAAGTACTGGGATGGTATTCAAAAGTGAATATACATATTCAAAAGTGACCAGTAATTGATTTGTGGTGCCCAAATTGTGATACTTTACAGAGGCCTCATTTTTAGAAATGCCAAGCACCCACCATCTGAAAATCACATGTATCTGGTCATTGAGAGAAGGCACCTAAAACTGCACATCACTTTGAAAGATTAAATCAACTTTCCATGATGTAAGACATCCATTTGGGCCAGTCTAGTTTGAGAAAGTTCTTTTATCATTAATACCTATCCTAAGGTTCCCTTTAACTCAGGGGTGGGCAATACACTGTGGCGGTTCAGCCGCCGTACTATAGTTACCTGCCTGCCCGCAGGTATTGGCAATCACAGCTCCCGTTGGCTGCAGATCACTGCTCCCGGCCAATGGGAATAGAGGGAAGTGGTACAGACTGGAACACCACTTCCCGCAGTTCCCATTGGCTGGGAACAGCAATCCATGGCCAACAGAGCTGTGATCATGGGTGCCTGCAGTCATGCAGGTAAAGACAGTGGTGGGGGCCAACCAGAAGCTAACTCTGGTGATCTGGATCTGCCAGTATTTGCCCACCCCTGCTTTAACTAGAAAACAAGTAGCAAATATCTGCTCATTGTTATATTAATACTCTAAGAATCAGTAAATCAGTACGAAAATAATGTCTCTGATCAGCTGTGCTAGAGTCCACTGCTAACATGAAGTATATTCGTTTTCACAGTGGGCACAGTGGTTTCAGAGCTCTTCCAGAGGTCTGCTTCTTTATTACTGGGCTTTCTGAAATATCTCTTTGCATCCAAGGCATAATTAGCCGTTTTTAAATGTGCTACCGGTGGAACATAAAAGTTATGGGTAAAATCTTGCCCCACTGAAGTTAATGGCAAAATGCCTATTGGTTTTGAGAGGGTCAAGATTTCACCTATATCTGTAAAACAAACAGACCTCCTTGGAAGACTGGGGTAAATTTTTCAGCAGTGCCTCAGTGGCTGCAGAATCCAAGTGTCATTTGGAAAATCAGTGTGATCTGAGCACTTCGGAAAATCAGACTTAAGACTCCGAATTCACTTAGGAGCTGATGAAAAGGTTATTCCAGAAGAACATGCAAGAAAGCCCCTGTGCATTCAGGTCAAGTTTGTTCACTGGGAATCTCCAGCACTGATTTGAAGACTTCAGTAACTCAGAAGTTAGGGACTAGTAGAAGAGTGGGTGGGTGAGGTTCTGTGGCCTGAGATGTGCAGATCAGACTAGACTAGATGATCGCGATGGTCCCTTCTGGCCTTAACGTCTATGAGCAGCAGGAGGAATGAGGACGAGATATGGGTTGGTGAACTCACAGCCAGTATTGTAATGAAATTGACCAAGGACAGCAAGTTAAAATGCTTTCACATTAATACCAAAGAACTGATTTCAGGAACCATCCTATTTCAAAGATATTTCTCGCCTCACATATTAGAGAGCAGGATTTCTCACTGGTTCTTTTTTCTGATCTAAGATGACCAAGATACAGGCTTGTAAGCTCTCTGCAAAATGAATCCTTAAAATACAGAAGAAACATCTACCAGCTACATGTTTAAATGATGTCTTTTTAAAGAACTGCTGCTCTTACTTTTAAACAGTACCTGGAAATTAAGTGATTTAGCTTTTCGTTCCAATAATGTATGGTGAACTGCTCTCTCAATTCTGTCATGTGCAACTTGCTTCTAATGTAGCAAAGACCCAAATTCTCATAAGAGTAGGGTATTTTGCTCATGAAAAATGCAGAATGAATTTAAAAAGAAGAAATCAAAACCAGAACTCTTTCTTGATATTAAATGCAAAGTCTCTTAATTTGGAGCCAGATCCAGTGAGCCTTATCCAGGCAAAATGCCCATAGACCTTCATATTGGGAATCTTTCTTAAGTAAGGGACACCGGATTTGATTATAACTACAATAACAACAAGTAGTCCTTTGGCACCAAAGCCTTGGTCTACACTACCCCTTATTCCAAACAACAAGTGGAGCGTCCACACTACCAAGCCTGTTCTTTTGAAATAATGGGCTGGTTATTTTGAAATAACTCCTGCTTTCCATGAGGAATAACAGTTATGTTGAAATAGAGTTATTTCAGGAGGAGTTATTTCAAAATAATTTCCTAGTGTAGATATGCCCTTAGAGACTAACAAAAATATATACAGGCAGTCCCCGGGTTACGTACAAAATAGGGACTGTAGGTTTGTTCTTAAGTTGAATTTGTATGTAAGTCGGAACTGGTACATATTGTAGGGGAAACTCTAGCCAAACATTTCTCCAGAGCTCAGTTTTATTCTCCCACACCTCACTTCCCTCAGTCCTTTATTCTCAAGATGAGGTGTCTGCTGAGAAAAGCTGCTTCGCGTTTCCCTGGTCTGCTGAGGGGGGTGCTAGCTTCGCGTCTCCCTGGTCTGCTGGGGGGAAGCAGCTAGTGCGGGGTTGCCTCACCCCGTTTGTAAGTAGGGATCCAATGTAAGTCGGATCCATGTAACCCGGGGACTGCCTGTATAGTACCATGAGTTTCATGGGCAAAACCCACTTTTTCAGATCTGTGAATGTGCACACAGCTTGTTTTTAAAGTTACAGACTAACAGGGCTACCCCTTTGAGACTTCTGTAACCACAATGTCAAGGTTGATATTTTAGCTGTGAAAAAGTCAAGGGCCCTTTCAGTTAGTTTAAATTGTCCAACCTTCACTGACTTT
This sequence comes from Pelodiscus sinensis, assembly GCF_049634645.1. NCBI lineage: Eukaryota > Metazoa > Chordata > Testudines > Trionychidae > Pelodiscus > Pelodiscus sinensis. Next base: position 21,631,092 of record NC_134730.1, on the reverse strand, counting down.
AACTAAGCTACAGCAATTTAAACAAGTTGAAGATCTGGGCCCACAACTTAGAATTATGGTTTGCACAGTACCTATAATTTTTTGTGTGTGTGTGTGCGTGCGCGCACGTGTGTGCGTGAGCATACGTGCTTTAAGAGCCTGGTCCAATGCCCACTGTTGTGAAGGGAAGTACTTCTTTTGATTTCCACGGGTGCTTGGCTGGGCCCTAAAGTACAAAGTACATTAAACTTCTGATAATCTGGCACTTTTAGGACCCAGGGGGTGCCAGATTATCAGATATGCTGGACTATCGGAAGGGGGGGCTATGAGGGGTCTGGGGTGAGGGGTATGGGGGGGCAGCACTGCGGGGCCAACCCAGCAGCACCCCTGCTGCTCTGCCCCAGTCCTCCCGAAGTCAGCCGCTGCTGAAACTGACCAGCGGCTGACTGGGAAGCCTGGGGCAGAGCAGCTGGGGTGCTGCTGGGTTGGTCCCGCAGTGCCAAGGAGTGGCGCTACGGGACCAACCCAGCACCCTAGCTGCTCTGCCCTGAGCATCCCCAAATCAGCTGCTGCTGAAACTGACCAGCGACTGACTTGGAGAAGCCCAGGGCAGAGCAGCTGGGGTGCTGCCGGGTGCAAGGGGCGGTGCTACGGGACCAACCCGGCAGCACCCCAGCTGCTCTGCCCCGGGCGCCCCCCAGTCAGCTGCTGCTGAAACTGCCCAGCAGCTGACTCGGGGAAGCCCGGGGCAAAGCAGCTACAATTGTTCAGCTGCCTCAAGCACTTCCAGGTTCCAGGTGGTGCCAGACTATCAGGAGTGCCAGACCACTGGATGCCGGACAACTGGAGTTTTACTGTACAATCAAATACCTGCATCTCTCAGCTTTCCAAGGTTTGGGGAAAGGCATGTTCTGGGTGTGACACTGGCAGATCAGGTGCCAGCTTTTGTCCAGGCTTTAGAACTCAACTGAGCACTGACAAATTCATTGCTGGAAACCAGTCCAGTTGACCTATGTAATAGTGTAGTTAACATGGGTACTGGAATTACAACAATGTGTTTAGTAATTAGACTTTACAAAATTCTTGTGAGTTACTACATGTATCGAACCTACTTATGTCTGTATCCCATGCATAAGGGAATATTCACAGTTGCACTATAGCAGCATGTCTCAACATTTTGGGCTCTGGAGCCCTTTTAAATGCGTAAAATTTATGCGGAGCCCCAGCGGTCCATTGATTGTATGTGTTGTACCTATCAATGTTTCCAGTTTGTCAACCTTGCGGAGCCCTGGCAGATGTCTTGCGGAGCCCTGGGGCTCCACGGAGCAGTTTGAGAAACACTGCGCTATAGCAATAAAATGTTTGTGCTGAATTATGTAACTCACCAAACAAGAGAAAATTTCACCTATTGCAAACTGCTAACCCCCTATGAAAAGTTTCAGAGCGGTAGCCACATTAGTCTGTTTCAGCAAAAAACCAGCAGGAGTCTGGTGGCACCTTAAAGCCTAACAATTTTATCATGGCATAAGCTTTCATGAGCTGCAGCTCTGTGAGTGTGCACATTGCTTGTTTGGGTGAGATAGACTGGAACGCACAAGGAGACTATCTTCGACTCTGGAGTAAGACCAATTCAGTGCTTTAGGAGTTTACACTTGTCACGGGGCTGGTGAAATCTAATTATTGAACATACAACCAGGTTGGGGGGTTTCTGCTTTTTCAGTCTGCCCTGAGGTTGGCGCTCGCTGTCATGAGCCATTCCAAACAGCGGGACAGTTGGCATAGTCTTGGCAGGATTCGTGTCCCACAGGTCAACTGGACTTGCAGATTGTGACAGGGTTAGACTCACCACTGCGGCACCCCCTGCTGCTGTCCTGGGGATTCGGTCTGTTTTCCAGGGCCCCTCCTCTGGTGATGGCTTTTGCCATCACTTCTGCTTCAGGATCCATGCTACTCCCAGATATGCAGTGTCTTCGTGATACACTTCTCTAGGCTGTGCCATTCCGTGTTTTCCGGGGAATAATATGGCAGTCCCTCAGTCCAGCCTGGGGGCAGGGAGGAACCAGGCTTCTGGGTCTCAGCCCAGGGCCCCTACTTGCTGCATCCCTTCCAACTCCTCTGTAGATCTCCTTGGGCCATTTCCCCACAGATCCAGTACCCTTTTTGCCCTTGCCTCACAGCCTCAGCCGCAGCTCCTTGCAGGCCACAAGGAGCTGCCTGTAGCTTCCTGAATCTCTGCCTGCAACATTGCTATGTCCAGGATGCTTGCTGCACACCTCCCTCCTCATGCTTCAGGGAGTGACTCTCACTGCTTTACATATCTTCTTCTATGGTCCAGCCCTGATTGGCTGCTTCTATAAGCCCTTCTGTGATTGGCTGCCTCCTGCACAGCCTTCCTATGGCTCTGTTAATCCCAGAGTCTAGTGTTGGACAGCCCCCCCCCCCGCCCCACCACAGATTGCTGTTCATCCAAAGCTCTTGAAATTTGATAGTGAGTTTTTAAACATAAAGATTAGTCACAATGAGTGAATCACAAGATCTTCACACAAAAGACCTTGAAAAGTTGTATAAAGATAGGGGAATGTCCCATGAAACGGAAGACTCAGATCAGGAACTAAGAGCTTTGTTCATAAGCTTTAACCCGTTGTCCAAGGATCCTGCTGACCCAGACACCTCAGTGACACTTGTTCTAGTGCAGCACTTGGCATTCATGTTGTAAGCCACTCCAGACAGCATGACACTGGGCATGCTTGGTCTTAGGAGATGTTGGAAATTTAGAAATTTGGGAGAAAGCTAAAACAAAAATTAATGAAAATATTGTGGAAAAACTCTCCCCTTTCTTTTTTTTTCCAAACCAGCTGTACTTAATACAGTATTTGCAAGTAGCAATAACTCTGTGGGATGTGAAGAAATTAGGCATAAAACTAAAAAAAAACCCCTCACTCTTGGGACAGTACAAGTCACATGTGACATTTTAGAGACTGTGTGTGTGTGTGTGTGTGTGTGTGTGTGTGTGTGTGTGTGTGTGTGTGTGTGTGTGTGTGTGTGTGTAAGCACCTGAAAAATATCTCAAGCCATGAAGAACACATTTGGCTCACTCTGGCTCATTCAAAAGATCTTGCTCTTGGACTCAGAGAAACCACGGGAAAAAATTAACCCAGATTGTAAAATAATAATTTTAAGAGGAAGTGATAAGTAGTTTAAAACATGAATTTAGAATGAAAATGCTCCCTAATCTGTAATGTGGCTACTGTAGTTATATCATCAGTATGTAACCGTTAATGTGGTGGGATGCCAGTACCTTTTCCTTAACCATTTCACAGATAGCAGTTAATTAAAAAGTGCTGTTTATTAATTAATTATTCAGATAATGTAAACAGAACCAAAAGACTGCTCCATATCAACAAGCGACTTTGAGCGTCCTGAAATTACAGTGCCAGCTCAGCAAACTGAAGTCACTGGAACCCCGTCTAACTTTTTGTCATAGTGTTGTGCATGTTACCAAGAATTCTCCACAGACTAGAACGTTCAAACATACAGATTATCTCCCAGATCTTGTTGGCCAATTGTTCAGATAGTTTAAATTAGCTTAGCTCTACCCAAATACATGGATGTGTGCTGATTTACACCAAGTTGAGGATCTGTCCTTTGTAAATTCCCCTGGACCTATTTCTGCAGTCCTCAACTGAGCAAATGTCCAATGAAGTCAATGGGAGTTTAGCTTAAGGGTTTTCAGATCTTATTCTGGAGCCTCTTTATTTGGTGTTATGCATCAAATTGCTAAGCAGCATTTGGAAATGTCTTTTCACCCACCCCCTGACACCTTTTGTTTGGTTTGATATAGGAGGACACAGATTAACTAGCTATTTGTGTCTTTTTCTTTTTTTTTTTTTTTTTTACAGCAGGAAAAGTAGGTTTTCAACTACATTTCTGAACCATGAGCCTTACAAAGATGTATAGTATCCCTTCAAACCTCTGTAGTGCATTGAATTTAAATGAGCCTTTTTATGTAAAGACCCACAGCTAACAACCCAAAGTCAAACACAAATACATTGATTACAACCAGAACAAAAATCTGATGGAATACAGCAGTGAGCACTGCTCATCTGCACAATCCCTCACTGACAGCTATAAAAGTCTGGAATTAAACCTTGTCATTTCCCAAGGTGGGTGGGAGAGATGTGCAATTCCAATGAGAAACTCAAAGTGTAAATCCTCCTTCACTCTGAAATTGCAATTCTTACATTTAATGGAGGAATATTATAAATCAATCAACCCTAGTCTAGTGAAAAATCAATTATGTCCCAGATTTAAAGAGATCTTTTGAGTGTTGGACTACCACCTCCAGGTAAATTATCAAGATTCAACCCTTGATTTCAAAATTATGAAGAATGTGCAAGACCAGAATTCCTAAAGCATAAATGTTATCCTTAGAGCTTTTGTCCACGGATTTCTCTTTTATCTATAAATCCACTGTAGAATTCTCTTTCTATATGTTGTCCTAAAGGAGAAGGTTTGTGGAGATCCTGAGTAGAACTCATATAGATAAAACAAGATGGAGATCATTTTAGTCCCAAAGAAGAGTTAGATAAATTTAGATACAGCTTTGACAAACATTAAATCTCTTCTTTAATGATGTTCCTCAAACAAAACAGTTAGCAAAATATTTGAAATTTCTTTGTATAATGTCACATTTTAATGTAAACATCAAATAATGTACCAAAAGTTTTACTGGAAGAAAAAAAAAACCCAGAAAAAAACAAAACAAAAAAAAATCTTAAAGCGGCACAATTCTTTATCTTTATACCACTGGCTAAGGGGGGAAAAAGCCAGATTACAAACATTTACACATGCATAGTGGGGGGAAAAAACCCAAGTATTTTACTAAATTCACGCAATTTTTTTAAAATAGTTATTAAATCTACTAAGCACCAACATACCTAAAAATTTATTTTCAGCTTCATGATTCATTTAAAAAAACCTATCAAATTAAGCTTTCAAACAAGCTTGAATTAGTAGCTTGTCCAAAAATAAAATGTAGAGCATTTTTTTAAAGTATAACAATGCTTTTTATCCGAATGTTTCCAAACAATGGCATGTGTCTGCAAAGAATGCCTTTACTTTACCCTACAGTGAATGGAGAATACAATACCACATCATACAGAATCTAAAACTATAAAAGTCTCAGAATGCAGCATCCCTTCACAAAAAAGCTGATAAAACTGAAAGTATTTATAAGATGCTGCACCTTTATTTAAAAAAAATTAAATGAATTTAAGCAGAAATAACATACATTTTTACATTAACTGGCCATTTCTGGTACAGAAACCCAGCACAGTATGCTAATGTTATTGAATAAATGTCATTGCTACTTACAATTTCTTTTTAAATACAATTTAGACAAAGTTTTTTTTATTTTTATTCTTTTTTAAAGTTGCACAGTTAACCTCTTAGCTGCTAGCTTAATGCAACACATTGGTAACATTACACAAATTAAAAAATAATGTGTGTGTGTGTGTGTGTGTGTGTGTGTGTGTGTGTGTGTGTGTGTGCGCGAGTGTTCTAGATAAAAGGTTTCAAAATTCTGACCCACATCAAAAAATTGCAAAATAATGGAATATAATTAAAAAATTAGTCGCAAGTCTAGCAGCAAAGCAATTAAGTGAGGATATATTTACTAATATAAACAAAGGGAATAGTTGCAACTACAGGTGAAGCCCCAACTATCATAGGTCTACTGACACAAATAGAAATTAAATTCTTTCTAAAAAAAATAATCTGATTATTTAAAATAGGAGTAAAAGCCATTGCTACCTGATGAACTACCTAGGCTAAGTTCCTGAAACAAAGACAAAGGGTCACTATTCTTTTTTGCCTGCTCAGGAGGAGGTTTGGGCTTTGGTGGAGCCCGCAGAGCACTTGCGTAGGACATGGTAGGCTTGTTCCCACCAGCATTCTGCTGGCTGTTGCTGTTGGATTCAACGATCTGCTTGTTGGGCATGAGGGGTGGGAACTGGCCGAGATGCTGCAGCATGTTGTAGTTGAAGGAATTGGACAGCTGTATGTTTTCAGCTTTCAGGTGATCCTCTGGGGGTTTGACTGTCTTCGGTGGAGCTGGAAACAGAACAATAAAGCAGGTTTAACTAAAAGCCTTTGCAAGTGAAATCCATTTGTTGATGCCCTGATACACAACGATAAACTGACAGACAGATACCGCAGAACCTCAATGTTAAGTTGAAATGACAGAAGGCTTGAGGTCAATATTTGATTTCTTCAGGGCCTCTTTTAAAAAATTACTTTTTTTTCTTAGTCTTCTCTTAGGTACAAGCAAATACACCAATATACAGTAAGCCTTACTACAACCATGCCTGTAGGAGACAGAGGGACTACTCCCACTGGGAATAAGGTTTGAGTAAAAACTGAGTGGGAATGTAAAGATTTAGACCCTACAGATCATATATCCGAACTGAAAAAAAAATGACACAATTAAAACTTCAGCATGAAGGCAAATACTGAAAAGATGGTGTATATTGAAAAATAAGGTACAATAATATTTTAGTACCTATCCTTCAGAAATTCACCATGAGCCAGTCTGATTCCAATGATGACTCCATTGTGCAAAGCACAGAGTTTTCTGGATTTCAATCCAGCTAAAGCACTCCCTTAACTTGAATAGGACCACTGGGGCAACATGCGTGCTTGAAATCATGCAAGGGCTTAAGTGCCTTACTGAATCAAGGTCATAGCACACTGTACTTTGCAGGATTGAGCCCTGAGAGAACATTACCCTTTTGCAAGCACATTAATACAATTTTCTGTGACATATATTTAATTTCTTGAACTTTCCTATAAGTATAATCTACGCAAAATGACTTTGCCCGGACAACGACGGGTCTCACCTGCTAGTTCAAAATAATTGTTTCTTCTTATTTTAAAAGGAAAGGGTTAACTCTTTTGCTGTAGTGAATCATCGAGAATCAAATATTTGCAAACAATAATTAGTTTTTTTTTATATTCCATCATTCCTTTGAGTGGCTAACAGATTTGCTTGCCTAAGAAGCATCACATATACTTAAACCACGACCAACAACGAGAAGCAGAGGCTATAACATGCTGTCAGAACAAGGTGAGTATTGAAGGTTGCCCAACTTACAGCCAAAATGGTTTAATAAGAGACTCTATTAGTCAAAAAACTACCTCAAAATTCACCGTTTCACAGTTTTTGACTAAAACAGTTTCTTATTAAATCACTTTGGCCTTCACATCATTAATTATTTTATGAGCACTAGCATGTGAAAAAAGAAGTTTTGCTCTTTTCATAGGGCAATTAAGTAGTGGCAATTATTTTCCTTTTATATTACATTTGGAGTTATAATTTTCCTACAAGCCTTAGAGTGTTTCCATACAGTGGGAAACGGTGTCTGCCTTTCACCCAGTGAATTCCTAAATAGGGATGTAAGCGACTAGTCAACTAGTCATCTACCCGATAATCATATGCTTATTGGGAGTTGAGCAGTGACTCGAGTAGTTGCTTCCACCCCCTCTCCTTGCTGCTTCTATCAGAGAAAGGCAACAAGAGGAGGGGAGCAAGAGCCGGCACTGGAGGGAGCTGGTTTAATAGCTGGTTCCCCACCAGAACCATCTCCCAGGGGGGCAGAGGCGGAGGCAGAGGCAGAAGCATAGACGGGAGAATGGGCATGAGCTGCGAATCAGCTGATTCCCATCTTGTGCCTGGTCTCCCTGCTATGCCCCTGCCTTTTAAACGTATTAACATCCTGGTGGTTATTAATACATTTAAAAGGCAGAGCCGCAAAGGGGTTAGCTCCCGGGGCCAACTAATCGATTAGTCGATGGAAACTCCATCAACTACTCGATTAGCTGATTAAACACAATTTAACATCCCTATTCCTAAACAGATTATATTTCACTGCTGCCCAAGTTTGCAAGAACCTCTAGCTTCTTACACATCCCAACTAATTATTGAGCGTTTAGACTGAATAAACTCTTGTTCATTGATACGTTCTTGCTTCATGTTTAACTTTTCCTTTAACTGTAAGAAAATCATTCTTTATAATGATGAGTATGAAACTGCTTTCAAAAGAATTTTCTGAATACTAATGAAGTACCTTACTTTTAACTGGGGAATTCTGCTGCTGTTTTCCAGTACCTAAGAAAAATCAGCCTTTTATTTGGAAGATAATTATATAAATGAAATCTAAAATAATGCAAGTGATGGGGAGCTGGACGTATTTTGTAATTGTTCCCATCTTTAAAATTTAAATGTTAATTTCATGAGTTGAATATACAAAAACACCAGTGTAGGATAATTACTGAGTACAAAGAAATAGGTACATTGATCAGCATCCTATTAGAAAGGCCATAGAAACTTCATAAACAGGTTTGTTTGTAAACAGAAAAGTCGAAGATAAGACAGACAAAAAGACCAGACAGGACAGTCAGGGTTACTAGGCTTACAAAGAAAAAGCAATGTTAAGGTTAAAGAAAGGCCAGCTGATTTGCTTGAGGGCCCTGGGTGAGAAGGAACTGTAATTGAAGCACTCAGTGCAGAAAGAAATGCATAATAAATACCACTGATAACAGCTTAATCTATGCCCAGTCTACAAAACAAGTCACATACAGCAGAATGCACATCAAAACTCTCAAAATGCAATTTACGAAGAGCCTTGAGAAGCATGCAATAACCCAGAACAATTTTATGCCAGCCCTCTTGTACTCTGTGAATCCAACAGCTGCCTATTTAAATATTCTTGTTGCTTCTATTCCTGCTGTTCTAAAATGTGAGCCCCTTCCACCTCTGCTGCCAATGACTGCGCATTCCAGGCAGTAAGTCAGGGCACGGGTGCAACATTAGCTTCTTATTCTCAGATGGATAACATAACATCAGCCACAAACACCGAAATCGCTAACCATTAATGCCAGAAAGGAGAGTTAAGATTGGAATGGAGTTACCAGCCCCTGCAAATCAGTAAACATAGAAAAACTTAGCAGACTTCAAAAGTGTATTGCATTTCTTTGCATTAGGTGTTTCACACGAGAAATTTGTGTGGGTGTGCATTTATTTATTCATTCATTCATGAACATGGCTTCCATGTCCAACTGGCCTTGGGATTTATCAGTTGGTAGCAATAAATACATAAGGTACATTTTATATCTCTCTATTTTCTTTGAAGCTCCAGGAGCAATTTAAAGAGCCTAGGGCTATGGCTGCTGCTATTGTCACAGTAGTGGCAGCAGTGGCTGGGAGCCCTAGGCCCTTCTGAATCACTGGGCTGCAGAGCAGTTGCCCTCTTTCCCTCCTCCCACCCCCATCTGTGGGCCTGTCCTTCTGCAATGTACATATATCTTTAATCTGTCAACGTGTTATATGGCCATGAAGGAGTAGTGGCTACTGCTGTAGCAAACTAGCCACACTCAACCAGCCAAATAGCCATGTATGGCTAGTCTGTTGACACCACAGTTCTATGGCACATATCACTGAAATGTTTAAGTGAAATGTGAGTTCACTAGGAAATGCTCTGAGATCTCAAACTCAATGCATACAGATCACTGTCAAAATCTAAAATAGTGGCAGTAACCAGAACCAGTGCTTTGAGACGAAACCACATATATCTCACACCACACCAGGTCCTCCTAACTACAACCTGAACTAATGGAAAAGAATATTTGACCTTAGTAAGATTTCTGGAGGAAAACTTGGAGGAGAGTGGAGCTATTTGGAGGTAATCTCTACAGCAGGCATGTCAAACAGGCATCTGGTGGGCTGCATGCAGCCCAACTGAAGTTTTTTGCGGCCCACCACTATATTTTTATAAAAGAATAAAGTGCAGCCCGCTGGCCACTCTGAGCATGTGGCCGAGTGCAGATCACAGCCAGCTGGCCGCTCTGCACACGATGCCCAGCACATCCTCACAGCCAGCTTGCTGCTCTGCATGCAACATCACGTGCCTGCTCACAGCCGGCCGCTCTGCTCACATGCCCCAGCGCCTGGAGGAAGAAGTGTGGCGATGGCGGCGGCGGCTCTGAGACCCAAGCATTAGGTTGGCGGGGGGCTGGGAGTGCCTGGCTCTGGGGGAGGGGTGAGACATTGGGTGAGACATTGGGGTGGGGCTGGGAGTCCCTGACTCTGGGGGAACAGAGGGGGATATTTTGCTAATATTTTCTTTATTTATTCCCAAATAAAAATCACAAAATGTATTGTATTAATTTTGTATCAATAAATGTTTTTTTTGCAATCGCATGAATAATTATGTTTATGCAAAATCTCAAACTTACAAAATATCTCAAATTTTCACAGAAGCCTGTTCTATTTGATTAACCACTGTCTATACTTGTTTTTATTTCAAGTTATGTATCTTATAACAAATTAAAAAGTACCTTTAAAATTATTTGCTCAATATATTTTAATTTAAATATATAGGAGCAAATAACAATTTTACACATCAAATTATTGTATTAGAGTCAAACAAGACCTGAAAAAATAATTAAAAATATACCTAAAACATAATCTATAATAATAAATAATTACTACTTTCCGATAGGAGTACATTTTCTTTGGTGGCCCTGAAAGCTATCAGTTTTCGTTTGTGTGGCCCTCAGTAGGCTTTGAGTTTGACATGCCTGATCTACAGCATTCACTTCTCAGTTACATGCACCATACCAACCTGCTAACTATCTGAATCAACTGTATATGAAAACAGTATTTGTGCACAACAATTAATTACCAAAATAATGAACACTTCAGAAATATTTTGCCTAATTTAGCTCCAAGTCTTGGAAGACAATATACATACGCTGTGTAGCATCATTTGGGGTGTGTCTAAACTACATGGCTCCATTGATGGAGCCATGTAGATTAGGCTGATTGGCAGAGGGAAATGAAGCCGCGAATTAAATAATCGCGGCTTCATTTAAATTTAAATGGCTGCTGCGCTGAGCCGACAAACAGCTGATCTGCTGTTTGCTGGCTCAGCGCGCTAGTCTGGACGCTCCCCTGTCAACATGAAAGCCCTTTATCAACCTCCCCGTTATGCCTCGTAGGATGAGGTTTACCGGGGAGGTCGATAAAGGGCTTTCATGTCGACAGGGGAGCATCCAGACTAGCGCGCTGAGCCGACAAACAGCTGATTAGCTGTTTGTCGGCTCAGCGCGGCAGCCATTTAAATTTAAATGAAGCTGCGATTATTTAATTCGCGGCTTCAATTCCCTTTGCCAAACAAAAAAATCTACATGGCTCCGTCGACGGAGCCATGTAGTCTAGACATATCCTTGGAGTTTATAACTCCAGCCCAATCAGTTCACCCCAGGATGGCAAGTGGAAGAAAACAAACTTACCTAACAGTTCTCTGGGTGGTACTGCTCTGTTGGATCCATTGCATGGAATGTTCTGATATGGGGCAGATGAGGTGGAGTTTACCCACAACTCAGGTGATGAATAGTTGAAAGAAGACTGGTTACTATGGTCCTGAAGCTCTTTACACTGACCAAGATTATCTTGAGGAGTGTTAAAATCTTCAGAACACGCCTGGACTGAACTAGAGGAAATTCTTCTTTGGTACAACGGCCTGCCTGGTCCTCTTGGTTCATACTGTAATGGAAAAAAATACAAATTCTTAAAGTGCTGGCATACATGTTATGGTAATTTCCCCCCTACATCTCACTTATAAAACTACCTGTGAAAATGCCTTCAAATATTGAACAATTTTAACTAATTCGTGCTAGTAATGATGGCATTGACAAAGACTGTTAATGATAAAGTGCAATGATAATGATATACAGAGGATAGAGTTAATTGAGATTTCTTGATTTGTAAATACTTGATAGCTCACATTTAACATTAATTTTCTTTTGCACAGTATCTCTCTACAAACATACAAATATAGTCTCCAAAGGGTTAAATAAGGGAGAGAGGAATTTACATGAACAGGTGAAAATGCTCAATTGCAATATATAAAAAATAACTGCCAGGTTTGATCTCTCTACTGTCCAGTACAACATGAATGACTTGCATACCAGGATTTGAGAAAGTATGAGGTCATATTCATATGCTGGCCCTTTGCATGCAGATATGCACACAGATGCTTTAGAGAACTATTTGTCATGATTGCCAAAATGCAAAGAATTTTATTTGAAACACACAAAAGATTTGCTTCCATTAATCTTGCAGGAAGTATAGATGAAAAAAGACAGACTCCTTGGTACGAATAGTTGAGGTTTAAGACACTCTCAATACTTGGACAATTCAGGGCCAATTTTCTCTGTTAAGGTTTAATGCAAAAGATACAGCTGGAACAATGTAGAAATTATGGTCACAACTGAGTGAAAGGAAAATCTTATTTTGCTTTTAAGAAGGACTCTAATGGTCATTCTGGGGAAGACAGGTTTCCCACTGTTCGTTTTGCCCTTCTCTGCTGGTGTGAACTTTTCTAAATAAGACAAAGATAAAGTTATTTCTAGATGACAGCAGAACAAAGGCAGAGTGAACGTGGAGATTTCTGCACGGGAGAAATATGGATTAAGAAAGCGCAAGGCAAACATTTTTTGAAGTGCAGGCACCTAGTTTCACATTTCCTCGTAAGGAAGCCCCATTTTGAGTTGAGATGTAGAGAGCATTTCAGAAGAGATACTCCACACAAACATGAAAATCAGCTTTAAAAATTATCCTGATATTATTATATTTCGCCCCAACAATTGATACTACAAGATCACTAAGATGCAATGAAAAACTGCTATCACAATAATAAGCAGAATAATACTAAGTATGTAAGGGTATGTCTACACTTACACCCTATTTCGAAATAGGGATGCAAATGTAGGCATTTGAAATAGTAAATGAAGCCAGGATTTAAAATATCCCATCGCATCCTGGTGCTATTTCAAAATTGCGCTATTTCGAAATAAAATGCCCTGTGTAACCACGTTATTTTGAGAGAAAACCCTGCTCTTGAAATAACTGGTAAACCTCATTGTATGAGGAATAACAGTTATTTTGAGAGAAGGGTTTTCTCTCAAAATAACGTGGTTACACAGGGCGTTTTATTTCGAAATAGCGTGATATTGAAATAGTGCCCGGATGAGATTATGCTAATGAAGCCTGGGATATTTAAATCTTGGCTTCATTTACTATTTCGAATGCCTACATTTGCATCCCTATTTCGAAACAGGGTGCAAGTCTAGACATACCCTAATAGAATAGCATGAAAATACTAATAATTGTATTTATAAAGCTGAAATAATTGTATTTATAAAGATAAAACAGATGAAATACATATTAAAATACAAACAGAATATGTATAAAAACATACGAACAAGAATGGCTATACTGGGTTCATCGAGCCCAATATCCTATCTTCCAACAGTAGCCAATGCCAGGTGCCCCCCAAATAAATGAACAGAACATTCTGATAATCATCAAGTGATCCATAGAGACCTGCTAATCTGCAGATTTCCGCTTTATATCCACAGGTATCCACATCCATGTCTCACTTTTGAGGATATGGATGCAGATACAAATTTTGTATCTAGAACCCAACAAATGTGTAGATATCTGCTTTATAGGCACTGATATCCGCTTTATATCAATGGATATTCACAACTGCAGCTGTTAATGTGGATATCTGAGGCTTATTTTTGCGGATACAGATACAAATTTTATATCCACACGGGGTCTAGTGATCCATTCCCTGTTGCTCATTCCCAGCTTCTAGAAACAGAAGCTAGGGACATTAGACTGCAAGCATTTTGGGGCAAGAACTATCATTTTCTGTGATTGTATGGTGCCCTATCTGGTCTCCAGGTGCTACCACAATTCAAATGTTAAATAAACAGTAATATAAAAAGTCAAGTAAGGAGACTGAACAGAAAAAGAAGGGGAGAGTATGCACAGAGTGACAGAGACTAAGGATCTGATATTTCAAGGGACAACTAGTAGCATAAAAAGGAGACCAAGTAAATAATTGTGTGTGCAAATGTATGGTCCTGACTCAGGCCATTTTGATCTATTACTGTATCTGATTTGCAGGGAAGAGTAGCTGTGTTTTAAAAAAATCAGGCTGTATGCCTGAAATACATATAAAATATATTTAATTTTTATAAGCTTTTTGTAAATGGAGAGATGAAGATCTGAGGCAGATACCAGAGAATAACTGCTCATCAGAGACAACTTTTTGTAAAATTCTTTATTGTTAAAAAGAGTAAGATGGACTTGAAGGAAAGTTTGCTTCCAAAGCCCCCTGCAGCTACAACTTTTAGGATACAGGATTTTCTCTGATTAAGTTCCTTAAAAATTGATTTTAAAAAGACCCTTCCATTCTACCATATATTTATTGCATAAAAATGTAGTATTTGTAGCACCCTAAAAGAAACATACACTACAAGCATATGTTGGAGCAATGTGACTGGCCAATCAACGACTAAACTGCTAGCAAAATACTGAACATATTCATAGATTCTTGCTACTACTAAAGTCTGCAGGAGGTTTGCCATTGATTTTACTAGCAGCAAGACTGAATCCATATCATAGTTCCACAGTGTAAATAAAACATAATATATTTCAATCCGATATTACATAAAGGAATATTACGGCCTGGAATGATTCAATAGATTTTTTTTTGGCTGTTTTCAGCCAGGGTCCAGATTTACAAAGGTATTCAACTGCCAAAGATGCAAACAGGTCACCATTAGATCTACTCAAGCACCTGAGCAAGTTATGTGCCTAACTCTCATTGACTTTCAATGAAAATCCTGTCAAAAATCCAACTGGATAATGCCTGAACTTCTAGTCCTCAGTGTATGTTAGCACTGTAGTTTGATCACATTGACAGAATGCATAATAATCTGAGAAATGGTAAAATGAGACAGCAGGTATTGGATGATGGAGCTAGAAAATACTTTCCACATTGGCACTGTCACTATTTTCTGTGTGTCTGATTTATTGGGGCCAGTCTGCCTTCTCTAGGAAGTTTACGTGATCCTGCACAACTCTGAAAGAGGATGGGGGTTAAAGGGAGTCTAGTGCATCCAGCACTTGACAGGATCAAGAAGTGAAGAAGCTTGGCATCTTACAGGGTCAGACCCTTTCTTTGTAGAAGCCACAGTAAACAACAGTCAACTTAGAAATACTGTTTGTCATGAACTATGCATAAGAAATTGCGTCAGAATGAAGGCTCTTCACATGCACTCGAGAGTTCAAATCACAGCACATATTATATCCAAGGGAAAAATGTCAGACACTGAACGGTGACATTTTGAGCTATTGTGAATCTCTCAGTTCTCGCTTATTCCCTCTTCAATATAGAGCACTTAAACTTCCAATTAAGAGCTACCTCTAAAAAAGCACCTTTAGTAAAAGAGGGAAAATGTCAGTTTAGGTAGATAAAATAGCAAAGAATTGTTTTCCTTCAATCCCATACCATGTAATTAAAGTTTGACTGAACTATATCTTGAATTTCTCCAACAGGAAGGCTTCTTTTGACAATTTTGTTTTAGGACACTAGTGGCAGAACACTGTGTATATGTGAGAAAGCCAATATGTTGCTGCTGCGAAGAGTTTAAAAATCTCTACATTTGTACCTTAGATCAAAGGTTTAAAAGCACCATAAGGGTCTGGATCCTGAAAACCTTACACGAGTAGTCCCACTGACCTAGTATTAAACACATGGTGCTTGTAAAACCACAGAGGGACAAGATCTTTATTTGGCATAGACATAATTCCACTATGGAACTACACTGATTTTCAGCCACACAGGTTCTGGCTCTGAAGTTATGTTTTTGCCTCTTTAAAACGTTGATTATACAGCAGGCAGGATTAATAGCTATGATAATGTTTTAGGGAAGAAGAGACTCCCATGGCACATGGCTCACAGGAGTTGTCTAACAGAGACAGTGGCTTTCCAGACTAGGGTTGCCAGGTGTCTGGTATTCTATCGGACAGTCCAGTTTTTGTGGTCTCTATCCGGTAAAAAAAATTCTGAAAATACTGGACACGTGCAATGTCCGGTATTTTTTGGTTTTCCGGTTGGGCGCCCAACAGAAGCCTGGCAGGGGCGGAGAGAGTGGCTGGGAGGCGCGGCGCGATCGGTGCTGGGAGCCCTCACAGCTGGTTGCATCTGAGGAGGAAGGGGAAGCCCTGTCCCTGCTCCTGAGCACTGGTGAAGCGCGTGGTGGAGTCGCAGCCGGACTCGCTTCGCCGGGACCGTGCGCGGGACAGGCAGCGCTCTGGGGTCTGCACGTGCCTGGGTCAATCCTGCTCCCTACTGGCCAATTTGTTCCCCGCTCGCTTCCCTCCCAGCCGGTTCTCCTGCACTTCTCCTCCCGATCTTCCGCGGCCAGCCTCGTTGCCCCTGCCAGCCCTGCTTCCAGCGGCCAGTTCTTCTCTCCTCCTCCTGTTCTCCCCCAGCCAGCCCTGCTGCACCCAAGTCCCCCTCCCACCAGCTCTTCTTCCCGCCGGCCACCCCTCCCTCCGATCTCCCTCGGCTGGCCCCGCTGCCCCCGACCAGCCCTACTTCCTGCCAGCCGCCCCCCACCCCGATCTCCCCCAGCCAGCTCCGCTGCCCTGATTTCACCCAGCCAGCCCCGCTGCCCCCAACCACCCCCCTGACCGCCCCTCCCCCAATCTCACCCATCCAGCCCCACTGCCCCCGACATCCCTAGCGACCAGCTCTGCTTCCCGCCAGCTGCCCCCCACCCTGATCTCTTCCGGCCGGCCCCGCTGCCCCCGCCCTCCCCGCCAGCTCTGCTTCCCGGCCCCCCCCTTCCTCCCGGCCAGTCCCTCCCTCTCCCAATCAAGTGTGTCCAGTATTTTTTTTTGAGACTACCTGGTAACCCTATTCTAGACTAGTATAACATTTTCAGGAGTCTGATTTGTTTTGTGGACTCCAGGTTTCACTTCACTTTAAAACTAGTTGCTTACAAAATTAGACATAAAAAATACAGAACACTAGTACTGGAAATCGCTTACTTTCTCATTACTATACATTATAAAAAAACAGAATATATTTTGGAGCACAATATATAGAACAGTATAAACAAGTTAAATGTGAGACATTTTAGTTTGCACATACTTCACTAGTGCTTCTTAGGTAGTCCGTTGTAAAACTGGACAAATATCTAGATGAGCTGATGTACGTCTGGAAGACCTCTGTGTACCTTCAGAGGTACCTCCTTCCTGGTTGAGGACCACATGCCTCTGCTACCTTAATCACCAGGTTCCATGGGTGTAAGGAAGCAATCAAACTTACTAGAACAACTGTGGTGTTGAACACATTATTGGGAAATGGCATTGTGGGGAATTACTCTTGAGTTACCGCAAATCAACATACAGAATTTCACATTAAGTTCACATTAATTGAAGAACTGACCCAGTCACCTATAAGAAGATGCCACAAAAAGGAAATGCCTCTGCCTCCCATTCCTGAGGAAACACAGACACTTACACATATGATTCCACACAATTAAACTCCATGTAATGTACATATTTAAAATAAAACTCATAGTGTTTATCAATATCTATTCAATAGCTTCATAAATGGTTTGGATAATGGCATAGAAACTATAGTTATGTTTGCGGCTGATGCCAAGCTAGAAGGGGTTGCAAGTGTTTAGGAGAAAAGGATTAGAACTCAAAAGGATCTTGACAAACTGGAGAAATGGTCTGAAATAAACTTGATGAACGTCGATACGGAAAAAATCCTATTAACATGAACTAGTATGAGCACAAGAGCAAGCCCGTAGTACTGCTCATCATTCAGAAACAGTTGATGAAAGCCTGGTTCCACTTAATTCAAGAGTGGGGAACCTAAGGCCCAGATTTGGCCCCCAAAGCTCAGGGCCCTCCAATTTGTTACGCCTGTAACATGCACATTCAAAAAGATTTTGTCCCCACTGACATCTCTGAGAATTCAAAATGTATTATCTACCATAAACAGAGGCTATACAGCTAGATCTGGCAGACAAAGTCGAAAGAAGGAAGCCTGATGTAGGTTTTTTAAATTAATCCTTAAAACAAGAATTTGACAAGTATGTTACAACTAATCCTCTTCTAGGGCTTCAAAAAAATAAGTTGATACATAGAACAAGTTAAATCAGCCCGTTAGATATTCCTTCTCACATAGCTCAATTTTTAAAATTATCCATGTAAGTAATTTTATTTTTAATTATGTTTGTGGAAACAGTGAAAACCAATTTTATTTTTGTGATGGCTTTAGTCCAACATGCAATGCAGATTTGTTTGGTTTAATTACACAGGAACAGAACTGGCTATAATTATTTTCATTACTCCCATTATTTAGGACGCACATCAGTATGCACACAATACATGTATAGATGTAGATTTTCCTGCTGATGCAATTTTTCAATGCATAGGATAAGAGAAAAAGCAATTCCATGGGGCTTATCAATTGTGTCTCATCTTAAAAACAAAATTTTTTGCTGAATAAGTTAGATTCTGGCTAAACTACTATATCCAGTTCCCCCCGTGACTTTTTTTTGTTCTTCAGTAAAAGTAGAAACAGGTGAAAAATAACTACAAATGACTGGATGATTATACAGATGTCAATGCTTTCTTGCCTCAGTCTGGCTTAGAATTATACCAAATAGAAAAGCATTTCAGACTTCTTTATTGATAAGGAAAACAAATGTCTGGAGCTTAAACATAACAACAAGACATGCATCTACTTGCAGGTATCTCTGATGAGTAAATAGATTCTCTCTGCACCTTCCAAATAGAACTGATGCAAAGAACTTTGTGTCAGAACTGCACATATAGGTGTAAACAACAAAAGTGTGTACTGTAACACTAATTTATGAGAAAATACAAAGGATACCTATATCTATCTCACAGAACTGGAAGGGCTCTTGAGAGGTCCCTAAAATGGCCCCCTCAAGGACTGAATTCACAACCCTGGGTTTAGCAGGCCAGTGCTCAAACTACTGAGCTATCCTTCCCCATCTGTATGGCTATGGCTAGATCTAATGATAATATTAATTACAGTGTAAAACACCCTTTAATCTGTAAAATATTCCTCTTATCTAACTTCTCTCCAATCTCAGGTCTATGGTAAGATTAATGACAAAAAAGGATAACACCTCTCTCACAGGTCATCAGATATAAAAAGACAAGCATATTGCAGACATACAAGCAGTTGTGTTATAAACATTTATTCGCTGCCTGTAGAGTAATGGGATAAAACTTTAATAACTTTACAACAATTAGTATTTGTTTCTAATAATAGTTGCCCCAAGGAGATAATTCTTCATGAAGTCTGCAGGGAAACTGCATATTACCCGTTGATCACAGCCCATCATTTAAATCTTAAAATGCACAAACTATTCTATGAAATGCACACATTAAGCTCCGCACTTAGTTATAGGCAAAGAATGTAAAATATTCTGCCTAAAACACAAGTATTTCAGAACATATTAAAGCTTAAGGTTTTAAAATTCAAAGGCAACGATAATTAAAATGCACGCGAGTAAGTGAGAGCAGCGTCCTTCCTCAAAAAGCTTTACACTCATTTCATCCTGGTACACAAGGAATATGCAAGTGGGCCAGCACTCACTACATACCACAGAGAATAGCCTTCAGGCTGGCCACATAGGCAGAAGAAGAAAGCCACTCCAAGGTGTGCTAAGGCAGGAGCCGCATTCATTCAGATCCAGTGGCACCATTATTTTGTGCAACTCGTACAGTGGCAACAGGATCTGTGTACCCTGGCCCTGTTTTGGGGATGAATTTAGCAACCCAAGTGACTCCCCCACTCTATTCAGGGCCATCCTTAGGATTTATGGGGCCCTACATAGTACTGTAAACTGCCCCTATCCCCAATGGCAGCAGGGGTGGGGGAATGATGATTTTTTTAGGGTGTGATTTTATGATCTTCAGCAACACACTAATGAAATATTTTTATAGCAAATTTTAAACTAAGGTCCTGTAAACTAACATGGCTCTTTCGCAGGTTCAGTGTTCTGCTACTAGGTCTGACAGGCTTTTTAAGTTAACTAGATCCTCTCAGGAGGAGGTAGAGCCACAGAACAAGAATAGGAAGAGGCAGGTGGATAGATGTTAGGACCCTGGTGGTACCTCAAATTTTCGGGTTCTCTACACAGCGGTGTATTCTGCGTATGGGTAAAAAGGGCCCTGACTGCATCCATATAAAGTTAAACAGTCAAGCTGTGTATCTTGCATCAAACATTTGTGGAGCACTTACAAATGTGTTTTTGCTACTTTGATTAATTGACAGTCAATTAACTTGAGTTAAAACAAGAGAAGAAAGCTTACTATGGTCATGCCCCCATGACACAGAGCTGAGTGTACTCAAACCCCAGTGAATGCAATGGGAATTGAGAATACTCTGCATGTCACTTGTACTTAGCCCTAACACTGAAAATTAACCAAACCATGCAGAAACCTTCAGCAATGGCAAAATTCTCCTCTCACACTGCAAGCATGTCAGCAATACTGGCTGTTGCACAGTGAGAACTCACCTCTTAAATTCATCTCGACGATGACATTTTAAAAATGCCCTCTACTACTCATTCTCACTTGCTTCAAGAGCACAAACACTGGGGCTGTTAGGTGAAAAAGCCAGAAAGCCTGCCCAGCTCGGTCATTTCTGTTGTTTTGCAACTGATCCCCATATATTTGTCTTTCTTCTGAATCTCAGCAATGTCAAACTGAGGCCATACACATATGCTTATTGAGTAGCCCCATTGATTTCAATGGGAATTTTGATGCACATAAAGTCAAGCATGAGCATAAGTCTTGCATAGTCAAGACCTTAGTTATCCTTCTCTAATGTCTGAAGACTGGATTTCCATGGTGATATACAGTACACATGGAAATACTCTGCGCTGCTAGTCACAGGAGACACTGAAACAGTGTGTCCAGTCAATGGGGGATTAGGAAAAGATGGAAGAATGGGGCAGAGATTTAGGGCTTGTGTACATTTAAAACACGATAGCAACGCTGCTGTGCCCCTGTAGTGCTTCAGTGTAGAAACTCCCCAAGAGGCAGTACCAATGTCGATAGAAAGTGCTGTCTACATGGGGATTTAGGTCATCTTAATTATGCTGCTCAGAGGTGTGGATTTTTCACACCCTTAAGCAATGCTGACCTAATCTAGTGTAGACCCTACATACTGACACTGCTGGAATGGATCTGGTAAAGGATTATAGTTTTTCTATCTTTTAATTTATTAATTGGTCTTGATTTCCCCTGAATGTCTTTATTCTCATCTGGAAAGTCCAGGACTGTGAGAGATTCAGGTATTCATTTGACATTCTCAAACACTCTAGCATAGATTTTTTTTATGCTAACTTTTTTGCTGCAATCATAAATTATACCTAACATCTCTATAACATCTCGATGTTTACTAACACTGATCCCTGGCTCCTTGTTTCTTAATGTTAACTTTGGTGGGTGTAACAGTCTTCTTTTGTGCATAAGTAAAAACTGAAGTCTAAAATTAGCTTCTGAAATCTTTATAATCTTACCCTCTTATTTTATAAAATGTTCTTTTGCTTCCTTTCCAGCCATTCTTGATAAATTCATATACTGAGCCTAGATATCACACAGAAACCTCTGACACATTAACATTTTCCTTAAACACTTTCCATTTCCCCACTGCGCCTTTTCCTTCTACTGCCCTTATTCTAGCTGAAATAAAAAAGAAAAAGAAAAAAGCAAAGGAAAATAGAACATCTTCAGAGAGAAAATAGTAACCTTGAATTTAAAAACCTTGCCAGAAGTTTATCTCAGATTCTATGAACACAAAAGAATCAGATATCCTTACGGAGAACAGCTACAATATGAAATACTGTATTTTCAAGATCCAAAGATAACATCTTGCTAGTGTATACATTTTGATCATTTGTGATTCAAAGCTGAAGTACAAAAATCACATTTTTTCCCCTTAAAAATAGAGAGATGGTACTTATGGTTAAAAGATAAAGGGATGACAGCATCAGTATTTATTTTATACTGTACTAGGCTGACTGTCAAAAGCACACAAGTGATGGGAAAATCAGAAATGAAGTAAGTACATCAGTCATCTTTACTTGGTAAAGGGGAAAAATACACTTTCGTGAAATGTCAATGGAAATTAGTTAAGTACGTTGTGAATTAAATTTTCTATTATGCCCCTCAGTTTCTAGCTACTATGCCACCCACAAAAAAGGGGTGGGGTGGAGAGAGAGAACACCAATCTAATTTCAGCTGCTATGATTTACAGGGGAAATACCATTGGTTTTCCTGACAATGCCTTCTCTTTGGAAGCCCGATTTTTTAAAAGCATCAGAGACTGAGTCCTCTGAGTCCTCTAATCCCCTCCCCACTTCTTATGGAACATTACATACATGGTTTAAGATGAATTCCAGCATCTGGCAACCTATAGCCCACGGGGCAATCTGCTGGAAAGCCACGAGATATTTTGCTGACCATGACCATCCACAGGCACTACCCCCGACAGCTCCCACTGCCGGCCAGCACATCCCTATGGTCTGCTGTTTCCCACAGCTCCAATTGGCTGGGAACAGCGAACTGTAGTGAGCAGTGCCTGTGAATGGTCTAAGTCAGCAAAGTGTCTGACCAGTTACAGATAATGTCTGAGCCTCAAAGTTATTCTAATACGCTTCTTTAACAAACTGGAAAGCCTTCCAGCCTGGGTCCAACTCTTCCCCCAGTTCAGTCTTAGATGCTTCCAGTAATCATCAGGGATGTGAAAGTGTAAACATGTACATGGTTAACCAATGAGCCTGGGCTCATTAATGTGTACAGTTAAAAGTGATCACAAGTGCTGCATGTTATGCAGCGGCAGTGATTTAAAGTTAAATTGGTAACTGGTATGCACTGCCTTTTGGGCACAGAGAATCTGGGACTTCTGTGTGCAATCATTGTCAGAGGCCGGATATCATAGAGGGATGAGTCAAAGAGATTTGGGGACTGAATACACATCTTGTTAATCTACAAGGCAAAGACAGGGCTGGCATAGTGCTGACGAGAAAGCTTGAGTGGCTGACAGACTGATGGTGTGAGGGCACTAACACCCGTCTACCAGAATCAAGAATCTCCTACTGGACGCAGGTGTTAACAGCCCTGGATACTCCAAAACTTTCACTCTGCACTCAAAAACATTTTGACATCAAGTGCCTTGACAGTGCAATGAACAGGATTTAATAAATAAAAATCTAGGAAATAGTTTGGATTAGCCAGATAAAACTAAAAAAATAGAAAACTACAAGAGAGCTTCATGGTAGAATTAATGCCTTTAGTTTTCTCTACAATGCAGTTGGATCAACTAAAGAAAATAACAGCAGCTTCTTCTAACATTAAAAAGCTGTACCAGCATGTTCCCTCTAAGATTTTCCATTTATGAGCGGAGTGAGTTTTGTCTTATGTGCCAACAATGAGGTCATGTATGCTTATTCAGAGGTGTGCCACTCACCAGTGGTGCTGCTCCCCAAGAGACTCTCACAGGTAGCGCCCTCCTCCGCTCCCCTGCACCTCACGACACCACCAGCATGCAGCCCGAGCCTCTGTAGCAGTCCCAACTCCACACACACACACACACCCACCCCCTGGCCACTAGAGCAGACCCCCACCCTATGGCTCCAGCTGCCGGAAGAGTTGCTGGCCACCCACAATGCAGCTCCAGGTCTGGCCCCGGCCTGGACCACCAAAGAAGCCACTGACCTGCAGCTCCAGCCTTGGGGAAGAGCTGAAGCTAGGGGCCGGGGCCTCATGATGGCTGCCCTGCTGCTCCTGGGGCGGGGCAACTGCCCGCCACACAGGCCTGCTCCGGAACAGCTGAGCAGCCAGTGCACGGCTCTGCTGAGGTGGGTGGGCTACAAATTCTTGGTGCGCGCCCGCACAGTCACAAGGAACACTGCACACCGCAGACAAAGGTTCTTAGTCATATTTATGGTTATTTTGAGAAAGACATCAGCCTACATGTGCACTGCAACCCTTTGTAAGAGAATAACACATTTTGCTGGACTGGGTTTGTGATGTATCTTGTTATGTGAAACTATGGCACATGACACCAAGTCATCCAAAATTCTTCCAAGGGCTCTGCCCTGAAAACTGTAAAACTTAACTTTTTCAAAATATCTTTCATTCTCCAAACCCTGCATCTCTAGTTTTAATCTGTTAAAATAAACATAAATGTGACTAAGAGCATTCACCTGAAGTAATTTCATAATTAGTACATGGTCCTATGGATTACAGATTAAGAGTAGTTTTTATACTTCTGCAAACTTGTATTGCCAAAAATGTCTATGTCTTATAAATTAATCACAGAAACATTTAACAAGGTAATTTGTACTTTATGACTTACCTGTCTGTATCTAAACCTAAAAGTATACTTTAAAGCACAACTTCATCAGTATATGTACTGTTCACTCTGTTTAACTCTTCTTCATCATTAATAACAAACATTTGTCTTTAAGTTTGTATATTTACATGAAGAAACACAAAACCAAGCATGACATACTATGCTGGTGAAGACCCGTCTTCTCTAATTTGAGAACAATCAGCTTTTCCAGCAGTAATTTTGTGGACTTGAAGTAAAATCGATAAACTGTTAAAGCCTAGTGATCAGCAGAGCAGTTCAAATGTTTCATACAGTGTCTCAGTAGATGAAAGCTTAAACACTAACCAAATATTTTCTTTCGTGATTTAGAACATCAACTCTATTTTAGATTTTATGTATAGAAAAACAGCTGTCAAGCTGAATGAGTGAACTAAACTAGCTTTCAAATGACTGCTCATATTCAGATCTCATGAAACTTGACCTTGTAGCAGGAATCTGTGTTAAAAATACATCTAGCACTTTGTGTTTTCTTTATAGAACTCTGCCCTAGCCTTTATTTGAAGAAGCCTGATGACAATCTTCAGAAGAAAGATATATTCTTTAAACATTTTTTTCCTGTATTTGGCAAAGAGTAATCTCTCCTCTCCCTCATGTTTTCAAAGGATTAAAATTAATTTGTAATAGTTAAATATTGATTTACTTTGCTTCTACATAAGCATCCAGTGTTGTTAGCACAGCTCTTATAAGGACTTTATTAGTTTACTGCTACTGCCATCAAAAGGGAAGAAAATAGTAAGTGTGTCGAATCTTGGCAACAAAGGAGTAGATTTCATACAGAGATGTGTGGTCTAACGGAGTGGGAAGCCACTCTGGACATTTTGATTTCTAACCATGTTTTATGCACTGGCCTATGCTATAAAATTACTTTAGTACAAATACATTGCTCAGGGTGAATAATCCACATCCCCATGCAACACAGATCCAACTAAGCGCCAGTGCAAGAGCTTCCTTCTCTAACTTAGCTGCCACCTCTTACAGAAGCAGATAAGCGAAGACAACAGGAGAAGCTCTCGCCCATCGACTTCAGCTGGGCTGATGCAGTATTTAAGTGCAGATTTGCTCTTACTAGGATTCAATCTGTGGCTCTAGTCAAGACATTTAACTTCTCTGAATCTGCAAAAACAAGCACAATACAGTAGACTTCCGATAATCCGGAACCTATGGGACCTAGGTGGTGCCGGATTATTGGATATGCCGGACTATCAGGAGGTACTATAAACTGGTTATATATATACTGTATACATTATATACTGTATATAAAGTGTTCTTAACCCTTTTTATTGTACATACTGTATACTGTAATATTTTAGTTTTTTTAAGCGTTTTTTACCCTTTTTGCTCAGTTCAGCTGCTGCCACTGTTACCTTGTGACTCATTTTTTGCCGAAGCTCACTCATTAGACTCTTGCCATTTTGATGCCGGACTATCAGGAGTGCCGGACTATTGGATGCCGGACTATTGGAGTTTTACTGTACAGTAGTATTCACGTTTAGTGCTTTATTCAGCAACATGGAATAAGGAATTTATTCTGCTCTCTTTGAAGAGCAAGGAAGAACTCCCAGTGGCATGGGCTGAGCAGGATGACGGCTCAATTCTTAATTTCCAAAAGCCAGGCTATAACTCCCTGTCAGCAAGGAAAGGGCAGAGCACAGAGATCTGAACTACTGGTGGATTGTATGAGGGGAGGGAAAGTGGCTGCAACACTGTCCTTTTTCATAGGCATTTAACATGTGAACTTTTACTCTATAACACCTTGCAATTCACTACTATTATGATATGCATTAAAATCCACATACCTCTTCTAAGCTGTGGAGCGAAGAAGCAGATACTGCTCGAGATGTGAGCGGATGAAATGGCTCCTGACCAACTGCATGCTGATGATTCGGTATTTGTATAAAAGGGTTCTGTTGTGATCTATGGGGCAATGGAGGTATACCATAATGAAAGCCCTGCCCCATTAGGTGATTCTGCTGTAGGTTAGCATAGGTCCATGATCCATCAGGTTGCAGGTACTTCAAAGGAGGTGGGGGTATGTGTTCAGATTGCATTGAGAAAGGGG
The DNA here is from genome assembly GCF_049634645.1 of Pelodiscus sinensis. Lineage (NCBI taxonomy): Eukaryota > Metazoa > Chordata > Testudines > Trionychidae > Pelodiscus > Pelodiscus sinensis. The sequence continues at coordinate 21,604,674 of NC_134730.1, read as the reverse complement.
GATTGTATATTTGGGGCAAATGCTGCTGAAATGCTGGATTGTTGGAGATTTCAATGTCTCTGTTGTTTTCAATGAAGTTAGGAAAGTGGCTGCTGTGGTTTGAGTTGCAGGAAGGAGAAGGAAGTGCTGGTGGGCTTCTGGGCTGAACTTGTCTGTATTGCAACAACCTGGATTGGGGAGGTGGCATTTCACTTAGGTCCCTACTTTCATTTTGATCACGGTGTGACAGTTCTCTGAGCAAGTCCTGGAACCTGTATTAATAGAAGAAATGTTATTAAGATAGAGAAATGCAAAAAGTGCCTCCGCTCAAAGCACCATCCATTCTGAAGTACCAGATACTGGACATCACAACCAAACTGGCTGCAAGCACAAACCATACAAAGCATTATACTTAAATGTGCTCAACATCAAGTCTAACCTCAAAGACTATAATTATGAGCAATTGGAAATTAAGGACAAAAGACTTTGCTGAGCTGAGATACCAACCAGAACCACCACCAAAACTCAATGATCAAACTATCTTTCTGAAGGTTTGAAAATTTCTGATATTTCTATTCCAACTAGAAGGACCTACTAATAATAATACTGTAATGTATCCAGTTCTATTGCCGACATTAAACATCATAACAACAACAGCTCTTTACTGGACTGATAGTGCCTGGCATCCGATGATGATATTATAATGAAGGTTGGCTATGTTCTGTTTTTAAATACAGTACTTTGAGAACTCAATCAACAGATACCTTGAATATGTTGCCTCTGTTTCATCTTCTGCGTTACTGGCAAGTTTCCAGTTTGCCCTAATAGGCTGTTGGTGCAATCCAATTGGTTGCTGGGGAAGATGTGGTAGGTGAGGATGGTGATGGTGTGGATATGGAATATTGCCCTGACTGAGATAGGCATTATGCTCATTCCATTGCTGTAACCTTGCTTGCTGCTGCCTTAATGTTTCCAAAGCTACATTTCCATGCATACGATCTGTAAAACAGTTACAAAAATACAAACATTTACCCAACCTCCCTTTCTCAAACCATTTGATGCCAGAAAGGAGGATCCCACTGTGTGGTATATTAAATGAAAAACAAGAGCGCTAAGACGGTACACAATGGAATCTCCAAACCTGCCAGCACCAAAAATGTGTTTATTAATAAACCACTCCATAATGTATCACAGCTCATAACCTGGATATTTAAATCCCCTAGAAAGACTATGTATACATGAAATTCGTAATGAAAAACTACATATTAAAATATACCCTAAGAAACAAATTATTCCTGATCACACAATGACCAATCCATAACTTTAAAGTCATACAGCCATGCCCCTGACAGATAAACACTTTATTCATTTTCACTTTACGGTAGCTATATTTGCATCAGTGGAAAACAGAAATGGTACCTACCTAATGTCTCTCCTATGGGCAATCCCGCAGGACTCTCTTCAATGAAGTTGTTCAAGTGAGATGGCAACATTGGGTTGTGTTGTGCAATAGGTCTCAAAGGATTACTGACTTCTTGCAACATGGGTGGGGGATGATGTTCTGAAATCACAGCATCTACTGCAGGAGAATGTGGTCGATGAGGAACTGGGTTATTAAAAAAAGACTGGTTGGGGCCCATCTGGTAAGCGGGGGAAAGCTGTGAAGGTTGTGGAGGCTGCTGATTTACATGATTATGCTGATGGACTACCTGGCTCTGCTGAGGTGGTATTTGGTTTTGCTGTTCAGGCAAATGATTTTGTTGCTGACTTAAAAGATTTTGCTGTGGTTGCACAGGGTACGGCTGCCTTGGGATCTGGGACAGGTGCTGGAAGTGGCGACTAGGGACTGCATACTGTGGGTGGGGTGGGGTGAGATGTAGATTCAGCTGCCTAGGGTTGAGATTATCTTTGCGATGAAATTTAGAATTAGGATAACCAATGCTGGAACGTGACTCTGGGCTTCTATTCTGGGAATTTCCTTCTACGTCAACCTAGAACAAAGGATAGAAAACATTTCCAAGTTACTTAAGAAAACAAAAATCACTGTTAGCTATGACTGTACTGCACTAAACACATTAACACTGACTCAATCACATGAAACTTCAGAAACGTACGAAAAATAAGGAAGAGAAAGATAGTATTGTACATGTTAGACATATTCTTTTTATTTGTCAAACTGCAGGCATATTTTGTCAACTATTTGTGATATTTTATTAAACTGAAATATCTCTCCATTAGATAGAGAAAACTAATTCCTTCACAACTATTCACAAGGTGTAAACTAAGAAGTGCACACCATATTTTCTTTTTATTCTTCTATATTTAAACACCATACTCAGACATTTCCATCATCAAATTTCTTTCTGTAGCTACAATTATTGCAGAGATGAATTAGCAGCTGTTTCCTTATGATCGTATTTAATTTAGCTAATTATAGGCAACTGTCAAATGTTGAGCCTTTTGCTTTTATTTCTAGGACACAGACACCAAATATTTAATGGAAAAAGTAATTATTTGCCAGTTCTCAACATTTTACTTCAGAACACTCCATTATATGACTCACGCCTTTATTCCTAAAATGGAAATTGTAGTGTACATTATACTACTCTCTTACTCTCCTGTAAAATAACTGAAGATTTCTGAATCTTCACTTCTACCAGATTGACATTTATATCAAAAGGTACATTAATTTCTAAACATTTTAAATTAATAACACTCAGGGCTATTCCAGTGTGTTTGGACTTAACATTTACAAATCAATACATTTTATTTTTTTAAATTTATATTAGTAGCCAGTGAAATCCAAATTGCAAACCATAGGATTAATATTATTTGAATCATCAGATTCAAATCTTAAATTTTCTCTTGCTCTTGGGTGAGGAGAGGAAGAAAGACCTACTGTCATTCGACAATAACTAATGTCGAACAGCACTGATGGGTTCTAAAGAAAATCCCATTTATTGCGCTGGGATGGAAATGTGGTGACTGACAGAGGAGGGGGCCTATTGAACAGGAGGAGAAGATATGACAAAACCCTTACTGTGCTATGTGAGATAGATGGTACCAAAAAGGGAAGAAGAAATAAGATGAAAATAAACTCAAAACAGACCTGTTTGGAGTCCACGTGTTTTTTCTCAGGTGTCCGAATTTTATTAATTTCGGGTCCAGCACTGTTTTCGGTTTTACCTAAAATATTTATTTATACATTATTTTCTATGTATGTAAAGAAAAATAAATATTTTAACATGTTTGTTTTCCTTAGACATGAGCAGACTTAGAACTAAAGTAATGGGGTCAGAAACTTAACATACAACATTTCATGGCCCGCCTTCCTTTTAGACTGTATGTTTTCAGTTTTGTATTTGAATCATAATGAAGTACCTCTTCCAGTTCAACAGCTGGGCTAATGGAGTTACTCCTGGAGAAAGTAATCACTAGTTTGTCCAAGAGAAATAGAAATGAACCAAACACAGGAACTTTTATCCTAACCTCTCCCTTCTCTTAACTTTGGTAGCTCAGTGACCCCGATCCAAACAAATGCAGACTGCTTTCTATGTAAAGGTAAAAATACCCTCCTTAGCAGGTCTTGGGTTTAAACTTTTACGCAGTGTTTAAACTAAAGCAAAGACCGTCCCTAAAAATCATCCATCACTGGAGTTCTGTGAGATGGCAGGGAAATGATGTTAAAGATATCAGTCTGAAGGATAAAAAATCTGAACCCCAAGTTCAGCTTAATCTTTTTAGGTTTAGGCAAGATGAACATCAATTTTTCAGGGAAGGCTGACACAAGACCCTTAAATTGGACTATTGATCTTAACCTATGCAACACAAGGAGCTGCAATAATATTAGAAATCTTGCATCTGATCAGTTAAGTATATTCCCTAAATACAGCTTATATATTTGGAAAACAAACATATAATAGACATTTATTGTATTAGATATTATGGCCATAACTTTTTCTGAAACCTGTACTTTACACATAACAACTCAACATCCTTTTTTAGCTGATGGTGGCCTATGAAAGAGATCAGAAATGTTCATATCAAAGTACATGGTAAAGAAACCACAAATCTCAACAACTACAAGAATTAATGCTTTAATGTTATTTTTTTAAGTAAAACTGCTTCCCTTTCTAATTGCTAAAAATATCAGTTGCATGAAGACAGTATAAATCAATCTAAGTGTATTTTTCAGGTAGGGCACTTACACTTTACATGGAAATGAGGAGATAAGTAAAGTGCACATTCAGTTTTAAAAGATATTCATTTAAAACAGCATTTATAAGGGCAAATCAAGAAAGGCTTTTAGGATCTCATGAGAAAAGAACACTTAAAAGATGGGACAAGATATATGTTATAGGCTTTTACATCTAGTAACATTTTGTGTTCCTGAAACAGTCATTTCAACTTTGCTAACAATGTTCACTTCACTGAAATGCTGATTTTTGAGTTTTGCTATTATAGTTTCTCTTCGATCTCCTGTAGAGTACTGATGACAATTCTTTTTTTCTGTAATACATTGTTCTCCTATGGCAGAATTCTTGCTCTATGGAACAATTCTTGCTCTTTAAAACATGCTGAATGTAGTAATTGAAATAGTCTGATCAGCTACCTGTGGTATTGAAGAATGTAGGATTATGTATTGTTTCAAACACAAAGGGTAGTTTTATTTTATTTTATTTTTGGTCACAGAATAGGAAAAATTTCAGCTCTCTTGTGTAATTCAGAAAAAGCTGAAGACTATTCTAGGGTCAGAAAAGCTTCACAACAATATACAGAGAAAGCAAAGCAAACCGAGTGGATAATAAAACTATGCTAGCTACCAGTTCAATGAGCTACCTGGCAAAAAGATACATAGGGAGAAAAATGATGGCTCCATACTTGTTAACAAAAGGATCTGTGGAAATTAAAAAAAAAGATTTTAAGGGCAAATAGCTACAAAAACTTAGCTTCAAAAGATTAGACAAATATTTTCTTCTTGCTCCTAGTTCTTAATGCACAGGAAGAAAAGTTTCTACTATTAACTAGGCACTAAAAATCCATATCCAGAATAAGACTCTTCCAATAGAAGTTAAGATGCTGCAAAATTTAGCTAGAAAAATGTCTAGCTGGCTATTATGTTCATAATTAGACAGTATCCAATCAAACAAGAGATAACTCAATAAAACCATATGCTTATATAGGAACACATTCTGTCACTGAGTTATTTGAGATGCAGAGAGGTGTTAACTAAGAGCAGAACCTGGCCTTCTCATGCAACTTACCTTGCAACCTTACTTCCCAGCACATCTATCAAGGGCACCTCCAAACTTAACAGAAAGAGGGTTTGGTTCACACTGGTCAACAGAAAAGAAGCTACTCATTCTCTGACTCTTGCTGCCACAGAATGAGGGGCTAAATCAGCTGTCCTTCAAAGTGCTAAGAGACTTCAACACCTGTTTCAATTAATGGAAAGGGAATGTGCTCAGCCCTTGCACAAATCAACTCCAAATTATCAGATTTTTGGGTGACCCACAGAAGAGAAGGAGTCTTGTCAAATGCATTTCACGAGATTAATTTGTCCTCCGAGAACCCAGTCCCCTCGTTAGCTTACTGAAGTTCAAGTTATTGAACTGCCATGGCCAAAATCAATTTCTCTGAGGATTCTCCTCTGAAACCTAGAATACTGTGGGAAAATAACACCAAGCAAGGCATATTGGATTTCTCTCTATATTATCCCTGTTTTAATGAACTTCAATGAGACCTCCTTCATGTGACCATTTCCGTGAACTCTTTAGAGTCCAATAACTATGCAATTCTTTGAAAAGGAATATTGTAATAATGTCTCCTTGTGTGCTACTGTGGCAGCTTACATGTTTAGTATACTGGTATTACAGAAAGTGCCTCAGTTTTCTATCTCAGCCTCCAAGTTTTCAAATATTTAATGGGGCAGGATTTTGCAATACATAGCTCAAATGAAAAAATGCCATCCTAACAGCAAAAACGGATTCAGAGCATCTTTCAATTCTGATAGAAGCCTTCAGCACGAAGATATAATTCTGCTCTGAAAGAGGATTTTATGCAAATAGTATTATGGGGTTCCATTTTATTGTCTCTCAGTGACACTATGTCAGACTCTCGCAGTGTGGGCCAAATCCTCCTCTTATTTGTGCACTGTGTATTCAGAGAAGGCAATGGGACTACTCACAAAAGTAAGGGGGAAAAGATTCATCCTTCTACAGATTAAACATTACCCCGCCCCATTGCCTATGCTGTACTTGTTACTGAGATCTGAAGTCAAGCTACATTCTCTCTGCCTCAGTAAACATTCCACAATACAAATGTGCTTTGCAATTCTGCTGGTGACATGAGTGACGAAACATTCCAGCTCATCCTCTCATTGCTGGAGAGGACAAAAGGAGTAAACTATTTTTTGTCATTATAGCAAGCAAATATGACTCACAATATCCGGCAGGAGACAATCTCTTGAGTATGAAGGTGGCATTTTTATGCAGTTATTTTTTTTCTGATCATAACAACAGTTTAATGAGAAATTTAAGTGGTATCCATCATTTTAAAATGGTAGCCAAATCTCAAATAGGACCACACTGCCACTTGACTTTATTCCAGATTCACTCTTCAATGCCCAGAATGGAGAGACTTATATTTTAAGCCCTAAATCATTTCAGGTCTGGAAATGTATTTTCTTATACATTGGAACATAAATGCTTTTCCATCTATGTTAGAAAAAAAATCATATACAACATTTCAATAACCAAAACCCTAGGGTTCTCATGATACTCCAGCAGGCTTCTGTCCAATTCTAAAATCATACTCAAATAAATGAATCCTCCACTACCACCAGTCAGTAATCTGGTCTACAACCTTGTATGACATCCCATTACAGACACACAATTCATAGCACAATAAAGCCTAAAATAGAGACTGAATTTCCAATCACTAAGGACGCTATGCTATTTTCCTAGTTAGGCAGCACCACAAATAACCATTCCTGATTAATATATTTGCAAATGTCTTACAAAATATTCTATCTTTGTATCTATTTCCTCATGTCCACATCCCATAAGAAAACACCTCCGTGGGGAGCCTCATGGAAGAGAACAGGTACTTGAATGAGCTGTGGGTAATGAACTGCCCTATCAGGCCCCTGAAGACCAGGACTGATGTTCACAAGATGGGGATGGCACAACGAACCTTGCCCTGAGATCATCATTCCTATTCATAAACCAGGAGTGGACAATAAGCTGCTCATAAACCAAATGCAGTTCACCGAGGTTAGCCCCTAATGGGCCATCAGATGCTTTGTTTACCTCAGCATCCATAGGATTGGTTGCTCCCAGCTCCCAGTGTGGCCGCAGTTCACCGCCTCCAACCAATGGAAGCTGAGGAAAGTGGCACAGGCCAGGCCATCATTTCCCACAGCTCCCATTGTCCAGGAATGGCAAACCACAGCCAATGGGAGCTGGGAGCAGCCCTACCTGTGGACATTCAGGTAAATAAAGCATCTGGCAATAGCTAGCCCCAGCAAATCGCGCCTGTGCTGCGAACTGCTTATTGCCCTCCCCTGGTATAAACAGAGGAACAAGTTTCCATTTCTGTCAAATTCAGCATCTGTCAGGCACGTTCAAATGCATTTTAAAAATAATGGGTTTCTCACAGTTCTCTGTCTGAACTGCAGATGCGCTCAGCAAACAAGAAGCCACTTGCTGCGGTATTTGAAGAAACATTCAACTCACCATTTCTATTTTGTTCATGTTGCTCCTTTTCCTGATGCTGAAGTTGCTGCTGCCCTATACTAACTGGTGAATGATGTCCCAGGCCATAAGGTATAGGAGATCCACGCCCATGTGCCTGTAACAGGTTCATATTATATGCCATAGCTGCTTGGTGTGTAATGAGTCGAGGGTCAACTGCAAACCTACCCTGATACCCTGTCCATGGTACCTATGTAATTTTAAAAAAAGATGCAATACATTAGTGTACATTTAAGAATAGGCACAGTGTCAGCTACAATTACTATGACAATCAGGAAGCACCTGTTCATATTAGAGATGATGATTAAATAATAAAGTACATGTGAGTGATAATCAGGAATAAAGAACAAAAAGTTCAGGCATAGTAGCAAGGATCACAGAAAAGATGATTTCTGAAGAGTGAGATAAACCAAAAATGAAGGCTACATGGAGGAAGGAGGCGAGATCATGAAAGTGCATACAAGCAGATGAAACTGATTAAATAACTGGGCAAGTCAATGTACATTACTGCAGATATTCAAGAACAGGTTAGATAATATGTAAGTGGAATGATGGAAAGTGTGGCTTATGAATATGATACTATAATCAGGCAGGTCACTTTGCTCACAAAAAGCCCCAGAGAAATCACTGGGGCTCTAGTGGGCTCAGTGAGCAGTCCTCCCACATGTTATATGCTGAAGGACTGGCACCTAAGAATCTATGTTATGGGTCTGCGCTTTATATCCAGGGGTATGGATGTTGATATCCGTGACTCATTTTTGTGGATACAGATGCAGGTACACATTTTATATCTAAGACCCTGCAAATTTGTGGCTATCCACTTCATATCCATAGGAATCCATATCCACGGATGTGGATGCAGATATCCATGGCTCATTTTTGCAGATACAGATGAAGGTACAAATTTCATATCTGTGCAGGGCTCTAGTTAAGGAACATATTTTAGTCACTGTAGAGTCTCTTCCAGGGTACAATTTCCTATCTGAAATAAAATTGACTTTTTGAAATCAAGAATTCCAGGGCCTTTAAAATACTGTGCATTTGTTCCTTAAAAGCTGAAAAGGAAGACGCTCTGGATCAAATTAGTTCAATATATGCTGTGTGTAAATTTATTTAAAAAGGTGATTCCATGAATCAAAAGAGAATTAAATGAATTTAATCATCCATGCTGAGTGTGTCAAACCATCCTTAACTAATGGCAGCAGACAATTTCCCTCATTTTTTACTGTGAAGATGAAAAATGCCCTAGAGGATAGATATAGCCTCTTTTATCTTACATGGCCTCAGTCATTTTATTATATTTTTAATAAATTAATCCCTTCATTATTTGTTTTGAACACAGCATATTCCAAGTAATTCAGAAGATTTTTTGTAAATATTTGCCCTTGAAACCTGGATCCTGAATTGTAGCTTTGAGCTACGTGCTTCCTCCAGTTGCGTTTATGCAATTTCAAATGATCTCCAATATACTTCTTTCTGAAAGTAGACATTTCAATAATATGTGGACCTTCATACCTAATTATTTAAAATTCCATCCCGAGGGGTCGGGGTGGAGCATGTTCAAACTTATTGATATTTTCATATTTTTTTTCCACTGGAGGTACATAGGAATATATTAGGCCTTAAACTGTAAAACAGAAAAATATTTAAATTATCTTGTTTTGATATTAATAAAAAGTGAGTGAGCATTATAAAGATACAGCTGCTGGCCTTCTTATTGAATTTAAATTTAACCATCATATGTAGACTTCTGGTAACCTAGTAAAAAGAAAACTTATTTGTAGAGCTCTTCGTGGATATAAAATTTGAATCTGCATCTGCTTCCACAAAAATGAGCTGTGGATAGCTGCATTCATATCCGCAGATGAGGATACTTGCAAATATAAAGTGGATAGTCACAAATTTGCAAAGTTCTAGATATCCACATCCACATAAATGATCCAAGGATATCCACATCCATATCTGCAGGTACCAGCGGATATAAAGCAGATATCCATGAATTTGCAGGGCTCTACTTATTTGACCTAATGAATGGAAATCGGTGGCGTTATTACTTAAAAAAAGAGAAGAGTTGCCAGATGGTCTGGGCATACAGAGCTGAAATCCCAGATTTATAGCAAGCTCCCAAATAGCTACGAATTGCATTTCCATAAAGAACCTACATAACCATTAAAAATGTTAGCTATATGTGAATATTTACAAATGTATAAGAAATTATATGAACATCTGTGTATGCATATAGTTTACCCCCAAAGAAACTTTAAGAAGATGTACACAACTATATTACCACACAACAGCATTTCTGTAACTCCAATCTCTCTTACTCAATTCCCTACCTACTTTTTTCTGCTCTTACCATGGGCACCACTTCGGAAAGGTGCTACAGCTGCACTTACCGGGACCCTACTTGTTCTTTTTCCCCTTCCCTTCACTATCAGGGAGCGAGAGGAAAGGACACAGCTTGCGTGCATTTCTCTCACTCCCAACTGGTGAGAGGACAGGGCAGAAGAGTAAGTGACACAAACAATGTATTTTTCCCTCACTCCCTGATAGTAAGGGGAAGAAGAAGAAGCCCCATACATTTGGCTATAGCCCCCCAGCCCTCTCTCTCTCGAAATGGCTCTTACTGTTAGATTGTAAGGTCTTCAAGTGAGGAAACATGCTTTTGTTTTTATACAGTGAAGTGTCTAGAACACTCTTTGGTGCTACATCAATGTATAATTCTGCAAGTAATTCATGCAACCTAACAGAAACCGCAAGATGAAGGCTCAACTTATAGCCTCCTCTTCGACATTTCAAGGATAAACTTATTTGGGAAGACTGTGAGTAAAGTCACTCAGACTCAATAGTTGCTACATCCAACGGAGAGAGGAGCAAAAGGGAATATTGACTTGTGTCTAAAAAAAAAAAAAGTAAGAGGAATCCATTGATATAGCCATGCCAATGTGATCAATAACCGAATCAGGCATAACAGAATAACAGAGTCAGTTCAGCAGCACAAGTGATCCACAAAAGAAAATTAATAGTTCTCAATCAATCAGTTGGACAATTAACAGTTTGTAATTGAATTTTTATATGCTGTTAATATTTTAGCACCTAAAGCAAAGTGAGAGAGAATCATCTTCTACTGGCTAGTATGTTTTGGTTTAGCCGGACGACCATTTCAAAAGGTGTGAAAGTCATAAAGCAACAGCTCTATGTTGGGGAATTGGATACACTTTTTGTGATGCTCTAGAAAGAAAGATACGTCTCCTATTATTCATATTCCTTCAGGAAATTCTGATGTGCACCCGTGAAGCTTCACAAAAGTGGATTTGAAAATCAGACTTACATGCAGAGAATATGAAAGACTAGAAGCATAAACTCTTAGATTTTCAGTCAAATTAGCCACAGTAAGAGGTCCTTTTAACATATTCAGCTGTTCAACATTCAGATACATAGGATTATAGTCCTAGCTATTCAAGTCACAAGCTTTAGAGCAAATATTGTTATCGTACAGCACAAAGATTACTTTGCATAGAGCAATGAGAATGTCTGCGATGAGTATTTAGAGTCTGAACTTAATCTTATACCACTTTTACTCTGATGTAGTTCTACTGAATGCAGTGTCTCCTCAATTACAACAGGAAAAGAGAAATCAGAATATGCCTCTTAGATAGATCTGGTCTGCACTAGAACATTAGGTTGTCTTAACTACGTTGCACAACTGTATGAACAATCCATACCCCAAGCAACTTATTTAAGCCTATCTAAGTCCCTGCATAGACAGTGCTAAGTCAATGAAATAATTCTTCCATGGATATAGCTACCACCTCTCCTGTGGTCATAGGTACACTTATACTGAAGCACTAAAGAACGTAGCTGCAGCACTACACTGTATTACCGTGGTGATGCAAGCAAGACAAGCCCTTATACACAATGAAGAGAAGCAATTTTGATGTTCTAAGTACTCAGAGCAAGCCATACACTTTCTCAACATGCTAAAAGACAAGTAACCCCACTATTATTTGTATATAAGATCATTCAAATTGTGCTCCTTAAAGTTGAATTTTCCTTGTATATTTATGGTAACAGAAGTATGAGTCATGATCTTTCAAAATGGGATTCAGATTTGTATTAATTTAGCCAAAGATGGATAACATTGTAACTTGTTTTAAAATTCAACTCACTGAAACAAAAAACAAACCTGTACATTATTATCTTAATTAGTGCATGTGGGGAGCCTGGGCAGACAGTGTACACAGAGTACTACTCTTTTTATCTAGGGAGAAGGCTGGGTAGATCAATAGTACAATTAGCTAACCTCATACATTTGGAAATCTGAGTACAAAGGCTACCATGATAATATAAGTTGTTTGGAAAACAGGGCTGTTATGGACGGCTTCTGTGGTTTATAAAAGATGAGGACTTTTGAAACGTTACAAAAGTTCTCTCTTCATATCCCTACATGGAAATCACCCTGTCACTTCTATTTCTCTGCAAATTCAACTAATACTCATGAAACAATATTATTCAGAAAGCTTTCAATAATTCATCATTATATCTCAACTGCTCCTGCAATCTCCTAAAAAGGCCAGTAATTAATCATGACCATCTTCATTCGATTTTAACATGAGTAAACCTTATATGGCTTAAACATGAAACCCCTTTTAGGATGCGTGATATTCTTTGTAGCAGCAACATCATTAAGCCCTTGGGGTTTGGTGGTCACCACCACACAAATTCTTAGCCATAGAAACCCAAATAAGCATCCAGGATGCTGGTACACTTTTCACTAACTAGCCTTGTATTGATTTTTACCTATGTAATAAAAGAAGGAAATAAGGAAATAAACACTTACAGGCAAAGGCACAGACATGACCATATTTCCTCCATAGACTGCAGGTACATAAAGAATACTTGTCCCAGTGTGAGGATCTATCCTTTGAACAGGACTTGGTGATTTCCCCAGGTTGGGGTGAGGTCCAAGAGGAGGAGGGGGAGGAGTATATGCTCTGATAGGATTTCCAATTAGGACAGAAGGATTGGGCTGAACTGAAAAATAAACAAGAAAGGCACACAAAGGGAGGAAAAGAACATGAAGAACTTCAGTGACTTTTTTTCTACCCTTCCAAAAAAGAACCCCTCTTCACAAATTCACTAAATAACTCTTTATACTGGGGTGGGCAATAATTTTTGGTGGATAGCCACTGTAATATGTTGGACAGTGGTCCAGGTCCACACTTTTCTGTGGAAGAGATGTGGGGTTTAGGATGGAGGTTGGGTGCAGAAGGACGCATGGGGTAGGGACAGGGGGGCACGAGACAGTGTGAGGTCAGAGAGAGTTTGGGTGAGGGAGGAGGGTTGTGACTTAGTTGTTTCTAGCCAATAGGAGCTGAGAGATTGACTGGGTTCAGCTCCTATTGGCTGGCTGTTTCCAGCCAATAGCAGCTGAGGATTGGGGTGGGAGAGGGAAGATCACACAAAGCCTCCCTCTCCCTGCAAAGCAGAGAGCTGCACGGACTGCACTTTAAATTGTAGCAGCTGTGTGCCTAAGGGTCCCTGGCAGGGTAGTCCATGAAGTCACTGTAGACTACTTGGATAGAATATCGTGATTCAGTAAGTTATAACTCTGTATAATATCCATATAGAGCCATATCTAACCATACATCCAGCTAAGTCCCAGCTATGTTATAAAACACTTAGCCCTGGTCTACACTACAGCAGAAGGTCATATTAAGATACACAACACCAGCTATGTGAATTACGTAGCTGGAGTCGACATATCTTAAATTGAATTTCCGTACTGTCCACACAGTAGGAGGCCAAGGAGAGCAAATGTTCCTGTCGGCTTTCCTTATTCCTCATGAGGAGCAGGGGTACCGACAAGGACTGAGTTTGTTTTAACAGGTCTTCTCTTGACCCACTAAGTCGAACTATGGAAGATCGACAACGGCAGCGTCAATCTTCTGCATAGTGTAGAAATGGCCTTAGAGCACTATCATTTTATATCATGATCCCCTTACACAGCCATTTTGCTAGTGAAGACTGGCTCAAACACCCACAGGTTATCGCATCCATTCCCAATCACACACAAATCTTTTTCCACAGGTTAGGAAAACTGTGGTGGAACCATGGTAGCAACAACTATGTTGCAACAAGATTGTATCTAGTTTCTAAAGTCAGCATGCGAAGGACACATAATGAGAACCTAGGAGTTACCTAAAATCTACTTAAAGTATCCTGAGATACCGGCTTGCTGAATTTACACAAGCAATAAATGACTTTCATAGACATAATAGGCCTGATCCTCCCTTCAGACATACACTTGTATAAATCAACATTAACTTAATTGAAGTCAAATTAGTAGAAGCATGGGGGAACCAGGCTGAGTTTCTTCAGAAAAAATAGGAGACACTTACCAATTCCATCAGTTGGAAAATGGTCATTCTGATTATGATGATGGCCCTTGCCCTTTATTAAAAAAAAAAAGATCATAATGACTTTTTAATATTTAATGTAAACCAAACATAAAAGTAATTCTTTATTTTAATATAGTAATAGTCAAGTAAATGAAATACAATTAGAGAGAGGAGGTGGGAAAAAACAACAAGTCTACAGCTCTTTTCATGGGTATTTTATCTATTATATCCTCTTCTTGCCCAGTTCACTGGTTCAGTACTCTTCCAACCAAGGCTGTACAAAGTACCTTAGTAAGCACCTCTGTTTCACAGTGTGCTCTGCCCATCCTTCCAATTCATACTATCAAAGCTGGCTAGCAAAGGGGGGTACTCAAAATTGCATAGTCCCTAATCTTGCAATATGGGAAATGCTCACATTTCTCCCTTTCTCCAAAGCAAAAGATATGAGATTTGCTTTTATTACTGCCACTTGAAACGGGAACCATAAGCAATTTGATAAATGGATTTGAAATGACCAGTTTCACCCTGCTTCTCCAAATGCCTCTGCCTTTGCACGGTCGTTAAAAATATTATGATATAGACAGCACCAAGACACAGGTTCTCTGAGGTTCTGATAATCTACATTGCTTTCAAGGTAAACATTTAGAACAGAAACACTTGTCAGAATAATAATAATTATTATTTTGGTTTGCCAGCTTTGACTGAGAACCTTGATAAGCTATAAAATGTGGACAAAAGAATAAACTTTTCCATCGTTAAGGAGTTACTAACTTGTTACCAACATGTTTTACCAACTTAATTTCTTATTACGAGCACCCTCTCATCAACACATGCACACGTGTGCACAGCTGGTCCTCAAAAACGGGTTTCCAAAAGTATCTAGACATTTAGAACACTCCAAAGGCCATGGGATCTAAGAAGCTCTAACCAGTAACAGCTACCTTCAGAGAAAAATTATTTACATATTTTAAGCTTTGATACTTGATTTTAAGCTAGTTTGACTCCATTTGTATACATTACATTTACATTTTGCTGACGGGAACTTTGATTATGCATTAAAAAGACTTGTATAAAAAGGGCTAAGGAGGTAATCTTTATTTGTATAATTTGTATGACAAGAACACTTTTAAAAACAAGAAGGCAGTTACTTACATAGGAAGGCTGAAAATAAAGAATAAGCAAAAGACTTGTAAATGCTGTAAATATGTCAAATCTGCTAAATGTAAATAAGGTACTCGGCCAACCATTTTAGAAACTGACTGGAAAATCCAACGTGGTCAATTTAAGCATTGTTTTTCAAAGGTTACTTCCAGACTACAAGCTAGGAGTGCGAGTATGAACAGCAGTATAGTGGGAGTAGGCACATGGCTTAGCAATACTGAGTATTCCTTCCACCCCCACAGGTTCGCATACAATACAGCTAAGCGACAATTCTGCTGCTACTCATTCTACCACAGGTATACTCCTATATATACCCCAGCTAGCCTGCATCAATCTAGCACAAGTATGTGCACACAAGCAGGGGAATCAGCTCCTTACTTCATAGTGTAGGCGTAGCCAAAGAGACAGCAGTGCTAACATAACCCCTTTCTTCTGCCTCCAACATATGTATCACAGTTCACATATGTATTGTAAAAATAGCTCCCCATTATGTTAGCTCAGAGTGTCAAGTGAAAAACATTGCATGTTATCACTTTTGAAATTTTGCATGTTGGAGTGAGGGGTGATGCAGTAGAAGTGATGGGCCAGCCAACTGCTACTGAGTGATGCCGACAGAGCTGGAGCCAATAAAGCATAGACCCATGCACCCTAAATGATAATCTGAGATCCCTTTAGTATTTTTTTGTTCATCAGTCGTACCACCTTCTGCAATTTATTATCTGCTGCCCGGAAGGGATCTGCACATTTCTGGGAGGAGTTCTTCTCTGCTGGGTGTATTTTACATTAGAAAGGCTACAGTCAGAGTTATCACCCCTCCATTTTAATTAACACTTAGGGCTTGTCTACACGGGCAAGTTACTGTGCTGTAACTTTCTTGCCCAGGGGTATGAACCCTCCGCGCCCCCCTCCCCCCAGCACAAGAAGTTACAGTGTTGTAAAGCGCCAGTGAGAACAGGCTCCCAGTGCTGTTAGCTATTCCCCTCGTGGAGGTGGTTTTCCTATAAAGTTGCTCTCTCCCAGCGCTGGTGCACTGATCACACTGCCATGGTAGTGCTTTAAACTTGTAAGTGTAGATAAAGCCTCAGGCACCACCTGAATAAAGAATATAAGCACCAGAATTCTAAGCAAATTAATCAGTTGTTCACCTACAGAGGAAGGTGGATTTGGCAAATGTTGACCTATGCAGCAACTGCATTAAAGGGCAGTGTTAGACTGGTCTCTGAATTTCTCGTTGGTTTTTTAGGATTAATATTATTTTTGAACATAAAATAATTGTTTATTTTTAATAGCTGTGGTTAAGCAAACAAAAACCCAGAAGCTTTTAAAAAGGTCTATTTATATACTAGGATATACCAAATCTTGATTTAGGCAAGTTTTGTGCCTATCCCATTCGTTGTTTGCACAATTCTACTACTTATTTGTTTATGCAGTCAATTGGTATTATAGTGTCTGTTATATGCTCATGATAAGTCTGCTATAACTTACACACTTGCTATGTTTTATGGCAGTTGTTTTTAGGGACCTTATTTTCAAAATGTGGACAAGAATTTGGACAAATTAATTTGAAAGATTGCCTTGTCTCAGTGCAAGATACTGTATGTAACTGCATTACATGGTGATTTTTTTTCCAGTTCTGCACCATGTAATGACATTGTACAAACAGCATCATGGAGCTCTATGGTTACTATCTCTCATCAACTTCTCCATCAAATCTACAAGTCATGGGGGGGGGGGGGAAATATTTCCCCCCTATCACTCACTATAGTAAACTAACCCAACCTGAAATCTGAAAGTCAAACTAAATTCTTTCTGGTTTGTGTGTCATCACCATTAATAAACAAAACTTCGCTATCTTCACATAGTTTCACATTTAATAAAGGCAAGATTTGGCCTAGTACAATTCTACTGATAATGCTCATGCCAGTACAGATTCCATCTAATTCCATATTAGCTGTTTTGGACAGGCATAAAAACTTAAAAAAAGCTATTAGCCAGAATGAACAGAAATACAAAACCATGCTCTGAAGTATTCCTAGGCTCTGTTTGCCAGAAGCTGGGAATGGATGATAGGAGACAGATTACTTGAGGATACTGGGCTAGATGGATCACTAATCTGACGCAGTATAGCCATTCTTACACTCTTATGTCAAGGAAGAAAGTTTATGACTGAAGGGGAAGATGTGCTGAGTAAGAAAGCACTATTTTTACATAGTCACTTTTCAGTGTATATCAAAGTTAAGCAATACCTCTTGAACTACAAAGATAAACTCACTACAGAACAATTCTTGGGGACTAGTTTTCCTATTTCTTTAGTAGTAGTAATACACCAGCTTCATTCGAGTCTTCTGCCTCCTTTTCACTAACAACAATAAATGTTAACTAATCACGGGCTTTTAAAATTTGAGGGTGAAAAAAGGGAGGTTTATTACTTATTGTAGTTACTTCCTACGTGCGTTCAAGTATTATCTGCTTACTTTGCTCCTGTCATCCCCGATGACAACTTGTCAACTAATGTTCAGATAGAAGAGCTCTTATTGCTGTGATGATGTAGGTGGCAGAAAGATTTTGAGATCTTAGGATGAAATTAAATTGCAGGCAGTTTGAAAACGTATCTCTTGACTTCTACTTCAAATGTGCTTAGTTTACAAGTCATTGAGAGAAAAAAAATGAAACCATCTGCCCACAAAACTTCATTTTTTTTAATGTAACAATTTATCCACCTTCCAGAAACAGCAATTCTTACTTACTAATACAATGCATGTCAAAAACATTTTACCAGTTAAAATCAAACATGGCAAATCTTTCAACTGTCAATTGCATTCAAGAGTGAAGCACCAGTAAAAAATGAAACAGCAATAAGAGCAATTTAAAAAGAATGGACCTAAAATTTTTTATAAGTTGAAGACTTAGATGAATTATTAAGAGCTTTAAAGAGCTATACTTTCTGTCAGAGACCAATGGATCTTGATAAAGTACTTGATTAACCCCAATTATAAAGCCACATTTTGAAAGGAATACCAAAGAGAAGGCTTTCCTTACAACACTGACAAAACACATTAAAAATCAGCAATGAATACCAGCATTAGTTTGATAATTTAACTTGCAATAAAAAATGTAAAACTCTGAAAAAATTTTTCCTCACATACATTTTTCACAAGCCTGACAAAGCACATTTTAATTACAACTGCAAACTTGGATCAATTAAAACAGTATCCCTGATTTAACGTTTTGTGACAACTAAATGAAGAATTTCATGTATTCTTAATGGACACAATTAAGGGGGAAACATATGCTTTAATCATTCGTGTACTATCTTATCTCTTGAGAAGGAGAGAAAAAGTTAGTTTTGTGTGATGGTAAACTTCACCCTTATATCAAACCAAGAACATTTTCTAGTTACATTCTTGACACTAATTAAATTTGGTCTTTTGATGAACAGTAATAACCAGTTAATGCTAAATAAATATGTATTTCAATAGATTCAGTATGAAGTGACCATTATGATCACCCAATGTGACCTTCTGAAAAACATAGGTCACTGAATTTCATCCAGTAATATTTGTATAAACCCTAAACATTTGTGTTTATTTTCACATTGTTTCTTTGTAGGCCTGCTCTGGCCTGTCTGTATCCGCCAGTTCTCTCTTTTCTTCAAGTTTGTATATGTGTGGAAGAAATTTTAAAACAACAACTAGCCCAAAAAACCTTTTATGTCATTTCTTGACAGATATGTCTATCCTCATGCCCACCTCTTGACAAACTTCATTACCAGTTATGCTTTACCTTGGGTGGTGATTGTTGCTGTTTGTTGGTATTTGCTGAATGCTGCTGTCGCAGAGCCCGAGGGATAAACTCTGGTGCCAGGGGATTCAAAACGTAGGTTTTCTTTAACTCCAAAGCCTCCAACTGAGCCTTGATCTGTTCAAATGTGATACCATGGAGGCTCTCATTCTCATGACACAGAGCAATAAATCGCTCCCAAAATTTCCTATGGAAAACAGTTTTAAAAGAATAAAAAGAATAAGATTTACTAATGCAGATTATAGTTAATAGAGGTTTTACACAGCAATGTACAGTTTGTATTTTCCTGCATGCCCATTTTACACATCTGTAAGATGATCCAGGGGTGCATCTGCAGCTACACCATACTGCCTCCCCTGGAAACAGGAAGTTGTAACTGATAGTATCAAGATTAGTTTATCCATTAATATTCTGCAAAGTTAAGGCAGGAGTTTCAAACTGCAGCATAGTACTGTACTCACAGTCCCAAGCCCCCCCATTCCAATCCCAAGCCAATCGCAATATGTTTTTATTGAAGAAATAATACGAAGTACAAATCACAGTTTTTGTCTGATAACAATAGTGGGACAAAATATGGAAGGATAGTCTTGTTAAAGCACAAAATGGTGACTCAGAAGAGCTAAATTAATTTCTTGGCTCTACCACTGACTGACCATATGACTCTGGGAAAGTCACTTACCCTTACTGATCTTCAGTTTTTCCGTCTGTAAAATGGGGTTAAATTTTACCCACCTCCCAGGTACGCTGTTAGGCTTAATATGTTAGTATGCATAAAGCATGTGAGATATTTCAACAGCAGGTAAAAATTCGAACTGTTTTTATTATAATACATTAGATATTTCTAATGGGTTTTCCAGGTTCATGTAAGAATGCAGATTATATGATTTTCCCCTACAGTGCTATAATTAGTTTATTTTTTATTAAATCATTAAATAAAGGATCATTTCAATCTGTCGTTCCAATTTCTCCCTGTGACTCTTATTATGGCAATATCCACTGGAAAAAATGATTTTAGGAGTTCTATCAAAAAATACTTTTGATGAAAACAGAAGAACAAGCAGAACAT
Organism: Pelodiscus sinensis; assembly: GCF_049634645.1. Lineage (NCBI taxonomy): Eukaryota > Metazoa > Chordata > Testudines > Trionychidae > Pelodiscus > Pelodiscus sinensis. The sequence continues at coordinate 21,584,512 of NC_134730.1, read as the reverse complement.
GGGACAGACATTTCCCTTTAAAAAGTTTAAATCTGTCACTGTTTAAAAAACACATCACAACACCAACCAGGATCTTATCTCCTTTAATCAAAGAAAAATGATAAAATTATCTTCTTCAAGCAATGAAGAGTAATGAAAAACAAAAGCTGTAGGGGAAAACTACATAGAACTCTGAAAAGATAAAAACCCAAAAGACACATTTAATAATCATTCCTCTTTTTAATTTTCCTTTTTGGTGTGAGATTAAAGACAACAGGCTGACAACCTTTCATACTAGCAAATGCCTGCTGACAATCTAAGATTGATTTCTGTTCTGAAAAGTGTTCAAAAAAATGGAAGGCCTGTATAACGTATTTCCATTATTCACTAGAAGATTTTCTTGTGCTTGCTCCTTCAGTTTTTCAGGTGCTTTCCTGAACCGAAGATAAAAGAATTATATTTATGTGTAGATCTTAAAGTGCTTAATAGAAGATGGGAAGTATCATTAATGTTCATTTTACAAATGGACATCCCATAAGGCCACGTCAATGAGCAAAGAATTATGTTTAAAAATAAAAGACTGCCTCTTGATCTACCGATGGCCACTGGGGACACAAAGAAGAGCTTGGTGGGGTGGTCACAAGGAGTAGAATCTGCCAGTTTTGGTCATAAATGATTATGTTTCTGCAGGGAAATACACCCTCTTTTATTTTATATTTGTACAGCACCCAGCATAATGGGATCCTGGTCCATGACTAGGGCTCCCATATGCCATGGTAATTTCAATAAATAATTATAATAAAAATGAGTTCTAAAAGTGAGGGATGCTATAGAACAGTGTTTCTCAACCTTTTTTTAAATAAAGTATCCCTTAAAAAAAAATTATAAGAACCTCCAGTATCTACAGTTTTCAGACACACAAAATTATTTTCTACCACTGCAACACATTTGTTTAAACAACTTAACTGTAGCCAGGCGAGTGATGAATTTTTTGGGTGTAAAAAGTAAAAAAATAATAAAGCGTCGTAAAACTTAAAACAAAAATTCAGTTTTCTCCAAATTTTAGTTGTGTTGATGTATCCCCAGACTTCTCTCAAGTACCCCTAAGGGTACACATACCACTGGTTTAGAAACACTGTTATAAGACAATGCCAAAGTGATGAACCACTAGTTCTGTATGCACTGTCAAAGACAGAAAATTTGGCACAGGAATAGAAGAAGCATAGCCAAATCCTGTTATCTCTGCAATTTGCAATGAGAGAGGAACAATCTTGCAAAGCTTAGTGATGTCAGGATTTCACCCCACATGGGTGGAGATGAAGAAAAAAATAGTAATGCTTCATTTAGCTTTATTGGAATAAACATTCCAGATTCAGGCTGAGTCTTTGCCAGTGGCACATTTATCCATGTCTATGTATGAAACAAAGCTATTTTATCATAGCTAGAAATCAAAGCTTTACAATATCCATAGTGATAGAAATGTAGCCGTGTTAGTCTCGTGTAGCTGAAACAAAATACAGGACTATGTAGCACTTTAAAGACTAACAAGATGGTTTATTAGGTGATGAGCTTTCGTGGGCCAGACCCACTTCCTCAAATCAAATAGTGGAAGAAAATTGTCACAACCATACATACCAAGGGATACAATTAAAAAAATGAACACATATGAAAAGGACAAATCAAATTTCAGAACAGAAGGGGGATGGGGAGGGAGGTAAATGTCTGTGAGCTAATGATATTAGAGGTGATAATTGGGGAAGCTATCTTTGTAATGGGTAAGGTAATTAGATTCCTTATTCAGACCCAAGTGTAAAGTGTCGAATTTAAGCATGAACAACAGTTCAGAGGATTCTCTTTCGAGTGCAGTCTTAAAAGGCTTTTGAAGCAGGATGCACGTAATTAAGTCGTTGAGACAATGTCTTTTCTGGCTGAAATGGCAAGAAACTGTTTTTTCTTTGTGATCCTGTCCGATATCTGTTTTGTGGGCATTGATCCTTTGGCGAAGTGTCTGAGACGTTTGTCCAATGTACATAGCAGACGGACACTTTCTGCACATGATAGCATAAATTATATTTCTGGATGCGCAGGAATATGTGTTCTTGATCTTATAACTCACTTGGTTAGGTCTAATAATGGTATCGGCAGAGTGAATATGTGGACAAAGCTGGCAACGGGGTTTGTTGCAAGGGAAGGTATCAGGGTTGGTATTAGTGTGGTATGTCCTGTGGTTGTTGGTAAGAATCATCTTGAGGTTAAGTGGTTGTCTATAGGAGACTATGGGTCTGTCTCCCAGAGCCTCTTGGAGTTTAGTGTCCTGTTCCAGTATAGGCTGTAGTTTATTGATAATGTGTTGGACAGGTTTAAGTTGGGGGCTGTAGGTGATGACAAGTGGTGTTCTATTGTTGGTTTTCTTGGGTCTGTCTTGAAGTAGATGGTTTCTAGGTATTCGTCTGGCTCTTTCAGTTTGCTCTTTTATTTCTCTGGGTGGGTAGTTGAGGTTTATAAATGCTTGGTAGAGATCCTGAAGTTTCTGGTCTCTGTCAGTGGGATTAGAGCAGATGTGATTGTATCGAAGGGCTTGACTATAGATGTTGGATCGTATGGTGTGGTCTGGATGGGAGCTGGAAGCATGTAGGTAACTGTTTGAGTCAGTGGGTTTTCTGTAGAGAGTGGTGTCTAATTTTCCATTGCTGATTTGTACTGTGGTGTCCAGGAAATGGATCTCTCATGTAGAATGGTCCAGGCTGAGATTGATGGTGGGGTGTAGGTTGTTGAAATCTCTGTGGAATGTCTCCAGTGTTTCTTGGCTATGCGTCCAGATCATAAAGATGTCATCGATGTAGTGTAAGTAGAGAAGGGGTGAAGGGGACGGGAGTTGAGGAAACGTTGTTCTAGGTCAGCCATAAAGATATTAGCGTACTGTGGGGCCATGCGTGTACTCATGGCTGTGCCACTGATCTGGAGGTATAAGTTGTTCTCAAACTGGAAATAATTGTGGGTGAGAACAAAGTTACATAGGTCTGCTATCAGGTTGACAGTGGTGTCCCCTGGGATAGTGTTTCTAATTGCTTGTAATCCGTCTTCATGTGGGATTTTGGTGTACAGAGCTTCCATGGTGGCAAGGATGGTGTTACTGGGGAGATTATCAATGTTTTGTAGTTTCCTTAGGAAGTCAGTAGTGTCTCGGAGATAGCTGGGGGTGTTGGTTGCGTAGGGTTTGAGAAGAGAGTCTACATAGCTGGACAAATCAGTAGTGAGCATGCCAATACCAGAGATGATGGGACGTCCGGGGTGTCCAGGTTTATGGATCTTGGGAAGCAGATAGAACAATCCTGGTCAGGGGTCAGAAGGTGTTTCTGTGTGGATTTGTTCCCGAGTAGCTGTGGGGAGGCTTTTAAGGAGACAGTGTAGTTTCTTTTGGTATTCCGAGGTGGGATCAGAGGAGAGAGGTTTGTAAAATGTGGTGTTGGAGAGTTGTCTGGTTGCCTCCTGGTTATAGTCGGCCTTATTCATAATGACCATAGCACCCCCTTTGTCAGCTGGTTTGATTATAATGTCCAGGTTGTTTTTGAGACTCTGGATGGCATGGTGTTCAGCACGGCTGAGATTGTGTGTCGCTTGTTGTCGTTTGCGAATAATGTCAGTCTGTGCGTTGTTATTTTGGAATATTTCTTGAGCAATCCTGTTAGGAAAAGAGTACTCAAGCTTGCTGATTAATGAGGTGATACACTGTGTACTTGCACAGGGATCATTTTCCCCCACAAAGTGCCAAACACCTTTTGCTTTAAAATGTATAATTACCTTAGTATGGATGACAAGACGAACAGCAAATTAATGTTGCATTTTAAAAAAAAACTCTACTCACTACCTAGAGCCAGATATGGAGAATTGTGTGTGTCATAAGAGACATAATAAAATAAACTTTTATTGAAATTCTTTTCATTCAGCCTGTTCAGAATAGCCAGGCATGAGAATAAACTAGGCAAGTCATATACAATTAACATTATTTAACCACATCATCATATCTCGCCAAATTTAGGGAATGTTTTGAAGCACCAGACAAGAAGTGCAGGCAACTGTAACAACATGGGAAATATACTCCATTTGCTACCCACTGATTATATGCAGTTGGCCTTTTAAGGAAACAGGATAGACAATCAACCTAGTTCTGGCTGGCAAATTCACTCAGCCTACATCCATTCAGATTCTAAGAGGAGACACCCTGGCTGACCACTGCCATTTGTAGACTAACTTGAGGGAGGGCAAGTGTCTCTCTTGCAAGGTCAAGTCTACACTACACATTTACTGTAAACTCTAAGCCCAAGCCCTACTACTAAGGTTACATGCCTCCCACTCAGAGCAGAAGCTCTTGATCTTCAGAGCTTGTCAATAGCAACAAGGCTTGGGTGTTGGGCAAGCTTAGTCTTCTGTTCCCCCTCCTGGGGTTATGTAGTAATTTTTGTTGTCAGGAGGGGATCACAGTGCAATGAAGTTTGAGAACAGCTGATCTAAGTCAAAGGCAAAGAGCTCTTCCATCAGCTTATAATAACTGTGCCTGCCCAAGAAGCAGAGGCACTCTCTACACAGGGCTTTAACTACATTGCTCAAGGGTGGACTTTTCACACCTTGAGCAACACACTTACTTCAATGTAACTAAGGAGTGTAGACCAAGCCTCACAAGCATAAGAATTTAAAACAGCCATTCTAATGCCAATCTTTTTCTGTAAGTCAAAAGTGCTTTTTTAAAATTTCACTATGTAGATCAAAGGTGGGCAAAACAACATCTGCAGGCCAGATCTAGCCTGCCAAGCCAGTTAATCTGGTCCACAGCTGCCCTGCCCACAGGTTAATCGAGACCTGGGGATGGGAGAGCGTGCAAAGTCTCCTTGCCTTGCTGGAGGTGCGTGGCAACTGTGCGACCCTGGCAGGGCAGGGTGAAGAATGAGAGACTTCACCCACTTCCCCGCCCCCAGGCTCTTCCCAGTGGCTTGGAGGTGAGATGCCTCGCCTCTCAAACTAAGGGGAAACCCTCCCTCCTGATGCAACTGCTGCACTGACACTGGCCTCCTAGCTAGGACTGTGCACCTTAGGTCTCCTGAGGGAGTCCATTTCGGAGGAGAGTGAGAGAGAAAATATTTCCCTAAAGCAAGCAAGACAGTCAGCCAGCCAGTCAGCTAGCCAGCCTGCCTGCCATCCTTTCTTTGCAAAGGGGGCAAAGACTTCATGCACTTCCCCGCCCCCAGGCCCTGATTGGCCTGGGAACAGGAGAACTACGTGAAGTCTCCTCACACCGCTGGGATGACCAATGCTTAGAGGGAACCACCAGCTATTCAAAAAAGCTGGCAGTTTCCTCTAGACACCAGGTGCCCCTGGCAGGGCAGGGAGGCAAAGACTTTACGTAGTCCCCCATCCCCAGGCCAATCAAGGTCTGTGGGTGGGAGAGCACAAGAAGTCTCCTGCCTGCACCCCTTCCACCCAAGGACTCGCCCCTTCTGGGGTGGCCCGCAACCAGTTCCAAAATTCACAAAGTGGCCCCCCCTTCAAAAATCATTGCCCACCTCTAAGATAGAAGGCTTATTTTCTACGTGAGGTTCATATAATTTGTCTGTAAGAAAGAATTAAACAACATGGAAATATTTTGATCGGATGTTATAAAGATAGAACTCTCTGTGATTAATCAATGCAATCATCAAACCTACTGTGAAGCAACAGAGCTCCACTGCGGCCCATGCACTTTTGCTTAAAATGCCCCAAGCAGTCTCTCTAGACATAGACCATTTGTACTGGGTGTAAGAACAGAAAAGAAAACACTGCCATCTCTGCTTTATAGTTGCTCCTGAGTTTAAAAGGAGCGTCTGCCAAACAGCCTTGTCTACTCTGACTGTAACATACAGAAATGCAATGATTACCCAGGGCATACTTCACATAGTTCTGTACAACTATAGCTACAAATTCCTGACTCACTTTGACAGGTATTAGAATATTTATAAAATTCAAGAACTCTCTCAAACTTTTTTGAGGTTTGTTTTTCCTCACAAAATGTCATTTCTTTCAGACTTCTGAATTTCTCTTGTGCTAAAAAAGAACTCTTTCTCTATAGCAGAGTGTCCATGCCCTCCAGCAGGATTTTCAAAGAGTAAATATTCAATTATTCAGTGAAACAAGACAATGGCATATTAAAAGCAATGCTCAAGTAACACTTTCTTGATAAAACGCCCACACATTGTTTACTTCTAAATTAAATAACTTTTTGTTGTGCAAGATTTGCACAGAATATACACAGCAGTTACTGATCTTAGAAAGGCAGACTGCTCCACTAGCTGTCAAAACTGCAATTTAATGGCAGCCTAGGCATCCATTTTCATGTTTCAGACCCTTCAAAATGGGCTATGATCCAGAAATGCGTTGAGACAGAGTGTATTTGAAAACCAGACCTCCCTAAGGTAGCTCAAGTCAGGCACCTAAAACAATTCAGACACTAAAAATCACTAGTCATGTAATGAAAATTTGGGCCATAATTCTTCGCTGTTGGGGCTCCAAGGAATCAAATTTTGGGTCTTGAGGTCATTCTCAGTAGGGATGTTAAATTTAGTTTAATTAACTAATCGACTAGTCAATGGAATTTCCGTTAACTAGTTGATTGGCGGGGGAGCCGCAGTGAGTTTATTTCTGGTTCCAGGAGCTAACCCCGCTGCGTCTCTGCCTTTTAAATGTATTAAGAGCCCGGAGGCTCCCCAGTGTGGGGATCTAGTGAGAGACAGGAATAAGCTGTCCAGGCTCGTGCTGGTTCCTGACCACTGCGCTTCAGCCTTTTAAATGGCAGGCTTTTGATACATTTAAAAAGCAGAGGCACAGTGTCCTGGGACTGGTTCACGCCCAGTCCCCGCTAATCTCCTGCCTCCTCTGCCCCCCCCCCCCCCAGCGGAGATAGCTCTTGGGGGAACTGGCTTTTAAGCTCGCTCCACTCCCCCGGGACTGGCTCCTGCTCTCCACCCTTGCCGCGGGGAGCGGGAAGCGACTAGTCGAGGGACTAATCGACTATCCAATAAGTTTATGCTTATTGGATAGTCGACTGGTTGCTTACATACCTGATTCTCAGTACCTTAAACCAACAAAAGCTGGAGAATGTATGGATGAACTGTAAGCATCCTTTAAAAAGGATGACTCTAAGGCAATCACTGGGCCATGAAATCGTTTATGGTATTAAGAAATCCAAGAGCATTGCCCTTTTACTTGGCAAACACAGTGTGTCCTAATAACCTACTGTTGGACAGAGGAGTATCTGAAACTGACCAATATCCTTCAGTGTGATGACCAACTTCTTTGCCAACACACCAAGGGATAGGACCACGAACCTCCATACCTGAAAGCATGAATTGTATTTGGGAGCTGTCACAGACTAGCACCGCCTTTGGCTCAAATACAGAGGACGATGCATAACAAATGCTGTGTAGTGAGTTACATAAAGTACGCATGCTAAAAAATGCAAGCAAGCAACATGGATGGTGAAATAAAATGCACAGAAATCCTTTGGTTTTAACAAGGTGTTAGCAGCAGTAAAGCAAAGGTTGTTTTGATGCTTTCTCTCTAAATATGTGTTTAAATACAAAGTATATTTTAATAAATGTAATAGATAAAAGTTTGGTTTCCATTAAAAAAAATAAGTTGTTGGGCTTCTTTGAACATCTCCATGAACATCAGACACGTAAAAGAGCCACACTCCTCAGAAAAGAGAAGTCAATGTAAAAGAACCAAGTGACTGATACACATACACTTTTTCTGCTATGTTATAGTACAATCAGTGAAGCATTTCTTCAGTTTCAGAAAAAACCTGAAGGCTTTGTCTCTAATCGTCTTAACATTTCACCCTTTCATAGCAAAGAACCCTTTGAAGACAAAGTCCTAAATATCCTTAAAATCACTGTTTACATCTTCCACCATTTTTCAAATATCTAAAAGGGTGTCACAAGGAGGAAGGAGAAAATTTGTTCCTCTTGGTTTCTGAGGACAGGACAAGGAGTAATGGGCTTAAAGTGCAGCAGGAGAGGTTTAGATTGGACATTAGGAAAAAATTCCTAACTGTCAGGGTGGTCAAATATTGGAATAAATTGCCAAGGGAGGTGGTGGAATCTCCCTCTCTGGAGATATTTAAGAACAGGTTAGATAGACATCTGTCAGGGATGGTGTAGATGGAGCTTGGTCCTGCCTTGAGGGCGGGGGGCTGGACTCGATGACCTCTCGAGGTCCCTTCCAGTCCTATTATTCTATGATTCTATGATTCACATTTCCTCATTTGCATCATCGGGAAGTCATTTATTCAGCTCCCACTTGGATTATTCTAGCTTTACAGAGAACAGTGGCTTCAACTTTCCACTTTCACATGACTGCCATGATGGTTGTTAAAACAAAAGTTAAGTAATAAATCATACTATTTTTGAATGTTCAAATTTAGTTGCAATGGTTTTTTTGAACATGTATTGTTATAATAAGCATATTAAAAACAGCTGAAAATGAAATGTAGGGCCTTGGGCTATTGGTATCAAGTACAGAATTAGCAAACACAATAAGAATGTTTTGTCAATTACCCTTTATTACACATAGAAATGCAGGCTCTTACTCTTTTCGGTAAGAACCAAAGCCAGGTTGACAATGAGTAAACAGTGATGCTTTCCCTAAGAGTAGAGGCATTTGCAGTTTTCCCTGACCTACTACCTCACTTCATCAGCTAGTTACCCTCCACGCCATCCTTTATCTTGCCTTTTCCTCAGTCTGAAAGTTCATATCAGGCTTTGTCAACATTGTAAGTTTTGTTTCCCCTACCTGAAATCATTTCAAAGGACCAGAGTCCTAAAAGACGACAGTGTTTCCTAACATACTGTGGTCACTTCTTAGTTGGGTAGACAAGTACCTTAACTTTGCATTCTGTCTTTTTAAAATAGAGCTACTTTTATGTTCTATTCACAGAGATTTTGCACTTACTTAAAAGGACAGAAAAGAAAAAAAATTGCCATGTGCTTAATAATGTTACTATCCTATTTAGACTCTGAAGTTCACTGAGATAGATGAAAGGTGACTTTTCACCTTTTCCTTTCTTACTCCTTGGAAGCACAAAACATGCCACCTTTACTCCAACTATTGAAAAAACAAAATGCAACACAACCTTATTACATCACCTGATTTACACTACTGGAAACATTACAAATAGTTCACAATCTACACTATACACAATAAACCATTTAAACATTACAACTCAACTCTGCCAACAATCACAAAACATTGATTTCTAAGCATTCAGCGTGGTTGGAGTTAAGAGTTGCACCTTTAGTACAGAAGAGAAGGGATGTGAGTGGTGGAGATCAATAGTATAATATGGACAAGATGAAACCACGGATGTAGACAACAAGGGATGGATAAGAACTTAGTGTTTTCCTGGCTTTTTACCTAAAAATTTGCTCACCTGAGCAATTTTAACTGATTTTAATAACAGTTTTGTTTAGTGGATTATATATAAAATGGTATAAAAATTTATATATGCTTCTCCAATTAAATTAGTTAAATGCAACTCATTTACTTTTGAAGCTTGAAAAGCAGACCAATTTTAAAGAACACACATATGCTGTACCTGCATCTTCCAATGGAACATAAAGCAATTGGGTCTCCCACCACAGCTACCAGGGACTGTGCTCTTGTAATGGCAGTGTTTAGAAGTTTGTAATTGGACAGAAAACCATAATCCAAATCCTCTGTTGAATCCTCCAGTAATTGCTCCTTCCTTTTGATCGGCGTTTGCTTGTGTTTGCACGTATGCCGTGTTCGCACTGTGCTGAGAAACAGAACTCTAAACTGCTTTCCTAAAGAAAAGAGAGATGAAAGTTTCAAATAATTTTAGCCATTTTCAGATGTAATGCAACCAAATGACACTTGCTGGACAGGTTTCACAAACCTGACATTTTACATGGAAGTAATTGTAGAGAGCCATTAGCTACTCTTCAAATAAAGAGATTTGTGCAAGAATAATAAGAGTTTAACATTTATGCATTATTAAGAATACTTCAATTGCAAGAGCAATTTATTCTTTAAAATCCTTGTTTTCCATGACAGTTTTAAGCACTCCAGAACTTTTTAAAGTTCTGAACACCTCTCAATATTTTTAGTTCAGCCAGTATTAGGTGCAGTACCAATTTACACTAAATTCTACATCTTATAAAAATTAGGCTGTTCTGGAGGAAAAATGCACATCATTTCAGCCATTTCTGTTTCACAGCTTAGCAAATAAAAATGCCATAAAGGTGCCATGAATACAAATTTCTACCTATGTGAAGTTAATAAGACATGTGCTGCTCTTTTCTGCTCAGTTATTTGAACTTGCCAATTGCTACACTGCAGACACTAGTCTGCTCCTTGTCTATTTAAAACATGAGCCTGCAAAGGAATTGCCCCTGCAGAATCCTACTCATGTCAGCAGGACACCATGTGGGAATAAGAGTCCAAGGATTGGGGCCTTAGATTGCAAACACTCTGGGGGGGGGGAGGCGTATGCTTTTTTTATAGCCCGTCTCCATAGTTTTTTGCAAAGTATGTAGCACATTGCTGAAGCTACATAAAGATATCAATTGTAAAATCCATATATTTTGCCTCCATTTACACAAAACTTTAATCTTGAAAAATGATGTATTTCACAAATCATGCATTCATAATATCCAATGAGCATGTGTACTAGTCAGAGCTTGTCACACCAACATTACTGACTGTATATGATTATCTACTCTTTATATTCTGAGCCAAGATCATTTTAACAGCATCTCCTGTATGTTATTCTTTTGTTTAAATTGCAATTACTACTATACTCTAATTATAAAGTCTAACCAAAGACATTTTGAATGTGAAATCTGAAGACCACCATTAACAAGCTTATTGTAAAAGGCCTCTTATGTCACTTGTTATAAAATTATATAGATTGATAAATTACAGACAGAAACTAGGACTACAGTTCACTTTCTTATCTTTATTAGCAGATCGATCCTTAAGACATGTAATGCCTACTTACCCTGAACATTTAGCACTCTTTCTACACTGACATCAGATAATCTTTTTTTCCGAAGTTCTGCCCGAATTCGGAACACTTGATCAGCGTATGGTGTTACAACCCCTATACTGCCATCATCCAACTTTCCCCAAGCTACTGGCCATTTTCTTCTCAATTCTTCAACACGTTCCACTACTTCAAATACCTTAAAAAGAGAATAATAAAAACTCCATCAAAAATAGTGTTAAGAGTTTTATATAAAACCTTCTTAGTAAAACATAAAAACTTCCTATTGTATTTCATACCAACATTTCAAAACACTATAGCTTACAACCATATCAATTGTGTTTGCAGTTATTACTCTGGAAAACTGTAAAAATTCCTATTACAACAAAAGCTTTCTATGACAAAATATTCCTTAAGACCCTAATCCAACAAAGCACTTAAGCATATGCTTAACTACTAAGATAGTTAGTTAGGCTCATGCTAAACTTTGCAGCATCAGGAACTTGGCTTATATCCCTATCTAGATGTGTTAGGAAAATACACACATTTTACAGAGCTTTTATTTTTACTTTCTGTTTGTACATTTCATGTAATACTTTGGAATCTAAAGAAAAAGGACACACAAACAAGCTCCTCTGTCACATAAGACCGCACCTGCCTCTGCTATCAGTTCTACTGGGGAAAGCATACTGTATGTCACTGAGAAAGACTGATGGTAATGGAGAATCCAGGAAAGAACTTCAGTGGGTATATGAATAAACTGTAAATAAACCCTTTTCTCTTTCCATAGCAGGTGTGCATTTTTGACAGCAGAAATACATCAGGAAGCCCAGTCTATATTTGTTTTCAGCACCATGTGATATGCTAACTCTATGCAGGCTATAAATCAAAAGCTCCATGGACTACTGATTGGCAATCAGATTAGATATAAAGGCTGGCCAGTGCCCTTTGCAACCTGGCCTCAACCAACTGAAGCTATTTTGTCATGAGGAGGAAGCAAGGGAATTGGAGATATGTCTTTATTAATAATTAGTAATTTGAGGCAACAAAACTGAATCTGAGGTTAATCTTGCTCCCATTAGTGGCAAAATTCTTGCAGATATTAAACTGAGCAGAATCTAGCCATTAATACAATAGAATGTTTTCATAGTGAAAATGAGAATTTTCAGTGGTCTGGAGATTCATCAAAATAAATGAAAAATGATAAAATGTCTGATAACTATTGCTTATTAATTGCATTATGGCAGCTGCTAGAGGCCCCAGAGATTGGAATTCCATTATGCCAGAACTGTATATACACATACAGTGGTAGTCCTTGCCCACAGAACTCAGACTATACAGAAAGACAGAAAGGTGGGAGGGCAAACAGAGGCACAGAGAGAGGAAGTGATCTGACCATGGTTCAGTAAGATGAGAAGTGGCAAAACCAGGAATAGAATTCAGACCTCCTGATCCCCAGCCTTGTGCTTTATCTACTAGACCCCATGGTGTCCAACATGCTAGCCAGTAGCCACTTGTGGCTATTTGGCCGGTTGAGTGTGGCTAGTTGGCTTGAACAACGTGGATATTTGGCTGGTTGAGTGTGGCTAGTTTGCTACAGCAGTAGCCACTATACTGGCTACTGCTTCAGAACTGGTTGGACACCACAGTACTAGACCATGCTGCCTCCTCAACAATTAGGAGCCAATTCTTTCCCCAAACAGAATGTTAGTCGTATTGTTTATAGGTTCTGTAACAGCTCCAGCCGGGGGGTTTCTACACTGAAAGCACTAGACTTGTAAAACAGCTAATCAAATGTTTGCCATGAAATGCTGTTTGAAGTTACAATGGCAAAACCCTTTCTCCAACTGCTATGTTTTAAAAAATATTCCAAGTTATTCTAAAGCAATTTTTAAATTTTTCTATTTTTAACTTCTACTGTAATTTATTTATATGAGCATTTATAAAACATGTGCTCTGGGCACAGTCACATCTTAAAAATATATATAAAAAATTCATACTATGCTGTCAACTATTGGCAGAAAATAGACAATTCCCAAATTAATTACCAGCCACCACCAGTAAGAGGAGGAAATGAAGAATCCCCTCCCTACACCTATTTTAGATTTGATGCATCTTTAATGCAAGCCCTTACTCAAAGGCCTGGGTAAAAAGGTGGGCTTTGAGAACTCACAATCACTGGAAACTGAGCCTGATGCTTGGAACCATTGGCCACCTACAATTCCAAGTTAACTGATGATATTAGCATCTATCCTGATCATGCCTAAAAACTGTTTTTAAAACATGAAGCGCCTGCCTTGATGACACAGAACAGACCTATTTCTCAGTTCCACTTTACATCATCAAAATGATTCTCTACTAGGCAGTATCAAAGACAGCAGCCCCTTCTGACAGGCACTGGGTAGAGATATTGACACACAGTTGCAAATATTTCTAAAACTATTGTAAAACTTTTTTTAATACTTACATTCAATAAACATTTACCTAGCTACCATCAGCATGGTAACTAATCAGTGGAATTTTCCTACAGTGCTTCAAGCCCATTCTCTTAACATCATCACAGAATCTAAGATTACACAGTAAGAATTACAAGTATTCTACATTCTTTTCATTGCCCACCCAGTTATCTTTACAAGGGTTGCAGGCCCATGCGGGATGGGTGGGATGCGAAGGGTGCAAATGCACCCTCCATGGTCCCCCAAATTACCCCAGCCACCCTCCCCCATGCTCCAGCCAGACGGGGGAAGGCTGGGGCTGATTCTGCCTACCCCCCCCCACCTTCCCCAACAGCAAGGCCAGGTGCGGGAGCGGGGCAGCTACCAGCCCCTTCCATGGCTTGGGCTAGGCTGCCGCAGCCACGACCCAGCCAGACAGGGGATGATTCTGTTGTAGCCATCCAGGGCAGCCAGGGAAGTGGGCTACTCGGCCTGCTTCATGATCCACTGGTTGACTGCTTGTAATCGACTGGTCAACAGTGATCGACATCTTGGGCACCCCAGATATAGGATACAATTGGACTAAATTGGGCCCTGTTGCATGTCTCATAGGCGTCAGGTGATTAGCGCTGCTTGGGTTTGTCTAGACTGAAAAGTTAATTTGAAATAACAGCCATTATTTCAAATTAACTTCAATAGCGTCTATACATGCAAACCCCTATTTCGAATTTAATTTGAAATAGCGGAGCGCTTAATTTGAATTTGTAAACCTCATTCTACGAAAAGTAACGCCAAATTTGAAATAACTATTTCGAATTAAGTGCTGTGTAGACATTTAATTCGAAATAAGGGGCCTCCGGCCCTTCCCAGGGAGCCCTGGTGGCCACTCTGGGCAGAACCAGGAAAACTTACTCTCCTCTCCCCCAGCCCCGGAGCCATTAAAATGGTAGACTCTGGCCACAGTGCCTGTGCCAGCTCCAAGCCTGCCAGCCCAGAGCCAGCAGTGGCCACCGGGGCCCCTGACCCAGTGGCCCCAAAACATGAGCCAGCAAGCCACTGGCAGCCAGCCCTCCACTGCTCCCCAGGAGCAGTCTGCCAGCTCCCAGGAGCCTGACAGGGACTGGAGAAGGCAGGCACCTTCCTGGTCCAGGGTGGAGATCATGGACCTTATTCATGTTTGGGGGAAGAGGGGTGCCCCCAAAGTCCATGATCTCCGCACTAGACAGAGGAATGCGGCTGTCTATGGCAAGATAGCTGCCAGCCTGGCCACCAAAGGCCATATGCGAACCTAGAAGCAGGTTTGCATGAAAATCAAGTTGGTCCAGCGAGACCCCCAAACCTGGGCCCTCCCCCTTCTTCCTCTTGCTTCTCCCATCCAGCTCCCTCCTCCCAGGTTTCCCCCAGCCCTCTCCCACCCTCTCACTTCCCCTCTCCCACCTCCTTTTCCCATTATCCCCAGAGGTTCATCTCCGCCCCCCCCCAGTTTTGTTCAATAAACCCAGTTTCTATTTTTGAACATAAGTGTCTTTAGTTTGACATCAGGAAGGGGAGCTAGGGAGGGGTAAGAGGAAGGACATGATGGAGGAATGGAGCAAGAGCCCCCGGTGGGGAGGACCGGGGTGGACGTTCTCTCACAGGGCCTCCTGGATCCTGACAGCCCACCCCCAATACACTCCCCCCAGATGGCAGCCTGCAGCAAGTGCAGCTGGTCTGATGGCAACGACCCCACGAGACGCACTGGCGTGCTCGGGGGCAGCTCTGGCTCCATGTGGCCGAGTGCTGTGGTGTCCCGAGTGTGGCCACTCAGGGCACTCCCAGACAGGGCTGCTTTGCTGTCCCTCATCGAGGTAGACAAGCAAGTGGGGAACCCTGAGAACTGTCTGTCCAGGGTGGGGGTAGGGTCCCTTTAAGCACGGAGCTCAGTTAGCATGTGGGGCTGCTGCCTGAGTCTAAGTCCTAACCTGATGCTCTGCCGGCGCTGGTTCCGGCCAGCCTTAACTTCGGTTCAGGGTCCTCTCAGTGTGGACATGCTATTTCGAAATAGCAAAACGCTATTTAAAAATAGTTTTTGTGTGTAGATGCACTATTTCGAATTAGCTTAATTCAAATTAACTATTTTGAATTAGGTTAATTCGAAATAGAGCTGTAGTGCAGACATACCCCTTGGCAGCAGACTTGTTCTTTTCATTGCAAAGATGGCTACCAGTTAGGATGCCAACATAAAGCAACAGCAGACGAACTGATGAAACTTATCGTTAGCTTTTCAGTTTACTTTGAAATGGCCCAATTTCACTGCAACTGGGCTGATTCCTTGCATTAATATTATTCTAGTTTAAATTCATATTTATTTTTGAAATTGTTTTTTAGGCACAACTGGACTATAACTGGAAAATAAGGGACCATTTTAAATTTAAATGAAAATTATTTAAAAATAAAACCTTTATAAAATATGGTCCCTTATAATCCAGTTGTGGTGGTTTTTATTCAAAACAGATTTAAATATCACTATGGGGATTAAAGAGCAGCACGAAATATATATTTTTTAAATTTTATATTTAAAGCAACTGCAGTCTGTGTTTACAAAAGAGCAGCCCTCCCCGAAATTCCTGCGTAAAGGCTTGGGCTGTTAAAAACAAGTCAGCCTGTTTCCTTTATATTCATTAGCCTGCAAATCAGTAGGCCGGGTTTAACTGCCTGTGGAGAAATATTTGATGAACATTTAAACGGATATGAGTTGCAATGGGTACATATCATAAAATAAAAAAATGCAGTCACTCTTACATGAAATTATGGAACAGAAATTACAAGAAAATGTCTTGCAGGATCAGGACCATCCTAGTAAGAAATATACCAAACTATGGGCCAGATACTAGGGTGGTGGAAGTTAGCAAAGCGCCATTAATATATGGCGCACTTTATTACACCACATGGGGATGTGGCCCTGTGATTATTTTATATAGGTGTTCTGGTAATTAACAACTGCAACAGATTACCTAAAAAGGGGGTAAATTCCCCATTCCCCATCACTTGGAGTATTTAAATCAAGAATGGATAGACGTCTCTCTTAGGCTCTGATGCTGGGTTAAATGCTGAGAACACTGGTAAGGTTCTATGGGCTCTATTATGCCTAAAGTCTGACTAGATAAGGGGGAATGGTCCCATCAGGCGCAAAAATCTCTGACCCAAACCATACTAATGAATTGATACACCCAGAAATGTTCATTTTATTGTTTCACTTTTTTTCCCACTTCATACTTTTTGAACTTTTATTGTAATACTCAACATTTTCCCGTGAAATTTTCACATTAACTTCCTAGCATGTTTCCTATGCCACAGGCTGATGAGCACAAATTAGCTTCCATACTAGTAATATGAGTAGTGAGCACAGAATGTGAATCTCGTAGATTATGTGACTGCCATACAAATAGGTTTGCAGGATTTGTGTACAAATACAGTCAAAATATTGTCAATTCAATTTGTAACAGTTTCACAGAAAATTGGTTGTACCTATTTAATAAGTGCTCCGTGGAGTCTTGGACTCCAATCCTGACATTTCACATGCACAGGCAGACTCGCTGTACCCATCAGGTGCTTCACTGATTCTAGAAAGGTTCTGCCAACACACAGCAGTTTCTCCACATGCCTGAATTTAATCAGGACAACAGTGTGTCCCAGCCAGAGACCGCACCAGGCTCACCCAGCTGAGCCAATCAGGCTAATCTGAGTATACTAAGCACTACATTATTGGCTGAGCAAAGTGAGGTTTTATATGCAACTTGACTGCATATCTGTTTGTCTTTTTAAATGTAGCAGGACAACTTTGGAACACCAAATCAAAACAATTCCAAAATTTCAGGGATCTTCCTAGACATCAAAGGACAGATGCCTTTGGTGGAACTAGAAAACAGAAGAGGGAAATACAGGACATGCAGAGGCCCTGGCATATGGTCAGTAGACTCTGCAGCTTCCACCACCTGCATAAGTATCTTCAGGTCAAAGAACAGATTGATGGCAGCCATCATCACCTCCTGCCATAACAATAAATACCCACCATCTCAGCTCTGGCCATCACCCCCATACAGAAATCAGAATGGTGGGACAGTGGAAACCAGGAGGGCACAATGGCATAGGGAGAAGAATGGGAGATCTTGACATGAAGGCCACTGAGCTACTGGCATGAGGCAGAGAGGGGAAATGGGAAACACACAGGCTGTGTCTAGACTGTATCCCTTTTCCGTAAAAGGGATGCAAATTAGACACATCGCAATTGCAAGTGAAGCGGGGATTTAAATCCCCTCCGCTTCATTTGCATAAACATGGCTGCCGCTTTTTTCCGGCTCGAGCTTTGCCGGGAAAAAGCGCCAGTCTAGACGCGGATCTTTCGGAAAATAAAGCCTTTTCTGAAAGATCCCTTATTCCTTATTTTAAGAGGAATAAGGGATCTTTCGGAAAAGGCTTTATTTTCCAAAAGATTCGCGTCTAGACTGGCGCTTTTTTCCGGCAAAGCTCCGAGACGGAAAAAAGCGGCAGCCATGTTTATGCAAATGAAGCGGGGGGATTTAAATCCCCGCTTCATTTGCAATTGCAATGTGTCTAATTTGCATCCCTTTTACGGAAAAGAGATGCAGTCTAGACACAGCCACAGAGTTCCTAGAATGCGAAAGGTAAATTTGTAGAGTCCTTGAAATAGAAGGGGATTGCAGGATGGCACAAAAGGAGCTTATGGGGTAGAATAGAAGAATGTAAGAAGCTCCTTGTGTGTGCAATATGCTCATGTGTAACCCTCTCTAGTAAACATACTCACAAGTTTGTACACTTTTTGTCAACAGGTAACAAAGTTGTTTGTACCGTTATACTGTTCCTTCTAAGCTTTTGTTGCATTTGGCAAAGGGACAAAAATATGAAACAGATACATCCCAGCTAGTCAGCAAAGATAAAAGTTGCTACCACAGCCAGGAACAATTTGTTTTAAACATTACAGATTTTAGATGTGCGTACAGACAGTGAAAATATTTTAACTGCAAGTCTTCCAACCTTTGCAGTTCCTAAATTCTCAGATAATTTTAAAAGTCTATTCTATTGCCAAAACACTCTTGAATAAAAACTATTCTAGTCTCTTTGCAGGTTTATTTAGCTACTATGTGAAATTCTTCTGCTAAGCCACTGCTTCTGGATATATGCTTAGAATTACCACCATCAATAAAAATTGGAAGTATATTTTTCAGTTCTGAAATCTTATGCTTTTCATAAATATAAGTTTTTACACTTCTGTAATCCAGCAGACACCATTGTAACACTGAATGTGCTAATAAAAATGTGTCAAGTATCAGAGGGGTAGCCATGTCTGGATCTGCAAAAGCAACAAGGATACATCCCAGCACCTTATAGACTAACAGATGTATTGGAGCATAAGCTTTCGTGGGCAAAGACAAAGTGCGTTCATCTGACAAAGTGGGCCTTTGCCCATGAAAGCTTATGCTCTAATAAAAATGTGGGGATTGTTTTTTAATCAGCAAAACCTAACATAAGTAAATGCTCCTTCGTTGTTTGAACCTTTCTTATCAGTACTAAGCCATTTTTCTCTTTTATTCTTGCTGCTAAGACTTAATTTTCATTCAGTGACTGAACTGCATGGCAGTGAAGATATTTTAAGATCTTTCACAACCTTTTTCACTGTTGAAGAAGAGATGCTGGTACATTAATGAGAAAAGTCAGTAGTCTTTGGTTTCTTTGTTCAGAGATGTGTCCTAAAGTCATTGGTGGTTAGGGTTCAGCTACATTATCAGGAGCTTCTTATTTCAACAGATCTCTCACTGACAAACAATGCCAAACAAAACCAAAACATATGCGGCACAACTATCTTAAAATTGCCCGTCAGACCAAGTGCACTATGGTTAACAGATAGAAGATGTATATTGAAACTATTATATTACATGGTTTATAATAAACAGTGTTGTCGAACTGCAGATCAGCTTCAGTTATAATTCTGTCTTCATTTTCTCATATATTTTAAGAAAATATTTCCTTTGGGGCTGAAATTTTCCATGCTTAGTTTCAAAAGTGAGTCATTTTGTTGTTAAAGCTTTTAAGAAAAATCTGTTCTGCCACTGTTTAGTAGAAAAGAACCTAAAACAACAAAATCTGAATTGGGATTTAAAGTTTGTGGGGTCGAGGTTTGGGTCAAGTCCATGTTACACAACATGTAGGAGAGCAGAATAGAATCCCTCTGTCTCTAACATTTTAAAATGGTCGCCAAAAGAGAAATAAGTTTTGAATTTGGGTGTGAGAATAAAAGTCTTTCTGGAAAACATATAATATGTGAAAAATACTTATTGGCTAATAAAAAGTTATAGATGATTGGAAAAATCACTTCTGAGCAGGACTGTGATCCCAAAGCTTGTTTAAATCCATGGGAATCCTTCCAAAGTTTTAAACTGGCTTTTATTAGACCTTTGCTGTCTAGCTAGAGAGGAAAAATGGTCCAGTGGTAGGGCCCTTCACTAAAACTCAGGAGACTAAGGTGCAAGTCCCTGCTCTGTCACAGACTTCCTGCATTACAGTGGACAAGTCACTTAGCTTCTCAGTACCTCAGGGACATAAGAACGTCCATATGGAATCAGACCAAAGGTCCATCAAGCCCAGTATCCCATTTTCTGACAGTGGCTAATGTCAACTATTACAATGTCATAGAAACTCCTGGGCAAATAATTCTGAGTAAATGAACAACCCTGAGTACACTATAAGCAATCTGCAGCCAATCTGCAAAAAGAAAAGAAGCTAAATCCAGTGAACCAGTGATTACAAATTGTGCCCAAGATATTACAAGCTTTTCATGTAAGCTGCACCTTGTGGAATGCTACTGACTGAAATAAGAGGTTTGTGCAGTTGTAGAGACAGAGCAGCTTGGAGGATCATAGTCTATGTGCTTACGTCTACATTCCATATTCACATTGCACAATATGCTACCTGCAGAGATAATTTATGTCATCTATCTATATGAAACAAACGCCAACACAGACACAAGGTGGAAGAGGTAATCTCTTTTATTGGACCAACATAAGTTGGTAAGAGAGACAAACTTTCGAACTCCTTCACCAAACAGAGGTCGGTCCAATAAAAGATATAACCTCTCCCACCTTCTCTCTTGAATATCCTGGGACTACAACAACACTACATAAATAACCCAATTAGGAAGTTGCTAAAAAACCCTATAAAAATATGCAATTTGACAACAGATATTGTGACACATAAAATGCTTAAGTGTACAAGGAATTCAGATTTTTCATAAAGCAAAGAAAGGCTACCTCTGCATTGTTGTAGAAAGCTGTACTGTTTTTCTCCTGCACATCTTCTCCACGTGCTGTAAAGAATGTCAAAGGGTAGAAATCTTTGTGTGCTGGCTGCTTTCCACTTGCCATCAATTTGCCCTCGTAGAAAAGGTCAGATGTGTAACTGCAATGAGGCAAAACATGGGATAAAATGTGGAATTTACATTGAATCTTGCAGCCCACAGATAAATATGAATCAAAGAAAATAGTATTTTATACTGAAACAAAAGCCCAAATTTTTATTCATTCTGACTGATTTCTGTCATGTGATGTTTCTACATGATAGGTAGCACTGATAGTACCACCGAATGACCGCCCAACACTTCCTATTTTGTTGTCAAGCTCTAATCATTCAGACTGAAATTCTCTGTGGCAGATATCTGCCTCAGACTGAGCTGCACCACAAATGGTTCAACCGTTTCAAAATGTTCTTTTGCCCGGGTTAAAATTCTCATGCCTATTTAAGTTAGAAGCTTTAGCCCATCCACACCTTTGAGCAAGGACTTGAATTTGGGCAGCAATATCATTTTGGTGTGATACCAGCAGCACTATAGCTGCTCCTGTCAAAAACTGCCCAAATCTGCTTGAGTTCTGAGTCTTTGAAAGACCTCCATTTGCACTTGTTCATAAGGAGTTGTTAGCAAATGGCAGCTAAATCTCTGAAGATTTTGTTTGCACTGGGCATGCTCTAGTCGAGGGCTGCAGGGTGTGAGTAGAGCTTTCCCCACATTTATTGTTACAAGTCATTGTGGTACAGGTCATTAGATGTCAAAGCAATGCTCCCCTTACTGATAGGGACTGTGGAAGAGAAGAAAGCTTTCTTTTGGTCAGGCAACAGGACAAGAGCCAGACCTGGGGACAGAGGGCAAACAGACTGGAACAACTATTGGGTGGAGACTGGGACTGGCTGGGCAAGGAGATTGAGGTAAGGAGCTATGGGAGGAAGACTCAAGAAAAGAACCTCCCCTACCCTTCCTGCCCCACAAAATAGCATGTGAGCATTTAATAAAGAATGTCATTATAAACAAGGAGTACAAATTATGGTGCTGGCTTTACTTACTTAATTAATTCTTTGTGCTGGCTGTATTTAATTAATGTCTTGATTAACTAATTTTAATTAATTAAGTCTTGTGCAGAAGAGAGAAGCAGTGGACCTGGTATACCTAGACTTTAGTAAGGCATTTGATTCGGTCTCACATGATCTTCTTATCAATAAGAACATAAGAACGGCCGTACTGGGTCAGACCAAAGGTCCATCTAGCCTAGTATCCTGTCTGCCGACAGTGGCCAGCACCAGGTGCCCCAAAGAGGGTGGACCGAAAACAATGATCAAGCAATTTGTCTCCTGCCATCCCTCTCCAGCCTCTGACAAACAGAGGCCAAGGACACCATTTTATCCCCTGGCTAATAGCCTTTTATGGACCTAACCTCCATGAAATTATCTAGCTTCTCTTTAAACTCTATTATAGTCCTAGCCTTCACAGCCTCCTCTAGGCAAATACTACTTAGCGGGAGCTACTATAAGGTAGGTGCATATCTGCTTGGATAACCATTCTCAGAGAGTAGTTAACAACAGTTCACAATCCTGCTGGAAGGGCATAACAAGTGGGATTCCTCAGGGGTCTGTTTTGGGACCGGTTCCTGTTCAATATCTTCATCAATGATTTAGATATTGGCATAGAGAATATGCTTATTACGTTTGCAGATGTTACCAAATTGGGAGGGGTTGCAACTGCTTTGGAGGATAGGGTCATAATTAAATGATCGAGACAAACTGGAGAAATGGTCAGAGGTCAATAGGATGAAGTTTAATAAGGACAAATGCAAAGTGCTCCGCTTAGGAAGGAACAATCAGTTTCACACATACAGAATGGGAAGTGACTGTCTAGGAAGGAGTACTGCAGAAAGGAATCTAGGGGTCAGAGTCAACACTGTTGCAAAAAAAGCAAACATCATTCTGGGACGCATTAACATGAGTGTTGTGAGCAAGACATGAGAAGTCATTCTTCCGCTCTACTCTGCACTGATTAGGCCTCAGTTGGAGTATTGGGTCTAGTTATGGGCACCGCATTTCAAGAAAGATGTGGAGAAATTGGAGAAGATCCAGAGAACAGCAACAAGAATGATTAAAGGTCTAAAGATCATGAGCTATGAGGGAAGACTGAAAGAATTGGGCTTGTTTAGTTTAGAAAAGAGAAGACTGAGGGGGGGCATGATAGTGGTTTTCAAGTACCTAAAAGAGTGTTACAAGGAGGAGGGAGAAAAATTGTTCTCCTTGGCCTCTGAGGATAGGAGAAGTAGTAATAGGCTTAAACTGCAGCAAGGGAGGTTTAGGTTGGACATTAGGGAAAACATCCTAACTATAAAGGTGGTTAAACACTGGAATAAGTTGCCTATGGAAGTTGTGGAAACTCCATCTCTGGAGATATTTAAAAACAGGTTAGATAGACATCTGGGATGGTCTAGACGGTGCTTGGTCCTGCATTGAGGGCAGGGAACTGGACTTGATGAGCTCTCAAGGTCCCTTCCAGGTCTAATGTTCTATGATTCTATGATTAATTCTGGCATTTCCTAATTTGTGAATGTTTGACTTTGCCAACTTAACAGTTTTTGGATGGAATATCTATGATGAATACACAATCTGGCTGCATTCCGTGAGAGTTCTATTCCTATCCACAATGCAATACTGTACACTCCAAACACATTTCAGATACACACTTATTAAGAATGGAGTCAGTCAACCAAAAAAACAGCAATAGGATTAATGGGAAAAGGCATTGGTACAAACATTCATATGCAAGTTGACCTCAAAACAAATTCTTACATAGAAGAAGTAAGACTTTTCAAATGAAAGCTAGTAGCTGAAATTTGGCAGCATTTTCAAAGCATTTCAGCAACAAAAAGCACCATGATGAACCTTGGATATAATTCTCCAGAGAATTCCAGCTCCTTCATGCCATTCTGGTGGACCAAATCAGCCTGAAAGATGGTGGAGTTACACACCAGAGGACTTCCCCAGCAAGTAACTATACCTCGTGACCAGCAAAGTGCGTTGTGGCAGGATGCCCCTCACTTTAATTCATCTTCAACTGTCAGAACAAGCCTTGGAAGCCACTGGCTGTCAGCAAAAGTTACACCATCAGGCTGCTATAACATCTGCCTGGGACTAAGTCAGTGACCAGCAACTTCAAGATCAGAGAGCACAAGAGTAGCCATAAGCCCCATTAGTGTGCCTTTTATGGGTATGTGCTGAGCTCTCACTGGCCACGCCAGAGAATCTGACTTTTGCAGGCATGCAGGACAATGTTCTTTGTCTCACTGTAGCAGAA
Source organism: Pelodiscus sinensis (assembly GCF_049634645.1). NCBI lineage: Eukaryota > Metazoa > Chordata > Testudines > Trionychidae > Pelodiscus > Pelodiscus sinensis. Next base: position 21,560,409 of record NC_134730.1, on the reverse strand, counting down.
AAGGAAAACCACACAATGTAGGACAGAAACAGAAGAAATGAGAACACTACAGGCTACTGAAGAAACCTTGGACACTTTTGCAGCGGAAAAAAAAACACTGGGAAGCTTTATTTTAGGGCTAACCCTTCTGACTGCTGATTAAACACAGCAAGAGATATTGGGGAAATTCTGCGGGTCTGTACATCAGCAAAAACTGCCCCCTCCCCTTCATGGAATTCCTGTGCTTCTCTTCAGAAAATGGCAGAGTGAGCATGGTGACATTGTTGGGCAGACTTTGGGAAGCATGGTCCCCCAAGCAGAGACAAGGCTTGGGAATAAATAGGGTTACTGACTCCCCTCACTTCTGCAGATGCTGAGCTGCTCAGCTGAAGGAGGCTGCCTCTTGGCTCCACTGACTCTGCAGCAGAACACTTTCTTGTGTGTCCTATTGCCAGCTGTTTTCCCCTTCTGTGTGCTGGGAGCCTTCCTGTTTTCTACGCAACAGTGAGTTCTAGCAATGAAGATGGGTAAGAGGGCTGGGGGAAATGAGTGAATGGGAGGTGAAAGGTGGTGGGAATAAGCAGTGGAGGAGGGAATGTGGGAGTGAAGGGATTGTGGGGCAGTGGGGGAGGAGGATAGGGTTGCCAGATGGTTTCAACAAAAATACCGGACACATTTGACATTACATCACAATCTACATTACATCTTATTTAGAAAATACCTGACATTTATAGTTTCTCATTTATATGAGAATTTGTTTGAGCTTTCAATTTGTTTCCGAAACAGCAAGCTCAAATACTAGACTGTCCGGTTCAAAACTGGACACCTGGCAACCCTAAAGGGGGATGAGATGAGGAAGAAAAGGGGATAGGGAATCACAGGGAAAAGCAAGAGTATGACATGTGGCATCCCCCCAGCAGCAGCTGGGGATCTCTCATTAAGTGGGCCCCATCAAACCCTCACCCTGATGAGTCCTGCCTCTCCCAATAAGCCCCCCATGCCCAGATCTCCACCCCAGTAAATCCCAACCATCTGCGCCCTAACCCCTATCCCATCAAGCCCCATTTTCCCAGGACCTGAATTCCCTCACTGCCCCCCCCCCCCAGGCTATCTCCCCACAACCAGATTCCCCTGCTTAGCCCCAACTACCTTCACCTAGATCCCCTGCAGAACTGTCCCTGCCCCTAGAACTTCCTAATGAGCCCCTGTGCATTCATCTCTTAAAGAAATCCCTGACCTTACTCCTGGATCCTTCCACACTAAGCTGCTCCACACTAGGATCCTGCTGGGATGAGCTTGCCCACCAACACCTGGTGTATCTGGCACAGAGGGGCAAGGCCTCAGGGTGTTTCTGGGGCAGGCCCACCTCTGGTACTGTGTCAATTATTTTAATTGACGTTTTAGCTGGAGATGTAGACAACTGTCCTCTGGAAATGTAAAAAACTCCCATGCCATCAAATCACCACCAGATCACAACTTGCTGTCACTATCAACCAAGGCTGCATTACAATAGGCAACCCTAAGGCAACCGTATCTATAATTAAACCACACTTGAATCTGTAATGTCAGTGTGCATGTAATGGAAACAGACCTTATCATACACTATTTAGCATAAGAACATAGCAAAGTATGTTAAGGTTTTAATCTTGATTCCATAATGCATTTTCCTGCTTTTTACCATGAATACAGTGTGTGATAATCTAATTAATACAACTGGATAGCAACATAATATTCTTCACTAAATATCTGAGCAAGCATTTAAACTTAAACATTTTTTGCCATGACTGCACGGATTCTTTTTAGCACAGCTCATGAATGAGTTCATTATATTGGCAACCATTAATTTAACACCGTGGTCCCCAACACGGTGCCCATGGGCGCCATTGCGCCCGCGGGAGCATTTGCATGCGCCCCCAGGTGCTCGGGGCTGGCCTGGCCCCGGGCACATGGCGCACGGTGAGCGCCGGCCCTGGGCGTGCGGCGCTTGGCGGGGGGAGCGCCGGCCCCGGGCGCGCGGCGCTTGCAGAGGGGAGGGCGCCGGCCCCGGGTGCGCAGCTCTTGGAGGGGGCACCAGCGCCGGGCGCGTGGCTATAGGGGCGCCCCGCCCCCGGGCATGCGGCTATGGGGGGGGCCGCCCCCGGGCGCGCAAGTGTCCCCGCCCCTTGGCGCCCGGCGGGCGAACGGCCACGCCCCCTGGCACCCGACAACCTCAAAAGGTTGGGGACCACTGATTTAACACAACTTAAAAAATGAAAAACAACTAATCACAGCTACCCCTCCAAATCAGTGCGTCTCTAAAAAGCTAATAAAAAGGACACTAGCAAAGTGGCATGACCAAAATTTGACCTATTTTTCCTTTTTTTATTTATAAGATAATGTCATTCTGTATGTTGCAGGTAGTTGGGGGGGGGGGGGCTCAGCAAGGAAAAAATCAGTGTGCTTAAATTATTCGGATGTTGTCTATATTTTTTAAACTAATGAAAGAATTGCAGGCTATGAATTGAGGTGACAGCTGATTAATTTCAATTCTACTCTCATATTTTTTTTAAAAAGTACTATGTTAGCGGTCTGAACCTCTGTGGGTCTTAAAAGCATTATTCAGCCTCAGGAGCTATTACTGAAGTATTTTTATATGGAATTCAAGATCAAGGTTCTGCAGCTATAGAGGCTATTTCCTATTTGGAGCCGTGGAAATGGCTACCTAGTATTTATTTCAACAATGTTTGGCCACCTAAATGTCCCTGCTTCTTCTTGACAGAATCACAAACTGGTCAGGACCTTTGACAAAGACATTGGGGAAACTACTGAGCATATCACGGAGGGTTAACACACAATCGGGGCACCTCTCACTGAATCATAATAAGAGTATCAAAACATATCCTAATTTTTGCTGTCTATAGTAGTTTCAGAACTTTTTTTTTTAACAAAAAAACCACTTCTTTGCTTGTCTCATTATTTAACAGTATAAAAATACTTTTAAAATGCAAAACTACTATGGTTTTATTATGTAAATGCAAGTTGTAATTACTTCTTTCTCTTTTCATCTACATGTGGCAGTAAAATGACAAAGTTGTTTTGCCTTTCGAGGTTCACTTACACCAGTCAGACAAAAGTGTGATACAGTGAAAAAGTTCACACCTACTTGATGATAGCTTCATGGGAGCGATAATTCTCACACAGCAAGATCCTGCATGGAAATTCTGCAGGGTAGTGCTCATAGAGCCGATCAAGTAATGAAACATGAAGATTTCTCTCCCTGGCAAATTCGCTGTAGACAAAAGGACTGAGCTGTAATAGACACACACATACAGAGAAAATTTAACTAAATATGCAAACTTAGATTTTCATACTCTAAAAGAAAAATTCTACATCAGCTGAAGGATGGCCTATAAAAACTACCTGTTATAAAGCTGCTTCCATAGTTTTAAGAAGATATACCTTGATGACTTGGATTTGGGGCTAGTTAAATAACTACATAGAAACTCTTTTCTGCTGCAAAAGTGACACGAGTAAATATTATCTTAGCTAAACAGCAGAACATTTTGTTACTATGTAAAAATGAAAGGAATGCAAACATACCATTGTCTATGTTCACTTGTACAGTTTGCAGACATCACTGAGAGTCTCAAACAATGGAAAGAGGTACACACTAAGGATGTTAAAATGCATGTGATTTTAGTAACTGTGTATCTGCTGAAAATTTCAGCAGTTACACACGGGGTGGCAGTCAGCTTCCCAGGAGCCGGTGCCTGGTGGGAGCCATCTTAAGAGGCAGAGGCAGCAACACAAAGCAGCAGTCGGCTCCCAGGAGCCGGTACATGCCGGGAGCCAGCTTTTAAGCTGGCTCCGAGCTGAAGTTCCCACCTGCTGTTCTGCTCCCAGTGAGCCAGCTGCTGCCCCATGCTGCTGCCTTTGGTACATATATTTTCTGCTCTGTTAATGATTTGAGGTGCTGTATTTATTTTTTCAAAGTCAATTCACTTTTTACTTTAGAAATGCAAATACTGCACGTAGAGGAGAGATCACTATTTTTTAAAAAAGTATGAAAACTGCCAAGCTATTTGACTTTGAAATACTGCTTTGTACAGAGAAGGTGGAGGATAGAATGGAAGCAGTGGTGTTGCCTAACTACTGAGGCATTACACAGCGGCTGTGTCTACATTGGCAAGATTTTGCACCAAAGCGGTCGCTTTTGTGCAAAAACATGCTGCCTGTCTACACTGGCAGGGAGTTCTTGCGCAAGAACACTGAAGTTCTAATGTGTGAAATCAGTGCTTCTTGTGCAAGAACTATGATGCTCCTGCTCAGGAATAAACCCTCTTGCGCAACTGTTCTTGCGCAAGAGGCCAGTGTAGACAGGCAACATGAATTTCTTGCACAAGAAAGCCCAATGGCTAAAATGGCCACGGGAGCTTTCTTTCTCTACACTGGCACGGATGCTCTTGCGCAAAAGCACATCTCTTGCGCAAATACTTTAACGCAAGAACTCTTGCGTTAAAGAGTATTTGCGCAAGATCATGCCAATGTAAACATAGCCTGAAAATCCAGTCACCTGGATTCAATTCCTGACTAACCACTGCTTTGCTTGGTTATGATGGAAATGTCATTTCCCTCCCCCTTTTTCCTTATTTTGTAGATGGGTGGGAACAATGATAATGACCTTCTTTGTAAAATGTTTTCAACTCTGTGGATGAACAGCTATAATATGGAAGCTCGGGATTATTACTACAACAATAAATATCCCCATTCAGGTTTATAAGTCTCACAGTCCCAACAGAAGTAGTAACAAATGCAAGGATTAGAGAAGCCATAAGCATAGGCCATGAATATCTATTGTAGAGGTGCACAGGAAGGGGATGGATCTTCACTAAAATTTAATTACAATGTTAACACTATATTTTACTCCCTGGTTGTGCTATAAAATGTTAATAAAAAAGAGTGGTAAATCTATAGAAGTCATGGGAAAAGTCTAATCTAATTACCAAAGAAAATACAGGCAGTCCCCGACTTACGCGGCTCCGACTTATGTCGGATCCGCACTTACGAACGGGGCTTTCTCGCCCCGGAGGTCGAGGTGGCGGATTGCTACCTGCGACATCCGGGGCGAGAAAACCCCGTTCGTAAGCTGCTCCGGTGCCCCTGGTCTGCTGGAGACCGTCTCCAGCAGACCAGGGGCACCGGGCGGGTTCCCGCGCTTCTGAGGCTTTGCCAGAGCAAAGCCTCAGAGGCGCGGGACCCCCCCGCGGCTGCGGCTTCAGTCCCGGTGCCTGTGGTCTGCTGGGGACCGTCCCCAGCAGACCACAGGCACTGGGACTGAAGCTACAGCCGCGGCAGGGTCCCGCGCCTCTGAGACTTTGCCAGAGCAAAGCCTCAGAGGCGCGGCACCCTGCTGCCGCTGCGGCTCTGCTCCCCGTGTCCCTGGTCTGCTGGGGGGGGGGGCGCAGCTAGTGTGCCCCCCCCCCCAGCAGACCAGGCTTTTGTTTTGGACCCTGGGGCAGAGCAGCTGGGGCACTGCCGATTGGTCCTGCAGCGCCGCTCTGGGCACTACTGGACCAACCCGGCAACACCCCAGCTGCTCTGCCCCAGGTCCTGATTCAGCCGCTGCTGGTCAGTTTCAGCAGCGGCTGAATCAGGACGCCTGGGGCAGAGCAGATGGGGTGCTGCTGGGTTGGTCCAGTAGCACCGAGGAGCGGCGCTACTGGAGCAACCCAGCAGCACCCCAGCTGCTCTGCCCCAGGCGTCCCCAAGTCAGCTTCTGCTGAAACTGACCAGCGCTGACTACAGGAAGCCCGAGGCAGAGTTGCTCTGCCCCGGGCTTCCTGGAATCAGCTGCTGATCAGTTTCAGCAGCAGCTGACTTGGGGACGCCTGGGGTTCTTAAGTTGATTCTGTATGTAAGTCAGAACTAGCGGTCAGTTTCAGCAGCGGCTGAATCTGGACGCCAGTTCCGACTTACATACAGATTCAACTTAAGAACAAACCTACAGTCCCTATCTTGTACGTAACCCAGGGACTGCCTGTATCATGAGCTTTCGTGGGCACAACCCACTTTTTCATATGACTGGAGTCCATTCATCTGAAGAAGTGGGTTGCACCCACAAAAGCTCATGATACCATCTACATGTTTTGTTAATCTTTAAGATGGTACTAGACTATTAGTTTTTTTAAAGTTTGTCTAGTTATACACTAACTTGGCTACCCCTCTGAAGCAAAGAAAATATGGCACTCTCTTTGGCATACAGCCATGGTGGGCAACTGTGGTCCACAAAGGTTCTATGTGTGGCCTGTGCAACCCCTCTCGTCCCCCTTCTCCTGAACTTCTCACATGCCCCACACTTACCTACCTCACCACCACCCCAAACAACCCCTTCTGGAGTACCATAGTACCATGAATCAGCTGAGTCATGGCATTCACGCTCTAGAAGGGATCTGGAGAAGCAGGAATGGAGCATGAATCAGTTGATTCACAGTGTTCCAGAAATGCTGCAGGGAGGCAGGGGACAGGAAGGGGAAAGGACTGGATACACTCAGGGGAGGAAGTGGGGAAGAGGCTGGGTGGGCGTTTGAGGGAAGCAGTGGCTGGGGGCATGGCCGGCAGAGGAGGGGAGGACTGAGCAGCCCCTGGCAAAATGATGAGTGACATACATTTAAAGCAAAGGCATGTGTGAGGTCCATGCTGATTGCACATAATATTGTGAGAACCATGCGCTCCCTCTGCTATTTTATGTTATTTTTGCTGGCAATTTAATTTGCCCCTGATAATGGATTTCTTTGTGTTGAAAAGGCATGATAAAGAAGGAAACACGTACAATCTATTTTATCTCATTCTTGGGGTCATGGTTAGTGCACATGCCCTTTCAATCTTGTGGCCCACTGAGCTAGAGGGCCACTCCTGGACCTACTCACTAGCGTTGGTTGCCCACTGCAGGCCTACAAGCAGCAGTATTTGAGCTTCTCATAATTTCTAAGCACAGCACGGTAATACAAATGCACAAATATAATGGTATTTTCAGGGATTGCTTTCAGGGACTGTGTAGGGTAGTGGTCAGAGCACAGAATCAGAAGGAATTCTTAAGCTGGTTCTGCCACTAAGTAAGTGGGTAGCTTTAGGTAAGTTACCTTACCACTTTGTGCCTTATCTTCTCACATATAATATGGGGTGATCATACTTACCTGACCACTTTATTAAGCTGAAAAATGTGTAACTTTTAAATGTTTATAGTTTACAAAACACTGAACCGTCTTGGAGGTTTCAGCACTAGCGTATGGCCTGACTGAGCTGGGTTCAAAGCCCTGCACCTCCACAGATTTACCTGTGTGATCCTGAGCAACTCACTTGGCCTCTCTCTGCTTCTGTTTACTGTCTATAAAATATAACCCTTTCCCATCTCACAGTCAAGTTGTGAGGATAAATACATTAAAGATTGTGAAAAACTCTGATAATACAGTAATGTGGACAGATAAGTACATTAAACAGATGGATAAATTTAATACATTTTCTGAGGGAAATATAATATGAACCAATCTTGATATTAAAAAGTCCTGAGGCTCTTACTTGCATATGGTCTCCAGCCAAGACGATTCTTGTGTTTTTATTAGCTAATGCTAGAGGCATGATCGTCTCACACTCCATGGCCTGTGCAGCTTCATCTAACAGAATATGCGTAAAAAACCCTATAAAACAGAGACATCACTAAATAAATGAAACTGCATAGATCAGTGTATCCCAAATGGTGTTCCATAGAACTCTGGGGTTCCACAAAGTGAAAATAAGGGTTCCACGAGAAAATTCCATTACAATAATATTTTATTATTTTTAAAAATAATAATTAATATTTAAGCATTTATGAATTTTATTGAAAACAATTTTCATTTGTGTTGATCTCCTGACCTTGTTTAGCTTTTGTTTATTATTATCCTTTCTTATTTGTGGTCTACTTTTTCAGCTCCATACATAAGACTGTTATTAGGGGCTTCGCAAAATTATTTTGGGTTTAAAAGGGTTCTGTGGCCAAATAAAATTGGGAAATGCTGGCATAAATGATCAAAAACAGTTATGACAATGCAATAAACTATGTGGAGCATTAAATTTTAATATTCACCAGTGGAAACTATCCACACATTCAAATGCAAATTTATGTCTCCTAACTGCTAAAAACCATCCAAAACAATAGCACAAATTGGTGGCCAACAGATTCAGACAATTATTATTATCCCCTGCCATAGATGACATCTTGAAGATGCTCAATCTGCAGCTTGCTTGATACAAACAAGAGGAGGCCACTGGCAGGATGTTCTGCAAAGAGTTCTCTCAGCTCTGGAATCGGTTTCCCTATCAGGTATGACAGAGCCCAGATTTGTTAATCTTCTAAACACACTACCAAGTCCATCTGTTTTTGCAGGCATTAAAACCTTGATCAAGCAAAGCACGTCAGCTCATGCTGGACTCTGAACATGTGTGTAATTCCACTGACTTTAGTGGCACTATAAAAGTTCTTAAAGTTATACACACACCTAAGACCTCTGGTGGAATGGGATTCCAGGAAAAATAGGGAGTTATGAGGGAGGAACTGGAGGGTAAAAGAATTTAAATAAAATACTGGGCCTGATCTTGGGACAAGAATCTGTTAACCTTCAAAGTAAGAACAGGAAACTCTTTAATAATTAATATAATTAATACATATGCTATAGATAAGGCTACACAGTCTATTCACTAGATAATTTGAAAAAACTTCAAAAACGAATAGTCTTGCAGCACTTTAGAGCCTAACAAAAAATGTAGATGGTATCATGAGCTTTTGTGGACACCTATTCCTTGATTTTTAAGTTTTTTCTAGTTACAGACTAACACGGCTACCCCCTAAAACACTAGAAAATTTGTAATTTCAAAAAAACTGACAAACTAAAGCATCGAATGGAAAAATGTAAATTTGTAATTGTGTTTTTAAATGGCTTGATGATCTAGATAAATAAAAAATATACGCATATATTTAAATTTCTAGAAATATGTATATATGTTTTTTATGCTTTAAACACATTGTCAGAGAACAATTTCAGTATACCTGAGTAATATTTATTACAAATAAATAATAATCATTCTTCAAAATAATATAATTGGTCATTGAGTGATAAATTATACAATGCTTTTTGACAAAAATTAAGAAAATGAGCCTTGAACCCCCTGTAACAACTTTATATATGTATGAGCATGAATATATATCTATGTAGCCCTTTAACAAATAAGAAAATAACCTTCATCTGAAAGAGATCATATTCAATTTCTAAAACCTTGAAAACAAATGTATGATTTAGAATTTAACCTTATTTATAGCATGAAGTGTGTTCAGCCAAAAGGAGTTAATCTTAAAAATATAAAGAGATTAGATATTCTCTAAATGTCAAATGAAATTTATTTGTGGATCAAGGAAAGTGATCAGCTCTAAGCAGCCTTTACCCACAGTGAATTAGTCTAGGCTGTTTCAAATCACATAATCTAGAAATAAGAAATTATTCTCTTCTTAAAGTAATGTGAGTGTTTGTGTGTATGTGCACATATATGCGGATGGAGAGGGAGGGAAAGAAGGTGGTCAGGGACTCTGCAAAACTAAACAATCTACAAAAAGTAACGAATGATCTGTGGGTGTTTTGAAAAATAAATTACCTGATAAAGAGATGGAAATATGTGTTATACGTGGAAAAGCAACCTACCACTACTAACATTATACCAAATGCTCTGATTCAACAAAGTATTTAACATGTGCGCAAATCCATGCCTTTTCAGTGTTTTGTTGGATTAGGGCCTGGAGTGAGCATGGTAGAAATGGTCATTCTTTGAAACAAAATTTGACAAAAGAGATAAATAAAATATTCAGTATCCCTATTGCCTTTTTGCTGGATCAGTTCTAGATAATAGATAATCTGGAGAAAAGCGGAGGTCATTGAAACCTGATTTTTAAATGAGCGTGCCCACTTCTTTAATAAACAAAGTTCAGAATAAGGCTAAATCTGAATACCAATTTTGATTGTAACATTTAACTTTACTCGTATTCACTAAATGCAAAGACTCATATTTTCCTTTTTGTTTCTGGATCCAAAAAGGGAAAACCAAAAAAGAATATCGAGAGGGTTCATTTATGACAGGGACGGGGAAAGATATAAAAGCCACTTTCACTGTCACTGGAAAATAATGAAGGGGACTATTTCTCAGAGTATTTTAAAGATATTTCTTGTTTGAAATCTTCTCACCAGGTTCAAGATCCAGTTGACATAGATACTGTGAAGTATTCAAAGTCACAACTACTACTCGTTGTCTAAGGATATCTTCTTTCTGTGGCATCTGAAAGGTGGAATGTGTGCTTGAAATCAAACAGTATTGATGCACAACTGGGTGGACAGTCTTTACCCAGCGATTTCTGAAATATACCCTAGAAAAGAAGAGAGGGACTCATTTTCTATAGGACTTGAACACAAAGACAACTTAACATTTCATAAGCTAAGATTCTGTTTTCTATTAAATAAAACCAGTTCTTTTGGAAGTTAGATTTTGCCATGGTAGAGAACTGAAAATTAATAGGCTGAACCCCTTATATTAACACATGTACACAGCTATTGGAATCAGTTCAACAGTGATTCATATAACAACTATAAGAATATTGAGCTTAATGAAACTTAAGGCTAAGTGCCAAGAGTCTATGCATACATTGTATGGAAAACTGCCTGCTTCTTAATTAATTGGTTGAAATCCAAATCAAACAGATAGCTTCTGACCTGTAAGCATGGTTCAACTGTCATGCTTAACTTATTCTATTTAAAATTCTATTTATTAATATTTTGGGAGTATTTTATGTATGGAAATATCACTTTGGATCCTAAATCTGGAAGTGGCAGAACATATGGCAGTAGTCCACTCGTATGATCAATTACAGGTTCAGGGCCTTAAAAGTATGTGAAAGGATATTGCTCAAATCCTACTCTTACTTTTATACAAATTGAATATCATACAATTTCTAAGAATCAAACAGAAATTATGTTAATCACTTTATTGTGATACTGGATACAAGAAGATAAAATGAGGGGGGAAATTCTACCACCAGAAGTCAGGATTTTCCTCTACTAAACTTTAGTAATCTGCACATTGTCAAAGTCATGGAAGAGAAATATCATCTCAAAATACATAAATAAGTTAGTTGTAATGGGCCATGCTATTTTATCATAGCAGAGTTCTGCTTAAAATCTGATGGCACAATATGACCCAGTATGTCAAAAAGGATGAAGGGGAGGGGAAAGAAGAGGGATTTGGACCATGATCCAGCAAAGCGTTTAAGCATAAGTAATTCCACTAATGTAAATGGAGCTACGCCAAACTGCACCAGCTAAACATCTGGCCAAAGATGTCTCGATCAGTATATAGGGATTTTAAAAAGGGATTTATGCACCTGCATGACCAAAAGATGTGGAATTTGGGCATCCTATGTAGGCACCCATGTTTGAAAACTGGGTTCACAATATCTACAAGAATTCTATTAAATTATCTTACAAGACAAAAACACTTAACTCAGGGTATTATAAATTTGGTTTATGAAAACAAAGGTGAAAATGTCCTTATGGGCCAATGAGCACAGAATGAAATGTAAAGATATGCAAATGCATTTTATTACTCTGAATGACTTAGTTATTCATCAAAGGGTAAGATTTGAAATTGACATTATTTAGTTACCAAACAGAAACACAATTAAGCAAGGGGTCAGCGCAGAAGGAAGCAATTTAAACTCCTGACTTCCTCTAGTGAATATAGAAAAAGCACAATCTAATGTAGTTATCACCAGACATAGGGAGCACAGAAAAAGGAACAGAAAGAAAGGGCCTAGATTCTATTTCCAGACGGGTCACAACTCCTGTCTGAAATAAGTCAGTTCACTTAAGGGCTCTATGATTCAGTTTCTCTTTCTGTTAAATGGGGATAATCCCTACTATCACTTTGCAGAGGTAGGTGTGAGGAATTACCAAATTTCATGAGTTTATGTTTGTAAAGCACTTTGAGAATCTTGGCTGCAAGGTTCTATTGAAATGCAAAATATATGGTCATTTTCAACATTATTATGCCGCATGCTGCCTTTATTGCACAAATTTAGCTGTGCGGCTCATTTGACTGACCACAACTCAAACAGTATCTCCACTTCATCAAGTTCTCTTATTTTGTTATGAGACTAACAAGGGTAACCTAGAGCAATTATTCACCAGTGGCAGCAAGGACTCATAGAACTGCAGAAAAATACGGAAAATATGGCTTTAAGGTATCTTGAGAAATCATATAATCCATCCCTGTCCCCCCTGCCTGCTGAGGCAGGAAAGTATACCTCGATCATCCCTGACAGGTGTTTGTCTAAACCGTTTTTTAAAACCTCCAACATCAGGATTTCACAATCTCTTTTGGTAATCAATTCAAGTTCTTAACGATCTTCACAATTAGAAAACTCTTCCTAGTATCTAACTTAATTTTGGTACAGACTGTGTCAATTATTTCTTGTTGTATGATCAGAGGACAAGGAAAATAATTGATCTTCATACTTTTTATAACAGCCCTTTACATATTTGAAGACTGCTATGATATCCACCTGCCCAATCTTTTCTTCACACTAAATCTTTCTTCATAGATCAGGTTTTCTCAACATTTTATCATTTTTGGTGCTTTCCTCATGACTCTCCCCAATTTGTCCACATCTTTGTCCAAGCATGGCACCCAAAAATGCAACATAATACTCCACCTGATGCCTCAATAGTACCAAGTAAAGCAGGACAATTACCTCTCGAGTCTTGCATGTGGCACTACTGTTCATATATCCAAGAATATATTAGCATTTTTCACAACTACATCATATCCTTTACTCATATTCAATTTATGATTCACATGAATCCTCGGATCCTTTTCTACAGTACTACTCCTTAGCCAATTTGGTAGGGTGAAGCCAATAGGCAAAAGCTTCTCAGTTAATGCACACATTTCCCCCACCAGTAATTTTTTTAGCAGGCTGGACAGCAGCCCGGCTCAGTGCGGGATCTACCCTTGCTGCAGGTCTGCATTTAAAGGGTATTAGGAGCCATGTGGGCAGGCAGCCCAGCTCAGTTCTGGCTTTCGCTGGGTCTGGGAGCTCAGACCTTCCCTGAACAGGGGCTGCTGCTACCTCATGCTGCTTCCAGTCTGCAAGGGGAGCTGGTTTTTAAATTGGCTTCTCCCCTGAACCAGCTCCTGCCTGGCACCCTCTGATACAGAGGCAGCAGCACAGAGTGGCAGGGGGCTCCTCAGGAGTGAGGCCAGAGTGCAGTGGCTGCCGGCTCCATCCCTGGGCGACTATAGAATAGTCGAGTAACCAATAAGAATTAATGAGGTTAATCAACTATTCAATTAACTGATATTTAACATCCCTAATTTGTGCATTTCACTATTCCTTCTTAAGTGTTGTACTTTGCACTTGTCTTTACTGAATTTCATCTTACCAGTTTCTGACTAATTCTCCAATTTATAGCATCATTTTGAATTCTAATCCTGTCATCGATGGCACTTGCAACCCCTCACAATCTAGTGTTTTCCACAAAATTTACAAGCATATTCCCCCCACCACCCTCACAGTTATTAATAAAATACTGAATAATGCCAGACCCAGGACAGACCAGGCTGCAGGACTCCACTAGACATGTCCTTTCACAGTGACAGCAGATTTTTGATTCCACAAATTTAAATACTTGTATCTGACTGCAGGTGCAGCCAGGCACTCACAAGTACTCAAATTCGTGTCTGCAATTTATTTTTCTTGAGCAAAGTTACAAGTGTAAATGAAGTGAGTGTAAATTGTGGCCACAGAAAAGGGGAGTTGGCCTCAACCAGCTGAGTTTTTAGGCCCCAATATTAAGCACACTATGTCAAGAACTCAATAAAAATCTGAACATTGTGGTTCAGGCTGCCCTGTTTTTGCACACAACTAGAATACGTCACATGCGATGAAATCATTTGGAAATACATGGTGAAATTGAAAAAAGTATGGAAAATGTACACGGTAATCTCTAACATGCAGATATATTGTAATAGAAAACTTTCAAAATCTTATAGCAGGGATCTATCCCTTTTCAGAAGATGGCACTGTACAAGTTGAAGTATCTTCTAATGCCACTTTTTAAAGGATTTGGCATATAACCTTCAATTATAATGAAATCCATTTAAGTTATGTTTCTAATCTGACACCAGTATGTTCTAGAAAAATGCATTTACCGTAAAATCGCAAGTATAATATGCACTTTTTTCCTGTTTTTTTTAGTGTCAAAGTCAGGGTGCGCATTATCCATGGGAGGTGGGGGGTTTTAAGTTTTCATTTGGCGGTTCAGCAGCAGTTAATTAATCGCTGGACACCAGAGGTTAAGTTGATTTTTATTAGCATCGACAAGCAACTATATACACAGTTTCAAAAAGGTAAGTTAAATAAATAAAATCAACACTTCAGCGCAAACAAGCAAATATGTTAATTGATCTTCTACTCATCTTCAAAGCCCTCAAATTCGCTTTTGTTAGAATCTTCCTCGAACAGACGAGCAATATCTTCTGGGGTATAGCCCTTGACATCTTCATCCAGGTAATACAAATCATTGTCAACTTCACATACCGGTAATTCAACCTCGGCTGATTCATCGTCGCTCAGATCCATCCACAGGGCATCATCCTCACTGCCATCCATAGCATTAGAGATGCTGCATTTCAGAAACCCCTTCCTTATCATAGTGGGATCAAGTCAAGCCAGACATCTGCTATCCACTGGGTAATATCTTGCAGCGCTGGTGTTCGCATACATCCACCTGCACTAAATGTATGTTCACCTTCCAACAACCAGGTGTGCCATTTCCTGCGTAATGCATCTTTCATGGGCTTGTTAACGGTCACGTCAAGCGGCTGCAACATTTTTGTCATTCCACCAGGAATAATTGCCAAGTCTGTTTTGTCCTGCTGAAGCCTTTTCTTGATGGATGGCATACGATGACACCGAAATGCATCCAAAACTATTAGAGATCGCTTTCTCATAAGTCTACCCAGCCACTTCGCCCAAACCGTCTGTAGCCAATCAAGCATTAAAGCTTCATCAATCCAGTCTCTAGGGTGAACACGCACGTGAACAGTGTTCGGAAATATAACATTCTTTGGCATTGTCTTGCACTTGAACACAATATAAGGAGGCAGCTTTGTTCCGTCGGCCATGCAAGCAAGCATTATGGTAAACCTAGACTTTTCATGGCCTGTGGTAGCAATGGAGACATCTTGGCACATTTCACTTCAAGTGTTCAGTCATAGGGATTATTGAAATTTAATGGTGTCTGATCTGTGTTACCAATTAATGAAAGGTCGTAGCTGCACTGCTTGCATAGTTTTATGATAAACTTTTGGAACTGTAGTAACTTAGTGTCTGAGTCCATGGGTAGCTTCTGTGCGACTGTTGTTCGGCGTCAGACTGATAAGCCACAGCGATTCATAAACCAATCGCCCCAGCCATACGAAGCTTTAAACTCAGCTGTGTTAGTGCACATTTTGGCAATGGTCAAAGCCTTCATTCTAATCTCCTCAATACTAACACCACCGCCTTGCTGTCTGTGCTCAGCAATCCATTCAACCAGATTGGCCTCCAACTCAGGATATGCAGCGCTTTTACCTCGCTCAGCCATCTTCATCCGAGGCAGTGCTTGCACCGCTTATCATCAAATTCACGGCTGGCAGCTCTGTTGCCAAGAGCCTCAGCATAGCTAACAACTTTAAGTTGTTCAGCGGTTGTGTAAGATTGCCAACAACTCATGGCATCCCAAAGAGAGCATGGAAATGCCGCGCACTATATACTCATGCGCTCACGCGTGATTACCCGGCTATATAAAATGGCAAGACAAAATATGGCGAAGTGAGGGTGCGCATTATAGATAAGAGTTCAGTTTATTCTAGGATTCTGACGTTTAAAAGGTAGGTGAGCATTATGCATAGGTGTGCATTATACTCGCGATTTTACGGTACTTTGCTGAGGCCTATAATAACAGAAAGTACACGGAGTGGATCAAATTCTCTACTTTCTGAGTTATACCAGCAGAGAATGTGACTCAATATGTCAGTTCAGTGTTCACCTGCTTATTTTCTTGCATTCCTGCCATTATTGAATTTCTATAAAATTGTTCGAGTGAACAGGGCCTATAGTTTAAATGTAAAATAATTTCCATGTGTGATTAAAATTAAAAACCATCTCCATGCTTATAAGCTGTGTTGGGAAGTCACTTAGGTGCTTTTGAAAATTTACCCCAAGTGAACAGGACAGGAATGGGACTTAGGCCTTAAGGAAGGGAATGTCATTTCAACTCAAGAACCAGGAAGGAGGATCCTCTCAACTTTTCTACCTAGGAGAGGGTAAATAAGCATTGCTTTGGCGCATCCAAGGTCAATCTCCTTTTCGAACCAGGGGCCACTAACATTTCTCATCAGTTCTTGATAAGCAGATCAGAATTCTCTCTCCTCTCCTTTACTCCCTCTCAGGCCATGCTCCAAAGGACTGTACTGCTAATACCATGATGCATTTGCTTTAAGTTCATCAACACCATTATACATAACAATTTCTGCTCTTTAGTGAACAATGTTTTCTTAGCTCTTCCCTGAATATCATGCATTCTTCTGCCACAGCCACGGGCCACTGGTCTGTGGTGGGATATACTCACCTGTATCCTTGGGATGCTGGTGATTCTTCTAAGTTTCTATCTGCTTCTCAATTCTCTGGTTCAAATGTTATTCAAAGGAACCTTGGGAAAGGTTGTGCCTGATAATACTGGCACACCCCAAATGCTTTCTACTAGCTACTGAAAGGATACTCAAGCAATCATACTGCTCAAAGCAGTCCTTCTGGACCCAGGGTCAGCAGGTAGCCCCAAGGATTCCAACTAAAAAGAGCCTAAAAAAATATTGGAACAAAGGTATCAGGAAAAAGTCATTCAGCTTTTCTATTGTGTCAGCCCGACCTCATAGCCTCTCTGTATGATACGCTAAAGACTTTAGTTTAATCTAGGTATGTGTAGAACTGCCTGTCAAAGTTCTTCCTGTACTGGCAAACCTCCATAAACAGAGCAGCAATTGCTGGAAGTAGTTCAGTGAGGATGCTTCCTGGAAATTACATGACAACCCAAACCATTCTTCATCCAATCTCTGCTGTCCAAACCACCCACAAACACACACTAATTAAGCAAGAATTCTGTCACCTTCTTGCTCTGTGCACCACAAAGTCAGTACAATATCAGAAAAATTCTCAGGGCTATGCCGTATATATATTTTTATCATCCACAAGAGGATGGGGGAGTCAAAGCACTATTAAACTGAATGAACTTTAATGCCAAGATAAGCAAAACTATAAAAAAAGGCAAAAACTCTCAGATGGAAACATTTGTTGCAGCATTTCCTGCAATATGCTTGAGAGATTTCTTAATCTCAGTATATCTTGCTGTAATTTCACATCCCTGTCACTGAGTGCTGCTTTTTCATGTCCCCTTCATGAGGGTCTCCAATTTAAATCTTAATCACTCCCAACAAACCCTTCTGCTGCTCTTTGGGTAAGTGACTACCCTAAAAGCCCAGGCACATCAAGCCCTGTGGGAGGATATGCTTATTCACACATCTTTATTCCAGAAAGTACAATTTGTCACCGAGAAAACCCTGAACAGTCTTAATATGAACAACTTCAACTCAAAGGTAAAAACAAGCTGTGATGCTATATAAAATGGAAGATAACTAGTTGTACTAATTCAGTCACCAATGTTACAAAATGGCAATACATTTTATGTGAAATATGCTATGTATGGTATCAATGGAAAAGTTATAAACTATTAAGTAATACTACCCTGCTTAATCCATGTACCTTGTATGTGAAGTCAAGAATATTAGTTATGTGTTTGTACCTCAAACAGCTTTGTTTTTGAGTGACACCTACAAGGCAAATTTACACCCAGACTAACCATCCCCCGGCTGGACCACTGAGGAGACCCAACCCACACAGTAAGTCCCAGCAGGAGATTTTTCATAGAGCTCTAAGACAATGGCTGTCCCACAATTCAGCTGGGCATGTAAGAACATGTGAAAAGGTCACGTGATCTAAAACCCCATCTTTTACCAGTAATTTCCCATACTCTTGGGCTGGGAGACTGTTCTTTGTCTTTAGTCCTTGTTCCTCAAATGTGGACTATGATTTTCTAACAAAGGAAAGATATGAACAAAAGACTGATGATCCCCAACCCATATGGGTTATCCAAAGGGATCTTTTGCAAGCTAGCAGACTTACTATCACTGCTATGAATCTGATTTATAGACTCTGAAATCACTTGTAATACATATTATTCCTTTAAGCATTTAAAAACTCTTTTCTTTTTTTTAAATCAATAAGCCTTTAGTTCTAGTTTTACGAAAGGAATTGCTACAGTGTGTTATTTAGTAAGATCTAAAGTGTATGTGCTTGATGCATGATGAATCTGATTTTCTGTAACCTCTATGTATGAGTGATCAGGACTGGATTGCCTAAGGGTACAGTGCTGTAGCTTCTTGTCAACCAGCGTGATGATACAGGAGCTCACTTTTGTTGCTGATTTGGTAAAATCTAATTATAAAATAAGCCACCCGTTTGGAGATGTGACTGGCCTGTTTTTTATCAGTCTGTCCTGAATTTGGAATTCTCAGCAGTGATCAGAGCAAGTATGGTCACATAAGCTACCTTTTCTCAACTATTTCATTCAAGGATGAACAATCAAGAATGATCTTTTCGATCTTTCAATGGCAGTGGCCACACTCACTGGTCAAAGGAAAAAGTTTAGCCTTTTTTTTTTTTAAGTAATACTTTACAGCTTTGGAAAAATTTTGTTGGTGACTTGCCAAGCAGTCTTTGCATCACAGTGAGAAAGCACTGAAGCTGCCTTCTGTCTCTGAAGATTAGTGGAGAGATTATACAGAAGAAAGGAAATTAACAGATGAGAGTGCGACCAGGAACAGCTAACAGGAGAGTTTGGAAAGGGAGTTCTCCAGGTAAAAGAGGAGTAAAAACGGGACCCTTGTGGTAAGTGGCTGTCTAGAGTGTGTGTTTGTGTGGGGGGCAGTTATTTGCAGTGTGCTGAGCTTGTGTTTGTCTGGATTGTTTGTTTGGTTGGTTGGTTTCTCTGTTTGAAGGAGCTTCTAAAAGGTTTGAAATCTAGAAGCCTCTGTTAATTGGCTGAGCCTCAGTCAGGGGGAGGGGCTACCAGAGCTATATAAGCCTGTGACTCAGTGACCAGGGAGAGCGCGACCAGGAACAGCTAACAGGAGAGTTTAGAGGGGGAATTTAGAGGGCACTTGTGACCTTCTTTAAAACATAACTCTTAGAATAATCTATACTCCAGAGGTTTAAAAAGAATCCCAGTTTATACTTAAACTTATTTATTACAAAAATGGAGACAGAAGCCCAGCAGCAGAGTGGGGGCTATCCTGTTTATTGCATCGAGTGTAACATGTATGATTACCTGCCCTGTGGGCGGGTGGCATATGTGTGCACCCGTTGCAAGGAGCTCCTGACCCTCAGAGACCGAGTTCGGGCTTTGGAGGACAGGGTGGCTGAACTGGAGGAGCTAAGGGAGGTAGAGAGCTATGCTGATGAGACTTTCTGGGACACTGTAGTACTGTCCCACCTCCAGTCTGAGAGCCCCAGTGCTCTTAAGGAGGATGAAAGTCTCAAGGGAACAGAGCATTTAATGGGAGCAGAGGGAAACCATCCCGTAGTTGGGATCTTCCTCCCAGAGGATGTTGCGGTATCCTCTCGCACTAAGGATACCTCTGAGGGGGAGGGAATGCCAGTTAGGAAGAGGCAGGTGTTAGTAGTGGGTGATTCGATCGTTAGAGACATAGATAGTTGGGTTTGTGATGACCGGGAGAACCGTATGGTCACTTGCCTGCCTGGTGCGAAGGTTGCGGATCTCTCGAGGCATCTAAATAGACTTATGTGTAGTGCTGGGGAGGAGCCGGTGGTCGTGGTATATGTACGTACCAATGACGTAGGGAAGGGTAGGAGAGATGTCCTGGAGGCCAAATTTAGGCTGCTAGGAAAGAGACTGAAATCCAGGACATCTATGGTGGCATTCTCGGAAATGCTTCCAGTTCCACGCGCAGGGCCAGGTAGGCAGGCAGAGCTTCAGAGTCTCAATGTGTGGATGAGACGATGGTGTAGGGAAGAGGGGTTTGGATTTATTAGGAACTGGGGATACTTTTGGGAGAGGGGGAGCCTGTACAGGAAGGATGGGCTCCACCTAAACCAGGGTGGAATCAGACTGCTGGCACTAAACATTAAAAAGGCCGTAGAGCAGTTTTTAAACTAAGAGATGAGGAAAAGCCGATTGGTGAGGAGATGCACGTAAATCGGAAGGAGACTTCTCTTAGAGGAGAATCCATTGATAGAAATTCTCTAAGCTGCAGTCAGAAAGAGAGGAGGGGAAAGGGCAAACCATGGGCCAGAGCAGACAAACAACCGCATACAAAGGAATCCAATGCATCAGGGAAGGGCAGACAAATAACCAGTGGCAAATTTCTAAAGTGCTTGTACACAAATGCTAGGAGTCTGACTAATAAGATGGGTGAACTAGAGTACCTCGTATTAAATGAGGAGATTGACATAATAGGCATCACTGAAATCTGGTGGAACGAGGAAAATCTGTGGGACACAATCATACCGGGATATAAAATATATAGAAAGGATAGAGCAGGCCGGGTGGGTGGTGGAGTGGCAGTGTATGTGAAAGATAATGTAGAATCAAATGAAATAAAAATATTAAGTGAATCAACATGTTCAATAGAATTGCTATGGATAGTAATTCCATGCTCCAATAATAAGAAATTAGCAGTAGGGATATATTACCGACCACCTGACCAGGACAGCAATACTGACATTGAAATGCTGAGGGAGATTAGAGAGACTACCAAAATAAAGAACTCTATAATATTGGGGGATTTTAATTACCCCCATATTGACTGGATACATGTCACCTCAGGAAGAGAAGCGGAGATAAAATTTCTCAATGGCTTAAATGACTGCTTCTTGGAGCAGCTAGTGCAGGAACCCACAAGGGGAGAGGCAATTCTTGATTTAGTCCTGAGTGGAGTGCAGGATCAGGTCCAGGATATAACCGTTACCGGACCGCTTGGGAATAGGGACCATAATATAATAACATTCAACATTCCTGTGGTGGAAAGAACACCTCAGCAGTCCAGCACCCTGGCATTTAATTTCAAAAAGGGGAATTACACAAAAATGAGGAGGCTAGTTAAACAGAAATTAAAAGGCACAGTGACTAGAGCCAAATCCCTGAAAGCTGCATGGAAACTTTTTAGAGACACCATAATAGAGGCCCAACTTAAATGTATACCCCAAATTAAAAAACATAGCAAAAGACCTAAAAAAGAGTCACCGTGGCTTAACCACCATGTAAAAGAAGCAGTGAGGGACAAAAAGGTATCTTTTAAGAAGTGGAAGTGCAATCCTAGTGAGATAAATAGAAAGGAACATAAACACTGTCAAATCAAGTGTAAAAATATAATAAGAAAAGCAAAAAAAGATTTTAAGGAACAGCTAGCCAAAAACTCAAAAAGAAATAACAAAATGTTTTTTAAGTACATTAGAAGCAGGAAGCCTGCTAAAAAACCTGTGGGTCCCCTAGATGATCGAGCTATAAAAGGAGAAATCAAGGACGATAAAGCCATTGCGGAGAAACTAAATGATTTCTTTGCTTCAGTCTTCACGGCTGAGGACGTTGGGGAGATTCCCGAATCTGCACCGTCCTTTGTGGGTGATGAATCTGAGGAACTGTCCCGGATTGAAGTGTCATTAGAGGAGGTTTTGGAACAAATAGAAAAACTTAATGTTAACAAATCTCCGGGACCGGACGGCATTCATCCAAGGGTTCTAAAAGAACTAAAATGGGAAATTGCTGAGCTATTATCTGTGGTTTGTAACCTATCCTTTAAACTGGCTTCCGTACCTGATGACTGGAAGGTAGCCAACGTGACACCAATATTTTAAAAAGGCTCTAGAGGCGATCCTGGCAATTACAGACTGGTAAGTCTAACTTCAGTACCGGGCAAATTAGTCGAAACAATAGTAAAGAATAAAATTGTGAAGCATGTAGAAGAACATAATTGATTGGATAAAAGTCAACATGGTTTCTGTAAAGGGAAATCCTGTCTTACTAATCTGTTAAGAGTTATTTGAAGGGGTTAACAAACATGCGGACAAGGGGGATCTAGTAGATATAGTATACTTGGATTTTCAGAAAGCCTTTGACAAGGTCCCTCACCAAAGGCTCTTGTGTAAATTACATGGCCATGGGATAAGAGGGAAGGTCCTTTCTTGGATTGAGAACTGGTTAAAAGACAGGAAACAAAGGGTAGGAATAAATGGTAAATTTTCAGATTGGAGAGGGGTAACTAGTGGTGTCCCCCCCAAGGGTCAGTCCTGGGACCAATCCTTTTCAACTTATTCATAAATAATCTGGAGACAGGGGTAAGCAGTGAGGTAGTAAAGTTTGCAGATGATACAAAACTGTTTAGGATAGTCAAGACAGAAGCAGACTGTGAGGGACTCCAAGAAGATCTCACCAAACTGAGTGATTGGGCAACAAAATGGCAAATGAAATTTAATGTGGATAAGTGTAAAATAATGCACATCGGGAAAAATAACCCCAACTATACGTACAGTATGATGGGGGCTAATTTGGCTACGACAAATCAGGAAAGAGATCTTGGAGTTATCGTGGACAGTTCTCTGAAAACTTCCACACAGTGTGCAGCGGTGGTCAAAAAGGCAAATAAGATGCTAGGAATTATTAAGAAAGGGATAGAAAATAAGACCCCGAATATCTTACTGCCCCTGTATAAAACTATGGTACGCCCATATCTTGAATACTGTGTACAGATATGGTCTCCTCACCTCAAAAAAGATATTTTGGCCTTGGAAAGGGTTCAGAAAAGGGCAACTAAAATGATTAGGGGTTTGGAACGGGTCCCATATGAGGAGAGGTTAAAGCGACTGGGACTCTTCAGTTTAGAAAAGAGGAGACTGAGGGGGGATATGATAGAGGTCTATAAAATCATGAGTGGTGTGGAGAGGGCTGATAAAGAAAAGTTATTTATTAGTTCCCTAAATAGAAGAACTAGAGGACACCAAATGAAATTAATGGGTAGCAGGTTTAAAACTAATAAAAGAAAGTTCTTCTTCACACAGCGTATAGTCAACCTGTGGAACTCCTTGCCAGAGGAGGCTCTGAAGGCTAGGACTATAACAGAGTTTAAAGAGAAGCTAGATAATTTCATGGAGGTTAGGTCCATAAAAGGCTATTAGCCAGGGGATAAAATGGTGTCCTTGGCCTCTGTTTGTCAGAGGCTGGAGAGGGATGGCAGGAGACAAATCGCTTGATCATTGTCTTCGGTCCACCCTCTCTGGGGCACTTGGTGCTGGCCACTGTTGGTAGACAGGATACTGGGCTAGACGGACCTTTGGTCTGACCCAGTACGGCCGTTCTTATGTTCTTATGTTATGTTCTTATGAGTAAATTTTCCATTAGTGACCCCTCTTGCCTATTGACAACCAGTGCCAAAAATCTCTAGAAAGAGCATGTCCAATCCTCCACATCTGAAAGGATGGACACAAATGATATCAGAGAAAAAGAATCAGAAATTCTTTCACATTCCTATAGATTCCACCTACAGATGCTATCCGACATATAATTAAACAGCATTTCCCTTATATTATTTTCTCTTCTCTTTTCGCCACAGCTCCCAAAATTATGCTACCCTACCTACAACATCTCTCTGCCTTCATATCACATCGAACAATCCAATTAGTTCCTTACTTTAAAGATGTAACAAAGACTGCAAAATTGGTGTGAAATGAAATATTATATTCATTTGGTATTTCAAAGTATACTGGAAATTATGCTGACATTCCAATATAAATTGGTGCTCATTGCCAAAATAAATTGGAACCTCAGAACTTCCTGAAAAAAATTCCATCCTGAATTATAACTTCCCAAGCTTGTTCTTAGCTCTTTAAGTTGTCTTTATAGCTATGACAGTATAAATAAAAACCAGTAGAAGCGTGAGTTCTTTAATTTTTTTCCACTTACACAATTGTGAAATTAAAAACAGATTTGCATAATGCAAAACTCAAGCTGGAATATTTAACACTCAAACTTCATGAATAAAAACAAAAATTGGGCTCATCTTAACTCACTTACCCATCACATATGGAATATTCCATCTCATTAGCTAATGTTTAAAATATGTATTTTCTAGAAGGGGCTAACGTACAATGGGCATGATTCTGACCTCAAATACACACATTCAGCTCCAAATAATTGAGGCTACATTAATTTCATAGCAAAGATGTAAGTTTTATACACTCTAGATATCTCCTCTTGAATAAGCCTAGCTCATGTAAGAGCAGCCATACTCCAAAATAAGACTCATGACACAAACAGTGACTATGTTAGCTGCTTCTGAGTTGTGCTCAGTTGAGCTATAATCTCTCCTGCTAATGGGTCACTACCTCAAGTTAAAAGCACCAGACCTAAAGCAAAGTTTGTTTGTTTGTGACTAAAGTTATAATTTGAGTTAACGCGACAGAAATTAGTGAATAAAACTGCTCCCTACAGATAACATCGGTGAGCTAAGGTTATTAAGACAGTCTCAATTTCTGCACGTCCTAAATTTCAGTGTTTAAGGCAGCGGGACTCCACACAAGTGTAGGAGTTTAGTATAGCATTTCCCAGGACAGGAGTGGGCCCTACGCTGTAAACTTAATATTACACTAATGTACGATGACGTATTTAATATAAAATTGGGTTCACTGTAAAATTAATCTGAAATCACATCATCTCTATATTAGTCAGTGAGAATATTTAACATCCATTTAACATGCAGAGCTAAAGGTACCTCTAGGGAACAGAATGTTAATGGATGTTGCGTGTTGTTTAGCATGATTTTTTTGTTTTAGCTTGCTAATGTTCTCTTTAATGCTTATAACCAATTATGTAAATGACCTGTTCTCCAACACCGTCAATGTTTGTTTTAATTCAGATTCTATGGAATTGCTCTGAAGGATTAATTTTTATATCTCCTGAAGCTTTGTATTATGGGGCTGCAAGTACTGATTGGGGTCTTTGGATACCACCACAAACCTACAAACAAAATAAGAAATAATAAAACAATATAGTGTGCAATAAAAGTTCCGACTGCACTCCTTTGGGGTGATCTACATAATAGCATTAGCTTCATTATATGTCAAAAATAAAGCTGTCTCTAATCATGCTGGTAGAACTTTTTTATCAGACCTCACTATCATGTATTTACTATATACTTTTGCTTTGAAGGTGCTGTAAAAAATACCCCAAATAATTATTTTATTAGAGAATGTATTTGACTTTAAACAGACCATTCATAAATTTAGAAGTTCTACAACTTCAAACTTGTACACTATAGCACTGATATAGTCATTTATGTATTTTACAGATAACCCAACCCACAAAACATATGCATAGAAAAATGATTATGCAAGTGTCACTGCTTTACAAATATTAAGTCTTTTCCTTGAAAATAAACGTTACTGTCATCCCAACTAATCTGCAGTAACATTCTTATTAAAGATAATATTTAGCCATTTCATCACTTATATAGTAAATAAAAGAAAACCTGAAGCAAACTGTTCAGTCATCTATAAACACATCAATCACTATAAGTACCATTTCCTGTCTTGACACCTAACTGATTCTGCTCCACTTGATATTTTTGTAGAATATAGAAAAAGCCTTATTGCACTACATAACTAATTGCAATTACTGAAAGTGGAAACTTTCATCGTGACAGAGAGACTAAAAAGAAGCAAGCAGTGGACTAAGTCTTCTTTATTCTAATTATGAAAACACCAAATGTACTGCTGGTGAGGCAACTGTTTTACCAACTGAAGAACAATTTCTACTATCCAGCCTGCTCAACAGAACACCTCATGATCAATAATATCAAACACACCCGACAGATCCAATATACTCGACACAGACACTTGACATTTCTCCACTGCTAGAATGGGATCATCCACTAAAGAAATAAATGCTTTCTTTGTGCCATGCCAAGCTCTAAAAACAGATTAAAGGAACTCAGAGAAATAAGAGTCAAAGCAAAAACTGTCTCATCAAAAATGTCTCAATAGTTTTTCCAAAAAAGCAAATAATCAAGAGTAGGCAGTAACTAACAAGAATATTAATATCAAATGATAGTTTCTTAAGTATGAGCTTAACCACTGTTGGAGCCTTGCCCTCCTGAAGGTAAGCAATAATCAAACCCTTCACTGATAGATGCAAAATCTTTCCATAGGGTTTCCCCAGACAGACAACAGTCCAGCTGAGAAGCTATGACCCAGAATTCTTCTGACATATCAGAAAATGAGGTGAACTCTCACTGTTGGGGTGCATCTACACTTCAGGGTAGGGATGTTAAATACTGGTTATTTGAACAGTCAATTAACCTCGTGAATTCTTATTGGTTATTCGACTATTCCATAGTCCCCGGGCAGCCCTCTGGGGGGGGGGGGGAGGGAGGGAGGACGGGTCTGATCTCCCGGACCTGGCACGAGCTGAAACTGAGCAGGGCTGCCTGCCCACCTGGCTCCTAATACACTTTAAATGCAGAGCCGCAACGGGGGTAGAGGTCCAGGACACAGTGCAAGTCAGGACTGAGTTGGGCTGCTGGCTAGCATGCTAAAAAATTTACTGGCGGGAGGGAGAGGGGGAATGCGTGTAGTCTATAGCATTAACCTATAAGCTTTAGCTTTTCAGTTTATCAGTTAACTGACTATGCTATTACATCCTTGCTGCAGGGCTTAACTTGAAATAAGCTACACAAGTTGAGCTACGTCAATTGCATAGCTTATTTCGAAATAGGGAGCATCTACACGGTACTTATTTAGAAATAGAGCACTCTTATTCCTCATACAATGAGGGTTACAGGAGTCGGAGTAAAAAGTCCTCTAGCTTGACAGTATTTTGACATTATTTTGAAATAAGTGCCTGCTGTGTAGGTACGGACTAAGTTATTTTGAAATAACGCTAGTTATTTCAAAATACCATTCCAGTGTAGACATACCCTTAATGGTGAATACATCCCCTCCTGTTTTAACACTATCTGGCTATTAAACTGTCATAGAGATTGATTTCGCAATCTGTAATAATTGTCTAAGAATACAATCATTTAACTCAGAGACTCATATCAATGATTAATAATCAATGTCATCTCTAATTATCAGATGTGAACTACAAGCTGCATGCTAGACTAGTTCAAATAACTGGATCACAGAACAAAAACTTAACATGCAACAAAAGCCAGTGATACTACAAACATTGGGCATTTGGACATTGTTCCTCTGAACAGAGAATATTTTTTCCATCAACAACCATTTCTGACTACAGCAATAACTAATACCCACAGCACTTACAGCACTTTTCATCAGTAGATCTCAAAGCACTTTACATAGTGGTAAGTACCATCATCTCCATTTTATACATGGGGAAACTAGGCACCCAAGTAAAGTGACTTTGCCACTAGATTGCTAGATGACATCTGGCAAGTTGGAAATAAAAAAAAGGCTTCCTAAGGATCAGATCAGTCTAATGCTCTGTCCACTAAGCCAATTTATTTTTCAGAATACCCACTTCCTCTAGCAGAAATTAAACATAAAAGTGTAAAGGGTAATATAGTTAGAACACTACGATTAGGCCAGTTTTCTGCAGAAACCAAGCAATGAACTAAATTAAAAAAAAACACACACACACTTTGCAATGTAGGTGGAACCAGAATGCCACTGGTCTGTCAGTGCAACTTTAGGGAGCTAATAAGCATCACTATTTTTAGCCCTTATACATTGATTATGTCAGGCAGTTAGTCTGCAAGTACCTAATGCAACTCTTAATACCACGTCAAACCCCTTAAGGTCAAACAACAAAATAATGTGTTTTTCTTTTGAGCTGTTGAAGCTCATTCATGGCACAGAAGCCTTGAAAAAATATCAGGTTAGGCAATCTTTTGATTTCTTACAAAACTCAGCAGCTGAATGGGATCCTTGTGTCTATATGGGTCAAGCAAGATGCATGTTCTTCTACATACAAATAAATTTATCAGTATCCAAAGCAACTGAAAATGAAGCCATTCATAATGGCATGTATGTATCAAGTCTTGCATCAGAACATTCCATGTGTACTTCAGATAATTTCCTGCCCACAAGGGTGAATTCCACTGAACAACACTGAGCTCCTGTTAAAACAGATACTCCTGAGAAATTAGTGGAATTTTAAGGCTATGGGACGGAATAGCCTTGCTGGATAGCAAGACAATTCCAGGGGAAAGTCCACAGCCGTTTATGATGTCCCAGTGTTGGCTTCTGCCTTTCGCTATATTAGAGATTTCACAATCTGGCTTCTGAAATACCCAACGGTGTTGAGAATATGATCCAGAAAATATGGTCCTCCTAGTCAAGGACAATAACTTTAGTGATACAACTAGTTTCACTTATTTCAGGAGTCTGACATAACTATTTATTTAATCCCAGTGCTATTAACAATGCTGTAACTCCCCTTCTATTTAATTATTCTGATTTTCAATATTAGCTACTTAACAACCTGCAGAACTTTTGAGACGCAAATGTTTTTAAAGAAATCAAGAAATATATAAATTCCTAAAAGAAGAAGATCTGTGCTGATTTAATTTTTTAAAAGCGAGAAATTACCAGAGGAGGAAAATCATTATTTGTATAATCTCACTTACAAAGTACTGCAATACTTTCTGAAGTGATCAAACCCAGTACCAATTATATTCAAACTGAAACATTTAATGACTTTTTATAAAATGTAATATTTGAATTGCACTTGAAAGAAAATAAAATTGTGAAAGTTGTTGCCTTCATTTTATAATGAAAAACATATTTTTTAACCAGCTAACATATACTTTTGGGAGCTGAAATGTGTAATTGAATGGGAAGTTAATGGAAGCCTTCTGCCCACGGAGAGGCCAAAATTTGGCCCCTATAGCATAAAGCAAATGTTTACAAGACTCTTTTACCATTTTAAATCACATATTCTTCCCCACATCTCCATTTCAATGTCTACCTATGGTCACTGAAAAGAGGGAGTCTATTTCCTTCCATCCCTCACTAACAACATTACAAGATGCATATAATGCCTTTCTTCCCAAAGTGCTTTACAAACTGCATTATAAGACAGTCCTACCATGCGGTCGCCTCTGACATAACTTTAAAAAATACTATAAATATGTGCATCTGTTAAGATCTCAACTTGTATAAATTGTCATAATTGAAACTATGTCAACAGTGCCCCCTTTGCGCAACCCTACTGACTTCAATGAGGTTGCACAATCATTTAGAAGTTAGATAGTACATTTTACCTTACATTAAGTTGCAAATTAATATGATGTATTCACATCTTGATGCTCAGAGAAATGCACATAAATTCTCATAGTTTTAGATAAAAATATACACAGCGTGATCATTTAGCAAAATCTTCTAAGGACTTTCCTCTGCCAATGAATTAATTCCTCCTCACTGTCTCACTGTAAGTTTAAATCCTTTTCCCCGTATTTTTTCCTTAGCTAATTCTCACAAGACATCCATGCCAAGCACATTTATTCACATATACAAATTACTTCAAACTGCCCTTTTAGAAGAGGCCAAACTAATTTCACATGATTCTCTAAATATACAGCTTCTATGACTTCAAGAGATTGCTTCAAAAAGCCATGTTTCCAAATTATTGTGATAAAAATGTGCGAGAATTTTTTTCAAAGTACAATCCAATTAATCTCCATTTTATTTCATCATAGTAGCTTTTAGAGGAGCATATCAAAAGTTTGCTCATTTATCAATAGAAATAAGAAAAGCTTAAAAAAGGATGTCTTTATTTAACGCATGAAACAAAATCACATTGACAATATGTTTCATTCCCATTCTGTCCATATTCCTTTTAAACAGACGGTGCTGCTTAAAGCACTGCTGTTACATGCCAATGTGCTTTTCAGTGTTACCATTCTTTAACCTTTTTTATAGACATCTTTTCTTAAGAATAGTATGTTAAAGAGACATAATAAACCTTAAAGAATACCTGAGAGGTCTCGCCTGGGGATTGCCTGCTTCTACATATGGATGTAAATAATCCTTTATGTAGAGATCAGCAGCACTATTAGAATGGGTGCAAATGAGAATCCTGCTGGAATAAATGGTGCAAATAAAAAAGCAATGAAGAAACAGAAAACAATTCAAAGCAGTAGAATACAAAAAAAAGGAAACAGTGGCCATCTTCCTGCACATTTCCCTCAATGAAACTAGTCACTGACCTAGCACAAGTTTCATGATTCATTCATGCCCCTTAACTCACTTTTTCAGGCAGGAAAAGATTTAAACTTGAAATACAACTTTTAAAAAATATTTAGTGATTATTACTCTAACCTAGATTTTAAATAAAATACAGTCTTTAATGTCTGACACCCCTCCCAGCTTTCCACATCAAGTGAATGGCATTTGTTCTACATCATTCCAATTGTACTGATTTTTTTTAATGGGAGAATATGTTTTAAGACTATAACATTACTTTCTTACTATCTGTTCAAAACAATGATGGATGGGTTTTTTGGAGATGGATGGAAATTCTGCACTGTTAATTTTCATTTGCATTTAAGTAAAAAGAAGCATTTCATTTCTAATAAACTATGGTGCTCTGTCTCTAGTGTCCCAGCTCACCTAGTATCTTGCTGTTGGAGTATGTGCTTGACTGCCTGAGCCAGAGTGAATGTTTTGCCTGTCCCATAGGGACCGATGATAAGAACAGGAGGCAGTTGTATCGAAAGTGGAGTTGTTATAGCCAGAACAGCCTCTTTCTGCTTTGCATTTAATCGAGGGTCCAACTGCTCATCCCATTGTCTGTATAAAGAAAGCAAGATTGTTTTCACAAGCAGCAGCAATCTACAATTGATTAGAAATCAATCCGTATGACATATACAAAGATTTAAATTAAAATCCTACATGTTATCAACGGTTTCATTTTGAGGCACTTTAACAAAAACAAATGGTAGTACAACAACTAAACCAAATGCTACTGTCACAAAGCTCTTTTAAAATTCATGATGAATCATTAAATTACTCAAAAGCACACTAACCACTGCTTGACTTATTCTGGCTAACTTGATCATAATTAACCTCTGGAGTATACATTTCATATACAGCATGCACTTAACCATCACAAAGACAATATAATTGAACAGACACACAAACTAAATCTTCTATTGTCATTAATCAGCCAAATGATGATTATTAACCATGTTTTCAGTAGAATTGGGGATGGTGTCGGTTTAAACATGTCACAAACAGGCACTCAAGCTTGGTATAGCTGAACTAAGAACTGCAAAAAATAACCCAAAGAACTTACAGCTACCCAGTTAAGTGAAGGCTTTTCTTCACTATCATTCTTTACCATAAGAAAAATGCATCTGTGATCTAAAAAAAAGTACTGGTACTATAACGGGGTTACGGGTATCAGCATTTAAACAGGAAGTTACTTTAGGAAAGTTCCAGTGAACGTAAGAGGCAAAGGATTTCTATATGCAGTTTTTAATATGCTCACTGACAGATTTAAAAGTTGGTATACATAGTCAGAAACACCTGTCACTGTTGCACATATGGCCATACTTTTGTAATGTGATCTGTCTTGCTACTTACACTATAATTCTTCTGGGCCTGGAAAACTTGTGTTGGGTAGTGGTATGGGATAAAACCATGAGGGAATTAACTGAATTCCTAACTCTTAAGACCGCTATGAACAACTAGATGACAGAAGAGCCTAAGAACTAGTGGAAAGATGATAGGATGTAAACCAAAAATAGAAGAAAATCTGTTAGGGAAGACAGTTTGAGCCAGTCAAGAAAAGATAGCATAAGCCAGGTCCTATAGTGTAAACTGTCATAACTCCATTCACTTCATTTGAGCTGCAGTTATTTACACAAGTTGACCATCTGGCCCCAAGAGCATGTCAGAAAAATCTTGCATTAGAAAGATAAAGATATTGGGCCAAATTAATCTCTGACATGACTTTACTAAGATTTAGGCCTAAGTAATTAAAAACGCTCCCTAAATAAAGATCCATAACATTTAGCCCACAGAAATCAAAAAAGTGTGATAAAAATGTTGATTACTTAATAAGAACTGCTTTATAATGATATAAATGGATTAGACTGTGGGATTATTTAGGATGAAAGAAGAAAAAAAGTCTTTCAACTGTATCTTTATATTTGTTAAAAACCAGGAAAAATCAGCAAAAATCCATTCAATTGTAGGAAAATAAAAAAAATTAATCAAAATGTTTCAAAATAAAGCCAGTCCTAATGACCATATCACAGATAATAAATGAAAACATCCAGCATTACATTTATATACATATGATCAACGAAATAGGTAAAAGCTCCCTATATAACAAGCACATAGAAATGGCTTGCCCACAACACAAGACTATTTTCTCATAGGTTATAAAGACTACATCACAAGTATGTTCTGATTTATGCTATCAAAGTATACTGGCCAGATATTCAATAACAGCCATTTTCTTTCTGCTTTGTGAATCTTCACTAACAATAAAAATTCAGAAATCAGATGGAAAATGATGTGATACGGGAACATTTGCTATTTTACAGCAACTCCAGAAATCTTAACAATATTTTGAGAATAATATCTCACAAATTACATTACCACCACAATATTCAAGTCTCTCTTCAGATTGAATGCAAAAACTGTGAGCTGACTACAGTCCCCAATATGTGGCACGCAGAATAGCATTTCTTGAAAACTTCCTACTGTACAAGTGCAACAGCACTTTTTTTCTTCTTAACTGTGGGGGGCAATGCATAACTTGGCTTCAAAATTCCAATCTGGTCCTACTGTTTCATTTCCCAACCATCTCAAGATAACGTTAGAGCCAATTTACCACAGAGACTTAGGGAGAGATTTTTAAAGGCTCAACTGGCAGCTGAGCACCAGATTCCTACTGACTGAGAGATGGGTGCCTAGATCCCATGTATATCTTTGAAAATATACCCCCACAGAGTACCCTACCTGGCTCCTGTCTTGGGGCCACCAGTGTGGCTGCCAGGATCCCTGCCTGCTCCCCAAGTTGGGATGCACTGCTGACCCTGGCCACTTGTGGGTTCTACACCCCTGGCTTGGCTACGTTACTGGTTTCATGACCCCAGCCCTGGATGCTGGCCAGTCTCTGCACCCCAGCCAGGCTCTGCTAGCGGGTCCAGTCCTGGTCTCTGGTCTCTGCGCTGCCAGCTCCTTGTTGCTGGGCTGGCTCCACTGCCAGCCCCAGTCTCCTCTTCCTGGGCCTCTCTGGTCCTGCAACATCCATGGTCTGGCAGTTGCTGGACCAGACAGTCTTGAACCACAGAAGCTCAACCTGCAATACTCTTCCCACTCTGGAATAATTATTTTTTTTAAATGTCTATAAGGTACGCCGATTTCAATGACTGTTTGCTTAATTTAAAAAAATAATAATTTTCTTCATTTATTTGTCAAAAAAATCATTAAGTGTTATCTCTGACAAATAAATGTTTAATTAAAAACTCCATTTAATAGGTTTTTTTCCAGCTCCATGCTTCTTCACATCACTTCTAGTTAATTTCATACTTTATGAAATTATGAAAATTTATGAAAAGGTTAATTTTCATACCTTTAGCTACTCTGGGTTTAGAGTTTACAAAATTTAAACTCTGACATGGTAGACAAAAGTTTTACTATTATTTTAAGTCAAAGACAGTTCGTAAACCCTGAATCAGGAGTTTTACTATATTACATCATAAGTTTGGAATTATCATCAGACAGTCAGGTCACTCTGGATACGTTTACACTGCATGTTTAATTTTGAAATAAGCAGTTCCCAGAACAGTTATTCCAAAATAGCTTATTTCAAAATAGGACGCCTACACTGCAGAGAAGCCTCAAAATTACTCTCAGGCAGGCTTCTCTAATGTAGACGTGCTATCTCGATTTAGAGCCCCAGGAAGCACTGGGGAGGAATAACTTAGAATGGCCCTGGTGAGAGGCAATTTCGAAATAGCAGCAGTGGAGCCTTCTTTCAAAATAGCTATTTTGGAATAGGTATTATTCCTCATAGAATGAGACTTACAGATTTCGGAGTAAGCCATCCACTATTTCAAAATTATTTCAAAATAACAGAATGGCTGTGTAGACATTCACATTGTTATTTCAAAGTAACGCTAGTTATCTCGAAACAACAGTGCAGTATAAATGCACCCTCTGTTGCTGATGATGATCTTTACAAGAAAATGAAACAAATATACATTTTGAATGAAATATTGTATTAGTATGTTCTGAACATAATTAACATTGTGCTGCATAGATGCTTGTTTTACTGGTAGAACTAATGTATACAGTGCTTGAAGGCAGATAGTTGCCTGGCATCATGTTTCCACTATTTACTTCTAGGAAATGTATTAAATGTAACCAAATAACATGCATATACTAGCAATCTAAAGACTAACTTCAGAGCAGCACAGTGGTTTATTTTCTGTTATAGAGAACTTAAAGATTCTTAAAAGAAAAACATGGAAAATATAACATTTTATCTTAATTACTCTTCTGCCTTTGCGCTTTTCTCTTCTACCACATCCAGGCTTGTTGCTTAATACTTTCTGTTCTTTCTTTATGGCCTTGATTCAAAGCTCAGTGAAGTCAGTGGAAAGATTCCCTTGCAGGTTTAAACTAGTGTAAATGGTGGATTCCATGTATCTTGAAGTCCATAAATCATAATTTGGAGTATGGACAAGGTTATATGGACTCCAATTATAACCATGAAACTAGAAAATCAACACCTTCTGACCTTAAAAGTCTACAAAGCTTCACTCCTGCTACCATCAGCTCTGTTTACAAGAATCACTTCTTTCTGTTATCCCCAAGCTGATCTTGACTCTACCACTCTTGCCCTTTGTTAGTCAGAAATTGCAATGCTACATCTAACTTTGGGTCTGATCCTGAAAACTCACATAAGTACTGCCTTTACCAAGTGCAAATTGCAAGTTTAAGCCTGTATATTGTAAGCCTCTTAGAAGAGGAACCTGTACTTTTATTTTTCTACAAAGCTCCATCCACTTCAGTTTTCTAAACCTACAATGCAATTGCAGTAAGGGGCTAATTTGGGGAGAATATGGAAAAGTGATCTAACAGTCCTAATCATGCAAGAGCCTCCTTCCCCATTAATGAAAAGCAAAGATACACTTCCTGTTTAAGGGTACATCTCAGCTATCAGTTATAATGAATTCAACACAGCATTAACATACCATCTTTGATGTGAATGTGTTTGTATTTTTGTACCTGTTGGGGCTCCAGGGTATGGTGGGAGTCATGCGGACATCGGGAAACAAAATACTGTTGTCCTTGATCCTGTCCAAGGCATAATGCATTTCACAGAGGGGTAAGCGATTTAACTGAAACTGAAGTTCAACCTACAGTACAAAATGAACGAATGAATAGATGTACCAGAAAATATTTAATTAAGAGGACTCTTAATTTCAGTTTTATCTTCCAACAAATTATACTGAACTTTAAGAAAAACTCAAGCCAGTATCATCAGATCACAAGATGTAGGAAAATTAACTTGCTTAAGCCCACAACCACAGAGAAACATATGATTTCTTTGTAGTATAATTTGTGTGTTTGACTAATATGAAAGGATTTCACAGTACTGTTAGAAACAATTGAGCCATCTCATGGAACATTGACCTGATCAGAAATTTTCATGGACCAGTAGCGACCCCATAGGATATACTCCTAAGAAAGGAAAAACCCAATACGCTCCGTACATTCTCAGCGTATAAATGTGTTGATTATATTGTACTATAAAGACACCTAAAATACCTCATAATCGTTGCAAAGATGGATTTCTGAGATTATTTGCATAATAATATATAATCATTTTCTCTTTTTTAAATTACTGGTGTTTTAATGCTAATAAATAAAGAATGATGACAACAAAATCTTGGTACAAAGCCAGAATGGTAACATAGCATGTTGGCATTCTTGATTAAACCCAGAATTAAGCAATGAATGGTAAAATGAATGTCTACAAATGCATTACTAAAGCAGCAAAAATAAAGAGATACAGTTTAAATTGCTGAAATAGATAAAAGCAGCTCTTAAAAGGAAACAGACTATAATCAACACAGTTATTTTTTCATTTATTTCTGGAAAGATTAATAAATGATCCTGATGCAAGTATGAACAGAAGAATTAAATGTCGATTAAACCAGAAATCTATATAAAAAATTTGACTCAAAACCACACTAATAGAAGAGAACAAATAAATCCATAGTTGCTGTTATTGATATCCAATGTGTAAGCACTGCTTTTTGTAATATTGTAACAAGCAAATAGCCATGTAATCACTGTCAGATAATTTCATTTAGCATTTAGTGATTAGCCAATAAGAGCCTTTATGGGAGTTTACTACAAGATGTGTGCGTGTTGGCCAACATGACAACATTGATGGCCAAAATGTATCAATCTATATAGATAAAATCCCCTGTCCTCACTGATGTGGCCCCAAACGGAGACACCTCACTCCTCTGGCACTCCAGCCCCATGGGGCAAGGGAGAGGGACAGGGAAGACTGAGGTTCGGGGATTTACTCTTCTGGGATTTCAGATTTTGTAATCCAGGGTTACTGGATTTTGTAGACTCCCCCCTCTCCAGGCTCTTGGGTGGGGACAAAAAGGAAGGTCTCAATGTGTCGGACAGGGCTGCCAGTGAAAGGCATAGGGGTGAGAGTGCAGGATCTAGGTGAGAGGTGGAGTGAACGAGAGGGTGAGGTCTCGACAGGAAGTGGGGCTCAGGAGCAGACTGGCAGTAGGGTGTCTGGACAGGGGAGAGGGGGCAAGAGCAA
Organism: Pelodiscus sinensis; assembly: GCF_049634645.1. Classification (NCBI taxonomy): domain Eukaryota; kingdom Metazoa; phylum Chordata; order Testudines; family Trionychidae; genus Pelodiscus; species Pelodiscus sinensis. Next base: position 21,523,375 of record NC_134730.1, on the reverse strand, counting down.
GAGATGGTGCAGGAGCGGGCTAAGGAAGGTTGTCTAACTGGGGGGAGGTTGCAGGAGCAAGGAAGGGTGCAAGAGCAAGCTGGAAGAAGGGTGACTGACCAGGGCAGGAGCAAGAGAAGTTGCAGAAGCAGCCTGGAAGCAGGGTGTCTGACCGGGGGAGAGGGCAGGAGCAGGCTGGGAGTAGGGCATCTGGCCAGGGGGAGGTTGCAGGAGCAGGCTGAGAGTAAGGTGTGTGGCCACGAGGGAGGGTGCAGGAGTGGGCTGAGGGAATGGGGTTTGCGAGGGGTGGTGTAGGAGCAGGATAGGGTTTGGGGTCTGGGCATGAAGGGGCAGTGGGGGCACTTACTTGCTTTCACACCCCGCACTATTCACAGGCATTGTGTCTCAAGCATGGCTTTCTGCTGCTCTCATTTGCCATATGGCAGCCAATAGGAGCAATAAGAAAAGCCTCCAGGCAGTGTGGCAGTGTGCTGCTCTTTCCCCAGGCAGAGCAGGGAGAGTGGCAGTGCACAGAGCCACTTTTGCTTCCACTTCTTCCCCAAGAAGCGGAGCCAGCAGGGAGGCTCCAGGCTTCCCCATCCCCCGAAGAAAGCCAGCATTGGCGCTCCAGCCTCGCAGGGGGGACACGAGACTGGAGCACTAGTGCAGGCTTCCTGCTAGAGAGAGAGAGAGAGAGGGAGGGAGGGAGAGAGTGAAAGGGGGGGGAGTGAGCTCGAGCTGCGGGCCACCTGGAAGGCAGCTGTGGACCACTAGTGGTTCATGGACAGCAGTTTGAAAGACACTGTTCTATGGCTACCTTCACACAAGGATCCCAAAGAACATTATAGAAGTGAGCTAAGTACTACACTTCCCATTTCATAGATGGGAAAATGGAGAGACTGAGCCGTGTGATTTGCTCAAGACAGCACATCAAGCTGGCAACAGAGCTAAAAATAGAAATTAGGGGTCAACTCCAAGCTAATGCCCTTCTGTGTGACTCTGGAGAAATTCCACCTAGGTCAATGGAATATCTCTAAATTTATATCCATGCAAGTACATTAGAAAATTTGGTCCCAGATCTATTAATTCTCAAACCCTGCTCTAACAATTCAATAATGTTTGACCACCTCCATAGCTTAATCTCTTTGCTATCAAACAGTAAATATTGTTACACCTGGTTAACAGGCAGAAAGTTCAACTGGCATCAACCAACCAGATGGCGTTTTTAAAAATCTGTCTTTGCTGGATGCTGCTGAAAAGACCAACTTGAAAATTCTAAAAACAAAGAAGTACCAGAAAACTGAGATGAGAATGTTGTGCTCAAATTCATTAAAAATAACATGAAATAAAAAATAACATGATCAACCATTTGTTTTTTTAAGCACTAAAAAAAAACAAATGGTTGATCATTCCACTGAATTAATAACATGCTATCTCATGTGGAATTAAAACCCAATAAAAACCAGATCTCAGAACTTTTCTAATGCAGGCAACAACAACTAACAGTACAGTGTGACCTTATTGTTGTAACCCTCATCCTTCATTAGCTGCTATATCCCAGTGTTAGTAATTGCTTGTGAAATCACTTCATAATTTAGGACCCAATCTTGCAAACTCAACTGTCAATGTTTCAATTATTCCAATTTAGGGCATGCAAGGTTAGGCTCTTAACAAGTTTATTGGGGCTGAAACCTGTCGAATCTGTCTTAAGCACTGAGCTCTAGTAGGGCAATATGTGAACAATTATATATGAACAGTACAAATATTTACTAAAGAGGCTAAATCCAAACCTGGTGTAAGTTGTGTAACTCTACTAGAGGCAACAGAGCAGTGCCTGCTTATATTAGGGCTGAATTTGCCCCAAAAGTTGGAAACACCTTAAAAATTAACATAAAGACTTAATATTCACCCCTTATTGTTTAGCTGCATGCAAAATGTACAGGCAAGCAGCCAAAGGAGATACAGGTGAAATCAAAGCTACACAGCATTCACTATGGTGTTTACACAAGGCAAACACAACAGCTAAAAAAAGATAATACTTGTACCTGATTTTCAAAAGTTACTTAAATAAGGAATTTCTTTTTATAGTCCTACTTAGTTTAAGACGTGAGCCTTCCAAAATGCTGTATATGATATACATTTTACATTTACAAATATCCATTCAATATAGTTTTTATTTCAATATACATTTTAGAAATAGCAATACAATATTTGAATGTTCCATTATTCTGGGGATGTTTACGGCACAGAGGAACCTGAAATAATTGAACTCAGGTGTTAAGCATTTACAGGCCCTATCCAGAGAGAAGAGGCCCTCACTGTGCTAGGGGCTGGACACACAATTCATGCTTTTACTTTGACGTGTTCTTTTTTTCTCAGTGATCTTGTACCATAATTTGTCAAATCGTTCCCTCTCTTGTTATACATGTATAGACTTCCCCTTTGAACAGCACATGGCTGCATGCCAGGCTGTGAGGCTAGCACTGTAGAGAGGGAAATGCATTTCTCCCCAAGAGGATGACATGCTGTTCTTGCACAGCACGTAAAAGTGCAAAGCCTGTTCTGCTAGTTTTTTCATCAGTGTAAGAAGAAAGAGTGGGAAGGCCTAAATAAGAACACAGAATGCTTAAACACAATGTACCTCCAAACATGCTGTAGTTCAACAACCACATCTTTTATGGGAAAAACCAAGTAATTTACTGTAGTTCCTCTTTTGAGCAAGTTAATCCTCTACAGCTACGTCTACACTGGCATGATTTTCCGAAAATGCTTTTAACGGAAAAGTTTTCCATTAAAAGCATTTTCGGAAAAGTGCGTCTAGATTGGCAGGACGCTTTTCTGGAAAAGCACTTTTTGCGGAAAAGTATCCGTGGCCAATCTAGACACGCTTTTCCACTAAAAAGCCCCGATCGCCATTTTCACGATCGGGGCTTTTTTGCAGAAACCACTACCGTGCTGTCTACACTGGCCCTTTCGGGCAAAAGTCTTTCGGAAAAAGACTTTGCCCGAACGGGAGCAGAATAGTTTTTCCGGAAAAGCACTGATGATTTTACATTAGATCGTCAGTGCTTTTCCGGAAATTCAAGCGGCCACTGTAGACAGCTGGCAAGTTTTCCCGGAAAATCAGATGATTTTCCGGTAAAACCTTGCCAGTGTAGACACAGCCTACACGTCTTGCTCCTCCAACTCTGTCCCATCTTTACTATACCTGCACCCCACTGAGGCCCAGACCCTTTTCACTGTTCTCCCTCCAAATCAGTACTAGCATCCATCACACCCCATCTTTCAAAATCCTCACATTAATAAACACCATGTTCTCATCATCAGTGGTTCTCTAACACAGATCCCCACTGCCCTCCAAGATGTACATCTCTCAACACATTCTACTTAGCACTAGCAGCCCAATTCCCAGCCAAGTGGAAGCAATCCCACATGTGGCACTGTGGGCCCTGCCCAGCCAGAGCAGCCCCCTCCCCAATGAAGGGGGGAGTGACTAGTCAAGTAGTCACTTAACTACCTGATAAGCCTAGGCTTATCGGGTAGTCGACTAGTCACTTACATCCCTAGGATGATTAGAAGAGTCTTCTTATGACTTCCTATGACTATGGCCTCAACCTTGCAATTGGGGCTGCACAGGAACAAGACTACCGATGCAAGACTGGGACTTACAATACAGATGAACTGACTATATGCAAAGTGCTATCAAATGCATAAACAAACAGGAAAAGCCTTTTTTACTATTTCTTTCAATTATCTTATGTATCACTTAACTTGTAGCGCCTACAAAATTTTCAGATAGAAATATGATTTCATGTTGACAATACCCCTACAACTGCCCTACTAGATATAAGTATTTCACCATTATACTGCTCCAGCCTAGCAAGACCAACCATGACACACCGCAGTATGGGGTGCTCAAGCCCGGCCAACCACTCTGAGGGGGGCCCAGCCAGAACAGTCAGCAGCACAGTAGGGACACAGGCAGGGGACTGTTCCAAACCGGCCGGACCCTGCCACTTTGTAGGCGGTGGGCCCTGGTTAACCAGTTAAACACTTCTTATAAGTAGTTAGTCACCTAACCAGGACTTCAGATACCTAATTTGAATTAATTCATTCTGTTAGATATACTATGTTGTGAAGTACTGACTGATACCATCTGGGAAGGAGTGACATATTACCTGCATTTGCTTTCTTCATTCCACAACAAGAGAACAGCTGGAAAGGAATTGTAGTTCCATTGCCAGTTAAGAGAAAACAACACAGGACCATTGTGGGCCACTCAAAAAATTGCCCTGGCATCGCTTACAGAGGGATAGGCACCAGAGGAAGATACCAAAAAGAAAGAGCATTTCACCCTGAACAATAGTTATTACCATTGCATCTCTATGAATGATGCATTTAATAAAATCAGAACTGCAAACATATTAAAATGTCTGCATTACAAGAGAAGCAGGGACCAGCAAAAATGTATGAACAGGGAGTTTTTTACATTGATTCCTATCTCTTCCAGTAATCGAACTATATACTCTATCCAAAGACCACAGCAATAAGAGAGATCTGGCCTTTATTTAAAATGAAACATGAAACCTTGGCTCCAAAGTCAATGGCAAAACTCCTACTGACTTCAGTGAATCCAGAGTGTAACCAGAGTATATGGGATCTGAATCCGATTTCCCTATTAATTTTTTACCTATTAATGATTTTATTATTAATTTTTCCCTATTAATTTTTTACTCAATATTCAATCAGTCCTTGCACTGAAGAACTGTAGCTGAAATCAGAATGCATTAAAAACTATATAAAGAGCTTTAACATTTGCCCATTGGTTCTCTAGCAGATTTACAAAGTATTACACTTCTTTATGAATAATTGTAGGACCCAATTCTAATTCTAGGATATCGGAATCCTAAAATGACAGATCTGAGCAACTCATTCTAGCTGAGTTTCATAAGAAACTTTACAAGAAAAAAAAAGTCCCAACTCATTTTGTATTCCAGTAGAGTTTATTGATAGAGTGGCCTTAATTATTGTTTTAAGAAAATAAACACTAACTGTTCTCAGCACGATAAAAGTCTTGTAGGCTAATTATCCATGTTAAATGAAGACATTAAGATTCTTGTATGTTTTCCTAAAACAAACTGAACAGAAAGTGACATCCGCTCTGCAAAAATTGATTTATTTCAATCAATTTCAGTGGCCTTAATTTGAAATTATTTCTGTTAGGTACCAGGGTCAATCCCCTTATCTCTACAAGGGAAATAGTGGGAGGGTAGAATTATTTGATTTTTGTTAAGCAGAGTTTATTCTTTCATGTTTTAGAGCACAATGTATTTACATTATCTGAACTATCTTGTCCATAAATCTCATACTTTTCTTAAGGCAAAGAGTTGGTCCATTTACGTTGATTCCAAAGTAAACAGAGCACTGACCCTATATCCAATACCGTTTGCTGCAGCACTGGAACTCTAAATCTTAACTTTGTGAAGGGATTCCTCCATTAAAGACATCTAGACTAGAGAAATTAACACTCTCCCTGTTACACAGTCGTCTGTCAGCATTTTCAATCTAATTTCTGTCATTCAATTGCATAATTTCTTCACCTAATGGACAGTTTTTCCCAAAGCCTGCCAAGACTTCAGGCTTACAATGCGCCTAAATAAGACTAACATAACGTGCCAAGGAGTTGAGGAAACACCAGGCATCAAGATCAACAATTACGAACTTGAAATGGTGAATGAATTCGTATATCTGGAGCCCACTTACACAGCCAACCTTTCATTTGAAGGGAAACTCAATATCTGCATTGGAAAAGCCACCACAACGATGTCTGGACTGAACAAAAGAGTACGGCAAAACAACAAACTGACAGAACAAAGATATCATGCATATGTTCTCAGCACACTTCTGTATGGAAGCGAGACATGGACCTTACACGTTAACCAGGAAAAGAGGCTCACCAGCTTTCAAATGTGTTCCCTTCATCAAATCTTTGGAATCTCCCAGAGGGACAGAGTCACCAAGAGTGAGGTACTCAAACAGGCCAGCATACACAGCATGAAAATACTCCTCAGAGATACCTCCACTGGCATGAGTATGTGTGCCGAATGAATCATGGGCACATCCCAAAGGACATCTGATAAAGCGAATTGGTATCTGGAAAAAGAGCCAAAGGATGCCCAAAATTGTGTTCCAAAGATGTAGACATGGATTCGGACAAATGGGAAGATCACACTTAAGACGGCAACCTTTAGAAAAAAAGATCTTAAAGATCTCCAGAGTTATGACAGGAATCAGTGCAGTTTAGCAGAGGAGAAAAGAGCTCACAGAAAGTAGAGCCCAAAGAGTCAAAATATCACCTTTAAATGTGACAGATGTGGAAGAGATTCAGCCATGTTTGCGGCTGCCATAAAACCAGCTGAGTAAATTCTTTACCTCTCGGGGTGCATACTCATGGTCTCTTGAGACTGAAGGATGCCTACTACCACCTGTAAGAGGAACTGGACTGTGACAGTTTGAAATGCTTGGCTTTTATTAAGCCTTGGAATGTAGGAATTACTATACTGGGTCAAACTTAGCTCACCTACTCCACTTTCATGTCTCCAACAATGATCAGGCACAACAGGCTTGAGAAGAAGTGCAAAAGAACTCTTATTAGATCACCTAATTCCTTATCATTATAGACTGGGTAAGCCTGGTGCTTAATCTCTCTTTCAAAACCGATGCCAATATTAACAATTATAACTGGATGTTCTCGTTATCCATATAAATGTCTAATCCCTTTTTTAATCTTTCTGATACCCGTTTTCCAGCCTGGCTCTAGGTCCCTGCACCTACATCTTATCCATGATGCTGGCTCTGGCTTCAACCCCTAATTCGACTCCTGATTTTGTCTCTCACATTTGACTTGTCATCTATCCCTGACTCCAGTTCTTGCCCTGGGCTCCTACCATTAGGCGGGATAAGGGGCGCCCTGATGGTAATTTTAGTCTCAATTATATCCTATGGTAATGAGTTCCACACTTTAAATACATCATTAATGGGGATCAGTTTGTGGAAGAAATGGAAAGTTTGAACCCTGAGGGTTTAAGGACTGGTGCATGAGTGATTATACCTAATGGTATAATCTATACACCTCATACACAGTATACATACCATCTATACATAGTATTCAAGATGTGGCCGTACCATGGTTTTATGCAGAGGCAATAAGATGTTCTCTATCTTATTCTCTATCCCTTTTTAAATGATTCCTAACATTGTTTGCTTTTTTGGACTGCCGCTGCACACTGAGTGGATGTTTCCAGAGAACTATCCAAAAAGACTCCATGATCTCTCTTTTGAGTAGTTATTGCTAAATTAGTCCCCATGATATTGTAGGTATAGTTGGGATTATTTTTTCCAATCGCATTACTTTACATGTATCAACATTACATTTCATTTGCCATTTTCTTGTCCAATTAGTTTTGTGAGATGTTTTGAAGCTCTTGAGTCTGCTTTGGTCTTAACTATCTTGAACAATTTAGTATCATCTGCAAATTTTGCTACCTCACTATTTAACCCTTTCTACAGATCATTTATAAATAAGTTGAATAGGACTGATCTCAATTTGGACCCTTGGGAGACACCACTAATTACCTCTCTCCACTCTGAAAATCTACCTTTTATTCCTATTCTTTGTTTCCTGTCTTTTAACCAGTTATCCATCCAAGAGAGGACCTTTCCTCTTATCTCATGACAACTTAATTTACTTAAGAGCCTTTGGTGAGGGACCTTGTCAAAGACTTTCTGGAATTCTAAGTACACTGTATCCTCTGGCACCCCCTTGCCCACATGTTTGACGACCCCCTCAAAGAGCTCTAGCAAATTAGTAAGGCATGATTTTCCTTTACAGAAACCATGTTGACTTTTCCCCAACAAATTATGTTCAACTATGTGTCTAACAATTTTATTCTTTACTACAGTTTCAACTAATTTGCCCGATATTAACATTAAACATGTGGGCCCATATTTAAAGCCTGCAATCCTTTACAGAGGGTTTGAACTGCACTGAAGGTTAGCAGTTGCATGAAGTGCATTGCCTAAACCTCACCCCCTGGGCTTTGGAAGTCCTTAATCAGATTTTCCAGATTTTTTTAAAGGAACATGTTTTACAATCAACAGTGAAAATAAGACAAGATACAGGTCTCTGAAGAGAGCAGTAGGTGGCATCTATCTACCTCAGTTCTCCAGGCAATAAGGAGGAACTAGAGTAGAGTCATACCCTTTATGCCCTAGTACAAAGAAGCAAAGGGATCATGCTCAGACCCAATCAACACTGCTAATTTTTTTAAAAAAATCTAAACTTCCATGCAAGAGGCACAGGTGTACCTATAGAGAGATCTGCTCCGGCACATACACACGTACCAGATGATAAAAAGCCTGGGGGGGGCCAAGAGAAGAGACTGTAGAGATTGGGAGAATAATTCAATAGGCAAAATGCAACTGAGATACCAAGAAAAAAGGAACAGAGAAATATCTCAGGTAAGTGTCAAAAGTGGAAAGAATACCCATGCCACTCCACAAACACACCTCCATAACAATAAGATGAAGCTGGAGATTCTGCAGAACAAATAAGTCCATACTTAGGCACAAAAATGGCTTTGTGTTTGAACTGGAGTTCAAAAACCTCCGTGTTATTAACTCTCAAGCTGTACTCCAGAATACGGAGAGACACAAGCTAAGATCTGCACAAGATGCTTAACCAAATCAGAACGAGTTTTATAATAGAAATGAGTCTCATTAAAATATATTTAACTCTAACGGTTTTAAAATATTAATTCTATTACATATAAAAACCAGATTTAAACATAAAATTTTAATCTGAAATTCTTTTTCCATGCCACATTTTCTGCATATAAGGAGGAATAAAAAACTATTCATATCTTTCTAGTCCTTTGACATGCAATTACTTTAAGAGGGAGGAAGGTAACACAAATCCCTCCCATAGCAAGAATCTTCCCTTCAAACATACCTGCATTTCACAATCTGCTCGAAGATTAAGTTCTTCACAGCATTCCCTGGATATCCTCAAGAAGATATAATCCTTTGTTTTCTCTTCAATAGCTGCTTCATAAACCTTCTCTTTGGTTCCTTGGGTCTGTACTGACTTCTCTTTAGTGACTGGCAATAAATAAACAGCATTGACTTTGGTCATCACCAGCCGTCCAGCCAAGGTGTCTTCAGAAAGCGTTTCAGTGAGCTTAAAGCGGCCAAAAAGTTGTCCATTTTGGGCATACTTTGCCCCTCCAGAAACACCAGTAAGCATGAAGCTTGCTACAATCTGCAATTGCACTTTTATGTTGAACCTAAATCAGAAAATATAAAAAGTTAGCTCAGAAACAGGAATTGACTTTATAAATCAGGAAACAATGGAAATCAAATAAAAAATGCCTCCAAATTCAGAGACACCATTCCCTCAGAATCCAACTCTATCTCCCTTAAACTGAGTAATGTCTTCTTCCACAGCATTTCAATGGGACTGCATATGTAACTATTCACAGTAAATAAGAATGGCAGAATTTGGACCTGAGTGAGAGGAAAACACAAGTACAGTACTGTAGAACATTCAAGAATTTTGTGCCTCCATTCAGAGAAGGAAGCTATAAATCCATTAAGAGAAAAATTCGCCAGCAAGGTGCTGCTCTGTGTAATGGCAAATATGGGGACTTTCAAAATGTTATTTAAGGGCAATATGTATTTTAAAGGTAACAAAAGCTCAGTTTATTCAGAATGAAAACAAAGAAAGAGTTTCTTCTTTGGGCAAGTAAATCTGGTCTGTGATTCTCAAACCCCACTACAAGCAAAGTGACTATGAGGTACAGAAACTTTATGAAGGATAACACAATCAAAACATTCCTTGACAATGTCAAATTTATTCTTTACAAAACACAGATTCAAATTAGATCTATATTAAGTAAATCAGTAAAGATATTAAAAAGTGTAAATATATATTACCTTGGTGAAGGAAAATGATAGATAATAAAAGGAAGGAATGCAATTGTAAACAAAGGAAGTAAATGAAGAATACAAAAATGTCTGAGAGCAAGAGTGTCTATTTTGCTTCTGACTGGAATGTAACTAACATCCAAAGGCCATTACAAGAAGCAACATCTCTGAAGGTTTTAAAAACATGCTCTAAATAGACAGAACCAGTTCTTGCAAATTTTACTCAGGGAAAACTCTGCTCAAAATCTGTAAGAGTTTTATCTGAGTAACAGCTGCAGCAGTGAAAAGTTATTTTAATACTAATAGCTTGTAAGCAATGTTCCTTTAAGATGAGCACTTGGGTGGCCACTCAGGAGAGATTCAGGTGCTGTCCAGCTGATTAGCAGAGCACCCACAGATGCCCTCAGCCAGCAGCTTGTGTTTCTACTGATGGTGCACATTCACACATGCTTTGGTGCATGTAGCAAAATTTATTCTGCCCATGGATGCAAAAAAGTTAGAAGCAACACTGTTTGTAAGTTTACGATAGAGTCATTAATTGACTACACTGGATTCTTTAGGATCACATACACAAGTCCAGAACAGAATACAGTTCCTATTTCTTCTGTATACCCTGCTCCAGGGACAGAACAGAAAAAGTACGCTGTTGTCTTAAGAGAAGCAAAGGGCTATTATATGTGCATTGTTCAACAGATTCTTTTAAAACTTTAAGAAATGAGAAGCAAAGTACAATAAATAATGAGAATGAATCTATTTTAAATGAAGGATTAATATCTAAAATACCACATGCCTAATCACATACAGCAACTGTGCACAAAGCTCCCATTGGCAGTGACTTCTTTCTTTTCCAATATTTGTCCATGACTATCCATACCATGTTCGTAGTAGAAGTAGCAAATCCATTCTTTGTATTTACAATTCTCAACAAATCAGACACATTAAAAATAAAAATGACCCATTAACCTGTCTTGTCCTTCCCTGTTCTATAGTACAATGACCTAGTATATTTTCTACAGGTTGCACCTCTCAAATTTGGGAATCTCTCATCCAGCAACATCTGTGGTCCAGACCTGGGGCAGGAGGGCCAGCCGCTGCAAGCCCTGTGCAATCTTCAAAGTCTGCTGGCAGCAGGGCCACAGCAGCCTGGGCGGAGCACGATTGAAACTGTCAGCCGCCTGGCAGCGGGGCTGGGATCACACCAGCCCAAGCAGGGAAGCCTGGTCAGGCCACATCAGCCTGGGAGGTAGCAGGGCCACAGCAGCCTGGGCCACAGTGACAGCGGCAGCATGACTGGGGCTGCCTGCTGCCCAGCAGTGGGGCCAGAGCTGTGGCCACAGCAGCCCAGGAGAGAAAGCCAGCCATGGCAGCCCAGCAGAATCAGTGCGGCCAGGGATACATGCCACCCGGCAGCAGGGTTGGGGCTGTGGCAACCCGATCGGGTAACATGCCATTCCAGTAGCAGGGCTGGGACTGGAGCTGTCCGGCTGGCGGGTAGAGGAGCCAGGGCTGGGCCTGGCCCGCAGACAGTCCAACCAGGCTGAAGGAACCAGCATTGGAGAGGGGCAGAGGGCTGAGGGGCTGGTACCGGGGGACCTCCTGTTGTCTCGCAAATTTCCTTTCCCGAGGGTGCCAGACAAGAGAGGTCCAACCTGTCTTTCTTTCTTTATCCTGGTCTCAAAATATGCCAAATAACAGAGCTTCAGCCACCCCCTTGAAAGTATATTACACACACACACGTATGTCTGTCTCACTATCAGCAAGCTCAGCCTAATATTTTGTAATGAGTTACAGGGGACTACATCAATGAAAGTAGAAGGGATACAGAATACATTGCTTTCCACTAAAATGAGCAGTGATCTTTTAATCATGTGAAATGGCCAACTTTCTACTATTAAGTGTGTCGTCTCCGTATATGCTGTCCTTGCTTCAATTTGTTCAGCTTCCTTTCATCCCATTCCTGGAAAACTATTAAAAAGGCATCTATAATACTATTTAATCCATTGTAACAGAAAATCTTTACTATAAAGTGAGTCCCAAACCAGTAACAAAATAAAATTAGTTTCAGTTCTTTTCTGTGCATGTTAAATGCCTATTAAACCCATGAGAAAAAATTCATATTGAATAAATCCTGCTTAAATGAAAACTCCAAGTCTGTCTCCTGGAGGTGGTATTTCATTCTCTGTATAACAGGTACACTAAGTCACTCAAACATCTCTGGCAAATAAGCAATGAAATTAACTAAGAGATGATGTTTTATTTGACAGTGACACACATTTACTTTCTTCTTTCTCAGTATACTTAAGATAACTGTGATAGCTACTAGGGAATTTGCAGGAAAAGTGATCATTTAGTTTCCCTCAAAGCATGAATTCAGCAAACCATGATGGAAGTTAAAATGAATTCCTTCCACTTCTAAAAGCATTTAGGAAAAAGCATGCAAGCCTTTTTCCCTTATCAACTTGTAATATACATTTCAGGATTCTCTAGCATTCAGTTACAGATATTCATCACAGATGACTGCTGCAATATTTTGTTAAATGTACATTAACCCCAGGAACATTTAAAATCTCATTAGTTAGATATCAGATGGCAGTATAATGTTTTTATTTGATCACAGCTTTCACTTACTTAAATCAACTTAAAGCAATCCATATTATTAAGTATATATTAGATGAATAAGTATATTACTACTATTCTGAGACATGCCACTCTTTACAGAATTATTTTAAGAGCAGTCATTGGTTCTAGCTCACTGACTAGAAGCTTCTTCTAACAATTATTCAATGATTTCTATTGACTAGGGAGACACCTTCTGGTTAGCTACTCAACTACCAAATCCTCCGGTACTCGAGCACTACATTTCTTTTATTCATTCCCCCTTCTCTTTCTAGATTAAACATAAGCACACTTACTTAGTAAGCTTTAAGTAGCTGTACCTCATGTCCAAAGCAAAAGGTCTGAATCAGACCAGCTAAAAGTAACACTTTGGACTTGCACTGCACTCTCCTTTAAAAAATTTGTTTCTCTAAATAGATGAATCGAGCCTCTGAACATCCCTGTGAAGTCAGATGGTGAACTGAGGCACAAGGAAGTTAACTGCCATATTTTTCACAGTGACCTTTAATTCTGAGTGTTCAACTTTAAATAGCAGTGGCCTGATTTTCAGAGGGGATCAACTGAAGCCTCTGCCTTCAACTGGTGTCCTGGATGCTCAGTATCTCTGAAAATTAGGTCATAGGTGTCTAAAGTTAGGCACACAACAATGGATTACCCAAAATTAAAGATTACATCTGAAAAAACAAATCATAGCCATTTGCCCAAAGCAGTACGCCATATCAGGGTGAAGGCAGCAACACAACCCAGGTTTCCTGACTCCCAGTCCAATGTTCCTTGCCCTAGTGTATTGACTATTAAGCCACTGTAATGCTCATAGCTATCACTTGCTTTCCCGTAGGTTCTTTCAAACAGTACATCATAGAGCTTTTCTAAGAAGAAATAAACTACCTTGTCTCCTAAAAAAATTACATAAAAATTCAAATATTTTTGAGGTTTCCTCATATTTGACATAATTTTTCTGGATTACACAATGGATGCTTTCACACCAACACTTAAAGATCTGATGTTCAGCTAATCAGAAATGCAAGTCCAATTAGCACTTTTTAGTGTGCTCTCGCATAAACACTTTACCACAAAAGCCATAATTAATTTTTGAGAGTTCTTATACTGTAAATTCAAGCTTTGTGTAATTTTAGAAATACTTGTTTTTCACTGAGAGATGAACTCTCAGTTGGTGAGAAAAACTAAATCTGAGTTTCTTTTGAAACTTCAGCTCTCTTAGTCATCATGCCACCTTGAAGTTTTTCAAGTCTTTGATTTGCTTTTTTCGCTCAGATTTTTTCTGGGCAGCATGCATCTGGGAAGAAGAAGAGTAAAAACAAAGAGGGAAAATCTCTCGATCATCCAATAACTCAGCATATCTTTACATAGCAAATCTTCTCTCTGTCCATTATCCCAAACTTCCTATTAATTGTTATAAAATTTCAACATGATTATGCTTCTATTTCTAACAAGCAAGGGAAAAGATTATTGCCTAAATTTATACCAAAAGAGTTGAGACATACCAGATCACTAGCCTGTCCATTGCCAATGCATTCTGTAGCTATCAAAAAGACCAAATATCCCATATAAAGAGTATGGCTCTCTGTGCCAGTTTTAGGAACACAGGAATGGCCATACTAGGTCAGACCGAAGATCCATCTATCTCACTATTTTGTCTTCTGACAGTGATCGATGCCAGGTGCCCCAAAGGGAATCAACAGAACAGGTAATCATCAAGTGATCCATTCCCTGTCACCCATTCCCAGCTTCTGACAAACAGAGGCTAGGAACACCACCTCTGCCCATCTTAGCTAACAGCCATTGATGGACTTGTCCTCCATGAATTTATCTAGCTCTTTTTTAACTCAATTATAGTCTTGGCCTTCACAACATCTTCTGGCAAGGAGTTCCACAGGTTGACTGTGAGTTATGTGAAGAAGTGCTTCCTTTTATTTGCTTTAAACCTGATACCTACTCATTTCATTTGGTGACCCCTAGTTCTTGTGTTATGAGGAGGAGTAGTAAAGGCCTCTTTTTTATTTACTTACTCCACACTAGCCATGATATTATAAACCTCTATCACATCTCTCCCCCCCATCCCCCCACTTAGTGATTTCTTTCCATCTCTTTTTGTAAAAAATATTTAAGAATGTCATTTAACATTCATATATAAGTTCCATGTGGCCGCATTTTACTACTCAGTGGCATAATATGATATATAATAATGGCCCTCAAACTCAGGGACCAATGCAGCAAAAATATACTGACCTTCCATGAAAGCCAATATGTGAGGCTTCTGCAAACTTATGTGAGAATCTGGTCTACAACTTGGATAGCAAAAAATGTGCTAAGGTGTACAAAATAGTGTGAGGTGCAATTATTTCACCTCTTAGACTCATTAGTTAGTGTTTGTATGGCACTCAGAATGTAAAGCATCGTGTAAGTGATAGGTTAAATTATGATTATAGTTTGCTTTCTTTTTTAATGTGAAAAAGATGAAGTTTAAATCCTCAAAAATTACATGAAAGGCCCAAATTACTATCACATTCAAACCAATTAGAACACCTACATTTGGTCTGCTCACCTGCTTGTTCGTACAAAGCCTATGTCTGCATACAAAAATCAGAGTGTTGGCTTATTTAATCAAACCTTTATTGCCCCAATCTTCTACTACTCTTAAGTAATTTTCTAAAATAAAAAAGTTGCACAATATTATAATATACACAACTTACATATAAAGCTCACCAAGACCTTCCCAACTCCAACAGAGACTTCCTTGTGACAGTCAATTAAAGACTCCTTACCAATGCCATTGCAACCTCTTCCACATGACACCTTTCAGCACTTCTCCTCTGGCCCTACAAGGAAAAAGTCTGGGACAAGCACGGCAATTTGCAGTGTGCCCTAAAGGTTTAAAAAAAAAGCCAAGTTCTAGCAAATCACAGCTAGGAGCAAGAACCAGAGTGATGAATCCTTTACCAAGAACGCCTTGCAACCAATACACTCCTACTTATAATAAGGGCTGTTAGCTCAAATACTGGAGATGACTGCATCTGCTGTAGGATCATAAGGAGAGAGGCAGTCTTGCAAGCAGACAGAAAACAAACCATTTAGGTAGTCACAGATCAAAATCAACACTTTGAATTTGTCCTGGAAATCAACTGGCAGCCAGTATAGATTTTCGAGTATGGACTATGTGCTCCAAGTAGGAAACTACCCCTTGAGATATCATGTTGACCATCAGTTGTTTTACAATCTGTACGAATATCTACTAGAACCTAGCAAGGTTCCCACATCACCATTTGTGACCTAAGGCATCACAAGGTTTGTAGTAGTAAAAATAGGTTGACTATAACATGATTCAATCAAAAGAAGATTTCTATCATCAACTCTAGAAAACAGAAGACACTTAAAAACATGTATTGAACTTACTTTTATTAATCCATTTAACAGAAAGTCATGGAATAGCAATAATTTATTGCAGTACCAAATTATCCAAAAGTGAAGCATCATGTATTGGAATGTACTCGTTATTCCATCGTTTGTACATGCAAGCTGCTCTTTTATCTTCCATGAGATGTTGGCAACGTAATTTTCAACATGAAAATTAACATAGTAAAACATTATTTATTTGCTGTTTGTATCACTATTTTCTCAACGTCTGATCTTGTTTTAAAAAGCCTTGAAAGATAAACCTCATTAAAAGTCTATGGGCTGGAGGTCAACAAGAAAGAATCTGCTGAAAACACCATGTAGAGGCAAACTCTTTGTATATTACATTCTAGCTCTCCAATAGAGGAGAGCTATGACTAGATAAAGTTAGCGAACTGGTTCAAGTTTACTATGGCTTGTACAAGATATGACAGCAAAATTAATAGATACCATTTTCCAACTTCAAAAAAAGTCTCCTTCAATAATAGTATATATTATTAGTATTCTTAAATGACCAATGTATAATCAGATTAAAAACCTGACTACATGATGAGGCACAGTACTCTTCAGAAGGCATTCTTGTATTGGTATACTTGCTACCACATAAAGTTAAAGGGGGAAATGATGCCAATAAAAGTTCTTGATCTAGGAGTATATCACCTTAAAAGATTTTTCATACCATACAAATGAAGGTGAAATCATTAATCACAAACGTTAAAATAGAAAAATGGTCTAGTATAGCACAACTGTGAAACTGAAATGTGTACCATATTTTTCAACCTGGACAGTATATATAGAATATTCCTGACACAAAAAAAATAGATTGAGGAATAGCTTTACAAGTGAGATATTTTAGAATCTGCCTGTTTAATAAATAGTAGTCAAAGCATCAGCTCTCCAAAGCAGTTGCTCTAGATGTGCACTAGTACAACAGAGGTCAGGACATGTCCCACCATGAGGAGAATTCTGAAATTCTCTTAACCCTACACTTCTCTATCGAAAAGAACGATAATACTTTTCACTTCTGTAACCCATTTTATCTGAGGACCTCACAGATAAATGCACTGTAACAGAGTCTCTTTTGGCAAAGGGATTGAAACATTCTAAATTGCCCCTGCTGCCCTCAACATTTTTTTACATTTAGGGAGCTGTAAGAAGAAAAGAACTGACATTAGGACCATAGGAAAAGACAGTACATTTCAGGTTAGTGTCTCTAACCCTAACCAAAGGTTAACAAAGACATCTCTTTATCTTCACAGCCATTTATTACTACAGAATATATTTCAATTTTCCTCAATGAAGAAGTAAGATTTCAAGACCCATACCCACACTTAACTTACTTTAAAGATACCAGAAGACTGAATGGCTAAACTGTTAGCCCTTCAAAGCCAGTCAGAGAAGTGCAATTACAATGAAAGAGCAACATTCTAATTATTATTAGCAGGACAGCAACAGTCATTTAAGACAGAATTTTGTAAAGGCATGACTTACTTGCTGACTTCCTTATACTGTGCTATTTCCTCAATATAAAGGAGGTCATGCAACCGTGACTGATAGTTGGTCTTGGTCAATGATTTGTCCAGGACAGACTGTGTAAACAGCTGGTCAGCAGATAGAGGAATTTGGTATCTTATAAGAAGGCTCTTCTCCAATTCAGTAGTTTCATTAGGCTCAAAATCAACAATAGTCTTAGAAGTAGAATCCCAACGCTTAGCTGTAGTTAGTAACTGTTGCCGCGCATGCATCAGGTATTCAAGATCTGCATGTGGAGATACAAACAGGGCCAAGACTTCAGTTCAAATTTCCCAAGATAATTTTCCACATTTATATCACATATAGTTGACCTATGTAAGTGGGAAACATTTTCTTTTTCCCTTGAAAATCCCCCACCACATCTTAATTATTTAAAACAGAATAACTTAACTGATAAGATAAACTTAATTTTTAACTAATAGAATGTGGTTTGGTTCTTTAAGCAGGACACAGGATTACTGAAGTCACTCAGCTTTCTTAAAATAATCAAATTTCAGATAAGATTCTCCTTTGTCTAGGACAGTTTTTGTAATTTTACTGTGGATGAACAACTCCAACTTCAGATGCTGATTAACAACAAACCCAAGAATAAGAGAATATCAAAATATAATAACTCTACAGAGAGAGCATACAAATGGGGGAAGGAATTTATTATAACAACTAATATTAATTAGAAGCAGCCATAGTATCTGGATGCCCTTTTCAAAGTTTAGATATAACAGCAAACACCTTTCCCTTCCAAAAACAAAGAAAATACCCATGAACTGAACAACGCAAATCATATCAACTATGCTGTGGGGAAACTAGTAGGACAGGTGATAGGGAATCTCATAACTTGCAATACATGGCAGGCCTTTAGCATGTGAAAAACGAAGTCCTACGTTAATATAACATTAAGGTTGCACTTGAAAAGATTCACATCATACACACACAATTAATTCTCCAAGCATCATTTGAAAGTGTGACCCACACTAACAAAGGGAAGGAAATTAATGTTTCAATCTATCCTTAGTTAGTTCTGTTACGTCTATATCCTGTAGTCCAAATTACAAACATGAAGTGAAGAACTTTTCATAGACCCCAATAGCCATTAACACAGCAAAATTCAACACATGGCAACTGCTATCTGAAGGACTAACAAGGGGTTTCATAGAATAGAACTATAGTTATGCTAAAACTTGCAATGGTTTGGCCCTCATGGTGAAGTAATAGCTCCATTTTAATGCATCATCTTTAAACTGGACTTAAAGTGGGTGTCCAGATATCACAGCAGTATCTGTGAAAGACTTAAAGACCCTATAGCTTCAAATAAAGTATTTAATTTTAACTTCATCATCGTGTCCTAAAGAAATGAAAAATGTGGCATCTGAGTGATAATAAGGGGTTTGTTTAACAACAGTTACTCACCTTTGTAACTGTTGTTTTTTTGAGATATGCTGCTCATACTTATTCCAAGTAGCTGTGAGCATGCGCTGCATGCATGACTGTTGTGAAGTTTTTCCCCAGCTGCTACCCTTTGGGTCGACTGTGAACACTCTGCAGTCGCGCCAAAGCAATACCCTATACATAATCCTGCCAATCCAACAACTCCTCAGTTCCTTCTTGCTGGGGACTTAAAGTTTGGAATGATGGAGCTCAGGGACCCCATCAGTAACTTGTGTCTGACCACAAATTTGTTGAGCTCCCTTAAGTGCAGGATGAGCCGAAGCCTGCTTTTGCGTTGGGGACAAGAAAGTATTAGAAACAGAAACCGCTGCCTCCGAATTCCTGAGAAACCTCCTCCTGGGTCTGAACTAGAAAAACCTCTGCAGAGGCCGGGGCTTGAAAGTTTTCCTTTGGATAGCCAGTGTGTGCATACCTGAGGACTTCATGGTATTGCATGAGTCATTAAGGCTGTGGAGGCAGGAATTGGTCTGCTCCACAACCACGCCCACCCCACTGAAGGAAAGGTTCTGAGTCCTTTGCTGCACCTCCAGGGGAAGACCCAAAGGTTGGAGTCATGCCACTCGCCTCATGGCCATACTGGAGGCCAAACCCATGTCGCTGAGTCCCCCACGTCAAAAGAGACTTGGATTCAAGTGCAGGAGACCTCCTTATCATTCTGGATGATAGCTGCAAACTTGTTACGCAAGTCCTGGGGAAGATGGTTCTGGAGTTTCAGGAAGGAAGACCAGGCATTAAAATTACAGCGGCACAGGATGGCCTGCTGGTTGGCAATACCAATTTAGAGTATACTTTACGCCTAAAAAGATCAAGGCACTTAACGTTGTTAGACTTAGAGTTAGGGCCTGGTGGCCTTGGCGCTCTTTTTCATTAACTGCCTCCACAACCAGAGAACAAGGAGGCAGATAGGTGAACAGGTATTCAAACCTTTTCACTGGCCCAAATTACTTCCACTATACCCCTTTTGCCATTGGAGGGATCAAGGTGGCATTCTTGGCCAAAGATATAATGGTCATAATTATGGGGAAAGCCACTCTGGATGGACCATCTGTGGTCAGGACATCCACAATGAGGTCATCCTGTTCGACCACTTCCTCTACCTGCATGTTTACGCTGGCTGCAACCTTGCAAAGCAAGTCCTGGAGGGCCCTGTATTAGGGATGTTAGTGTACAGCTGTTTAAACGATTAACCGATAAATCTAGGTTTATTGGTTAATCCAAACAACTACACGCAACCACCACCCCCAGCTGCTTCTGTATTAGAGGCACCAAGGCGGGGGAGGGTGGTGGGAGCCAGTGTTCATGGGGAGCCAACTTTTAAGCCGGCTCACTGAACGTGTCAGTTCCCAAAGAGCCATCTTCCCCCTCTCCCCTGCCCGCTGCCACCCACAGTGGCAGCATCGCAGGGGGCAGGCAGGAGCCAGTGCTCAAGGGAGGGCAGCAAAAGCCGGCCCCTTACAAGCACTGGACCCTGCAGAGCTGGAGCCACCTGCTTCCCCCCTCCCTCCCACTAATGCCTCTGATAGAGAGGCAGCAATGCAGAGGGTGAGGGAGGCAGGCGGGAGCCAGTACACGTGGGAAACCAGCATTCAAACCCCATGGGATGCTGGAGCAGCCTCTGTCCATGGGGAGCTTCAGCCCCATGCAGAGCACAGGGTGGCAGGCAGGAGGAGACGATTTTTAAACTGGCTCTCCTCACAGACCTGCTTCACCTGCCACCCTGCACTGCTGCTTCTGATAGAGAGGCAGTAGCACAGGTTGGCTGAGGGCTCCCTGGGAGTGGGGCCGGGAGCGCCCTGCCTCCAGGGAGTGTTTTAGTAACCATGTAATTGCTAAAAATTGTTGTGGCTACATGACTATTAAAATACACAATATCTAACATCCTTACCCTGTAGATCACAGGGGGAGGTCCCAACACTGATGTGCCCACCACTGCCTCATACGGCCAAGAGGATGAGGAG
Organism: Pelodiscus sinensis; assembly: GCF_049634645.1. Taxonomy (NCBI): domain Eukaryota; kingdom Metazoa; phylum Chordata; order Testudines; family Trionychidae; genus Pelodiscus; species Pelodiscus sinensis. The sequence goes on along the minus strand of NC_134730.1, from coordinate 21,502,445 downwards.
GCCACTGGGAAGCCCACCGCCTGTTCCTCCACAGGTTGGTCTGGCACTTGGCCCAAAAGACTGAGGGGAACCAGAGGGGGTATAATGGGCAAAGCCGGGACTGGTGCTGGAGGATGGCTCCAGGTCCCTTGGTTTCGAAGGGACTGACGGGGAGCCCATTGGAAATGGACCCTGGGCTTGGTGGTACACCCACAGAATCCAGAACTGCCACTGGGGTGGCCACTGCGGGACAGGTTGCTCCCTCAGAAGAGGGCCAGCAGGTGTGAACTAGTTTGATGTTACTGAGACACCCCACTCTGGACCGACACCAACTAGCCTGATTGAGGCCATTGTGGCGCAGATCAAGTGACAAAGGAGGGGATGCTCAGTGCAGTGTCTCAACAAACGCTCAATGCCATGCATCAAGAAGCAGACCGTCCACATGACCGTGATCAATGTGGAGATCATACTGGAACCCAGGAGGAAGGGCACTGAGACAGGGATCAGTGCTGGGGTCAGGACCAAGATCTACATCAAGACTGGGATCGCTGATCAGAGGGGGAAGGACGTCAGGAGCAAAATTGGGATTGGAGTCAAAGCAGCTATGACCAGTGCCGGGGAGGATCTATGTGCTCCAAGAAACAGTGCCAGGAATGCTCCAAAGGCTGGCATTGGTCCAAGGAGGCATGGTCCATGGAATGGCACCGGGAAGTGGTACAGTGCCACAATGAGCTCCAAATGAGAGGATTCAGAGCTGGGACCGCATTGGTACCAGTGGTGGCATGAGGTCTCACGGTGCCGGCTGCTACAAGACTGGTCGGAACGTCAAGATCACACCAAACTAAGACTAGTTCATTACAGAAGCTCTCAAGTGGGAAAGGCTCAGAGAGAACCGAGCAGAACAAGGACCTGAGTCAGACTGGGGCCACAAGTCAAACCGGCAGTGCCGGGACTCTGAGCAACACCGGGACAGTAGCCATATTCCCCAACGTGACAGGCTTGCCCCGTGAGGTCTGGTATGGAGGTAGTGGTCTGTCTCGAAGAGGAAGGGATCAGGTCATATCAATAAGGCCCCAAGCAGCCTCACAGATGTGGAGGATGGACCAACAGGCACTGCCTCCATCCTAGAAGAATCCAGGACTATAGGACTTCCATGGGCAGAGACTAGGTCTTCAGTGCTATGGGGTCCTTCAATGCTCGTCAACATCGAGGAAGTCAGTCCCAGAATCATCAACAGTGCTACTGGCATGGATCTCCCTGGACAACGGTGCCAGGGAGTGAGAGTGGCGCCAGTCCAGGTCCTTTGGAGACTTCCCACATCAGGAGTCCTTTGGCACCAGGGTCAGTGCCAAAGAGCATATGCTACAGACTTAGGCATTCACTGCTCGGTCTGGGTGATGTGGAACCAAAGCAGATTCCATGAGAAGCTGTTTTAAATGACTGTCCCACTTGGTTCTGGTACAAGACCTAAAGGCCTTGCAGATCTTACACTTATCTGCTTGGTGAGTCTCCACTCAGGCACCAAAGGCACGACTTTTGGGGGTTACTCATCAGCATGCATTTCAGGCAAGAGTTGCACTGCTTAAAACTCTGGGGCCTTGGCATGCCTCAAATCCCCGAAGGGACAGGGGAGAGAAGGGAAGGCTCCTTTCAGTCCTGCTGCTAAAAATTTAACTGACTAGCTATTAACTATTGTTAAACAAATTCGCTATCTATGCTAGGGATGAATGGCACTTTTCAAACCAGGGGAGCAGAAGTTCCAACTGGTGCCACAGACACCACTCCAGAGGGCTCGACAGCTGACCTGAGGGGAAGCAGCTGGAGAAAACTCTCTGACAACATGCATGTGGCATGCACACATTTATACTGGAATACATACGAGTAAGCATTCGAAGAAGAATCTTAAATTAACACTATTCTTCAGCTATAGGAAACAGGCCTGCGTCATTGAGCAAACTACTTTAATAATGTAGAAAATCATCTAAGAGAGATTAGACATTAGGGATGTTAGCGATCAGTGAATTGAATAGTCGACTAACCACATGAATTCTTAGTGGTTAGTGGACTATTCTACAGTCCCCGGGGGCGGGAGTGGCAGTCAGTGCAATCTGGCCTTGCTCCCAGATAGCCCCTTGTCACCCCAAAATGCTGCCTCTATATCAGAGGCAGCAGTGCTAGGTGTCAGGCAGGAGCCAGGTGCACGAGGGGAGCCAATTTAAAAACCAGCTCCCCTCACAGACCAACTGCCTGCTGCCCCATGCTGCTGCCTCTGATACAGAGGCAGTAGTGCAGGGTGGCAACAGTCCGTGTCTGCTGGGGTTCTGAGATTCCCCACAGTCAGAGACTGCTAGCGGGGAAAAGGGACAGAGAGGCTGCTCTGACAGCAGCCCTTGTCTGCGGGGGGATGGAACCCTATGCGGACAAGGGCTGATGCCAAGAAGCAGCCTGTGTCCATGGCGGTGCCAGTGTTGGCCTCAGACAGAGGCTGCTCCGGCAGCAGCCCCTGCCTGCTGCGAGCCTGGGCCCGCTGAAAGCAGGGGCTGCTGCTGCAAGAGGCTGATGGAGGCAGCAACGCAGGGGAAAGGGGCGGGCAGCACCATGGAGCTGGTGCTGGGGGGAGGGAGACTACCTTTTAAGCCGGCTCTCTTCAGCACCAGCTCCTGCTTCCCTCCGCCCTTTGCTGCCTGATTCAGTAACAAAGGGTAGAAGAAGGAATGTGAGTAGTTGATTAGATTAACCAACAAGCCTAGACTTATCGGTTAATCGACTATTCGTTCACATCCCTATTAGAAATAAGACATACATAATTATCTCTTTCCCCTAAACTGAACTATGTTAGATGCTAATCATGTACAACTAGAGAACAAAGTAGTTTGGGGGTTATTTCAGAGTTAGGAATTCTCTCACCATGAGTATTACATTTTCCTGAACTGATCATATATTAGAGTGTAACGGCTCAGTTAGACTGCCAAGGACACTGTCTTGTTTGCTAGGAAATTGGTCATTTGATATTGCATGCTACAGCTACTTCCTGGAACTGTTGGTCTGACACACAACTATTTTCTGAGTGTTAACATGGTATACGCATATACGATTGCTTTCTTAAGAAGAATCTTGCGATTTTGTGCATTTCCAACTGTAGGAATATTTTCAGTGCATGAAAAACTAATCTTCTCTTGATTACTTGTACATTTTTCCGAGAGAGAGCTTCCCAAGAAATGTGACAGAGGCTTCTCAATTTAAATGTCTCTTCTTAGTACAGTAAAACTCCAATTGTCCAGCATCCAGTGGTCCGGCACTCCTGATAGTCCAGCACCAACTGGAACCCGGAAGTGCTCCGGCTAGCCAAACAATTGGAGCTGCTCTGCTGAAACTGACCAGCGGCTGACTTGGGGAAGCCAGGGGCAGAGCAGCTGAGGTGCTGCTGGGTTGGTCCCGCAGCGCCGCCCTCTCCCAGGCTGCACAGTTCCCCACCGACCCCCCCCCCTTCCCTAGACCCCTTCTGGTACTCCGGCATATCTGATAATCCGGCACCCCCTGGGTCCTAAAGGTGCCGGATTATCGGAAGTTTACTGTACTATTTAAAAAGAAGAATGTTTGTCTTTCATGAGGTTATAGCTCCATATCTTTATTTGGGCAGGTCAACAATAAAACATCTACTAATCTACTATACAGCCGCTCCCCAAGTTGCGAATGGTCGAGTTACAACATCAACTTTCAGGATATTTGCTTGATGTTTAAAAAATTACTTCTTGCATCAGACCTCTACATACTATCACCCAGCAACCCTACTGCTCCTGGAAATATAAATGCAAATAAGCCCCTCCACATGGAACAAAATATATCCCTAACATCACTATTCTACCATTTGCTTTCAGTTTCACTTCCGACTCCTTCCATGCTCTCTGCATAGCTAGTTAGCTCTTAAGGGAAGGATTCTGTACTTATGTTTGGTTGTAAAGAACCTAGCACACTTTTGGGTATGATATACATATTAATAATAATCTGACTGACTGGATATTTCCTTTGCTATTTCTCTACATACAAAAAGAGTACCTTATGCAGCTTCATCTATCCATTTTGCACTAGAGTGCTATTTATATTGCCCCTACCCTTGATTTATTTTTAGTAGTCAGTACTAAGAAATCCTGACAGTTTAAACTGACAAGGACACTGCCTTGTCTGAAGATTAATAGTTTTGCCTTTACAAATAAACTATGGTTTGGCTCTCTTGGTCTGAAAAAGCTCTGCAATGCAAGGACTCCAGGTCTCTTCAAGCTTACTGACCTTGGAAACCTGGAAGCTAAGGTTAGCGGCCCTCTTACATGGAGATTATATAAGAGACCCTGAAAAGACCACGGTCTTCCTCTTAAACACAGTATCTCGTGCATTCTGAAACATACTCCATGTGGAGCTACAGTATGTTGTGTTCACTACATTTCCTGCTTTGGGCAATGAGAATTCAGGTAATCTGAAAAGAACAGTTAATAAACTATGGCATTTGATATTTACATTTTCTCTTTGCTGATACGGTAAATATAAATCTGTTCTATCTACACAAAGTATAGGAGTAGCAAAAAGTGATACCTGCAACTTTAGCCAACCCACATACTGTAGATATTAATGTTTAGTGATGACATTTATAAATTATGATTGCAATAAAAAGATCTTAAAAGTCTTGTACCAGTAAAGATCAAGCGAATATGAATTTTGTGGATTATTTAAAAGATGTAAGACAAGATCTGGAGAGGAAAGAGCCTCTGCAACACATCTTTAAGAGGTAGCAAGAAATTAACAAAAGGCTGCAGGAGGGAGGGATAGCTCAGTGGTTTGAACATTGGCCTGCTAAACCCAGGGTTGTGAGTTCAATCCTTGTGGAGGCCATTTAGGGATTTGGGACAAAAATCTGTCAGGGATGGTGCTCCTTCCTGCTATGAAGGCAGGGGACTGGACTCAATGACCTTTCAAGGTCCCTTCTAGTTCTAGGAGATAGGCAATCTCCATTAATTTAATTTATTGCAGAATTATGACCTCTGCCAAAATTAAATCAATGTTTCTTTCTTTGTGAGCCGAACACTTCCTGGGATTCCTTGAAGACTGCAATAGACAGACCAGAGAAACAGTCTTCTTGAAGAGATACAATATTCTTCCATTGACAAGTATTCTGGTAATCTCGCAGAGAGTCACACTACACTTCAGTCAGAATCAGTAAATTTATTTCTGGCCCTCCTAAGCAGTTTTGACAATTTTGATTTCAAGCTCATCAATTTCCTAAGATTTACAACTAACAGGAATATAACTGGTTGCATTTTCCTACCAGTTTTGAGAGGAGCTAATCAGTGTTCCCTCTAACACACATAGACCTGACTGACTGGGCAAGGCTGATTAACCCCCTGTGAAGCTGTGCTCTTGCGAGGCTTAGAGGGAACGCTATGGATAATGCTAAATAGCTGAGTTCAGACCTGTTCAGAGAATTGGAGCTGCCCAAATGACCAAAACAAAAGTCAGTGCTCACCAATTAACTTGTCAATACTTTAAGTCTGCTTGACAGCTCAAGTTCTCATTCACTGCCAAGCAAAATATTTCTAATGATCTTGGGGATTAGGCCAAGAACTGTCTCTGAGCAAAGGAGATGGGGATGTTGAGTCCCCTTTGCCTCAAAGGACAATTATTTGTCACATAAAAAATTAGAATTTGCATAGGACATGTTTTGAACCCAAACCTAATCAGCATCTGGAGAACAGTCAGTGCAAAGAAAAAAAAAAGTATTAACAGGACCACAAGCATTTCAGAATAGCCTAACCAAAACACAAACACTAACTAGAAACTGCGACAAAGGACTCAAAACCATGAATGAAAAAAGGCTTTCGTGTGCTAATCTGGAAACTCTTTTACAAAAAGGAAAGTTAGTCAGAAAGAAGCAGCAACAAATTCATTTTATTTATTCAGAAACAATGAAAAATTATACTAGCGAAGCAGAACTGAATATCAGCCATTATTCACGTCTGTCTGACTCTAGCATTTGTTTGTTTTAAAATGTCCCAAGCAAAGCAGTTGTTACCACTTCCCTTGGGAGATGCTGCCAAAATCTATTAAATCACTTTTCATCTCATTATTCCTGGTTATTCCCACTGCAAGACAGTAAAAATATTTCTTAGGACCATTAGTCTTTACGTCTCCCCAATCTTCACAGAGACAGATGATTACCATACCTCTCCCTACCTTCTTTGCTTGTTGCCAAGCGACACTCATTTAGCTCTTTTAATCTTTCCCCATAAATCAATCATTCTTGCTCCCTGATCATTTTTCCCCTTCTTCTTTGAATGCCTACCAATTTGTAGACATCTTTCTGATAATGAAGCACCTAGAATTGAAAGTCCCGATGTCCTGTTTGTAACTGACAGGCATAGACCAATGCAAAAAACAGAATACAATGTTCATGACAACATTTAGTTCAAGTTTAACTTGAACAAATAATGACAATTATGTTTTCTGCACAGTGCAAGTAGAGAATATATTGCTTTCCCACAATTTTTAGTATTTCTGTACCAAGACTTAGGACCAGACAGACCTGTACATTGGCATGGCAACATTAACCTCAAGGACGCTATAGTAATTTAAACTTGCTGAAAATCTAGACCAAAAACTGCATTTATGGACATGCAGAACATTATATATTATGTTATGAAGGACATTCATTATCTGCTAAAATAAATGAGAAAAGGAAAAAATAGTATAACAAATGCTGATCATGTTAACTGACGAGCACTGCAAGAAGTGATTCTGATTCTCAAAATTACAAGGGGAAACATTCTTTTAGACATTTCTATCAAGTCTGTTCAGTAGAAAAGAAAATAGCTGAACATTACCTTCTGTTGAAGCAGCATCAATCATTACTCGTTGCATGAGTACTGGTTCCAACCCAAAATCAAACACTACAGTTTGGCGAAATGTTCCAAAGATTTCCGTGTTAAAGGCTATACTGACTTTGTATATGTAATGATCTATTCCATTTTGGGCCATCTTTCCTCCTATCCATTCCTGACAGTTTTCTGGGACTTCTTGTGATACCTGGGTAGTGCTGTCTCCAGCAGATATTGCAACGATACTGAAATGAGGACGATGGGCATCATAAAGCAATGCCACTCGATACAGCATTCTTGCAGGCTACAGAGAAATGCAAATATTGAAGTGACAATAAAATGCCAAAAAATTATTTTATGAAGTTCTTCATCTGAGGCCAGATTATAGGGAACTAAAAGAAGCCTCAACATCATTCAACAGGCACAGCTGAGACTCTGAGCTCTCTAGAACATAGTGTCCCTCTAGCACCCATTATCCACACTGGCAATAGCTACCCCAATGGGGAAAAATGGAGTGGAGGTCGGATACGCCCCACTGCTTCACTCTAAGAGAAGCATTTTCAAGTTCAAATGCTAATTGCAAAAGTCTGTGGTTTTACTGTTGCAAAGATATAAGACCACATGCTGCAGCATACTAGCTTTTAATATGTATTCTTTTTCAAAAGAAGAAGACTCCTACCTTACAAGTGAGAGCAAATGTCCATGTTTGTTGAGATTTTTTGGTGGTAACAGTAACCGATAATTCAGGATTATGCTCTACTCTCACTCCTTCCACGCATTCACTAAGCTATATATAAAGAGAAAGAAGCCTATAATTAAACTTCTACAGACATTGTCAATAAAGAAGACATTCAGGCAAAGTTAATATTTTAAAACATCAGGCCTAAAATGATTGTTTCTTAAGTTGAGGGTTTGTTTCAGCAAAAAACATTGTTCGGGATTCTAATATCAGTACAGGACAAGAATTAATTCAGATAGACACTAAATCAGAGAGGCAGACAACTATTAAGATTGTAACTCAACTACATCATATTGTGTATGCAAAACAAAAAAAACATCCAGGAGGAACAAACACAGTACCTAATTTTCATAGGCATGGATTTCAAAAATCAGCTTAGGTCAGGTAGGTCTAAGATTTCAATTGGAAATAAGGGTCTTATCCAGTAAACCACCAAGACTGCAACATATCCAATACTCTCAGTGACTTCAGTGAGAGTACTAGAGTATCCCAAGAACAGAAACAGGCTTTCTCCTCATTACTGAATTTGGTCAAGTGCCCACTTTTCCCAGGTTTTATCAACAACAGAGACTAAAAACTGTTCAGTATAAGAGATAAGAGCTAGCTGAATTCTGCAAAACTAATGCCACAAACATTCTTTGGAATTGCAAGGAACTGTTGAGTTTGATCAGATTCATAACTGTTACTCTTCAGCATTCACCAACATTTGTATGACTGAGTGAATGTTTGGGGAATGGCTTTTCTTCATGCAAACTCCTGCAACTGCAAGCAAAGAATGGGAGTCATGCACAAAAAGGAGTATTTGCCACTGAAAATTAATGCTTCAGTTTAAAAAGTATAACCATCCAATGAAGGAGCAGGAACACCATCACATGACTTAGTTGACCCATCTTGCACCACAGTCAATGCACAAAGTGAACCACAAGCTGTCATTCACAAACTCTTTACTGAATTTTTTAGACGAACAACTACATTTGTAGAAACCACACTCAATCTATGAAAGCTTTGCAAGCAGGGAAAAACAGGATCATCTGATAGTTTTAAATATGAACACAGAGATGCAGTTTGTTTTCCTTACCACTTTTTCAGGAGATAATGAATTCATCCATTTCTCAATCAAAGTTTCCATATAACTACCCGAACATTGTTTGTTTTCCTTTTGTTGTTTTAATCTTATCAAGCGGGAAGCATATCGTTTTTGCCATTCTGTTAGCTCTTCCTGGGAATGTGCTGAAGTACACTGTGCACCATACCTGCAGATTCCTTGCTCTAAAAATCTACATAAACAGGAAAGACAATTATGCCTCAAACTTTTCAAAGTCTCAAATTTAAAAGAAAAATCAGTAATTGAGATTTCAATTCAAAGAGTTCTCTTTTGGCTTTTGAGTCTCATGCATAAAGCACAAAATCATAGGATCAATCCCCAGAAACTGGTTTAGCCACATATACACATATATACAGGATGTTTACCAGCAGCCTCTCATGTTGTAATACCCATAATGGTACGTGCAAAATAGTTCCATTTTAAACATAAAGGGCCATAAGTCACTTGATTTTACTTTCAAATAATTATGTGCTGAACACCTAACAATGTCAATGACAAACTTTTCCCAAAAGGCCATGTTATTACTTAGCAAGTAAGTGCTTTTTCTTTCAGCACAAGATTTCTGAAGAAACAGTGACATCATGTGGTTCATTTAGAGAACCTCAGGTAGATATTGTGTACATGCTATATGGATACAGGCAGTCCCCGGGTTACGTACAAGATAGGGACTATAGGTTTGTTCTTAAGCTGAATTTGTATGTAAGTCGGAACTGGCTCCAGATTCAGCCGCTGCTGCTGAAACTGACCAGGGGCTGACTACAGGAAGCTAGAGGCAGAATTGATCTGCCCCCAGCTTCCGGGAATCAGCCACTGATCAGTTTCAACGGCGGCTGAATCTCGAGCCTGGGACAGAACAGCTGGGCTGCCAGGTAGGTCCCTGCAGGACCAACCCGGCAGCACCCCAGCTGCTCTACCCCAGGGTCCACAACAAAAGCCTGGTCTGCTGGGGGGGGGGGCACACTAGCTGCGCCCCCCCCCCCCAGCAGACCAGGGACACGGGGAGCAAAGCCGCAGCGGCAGCGGGGTGCCGCGCCTCTGAGGCTTTGCTCCGGGTGTCCCTTGTCTGCTGGAGACAGTCTGCAGGTGCTCAGTGCCTCTGAAAAATCCCAAATAGCCTAGATTTTCACAGGTTCAATCATGGCAGCCGAAAAGCAGGTCAGATTGCTTCACATTCTGGGAAATTAATTTCAGCATACATGTATCATGAAAGGCAGAATCAAAACACAGTGCAGGACTTCCCAGGTTAATCTATCTTTTGGCACTAAATAAAACACTATTTTACTAATGATGAAAACTACTTACTCTCCATATATAGGCAACATGATCTAATCTTGGACTGAGAAAGATTAGGAGCTACAAAAGCTAATAGTAGCACAGGTTGTATGATCTTGAGCAAGGCAGTTCTCTGCTCTGTGTCTGACAGCGTTTTCTGCAAAATGGAGCTTATTAAACTTAAGGGTTGATGTCCTTAACTTCATTTTCAGAGAGAGAAACTGATGTGCTAAGAAGTGAAGTGACCCACTCAAAATGACTTTGCAAATGAGTTCCCTAGCAAGTAGTTTAGATTCCTTGATCTCATAGTTTCTCCATTCATGAATTAAAACAATTATCAGCAAATAAAAGAAATGAAATTATCCCTTAAACAGAGGAGCTTCTCATCACCAATTAAACTATCACTTTACCTTTTACACAATGTGTACTCCTCGCTACTTGTGACTCCCCTGGGTGGAGGGCGAAATTGCCAACCATCCTGAGATCCTGTAGAGTAATGGAGGATTCTGGTTATTTTTCCAGTTGCCAGTATCAGAATTATTTGTAGTAATTGTCCAGGGTTAAATGATTCTCAACACCAACTTAAAGGATATGAACATACAAGCAGGCCTACTGTTTCCCCATAATCTACCAAACAACTGACCTGAAAATTTATGTGGGACAAAAGTTGGAATCGTGTAAAGCAAGTTACAGTAATTGATCTGTAGTACAGCAATAACAAAATGACCAATAAATGTAGTCTGGGATCTCCAAACAAAACTAGAGAGAGAACATGCTTATTTCATTGACTCATACTAAATTCATAGTTTGCCTCTGTACTCCCAGTGCTTTCCCTCTTACTAACATTAGGGACACATGATTTGGCCCAATCTATGTAGACGAAGGTGTTTCTGCAGACAGCTATGGTGGTTCCATCTTCAATGCTTCACCATCCAAGTCAAAGCATCCTTTGATGGTTCTACTTACCATCTTCCAAATCCTCCCCATGGTATCGTGAGGGTACTTTACTCGCTGCTGTCTGCAATCACAAACAAACAAGAAATATTGGCTCACATATCAAGATTTTGACTGATATTTCCGTTTTCCTTCTGTGTTCATAAGATATTGTATTTCAATGGTCAGTCATTAAAAAAAAAAAAAAAAAAAAAAACCACCTCAACAAATTCAAACAACATTCTGGCCACAAACCTGGGTTTCTTGTTAACATGCCAGCAATCACAGTAAATGAACAAAAGAAATCGAATGTGAACATTAAATCTATTGCATCACAGTATACTACCTGATGAAAGAAAAAAAGTTACATTGTACTATCTAACCTCTTTGGCCCCAGTTCTCCCCACTGTCCCAACTATGACCAATAGGAGCCAGTCACTCACTTCTAGCTGATCCTCAGCAACCCAGCTCCAGTGGAAATAATAACTTCTGCCACTGATGTAAGGCCCATAATGACACTTTTGCCAAGGGAGAACTAGACATGGTAGAGCTCTGGTAAACCATGTCCCTTCCTGTCCACAGCCACGCCTCCAACATGAATATCTCTTTTTCAGCCTTGTATTGGAATAGGAGAAGCAGCTGGTGCAGAAAGTTGCAGACACACACGTCTGCCAGCGGAGACTTCTCTACTGGCTCTGTGGGTATTTTAAGACCAGTTTGAATCACTTTCATGCCACAAAGCGGCCTCAGCAGAACTGAGATTATCTGTCTTTTTAAAGGCTACTGTGTCAAACAGAAGGACTATTATTTTCTGGAGTGAACAATACTACTTTCAGAGATGTATGAATTAAATATGTGACATTGGCAAAAGAAGTAGTGGGCTGGTCATCAAGCAGATTGTTTCAAAGCTGAAAGTAGATGCAATGGAAAGCACTGAAGTGCAAACATATTAATTTACATAGGGTGTGTCTAGACTACACCTCTCTGTCGACAGAGAGATGTAAATTAGACACGTTGAAATTGCTAATGAAGCCGGGATTTAAGTATCCCACACCTCATTAGCATAAACATGTCTGCCGCTTTTTTTCAAAATGGAGTTTTTTCGAAAAAAACGGCAGTCTAGACACGGATATGTCGAAAATAAAGCCTTTTTCAACAGATCCTGTAAGCCTCATTTTTTGAGGAATACAATATCTGTAGAAAAAGACTTTATTTTCGACATCCGCGTCTAGACTGACTTTTTTTCGAAAAAACTCCGTTTTGAAAAAAGTGGCGGCCATGTTTATGCTAATGAGGCGTGGAATATTTAAATCCCAGCTTCATTAGCAATTTCAACGTGTCTAATCTACATCTCTCTGTCGACAGAGGGTTGCAGTCTAGACGTAGCCATACAGAATAAGAGCACCTTCTTACAATGTACTGACATCTCTATTCATTTTATATTTAGAGGAAAAGACAAACAATTAAAGAATAAGAACAAAGTCCATAAAAAATAGTAATTCATGCAATAAATATAATATATGAAGATAAACCTATCTCATAGAACTGGAAGGGACCTTGAGAGGTCATTGAGTCCAGTCCTCTGCCCCCGTGGCAGGACCAAGTACCATCCCTGACAGATTTGCCCCAGACACCTAAATGGCCCCCTCAAGGATTGAACTCACAAGCTTGGGTTTAGCAGGCCGATGCTCAAATCTCTCAATGTCTCTCTGTGTGGGTGGGTGGGTGGGTCATCCTCAGCTACAGCAATTGAACAATCTGCCCGGAAAACCCAGCAGCGGAGGGGCCTGTGCGTTACCACCCCCAAACTCTATCCCTTCATGCCATCGCCACCAAGGCACCCCTTCCCAAGTATGTAGCTTCGGGGATCATCAGGGTTTGGGCCTCCCTGCACTCCCCATGGCAGCAGGAGCTGAGGGGAAACGGAGCACAGTGGAAAGAGTTCACCCACTGGGTGCACTCTGCTTCCCCGTGGCACCTGCCGCTGCAGAGAGTGTGCGGGGCACAATCTCTGTGCCAGCACCCCCTCTTGGTGATCTCCAAAGCTGCATTCTCGGGGGCTGGAGTGCCACTGGAGAAGAGGGCAGGGAGATGTTGGGAAGGAGTGCAACTTGGTGAACAATAACAGACAGGACTCCTCGACCAGATTGCAAACTTGCTCCAGCCAGGGATGGCCCGCAGGCTGGGAGCTTTAGACTCCTGGACTAATCCCTCCTCACTGATGTTGATGTGGCGTCTAGAACTTGGTAGCTATCTTAAGTCTTAGGTCATGTCTAGGACACAGCAAAGCTCTCCAGTGGATAATTTCTCCTGGAAAGAGGAATCACTTGTTGAGTCATAAGAAATAAATAAGAGTGTATTTTCTCATTTTTCCCTGTTGAATACCGCAGGTCATGGACAGCCACTTTTCAGCATTTTTCTTATTCTTTCATCAAAAGATCCAAGAGTGTAGTGAAAGGCTGCTTTCAAATATGATAGAGACCGGTAGGCCAGTGAAGGCTACGATGCCCAATACATCTTGTTCAAAGAACACAAGTCTCATAGGGCACAGAACAAAACACCTTGCAGTCAACTATTAGGCAGTTTTCACTTTCTTCCCCATAACATGTTTATTCTTACCTCCGTTTCAGCAAGAAGCATTTTTAGTCTTGTCAAATCCTTAGTTACCATCCCATTCTGGGGAGAGAGAAAAATGTTAGTGCATTCAGTACATAAACCCTCTTGTTATCGTAAACCTGGCAGGCAGGAACTTTTTTTAATACCCAATATTTGGTAAAGAGCTGTTGAGTGGTATTACACAACGTTCAAAGAAATTCTGTGCAACAGTGAATAAACATTATTATGCAACATGGAAACTTACAGCTGATAAAAGCTAATCTCATACAACAGGTGTCAGCACAGAGTAAGGCAAACTGGGATACACGTGCAGAACAACTTGTTAAATAAACTCTGAGAAATCTGGCTGTCACCCACATGAAGCATTAATAGGCTCAACATTCACAAGGAAGTAGCCTTCAAAATCAGTATCCAATAAGCACTGCAGCCCACTGGAAACGGATCCAAGTCCTGGATTCTATTTCCAGTATGGCCACTGGCCTGGTGGGTAATCTTGGGCAAGTCATTTCACTTCTGTATGCCTCAGGTTTCCCATCTGTAAAATAGGGGTGATGATATTTGACCTCCTCTGTAAACAGCTTTGAGATCTACTGATGACAAGTTCTATATAAGGACTAGGTATTACTACTATTATTGTTGTTATTACAATACGTACTCCAGCTCACAAGGGGTCAATGCTAGAAATTCACACTGCTGTGTCCATGATCTAGCCCAGCATGGGCGAACGATGGCCCATCAGTCCTTTCAATCTGGCCCTTAAGCTCCCATCTCAAAATCGTGTGTGGTCGGGGGCTTTCCCCATTCTGTACATGCTTTGGCTCCACACTGCTCCCAGAATCAGTGTCACTTCCCTCCTCCATCTCCTATGCATAGGCACAGCCAAGGGGATCTGCATGCTGCCCATGCCTTCAGCGTCAGCTCTGCAACTCCCATTGGCCCAGAACTGCAGCCAATGGAAACTGTGGGAGCAGAGGGGACATGCCGCTGCTTGAGGTAAGCACTGCCCAGACCCTGAACCTTAAGCCACCCGCTTTGCCTACCCCGATTCCCCTCCTGCCCTCCAAACCCCTCAGCCCAGAACATCCTCCTTCACTTCCTACCCTCAGCCTCAGCCCTACCCATCCAACCTGAGCCTTCACTCCCCTCGAGCCTCAACTCCCTGCCCCAGTCCTGATCCCCCTACAATCTTCCAACCCACTTGGTTCCAATCCAGAGCATCCTCCCACAGTCTGAAACCCTCATCCCTACCCTCACCATAGAGCCCACACTCCCGGCTGGAGTCTCACTGCCTCCCACATGCCACCCCTCTGCCCCACCCCTCATCCCTTTCCTGTCCTCTGATGTCCTCAATCCCAGCCCCAAACCCGCTTCTGCACCCAAACCTCTCACCCCCAGCTCAAACCTGGAGCCTGCACCACTACACACACCACCTCCCACCCAAGCTCCGATCCTCTTTCACACCTTCTGACCCCCTCGGTTCCAGACTGAAGCGCTCTCCTACACCCCGAACCCTTCATCCCTGCCTCCACTCCAGAGAGTCTGCGCTCCCAGGCACACCTGTTGCCTCTCTCCCTTTGAAATCCACGGCTCCTTTACTTTTCAAATGGAGAGAGGCAGTGGGAACCCACACCAGCAGGGACCAAAGCAGTCACCGCTGGCACGAGTTCCCCTCTGTGCCTCGCCCTTTGAAATGTACAAGAGCTGCAGTCGGCACTTGTACATTTCAAAGGGAGAGGAGCAGCAGTCGGACTGGCGCAAACAGGACTGTTTCAATTCCCGCTCACACTGTTTCCCTGCTGCTCTCTGCCTCCCCTGTCTCCTGCGGAGATGGTGCTGGGAGGGAACCGGCTTAAGCTGGTTCCCCCCAGCACTGGGTCATGCTCCCTCCCTTTGCTGCAGGGGGAAAGCAAATAGTCGAGTTCCTTCTCAACTACCTGATAAGCATTTGCCTATCAGGTAGCTGACTAGCCGCTTATATCCCTAATTCGGGTGTGTGGTTTCATTTAGCTGACCACTTGCTGCATGTATTAAGAATGAATATAACAGATCCTCCTTTACATCCCACTTGTACCACAGAGCAGCAGAAAGAAACTTAAATATCTTTACTGTCCATCTGCATGTTTGATAATCCTCATATGCTGAACATTTATCTGAATTGCTATTGCATTTCTCTCCAAAAGCAGAAGTCACAAATCCAACTTGTACGACTTACGTATAGAGCATGAAGAATTTAAGTTACTGAGAGTCAAGCTGGATGCATTCCAGCTTCTGCAAGTAAAAACTCTTCAAACTTTATTGATTTAATTATTCCATGCAGACATCAGGAAAAGTCAGTAAACCATTTGCTGGCTTTATTACTCCTATTGAAAACAACCATGAATGATGATCTTTGCTCAGTCACGAGATCATAAGCTTCTCTTTTGGAGTGGGGGCTTCACTTGGAAAGACCAAGGTATGTACCAACCCAGCATAACCACAGGATAGCAGAAGTATTAGGCTATTTACATTACTTTTTCTAAAGGCAAACTACTACAGGATATGAAAATATGTCAATCCTTTTTATTCTTCGTTTATCTTCATAACCATATCTGACAAGCTTCAGATAAATGAAGTAACATTATTAGTCAGAGAGTGGATTAGTTTGAAGAGAGAATATATCTCTGTTTTGCTATCAGGACTACATGACACCAACATAACATATCTCTCTGCAGTCACAATATTTATGTCCAAATTCAGATTTCTTCCAAACTAGCCAATCATTCACATGCAGGAGGATGAGTAGGATGCATATGTGTTCCTTGCACAGCAACCCAATCTTAAATATAATGAGGAAGAGGCATGTTTACAGTCAGTGTCACGCCGCACGTCAACCAATCGCAAGGCTTGCTAAAGATGTCAGGATTCAGCGGGAGACCTCCAAACAATGGAGAGCAGGCCCAGCATTTGACGGGTGCTTCAGTAATCAATCGTCAAAGGGAAAACAAGAGCCACTTCCCAGATGAAAGTGAAAGGAGATTTGTACCACCAAACATTTGTACAAAACATTATCATCTTCTAATAGGCTTTAGATTTCATACTCTAGGAAGCAAAGATATTTGGCACAGTTCCCACACTGTACCGCAACCAGTGGCCTTATGGTATTTTATATATATTACTATTAATGCGGCATGTTTAAGCTCTTAAATCATTCAACAATGATAGGAACAGCCTTAACATGATGCTTTCACAGCATGTTTTTTTCTTGCCAAGGCTTTTTTCACGGCATGTTTTTTTCTTGTTCAGGGTTTCTCCAAGAGGAGCATATGAATATTAACATCACAGATGGCAGAGCAGGGCCTTCCTTACACGACCTTTGATGTTAGCATTACCCTCAGCTCATACAGATGCAACTCGAAGCACTGAACACAAATAGTAAATGAGAGCCTAATCCTGCATAGACCGACGTGCATCCTTAACTTTACAAATGACTGGAGTCAGGGAGGCTACTACTGGATCAGGGCCTACAAGAGGAAACAAACTCAGGGCCCAGCATGAGAGTATTATTTTATTTTAGAATGAAATATTTGGATTATTTTTCTGTCCTGAACAGTTCTGAAGTTTACTTAAAAACAATTTGGGTCATTTTTAAAAAATAACCACATCAATGTTATAAAAGCTGAACTCACTCAACTGAAGCACACACAAAATGGTCTCAGGTGGATGGTTAAAATGTAGGCAAAAAGGATGGAAATGTATGCTCTACTTTATTAAACTGCACATGTATAAAAATTACATTGCATTCCTTGGGGATTAGATGCAGACAACTAATTTGAACATCCTACGGATTCATAATAAAAGTAGAAAAATCTGCAAAAAGAGCATACTGACTCAGAAATACTGGTGAAGTAACAACCTGGGCTCCTGCTTACATATGAGCACCTGAATATTTTAACAGGAATTCATCCTTGGATTTTCCATATGAACTATTTTATTATTGCGATCTGTTGGTCAAGGAGACAATTTGAGGTTTGCGACTATACAACTAAAAAAAAAATCCAAAAATATGTTAATTTTCAGTTATATAAACTAAATCAGACTCACTTACCAATGATTCGCCCATCAGTGATTTGGAAAGAACATTAGATACAATTTGCAGCTTCCCTTTAAGATGCATACAGCAAAGCACTGCATGGAAAGAGCCATCTCCCTTGGCCAGTCCCTCTCCCAGCACTGCAACACAAAGTACCAGTTTTTAGCCTTACCAGAGAACAGTACACATTTAACTAAACGCAACTCAGTTTTTCCTTCACCTTTAAAACTATCTGAGACCTAGGCTCAAACTCTACTTCCTGAATTGGCAAGACTTGAACTGGCTTTACCCTCATGCCTCCTATCATTTAGAAGTGACATCTCCCACCAACTAAGAAATTATGTAGATGAGCTCTAAGGATAGACAAGCCCAGCATTCATTAGCCAGAAGGGTGGTGACAATATACCTGAAGTAAGAAGACAATTACTGCAGTTCTTTGAGAAGGATACAAAGGATCTCCTCCCTCATCCCTCCAAGAGTCAAAACTGCAACAAACCACATTTTGATGGGAGGGGGAGGGAGGACCATGCTTATGAGGCTCCATCCCTGCTAGCAAAAAGTATACTTTGTATTGTACAGTAGACTTCCGATAATCCGGAACCTTTGGGACCTAGGCGGTGCCGGATTATCGGATATGCCAGACTATCAGGAGGTACTATAAATTGGTTTATATATATATATATATACACACACACACGTGTGTGTGTGTGTGTGTGTGTGTGTGTGTGTGTGTGTGTGTACACACACAGGCTGTGTCTAGACTGGCCAGTTTTTCCGGAAAAGCAGCTGCTTTTCCGGAAAAACTTGCCAGCTGTCTCCACTGGCCGCTTGAATTTCCGCAAAAGCACTGAAGATCTCATGTAAGATTGTCAGTCCTTTTGTGGAAATACTATGCTGCTCCCGTTCAGGCAAAAGTATTTTTCCGAAAAACTTTTGCGCAAAAGGGCCAGTGCAGACAGCAGAGATTTGTTTTCCGCAAAAAAGCCCCGATCGCGAAAATGGCGATCGGGGCTTTTTTGTGGAAAAGCGCATCTAGATTGGCCACTGACGCTTTTCCGCAAAAAGTGCTTTTGCGGAAAAGCTTTCTGCCAATCTAGACGCGCTTTTCCAAAAATGCTTTTAACGGAAAACTTTTCCGTTAAAAGCATTTCCGGAAAATCATGCCAGTCTAGACGTAGCCACAATGTATATAAAGTGTTTTTAACCCTTTTTATTGTAGCACAAGCACTGTCCAGCGTCACACAATCCCAGCGGCAGACTGACTCGGTCCCGTCCAATTTCGCTCAGTTCAGCTGCTGCCTCATGACTCGTTTTTTGCCGAAGCTCACTCACTAGGCTCTTGCCATTTTGATGCCGGACTATCGGAAGTGCCGTACAATTGGATGCTGGACTATTGGAGTTTTACTGTAGTTTGCAAGTTTTATCAAACATCTTAATTGGTCAACTGCTCTTAACACATTAATATTTTTGTTACTTTAAAACAAAATAGTCAAGTGATTTGGTATTCATTTGCACTGCAATAAGAATTACTATTTTAATCCTGGAGCAAAATGCAGGACAATGTAGCACTTTAAAGACTAACAAGATGGTTTATTAGATGATGAGCTTTCGTGGGCCAGACCCACTTCCTCAGATCAAATAGTGGAAGAAAACTAAAAAATAGTTTCTTCCACTATTTGATCTGAGGAAGTGGGTCTGGCCCACGAAAGCTCATCATCTAATAAACCATCTTGTTAGTCTTTAAAGTGCTACATTGTCCTGCATTTTGCTTCAACTACCCCAGACTAACACGGCTACATTTCTATCACTATTTTAATCCTAACATTTAAAAGCTTCATGTAACAGTAAACTTTACACCAGGAAACTCTGGGATCAGACAGCTAGCCAAACAGATATTTTCCTTTACATTTGCAATGGAAGGATTTATTTCATGATATACAGAAATGCTCCAGTAGTACACTTGAACCGCTCTGGTTCAGGACTTTCTAGTCCAGCAACATCCGAGGTCTAGTCGGAACACAGATGTTGCTGGACCAAAGAAACCCACTGGCTGGAAACAGGGGCCAGCTGGGACTCTGGAGGCAGAGAGGTCAGGGGCCAGGAGCCAAGCTGGGGCGGGAGCAGAGCCCAGTGGCCAGGGCCAGAAGCAGGGTTGGGAGCAGGGAAGGGAACCTGGAAGCAGGGCCAGCGGTCAAGAGGGGTACTGACCTCTCCTGGACCAGCAAATTCCCTTGTTTGGAACCGGTCAGGTCCCAAGGCTGCCAATCAGGTCTAAGTGTAACAACCATTTATTTACTTACGTACTTACTTGGCCAGGGATCTGAATGTTTAACCTGGTCGGGGCTGAAAGAGGCAGCAGCACGAGGTGGGAAGGGGGAGGCAGCACTCCAGACCCGGTGTTGAGGGAACCGGCTTTTAAACCAGCTCTCCCCAGCACCGACTCATGCTAACCACCCTCCCTCCCGCCCTTGCTGCCTCTAATACAGACGCAGTGGGGGGGGGGGGGGGGGAGGAGATGCTTGTAGTCAACAAAATTAACTGATAAGCCTAAGCTTATCAGTTAATCATGTAGTCGACTACATTTGACATTTCTAGTGTGTAGCTCTCATTCATGCTAACATTTACCTGCACAAGGACTGCAGGATTAGATTCTCAAAAAACAATCAATTCTTCACATTTAATAAGTGTGCATATCATTAAGAGGAGTTCTGTGAACACATCAAGAAAAAAAAAACAGTCCCAAAAGAACATCCATAAAAAAAAAAGGACAGGACATGTTTTCAACAAGATAATGGCAACCAAACCCTGGTTTTAAGATGTCTAGAACATGACTCTTGGAATTTAAATCACATGTGGCTGCTGTCAACAATTTCAGAACAGAGACTTGCTACACAAATCAGAAAGAAAAACAAAAGTTAAGATACTTTACATATTTAATTGCATAGAGTTATTTAACTGAAGTATTCTGTTACAGTAAGCCAGCAGCTTGTAACTTTTAATTTTAAACAAAATTCTTTGAATATTTATAGAACAATTTGAGAGATTCAGCATTACAGTAAGTCCTTGTGCTTCTATCAGTAAATACAACTGTTTGTAAAGAATACATACTTCTAAGTGGGCATGCCAGAACATCGATTTCATTCCTTTTAAATCAAAATGAATTCACTGGTGTCTGCAATGTGTCAAATCTTGTAAAAAGTTGTAACTGCAACTTATTAAAGCTTTTTCTGTCAAAAAGGTCTGGCATGCTTCAATGGGTACCGTTTTAGCAGACAGACCTAAAACTTGATACATGCATGGCATTTTTATTTTAAAAAGTCTTTCCAACAGTAATAAAAAACATAGACCCACTGAAACAATTTCTGCAGCTGTCTTGAAATACTAGCTGCTAGGAGAAGATAAATTAAGAGCATAGAAAGGGCAAGACAATCAAATGTGTTCAACAGATTATAAAAATCATTTTGGCATAAAAATTGTTCCAACATTATGTACTTTAGACCTGGGGGGAGGGGGGGAGAATTGTACATGTAACATGCTAGACCACACCTCTGTCTAGAATGGCCCTTTAAGTGGGTCTGATTTTAAAGACTTATTGTGGCAAGAACACTGTTTCAATTTTTTCTTCCTCCCAAGCATTACAAAAGAAATTGACTCTATAGTTGGCATTTTTTCAGCAGTCACCATACTGTATGTGCACAAGTGCAAAAAATATTCTTAACAGTCAAGCTCCTTTGAAATATTCGGGTATCTGCTATACAAACAGAGTCACAAAGCTGTCTCAAGGATAAATTCTACCCTTACTGGAATCAATGGCAAATTTTCCATTTAATAGAACTTCTCAGAATATTAGTCAATGAAAATTCAATTCATTTAACAGCACTCTCTCCTTCCCCCTTTAGCCATTATTCATCCTTCCATACATCTCTTCTTGTCTCTCTATTCACTGTCAGGAAGGACAACTGTGCAAAGCCAGTTCACAACAATACATCTCTGGCAAACACCAGCAACCGATACAGTAAATGGATTTTAAACATAGCAGTCTGCCTAAAGTACAGCATTGCATATGATGAATACATAGAAAATACTCAGAAGTGAAACTCTCAATCATCCCATCAAGTGAATATGTCTACAGTACAAGTAATTACATAGTCCCCATAAAATAACTGCTTTCAAACTCTATCAAGGATTGGGGAAAATTAGAATTCAAGATTAGAGTCAGAGCACCACAGATGGGACCTACAGATGGTACAATTTATTTCCCAAGTCTATGGTAATAAAGCTTGATTCCATGCACAATGAAGTCAATGGAAATATTCTGATTATCTTGGGTTTTGGGTCAGGTGCATAAAAAAGGGGAAAGGAACTTAAGTACACATGGTTAATTCCTCTGTAAGACTTCAATTCAATAACTCACTAAAATACATATTTAAAGTATGAGCTTTACTATACATGTGCTTCAGTGCTTTTCTGAACAGGGATGAATTTAAGCATGTTATTAAAGTCAAGCACGTGCTTTTTGCTAAATCAGGGCCTAGCTGCAGAGAAAACGTTTTTTCTTGCCTCTGAGAAGCAAAGCAAAATTGCCATTTTCTTCTTAGTGATCAGAGGGATCCTCTTAACCCCATCCCTATGCAGTTCATTAGTCAGCTGCCATGCTCCAGAGAAGAGGTGGCTGTATTACAGTGGGATTGTACATACATTAGAAACTAGAGCAATAATTTGACTAGGACTATTTTATGACATTAAAAAAGCAATTTTGATATTCCTTTTGGAACATTCTATAATACAGAGAGCTGATAACATGTTGTTATAAATTAAAATAAATAAATATATAAATCAGCATACCATGCCTACAGTCTTCATCTGCTTGCCCATAGTTTTTCTGGAAAGAAAGAGAGTTTAAAAAATATTATTCCAAGGTAAATGACTTCCTGTTCCAATAAACAGCTTCCTCGGAAACATCAAATAACCCATTTTCTCTTCTACATTCTACATTTTCAAGGTAGAAAATGTGATATAGTTGAAGGTACATTAGTTCAAGTTGAAGTTCAGACGTGGATCTAATACATTCACCTTCAGAATGTTGACTTTTCCAAAATGAATGTTTTAAGAGAAAAAGTATCTTTGTGTTTGTGTGAAGCCACAACAAACAGAGAAAAATATAAAGCTATAATTTCCCATGTTTGCTTAAAATTATTATTGTTGCCTGTGCATTGTACAGTTTACATAATTTTGCACTGATACAATGTGGTCAGAACCTACAGGATATAAATTGTACTTGGAAAATCACAATCTGTATGTGTTCAGTAGAGACTTGCTAGAGATACAGATACTGCAGATACTGTATATTCCCTAAAGATTCTATTTAGATGGGCATCCTTAACTCTGACACTTCCTAACTTTTGAGTGCTTGACTTTACAACCTTAATTAATATTATTTTAACATAGCTTGTATGTCATTTAATATATATAATTTAATACATTATTAGTGAATATTTCTGCTGCTAAAATAAGCTTCACAAAATATAAAATATGCTCCCATTGTTTCTTTAGTCAATTATTTATTCAAAGTCAAACAACATGGTTCCAATTTAGAGATGTGAAATGGTTAACTGGTTAAACGGTGGGGCTGGATTAGCTCCTGCCCTGCAGCAGGCTTAGGGGGGGCCACAGACACGGGCTGCAGCCCCTGCATGAGGCAGCGGAGCTGCTCCAACCTGCCTACCCCCCCCCCTTTTAATTGGTCAACCAGTTAAACATCATGTTTAACCGGTTAACCAATTAAATGAGATTTTACATCCCTAGTCCCAACTCTGAAAGCTATAAATTGAACGTTTCTAGCCCAGCACCCTCAGGACCTTACCAATGCTGAACTAGAGAATTTCCTGGACCATGGAAGGTCAATATTGTCTAACAGCATTGCCAAAATTTCCACTTACTGGGCTCTTAGAAGACATTTAGTGGTAAATTAGAACTAAATAACAGCACAGAACACTGAAAGCCAGGACTGGTCACTGGCATGTGGTTCAATTTCTAGATCTATTACTTCTAGTTACAACAAGCAGGACTTGTGGGTCAATCCTACTCACTCCCTCCCACTGATTATCTTTTCTACACCTATATTTATACTCAACTTGGTTGAGGGGAAGAATGTAAGGGAGCCTGGACAACCCCATCCTGACCAGAATAATAATGTCTGCATTGTCCGGCCCTGCTTTGACCACACTCACAATGGCTGTCTTGCCCAAATTGCGGATTTCTAACAAAGCAAACCCAGGCCTGATTCAAGTCTGGTGCATTTACACGCGTAGGACAGGCCGGGGGTGGGGGAACTTTGAAAGTCAGGAGTGCTTTAAACAATCCTGCATATGGAGTATGGTATAGTGACACCATGCCAAGAACACTGGGAGAAATTTGGTACTAGTACATAATGTTTCTGATAAGCAAAAATCACAGATACAACCATAGAACTGTCAATCAAATATATAGCTTTTGGCAACAGCCTGAATAGCGGGATGTATCCCAAATATAGACATAACAGGTATCTTACACAATATGCAGTTTATTGGTAGATATTATTAGAACTACCAAGTCTTGCTTTGCTTTAAAATGGACTTAGTAAGAAGAATCGATGGGAAGGAGGGAGCAGGATTGACCAACAGGTCCTGCTCATTGTAACCAGAAGTAATAGACTCTTCACACCGGCGGCCCCAGTGCATGGCACCCCGACAGGTGGGAATCAAAGGGACCATGACCTCCTTCCCAGTACTGTAGGTAGCATACAGGAGAAGTGTAAATAAACTAGGCTTAAATATTGTATTATAATAATCTTCTGTTAATTGCTTCTGTATTGCTTTGTGCTGTATTAATTGCTTTAGAATATATAGGATTTAAGGTTTAAATTGTGTAGTACTTGTTTTTAAGGCTTGTAAAATTTAAACAACTATATTAACTGCTTAGAGCCTGCAATAAATAAGTAAGTCGTTAAGTCTCTCTGGAGTGTCCTGGTTTCCCTTGGATCTAAAAATTGAACCACATGCCAGTCACTGTAAACAAACTTTATGGGATTCTGGAAAACTTGGCCACACCTATGATAAGCGGACATTTGGCTAACCAAAATCATGCCAGACCACAGATGTTGCTGGACCTGAGAGTGCCAGACTAGAGAGGTTCAAACTGTACTACGCACACAGAAATAGACCACCCCTCCCCCCCACCCAGCCAAACTGGAGCCTTCTATCTGTTTTTTAAAGAAGAGGTTTTATGTCCAAGCATCATGACAATGATAATAAGGTTCTGATTTTTAGTTAAACCTTGAAAAATAAAAGCACTTGATTCTTCTTCCCAGGTCATCTGATACTATGAAAGAGTTGCACTCACAAGTTGTAAAAAAGAAGCAATTCTATAGAGAAGACTCTCAATTTTGATGCGGTCAATTTCAGCCTGGCATGCATCCAGAAAGTGAGCTGGGGGGTACTGGCTGAGGGAAAGGAGCGCCTCCGTGCAGTGCTTCACAGCCACTTCATAATCCTGCTGTTTAAGTGATTCACATGCTTGTTCACATGACTTCTCTGGTCTTCTGTCTGCCATGACTCAGGGACAGAAATCCTAAAAAGGGGGCAAGGGGATGATAACATGTTGATTAGCTTTACACTGGTGATCAGATCATGGAATGCCTCCTTTTTTGCACTTTCAAGGCACCATAATCTCACTGATATACCAAGCTCCCCTCATTGCTTCCTAACTCACCCACTGCAGCTCCCTAAAATCTTCCTAATTCTTTCTTCAGACTGATCCTTTTTGCACTTAGATTTGGCCATGATTCATCAAAGCACAGAAACACACGTCTAACTTTAAGCTTGCGAGTAACCCCACTGGTTTCAAATTAGGCATGTGCCTAAGAACCTGACTGAATAATTACCAAATGCATGCTCTGTGCCTTCTTTATTGACACCCCCATTCTTTGAGAATAACTTCCTTTCTAGCCACCAAGTGTCCTTTCTCTCAACCTTCAATTCTCTCCTCCAAGCCACCCTTTCTCCAAGAGCACTTTTTCTCTTAAAGTTGGGCATGTGGTCTCAGACAAGGGGGTGAGAGTAAATCAATTAGAATATTAAGTGGCTTTTTATACTGATGTCAGCCAGAGCCCATATGTCTCCCAAGCAGGTCAGGTACCATTACGTTTGCTGCCATCCTGATTTTCTGAACCTTTTGAGGATGTCTTTTTAAAGGTGTATTCTTTTAGACAAGGAAGTGCAATGATGAAGGACAGGGTCTAGAGCTAAATGCCACTGAAATTCACTTTCAATGATTTAAGGACATTTTTTGTTTACATCCAAATTGGTCAGTATTATCTGCCAAAAATATACGTTGTCAGCAAGGCACAAAACTTTTCAGAAACTTCCTCCTACAATATCATCCCTCCCCTAACCAAACATTTAAATATATTTTACAAATTCAGGACAGCTATTCAGTTTAAAATTGACTTGTCAAGAATTTGTTTTGATAGTTAAAGCAGGGAATGTTGCTGCTTCTCATTTTCTTTTTAGCAAGCAGCTCACCTTTGGCAAATTTTCTTACAATAAATTATTTCATTGTTATGAGAGTAGGTATAGATTATATAGATATAAAATCAGGTTTTGTGATTGTCTAAAATAATGTCCAGCTCAAGGACATTTAAAAAATTCACTGTTAGAAATCCCCATTATGCTGGATCTTTCTAGGTCTTTATCAACCAAAGGTGCATAAATTTAAATAGGTCTAAAGCTCAAATAGATAAGAGCATGCCTTTCCCATTTAAGTAATCCAATGTGCCTATCCATCCATTACCACATGCTATTTCTTTGCCAATGTTTAAGCAGTACAACTGTAAACAAGAAATGTTCAACGCATTTTATAGCAGCATGGTGTAATCCTCTATTTGTCTTGTATCACTCTTAATTTAATTTTCAGAATCTCAAGGCAAATGAATGTACAATGTTTAAAGATTTCTCAGAACAATTATGACTGAACCCATCTTGTTTTGATATGTTAAAGATGGCTGTGTATGTTAAAGATGGCCTAAGTAATACATGTCACAAAATGAAGAAAGGTCATTTTGTTTTTTCTGCCTTTGTACCGCAGAAAGACTATAACTTCTGACTTAACAATGATTTTGAAAAATTCTACTTTCACTCATCCACCTACAGTTTTAACTTTTGCTGATGTTTTAAAATATTGTTCATGGTTTCATTATCATTGTCATGGTAAGGACAAGCAGTAGATTTTGTACACTTAAGCACATGAATAACCTTATTCACCTAAGTCCACTGTTGTCAAAGTTACTCAGATGTTTGCAGGATTGAGCCTTCAACAAGTTTCCATTTTCATTAATCTTTTGCAAGCCTGATTTACAGTTTTATCTAAGTCAGTAACTATGGATAAAAAAATCATTTGAACCTTATTTAAAACTTACAAGTAATTGCACATATGCAAGTATCCAAGACTGCTTACACTGACACATTATTCCTTCTGTGTAACAGGACACTTATGTCACATGCTACTGTTTCCTGATTCAATGACTTCCAAACTCAAACTTTCAAGACAGCTACATGATTTCCAGCATGGGATTCCTATGCTCATCAGTGTTCAGAAAGGAAGAAATCTCAGCCCCATAAAATCAATAGGAGTTTTGCCATGTATCTTCACTAAGGCCAATATTTCCACCCAAATGTTTTCTTTCACAAATATTCTTAAAAGCCAAATTTTGCAAATGTTCACAAAAATCAAAGAACATTTACAAGTTTTGTTCAGATGAAAATTTACAAGTGCTTTTCTATAGTCCACACCCAGTTCTCAAGTGTCCATAATGTAGATGGAATGAACATTGGATCCACATTTGATCAGTTGATTCCACCAGTAATAACTAGCTGGCTTGCAAAATATGTATAGACTGACACATTTAACCAGCATTGCTTAGGTCCTTAAAGAAGGTCTCAGGGCAAGGGACTGGAGGTGTGTGTGGATGTGGAAGGAAGAGGGGAGGCAAAGACACTCCCCTGAGATTTGTACCAGGGCTCTTTGCTCTTCCCGTTCCTGTCCCTGTCAGGGATCAAGAGCAAAGTGCACAGCGCGTCTGCCCCTGTACTCCCCAGCAAGAGTGAGGAATGCAGCAAACTGTGCACTTTCCCCTCTCCCCCTGATGAAGGGGAACAGCCAGCAATGTTCCAGTATGAATTTGGGAGAGGGAGCTTCAGCACCCCCATCTCCCTCCCTAAAGGGTGCCTGGGGGTGGAAGGCTTCACAGCCCCTCCATTAAAATAATTGAGAAGTACAGCCTATGACCAGAATTCTTGGAGTGCCGCCCCCCCGACAAAAATTTTTGCCCATCCGTATACAAGAGGTTTCAGAGGAATTAATTCACGGCTGGACAGTTGGTCCAACAACAAACCAAAAGTAAATGGAGGAGTAGGAGACAGAAAAACTGAACAAGTATATAGCCATTAGTATTAGAAATTCAGTACCACTACACATCACAGCTTAATGATGTAATTTATGGAGCCAAAGTTATGCTAAAGCAGACAAGCTGACAGCTAACCAACTAAGGCAAACAGATCCAGGTACTTTCTCTATCCACCTGTTAAAAATCCAGCCAGAAAGATCACTTTCTACCTAGTCAACCAATAGAGGATGGCGCCCAACACCTGCTAAATTTCAATGACGCAAAGATCAGGACCAAGATCTTGCTTTCCACTTGTACATTTACAAAGTAGGCAATTCAGTAAATATTTGTATATTTTAACGATCATCAATCTCTCGTGTCAAAGATTGATGATACAGCAGTGATATCCAACCAACTGCAGGTGATTACAAATTGAAAATGTGCTCCCTGAGCCACAGCCTGAAATTTTTAAACTGAGAAGTTTTGAATCAGACCCATCATTAGGCAGAGGAAACGAGGCGGGGGGACGACCTTCCCAACTATCCTTCCCAACTGCCTTCCACTCCCCCGTCTCAACAGCTCTGCTCTAAGCCACAAGCACAATGAGTAGCTTCTGTCCCCTTCCTTTAGCAACTCAGCAGCACACCCCAACAGATGGCCTGCTGCATTGCAGGAAAAGGAAGAGCGGGAGAACGTAGCTCCATAGCTCTGCCTGCTCATTGGGCTGCTTCTCTGCCAAGCTGTCAGAACCACAGGCAGAGCAGATTAGAGCTTGAGTGTTTCTGCCTGAGCTTAGGGAAATAGTTAAAGAATCAGTTGTGTCTCCTTGCCCTTTATGAAATAATTTGTTTGGCCCTCAGGCCTAGAAGGCTGGACACCACGGTGGCAGAGCTGTCTATGGGGCACAGTATTTAAAGACATTATCTTACCAAATATAGGTAAAGAATCAAGTAAAGATGGCTTCTTGGGAAGTATTTTAAAGAAGCAACAAAAGTCCAATAGGGGATTCACCAAATGAAATTAATGGGTAGCAGGTTTAAAACTAATAAAAGAAAGTTCTTCTTCACACAGCGTGTAGTCAACCTGTGGAACTCCTTGCCAGAGGAGGCTGTGAAGGCTAGGACTATAATAGAGTTTAAAGAGAAGCTGGATAAATTCATGGAGGTTAGGTCTATAAAAGGCTATTAACCAGGGGATGAAATGGTGTCCTTGGCCTCTGTTTGTCAGAGGCTGGAGAGGGATGGCAGGAGACAAATCGCTTGATCATTGTCTTCGGTCCACCCTCTCTGGGGCACCTGGTGCTGGCCACTGTCGGCAAACAGGATACTGGGCTAGATGGACCTTTGGTCTGACCCAGTACGGCAGTTCTTATGTTCTTATTCTTTTATTATGATTATTACTAGATTTCACTTACGGTATCTAGTTATTAGATCTAGCTGAGTGGCTGATTAACATGAAAGTTGTTCTTCTTGTCTACCTCTTAAATAGGGTGTGAATCATAGCTGTACAATGAATTAAACACAAAAAAATATATGTTTAAAATAATTTAAGAGAGAAAAAATAAGCTGTCAACAGAATGGAAATTCAGGTTTAAGACCAGAACACTACCAACAGAGAGGGGTTGGAACTAGTGATGTGAATGATTAATCTGTAGAGAGGCCTGCCACAGGCAGAGGGTGCTCCAGCTTAACTGAAACAGCCCCCACCCAGAGTTGGCCTGGCCCAGTGCCCCATAGGCAGCACTCCAGCCCTACCAGAGCAGTCCCCATCTACAGCAGACCTGGCCTGGCTGGAGCAGCATGCCAAAGGCAGGATGTCTAGAATGGCCAGAGCAGCCCTCTTCCACATCATGTATGGCTGGGCACACCATAGAAAGGGCACTTACAGCCCAGCCAGAACAGCCTCTACCTGTGGCAGGCCTGGCCCCCCACACCTGCCCTAGAGCCTAGTTTTGCTAGCATAAGGACTGCAGGATTTGGTCATGAAATTGCCATGAGCAGAAATCAATAATAGTATTGATCCTCATGCTCATCATACAACCTATGTAATTATATAAAACTCTATACAACCGTGTAGTCTTTACAAATCAGAGGTTTCAAAACTGTGAGTAATAATTCAAATTAAAAGACATTTGATACTAAGACAAATTTGGGAGAAAGCATATAGAATAGTAAACATACATTACTTAACCATGTGTTTAGCACTACATGGTAGATTCCAAGAACTCCAATTAAGAGAGGGACCTTATACAATTTATTATCATTGGTGAAAATGGGATATGAACTACTCACAGCAGAAAGACTTATCTGCTAAGGGGCTTGTGGTAAATTTTTCTTTGGGAGAAGGATGGAAGGTGGATAGCAAGTAAGGACATGGCTATGAAAATTTTCTAGGTTTTTTTTTTCCAAATTACTAATGGATGTGGTACAGGCAGTCCCCGACTTACGCGGATCCGACTTATGTCGGCTCCGCACTTACGAACGGGGCTTTTCTCGCCCCGGAGCTCACGGGCGGCGGGTCTGCAGGGAGACGGGGAGCAAAGCCTTTGAGCACGCCCGCAGCGGGACAGCCCGGGCGCGCTTGGGCTGTCCCGCTGCGGGCGTGTTCCGCGGCTTTGCTCCTGTCCCCCTGGTCTGCTGGGGGGGGGGGTTGCAGCTAGTGCCCCCCCCCCCCGACCAGGCTTTTCTTGCCTACCCCTGGTGTAGAGCAGCTGGGAGCTGCCAGGTTGGTCCCGCAGCGCCGCTCCACCAACCCGGCAGCACCCCAGCTGCTCTGCCCCAGGCGTCCTGATTCAGC
Organism: Pelodiscus sinensis; assembly: GCF_049634645.1. NCBI lineage: Eukaryota > Metazoa > Chordata > Testudines > Trionychidae > Pelodiscus > Pelodiscus sinensis. The sequence continues at coordinate 21,471,653 of NC_134730.1, read as the reverse complement.
CGCTGCTGGTCAGTTTCAGCAGCGGCTGAATCAGGACGCCTGGGGCAGAGCAGCTGGGGTGCTGCTGGGTTGCTCCAGTAGCGCCGAGGATCCGCGCTACTGGAGCAACCCAGCAGCACCCCAGCTGCTCTGCCCCAGGTGTCCCCAAGTCAGACGCTGCTGAAACTGACCAGCGGCTGACTACAGGAAGCCGGAGTCAGAGTTGCTCTGCCCCAGGCTTCCTGGAATCAGCCGCTGATCAGTTTCAGCAGCAGCTGACTTGGGGACGCCTGGGTTTCTTAAGTTGAATCTGTATGTAAGTCAGAACTGGCATCCAGATTCAGCCGCGGTTGAAACGGATCAGTTTCAGCAGCGGCTGACACCAGTTCCGACTTACATACAGATTCAACTTAAGAACAAACCTACAGTCCCTATCTTGTACGTAACCCGGGGACTGCCTGTATTTAGGGTTTTGTTTTTTTTCATTTACATTTGCACCCCGAGCTCTGGCTGGGTGCATATTATAAGATGAAATAAATGAAAGAGACGAGTATATTTCATGGTAAAAATAAATGCTAAATACAAACAACCTGTTAACTACCATCTCACTGTGTCTGTGATTGTATCAATATTTTACAGTCAAAAAACAATGACTCATCAGTGTTTAACTGTCAACACTTAGCACAGATCCTACATAAGTAAAAAAAAATGTTATTTTACTAAAATAAGGAATAATATACTAACCAACAGCTATATCAGCTTACACTGTAACTAAATATATATCTATAGCTATATCTGTAGATATAGATATTGATATAGATAGAGATATCTATAAAAGTTTAAGTCTTTTAAGTTTCTACCAACCCAATTTTTCACAACTCTGGATACGACTTTACGATTGTAACTCCAAGTTGCCATTCAAGTCCTTTAGATTAGTCAAAATATTGTTACTTATTTATTTTTCTCATCTACAATGATAATAGAAACTTACACCATTGCCTATATTTTTAAGAAAACAAATAAGTTGAAGTGGAAAAGAGTGTTGTCCAGCTAAGAAATGCAAAACGAGACTGCACATCACAAGAAAAGAAAGCAAATCTCTTTGAAGGCAAAGAACTCTACTTTCCTGTTGCACTTCTCATTCAGCCTGATAGTTGTACCATGAACAATCATATATTCACCAACGAATATTTACTAACATGAGAGTATATAATGACATAAATGCAAAAGAATTATGAACAATTTTGCAAAAAGAATACCACCTCCCAGAGGCACAGGTTGGAAGTAAAAGGGAGAAATCAAAGGTTGTTTCTGTTTTCCTTAAAAGCATAGGCGCACATATCTCTGGTATTCATACACTGGTCATAAGGTTACTGCAGTAATACTATTTATGTGATGCTCAGAAATGTATTATGCACTTCACAGAACACAACAAAGGCTAAATCCCTGCCCCAAACAGCTAACAATCTAACCAGTTTTCCACAAAGAGATAAATTCCTCCACTTATGTAGTGTAATTGCAGGCAAAATGTTCAAATGTTACATCTGAAATCAGTCTAGAGCAAGAAGAAAACATATGTCTAAGGGGTGACTATACTACAAAGACACTTTAGAACTTCACCTACACAGCCTGAGAGAAAGGTGATATGATTAGATCTTAAGAGAAAGAACATAAAGAAGTAAAGTGCTCCCAAAACACCACATCTTTTAACCTAAGGCCACTAAATAGTTCTACCGTCTTATCACCTAGAGATACAGCCAATAAAAGGGGCAAGTGATCAATCTTTATTCAGGTGTATAGTCTCAGTCACATGAACTGAATACGGGCTGTGGGACTAGGACCCAGCTTCAGAATGGATGCAAAACCTCCACAAATCAACTATAATAAAAATGGGATGGTATTTTACATTATGGAAAGACCTCTCTCAACACCTGCAACCTTTCAACAGACATTACGCATGTAAGTGATAAGACTTTATAACATGGGGAAATGGATTTCAATACAACTGACCCCTTTCGTTTTTACTTTGGAATTAGTGGGAGAGAAAGGACATTCTGAACTGACACTATATGTGGAGAAAATGGATAAGAAAAAGAAGAAAGATCATTTCAAGACTTTTCAATTAACTTCAGCTAGTGGCCCCCTAGGATTATAATCCCTTATTTAAATTGCATGTGTTATCTTCTTGCAACCTCTACCCAATTTACACTGACAACTCCTAGTCAAGGGATTTGTCAAACTGATTTAGCCATGTCACATCAGCAGACTTTCACAAAGTATCTGTGGAGCAAATCTAGACCTTTGGCTTAGAATCTGAACGTTACTTTACACCCTGTATAGATCTAACTGCCTCATCCATCACAAATACATCACTAATTTCTTGATCTATAGCCTTTGTAGTGATCCATTTGTTCAAGACTGTCCATGAAGTGTTACAAATTCTTGATGAAACTAAACATAGGCTATCCAAGTCATAGCAAAGGAACATTTACCTAGTACAGCCACCGAATTCTAAACCATTACTTATTGGTAATTACAATTTAAAGATTCCTTCTGTATACACAGCAAGAATATAAAGGGCACCTTCATGAGTGTGTGATAGATAGAGAATGTATATAATATATATTACAAATAAGGCACTATGTTAAAAGATACATTATTTTGGATGCAGAGTCCAAGCAATCAAAAGTTAGGAAATGCCAGAACTGCTGGTGTAATTCTAATTACAGTTTAATGACATGATCACATATTACTTCTTCCACAGGACCCCTACTTCATTCATTGCACATAATGAATAGGACTCGTTCACTCAGTATCAATTCAATATTGTCTTTTCTCATCATTGTTCAATGTGTGGCCCTATGCTTTATTTACTGCATGTTATTCAAATCCTGAAGTAAAAAATAATTTCCTCAGGGGTTATTCTATGATGTTTAATACCTCCACAAGAGGAAGTGATGTTATATTCATAGTTTAGAAATGGGAACGTGGCACAGAGAAATTAAGTCAAATTCTTGATTAAACTAAACAGTAGACCAGGGCTACTCAACACGCAGCCCACGGGCTACATGCGGCCCGAGGCCCATTTGTTTGCAGCCCGCAATGCAGTTTGGGTTTACATGGGGCTCAACACGTGGCCCGCAGGTGGGAACTTTTGAACATGGTCTCCACTGGGAGCACGGTCCACAACAGCGAGGCATCTCCCAGGCAGGGTAAGCATTTAAAGACATAAGCAAACGAGCTGGCTGGAACAGATATGTACAGGGTGTTAGCATTTCTAGTCCCCAGGGAGGAGGTGCTGGGAGCACCAGGGCATTGTGGGAAGTGCTGGCTGCTTAGCCTTGTGGGCAGAACCTGAGAGGTGCTGACTAGCTCACACTGGCCAAGTTTGGGTCCAGCACCACGGCTTAATCTTTGTTTTCATGCCCATCAGTGTGAAAGAAGCTATTTGCATTTATATTTGCATGTACAGGCAGTCCCCGAGTTACACGGATCCGACTTATGTCGGATCCGTACTTACGAACGGGGCTTTTCTCGCCCCGGAGGACGTGGGAGGCGGGACCGCCCAGACGCGCCGCGGTTCCGCCGCCCGTGTCCTCCGGGGCGAGAAAAGCGGCTCCGCGTCTCCCTGGTCTGCTGGGAGGGAGGTCTGAATCAGGACGCCTGGGGGCAGAGCAGCTGGGGTGCTGCTGGGTTGCTCCAGTAGCACCGAGGAGCGGCACTACTGGACCAACCCAGCAGCACCTCAGCTGCTCTGCCCCAGGCGTCTCCAAGTCAGACGCTGCTGAAACTGACCAGTGGCTGACTACAGGAAGCCGGAGGCAGAGTTGCTCTGCCCCGGGCTTCCTGGAATCAGCCGCTGATCAGTTTCAGCAGCAGCTGACTTGGGGACACCTGGGGTAGAGCAGCTGGGGTGCTGCCGGGTTGGTGCGGCGCTGCGGGGACCTACCTGGCAGCGCCCCAGCTGCTCTGTTCCAGGTGTCCAGATTCAGCCGCTGTTGAAACTGATCAGTGGCTGATTCCAGGAAGCCCGGGGCAGAGAAACTCTGCCTCGGGCTTCCTGTAGTCAGCCGCTGGTCAGTTTCAGCAGCGGTTGAATCTGGACGCCAGTTCTGACTTACGTACAAATTCAACTTAAGAACAAACCTACAGTCCCTATCTTGTATGTAACCCAGGGACTGCCTGTATATGCAACCATACTTAAGCTGCAGCCCTCAGCCTATGCTGAGTATCATTGTGACTCCCGGAGCTTCCAAAGTTGAGTAGCCCTGCTGTAGGCTCTCCAAGTCATAGCAAAGTAACATTTATATGGTATAGCCATTGAATTCTAAGCCATTCTTAATTGGTAGTTACAAGTTAAAGATTCCTTCTTTACACACAGCATTTCTGGGTGCCCAATTTGACAGAGTCTGAACCTGACTTCACAGAGTAGTTAGAATAATATCACACTTCATATATTCAAGAATAGCTCCCATTGACCTCAGTTGCAGTTGTGAGTGCTAGGCTCTTTTGTAAATCAGACCCTATGGTCCCAAATCAGGCACCCAGAAAATGAGGCACATACTATTAGTGACCACCCGTGAAAAGTTAGATTAAGTTATGTGCCTGGCATCACAAGTACTCTGTGGCAGAGGCAAGGATAGAATCTAATTCTCCAGGACAGCATTCAACTGCTTTACTCATGAGGCCACCCTTTCTCATCCTGCTATCTTCTATTTCATTCATTACACACCTTCCAACTTCCGCAACAAATGAGGCAATGGTCCTATAAACAATAGCCTCCTTCTGTATACAACCCTGATTCATCCCCACAACAGGTCCAGGCTGTGTACTGTATGAGGCGGGGTCCTCTGGAAAAAAATGTGCAATAATGTAATTAAAGACTCTATCATAATAATGTGAACAAAGGAGCTGAATTAAGGTTGCTCGCATAACCTTAACTGACACGTTTCCTAATTTCTGAATGGATGACTGTAACCTTAAATAATGTTTTTAACAGGTTTTTTCGTGTTTTAACATTGTATTTTTAAAGAGTAAACGAAAGTCCATCATGGAGCATCACTCTGAAGTACGGTTGCATCATATCAGCAAGTATAGTTGGAACGTTTAGTTCCATCACATAAACCTCTGCCACTTGAGCTAACAGGGAAACTGATAGCAGCAGTAGGTCGTCATCCTTTCTGTAGAGCAGCATGAGAGGATGGGGCACTATGCCAGTGTGTTTCACAGCCATCTGCTGACCCCAGAGGAATGGTGAGACTCAGGGATCTTGGGTTCTATTCCAGGAGATAAGGGGATTGTGCTCTAATGGACATAGAGTCTTCTGCCCTAAATGTGGCCCATCCACTCTCCCCCCTGTTCCAGTCCTATTTCTCTCCCAACTTGCCAGGCTCTGCATCCTGAGGCTATTCACCATGCCTAGCCAGTCTCAGTCTTCACTCCTGGGGAGGAGGCTTTGCTGCCACACTGAAACCGCCTCCCTGGGGCTTCGCTACGGGTTCTGTGGCCCGCTCTGTGGCAGCAGGCTAGTAGCTCCTGCTGGCTCCACTCCATGGAGCCAGCTGCTGGGCATAGTTTAACCAATAACATTAACCGATAAGCATCTGGATCTCAGATACAATCCAATATCTGTCCCCTACATTTTCAAAGTGGCACATGTGGTTTTTCATGTCACTAATACCAGTTGTAGAAACAGAGCAAGGCTTCCAAGCATACCTTTTTAGGTGTAGGTGCCTATGGAGACTGTTTTAAGATACATTACAGATTCAAAGTCAACAGATACACCATAAACATATCTCATAATACTTTGATTACACTTAGCACTTTACCTTTAGAAAGCATTTAGTCTTAAGTGACTTGCCCAAGACCACACAGCATCATGCCACAATTAGGCCAGGTATACACTAAAAAGTTAGGTTGAGCCAGCCATCCCTAATCCTATCGACATACCCCCCTCACCCCACCCGCTGCCTCTATATCAGAGGCAGCAAGGGGAGAGGAGAAGCAGGAGCCGGAACGCATGGGGAGCTGGCTTTAAGCCAGATCGCCACACAAGGAGCTGGCTCCCACAGAGGCAGAACCATGGCAGGGACAGGAAGCAGCAATGCAGGGGGTAGGAGGGCAGGTGGGAGCCAATACACATGGGAAGTAGCTTTCAAGCCAGCTCCCTGTGCAAATTGGCTCCCACAGAGCTGTCTGCTCCCCCCCACCCCCGGCACTGGCTCCCAGCAGCCCCCCACCCCTGTGTGTAAACATGTGACCATTACGATTTCCAGCAGTTACACATTTACACAAATACCCAATAGTTAAGATCCCTACTATATATTTTTTACAACACGTCTGTCTGTGAGTCCGATTGTTCAAGAACACCTCCTAAACAGTAAGGCTATGTCTAGACTGGCATGATTTTCCACAAATGCTTTTAACGGAAAAGTTTTCCGTTAAAAGCATTCGCGGAAAGGAGTGGAAAAGTGTCCGTGCCATTTTCCATTTTGTGGAAAAGTGTCTGTGCCAATCTAGACGCGGTTTTGCGCAAGAAAGCCCCGATCGCCATTTTCGCAATCAGGGCTTTTTTGCACAAAACAATACCGTGTTGTCTACACTGGCCCTCTTGCGCAAAAGCACAAGAGGGCTTTTGCCTGAACGGGAGCAGCATAGCATTTACTCAAGAAGCACTGATTTCAGACAGTAGGAAGTCAGTGTTCTTGCAGAAATTCAAGCGGCCAGTGTAGACAGCTGGCAAGTCTAGACACAGCCTAAGGGTTTGTCTACACTAGCCCCCTAGTTCGAACTAGGGAGGCTAAAGTAGGCATTTGAATTTGCAAATGAAGCCCAGGATTTACATATCCCGGGCTTTATTTGCATGTTCCCGTCCGGTCGCCATTTTTAAATGCCACTAGTCCAGACTAACTGCCCGCAGCTACACGCGGCAGTTAAACGGTATTTTAACTAAGTCCTTAGTTCGAATTACCTGTTACTCCTCCTGGAATGAGGTGTAACAGGTAATTCGAACTAAGGGCTTAGTTCGAACTACCGTTTAACTGCCGCGTGTAGCTGCGGGCAGTTAGTCCGGACTAGTGGCATTTAAAAATGGCGACCGGACGGGAACATGCAAATAAAGCCCGGGATATTTAACACTGCACACAACAGCACTACAGGTCACAGAAACACTCTAAATGTTTTTTTTTTTTCCAAAAAAGATTATACCTTCAATTGTGTGGGGCATTTGCTCTTTCAAAATTCACAGCAGGGATTAACCACTGCAGTTAAAAATCACCAGTATCATTATAAATCTGAACCATATTAACCCTATTAGGTCTTGATGAGGCTTTTATAGCCATTCTCCTACTTCCTATAAATCACTGCTTTAGTAAAAACAAAAACCCCAAATGCATGAATAAACATTGTACACCAGAAGGGGGGACTGTTCTTCAGAACTCGCCTATAAATGAAGCTAAGGTGGGGCCTCCACATCTTTCCTTCAAACAGTAATTCCTAGGAGAAACACTCCAAGCACCAGGCTAATGTAAGTCTTGCCATGTAAGTTTCTCCAAGAGTGTTTACTCTATTTATTCACTTTTAAAATTAACACAAACACAGGATTTTCCTTCAACCTTGAATTAAAAACCCCAAACTCTAAAAATAAACTTATACAAACTTTCTTTTAAAGTTCAGGAAAATTTCTTTCATTTCCTTCCTACTTCTAGCCTGGAAAAGGCTACCAACACTGAAGTCACTCACTTATTCAGAAACATGTTGGCTGTCCTTCAGCATTTCATCATCCTACAGGCAAGTGCTATAGGAGTTAGGGGTGTTTCATTTTGTTTAATCAACTAATCGACTAGTTGATGGATTTTCCATCATCTAAGTCAATTGGTTGGTAAGCGGAGGAGCCACAGTGGGGTTAGCTCCTGGCCCAGGGAGTTAACCCCGCCACAGCTCTGCCTTTTAAATGTATTAAGAGCGGGTAGGCTCTTAATACATTTAAAAGGCTGAAGTGCAAACCAGCCTTAAATGTAAAAAAGCTGGAGTGCAGCAGGGGTACCCAGCATGAGAAATCAGCTGTCCTTACTCGTGCTGGGTTCCCATCGCTACACTTGGTTTTTTTAAATGTATTGAGAGCTGGCAGGTTCTTAATATATTTTAAAAGCAGAGGTGCAGCATCTGGGACTGGGCACCAGCTGGGAATCAGCCAATCCCTGGCTTGCACCCAGTTCCTGCTACTCCCCTGCCCCTGCGGAGATGGTGCTGGGAGGAACTGGCTTTTAAGCCAGCTCCTCCCAGCACCAGTTCCCCCTCTTCCTTCCCTCCTTTGTGCCTCTCATAGGCCTGCTCCCCCCCGAACCCTCTCTCCCCCGCTGCCTCTCATAGTCAACTAGTTGCTTACATCCCTAGTAGGAGTTGGCCAAAGTGCCCCAATCCTATAAAGACAAACATCTATAACAGGGGTGAGGAACCCTTTTAGGGACCACTGAAAAATCAGTCAGGGGGTGCACACAAGTAAGAATCCAAAAAAAACCCCAAAAACAAACAAAAAACTTCACTGACGTGGCCCCTGACTGAGAAGGAAAAAGACATCCCCCACATTCCCCTTGCACACTAAAGCCTAGGGGAGCTTGTAGATCTTGTATGCTCTTGCCCCCCAGTGAGGCATCAGGAGGCTAGAGCACCAGCATGAACTTCGGGTGCCAGACCCAAGCAAGCTGGGTGCTGCATCTGGCCACTGGGCCTTAGGATCCACACCCCAATCTATAACCAAAACAGCACCTCCAAAAATATGCCCACAGTGTGTCCTAGGAGGCCACTTCAGTATAGACTGAGAAGTACAGTAACTGAATCGCCAATCTCCCAAGTGACTCCAGGCTTTTCCTTGGAGGTCTCCTCTCTGAGCAATAAGAAATACAAGCAAAATGTTATTTCTTGGATGTTATCTCGTGACTTTCTAAGAATAGCTGGGAATCCCACTAGTTAGTGAGGAATTTAGATGAACTCCTGGGAGGGAGCATTCCAAGTGTGGAACAGAAGTATATTGCCTTTTTTTTAAAAGGCACTCTAGAAAAAAATTAAATAAGAATGCAAAAATTAAAATACTGCATGAATAAATACTTACTTGTGCACCTTCTCAGTCACTATATGGTGCCAAAACAACTCTACTTTTTATTGTGAGGGCCTCTATATTTTTGTACGCTAAGATACATTTTGTTTTGTTTTGTTTTCTAAACTAACATGTACTTTGCTAGCAAATTAAGTGTATATCGAACAACTAGCAGATGTACCCGTCATTGCTCAGGTCCTTTAACTCAAGTAATCTGTGAGTCTCTTTGGAAAATAAATGAAAAATGTACATGCTTTATTTAAATTACTGTATTTTTTAAAAATTAAGAAAAGAGTCTGGAGTGATGATTTGGGGGGGTAAGGAGAGGCAGGAGGTGGGTGGCATAGGGCAGACAGTTGGGACGTAATAGAGGGGCTAAAGTTAGGAAGCGGGGGCCTTAGGGCAGGGAGAAGGAAGTGGGGGTGCAGAAGTTAAGGCAAGTAGGAGAAGGACTCATGGCAGGGGATGCAGGGCAGAGGGCTGGGAGGTAGAGGGGAACTTACCAGGACCACCCATAGCAGTAAGAATGGCGCTGCTCCAGTGGCAGCTCCTCCCAGGGGGCCAAGGCAGTGTTCCCTGGCCAGCAGCTCCTCCGAAGGGGTTGGGACTGCACTCCCCAGAGGGTGGCTCCTCCCGCGAAGGGAGAATCCAGTCTGTGTAATTCTCGGGTGGGAGTTAGGGCTCTGCAGTGGGACTTTTTCCTGTTGGCCCCCCAAAGTGGAGATGCTGCAGTAATTCAAACTAAGGTACTTTGGCTCCACCTACTCTAGACACGTAACTGAAGTTGCATATGTTAGTTTGGCATTGCCCCCAATTGTAGACCTAGCCTCACTCACTGATGACAAGACCATCTTGGAACAAGCCAGATGTTGCCACTGAGGCAGTGGCTCCAATTTTTCACTTAACTCCTATAACTCAAAAACATATAAATTCACATCTTCTGCCCGGCTATTCTTCTTATTCCTCCAATTTACTCAGTAGAGCTCTTAGAAGCATTACTCCTCCTATTGATTAAATGAGGGTAGATCGTGAGATGCAGTCCCCAGCCAATATATAACCCACAGCTTACAAAACATTCACCTTTATCTGGCCATTCTTGACACCAAAGGTATTTCCTGAGCTCATGCAACAGAAACAAACCAGGCAGAGGATTGTAATAGTATCTTGAACATAAAAGACAGGAGATATTGGAAAAAATAATCTCAACTATACATACAATATGATGGGGACTAATTTAGCTACAACTACTCAAGAGAGAGATCTTGGAGTCATTGTTGATAGTTCTCTGAAAACATCTACTCAATGTGCAACGGCCATCAAAAAGCAAACAGACTGTTAGGAATCATTAAAAAAGGGATAGAGAATAAGACAGAGAATATCTTATTGCCTCTATATATAACCATGGTACACCCAGATCTTGAATACTGCATACAGTTGTGGTTGCCTCATCTCAAAAAAGATATAGTGGCTTTGGAAAAGGTTCAGAAAAGGGCCACAGAAATGATTCGGGGTTTGGAATGGGTCCCATATGAAGAGAGATTAAAAAGACTTGGACTTTTCATCTTAGAAAAAAAGAGGAGACTAAGAGGGGATATGATAGAGATCTATGAAATCATGACTGGTGTGGAAAAAGTGAGTAAGAAAAAGTTATTTACTTATGTAAGAACTAGCAGTCACCAAATGAAATTAATAGGCAGCAGGTTTAAAACAAACAAAAGGAAGTTTTTCTTCACTCAGCACATAGTCAACCTATGTAACTCCTTGCCAGAGGATGTTGTGAAGACTAGGACTTTTATCAGGGTTCAAAAAAAGAGCTAGACAGATTCGTGGAAGTTAGGTCCATCAATTGTTATTAGCCAGGATGGGTAAGAATGGTGTTCCTAGCCTCTGTTTGTCTGGAAATGGATGACAGGAGAGGGATCACATGATGATTACCTGTTGTGTTCCCTCCCTCTGGGGCATCTGGTATTGGCCACTGTCAGCAGACAGGATATTGGGCTAGATGGACCTTTGGTCTGACCCAGTATGGCCGTTTTTATGTTCTTCTGGGACTGGACTTGATGACCTCTCGAAGTCGCTATGATAATAACACTGCAACCACTCTTTCTAATGACTCAGCAGCAGTGCTACCATAGAAGGGCTATTCCTTCTTGGATAAGTAAGAAAGTGGACTATTAATGCCAACTCTCCTTTCTGCTAATGTATGGGATTACTTTTACTCTGATTTGACTAGGGATGTTAAAATTAGATTAATCAACTAATTGAATAATCGGTGGAATTTCCATCAACTATTTGATTAGTCAATAAGGATGCCTCCGCTTTGAAATGTAGCAGGAGCCCACTGGGCTGTTGCTACATTTCAAAGGCAGAAGTGCTGCGCGGCGTTCCACATATGAAATGTACAAGAGCCCCAGTGTGTCGACTGACAAATTCCACACACACCACACTAGTCCAAAATTTCCTTATAAATTGAATGGGACAATGGCAATAGATGAGGACTTTCAGTTGTGGAATGGAGCATCTCAGATTTGCGAAGTGGCCTTCATGAAAAACTAAGCGTCTTGGGCTTGCTGTTGCTTTTGCCTCCAGTCTGGCTTTCGCATCATGAATCTGCGATCTGACTGTTTGGACGTAAAGGGGGAAAAGATGAGATATAAAACTGCGAGTTGCTGTAGATGGCATTGTGACTGCTCACAGAAGCCTTGAGCATGCCACAGAGAAACATGTAGCCAAGGCATTATATCCACTGTAGCTAAGTCAGGCATTCTAACTTACCATTGCAGTGGAAAGGCAACAGGAAGACAAACTCTGATTTAAGTAATTACGCTCTCCATGCTTAAATTTCCTGTGCTGGTTCAACTAGGAGTGGATACTGTGTTCTTTACCACCTTTCCTAAGTTAGCATGCAATTTTCAGTGTCTCACTCCAGAAAGGAGTACACTTCCGTAGTGGAACTAATTATCCCTATATAGTTGAGATCTCACTTTGTAAAGCCTTTATGTGGGGAAAGGAGGAAAAATACAATATAAAAGATTATTTTTTTGCAAAGGCATTTACATTACATATCACTACTGCCATAACAAAGTCACCAAATGCCAGTCTTGTGTATCTACACAGCAATCTGACTTGGCAAAAAACTAACATCGCTGTCTATAGGAGGTTTTCTTTTGCCAAAAAGATTAGGAAAAAGGCTCAGATGCTGAACAAAGTCTACTGGCCGCAACAGGTGGAGAGAGAAAAGCCCAGCCTGTTTTCTGGTTAAAATTTCCAGTGAAATTCTCATAAGCACTGTCTGTGATTTATTAAAAAGTATGTCCTACATGAACTTTTCTGATGAAAATTTCTCTGTTAGTGTTCTATTCCTTTTTTTCTATGGAAAAAAGAATGAGTAGAATCTAACTCCCTTTACTTGACATCTGGAATGAAAAGACTGGAACATACACATACTGCTTTCCTAAATACAAGTTATTCTCCTAGTTAAGGCCAATACGTGCTATCTATTGCCACGGGTTGCTAAAGAAATGGTAAGACAAATGGGAACCAAAAGTAGTTCATTTGTTCTGCTAATCCTTTATTCACGATACAATTTCTAAATTTAAAGAGGAAAAATAGAATGAAATATTGTTCGGTACTTAGCACAATGGGACCCTGGCCTTGAGGTACTTCTGCAACACAAATAAAAATAATAATAAAGGCACTACACTGACAGTTGAATGGAAGAAGAGATCTGTAACAAAAATCCTGCTGTCATTTCCATATTAAGCAGCCAGAGGACTTTGGTTGAAGTGGAATATTGACATGCTGTTAAAAGATGACACCCCTTACAAGGGCCCCTCAGGCTAACTGCTCCCACACCAGGGACTGAAGAAGGTTTTAGGGAGCAAATCACAGCTGGATGCATGCAGAGTTGAAAGTAAGGGGATGCACCCCAGTGCTCTGCTCTGGTAAGAGCCAGCTGAGGCGTTTGAGCCATCTGGGGCGCTCTGCTCTGCCAAGACAGCACCAGCCAGGAGGCAGGCAAGTTAAAGGGGTCAGCTATGGGCACACTGTAGGGAAGGCACGAGCGCTCCCTGCTGGGCTACTGGGAGAGGATGGCAGCATCCCTGATCTGGCCACAGCAGCCTGTCTCCAGTCCTGCTCCTGCAGTGGGGGAGGAGCAGAATCAGCCCCTGTCCAGCTGCAGCTCGTCCCCAGCTCCGATCCTGGGGCAGACCCCATAGTCAGACCCCCATATACAACAGGAGAGGCTGGCAGTGGGCCCCATCTGGCTGCGAGAGAGACTGGCAGAGGCCTTGCTTCTGGCCTCACTCCTGCCGTTGCGGGGCACGAGTGGCAATATCGGCCTCCATCTGGCCTCACCAAACATGGCCTGGCCTCTGTCCGGCTGCATCTGAGGCAGCCCAACCCCAGTCACCATCTGGCCAATGTGGCCGCAATATGGCTCTGGTCTCCATTTGGCCACAGCGGTCAGTCCCCAGCCCCAATCCTGGAGCAGACCCCACAGTCCAGCCTCTATCTACTTGCACGAAGGGCTGACAATGGCCCCATCTGGCCATGACAGCCTGGCTCCGGGCACACTCCTGGCACAGCAAAGGTAGGAAGGGGGGTGTAATCATCCATGGCAATCCTGGTCTAGACCATGATCTGGCAGCAGCTGCCCAACTGCAGTGGCCTGGTCCCAACCATATAAGTTAACCCATGCCAAGTCCCCCACCACGCTCTCTCCCCAATGCCCTGACTCCTGTACTCTCCACACACACCGCCAACTCCCGCCCCAAGTCCCTCATACACCCGAACCATGACTCCCGCATCCACTCATCCCAGCTCCCTACCCTGACTCCAGCACTTCCCCCACAGATGAAAGATAAAATGCATTAGCTAATGTTGAATAACAGTACACAACTGCTTTTAAAAACACACACAAACACACACACACACTGGATGGAGGAAAATATTGAGCAAAAATTGCAAGAGGAATTTAAGCAAGCTAAATAATTATCTGTGTTGGAGAAAATCTGTTATCAGAGTATCATACCAACAACAACAATAATAATGATACCTAGCTCTTTTATACTGTTTTTCATCTGTAGAACTCCAGACTGTTTACAAAGGAGGTCAATATCGTTACCGTCATTTTACAGATGGTGGAAATGAAGAGGTACTGGGGTGAAACAACTTGCCCAAGGTCACCAATCAGATTTAGCGTTTGACACACCAGGCCTCACACCCTCCCCAAAACCTATATCCACTGTTACATATATTTTTAATTTTACTGTGAGACGGAAATTCCTCTCAGTGTGTCTAAAATCGAAACAGGGAAAAAAAATCATTACAAAGGAAGCCCTGATCCTGCAATCACAGCTACTAACATGGATACATATGCCCAACCCCACTACAGTCAGTGCAACTCCATACAGGGACTGGAGTCCTGGCTAATAGACCCAATTGCAAACAAAATGTGGGTTAATATGCTGCTTGCCTATCTCATTTTAATCTTTAGTCACCCAAACAAATAAAATATAAACTTCAAATCTCAGAGCTACAGTTCTAAAATACTGGGTTTTTTTCCACCAGTTAACCTAGCTCATTGAAAGTAAATTATGTTCATACAAGAAAAATAAAGGAGGCCTGGGAATAAAATTTACATTATACGCCTCATTTGGGGAAATAACAGCTCCTCTTTTATTTTTCCTGAACTAAATTGCATTAACAGAACAACATGAAAAATACAACACATTGCATGCCTTGCGGCTGATCCTTTACCTAATAATAAGGGAATACAGGTGAATCTGAGACACAGAAAATAGAATACATCCCTAACAATTTTAGGCAGTGAAAACCAAGTCTGCAATAGTCTCATTCATCTAGAGGGAGAATCCTTCATTCTTCATTAATATGAAAACATTTTTATAGAGTAGTACTCACTTGCTGGCTTTAGGATTTTTCCTACCTTGTTTCAATGTAATATTTAAAAATCTCCAGCCTTGTCTGGAGAAATTAGTACTACTCATTCAAATTCTCCCATCAGAATCAACTCTGATGTTTTAAGACCTACTGACTTTTCACACATGTGCTACTTAATTTTTAAAGCAAGTGCCTATTTTAAAACTAATTGTTTCAATAAGATTTTACAATATATAAATAATACTATAAATCTGACTCCTTCCTTTCACCCCAGGACGGAAAACAATTACATGAACTTGCCAAGTCCCCACTCATGTTCTATTAAAAAAAAAAGTGTCTAGACCTTCAACAAAGGAAATTTTTTTCCCCACTAATTTCAATTTGGGGGGAATACAAAAGTGATGAAAGTACTGGCTTATTCACAACTTGCCAACTTGACCAGCACCGGTGAATGCAGATCTGCGATTTGGGTCATTCATTGGAAAATTATTCTAAATCTCATGACTGATTTTCCCTGTGTTTTTTTTTTTTCATTCAGATTGCAGTTATATTATATCTTACTCATTTTAAATCTCATTCTTCCAATTCACCCAGGCAGGCCCAGTCCCTGTGAAAAACAATAATGCTCCTTGCTCGTTTTGCAATTCAATAAAGCACAGTTTGTAAGAGTGTGTTTTCATCCAGTAAAGGAAGGAATTTATTTAGTCTTGCATCAGTTACACATTTAAATATCGCTCTTCACTCAAAGCTATTACAGCCTGATCAACTCTGATGTATTCAGTTCAATCAACTTCTCATATGTATGAAAATTCCTACCAGAACATGGCCTTTCCACCGCTTCCACACAGTTAAGATTACTCCCATGAGTGAGGTTAACTGGGACTAATGTCTCAGTCTGCAGGATTTGGCCGGAAAAGAGTTGTTAAGGCTTGATTTGGGAAACGAGTTGAGTTCAATAAGCCCTTTCCACTTTTCAGCCCCCACAAGATTTTCGAGTGCATCCATGGGTGATCTCAGAGAGGGGTTTTGTTTTTGTTTTGCGTTAAGCTTCCTCACATCACACTGTCACACGGGAAGACGATCAAAAATGCTCATCTGGGGATCCATGTGTAAGGCAGTTGTTAAACTCTAGTATTTTTTTTTAACCCACAATAAACCGTATTTTTTTTTAAATCTCCCGTTCTTCCTTGTGGTCAGCAACACCCCACCCGGCGCACACACCCCCAGTGTAAAAACCAAACAGACCCCCCCCCACACACACACCCTTAAGAAACCCCTGACCTGGGGCTGGAGGGGTGCGGGGGGAGCCAACTGTGTGGGAGGCATCTCCCAGCTCCCAGCGCGGGCCGGCCCGTCTGGGCCCAGCCCGGGGCGATGTCTCCCTGTCCCGGGGTGTGTCGCCCCGGGGGGCAGCCCCGCAGCCGGCCGGGCTCGGGCCGAGGCGGGTTGTAAACAGCCCGAGCGGCTGCTGCTGCAGGCCCCTCCGCAGACACAGGGCCCTCTCCAGCCGGCACCGCTCAGCCGCCAGCCCGACCGGCGGCCTCAGCCCCAGCCCCCGGCAGGCGGCTGGACCCCGGGGGGCCCCCCACCCCCTCCGCGGGGCTCTCCCAGGCCGGGCCCCCCCGCGCCGGGCCCCCCCAGCGGGGGAATAGGGAAGTCCTGACTTACCTGTCATTACTTTCTACGCCATCTTGGATCCACTTGTCAACGTCCCCACAAAGCATTGTGGGAAAAAACTCCCCCCTCTCCTTCCCCCACCAGCCCAGGAGCTGAGCAAAGAAAGTTAGAGGGGAGCCAGGCAGTCGCTTGGGGGGGGGGCTGCTGCTGTCAACACAGCCCCGTCGCAAAGGGGAGGGCAGGGAGCAGCCAGGCTGCCTTGCAAAGCGCCTGGCTGTGGGGCACTGAGCAAGGAGGGGGCTGCTCCTAGCTGTGTTTTGCAAAAGGAGTGAAATCCCTGGGTCTGCAGACACACACCCCCCCCGCAGCCTCTGGAGCGACGTGAGACTGTTGAACCGGGTGGTTTCTGGTTTGTTTCCCCCCTCCACTGTCCCCAGGACCTTTCCTTCTGAATATGTCACTGGCATGCAACACATTGCCCCTCGGACAACAGGTTTTGGAGGAGCGAATGAGTTCAGTGTCTGTTTTTCCCTTGCAAAATCAGGATAGACCCTAGCTCTTCATTGAGAAGGGTGTTTTTTTTTAATAAAGGTGTCGTTGGATTTGCAAACACACGTGCATTTTCTGGGGTCGTGCAGTTGATTCAAAATGGGTGTTTTCTCTTGCAACTTTTTATTTTTCAAAAAGATGTTCCGTTCAGAAATGCATGTTGGCTATGCTACAAAATGGCTTGGCAAAGTGCGTCAGTGTACTGAAACACATTTTTAGCCTTGCATTTATTATAATTCTTGCATTAATTGCTTTCTCCCATGGGACTGTATTAATGACTGTGTATATATACCAACTAATATACATGAACAAACAGCATGACATTTCTCTGGAAAGTAAGTTGTTGCATTTTAAAATATATTTTCCCTTATAATTTTGCTAAGAAACTTTCTTTTTTGGAAACATATTTCTGGCTCTGCTTGAATCTCAGTTTTATTTTGGCAAAGGAATCTTCCCTGTTAGTAATGTATTGTTGTCTCTGGCCTTCAATATGCTTAGCCAACATATTATTACTACTATTTTTCTTCACAATTATGATGTTTTGCAAAATAACTTTGGAAATGTTATTGACTCTGCATGCATGTGTGTCACCATATGCCTTACTTGTTATGCTTTGAGGCAAATAACATACAAATACAAGGAAAAAATATTATTTTACTTTAGCCTTTTAAGGTATGTCACATGAACTAAGATTGCAATTAGGTTTTTTAACTTACCCCTCTAAGTTTAGAAAAATATAGGATTCAAATTGATTGAGCACTGAATTTCCTAAATGCATTTATATTTAATTTAGAATATAATCTAAATTCTTTGAGGATTAACCATTAACACACTATCTGAGGCTTTGCCACTGCAATCAGAGACTTGTGTCTAGGAATATTTTCAATACTCAACTATAACACATTCTTGATTATTGCATAGAAGGCCTGTTGCAGAAATATAAACACATAAGGAAACAAATTACAGTATGAGATTTTTTGCTGCCCAGATGTTAAATCAATGCATTTATCTTCCTCATTCAACATTAAAGACATGCTTGCCAACAAGTTTAACTGTTTCAATACTATGGTGGAGGCCATGTCAGGAGCTGCTGAAGCAGAGTGTGGTATTTTCACTTAAGGAGGACGCCATTTCAAATGACAAAAATATTCTTGTGCAGCCTGCCCTGGGCCATCACTGCCGGCTGGGGAGGGGCTGCTTGCCTGCCACAGGATCCCATCCCCCAAAGTAAACATGTTGCAAATGAGATCCAGTCACAAAAAGTTTCCACCAGCACAAACGACCTTTCCTCTGTCATAAATGGTGTCCTGTGACTTTAAATGTCTTTCAGTGACTCTGTGGAAACCCCTTGCAGCTAAAGGCCCTAAAGGACTTGTCCACCCTGGATTTGGAGGATATTAACAAGACCATTGTGTGGGACAATCTACAGTCAATTTATAGCCATATATCTTTTTAAAACACCAGAATCACAGGATTTTAACTATTATTAAAGGATATAATAGTTAAAGAATGTTAACCATTCAACTAACTTTTTACCATTATTTTCTAGTTTACTCTTTGCCATGGGCAGGCGGTCCCTACAGTGCTGCCCCATCTGCTAAGGCCCCCACGCCCATCACAGGGAGGGGAGGAGGTGGGGCAGTGTGCCAAGCATGCCCCCCACCATAAGGATGGGAAGAGACAGGAGGGGGCGCGTCACTCGCTGCTGCCGCCTGCCGGCCCCGTTCTGGGGTTGGAGTGTGGACAGGGCCGTGCCTGGTGGTTTGGGAAGGCAAAGCCTTCCCCTGTCTAGGTAACCAGATGCTCATGCTCTTTGCTTTGTATTCAGCCAAAACATCTGGGCTGTGTCTAGACTGGCCAGTTTTTCCAGAAAATCAGCCGCTTTTCCAGAAAAACTTGCCAGCTGTCTACACTGGCCACTTGAATTTCCGCAAAAGCACTGACTTCCTACTGTAAGAAATCAGTGCTTCTTGCGGAAATACTATGCTGCTCCCGTTCGGGCAAAAGTCCTTTTGTGCAAAACTTTTGCGCAAAAGGGCCAGTGTAGACAGCTCAGCTTTGTTTTCCGCAAAAAAGCCCCGATCGTGAAAATGGCGATCGGGGCTTTTTTGCGGAAAAGCGCGTCTAGATTGGCATGGACACTTTTCCGCAAAAAGTTCTTTTGCAGAAAAGCGTCCGTGCCAATCTAGACGCTCTTTTCCAAAAATGTTTTTAACGGAAAACTTTTCCGTTAAAAGCATTTCCGGAAAATCATGCCAGTCTAGACGTAGCCCTGAAGATTAGTGAACATTACGTTTTGTTCCTTGTCAATTTCACTTTCAACTTTTTGTACATTATCACAGGTGTGGGGAACTTTTTTTGGATTGGAGGCCATAATCCACAGAAAAATTAGTCTGGGGCTGCATACAAAGAAGCAAAAAACCCCAACCAAACAAATGAACCCTCACTGATGTGGCCCCCGACTGAGAAGGAGAAAGATACTCCCGACATTCCCCTCGCACACCAAAACCTAGGGGAGCACAGGCCAGTAGATTTTGTGTCCTCCAACCCTGCAGTGGGGCAGCAGGAGGGGGGGCGGGGGGGGCTGAAGCGCCAGCACGGACTTCCAATGCCGTGGGGGTGAGGGAGGCCTGAGCTTTGGGGGCCAGATCCAGGCAAGCCAGGAGCTGCATCTGGCCCCCCGGCCTTACGTTCCCAACCACTGCATTATCACAAGGTTACAATGTTTGTGTTGAAAAGTGCAGAGGAGGTTTGGTTTTTTAATCAATGAATTTAGAAAGAAAGGGGTTTAGAAAAATACTGTGTCCGCAGGAATTGGGAAAAACTAAAAACTCTTTGGCTTATGTTTTGCGAAAGCTTCTCTTCGCCAATATTTGAGCTGTGTCTCTTTCGTTTCCCTGTACACAGGGGTAAAAATTATTTTGGGTAGAAAGTGATTAATTTAGGGGGAAATAATTTGACATTGATGTTAGACATGTGCCTTTTGCTATTCAGTCTGTATTATACTAGACGATTTACCAGGCATTGCTTGGGTCCATAACTCAATTACTTTTTGTTTTTCTTCATTTAAAACATTGCTCTGGAGTGGGGCTGGGGCTGAGGGTTCAGTATGCAGGCTGCCCCAGGGAGAGAGGGCCACCCCAGCCCTGTCACAAGAGCAGCTTAGGGGCAGCTAAGAAGTGCCTTTCCATGGGCATTTCAGCATCAGCGAGCACAGCCAGGATAGGGGTGCATGTCTCCCAGTTGGGGCAGGTACGGGTTCATCTGCCCCCTGCACTCCCCAGCCAGAGTGAGAAAGGCAGAAAACTGTGCACTTTCCCCTTGCTATCTGACAAAGGGGAACAACCCGCAATGTTTCCGTATGAATCGGGGGGGAGGGAAGCTTCAGCACCCTACACCTCCTCAAAGGGCACCTGAGGTGTGAGAGGTTCCCTCAGCCAGCTCCTTTATCTGGCGATTCTCATTTCTGTATGGTTTTATGAGAAGCAATCCCATTCCAGGCACATCCCATTTTCCTGACACAACCAAACCTTGACCTCGGTTTAAGTTATAAGAGGAAGCTGCATACCAAATTTGCTGGTCCTAGCTTTTATCATTTAGGAGGAGTTCTTGAACAGACAGATGCACAGACAAATTCTCTCAAATATAGAGTAGATTATTTCACATTTACCAGGAGCTTCTCAAACCACAGCACTGAAATGCAGCCATTTCTGTGAAATGATACCAACCAATACCACACACTACCCAGAGATAAGGGCAGGAAAATTCTGGCCATGCTATTGGCAGAAGCCCTGCACTATTTTGAGAAATTCCATGTACAGCATACAATACTGACAATCTACACACATATTTCCTCTGAAGATCTTGCTCCTTAAATTAAACCCCTCAAACTGCATGTGAAGTAGTAAGAATTGCTGCATTTTCCAGCTGCTAATTGTGACACAGAGAGGGTAAATCGATGTACCCAAGGCTATAAATGGAGTCAGCAGCAGAGAAATGGGATTACCTTATAAATCCCAGGGTTTCACTCCTCTTTTCAAACCACTATCCTATGGATTCTGATCCTGAAAAATGTGAATGGTCAGGGATTTTTCCATACAATTGCCCTCCCAAAGCTCCTTCACAATCCAGATTTATTTAAGGGAAAGGTGCAAACTGTGTGATTGGGCCAGAACAAAACCCTGGATGCAAACAATCTCGAAGTTTGGAAGTTCTATATATATAACAGGATGATTTAACTGATGAAAATGAACAGTTATACCCACCACAGTGCAAAACCAGGAAGGGCTCCCAAGGATATCTACTTCCTCCTCATCTATAGGCCATATGTGACAACCAGCATTCTGGCAGATACATTAGTGATGGAACCCAGCACCTCAGGGAATAAACACCGTGGCTACGTCTAGACTGGCATGATTTTCCGCAAATGCTTTTAACGGAAAAGTTTTTCCGTTAAAAGCATTTGTGGAAAAGAGCGTCTAGATTGGCACGGACGCTTTTGTGCAAAAGCACTTTTTGCAGAAAAGCGTCCGTGCCAATCTAGACACGGTTTGTCTAGACGCACCCCTTGAGTAGCTACAGCTTGAGGAAAAGAGACAGACTTGATGCCTTTGTGGATTAGACACAGAAGGACACATGTAACACACTGACCAGTAGATTCCATCTTCACAGCCCCTCATCCAAAGTTTAAATTCTCCACTGCAGATTTTAGAGTAACTGAGTGACTGTCAACAACGAATTTAACAAAATGTGACCCAGGAAGAGGACGTGGATCGCTATATTTTTTGTCTGCAGAACTAGGCAGGGGCATCACATCCTAAACAGAGAGGACAGAAGAGACAGAATTTCTCTGGCCCCATCTCTGATCCGCTCACTCCCATCCAGCTCTGTGTTTACCTTTCCTTTGGCTTATTCCCTTTTGTCATCGTGCTGTCCAATAATAATCCCCTTTCTTCCTACCTTCAAACTTGTAATGATTGTATAATTGTCTTGCTCTACTTCTCTCTTTTTGCTGAGCTAGCTTGGTTGGAGGCTGCGCTTCATGACCACAAGTGACTGGTGGTGGTAGGCCCTGAGTCAGCAGTTTGGAGAAACAGCAGCATTGGGCTAAGAGCATTAACAAATGAGAATAGGACCAAGCCGGTGGAGTCTCGCACTTTACACTAGAATTAAATGCTCCTGGTATCATATCAGGCTGGTTCATATACAGACACAATTTGCCTTCTCACCAGCACTCAAACTCCATTTGGATTATCTTTAAAATATTTTAAATTCTGTAGCGGAAATAGAATCTAATGATTCAAGTATGAGACTGCGAGTCAGGATTCCTGGGTTCTGTTGACAACTTGGTATCTACTTGGTAATGTAGTTGGGGGACCCCGACTATAGAAATTCAGGACACGTAGAGTTGCTACTGATAAACTGCTTTGAAAGATTCTATAGACCAGACTCTGCAGATAACTTGCCACTGACTTAAATGGAAGCCAAACTCGGTCCTATAATAATGCAAAAATAAAACAGAACAAGCATACTGCACTCAATGGCTTTCATGTGGACTGAAAACAACTTCCAGATATTAAAAATTGAAGTTATCCTTGCTCAGCATGGATACTGTTTGTGATGGTAGCATTGTAGTACTACCCAGAAGCAGCACCCCATATGACCCTATACAAGCACAGTCAAAAAGTTGTACGTTCATTTAGGCTGGAACTAAACAAAAGACCCCGAGAGCAGAAGTTGGCCCCAAGATCTTCGTTAAAATCTCCCCTTCTTCCTGGTGACGTTGGATCTCAGCACCATATCAGCATGTGCGTGAGTCGCACTGAAATCAAATCTGCTTCTCTAAGATCTCTCCAGTCCTGGCTGGATGATGTGGGTTGTTGGTTTCCAGGAAAATGTTGTTAGGCTACTCTATAGCTCCATTATTGGTGAGTATTCCCACTCACTGCAATGCAATGTGTTGTCCATTGTTTGTTTCACCACAGAACCACCCCTTCTCTCTCTCTCTATGTAAGAGAGAGAGAGTGAGCTGTACACAATTCTATACAGTAGTTAGTAAGAACTTCAGAATCCACAGCACCATTTAAATAAAAAAAATGCAAAATGTCAATAATCCATCCATTCTCTGAAATAGCAACTAAATAGCATTTTAGCTTGACCAGTAACAAAAGCACCAGCAAGGAGACAATAAAACCAGCATAATCACTCAAGTCTTTAATAAAAGGAAAATGTTTTCATTAAAACAGATTACACTTGATTCGCAACTTAAATATAAAACTCGGTGGTTTTCCTGAACACTCTTCTTTATTAGTGGTTTAAATGACAGGTGCCAACCTAAAAATAAGATCTTTTTAGAAAGGTAACCTTGAGTCCTTCATTCTATCTCTACCTGTTAAAATCTAGTAACAGAAAGCAAAGGGAAGCCTATATTAGAAGTAAACACAAGTTCCCTTTAGGGTATTCATTTGTACACCCAGGCTCAGATTATTGCCAATAACACATCACTTTCACTTCTAGTCTGATCATCTCAAGTGTGTGGCCCACTGTGGGTGCATCTAGACTGGCAAGATTTTGCCAGCTGTCTACACTGGCCGCTTGAATTTGCGCAAGAGCACTGACTTTGTAATGTACAAAATCAGTGCTTCTTGCGCAAATACTTCCACGCTCCCGCTTGGGAAAAAGCCCTCTTGCGCAAGAATACTTGTTCAAGAGGGCCAGTGTAGACAGGGAAGAATTGTTTTGCGCAAAAAAGCCCCCATGGCTAAAATGGTGATCGGGGCTTTCTTGCACAAAATCGCGTCTAGACTGGCCACGGATGCTTTTGCACAAAAGCACCCTTGCCAATCTAGACGTGCTTTTGTGGAAATACTTTTAACGGAAAAACTTTTCTGTTAAAAGTATTTCCACAAAATCATGCCAGTCTAGACGCAGCCTGTATGTGTTGAGGCAACAGCTTCCTAAGATAGTCTCAGGGTGGCCGTGAAATCCTAGCCTGTTTCCGAGGGTGTGTCATCTACATGGATGTTGAAATCAGAAAGTGTTATTGGCCACATCCATGAGAAAGATCAGCAGCTTCCAGAGGGAATTGTCAGTGCACTGGGTGCAGCTGAAACAGGCCCAGCTCCAGTCCTGCATACACACTATCTATAATCCTCCAGCTGCTAAACTGCATTAAAAGCAGCACTAAAACCACCCTGGATGTCCTGAATGTTACCTTATAAGCAACTGCTGTAGTTGCTGCAGGGATGTTAACTTGCTGAGTGGGGAAAAGAGGGATGGATGGTCTATTCCATCATGTGATTGAGATGAGTTATTCCCAGGACACTCTGTGGTAGATACGGTTGGTTTAGTTCAGTTCTAGATAGAATATGCAAGGAAGAGGTGTAATGATTCATCGCTTCATAGGGAGACCACGGTTGCACAAGACATCCGCAAAGCAGACCTCATGACTTCCAGCTCCTGAAACACAAACCTCTCTAGCTACAGGAGCCCACTCCACTGCCTTCAGGCACAGAAATGGGCATTTGAGCAAGTCTGGTATATATATTCCACCCAACACTAAGTAGCTGCCTGGGGGAGGAGCAACAGGCCCCGTACTTCAGATGGCATTTTGTGAATTCTTTCCCAGCTGAGGAATGGGGTGGGGAGAATCAGGCATCTCTCTCTTCTTCTCTCCACAGTGCAGGCTCCAAGTCTCATGCAAGTTGGAGCAGTCTACGGTTTCCTATATCCTTCAGAATCTCTCCCACTAAGCTGTCATGTCCCAGCAGTGAAACTTCAACCTTCCCTATCCATCCCCTCATGTACCCCCTTCAAAAATCCATCTCTCCTTCTCCTACCCCCACCCTCCCAAAAACCCCAATTCACTCTCCTTATTCTCTCCAGCTCTTCCTTTATTTGATGAAGTAACTAGCTACAGGTTGAACCTCTCTAGTCCAGTACTCTCTGATCTGGGAACATCCGTAGTCCAGCATGATTTCAGTTACCCGGATTTCTACTTAACATGACCAAGTTTCTCGTGGCCCCATAAAGCCACAAGTCCTGGCTCTTGGTGTTTTGTGCTATTATTTAGCTCTAACTTACTCCTAAATGTTTTCTAGGAGCTCAGTAAGCAGTGGCAGTGTTGGTAATGCTGCTAGACAATAACGACTTCCGGTGGTTTGGCAAATTCTCGGGTTCGGCAGCGATCAGGTCCTGAGGGTGCCTGATTAAAGAGGTTCAACCTGTCGACAGACAGGAATCCTAAGATGCAACACTCTCCCAGGAGCCTGACAGGACTAGGCCATTACAACCCCCTCTGATGCTTGTACAATAAGCCCAGTGAGAGAATCAAACTCAGTCTTTTATCCCAGGACATTATGTTTCTAGGGTGATTTATTAAAACACAAGTCCCCCCTGGCCCAACTGGAATAGGATGGAACCATGGGCATCTGACAGAGGCTAGGCTCAGTCCACAAAGGATTTGATTTCAATGCAAGGTAAGAACCTCAATATGTGTCCAAGCCTGACTGATTGACCCAAGGCCGTATAGCCAGTCAGTGGCACAGCTAAGGGTAGAAGCTTAGTCCTATTAAGCAATACATTGGTCTGTTTCCAGACAGCCATTTATGCCGTTAAGTATAATAACTGTTTGACAGTCCCCAAATATTTCCTGTCGTGTTCTCTAAGGAGCAAAAAAGCTTCAATCTTTTTTTTTAAACAATGGGTCAAATTCCGTGGGCCTAGATAAATAGAAGTTGTGCTGTTTGAGGAGTGACTTTCAAACCAGAGCCCCGTGAAGTCTTTCTTGCTGTTCCCAGGAATTAAAAAGTTTGAGCACCAAGCTGTGGTGGGGAAGGTGCAGGGGAGAGATTGAGGTAATGGGAGAGGGTGTGGATCCATGGATTTCTTTCCCTTACAGGGCAGTCCTCAGAATGACAAGACTGGAGAATCCATTTCAGTGATCCAGCTCAGACTGCTAGACACGTACATTCCTTTTAATTTTAATGAGGTCCTTACCTTATCTGGAGATATGTACTCCAGCCTGCAGGCCTGCGTTTTTCTCACAGCGGCATAACATTCAGATAGCACCAGGAGGACATAGTTAAGATTATAGATCTCAGCTTGTTTTGCATGCATGC
The DNA here is from genome assembly GCF_049634645.1 of Pelodiscus sinensis. Taxonomy (NCBI): domain Eukaryota; kingdom Metazoa; phylum Chordata; order Testudines; family Trionychidae; genus Pelodiscus; species Pelodiscus sinensis. The sequence continues at coordinate 21,445,391 of NC_134730.1, read as the reverse complement.
ATGTGCACCCACAACCATATCCCAGCACACCTTCATGTTGACCATAAGCTACCAATGAGCCAATCAGGTAAAACACGTCCAACTCTCTTTCAAGGATAAAGTGTGCAGACCTTCTATCTAAAGTAATTCAGAATGATACAAGTATAATTTGAGATTCCTAGGAAGAGCTGCCATTTGGTGGCATTAGTCTCTTCTGATTTTCTCTAGGTGAGAACTCTTTACAAATTAGTATGCCCACAATTGCAGAAGTTCTCTCAGTGGTAGAGTAGTTTCTGCCAGAAAGGAACTTACTCATGATTCTTTTTCACAGGTAAAGAACTGCCTGGTTTCTACTCTGCACATATTACTGCATGATAGCTCTGACTGTGCCGGTTTGGGATTCCACCCTTATCTTTGTTGAGTTTCATGGTCTGCAATGTAGGTCTTTGCACACGTAAGTGCCATGTGTTGACAATAACTTGCCCCATCTGCGATCTCCAAAGTAGATCATTGCGGGATCTTCCAGCTCTGAGTCATGTCTCAGAAAAACAAATTCTGAGTAATTTCAATAATAAATTATGAAACTCTTATTTCTGGAGCAGGCTGTTGTACAAACATAGGTCCAGGTTGGGCAACTGGATCTGATCACAGTAGCCCTGTGAAGCCCCATTGCCCCAGTTGCAGGATCAGATCCATGTTTACAGCCCCCAGCAAAAACATACTTGATTTCAGCATTCCACCCATCAACACATTTCTCTCTGCTCCTTAGGGATGCAGTGAATCCTGGCATTTCTTTGGGAGCTGTGCTTTAAAAACTTCTGGCTACCCATCCCTCTGAATGGTGTGCTCAAATGTCTAGTTCTTACTCGAGCCACTGGTCTGAGTGCAGGTTAAACACATCAGCAGAGCACAAAGGCTACGTCTACTCTGGCGGCTTCTTGAGCAAGAACAGCTGTTCTTGCACAAAAACTTGCCGGGTATCTACACTGCATGTGCGTTCTTGCACAAGTAAATTTACAGCCTAGCATCGGAAAACAGGGCTTCTTCCCGAAGAGTTATTCCTCTCCCCGCGTTCCCACGAGGAATAAGCCCTCTTGCGCCAGAGCTTTTGCACAAGAGGGCAGTGTAGACAGGCAACATGAATTTCTTGTGCAAGAAACCCCTCTGGCTAAAATGGCCATCAGAGCTTTCTTGCGCAAGAGAACGTCCACACTGCCATAGACGCTCTTGCGGAAAAGCACATCTCTTGCACAAAAGCACATGCCAGTGTAGATGCGCTCTTGTGGAAGACTTTTTGTGCAAGAACTCTTCCGCAAAACATTTCTTGCACAAGAAGGGGCCAGTGTAGACGTAGCCAAATGGTCTACAGCTAAAAAGGCCGATTCATTCACTCACACCTTCACACAAGCAGGTGCAAAGTAAATATTAATTCAGGCAACTACCCCTGGATCTGTTTTCCTTTGGGAGCAGATGGCAGCCAGTCTGTGTGGGTAGGGATTGGGCGGGCAGCCTTCCTTTACATGATAAACTTATTAGTTCAATTGTATCACTCAGGCCGTGCCTACACTGGCAGACATAAAGCACTGGCAGTTACAGCACTGCTCACAGAGCGCAGCAGCAAAAATGCTATCAGGTGCTCACATTGTCAAGTCACCAATGCATTAGCATGACCACATTGCAGTGCCTTTTGGAGCAGTGCATTCTGGGTAGCTACCCCACTGAGCACCTCTTCTACTGCAACAGCGGTTTGTGTGGAAGCACAGAGACTGTGGAATGTGCTTTTGGCTGTTGAAAAGCCTGCTAGTGATGTTTGTAATGGGAAGCTAGACTTGGCCGATAACGTCCTAGGGTTATCGCCGTGTGCTGTACATCCCATAACATTTATGAAGGGAAGGGTGAAAGCTTTACTCAGGGCTGGACCGCTGAGGCATAATGCCAGAAAGCCGAGTTTGAACAGCCCGAGACCAGGGCTATTAGAGGAGCACAGGATGCGGCTATAAGGATCAGGGATGCCTTGAGGCGGTAGTTTGATGCTGAAAATCAATAAAACTTGTTGCTACACATAGGAGTGCAGTGGCTGCCTTGCTAGAGCATTATTATCATTAGTTCATGCACTGGACTTAGCACTACAGTGACTGTAGCTTCACTGGGGCACGCTAGCTTGCTTGCATGTAATGGAATAAAGATTTCTTTGAAACACGTGAATTTCATTTATTACACACAAAGTAAACAGAGGACACACGAAGCATGAAAAACATCTGCACTGTGGGAGACAGGGAAGAAGAGTGAGGAAGGCAGAAGATGAGTATGCCCCAAGAATGTCACGTTTGTATACATCCACCGGTTATGCAGACCTGCCCTCGGATGAGCTGTGGAAGGGGAGCAATGACAGCCTGGGGGAGTCTGCATGGCTGAAGGCTAAGCGGGCAGGGGTGGAGTGTGGCAGGTGGTGCCCAGGTGTCCAAATAGCATTGGCAGGGACTGATGGGGAGGAGGGTATCTCTGGAAATAGTTTTGGGACATCGGCTGCAGGAGGGGGCGGTCATGCAGCTGCTCCATCGGCAGTGCTTGCAGCGCTTCCGGAGGATTCCCTCGCCACTCCATAAGACAGGCCCCACTACATGCTCTCCTACTCGCTCCAGTCACTGTCCCTCCACTCTTGCAATTTTGTGTGTGATATCTATGTGGCTGAGGATGTTTCCCAAAAACTCCTCTGTTGTCTTTCGTGGGCACGTCCCTGCCTGTTTCAGATGCTCTGCAGGAGTGAGAACTTCCTGAGACTGGCTTTCCGAAACCCACTCTATCAAGGACAAAATTATGTCACAGAAGGCTCCCTGTTAATGCAAGACACAGCACTGCCTCTCTCTCTGAAACACTTACACTAGCCACATACCTAGCACTGCCTGTCCCAGAGTGAGCATACAGGAACCACACAATGGTGAGTTCACCACTAAAGGCACCAAGGTTAAATCTACAGGGAGGTGGGCAGGGGAACCCCTAGCTGCAGAGGCCCTTGGTGCAGCCAGGCAGGGTGCTGGGGAGCAAGGGGTTTCATTCACATATGCCTGTAATGTGTTCCGGGCAGGAGTGAATTGAGAAGAGCACTGCCACTGGGAGCAAAAGTTTCAGTAATGGCTGCTCGTTTCCACAAGCTGCATTCACCCTCAGAGACATTTAGTTGCTTAGGACAAGCAGGGAAGCAAAGGAAGGGCTTTTACTCAACCGTGAGTTCAATCTGGGACCACATGCACCTTGTCTTTGCACAGGGACGATCTCCCCCACCCCTGGTGATGGCACAGTGGCAAGAGAATGCCAGCCTGCACTGGTCAAATTCCACGTGTGCTCTGCCCGCTGACCTGAGACATGTGGCACAGCAGCTACATGAAGCTTTCAGTGAGGTCTGTGAGGCAGATTACTGAGATGTAAGAGTTTACATCAATGGTCCATTTGCCATTTATCCAACACTCTGCTGGTAGCAGCATCACACCAAACCCAGCCTCCTTTCTGTTACCCTCCCGCTCCCAGCAAGCTGCTCGAGTGCTTCCCAGCTGCTTACCCGTAGCATCAGCCGTGACCTCCATGGGCTGCAAACGGATCACCTTAGTGATACAAAACTGCTCCTGCCTGCAAGCTTTCTGAGCTCATTCCACTGCAACTTGCTCCTGTCTCGGTCCACTGCCAGGTGCCCCCTGGATTGTGAAGTGTCCATGAGGGTCTTCAGAGAGGAGGCGGGGTAACCTCCAAGTACACCATCCAGTTCTTTCAGTACCTGCAGGTTGTGGGTGCAGCACCCGTTGCTGTTTGCTTCCTGCACCCTCTGGTAAATGTTTTGCAGCTGCTTCGCTTTGACCCTATACTACAGTGCACCCCGATCATGGCCCCTTTCGGTCATATACCTAGAGATGTGCCCATATAGTAATACCTACAGCTGGAGTGCAGCTGAGACTGGACAGCCTCCTCTCCCCAAACACTGATTAGATCTTTTGTCAGGCACAGATGCTTATCCCCTCCCACCCAAACAACAAAAACTTTAGCCTCTCCTCCCCACAATGCAAAGGGAAATCAAATGCTGCTCTTAGGGGGTGGAAGCCATGAGAGCTGTAAAATTTTGATTAACTGGCTAATTGAATAGTTGATGCAAATTGCATCAACAATTCGATTGGTCCATAAGGACACCTCTTCCTTTGAAGTGTAGCAACAGCCACAAAGCTGTTGCTACGCTTCAAAGGTGAAAATGCTGTGGGGAGCACAGGGCCAGCAGGGGGACTCAAGCAGTCCCCTGCCAGCCCCGTGCCATTTCAAAGTGGCAGAGCTGCAGGGAGCCTGGGGTCAGTTCTGCATCTGTAGCTGACCCTGGGCTCCCTGTGGTGCTGCCACTTTGAAATGCCGCAGTGAGTCCGGCATCAGTCTCCCTGGCTGTTTCAAAGCAGCAGCGCTGCATGTAGCCCAGGATCAGCGGGGGACTCAGAACTGACCCCAGGCTCCCTGGAGCGCTGCACTTTGAAGCACTCTGTGCTCTCCCCACCCTTTGCTGCTTCTGATAGAGGCAGCAAAAGGGGGGGGGGGGAGGAAACTAGTCGACTAGTTGTCGACTGATAAGCATTTGTTTATCGGATAGTCAACTAGTCGTTCACATTCCTAAAAGCAACGTCTCTTTCCACACATCAGTGCTGGTGAAAGCTGTGTAGTGTAGACACACTGACAGGAGAAGTGATGCTGCAGCCTTATAAGCATAGCAAGGCCTGAGCGACACTTCTAGTCAAGTAAATAACATGTGAAAGTGCAGCAATCGAAAAACAATACGCAGCAATTGAAATAGGGAAACGTGTATCCGAGGAAATAAAAAGAGGAACTGAAATGATTCAAAGCAATGAAGTACAGGAATTTGCATTTTAGGAGTACATATAGCAATAGTGAGGAAAAGGAAGTATGATACAGAGGGTAGGGCGATCAGAATAGATGAACACAGTGGCCCCTTCTTACCTGGGAATCTGAATCAGACCACTGCAGGAAAGGGGAGAGCAGGTCTTCCACCAACCAAGGAATAGCAAGACAGCTTTTTGACATGCCCGGGCAAGGGTTCTGTTATCCTTGGAGAGGATTTTGGCACTGAATTGCCATGCTCAAGGGATGGGATAAAAGTGATGCAATTTTTGCAAGGAATGCCTCTCTGCTGGCTCTTTTTGTAGCGCCTACCCTTCAGCTTGCTCACTTAACCGTTCATCCACAACATCTCTCTCAGCATTCAGTGTGTACTTGAGGGGAGTGAAACTCAAGACAGTAAAGGGAAAAATACTCATTCTAGTCAATGCTGAACCCCTTAAAATCAAATAGTGTCAGATCCCTAAAAGGCTTCTCTCCTGTTATCTAATTGTACAATCTGGCAACCTGTGCTTTTTAGTTCCCTATAGCTATGCTAATACTGCTTGGGATGGGTTGGCAAGAACCAGAAAACAGCTTCAATGAGAACTAGTAATTGCACACCCACAGCTGTCCCAGTTTATCATTAATCTCTCTGCCAGCAGCTGTTTATGGGATACAACATATCCAGCCCTTGTTTCTTTTCAAGAGGTGGCTATGGCCAATCTTTATTGAATCTTGAGGTGAAAAGAAAATTCAAGTACAAGTGCCTTTTTTTCCAGAGTTTTTTTGAAAAATGGTATTTCTAAACAGTAATAAAAAAATCAAAATCCAGTTACAGATACAACAAATTATTTCAATCAGAAAAAAAATGGGCAATTTGAGGACCCCTAACATTCTCTACCTCTCCTCTATGCAGTTGGTCTTGTCAGAATGTAGGTTACTATTGGAAGGATTATTTTTAAACCTCGTATCTCGTTATAGTGCTCGTTACATGTTTTTGTGCACAGAGGTACAATTCATAGTAAAACAGACTCTGCTCTCAAATCATAACGGTGCTCACACAATTACTAGTGCACAGACAGAACAGACACACAGCAAATTTCAAGGACAAATTTCACACAGATTGACTTACTATACAATACACGTGGCATACAAACATTTTCACCTTTGCTATTAACTGGAAATCTTTACTGACCAAGTCTCTCCAAAGGTCTCTGGCACACCACAACAGCGAACCTGGAAAATAATTGGTTTTGGTATCAAGGTGAAGACTTAGCTGTCTCTGCAGTTGAATAGGAAACTACAGAATGAGCATGAATACGAGCATTTAAAAGACAAGGATTGGTACCAATTTTCAGAAGCCTAATTTGAATTAAAAAAAGAGATCCACCTTCCTGTGCAAAATAGGTAACTAGTACGAAGATTAGCATTTTGGAGGGTTCTTTTACTTTACTAACCTAAGATAGGCTGCAGTCAAGGCATAAACTAAACAAAAACCTGAGTCACCAGTTAATTTAGAAGGTGGTACCATATTATAGCTTTTTCACCCACTGGATCTCTTAAGTATGCATGGGAGAGGATTTGATGGCTCTGGGGATCTGTAATTGAGATCTGCGCCTTTTACTTTCGGGTCATTTACCTAATTCCAACACTGATCACAAGTTAGCAAAGGCTGTTAATATACCAAGAATATTTGATTGCCCATCAAAAAAGGAGCTGAAAGCCTCATTTGAAGTTATGCTGAGCAAATATTCACCTGATAGTTAGCAGCCTTGGTGCAAGGCTAAGGCCAAAGCAAGGCTTGAAGGGTCATGGAATCTAAATTACATGAAATGTAATCTTTTGAGGTTGTTCCCTAAGGTCAGGGTCAGTATATTAGCTGAACAGGGTGTGAATGTGTCCTTGCATTGTAGTACTGATCATGTTGTACCACTTGGTCTGCGGTTTAAACAGATGACTTTCACTGGCATTCTGGTGCCTTTCATAATATTTACCTTAAACGGGACATGTTTCTTAAGCTTCCTTCCAAGCTATTGAGGTAAATGGAAGGCACCCGTAGCCAAACATCCAAGCTGTCCTTGGTAGGAAAATGGCCAGATGCTTCTTGTTTACTCTTCAGTGTCTATTTTAGAATCCTGGTTACCCACTTACCCCATTTATATTGTTTTGTAGAAGCAAAAATGAATGAATGAAATTATAAAAACAAGTTCCTATTCACAAAGACCCCAAAACCTGTAGGAATAGTTTCCACTTCTCTAATTATCACTTTGAAAGATGATACTTAATGCTTCACAGTCACTCCTCAATTTGGGCTTCCTACCCTGCACCATCTATGTTATGCACTGAACATTAGAAACGACAACTATCAAAATTACTTGTTGGGTAGTAGGGATGTTAAATATCGGTTAACTGAATAGTCGAGTAACCTCATGAATTCTTATCGGTTAGTCGACTATTCTATAGTCTCCAGGGTCAGGGCTGGCAGCAAGTGCAATCCAGCCTTCCTCCCGGGGAGCCTCTTGTTACCTCGCATTGCTGCAGTGTGGGGTGCCAGGCAGTAGCTGGTCCATGAGGGAATCCAGTTTAAAAACCATCTCCCCTTGCGGACCAGCTGCCTGTCGCTCTGCACTGCTGCCTCTGAAAAGGGGCCATCTGAGCTCCCGGACCTGGCGCAAGACGGTACTGAGCAGGGCTGCCTGCCCACCCGACTCCTAATGCACTTTAAATGCAGAGTGGCAGCAGAGGTATATCCTGGACCCAGCATGAGCTGGGCTGCTGGCCAGCCCGCTAAAAAGTTTACTGGTGGAGGGAGGAAATGCATTTTGCTTATCAGTTGACTACACTATTACATCCCTATTGGGTAGATGACTTTTTTTTTTTAAAGCTTCTCCTAGGAAACAGCAGGGGGGAGTGGTCGGGGGGTAAAAAGAGAAATGAGAGGTCATATTCCCCCCTAAATTTTAATTGCTGAAACCAGATGCCTTTTCCTTGCCCCCCATCCCTCCAGGCACAAGTCACATCTGAGCGTCTCATATCCTGCAAAGCTGTATGTGGAAAAAAAAATGAGGTCCATTCTGGCATAGAAAGCTCAGTTATCCTAACAGAGCTACAGTTCACATTAACAGGGCAAGGAAAATAGACAACTTATGTAGAAGCCAGATTTTGATACCTGAATTTCCAACACTGGAATTGCATTCTTTCTGGGTAAATATATTGATTTTAGTGCAGCATTAAATCTCTTACCAGACAATTAAATACACTGAAATATACCATGAATAATGTGTGTGTCACACGAAACATAATACACTTGTATTGATCTTTTTACAACTTAATAAAAATATGGTGTTAATGCAATCTTTAAAAGACCAATAAAAATAAATACTACTGCCTACACACTTTACGTCTTGATATTGTGTTTTCCTTCATTCCATGCACTCCTTATTCCTTTTATCTAGCATTTAAACTTTGTGTTGAGTGCCCATACTACAAGCGCATTCTTGTGCAAGAAAAAGGACAGTAAATAATAAGAACCCAGGGCAAGAGTTATTCCTCTTTCTACGAAAAAAAAGGAAAAAACTTTTGCGCAAGAGCTCTTGCACAAAAAGGCATGTTTGAACACGCAACAAGGGTTTCTTGTGCAAGAAACCCCTATGGCTAAAATGGCCATCAGAGCTTTCTTGTGCAAGAGAGCATCCACACCACAATGGATGCTCTTACGCAAAAGCACATGGCAATGTGGACGCGCTCTTGCACAAGAACTTTTTGTGCGAGAAGCCTGCAGTGTAGACATGGCCTAATTGTTTCAGAAATGATCGTGAATAAAAATGTCAGAAGCACTTACATGATTTAGGAGCCTAAGTGCCATTGGAAAGGTCACAAGTTCCTAAATCACCTAGCTTCATATTTGAGAGGCATTTTGGTGCCTAGTGGATTTAAAAAAAACCCACTCTAAGTGCTGTATGCTAATTTTTTAAAAATCAATTGCTTAGGTTCTCTCATGACAAGATTTCAAGACACTTTCACAAGCATTAGTTTTAGTACTGAGTTGGGCTTTGACTCAAGGCAGCAACCTAGTTCAGGATACCACTCAAATACATGCTTAACTTTAGGCATGTGCTTAAATTCCATTGACTTTCATTGTCCAAGCTGAATAAAATACAAAAGTAACAGGTTAAATGACCAACAGTGTATTCGGATTCCAAGTAGTCAGTTTTAGCATCTAAGATACAGTAACATTTATTAGCTTCAGGGGGTAGCCGAGTTAGTGTGAACAGGATAAACTTAAAAAACAACAAATAGTCTGGTAGCACTTTATAGACTAACAAAACATGTAGATGGTATCATGAGCTTTTGTGGGCACAGCCCACTTCTTCAGATGATTGGAGTTTTTGTAACATTTATATTTTAAAAGTTTTTTTTAACCTGATAGTAGCCCTTATCTGTGAAAGATCAAACAGATCTTGAAATTCTACTACCAAGAATAAGTTTCCAGTTCGAATAAGTTTCCAGTTCAAATTTTGCCCATTGGCCCCCATCTTCATCTTACATATTTCCCAAGGGATAAAAATTGATTAAAAATAACTGCGTAGTTTGTAGCTCTCTAAATACCCTATGCAGCCATTCTTGAGACTTCTTGCACAGATTTTTTTAAGAAACTGACAAATATCATCTTTGCACTTTTAGATTCTCCAGAGGCTTCTCTTGGCATCTGGAAAGCCATTCCATCCCTCCATGTATTTTTATGACCAGTTCAAGCAAGCAAGAAGTCTCTCCTGTGTAGAATTAAGGCAAAAGGAACAGAAAGAGACTGGATTTGAGGCAACAACCAAGTTAATTATGTGCTACTTGTTCCGTTGTAATTTAAAATCCATAAAGTAGTTAAGTTAAGGAGCTGGAAAAACAAGGAATTTCAGACCTACAATGGAGAAAGCCAAGCTGCCTTTAAGATGAAGTTGCAGTCTCTAAAACCTGTGCAATACTGATGCAAAAAGAATAATGAAGTATCTGTCTTAAATGCGATTTTCCGGGCCTTCATACAAGAAAGACCTTTGGCATATTAAATATTTATCATTGTATGTTCTCTCAGTGCACTTTATGTGTAAAACACATCCCAGAATGTCACAGCCTTCTCCCACATCTAAAAACAAAAGTAATCATTTAAAGAAATAAGTGCAGACTTGTGCGCTAGGTGACTCAAGACAAACATTTTCAGATTTGTAAAAATACCTACTGGGATAAATCACAAGACTAATTCTGATAACACAAGCAATACAGTTTTATTATATTTTCACCAACTGTAGCAAAAAAAATGTTTAACAATTATCTGAACAATCAAGGGAACTTAACTGTGAACAAGACTTCAAGAGTTATTATTCATGTTCTAAGTTTTAGACCAAGGAGCGTTTGGTAGGGAGAAAATAAACCAAATATACACTGGGATAATAGTCTATTACCAAGTTTTAATGCCTTCTTCAAAAGCATTAAGTACATGGTGGCATCTTATTGCAGGTTATGGATCATCTCCTCTTTGGCAATAAGATGCGTGGTTTTGTTAACTAGGGCCATCAATGAGTTCAGCTTGTGAGACCAGTCATTGAGTAGGTTATTTGGGTCCTTGGGCCTCTGGAAATTGATAATTCCTGCTAACCTGTCTACTTTTGCAAAGATGGTCTTATTTACTACTAGGTTGGACAGGAACTCCTCCGATTCCTGCAAAGACAAATGGCATTTAATCAGAACAGCCTTTGTAATTAACAAAATAACGGATATTCTTTCCAAATTTCCAATTAACATGACAGTAGTGGGACTGAGGTCCAATTACCAAAACTCATGGTAGAGTATTAAAGTTACAGTACTTATAGTTGCTATAATAAAAAAATATTACCATCTCTGGCAGGGCTACTCAACATGCGGCCCATGGCCTGTTTGTGTGCGGCCCACAATGCGGTTTGGGTTTACACGGGGCTCAACACATGGCCCGTGGATTGGATCCTTTGAACATGGCCTCCAATGGGAACACGCTCCATAATGGTGAGTCAATATAATGGTCTTCTGTTGCTATACGTTTAAATAGTTAAATTCCTGGACTGTCATTGCTTATTCAAAGTGCTGTCATATGGGTGGAAATCAGGTAAACATTGCATTTTATTAATATCAGCCGAACTGACTTAAACGGGGCCTGCATGTTGTGTAGTCTTGCCTTAATCTTTGTATTCATGCCCATCAGTGTGAAAGAAGCTATCTGCATATATTTATGTGCATGTACATGCAACCACACTTAAGTTGTGACCCTCGGCGTGTGCTGCGAGTATCACTGTGGCCCCCAGGCCTTCCAAAGTTGAGTAGCCCTGACCTGTGGCATTGGAATTGTATTGTAGCTACTATAGTACCTAGGGTCAATACGCTTCTGATGTTAGCTACACTAAACAGCTAACACCTATTTTTACTTCAAGATTCATCTAACAACTTTCAAGCTACACAAGTCAAACAATTATACCTGAACACCTATTAATATACATTGGGAGCGCTTGGCTAAAAAGTTTCCAGAACATGCTTTCTACTGGAAACTTTTTCTAGGTCAAGTAAATGATGCTTCTGTGAGGTGATGTGTTAATTTTTACACATCTTAAAGCAAAGATTCTTATCTAAACATGCTGTGAATTTTCCCTCTTAATGCCATATGCTGCTACGAGCAGATCCATTGGGAAAACTTAAAAAAGAAAGAACTGTGTTCAACAAGAGTGGCAAATCCATAAAACTGGGAATTCAAAGACAAGGAAGAAATCCTACATCATTAACCAGTTTTAACCATTTATTGCTGAGGACCTGAACAGTTAAGACTTTATTTGCCTTGTGTGTTTATTCTTTGCCTTGTAATACTCTGAGTGCTATTTTAAGCATTGGTTACATAAGGATGGGCATTAGACCGAAGGCAATATTACCATGGTTGTTGTGAGGATGGATACATTGAGTTGTAAGGCACTCAGATACTACAGTCATAACTAGCATAAGTATTAGAGATATATTTTTCTCCAGGTTCTTTATTCAGAGTGATATAAAATAAACTTCCAATAATCCGGCACCTTTAGGACCCAGGGGGTGTCAGATTATCAGATATGCCAGACTATTGGAAGGGGGGGGCTATGAGGGGTCTGGGATGGAGTGGGGGAAGCGCTCCTCAGCGCTGCGGGACCAACCCGGCAGCACCCCAGATGCTCTGCCCCAGGTGTCCCCAAGTCAGTCGCTGCTGAAACTGACCAGCAGCTGACTCGGGGAAGCTGGGGACAGAGCAGCTCCAATTGTCCGGCTGCCTGGAGCACTTCTGGGTTCCAGATGGTGCTGGACCATCAGGAGTGCCAGACCATTGGATGCCAGACTACTTGAGTTTTACTGTACTTGTACCTCCTCTCTCCACATTGGATGCATAGCTGTTCTAAAAAGTAGCTGTGACATTAAAAAAATATTAGTCTCTTAAACAGTCAATGCAAATAAATGTGAATTAAGTCAAATCACTATTTTGTTGAATACTGAGTTTGCAGCCACATGGACATGTCTAAGAAGAAAGTTCAAGATATTCTGAGCAACACTTACATCAACAGATAGATCCAAGAGTTGTGCCATCCTCTTCATTGTAATTCTGGTATAATATTTTGCCATTATTCTAATATTCTGGAATAAAAGTGTTCAGAGTAGAGGGTTACGTATAAAAAAAATTACTGACGCAGGGTGCAAAAATATAAAAGTCAATGTTAAAAACTCATTAGGACTTGGTGTTCCTGTAATTCCAGGGAAATTTGTTTGCAAACAAATAAGGGGCCTTTTCTTAGACACCCAATTTTCATGCATATAAAAGGCAAGACACTGCCTCCCAAACAAATGAATAATTAAATCAGCCACTAAGCACAGATTTAGTATTAAACACTCTTTTTCAAGTCTCTGGCCTAAGCAGAATTTCAGAGGGCCCGGTCTTATTTAAATCTTAAATATTTGTTTGCACTGTTTCCCCAACCGCTATATTCCAACGTGGGGAAGTGAAAGCAAAACTCTATTTATGATTTCTGTGCCAAAGTGATGGAATGAGCATCACCCTCAGATCTACTTCTCTGACACAGCTGGCAAGAGACATACCTACAAAATATACACACCAGGAGAGAAAACAGACGTAAAACATTATGGAAAGAGGAAAGGACAACTTATCAGTTTCTCCCATATCTTCTCTCCTGTTCTCCACTTCATAAATAAAATAAGCAAAAAGCATTTTTAGCAATTCCATATACAGTAAGAATGCTTAAAAAGCAGGTTGTACTTACATGCTCCACAACTCTGTTCTTTAAGTCTTTCCATCTCTTTTCCCCTTCCTCTGTATAACCAAAGACATCTGTGGCAGGACTGTCAAGACTTCCTTCTCTTAATTCCTTTCCATATTCCTCAACTAGGACGGTCCAGCGCATCAACTCCATAGTGGTAAATAGTTTTAAAAGATCTCTGTAAATGGTTTAAATGAATCAGTAAAATCCATAATCTGGTGTACACCAGCTCCCGTGGAACCAGCTGCCACAATACGCTGAAGGCTCTTCAGTAAAAAGCTTATACTGCAGAGCCTGCAGTGTGTAACCATATAACCACTAAGATTGCTTTCATGGTTACATAGTTCTCTAATATAACTAATTAATTCCTAGCATGAACCTTCTATGTTTCTGTAAGTGTACAAGTCAGAATCATCTTTATAGCATTCTTCCACACCACATTAACCCTATAGGAAGTATATTAGACTAACAATAGCCGAATCCCCGCCCCCCCCCACCTTCAAAACACTCCTTAAAGAGGTTTTTTTTTTTTTGGGTCAGCATAGACTATTCAAAAGATACACTTACTTATACTTAGGGATTTCTTCTAGCTTTTTGTCACTGCTTATTCGGTGTACCAAATCAGACTGTTCATTGTCATAAGGTGAAAGGATAACATAAAGAACAACATTCTTCAGTTCCTGTTCAAAAGAAAAAATGATGAGTCTTTTATTACAGAAAAATAGCCAGAAGAAACCACACAATACTAATGTCAAAATAAAAGCAGTTCTTAGGGAATGAATAAAATGTATGGGCATCCAATCTACTTACAGAATATATATTGTTATATGTAAGGCTCAATTTTATTAATAAACTAAAGCAATGGATATTTGCCATTATGAACTGCTTCAGTCCCATTTGCAATATTTTTACCTGCTGCCATTTTTCACTTTCAGCCTGAATACAAGGAGTATCATAAATGGCTCTGTAGTGTTTACAGATTGAGAGGTAGGAACCTTCATGCTGATCCAGCTGAATCATTAAGTTGTAGTATTTCAGCTTTGATTTCTGAAACAATTTCAAACAAATGTCAATATTAAAAACAGATTCACTAATCTCACAAATGACATCCAATTGAATTCCAAAAACCGACTATACAAAAACTCCTGTGCACAAAGAGAATGCATGCCACAGAATGGCAGAAAAAAATCTTCCAACAACTTTACCTCTGTGTTTTCTTCCTGGAAAAATTTGGTGTTAATTTTTTTGCTGATAATTTGGGTCCGAACATAGTCTTTTACAGCCAAACAGAGTCTCATCTGTTCCAGGATGAATTCCACCCGCTCTTTCTTTTCCATTGAACCATAAGTTTCCACCTAAAAAGGAAATTCAAGGGTTTAACACCACAGATATAATTTTAAGGAGAAAAACATGCCCTTCTATCTATCTAACAAACAAACAAACACACAAACAAACTTCTTTTAAATGCTTATTATAAAATATTTACATTAAACCAAAGCTCCTATATTTATAATTCTACCACATAGGTTAGACCAGCGTTTCCCAAACTATGGGCCACGGCCCAATACTGGGCCGCAGGAAAAAAATACCAGGCCTCAGCATGGCTCCCGGGGTGTTCCGGGCTCCCGGAGTGCCCATGTGGTGCCGGGTCCTCCAAGCCCTTGGCTGGGCTGGGTGGAGAATGCAGCCAGATGTTTAGGAAAAATGCTGGACACACTTGATCTCAGATGGGGGGAAGGGGGCAGGGCTGGAAGGAAGGGGGGGGACTGGCTGCCAGAAAGCAGGGCTGGGGGGGGGGGGGGGGGGGAGGAAGGCGTGAGGTTGGTGGTAGAGGGGCTGGATGGGGAAGCAGGTGGACAGGGAGAACTGGCCACCGGAAGCAGTGCTGGCCGGGGGCAAGGAGGCTGGCAGGGGGAAAATCAGGAGGGGAAGCGGGGGGAACCAGCCGGCCAGGAGGGGGTTGGGGGAAGTGGGGATGGCTGGAGGGGCAGTGGGGGGGGGGGGGGGGGGAGCGAAGCACAAGTGATTCCGGCTTCAGGGACTCCATTTTGCCCCCCCCCCCCCCAAAACACACTCCCCCTCGAGTAGCTGCGAACTGTCTGGCTGGTAGACACGCTCACGCCGCCTGAGCATATCTACCAGCCAGGCAGTTTGCAACTACAAGCTGAAACACTGAATAATAATAAAAGTTACTTAATGAGAAAATACCAGGCATTTTATATGTCCGGTATTTTCTCAATTGGTTTCCCAGACAGAGGCCTCAAATACCGGACTGGCCAGTACAAAACCGGACATCTGGCAACCCTACCCCTCCCTGCAGCCTCCCTCCGAATCTGCTCCTGCTCCCTGGAGTGCCTGTGCAGCATCGGGTCCCCCAAGTCCTGGCCTGGGCTGGGCAGAGGATGCAGCCGAGTGAAACAGTGAAAGTTTAATTCACTTTTCATTTTTTTTTAATATGCGTTATATTTTTGGGCTGCAAAAAACAGTACTGGAAAAAAGAGGGGGGGTTCCAACTAAAGTAAAAAGTTTGGGAAACCCTGGTCTAGCCAGCTTTCTATCACTCTTACAGTCCATTTATCCAATCCATATTCCCTTAACTTGCTTGGCAAGAATATTGCGGGTGACCGTATCAAAAGCTTTGCTAAAGCTGGCACTGGGGGTTTTGGGAGGACCAGAAACAACGTATTTGCATATTCATCATTTTCTTAATGCATATGCAAATGAATATTACTGTTCTCCAAAAGCTCGTGAATGGATTTACTGGTCTGCGTGTCAAAAAGTTTGGGAACCCCTGTGTTCGACCATATCATTTTGTCCTCTATTATGGTTGTGTGCATTAACATCACCCAAACAGTATGAACAGAAGATAGAACCCCCCCAAATTTTGCCTTATGTACTTGTTCGTGCATCCACACCACAATTTACAGTTACGTAACATACATACACAAACTCCAATTGCCATGCCTCATTTATGCACACACTCCTTTAAACATTTGCTTCTTGCTTTCTTGAAAAAGTTCTTAAGACAACCATTGTTACCACCACCTATACACTAGATAACTAAACAACAATTTTCATAAGCTCTGAAGGAAGCATATCTACTCCTTTCAGCAATAAAATAATGGCTGTTAAGCGGCAAACAGATGGGAATTCTCAGGCTCAAGAAACAGATCTGAAAAACATTTAGGGTTCTCTTTGGCTACATCCTCCCATCCTTAACTCAGCCCAGCGCTAAGGATTCCATCTACTCAAAGCACCAAACACTATTCTTTTAGCAGACAACAACATAGGAGGGAATTCCTTCCAAATGCATCAAGAGCCAGTTCCCTGTGCCAAATTAATGTAAAAAACCCAATAAAGAACACCCCCATTTTGAATGATTGCCTAAGAGAGTTTGAACTCTCCGTTCCACAAGTCAAAAGATTAAACTTGGACTATACCTTCTGTACATTGAAACCTCCCTTCCCAAAGGGAAATATTCCAAATAATTTGCAGCATCAGCCAAATTAGCAGAGCTAGAGCATTTTAAATCTAATTACATTACCACTAAAGACAGTTAATTGGTTCCCAGGAGTCTGTGCTTAATTAAGCCTCAAATCTTGCTACAAACAGATGTTGAGAAAATGTTGATTTTTGTGTGACACACTTATGAACCACATGATGATTACCTGTAGTTCTTGCAAAATTGAGGCAGCTTCTTTCACGTCACCATTCTGTTCTTTTATTGTTGCAAGTGTCTTTGTAAGACGAGCACGCTCAATTTCCACGTAGATCTGGAATTAAAATTAAATCCAACATTTACTTACTCTACCACATAAAAATTATTTTACATCTAAGGCTATGAATATACACATTTGAATAACTTCACACTCCTGCATCGTCTCATTTAAATCTCTCTACTATACCTGAAATGAGTAAAGCATTGTGTTACATCTCCTTTAGGAAATGTTTCCACGGACGTTTCCACTGCACTATAGTAAGAATTTATTATTTATAAAAGCAAATATTAAGCTCAAGAATCGTGCATAATCTGTATTTAAAACCCTAAATTACAACAAGGAAACACTTATTTTTAATATTTCATTAGTGAATCTGCTGTTTACGATAGGTGTGGTAGCCCTGGAAATATTCAGTTGAGACAGCAGGGGCAGCAGCACTGCAAAGCCCTCTCTGGTACAGATTCTCAAACCTGATCTAGAAGGACAGCACCTAGGAATAAGATAGTTCATTCACCTCTCTACCAAGATTTTCAATGAAGCAGACAATGATGGTTCATTTTGTCATGGGAACTGTTGGTTACCACAAACTGGATGGAGGCCATCTCCGTTTACAAACACTTCCAACCAGCCTTCAGTTAACAATTTTTGGTTACCTGGGCTTGATCTGAACTGGTAAAAGGCAAATAAACACAGACATGGCTCAACAGAAAGTACATATTGTCAGAGTAACCCGAAGGATAACTCAGTATTCTATGGAACACTTTCTATTTTGTTCATTCTCTATCATACCTAATAAGAGTAATACATATATAACACAACTTTATAAATATACAATGTAACATCACACCATCTGAAAACAGGTGCCAGTTTTCCTATAGTAACTACTTAGGCTCTTCCAGACCATCTGGCACACTATTATCATCGTCAACGCCTTGACAAAAGGGCAACAAGACCAAAGGTAGTAACTGTTCAGCTATTATACTGTTGTCGGTCCCAGGAAAGACAGTTTCCACGTTAATGACTTGAATCACTGATGCACTTCACAGCAAGGGCAATGCGGTTCTCTAACTGATCATTCCACTAACGACCAGATCTTTACTTTGAGACAGCTTTTTGAGAGGAGCTCTGAATTTAAAAGTCATCTGAAGCACTTTAAAAAAAAAAAAAAAAAAAAAATTCTTTCATACCATTTTTTCAGTGTATTGCATAATGCTTGGGAGCTATAAGGCAGCCTGACGTCCCTAAGAAGATAGTGTCATTGATAAAGGAACAAAAAGCTCAGTTCAAGTTAATGGTAGATACACAGCATAGGTACCTATATCTAGATGTTTGGCAAGGCTGTATCCTGTCAGCATAGACTGGTTGATGGATAAAACTGAAGGAACAGCTGATGGTAGTGTTTGGCTGAACACTGATTTGCTTCAAGACTTTAAATATGCCAATGATGTTGTCTTGATGGCTCATTTTGGTCAAGCACTGGAACTGACGGCCAACCTAGCTGTTCAAGAAGCAGCATATGCTGGTTTGGTTATTGGTCCAGACAAAATTAAGTCTCCTAACTAATACCATCATGTAGGCTCCTACTCTAGATTTCAACAAGCTCAGTATTAACCGGGCAGGATATCATACAGGTGGCAACGGTCAATTCTTGGGAAAGCATTAGACCGGGATGGGGGTTTGGAAACAACAGCTGTCCCTGCCACATTCCATACTTTTCAGTAGCCTCTGGGGAGATGTTGTGACATCAAGCTTTCTATAAAGTTGCAGATGTACACAGGCCCTAGTTATACCAACTTTATTGTACAGCAGTGAACTGTGAGCGATGGTAATGCTGAAGAATAGCGAATTGATGTTTTTAATTCTCCTCAGCAGCTGCTATGTATTACTCATCTAGTCCTGCCATGTAATGAGGATAGTCACAGTTGACTCAGCAACCAACTCCATCAGCAAGGGTTAGGTAGTGGTGGCTGTGGTGAGGCGGCTGCCCCATACAGAAAATAGGGGAATTAAAGCAGCGCTCAGAGAGGCTGCACAATCCCAACCAATAGGAAGAGGGCTTATTAAGGCAGCCAATGAAGAGGCTTGTAAGAATAGCCAAGCAGGGCAGGGAGGGCCACATTAAAAAAAGCAGAAAAAGGAGAGTCTCCCTGGAGTGCAAGAGAGGAGAACTGGTTGCTGGAAGGAGTACCCTCAGATAAAGCAGTGCTGGGCTGAGTCAGGGGAGCAAGAGGGAGATCCACCCTGAGGATTGTCAGACTGACACCCCCCAACACAAAGGTCTGGGGGCTATGGGACCAGACAGAGGGGGCTGCTGGAGAAACAGCTGCTGCCTAGAGGGTCCCTGGGTCAGGACCTGCAATAGCAGAGGATTTGAGTTGTATCTCACTTGCAGTCTGGATTGGTCACTCTCCTCTTTGGCAAGTGGCCACTAAGGCAAGTGGCAGGACTAGGGACTGCTAGTTCCTTGGAAGGGGGAGATAATGGAGTTTTGCAGCCAGCAGTCCATGCCCAGAAGCATACATCATGGTCCAAGCAGTGACCCAGGTCTCAGAGGCATGGGGATTGCAAAAGTGAGGGCGGCAAGACACCAGAGAGCTAATGCCCAGAACAGCCAGCAAGAGGTACTATGGTGGTGAGTCCCACCTAGTTACAGTGGCTTTCTTGGTACAGACACATTAGGAAAAAACCCTCAAGTTACAAAGCTTGTTTAGCAAGGAATGGTTGCATGAAGGATCTGGGTGATCGTAGCAAAGAGGAACAAATTTCTTCCTAAAAGACAAGCAATTGCACTTGAGGTACCAGAGCTTTGCAAACTGGGATGAAACAACCTATGGATTTGGAATAATTTGCTGAGTTTGATTATTATACAGCATTCTCAATTAGTTATGAGAATTTTGTCTCTGTTAACACGATCTGCCACCCTCAGCATAGTGGCAGTACTTACAACTAAAACACTTGTTAATGTATTAATTTGATCTGGATGCCCTAGGACTGCCAGAAGCACAGAACAATTGGGAAATGCTGCATAAACTCTTTAAGCTTAGTCCACTATCTATGCTGTACTAATGAAGAGGATTTTCACTAATCTGGAGTTTTTTTGTGAAAACATGGAAAGGGATGTTATCACAGCTGGATCTGGTGTCCCCACTATCTCTAATGTAAGTCACTTACCTTTGTGTATTGTTTGATTTTGATGAATGAATCTAATTTTCATAAAGAGACTCTTGCTGTCAGCAAGCTTATTATCACCAAAAACTTCAGAGGTACAATAATATTGCCATTGATAGAAAGATAAGACAGCCAGCAAAATTAAGAACCCAAGCCAGAGATCTATGTCTAGACTACATCCTTTTTTTGATAAAGGGATGTAAGTTAGACATATCGATAATGCAAATGAAGCAGAGATTTGAATTTCCCGTGCTTCATTTGCATAATGGCAGCCGCTGCTTTTTTCCCCAAAACGGGGCTTTCAGAGAAAAAAAACAAAACGACAGTTTAGACGGGGACCTTTCGAAAACAAAACCCTTTTTCGAAAGATCTTGTAAACCTCATTTTTTGAGTACAGGATCTTTCAAAACAGAGTTTATGTTCGAAAGATCCCCATCTAAACTGACTTTTTTTTCCCCTTGAAAGTGGTAGCAGCTGCCATTATGCAAATGAAGCACAGGAAATTTAAATCCCTGCTTCATTTGCAATATTGATATGTCTAATTCACAACCCTTTATCGAAAAAGGGATGTAGTCTAGACATAGCTTCCTTTCACATTGGGTAGGTCCCTTTCAAATTTGTCATGATGATGATATATACACAACTTTAAGTCTTACAGTCAAACCTTAAGTACTGGAAATAAATCTTAAAGATATTGTTGAGTCCAGTGGTAGTCAGCATTTGCGTATTTTAAAAAACAAATTTTACAAAACTTGAAGGTCAACAGAACTATTTCCATGATTTGTTTTTTGTTCTTTTTTACTTCCTCCAGCAAGATTTTAAACAAAAAAAAAAAACAAAAAAAAAAAAAAAAATCAAGTTCAGTGTTTGGAACAAGCATTCAACACTATGCTCATCCTCTAGACTCAAGAAGGGAATAAGGATGTGGACAACTAGTCACTTAGGCTATGTCTAGACTGCAAGCCTCTTTCGAAAGAGAGCGTCTAGACTGCACGTTGAACTTTCGAAAAAGCGGCTTGCTTTTTCAAAAGAAAGCATCCAGTGAGTCTGGATGCTCTCTTTCGAAGAAGCCCTATTTACATTCAAGAACGCCTTCTTTCGAAAGAGGAACTTTCGAAAGAAGGCGTTCTTCCTCGTGAAATGAGGTTTACCGCCATCGAAAGAAAAGCTGCGTTCTTTCGATTTAATTTCGAAAGAACGCGGCTGCAGTCTAGACGCAGGTGAGGTTTTTTCGAAAAAAGGCTACTTTTTTCGAAAAAACCCCTGAGTCTGGACACAGCCTTAACCTTCCCTCTTGCTGCCTCTATCAGAAAGAGGCAGCAAGGGGGGAGAGGGTGCTTCAAAGTGGCAGTGCCGTGTGGCGCCCAGAGTTAGCTGGGAATGCTCTTGCTGACCCCGGGCTCCATGTGGCGCTGTTGCTTTGAAATGCCACGGGAGCACAGGATCAACAGAGGACTGCTTCAGTCCCTTGCTGGCCCCGGGCTCCCCACAGCACTTTCGCCTTTGAAGTGTAGCAACAACCCTTACAATAAGCAATATATGGAAGTTATTTTCCAAGATATTTTGAAAAGATGTATACAAATTGCCTTATCAGATTCATTTCAAAATTTATTCTGGTTCTTTCTCTAATCAGAAAAAGGAAAGAATGGTAAAACGCCATGCTTTAAGGAAACCAAATATCTTTTTTATTATGTCACTAAAAGATTCCAGCCTGAAAACAGTCTTACCTTTCCTTCTGTCACCATTCGCAGTGTGTCTATTAATCTCAGTTTGATTGGTAGGTCTGTAATCTCCTCAACATAAGCACAGCACTGCTGGACCATTTTAGCAACTGCCTGGTACAAACAATGAAAACCAAAATGTTACTCTATTGTTAGAGTTCTAGAAGCATGCCAGAAGTATATTCTTTGGGCATTTGTAATAAAATGTTCCAATATAAAAACGATTAATATCGAAGTAAGTGGACCCTCTCCCAAAAAATGTGTGGTGTATTGGAGGGTCGGATATCACTCCTACACATGGCTGGCCCAGGGCATCTGACTCTGGCTTATAGAACACTAGCTAAAAAATTGCATCTAGACGGCTGGGGTCAGGCTGTGGGGCCCCCACCCTCGCATGGTCTCAAAACTTGGGCTTCGGACTGAGACCAAACATCGACAACAATTTTCCAACCTGAGCTCAGGGTCTGAGTTTTGGTCAGCTAACCCAGGCCAGCCAGAAGTTTTTTTTTACCTTCAGGGAAATACAACCTAAGTGAGCGAATGACCTTCCATCGAAAGATGTTACTGAAGTCAGGGGCTGGCTCAAGTCAAGTGGGATATGTCTGCATCACTTCTCTCAAATTTGTTATCAATTTATTTGTTCTGGGGATTTATTCTATCTATGCTTTTTCCTTGAAGAGCAGAACTGACATGGTCTTTTGCCAAGCTAGAAAGAGCTTCTATACTTGCTACTGGATTTCCAGAATATCAAAAGAAGTGTTCAGTATAAACTTTTCTTTGGGCTAAATAAATAGTGGGGTACACTGTCCCTTCCTTTTTAGTTCTGTACACTTCTAGAAAATATAGTTATTTTTGATTGATGTCAGCAAACCAGATTCAAATGCATGTGTTCTCACATGAAGCATAGGCCTGTGTGACCATGAAAAATGGCAACAGTTCTATTTAACATCATACATCACATGTAAACCAAAAAAATATCAATTCCATTCTTAGTTTTCCTCCAGGAAAGCTTTGTTATTGTGACCTAATTACTGCTTCGCTGTACTAATATATTCATATTCCACTATGTGCTAAGTATTTTAAGTCCCTTTTTCATCTTAACACAAAAGGGGGAAAAAGTACAACTAAAGTTCTTGCAAACCAAAAATCTCTCTCCTTCCACACAGCTCAGTTTGCTCTGGTATCAAGCATAAATAAAAATAACATCTACATTTACAATCACTAAAATAGAATTGAGGCATGTAAATCTTCATAAATCTGAAGACAAGAGATGATCACTTACTAGGATCAAGCAGAAATCCATCTATCATATAACGTTAAATGCACCTGGCTATTCAGTACACCTTGCTATTCAATAAAGAGGTTGAGGTTACGACTTTGTCTGAAATAGCAGGTTTTGCACTTTTCATGTACTTTAAATCACTAACTGATTCATTAATTAAGCCTTGTTAAGAAAAGGAAGAATGATTGAAACACCCAGAGTTTAGGGAGGAAACAAGGTCAACATTTTGATATACATCTAAGTGAAAGCCACTAGTGATTCTGTTTCGTATGAACTAGATCATACTTGACCAGTGTAGATTAGCTTCTTTCATGAGACCTGAATAGCAACCAAAATTTAGGCAATCCCAAGCATCAACACTTCAGAAACACTGAACATACAAGACTACCATATCAGTAAAGAACAGTTTAATCATATTTTCTTAGATTGGAAACTGCAAAGAAAGAAGACATCCGTGATTAGGGATAAATCTCTTGGACAACACAACAAAGAATAGATAGACAATATATCATGCGTTTGCCCCAACTTTGGGCTGCTCAACAGAATTTCACATCCAACGCTAGGGCAACGTGTGGGGGAGGGCCTTGCACGTAACCATGAAGGTTAACCTATAAGCCCAGGTTCAGTGGTTAACTGTTTAAACATACACATTATCACATCCCTAGTCCATATATGCATTTTTCAATAGGTTAGTGTGGATGACAGCGGGATGAACTGTGCATATAAGCCTCCTTGAATAAGCCCATTAGAAGCTGCAACAGAGGCTGGCATTAGTACATTCAAGATATTTTCAAACACACAGCACAGGCACTACACAGTGGAATTATAAAGGAAACATGGTATAGTTCCTTCCCAAACCTGTTTTAATTGACTTCTTCTCTTTGACAGAATAATAATATTTTCATTAAGAGCATCCCAATCTTTAGCTTCATAACACATTTTTACTACAGCAATCAAGATGCGGGATGTGGAAACCATGTCAGAGGCCTGCAATAAACAAAAAGAGCATTAATAATTACATATACAACTTAAGCTACTGTGCTATTACCACTACAGAGCCTCAGCAATACAAAGACAAGAGCAATCCACTATAACTCTAGACCCACGATCTTGAAAAGAATGAGAAAATACAGCACAGAGCCAGACACCCCATCTGCTCCATTGACATCAATGGAAAGGAAGAACATGGCAGAGCTGGATACTCTAACTTCCCACTAGCACCTCTATTTACCAGGAAAAGGGTAACACACAACAGAACACCCCAGAAATAAACATGTTGCACAGAATAATCTACTCACTGTTCGTGTCTGTTTTTCCAAGGAGAGTAGCGTTTCAATGACCTCTTGAAGTCTTCCTTCCTAATATCAGGACAAACACTATTAGGACCAATATTGAAAAAACAGAACAGTTTAAACCAAGAACAGCTACATCTCTTAGAGAAAGAAAAGCATATAACAAAGTCATCAGGGTGAAAGACTAATTTCAATTAGGTTTATTTCTTTGAGACGATATGAATAAACATGAATATATACTTGCATTTATATAGCACTTCTCATCTCTGTATCGTTAAGTGCCTTATAAGGTTGTGTAAGTACCATTACCCTCATTTTATAGACGGGCAAACGTATACAGAAATTAAGGGTAGGAAATTACTAAAAGGGCTTTTGTTTTGAATACCTAACTTGGGACATCTTGGGTCTGATGCTTAGAGGTCATGACTACAGATGGATCGCACTGACTTCATTTAAATCGGTCACAGCTCAGTACAGGCAGTCCCCGGGTTACGTACAAGATAGGGACTGTAGGTTTGTTCTTAAGTTGAATCTGTATGTAAGTCGGAACTGGCGTCCAGATTCAGACACTGCTGAAACTGACCGCCAGTTCCAACTTACATACAGAATCAACTTAAGAACCCCAGGCGTCCCCAAGTCAGCTGCTGCTGAATCTGATCAGCAGCTGATTCCAGGAAGCCCGGGGCAGAGCAACTCTGCCGGGGGCTTCCTGTAGTCAGCGCTGGTCAGTTTCAGCAGAAGCTGACTTGGGGACGCCTGGGGCAGAGCAGCTGGGGTGCTGCTGGGTTGCTCCAGTAGCGCCGCTCCTGGGTGCTACTGGACCAACCTAGCAGCACCCCATCTGCTCTGCCCCAGGCGTCCTGATTCAGCCGCTGCTGAAACTGACCAGCAGCGGCTGAATCAGGACCTGGGGCAGAGCAGCTGGGGTGCTGCCGGGTTGGTCCAGTAGTGCCCAGAGCGGGCGCTGCAGGACCAATCGGCAGTGCCCCAGCTGCTCTGCCCCAGAGTCCAAAACAAAAGCCTGGTCTGCTGGGGGGGGGGGGGGGAGCACACTAGCTGCCCCCCCCTCCCCAGCAGACCAGGGACACGGGGAGCAGAGCCTCTGAGGTCCCCAGCAGACCACAGGCACCCAGATTGAAGCGGCAGCAGCGGCGGTTCCCCGCGCCTCTGAGGCTTTGCTCTGGCAAAGCCTCAGAAGCGCGGGAACCCGCCCGGTGCCCCTGGTCTGCTGGAGACGGTCTCCAGCAGACCAGGGGCACCGGAGCAGCTTACGAACGGGGCTTTCTCGCCTCGACTTCCGGGGCGAGAAAGCCCCGTTCGTAAGTGCGGATCCGACATAAGTTGGATCCGCGTAAGTCGGGGACTGCCTGTATTCCTAAAAATCGGGACTTTGTGTGTCTGAAACTTGGCACTCAAAAACTGAGATGCATAAAGTCAAAATACACTTTTGAAAGTGTCTGCTAAATGATTCACTCAAGATAACAGCTACTCAGAGCCAGGAATACAACTACATCACTTGAGTCATGAACCTATTCCCTCTCACTCATATAAAATGTGTCTATGTAAATTTTAAAAAAAATCCCAATTTCAGATGCTGCCTCATGGAAGCCCCTTCCTCAAAACTGTACTTAGATGGGCATATTTAAACTTCCGTCACTTTAAACATAAATTGTTTGATGTAGTATACCAGTTTTTCCTGAAATTCACAGAACCATAGGGAAAACTACACAAATTCAACACATCTTCAGTGGTATACATTTTCACATTAGGAACTAGGAGTTATGAATGATCTCAAGGCTGTCAAAACTATGATTATTTGAATGAGAGAGATTTTGAAAAGATGCCAGTTTAACAGTTTAACTGAAATTAAAAAAAAAAAAAAGAAAGAGAGAGAGAAACAGAACACATTCCCTCAGCTAGAAACTGACCATAAATAATAATATAATGAAGGTGGGAACATATCTATAAATATGAAAAGTGTAAGCATATTCCTCCTCTCTCAGTGTATCTGTAAGCCTACATTATTACTGGTGTCTTGACAAGGGTGTGTGCTCAAGCTTGAGCACACACTAGATAAACCTGACAAATTCCTAAACTCAACCTTCTTACAAATAAAGATGAAAGAAAACACCTGTAATTTGACTTAGTTGCCCAAGTTCTAACCTAGGCTAGAACAAGATCACTTCAACCACCAGCATTCCTCTGCATTTACACTAGGAAAAGAGTTGAGTTTGGACTACTTAAGACTAACTCTAAATAAATATAAATTCAGTTAGATATTGAGACAAAAAATATTGCAGCTACCCATCTCTCTGCTGATATTAAATGAAGCAAGCCAGAAGGCAGGTGATATGTGCCTGTGCTTCATGTACATCCTAATCATGAAAGTGCATGACTCATTGGCTACCGTGGACTATAGGTTGTATATTTTGTCCAGGGGAATATAAAGACCATTTAAGGAACTTTAGAGCCAAAAACTTGATTTAATTTCCAAATAAATATTTTAGTGACACTTAATACAAACTTTTCTGTTAATAACAAGAACTGCAGCACTGGGTTACTTAAGCATAAAAACAGGACTCATTTTTAGATATTAGTAATACAGAAAATGAAATTTGCTTCCAAAAGTTATTTATATCCTGACCAAGTCCCTTCAAACTGTGTACCATGGCCTGTTTACTATATGCTCACCTACAATCACAGAATTAAACTGTACACTGACATATATGGCTTGTGCCTGACTACACTGCAGGAAACACCTTTGGTTTCCTAATTCTTGTACATCACAACTGCACACTTGTCATACATGGCATCAGTCCATTTCCCTCCCTATGAAATTTTGCAGCCTACACCTATTGGGAAAGGGCAAGCTGTAGCATAAAGGCCTAAATCTGGATGCTCCAAAATGGGGGGTGGGAAGGAAGAATGATGACTCCGTGATATCCTGCATTAGGCAATCTGTGTCTGGCTATGTTGAAGTAGAGGGATTAAGAGGAGGTACAGGTGCATACACATGCGCACAGATGCACGCACCACCCTGATCCATGCAGAGATCGCTCCCTTCCCTGCACACACCAGCCTTAAAACATCCAGTGTCACAAGAAAACACTTCTGTTTGCCAGAAGATGAGTGCAGGTGACAGGGAATGACTCACTCAGCCTATTTCAGTTCATTCCCTCTGAACCACCTGGTATTGGCCACTACAGCCAGATTGGACACTGGGCTATATGGATCATTAGTCTGACCCACCATGGTCCTTCCTACCTGGTCCCCATCCTCCCCCAAGGATTCCATCAGACAGCGTGGTCTGTCCCTGCCTATCACTGCAGGCTTGAAGGGATTCTCTCTCTTTCCCCTCTCCCCAGATCCCTTGTGTACCAGCCCGGTGTCCTTGGCTGCGCCTTTCGCTCCCATAAGCGGCACACACGTCACCCCTAAGCGTGCCTAGAGGAGGACAGGTCTCTGCCTATCTTCCCCCCGCCATGGGGCACCCTACAGAGCGCACAGCGCAAGGTGGAGAACACGGGAGCCATGCCCGGCCCGGCGGCGGTGTGAAGCGGGGAGGGGCACGGCCCTGTCAGTGGCAGGAGATCGGTCACTGCACAGATGGCTCGGGCCAGGCCCCCCCCATCCCAGGCCGCCGGGCCCCCCGGCCCGCCGTGTCACCCCTCCCTGCTCCTCAAGGGGGGGGCAGCCGCCTGGCGCCGCGCCCGCCCCGGGAGACGATACTTAACCCCCCCCCTCCTCTCCCGCAACATACACCAGCCCCGCCCATCCCCCCCCGCGAGGGGGCTCGCCCCCACCGCGTGCGCACTGCGGCTTCTCCCCCTCCCCGTCTCCCCCGCTAGGGCCTAGCCCGGGCCGCGCCATGACTCAGCCCAACCGCGGCCGCCGGCTCCGCTTCACCTGGGCCAGGCGCTCGCACTCGGGCAGGCGCTGATCCACCGTGGCGCTGTAATCCACCTCCATCTTCACGATGCGGCCGTCGGCCCGCTCCGCGCCGTCCTCCGCCATCGCCCCGGCTCGGCTCCGCGCCGCCTCGCCCGGCCTCACACACACCGGAAACCAGCCGGGACGCCCGCTCAGGCAGCGGCCGGGGCAGCCCGCTGGCGGAAGGACCCCGCAGGCACTGGCGGAGACACCCCGCCGCAGCCAAAGGGACCTGCCTGGCGGGGAGGAGGTAAATAAAGCAGGGGGCGGGGCGAACGTGGGGGCGGGGCAGTGGCAGAGTCCTGGAAAGGGGGAGGGGCAGGGAAGCAGGAGTAGCAAGGAACAGACGTGGGGGAGGGGTAGTGGAGGCGGGGACAGTGCCAGGGTCTGGAGGGGGAAGGAAACAGGGGATGTGGTTTTGGGCTTATTTAGTCTGCAGAAGAGAAGAGTGAGGGGGGATTTGAGAGCAGCCTTCAGCTTCCTGAAGGGAGGTTCCAAAGAGGCTGGAGAGAGGCTGTTCTCAGTGGTGATGGATGCAGAACAAGGAGCAATGGTCTCAATCTGCAGTAGGGGAAGTCTAGGTTGGATATTAGGAAAAACCATTTCCCTAGGAGGATGGGGAAGCACTGGGATGGGTTCCCTAGGGAGGTGGTGGAATCTCCATCCCTAGAGGTTTTTAAGTCCTGGTTTGACAAAGCCCTGGCTGGGATGATTGAGTTGGCATTAGTCCTGCTTTAGGCAGGGGGCTGGACTCAATGAATGCCTGATTCTATGATGGGGGGGAGCCTGGCCTTCAGCTGCTCCCCCTCCAGCCTGGTTGAGGGAGGGGGGACTCTGACTCCAGCTCCCTGCCCCCTCCAGTTGGTCTGTAGCCAGCCATGATTCTAACCTCTCCTGGAGGGGGGACGGTGGCAGGATGTGCTGCCCGGCCCCTGGGGTAATCCCAGCAGGGTGCAGTTGTGGGACCAGCCAGTGAAGAGTCTCCCCTCCCCCTATCCAGCACAGTTGGGGGTAGGAGGTGGCTGGGAATGTGGCCCCAGCAGCTAGTGTTGCCACCCCCCTGTGGTCACTCTGCAGGATAGCTGTCCCTAAAATCAGCCGCCTCCTTTTCCATGTTATGGAAGCAATCCCATTATCCTGGCACAACCAAACCCTGACCTTGCTTTTAAGTTAGGATAAGAGGAATCTGCAGTTTAGTGGTCCTTGCTCTTACAATTTAGGAGGAGTTCTTGAACAAACAGACTCACAGGCAGATACACCAGCTCTCTAAAATATGTATAGTGATAGTACTATAGTAAATGAAACAATGAATTCTCACTATTGTGGTTCTTGAGCTAGTCTCAGAGGGCAGGTCTAAACTACATTCCTCTTTCGAAAGAGGAATGTAAATGAGGCTGATCAAAAATTCAAAAGATGTGTGGCTTTACAAATCTTGCACTTCATTTGCATAGTAGCTGAGAGTGCTCCTTTGAAGAAGGGTTTTTCGAAAAAGAAACTGCAGTCTAGATGGGATTCTTTTGGGGGGAAAACCCCCTCATTTTTTCAGCTGTAATTTATCCCTAAATGTTTTCTAAGAGCCCAGTAAGCAGTGGAAGTCTTGATAATACTGCTAGATGATATTGACCTTCCAATATTGACCTCCTTGGTTCGGCAAATTCTCAGATATGGTATTAGTCAGGTCCCAAAGGTGCTGGGCTGGAGAGGTTCAACCTGTACCTTTATCTGTTAAATTTAAAATCCCTCTGTTATAAAATTTTTGCTCCCCATGTAGGATGATATCGTCCACAATCAAGTCACCCCTTAACCTTTTCTTTGTTAAGAAGAACAGTCTGTTCAGTTTGAGTCTTTCACTACAATCCCCAGCTTTTCACTGAACCCTCTCCAGGGTATCAACTTCTGTCTTGAATTGTGGACAAGAGAACTAAACACAGCCTCATATGCCCTTAAATGAACAACTATGTTAACTTCACCTCCATCTAAAACAAAGGAGGGCTTGGCAATGATTTTAACTAATTCCACAATTTTGATAGATTGATTTAAACTGTAAATGCCAGTACTCTCCTTTGAGATGCTTTCTACAGGCAAGAAAAAAACACCCCAAATTTGATGTTAGCAGTGGTGTTCAATGCTTTAAACTCAGGTTCTTAGGGATAATGTGACATAATGTTGCCCTTTTAATTACTCCTTTCCCCTGCCTTCCTGTCAGAGAGGTGCATTATCACATTTCCCCCTTGTCCCAAATTTTACCAAAGGATAAGGATTAAAAGAGAACATGTTGCAAATGTTTAAAAATACTTTTTTAAAAAAATTAATTTGTTTTTAAAAACTTAATTTATTTGCTGTTTTAGGCTATGTGCATGTTAGAGAGCATAAAATGGTGCAGCTGATGTAGGTGCGCTGCTGTAAGATTTCTTATGTAGCCACTCAGTGACAATGAGAGAGCTGTCCTGTCAATGTGATTAATCTACCCCCCAATGAGTGGCAGCAGCTATGTTAGTAGGAGAAGCAAGTGCTTATGTCAGCATAATTTACTGCATGTGGAGGGGGTAAAATTTACATCCTTGAGTAATGTAAATGTTGTCAACATAGGCAGTAGTGTAGATAAACGAATGGCCATACGGGGTCAGACCAAAGGTCCATCTAGCCCAGTATCCTGTTTTCTGACAGTGGCTAATGCCAGGTGCCCCAGAGGGAATGAACAGAACAGATAACCATTAAGCGATACATTTTGTGTTGCTCATTCCCAGCATCTGAAAAACAGAGGCTAGGAACACTATCCCTGTCCATCCTGGTTAATACCCATTGATGGATCTATCCTCCATGAATGTATTTAGTTATTTTTGAACTCTGTTATAGTCTTGGCCTTCACGACATCCTCTGGCAAGGAGTTCCTCAGGTTGACTGCATTATGTGAAGAAATACTTCCTCTTAGGCACAGCCTTAGACTCAATGGTTAGTGAGAGAGAGCTTTCAGGGAACCAAGTACCTCATCCAAAACTAATTAAGTCAATAGAAAGGCTTTTATTTTATTGACTTCAGTGGCTCTGGATCAGGCCTTAGAGGGAAAGGGAAGAAAATTAATTCATACCAAGATTATCTTCCTTTAGAATTTGAGGAAGATATCCTGCCAAATCCACCATTCTGAGACCAGAGGACAGCGTTTGTCAAACATTTGACTTCCTGCATGGATCCAGCAGGCTAATTTGTTAACTCAGTAGTCATTAGCCAATAAAGTGAAAAGATAGTTTGATTTTCATTGTCTGTACCAGAAGTCCCAGCTATGTTTCGTGTCTAGCAGCTTTAACCAATATATATTTTTTCCTAGAGCAAAAATGGAGAATTAGCTATGAAGATAAGAAATTATTCACTTATCACATACACAGCATGCTGTATTTCAGGATGTGCTTGGTGAACTTAGAGGTAAGTCTGAGTGATATGTTTTGATCACAAAAAGTATGGGACCAAATTTAGGGAGACACCACTTCAAGCAGAAATTCCTGCCCAACTTCAAGTGGTCATTTTCTCTTCTATTCTGCCCCCAAAAGAGTTTGGTAAGGCCTTTGGAAACATTAGCACTTGAGATGTTCTCTGGGGTGGAGCCTAGTGGGCAGAGATGAGATATTTATGAGTAAACATCACATGGTCTGAACATAGTCCAGGCAAAAAGATCTGTTGCTGGCTTCTGTAGTCCAGAATACATTGTACAGTAATGTTATATTTGCAATGTGCATGTGGGCCCGTGTTGGGTAGCACTTCACATACTTTCTGAATTTGGCCTACTGCATTGTGAGAAAGTGTTTTGCTATGGTCAGGCCCGCTGATGTGGGGTGGGGGAGGACAAAGGAGGCAACTATCCAGGGGCCTGGTGATTCAGGAGTCTGCAGCTGGAGCCTGGGTCCTTTAAATCACTGCCTGAGCCCCAGGTGGTGAGGTCTGGGTGGTGTGAAGGGCTGGATGCAGCATGGCATGATCTGGGCACTGCTGAGAGCTGGCTGCCCCCACCTCTACCCCTTCCACTCAAGACCCTGCTCCTTTTGGGAGTGCAGAGCCACCCTTCCCCGCCTTGCTGGAAATTCTGTCAGCCACCCTGGCTATGGTGTATTAAATGGGACTGTTATGTTTGTTTAGTTTGTGGTCGAAGGTAGTACATAAATTCAGGGCTTGATCCTAGACTCATTGAAATGCAGTGGTGGGATCAGTTTTATGCAGAAATATTCAGCTCAGAAACAGCATGTGGTTTTCAATGGCAAACCAATTTCAACCTAATTTTCCAGTGGGGTCTGAGACACAAAAAGTTAAGGAGCTTGATCCTGCTCCAGTTGAAGCCAGTAGCAGCACTCCCATTAACTTCAAAAGAGGTATGTTGTTACCCTTGTTTTAAGATTACGTAGCAAGTCTCTTCCAAATTAGAGGTAATGTCCCAGGTATAGTCCTCTTGATGACTGCTCTGAATGTAATCCTATTTGATTGGTTTCCTTTCTGGCATTTTGCAACTTTATAATGCATTTATTTTTATATGACTGGACCCTTTAACCCTATCATTCCTACCTCTCATCCACTGTCAGAGTAAGTTCTTTACAAGGTAGTAAGGTTCAGAGTTGTAGGACTGAGCCCTTACTTACTGACACCAATAAATTAGATGATATGGTTTGGGGACAAGCTTCCCTGGGCGTACAACACCAAGGATACAAATCGGGTTCTCAAATGTCATTGTCCTGTGATGTTCTTCTGACAATAAAAATTAATAAATGACGTAAAGTGGGGAGACCAAAACCTGAGCCCTCTCAAGCCCCACCCTCCCAAGCAGGGAGACCAACACCGAAGCCCAACAGCTTCCGCCCTAGACAGAGGGCTTGTAAACTGAGCCCTGTCACCCCTGGATAAAGTTCTGAAGCTTCGGCACCAGATAGTATGGTTGAGGCTTTTGCTTGGGCTTTGAGCCCCAACGAGCCTAAGCCAGCCCCATTGACCCCATTAAAATGGGATCATAACCCACCGTTTGAGAACCATTGATATAAATTGTGACTACAGCTTGGTATTTACAGATGGTTTGCCAGGTTTGACATAGCAGACTCATTTGATATGGAGAAAATGCAGTGCGTTGTTCACATTTAAGCTGAGAATCTGAAGTACGGAGAGACACAAATCTATGTAAAATTCCTAAAGCTTTGATTCTCCGTGCAGCTGTTTACCATTGTGCAAAAGGAGGGCAAGGTGGATGTATAACTCTGCTATCGGTGCAAGTGAATAAATCAGTGTTTTATTTGCTCCAGTAGATGGCACTATGTTTCCTTTGGGCTGAGGTTGCCTATAGGCTCAATGCCAAAAAGGAGCTGAGATTTTTCAGTCTCTCATTACAGCATACCTATGTCGTTTTAGACCTAAATGTATCCCATCACTCAAAAACCTGATATTGCGACACTTTTTAAAATTGTACATTATTGACATTAAAATGCAAAATAGCAGGAATAGTACACTACTACTTACAACTTATGTGACGCTATATTTTCACATTATTCTCACAGTACTTCTTTGAGATAGGTAAGGACACTTATTCCTATTTTACAGGTAGGAAAACTGAGGTACAGAATTTAAGGCCACAGCTTCACAGCCAGTATTAGAATTCAAGAGATTCTTGGGTACCGTATTTTCTGTCGTCTTATACGCCGGGGCTTTTCTCGCCCCGGAGGACACAGACTGCGGGACCTTGTGGTCCCGCCGCCCGTGTACTCCGGGGCGAGAAAAGCTGCTCCGCGTCTCCCTGGTCTGCAGACCAGGAAGACGCGGAGCAAAACCGCGGAGGGGCTCGGGCAGTGGGGCAGCCCAGGCGCGCCTGGGCTGCCCCGCTGCCCGAGCCCCTCCGCGGCTTTGCGAAGCCTCGGGGGAAGCCGGCAGCGGGGCAGCCCAGACGCGCCGCAGCTGTCCCGCTGCCGTCCTCAGGGGCTTTGCTCCCGGTGTCCCTGGTCTGCTGGAGACGGTCCCCAGCAGACCAGAGGCACCGGGAGCAAAGCCGAAGCGGTGGTGGGGTGCGGCGCCTCTGAGGCTTTGCTCTGGCAAAGCCTCAGAGGCGCGGGACCCTGCCACGGCTGCGGCTTTGCTCCCGGTGCCCCTGGTCTGCTGGGGACCGTCTCCAGCAGACCAGGGACACCGGGAGCAAAGCCGGGGAGGCGGAGGGGCACTGGGGCGCTGCCGGTTGGCCTTTTAAGGGGGGTAGTCCTATGTAACTACAAAATTAGGGGGTCGTTTTATACGCCCAGTCGCCTTATACGCCAGAAAATACGGTACATTAACATTACTGTTAGGCTAAGTCTACACTATAAGGTTTTTGTGCAAAAACAGCAGTTTTTGTGCAAAAACTGGTGGAGCGTCCACATCTCAAGCACGTTTTTGCGCAAGTAAATTAATAGAACAGAGAGCTTTTTGCAATACAGTTATTCCTCTCCCCATGAGGAATAACTTCTTTTTGCGCTACAAAAAGGCAGTTGTGGACGCTCCAGAGGGGTTTTTGCTCAAGAAACCCCTATCAGCAAAAGCACGGGTGCTCTGATGGCCATTCTGTGAATGGCCAACAGAGCTTTTTTGCACAAGAGTGTCCATGAAGTGTGGACATTCTCTTGTGCAAAAGCACATCGCTTTTACGATGCTCTTTGAGGTCTGGACGTGCTTTTGCGCAAGAAGTTTTTGTGCAAGAACTCTCGTGTAAGAGGCTTCTTGCACAAAAACCCTGCAGTGTACACTAAGCCATAATGTTGACATTAGCTTTATACCCTTAAAGGAGACTGAAAAAATACATTTAAAAAACCAGGCAAATTTAAGGGTTAATCAGATGGTTGCCACTTCACATACAATGGAAAAATGTGCCTTTTATAATGGGATCTGCTGTTATGACTAAAATAATAATGAGGAACACATTTGCACTGACCTTTCCATGCTACTGTTTTAAGTTAGGTGATTGATGTGAAAAACAGTTTTAGCCAAGTTGCAAAGCACGCAGCTATATAATGAAGGACTAACTAAAAGGGAAGTGGGTGAGGCTAGTACATCCTATGTTTATTATATCACCTTTGTGCATATTGCACCAGTTCCCAAAGGCCATCTTGCAGTTTCTTTAATAATAATAATATGGCCTGATTCTGCAAACCATCACACAGCCAAGGGCAGCCTGGGCAGTCTCTGTGAAATCAGGATCCTATCTCTGTAAAGTGTGCTGAAATTAAAAAGTGCTAAGAAAAGGTAAAATGGAATAATTCCATATTTCTGTAATTTCCTTCATGCCCCCTGGAAGCCAATACCATGGCCTAAATAGCTTTTGCGGATAGGCAGTTCCTCCTAATTCCCCCAAATTCAGTTTCATCCCACTACTCCTACTTACATATTCTTATATGACCCAAAATAATTCTGCAATGAAACAGAACCAGTTGTGCCCTCCCAGATTTCATTGCTCTCTGCTGTCCACTTGCAAGCTTTCTTCACTTTGCTTGCTGGATGCTGGCGCTCTAGGAGAGACATGCTGTTTTGTTTAAATCCTCCACATTCTTTGCTGTGCCATTTCCCCATTGGCCGGATGGGGCCATCCTTCCTGCTGTGGCTGCTGATGTCAGACACACACTCAGACCGGAGCTGAGGCTGCTGCTGCAGAGACTCCTCAGTTCTGCCAGCTACAGCTCTCACACACACAGCTTTGGTGGGGAAAACCCAAGCCCCAGGAAGGATCAAAGGTGTATGTGTGGGGAAATATCAGGCAGCAGGTCCAGTCTGTTCCCCACAACTGCAGAACTGGTGCGTGCATAATAGCAGCTGTATTACAGAGAGGAGGAGGGAGCCTTGTTTGTCAGCCTGGAAAGGAAACGTTATAAAGCCTTTGTCTTGGAAGTAAGCATCTCATCCTCTGTGTTGCCACTGTTCCAATGTGCTGCTGGTGGTGACTTTCGTATTTTAGACTGATTGTTTTGGGGGTTTTTTATTTTGTTTTTGTTTTGAGGGGATTTTTTGATTGCTCCAGGCATGTCTTGATATAGCTGAAAAGGAACTGTCATTTTAATACATTTCCAGTGGATGTCTTTGACTCTAAAGATCGCTTTTGATGTTTGAGACTTCTTTGTGTGTATGTATATGTGTGAAATTCACATGATCTCAGTTTGAAGGAGGAAGAACTGGAAGAAAGGAGCAGCTCTATTAATTTTTCTTCTTGTGGATCATTCCTTCTGGATGGTAGTGTTGGGCTCTTTTGAACACATTGTCAAGTACACACAGGACACGAGTCTTGATTCATTTTTCTGTTGTTGTGCTATTGCCGTGATCAGAGTGCAGAAATAACTGCTCTTCTCCAGATTTGCTGGTTTGCATAAAGGCAGCAGAAATATGCTCTTGAAGGAGTACCGGATCTGCATGCCTTTGACAGTTGAAGAGGTAGGTACATTCACTAATAATACTTATACTGCATTAAGTTATGTCCCCCACCCCAAATGATGGCTCAAAGGGAGGTTAGATAAATATTAGTTATTCAGTGTTTATTATACAAAGTCATTTTTCTTTATACAATGAACTTTTTCCATCTGTGATTGGCTTAGAATAGCACACTTCCATTGTAAAATAAAGAGATCTTATGTAAGTGAAAATAAGTGTAGTGAATTCACTGTCATTGAAGTATTGGTTGCAATAATTTAGAAATTAAACTTTTTGAAAGGGTTGATGTGTGTTGAGATCTAAAATCTGATAAAGCATTTGTAAAGTAAACCCAACTTCTAAGTGCCTGAAAACCTTCCTTGTTTAGACTTAAAGATCCTCCTTATATCATTGTTAATAAAAATGGCCTTAAACTTCCAAATTGCCTGTGTGTATATCTCTGATAAAATTATTAATCAATAAGCTTTTAGAATTGAAAAGAGTATTTTAAGGTCAAGTTGCTTTCCGTTAATCAGCCTAAACTCTCTAGGTCATGGACATTGTATTTTTATTTTTCTGCAAAGTATCGTGCACATTTATGGCAATGTATGTATATTATAATATGAATATGTAATAGATTACTTATACCTACACACATATAGTGAGTGTGTGTTTGTAGGTATCATAAATAACTAGACAGCTAAAGGCCTGATAAATCATACATATTTGAGTGTGTTGGTGATGGTGTGTTCTGTTGCACAATGCCACACTGATGTTGCTTTATTAGTTATTTATGTTGCTGAGGTGGACACTAAAAAAAGAGAAGTTTTTGAAAGTATGACAAACATCTATTCCTTGTCTAACAGCCCCAGCCATTTTGACGGTGTCATTTCAGGTCAGTCAAAATCTGAATTTGCATCATGTATTTCTTTTGCAAACAGACACACTGAGAAAAGTTTCTTTTTTCTACTTTTGCTTTCGTCAATGCGGAAGATCATTTGGTTTCTCAGACCTTTTTGGGCCACAGGGGGGCGTTTTGAATACATTTCTTTCCCTGCAGCCTTTCCTTCCCCCATAACCCGCTCTCTTTGGTGCAGAAATATGTATAAAGGCAAAAGGAATACTAATAGTTTTATTGTGGTTAATTTGTATCACATTGTTAAATATAGCATTGCACTGTGTTTACATATCTGGAAATCGGTAGACTTCTATGATGTGTAATGTCTATGCTTTTGGTATTTATGCACTATAAAATGTACTGACAATAGTACATTTGTAACTACTCCTGCATTTCTTGCACTCTACAAACTTCTAACTGCAGTCAGTGGAAGCTTGGAGTAGTCGAGTAATGCAGGATTTAGCTCTTAAAGATAATACCTCTTTGGTGTCTGAATGCATTCAAAGGTTCCCCAAAAGGTATTGTAAACTAAAATATAAAAGATGGCTACAAAATACATTTACTTTTTAGATTTGTCCATTATATTATTTATTCAAATGGTTATTTTCAGATGAATATTTTGCTACCCACTGTGGATAACTTTTTTTCCTCAGTGT
Source organism: Pelodiscus sinensis (assembly GCF_049634645.1). NCBI lineage: Eukaryota > Metazoa > Chordata > Testudines > Trionychidae > Pelodiscus > Pelodiscus sinensis. The sequence continues at coordinate 21,407,192 of NC_134730.1, read as the reverse complement.
ATACAACTGGGAAGTTCCCGTTATCATGTCAGTAAGCACACACATCTGTGTACAGTCACTTGGGGATACTCATAAGTGTCTACAGAACTGGCAAATTGAAGTAATACTTTTAAATTTCTGAATATCAGGTTTGTTTTTTCATACAGCTTCAATGGCCAAACTGACTTTTGTGGGATCAGGATTGTTAGGCCCTAGAAAGCCATATATTAGGGATGTAAAATTCTGGTTAACCAGTTAAACAATAAAGGGAGTGGACGGGGGCAGAGAGGGCAGTGCACTCCAGCCTGGGTATGCTGGAGCAGTCCCCTTGCCTGTCACGGCTGATCTGGAGGAGCCCCCTGCAACAGGGGTGCTCCAGCCAGGTTGGAGTGCTTCTGTCTGCAATGGGTCCTGGGGAGCTGAAGCAGCCCCCACTGATTAACCTGTTAACCTCTTTCACATCCCTAATATGTGTATGTTTCAAGATAATAATTCTGCTGGCTGCACATATTTGTGTCAACTGCAACGGTTGTTTCAAAGAAGAAATTGATAGACTAAGCTGTCACATTGCACTGTAGCTCTTGACTTGTTCAATCTATTATTTCATTGGAAGTAGCATTTTATCAAAACCAAACATCTTTGAACTCAAGCTGCCCTCAAACGATCACAGTGAATGAATACCAGTTAGCTGTGTGTTCAAAAAGGAACAAGTTCCTTTTCCATTTAAAAAATATGGTAATACAAATAAATGGTAATAAAAATAAGAATGGGTTAAACTCTGTTCAGGGAGACTCAGGAGCAAGATTAGGTTGAAAATCTCTCATCCGCTGTAATATGTCCAAAATGAATTACGATGCTCACTGTCTCTGCAGATTGTTCTCTGGTGTTAAGTCATCCATTATTTCATATAAGACCCACAGCTGAGGGATGTCAGTGACGAAAAGGGGAGATGAATATGATGTATAATGTTTCACTTGTTAAGTTGTGAAATTAGCCATCAGTCATATTTTGGGGTTCTGTAATACCACTTGTGTACTAAAAGAGAATATACAGTATACTTCCAAGATAATTCTCTCACTTTAATACATTGTTTGCCATTTTAAACTATCTCTGAACAGTGTTAATACTTTATAGGAACACAAGAATGGCCAAACTGGGTCAGAACAGTGGTTCATCTGACCCAGTATCTTTTCTTCCATCAGTTTCCAGTGCGAGATGCTTCAGAGGGAGTGAAGAGAACAGGGCAATTTTTAGAGTGCTGCATCCCCTGTCATCCAGAGCCAGCTTGTAGCAGTCAGAGCATGGGGTTACATCCCTGAGCATCTTGGCTTATAGCCAGTGATGGACCTATCCACCATGAGCTTATCTAATTCTTTTCTTAACCCAGTTACAGTTTTGGCCTTGACATCTGCTGGCTGATGAAGTGAAGAAGTACTTCTTTTGTTTGTTTTAAAACTGCTGCCTATTAATTTCATTGGTTCTTGTGTTATGTGAAGGGTAAATGACAATTATTCATTCACTTTCTCCACACCATGCATGGTTTCTATCTAATCCCACCCCTACACTCTAGTTCTCTTTTCCAAACTGAACAGTCCAGTTTTCAATCTCTTTTTATATGGAGATATTGGAAACAAGTGTTTAGTTATATACATACTTAATATTACCATTGTCCATATACATTACTGGCAGCTTGTCTACTTACAAACTGATGCATGGTGCATAGAGACATTCATCTTCCAAGAGCTAAGAAACATTTTAAAACATTCTGAGATGTCTACCTCTATAAGAGGCTTGGGGGGGGGGGTCTAGACTACAGGGTTTGTCGACAAAAGTTGGCTTTTGTTGACAAAACTATACCTGTGCCTACACGACCGCCACATTCTGTCGACAGTAGGTTGGCAGAATGCGACAGTTTTGTTGACGGGGTAAACCTTAATTTATGAGGAATAATGCCTTTTTTCAAAAGTACTCTTTTGACAAAAGGCGCTATTGCATGCAAACTGTGCTTTTTGGAAAGAGAGCATTTAGACTCTTTCGAAAAAGCAGCTTGCTTTGTCAACATTACTGATCGTCGTCTAGACGCTCTTTTTTGACAGAGGCTTTGTCGACAGTTTCTGTCAACAAAGCCTCTATCGAAAAAGGCATGCAGTCTAGACATAGCCCCAGTGTCCTCAAACCTTGTGGGATTCAGTGGGAATGGAGGGGGTGCAGCATCTTGTAGATTAGGAGGTTAGTACCTAGTTGAAAAATGCAGCATTTCTGTCTTACACAAGAGCTTGGTTTTCTCTTTTCTGTTCTGCAGAAAAGATTCTTATACTTCTCTCATCATCCTAGTATCTGAGCAGTATCCTGTACTATATTAAGCAATGTGACTGACATCTTTCCTGTGTTCAGTCTCATATCCTCTCCCTAGAGAGATAAGTGTGTTCAATGGAATGTCTTGTTTTGGTATGGTTTTGTTTTGTGCCACTTTGCTTACCAGGAAACCTATTGCACTGTTCCTTCCCTGCCATACGATGGTTCTGCTATGAGTCTATGTTTTTTACATGAAATCATGACATGCTTTGTCTCCACAGTGATTTTTTCCACGGCTGTTTTGGCTGCTGCTGCTGCTTCTTTTTTTGTTTTTGTTTTTTTAAAGTACTGACCTACTAATTAACCAGGCATAAAGCTCTCACATAAATATGAACGAAAAAGAATTCCTTCCTTACTCTGTAGTGTTATGTTAGGGTTCCTGTGAAAGTTTTCCACTCAGTTCTGAAGAATTCAGTTTGACTCTGGTCTGGTCACTCAGTTTCCTTTGTCTAACATATAGCAAAGCTACACTGAATTGATCAAACTCAAGTATCGGAGGTGGATATAAGGCATACCACACATCCAAAGATACACACCATTGCATTGCATTTACTATACCATTGTATTACATGATTTGAAATTGGTTTGGCTCCTTTGTAGAAACCAGTGCCTGTGCAGCATGCTGTGTCTACATCAGGGGTGGGCAAGACAGCGTCCCTGGGCTGGATCTGGACCCCCAAGCCAGTTGATATGGCTCATAGCTGCCCTGCCGCTCCCTGGCTAATCAAGACCTGGGAATGGGGGGAATGCGCAAAGTCTCCTCCTGCCCCCGGGGGCGCGCGGCACCTAGAGGGAATCACCAGCTGTTCAAAACAGCGGTGGGCAAAGACTTCATGTGCTTCCCCCACCCCCAGGCCAACTGCTTCTGCCCTTCCGCCTATTATTTTGTCCATTGTAAATGGCTCCCCCTTACTGTAGCTGGTATAGACATTTTGTTTCCAGCTTGCTGCTCCATTTACTTTCCTAATCCTGTCTCTCCAAAAATAAAGCACCACTTATGACAATTAATCATTTCAAACCAGGCCCACATTTTGGATTGTGGAGCTCTCCAAAAAGTGAATGATTCCAAAAATATATGCATGGAAATACACACGTACAGCAGGTAAATTAAGGACAGGGTTTTAGCCATACTATGTAAGCTATTTAATTCAAATAATTTAGGATCATATTTTCAAAAACATCTTTTACATTTGTGTGCATAATTTTGTATGTTCAAAAAAAATAATAATTTGTGAAAATTGAGTTGTGTGTTTAAATCAAGTACAGGCAGTCCACGGGTTACATGGATCCGACTTACATCGGATCCCTATTTACAAACGGGGTGAGGCAACCCCACACTAGCTGCTTCCCCCCAGCAGACCAGGGAGACGCAAAGCTAGCGGCCCCCCCCCCAGCAGACCAGGGAGATGCAGAGCGGCTTTTCTCAGCAGACACCTCAGCTTGAGAATAAAGGACTGAGGGAAGTGAGGTGTGGGAGAATAAAACTGAGCTCTGGAGAAATGTTTGGCTAGAGTTTCCCCTACAATATGTACCAGTTCCGACTTACATACAAATTCAACTTAAGAACAAACCTACAGTCCCTATCTTGTACGTAACCCGGGGACTGCCTGTATTAAATGTCTACCTGATTTGTACAGAAGTAAATCTGCACACAGAAATATAGAAGCTATTGCAATATTCCTTTGATCATTAGGTCTTTGATATTATCTCAAGGGAAACTGTCATTTAGGGTACGTCTAGACTACAGGCTTTTGTCAACAGAAGTTTTGTCGACAGATACTGTTGACAAAGCTTCTGTCGACAAAGAGCATCTAGACTATATTCAGTTCTGTCGACAAAGCAAGCCGCTTTGTCGACATGGCAGTGTAGACGCAAAGGACAGTGTAGATGCAATATCGCCTTCTGTCGACAGAACTCTGTTGACAAAAGGCATTATTCCTCGTAGAATGAGGTTTACAGCCATCGACAAAACTGCTGCGTTCTGTCGACATTATGTCGACAGAACTCAGCGGCGGTGTAGACGCAGGTATAGTTTTGTCGACAAAAGTTCACTTTTGTCGACAAAACCCTGTAGTCTAGACACACCCTTAGACTGAAAAATTGATTCCTCTCAAAATGGCAAGGCAGTGCTAATTTCAGATTTAGACCTTTTGGTATCATTAGGTGTGCTGGGGCCAACTTTTGTTGTCCTTTGAAAGGCAAATCTTCCATTGACGCAAACAGCAGTTTCATCAAAGTATGGAGTGTAAGAGGTATTCCTAGAGATTTTATTTTGGAGTTTGAGACTCAGACTGTTCCATATCTAGGTCCTTATGAAGACACATTCTGGAAGAGTTCTGCTATTGACAAAGGTAGATCTCACATAGTAGCTTCCCCATAACTACTCCATCTAATCTACTTAGGACAGTCAGTTTCGAATTGATGCCATTGAAGATACTGAGATTCATGCTTATGCAATAAAAACCCACACAGTAATGTCGGCGAGAGGTTTTTTTTTCTGTACATCTGTAGGATTAGATGCTTAATATTTCTTAGCAACTAAAATATTTCCAAGGATACAATTTAATATTGGTTACTACTATTGCCATTAATTGAAAAATTACCAAGTACCAGGAGGAAGTCCCCAATTTACAAACGGGTTTTGTTCCAAAAGTTTGTTTGTAAGTCAATTGATTGGAGCTCAAAACATATTTTCCTATAGAAACAATGCTATAAATGGTAGTTAGGTCCTCATCTAACACACAAAAGCCTATTTAACCCATAATGTAGCTGAAATACTGTATATTTACAATGAAAAATAGTAGAAATAACTTTTTATTTAGTCCCCCCATGTGTAACCACATATGCTATACGTTTACTCTCACCTCCAAAAAAGTATTTTTACATCCCTAATATCTTCCAGCTACATTATCTGAAAATGTTGAGCAAACTGAAAAGCATGGTGGGTTTGTGGGTGTGAACCTGCATACTGTGTGGAGCAAGGGCAACAGGTGAAGCTTGGATCTCTGTGACAATTCTCTGAGATCTGTCTGGGAAGAGATTGCTCTGTGGGGAAATGGGAGCCAGCAACCATTTCCTTCCTGTTTGGAAGATTGAGTCACTTGTGTAAAATGTTATAAAAATATGAAGTAGTATCTCATCAACATGTTGAAGTCAAATGTACAACAAAATGAGTCATCCTTAGTATTTTCCAGAGAATCCTTTGTACAGAGAGGGGCTGTCACCATTTCTCTTAGTTCTAGAGTTGGCACATGAGACTAGCTCTTAAACTACTTACTCTGAAGAAACAGTGAATAAAAGAGGACAAATTCTGCTTTTATTTATTGTGGTGCCTATCTGCAGTGTCGCCACTGAAATTAGTGTAGTTATTCACTATTGGCACTGCAATAAGTAAGATCTGAATTTGACCCAGGAAGAGTTTTGCCGATGTAAGCCTCCTTAAAATGCAAACATAGGTTGTCTTTTAACCCTGAAGAGATTTTCCTAGTCTGTTGATTGCAATGTGTACAAAGAGCAGCTTTTTAGCAAGTTAGAGAGATTTAAGGCTGTCGGAAACTATTGGGAGGGGGCAGTTTGTATGAATGGAGAAGTAACTAAGAATATTTACAAACATGCATAATTATTTGCTGGACTCGAACTGTATTTCCAAAACTACTGATCTAAGGGAAAATCTGTTATGGTAGGGAAGTATACAAAAGCACTTTTTTCTCTGAACTATTTGCCACCAGGGGGCAATACTGTAATAATTACTAATAAAATAATCAATAATTGTTGAGCCTTTTATTCAAATATAACCTATGCACATGTCTTCAATGAGATGTAATTCAATGGAACATTTGAATGGGTAGCAACAAGTTGTTTGTAAGCAAAAGGAGCGCAAATAAATATTAGATCATGTCAGATTTTTGGCTTATGTTCATTTTAATGACCTGTAACTCAAAACCAGCCTGACTGCATTCTTCAGACTTTACAGAAAAATTATTCTTTTTCTATGTAATATATAAAAGAGAATGTTTGTGTTTGTGCGCTAATAACTTGGGCACTATAAGAGCTACTGCAACCAAACTTTGCATAGGGTAACCTTTCCTCCAGGAGAAGGTTTTAAAGTACTTTTGGCAGTGCTAGGAGAAGCAGTTTCCTGGGGGAAGTGGCGGGGACTAAGGCCAATGGTGGAGGCGCGAGAGGAGGGGCGGTGCTCTGAGCAGCCGCTGCCCCACTCGCCTCTACCAGGCTGTTCTACTGTGCAGGTGCAAGTGCATCCGGGGCGGGAAACCCTCTCCTCCCTCCCGCCCGTGATGTCACTCGGCCCGGGCCCCTCCCCTCTCCTCCGGCAGCGGCCAAAGGTTGCTAAGCGGCGGGCTGGAGCTCACGGCCCTGCTAAGGGGCGGTTGCGGGTGCAGCGGGGCCAGCCCAGTGGGGAGGCAGCAGTGGCGATGCTGGGGGTGGCTTGGGGTCCGGCGCAGCTTCCTGGGCATGTGGAGGGAACCCCGGCACCTGCTCGCTGCCGCCTGCAGGAGAGGGGAGCCCCCGGCACGGGGTGCAGCAGGTAGCGGGGCAAACGTTTCAAGGCGGGCAGTGGGGTCGTTGCTCCCCGCGGCACCTGCAGCCCTGGGTGTGAGCTGGGCCACCCCCTCCCGCCCGCCCCTTACCCGGGGCACCCCCGGCAGGACCCCACCACCCGCTCCGAACAATGCCAGGTAACTCCAGCTAGTATAGTAAAACTGGCAGTTTGCAGGCTAAATTATAGGGGACAGAAATCAAAGCTTATAATAAAACCTCACTGAATCCTTAGCTATAGAAAGTCTATCACGCTTCCCTAAGCTTCCTGCGATTTCCTCGAAGGATCATGAAGCAATTTTTAAATTGAAACAGGAAATAGAAAAGATTTGTTCATCATTCTTGCTCAGTGGAACCTGACTCATGATCTTTATTTTCTTCCAGCAAATCAATCTATTAAGAAGAATTGATGTGCTGGGCAGAAATGAATTTTGTAGCTAATTAGTGATCTACAAACTCTCCTGGCCTCCTTTTTCTAGCCTTTTTTTTCTCTCCAAAAGAAAGAAATATAAAAGACTCATTTGGACATGCAGATCTGATTTGATATCTTGTGGCCAGTCGGCCATATCTTCTTACATCACAAGGCCTTCATTAGAACATGACCTCAGATCGACCTTGAGGATTAGAAGCTAGGGAGAACAGTTGTAACCATATCACAACTAAAGCATTTGAAGCTACTACTGTGTAGGTCCTGGAAAGAGCCAGAAATAAATTGACTTCTAGTAATAACTGTAGCTGTTTTTGTTTTATTTTTATTTATAGTCTAGTAGTTAGAAGAAATGATTGGAAGCCAGGAAGGATATGTTTTAAAAGGGGGAAGAGAACGACTGGCTTGCTTTATACTTGACCTCTCTATGCCAGCCTCAGTCAAGCTACCTACAGAACTGTGGAGAAGTAGAACAATGTTGAACAGATGTCATATCTGAGCTGAACTCTTCTGCAAATAGAAGATCAAAAATAATTCTTCTTTCACACTTCATTCAGTACTGCAAAAGAAATCAAAAGTGTTAAGGGAAGACCATGCTGATTAATTGAAAAAATGTATTAAGTTAAGAATTTGTCAGTGGGAAAAGATTAGACATTAACTGAGCAGCAGTGTTTGTATAAATACACATGTATAAATTGGGACTGATGGAAAATAATGAGTATTTCCGTCAATGTTTAAATCCTGTTACATTTTTTTTTTTTTGAAGATTTGGTTTAGCATAATTTAAAGCCCAGCCCTGCAGTCCTTATAAGGAAGAGCTGCTAATTAATACTTTGCACGTATAGTACCTTTTATCCAAAGAGCTCTACAGCTCTTTACATGTAGGTTTCTCAAGAGCTCTGTGAGGTAGGTTAGGATTTATTTCCTCCATTATTATAGGTAGGGAAACTGAGGCACCGAGAGATTGTCAAAAGTATTTTGCCTGTATTGTCAAAAGTAGCCTATCATTGTGAGTGCCTTAACTTCAGTGTTTTATACCCTTTAGTGCAGTGGTGGGCAATTTGTGATTTGCAAGTCTGGAAATAACCCATTTTCAGATACATTTTGTCAGACTCTACATGATGATCTTAGATTAAAAATAAAATATTGAACAATTATATCCCTTAAAATGTAATACAATAAAATACATAAAAAATCCGCAATAGCCATATAAACAGGTTGGCCCCAGAAACCCTGGCTGATCAAACCTTGTGGGTGAATTAAACGACACAGACATTTCAGCAAGTGTCTTTATTATTATTTATGCTCTAGGTACGTCTCAACATAGCAGCCATCATGTAGAACCATTTCTTCCTCCTTTGATCAGCTTTTTATACTTTTTGCTTTCTTTCCTGGTTTCTCCATCTGGTAAACTAAATACCTCATTAGATCACCAAGCTCCCTGCAGGTGTAATTAATTCCTTCTACCAGCCCAATCAAAATGCCTTCCCTCCTCTTACTCTTCATTGATGTCATGGTATTAGAGCAGTTTATGTACAGCGTCCGGGTTACCATTAAGGTCTGTGTGAGGAGACACCAATGAGTGATGATGCCCTCATACTGGCCCCATCTTAACCTTTCTGGTTCCAGGGGACTGACCCCTGTGTGTGAACAGGTTTGCCCTTCAGCTCTCAAAAACTCTGGCTGGTAAGCACTCTCGGGGAATAATTAGTGTGATTATTACACAGGCTACCACAGTACCTTCACCGAGTGTCTTTATTATTGTTTATGTTCCAGGTGCGATACAATATAGCAACAGGTATGACAAACCTTTTTTTACCTCTTGCTTTCTTCCCCAGGTTCTTCAGCTAATAAGCTAAATACTTCATTAGCTCATCAGATTCTGTAGAGTAGCAAGTGATCTCTTCGGTCCTTCCAAACCCAAACATGCTTCTTAAATTCCCCCTAATCTAAGTGCATCCAGTGCTTGAGCTGATCTAGGTGACTAGGTGCTGACCTCGAAAGGGCTGAGTTTGTAGCTGTGAGTAGCGCCCAGTCACAAGCTAAGATAAATTCTACTTGAAAATTAGCACCTTAGCCTGTGTGAGGGGAGTGTACCCAAATTGGTCTTGCAAATTTTAATACAGATAACATCGCTTAGGCATTGTCTTCTCCTTGAGGAAATATTCTGTTTAGGCGATTAAATGACAAAATCATTGGTTGTAGGGATTATTCATCCAGCATCCTCTATGTGACTGCTGGACTGACAAACATGTTCCTCAAACCCTCTTTCTGTAGCTGAGTCAGTTGTGTTTGCTGCCTGCACACACTGTAGTTAGCCATCCTGAATATCTGAACACTTGAAACAAAGATTCAGCTGTCATGCTAGACTAATATACTGCTGGAATGGGAATAGTTGATCTGCATATGCAAACTGGCTCTTGAGTTATATTCCATAGTTTTAGACAAGGCACTGAACCTTAGCTTTACATCCTTATACACGGGGGGAGGGAGGGAAACCTCATTTGTCAACCGTCAGGAAAAAAAACCCATTTCACCAAATGAAATTAATGGGTAGCAGGTTTAAAACTTATAAAAGAAAGTTCTTCACACAGCGTGTAGTCAACCTGTGGAACTCCTTGCCAGAGGAGGCTGTGAAGGCTAGGACTATAATAGAGTTTAAAGAGAAGCTGGATAAATTCATGGAGGTTAGGTCCATAAAAGGCTATTAGCCAGGGGATAAAATGGTGGCCTTGGCCTCTGTTTGTCAGAGGCTGGAGAGGGATGGCAGGAGACAAATCACTTGATCATTGTCCTCGGTCCACCCTCTCTGGGGCACCTGGTGCTGGCCACTGTCAGCAGACAGGATACTGGGCTAGATGGACCTTTGGTCTGACCCAGTACGGCCGTTCTTATGTTCTTATGTAAGCTATTGTTTGCAATTTCTCCTTTAGACTTCTACTTTTCTGGTTCACACATATCTCAACAGCATTCATGGTGACTAGCAGCATCCTTTGTACCACTTGCCACCTTGATCTTGTCATTAAGCATCTTCTTACATGAATGTAAAAAGTCTTATAGAGTAGAATGTGTCACCCATTGTAGCTTTGCTGTAGAATTTTCTATTCGTTATTCTGCCAAAGCTGTGCAACTGTTTCCCACTGAGGTATACACTGCTGAGTTATATTTTCATCTAATTTACACCGGTGTAAATCCTGAGAAACTTGACTTACTGAGAGCAGAATATAGCCCCTTGCATTTGACTACAAATGCAAACCATGTTGAACAACTGTGGTTAGCTGAAATTAACAATGCCGTCTTAGAGCTAGCCTACCAGATGGTGAAAGCTGAGGCTGTGTCTAGACTGGCATGATTTTGCGCAGACACTTTTAACGGAAAAAATTTTCCGTTAAAAGTATTTGCACAAAAGAGTGTCTATACTGGCATGAGACTTTGCGCACAAGATTTGCTTTTGCGCAAAAGCATCCGTGCCAGCATAGACGCTCTCTTGCGCAAGAAAGCTCTGATGGCCATTTTAGCCATCGGGCTTTCTTGCGCAGGAAATTAACGTTGCCTGTCTACACTGGCCCTCTTGCGCAAGAATACTTGCGCAAGAGGGCTTATCCTTGAGCAGGAGCGTCAGAGTATTTGCGCAAGAACCACTGATTTTGTACATTACAAAGTCAGTGTTCTTGTGCAAATACTTGCGGCCAGTGTAGACAGGCGGCAAGATTTTGCACAAAAGCAGGTGCTTTTGTGCAAAATCATGCCAGTCTAGACGCAGCCCGAGTGTTGCATTGTTTGCTATGCAGTGCATTATTGTATTGGGACATTGGATTGAAATTTGTGTAGTTTCACTGAACTCAGTAGTGCTATGCTGATTTACACCACTGAATATCTGACCTGGAGTTTTCCATGATGCCAGTAGAATTATTGTTGCTGTCAAGATAAAATAAAGAATACAATGTGTGAACTGGCACGTAACTAGATTTAAATTAGGGCTTAGCTAGTTAGCAGCTGTTACACCAGGAGGTTATTTGCCAAGATATCCTATTCGGTATGATTGCTGAAGCCCAGACGAATCACATGGGAGAATAATATAGTTTAGGCTCAGAACTATGAGCCAGCAGCTCCTTGCTTCTGATCTTAGCTCTTGATGCTGTCTCTCAATCTGGCTTTGGGCAAACCTCTCAATTTCTTTGTGCCTCATTTTCCCCAGCTATAGAATGGGAAGAATAATATTTGCCTACCTCACAGGGGTGTTTTGATAAGTAAATGTTACTGTTTGTAATGGGCTGTTAATGCGAAAGGCACAATGCAGATGATGATTATTATGGTGACTATCACATTTACCCATTGTTGCTTGGGTCCTTAAGGAGGGGCTCAGGACAGGAGACTGGATTGGTGTAGGGAGGGTGCTCGGGGGAATATAAAGGGGAGGGGGGCAACCACAACTCCTGAGATTTGTACCAGGGCTGCTTGCTCCTCTGCTTTCTGTCCCTGTCAGGGTGTGACAGCAAAGCACACAGCTCATCTGCCCCCTGTGCTCCCAGCCAGAGTGAGGAATGCAGCAAACTAAGCACGTTTGCCTCATCCCCTGATGCAGGGGAACAGCCAACACTGTCTCTGTATAATATTGGGGGGAAGCTACAACACCCCCTGAAAGGCACTTGAAGGGTGAGAGGCTCGGGACTGGGGTAGTCCTGGTTGGGAGACATGCCTCAACCAGTCCCTTTCACCTGCCTGGTGAGTTTGTCTCTCTTCTGTATGGTTTTATGAGAAGCAATCCTATTCCACGCACATCCCATTTTCCTGGCACAACCAAACTCTTATGTTGCTTTAAGTTAAGGGGAAGCTGCATACACAATTTGGTGGTCCTAGCTCTTTCCATTTAGAAGGGATTCTTGAAGAGACAGACAAACTCTCTCAAATATATAGTAGATTAAGACCATCATCTGATATAAAGTATGTTAAATCTGATTTTGTTTCTTAAATGCTCTTTATATTTCAATATAAATGCAGCTAACCACCATCATACACAAATTTAACTTGGAGCTAAAGTTTCTTCCAGGAACTTACAAACTTTTACCTCATTTTTATGTATAACAAATTTCACAAATACTATGTCTTATATTGTCATTTTACTTATCCCCAAATATCCTACATGCTCAGTCACAGTTTGCGAGTGGTAGAAAAGCAAATTTCAAACCTATATGTCACCAAACTTTGAAGAAATATAGCAAACATATAAGGTCTGATTCAAATCCCACTGAAGTCACTTAAATGATCCATTTACCTTACTGGGCTTTGGTCACAATCTTAGGGTACGTCTAAACTACATGGCTCCGTAAACCTCATCCTACGAGGCATAACGGGGATGTCGATAAAGGGCTTTCAGGTCGGCGCGGGAGCGTCCAGACTAGCGCGCTGAACCGACAAACAGCTGATCAGCTGTTTGTCGGCTCAGCGTGGCAGCCATGTAAATTTAAATGAAGCCGCAATTATTTAAATCGCGGCTTCATTTCCCTTTGCCTACAACCCTCATCTACATGGCTCCATCAATGGAGCCATGTAGTTTAGACACAGCCTTAGAGGCAAAGTACACCTTGTTTCCACTAAAATAAGGTTTTACAGAAAGAACTCTTAATCTGACTGTAGATTTTATTCCACTAAGTCTTCTTGTTTCATTTTTCTCCCAGATTTCAGTTAATAGGGGTTGGACAATTCTGAATCCCCAGAAATGACAAATATCTAGTTTTTTCTTTTAGAGCATGTTCTGAATTTTACAGAGTACAAAATTACAGGACTGCGGTTTCAATGATATTTCTTAGAAAATCATTCTCATTTCCTCCAGATCTCTCCTGTGGGATTCTGGCTGGACTAAATTTATTTATTACCACCTCAAAGACCTCAATAAAGAAAATCAATATTCTGTTTCCCCGAAATACTGTCATTTGTTTCTTTTTCCTCATTCTTGGTAAGTGAGTGAGCTGAAACCCTAACAGTATTTCCCACTTTGTTTGTTTATTTTAATTGAAGCCTTTGTGTGAATTTTACTTACCTTTATGGCCCATTTGAAGTGAATCAGACTATTCAAGAACACAGATGTGTGCAGGATTGGAGCCTTAATCTAGCAGAGGGTTCATACATTTTATCTGCAGAGCAATCAAAAGGTTCTAAATGTTTTCCTCTGTTTGTTTTAAGATTGATTGTGCCTGAGTAATTTGGGAACATTTAGGCACTATAGAAGTACAGATTGTTTTCTGTCCTTAGAAGCAATCATGCAGTAAAGCTGAATGTCTTTTGTTTCCTTTCCAGCACACTAGTTCTTGGTTTGGATTCAGCATTGACTTAATGATATTGCATAGCTGATGATCTTGTGGTGTTGGCTTTGAATCATTATTTTTCACTATACATAACAACGAAATAATTATCTGACAATGCCTGTCATTGCCAACATTGTACTCAAGCGCCTGATTGACATTTATTCAATGAAGACAAGTTCATACAGGACTCAGTGCTGTGTGCGGTTACACCTACTTTGTATTTTGATGTCAGAATTATTTGGAAGAACAATAATATTCATCTGAGTTTGAATAAGCCACTTTAATTTAAATGTTGTTACCATGCCACAGCACCATGGGAAACAAAACAATCTATATACCAGAAATGTAAAAACAATAATAATGGTAGTGTTAAGAATGTTACCTGGTGTCATTCTGGGTAGGGTGACCATATTTCCCTATGCTGAATACAGGACACCTGGTAAAATTACTTGTATTCAAGAGTGTTCAATGGCAATCAATCAGTACTATGTAGTACAAACATTAAAATTAACAACAGTTTGACTGAGGCCATGGTAAAAAAGATCCTGCATAGCTGGAGCCTTTTTTATTTACCTTCTGATCTTTAAGGGGAAAGGTCAAACACACATGTGCACACGCACACATTCCTGTATGCTCTCAACACAAGGATGGGGTGGTTGACTGACCCTACCCAACCATCCGTACCCTGTGCTCTCCACCCCTGGGATGAACCCACCTTTACTGGTACCTGGCACCATGTCTTCTCAAGGCAATATGTGGAGGGCATGCAGGGTCACAGGCTCCCCTCCCCAGATTTCTGACGGGGTTCACACCAGGGATGTTAAATATCAGTTAATTGAGTAGTCCATTAACCTCATGAATTCTTATCGGTTACTCAACTATTCTATAGTTCCTGGGGGTGAGACTGGCAACCTCACTCCAAAGGAGCCCTCTCTCACTCCATGCTGCTGCCTTTGTATCAGAAGCAGCAGTGCGGGGTGCCAGGCGGACGTGGTCTGCTAATTTAAAAACCAGCTCGCCTTGCAGACCAGCTGCCTGGCCAGAGGCAGGGCTGAGCTCCCAGACCCAGCATGAGCCGGAACTGAGCCGGGCTGCCTGCCCACCTGGCTCCTAACATATTTTAATGCAGAGCTGCACCAGGGGTAGGTCCTGGAGCTAGCGTGAGCCAGGACTGAGCTGGGCTGCTGGACAGCTTGCTAAAAAATGTACTGATGGGGTAGGGGGGGAAAGGCGTGTCGTCTATAGCATTAACCTATAAGCTTTTGCTGATCAACTACATGATTACATCTCTACTTCACACCAGAACATGGCCATCAGCAGCCTTTTGGCACTGTGCAGGAGGGAATAGACAGGAGCTGTTTCCATCTGCAGGGAAGTAGGGGTGGAGAGTAGGGATGACTTGACCCATGTCTTTGCAGAGATCATTTCTTCTCCCCTGCCCTTTGCGTCCCTTGGCTAGAAGCAACTTGTCCCTTCCTGCCCTCAGAGAGGCACCCAGTACCTCCAAGTTGCTGCTGGCCACCAACATAATCCAGCCACCTTCTGTCCCCTGACTACAGCATGGACAGGAAGGGGTTACACCCCAAGGATGCCTTGTGCGCCAGGGCACGGGCAACATGACTGCAAAGGAGAGCCACTGTACCCTGCCCCTGAACCACTTCAGAGAACCAGCAGAGAGGTGGAAGGGTAGGGTGCCTGGGGGACAGAGCTTCCATGCACTGTGTGGGGGCAGGGTGTAGGGTGGGGGCAGTGTGTGAAGAGGATGCTAAGCTACTTTCTAGAGGGCTGCTGCAAAGCCAACAGGGTTGCGGCGCACACGGGTTGGAAATCGCTTCCTCTCCACTCCATAGCTTAGCCGAGAGGTGGAGAAGCTTCCTTGTGCCAGCACTGTGTAGGGGCTTTGGCACATGCAGGGCTTGGTTCCTCCTGGCCGGCTTCCCAAGCCAGAGGGCTCTTGAGCTCTTGAGCTTTCCACAGCTGCCAGGCCAGCCAGAGGCAGTGGGAGAAGGAAAGAGCCTGCCATCCAGACTGTTGGTGAACTGAATGATCCAACCAAGGGCTCGTTCTCCATGCAGTGCTGAGAGCAGGATGCATCCTGATGGCAGGGATATGGAGGAGCAGCAGGGGTGAAAGGACCCAGCAGGACACTGAGAAGGAGAGCGTCTAAAGAGCTGATGGGTGGGCAGCAAAGGTGACGTAACCAGCCACTGCAGCAAGCAACCAGTGCCGGTTGGAAATGGAACGGGGTGAGAGGGGCCTGCTGGTCAAGAAGACACACAGCAGAGCCCGTACTGATGGGCCAGCAGGGGGAGCAGCCAGACCTGCACACTGCAGCTTTGCCCGACCTCCAGCCTTGCACCCCCTCACACACACACACTCCCCCTTGTGGGGGGGGGGAGTGGCGTGAGCAGCTGGCGAGTAAAGACCCAGCCAATAGTAGGACCCGACAACACTGATGGAAGGGGAGAGACATAAAATATGGGACAATTTACTTATTTTTAAGAAAAATTAGGGACACGCGCAGGAGGGATTAAATATGGGTCTCTGAGTTTTTGCATAACCTGAGAGGCCACTGTTGCATACACCTCCCCCTGGAAATTTCCTGGAAAACCCACTTAACTTTCCAAGTTCAATCTTGTCTGTCCCCTTGTTTAAAATGCTCCTTTGATGTTCCACTTCTCAGAGTTTCTGTTAATTGGGTTTTCCCCTAGAGCTGTTGCATACAATCCCACAATAATATATTAGCATTTGTATCTTTAATACAGTGAGCTCCTAAGGGCTTATCTACCTGTAAAACTCTACAGCGCCCCATTAAAAATGGGGTATCTGATCACCCTAATTCTGGGTATCAAATACCCTATCAGAATTTATGTTGATAATCTAGGAATGCAAATCCCTATAAGAATCAGGTATATTTAAAATAATGTCATTTGTAGTTAAGCTCAGTGAATTGTGTGGTGTGAGTGTGTGTGTACACACACACACACACACACACACGGGGTTTGCACCCCCTGCTCGCTTCACTAGCCAACCCCCCTCTCTCTGGGGGTAGGTAGCTCCAGCTCTCCTCCTGGCCAGTGGGGAGGGCTGGACCGAGGCTGTGCTATGGCAGCCCTGGGTTCCTCCCCAACCCCAGCCGCTGGGGAGAGCTGGGCTGAGGCCGTGCCAGCCCCAGGTCTCTCCCCCCTACCACCAGGAAGGGTTGGGCTGATGCTGTGGCAAACCAGCCTTCCCCCTGGCTGCCGGGGAGGGCTGGACTGAGGCCACAGCAGTCCCAGCTCACCTCTTGGCCACTGGGCTGAGTCCACAGCGTGGTAGCCCCAGCTCTCCCCCACCGGCTCCTGGGGAGGGCCGGATTGAAGCTGCTGTGCAGCAGCCATGACTCTCCCCCGGCTGCTGGGCCGGGCTGGGCTGGGAGTAGGTGGGGCTTGGCTCCAGGGGGGTGGAAGGGATGGGGCTGGAGCTTGCCTTCTCCAGCGGGGCTTTCACCACTCATGCCTACCCCCCAGCTTGTGGAAGCAGATGACATGATGACATCATTCTGTCATCCCGCAGAAAAGTTTTATATATATACAAAAATACTCCTTACTCTTTCTCAGAGACACCCCATCATTTATCTTTACCGTTGCTTTTGTCAACATTTAAAAAAACTAGTTTACCTGTATAAAATTAATATCCATGAATAACCGTATTCAATCACAATGATATGAGTCTTACTAGATAATCAGCCTGACTCTTCTCGCTTAAATTACTTCTGATTTATTCCTGTGTACGTGGGAGGAAAGTCACTCATTTGTATTATTCTGGCCATACTGAAGTGAATAGAAGTTTTGCCATTGACTTCAAAGGCACCAAGGTCCCGTTTAAGGGTTAGCAGTGACAGAGAACCAAATTCACTTTTAGTGACAATGTTGTAAATCTGAAGTAACTTCATTGGTTCTCATAGATTTACCCCACAGTTATATCACTGTCACCGAGAGCAGATTGTGGTCAATGACTATAAATCAAAAGTAAAGCTTGCCAATGGTTTTCAAAAGCCCTGCTGGAGTTTTCTAACCTTTCAGATCTTTCTAGTCTCAGAATTGTTCCAGGGGTGGATTAAGGCCTCCGTCCTACATCAGGATCTGCCAGCAAAGGCCACTGTGCCTATAAACAGTTTTGCTCTCATTTAAATCCATGGCATTTTTTCCAAGGGTAATTCAATGTAAAAAAACAACATGCTTTCCTAATTTAAGAGAAGCTTGTTGCGATATTTTTGGAATAGAAAATTCCCAAGCATACGGCTTTGGAATAGGTGGCATCTTTGTATAGCATGTACTTAATACTGATGGTTATTAATGTAATGGAACTTTTGCCATTCACTTTAATTGGCGCAGAGTAAGACCCACTGTATTAATTTTTCATTTTAGCTTATTTCCAAGACCTCATGGGCTATACATTGCTATTTATAATATAACTTTCTCAAGCAGCCACTCTGTTTATGTTACCATGGTGTTACATGTCATACTTGGGGAGGGTATCAGCGCAAAGGCTATCACTGAAAATAGATACTCTCTCCCCCAAATAACAGCGTAACAGGTGGTTACGTTTTATGAAGTCATGAGACGAGTTTGATGCAAGTGAATGATGGTTGGATACCTCCGACTTTTCCTTTTCACTAGTGTAGGTTCAAATATGCATCCTTGTATTGCTGCTTTATCTTCTAGTTTGAAGAAACGTTGCATAGTTTTTCCATGGCACAGAATGCGTGAGCTCAGAAGTACAGGCAGTCCCCGGGTTACGTACAAGATAGGGACTGTAGGTTTGTTCTTAAGTTGAATCTGTATGTAAGTTGGAACTGGCGTCCAGATTCAGCCACTGCTGAAACTGATCAGTTTCAACAGCGGCTGAATCTGGACGCCAGTTCTGACTTACATACAGATTCAACTTAAGAACCCCAGGCATCCCCAAGTCAGCTGCTGCTGAAACTGATCAGCGGCTGGTTCCAGGAAGCCCGGGGCAAGGGCTTCCTGTAGTCAGCCACTGGTCAGTTTCAGCAGCGGCTGACTTGGGGACGCCTGGGGCACAGCACCTGGGGTGCTGCTGGGTTGGTCCAGTAGCGCCGCCGCTCCTCGGCGCTACTGGACCAACCCAGCAGCACCCAAGCTGCTCTGCCCCAGGCGTCCTGATTCAGCCGCTGCTGAAACTGACCAGCAGTGGCTGAATCAGGACGCCTGGGGCAGAGCAGCTGGGGTGCTGCCGGGTTGGTCCCGTAGCGCCCAGAGCGGCGCTACGGGACCAACCGGCAGTGCCCCAGCTGCTGTACCACAGGCGTCCGGAACAAAGCGCATCTGGGCTGTCCGCTGCCCGCGTGTTCCCCTGCAGACCAGGGAGACAGGGAGCAAAGCAGAGCAAAGCCGCGGAGCATGCGGGCAGCCCAGACGCGTCTGGGCTGTCCACTGCCCGTGTGCTCTGCCGCTTTGCTTCCTCTCCCTGGTCTGCTGGAGACCAGGGAGACGGCCCCGTTCGTAACTGCGGATCCGACATAAGTCGGATCCGTGTAACTCAGGGACTGCCTGTATTGCTGATTTTGTTCATTTGCTGGTGAAATAAAGAACCGTGATTTGTGCTGATGTACTGAAAGGGGTGGCAATGGCAACATTGCTGCCTGTTCCCCTCCATCTAGCAACAGCTGCTTGAAAAATGCAAGGAAGTGCACATTTCAACTCATTGCATCAATAGGGAAGAATCAAGGAATAACCCTTTCAGTGAAGTCAAGTCTACAAGCTATTTGTCTAACACCATTTGAAATTTAGGAGTAAAGTTAATTTCAGTTTGCCCAACAACTTGGAGAGGAGGCAGAGGAGAGAGGATGTGACAAGTGAAGCAGGACCCCAAAGATGGCTTTATTCTAATCCCCCCCCATGACTTTAACCCACCAAATTGGACAACGGGGCCGACTGGGGAAGGGGTTAATTCACAGTTACAGTGGAGAGACAACTTAAGCATTCAGAAGTGGGAGTTAATTGTAGCTGAGACTGTTTGGTTTTAAAGAAGGATTGTGGCCAAAGGAGAGAGGGTAGAGTTGTGTTGACAAGGAGCTTCAGAAACTGGTAAAACACAGGTGCATTGTGCCTTTTTCCGCAAAAACATTGTAGTCTAGACGTAGCCACAGAGGCCTCACTAAAGAGGGCAAAATATTTTTGTAGAACCTTATTTTCTGTATCCTGTCAGATCTCAATCATTAATAATCCCTCACAACAATGTTTTCCTTATATTTTCTTTCTCTTCTTTAATGTTTTCTCCTCCCTTCCTACCGTTTTCTTCATCCAGTCCAACCAAGTCCTCTTCTAAGGTCCAGTTTGATCACGTGTGTCCTGGCTTTCTGCTGATTTAAGAGTTCAGGCATCTAAGGTGTATTCCTACAGACTGCACTTACCCTGAACTCTCATTAAAGTCAGTGTGAGTTTGTTGTGTACACAATGGCTGTAGAGACAGCCCTTAACAGTGTTTCCACAAACAAATGAAGAAAAGGGTGTAGGCGAGAGGGAAGAAGTAGCTGACCTTTACTGTAATCTCTATAAACACTTCTTTACTGAAATGACTGCACAGGTCTGTTCTAGGGATGGCCACTATGTTTAGCGGGGCTGTGGTGATAAAACAATACAGATTTATGGAGCCAGCCTTCTATTTCACTTCACCTTTGGCACAGCAGTGAAATTTTCAGAAAGTGAGGGTGCTCTGGTGATATTTCTCATATTTGTTTTGATTTATGTTGAATTGGCTTGATCAGAACTAGGAGGGAAAGTATTTAGGATAGCCCATAATTATAATATTTGTGATTTTAAAAACATTGTACAACTCACATCATGTTTGGTTTCGAAACCAGTTTCTTAAATTCATTTCTTCAAGAAATATATAAGCATTTAATTACTGATGTGCGCCTTTGCTCAGTCCCTCTTGTGCTGTGAGGGCTGATATTTGAGGAATTACTTTATTTTTGATTTGGGAGTAGTTGACTAGTAAAATTAAAAACAAAATGTCGTTTAGCTATGTGACTGTAGGGATCATATGTGAAAATTCTTCATGGTGCTTCAAAAGTCTATGGATAAAGGTTTTTTGTTTGTCAATGGAAATCTTCCCTTCACACTGACTGCAGAACCGAGCCATCTGTGGGGGTGTTAGTGACCTCCTCAAGTAGGCATGTGAACGACTAGTCGACTAGTAGACTTTCCGATAAGCAAATGCTTATCAGATAGTCAACACACTAGTCAACAAGTCGCTTCCCCTCGGCCCCTTGCTGCCTCTATTAGAAAGAGGCAGCAAGGCGAGGGGGAAAAAGAGGGGGTGCTTCAAAGTGGCAGTGCCGCATGGAGCCTGGAGTCTGCCGCTTTGAAACACGGTGTGTAGCCTGGGGCCAGCTGAGAGCCCCCACCTGGCCCTGGGCTGTATGTGGCATTTCAAAGCAGCAGCACCGTGTGGAGCTTGGGGTCAGCTGGGAACTCCCCCACTGACCCTAGGCTCCATGCAGCGCTGCCGCTTTGAAATGATGCATGGATCCTGACCCCGGGGCTGTTGCTACACTTCAAAGGCGGAGGTGTCCTTATCGACTAATTGAAATTTTACATCCTTATCCTCAAGTATGCTGCATGTGGCAGAACAACCTTGCAGGCTGTGGTTGGAAAACAGGTCTAGATCTGGCCTCCTGCAAGTCTTCTAGGATTTGTTTACACTACAGGACAAAGTTGAATTAAGATACGCAACTTCAGCTATGTTAATTGTGTCACTGAAGTCATAGTAGCTTAACTTGAAGTTTGGCGCTGTCTACGCTGCAGGAAGTTGAAGGAAGAACACTCCTCTTTTGATTTCCCTTGCTCCTCGCGAAAGCAGGGTTACCGGCATCGCCCAGATTGCCCCTCACACTTCAAATTAGTCGTCTTAACTAGACCGCTAATTTGAACCTTGGAAGATCGACAGTGGAAGCTATGATCTTCCTCTGTAGTATAGATGTACCCTTAGGGCACGTCTAAACTGTGGTTTTTTTTCGAAAGATGAAAAAGCAAATCCGCTGGAATTTGCCTATCTTTTTCCGATCTTACTTTCGAAAGAGGATCTTTTGAAAGTGAAAGTAGTGTGGACGTGGTTTTTTTGGGAAATAAAACCCTTTTTTGAAAAAATCCGTGTAAACTTCCTTTTTTAAGGAAGAGCTTTTTTTTCGAGAGAGGGTTTTTTTTCTGAAAAAACGATGCCCGGTCTATTTTCACTTTCGAAAGTGAGATCAGAAGATATGCAAATTCCCACGGAATTTGCATATCCTCTTTCAAAAAAAACCCGTAGTCTAGACAAAGCCTTAGGGAGCTCTGCGAGGTCAAAGGGAGAGAATCCCACCCTGTCCTGGATGGTAGATCGCCCAGCTTCTCCTTGTCTCCAAAAAGTGTTGAGCATCATCATGCTGGTAATTCTGATGAGTGAGGACAATCTAGCGTGCAGTATTTATAGAATTCCTGAATATGATCATGGCAATGGCACCATGCAAAAATGTTTCAGCCATATCAAGCAATCTCTGTATCTGCAAAGTATAAATAAGAGGTTGGCCCAGGTGTCTTCTGTCTCTGATTATTGGTGTAGCAGTTTGGAAGTCCAGAACCTTTCTACTGGTGCAGAGAACAACGAAAGAGAATGGATTTCTGTTGTCCCAGCCTGTGGCGGGCCCCTCCCGCCTGGGTCCCCGACCCCTCATGATACAGTCCCTCCCTGGTCCTTTAAGCCAGGCCAAAGGCCCTCTGGCCTGAGTCCCCGAAACAGTCTATAGCTGGCCCTTTAAGCAGGGCTAAGGCCCCCTGGCCAGAGTCCACACAGTTTACAGCTGGCCCTTCAAGCAGGGCTAAGGCCACCTGGCTTGAGTCCACAAAAACAGTTTATAGCTGGCCCTTTAAGCAGGACTAAGGCCCCCGGGCCTGAGTCCACAAAACAGTCTATAGCTGGCCCTTTAAGCAGGGCTAAGGCCCCCTGGCCAGAGTCCACACAGTTGTCGTTGTAGCGGGGGCACACCCCAGGTAGGGGGACCTGGGCCCTCCCTACTCCACCGGGTCCCAGCCCAGGGCCCTGTGAGCGACCAGGTACCGGGTCACTCTCTCGGCGGGGCCATCCAGCCGAAACGCGCCGAGGTTCTCGGGCCGGGAGCGGCGGCTCCTGTTCCTGCCCTGGGCCACTTCCTACCTGGACCCCCGGGCTTCCTTCCCCTGGACTTGCCCAGCTGGCTGCAATCTCCAGGCCGGCGTCCCCTCGGCAGGCAGTCTCTGGGTTGCACCAATTCGCCTCCGCCTTCCTTCCAGCCTCTCCTGGAGTCCCTGGCCACCGCTGAGGGGGAGCTCCCTTCTCCAGTCCTTCTCCTTCAGCTGCCTCCCCTGACTGAGTCCTGGCCCAGGCTTTTATAGCCCTGCTGCAGCCTGGGCATGCTCGGTAGGGCTGTGGGGGAGGGGCCTCTGCAGCCAGGTAACCCTGGCTGTGCCCTGTAGGTTCAGTGCGGGGCTGCCTCACCCCGTCACACAGCCCCAACATCACACTTAGGATTATGTGATTTGCTTATTTTTGCATATTACATTGAACTCCTCTTTCCTATTTTTCTCTTTGTTACATTACCAGTGGGGTTCAGACCGCAAGACAGCATATTGTTGGCAGAGAGTGTCCTCTTCCGCTCTCTGCCGGCAGTGAAGAAACATATTCCAAAGAGCCTAAACTAGCTGTGTAGGGGCACTCAGAAAAGCCATCATAACAAGTGAAAAGTCCAGTGACAAGCTGGCTTGAAAGGCATTTGTAAAATACATTTAAATAAAATTAAAATGCAATTAATTGCCAGAGTTGTGTATACAATAAAAATGACTCCGTGACTCTTGCACATGTTCTATAGATTATTCTCCAGTTTCTGATGTTTTTAGCTTTTGTCAGGAGTATGCAATAAGTGACCTGTGAGCAAGATGTGGTTTGCCAGGGTTAACTCCTGGAAGGCCACCAAGATGCTTCATTTACCTGTGCGTCCACAGGTGTGGCCACTTGCAGCTCCTATTGGCTATATCCCATATATCCTGGCCAATGGGAGCTGCAGGAAGCAGTGCAGACTGAGACACCATTTCCTGTAGCTCCCATTGGCTGGGGATGGTGATCGGTGGCCAGTGGAAGGATCCGTGGCCAACACCAGCAGTGGCCTGGTATGAATCTCGGGGGTGAGGAGAGCTTCAAGTTCCTCCCCCACCCCACAAGTCCAGGACTGCCTAAGCCTCCCATCCCCCAGAGTGCCATTTAGGGAGGACGGGAGAGAGGGGAAAGTGCGCAGTGTTCCTCTACTCTAGCTGGAGCAGGCAGGGGTTTGATGAACTGTGCGCTTTCCTCTTGGTCTGTGGCAATGACAGGAAGGGGAAGAGCAAGCAGTGTCCTGGTACGATTCTCAAGTGTGGGGACCTTCAGGTCCCCCCTGCCTTCCCTGCAGCCCTCCCCCCCGACACACACACCCCTCCAACCCCGTGCCCTAAGTGCCCCGCAACCCCGTCCTGACTCCCACACCCCTTCACACACACACCACAACACTCTGCCCTGAGCCCCTCTTCAAACTTCCAACCTTGACTCGTGCACTCTCTTCACCCCCCAACCATCCGTCCTGAGCCCCTCCTCGAACTTCAACTCTGACTTCTGCACCCCTGCACCTTACATTCCTGCCTTGAGCCCCCTGTATTCCGCCCCACACTTACATTTCTTACAGACACTGTTGTATCACAACCCCCTCAATCTCCTGCCCTCAGGGCCTCTCCTTGGAGGGGAGGGGGAGTTGGGATACAACAGTCCCTGTAAGAAATTAAATACAGGACTATGTAGCACTTTAAAGACTAACAAGATGGTTTATTAGATGATGAGCTTTCGTGGGCCAGACCCACTTCCTCAGATCAAATAGTGGAAGAAAAGGTAGTGGGTCTGGCCCATGAAAGCTCATCATCTAATAAACCATCTTCTTAGTCTTTAAAGTGCTACATAGTCCTGTATTTTGTTTCAGCTACACCAGACTAACACGGCTACATTTTTGTCACTAAGAAATTAAAGTTACTTTAACCTCTGGTTTAAACCAGGTTTATTTCTGACTGGACTATGCTAAAATGAAATTAATGTCCACATAGCATTCATTGGTTTAACTAACTCAATGTGAAATATTATAACTATGTATTTATACTAGCACCTTGAGTTAAAGCAGCATAACTTTACTGCATAGACAAGACTGAGGGCCAAGCAAGTTGCTAGAAGGTTTTAAAACCTCACAAGGCTGCCTTTACTGCCTTCCTTTGCTTACATATCATACCCCGTTCCACAGCCCTTCTGCAGGGTAACAAAGGCAGAGGTTGTACAAGCAAGTGAGGTGGGATCCTTTATCTATTTAAGGCTTCCCATCCAGCTGGTTATTATATATGTGACATTTGATCAATTTTACTGTTCCACCAAAATCACACTCTTCCCTAGGGCTGCTAACAAACTGCCAAGTAAGGCAAAGTACAGAGCTGAGAACTGGTTTTGAAATATTCATGCATATTTAATGGTAGGAGAGGGACGAAAATGCAATGTTTTAGGCTCTCCAGAGAAGACAAGAATAATACTTATTCTGAAAAAGAGAAACAAGTCTGCAAACTGTTTTTAGCCAGGTGGATGGAGTAGGAGCTTTAAGATTCTAGCTGAACATAAGAACATAAAAACAGCCATACTGGGTCAGACCAAAGGTCCATCTAGCCCATATCCTATCCGCTGACAGTGGCCAATATCAGATGCCCCAGAGGGAGGGAACACAACAGGTAATCATCATGTGATCCCTCTCCAGTCATCCATTTCTAGACAAACAGAGGCTAGGGACACCATTCCTACCCATCCTTGGGTATGGCACTTGGTTCTGCCGTGAGGGCAGGGGACTGGACTCAATGACCTCTCAAGGTCCCTTCCAGTTCTATGAGATAGTATATCTCCATATATCCTGGCTATGAGGTTCACTCCAGAGCACTGTGAGGTACACGCTAGGCAACACAAAAGGTTGCCTGGGGGAGGCTAGCCATTGGTGGACCTAATCGCCATGAATTTATCTAGCTCTTTTTTGAACCCTGTTAAAGTCCTAGTCTTCACCACATCCTCTGGCATAGAGTTCCACAAGTTGACTGTGCGCTGAGTGAAGAAAAACTTCCTTTTGTTTGTTTTAAACATGCTGCCTATTAATTTCATTTGGTGACCCCTAGTTCTTATATTGTGGGAATAAGTAAATAACTTTTCCTTATTTTCTTTTTCCACACCAGTCATGATTTTATAGACCTCTATCATATTCCCCCTTAGTCTCCTCTTTTCTAAGCTGAAAAGTCCAAGTCTTTTTAATCTCTCTTCACATGGGACCTGTTCCAAACCCCTAATAATTTTTTATGCCCTTTTCTGAACCTTTTCCAATGCCAATATATGTTTTTTGAGATGAAGGGACCACATCTATACGCAGTATTCAAGATGTGGGCCTGCCATGGTTTTATACAGAGGCACTGAAATATTCTCTGTCTTATTCTCTATCCCTTTTTTAATGATTGCTAACATTTGATTTGCTTTTTTGACTGCCGCTGCACACTGAGTGCATGTTTTCAGAGAACTATCCATAATGACTCCAAGATCTCTCTCTCTCGAATAGTTGTAGCTAAACTAGTCCCCATCATATTGCATGTATAGTTGGGATTATTTTTTCCAATGTGCATTACTTTACATTTACCAACATTAAATTTCATTTGCCATTTTGTTGCCCAATCACTTAGTTTGATGAGATCTTGTTGAAGCTCTTCACAGTCTGCATTGGTCTGAACTATCTTGAGCAATTACTGTGGTGATGGCAGCAGCTGGAGCCCAGGTTGGTTTAAATTGCCACCAGAGTGCTATGAGGTACACTCCGGGCAGCACAGAGGGTTGCGTGGGGGAGGCTAGCCCCTGCCCCTTCTGGGATCACAGAGCTACCCTCTTCCCTACTGCCTTGCCCAAGGGTCCATCAATTCTGCGGTCCCCACTGGTCATGAGAGATTTCTCAGAGCAAGATATGCTGATGTGACATTCAGCTCAATGTGAAATGACTGATTAAATCTTCATATTCTGTTTGATTGTGGTAAAGAGGCTTTCATTGTCTTTTAGCTGGAAATCTAAAGAGCCATGCTGTAAAAGATAAGACTCTGTTGCAAAGTGAATAGTTCTACTAATGCCTTTAAACTATTCAGTTACATAACTTGTGTGATAAAAATGTGCTGAGTCATTTGGTTCAGGGAAGTGGGATTTCTCATTGCCAGAATAGAGATAAGGAAAAAATATGGTTATCAGGGTGTGACAGACCGGACCGGGTCTGGGCACTGCTGAGGGCATCAGCTCAGGGCAAGTTGCTCAAAGCCAGTGCTGTTTACATCCTCAACTGGGGACCTTTCCCAAAATAGGCCACAAACCAGTCCCACAGAGTGCTTCAGCTGCCAAGCTGGCCAGCAGAAAGCCTCACAAGCAAAACCCCTCAGAGACACTTCAGCTCTCCCTGTGCCACAATCAGCCCTGGGCCTTACACACAGGTGAGAGGTTATAGAATCCAATGTCATCAACTCCATTGAAGTCACTAGGATTGCCCAAATATAAATGAGGATAACATTTTCCCAACCACTGTGGTAGAAAGCCAATAAAATTATTCCCATGAATGGTTATGAGGCTACTGGATTACAATTTCAGCTACAGCTTCTTATTTTAATGGAATTTGTCCTTATTTTCCATTTGCACTTCTATGGCACTTTTCATACAATCGTTACAAAGCAAAAGCAGATGTTCACCCACTTTGCATGTGGGTAATGAACTCTGGGTTGCCCAGATGCATGATTTGAATGTGCAGCTTGCTTTTTGCATACACCAACCACATATGAATCATGTTGAATGCAAAAGTGGACATAGAACAGTAGCACCTTTAGCTGAAAATGTGGTCCATTGTGCTCTCCATAGACAATGCACTATATGTTACTTAGCTAAGAACATACTGGATAAGAGAAAAGGGAAAATGTCTGTGTTATCCCAGCATTGAAATAGAAACTGGGTTTATTGAACAAAACTGGGGGAGGGGGTTGAACCTCTGGGGAGACTGGAAAAAGGAGGTGGGAGAGGGGAAGAGAGAGGGTGAGAGAGGGGGAGGGGGAAACCCGGGAGGAAGGAGCTGGAAGGGGGAAGCAAGGAGAAGAAGGGGGAAGGGAAGCTCAGGCTTGGTGGTCCCGCTGGACCAACTTGAGTTTCATGCAAACCTACTCCTGGGTTCGCATGTGGCCTTTGGTGGCCAGGCTGGCAGCTATCCTGCCATAAACGGCTGCGTTCCTACGTCTAGTGCGGAGATCATGGACATTGGGGGCAGATCTGGATTAAGGCATGGGCTAGCCGGGCAGCTGCCTGGGGCGCCAACCTATGGGGGGCGCCTGATGGCAGCTGTAAGGGGCACACAGCACCCCTTATAGCTGCCATCAGGTGCCGCGTGCCTGGCTCCCGGATCGCGGGCTGCAGCAGTTCCCAGTGGCCACCCTGCGGCAGCCGCCCAAAGCGGGGGCTGCGTTAACCCCCGCAGCAGCGGCCAGCAGCGCCCTTCCCTCTGCGGCCGTGGGGCCCTTTACGGCCTGGCTCGGCCCGCCCCGGGTGGCCCAGGCTGTGTGCCTGCAGTGGTAGCTAGGCTCAGCTGGGCTGGGCACGTGCATCCTGCTGCCACCAACTCTGCGTGCTCTCCTCCAACCCGGGGCGCAATTAAATTGTCTGCCCGGGGTGTCGGAATGGCTTGTTCCGGCCCTGGTTGGGGTCATCCCCTCCAAGGCTGAATAAGGTCCATGATCTCCACCCTGGACCAGGAAGGCGCCTGCCTTTTCCAGCCCCTGTCAGGCTCCTGGAGCTGGCAGACTGCTCCTGGGGAGTGGTGGAGGGCTGGCTGCCAGTGGCTTGCTGGCTCATGGTTTGGGGCCACTGGGTCAGGGGCCCCGGTGGCCACTGTTGGCTTTGGGCTGGCAGGCTTGGAGCTGTCACAGGCACTGTGGTGAGGGTCTACCCCTTTAATGGCTCTGGGACTGGGGCAGTAAGTGTTCCTGGTTGTGCCCAGAGTGGTCACCAGGGCTCACTGGGAAGGGCTGGAGGCCCCCTATTTCAAATTAAGTGTCTACACAGCACTTAATTTGAATTAGCTATTTCGAATTTGGCGTTACTCCTTGTAGAATGAGGTTTACAAAATTCGAATTAAGCACTCCGCTATTTCAAATTAATTTTGAAATAGCGGTGTGCATGTATAGACACTATTAAAGTTAATTCGGAATAACGGCTGTTATTTAGAATTAACTTTGCAGTGTAGACATACCCTTGGGCATCAAATATAAAATGGAATGTTTTCTAACATTTTTATGCTGGTGGTATGCAAGAGTGTTCAGTAATGGTGACATGAGAAAATTCTAATTGTGTTTCTGTTTAATGTTTAGCATTTATGATATGTTGGGAAAGGTGCATTGATACCTCCACAAGTGGGCTGTTGCTGAAAAGCAGTGACTCAGCTGGTCTGCCTAATTAAATTGTTCAGAAGGCTCTGTGGCCAACTGATGAATAAAACAGAGGAGCTTACTTGGTGGGCTTTTTGTCCTGAAAGTGTAAGGGGTTTTGTTTGCGCTTAGGGTCATTTTGAGGTAGTCAGGGGGCTCCAGAGTGGCTTTAAAAATTAATCATTTAACCCTAATGTAGATTTATCAGTGGCAAGCTAATGCAATTTGCATGATGACTAAGCTGAGAATAGCTGACTGGCCTGGAACACAAGGGGTTCTGCTCTAAACTGTTTCTATTCCTATTGCCAAGTTAGTTCCTAGTAGGCCAGATATTGCTATTGTAATTAAGCCTTGTGTTTCCATCATAATTCTTGTTTTGAGAGGCTTTTATATCTTTTCAGTCTATCTCAGGTCATGACTACCTATTGATAGGTGTTTAGTTTTGTAATGAATCAAAAGAATAAATACAGGTATTGCATCATAATATAGAACAGCAGTGGTTAAACTGGTAATAGAGATTGGTGAATTATCTTTATCTGTAGAAGAACATGGTGGACCCTAAAATTTTAGAACCAAATTCACGCTCTTTGCAACCCAACAGCATTGATGTCTGTGTATGAAGGGAGAATTTCACTGCAGAGTCATTCTTCCTTAGAAAAAGTTGTTTCTTGTTTATCTTGAGGGAATAGCTCAGTGGTTTGAGCATTGGCCTGCTAAATCTAGGGTTGTGAGTTCAATCCTTGGGGAGGGGATTTGGGGCAAAAATTTGTCAGGGATGGTACTTGGTCCTGTTGTGAAGGCAAGGGGACTGGACTCAATGACCTTTCAAGGTCCCTTCCAGTTCTAGGAGATAGGCAATCTCCATTATTATTATTATTTAATTTTCAGGGCACCATTTCAGGATGATGAAAACTTGAGTCCTGTGTGGAGAGTGGGATGAAATTGGGAACAGTCTCTTTCTCTCCATGTCATCCTGTATTCAGCATCCATAGTGTAGTGCTATCAGTGAGAAAGGAAATTTAATCTCTGTGCTAATTGGTGCATATATCTGCCCAGCAAACACCACTTCATGCATGTAGGCAAAAGTCAGTATCTTAAATGCAGTTTTTTAAAAAAATACACACTTTATTATACATGCATTACTGCATTAAGCAGCCCACGGGCCAGACGTGGTTCTCCAGGGATCATCAGAGGTTTTGTTTACCTGAGCATCTGCAAGTACGGCTGCTCGCAGCTCCCATTGGCTATGGTTCACCATTCCCAGCCAATGGGAGCTGTGGGAAGTGGTTAGGAATGGCAAACCACAGCGATCGGGAGCTGTGAGTGGCCATACCTGCAGATGCTTATGTAAATAAGTGCCTAGTGGCCTGCCAGAGGCTATCCCTAGAGAACTGTGTCTGGCCCATGGGCCACTTATTGCCCACACCTGGCTTAGACTGTGGGGTGATTACATTGGTCTGTGCTCTTCACATAGATTCACATAGATTTCACCACTCTTAAGTGCAAAGCCTAACAGTTTTAACAGTCAATAATAGTTCATGGGGAACAGGATATAGAATGTAGCATCTTGTAAAATGTTAGTGTGTGGATACTGCAGATGAATTTTAAAAATTATGGCTAACTTAATTGGCTTTCCTTGTAAGGTCAAGTGCAGACTCTGTATTATAGAGAAGGCATGTTTATTGTAATTAGTAAGCAAGTACTTCTCCTCCTCTAGGTCTGTGAACCCATTTTCCAAACTTGAATACTTAAGTGAGTCTGTCCAATTCCACCTTCTGTGATAAACCTCCATTTTATGTATTATTATTAATTATTAGAATAATTATTAATAATAACATAAGTATCTAGTGTTTTTCATTTGTAGATCTCAAAATGCAAAGGAGGACAATGCCATTACACCCATTTTACAGATAGGAGAAATTGAACCACAAAGGTCTCTCTCACCTGTAACCAAGGTCGGTCCTTGGAGATGGGGAAGAAGCAGCAATTGAAGCTGTCAGTGCCCAGCACATACCAGAGCCGCGATGGCAGCTCCTCCAGCAATTCTGACCCCAGGACTCCCAGAAAAAACTCTCCACTTCAGAGAATGCCAGGCTGCCATTTCTTCTCACTGCTTCCTCCACTTTCAGGCCTGCTTTGTAAGGAGAAGTGAGGAAATTGGCAGATAACCTGAGACCCCTTCCCCCTTAGGAAAATTCTAGATGTATCCAAAGCATTTGCTAGAGAAATGAGAATGGAATAATGAAAACTGTTACACATACAGTAGAGATCATTCAAAAACTTCCACTCGTTTGATTTAAAGTGCATTGATTCAGTTAGATCTGCATTATAAGAATTCATTCGTTTATTTGCATATATATTAATGGAAATTTCTTGGGGGTATTTTCTAACTTGAATTATGTATGTATATAGTACAGATTCTTTGGTGCTGGCCTTACAGATTTAAATAACAAAACAGCGATTTACAAAAAGGACACTAATAAAGTCTCTCCACAGCTCAATGAGTTGTTTGAAATAGATGCATCTTCCATTTCCTGTTTTTGTAATGGTTGTGTTTTGTTAACATTGACATTTTACTAGATTTTTAAAGTAGAAAATTTGCTTTCACAGGATGTCACTTACATTACATCACCTTTATACCTTAGCCTAAATTTTCAAAAGCACCTAAGTGATTTGAATCTCAAATTTTGGTTACCCAATTTGAGACACATTCAAGGGGCCTGATTTTCAGAGGATGTAAGTTTAGCTCGTCTATAAAATCCAGGCTCTTTAAAGTGTTTCAAATTTGGCACCAAAACCACTAGTCACTTTTTTTTAAGGGCCCTTTTCATTCCAGTCAAGAAGCTGCAGTGAGTTGCAACACTAGCTGGGTTCAAAATCAAGTCACAAATGAAAGTTAGTTTGGCCTAATCACAAAGACACTGCACACAGTTCTACATGATTCAAAGCCATAGTTTTCTTTCTTTGTCTCTTTCTGTCTACTATCTGCCTCCCACTCCTGGTTTTAAATCATGGTTGTAGGAGGGTAATTACAGGAATGTAGCTTTCCATGCTTGTTGGGTTTAAATCATTTCATGTTCTTATGTAATATTATTTATTAGTTTTAATAAGTTAACTCTACATCTTTTGAGGTTTTTTTAATAAACAGAGCTGGATTTAAGACTGTTAAATCCTGGAATGTTAGGAATAGATAAAAAGAATGTTAAAAATGTGGTTGTTTTTAAAATAGCTCTGTTAATTACATAATAACATTGCAAAACAGACATTCCATCCTGCTTTGATAGATTGTTCCCTAGAACTAAGATGTTTTGCAGACATGTAAGTACACACTTAGCAGCAGAGTTTATTCTCTCTGCTGTTTGAGAATCATTCAACACATCATCCACCCTAGAAACTGTTCTTTATTCTTACTTGTTTTATGTTCAGTGTAGCGAGTTAATGACAGTATATGAAAACTAGCTTGTTAAAACAAGTGCTGTCTTTCCTGGTAAAACTGTAGAATCTGAGTCTAATTCCAATATAAGATACTGGGATACCTTCGTTGGTGGTAGAATTAGACATGACTCCACTGACTTCAAAACATGTACCAGTGTAACGTAGCTACCTGCCATTGCCACGAACACAACTCTTCTAGAAGGATTTTAGATAGCATGTCCATTGAACCCACTAGCTGGTTGGTGACCAGTTTTAAGGAGAATCAGAGAGGGAGAATGTGCTATTGTTGATATTGCAATTTTCCTCCATCTTTGGCAAACAGTGAGGGGGTAATAGATATGTAGCCGTGTTAGTCTGGTCTAGCTGAAACAAAAAACATGACTATGTAGCACTATAATCTGAGCGATTTGATCTGAGGAAGTGGGTCTGGCTCACGAAAGCTCATCACCTAATAAACCATCTTGTTAGTCTTTAAAGTGCTACATAGTCCTGTTTTTTGTTTCAGTGAGAGGGTGTGGAACATCATCTCCATATTTGATTATCAGCTGTTTTGCCAAGCAGTGGTTAGCAACTTATCATGTTGTTTATGTTTTTCAGTATTTGATGCTTTGCACATTTACTTACCCTTTATCCCCTAAATGTATTAGCAATGTTTGCTGTATTTCAAATATTAGCCCTCTTAGGATGTGTATTATTTAAGCTAATAGGATATTATATTGTGAGGCATAATTCTTTTGTCTAGACTTTGTCATTGTCAGTAATAAATTCTGCTGCCATTTCATTGTCACAGTGTTTCTTTATGCCCACTGCACACACAGTTGACAGCCTTGAAAATAAAGGGGGACTCTCCATGACCATATTTAATTTTTTCCTTCAAGCTTGCCTAAACTCCTACTCCCTTGATTATGTCAGTAAATGCAGAATACAGTATGTACACAGTCCATTGCCAAGCATTTGACTTTGATTTAATTAACTGACTTCCTATAGCATGCTGATAAGCAAGATTAGTGTCTTTCTCAGGCCTGATTCAGCGCTCTGCAAAGTCAGTGGGAGTTTTGCTTCTGCCTGGACTGCAGAATTGGAGCCTTAAGGGATAATTCATTCAACAAAAAACTGTATATAAAATTCAAAACTCATTCTGTGCTGACACCCTCTGGGCAACCCTTTTGACTTCGAGTGCAATGTATGAAAATTCAGTAGTTTTGCTGTAAGGGGAAAAATCAAGGAATCTCTGGAGTTTTGTGAATTTTATCTTAGAAGAGCTATCTAAGTTATGTTTCATAATGGTTTGCACAGTCAAGCTAAAGTATAATCAGTTATATTAATGATGTTAAGAAAAATACTATAACCATGCTAGTTAATTTTGTAATAATACAACAGTAACCCGGAAAAGAGATCTTCTAAGGCAATACCTATCACAAAAAAAGTATTGTTTCTGCAAGTGCCAGGTACAGAAGTGCCATATCATTTCATAGATTGTCATCCTTAATCAAGCAAAGCTTCCACACTAATAGCTTTGTGAAATCAAATTTACAGTCTACCCATGCTAAAGTTGCATCTCAGCTCATAGACATATATAGCACGTGTATCAGTGATACTAGAGCAGGGGTGTCCAAACTTTTTTCAAAGAGGGCCAGATTTGATGAAGTGAACATGCATGAGGGCCGACCATTTTGCCTGACATTCTTTGAACCATTAAAATTAAATGCAAATTAACTATTTTATGCAAAGTTTATTGCAAATGGCATACTTTTCATTTCGTCACATGGATGACAAATCTAAACAGGTGTTAAATCACTCTGCCTTTCATATCTGAAGGCCAGATGAAAAAAAATCCAGGAAGCTGAAATATATGTCAGGAACATTGTAAAGTACATTACATATTATTGGTAATAAAGGTTGTCTGTCAACTTTTAAGTTAAAAAAATATGAACAGGAACATAACACCAAGTATACATGTTGTGTCCAAATATATTTATAACTGATTTAGACCAACTGACATTAACTGAGATTTTACAATGTATTCATCTCAATACATATGGATTCGTTGGGGGCCATAAAAGATAGATATTGCCAAATTACCTGGGGGGCCGTATTAAACCGGAACACGGGCCGCAATTGGCCCCCGGGCCAGACTTTGGACATGCCTGTACTAGAGGCTTTTAACAGAGCATGCTTGGAAGGGAATAAACATGCACCATCCAAGGCAGCAGTTGATCAGCTTTAAACAAAATGGGTCTCTCCAAATATCAGCCTCAACTATGTTCATGCCTGTTAACAAAGTCTAGATCGTGAGGTTTGCATGATAGGTCAGGAGTGTTCCCAGAACACAGCTTGTCTCGTCACTGGCGCTTGTCTAACGCAGCGGAGAAAAAAGTCAGGTATAATTTTTCTGACTCTAACAAGCACCAGGCCTATTCTTCGTCTTTTTCTTCCCATAAAACGTCACAGTGCAGCATGTGCTCTTAGCATTCACTGTGTTCTTCTAAGGGCCACGTCACTTTGTAACATTCAAACCATTGCTCTGCGCAGAATTTTCTATGATTTTTTTTTTTTACATCAAAGGGTGTGATAAAATAGAAGTAAGTAAGGACAAAATGGTATTAAATCAGTGGTGGCAACCTGTGGTATGCAGGCTGCATGTGGCCGTTTGGAGTTCAGTGTTGGCCTGTGAAACAATTTGTTTACCATTTCCCATGCACAGGGTTGACAGATTCCTCTGGTTTCCATCCATACGATATTTTCCTACCGGCATCACTAAAGTGACACGCACGTAAAGCAAGAGCATGTGAAGTGAGGTGCGGTCTGATCACACACAACATTGACTGAAAGAGCCATACGCTCTCTCTGCATCCAGTCAAAGGGCTGCTACAGTTCAGTTGGCACACCCTGCAAATTCTAGGTGCACAAGCACAGTTAGCAAAAGTACCCTATGCAAGAGACCCCTCTTGCAGCTCACTGAGATGAAGGAGGGCCACTTATGTGCCCACTTACTAGCCCTGGTTGCCCATCTCTGTATGAAGTTATCATGGATCTTTCATCTCACAGTAAGGGGCCAAATTCAGTAGACTTTCATCAGAAATGAGTGTTAGCCACTAAGCCTTACTACTACTTAATTTTTACCACTACTTGTCATTTTATCATTGCATCTTCTTCACCAGGGGACTTCACCACCACAGACATTCATGTGGCATTAACAAGTAGACTTTCTGGTTGTGATTAGGTTCCGAATGCATTATTGGGACTCCAAAATCTGCACTGAACAGTAGCAGTTCAGAGAGAGAGAGAATAAAGCAATTTCCCCTGGGAGTGAGCCTTTGATCTGGAACATAGTAAGGCATTTCAGCATCTTCCGAGAGTCCAAAACTTTAAAACCCAACTCTTCCAAAGATAATTAAAACAGTCTGTGGCCAAAAATCCAGAAATTTCAGCTGCCTCGTCTATACTCCACCTTCCAAGAAAACGAGGTAGGATTTTTCAGCTACAATAAGAAAGGTGAAGGCTACTCTAAACATTTGTCTTGGGAGCCTTTGCTACTCATAGTGAGGTTCTATTTAATTAAGCTTCTATTTTAGGGTTTATATTTAGCAATTGTTAAGTTTTATGTAGATGTCCAAAAATTAGAGAGTTGTTCTGTATTATATGTTCCCTGGTCCACTATAATGTAGAACTGTTTCATATACCACTCCTACAGGGCTTACCATGAGGCGAACTCAGGTGCCAGACTGTGTGTTTGGGGGGGGGGAGGATGCCACTAGGACCCAGAGCATAGAAAATTGTATCTGCTGCTGATGCATATGTATTGTCTCTGCTCTAGATGCACAGAGATGGTAGAGTGCTGTGCTGGAGGAAGGAGGGCAGGCAGGAGAAAAGGGGGAATGAGGGTGTCATTTGAGCTCCCCGCCTCAGGTGCCAAAATGTTGTGGGTCAGCCCTGCCTTTAACGTAGTACTGTTTAAAATAACACTATGTTAAAGCACACTAGAGAACCTTTAGCACACAGCAGCAGGGTCTACATGGACTAATTAATGTATGGTATGTTAGTGTGCTTCAGAAATCACACTCCTGTAATCTGCTCTATTTCTCCATGTAGACAAATGCTAGATACCATTTCTGGCATGTTGCTGGTGTTTATTAGATAAACACCAGTTTCATTATTTGTTTTTATTGGGGTTGTTTTATCATTGTTTAGATAAAACCTAAAAGCAGAAGTCCTAAATATAATAATATTCTAAACTGCAGTAACACATTATTGTAGCCTTCGGTGGGATAGAGTTACAAAGCCATAAAAGCCCATTTGTGTGAGCGACAGTGAGAGAGTGTCACTACATTTAAATAGGGCATTGCTCAAAATAGTAGTATTCTGACTTTCCATGGGAAAGTGCTTTCTGTTCAGAGTGAAATATTTTCTCT
This sequence comes from Pelodiscus sinensis, assembly GCF_049634645.1. Classification (NCBI taxonomy): domain Eukaryota; kingdom Metazoa; phylum Chordata; order Testudines; family Trionychidae; genus Pelodiscus; species Pelodiscus sinensis. The sequence continues at coordinate 21,370,174 of NC_134730.1, read as the reverse complement.
ACCTTCTCATTGAGAGAACCATTTCCAGCTAGGCAAATCTCTGTGGAATGCTGCCTTCTAGGAGTTATACACCTGGCTTTCAACACCAAGTAACCCATTTTCCATGCAGAAATGTTTAGTTTGAAAAAGATCTAATTTTAGGACTGTTTAGCCCAAAAAGCATGCCTCTGTATTTGGTTGCAGGAAAGGTAGACTTTTTATATCTATTTATTTTTGACCAACATACTTCAGGGAAGAAAATACAAAGAAATGAGCCTTTTTATTAGCCATGGAATAGAATGCATAATTACAAATAATTCAAAGTAAACCTCCTTCAAATAATAAATGTAGAAACATTAGAAATAGAGAATATTATGCAGTGTAATGTTATGATGCAAGTTCAGAAATGTACATACTACAGTAACAGCAACAATATGACCATGTTAGCAAACTAGGAGATAATAGTTATTGAAGTATTACCATTATTTGTACACAACTGTGCAGTGGTGTTAAATTAGTGTAATCGAGAGCCAAAATTAAATCTCCATATAATCTGCAGACTCATAATTTACTGATTTGTTTGTCAAACGATGGACCCAGTTCTCCTCTCAGATCTGCACAGCAGATTTTCTCTTCTCTACATACCCAGAATTCTCATGGATATTGAAAGGTCTGTGTATGTAGTTAGACTCAATTGTTTAAGATTAGCCATTGTGCAAGTGGAAAACTTTGCCTCCAGAAACATTCAAAAGCATAATCCTCACTTAAATATAGTGATGCTGTAACACATGCAAAACATTACAACTGTGTTATATAAACCCAACATTTATAATTGTATAGAGTTCATTCCATATATAGTGTCCTATGCACTTTTCTATCTTTTGTTTTTCCTGTAAAATGAAATGTTTGTGTTCTTATCACTTCATGTATTTATTTTTATCACTTTTTTTATTTAGACCAGACTTCAGTGCTGCCAAATCAGTATTTAAAAGACATTCACTAGGATTCTTTGTATGAGTATGTCTTAGTGCATGTGTCCTTCTCAACACCAAATTAGGAGTTTGAGTCAGTGAGATAAAAATGAATTTTAACTGTTGCTTTTAATGAGAACAGACACTAGCATCTTCTGATGCCTCATATCATATTTAAGTATCATGCCCATCGATTGTATTATCATCACAATACTTGTTAATGCCTCCGTAATTATGGGCCTGTCAGCTTTTCCATTACAAACCCCCTATTTTATAGCTGGAAATTTCACTCCTGGATGAAGTTTGTTATAAAAGCTTTCCGCCTCAATGCAAAAGGGTTTCACAAGCTATTTTGTGCTCCTTGAATTTAAAAAATGACGTTTTGAAGCGGCTCACCCAAATTGATATTTTCAAAGAATACTATCAAAGGGTCAAAATATTAATCCACCTTTCTTACACCATGAAATGCATTTGACAGATGCAAGGTTGACAGCCTTGCATGCTGATGGCCTTGTATTTATACACAGAACAGGTACAGCACAGGCAGAGAAAGTACATATTTCTGCAAACTGCCATTGATGGTCAGTATTAGATACTTGACTTGTCTACAGACACGCCCAATGATATGCTAGTTGCAATGGCTGTTATCATATAATGCAGTTGCTCCTGCATTAACAGGAGTGTTGAGAGGCAAAACACGAGAAGTGATTCTTCCGCATTGATTAAGCCTCAGTTGGAGTATTGTGTCCAGTTCTGGGCACCATATTTCAGGAAAGATGTGGAGAAATTGGAGAGGTTCCAAGAAGAACAACAAAAATTATTAAAGATCTAGAAAACATGACCTATTAGGGAAGACTGAAAGGTTTTTTTAGTTTGGAAAAGAAAATTGAGAGGGGGCATGATAGCAGCTTTCAGATACCTAAAAGGGTGTTACAAGGAGGAGGGAGAAAAATTATTCTCCTTAACCTCTCTGATGGTAGGACAAGAAGCAATGGGCTTACATTACAGCAAGGGAGGTTTAAGTTGGACATTGAAAAACTTCCTGGCAGGGTTAAGCACTAGAGTAAATCGCCTAAGGAGGCTGTGGAATCTCCATCTTTGGAGATCTTTAAAAACAGATTAGATAAACATCTGTCAGGGTTGATCTAGATGTTCCATAGTCCTGCCATGAATGCAGAGGGCTGGACTTGATGACCTCTCAAAGTCCCTTCCAGTTCTAGTATTCTATAACTCTATGTGAGCATTTGTTCACTAGAAACTGGACTGAGACCTTTTCACACAGGTTACCAAACAACTATCTGATGATCACTTCAGCTGCTATTAACTAGGCTGGTTTTGAACTAATATTCTAACAGGGAAAGGCTCCATCTCTTGCTAGTGAAGCTATTCTGTTGCACCATCACTCCCAAATACAGGAGGCCACCTGTCATGAGTGACTTCTGGCAGAGGGCATGGAACACCACCGCTCTTTGGTGCACAAACCCATGAAGAGAGACCACCTTTTATAAGAGACCACTTTTGCTAACTCGAAAATGGGCTGTGCCCATGAAAGCTCATGATACCAGACTATTTGTTGTTTTTTAAGTTTATCCTGATGAGTGGTCACTCTTGGCAGATTTTAATACATTGATCTGAAATGTGGTGTTGTGTGTGCAATATTCAATTTGTCCTAAAGTTTTTATTTCAAAGCCAATATGCTATGTTGTATGAACACATTAACTATAATGATACCAAACCTATACAAATACTTATTGTTTTCTTACTGTATAAATAACAGGGAATGACATGATTTTTCTTTGGTAACTCTGAACCATTATACCTACATAATACAAGGACTACTTACATCACATACTCTCATCACTGAGCTTAAGAAAATAGTGCTAACTAACTATTACCAAACACAGTTGTTGTTCTGTATCCATATATTCAAATGATAGATTCTAAATGTCAGCATTATTTCTACCATAAATTGTAAACATGAGTTTAGTAACTTAAAAATGTTACCACTTATATACACAGTTGTGCTGCCCATGTCAATGCTAAAATAAATAGTTGATGGTAACATAAACTTTGTTTTTACATGGCTGGTAATGACTTGCTACAGTATCAACATAACTGTTAGCAATATAAACAATACAGCTACTAAAATACACAATCACTAATGTCATTTCAGTGGGCCTGTTACTAGAGGAGTAATGTTGTTGCTAAAAGTAATATGGTCATGAACTTGTCTGAATTGGCAGCAGCTCATGAGATATTGAGCCTGATTCACCAAAGTGTTGAGCATCTTCCAGTTCAATGAAGTCAGTGGAAGTTCAAGAGCACTCCGCATCTTTATGGATCAAGCGTGTTGTAAAGTGGGAAATCCATGGTAGAAAATCAATGACATCATTCCAGTTGTAAGCTGGCATTAGGGTGATCGGATGTCCCAATTTTATAGGGAGAGTCTGTCCAGGTGCCTGTTATACCCCATATCTTGTCCTGATTTTTAGCATTTGTTATCTAGTCACCCTAGCTGGCACAGACTATTATATGTCAGGAATGAAGGAAACTGTAATCTGCTGTGTATTTTAGAGTGTTTCTCTGTTTGATCACACATTTTTCCTAAACAGGAAGAGCTAGGACCACCAAATTTGGTATACAGATTCCTTTTATAATATCTTAAACCAATGTCAGGGTTCGGTTGTGCCAGGAAAATGGGATGTGCCAGGAATGGGACTGAATGTAATAAAACCAAACAGAAATGAAACAATCACCAAAGTAATTATAGTCCTCAAAATTGACATTAATTGCTGAAAGAGACAGAACCAAGATGAGTCAGAAAAACAGAATGAAGCCTGCTAGGATTGCTTCTCAATAAACCTTATAGAAAAGAGATAAAATGAAGAAATTTGGAATAGTGCTGTTTTGGCATACCTAAATCAATGCTTATGGTTTGAAAACTAGATGACAATATTATTGGAAACCAAATTGGCTATAACTTTTTTTTGTTAAAACATAACAAGTGATAGGAGTTTATAGGGATGGGTGAAAAACTAATATCTTGATAGTAATAGAGATGTAGCCGTGTTAGTCTAGTCTTGCTGAAACAAAAGACAGGACTATGTAGCACTTTAAAGACTAACAAGAGGGTTTATTAGGTGATGAGCTTTCGTGGGCCAGACCCACTTCCTCAGATCAAATTGTGGAAGAAAATGGGCATGACCATATATACCAAAGGGATACAATATAAAATAGACTTTTTTTGATGTGTTCACTTTTTTTGATTGTATCCTTTTCGTATATATGGTCGTGCCGATTTTCTTCCACAATTTGATCTGAGGAAGTGGGTCTGGCCCACAAAAGCTCATCACCTAATAAACCCTCTTGTCAGTCTTTAAAGTGCTACATAGTCCTGTCTTTAATATTTTGATAGAATTGACTTGATGGAATTCCTGAATTACAGAGCTGGACAACGCTGGGTAAATCTGCTAGCCAAAACAAAAACATAAAAACAAAGCAGGAACTCGGACATAAATAGGAAGGAAGACTTAGAAAAAATACTTAGCACTTCATCTCTACAGAGCCTCGTTGAAGGCAATCAGTGGGACTTAGCAGTGGGACAGCAGTCTGTCCATATACAGCAAATTGCAGGACTAGGCTTTGGTAGACAGGTCATGTATGTCATATCTCCGCCCTGCACAAAACATGAGCAAAGTGATCTATGTGATATTTTTCACAGAGCTTATTATCTCTGTTTTGTTGTGGTTTGAAATATCCTCTATGCCCTGATATCCTTCTAGTGAGATATTAGTTTTTTACCCAACCTTTGTCCACAAACCCAAATGGCTTTAATTTTTATATTTCAAACCCATTAAAATCCTAGGCAAACTATCCCTAGACCCAGAATTCCCATCTCCACTCAGTGCTTTCTCTGTGTATATATCGTGTTCTCTTCTAAATCTAACTTTTCATTTAAAGGGAATGCAAGATTGTTCCACTTCTTTGAGTGTCTACCGTAATAGTTGTTCATACAGGTATTTAAACTGATTGTGTCCTCTGAATGCCCTCCCATTTAAGATGGGCTTCATCTATATTTCAGTGACTTTCTGAAAAGGAAAAATAGAACATGATTCCTTTGATTAATTCATGGGTTTCCCATTCCTGAGGGGCTAATACACAATTAGAAGCCCAAAAATTGTGCAAGCTAGAAAACAAAGGGACATAGTTTGAACAGTGGCAAAGTGCAACAAGAAATAATACATCTTAAATAGGGATGGGCCATTTATATTTAGACGTGGGTGATGTCTGTATGGGTTCAGATGAACACTGTGCATTATTTATTATGCAGCAGAGCTCAAGAAAATAAAATGACTTTCCTTAGTCACTCCTAGTTGCCATGGTTCATATTAGGTGAGGCCAAGAGCCTTGCTTTTCTTCCCCCCTCTATAGACCAAGGCATCTATCATTGTCATTCCCGCCACTTCAGAAGCACGATGGAGCTACAGACTGACTGGATCTCCGTGCTACTGCTCCAGAGTCCTTTCCTGGGATAGCATGGATGGGGAACACCAGTACAGTGGGTCTTGGAGTTAACTTTCTGTTGAGATACATGGAACAGTTCACCCCACTCAGAGCTACTATTTCAGGTTGTCCACAGACTCAGAGCAATGTCTGTCAGCTCAGTTCACATTTTCAAGATGTTCTTTATAGCCACAAAGTTAGATTGTAGTGACTCACGTGCCTTAATCTGGCCTTGATCATGTAAGTAAATGATGGAAAAGGCCTATTGGGTCACTTACCTATTCCTGACCAATGACAAATTGTTCCTCACTAAAATGGGGTATATAAACTGCACACTGGGCAACAAGGAGTGAAGGGATTATTTTGAGCTCAGCCAGTCCAATCCTACCGCACCTGAAGCAAATGCTCCATTTGGTGGAGGAATTAAGACAGGGAAACATTTCATTTGGTGGCAGACCTGGGAGAGAGCAGGCTGCAGCCCACAGCTTCAGCAGTGCAGAGCACAGGGAAGGCTGAAGTGTGCTTCATTGAAGGATGGGAAGACCCACCGCAGAACCAATCAGAGAGGACCGTATTTCTCCCTCTGGTCATCCCTTTTTTTTTTCTTGGTTTGGACTATCCCAGCAAAGGAAAGACTTGGACTGAGCTGGCCCAGAAAGAGCATCCTCAGTTGCCAGACCACTGGTAGTCCCAAAGAGCCCTAGACCAGAGCCTAGTGACGTGGGAGGTCCCGGCTCCTCTATCAACAACCCCCTCTGCCAGTCATGGCTCTTGACCACTAAGACTCTCTTCCCAGCCAGCCTCCCAAGTGAGGATTATTCCACTTGCACTACATTTTTCTAGTGATTTTTGTCTAGTTTTAAACTTTCTAAGCAATTATCTTCAGATCTTGTCCACAGTGAGGAAGATTTGCCCCAGGGGACACACTACGGCTGCCATTTGATGTGACTATGTGAGGTCTGTTCCCAACTTTCTTGGGGGCAGTTCTGGAAGTCATCAAATGACTTTTAAGACCATTGGGTAGTTTTTATCGGTTGCAGTGCGCTGATGAGTTTATGCTATTCTTTAGAGGTGTATAAAGTCTGCATCATAAAACATGAACTTTTCATATAAAATGGTGATATTCCATTGGAACAGCTTACAATACATCCGATGACTCAGAAGGAATGTCTACACTTCAAACTCAGGGGTTGTTTCTACACTGGCATGATCTTGAGCCAAAGCGGCCGCTCTTGCGCAAAAACCTGCTGCCTGTCTACACTGGCCGTGTGTTCTTGCGCAAGTAATCTGACATTCTGCTGTATAAAATCAGGGCTTCTTGTGCAAGAACTATGATGCTCCCACTCAGGAATAAGCCCTCTTGTGCAACTGTTCTTGCGCAAGAGGCCAGTGTAGACAGGCAATGTGAATTTCTTGTGCAAGAAAGCCCTCTGGTTAAAATGGCCATTGGAGATTTCTTGCGCAAGAGAGCATCTACACTGGCATGGATGCTCTTGCGCAAAAGCACATGCCAGCATAGACGCTCTGTTCTGGAAGAGTTTTTGCACAAGAACTCTTCCGCAAAAGAGTTCTTGTGCAAGAAGTTGCCAGTGTAGACGTAGCCCCTAGGCAGTTGTAGAGTGGGTAGAATTACCTCCCTAGCTTTAATCTAGGTAGTGTGTGCTACACTAGTATAAAAGCAGTATTATGGGCTTCAGAGGAGGCTAGCTACCCAATAGAAGTTACCAGGGTCCATGACCACGTACCCAGCTTGATTGCCCACACTAAAATCTGTGCCATCGTGCTTTCACTTCTGTTGTTAAAACAACTGTGTGGTCGCCATGGTCAAGTTACATGTGAGATTGGCGGGGGCGGTCACCGATACTACGTTTAGAGCTACCTCCGTTCACATTCCGTCCCTTACCTCTCATTACTGTTGAAATTAAACCAGCCCCTTGAAGTTCACAGCCCTGCCTATTTTTCCCCCATAATCTAAGTCCTGATGACTCGTTAAATTAAAGCTAGCATGGGAATGCCTTCTTGTGCTACTATTTTACCTTGTTTAGTGATAGACCTACTCAAACTCACAATGCTGTATTTTTTACACTGGGTCTTAACCTACAAATGTATGTAGGTATATTTCTAGATATTGTGGCAAAGCTCTGTCTGTGCCTTGTGGGTCCTGCACTTCTACGTGGTCATTATATGCCTCAGAGGCTCACTATGATCCTGCATGCTGCCTCTAATAATTTACTAGAGGCCAAAGTCCCACCGTACAGGGCCAATCATTGGTAAGTCAAAGGATTGGGGGAGGAAGAGACACCCCCACCCACAATCCTGGCCCTGCTTTTTCCAGGATCAGACTTTTTAGTGGTGTAGGGAAGGTTGGGGAGAGCCTGGGCCCTCCCACTATTCTGGGTTCTGGCCCAGAGATCATAGGTAGCCACTAGGAATGTAAGCAACTAGTAAACTACCCAATAAGCATATCCTTATCAGATAGTCAAGTAGTGACTCAACTAGTCATTTCCCCCCCTCACACACACATCTTGCTGCCTCTGTGGCCTAGTGGCTCTTAATACATTTAAAAAGCAGAGGTGCAGTATCTGGGACTGGGCACGAATTGGGACAACTGATTCCCAGCTCATACCCAGTCCCCCAGCTACAACTCTGCCTTTTAAATGTATTAAGAGCCTGGCAGCTCTTAATACATTTCAAAGGCAGAGCTACAGCAGGGTTAGCTCCTGGGGCTGGGAGCTAACTCCACTGTAGCTCTGCAGTCCCGTCCCCCCCCCCCATCAACTAATTGGCTGATTAAATTCAATGTAATATTAAATGCAATGGAACAGCAGCAACGGATGGGGTTTTCCCTCTAGCCCCAATACAGCAACATTTCCCAGGGCTACTTCCCTAAACGTTCCCCTAGAGCCTGCTCCCTAGTACCAGAACAAATCTTTTCATTCTCAGCAGCACACTTCCTCCTTTGGCTTTCACTCTTTTCATTTCCCCTCCCTTGCCTAGGAGAAGCCTTTTAAAGCAGCCCCATAGGCCTTAGTTGGCTACAGGTGTCTGATTAGCTTGTTGCTTCAGGCATGTTCTTAATTAGCCTCAGGTGCCTGCCTTGATTATGTGGCTGGCAGCAGTCTCTGCCAATTCACTCAGGAATCAGAAAAGCATTCACCCAGCTTCAGGCATGTTTGCCCTCCGCCAGACTATGGTAGCCAGCTGCCCGGGTCTGTCACAATATATACAACCTAGATATATATACAACCTCCTCTATGAAATTAGACATACCTTGGAAAATCTCTGTGGCAAGGCTGGCGACAGACTTTGCTGGGCCCTGGGCAATGTCTGTGTGTGGGGGGGAGGGTGCTCTGGGTCCTACAGCAGGGGTCGGGCCTCAGGCAAAGGGCGCAGAGCTACAGGCAGCATTCCCTCAATGCTGCCCAGACTGTGCTGCACCTCCCCGACCCAGCCCTCAGCACTGCCTGGACCATGCCACATCGGGCTCTGGGGACAATGTAAAGGGCCTGGGGTTCTGGCCATTGCGGTTGTCGTGGTGGCAGCGGCAGCAACAGCCTAGAGCCTCAGGCCCTTCTTTGTCTCCCCCTCCCTGCCCCCCGGCCGAGGCCCTACTCTGTGGTAGGATAATCAGAATTCTTCAAGTGCTATCTAGTAGGAGTGTCCTCATCTCACAGCGACTTTACAGACCTGGGGAGCAGTGCAGCATCTCCAGTCATTCCTTCAGTCTAGGTTGTTGCCTGGTCTATTGATTCCTGTCCTGATGATCAATTCCTTGAGAATTCCAAATAAACCATTGAGGTTTGGTAGGTTCTTATCCGAAGATCAGGCCCAGTATTATTAAAAGTACTAATTCAGTTGGGTCCTCTGCCATGCATGCTTGCAACACTCACACTGAGGAAAACCTGCTGTTTGCAATAGTTTTATTAACACATTTAGCAAAGTTGCAAACACTCCAACCTAGCAGGGTAGATAGAGATGGTACAGAAGTTGCACCTGTGTTTCTATATACTCACACTGTCCCTTGGATAAGGGCCCAAATTGGTGTTCCATCAACATCTCCAGTAATTATCATCCTGGCATGTCCCAAGGCAGACAGGCTGGGATACTAATGTTACGATGTGTTATCCTGAAGCCACTATGCATACTGCTTATTGAGCAGACATTTCATCCCCCTTTCCTCATTTGTGTTTCTTCACCCAGCTATTTTTGGGATGTCTGTCTCCCATAGGTTACTAACCCTCTTAACCTCAAGGTCATGAGCACATTCATCCACTAATTACCTTAGTATCCTTTTGGCTGGACATCTGCTGATGTTCCTAACCTTTCAAATATCTTGGTATAATAAGCTATAAACCCGTGGTTATCTGTGGGCAATTTAGTCATACTTGTGTATTACAATATTCTGTCTTATGATACCTTATGGTTTAGGGTTGCTCTTGATTAGTTCCTTATGCAAAAGCTTTTGGGGCTTTATGCCTTGATTAGTTTAGATAAGCAATAGCTTACAGGCTTTGAGATTTGTAGGCTCATTGCGTTACTTCCTTACACCGGTGCCTTATCTGTAGGTTACATGTTTGCTGTACAGTTGCTGTACCGAGTGAGTTTCTGGCTTGTTAGGCCAGTCATGAGATCATGAGAATTCCATGTTATATCCTGCTGCCCTCCTAGGAACAGGTATCAGTGGTTACATCCTGGTCCTCATGCCTTCCAAGTTTTCCTTCTAGATAGACTTGCCTAAAAAGGCTAAGTATGCACCATCTGCCATGGTTGAAAATCAGAGTTTTCTTTCTCTTAGGTACATCTAGTTCACAACACCCTTTTCTGTAATATTTGGTGCAACCCTTTTGGGTTCCCAAATACAGATTGCCCCCATCCACCATGCTTAGGACATGCCTCTATGCTGTTGAATCCCAGTGCAAAGAGTAGCAGTGTTATCCATCTCTTGATTGCATCCAGGGTTTACAGGTATTTTTTTGACTAATCAATTAAAGAACCTTATATGAAGAACTTACATGTGTTCAAACACCATCTCATGCTGTTGTAAGCTGTAGGGGTATGTCTACACTACCCTGCTAGTTCGAACTAGCGGGGTAATGTAGGCATACCGCACTTGCAAATGAAGCCCGGGATTTGAATTTCCCAGGCTTCATTTGCATAAGCGGGGAGCCGCCATTTTTAAAACCCCACTGGTTCGAACCCCGTGCAGCGCGGCTACACGGGGCTCGAACTAGGTAGTTCGGACTAGGATTCCTATTCCGAACTACCGGTACCTCGTTTTGTGTTATTGCAAAGTACAAAAACTGGTCAGATGGCTTTATTGAAACCCTGGACCTGGAGAAATAAGCATGTCTTTAAAAGTTTCCTCTGGGAATGCTTGTATGACTGACTGTACCCGAGGGAGTGCATATTGTGCTCCTGCTGGTTAGTTGAACGTGTGTCCTTATGAAGATGCAGTGGTTATGTTGCAAAGTGGCATCTTCGAATTAATCACAGGCCAAATGTAATGTAACGAGGAAAGTTGAATCACATCTGTCTCACAAATGCCTTTGCTGAAAAGATAAAAAGGATCCAGTTTTCTAAGAAGTGGTGGTAACTCTGACTTAAATCTTTGCCAAAGGAATACATTAAAAATGGAATTAAAATGCTCTGAAATCTGAAAGGATAAAAAAAAAAGTTTTTATCACTGAGTTTAGTATTTCTGTTTTATCTAGTCACTTTTAATAAAAGGTGGAAAATTCAGGTGCAATGCGTTATTGAATCAGCTTTTCACATCTACAGACCTGTGTTCAGATCTTAGTATAAGTGCACAGTGAAAATGATTGGGGTTGAGGGTTAGTGGGGAGACATCCGGATCCCTAGTAGGCACTTGTCTATGGGTACTGTCATATGGACAACTAGTGTTTCTGACCATCTCTGTTGAAAGGAAACCTTTTAGTGGAATAGCTATGGGCACACTGTAGGACAGGGCAGACCTGCATTGACAGGGCCAACTGGGAAACCCAGGATCTGAATATCAAAGGATGTTACAGGTCTGGAATTTGAAACCAGGTCCGCGTCTCCCTGGTCTGCTGGGGGGGGGAAGGGGCGCTAGCTTCGCATCTCCCTGGTCTGCTGGGGGGGGGGGGGAGCGCTAGCTTCGCGTCTCTCTGGTCTGCTCGGGGGAAGCAGCTAGTGCGGGGTTGCCTCACCCCGTTTGTAAGTAGGGATCCGATGTAAGTCGGATCCATGTAACCCGGGGACTGCCTGTATTGAAGCATAAGCTTTTGTGAGCAAAGACCCACTTTGTCAGATGCATCTTTTGGGAGCATCTTTTGGGAGAAGCACCACTGGGGTGTGCCACAGTGGCAAACATTCAAACAAGCGCACAGGACCTCGTTGTTGGGGCACAAGACAAAACTCACTCTGCTCATGGATGGAAAATCTTAGCGGGAGCACTGCTCTGCCCTAAATTATATTGAAATAGGCCCTGTATTTGACAAAACTTTCCTCAAAGGCCTGCTTGGTTGTCAGAGCCAAGAATGTCTATATTGTGGATTGATGGTTCCTAGTATGTGTGGGTTTTAGAAGTCGTTGAACAGAATTAAAAAAATTTAAACAAGTTGGCTTCCCAGTTACTATCACTTTAATTCAGTAAGTGCCATGAAAAGATTACATGAAAGTGCCACGTTTGTGGATAGTCATTCTATTGCCTGGAATGTAATTTTCATTTTTCCTCTCCCTAAATGAGCTGTGTTTTGCAACAGTAAATTCTCTTTTCTAAGTGGTTTGTTTCAGGCCTCTGTAAATGTCTTAAATCTTTACAAATGTGACTTATTTTCTTTCAAGTTCATTTAAAAATAAATTTACAAGAACAAAATTGGTTTTGTCCCATCTTTCATGTTGGCTTTAGTATTTAAAAAATATGCTAAAGCTCATTATCTACTGCTTTCATCGTGGTTTATAGTAGCATATTGTAGGTGTCTTATTGCAGTACCTGGAATGTTCATGGCCTTAGAATTAGTATATCAAATATCCTAGTAGAATTTGAATTAGTATATTCAAATATCCTAGGTAGTGTGGCTTGCCTAAACACCTACTCAAAGCTTACAGCAATAGGTGGCCGGTGAGGCTCTCGATGGGCAAGTAGATTATTAGATTCAGCTTTTTTTTTAAATCTGTTTTTACTTGGTTTCCCCCGCTACCATTCCATTTTATTTGTCTCACAGCATGGTTGCCCACAGCAACACCAACAGTTGGCTCCACATATTGTAGGAACATCTCTACAGGCTTCTCCCAGAGCCAAATTGATAACTGTTAATCAGTGATGACTGTAATCACTCAAGGGAGCAAATTTCTCAGTAATATCTTTTTAACCAGAGAGAAGAGACTTTCTGGTTTTGTTTTGAAGATCAGCTGAGTTATTTGGCTTGTACGGAACAAAAAGCTCTCGGAGCACTGCAGTGTGGGGGACAAGGGCAGGTCAGACCCTGGGGCTTCATCTACATTGCCTGTTTTGCCAGCAGTGAGTATGCAAATGAGGGGTGGATTAGCATATCGCTAATTTATGCATGCCGTTTTTGCGGGGAAAAAAGTAGCGTGGACGGGGTTTTTTTGTGCAAAACCCCCATTTTCCACAAGATCCTTATGCCTCTTCTGGGCATATTACACACAATTAAAAAAAAACAAAAAACAATCCTGTAATATTATTTAGGTAACAAAGTCAAAGTATTTGAAAGATAGGAAAGGAATTTGCAACCATACATTTGACAAGCTTAATTCTGCCCACTTGCACATCCACTCTTTATACTGAATGAGGTAGGAGCCTGTGCAACAAACAGCATGGGATCATGTAATTAAAGACTGGATCATAATGTAATTTCCCCACAAAACAGGCCTGAGAGCTTCTCAAATAAAAGGTTGCAAGAATCTTTTAAAACAGAAAGGCCACTCAGTACAGGAATCTGTTGTCAACTCTCCCTATAATCCATTTTGCAAAGGAGACCTGAAGCACAGATGTCAAAGTGACTTGACCAGGGATATGTGGATGGTCAAGGGCAAGGCTGGAAATGGAACAGCAGGGATTATGGACAATGTTCCCTCTAATTTTTTCCACCCATAGGTGGAATCAATTTTGTTATGTGCACCAAGGTAAAAGCAGATGTGTACCCCCAGTAGAAACACATACTGCCAGCTGTGGGCACTCTGCTAATCAGCAGGGTGGCATTTGAATCTCTCCTGGGTAGCGGCACAAGCACTTATCTTACAGAGAACACTGATCATGAGCCTACACGCTATCCAGCATATCGTGTTACGTAGCAAATTCTTTAACACTCTTCTTTCCTATGTTTAAGTCTCAACAAAATAAGATTGAAGAGGCATATTGGACATTCCCATTAAAATGCAGCTCAGTATGGGTACATCTACATAGCAACATTATTTCAAAATAACTAGCGTTATTTCGAAATAACTTAGTCATCATCTACACAGCAGGCAGTTATTTCAAAATAAAGACGGAGGACTTCTTACTCCAACTCCTGAAACCCTCATTGTATGAGGAGTAAGGGAAGTCAGAGGAAGAGTGCTCCATTTTGAAATAAGTGCTGTGTAGATGCTCCCAATTTTTAAATAAGCTATTTTGAAATAAGCTACACAATTGACGTAGCTCAATTTGTGAAGCTTATTTCGAGTTAAGCCCTGCTGTGTAGACACACCCTATGGTTAACAAAATGGGTACTTACCAAACACCTTAGGATAAAGCAATTTTTCTTGTATAAAAAAAAAATTAAATATATGTACTCAGCTGGAGTAGACTTAAATAAGATCTAACATTGTAAAGACAGTGTTAGAACTTTCATATGAAAACTGTATTGTGTATGCTGCATTATAAATGGCAAAAGTAGTGCATCTGATCATATAAGTATTGCTTCCTCAAAGATCTTGGCAATTGAACTGTGAGTGCAGCTTTATTTTGGGCATTTTCTTTAATAAGGCTCATTAATATTTTAGTGATTGCTACAGTGCATTTCCTTAATTAAAACTGTTTATGCTAACTGATGAATAATTCACAGCCACACAAACAACAGATGTCAAAGGACTCTGCATGAACTTTCATTGAATTATTTATTTTTATAAAAAGTAACAGGTTTGTTGAACAAGCACTTGGCAATATAGGTGAAGATCAAGGCTTGTCAGCATGCAACAAGTCAGTGGTTTTGGTGCCTGCTCTTTGTGCATGCTAATAAAGGTCTGATATGTATTGGACCAGTGTTTCCCAATTTTATTTCGCCACGGAACCCTTTTCATCTTGAAAGAATTTCAAGGAACCCCTAGGGTTGCCAGGGTAAAATTTGTTGAGCAAAAAAAAAAAAATTATCTGCAATGCAATTTGCTGAATAAAAAAAGGCTCTGTCTCTTTAAGAGGGTGTGCTGAGTTCTCACAGAAACCTTACTTTCACTTTGCAGAACCCCAGGGTTAAGCAGTGCACCAATTGGGAAACACTGTATTGGACAATGAGCTTTCATGTGGGTTGCCAGCGGTAGGGTAACCCCTTGGGTATGGGCTGCGAGCCAAATGACTTGTTTGGATTTTGTCCTTTGGTTAGTAGGGGCTCATGTGGTATCACAAGGGGAAACATTAATACAATTTGATAAAACAATAAAAACAAAATTAAAGTGCAATATTTTTAGAGTGAATCTTGTTTTCTCTTCCTTAGTCACTCAGGCCTAGAGGAAAGTCCTCTGAATAAATTTCCTGTCTCTGGGGATCTGGCTTTTTCTAATATATGTCTATGTAAAGTAGTTGAGTCACTTTCTGCCCATATTATATGTGTATCTCTGACAACAGAATATGGCCTGAAGTCCTTACAAAAATTATAGTCAAATAATTATTCCAGAGCACTTTACTGTAGGCTGGATGAGAGTGGATGACAAAACAAGGTTACCTCTAAAGGTATCAGATCGATTATATCTAAGTTTGGTTGTTTTATTTTTCAGCTTTATTCCCCTGGTGCTGCCATATAACATGAAAGATCTTCTTTAAAATGAGGCAATTGCTTGTCAACGACTTATGAGGATGCACTTAGCCTGAGTAGAATATTGAGCAGGTACAGGGTGTGCGCTAAGAAGGGAATTCTTTGTGGCTGGAGGGATATAATCTTCCTCTTGAACATGGAGCTGTACCTACTCCATTCCGCTGCTTGTGCTCTGGTCTTAACACTGGATTAATTTGCAAACTGCCTACTTTTCTTCCTCCTGTTTAGACAGTTGCCTATGGAAGTTGTTGACTCTCCTGCCTCAATCTACCTCCAACATGGAAAAATAACTGGGGGTGCTCTGTACCATAGATAATGCTGTGCAAAGTCCCCAAATCGCACCCCTCTCAGTATAATCCCACTGGTTCTGTTGTGATTAAAAGCCTCTTCACCCCTCCAGAGTGGAAATTTATCTCTTTTATGTATGTGTTCATAAGTATCCGCTTTGAGGTATACAAACTTTCTGGGAGCATTATAAATGGCAGGCATTATAAAGTGTGTGTGTCATTTTGTTTTTTATATGAACTGAACACTGGCAGGTCTTGCCAACCACTGTTCCTCTAGATTTTGTTAGAGTAATTAAGCTTATATAATACACAAGTGAATCGTGATGTACAACATGCCTTAGGCTGATGTCAGATTACTTCAGAATTTTCAGAGGACTCTGTAAAGAATGTATAATATGTAAAAGGAGGCTGGATTATTATTTGAGTGGGCTGCAGGATTTTTAATGGTGGTTTATTCTTTTCATCTCTCCATGTGAGGTGACTCATTACTCTAGAATTAATTATTAAAATGAGGTACCTGGGCCAGCCAACAATCAGATTTATTTTGCAACCTGTCACCAGGAAGTTTTAAATGACAAAGGTCCATTTTACATTTTACATCTAGGGCTCCCTTAGGTCCTGGTGCTGCACAGTGCAGGTGCAAAGTAGCTCATGAGGAAGGTAAGAAATGGTGAACATGGAAATGCCGCTGTAAAGTCTTTGATAAAAGGGGACAAATTCCTTTCTTTTAGTCAAACTGGAGAGAGAGCTGGCATTCGCTGCCTTCATGTCATCCATTCCCTTCTCTCTTTCCCCACTCCCCAACATAGATGGATTATCTTCTGCAATCATCTTTGGGCTCCTTGCCTCAAAGTTGAGTTGGCTGCGGTTTTGATTTTCCGTGTCAACAGAAAGTAAATACATTTCCACCCACTCTGTAGTTAACAGGTTCATTAGAAACCTGGTGCAAGTCCAGCAGCTTGCAATATCAAGAGATATTGATATGATCTTTGTATATTTGATGAGCCTCTGTTTGAGCTGCTTATTTCTTCTAGGCTTATGTTTCACACATGCAGATGGACAGAATAGAACCTTCTGTTCTCAAGGCTTTTTCCTTGAACTGAAATGACTGACTCTTCTCTTCTTTTATTTATTCTTCAGGATTTCAACATGTTTTTGTTTTGTTTCATCTTACAGTAATTTGTTTTTTGCACTCTTTCGTTATCAAATGATCTCTGAGCACCCTAACATCCTCACTAGCCTAATCTGCCGATCAGGTACTAACACATCTGCATGACCTATACCAGTGGTTCTTAACGTGGGGTGCACGCACCTCCGGGGGTGCGAGATGCCCTTTCTGAGGATGTGAGACATGCCAGATTTTTATGATATATCTTAGGTTTAAAGAACTGACCTACTTTAACGATTTTTAAGAAGGGGTGCAAGAACATATTTTGAGAACCAAAGGGGTGCAGGCTGCAGTAAGATTAAGAACCACAGACCTATACTGTATCCTCAAATACATGCCAGCACAAAATTTCACCTGCAGTTATTTTTCCCTGCAGTTCTGTAGACAAAAAAATAGAGCCAGTTTAAAGGTGCTTTTAAAACAAAACACAGCAGCCTCTTGTTTGCTTCATTTTATAAGATTACTGAACAGCACCGGTTAAATGTCTGTAAATTCCACTCCATTGTTGCAGAGCATCCAAATATTTAATTTCACTATGAATATGTAATAAATGCAGCTTGGAAACCATATAAAATTACCCGTTTTACACTGTTTTCTGAATGTATTAAATAAAACATCAAAAATGAATTAGTTTGAATCTTTAGCATGTAAAATAGCATAAGTATTAGATCCTGACAATAGTATTTTTTTCAATTCATTCTTCAGTGACCTAAGAAAGTTCTCCCTTTTCATAGCTACGAGAAATCATTGCCTGAGATATGAATGATTTGCCACAAAATGTTGTCAGTGAATTATTGCTCTGTATGATTCTAACAAAGCAGATGAAAACCCTCTTAGCCACCTTGGTGCTTGTGAGCTCAAATTCTTACATGAAGTTTTCTTTCTGAAAACATCAAATACTCTGCTCTGGGAAGGTGACATTTTGAGACTGAGATGGATTTTATAAATTGCAGAGAAGCCATAATAGCTACTGGAAGTAAGTAACTTAAGAAAAGTAGCCTGAAGGAAAAGAAGTGCTTGCTCATAAGTCAGGTAACTATCATTAATCATGCAGCAAGCATGAGGGAAGTAATTTCTGTAGGTGTGTATTTTGTTCACCTTATAATTACAGAGGGGCCTAATCAGAAACCCAGATCTGCACACCTGAATGTTAGAGGATTTTAGAAAGACACCCTGAGCTGAACTTCCCAGCTGGACTCTATTTCTAATAAAACGAGTTGAACAAAAACACGAAGTTCAAAGACCCTCTGCTTTTTGGAGAAATTGGGCTTCAAGTCCAGCTCTCAGTTTATGGATCAGCCCCGTTGCTGCTTAGTATTATTTAGTGCAGAATTCAGCAGCACTGCTTGCTTCTAGACAACAATGAAATGCATCTTTAACTAATGCTAAAGGCTAGTTTTATTTTCTACTTCTGATTTTAGTTTATTGGAAGAACCGTACAGAGGTTTTGGTGCCTGGTTTAATCAAGACATGCTATTAACCTGCGAAAGCTGAGATTAAGGCATCTAAAACTGCCAAGTGCCAGATTCCATGATGACTCAGCGCAATAAGTCTTTCATGTCCTTCAGCCCTAAGACCATATGCTCTTACAGTATTGCTGGTCTGAGTCTCACCTACTGACAACATGATTTAGTTGAATTTCCAGAGCTCAGTCATGTTTGCTTATAGAAGCTGTTCTCTGGGGAGAATGTTACTTTCCACTTAAAGAAAAATAGATTCAAGTGTCACCCTATATATAGGGCCAAAACATACTGCTGACGGATTAGCAACAGAGACCGGGGGAAAGCCTACTCTTTTTCCACTCTGACTTTTCCTGGGATACCTCGACTGGAAATAGCTTTTTCCAGGAACCTCAGTTAGATATTGGGATTACTAAGAAACTTGAGCAAACTCTTCAAAAAGAATTGTATCCATTGGTTTTCCTTCACTATACTGCATACGAAATTGAAATGTAACAAGATTTAATCAAAAGGTCTTTGACAGGTGTTGGAGTAGATTAATCAAAGTGATTAATTTTGTGGGTGAATTTTCTGATTGTTTTTAAAGCAAATAAAATACACGCTGTGGCAGAGCTCTGGTCATACTCCCTTGGTCCCACGCTTCCTGGTGGATTTTCAGTATGCCTCAGAGGCTCACAGTGACTCTGTCACTGCCTCTTGTCCCTCCTGGAGGCAAGGATCCCCATCACAGGCAAGTCACTAGCTTGGGGGAGGGAGAACCAAACTCCTGCAGCCTTTGTTCTGCCAAAAACTTTAAGTACTAAAACTTGCAAGTAGATGTTTGATACTATTTTGTGATAAACTCTCACATCCCTAGCAATTAACTGATAACTGGTTAACCGATACGATGATGCTCATCGATTAACGTTATCAGCTAAACTCTGCCCAGCAGCCAGATCTGTGGGAGTAGGGCCAGCAGGGGCTGGCGGCCCCGCTCCTAGGGAGGTTTCACAGTGGGCTCTTCAGTATGCAGCTGATTTAAGCTTTATTCTGCAGAGCCCGCAGCACGTGTAACTGTGTAACTGTTAAGATTTTTAGCAATTATACTGTTACCTTTAAACCGACTTTTTTACATCCCTAGTTATTGCCAAACCTTGTTATCTACTGTCATGCAAAGGATTATGGTGGTAAAAGGCAATGGGCTGGCATCTGAAGCTATGACCTATTTCTGGTTTGATTGGGAGGTCGGCGCACATAAATATAGCACAGAGGGCGTGAAAAATAGTAAAAGGAATGGAGTATGGTGAGTGCAGCACTTTAACACAGACACTTCAAGTGTCCTTGTCTGCATTCTAATCTTCTCAAATTTCATAAATGTAAATGCAATGTATTTTTAGAATGCTGTCTTCCTTTCATAACACTGGATTTCGTTGTTATCCTACCTCTAGGATGAGCAGGATATTATACGGAAGAAGCTTCACTGTTGGAGATTTCATTGTTTTGAGGAAATGATCAACAGAGAGTCTAATTCGGGAGGGACAATGAGTGATAGAATCATAGAATACTAGGACTGGAAGGGACCTCGAGAGGTCATCGAGTCCAGTCCCCTGCCCTCATGGCAGGACCAAATACTGTCTAGACCATCCCTGATAGACATTTCTCTAACCTACTCTTAAATATCTCCAGAGATGGAGATTCCACAACCTCCCTGGGCAATTTATTCCAGTGTTTGACTATCCTGACAGTTAGGAACTTTTTCCTAATGTCCAACCTAAACCTCCCTTGCTGCAGGTTAAGCCCATTGCTTCTTGTTCTATCTTCAGAGGCCAAGATGAACAAGTTTTCTCCCTCCTCCTTATGACACCCTTTTAGATACCTGGGCTGATAGCCCAGCACAGCTCCCATTGGCTGGGAATGATGAACTGCGGCCAGTGGGAACTGTGAGCAGCGGATACATTTGTAAATAAAGTGTCTAGGGGCTCACCAGTGGCTAATGTTGATTAACCATGTCTGGCCAATGGGCTGCTTATTGGTCACCCCTGGTCTAAGTCTTCGCCTTTAGGAGGATCATATTTTAGTCTCAAAGGTCCCATTGACTTCAGTGGAACAAGGAATGAGACATTTGTGCCCACAGCCGTGTGTGAAATATAGCTGAGAACACATTGGCTGCCATGTTTGCATTCACAGTCACATCAATTCACTATTTGTTTGGACTGATTCCTGTAAAATGCATTGGGCTGCTGTGCCTGCTGTCGGAGATCAAACTATAGTCTGCCCCTCTATCTAGGATCTCCCATAACCTTCATTTCTCGGAAACACAAGCCACACAGTGCGGGCTTTTGTGATTGTCTGCTATTGGAAGAATCCTGCTGGGATGCTGTTTGACCTTCTTTCATAGGTTTGCTGTCCCTGCCTGAACTCTGAGGCAAAAGCAGAGCGTAGAAGTCTTTTGACAATGTTTTGACAAACGATCCCTGTTTCCCATGTGGAAATATCTGTATTCTTCACAGCGTTGTAAAACAAAAAGCATAGTTTAAATATGCATTAAACAGAAGAGTGTGTAAACTATTAACATGTAGGCAGTGTACATAGGGAGGGAATTTGTAGTGCAAGATACTGCTTCTGAATAGCATCATTTGAAATTTTATGAGATCCTGCATGCTCAGGGTACCCTGGAAGCACTTGTCAGCAGGCTTAGATATATACATAGCTAGCATCAAAATAAGATGTAAGCTACAGCTGATAACAACATGTTTGTATGTAAACTGAGAATTTGCAAGCCAATTTTCATTTCAATTCAGATTTTAAAAGACATGGGTTCTGAGGCCCAATGCTGTTCCTATTGACTTCAGAGTAAGCTGGACTTTGGTGTAAACAGTCCCAAGATCTATGACCTGTAATATGCCAGGACAATATTGAGACTAGATCATGTATCTTTAGTTGAAAACCCTGAACAAGGGTCCCAGTCCTCCTTGATGAGCTTGCCACTGACTGAATACACGGGAACCTTAGCAGAATTATGAAATGTAGTACAGGTTGAACCTCTCTAGTTCAGCACCCTTGGGACCTGACTGGTGCTGAACCAAAGAATTTGCCGGACCACAGGAGGTCAGTATTGTCTAACAGCTTTACCAGAGCTTCCACTCCTGACTGGGTTCTTAGAAGACATTTAGAGGTAACTTAGAGCTAAAAACAGCACAGAACACTGAGAGCCAGGACTGGTGGTTGTGAACAAACTTTATGGGACTATGGGAAACTTGGGTGCACCCATAATAAGTGGACACACAGATAACTAAAATCATGCTTGGACCACAGATGTTACCAGACCAGAGAGTGCTAGACTAGAGTTATTCATCCTGTAATTCTTCATTTCTTCAAGAAAGGCAAAGCAAACATACTTCACAGCATGTGAAAGGCAGCTACTCCTGCTACAACTGTTTATTCATTATGCTAAAAAAAAAGTTCCCATGAATCTGGGAAATGCTAAAGAAGACCAATGATATAACTGAAAGCCACCAGATGTGTACTGCAGCACAAATAACAGAGGCATGCAGGAATTCAGTGAAAAGAAACAGTCTGAAGGTCCTCTAAAATCTTAATCTTGTCAGGGTCTTTCTTGATGCTCGGGGGAGGTGATGTTTCCACAACTTATTGTAGCAGTTGCCAGAAT
Source organism: Pelodiscus sinensis (assembly GCF_049634645.1). NCBI lineage: Eukaryota > Metazoa > Chordata > Testudines > Trionychidae > Pelodiscus > Pelodiscus sinensis. The sequence continues at coordinate 21,348,147 of NC_134730.1, read as the reverse complement.
CTGTGCACTTATGTAAGGATTTCCATTTTGAATCTCAGGTTACAGGTGTTTATAGCTCTGAGAGTTTAATATTCTTTGAGCTAAAACTTCCTGTAGAAATTGTTTATCTAGGTGCTGGATTCCTTACAAAATGTTATGTTAAGCTGTTTGTTTTCTGCAAGTTCAGAAAGAGGTCACCTCAACTACTCCTTCTAGCTCTTCTATCAGTAATGTAAGTTAAAGCATATGCCACCTTTCCCCTTACTGAAAGCTTTAGTTTACATCGGGGCTGGGTTGTTAGAAAGGGGGGAGCTGTGATTATTAGACCCTCCTTTCCATTGTGGACAGTGATCAGCCTGTGACTGATTGCTCATTCATAAGCCAAGACTAAAGCATTGTTTTCTATAAAGTCCAGTCTCTGTGGGAGGGTTTTATACAAGTGACTCTCATCAGCACTAACAGGAACTACATCCTTATACATCATCTGTTCTTCAGAAGGAAAACTAGGTCCTCTGAAATCCTCAGCTCTCACTCTCACAAATCTTCCACTCCCTGTAGCTCTTCTCCCCACTCCCTGTAACCGATAGTGACCTCCATCTTGATTTTCACCATCGTGCTCACATCTACACATTCTTATGTCATCTCTGGGTTCTCCTGTGCTTCCTTCTCCTCCAGTCTGGACTCTGGTTACATCCCTCTTCTCACTTCCCCCCACACTATTGCTCCTGCCTTTTGCAATTGCATCTCCTTGCCCCTTCTCACCTTCCCCTGTGGGCAGGAGACTGAGTCTCAGGAATCCATCTCAGTTCTTTTTCTGACCCTGCCACTGATTGGTGGCCATAAGTAAATTACTGAGAGCTGAATTTTCAGAAGTGCTCTGTAACTGGTTGCTTCAAATGTTGACGTGCCCTCCTTGGAAACACTGTCATGTCAGCAAAGATGTGGTGGAATGCTCTGGTAAGAAGTTCCCAGGTTTGAACTCCAGTAGCTGGAGACAAACGAAGTGTTCTTGAGGAAGTGCCCTCCAGCTGGTACATTTGTTTGACCTAGAGGATACATTGCAAGCCCTTTCCTAAACTAGTGGGATGAGGACTGTTTGTAAGTTTTTATTTTAGAGTTGATTTTTGTCCTTTTTTTGTATAGCACTTTAATACCATCCGTGCCCCTTGCAATTACTGATGGGCACATCGGACAAACAAGTGTTATCCTGCAAGGTGGGTCTTTATTCTACTTTGGATGACTGTGTAATGATGTTTTTCAACCCAAAGATAACCATACATGAGACTTAAACGCACTTAGAACTGATTTAAAAAACTGCATACATGAAAATTGTGAGAAGGAGGGTTAGAAAAGATTTTACATATAATTAACTTTGGGGATTCAACTGTGACATGTCTCTCTAATAATCAGTGATTAGTAGGGGTGTAGGGACTAGCCAAGGCTTATTAGGTAGTCAAGTCAACTACTCAGCTGTTTGCATTTCCCTCTCCCCCACTGCTGCCTCAGTATCAGAGGCAGCAAGGGGGGAGCAGGAGCTGGTGCTGGGGGGAGCCGGCTTAAAAGCTGGTTCCCCGCCCCTCCAGCACTAGCTCCACGGTGCCACCTGCCCCCCACCTACATTGCTGCCTCTAGGCAGCAGCATGTGGAGGGCAGGAGAGGCTGCCATGAAGCAGCCTCTGTCCACAACAACAACAGGCCCAGGCTTGCCAGGAGCACAGGCTGCTCTGCATCCCATGGAGCAGCTCTTGTCCATGGGAGGTCCCGGTGGGGAGCTGGGAACCCCTGTAGACAAGTGCTGCTGCTGGAACAGCCTCTGCTCATGGCTAGTCCCAGCCACCACGGACAGGAGCTGTTTCGAGGCAGCAGGCCCTGCCAACAGAGGGTCTCCCACGGACCCCCCCATGAAAAGGGGCTGCTGGACCTGGCATAAGCTAGGACTGAGCAAGCCCAGCTCAGTCCTGGCTCGCGCTGGGACCGGGAGCTACCCCCACTCCACCCCCGCATTTTAACTGTAGTAATAGGCAGGTGGCTTTTACTATGTTTAAAATGCAGAGCTGCAGCAGTCCCAGACCCTGCGCAAGCCGGGACTAAACTGGGCTTGCTCACTCCTGGCTTGTGCCGCGTCCAGGGCCTACCTCTGCTGAGGCTTTGCATTTGAAACATAGTAAGCCGGGCTACTGCATTTAAAATGCAGAGCCGCAGCAGGGGTAGGTCCCCAGCCAGATGCGAGCTACCTGCATTCCTAGCTCCTACTACATTTAAACTGGAGAGCCACCGTGGGGGTAGCTCCTGGATCCAACGCAAGTCAGGATCAAGTGCCTTCCCTTATCGACTAATTGTGTAGATTATACAAATTGTATCAACTACACAATTAACCAAATACCCACCTCCTATCATCCTCTGTTATTAGATAAATCGAGGCTTGTAGAAAATTTAAAGTGTTTCTAGATCTTTTAACGAGTTAACCTCATGTACTGTTTCATAAGATTGAGTGTTTTGCATAGATAGAAACACCTTTGTTTTAGAGGACTCTATTTTGGTAAATTGTTCTTTCTACATTTGCCACAAGGAAAGCTATTTCAAAATAATTCAACAGCTAAAAAGGACTTCTCTGCACCTAGAGGAGATTTACACTTACCCAGAGATCAGTGCTTTGGCAATCGACCCCCCCCCAGGAGTCAATTTAGCAGGTCTTTATTAGACCCACTAAATCAACTGCTGATCGCTCTTTCGTCAACTCCATTACTCTACTGGAATGAGAAGCGTGAGGGAAGTCAATGGGAGAATTTTTCTCATCAACCCCCTGTAGTGGAGACCCCACAGCAACTAAACATAAGGTACATTGACTCCAGCTACACTATTCACATAGCTGGAGTTGCCTATTCTAGGTCGACATTGCCCTGTAAGATAGACCTACCCTTAGTCTTCAGTAGTCTCTGTGCTCTAGCCTCACTTTCCAGTAGCCCTCTTCTCATGTCACTCCAATCCACGATGTAGTTTAATAACCAAGCATTTGTTTCAGGAATTTCTTCCAGGCTGATATCTCCAGACTTCCGAACTCCCAATTATGGTGAGAGGCATTGTATTCTGTTCCTGCAAACACCTATTCAAACAAGGAGGAGGCCATTTATTTCAGGGGTAGAAAATAATCCAGATGTGCAATGATTTTTGAATCTCTGAATTTCATTTGCATCAGATTTTAGAATTTGACTGTTGCTGGCTGTTCCTGAAGATCATATAGTGCTAACTTGTATTCTCACTCATAAACAGTGTCCTTTATTAAAACCTGACGATAGTAAGTAAAATACCTATTAAAACTACCAATAGGTTTCATTTTGTTGCCTATGAATTGACAGCTGATGGGTTTTTAGGGTCAGACGTTTTCCATAGAAATAGATAGCTGGAATGGTTCTGGCACAAAATGTGGGCCAAGTAGTAGCCAGTGGAAATCTGCCTGTACACAGTACTCTTAAGTATTCGTATATTGTACATTCCTCTCTACTAGTTGAGTCCAATAGAGGAATGTTGATAACAAGGAAAACAAACAGCTCTGTCAGAATGTGGAGGTCATGTGTCATGACAGACATTTTCCTAAATTATTCTTAATTGCTATGCATCACCATCTACACAAACTGCGTGGAGTACAGTGCCTGGCATAGATGCTCTGTCTGCCAGTGTTATCCTTCCTGACATGTGAGACTCTGTACTAACCTTCGGATGAGCATAGTGCATTTGGCATTGTCATTTCAGAAGACAGATGGAGGGAAGATGTCCACTAGCCATAATAATGCTGCTTGATTTAAAATCAGTGAGTAGAAAAGAAAGGCCATTTCTGTTCAAGTAATAACTGAGGCAAAAAGGAAAAAATACACCAGGCTGGCCTTGCAGTTAAAGCCCTGAGCTGGGATTTCAAGGTTCTGGGTTCAGTTCTCAGCTCTGCCAGAGACATCCTATTTGACCTTGAGCAAGGCACTTAGGATATGACTACACTATGTGGAAGATAGGCGCTGCTGTGCTCCTGCTCCTCACGAGGAGTAAGGGACGCTGATGGAAGCATTTGCTCCTGTCGATCTCCCGCTGTGTGGAAAGTGATTGAAGATACGTCAACTACAGCAACTCAATGAACGTAGCTATAGTTGCGTATCTTAAGTCAACCATCTGCTCTAGTGTAGACCAGGCCTTAATCTCTCAGTTTCTTAGTTCCCTTTCCCTAAGGGGAAAATAATAATAATTCCTTGTATCTGTCTCCTATTTAAATTGTAGATTTTTCAGGGAGGGGAGTGGCTGTCACTAGGTATGCATACACATCTGGCACAATGAGGCCCTGATCTTGGCTGTGGCTGTACGTACTATTGTAATACTAATAACAGAAAAACCACACATCCTCCTGAATAAACATATACACCCAAACTTCTACTTAAGTAACAACTTCCAGCCACAAAGCATCTTAACACAATTTATGTTGAAAGAGACATCAACTGGGAACAACCAGATGTTGAATTCTATTCTCAGCTCTGGACTAACTTCCTCCACAGGCTTGGACATGTAACTTACTTGGGGAATAACAGTTTTTTCCTGCGTCATAGTGCTGTTTTGAGAAATAGTTAGGTGTTTGTAAACATGGAAATCACTATATAAATGTTAAATACCTGTACCTTTCCTATATCAACAATAAAATATAACATTGAGTCATTATTAAGGTAGGTACGTGGGGTATATAACAGGATATTCGTGGAATTACTTCAGGCCTACAGCAGTATAACCAAGTATAACTAAGAGCACACTCTGGGCCCTAGACAGCTGAATATGGTACCAACTTGTCTGTTTTATTAGTAAGAGTTTAATTAAGATTTGGAAATAGTTGCACCGTCATAACTCTGCCTGAATGAATATATACAAATATATTAACCAGGAGATTTTAGAAAGTCCATAGCACAAAACTAGACCAAATTAGCCAGACATCAAGGGTAACAAGAAAACATTCTACAAATAAAATAGGAGCAATAGAAAGACTAAAACCAGGATAGGCCCCATTATTCATTGGAAGGGGCAGGGGGAAGAATAACAGAAAATGTGGAATTCACAGAAGTGCTAAATGCCTTTTTTGTTTCAGTTTTCACCAAAAAGTTGAGTAGCAATTGGACATCTAACTTAATGAATGCCAGTGAAAATGAGATGATAGCATCAGTGTCTAAAGTAGGGAAAGAACAAATTAAAAATTACTTAGAAAAGTTAAGCCTTGATGATTTGAAAACATCTGATGAAATACATCTTGGAATATGCAAAGAGCTGAATCAGGAGAAACGCTTTGGTGGTATACTGGTGAGCATAGCTGCCTTCCAGTTGAGCTGGGTTCACTTACTAGCCAGTGCAGTGACATATTTTTCCCTTGCCTGGGATTTGGTTTAACTTTGTCACAGTGCATCAGTTTATCAATGGAATGAGAATTAATATTCCAAATGCCTGCAGGTCATTAAACACACAATGGAGGATGAAGAAAGGGGCTAGACTACACAATGAAAGTAGGAATAAGAAATCCTCCGGAAAAGGGCTTATTTTCCGGAGAATCGTGTCTAGACTGGCGCTTTTCTCTGGCTTATCCCCAAGCCGGAAAAAAGCGGCAGCCATGTAAATGCAAATGCCACGGGGGATATTTAAATCCCCCGCGGATTTGCAATTCCAACTCGTCACATTAGCATCCCTTTTCCAGAAAGGGATGCCAATGTAGACGTAGCCATAAAGTTTGTGGATGATACCAAGTTGGGAGGGGTTGCAAGTGCTTTGGAGGATTGGGTTATAATTCAAAATATTCTGGACAAACTGGAGAAACGGTCTATAGTAAATAAGATGACATTCAATAGTGCTTCACAGGAAGGAACAGTCAATTGCATACAAACATCGTCTAGGAAGTAGTACTGCAGAACTGGATCTTGTATAGTAGATCATAAGCTAATTATGAGTGAAGAGTGTAACATTGCTGGGAAAAAAGCAAATGTAATTCTGGGAAGTATTAGCAGGACTACTGTAAGCAAGGCACAAGAAGTAATTTTGCTCTATTCCATGATGATTAGGCCTCACCTACAGAATTGTGTCCAGTTCTGGGAACCGTATTTCAGGAAAAATATGGACAAATTGGAGAAACTCTGGAGGAGAAAAACAAAAATGATTAAAGGTCTAGCAAATGTGACCTATTAGGGAAGATTGAAAGAATTGGAGATTTGTTTCATAGAATCATAGAATCATAGGACTGGAAGGGACCTCGAGAGGTCATCGAGTCCAGCCCCCCGCCCTCAAGGCAGGACAAAGCTCCGTCTACACCATCCCTGACAGATGTCTATCTAACCTGTTCTTAAATATCTCCAGAGAGGGAGATTCCACCACCTCCCTTGGCAATTTATTCCTGTTTCATCTGAACAAAAGATCGATAGAGGACATAAAAGTTTTGAAGCACATAAAAGGTTGTTAAAAAGAGGAAGGAGAAAAATTGTTCTCCCTACCTTCTGAGTATAGGACAAGAAGCAATGCGCTTAAATTGCAGCAAGGACAGTTTAGGTGGAACATTAACAAAAACTTCCTGTCAGGGCAGTCAAGCACTGGAATAAATTGCCTATGGAAACTGTGGCATCTCCATCACTGGAGATTTTTAATAGCAGATTAGATAAATACTTATCAGGGATGGTCTACATAATACTTAGTCCTGTCTTAAGTGGAGGGGATTGGACTAGAACAGTGTTTCTCAGCCTTTTTTATAAAGTACCCCTTTTTCCAAAAAAAAAAAAAAAAGTACACCCAGTACCTACAGTTTTCAGACACACACAATTTTTTTCTACCATTGCAACACATTTGTTTAAACAACTTAATCGTAGCCAGGCGGGCAATGAAATTTTTGGGTGTAAAAAGTACAAAAATAATAAAGTGCTGTAAAAAAATCAGTTTTCTCCACACTTCTCGAGTACCCCTAAGAGTACTTGTACTACTAGTTGAGAAACACTGAACTAGAAGCTTATTACGGTCCCTTCCAATCCTGTGATTCTGTTTTCATAGAGAACTTTAGAAGATTGCGCCTTTAAAGTAAGAGTCAGAACTATTTATTATTTGTAAATAAAAATGTGTTTCAGTCATGTGCCATGCCATAAATCTACAACCTGTAGGGCAAATTCCTGCCCTGAGTTCCATTTGGTGTGCCCTGCATTGATGTCAGTGTTAAGAATGTTAAATATTGGTTAATTGAATAGTTGAGTATCTCATGAATTCTTATCGGTTAGTCGACTATTCTGTAGTCCCCGGGGGTGGGGCCGGCCTCACTCCTGTGGAGCCAGTGTGCTCTGGCCTCACTCCTGAGGAGCCCCCTGCCACTCCACGCTGCTGCCTCTGTACCAGAGGTAGCATTGTGGGGTGCCAGGCAGGAGCTGGTCCATGAGGGTAGCCAGTTTAAAAAACAGTTCTCCTCGCAGACCAGCTGCCTGTTGCCCTGTGCTGCTTCCTCTGATAAAGAGGCAGTAGTGCGGGATGGCAGCAGCTCCTGTCTGGCCGCGGGAGGGGTCTGAACTCCTAGACCCAGCATGAGCTGGAAATGAGCCAAGCTACCTGCCCACCCGGCTCCTAATGTACTTTAAATGCAGAGCTGCAGCAGGGGTAGGTCCCAGACCCAGCGTGAGCCAGGACTGAGCCGAGCTTCTGGCTAGCCTGCTAAAAAATGTACTGCTGGAGGGGACAGGGAAATGCGTGTATTCTATAGCTTTAACCAATAAGCTTTTGCTTATCAGTTCACCGACTACACTATTATATTCCTAGTCAGTGTAGTCGTACAGGTGTAACTGGGGGAGAGTCATGGGGGGGTTGGTTTTGGGTGAAATCTTGACTGCATTGACAAAACTCCTGTGGACTCCTGTGGGGCCAGGATTTCACCTTTTCTTTCTAGCTCAGTCTGCAAATGAAGTACTTGGGTGATTCATTTTCTCTAGCTCTGAAGCTATTTTTTATTTTTGCTTCTACATCCACCAGTTGTCTGCCTGAGAATAGGGCTGGAAGCTATTGGCTTGTTTCAGCCTGAATTGTTGCATGATAAACATCTGATATAGTCAGAGTCTAAACCTGTAAAGTGCCATGTGCCTCAATAACTAGGCTCTTAATCGCAGGGAGGGATCTAACTACTTTTAGAGCAGTTAGTAGTACACCATGAAATAATGGTGTCAAGACTTCCCTCTTCATCAAGACACTGAGGATTGAACCAAGGACCTTAGGGGCTGCTACAGCCTGAGATAAAGAAGCCAACCAACTGGGGGCCAAAAAGACTCAAATCCTGTGTGGATCAGAACATGGGGGCAGGGCCTAAAACATTCAATTCTCAATAGCATGAGATAAGCCGCAAGTACTTTGCTGTCTTTGGTTATATAATAGCAAATAGATATGTAAGGATTCACACTGAGTTTAATCCTTACTTGGATCAAGCCAATGGTCCATCTAGTATTCTGTCTCTGCCAGTTTCCAAAACCAGATGCTTCATAAGAAGGTGAAGTAGCAGTAGCCGGGAACCCTGAGCCCTTTAGAATCACCAAGCCCCAGAGCAGTTGCCCTCTCCCCCCTCCCCCATTGGCAGATCTGGTGGTTGGTTTACGCTCTGAAGCATGAGAGTTTCTATCTCTTCTCAGCTATTTCGTTGTTGCCTATGTGTCTCCTTTTACATTTAAACTGTGCCTTATAATCCTCCTAATATTTTTCTTTTATTTTTTAAGTTTAAATAAATCCAGTTTTATGATACCTCAGGGGTAGCAGGCATGTCAAGCTTTGATTCATTTTTCAAAACCAGGTATTTCTTTAAAATTCATAACTGAAAAATAAATTGTCGAAGTTCAATCAGCTGCCTCGATAACTCTGGTTCTGCCACCAGTAAAACTCAGTTGCTCCCCAAGGTATTGTTCTTTTTTCCTCAAACAGAAGTTATGTTGATGAACATAACTAAGTGCAGACTGGTGGCTCACATTTAATTATATAGCGGGCACACAATGTGCAATCTCGTTCATTGGCTGATGTATCTGACTTAAATAAAGCCATTTGAAATGCGCAACAAAGCTCCAGAGTTTTCTGGCTTAGCAATCAAGGAACCCATCGAAATAGCACATCCCTGATATTTTATTTGTGCGTTAGACTGTGGTCTAGTTCCTGAATCTGAAGTTTACCCCAAAGACTCGGGGCTCTATTCCATTACTTAATTTAAATATTCTGTTAGAATAAGGACTTCAGGAAAACTAAAGTCGCTAAAGCAAATACTTTTCTAATTTACACTCTGGCTAATCGCATAGAAATCAGTAGGCTTCCACAGTGTAGCGAGTCAGGGCAGAATGTGGTCATTATTTATAGTGTTTGATGACAAGAGAAAATAAACCTGAGCCTGGCTCATAAATCAGGAGGCTGTACCATACCAGCTGTACTCTGACCGTGAACAAAGAACAAAACTTTGAAAGGTGAGCCATTTTATTGATAGACTAGGAGGCAGTCTTTGGAACTGATCCAGGCTGGGTTTTCAGCTGGAGTTTGAGCTTCAAAACAAATCTGGGCTACAGCTCAGATTCAATGGCACCAAAATTTCACAAGCTCTGTCCTAGCAAGATTCAGTTCCAGATAGTGCCTGTCTCACAAAGTTGGTGAAACTCCCACCACCTCCATTAAATATTTCAAGAGCGGCTATCTTGTGACATTTTGGCTGCTTCTGGAAAACAGGCCCAGACTGATGGATGGACCTGAATCTCAAAATCCAGGTCTGGATCTGAATATTAAATTTTCTTTTCCTCCACTCCTCGTCCACCTTCCTCTCCATACCTCAAATCGGGTTCGTCGTATGCAAAGATAGGCCAGTTATGAAATACTGCAGTTAATTCAGACTCGGCATAAGAGGAAAAGATACAATTTTGAGAGTATTTAAAGCCAGTGTGCAGGTTTAAGCCCTTTTCTACAGAGAATTCAAACCATCATGTTTCCTGAAATTTTGAAGGGGTTCAGTTCTGTAGCTCTAATTTCCCCCCATTTCTGTTCCTGACTAAATCCAGTCTCGGGAAGAAATTCCAATGTGTAAAATATTTTGTCTGTGTGCAACAAGTGCAAATTACTGTCATTATTCAGTTTATTAATGATGAATATGTCATGGCCGTGCTTTAAAAGCAGGGGCAGGCAGAATGCAACCTCTAAGCCGGATTCAGCCTGCTATCTATGGCCAGGACAATCTCGCAGCTCCTATTGGCCAGAACCTGGCCAATGGAAGCTTCCTGGGCCATGCCTCTGGCACAAGCTGCATGTGTTGCCCCCTCACCCAAGGGCTCATGGTGCTCAGAGAATACATGGCCTCCATAGCTGGCCACTCCTGGCCAGGAGCCACCTACATCAGTGCCTCCCGGATAAAACTTGTACCTGGCACCCCAGTCCCTCTCTTCCCCCCAACCCTATGCTCCTCCTCCTGTGTCCCTGCCCAATGTAACCCAAACCTTTTGGCCCCCGCCCCTGTACCCATATCCCCTTCCAGACCCTGCACCACAATTCTTTGTCCCAGCTCACAACCCAAACCCCTGTTCCCCTGCCCCAGGTTACAACCCCTTCCTGGACCCTGCACCCCCTCCTATGCCTCTCTTCCAGGTCAGACTCCTCTCCTGCACACATACCCATTTCCCCTCCTGGACCCTGCACCCTAATACCCCCAAGTTCCCTTTTGCACCCAGCCTCCTTCCCATACCCTGCATTTTCTCCATTAATATCATGGAAGAGTGTGGCCCTTGACTATTTACCAAATTCTTGGAGTGGCCCCCCATCAAAAATTATTGCCCACCCTGTTTAAAAGAGTGGATATGTAATAATATCTCACAGAGAATTAACTCCTTAGTGGTTTAGAATTGTGGTGTCCAGCACTCTAGTCACATGTGGCTGTTTGGCCAGCTGAGTGTGGCTAGTTTGCTATAGCAGTAGCTACTATAGTGACTGGTCAGACACCACAAAGTCTCTTTTCTTGAGGGAAGTAACGTGCACCAGAGAATTGAAAGCAAGTGATCAGAGTGCTTAATGTAATCCTACTTGGCTATAGAAACTGAAATAATTTAAAAATCTTTATTTTCAGTGAAAGAGATTCAGATTTTAGTGGCAAAAGGTGCTTGTTTGTATTAAACTTCTATTACATTAGGTGAATTAAATAAAAGCCACTGTGCACAATGTGAGCCTGTTGGAAATGCTAGTGTGCACTACTTCGGATAGATTATTTTATGCTGAACCTCTGCAAGTCATATCTTCCAATACCCTTGACTGTAACTGAGAAGCACTGTTTCTGATAGGATGGATTTCCTTTCGCTGCCTCTTTGGTATCTCTGGTCAGACGTTTCATCTACCACTTTGGTTTGTCTTCTCCCGAAAAAATATATCTGCATCCACTGTGACAGCAAATAGGCAGTTAGGCATGGGGCTACCCAATTTACTTGTGCAAATGCTCATTTACGCTCACACAGTGGGTTCCACTGGGGCATGCATGTATGGGCAGAGGCAGTTTTTTGCCCACTTCGTAAAATTCAGCCCTCAACTCCCCCTTCTTATTTGCATGCAGGGAGGAAGGGAACTTGTACAATTCCTGTCCATGCCATTTCAGTGACTCCATACCAGCCACCTCACCTCGCTTTCCTTCCTCACTTGACTCTTTGTCTTGTGGTTATTGCAGAAGTCCCTTACCAGGCTCAGACCTGTCAACTGACTCCGTCACAGCCATTGTAATGACTGAATTTTTCTACCGCATCTCCTCTGAGTTACTGTAGGGATAGGAAGTGCCGTAAGGAGGGCTGTTTTCTGCATGGGATGCTATGAGGCTGATCATTAAACATTAGCTTTGTCTGAAATCCTGTGCAATGCTGCTGCTAGAGACCTCCCAGCGGAGACTCTCAGAGCTGGGGAAGGTTTTTTTAAAATAGACTGTTACAAATGCTCAGGGAACAGGCAACAAACCAATCGTATGAGGAAAGCACCTGGCTTTATAGCAGCCCTAATCAGTAATCCACAAGGAGCTGGAGACAAAAGGGTAGGACGAGTTTCTAGTCTCTGGAGTGAATTTATGCTCATTAACAAAAGGAAGCCCTTGGAAGCATTTTCCGACAGCACACCTAAGCTAGGGTTTGACATGCCATTTGTATTGTCCCCCTACTGCTTTGCTTTGGAACTCTTCAGAACGCTAATTTTGTTCTCCATGTGAATTGTGTCATGACTGTAGATGAGATTAACAGTCAAGTTAAACAGGTTAAAAAAAATAGGGTGACAGTCAAGTGGCTTTCTTGGACTGGCAAGGATGCTGGGTTTTATTAGCATGGTTTGGATTCTAATGTAGCTTGTCTGTGTATTAGAATTCTTAAATTAATTTGTGAGATATAGAGTATGGTGTTGTTATATGGTGCATGGAATCCTATATTTGTAATAGTTAATGACTAAATCAGATAGTGCTACGCAAAGACTAATTTGTTGATTTAACCACATTTACACAGCAACTTAAATATTCTTATACAGATTCTCTAGCAGCCATTACCATAATCTAATATCTATACCTGGTGATCATTTAATGCCTTCCAAAGATCTCAAAGAACTTTACAGATGTTAATGAACCAATCTTCATAGCACTCTCGGATATTTTATCCCAATTTTTCACGGGGAGAAACTGAGGCAGACATGAAACTTGACTTCATTGAGTCTACCAAGTAACCAGGAAGAAAGCCCAGATCTCCTGATTCTCAGCCCTTTGTTTTACCTACAAGAAGTATGTCTGTTTATCTTTTTAGTAAGAGATGTTGGCCTGCCCACAAATGGCGTGTAATTTGGCACAGGTCATTGAGAGTATGTCTACACTGCTGTATAAGTCCAGGATTAGTAGAGCTTTGGTTAGAAGACCCTGGATTTGTTAACTTAAGGTCAGGCCCTACCAAATTCACAAGCCATTTTGATCAATTTCATTGCCATAGGATTTTAAAAATGATAAATTTCATGATTTCAGATATTTAAATCTGAAATTTCATGCTAATGTAAATTGTAGGGATCCTGACCCAAAAAGGAGTTGTGTGAGGGTCGCAAGATTATTATGTGGAGATTGTGGTATTGCTACCCTTACCTCTGTGCAGCTAGCTGCTGGCAGTGGCACTGCCTTCAGAGCTGGACAGCTGGAGTGTGGTGGCTGAGGCTGTGAGACCAGCTCTGAAGACGGAGCTTCCGCCAGCAGCAGTGCAGAAGTAAGGATGGCGTGGTACTGCCACCCTTATTTCTGTGCTGCTGCCGGCAGAATTGGGTCCTTAATATGCAGCTGCTACTTTGGCCACCCAGCTCTGAAAACAGCAGCCCAAAATAAGGGCAACATGGATATATTACTCCCTTTACTAATGCACTGCTGCTGGTGGGGTGCTGTCTTCAGAGCTGAGCACCCAGCCAACTGCTGCTGCTCTCCAGTTGCCCAGCTCTGGAGGCAGCACAGAAGTAACAGTGGCAATCCCATGGACCTTCTACAACAACCTTATGATCCCCCTGCAACTTTCTTTTGGGTTAGGACTTCCAATTAGAGAAATGCTGATCACCCCTGTGAAATCAGTAGAGTATTAAGTAAAAGCACACAAAAGGCCAGATTTCATGGGAGGACACCAGATTTCACAGTCCGTAATGTGTTTTGCATGGCTGTGAATTTGGTAGGGCCCTAACCTACGGCTTGAATGTATTCGTTCATTTGTAATCCCAGATGAGGAATTATTGAACCCTAGGCCTCAACCTGGGGATCCAGCACCTGCACTGCATTATGGGGGCCCAAGACCAGTCACCCATACCCCAGTCTACCTAGTCCCAATGGCTGCTCTAGCCCAGTGTATGGTTTGGGAAAACCTGTCCGGGGGATAAAGAAAAGTGGCCTGTGGAATTGTGAAATACTTTTGATAGACTCCAACAGCACCAGTCAAGTGGGGCTGCATCTACACTGTAAAGAAATCGGGCTTGAACTTTGTGTCCTTGTTGCACTCAGGCTTGGCCCTTCCATTTGTGAGACATCTTGGGAGCCTGGTCCGAGCTCTGGATAAGCATAATTTGTATGTAGACAAAAGGGGTGTGATGCTTGAGCCTAAATTGAAAACATTGGCTTTCATGCCAGTGGAGACAGTCTTAGGGAGAGTGGCCTGCCTCTGTACCTTGGATCATTAATTCAAGAGGAAACCATGCTTGTCACTGGGGACTTTTTTTAAAATACATTTTCTGTACAAAAGTTTCCAACTCGGTGCCTCTTTCCCACCCGACAGGGTTGGGATCTGTGTTTGAACTTCTAAAAGAAAGGGAGGTACTGGTGTTTCTGCATCATTGGTGGGGCTTTTGGACTGAGGATTAGAAGTGATGCAAAGATCTTACCTACCTTTCTAAGCTAAAGGTGTAGCGCTAGAATGTTGCGTGGCCTCCCTAAGGAGATGTTGGACCAGGTCATGCAGGAAAGGCTCCCCAAATCAGTGGGATACGAGGCCATTGCCTACCCTGTTACTTTCATACAGGATTCATGTTCCTAGTAGGATCTGCATCTTCTATATGGCCACATGTCATGTGGGCACGAAGTCCAAAAAGTACATAATTGTGCAAAATCTCTGTAATTTCACATCATAAATAGACAAGGATCATCTCCACATTAAAAAAAATCTCATTATGGAGTGACTAAATTAGTACACCACCACTAACATTTTGTTACTATTTCAAAATGTGGGATTTTGGTTTTACTTTGCTGCAAGGTTCCTGCACATGCTGTGGCAAGTTCTGAGCTTCTGGCTAACCGTACATACCCAATACAACTCCAAAAGGAGCATACCATTCATGTGCTTGGTTACACTGGTGCAGCTTTATTGACAACTTCCTCCTCACAGAGGATTTGGCCCATTAAATCCCTGGGCAGTTACATAATTATTAATTTATTACTAACTTAACGTTACCAGAAATGACAAATGGGAACATTTGTACTGTAAAGTTACCAGCTTACATGTCTTGTTTAATTACTTTTCTTCTGCCTACAAGCCAGCCACCACACTCATCTGGCTGTTTTCCCTCACTCACAACAATCTTTAAGATCTTCAGCTTCAAAGGCAGTTCACAGTGCAAAGCACAGCTATTGAAAATTTAATTACTTGATACCCTTATTTACCCTTTCCTATATTTTTGCAGATATGCAAGGCCAGATTTTCAATCCCAAATGGACTTTTGCAAATGCAATTGGTTATTCATCTAGTGTACAGTGCTAGAGACGTAAAAGGATGGCGCTAAGAGGAAAAGAAATTGAAGGGAGACATAAATGTGAGCTAGAAGGCCCAAGACTTTCTACTGGGCCCAGAAATGATTTGTTATATCCTATTTTCAATTAAATGAGCTCTAATGTCTTGTAAAGTGCATGGTGACTGCTTCCTTTGCCTACAGAACTATTGGCACTGCTAGCATCTAATTGTTTCAAATCAGCTCTTAAAATAAGGAATAAGGGATCTTTCGGAAAAGGCTTTATTTTCTAAAAGATCCGCATCTAGACTGGCGCTTTTTTCTGGCAAAGCTCCGAGCCGGAAAAAAGCGGCAACCATGTTTATGCAAATGAAGCGGGGGGGATTTAAATTCCCGCTTCATTTGCAATTGCGATGTGTCTAATTTGCATCCCTTTTACGGAAAAGGGATGCAGTCTAGACACAGCCAGTGAGAACCAGTATTTCCTCCAAAGACCTTACAGCAGGGGTGGGCAATAATTTTTGGTGGGAGGGCATTCCAAGATTTTGGTAAGTGGTCAAGGACTGCACTTTTCTGTGGAGGTGGTGCGGGGTCGAGGTTGGAGGTTGGGTGCAGAAGGGTGCATGGGGTAAGGTCCTGGGGTGCAGAAGATTGTGTGGTGTCTGAAAGGGTGTTTGAGTGGAGGAGAGGGTTGTGTCAGGGGATTGGGGTGTAGGGTCAGGGAGGGGAAGTGGGTGCAGGAGAGGATTCTGGCCTGGGGGAGGAGTGGAGGAGGTGGTATAGGGTCTGGGAGGAAGTTGTCACTGGGGGCAGCGGGTGATCTGGGGGAGGGAGTTGGAGAGCGGGAGGGGTTGGGGTGCCAGAGGCAGGCGCTGGCTGGGAGGAGTTTACCTAAGTGTCTCCTGGCCAGCAGGCTGCAGCACCCCATAGGCAGGCTGGGCTCCCTTCTTTCTGCAGCCCCAGCCCGCTTGAAAATACAGGCTGCCCCCTCCATGTGACTCTCAATTCTGGGTGGGTGAAGAGGCTTGCACTGCCCCAGTCGCTCAGGCCAATCTCTCAGCTCTGATTGGCTGGCTGTTTCCAGCCAATAGGAGCTGAGAGATTGGCTGACATCAGTTCTTATTAGTCGGTTGTTTCTGGCCAATCAGAGGTGACGATTAGGGTGGGGGGGGGGGAGATCACACAAAGCCTCCCTCTCCCTGCAGAGCAGAGAGCCGCAGGGAATGTGTTTTAAATCGTGGCAGCTGCGTGCCAGAGGGTACCTGCAGGGATGTTCACGGGCCGGATCCGGTGGCTTGGTGGGCCGGATCCGGCCCCCTGGCTCACACGGTACAGCAGATAGGTAAAACAAAGGGAGAAGTATTATCACTCGTTTAGAAACGAGGAGTTAAGACCCATATAGATTTAAGGTCTGACCCAAAGTCTACTGAAGCCAGTGGAAAGAGCCTCAATTACTTCAGAGGAGAATGAATCAGGCCCTAAGAATATGTTTACACTGTACAGTAAATCCAGGGTTTGAACTCAGGCTCACACCTAACACCCCTTCCGTCTACACATAAATTGTGCTAGCCCAGGACTCAAACCCAAAGGAGTTGGATGGTCTGAGCCTGTCAAGCCATAACACAGGGTATGTCTAGACTACATGGCTCTGTCAACGGAGCCATATAGATGAGTTTACTAGACATAGGAAAATGAAGCGGCGATTTAAATAATTGCCACTTCATTTACATCAAAATGGCCGCGTGAAATGAGGTTTACCGGAGCGGTCGATAAAGGCTTCCCTTGTTGATCATGGCACATCCAGACTGCCCCGCTGTGCCGCCAAACAGCTGATCGGTGCAGCGCGGCAGCCATTTTGATATAAATGAAGCGGTGATTATTTAAATCACCACTTCATTTTCCTATGTCTAGTAAACTCATCTATATGGCTCCGTCAACGGAGCCATGTAGTCTACACATACCCACAGGGTTCAAGACCCATTGATTTGCAGTATAGCTGCAGCCTCATTGGATTTATGCTCAACCAACTTATTCACAGTCACACAGGTCAACTTTCTTTGGTCCTTTGCCCCACAAACAAAGAGTTAAAGCAGATACATTTTGGGAGGGCACTAGGAAATCTGTTTAATGCAGTATACATGCTAGAGCTCTAGGCTGAAATCTGAGGTTCAACAAATCCTAATCTGGGGTAACAAATGATTGTAGACATTCAAGCCCCTGGGTGAACAAGCCCAGGGTCTCAGGGCATGCTAACTCAAGTTCTACTAACCTTAGGCTTCCTTTGCAGTATTGATGTAACCAGGGTGACTTGCCCAAGATAACGCAAAATCTGTGGCGGAACTGGAAATTTACCTCATATCACCCGAATCCCAGGCCAGTGTGTAGCCACAAAACCATCCTTTCTCTGCAAATTATTACAGTAAAATACTTCAGGAAGCTCTTGTATTGAGACCAGTTTTGTTCTGCTCTCTGCTGTGGTGCGAAGGTGCCCAAATATGTTTTGTAAAATCTTTAAACAGGTTGAACCGCTTTAAACGGGGATGCTCTGGTCCAGCAGGACCATGGATGTTGCTGGACCAGAGAGTCCCAGTGGAGGGCTGCAGTTGGAGTCCTGTGAGGCCAGGAACTCAGCCAAGCTGGATGCAGGAGGTTGGTGGCCAGGAGCCCACCACCCAGTGCATGGGACTGGGAGGCTGACAGGGCAGCAGGATTGTTGGCACATGGGGCTGGGAGCCTGGCGCAGCAGAGGTACTGCCAATGTATGGGGCTCACCTAGAGGGGCCACCAGGCTGTTGGTGCACGGGGCCATTGAGCCCAGTGGAGCAGTGTGGCTGGCAGTACTTCTGCCATGAGCCCAGCTGGGCCAACAGTGGGGGGAGTTGGCCAGGAGGCTTCCCAGGTCAGGGGCAAAGCCAGGCTGGAGGGCCAGCGACGGGGGGCCAGAAATGACCTCCCCTGGTCCAGCAGAATCCCTCGTTCAGGACCGGTCAGGTCTCAAGGGTGCTGGACCAGGAAGGTCCAACCTGAAGTACAAAGTAGTGCTTCAGACTTGACTTAGCCCCGGAGCATCTGCTGAAGACTGACTTGTATTGGTAAGAGTGTGCCTATACAAAGAATTCTTTTAAAAAATCTGGTCTGGCTTCTAATTTTAGATCAGAATCACATTGACCTTCATTATGCTGTTGCTAACAGAAGCCCTGTTACCTGGGTGACTAGATTTATGTCATTATGCAAATACCATCTGCCCATTTAGGGAAAAGAAAAGTCCTCAATGAGACAACATCTAACCCACTAGGAGTTAGACACATCAGTGAGTCCAGCCTAAAAAGCTGCATTTCAACCTCTTTAAATGCAAACGCTGGAAGCCACGTGCCTCTGGCCATCTTGAGTGGCAGGTAGGAATCCTGCCGCTCTTGGGCCGGTATTCTAGGGAGGGAGGTGTTGTCCATTACCACTCCCATCCTAAGCCCTTTTCCCCTGTGTGTGCACCTGCACAGCAGACCCACATTTTGCCTACCCCATCAGGGGTGGTTTGAAGAAAATGTGTTAGATTTATGCACAGTTATTTTAATGCAGGCCATTTAATGCCTTTTGACATATGCATGGACCAGTGACAGCTTGTAGCCTTCACTGTGGGATTACTGTCTTACAATTGCCAACTGCTAGCAGAGAAGGGAGATGAAAATGTTTTACCGGCTTATAAATATTGCACAATCTGGCATAGTTACTGACCGTTTTATTGATGTTGGGTCCACCTGAAATGCTAGAGCACCACACGAAAACTCTGCTCTGGATTTATAAACTTAGTGCCAGCTCTCTGCATCCATTTTGCTTGTCTTGCTTGGGCACATGGGCTTTTGGCCTTACTCTAGCGTTAATTGAATAAAAAGCTCTGGAATGTGGAAATTAAGGAGATTGATCAAAGCTATTAAACTACTGCCAGCTTGTAAAACGCCTACTCCTGAAGGATTTTCAACTGAATTCTTTGTTGCAGCCCTTTAGCAGAGCTATCAAAACCCTTTAAAAAAGTCTACCTTCCAACCTTTGCAGAATTCTCACTTGATCCTGTAAAATCTCAAGGCAAGCCGTTAGTTATTCAGATTATTATGGCTTTATCTATTAGACGATTAACTATATTTTTGGGTTTTGCTTGTTGAGCTTTAAAAAACGTGGTATGTTTTCCACATTGTGTTCCACAATTCAATGTTGAGCATTTTTCCAAACAAAAAAAGGGGGGGAAAACCCCTTGCAGAATGTTTTGTGAATGTTTAATGGGAATGTATTTGGAAAATTTATATAATAAAGAAATCATGTTAAGGTCTTTGAAGGAATCTTCTCAATGGATAATCATGGTAGCAATCAGGCAGAAATCGTGGATCTTCATTTTGCAGCTGTTTAGGAAGGACTGTGCTTGAGTGGTTAGAACAGGAGATTGACAATCAACAATCCTGTTGGTGGCTCTGCCACTGTGGACCAGGGTTCAGGTCCCATATAACTGTGCCCTCTTTCCTTTCCCCAGTATACTACGACTTAACATATAAACCTATGCAGTGTAAAAACATATTTGTAAACACCACATCTGTTACCCCTGGATGACTTCCATAATAAATTTGTTTGTAAATTTAGCAAAAGAATCTCAGAGGGGTAGCTGTGTTAGTTTGTAACTTTAAAAACAATGAATAATTCTGTGGCACCTTAGAGACTAACAAAAATACATAGGGTCATGAGCTTTTGTGGGTAAAACCCACTTCATCAAATGAATTGGAGTGAAAATAAGAGAAACAAAGATAGATAGATATAACAGCATAAGAAGTACCTGTCAATTGTAGGACCTATGTTAATGAGGCTAATTAAGTGGACTGAATGTATCTCATACATAGCTTTTGACGTGGAAATGTGAATGTTAAAGGTAGGAGAAGTTGGCTTTGTAATGCGCCAACCAATTAATGTCTTTATTCAAGTCCAAGATAATGGTGTAGATGAATTCCAGTTCCTCAGACTCTCTCTCAAAGGATAGGTCTACACAGCAGAGTTCTTTTGGAATAACTGACCTTACTCCGAAATAACAAAGAGTACATCTACACTACAAGTCATTATTTTGAAATAATGGAGAGCTAAAGGATTTTTTACTCTGACTCCTGTAACCCTCATTTTACGAGGAATAAGGGAAGTTGAAGGAAGAGTGTTCTTCCTTCGACTTTCTGCTGTGTAGACAGAGCCAAAAGCCAAATTAAGCTATTTCAACTTAAGCTATGCAACGTAGCTCCAGATGCATAGCTTAATTGGACTTTTGCCCTGCTGTATAAATGTTCCCTTATTGTTTAGTAAAATTCCTTTGAAGAAGAATGGCTACTTTTAAATCCATGATTGAGTGACCAGGCAAGTTAAAATGTTCCCCTGTAGGTTGATGTGTTACCATTTCTAATGTCTATAATTTGTGTCCATTTATCCTTTGTCATACAGACTGTCTGGTTTGACCAATGTACATGGCAGAGGGGCATGGCACAGTGGCATAGATCACATTAGAGGATGTGCTGTTGTAAGAGTCCCTGATGTTATGGCTTAGCAAAACAATGTATTTCTAAAGGCTAAATGCACAAATCAGATAGGAATTTAAAAGTGAAACTGTATTCCCTCTGGCTCCCAGATCATCAATGATAAATAATTGTGCCTGTGGAATTTGAGGCTTGTCTGCATGCCCCCAGATTAACTGGAAGTGTGAATTCAAATTAGTTAAACAGCATTTAACCCTCTGTGGATACTCTCATTTAGTAGTAAAGTGGCCTTATTTAAGTCTGTTTTAGTTAATAGCTATTACTCATGTGTGAGCTGGAATAGAATCCAACTCTCTGGAGAGCTATCAGGATTAAGAAGTAATACAAATTTATTTTACTCAGCAAATGTGATTCTGGCTACATGCAAGCAGCATACTTGTTGAACAAAAAGATGTTAGTTCTACACAATCACTTTTCTGACTATAACCACAAGTTAATTACCAATCATTGGGAGGCTTAATGAATACGGCTGGCTGGAAAACGGCTCGGGGATTTTCTTGCTGAAAATGTCAATGACAACTTCTTGGTAAAAGCCAAAAGTCAAAACATTTTGGCCAAAAGTAATTTAGTTCAAAATCAGTTTTTTAAAATGTGTAAATGCCTGTGCGGTGCCTTATGAGTGTGTCATTTGGGGATCTCATTCTCCCATTCTCCTCTGTAGACCAAGCTTCCTGGCTGGACTGTATCTCCTGTGAGGCACCATGATCTTCCTTTTTGCTGAGCAACCCCATGCATCTGGGGTGTCCTTGGCTGTGATGTGTCATAGGAGATTGCCATAAGCAGTTCCCAGATAATATTGCATGGTGTTGCCATTACACTTTGAGGCTCTTATTGCTGCCACGTATCCCAGTTCTGTGACTAATTTACATTATGCAGTAATCTGAGAATCTCTGTAGCAGGTTTGTGACTCGCCAGCACAGTACCTCCTGCTGATCTCCTTGGGAATTACTCCTCCAGCCCTGGAGCACCCCCGTTGACTAGTGCCTCATCCTTAGTTACCTATCTTCTGTGCTACTTGAGGCCTCGTGTCCCTTCCACTGACAGTCATCTAATCTAGCCCCTACCTCAGGGGCAAACTGCTGTCTGAAAAGGTCATTCCACTTTGGCAAGAGGATCATTATTCTGGGATCCACTAACAGGAGTGTTGTGAACAAGACACGAGATGTCATTCTTCTGCTCTACTCTGTGCTGATTAGGCCTCAGTTGGAGTATTGTGTCCAGTTCTGGGCACTGCATTTCAAGAAAGATGTGGAGAAATTGGAGAAGTTCCAGAGAAGAGCAACAAGAATAATTAAAGGTCTAGAGAACATGAGCTATGAGGGAAGACTGAAAGAATTGGGCTTGTTTAGCTTGGAAAGGAGAAGACAGAGGGGACATGATAGCAGTTTTCAAGTATCTAAAAGGGAGTCACAAGGAGGAGGGAGAAAAATTGTTCTCCTTGGCCTCTGAGGATAGAACAAGAAGCAATGGATTTAAACTGCAGCAAGGAAGGTTTAGGTTGGACATTAGGAAAATCTTCCTGTCAGGGTGGTTAAACACTGGAATAAATTGCCCAGGGAGGTTGTGGAATCTCCATCACTGGAGATATTTAAGAGCAGGTAAGATAGACACCTGTCAGTGATGGTCTAGATCAGTGTTTCCCAAATGGTGCTCCGCGGAACCCTGGGGTTCCGCGAAGTGAACATAAAGGTTCCGCGAGAACCCGAACGCTCCCCTCCCCCCGCCCATAAAGAGACAGAGGAGCCTGGCGTGCAAAGACGCTGGCTCCTTCCCCGCTCCCCTTTCAGACATCTCCCGTGTCCCCCGCTGCCGCTCTGCTTTTACCACCGGACCTAGCAGCAGCAACAGCTGCTTGTCCCGCTTCTGCCCGATCAACCCAAGATCCCTCTCCTGTGTCCCCTGCTGCCACTCTGCTTTTACCACCACGGGAGAGGGATCTTGGGTTGACCGGCCAGAAGTGGGACGAGCAGCTGTTGCTGCTGCTAGGTCCCTTGGTAAAGGCAGCATGTGGGGGGGGGGGGGGGGGAGGGGAGTGCTATCAGTGAGTGGAACACCGGAACTCCTACTCACTGTGAGGATCGGAACAAATCCCCATACACACTGTGAGGACACATGGCTCCTGTGTGTGACTTTAAGTTTAAGAATTCAATCTAATATCAAAATTCCCCATGGATCGTTGGTTAACAGAAGGAACTTTAAAGAGAAAAGTGAGTACTTCAAACTCCTATATTTTTACTGAAACCAGCAAGGAAAATACTGAGGCAGATCAAGTTAATTATGAAAAATTTCAGCTGACTAATAAGAAACGCAGGTATTGTGAGGACTATTTGGCATTTGGATTCACAAGCAATGGAAATGAAGATGCTCCAGGTGCCCAGTGTGTAGTGGGCAACAAAATATTATCTAACAGTTGTTTAGTACCTGCTAATTTGCGAAGAGATTTTGAAACAAATCATCCAGAATACAAAGATAAAGACATTAGGTTTTTTAAGCAAAAGAATTGCTTGAAAAAAGTAAACTCTTCATGTCAAAAATTGCCAAATCTGATAATGAAAATGCAACAGAGGCGTCTTACAAAGTAAGCTATCGTATATCGCTCGCCGGAGAAGCACACACTATTGGGGAATCACTCATAAAACCATGTGCAAAAGATATTGTGATGTGTATGTTGGATCAGGAGTCTAGTAAAAAAGTTGAGGCTGTGCCACTATCAAACAATACTGTCACACGTCGTATTCACGATCTTGCTGCTGACATAGAGAAGGAGCTTATTTTTCGGCTGCATTTATGTGATGCATATGCATTACAATTAGACGAGTCCACTGACGTTGCAGGTCTTGCAGTTCTGCTTGTATTTGTCCGTTATGATTGTAATAGTTCTATTGAAGAAGACTTACTTTTATGTGAATTTTTGCAAACCAATACAACTGGTGAGAATATATTCAATTGTATCAATAACTTTATGAAAACACATCAAATAAGCTGGGAAAAATGTGTTGATGTGAGCAGTGATGGTGCCAAAGCCATGGTAGGAACAGTGGCTGGTGCTGTAACACGAATAAAAAAATGTAGCACCAAACTGCACCAGCAGTCACTGCATTCTCTACAGACACGCTCTGGTAGTTAAGAATATTTCTCCCTGTCTTAAAAATGTGTTGGACGAAGCAGTACAGATTATTAATTATATAAAAACTCGACCATTACAATCAAGACTGTTCAAAATTATGTGTGAAAATATGGGTAGTCAGCACACAGCCCTGCTTCTACATACAGAAGTCAGGTGGCTATCACGAGGAAAAGTGCTGGTTAGATTATTTGAATTGCTTCATGAGCTCTCCGCATATCGGATGGATCACAAATTCCAACTGTCTGATCATTTAACAGACTTTTTGTGGTTATCGAGAGTTGTGTATCTTGCAGACATCTTTACAAAACTAAATCTGTCGCTGCAAGGAAAGAATGTAAATATTTTTAATGCGAAAGACAAAATTTGGTCATTGTCACGGAAGCTACAGTTTTGGATCTCATCTGTAGGACGAAATGATTTGGATTGTTTACAAACTCTGAATGATTTCCTTGAAGAATATGGATACAAACTTGATGAAGATATTCGCAGTGACATTGCAGATCATCTCCGCGATTTATACACGAACATCATTAAGTATTTTCCAAACATCAATGACAACAATAACTGGATTCGAAATCCATTAAGTTTAACAGAAAAGCCAGTCAGTTTTTCTACACAAGATTATGAAAACCTAATTGAAATCGCTTCAGATGGCCAATTAATACAAAAATTTAAAGAAGTTTCTCTGATTACATTTTGGAGTGACTTATGTCAAAGTCAAGAATATTCATCTTTATCAAGACGCGCAATTCGTCAGCTGTTACCCTTTGCCAGTACATACGTGTGCAAAACTGGGTTCTCGAACTATGCAGCAACGAAAACGAAATACAGAAATCGACTGAATGCTGCGCCAGATATGTGAATCCAACTTTCTAGTATTAAACCAAATATAAAAAGAATTTGCCAAGAAAAGAAGAAAAACCACTCTTCGCATTGAAAACTATGAATAGAATTAATATTATTTGATAGTTGTATTTTTTGTACATATTTAATATGATTTTTGTTGAATATAAATGAATGGTGTTATATTAAATATGTTGAATTTAAATGAATGGTGATCTCATGACCGTATTTAGCATCTTATTACTACCAATTGTGGTGTACTGGCAGTCTGTGTGTGTTTGTCAGGCAAAAAAAAAAACCCCAAAAAATACCCAAACTTAATCCCTGGCTAGGGGGTTCCTTGAAATTTTTCTGAGTTTGAAAGGGTTCCGTGGTCAAAAAAAATTGGGAAACACTGGTCTAGATGGTCCTTGGTCCTGCTGTGAATGCAGAGGACTGGACTCGATGACCTCTTGGGGTCCCTTCCAGTTCTAGGATTCCATGATTTTATGACCTGCTGCCATCTTCTACCCTGACTGTCTCTCTGCAGCCCTGGTACACTTCAGGCCTTGCCTCCAGCCCTACAGCCTAGGAGTTGGGTCGGGCCAGAGTCCCCCAGCTCTGCCTGTGTTTCTCCAGTCCTGCTCTATCCAGGTACCCTCTGTAGCTTCCCAGGTAGCCAGGTCCCTCCTGCTCCATAGCTGAATCAAGAGTGAGCTTCTTTCAGCCTGTGCAGCCTTTTATAGGGCCCAACCTGGTCCTGATTGCTGACTGCTCCCTGCCCTAATCAGCCAGGGTTCTGCAAGCCTCCTCTGGTTTGTCTGTAACCCTCTCCCTGCTGGAGTAGGCTAGAGCATCACCCATCTCCATGTCATAGCAACGCTCATACTGCTGATCTTGCTGTCATTCGGGACAAACTTCCATTACCTGAAAGGTGCAGAATCAGACCCTACAGCTATGTTGCTTTAATTGTATAGGTGAATATATGTCTTTTTTTGTTAAAACATATTCTGGTCTGCAAACTGAAGGTTTTCAAATATCACCAAAATTACATCAAGGCTTTTCCAGAGTCAAATGCAGATCTGGGATGAGCAGATCAAGTTCTGCTGACTTCCCTCATCTCTGAATTTGCTCCCAAATTCTTTCTATATGGAAAATTATGCCACAGCCTGACACAATTTCACAGGCTGACTAGAACAACAGTAATAATGGCACATCAGTGTATCCTAGCAGCAATAATTTCTACTCATTGCCATAAAATTTTGTTTGAATGATATTTCTGTACAATATTGATGGAAACTTAAAAAATCTGCAGTGGAGGATTTCAGGCGCTTGACGTTGTACATAGAATAGGTCTTTAAATTGTGACTCTTTGGTTTGTAATATACTTACCAATAAAGAAAAATGGAATAATGATTCCATTTCATAATTTCACAAAGCAATGTCATAGGAAAAATCATCTCTGTGGCACCTTGATCAAAGTGTTGGAATGTTGGAATATGAATTCTTTGGCTTCTTGCCCTAGAATGAGATGCTCCAGTATTACAAAAGGATGGGGCTAAAAAGTGAAATGCTACCTAAGGACAAACAGGTGCTACAGAAAGCACAAAACATAATTGGGGGGGAGGAGTGAAGTAAAAGCACTACAGAAATATTTTCTGTTGCAGACAATTGTGATATTTCTGAAGGACCTTATTGCTCATGAAATAGGAATACTTATAAGCATAGAAAGTCATCATTGGATGATATGTGAAATAATTTATTGGTAGCAATGTACTTCCTAGTGGAAGACTGTCCAGATTAAAATAAGAATGACAGAGCATTCAAATAATTACTGTGGTTCTCCTCTGCTGCTTTTGAAAAGCATGTGATTTTGTCATTTAACAAAGGAAAACTAAAAACCCTATTTACAAACTAGTTACTGTACATGAATGTGTTGTAAAGACATCAGGAGTTACTTCAAGAGAGCAAATAGAGGAGAATAGGAAAATATACATTGAGTAACTTTTTTATTTTCAGAGAAAATGCAGATCATGTAGTACATATCAGGCAATACTACAGCAAAATCCCTGTCTTGTTAGAATTCCTTGATGCAAAAGCAAACTTAGTGGATGCAGTGAACTTTGAAAGTATTTGACATAGCTCCTTTTGAAATCAAGAAGTAACGCATTGTATGTATATTACATTTAATTGGAATGAAATTAAAGAAAGTAATCAATAGGCTTCTAATCTTTAAACTGGTAACAGATTGCAAGTTTTCACAGGACAAAAATTTAAGTGTTACAGTTTTACTAAATTGCAAGTTGAGGAAGATTTGGAAAGAGATTGAATTTTAGAGAAGAAAATCAGTAGAAAAGCTACCATGTGAAATACTATTGTCTATTCTGGTGGTGTTTTTGGAAAAAGAACTTTGTGAGCATCTCCTAAAGACTTTGGTTTAACATGTAGTAGCTGTGGACTGGGACACCATTCCCTGCAACTCCCATTGGCTGGGAACAGCAATCCACAGCCAATGGGAACTGTGATCACATGTATAACGTTCCCTCCCCATGCTTTACGAAACTGATTTATGGACACAAATATGCATAACTCAAAGATGCTTTGGACAAAATATCTCATGAAACCTATCAATTTTAATTTCTCAGTCTGCTGGATCTGTATATCTTATTTTGTTATATGTATCACTCTTATATGTAGAGTTAGGAATGTATAGTGTGGAATAGTGTATGGTTTTACATGTGCAAATGAGAGCTATCAAGGGTGTTTCCTTCAATGTCGGGGTGATCACCTCTAAACAGCCTCTTTTGTCCTTTAGGTCTAAGCAGTGGTTAGTCTTAGAATAATAGAATACTGGAACTGGAAGGAACCTTGAGAGGTCATCAAGTCCAGTTCCCTGCCATCACAGCAGTACCAAGCAACTTCTAGAATAATCCCTAATAGATGTCTGTCTAACCTGCTCTTAAATATCTTCAGTGATGGAGATTTCACAACCTCCCTAGGCAATTTAGTCCAGTGTTTAATCGCACTAACAGTTAGGAAGTTTTCCTAATGTCCATCCTAAACTTCCCTTGCTGCAATTTAAGCTCATTTCTTCTTATCCTATCATCAGAGTTCCAAGGAGAACAGTTTTTCTTTCTCCTTCTTGTAACGCCCTTTTAGATATTTGAAAACTGCTATCCTGTCATGTCCCCTGTCAGTCTTCTCTTTTCTAAATTAAACAAGCCCAATTCTTTCAATCTTCCCTCGTAGCTCATGTTCTCTAGACCTTTAATAATTCGTGCTGCTGTTCTCTGGACCTTCTCCAATTTCTCCATATCTTTCTTGAAATGCGGTGCCCAGAACTAGACACGATACTCCAACTGAGGCCTAATCAGCGCAGAATAGACCGCTAGAATCACTGGTTATGTCTTGGCTGACAACACTCCTGTTAATGCATCCCAGAATGATGTTTGCTTTTTTTGCAACAGTGTCACACTGTTGACTCATATTTAGCTTGTGGTCCACTATGACTCCTAGATCCCTTTCAGTACTACTCCTTCCTATACATTTGCTTCCCATTCTGTATGTGTGAAACTGATTGTTCCTTCCTAAGTGTCCTTATTAAACTTCATGCTATTTACCTCAGACCTCTTCTCCAGTTTGTCCAGATCATTTTGAATTTTGACCCTATCCTCCAAAGCACTTGCAACCCCTCCCAGCTTGGTGTCATCTGCAAACTTTGTAAGAGTGCTCTCTATGCCAATATCTAAATCATTGATGAAGATATTGAACAGAACCAGTCCCAAAACTGACCCCTGTGAAACCCCACTTGTTATGTCCTTCCAGCATGACTGTGAACCATTAATAACTACTCCCTGAGAATGTCTGCCCAGCTAGTTATGCACCCGTGTTAGGGTACATCTAGGCTGTGTCTAGACTACATGCCTCTGTCGTCAGAGGCATGTAGATTAGACACATAGGCAAAGGCAAATGAAGCCGCGATTTAAATGATCGCGGCTTCATTTACATTTACATGGCTGCCGTGCTGAGCCGACAAACAGCTGATCAGCTGTTTGTCCGCTCAGCGCGCAAGTCTGGACGCTCCCCTACTGACATTAAAGCCCTTTGTCAGCAGCCCCGTTATTCCTCGTGGGATGAGGTTTACCGGGGCTGCTGACAAAGGGCTTTGATGTCGGCAGGGGAGCGTCCAGACTAGTGCGCTGAGCAGACAAACAGCTGATCAGCAGTTTGTCGGCTCAGCGCGGCAGCCATGTAAATGTAAATGAAGCCGCAATCATTTGCCTTTGCCAAAACAACAAATCTACATGGCTCCGTCAATGGAGCCATGTAGTTTAGACGTACCCCTACTCTGCTACACTATTTCAAAATAACTAGCATTATTCCAAAATAACTTAGTCTGCATCTACATAGCAGGCAGTTATTTCGAAATAGTATCAAAATAGTGTCAAAATACTGCCAAGCTGGAGAAATTCTTAGTCTGACTCCTGTAACCCTCATTGTATGAGGAATAAGGGAAGTCAGAGGAAGAGTGCTCCATTTCGAAATAAGTGCTGTGTGGATGCTCTCGTTTTGAAATAAGCTATTTCGAAATAAGCTATGCAATTGATGTAGCTCAATTTGCATAGTTTATTTCGAGTTAAGTCCTTCAGTATAGACACACCCTTATAGTAGCCCCATCTAGGTTGTATTTCCCTTGTTTATTGGTAAGAAGGTCGTGCGAGACCATATCAAATGCTTTACTGACATCTAGGTATACCATGTCCACCACTTCCCCCTTACCCACAAGACTTATTATCCTATCAAAGGAAGCTATCAGATTAGTTTGACAAGAACCGTGTTGGCTGTTACCTATCACCTTATTATCTTCCAGATGTTTGCAAATGAATTCCTTAATTATTTGCTCCATTATCTTTCCTGACACAGAAGTTAAACTGTTTGGTCTGTAGTTTCCTGGGTTGTTCTTATTTCCCTTTTTATGGATGGGCACAATATTTGCCCTTTTCCAGTCTTCTGGAATCTCTCCCAACTTCCATGACTTTTTAAAGATGATAGCTAATGGCTCATCTACCTCCACTATCAGTGAGTATTCTAGGATGAATTTTATCAGGCCCTGGTGACTTGAAGATATCTAACTTTTGTAAGTAATTTTTAACTTGTTTTTTTTATTTTAACGTCTAAATCTACTCCATTTCCACTAGCATTCACTTTGGGTATGTCTACACTGCATTCCTCTTTCAAGAAAGAAATGCAAATGCAGCCGAGCGAAATTGCAAATGAAGTGTGGATCTGAATTTCCCACGCTTCATTTGCATAATCGCGTCCGTTAAGTTATTAGGGTTAACCATTAGGGTTATTTCGAAAGAAGGGGTTTCTTTCAAAATAACTGCGTCTACACGGCATTTTTTATCTCGAAATAGGGCATTTTGAAATAGCGGCTGGACACGATTATGCAAATGAAGAATGGGAAATTCAAATCCGCGCGTCATTTTAAATTTTACTCGGCTGCATTTGCATTCCTCTCTCAAAAGAGGAATGCAGTGTAGATATACACTATGTTAGGATCCAGTCACCATCAATCGTCTTGATGAAAACCGAAACAAAGAAGTTGATAAGCGCCTCCTCTGCCATATCCAACTTTCCTGTTATTGTTTTTCCCTCTTTACTGAGCAATGGACCTACCCTATCCTTGGTCTGCCTCTTACTTCTAATATATTTGTAGAATGTTTTCTTGTTACCTATTATGTCTCTCACTAGATTGAGCTTGTTTTGTGCCTTCGCCTTTCTAATCTTGCCCCTATATACTTATGTTATTTGCTTACATGAAGCCTTTGTAATTTGACCTAGTTTCCATTTTTTATACAAGACCTTTCTCAGAAGTCATGTGACACCCCTCTTCTCCAACTGGTAGGGTCTGACCAGGTAATTTTCCATGGAAGGGGAGAATGTGAAACAAAGAATTCTCACCCAAAAAGAAAGCTATTTAAGATGCAAAATTTTTATATCTTTTTGTCTTTGGATGGCATGTCATTCCCAAGAGAATGAACCAAAGACCTCAGGGGAAAAGGGACTTCCCTGGTTTGGAGGATTAGCTGGAAAAAGAACAGTTTTAGCATAATTTTGTAATAAGTGTAGACTATGCGTTTTCTGTTATTTTAAATTTGTAATCTACATTGCTGTGCCTGTTTTCACTAGCACTTAAATCCTACTGCTTGTACTTAATAAAATCACTTTTATTTACTATCAAGCCCAATATAAATAGTTGTTGCCTGGGGAAGTAATCGGTGTGTACATCCTCCTTTCATTGTTATGGGGGCTTACCTAAATTATTTATTTGGGGCTCTGATCCCATTTAAGGAGTGGTTTCCCTGGAAGCTGGGCCTAAAACTGCATTTTTTCCCTCGAACCTGAAGAATTTCAGTGTCTATATTGCTCCTTGGGTGGGGGGAGGGAGGTTGATCTCAGCTTTGTGCCTTGGCTGGGGGAGACCAGGAGAGCTGACCCAGCAGGGCAAGGTAGTGAGAATCCTCAGAGAGCAAAAAGGCTTTGTCAGCACTCTGGGAAGCACCCCCAAGAGGTCTTCTATGACCACACCCCGTCACAGCCTGTACCTGCGGAAGCACAGGTAAAAAAAGCATCTTGCAGCTAACTAGTGGCTTTCCCTTAGAAGCCATGACCCAGAGTTTGAAAATCACTGATCTAGATCACATCATCCTGTGTGGTCATCTGACCCCATTTCAGATTATAGTCAACTTTTTCTGAGCAAATGCTTTATTCTCGTACATTGTCATTTGCTTATGATATTTTTAAACCCCACCCTCTTACTTAGCAAAATGTCTTCTTCCCAGTAAACACTGTTTGCATATAAGGAAGTATTAACCATTCACATATTGGTTGAGTTATTGGTGAGGGAAAATATCCTAAAGTTGAAGAAGTTTGGGTTTCTATTTTTATTTTCTCACTGTCAAATCATTCAAAAATAGCTGAAGGAAGTTTCCTCAAACTTTCAAGAAAAGAGAAAAGAAAAATAAACAAAATACCACTATGTGGGCTCAGAGCCAAAATATAATGTATCAGATGGTAATTAGACTGTGAAAACAGAGGATTATCATAAAAATGAAGCCAAAAACTTAACTGTGGTGCTCCAACCACGTTTATCCATTTATCTATCCATCCAATGAATCCACTGTTTTCTAAATCAGTAGGCTATTTACAAAGATTGTGTCTTTGCTGTTTTCTTTTTTCTTAGAGAGATTTAGTAAAAACTACTTAGCCTATTATGTTTCTACAATAATGCAAACGTCATATTAAATGAATATTATTGTAAGTAAAATTTCAAGCCCCAATAGAAGACTATTTTCAATAGCTGTGGTGATTCAATATCCAACTCTAAATCCTTTTGAAGACCCAACTTAATTATTTTCTGATCTCAAGAAAGGGGGGGAAGAAGAAATACATCCCTTGCATTCTGCATATTCACCCTCAGTAAAAATGTAGGACTCTGCAAAGAGAGGCCCTTATGTAACTTATAGGCATGTATAAAATAAAAACACTCCATAATTAAGAACTCGTCATGGGTCATGTTGTGGATATAATGAATTCACCCGCAGCACAATATAAAGGAATAATTAAGTGTGTGAGGTAAGAAGAGGGAATTGTAAGAGTTCCTCTGAATGTGCAGTATGCATTGTATTTGGCTATTCTCATTGTAACACAGGGCCCGGTTCTGCCCCAGTTATCTCAGTGCAATCCCACTGAAAGCAGTGGGACAGTATTGGAGTAGTGGAAAGCAGAGCAGAGTCAGTCCACACCAATTGCCTTCACTAAATACATGTTTGTAAATGCAATTTGGGACCGGATTGCCCTCTGTGCCTAGCTAGCCAAAGGGCAGCCATGGTCTTAGTCTTTGCATTCCCAGTTCTCAAGGAGCTGGAGGGTGCCTAGAGCTACTGTCAACACTGGACATCTCAACAGAGGATAAAATGGGGAAGGGACCATCCCACCTCAGCTTTGTCCTAGGGGGGCACAGCTCAGATTGCAGCCTTTCAAAATCCACCCCAACAGTCAGAACAGACAGACACGCAGCCAGAAGGCTTCCAGGGAATGCTGCTCAGGCAGAACACCTCGATTCTATCCCACCAAACCCACAAGTGACTCATGGTAGCCCTCAGGAAGTGCACCACTCCCCTCTGCCTCTGCCAAAATTTTAATTGCTAAATGGGGTGCCCCCACATGCTCCCTGCCTGTCTGGGTGGCCCTTTCTGCACCCCACAGGCACCAGATGCCCCAGGCTGACCCCTGGCATGTTCATTGTCGCCAATAACTGAAGTGTGTTTCCAAAAATGAAATTGCTTCTCTGTTCCTTTGTGCACTCGGGGTGGGTGGGTGAGGAGGGAAGGACCTAGCCTCAGCATCCAGGCTCTGAAGCCTGACTGGAAGATGGGTAAACACACAGGGCAAAAAGGACTCCTCATGTCTCACAGGCTGCAGAGCATCTGTGCGCTTTACAGTCCCCTCCCCCACAACCCTGCCTGCTGCTTGTGCCCGGGGAAAGACAAGTTGTGCTGCCTGGGGTGCCTTGCATGGATCCTGGGTCAGAAATTGCCCTGTGAGGTCCTGAGTTTCAAAGCAGATCGTGTGCATCTGGACTTATCAGACAGACCCCTTCTTCGGCATTGATGGTACAATGTCGATTTTGCCTTGATGCAGGAAGTTTTAACGGGCTACCGTTCTGTTCAGTGAATATGCAAATGAGCAATTTGCAAGACACGTGTCTGGGTCTGATTGACGTTCTCTGTGATTTGGCATTCTGCCAAGGAATACGAGTGCCAGTGAGAAAGTCATGATCAGTGTCAGCCCAACACATGTGGTTTTATTACTGGCTACCATGCCTGATTCATCCTAGCCTAACAAAGCATTGCCTGAGTTCAACCCACTTGTTCATCGTCCGTGTGAATGTACAGGCACCTCTTGGTGTTCTGGAGCAGATGGCTGTAGAGGAGAACAGCCTGTATTTCACTGATACAAATGAATAAAAATGGGAAGGGCTAAATGGAAGTAGCAGTTCCTGCAATACCCTGTCAAACTCAATCACTGTAACAGCTTATTAATTTACCATCATTAGTGAAGCAGAGGAGGCAAATATAGACATAAGAATCGGATGTGGAAGAGAGGAAGAGATTTGTATAGAGTCTTGAGGGCGAGGACAAGAAATGAAGTGGGGAAAGAAGATGCAATGGAGACTTGGATTTGAAGTAACCTGTGATATAGCCAGATTAGCAAGGAAGATCATTTTTAGTGATCGTGTGACACGGTTCACTCATCCCCTCCCCCCCATGACACCTCCCCCCTGGACGTCCTGGGAATTAACTCCATCTTCATGTGGGGCACCCTCCTCTGGTGGTGTCTGACAGAGTGTGGGGGAGTCACCAGGCCCTACGCCCCCATCCACAGTCAGATGTGACTGTCAGCCAGCAAGCAGAACAGAAGGTTTATTCGTTGACAGGGACACAGCGTAGCACAGACTTATTGTTACAGGAACCAGGAGCAGTCAGTACAATCCATCATACGGGGGGGGGGGGGGGGCCTGCCCAACCCCCCCCCAGGCCAGCTAGACTCCCATCTCCCTAAGCCAGCCCAAAAAACTAACTCACACCCAGCAACTGGTCTCAGCTCTCCAGGCAGCCCCGCCTACTCCTTTGTCCTGCTTCCCCCGGGCCCAAGGTGTTATCTGCTGTCACCTGATCCTCAGGATGTGAGACTGACATTCTTCCACAGAGAGTGCCCAGCCTTACCCTCCTCATCCAGATAGTGTTTCAGTGCCTAGGGAACCCCCCCTTTCCCCCCCCCCCACAGTTACTACCGAACAGCACAGCAGAATCACATACAACACATCAAAGCAAACCGAGTGAATCCAAAAGAGAGTGACTACAGGAGTGAACACAATCCTCACTATGTCCGTGTCTCACTGTCGTCACTTTACTTCTGCCCTCTGGCTGTAATACAACTCATGTTACCTTTCTCCGCCTTCTGGGGGAGGAGCAGTCCACTTGCCTCAGTGGCCCACAGCGATCATCAGTCAAAACCCTTGCTCTGGGGCAAACTGAAGTCTCACTTGGCCACTCTCATCCTTGGCAAGTATGGGGAGAAAAGAGGGGGGAGCTCAGGCACACCCGCCACTATGGGTCCCAACCCAGGATTTCTAGTGGCAGTGTCCCTCTGCTCTCCTCCGACTTTCCCCTCCTTCCTGCTTCCCTGGGCCACTTCCCCATGGTAGCCCCTAGCCCCTTCCTTGCCCTTGCCTCAGGACCCTGATCTAGCAGCCCCTTAATTGGCCAACACTGCACTCTCCATGGTGCTGACCCTCCCCTGCTAGGACTTTCCGTGGTCCTTCTCCCTGGACTTTCTTTAGAGAACTGAATTCCTCTATTCTTAAGTTGCTTTTATAGACAGCTTACTTGGCTCTGATTGGCTGTTCTTCAGTCCTCCTTCCTATTGGCATCTTCCAAACCGCCCTTTTATTGACTGGGTCACAGCCTCCTTGGGGCTGCCTTTAACCCTTGCAGGGGGCCAGTGTGGGGCAGGTGCCCCATCACAGATCACATCTCAAAGAAGGTGTGTTATAGGTCATAGAGATGTCAGTAGAGCGAGTGGAGACAGAGGTCAATATATGTGCCTATTTGTTCTTTGTTGGAAGTAACATTGTGGCGGTCATTGTCTTAATATTTGGCGTGTGTCTTAGAAATCTTTCCATGTAGTAAGAGGGTGACATGTCCAAAGGGGTGTAGGATGTTAAACAGAAGAATTGTGGGTCTAATAAAAGAGGAGGTTGCAGTTATTATTCTTTGCAATTATGAGGGATAACAATACTGTGTGCATAAATTAAATGTATTATTAGGCAGCTTAAAGTTGCACAACCAGCAGTTATGCAGAAGTCTCACTGATCTTGGATTTTCACACAGATGAATGTTGACCAATTTCTCTAGTAAGTTACTGAGTTTAAGACAGCAATATCTTCTCTTCCAGTCATCCTCCTTACCCCCACTTCCACGAAGCTTAGGAATAGACTATGCCCTGTACATTTTTGGGGGAGAAAGTAATGGAAAACATGTTAAAACGGCCCATGGTTTTGAAGGAAATTCAGCACAAGTGCCCTCAATCCTCTGGCCCCTTTCATGAACTATATGCATTTCAAAAGCACTTTTGGATCTTCAGGTGATAGACCCTATATATAAGTATTTTTTGCTTCATTGGTTTAAGGCACTGTGGCTGGCAAAAAAAGGGAATAATGTTGCATAGAACAGTTCCCCCAGTAAACTTTCAAAAAACAGCTGTGTGAATTAAGGCTGACTCATGCAAGAAGCAGAATGGAGGTGATGGATCTCCTAGTGGTCTGTTAACATCTTGAGACTCATTAGATTTTAGGATATCAGAAAGACAAGAGGGCTTTTCACTGCAGAGAGAGAAACACTGACCCCCTGTCAAGGGGTACACCCCTGTCAAGGGGTTCAGCCCCCTCCTACCGGGTCTATACAGTACCCCAAAGTCCCAACGTAAAAGTCCAGGCCCCTCTATCAGGGCATATACGGTAACCAAAGTCTCAATGTAAAAGTCCAGGCCCCTCTATCAGGGCATATACGGTACTAGCAGCCTAGCTGCTCTGAGAAGCCTCCCCTTGCCTGGGGTTTGCTTATCCAGAGCAGGGGGAATGGGTGGTAGGGGGACCCGGGCCCTCCCTCTCCACCGGGTACCAGCCCAGGGCCCTTTAGGCAGGGCCTATGGCTCCTGCCCACTCGGCGGGGGATCCGGCTGATACACGCCGAGCCAAACTTTATATCCTTTGCCCTGGGCTGCTTCCTACCGCGCCCCGGTTCCCCCCGGGCCCCTTCGCCTCTGAGTCGGTACCTGCCGGGGTTGTGGGCGCGCTCCTGCCACCCTGGGTCGGCGGCTGCTTTCTCCGTGTCAGGGTCCGGCACGGGCGGCAACTCTGGTCCCAGCGGCTGCAGAAACACTGGCCTGGCCTGGCCTGGCCTGGCCTGGCCTGGCCTGGCCTGGGCTCCTCCCTTACCCTGCAGCCTCCCTGACTGCAGGGCTCCTTCTGCCTTTATACCCGGCCGGCCGCTGCTGGGAGCATGCCCAGCAGGGTCGGAGGGGCGGGGTTTCCTCTGCCAGCTGGGCCTGGGCTATCCCCTGTTCCTCAGTGCGGGGCCTGTCTGCCCCGTCACACCCCCCTTAAGCAGATGATTCTTTGGAAGTTCTGCCAATCACAGTATAAATGAGTTTTCCAAATGTTTGGTTTTGTGATCGGGTTTCCCACCATGGTTTGTCTCTGGCAGTCAAATAAGGTGGTGTGTAAGGAACTATGTTCCATTGGAATGAGAGCACCTCAGTGATGAAGTACTACGGACTGTACTAGACATGCATTTCGACTGACATACCTGGTATATCAAATAGCACGGCAGCAGTTTTCAGGCTGGGTTTTATGAGGTTGGCCCATTGCCCTTTTTTCAAACTCACTTTCTCTCTTGCAAAGTTGGTGCTGTACAAAGTGCCCTCCGAATCCAATAGGCATGAACCAGATGCAGAAATTGTGTGTTCCTTCCTATGGCTACTGGACATGCTGCCTCCACAATGCCCTTCCACAGACCTTCTCTCTGCCCCCGTCGCAAAAAGTGTGTCTGGTTACATTCAGTAGGACTAATGTTAACTGCCTTGTTGTCAGGAACTCTGATGTATTTCTCTGAATGATTCACTCATTCGACTCTTTTAGTCTTGTGATAAGGTTGGTGTTTACTGTATGTCGTAGCCACGAGGACCTCAGAGTTTTCTAAAGGTCAAACTGTCATTAAACCTCTCCATTTACTTGGGCTGAGGTAGTATGCAGCTTCGCTTTAGCAGCGCTTCTGTTCACTAACTCAGTAGAGTGCGTGTGTGTGTGCGCACGCACTATTGATTATTTGTTCTTCAGTGGGCTCAGCCGCATTCCATCGCTCGAGGAATGGAATGGACCAATGTCGTGCTGACTAGATGTGTCCAAATAACTTTGTCTGAATGCCCAATGAGCATTTAAAGCTCTGAACACAAAAATGGAGTCCCTGGTCAGATTTCCAGACCTCACATCTGAAACTTTTGCCACTCTAGTAATGTTGGTCGAGGGCACTGACAGCCTCCATGGGCCCCTGGGCAAGGTGGGGGGGGCTGGCTCTATGCCCCCAGAAGGGGTGTGGCCTCAAGCAGAAAGGGCGGGGTCCGGGCAGCCAGCCCTCTACGTTGCCCGGAGAGCACCACACTGTCCTCCCCTGCCCTTAAAGCCGCCCGGATCATGCAGTGCAACGCGGCACTCCAGCGATTTAAAGGGCCCAGAGCTCTGACTACCGTCACTGCTCCAGTAGCAGTAGTCACAGCCAGGAGCCCCATGCCCCTTTGAATCACCAGGCCCCAGAGCAACTGTTGTCTTCCCCCGCACACACCCCAGTGACAGGCCTGATGTTGATTAGGGGGCAGTTTTTTCTTCTAACGTTACTAGAGCTTTTGCCAATATTGAATACTCAGCTGGCATTGGCAACACATTGCCTTTGCTGGAGAACAGATATAAGCTATACTGACAAAAGAACTCCTTTGCTGGTATAAGCTCTGTCTACATTAGGAGGGTTTACACGTATGGCTATACTGTATCGCCACACCAGCAAAACTTTATTCATGTATATAAAGCTTAAATCCTGATTTTTTAAATGCCTCCCTGTGTGAATACTCTTGCTGGTTTTGACAGGAGTGTTCAGGAGGGCAACAGTACACATAGCACAAGAGCTTCATGAATCAAGCCATAAACTGAGATAAGAACAAGCAGGCGACAAAGGCAGGTAGAGTAACAATCACCAGCCTATACAGTTGCTTAGGATACACCCTGTTCACCTAGGAGTTACATAGGTACCCTCCCAAAAAGCAGGATACCATTTGGAAGGTACTTAGTGAATGCCCAAGATAAGTTGAGCTGTTCAATATCTGTCCACCTCTGCTTTGTACCTTCAAGAAGTTAAGTACACTCTTTGTGAATAGATGGACCAAATTAGTCTCTTAATTACATCTGTGCAATGATGTTGCATACGTCAGTTGAGTTCATTGGGTTTGCACAGATATGAACGAGGGAATATGTATGGTCCATTACCTTGTAACAGAAGATGTGCTTTTGTGTTAAATATTTATACAGTTTATTAAACAATTTAATCTATTACTACTTGCAAACTCTAACATACTCACGCAGCAATCAGCTGATATTAATAGTACCCTGAAGGGGTTGTTGTGACAGATGGGTTTTAATCTATCTTTGCTATAGAACAGAATTTATCTTGAGAGAAGTCTAAGAACCGTGAGATCTCTCTCTTTAAACTCACAGGCCAAGCAGAGAATGGGCTCACTGCATAACACCCTTCTGTCAGCGACAGTGAAAAAACAGATTAATTACCATTCTGAAAAGGACTTCCTGCAACAGGCAATCACCAGAGAAAAGTGGGATAATGGTGGAAGCAGCCAATTTTCAAAGAGGAAATGGCAGATACCAGCTACATTGTTTGAATAAGTTATTCACTATGAATTACTCATTTTCGCTAAATATCTCTACCATCTTGACCCTCTCCCTTTGGCAGCATTTTTCTGAAATAGTCCGTGTTAGCACATTTGTTTCTTCTCTCACAAGAATGTACTTCATTTCCCCAAACTCTTACAACATGAACATTAAAATCAATCCTGTTTGCATAACAACTAAATGAAAGCGGGCCTGTTTGGTTCAATACTTCTATTTATGCATGGCGGGTAATCACTCTTTTGATGCCTCCATCTGGGTAATGAAGCTGAAAAGGACACTGTCATGCTAGTTTAGGATGAGATTTATGGCTGGTTAAAAATAGGATTTTACAAATTCTAAAATGAACAGCAATAAGACAAAACAACCAAACTCAGATGTCTAATTATGGATTTTTAAATTTTCTTCTTCCTTCCAAGCTTCATAGTATCTTCCACTGATCTGAGATCTAGGCCAGAAGTTTAGCACATTCCATCACCTGGTCCCAACCAAACTTCTTGGTGTTGGAAACAGACAATATTATCCAACCTGTTCCGGGAAGATACATGCACTGGCATTTGTTTGCTCAAGTAGTGCATGGAAATAGGTAGTTAGAAAGGCAATTCCTAGACTGAGCATGAGGCTATGAGTCAGTGGAACTAGCCCCTTCATAAACTGTGCACTCAGTAGCTGTCAGGAGTAGGTCCTGAGCAGCCTATGTGCATAGGCTGAGCTGCTCAGTATTTGAGCCAGGCAGAGGCACTGTTGTTTTTCTCTGTGGGTGTTCCACCCCCAGGCCCACCCTCACTCTGCCCCATCCCGAGGCCCCACTCTTGCTCTGCCTCTTCCTGCCCCAACTCTGCCCACTTCCCTGATACTTTTCACCTGGCTTGCTCTTCTCTACCCTTCCCCAAGTGCCCTCCACCAGTCACTAAATGCTTGATCAGCATCCAGACCCAGGGTCTGCTGAACAACTGATGCGGTCCACCAAACAGCTGTGGTTGGTGAGTGCTTTTTTCCCCCCGGGACACTTGAGCCCTAGAACACCCCCTGGGTCAGCACCATTAGAGGCATCCCTGGTCAAAGCCAGAGTCAGACTCTTATGTGTCAGCCAACCAGAGAATCACCGAAGACAGTTGCTTATGCCCCTGCAGGGTTTAGACTCTTAGGCCAGGTCTACATTGTAGGGGGAAGGTATGCAACTCAGCATTCGATTTAGAGAGTCTTTACTAGACTCGCTAAATCAAATCCTAGAAGATTGATCACCAGAGCATCGATCCTTTGGTAAGTGGGATGTGTTCCTCTTGGTGGCAACCTGGCCTTGGCCTCTGGTAGTGACAGGGAAATAGTGCCTGCCACAGACCCTACCAAGTAGACTCCATTTTCATGCCAAGTCTTCTCACACAAATGGCATGCTGTCTCCACCTCAAAAATTTAAGATGGGTTACAATGCTTGAAGAAGAGGAAAAAAACCTAATTTACCTGTCCTGTCCTTTTAACTTATAAACTCCTCAGGGTAACATCTTAATGGTGCCTTGTTCAGTACTGGGCACATTGTTAGCCCTTAAAAATAAAAATAAAAGTTTCCTAATTGAAACATTGCCTCCCAGAGAGACCTGGGAAAGGTCTTCACTAAGGCCATGGGTTTCATTTTCTCCCTGAGGAGATATTCCTGCCAACAAATGCAGTACAAATGGCAGATACCATCCCTTTTGATATATTTGTTTTGGCCAAGCCTTATCCTATTGTATAGGTGTCAGATGAAACAAGAGCCAGGGTGGATGCTCTAAAGGGCTTTGCCTCTGCAATTCGGTTTGGCAGTAAATAATTTCAGCTATGAGACAAACAATGGAAGAACTGAAGTAACATCTTAGAACTTTTTTGGGATGTGACTGCTCATTGTGTTTTCCCTTTGTGTCAGAGGGAAATACAAGACTAACAATAGTAACCCTTACCCAGCAGGGGAGGGAACAGCTGCATATATTGTTAAATGTCACCTAAAAGTATTGTAAATGCACAACACAGCCCATTTCTTTTCCTTAATTTGATTTTATTTATAATACAATACAAGAGATGCAGATCAAGCCAAATTCTGCTCCAAGTTACAAGGGAGGGGGAAATCTGTAGCCGGTGCACCAAACAATGAGAGTAGAATTTGGCCCAGAAAGAATAATCCTCCAATCCTCCATGTTAGTTATGTAGGGTCTAGTGATTTGCATTTTGGCCAGACTCTCGTATTGATTAAATGTTTGTTCAATCAAATTTTTTTTATTCATTAATCAAATGTTATAACCCTTTTATGCTGATCTAGCACTTTTCCTTACAAGATCTCCAACTCCTATGTAAACATTCACTAAGGCTCAATCTTCCTGCAAGAGGTATATTATTAAGCCCATTTTACAGAGGTGAAAATTGAAGACTAAAGAGTGTGTCTTATCTAGAGCCAAGAACAAAATTGTATCCAGATTAAAGATACCTGCCTTTTCCTCTAAACTCGCTTAATTTTATCAGTAAGCATTGCATTGCAATCATTTTCCCAGGGAGGATGTGGAATCGCTATCATTAGAGATTTTTAATAGCAGGTTAGACAAAAACAGTTAGAGATGGTCTAGACTCTAGGTAATACTGAATCCTGCCGTGAGTATAGGGGATAGGAATACATGACCTCTCAAAGTCCCTTCCAATCCTGCGATTCTATGATTCAATGAATGAATTCAGGCCAAACTTTCAGGAAACCAGACAGTAGAATTAGAAATGAAAACATTCAGAAGGCCAATAACACTGTCGGTGCTCCCTATTTCATCTGAATTAAAGAAGTTATCAATATAATTTTCTAGTTTTAAATAGTATAGTTTCCCTTACACACAGGTAGGGTATGTCTAGACTACATGGCTCTGTCGACAGAACCATGTAGATGAGTTTACTAGCCATAACAGAATGAAGCAGCGATTTAAATAATCGCTGCTTCATTTACATCAAAATGGCCGCCGAACTGTGCCGATCAGCTGTTTGATGGCACAGTGGGGCAGTCTGGACGCACTGCGGTCGACAAGGGAAGCCTTTGTCAACCGCTCCAGTAAACCTAATTTCACGAGGCACACCGGAGCGGTCAACAAAGGCTTCCCTTGTCGATTGCGGCGCGTCCAGACTGCCCCGCTGTGCCGCCAAACAGCTGATCAGCACAGCGCAGCAGCCATTTTGATGTAAATGAAGCAGTGATTATTTAAATTGCCCCTTCATTTTCCTATGTCTAGTAAACTCATCTACATGGCTCCGTCAACTGAGCCATGTAGTGTAGACATATCCGTAGTGCCCTGCAAATCCAAAATTATCTGCTTTATATCATCCAGTATCCACATCTGTGGATGCACATATCTGCAGATCATTTTTGCAGATGCAGACACCAATTTTGTATCTGTACAAGGCTCCATACGCAGGACTCTGAGTCTGTTTGCTGTGGAAGCTTTGAATAAACAGTTGTTGGAGGACCTTCTGCATAGAAATAGCTTTAAATTGATTATGTGGAGTCCTAAAGCAAATCTACTGCAAAACAGATTTTACACCTAAATACCAACACTAATCATGCCGGTGCTTTGTGTGGCTTCAAACAACAGCATCACCACAAATCCGAGAACATAAAATGCACAAAGAAAATGGATAGAATTTAATCATAAAATTTGCAAAAACATGTTTTAAGCCTTATGACAATATTAAAACAATGAAGATCTCTTTTTTTTCCTGTGTAATTTCTCCTCCACTAATAATCATGCCATACTTTTCTGAATTGCAATGGTCTGTAGAACTTTCAAGTCTAGATGCCTACTCAGAAACAATTATATTGGATTGTTGTTCTGACAATAGTTAAAGTTCAGTACACATAGTTTTTAAATATAATTGCTTATAATGAAGATTACCTAAACATACTCAATTGTAACAATAGGTTTTACAAAACTGGTTGGCAATTGCTCTTACATTGAAAATAGAGACAGACAAAACTACATTGATTTTTGAAATTATGTAAGACCTTTGTTACCTCTCTATCAGCAGGTGGCATTCCTAATCTGCTCTGAACAGAATAGATATACTTTGTTTCTAGTCCAAAATAATCTCCCACCTGAGGTTTGGCTTTTTTGGTAGTTTGATGTCTCTGGTTGAAAAGGATTGTATAAAAGCTAAGCTTGTTGTCTGTTCGGGGCTGTCCATAAATTATGTAA
Organism: Pelodiscus sinensis; assembly: GCF_049634645.1. NCBI lineage: Eukaryota > Metazoa > Chordata > Testudines > Trionychidae > Pelodiscus > Pelodiscus sinensis. The sequence goes on along the minus strand of NC_134730.1, from coordinate 21,304,671 downwards.
TGCGGGGGGGGGGGGGGAGTTCCATAATTTTGTGTGTTTTGTTTCAGTGTTGCAAAGAGTAGTTGGGTCTTGAAAATCACATAAAATGAGTTATGTAATTAAGGACAGATCCTTCCCTAGGTTTCAAGACAAGAGCTCAAATGTACCAGTCCCAGTTAATTAATGGCTGGCATTAACAAAGAAGAATCTACTACTATGACTCAGCAGTAATTACTCTGTATCTTTGCAGAGGAATTAATCATTTGACATCAGGTTGATTTGAGAGGAATCTTGCAATCCTAGATGGAGTTTGATGCCACCTTATTAAGGGCACTTGCTTAAATGCTTCTTGGCCATTCAGTAATTTACAGATTTACAAATAGTCTATCTAAAATGAATACAGTGAAACTGATTCTCCCCTGTATTTACTGGTGTCATTTTCTTCAGTGGAGTTACTCTGGCTTTACAATATTGTAATGAAGAGAAGAATCAGGCCAAATACATCTAAATTAGATTTAGGGATTTTTTGTTGGTTGGGTCTGGGGTGTGTGTGTTTACAATTCGTGTCACTTTCTCATCTTTTATTTTTTATTTTGTTGGTATCAAATGTCTTGAATGAGCTTTGAAATGGAAATCTTCCTTTCTGGGTGAGATCTGTCTGGGTGGAAAACTTATTAAAGCTCAAGGAAAATGAGAGTCCTTCCTACGTGGGCAGGTCACGAGCCTTCCCTTCAGGGAGACTTGCCATCAGCATTTGTTGGTACCTTTTCTTGTGACACCTTATGAACTTACACTCATTTTTTATAGGATAAACTTAAACAACAACAGATAGTCTGGTAGCCCACCTAATTGCCCACAGCTGGGCTCTCCTCCCTCTAACTCCTTGGCCCCTTAAAGGGCCAGGGCAGGGCAACACCCTGCCACATCCTGTTCTCCTCCCTACAGTGAGATGGGGGTGTTGGAACAATTTTTATACCAGGGATGCTGAGAGCTGCTGCACCCAACTGGAAACTTGGATAGAATGGAAACCTCTTCAAACTAGAGGGTGCTTCAGCACCGCCCCACACACCCTTAGTTGCAGCAGCTATGTAGCAAGACATGGAAAAACCAGAAGTCTGCTTCTCAATTGTCCTTTCCCTCTATCAAAGTTGCTTTTTCAGCAACTTTTTCTAAAAGTCAAAACCATTAATAATTGTTTGTAAATAATTCAGCTGACCAGTCTCCTCCTTAACCAAAACCCAGACAGCTCTGGGACTCTCGGATGCTTTTTCTGCAGTCTGCACAGACAGCTCCTCTCTGTCCTCTGCTTTGCTCAGGGTCAGCTGCAGCCACGGGGCTGGAAGCAACGATACCTGTGGCACCCATGCACACACTTTAGAGGTTCCCCTGAAGCCTGAGACGCGGTCTAAAAGCCCTGAGCTAAACTGGTGTCTCCGCCTGCCCTGGTGCTATATTCAAAAGTCTGCCTGAGCCTTAGGCCTTCCGTGCCTCACTTTGCAGGATGGCCCACAAATGTCCGAGCCAACCTACACTGGCAGTTTTTGATTCATGAAAAAGTGTAGCACATAAGTGATCAGCAGGGGGACTAACAGCCTCACCATGCCGCTGGGCAAAGGGGAGGCTGTTTTATGACCTTGGAAGGAGCGGGATCTCAAGTGAAAGCAGTAGGGCTGGGGCGAGGTAGCTCTTAGTGCCACTCCACCCCCAGGCAGCCCTCAATGCCATTTGGCACTCTGAAACAAAAGACAGGACTATGCAGCACTCTAAAGACTAACAAGATGGTTTATTAGGTGATGAGCTTTCGTGGGCTAGACCCACTTCCTCAGATCAATTTGTGGAAGAAAATCGGCACGACCATATATACCAAAGGGACACAATCAAAAAAAGTGAACACATATAAAATTGACAAATCAGATTTTAGAACAGAGGGGGGCTGGGGGGAAGTGTCTATGAGATAATGATATAAGGGATATCATTAAATATCATTTAATATCATTACCTCATAGACACTAATAATATTTAATATCATTATCCCATAGACACTCCCCCCACCTCCTCCTCTGTTCTAAAATCTGATTTGTCAATTTTATATGTGTTCACTTTTTTTGATTGTATCCCTTTGGTATATATGGTCGTGCCGATTTTCTTCCACAATTTGATCTGAGGAAGTGGGTCTGGCCCACGAAAGCTCATCACCTAATAAGCCATCTTGTGAGTCTTTAAAGTGCTGCATAGTCCTGTCTTTTGTTTCAGCTACACTAGATTAACATGGCTGCATCTCTATTACTATTTGGCACTCTGGCAGCGATTTCAAGGATCTGGAGCTCTGTCTGCTGCCGCAGTACCAGTGGCAGCAGCCAGGAGCTCCACGCTCTTTGGTATCGCTGGGCCCTGGGGTACCTGCCCTCCTTTGCCCCTTCCCCCCTCCTCCCCCATCAGCAGGCCTGATGATCATAATGCTGATTAGACCGTTTATTGTTAATAAACTGTGGTCACAGGACAGGGTGTTTCTCTTCCCCGTGAAGAGATAACGTTTGCAACGTTCCATTACTTAATGACTTTCCATTGAAGCAATTCCAGCAATGCACTAACCCTCCCCTCATTGAGCGCCATACGGTTTGGTGAGGAAGCTTCATTGCATGCCAGAAACGCATCCTTATGTGACTGAGGCACTAACATGCTGTGTTTCAAGGGCAGGGTAGCTCCTAAGAGTAAATAGTTACAAGATTGGCAGGTCAGATACTGATCTCGTTGATACCAGTCAATCCACACAGATTCTGCAGAATTCCAGAGTTACACCTGAGATCAGAATCTAGCCCTCTGATATCAGCATCAGATCAAATTCTGCTAAGCTTTGTCAGACTTTTTGGCAGTTTGGAAGATGAAAGAATCCATGAGGAAAGGGGTGATAAGGACAGATCCTTCCCTAGGTTTCAAGGGAAGTGGGAAGTGTCTACACAGGGAAAGTGTCTACACAGGGAGTGTCTACACAGGGAAAGTGTCTACTGAGGGAGTGTCTACACAGCAAAGTTATTTCGGAATAACGGACGTTATTCCGAAATAATTATGCAAGCATCTACTCAGCAATTCCATTATTTCTAAATAATTATGAAATAACGGATGGCTTATTCTGATTTCTGTAAACCTCATTCTACAAAGAATAATGCCTATTCCGAAATAGTATATAATATATGGCCCATTCTTCTCGAGAGATGGTGGTAAGCAGCAGCAGTGACAATCTATGAGTTGTGCCTGGATCTGCAACCTCTTTCATGGCTATATGTCCAATACTGGATTTGCACAATCGATTACAATAGCTACATGCCAGTCTACTTCCGTTTTCATGAGTCTGAGAATTTTTCCTTCTGAGACAGAGGTTTTTTTTATGACTTGCACAGGTCCTATTGAAAAATGATATATCCGGTTGTAATAATTGTCACCAGGGCTGTGTCTAGACTGGCCAGTTTTTCCGGAAAATCATCCGCGTTGCCAGAAAAACTTGCCAGCTGTCTACACTGGCAGCTTGAATTTCCGCAAAAGCACTGACTTCCTACTGTAAGAAATCTGTGCTTCTTGTGGAAATACTATGCTGCTCCCGTTCAGGCAAAAGTCCTTTTGCACAAAACTTTTGCACAAAAGGGCCAGTGTAGACAGCTGAGATTTGTTTTCCGCAAAAAAGCCCCGATTGCGAAAATGGCGATCGGGGCTTTTGTGCGGAAAAGCGCGTCTAGATTAGCATGGACGCTTTTCTGCAAAAAGTGCTTTTGCGGAAAAGCGTCCGTGCCAATCTAGACGCTCTTTTCCGAAAATGCTTTTAACTGAAACCTTTTCGTTAAAAGCATTTCCGGAAAATCATGCCAGTCTAGATGTAGCCCAGGTGTTGCGATCTGATGATGTAGATTCCCAAGAGCTAGGATTGATGTTAAACCTTTTCATAGTGTTTTTACATATATCCTTGAATCTTAACTTTGGCCTTCCTCTTGCCCTTACTCCACTTGTTAGTTCACCAAAAAGGATTTATTTGGGAAGGCGTTTATCACTCATTCTCCTCACATAGCCAAGTTATTTCGAAATAAGACGCTCCAATTCTGCTATTTTGAAATAGCCCCTCACCAGGGCCCTTTTAAATTATTCCTTCTGGGGCTCTAAATCGAGATAGCATGTCTACATTAGGAAAGCCTGCCTCGGACTAATTTTGAGGCTTCCCTGCAGTATAGACGTGCTTTTTTGAAATAAGCTATAAATATTCTGGAATAGCTTATTCTGAAATAACTGTGCAGAGTAGACGTTGCCTAGGTGTGGTATGTTTGAAATGGAACATACTGGACATTGTAAATCCCTGTACCAAGGAAAGGCCATGCTTTATGTTCAGAAGCATCAAAAATGTAAAGTCGATAGCACAGACTACTGTATAAATGTTCCTGAAGGTTGGATAGGATGACTGGGAGAATCAGGAGTGGTCCTTTCACCAGCTCAGGTGAGACATGACCAGAACTTGCCACAATCCAGGGCAGGCCCCAGGCCAAGTGATATGCCAGGTGAGGAGCATCTTTGGTACCTCCTTCCAATTGTTACCTTATGTTTTATTGCATTTGTGTCCCATTTCATAACTTTGATGCACAGTTTGCATGCTTGATTTATCCCATGCCATACATAAGCAAATAAAAAATTGATTGAATAGGTATTTTTTTTCATTTTAAGACTAAATGAAATGTGCTAACATCAAGAAATTGAACTGGGAAGCAGTATTGGGTGGTCAGAGATAACACAGTGTTTCAGTAGGTCACAGCTTTAGAATATAAACCCTAATCCTTTAGTTCAGTGGTTCTCAACCCGGAGTATGTGTACCCCAGGGGGAACACACGGGTCTTGGGGGGAGTGTCATCTCGTCTAGATATTTGCCTACTTTTATAATAGGCCACATAAAAAGCTCTAGTGAAGTCAGTACAAACTAAAATTTCATATGACTTGTTTATACTGCTCTGTGTACAATACCCTGAAATTTAAGTACAATATTTATATTCCAATCTATTTATTGCATAATTATAGGGTAAAAATGAGCAAGCAAGCAATTTTTCAGTATTAGTGTGCTGTTGTACTTTTGTGTTTTTATGTCTGATTTTGTAAGCAAGTGTTTTTTAAGTGAGATGAAACTTGGGGTACATAAGACAAATCAGACTTCTGAAAGGGGTACGGTGGTGTGGAAAGGTTGAGAGCCACTGCTTTAGTACAAAATGTCTGTGCTGTTCTGTTTCAGATATTTTCCCATCAGATTTGTTCCTTGCTGCAAATCAGATTGCAATTGAGTTTTTTGCTTCCTATATTGAGTTCCTGAAGACTTCTTTGGGGGCATCTTTTATTTTCTACAGGGGAAAACAGTCTATGTTTTGCAGTCTTAGAAAGTCATCAAATATTACATGTTGAGCATGGCAAAAGAAGTAACACTATTTCTTTTATATTATTGTGTAAATAGGGGGTTGATAGATATTGGTAGCATCTCATTAAATATTTCCTTTATTAGTCACTATTGACACTCTTCAACTCTAAAAATACAAAACAACGAATAGTCCTCCATCACCTTAGAGACGAACAAAAAATGTAGATGGTATGAGCTTTTGTGGGCATAACCCACTTTTTCACGAAAGCTCATAATACCATCTACATTTTTTGTTCATCTCTAAGGTGCTGCAAGAATGTTTGTTGTTTTTTACGCTTTTTTCAGTTGCAGACTAGCATGGCTACCACTCTGAAACTCTTAAAATACAAGTACATTTTCACAGTTACACAGTAAAACAAGGTTCATAATATTATATCTGGGTTCTCACTTCAGCTCAGTTCATTTTTATATCTCCCTGACTGGCTCCCTGACCCACCCACAGCAGACACAATTTTCTACACTCTGGGTCCTAGTGCCTCTCCTCTCCCCCCACAGTCTGGCATCTGAGGCAGCTGCCTCAGTTCGCCTCATGGTAAGGCCAGCCCTGTCTATGCCATGGCACAGGGCCCAGCTCCTTAATCCAGACATTGCAACCTGGTACATAGGGCTGCTTCATCACTCAGATTTGGCCCAGCCACAACTCCATCAGGACTCTGTGATTGGTTAATCCAGCCCTACATGGGATGACCCACATAAAACTTTCCAGTGGTTGGGACCCACTATTAGGGAAACATCGCTGCATCAAACAGCACGGGGACTACAGAACAGAAACTAGGTTTGAGTTTGGGAAGCAAGAAATTATAGAGGTGGGTGCAAGTTCCTTCCTCTCCCCTCTTCCCTGCCAAAAAAGGAAGGTAAGAGGGTTGCTGACCTGGGCTGACAGATGCAAAAGGGGCAGATGCCAAGTAATGGATGCGGAATAAAGGAGGCATTAAATCTTCTCTTCACCTAGGGAATTATTGCACATACGCTTCACTCTGCCAGGCATTTCTGAATCCATACATTTTAAACTTAGTACAGCTTGTACTTGGAGAGCCTCCATCAAGGTTTCCCCCAGAACTGCAATGTTAGCATCTTCCTGCCTCCTCTCTCTTGGCTGCTGTTGGAAATTGTTTTCAGGAGCTAGTTCTTCTCCTGTTGAAATAAAAGGCAGAACTCCTCCTCACAGGGACAACAACAGACTTTTAATTTGCAATTCTCCATGAAAGACAGTGGTGCCAGAGAACAGAGTCTCTACTCTCAGAGTACGTCTCGACTGCGAGGCTCTTTTCCCCATACTTTTGTTGGAAGAGGCTTTTCTGAAATTTGGCCTCTCTAGACTGGGCCAAATTTCAGAGAAAACCCCTCTTTCATAACCGCCCTTCTTCCTTCTGAAACGAGGAATACAGGGGCTTCTGAAAGAGCACGTTTGCTCTTCCGCAAAAAAAAGCAGAAGAGCAAACACATTCCTTGGACACAACAGAGTTTTTTCAGAATACCCGAAAACCCCCCGCAGTCTACCCATACCCTCAGTACTGCACAGTAATGTAATTCCTCTTGTGCACCATGTCTCAGAAACGGATATCAGTGGATCATGGTAGGCAGTCTTTGAAATCATATTATGGCAGTTAGTAAACATGTATTAAACACCAGCCCTGCTATTTAGCACTTGAGTATAAGAGACACAGTGTAGCACTTAATTGCTAGTAATGAAAGCACCTCAGTTGGTGTATCAACAACCTGGCACACAGATCATTTAAAAATCCATCTTTCAAAATACACTAGAACTCTGTGTCAGATGTCTGATGTGTTTCTTAATGGGATTAGTCCTCCCATCTCAGCTGAAATACAAAAAGACTTTCCCAAGTTAAGAAAAAAATCTATTAAACAATAAAAGTCAAGAAAGAGCTGTTGGTTCTTAACTATTCTCTTATGCTCCAAAATGCACAATACAGAGACAGAAGAATATGGGGGAAACTAAAGTGAAATAAGAATGAATCTGCCAGTTGTGCAAGACATTCTTTGAAACTCAGAGCAGAATCATGAATCTTGCACAGAAAATTCCAGGTATGGGGTTAATAGAAAAAAATATTTTAATCCAAGAAAATCAATGACTTTTTAATCTGCTTTAGGGAATTTCTGGTGCTGGTAGGAAGTGCTGGACTGATTTAAAAAAAACCTTGAATAATAAAATCCTGAGTTCATTCATAGACCAAATTGACTGTCCAGAATGGCCGATGACTGACCAGCAAGGACCACCTCTAGCTGAAAGAATGGAGGCCAGTTATCAAGGCCCATAGTGCTTGGGTCCTAAAGAGTCTAATAAGAATGTCACTGTGGTGGTGGTATTGTAATAATATAGATATTTATCCACTAGAAACTGGGCAGAAACCACCAGACCATCATGAGGCCATTGGACATCTCATGGTCACAACTGATCATGGGTTATTATTTCCTGCTAATATGTGTTAGTGTTTGTATAATTTTTTACTGGTCTGCCATTCCTGGCACCTCTACTATCACATTGATCTTGCCTGGTTTAAAAGTGGTGCCTTGTATAGCTCTCGACTTATAAACAAAACTCTTGTGAGTTTCTTCCAAATACTGCTTGTCCTTTGATGTGTGGCTGAGAAGAAAATAATCAGTTGTCTTGGTGCCATGATGGCTTGGATGCAGGTAGTAATTTAGAGGCCTGCTGCTATAAATTTGCATAACTTTTTTAACTTCAGTGGAGCTACCTTGATCTACAAAAGCTGAGGACTCTATAGCTACATATCCTTAAAGAGGTATGCCAATGGTTTCCAAAGAAGTCTCTTTCACCAACATCTCATGACTCCATGCCCCTCCAGAAACTTCTAGCTTTCTATAACACTGAGGCCTTTAGTGTGAGGCATGTCACCTCCTCCTATGGTGAAAACCCATTTGAGGTTTTTAAGGTTCCTGTGATGTAATTCGCCTACATCACAATGAGGATGCAGCCACATGACTGATTTTGGTAAAGTACTTTGCGGTCACTTGGATACACGACACTATGGATATATCATTATTATTTAGTGATGCATTCATTAGGAGTAGCGTTTATTATTATTATTCTTGCAGCTCTGAATGCAATGATTCCCTCCATCTCCCACTCACTACCTTTAAATTGCAATTTTTCCTGGATATCCATTTGACATTTGGCTTGAGGATACTCATGCATTATATATGGCTAATATATTTGCTCCTGTTTTTGTTTTGCAGTACAGAATTGGACAGCTGTACATGATCAGTAAGCATAGCCACGAGCAGAGTGATCGAGGGGAGGGCGTGGAAGTCGTGCAGAACGAACCCTATGAAGATCCACATCACGGCAATGGTCAGCTCACAGAAAAACGGGTCTATCTCAACAGGCAAGTATTATGCAGCTGTTTCCCTGAACACCATGCTGCTGTCACTTCCCGTCATGCACAGTGTTGAAGATTTGCAGGGCATGAACTCTCTCTCAGGAAATAGCTTTTGGGTTTCAAATGAAATGTGTTCCATTGAATACAGGCCAGTCACTGGCGACTTCAAGGAAAGGGACAATAGAAGAGCTCCTTCACTTGAAACAGAGACTTTTTTTAAATTTTAGAGTACATTTTCCATGGCAAAGAATTATGACCTAAAGGCAAGATTATGTTGAAAAGCAGCACATTTCTCTGTTTTCTTTCACACTTTCCCATTTTTTAAATAGGTACAACAGAAAGGGGTATCTATATATACAGAAATCCAGGATGCCAGAGCGACTGAGGGTCACTAGGTCTAGGTTCTACTTCTGACTCTTTCCTTACCCATACGCAGAATATGCAGTTACATAGGGCACCCAAAAATGTGGAGCACCGCTGGGTCTTAATGTCCACCCAGCTGTATCTTCCTATCCCTGTTCTGTGGTTTTGCTTCCTCCAGAGGACCTAGTTACTTAAAAGTGAAAAAGCCGGCCAGACTTATTAGCAGAACGCACTGACCCTGTGAAAGGGTCATGTGAGCAGTAATGAAGCCATTTAACAGACATTTGCCAGCTCCAGGTATTAGCTGTCAGTTTCTGAATTTACTGTTTGTCAACAGGGCATTAATTTAAAAATTGTTATAAAAATATTTCATTCGTGCGCTGCTGCAGATTATAAAACTACGTCTCTAAAAAAGTCATCGTCCCTCTGGCTGCCATCAGGCATCGGGGCAACAGTTCAATTGTCCTGCGTAGGGCCACACAAATCCTAAGGATGGCCCTGCCCTATCCCATGCTTGTTGTGTGATCTTACACAAGTCTGGGAGGATCTGATTTCCTGAAGCACAGAGCACCAATAACTCCCACTGATTTTAATTGAGGTTGCGGATGTCCTTAATCACTGTGGGCTTCCCATAAAAAAAAAATGAAAATGATGGTTCTTCACTCCTGCACAGAGCTGTTTGAAGATTAATTCCATTACTGTTTGCAATATGCTGTGATGTCCGTGATGGCAAGGGCTATACAAGTGCAAAAAAATTTAACATGCTAAAGTTCTTCTTTAAAGGAAAGTTGTTTTCTTTTCAAATTCTAGTTCAAAGGTAGATTTATACCCTCCTCCCACCCCAAATCTTCATATTCAGCTAAAATCAAATAGGTGCATTCAAATTAATCCTGCCTGAAATGACACAGAGGTCAAGCAAGTCTCTGTTGAACAACAGTAACATTCAAAACGTCACTCTGGTCCCACACTTAGCCGAGAATTGCTGAGGGTAGCAGTGAGCCCTTGGGATGCTGATACAGCAAGATAGAGCACGACTTCCTACGAAATACACAAGGCCAGCGACCCACTTTGGTAACAAAAGATTTGGCTCAGTGAAGTGAGCTGACATTATGAATGACCACTAGAATTGAGCCTCAGTGACCTTCTGCAGCACAGTGACAGGCTTAAAGCCATGGTGAGAAAAATTGCTTTTTTTTTCCCGACAGCCCCATCAGTTCCTAAAGCCAAATATGTGTCTTTTCTGCAGCTAAAATTAAAGAGTTAGGGGGTCAGTGCTTCCACACTGAGTTAAAGGCCAGTGTTAATTTCAAAACCTATATATTTCTGTTGTATGAAATATATTCCTTAATCTGCTGCAGTTTTTTATTACTACTGATCTAATTGAATGTTGCTGCTTTTCCAATTCTTCTCTGTTCCCTTAGGCCCATTTCCTTTATTAAGCTTTTCTGCACGGTGATCCTTAGACACAGATATAGCAATATTGTGGCAATTACACCATTGCATGTTCCTCTGGAATCCTGACAGATCTGACCTTTCCCCAGCCTAACAACGAAATTACCAGCAATATTACACACTTACAAAAAATAGTGCTTATGAAAAAAGTCTGTTGATGGTCTTATTCACCACTGAGAACAGTGGTTCTCAAAGTGGGGTCCGCGGACCACTAGTGGTCCGTGGCTACCTCCCAGGTGGTCCGTGGCTCCAGCTCGGCCTCCCCCCAGTGCCCTGTGCAACATGCAACGTGGCAGGTTCTCTTGCGGGCTTGTCCATGTCCCTGCGCCTCAGGTGAGGCTTCCCACCCCACCTCCTTCTTTGTGCTTGCAGTCTGCAGATGAGGTAGCCTTGAGCCTCTTGTCACCCCCACCCTTGAGCTCCCCCCCCCCCACCCCTCCAGTCTCCATGTTGCTGGGAGTCGGCCCAGAGGCAGGATTCTCAAGCGAGGAGCTGCTGACTCTGCATTTCCCCCCTGCACCCCGCCTGCCACGACGGGGACCTGCCCATTCTCTGTTCACGCTGCAAGGTGCGCCCCGCTCTGACCTGGCCACCCGTCTGTTGGGCTGCACACTGCAGGAAGGTGTGGCCCAGCCTGGGGAGGGGGCGCTGCACTCCGGGACCCTCGTGTTCACACGGCACCACTTTGCTGTACACAAGGAGGAGGAGGGTGGGAACCGCCACCCGGCTTGGTGAGGGGTCTCAGTACTGTCCGTAGCTCCTGGGGAAGGCCAGGGCCCGGGCTGTGGGGAGGGGGCATGCCCACAGGGGAATTCAGAGGGCTTGTCCATGTCCCTCTGACAGAACCAGCAGCCACCTCGGCATCCTGCCATAGCTTCCTCCCTCTCCAGACCCTGCTTGTTTGGCTGCAGCCGAGTGAAAGGGCATGCAGCATGGCAGCGACTGTGTTTGATCTGGTGAGCTCCCAGTCCAGGGTATTCAAAGCTGCAATTAGTAAAGCGTTCATGGGTGAGAGTGCTCAGTGGCAAGAGCGCAGCTCTAAATGAAACCTGAAAGGTGGTTCCAGTGAGAGGCAGCAGTTCTTGGGGGCTGGCCGGAGAAGACTCAGATGATCACACAGTTCAGCATGTGAAAAAAGGGAGGGAGACAATGGAGAAATTGGAGACCGTGGTCCAGAAGGAGGTAACTTGTTTTTAAAGGCATCTCCGAGGCATGTCCACAAGACAGCTTGAAAACATTTATTCTGCTAATCAGGCAGCAGGCTTGTGCGTGGAGGCTTCATACAAACTTCTCTGAAAATAATTCTGATTTTTCAATGAGCTTTCTTCATCCCTCCCCCCCACTCCCGCCCATGCACACCCTCTGAGTGGGAAGACGAGCTAGTGCTGCAGCCTCGTGGTTGCGTGGGCTTTCTGCTGCGTGGGGGAGGGGGAGGCTCAGCTCCCTCCCTCCCCCCACCCTGTTGGGGGAATGGCAGTGCAGTGACTCATGAGGCTTTCCCCACTTCAAGGGAGCACAAAGCCAGGTAAGTATCCCCCCTCATGCCCAGACCCCTGCACCCCAGTCACTCTCAGTCCTCTCCCTCCACCCAAGACCACACACCCCCAGCTTGCTTTGACACCCTCCCTTGCTCCTGCACTCCCCAACCTGTCTAGACACCCTCTCTCCTGGCCAGAAACTCTACCCTCAGCCTGCTCCTGCATCCTCCCCCCTCAGCCCTTCGTGCACCCTCTCTTTCTCCTGCACCCTCCCTCTTGGCCAGACACCCTACCCCCAGGCTGCTCCTGCACTCTTCCTTGATCCTGCACCCTCACCCCTGGCCAGATATTTACCCCCTACCCTGCTCCTGCTCCTTCACCCTGGCCAGACACCTTACTCCCAGTCTGCTTCTGCACCCCACCTCCCACCCAGACCTCACTACTCTCCCCCTTCTGCACCCCACCTTCCTCCCAGATCCTGCACCGCCATCTGTATCCCACTCACTGGCAACCCTGTCCCACACACTGAACCCCTCATTTTGGTTCCCACCCCAGAGCCTAGGGGGTTCCATAAAATCCACTAGCTCCAAAACCCCATAAAAGTAAATCTGGCCTGTGGGAAGCCCTGAACCTCAGTCCTCCCTGTCTCTTCCCCTCACCTAGTGGGGCTGGAGCGCCAGAGGAGTGTGGTGTCTCATTTGGGGACCAATTCAGTGAGGGTTGGGGGTTTGGGCAGGAGTTTTTTTGCTGCTTACTTGTGGGTCCCCAACTGATTTTCTGTGGGTCAGTGGCCCCGACCCAAAAAAGGTCTCTACGCCTGCCATAAATAAAGAAAACATTGAAACTTTTTGTGTTGAACATAAATTAATATTTTACTTTATTTAAAATGAAGTTTGATAAACTAACATGAGAAAGTTAAAATGATCAATCTGCTTAATCATTGAAATTAAACCATTCTCCCTAGCTGCAGCACTAGCAAAATGGCTTGGGTGTAGTTATGTAATTAACGGTGAGTTTCCATTAGCACAGGGGAGTCCAAACTTTTTTCAAAAAGGGCCAGATTTGATGAAGTGAACATGCGTGAGGGCCGACCATTTTGCCTGACATTCTTTGAACCATTAAAATTAAATGCAAATTAACTATTTTATGCAAAGTTTATTGCAAACAGCATACTTTTCATTTCGTCACATGGATGACAAATCTAAACAGGTGTTAAATCACTCTGCCTTTCATATCTGAAGGCCAGATGAAAAAAAAATCCAGGAAGCTGAAATATATGTCAGGAACATTGTAAAGTACATTACATATTATTGGTAATAAAGGTTGTCTGTCAACTTTTAAGTTAAAAAAATATGAACAGGAACATAACACCAAGTATACATGTTGTGTCCAAATATATTTATAACTGATTTAGACCAACTGACATTAACTGAGATTTTACAATGTATTCATCTCAATACATATGGATTCGTTGGGGGCCATAAAAGATAGATATTGCCAAATTACCTGTGGGGCCGTATTAAACCAGAACACGGGCCGCAATTGGCCCGCGGGACGGACTTTGGACATGCCTGCATTAGCAACTGGTGGTCCATGGAAAAATTTACATTGAGCCAGTTCATCCAGGGGCCAAAAAGTTTGAGAACCACTGACTTAGAAGCTTACTGTCACTGAATTAGGGATGTAAAGGGTTAACCGGCTAACCATTTACCAACTAAGCCTCACCCTGATTAGGCAATGCTTTTGGGTAACTGGTTAACCGGTGGGCTGCTCCAGCCCATCCAGGCCCACCATGCTCCAGGCAGGGGCTGCTCCAAGGTTCACCAGCTGAACTAGCAAAAACGAGTGGTCCTGTGGCGCCTTAGAGACTAACCAAAATATATAGAATCTTTAGTTTTCATGGGCAAAACCCACTTCATCGGGTGAATTGGAGTGGAAATAACAGAAACTAAGAAATATATATAGAAAACAACAGAAGTACTGGTCAACTGTAAGACCCATATTAATGACGCTAATTACCGTATACATGTGAACATAAGTCCGTTCATTTATAAGCCGACCCCCCAAACTTACAGAGAAAAAATGGTAAAAAGTCACTGACCCATTTATAAGCCAACTCCAGAGTACAAACTGATAATCCCAGGTTGTCAGCTCAAGGACTTGCAGGCTGCAGGCAAAGAGCCTCTCATCTCCCATTGGCTACTGTTTGCTGTTCTCAGCCAATGGAAGCTGAGGGGCTCCATGCTGGCAGCCAGCAAGTCCTTCAGCCCAAGCCATGGGAAGAATCTGTTCATAAGCTGACCTCAACTCTTCACAGTGGAATTTTTTTCCAAAAAAAGTCAGCTTATGAACGAGTTATATACAGTAAGTAGGCTGGATGTGTCCCATTCATAGCTGCTGATGTGAAATGCGAATGCTAAAGGCATGAGAAATTGCCTTTGTAGTGCGTTAACCAATTAATATCTTTATTTAAGCCCAGGGAGACCGTGTCAAATATGCAAATGAACTCCAGTTCTGCAGTCGCTCTGTTAAGCCTAGTATTTAGCTGGTTCACGTTTTAAACAATAATTAAACATCCCTGCCCTGAATAGGAGATCTGTGGTGGCACAAATGTGCTTAGCATGCCCCCATGTGCAAAATATTGCATACAAACATAACCAGGTTTGAAAAATGGTCCTGAAGATTCATATCAAATAAAGTCCAGTGCCTTTGTGGTTAGCTGGATCTCAGGCCCATGTAAGGTGTTTACTTCCATCTGGGAAGGAGAAATGGTGGGGACAGATCGCTGCGCCTGCATGCAGACTCTGACCATTTCAGGTTAGTTTTCCATTCTGTTTCCTTCCCTTTTCCCTGGTGAGAGCCATATTTTCATGAGGCGGTGAAAGAGCATTCTCTTTGGGTGTGTCTAGACTACAGAGATTTGTCGACAAAAGTGGACTTTTGTCGACAAAACTAAACCAGCGTCTAAACTACCGCTGAGTTCTGTCAACATAACATCGACAGAACACAGCAGTTTTGTCGATGGTGGTAAACCTCATTTTACGAGGCATAACGCCTTTTGCCGAGAGAGTTCTGTCGACAGAAGGTGTTATTGCATCTAGGGTTGTATCTAGACTACAGGGTTTTGTCGACAAAGCAGCTTGCTTTGTCAACAGAACTGAATGTAGTCTAGACGCTCTTTGTCGACAGTATTTGTCGACAAAATTTCTGTCAACAAAAGCCTGTAGTCTAGACGTACCCTTTGAGAGGTCTTTTTCTGTCACAGAAAGTATTGTCTCTGATCCACTCCAGCAAAATGATTCCAACGCCTTCCTTGACCAATAAAGGAAAGTGCCCTCGAGGGAGTGTCAGTGTCTTACTAAAATGCTGCCTGATGGCCAGTGATGATCTGTTGGTGTGACTGTTCTGCTTCTGCGGTCCATAAATACTTTAATTTGCAGTTTCCATTATAATGGGGAGGGGGAAAAAGCGTGGCCATAAATGCCAGTATATAGATGAGTTATATTCATAAAGGATGGTGCTCTGTGGGCAAGCCATCAATACTGTGACTCACAGATATAGAACTGGGGAAAATTTATGCATTGCTCAGAAACATCATCCAGGCTCACCGATATGAGGGACAAAAGAGGCAACTGGCCTCGGGTCCGGTGATTCAAAAGGGCCTAGGGTTCTTGGCCACTGCCACTGTGGCAGTGGTGGCAGCCAGAACTGTGGGCCCATTAAATCACCATGGGTATGTCTACACTAGCCCCCTAGTTCAAACTAGGGAGGCTAATGTAGGCATTCGAAGTTGCAAATGAAGCCTGGGATTTAAATATCCCGGGCTTTATTTGCATCTTCCCGTCCGGGCACCATTTTTAAATCCCCTTAGTCCAACCTAACTCCCCGCAGCTACACGCGGCAGGCAAATGTTAACTCAAACTACATCCTTAGTTCAAGTTAACTGTTACACCTCATTCCACAAGGTGTAACAGATACACTTGAAAGAGAATCCTCTGAACTGTCATTCATGCTCAAATTCGACACTTTACAATTAAGTTTGAATAAAGACTCTAATTACCTTACCCATTACAAAGATAGCTTCTCCAATTATCACCTCTAATATCATTAGCTCACAAACATTTACCTCCTCCTCCCCCCATCTCCCTTCTGTTCTGAAATTTGATTTGTCCTTTTCATGTGTTCATTTTTTTTTAATTGTATCCTTTGATATATATGGTTGTGACAATTTTGTTCCACTATTTGATCTAAGGAAGTGGGTCTGGCCCACGAAAGCTCATCACCTAATAAACCATCTTGTTAGTCTTTAAAGTGCTACATAGTCCTGTTTTTTGTTTTGGCAAAGACTGTGTAACATCACCATCTCCCTGAAAGGCGGAGCAGAAATCCAGAGTCCTCACAAGGGTGGCGATCTGGAGGAAATGTGTGAGAACTACAGCAGAGATTGGGGAAGTTCACCGTGACCTCGGGTCGTGGGTTAGTTGGGCGATGGAGCCCTATGGTCCAAGAGTGGAGTACCAGCATTAGCGTCTGCATCCCAGGAGTGTTCCTGAAAATCCAGACATAGAGGCTGTGTCTGAACATTGGTCAGACTCAATAAGCTTTAAAACTCCTGAAAAATTAAAAGTTTGGCTTCAGAATAGCAGCCTAGTGAGAGCCCACAAATGGGTCCTCAGCTAGGGCTGTAACATCAGTGTCTTAAATCAAACTTATTGAATTTAAATAGAGCTACCACTATAAACAGTGCTGTTACAAGGTGGACAGGGTCTGGAGCTAAGTCAATCCTGATTACTAAAGAGGCACATCTGGGTTGGTTCAGGTAATTCTCTATAAAAGATAGCAGAGAAAAGGGAAGTGAAGGAAATTGCAGGAAGTAAGGACTTCTACAGGGAAGATCCTGATGCCAAAGAGTTTAGAAGCCAGAGCTAGAAGACTGAGGAACTAGCCAGGTAGGGCCTGGGAATGGGCCACCAAAGCAAAAAAAGCCCCAACCAGGAAGGCCTGGAAGTAGTGTGAGTTGGAAACTGTTGAGAGTGAGCAGGTGCAGCAGGAAGACATGGGGCATGAGACGACAGGCAGAAAAAGCTGGGAGTGGCCTGACAAGAGGTTAAAACCAATGGCCTGTGTTTTGACACCTTGAGTTTTATTGATGTGAATCAACTCAGATCTCCAAGAATGGTGGTGTACGGACAAGAAAATAAATCAGAGGGCTTGTTTTAATAATCCCTGTGCGGAAGAAATTGTTAGCAGAGTGCTGCAGAGGCACCTCTGTCTATAAGGGGGATGCATGGAATGTTGACCTCACTACATGCGCAATGTATTAAAGTCTCACAACTTCACATCAAAAGATGAATCGATCTGACTAAACAGAATTGTGAAAGTACAGGCGATCACAATCAAATAACTGCAAAATGCCAGCTTTTTGGGAAATGCAAGAAATAAAAGGTCAATATGAACTGAAGATACAAAAGAAGGCTAGAGAAGCGTGTGGTATTCCTTTATCTCTGGTACCTAAAATGAAGCCAATTTATTTGAGCAGAATTTTTATGAAAAGTAAAGGGAAACCTGTTAAATTAGTTCCCTCATAACTGTCAGACATCAAATTTAGCATTTGATGTAGCAGCTAATTTTTCAAAGAACAAATTAACTGGTTATGGAAGTTTCAGGGGAAAAGAGCCCCTATTTAATGCTGAAGAATTAAAATTAACATTTAAGCAGAATAATTTACAGCTGCACTACAGGCAGCCGAATCCAAAGGACTCAATCCAACTTTCCATTAAAATCAATGGGATGTTGTGCCATTGACTTCAATGGCAGTTGGGTCAGGACTAAAACAAGACATTCATAATAGCAGTGATTATGTGTCATACTTCGTTTTCCATTGTATATAAAACAACCTGTGGAGACGGCTAAGCCTTTGGCACAGGAAGTCACTTTTATCATACCGATATATTCCAGATATTGGAACAAGAGGAAAGTTCACTTACATTTAGAATCCCATAACTCAGTTCCTTGGGCCAACAACAAGTCCCATGTTTCCTTCCAAGTGAAGCTGAGAGAAATGCCACTAGACTCACGCCATCGGGTCTAAAAGGAGAGGGAGATGAAGTGGCTCTTGGTTGAGGATTTATTTTTATGCTGAATCTGTGAAGGCCCAAATGTAGAAGAAAACCAGTTAAGGGTCCTATACTTGCAGCCTTTTCTCCTACTGGGGGCAACTTAATCTGGTACATAAATTCCCCCTGACTGTGCATCAGACCAGAGTTCACTCAAGAACACAGTTGTAGAGCTACTTTAAAAATATATAGGCTCCCCCTTAACTTCATTCCCAGGCGCTCCTCAGTGGTCTACTGGCAAAATCTAAATAAACACAGGGAACATTTTGTAAGTAAGTTATAAAACCCAACCAAAGGGGGCTTCCTGGAGTTTCTTCCTCCCTGATATTCCTGCTTGGGTTCCAGAGGCTTTCAAGACATCTGGCAGTCAAGTTCAAACAGATTTCTTCCTCTTTCCAGGAGAAACTGGTAACAACCCCATCCACAGTCCATCCTGTTCTGGGGTAAGGAGGATGGCTAGCAGGACCTGTTGAGAACACCTATAAATCCTAGCAGTCCACAGCCTGCGCTTCCTAGGATTTCTTTTGTCTGAGAGAAAGGTGGAGAAAGCGCCTTGTGCCTCAAAGCTCTGTCCCAAGCCCCACAGAAATAGCAGCTTGCTTTCTCCCAGGAATCATTGCCCGGTGTAGCTGTGTCTTTGGTTCTTGGAGTCTGTGTTTGCAAAAAGAACCAAATAAATCCAACCCTGAAACTAGAACGGGATACCGCAGTGATATCTCTCCTAGTCTAAAAGGGCCTCTTTGGGTATGTCTACACTACAAGGGTATTTCAAAATAAGGTATTTTGGAATAATAACACCCAAAATAATTATTTCAAAATAACACATCCACCCTACAGCCTCAAAATGAGTCTGAGGCAGGCTTCCGTAATAAGGATGTGCTACCTCAGTTTAGAGCCCCAGGAAGCACTGGGGAGTAATTACTTTGAATGGCCCTGGGGAGGAGCTATTTTGAAATAGAAGCAGTGGAGCATCCACACTACACCTATTTCAAAATAGCAATTTCAAAATAGGTGTGATTCCTCGTGAAATGAGGGTTGATTATTCTGGAATAAGAAGCCTGTTATTTCATAATAATTTTGACATAACGGGCTTGCTGTGCGGACGCTCACCTTGTTATTTCGAAATAATGTTGTAGGGTAGATGTGCCCTTACAGACTCCCAGCACTGGCTCTGATTAAAAGAGACAGTTCCTTATGGACAAATCTCATAGTTGCTGAAAGGCCCTGAGACAGTGGAATCAGTATGGTTGTAGGGCAGGGGTCTCAAACTCACAGCCTGCAGGCCATCTTACAGCCTGAGCAGGTCCACAATCCAGCCCGTGCACAGCTGCCAGCATGTGAGTCTCTGTGGCCCTGGGGGGGGATTGTCCGTCTCCTTTCCTAAGTCCAGCCCCTGCTCTGCTCCATCCTACCTCTTCCCACCCCTGCTCTGCCCAGTCCCCGCCATTGCACCCCTTCTCTCACGCCGGCTCGCCAGAGGGATACGGCCTCAGGGATTACCAGGGGGCCTGGTATGGGACAGCAGCAAGGGCTGGGTCCCTCTGGACTCACTGCAGCAGCATGAGTTGTGGGGGAGCAGAGTGATGCAGCAGCTTCTGCTCTGCTCCTCCGCCCTCTCCCAAGCCAGCCCTGTCACTCCACTTCACTGCTGGAAGCAACTCTAGCCCCACTGTGCAGCTGGTGATGGCGGCGAGGACTCCCAGAGTTGGGGGGGGGGGCGTTTAAATCACCCTGGGGTAGCAGGCAAGGTCAGGGGATGCATAGGGATGAGCCTATGGAGACACACACACACACCCAAGGGAGAGGTGCCCACTGGCCCTAAGGAAAATTGAGTTTGAGTCCCCTGTGGTAGCCTGAGGGAGAAGAGGTAATTTGGGAACACTACACAGTAACACAGGTATCCATTAGCCTCAGCAGTGTGCCCATACCTCCAGGTTCAACAGGGTGCGACTAGTTGCTCTGTTTCCACCGCAAGTCCAACAGCTCTTCCCCAGTCTTGCAAGAGCAGGGACGTTAGAACCGAGAGAGGCTGGACTGCAGAGTGGCTCTCTTAGTACTTTGTGCCTTGTGTGGAGAATCCCTTCTCCACTTCCAGCATCATCCCACGTGTTGAGTTTGGTGATTTAAGCATTGTGCAGAGAATAAGAAAATTTAGCCCTTACTGTGCCAGAGCCTTGGACAGAGAGTTCCCTGCCATGATAGGGACTAATATAATTTCTTCCCCTTTGCTGAACAGCAATAAATATTTTATGGAAAAAAAATATTTACTCTGCCAGGAAGGACTGAAATAATTATGTACCAAATGGGATTAGGGTCAAAGGAACAGTCTCATTGGGGATGCTGGAAGGAAAATTCTTAAATTGTTTATCACTGAAAATGTTAATCAGGTGCTTCCGAATCTAGCTTTCACCATAAGAGTTTCAGTCCCTGACTAATTATAACAGGGTCAAATAAAATAATATCAACCATCTCAGCTAAACTCACCTTTCTTTATAAGATGTTTGATAGGAAAACACAAATGTTTCTAGAGCAAAAGTACAGTGGGAGTCAAAAGTCTACAGAGGTGAATGTCACTATTGGCAACAGTCATCAAATAATTAAATTTTAAAAAGGGAAGCTCTTTCCAGCCACAAAGAATAGTGATAGAGATGCAGCTGTGTTAGTCTGGTGTAGCTGAATTGCATTGTTCCTGTGAAAAACAAACATGACTGCCTTGGAGCACAGGAAAACCTGTTACCTAAGCAAGCCTCTTTCTCATTAGAAACTTCAAATCTTGTAGGTTTGCTTCAGTAAAGTCTTATGGAAACTTTTAAACTTAGGGAGCAGGTACTAAAGCAGCAAGACAAATAATTTCCTTGACTGGGCTGTTTAATCCCCATTTTGCCTTCTGTGTTGCAAGCAATTTAAATTTAGCCTGACCAAAACTGAATTCCTGTTCTTTGTGCCCAAACCCTCCCATCTCCCTCCTTCATACCTTAGCTCCACTGTACGCAGAGGGAATGTGCTTTTCAAATCAGAAGGCTGAGTGCCTCTTGCAATTCTTCCATCATTTTGGAAAGCTTTGACTCTTCTTTGTGTAATGGTCTCTATGTGTATTCCACATGCAAGATGCACATCTGTTCATGTGCCCAAGTCTGCACTTTTCTGCAGGCAGTGCCCACTAGCCTGCACACATGCCGTAGCTTTCCTTGTGCTCCAAACTGAGAGCATAAAAGGTGGTATAGGCAAATACCTCTCCATTTCCTTCTTACTGCACATGCCCCGCGTCAGACTCTTCAGGGTCCTCAGCTCCCTTTCACTGTGTCACTGACGTAAGGCAGGGGTGGGGAGCCTTTTTTGGGTTGGGGGCCGATGACCCACAGAAAAATCAGTCAGGGGTCACACAAAAGTGAGAAGCAAAAAATCCCCCCAAAACCACATCCAAAAATTGACCCCAGCCTGGTAGTGATAGTGCCTAATTGGGGCTGTCATTTTGACATGTGGGTATTCAAAAGCAATTACTTAGCTGTGAGGTGTTGGGGTCTTTTCATAATGTGCTTGTAGAATACCGAGGCTATGACTACACTGCCATTTTTTTCCGCAGAAGACATGCAAACCGTGCTCTCATTTGCATATCTTCTGCCAATCCTTTTTGCGGAAGAGGTTTTACCGCTAAAAAACCCCACGTAGACGGGGCCATTTATTGGAGAAAAAACCCTTTTTTGCAAGATCTTGTAAACCTCATCTTTTGAGGAATAAGGAATCTTGTAAAAAAGGTTTTTTTTCCAACAATTGGCCCCGTCTACATGGGGCTTTTTAGCGGCAAAACCTCTTCCATAAAAAGGATCGGCAGACGATATGCAAATGAGAGCACAATTTGCATATCTTCTGCCAAAAAAAGGCAGTGTAGACATAGCCTACTGAGTTCTTAAGTATTATGATAATATAGATAATAACAACTGAATACTGCACTGGCTTCTGCCTGCTATAAGCCCCCAGAAGTCATCTGTGTTGTTACTGTATCAGAGGTATTTCTGCATGTCTGATCTCAGTTTCTGTGGGGCGATTTTCTTGACCACAAAAAATCATGTCCTCTCTCTCATTATCTAAGGGTTTTCTTAGTCAAGCAGGATAGTAACTAGTGTATTAGAAAACTGGCTGGCAGACTGAACCCTGGACTGGAAGTCAAAGGTTCTCCATCTAAATCTGGCTCTTTATCATTCTGGATCAGCCTCTTCATTTGAAAAATTTGAATATAAAACTCTTTAAAATTGCCACATAGTATTATTAGCATACAGAAAATACTATCTCATAATCAGGATTTGGGGTTAATGGAGTACAAGAGTTTATGCATCAGTAGAGAATACAAAGGAAGAAACTGCCTAGGGAGATGTAACAATCAGACTGACTAGGCCTGTTTATTATCCTTGCTGAGTACCCTTAGTAAAGGCTGTCTCCTTGTGCTAAGAATTCTATAAAGTACACATTGTGTGTTATGACCTGTGCTGAGTCTTCACATGACCAATGCTGTGAATCCACATACCCTACTTTAAATCTTCTTAGCTTGAAAAGTGTGAAGGGGAATTCTCGCAAGTCAAAAAATAGTCTAATTTGGGATTTCCTTTCTTTGCAGCAAACTACCTAGCTGGGCCAGAGCAGTTGTTCCCAAAATATTTTACATTACAGAGAAGGCTTGGAATTATTACCCTTATACAATCACAGGTAAGTACTCAAAGCAAACTGAAAACATTGGAAGTTTATTGTGGATAATTTTGTTTATCTTTAAAGGCCACGTGTCATATACCTAGAGGCAGACGTTAAAATATTTGAACAATTCCTATATTACCACTACATATTTTTATTTCCCATCATTTGCTGTTACCAAGAAATATGAGTAATATGCAGAAACTATAGATGGGTAAAGATTTTAAACATTATACTGTGCTACTGTCTCCCCCTTTATGTTTCTGCATTAGACCTTTAGATACTATATGTTAAATGTCATGCTGACTTGTAACCCATGCTATCCCTTAGACTCCACTGGGATTTCACAGTGAAGTGTAAGTCATTCAACCCAATGATTTTGATTATTAATATACTTTTGAATTTATTGAACATAATTTGCATCATTATTTTATTCTACTTTTGTTTTCTCTCTTGCCTTCTCTTACCAATGGACAAACTGGGAGCAGAATACACGGTAAGTTTTTCTTACTGTTTATTTCTTTAATTCTGAAAATAAAATCACTTTGCAAAATTCAGATGTAGAATCCAAAGCTGGTGGCCTCTTTACTGTCATAGTGAGCAGATTTGATACTAGAACTGTATTTTATTTGATTCTAGAACTTTACTTGAATTGTTCAAGCATGCTGAAGCTAACTTGAAGTGTTTTATGGAGTTCTTATAAATTATTTAATTTATTTTGGTAACTTGGTAATGACTGGATATATTTCACTAGTGAGTAGCAATCACAGAGTGTTTTTTAAATTCCTGGTCCTTACTTGCAGACAAGAGACAGATTTTATTTTATTTATTTTATAACACTTACAAAGCGCTCATCTCTGAGTACAACATCTGCAAAACTGCCCTCCGTAGACAAAATTAAACAAAAACTGGGCCCAGTGTCCAGAAAAACCAGCTATTCTCTCAAACAGAGCTGGGCAAAAAAATGGGCACATAAAGAGAAACCCAAAATGTTTACAGAGGTACTTGCCGGCATAGAAAACCCAGTAGTTGAGTCTTGGAGCAAGAAACATGGGTGGACATCCTCAGTGCTGCCCTGAGTTAGACTGAATGTCAGAGGAAAGATCAAGGATAACCCATGGCCACTGAAGGACTGGCCCCCTTAAAAGG
This sequence comes from Pelodiscus sinensis, assembly GCF_049634645.1. NCBI lineage: Eukaryota > Metazoa > Chordata > Testudines > Trionychidae > Pelodiscus > Pelodiscus sinensis. Next base: position 21,280,652 of record NC_134730.1, on the reverse strand, counting down.
GAATGGGATCCAGTACACTTGCTATGCAACAGGGCAGGGAGATGGGTGGCTCCTGCACGTCCTTAATCAGTGAGGAGGCCTGTGTGGAGAAGGCCAAACTCCAATCAAGGGGCACTGGAGGGCGAGATGACAGACCCTTAGGGCTTATGACCAGCTTGGGACTGGGGCAAAAGAAAGGAACTTTAAAAGATAAGCTGGATCCTCAGGGAAGAGTGGCAGGGCCCAGCTAAATCTGAGGTGAGACCTATAGGTTAGAGTCTGCTTTGAAAAACTGTGTTCAGGACTTAATAAATTAGACCCTAGAAGGGAGAATATCAGGCCTTGTGTGGACTCTTTTAGGGAGCCTGAGTTCAGAGAAAACTGAGGCAGGCCTTAGCAGAGCTATCAGCAGGTGCTTCAGGCAAACATGGCCTTCTGTGACAGAACAGCATTTAAAATGCTTCTGCCACATTTATCAAATGAGCAGGAGATTAAAGTGGTGAAAGTGGAAAAGAAGAAAGCTGGGGGTAGTTGGCAGGAGGCAGGGAGTGTATTGACCTGGGCGGTCGGGTATTTTCGCCTCCTGTCCGGTAAAAAATATCAGACAATACTGGACACCTAAAATGTCCGGTATTTTCTGGGTTTTTCCCTGCCAGGAGGCAAAAATACCAGACACCTGGCAACCCTACGACACACTCAGCAACTGGGCCCAGCCCCCGGATCCCCTCCCCAGGTCCCCCGCCCCTGGGCCCCTGACTCCCTACTTACCTGGTTCCGTAAGTATCTTGCCTTCTGGCTCGATCAAGAAAACAAGATGGCTGCCAGCAAAAAACCTAACGACCTGAAGCAAGGGGAAGCAGTGCCTTCCCTGGGTCTTAGTGCTCAACCTCTCCCCACTTCCTATCCCTATTCTGACTCTGCACGCACTTAAAGGGGCCTTGCTTTTTTAATGCTGTTTTATTTTTTTTGTTTGTTTGCTTAATAACTCTCGGGTTCCTTTTTTTTTTTTGCTCAACGACTTTGGTCTCCCCCTTTTTTTCCCCCTCAACAGTATTTTTCCCCATGGGGGGGTGTTAAACCATCTGGGGTGTTAAACCATGAGAACATGTAGGAAGTAGGTAGGGTAGATACAGAAAAGTGTTAGTTAAAACTGAAGGACAAAACGCTACTCACCAAGTTCCCTGACAGATTTTTTTGTTCTCTATTTGTGTCATGCACAATATTCCTCTGGACATAATGGAGTAAAGGCAGAATCAACACTAGTGCTCTGAGGACAGATCATTCATTGTTGTGGATTGTCACAGGTCCATTAACTGCAGCCTGTGACAGTTTATGTCAGCTGAGGATCATCTCTTTGCACTGTGGATTTGGAAACAGAATTTTTCCCTAAATTATATAAGGAAGTTGACATTTGCATCTATTATCTATGCTCTGTTTTACACTCTGAAAACTACCTTAACTGTTCACCTCTTAAAAGTAGAACATTTTAATAGGGGAGAAAACTACCCAGAGAACAGCTATTGGGGATGTGCATACAATAAATTAAATGTGAGCTTTTGGATCAGTCTTTGTAGCAGAGAAAGAGAATTCCTTTCCCATGCAAAAATTTAAACTGTGTTCCTAATAGCAATTGACTAAGGAAGATGTTAGGGAGCCAAGTGAGAAAACAACTGCAGTCAATCACCTAGACCTGTTTACACATGAGTGACTGCATCTGGGGAAAGATAACCTAAAGCAAAGATACTAATGGGAAAGAGACAGTTGGGAATGTTGAAAGAGCCTGCGGGTGATAGCACACAGCAAATTACATCTTAATTTGAAATGCAATGTGGTAAGGCACTCCAAAAAAGTAACACAATATATAAAAGCTAGGTAGTATTATTAGTCAGACAGCAAATCTGAATCATAGACGTCATGGTCTGTCACAGATAAGACATGGATTTTGGTTCTGTAAACCCACATGCAAAAGAGACACTCACCAATTAGAGATTTAGAAGAAGAAGAAAAAGTGATCAGGAGGCTGGAGAAATTGATTTATGAAGAAAGTTTAAAAAGGATTGTAAATGTAAAATTTGGCTAAATAATAACCACAAGTGGATATAACTGTCTGTGGGAGGAGAGAATAATTATTGAGGATGGTGCTGGGAGACACAGTTATGAATATTGAGACAAAATGAAACAAAGAACGTTTCAGGGAGATATCAAAAAAACTGTTTACTGGAACTACTACAAAGTGTCTTCCAAGACAAGTGATGAAAGCCCCTTGTAGATGCTCAGGTGCATTAAACAGGAGTGGAAGACACAGAAAATATTATGAGGTTCTGTTAAAGAATAGTTGCCCATCGCCTACATTATTGTGTCCAATTTAGATAGTCCACTTAAAAATGTATGTCATTAAAGGTGTAATTTTTAAAATTAGTTGTCAAGAGTTTGCTACTAAAGTCATTTTAGACATCTAGATAAGAAGTGATGGAGCACCCTCAACTCTCAAGCTTGAGAATTTTTTAAGGCAAAATATTAAAGACCAAAGCCTGTCCCAAACAACTGGGGAATTGTGTAAGCTTAGTAGGCCTTTGTCTGGCAGAGTGAAAAATGCAGAAAAATCCAAAAAAGATTTGTCTTTTCTGGATTTGTGCAGGTGAATCAAAGAGAATTAAATGAAAAACAACCTTACCCAACTGAGAAACCAAAATGGCTTCTGCAAACATGGGCTACTGTCCCCGTACAAGAATGATGTTAGCCAATAAGGAGCACAGCACAAATTCTCATGTGACCTGTTCTGAGTGAAAGCTCAGATTGGGGAGGACAAGATAGAAGTTTCGAAATAAACCAATAACCAGGTCGCACATACTATATGGATTCAGTCCTGTTCTGTTCAAAATGCACTGAAAATCAGTCTCAGAAAGTTTCTAGGTACCCAGATAGAGGAAAGGGGGGAGATGGGAATAGCAAAATGCTAATGCTAGCAGAATTCAAGCAGGCCTGTTGTGGGTTCAGTGGTGCAGTCCAATCACACTACTAAGGCTGGTTTCAAATACTTCTGCAGTCAGTTTTCACAGTCCCAGCAATATTTAAATACTGGGTCTGCAATTTTAAAACCGTCTGGAAAACTTTTTGACTGCCCCATCATCAAAATGGGAAGCTAAGATAATGTGTTGGATCCTACCAAATTCATGGACCATTTTGGTCAATTTCACAATCATAGGACATTAAAAATGGCAAATTTCATTATTTACGATATTATGTGAAATTTCATGGTGTTGTAATTGTAAGGGTTCTGACCCAAAAAGGAGTCATGTGTGGGTCGCAAGGTTATTGTAGGGGCTGCTTCATGGCTGCAATTTTTGGGAAGTGGTTGGGATTTACTGCCAAGGTGTCATCACAGGTCTCTGGTTCCATTTATGATTATAACCAGAAGGCTGCTTGTGTGTGCATTCAGTGATGTGTGCCGGGTCAACTTGAGCACTTAGTCTCCACAGCAGACTCCAAGAGAGACCCCAAAGACCACAAACCAAATAAGGATTGAAGGTGCCAGGCCAGGTTTATTGTTAAGTGAAGTACAGTAATAGTTGTCAGTAGACTCTACTGAACCACTACACATATGTACCCCGTAACAATGGAATGGCTCAATCAGTGGGAAATTTCCACTGTCCCCTACATCATCCAAAGACTGTCCCTCCAAGACACCACTTTATATACAGGTACAAACAAATCACTCCTCACTGCTGACGTGTCAGGTTGCCACCCTCTGACCTTGTCAGGTTACCGCCCTCTGACTCTACTTAGATACCACCCATCACTCGGTACCTTGTGGTTTGATTAGATCATCTCTATCCACCATGCTGTCATTTTAGACTCTTTCCTGAACCTGGGCCTGTATCTATGAGGAATGGGTACCAAGGTCTTTTTTAATAAGCTAGTGGTACCATCAACTTATGACCAGTACCAATTACTGTTCTGCACCTGGGCCTATTACCAATTAGTGTTTTGCAGTTTCATCCCAGTTTGTGCCAAGTTCTGTGAACAAGGGCTTGCCTCTTGCTCACAGCTTAGCTTTGCTTTATGTTAGCCATGTTTTGTCCATTGTTAGCTAGGCCTCAGGCCTCAGAGCAGACCTGTGCTATATTGGCTTATGTTTTAGGCCTTCATATTACTACAGTGGCAGCCTCTCCTACCCCTCCCCCCAAAACTGGCTCCTGTTCCCCTTCCCCCTCCTCTCCTTGCTGCTTCTGATACAGAGGCAGCAAGGTGGAGGGAAGCGAGTAGTCAAGTACTCAACTTGACTATCTAATAAGCTTAGGCTTATTGGGTAGTCAAGTACTTGACTACTCGCTAACATCCGTAGGTCCGTGACATATTTTGCATGGCTCTGAATTTTGTAGGGCCTTAATAATGTGGGTCATTAAATAGCAGGCTTAAGTGGCATACGATGATCAACCTGCAAAGATCAAAAAAGAATTGTCCTGCCACTGAGTTCAATGAGAATAGAATCCAAATGTAGAAATGTTTATGAAAAACAGTTGCTGAAGAAAAAGTAGGATATAATGATCCTGTGCTGATCTATCACTGTGACCCTATTTTTTCTGTAAAGAGTGATTCACAGAGAATATGATACTTCAGCTGATAAGTGTGAAGGCACCAGAGTGATAGTTGTCAAATGTCCCATTATTGACCTGCTGCTTTTGACTAGTTTTGAGAACAGACCGATTATGTTGTTCACTTAATCATCTGCCAATTTATCCATAAAATATGTTATCAAGAAGGACAGTGATTACTTTGTGGAGTCCTGTGGCACCTTAATGACTAACAGATTGATTTGGACATAAGCTTTTGTGGAAAAAGACCCACTTTATCTTTGCCTACAAAAGTTTATGTCCAAATTAATCTGTTAGTCTTTAAAGTGCAACAGGACTCGTTTCTGCAAATACAGACTTGCACAGCTACCCTTTTAAGACTTGTCACATTGAGTACTTTGACAGACAGTAGAATTAAGCAAAGGAGCAGAATTTTGTTTCACATAAAATTTCAAAAATTTGGAGAGAAGAGGGAGTCTTTTCCTTTTTCTCTAATTTGATTGCCACTACTGGCTGCATCCTATCAATATGCCTTTAATGGACATGCTAATGGGCTCTATTAGTCATGCAAGCAGCAGCAGCTATCAATGGCAGTTCTGGAGCTTAATACAAGTTAATGAGCAGAATTCTTAATTACTTATCCCAACTGGCAACTGCCAAGCTGTGTCTGAATTTATTATGTGAAAATTCAGCTGTGCTTGGCTAGTTAGACCCCTAATGATCTAAGAGCTGAGCTTACTCAACCAAAACTCACTGTGAAGTGAATGGCAGTTGTGGCTGCACATGAGTTACAAACCTAGGTTTAGGGTTGCCAATTCTCCTGAACCGGGCGCCATTGCCACGAATGACATCCAGTCTATCCAGTTGAGAAAATTGGCAGCCCTACCTAGGTTAGGGAGTAACAATTCCATTGGTCATATATGATACAATTTGATGGGGGTTCTAAAATCTTAGGAGAAGTCAGGATTCTCCTGCCATGCAACATTTTCCCCCTATGTCTTTACAAAACATTGCTGTGGTTGCTCCTTTTTTCTGTTTATCAGTCTGTCTGCATGTGAATCACGTCAAATTCACATGGGTCTAAAGCTGTTTTCCGTCTAGGGCTTAGACCTATTGAATTTTCCCCTTATAGGTTACATCAGGCTGCCTCTGAGAATTCCTTTCTTCTCCTGCTTGGCTATTAAAAATCAGTCCCAATTCAGGAAACACTGCAGCTTTCATTATCAACCCTGCCTCCTCTCACTTCTGGCCCTCTTTTTTTCTCAGCATGCTATTGTTCCTGCATATCAGAGAACAAGAGGAGCCTGAATCAATGAATGAACAGAGTCATCAATGTCAGGTTCAGAGTAGTTAGAGGCAGCTTATTCCTTCAGTGTTTCATCTCCTGCACATGTGGTGTAAACAGCCATTTTCCTACTGACCTTGGCTGTTTGTGCTGAGTTTTTCTTTGTAGTTTCCTTGTTCCTTTTCTTCACGCCTCTGCTGCAGACCCTATGGCATTGTTCCCATCTATGCCATTCTCCCAATCCTTATCTTCCATACTCTACTCCACTTCTCTTTCATCTCATCACCCCAGCTGCGCCCTATCCTTCGCATTTTCGCCTTTCTCTGATGGAGGTCTGCGACATGAGCAGTGAGTGAATATAGGGCTGGGGTGGGCAACCACCAGCCTCGCCTCTTTCACCCAAGGTCCTGCCCCCTGCAGAAGCCAAGGCTCCCTCCCCCCCACCTCCAGGGCAGGGCTCCAGCACTCCCCTTCCCTTGCATGCCACCCCCCACTGAAGGGGCAGGTCTCCAGTCCCCTGTATAAACTTCCCCAGCCCTGGAGCATGGGGAGCCGAGGCAGCGTGCGATCTCAGCCTCGCCAGCCCTGGAGCACAGGGAGGGCCGGTAGTGCATAGTCCCAGCATCAGCATGGCTGAAGCCTGGGGCAGCCCAGGAGTTGCACTGAAGCCTGGGGCAGAGTATGGGCAGGGCCACCCCTGGCAGTTTGGCAAGGCAGTGCCTTCGGCTGCCTCTTATACCTGCCACCCATGGTCTCGGTCTTTTAGAAGTGTAAAGAGCTGGCTATAAAGTTCCCCGCTCTTCCAACTTTGGGGGCTCTAGTGAGGAGAGCTGTTTGATGACTGGGAGTTATATGGATTGTCCTCCTAGCTGCAGAAAGGACGACGAATCTGGCCCAGATCCCAATGCAGATTTCACCAAAGGACTCACACATAGGACTGAGAAACAGCAGCAAAGCCACAGCATTTGTGACTTTACCAAGTCATTCATTTTTTAGTCTTCAATGATCCAAACGTCTTACAAAATCCCATACTCGTTATCCTGGCTGATGCCAGGGTGTGTAGTGAGCAACTGGTATTGAATGGCACTACTGTGAGTTCACACGGCAGTGCTGTGCACAGAATCTTAAAGAGAGACAGCAATATGGAGGTTATTTATGCAAAGAGAATCGGAAAATTCCATATGAGACTCTGACTAGATGCTGTCGGAGGCAGAAGAAAACCATGTCATGTGTTGCATTTCCACCTGAGAAATTTGCAAAACATTTGTCTTTGAGCCAGAGACTCCCCTTGACTCCCATGAGGCCCATAATGAAGAGAGCCAGCTGCTTTAAAGGAACAGACGCACGTGGTTTCTTGATCTACCAAGCTCAGCAACTGTCACTCAGTGTTTTTCACAGCCAGATTTTTTCCCCCAAGGTTAAACTTCCTTTTGCTTCATTTTTTGGATGAATTGAGCTAAGGTTTATATATTCTTAAGGTACAATCTATGCCATTTATAAAAAAAAGCGACACCATTATATTTTGTATTTGGTATCAAAATTGTGGTAGGTACTTAACAGATATTCAGAAAGATAACAAGGCCTGTTGCATTTACAACAGGGTTATGCAGTAATTTTCACAAGGGGGGGCCATTTAAAGAATTTTGGTATGTGGTCAAGGGCCAACTCCACCCCCTGGAAGGGGAGGGGCCTAAGCTGGAAGGGGTGGGGTTAGGGACTAGCTTCCCCCCAGAGTTGTCTGGGGCTGGAAGCTTTGAATTAAAAACACAGCAAAGGGCTCGTGGCTCCCTGCCCCACTGTTACTGCGTTACCCGGCAGCCGCCCAGGTTTGCAGCAGCTATTTAAATGGCTCTCAGCTTCAGCCCCTGCCAGGGTAGTGCTGCAACAAGGAGCCATGAGGCATTTAAATAGGATCCTGCTACCTCAACCATTGCCTGGAAAGTCGGTGGCACAGGCAGCAGGATATAAACAGAAAGTGGCCAAATGCAGTCCATGAGCTGGATCAAAGTGTTTGCCGGGCCGGATTTGACCCCCGGGCTGCATTTTGCCCAGCCCTGGTTTACAACCTACTGCTCCAATCCTGCATTGTGAACTGCATAGACAGACTGGTATAGCTACACAAAGCCTTATTTAAATAAAGAGTGCTCTATATAAACGAAGCAATACATGGATCATAGTGCAAGATTAGGGTGTAAATGTGTGTCATCCTTATGCTTAAACACTCCGTAATTGATTAGTATTTTGCCAATAGGGCTAGATACATTTAATTTTACAGAGACTAGCTTTTGTTGAGCAAAAACTGTACTGCAATAAAAGGAAAGGTTTAAAATTATTAAGATCAGATCATTATTGACTGTTTACAGACTAAAAATCCCCTAATCACCCTAGTCCATTTAGGGTCCAAACCTACAATGGTCTCATTAATGTCAGTGGTGGAGGATCAGGCCCAGAGAGCAATTACTTCTCGGCTGTTTTTAGAATTTAATACACCAATAAAATAGTTGACTGCTTACATATTATAGCCCATTTAAAGCCACAGCCAGAAAAAAATATAAAACGCTGTCAATAATACAGAATCCCCTGATGCAGAATGTAAAATGCTGAGTGCCCTGACTGTAAAGCAGTGAGTTCCAGGTTCCAGCCCAAGGCTAAGAAATAAAAAGGAACATGTAAAAGACTAGGAAAAACTAGTACGTATTTTATGTCTGATACTACATCTGCCTTTTAGCATCCAAAAATGTAGGAATATGCAATGGAAATTGTGTTTCCACTTACAAGGAGAATGTGTGTCTCACAGTCATTAGCTTTCAACATCCAGTAACTTTTTTAATGAAATATATTTTCCACCCACCTAGACATTCTAGAGTAAAAATAATGCAGGGTTTGGCAAGGGGATTTTAGCCTTCCAGTTTTACCATGAGTGGGAGCTTTCCTCTCTGCATCAAACATAGCTCTAACCCAGAGAATTTAGAGTGAAGTGACTATGTTCATTGACTACATTCATTGACAGTAGAGTCTCCAGTGCAGTCTCTATAATGGTTGTATGGTGTTTGCACCTTTAATGCGTCCCTAGTATCAGTTTCAAACCCTTTTGATGCACAAGCGTACAGAAAGGGTTATGATAATAGAGAGTGGGAGTCCTGTGCATGAAATTTGCTTGTTGGTACAGGTTGAACTTCTACAATACAGGACTCTCTGGTCTGACCGCATCCATGGTCCAGAAGGACCACAGATATTGCTGGACCAGAGAGTTGCAGCTGGCCAGGTTCAGGGGCTGGGTTGGTGGTGGGGAGTGTGAGGCTGGCATAGAGGGAGTACAGCCCCACCCAGGCTAAAGGCAGCAGGGCCAGTGCCCAGGAGCGGTGCCCGGGACTGCAGCCCAGGCTGGTATGAGAGCGCAGCTCCAGCCAGGGTCAGCACACTGGGGAGCATAGCCCTGGTCCTGGGGGGAAGTGCAGCTCTGGCAGGGCTGGGGGCAGTGGACCTGCGGCGGAGAACAGGGCCAACAGCCAGGAGAGGAGCCTTGACCTCCCTGGTCCAGCAAACTGTTGTTTGGGACTGCTCAGGCCTCAAAGGTGTTGGACCAGGGAGGTCCCACCTGTAAAAGACCCAGCAACATAGATATGGTAAGATGGAAACAGCAACTTGTTCAGGGGATTTCTTCCTGTGCCAGGGCAAAATCCTGGCCCGACTGAAATCAGTGGCAGAACTCCCACTGACTTCAATGCAGCCACGATTTCATCCTGTGCTTCAAGGGAGTGAGCGCCTGGCTGGTACTGAGCTTAGCAGTGTGGTCTAAAGGAAGGGGACCAACTTCATTGAAAACAAAATCTATTTTTATCAGAAATGCTGGAATTGTCTTTATCTAAAAAAAATAGACTTTAAACCCAAGTCAGGCAGGAATAGGCAGGGGTTGGGAAACCTCTCCTGCCCACTCAGCTTATTTTTTCTTTTCCTTGAGTGAACACTTGAGATGAGTTTCACTGTTCATGAATTATTAGTACAGCATTTCCAAAGGTCTCTGTCTCTCTCACAGTAAAAGGGGTTTTGGAGAGCGGGGGAGTTGGCAGGAAATGGGATGAGCTTTTCATTCATTTGAAGTTTAATTAAAGTTAGCGCAGCTTCAGACACGTATTGGCGTGAAATGGTAACTCCTGCAGCGCTGAACTGAGCAGTCATAAAGACCGACATATCTGGGCCAAATTCTTGTCTCCTTTACATTGGGGTATACAGATAGTCCCCAACTTAAGAATAAGTTATGTTCCAAACACTTGGTTGTAACTCGATCTGTTCGTAAGTCGGACTCCATTCATTTAAATGTGACCGCGCTGTTCGTAACCGCAGATCACGTGTTCGTAACTTCGGGACTGTCTGTAATGTGCTTAATGGGAGGTTGGTCGTAAGTACGAACGGTTGTAAGTCGACACGTTTGTAACTCGGGGACCACCTGTATACGGGGAAACTGTTGAAGTCAGAGGAGTTATTACAGATTGACATTGGTATAATAAGGGAGAGCAAAATCCAGCTCATGACTGACCAAATACCACCTCCACATTCCTGCATGCCATCTTCACTTATTTTTAGAGCCCTGCAAATCTGTGGATATCCGCTTTATATCCGTGGGGAATCTGCAGATGCAGATGCGGGTACAAATTTTTCATCCAGAACCCTGCAAATCTGTGGATATCCGCATCTGTGGATAGATTTTGCAAATGCAGATACAGGTGCAGATAGCATTTTTTGTATCCACACAGGGCTCCCTTTGGAAAACATCATCTCCCATTAGGATCTTGAACCATTATCTTAAACTTGTGAGAATAAATCAGAACAGCCTATATTTAGACATAAAAAACAACAAATAATCTGGTAGCACTTTATAAACTAACAAAACATGTAGATGGTATCATGAGCTTTCGTGGGCACAGCCCACTTCTTCAGATGACCGGCGTTTTAGACAGTGCTTTTTTATCCTGAAAGATGCCAGAGAACCTTGCAAACGAATGGGCCTGGTTCTGCTCTTGTGTAAATCAAGGGTTGCTTTGATGAAGTCATCCCAGTGTAAATCCCTGGGTCAGTGAGATCAGAATCAGGCTGTCCCTATATGGAAATCAATGTATGACACAAAAGCACCCCACCACTCCTGAATGGGGTACAGCCATTCTGTAGTGAAAACAGAAGCAGGATTTTAGACAATAAAGTGGAGAGTAAATTTTCCAGATGACACTACTGGAGTTTTTAGGCAGGTGGAAGATGATTCCCCCGGGGGCCAGTCCAGCTCTTCCTCCCACTCTTTCTTTCTCTCTCTGCATTCCTGTCTCTGGCGAGCATGAGATGTAATTAACCACACAAACATCAAGGGACTGTGACGAAGTGGCAACAAGAGGAAAGCGTAGGTCATTTGTGATCTAATGCGGGTTCTGCACTAGAGGCACTGCCCAACACAGCTTTTCTTCATCACATCTACTATTGTTCTTTAAAAATCAGTTGCATGGCGTCACAGATCTACAGATCTCTGGCTAAATCATCCCATTTTGGGGCTTTTCCCACAGTGAGGCAAGAAATTCACTTACTTATAGGAACACTACAAAATGTGCTATAGGGACCAGTCCTTAACTGGCCAGCAAGTCACCCAATAGGCCTTTCCCATGGTTTACTTCTGTTCTATAATCAAGGCTAGGTTAGAGCACAGGCTTGTGTCAGGGCTTCTACCTTTAGAGTCATGTGACTACACCAGACTGAACTTTTGTAATGGGATAGGATACAATACTATGTACAGCTCTGTTATATCCCCATCTTCCTATGCAACTCAGCTTAACTCTCTGCTGAAGCACAGGCCAGATTTCTATCTTTTCCTGACTTTTCTGCAAGCATTACACAGAGTTACACTGCAGGGCTATTGCATGAAAAATTCTGGTAAATAGGTGTTTAATAGTTTCCAGTAAGTTTAAATGAGTCAGTCCCACACAATTTCTTGGTAAATAACCATTTAATTCACACAGAAAGCATCACAAACCATTCTGTGCATTGGAAAACCTATTTGGAATTCTTATGAGTACCATAAACCTAAGCTCTTAGGCAGTAAATCTGTTGGTATTCGTACAGATTAACTGCTGTTTCCTGTATTTTTAACATAACATTTATACTCACATGCCTTGGTTTGTACATATAAACACATTCTCCAATTTCTCAGTCTCAACAATACATGTTGACTCTTCAGAGCTGGTAAGCAAAGGCAGTTCCTTTCCAAACACTTCAGAACCCAGTCAGCAAACAGACTTCCCAGCTGACTGAAGCTCAGTTGCTTGTGAAACAGAAATCTGTAGCCTGTAGTGGTACCGTATTGGGATCAGCATATAAAATGTCCATTCTCTGGATTTCTCTAAGGATACGGTCTACACTGCACGGCTATTTCAAAATAAGCTATTCTGGAATAGTTATTCCAAAATAGCTTATTTCAAAAGAGCACGTCTACACTGCCGGGAAGCCTCAAAATTAGTCCGAGGCAGGCTTCCCTAATGTAGATGTGCTTTCTTGATTTAGAGCCCCAGAAGGCACTGGGGAGGAATAACTTAGAATGGCCCTGGTGAGGGGCTATTTTGAAATAGCAGCAGTGGAGCATCTACACCCGTGTTTCTTAAACTTTTTAAGACTGGGGAACACCAAACAATAATTTTCTTTTATGAGGAACACCAAGGATTTTTGTTTGAGAAAAAAAAAGGGGCGTGGCGGGGGGGGGGAAGGATCAGGGGAAAGTTATTGAGGGAAAAAAAGGATCAGGGTAAAGTTATTGAAAAAAAAAAAGCTCACCTGCCCCTTTAAGGGGGGCATTTTGAATTCTGTTCTCTGCGGCACACCTCCAACTGCCTCATGGCACACTGGTGTGCCATGGAACACAGTTTAAGAAACACTGGTCTGAGGAAGTGGGTCTGGTCCACGAAAGCTCATCATCTAATAAACCATTTTGTTAGTCTTTAAAGTGCTACATAGTCCTGTATTTTGCTTCAGCTACACCAGACTAACACGGCTACATTTCTATTACTGGTCTACACACACCTTATTTTGAAATATCTACTTCGGAATAGGCGGTATTCCTTGTAGAATGAGGTTTACAGATTTTGGAATAAGCCATCCGTTATTTTGAAATAACGCTAGTTATCTCACAATAACAGTGCAGTATAGACGTATCCTAAGACACTAACCTTTCCTCATGAGTCAAGCTAAATCAGGTCTGACTGTATAAACTCTCTTTCACTGAGCTCTGCCCAGTTCTCTCTTTAAGAGAAAATCCCAGTTTCAAGCCATTAATTAACAGCTAAATATAAGTCCTATAGCCTCTAATGATGATCATAGAATCCTAGGATTGGAAGAGACCTCAGGAGGTCATCAGGTTTAACCCCCTGCTAAAGACAGGATCAATCCCAACTAAATCATCCCTGCCAGGGCTTTATGAAGCTGGGACCTCTAGGGATGGAGATTCCACCACCTCCCTAGGTAACCTAGTGCTTCCCCACTTTTCTAGTGAAATAGTTTTTTCCTAATATCCAACCTAGACCCCCCCACTGCAACTTGAGACCATTGCTCCTTGTTCTGTCATCTGTCACCACTGAGAACAGCTTCTCTCTAGCTTCTTTGGAATGGAGTTAATTGCATCCCTTCCAGCTCTCCCTCTAAATCTATGACGCACACAGCAGTGGACCCAACATTATCCTAATGGAGAGCTTCTCTAATAAGAAAAGAAGGAATAGCACTTTCCTATTACAGATAGGAGGTAGATATCTACAAACAGACAAATCTCTTAGTCTTGCATGCATCAGCCGCTGAATCCACAGGACTGTCCACAACTTCGGTATTTACTACCTACCTTATCTGCTGTGTTCTGATTGGCTGAGCTTTCCAAGGATGAATAACTACAACCTGCCAAGTGGTTAGGCTACAATGAAAACCTTCCTAAAAGGTATCCAGTAACTGGCATGTCCTGCTTTTAGATGTTCTGCTCCCTATTGGCTGAATTGCTCTGCCCTGTTCTACACATCTGCAGAGACACAAAATATTCATATTTCCTCCCCTTTGCTCCTCTGCCTTTCTTTGGATTTCAGAGCAAATGCTGTAGAATAAAGCATGTGGGTTGCATTTCTAGTTTTAAAGAGTTTTTAGTCCCAGAGGAGACTCGTGGTAGCACATGGGAGATACGCCACCAACATTTTAATTTCCCCCACCTGCTCTTGCCCATCTGGGTGTCCTTCCCTGCACCTCCCCCCTCTCTAGTCCTCATGGGAGTGAAGAAAATTTCAAAATGTGGCCTGGGTGCATAGAATTTCCATGAGATCGTTCCTTCCAGGGAAAGGTTTTATCTCTCTGAAGGGCTGGAAAAGGTTCAGATTCTTCAAGAAACCCCCAGTGTCTAAATGGAGACCCCCATGCTGCACTTACAGACCCCCTGGTTCCCATGGTGATGTAGTAAGCTGAGAGGAGCAATGGGTCCATGCAGGAAGACACGTTCAGATGGCCCCTTGGATTTGGTTCGGATTTGCTCCAATAAGCCAACCTGCACATTAAGGGCTGTTTGTGGCTTTTAGGCACAGCCCTGTTTTGGAAGATGTGCAACATTGCTGCCTCATGGCATTCCTAGGCCTCGGAGGTGAGCATGCCTGCTCCTACATCTGTTCAGGGCATGGAGCATACACTTACCTTGGTAGCTGGCCAGCTTCACTGGCTGCTGCAAGAGAGATAGATTGGGTCAGTGACTTTGATCCTACCCTGCTCTTCCACTTCCTAGTGCCCCTACTGGTGCTGGCAGGAAGCACTCCATAAGCTCCCCATTTCCCCCACCGCAATTACCCCCATTCTTATTGACTTCTGTCTGGGAGACAGTTTTTAAATCAAGAGTGGATTTTTTTTTCTAAAAGATCTGCCCCAGGAATTATTTTGTTCTAAGGCAGGGCCACCCTGCTGGGACCCTCAAGCACAGAGCAGCCTCACACCTCTTTAAACAGCTGACTGCTCCCTGTGGTTCTCTGCTCCAGGAGCTGGAGGGAGGGGGAAGCTTCACGCACTGCCTCCGCCCCCTAGCAAAATCTCTCAAGGGAGGCTGGTTTCTGGCCAATGGGAGCTAAGAGATTTTGCTGAGGGGTGGGGGCAGCACACAAAGTCCCCTCCACCCTTGGTGCCCAGAGCAGAGAGCCACAGGGAGCAGTCAGCCTTTTGAGCAGCCTCGGACTGTGGCAAGCAGAGAGGCTGCCTCAGGTGTCCTGCAGGCCTGCTGGCAGAGAGTCGCCTAGGTAAGCGCCTCCCAGCCAGAGCCTGCTTCTAGCACCTCAGTCCTTCCTTCCCCCCCAACTCCCTGCTCTAGGCTACCACTCAAAACCTTTGCATCCTCCCTCCTCCAGATCACAACTCCCTCCCCGACCATGCGCGCCCTCCTACACCCTCCCCCAGGCTAAGACTCCTCTCCTGCACTCATACAACCTCTCTGACCTTGCACCCCAAGCCTCTGCCCCAGATCACAACCCCCTCCTTTACCCAAACTCCTCCTTAGACACAACACCCTCTCCTTCACCCTAGTCCGCTACCCCAAGCTCCCTTCTGCACCCAACCTCCATCCCAGATCTCTCACCCCCTCCATAAAAAAGTTTGTCCCTTGACCACTTACCAAAATCTTGAAGTGTCCCCCATCAAAACTTACTGCCCACCCCTGTTTTAAGGCCTGCGGTAAACAGGAGTCCAGGCTTAATGATCACAATCAGGCTTTAGAATATGGGAATCTGTAGACAAGCTGCTACATGTTGCAGATGCCAAGAGTTCTGTGTGTGCCCCATTTCCCCCTTCTGGTTTTCTGATTTTCACCAAAATCAAGAGTTCTGTCCATTGATATTCCCAGAAATGTTGAAATTGATCAGCTGTGAGGTTTGAAAGTTATTGCATTACAGACAGAGAAATGGCATCCAGTTGAGTAAAAGACATTGCTTCACTTCACTCCTCCCAGACAGCTTGTGCGTAAGGCCCAGTCCTAGGACAGATGCTTCAATGGAAGGGAGCCAAAGGCACTTTGCTTCTTGCAGGATCTGGCTCTAACTTCCCTGCCAAGGAAATGTGTATGTGACCATATAAGAAAGCCCAAAGCCTGAAAAGTGAGAGGTGGCCAGACTGAGCGTTGACATGAAAGGACCGCTCCCCCTTCCTTTTTGTGCTCAGATTTAAGGAACTGTGCCTCAATCACTCTAGCAAAGAGCAGGCTTAACTCTAGCAATCCAAAAATAGTTTCCACAGCTTCAGGATTAATGTTCATGAGGCGTATAGAGAGGTAGAGTGCACTGATGAAGCCTCCAGCAGCTCATTGGATTTTCTGTAGAAAGTCTTCCGAATAAGCAATGAAATTCGCTAAAACAGTGTTCCCCTTCACTGGTAGAGCAGCTTCCTGACTAGGTTACAAAGGGCGAAGGAACCTTTTTCTCTGGCCTTCTGCCCAACAGTTTTATTGCAAACCACTGTAATCCTTTCATCCACCTCAGATGGACAGTAATCGCTATGCAAGGATTATTTTTACAGCCCTATCCATAGATTGCCTGTAAAATGCCATATGTGTTTGAGTCTGTCCCTTTGAGGCTTTGGCAATTGTTTTGGCTTGCTTACATTTTATCCTGTTCCTGTAAGTGTTTCTTATTGCTATGGCAACACTAATCAATCACCGTGCTAAAAATAGCCCTTTCATTTTCTGAGAGATGGTCTGTAGTGAATTGAAAATCCAACTGTGGTGTGTATTTTCCATATACTGCTTTCACGCACCCCTTCTTTACGCTGGGAATACTCAGGCTTAAATCTGGTAATTACTCTTACAGATGCATTTGTTTCACTACGTGCTCTCTTCTGCTGTGAAATCTCCCCGCGGCCTCACACAGAAAAACCCTAATGTATTTCAGCGTGTGTATTGCATTCTTCCTACACATCTGGTGGTAGAGATCGCTGGTTTGCAGGATGCTTGAGATATTCAAAGGGCGTTTATAATACAATTTCCATGGTTTAGATACCCACAATATAGAAGTCAACTGTCAAGACAATTGTACAGAAAGGAACCTTTTGACTCAGGATCATAAAGGACCAGGGGAATCCTGCACATTAAGACACATTCTGCAGAATGTAAGATTTAATGAAAAAAATTACATAAAAATATGATGGCTTGGAATTGCGACCTGTCTTGCTCTGAGAGGCAGCTTGCAAACCTTAGAGATGGTGAAATGGAGCATTGGAAAGCTTGTCCCATACGTTACAGTGCATTCCCTGTGTATCAATCAGCTGCCAGGTTTTGCTGGAATACATCCCCAAAGGAGGCAAAGAAGGAAGGAGTGGTGCCTTGAAGAGTAACACACTAAAAAAAAAAAATCCCAGCTTTTAATTCTTTGCCCAATTCTTGTTCTTTAAGGGGAAAAAAATCTGTTGTGAATGATGAATAAGAAAGCCTTCTGCGAGCTGCATAAACAGTTCCTTGGTTCTGCCAGAGTGCTGTGCCAATTACTCAGAGAGCATCTGATGAATTACAAAATACATTCTGTGACTTGTACAGAAATCTGGGCCTTGGCTAAGTGTTGTTGAAAACCAGTGCTACTACCCCAGCAGCTGCCAATAAATTCAATGATGTTAAGAGTTATATTTGCAATCCGGTAACTGTAGGTGGATTTTAGTATTTTGGGGAGCTTTTCAAGTTCCCATTGCCATTTTTAGTTTCAAGCAAGATTTGTTATAGCCCCAGCAACTGTTCTACACATGCATTTAGACTGGAACCTGGTGGCTGGGCAGGACAGATGGTTTCCTAGTTTCTTTTCCATTATACCTTTTGAGGCAAATAGCACTCAGCTTCTCAGTCTTTAATCTTCCCTTAATGTTTCTTTGGGGAAACAAGCTGTTAGACGAAGGCCCAGCCCTGGCGACAAAGACATAGTTCTTATAGCTCTCAGACCACACACACAATTGGGGAAGTGAAAGTTTCAGGAAAATGCTGGGATTCTACGGGGATTTTGTTTTTCTTTTAAGACTTGGTGTTTTGGTAACAGATTATTTATCAAAGGGTTGTCCTACCTCATTGGGGCTATGAAGAGCTGGTTGCTAGGGGTTCAGGTGCCCCCTTGAGGTCTCAGGGCAGCCCTGTATGTAGCCCCTCACAGGGTGTGTCTAGACTACTGAGTTTTGTCGACAAAAGTGGACTTTTGTCGACAAAACTATACCAGCGTCTACACTACCGCTGAGTTCTGTCGACATAACGTCGACAGAACTCAGCAGTTTTGTCGACGCTGGTATACCTCATTTTACGAGGCATAACACCTTCTGTCAACAGAGTTCTGTCGACAGAAGGTGTTATTGCCTGTAGGGTTGCGTCTAGACTACAGGGTTCTGTCGACAAAGCAGCTTGCTTTGTCGACAGAACTCAATGTGTCTGGACGCTCTTTGTCGACAGAAGTTTTGTCGACAGATACTGTCGACAAAACTTCTGTCGACAAAACCTGGTAGTCTAGACGTACCCACAGCTTCCTCAATAAACTCAAATGAGAGGCTTTTTTGAGGCCTCCTGAGAGCAGTGTTCCCTGTAAGCTGAGCGCTGGGGCAGCCACCCAGAAAGAGATTCAAATGCACCCAGCCTGGGTTCATCTAGTGACCTTCACGGTTACATGCAGCTCCCCTCCCCCTCTGCTGCTGCCTCTGAATCACACAGGGAGCTGGGTTTGAAAAGTCAGCAATGGGGGCGGGAGGTGACCTCACGGGAGCCAGCATGCATGGAGTCTCCTCTTCCCCCTCTCGAGTAAATGTGTAGCCACTGATAATTTCAGCAGGCACACATTTACCAAAATAAACGCATTTTAACATCCCTACTTCAAAGCACTGTAGGTACTGTGTTCAGAGTGTTAGCATGAGCCCTACCAGCCCATGTCTTTTTGACCTGGGCTGGAGGCTCACTTGCACTTGGTTCAAAATGCTCTGGAGGCCTGTCCTAAGAGGTAAGCCACCCCGTTACATTTGCTAAAACAGCTTGTGAAATATAACCAGCATTTTCGTGACAACCCATTGCTTCACAGGAAGACAATTGATCAGGCTATCTAACGGCAATATACAGGATGATGAAGAGCCATTAATATAGGCAGGGCTCAGTCTAGACGGGAGAAAATAAGTGATTCTGTTCTCCCTATCTTTTCTTAGTATTGACGTCTATACGAGAAAGCACTTGTTCTACATTGTGCAAATCGTTATAACATTGCCGCTCTCCTTTCTCATGTGCTTTGATCCTCAGTGAAATAGTTTGTAATGTTGAAATTTAGAGGGGGTTTTCCAGACTTGTCCAGGGTTGGCCTAACTCTGCTGCCAGTGAAATCAAGAAGACCACTATTGACTTGGATAGGAGCAGAGTTAGGTAACACTAAGCATTTTGAAAAGGCCTCCCTTAAAGCACAATTGGAGATAGGCTGCAGAGTTACTGCCTGTTGAAATGAGCAGGGTGAGGTCACACCTTTCATTGCTAACGCTTCCTGCTGCCTGCAGACTCAGACAGAGAATCGCGGCATTAGTTACATATGAATAGTATTTTGAAAAAGTGATTTTGTAATCCTTGGAGTTGGACTTTAAGCAGAGTCTCCACTCTGGAGCACAGAAAACAACTGCCTCATGAAAGCAGTGGTTTGCCAAGCTGCTGCAAGCTGGCCCGATTCAACTTGGAGGACAGCATGTACAGTGGTTGGACTGTGTGCTAAGAAGCACTCTGATCACTGACCAAACTGACTTTTTTTCCAACTGCAATGATATGGTGGAGATCATCATCTATAGAGACTTGTGATAATAAGAATCAGCCTGTATTACACAGCCCTGAGAAATCCCTAAGCCCATATCACAAGTGACTTTTAAAATACTTGAGGTGAATTTTTCCCTTGGGCAGATGGCCACAGTATCACTTTAGCAGGACTATTAATGTGGGGTAGCTGTTTCCTAAGAAGCTTGCTACAGTGTCGCATGATTTATCCAATATTCTTCTATAAAAAAGGGTCATGCTCCATATGTCTATACATTCAAAAATCCTCATCCAAAAATCCTCAAAAAGCCATGTTTATTCAAGAGTTATCATTGTACTGAACCTGCAGCTTTGCTTTAGCCCACTAAGGAAGAGAGAATGATTTTATTGCTATTCTCCCTTAACTGAGAGGCATTTCAGGTCTACACTGAAGTCATGGGGTGTGATTGCAGCTCCGCGAGATAGACCCAAAATAGCTTTAATCTCTACCTACAGCTACACGACTTGCAATTGTAGGATGATTGCAGTGTAGATGTACACAAAGGCAACAGTTTCAATACATGAAGAAAAAAGGTGTTTATATTGTGGAAAATATGTTCCATCCAGCACCTCTGGGGATTTAAGAGTCAGACTGTAGCACATGGACACTTTCGCTGGTTCAAGGGAAGACAGATCAGTGGGTGGGTGGCAGGGTGGGTGGGTGTGTTTCTGCATAGCAACGAGAAACATAAAAGTGGATGTGACAAAACTACTTCTGCCAACAGCGAAAACCTAGCAATGAAGGTTGTGATGTTAGCCCCACTGGCTGTGGCTATCAGGGTAACTGGGAATATGGTAGCAGCACCAGTAGTCTTGTGGAAAGAGCTGCATTGTCCACAGCTGTTAGGTCCAGTAAGGGTAATTTACATAAATGGTGAGGTTTTGGACAAAGCACGTACTGTGTAACTTAAGAAATCAACTTTGTGGCTTCTCACGTTGGCCAGACCTGGATCTTTCCTGCTCAGACAGTACGTGGTGACTCTCCACCAGCTGGCTGCTCAGATATTTCATGTGGTTGAACCTCTCTAGTCCGGCACCCTTGGGACCTGACTGGTGCTGAACTAGAGAATTTTCCAGGACACAGAAGATCATTATTGTCTAGCCTAGCAGCTGTACCAACACTTCCATTGCTTACTGGGCATTTAGAAGACATTTAGACCTAAATAACAGCACAGAACACTGATGGCTGTAAACAAACTGTATGGGACCGTGGGAAACTTGGTCAAACCCATGATAAATGGACATCTAGCTAAGTAAAATCATGCCAGACCATGAATGTTGCTAAACCAGAGTATACTGGAGAGGTTCAACTTGTACAATTTCTGGTCTTTGCTAGGTTTGATTTTTACTTGGTTTTGTTTTCTTAAAAGTTGCATGAAAAAGAAAAGTAACTCTGCACCCTCAGATGAGAAGAGCTGGTTTTTGAAAACGCAGTAATGGACGATGACATAGAGCAATACCCTGCATACTTGCCCACAGAACTCCAGTGAGCTGTGTTTTGCTACCAAATGCTCCCAACATTTAGCAGCTCATGAAGCAACCACTTTTAAAAATATTTTGGTGAAATTTTTGGTGAACTGAAAAATGCAAAAATAACAACTGAACCTCTGGTAAAGGCAGGCATAACTAGATTCCACACACACATTCCAGGAGCCATCTCTAATATGCAGCATGTTGCAACTGCTCTAATCTTTCAATGGAGCTTCCTGGCAGAAGTCTCAGCATGCAGAATTCCAGGTTGAATTTAGTTGGAGCATTGCACGCACCAACCTATTGTCTCTGCAGGCTGCACATCGTCCTATTAAAAATCACAGCTGCCATGGAACTGCCGTAGAAGTCTACATGCCAGGTTTTGGCCACCTTATTTTCGAGCTGTTCCAAAAATTCTGCACTGCAAGATGTAGGTGTTGAGTTTCTATTTCTTTTTCTTTTAAGTCTGCAGTATATAACCTACCGTCTGTAGCAGTTTGCTTTTTCCACCATCCTCCTGCCCACGCACCCAAATCAGCTAGTGTAAAACAGCTAGTGTAAAACAGAGGATTATATCCTCTGTTTATAATCTGAAGCCTTCTGGAACCATTAGATATTGCTTGAGGCACAAACAGGACTCTGCTCTCCTTTCCAATCCTGGGCCACTCTTTGCATGTGCTCTCTGTTGTTAAGTCCTGTATTTCCCCCCACAGCCACACCTGTCTGACAGAGGGGTTCCTTCAGTCAGCCCCTTTCTCATGTTCCTCTAGCTATCCAATAGCACATCTGCCACAACACATGCTCTGGCTTCATTCTTGATATGTCCCACATATTATCAGCTTCTTTTCTGGATAATAACTTTGGAGATAACCTATTGAACTCTCTGATTAATCTTGACATTGGTAATATATATTTGCTTTTGAAGATATTTTAGACATCTGTCGGTACCTCTGATGGATTTCCAGTTTTACAGCCATATATAAAGGTGGAAAGAACACTGTACTGAACTGAAAAAATATTTTAAAGTCTCTTTCATGCTCAGACCAGCTAGCAACTAATCATCAAAACATCCTGAGGGTCTTGGGTTGTCCATCTGCTATCTTTTCGTCTTCCTGCTTTTATGTGTGATCTCTGTCCCAGCAGGCATTAGCGATGACACACAGACTTCTCCTGATAATTCTCTCCCATAGTCCTAACCTACCCTGGTAGTGTGATACCTTCTCCCACATGAGAGCACATGCTGTGTTGTGCGGTGGCAGGATCTGTGTAGTCCAGCAGAAAGGGGGAAGCCCGGTCGTAACGTGATATGTAGATCTGTAATGCAGAAGTTGGAAAAGCCAACCCTTTTGCTTGACCCTTTTTCGGGAGTTATGACTGAAGCCCTGCAGCTGCTTAGAGAACATGGGGAAATAAAAAGGGATGTTTTTTGTCAGCTGCCAAAATCAGATCTAGAACACCTGGGATAGAAATAAAATCTACATGTACGTTGGGCTCAGCTGAGACTCTGCTGGTCAAAAGTTAGAAGACTATCTGGGTTTCTAGTCTGTTAGCCTGCACTGCATTATCTCCAGTTTTGGCTGATTGCTTATGAAGAACGAATACATTTGCCTACCCTTCTGAGATGTGTGCATACCAAGTAACACATGGCCCCAAAAATATGGGTAATTCGAACCTATTAGGCCATCTGTGAAGCTGTTCTGTCCTCCACTGATGACACTGCTGATTTTTGTGCACTACATTTATCACTGGTCTACATCATAAGTCAGATGTTTAGTGCGTGGTTTAGCTATTTTTGTAGCTGGTATGTATTGTGTTAAATGGCTGGTAAAAATTGTTCTCTAAACCCATGGCAGGGCCCTGTTCTGGCACAAACATCTCACTCTTTTGTGCACTAAGGTTTGAGTGGCCCATGCTTAGTGCTCAGCTGCTACTAGTGAATAATAGGTGTTCTATGGCTAAAATTAGAGGCTCAATCAATGGCTTCTTTTAATGTAGTCCAAGGAACTGAAAACAGTAATTCTCTAATCTCAGGAAGAACCTGCTTCCCCTTTCAGCTTTGTTCCACAGCTGCTGGCTCTCACTATCTCCCTTCCTGTTGGGGGAACCAGAATTAACTCTGATCAAGTCCAAAATTTGGACCAGTGGCAATGTGAGCACCAAAGCATCACAATTCCTTCATTATGTAACCTCAATACATAATGTTTGAAAGAGTCACAAGCAGTTCAAAGACTCTTTGCCATCGGGCATCAATTAAATGTCTTGCAAAGAACTGGCACGTCAGTATCGCTGGCAGTTAACGCAAGAAAAGACTTGATGCCTCTATATTAAAGTGGTTGAATTAATATCATTCAAGGATTGCTGGCCATGGACTCTAGCTACTTAAACATGGTGAAAAAAATTGAATTGGCAGCAAGAGTATGAAACACTAAAGAGAAAATGCTTGAATTAGTCTCAAAAGTGAAATTGCGTTGCCTAGCACTGCAAATTGCGTTCTCAGGAAACCAGCTGAATGCAACACCACAGAGAAAGAAACCTAGTCCTGTATAAAGTAACACCAGTGGATTTGCACCAGTGTTAGAGCAGAATTTGACACACAAAGTATATGCTAACTCCCTCAAGTCAATGGAGCTGTCTGGATTTAATTGAGGATATAGGCCATCCTCGCTATAAGTCCAAGATACATTGCAAAAAATGTGGACTTATCTGTTGAAAAAAGCCTGTAGTCTAGACATAGAGAGACGACTTAAAGCAGGGAATTTTTTTCCTGCGGCTGACTTCCATTTGTGTAAATTGTTTTTGTTTTTATTTTTGTTTTTTTGCTCAACTTAAGAGTGGGGAATGGGAGGACTTATAGGCTACGTCTACACTGGCCCCAAATTCCGGAAAAGTGATGCAAAGCAGGTAAGTCAGAATAGGGAAATCCGCGGGGGATTTAAATATCCCCCGCGGATTTAAATAAACATGTCCGCCGCTTTTTTTCCGGCTTGGGGAAAAGCCGGAAAAAAGCGTCTAGACTGGCGTGATCCTCCGGAATAAAGCCCTTTTCCGGAGGATCTCTTATTCCTACCTGAAAGCAGGAATAAGAGATCCTCCGGAAAAGGGCTTTATTCCGGAGGATCACGCCAGTCTAGATGCTTTTTTCCGGCTTTTCCCCAAGCCGGAAAAAAAGCGGCGGACATGTTTATTTAAATCCGCGGGGGATATTTAAATCCCCCGCGGATTTCCCTATTCTGACTTACCTGCTTTGCATCACTTTTCTGGAATTTGGGGCCAGTGTAGATGTAGCCATAATGTATCGGTTCCTACAAGCATCAACAACTTTAATGCGGAACGGATGTATACCGGGGCGACTTATAGCGAGGACGCTCTGTATACCCGTATGAGCATAGGGGCATCAGATTCCCTTACTGGTTGATAGGGAAAACATTTGTATGATTGTAATTTTTCTTGCACTGGTTGGGGGGGGGGGTGTTATGATGGTGTGTTTGGTTGGATGGTAAAATTAAGAACATTTCCAGGGAAGATCAAAATGAGATTACTTTAAAGCCTGTCTCAGACTGGAATTAGAGAATAACTGCATGTCCAAGCATCCTCAGCATTTTGATCAGGAACTTCAGGCAGTCAAAGGTGCCATTTTGTGCGGGCAGGAGGAGCGGAAGTCATGTGTACCAAGACACTGCTTGCTTTTCTTCACGTTCCCCTGACTATCAGGGATCAAGGAGAAAGTACACGGATTTTGTGAATTACTCCTTTGCCCCCTCCCTTCTCCAGCCAAGAGTGAGAGGCATGTACAGATGCTGTGTACTTTCTGGGGAATTGAAAGAAAAGCAAGCCCTGTCCCAGTGCACACAGCTGCTGCCCGCCTTGCGGTCCCAAAATGGCGCCCTTGAAGGCAGTGGAATTTCCATAGTTTAGTGCATAGGGCAGATAGGCATTGCTCTGGAAATGTTAGTCACCCAAGGAAAAATTCTGTAGGACAACAACTCAAAAGTTCTAAAAAACATAGACAGAGAATAGTGGAGGAACATTCAGAATATAGCCACTGATATGTATCAGCTGTAAATGGATTGCTATAAACTTGACTTAGAATATTAATATTGATTTAGTTATAAGTTTGTTTTAGTGCTAAACTTTGGGACAGAATCAATATAGCCTTTCAAAATCATTTAAAAACTTTTCATTTGTGAATACAGGCAGTCCCCGGGTTACTTGGATCCGACTTACATCGGATCCTTACTTACAAACGGGGTGAGGCAACCCCACACTAGCTGCTTCCCCCCAGCAGACCAGGGAGATGCGAAGGTAGCGCCTCTCTCCCCCCCTCCCCCCCCCAGCAGACCAGGGAGATGCAGAGCGGCTTTTCTCAGCAGACACCTCAGCTTGAGAATAAAGGACCGAGGGAAGTGAGGTGTGGGAGAATAAAACTGAGCTCTGGAGAAATGTTTGGCTAGAGTTTCCCCTACAATATGTACCAGTTCCGACTTACATACAAATTCAACTTAAGAACAAACCTACAGTCCCTATCTTGTACGTAACCCGGGGACTGCCTGTAGTTAGTGATTTTAATTCCCGTTTCTTTAAATGATTGGGGGGCGGGGAAATAGGAAAGCTGCTAGAAATCAGGATTTATTGAATATGTGACCTGATGAAGCTATTTATATTTTTAATTGATCTGGACACATTTTGCTTTCTTTGCAGTGCTCATTTTTGCCTAAATTCTCCATTCATATAGAAACAAAATATGAGGACAACAAAGGAAGCAATGACAATGTAAGTATAATCTCTTTTGAAAAAATAAGTTTTCAAACCTGGGCCAGGGCATTGTGAATTATGAAATTTTCCTGGGGCTTACATGGAAAAGAATGCTCAGCAGTCCTTAATATTTGCCCCTGGATAACTAACTCACCGGCCTGCCACCATGGGGGAAAGGGACAGCAATGGGGGCAGTTGTCTGGGTCCTGGTGATTCAAAAGGACCCGGGGCTCCCAACCACTGCTGCCGTTACCACAACAGTGGTGGCACGTGATGCTGGAGCACTGTGCGGCATGCACCAAATGGCTTTATAGGCTGTTTGCCCCAACTCCTCCTTTTCCACCCGAGACCCCACCCCTTCCAGAAGTGTGGTGCTGCCCTCCTCTTCCCACCTTGCCCAGGGGCCTGGCAATTCTGTTGGTCCCCCCACCAACTCGTCAGCATGAAGGGATGGACTTAGCCAACCTCTTGAGCCCTGGTTCAGCCCTACGTTTCTATGATTCCATGAAAGCTGTGCAACTTTAAAAGCATTATGTAAAGCAGTGGTGCTCAACCTTTTTTAATTCGTGACCACCAGGGATTTTTTTGGTTGAGAAAAAAAATACACTGGCCACAACTTTTTGTTGAGGCCCCTTTAATTTCAAGCGCCAGTCTGCTCCCCTGCCAATCCCCCCGCCCCCGCTGCGCCCACATCGCACACTAAGCTGAGAAAACAAAATGGCAGCCGACCCGGCGTTGTCACCCCCTAGGAAGACAGCCACGACCCCCATGGGTTGTGCACCCCTGATGTAAAGAAAGCACTTTACATAAAGAGTTTGTGCCTCTTATGTTACCTCCAGGATCCTCCTCCAAAATCAGTGTAATTCATGTGTGTGGATGTAGTGCTCATGAAGGATTGTGGAGAATGTGGGAGATATCTATAGTATATGTATATGACTATGTTGCTTAACCGGTGTGATATTATCTATGATTAAATGGAGCTGAATTAAGGGGGCTTGTTAGAAAAAACAAAGAGGAAACAAAAGAAGAGGCAGAGATAAGACAGCCCTGGCTAAACAACTTAAAGAGACCAATGGCTGAGCTGCTAATTTGGAAGATGCTCTTCCCAGGCATCAGTCAAAAGTTACACAGCTGTTTTCTCGAGCCCAGAGCCTAGAAATCAAATTACCACAAACAGTTAAGAACTCTAAAGAAGGACGGAGTCAGTGGCCAGTGGTGGCAACCGAAGGGGAGACACTGACATAGGGACCCTGCCAGAGATGAAGATGAAGATGGTCACTCTGTCTGTCCTGGCCCTGAAGTTGGGGTTTCTGAGTTTCCTAGACTTGCAAGGAGAGGATAACATTAAGTAAAACTAGCTGCATATAGATTGTTGTTATTTTAACCCACTTCCCTGAGTGCTGTGATTCTTCTGGGGAATAAACAATGCGTTTACTTGGAAAAAGCTATTTTGAATCACTTTAGTCAGCTGCTGGACTCAGGCTATGAAGTTTCTAGGAGACAATTTCTTGCAAGTGCCAAATACTGTTGGACTGGTTGTGTTAACAGAGTGGAAAAATAGGGGCTGGCAGGCTGCATCCAGTTATCCAGTCTGAGTGACTGAATTGTAGGGTTCCACCCTTGTTGAAGGAAGTAAACCCTGTCACACAAGGGGTGCAAAGGGTCTAAAACACAGACCATGACATGGGTGCTAGATGGCATCTTTGGAGACTGAAATCCTTTATTTCCCCACAAGGAAATACATAGTCCCATCCCTGACCTGGTGGAACCTGTCCTAGTGGTGAGGAAGTAGTTCAGGCAGATGCTTTTCCAATGAGAACTCACTGAGGCCATTAAGCAGCCCTTTCCATCACTGGTTACCTGAGCTGGATTCAAACCAGTGACTTAGGAGGAGAGGTGCCGTATATTCCTTTACTAGAAGACTTACCTGGCATTGCCTGGATCCTTTGTGGCTGGGGGCTGGTGGTGTGGAGGCTGCATGACTCAGGGTAGGGCCTTGGTGATGGGGGGGGGAGTGTAAGAGGCTGGGGGTGGAGGCATGAGTGTGAAAGTGAGGGTTGGGAGTAAGGAGGGGACACGGGGGGGTCCCCTTCCTATTCCCCTCCAGCTGCCAGGGACATTTTCTCCCCCCCCCCCCCCCAGTCCTCCCACCAGCCACCAGGGGTGTTTTCTGTCGTCTCCCTCCCCCCAGCATCCAGGGGCATTTTCTCTCTCTCCCCTCCTCCCCCCCAGCCATTCCCCTGGCCACAAGGGGCATTTTCTTTTCCCTAGCCCCTCCCCCAGCTACCAGAGACCTTTTTTATCCCCTGGCTCCCTCCGGCGCTGTAGCCAAGGGCCAGGAAGGGGGGAAAGAGTTTGTGGCAGGGGGACTACTTACCCCGTGTGCTCGCAGGCAAGATGGTGGAGCCCCAATCCTGTAGGCCACTCACTTGGTGGTACGTCTACCCCCAGTGTCCACTCTCATATCACATCCCTCTGAACAGCAGCTCCTCCCTTTTCTTGTTTCCTGGGGCTTCCAGTTCACCTGGTGCTACCAAACTTTGACCTTGCTTTAAATTAGGAGAAGAGGAAGTTGCCTACCAAATTTGGTGGCCTTGGCTCTTACCATTCGTAGGAGTTCCTGAACAAATGGGTTTGCAGGCAGACACACGGACACACTATAAAATATAGAGAGATCAATTGCTGGAGTCTTTCCCTCCCCCTTCTGGTCTTAGTAACATTTAACTCAAGAGAAAGCCCACGACTTACGAACACTAAAGAGAGAGATCTTGGAGTCATTGTGGATAGTTCTCTGAAAACATCCACTTAATGTGCAGCAGCAGTGAAAAAAGCAGGCAGGATGTTAGGAATCATTAAAAAAGGGATAGAGAATAAGACAGAGAATATCTTATTTCCTCTGTATGTAACCATAGTACGCCCAAATCTTGAATACTGTTTACAGTTGTAGTCGCCTCATCTCAAAAAAGGTATATGGGCGTTGGAAAAGGTTCAGAAAAGGGCAACAAAATTGATTAGGAGTTTGGAATGGGTCCCAGATGAAGAGCATTTTAAAAGATTTGGACTTTTCAGCTTAGAAAAGAGGAGATGGGACAGAGGGAATATGATAGAGATTTATAAAATCATGACTGGTGTAGAAAAAGTGAATAAGGAAAAGTTATTTACTTATTCCTGCAATATGAGAGCAAGAGGTCACCAAATGCAACTAATAGGCAGCAGGTTTAAAACAAACAAAAGGAAGTTTTTCTTCACTCAGCACACAGTCAATCTGTGGAACTCCTTGCCAGAAGAAGTTGTGAAGACTAGGACTTTAACAGGGCTCAAAAAAGAGCTAGATAGATTCATGGAGGTTAGATCCATCAATGGCTATTAGCCAAGATAGGTAGGAGTGATGTCCCTACCCTGTGTTTGTCTGTAAATGGGTGACAGGAGAGGGATTACATGAGGATTATCTGTTGTGTTCCCTCCCTCTGGGGCATCTGGTATTGGCCACTGTCAGCAGATGCTGGGCTAGATGAAGTTTTGGTCTGACCCAGTATGGCCGTTCTTATGTTAACCGGTGTTTGTTACAGATGGGAGGGACATATAGGATACATCTGCACAGCAGGGCTAAATCGTAATAGCTTATCTTAAATAGTTTAAATAGCGTAGCTTAAATTGAAATAGCTTAATTCAGCTTTTGGTGCTGTCTCCGTAGCAGGAAGTCAAAGGAAGAACACTCTTCCTTCGACTTCCCTTACTCCTCGTAAAATGAGGGTTACCATGAGTCGGAGTAAGAAGTCCTCCAGCTTGACATTATTTCGAAATAAAGGATTGTAGTGTAGATGCAGACTATGTTATTTTGGAATAACACCAAAATAATGCTGCTGTATAGACATACCCATAGTGTCCTAGCACAGTCAGAATACAGTGGCGGTTGGCAGTATGAAGTAAAGATTTTAGATAATGAGTAATCGAATAGTCCACTAACCTCATTAATTCTTAGCAGTTTCTTGATTATTCTGTAATCCCTGGGAGCAGGGCCAGCAGTCCATTTTCCACTCAATTCACTAGCCAAGCAATTGTGATCAACATATTTTCAGGATGCCAGATTTGGAGCACTGAATCAAGCCCTGAATAAGTATCAAATCAGTGAATTTACACTGGACATGTGTGGGATTCTCAGTTGTTGTAAATGGATGTATCTTCATTGAAACCAAGCTCTTTATAAACATCAATACTGACAACATTCCTTGTTAATGTAGGTATCATAGTAAATTTTGCAGCTGGGCATTCTGACATACAAAGGTTAAGTCACTTGTCGAGTGTTACACAATAAACCAAGGGCAAATCTAATGTAGCACATGAATCTTGATACTGACCACTGATGAGGAGGTAACTGAGTGTTGTTCAGAAATGATGGAAATGAAATAAACGTAAATCTTCTGCTGCTGGAAAAGAATAGAGGACGTGGTCCAAAGCTATTGGAGTTTGTAGAAAAACTCCCATTGACCCAATGGGTTTTGACCTTGGTCCAAGGCTCATTAATGCACTCAGAACTGAGTGAGTAGTTTTAAAACTCAGTTTTCACTGGGATCCAAGTACTCTTTTATGGAAAAATGTGCAGTCCGGTTCAGGCTAACTGTGAAAATGTTTTCTTCGGTAAAACCATAAAAATCAATGTTGTGAGTACAGGCAGTCCCCGGGTTACGTACAAGATAGGGACTGTAGGTTTGTTCTTAAGTTGAATCTGTATGTAAGTTGGAACTGGCGTCAGCCGCTGCTGAAACTGATCAGTTTCAACCGCGGCTGAATCTGGACGCCAGTTCTGACTTACATACAGATTCAACAGACGCCAGTTCTGACTTACATACAGATTAAGAAACCCAGGCGTCCCCAAGTCAGCTGCTGCTGAAACTGATCAGCGGCTGATTCCAGGAAGCCTGGAGCAGAGCAACTCTGCCTCAGGCTTCCTGGAGTCAGCCGCTGGTCAGTTTCAGCAGCGGCTGACTTGGGGACGCCTGGGGCAGAGCAGCTGGGGTGCTGCTGGGTTGCTCCAGTAGCGCGGCTCCTCGGCGCTACTGGAGCAACCCAGCAGCACCCCAGCTGCTCTGCCCCAGGCGTCCTGATTCAGCCGCTTCTGAAACTGACCAGCAGCGGCTGAATCAGGACGCCTGGGGCAGAACAGCTGGGGTACTGCCTGGTTGGTCCGGAGCGACGCTGCGGGACCAACCCGGCAGCCCCCAGCTGCTCTACCCCAGGGGTAGGCAAGAAAAGCCTGGTCTGCTGGGGGGGGGCACTAGCTGCACACACACCCCCAGCAGACCAGGGAGACGGGGGTGGTGGGACCGCCCAAGTCCTCCACGGCTTTGCTCCGTCTCCCCGGTCTGCTGACCTGGGAGACGCAGAGCAAAGCCGCAGAGCATGCGGGCAGCGGGACAGTCCAGGCGCCCCGCGGCTGTCCCACTGCTGGCGTGCTCCGAGGCTTTGCTCCCCATCTCCCTGGTCTGCTGGTCAGACCAGGGAGACTGGGAGCAAAGCCTTGGAGCACGCCCGCAGCGGGACAGCCCGGGCGCGCTTGGGCTGTCCCCCTGCGGGCGTGCTCTGTGGCTTTGCTCCCCGTCTCCCTGGTCTACAGGGAGACGGGGAGCAAAGCCTTGCAGCACGCCCGCAGCGGGACAGCCCAGGCGCGCCGCGGCTGTCCCACTGCGGGCGTGCTCCAAGGCTTTGCTCCCCATCTCCCTGGTCTGCTGGTCGGGAGACGGGGAGCAATGCCACGGAGCACGCCTGCAGGGGGACAGCTCAAGCGCACCCGGGCTGTCCCGCTGTGGGCGTGCTCCAAGGCTTTGCTCCCCGTCTCCCTGCAGACCAGGGAGACGGGGAGCAGCTTTTCTCGCCCCGGAGGACGGGGGCGGCGGACCGCGGCGCATCTAGGCGTCCCGCCGCTCCCGTCCTCCGGGGCGAGAAAAGCCCCGTTCATAACTGCGGATCCGACATAAGTCGGATCCGCGTAACTCGGGGACTGCCTGTATTCCTTTTTTGTGCTAAACTTTTCATTTGACACCATTTAAATATTCACCAAGTTAAAATCAATATACAGGTTGAACCTCTCTAGTTCAACACTCTCTGGTCTGGCAACATCTGTGGTCCAGCATAATTTTAGTGAGCCACATATTCACTTATTGTGGGTGTGGTCAAGTTTCCTGCAGTCCCATAAAGTTTGTTTACAGCCACCAGTCCTGGCTTTCAGTGTTCTGTGCTGTTATATAGCTCCTAATTTACCCCTAAATATCTCCTAAGAGCCCAGTTAAGCAGTGGAAGTGTTGGCCATGCCTCTAGACAACATGGACTGTCTGTGGTTCTGCAAATTCTCAGTTTTGTCACCTGTCAGGTCCCAAGGGTGCCAGACTAGAGAAGTTCAACCAGTATCTTTATATTTTCCCTTCCACCTCTTCCCTTCCTCCTACCTTCTTTGGTAAAAGGCAAATGTAGCTTTTAACTGAATAGTCACAGCATTTTCACCTCTAATGATCTGGTGAATTATCAGTATCGGGTTGCATTCAAAGATATGCTATATTTCCCTTCACTTTAACTGCCAGCCATTGATGGAGAAATAATTTACTGTAGGAGATGCTTTCATACATTTTGCAGTTTCAGTACAGAATACGTTGAATCATCCTTAACAGTAGAGTAGAATGAGGAATAAATTATTGTCCTAATAATGCATGAGTGACTTTAGCTAGACCGTTTCTACGCTTTCCTTGAGATTGTGCAGATCTGGTTTTTTAATTTTTTTCCGAACTCTGATCTTTTCTTCAGTTGCATGTGATTTAATGAAATAGATATTGATTGTAAAAAGCAATAATTAAATTGAAGGAAGCTAAAGATAATTTTATTGATTTGTGGGTGAAAGCAACATAAGTGCTTTCAGGCTCCTGTTATCGTTTAGTGAGCTAGTAAATTAATATTTTTACTTCACTTAACATGATGCATTATCTGGTAGCATTCTGTCTAATTCCAGTAACCCATCTAGGTATAAATGTCTTCCTGACTTTTCTTCTTAAAATAAAGCTAATAGTCAGAAACTAGTGAAAGACAACATTAACTAAAACTATAATTAAATTGTACCGAGGCCCTAAGTTTTCCCTGCCTTACACCTTGTATCATCATTAGGCCTGTAGATTTGTCACAGTGGGGAAAATGTCTCAGATACTGTGATTTTCCCATTTGTCTGCTATTTGTCTTTATGTCTGTGACATCAATAAACTCACCCAGCAGTGGTAGGTTCTGCTGCTCCAGGCCTAGGGACTATGGGGCTTCCTACCTGCTCCGGACGTTGCAGCCTAGTAACTGAGGGTCATGACAGAATAACGTAGGGGGCAAATTTGAGTGAGTTGCACTGTGACCTAGTGTGTGGGTGTCACAGCATTGCTCTGGCTTGACTCAGCTGTTGCTACATTGTCAAGACAGAGGGGAAGCCAGGCTAGATCTGAGCAGCGCTGTAGCCCCATGCTCCAGGTCACAACACCTAGAATGGGACACAGGGCCCTGCCCTGCAAGCAGGTGTTGCATGAGCCACTACCGGGAGCCTCCTTTGGATGGGTCACAGTATTTTTTATCAGAAATCTTGAATCTTGAGCATTTACACCTTCGAAAAATGGGAGTAAAAGGCTGCCATTCTGAGCCTGTCGTTTTGCCTTTGCACACGTGTAAATGATGGCACAAGGAGCTCTTTATTTCAATACACTAATGAGGTTTGCATACATGAGAGTGGTGCAGTACCATAAATCCAGCCACTTGTGATTTCTAGTGCTACAACACAGCTGAAGTAACTAGCTGTTCACATGGCAACTCTCCCTTTGGAAAAACAGAGTCAACGTTGGATGAACATGTTAGCACATCAAATATTGTCACTGTTATATGGTAGTTTTATGAGATCATTAGAAACTGGGCTAATGAGGAAAGCTGCTCAGAACTGTTGCTTAAGGGTCTTTTTGGGAAGTGGAGTTTTTCTTTTAAATTAGAAGGTAATATTTTTGTAAATGAGAATGTCTTATAAAATATGAATGGCCCCAAACTGGCATCTCTCAATTAATCACGAATATTGTCTCCCTCGTGCATCTCTAAGTCAACTGCAGCATCAGCTGCTTTTAGCTACTCTAAAGCAGGAACCAAAATAGAAAAGACCCTGTTCAGAAGGAACTTTGCCCTGGTCTACACTAGGGAGTTATCTCAAAATAACTCCCCTTATTTCAAAATATCGAGCGGGACATCTACACTACCACACCCACTATTTTGAAATAACAACTCCTGCTTTCCATGAGAAAAATGCTTATTTCAAAATAGCTATTTCAAAATAGCGGTAGCATGGACGTTCCACTGTTGCTTATTTTGAAATAACTACCCCCCCAGAGTTATTCAAAGTAATTACTCCCCAGTGCTTCCTGGGGCTAAGTTGAGAAAGTGCATCCACATTTAAGGTATGTCTACACTAGAGGACAAAGATGAATTAAGATACATAACTTCAGCTACGTTAATTGTGTAGCTGAAGTCGAAGTAGTTTAACTTGGCTTTTGGAGCTGTCTGCACTTACACTGTAGGAAGTCAAAGGGAGAACACTCTTCCTTTGACTTCCCTTGCTCCTCATGAAAGTAGGGTTACTGGCGTCAACCCTCTCACTTCAAATTAGCTGTCTTAATTAGACCGCTAATTCAAACCCTGAAAGATCGAGAGTGGTAGCTTCGAGCTTCGTCTGCAGTGTAGATGTACCCTAAGGGAGCCTGCCTCGGACTGATTTTGGGGTTTCCCTGTAATGTGGACATGCTATTTCAAAATAGTTATTTGGGGAGTCATTATTTTGAAATAAGCTATTTCGAAATAATTTCCTAGTGTAGACGTGCCCTATGTCTGTACAGCACCTAGTGCTCTGGGGTACAATGTAATGTCTGGGAATAATAATAATAATAATAATAATAATAATAATAATACACAGCAAGGGTTCCATTCATGAACATTAATAGATGATACAATTATAGGCCTCTCTCAGTTCTATCTTTTCTTACTGGGTGAATGAGAAATAATGTATAATGTGCATATTTCATTTTTATTTTGTCCATAAGGTAAAATCAGTAAAATAAAAGATTGCGATGTGCATATACAAAAGCAGTATTTTGAATGCCTGCTCTGCATGGATTAATATCGTAGATATGATGGAAGGGAATTTTGGAAGTTTTCTAATTCCTTAAATGGTATAAATTCAGAGATATGAGCAGTATGACTTGCTGCTCACTCCTGATTGACTGAAGTGTCCTGGCCTCCATAAAGAGACATGTGTACACTTATTGTAACATCACTTCTTGGTTCGGTCAGATATTTGGGGTTTTTTTCTTTAGTCTCATGTGGTTCCCAACCTTTTCCGGAGGGGGACCCATTTTGACAATTCAAGAAGACTTGGTGACCCAGGGCACTTCAAAAATGGGGGGAGCAGGGGGAGCAGAGCCACCTGGGGAGACACTTAGCGACCCTTTTGAAATGTAATGGTGACCCATATTTGGGTCCCGACCCATAGGTTGGGAAACCCTAAGCTAGAGGATTTACCCAGCATTGCTTGGGTCCAAGTGGGAGCTCAGGGCAGGAGGTGGGGGAGCAGGAGTCGGGGGGGGGGTGATGTAGAGAGAAGAGTGTTGGGAAGTG
This sequence comes from Pelodiscus sinensis, assembly GCF_049634645.1. NCBI lineage: Eukaryota > Metazoa > Chordata > Testudines > Trionychidae > Pelodiscus > Pelodiscus sinensis. The sequence continues at coordinate 21,245,119 of NC_134730.1, read as the reverse complement.
TATGGGGGACTCAACGCATAGGGATGGGGGTGCAGGAATCAGAGCAGAGGTGAGGGGCTCAGGGCAGAAATGTGAGGGGTGCAGGAGCCAGGGCAGGAGGTTGGGTGTGTGGGGGGGCTCAGGGCAGGGATAGGATTGGTGGGAGGTCACCAGCAAGGTGTCTGGTCAGTGGCTCCCTGGGGCTGGGTGGGGCACCCACCACCCCTAGAGCCGGCCAGGGCAGCAGGGGCCACTGTGGCCTGCAGGCAGATCCATGGGGCTTGCAGGATGGCAGGAGCCAGGTATGGTGGCCAGCAACAACCAGAACCCTGCCCCCAGCCAGTCGCTTTGTTCCTAACACAGCCACCCCTCTGTGGTTATTTGACAGCATGACTCTCACTGCTAGCAGACCTGGCACAGCCAAACCTTGATCTTGCTTTAAGTTATGATAAGAGGAAGCTGCATACCAAATTTGGTGGTCCTAGCTCTTAACATTTAGGGGTTCTTGAATATTTTTCTCTCTCTCCCTCTTCCTTTCCATAAAAGATGAGTTAGAAAACAGTGTTCCCAATCAGTGTTCCCAATCAGTGTTCCCCAAATGTTTTTCAGTTTCCCCCACAAATACTGAGACTTTGTTTATTTTGTCCTTTTGGGGGATTGTGGCCAGACACAGATTAGCTGTTGGTCACAACTAGTATCTGCCACAATCCTCCAGCTGGTAATATGATCCATCCAAAGAGGACTATATTGTAGATTTGTTATTATAAAAGTTATCTAGACATGCAACAATGATTGGTTCTTACAGTACAATGACATTAATACTGACACCCAAATGATAAAGTATTTGCTAGGCTATTTCTGAAGGGCTGCACACAAGAATGTGCATTACATTTTATTTATGAAGTGCGAGTGCTTGCATTTTAAAAAAGCAGACACCCTAAAAATGAAAGAACTTGTGTTTACTGAAACCCAATTGTCCTTAAATGGCCTGTAATGGTGGATTACAGGGGGAAACATTTATTTTATTTTTAGGCAAAAATTCTTCAGGCTTTGGTTTTTATGGGTCAGTTTTCAGATTCAGATTAGTAAAGCAGCTGTCTACAATAGCTGTGATTTACCTGAATAAGTAGCAATCCCTGTAAGATGTCTTCTTGACAGTCCTCTCATTTACACTTCAAAAGAACCAGAGCTAGATATTGAAAATGTAATAATATACCAGGTCCATGAACTGTAAAGTAGGTATAAATATTAAGTATTGTGGCTAGATTTATGAGCTTTGGGCTGTAAAATGGCAATTTTCTTCAGTCTTTATCTGATGTTTGTTGCTTAATTTACAGTCATTACAGCCTGCTATATTGTTCTGATATTTCAATCATTGCTTTAGGATAGAATCCAAGACAGTGAGGAGAGTCCAACTCTTATGGTAAACATGCTGTTTGTGTCACTCTCTACTCCCCCACACCAAAGTCAATAGAAATAGGGAATATCACAAACATTCGATTATACAGGAGGATGGGCTAGTGTTTTGAGCATTAGCCTAGAGCTTTGGGGATCTGAGTTCAAATCCTTCTTCTAGTACAGGTTTTTCTACATGATCTTGGGTAGTTGCTTAATCTCTCTGAGCCTCAGTTCTCCATCTGTAAAATGGAGATGCTGCTACTTCTGCCCCACAAGGTGTTGTGAGGATAAATGCATGAAAGATTCTGAGCTGTAAAGATAGTGTGGTGGTGGGGACTTGTGGTACCCTGAGCAGCAGCAGGCTGACTCACTTCTCTGTGGAAACAAAAGACAAGACTATGCAGCACTTTAAAGACTAACGAGATGGTTTATCACGTCTCTGTGTATTTGGTAAGCTTCCCCACATGAAGGAAAGTGATGAGATAATTAAGTAGCAAGTGATGTGATAATTAAGTACCAGTCAACAAGGGGGTTTCAGCTGTGGATAGTTAAAAGAGAGGGCGGCAGAAAGGAAGGGCTAGTGATGTCCAGGATCTCAGGGAGGTGAGAACACTCCAGGCCTTGTGATTTAAAAGGGTGGGGGGAGGGGTTCTTTGGCACAACAGAAGCAGCCAGAGCTATTTAAATCACCACTGGAGGCCCTGGCTGTGTATGTTGGATGGTGCTGGAGGCCTGGTTGGGAGAGGTTAACCTCCAGCTCTTCCTTTTCTGGGGGCCATCTCCCCCATTTCTAGGGCCTGGAGAAGTCTGTTGGCCACCCTGGATCTCTGCCTACCTCCTTACCCTGTGGCTAGGGAGAAGGTAAAAGCCTTATGTTGTGGGGGAATGTATATGTAAATGAAGCGTTTGACTATGAACTTGTCACAGATGCCCATGAGGACTGTGTGCAGTTAGGAGGGGGGGGGGGGGGACACTGCCCTGTGTTGGGTGTAAACTGTAGATAAATAACCTGCAGAACTTTAGTTCCTGAAGGTCTAGAAGTATTTCTGCTTTGGTAGAGGATTTCATCAAACCACATTGAAATGGTTTTATCTCTTTCCCTGACGTTCATCTGATAAAGTACCAGTCATATTTTCCATGCACTTACAAGACACCTTTGAGCCAAATTCTTCCCGTGGAGATAGAGTTCCCATTGACTCTGAGGGTAACAGTTCTTTCTAACAGATCATATCCACTCCCTTTTGTGCTGTGGGATAGCACATGATCTCTCTGAATGGGGCATGTGTTTGAAAATATTGATTGACCACAAGCATTTTCGTCTGAGGAGAATGACTGAGCTTGCTGTCCACCCCTGAATCCTGTAAATCCAATGAGCAGAGTGGAGTCTCCAGGTTTGAATAACTGATGTCAGAACTTGGGCCATTTCCCCTAAGGGCTTTTGCTTCTTAGAAGACTTAATATAAGTTGAACTCTTGGTGGGGAGCTACAGCATTCATTTAAGCATACCCCTTGCTCCCACTCTGCCAATAAAAAGTGGTGTGGTAAATGAACATTCAGAAAGGAGACACATTTCCTCAGGCACTTGGCTCTGACACAGATGTCTATAAGGTTTCCTTATAGTTTTAGAATTCATTTAGTGATAGACTCTCGTTAAGGCCAGCTGGATGGGCCTGCATGGTAAAAGAGCAGCAACATCGTGACAGTCAAGGAAGAGAATAAAAAAAAGTCTAGGGGAAAATATTTGATACATGTTTTTCCATCAGTCAGCATTATAAGATTTTCTTATTTAAGGCTGATAGGATGACAGTTAGTAAGATTTCTGACATACTTAGTACAAAAGTGTATGGCTCTCAGAAACAACTTGTTTTAGTTAGCTCAGTCAAAATATTTCCAAATGAAGGGAATAAGAGGTGTATCTAAATTTCATATTTTATTTAGGCAAACTGGAAAATAGGATTTGGGGCCTAATTTATTCTAAGGTTATACCTGTTAATGCCAGTGTAGACCCTCATGGTGCAAACTCCACCAGCAGATAAGATTACCGGAGCCCAAAGCAGCTGCAATCTCAGTTTTGTGGAACTCGAGGTGTAAATGGTCAGTGGATGAGTTGGTGGGAAAGAGGACATGGCCAAGCTGGCTGGGAAGCGCAGTGATGCAGCATGTTGTTCACCAGCTCCTGCCTCAGCTTCTCCCCACAGCACTTAGGTTATATCTACACTGCAGGCTTTTTGCACAAGAACAGCTGTTCTTGTGCAAAAACTTGCCAGGTGTCTACATTGCACATGTGTTCTTGCACAAGTAAGTTTACAGTGCAGCGTTGGAAAACAGGGCTTCTTCCGGAAGAGTTATTCCTCTCCCCACAAGGAATAAGCCCTCTTGCACAAGAGCTCTTCCACAAGAAGGCAATGTAGACAGACAACATGATTTTCTTGTGCAAGAAACCCCTATGGCTAAAATGGCCATCAGAGCTTTTTTGGACGAGAAAGCGTCCACACTCTTGTGCAAAAGCACCTGGCACTGTGGATGTGCACATGTGGAAGGCCTTTTGCAGAAGAACTCTTGCACAAAACAGTTCTTGCGCAAGAACACTTCAGTGTAGACATAGCCATAGAGTCCTGCCTCTCTCAGCAGTTTTGCCTATAGAACTTGGACAAGAATTATACCTACAACCCTCAGGAGGGAGCAAGAGCACAAATGGTGACTAGGATTACTCTGCTCTTAAAGCAACAGGGTCTAGTATAAGTTACCCATCTAATTTCAAAATGAACTACAGGATGAACCTCTCTAGTCTGGCCGCTTGGAACCTGACTGGTACCAAACCACGGGAGGTCAATATTGTCTAGCAGCATTATACCAATACTTCCACTGCATTCTGTGCTCTTAGAAGACATTTGGCGGCTAATTATAGTTAAATAACAGTGCAGAACACAGAGCCAGGACTGGTGGCTGTAAGCAAATTTTATGAGACCATGGGAAACTTGGTCATACCCATGATAAGTGGACATCTGGCTAACTAAAATCATGCTGGACCAGAGAGTGCTGGATTAAAGAAGTACAACCTGTATATATTTTTCTCTTACTGAAGTTTCTATTTTGGAGATAACCTTGTCCATTCTGATTGTGCTGTTGTGTTTATTGCTGATGTGCTGTTGCAGTGCATATAATCTATAGGGATTTTTTTTTGTGTGTGTTAACAGTAATGAATAACATACCAGCAAAAAATACAAAAGCAAAATTACTCAAATCTGAAAAATCTTTTCATTTTTCACTATGAATGAGAAAATAGGTCCATTTTGGCAAAAAAAAAGTCTACCAATTTGTCACTCAAAAAGTAGCCAAGGAGTTTTGAATTTTCTGAATTTTTCCATACAAAAATGACCTTTCTGTAAAATGTCACTGAGAAATTAAATCTGCTTAAAGTCACCTAAAGTGAAATAGCTAAACCTTTCATGCAAAAAATGTTACTAGTTTCATACATTTCTCATTGTGCATCACAGCTGCTACAGAGGAATCCACCTCTACTCCCTTATTTGTAAACAAGCTTTGTGTTTTAGAAGCAATGGTATGTCATCTATTGTATGGTGAATTCTTTGCTTTGAGACCTGCATGAATGCCACCGAAACTATATTAAACCATTAAATCATCTCCATCCCGATAATCCATTTATTAAAAGTCAGTTTATATTGCATCCATTTCTTACAGGTTGTCCAAGGACTGTCTATATAAATGAATTAAACAACACGATAAGCTTCTAAATAAAATGTTTCACCTGTTTTTTTACACAGACCTTCAGTGACATGTCTATACACATCTATATGTAATAGGCTGTTATCTCTTCTCTGTCTCCCAATAAAGTTTTTCCTGCTGAGGAACATCATCACACTCTTACGCTCTCTGGCTGCAAAAGCGAAAGTGGCCAGAGGGGGGGTTGGCGAGCATGGGGTGCAACCCGCTAGTAATTCAAAATGAATACATTATCTCTGGAATACAAGTCAATTTATAGCAATGGAATTTCAAGTTTGAATCCGATGTCTTAACATTCTCACATGAACACACACATGCAAAGAAAACAGAATTATTGACCCTTTAAGGTATATGCTTCTCATTAAGTTTAAACATCTTTGCTATTTACCAAAGCTATGTAAAACAGCTACACGTGAGTCCCTTTGTGGGTGGATTCAATACTGATATTAGCCAGCATTAAATAGTAACAGAAATATATAAAGGGCAGGAACAGAGTCTAACATGCGTTAGGGATGTAAAATCCCATTTATTGGTAGTTTAACTGGTTAAATGCAATGGCTAACAAGTTAAAAGGAGGGTGGCTGGGAGGCTTGCCTGGTTGGAGTAGCCCCTGCCTGCGGCACACCCGGAGCCACTGTGGATAGGGGGGCTATGTCTAGACTGGCATGATTTTCCGGAAATGCTTTTAACGGAAAAGTTTTCCGTTAAAAGCATTTTTGGAAAAGAGCATCTAGATTGGCACGGACGCTTTTCTGCAAAAGCATTTTTTGTGGAAAAGCATCCGTGGCCAATTTAGACGCTCTTTTGCGCAAAAATGCCCCTATCGCCATTTTCACGATCGGGGCTTTTTTGCACAAAACAAATCTCAGCTGTCTACACTGGCCCTTTTGCGCAAAAGTTTTGCCCGAATGGGAGCAGCATCGTATTTCCTCAAAAAGCACTGATTTCTTACAGTAGGAAGTCAGTGCTTTTGCGGAAATTCAAGCAGCCAGTGTAGACAGCTGGCAAGTTTTTCTGGAAAAGCGGCTGATTTTCCAGGAAAAACTGGCCAGTCTAGATACAGCTGGGCTGCGTGAGTTGGGCTTGCAGGGAGCTGCTCCAGCCCCCACCAGTTAACTGGAACCAGTACGTATCACCTGTCAAGGTTACCGGTTAACCTTTCACATCCCTTTCACATGCATAGCTATCAAAGAGCTCATTTTAAGCTAGATCTGTACCCTGCACACCATGTGCTTTCTGGGCCAGATGAAAATTACTCTAGATTAGGGCAAACTCTATTTGTAGGCATAGTGTGGGCAGATGCTATTAAAATAAATGATTCAATTGCAGTCCCTTTTCCTGGACTTTTTACGGTTGTTGCAGAATTCTCATTATATCTGACAGACTTCTCTTTTTATTTTAGAATACATTTCTCCGACACTTGGTCAGTGAATTTTACTGCCTCTTGATGATATTGGGGAACAAAAAGTACAGTACTTAAAAATAATGCATTATATATAAATCTCTCGCCACCTTGTGCTGTTTGTAGTATAAAACCTACGCCCATAAGAAGATGACGGGTTTGTTACACTGAAGAATAACATGGAAGATTTTAATATGTGGAATAATATAACAGGATACTCTTTCTTTTGTTAGAGGGGCGTGGAGCATTTATTAGCAAGAACGCACACATCCTCTTTAACGGCAATACAAGACAGAGCAAAGATTTAGAGGCATACTCATCTTTAACAATAACAGGATGTGGTATCTTCTCAATGGGCCACATTTTGTGTGTATAACACTGAATAATGCTATTACAGTAAGAGCTACAAGCATAAATGGATCAAGAGAAGAGTATACCTCCAATGTGCTCCTCACTTTCCAACAGAATGCAGTGTTGGTCCTATAAAAGACATTACCTCACACATCTTGTTTCAGAAATTTGGTCCTGTAAAAGATATTCCCTCACACATCTTGTTTCAGAAGTGAGCATTTGTCAAATTGAAGGTGACTCTATTGTGTGCACACCCTTGATGCAGAGAAATAACAGCGGTATTGTTGAACAAAGTAATAGTCAGAACATGCAGATATTGTTTGATATTTAGCCTCAAAACACTGGAGTATCATCATTTAAAGTTAGAGCTTTTCTAACCTATGAGTTCTGGTTCTGCAAACCCGGAAAGTCATTGAATGTACATCATTGCATCATGCTTCTAAAGGTATGATCCTTCATCTTTAATGTGCAACTTTGCCATGTCTGGTGCCATATAAAGAAAATGCAGCTGGAATAAAATTAAGTTGTAGGTGTTCCCTAAAATACTAGGGTGACAAGCAAAGCTAATTCTGTTTTTGCGCTATTTTTTTGGTTGTTCTCTTTAGGAAAGTGGAAGCCAGTTATCATAAACTGAAATTATTTCTGTGCATTAGCCACAGTTGCAAAGTGAGCTTCTGTTTGCTAGGGAAGTTGTGTTGCAAAATATGACTTTAATAGAGGGTGTTCAGTTATACTCTAATTTAACCTTGATGAACATTTATAAAATGCACTTAAACAACAAATGGTCTGATTGCACTTTATAGACTAACAAAACATATAGATGGTATCATGAGCTTTCGTGGGCACAGCCCACTTCTACAGATGACCGGATTTTTTTTGAAAACTCCAGTCATCTGAAGAAGTGGGCTGTGCCCACAAAAGCTCATGATACCATCTACATGTTTTGTTAGTCTATAAAGTTCTACCAGACCATTTTGTTGTTTTTAAAGTTTAGCCTGTACAGGCTAACTCGGCTACCCCCTGAAGCTTCCGATTTATAAAATCATTTATAAATTGATAAAATGTGCTAATTATGAGCACCTCTTATACATCACTGCAAAATGCGCCTAAATCACGGAATTGGTTCTTTTCAGGGGCAACTTCATCTGTACTGTATTGATGTTTGACAGTATTAATTCCAGTGTTTACTTGTGTCCTACGGGTTTGCAATGAAACCTCTTGATTGTGAAGAGAGCCCCACCTAATGGCTTCTCTGACAAACACAAGCAAACATGCAGGAAGATTGGGCTAAAAGTCACTCAGGCCTTGTTGAATAGTAACAGAAAGGTAGCCGTATTAGTCTGATCTTGCTAAAACAAAAGGAAAAACTATGTAGCACTTTAAAGACTAAAAAGATGGTTTAATAGGTGATGAGCTTCCCTGGGCCAGACTCATTCTGGCCCATAACAGGCCTTGTCCACACTGAGAGAGAAGGCTGAATTTAGTAAAGTCGATTTTTTTTTTAGTACCTGATTTCGTAAAATCGAAGCTGCATGTCCGCACTGTGCACAGTTTGAAGTAATGCATCCCCAGTAGAGTGGCTGCCTTTGACTTTGAGAGTGATGCACTGTGGGTACTATCACACAGTTCCTGTACCCCTTTTCATTCTGGGTTATGCTCCCAGTGCATGCTGGGACCAGAATTGTGCAGCAGGTGGTCCTGAGTACATGTCATCAATGTCCCATAATGTCCTTGACTACTTCCTCCCCACCTGCTTGAAAACAGTGGCAAACAGTTGTTTTGCACACACACACCGTCCCCCTCCCTCCCCCGGTTATCCATGCTGCTGCCGCCATAGCAGTGTAAGCATGGAACCCATCATGGATCCTGTTGAGCATCAAAGCATTATGGCAATCAACCATAGTGAGCCTTATGCTGGAGTATATTCAGACCATATGCAGGGTCAACCAGAATGAGGAAGAATCTTGGGAGGCCATGAACATACTCTTCTTCAAAGCACTTGAGTTGAGCAACTGGCAAATCCTGCCAACATTCGATCCTCTGGACACAGCAGAATGCTGGTCCTGGTACCATGAGACAAACGCAGACTGTGGGACTACAAAGTGATACAGCTATGGGATGATAAGCAGTGGCTGCAAAATTTTGGCGTTCATAAGTCCAATTTCATGGACGTTTGTAGATAGCTTTCCCGTGCCCTGAAACGCAACAATACCAGAATGAGACCCATTCTGACAGTGGAGAAGTCAGTGGCAATGGAAATTCGCAATTCCAGACAGCTACTGGTCAGTTGGGAATCAGTTTGGAGTAAAGAAATATATAGTGGGAGCTGTTGTGATCCAAATAGCCAAGGCAATCAATACCCTTCTGCTACAGAGGGCTGTGACTCTCAGAAACATGGAGGACATAGTGGAGGGCTTTGCTGCGATGGGGTTCCCTATCTGTGGTGGGACAGTAGATGGAACGTACATCCCTATCTTGGGTCCTCGCCAAGGAGTACATAAACCACAAGCAGCACTCCTCGATGGTGCTGCAGGCACTGGTAGATCACAAGGGTCGTTTCACCAACATCAACGTGGAATGGTCAGGAAAGGTGCACAACACGCACATCTTTAGGAACTCCTGCCTCTTTGGAAAGCTGCAAGCTAGAACTTTATTCCAGCCCAGAAAATTACCATCAGAGATGTTGAAATGCCAATAGTGATCCTTGGAGACCCAGCCTTTCTCCTGTGACTCATGAAGCTGTATACAGGCAGCCTACACTGCAGTAAGCAGTTCAACTACAGGCTGAGCAAATGCACAATGGTAATAGAATGTGCTTGGGGGCATTTAAAGGGAAGGTTCCACAGTCTGATGACTAGGTTAGACTTCAGCAAAAGAAACGTTTCCATTTTAGTGGCAGCCTTCTGCATGCTCCATAATATTTGTGAGAGTAAGGGGGAAAGTTATATGGCAGGGTGAAACGCCGATGCACAGTGCTTAGTCAGTAATTATGAGCAGCCAGACACTAGGGCTAATAAGGACACATAGTGAAGGGAAGTGCAAATCAGAGAGGCTTTGAAGGACAGATTTATGAATGGCCAGATTTGAAAGTCATTCATATTACTCTTAAGTTGCTTCTGCATTCATTGTGCTTCCTTTCCCTCCCCCCCTTCAACACAAGCAATAGAGACAGTTGTTCAGAAAGCGTGCATTTTTATTTAGGGAACACAGCAGAGATAGAAAAGGAGGTCAGGGCAGAAGCTTTGTGGGAAGGATCACATCTTCTCCCCATCTTCTGTGGGGAGAAGAACAGCTTCTTGCTTTGGGATGCATCCCTGGGGGTTGAGTGTGAAGCTGCCCTTCTGCTCTCTTCCCACTGCTTTCTAGGGCCCCTGGGAGAGGAGACAGTAGAACTCAGTGAGGATGAAATGTGGTTCTGCGAGTGGTGGAAGGGGTGTCTGTGCATGTAGCTGTCCTGGAAGGCTGCCATGAGGTTCATCACATCTGCCATGGCTGTCACAACTTTCTTCTGGTTCTTCACTTCCAGCCCCCTGTATGCTTTCCTGACCTTGCACTCCACTCACAGCAGCATATTCCTCCACTTGCTTAAGCACTCTCAGTCCAAGTGGGCTGATTGCTTTTGCTCCTTGAACACGTCATCCCTAGTCAGTTTTCACCTGCGGATTTGTGCTAGGTGGAGAGGTGGGGGAAGGGGTGCAGCATGCTCACTGTTGTTCCCACTGTAACAAAAAATGAAAAGCAGACTTTACAGGAGCGCTTAAAACCTAATCTCACAGCATGAAAGGGAGATCTGTCTAAAGACAATAGGGATGTGTTATGTAGAAAGCCACAGTTCTGCTTTTAAGCTGTCACTATGCAGTGGGTACGTTGTCAATTTCTTAGGGGAGCAGCTGGACTCGGTTTGGTGTCAGGCATGGTAAGGGACAGGCTAGGGCTCAAGATTGTGGTGGGGAGCGGATCTGAGTATGGCAGCAGGAGCTCACGCAGTGCCCATGTGTTCGGCACCTCCCATTTGCTGAGAGAATACAACTTCCCTTTCCCGCAGAAGTGGGCGGGCAGGAGACGGGAGAGAGTCCAGGCATGGCGCAGGGCAGGGCAAGTGCTCCGGCCATGCTTCATTGGGGATGAGCAAATGGAGGTTTGCTGCAGAGGCCTCAGATAATAGCTTCCCCTGCTACATCCAGGTTGCCGTGTATATCAGTCTTCTCTGAAACACCCACAGCGATAGGGAGCAGTTGCTGACTTAGTGTCGCCAGAAACCTGGACCTCTTGCTACAATGTTTTGTGCTGACATCAGACCACTGACTGCTGGTTTGGCATGGGAAGATGTCCTGCCATGGAGGATGGAATAAGACAGGTCTCCCAGAAACCTTGTGAGAAGGATTAAAGAGTTCCTCTGTGAGAGTTTTATGGAGACGTGTAGGGAAGATTCCTGCTCTGTCTCCAGACATGTTAACAAGCTGTTCTGGGGAGGAGAGTGTCTGCCACAGATCACACCCAATTGCTTTAACCATTTGTAGCATGATAAAAAATGTGAACTTGTCAGAAGCGCATCAGGGACTGGCTGCAAGACATTCTGGGAGGAGGGGATTGTCTTCAGAGTTATAAAAAGGTCCTAGCTGTTGGTGACATCTATTGCCCCGTTCGCCTGCTGACCAGTCTCCTCTTCCTCCTCCTCTTCCTCATCCAATTGTCTTCCACACTGATGCCCAAGGGTATCTTGGGAGGAATCCATGGACTGGCTAGAGAAACCAGTTGGTCCCTCTACCCCAGGATCACATGCAGCTGCTCACAGAAGTGGCATGTTTGCGGTGATGATCCAGAGCATCCATTTGCCTCCTTTGTCATCTGGTATGACTGCCTCTGCACCTTTATTTTCACATGGCACTGCTGGGTGCTCTCGTCCTATCCTCTCCTCCCTGCCTTGGCAATCTTGTCATCGACATCTGCATTTCTTTTGCGGGTTCCTAGTTCTGCAAGAACAGATTCCTATCCCCACACAGCAGTCAGGGTTAGGATCTCCTGCACACTCCATGCTGATGCTCATCAGATGTGCTGCTCAGGTGTGCTGCCTGCTCGGAGGTCTGCTTGCTGTGTTTGGCCACACTGGAAATGAAATTCAAATTTTCCTGGGGCTTTTCCTGTTCACCTGGAGAGCAGTGGAGTTGAAAGTCCTGGTCAGAGCAGTTACTGGGAGGCACTGTGGGGCACCTCCCAGAGGCCAAGAACTTCGACTTTCACAGTGCTGCATCTGCACTATGGTAAAGTCAACCATGCAAAATTCAATTTAGCATTACTCCTCATGAAAAGCAGGAGTACTGAAATCGACTTTCAGGTAGGTCCCTGCAAGTTGACAGAATGGGCTTCATGTGGACTTCTTGTTTAGAAATTCAACCTAATACAGCTAAGTTTGACCTGAACTCCCAGTATAGACAAACCACAGTATGGAGGGCCCAAACCTTGCTGAACCATAGGTATAGGAACTAGGAGTGCTGGGGGTGCTACCACACCCCCTGGCTTGAAGTAGTTTCCATTAGGGATGTTAAATATTGGTTAATTGATTAGTCGATTAACCTCATGAATTCTAATCAGTCGACTATTCTGTAGTCCTCAGGGGTGGGGCTGGCAGCCAGTGTGAGACTCCTGCCACGAGGCAGCAGCATGGAGTTCCAGGAGGGAGCTGGTCTGCGAGGGGAGCCAGTTTAAAAACCAGCTGCCTGCCACTCCTCACTGCTACACTGTTAGAGATGCAGTAGTGCAAGGTGGCAGGGGGCTCCCCAGACGTGGGGTCAATGCAAACAGGAACTGAGACAGACTGCCTGCCAGCCTGACTCATAATACACTTTAAATTCAAAGCTGCAGCAGGGGTAGGTCCCGGACCCGGTGCAAGCCAGAACTGAGCTGGACTGTTGGCCAGTCTGCTAAAAAAAATATACTGGCAGGGCACAGGGGAAATGCATGTAGTCTATAGCATTAACGATAAGTTTTTGCTTATCGATTAATTGGTTAATCGAGTATACATTACATCCCTAGTTTTCATCACATAAAAATTTTATAATTTCAACAAAGATCAGAGAGGCCATGCATGGCAATTCTGTACCTGGTACTGCATACAGATGTGATTATACTGTCGAGTGCTAATCAGTGCTAAACAGGAATGGTAGAGCGTGTGTACTTTAATCATGTTTAATTAATAATTTAATTAAATTTAATATTAATTAAATTACCGTTTAATGGTGTTTGTGAAAATGATCCTTCTTCATCCAGGCACTGGATAACAGAACAAATCTAAATAAACTACATTTCATATGATGTGAGCTAATTGTGGGAGCTTGACACAGAGATAAGAGGTAGAGGAAGGTTATAAATATACAACTGCTTGTTTAAAGTTTACCTTATAGCAAACAGTTATGTCATTCATTCACATTCAATGAGCCAGACTTACAGCTGGTATAAATGGGTTCAATTCCATTGTCTTAAATGGAGTTGCCCCCACTTACAGACATAGATGGCACTGTGTCCTCATAGACAGTTATCCTGAGTGAACAGGTACTGCAACAAATCCTGCAATCCTTACTCAGGCAGAATTCCCATTCTAGCAAAACCAGATCTTTTTAAAATGTGGGCTTGATTTGATCAGATCAGTCTCAGAAACCAGAGGATTATAATGTAAATTCTGACACAAACTGCTATCGGATGCTCTAATATTAAATTGGAAACTAGCCAACCGTTCTGGCTTTATGCCAATGAAAGGAAATTGAAATCGCAAATTAGAGAGCTTGGTGCCAGATTTTTAACAGAAAAAACGAAATGCTCATACTTACAATCCTTATTGAAATCGTTACACCACTATTTATAAATAATCAAATCTCTTTCCTCGGAGTACCAAAATAAACCCCATCATCTTGAGTTTTGTTTAATAAAATTTTTAATTTTCCAGTTAAACATTCTCTTCCCACTCTTCCCCCTCATCCCCACTCCTGCTCTTTTGTTTACAAGGCTTACTTCTGAATTGCCTGGGGATGTTGAGTGACTTCTTTCCTTCACTCAGTTCACAATCAACCTGTGGAACGCCTTGCCAGAAGATGCGGTGAAGGCTAGAAATTTAACAGGGTTTGAAGAAATGCTAGAGGTTAGGTCCATCAATGGCTATTAGCCAGAATGGGTAGGAATGGTATCCCTAGCCTCTGTTCTCTGGAGGTGGGTGACAGGGAAGGGATCATATGAGGATTACCTGTTGTGATTCCTTCCTCTGGGGCATCTGGTATTGGCCACTGTCAGCAGACAGGATACTGGGCTGGATGGACCTTTGCTCTGACCCAGTATGGCCGTTCTTATGTTCTTATTGATTGATAGACGTATTCACGTATTCTGGACATCTTGGTGAAATGTAGTGATACCAGGATGCAGGTGTGTTGACCTGCAAATTAACTGACGCATTTTAGAAAGGAAATTCACAGGGGAAAAAAGTTAGAATGCTATTTTTAAATGGTGATTTCTTTTATTTAAACCAAATATTTAATCGCCTAGCGGGCACCTGAAGAAACAAAAACCTGGTGGTCTATATAGAGAGGAATATGATTGCTTTGAATATTAATACACGCAGGAATTAGTATTTTGGCTGTGATGCTGGAGTGGTAGGCTTTGACCAAGGATGCCCTTCAAACACAAATCAGCACACCTCCAGTTACTTATTCAGACTCATTCCAAGCTCACGTATGGATGTTGGCAATATATTCCAGTGGGGTTTGAGAGATTCCCAGGATCAAAACCAGCCTAGCAATTTTCATTCTCCCCGTGCATCCTTATAAAAACATTTGTTTGAGTGTTAACAAACAGTCTTCAGCTTTAAAAACAATGAGTATCCTGTGGCACCTTCATTCATTGAGCTGGTATTCTAAAATCTGTGTGGCCTCATTTTAGGTTTATGCTTTATGAGTCTCATCTCTCATTCAGATCAATGGGAGCTCTGTTTGCATAGGGAATATATGAGTAGGACCAAGCCCAGTGCAAAGAATCAGGGTAGGTGTATTGGTGTAGCTTCAGAGTGGCTGGGGTGGGTTTCATTGCTTTAGAAAGAGGAGTATATAGCCTTCAAAGGGCGCTGTTGAGGCAGGAGGCACAAGGATAGCAGTAATGAATGAATGAGATTCTTCTTGATGTAAGAAGTTACAAAATAGCAAGCTAAATATGTTTGCTACTAGGAAGGGAGGGTTTTTACGTTTAGGGCAGTTATTAAATTCTAGCTCAGCACAGGAATGGTCAACAGCATTAGTCTAGCTACTTGGAATTTGTGGTCTCAGTTCATTTCCTAATGTGCAAGAGCCCACATCCCAAAATCCACCACATCAACCAGTTCTAATTGATGTGTGTTGGTGGTCTCAGGAAAGGGGTCAGAACTGATCTGGCCATAGAAACTAAACATGCCTTAAAAGTAGTCTTTCTCCTACAGAGTTGGCAGGCAGCTGTACTTGTTTTCTGGATGAATAGGAGACTTGAACCTTCAGAACTGCCAACCTGGCTCATTCCCCAAGTACTTGAATTCACCTACAAATGTTAAAATAAAAAAGAAAGAAAACAAAACCGCAAAATCTCAGCAAAAGATACAAAGGCACTGGAGAAGTTTCAGGAAAATAAATTACCTCTTCAATCCCATTATTAAAGAACGGGCTGTTCATATTCCAAAGAGCAAGAACAATAATAAATTTAAGACATGAAAAGGACTCTGTAACCAGAATATTTGAATAAATAAAGAAGAAAGTTTCCATTCTAGCAGTTGCTAAAGAATCACTGCTTTGTGGAGTGAAGGAAGACTGCCAGTTAAAGCTAAAATCCCCCCAAAATGTGGTATTTCAGGGAGAAAGGTTCTTTATTTGGCAGGGGCGGATTGCAATAGAATGACAAATCTGTAGCTGCTGAAGGACCTTGATTTGAGACACAATCTTCCCAGGCAGAGGGCTTACTTCTTTATAAACCGACAGAGATTAGGTCCCAATACCTGTGCCAGCAACTCCATTGCTCTCTGCAGTAACCCAAATAGAGACCGCTTCTGTAGCTTCAAAATATTAGCCCTATTGTTTGGAGTTGGTATCCCAGCTCCATGATGGGGACCCTAGTCTTATTGGGTATGTCTACACTACAGCACTAATTCGAACTAACTTAGTTCGAATTAGTTAATTCGAACTCAGCTAATTCGAATTAGCGCATCTAGACTTAAAAACTAGTTTGAATTAGCGTTTTGCTAATTCGAACTAGCATGTCCACACTGAGTGGACCCTGAACCGGGATTAAGGATGGCCGGAAGCAGTGCCGGCAGGGCATCAGGTTAGGACTTAGAGCGTGGAGCTGCTGCCTCAGGCTAGCCGAGGGCTGTGCTTAAAGGGACCTGACCCCCACCCCGGACAGACAGTTCTCAGGGGTTCCCCGCTTGCAAAGCAGTCCTGGCCTGGAGTGCCCTGAGTGCCCACACTCGGCACATCACAGCACTCGGCCATCAGCCCGGCTGCACTTGCCACAGGCTGCCATCCGGAGGGGGAGTCAATCAAGGGGCTTCAGGAGAGTTTCCATCCCGAGGAGCCCGCAGAGCCAGCCCAGTCCTCCCCATCGGGAGCTTATACCCCATTCCTCCCTCACCTCCTTCCACTTACCCCTTCCTAGCCCCCCTTCCTGATGTACAACATAAAGGACACGTGTGTTCAAAAATAGAAACTCTCTTTATTGAACAATACTTGGGGAGACTGGGAAAAGGAGGTGGGAGAGGGGAAGAGAGAGGCTGGGAGAGGGGAGGGCAACTAAAATGATCAGGGGTTTGGAACAGGTCCCATATGAAGAGAGGCTAAAGAGACTGGGACTTTTCAGCTTAGAAAAGAGGAGACTGAGGGGGGATATGATAGAGGTCTATAAAAGCATGAGTGGTGTGGAGAGGGTGCATAAAGAAAAGTTCTTCATTAGTTCCCATAATAGAAGAACTAAAGGACACCAAATGAAAGGAATGGGTAGCAGGCTTCAAACTAATAACAGAAAGTTGTTCTTCACAAAGAAAATAGTCAACTTGTGGAACTCCTTGCTGCAGGAGGCTGTGAAGGCTAGAACTAGAACAGAGTTTAAAGAGAAGTGAGATAAAGTCATGGAGGTTGGGTCCATGGAGTGCTATTAGCCAGGGGGTAGTAATGGTGTCCCTGGCCTCTGTTTGTGGAAGGCTGGAGATGGATGGCACGAGACAAATGGCTTGGTCATTGTCTTCGGTCCATCCCCTCAAGGGTACCTAGTGTTGGCCGCTGTCGGCAGACAGGCTACTGGGCTAGATGGACCTTTGGTCTGACCCAGTACGGCCATTCTAAGCTCAGGGCTCCAGGTCGGGGGTCTCACTGGATCACCTTGATTTTCATGCCAACCTGCTCCTGGGTGGCCAGGCTGGCAGCTATCCTACCCTAGACGGCCACTTTCCTGTGCCTAGTGCAGAGGTCGTGGATAAGGTCCACGATGTTTGCACTAGACCAGGTGGGCGCCCGCCTCTTGCGGACCCGGGCAGGCTCCCGGGAGCCGCCAGCCTGGTCCCGGGAAGAGGCGGAGGGCTGAGTGGCAGCAGGTGGCCGGCTCGAGCCGTGCCAGGTGCAGGGTCTGCTGGCTGGGTGCTGGCAGGCTTGCACCTGGCACTGGCACCGTAGCCAGCCCGTGCCCCTTTAAGGGCTCCGGGGCCGGGAGGGGGGCAGAAGAGTTTCCCTGGTGGTGCCCAGAGTGGCCACCAGGGAAAGCTGGGGAGGGCTAGCCTCCCACTAGTTCGAATTAAGTGGCTACACAGCCCTTAATTCGAACTAGTTAATTCGAACTAGGCGTTAGTCCTCGTAGAATGAGGTTTACCTAGTTCGAATTAAGCGCACCGCTAGTTCGAATTAAGTTCGAACTAGCAGTTTGCATGTGTAGTGCCTAACAAAGTTAATTCGAACTAACGTCTGTTAGTTCGAATTAACTTTGTAGTGTAGACATACCCGTTGGTACTAGGATCAGGACAAGGGCAATCTGGCCTAGTGGTCAGTGTTGGGAGTCAGAAACCAAAGCAGGAGTATGGAGACAGAGTCAGGAGTTGAATCCAGGATCAAAGCTGGAGATTGGATTTCATTCCATTTTGGCAAGTGCAGCTAATTCAGTAACATTCCTAAGGACTCAGGTGAGGTGGGAGGAGTGGTAATTGTGTGGAACATCTTGAAAATAAATATATGGAAGCTAGCTTGCTTGTTGATACTTTAGAACACAGGCAAGTGAGCCTGGTGAGGGTGGTTAACACACATTGTTTTAGAATAAATTTAAAAAAATACTCACAGGGAGAGCAAAACCAACTGCTGTATAAGGATGGTACAACTTGTTCCCTTCCTTTTCAATGGTAAACACTAGATACTTAAGAATTGTAGAAGATTGTGGTTTGGGCCTATGTCCATTCTTTTGTGTCTTGGGTAGAAAGCAGAGCCAGTAACTGGCTGTAAGAAGACATGGTCTGGTAATATAGCTAGAAAGGGGGCATGGTACACTCATTCTCTGGGCTTGAGGAAACATTAGTTGCACCATGCTTCTGACACCACGTTTGACACTTCACAGAGTTACATTATAATAACAAATATTTTTCCTCTGAAAACACTTGGAGAATGTTAAGGTTGCATAGTTAAGCACTTCAAAGCCGGTGTAACCTTAACACTGCCTCCATCCCTAGAGATGTTTAAGTCTCAGCTTGACAAAGTCCTAGCCGGGTTGATTTAGTTGGGATTGGTCCTGGCTAGAGCAGGGGGCTGGACTTGATGGCCTTCTGAGGTCTCTTCCAGCTCTATGATTCTACTTGGTTTATCCATCACCATGCAGCCAATGATCATCTACAGTATTATTCCTCAGGTAATACAGCGTGTCTTACTTTTTTCCTGCTGCCTTAGAAATCCTGTTGTGGCATCTTGTAGTAATTTGTACTTCTCAGTGTCTGCCTTAGAGTCCTCAGACGTAATTTATATCAAGTAAACCATCTTACACAACGTATTACAGATAAAGCATAACACATTGTTGGTGGAAATTAGCTGACACATACAGGGCACCTACATTTTCAGCTGAATTTGCTTTGAAGTTAATTGTCTCATCCCTTGAAGTGCGCTGAAGGAAGGTGGCACTGCTGACTGAGAGAAATTTCATGGTGGTGAACAAAATTCATGTCTTAAAAAGAGAACCCAGTTAGCACCACAACAGTCCATCCTTTGTTATGAGGCAGGAATTTCCATGTTGCAAATCTTTCAAGCTGTTCAGTTCTTACACTTTTAAGTGCACAGTTAATCAGGCAAAGAACCTGCAGACATTCACCCTGTACCCTTGCTGCATTTTTACTGCACAGTATGCTCCAGTGAGTAGAGCATTAGACTAATAATCAGGAGTTCTATGCCAGGCTCTTTCACCAGCCTACTGTGCTATCTTAGACAAGACACTTCATTTCTCTGTGCCTCTCTTTCCCTTCTCCCCTTTGCAATGTCTGTTTAGATGAGATGATCTTGACATGGGGCTCTCTTTTTCTGTGTGTATGTAGGACACCCAGCACAATAGAAACTCTAAGCTGTATTATAATACAAATAATAATAAGCATAAATATGTGAGCCAGCCAGACACAGTGCATTCTTCCCTAGTGAATTGTGCATACAAAGAGTCATTTTCAATGGGTTATAAATTGGTCAAATCAAAAGCCTGTTTTCACTGGAGTTTTCACTCATACTCAACCTCTAGGGCCAATGTCTAGGTTTTTTAGGGGGAGATGGGAGGTTCTCCTGAGCCATTTTGGTACAAGAATTTGTGTTCTGCAGGATTTTTTTCCTAATGAGGAATATGTTTATTTTTTACATTCCTCACATTTAAAAATTGTAGAACTGCGTTTGCTCCAGCTATCAGTTCAGGCAGATATGAGGCCTGGAATATTTCAGCCTAAATGGGGAAAGTTATAAATGAATGGAAAGACGTGCAAATGTATCTGTCTTGTGGAGACGGACGTGCACGTCATCATGCTTATAACTCCTTCCCTTCAAAGAGCTCCGGGTTTTTCATGAACAGGAGCTGTTAACAGAGAGTTTGGAGAGGGAGTTCTCCAGATAAAGGAGGAAGTTAATACAGGAACCTTGAGGGAAGTGGCTGTCTGTAGTGCATGTTTGTGTTTGTGGTTTTCTTGCTGTGTGCTGAGCTTGTGTTTGGCTGTTTGGTGGGGGGTTTTTTTCCCCCTCCCTCCATTTCCTTTCCCCCTCCCTCCTCATGGAGTGTGTGCTATGGCTGGCAGGTGGAAGCTGTGAGCTTCTAATCAGGGTTTGAAATCTAGAAGCCTCTGCTCATTGGTTGAACCTTAATCAAGGGGAGGGGCTATCAGGCAGTCTAGGGCTTTATAAAGGAGTGAGTCAGTGACCAGGGAGCTTGTGAACAGGGGTTGTTTGCAGGGGCTGTTAACAGGGAGTTTCGAGAGGGAGTGCAAAGGGGGTGAGATACACTTGCCATTCCTTAACATCTTTTCACTACACTCCTTCCCTTCAAGGAGGCATTTAATAACAACTGAGGAATCTCTCAGAAGGAAGCCAGGTATGGATGGTGATAGGTCTGCTGTTGTTACCTGCACAGCATGTGCCATGTTTGTCTTCCTCTCAGAAGAAAGAAGGGATTTCATCTGCACTAAGTGCAAGCTGGTCACCATTTTGGAAGAAAACATTAGAGGACTGGAGGCCCAAGTATCGACCCTACATTCTATCAGAGAGGATGAAGACTTCCTCGATAGACGGCAGAGTTTAATCCTGCAGGCACAGCAGGCTGAAGAGCCAGTCAGGTCAGTCCAGGACAAGGAAGAAAACTGGCAGCATGTAACCTCTAGAAGGAGAAGACAGCCAACTCAGGTATCCCCCATTCCTGAAGAGGTAAATAACTGCTTTCAGGCTCTCCACAGGCACTGCGGTGGAGAATGCTTTGGCAGGGACCTCTCAGGGAAGAAATCAGAAGGGAACACCATCTACTGGAAGGCATGGAACGCGTAGTCCTATGGATGGGGGTTCCACAACCACCACCCCCCAAAAAAGATGGGTGGTGGTGGTTGGAGACTCCCTCCTAAGAGGGATTGAGTCATCCATCTGCCATCCAGATCTGCAATCTCAAGAAGTGTGCTGCTTATCGGGAGCTTGCATTCAGGATGTGACCAAGAGTCTTCCAAAAGTGATTAAACCTTCAAGTTGCTACCCCTTCCTGCTTCTCCATGTAGGAACTAACAATACAGCCAAGAATGACCTTGAGCAGGTCACAGCAGATTATGTAGCACTGGGAATCATAGAATCAGTCATAGAATCATAGAATACTAGGACTGGAAGGGACCTCAAGAGGTCATCAAGTCCAGTCCCCTGCCTCCATAGCAGGACCAAATACTGTCTAGACCATCCCTGATAGACATTTATCTAACCTACTCTTAAATATCTCCAGAGATGGGGATTCCACAACCTCCTTGGGCAATTTATTCCAGTGTTTAACTACCCTGACAGTTAGGAACTTTTTCCTAATGGCCAACCTAAACCTTCCTTGCTGCAGTTTAAGCCCATTGCTTCTTGTTCTATCCTCAGAGGCCAAGATGAACAAGTTTTCTCCCTCCTCTTTATGACACCCTTTTAGATACCTGAAAACTGCTATCATGTCCCCCCTCAATCTTCTCTTTTCTAAACTAAACCAACCCAATTCTTTCAGCCTTCCTTCACAGGTCATGTTCTCTAGACCTTTAATCATTCTTGTTGTTCGTCTCTAGACCTTCTCTAATTTCTCCACATCTTACTTGAAATGTGATGCCCAGAACTGGACACAAGACTCCAACTGAGGCCTAACCAGTGTAGAGTAGAGCGGAAGAATGACTTCTCGTGTCTTGCTCACAATACACCTGTTAATGCATCCCAGAATCATGTTTGCTCTTTTTGCAACTGCATCACACTGCTGACTCGTATTCAGCTTGTGGTCCACTATAACCCCAAGATCCCTTTCTGCCGTACTCCTTCCTAGACAGTTGCTTCCTATTCTGTTTGTGTGAAACTGATTGTTCCTTCCTAAGTGGAGCTCTTTACATTTGTCTTTATTAAACTTCATCCTGTTTACCTCAAACCATTTCTCCAGTTTGTTCAGATCATTTTGAATTATGACCCTAACCTCCAGAGCAGTCGCAACCCCTCCCACCTTGGTATCATCTGCAAACTTAATAAGCATACTTTCTATGCCAATATCTAAATCGTTGATGAAGATATTGAACAGAGCTGGTCCCAAAAGAGACCCCTGCGGAACCCAACTTGTTATACCTTTCCAGCAGGATTGTGATCCATTAATAACTACTCGGAGTATGGTTATCCAGCCAGTTATGCACCCACCTTATAGTAGCCCCATCTAAGTTGTATTTGCCTAGTTTATTGATAAGAATATCATGTGAGACCGTATCAAACGCCTTACTAAAGTCTAGGTATACCATCTCCGCCACTTCTCCCTTATCCACAAGGGAAAAAGGATCAAGGAATTTGAAGCGCAAGTGGTGTTCTCGTCCATCCTTCCAGCTGAAGGAAAAGGTCCGAGTAGGGATCGTCAAATTGAAGTAAATGCGTGGTTGCGCAGGTGGTGTTGCAGAGAGGGCTTTGGTTTCTTCGACCATGAGACTCTGTTCTGGGCACAAGAATTGTTAGGAAGAGAGGAGATCCGCCTAACCAAGAGACGAAGGAGCATCTTCGCGGGCAGGCTTGCAAACCTGGTGAGGAGGGCTTTAAACTAGGTTCATGGGGGACCGTGACCAAAACCCTGAGGGGAGTGGGGAAGTGGGAGTGGGGATACCAGGAAGAAATGTAAAGAGGAACGCACAACAAAGGAGGACCCATGATTCGAATGCCAAGGGTAGGGCGATCATCTGGTTATCTAAGGTGTTTGTACACCAATGCGAGAAGCCTGGGTAATAAACAGGAAGAATTGGAGGCCCTGGCACAGTCCAAGAACTATGATTTGATTGGGATAACAGAGACTTGGTGGGATGACTCGCATGACTGCAGCTCTGTCATGGAAGGGTATAAACTGTTCAGGAAGAGCAGACAGGGGAGAAAAGGAGGAGGAGTTGCACTGTATGTAAGAGAGCAGTATGATTGCTTGGCGCTCCAGTACTTACAGAGAGAAAAGACTGTTGAGAGTCTTTATGGGTTAAATTTAGAGGTGGAAGCAACAGGGGTGATGTTGTGCTTGGTGTCTGCTATAGACCACTGGATCAGGTGGATGAGGTAGACGTAGCTTTCTTTGGACAACTGAGGGAAGCCCTGGTTCTCATGGGCGACTTTAATCACCCTGACATCTGTTGGGAGACCAATACAGCAGTACACCTCCTTCCACTTACCCTTCCCTAGCCCCTCTTCTTGATGTACAAAATAAAGATAACGTGTCTTCCAAAATGGAATCTGTCTTTATTGAACAAAACTGGGGGAGACTGTGAAAAGAAGGTGGGAGAGGGGAAGAGAGAGGCTGGGAGAGGGGAGGGCAACTAAAATGATCAGGGGTTTGGAACAGGTCCCATATGAAGAGAGGCTAAAGAGACTGGGACTTTTCAGCTTAGAAAAGAGGAGACGGGGGGGGACAGGATAGAGGTCTCTAAAAGCATGAGTGGGGTGGAGAGGGTGCATACAGAAAAGTTCTTCATTAGTTCCCATAAAGAAGGACTAGAGGACACCAAAGGAAAGGAATGGGTATCAGGCTTCAAACTAGTAACAGAAAGTTGTTCTTCACAAAGCAAAGAGTCAACCTGTGGAACTCCTTGCTGCAGGAGGCTGTGAAGGCTAGAACTAGAACAGAGTTTAAAGAGAAGTGAGATAAAGTCATGGAGGTTGGGTCCATGGAGTGCTATTAGCCAGGGGGTAGTAATGGTGTCCCTGGCCTCTGTTTGTGGAAGGCTGGAGATGGATGGCACGAGACAAATGGCTTGGTCATTGTCTTCGGTCCATCCCCTCAAGGGTACCTAGTGTTGGCCGCTGTCAGCAGACAGGCTACTGGGCTCGATGAACCTTTGGTCTGACCCAGTACGGCCATTCTAAGCTCAGGGTCGGGGGTCTCACTGGGCCACCCTAATTTTCATGCCAACCTGCTCCTGGGTGGCCAGGCCACTTTCCTGTGCCTAGTGCGGAGGTCGTGGATGAGGTCCACGATCTCCGCCCTAGACCTGGTGGGCGCCTGCCTCTTGCGGACCTGCTCAGGCTTCCGGGAGTCGCCAGCCTGGTCCCGGGAAGAGGCAGAGGGCTGGGTGGCAGCGGGTGGTTGGTTGGTGCCGTGCCAGGTGCAGGGTCTGCTGGCTGGGTGCTGGCAGGCTCGCACCTGGCACAGGCACCGTAGCCAGACCGTGCCCCTTTAAGGGCTCCCGGGGCCAGGAGGGGGGAAGACAAGTTTCCTTGGTGGTGCCCAGAGTGGCCACCAGGGAAAGCTGGGGAGGGCTAGCCTCCCACTAGTTTAAATTAAGTGGCTACACAGCCCTTAATTCAAACTACTTAATTCGAACTAGGCGTTAGTCCTCGTAGAATGAGGTTTACCTAGTTCGAATTAAGCGCTCCGCTAGTTCAAATTAAGTTCGAACTAGCGGTTTGCCTGTGTAGCTCCTATCAAAGTTAATTCGAACTAACGTCTGTTAGTTCGAATTAACTTTGTAGTGTAGTCATACCCCTAGTGACAGATGATGAGTATTTCAGCTTTTCCCACAATGCTTTCTTTGCCTCTGTCTTCACGGACAAGGTCAGCTCCCAGACAAATGCAGTAGGCAACACAGCATGGGAAGGAGGTGGACAACCCTTGATGGGGAAAGAACAAGTTAGGAACTATTTGGAAAAGCTAAACATACACAAATCCATGGACCCAGATTTAATGTATCCGAGGGTACTGAGGGAGTTTGCAAATGTCATTGCGAAGCCTTTGTCTCGTGGAGATAGGGAGAGATCCTGGATGATTGGAAAAAGGCAAATGTAGTGTCCATCTTTAAAAAAAGGAAGAAAGACAGTCTAAGGAACTACAGACCAATCAGCCTTACCTCAGTCCCCGGAAAAATCCTGGAGGGGATCCTCAAGGAATCCATTTTGAAGCACTTGGAAGAGGAGAAAGTGATCAGGAATAGTCAACATGGATTCACAAAGGGCAAGTCGTGCCTGACCAATCTGATTAGCTTCTGTGATGAGGTATCTGGCTCTGTGGACATGGTAAAGTCAGTGGATATGATATACCTTGACTTTAGCAAAGCTTTTGATACGGTCTCCCACAATATTCTTGCCAGCACGTTAACGTATGGATTGGATAAATGGACTGTAAGATGCATAGAAAGCTAGCTAGACTGTTGGGCCCAACTGGTAGTGATCAATGGCTCTATGTCAGGTTGGCAGTCGGTTTCTAGCGGAGTGCCCCAAGGATTGGTTCTTGGACCGGTTTTGTTCAACATCTTTATTCATGACCTGGATGAGGGGATGGATTGCACCCTCAGAAAGTTTGCAGGTGACACTAAGCTAGGGGCGAGGTAGATATGCAGGAGGGCAGGGATAGGGTCCAAAGTGACCTGGACAGATTAGAGTATTGGGCCAAAAGAAATCTGATGAGGTTCAACAAGGACAGGAGTAGAGTCCTGCACTTGGGACGGAAGAATCCCTAGCATTGTTACAGGCTGGAGACTGAATGGCTAAGTAGCAGTTCTACAGAAAAGGACCTGGGGATTACAGTGGATGAGAAGCTGGATATGAGTCAACAGTGTGCCCTTGTAGCCAAGAAGGCTAATGGCATGTTAGGGTGCATTAGGAGAAGCATTGCCAGCAGATCCAGCTAAGTGATTATTCCCCTTTATTCTGCTCTAGTGAGGCCACATCTGGAATAGTGTGTCCAGTTCTGGGCTCCCCACTATAGAAAGGATATGGACACATTCAAGAAAGTCCAGAGGAGGTCGACCAAAATGATTAGGGACCTGGAGCATATGTCCTATAAGGAGAGACTGAGGGATTTGGGTTTGTTTAGTCTGCAGAAAAGAAGAGTGAAGGGGGGGATTTGATAGCAGCCTTCAACTTCCTGAAGGGAGGTTCCAAAGAGGATGGAGAAAGGCTCTTCATAGTAGTGACAGATGGCAGATCAAGGAGCAATGGTCTCAAGTTGTGGGGGGAGAGGTCCAGGTTGGATATTAGGAAAAACTATTTCACTAGGAGGGTAGTGAAGCACTGAAATGGGTTACCTAGGGAGGTGATGGAATCTCCATCCCTAAAGGTTTTTATGTCTTGGCTTGACAAAGCCCTGGCTGGGTTAATTTAGTTGGGATTGGTCCTGCCTAGAGCATGGGGCTGGACTTGACCCCCTGAGGTCTCTTCCAGTTCTATAATTCTATGAACTTCAAGGGCAAGTGTTTCAGTGGCAACTACGCTAATTTTGAGTGCCTCATTTTTGCGTGCCCAACTTGAGATACTATGGGCCTTATTTACACATGTGCTGAGCAGCTATGAACTCCATCTGACATTTCAGACCTCCAGTGTTGCTCAGTGAATGCCCTGGAATCTGTGAAAATCCAGCCTACAATAGCTAAAAGTTGTTCTGTCATGCTCCTATGGCATCTAGGCTTTAGTTATATAAGGTGAAAATCACCCTGTGCAGAGGTCCAGAACAAAGCCGGTGCACCGCTTAAATCCCACTGAAGTCCTGTTTGAGGGGTTAAATTGTACTTAAAGGCTGTACTGACTTTGTACTGGTCCCCCTGAACAGGAGTGAGTGTCACACATACAGCATAGCTGATCCTGGATTCTCCCCTAAAGATAATTCCATCCCTTCTAAAAGAAACATGGCCTTACCAGCTGAGGGCTTGCAGGAAATTGCCCCAGGACTGAGTCATTAATGGATAAATCCTGCTCACTCTATGCTGTATCATTGATTCGAATGGGATTACTCAAATGAATAAGGGAAGCTGGACTTAAACCCATAGACTGGAGCTTTCCAAGTTTATTTAACTTTCAGGGCAAAGCAGAGTTTTCCCAAAAACCCAGGATGCCTATATCTACTTAATCCTAGTAAGAGTCTGTTCTCCACTTTAAATTTGTAGGGGTATTAAGGCCTTGTGAAAGAGCACTCATTGGTTTGGGTTTATCTTGCACTAAAATATGCAAGTGATTTAAGATGAGAGGCTAATATACCTTCCAGATTATTTGCTGGTGAAGGGAATTCTCATCAGGCACTGAGGTCAGCCACACGATTGCTTCCTTGGTGGTAGAGGATCTGCTTGAAATGAAATGTAGGGAAATATTTAATCTCTCTTTCAGTTTGCTGGTTATCATCATTCTGCCACAGTCTGGCGATTACCATTACCTCTAGTTAATTTCTTAGCATACAGCCTGATAAGAAGATTCAACTGCTTTATTTATATTTAAACCACAATTTTAAAGAGATCCTATGTAAAAGCTCAAGGCACTTGAAAAATTAACATCATCATCATATAGGGAGAGGCTATGCTCTTAAGAGGCACAGCACAGGACACACTACTCAGACAGAAGGGGTCTGAGATGGTTTTGAAACATCTCTGTGCCCTCTTGATCCTCAGCTTCTCTAGAGCAGGGGGTTTCAAACTCTGAGTCATGGTTTGTAAGGGCAAGCCACTAGTTGGTTGCAAGACGCTTTGTTCCTGGCCAATAGGAGCTGCAGGAAGCAGTGTCCGGTCAGCACCACTTCCCATAGCCCTCCTTGGCCAGGAATGACAACCCACAGCCAATAGGAGCTCTGATGACCTGTACCTGCGGAGGTGCAGGTAAACCAGGTGTCTTGCGGCCCACTAGCAACTTGCCCTTACGAGCAGTAACCCAGAGTTTGACGACCCCTGCTCTAGAGCCTAAGGCTATGTCTAGAGTAGACTGAAGAGTTACATTGGAAAAAGATACTTTTTCTGGGTGGTTTTTTTTTTCAGAAGAGGCTTTTCCTAAGTTTGCCTACAAGGGGCCAAATTTCAGAAAAACCTCCTCTTTCGGAACATCCCTTATTTCTTATACAATGAAGAATACCGGGGTGCCGAAAGAACATGTCTGCTTTTTCAGAAACTGTTCCGAAAATGCGGATGTGTTCCTTGGATGCGGCAGAGCTTCTCCGGGATACCTCCAGTATCCCAGAAAAGTTCTGCCGTGTAGACATAGCCTAAGTTAGCAGCTTGTCTCCAGCGGCTTGTGGGCCACAGCACTGTTCAGAATCACCACAGCAGTGCATGCCACAGCTCCGCACTCAAAACTCTTCTTTGTCAAAAGCCTTGCGCTTAGCATGTCCCTTGGGCAAGGGCTTATGAGAGGTCTCCTCAGAGAAGGGCCCGTATCTGGATTCTGCTATTCCTGTGCTGGGTATTCTTCCCCTAGGTTGATCAGGAGTTATCAAACCCTTTTACACTGCTCTACCCTCCCTTTCATCCAATATACAGAGCCAAATTGAAGATGAGGCTCTTACCTATAATCTTCTTTTCTTTCTCCATTAATGTGATGATATTAGGGAAAAATAACTGTCTGCTCCTCAGGAAATGCACCTTTGTCCCCCTTGTGCATAGGGCTGCATTATTTTATACTGTGCATGGACTTATTTTCTTATTTTCTAGGATAGGCTTTGCTTATGAAGTAGTAGAAGACAGAGGAACATTCCGTTTCTGATTCAGTTACACAGATTCATGCTGTTCGTGGAAGGTCTGATTTTCATCCACACTAAGGGCACTTTTACACTATACTAGCAGCGTAAAGGGGCCTCAAAATGGCCATACACTTATAACTCCTATAGAGAGGGCTAAATGTTACTGAGGATCAAGCCCAGAATCTAATATCTTTCTTATCAGTGCACTGAGAGCTTTCTTCTACATCAGTGTTTCTCAGCTAGAGGTACGAGTACCCTTAGAGGTACTTGAAAGAAATCTGGGGGGGTACATCAACACAACTAAAATTTGAAGAAAATTGAATTTTTGTTTTAAGTTTTACAGCACTTTATTATTTTTGTACTTTTTACATCCAAAAATTTAATCGCCCATCTGGCTATGATTAAGTTGTTTAAACAAATGTGTTGCAATGGTGTGTGTGTGTGGGGGGGGTTGTGTGTCTGAAACTGTAGGTACTAGGGGTATTTATAATTTTTTTAAAGGGGTTCTTAATAAAAAAAAAGGTTGAGAAACACTGTTCTACATATCAAGCATTTAGCTGAATGACAGATTTTTTTCTGCATAAAAGCTGGCAGATGGTTAGTTATGCTGTGCTGTCAAATTGTGATTTCTAAACTAAAGTCTCAAAGGCTCCATGAGTGATGTCATGGTCTGCAAAATATGTTCTGTTTAGGATCATATTTAACTCAGTTTTCCAAAAGAATCCACAAGCCCCAAAACAGTTAGCTCTCAGCAAAGGGTGGAGGAAACAGTACTTTGTCAGGGAGCAGTGAATATTGTTTCAAGTTGAAGAGAAAATTCAATAATGCGAGTGACTTGCATGAACCGAAGTAGCTGGATTTGTAATACATGGATAGTAATATATTTTGCAGTGTAATTTCGTACGCCCAAATTAACAGTGTTACTGTATGCTAACAATATTTTCAGCAAAGAAAAAATACATTGGGTAAATTAAGAATCCACTACGTCAACATTTCAATGTGGCAGTAAAACAGAAAGCAAGAAGGCACCATTTGTACAAAGCAGCAAGAGAGTCTGCAGGGGACTCCGAGGCTCTTGTTCGTCATGCTGGTGGAAACCAGACAATCTAATGCAGCTGTGGTGGCTGATCTGTGGAGAGTTGGCAGGTCACATAGTTCTGGCTTTACTTTCATTCCTCTACTCATCCCTTCTGTTCCAACTTCTAACCAGTCCTAGTAACACGAGTGCTAATAATATTTTGGTATTATAATAATATCTTAGGGCTATGTTGTACCATAAGGTATTTTTTTAAACACAACTATCCATTGAATTGAATGGTGAATCAGGACATAAACCTTTAAGACCTGCCATATTGGATTAGATCAATGATCCCTCTAGCCCACTATCCTGTTTCTGGCAGTGGCCTGTACCGGAATTTCAGGGGAAGTGCACAGCACAGATTAGTTGGAGAGATCCACCAGTCTTCCCTTCACCCACTTTGTCTCTATTGGGACCAATATGGCTACAATACTGCATACATCCCCACCACCCCTCCCCCTGCCACTTCTGGCAGCTGAATATTTAGGGTTGGCCTGAGCATAGGGTTGGATCCCTGACCATTTTAACTAGTAGCTCTTGATGGACCGATCCTCCATGAACTTATCTAATTTTTTTTAGCCCAGTTATTCCCTTAGCCATCACCACATCCCTACAATGAGTTCCACAGATCAATTGTGCTTTGTGCAAAACAGTACTTCCTTTAGTTTGTATTAAATCTGATTCCTATTAATTAGGGTGACCCCTGGTTTTTGTGAGAAAAGGTAAATATCACACTTCTCTACTCACTTTTTCCACTCCATTTGTGATTTCATAGATGTAAGCTATTCATCTCTGCTTATGCCAAAATAGGATTCACCTAAGAAGTAAAGACAATAATAAAATGGCTCACATCATGGGAGGCGCTTTGTCCAAGGACTCACAGATCAGCCAAGGTTGGGAGTTCCTGTTCCCCAAAATAGAAACTAAAATGGCTAATGAGAGTGGTGTTAATCACCTCACAAGGAATCTCTCATAATTTCCATATGTAGTAAACTACTTCTCCCTTCCAACCTAGCTAAAAAGTTCCACTTTAACAAGCAAGGTCACACCCTGCTTTCTGAAGCAAAGTATTTTCACTTCAAAAAATTCACTCCCCATTGTGTTTCTTGTACCCTGAATAATCTTTCATCCCAGATTAGAATCTGCGCACACAGGCAGTGCGTGAGGTGGCATGTGGGATCAAATATCCCCCCAGATTTCTGTTTGGCTTGCCATGATTAGAGCCCTACCAAATTCACAGCCATTAAAAATGTGTCATGGACCATGAACTCTGGTTTCCCCCATGACATCTGTTTTAATGAGCTTTTCCTCTATACCCTACAGATTTCATGGGGTAGACCAGCATTTCTCAAACTGGGTCTTGACCCAAACAGGAGTAGTAGGGGGCAGGGCACAAAGTTATTTTAGGGAGGGGTCAGAGTATTGCCACCTCTTACTTCTGTGCTGACTTCAGAGCTGGGCAGCCTAAGAGCGGTGGCACTTGGCCAGGTGCCCAGTGCGGAAGGCAGTACCCCACCAGCAGCACTGCAGAAGTAAGGGTGACAATACTATGCCATGCCAGCTGCCTGAGAGAGAGCCTGACTGGGGCAGATGCCCACCCTGCCCCCGCCTGGGGCAAGTTGTCTCAGCCAGCTGCCATGCTGCACAGTCAGCCACTCAAACGGTCCAGCTTCAGTCACGTGGGAAGTAGCTCCTCCCACTCTCTGCCCAGGCCCAGCTGGCCTGGAGTGTGATGGAGCATGCTGAAGGGTCAGGGGGATGTGGTGGGAGAAGGACAGAGCCCTTCCTCCATTGCAGGTAACTCTGGTGGTGTGGGGAAAACATGGTGGTCCCAGGCTGGGTGCAGAGCAGAGAGGTTGCTAGGGCGCCTCATCTCAGAAAAGATATCTTGGCACTGGAAAAAGTTCAGAAAAGAGCAGCAAAAAAGAGTAGGTATTTGGAATGGCTGCTATATGAGGAGAGATTTAAAAGACTGGGACGAGACAAAAAAGTTTGGAAGAGACAACTAAGGAGGGATGGAAGCGGGGAATGGGCGACAGGGGATAGATCACTTGATGATTACCTGCTCTGTTCATTACCCCTGGGGCCTGTAGCACTAGCCACTGTCAAAAGACAGGCTAGAGGACTGGATAGACCTTTGGTCTGGCCCAGTATGGCTGCTCTTATGTAGAGGAGACATGTGGGTCAATCACTCATTCCCTTTAGGTCGTACCACCCCCAGTGTCAGGGGGTATGGGTTTTCATGTCTGCGCATTTGATTGTGTTGTGAGTCAGTTCTACAGTCTCCCATTTGTGAAGAATCTGGTTATGTTGTATGCCTCAAATATAGGGTGAAACACTTGCATACAATTAAAGACTAGAGTATCCCTCCAGATTTAGAAGATTATAATAAATGTGTTGGTTTTCATTATAAATAATAGTTGCACTCAACAAGTAATAGGAATGAGCAGGCACAAGGAAGAAGACATGTTAAAAGATATAAACCAGGATAAAATTTTGGAATAGAAAAATTGCTTAAAAGGGGGGGGATCCCAAATGATAGTTGGTGGCAAATAATGAAATACAATCCTTGAATCAAACTTTAAAAGCCTCCGGTAAGAAAAGGATTAAAGAAATGTGTTATACACTAGTGCCATCTATTGGATGCCAATGGAAGCAGCAAAAAATCTAAGCAGGGATAAGGTGGGTGAGGTCATATCTTTTATTGGACCAACTTCTTAGCTAAGCTTTTTGAGCTACACAAAGCTCTTCTTTGGGTTTGGCTTGTCTCTCTCGCCATCAGAAGTTGGTCCAATAAAAAGTATTATCTCATCCACCATGTCTCTCTAAAATCTAAGGCTTCCCTTAGCACATATCCAGAGGGAATAAAAAATTGATCCACTTCTTTGAGCCCTGAAAGTAGGGTATATAAACTGAAGTAATGATGTACCCAGTAGAGTTGACTGAACACAAGAAAAAGCTGCCAAGTGTAACTGATGTCTGGATGAGCTATGCGGAAAGGACTCTCCTCCAGCTTCCCAGGATAAACAGAACAAGAAGAAATTACTTCAAAGACTGTATTTTCTCTTCTTTTCTTGAATATAAATAACTATGGATTATCTTGCTGAGCCTACATTTTCTAATAAAACCTCAAGTAACTGCATTTTAGATTTTAACTCCTTTGTAAGTCCAAGCAAATTGCTCTCAAAGAGATTGAAAAGGATTGTCTTAAGCAATTGCTTTTAATCATCTGAACGGATTGTTGCAAAAGAAACTGCACTAACCAGCTCTTCAAAGTGTCCTGAAAGACAAGTGCATTGTGGGAAGTATGATAACTGTGTCAATACTAAAGAATTGAGAACTGATTAGCTTAAGCAACTCTAGTCTGTTATAACGGTTGGCAAGGCTGCATTGTCTGGGCAGAAGACGCAATTGATTGTGTCATGTTTTGAGTGGTGAACTGTTGGTTATATATAAATGTGTGTTGGGTGAACTAATAAATTGTTTGTTGGTTAACAATAACCAGTCCACCCATAACCCCAATTTGAGATACAACAATGAAGCTAAAAGTTGGCCTGAAAAGATGTCAGGGTTACAACTACTAAGCTCACACTCTCTGGATTTAATAAAAATGGTTCATCCTGTTGAATTCTGTTATGTATCGATAAACCAAGTCTGTTACAGTTCAGCTTTAAAATCTAACACAAATCCTGGAAAATTCATACATTGCCCCCCTTTCACTTTTACATAGATCTCTATCGTATCCCATCCGCGCTCTCAGCCACGTAGCCCTAATCTTTTTAGTCTCTCCTCATATGGAAGCCATTTCATGTCCTTGATCATCTTTGTTACCCTTTACTAAACCTTTTACAGCTCTACAATCTCCTTAAAAATTAGCCTTATAGTAGCTACCATCTAATTACCAGGTACAGAGGTTTATTTCAGTGATAGGTTACACACTGCAGTTGATAGTTCTGCAGTTTCATATTTGAATTCCTTCTGAAGTCTTGGGTAAATATAATCTGGTTTTGGTGACTTATTACTGTTCAGTTTATCAGTTGATTCCAAACCCTCTTGTAAGGATGCATCAGTATGTTTCCTTTGTTGTCCAAAAATATGTGAATATCATTCTGACTTCTTCTATAGTGAAAACTAATGCAAAGAATTAATTTAGCTGCTGTTTTAACATCTTGATCACCTACAAGTGCCCCCACTGATTGTTTGTTGAGCTTCCTGTTTCTGTGTATTTAAAAATACTCTGACTGTTAGTTTTTGTATCTTTAGCATGTTACTTCTAAATTTTTTTTATAAATTGATGGTACTAAAGGGTCCAGTATCAGGCAATAATAATTAATTAATAATTGTGCCTTTTATCTGAGGATCTCCAGGATATTACAAAAGCAAAGAAGTGGTGTTACCACAATCGAACAGATGATAAATCATGAGAGAGAAGTTAAGATATGATATAAAGAGACTGCATTTTGTCTTATACATAAGCTTACCAAAATCGGAACACATTTCTACAAAGTGTAATATCTATTTAGGTGGACCTTCATGCTAAAAATGCATGATCATTTTCATCAGTCAAGGCTGCTAAAAAAAGCATAGGATAAATATTGTACAGTCCTTTTCCTTCCGCGATCTCAGAGCATTTTACAAAACTAGGTAATTGTTGTTGTTCTCATTTTACAAGTGGGGAAAGAACAGTCGCTCTTCAGTGTGCTGCATTTCGGCAGCACATATACTTAAATTGGAACAGAGAAGATTAGCATGGGTCCCGTGCAAGGATGACATGCAAATTCATAAGAACATAAAGAGCGCACAATACTGAGAGAGCACTCCCTCACATTACAATGATGGAGAAACTCGTAATTTAGGATTTGGGATTCTTCAGGACACATATTATATCTATATATTTTTCTCTTATTTTCAATGTCATTTAATTTGGCTATATAATTATGCAGAATCATAAATAGGTCCCTTTCAGTTCTAGGTCATTGCGTCCAGTCACCTGCACTCATGGCAGGATCAATCACTATCTAAACCAGGGCTGGGCAAGAGGCTGTCAGCAGGCTGGATGTGGCCCGCCTAGCTCTTTCATCCAGCCCGCAGCAGCTCCCGGACCCGCCCCCTAACACGTTGCCTGTGAGCCACCAGGGATGCACGAGCCCTTTCACTGACTTCTATTTAAAGTGTTTGCGCCTGCCAGTAGGCTCCCAGGCAATGCATTAGCGGCAGGCCGGGAACTACGAGCCCTTTCAACTGCTTCTATTTAAAGGGCTCGTGCCTTCCCCATGGCTGCTAAAGCGGAAGCCCTTTGAATACAGGTTGACACTTCCTAATCCGGATTTCCCTAGTCCAGCAACCCTGGTCTGGCATTGTCAGGGTGACCCTGTGGGACCAAGAGCATTGCCAGACTAGGGCAGGCAGAGCTCAGGAATCTGCAGTGGAACTTCTGAGGAGAGCCCCGGCAGCAGAGGGTCTGCTGGGCAGAGAATGAAGCTCCAGGCACAGGACCACTGGAGGGAGCCCCGTCAGCAGCAGGGTTACTGAGCAGAGTACAGAGCCCTCCCAGGCAGCAGCAGAGCTGTGGAGAAAAAGTGGAGCCCTGGGTGACAGCAGAGCTGTACTAGGATAGCGGGGTTAGTGAAGTCTCCCTCCCCCCATGGGGAGGGCAGAGCCCCAGGCACAGGGGCAGCCAGAAGGAAATGTGGACACCTGGGTGCATTGATCTCCCCTGGTCTAGCAAATTCCCTGGTCTAGGACCAGTCAGTTCCCAGAGGTACCAGACCAGGGAGGTTCGACCTGTTAAAGCAGTTGAAAGGGCTCAGAGCTCCCGACCCTGCCTCTTCCGCCTAAGGCTCCACCTCTTCCAGGTGGCCTGGAAGCACTTCTGAAATTTGAAGTGACCCCCTCCATTCAAAAATTATTGCCCACCCCAATCTAAACCATTCCTGACAAGTGTCTGTCTAATTAGCTCTTTAAAAATCTCCAGTGATGGAGATTCCACAACCTCCCTAAGCAATTTATTCTAGTGCTTAGCCACTGTGACAGGAAGATTTTTCTACTGTCCAACCTAAACCTCCCTTGCTTCAATTTAAGCCCATTGCTCCTTGTCCTATCAGAGGTTAAAGAGAATAATTTTACATCCCCTTCCCTGTAACACCCTTTTACGTACTTGAAAGCTGTTAATAAGTTCCCTCTCAGTCTTCTCCTTTCCGGAGTAAACAAACGCAGTTCTTTCAGTCTTCCCTCATCACTCATGTTTTTAGACCTTTAATCATTTGTATTGTTCTTCTCTGGACTTTCTCTAATTTGTCCACCTCTTTTCTAAAATGTGGTGCCCAGAACTGGACACAGTACTCCAGTTGAGGCCTAATCAGTGTGGAGTAGAGCAGAAGAATTACTACTTGTGTTTTACTTACAACACTCCTGCTAATATATCTGAGAATGATGTTTGCTTTTTTTGCAACAGTGTTACGCTGTTCACTGATATTTAGCTTGTGGTCCACTATGACGCATAGATCCCTTTCCACAATACACTTTCCTAGGCAGTCATTTCCCATTTTGAATGTGTGTCATGATTTGTATCTTCCGAAGTGACGTACTTTGCATTTGTCCTTATTGAATTTCATCCTCTTCGACTCACACTGTTTCTTTAGCTTGTCCAGATCATTTTGAATTTTCACCCTGTCCTTTAAAGCTCTTGCAACCCCTTCTAGCTTGATATCATCTGAAAATGTTATAAGCGTGCTCTCTGCAATTAAATCATTGATGAAGATATGGAGAAGAATTTGTCACAAAGCTGTGGAACCCCACTTGTTATGCCCTTCCAGCATAACACTGAGCCATTGATAACTACTCTCTGTGAATGGTTATCCAACCAGTTATGTACCCACCTAATAGAAGCTCCCTCTAGGTTGTATTTCCCTATTTTGTTAATGAGGTCATGCAAGACTGTCAAATGCCTTACTAACATCTAGATATACCACATCTACCACTTCCTCCCATCCACAAGGCTTGTTATCTGTCAAAAAAAAGATAGCCGGTTCGCTTGATAAGATTGGATCTTGATAAACCCATTCTGACTGTTACTTATCACCTTATTATCTTCCAGATGTATGCAAACTGATTCCTTAATTATTTGCTCCATTATCTTTTCTGGTACAGACATTGAGCTGATTGGTCAGTAATACCCTGGGTTGCCCTTATTTCCCTTTTTTATAGATGGATATTTTTTTTGCCCTTTTCCAGGCTCATAAATCTCTGCCATCTTCCATGATTTGTCACAGAAAATAGCGAATGGCTCAGATATCTCTTCATTCAGCTCCTTGATTATTCTAGGATGCATTGGCCATGAATCACCATTCGTAGCCAATGCAAGTGGCGGGAAGCGGCACCCTGATCTGTGCCCCTTCCAGCCGCTCGCCTTGGCCATGAATGACAGCCAGTGAGAGCTGAGATCATAGATTCATAGAATACTAGAATCATAGAATACTAGAACTGGAAGGGGCCCTCAAGAGATAAAGTCCAGTCTCCTGCCTTCACAGCAGGACAAAGCACGGTCTATACAGGTGTCTGTCTAACCTACTCTTAAATATCTCCAGTGATGGAGATTCCATAACCTCCCTAGTCAATTTATTCCAGTGTTTAACCACCCTGACAGTTAGGAAGTTTTTCCTAATGTCCAGCCTAAACCTCCCTTGCTGCAGTTTAAGCCCATTGCTTCTTGTCATATCCTCAGAGGCCAAGGAGAACAATTTT
This sequence comes from Pelodiscus sinensis, assembly GCF_049634645.1. NCBI lineage: Eukaryota > Metazoa > Chordata > Testudines > Trionychidae > Pelodiscus > Pelodiscus sinensis. The sequence goes on along the minus strand of NC_134730.1, from coordinate 21,207,785 downwards.
TCTCCCTCCTCCTTGTGACACCCTTTTAGATACCTGAAAACCGCTATCATGTTCCTTCTCAGTCCTCTCTTTTCCAAACAAAACAAGCCCAATTCCTTCAGACTTGCCTCATAGCACAGAGGCGCAGGTAAACATAGCAGCGATGGCCCGTCAGGGACTAACCCTGGTGAGCTGATGTTTTTTTTTATTGCCTACCCCTGGTTTATATTCATCCTTTATAATGTGGCTTAGTTCCCACTGTTTGTAGGACTCTTTTTTTTTTATTTATTTTTAGATCGTTCAAGATCTCCTGAATAAGCCAGTGGTCTCTTGCCGTACTGCCTATCTTTCCTATGCAGTGTAATAGTTTGCTCTTGTGCCCTTAATAATGTCTCTTTGAAAAAATGCTCCAATTGTTTTTCCTGTTACACTTGCTTCTCATGGGAACTTACTTTCATACTCCCTGAGTTTGCTAAAGACTGCCTTCTTGAAATCCATTATCTTTATTTTATTGTTCTCCCTCCTACCATTGCTTAGAATCATGAACTCTATCATTTCATGATCACGTTGTGTGTCTAAATGCAGAATGCAGGGATAAATCTCTTTGACACTTTAATTTGTGTGTCTAAAGTGTGAAAAGATTTCCTTAAGTCATTTCTGTCATAGTCTGTTCTACCCCGTGCAGATGCTATCTTGTGGCACTCAAGTATTGACAATCCAGGACTCAGACGTGATTACTTTTAGGGGATAAAAAGTACCTCTTTTAACTCTAGAACTTGACATACATGAAGATATTTATAGGGAAAGAAACTGCAGAATGCAGAATAGAAGGAAAAGGGCTAAACTGTAAATCGGGAGTTTAATTGTCACTTTGTCCATAACAATAAAAGAATGTTAGTATTGGGGGAGGTGGAGAAAAATTAATTTGTAGCTGGTGGGAAAGAATCTTGATTTTTTTTTCACAATCTGAATCCCATTGCTTAATTTAGGAGGTGGGAATTGCTACCTTTGAGACAAGTTTCTAATGTGGGCAAAGATTCAGTGTCTATAGCAGGCCGAGGCAAAATAACAGCCCACAGGCTGGATTTGGCCTGCCAAGTCACCAGATCCAGCCTGTGGATGCTGTGGAGAGCCCCAGGTAGGCTTCCGCTTTCCTCACCCCACCCGAATGCGGTTTAGAAATGTGGCTTCAGGACAGTTTTTCTTTTAAAACTATGAGTCCAGAGGGGAGGGGGAAAGCTTTAGGAGCTGCTTCCACCCCAAGCACAATCCCTTTGGCTGGTTTCTAGCCAGAAACTGGCCGATGGGAGTTTCCTGTTTTAATAACAGGCAGCCACGAAGCACAAGGAGCTCCAGAGCACATGGCTGCAGCCTGTTCATGGGCAGGGCAGGCAGGGAGGGAGGCTGATTCAGGAACAGCTGCTGGCTGGTAAGTGTCCTGGCCAGACCCTGCCTCTGGTATCCCAGTCCCTCCCTTCTTCAACCCTCTATCCCCTGCTTCTTGCCCCCCCTACTCCACATACCCAAATCCTTTGCCCCCCTTGTGTGTCCATATCCCTTGCCCCAGATCATAATCTTCTCCTGCCCTAGCTCACAGCCCAGACCCCTTCACCCCCTCCTGATCCCTAATTCCCTGCCTTAGGTTAAAATCCACCCCCTGCACTCCAGTCCAATGCCTCAGGTCATAACTGCCTCCTTCACCCAAACTTCCTCCCTTACCCCAAGCTCCCTTCTGCACCCAACCTCCACCCCAGACCCCTGCACCTCTTCCATTAATATCATGGAAGAGTGCGGTTATCGACTATTTTTCAAATTTTTGGAGTGGCCTACCATCAAAAATTATTGCCCACCCCTGGTTAAAGGCTGGTCTATATAGACTTGAATGAAAATAACAGGATCCATTTTAATTTGCATGTTTTATTATTTTGATGCATGCGTGTGTGGGCATTCATACTTCAAAATAACCTTCATTGAAATAGGACGTTTTATTTTGTAGTGAGAGTACACATAAATGGGCACTGAAAACACATTAGGTGTGAACTGAGACCCATCTAGTCATTTCACAGATTCACAGACTTTAAAGTCAGAAGGGATCATCGTGATCATCGGTCTAATCTCCTGCATGTTGCAGCTACAGAACCTCATCCACCCATTGCTATAGTAGACCCTTAATTCCTGCTTGAATTACTGAAGTCCTCAAATCTTGATTTAAAGACTTCAAGTTACAGAGAATCCCCTGTTTTTCCTAGTTTAAACCATGCTTTGCTCTAGAGAAGAAGGCAGAAAACCCAGGGTTTCCGCCAACCTGACCTGGGGGAAAATTCCATTCCAGCCTCAAATATGGAGATCAGTTAGGCTCTGAGCATGTAGGCAAGACCCACCAGCTAGGCATGTAGGAAAGAATTCTTTGTAGGAACTCAGAGCTCTCCCCATCTAGTGTCCCATTTCTGACCACTGAAGATATCTGCTAACAGCAGTTTCAGATGAGCCATATGTATTATATATCAAGCTCAGTCTTAAAACAAGTTTGAGTTTTTTGCCACACTAGACTCCTTGGAAGACTGTTGCAGAACTTCACTACTCTCATCATTAAAAAACCTTAATCTAACTTCACACCTAAACTTATTGATGGTCAGTTTATATCCATTTGTCCCTGTGACAACATTGGCCCTTGACTTAAATAAATTTTCTCCCTCCCTTAACTTAAATAAATTCTATCACTCTTGTGCATTTATATAGCGCAATCATATTGGTACAAGTTTGTGTTCTAGATGGGCCAAGAGAGATGGTACATAGTATATAACCATATTTTCTACTATGTTACCTGACCTGTAATTGATTTAAGACTGGCCTGCTCTTTTGGAAGCAAATCTATTTTGAAGATATTATTTTTTTCATTTACTTGCACAATTAATTGTAGACAGTGTGAATCTAATGCACAAAAAGTGAAGATGACTTGGAGCTCCTCCTTTACCCAAACTCAGACAATGGATAGGACTAACTAGCCTCCAAAGGAAACATACCGATTTTAGAACCTTGCTTCTTTTTGAAAATACTGAGGTCAGCTTTCCTCACTGGCCACTTGATTGCTTTAGTCTCTCAGGCCTGGTCTACACTAGACCAGACCGGTCGGCTTAAGGTACGCCATCCAGCTATGCAAAATGTGTAGCTGTATTTGGCTTACCTTAAGCCGAGCCGCCACCGCATCTGCACTGTGTGAGGCCAATAGGAGCACATGCTCCCTTCGGCTTCCCTTACTCCCCATAGAATGAGGAGTACAGGCCACTGGCAGCAGCTGCCCTCGGCATTTGATTTTGGGGAGGGAGAGGGGGTCTACGCTAGATTCGCTAAATCAAATGTTAGAAGAGTGGCCTCCGGAAGGTCGATCTTTTCCATAGTGTAGACATGCCCTAAGGGCTTATCTTCATTACAGAATTCACTTGGGCTTCCACTTGGCTGTTGTCCTTGGCTAGTTCCCATTCACACACAAATCCCCCGGGCCTAGGTTACAATCCACCTCCTGCACCCCCGTCCAGTGCCTCAGGTCACAACTGCCTCCTTCACCCAGACTTTATGGTGCTTTATGCCCAAGGTATCTGGCCCCTCTTGGGTCCTTCCTAGGTTTCCCACTTTGCAGTAGGATGCAGGTTAAACCACTCAAATGATGAGAGTCCCCCAATACCTGCCCAGAGGTTTTTCTGGTTTGCCTAAAAGGCCACACAAGTACACCCACAATTCACTGAGAGGGTCAGAGATCAGCTCTGTATAAAGCACAAAAACCCATGGGAAGTGACCCCAGCAGTCCTCCTTCACTGAGCGAGTGCAGAGCGGATGCAGTCAAGTGCGCACTCGCTCAGGTTAACTCTGCCGTGAACACAGAGGTGATCGCAGTAAGATGGCGGAAACTGACAGTCACTATGACCTGGACTAGATTTGGGCTAGAAACCAAGCAGAGAAAAGCTCCATAGCTTGAGAGAGAGAGAAATAAACTTTGCTGTTAATGTCCCCTGTCCCCCATAGACTGACTCCCTCCCTAACACTAGCCAGAGGGGGAAGAGACATCTCCAGTCAAGTGCATATTGACACATTCGATTCTCCCACTGTAGAGGTGATCAGATCTGCCGATGCGGGCGGAAGGATAAGGGGAGAACAGGGGCAGTTGCTCTGGGACCCAGTGATTGAAAGAGGTCTGGGGCTCCCAGCTGCTGCTGCAGCAGCAGATGTGGCTGGAGCCCTAAGCCCTTTAAATTGCCACCGAAGTGTCACACTGTGCACTCTGGGTGGCTCTGAGGCATGGAGGAGTGGTGCACCATGATCAGGGTGGCACCTGAGGACTGGCTGCCTCTGGCCCGGCCCCATCTGCCTGAGGCCCTACGCCTTCTAGGGGTGCAGCACTGGGGCCCCCTGCAGCTTGCCTGGGGGCCCGCGGAAGCTTTTGGTTCTCCAGGAGGTGATGAGCTTGCATCATATAGTAGAAAGAAAAGAAATGGGGGTAAATTGAAAAGCACGGGCATGATCTTGCGCAAGAACTCTTTTGTGGAAGAGTTCTTGTGCAAAAACTCTGCCAGAAGAGAGCGTCTACACTGGCATATGCATTTGCACAAGAGATGTGCTTTTGCTCAAGAGCATCCATGCCAGTGTAGACGCTCTCTTGCGCAAGAAAGCTCTGATGGCCATTTTAACCAAAGGGCTTTCTTGCGCAATAAATTAATGTTGCCTGTGTACACTGGCCTCTTGCGCAAGAACAGTTGCGCAAGAGGGCTTATTCCTGAGCGGGAGCATCAGAGTTCTTGTGCAAGAAGCACTGATTTCATACATTAGAACGTCAGTGTACTTGTGCAAGAACTCGCGGCCAGTGTAGACAGGCAGCAAGTTTTTGTTTTAGTGCCCCTGTGTGATCTTTCTTTGTGTATCACAAGTTTCTATTAATGTTGTCCCAAGGTGGGTTTTTTGGTTTGGTTTTTTGGTTTGTTGGTTTGTGTTTTTTGTTTTGTTGGAGGGTTGCTTTTTTCTTTTTCTTTTCTTAACAAATTACTTTATCTTGATACAAAATAAGCCAATTAAAATCTACTGTCTGTCCTCCTGTTATTTTGGGTATGATTTTAGACTGACTGGGAAACTTCTCTTGAGCCATTTTTATCCCTCTTAGAAAATGAAAGTGCACAGCTGTTTGTATACTGCAGTAAAGTGTGTGCATTCTCTTGCTCTCTTTCAAAACGATCCTTCAGATTTTCATAATATTTAACATTCAGCCTTTCTACAATTTCCTCTTCATTACTAAGGGCACAAAGCATTCTTGCCATTCACTCTGCACACTTGCAAATATAGCTGCACAGATTGGGAGCCTTATGTTTCTTTTTGTGGGCTTTAATCTGTTTTAAAACTTTTTAATTACTCCAGCCTCTTAATTTTGATTGCAAAAGCAATCAAACCCTCCCCCCTATGGGCTTTAAGAATATCCCGGAGTATTTGGCTAGAAGAGGCAATAAGAGAATCAGACCTAAAAAAGAAATCAATCTTGTGCTCTAATGACTCTTTATTTTCCACTGCTGATAAAACTAGGGGATTAAATCTCCATCTGCAAGTGTTGTGAGGACAGTCTAAGAAAGGAACATGGAGAAATGATTAGATGACAGCTTAGGCTAGTAATGGGGAGCCAGCCTATCATGGAGCCAACTTACGGAGTTAAGGAAATGGTCTGTTTAAGTGCCAAATTGGTGTGGGATGGAGGAGTAAAGGACGGGAAATAATCTTTCTCCTGACTTAACCATTTGAAGACTTGACTTTTTTATGTGCATTTCTAACCTTTCACTTGGCTGAAAAACTAGCAAAGGTCAGTGATTTAATTAAACAGCCTCCAGGCATCTGTCCACCTGACCTCTTTCATATTATTTTAAAGAAAGAAAAAAAATGTGCAATTTATAGGTTCTACTAGAACAGGAGTGGGCGATAATTTTTTGCCCAGGGCCACTTCAGAAATTTTTTAAGTGGCCCCGGCCCACACTGGAAGGGACGGGGCCTCAAGCAGAAGGGGCAGCACCAGGATACTTCCCTAATTCCCCACCCATGGACTATGATTGGTATGGGGGTGGGGAACTGGCTGACGTCTTTGCCCTCTCGCCTCCATGAGGTTCCCCCTAGCCGCCCATGACCCTGGGGTGGGAGGAGACTTCACGTGCTTCCCCTTCAGCCCCCAGGCCAATCAGAACGTGGGGGCAGGAGAGTGCACAAAGTCTCCTCCCACCCTGCCAGGAGCGTGTGGTGGGCAGAGGAAACTTTGCACGCTTCCCCCACCCCCAAGCCCTAATTGGCCTGGGGGAGGGGAGTGGCTGGAACAATCCACTTGGTAGGCCGGATTCGGCCCACGGAGACCCTTTTGCCCACCTCTGTACTAGAAGATTGAGGCTGCAAGAGCTCACGTATACAGCCAAATGGACACTGTCCAATTAAATTATAAATTTTTAAGGAAGTTTCTTGACTGTGTTACTAATAGCAACCTTTTAAGGATTTACAAACTGGCCTAACCCAACTTCCTCCCTTATATTCGCCCATTTCCCATCCCTCTTTCATTATGAACATTGTATATTGAAAGGATATGTTTCTGGCAGAAATACCAAACTCGCAGTCTGGCTAATGAGCAGTGCTGGCATTTTGTATCCTGATATCAAATTAATTGTCCCACTGGGCTGAAATGAAATGGAATTAACTTTTTTGTATGTTCATGAAATTTAATTTCCAAGCAATGGATATTTATATTTTCTGAAAACATTAGCTGTAGACAATGGCACTACACAGATAAAGCATGTTGCTAGCCAGTTATTGTCCTCCTGACTTGAGGACCACTTTAACCTGGCCAGCATATTTGTGCCCACAAAGCATTGCAGACATCTCATATTGAGATGTCCATGTAATTGATTTGTAGGAAGTCAGGCATAGAAATTGCCCAGATTACATGTGCAAATAATTGTGGTTCCAAATTTGCAACTCCCCTCCCAGTAGGTAGGTGCTGGGGACAGAAATGAAAGCTGGCTTGCCAATACATGGTCCTTGAAAATTTAAGTCCATAGGAGCTTCATGCACACACTTGAGAGCAGAACTTTACCCTATCACTTTATGGTTTCCTCAACCATTAAATCTGTAAGATTTATCCAAAATCCTGAGTCTCAGTAGCACAGCAGAGTCAAAGCTTTGTCTCATTTTGTACATATGTGCGGACATATTTCATCGCTGTTCTGAAAGTAGAATAACACTTCTAGAAAGAGCAATAGGAATTTGAGTCTGGAAAGTCAGCTTTTCCCTTGATGGTGATATTTGGCCCAAGAATTAGAGCAGGCAACATAAATAATAATCATACTAAATATCTGCTTTGCCCTGTGTTAACGGGGCAGCTGGCTCTTCTGAAGGTGTGCACTGAGACAGGGAAAGGAGTGGACTGACCAGCAGCAGGGGGCGCTAAGCAGGATATACTGTGAAGTACACTCCAATGCTTCCTGCTGTGAAACAGGAGTGGTTACATACCGAAAACAATGGCTGCTACACACTCCTCTAGTAGCAGTTGGATACTGCTTAGGACTGTATTGCTTGTTTTTTGCCTCCTCTGCCACACCCACTCTCTCCTCTGTGCCTCATTGCTGTATTCTGGCATGTGTACAGTGCTTCTGAAGTGGATGCACCGTGGATGGCTTGGTATTATGTGGACCATGTGGACCTGCAAGCACTCTAAGCATGAGTCAAGATGCCTTCAGCACTGTGTGCTCTGCTGCACCACAGGTCATTGGCTCAGCCCCTCACAATGCTTTGTGACCACAATGCTTTGGAACTGTCCTGTTGAAGTGTTAAAGTTTCTTTCAATCTTGCAGATTTTTGACAACGAAGCCAAAGACCTTGAGCGAGAAGTCTGCTTCATCGATATCGCCTGCGACGAAATCTCTGAGCGCTATTACAAAGAATCGGAGGTAAGACAATAAAATTGTGAAGAAGGAATATATCCTGGAGCTCATCTGGCATTTGTAGGGTTTTTTTCCCACATCACTATCCCCATTGCAGAACTGAAGTGCTGTTCACTAGGCGCTTCAGAGAATCCATTAATGCAGTGCTAAATATTGGCCAGATTTCTCTTTGTACTTTCAAAAATATGGTTTTTTTTCTTCTGAAGCACTAGAGAAGGCTTATAAACAATACATGCTTTGCTCTGGAGTCTGCTTACAGGAACAGACACAGTTCAGGTTGACCTTTGTTTGTCGTGGCATCTATATGCAAAATATGCAGATCTCTTTTAACATTGTAACATGTTCCCATAGATTATAAAAGGTCCTTGACGGGGCTGTTTCAGATATATGGAAGACTAGGGCTAGGAAGGGGGTTCTTAGGATCCAAACTCGTTTTGTGTTTTCAAATAAAATATCACTGGTCATTAGCAGGGCCATCCTTACCTATATGCATAGGGCACCTGAAAATTTGGGGCACCACTGGGGTGTTAATGTTTAAAACGTGTCTTAAAAATATTTCATTAGTGTGTTGCTGAACATTATAAAATCATATGTCTAAAAAATTGATTCCCACAGGCTGCTATCAGGCAGAGAGGCATCAATGTAATACCACTGCATAGAGTCCCATGAAGCCTAAAGATAGCACTGGTCATTAGTCTAAAAATGTGACTAGAGGTATAGATTATAGAGGGGATCTGGAAATGACCTCTATACACTTTTCACTATAAAAGATTCTTTTCTTTGAGAAGCTCTTAAATCTCCACAGTTTGCAACTAGCAGTTGACATTCAACGGGGGGCATGTTCTCAGGGTGAAGAAGGGCCTAGCCTTTGTTCTGTGAAGTTCCATTTGACCTTTGTTGTTGTAAACCATTTAAAAAATCACTATTTTCTTTCTCTTGATGGCATTCCTCAGAAAGCATTGGCAGCCTGCCGAAATAATAACTAACACCAGCACTCTAAGGCCAGGCTGCTCCTACTGCTCAGAGCAGCAGCACACGCTTTATTGCAAACAGCTGGGAGCAGCATTCGGGGAGAGGAGAGAAAAAAAGATGATCTAGGCTCCTTTCCACCCCAGTGCCCAACGTATGATCTCTCTGGATCAGGTCACTCTCTAAAGGCACTACTTTGGGCAAGGATCCCCCACCTCCCATAAATCTCGCCTCCACCCCATAAATCTAACCTCAGACCCATCACCTGGTTTCAACAGAGGGCACCACATGTGGAAGAAAGTTCCTCAGTTCCCTCTGTGGAGAAAAGAAAGAGATTGATAGGCCACGTTCAGCCCCTTAGTCATACTCTAGATCTACTGCTTGGGCCCATTGGTCCATCCACAGCTGCTACTGGTAGCTAGCTAGTACTGTATGTGGTAAGTCCTGCAGCACAGGTGGCAGCCACTTATGCTGTGGTACTGAAGGTGCAGGGCCCAGGCTGCTGCTGCTATGTAGACATGACTGTGAGAAGAAAGCATTATGATCATCTCATCTCACTTCCTGCATAACACAGGTCATAGAATTTTGCCATGCAATTCCTTCATCATGCCCATGACTTTTGCTTAAGATGCATGCTGAGGGAGCTTTTACGATGCACGTATTATAATTATATATAAAATAAATATGCTACAAGAATATTATTAATGTTGCATACTCCAGCACTTGAAAGTTGGGAAATGCCAAGTTTGCAGTTGCCTGTGCAACCTTAATTCTGCCTTCTTCTGCACTGCATATGCATTATAGCATGTTCTTTAATTATATGATAACACTATTTTTAACATAGGATCCTGGCATTGTTCAGGACACAAGTTCAAACCACACACGGGCTGAATTAAGTTTGCACAAGTAACAATAAATCCAGCATTTCCTAACGTTCAAGAGTTCAATGTTATAACCTAAATAATGTTCTTTTAACGTAGTTTTTTCTATTTAATATATAATCGTAGATTTTCAAAGAAGCCTAGGAGAGTTAGGCACCAAAAGCTCATTGACCTGATTAACTCTCTTAAGCTTCTTTGAAAATTGTTCAGCACTCTTCAGCTTCACACTACCCGGCTGCAGACTCAAACCAGGTAGCTAGAGGAAGAACTGCTCTGACTGATGCCTGCTGTTCATTGTGGAGGCCCAATTTGCTTCTGCAGAAAGGAAGACTGGACCATAGCCTCACAACGGAGGTGGCTCAAAGTGGCTGTTTAATAGGGTATAACAAAACGGCACAAACATTTTTAGGATCGAAAATGAAGACCTGCCAGTGGAAATATTTGTGTAAGATCGGACATGTATATTTCATACCAGAAGAGCCATATGTCTCTCTCTCGTATTTATACTTCCTGTTGAAATTTTATAATACATTACTGATCATAATACAGAAGATGAAAAACTGTATTTCTGACAGAGTGAAGTATATTGTAGAGTAAGAGCCATCTGTTGTGTACTGAAATCCATGCTATATGTCACCATATGAAATGACTCACCAGCCCCCATTATCTTAACTCTATCCCAGTACATTTAGGAATAATAGCTACAGAGAACAGATATGCAGTTAAACTGTCCAGTAGCTGGCTGTGGTTTATGGCAATCAAGTTTTATTTTTTCATCTCAATATGCATCTCAAAATGCTATAAACATAAAGATAACAAATAGCTTTTCTGCTTTTCTTATGGTTCCCTAATACCCAACTATTAAATTTCATTTTGATAAGGTTTATTTTACAATGCAGAAAAACAACTTAATATTAACTCAGTGAAGAGTTTCAAAGAGCATGTGTTCTATTTCAAGGATAAATCTATGACACTGGTTCCAAGCATACTGAGATTTTTTTGCATGTGGTTAAACAACAAAAATTGCCCAACAACTTCTTGAGTTTCTCTCAGTTCTAGAACATAATTTATGCATAGACCATAGAAGTTGCTTTGACAATTAATAAAATACTAAAAGCTAAGATGTCAATCATTCCTATTTAAGGGAAAAGTAAATATTTGGGTGGAGGGTGTTCATTTGAAAAAAATACAGTGTGCATTTGGTGGTTGGTAATGAAATTGTAATGACTGATTCAGTACCCTCAAAGGTTTCAAGTTATGTTTTCCCATTTCCATATGATGAATATGAGCCAGATTCTTATTTACACAAATGTTCTTTAGTCTACTCTGGTAGTGCAAATAGGCCTTTGAGAAGGTGTGTATATATCTAAATTATGCCCATTGTAAGGCCAGGTCTACAGTGGGAGAGAATATCGCTGCTAGTTAAGCATCTCCAGCTACATGAATTGCTTAGCTGGAGTCGGTGTACCTTGCATCAATTTTTCTGGGGTGGCCTCACAGCAGGAGGTTGATGGGGGAGTTTCTTCTGTTGACTTCCCTTACTCCTCGCAACAGCAAGTAGGAGTATGACGGTTGATGGGGACAACCTCAGCATTCGATTTAATGGGTCTTTACTAGATCCACTAAATTGAACCACGGAAGAGCGATCACTGGAGGGTCAATTTTCCAATAAGTGGCTCCTTTAATATAAAAGTACTTAAGTGTAAATGAGAAACTGGCCCTTTGTATTTTTCATATTACAATTAATAGTGTTTCTACTAACACAGATTGGTATAAAATTGTCAGAGTTGTTCAAAGGGATTTTTCTGCAAAATTTACAACCTACAGACCTGATTCACTCTCACTTATGCCGATGTAAACCAGAAGTAACATCCATGGAGATACACCATCACCAATATAAAATCAGAAGAAGTGAATTAAACTTGTAGACCAAAGTGTGCTTTCACTTTGAGCAGGATCAATCCAGGATAATTCCACTGATTTCTGTGAATTTACTCCAAATTTACAAGGGAATTGGAACTGAATTTGATCCTCATCATTTAAGGACTTAATCCTGAAAGATGCTATCCACTCTGGTCCTGATTTAAAAAAAAAAAAAAAAAAAAAAAAAAAAGCTTGTAAACATATTTTTAACTTCAGGTGTGTAAGTAATCCATTGATTTCATGAAACTATTCACGTGCTTACAAGCTAAACATGTTCATAAATGCTTTGCTGGATCAAGATCCGTGCACTCAGCACTTTGCAGCATTGACATCTAAATCTCCATATATCAAAGAGAAGCCCTAGCAGCCAAGCCTGGAGTCTTGCCAGCCACTACATTTGGATCAGGACCTTTGGGGTGATTACATTCAGAGCAGTGTTCCCTCTAAGCCAGGCATGTCCAAAGTCCGGCCCGCGGGCCAATTGTGGCCCGTGTTCCGGTTTAATACGGCCCCCCAGGTAATTTGGCAATATCTATCTTTTATGGCCCCCAACAAATCCATATGTATTGAGATGAATACATTGTAAAATCTCAGTTAATGTCAGTTGGTCTAAATCAGTTATAAATATATTTGGACACAACATGTATACTTGGAGTTATGTTCCTGTTCATATTTTTTTAACTTAATGACAGACAACCTTTATTACCAATAATATGTAATGTACTTTACAATGTTCCTGACATATATTTCAGCTTCCTGGATTTTTTTTTTCATCTGGCCTTCAGATATGAAAGGCAGAGTGATTTAACACCTGTTTAGATTTGTCATCCATGTGACGAAATGAAAAGTATGTCGTTTGCAATAAACTTTGCATAAAATAGTTAATTTGCATTTAATTTTAATGGTTCAAAGACTGTCAGGCAAAATGGTCGGCCCTCACGCATGTTCACTTCATCAAATCTGGCCCTCTTTGAAAAAAGTTTGGACACCCCTGCTCTAAGCTGTGCAGCAGTACAGCTTCCCTGGTGATTAATCAGCCCCGCCCAGTCAGTCAGGAACCCTGAACCTCTGACTGGACAGGGCTGATTAATCACCTGTGAAGCTGTGCTGCCCTGCAGTTTAGAGGAACCCTGATTCACAGGGTTGTACTTACTTGTACCCAATCTGAATTTGGCCCGTTGAGTCTCCTTACGAGTTACGAAATGTAATCCTATCAGTCCATTTTCTTATGCTGGTTCTATGAAATCACACAACTTCTCATTCCTGTCATGTTTGCATGCACAGAATTATGAGCATGTCCAGTTCTCGTGATTATACAGGCTCATGTGGGCTTAGATCGACCTTTTTCGGATGCCTTGGACATTTGCTGCTCAGTGAGTGAGTGCAGAAAACCCAGGAAGTGAAGGTTGTGGGGTTTGGCTGATTTAGTGGTTATTTAATATACATGATTTAATCCATTGATACCTTGGACATTTTATTTATTTATTAACTTCTTTTTGCAACTATCCCCAAAATGCATGGGTGCTTCACAGCAATAAGAACAAATCTTCCTTTTAAAGGGCCACAACCTCTGCTAGTGCTAATCAATAGAGCCTGCAGCAGCTACAATTTTTTTTTATCCAAATCCACATCTCTATCTGTAAAAATGAGCTGCTCTCCTAATCAGACATTGTTAATAAAATCATTTTACGATTCAATAGTTACGTGCTTTTTTTTGCTAACATTGAAGGATGAGACCTTCACTCTTAAATGAATTAAGGTCATTTAGATGGCTCTGGCCAAGAGAACACTCAAGATTATCCCGAACAATCGTTGGTAGGCATTCTGTGATCTTCACTTCCTGGCTGAAATGATAACATCTCTTCAGCATGTACGAGTGTGGCCCCTGGGAAACTACATCTTTGGCTCTTCAATTTGTTATATTTGTTGCCTGGGAAGAAGAGGAATTACACTCTTCCTTCTCCTCCCCTCCCCCCCGCCCCTTGAATCTTTGTCCCGTTTTCACAAAAGACGTCTCCCATGTTTTGTTACAGCAAAAGCCGAAGTGTGCAGCATGACTTCAGGGGGAGATTGTGTGCATGAATGACCTGACTTTTGTAGCTTTGGCCCTATTGTTTATATGAAAATCTCTATGGCTGTGTCCAGACTCAGGGTTTTTTTCGAAAAAAGTAGCCTTTTTTCGAAAAAAACCTCACCTGCGTCCAGACTCAAGCCGCGTTCTTTCGAAATTAAATCGAAAGAACGCGGCTTTTCTTTCGACGGCGGTAAACCTCATTTCATGAGGAAGAACTCCTTCTTTCGAAAGTTCCTCTTTCGAAAGAAGGCGTTCTTCAATGTAAATAGGGCTTCTTCGAAAGAGAGCATCCAGACTCACTGGATGCTTTCTTTCGAAAAAGCAAGCCGCTTTTTCGAAAGTTCAACGTGCAGTCTAGACGCTCTCTTTCGAAAGAGGCTCTTTCGAAAGTATCTTTCGAAAGAGCCTCTTTCGAAAGAGGCTTGCAGTCTAGACATAGCCTATGTGATGTGCCATGCAAGGGAAAATACAACCTCTTTAACTTAACTGATAGAGCCATAAAAGTATATTAGAATAAAATACCTCTTTGAGACTATGAGCTCTGTGAGGCAGTGTGACAGGGCAGACCAGGCCCTGAGGCCAGAAAAGGGCCATAGAGAAGTTGTCCTATGTGTACAGTGACTGCTGAGAAAACAGCCAATCGGAGCCAGGAAGGCCTATAAGAAGCTGCAGGACCAGAGTCAGTTCAGTGTCTCTGAAGACCTGAGGGACTGAAGACTGGGTTTGACTGGCTGACTGAGGGAGCAGCAGCGCCACCCAGAGCTCTCTGTGGACTATGTTGAGCCTGAGATAAGGCCCTAAGGCAAGGGTGAGGTAGTTGTCTCGAGGAGGAGAAGCCCTGAAGGCACCACTCTTGATCAGAGTGGGGAATGGATAGGGGGATTAAACTGAGAAACTGAACAGAGGGCACCGAAATGGTCCCGTTAAACGTGTACCCCGGAAGAGGGTAGAATTTCACACAGTGTCGCTCGGCTGAAGGGTTAAGTAGCTGAAAGGCTGAAGAACAGAGGCAGTACAGGCACTTGGCCAGACTTGTAGGTGGTACCACCCCGTTACAGGCAGGGAATGCCTGTTTTGTTTGTACAGCTCCTAGCCTAGTTGGACTCCTGATTTCTCATTGCAGCTGCTAGGCACAACTGCAATATTAATATTAATAGAAATAGAAATGCTTGTGTAAAACAAATAATTCCAGCTTTTCTGAACTATGCTAAAATTAGTGCAGCTGTGTGCAGTTACACCAGGAGAAAATCTGGCCTATAGTCCATGAGTTGATTCATAAACAGAAACCAAAAGAAAGGTCAGAATCAAATTGTAGGCTTTGCATGCCAAGGTCTCTGAAATATTTATGATATTGATACAGTGAGTTTACATAAATAGGGGTGAAGGAAAGCGGAATGCCTGAGAGCTAAAAATAAACAGCTTGATTTACAAATATTAATAAGAAAAAATACGTTGTTCGTTCAATTTTCTCTTGATCACACCAGGACAGGAATCCACCTATACAAACAGTCTGATAAAAACTGACATATTACAGGTAGATTCAGTGCTGCATGAAAATAGTAAAGAAATAGTTTCTCCAATTTCCAGTGCTGTAATGGAATAATGAAAGCTGCAACTAAAGAAAACTAAAGCATATGTTAATACAGCAGGCTCAGCTGTGAGGAAGTTTGGCTCCAAATCCAAATTTAGTGGCTGGTCTGTAACTTCACAACGTGCTGAGTGTGTGTGTGTGTGCGTGTGTGTGCATGTGCGTGCGCACATACAAATCTGTATGTGATGCAGAATACAGCATTAGAAGATGTGTGTAAAGGTTGTTTTAGGGGGGGGTTTAGCACTAGCACTGGAGGATCTCTAGAATTCACTTTTGAGTTCATGTGACCATTCCCACCTCATGCCAACTATACCCCAGCATTGTGTATTCCCTTATGTGTTTGTGTATGAGGCATAAATTATACATGTATCTGAATTTTTGAACTGAGAGGACTTGAGCTACTGCTCAAGAATGAGAGCCTCAAGTGAGCCATTCACATAAACAAAACATTTACCATAGCTATGAACTTTTATGCAAAATGTTCTTTGCCACCATATATAAGTTCTCAAATTAATGATATTTCATTTCCTGTTTATAGCAAAGTGGCTGAGGTTGGGGGAGAGGGAATAAGCTTTTTTTAATTACCTCCAATGAGAGAAAGATGTCATGCAGTTGCTACAGTTCTCCTTCAGTTTCTGTTTAGTGTAACACAGCTGTGCTTTAATGGGTCCAGCTAGTTACCGTCCAGGTGCTTTTGGAATAACTAAACCCCCATTACATCCAGGTCCAAAGAATGATGACATTTGAAATAATACAGCTGCTTCAGCTCCCATAGTGAATGCGTGTTAAATTCCTGGTAGAGTAATTTAGCTTAGTTTATGGGGAACCAAGTGAAAATCTCCCTTTAGTTACTCACACCAGCTGAGCAGCTCACAGAACGCCTGGCTGAATTGCCATTTCCTCCATGTATGCCACAGCTATGTGGTTGTCTGATGGTGGCCGTTGGATCTGACTTTAGGGCCATTCCCATTTCTATCAATCATTTTTTGTCATCTCAGCTTTTTAAAGTGTCATAGTTGAAGAAAACAAATACTTTTCTCTATCAGGCAAACTGTTCAACTAAGAGTCTCTAGATACATTTCATGAGGCATAGCAAAGCCTTCGCTCAGACTTAGAGCAACGAAAGACCAAATGTTTCCGTTCTGTTTCCAGTTACACCTATGTCCAGAGCAACTGAGTATCTCAAATGGATTTACTCCAGATTTACTAGGGAGCATCTTGGAACAGCTATTCTGGAAGTGTTTGTCTACACAGCAAAGTTATTTTGGAATAACGGCCGTTGTTCCAAAATAACTATGTGAGAGTCTCTACAGCAATTCTGTTATTTCAAAATAATTTTGAAATAACGGACGGCTTATTCCGACATCTATAAACCTCATTCTACGAAGAATAACGCCTGTTCTGAAATATCTATTTTGAAATAAGGCATGTGTAAACACTCCACTTCCACTATTCTGAAGTAGCCCCTCACCAGGGCCATTCTAAGTTATTCCTCTTGGGTCTCTAAATCAAGATAGCACATCTACATTAGGGAACCCTGCCTCGGACTAATCTTGAGGCTTCCCTGCAGTGTAGATGTGCTATGTCGAAATAAGCTATTTCGGAATAACTATTCCAGAATAGCTCATTCCAAAATAACTGTGCAGTGCAGACGTAGCCGAATAGTCCTCCTGTGGAGAATCTATTCCTGAATACAAGTGACTTTACTTTGTGAGTGAAGTGATTATTCTAGAATAGAATGATAATTCTGGACTAAAATAACTTTTATAACAATACCAAAAGGGCTACCCTGGAATAGTTATTCCAGTCAACTTTCCCGGTTGGCCATAGATAGTTATAGACAGAAATGGTTTGAGCCACAGAACCATGGGTGTTGTTATTACGTTTTTAAAAAAGTGTATTTGCCTTCTGACAGAATTGTCTTGATACTTGGTGTAATGCAGTATTTATCTAGCAGGCTCAGGGAAATTATTGTTATAAACTTCAAATAAAAATGGAATATCAATTTGCAATCATTGACACACCCACCATAGGTGCAGTCTGAAATCCAGAGCTCCCCCATCACAGCTGGTGAGGTCATGCCAAGTCACACAGTTCAAAACAAAATCACAAAGAATTAATTCTGAAATACATCATCAAACAAAATGATCTTTCACTTAGGAGTAAAAAAAAATTAACTGCGTGTCAAATATCTGTTGGCAGAATATTCTCTGGTAAAGAGTTCAAGGAACAGAATCCACACACCAGAAAGAATGTGTGCCTTGAGGCATCCAAAAAGCCATTTGCAGAAGGGTAAGAAAGTGCATTGTGGGCCCACTGCCTTTTCACTTATGGAGACAAGACCCTAGTTCATCACAGAGGGTGTGAGATTCATGTGCTCATTCTGGGACCCAATAGGAATATTTTTTCACATTACAAAATAACCACACAAAGGGTGCATCTATACTGCAGTAGGTTTTTTTGGAAAAACAACTGTTTTTCCAAAAAATCTTCACTCATGTCCACACTGCTATTGCGTTCTTTTGAAAGAAAATCAAAAGAACGCAGGGGTTTTTCCAACATTGGTAAACCTCAATCTATGAGGAAGAACGCCTTTTCTGAAAGAGCTCTTTCGGGGAAAAAAGGCGTGTGTGGATGCTAAAAAGAGAGTTTTTTCGAAAGAAGGGGAAAGAGGAAAAAACACTGGTGCCCTGGTGGCCACTCCGTCCATAGTAATCACAGCTTAAATGCGAGACAGCATCCATTCAGTGTGGACGCTATCTTTCGAAAAAGCAGATTGCTTTTTCAATGCACTTTGGCAGTGTGGACGCTCTCATTCGGAAGAAGTTTTTTCAGAAGATCTCTTCCCAAAAAGCTTCTTCTGAAAGAAGCCTGCAATCTAGATGTACCCTGAGAAAGACCCAAAACTAGATTAGGAGAAGTGTTTCTAGTTCAGAGCCTGGAAGGCCTAGCAAGGGGTGATGCAGGTCAGGATTGGTGCACTGGCAAATTCCTGGGATAAGATGACATATAAAGGCTTGTAGGTTAATAGCAAAACCTAAAATAAATCTGATGTCTTCCTGACAGCCAGTATAAGAACTTAATTTCAGAGAAGTGTCTTGATTAGATTTAACTGAATTAGCCTGTGACCCCTCCCCTGAGCTGTTGCTGATAAGTCATTTTACTCTTGCATTGAGACCTGTGGGTTAAGAATATAAGAGGACAGACAATGTTTTAAGGCCTGCTCTATTATATCAGCGCTACTCAGCTGCCTTCAGAGGGCTTAGAATGGTGACCTTAAAATTTTGTCTGCTCATATTCCTAACCTTACCCTCTCATATCTAATTTAGCTGTGTACATGTTTTATTGGGTTGATCAGGCCACGACAGTTTTGCAAGTTAAGGATGAGTATAAGCTTTGTAATAATATGGCTTTTGAGAAGAACTTCCACGGAAATCTGGGAGTTATTTTTTATGAATAGCAAAAGTATTCTTTAGTCCAAAAACTGCACAGTGTACTCTTCAACACAACAAAGCCTTTGTATGAGCCTGCTTCCCTTAAACACTGAAGTCATTTAACCATTTAACTTTAGGTCAAACGTAACATTCAGAATTCAGTGCCTCAGTTTGTTCCATTCTGGAACACTCATCAACAAAAGTATATGGATGGTTTAGAAAATCTTTCCCCACCTTTCTCAATGCTTGTCAGATATAATTTATGAGGCATACTCATCTGACAAAATCATTTTGCTGGGGAAAGGCACAAATCGCTCTGTTTGCAGTACATTGTGTTGCCAAGTACAAAGTGCTCTAAAAACAGCACTTTAGGTATCAAGTGCTAACAAAGCAAAAATATTGCTGCCTCTGTACTTGATTTACATTAGGATACAAAATACAAAGACCCAAGGGTGTAATGATTGTCCTTTCAAGGGGCGTTTTAAATCAATTTCTAATCACATTTGGAAAAAAGGTTCTCTGTAGTGCCAAAGAAATACTCAGATAAATTCCAGATTTTTCTGAATAAGAAGTGTACATATCTTGGAAAACTGAAAGGTAAGTTAGAATAGTGAAAACATTTACTGTAAAAGCACCTGAAGCAGAGATGCTAAAGATCTGTAGTTCATCACAACCTTCCCTGTATTAGTCACCAGGGATATAGTTTTCTAAAATACCTAACTGCCTGTTTTCTAAAGTGCCTAAGTCACTTAGGAGCCTAAATCTTTTTGCAACTTGATGGGACTTTTGAAAATCAATTTTGGTTCATTTGAAAATGGAAGTTAGGCCCCCGGGTCACTTCAGTGCTTTTGAAAATCTTGCCCATTGTCTATAGTTGAGGAGAGTGAATTATGAAGAATGTTGTACAGGCAGGAGTGATTGCCTGAAGAACTGAAAAGAACATTGTTAATTTGTATCTGCTTAATTTAATATTTATTAAAGACCGCGCATTCCAACAGCAAGACATTTTCCTGGTCAATTGTTATCTTTTGTAATTCAAACTGACAGTGGAGCTAATCTTTGCTCAGCTAGCTCTCTGGATATCTTGGGCAATTAATATTAGTAAGCTTGCCTTTATAATTATTAGACCAGGAGCCAGATCTCCCCTTTGACCAAAGTGGACTGATGTAACGGCAGAGCCCCTTCCCACCTGGCATGACAGATGGGTGGTTGGGCCAATTCTGAGTACCGTAAATTAGCGTATATAATCCGCAGGTTATACACATTTTTACAAACACACACACACACACACGCAGGATATACATGTCCACAGGATATACATGTTTATTTTTACTCACGGGACCTGGGGGCTCTCCGTTCCCCCGCCCGGAGGAGGGTGGGTTGTGCCTTGCTGTGGCTGCATGGGGCCTGGGGGTGAGTGTGGCTCCCCTCCTGCAGGCCAGCCAGAGCGCCTGTGCTGTGCTCTCCGTTCCCCCGCCCGGAGGAGGGTGGATTGTGCCTGGCTGTGGCTGCGCAGGGCCTGGGCGTCAGTGTGGTGAATGTGGTGAGTGGATGAATGACCTGCAGGGTATTCATGTCTGCAGGTAATCTAAGGGTTCTTTTACACAAAAAAGAAAAGCCGTGGGTTATACACAGATGCGTGTTATACATGGATGCAGGTTATATTCGCTAAACTACGTTAAGTGACATTGTAACCTGGCACACAGGATCAAAACATCATTTACATTTGGCCCTGTCACTTTCATCAGAGTGAGTGGCATTACAATCTGGCTCATGAATCACAATGTCATTCAAATTTGAGGAGGCCAGGCAAGTAACCTGGGCTCAGGCAGGTAATCTGGATCTTCCCTTCCTAGCAAAATTCTGAGCAGAGGCCTCCTTTTTATACAAAGAGGTATTCTTTTCAAACAGGCTGCCTTTCTGCAGACACAAGTTGTGATTGCAGAATGGATGTGAGTGCAAATCAGAATACTTGGTTCTTCTGCTACCTGATTTCTGCTCTCCATCAGGTAGTTGGAGTAGCTGGTCCTCATATTTACATGAACAACCCAGTTGCAAGAATAAAGCTGCCTTTTTGGGAAAATGGATTCAAAGCATCTGGGACAGTACTTGTGGCCTGAGCCAAAGCTCACTGAATTCAATAAAAAGATTTCTATTGACTTCAAAGGACTTGGAATCAGACCCTTGGATACTACAGTGATAGGAGCAATAGAACAACATCTGAGGACAAATGGAGTCTCTCCTTTGTAAAGCACTTGCACCTTTCCCAGGTGTAAGACCAAAGTTAGCAAACGCTGGGACAAACTTTCAAAGGCATTGACAAAAACTTAGCCTCACAATTCTTCCTATTCTTACTGAAGCGGTGCTCCTTTGGCCACATTCTTAGTTCTTACTGAGTCCTCAGACATGCAAAACGCCGCTAAATTGAAGACCAGCTTGCTTGATCAAGGACTGATGTCTTGAGGATGCGACCGTTTATTTTCAATGTACCATGATGGAAATATACTCCATGCAGTCTTTGCCTTTCCCAGCCCACATTCATAGAAGTGCCCCGTGTGACCTCTGTATGTTAATGTTTTCTTAAAGGAAGGATTTCTCATTAAAGGTTTGGCATTCCTTTAACTATGCAGATTGCCTGTCCAGGTCTATCACCACCTGGATCCTGTGCTTGAAGCACTGCAGCCAATTTATGACTACTCTTTTAAACAGATGGGCATGATTAAAAAGAGCCAAGAGGCCCTCTGTGAGCATCCATGTGGTCACTGTCAAAAGGATTATCAGCCAGGAGCAAAGCAGTAGATATCCATGGGCTGTTTGTGGACTTAAATCTATCTCATAGACCTGGAAGGGACCTGAGAGGTCATCAAATCCAGGCCCCTGCTCTCACGGGGAAGACTAAGTACTATCCCTGACAGATTTGCCCCAGATCCCTAAATGGTCCCCTGAAGGCGTGAACTCCTAATCCTGGGTTTAAGCAGGCTAATGCTCAAACCACTGAGCTATCCCTCCCCTGACAAATAGGAAGAGTCTTCATCACCAAGCTAGTTGTGTGAGAGTTAACTTTCCAAAAGAACAAAATGCCTTTTATGACCTCTTAATAACTGTTGTGGTTTGAGCAAAACATGATTAGATATTTGAGCAATGTAGATGGTCATTGTTAAGTTCCCTTTGATAAACTATGGTAACTGGGATGTGGAGCCAAATTCATCCCTGGGGTCATTCTGCTGACTTTAATGGAGTTAAAGGCATTCTTCCACGGTTGACAAAACTGCCGCATTCTTTCGATTTACTGTCGACAGAACGTGGCGGCAGTCTAGATGTAGGTAAAGATTTTTTGAAAAAAGGCCACTTTTTTTTCAAAAAATCCCTGTAGTCTAGACACACCCTTCCTCTTGAACAAAGATGATCATTGGCCTTTTAAAATTATAGATTGCATATATAGGACTACGATACTCTTAGAACTTGCTTGTAGCAGTTCTCTTCAATTTATCATAACATTACTCTTCTCCACTAATACAGAACTAGAGATCATCTGAGACAGCATGAAAATTCCATAAAGGGTAATTTGGCCACATCCATGGCTAACTAAAATCATGCGGAACCAGAAAGTGCTGGATGTTGCTGGACCAGAGAGTGCCAGTCTTGAAAGGTTCAACCCGTACAAGATTTTTGTAATTTTTTTAAAAGCCACATTGGATGATAGTTTCCCCTGCTGCCATTAAATTTACTTTAAACTTACAATAGTTGGTGTATAGCCTCATATATTGTACTATATTCTGCCATTCTTTTAAGCAAATTGTGTTATTTTTACTTAGTGTTTATTAGCATGGTTCCATTGTGCCTTTAAACAGACACATAAGCAAATGGGGGACTTTTCAACCAAGGTTCTTCAATCATGATTCTTCTTGCTTTGCAGGATCCTAAATATTTCAAGTCAGAGAAGACTGGGAGAGGCCTATTAAAAGAAGGCTGGAGAGAGACACACCAACCGATCATGTGCTCCTACAAACTGGTGACTGTGAAATTTGAAGTCTGGGGACTTCAAACTAGAGTAGAACAATTTGTACATAAGGTCAGTGAATTGCTATATGCCATTATCCAGCATTGGAGTAGGGCTAGAGTACAAGTGGAACTTGACCATTATCCTGACTCACACATGGAAATAAGAACAAGCTAGGAAACGACAAACCAGCCAGTTTAACTTCTGTGCCAGGAAAGCTAATGGAGCAAGTAATTAAGGAATTCATCTGCAAACACCTGGAAGATAGGTGATAGGTAACAGCCAGCATGGATTTGTAAAGAACAAATCATGTCAAACCAATCTGATAGCTTTCTTTGATAGGATAACAAGTCTTGTGGAAAAAGGAGAAGCAGTTACGTGGTTAGAATCAGATCCTAAATCTGAGAGTGGGCTGAGACTGAGTCTTTAGTAAAGCATTTGATACGGTCTCACATGATCTTCTTATCAATAAACTAGACAAATACAACTTAGATGGGGCTACTATAAGGTGGATACATAACTGGCTGGATAACCATTTTCAGAGAGTAGTTATTAATGGTTCAAAATCCTGCTGGAAAAGCATAACAAATGGGGCTCTACAGAGGTCTGCTTTGGGACCAGTTCTGTTCAATATCTTCATCAACGATTTAGACATTGGCATAGAGAGTACGCTTATTAAGTTTGCAGATTCTACCAAGCTGGGAGGGGTTGCAACTGTTTTGGAGGATAGGATCATAATTCAAAATGATCTGGACAAACTGGAGAAATGGTCTGAGGTAAATAGTATGAAGTTTAATAAGGACAAATGCAAAGTACTCCACTTAGGAAGTATGTATATAGAATGGGAAGTGACTATCTAGAAAGGAGTACTGCAGAAAGGGATCTAGGGGTCATAGTGGACCACAAGCTAAATATGAGCCAACAGTGTGACGCTGTTGCAAAAAAAGCAAATGTGATTCTGGGATGCATTAACAGGAGTGTTGTGAGCAAGACACAAGAAGTCAGTCTTCCACTCTACTCTGCACTGATCAGGCCTCAATTGGAATATTGAGTCCAATTCTGGGCACCACATTTCAAGAAAGATTTGGAGAAAGGTCCAAAGAAGAGCAACAAGAATGAATAAAGGTCTAGAGAACATGACCTATGAAGGAATTGGGCTTGTTTAATTTGGAAAGGAGACGACTGAGAGGGGACATAATAGTAGTTTTCTAAAGGGGTATCACAAGGAGAAGGGAGAAAAATTGTTCTCCTTGGCCTCTGAGGATAGAACAAGAAGCAATGGGCTTAAACTGCAGCAAGGGAGGTTTAGGTTGGACATTAGGAAAAACTTCCTGTCAGGGTGGTTAAACACTGGAATAAATTGCCTAGGGAGGTTGTGGAATCTCCATCCTGGAGATATTTAAGAGCAGGTTAGATAGACATCTATCAGGGATGGTCTAGACCAGGGCTATTCATGCGGCCCACAGCTGGTTTGGATTTGCGCGGAGTTCAGCAATGTTCTATGATTCTGTGAGTAGGATGAGAGATGGGTGTAAGCCAAGGAGTTCAGGTTTAGATCTGATTCCAAACCTCCCTAACATTTAAGAGCAATTGGTTCTGGGGATTTTCTTCTGTCAATTAAAGAGATGAAGCCCAGATGTAAAATTCATCTCTGGATACAGCCTTCCCAAAGGCTCAAATTGTTCATATCCAATGCTTAGTTACTCACCCATCTCTGAGTACAGCCAGCAATAACGTCTCCAGTACTGTGATCCAACATCCTTTCCCAAGAGACCTGCACTGCTGGTAAAATAATATTTGTGCCAGTGACAACAGCTTTATCGTGACAACTCTGAGCTGTTAGATGAATGCAAGACAACCTTTCTAGACTGAAATATTTCATTACTTGAAGCTTTGAAAGTCAGCATTGCGCTTTAACAGCAGTTCATGTAATGGTGCCATAATTAAACAACCGCAGGGGGTCTGACTCTGACCTCCCTCTCTCTGACTTTACACCATTGAGATGAGCATAGTTACTCCCAATTTACTGAAAGTGAGAGCAGAATGTGAGGCCAAATAATTACTTCATTTTGACAGTTCTATTGGCTTTAATGGTTATCTATCTGGATGCAGTAAAAGCTCATTAATTCTCATTATGCTAATCAGCCAATCTCATAATGCTAAGAACAAAAACCCTGGCAGTCTCAGCCCACTCTCAGATTTAGGATCTGATTCTAACCACTCACCGATGTAAATCAAAAGTGTTTCCTCTGAAGTAACCAGAGCTACACCAGTAAGAAACTAGTGTAAATGAGATCAGAATGGGGCCATTAGTGAAATATTAAGCCATCACTTAATGACAGTTTTCAGACAGCTGAGTTGGATTTACTTCACTAGTTGTATTTTCTGTTGCTTTTTGCACCATTCATCTGAGTGTGGCATGCTTAGCTCTTAAATGTATATTATTGTTCATTTTCACTGTATGTGATTCCTTCTTCTAAAACTCAGCTATATCAGTGCACATAGAGTTCGGAGATAACAAAGCCACAGTTGCGAACACTACTCCTATTCTAAGCTCTTAGAATTCAGTCCCTTTTTACTGAAAAATGCCTGAATATTTCATAAAGGTTTTGATTCATGCTTTTTGGACAGGGTTTTTTATATATACTCCTGCCAAAGTTTTGTATATTTTATTTCTCATCAAAGATTTAAAAAAACCCAATAATTAGAAATGAGTAACCTTCACAAAATAACAACATCAAGGTTATATTACAGCTCTCTCACGTGGTGGGGAAATTATCCATTCCTCTTGTTCACAGGGGAGCCAACAGCCTGGCAGGCTCCAGGACAATGTGGGGGGGCGGCCCTGCGCTCCCTGAAGGGGCAGGGTCTCGGGTGGAAGGGGCAGGACCAGGGCAGCCAGTCCTCCATGCTGCCCTGAGCATGGCTGCCCCCTACTCAGCCCTTGGAGCCACTCAGACCATATAGCACGGCACACCAGCAGCAATTTAAAGGGCCCGGAGTTCTGTCTGTTGCCACAGCAAGTGCCTCATTTGCCCTCCCCTGTCAATGGCCCTGCTTGTCCAAATATTAATTTGTTAATGACGCAATCATCAAATTGTCTTTGGGTATTTTAATATCCAGACGTTGGTAGGATTTTGAAAGGTGATGGATTTCTTATAGGTGAAAAGAACTAACCGATTCCATTTTCATGTGGAAGGGAAAGAAGTTCCAGTCTACTTGCCCACAGATTAATATATTCATTGTACAGTTCCTGAATATCTCTAGATCAGTGTAGAATCTCAAAGTTCTGCTTGTTTATGTCCTTCCACCCTAGAAAGAGACAATGGGCACATCTAGACTGCATTCTAATTTCGAAAGAGGATATGCAAATTCTGTGGTAATTTGCATATCTTCTTCCGATCACTTTTTTGAAAGCGGGTCTTTCGAAAGTGGAAGTAGTCTGGGCGCGAGGTTTTTTTTGGAAAATACTGTGTACAGATGTGGTCTCCTCACCTCCAAAAAGATATTTTGGCCTTGGAAAGGGTTCAGAAAAGGGCAACTAAAATGATTAGGGGTTTGGAACGGGTCCCATATGAAGAGAGGCTAAAGCGACTGGGACTTTTCAAGTTTAGAAAAGAGGAGACTGAGGGGGGATATGATAGAGGTATATAAAATCATGAGTGGTGTGGAGAGGGCTGATAAAGAAAAGTTATTTATTAGTTCCCATAATAGAAGAACTAGTGGACACCAAATGAAATTTATGAGTAGCAGGTTTAAAACTAATAAAAGGAAGTTCTTCTTCACACAGCGTGTAGTCAACCTGTGGAACTCCTTGCCAGAGGAGGCTGTGAAGGCTAGAACTATAACAAAGTTTAAAGAGAAGCTAGATAATTTCATGGAGGTTAGGTCCATAAAAGGCTATTAGCCAGGGGATAGAAATGGTGTCTCTGTCCTCTGTTTGTCAGAGGCTGGAGATGGATGGCACGAGACAAATCGCTTGATCATTGTCTTCGGTCTACCCCATTTAGGGCACCTGGCGCTGGCCACTGTCGGCAGACAGGCTACTGGGCTAGATGGACCTTTGGTCTGACCCAGTATAGCCATTCTTATGTTCTTACGCATATCTTCTTTCGATCACTTTTTTGAAAGCAGGTCTTTTGAAAGTGAAAGTAGTCTGGGAGCGGGTTTTTTTCGCAAAAAAAAACCTTTTTAAAAAAAAAATTCTTCCTAAAAATAGGAGGTTTACGTGGTTTTTCAAAAAAGGGGTTTTTTTTTCAAAAAAAAAACGTATCCAGACTACTTTCATTTTTGAAAGACCTGTTTTCAAAAAAGCGATTGGAAGAAGATATGCAAATTCCCGGAGAATTTGCAAATCCTCTTTCGAAATTAGAATGTAGTCCAGACATGCCCCTAGATATTACTACTGTTTATTTTTCTATAATGTTTTGTGTCACATGCTACTTTTAACTTTTTTGTTCTCATTTCACAGGTGGTCAGAGATATATTAATGATTGGTCACCGACAAGCTTTTGCATGGGTTGATGAGTGGTATGGTAAGTCATCTTCACAAAATTAACTTACAAAATAGCCGGGGAAAGGACCTTATGGAAAACCCATTGAAATAAAGTGAAAGACTCCTATTGGTTTTACTGGACTTTAGATGAGGTCCTTATTTCATCCCCTCACTCTACATGTAAGATTATGCCACAACAGTCACTGGTGGGGAAGGTGCATCCAGGAGGTGGGAGCAGAATGTATGCTCCATGTAGCTTGCAGCATATGTCCCAGATCCAGACACTCCACATATTCAGCGATTTAGTCCTGTCCCATACAAGAATAATCTACATGAAGGACAAGTGCATGGGTTTGAATACAAGCCCATATTAACGCTGCTTTCATGACGCTAATGTGCAATCACCTCCAACCTGCAAGCTCTCAGGGCCTCAATCTGGCCCAAGTTATTTCCAAAAAAATTTCAACTTTTGTGGATAAGTTTTAAATTGCTAGTATAAAAATGTAATAAAACCCAGATGTAAAAGTTCCTGTTTAAAAAAACAAATATAAATATAATAGCTAAAGTTGAAAACCCACTGGGTCTGATTGAGCAATGCCTGCATACAACTCCCACAGAATCCATGCTTCAGCTGTAGGAATGGGCACTTGGAATTTTACTGGATTTTCAATATCAAAATAGTTGATAACATTTTATTGTACAATAAGCATGTAGGTTTTGTGCCTTTTACATGCTATTTCAATAAAGGTATGCATTATCCTAGATATTTGTATCAGTTTCTAAAACATTCCTGTAATATAAAATTGCAATTTAGAAATGTACAGGTTGAACCTCTCTAGTCCGGCACCCTTGGGACCTGATCAGTGCTGAACCAGAGAATTTGCTGAACCACAGGAGGTCAATATTGCTAGCAGCTTTACCAGCATACCCACTGCTTACTGGGCTCTTAGAAGAAATTTAGGGGTAAATTAGAGCTAAAAAACAGCACAGAACACTGAGAACCAGGACTGGTGGCTTTATACAAACTGTATGGGACCATGGGAAACTTGGCCATGCCCATGATAAGTGGACATCTCACTCAATAAAATCATGTTGGACCACAGATGTTGCTGGATCAGAGAGTGCCAGACTAGAGAGGTTCAACCTGTATTTTAAAGAGACAGAGATAGATAGAACCACCTTGAGGTGCATGGGAATACTGCCTTAAACTTTTCATGAACCTTGGGAGATTCTAAGACTTGGTCTACACTGAAAAGTTACATCAGCACAGCTACATCAGTCAGGCATGTCAAAAAGCCACACCCCAATCAGCATAGCCAGAGCTGTCCCAGCCATAGTATGATTTGGGACAACCGCTCCAAGCGCTGTGCTTTGGGGAGCCCCACAGGGTGGCTGAGGGATTTCTAGCGGGTGCCTGGTGCCAGCCCCAGCCCACCCCACATTGCTGTGTTTCCTGCTGCCAAGTGACACAACTGAGAGCCAGTGGAATAGAACGTGCTGGGGCCTGGTTGCTCTGCTTCCTTCTGCCAACAATGAGCACTGGGGCAGGCCTCAGTACAGCACTCAGTGGAGTGTAGACAGCACTACAGCAGCAGGAGAGCTTCTCCTGTCAACATAGCTACAACCTCTCATAGAAGTGGAGTTATTAAACTGACAGGAGAGCTCTGTCCATCAGCTTAGAGCATTTTCACCAGACATGCTACAGCTGGACCAATGCAGTTATGCCAATATAAATGGGTAAGGTAGGCCTGCCTCTGGTCTACGCTAGAAAATTAAGTTGGCTTAACTACATTGCTCAGGGTGAAACTAGGTTAAGTTCACCTCACCCTCAATGTAGACAGCTTTTTGTTGGTGGAAGAATTTGACCTAGCTGCAGCCTCTTGGGAAGGTGGATTATCTCTGCCGATGGGAGAACCCCTCCAGTCAGCACAGGTAGTGTCTATACTAAAGCACTACACTCAGTTGCGACAGTATAGCGTTTCAAGTACAGGCAGTCCCCGGGTTACATGGATCCGACTTACATCGGATCCCTACTTACAAACGGGGTGAGGCAACCCCACACTAGCTGCTTCCCCCCAGCAGACCAGGGAGACGCGAAGCTAGCGTCCTCCCCCCCCAGCAGACCAGGCAGACGCGGAGCGGCTTTTCTCAGCATATACCTCAGCTTGAGAATAAAGGACTGAGGGAAGTGAGGTGTGGGAGAATAAAACTGAGCTCTGGAGAAATGTTTGGCTAGAGTTTCCCCTACAGTATGTACCAGTTCCAACTTACATACAAATTCAACTTAAGAACAAACCTACAGTCCCTATCTTGTACGTAACCCAGGGACTGCCTGTATAGACAAGACCTAACTTCATTTGAGGAGGTGGTGTTCTAACCTTCTGTAAGCATAGGCTGTGTCTACACCATCAGGCTATACAAGCATAGCTATCTATGCCAGTACAGTTTCCATAATGTAGACATGATGCTTATCTTTCTTCAGTGCTCAGAAATAATCTGTAACCTCAAAGGCCCATTGCATATCCTCAGTTGTGTAAAGTGGCTCTTTTGACCTCAGTGAAAGTAGAGCTACTGATTATTAGAAAGTAGAGAAGAATTTCCTTTTCAAATCACAACTTAACTTATTGTACAGATTTGATAAAGCATGAGGATATAGGTACCATGGTGTAGTGGCCAGAAAATAATTGGCAGACTGAAACTGGATCTTTTATTTTTCCTCCTTTTAATTTAGCAACACTCATAAACTACTAAAAGGATTCTGCATTTTTAATCAAATGAGAATAAGCTTTACTTTCTCATATGGTGTAAGTCCCACACCTCCACAGATCCTTATGCCATGATCAGTGGTTTTATTTGTCGTTTGCTTTTTGTTTTTTGTAAAAGTCACAGTATCTGTGTTCAGACAGTGTTCCCTAGCTACAAATGAGAATAACCATTTGCCAATATTAATTTAGTTTTTCTCACTTTCAGGTTTCTTCTCTAATAAAATTCATACTCTTTCATTTCCTTAAGCTGTGTTTTAAAGTGATCCCATGTGATGTTTTTATCCCAGCTACGGTTATAGATAGATGATAGATATTGTTCCTTTAAGGATGTGATAGTATAAACATGTAAATGGTTAACCGATGGGACTTTTTTGCCAAGGAGAAGAATATAAATTTTTACATCAAAAAGACACCCATAGTGACACAGGAGATACAAAATATGATCCATGTCTTAATCTTCAAAAATGACAGCAGTGCGAAAGGGATTTGATAGACGATCAATCTAAATTTCTGTATAAGGGACTCAATGAAATCTATTCATGAAAAGGAGTAGGATTTCCCTTCCTGGAGCCACAGAATATGCCTGCTTAAGAAATAAGATTTTCTTGACAGATCATAAATGTATGCATTGGAGGATGAGTCCAGAAGAATGCATGCTAATGAAGATCCTATCCCTGAAATGCTACCAAGGTCATAGTTTATCTAGGTTACCAGCT
The DNA here is from genome assembly GCF_049634645.1 of Pelodiscus sinensis. Taxonomy (NCBI): domain Eukaryota; kingdom Metazoa; phylum Chordata; order Testudines; family Trionychidae; genus Pelodiscus; species Pelodiscus sinensis. The sequence goes on along the minus strand of NC_134730.1, from coordinate 21,177,009 downwards.
GTTGTAGTAGGTCTTGAGGTCCTTCATTTTCCCTTAACATTTTCCAATGTTAGTTCTTCCCTAATAATCGTTGGCCTCTTCCCTTCTCCCCTCTTCCCCCGGCCTCCACCTCCATAGCACATGTACCTACAGGGTCCCACTGCACAACAAGAAACACAAGCTAACAGATACCAAGTGAATGTACATTACACAGGAGAGTCCCATCAAGCTGAAGAGTAAAAGAGTGGTTAAGCCATCATTTTAAAATTAAAGAGTTCGACCAAATTAATCCTTGGTGTAAATTTGTTGGAATCGGTGGTGTCACATCAGTGATGAATTTAGCTCATTACATTTACAAAACTGAATTGAGTGAACAAAATCAAATTTTCTAATGTGAATTCACAATGGGACACAGAATTTGTTTATTAGTTTTGTTCTGAATGAGGATTCGCAGCTAGCTAAAATCCCAAGTCTTGACTTCCCATGAATGTTTATGTTTGTACCTTTAGATTTTTTTTTTCAGAACTCGTTTTATAGTTTTCTGGCAAAGAGTGCATGGAAATAAAGAACCATGCATCTAAATGAAAAGTGCTGGCTAAATCCATATTTATAATTAATGGTGGTATTTTATAGCACTGGGTCTAAATTTTCAAATGAATTGGTTTTCAGTCAAGAAATTTACATTCTCATACATTGTTAAAAAGAAGGGCAGACTCAAAATGAATAAACCATTGCAGCTGTGCTGAAAAAAGACACTATACCAATTTACTTACTATACTGTGGATCTGACAATAACTTACACATTTACTTTTTTCTCATTTCTTACCTGTAATGTGGTGCTCTGGTGGTTGACTTTTTCCCTAATATCAGCAGAAGGTAGTTGCATGCATCCATCAGACCAAAGATCTTTTGTCTATACTAGTTCTTTATCCCTAGCAAGAACACATCTATGTTACTTGTTTCTAAAGTGGAGAAGAACAACAGTGAGATATTTTCCAGTGGGTTGACTTTATGAGTTTTCCATATTCCAATCTTTTACTTACTTCTTTGAACTAGTCCAATTGTGTTCAGGTTTCTTATAAGATTTAATAATTTCCATAACAGTGTAGTTCAGTTTGCTTTTCATAAGCCCTAATTGATCTTTCTGCATGACTTGATGCACTAATCAAAGAACTAACAGAATAAAACATTAAGCAATAGAGTTGAATAAAGATAGAGCAGCCTGAATTCACACAAAAGTCAGGCCTAACAAATTGGATGGTATTCACTGAAGAGTGACACAAAAGAAATATCTGTAGGAGGCTGAGATTTACTTGGAAGTCAAGAAAGTGCATGATAAAATACCATACACATGAGTATTATATGAAGTCAGATGTGTGGAATAGGCAAGGAGATATCTGAGTCACAACGATGTTCTTTTGGAGGTCTGATAAAGAGTGCACTATCAAGAGAAGACAAGTCAGGAGGAAGAGGGACAACGCAAGAAGATTGCCACAAAAATTAAGATAAGTTGAATTCAATTGTGTAACAGTGACACAAAATAAGAAAGTACCCAAAAATAAGAGAGGGAATCAGCAAACACGACAGAAGAAAGCTATAAGATTCAGAAGGACCTTGGATAATACTTCTTAAAAGCTTATAATCTTCAAAGCAAACATTAATCCTCTAAACAGACTATGAAATAAGTACTATTATTTGCATTTTACAGATCAGACAATGAAGTGGGGGAGGTTAAGTGAGGTGACCACAGGGAGAGTTAGTATCTGAGCCAGAATCAGCACCCATCATTCTAGGTGTCGTGGCACAAGGATACTGAGGTGATGGGCCATTAAAAATGCATTGATAGCTATCCAGGACCTGATTCATCATTCTTTGCACAGAACGCACCTCTTTCTGGAATATAGTGACACTTGTAGCTATCAAATCTACAACTTCTGGATGCACTTTTAACTCTCTTCATTGTTCCCAAATCACGTGTGGATTACTAGTTACTAGGAAAACCCAATTCGCATTGGCAAAGCAATAGTTATTTAATGCATGGGATGGTGCACTTTTTCACCTCACTGCACTCATATGCTTTCTCCTATCTAATCTCAGCTAGTGCTGAGATGTGGAAGATGGAGCTACACCATATGATGAAAGGATATAGTGATCAGTAGACCCCTACCAAGGCCAACCTATCTATTTCTGTGCTCTCTGAAATGTATCTTCTTGAAAGGAAGGGAGGGAGGGAGAGAGAGATGGTGAGAGAGACAGCGATCAGAATCTGGTTAGCTTTGTTTAAACAACAGCATGCCATGCTAAAATAGAAGCTCAAAGACTGGTACACAACAGGAAACAATCTTGCAATTCTTACATGGCAAGAACTTTCCTGGGTCCTCAATTGGAATAAATCAGCATTAGTAAACCCTGCAGAGGATGTGGACTTTTGGACTTTGAAAGGAACATAAAGCCTTAATTAGGACTCCAGAATCAGACATAGTGGAGGAAAGCATACTTGAAGGATAGATGTTACAAGTGCATAATTCGTATTTATGTTGGTTCATCTGCAGCCACAGTTTTGGGTGTTTGGGGGGGAGATTGTCACTGACTATGTCTACACTGCACACTTATTTCGGAATAAACTATTCCAGAAGATATATTCCAAAATAACTTATTTTGAAATAGAGTATTCAGGGAAACTTCAAAATTAGTCTCAGCCAAGCTCTCCTAATGTGGACGTGCTATCTTGATTTAGAGCCCCAGGAAGCACTGGGGAGAAATTAGTTAGAATGGCCCTGGTGAGGAGCTATTTCAAAATAGCAGCAGTAGAGTGTCCACACTGCAGCTATTTTGAAATATCTATTTCAGAAGAGGAGTTATTCCTTGTGGAATGAGGTTTACAGAAGTTGGAATAAGCCACCCATCATTTCAATATTATTTCGAAATAACGGAGTTGCTGTGTAGACGCTCACATTGTTATTTCAGAATAACTAGTGGTGCAGTGTAGATACACCCTCAGTTTCTACTAATAGAAATCAGAAAATGCCAGCTTTTGGGCCTTAGTGCAGGTAAACCTGTAAGTGTGTGCATTCAGTATGTGAGTAATATCATCCCTTCAGCAAAGCACACAAGCATATATTCAAAATGTAAAAAAAAGAAAAATCAAGGAGAAAAAATTTAACTCCTTATTTCCATACTGTAACCCCAAAACTGCCCTATCAAAAATACTGCTTTCACAAATAAGCATTATCATTTAGTTTTTCACTTTCAACACAAGTTTTTATGAAACCAAGTGGTATATTTTTCAAGAGACTCTGTCAGGCAAGTTAGGCCCAAAGATCTAGGGTTAGTAAAGTAAATGTAGTAATTTTACAAACCTAGTAGGAAAGTTTTATTTTTAAAAAATTAAATAAACCTGGAGGAAAATGTAAGTATTTTCCTGCACTATTTGCAATGCAAATACTGCATCATTGTACTAAACCATAAGAATCTTCACGTGAAACTGGCTGGACAGTGACTGGGTCCCTGACCAAACTGAGTGAAATGCACAAGTAAACAATCTTACTATATGGTAAAAAGTACATTTACATTTTTAAAGTTCTTTTAATATTACTAGTAACATAAGGAATTATAAGTTTTTAAATAACATACATTTTAAACTGTGTCCCTCCAATGTATATGTGAATTTTTAAGCTAAAACCTTTGGGCTAGATCCTAAAATGGGATAAGTTATTTCAAAGGAAACAAAGGAGTTTGATGTAGCAACACCCATTTATTCCTGCTGAGGATACAGTCCACTGTTTATAAGACTCAACTACTAAAAAGGGAAATTGCAGTTTTTATTGATTCGAGCAATAATGTGTCTTATAGATTTTACTGAAATGTATTTAGCTTTATCATGAATTAAAATTACTTTTTTCACTGTATTGTTAACTCAAAACTTTACTAATAAAGAGCATGTCCTTTGCTTGGCAAAAATGCTTCATAGCTTGCTATTTACATTGTTTATTAGTTTCATTTTCATTTCTGGTACTAGGGAAAAATAAAATAGGTTAAATGAATGAGTCATTTAATGTAATTCCATATGTTTCATTTTGTTCAGAGCTAATCAGTCTTTCATTCTCCCTGAAAAAGGATCTACAAGTAACAAAGTAGTGCATTCTGTTGCTGATATAACAGCCATAAATGATGCATCTTCTAAAAAATATACTTTTCATAAATGAAGCAAGAGTCTCATGCCATATAACAAGTGGCAAGTTATAAAAAATCATTAATCTAAATAACAGACAAAACACTTGAGAAAAATTTGAGCAGTCAGAGCCCAAACCCAATTTCTACTCAAGTTAATTACTGACTCGGTGATAAATTGCTACATTCTATGTAGCTGCTGCCTAAACTTCAGTGATCATCTCTTTATTGGAAATGACACATATGGAGATATGAAAGTATAGCGCTCTAATAAAGTGGAATTTAAATCACACAAGTAGAACAGAAAATATTTAACAGACTTTCCATGTATTGCAATTCCATCACATACCACTGTATTTCATAGCAGTATACTAACATTATCAGAGTTCCCTGCACAATTGTATTTTTTCCTGATGTTCAGAAGGACTAGCCTGCATTGTCAGTCTTGTATAATCTTTGAGGCTTCAAAATTATTACGGTTTTCATTGGTAAACTGTTCAGCATGGTGATTGCGTGTTAGCTTCTGAAACCGCAGCTGCATGCTTCAGCAGTGAAGGTTTCTTTTTATTTTGAAACATACCATGCAGTATTAAAGATAATGCTATGGAATTCTTTTAGAAAATTCCTAAAAAGGTAAGTAAATCCTTATATTTCTTAATTTCTGTCGTTTAGTGTAAGGGATCCTCTAAAGTCATTTTAGAAGATCTTTCTTGTAGAAAAGCCTGCACTCCAATACTTTTTACCTAGCTCACTTCACATTGACACTCCTTAAACAATTTCCACTCCTCCCTGTTCTATGACTCCCTTTGACTTAACCTTCCTACACCTTCCTTGGCTGGTTTATCTACCTTTATGAATCACCTTTCATAAAGATAGCTGGCTCCCTGCTTTTTTTTTTTTTTTTTTAAACCACCTTTGGCTTCTGCTGAAAGATCATCTATCCCTCGCACCTTCCTTTTTACTAAAGTTTGCAGTGAATTAATGGAAAATACCAACGTTTTGAACTTTTTGCAGATATGACTATGGATGATGTTCGAGAATACGAGAAAAATATGCATGAAAAAACGAACATTAAAGTTTGCAATCAACATTCATCTACTGTGGATGAAATAGAGAGCCATGCCAAATCAAGTGTATGTTGTTTTTTAAAACATATTGCCCACCCTCACTTAATGCACACACACAAATCAGAGGAGAACAGCCTTCTTTAAACATGATCCTGATAACACTGAAGTTAATGGGAGGCTTAACATTTAGTTGAACCAGAATCATTCTTTGTAGAGTGTAATCTTGCATTTTTTTGCACCCCTGAGTGCCACTGAGCTACAAAAAGGCAGGGTCAGGTTCATAACTCCCATCTTCCAGGAGAACAAAATGCTAAAACTTCTGTTGGGTGCACAAAAAGGAATTTTAGTCGGAGCAAGAACAAGCAATGTCAGGTTTGGCATCCAATTATTCTGATTGCTTCAAAGCCATGTCAGTGTTCAGATATCATTTGTCAAACAGCCAGGAACATGGGGAGTGGAAAAGTTCTTTGGGGATGATGAAATTGTATCACTAAGAAAAAGGCAACTGGGTTTTTCATTTACCTTCATGTTCATTTGAACAAGCTACTAAGTGGGTGCATGAAAGGAGATATAGTGACATTTCTGTTTTAAAAATGTTAGTATTTCTGGCTGCTCTAGTCAAGCCAAAATCCAATGGGAGTGAATGATGACTTTACCCAAATAATGCTGTCAGGGTTAGTTGTTAAGGGCTAAATCCTTACTCAGCCCATATTCAATCAAAACTCCTAGTGACTTCAAAAAGACTTCTTCTCAGTAAACACAGAGAGGGCCTGTGTTGCAGGTGCAACTCTATATTTAAACTGGGGAATTTATTGACTTTTTCATCAGAGTTCTTCCTGATGCCTACACCAACATGTGAGATTAGAATCAAATTAAAGACCCCAGGAGTTGGCACTTCTCAGTAAAAAACCCGTGGTCCTTATACAGCCATCAACTAGGCAAAACTGACGTTATTATAAGGACAGGATTTGGCTTGTATGAATTTAAAAAAAGGACAGTATGAAGTCATGAATTCCTGAGCCATTCTTAGCTCTGGGTAAGGGTTAGTTTTACGTCAGCGTCCATTAGCATGCAGAGGAATTTGAGGCAAGCATAGACTAAGAACTGAACATTAAATACAGACTGGGAGAGCACTCCCTTTCTGCCTCTGAAATTGCCCATGTTGGTAGGAGCACATGGCAGGACTTTCATTGGTCTGCCTTCCACTCTGATAGCATCTTTTGGGGAATCTTCCCCTCTGCCGTTCTCCCCAGGCTGAAACCATGTTTTATTTTATTTTTCATTGTTAAAGGCCTGATCCAAAGCTCATTGAAGCCAATGCAAGGATTCCTCTTAACTTCAGGGAGCTATAGATCATTCTCTACGTTCAGAAACACTACTGGCAACATAACATATGTTAAGCAAAATGTAAATCAGCAAAACAGAGCCAAATTCATCCCTGGTGCAAGTGGGTTGGGTTCCCTGGAGCTCATCAGCATACCTCAACCACTTACCTCAGGGATGAATGTGGCTAAAATAGCCTCCACTCCCAGTAATAGAAATTAGAGTGAAAAGGCCCCTGAAACCATAAAGTTGGCTCTGCAGGGAGCAGAAAAGTTGGCACTGAATTGGGAAAGGGCTTTGATTATTTTATAGGATTCTACAATACAGCATAAATCCTCTTTCACACAACAGTGTCAAGAAACATTGCACAGTCAAGGCTATGTGCACACGACTGTTACATTAGAATAAGGGGGTCACAGTGTGTCACTAGTATGTGGTTTATTCAACCATAAGAAGACAATAAAGTGGAATATTTTCTGTCACCTCCATTGTGGAAATACAATAAACTCTGTTACAACATCCCTATGTTGTATAATTCTGGGTGTATGAGAGCGTGTAAATTAGCCCCATAGCTCCATCCTCTCACATGGCTGAGGACAGTTTTCCTCTCATCTCCTACTGTGTGAGTTTTGACATGCTATTAATGTGCTGTTTACAGTATGTGCACAACAGCTGGGAGGTTAGTTCCCAGCTTGAGTGGATGTATGTGCACTAGCTCTGCTGGAGTGGGAATGCCAAAAGAGTGTGGTGTGACAGACCCAGACCTTTGGGCTATAGTCGTTTGATAGAAGGCACACATAGGGTGTATCTAGATTATGGAGTTTAAAAAAAAAATGGCCTTTTTTTGAAAAAACTTCACCTGCATCTAGACTGCCGTCGCGTTCTTTCAAAATTAAACTGAAAGAACACAGCGGTTTTTTTCGATATTCGTAAACCTACTTTTACGAGGAAGAACGCCTTTTTTCAAAAGAGCTCTTTGGAAAAAAAGGTTTTTCTTGAACGCAAACAGGGCTTTTTCGAAAGAGAGCATCCAGATTGCCTGGGTGCTCTCTTTCAAAAAAGCGGATTGCTTTTTTGAAAGTCTTGTGGCTGTCTAGACGATCTCTTTCGAAAGAGGCTTGTAGTTTAGATGTACCCATACTGACCATAGGACAGATAGTTTTCTGTTCCCTGAGTGACCAGAGTGAGAGGAGGGGCTGCTGTAAAGCAAGCAGGTGGCTCCTAGAGCCAATTAAGAGCCTGTAAGAAGCAAGGAAGAGGCAGACTAATCAGAATACTTGCAGCCCATAAGGGCCTGCTGGGGCTAGTTTAAAAGGTTTCCCTCCTGGGAGGCAGAAGGCCTGGAAGAGAAGAAGTGCACTGTGGAAGAGTGGAAGGATGTGGTTTGGTACCAGGAAATAAGGTACTGGGAGGAGTTGGTTGGGGAAGTAGCTCAGGAAAGGCGGCAGCTCTGGTGGTGGAGAAAACACTACCTGCTGCTGCGGGAGCAGAGGGCAGGCCCACTGCAGATACTACCCCAGAAGGGGGATGTTGGGACTAAAAAGGGGTTCACCCCCAAACCCATTTGACTGGCCTATGATGAAGGTAGTGCAATAGTCTGAGACGCCACTCTCCAGTAAAGGGAGAGAGGCTGCCCTGAGGATTACAATGAGCCTTTGAGGCAAATGCCAACTACCGAGAAGCACAGGACCCCAAGGCAAAGCCGAAGCTCTGCCATAGTGGCCACAATGGCATGGGCAGCAGCTTGGGCTAGCTGCCTGAATACAAACCATGGAGGAGAGGGGGTCAGGTGGGACTGTATTGTGCAGCTAATCCAAGTCACCACCCACGTTGCCACAGCCACACTGTTGTTTCTAGTGCATGAGCTTTAGCAAAGCCAGCACACGTATTTCTTCAGCATGAGCTGGGAATTACAGCTCACAGCTGTTGTGTGGACATACTCTTAGAATGAAGCAGCACAGGAGGCCAGTAGCAGTCATATAGACCTGTCTTAGAATTATAGAATACTAGAAGGGATCTCAAGAGGTCATCAAGTCCAGTCCCCTTCCCTCACAGCAGGAGCAAGCACCATCTAGAGCATCCTTAACAGATGTTTATCTATCCTGTTCTTAAATATCTCCAGTGATGGAGATTCCACAGTCTCCCTAAACAATTTATTCTAGTGCTTAACCATCATGACAATTAGGAAGTTCATAGCAATGCAAACATACCCTCTCCTGGGCCTTTTTTAAGTATGCATCCCATGGATATATCATAGATAGATAGATGGATTGTAATTGACTCTCCTGCAGAATGTTTATAAAGAAGTTTGAAAAGTCTTGAAACTTTTTTTTAGCTGACTACATAAGATACAGTGCTGGAGATTGGAGCTGCGCAAAACTCAGCCATTCCAGCTTGCAGGAGCTTTGTGTGAGCCTGTTTTCTGTTCTGCTTCTCATGGGTTTACTTCCCTGAGTTTCTGGCTGAGATTCTTTCAACTGAACCTACAAACTCGAAGGGAAACTCAGCAGATAGAGCTGAATTTTGCAATAAACCTTTTCATGACGCTCCAAATACAATGCTAGGTTTGAGAAAAGATTTGCTGACCTTTTGCTGAACCTGCCCTGACTTCTGAATTTGTACAGAAAATCCCGATGAGTCACACCTCTGACCCAGACGCAAGGGGGGTACAAAGGGTGTGACCCCCCCCCCATAATCCCATAAATAGGCATGCTCTGGCTGGCCAGGGGAAGGCAGGAGCAGAGTGCTACCCAAGCCTCCCTCATGCTCTGGCATGCTGGAGGAAAGCTGGGGTTGATCTCCCCACTTACTTGGAGAATCATGGGGAGAGCATTCACATCCTTGCAGTCCACATTTACAAAAAAAAAGCACACACACCCCACAAAAATTCCTGCATACGTGCCTGCACTTGGTTTAGGATTTTATTAGAAAATGTTTGCATTGCTGTTAACATGTTTATTCTGAGTGTACTCTGCCCTCTTGTGGACTTGTGCAGTAGTGTCTGTGTAACGATCCATTTACTCACCTCCACATGATGAGAAGTCTTTCCTTTGTAATCAGGAAGTATTCTTTGGGCCTGACTCTCCATTATACTGCATCTTGTGCAACCAATTACACTCGTGCAAAGCAGGTGTGTAATGCTACCAGTTCTGATCTCATAGCATTTTTACACTTAATTCCACAGGTGTAAACAACTATACAATTCAAAACCGTGGAGAATGAGGCCTTTTGTTTGGGGAAGACCTTCCACACAAGCCCACATTTCAGAAGTGGCCCTTCATTCTGGGTGATTTCACTTTTGGATATTCAAGACACCTCCTAGTGCCTGTTGAAAGACATGAAGCGTTCTGTTCTGTGTGGGGACTCAATGTGCTATGAATGCTCAGCACCTCTAAAAATCAGGTTTAAGTGTGTGTCAGGGTAGGCACCTAAAATCAGTGACCTTATGAAAACTATGACCAGAGCTCCTGTTAACTCTAGTGGAATTCCGATACATGAATTTCTCATACTGGGATGAGAACACATCCTTTGCTTTAGATTTTGATGGCAATAGTTGCAATGGAGCTATTGAAATCCTCTTTCAAGGGGTTCTAACTTTCCATTTGTCTTTCTTTTCTTGTCATTAAAGACATGACGATGGATGAAGTCCGAGAATTTGAACGTGCAACTCAGGAAGCCACCAACCAGAAAATTGGGATTTTCCCACCTGCAATATCTATCTCTAACATTTCCCTGCCTTCATCAACCCGTAGTGCTCCCTCTAGTGCTCCATCCACTCCTCTATCCTCAGAAGCTCCTGAATTCCTAGCAGTTCCCAAAGACCGACCTCGGAAAAAATCAGCTCCAGAAACCCTCACGCTTCCAGATCCAGAGAAAAAAACACTTTAAATTTAACCCAGCGTGTTTCCTTCTGACAAGCAATGTCTGCCAGAACAAGAGTAACTTTACATTTACAAAGCTCGTAGTGGTGGTTTGTTTGGTTTTTTTAATGGTTTTACCAAGCTAGAAAGATGATTTCTTTACTCAGACTTGTTCCTTAAAACCCTAAAATAAGTGCATGCGAAAGAACATAGTTCATATATTCTGATTCCCAAAGTAAAGTTCAAAGCCATAGGGCACATGCTATTAATGTGAATTTAAGTAGTCTGAGAATAGCCTGCAATTGTGAAATGCTGTAGGTAGTTATTAAAGCTGGCAAGGATTTCTGAAGGGAACTAGTGTCAATTTAGGTGTAGGGTTAATTTTAAAAAGGCAAAAGTCTAATTTTCTCCTCCTATATTGGAATTTCTAAAAGTTTTTCTACTCTCAGGCTTATTATGTCTAATCCTAAATCTTTGAACTGCTACACATTGATACTTGAACACCAACAGCAATGATTCAAATTCAGATGTTGCTTAATATGACTCAGGATTTGGGGCCTAGCTAACACAAACTTTACACTTTTTAAAACTAAATAACCAATGCACCAAGGCTCCAATTGTAATTAGTAATACTGACTTTAAGGCCATTGAACTATTTGTACCTTGCACAGAATTTATAAAAGATTCCACCCATTTCTTGTTTATAGTGTATTTTACTAGTTCTCCCCTATCCTCTTGTGATCTCTCAAGTGCGTGCTGGTATTTGTGACTCCTGCTTCAACTATAAAAAAAGGTGGAAACACAGAGCAGCTAAATAGTTTAAAGAGTCCAAATAATGCAAAAGCCTTCTCCCAGTGAAGCTGTCATAACACTCCTGTCATTCATCCACTGAGCTCTTGGCTAGTTACAATGAAACCAGCTTTAAGGGTCTGATCCAAATCTCATTGCAGCAAGTGGAAAGATTCCCATTGCTTTCATGGGCTTTGACTCAGGTCATAAATAACCACGAGGGAGTGTATACAATCTGGAGCTTAATAAGGGAGGTATTCTTCTAAAGGTGGGGAAGAAATTCATTTGGGCATACTTTCTGGTGTTTTGCTAGACACAGAATAGTTGTTCATTGAGCATAGATAGTGAATAACTAGGCCACAATGCTTTGGAACAGCACTTGGGAGTAAATATCCCGAAAAGAAACATTTTTTTATAGGTCCACCCCTGGAAAGTTCTTTCAAGATCTTCAGCCATGACCTTTGCTGTGCTCTGATGGGTTATATGTTCAGATTCAGTTTCTGATCCCAGTCTCAGTTTCTTGCTTCATGGGCTAACAGGATAATAATGTTGTAGAGACAGCACAGTCAGCCCTTGAACAAAAAGGAGTCATTCAGCAGTTGCCGGTTTAGCCAATTAAGGAGAAGATTTGATGATTTCTATCCTGTCCTCACTGGACAAAGGACTGTGATAGGAGGCCTCATAGGCATTGAGGGGGGACATACAGGGAGCCTCTGGGCTTCCTAAAAGAGGGAAAAGTCTTACCCTTACTCTGTCCCTTTCCTTTCATGCTAAGTGCAGTCTACAGTAGCAGGAAGCAAGTCTCCGACTTTGTCATTGGTCTCTAAAAGGGGAGAGAAATGAAAGACGTGACTTACAAAATATAAAGGAGACTCCTGGCAACTCAGTTATATGTAATATGACATGTGGGGAAGGGGAGTAACATCCCTGGCCTGATAATGAAATCAGTCATAGGGGGAGGGGAGAGTCAGAAAATAGATTTTTCTCCCAAAGCCAGGAGTTAAAAAAGAAAACCACCAGGGAAATAGAGCCACTTCCTTCCTTTCTAAGATTCTGCCTTATGGAGAAAACTTTTCTACAGATGTCCAGGCATGGGACACGTTGTTAACTTTCACAATAGTTTAGTTCTCTGCAGTGCTACCATTGTGTGTAGTCCTCTGTGACGCTATTTAACTAATATCATCATCTAGCCCCATTGTTGTAACAGACTTTAAATGAGTCATTTGAAATGCCAGTGAAACGTGGATATTATCTGAATTACATAGTCATATTGAGATGGTGTCTTGTACTGTCAACTATAATGCACATGGTGAAGAAAAGAAATGGACCTCAAAGGGTCAAAGTATTGCTGAACGGTGAATTAGTTTGTGGATAACGTTTCCCTGGGTGGAATATGTTTGTACCATCTTCCGAGCATGGCAGGATGATTTTTATTTGTGGAAAAGTTTCACTGTTTTAAACCTTTTGACTGTCCAAATTGCTCCATGTCCAATAGTAGATGCTAAGGTGAATGTCTGATTTTGATGGGCTAGTTTGACTAATAGGAGAGGGAGGAGAAGAATGACACTGAAAATGTGTATTTGAAAGTCCCAAGAGTAACAAAATCCAGTAGCTCTTTGTAGGTTAGCCTACAGTATGACTTCATCCATTATCTTATAGATTGTCCATAGTTTTGGGGTGTCCTTGCATCTCAAAGCCAGCAATTACATGTGCTTAGTAAATTAACTGGTGATTGATACTTGTGTGGGTTTTAGCTAGTGTAATACCACAAGTACCAAATGCTAAAGTACCCTACATCATCTTAGGACTTTAATTAACAGATGTGTGTACTAATTAAGTATGCATAATTTCTGCATGTATACAAATAAATGTTGATATTCTTTTATTTGGTTCTGAATGTTTCACACAGATCATTAGGACATAGCTTTACTCATTTGTTTATTTTTTTTTAGTGTCAAACGTTCCTATCCTTGTGGATAAGATTATTATCATATGTAGGTTTGGGGATCAGGCATGTATGAAAATTATTAGCATATTTTAAAGTGATTCAAGTTAAATAGCTGCATGGTGGTATTTAGGAAAGAGAAAAGCACTGACTGAGCATGCAATGGAAAATAATGAATCCTTAAAGTTAATACTATGCCTCTGCATGCGTTGCAATGCTATAACTCTGAACTCCATTCACCAGTACTGTATTACAGAAGTATAATGTTTACTAAATGGACAACTAACTTTTCTAATTCACTGCTAGCCAAAATGGGGATCAGTGTAATCCACACTTGCCTTTAATGTGGGTTTTGATGGAGGCAAATAGAAGGTCACTGCTTTGGAGGAGAAGGCACCATAAGATACATTGTGCTTTTCACAAACTACACAAGCATTCTATGCTGTGTTCTGCTCTGTTTTCTCCACAGTGTTTCTACCATTAAATACGCTCTCAAAATAATTTTTCAATGTCATATCATTTTCTTTTGTCATGGCAGGATTATCTGTTTTCTACCATGTTATTTATGTACGCACACACAAAAGCAGTCTAGAATATTTTTCTGACAACATGTTTTGAGAAAACATTTATTTTCTTGTGGACTTGTGAATGGATTTTGTAAAAATACCTTTTGTGGAATTTTCAGACATGTTTGTGGGGAGGCACAGGAAATAGAGTACTTTGCACATGTTGATGACTTCTTTTGTAGAAAAAATCATTTGTAGTAGGCACATTCTTAAGGTCTGATGTAATGCAGCAAAACTGAAGTTATTTAATAATTCTGTAGCCTCCTTTTGCCCTGTTGCCACGACTGGAGAATTACATTATATAACCATAGTGAGGCTCTACAAAAAAAAAACTATCAAGAGCACAATGAAGTTGATAAAGTGACTGGCTTATTTTTTTAAAATCTTTCTCCCATCTTGCTCCAACTTTTATATGTAATTATACCTTGCAGAAAGATGCTCACACTTGAGGGCCCAATCCTACAGTCCTGACACACATAGAACACCTAGGCTACGTCTACACTACACTGGCGGGTTCTTGTGCAAGAACGGCCGTTCTTCCGCAGAGCATCCACATGCCGACCCACTCTTGCGCAAGATTTACAGTAAAGCATGGGAAGAGAGGGCTTCCTGCTCAAGAGCTATGCTCTCTTCTAACAAGTGTAAGCTCTCTTGCGCAAGAGGGTAGTGTGGACGCGCGGCAGGGGTTTCTTGCACAATAAAGCCTTATGGCTAAAATGGCCATCAGAGCTTTCTTGCGCAAGAGAGCATCCACACTGCCATGGATGCTCTTGCACAAAAGCACATGGCAGTGTAGACGTGTTCTTGCGCAAGAGTTCTTGTACAGGAACTCTTGCACAAGAACCCGCCAGTATAGACATAGCCCTACTGAAATACAAAGAGAGATTTCTCCGAATAAGAACTTGCAAGGGCCTGGTCCTGCCACTCTTATTTGTGTGAATACTCTTAGTAATACAGTTTAGTGGGATTTTTCACTACAGTGATAACTTGTCACATAGGTAAGAGTTACAAAATAATCCAATAGAAAGGTATAGTTGCTCTTTGGTCATATCCAGATTTTAGGTGACAATTTTGCTCCACTGAAGACAAAATTCACATTCACTAGTATTATTATCCAAATACATTAAAGAACATAAAGCGCTCAGATATTTTGAAACTGGACTATTTGTCCTGTGACTTTAATTTGGCAATAAGACAGTTACAATCTTTGGGGTTTGCTGCTATTTAGACTGAACATACATGCTTTTTGTGAGTTAGTAAGTGCATTAAGAGAGAATACATGAATTTGTCAATCGGAACTTTTAGAGGCCATTATTCAGATTTAATTTAGTTGTCGACGTTCTAAAATGCTTGAGGCCAACTGAGTCTAACGATGTTTTTGCTTTAAATGGACAGCATCATCATTGAATTGCAGTCTCCTCTAGTTTTGGGGTGTCACTAATACAGATTACCAGTAATTTTTTTAAATTTCATTTCTGTGAAAGTTCCATGTGACTTTGAATGTCCTGTAATCCTTTGTGTCTAGCTTTAGATTAGAGTTATGACATTTAAATTAGAGAATGTACCACTGTCATCAGAGAAGGACCAAGCTTTGAAATGTGCTGTATGTTAAACAATGCAAGGCTAAGCAGAAGATTTTTATTCTCTCATCTGTCATCTTTATCACTTAGTTGCTGTTTTTTCAGTTATTTATTATTGTTAATAACTTACTTTTCTTTTACATTCTATTGTAAATAAACTACCAAGCAATCTTCTTTACAAGTGTGCCTATTTTCTTTTGGACAATATTATGTGACGAGATTCAGATTTATTAGTCTCTGTGGTATTTTTTCACTGATTAAAGCAATTTCCCCATATCATTAGCACAGAAGCCTGAAATAAATAAGATAACACAAGGAAATGAAATTGTAGCTGGACACTCAGGGTACGGCTACCCTGTGGGTTTTTTTCAAAGAAGGTATGCAAATTGCGCTTGATTTGAATATCTTCTTGTGATTCTTTTTCTGGAAGAGGATTTTCCGATATTTGGCCCATCTACACACAGTCAAATGTCAGGAAAAAAACCTTTTTCGGAAGCCCCCTAATTCCTCATAAAACGAGGTGTACAGGGGGCTTCTGAAAGAGGAGGATTTTCCAACATTTAGCACTGTGTAGCCGGGCAAATAACATAAAATCCTCTTCTGGAAAAAGAATCAAAGGAAGATATGCACATGCAAACGCAATTTGCATACTTTCTTCGAAAAAAAACCCCCACGGTGTAGCCGTACCCTCAGAGTTTATGATACCCAAGAAAGCTGCTCACTAGTGCTTTGGTGCCACATGGTGTCACTATTATTATGGCTGGCGTAATTAAGCACGTACCACTCCCAGGTTAACCTTTTCATCTGTAAATTGTTCACCATTTAAGTTACAAAGCAGACTTTCAGCAGACTTTATACTTTAAGTTACAAAGCATAATTCTTAATGTAAAGCTTGGTAATTTAGTGGTTTTAATACTGTGCATATATAGTCACAACTAGAGGTGAAATATATTCACATGGTATTTATTGAAATTGGTTTCCCTTACAATGCTGTTACTATTCTCCACAGGTAAAACTTTGTCAGGTGATGATAGTCCTTAACAATCATCTCTTGTTACTGGTCTGGGAGAAATGAGCATAAAAGCTTATCAGCAATGGTATATATGCTGACCTGGACACGTTGCCTGCTACCCTAATTTTTATATGAATAAATTCATAATATCACCCAGAATTAATAAACTGTAAAAAGAGTAACCCCAAATTGTCATTATACTAACACCATCTAGTTCCAAGGATTATTCTTCACTATTCACAATATTGAAATTATATACCATACTAGAAGATTTACCCAGAGTTGCTCTCAATTAATATGTGTTTTTCTTCATTTAAATCATTGCTCTTGCAATGAGATTGGGGCTGAGGAGTTCAGTATCCAGGCTATCCGAGAAAGAGGACTTACCCCAGCTCTCTCAGCTCTCTCACCACAGAAGCTTGGAGCCAGGTAAGAAGTGCCTCTCCCTGGCCACTGCAGCTCCAGTAGGCAGAACCAAAAGCGCGAGCCGGGAATCAGCTATCTCGGCTGGTGCTGGGTCCCTCCTGCTGCGCTTTAGCCTTTTAAATGTATTAAGAACCTGCTGGCTCTTAATACACTTAAAAGGCTAAAGCATAGCAGGGGGGGACCCAATGTAAGCTGAGAATCAGCTGTCCCAGCTGGCATCTGATCCCCACTATGTTCTTGCCTCCCCAGCCCCTGTGGAGACAGTGCTGGGGGGAGGGGAACTGGCTTTTAAACCGGCTACCCCCAGCATTGGCTTCTGCTCCCCTCCCCCTTGCTGCCTCTGATAGAAGTGACTAGTTGAGGGACTAGTTGACCATCCTATAAGCTTTTGCTTATCGGATAGACGACTAGTTGACTAATCACTTATATCCCTACTTTGGAGGACAGGATTAAAATTCACAATGACTTGGACAAACTGGAAAAATTGTTTGAGGTAAATAGGATGAAGTTCAATATGGACAAAGGCAAAGTAATCCACTTAGGAAGGAACAATCAGTTTCACACATACAAAATGGTAAATGCTACCTAGGAAGAAGTACTGAAGAAAGAAAATTAGGGGTCATAGTGAACCACAAGTTAAATATGAATCAACATTGTAACACTGTTGCAAAAAAAGCAAATATAATTCTGGGATGCGTTGTTAGAAATGTTTTAAGCAGGACATGAGCAGTAATTCTTCCACTCTACTCTGCCCTGATTAGCCGTCAGCTGGAGTACTGTGTCCAGTTCTGGGCATCACATTTCATGAAAGATGTGGACAAACTGGAGAAAGTCCAGAGAAGAGCAACAAAAATGATTAAAAGTCTAAAAAAGACGACCTATGAGAGAAGATTGAGAGAACTGGGTTTGTTTAGTGTAGAAAAGAAAAGACTGAGAAGGGTCATAACAACATTCAAGTATCTAAAAGGTTGCTACAAGGAGGAAGGAGATAAATTATTCTCCTTAACCTCTGAGGATAGGACAAGAAGAAATGGGCTTAAATTGCAGCAAGGGAGATTTAGGTTGGACATTTGGGGAAAAAATGGGAATAAATTACCTAGGGAGGTTGTGGAATCTCTATCATTGGAGATTTTTAAGAGCAGGTTTGAGCAGGGGCGAGGCATCTTTTTGGGTTGTGGACCGCTGACCCATGGAAAAATCAGTTGGGCACAGTGCAGCGGGGGCTGGAGTGCCAGCCCCGTGCTCCCTGGGGGCCAGATCCAGGCAAGCTGGGGACTGCATCTGGCCCCTGAGCCTAAGGTTCCCCACCCATGAGTTAGACAAACAGCTTTCAGGGATAATTTAGAAGATGATACTTGGCCCTGCGATAAGTGCAGGGGACTGGATTTGATGACCTCCCAAGGTCTCTTCCAGTTCTAGCATTCTTTGATTCTAAGAAAGGGCTCTGTTTATCCCTGATGCACTCCCATCTTTGCCTATACAGGCAGTCCCCGACTTACGCGGATCCGACTTATGTCGGATCCGCACTTACGAACAGGGCTTTCTCGCCCCGGAGGTCGAGGTAGCGGATTGCTACCTGCGAGCTCCAGGGCGAGAAAGCCCCGTTCGTAAGCTGCTCCGGTGCCCCTGGTCTGCTGGAGACCGTCTCCAGCAGACCAGGGGCACCGGGCGGGTTCCCGCGCTTCTGAGGCTTTGCCAGAGCAAAGCCTCAGAAGCGCGGGAACCGCCGCTGCTTCCGCTTGAGACCCGATGCCTGTGGTCTGCTGGGGACGGTCCCCAGCAGACCACAGGCACCGGGACTGAAGCCGCAGCCGCGGGGGGGGGGGTCCCGCGCCTCTGAGACTTTGCCAGAGCAAAGCCTCAGAGGCGCGGCACCCCACTGCCACTGCTGCTCTGCTCCCCGTGTCCCTGGTCTGCTGGGGGGGGGGGCGCGGATAGTGTGCCCCCCCCCCAGCAGACCAGGCTTTTGTTTTGGACCCTGGAGCAGAGCAGCTGGGGCGCTGCGGATTGGTCCTGCAGCACCCACTCTGGGCACTACTGGACCAACCCGGCAGCACCCCAGCTGCTCTGCCCCAGGTCCTGATTCAGCCGCTGCTGGTCAGTTTCAGCAGTGGCTGAATCAGGACGCCTGGGGCAGAGCAGCTGGGGTGCTGCTGGGTTGGTCCAGTAGCGCCGAGGAGCGGTGCTACTGGAGCAACCCAGCAGCACCCCAGCTGCTCTGCCCCAGGCGTCCCCAAGTCAGCCGCTGCTGAAACTGACCAGCGCTGTGACTACAGGAAGCCCGAGGCAGAGTTGCTCTGCCCCAGGCTTCCTGGAATCAGCGCTCATCAGTTTCAGCAGCAGCTGACTTGGGGAAGCTTGGGGTTCTTAAGTTGAATCTGTATGTAAGTCAGAACTGGCGGTCAGTTTCAGCAGCAGCTGAATCTGGACGCCAGTTCCGACTTACATACAGATTCAATTTAAGAACAAACCTACAGTCCCTATCTTGTACGTAATCCGGGGACTGCCTGTAGTTCATTTGCTTCACACCTAAAAATTTGGAATGTTGTTGCACATATGTATGTGGCTTGAACAAGTCACACAAAGTTCTGGTAGAAATTTCTCCCTCCTACACACCAGATGATTTCTCTTTGAACTTGCTTAAAAGCTTTTTCCAGATCCAATAAATACATTGTGAATATTTTTCTTCTCCGGTTGTGACTATATATGTATAATATTAAAACCACTAGATTGCCAAGCATTACCTTGAGAATTAGGAAATGCAGAATCTCTGCTTTTCATTCAAATACCTTATCAGTTGACTGCCAATCTTGGTCCCGTTCTGTTCTCATTAAAGTCAATGGGACTGGGTTGCACTTTACAAAAGGAAACAAATTCTACTGCCTCTTTCTTTATGAAAATCCTAGGTAACAAGAATTATCTGGTAAGGAAGCAGATTTAAGTCAAGCATTCTTACAAGTAGCAAACTATTATTGTATGGATGCAAAATTGCAAGAGCTTTTTATCTAATGGGCTAGTGCTAATCTGCATATAAATTAAACCTCTTTAGCATGATCAACCATCCATTAGACAACACAAATGGCTGTAGAAATGGTCTGATGATAGATAGTATGCCTAAGTTGTAATGAAAACAAGACCATGAATAGAGTCCCAAATGTTGTTAATTGCACCTTCCTTTAAATTTCCAAATGGAATTCTTAAAGATTCTTTTTTAGACAGTAATACTGAGGACTTGCATAGTGCTTTACATTTTCAACACACTTTCCAAACATTAACTAGTCTAGCCTTATTTCAATCTCTATGAAGTGAACAGGCAAGAACTATTATCCCCATTTTACAAATGAGAACACTGTGGTACAATAAGTAGTGCTGTGATTGATACATGGTTTCAGATATTTAAAAAGCTGTTATGGGTTCTCTGCACAGTTCCAATGCTGCACACAAAAGTACTTTAAAAAGTAAAGGATTATCTTGTGGTTTATAGCATACGATTAGGAGACATACCAAGAAGCTTTGTTAAAATTTGAATTTGGGTGAAATTATTAGGGCTAGAAATGTAAGCGACTAGTAGACTATCAGATATGCAGAAGCATATCGGATAGTAGACTAGTGACGCAACTAGTCGCTTCTCCCCCCTTGCTGCCTCTATCAGAGACAGGCAGCAAAGGGGGGGGGCAGGAGCCACTGCTGGCTCCCCCCAGCACCATCTCTTTGAGGGGCAGGAGAAGTAAAGACACAGCCAAAAACAGTGCGATCGGGGACTGAAGCAGTCTCCACTCGCACTGTTTCTGCGGATTCTGCTTTTGATTCTGCTTTCGTCCTACTGATGTTGTATCAGTTTTTTTCAGATAACCATCAGCTCCCCAAACATCTTGGGATCTGAAAGCCACACAGGTTTTTTTAGGTCATGCATCAACAAAAATGCTAAAGACTCTGCAGGGTACATGCTACACCTATCTTATACCTGAGCAACTCCATTTTGCTCAAATTATGCCCTGACACCTATGCAACCCAATTATTCAATTGTGGGAATATATAAGTGTATCTGATGCATCATTTGAATACAATGAGTTTGTACAGGTGGCCCAGTTACCAGAAATTAGATGCCAACTATTTTGTGGATGTGCAAGCCAGCCATAATTCAGTTCACTCTCTTAGAGATGGATTGGTTCTACACAGGAATGAAAATCCATAAAAGCTTACTGTTGTCCCTGAAATGAATTTCAAAAGATTTGGAGGTTCAAAGGGCTAAATTTAAAAGGGAAACCCAGTCTGAGCATTACCACACCTAACATTTACCAGCCATGCTGTCAAATGCCCTTAGGTTGGCATCCACACTCTCTATGCACGGTGAGAGTCAGGTGCCTAAAAAGGGGATTCTCAAAAAATAAGATACTGAATCACCTGAGGGCAGATCTACACGACAAGGCAAAGTCAAGCTAATTGACACAACCCCAGTTATATGAATACCACAGCTGGATTCAATGTATCCTAGGTCGAGTTACTGTGGGGTCTTCAGTGGGGGAGGGTTATGGGAGAAACTCCTGTCAACTTCCTTGACACTTCTTGTTCAGGTGGAGTACTGGTGGAGTACCGGAGTTGACAAGAAAGCGATTGGCAGTCAATTTAGTGAGTCTTCACTAGAGCCACTAAATTGACCCCCACAGGCTCAACTGCGACGGCACTGATCTCCTGGTAAGTGTAGACAAGCTCTAAGTTAGCCTGTCAGAGTTGTCAAGGAGTGGGGTTGTGGCCTCAACCTGGTGCCTCATATGGTATAGTCTCCTAAACTCAGGTCAGAGAGCTGTAGGTGCCTCCCTCTACTGGGGATACTCAGCTGTGAATCTGTTGGAGTTATGTGCCTATGCCAGACTGGCCTTTTTTCAAGAAAAACAGGAGCAAGTGCCCTTTTACTCAGTAGCCCGGTGGGTAGAAGCACTATCCAGGTCGGGATGCATGAGACGCCGGTTAAAATCCCCAATCCCACTCTGCCTGATGTGAAGCAGGGGCTTGAACTTAGATCTTCTACCTCACAGGTGAATGATAAGGTGAGCTGCTGAGTTGGGTCAAGACAAAGGTCATGCATATGTAGGCACGTAGCAAAGTGTGCCAGTGGAAATGTAGTCACAGAGAATTCAGCCACCTACAGCATGAGGAACAAGCAGAGGTTTTTGTGAACATCAGTGAGGCCTAAATGTTGGTCCTAAATCCCTTTTGTGACTCCAGTCCTAATTAGGGATGTTAAATGTAGATTAATTAACAAATTGAATAGTTGATGGGATTTCCATCGACTATTTGATTAGTCTATAAGGGCGCCTCTGCCTTTGAACTGGAGCAAGAGCCCTGCTGAGCTCTTGCTACATACAGTTCAAAAGTAGAAACCTCGCAGGGGAAGCAGGACCAGCAGTGGACTGGCCCCATGCTCCCTGAGGGGCCTGAGCCTTTGAAATGGTGCCCACCGGGACATTTATATGCGCCCGCCGAAACATCTGGGCTGGCCCCGCCCCCGGCACGCGCGCAGTGCCAACCACAGGCGCAGGGCGCGTGGGCAGCCCCCGTCCCAGGCACATGGCACATGCGCAGTGCCAGCTCCAGGTGCGTGGACGGCCCCTGCCCTGGGCGCGTGGCACATGCGCAGTGCCAGCCCCAGGAGCATGGCACGTGGGTGGCCCCACCCCCGGGCATGTGGCACATGCGTGGCCCCACCCCCGGAAGCGCAGCACGTGAGCGGCCCTGCCCCCGGATGCCTAGCACATGGGGACCATTGGGCTAATCAATTAACCAGTAAGCATTAGCCTTACCAGCATGCTTACTCGGTAACTGGTTATCCAGTTGGAGGGCAGCAGGACCCTAACCAGCCGGAGCAGTCCTGCAGCACGGTGGGACCCCAGCTGGCTAGAGCAGCCGTCACCCAAAGCACGGTGGGACCCTGGCCAACCAGAGTACCCACCTGCTTGGCCCAAAGAGCTCTGCCTCCCCATGCACAGCAACTCTCTGGACCCCAGTTAAACAAGTAAAATTATATCATTTAACAATTTAACGTTTTAAGGGGTATTTACATCCCTAGTTGGTATATCAAATGTATTTGTTGCTCCTCACAGATATGAAATACTATAGACAGGGGATTCCTTTCAGTGGCAAAGAAACAGAAAAAAAACTCTATTAAAGGATGAAAAGTATGGAAACGGATACATGAGACAATTCTTCAGATACCATCCTGGCTAGAATGAAACCATAAAAAGTAGTAATCTGCTTGAATCAGTTGTGTGACTGTCTAGAACAAAAGGGAAAAAACCTCAATAATTCAGGAAAGCACAGTCCCTAATAAAAGGCAGTTCCGTATTGTGGTACCCAGAGTTTGGGTTCTAGTCCCAACTATAACCTAAAACAATTTTTCAGATGAGCCCTTTTACTCCAAGAACTTCAGTTTGTGTGTGTCCTAATCAGTATGGCCAACTCCAAACTAGGGGGCTGTGTCTACACTGGCCACTTTTTCCGGAAAATCAGCCGCTTTTCCGGAATAACTTGCCAACTGTCTACACTGGCCCCTTGAATTTCCGGAAAAGCACTGACGATCTATTGTAAAATCATCAGTGCTTTTCCGGAAAAACTATGCTGCTCCCGTTCGGGCGAAAGTCCTTTTCCGGAAAACTGTTCCAGAAAAGGGCCAGTGTAGACAGCACAGATTTCTTTTCCGCAAAAAAGCCCCGATCGCGAAAATGACGATCGGGGCTTTTTTGCGGAAAAGCGCGTCTACATTGGCACGGACGCTTTTCCGGAAAAAGTGCTTTTCCGGAAAAGCATCCTGCCAATATAGACACGCTTTTTCCAGAAATACTTATAACGGAAAACTGTTCCGTTTTAAGCATTTCCAGAAAATCATGCCAGTGTAGACGTAGCTGGGGTGTTAAAATACATTTATTTATATAAACATGTAACTGTTGAATTTTTAAGTGATTACATGTTTACACATGGTGGGAGAGGCAGATCGGAGCTTGCCTGCCTACACCCCTCATGCTGTTACCTCTGATACAAAGGCAGCAGTGTGGAGGGACAGATGGCTCCACAGGAACCAGTGCACACAGGGAGCCAGTTTTTAAGCCCCCTGAACACCGGCTCCCACTTGTCTGCATTCTCTCCTGCTAGGGTTGTCCTGTATTCTACCAGCCAGTCTGGTTTTTGGGCTCTCTGTCCGGTAAAAAAAAATCCAGAAAATACTGGACATGTGCAATGTCCGGTATTTCCTGGATTTCTGGCTAGGCACCAGACGGAAGCCTGGCGGGGGCTAGGGGAGTGGCTGGGAGGCGGGACGCGATCGGCGCTGGGAGCTCTGGCTGTGTCTGACACCTTGGGGAGGAGGAGAAGCCCTGTCCCTGCTCCTGAGCACATGGTGGAGCCGCAGCTGGACTCACTCGCGCTTCTCCGGACCGTGCGCGGGACTGACAGCAGCCCGGGATCTGCGCGTGCCCAGGTCAGTCCCGCCCCCCCCCCCTTCCCGACCAGCTCCGCTGCTCCCGACCCCCTCCCGGTCACCCCTGCTTCCTGCCGGCCGGTTCCCTTCTCCCAATCTCCCCTGGCCAGTCGCGCTGCCCCCCGACCCCTCCCCCATCTCCCCAGGCTAGCCGCACTGCCCTGACCCCCCGCCCTCCAGCCCCGCCCCCCAGCTTCCCCCATTTCCCCCAGCCAACTGCACAGCCCCCAACCCTCCCTCATCTCCTCAGGCCAGCTGTGCTGCCCCTGATCCCCCGCCCCAGGGGCTCTGGCTTGCCCCAGGTCTCACAATACACCAGTGGCAGAAGTAGAGGGGGCACCGAGCAAGGATCTTCCCTCTAATCTCTTCCAATCCATGTGCAGATTTTTCCCCATCCGTGTGCGGAATAATTTTATGTGCACCGAGATATGTGCACCATGAGCAGAAATACAAACCTAGCTGTGGGCTCTCTGCTAATCAGCTGGGCAGCACTGGAATCTCTCCTGAACAGCCACTCCGACGCCCAGTTTACAGGGAACACTGCCCAGCACCCACAAGGAGTGCCAGGACCACACAGACCTGCCCTCTCCTCCTCGCACCCAACTCTTTCCTTCCCCACAGGTGGCGCTGCTGCTCCCCCACCCAGCGTTCCAGATAGGTGCGCATGCGTCCTTCCCCGCACGTCCACATACGCCTCCCAGCCTAGCGGTGGATTCTCGCGCGCGTGCGCGCGCGCGCTTTCCCTTCCCGCCCTCCCTCTTGGCCGTTAGCTGCGGTGCTTCCCCTTGCCCGCTTCCGTTCCCAGCTCTCGCGAGAGGCGGCGGCGGCTGTGGAAGATGGCGACGCTGTATGAGGAGTTCACGCTGTGCGGCCTAGTGGCCAGCGCGGGCGCTGGGGTTGGCCAGGGCATCTTGGGGCTGGAACCCGGACCGGATTCCGACCGGGTGCTGCTCACCGACCGCGGCAGGACGGCCACCCTCTACCAGGTGGGAGCCCGGCGTGGCCGCGCTCCCGGGCAAGCCTGGCTCTTCCGCGGGACGGGACCGCGTGAGACGCGTCGGTCTCCTTCCCCTGCACCTCACGCTGCGTAGGCAGGGTCCCCGGGGAGGATACAGGCTCCTTCCCGGCTTGTCTCGGGGCAGGGACAGCTCGCCTGCCGCCGCGGGGCCCCAACCCCGGCTGCCGAGCGTGAGGGAGGCGTCGCGCACCCCACGGGGATGTATCCCGGCCCTTCTGTCCCTGCTCGGCGCCTCCTCCGCTTCAGGAGGCTCCCCTGGCGTGTTAGCGGCAACCTCCGTGCCCCTCTCTTCAGGCAGCCGCGGGGCGCTGTGCGACGGCCCTGCACGCGCCCAGGCCCGGCCTTCCACTTCCTACATCTTATCTGGTCTGATAGCGGCCACTATCAGAGCCTGGGTATCTCAGGGTACCGGGGCGGGGGGGAGGCGCATGTTGCGCTCAGCCATGCTGCTCTGCTGTGTACCTAGTCTCCGGCGCAGTGCTGTGGTCTGGATTGTTTCTTTGCTCACCCATATGGAGACGATCTTGTCACGGAACGTGGCAGTTTGTAAAAGTTCCGTTTTAATAGGCAATGCTGCAGATGTTTTATCCAACGACAAATTCTCCTCCTATAGTCTCCATTGCCTACTGACATGGAGAGCAACAAATTGGAAACGAAACCCCGCAGTTAAATGACTTCACCCCTCAAATATCGTTTACATTTTTTTAAAAATTGTTGCTGAAGTGAGAGGGTAAAATGTTGTAAAAATGCTTCATTTTATGTCAGATGCACAGGGTGTTGAGAGGCTGTATCTTTTACTGGACCCGTTTCTGTCAGTGAAAGAGACAAACGTACATAGAACTCTTCTTCAGGCCCTGGGATCAACAAGGCTATTTCATTTGGCAGCACAAAAAGTATAAAAGTTCAGCAATACATAATAATTTTTTTCTCCCATCAATTGTCTACTTTTTTGTACTTTCTGTAAACACTTTGGGGGCAGGGACTGCCTGCCTCTTGCTGTATATACAACCCCCCACCCCGATCTCTCTTGGGATCTTTAGGTGATGCTGCCATGATTAACAGAAGGATGCAAATCCCCAAGTGTAATAATGTAAATGTATTGTCAGAGCTATAGTACTGGTCTCCCATTCAAGGAAAAGACACTGAGTGCACAATACAGAGAGACCAAAACAGAAGCAATATTTATCCATAATTATGACAATGGTGTACTACGCCTATGCAAATAAACTGGTCAAATGGCACAAGGGAACAGAGTAAGTAACTGTTTGTTTGTTGAAATAACTAGTTTTAGAATATTCAAGAAGAGGCTATTCTTCCTTCAGGATTAGGTAATACTGTCACTTTTTGAAGTAGATTGTATACCAGAAACAAAAGAGTAATAGTAAATACAATATAATGAAGGTCAATGTGCTGGGGTGGGGGTGGGGAATAATTTTTAAAGGGGCGCCACTTAATAAATTTTGGTACATGGTCATGGGCCAGCTCCACCCCCAGAAGAGGCAGGGCTTGGTGTAGAAGGGGCAGGGCTGGGGACTAGCCTCCTTTCAGAATTGTCTGGGGCCTGAGGTTTTGAATTAAAAAGGGGCTTGCGGCCCCTGCTGGGGTAGCACTGCAATTGGGAGCCAGTAGCCATTTAAATAAGATCCGATTGCCTGAGCCACCACCTGGAAATTCAGTGGCATGGGCAGCACAATACAACTTGGGAGTAGCAGGATGCAGTCTGCGGGCCAGACCAAAGTGCTAGGTAGGCTGCATCTGGCCCCCTGGCCACATCTTGCCCAGCCCTGTGCTAGAGGCAGTTATAAGTACCAGAAAATAACACAGCAACACTAAACTTTTGGGGAAAAACGGAAAATGATAGTCAAAAATAAAGCTAAGAATAAAAGAAAGTTAAATCTTTAGAGGTGAGACAGATGCCTTGGAAGATGTGTGGGCTGCTGAACAAAAAGGAAACAAAATGCCGGTGTGCCTAATTGCCAGTGTTCGAGAAGTTATTTGAACCAAATGGAATCTCTCAAAATTTGGAAGTCTAACCCTGGGGAAGTCAATAAATAGGAATATAAATAATATTGGGCAGTAAAAGGGAAATTAGAAAACGAAATAGCTAAAGATGTAAAAATAAATGAGTTTTTTTAAAAAAAATATTACCAAACAGTCAGTCTGTGAAAGATTTGCTTGGCCTGCACGTACCCCTCCCGTAGAGTCCCTGGCCTACCTCACCCCCAGCATGCAGTGGGGAGGCAGGTGGGAACGGATAGGCATGAAGTGCCTGCTTTTAAGCCAGCTCTCCACGCATGCTGATTCCCACAGAATCAGTCCCTTCTCCTCCCCCCCCCCCCCCCGCCTCCCATAGAGGCAGGGGTGGAGGGGATGGGGCCAGGCAATATAGGTGGGAAGCTGGCTTTCAAGCTAGCTCCACTCCCTGCAAGTTCTGGCTCCTCCCTTCTCCCCCCTCTTCATGTAAACACTGAAAAATTCAGCGGATACAAATTTACAAAAATAAACATTTGTTAACATCCCTACTTCACAAGGCTACCAGCCCCTGTCCATAGTGCAGGGGAGGGGATAGTTGGCACTGCAGTGCATGCCTGGGGTGGTGGCAGTCCAGCAAGGATGGAGTGGCCTCCTTCCTCACCCACCCCCATTCAATCCGTTAGTAGGTTAAACTTAACATTTAATTGGATAGCTAATTAAACAGGATTTTCCATCTCTGCTTTGTATTAGTCTTTGCTCCTGAGGACATTAAGGAGATAACTGTGCTTTGCTGGTAACTTTCATGAAGTACTATCAGATTGCTTACCAGTTAACCAAATGGGTCTGGTGATGGAAATGATGGATGTTAAAATGTGTTTACTCTGGTAAATGTGTAACTGCTGAAATTTCCCTGGTGCCTGTGCTCTCAGGAGCCTCTGATACAGAGGCTGCGGCATAGGGGGAGGAGGGGGGCCTACATGTAGCCATGAAGGCTTGTCCATTAACCATTTATACTACACATCCCTAGCAGGAAATAGGTCGGGACAGCCAGCAAGGCTGCAGCAGCACCAGCCACACTGTGTGGGGGTAGATGGGACCCCAGCTGCACCCAAAGCCCAGGCTGCTGTTTGTGCCAGAGCGACATGGACCTCAGGTCTAATCTAGATTGTCATAAACTGCATACTCAAATTTTGACTCTCTACTCTTCATGGAAATCTAAAATTTCTTCTTCTCACTTGTCTAGGTTTCAGACCAGAAGCCTCTGGGCTGTTGGTCAGTCAAACAAGATCAGACAATCACATGCCCAGCTGTATGTAACTTTGAAACTGGTGAATACATTGCTGTCCATGATGATAAGGTGAGAGATCTGTTTTTCAGCGTCTGATGATATAAAATTTTCTGAGTGAATTATAAGTCATTGTTGACGGTGATTTATCTGTCTAAAGAATTGGAAAAGTGTGGAGTTTTCCAAAATCAGTGTAGCTACTAATTTCCTTGGGGGTTTTCCAGGATTTGAAAAGCCTCAAGTTGCAGACCATCAGAATTTGGAGTACCTCAGTCATTCCATCTTTATGCATTAGTGGAAAAGATAGCATGCAGCCCTGGGATTAAACACACATTTTGAGGGGCATGAGGGGAAAGAAAATATCTTATGTTGAGAAGCACGTATTCAGTTACTTTCCTTTTGAAAACTTGCAAGTTTTTTTCCCATAAAAAGTCTTTTCAGCTGACATACATAAGCATAAGAAAATGTTGGTTAAGATAAATTGTACAGAAATAAATATTTACATTTTACATTGTGAGACTTGTTTTAATACCCAGTTGAGATAATTGGGGTAGTTGACATCTTCACATCTCCTGTTCTGCTACCATCCTTATCTCTTTGCTCTCATTTTTTAAAATGATAATTGAGAGAGGAGTTTGTTCCTATTTCTATTTCTGATCAATAACCATGGGTTCTGTTTCTTTACGCTTCTTCATACACTTTCTCATGCCAGTGAATTATACTAGTGAATCCTACTTATATCTCTCTAGCCTGGGCCCTTACCTGGTAGAGGGTAATGTGGATCGTATCCCCAACTCCTTTCATCTGATTTTTCATTTTTCTTCCTTTTCAGTCTATCCTCATGGTTTTGTTTTCCTTCAGTTCATGCTACCATAATATTCTGCTCTCAAAATCTATCCATACACTGTTTCAAATGTAAACTTCTTGAGGTTGTGCTGAATTTTTGCTACTCCACTCTTTCAACTCTTGCCTAGGTTCTCTGGCTGTCTCTCCAGTATAAACCACTCCCTTGAGACTGCTCTAAGATCACTCCTTATGAATTCAGAATTAATTCAAAATGTCTTGATATATATGCTTTCACTCACAGATCTCGTATGTCAGTCTGTGATATACACCAAATGGACTGCTTCATTGAGTTTATAAAACCATTTATATTTTAACAGGTTTTAAGAATATGGAAGGATGAAGACATGAATTTGGATAAAGTGTTTAAAGCAACAGTAAGTTTTTAAAGAGAATATACGTTATTAATTATAAATTAGTATTAAGAAATTTTGGAAGGGAGGATGTTTTTTTCAGTTACATGTCTCCTTTAACTTATACTTCCAGTAATATGGGATATTACTAGTAATTCACCTGTGCCCTTTGGTTTAAACATCTCTGGCAAATATTAGACTTAAAATGGTTAGGGCCAGTGAAACAATAGAATTTATAGGACTTGAAATCTTCTGAAGGGGGCCACAGGGCTAATCACTTTTCAATACCTAAAGTTTCTTCTAGCCTATTGCTATGAGTAAGAAGTAAATTATTCAAGTGAATGGGAGTTTTTCAATTAGAAAATATTGATTTGCATTTTGCCTTGTTTTATAGTGAGGTCTGGTTGGTGGATATGTGTGTTAGCAGTTGTATTTAAGTGTTTAGTGTTAGTTGAGTGTTCTGAATTGTAACTTGTGACACTAATCAAGTTGGAATTGAGGTTTTTCTAGTAATTGCCTCATTGAGCAGTGAAATGATGCATCTCAAATTTGTCAGAAAAGTGGAACTTGCTTGGATGCCATTATGAGGAATTCTGGCATCAGTCTTTTGCTAGTTAGTTTAATAAATGTGTAGAAATAAAAATAGAGAAATCAAACATAAAACAGCCTTGGGGCAATTAATTGTTAATGTAGAATAAACTTTTAAATAGGACTCTCTCTTTGCAGCTGACAGCGGAGGTATATCGGATACATTCACTACCTGACACAGAGCCACTTGTGCTATTCAAGAGGGGTGCTGTGCGAACCTTAGATGCTCTGCTGGCAGCACCGCAACAAGAAATTGAAAATGTTATCTCAGATGAAGACATTAGGTGAGTGATATCATTTTAGGTAACTAGCTTTGTAATCCAAAATATTAATGGTCTTATGTGAATCAAGTTCTGCTTCTGCTGTCTGTCTTGTGTGGCCTGAAGTGTGTGCTGCAGAGGTAAGAGCTTTATCGTACTAAAAAAAATCTTATGCGCTACTATTTTATGGCTATAAGTCTGTATCATGTTGGAATTAGAATATATCTATAAAGGTCTAAATGCATAATTAATGTGTTTAGATTATTGACGATCATGATTGTCATCAGTTCTAATGGGAGTGCATCCAAAAGATTATATCTAGAGTTTTAAGGTGTTACCTTAAATGTAGGTATTGCTGATGTATTTTAATGGAATTCCCATATAAAAATGTTCAATTCTTTTTACTTGTAACAAGAAATAATCTTACAACTTTCATCTTTTAGGTGGAGTGATGCTTTCATGGAAACTCAACAACCTGTTTTAATTTTTATTACTGAGAAAGTAAGTGTCTTTTTTCACTTTTTTACAGCAAAATAATCTATGAAATATCAGGGTTTTAAAATCAATTTAGACTTTCATTGCAATTTCACTGAGGCCTTATTACAATTGTGGTGTTCTATAATGATTAGCATGAATTAGCTGGAAAATCTACAGAATGTCATATAGCTTTTCAGGAATAGTGAACTGTTCTCATTGTCCTGGGGATGAGGAAAAGTCAGGACATTTAATTATAATGAAAAAGTGGCAACCGCTTAAAAATAAGACTTGGAGATGCTTACAACTTTAAAGCTATATTTTCTGCTATATATTTAAGAGAGTTTGTGGGTCTTCTCCGTCTTTGTTCAAGAACTCATTCTAAATGGTAAGAGGCTAGCATCACTAAATTTGGAATGCAGCTTCCTCTTATTTTAACTTAAAAGTAAGGGTTTGGTTCTGCCAGGACAATGGTATGTGTCTGGATTATGATTTTCTTACAACAAAAAGGGTGGGATTTGCTAGCACGGACAGTCATACTGTATAATGACCACAGGGGGCAGCAAGGGGCTAGAGATAGGGACTGGCCAGCTATAACCCCATTGGGGTAGCCCAGGACGGGGTGGAGAAAGGGACAGCTATTCTCCTATATATTTAAGTGAGTTGTCTGTGTCGTCTCTTCTCCCCCCAAGCCAGGAAACATGCACACCTACCTGGCTATGCCTGCTGCAGCAGCCAGGGACAGGCACATCTCACCTGGCCCCAAACTGGGCTGCAGTGAGAGAGGGATGGGGTTGTCCCCTCTTCCCTGGGGCAGCCTGCACGCTGAACTGCTCAGCCCCACCCAAGAGCCCAGTGATCTCAGTTAACCAGTTAAAGGATATAATTTTAAACTATTACCTAATTAACTTTTTAAACAATATTTACAATCACTGTGTTTGACTTAAGGATGTTCAAATGCGGTTAATGGACTAGTAGACGGAATTTCCATTGACTAGTTGATAGGCTTTTCCGCATTCCTCCTTTGAAATGTACAAGAGCCTCTTCTGGGGCGTGCAGTGTAGCATGGAGCCCAGGGTCAGTGGGGACTCTCATACATTTTAAAGGAGGAATGCGGAACTCCGCGTGCAGCCCGGGGGCAGCATGAAGTCCCGCTGGCTCCGGGCTGCACATGGCGTGCCTGCTTTGAAATGCACTAGAGTCCCCAGCGGGGGCTCTTGTGCATTTCAAAGCCATGGAGCCTGGGGTCAGTGGGGGAATCGCAGTCCCCCCTCTGACCTCAGGCTCCATGCTACGCTGCATGCCACTAGGAGCCCTAGGGTAAGCTGGGGAGTCCCTGATCAGCTGTGTAGCGGCTTCCTCTTTGAAACTGCCGCCTCTGTGCCTCCTCAGCTGACCCCGGGCTCTAGGCTGCCCCTTTGAAAAGCGCACAGGCAGCATTTTAAAGGGGCAGCTGCTGCACCTTTGAAAAGCAACCTTGGGGTTTCAAAGTGACAGCCTCTATCTCCTAGAGGTGGCCGGGGGGGGGGGGGGGGAGGAAGAGGGGGATATCGGATAGTCAACTAGTCTTTTACATCATTAATTTGACTCTCATATACACTGATTAGTGACTGATTGTGGTTCTCTGAAACTTTTACTATTTCATTTTCACATTTTTGTTTTTATCTTTCCTGTAAATCCATTTGTATTCCATTAGTTTATAATGTCATTTCATTTTACATTAATTTTGAAAACTGTTTCATGTGAGTTTTTTTTTTCCAGCACATCCAGTTAAGTTTAGGTTCATAACTCTAAATGTGTGTGTTCACTGCTACTAGTCTAATAAAAATAATAGCTGTAGCATGTCTGTTCTGTAAATAAGAGCTATAAACTAATTTTCTTTTTTTTCTTTTTTTAAAAGAATGGGAATTATTTTGTGTATGTGCAGAAGGTTAACCCAAATATCCTACACAAGTACAAGCTTGAACTAGAAGAATCATTCCATCCACTGTGTTTTACAACATATACAAAAAACAAGATTCTCACACTCTTATGTTTGTGTAAGTCTTATGATGGATGTAATTGATTGAAACTTGTAAATTAACGACTACAGCTGCTAGTGTATTGTTGTCTGTCTATTTTTGGTATTAAATGTTGTTATATAGAACATCAGAAAGTTAGAAGTAAGTAATTAAAACATCATTTTAGTCTTAATCCTGATCATGGTATATGTTGCACAGTGTGATGTCTTTAAGAGAGGTCTGCATTCTGAACTGATTGGATTGTAATTAAGTTAGTACACTTTAGGTTAGCTTTTCATGTGCAGATTTTATAATGTTTTTAGATGTATGTATGAAGTTCTAGAAAAATGTAGAGGTAGCGTTTGCCACAATTTTAAACTTGAAACGAAGTGCCACTTCTCTCTTCTGATAGATTCTAATGGATGTGTATATAAGATTCTGGTGTCACTGCAACAAAGTGTCCAAGAGGAACAGCAAATTCTGTCCAAATCATTACTGCTCAAAATTGTAGAGTCTGGCACTGTTCTAAAAGGAGCTTCATTAGCTGTTCTCGATAAAGATCATGTTGCAGTACTCGGATGTTTGGATTCTCCACCTACTATTGCTAAAGGTAACTTTGAAATGACTTACTTTATTTAACTTGTAAAACAAAGTTCAATTCGTTGTATAGATCAGTTGGTGGATTATTTTTGTGGTCTTTTCATGGGAAAGAATGATCTTGGGTTGGAATTTATAATCGGAATTTACAACTTTTCTTAGAGCCCTAATTATTTAATGGGAATGGTAAGGAAACTGAATTTCAGACAAAATTCACAGTTGGAAACTACTCCAGTCATCTGAAGAAGTGGGTTATGGCTACAAAAGCTCTTGACACCATCTACGTGTTTTGTTAGTCTTTAAGGTGCTACTAGACTATTTGTTGTTTTTCGAGTTACAGACTAACTTGGTTACCCCTCTGAAGCTACTGTAGTACAGTTAATTTATGCATCTGAGTGATCTGTAATCTACATAACGAAGAGATGCCACTACAGTTTAACTGTTGCTACAGTCAAACCCAAGATTGAAGACTATTTTTGCTATTGAATTTCACTCTCTAAACTGCAGTATTTCAAATGGTATGAAAATATAGTGGGAATAGCCATCACATATTTTAATACTTGGTAAATTCTCCTTTTACATACTGAAAGTATCTACTTGTACTGCAAGTAAAGCTGTCCAGGAAATAGAATTTCAGTCCTTGGGCACACTGAAGAGCTTTCACAACATTTTCTGTCCTAAATCAGGATGAAAAGTCAAATTTTACTCCCAGTGGAATTGTGCATCACTGCAGGTGCACAAAATATATGTCCCACACAAGAGCAGTCAAGTGCCTCTCCCCAGCAGCA
Source organism: Pelodiscus sinensis (assembly GCF_049634645.1). Lineage (NCBI taxonomy): Eukaryota > Metazoa > Chordata > Testudines > Trionychidae > Pelodiscus > Pelodiscus sinensis. The sequence continues at coordinate 21,142,641 of NC_134730.1, read as the reverse complement.
CAGGCAGGTTGGTTCAGGTGCCCAAAGCAGCTTGTAGAGATGTTGGGGGAAGGGGTAGTATGAGGGATGCTAGGCAGTCATACATGTGAGAGAAACAGACACTCAGTCCCTCTTGCTTACTGTTGCTGCCTGGTCTGTATAGGGGGACAGGGCTTCGGGGTATTTCTGAGGAAGCAAGCTTGGGGCAGACTCTTGTCTCCTCAGGCAGAGCAGAATGTAGCAGATGCCTGCTTTGTGAATTGTTCTCATTGCCTTTAATTTCCCTCAGGATTATAAAACAGGTGTAAAAGTTTTAAGGCTCCTGTACACTGCCAGAGTGGTGGAAAGAACATTATGGCCTTGTAAATGCTTATGGTGCTTTTGTGGTTAGAACAGGTCTACGTTTTTGACTGAAAATCTCCTGTCAAAATGTATTCCATTAACTCTTTGCTACTGATCTTTTTGGAGATGGTCAGTTGCCAATATGAATTGTTTGTTTCCCAGCCTTCGCTTGCTCTTCAGTTGCCGATGGTGTAACATGGAGCATATGGTTGCATGTATTGATAATACTAGAAAGAAAGGGTCAAAACTAACTACATTACTATAGAGTAAGGGAATTTAGAGATCTTCTCCAATACTCCCCTCTCCCATTCTCTAACCGTTCTATTGTAATTTAAATAAAAAGTAAATAATTGAAACCAGAATGATTATAGTTCATAATTTTGACTGATAAAATATGTAAAATTTTAAAATATTGTGTGCAAAATCTTTAATTTTTTGATGCAGAATTCCCCCAGGAATAAAATTAAGCTTGCACAAGATAGAATTTCCAAAATACTTTTGGCATTGGATGCACTGAAATGCAAGCAGGCCCTCCAACAGGTGATGGCAAAGGGGGCAGCTGTCCTGGGGCCTGGAGATTGAGGGGTGCAGAGCTACTGGCCACAGTCACTGCTAATCACTTTGAACTCTCAATGTACCTGTTTCCCCCCCCCCCTTTTTTTTTTCTTCCCTGTAGCATGCCTCTCTATATGGAATACAAAATTTCAAACATTGCAGACTTCAAAAGAACTACCACAGGGAACTTCAGGACAAGTAAGCTGTAGTTTTAGTATTTGATAGATGTCGTACTGTAGGCTTCAGTCTAACAAACTTGGCATTTCAGTTTCACTTTTGAAATGAGCACATGCAACAGATGGGAGTCCATGGTGGGAGTGGGACTAATGTTTTGTTTAAGCCATAGTAAGAGAAACAATTGAAGTTTTGAATAACATGATAGAACACTTGAAAAATGTTCAACTCTTGACCATGTGTCTTCAGGCAATATAGGTTTATGCCAGGGGTGGGCAAGACAGCCACCATGGGCTGAATATGCCCACAGCCACCCTGCCACTCCCCCACCCCTAGGCCAATTGAGACTTTAGGATGGGGGAGCACATGAAGTCTCCTTCCCCTCCCCACTAGGGATGTGTGGTGCCTAGCAGGAAGCACCAGCTGTTCAGAACAGCAGGCGATTCTCTCTTGGCACTGAGGGGCAAAGATTTCATGCACTCTCCTACTCCAGACCAATCGGGGTCTGTGGGTAGGGGAGCATGGGAAGTGTCCTGGCCCCGCCCCTTCTGGGGCAGCCCAGGGCCACTTAAAAAATTTGTGAAGTGTCCCTGTCCTCCCTCCCTCCCCCCCCTAAAATTATTACCCACCCCAGCTTATGCAATTCAATTGCTAGAGAGGTGTCTTGGGAGGCAGGCTTTTTAAACCATACATTGATTTAAAAGACATGGTTTTGAAAGTCCAGTAGGAAGCACATAGTCTACCACCCAAATAAAGCTTTCGTTTCATTCACATTTAGTATCATTGATCAGGCAGACTCAGTTAATGTTTTAGAAGATGGTAAGAATAGATGTAAAGAACCCTCTTACGGAGATGTTTAAAGAATCTTTATTGAATCAATTTTTGTGTGCCGGTCCAAATTAGCTTCTTTATTTCATCTGTTCATTAACAATGTACTTAATATTTTGTAGTTGTGGTGTTACGGAGAGAAATTTTTTTTAACACATGGGAAGGTGCTAACTGTAATCCTATACAAGTGTGAAATGTCATCCTTGGCAGCTGCTGTTGGAAAACTCAAGGATACTCAAACCTCAAGTAAGAGCTTGATTATAAATATTGTTTATTGAATACCTTGCATTTCAGCATACATCATACCATTAACGTTCTGTTGGGGAAAAACTTCATAGAAAAAAATGAATTGGTCTTACAGGAAAAATAGTTAAACTCTAAACAGTTTGAATACTAGCTTAACTTTGCATTCTGTTACTTCAGTTTTTTGCAAAAGATGTGCAATAATGCACTTCCGTGACACTACATGGAGTATGGATGCAGTGAAGCTGAGAGCATCCTAATGTGTGTTAGTGCTTGTGCACTGTGAATTTCCTTACAATATGTTTAACAGTAAGCATTCACTTACTACATTTATTTGTATGGCTTATTTGTAGAAGAATAACAACTATCCAGTATTTTGCTGAACGATTGTTTATTATGCTAGTTAAAGTTCTATTACGTCTATTAATAAAACTACCTGTGCCATTTTTTAGTTAGAAGCTTTATTTTAAAGCATCTTTGCAGACAATACTGACTCTTTTCCCTGTAATATGAATTCCATTATTTTCAGACTTCAGATGACAGTCCTTTGGCTCAAAGGTAGTTCTTAGCACTGCCTTCTCTGAAAATATTGTTTTGTGGAGACAATTTAACATCAGTCATACCGTTGCATCTTTAAAATATTTAAAACATGTCTAATCCTAAATATTAGAATAGAGTCAGGATAGATTTCAGTGCTCCTGGTACATTTTTATCTTCATTGATGCAGCAGCTGTGTTTACCTTGTTTTCTAGGAAAACCTTTTTACTTAATGCTGATCTTAAAGTTTAATTTTATTAAGAAGATGCATGCAATAGGAAACATTTTTTTTACTGACTAGGAATAAGCCAGTATTTTAAATTGCTTTGGAGATGCTAGATTATCCCTGATTCTATTAGAGAAAGAAATATTAGGATTAATTTACTTTGGTTCTTAGTGAGTGCACTTTTTTGTAACTTTTATATAAGTTTCATATAACTTTGTTTACACAGGCATGAGAACTGTGTTTTCATCTGTAAATTGGAATATGCTTCATGAAGAACATCTGACATCTCCACACACAGAGCAACCTGTAATAGCTAAAAATGAATCCAAGAGAAATGTATGTTCCATGATTATCTTTTCCTTGGTTTTCTTTGTGTTATAAGTGAATGTAATTTCAAATCTTCATTGTTGGCTGTGACATCTAATCATGCTTGTAAAACTGAAACACTTCTCAGCATTGCTTGGCTGGTGACCTTAAGCCAGGAGTGCCTACACTTTTTCTGTTCGTTCTTCTCCCCCTCCCTTTTCCAGTAATGGAATTAGTGTCTGCCTCCCTCCATTACTGTTCCGTAGAGGAGCTTGGGCTAAAGGCAGTGCTGTGGGCTGAACTGGGATGACGTGGACCTGGCCTCGGGTTCAAAAAGAGATGAGCGCAGAGTAGCAGGTGGGGTTGAAGCAGAGCAGTGGCCAGGGGGAGGCATGGCACTTTGTCCTCAACTTGGGTGGAGACCTGACCTGAGCCCTACTGCACATCTTCCTTGAATGTTCCTCTACACCCACCTTGTGGGTGAACCCCACAGTTTGGGGAACATTACCTTAAAACCTACATACTATTGCTGCAACGGAGAGAGAAGATATTTGTGCTGTTCCTAGTTCTTTTGATGAACAATTGCAATTTTTGCCCTGTCTTTGAGTAATTTTTTCCTTTAAATTACAGTTAAGATCAAGAAGGAGTAATGTTGCAAAAGTGCAGCCACAGACCCTTACAGTTGAACAGCTTTTATCAGATATAAAGGTAAGTAAATAAAATATCCTTAATGCATATTTTACTAACCAAATTAAAAGCTCTCAAAATAAGACAATACAAACGACAGATGAAGATCTGTCATTCCTCCTCTTCCTTTTCTGTCCTTGCAGCTTGAGACATAGGCTTGTAAGAGCTATCCAATTTGGCGATTAATCCATTCGTGTAACTATTCTGCAAGAAGAGTAGTTCATGTATAAAACTAATGAAATTAAAGCTAGTTCTTTCAGTAAAGTTTTAGAAATGTACTATACAGCAGCTAGATAATTTTAATATTATAAATGTAGCCTTGCATAAAGATGTGGGCCTTACATTTAAGGCTGTAGACATTCTGAGGTAAATGGCAACACTTAGAGAAAAGATTCTGAGATGAACTCTAGACTTGTGCCTTTTTGGACCTTTTTCTGTCAGGAATATTTCAGTTTTTTGGAATTTAAATAGGACCTTTATATGGAGGCTTGAGGCATTAATGCTACAACATAAAATTCTTCCTAAGTCTTCATGCCTTAGTTTCTGTATTCAATGTAAAACAAACTACAAAGATGGCTTCCCCAATTATCACCTCTAATATCATTAGCTCACAGACATTTCCCCCCCCCCCCCCCCCCACACACACACACACATCCCCCTTCAGTTCTGAAATTTGATTTTGTCCTTTTCATATGTGTTCTTTTTTTTAATTGTATCCTTTGGTATATATGGTTGTGACTATTTATTTTCTTCCACTATTTGATCTGAGGAAGTGGGTCTGGCCCACGAAAGCTCATCATCTAATAAACCATCTTGTTAGTCCTTTAAAGTGCTACATAGTTCTGTATTTTACTTTGTTTTTAAAATTCATATGAAGATGAAGGCCATCTTACTACCGCTTCCAAAATAAGGTCATTTAAATGTAATACCTATATAAAAACTAATGATTTTCACTGTACAGGCAGTCCCCGAGTTACGCGGATCCGACTTACGTGGGATCTGCAGTTATGAACAGGGCCCTCTCCCTGGTCTCCAGCAGACCAAGGAGAGGAAGCAAAGCGGCAGAGCATGCGGGCAGCGGACAGCCCAGACGGGTCTGGGCTGTCCGCTGCCCGCGTGTTCCGCCACTTTGCTCTGCTTTGCTCCCCGTCCCCCTGGTCTACAGACCAGGGGGACGGGGAGCAAAGCAGCGGAACATGCGGGCAGCGGACAGCCCAGACGCGTCTGGGCTGTCTGCTGCCCGCGTGTTCCGCCGCTTTGCTCCCCGTCCCCCTGGTCTGTAGACCAGGGGGACGGGGAGCAAAGCAGAGCAAAGCCGCGGAGCCCGAGGGCAGCAGGACAGCCACGGCGCGTCTGGGCTGTCCGCTGCCCCCGTGCTCTGCGGCTTTGCTCCAGATGCCTGTGGTACAGCAGCTGGGGCGCTGCCGGTTGGTCCTGTAGTGCCGCTCTGGGCACTACTGGACCAACCCGGCAGCACCCTAGCTGCTCTGCCCCAGGCGTCCTGATTCAGCCACTGCTGGTCAGTTTCAGCAGCGGCTGAATCAGGACGCCTGGGGCAGAGCAGCTTGGGTGCTGCTGGGTTGGTCCAGTAGCGCCGAGGAGCGGCGGCGCTACTGGACCAACCCAGCAGCACCCCAGGTGCTCTGCCCCAGGCATCCCCAAGTCAGCCGCTGCTGAAACTGACCAGTGGCTGACTACAGGAAGCCCCTGCCCCGGGCTTCCTGGAATCAGCCGCTGATCAGTTTCAGCAGCAGCTGACTTGGGGATGCCTGGGGTTCTTAAGTTGAATCTGTATGTAAGTCAGAACTGGCATCCAGATTCAGCCGCTGTTGAAACTGATCAGTTTCAGCAGCGGCTGAATCTGGACGCCAGTTCCGACTTACATACAGAGTCAACTTAAGAACAAACCTACAGTCCCTATCTTGTACGTAACCCGGGGACTGCCTGTAATATGACAAGGCTGCCAAAAGGGGTAATCTTCAAATCTTAGCCTTGTTCCCTTTCAATATGATTCTTTTACTCTAATTAGTTTGCACAGAAGAAGAGCTCTGTATGGGTCAAAGCTTCTCTTTCACCAACAGAAGTTGATCCAGTAAAAGATACGACCCACCCACTTTGTGTGTCTAATATCCTGGGCTAAATGTGGCTACATCTACTCTGCATGTTATTAATTTGCAGTCTGAAGTATTCTTTCTCCACTTCAGTCTAATCAGTAACAATATGCTAGTAATAATCTTGTACTTTTAAACTGGTTAACATTATCTTTAGGATTCTTCTCAGAAAGATATTGAAGAGGAATTGAGACAGTTCTTGTTGAATGCACAGATGTCAGTTTTCCAAGCTACTGTTGGATATGTCATAACAGGTCTTGTGAACAGGTGTAAAACAGAGCCAACCTTCTACCCTCGGAATTCCCTGGTGCAGTTGATCCAGACACAAGGACTCTCTTACAGGTGATCGCTCTTCTTTCTTTTTTTAATTTTGAAATAAAGATATGGGATTAATAATTTTAAAGTGCTTTTAGTGGCTTTCAAAAACTGGACTTAATCACTTAAGTAAACATTTCCAAAACTTTACCTGTGGTCTAAATTTGGAGAACTTTGCCAGGAATAGTGATTGGCTTGTGACCTGCTGTTCTCACAAAAAGACTTGTTGGATTTCTGCTGCTAATGCCAATTTTTAGAACTTTTCATCAATAGATCTCAAAGTGCTTAATAATTTTTTTAAATATATTTCTCATTTCCCCCTATTTCCTCCTATGAAGTAGGACAGTACTCTTACCCCATTTATACAGATGGGGGAACTGAGGCTCAGAGTGGCTAGATGACTTGCCCAGTGTCTATGATAGAGCAGGGAGTAGAACCTGGGTCTCCCTAATCACTGGACCATTCTTCCTCAACCTAAAACAAGACCAATGCTTCAGTGGTTCACATGTGGTTTAAATGTAGGAACTAATTTCTTTATTCTGCCTCAGTTTGTGCCCAGACTTAATGACAGTTGCCTTGGAGAAGACAGATGTGCATTTGTTGCAACTCTGTCTACAGCAATTCCCTGACATTCCTGAAGCAGTTACCTGTGTTTGCTTGAAGGCTTTCTTAAGGTAAGCAGGAAGCTAACCATATATTTCCCTTCAGTTAATCTGGAATTTTATCTCAAGATTTGGTTTTAATACATTTTCCAAAAAAACACTAGTATTCTGAACTTTTATACAGAACATGTGTTAGGCACTATAATAAGAACTTTCAGGAACTAGAAATTGTATTATTGAATTTTTAGTCAGCACCTCACTGGTCAGCAAATTACTTCAAAGGCGGAAATGACACTATGCTTGTGTGTTGTAGGATTTTTCTCCTCTCGTAGGATACATTATTAGTATTAGTCTTGTTTTGTATTAATTGGTCACCACTTCTTCAAATGGGAAGCTCAGTCATTTTTGCCTATCTACCATGCTTTTTATGTAACTCACCATTGTTTGTCACTGCAGACCAGCATTAGGGATATAATTAGGTTCAAGGGTTGCCAATAATTTGACCAGAAAGTTTCTAGGTTTGTCCTTCACCCTGATCACAGAAGTTAAGAGCTAGAGAGCTCTATGTTTGGAGGCAGGACTTGGGAAGCGCAGCAATTACAGTTACACTGTGGGTGGCATCAAATTAAAGCAATTTTTATTACAATAGGTATTAAGATTACACACACAATGCATACGGCAATGACTGCATAAATTGATTTGATTATCCAAGGTGGTAATATAAATGCAGCTTGAGTATAAAATTGTAATTACCTAGTATAACACCATACTTACACCTCCTTTTTGAGATACCTTAAGAGAGGGAAGAACTGCCTCACTCTGTTGGTGGAACGGGGTGTCAGTGAGAGGAAGTATTGCAGCAGAGGAAACTTAAAAGATTAGACTTAAGATTACTAGTACTATAAAGGAAATTGAAGGGAGAGAGTTTGAGGTAGAAAGTTCCAATGCATGGTAACTGCCATGGAGTCTTATAGGTCGTCTTATGTCACCTATTGCCAAACCCCTCAAGGCCAAAACAGATTTCTGCACCCTAAGATTTTTGAGGCACACATTTGATTGGAGAATTAAACTAGGACATCCTTTTGAATATGCATGAGATATCACTGTGCCCTTGTGGACAAGTTCCAAAAATGGAAACTTGTGGCTTAATTATCAGGAAATGCCACAAATCGCCCACCGACCCTGTTTTCTGGATAAAGCAAGATGTTCAGACTGGCAGGTCACTGTATTTTGGGACCATACAAGACAATGACTCATTCTATGATAACACACGGGCTTTTTGTGGTTTGACCTTTGGCCTGGCTGGAAATTTCACACATTATTATCTAACTATAATTCCTTTTCAAAATGATATAAACCAATCGATACTATTGCCAAAGCCAATTTCTTACAGGATAAGATCCCTGTAGGTCAGGCCTGGGCAAAAGTCAGCCTACGGGCCGGATCTGGCCTGCTGACACAGCCGTGAGCCCCAGGCAGACTCCCCTGCTTGCCTCGCAGCCCTGCACACTGCTCAGAAAAGCAGCTGTGGGGCTGCTTCTCTTTTAAAACTGAGAGGCGAGAGGTGGAAGGCTTCAGGCGTAACTCCTGCCCCCAGCATAATCCCATTGGCCGACTTTTGGGCAGAAAGTGGCCAATAGGAGCTGCCTGTTTAAATAATAGGCAGCATACGAAGCATCTCGCCCCCTCTCCTTCAGCTCAGTTATTCATATAAGCCCGCGTTTCTCAAACTGTGGGTCGCAAGCAACTTACAGGGGGTCGCGGTATCACACAGTTTGAGAACCCCGATATAAGCACATGGCTGTGCAGGCATCAGGCAGGCAAGCTGGTTGGACTGCTGGCTAGTAAATCTCCTGGTCAAAGCCTGACTCAGCCTCTCCTCCTCCTCCCCCCCCAATATACCCATACCATCTGCCCCTGCACCCATATCCCCTCCCAGATCACAATCCCCTTCTACTCTAGGTTACAACCTAAATTCCTGCACCATAGTCCCTTCCCCTACATCACAACCCCCTCCTGCCCTAGGTCACATTCCAAAACCCTGGACCCCAGACCCGTGCCCTAGGTCACAATTGCCTCCTTCACCCAAACTCCATCCCAGACCCCACTCTCTCCTGCAGTCCAGTCCCTTACCCTGCACCTCCATTAATATGTAAGTGTGCGGCCCTCGACCACTTTCCAAAATCTTGGAGTTGCCCCCTGTCAAAAATTATTGCCCACATCTGCAGTAGGTCCTTTAATAACTGCTAAAATAGGCTAAAACAGTAAAAGGTTTAGGAAAGTATATAGGTATACAGGCTACAGTCAGCCTTATCAAAATGCTGAACTGTTAATATTATCTCAGATGGCATATTGCTAAGATAAACCAAAGCATAAAGCCAAGCAAAAGAAGACTGACTAGTAGCCCAAGATATGTAGAGACATCCATTTGCAGATTCATCTAAATGCAGTGAGTCTTAGGCTATGTCTATGTCATAGGCCTGTGGTCATTAATCCGTGGATCAGGAGGGCCTGATCAGTTCATGAGGCATTCGGGGGCCCCCCCATTTCTCCCCACCCCCAAAAAGCCCCACCACCTACCTCCAGCAACAATGGAGGTAGCGCCGGCTTCCTGTGGGGTGGACAGAAGGCACCACTTCTGGGGTTTCAGGAAGTGCACTAGCTGCTCTCCCTCCCCCAAACAACCGGTGTGGTACCTGAAAGGCCAGGTCTCTGGCGTGACAGGGATGTCCTTCCCCTGTGGGGGGGGAGGGGAAGGGAAGGAATCAGGAGGGCCCGATCAGTTGTTCATGAGGTGTTTGGGCCCCCCCCCCATTTCTCCCCACCCCCAAGAAGCCCCACTACCTACCTCCAGCAACAATGGAGAGGAGATGGGCGTGGATAGGAGTCCCCGGAGGAGGTATGTGCCAGGACATCCTTCCCCTGCAGGCGGGTGGGGGTAGGAGTCCTGGCAGGAGGTGCATGCTGGGGACTCCCTGTTCCCTGCCCCCCACCAACACCCTTGTTCCTTGCCCCAGCACCCACTGGCAGTCTGCTACCTTCCCTGTCAGCCTGCCACCTGCCCCATCACCCTGTCCTCTACCGCAGCACCCTGTCCCCTGCCGCAGCCCCCACTGGCACCCTGTTCCTGCCCCAGAACCCTGTCCTCTGCCCCAACACCCACTAGCACCCTGTCCCCACCCGAGGACCCACTAGCACCCTTCCCCAGTACCATGTCCCCTGCTTTCACCAGCACAGTTGGGGCCACATTATTGAGGCTTGGAGGGTTTTGGAGGAGCATGTTGGGTTTTTTTTGCATCTCACTTGTGTGGCCCCAACTGACTTTTCTGTGAGTCAGTGACCCCTGACTCAACAGGTTCCCCACCCTTCTCATAAATAAAGAAAATGCTGAAACTTTTTGTGTTTGACATATTTTATTTAAAAATGAAGCCTGGCCAACAAACCCCCAATTGGAGCCAAGCCCCCATCTGGCCGCAGCATCATAACACTCCTTTACTGCCCCCCGACCACAAATCTGAGTCTATCATACACTGGAACCCCCTGTCCCGAGCCTCTCCCATCCCAAAACTCCTGCACCCTCACATTCTCAGTCTTCTGCCACTACACTTCTGCACCATCCACACACGGCAAATCTGTGTCCTTAGCCCATCATTCTCCCAACCTCCCTGCCCTGAGCCTCTCACACACCCCAACCCAAACTCCTGCACTCTCACATCCACAAGCCTGTGGCTTGCTCAGCACCCCAACACTCCCCAGACTGGAGCCCCCGCCCCAAGCCAGCATCCCCTTTCCGCCTCCTCCTGCATCCAAATTGCCTCCCACAGCTAATTGCCTGTGTTAATTATAAGCCTTTGAAGGAACAAGACACACAGCTCTACATAATGCCATATGATCAAACCAAACTTAGTTGGATCATAATATCCTTTAAACCGATCCATGCCTTGTGGCATGTAAATTAAACTTCTGGTGCCAGTGCACATTTTGTAAATATTAATTCTGAAATACTTCAACTGGATTTCCTGTTGTTCTTGTATATATTGTATGCTGCAGATTGCTAATACACACTGTTTTGGTATTAAAAGACTGATAGTGTAGATGCCTACGCAGAGAATACACAAATAATAAGTGTTTAATAGTCTGTCCTTGGAACTGCCCTTCCTTCTTCTAGCATTAATGACGATAGCCTTGAAGGAACAAATGTGAATTTAGATTCAGTCATCAATTACATCAATATTACGCCCAATGAGCAAGTAAAAAAACAAACTGAAACTCTACAGAATGGCTTCAGTTCTGAATTGATGGAGGAGGACGGCTGTGATATTCAATTAACGCAGAAACCCTGTGCAAAAGAGACGGAAGAATTATGCCCTGTTGGACCACAAAAGGCAGCATTACTGTATCCTTTGGTGCATACATGCCCTTTTAATTTTGTTTATATAGTTAATTATCTCTAACTGGCTTAAAATACAGGCTGTGAAATAAGTGGTGCTTACTGTTAGCATTGTTCCAAAGTCTGTCTTAACATCTTTTCTGTTAACCCTAAAAAGCTTGTCAGTTGTGTTCCCTCTAAGCTCTGGGGTCACCCAGGAATGTTTTAAGTACTGAGCACTTAATTAGCAGAGCTGCACATATCTGGCAGTGTGTGTTCATGTGCCCCTCTTCCCACTGCTTTGCAGCCATGTTGCTCCTGCAGCTGCTCCCAGGACCCTTTTGCTGGCTGTGCAGGGTGTGGGGAGTAACAGCACTTGAAAGAATAAAATTACAGAGAATATATGTGCATTGCAGGAAGTACCAAGAAGTAACTACAACACACGTATGTGTTGGGAGGTGAATGTGAAAGGTACAGAGTGTGCATGGCAAAGAAACTTTGTGTGCGTGCTGACTGCTGGGGAAGTCTGAGACCATGGGCTGTCCCTTTAAGGGAGGAGTTCTCAAACTTCATTGCACCACGCCCCCATTCTGACAACAAAAATTACTACACAACCCCAAGAAGGGGATCGAAGCCTAAGCCTGCCATCCTATGGGGGGGACCTAAAGTCAAAGCCCAAGCTCCATTACCTCAGGTGGGGGCAGCAAAGCTGCAGCCCTCTGGCTTTGTCACTTCGGTGTCCCGACCCATAGCTTGAGAACTGCTGCTTTAAGGCAGTGGTGCGCAACCCATGGGTCGTGACACGGATGTCTTCCCGAGGGGTCTCGGCACTTAAATCCAGCCGGCCGGGGGCTCAGCCTGGCAGCGGGGGTTACAGATCAAAAAAGGTTGTGCATCACTGCTTTAAGGCGTTCATCAGAAGGCTCAGATTGCAGCATCTACCAGCAGCTCTCCTGATCCCTGTCTCCTTCATCTCCCGCTCTGCAGAGATGAGGCTCATGAGCAGGAGGACACTCTGTCATGAGTCTCCTCCCCATACTCTCTGCTCAGCAAGCAGGGAGGTTCAGGAAGCAGTTGGCCAGGGAATCCAAGGCAGAGAGCAGGAACAACCTGGATACAGAGTAGCAGGGGGAGGGTCATCTGAATATATGCCTCTACACGGCTGTACAGCATAAAGGGAATAAAGATTTTGATTTACATTTACTTTTTTAAAGTGTAAGTGTGTTTCAGGCAGGAACATGAAAAATTATTCTCCTTAACCCATGAAGATAAAACAAGAAGCAATGGGCTTAAATTGCTGCAAGGGAGGTTTAGGTTGGACATTAGGGGTATGCCTAGACTACATGGCTCTGTCAACGGAGCCATGTAAAATAGTTTATTCAGCATAGGCAAAGGGAAGCCTTTGTTTCACAAGGCATACCGGAGCAGTCAACAAAGGGTTCCTTTGTCGTCCGCACTGCGTCTAGACTGCCGCGCTGTGCCGGATCAGCTGATTGTCGGCACAGCATGGCGGCCATTTTTATTTTAATGAAGCGGGGATTATTTAAATCCCCTCTTCTTTGCCTATGCCAAGTAAACTTATTTTACATGGCTCCATCAACGGAGCCATGTAGTCTAGACGTAGCCTAGGAAAATCTTCCTACCTGTCAGGATGCTTAAGCACTGGAATAAATTGCCTAGGAAGGTTTTGGAATCTGCATCATTGGAGATATTTAAGAACAGGTTAAACATCTGTCAGGGATGATCTGACAGTGTTTGGTCCTGCCGTGAGGGCAGATGACTGGACTTGATGACATCTTGAGGTCTCTTCCAGTTCTAAAATTCTGAGAGTCATATCACAATAGTAAAAGTTTGCTCTAAAATGTTAGCTTCACAGAAAAAAAGAAAAGTTTTTGGCTGGCAAAAGAACTAGCTATGTAAGTACTACTTAGAAAATGGAATCCATTTCTTTAATAATAATAAAAAAAAACCACTTGCTATGCTCTGTCACTAAGAACTTGGATATCCTGATAAAACCACAAGGACTGTGGAGAAAAATATTCAGAATAGTATTTCTCCCAAGAAGTCTAGAAAATTAATTTAACAATTAAGATCCACTGAACCTTTGTAGAAATGACATTTCTTGAAACTATTTCCTGAATAATGCTGCACAGAAATGCCATTCTCCGTTCAGCATACAGTGAAACATTTCTCTTGCCTCATCTGAAAGATCTTTCAGCTCAGCAAGTCATCGTAAGTATATAGTTAGAACTAATTATTAGTTTAGCTCTTAGCTATAAATCAGAAATCTACAATTTTCTTTGATGGTTTCCAAATTGCATAGAACTTATTTTTCATATATTGGCTTGGGATATCAAATAAGAACTAAAAATGGTATTAAGTGCTCTGAAGCAACAAAATGTCAATGAATTTTCACAGAAAGCTGGAGTAACTAAATTACAGCATTTTTCTTGATCATTATTCCTGAAATATTTCACATCCTGTTCTGGTTTAAAAATGTGAATGTTTGAGTAAAATATTTATATGTATTCAATAACAATTATTCTAATTTTTCTCTTGTTTCTGTGGCTTTTCATTGTCATAATGGAGAAACTTTTCAAGTGATTGTAAAATCACAGTTGTCAGGAATCTATATTTGTCTTAACCTGATTAGATTCCAAATTGACATTGTCTCTTAGGGTATGCCTAGACTACAGGGTTTTTCTGAAAAAAAGTGGCCTTTTTAAAAAAAACAAAAAAACACTTCACCTGCATCTAGACTGCCATTGTGGTTTTTTTTTTTTTAAATTACATTGAAAGAACACAACAGTTTTTTCAACAGTGGTAAACCTCATTTTATGAGGAAGAACGCCTTTTTTTCAAAAGAGAACATTCAGATTGCCTGGGTGCTCTCTTTTGAAAAAGCGGATCACTTTCTCGAAAGTCGCGTGGCTGTCTAGACGACCTCTTTCAAAAGAGGCTTTTTCGAAAGATCTCTTTAGAAAAAACCTCTTTCAAAAGAGGCTTATAGTCTAGACGTACCCTAAAAATGAGATCAACACAATACAATTTCACAACAAATAATGAAATCTGTGTCTTTCACGTACCTTGTATACGTATTTGTATGCTGATAAAGTAATTGTTAATCTGTTTGTTCTTACTGACCAAAATTTGCCCATTATTCAACCACCTGTTGTTTGGGGGCAGGATGGGGCTTTCAGGACTTTACTTTTGTGCAGGGCACTGATGGCTTAATCCTAGTAGTCAGTGAAGTAAATGTATTGCAATTAAGATCAGTAAAGGCAAGAGTGGACTCTGTTCTAATATGTTGTTCAACAAACTAATGGTAAACCAGGTCCTCATGGGTTAGTGATCTGTCTGAGTCAAGTAGCAATGACTTATGTCTATCAAAACAATAATTCATGTTCATTTTCTTTGAGCATGCTCAATCTGCTAGTTTCTGTGGTTTCCAAAATTTACTCTAATCCACAGATGGCATACAAAATCCTTGAGACTAATAATTCAGACTTACAAGTTCATACATAGCTGAAAAGCAGTATATTAAAATTTACAAATAGGACATGTAAAGGGAAAACCAGCTACAGATCTGTTTAAATGTCTGTGTTACAGCAGTCTGACTCTGTTTTCTTTCTAGCTGTTTCTCCGGTATTTGCAGTTCCTATATGTGAAGTATAGTGAAAAATTTAGTACAGATCTTCCTGGCATGTTTTCTCCAACCATAAACCAGGTGAGAAGATAGCACTAAATATTATTTAAAATTTAGAAATAGCATAATTTTGTAGTTCGATCAGTTCCTTATTGTATTGGATTTATTCATTACGTGTTAGCAGATTAATATCTCTAAGTGGCTTGGAATAGACACATTTTCCAAGACTTGAATACAAAGGGGTTTCATTTTATATCACTAGAAATTTAAATTTTCAATACGGCTCTCCAGATCAGCCTTTAAAATGTAATTTGTTAAGCAAATGTTAAGTACAAGGGTAATGCTGATTTGTCTTTTTTTTTCAGATTATGGATTGGATGTGCTTGGTACTAGATGCTCATTTTACTGTTGTGGTTATGCTACCAGAAGCAAAAGGATTGCTATGTAGCTTGCATAAGTTTGTGAGAGCACAGGTAAGTTACAATTCCTATAATACTGAACTATTTTGAGTATGGATTTAGTATCAGAGTGGCTTGAGATAAAAATACAGTAGACTCTGTCATAAGAACAGCCATACTGGGTCAGAACAAAGGTCCAACTAGCCCAGTGTCCTGTCTGCCAATTGGCCGTTGGCCAATGCCATATGCCTCAGAGGGAGTGAACACAATAGGTAATTATCATGTGATCCCTCTCCTGCCATTCATTTCCAGACAGACAGAGGCTAAGGACACACATTTGTTCTCTTCTACTCATATGCTTTGTCCTTTGCATCAAATAGCTACAGTCATGGTCGCGATCACTACAGCTTCAGAAATGACAGTATTGCAATGGTCTTGTGTTAATAGCTTAACTTTGAGATCCTTCAGGTTGAGCAAGCCATTTAAATGTGCAGATGTCTTTCACTATTTTCACATATGCAAAGCTTTCCCTAAGTTTTGTATTATAAACATCTTAATTCTTCTTTTTAGGTACGATTTTACTCTGAACTCAACAAGATCGAAGGAAGTTTGCAAGAGCTACAAAGACTAAAACACCAAAAAGACTTTGGATTATATTCTATTGAAATGTTGGAACTTGTTTGAATTTGATATGCATTTTTCATAAACTTATTTTTTATTTAATCCTGTTTCTGACAAGGATTTATTTCCTCTTCCAAATTGGTTGTGAGCTTGTCTATGCAGGGCAAAATAGTTTACTCTAGCGGCACTGAGGGATATAAGTTTGAGACTAATGTATAAAGCTGTCCCATTTTCACTGGATGACGTATTGAAGACATCACATGACATCAGAATAATCATTCTAGGAAAATGTGTTTACAATCCCAGTCTAAAATGTGACTTGATTTTATGCAAATTTGATTATATATATGTGGTAAAATACCTTCATACATACGGTCTTGACAGACACTTCCTGAGATGAGCTGACGGTATTTTACTGTGCAAGAATTGTTTAATAGTATGAACAAAATATTATGTGGACTGTTTGTTTTAAACATATGTTTGGACAGAAAGTCATTTAACACCATCTGTCTGGTTCCCCAAACCAAATTATATTTAGGAAGTAAAAATAATTCATTTGAGTTGTTCCTTAACATATTGTAAATTTACTTTTCCAAAGTGAATAAGGAATTAATGTCAATTAGCACCTATCAGAGTATAAATCTTGA
Source organism: Pelodiscus sinensis (assembly GCF_049634645.1). Taxonomy (NCBI): domain Eukaryota; kingdom Metazoa; phylum Chordata; order Testudines; family Trionychidae; genus Pelodiscus; species Pelodiscus sinensis. The sequence continues at coordinate 21,126,055 of NC_134730.1, read as the reverse complement.
AAAGAAACCGTATTCTCTCCTCTATTAACAGTAGATGAAATGGCATTGTCCTGCTGAACAAAGATTCTTTGGCTTGCAGCCTTTTCATTATATTATCTTTTTAGTGTCTGCCGTGAGGTTTTTAGTAGATAAAACAGGTAAAGCTTGGGGGAAGGACCTTCTCTAGCAATAGCAGATCTGAAAAGTACTAAATGGCAACTTCCCCTTCGGAGGCATGGATTGCTCAGTTTGACTTAGTTTCTCTGATCTTTTTATGACAGCTGAAATCTCAGATTTAATATTTCACAAAGCTCCTGTCTTCCCCACGCAGTTTATGAATTGCAGATACATTTCGCTCATAGCTATTTACAGTGTGCTTCCTTGGCCTCCCACTTTACTAGAACACACTTTTGGAGCAACCAAACCTAGTTTTATTTTCTGCAGACAGTGAGGAAGTATGGTCCAGTGGACAGAATATTGGGCTGAGACTTAGTCACCTGGTTTCTGTTCCCTACTATCACTTTTAGCCAGTCACACAGTACATGTCGCTTCACTTTCTGTGCCTCCCATCCAGTCTGTCTTGCCTACTTAAATTGTAAATTTTTGAGGCAGGAATATTTTGTACTGAAACTGACATAGCAGCTGCCCAATCTCAGTTGGGTCTTCCTGGTATTGCTATAATCAGAAATTTTATAATGTGCCCCCTACTTGACTTCCAAGGCAGAACCTACAACTGGGAAGGAGGAGACCTGATTTGCAGACAGAAGAAACTATTCTTTCTCTCATATTAAGAATGTAATACTATGTAGTTGTTTAATAGGGAAAACTTGTTCATTAACACTGTTATAATCTTTGATGTGAAGACATCCTTGACCTGAAGAAGCCAGACCCTTTTCTTGGCCAGAGCCAAATGATTAGAACACTGTGTCTCATAAATCCATGCAATATTTACTATATTAATGCACATTTTAACAGTTCTTCCAAAGCTTTCTGAAATCTAGAAGGATTGTGATGCTTTGCTTATCCCATCATGGGTGCATTCCCATACAATGGTCAGGGCTAAGAAAATCTTAAAACAGATTATCAAGTTTGGAAACCATAGAGAAAGATAAGTGGAAATTGCCCTCAAAGTTTGCTTAGAAACCGTAGACTTGAGTGGTTCTTGGAGCATTAGTCGTTTAATTTTGAAGTAAAATAAAGGAGAACCTTATTTAGAACAAATGACTACCAAGGTCATCTTACATTTAGTCTTGTAACAAAATTCACAATGTTGTGTCTGACTCCAAGTATAAAGGTTCACATAGGTTCCCAATCACTCTTCACCCATAGCTATATCCTAGATGACCCTCTGGTTTAGAGATCTTGATCTTTGGTTGTGGCAGGACAATGGGATTTGCCTGGAATATGATTTTCTCAAAACAAAAGGTGTCTGGTAGCAGGCACAGTGAAACTATAGAATGACCAGAGGGGTAAAAGAGTGGCCACGTGGAGGCGGGGCTCAAGATGTTACCAGGTATTGTACACAGGTAAGCTACTATGCTGATGAGCCACCAGCCAGGCAGCCTGGCCTCCCTTGCCTTGTCCAGTTCCAGGGAGCCAGCACTCGGGCAGCACGGCCCTGGCTAGCCCTGGGAGATCAGCCAACCTTCTGTACCTCCACCTCTTGCCCTGAGCCTCTCTTCACCCTCAAACCTGAATACTGCACCCCCATGCCCTCCTGCCCTGAGCCCCACCTTAATGACCTGAGCAAGGCTAAATGTGCTAGTATTATAATAATTGTCGTTTAAGGGTAAAAGAGATTGATTAGAAATCTTATTTGGTTTTGGTCATATAGTTTCTAATGCATTTTGGGCTAAATGCAGTTGTTTATATGTAGCTGTTCTCTAAGCCCTGTGGTGGTGGGGGAACAGTGTTAATAGAACAACATCTTGTCTTAACAGAAGCCTGTACCAGATTCTTCAGAGGCCTGAACAAGAATCACTGTAATGGACAATTTTAGGAAATAATCTTCCCATAGACCGGGGTAGGCACTAATTTTTAAAAGCGGGCCACTTTATAAATTTAAGTAGTCCCAGGTGCCCCAAAGGGGTGGGGCCTCAGGCAGAAGAGGCGGGTCCAGGAGATTTCTCCTGCTCTCTCCCCTACAAACCCTGATTGTCCTGGAGGTGGGAGAGTGCATGAAGTCTCCCCAAGAATCACCAACTGTTTTTAAACAGTTTAAAACTCTAGGCACCGCAATGGGAAGAGATCTTATGCACTTCCCTCCTCCCTGGTCCCCAGGCCCAGATTGCGTCAAACCTCTCACCCCCTACCCCTGCCCTGTCTGGGGTTGGTGGTGGCTAGAGAGAAACAATGGCTATTTTAAAACAACTGGGCTATGTCTACACTCGCGGCTTCTTGCGCAAGTAATATGCAAATGAGGCTAAGCGTGGAATATTGCTGAGACTCATTTGCATACCTAATGAGCCACCATTTTTTTCAGAAGGCTCTTGCGCAAGAAGGATCGTCTGCACTGCCCCTTCTTGCGCAAGAGAAACCCTCTTGCGCAACGCCGTTCTTCCTGAAAAGTAATAGGTGTAACAGCATTGCGCAAGAGGGTTTTTCTTGCACAAGAAGGGGCAGTGTAGATGCTCCTTCTTGTGCTAGAGCCTCTTCTGAAAAAAATGGTGGCTCATTAGGTATGCAAATGAGGCTCAGCGATATTCCACGCTTAGCCTCATTTGCATATTACTTGCGCAAGAAGCCACGAGTGTAGACATAGCCCTGGTGTTTCTCTCTAGCTGCCATGTGCTCTTGACTGGGGGAGGAAACTACACGTGCTCCCCAGGTCTCCATTGGCCTTGGGGTGAAAGAGTAGCGGGGCAACCACAGGCCAGATCCACCGGTTTAGCAAGCTGGATCCAGCCTGCGGAGGCTCCTTTGCCCACCCCAGCCATAGACAGTTTCTTTTCAACTTCAGCCAGTTGTGGTATTTATGCCTTAAGCAGGAAGGTCTATTTTTTTTTTTGGTTGCATTCAGTCTGAAATGTTCTCATCCACATACATGTCTGCGTTTCTTAATCCTAAAATCTTGGATTCAAGGGAGCTTGTGACATTCAGTTCTGCAAGTTAATTAATTGCAATATTTCTCCTGACCAATTTTAAAATATAATGCTTGTTAGCTTCCTGGGCTGTTCTCTTGCACTTGTGTTACGAGAAGATAAAGAAAGAGCCCCTTTTTCTATCCCATTTTCATGTCAAAAAATTTTTGCCCCATGGGTTGTTTCAGACATTTTGAAAGCATTTTTAATTCACCCCCCTCACCATTATCTGACAAACCATTCTAGAGAATGCAAGTTTTCAGTTAAAAACCTGAATTGCCCTAAATGTTGAAAATCTTTTGAATGGGAAGTCCAAGCCCCCAGCGTAATGGGTTTTTTCTTGAATTAGCCTGTTTGCAGAGCCAGAATCCTATTTTAGGGGCACTCCCTGTAAAAAATGAATTGTTTGTATCCATTTGAATTCAAGGTACCAATGATGAGAGAATGGATCATCCTTCTGGTGGATAGTCTTGAGGTCTCAGATTACTAAAATTCATGATACTGGAGACTACCATTAGTACTTTCATAAAATTCAGACTGCCAATATTTCATCTTAAGATTCTGATGCTACATAGGGGAGGGTGTTTTTGTTTTGTGTGGTTGTTTGCTTTGTAGCAGCTGCTTCAACTCTGTGATTCAAGCTACCATGCTAAGATCATGCTTTCCTTATTAGACGTGGCAGAATTTTGGCTAGGTTTTTCCTATAATTTTGTCAGATGCTTTTTTCTAGAGTTGTTTTTCCTTGTGTTCATAGTTGGGGGAAATCATAGCAGGGAAGAGTCAATTACTTAATGACAGTAGATGTCGAGATTCAAAATGTTAGTTTTATAATACTACATAATTCTCTACAGCTCCAGTTTTGCTAACCCTGGAGCCAACTGTTTAGGCAGAGTTGTAAATACATGCTTCATTCAGCATTCATTACAATATGTTTTATATCTAATAAGGAGGGACTCTAAATTCTGAAGCACCACTTTTCATTCTTTTCCTATCTGCAAATTTGATGATAATCAAATAGAATTTTTTTCATTGGCTTATGTGAATCAGAAAAGTCATGTAATGACATTTGCTGATATAAAGGAGGCTTGGAAGGATGATTTTTAATGTAGAGTTGCTCAGCAAGGTGCAAGTAAATTTTAAAGTTTTATAAATGTTTAAGGCATGACTAATAAATAAATGTGACCAGATACCTTTATAGCCATGTATCCAAAAAACACAGGATTAACAAACAGTTCTCTGTTCCCAGCTGGATCCTACAGTCACCTGGTGGAAGAAGCAAAGGTTTGTGCAGGAATCCCATTCAGCCACACTCCAATTAAGGTCATGCTAACATCAGATGCTTCCTCTTGAGGCGGAGAGCACAACTGGGTCCTTACATGGACCAAGGCAAATGGTCACAACAGGAAGAAAACTCCGGCAGATTGCTGTGCAAGCCAAGAGTTGTCCAAAATGTTTGCCAACGCTTTCTTCCCCTAGTCAAAAACAAGTTAATCAAGATCATATCAGACAGAAACGCTTGTGTGTGTTACACTAATTGTTAGGGCAGAACCCGTTCCTGCTTGCTCTGCACTAAAGTAATACATTTGGAATTAATGCATGGAAAACCAGATAGTCATCTCAGCTTCTTACCTCCCACATATTCAAAAAATGGTGACAGACATCCCTCAGCAGACGCATCTCCCTCAATTGCAAATGGGATTTGGACTCTAATCCTCAAAAAAACCACCTTAGCCTGAGGATTTCCAGTGACTGACTGACTGATGTTGCCATGGCAGCCAACATGACCTGCAGAAAATTCAGTTCCAGGACTCAATATAGATACTTTCCTCATTACATAGATTAAAAAGGTCTTTTTTATGCATATCCTTCAACTTGACTGATTTTTAAAGATCTTTGTCAAGATGAAGCAGGACCAAGCCACGGTCATTTTGATTGCACCGCCTTGGCTAACACATCAAACCTCACAGATCTCATCAAACTCACCTCTGTTCCTACCATGGTGGCTTGCAACTAAACCTCAATTGTTTCTCAGGATGAAAGTCAGATACGTCACAGCCCCAATATGAATGCTCTGCAACTACAAGCCTGGGTCCTCCCTCTGGGGTATCTGGCATTGACCACTGTTGGCAGACAGGACACTGGGCTAGATAGACTTCTGGTCTGACCCTGTATGGCAGTTCTTATGTTTATCAGGTGTATCAAATGTACTTTTAAATATCAGACAGGGAATCTGCAAGATGCACTTACCTTCAGAAATGGAAGAGATTTTCTCTGGTATAGCCAGTACCATCTTTCACCTTTCCAGTCATCTTTTTGCGTAATCTTGGATTACCAGCTGGAATTGAAAATGTGAGGTCTTTTAGTGGGTTTATTTAGTGGCAACCACAGCTTTGCACATGCTAGTAGAAGGCTTCTCAATATTCACTCATCTCACTGAAACAAGATTTCTGAAAGTTCGTGTGACTTTTTCCATATAATAGAGTCCCTATGTTGCTTTGGGATCTCAACCTTGTTCTTAACTCGTCATGAAACAGCTCTTGTAGCATGACCATATGGCTAGTGGCTCAGTGCCGTATTGGTGGCCATCACTACTTCTAAAAGGGCTGGGGAGATAATTCTGATGGAAGGCCTTCCAATTTATAATGTCCTCCTGTCACTTGGGCAGAAGTAGACCATTCAGGAAGGTGCTTAGACTGTTTCTCTTGCAGGTTAGGTCTACAGGGAGGCTCTGTATCCAAACTTTCCAAATGGGTCTCTGGATGCATTGTTGCCTGTTAGGGAACCACTGAGATTCAGCTTTCCCTATGAGTGACTGCACACTCTAGTCGATTGTAATTGAATCTGTAGCCAGTTGCTGAAATCTGCAAGGCTGCAGTCCGGTTTTCTGTGCATACGCTTTGGTTCATGCTACAAGATCATGTGCTGCAGTTCTTCTCTGATGGACTCTGTTCTGAAAATTCCACTGCCTTAAGCAGCTAGTTCTAGGGCCTGCGCACACCTGAAGTGAAGGGCCCATAGCGGGACACATCCCAAAGAAATCTAGTTGCTGCTCAAGGTGAGTTGCTTCTCCTTTCCAATTCTTGTGGCTCTTCTCTAAGCCCTTTCCAATTAATTCATCAACATCGTCCTTGAAGTGTGGGCACCAAAGCTGGAAACAGTCTTAAGATTCCTTCCTGCATGATCAAACTTGTAGTGACAATTGTTAATATAGCTGAGCTACTGGGGTGGTGTTTGTTTTTATGTTTGGCCCCTAAATAGAAAAGTCTGGGGAGAGGGAGGAAGGGAGGGAATCAGTGCAGTTTGGGAAAAAATCTATTAGATTCAGTTTTTCTCACTGAAATTAAACATTTTCCAAATAAAAATGTGTAACTAGTATGGGCCATGAATCTGATTACAAAAGGGGTCTGAACCTGTGTAGAGGTAGAAACTATTCCAATAGTATTATATTATTTTAAAAACTCTTATAGCAATGGACAAATATTACAATCTAACCATCTTTGGATTCTATCCTGTTGAGAGAGTTGTATTGGGCCCTGAGAGTACTTTGTTTAAATTTTGTATATTTATACTTCTTTGTTCTTATGCTAATTTTTGACACTTTTTTAAAATAACACATTAAAATACCTTGTTAGTTCAAACCTAATCACATTTATTATAAGTGCAGATCTTGTCCATTGACTATATCTGTACTTTGCATAATTAGTGCAACATCTTTTCCCGAGGGCTTTTTTTTGTGTGAAGACGCTTAACAAATGTTAATGTTAACAAATCTCCGGGACCGGATGGCATTCATCCAAGGGTTCTAAAAGAACTTAAAGGGGAAATTGCTGAGCTATTATCTGTGGTTTGTAACCTATCCTTTAAATCGGCTTCCTTACCTAATGACTGGAAGGTAGCCAACGTGACACCAATATTTAAAAAGGGCTCTAGAGGCGATCCTGGCAATTACAGACCGGTAAGTCTAACTTCAGTACCGGGCAAATTAGTCGAAACAATAGTAAAGTATAAAATTGTGAAGCATGTAGAAGAACATAATTTGTTGGACAAAAGTCAACATGGTTTCTGTAAAGGGAAATCCTGTCTTACTAATCTATTAGAGTTCTTTGAAGGGGTTAACAAACATGCGGACAAGGGGGATCCAGTAGATATAGTATACTTGGATTTTTAGAAAGCCTTTGACAAAGTCCCTCACCAAAGGCTCTTGTGTAAATTACATGGCCATGGGATAAGAGGGAAGGTCCTTTCTTGGATTAAGAACTGGTTAAAAGACAGGAAACAAAGGGTAGGAATAAATGGTAAATTTTCAGATTGGAGAGGGGTAACTAGTGGTGTACCCCAAGGGTCAGTCCTGGGACCAATCCTTTTCAACTTATTCATAAATGATCTGGAGAAAGGGGTAAGCAGTGAGGTAGTAAAGTTTGTAGATGATACAAAACTGTTTAGGATAGTCAAGACAGAAGCAGACTGTGAGGGACTCCAAGAAGATCTCACCAAACTGAGTGATTGGGCAACAAAATGGCAAATGAAATTTAATGTGGATAAGTGTAAAGTAATGCACATCGGGAAAAATAACCCCAACTATACGTACAGTATGATGGGGGCTAATTTGGCTACGACAAATCAGGAAAGAGATCTTGGAGTTATCGTGGACAGTTCTCTGAAAACTTCCACACAGAGTGCAGCGGCGGTCAAAAAGGCAAATAGGATGCTAGGAATTATTAGGAAAGGGATAGAAAATAAGACCCAGAATATCTTACTGCCCCTGTATAAAACTATGGTACACCCACATCTTGAATACTGTGTACAGATGTGGTCTCCTCACCTCAAAAAAGATATTTTGGCCTTGGAAAGGGTTCAGAAAAGGGCAACTAAAATGATTAGGGGTTTGGAACGGGTCCCATATGAGGAGAGGTTAAAGCGACTGGGACTTTTCAGTTTAGAAAAGAGGAGACTGAGGGGGGATATAATAGAGGTCTATAAAATCATGAGTGGTGTGGAGAGAGCTGATAAAGAAAAGTTATTTATTAGTTCCCTAAATAGAAGAACTAGAGGACACCAAATGAAATTAATGGGTAGCAGGTTTAAAACTAATAAAAGGAAGTTCTTCTTCACACAGCGTGTTGTCAACCTGTGGAACTCCTTGCCAGAGGAGGCTGTGAAGGCTAGGACTATAATAGAGTTTAAAGAGAAGCTGGATAAATTCATGGAGGTTAGGTCCATAAAAGGCTATTAGCCAGGGGATAAAATGGTGTCCTTGGCCTCTGTTTGTCAGAGGCTGGAGAGGGATGGCAGGAGACAAATCGCTTGATCATTGTTTTCGGTCCATCCTCTCTGGGGAACCTGGTGCTGGCCACTGTCGGCAGACAGGATACTGGGCTAGATGGACCTTTGGTCTGACCCAGTACAGCCGTTCTTATGTTCTTATGTTCTAACAACTTTCCCTTGTTAGATGATATCCACAGAGAAGTTTTGAGTAATAAATGCTCCCGGAGCAGTGTGTATTAAGAAAAGCAGAAATCTGTCTAAATAGCTGTCTGCAATATTAACTTAGATCCTAACATTTGTATTCAATAATATAGTCTGTCAGATGGAAGTGGGTTGCTTACTTTCCTAGGTGGTGCTTAGTGCTGTATGTTGTAAAAACAAAAACTTGGGTATGGCACTACTTTAAATCAGTTTTAGCATGGTCATACAAAAGTGTATGGAACTGAGAGACTATACTGAGCCTACTCCAGTCATATATGTAAGTTCAAAGCCATATACAAGTCATAAAATAATTTGAAAAGAAGCACAGTGAATAAAAAAGAAACTGCTGCTACTGGGTCCCAAAGTTATGTGGGCCAGTATTCCCCAAGCCTGTTTACTGTTATGATGCCAGCTTAAATTCATCATGACTTCTGGTCTTCATAACCTGGGCGGTGGCATTCAGAACTGTGACCAGAACAGTTAGTCACTATTGCAGCCAGTGAGGCATTATGGGACATATGCTGGAAGACTTTCAGTGCAGACATTGCCCAACCTGTGTTAAGTCTCACGCTGCATTGACCTATGCTCCATGCACTTATCTATTTAATATTGATATAGTCTTGGCGTTCACATCAGGCACCTGCTTAAACCTCTGCCTTTGTTATCCTTAGCTGTGAGAGATCAACTGCAGCCACCGCTGCCTGTGGGAAAATAGCAGCAATCTTCAGTACTGTTGCCTTACGCTTATACCCAGGCAATAGGCACGAAAACATGATTGTTTGGTGAAACTGAAATTCCTTCCCCCAGGTGGACCATACTTACTATTGCTGAGACTGGAGAGCAGTGCTATGAAGAGATACTCCACAGCTATAGTGTCAGTAAGCATGCTTTCTTAAAAGCTTTTATAGAAATAAGGGAGTTTTGAAATTTTTCCCTTTGTTGCAACTGCAAAGCCAATGCTAAGCCTCAGCAGACAGGTGGTAGGCTTGAGGGCTGCCCCTTTCATGCCTCAATGCTTGACTCCGGTGAGAGAGAATAAGAAGGGACTAGGAAAGACACGTTCACTGAGATCTTGAAAGCTACTATTTCATTGTGAACAAAAGCGCTTGGAGGACCGGCGTGACATGGGTGAGATTCCAGAAGACTGGAAAAGGGGGTAAATATAGTGCCCATCTATAAAAAACGAAATAAGGACAACTCAGGAAACTAGTCAACTTCATTTCTGTGTCAGGAAAGATGATGGAGCAAATAATTAAGGAATCCATCTGCCAACATCTGGAAGATAAGGTGATACGTAATAGTCAACATAGGTTTGTCAAAAACAAATCAGGTCAAACCAATCTGATAGCTTTCTCTGATATAACAACAACCTTGTAGATGAGGGGGAAGTGGTAGATGTGGTATACCTAGACTTTAGTAAAGTGTTGAAACAGTCTCACATGACCTTATCAATAAAGTAGAGAAATACAACATAGCTGGAGCTACTATAAGGTGGGCGCATAACTGGTTGGATAACCATTCTCAGAGAGTAGTTATCAATAGTTTACAGTCATACTGGAAGGTCGTAGTAAGTGGGATTCTGCGGGGATCAGTTTTGAGACCAGTTCTGTACAATATTTTCATCAAGAATTTAGATTAGGGCTGGGCAAGAGCTTGTCAGCAGGCCAAATGCAGCCTGCCAAGCTCTTTCATCTGGCCTGTGGCAGCTCCCAGCCCCACCCCCAATGCATTGCCTGGAAGCCAGGGAGGTGCGAGCCCTTTCAACTGTTTCTATTGAAAAGGCTTGCACCTTCCTGGCAGCTGTTAAGGTGCGAGCCCTATAAATAGCAGGAGTGGAAAGGACTCACAACTCTTGCCCCCTGCCCAATGCATTGCCTAGGAGCCACAAGGGAGGTGTGAGCCCTTTCAAGTCCTGCTATTTAAAAGCCTTTCTGCTTGAGGCCCCTCCCCTGCTGGTGCAGCCTGCCACTAGTTAAAAAAATTTTCATGTGGCCCTCCCTTCAAAAATTATTGCCCACCCTGATTTAGATGATGGTGCAGAGATCTGCACATTTTGTAAGTGTACTGATACCAAGCTGGGAGTGGTTACAAGTGCTATGCAGGATAGGGCCATCATTCAAAATTATCTGGAAATGGTCTGAGGTAAATAGAATGAAGTTCAAAAAGAATGATGTATTCTACTTACGCACAATCAGTTTCACACACACATAAAATGGGAGATGACTGTCTAGGAGGGAGTACTGGAGAAAGGGATCAAAGAATCATAGTGGACCACAAGCTAAATCTCAGTTGACACTATTGCCAAAAAAAAACCCTGTAATCATTTTGGGATACAGTAACCAGAGTGTTGTGAGCAAGACATAAGAACTGATTCTTCCCCCCTTCTCTGCACTTAGGCCTCAGTTGGAGTATTGTGTCCAATTCTGGGCACCACATTTCAGGGAAGATGTGGAGAAATTGGAGAGGGTTCAGAGAAGAGTAACAAAAATGATTAAAGGTCTAGAAAGCATGAGTTATGAGGGAAGACTGGATGAACTCGGTTTCTTTAGCTTGGAAAAGAGAAATGGAGAGGGAACATGATAAGCAGCTTCAAGTACTTGAAAGAGTGTTATAAGGATGAGAGAGAGAAATTATTCTCCATAACATCTGATAATAGGACAAAGAAGCAATGGGCTTAAACAGCAAGGGAGATTAAGGTTATATATTAGGAAACACTGCTTAATTGTTAGGGTGATTAAGCACTGGAATAAATTGGCTAGAGAGGTTGTGGAATCTTCATCACTGGAGATATTAAGATCAGGTTAGATAGACAGCTATGAGGGATGGTCTGGAATAGTGCTTGGTCCTACCATGAGGTCATGGGACTAGACTCGATGACCTCTCAAGGTCCTTTCCAGCTTTAGTGTTCTATGATTCTATGACTTAGAAAACAGACAGGAACAGAAGAGAAATGCACCACGGCCTTCTCAGGCAGCAAGGGCCAATGTTGTATATCCAGGTTGACCTATAGGCCCAACAATCTTTTACAATCTTTAGAGCACTTCATGGTAGCAGCTCCCTTATTTCCCAGCACGTCATTTGGCATGACATCTGCATCCTTCTTCACCCTTATCATGCCACATGATAGGACAGCAATGAATATCACAACTTCATGTAAACTAATCTAAGAGAACAACAGTTGTGCGCATATTGCTGAAGTGGATTACATTTGTGCACTGAAAGGGGCAGGAATGTTTGCTTCCTTTCTAAATGCAAAGTTCCATTCTGTTCATTTGCTTGAAATGTGTATTGCCTCTTATTCTTTGCACGTTTTGTTTTTCTGAGCCTCTGCGTTAGGTGGTGCTTTGAGTATTCCTAGGCGTTCTACAGTTGGTGGTATAGAAAAATAGTCACAGCTAAATGTACAGCAAACACTATATAGTTCATAGCAGCATCTAGGGATGCCAGATGGTTTAACCAAAAATACCAAACACTCCCTCCGTCCCCCCACAAAAAAAACCAACCTCTCACTGTTGGAAAAAAAAGGGGGGGGGGAGACCAAAGTTGTTGAGCAAAAAAAAAAAGGACCCCAACAGTTATTGAACCAAAAATAAAAAAACAAAAATACAAAAACCCAGCATGGCCCCTTTAAGGCCTTTGGGGTTTTTTCCCCTGGCGACCATCTTGTTTTCTTACTCTGTGCAGGAAGAGAGCTCCTCTGCAGAACCAGGTAAGTGGGGAAAGAGGGGCTTGAGGGGATGGCTGGGTTCACCGGGGGGCGAGGCTGGGCCTGGCTGCTGAGTGTGGTAGGGTTGTCAGGTGTCTGGTATTTTCACCTCCTGGCAGGGGGAAAAGAAATCAGAAAATACCGAACATTTTAGGTGTCTGGTATTTTCTTTTTGTTTTTTGTTTTTACCTGACAGGAGGCGAAAATACCAGACTTTCTGGGTCAATACCGGACACCTGGCAACGCTAGCAGCGTTTGAAGCTGCATGCTCCGAGAACAATCCAGCACAGCACAGTGTTGGCTGAACATTAAGATGGTCTTTCAAAACCTCTCGCAACTGCACAGCTCATGGTTAAACTCTTGTAATGGGTTCTAGTTGTTCAAAGTCAGCAAACAGTTCTTTCACTTCCACTCTATTGGCCATTTTTCCCCCTTTGCCTCATGCATACTATGTAGGATACAGCAGGCAGCTAGAAACAGTGGGCTATTTTTCTTACTTTCATACAATCTCATGAATAAATGAAGTACATTCAATTTAGGGATGCTAACGTGTATTTATGTACACCATTAATCAATAAGCCTGGGCTCATTGGTTAATGTGCACAGTTACATGCACCTCCCCCATGCTGCTGCCTCTGTAACCGAGGAAGCAACACAGGGAGGCAGGCACATGTCTGCTCCACGGAGCTGCCTGTCTCCCTCCCTACTCTCTAATTCGAGTGTCCCTATGCAGGGTCAGGGTAAGCTTGGCATACAGATCCAGGAATAAAACCCACATCTGAACGGTCAGCTGCCCATTATCTCAAACCTGCATTAAAATGTGATGCTACTAGTCAGTGCTCATTTCTTGAGCCCCGAAGCAGGCTGTAGCTACTCCATGAATGCCACCAGCAGCCTTGAATTGTCCCGCAGAAACTGTTTGGAGAAATCATGTCCATTGCTGTTGCTGTTCTCTCTGCAGGTTTGTGAATACATAAGAATCACACGTCCGGTATTTGCAAAGTTCATGAGACTAGCACAGAGCTCCATGCTGTTGTCGGAGAAGGCAGACTGCAAAAAGTGCCATGCTGGTTTGGAGGACTTCAAAAATAAGGCATGGAAACTATGGTGAAAACGGCATTCTGTAAACTGGACCTTTGTTCTCAGAGTAGTTGGAAGAGTAGTTTTGTTACTACATTTGAAATTTCCAAAAAGGCAGCATGCCAGGAAGCATTGTATGTCATACTAGAATACCTCTTTGTGGTCCACCACTCTTTGCATTGACACAAACACTCCTGGTTTAGTATGTCTAACATCAACACTAGCAAGTATGCATGAGTGATATGTTAACTTTGGTTGCATGTCTGCTGATATAGGTACGTTTACACTGCGGTGTCATTTTGGGATACTTCCAGTATCCCAAAATAGCTATTCTGCGGCTTTTAAACAAGCCCGTTATTTCAAAATAACTTTCAAAATAATGGGCTCAGTGTTCCAATGTCCCTGTAAGCCTCATTCCACGAAGATTAACGGACGTTTATTATAAGGGAAAATATTCTACAGAACTGGTCCCAAAACTGATCCCTGTGTAGACAATGCCAAATTTCAAAATAAGCTATGCAATTTCGAGCTATGCATGCAGTGTAGACGCACCCATAATGTCTGTTGACCAAAGTTTGTAGAAGAGATATGATGCTTTGATCTGTACCTGAAAATAGTATCAGCTTTGATACATCTGTTGAGGGTGAAAAAACCACATCCCTGGTTGATGTAACTAAGAAGCCAGTGTAACTCTGTTTACATGCAGCTATAGCAACAAAAAGGGGCTTTACATTAATATTACTGTGTCTGCACTAGAAATTTGGGTGTTATAGCTTTAGCTGGCAAGAATGTATGTTTTTTTTCATCATCCTGACAAACATGCCTATGCTGATAAAACTTTTACGTGTAAACCCCACTTCTGTAGAATCTATTAATCATGTGGCCATACTATAGCTGAGGTCTAGCATAAGCCTATGGCATTATGCCTTAATATCTAGATATGAGCCTAGCCAACCAACTGGCTGTTTGCAAGAGCTTTCTCAGTCAAAGATGTTTCTATTAGAAATCAGTTATTTTTAGTAACTGTGTAACCACTAACATTCTTAGAGGTTACATGGTTACTCGAGGACCCCAGCGGATGGGGTCAGTAGCCAGTGAACTCCCAGCCCCACTCCCTGCATAACCAGATCGTGCTTGCTGCCCCATGCTGCTGCCTCTGATACAGAGGTGGCAGGGGGCTCCCCTGAATGCTCTTCATTTAAAATTTGGAGCATGCTAGTCTGAGTTTTAAATGCAGAACACGCCGGGGTGTGTGTGTGTTGCAGTTAACTGGGACCGTTAACAGATAAGCAGCCACTTATCGGTTAGCAAGTTACCCAGGTTACCGTTAGCATCCCTAGTTTCTATTTTCTGTACCGTTCAGCAATATTTACTTTCATTTCACAAACCAAAGAGGAAAATGAATGTTCATATCAACAAATACATTTTATGTTGCTCTTCCACCTTTCCTCCTGAAGGGACTCGACGTAGTTCACAAGTTCTGTACCTATTTATGTTATATTGCTAATCATAACAGAGAAAATGTCCATGAACTCACTTCTCAGTACTCAGAGAGGAGCCCTATATACATTTTAGCACACTATACTTGTTGCATGAAAATAGGTATCAGGGCAAATGCTGGTTTATTATATTGCTGCTTATAACAGCAAGAAATATTTATTTTGTTTCAAATCCTGTGATAGTTACTCATAGCTGTATCCTAATACAGTACAAGACTTTAAATATGCTAGTCGTAGCATGAAAACTAGGACTTATGTGTTATAATGTATGTTTCTTTTTTTCTAGCTCTAGGTAACAGTTGAGACACAAGTTAAAAACATAAGCTGTGTGAGTTTCAAAAGTTTTGGCATACAGGAGATTCATTAATGCCAAGCTCTTCTGATTTCAATTCACATGGATTTTTTATTTATTCCTTTGAGTTTTAGGTTTGACCTCAAAGCAAATTAAAAGAAGCTGGTTATGTTTCACCTAGGTTAGCATCAAAATTATAAACTGTCTCCTGGCTAAAAGTTTAGTTTGGGGTTTATAATTAAACAACCCAATGCACTTGGTGGTTTTGGGCTCCATAATGAAAGCTTGGTTCAGATCTTAAAACTTGTGGATCAAATGCTGTAAAATCATTGGTCTTACTTTAGGGATGAGATTGGTCACTGTCAAAAGACGACTCACCAGTTAATGTGTGAACTTTTTAGCTGTAGGATTTACCATGATACAAATTGAACCTCCAAACTGGTCTGACACCCTTGGGATCTGACCAGTCCTGAATGAGAGAGTTTGCTGGACCAGGGGAGATCAATTTTGACCCCTTGCTGCCAGTCTCCAGGCTCCCTTGGGGAGCTGTCAGTCTTTCAGCTGCACTCCCTGCCACTGACTCCAGCAATGCTCCTGGCCTTGCCCGAGCTGCTTTGTTTCTTCCCCAGATCTAGGAAACTTTTCCATGCCAAGAAGAAAATACTTATACAGGAATCAAAGCAGCACACAGGCAAGCAGCATATGGACCAGATATGAAGCTGCATGCACACAGGAGATGCATCTTTACACCCCTGTAGTGTGATCTTTGGCTTCTAATTAAAGTTTGAATTGTAGAAGCCTCTGCTGGTTGGCTGAGGGACTTTCAGGCAGTCCAGGGCTTTATAAAGCAATGAGCAAGCGACCAAGGAGCTTGTGAACACGTGAGTGCTAACAGGAAGTTTAGAGAGGTAGTTTGGAAGGGGAGAGGGAAAGAGGCGAGGTTCTCTTGCCTTTCTTTTAAATCCTTTTTCCAGGACAGCAGGTATGGATGGTGATAGGTCTGCTGTTGTTACCTGCATAGCTTGTGCCATGTTTGTCGTCTTCCTGGAAGAAAGAACTGATTTCATCTGCACTAAGTGCAAGCTGGTTGCCATTTTTAAAGAAAAAAATAGAGGACTGGAGGCCCAAGTGTTGACCCTATGCTTGATCAGAGAGGATGAAGACTTCCTCGATAAAAGGCAGTGTTTAATCCTGCAAGCACAGCAGGTGGAAGAGCCAGAGAGGGCAGTATGGGACCAGGAAGAGAACTGGCAACATGTAACTTCTAGAAGGGGAAAAGGGCCAGCACAGGAATCCCCCAATGCTATAGAGGTAAGTAATCGCTTTCAGGCTCTCTACACAGGCTCTGCTGTGGTGAATGCTTTGGAAGTGACCTCACAAGGAAGAAACCGGAAGGGAACACCATCTTCTGGAAGGCATGGGATGCGTAGTCTTAGGGATGGAGGTTCCACGACCACCACCCCCAAAAGAAGACAACGGGTGGTGGTGGTCGGAGATTCTCTCCGAAGAGGGACTGAGCCATCCATCTGCAGTACGGACCTGGAATCTTGAGAGGTGTGCTGCTTATTGGGAGCTCGAATTCAGGATGTGACTGAGAGGCTTATAAAACTTATCGAACCTTCGGATTGCTACCCCTTCCTGCTTCTCCATGTGGGAACTAATGATACGGCCAAGAATGACCTTGAGCGGGTTACTGCGGATTATGTAGCGCTGGGAAGAAGGATCCAAGAATTTGGAGCGCAAGTGGTGCTCTCGTCCATCCTCCCTGTTGAAGAGAAAGGACTGGGCAGGGATCGTCGAATTGAGGACGTAAATGCGTGGTTGCGCAGGTGGTGTCGCAGAGAGGGCTTTGGTTTCTTCGACCTTGGGACTCTGTTCCGGGCACAAGGATTGTTAGGAAGAGATGGGATCGACCTAACGAAGAGAGGAAGGAGCATCTTCGCGGGCAGGCTTGCAAACCTGGTGAGGAGAGCTTTAAAGTAGGTTTGTTGGGGGATGGTGACCAAAACCCTGAGGGGAGTGGGAAAGTCGAATACCGGGAAGAAATGCAAAGAGGAATGAGCAACAAAGGAGGACCCATGATTCGAATGGAGAAGATAGGGCAATCAACTGGTTATCTGAGGTGTTTGTACACTAATGCGAGAAGCCTGGGCAACAAACAGGAAAAAATGGAGGCCCTGGTCCAGTCCAAGAAATATGATTTAATTGGGATAACAGAGACTTGGTGGGATGACTTCCATGACTGTAGCGCTGTCATGGAAGGATATAGACTGTTCAGGAAGAACAGGCAGGGGAGAAAAGGAGGATGAGTTGCACTATATGTAAGAGAGCACTACGATTGCTCAGAACTCCAGTATATAGAGGGAGAAAAGCCTGCTGAGAGTCTATGGGTTAAGTTTAGAGGTGCCAACAGCAGTGATGTGGTTGGTGTCTACTACAGGCCACCGAATCAGGTGGATGAGGCTTTCTTCGGACAACTGAGAGAAGCTTCCAGATTGCAGGCCCTGGTTTTCATGGGGGACTTCAATCACCCGGACATCTGTAGGGAGACCAATACAGCAGTTCACAAGCAATCCAGGAAGTTTTTGGAGAATTTTGGGGATAACTTCTTGGTACAAGTGCAGAAGGATCTGACCAGAGGTTGTGCGCAGCTTGACCTTCTGCTCACAAACAGGGAGGAACTAGTAGGGGAAGTAGAGTTGGGTGACAACCTGGGAAGCAGTGATCATGAGATGGTAGATTTCAGGATCCTGACCAAAGGAAGAAAAGAGAGTAGTAAAATACACACCTTGGACTTCAGAAAAGCAGATTTTGATTCCCTCAGAGACCTGATGGGCAGAATTCTCTGGTATGCTAACATGAAGGGGAAAGGAGTCCAGGAGAGCTGGCAATATTTTAAAGTAGCCTTATTGAAGGCACAGAAGGAAACCATCCCGTTGTGTAGCAAGAGAGGCAAACATGGTAGGAGACCAGATTGGCTTACAGGGGAAATCCTTGGTGAACTTAAGCACAAAAAGGAAGCTTACAAAAAGTGGAAACTTGGACAAATGACCAGCTAAACGTATAGCTCGAGAATGCCTGGGGGTTATCAGGAAGGCGAAAGCACAATTGGAATTGAGACCTGGCAAAGGATGTGAAGGATAACAAGAAAGGTTTCTACAGACGTTAACAAGAAGAAGGTGATCAGAGAGAGAGAAGGGGCCCCTACTGAATGAAGGAGATAACCTAGTGACAGATGATGTGGGGAAAGCTGAAGTACTCAATGCTTTCTTTGCCTCTGTATTCACGGATAAGGTCGGCTCCCAGACTAATGTGCTAAATGACGCAAGATGGGATGAAGATGGACAGCCCTTGGTGGGTAAAGAACAGGTTAGGAACTATTTCGAAAAGCTAAACGTACACAAATCCATAGGTCTGGACTTAATGCATCCGAGGGTACTGAGAGACTTGGCAAATGTCATTGAGGAGCCTTTGGCCATTATCTTTGAAAAGTTATGGAAATCGGGAGAGATGATGGGGAAAAAGGCAAATGTAGTGCCCATCTTCAAAAAAGGGAAGAAGGATGATCCAGGGAACTATAGGTTGGTCAGTCTTACCTCAGTTCCTGGAAAAATAATGGAAGGGATCCTTAAGGAATCCATTTTGAGGCACTTGGAAGAGAGGAAAGTGATCAGGAATAATCAGCATGGATTCACAAAGGGCAAATTGTGCCTGACCAATCGGATTAGCTTCTATGATGAGGTAACTGGCTTTGTGGACATGGAAAAGTCAGTGGATGTGATATACCTTGACTTTAGCAAGGCTTTTGATACAGTCTCCCACAATATTCTTGCCAATAAGTTAAGGGAATGTGGATTGGATAAATGGACGGTAAGATGGATAGAAAGATGGCTAGAAGGCTGGGCCCAGTGGGTAGTGATCAACGGTTCGATGTCAGGATGGTGGTCAGTTTCTAGCGGAGTACCCCATGGTTCAGTTCTAGGACCGGTTTTGTTCAATATCTTTATTAATGACCTGGATAAGGGGATGGATTGCACCCTCAGCAAGTTTGCAGATGACACTAAGCTAGGGGGAGAGGTAGATACGCTTGAGGGCAGAGAGAGGGTCCAGAGTGACTTAGACAAATTGGAGGATTGGGCCATAAGAAATCCGATGAGGTTCAACAAGGACAAGTGCAGAGTTCTGTACTTGGGATGGAAGAATCCCAAGCATTGTTACAATCTGGGGACCAACCAGCGAAGTAGTAGTTCTGCAGAAAAGGACCTGAGGGGATGAGAAACTGGATATGAGTCAACAGTGTGCCCTTGTAGCCAAGAAGGCTAATGGCATATTAGGTTACATTAAGGGGAGCATTGCCAGCAGATCCAGAGATGTGATTATTCCCCTTTATTCAGCTCTGGTGAGGCCACATCTGGAATATTGTGTCCAGTTCTGGGCCCCCCACCACAGAAAGCATGTAGGCGCATTGGAGAGGGTCCAGCAGAGGGCAACCAAAATGATTAGGGGGCTGGAGCATATGACCTATGAGGAGAGGCTGAGGGAGTTGGGTCTGTTTAGTCTGCAGAAGCAAAGAGTGAGGGGGGATTTGATAGCAGCCTTCAACTTCCTGAAGGGAGGTTCCAAAGAGGATGGAGAGAGGCTGTTCTCAGTAGTGACAGATGGCAGAACAAGGAGCAATGGTCTCAAGTTGTGGTGGGAGGGGTCCAGGTTGGATATTAGGAAAAACTATTTCACTAGAAGGGTGGTGAAGCACTGGAATGGGTTACCTAGCGAAGTAGTGGAGTCTCCATCCCTAGAGGTGTTTAAGTCTCAGCTTGACAAAGCCCTGGCTGGGTTGATTTAGTTGGGATTGGTCCTGCCTGGAGCCAGGGGGCTGGACTTGATGACCTCCTGAGGTCTCTTCCAGCTCTATGGTTCTATGATTCTATGGCCGCCACCTGTGCGGAAAATTATGCCAGTAGTCAGAATAGTGTCTGTAGGCTCGTGTACTGATCCCCTGATCCCCAGACTTTTTTGTCTCATCTTGCATTCCCCACACTCCAGTGCAAATCTAATATATAAAGGAGAATGTTTGTAAGTTTGTGCGCTAATAACTTGGACACTATAAGAGCTACCGCAACCAAACTTTGCATGGGATAACCTTTCATCCAGGATAAGGTTTTAAGGTACTTTTGGACCTGATCAGGCCCAAGTTCAAGCTGTAAAAATCAAAAAGTAACCCGCCACGCTGCGCTGCAGGGACCGTCCTGCCCACCCTAGGTCCTGTGCCCACCGCCTGTGCCCCCCAGTGCCGTCTGGGACTCGCCTCCTCCCACCCATGAGGTTACATAAGTGACCCACATGCACAATGGCTCGGGCACCTGCCCTGCCCCCTGCAGTACCTGCAGCCCCTCCTGCGTGTAACCTTCCCTCCAACAGGGTTCACACCCCTTCCCTCCAGGGATGACACGGACCTATATTTTAATCCCTATAAAAATCAGTGCAACTTTTCTACCATTCAAAAAAAGCCCACTCTCCTAGGCTATGTCTAGACTGCAAGCCTCTTTTGAAAGAGGATTTTTCGAAAGATACTTTTGAAAAAGCTTCTTTTGAAAAAGAGCAGCTAGACTGCAACCTCTTCTTTTGAAAAAGTGAGCTGCTTTTTCGAAAGAGAGCACCCAGGCAATCTGGATGCTCTCTTTCAAAAAAGCTCTGTTTGCATTCAAGAATGCCTTTTTTCGAAAGAGCACTTTCGAAAAAAGGCGTTCTTCCTTGTGAAATGAGTACCGCCATTGAAAGAAAAGCCGCATTCTTTCGATTTAATTTCGAAAGATCACGGCTGTAGTCTAGACACAGGTGAAGTTTTTTCCGAAAAAAGGCTACTTTAAAAAAAAACAAAACCCTGCAGTCTAGACACAGACCTTGTGAAATAGTTTTTCCTAATATCCAACCTGGACCTCTCCCACCGCAACTTGAGACCATTGCTCCTTGATCTGCCACTACTGAGAACAGCCTTTCTCCATCCTTTTTGGAACCTTCTTTCAGGAAGTTGAAGGCTGCTCTCAAATCCCCCCTCACTCTTCGCTTCTGCAGACTACATTTTTCTACATTTTGTTCCTCCAGTTTCCAAGCAGTGCCGGGTAACTTGAGCTAGTTTACTATATTTTGTGAGCACACAGCATGGCCAGTGCACTAAAGGAAAGTGAGAAAAAAAGCGTATGTAACTTTTATTATTCAAGACTGAGTGCACCCATATTCTTCCCTCTAGATTTTAATTGCCTTTTTTTTCTGCTTCTGCAGCTATGTCCTTCAGAGACAGCTCCTACACATTGACATAGTGCCTCTGTCAGGTAAAGAGGTGACTGAGGAGTACAAAACATGTGTTTGAGAAATGCTGCAACCATCTGATCAAGCCAATAGCAAGCACAAACTCTAGAGAGAGACAGGAAACAAAACACACACAAAAACCCTAAAAGACACAACTGGGCAGTCAGGAGAAGAGACATGGGAGGAGCAGCTGCTAAAACTCATGGAGGATTAAACAGAGGTGCACAGGTTCCTGATTCCATTTCAGGTGGAAAACATGCATACTTGACTTCCCCTTGCAGCCCATATAGAACTGCAATCCATGCCCTCCCCAAACTCCCCATTTCCAATCTGTTGTAGTACCTCTTGCACTCCTTCCCAGAGATATTTTCCATAAGAGCAGCTGGACTTACACACAGCTATGAAATCCTCATTTCACGGAGTGCTGCTCACTGTCATACTCCTTGTAAAAAATGTTCATCTGTGTATTGCTGTTTAAGAAAAAATTAATCTTAAAGACATTGATTCTTTATTTGAAACATACAAGGTGGTTGTAGCAGAAATGTATACACAGTGGCAGGTAGCACAATAGCAGATTACAATTAATGCTCAGGCAGGAATCATTACAAGGGTAATTCAAAGTGACAAGTAAATAGTTTCTAGCTTAGTGCATTATAGAAAGACTGTCCATGGATCTCACTTTGAAAATTCTGTTTCAAAGCTTCCCTGAGTCAAATAGGCATCCTGCTTCCCCTCCCCCTTTAATCCCTCTAATAGCTGTGTTGTCTGGATGTTCAAAATCAACTAGATGATCCACTTCAATGGCATGCAATGCAGTTCTGTATGGGCTGCAGGGGGAAGTCAAGTATGCATGTTTTTCACCTGCAATGGAATCAGGGACCTGTGCACCTCTGTTTAATCCTCTATGAGTTTTAGCATCTGCTCCTGCCCATGTCTCCTCTGCTGGCTGCCCAGAAACTTACTCCCTTGGTGTCACAAATGTTATGCAGAGCACAGCAGGCTGTTATGACCATGGGAATATTTTCATTATTGAGGTCTCACCTGCCAAAAAGACAGCACCAGTGACCCTTTTATCTGCCAAGCACACATTTTACAGGCCTCTTGCATGTGCTGAGCCTGTTGTTGAAGCACTCCTTGCTGCTGTCAAGGTTTTCGGTGTAAGGCTTTGTAAGAAGGGTGATCAGATGTCCCATTTTTAAGGCACAGGTCATCCCTACTATAAATCGCCTTGGTATGCATCTGTTCCACACTAAAGTAATTGATGCTTGTAGGAACTGATGAGTTCTAAATCCTCTCATTCTCTGCTCTTAAATTGCGCAACCTCCTCCCCCCCCCCCCCCCATTTTGTGCAACTGGAAGTTAGCTACAGGAAAAAAAATCTCCTGCTTTAAGTTGTTTTGCTATAAGTCCAAGTTTATGGAACGTATCTTGGACTTATAGTGAGGATGGCCTGTACAGTCTTGTATTTAAGCCCTCCTGCAACTGTCCTGACTTTTTCTTAAAGAGGCAAATTGTCCCTTATTTTCTGTCTCCCCCCCGCATCAGTAGTGGTGGATTCTGCAGCTGGCCAGACCCTTCCTTGCCAGATGTTGGCCCGCCAGAGGTGAGTGAGGGGATCCAGTGGCCAATGACGGCAGAAGGTGGAACCCTCCCACGGACAGGGACTGCTACTCTATGGAATGGGGAGCAGCCTCTGTCCACAGGGAGCTCAGGCCCCCTGTGAACAGAGGATGCTTTGTGACAGCCTTCCCTGCCCTCCCACTCCCTCACCCTGTGCTGCTGCCTATGTCCATGGGGATCTCAGACCCCTGTGGGAAGGGGCTGCTGTCATCCTGTGCTGCTGATTCTGTATCAGAGGCAGCAGCACAAGGGGGCAGGCAGCCGGTCTGTGCAGGGAGCTGGTTTTCAAACTAGTTCCCCTTGCAGACTGGTTCCCGCTTAACATCCCTCGCTGCTGCCTCTGACACAGAGGCAGCACTGCAGGTTGGTGGGGGGCTCCTCAGGAGTGGGACCAGGAGTGCATTGGCTGCTGGCCCCTCCCCATAAACTATTGAATAGTTATGTAACTGGTAAAATTTCATGTGGTTATACGACTATTCAGTTACATGATATCTAACATCCCTAATCCCCTTGACATCTCATCACTATCCCCCAGCCATCCTGAGCCAGAGCTTCAGATGCCTCTTCCCCAAACCCCGGCACCTCTCAGCCTTGTGCCCAGCTCCTGCATCCCCCAGCTCCATCCCCCAGCAGGCTCCCCTGTGGGCTCAGTGCTGGAGCTCTAGCAGTCCCCAGCCTCCAGTCCTGGATGTAGCAGCCCCTGGCCTTACCTAGCCACCCCTCTTCCCCTACAAGCTCTGCGCTGGCTCCAAAATTTGCACAGTGGGGTCGCTACCAACATAACATAATTCCATCTATTAATTCTGAAGCACCCACTGTGGATGCACTCCGCTGACACAAGGAGTGTGGTGTGAACATGCACAATTACAGTGATTTATGATGGACATAATTTAAGTCAATTCTGTAGCATAGACCTGGCCTAAGAGATGTGCATGCCTGGGGCCTGATTCTGTTCTCTTTTACACTGGGATAACTCAGTTGACTTGAATGGAGCTACTCCTAACTACCAGTGTTGGAAATACTGTTACTGAGGTGATTTGGATTCTGCAGAGTTCTTACTTCTCAGTCTCCCTGGAAAATGAATGTAATATAGCTGAAGCACTGAGTTCTGAGATATGTGAGAGAGTACAAAGTGGATTAGGCCCAGCTCCATGCTTTGTACCAAACAAAACTGGAGTGTGGGTACCAATGTTCTCTCTAATCTGTTCCATCCAGGTGCAGAACAAATCTGTTTGTGTGCTGAGGTATGTGCAAATGTGCACCACTAGCAGAAACAAAAAACATAGCTGTGGGTGCTCTGCTAATCAGCTGAATGGTGTAGAGGATACACGGATGGTTACAGCACTTGCAAATAAAAAGTATAGTTTGTTGGTGGAAAGAAAATGCAGACTGGGGCAAACCTTGTGGTCTGGCACTATTGCTTGCTTGGTGCTGGCTGTGGTTAGACATTGTGAGGTGTAGGAGGGTTATTAGCTAGGCACACAACAGGGTTGAAGACTGAAGATAGAATAGGAAGGGCCCTGTTACTTGCATGCCACTGGGCTGTGCTGGATGCTGTTGTGGCCAGCCTTGCTGCCTGCTGGGGTACAACAGAGATCTCAGCTGCTACAGAAGGATAACAATGAGGACAGCCCTGCTGTCTGCTGGGTAAAGCTAAGAGTATCCTTACTGAGGATGTGGTGTTCGAGGTGCTATGGCTGGTCTACACAGGGAGGGGGAAGGAGGCAAAGAGGAGACATAGAAGATTGCAGGGATTGAAGCTGCAAAGGGAGGGAGGGATGCCATGTTTTGGACATAGGTACCTGGACATAAGGATGGTACTTGGGATGGTACATTTTGGACATAGGGATTGTACTTGGGATGGTACATTTTGGACAAAGGGATGGTACTTGGTCCTGCTGTGAGGGCAGGGGACTGGACTCAATGACCTCTCAAGGTCCCTTCTAGTTCTATGAGATAGTATATCTCCATATTATTAGGTATAAAGAAGAAATTCTCAACCTTTTTCCTACTGAGCCCCCACCCCCAACGTGCTATAAAACTCCATGGCACAGCTGGGCCACAACACTTTTCTTATGAAAGCCGGAGCCAGTGTAAGGAGCACCAAGTCGGGCAGCTACCTTGACCCCATAGCACAGGGGGCACTATGAAACTAACTAAGTTGCTCAGGAAGGCTCTGTCTTCAGCCCCAGGTTCAGGTCCCCAGGCTGTAGTCCTGCACAGTGTGGTTTTGGCTTTCTGCCCTGGGCTCTAGTAAGTCTCACACTAGCCGTGCTAGGCAGCCCCAGTGAAACCTATTGGGACTCACCCATGTAGAGCAGCAGGAGCCCTGAGGTTGAACAGTGTGAAGAGCTGAAACTGTGAGGCGAATGAGGCTCTGCATAGGCTTGGTGAGGAAAGTCCTGCAGCAAATGCAGGAGCTAGAAAGCTACAGGCAGCAGAGACCTGTGGCAGGGTGGTGTGGGGAGCTCTGTAGCAGGTGTTAGCCACAGAGAGCAGAGAACCCTCTGGCTAGGGGATGTGTGGGATCCCTGGGGCACCTGTTAGCCACAGAGAGCCAAGGCTCCTGTGACCTGGCAGTGTGGGGGAGTCCAGGGGCAGGTGTTACCTACAGGGAGCAGAGAGCCCTGGAGGTGGGTCATGCAGAGGAGCTTTGGCGTAGGTGTTATCTACAGGAAGTAGAGAGGCCTCTGGCCAGGTGGTGTGGGGGAGCCTTGGTGTAGGGATCTATATAGAGCGTTCTTAAAACTGAAATACCCACCTGGAGAAGTGAAGAAACTGATCAACGGAGCCAGAAGAGTACCCAGACATGAACTACTTCAAGACAGGCCAAGCAGAGAAAACAGAAATCCACTTATCACCTACAGCCCACAACTTAAACCCCTCCAATGCATTATGAACCATGTACAACCTATCCTGGAAAATGACCCCTCACTCTCATAGGCCTTGGGGGAAAGGTCCTCACCTACAGCCAATCTGCTAACCTTGAACAAGTTATTTCCAGTAACCATGCCGCACACCTCCATCATAATAATCTAGGAACCCGCCACTGCAATCAGCCCTAGTGCCAACTCTGTCCACACATCTACACAAGCGATTTTCTCACTGGACGCAACCACATCAGCTACTCCATCAAAGGCTCATTTAACTGAACATCCACTAATGTGATCTATGCCAGCAATGCCCCTCTGCCATTTACACTGGTCAAACTGGAGAGTCTATGGCAGTGGTTCCCAACCTTTTCCAGATGGGGACCCATTTTGACCACTAAGGAAGACATGGTGACCCAGGGCAATTCAAAAAATGTATGAATGGTTCCTTAAGAGCGAACTGGGGAGACACCTGGTGACCCTTTTGAAATGTAATGGCGACCATATTTGGGTCCCGACCAATAGGTTGGGGAACCCTGCTCTACAGGAAAGAATCAATGGATACAAATCAGATATCTGAAAAGGCAACATGCAGAAACCTGTTGGAAAACACTTTAACCTGCCTGGATACTCATTAATGTATCACAAAGTCACTCAGTGTTGTTTCAGGCCAATTCCACAAGCCGAATACACAGGGAAGCGTTGGAACTTAACTTGATTTACAAGTTTGGGACCCATCAGAAAGGTATGAACAAAGACATTATCTGGCTAGCACACAACCTTCCACATCCTAATAACCAACCAACCAACCAATGGGTACTTAAGAACAATTTGCACTTTATCAACTTCATGTACCATGAATACTCTAATTCACTATTTAAAAAAAAAAATTCCTTCCTTCTCTCTCCCCATCCCCATTTATTTTGGAACTGGACTTTTAATACTCCATTCATCTGAAGAAGTGGGTTGTACCCAGGAAGCTCATGAGACCATGTTTTGTGAGTCTTTAAGGTGCCGCTAGACTATTTGTTTTTAAGTTCTCGGTGTAGGTGTGACCCACAGGAAGCAGAGAGCCCTCTGGCCAAGCGGTGCGGGGGATCCTTGGGGGCAAGTGTTAGCCACAGGGAGCAGCATCCCCCCTGTGGCTGGGCAGTGTGGAGGACCCTGTGGCAGGTGTTAGCCACGGGGAGGGGGCGGCCCTGCGGCCGCAGAGTGAGGGGAGCCCTGAGGCGGCTGTAGCCCCAGGGAGCCCTGCTGGGGTGGAGAGGAGCCCCGCGGGGGGCCGCGAGCGCTCTGGCGCCGGGCTCGCGAGCGCGGCGCTACCCCCCGGGCGCCGTGGCTCTTAACATGGCTCTCCAGCCGAGCGAGCGGCAGCGCCCCCTGGCGGAGCGCGGCGGCCCGGGCGGGTCACGTGAGGCGCTCAGGGCCTGCTGCCGCCGCCGCTTCCCCCAGTCAGAGCGGAGCGAGCCGAGGCAGAGACGAAGAAACAAGATGGCGGCCGGTAGCGATCCGGAGCGGGACGCCGGCAATTCGGATTGATCCCTCGGCCCTCGCAGTTCGGCGGCCCCCCTCCTCGGCCCGGAACTCTCGCAGGGGGGGGGAGCTTCCCCGCAGCCGCCTGTCCGGACTCCGAGCGCCCTCCCCAGCCTTCCCTGCCCCTCCCTTCCCCCCTCGGCCAGCGCCCAGAGATGCGGGGCCGGCGAGGCAGGCCGCCCAAGCAGCAGCAGCCTGCGGCGGCCCCCGCTCAGGCGAGCTCCCCGGCTCCGCCCGCCCCACCGGGCCCCATTGGGGGGCTGAGGTCCCGGCAGCGGGGCAGCAGTCGGGGCAGGTGGGCGGCCTCGGCCCAGGTGGAGGCGGTGGGGCCCAGGCCGAGGGGGGTCGGGGCTGCCCAGGCCTCTTCCTCTTCCACCGCCTCCCCCAGAGGGGGCAGCAAGAGGAAGGGAGGCAGCGGCAGCAGCAGCAGCACCCCTGGTGGGGGAGGCAGCAGCAGTCGGGGCAGGGGCAGGGCTGGGGCTGGAGCAGCGGGGGGAGGCGGCGCAGGAGGCAGCCAAGGCAGGGCTGCCTCGTCCAGGAGGAGCATCAGCAAAGTGGTGTACGACGATCATGAGAGCGAAGAGGAGGATGAGAGCGCGGTGTCCGAAGAGGAAGAGGAGGGAGACCCCGAGGATAACCAGGACTCTGAGGAGCAGGAGGAAGAGGAGGAGGAGATCATGGAGGAGGAGGACGACGACGACTCCGATTACCCCGAGGAGATGGAGGATGAAGATGATGCCAGCTATTGCACTGAGAGCAGCTTCAGGAGCCACAGCACCTACAGCAGCACCCCAGGTATAGCGTCAATGGGCTGCACTGTGAAAGAAGGGGAGGGCACCCCACATGCTCCCTCTAGCTTTCGCAGGGGAGGGGAAAGGCAAACAATAATAAGGGATGCCTGGAAGCAGACACAGGGGAAGAGAGGCATGCAAATCGAGCAGTGCTGGCAACCACACAGATGCCTTGCGAATCAGAAGGTGCTTATAAACTCGCACATGGAAAGAGAAATAATATGTGTACTCAGAGATGCTATCAGACCCACAGAGAGAGGGCTTGCAACTATCTAGACGCATGCTACACCAGAAAGTGTTCACAAACAGTGGCAAATGAATTGTATGTCGTGCATCCACTGGTACTTTTGTAAAGGAAAAGATGTATACATACTAATGAGGTTCTTGCAAATACATACAGACAAGGATGCCTGTAACATCAAGTTCTTGCAGACACAAGAAAGGGAAGTGCATACACCATGAGGTGTTCTCCAAAATTAAACTGGATTTGCAAGTGTGCCTTGAAGATACAGTGTCTAGTTTTTTTTAGAACAGGGTCTAGTTTTTTTTTAGAACAAAACTATATTTACTAGATGGGAAAGGAGGTGCATTGTTCAAAATGGAGATTGCATTGTTGTAGTTTGGGGGAAAATTCACAGTGTTTCATTGCACTGGTTTACACCTAGTTTTAGCTCCTGGTGTGTGTTAAAAACACACCCACCCACAAACATTGAACTGCAAGAGGTGAAAATAGAAATTAAATGTGTGGTAGGTTTGAGTCTTCAGAACATGTGCATTTAAAAACACCAGTTATCTTAAAATGTTGCAAACTTTAAACTTGGATTATTTATGGGGTTTATTTATTTAAGGCTCAATTTGACATTTGGATTTTCAGTTTGTTCTTTTTACATCAATAACAAAAATCTGGGCTTCTTACGAGTTTTGAAACCCTGCACTTTCCCCATATTTAGTTTATTATAAGCGTTTTTGAAGGTGCATCGTATTTTTGAGTGAATCTCAATTTGCACCACTTTTTTTGTTTAGGACTCACTTTCACTCAGGTACAGTTTAATCTTGCCTTTAAGGGTCCTGATTCAGGGATGTATTTTGGCCCATGTATAAATTTAAATTTTCTTGCTGAATTAACCTTTAGGCAGCAAACATTCTTGCAGTCTAAGTATTTGACATGCATTTGGTATTTTGGAGAAAAATAGATTGCTTGTATGAATTTATTATACTTAGTAAAATAGCTGTGTGGTCTTGTACAAATTGTAGACAACTTTTGAGAAGTAGAAAACAGTTCAGGTTGTTAGAAGTGTTATTTATTTTAATTGCTTACTTTAAAGGACACATGCAATGGATGCCTTGAATATGGTTTTGCAAAACTTCTAAAGGAGTGGATTTTTTTTTTAAAGGCACCACTTTCATATCCTCAGGATCCTAAATGCAGTCGTTTTTTAAAAGAAATTGCAAGGCAGTTTGAATATAATATAACTGCTCAAGAGATCATATTTTGGAAAATGGATTTTATTTAATTCACCTATTGTGATAGTACTTTGATGAGTTTGATGTCTTTCAAATAGTTCTTGCTTAGAGAGGAGTTTTTGTACCAAGTTAAACCCAAAGATTGAAAGTTTCTTTTCAGCATTTTCTTAACTGTTGAAGTTCCATTTAGTTATACAAGAGCTTTTTTTACAATTATTCACCTTCTGCTTGGTAAAGAGAAGAATTTACTGACTTCATAGGCTTATGCTGAGAAATATTTTGATGCCAAAAATCCAGGTGTAAGACCCATTATATAGAATATAGTGTAGACGTTCTTAAGTTCTGAGAGAAAGTACCTAAGTAAAGGAATTAAATATTGTGGTAAGCAACACAATAGCTTTGGGTATGTGTGTGTGGTGTTGCTGTATGCATATACAAGTATGTGTGTTGTTTAAGTGTTTACTACTTAAATAATACACTTTATAAGGTCTGGTCAGAATTATAAATTTGTGATTATTTTAGTTAAAATTTCAAATTTTAAAATATGTATATTTAAGGTGTTATCTTTTAAAGTATCACATGTATACTAACTGTTACCAGTTAGTCGTAAAAGAAACCCTGCGTTGTAGCATAGCTGGTATTTTAGTAGTAAATAGAAAGGTTTACTTTTTAAGTTAGATCATTTTGTATTTTAAGTTGCCTCTCAAATTCTTATCTTCAGAAAAGAAGCAAGTGATGAGTATTATCACCTGCAATAAGCAATGTTACAACTTCTAGTTTGGCCAGCTGTAAATCTGTGTCCAGTTCTTGCTGTTCAAATATGTGTATCACAAATGCTGCCACTTACAGGTAGCAGTAACTGGCATCTTAATCTCTTCAGATTATAGAAGAGATTTGGGCATGGAACTTGCACTACCCTCTTTTTGGAGGTGTGGTCATATTCATGGTTGCAGCACTTTTTCAGAAAGGGGTGTGAGGATATTATGATGATGCCTGTGCTGTACAGACAATTTAAGTATCCATATCAGTCAGACACTTCTCAAAAGTCATATGTGGACACTTCAGACAAAAATCATGTCCAATTTTACATGTGTGAGATGCATGTTATTTTTGTGCTCTACTGGAAAGTTTGTGATGTACTGTATCTTGCATGTGCATACTATTTTTTGATGTTACTTGGATCTTTAAGTTTAAGGAAATTAAAAAAAAATCTTAGGAGTACCTTTATGGTTTTGATATAAGTTTGACAATTAGTGCAGTCAGATTTGGTTGTAAGCACAATGATTACGGCTGCTTGTTGCATCCAAGAAATGTGATTGATACTTTTCTTTTGCTGGGGTGGGGGGGGAGGTATCATCAGTGGTGTTTGATTTGTCAGCTGGTAAAAGGACAGGGACTAGTTCAGGAAATTGACTGTATTTTGGCACATCCCTGATCCAAATATCCCTACTCTATAGTATTATGCCTTTGACTTCTCTTATTTTGGTAAGCAAATTTTTAGATAGTTATCCTTTGTTTTCTGTATTTCAAAACTGTTGCCATCACCTGTCCATTTTAACTTTTTGCTTTAAGCATGTTATCTTGTAATTATGCATATTCAATGTTTCAGGTACGTTGCTTAATTTAAACCACAGGCTAAGCAAGATGCCCAGACAATCAGTCTCTCTCTCAGTTCTCTCTTTCTCAGTTATTTCCTCCTTTCCCCACAAAATCCTAGGAAAACAGTTGGTTCTTGCAGCATGTCTTCAAATCAGGGTTTTGGCTAACTGAATGAAATGTCAATATGGCTGACAAATGATTCTGCAGCACTGGATTTTTGAAGAGCCCAAGGACTGTATGTATAAACACTTCAATACATTTCTTGACTAGGATTCTGTCAATATGATAGTGCATGCAAGCCATCATGATTTGCTTCTGAAACTAGACACTATACCAGAGTCGTCTTACCTCTGTAGCAGAATTGCACGTGTTGTGCACATCTCAAACTTAACTGTAATGTGTTGCCTAATATTCTTTTATGTCCCAGGTTATTGGGGAGTTATTTATATAAAGGCACTAAGGTTTGATATTGATTACTGATAGTGTCCCACAGTATTGACTAAACTCCCAAAGCCTTTACCTAGCATGCCCTGGGCTTTAAGTAAAACCTGGCATGGCTTCTCTTGAGGAAGTCTCTCTCTTAACTGGTTGATTAAGAGTCATGCTTAGTAATGTAGAGATGTCATCAGGACATCACATCAATTATGAAGAAACACAAGAGGTGCTTTGACAGTCTTAGTAAGAAGTTTGTGTAAAAGAGCAAGTGAATAGGTTTGTGGCTAATCTGTTACTTGCATCTTTTACCTAAATCCATTTAAAATGAAAATCTAAACATTTAAAATGAAAATCTAAACATTTTGAAAAACGGAGCATACTTAGTGTGAATCCAGGCTCATCCTTAGCTTACGAGCAATTGAACATTTGAGGTATGACTTCAGTGTCAATGGAACTAATGTGCAGACAAATAATTGTTATAATTGGTAAATTTAATTTTTGGTAAAAAAAATTTGGTTTCATCTATGGAGAAATTTAAATTGCTCCACTAATAATAAATAAAGTTATTGGCTATCCTTAATGGCTGAAAAAAATTGGATTCCAGGTTTGAAATTTTGCTTAGATTATAGGTCGGGCTGGGCAAAAGGACCTCCCAGGGCCGGATCCATCCTGTGGAGGCCCTGCCCCAGGCCAATCAGGGTCTGGGGGTGGGGGAAGTGTGCGAAGTCTCCTGCCACCCTGCAAGGAGTGCAGTGCTTCTAAGCACTACACGCTCCCCCTGCCCCCAGGCCAGTCAGGGCTTGGGGGGAGCGCGTAAAGTCTCCTCCTGCCCTGCAAGGAGCTCAGCTCTTAGTCAACTGCCAGCTGCTGCTCAGCTGGTGGTTGACTGTAAGTGCAGGGCTCCCTTGCAGGGTGGGGGCAGGGAGCAAGAGACTTCACATACGCCCCCTCCCCAGGCCCTGATTGACCTGGAGGAAGCAGGGGGGAAACACATGAAGTCTCCTCCCACTGCCAGGGGCAATTAGAGTCTGTGGTTGGGCAAGCACGGCAGTATCCTGGCCCCACCCCTTCTGCCTGAGGCTCCATCCCTACTGGGGTGGCCCAGGGCTACTTCAAAAATTTCTGAATTGGCCCCCAGTCAAAAATAATTGCCTACCTCTGTTATAGGTGATTATGATTACCTCTCAGAATGGCCACACTGAACTTAGATATTGGTATATCTCCCACTACTCACATCTTTTCAAATGTTATGGTGAAAAGTAGTTTAGGGAATGACATAGTCTTTGTAGATGACTAGTATTTGGAGGAATCCATGTAGTTTTCATGCAGAGGGTCAGGTTTTTAGAAACTAAACGTAAAATCAGCGCACCGCTGCTTGTTTCAGAAGCAACTGCCAGCCACTGTTTTTGGAAGTGTGCTGACATCCTTGAGGCACCAAAAAAAAAAAAAAAGAGGGAGGAGGCCACAATAACTACAAACTATATTTCACAATAATATAAGTGGGACGTGTTTGTGTTTGGGACAGGTCCACTGACCCTCAAGAGAGTGCAATATTCAGTCATTCATAACTTGAGCCCAGAAATTAGTTGAGACTTGATCGAGTTGATGCTCAATTCTAGTCAAACGACCATATTCTGCTCTATCTCATCCATGCATCAGTTCTGCAAACTATTGGCATGTGTTTTTATATGAATCTGGAACAATTTTTGAGTCTAATCTTGAGGTTTTTTCCCCCCCAAGGAATATATGTAAACTGAAAAAAGGTGCACAGCAACATCCAAACTAGTCCCATAGTTGTCAATGGAGTGGGTCAGAAACATTCTGACTAATTTTCTGTTGGAAAATGCTGATTTTTTTTAAAAACTGCAACTTTTTTGAAATATGTTTAGCTGGATGAAATTTCATTTTGAAAGAGAAATTGAAAAAATATTTTGAGGCCGAAGCATTTCTATTCCAAAGGTCAAAATGGATGTTTGATTTTTGGGGGGGGGGGAGGTATTTCAAAAAGAAGTTTTTTTGATATTTATTTCAAATGTTTATATTATATAAATGATCCAAAACAGTTCTTAAATAATATATTTTATTTCCATTTTGGACCCTCAAAATTGTGAGTTTTCCTAGAAATAGAAAATCCAGTGTCTGCCTAGCTCTAGTTATCAGATCTCAAACTATAGAATAGTTCTCTGGCTTGGTGCTTTTACTTGAAATCTGGATAACTCAAAATAATATAAAATACAATAATCTCTAAAATTGCCTATTTTCACATCTGTTAAAAACAAATATTTAAATAATAGAGATTGCCTATCTTGTAGAACTGGAAGGGACCTGAAAGGTCATTGAGTCTAGTCCCCTGCCTTCACAGCAGGACCAAGTACCATTCCTGACAAATTTTTGCCCTCAATCCCTAAATGGCCTCCCCAAGGATTGAACTCACAGCCCTGGGTTTAGCAGGCCAATGCTCAAACCACTGAGCTATCAGTCCCCCCTCTGACTAAGGTTGGCAATGTATTCAGAAGTGAGACTGCCTACTAGATAGAAGTTGAGGAGGGCATCTGTTTCTATGGAATGCCTCTATAAAAGCATATTATTATTGGGAATAAACCTTCATGTTGAAGAAAACCCAGCTTTTATTTTAGTGCATAACTAATCAGACTGGTTTATGTATGAATGAAATTGTTTGAAAGATTCTGTGGAAACTATTACCAAATAAAAACAAGTAATCTTCTTAGAGTTACAAAACTCTTCACCTGCTAAATTCTGAATACAGAATTAAGGGGTTTGGGTTTTTTTGTACAATATCTGATTATGTCCATATTCTGAACAAGACAGGGAACATCCTTTTGTTCCCTGTGCTTTTTTCGTGTGTCTCCTGATGTCTGCAAAAGGTGCAAACATAACACAAAACCTTGAATAGAGGAAGGCTCTGGAGGTGCGAAATTAAAACTTGAGAGCTTTCTGGTCTAGCAGCTGCAGGAAGCAGCTCCTATTGACCTCAGGATCATGGTTGCTCAATTTAAAGCATGGTAGTAGTAATTGTGGAAGAAGTAAAGTTTAAACCTTCCTTTGACTTTGAATTGGAAACTGGCTGGTGATATTTTATACTTTCAATTGGTTTTGGATGGGGTTAGCTGAGAGATTTTCTCTTTGTACACAAATGCTGGAATGCATTCAGTTTAAATAAGAGGGAGCTTCTGAAAAGGCCTTTTCCATAAAGTTTCTCCACCTCACCCAGGTTATACACTAAGTTAGGGAGCAGAAGTCAGCTCCCCAACATGTATTTGTGTGTATGGGCAGAGTCAGGAGCACCATGCATGGCGGGGGCAGGGACCGGGAGCCCCATATGTGATGGGGGGTAAGGGGGAGCTAGGAGCCGGGAGCCCCATATGTGGCCGGGAGAGTAGAACTGGGAGCCCTGTATGTGACTGGGGGTAGCTGGGAGCCTGATATGTGGTGGGTGGGGAGAGCTGGGAGCCCCGAATGTGGCTGGGGACAGGAGGGAGAGCTGGGAGCCCTGTACATGGCCAGGAGGGGTAGAGTGGGGAGCAGGAGCGGGGGAGCCAGTTGCAGAAGCTGGAAGCCCCATGTGCTGGGCTGCTGGCTCCAGCTGCCATCCCTCCCCTAGCCCCCGTGTGAGGAGCGGAATCAGGATCCAGCTTCGTCAGTTAATCAGGATTTTATATCCCTACTTCATAGTTCATCTGTGGATGTGGTGGTGTGTGTCTGTCACTGTGAGTCTTTGTGGTTCTGTCTAGTGATTCCATCAAAGTCATACAGACTTTGCATTAAAGAAATCTTTCAGTGAAAGGTTGCTGCTTTGATTTGTTCTGTCTGCTTAGTCTTATTAATTGTTGATGTTTGGTACAACAGCTTTGCTCGAGGGATTGAGGACCCTTTATAATTGGGGAAAAGTAATTGGGAATTTCTCTTGAGATGTCATTTTTTTTAAGGAGAATATATAATGGTCTTAGGTTGTTCAGCACATAATTGGTATAAAATGTATTATCTGAAGGACCTAAAAATACTTCAAAAGCTATCGTTGCATAAACCTTTTTATGTTTAGATCTTTTATAGCTGGGGAAAATTTCTGTTCTTTACAGCTTCTCAGAATGAATTTGCAAAGGGGCGCTTGTAGTTTTCTAACAAAATGGCTAACTTTATTAGGTATCATCAAAGGTGGCAAAGTGCCTGTGCAAAAATGTTTTGTCAGTCCTATACTATGAAAATTGCCAGCTAATGCTAACTAAATCTTAACCTCAACCAGCTAATAAATTGTGCTACACTGGTAAACTGTAAGTCTGCCTCTGCAGTGACAGCTACTTCCCAGTGTCCCCTCTGGGTTCCTTTCATATATTATTCATACTGAGGTTTGTCAGGATCAAGTCTCCACATTACAAAATGTCATTCCTGGATTGAGGACTTGTTTTCTAATGGCTTTCAAAAGTTCATTAGAACTTGAGGTTGTGTATAGCTTAAATTTAGAAAATCCGTTGGCATAGCAACCATACCACAGCCATCTCTTGTCATTTTATTAAGATTTAAGAAATCTGTAGTACATGGCTGCAGAGTTCTTATACAGCTTCTGTGTAGATCAGGTATGAGCATGAGTTTACACTAGG
Organism: Pelodiscus sinensis; assembly: GCF_049634645.1. NCBI lineage: Eukaryota > Metazoa > Chordata > Testudines > Trionychidae > Pelodiscus > Pelodiscus sinensis. The sequence goes on along the minus strand of NC_134730.1, from coordinate 21,089,719 downwards.
GATGTTAGGTATTGGTCAGCTGAATAGTCGATTAACCTTATGAATTCTTATCAGTTACTCGTCTATTCTATAATCCCTGGGAGTGGAGCCGGCAGCCAGGGTGCTCCAGCCCTACTTCCGAGGAGCCCCCTGCCATTCTGTGCTGCTACCTCTGTATCAGAGGCAGCAGCATGGGGTACCAGGTGGGAGCTGGTCTGCAAAGGGAGCCAGTTTAAAACCAGCTACCCTTGCGGACCGGCTGCCTGTCATCTCATACTGCTGCCTCTGATATGGATGCAGCAACACAGGGTGGCAGCAGCCCCTGTCAAGGGGGATCTGAGCTCCTGGACCCAGCATGAGCCAGAACCGGGCCCAGCCTGCTAAAAAATTTACGGGCGAGGGCAGGTACATGTAATTTATAGCATTAACCGTTAAGTGTTTGCTAATCAGTTAATCAACTACACTATTACATCCCTAGTAATCTTAATGCTAGTAATTACAACCCCAGTTTTCTTAATGTTTCAAGTCATTGCTTACTGATCTGCATATATTAGGTTTATATGAGTATTCTTTCATTGTTAACACGTGAATAATTGGTGCCACATTGTGGTGTTTAGCGTTTAGATTTGAATACAATCCTCTCAGAGTGTAGAAAATGGGGAGGAGCAGATAAATCAGGCTATCTCCTCTGGAAACTGCTGCTAAGCAATACGGTTTCTCAAGCATTCCCTGGCCTAGATCACTCAAAAGCCATGGAACGTGAGAAGAGGAGTTCAAAACAATTATCTGTAGTTCCAAAACAATCATTTGTTGTTGAATCCTTTTAAATTAACCCCTTTTAAACATTGAACATGATATTTTTATGATTTTTAAAAAACTGCTGTAGCACCATATAAAGAAATAAGCATTCCTTCTCTTTATGATAGCTCTTGCAGGGAAGAAAGGGCTGGGCGGGAGAACTTGACTTGTTCCCCTTCTAGAAAACTGTGCTAATTATGCCTGTTTTTTCTAGTGTTAGCAGAACATTTCTTCTGATTGGTTAGGCGAGGTGGAATTTCTCCTTATCCTTTCTTTTTCTCCCCCTTTCCTTTTCCGCAAATGTTTATCTGAAGAATTATCTTCTTTCTCAATCTAAGGAAAGGGAAAGATTACTTTGGCTTTCTTAGGATCCTCAATGGTGTCTGATTATTAGAAAAGGCAGTTTTATGCATAAGATTAATTTTTCTGAGGTGGTTTCAGGGGTATTTGGATGTATATCTCTCCTTCATGATAGAAGCATTCTAATGAGGTCCTTTTTTTGTTATTGTAAGCATGGATTTAAACAGTTACTATATAAAAGCCAGAAGTGAAGATCAAGTATAGGCCTTTTTATTTTAGGTGTGCGTGCATGCATGTGTTTAAAACAAAGAACCACCATCAATGTCTAGAGGGAATACTCTGGTTAGAAAACCAATTTATCCATCATTTCCATCAATTGTAAAAGGAGAGGTGCTGTAACTCATCTTTGATTGGGGCTCCATTTTCAGTAAACTTGAAAACCCCAATCCTCTCCTGATCAATGTTACCTCTAATTTTTTCCATTCATGTATGGAGTAAATTTTATGATGTGCACTGAGCCATAACAGGATGTGTACCACAAGTAGAAATACATGTTGGTGGTAGGGATGTGAAAGGTTAGCCCTGTGGTTCTCAACTGGTGATTCATGGACCACTGGTGGTCCATGGTGACTCTTTCGGTGGCCCCCAGGAACATTGTCCAAAGTCACATGGCATGAGCATCGCCGCCATTAGGCTGTTTTATGCCGTGTTCACAAGCACGCAGTGCGTCATCCATAGCGTCACCTAGGACGCAACCACATTGTGTTGCCAGTAACTTCTGTCTGAGGCTCTGAGTGTCAGCGTAGCTGCCGCCGTCGTGCTGAGCGGTTGCCGTGTTGTTTGTCCTGTGCTACATGTGCTGAAGGTGGTCCACGAACATTTTTTGATTGGCCTGGTGGTCCGTGGACTGAAATGAGTTGAGAACCACTGGGTTAGCCAGTTAATTGGTAAACATCACCCGTAATGGATTATGCTTAGTGGTTCCAGTTAACTGGTGCTCCAACCCCATGAGGGGCCCACTGCAGTTAGGGGCTGTTCTGGTTGTCTGGAAGAGCTTCTGTCTGCGGCAGGCTGGGGTACCCTGCAAGTAGGGGCTTCTTCAGTCGTCCAGAGGAGCCCCTGTCTGCAGCATGCTTGATCACCCAGTAGACGGGGCTGCTCTGGCGGAGATGGAACAGCCCCTGCCTGTGGTGGTGTGGCTGCTCCAGCCCGATCTCACCTCCCGCCCATACTCCCCTTTAATTGGTTAACTGGTTGACCCATTATGCTGGATTTTACATCCCTAGTTGCTGGCTGTGGACATTCTGATGATCACTGGCTGGCATCTGAATCTCTCCTGGGTGGCTGTCCAAGTGTTCAGTTATTACAAAAAACTAAATACCACCTTCCACTCCAGAGTTTCCTGAAAGAGATGGATCTTTGCTAATCTGCTCCTTGCTTAGCCTCTCTTATATCTTCCCCAGTAAAAAACCTTCAGTGTTTGGCTCTGATACCTCTGTCTTACCCAAGCAACTGCCAGTTAAATTGACATACTGATCATTGTAACAACTGGCACGGATTTTCATTTGCAATAGAGAAGCTGATCAAAGTCCTGTTAATTTTACTCTAAAGTTGAGTATAGATGTGCAAAATAGCAGAGCATTGAGTCTTCCTCAAACTTTAGGAAGGCAGGGTATCAGTACATATTTGGAAAATTTCCTTCTGGGGTTGTTAAATTGCGGTTACCGAGTTAATCGTATAGTCGATACAATATGATTGACTATACAGTTAGTTGATAGCACTGCTATGCAGAACTGCTGCGGAGATAGTTCCAGGAGCCACCTATGCTGTGGCTCTGCATTTTAAATGTAGTAAGAACTGCTGGTCTATTACAACATTTAAAATGCAGAGGCACAGCGTCCGCATGAGCCGGGTCTGCTAGAGCCTGGCTTGCCCTGAGTCCAGCAGTCCCTGTTTGTGGCAGACAGCCCTGGAGCTGGAGCAGCCTCTGTTTGCAGCAGCCAGAGGCTGCTCCAGCACCAGCCTCCATTTGCAGCGGCCAGGGCTGGCTGCAGATGAGCTACTGCTGGAGCAGCCCCTGCCTGCGGCCAGCCCTGGCTGCTGCAAACAGGGCTACTTGGGAGCAGCAGCCTCTGGCTGCAAAGGGGGCCCAGCTCCCCGCTAGGACCCCTGCGGACAGGGGCTGCTTCTCAACAGCCTCCCATCTCTCTCCCCTACCCCCACTGCCTCTGATAGTCAGCTCCCCCCAGTACCAGCTTGTCCTCCCCTCCCCCTTAACTGCCTCTCAGAGAGAGCAAGGGAGGGGTGCCGCAGGGAGCACACGGCGAGCAGGGAATCAAGCAGTCCTACTTACCTTGTGTTCCTACTGCAGCGCTTCATTCTTTGAAATGTAGCAAGACACGGGGCACTTGCTACATTTCAAAGGCTGAAGCTTTGAAGGGTCTGCTTCAGTTCCCACTCACGCTATTTCCCTGCTGTGCCTCTGCCACCCCTGCCTCCCACGGAGATGGTTCTGGGGGGGAACCAGCTTTTAAGCCGGCTCTCCTCAGCACCAACTCCTGCTCCTCCCCTTGCTGCCTCAAGGGTGGGAAAAGTGACTAGTCAAGTAACTACTTGCTTACAAGTCTAGTTGCTTGCATCCCTATTTCCTTCACAACCATATGAGCTGGAAACTATTAAAACCTTAATTTCTGCAGAAATTGATGGCTTAAGACTCCCTCTTGCTACGAAGTGTTTGTACAGCATTGCTGTCTAGGCAAATAGCAACACCATTTGTTGCTAGTCTTCCAGTTTCATTTTAATAGTGTCAATTTGAAGAATTTTTTATGAGTATAAAAAGCAGTTAGGAGTTAAAATCTTTCTGAACTAGGACATTTTGCTTAAAGTTTTGGCAAAACAACTAGTCAGTGTTTTCCGTGCATTTGTCTACTTATTTTCAGTTTATTTAGGATTCTGATTACTCTGCCAATTTGAATATTCAGACTGGATTCTTCATTTCATTTTAACAATTGGATGTCACAGATTTATTATGAAACTTTTTTGTTAAAATTTTGAAGTTTAAATGTGAATCTGAAGTGAATCTTGCGACCTAGACTTACATGAAGTCATTTTATTTAGTACTTTTAAAAATACAGATAGGGTGAAAATACTGGCGTAATCAAAGAAATACTATATTTAGCTCATTGCAGCTGCTGATAAAATATTAAGGTTTAGTTTCCAGTCGCTCTGAAGGAAAATTTTACACACACAGTCCATTCATAGATGTGACAGTCAAGTATATCGACTTGTGATTAGCAAAAATCTTACCCTTTTTTTTATTTACAGGTAGAAAAAGACAAAGAGTGCATCGTCCTCGTTCTCCGATATTGGAAGAAAAAGACGTACCACTCCTTGAATTTCCTAAATCCTCAGAGGACTTAATGGTGCCTAATGAGCATATAATGAATGTTATTGCTATCTATGAGGTACTACGGAACTTTGGCACTGTTTTACGCCTGTCTCCTTTTCGTTTTGAGGACTTCTGTGCTGCTCTGGTAAGTCAAGAGCAGTGCACACTTATGGCAGAGATGCATATAGTGCTTTTAAAAGCAGTTTTACGTGAAGAAGACACTTCAAATACTACCTTTGGACCTGCTGACCTCAAAGATAGCGTTAATTCCACTTTATATTTCATAGATGGAATGACGTGGCCAGAGGTTCTGCGGGTATATTGTGAAAGTGACAAGGAATACCATCATGTTCTTCCTTATCAAGAGGCAGAGGACTATCCCTATGGACCAGTAGAGAGTAAAATCAAAGTTCTACAGTTCTTAGTAGATCAGTTTCTTACAACAAACATTGCACGTGAGGAGCTAATGTCTGAAGGTGTTATCCAGTATGATGATCATTGTAGGGTTTGTCACAAACTTGGGGATTTGCTTTGCTGTGAAACTTGCTCAGCTGTGTACCATTTAGAGTGTGTGAAACCACCTCTTGAAGAGGTACCAGAGGACGAATGGCAGTGTGAGGTCTGTGTAGCACATAAGGTGCCTGGTGTAACTGACTGTGTTGCTGAAATCCAAAAAAATAAACCGTACATTCGACATGAACCCATTGGATATGACAGAAACAGACGGAAATATTGGTTCCTGAACAGAAGACTTATTATGTAAGTAAATCTAGTCCTTCAGTGTATACTGAAGAACCTTAGGGTGCTAAGTATCTTTTTAAAACCTTTTCCCTGTAAGTATCATTATAATCTTAAAGGTATAATTTTTGTAATATTAAGACCAAAGTTGTTGTATATTTCTCTCTGTAGGTTTCCAAAATCAGTGTAATTCATCCTTGTGGCTTATCTAAAACAGTTCTTTTCTGTATGACAGAGAACTTTAATACCTTCAGCACAATGCCCTTGTGCAAAAACAAACCACTGTGTGGTAGGCACAAATGTGGGGAAGGAAATGGAATTTCAATAAAGGAACGTATTTTAGTCTTGAGCATCCATATAATTGCTATGGACAGTAAGAAATAACTTTAAAACATGAAAAATAAGTGTCCTTTCTAAAAATATTAAACTTGTTAACTTCTCTTTAACTGGATCTAGCCAATGCTATTGTGGCAGCATGCTGCATAGAAACCAAAATTTAGGAACACCCTCAGCATACTGTTTTCCCATGCTGATGAAGATTTGCTTGTTGAATATTGATGAATGTTGATGGTCTGCCTTTGCCTGATTACTAGTAATTCTCTTGGGTCACTCAGTATTGCTCCTAGCCTAGACTGCAGTGAGAGAGAACGTGTACAAATTCATGTCTTCAGGATATAGAGACAGTGAATGCAAAGATTTATGAGTTCAAGTGGTCTGTTGTTTTGTTTGTACAGTACCTAGCACTGTGAGTTACATTCTTGGTCAGTCCTTAGGTACTACTGTCAGAAATGTGATTAATAATCATACTTGAATACGTTTTCTAATAGCCCAAGGTACTCTGATATTTCTCTACCCCACAAAAAGCTAAACTTGGAGTTGTATGCAGATCTTATTTTCTAATAGAAAATAGTGGAATCCTGGCTACTACTAAGTCTGATTTAACACAGTAGCTATAAAAAGGGAAGAGAAATGGAAATTGATGAAGGGGGAAAATAAAATGCCTAATACAGTGAGCTTTGTTATCTTTTCATATCATCTGCCATTAAGCAGTCAATCTTGGAGAGAAGAGTCCATAGTCAGTGTCAATTAACACATTTTTACAAAATTAATGACTGAAATGAAATAAAAATGTTAGAATCTCTGGGAGGAGAGACTACCAATATGATTGTCATTGGCAAGGTATCAGGCCAAACAAGCCAAATCTTGCATTTGTAGTCCAGAATGTAATGCCATTTATTCCTGCTTGTATTAATGAATAATTATTCAGTGATACTTAACAAATTGACTATTTCTTAAGATTGAATCTACCAAAGGTGTAACTTCAACTTGTTAACAGAGAATATTAGTATGTCCTGTACTTGAGGTACAGAATTTTTTCTTTCATTTTAATTACTTTTAATTTCCCCAGATCATGACACACAGTTGGAGCATTTAATCTTCTGTAAGATTCTTAGGGCTAACTGTAGCCTTTTGTGTATTGTTTAGGTTGATCATCCTGCTCTTGTTAACTTCTTTGTTCTGTGTTTGTCACCTCAATCAGGTGAGGGCTGCCCTCTGTTGGTTTCTGATGAATTATGTAGCCTGACTTGTCAGGCTATGAGACATGCTGTTCCCTCATTTTTTTGGAAGTGGGCATTTTCCATTAGCAACATTAGTTTATTCCTCTGAATTTCCACTCTTGCATTTAAAGATTTGGGGAGCAGCTGTCACCCATGGAAAAATATTAATCCATTCACTACTTACCAAACCCTGAGTGCCATTTGCTAATAGTTTGGGTTTAGTAGCCCATGTCCTTCCCCTAAACTAACATCACAACTTCTCTGGTGACATGAAATAAAAAATCATGCAATTTTTATTTTACTATAGGCTCAGACAGAATTAGGAGAGTTTCAGCAAAATAGTGACTAACTGGTCTTCTCTCTTGCAGTCTGTAGTTCTGCAAAATACATATCCCATGATCTGAGAGAGGATGTTAAATTTCGATTAATCAGCTAATCTAGTAGTCAACGGAATTTCCATCGACTACTCGATTAGTTGATGGGGAGGGGAGAAACGCTCACTGTCTTGAGTCCCCACTCGCGCCATTTCCCCTGCTGCACCTCTGCCTCCCCTACCTCCCTGCGGAGACCGTACTTGTGGGAACTGGCTTTTAAGACGGCTCCCCCTAGCACTGGCTCTCATCCTTCCCACTCCTTTGCTGCCTCTGATACAGGGGCAGCAGAGGGGGTAGTGATTCATCTACCAGATAGGTCTAGCCTTACCCAGTAGTTGAGTAGTTGCTTACATCCCTAGATCTGAGAGCCTGCTCTGTTGAGATATCCTGGTATGCAATATTCCGGTAATGTGAGCCCCTATGATCAGCTTCATATTATGAAACTGATCTATGACAAACAGACACTTTTTTCAGTAATAGTCAAGTTTTGTATTTCAGTTAAGCAAATTTGAATACTGGAAAAATGGACTTGCCTTTTTGTTGTTGTCTTGACTTGAGAGCTTGCCCATTTGTTTTCTCTATACTTCCAGACATTATCTTTTTCTTGGAGGAAGATGGAGGAATCTGGCAAATATTAAATTTTGTATTTAAAGTAACTTTTCCAGTTAATGTGAGTTTAACCTTTTATCTAAGGTATGATGTATTAGCATAATTAATCTAATTTAATTGCTTCAGTAGACACATGCATCTTAAATATGATACAAAAGCTTTCTCTTTAAACCCATTTTTTTTAGTGTCACCCAGTTTTTACATGTACATATCCATGAAGAGCCACATGTTTACATATTATTTGAGTCATATATTTAATACACTATTGTAGAGACCATCATTGAGAGAGATAAATTTCAAACACTTGTTAGAGATAGGGTTCTCTAGTTTTGGTAAAACTGATGGCTATGTTCCACTCTCTTGTGTACTAGATCTTCTCATTTGTAAATAATGTATACTGTGATTTTTTTCAGAATGTTAATCTATTATGATTATAAAAGATAATTATACCAGAGCTGCCTTAATCTGGCTAGATTAAAGCTAGATGAGTGATAATAACAGTGTAGCCATGGTGGCAGGGCCTATCCTCCTGAGTATAACCCTGCCGGGCCCTTGGGTACATACTGGAGCAGTTAATCTAGTCTGCTGCCACTACACTGTTATTGATATTCAACGTAGGTTTGATCTAGCTGGGTAAAAGCAATTTTGGGTATGTCTACCCATTCTGCAGTCATATCTTCTGATTTCAGTGTAGACATAACCTAAGTCATTAGAGCATGGGTAGGGAACCATTTTTAGGTAGGGGCCACTGACCTCACTGACATGGTCCCCAATTGAGGAGGAAAAAAAACACTCCCCACATTCCCTTCACAAACCAGAGCCTGGCGCGGCGGAGGGTACAATCTAGTAGGTTCTGTATGCTCCAGCCCCACAGTGGAGTTGTAGGGGGGCTGGAGCATCAGCATGGGCTCCCGAGTGCTGGGGTGTGTGTGTCTGAACCTGGGGGTCAGATCCAGGCAAGCCAGGGGCCTCATCCGGCCCCAGGTTCCCTACCCCTGCATTAGAGGCTACAAAGAGATAAATAAGCAACCAAGAAAAAAGTTGGAAAATGGTAATTACTGGAGAACTTTAAGGAGAATTGATGCTCCCTTTTCAACTGAGAGGACAAGCTAGTCAGCCTTTTGCTGGGGAATAAAGAAGAAAATGGGGTTCATGAGGGATAATTTTAAGTTGTATTTACTCAAAAGAAAAACTTTTTCAAAATATTTTTCCTGTTAAAATTATTTTGATTTTTGCAATACATTTGAACTGGCAATCCATGTTTCTGACTTCAGCACACCTCCTTTCTCCCTTAGCAACTGGAGGCTGGAAAATATAGTGCTAAAATATGAACTTTCACTTCAGTCATTAGAGGATAATCAAATATTTAAGAATAAATTAAGTGCTTACCTCACTGCTCAAAATATAGAAATGAACTAGTGTCGTAAGTACTTTCTTCACTTAAATGTTGTTTATAGAGCAAAGACAGAGTTCACCTCTATGTTGTCGTTCTGAGTCTTAGACTTGAATCGTCCTGAGTCTTAGGCACATCTTCTCGCCACCTTATTGCTGCCAAGGCTGGAGTCAAATTGGAGCCACTGTGTGTGTTTTCAGTGAGCAGCATCCCCTTGTCCTTTTCTCCTTAAATCAGGGTGGAGAACCTTTTTTGAGTCCATAGCAGCTGACCCACAGAAAAGTCAATTGGGGGCTACACACAAACAAGTGAGAAACAAAACAACCCCCAAAACCCCTCACTGATGTGGCCCCCAACTGAGGAGAAAGACACTCCCCCACATTCCCCTTGTACACCAGAGCCTAGGGGGAGCCAGCCTAGTAGCTTTTGTGTGCTCCAGCCCCACAGTGGGGCATCAGGGGGCTGGAGCACTAGGGAGGGCTCCTCAGTGCTGGGGGGAGGGGGGGGGAAATAGAGAGGAAGGGCTGAGCCCCCAGGGCCAGATCCAGGCAAGCCAGGGGGCTGCATCCTAGGCCAGAGGTTCCCCACCCCTGCCTTAAACCCATTATTGGGCCTAAATCAGAGCCTGTGAATGTCACTGATAACTACTATTTTAAACAGTGGACTTTAGAGCAGGCCCTATATGCCACCAGACTTTTGGGGAACAGTTGGTTTATAAATCTTATTCCTCGTACATTTCATGTGACTTGTTAAAATTTAAAAAATTACACCTAAATGCATCTGTATAAAAAGTAATGATCTGATTGGGGTGTGAACAGCTCTAAACTTTAAATATTTGGAATTTTAAATACATATGAACACCTTAATGAAATTGAAATGCTTCATTATCTAAACTGCGTAGTTGGAAATATCTTAATTCTTAAAGGTGTATTATCAGGTGTCTTTGGCCCAAAATATAAAGTTTTTTGAAAAGGGGAGAAACCCTAGTTTTCAGAGAATTTTCTTTGGATTTAAGCCTTCCCTTATATTATTGCCAATGCTGACAATACCACTGGTGTATATGTGAGCCAAAGTATGAAACTGATTAGGTTAGAGATTTCTGTAATTCCTAAAAACAGATGATATAAAAAATTCAGATAATACTAATTATCTTCTCTCCCTTGTTTAAGACACCAAAAAGGTGTTGGGAGAAACTCTATTCAGATACTCAGGAAAAAAGTTTATTTACAATCTGAGAATGGTTACAGCGTATCAGCTTTAATTGATTTAGAATCTTGTTGTGCTAACATTACATTATTAAAACAGAAAATTAAAGTTTTTTATTTTTGCCATTTTTAGCATTATCGAAGTTTACAGATATTCATTGATTTATTTTAGCATTAACGTGGAGTCTGTAATCTAGCTGGTACAATTTGAAATTACAGTTTACTATAAAATGGAATATAACTGAATTTACTATAAAATGGAATATAATTGAATGGAAATTTTAAAGGCCCAGTAAACTATCTTAGTAGCAATAGAAAAAGTACTGCTATGATTTTTCATACATTTTAGTTTTTCAGTACTTCTCAGATGTAATTATTGATAGTTGTGAATTGCAAAATCAAATTTTAAGGGTACAGCTCTGTCATTTTAGTGCATTTTTAATACTCTTCAGCATAATGCATATTCAGTAACTACTAATTTGTTAAATGAACAAGGAAGGAAAGGAAAGGGGGTGAAATGCAACTAAAACAATTACGTCAGTGCAAAAGAAAATTTGAATACAATTTTGCTCTAAAATGAGGACAGAGAGGCTGATATGGGAATGGTAGCTTAATTATCCAACACCTCTTAGTAACATCAAATTTAGATACTGGTTTTGTAATAATTTGATTCTTATAAAACAGATCTTAGATTCTCATTTGTTGTAACATTTTTCAAAGTTTACCTTGACAAACTTCCAACTCCGCACAGTAGATCTTAGTATATATTGTAGAAATGTGCATCTATCTCTTTCAGTTTGTGAGTCTGTTCAAGAACTTCTCTTAAGTGGTAAGTTTAGGTATGCCACTCCCTCTTATCATAACTTGAAGCAACGTAAGGTTTTGGTTGTCCCGGGAAGATGGGATATGGGATTGCCTCTCATAAAATCATACAAAAAAGAGACACAATTGCCAGACAGGTGAAAGGAACTGGCTGGGGGAACGCCCCCTCCATCTAGGACTGCCCACGCCTTGAGCCTCCCATCTCGCAAGTGTCCTTTAGGGCGGACAGGTGAAGGAGGGAGGCTGAAGCACTTCCCCCTCCTTAATTCATAGGATGTTGCTACCTGTTCCAGTTCATCACTATCAGAGAGCAAGGGCAAAATGCACAGTTGCCTGCATTTCTCATTCTGACTGGGGAGTGCAGGAGGCAGACAAGGTGTGCACTTTGCCCTTGTTCCCTGACAGGGACAGCCCTTGTTGAAATTGGTCCCCACATACCCACTACACACGCATCCAGAGCTCTGCCCTGAACTCATTCTGATTCTTGCACCTCCACGCACTTCCAGCCCCCATCCCTGAGCCCCTTCTCATTCCCAGCCCCACTGAGCTCCTCACCACCAACCCTGACTTCTGTGCCCCCAACCCCCTGCTTTGAACCCCCACACTTCACGCCACACTTAAATATCTTACAGGCACTGTTGTATATGAGCCCCATCCCCAACCTCCTGTCCTGAGGACCCCTCATCACCCTAGGGAAGTGAATGACTAGTCCAATATCCAATAAGCAAATGCTTATCGGATAGTCAACACACTAGTCGACTAGTCGCTCCTCCTCCTCCGTGCTGCCTCTACAGAAAGAAGCATCAAGTGGGGGAAAGAGAAAAGGGTGCTTCAAAGCGGCAGCGCCATGTGGACCCTGGGGTCAGCTGGGGACTGCCCCACTGATCCCAGGCTCCATGTGGTGCTGCTCCTTTGAAACGTTGGGGGGAGCACAGGGCCAGCAGGGATTGCTTGAGTCCCCCACTGACCATGTGCTCCCCACAGCACTTTTGTGTTTGAAGTACAGCCACAGCCCTGGGACTATTGCTACACTTCAAAGGCAGAGGTGCCCTTATCAACTAATTGAATAGTTCATGCAAGTTGCATCAACTGTTCTATTAGATAATTAATCTAAACTCCTTCCCCCTCCATGTAAGTAATTTAAGTTACTTTCACCTCTGCACTAAGGATGTTAAATATCGGTTAATTTATTAGTCGACTACTCGACTGAATTTCCATTGACAACTCGACTAGTCGATAGACACTTTTGCTTGCAGCCTGAGGCCAGCGGGAAGTCCCGCTGACTCCAGGCTGCACGTGGGCGTGCCAGCTTTGAAATGCCATGGGAGCCTTGGTCTCCCCAGCTGACTGCAGGTTCTGTACAATATTTTTCCAGAACCCAGGGTCAGCTGGGACTCCCCAGCTTACTGTGGGTTCCGCGTGGTGTCCCCAGCTGACCCCGGGCTCCATGCGGCGCTGCTGCTCTGAAACACCGAGATGGCATTTCAAAGGGGCAGAGCCACACAGCTGAGCCTGGGATCAGCTGTGCAGCGCTGCCCCTTTGAAACATCATCATGGAGTTTCAAAAGGCAGCGCCACACGGAACCCAGGTATGGGTTACATGAAGCACTGCCTCTTTGAAGTATTCCCTTACTACTCCCCCCCCCACCCCCCCTTGCTGCCTCTATTTGGTAGAGGCAGCAAAGGGGGGGAATCAACCAGTCGACTAGTCCTTAACATCCTTACTTTGCACTGAAATAACATGAACTAGAAAAATAGGATGAATCTGCAATAGGATTGCTTCTCAAATAAACCTTATAGAAAGGAGATAAAATGGAGAAATTTGGAGCAGTGCTCTGTTTTGGCACAGGTAACTAAATGATTAAGGTTTAAAATCTAGAAGAAAATGTCACTGCAAACCATGTTGACTATAGTCCTTTTTTGTTAAAACACAGCAAATAAGAGTTTCTAGGGATGAAAAATACTCTTGATGGAATTCCCATTAAAAATAATAAAAAAACAAAATTAAATGGAAACATTTTAACAATCCCTTTTTAAAAGAAAGTCCATAATAAAAATTAACTTTATGAAAATAACACTGTGTTGATAAATACAGTCATTTAAATAAAGCATGTACATTTTCCTTTCTTTAAAAAAAAATTTGAGTTAAGGACTCCAGCAATGCTGGGTAAAAGTGCTGGTTTTCTTAAAACTTAGAGCCAAAGGGGCTAGGTATTGGCTTCACCTGTTCTGTCAGCCATAATGGCACCAACTTAAACTTACACCTTCTCTTAAATCAATTTGTTTACACTGAAGGTCTTAGAGTTTTCCATGGGAGATATTGCTAAACCAGAATCACTGGAAATGAGGAGGAAGTGGGAAAAATCAACTATAGTAGTTTGGATTAACAGACAACTGTATAACAAAGTCCAAGACTATCAGTGTCTGATCTTCTGTCAAAACACGACATACTTAACTAATATTAAACATTAAATTCTGCACTTTAAAGATAAGATAAGGAATATGTACACCACACTTAAACACGCACAGCTGGCTGACTTGGATTGTAAAATTGTGGCATGGATGTTCAGGCTCAAGCTGTAGCAAAAGAGTCTCAGAGCCTTGGCTGAAATCACATTTTTACAGCCTCGCAACTTGACCTCTGCAAGCCCAAGTCAGCTGACTCAGCCAGAGGCACCTGTTTAATTGCTCTATAGACTTTCTCATAGATGAAAAATTCATCTTGAGATTTCCCCCTCTTTAACCTGATGTTGACTGGTGGGTAGCATGCTTGTGGTACTGCAGCCATAATTTCAGACAAAATTTCCTCTGAGATGTTTGTATCCTCTTTCTAGTTAGAAGTTTGTTCTCTTCTTTTCCTCCAACACTCCCAACAAATCAGAAAGGGCTCTAGGGCAATAATTTAAGAAAATCGAGGATTCCTTTGACTTCGTACTTTCTGCTTCAGTTGCAAGTAGCATTGTGGTGTCTGCAGGTTGGAGAGCTCTACTCCTTTTCAGCTTTCTGTACATGCACTTCCCCCGTCCTCCCCCCCCAGTATTAGGAGGGGCTAAAAGCCTGTTTACTGAAGGAGGAGCAGGCATTACAGATATTTACATCAAGTTTTTTCTGTGATTTCGCCATCTCAAGTTGAACATGATCTCAGAACCAAAGGAGAAGGTAGGCCAGAGGAAAAAATGCCCAAGATATGTGAGTTTTTACACTGGCTCCTGCTCTAGCCAGGCTCCTTTTGCCCCGAACTTACCAGAAGCGGCAAGGTGAGCTCTGTGCCCCATTCTATGTCTTTGATTCTATCATCCACCGTCTCTCCTGATTCATTCTCTCGGAGCAGTGCTTTCACTCAGCCCAAAAATACCAGGTGTTTCTGTTGAAGCAGCTTCTTTGACTTCCAAAGATTTCCCTCCCACAGTCTCAACACAAACTTCAGACTCTATTTTTATTATTCTGTAAGGCTCCAAGCAGGTCCAGATCATGGGCATCAGCAGTCCTGAGACCTTGTTTTCTTTGGATCTTTTAAAGTCTCATGCCCTTCCCAATCTTCATTTAACATCATCCCACGAAGGAAAAATCACCAGAGAAGAACAATTTTGAATCTAGAAAGGAATAGCCATTAGCAGAGTTCCTCCAAAGTGATATGAGATGCAATTAGATTTTTAGAAAAAAAGGTTAGTAAGTGCCCCATCTTTCCACAGATAAACTGTTGATCGCAGATCTTAACATGGGAAGTTTTTATCTCTGTGGAAAGATGGGGCACTTCCTAAATGGACTTTGAATCCTCTTCCATTTCCTTATAATCATCTGTTCAGTATTCACATTCTTATTCATTACCAATTCAGTGCTTCAGCTATAGTGTTAGAATCTGTCCAGAAGATCTATCAATTTATTTCTCTCCTTTGACCAAATAAATCTCCATCAGTTCCTAGCTACGTTGTTTCTCAGAACAGCATTTGGCTCAGTTTGTGGACATAGACATCAACCGTATTCTTGTTTCTTTGATGGGGTACATTTTTTTTTAATTGGAAAGCAGTGAAACTTAACAAGATTGTTTCTAACCATTCAGTAGCTAGGAGCTCATGAGGAAACACAAACCCTTTCATCACAGCCTTAACTTTCAACTGTATCCGAATTGAGACCTGCCATCCCTTTGCTCCCCTTGTCTTTTGCTTCCCATTCGTGAAGGATGTCAAGAAGCAACAGGCAATGAAAAACGTGGCTTAAATAAAATGCAGTTACATTTTTCCTCTGAATCAGGAGTGGGGAACCTCATGCCTGGAGGCTGGGTGTGACCCTCAGCTTGCCTGGATCCAGCCCCTGAGGCTTAGGGGGGATTCCCCCTCCCCATTGGGAGTCTACACTGGCGCTCCAGCCCCCTGCCACCTATCCACAAGGCTGAAGCACACAAAATGTGAGAAGTGCCTTTTTCCTTCTCTACCAGGGGCCTCTCACTTTACTTCTCACTTGTGTGCGGTCCCCGACCCAAAATAGGTTCCCCACCCTTGTTCTGAATGTTTGTGTCAGCTTGCTAACTTCTGACATCTCTGATTCATATCTATGTGGACCTGTAAGTATGCTTCAGTTTCATAGTACTGTACTGCCTTGTCTTCTGTTTTTTCAATTTTTCTCATTCTTGAAAATCTCACCTTCAGAGTTTGCCAGTGACTCCTTTGAGCCATTCATGACAGCAATTCATGGCAGTACTTCTGAAAGTAGTAGTATATGTTCCTGTTCTAGCTGCATTCTGTCAGAATTGACCTCCCTCATGGCAGTAAGCACACGCAATCTGTTGTCTGACTGGACCAGTCAGTGTATCTTGGTTTTCAGAGTGGCAGAGAAAAGGTAATTTTGGGCAGCAGTGTTTGTGTGACCACCGATCCTCCCATTTCTTCTGTAATAGTAGCCTGATCTTTGATTTTTCTCAGAGGAGGAAAGGTAGAAGTCCCCTTGGAGAGAGAACAGTATGCCTAGACAAGGTGGTGGTTCTTTTTGTGCGCAAAACCCACCCCAACAAGCCACCAAACTTAGCTACCCTAATCATCATTACCTTTGGGAATTCCACTTCACTGTTGAAGAGGTGTCAGTGCATGATGCTATTTATCTTCAGCTGGTCAGTAATGCTTCATTGCTTTCATCTAAGCAGTGTTCAACACCTGGCTTGTGTTTTCTACCTCCCTGGCTATATTGCTATAGCTTCAAGCCAATAAGGCAAGCTCTGATCCTGAGCTTTTAATCACTACTGTAACAGTAGCCTGATTGATTGAAGAATGTACTTCTTCACACAACGGGGTGTTGCCATGAGACGTTGTGAATGCCAGAATTATAGCTGAATTCAAAAAAGAACTGGAAAAGATATTGAAGAATAAGTCTATTTATGGCTATAAGCCCAGATGGTCAGGGATGCAGCCCCCATATACGCAGAGTGTTCCTAAACCTCTGTCTGTCAGAAGCTGGGACTAGAGGATGGGATGAATCTCTCAATAAATTACCCTGTTTTGTTCACTTTTTCTGAAACATCTATCACAGCCATTATCAGAAGACAGCATACTGGGCTAGATGGACTTATGTTCTTAGTAGGGTTCTTCAAAGGAAATACCGTGAAACCCTATGGAAAAAATTAGATGGCGCACTCAAAACATTTTTGGGGGGTTTTCAGTAGTCTTTCCTATACATGAACAGAGCAGTTATGAAATTATTAGAGATTTGAGTAATCCAAACATTTTCCTCTAGGTCTCTCCTGCGGAATATGATCCCTTTGTGATGTAGCATCCTTCTAGATGGTTCAGGATTCTGTTGGTGTCTCAGACAATAATATTGCAATTTGTAGATGGCAGGGTAGGCTCTCAGGGCGCTCTCTCCCTAGGCCTGGAATAGAGAGAGAACTCTATTAGATGCAAGTTCATTGCTGTATGATGGGGTGTCCTAAAGGAGCTCTGTGACACTGGTGTGAGAACAAATGAGAATAGAAGGAGGGGAAGATTGGGGTTTGGTGTCAAGGCTGGGTAACTGTATGGTAAGAGCAAGATATGATTTTAGTTGTGGCATTTTGGATTGGTTGGTAGGAAGCTAGGTAGGAAGAAAAGAGGTCAGATGAGGAAACCTGCTTGATGGCAACAGACAATTTCTGGGTAAGTTGCATAGCTGCTTTGTGCCTCCATTGCCAGTCTGTAAAATGGGGGTAATATAGTACCTCCCCACCTGACAGGATGTTGAGGATAAATACAGTAGCGACTGAGGGGCACTCAGATACTTCAATAATAGGAGTTTTCTAAGTAGCTAGTATAGGCAGAGTGGGATTCTGTATTGATTAGCCAACAATCTAGTCTAATTTATAAGCAAAGCGGGGGTTCAAAATGAAAAACAAATATGCTTGCTGCTGAGTAATCAAGTAATTTCATAAAAGTATATAATGCTTATCAACAATTACATGTACTCAACGTTAGTAAGCAGCAACATGCCTGTCTAGCTCCTAAACCAGCTCTGTCAACCCTATCCACTGCCATGATTGCAGTGGTATGTCTGCCAGGGATATAAAACGAGTAACAAATATATTTTACCCATGTATTTTCTTTTTCTCTGTCTCTTTTGCAACTTTTTTCAATTCTCTTCTTTCACTTACAGTCTGTTCTTCCTTTCTCTGAATAAGCTATATTGTCATTTGCGTACTGTTTTCTCTCCCTTCTCCTCGAGTTTCTGCTTATTCCTGCTTTACTTCTGCACACACCTGTAGTTCTTCTTCGAGTGGTTGCTCATGTTCATTCGAAGTAGGTGTGCGCACCGCGTGCACAGTGTCTTCCGGAGCGTTTTCCCTAGAGGTACCCGTAGAGCCAGCAAGGCGACCCTGGAGTGGTGCCGCCATGGCGAGCATAAGTACCCCTGCTGGCGCTGCCCCACCTCAGTTCCTTCTTACCGCTGTGACGGTCATTGGAGTGTCTCTATCTCTCTTAGTCTCTAGTCAGTTAATGGTTCCCGTTCTATCACTTATCTGTAAATAGTTCTATTAGTTAGATAGTTAGGTTCTTTGTTTTCTCCTTTCCCCCTCTCTGTGGGTGAGGAATGCCAGGGCCGCAAGGCTTCAAGGCGTGCGCTGACTGCGGGAAGTTTATGCCCAGAGGCGACCCACACGACAGTTGCCTTAGTGCCTGGGTGAAGCTCATCTTGCAATTGCTTGCAAGATCTGTAAGTCTTTTAAGCCCCGCATGAGGAAAGAAAGAGTTTCCCACCTAAAACTTCTCCTCATGGAGACAGCGCTACAACCGGTGCCGCCGGAACAGCCTACGGTGCGCAGTGCACCGGCTTCCATGCGTGAGGCCCCTCACCGGCACCATGCGTCGGCGTCGAAGTCTCGGCACTGATCTCATTCTCCCCCATCCAAGAGGGTGAAAGTCCCGCGGACGGTCCCTGGCAAAGAAGTCGGCCTCGGCCAGGCACGGCGGTGCCGGCTCACCGGTGCACACATCGCCTGTGGCGCACCGCAGTCGGCGGGGAGACCCCGATAGCCCCGGTCGCCTCCCTTCGCACCGACCGTCCACGCCGGACACTTTTGAAGTGGCGCAGGACCTCATTAGCCTCACGACCTCCCCTACGTCATCGGTTGAGATGGAAAGGTCGAGATCCCCCTTGCCAGAGGCTCCACTGCTTACGACTTCGCCCAAGCATGGCCCAGGTCGGCATGCTAAGGCAACCCATGCGTTGGGACCACCCCATGTGGGGTCAGTACCGATCGCTACCACGGCACCGTTCTCGACACCGGTTCGTCAGTCCCGGTCAGTTTCGGGCCGCTCTCGATCTTCGGTGCAGCTCAGCTCCTCGCCAGCCCCCCGCTTGGCGGTACCGGTGCCATACCCCCGCAGCCATGTGGCGTTTACTCAGGCGTCTCTCCCCTCCACGGCACCGGGCCTCATGGAGTTGACGTCCGTCTCCGCGCCCTCACAAGCACCGGATTCAGCCCGATGGCAGTCGGCGGCTCCTACGGCACTGCCCCTGGTACCGTACATGACGGCGGCGTCTTTCCCGGCACCGGGCCTGGGCACCCCGGCGCCGCAACTGCCGGCGACTACCCTTCCGGCGCCGCAACTGCCGGCGACTACCCTTCCGGCGCCGGGCCTGGGCACCCCGATGCCGCAGCCAGCGGGGACTCTCCCGGCAACGGCCATGGGTCCCCTGGTGCCACAACTTGTCCAGCCCCGCCGTACTCACGCGGGCAAGCCAGAATCTATGGCAAGGTTTGCCCCGAATTCCTCTTCGGCTCCGCCTTGGCCGGAGTCCGATTATTTGTCAGATTCCAATGCAACCTCTGTTCGGTCAGGGTCCTCAGGAACTTTCTCGTCCCACAGGTCTCGGTCCTGGCACCGGCGGGACCGTCCTCAGCAAACTTGGCCTCCGCATACGCAGTGGCCGTTCTGGACTCTCTGGGCGTACCATCAGTGGCAAGGTCCGGCGCCCCCTCCTTCGGTGTCAGGGCCGTCGGGTCACCGCTCTCAACCTTCGGCGTCTCTATCTCGGGCCCCCTCTCCACTTGGGACGCCACAACCAGATCCGATGGCGCAGGCACCGGCAGTGGAGATGAACCCGCAGGGTACACAGGATGTACAACCACCACCGCACTTGGCGCCATCTGGCTCTATCCCAACCCAGGAGTAGTCCTCGTCCCCAGAC
Organism: Pelodiscus sinensis; assembly: GCF_049634645.1. Classification (NCBI taxonomy): domain Eukaryota; kingdom Metazoa; phylum Chordata; order Testudines; family Trionychidae; genus Pelodiscus; species Pelodiscus sinensis. The sequence goes on along the minus strand of NC_134730.1, from coordinate 21,069,902 downwards.
GAGGCTCTAGCAGACCCTGCACCTAGTCTGCCTACCATGGATGCCCGTACGCACCAGGAACTTCTCCGGCGCATGGCATTGAATCTAGCTGTCCCAGTGGAACCTGTCGTTGAGGACACAGATCCAATGGTGGACATCATCACTGAGGACGCGCCCACGCGGTTGGCTTTACCGCTCAATAAAACGGTGACCAAGATCTCTAAGGCCCTGTGGCAGACGCCGGCGACCTTGACCCCTACGTTAAAAGGGGTCGAGAGGCGCTATTATGTCCCGCACTCGGGACATGAGCATTTGTATTCGCAACCCATCCCAGGATTCTTAGTCGTGCAGGCCGCGGCCCAAAAAGAACGGCTCCCTCAGCCTGGCCCATCTCCAAAGGCAAGAGAGCCTAAACGGCTGGATCTGATGGGCCGTAAGGTTTACGCCACAGGGGCACTACGGCTCCGCATTGCGAACCAGCAGGTGATGTTAAGCTGATATGCCTTCAATACCTGGCAGGCAGCCGAAAAATTCGGGGATCGGCTCCCAGCGGAGGACCGCCAGGAGTTCACAGCCATTGCTTCCGAGGGCAAAGTCATCGCACGAACTGCCCTCCAGGCATCCTTGGATACCGCTGACTCAGCAGCCCGCACCATGGCGACCGGCGGCGTGATGCGTCGCGGAGCCTGGCTGCACGTGTCAGGGATTCCCTCTGATGTGCAAAATACAATCCAGGACTTGCCGTTCAAGGGAAACACTTTGTTCTCGGAGCACACCGACTCTAGGCTCCATACCCTGAAGGACACAAGGTCCACGTTGAAATCTTTGGGCATCCACATGCCTGCCCCGCAGCGTCGATAGCTGCCCTATCGACAGCAGGGGAGAGCGCAGCCCCAGGTTCTTCATGGGGATTACTGGAGGCGCCGCTCCCGGGCCTCTGGTGGAGGTTCTCGGGTGGTTGCGCACCCCCAGGGCGCTAGGGGTCGGCATCGTCGTCCCAGGGCAGATAACCAGCGGGGAGGTCCCCATGGCCCTTCCCATCAGGGCAAGCCGCAGTTTTGACGCGCTATTCGAGGATCCTGTACCAGTCTCCCACCCTGGACCCCCATTGGGGGCCAGGTTATCCCTTTTTGCCCATGCCTGGGCGCTAATTACATCAGATGCCTGGGTTCTAAACATCATAAATGGGGGCTATACCATCCCATTCCTGGGCCCACCGCCTTCAAACCCCCCTTCTCCATTCCCACTAAGGGACACTCCTCATGAACACATCCTGCGCCAGGAGGTGTCTGTGATCCTTGTAAAAGAGGCAATAGAGGAGGTTCCCTTACACCTGCGGGGAAGGGGATTCTACTCCCGATATTTTGTTGTCCCCAAACCAAAGGGAGGGGTCTGTCCCATCTTGGACCTCAGAAATTTGAACAAGGCAGTCATAAAACACAGGTTCAGAATGGTGACCCTAGCCTCGGTCATCCCAGTGCTACAGTTAGGAGACTGGTACACGACCCTCGACCTCAAGGACGCCTACTTCCACGTGGCAATCAGAACCAGCCACAGGAGGTTCCTCAGGTTTATGGTCGGCCAACACCATTTTCAGTTTACAGTGCTCCCCTTTGGGTTGTCCACGGCACCAAGGGTATTCACCAAATGTATGGCTGTGGTTGCAGCGTTCCTCCGCAAACAAGGGGTACACATGTTCCCGTACCTCGACGATTGGCTAATCCGAGGTCGCTCATACGAGCAGGTAAAAGCTCACGTGACACTCACGAAGGCCCTCTTCCTAAGACTTGGGCTTATGCTAAACAACGAAAAGTTGTCCCTGACCCCCTCCCAGCATCTGGAGTTTGTGGGGGCCCTTCTCGATGCGAGGGTGGCAAGAGCTTTCCTCCCCAAGAGCAGATTCCTCTCCATAGTGGAGCTGATCTTGGGGTTAACCCGGTCCCCTATCACGACCCCTCTGGTCTGCTCCAGGCTCCTGGGTCATATGGGGCCTGCACGTACACGGTTCGCCACGCCAGAATGAGAATGAGACCCCTACAGGCTTGGTTGGCGAAGACCTTCAACCAGTCCCGGGGTCTTTGGGACTCAATTATAACCGTGCCCCCGGAAATCCTGACCTCCCTCTGGTGGTGGATCCAGGAAACCGTGGTGTGTAGCGGGGTCCCTTTCGCTGCCCCTTTCCCCTCCCTCATGCTGGTCACCAATGCATCAGACCTGGGCTGCGGAGCACACCTGGGGCGACACAGGACTCAAGGCCTCTGGTCCCCCTCGGAACATACCCTCCACATAAACATCCGGGAATTGCGGGCGGTGAGGAGGGCCTGCGAAGCCTTCCTACCAAGGCTCTCTCACCGCTCGATCCTGGTTCGTTTAGACAATACGGCAGCGGTCTTTTATATCAACAAGCAAGGGGGGGCCCTGTCACCTCCCCTCTGCAAAGAGGCCCTGCTGCTCTGGCACCTGTGTGTAGAACACGACATCACGTCACGGGCAGAGTACCTTCCGGGGTGCAAGAATCTGTTAGCAGACACCCTGAGCAGATCCTTTGGAGCCCACGAGTGGTTGCTCAAGGATGCCACTCTCCGTCGGGTTTTCCACAGGTGGGGTTATCCCCTCCTAGACCTGTCTGCATCGGAACACAATGCAAAGTGCCGGAACTATTGTTCCCTACTGGGTGTGGGAAAATGTTCCCTGGGGGATACCCTGACAACCGTGTGGCCAGAGGGCATTCTCTATGCCTTTCCTCCGTTTCCCCTAATCTCCAGGGTTTTGACCAGGGCAAGGACCTTTCGGTCCTCGATCATTCTCATAGCCCCCAGGTGGCCCAGACAATTCTGGTTCCCGATCCTGGAGGACATGCTTGTCCAGGACCCAATAACACTTCCTCTAGTCCGGGATCTGCTAACTCAACCCTGGGGAGAGGGGATCATGGTTCACCCGGATCTCCGGTCTCTCCACCTAACGGCATGATTTATCCGTGGCTGAACCAACCTGAAAGGGAATGTTCCCAAGAGGTTCAGATGGTTCTCCTCAGTAGCAGGAAACCCTCTACTAGACGGTCGTACGCTGCCAAGTGGCGGCGCTTCTCGTCTTGGGCGTCCCGGAGAGGAGTACACCCGTCCTCGGCTCCTATTCCAACTATTCTTGACTACCTTTTCCAGCTTCGGTCTAGTGGCCTATCTTTCTCTTCTATCAAAGTCCATGTGGCATCTCTCTCCGCCTTCCATGTTGGTATGGCAGGAGTCTCCCTTTTTTCTAACCCGGTGGTTAAACGTTTTCTTACTGGCCTGGAAAAGCTGTACCCCTCAGTGAGGGCCCCGCTCCCGCCTGGGACCTTAACGTGGTCCTCCACAGGCTTATGCTACCTCCCTTTGAACCGCTGACCACGTGTTCCCTGCTGCACCTTTCATTGAAGGTTGCTTTAATCGTGGCTATTACATCGGCTCGAAGGGTGTCGGAACTAAGGGCGCTAACTGTAGACCTGCCCTACCTTGTTTTTTCCCATAACAATGTAAAGCTATGGCCTCATCCAGCCTTCCTCCCGAAGGTGGTATCACCATTCCATCTGTCCCAGGAGATTTATCTCCCAGTTTTTTTCCCAAAACCTCACGGCTTCTCTAAGGAGCGGATTCTGCACTCCCTGGACACCAAGCGGGCGCTGGCGTTGTACATTGATAGGACCAAGCTGTTCCGTAAATCACAACAATTGTTTATTGCATTTGGGGACAGGGTGAAAGGGTCTCCTATTTCCACGCAAAGGCTATCAAGATGGGTGGTGCAATGCATCACAGACTGCTATCACCTGGCTGGTAAAACCCCACCCAGGGTGAAGGCACACTCCACCAGGGCACAGACCTGTACCTTGGTGGCCTTTGGTGCCCAGGTACTAATCACAGAAATTTGCAGGGCAGCCACCTGGTCTTCCCTTCACACGTTTGCAACACACTATGCGCTACCTCAGCAGGCCAGGGAGGATGCAAGGGTGGGCTCTGAAGTCCTCGAATCTGTGATGTAAATATGTAAAATATGTTCCGGTTATCTTTGTTCTTAAATGGTTCCTTATAGGTGTTGAACTGTTCAAATAAATCCATTTATTGTTCACCTCACTTCATGACTCTGGTGCTATGACTGCTCCGACCCCTCCTCCGTGGGGTTAGATTGGTAGTCACCTACTTCGAATGGACATGAGCAACCACTCGAAGAAGAAAAGAACGGTTACTTACCTGTAACTGTTGTTCTTCGAGATGTGTTGCTCATGTCCATTCGACTCCCACCCTACCTCCCCTCCTTCGGAGTGTCCGGCAAGAAGGAACTGAGGTGGGGCTACGGGTACCGCTAGGGAAAACGCTCCAGAAGACACGGTACACGTGGTGCGCACACCTACTTCAAATGGACATGAGCAGCACATCTTGAAGAACAACAGTTACAGGTAAGTAACCGTTCTTTTCCACAGTCCCTTCACTGATACGTGTTTCAAATCCTATCATACCTGCAGAAATGTTTCTTGGTTTAGATGAAAAAGGGTTTGACCATTAACTCAATTGTTTGAAAAACATATACAGGCAGTCCCCAGGTTACGTACAAGATAGGGACTGTAGGTTTGTTCTTAAGTTGAATTTGTACGTAAGTTGGAACTGGCGTCCAGATTCAGCCGCTGCTGAAACTGACCAGCGGTTGACTACAGGAAGCTGCTGATCAGTTTAAACAGCGGCTGAATCTGGACGCCTGGAACAGAGCAGCTGGGGCGTTGCCGGGTTGGTCCAGTAGCGCCAAGGAGCGGCACTGTGGGACCAACCTGGCAGCGCCCCAGCTGCTCTACCACAGGCGTCCGTGAGAAAAGCCTGGTCTGCTGGGGGGGGGCGCACTAGCTGGAGCCATGGAGCCGCTTTTGTCGCTCTGGAGGACACGGGCGGCGGGACTGCGGCGCGTCTGGGTGGTCCCACTGCCCGCGTCCTCCAGGGTGAGTAAAGCCCCGTTCGTAAGTACGGATCCGACATAAGTCGGATCCGCGTAACTCGGGGACTGCCTGTAAGTAGCTAAGTATGAAGAGTATACCATAGAGACAAAGAAGAGCAAAAGGTTATAAAAATTGTTTTGAACTTTCCCTTTTATCTGAAATCTGTATGAACAACCTGAAAATGTTCTTAAATCATTTTGCTTGGAAACTTTTTAAAACAGCTAAATAATAAACCAAAACTAATATCAGATGGAGATTAGCAAGACTAGATCAGTGGTCCCCAAAATGTGGGGTGCCTGCCCCTAGTGGGGGCAGGAGAAAAAACACCACCCAGTCCCATTATGTCCCCAGCTCTGTTCTGGCCATGCTCCCAACTTCAGCCACTCCTAGCTCCACCACGTCATGCTTCTGTTCATGGCCCCACTCCTGACTCTCAACTAGAGCTAGTGGGGGCTGTTGAAGAGGGATAGTGGGGGGCCCCTCAAATAAAAAATTTGGAGACTGGTGAGCTAGAGCAATAAATTAGATTAACTAGAGTCGGTTGCCTTGTGCAAGCAAAGAAAGATTTCCCTAAATCCTTTTTAACAGAAAGGGTAGTATTTCTTTACAATATGCCAGATTATTTCAGCCAATCAAAACATATTTTTGAAGTAATATCTAGAAAAGTATTGATTTAGCTGCTGATATTTTTGTAATATTGAGATTGTCTTCAGAACACTTTAGTGTATTTGCATTTTTCTGCACTGTCTGTGTGTGACTGGTTTTTTTATAATTCTAATTTAAAGTATTCTAATATATAGATAAACGTCATCAAATCACATAAGGATGCCTATGTTCCTGAATGAGTAAGGCCAGATTGTGGGTAGGCTGGGAACCACAGAAGAGGGCCAGTAGCGAGGGAAATTTAACAAGTTCCCCTAATGAAATTGCCTCAGTCTTGTTTGTTTGGAAGAATTATGTAGAGAGAAGGAGCAGAATATTGTGCTTCTAAAACCTCTGAATTAGAGATCTGAAGAAGACCCTGTGCCACCTTTATTACTCTGGTGCATGTGCGCACAAGTGAATACTATCTGCATAATAAAACATTTCATGGTGATTGTGGGATTCCCCATCATTCAATTTCCGGACTCAATATATTTAAAATTTCAGTTATAATATTGCATTGTTTTAGGAGTGCTTGGGGAGAATGGCTTGCATTTATTAATATTGTAATAATTGAAAAGTAACTGCAGTAAATCCTATTGGAAGGTGGACAAATCAAATTTGAGGAGATGATTTAAAATCTTTTGTTTTAAAATCCCAGGGGATGAGCACAAAAATTGACGTTTTGAGGGAGCAGAGAGGAAGTAGTGTGAAAAGGCTATTAGGAAGGAGATGGAAAGAGAGGGAGCTTCTTTAGAAGCACGGAAGGCCAAAGGTGAATCTCAAGTGTTAATCTTATTTAGCCCTTATTGCTTAATGTTTTCTTGGAGAGAAAAGGGGGCAGGTAGGCTCATTTTTACATAAAATTCCTTATCTGTCTAAAATATAGAAACAATTGTTCTCAAACTCTTATTGCAGAGAGGAAGATTCAGACAATGAGAAGGATAAGAAACTCTGGTACTATAGCACAAAGGTCCAGCTGGCACAGTTAATTGAATGCCTAGACAAAGATTACTGGGAAGCTGATCTTTGCAAGACTCTTGAAGAAATGAGCCAAGAAATTCATCGGCATATGGATATCACTGAAGACCTTACTAACAAAGCACGTGGCAACAACAAATCTTTCCTTGCTGCAGCAAATGGTAGGAATAGTTGTTTACTGTGAGAATGAATGTTAAACACTTTCATATTTGTCTTTTAAAAATTACATTAACATTTTCCCCCAAGTTTTACACACACTTTTAAAAAATTTCTTGTTAATAACTTTATAACCTCAACCTGGCGGGCAGTAGCAATGTTATGAACTTTTGAAGTTGCTTCCATATTTCCTGGCTTTGACATTTAGTGTCTTGCTGAATTATTTGATATATCCTCTAGAAATATTCGTCTAGTACCTCCAAACATACTTATTCCGTGAATTTCTATTGAAAGAATGTTATGTCCCATGTAAGAGAGTGTGTGTGGGAAAATGGAGGGGAGAGTGTTCATTAGTGAAAGGGTTAAGTACCCTGTTAATTGAATTTATGTGGTGATGTAACCGTTCCAGAGACAAGTCCAAAGGAGTAACCTTTTTGGACTTCATAGGGATTATTAGTGGCAGGGGCTCAAAACAGAGTTTTCTTTCCTATTAACTGTATCTGCAGGTAATATTATTTGAAGGGGAAGAATAAAGGTTTGAATTACCTGAAAAATAGGCCTTTTTAATTTTAAATCTAAGTTTTTTGTTTAGCGCAGCGGTTCTCAAACTTTTTGGGCTCCGCAGCCCTTTACATGAGTAAAAATGTATGTGTAGCCCCAGCGGTCCACTGATTGTATGTATTGTACCTATCAGTGTTTCCAGTTTGTCAAGCTTGCAGAACCCCTGGAGATGTCTCGCAGAGACCTGGGGCTCTGCAGAGCACAGTTTGAGAAACACTGATTTAGAGACCTATACTTCTGCATCTTCAGGGCCACACTTAATATTTGGAAAGTAATAATAATCAGGAAGTACAGTATTTCGTGAACAATGATGCTACAGTTATGAGGTCTACTCAACTTTGTTTTAATTTAACATTTTTACTAAAATTTCATTTCTCTGCAGAACTTCTGAGCCACATATTTTGATAGAATATTGTAGACTGCAGTCAAAATACATTCCCTTTCAGAAGAGTGCCAAATATATAAATTCCCTAATATTACATTTTAGAATTTCTAATTAGCCAGCAATCTGGTGTAAAGTAAATGTTAACTGCTACTAACATGGGTAGTACATGATGCTCCTGAAACACAACTATATAATGTTATTACTACTAATAAATGAAGGAATTATGTATTTTGTATGAGTTACTAGTAACGGTATGGAATAGTAGTAGAAATAGTGACTAAATTCTTTTGTGAAAGACTTAAATTAACTCCATGGATGCATATCACTTGACATTTGGTATAATCTGTTTTCACTAGATAATTTTGACAAAGTACAAAATATAGGGATATTCTAGGCAGAGAAAACAAACAAGATAAAGTACAACCCAAAAATGAAAGTGTCAAATACATGGAAGCTGAATCTGAGTGCTAGTTTACATGCATGCTCTACACAAGCTAACGATTTGCATAATCTGTGTAGTCTCCTCAAGGAAAGAATTCTTTCACTTAAGCACCATATTTTTCTTTCAGCTTTTTTTTTCTTGCTGAAATGCAGCATGCATTTATGTAGCTCCAGCCATATTAAAGTAACAGTTTGAGCAATTCAACTTTTTATATGTCAATAAACAGGGCTCGCCGAACCGCGCTGTCCGGCGATCTGCGCATGCGCAGATTGCCCGAACCCAACTCTTCCGGGTTGCAATCTACTCAACAGGGGCGAGTAGATTGTATTATTTGTCGAGCCCTGTCAATAAAAGTATTTTAATAGTTATGAGATATGATGACTGCATGTAAGAAGTCTGAATCTTTAAGCTTTATGTAGAACCCTGCAAACAGTAAGCTGAAACTCAATTTTTCCACTCTGGAACAATGAAGGATTGAGTTAACGGGTTTGGTATTCTGTACGTAACATAATTTTTAGAAATCGAGTATTCAAATTGTCATATCTGAAAATGGAAAACAGAGGAAAAAATGGATATTATTTTTTGTTCTTAGCTCCTGGCATTTGTTTTGTGATTGTGAAAAGTAATTCTTTAAAAGTAAAGGCCCTCTTGATTTAAATTACTTCTGATTTAAGACTTCAACTTAGTGGCTCTCTATAAAAAGGCATTATTGCCTGAATTTTACTTTTTTCCTTCTGTAGATGAAATACTGGAATTGATTAGAATAAAAAAAGGAGAAATAGGGGAGGATAAAAGTGAAGTAACTGACGAAACAGATAATGACAAAATTGATGTTGAAAATAATGACCAAACAGATACTGAAAAAAGAAAGGAAGAACCTGCAGACCAGCTACAGGAAAAAAATGAAGAAACACCACCTGAGCAAGATTCAGAAAAAGGAAAAACAGAAGGTAAAGAAACTGACCTTTCATCAGCAATATTTGTGGTGTTCTTAAATAACCTTTCACTATCACATTAACTTCTGGAAATATTCATGTTGTTTTGTACACCAGCAAGATTTTTTTTTAATTGCTTTTGAAAGGGTAATGGAAATTTATTTCTTTATGGCTGTATACAATTTGTTTCTCTGTGGTAGATTTGGATAGTTCATTTCCCTGATTACTGTGTTACAATATAACTCCATTTTTGCTTTGAGATGTTTGTTTTTTTCTGGAATGGAGCTCAGTGGTGGTAGTCAATATATGTACATACGGGTACCCATGTTAAAGTATTTATTTCTAACAGTGTTTTTTAAATTAGAATCAAGTAGTTTTGGACTGTTTGCGTGCTCTGATACCATGAAGACACTACCTTACTACAAAAATACATTCAATATATTTTGGTGCTACAAAGTGGATGTAATACAAGAAACTGCTTAGCATGGATAAGGCCAAATGACATCCTAAGGAAATGTTAAGAATATCCTTAAAGATTTGTTGTGCATTTTACTGTAGAGCCAACAGACGTTGGGGATAAAAGTAACTCTGTGGCATCAAGCACAGACGGCAGCACCACAAATCCTTCTGCAGGAGAAACTAGTCCCTCTGAAGGGAAGAACGCAGTGGGGTATCAGTCAGAAATCTTTGATAGCAACAATGTGGCAGAGAAGAAGGTGGCATCAGAGCTCCCCCAGGATCTCTCAGGTACAGATGGCGCTGTATCAATGCCTCTGTAATTTGGGGAACCTTTAAGATTTTCTTATTATAAACTCTGGTTTGCCAACTAAAAACATTTTACAGTGTGTGTTCATTCATGTTGTTTGCTTGCAGTGCCATCCTTTACTGCTGCATTGTCATCTAACATTTAAAAATGTTTAATGTGGCCTTCCCTGCTGTTAGCATATGCTTCAATGCTTTCCAAAGATTACTGTGGCTAAGCTTTTCTCATGTTCTGTTTACTATATATTTTATTTTTCTTCATTACAAACCATAGTGATGGTGAACATCCTACAAAGGTTTATTTCAAATTCTTATTTGCTAATGGCTGTTAATTCATTTAAGTATAATATGCTGTAGAAATTACCAAGAAAAAAATTAGTATTTGTAGTTGTTCACATGGGTTTTTGCATTGGGTTGCCTGGAGAAAAGTCTTGCATGATCTCAAAAATCTGTAAGCTGAAGCTTAACAATGTATGCACAAAGCTTATTTTAAGCTGGTTTTTTTTTCATTGCAGCAGTAATTTGCTATTCCATAAAATACAATTATTTTCTTGAAACTCAGGAATGAGTGTGACTTGCTTAGTCTGGAGCATTAATTAGTACATTGAAACCATACAAATACTTTGTAGAAAAGACAGACAGTATTGTATTTTTTTCACCAAATTCCTACATTAGCAACAGATAACTTAATTTGAATAACTCATAGCATTAATTGTAAGATTGTGAAAGTTGTCTTTTCATAGTGAATATTACAAATAAGGTACTGCAGCTAAAAAAAAAAAAAGCTCTCAGCACAATAGTTTTTAAAACGTGTTCCTGATAACTTATTGAAAAATGTGGTGTGCTGTATTCCAAGAAAAAGTAAAATATCTCTAGTCAACCACCCTGACACATTATACAAACTATTTAAATTTTAAAATGTTGTTCTATTCTTTTTTATGAAATTACCCTTGTTATTCTCCACCATCAGTTAGGTTTTTTTCCTCTCCATTAGTAGCCAGCTCTGTAATTGGGCTTGCAGTTTTATGTACATTTTCAACAGAGAAAATCTGCTTGAGACAAAAACAAATGTGCTTTACTTTGGTATTTGTAGTTTAAGCATACTTTTTTTTCAATTACTGTTCATAAATCACCTGTTGAGTATACACTTCGTTTTAGCATTAATGAGAAATTAATCCTTTTCTTACAGGATATCAGCAAAGGTGCATGGGGAAAGTACATATGCTTTATTATTCAAAATTTGAAATTATATTTTTGTTTAAAATTTCATTTTTGAAAATGCTTTTTGGACAGGACTCTGGCTGCTGTTGGTTACGTTTTTGCAAGAGCAAAGGCTCAATGCATTCAGCTAAGCTTTTCTACCAGCAATCTCCACTAAATTCTTTGCTATCTCACAGTGATACATGTGCTGCTACTGTTGAATAATAGTCTGTGGGACCTTCATTAAAGAGACAGGAGGGACCTGTGACATAAAACAGGCAGGCATCCATACCCATACAGTTGCAACAGAAGCTGATGCAGATGTGGAAGAGAGAATCTACCTACTTACTTCTCAGCTACATGCCCTCTGGATCTCAGTTTCTTATGTGAATCTAGGTTGGGTGGGATGGTATATCTTCCCCTTCTCTTCCAAACTCCAGTCCTCAGATGGTTCTGTCTTCCCTGACCAGCAATAGGGCAGGCTCAAAATACACTGGTCATATTTTGGGTGACACACAGATTTGTTCATTTTCTTTGGTGAGTACTTCCCAGAGAGAGAATATTGGCCCAGCACCTGTCTTAAAAGGATTAGCAGGACCTCCATTCTGATCTGTTTTATATATGGTTGTATTACCACATTCACCACCACAGTATCTGAGCACCTGATCTTCTTGAAGCTTTGAGGAGGCGATGTCCAAAGTTAGAGAGAGCTCTCAGGAAGAAGTTGTTGAAGTACAGGAAAAAGCCCTACTTGTGTTTCTTTTGTACAAGATTTTCAAAGAAATAGGGGACTCTGCAATGAGCCAGATGCTTCCCATGCACTAAAGCCAACTGTGGCTTCTCTATTCTGTGTCTGCTTAAAATACAGCATGAGATCCAGGTGTCCTTCCTGCATGTAGGCAGCCTAGCCACTAACTTGGAGAATCAGCGCTCCAAATGGAGGAAGTGTGTTTTCTTTAAGACTGAGCTCATGAGATGGCATAAACAGATCACAGACCATTTTGGTGGGTTCAGCCATAATCTTGTGCGCTAAGACGTTAGTTGTGTGATTCCAACTTCTAAATCTAGACTCTGTGGCAGATCAGAAGTACAAAGAGATCTGGACCAGCCTGCTTGGTTTCAGACTTGTTGCTGGAGTTCTCCCTAGACACACAAACTTTGGTCTCTTTTCTACTTATGAGTAACCTTATGCTGGGAAGAGCCACTGGTTAAGGTCAAGATGTCAAGAGCTAAGACACTGAAACTCATTACTGCTGCTTTTAAAGATGGGAGGACTTGAATCAACCTCCTCAGAGCTTCCAGGTTCAGGACAGCCAGTGGAGTCCAAGTAGTCTTCTGTCATCCTTTTTCTTTCACCAGGATTGCTCCGATCCTCCCTCTTATGTCTTGCTACCAGATGAGGTTCCAGAAATCCTATCACTCAAGAACTTTGAGGAATGGGCCCAAGCTAGCAGTCTTTCAAATCAACTAAAATGTCTTTGCGACAGGGAAGCAAGCCTCTTGGCCATCCCTTGGAGGGGTATTCCATTTTTTCTACCATTAATGAGAGGATGCATCACAATGTATCTGCTAAGGTGGCTAATTACTTCATTAGAATACTTCATGGACTTCCATGCTCTTCTGAGTTCCTAAAGATTTTTGTCCATCTTCTGTAACTAGTAAGTCAAAAAGACAAAGCAGTAGTCAAGAATGTTTGTTTTTAGAATATCAGAACCACTAGGCATGTTCCTCAGGGATCTACTCTGGTTTTGCTAATTGTAGCATGGCACAGATAAAGATTTAACTCACACCATTCAGGATATTCAGAAAGCCAGTGGAGTAACAGGAAAACATAATCAAATCCTGTTGCATTAAGGAGGTTATAAATATTAATTCTGAATTTCCCTTCTATAACTGTCAGGACTATTTAATTTTGTTGTAGAAAATTCAGGCGGTTAAGAAAAAACAAGCACGATTTAAAAAATAATCATTATTTGTTTAATCCTACTTAAATAATAGAATACTAATTGAAATTTATTAAACATTTTGGACTTTTTTTGCATTTTCAGATATTAGTTTCAATTACAACACAGAGTATAAAGAGTACAATGCTCATTTGATATTTTGTATTACAAATATTTACACTGTAAAAGGGATAGAGAAAAATTGTATTTTTCAGTTCACAATCATACGATGACTGTTCTCCAATTTCTTTATTGTGAAAGTGTAATTTCCAGATTGTGTTTTTTTGTTTTTTGTTTTTTACATACCTGCCCTCAAAACCCAAACCATGTAAAACTTGAGCCTGAAAGTCCACTTAATCATATTTCTTGTTCAGCTACTTTCTAAGACAAACACGTTTTTTTTTTTTTTACATTTGCATTTTTAAATCTTATTCACCTGACAGTGAGAAGACTGTTCTCATGGTACTTTTGTAACTGGCTTTGCAAGGTACTTACATGCCTCGTATGCTAAACATTTGTATGCCACTTCATGCTTTGGCTACCATTCCAGAGGACATGCTTCCATCTTGATGACGATCATTAAAAGCATAATGTGTCAATTAAATTTGTGACTGAACGCCTCGTGAAAGATTTATATGTCTTCCTTCTCTGTTTTACCCACATTTTGCCATGTATTTCATGTTAATGTTCTTTCTAGCATGTGGCTCATATTAAGAACACTTTCGCTGCAATTTCTAAAAGCAAGCTATAGCACTCAACCCAAAGTTTAAGTATTTGAAATGCCTTCCAAAATCTGAGTGAGACGAGAAGTGAACCATGCTTTCCGAAGTCTTAAAAGAACAACACTCCAGTACAGAAACTATAGAACCCAAACCACCAAAAAAGAAAATCGACCTTCTGATGGTGGCATCTCATTCAGATGACGCAAATTGAATGTGTATCAGTCTGCACTGCTTTGGATCATTATAAAAAAGAACCCATCATCAGCATGTCATCTGTAATGATGGTTGACCTATGAAGGGACATCTGAATCTTTAACGCACTTGGTTATACTGGTTACAACAGTGCCATGTGAACTCCTGTTCTCACTTTCAGGTGACATTATAAGCAAGAAGCAGTCAGCATTATATCCTGTAAATGTAAACAAACTTGTAAGCTCTAAAGTTTTTTACATTATTTTCTTTTTCAATGTAGTTTTTTGTACATAATTCCACATTTGTGAGTTCAATTTTCATGATAGAGATAGCACTAACTTACTTGTAATGAGGGAATTGAAATATTTTTGTTTTTTTATGATGCAATCACAATGAATACAAAGCAAGCACTGTACATATTATGTTCTGTGTTGTAATCGAAATGAATATATTTGAAATTGTAGAAAATATCCACAAATATTTAAATGAAGTGTTTGACAGCGTGATTAATCATGCAATTAATCATGATTAACTTTTTAATTGCTTGACAGCCCTAGTTCTTATGCATATTCATTGTCTTGGTAAAATTGGTGCTTAGCTCTAAGAAGACGGAGGAACTGCATTTTTAGAAGTGTGATCAATTTACTTCTGATTCAGAGATGACAAATAAAATGCAGATTAAAAAATATTCTTTAAGTAATAACTCATTCAATAATATAAACGGTAAGAATTATAAAAAAATATCACTATTAATGTTCAGTTTTTGCATTCCTCTTAATTTGGATGACACAAGCAATTCTTGGTTTGTATTCTCTAGCACCGTACTGTAATGCTTATGTTGCAGGCACAAAACTTAAGTCTACTTGTTTTATTAAAATATACTCCAGTAAATAGTATATAAAAATACAGATAATTGACTTGTATTTTGTATATTTTACAAGGTTTATTGTTATAAAAATTTAGGTTTTATAATTTTGGGAGCAAAATAAATATGTAGAGTTCTATAAGTATAGCAGATATCTATTTCAAATGTAAGTATTCTCCTTTGTTGAATCCAGTGCTCTGGATAGAAGTAATAACTTCTGGGTATTTCTTTTGGGGGAGGAATAGGACCTGGAAGCATCCCCTTTCTTCAGTAAACATTTCCAAAGAAGCAAAATTTAAACAAACCCCAAAAACTTAAGGCAAAGAAATCCAACTATTAAGTTGTCAACACTACATCATCTTTTAGCATGATTTAATGTTCCTTCTTGTCCTGACTTGAAGAAAGTTATATAATGCTAAACCAAATCTGTATAGAATACTAGACAAATGTAGGGAGTATCTGTCCAGAGCAATGTATCCCCATGAAGAGAAACCAAAATTTCAGGTAAGAAAACTAATTTTGGCTTTCTCCTGGGAATTTGACAGCATGGATAATTTCTAAATTACAGGTTGGACCTCTCTGGTCCAGCACCCTCTGGACCTGACTGATCCCGAATGAGGGGATTGGCCCCAGACCAGGGAAGGTCCTTCCCCTTGTGGCCATGCTGCCACCAGGCTAGGGCTCCAGCCTGCCTTGGTTGTTACCTCAGCCCCGGGGCTCTCACCAGCCCCGCTACTGCGGGGGCCAGAGCACCATGGCCAGAGCTGCACAACTGGGACATAGTTCCCCAGCAGCCTGGCTCCACAGCAGAGGCAGAGCTCCACAGCCGCCTGGCTTCAGGGCCAGGGCTTCAGAGCCAGAGCTCCAGGGCAGGGCCGGAGCTGCAGAACTCCCTGACTGCCACTGGGGCTGGAGTTCCTTGGTTGCTGGAGGCAGAACGTGGCTGAAACTCCCTGGCTACTGCTGGGGTCAGAACTCCCTGGCCAGGGCTGGAGCTCCATGGCCGCTGGGGCTAGGGAGTTCTGCTGGAGTTAGAACTCCCTGCCCTGACTTCCATGCTTCTCCCTCCCCCTCCCCTCAGCCCCCCACTCTGTGCTTTTGGCTAAGTCGCCTGTGCCCCTTCTGGTGCTCCTGTCCCGCCACCAAACCTCCCTCTTCCTGGGCTCTGTGGTCCAGGAACATCCATGGTCCTTGTCGGACCACAGATGTTGCTGGACCAGGGAGTCCCGGTTAAGGGAGGTACAACACATAGGCTGTGTCTACACTGGCATGAATTTCCAGAACTGCTTAAAACGGAATACTATTCCGTTTTCAGTTTTTCCGGAAAAGGAGCATCTACATTGGCAGGCTGCTTTTCCGGAAAAGCCCTTTTTCCAGAAAAGCGTCTGTGGCCAATGTAGACGCGCTTTTCCGGAAAAGAGCCCCGATCGCCATTTTCGTGATCGGGGCTTTTTTCCGGAAAAGACTACTGGGCTGTCTACACTGGCCCTTTTCCGGAACAGTGTTCCGGAATAAGGACTTATGCCCGAGCGGGAGCAGAATAGTTTTTCCGGAATAGCGGCTGATTTTGTACAGTAGAGCATGGTTGCTTTTCCGGAAATTCAAGGGCCAGTGTAGACAGCTCGCAGCTTATTCCGGAAAAGCGGCTGATTTTCCGGAATAAGTGGCCCAGTGTAGACACAGCCATAGTATTTATTTGGTCTTTGCTGATTCACTCTTCATTGGTATTTTACTGAACATATATTTTGGTACTGTTAATCAGTTTCAGAATATCAGGTTATGAAGAACGTTTATCTTGAATGGTAGGCTAGGCAGAAAATCTTGTTTTGAAATCTGGGAGAGGTTAAATGCAAAGAACAAAAGAAATAGTGATTAATTTTTTCATTTGTAGATTTCAACTACTGAAAAGCATGTAATTGTCTATAAATAGACAAATGATCCACTGGCAATATTTTATGAAGACATTTATTTATGTAGAATTTGTCAATTTAAGTCATAGGGCTAAAATGGTCACTTCTTGTTTTTACTTCCTTGCTTATTTGACCATAGAAATTTTGAATAGCTTGAATTGTTTTGAAAACTGATTGGAGAGAGGGAGATCTTTGTTTTCAGTAGGTGCATATGCTTGTATATGCTTAGTACATCAAAGATTCTTAGGTAGACCTTTTGAGATAATGAAAACTACCAATTCTTCCATGTTACAAATGAGTTGATGTTTCAGTAGCTCATCTGACTTTCTTGGGATTTTTAACTTAAAAAAAAAAAAAAAGCTTAATTGATTCAGTACTGAAAATCTAAAAATAAAGTCCTTCTTTTGTAGAAGAAACCTGTCAGATGACCCCCAACATCAGTCCTAGTGCATCCTCTGCACCTTTCCAGTCTAATGCTGAAAGCAGTAACAGCAGTGAGCTGAATTCTATGCAGAATGACTCCAGTAAGACTTCTGATGATGCTGAGAATATAGAAGGAGAATCCCAGACATCAGAGGAAATAGGTAGAAATAAAAGTGTTACGAGTGTTATTCTTTCTAAATATAATAGTTAAATTTCATAATTTCCATGTTAACACATTTGCAATTTATTCTTTTTTTATTATTTAAATTACTTTGGTGGTAGGGGAGAAATCCAATGGTGAAAGAAGTGATTCTCCATGCGCTGGGAAAGGCACATCAAGCTCAACACGAATGCTTACCAGGTTACGAAATCCAGATAGCAAGCTGAGCCAGATGAAAAGCCAGCAGGTTGCTGCTGCAGCACATGAAGCAAATAAAGTATTTAAAGAAGGCAGAGAGGTTTGTACACATTTTGAGAAATTCCTGAATTATAGTGGTAAAAGAAACCTTGGTGCTACAATCTTTACAAAATGGGGGTCAATGACACAGTAGGAGATGCATGAAAAATTAGAACTGTTATTTTTTTGTCCCTTATTTTGCCATCTTTGTAGCTGCTCTCAGATTTGTTCTATGTAGAATGGTGTGTCAATAACAAAGTGGAGTAGAGTCATTTTCCTTGTGGGTGAAGCAAGTTTTGTTGGCTTTCTTTTCTAGGAAAGTGGTGCATTGGGTATGGTAAACACATACAAGCTAGTTTGTTATATTTTTACCCCTTATTTTATTGATCAGATGTGTTGAAATTCTCTTTAGAGTTGTAGCTTCTTGGGACTTGTCATGTTTGACTGTCACGTGCCTTTGTGAATTCCATTGTGCTGTGTGCATGTGCTCTATCTTCCTGAGACTGAGGATTCTTGCTCTCAGTGGCTGTTGATCTATGCCTATGCCCTTCTCCTCATGCTCTGAACTGAGGGTGTAAGAAGCGTCAAAGACTGACAATTTCTCCAGTTCTTTCTTACTGCCTGTGGTCTGAGGTGTGTGTGCAGTTGCTTCTGCCTCAAATGGTAAATATCTGTAAATAATTTTAGGTACCGTTTTTAGATTTAGGAATAGGTTTTAAAAGTCAGGGCCTTGAGAAGTCTTCCCCTACCTTAATACCCACCCATATAGGGTAATCAGTATGTCAAACAACTATGAATTTAAAAACTGCATTTCCTGCTGCTGGCCTTCTCAGGTGGTAACTACCTCAGGTGCTTCTACTGCCTCAGAGAAGCTCACATCCTCTCCAAGTGCCCTTTTTAGCCAGTCTCTTTTAAGCTGAGCCCATCAAGCATGTGAGAATAGGCTCTGGAGCTTCCTAATGTATCATGCTGTGGGGTCCCCATTCAACCTTAGCCTGTCAGAACTTTATGTACATCGGGCAGAGGCATCAAAAAGTGCCTGTCAGAGCGCTGTGATCTTTGTACTTGTGAGGTTTATAGGACTGGAGCTGTGAACTCCTCCAAAGGGGCATGAGAAGGGTAGGAAACATTCAGGTAAGAAACAAGAGAAATCTGCCTCTTGATACGCACCTGAAAAAAGGACCTTCTCTGACATACTAGAAGTTAGGTGTTAGCATTGTCTCATGACTCCAAAGAGTAAGGCATCCTAAAGTTGGCATGATCTACAGGAGCAGGATTGTACTCATTACTGGCCAGAGAGCAGCAGAAGTGGATGCCTTCTATATTGAGGTACCATTGTTCTGTGATAGGCAGGTTTTGGTACCAAAGGCCATGACAAGACTGAGACTGCTGATGCCACCAAAGGAAATGAATCCACGCTACACCCATGTGTTTGGGGATTGACACAACACCACACAGGACTTGGCCATCCTGTTGAACCTAGAGTGTCTCATCCTGGTAGCAATGATAGGCAGGTGTCCTAGTTGGTTCTTCAGATGTCCCGGTTGGTTCTGGTTTTCCAACAGTGTGCAGATGAGTGTCCATACAGCTATAGCCGGCTCTTTCCAGCTTCATGGAAGCCAATGCTCATCCCCTCCCACTCCGTTGCCTCTGAGATAGAAGCAGCAGGGGTGACTGCATTCGCATCCCTACTATGTTGTGGTGCCACGCAGATAAGAAACAAGAGAAATCTACCTCTTGATACTCACCTGAAAAAGGAAATACGATTGGGACAAAGGCAAAATCAGTCATCCCAATCCACCATCCTTCCACCTAACAGCCTGACATTTGGCTGGATGACATTCTAATAAAGCAGTTGCAAACAGTTGATTAGCGCCTTAACAGTAAAATAGGAAACCACAAAACAATGCTATACAACAAAGGGAAAAGACTTTTTTAGTCTGGTGTCAACATCAGATAGATCCAGTGGCTTCCAATATCCCAGCTCTCTTGGAATCACTTTTCTACACTTCATGTCTACTTATTAAATCCCTGTGGATGCACTTAATGGTCAGTGCCTGTCACCCTCCAGTTGTCACAGGATCAAGTGATTTACCAGTTTCCTAAAGGGCATCTTTAGAACCTTTCCCTGATACTAAAAATTTACCAGTGCTTGGCACCACAACATAGTAGGGATGTGTGAATGCAGTTGTCTCGTCCCCCCCCCCCCCCGCCACTTCTATCTCAGAGGCAGCGGAGGGGAAGAGCATTGGCTTCCATGAAGCTGCCTCCCCGCCCCCCGTGTTGCTGCCACCTTTCCAGGGGGAGGCATGCAGGAACTGGTACACTCAGGGATCTGGCTCCTGCCAAATGGACTGTTCTCTCCCACCCCTCCCCCCGGCCGCACACTGCTGCCTCTGATTCAGAGGGAGCAGTGGGGTGGGGACAGGCAGGACCCGGCTTTCAAGCCACTCCACCTCCCCTGTGCTGCTGCCTCTGTGGGAGTTCCCAGTTGCGCACCAGATGTGCACCAGCTCCCACATGCCCCCCTGCTCCACTCCCCTGTGTTAAGGGGTATCCACTGAACATTTCAGTGGGTACACATTTATACAAATAAATGCATTTTAACATCCCTACAATGTAGTCCTGTCAGCATTTGAATATTAACTACATGTTCCTTAGCCCATCTATTAATGAAGGTTGCTTTTTTGGTGGCCTTCACATCAGCCTGGAGGCAAGGAACGCTTGGGACCCTATGGCACATCCACTGTACTCCCAACGACTAAGCTTCAGATTCACACCAAGTGATCACAGAAATCCGTTTAAATCAGGCTATTCACTTACCTGTCTTCATGCCAAACGTATATGCCACTAGTTGGATAGGAAACTTCCCTATATTCTTCTAGAGCAGTGGTATCCAACTAATTCTGAAGCAATAGCCACTACAGTGAATTATACTATGGCTATAGTGAACTAGCCATACTCAACCAGCTGGGCTAGTGTGTTGAACACCACGGTTCTAGAGTATTAAACCTATTAGGAAAATCACCTAAATTATTTTCTCTTGCCGTATGTATGAGAGGTGAAGCAGTCTCGTCCCAAAGACTACTCTTCATTCTGCTTTGTCACGAATTAACTATGACCTCTCCCCGGCATTGTGTGGGGGATGATTTGTCTGATCCAGGCTGCGTCAGTGACCTTGCTTTGAGGAAATCTGCAGGATGGCACCGCAGGACGCTGCACTCTTTTTAGGAGGCATTGCACCTTACTTTAAACTTCTACAGCTGACCATTCGTTTGATAGAGCAATCCTCTAATTGGTGGTAAAGCCAAGGTCCTCTCACCCTCCTCTTCAAGGAATACTGCTTGAAGCATCACCCTAAATAGGGAACATACAGGCAGTCCCCGGGTTACGTACAAGATAGGGACTGTAGGTTTGTTCTTAAGTTGAATCTGTATGTAAGTCGGAACTGGCATCCAGATTCAGCCGCTGCTGAAACTGATCAGTTTCAACAGCGGCTGAATCTGGACACCAGTTCCAACTTACATACAGATTCAACTTAAGAACCCCAGACATCCCCAAGTCAGCTGCTGCTGAAACTGATTAGCAGCTGATTCCAGGAAGCCCAGGGCAGAGCAACTCTGCCTCGGGCTTCCTGTAGTCAGCCGCTGGTCAGTTTCAGCAGCAGCTGACTTGGGGACGCCTGGGGCAGAGCAGCTCAGGTGCTGCTGGGTTGCTCCAGTAGCGCGGCCACTCCTCGGCGCTACTAGACCAACCCAGCAGCACCCCAGCTGCTCTGCCCCAGGCGTCCTGATTCAGCTGCTGCTGAAACTGATCAGTGGTTTCCTGTAGACCAGGGAGACGCTGAGCAAAGCGGCAGAGGACCCGGGTCGGACCGCGGCGCTTCCAGATCAGCGCCGCGGGTCCGGCCCGGGTCCTCCGCCGCTTTGCTCCACGTCTCCCTGGTCTGCTGGCTCCCCAGCAAACCAGGGAGACGGGGAGCAGCTTTTCTCGCCCCGGAGGAGGCGGGCGGTGGGACCAGGCGTCCCACCGCTCCAGTCCTCCGGGGCGAGAAAATCCCCGTTTGTAACTGCAGATCTGACACGCGTAACTCGGTGATTGCCTGAAAATACATAAATATATATATGTGTGTGAGAGGGAGAGGGAGAGACTGACTCTACTTGAAGTTCTTTAATTTGTGATAACTGTATGATACTGGAGTTTTGAGACGTATTGTCTCTCTCTATATTCCTGTAATTGCTCTCTTTCTCCTCTGCTACAGAGCCTTTTACTAGGGTTATTTGTATTAGGAAGGTAACTAGAGAGGCAGTCTGTCCACACTGTCTCTCATGCACTTAGTTTGGAGCACAAAAAGCAGAAGGACCCAGGTGTGGATCTGTAGGCACTACTAACAAGAATTTCCAAGGTTAGGCACTTGAACCACTTCACATCTCTCAGTGGAAGACAGGTAGGTACCACACATCTCAAAGAATTCTGGTCACTGTAAGATAACTAAAATAAATAAAGATTATCTATTTGCATGCACAGATTCCAACTTTGCACACCTGTTACAGGAGCAATTTGGTTGCCTACACTAGAAAACTTGGCCCCTAACTTGAGTACTGTTGTTACTACTTTAATACTATTAAAACGTTTTGAAGGTGAAAAAGATTAAATAAATTAGAAGAAAATAATATACAATATATAATTCAGAATGAATGAATGTGATTTTGAAAATGGAAGGTCTGTTTTGTAAACAGGAATGTAATAGAGATCATTTAAGATTTTAAATCATTTAATTTAAAAAACCCTTTTGTTTTGTTAACAAGGTTCTGGTGGTTAATTCCCAAGGAGAAGTCTCCCGGTTGAACACCAAGAAAGAAATTGTGATGAAAGGCAACATCAGCAATTATTTCAAGTTAGGTCAAGAGGGGAAGTATCGTGTCTATCACAATCAGTATGCCACCAACTCATTTGCATTGAACAAACACCAGCACAGAGAAGACCATGACAAGAGACGGCACCTTGCACATAAATTCTGTCTGACTCCTGCTGGAGAGTTCAAATGGAATGGGTCTGTACATGGGTCCAAAGTTCTTACCATATCTACTCTGAGACTAACTATCATTCAGCTAGAGAACAACATCCCTGCATCATTTCTCCATCCCAACTGGGCCTCCCACAGGTAAAAAAACAAACAAACAAATACTTTTGGTTTACCCATATTTTATTTTATAACATTGGGGCACAGAAGCCAGCTTCCTCCTTTTCTTGGGAGTGCTCAATGCCCCTTCCACCTAAGGCCCCGCTTTGCCTCTTTCTTCGTCTTTCCACCCCAGCACAAATCCCAGCACCCCCCCCCCCCCCCACTTGAGCCCTCCTACAAGCTGCTGAACAGCTGATGGTGGGGGGTGCTGGGAGGGAGAATGGGGGAGGAGACGATCAGTGGGTTTCTGGCTGGCAAGAAGTGCTGGAGGGGAAGGGTAGGAGTTGAACACCCACTAATTTTTTGAGTGCTTCAGGGCTGGCTCTTCTGTTTTGAGTTGTCTTCAGTCATATATCATTCTCATAGGCCAGTGGTTCTAAAAGTGCAGTGTCTGTGGCTGTCTCCCAGATGGTCTGCGGCTTGAGCTCAGCTCCCCTACTTTCCTCCCCCATGCAGTGGGGAGCCCACGCGGCTGCTCGTGGTTATTGCACAGCCATGAGGCTGCAGCATCAGCTCTGGCTTCCCGCTCATGGGGGGGCAGGAAGGGAAGAAAGCTCAGACCTACTCTGCCAGATCCAGTTAGTGGAGAGAGGTAGAGTAGTACATAGAGCCACTTGCTCTGCCTCTCTCCATGAGCTGGGTCTGGCAGGGAAGGTAGGGGCTTGCCCCCCACGCGCCCTCTGTGCCAGAAGGCAGGCTGGTGCTACAGCCGGGGAGGAGGCAAGAGGGGTTGCTGAGCTCCCACTCCGCTGGGGGAACGGCAACACAGTGACATGCTGTCTGGAGGCTTTCCCTACTGCAAGGGTGTGCAAAGCCTGGTAAGCATTCAACCTCATGCTCAGACCCCCTCACTCTCTATCCCTGCCAAGACCCCACACCCTCTCTTGCTCCTGCACCTTCTCTTCTGGCCAGAAACTCTACCCCCAGCCTGCTCCTGCACCATGCCCCCTGGCCAAACCTCGTGCCCCAAGCCCTCTCCTGCACCCTCTCTCCTGGCCAGACTCTGCATCCTCCCTCCTGGCCAGACACCCTAACTCCAGTCCACTCCTGCACCCTTCCCTTCTTGCTACGCTTTGCACGCTCACTCCTGGACAGATACCCTACCCCCACCCTGCTCCTGCACCTTCACTTGCTCCTGCGTCCTCCCTCCTGCCAAATACTTACCCCCACCCTGCTCCTGCATCCATTGTTGCTCCTGCACCCTCTCTCCGGGCCACATACAGCACCTTCCCTTGCTCCTGATCCCTCCTCCTGGCCAGACATGTTACTCCCAGCCTGTTTCTGCACCCTATCTGCCACTCGGACCTCGCAACCTCTCTCGCTTCTGCACCTCACCCCCTCCCAATCCTGAATCCTATCCCACTTACTAGCAGCCCTATCCCACACACTGAACCCCTCATTTTTATCCCCACCCCAGAGCCTAAGGGAGTCCATAAAATCCACTAACTTTAGAACACCAGAGAAGGAAGTCTGGCCTATGGGAAGCCCTGAACCTCAGTCCTTCCTGTCCCTTCCCCTCCCCTGTGGGGTTGGAGTGTCAGAAAAGTGAGGTGTCTCAGCTGGGGGGGTTGGAGGAGTTTTTTTGCTTCTCACTTGTGTTCCCCAACTGATTTTTCTGTGGATCAGTGGCTCCCAAAGCAAAAAAATGTTCCCCAAACATGCCATAAATAAAGAAAACATTGAAACCTTTTGTGTTGGGCATAAATTAATATTTTACTTTATTTAAAATGAAGTTTGATAAATTAACATGAGAGCGTTAAAACATTTAATCTGTTTAATAATTAAACCATTCTCCCTAGCTCCAGCACTAGCAAATGGCTCAAGCTTAATTATGTAATGAATGGTGAGTTTCCATTAGCAACTGGTGGTCTGCGGAAAGGTTTACATTGAGCCAGATTGTCCATGGGCTAAAAAATTTGAGAACCACTGTCATAGACCATAGATAGTTTTGGAATAAAAACTTGAAATAAATGTGATATGTAATGAATAACTGAAATTATGCAGTGTTTTAGCCAAGTTATTTTAGTACAGTTTGTTTAGCCTACTTTTAAAATCCTTTTGACGTAATGCTCATAGAATGAACTTGTTGCATTTTACATTCTTTCCAATGTAGGTCTAACTGGATTAAGGCTGTTCAGATGTGTAGCAAACCTAGAGAATTTGCACTAGCTTTGGCTATATTGGAGTGTGCAATTAAACCAGTTGTCATGCTGCCAATTTGGCGGGAGTCCTTGGGGCACACTAGGTAAGAGAATCTTTGGGAATGTGAAGCATGAGTACTCTACTATGATCAGCAGCATTGGGTGAACTAAAACTAAAGAGTACTGATGAAAATTCAGTCAGACATCAATCAAACATTGCCTAATTCCAAATGATACTGAACTGCTTTTCTGAAAATATATCCTGTTTCCTCACTCTTTTTCCTTCAAACAGTAATTTAGCTAAGCCCCAGCCTCAAATTAAATCACTGGGGGAAGTCAAAGAAGGTAACATAAAAGTAACGTTTATCATAAGTAACACATGATTATTATTATTATTCCTTAACCTAATATTTTTCATTGGTAGTTTTTCCCTTCCAGCTAAATCCTTTTCATTCAAGGGTGTAGTGTATGCCATTTGTTAGGGTGTTTAAATTTGCTCACAAAATTTGTTTGTATTTGCATGTATTAGATTACACAGGATGACAGCTATTGAAAGAGAAGAAAAGGAGAAGGTGAAAAAAAAAGAAAGAAAGCAAGAGGAGGAAGAAACAATGCAACAGGCTACATGGGTGAAATATACCTTTCCTATCAAACATCAGGTGATGATTCTGCCTACCAATTTTTGTTTACTTTTAGGAATAATATAAGGCTTCCTTTTTCTAGCAATTGTCCTTTATACAACTCTGTTTTATACTTAAGATGTTAAGAACCAAATTCTTCACTCCTTTGCATCCATGAGAGCCATGCCCTCATATTCAAACACAGAATTTAACCCAAGTTTATTTTTTGACCTTATTTCTGGACTCGAAATAATTTGAGGTTGCCTGTGTTAGAATTTCTTATTTAAGATGCAAAATGTGCAACTTTTTAATGGAAGTATAGTCGGTGAACTCGTGAGTATCATTGTAAATAAATTTTTAAAAACCTCTTAGTTAAATTGCACAGACATGAGATATGAAACAAACAAACAAAAAAAGACTTGAAACAAAAGGGTTACATGTTAAAAGCTATGATTAGGGCCCTAACAAATTTACTGCCATGGAAAATACATTGTGGACCTTGAAATCTGGTTCCTCCCAATGAAAGCTGGTGTTTTGTATGCTTTCAGCCTATATTACACAGATTTCACATGTGAGACCAGTGTGTGTCATATGGGGGGGGTCCTAACCCAAAAGGGAGTTGCAGGGAGGCTGCACAGTTATTTTGGGACGGGAGGGGGTCACAGTATTGCCACCTTTACTTCTATATTGACTTCAGAGCTGGATGGTGGGAGAGTGGTGGCTGTGGGTTAGGTGCCCAGCTCTGAAGGCAGTGCATGGCCAGCAACAGTGTAGAATAAAGATGGCAATACAGTACCATTCTTACTTCTGCGCTGTTGCCTTCAGAGCTGGGCATCCGGACAGTGGCTGCTCTTCTGACTGAGTGCCTAGCTCTGCAGGCAGAAGCGTAGAAGTAAAGGTGGCAATACCACATCATGCAGTCTGTTCTTCTGCACTGCAGCTGGCGATGACTCTGCCTTGAAAGCTGGGATCTCAGACAGCAGCCATTGATCTCAAGCTGCCTAGCTCTCAAGGCAGTGCCTCTGCCTGCAGCAGAGAACTAAGGATAGCAGTACTGCAGTTTCCTTCCCCCCAACTCCTTTTATGGATCAGGACCTCCAAACCATGAACCATGGTTACAACACCATGAAATTTCAGATTAAATAGCTGAAATCATGAAATGTATGACCATAAAATTAACGAAAATGGAAGGTGAATTTGGTAGGGTCCTAGCTATGATTTTCTTTAGTGAAGATTCATTTATGGAATTGTCTTGGTTGCAATTGCTTCTGAATATTTTAGAGGATTTGGGTTTTATTGCTCATCCTCAACAGTGGAAAAGAACTAGAACGATATCCTGAACTCATGGGCTAGCAAATATCTTAAGCTAACGTTTGTTAGAATATTGCTGTAGGAAAACTGAGTCATATTGTCACTTTATTTTTTGAATTCATTTTGCAGTGTGTGTCCCTCAATATGATGAAGCTATCAACATTGTGTATATGCTTCTTTCAATGTACTAAAAAAATGCCTATCCAGTGGTGTTGGCATATGTGCAGTCTTTATAAACACTAGTGATAGTTAACATTTCAACCCCCTTCACTCCTCAGATAAACCCAAACTTTCTTACATCTTTTCCACTAATTTTTCACTTCTGTTCAAACAGAATCTCAAAGAATATACATGCTTCACAGCATGATCTGAGGATTAGCAAAGTTGGGTTTTGGTGGAAAGCAAATTCTAGTCAGTGACCTTTTCCTAAAAATATCTAACCTCCAACTGCTTCATTGTTAAATCAGGGTGCTATAACCTGTCATCCCTGAAACAAAGCAGGATAACACGAGGGAAGGAGTAGTAAAAGTTAATGGCAACCAATTGATTTAAATAATGAATAGGGGCTGTTTTTATTTCCAAAAAATTTTCTTTGTCTAAAATATTGTACTCCTGAAAAGTTCTATGTAAATGCAAAATAATAGTGTTATGGTGACTTGTTATGCTGCTTTAAATCTATCTTTAAAGGTTTCAGTAAATAATGTTTTAAAAAATTAATATTGTAAAATATTTAACAGGTTTGGAAACAAAAAGGAGAGGAATATAGAGTAACAGGATATGGTGGTTGGAACTGGATTAGTAAAACACATGTTCATAGGTTTGTGCCTAAATTACCTGGAAATACTAATGTTAATTACAGAAAAGTGCTACCAAGTAAGTGTCTGAAATTTTCTTTGTTTTGAATTAATAACATACTACTTATTGAATTTACTGCATAGTTAGTAGACTACTTTAAAAACACCACAGATAAGTAGAAGCTTTTTTGTAAATAATAGTCTCTGTAAATTTTAGGAATTTGCTGGGTTTTTTTCTGTAGATCACATGTATTTCATTTGTCCCAGGAAATTAATAATTTATGCTAAGTTGAGGCAGTTTCTAGTATTCATGTACATATTCACATCTACTTTGTTCATGGACAGTATCCAAACTAGCATTGGATATTGTCAAAATAGCATTCATAATCTAGTTATTGTAGACATGTTTCTGTTTTCTGTATTAAGCAAATACTGTGCCATTAACCAGCTTGATTTAGAAACCGTAGTTGTGCAGTGGGGAAGGAAACCATTCTCTGCAGAAATCATGATGCATGTCTGGAATTTTTGAGAACAAGCAGTCCTATGAATGAACGTGTTATGAGCTCCATTTGGTACCATTGACCCTTAACATTGTCCGCATTTTAATTTAGAAATTAGTTTGCAATTAATTTTGGATTTCCTTTTAAATTTTAGCAAATTGTGGGTGAATTTAATGCTATGAAACTTTTAAAACATTTTCTGGAAGCCACAAAAACATGCCGGCTTTCTCTGCTATGTTACTTATGGACACGGCCTGTGAGTTACCTTGGTAATTGCTAGGTTGAGTTACTGTTGACTCTTGGAGTGCAGAGTGAAAATCAGGCACAAAATGTTTGCAAGTTGGGTAATGAGGCCAGATTTTCAGGGGGTGAGTGCTTAGTTCTTTCTGGAAATGATGTCCTTTTAAAGTATTTCCCACTGGGCTGCAAAAAACACTGATCTGAATTTTAAAGAGTCACTAAAGACACTGAGCCTGCGGTGGATGGAATTTTTATTATTTTCCGTGATTGGGCCCATAACATACACGTACATATTCAATATTTGAACCCCTTATTTGAATGTATCACTGACGTGTTTCTATGTAGTCTACATGGTTTCTACATATTAACCATGACACACGGTTCATTTTACTAACAGGAGGATAGAAAAGGTAAAATATTGTACATGTCTAAAATGCAAGAAATAAAGTCAATAACAGTTATTCTGAGCAAGTTAGAACATTGAAAACTTTCTACATTTCTAATCTATTGATAATAGCAAAGAATGATGTCATCATTGAAAATCAGTGTGAATTGGACAAAAGAAAAAGTCTGGCAAAAGTGAAAATAGAGACTGATTCTTCTAAAGAAAAAACGAAAGAGTCCCATGATCCACAAAAGAAGGACCAAGCAGAAATAGAAACTTCCGAGACGTTGGAGAGAGTCCAAATAAAGGAAGAAAATAAAATAAGCGAAGAAAAAGTGGAAATTAGTATGAATTCTGAAAACTTAGATCATGCAAAAGAGGAAGGTAATATTGACACTTTTTTCAGATCTGAATGTGACATACTAGGGTGCCGTCCAGACCAATAAGAGGCTCTTTCATCCTTGTCTGCACCTTTGGGTGCCTTACATAATCCCTTACGGGTAGCAGCTCCCATCTGGGTTGCTCACAAAGTCTTCCAGCCTGCAAGTCACACCCTGAGTGTCTTTGTATAACTGCAGCCTGCCAGCCACACTTGGGTTACACTCTGGCTCTCACTAGCTTGGGTTATAGTGTAAAGTGACCCCAATACACTCCCGGTCTAGATTTTTCTGCAGAAATGTCTTGGACTACTCATCCCTTTCCTGGAGAGTATGAATATATTAAATCCATTATTCTTTTATGGGAGTCATATACACCAATTTACTGCCATAAGTGGAGTCACCCAGACACTTTGTTAAACATACTGGATTAGATAAAACAAGAAAATAAGTTTATTAACTACAATAGAGATTTTAAGTGAGTACAAAATTGAGTTGTAAGAATAAGAAATGGTTACAAGAAAAATAAAGATAACTGTCTTCATTTTGTTAAACTTAAATTGTGTTAGGTTTCAAGTAAAGTTTCTCACCACGTGCTTTGAACAACATTATTGGCCAGAGTCTTCAAGCCAGGAACCCTCCCCCAGAATCCAATGGCTTTTGCCTTTGCCTTCTCAAGTGTGCAGCTTAAGATAGGTAGAAGGAAGGAAAGAAGAGGCCTTCTTGGGGTGTTAGCCCCTCCATGTTAGAATTTCAGTCCTTTTTTCAAAGGCATTTTCAGTTGAGAACCAAGAGATGGGGAAGTGGTAGAGGAAGGAGACCTCATGCTTTTTCATTAAGATTCAGATCTTTTTCCTGCTCTCCGTTTTTGCCTAAGAATGGCTACTTGATAGATGATGGTCCATTAGCTTCTTTGACATCTGGCTAAGGCATCAGCATTACTTTTCTTTTTGAGAAATTGGTTGAGTTACTTCCCAGATAAATCTGGGAAACACACGTCAGTCATGTCAACGTTGCGAACATAGGCTGTTACATGCATTTTACCATACAATTGATCAACAAGTTCTGAGTTTTCAAAATGCTGCTTCACAAAGCGTGCCTTTTCAATTATTAAATATATGTTCAGTACTCTCTCCCTCCAGTTATGTTAAAGCACAAGTAATCTTAACAAATCTTTTTCAGTTTTGAGAGTCTCAGGTGAAGTTTTCTGTAAATTAGATAGTGAAATGATTACTATATAACAGTACTGTACTGTATGTACATTTCTTAATTTTTTTTTTCTATTCCAGTTAATGGTTGTGTTGCCCTTTGAAAATGTATAATGCTATACAGGCAGTCCCCAAGTTACGCGGATCCGACATATGTCGGATCCGCAGTTACAAAAGGGGATTTTCTAGCCCCGGAGGACTGGAGCGGCGGGACGCCTGGTCCCGCCGCCCGCCTCCTCCGGGGCGAGAAAAGCTGCTCCCCGTCTCCCTGGTCTGCTGGGGGAGCCAGCAGACCAGGGAGACGGGGAGCAAAGCGGCGGAGAACCCGGGGCCGGACCCGCAGCGATTCCAGCTGATCTGGAAGCGCCGCGGGTCCGGTCCCAGGTCCTCCGCTGCTTTGCTCAGCGTCTCCCTGGTCTGCAGACCAGGGAGACGCTGAGCAAAGCCGCGGAGGACTCGGGGCCACGGAGGACCCGGGGCCGGACCCACAGTGCTTCCAGCTGATCTGCAGACCAGGGAGACGCTGAGCAAAGCCGCGGAGGACCCAGGGCCGGACCCGCGGCGCTTCCAGCTGATCTGGAAGTGCCGCGGGTCCGGCCCGGGTCCTCTGCGGCTTTGCTCAGCGTCTCCCTGGTCTGCTGGGGGGGACGCAGCTAGTGCCCCACCCCAGCAGACCAGGGAGACGTGGAGCAAATCCCGGGGCCTGTGGTAGAGCAGGTGGGGCGCTGCCGGTTGGTCCCGCAGCACCGCTCCTTGGCGCTACTGGACCAACCCGGCAGCACCCCAGCTGCTCTGCCCCAGGAGTCCTGATTCAGCTGCTGCTGATCAGTTTCAGCAGCGGCTGAATCAGGACGCCTGGGGCAGAGCAGCTGGGGTGTTGCTGGGTTGGTCCAGTAGCGCCGAGGAGCGGCCGCGCTACTGGAGCAACCCAGCAGCACCCGAGCTGCTCTGCCCCAGGCGTCCCCAAGTCAGCCGCTGCTGGAACTGACCAGCGGCTGACTACAGGAAGCCCGAGGCAGAGTTGCTCTGCCCCGGGCTTCCTGGAATCAGCTGCTGATCAGTTTCAGCAGCAGCTGACTTGGGGACGCTTGGGGTTCTTAAGTTGAATCTGTATGTAAGTCGGAACTGGTGTACAGATTCAGCCGCTGTTGAAACTGATCAGTTTCAGCAGCGGCTGAATCTGGATGCCAGTTCCGACTTACATACAGATTCAACTTAAGAACAAACCTACAGTCCCTATCTTGTACGTAACCTGGGGACTGCCTGTACATGCAGTTATTGCTTACAATGTAATGTAAAAATGAAAGTTATTTATTGCATTGTGTTATTACTAAGAGGTCCTAATGATACAAAAATATTTATTGTTCACAGTGGAAAGAGAAGTTGATTGTGAAAATAGAAGTATCAAGGAAGAACCCATGGAGATAGATGATATTAAAATTGAATCCCCCACAAAAAATGAGGATATTCACTCTAAAGCAGATTTAATCAATGTCAGTGAAGGGTTTCACTTAAGGACTTGTTACAAAAGAAAAGTAAAAACATCAAAATTAGATGGACTACTTGAAAGGAGAGTAAAACAGTTTACACTGGAAGAAAAACAGCGCCTAGAAAGGATGAAACTGGAAGCTAATTCTAAATCTGTAGGCAGTAGATCTGTGAGTCCACAGAAAAACATAGATGAGCCACAAACAACTAAAGTAAAAGAAGGAAGCCATATTGACATGTCTCCCCAAGACAGAACCTATGTAACAGGTAAGATCCAAATTGAGGATTCAGTTCAGGACTGCTTGCCAACCAGCAGTACACCTTGTACCAAAACCAGGGACCTAGATCGGCCTTCTTTGTCTTCCATAGATAGACAGTCAAAAAGAGAAGGGCAAGTACTGGATGATATATCTGAGATTCAAAGCTCAGTTCAGAACATCACTAAAGAAGGTGATTCTGAACCAATTGCTACTAATAATAGTCAAGGACAAGAGGTTCTTAAAAAGAGTGTGTGTGAGAACCTCCTCCTGGATGATTTAAAAGAAACAAACAGAGAAGATACAAGCAAGTGTGATACCTTAGAAAACAGTGAAAAATTTTCAGAACGAAAAATATTGAATACAACACTATCTCAGAGTGAATGTGAGAACCTATTACAGCCAATGGCATCTGAAAACAGCTGTGAAACAGACATTCAGCCCATTGCTGAAAAAGAAACCTCAGAAGAAAAATCTGAGAAACAGGTCCATGACCCAGAAAATAATTGCACACTGAAAAGCCATTCTGAACCATTGTCCCCGCAAGAAGATGAAGAGGGAAAAGATGATAATGCTCAGAAAAACACTGATGGTAAAAGTGAAAAGATTTTATTTGATCAGAAACAATCATTAAAAACCAAGCTAATCTTAGAAAAAACACCTGACAGCCAAACTCCTGAACACATGGATGAAATAAATGTTGGTGATGATTTATTGAATTCTATCACTGAAGCCAATGGTAAAAAGCAAAGTCAAGAACAGAAAATGGAAGCGGGTACCATAAACAAATGTCTTGATCAGCTGCATCTAAAAAGCATCACTGACAAAAAGAACAATAAAAATGGAGAAATTGAGACTACAGTGGAGAGAGAGAAGTCAGTGGCATTTCAAATTAATGGCAAAAACAGTGAGATTAAGGTATTGTCAAAGGATGAATGCTTAATGAAAGACGGTAGTGATACTAAGGCAGGGAGTGATATTGAACCTAAAGTCAATAATATTAGTAAATCCATTCCTGAATATGAAATAAAGCCATTGACTCTTAAAGAATCTTCCGGAAAGCCGTTCATGAATGGGGATGTCACTATGGAAGACACAGATTTAAAAAATAACTTAAATACTAAATTATGTTTGCAAAGTTCTCTAGAGAGTGGTGGTGAATCTGCAGAGTGTCTGCTGCCTTCAGATAAAATGTCCAAATGTTTGCAAAATATTGGAGAAAAGCAGCATTCTCTTGAAAGCTCCAGGTTTGTTGATAATGCTTCTAAACAAGCAATTCTTTCCTCTAATGAAAATAACACGATTAGTGAAGCAGAATCCATGAAAACGGAAGCTATTGAGGATAAGGAAGTTGCACCTTCACCAGTAACTTCCTGTGAGGAATCTAGCTTGAGTAGCGACTTTACTGATCAGAATGGCCAGCAGACACATAATAAAGTTGAAAATATCAATGGAGAAAATAAAACAAAAACTGTTATTACAGAAGTGACCACCACAACATCAACTGTTTCCACAGAATCCAAAACTGTGTTTAAAGTAGCAGACTTGTCAACCTTCAAGGATGATAAACAAACAGTATCTACAGAAAACTGTGCCATTTCCACTGTAACTACCACTACCACTGTTACTAAACTTACCAAACCTGCTGCAGACAGCAATATAGATGTCATCTCTGTACAGGAGCACAGTAAAACTGTGATTACTACAACAGTAACTGATTCATTAACTACTCCAGGCGGCACATTGGTGACTTCCATGACTGTGAGCAAAGAATATTCCACAAAGGACAAAGTGAAGTTAATGAAATTTTCAAGACCCAAAAAGACTCGTTCTGGAACAGCCTTGCCATCTTACAGAAAATTTGTTACCAAAAGCAGTAAAAAGAGTATATTTGTTTTACCCAATGATGATTTAAAAAAGTTGGCCAGAAGAGGAGGGATCAGAGAAGTTCCCTATTTCAACTACAATGCAAAACCTGCCATGGATATTTGGCCATATCCATCCCCAAGACCAACTTTTGGTATCACTTGGAGGTACATACTTAATGTTTCCTTTTTTAAAAAAAGAATTTGGGATGGGGTAAAGTTAATTGTAAAAGTAAAAGCAATACACAATGCATGCAAGAGGTAATTTTTATTGATTTAAGGTGGATCAAAATACATGAATCATTCTTCTTCCGCATAATAAGCATCCATACACCAGCTTGCACTGAATTCACTGAAGGTGTAAATTACAGGTGATATAAAGTTTGACTTTATGGAAAGTTAGTGCACAGCAAATTATGCTCCAAATTTACAGCACACTAGCTACTCCAGCACTACCTCCCTGGTGCTTTTGGTTTCAATAAGAATGTTTGCATACAGAGATAGTGCTGAGGAAGCAAGTGCACTTTAAATTTACACCCTATCTTGCTGTGCATTAACTTCCTGGTGTAGACAAGCCCTTATTTATTTGTGTTCTAGTTCTGACGTTGACAAGCCCTCAGCTGCCACTTTTTGAATGGATCCAAACAACATAGAACCAGAGTTTAAAGCAGTGTTATAGCAAGGTTTACCATTCAAGAAAAGTGATCTTGTCCACACTAGTCAAAAAAGGTAAAAATAGGTTTAAATGGAACTGCTTCTCAGGCTTTGTTTAAAGACTAGCGGAGATGTAGCCTCAGTCTTTCCTATAATCAGTGAATATGTGAAATAACGCCTTGGAACAAAATAGTTTTGAGGTGGTTTATTACACAGAAATAATCATATTTAAACAGGGTTGTGGCTCAGCTACATTATAATGTTTTCTTTTGGTCTACTGTTTTTGTGATGACCATTGGAGAAAATATTACCGTTTCTAAAGCCCCATGTTTTTCTTTCAGTAGAGTTATCTACATTAGAAACAATGCATAAAAATAGAAGCCAGACTATACTAGCATTCGCATAGGTGAAAAATGCAGCAGTGGGAAATGTTAGAAAAAGTTAAGTGTAGACACCATTTCTATTAAGTTTAAAATGTCATTATAAATTTACTTTTGATACCCTATGTGGATGAAAGAGATGCTGTAATACACCTTTAGCCCTAACCATGTTTAAACATTTTTTTTGTGTATGAAGGCTTGGTTTGAATCTTAATTTCTTTCAACGTCCTAATTGTCTTGGTTTTATGTGAGCTTTCTTTTTTAACACAAAACCCTTTGTACAGGTGGGCCTGAATGTTACATGGTGTATTGTAGATTTGCCTGCTAAAGCTCTTCCACAATTTTGTATATCTCCACTGCATGTCCACACAGACTTATGTGCTTTAGGGCTTGGTTCTGCTCCCATTCAAGACAATTGAGAAAATTTCTATTAACTTTACTGGTGCAGGATCAAGGTCTTAATGAGACTCATCTTAACAATTTTAGTCTCTTCTAATGACAAAATGCTTGCCAGGAATCATTCTAATTGCTCTATCTTCACCTTAAAAGGTAACCAAAATCTATTATTTCAAAAAAGCAGTAACTGATGCTGAATTATGTTATGAAAGTTTCTTTTGATTGATTCTTGATCTGTTTGTATAAACCACTGTTGCTTGAAAAATCTTCAGTATTACAATCAGGCACTGCTATTTTATTTTTGATATTGAAATCATCATAATCATTGCTATAAAAAAGCTGAAAAGTAAGTTTTTCTGGTGGGGAGGGATTTGCAGATTACTGCAGAAAATCTTCACTGAAGTTTATAGACCTACAGAAACATGTAACTTTGAAGCTGAGCTTATTAAGACAGGCCCCATATTTTGTCCCTGGTAAACTCCCAGCTTCAGAAATTACTGTTAATCACTTTGTGCTAAATCTGAATTCTTACTACACTGTAAGACATTGCTTAGATATCAAACAAGTGTGCCTTGACTTTACCTATCCTTCATAAGTGTTCTGTTTAAATTCCATATGTTTTTCCTCTTTGAGTGGGATTTGATGAAGGGATTCTTTTGGGTCAGCCTGTTTGGTATGTTCCTCCGAATGCATAGTGGCATTCCTGCAATTGCATGTTAATAATTTGATAACATTCTCTTTACTTCATTAAAATATGTTTAATCTACCTTCCGCTTCCCAGCTCTTGGGTTTAAAATGAGGTGTATTTGTGCACACATGTCCTTTACCCACTTTGTAAGAGCATTCTGTACATACTTTGTGACTGCCTTGCTGCAGCCATTTTCAGAGCAAATATATGCCATGCATTCTTCTATGAATTATCAATCTTAGTTTAGAAAACGCGAGGTTTTTAGCTTTGTCAATTTGTTCTGGACCATTTAAACACACACACGATTGCTACTTAAGAAAAGTGTAAGTTTTTATTTCAAATTTGACCTTGTATGCCATCTAATACAAATAATTCCACTCTGTAACGCTATAGAATATTTAGTTAATGTTTCTTGTACACGGTTTTTGCCAGTGTAATGAGGAATAAAGGAAATTTTTGTAGGATACAACAAATAGTGCAGAATTTAGGAGTGTTTGGTGCAGCATCTTACCTGGCTGTGTAATGTAGTTGTGGGGAGACCTCACACATGTCCAGCCTTGATCTACATATTCAGTACACATTGGCATCAATGGGAAATCTTTGGGAAGCCTAGGGCAGTATGAGTTTGAGGAGCTGAAAAAATTATAAGTCGTCTGAAGAAATGGGTTTTTCCCCACAAAAGATTGATACCATCTACATGTTTTGTTAATCTTTAAGGTGCTACTAGACTATTAGTTGTGTTAAGTTTTTCTAGTTACAGACTAACTCGGCTACTCCTCTGAAGTTTTGAAATTATAAGTGTTCGTGCTACCTAAATAGAGGTACAATGAAAATCCTTGAGGTCTTAGGTTTGGTTCATTATTAACATATTTAGTTTAAAATGTAACTTTTATTTGTGTTTAGTTTATTTATTTATTTTTGTGTGGCTTGTTTCAGATATCGACTTCAAACGGTAAAATCTTTGGCTGGGGTGAGCCTTATGTTGCGGTTACTCTGGGCATGTTTAAGATGGGACGATATGGCTGCAAAACCCCCACCTGGGGGAGGAACTACACGCACAGGTGATATGTTTTATAAGCTTTTGCCTTTTTAAAAATAAATACTTTTTATTGTCAGTTTAGAATATTGTCACCTGAGAGTCTATCTAGAATTTCATTTGGCTAAAATATAAAATTAACATTAAATGGTTTACACCAATTGCTATTTTACATATTTTGATTATCTTAGAGAAACTGATGAATCTATTCAGTCTAAATGCCTTACTTTTATTTGTAAATTTTCGCAAAAATCTAAACCAGTAACTAAGTATAGAGTTGCTTCTAAAACACTACTTGCGGAAGTTAAGAAAAAATTCCCCCATCTTGGGTGAAATTCTGAATCCATTGAAGACAGTAATGCCGGGATTTTATACCACCTTACTGGTGATAGTATTATTTTACAGAATGATGGTGTTTAAATATTTCTTTGACATAATCAAAATTGGCCAATGTGTGAGATAAATAATGTATTCTGATATTACACCTCTTGTGTTTCTAGAAACAGACTATCTCTTAAAATGTTTGGGGTTTTTTCTGGTTATTTCTGCCATTTTTCATTGCAATATTCAATTTCCTCACAGTAGCCCATATTTTAAAATTGGCATGCATTCTTTTGTGCATACCTTACTTCCATGTGCACAAGTCAGGAGTTGTGTGTACACATGCCTTCATGCAGGTATAAGCAAAAATCCAGGTTTGGAAATCTGAGCCTGTTCATGTAGGCATTTGAAATAGCTTTTATAGTTGCTTGTGAAATTCAATTGATTTTTAACTTATTTCTCCACAACTTTTCCTGGCTTTATCTCTGGTT
The DNA here is from genome assembly GCF_049634645.1 of Pelodiscus sinensis. Lineage (NCBI taxonomy): Eukaryota > Metazoa > Chordata > Testudines > Trionychidae > Pelodiscus > Pelodiscus sinensis. The sequence goes on along the minus strand of NC_134730.1, from coordinate 21,032,113 downwards.
ACCATATTGTTTACCTTTTATTTTGTAACATAATTAATAAATCATATTGGGATTAAATCACTGTAGAAACATCTGAAACTGAAATTACGACAACTGAAATAATCAAGCGGAGAGATGTTGGCCCCTACGGAATTCGTTCAGAGTACTGTATAAGAAAAATCATTTGCCCTATTGGTGTACCAGAGGCTCCAAAAGGTATGTTTGCTTATAGATCTTCAAACTTCATCATAAATTTGATAGAAATAAATTTAACTAAACTTTCCTAGTAACCCAGACTACCAATGGGGAGAGGGCAGTATTGCACCAATTGAGATTAGTATCCATTCTCCATTCAGTTATGTTAGATAAATAAATCTAGTCATTCTCTTAGATTTATTATCTTAAAGCCAAAAGTCTTCCCTGTTTCTAAAATATTAGCAAATATTAATGAGACAATATATGGTAAATCTTCTCTATAAGCAGGATATCCTGTCCTTAATATGTTAAAAGAAAATGATCAAATAAGAAAAAAATTAACCCAACTCCATATGTACATCTATTGTATGATATTGTAGATTCAACTATACATACATACATACATACATACATACAAATAAATTAATAAATGTTTACATTCTCTGATTTTTCACTAGCTATGTCTTCTTACAAAACAAGTTAAAATGAACCTATCCATAGAGATCTTTACAACTATAGACATAATTATATTTTTCTCCTGGTTCGATTAAAATCTAATAGCCCTCCTAAAAACAACTTCAGCATCTAGCTTCCCATTAGTCAAATATAGCTTGTGGTTCTGTTTTACTTAATATAGATTCTTGGAACGTAATGATACTCAGATTACATCTTTTACGGGTAGGTTGGAATTTTCAAACATCTTCAGCTTTGGCCTAACAGTGTTCCCATTGAATTTAATGGGAGTTTGTCTGAAAATCTTACTCTGAATAACCTCCATTTGTGAAAACTACAGAATTTGTGTAAAAATTGACACTAAATAAACTTATATTTGGATTTTAATTTTATTTCCTGGTTTATTTTAATGAGTGTTTGACTTTCCCCTAAAGAAACTCCTACACCTCAGAGGAAGGGCCTGCGATCAAGTGCATTGAGGCCAAAGAGGCCGGAAACACCCAAGCAAACAGGTCCCGTTATCATTGAAAGTTGGGTAGCAGAAGAGGAATTGGAATTATGGGAGATCAGGGCATTTGCTGAAAGGTAAGATGACAAATTAAATGAAGAATTTTAGTTTGTGTGTGCACATTAAGGAAAGGCTCTAATCATATTGCCCATACTATGGGTGATACCCAAAACGAATAAAAAAATTAAGCTTTTTATGTTGTCTTTGATGTCTTTTCAAAGAATGGGCAAAATTAAAGTTGAAAGAGCAAGTTACTAGTGATGCCAGAAACTAATTTAATTGTGGCAGATACGTAAACCTTCACACAAATGTTTTTTTTAAATATAGTATGTAGTATCTAAGTAAATCACCATTTGGCAACATTATGAAGTAAACAGTGTTGTGTGCCAATCGATTATTTCTGTGCAGCATGAGTCCTTCTGACATGCACATTGCTTCTAAACTAGAAATGTTTTAAATCATTCTGTAACAAGAATGAAACAAGTCAGCCTTTAAATCTCAAAATACGCACTCATGAAAGGAATATTCATACTGCTTCACTTTTAGAGGAAAAGTTATAACTAGATCTTTATATTGCTTACCCAATAAAGTGCTGTTGTTTTGAGCTGTTGGTGTTATTCAAAAAGTGGTGTTTTCAGTCTTTCAAAAATAGCTATAGACCACAGTCTTGATTAATAGTTTCTTTGAAAGCATTGCATTCATTTGCTTTAGAATATTTGAGGAAGTAGTCTAAGAAGCAAGACTAATTCTTGTAAAATCAGTTAATTGGATAAAATGAAATACTTTTTTTTTGTACAGTGGTAATTTTCTCTTTGGTTGCTTACCTTTGGCAGGGTGGAGAAAGAAAAGGCACAGGCAGTTGAGCAGCAGGCTAAGGTTAGTGAACAGAAGAAGGCTGAGGAATTCACGGCCCAAATGGAGGTTCAACTAAAACAGCAACGATTGGCTGCCCAGCAGGTGGGGGAGCCATGGGTAGTCCCACCTGTCAAAAAGCTTGTATTGTTAGTCTGCGTACATCCAAACACAGGAAATAAGTATGCTCACATAATGCCATTTTTTAAATATAATTGTAACTTTTCCACTATATATACAAATTCAGCATTCTGGGACGATCCTCCTGATATATTAAATATTGTCATTTACTGTACTTAATCATAGAATATTAGGACTGAAAGGGACCTCGAGAGGTCATCGAGTACAGTCCCCTGCCTTCATGGCAGGACCCAGTACTGTCTAGACCATCCCTGATGAGACATTTATCTATAATGTTAAATATCTCCAGAGATGGAGATTGCACAACCTCCTTAGGCAATTTATTCCAGTGTTTAACCACCCTGACAGAACCTGTTTTCTAATGTTCAACCAAAACCTCCCTTGCTGCAGTTTAAGCCCATTGCTTCTTGTTTTATCCTCAGAGGCCAGGAAGAACAAGTTTTCTCCCTCCTCCTTATGACACCCTTTTAGATACCTGAAAGCCGCTATCATGTCCCCCCTCAATCTTCTCTCTTCCAAACTAAACAAGCTCAGTTCTTTCCGTTTTCCTTCATAGGTCATGTTCTCTAGATCTTTAATCATTCTTGTTGCTCTTCTCTGGACCCCCTCCAATTTCTCCATATCTTTCTTGAAATGCGGTGCTCAGAACTGGACACAGTACTCCAACTGAGGCCTAATCAGTGCAAAGTAGAGCGGAAGATTGACTTCTCGTGTCTTGCTCACAACATACCTGTTAATGCAGCCCAGAATCATGTTTGATTTTTTTGCAACAGCATCACACTGTTGACTTATATAAAGCTTGTGGTCCACTATGACCCCTACATCCCTTTCTGCATACTCCTTCCTAGACAGTTGCTTCCCATTTTGTATGTGTGAAACTGATTGTTCCTTCCTAAGTAGAGCACTTTACATTTGTCCTTATTAAACTTCATCCTGTTTACCTCAGACCATTTCTCCAATTTGTCCAGATCATTTTGAATTATGACCCTATCCTCCAAAACAGTTGCAACCTCTCCCAGCTTGGTATCTTCTGCAAACTTAATAAACATGCTCTCTATGCCAATATTTAAATAGTTGATGAAGATATTGAACAGAACCAGTCCCGAAACAGACCCCTGTGGAACCCCACTTGTTGTACCTTTCCAGCAGGGTTAATACATTAATTATTTTGACGTACAGGGCTATAACAGGTATTTCTTTATAATTACATTTCAGTTTTGTAGACTCAGTTTAGATTGTGCCCCAAAAAATTCCCTTCCACCTTTAAAAGAAAAATATGAAGTAACAGCGTCCAGGTGAGATCAGAATCATTCCATGATGTGGTGGAAAGCAGCTTTAGCACATAGTTGGCTGTGAAATTGGCCAGATTAGTTCTCATGCTAGAATTAGGACATTTCTGATTTTGTCTGGGTGTAAACATGGAAGGGGGTGGTTGGCTTTTAACCTGATAATTAATAGTACCCAATATCTGATCACAGGTTGATGTTTGCACTGTGAATGTTACAATGAAGAATTGTACAATCTTTCCAGAATTGTTTCATTTTCCCTTTTTGTTTTGTCTTCTCTACAGACATTACATTTCTCACTGATAGGTTGTTTCTAGGCTACAGGTTTTTTCTAAAAAAGTGGCCTTTTTCGAAAAAACTTCCCCTGCATCTAGACTGCTGCTGCGTTCTTTCGAAAGTAAATTGAAAAACCTGCCGTGTTCTTCCAACCACGGAAAACCTCATTTTATGAGGAAGAATGCCTTTTTTCGAAAAAAGTAGTGCAAACTGTGCTTTTTTGAAAGAGAGCATCCAGACTGTCCGGGTGCTCTTTCAAAAAAGCGGCTTGCTTTTTCGAAAGTACTGGTTGTAGTCTAGATGCTCTTTTTCGAAAGAGGCTTGCAGTCCAGACGTAGCCATAGTGATTAACACCAGAAATAGTGTATTAGAAGTATCTAAGCATAAAATAAAATGCCCAGCATTAGTCAGCAAGCCTCCAATTACTTTATTTTCTAACGCTTATGCCATTTTATATCTTAAATTATTGGTATTGTTTGTTCATGTGTGACTAATAAGAAGAAATAATGTTAGTCCATAAGCAATTCTATCCTCTTTTTCCTGTCTTGCAGTCAAAAGTCAAATTGATACAGAGCACTGCTCATCATGAAAGATTTATGAAATATATTGGAAAACATGCATATTACAGTTGGCATTATTGAATTGCTTGTAGATAGCCATCTCTCAAGTACAAAAGCCCATTGCTTATGACAGTAAAAGCATTTGAAACCTTTAGTATGTAAGGGATTCCTGATTTTGGTTTTGAGTAGTCTAGAGGTTGGCTTAGTCAGAAGATGACGGTAAATGAGATGAAGTAGAAATGGAGATACCTTGATGTTCTGATACTTTGCTACATTAGCAAAATAAAGTTGCAGCCAGCATTAAATTCAAGAAAGCTGACAATAATTAAAAAATGAGCTACGTATAATACAGGTTTGCATCTGTCCTTGAAATTGATGAATCGTGAACACAGTCATGAACACACATTGAAACCCAAAATATGGGCATATATCTTCAGATTATAGTTTATCATGGTAAAAACACCCTACCTTTAGATCTTTCATATTGTTTGCTACTCTAAGAATAGTGAACAAATGAACTGGATTGATTATATACAGCATTCTGAAGAGGCCATATTTGTAATATTTTGTGCTGTGTAGCACACTGGACTTAATACAACTTCAATAAATAAAATATTTTACAGCAAATTAAAATATCACATGTGTGTTTCAATTATGATAACTTGATAGCAATCTGGAATATAGTCTTCTTAAATAATTTAGGATTTAGATTTGGAAAAATTAGGTTTTCATGTTTTGTGGAATCCATGCATTGTAACTTTTCATTTATGGAGTTTTTCTTCTAATCTCTATAGAAACGACTGGAGCAACAGAAGCAGTTACCTACAACAGCTTCTGCAGTCACTACAGCAAGCAGTACTGCAACCACTGCCTCCACTCCACAGAAAGTTGTGGTAGGCCCATTAACAGGCCCAGTTCCTACTGGAACCAAAGTAGTGCTCACTACAAAAGTGGGCTCTCCAGCTACTGTAACATTCCAGCAGAACAAGAACTTCCACCAGACTTTTGCTACCTGGGTTAAACAAGGCCAGTCCTCAGCAGGTAAATGATTTGTGCATTTCAAGCTAATAACTAATTAGTCATTACATAGGGATGTTAAATTTAGATTAATCAGCTAATCGAATAGTCAATGCAATTTGCATTGACTATTTGATTAGTCGATAAGGGAACCTCTCCCTTGGAAGTGTAGCAACAGCCCCAGGGGCGAAAGCTCTGCGGGGAGCACAGGGCTAGGGCGGGGGGGACACACAGTTCCCTGCTGGCACCGTGCTTCCCATGGTGTTTCAAAGCAGCAGCGCCACTTGGAGCCTGGGGTCAGCAGGCGAGTCTCCTGCTGACCCCGGGCTCCACACAGCACTGCCACTTTGAAATGCCGCATGCTGTGGCTGGAGGCTGCACGTGGTATTTTGAATTGGCAGTCCCGCATGGAACCCAGGGTCTAGCCCTGGGCTCCACGCAGCGCTGCAGCTTTGAAGCACCCCCTTCACTCCCCACTCTCTTGCTGCCTCTTTATGATAGAGGCCACAAGCAGGGGGAGTGACTAGTTGACTAACCTGTTGACTATCCGATAAGCATTTGCTTATCAGATAGTCAACTAGTCATTGACATCCCTAATTATATAGCACACAAACTTTCTCTAGACTATAGCAACATGGAGTTTTAATTTGTCATCTTTGTGGTTAATTTTTGTTACCATTTTGAGAGGGAGCTGGAGAACAACTGCTTTTGTCTAAAGAAGAATGCCCCCTCCCTAGGTGAATGTGTCCTGCACTCACAAGCCATGTAGATTTCTGATCTATGCTAGTTTTATCTATAATCATTTCTGGTGAATGTATTCTGTACATAACGTCTCTGTTTCAACAAACCTTTAAAAGATATAATGAGAAGAAAATGACATGACACATGCATAAGTCAGGGGACCCATCTCACCTCCCTAGCTCCAGCACACAGCCAGAGTGGGCGAAGTGGGGGCTGCTCCTGTCCTGGCTACAACTCCAGGCCTGGGGAAAAGTGGCAGTGGCTGCCCCCCTGGTCCTGGGGTGGGCAAAGGTTAATTTCATTCCAGCCCAGGACAGCAACTGCAACTTCTCCAGTTTTCCTTTTTTTATACTTAAGAAATAGTCAGTATATACTCATAGTAATTAAAGTCAAAAAATGACTTTCTTTTTTTCAATAGCTACCAGCACAGCTGCTACATCAGCTACAACCATTGCCAGCACAGGTCAGACCTTCCAGATTGCAGGCAGTCCAGTAACTATGGCAGGCAAAGTGATAACAAAGTTGCCACTTCCAGCAAATAGCAAGATTGTTGCTGTCAATGTGCCATCAACCCAAGGAGGTAGGGGAAACATGTATTTTCTAACTTTCAAATTCAGATTGCATTGGCATTTTCACAGTGAAATAAAATGTGATTCCTTTCTCTTTAAAAAAAAAAGGGGGGGGTATAAGTCTCTGCAGCTTTTTCCTTACTCTCCCTCCCCTCTAAAACAAACAATAACAATTGTTTTCAGGCAAAAAAAAGTAGGTTTGTATATTAAATTTCAGCCTGCTCTTACTGGTGACTTTGGGCCTTGCACTGTGAGTCCTACAGTACACAGTCATAAGCTCTGATTTCTTTTGACAACCTAGAATGCAAAATTTTATTTTCAGAATGACATCAGCAAAAGGATTTTTAAGAGTGTTACAAACCAGCTGCAACTGCTAGTTGTTGTAAATAGTTATTCCTTAGAAGCTGGTGTCATTGATTTTACTGATCCAGGCAGTAGTGTTGGACCCTTTTTTTTTTCCCCTCTTGATTTGAAATAACATGACGTTCTGTGAGCTTGTGGATGGCACATTATTTCTTCCCCAAACAAAAATACTCATTCTTCTGTCTCCACTTTATTTAATCTATGATAAAAGCATAGAAATTGCTAGTGATCCATGGTTCTCTTTTTAGGGAGGTGAAAAAGCTTTATCCATGTTCTCCAGCTCCATGAATTTGAGATGTTGTTTAAATAAGTCACTTAGAAGCAATGTCCATATTTAAATGTGTGTAAATAATAACCACTTGTACATGGTACTACACGTAGGCAAGAGCCTCGTAAAGATTCATAGAGAGGTTTACAACTATGAAACACTGTTCTTTCCCCAAATCCTTTTTAAAATATCTGTCTGTGGACTGTTACTGTGGAGTGAGTTTTACAAGCAGCAGAAGAGGTAATGCTACTTCTTTGAAGTTTCTGCCAAGAGATTTTTACAGAAGTCTCAGATGTGTCATAAAACCGTAGTGTGTGAACACTGGATGCTAGCGTTGCATCCCTATGATTTATTACATTTTGAAGGTTTTTGTAATTAATGGATTAATTCTTTGTTATTAGGTGTTGTTCAAGTTCAACAAAAAGTGCTGGGTATCATTCCATCAACTACAGGTGCAAATCAGCAAACATTTACTTCATTCCAGCCCAGGACAGCAACTGTAACTATTCGGCCAAATACCACAGGGACTCTAGGTACAACAAGTACTTCACAAGTAAGATGTTTTTCTGAACTTTATCAATTACATGGGTTAGTATTGGAAGTCCTGGAAAGGTACACAGACAAACACAGGAGCAGGATCCTACATACGTTTTTAATCCACAGAGATGAATGTATTAGTGTCTCCAGGAAACAAATCTTAAAGGTCTGCAGTTTGAGAGATTTTTTTTCAGGGTTGATACTGTAGCAACTAGACTGACTCTTTAAGAGCTATGGTGCATATGCAGATGCACAGCAAGTCTAATAGACACTTAGGAATTTTATTAGGATTATTGAACTACAGGTGGACCTCCCTGATCCAGCACCCTGGGGATTTGACTGGTCCCGAAGGAGAGAGTTTGCCGGACCGCGGGAGATTGGCCTCTGCCTTTGGGCTATTGGGCTCCAACTCCTTAGCCATCCCCGGGGCTGCCAGGACTCTGCTGCCCTGGGGCTGCCTCTGGGTGCCAGGACTCCACTGCCCTAAGCCGGGACTCTTTGACCCAGCAACATCCATGGTCTTGCTAGACCCCGGATGTTGCCAGACCAGAGAGCTTCAACCTGTATAAAAGTTTTCAAAAGTTGTGCTTTGTTATGTAAGAGATGCAAGTTTTGAGTCAGACTAGAAATAAGGTTGTACAGTACTTAGCCTAGTACAGTGGGGTGTTGATCAATGGCTTGGGTGTGCAGGCAGTATGGCAACACAAATAACAATGTGCAAATTTAACCCAAAGGAAAATTAATTGGAATAACTTTCCTAATGATTAGGAAGGGTAGTCCCATTAGTCTGTATCTGCAAAAATGAGGAGTCTTGTAGCACCTTAGACTAACAGATTTATTAGGGCATAATAAGCTTATGGTGTAATAAATTGGTTAGTCTTTAAGGTGCCACAGGACTCCTCCTTGTTTTTAACCTAAAGATGAGGTGGATTCTCCTTTAATGCAGTCTTTAAATCAAGACTGGATCTCTCTCTCAAAGATGTGTTTCATTTCAAACAACGTTGTGATCATGATGCAAATCCTATTGAGTCAGGTTCTCTGGCCTATGTTATGCTGCGGTCAAATTAGATAATCATAATGATTCCTATTGCCTTGATATCAGTCTGATTCTTGGATTCAGTCTTCCGTTCCCTATGCTGGTGTTCATATTTGGTCAAAGTGGGAGGATAAACCCATGCATAATTTTTTTTTACCAATCAAACATGCACTTCAGTATTGCCCTTCTTCACTTTTTGCTGGTATCTACAATGCTGGACTTCATAGCACATAGTTGTAATGGGAAATTCATACTTTTCAGAGCTAAAAAACTGCCAGGACAGTAAACAGGACAGAGTTTTGCTAACGTTGGCTTTAACAGGATTTTCAAGCGTGCAACATAAGCTACTTGCATCCCTGTATTTCTCAGTTTGTGAAGAATTCAAGGTTCATCAGGATATGCCCTTTTTGAAAAGTTTTATGTGGTGTTTTGCTGTTTCTAGGTAATGCCAGGGACCCCATTGCGTCCAGGTATGACAGTAATACGGGCACCACTTCAGCCATCAACATTAGGAAAGGCCATCATTCGAACACCTGTAGTGATGCAGCAAGGTATTCTTCCATCCAGTAGGTTAATTTTAATTTTAAACTTCCAGTGTGTGAAAATCATGGTTTGTGTCTCCATAAACATTTTATTTATCATTCATCCTAACTTAGAAATTAAAGTATCTTGTAAGTAAATTGCAAAATGTTTTACGTCTTCAAATCAGATTCATATTTTTCTTGGTTAGTCAAAGAAGTGACTATTAGTAAATATTCTGTGGCACAGGAGCAAGCTGGGAACTAGAAATTTTGTGTGTTAGAATGAAAAAGTTGGAAATGTATTTTTAACTTAAATTTTGCTGTCTTTAGCAGGTCAGTCTCAACAAGTGGTGACTCAAATTATTAGAGGTCAGCCTGTCTCAACTGCAGTGTCTAGTGCTAGCACAACTTCAAGTCCTGGACAAAAGGTAACAACAGCTCCAGGAACACCTCCACAGAATATACAACCACAAACCACAACACCGCAGCCCACTCGTCCCCAGCAAGGGCAAGTGAAACTTACTATGGCCCAACTCACACAGCTAACTCAAGGACAGGTAAACATTTTTTGTATAGATTCCAACATCAAAAGATATCTGTATGGGCTTTTGTTTGCTTTTTTTGCAACAGTGTTCTACTGTTGATTTATATTTAGTTTGTGGTTCACTGTGACTCCCTTAGATGCCTTTCCACAGTATTCCTCCTTAGGTAGTTATTTCCTATTTTGTATGTGTGAAAGTGATTGTTCCTAAATGCGGTACTTTGCATTTGTCTTTATTGAATTGCATCAAGTATACTCTCATCAATGATTTAGATAATGACATAGAAGCTGTTGAACAAAACTGGTCTCAGAACTGATCCCTGTGGAACCCCACTTGTTACACCCTTCCAGCATAATTGTGAACCACTGATAACTCCTCTCTGGGAATGGTTATCCAGCTAGTTATGCACCCACCTTTGTAATGGCTCTGTCTAGGTTATTTTTCTATTTTGTTATTGAGAAGGTCATGCGAGACTGTATTATATGCTTTACTAAAGTCTTGATATATACTGCTTCCCCCTTATCCACATGGAGGTATTTGTTGTTCTGTCAAAGAAAGATAACAGGTTGGTTTGACATGTGATTTCTTTTTTTACAAATCCATGCTTACTGTTACTTATCACCTTATTATCTTCTAGAATTTTGCAAATGGATTCCTTAAGTGTTTGCTTCATTATCTTTCTTGGTACAGAAACTATGGTTTCCTGGGTTGTCCTTATTTTTCTTTTTATAGATGGGTACTGTATTTGCCCTTTTCCAATCTTCTGGAATTTCTCTAGTCTTCCATGACTTTTCAAAGATGCTAGCTAATGGCTCAGCTATTTCCTCATTCAGCTCCTTGAGTATTCTAGGATGCATTTTATCAGGCCCTACTGACATTAAGACTTCTAACTTGTCTAAATAATTTTTAACTTGTTCTTTTCCTATTTTAGCTTCTGAATCTTCCCTATTTTCATTATTGTTCACTATGACAGACATCCAATCAACACCAACTTTCTTAGTGAAAACTGCCACTAAGTTTTTAAGCATCACTGCCATTTCCACATGTTCTGTTGTTGTTTTTTTCCATCTTCATTAAGCAGGGGGCCTACCCTATCCTTGATCTTCCTTTTTTCATTGATTTGTAAAATATTTTGTTGTTACCATTTATGTCTCTAGCTAATTTGAGCTTGTTTTGTGCCTTGGCCTTTTTAAATTTGCCCCTATGTACTTGTGTTATTTGTATTCATCCTTTGTAATTTGACCTATTTTCTACTTTTTGTAGGACTCCTTTTTGATTTTTAGATCATTCAAGATCTCACTGATTTAAGCCTGTGTTTTCTCTTGCCATACTGCCTATCTTTCCTATGCAGTGGAATAGATTGTTTTTGTGCCCTAAATGTCTTTTTGAAAAACTGCCAGTTGTCTTCAATTTTTCCTCTTCTGGGTTCCCATGGGATCTTACTTACCAACTCCCTGAATTTGCTAAAGTCTGCCTTCTTGAAATCCACTGTCTTTGTTTTTCTGCTCTCTCTCCTGCCATTCTGTAGAATAATGAACTCGGTCATGTCATTATCACTTTCATCTTTAGGACTGGGAAATAGTATTCTTTATAACTTCTGCCTAGATCATGGAGAGTCCTGGTACATGTAAACTTAGGTTCATGCTGTGTTTTAGCTGTAAACTGTAAATCCTTTAGATTAACTCTGCAAGAGGCCCTTTTTTTCTGTGTTTATACAGCACCCACCCAATTTGGATCCTTGGGCACTGCCATACTATAAATATTATTATTGTCATACTATAATATTAATAATAAAATAATGGATCATGGGTTTAATTATCAAAATACATTTGTGATCAAAGTGACATTTTTGACATGTAGAACATCATAGAAGAATTCTTTTCAAAGGCAGTCTCAGAAGGTTGTTTATTATTGAAGATTTGGTGAAGATCCAGGTATCAGTCGAAGGCAAGAACTGCCACTGGCAGGACTGATTCAAAGAGACATGTATAAAATGAGGGATCACCTTGAGGGTAGAACCATCCTTCAAATCTGTCTGCAAAACTGGGATGTATTTGCTTGTATTAAAGATCTCCAGAAATATATATCCAGAGAGAAAATTTAAGCAGTAACTTTCTAGTACCAGCATGCTGACATCTGGATGAATAGTCAACACTTACAGTTTACGGTTGGGCAATGTCTCATATGCAGTTAGGAAAATGTTTTACATTAGTGATTATGAATAATCTTGTGAGCAGGCTGTCGGAACTCTTGAGATTGGTCTTTCGATCTAGAAGTGATCTAGATGCCCAAAATTAACCAGAATTTATTGTTTATACATTTTAAAGAGCCTTTAAGATCAGTTGTAGTTTCTATTGGCTAAGAATCTAGCCTGGTTTGACAGACAAAATCTTAGCAGCCTTTTGCTATGACAAATCTACTTCAGTATTCTGATGCTAATGAATGTGGCTGAATGCAACCCAATAGATAATCAGCTCTGTCCATAAAGAACTTTTACCATCTTCTGACCTAAAATTTGTTACTGGAATATATGTATGTTTTTGTCATAGAACTTTTTAATTCTGCTATACTAAGCTCAAACATCATAGATATAATATGAACTTAGCCGCTGTGTTGTTGAATCCCAGAATTCATTATCCTAGCTCCTGGATTGTCTCATAGTCCACCTAAGAGTTGTAACATTGGGAGATACTAATATGAATTTTGCTTCTTTTTTTTTTTTTTCAGGGTGGTAGTCAGGGGTTGACGGTGGTAATTCAGGGACAGGGTCAAACTACTGGCCAATTACAGTTGATACCTCAGGGTGTGACTGTAATACCAGGTCCAGGACAACAGCTAATGCAAGCAGCTATGCCAAATGGCACAATTCAAAGATTCCTTTTCACTCCATTATCATCAGCTACTACATCTAGCACAACTACTACGACAGTTTCCACTTCAACTTCAGGTAGGGTTTTCTGTTCAAAAGAAAAATATGTTTGGATTTAGGTTATTTTAATGTTTTTATATATTTGGAGTTAGTGTCTTTCATTAAAGTATCTTCATTAAAAGAACAGCATGTAGACTTAAAAATCTTAGAAGCTCTGTATAAAGCAGGAGCACTTCAGAAATTTTTGAAGTGGCTCCGGGCTGCCCTGGAAGGGACGGGGCCAGGACACTTATGTGCTTCCCCGCCAACAGGCCCTAATTGGTCTGTGGGTAGGAGAACACATGAGGTCTTTGTCCCTGCCCTTCCCAGAGAGAACTGCCAGCTGTTCTGAACAGCTGGTGGTTCCCCCCCCGCCCGCCAGGTCAATCAGGGCCTGGGAGCGTGGTGGGCATGCAAAGTCTGCCTCCGCCCTGCAAGGTCGGCTGCACTTAGTCACCTGCCAGCTGAGCAGCAGCTGGTGGGTGACTCTTAAGTGCGGAGCCCCTTTCAGATCAGGAAGAGACTTCATGCACTCCTCCCTGTCCTCGGGCCCTGATTGGCCTGGGGGCAGGGCAAAGCGTGAAATCTCTCACTCCCTGCCCTCTGGCACGTGGCACTTAGTCAACCACCAGGGTTGACTGTAAGCACTGCACACTCTTCCATCCATAGGCCCTGATTGGTGCAGCAGGACCTGATTGGGGCAGGGGTGCAGCAGGACTTCCGTGGGCTGGATTAACCCGCTTGGTGGGTCGGATCTGGCCCACAGAGGCCCTATTACCCACCTCTGGTATAAAGCATTGTTTTTTAAACCAAAAGGGAAGTAGTGTTTCCTCAACTTTAGAAAACCTAAGGGCCTTGACTATACTACACTGTTTGGTAGGCAAAAGGCAGCTTTTGCTGACTAAAGGGGTGGTGTGCTCACTGCATTGCTACTTTCTCCTGTTTTGCCAACCAAAACAAAACCACCTTAACAAGAGGATTAAAGCTTTTTGTGAAGAAGTTAGTGAAATAGCGTCAATGTAGGTGCTGCCATTAGTTATGTTGCCTCCCCAAGCATCACACAATGCCTCTCTGCTCAGCTGCTCTGCATTCCAAGTACAAAGGCATGCACTCCTCCCCACTCAAAGCTCTGGGAAGTTCTGACAACTGAGTGTGCTGTTCCACTGGGGCAGCAAACAGCGAATCATTAACATCCCCAAGCACTATGGCAAGGGCAGAGTTGTGTGTCTTGCGACCGCTGGGCTATGCAGCACGGAAGAGGGAGGCAGCAGCTGATACCAGGGTTGTCCCTTCTCCTTGCTTCAGGCTGGTTGCTTCTGGCAGCTGTTTGAAATTAAAGACAGCATGCAGCACACACATTGCTCTCCATATCCCCATTTTCTTGCACGCTTTCCCTCTCCTCCGATCCAGCACACTCCTTGTCACATGTACTCTTCTCCTCCTTCTCCCCACTTCATTTGAAAAACAGCTTACAATCAGGATACCCATGGAATGATGGGATTGAAAAGTCTGCACCATGTGATGCTGTATTGCCCCTTGAGGCATTGCAAATCCTTCCCAAAGCACTCTGTGGCCAGTTGCACAATGGGATAACTACCCACAGTGCACTGCTCTTCGTAGATGCAAGAACTGCTAGGGTGGGTGCACTCTGTCGATACAAGGAGCATAGTGTGGACTTGAAATAGTGGTTAAATTAAAACAGTTTGTTTAAAGTGGCATAACTTTGGTTGACAAAACTCTGAAGTGTTGATATGACCTAATTGTTGAAATGAATGAAGTTTGTTGACACATTGCTTGGAATGAGTGGAATATTTTGTTTTTATCCTTCACAGCTACAGGAGAACAGAAGCAAACCTCTCAAGCACATACACCACCAGTGCTGCCACCAATTCAGCCCCACCCGAACAATCAATTGCAAGCTCAGCCACAGGTGCAAAGCCAGAGCATTCAGCCTCAGCCTCCAGGCCAGCCACAGACAACGCAGCCCCCAGGCCAACCAGAAGATCAGACGCAGCCTGAATCTCAGTCTCCAACTTCAGCTCAGTCTCCAGTCGTATCTGAAGCACAGCCTGTTATGGCACAGTCAACTAAAACTCCAGTCACAGTTCAGTCTCCGACACAGGCCCAGGTTCAAGGGCTGTCTCAAATTCAAGTCCAAAATCAACCACAGACTGCCATCCATCCACAGGCACCATCCCATGTCCAAGGCCTCCAGCAAGCTCAGGTGCAGACCACAACCCAGCAACAGGTACAAATGCAACCCCAAGCTTCTATACAGATACAAGCTCAACTGCAACAGCAGTCGCAACCCCAGGTTCAGACTTCAGCTCAGACTCTCCCAGCTGCACAAAACTTAAATCAAGTTACTGTGCAATCTCCGTGTCGCCCTCAGCTCCAGATCCAGCAGCCTACAGCAAAAGTTATCACTGTACCTCAACAAGTCCAAGTTTTCTCCCAACTTCAGTCTCATGTTGTAGCTCAGATACAGGCCCAACAAGGCGGTGTGCCCCAGCAAATTAAGCTTCAGTTACCTATTCAGATTCAGCAAGCCAGTCCAGTGCAGACTCACCAGATTCAGAATGTGGTAACCGTTCAAGCGGCTAGTGTTCAAGAGCAGCTGCAGAGGGTTCAGCAGCTCAGGGAGCAACAGCAAAAGAAAAAGCAGCAACAGATAGAAATTAAACGTGAACACACTCTTCAGGCTTCTAATCAAAGTGACATTATCCAGAAACAGGTAAAATCATCAGAAGTAAATACAAACCATGCTGAACACACATTTCTCATAATCATATTCATACATCAGATAGCCTGTGAATTGAGCCTCTCAGATTTTTATTTCTAAATTACATTGCAGACTTATTTTTGCCAATTTAATAGGGCCTCTAAGTTAATTCAGCACATTAAGAGACTACTGTTCTGTGCTTTCTATCTGGCACTTTGATTTGATTTATGTATCGCTGACTATTGGGAGAAATATATCTTCAGTGTTAGTCCAGAAAAGGTGAGAACTGGTGGTTTGCAGCACTTCTACTGTGTTTTCATTGACTATTATAGAAAGGAGACTATAAGAACTATATTAAGTATAATGCTGTTAACTTCAGGGGGATGGACTGTAGGGAAGGAAAAAATGGGGAGAAACTGTACATGTAGGGAACTCTTTTGTCATGCTCTGTAGTTTCAGTGACCTGTGATAAGATAATCTCTTCAGTTTGAAAGATCTTGCCTTACAGCTTACATTGGATCTAACATTTAGATTTGGTATAATCAAGCTTTTATGAAGCCTTTCCATGATTTTTTTTTTAAATTCCAAGAAAAACATCTGTTTAAATAAGTATTCCCCCTTCAGTGTTGGCAACTAAAACAGCAATAGGAAATAGCAATGGGAAAGTGTAACTGACTACAAAATGAATCTGATTTCGCTTATTTTTTTTCCTCCAGAAATAATGAAAATTTAAGTTGAATCTCTAAATTCCTTAGTCATACTTTTAAGATTTTAAGTATAAAAAGTAGGGCTGTTAGCATGTACTTATGTACACAATTAACCAGTAAGCCTGGGCTCATCGGTTAACCTGCACGGTTGCATGTAGGCAGTGGGAGGGTTGCCAGCGTGCATGGAGAGCCAGCGTGCACACCCCATCCTCTCTGCTGCCTCAGAGGCAGCAGTGTGGGGGAGACAGGCAGGAGCCAGTACACATCTCTCCTGGAGATGCCTGCCCCCTATGCTGCTGCCTTTTTATCAGAGACAGCAGCGAAGGGGGGGTAGCCAGCTCCCCGCAGTTACTGGCTCCTGCCTGCCCCCCACATGTAAACATGTAACCGCTAGAAAATTCAGCAGTTACACGGTCATCTGAAGAAGTGGGCTGTGCCCACGAAAGCTCATGATACCATCTACATGTTTTGTTAGTCTATAAAGTGCTTCCAGACCATTTGCTTGCTGTTTTTTCCAAAAATAAACATATTTTAACATCCCTAATAAAAAAGTTAATACCTTCAAAATAGTGTAAATAACTTACTTGTTAAAATGTGATTTAATTTGGCAAGTGTCCACATTTCCCCAGTATTATCAGACACTACCTTAAGTTTTCAAATATTGTTTGGACTTTGTGTTCAAGGTGGTGATGAAACACAATGCTGTAATAGAACATTTGAAACAGAAAAAGACATTGACCCCTGCTGAACGAGAAGAGAATCAGAGGTAGGAGCATTTGATGATGTATAAGTATGCATGGAGCAAATGTATTCATTGTTGTTTCTTGTACAAAATAAGGGCTTGTCTATATGACGTTGTACAGCACACTGTTTGGCTGTGATTTCTAACTGGTCAATGTAAACAGTGCTTGTGCTCTCTGAAAGTTCTGTAGTATGCTTTAATGTAGCACTATTCTAAAGATATTGTGCTTTATAAATCACACTCTAATAGTGTTCATTTCCCCACTCTATAGTTATGCTTTTTGTCTCAGGCTTGGAGAAGCTTAGATGTAGAAGGTTTTAAAACTGACATTAAGTAATACACTAGTATTGGTGAAAAATCCATGACTTAAAAGTAATGTTCCTAATTATGAGCAGTTTGATTCCCTTGTAGTCAAAATAAATGTTGGCCTCTTTAGTTTTTACCCAGAATATGGAATGTGATGTGATGCACATGGTTAGTGCTAGCCACAGTTTTTTAGTTCAAGCAGATAAATAATTTTGTGGGAGCTCACAAAAGGAAATGGAAGCATTGCACCATTGTAGATAAGCCTGTTCCTCATTTCTGTTTGAACGCTCTGTTACAGTTTCTGAATTTCATTCCTTTTGTTGGTAGCAGTTTGCCTTCTTTTTAACTATTTTACCTCCCAGCCAGCAAACAAAAGTAATGAGACCTGCAGGAATGTCCTTAGGATTTATGGGTCTCTATGTAGTAATATTAAACTTGTGTTTATATGCCCAAAGGTATGGGGAAATGATGATTTTTTTTAGAGATGTGATTTTATAATTTTCAGCAACACACTAATGAAATATTTTAGATCAGATTTTAAACTAAAGTCCTGTAGACTCACACTGTAAATTCAGAAACTGACAGCATATACTTGGAGTTGGCAAATGCCTGTTAAATGACTTCATTACCACTTGAATGGGTCTTTCACAAATTCAGTGTTCTGCTAAATAGGTCTAGCAGGCTTTTTCACTTTTAAGTTAACTAGATCCTCTCTGGAGGAAGTAAAGACATAGAAAAGGGATAGAAAGAGGCAGGTGTGTGGTTAGACATTAAAACCCAGGTGTGCCATATTTTCAGGTGCCATATGCAGCTTCATTTTTTTCATATGGTTAAGGATGTAGACCTGTAGACCGGAAGATACTGTCACTCCATCCCTTGTTCTGGCAATGTATATTTGAACTGTTGGTGTTATTTATCAAAATAATGCTGTGATCAGGAGAAGGAATTCCTGTTTTATAATGTTTGCATCCCCAAATCAGGTACAAGAACAAAATTATGCAACTTAGATTTCCCCTCATAGTGTGCAAAACTAATAGTGAACACATAGTGACAAGTTCACAAATCAAAGCTTAAAAGTTTGTTGACCCAGACCACTCTTTTCACATTTGCAAATGTTCAAATTTAAAAAAACAACAACAAATGTTTGTAATGGTGGTTGACTGTGCCACAAACAGAACTGGTCATCTTTCCTTCCCAATGAGTCTTTTCCTACCAAGCAGTGTAGTCTTTAACAGTGATTAGGCCATGTTAGATGTGGGACAAAACAGCATGATTGTCATATGGCCCTACCAAACAACCAGTGTACTCCTATGAGACTCAATAAAGTAAGTGGCTTTCTGAAACCACTTGATTTTCCATTCCTATTTCTCCGGCAGCCCTGTCATGAGTACATAGGAGCAGCTTCCCCGTACAAGTCTGCATGCTCAACAGAAGCCACTTTTCCTATCTTTTCATCTCTATTTCTGCTGCATTCTGCTTAGCTGCAGGTGTGTTGCCTGTTCATTTGATTGCCCCCAGGCCAAGCAATATTTAGTCTTCTGGTGAAAAGGGAAGGGGAGGAACAAAAACTTCAAAAGGAATGAAAAGTACAAAGCAAAAAATACAACTATGCAAAAAAGTACAGGCAATGGCCAGGAAAAGACAGTCGCAGCTATACTGGAGCATATAGGAGGGCATGTTGGATAGAGGCTTGCATCCAACAATCTATCATAAGAGGGTGGTTCATATTGAAGCAGCTTAGGTCTACTGGTCTAGTGATTTTTACTGATAGACAAAATGATCCTTTTGTGCTTTCTTTTGCTGGAGCACCAAAGTTTAGTAATATTCAGAGTTATCAGAAGGAGAACAATCCTGTTTTCTACCATGGAAGAAACACAAAACCTCAACTGTTGTTGCAGAAATAGAATTGAGTCAAAATGTTCAGTTTGGAGATCCAAAGGAACTTTTTTTAAGTAGGAATTTGTGGGGTTTACTGGCCACTTTTGACACACAACAGCCATTCCTTCTTTTCGTCATCAGGCAGAGTAGGAACTTAAATCTGGGTCTCCTGCATCCCAGACCAATGGTCTAATATATAACGTGACTTGGTTGAAATGGTCTCCAAGAATATCGGTCAAGCAAGTGCTGCTGTTGTAGCTAAATCTATTATTTAACCATCAGAAATAATAATACAGCTTGTGATTTGTATAGGCTTTAAATAAAAATTAACTTCAATGTTGTGATTTATTAGACAACATGGCACAACGTGCTTCTCTGCATTCCTTCCTTAGAATGATAGTATGTAATCAGGTGATGAAGTATATTTTGGATAAGATCGATAAAGAAGAAAAACAGGCAGCTAAGAAACGGAAACGAGAAGAGAGTGTGGAACAGAAGCGTAGTAAACAGAATGCTACCAAGCTCTCAGCTCTGCTTTTCAAACATAAAGAACAGCTTAAAGCTGAAATACTGAAAAAAAGAGCACTTCTGGACAAAGATCTGCAAATCGAAGTGCAGGTAAGAGCAGTTCTTCTCAATGAGGGAATTTTTATATTAATGGGCTTGTTTCTTTGAGTCCTTAAGGAAGCATGTAGGGTGAAATTCTTTTGTTGCAATTTGTATCCCTGCAGAACTCTCGTTTCATTTTACTTTATTGCATCTAGCATTTATTTAATTTATGCTGATATCTCTTATAGTTTCTTAAAACAATTTCTGTCCTATTAAAGTTAAAGGGTTGAATCCTGAAGTTTTGTGTCACTGAAAAAGTTATACAAAGGTGGTTAGAAAGCTCTCTACCTTAGTGTTTTGCTCCTTCCCCTGCCTTAAAGGGAAATATGGTCCATTTGATTCCACTCCTTTTGAGGTTTTTTCCACCAGTGAGGTTACACCAATGAAGTGGAAGTGAAGCTGTTTTTGTGAGGGGCCTCACAAAGCCTAGAGCTGGCCCTATACTTTATTTCTGAGACATTTTCTCCTTGTAAGGACATCATATTTCCAAGAAACAAACATCAAATTACAACACAAATGTATCAGAGCACTTAAGGCAAACATCTCACAATTTATGGAAGCGACTGGACCAATTTCAAGGTAGAAATGCCAAGTAAAGAATATGTAGTGATTATATGGGAAAACTGAAGTGATCTAAAGACGTACCAAGAGGGAGCCCCTTCACCAATCATGGTTGAGAAGGAGCTGCAATGTCCAGAGGACAGCACTTAAACCTGGTGCTATGCCCTTAGATCAGAATTCTTTACTAGCTGTGGGATTTACCCACTCTCCCATTAGGAGTGAAAACCAGGAATGAGAAATCTAATGGTGGTGAAATATTGTTTCTGTATATGTCCCACACCCAACACTTTGTATCCTGGCACTTACACCCCTGGATGGGGGAATTGCCTTTGGTATCAGTGACACTAGTTTATTTTGACAGAGGGTCTCTTGTTAACTATCCCTAAACACATTTTACATGCTTAAGGAGTGACAAATAGAAACTGAACAGGACTAGAAATTGACCAGGTTTCCCACAAAACAATGCGGAGTTACCTGTGTGGGACTCCATGAATATGTTAAAGATTCTGTGGATGTTGTTTCAATTTTGAATGGTATGGATCCTATAAGAATCCTATTAAATTTTGTTCCTTATTGCTAACAGTTTTCCAGATCTTTGTACTTTTGACTGTAAAGACTGGCTCGATCCTTAATTCAGTTTTTATGCCTGATTAGCAGGCACATGTCCTCCATGTTCTTAACAGATCTTTGAAATTCCTTTCTTCCCCCCCCCTCCCCCCCTCCATCCCCGAGGACTAGACATACGGTTACTTATTATCAGACTTAAAGCAGCCCAGGGGCTGACTTAAAATAATCTTGTACCTGAATGGGTAAATTATTTAAATTATTTTAAACAGAACAAGATTTGAGTCTGGATTCTGATTGCATTCCTCTGTCCTCATGAAATGTCCTTTTTTTTTCTTTTTTTTTCTTTTTTGCCTTTTTATTTAATGTGCTTCAGGAAGAGCTAAAGAAGGACTTGACTAAAATTAAGAGAGAAAAAGAAAAAGCACAGGCAGCTGCTGCCGCTGCTGCTGCTGCTGCCGCCGCCGCAGCAGCAACTCCACCTCCCCCTCCTCCACCACCACCACCACCAGCACAACATGCAACCAGTGTCACATCTGCCACCACCGTCCCAGTGCCAATATCTTCCCAGAAGAGAAAACGAGAGGAGGAGAGAGATTCTTCCAAGTCCAAGAAAAAGAAAATGATTTCTACTACCTCAAAGGAGACGAAGAAGGACACAAAGCTTTATTGCATCTGTAAAACACCTTATGATGAGTCAAAGTGAGTGGAGAATGCAGCATGCTAGTCTTGTGCATTGCTTGGTTCAGCTTTAGCTTTTAGCTAGTAGTCTGAGAAAGTTATTAGAGATGGGGGTAGAAAATTAGGCGGTGTTGCAGTGAGCATGTACTGTTTAAAAGAATAAGCAGTGTCTGGATTACACTAGCAATTACAAATCTAGTAATTCTTATGAGTTATGTTTTTACCTGTTTGCATGTTTCCATTGTATGGTCTTTCTGTCTCACATGCACATACTCTTTATTTCGCTCTGTTCTTTGTTTTGCCTTTTTGCCTCTGCTTTGGAAGCAAATAATTATATACTTGCAGTCCTTGTGAACAGATGGTTGATGTACTCTAGTGGTAGGTTTGGTACTATCTTCCCCATAAATAAGATTTTTCTGGAATTCAGTAGTTAACAAGTGATACTAATCTATTGGGCTCAGAGGGGGTAGCCATGTTAGTCTGTAATTTTAAAAACAAAAAATAGTCCTGTTACACCTTAGAGACTAATAAATACATATACCGTGTGCTTTTGTGGGCAAAACCCACTTTGTCCAATGAGATGAGATTGAGTTTTTAACCAATTAGGCTGCAGTTAATTTTGGACACTGTTTCAAATTTCAAAGTGGTTTCCAGTAGGGATGTGAAAGGTTATCTGCTAACTAGTGGGTGCTGGAGCAGCTTCCTGCCTGCGGTGGGCAGGGGCTGCTCCAGCCCCACAGGCGTCCCATCGCATATGGGCTGTATTGACGTCTGGAACAGCCCCTGTCCATGGTAGGCCCAGGCACCCTGCAGGCAGGGGCTGCTCCAGCATTCAGAGCAGCCTCTATCTGTGGGGGGCCCAGCCCCAACACAGTATTGGGAGCAGGAGTTAGCGCGTTAACTGATTAACTGGGATTTTACATCCCTAGTTTCCAGATGTATTTTATTTTTTAATTTCTGAATGGATTACCTATCCACTCCCCACCCGACTCTTAACCTAGCGCAAAAAAAAACAAAAACTAAAAAAACCATACTTTTCTACCAGATTCTAGAATATTTTGGAAGTTTTAAGCATTTCACAAATGAAAATGTCAGTTATCCAAAAATGGCTTAGAAACTAACTGAGGAGAAAAAGAAGAATGATGCATTTCCCATTGAAAAGTAAAATGGGAAATTGAGCCTTATCCTTCTAGTTTACTGCCTCTTAATTCTGCTCAAGTCACTAATGATCGAAAGTTATTGTCTGATAGCTGTGTGGTGGCATCTGAGCAATCAAATGGCATTGTACAGTTTCAGGTTGTCCATTTGCCAAAAACCCACTCACTCCAAAAGCAGTACAGCCTCTCTCCGAGTTACGGACCAAACACTTGGCCGTAACTCCATCCGTTCGTATCTTGGACCCCATTGAGTTACACGCGACCGCGTTGTTTGTAATCGTGGGTTGCTTTCGTAACTCGGACCACCTTTACGACCGCTCCATGGGAGCTTTGGTCGTAAGTGCAAACGGTCCTAACTCAACCATTCGCAACTCGGGGAGCGGCTATAGTTAGCATTTTTGTTGGGGTTTCAGTGGAAATACCAAGAACTGAAATGGGTCATAGAGACTGAACTGTCCTACCACTCCAGTAGTGGTCCCTCCAACTTACAGCAGAGGGGGTTCATTTCTGTCTCTTAGGTGTGTATATATATAACTCCAGTCACTATGCCATCATGCCAGTGTTGGGATGCTGACTGCTTTCTTGTGCAACACTCATTCTTGGTGTAGAGTACTTCAACTTCCAGGCTGCCACTAGTTGTAAGATACTACTTTAAATGGGAGGCAGCGAGGGGGAGGGAGAATGAGTGGTGTATTTGGATTTTTGTCACACAATATACTTAGTAGAATAGTAATAGATATGTAGCCATGTTAGTCTGATCTAGCTGAAACAGAAAAACAGGACTATGTAGCACTTTAAAGACTAACAAGATGGTTTATTAGGTGATGAGCTTTTGTGGGCCAGACCCACTTCCTCAGATGAAATTGTGGAAATTTCTTTGACAATTTGATCTGAGGAAGTGGGTCTGGCCCACGAAAGCTCATCACCTAATAAACCATCTTGTTAGTCTTTAAAGTGCTACATAGTCCTGTTTTTTGTTTCAATATACTTAGTAGGATGCCCTGTCCTCGTTTTGTTACAATGTATTGAGCATAGACCAGTCATACTTGTTCAGGCTCTTATAAGCGGTGGAAGCTTTTATCACAAAAATAACGTAAATTAAATACATTCGTGTATTTGATCTGAGGCCTCTTCAAGTCAATAGTATGTCCATTGACTTCAGTGGGCATTGGATTGGGCCATAAATAATGCACGATGACAGAACATTCTAGCATAGCGGACAGACGTGACATTTATTTAAGCACAGGAAATAAGATTTCACAAAAATGGAATGTTAATAATATAGGCTATGTCTACACAGCAGGGCTAAAGCCCAAATAAACTATGCAACTTGACATATGTCAGTTGCATAGTTTAAGTCGAAATAGCTTATTTCAGCTTTTGGCGCTCTCTACGCAGCAGGAAGTCCAAGGTAAAGCACTCTTCCTCCAGCTTCCCTTACTCCTCGTAAAATGAGGGTTACAGGAGTCGGAGTAAGAAGTCCTCCAGCTCGACATTATTTTGACATTGTCGAAATAACTGCTTGTTGTGTAGACACGACTATGTTGTTTTAGAATAATGTCAGTTATTCCGAAATAACACTACTGTGTAGATACACTGCTAAAATATTTTTATGGGTATAATCCAGTTCAACTTCCCTGTTCATAAATTCTGAATCTCACAGGTTTTAAATATATGTTGGCTGTGCTGTTGAGCTTACTTATTTCACCACATACAGGACTATGTAGCACTTATTTCACCACTTGATTGTGAAGAAGTTAGTTACTTTTGAAAACATTGTTTTCTTAAGTCATTTAGTGTGTTTTTTAATAAATGTATGTTGGTATTAGATTTTTTTTGTGCCGGTGCCTCATTTGCAGTTCAGGCAGGATGGAAGTGCGGCTTTCAGTCTTGTAGCCTGAACTGCTCCTAAGAGGAAACCTGCAATATTAGGTACCCGATAAATTTGTCATTATGCACTAGATTTACTAAGATCATTCTTTGCTTAAGTCATTTGTTATTTTACTGTAGGCCTTTCATGTTTATTTGTTCATTAGTGACATTGACGCATGTTAGGGATTCACTCATACTGTATTCCAGATACAGGTTATGGATTTGTCAGGGTATCAGTCTAAGATTTAACCAGCAAGTGGGCAATTTAGAAATACAACAACTTGAGGCAAAGAATCAAAGTTCTGGACCTGAATTTGCCTCCAGGCCAGCAGGAGCTGGCAGCACTGTGGAGATGGTGCTGTCTGCACTTATCATATAAGCAGGTGAAACATCTTATGTTAGATTCAATTGGTGGTGACTCTCTGTAAAGAGAATTACATCTAGCCCTTCTTTGCAGGAAGATTGTTGAGATTTGACTGATCAGAAATAAGAAGCCATGGAAAAGATACGTTGGATGTGACAGATGTTGGGGTCCTGAGAGAGGCACCCATTAGAAGGGAATCATTCCTTAAATGAATAAAAATGGTGTAGCTGAGGTGTGATGTGATGATAAATTTAGGTGCACATTCCAAGACGGACTGCAAAAGTTTGGTAGAAATTGGAAATGTTCGTTTGGTGTGACATGTATTGGTAGCCATCCTAGTATAGCCAGGTCCTCTTCTTCATGCCTGCCCAGTTATTGGTTCTATAGGTTAGTAGAAATTGGTATCATCATGTAATAAATAACAGGTGATAAATGGCAAGGTGTTCATTAAATTCTAGGAATCCTGAGAGTCTGGAGTCAGCTAACTTTTGCTCAGAGAGAGGTAGACTGGGTGCTTAACTTCTTATCCCCATGATTGATTCTGCTAGTCACGTACATTTGGGGCTTCCATACCCCACATACTGTCAAACATCCTTGCATATTAATTTACAAGTTTTATCACACCATTCTGTGCAAGGTCCATTATTCACATGATTCTGTATGGAATTAAGTTGTTTTTGTACCTTACCCTGTTCTCCTTCACTTCAATCATGCCATATCTGATTCTGTCACATAGTGTTGTTTGAGAATAGACATATTCTCCAAAGAATGGTCTGTGTTCCAATTATAGTAAAACTGTTGTAATTCTGACTAGTTGAATTGCTCTGTTTTCAGGATCCCACATAGAAATTTTAAAATTACAGAATATGTTTTTACAGTTTTCCTTTACATCATGTTATACCAATATATATTCTACACATGGCTGGAATGCATGTTCCTTGTAGTGTACTTGTAACTTCTAGTTGGTGTTTGTGCTTTGCTTTGTTTTTTAAATTAACTGAGAGCTACATTTTCAAATCTCAAGAAATTGCCTTGAAATTTAACTGGCTTCTGAACTATAGTTTTGAAAATGTAAATCTTTTTCTTTGGCCTTGTCTTTTTGTGCCTTTTACAGTTTTTCACATATGCATTCATATAGGAGATACACATTTTCAGTCCAGTTTTTTCAAAAACTTGTTGATATTGGTTGACCCACATTTACTAAACTGTCTATATCCAGATTGATGCTAGTGACCTTATTTACAGTGCAGCTGCGGTGTCAGAGGTAGGCTTTGCAAGGATACAGTGGTAGAGGACAGGGAAACTGAGTCAGAAAATTGCAGAAAGTAGGCAAGCAAGAAAGTGTCAGAAACAGAAATGCAGGGGAAAGTGCCATGCCATTTGAAATGACAATTACATTGTCATTTTCATTGTGAACACTTTTAGGTTCTATATTGGCTGTGATCTTTGTACTAACTGGTATCATGGAGAATGTGTTGGCATCACAGAAAAGGAGGCTAAGAAAATGGATGTGTACATCTGTAATGATTGTAAACGGGCACAAGAGGGCAGCAGTGAGGAATTGTACTGTATCTGCAGAACACCTTATGATGAGTCACAGTGAGTTCTGATAAGAACCTCTTATTTAATATTTAGGTAGCAAACTGCTCTGACTTTGGTTACGTGTTCCTTAAAAAGAAAAAAAATCTGCATATATTGTATGGTATTACAAATTCCTTTTCAATATTTCTCTTTCCCAAATGTTGCTTTCAAGTGAATATTTTGGATATATAGGAAAAGTGGAGTCCTCAAGGTGGCCTCAATGTTATTTAAATAAAACGAATTTTAAATTGGGATTAATTTTAACAAGGAATAGCTGGAAAGGTTAAAACAAAATTGAGTATTAGTTGGGACTTGTGTGCTTGAAATTAGTTTCATGTTTGATTTAGATTAGATAGAAAATTCACTTTGAGTATGGGGTATTTGGGTGGTATCTTTACTTTTATAAGGCTTTTTGTCCCCTGAATACCCCTTTTATATTCAACAACAAGACTTTGGCTTTCGTATGAAAACTGTTTGAATAGGGTGAAATTGAAATCCTTGAAAGTAGTCTTGTTTACATGTATAAAATGTTCCTTGAATCATTGGTCGAATGAAATTTCTGGCATCACACTGGTACTTTCAACTTTTAAACTGATAACGAACTTTCAAAACCTTGTTTCCTTGAAATTAATTCTCTAATTTTAGGCACTATTAATGATTATGAAATAAAACTTTCAGGTAATTTAGTTATTGTTTGTAAATGTTAAATTAGCATGGATGGTTTAAATTAGCATATGTAAAGCTGAAATGTCTCTTTTAAATATAAAATTTTTACATCATGCAGAACAGAGTAAAAATTATTAACAATGAGGTTTTTTTTTATATATCTTCTGTTTTAAATGACAAGGATAATGTTACTGATTTTTCTTTCAAATCTTGCAGATTTTATATTGGCTGTGACAGATGTCAGAACTGGTATCATGGGCGCTGTGTTGGTATTTTGCAAAGTGAGGCAGATCTCATTGATGAGTATGTCTGTCCACAGTGTCAGTCTACAGAAGATGCCATGACAGTTCTCAGTCCACTGACTGATAAAGATTATGAGGGATTACGAAGAGTACTACGTTCCTTGCAGGTGAGGATAAACCATACTGTGGTAGTGGAAAGTACAGGTATGGTAGAAGTTCATCCAAGAGGTGTTTTTTGGGGGGAATAATGTTGGATCTCCACTTCTCCGATTTGTTAGAGATCATGATTTTAAGAGATACAAGAAGATTCCTTTTCTGTGAGAGGTGACAGTGTGTTGGCCACAATCTTCTCTAGTATCATTGTCACATTGAGTAACATTGATAGTGGCCTGAAAGTAAATCACTGCTCCCAAGGTCTGGAGTGTATTCTGTTTTATGTTTTTATAAATGATTATCTTTGTTGAGCATGAAGGAAGAAGATTTCGTCAGAATATGGAGCACAGAGTTGAGTTTTGGGTAGGAAATGGAAGTTTTCAACCTAAATTGTGTTCACTGCTTAGTCTGTATGATTACCAGTTTGAAATTATATACACTTCTGCTAAATTTCAAGGCTGACTTTTTTTAAAGATGAAAAAATATTTAGCACAAGATCACCTCCAGAAGATTTGTTTCAGAAAATGAAAAGTTTTGGTCCAGTTATAACACATTTGCTAGTGTAAATATCATCCCACATGTCTGCAAAGGAATGTTTAAATTGCAATCAGCTAGAAGTAATCCCATGTATTAAAAGAAGACCAGGTTCGTGCCTTATTTAATGTCCATCAAAATATTGGTTCTTTTATTTGAGAGGTTTTAATGGGCATTTATGGCAACAAGTTACTTGTAGATTTAATAAAAGTGAAAAACACTAATGGCCCAGCTTTGTGAGGTATGCAGTCCCTTCGGCTTCCATTGAATTGAAAGTAAGCTTCGTCAGGAATATTGGGTGAAGTTGGCTGTATGCAGTGTCTCAATTCTAGTATGCCTCTCCTTGTGAGGACAAGCTGCTCATCATGCCAGATTGTATTCTAAAAAGTGTAATCATCTGCTTGAACTAGAGAGATCAGCAAATAACACTTTAATTGTTGCTGAAATTAAAATCAAGTGCAAAATTCTAACAATATATAATTAGCTAAATAGTTATCAAACCCTACTTAATTTGAACATGTTTGTAATATTTACTTCTGAAACTGATCATGCCTCATTTTCTTGATAGGCTCACAAAATGGCATGGCCGTTCCTAGAACCAGTAGATCCGAATGATGCACCAGATTATTATGGTGTTATCAAAGAGCCTATGGGTAAGTGGATTTCCAGTTAGTAGTATAATTGGCTGCATGTTGATTATTAATTAATATGGATTAAAAATGTGCATATATTGAATGGCTTCATCCGTGGATCTTTGGTGCTTTATCCATATACTCTCATTATGAATGTGGGTAAAAGAAGACCGAGATGGTGACTTGCCTATTGGCGCACAAGTCTGACACAGAACTAAAATGGAAACCTATACTTTGGCTTTCAGTTATGCTCATAAGTCCATCTTTCCTAATATACAAAATGAAGTTCCAATTGGTTTATCAGACTTACAAAAGTATTTTTTCTGAGCTTTTCTGTTCTTCTGTATTAACTTTCAAACTGAGTGAGTTATACCACTATACCTTATACTTTCCACCCCCCCAAGTGAGAGAAGTATGTGCTCTAGTGATTGTTGAGGAAAAAGTTTTTAGTGAATTGATGATGTAGTTGCATTAATAACTTATGTAAATAGGATGGAAAGATGTAAAGCAATCTTCATTATCTTTGATTAGACCAGTGGTCTCCAACCTTTTTAAACACAATAATCACTTTCTGAATTTAAGTGCAATCCAAGACCTACTTCCGATCCAAATACCTTTTCCCCCCACTTCCTTCTCTGAGGCCCTGCCCCTGCTCACTGTCTTCCCTATTTTCCCCTCCTCACCAGGCAAGGGCAGAGGGTTGGGACACAGGCTCTGGTCTTGGGCTAAGAGATTTGGAGTGGTAGTGGGGCTCTGGGGGCAGACAGTTGGGATGCAGGAGGGGGTGCAGGCTCTGTGAGGGAGTTTGGGTCCAAGGGGCTCAGAACTAGGGCAGGGGTTTGGAGCGTGAGAGGGGGTTCATTACTGGGGCAGGGGTTTGCAGCTGTCGCCAGCTAGATAAGGCTTATCTCAGATGGCTCGTAGGTGGCGATGCAATGGGGCTAAGGCCCTGCACCACTCTCAAAAGCAGCCAGCAAACTCCCTCCATCCCAAGCCCTGTTGTGCCCCACTCCCATCCTTTCTGTG
The DNA here is from genome assembly GCF_049634645.1 of Pelodiscus sinensis. Taxonomy (NCBI): domain Eukaryota; kingdom Metazoa; phylum Chordata; order Testudines; family Trionychidae; genus Pelodiscus; species Pelodiscus sinensis. Next base: position 21,002,364 of record NC_134730.1, on the reverse strand, counting down.
GAGACAGAATACAGGGTGGGCACACTGACATCAGCACCCTTCTCTCCTTTCTCTGTTCTGCACAGCAAGCAGGAGGGTCCTGTGGGCGGAGGGGGCAGCTTCCAAGGCAAAGGGCAGGAGATACCGCAGCAGTGTGGGGAAGGGGGGAGGAGGGAGGAGAGCGGCAACTGAAGAGTTGGCATTTGAAAGCCTCTTGGCAAAACCAGTCAGGATCACCTGTCAGAGGCTCCAGAATCTACCAGTAGATCCTGATCCACTGGTTGGTGGCCACTGGACTATACTGAAAGGGTCCTTGAAAAGGAAGAAAATCCTTTTCAGGAAGATACTGTAGCTATATAATAATCTGCGGTCATACTGCGGCAGCTGTCATTTTACTCAGTCTCAAGGGCAAAGCAGTGGTGGGCTGCATCAGGACTTGGATGTAAGACCTCTAAGGAAAACCCAGCTGCTGCAAGAAATGTTGCACATTTTTGTGCCCCTCTTCCTACAAAGTCCCTATTGAACCAGTGCCCCTTCATAGTTCTAGCAGTCAGAATGCTTGCTGCTGACGTTTGACTTCTGGGTGGTCACACAAAACTTGACCTCTTTGTACTTTCCACAAAAATAAGGATGTTAATTCTGTTATGTGGGAAAAAATTGGAATTTGGTCACACGAATTTCTTCAAAGTTCATAGAAAAGAGCTGGCTATATGTTTTACAAAACACTATTTTTCTGTTGTGGGTTAAAGTGACTTAGACCAAGTGATAATATAATTGAATTTGCAGTATATCAGGTTACACTTAGCACATTCTCCCTGTCACTGGAAAGAAGACCACCTGTTACGGATGGGTAATCTACATCAAAGTATGTCCATGTTCACAAATGTTTTGACACTTGGTGGTGGGATTACAAAATAAGCACTTAGAAGGAATTTTTTTGAGGCAGGTGAATCCTTTGTTCTTTTTCTCAGCCAAGTTAAGAGGGATGCTTATTTAGTTGAAATTTATATACCATTTTGTTTGCTTTTCAATTCTTTTCCCTTCATTTTTAACTAGGGAGTCACACACTTTGTAACTTATGTAAAATGATCGTATTGCACACACCAGGAGTTCCTTGCATTCTTTCATTTCCCCACCCTGAACTTGCTGTGTGTCACTCTCCCAATAATACAAATACTGTAAAACTTAAAACAAAAATTGTTTTCTCCAAATTTCAGTTGTGTTGATGTACCCCCAGACTTCTCTTGAGTACCCCTAGGGGCTGAGAGGCACTGCCCTGGGCCACTCCAGGGTCTACCCCCCTCCCGCCTTTGGGAGATCCCTTATCCTGCCTTCCTAATGCAGGAGCCTGGTCCAAACACTTGAGTTGCTGTAACTAAAATGTGTAAATTACACACAAATTCATGTGGGAGGAAACACATTCTAAATGAGACCCTCTTCGGCTGGCATGATGTCACAAGCAATATAGCAGAAAATGTAGCCAGGCCAGTTGTGCTTTTGTTATAATGAATGACAATACAAATGAACTTCTTTCTGGAAGACTAAAGATGTTTCATTTTAGATAACAGGTATGCATTGGTGTGTGTGTGTTTTTTTTTCTTTTTTTCTTTTTTTCTTTTTAGACCTTGCTACCATGGAAGAGAGAATACTGAAACGTTACTACAAAAAGGTGACCGAGTTTGTGGCAGATATGACCAAAATTTTTGATAACTGTCGTTACTACAATCCAAGTGACTCCCCTTTTTACCAATGTGCAGAGGTTCTTGAATCTTTCTTTGTACAGAAGCTAAAAGGATTCAAGGCAAGCAGGTAAGGCAAAGTGTTCCCCATATTGATAATCTCTGTTTCCCTGTAACCTACCTTTGTTTTAGAAAATCTTTGTACTACCCTAAGCTTTTCTTACTGCGCTCATCTAAAGGTCTGCCTCTTCCCACATGTTGCCACTATAGCTAGATTTTTTTTTTATTTTTTTTTAAGAGAAGACTCTAAAGTCAATACATTCCAGCTTTGGATTTTTGTCAAACTTAGGCCCTGAATCTATCCCACTTCAGTATTTTTATAATTTTTGTTTTAAAATATTAATTATGTATCAATATATATTATTATTAGAAAGAAATTGAACAGTACTGTGAAAACCAAATCAAGAGGACCAGCTTTTGTTGTGAATTTGTTATTAGCTACTTACTATGGTACTAGAGTCAGGTCCTGTCCAAACATTGAAGGAAAGATGCTCCTTACTCCAAAGAGCTTACAATCTAAGGAAAATGCAAATGTATGCAAAAATAAACAGTTCCTTGCCCTGACCTAGTAAACATCCATCTTTTCCTGTTTCTTTGTATTATTTAGATACCCTGTTCGCCCTCATTGTAAGCAATTCAGTGTGCAATTGAAATATAAAACATGAACACTGAGATTAATAGTTTAAAAAATAAAACTCAGAAACTTAGCTTTAAGCAACTTTTCTTCAGGAAAAGATTAGTAGAGTATATTCCCTCTTGGAACCTTGTTCCAAAAAATAACATGCACTTTACTTAACATGAACTATATGGCTTGCCAGCTCCATTTCAGGTTATAATCCACATGCCTTTATGTATAATGCATAGGACCTTGTACTTATATGAAGCCATTGGAGTTGTAAGTGGGGTAGTACTGATATAGTTCAGGTTGACATGAGTTTACCCTTTAATGCTAGTGTATCATTGCATATTTGTAATCCAAAAATAAACCACAAAGACTTAAAGCTGAATTTCATTAAAGTTTAATCAGAATTCTGTTTATGAACATTCTGCTGGTACATTCCTCAACATGACCATTACATCTGAATTCTGATAGTCTTGGATCAGTTCAGGATTAAAATCTATTTGCAATTAACTCTGTTAGAAATTGCATTGTAGACTAACTCTATCAGAAGTTGCATCCATCTTTGTGGAAGTTGCGAATTTTCCAAATGGTAAAAAGGCAGGTCTGAGGGGATGTGCAGATGTGGCCAGCTGAAGCAATCATGTGTTTACACTCTTAATTTAATTCCTTGATACTTGCTTTTATCAGGCCATTACTTGCTCATGCTTCTTTCATCCTGTCATATTTGGTTATCCAATATTCATTGTTTGCACACTAATTTTCATTGCTGCATCTTATTTTTGTGCTTCTTCATTTACATCATCCATGTTCTTTCTTTTCTTGCAGATTGTGATATCTTTAGTCTGACCTTTTTAACTGGAATCAGAACTGGATGTTGGGGTCACTCTTTCTTTTATTGTACAGTACTATGACATTAAACTGCCTTAAAAATCCAGATCAATGTCCAAATATTAAATGTTCTTTTTAAAATGCAAAACCAATATTTGCCAGCGGCCATGTTGGTAAATAAAAATGTATTAAGAAACTGTCAGTTCTGTATTTAAACAAAGTCAAATAATTGAGTTTTGGAAACTATGTATTTTAATTAATTTGAGGTCACCAATAAAACTGAAGTTTAGAAAGGGGATTCGCTGAACTCTGATTAGCAAAAATGTATTAATTTCTTTTACTATCCAGATGTTTTACATTTAAACATTTATCCAAAGATTTCCCAAATCAATGTACCTTAGATAATACTTTTGGTAAAATATGTGAAATATAACTTATGAATTGTCTTTATGCTTTCCCTATTACAGAATACTGTTGTGTGTCTTGATTAGTAAAACTTTATTTTGGGCATTTTTGGGTAGTTTAGTTGAAGCATCATGTTTTGTACACCGTGGAATTTTTAATACTGTAGCTGAAAACTTCTGTAAAGCTCAGAACTGCTTGTTTTAAATGGTGTTTGTTTGCAAAAGATGAACAGACACAACATGGCTGCATTCCCCTCCCATTGATTGACCCTCGGCATCCTCTTAAAGAAACAGCGTTCTCAAAAATGAAGGGTGCTTAATTGTTCACTTTTTTCTGTATTCTGCAGGTCTCATAACAACAAACTGCAGTCTACAGCTTCTTAGAGTTCAGCGTGTTAACCTAACACACACACAGCAAGAATCTGGTTGTCTGAAAATTTTTAATTAAGAAGCCAGATGGTTTTTAGTCAGGTTATCCTGACAAGACTTGATGTAAACTGTGTTTTTATTGGTCACAGCAGTCAAATTATATTCTTGGCTTATTTTGTCCAAAGGACAAAGGAATAAAAATCAGCAGCACCACTTTCTTGTCAAGATCAAATTGTTGTACTATTGTGGCAGAAGTGAGAAAACTTTGTTTTGTTGGAGAGAGAGCGAGCAAGCAAGAAAAAAGATACAGTAAATGGGGTCAAGTTTAACTCCATGGAAATGCCACGTCTGTTCTTCAGTGAAGAAGCTGGTTTAAAGTCCACACAGAAAACTTTGACTGTATTTATTTATTGTTGCAAAAAAGACGCTTTTTTATTGCTGCCCTCATTTGTCAGCTAATTATTTTTTCTTATAAAATCCGGCCCCGGTTACATGTAATCCATTCTGTATCTTAACATGATTCCTGTAGGTAAAAGTACAAGAAGACCTCTAGATGTCTTTTCTTTCTATGAAAGGAGCTGCTATGTACACATGTGCACACACACACAAAAAAACTGGGAATCAACAATGAGTTTATCATTCATGGTAGATAAAAACAATTAAGCTTGCATAAAGGTTGGGCTAAGTGGTCACAGACTACAGACTCTGTTGCCTTGAATATAACTACAGTTTGTCATTTACTCTGCACCAGACTGAAATGAGTAAAATCTATTTGAAGGTATCTTGTTTGTAAACATTTGTCAGATTCTAATTTTTTTCTTTTTGTATTAAAATTCAAAACATGGATGTATAATGAAAAAAATAAATGGAGATAATTTTTCTCCCCACAGATGTAGGTGTCTTTGAATGTGCGCTAATATGTTTGTAAAGTGTTTTTATTTGGGGAGGGAGGGAGGGAGGGAATCTGTTCTGAAGTGGAAGTATCCCGTGTAGTTGGGGGAGGAAAAGGTAAGAAAAGTAGAAAGGGGAATATGACTTTATGCTACAAAGGGTAGCGTTTCTTTCTTTTCATTAAGCAACTACTATCCCTTTAAAAATAATTCCACTGTGGTGCCATAATTGCTGCATCAGATAATAAAGGCAGTATTGGGAAATTTCATTGCCCACTTCTGAATTAGAAAGTAGAAGGCAAAATATCATCCAAGAATGATGAACCACATGTTTGTAATTATTTCTCTGAAGGGCATTCTCAGTGGTTTTGTCTCTTCCTATAAAAGGAAAGCTAGCATGAGGGATAAATGGAAGCCAACAGAGGAAGATGTGACTTGCAGACTTTTTTTCCTTCTCCTCTCTCTGATCTATCACTTGCACATTGCTTATGTAACTGACTTTGTTGTATTAACTGCCTCCAGTAAAATCAGCCAAGCTGGTTTATGCAGCTCTACAACCATTTTGCTAGATTTTGCACTAATTCACAATTTAGCTTTGTCCTACAGTGATCTGGGATTTATCTGGTTTATGGATAAGCTTCCCTTGGGTTTAACCTTACCCTGCTATGCAAGAACCTTTCCTGTTAATTTCTTAGAAGTAAAACATTGCTACTGACCACAGTTTTCTTACAATTACATGCTCAGGTGTACAGGTTCTTCTGGGTTAATTTTATCTAATAAAACCCATACATTTTTGTACAGATATTGTCATTTAACCTATATGTGAAAACTAAAAATTAATTGTTTAATGTGAAAACCAAATCAGTTTATGCTTCTTAAAAGATTGAGAAGAGTGGTTGCATTTAGGTTATGTTGTCCTTTGACTTCTTAAAAGAAATGCTACATATTGTATGCATTGTGTTTGATGCAAGAAGGAAAATTCTCAATTTGATGAGTTCTGAAAATATTTTGCATCTCTTGACAACATCACAGTATTTCTGTACTATTTATTCATATATAAATATATATGTCATTTGAAACTTAATGCGAAAAGAACTTTCTTACCTGTAGCCAATAGATTGCTATGTTTTTAACAGTTGTGGCAAACTGAAAAGTACTTTTTGTACGTAATAGGACATTTCATCCTAGACAAATAAAGTAATGTGTTTGACATCAGATTTGGTGGAGTTTCTAATGAAACACTGGTTGATTCTATAGCTCTTGGCAGTGATAAATTTTATATATCTTCTTAGGAATTTGTCTTACAATCATTCTGCTACTAGGGAAATGTTAATATCTTATGTACATTTTCATATCTGACATCTTTTCAGTTTTTCTGTTGCCAGGAAATCAATGGAGATATTTTCTAGCTTTATTAGCTATAATATTTTTGTGGGTTTTGTCTTTTTTTAAAAAAAGATATATTAAAAAAGAGAGAACAAATCTTGCAATAAAGTATTCCTGTGCATGTATTTCAAAAATCATACTTAAAGCATGAGAATTCATAACTCTTAAAACCTGTTTTGTTCCAGTGAACTTATTTCCTTTTAATATCTCTATTATTGCCACGTACATTTTCAAGTGTCTGATATTGAATTACCGTATATTCCGGCGTATAAGACGACTTTTGATGTTAAAAAACATCCCCTAAAAATCGGGGGTCGTCTTATACGCCGGGTATACAGCTTTGCGGCTTTGCAAAGCCTCGGGGGAAGCTGGCGGTGGGGCAGCCCAGGCGCGCCGGGGCTGTCCCGCTGCCGGGGCATCCTCAGAGGCTTTGCTCCTGGTGTCCCTGGTCTGCTGGGGACCGTCTCCAGCAGACCAGGGACACCGGGAGCAAAGCCCGGGAGGCGGAGGGGCGCTGGGGTATAAGACGAAACCCTATCTTTTAGCTAAAATATTAGGGGGTCGTCTTATACGCCCAGTAGCCTTATACGCCGGAAAATACGGTATATTTTAACTTGGGTTTTGGTGACACAGATTAAACCAAGTTGAGGATTTTTTCCTTTATGTTATCCTCAGACTCCCTCAGACTAACTTGAATAGATGTACTTGTGTAGGATTTAGTTTAGGTTTTTTAAATCCTCAAAATGTGGTAGGGAGCTGTGTAAATCACTGGAGAGACCGCAGTGTTTCACATGCTCAGTATATCAGTTAATTGGCTGAAAAAAGAAACAGAAGAAAATTAACTGCGAAAGTAAGAGACCTATAAAATTTGGCACATACATTCTAAAGGGACACTGTCATCTACCAACATTTAAAATCTTTTTGCTCTTGATTGTTTGTAATATAACATACAAGTTTAAAAATAAACATCCCTGCCAGATTTGTCCTTTTTGTTGTCTAACCTTTAATCTGTTTAGTAGTGGATGCGGTTATAATTTGTTTACTTCTATCTATGTGTTACCATCCTTGCTGAGGTACTGTTGCACACAGATCTGCCTGCTTAACTCAGAGCACTAGCCTTTTCACTGCTTGTTGGAATATACCGTTAAGATTGGGGGAGGCACTTCTTCAGTTAATTTACAACCTAAATTTGACAGTGTCCCTTTAATGAAGATAAATTTGTAGCCTAATGCATGTAGTTCGTTTGCTGTCTCAGCACCACACAAATTGTAAGAGAAATACAATTTTTAATAATTTCATCATTAAAATCTGTGTAAAGCAAAATTGACTCAAAGTATGGAAAAGCTAGCTGTGCTATAGACTGGTTTTCTGTTGCACATGAACATATTACCATATATTTTCTATATGCTTAGTAGTCTGGCCTTGTACTGGCTAAGGATTGCCAAATGTAAGAGTATGAAATGTTTTGATCTTTAGGGAAGACACAAAGAAATTCTCACTTTTTTTTTATTTCCCTTCCTTCCCTACATTAAATAATCTATTGCAATTTGGAAGAGTTACTTTGCCATTTCCCCACTTCAGCTTGTAAGACAAGTATTGTAACTAATGGTCTCTTTTAAAAACAAAATCAGGTATGGCTTTTAAAAGTGCGATCTTCTTCAGAATCTGAGAGAGCAATCCAAATGATCTATAAACCTGTTTCTGCAGTATGTGATGTCTGCATATATTTTTGAAAGCCACCAGTTAAAAAGTTTGAAAATAATAGAGTTAAATGTTTGTCATAGACAGGGGGTGGGGAACCTCAGGCCAGGGGACCAGATGCAGCCCCCGAGGCTCATGGTTGCCCCCTCAGCATTGGGAAGCCCACACTTGGTGCTCCAGCCCCCCTGCTACCTCACTGTGAGGCTGGAGCACAGAAAATCTTTTAGGCTGGGCCCCCCTAGGCTCTGGTGTATGGGGCGAATGTGGGGACTGTCTTTCTCCTCAGTCAGGAGCCACATCAATGAGGATTCGTTTTTGGTTTTTGCTTCTCACTTGTGGGGGGCCCCTGACTGATTTTTCTCTGGGTGGGTGGCCCCTGACACACACATGGTTCCCCGCACCTGTCTTAGACAACGAAACACACTGAACTGTTACTACTTAACATACTATATTGCACACTGAATAACACTTTACCTCTTCCTGAAGAAAGGTAAGATTTTTGTGATGCAAAAGGAAAAATCATGCTGCTTGTCCCACTTTCAGTAACGTGGTAATGGGATAGTTCGTGTAGTCAAATGAAAAAGTAGATGTATACCAAGTAAGAGTTGGGCCCAAATAAAATGCTGCTATTGTGATCTAGTAGTCATAGTGGACCACAAGCTATAGATGAGTCAACAGTGTGACAAAGTTGCAAAAAAAAAATCACTCTGGGATACATTAATAGGAATGGTGTAAGCAGGTCATGAGAAACAATTCTTCCATTGTATTCTGTGCTGATTAGGCCTCGACTGGAGTATTGTATTCTGGATACCATGCTTCAGGAAAGATGTAGACAAATTGGGGAAAGTCCAGAAAAGAGCCACACAAAAAAAAGATTAGAGATCTAGAAAACATGACCTATGAGGTAACATTGAGAGTACTGGGTTTGTTTAGTCTGAAAAAGAGAAGACTAAGAGGGGATATAATAGCTTTCAAGTACCCAAAAGGTTGTTACAAGGAGGAGGGAGAAAAATTATTCTTCGTATAGCTGCTGCTGCTGCTATGACAAGCAATGGGCTTAAATTGCAGCAAGGGAGGTTTAGGTTGGACATTAGGAAAAACTACTAATCAAGGTGGTTAAGCACTGGAATTAATTGCCAAAGGAGGCAGTGGAATCTCCATCATTGGAGATTTTTAAGAGCACATTAGATAAACACTTGTCGGGTGATCTAAATGGTGCTTATTCTTGTCATGAGAGCAGGGGACTGGACTTACTGTCCTCTTGTGGTTGTTTCTAGTTCTTGTATTCGATGATTCTATAATAATTTCCCTAGCTGTTTAACTTTCCAGATGGAATATTATTCAAGAGTAGTGGTTTCATCTAGTGGTGGTCAAATGTAGTTGGCTTCGGCTAAGCTGGTGGTCTTGCTCTAACTCCTGTCCATCACCACCATTGATTTCCTTATTTGTCTCATTGGAGACATCAGGGATTAAATGAGCTAGGGCAACGGAGCTACCCTCCTTTACCCACTACTCTTGGTGTCTGCTTCAGATCACTGTTCAGTGTCATGGCTGAAGGCAGTGGGGGAAATGTGCATTGTTGAATCTGGGTAAATGGAAAGCCAGGCATCATAGATCAGTACTCAAAAACATTGGTTCTAAATGGACAACACGAAGAAAATTGAGGCATTCCTGTAGCCCTTCTCCAGTACTTTGAATTGGGGCCAGGAACAGTCTGATTCTGCCAAAGTTAAAGCCCCTCATTAAAATTTTCTTGGGAAAATTTCAACTGCCATCTCAATTGTAAATGTGCCATTCTCCATGCTCGCTCAACTCTGTTCTTTCCCTTAACAAAAGTAGCATAATAAAAGTAGTAAGAAGGCACTGTGACCTTTTTTGGGTAGATTCAAGCAACTGGTTGTCAGGGAGCACTCATCTCTGGGAGTACCTCAATTCCATGATAAACCTCCTCCGGATCTCAAAGCTAGCAGCCCAATAAGCCGGTCCTTCACTTTTCTCCTTGTTGACAATGCAAACAAAAGCTGACGTACAGCAAGAATATATAGTTTCAGAAGTGGTAGCAGTGTTTGCAGTCAGTACTTTAAGCCTATTGCATGTCAAGAAATAAATCACATGAGAACAATTCTGAGAAGGTACTTTTGCTGCTCTATCAATGTCACCTTGCTTGTCTGCGCCTACTGTTTTGGTTGCTGAATAGTCTTCTGGTAAAAGAAAATAAATGGATCTCTAATGTCTTTTGCATCTTTAGCTAGATCACTTAGGGTGCATCTAGACAGCGGCGCTATTTTGGGATACTTCTAGTATCCCAAAATAGCTATTCCACGTCTTTTTAAACAAACCCATTATTTCAAAATAGCTTTTGAAATAATGGGCTTGCTCTTTGGGCATTCCTGCAAACCTCGTTCCATGAGGAGTAAGGGACGTTTCAGAATAGCACACTTTAGAAATACTCAAAATAAGCTGTAGCTCAAATTATGTAGCTTATTTCAAGCTATGGGTACAGTATACATGCCCCTTAAGTGTACTCTGCCATGATGCATAGTGATGTAGGTGTGCCATTTCACTGATAGTCCTTTGCTTCAGCAGCCTTTTAAAAAATGTACTTCACTCTCACGCTATGTCTACACGGCACACTTATTTCGAAATAACTTGTTACTTTAAAATAACAGTTCAAGTCTACACAACAAGCCCATTATTTCAAAATAATGGGCTTCTTACTCCAACTCTTGTAACCCTCATTTCATGAGGAGTGGGGGAAATTGGAGGAAGATTGTTTTTCCTTCGACTTCCTACTGCGTAGACATCACCAAAAGCTGAGTTAAGCTATTTCGACTTCAGTGACGCAATTAATGTAGCTGAAGTTGTATCTCTTAACTCGACTTTGTCCTGCAGTATAGACGTACCCCGAGGCTAAGTCTACACTACAGAGTTTTTGCCCCAAAACAGCCTTTTTTTCGCAAAAACTCGCAGAGCATTCACATCTCAAACATGTTTTTGTGCAAGTAAAATGAACAGAGGGATTTTTCCAGTTGGGTATTCTTCCTTCTATGAGGAATAACTCCTTTGTTGTGCAAGCGCTCCTGTGCAAAAAGGTGTGTGGGGACAGGGAACAGGTTTTTTGCACAAAGAGGCAATTGAAAAAAGCACAGGTACCTGGTGGCCATTCTGTAAATAGCAATCAGTTTCCTTTCGAGAGTGTATCCATGCAGTCTGGATGCTCTCTTGCACAAAAGTGCATTGCTTTTTTGATGCGCTTTTGCAGTGTGGATGCGCTCTTGCACAATAAGTTTTTGCAGAATAGCTCTTCCACAAAAAGCTTCTTGTGCAAGAAGCCAGCAGTGTAGACGTAGCCTTACAGTGTAGATATACAGCAGATTCAAAAGTCAGTGGTTCCAAACTTGAATTCTACAAAGCTCTCCTGGCTGGACAGATTCATACAAAAATTAAGATTATTTGCCTCTGTGACTTCTTCCTCCATTCCAGCTCTGCAGCATCTTGAAGCTAACACAAGTTTGGCTGCTTGTATATGAGGGGCAAATTTAGTTCATCTTTGTGTAGCTTTGCCTCAGAAATGAAAAGATACTTATAGTGTGGTATCTTCCTCCCCATATACTGGGGGGAGTTTGAATTCATTTTAACTTCTATAGTTCACTCTGAAAACCAAACTACTAGCTGCTTCTATTGGATTTGCCTGTGCCCACAGTCCCAGTCCTCTGTTATCCATGTTGGTGCTAGTCTTTGCTTGGTTTCTTCTTATCCTGACCAGAGTTCCTTCTCTGAAATGTTTTTAAGCAGTCTCCTATATTTAATCTGTTGTAATAGTGACACATCACAGGTGGGACCGAGGATGGGAGATTCCCATTGTAAATGAAATTTCACTGACTTAATATGAATTTTGGACTCATAAATCAGTGCTGAGAAGCTTCTAGCCCACCTTTGGGAACACATTTTGATAACAGCAAAAGATTTTACTGCTATTGAAAAGACACCTATTTTTCCCCTCTGGTAAGGGAATCAGGGTCCCACAAACTGTTTTAAAATAACTTTTTTATTACTAGCTAAGCCAAGTTGTTTTTTTTTTTACTTGTTTTTTAAAAAATGTTAACTGGATCTTTTCCTGAACTTAAGTTTCTGCCAACAGCGTAGAGCTGGTTAAAACTGATGAAAAGGTTCAAAAGCTGGATTTGAAAGAATTGAAAGCCGCAGGGGGCTATTTAGGAATATTTCATACCAGCATTTCCTACAAGGAACTAAATATACAAAAATATTTGTCTCACTAGGACTCAAACAGTAAAACAAACAAAACAAAACACACGTCCAACATAGAACCGATTCCAAAGAGGAAGCTTTACTGTTTTGCAGCTACAATCCTCATACAGTTGTCTTCATAGAAAAATTACACCAAAGACAATAGTTTCAGGGTTAAATATCCACTCTAGGAGTGTAATTAGGCATGCAAAATGTGTATGCCAGTGGATGACTGATTTGCATACCTCGGTACCACAGTTTGTATGTGCAAATAGGTAGCTGTACACACACTAATTGGCTGTTAGTGCATGATTTGTATTCAATTAATGAAATAAAGCGTAAATTTTTAACAGTGTAATTAAACAGTGGACCAATTTACCAAGGGTCATGGCGGATTCTCTATCACTTGACAAGTTTAGAATCAAGATGGAATGTTTTTTAAAAAGCTGTCAGTATATATTTATTTAATTTTTGCAAAGGTCTATATAGAGCATGTGTTATATAGGAAGTCAGATTGAATGATCACAATTGTGCCTTCCAGTTTTGGAATCTGTAAAACCTACAAAACATGCATGTAAGCTCAAATAAGATGTGCTGTGGAATACATATTTTGAACATGTTTCTAAATTACAAGAAAAATCTGGTCCCTTATGTTTGATTATATATGTAGTATAATTATATATCTGAATGTATAATTATATATTGTCTCTATAGTTTCCATGTTAAAGAACAGTATTATGTTCTTTACTCCTTTGATACTGTTTCAGAAAAGTCTACATATTTATGCTGTGCAGCCTTTGAGCTACAAATGATCATGAGACATGTTAAAAATTAAGGGTTTGAATGCTCTTTTTTTAAATCTCCATTGCACTGAGAACTTTAATACCAGTAAATGTATGGTTTTGAATAGTAAAGCAATGAGACACAACAGATCTTCAGTCATTCCTGATGTACGGAAGAGGTACTTACAAAAGAATTTAGCCCTAAAAATAATCAGTAGGTTTATTTTCCCAAACTTGAAGATTTAAATTGTGTATTACAAAAAGAATAGCTGACTATTTTGAAACCACATGTAAAAGGAAATTCATTAACCAGTTAATGTTTGTTAGACATTGAATAGACTGGATATCTAGACTGTGGTTTTTTTTTTCTTTTTGCATGCTATATATAATCAAAACATTTAAAATAAACCTTTTTTTTATTAGCCATATGAGACACCAGCTGCTTATCGTTACTGGAGACAGAATTAAGCAAGAGCTGAGCTGCAGTCACTCTAAAAGAATCCTTATTATGGAAGGAAGATCAGACTCCAAGTAGAGACCAGTTTTGTTCTGGTAGCTGAAGTGCCAGTGCTGCTTAAGCCCCAGTAAAGCTGTTAGCACTGTAGCCTCATCTACACTTGGTGTGGGCTGCCCCTTGTACTTTTCGATCCCTCTTCCTGTTGAATCTTTTTACATAGTTGCTGCTGCTCCTTAGCAGCCCATCTCCTGGCCGTAGACGTCCTCGCAGGAACTGCAGCAGAGGTGCAGGCAGCTGCCGTCTCTTGTGGTAGATCTGACCCATCACAATGTATCTACTTCCTGCAAGATAAAAATCACTTACTGTGCTGGCTTATTTTTGTTTAATTTCCTTGGCTTGTTTCATTTTAGATAAAAGCCTGTTCCAGTTTGATTTTTGGAGATTGTTCATGTTTTCTTTTAAAATAAACTGAGATGAAAACTAAATGTAATTGAAGTAGCAAAATTCAAATTATTAATAAACCAACAAATGGTCAAAAACTGGAACTGGTCATGCAAACTCCTGTCAGCCAGCACCTTGACTTTTAGGTGTTGGCTAAAAGAAGACAGGTCTGCTTGCTGGTGAAAGCTTTCAGCAGGATAAATGTTCTACAGAATGTATCGAACAGGGGGATTGAATGGCTAACCGTTCTGCCTTGCAGACTGTTGGGCTTCTTTTGTAAATATGGGGAAAACAAAGAAAACACTTTGTTTCCCCTGCTCCTAAGTGAGTCAGTTTCTTTTGCCCAAAAGATCCCATGAACCCCAGTTCAACCTGGGCTAAGTGAAATCCCAAAACACCTAAAAGAGAAACAGACTGACTTTAGCTGGGATTCATTACCAAGTTTAAAATCTGGACATGGTTTGCTGCAGTTTAAAGCATCCACGATGAGAATGTGAACTCGGAAGAAGAAGCCATCAGGGGCGATATACAGGCGACTCATCTTGTATAATCCATCGCTATTTACCAAGAGCGTAACCAGCCGGATTCCTTTCCCCAGTGTTTCCACATCGTGAACAATCCCATTCACTGCTGTTTTAAGAAGAGAGAGAGGAACAATCATCACTTGTTACACTTGCTAGTGAAACACTGATACTCAACTCATGATACATGTGGAGGCTCTAAATCAATCAATGTGGCAGTGATTTAAAAGTCTTAAAAGTGTATAAAATACTTCAAAGTTGAGTCTTATGTATTGTTGGATAACAGCGAGGTTGGAAACAGTGGGGATAAGGGTGGGGTTGAATATTCATTTAAAAGGAAGAAAATGAAACATTTATTGAAGTATTATACAGTATTACTAACACTATCCAATTTAAGTGTGCTTGCAATACAGCCTGATACGGTAGCATGAGTCCTGATCAAGCAAACCACATGGAGCTGTGCTACACCACTTCTGCCTAAGAGAGACTCAGGATTGGGCTGAGTTAACCAAGGGACTGGAAAATCCCCTGCACGTATTCTAGACTGACAGTGATAAAGTCACTGGAGAGGTAAGACTAGAAAACTTCTGTGACACAGGTCAAGGCCACACCTGCTTCATGGAGTGAAAACTTCTCTTTGATGCAGTCCCTAGACCTTTAATCTCTTGATGTAAATTCATGAGTAAAGCCCCTTTTGTGATCACTCTAGGGGAACCATGACCATGCAGATTAATGTTTGTTCAGGCTGGGTTAAGAGGCATGCATCTCTTTACAATTTAAGTAATAAATGAAATTGTTAATCATTAAAGGATGAAATATGCAGAGGGTACAACACCTTAATCAGGGAACTAGGTCCTGGATTTAAGATTTTGACTAGAAGGATATTAGGGGATGCTTCCATTTGTAGAAAACACTCGCTAATTTCTAGTGAGGCAAAACAGATGCTCCGAGCATGCTTATTTTCTGGAACTAGACACACCTAATAACTGGCAATAAAGATTTATTTTACCTGTCTGCTTTTAAATATTGAGAGGAAAAACCATCTCTAATCACTGCTGCTTTGATGACGAGAGACAGTTCCATTCAAAAAATGTGTGCTCCAATTTCCAGAGCAATTAACCCAGATCTATGCTATCTTTTTCTACCATCTGTGGGTGTGCAATCTGGCCATTAGAACCTAATGCAGCATGACTGTTGCAGGTGGAAGCCCTGTAAAGCTAAAGCAGCATCCTGGATGCAGAGAACATGCCTGGGTAGCTCAAAACTCCTTAGAGGTAGGTAAATCATGCAATGGCACGGCACTTAAGCAATACTGCTACAGATGGAGAGAGAGAGACAGGTATTCACTTAGTTGTGGGTTAATAAGAAATGAAGAATCATACAGACAGCTCCTGAGATGGCTTTAGCACTGATAGTGACATGCACACGGACTGGAGGCACCAAGAGGGCCAGTGCCAGACCAACAGAAAGGGGATTAGAAAGTGAAACACTATTGATGCTATTTATGCATAGACGCAGCTGTGATGGGTACCTTAAAACCAGGTATTAGCTTAGGATGGAACAAGCCAGGGAAGACTTTTACAAGCAAGATTAAAATTTGTGTGTTATAGGTTGAACCTCTCTAATCCAGCACTGTCTGGACTGGCAACATCCATGGGCTGGCATAAGTTTAGTTAGCCAGTTGTTCACTTATCATAGTTGTGGCCAAGTTCCCTGAGGACCCATAAAATGTGTTTACAAACACCAGTCCTGGCTCTTGGTGTTCTGTGCTGTTATTTAGCCCTAACTTATCCCAAAATTTAAAAACACTAAATAGTCTAGTAGCATCTTAAAGACTAACAAAATATGTAGAGGTACCATGACCTTTCATGGGCAAAACCCACTTCATCTCAAAATGTCTTCTAAGAGCCCACTAAGCAGTGAAGTTCAGCACCAGTTAGGTCCGGAGGGTGCCAGACTAGAGAGGTTCAACCTGTAGTAGAATGGTCCAATACGTGACTCTGCTATGCCTACCTGCAAGAGAGAATATAAGCAATAGGAACAAAAGTCTTACCAAACT
The DNA here is from genome assembly GCF_049634645.1 of Pelodiscus sinensis. Taxonomy (NCBI): domain Eukaryota; kingdom Metazoa; phylum Chordata; order Testudines; family Trionychidae; genus Pelodiscus; species Pelodiscus sinensis. Next base: position 20,985,938 of record NC_134730.1, on the reverse strand, counting down.
CACTCCCACAGAAAGCCTCTGCTTCATCCCTCTCCCTTCTGCATTCTGTCAGGCACACCTTCTCTTTGCTGTCAGCATCTAGAACTGCAATAGACACACATGTTGTGGATGTGCAGCATTAACGCAACATGCCCACTGGAATTCAGGAGTGAACATAAGTAGCGCTGCTCTCCTGAAAGGACACAAAGTCCCTTCTTCTGGAGGCACCCCCTCACCTTTTTTTAGCACGTTGAAGTAGTACAGAAGGCTAGATGACTGGCGGTTGGTGTCCCAGGCAGGCTTGGTGATGTTTCTTAGAGGGTCATGCTGTTTGTAGGGATTCATCTTTCCAGGTCGGTTGAGGTGATCAACCATATTGGGATCTTCTGGTTCAGCTGCCCCTGTGTCTTGGAAAGGATGCATCTCAGCTAACGTCAAGGATCTGTCTTTATAATGGGAAAATGCTCTATAAGGGAAGTGCGCTGAGATGCTGTTTGCTGCCTCGGACTGAAGCCTATCTGCATGCATTCTGTTGGCATGGTTGAAGTCAAAGGAATCAGGTCCCTCCATGTGGCTCTCAGAAGCCAGGACCTTGCCATCCTGGTGCGGCTCTTTCCGCAGCCCTGTGTTGTTTTCCAGCGAAGTCTTGCCTTTCTTCTTTTTGTCTGGTGAGACTGAGAGGATGCCAGCAGTTTTTGGCCACTGCAGGTTAGCTGGAGACAGCAACCAATGCTCTGTGTGATTCTCTTCAGCAACACTGCTGCCTCTAAATGGGATCTTAGATTGGCTTGGTGTAGAGTCTGCTGCGCTGTACCCATCCTTGCTGAGTGCCTGAATGGGTTTTCTGATATAGGGCAGGGAGCCTGTGTGCAAAATAAACAGAAGAGAGACAATTGCTTTAACTTTGGGGGCAGGAGGCAGAAACAACTTGTAAGCTCTCTGGGGTCAGAGACCTTCTCTGTTCTATGTATATACAGTGCCTGGCACAGAGGGGGGGATGGCAACTGAAGCCGCTAACCATTTATCACAATATAAACAATAAATGGTCCACTAATTGGAATAAACCAGAGTTCCCAGATCAGATCAGACAGATTCCACTTTCTTTATGTGGGGACAGATAGCACCTGCTTTTCTGGGCATCCAGGCTTGTGGGACAAAATCTGATTTAGCTTCTCATTTCCAGAATGCTGCAGGGTTGAAAAGATTCATACAACAAAACAATCTTTAAAAAAGAAAAGAAAATCAGGGCCAGAAACACAGGAAAAAGATTGGAAGGGAACTTTCTAGCTCCTATTTCAAACAGAGTCCCAGTAACCACAACACGGAACTTGGCCCAGCTGCATGCGAGCTGAACCCTGGTGATCTGCATTTTTACTATTATTGTTACAAATTAAAAACACAATTTATAAACAAACCCGTCTCTCTAAAGAGCCCTGAAAGTCCAGGGAGCATCCGGGGGAGCAGGATTCACACCGCAGCTTGGGCTGATTGTTTAAAAGACTCAGAGAACGGAACTATTTGGTTTTCCCATCCATGGGACGCCTTATTGACAATGTCTTCTGGACTTTTCAATGTACATGGATTTTGAGGCCTGCTGAAAAGATCTTTATCCAGAGTTTTGGATTTCTGACTTGTGCGCCACAGAGCTGTCAAGGCGGCCAAAAAGCCCATGTTTGGTAGAAAAGTTATTGCTTCTAAGTAATGATCCGTTGCAGTTTGTTCCTGATGGCAGAAAGGTGGGATTGAGTGATCTCTTCTCTTTATTTCAAAATGAAAGTTAAGAAATTGTTAAAATACAATTGTGGTTTTGGTACAGGCAGGTTAATGGCACAGTGCAAACCAACTGGGAAAATTTCCAGGTCTCATTTCACATCATCCCCTTCCTCTTTTGAATCACACAAAGCAAAATGACTTTCTTTTTAAAGAGTTTCCTCTCCCCCTGCAGTTTTTTCCCCTTCAAATTTGTGGTTCCCTCTTCCTTTTCAGCCTATTCATGCCATAAAGTTAGTTTGCCAATGTAGGGCATTTAAATACACTTCACACACAAACAATCTGGGTGCTCACTGTTTGTAGTTAACAGTGTGTAGGAGGCAGATCCTGACATACACAGAGGAATAAAGTCCTGGTTTATCTCCAAATCCTGATTCTCAACTGTTGACCTCACGATTACTTCTTCATTGCTCTCACCAGCTGTTGTCATGGGAAAGATTGCCTGATATTTGGGCTGAATGCATAGGAAGTCAGAAATTTCCATGAAGTTGGGAGGGGGTGGAGGGGGAGTACAAGCTGAAGACTGACATGCCAGAGTGCCCTAGAGCTGGACTGTCTGGAGTCATGGCGCCTGAACAAGTCCTTTCAAACACATCTCCCACCTGTGATTTTTACCCCTGAAACACACTTTAACTAAACACTGAGTTTCTAAGGAGCTTCTAAGGAGAAATTACACATTTTGTCATGATCCAACTTTCTAGTTTACACACACATAATGGAACTGCCACATAGTGCAGTTCTTTTATGTCCACAAGGAAAGATACATCTTTTACCTCCATGCCCCTCACAGGATGCAGTAACAAACCCATTTAGGCTGACATGCAGAAGGCACAGGTGGGAGCTCAGAACAGCTGAACCAGATCAGAGATTTGGAGCCTACTGGAGATCGTGGGGAGGGGATATAAAAGTCACACACAAGAAACCGCACATCCAAACCACTAAGTAACTTACAAATCGCTCAATACTGACTAACGCAGGATTCATGGCACTAGCTTATTCTCTGTTGCTGTCAAGCTGCCCCGGACATAAATCTTCCTCTGACACATCAAGCATCTCCGCTTGCTTTCTTGACCAATGCTCCTTTCCTCAGGTCTCATGCTTGCTGCTGCAACGTGCTGAAACAGATGCAGCTGGAGAAGGCTGTCAGGGCATGAACTGGAAATAGTGTGTCCAGTCTGTGGGAAAGAACTATGCGCAACCTCTTCCCTCCTTGCTGGAAACAGCAAACCTGCCCTTTTCTGCTTTGGAATGTTAAGAAACTTACCTGCCACCAATTTGGACGATGGTCCCAGGACAAAACAGAGGAGCCACAATGCTTTGGTTGTCATTTTGAAGGAAACCTTTTCCAGATTCTAAATGAACTGAAGTCTTTTATGCCCTTCCCCCTGGTTCATGCTAATGAGAGGCAGCCTTAGGGGAAACATGAATCGCTCCCTGGACAAACCATTGGAGCAAGACCAAGCTGCCGCAATCCTCCCACTGCCACTTCCTAAGAGAAATGTGCATGGAGCCCCCCCACTTTGGCTGCAATTGCCTGAAATCTAAATGTCAGTTCTGTCTTTGCCCGATTAAACGTGTATTTCCCTAAATTTCTACTATCTACACAAACTGGTGGGGTTTGGGGTCTTGTTTTCCTTCCCTGCCTCTGAGAGGAAATTGTACAAAACATGTCAATGGATAATTAGATACAAGAAACTGCATTAAAATGCAGCACAGAGAATCAAGGAACACATCACCTCTACATGTCAGCAGCTACTTTGGGGGTGGGATGAACTCACCATTTATGCACAGCAGGCTATAATGGATGTACACTTTTTAAGGTAAATTAAATTGTACATCTGGCTATTTCAGTCCTTACTTGATGTGGGTTTTGCAAATTTTTTATAATCACTGTCCATTCACAATAGAAAGGTCTCTGTAGTATCTAATTTATTTTAAAACCCAGTTTCAGTTACTTGAATGAATATCTCTAGTAGTCTGACACGCCTCTTCTCAGAGCTTATACACACTTTATTAAGGTGGGATTCATTTAGACTAATATGTTAGTTTCTATATAACCAGTTTAAACACTTGAAGACTTTTCTTGTTACCAGGCAAGATGGTCATTGAAGCTGCTTATCCCACTGTCTGACAGAGGATGAATCCGTTAATTTGTGCCTAGATAGTGCTTTGACCACAAAAAAGCACTATCCAAGTATTGTTGAAGATCATTAGAAATATCCTGTAGGCTGTTACTAAAGCATATCTTTACAGCCGAAGGAAAGCTATGCAACTGAAGGCCCCAAATATTGCTGAAAGGTGCAGAAGCGCTAATGAAAGGTGCAGCCAGGAAAGTAACTCAAATACTGCTGAATTTTATTTTACAACAGACAGCCTACCCCTAAAATCTGATTTACTGAGGGACCATCTCCACTCCTTAATATATTTGTTTTCTATTACTAGCTCTCTGTACAACTTTCCATGAATGATGTACCTAGATACTTGATTTTAATATCCAAACAGGAAGGTGCAACTTGCACACCTAAATTTCAGTTTTTGCTGATTATACACAGTATGTATTGTATGATCCTTAAGCAAAAGTTTTATTTGTAACTAATCCAAGCATGACTCTGAGATGTTCAGAAACCCTTTTTCTCAATCTGGTATTAGATATTTTTTAACATTAGCTTCAATAACATTGTTATATCTATCACTTAGTTTATGCTTAAATGGTGTATTAAGAATGATGAATGCATTAGTAATAATATATGTAAACACTCTATGGATTTCTAACATGCTTATCAGCATACTCTGTACCAAGTTACCAGTCAAGACAGCATGGTTGGGAGAATACTACAACTTTAGTATTGCCTTGCTGAAGTGAATGGTCAACTTCCATTCTATTTAGTTATTTTAAATAAAATAGGGTATATGAAAACTAATTTTGTTTGCTACCAGTTAGAATAGAAATTTTAATTTGCTGACAGCTAATATAGATAATTGATATTTCTTTATAGCTGGATTACCTTATCCATGAAAGTATGTATTCCAACACATTTCCAAGAAGCACAAAGTCTTATTTCAAATAGCTAGTTACAGTTCATTCTCTATATATCTCAAATGGTTTGCAAGATGTAAGGAAATATAATACATATATGACCCTATGCTTTAATGTCTCATATCACATGTTAATTCATTTTCTTCTGATACAAATGCCTTTGAAATGTTTTAATTTCAAAAGTATTTTAACATGGGGAAGAAACATTTTAGAAATCTAAACTCAAGACACAGTGCTAAACTAGATTCGCAACTGGTGATTCATGTTAAATACCTTAGCCATTTATATTTTATTACTTTGGCTGTTTGGGAGTTGTTCCATCAAGTGCATTCCTCTCCATTTCACATGGGACTGGGAGGGACAATGTGGAGCTATGTATCAGAGAAAACAATGGGGTGGATTAGATTAAATGAACAGTTCCGGAACATTTACCTAACATGCTTCTATGAAACTGTGCTATAGCAGACAAGGAGCAACACAACCTGCAAATAATTAAGTGAATTTGTTGTGCTTCTTTAATTGTTCAACTCTTTATTTTTAAACTCCTCTAATAGTGAACAAGTCAATGGGTTAGCACCTGAACACCAGGCTCAGTAAGCACTGGTGCCCCCTGGAGGTTAAGTAAAATAGGTGCCTATACTCTCTCCTGATGCAGCATTTTCCTCCTCAGGTAGGGGATGTATGGGACAGGATGTGAGCGGGAGGGTACATCTACACAGCAGCATTATTTCGAAATAACTAGCGTTATTTGGAAATAGTGCCAAAATACTGTCAAGCTGCAGGACTTCTTACTCTGACTCCTGTAACCCTCATTGTACAAGGAGTAAGGGAAGTCAGAGGAAGAGTGCTCTATTTTGAAATAGGTGCTATGTAGATGCTCCCAATTTCGAAACAAGCTATTTGGAAATAAGCTACGTAATTGACATAGCTCAATTTACATAACTTATTTCGAGTTAAGCCCTGCTGTGTAGATGCACCCTGAATAGTTTATGGGCTATTCTTTCTGGGGCTAGTTTATATCTACCTAAGGAGTACATATGTGAGATGCATCAGAATCACGTGGGCCATTACTATAAATAAACCATTAAATAGATACAACCTTCTGATGCAACTATTTGGCAGTATAATTCAATCAATTTTACTATGCAGCCTCTCTCCGAGTTACGAACGAGTTACGGACGAAACACTTGGCCGTAACTCGATCTGTTCGTAACTCGGACCCCATTGAGTTACACGCGACCGCGTTGTTCGTAAGCGCGGATCACATTTGTAACTGGGGGACCGCCTTTACGACCGCTCCATGGGAACTTTGGTCGTAAGTGCAAACGGTCGTAACTCAACCGTTTGCAACTTGGGGAGTGGCTGTATTGTTGTGTCTATATCTGAGTGTTTTTCTTAAAAATTCAGCTATAGTAAAATTTTAGTTTCCATGGTAGCATTGTGGACGATGTGGTGGTTAATATATCTAAAGTGGTCTTTGAACCACTGGTGGTGGGATGACTTGCATGACTGGAGCGCTGTCATGGAAGGGTATAGACTGTTCAGGAACAACAGGCAGGGGAGAAAAGGAGGAGGAGTTGCACTATATGTAAGAGAGCACTACGACTGCTCTGAACTCCAGTATAAAGAGGGAGAAAAACCTGTTGAGAGTCCATGGGTTAAGTTTAAAAGAGCAAACAACAGCATTGATGTTGTGGTTGGTGTTTGCTACAGGCCACCGAATCAGGTGGATGAGGTAGATGAGGCTTTCTTCGGACAACTGAGCGAAGCTTCCAGATCGCAGGCCCTGGTTCTCGTGGGGGACTTTAATCACCCTGACATCTGCTGGGAAACCTATACGGCAGTACACAGGCAATCCAGGAAGTTTTTGGAGAATGTTGGGGATAACTTCTTGACACAGGTGCTGAAGGATCCAACCAGGGGCCGTGTGCAGCTTGACCTTCTGCTCACAAACAGGGAGGAACTAATAGGGGAAGTGGAGGTGGGTGACAACCTGGGAAGCAGTGATCATGAGATGGTAGATTTCAGGATCCTGACCAAAGGAAGAAAAGAGAGTAGTAAAATACACACCTTGGACTTCAAAAAAGCAGATTTTGACTCCCTCCGAGATCTGATTGGCAGAATTCCCTGGGATGTTAACATGAAGGGGAAAGGAGTCCAGGACAGCTGGCAGTATTTTAAAGAAGCCTTATTGAAGGCACAGAAAGAAACCATCCCGACGCATAGCAAGAGAGGCAAACATGGTAGGAGACCGGACTGGCTTACAGGGGAAATCCTTGGTGAACTTAAGCACAAAAAGGAAGCTTATAAAGAGTGGAAACTTGGACAAATGACCAGGGAGGAGTTTAAAGGTATAGCTCGAGAATGCTGGGGGGTTATCAGGAAGGCGAAAGCGCAAATGGAATTGCGACTGGCTAAGGATGTGAAGGATAACAAGAAAGGTTTCTACAGGCATGTTAACAAGAAGAAGGTGATCAGAGAGGGTGTGCGGCCCTTAATGGATGAAGGAGGTAACCTAGTGACAGATGATGTGGGGAAAGCTGAAGTACTCAATGCTTTCTTTGCGTCTGTATTCACGGACAAGGTCGGCTCCTGGACTTCTGTGCCAAGTGACGCAAGATGGGATGAAGATGGACAGCCCGTGGTGGGTAAAGAACAGGTTAGGAACTATTTAGAAAAGCTACACGTACATAAATCCATGGGTCCGGACTTAGTGCATCCGAGGGTACTGAGGGAGTTGGCAAATGTCATTGTGGAGCCTTTGGCTATTATCTTTGAAAAGTTGTGGAGATCGGGAGAAATCCCGGATGACTGGAAAAAGGCAAATGTAGTGCCCATCTTCAAAAAAGGGAAGAAGGATGATCCAGGGAACTATAGGCCAGTCAGTCTTACCTCGGTTCCTGGAAAAATCATGGAAGGGATCCTTAAGGAATCCATATTGAGGCACTTGGATGAGAGGAAAGTGATTAGGAATAGTCAGCATGGATTCACAAAGGGCAAGTCGTGCCTGACCAATCTGATTAGCTTCTATGATGAGGTAACTGCCTCGGTGTACATGGGGAAGTCAGTGGATGTTATATACCTTGACTTTAGCAAGGCTTTTGATACAGTCTCCCACAATATTCTTGCCAGCAAGTTAAGGGATTGTGGATTGGATAAATGGACGGTAAGATGGATAGAAAGATGGCTAGAAGGCCGGGCCCAGCGGGTAGTGAGCAGTGGCTCGATGTCAGGATGGCGGTCGGTTTCTAGCGGAGTGCCCCATGGTTCAGTTCTAGGACCGGTTTTGTTCAATATCTTTATTAATGATCTGGATGAGGGGATGGATTGCACCCTCAGCAGGTTTGCGGATGACACTAAGCTGGGGGGAGAGGTAGATACGCTTAAGGGCAGAGATAGGGTACAGAATGACTTAGACAAATTGGAGGATTGGGCCACAAGAAATCTGATGAGGTTCAACAAGGACAAGTGTAGAGTCCTGCACTTGGGACGGAAGAATCCCAAGCATAGTTACAAGCTGGGAACCAACCGGTTAAGTAGTAGTTCTGCAGAAAAGGACCTGGGGGGTTACAGTGGATGAGAAGCTAGATATGAGTCAACAGTGTGCCCTTGTAGCCAAGAAGGCTAATGGCATATTAGGTTACATTAAGAGGAGCATTGCCAGCAGATCCAGAGATGTCATCATTCCCCTTTATTCAGCTTTGGTGAGGCCGCATCTGGAGTATTGTGTCCAGTTCTGGGCCCCCCACTACAAAAAGGATGTGGACGCATTGGAGAGGGTCCAGTGGAGGGCAACCAAAATGATTAGGAGGCTGGAGCATATGACTTATGAGGAGAGGCTGAGGGACTTGGGTCTGTTTAGTCTGCAGAAGCGAAGAGTGAGGGGGGATTTGATAGCAGCCTTCAACTTCCTGAAGGGAGGTTCCAAAGAGGATGGAGAGAGGCTGTTCTCAGTAATGACAGATGGCAGAACAAGGAGCAATGGTCTCAAGTTGTGGTGGGAGAGGTCCAGGTTGGATATTAGAAAAAACTATTTCACTAGGAGGGTGGTGAAGCATTGGAATGGGTTACCTAGGGAAGTAGTGGAGTTTCCATCCCTTGAGGTGTTTAAGTCTCGGCTTGACAAAGCCCGGGCCGGGTTGATTTAGTTGGAATTGGTCCTGCCTAGAGCAGGGGGCTAGACTTGATGACTTTCTGAGGTCTCTTCCAATTCTATGATTCTATAATCCTAGTGAAGCTTCTTTTTTGCTAGCAAACTTTAGTGAAACACTTATAATATATGATTCCTTCTTCCTACAGAACAAGTATAGATCTACAATTTTAGCACCCATAGATCCAAATGGCAAAATTTGTTGCAGTGAAAAACTGGATGAATTCCCCATTCCTAATCTCCCCAGAGAAAAGAATACTAAAGTTCTGATGCCATCACATCCGATGTGTGATTAATAATTACTCACTACAAAACACTATGGACCCGATTTTAAAAGTAGTAGCTCCACTTACCCTTGCGAGGGCTAAGCAATTCAGATCACTAAAAACCATTTTCAAAAGTGACAGAGGCACTTAGGAATCTAGATGCCATTAACTTTCAATGAGTCTTAGGGTACGTCTAGACTGCACTCTAAAATTGAAATATGGTATGCAATTTGCACGACACAATTTGCATATCTTATTTCGATTTTATTTTGAAATAGGCTATTTCAAAATTTGGCGTGTCTACATGGCGCCAAATTTCGAAATGGAGCACTATTTCAAGACATTCCTTATTCCTTGTGGAATGAGGGTTACAGGGATGCCAAAATAGCTTGTCTGTTATTTCAAAAATTATTTTGAAATAGTAGACATGTTCCTTGGACGCGGGGCAGCTATTTTGGGATACCAGAGGTATCCCGAAATAGCCTTGCAGTCTAGATGTACCCTTAGGCTCCTATGCCTTCTGACAACAGGAGTTAAGCTGTCACTTAGGCCTTACGATGCTAACTAGGGTTGCCAGATGGTTGCAACAAAAATACCCTCTCCCAAAAGATGGGAAAAAAATTCTGTGGAAGGGGAAAAAAAGGGGGGGAGGAGACCAAAGTTGTTGAGCGGGGGAAAAAAAAGGGGGGGACTCCAAAAATTCTACCCTGCCCCCAAATCCAAAAATTAAAATAAAACAGCATTGCCCTAAATTGCATAGCTTATTCTGAGGTAAGGGTGCAGTGGAGAGACTAACAAATAGATACATTTGTTACTACTATATATATTACCACGAGTTTTTGTGGGCAAAACCCACTTCTTCAGGTGAGAGGGAGTGGGGGAAAAAAGGGAACCAAGGGGCAAGGCCTGTCCCAGGCGGGCTGCAGCTTCTGCTCTGACAAGCCCCCCGCGGGGCCGCCTCCTTTGTGCCCAGCTCGCCCTGGGTCAGGGGGGCCGGCCCCTTCCCGCCTCCCAGCAGCGACAGGCGGGACGTCTCTCCGCGCGCCGGTGCCTGCTCACGGGCCAGGCCGCCGCTGCACCTGCGGGGAGTTCACGGGCCGAGCTGCCCTGTGACCGCCTGCCTCGCGCTGTCAGCTCGAGCGAGGCCGGTCCTGCCCCATCCCCTCGCCCGCCTAAAAGGGGATTAGCGCCGCGGCGGGTTGCAGCCCCTGGCGGGCGAGCGACGACGTGCAAACGCCTCAGGAACCCACCAGGCTGCGGCGGCTCGCTACAAAACGTGTGACAGGCACGACCCAGATGGGACTCGAACCCACAATCCCCAGCTCCGGAGGCTGATGCCTTATCCATTAGGCCACTGGGTCACCCAGTGAGCAGGGAGAGCGGCTCGCTCTAAAGGCCCCGCCCGACTCGCCGTGGCTCCGCCCCGGCCCAACCTGTCGTACTTGATTTCAGCCTTACTCTCAGGCCCCGCCCAAGATGGCCCGCCCCCCCCCTTCCAAGCCCAACAAACTGACTCCGCCCCGCCCCAGCCATTTCAATCAACAAGGCGCGCGAAGCCCCGCCTTGAGCACTCACGGCGGCGCCGCCTCCGGGCTCGCGATACGCCCTTAGCCTGTCAGCGTCCTGTCGCGAGCCCCTCCCCGAACACGCGCAACAGCCGTCAGCTCCTCCCTCCCCGCGCGCCGTTAGGTCCCGTGTGTATGTGTATCCCCCTCCCAACCGTCGTCTGGGCTCTGGCCTTTGGCTCCGCCCCCTCTCGCGCGTGCAGGACGCAAATCTTTCCTACGGCCCCCCACAGCTGTGCGCTTTGCCCTTGCCCCTCCCCCCCTGCAAGGCTAACGTGGGCTTGTCTCCCCTCATAGACCATCCATGTTGTCATGTTCTCCCACAGGCAGCGCAGCCATTAGCCCATACTGGGCACCCCAGTGCCAGCATGTCTTCCCCCCTACCCCCTCCCCCGCTCCCCACGCACTGGCCTCCCTCTCGCTGGCACCTCGCCCCAAGCTCATTGCTTTGGTTGGCAGAGCTGCATACCCAGCTAGCCTTTGTGGACAGGAGCAATGAAGCGTGAAGCCCACCAGCACAGAGCCCAGGGCCTGCCTTCCCTTGTATCAGGCCTCCCATCAGCATTGGCCATTGTGGGAAGACCGGATACTGGGCGACACGGGCCTATGGTCTGAACAGTACGGCCGTTCCTATGTTCTGTCAAAGCCCTTGCATGGTGACAAGTTTCAGTGCAGTAGCCGTGTTCGTCTGTTTCAGCAAAAACCATGAGGGGTCCTGTGGCGCCTTAAAGATTAACATTTATTTGGGCATAAGCTTTTGTCTGGTAGAGCCCACCTCGAATGGGCTCCAGACTGTAAAAGCTTATGCCCAAATAAATGGGTTAGTTTGTAAGGTACCACAGGTTGTCTCATTTTTGTCAAAATCGTGGCAAATTCTAGGTTCGGCTCCTTCCTCATCGATACCAATCTCCTCTACAGCTAGACCACCCCCAGCAAGCCTGCTCTGCCTCTCCCTGGCACATACTGCCCTGGGCTCTATGCTGGTGGGTTTCACACTTCGTTGCTCGTGTCCACAAGGGATATCTGGGTGTGCAGCTCTGCCAACCAAAGCAATCTATTTGACCCTTTAATAGGTTGCTGCGTGGTTGCATGCCAGCAAAAGGAGAGAGCACATAGCAGTATCAAATGGGCACTCTGGTCTTTTCCAGTTTTCACCAGAATCAAGTTGGGTTCTGCCCATTGATACATTCCCTAAAATTAAGAATTTTATCAGATGTGGTTTTCAAAAAAGTATGGTGTTTGTTACAACCAGTCAGAGAAATGCCACTAAAGCCTCACTTTCCTGTAGCAATGGAGCTCCAGCTCATGTTCTTCAACCATTAACTGCAAGTCCATTCCTTCTTCTCCTTTGTGCCCTACCTTTAGCCCCTTTCCCACTTGTAATACACTGCCTTTTTTTCTACCTGGGACAGGTTCCATCGTCTGTGATGTTAAGCATCCACTCTCTCTCACCCCTAAAATTAACTCCTCAAAGCTCATTGCTTCTGATTAGCTTGCCATCTCTACCATCTGTTTTGGCAATGGTCATTCCCACACTTGCATCTCACCAAGGTCATGTGCCATTCATATTTCTTTTTGTAAAAGCCAGAGTAAGCAAGATAATTACAAAACAAAACAAAACCCTATATAAAATGTCACCGAGGAACCTTCCTATCTCTCCTACATTGCCTATTGTGTTCATTTTCTGTGTAATATATTCTTCATGATAAGAACCTTGTCTTCTGGTAGGCCTGTGAGCTACCATATGCATCTGTGGCGTTGTAGTAAAAATAATAATCTAATTAAAGTATGTGGTTCAGTGGCTGTGACTCTATCACTGCCTTTAACTGTCTGAAATTTGAACTGTGGTACTGGTCATAGGGTTTAATGTGCTCAAGTTTCAGATGTTATCACAGGGGTTCCAGATGTGTTGGGGAAAATGGAATACTATATAGTCAGTGCTCTAGATCCTTGTAGTTCTTGTGGGGTATTTCAACATATCCAAGGAAGATTAGATGCCAATTATAATTAAAAAAAAAACACAAGAATTTGACTTCTGTTCTAAAAGTTATCCCATATATATATAATCTGTCTTGTATTAAGATTTGGCAATTTCATAAGGCAACTCACAGTGTCTTTATGCTATTGATTTGGTTGATCCTTATTAATTAGCATTCAGAATTAAGTATAGCATACAGACTTGTGTTGATTGATGCTTTTCTTCAAGAGATTAATTTAAAAACAGGTGTCCGTGATAATGTTATCTATATCAGCTGTCTTTGATATTGTGGATCATGAAGTGTTGATGATACACCTATCCTGTGTGAGGTGAGTTTTTTGGCTATTTTGGATGTTTCATACCTATTATGAGAAACAATGTTGAATTATTGACCTTGCTAGGATGGTTAATGACTTTATCACTTCTAGTCTAAATTAGAAGTTCTACATGGGGCTGTACCTTCAATCCTCCCAGAAGGGAAAGCTAGCCTAAAGGGTGGTGGCTGCCCTCTTGTGTATGTATCCTGTCATGAGCAGGATGCTGTAATACTTGTCCTCCATGGACTGCACATTGCTTTTCACATAACTCAGAACAGAACCCTTATGGCTTGAGACCTTTTTTACTAGGGATTTAAGTGACTAGTCGACTATCCAATAAGCATATGCTTATCGGATACAAGTGGGGCTCTTGTTACATTTCAAAAGAAGTGCCATGGGAGCAGGGGGTGAGTGGGGGACCCAAGTAGTCCCCCGTGCGCTCCCTGCTTTTGAAATGTATTGGAGGGGCTCCTGTATGTTTCAAAAGCAGAGCCCGGATGGGGAGCAGGGAGCCAGCAGGGCTCTTGTGCATTTCAAAAGCAGGGAGTGCAGAGCCAGCTGGGGACTAATTTGAATTCCCCATTGGCCTCATGCTTCCGGAGGGGCTTCCGCCTTTGAAATGTAACAAGAGACAAATGCAAAGTGCTCCACTAAGGAAGGACCAGTCAGTTTCACACATACAGAATGGGAAGCAACTGTCTAGGAAGGAGTACGGCAAAAAAGGATCTAGGGGTTATAGTGGACCACAAGCTGAATATGAGTGTGATGCTGTTGCAAAAAATGTGATGCTGTTGCAAAAAAAAGCAAATGTGATTCTGGGATGTATTAACAGGTGTGTTGTGAGCAAGACACAAGAAGTCATTCTCCCTCTCTACTCTGCATTGGTTAGGTCTCAGTTGGAGTACAGTATTGTGTTCAGTTCTGGGCACTGCATTTCAAGAAAGATGTGGAGAAATTGGAGAGGATCCAGAGAAGAGCAACAAGAATGATTAAAGGTCTAGAGAACATGACCTATGAAGGAAGGCTGAAAGAATTGGGTTTGTTTAGTTTAGAAACGAGAAGATTGAGGGGGGACATGATAGCAGTTTTCAGGTATCTAAAAGGGTATCATAAGGAGGAGGGAGAAAACTTGTTCATCTTGGCCTCTGAGGATAGAACAAGAAGCAATGGGCTTAAACTGCAGCAAGGGAGGTTTAGGTTAGACATTAGGAAGAAGTTCTTAACTTTCAGGGTGGTCAAATACTGGAATAAATTACCCAGGGAGGTTGTGGAATCCCCATCTCTGGAGATATTTAAGAGTAGGTTAGATAAATGTCTATCAGAGATGGTCTAGGCAGTATTTGGTCCTGCCATGAGGGCAGGGGACTGGACTTGATGACCTCTCAAGGTCCCTTTCAGTCCTAGTATTCTGTGATTCTAAGAGCAGGCAGGGCTCTTGCTACATTTCAAAAGTGGAGGTGCCCTTATCAACTAATCAAATGGACAATGCAAATTGCATCCACCATTCAATTAGCTGATTAATCTAAATTTAACATTCTTACTTTTTACCTGAAACACTATTTTTCACTCTGCACCAAATTGCTGTTGTTTTGATCAGGAAAGCTACTCAACTTGACCTAGAGCTTCTTTGCTACATGACAGTGAGCTGCTGGCAGTGTGGTCTCCCTTCAAATTTGGAATTTTCTCTTTGCTAGATGCTAAATATGCCAAATCTTTTTACTCTTTTGGACATATACTGCAAAGCCTCTACTTTTGAGCTGGCTTTTGTGAGTTTCTGGGGAAGTCTTAGTAAACTAAGGCCTAGTATGTTTTTTATTTGGATTCTGGGGGTTGGAGTAGGTTGATGCTCTTTTGATTTGGTGTTTAGTATGCAAGTAGTGCATCTTCAATCAATTTACTTTAAATCCCAGTAAAGAGCAGCAGGTATTCTTCTTTAGGTCCAGTGCCTCCTTTGGTTTGGAGTCTGAGGGTCTTGGTTTTGCCAAGAGCAAGGAGGGAGGCACAAAGGGTATGGCTTTGGGAATGTATACACAATGCTGCCGCAGTCCTAGGCCAGGCTGGCTGACACAGGCTTGGGCTGAGGGGCTAAACATTGCTATGCAGACAGTCAGGCTCAAGGAGGAGTCTGGGCTCCATCCTGAATCTGAATATCTACCACCTATTTTACATCCCAAGTCAGCTGACACAGGCCAGCCATAGGTATTTAATTGTTGTTGTGCACATGTGCCCTACAATGTAATATGAGCCCAGGTTTAACAGAACTCAAGTTAGCAGATCCTCAGTTTGTTAAACTTGGGCTTGAGTATTTACACTCATCTGAAACCACAGGTAAGGAATGGTTGAACCCTGGGTCCCAATCTGCAGCTCCAGCATCTACACTGCATTATGTAAATCAGTGTCCAATCATCCGTATCCCAGACCTCCTATCGTCTTCCCAAAATGTGGGTGTTTCTTTGTTGTGAAGTTTCAGAAAATCTGACAGACACTAAACTTGACTGTCCAGAGGACAAAGGAAGTTAGACCATGAGAGTGTGGGATACCTGATTGCCACAGAAAGAGTCCAATGGGCTTGAACCCTAGGTCTTGGCTAGGACGCCCAGTTTTTTATCGGAAAGTATAGTGGAAAAGGGAACCTGACAGTGACCATTCAGATCTGCTGACTGGACACCCAAAGTCCAATTACAGTGGTTGGGGGAGACACCAGATCAACACTCAAAGTCCTTATTCAGCTGGGTGGGTGATGATCTGATGTTTCCCCCAGCATCAGGGGGCTGCAGCTCCCTCGTGACCTGGGTGGGATGGGAGTAGGGGGCAGAAGAGGGAAAGAGCAAAGAGTGGAGGGGACAGCAAGAAAGAGGACCAAATGGGATTGGACCTCAAGAAAGAGGTGAGATAGGGGCAGGTACCTCAAGAGAAGAGAGGATGGAGGAGGTTCTGGCATGCCTGCTGTAGTGTCTGGTTTTTAAATATTACAAAGTTGCTACCTTAGTCCTGGCTTCACTGAGCCTCAGCTGCTCCACCCCAATGTGGTCCTGAGTATGAACCCTCAAATAGCGTGATTTGTGTGTAGACAGAAAATACTTGAGGCTGAGTTTGAACCCTGGGCTTACAGTGCTGTATACCAGTGGTTCCCAATCTTTTTTATACCATAGCTCGGCAAACCGCTAACATTTTATTTGAATATTTGCACACTCATTATGTGAATAATGAATATTCAAATATGCAATAAAATGCTGCTGGTCTGCCAAAAGTTTGTGAATGGGTATGCTAGTCCGCATTATAAAAAGCCCAAGCCCCCAGAACTCCTCAGTGCCAGCCCTAACACCTAGAGGCCCCCACCCCTCCACTACTCCCCCAAACCAGACACTGATCCCAGAATCCCCTGCACCCAACCGCCCCCCCCCCCCCCCGTGCCAGCTTCCTGCTCTCAGAGTCCCCAGTGCCAGTCCCCATCTCAAATGCCGCAGTGCCAGTCCCCCCTTAGAGCCCTCCATCACCAGACTCCCCAGTGCCAGCCTCCTGTTCCGGAGCTCCACTGCACCCAATCCTGCTGGGCCTCCCACACCCCGAGACCCCCAGTATTAGCTTCACCCTCAGAGCCCCCCCATGCCAGCCCCCTGCCTCTTAGAGCCCCCCCCCCAGCACCAACCGTGCCCCTGGACCTTCCAGTGCCTGCTTCGCCCCCCGCCCTGAGCTGCCTCCTCGCTTCCAGCTGAGCACTGCTGCCCAGGTTGTGGCTGCTCTAAGCGTGCCGTGCTAGGCTCCGCGTGGCCCTCCCACTGCACAGTGAACTGATCTTCTGCAGCTGGGGGAGACCTCTCAACAGCTGTGGTGTGAGGGGAGGCCCTGGGTGGTGTACCTAAGTCCCCACCCCCAGAGCTTCCCTGGCTCACCATTGGTCTGTGGACCGACGGTTGGGAACCACTGCTGTATACAGTTCTGCATAGCTAAAGCATGCAGTAGATTTTGGTGACCAGGGGTTTGGTCATGCTATAAGGCAGAGGTTAATGTTACCATATGTGAACGTTCAAAAAAGAGAACACTCCTGAGAGAGAGTGTATCTGTATCAGTAGCTACCAACTCATTACGGCTACGGCTACATTGGCAAGATTTTGCACAAATACTTTGAATGCAAGAGTTTTTGCGTTAAAGTATTTGCGCAAGAGAGCATCTACGCTGGCATGTGCTTTTGTGCAAGAGATGTGCTTTTGCGCAAAAGCATCTGTGCCAGTGTAGATGCTCTCTTGCGCAAGAAAGCTCTGATGGCCATTTAGCCATCGGACTTTCTTGAGCAAGAAATTCATGTTGCCTGTCTACACTGGCCTCTTGCGCAAGAACAGTTGCACAAGAGGGCTTATTCCTGAGTGGGAGCATCATAATTCTTGCGCAAGAAGCCCTGATTTCACACATTAGAATGTCAGTGTTCTTGCGCAAGAACTCCCCGCCAGCGTAGACAGGCAGCAAGTTTTTGCGCAAAAGCACCCACTTTTGCACAAAATCATGCCAATGTAGACACAGTCATGGTGTATTAGTATAGTGTAGATACAGATACACTCCCTCTCAGGAGTGTCCTTTTTGGTGTCCTTTTTTGAAAGTTCAAACATGGTTAACCCTAGTAGAGATGGGGAACCTTTTTTGGGTCAAGGGCTGCTGGCCCACAGAAAAAATCAGTTGGGACTGCACACAAGAGAGAAGCAAAAGAACAAAAACAAAGAAACAAAAAAGCATAAAACCCTCACTAACATGGCCCACAACTGAGGAAGACACTTCCCACATTCCCCTTGCACACCAGAGGCTAGGGGAGCCCAGCCTAGTAGATTTTGTGTGCTTCAGCCCTGCAGTGGGACAGCAGCACGGTGGAAGGGGGTCAGGGGGAAACTGGAGCGCAAGCAAGGGCTCATCAGTACTAAGGGGTGTGGGAGGACTGAGCCTTGGGAGCTGGATCCAGGCAAGCCAGGGCACAGGGCCATATCCAGTTCCTGGGCCTGAGGTTCCCCACCCCTGCTATAGGATGTGACCCTGCAGGTGTAAAGGGGGGGAGGTAAGAGCAGAGCAATGATTTCCTCCTTCAGGCGTCACTCAACCTCCTTGCTACTGAAAGCAGATCGTTTGGACCCTTGAAGTCCACATAAGAACTGACCCTGCGGGGACAACAAATCCCAGCATCCCATGCTCCACAGTCCTTCGAGCAGACAAGGACCCGGCCGAGCATTGCATGCTGGGAACTGTAGTCTCTTTCGGGCTTCTGGCTGCTAGGTGGCGCCTTGCGTGCTGGGGGGATCGGTATTCTTGGAGGCGCGAGCCGCGCGTTTCTACGCTCTGTAGCGCGTTTCTACGCTCTGTGACGTGCAATCAGACCTCTCCATGATCCCGGCGGAGTTCTCGTGAGATTCCCCACCCCTCTCCCCCGCCGCCTCGCGAGAAGAGCTTGCTTTTCAAACGGACCCATGAGAATGTTGCTTTGGCTCGAACTGGCCAATCGGAGAGCGAAGACGCGGGAAATTTAAATCCCGCCACGGGCGGAGTCAAGGCAAAAGGGGCGGAGGCGGCGGCAACGTGTGCGCTGGTGCTTGGCCTGGTCGAGTCAGAGGCTGCGCCGCAGGGACGAGCAGCGATCGCTGGTGCAGGTGCGCGCGCGGCGGGGGGAAGGTGTCTCGTGCGCTGAATTGGGAGGCAGTGGGGGGGGGAGGTTAAAGAAAAGGGGGAGCTGAGGGGCTCTAGGGCGTGTGTTGGAGCGGTGGGAGTGGGGGGGGCAGGGCTGTGTGTGCTTGTGAGGGGGAGATTCTGGGGCTGTGTGGGGGGATGGGCTGGAGTTATCGAGGGTGAAATGCGTTGGGGGTTTCGTATGGGTTGCACAGATAGTCGGGTGGGGGACCGTTTCCCCCCCCCCCCTTTGCTCATTGCAGGTTACTAAAGCGATGGGCGATTCCTAGCCCGCCACTCTCCTAAGGAAGGCACTGGCTGGGTTGCTGGCTTATTTTAATTCGCCTAATATATTCTTCAGGGTGCGACTGTGGTTGCTTCGTGGTGTTGGTTTGGGGCTTGGTTTAGCCTCCACACGGAGCGGAGATCTGTACCCCGTTATAAATGAAGCGGCTGCGCTACGCTTGGGGTGTGTCTGCAAAATGGCTCTCTCCCTTTAAAAGGCCATTGTCAAAGTGAAATCTAGTCAGTTCCGTAAAGGGAATCGAAATTTTAACCCAGGGAGCTGTAGATCCTGTAGCAAATCTCTTCTGTTTTGTTGGGGGGAG
The DNA here is from genome assembly GCF_049634645.1 of Pelodiscus sinensis. Classification (NCBI taxonomy): domain Eukaryota; kingdom Metazoa; phylum Chordata; order Testudines; family Trionychidae; genus Pelodiscus; species Pelodiscus sinensis. The sequence continues at coordinate 20,966,625 of NC_134730.1, read as the reverse complement.
GGGCGGAAGCTTCCTTGTCACTGTGCCTGAATGATCAGTGGTGTTTGCAGAAGTAATTAATGTGATTATACGTTGATAGCTGCAGAAAACCTAAAATGTATAATTTTTATTTGTGGTAAACTTACGTATCACTTGTAACAATAAAAAATGGTTGTCTCATTTGAAATGAGGCAATGCTCCTTGTTTGCACATTATTCCACCTCAGGTCTGGACATCCCTATTTCTAACTCCCATCTTGATTTCAAATGCATATCTTTCTCTAAAATCTAAGTAAGTTAGATTTGAGTTTAATATGTATTTCAGGTCTCTCTCTTCTGTTGATATTGCCTGAGTCTGACTACTATAAAAATGTCTACCAATGAGAATGCTTGTGCAGCAGTTGCTCGTCTGAACAGGTTCAAGAATAAAGGAAAAGACACTACAGTGAGTATCTTTTTTTTTAACTGGAGTCTGTGCTCATCAGTGTTTAAGCATAATTTAGCCCTTTAAAAAAGAAAAGAGTTCCTCATGACGGCATATCTGCCTTTCTCAGGAAATGAGGCGGCGGCGCATTGAAGTCAATGTAGAGTTGAGGAAAGCTAAGAAAGATGATCAGATGCTTAAAAGAAGAAATGTCAGCATTCTCCCAGATGATGCTACTTCACCTCTTCAAGAAAATCGAAACAATCAGGTAACTAAATCTCCCAGCTTCATCAGTGGATGTGTTACAATGGATGTCTGTGGTACCATATAATTGTTACCAATTATAACAGAGTACATAGTGCCAAATCCCTGCTTGCATAGCCTCAGACTGCAGGCTTTGTCTACAGTTGGGACATGGCTTTAAACACTGTCTATGATAATACTAACTGGTTGCAATAAAATGAATTAAAATTCATGTTGTCACACCTAATAACTGTCTTTTCTAGGCTAGACAAAATTATGGCTGATAAGGATTCAGAATCCCATTATAATTGGACAATGCTCCATTTTTAATTTAAGTGCCTTCTTTTAATAGTCTGCCTTGTGGACTGCTGAGAGAGCTTTTGCTTTACTATACAGACACCTTTTTCCCAACATAGTCTTAAGTTTCTGTTTCTCATGCAGGCCACTGCACACTGGTCTGTTGAAGAAATTGTCAAAGGAATTAACAGTAACAACTTGGAGCTGCAGTTGCAGGCAACTCAGGCTGCCAGGTAAGAACTTTCGTGATCGGATTTGCTGGGAATTAGCTGATTTCCTCCCCCTCCCCCCCCATCAGAGCACAAGTTTATAGCAAATACTTGTTAAAACCTAGTTCTGTGTATAGAAACCAGCAATATTTTAATCTGCTCTCTGAAGTAAATGTTCTTGGAATTGACTTTAGTCAGCATGGAGACTAGGGCCAAACTGAATTATCACTTAGCATCAGTATACCCTTGAATAATCTAAGGTGTGGCCTGGTGCACACTAATTATGCCACTGATTCTTAGGTGTGACATAGAGGTGCTGCTCTCTGTACATTACAAGATCTCTCTTGAGCAGTTCAGATGCATTTGTATTGTTGCAGCACCATAAAGCATTTCACTTAAGTTACTCAACTGAAAACCTCTTAAGGAAAAATTTCCTTAAGCAATTTTAACTCTTTAAAGCTTCCTAGCTAGCTAATGTTCCAAGTGATCGGTAGCTTATCTGAACTTCTCAGTGCATTGTGCTACTTCCCCTTTTGAATTTTTTTCTTACTTTAAAAAATAGTTCTCAAGCTTTGCTGGAATCTACCCTAAAGATTTTAGTGGACAAAATATAACTCCCTTATTTTTTTTCCTTCCTTAGGAAACTCCTGTCCAGAGAGAAGCAACCTCCAATAGATCATATAATCCGGGCTGGCTTGATACCAAAATTTGTTGCCTTTTTGGGTAGAACAGACTGTAGCCCTATTCAATTTGAATCGGCTTGGGCGCTTACCAACATTGCCTCTGGCACATCAGAGCAAACTAAGGCTGTAGTGGATGGTGGGGCTATACCAGCCTTTATATCTCTGTTGGCTTCACCTCACACTCACATCAGTGAACAGGCCGTGTGGGCTTTAGGAAATATTGCAGGTATATCCATGTAGAGCTTGATCATTGTTTTCAGCCCTACTTCCTCAATGCAAGGGGAAGAGAGCCAATTGGGGACAGACTTTCAACTGAGGAGCTGTTGTGTGCAATATGCCTGACTATAATGCAAAGCTTGTAAATTCATACATAGCAAGAGTAAAATAGTGATTCAGATGAACACTGGGACAATTATTTTAGTACTTTAATCACAGAAATTGTTTAAAATTGCTTGGATTAGACAGCGGGTTTCTGGGGTACCTCCCTATTCCTTTTGTGTAATCTCAACCTTAATTGAGGTTGAAGTAACTTCTTTTGATGCCTAAAATCTAAATCCTTCAACTAGCCAGAGTGGTAGATAGGGCTGTTGGCTCTCTGCTGTATGAGGTTAAAAATTCCAAAGCGCTTCATGACCAGCATAAAACACAATCAAGAATCTTTAACAGTCTTTGTTCATGGATGGTCTATGGTAGCACTTCAACAGCATTAAGTTCACTCTGATTTTCATGCAAAATCATGGTGCCATTTCTAGGATGTTAAACTTAGATTAATCAGCTAATTGAATAGTCAATGCAATTTGCATTGACTATTCAATTAGTTGATAAGAATGCCTCTCACCTTTGAAGTGAACAACTGCCCTGGGGCTGTTGCTACACTTCAAAGGTAAAAGTGCTGTGGGGGATTCTCCAGCTGGCCCTGGGCTGCATATAGCACTTCAGAGTGGCAGCACTGTGTAGAGACAATGTTCTGGCCCTGGGCTCCAAGTGGCACTGCTGCTTTGAAGTACCCCTGCTGCCTCTTTCTGATAAGAGGCAGCAAGGGGGGAGGGAAGTGATCAGTCAACTATCTGATAAGCATTTGATTATCGGATAATTGACTAGTTCACATTAGGAATGTTAAATGTCGGTTAATTGAATAGTGGAGTAACCTCCTGAATTCTTATCAGTTAACTTTTCTATGGTGCCTGTGGGCAAGGCCAACAGCCAGTGTGTCTCACTCCCAAGGAGCCCTCTGCCACTCCGTGCTGCTGCCTCTAATAGAGGCAGCAGTGAGGGGGGCCAGGCAAGAACTGATCTGTGAGGGGGAGCCAGTTTAAAACCAGCCCCCCCTCATGGACTGGCTGCCTGTCACCCTGTCTTGTTGCTTCTGATAGAGGTAGCAGCATGGGGTGGCAGCAGCCCTTGTCGGAGTGCAGATGTTCCAACCTGGCACAAGCCTGAGCTGGGCTGTCTGCCAGCCCGGCTCCTAATACACTTTTAATGCAGAGCCACAATGGGTAGGTCCCAGACCCAGTGTGAGACAGGCTATTGGCCAGCCTGCTGAAAAATTTACACTGGGGTGGAATGCATGTAGTCTAACCAATTAACCTATAAGCAGCTATACTATTACATCCCTAGCTGTTATGTCTGAAAATGTTACTATAAAATTGGTCTAGTGCTACACTGTCATGCTTACTAAATATGATGGAAGGAAGCAGTCTGATAAAATTTCAGTTTTAAAAAAACACAACCATTTCAGCCATACCTTTAATTACTTTGATCAAATTGTGGATTAAAGATTTTAGGTTCTGTACATAGATTGAAGTGACATAAAATCACTTCTTATATTAAAAATACTGACTGACTAAGGAATTGTAGTAAGTAATTTCAGCTAGAAGCATCTTAAAATTCCCACTTGCATAATTTTCTTACTACCTGTTTAGTCTAGAATTTCCTCCAGAATCAATTACTTTTTCATGGACCCAGCACTGAACCAAGAACAAGTACATGTTGTGGAATGGTGTAAGGTTGGGTTAGGTTTCCATTAGAACTTAAAAAAAGAGTTCTCTTTTTTTAGCGGGGGGTGGAGGGCTTTTGTTGGGTTGTGGTGTGTGTGTGTGTGTGTGTGTGTGTGGTGTGGTTTTTTGTTGTGGTTTTTTTTACACTCTTCAGCTGCATGTGAAAATATCACATCAGGGAAGTCCATGGTTTGAGGGAGGGGTGGGGAATAAGTATTCCGTGTTGCTTAACACTGATAGCAATTCTCCCTTTTTCTCCACCAATGTCTCTGCTTAAGTATCAGTATTAGCAAGTCACTAAATCATGGAAGAGACCCTGTTTATACACATCCTGCTATTCATTTAGGAGCTTCCTGTTCCTGACATACCTCTTCTGGCTTTCAGGTGATGGTTCAGCCTACAGAGATCTCGTTATTAAGTATGGTGCTATTGACCCACTGTTGGCTCTACTTGCTGTGCCAGATTTATCTTCGCTAGCTGTAAGTTGTGAGTCACAACAGTAGCACCCAATTATGACACATCACTAAACTCCCGGCTGAGCAGGTACTAACCACAAATGTGTATTCTTTCAGTCTGGATACTTGCGCAATATTACCTGGACCCTCTCGAACCTCTGTCGCAATAAGAATCCTGCACCACCCATAGACGCCATTGAGCAGATCCTTCCTACCCTACTTCGTCTATTGCACCATAATGACCATGAGGTCTTGGCAGATACCTGCTGGGCAATCTCTTACCTTACAGATGGTTCTAATGATAGAATTGAAGTAGTAGTGAAAACTGGGCTGGTGCCACAGCTTGTGAAACTCCTGGGATGTGGTGAACTGCCAATAATGGTAAGATGGTGATGCATAGATATTTTTGGTGTATATTTATCTTTCTCCTGACTGGCTTATGGAGAAAACAAAATAGCCAGAGCAGTGGCTTTCAGATCATGACTAGTCATTTTATATAGTCTAAAGGAGACCTATAACATACTTTGGGTGGTCAATGAATAGAAAAGCTAACTATTAGATCTCTTTTCCTGAAGACTTCATACAAATGACCTATGCAACTAATAAGCTACTAACATTGCTGAGGAAAGCAGCTGAACAGTGTCTAATGACATCTCTCTGCTCTGGGTTGAATTATGACCGGAAGAGGAGTGCTTGAAAATCTCTCTCTCAAATAAGAGATACTACCTCACCCACATTAGGAATTGGGAGACATGGATAATGACAATCAAATATGTTCAGATTTAATCACTTTTTTCAGTTAACTGGTTTAAATTACCTATGACTTGAGTCTACAGAACAGAGAAGCTTGGCATTCTAGTTACAGATCGCATTGCCAGGCACTGCGATCTGTTAAGAATATGGAATCTTAACTCAGAATCTATGCTCTAACAGTGCTGAACTAGGAGTCCAGATTGAGTCTTTCTCCCACCTCCTAGAACTTTGCTACATGTATTTACTTACTATGAACAACTTTAATGTCTAGATCACTTCCTGTTTTTTCAAATGAGACGATTATAGCAGTTTATTACAGATGACCAGTTAGTACCTGCAGGGGCTAAAGAGGAAGAGCTTGTGGAGGTGATGGTCTGTTTGTGAGGCATTGTTCTAGTGCAGTGGTTTCCACAACTTTTTCCATATGGGGACCCATTTTGACAATTCAGGAAGACTTGGTGACCCAGGGCAATTCAAAAAAATGTGTGAGTGGCTCTTAAGGAGCCACTCCTGGGGAGACACCTGGTGACCTGTATTTGGGTCCCGACCCATAGGTTGGGAAACTAATCTATTGGATTTTAGTAATGTCCTGAACTCATCACTTGGCAATGTCTTTCAGACTCCATCATTAAGAGCTATAGGAAATATTGTCACTGGCACCGATGAACAAACACAGATTGTTATTGAATCAGGAGCACTAGGTGTCTTTCCAAGCCTGCTTTCTCACCACAAGAACAACATCCAAAAGGAAGCAGCATGGACCCTATCCAACATCACTGCTGGCCGTCGGGACCAGATCCAGCGTGTTGTGGAACATGGGCTTGTTCCGTATCTCATTGGAATTCTGAAAAAGGTAAAAACTAATTTCCCCCACAATGCAATTCTGCAGTCCAGTGCCAAAATTCAGGCCTTTCATAAAGAAGCACGTTCCCCCACAGACTTCAGTGGAAGCTACTTACTGTGTTAAATGTACTTGTTCCAAATATTCTGGTTAAAGTTGTGACTGTCCCTCAGCTGGAGGGTTTAAAATGACAATTCTTCAAAGTTGAAAGGAGCATTTAGTGTGCTTTCTGGATGTTAATCGTCCTAAACAAGCACTTGGATATCTTCAGCATAGAAGATCTCACTGACCTACTAGTGCACTGCTTTCTCATTATTGCTTGTACTGAAATACTTTTGCTTTTACCTTAAAACAGGGGGACTTCAAATCGCAGAAAGAAGCTGTATGGGCTGTGACCAACTACACCAGTGGTGGAACAATAGATCAAGTTGTATTCCTTGTTCAGGCTGGTGTTGTAGAACCTTTATTGAACCTCTTGTCAGCCAAGGACAGCAAAACTGTGCTAGTTATTCTGGATGCTATTACTAATATTTTCTTGGTAAGTAGACAAAGGATTGTTCACTGTTCATAGAATTATCTGTAACAATTAAATCTCCAATAGTCAATGACTGAAAGGGAGCCTCCTACCTTCTCTCCATGTTCCATTTAGGTGACCTCAGGTGTTTCCAGGCATTGTTTCTATCCATAGTTTAACCACAGCATTGGCTCTTTCAGTAGCCAAAACTATAGGCTTGCTCCTAACCATTCACTTTAACTGATTCTAAATATGGCATTTATATGCTTCAGGCAGAAACAAACCATCTATCCTTCTTGCAGACTGTCGTGGTAAATATGTAGTGCTGCAGTATGCAAGCTAATCTCGTGAAGGTATGAATCTTACATGGCTGGCTCTTTGCAGGCTGCTGAGAAAATTGATGAAACTGAAAGACTTTGTCTCATGATTGAAGAATGCGGCGGTCTAGACAAAATTGAAGCTCTCCAGTCCCATGAAAATGAACAAGTGTATAAGGCCTCCTCAAACCTGATTGAAAAGTATTTTTCAGCAGAGGTGAGTAACTCAGTCAAAACTCATGTTTTAACCTTATCTCAAAACAACCAAGTGTGTTAAAGCTAGGAATATTAACATCCTCTCATTCCTCTTTAGGAAGAGGAAGACCAAAATGTTTTGCCAGACTCTACTGCTGATAGCTATAACTTCCAGATTCAGGGAAGTACTCCTGACACTTTCAACTTCTAGACTCTTCATGCATTCCAGCCGGCCTCAAAAGTCTCTCTGTACTCAATGGAGAACTACCTTCTATTTGTCTTCTAATCTTTTTTTACTGTTTTTATGTGACTTGTAATCTAGCACTTTGTATAACTGAAGCATACTTGAACAGTTCAAAACAGTGTACATACTGTGTGAATTACTTACTGTAAATCTCTCAATCTTTCTACCTAAGTCTGAAGTATACATGTAAATATTCTTCTATTTTCATACTTTCTTGACTCTTTATTGTGATTTCAGTGCAGGGCTGTACAATGATAAACTTCATGCTGTTTGGGATAAGATGGAGTATTGCAGGTTTTAGTTTCTTGATGTCATATCTATGTACATGTGAAGAATTGGAGGCTTAAGTCATGTAGCCTTCTCAGAGCAGTAGGAGTCACTGCCATGCGCACATGCCCTATTGCAGTGAAGTCATCAACAGACTGAATGGGGTTTTAAAGAGAACTGGTGTTCAAAATTTAATAAAATGGTATCAGAGCACAGTGTCAACTGTCAATGTCTCTTCTTTTTAAGCAAAGTTGTGGCAAAGCAACTGTTTACACTTTTTCCTCTTACATTTCTGTTGATCAAGTCCTTGCTGTTAGTGGCTGTGTACAGGAATGTGTTCCCAGTTCATTAGATAAGTGCAAGTCTAAAGTGCAGAAGGTCTGTAGGACTCTTCCCCCCCCCCCCCCCCCCCCCTTGAAGCCAGGGCACTTGCTTGTCAGGTCTCATACTCTAAATTTTGAATTCTATGGACAGACACCTTAATGTATAATTTAGAAATGTGTCTGTCCATCAGTTATAAGTTAGTTTAGGAGCTAGGGCTGTTAAAATGCAGTTAATTGACTACAGGCAGTCCCCGGGTTACGTACAAGATAGGGACTGTAGGTTTGTTCTTAAGTTGAATCTGTATGTAAGTCGGAACTGGCGTCCAGATTCAGCCGCTGCTGAAACTGACCGCCAGTTCTGACTTAAATACACATTCAACTTAAGAACCCCAAGTCAGCTGCTGCTGAAACTGATCAGCCGCTGATTCCAGGAAGCCCGGGGCAGAGCAACTGTGCCTTGGGCTTCCTGTAGTCAGCGCTGATCAGTTTCAGCAACGGCTGACTTGGGGACGCCTGGGGCAGAGCAGCTGGGGTGCTGCCAGGTTGGTCCAGTAGTGCCCAGAGCAGCTGCTCTGCCCCAGGGTCCACAACAAAAGCCTGGTTTGCTTGGGGGGGGGGGGGGGCAAACTAGCTGCAGCTTTTAAAGGGGCAGCATCTTTTTCCTCAACTCTGGCTGGTGGAGAGCTTTTGGGGGGGGGGCAGCAACAATTCTGGTACAGCTCTTCGCGTTTTTTCCATCGGTGTTTTGGCTTCCTTAGTTGAATGGGCTGGCCACTCCTGCCCTAGCCTCTGTTTCAGAGGCTAGAAATGGTTGACAGGAGAAGGGTCACTTCTGTTCACTCCCTGTGGGGCATCTCACATTCGCTGCTGATGGAAGACAGGATACTGGGCTAGATGGACCTTTGTTCTGACCCCCATATGGCCATTCTAATGTATAATTACCACTTTGCATCACTACATTCTACAGACTTTCTCCCTGTAAATTTAATTATACATATTCATAATTACTCCGCTTAAACAAGATGGCTGTTCTGGCTACCCCAGTGGTAACCGCTTTTCAGAAGTAGGTGAGTCAGGCCTAAAAATCATCCAGGGATTCTCAGCATGAAAAATGCTGTATTATTGAACTTGGGTGAAAAATTTGAAATTAAACTTGGTGTGTTCCCCAGTCAAAACAAGTAGTTGAACAAACACTTTTAGTCAAATTAATCAAATTGTTTCAATTGGATGGCAAAATATTTAAAGATTTTTGACATTAGAAACATTGAAACTGATTTGAAATCATTCTTTTATGCCTAAAATTTTATTTCAATTGCAGATATTTTAAAAACATTTAAAACAAACCTTCAAATGTCTGGCTTCCTATCTTAAACATTTTAGGTGGTTTTTTGTGGGTATTTTTTGGGGGGGGGGCACAATTGAAAAATGGGTTATCTACACCGATCTACTCTGCCTACTTACAAGGGATTATATCTTGTCTAGTGTACTTTGGCTACATCTACACGGGCATTTTCCGGAAATGCTTTTAATGGAAAAGTTTTCTGTTAAAAGCGTTTTCGGAAAAGTGTCTAGATTGGCAGGACACTTTTCTGCAAAAGCACTTTTTGTGGAAAAGTGTCCATGGCCTATCTAGACACGCTTTTGCGCAAAAAAGCCCCAATCACCATTTTAGCCATCGGGGCTTTTTTGTGCAAAACAGTACTGTGCTGTCTACACTGGCCCTCTTGGGCAAATGATTTGTGCAAGAGGGCTTTTGCCCGAATGGGAGCAGCACAGTATTTCCGCAAGAACACTGACGATCTTACATGAGATCGTCAGTGTTCTTGCGGCAATTCAAGCAGCCAATGTAGACAGCTGCCAAGTTTTTCCGCAAAAGCAGATGATTTTGCGGAAAAACTTGCCAGTCTAGACACAGCCTGTGGGTGTATATAAACTATACCATTATCTTTAGCAAAATAATGTTTTGTGCGTCCAACAGTCTAGAACGTTTGTGTGGGGGATAACCCTTTAAGGCATATTGTATTTGTCTTTATAGCTAGGACTTCAAGGAGCTACTTGATAAGGCTTGTTAGGGTAAGTAATGATGATCCAATCCACCCAGTTTGCACTTGTATCCACCCTTGTCCATAGTTGAGATGACCTACTCAAATACTAAAAATTTCTGAGTGCCAGAAGCTCCATGTTTCCCTTGCTCAGCACCCTGTTGACAATTTTCATAAAGTTTTTTTTCAGTGCAGAAATCTGCAGATATTGAACATCTGGGGACAGTCAAATCAATTTAATACCTATTTACTTTATGCAATTTTTTGTGAAGAGCTTAGAGGACACTGCTACTTATTTCTGTATTGCTGCAGAGTGATGCTGGTCTAATATCTGATATGGATGCATGTTTATAGCTATGTTGTACATTGATATTTAGTGCTCTACTTCCACGAGGGGGTGCTACAATCAAGCGCACATTTGCTTTCATACTGTTTAACAAGGTTATAGATTCCAAGGTGAGAAGTCAGCTTTGTGATAATCTACTCCAGTGTTTCAGAATCGGGATTCAGAGAAGGTGGCACTCTGTCCCCTCTTTAAGAGAGAGTCTATTTTGCAGTTTGTGTTTTTTTTTCTCCACCAATTGTGGTTTCTCTTTTTTTTTTTTTTTTTTTTTTTTTGAAAATTTTATCTTGGCAACCCTAGGGGTTTCTTAAAATTCTTTTAAACTGAAAGGTTTTGAGGCCAAATAAAAGTGGGAAACACAGATCTACTCTGATTACCTGTAAAATTGTTACCGGTGAGGCCTGACCCTGAGATGAGAAAAAGGTGGTGGTCTTACTTGAAGCCTCATGTAAATAACTAACTCTTTTGCTGGGTTACAAAGTTATATTTAGTGTGCACTAGAAAAGAACAGGAAAAACTTTAAAAAACAACAGATATACTAGTAGCACCTTAAAGACTAACAAAACATGTAGATAGTAGCATGAGCTTTCATGGGTGCATCATAGCTCGAGTTGCGTATCTTACTTCAACCTTTCTGTGTTATGAAGATATGGCCATAGGCGCTAACTCCTTTAGCATCCTTTTGGTAATCAATGCAAAATATATTAAAGTAGTGTACTGCATCATTTCTCAACCTGGCATGTGGGGCCACTTGGGGGAAGCCATGAGCAGGTTTCAGGTGATCTGCCAAGCAGTGCTAGCATTAGGTTCACTGAGACCCAAGGCAGAAAGTTGAAGCCCTGTTGTGTAGGGATGAAGGCCAGGATCCTGAGCCTTCTCATCTGGAGTTGGAGGTGAAGCCTACTGCCTGAGCAACTTACCTTGGTGAGGTCCCCTGTGGTGTGGGGCAATTACCTTGCTAACCACCCTTAATCCTGGTTTTTATATGGAAAAAAATGGTGGTTGTGGCAGAGATGGGCTACAGAATTCTTATAGCATGCTGGGGGCTAGGTGGAGGTGCTCAGAAAAAGGTTGAGAATCCCTGGTGTGTTTTGATGATCTAAAGTTGCCCACGGGGCTTGGGAGCACTTCCTTTTTGAGGAGTACAGGGATTAATTTGCTCTGTGGTTTCCATAGCACGTCATCTGGAAGAAGAAACACTGGAAATCAGTCCTGTTTGCATGCTGAACACTGTCTTGGTCTAGCGCCGGGGAACGGAAGCTTTTCCACACAAGGTCTGAAAGACCTTCCAGGTTGCAGTTCATATTCTGCCCTGAGGAAAAGTTGTTAAAGAGGAGCTTGGGATTTAAAGGGACATGGTGAATAATCAGTGCTGGTCTCCAGCCTTTTTAAGCACGAGATCACTTTTTGAATTTAAATGTAATCCAAGATCTACCTCAAACCCAAACACCCTAGCCCCACCTCCTTCGGGCCCCTTGTCCTGCTCACTCTATCCTCCCTCTCTTGCCCATCCTCCCTCACTTTCAGCAGTCTGGGGCAAATGGTTGTGGTGCAAGCTCTGGTCTTGTATTCACAGAATACTAGGACTGGAAGGGGCCTTGAGAGGTCATCGAGTCCAGTCCCCTGCCCTCATGGCAGGACCCCATACTGTTTAGACCATTTGATAGCTATTTATCTAGCCTACTCTTAAATATCTCCAGAGATGGAAATTCCACAACGTACCTAGGCAATTTATTCCACTGTTTGACCACCCTGTCAGTTAGGAACTTTTCCTAATGTTAAACCTCCCTTGCTGCAGTTTAAACCCATTGCTTCTTGTTCTATCCTCACAGGCCAAGAAGAACAAGTTTTCTCCCTCTTTCTTGTGACACCCTTTAGATATCTGAAAACCACTATCATGTACCCCCTCAGTCGTCTCTTTTCCAAACTAAACAAGCCCAATTCTTTCAGCCTTCCTTCATAGGTCATGTTCTCTAGACCTTTAATCATTCTTGTTCGTCTCTGGACCTTCTCCAATTTCTCCACAGCTTTCTTGAAATGTGGCACCCGGAACTGGACACAATACTCCAACTGAGGCCTAATCAGTGCAGAGTAGAGCGGAAGAATGACTTCTTGTGTCTTGCTCACAATAGACCTGTTAATGCATCCTAGAATCATGTTTGCTTTTTTTGCAACAGTGTTGACTCATATTTAGCTTGTGGTCCACTATGACCCCTAGATCCCTTTCTTCCGTACTCCATCCTAGACAGTCGCTTCCCATTCTGTATGTGTGAAACTGATTGGTCCTTCCTAAGTGGAGCACTTTGCATTTGTCTTTATTAAACTTCATCCTGTCTACCTCAGACCATTTCTCCAATTTGTCCAGATTGTTTTGAATTATGACCCTATCCTCCAAAACAGTTGCAACCCCTCCAAGCTTGGTATCATCTGCAAACTTAAGCCTACTCTATGCCAATATCTAAATGGTTGATGAAGGTATTGAACCGGTCCTAAAACAGACCTCTGACGAACCCCACTTGTTACTCCTTTCCAGCAGGATTGTGAACCATTAATAACTACTCTCTGGGAACTGTTATCCAGCCAGTTATTCACCCACTTTATAGTAGTCCCATCTAAATTGTGTTTGCCTAGTTTATTGATAATCTCGTGCAAGACCGTATCAAATGCCTTTCTAAAGTCTAAGTATACCACATCCGCTGCTTCTCCCTTATCCACAAGACTCCTTATCCTATCAAAGAAAGCTATCAGATTGGTTTGACATGATTTGTTCTTTACAAATCCATGCTGGCTATTCCCTACCACCATATTATCTTCCAGGTGTTTGCAGAAGATTTCCTTAATTACTTGCTCCATTATCTTTCCTGGCACAGAAATTAAACCGACTGGTCTGTAGTTTCCTAGGTTGTTTTTATTTCCCATTTAATAGATGGGCACTATATTTGTCCTTTTACAATCTTCTGGAATCTCTCCTGTCTTCCATTATTTTCCAAAGTTGATAGCTGAAGGCTCAGATACCTCCTCTATCAGCTCCTTGAGTATTCTAGGATGCATTTCATCAGGCCCTGGTAACTTGCAGACATCTAATTTTTCTAAGTGATTTTTAACTTGTTCTTTTTTTATTTTGTCTTCTAAACCTACCCCCTTCCCACTAGCATTCACTATGTCAGGCATTCTTTCATCAGACTTCTCAGTGAAGACCGAAACAAAGAAGTTATTAATCATCTCTGCCATTTCCAAGATTTCTGTTACTGTTTCCCCCTCCGCACTGACCAGTGGACCTACCCTGTCCTTGGTCTTCCTCTTGCTTCTAATATATTTATAGAATGTCTTCTTGTTTCCCTTTATGCCTGTAGCTAGTTTGGGCTCGTTTTGTGCCTTCGCCTTTCTAATCTTACCCCTGCATTCCTGTATTATTTGCCTATATTCATCCTTTGTAATTTGTCCTAGATCAAGGGATCTGGAGTGTCAGGGGCTCTGAGCTGCTCCGGGAGCAGGCAGTTGGGATGCAGGAGGGGGTTCTAGGTGCAGGCTCGGGGAGGGTGTTTGGATGAAGGGGTGCTTGGGACTAGGGCAGGGGTTTGCGGTGCAGGAGGAGGTTCATAACTGGGGTAGGAGTTTGGGAGGTGGGCTCAAGCTGAGCACTGCTTACCTCAGATGGCTCCTGGGTGTTGGTGTAGTGGGACTAAAGCAGGCCCCGCCCCGCCCCGCCCCACTCCACTCCCAAAAGTAGCCAGCAAACTCCCTCCCAAGTCCTATTGTGCCCCCTCTCTGCTCTGTGGAGACAGGATACAGAGTGGGAGGGAGGCACCTTGACATCAGCACCTTCCTTGCCCTGCCCTGCCCTGAACAGCAAGCAGGAGGCTCCCTGGGATAGGAGGGGAGGAGCTCCAAGGCAAAGGGCAGGAAATGCACAGCAGTGGGAGGGGGGACGTCCACTTGATAGCCTCTTGGCCAAACCACTCAGAGGCACCTGTTAGAGGTTCCAAGATCTACCGGTAGTTCCCGATCTACTGGTTGGTGACCACAGTGTTACATGAAAACTTGGGATTAATATCGAAATGTAACTTTAAAAAAAATGAGGGGGCGAACGAAACAAATGGAAGACTGCCTGACTTTTGTCTTCAGAACAGTCTAGCTCAACCTTAACATTCTGTAATATCAGTAGAACCCTGCATGGATACAAAATTTGCTCTTTTGCAAGGGTTCTCAAACCGGGGGTTCTTGAGATGCTGGAAACTGTCAGCCTCTGCCCCAAACCCTGCTTCAACTCCCGCCTTTATAATAAAATCTTTTAATTTTTTTTTCTTATTTATAAGGGGTGATTGCACTCACAGGCTTGCTGGGTAAAAGGGGTCATCAACAGAAAAGTTGGAGAACCACAACTCTGTGAGGATGAGGAAGAATAGATGCCATGGTCATATCAGAAAATATTGACTAATTTTCAAAGTACTTATCCATCTTCCAAATCACATCACTTTTACAGCTGTTTTAGTTAGTGTGTAAAGTAGTTCTTTCATCAGTGGATTGCTACTTGATTTTGGCTGCAGAGGTTCAATTCTGTTCAAAGCCATCCTGTGAAAAAACGCTTGTATTGCTGCTAATCAGAAGCAGCAATATCATGTTACAGTAAGTCTCTCCCATCGCTCCTCCCCTGCCCAGTTAGGAGCAGGAAATAACACATGGACAGAATTCAACATTCTGACGTTCTAGACAGACTCTCTAGGAATGGGGAAGGCCTTGCATTCCCTCTGTATGTCATTTCCTTCCCCTAATTGGCTAGAAAAGTAACACTGGTGCAGTCCATGTAACTTATAATAGAGAGTACATTTTAAAAACTGAAGCACTTGTATTTCATTCCTTAAAAACAGCATAGCAACATTTGACCTGAATTAAGCCGGGTTCTTTTTCTCCCTCATTGGTCTGTATATTTACTGTCCTCCTGAAGCTGAAGCTCTCATCCTATCTGTATTGTACTTTCATAGCTAAACATGAGCACTGAGATCAGAATTAGGGTAAGTACTTTTTTTTGGGGGGGTCTCTAGGACAGGGGAACCATCAATTGTGCAAGATTTCTGTTCAATCAGACTGAGAAATGTGCAGCAGCTGGGGGCAGGAAGACATCAGATATCTGGTAAGTGTCTGGTAAAATCAACTTTCATAGCAAATGAATCATCTTGGAAATTAAAGTTAAAGATATAATGGGTCATCCAGTCTGTCTCCTGGGGTATGTCTAGACTACATCCCTCTGTCGCCATACTGACATACTGAAATTGCTAATGAAGCAGGGATTTAAATATCCTGTGCTTCATTAGAATAAAAATGTCCGCCACTTTTGCCGACATGGCAATTTGCTAGATGGGGATCAGTTGACAAGGAAAGCCTTTTCTGATCAATCCCTTATGCCTCATGCAATGAGGCTTACAGGATCGGTCGGAAAAGACTTTCCATGTCGACTGATCCCCATCAAGACTGCTGCTTTTTGCCGGCAAATTGCCGTGCCGGCAAAAAGCAGCGTCCATTTTTATTCAAATGAAGTGCAGGATATTTAAATCCCCGCTTCATTAGCAATTTCAGTATGCCTAATTTACATCCCTCTGGCGACAGAGGGATGTAGTCTAGACATACCCCTAGAGCCTTACACTGCTTTTGTCTAATTTAGCTTAAAAATATCTTCTCTCCAATATAACCAATAACCTGTACATCAAATAAGTCTAGGAGGCCTAGTTTTTGTCTGCCATAGGTTAAACCTCTCTAATCTGTCACTCTCTGGTCCAGTAACATCCATGGTCTGGCATGATTTTAGTTAGAAGGATTTATCAAGGGTGTGGCCAAGTTTCCCTGCAGTCCCGAAAGTTTGATTACAGCCTTCAGTCCTGGCTCTCAGTGTTCTGTGCTGTTATTTAGCTCCAATTTACCTCTTAATGTCTTCTAAGGGCCCAGTGAGCAGTGGAAGTGTTGGTAATGTTGCTAGACAATATTGACCTCCCGTGGTTTGGCAAATTCTCTGGTTCAGCACCAGTCAGGTCCCAAGCATGCCAGACTAGAGAGGTTCAACCTGTAGCACTATGTGCCATGGTAATCTATAAAATTATACATTTTAACCTTAGGAATAAATATTACACAACCATCCTAACTAGGGATGTAGTAGTATAGCTGATTAACCAATTATCTGATAAGCAAAAGCTTTTCATAGAATCATAGGACTGGAAGGGACCTGGAGAGGTCATCGAGTCCAGCCCCCCGCCCTCAAGGCAGGACCAAGCTCCGTCTACACCATCCCTGACAGATGTCTATCTAACCTGTTCTTAAATATCTCCAGAGAGGGAGATTCCACCACCTCCCTTGGCAATTTATTCCAATATTTGACCACCCTGACAGTTAGGAATTTTTTCCTAATGTCCAATCTAAACCTCCCCTGCTGCACTTTAAGCCCATTACTCCTTGTCCTGTCCTCAGAAACCAAGAGGAACAAATTTTCTTCTTCTTCCTTGTGACACCCTTTTAGATATTTGAAAACCGCTATCATGTTCCCCCTTAATCTTTTTTCCAAACTAAACAAGCCCAGTTCATGAAGCCTGGCTTCATAGTCATGTTCTCTAAACCTTTAATCATTCTTGTCGCTCTTCTCTGTACCCTTTCCAATTTCTCCACATCTTTCTTGAAATGTGGCGCCCAGAACTGGACACAGTACTCCAGCTGAGGCCTAACTAGTGCAGAGTAGAGCGGCAGAATGACTTCACGAGTTTTGCTTACAACACACCTGTTGATACAACCTAGAATCATATTTGCTTTTTTTGCAACAGCATCACACTGTTGACTCATATTCAACTTGTGGTCCACTATGACCCCTAGATCCCTTTCTGCCATGCTCCTTCCTAGACAGTCGCTTCCCATCTTGTATGTATGGAACGGATTGTTCCTTCCTAAGTGGAGCACTTTGCATTTCTCTTTATCTAACCTCATCCTGTTTACCTCTGACCATTTCTCTAACTTGCTAAGGTCATTTTGAATTATGTCCCTATCCTCCAAAGAAGTTGCAACCCCACCCAGTTTGGTGTCATCTGCAAACTTAATAAGCGTACTCTGTATCCCAATATCTACATCATTGATGAAAATATTGAACAGTACTGGTCCCAAAACAGAACCTTGCGGAACTCCCCTTGTTATCCCTTTCCAGGGGGTTTAGCACCGTTAACAACAACTCTCTGACTACGGTTATCCAGCCAATTATGCACCCACCTTATCGTGGCCCTATCTAAGTTATATTTGCCTAGTTTATCAATAAGAATATCATGCGAGACCGTATCAAATGCCTTACTAAAGTCTAGGTATATGACATCCACCGCTTCTCCCTTATCCACAAGGCTCATTATCCTATCAAAGAAAGCTATCAGATTAGTTTGGCATGACTTGTTCTTCACAAACCCATGCTGGCTATTCCCTATCACTTTATTACCTTCCAAGTGTTTGCATATGATTTCCTTAATTATCTGCTCCATTATCTTCCCCGGGACAGACGTTAAACTGACCGGTCTGTAGTTTCCTGGGTTGTTCTTATTCCCCTTTTTATAGATGGGCACAATATTTGCCCTTTTCCAGTCTTCTGGAATCTCCCCTGTCTGCCATGATTTTTCAAAGATCATAGCTAAAGGCTCAGATACCTTTAGATTAATGCTATAGACTACACACATTTCCCCCACCCCTAGACAGGGGCTGCTGCCACTCTGCGCTGCTGCCTCTGATATAGAGGCAGCCGCACAGGACAACAGGTAGCCAGTATGTGAGGGGAGCTGGTTTTTTAAGTGGCACTCCTCACAGACCAGCTCCCACTTGGCATCCCGCGTGAATGGCACTGGCTGCCATCCCCGTCCCCTGGGGACTATAGAATAGTTGACTAACCAATAAGAATTCATGAGGTTACTCGACTATTCAATTAACCGATATTTAACATCCCTAATCCTAACTAAACAAGCCTACTTCTTTCAGGTAGGAAGTGGTTCAATTTCTTACAGAATAGGAGTCAGACTATAAGGACATAAGAATGTAAAACTTGGGCTAGGCACTTTACAGAACAAAGAGCACTTGCTCAAAAAAGCATGTCCCCTGAAGCCTGGATTCTAAGGCATGGAAGGGTATAGCCACTGGGGCTTGTAGCGCCAGACTGTTTCATCCACTTGGATCCTATTGCAGGATGAAAGCCTCATATTGGACTTCATGCTTCCTCTAAATTTTACCCTTTTCTTTTTCTTTCTCTCTCTCTCGCTTTCTCTCTCTCTCCCTCCCTCAGAGGGTTTAGCCGTGAAAGCCAAGGATGTGACAGATTTTGCTTCAGATTACATTTAGCACTTCAGTAGTCCCTTTGCCCTTCTTAAGTATCTAGGCTGTTCTCTCTCCAACTTGCAATTCCTCTTGTCATTTTTAGGATGAACTATGCAAATGGCATTTTATAAATTGGTCTCGGCTTTTCATCACTCTCCTTTAAGTGACCCTGGCTTGTAGTATAGAGTATGGAAAACATACACTTAGCTACACAAAATAACAGATGACTTGATGGTTGGTTCTCTTCCACCACCCCCCTTCTGAAATCACTTCCACATTTGGAAGATTGGATGTCACCATTGAGTCAAGCACATTAGCAGCTCATCCAAATTCTGGGATATGGAAATGTCTCATGACACTCCAACAGTTGTTACAGTTAAAAACTGCTGACTTGGATTTAACAACTGGAAGGAAGTGAAAGGAAAATTCGGATTTTTGTTATATTTGACTCTTTTGTGCTTTGCTCCATCAGTGGCATAATAGAATCTATGTTCTTCAGACACTGAAGTTTTGAAATAATATGTATATTACTGTCTACAAAACTGTTCTATTAAATGAAGTGGCAGCCTGGTGGTTCAGTTTTGGAATGGAAGCCAGTTGGTCTGGATCCATTTCTGACACTGAAAGATTTGTTTCATGACCTTCCCTACAGCTCTTTGTGTTTTCATTTCTCTATCACTGAGGATAACGTTTCCCATCCTCGGGGAATTATGAGTCTTCATTTACTACTGTAAAGTGTTGTAAGCTCCTGCACAGGGAGAGGTCCCCAGAAGAAGGCTATTTATCATTATTTGGATATGTCCTCCTGAATTAATCTCGTACCTGAACTTATCTTTGGAGGTATTTCTAACACAATCCACAAGCAAAACTCTCCTTGACCTCAAGGATTCCAGATAAGAAGCATGAGATGATAGTCTTTGGACAACTATGTTTACTACCACCATAGGCTCCTTCATTCAAACCCCTGCCTCATCCCAGGAATTGCAATGTAGGATCATACCCAAGCTAGGGATGTTATATATCGGTTAATTGAATAGTCGATTAACCTCATGAATTATTGGTTACTCAACTATTCTATATCCCTGAGGGTGGGGCTGGCAACCAGTGCGCTCTGGCCCCACTCCTGAGAGTATCAGGACTGTATCAGAGGCAGCAGTGCAGGGTGCCAGGTGGGAGCTTGTCTGCAAGTTTAAAAACCAGTTCCCCTCGCAGACCAGCTGCCTGTCACCCTGGGCTGCTGCCTCTGATGCAGAGGCAGCAGTGTGGGGTGGCAGCAGCTCCTGTCTGGGGGTGTGTGCTGAGCTTCCAGACCCAACGTGAGCCAGAACTGAGCCAGGCTGCTAGCAGGTCTGCTAAAAAATGTACTGGTGGGAAGGTATGTGTGTAATTTATAGAATTAATCTATAAGCTTTTGCTTATTGATTAATCAGTTAATCAACTACACTATTACATCCCTAACCCAAGCTCCATCTAGACCAGTGGTTCCCAACCTGTGATCTATGGACCCCTGATGGTACTATAGGGGGTCTGCGGAAAGTTGAAAATAGAAATTAAAATAAATATGGAGCCTCTGGCAGCCAGCACGTCCCTCAGGCCATGTTGCTTCCCAGGGCTCCTTTGCCCTGCTTCCTTCCTCGCGGCCCTGCCCCACCACATTTCCTTCTCCGAGGCCCTTCCCTGTTCATTCTGTGGAGATGTGGTACAGAGAGAGGCCGGGGACGAGGGACACCCTGACATCAGTGACCCCTCATGTTCTCCTCCACCCTGCACAACAAGCAGGAGGGTCCTGGTGGGGGCGGGGCAGGGCAACTCCAAGACACTGGATAGGAGCAACACAGCAGTGAGGAGACAGGAAGCTGAAATGCCAGAACTTGATAGCTTCCCAGCCAAATCAGCCAGGATCATCTGTCAGAGACTCCAGAATCTCCCAATAACTCCTGATGTATTGGTTGGTGACCACTGTCCTAGTGTAATATCCTGGCCAGTGTGAGATGCTTCAGAGTAAGGTGCAAGAAATCCTAACAAGAAGATGTGGGATAAGTAGCCCCCCACATCAGAGTCTCCTCTTATCTCTAAATTATATACTGGTTTAAACTCTGATACACAAGGTTTAGTTCTTCTTCGAGTGCTTGTGCATGTCCATTCCAGTTAGGTGTATGTGCGCTGTGTGCACAGACTCTGGAGCTTTTTCCTTTAGAGTATCCATCGGGCCAGTCAGGGCATAACAGCGCATATATACCCCTGCTAGCCCTGCTCCCCTTCGGTTCCTTCTTACTGCCCGTTACGGTAGCTGGAGTGCTTGACTACATAGTTAGTAGTACTGTTACGCAGTTCTCAGTATTAGTAGTTTAGATTAGTTTACTAGTGTAAATAGTTGTTCAGATGATTGTTCTTGTCAGGGGAAGTTTCCCCATTTCTCTCTCCCCTGCGGAGAGGATGCCTGGGCCACATAGATTTAAACTGTGTGTGAGGTGCTCCAAACCTATGCCCTGTGGTGATCCGCATGACTCCTGTCTAAAATGCCTGGGAGAGGGTCACCACACTGAGAGTTGTCAAATTTGCAAGAGCTTCAAACCAAGAACAAAACGGGAATGCAATTCCCGCCTGAAGCTCATTCTAACGGAGTCCGCACTTCAACCAGCGGCACCGGAAGTGGCACCAGGCATACACAGCGTGTCAGCTTCTGTTAGAGAGCCATCCATGGTACTGGCGAAACCCTCATGATTAAGGTACTGGTCACAGTCCCTGGCTCCGTCGAGGAAGAGGCAGCATGGGGGAAGATCCCTGACAAAGCACGGCCCTAAAGTGCTCCACAAGGTTGAACACCTGGCCAAGTTGGCGCGTCAGGAGGCTCCCAGACCACGACTGCACCGGCTGAGCTCGACGTGCAGGGAGAATACCCCACTGGATGTGGACATTGAAGAGATCCGGTAGCCCGTTGACACAGGAGGCCTTTGATGCGGCATGTGAGCTCATAGAGCTCACTTCATCCTTGGGACCGGTCATGATCGCAGATGACGAGCACTGACCTTCTCCGCTGGCACCAGAACCAGCTATGTCACTGGTGCTACCAAAAGCTCCAGCACACTCACCAGCCCCAGTGCCTTCACTGGTGCCGATACCAGCACCACAGCAGCCCCCCATAACGGTAATTGTATCGGTGTTGTCGATACCACCGGCACCAGCACCACCAGATTCCAGGGCTCCATCTGCATCAGCACCACCTCCCATGGCACCGCACTCCCTGGTACCCATTATGAGGGGACTGTACTACTCCTCGGTACCACAAGTGCAGAGCCATTACTCACACTCAATGCCACCTCTGCCACCACCGATCACATTACCGGTACTGACCCATAGGGGGAAACCGATAGTGATGGGCAGGCACATATCATCTCCTCCGAATCAGATGCTGACTCCGTCTGCTCCAGGGTCTAGTCCAGTTGATCCAGGTTGTGGCACTGTTCCCGATCTTGGCACCCGTCTTGACACCCCCAACTTTGGCTGCCACAATGGCAGCCTCAACAGCAGTGGCCCTTCTGGACTCCCTGGGCGTACTATCAGGCCCAGGGCCCTCAGCCATCCACACACTCCTCGGTGACGGCTCAGTCCAAAAGCGCTCCCTCTGCAACCCCTTTGACCAGGACACCAGCTTCAGAGGCAGGGCATTCGTCATATAGGGAGGCCATCAGACCAGGTGCAGAAGGCCAAGGTACAGAGTGCAAAATCACTGTGCCAGCAGCCCTGCAACCCCAGGCGATGGAGCAACAGCCGGCACATCCTCCGCCGAGAGTTTTCCTCTTCTTCGCCAAATGAGGCACTGGCTGAACCTTCACCTTCTATGCCCGTCATGGATGCCAGGGCGCACCAAAACCTGCTCCGCCAACTGGTGGCAAATTTGGGGGTGCAGACAGAAGAGGTGACCGACGACCAGGATCCACCTCCATGATGCTCACCAAGAAGGGAGTAGAGAGGCACCACTTCATCCTGCAAGTGGGACATGAACATCTATACTCCCATCTACCCTAGGTTTGCTGGTAACCAGGTGGTGGGACAGAAAGAGAGACAAGGGCCCCCTGGACCTATGCCCAAGAGCAGGGAACCACAGAAGCTGGACCTGTTGGGCAGAAAAACTTATGCATCGTGGAGGCTCAACTCTGTGTCACGAGTTGAGGAGATACACGTACAACACGCTGTCTGCAATAGATAAATTCAAGGAACGCCTCACACAAGAAGCGAGGCAAGAGTTCGGGGCTTTGCTGGACGAAGGAAGAGTGGTCTCATGCACAGCACTTCAGGCGCTGTTAGACACAGTAGACTCTGCTGCCCGTACTATGGCTACCGGGGTAGGCATGAGAGGCAGTGCTTGGCTTCAGGTGTTGGGAATCCCTCCCAAAGTTCAAAACACTCTACAAGACCTGTTGTTTGAGGGCACCAATCTGTTTTCCAAACAGACCGACTCTAAGCTACATAGCCTTAAGGATTCATGGGCTATGCTAAAATCACTGGGAATCCATACCTGGCCCCACAATGGAGGCCCGTACATCGTAGGGCTACCCCAAGACCCTTCCAACAACAGTTTAGACCCGAGCGGGGCAGAAGGAGGTAACAATGGTAACAACAACAGAAGCAGATTCTAGGTCTGACTCGGAAAGGGGATCATCTTCACCCCCTAACCAGCAGCTGAAGATGTCATTTTGAAAATATGCTCGAGGACAGCATTCCAGCCTCCAACATAACCCCACCCTTTGGGGCCAGGCTCTCCCGTTTCTCCCTTGCCTGGTCCCAGATCACCTCAGATCGTTGGGTACTCAGTATGGTGGAAAGTGGATATGCTATCCCCTTCCTGCAGGCTAGGGATGATGTGGCCTTTGGTAGGGCTGTGTTGCAGTCCATTGCACTTAGGCTTCCGATCTCACCTTCTGTGGTACTGTTAGGGAGCTACAAGCTGGGCAGGTCTCGCACCCCATCCGCTTCCCCAGCTCTCCAGGGCAGTCTATCTGCACTCCCGGCTCCCAGGGCTCACCATGGAGCAAAGCTGCCCCAGGCCTGTGCGGAAAGGCTGGGCTGGGGACGGGCTGTGGCTCCTGCTGTGGTGGCCAGGGCAGTTCTGCCCAGCCCGGTGGTGCTCCTAGGGGGAAGGGCACGCAGCTCAATGAATTCGTGGAAGGGACCAGACTGTGTAGAGGGAGGGAGGAAGGGGGATAGGGTGTATGTAGGGATGGGCGATGCAGTAAGGGGGGATGGGAGGGATAAGTGGGATATAGGAATGGAGGCAGGGGAATGGGCACTGTGGGAGTGGGGAGGGGTTAGGGAAGGATGGGGGTGTAGGAATGGAGGAAGGCGGTGGGGGTGCAGGTAGGCAGTAGGGGTTAGAGAGGATGGTGAGTGCAGGAATGGAGGCAGGGGAATCATTGAAATACAGGTTGCGGGGTGGGGGGCTGATCTGTCCTCAGCCCTGCCCAACGGCTGGTGCGGGGAGTCAGGGCAGGCCGGGCCTTTGCCCAGCAGTTGGGGGACAGGGGAGGAGGCAGGCTGGGGTTTCCGCACCTCAGCCCGGCTATCTCTGGCAGCCGGGGGACAGCCGGGGCCGCCTCCCCCAGAGACGCGGGCAGGGGGTTGGCAAACATAGTGCACGGGGGCATCGCCCCCTCATTTCTCATAACATGGAAAAGGGTCTGGTAGGAGGGCGTTATACTGCAGAATGACCACAGGGGGGCAGCAAAGGGCCAGAGATGAGGACTAGGACAGCTACCACCCTATTGGGCCAGCAGGGGCAAGGAGTGGAGAAAGGGACAGCTATCTACTGTATATTTCAGAGAATGTGTCTGCTTGTCTATGTATCTGTCTGTCCCCTCGCTTGGGAAGATGCACTCCTCTCCCGGCTGTTCCCCTTTGCAGCTGCAGCAGCCATGGACAGGCGCTTCTCACCTGGCACCAAGCTTCTGCGGTGAGAGAGGGCTGGGGTTGTCTTCTCTCCCTGGGGCAGCCTGCCTACTGAACCCCCTCATCCCTGGCCCCACCCCAGAACAGTGATTTAAATGAAGAACAGGTGTTTTTGAGTTAAAGACCTGAGCAACGCTGGGTAAATCTTCTAGTACTGGTGACAAGCCGTTGAATAGAAACATTCTCCCAGTCACCTGCTCTAAACACTAGTCCAATGCCTTCTCACTTCAATTTAATATTACATTTGTTTCTTGTAGGGATTTTTAGCATCTAGCTATCCATATGCACCCAGTAAGCCTTTTCCAATGCCTATCCACTCTTTAAAGAGTTTGCATGTCTTACATTTATAAAGTAACGTGAGGACATCACTATCCAGCAGGACATGATGCAGAAACAAAATAGCTGCAGGAGTAAATTAAATATCTGTGCCTCAATTACTAATCTGCTGTCGCTGGATTTATCAAACTTTGGTAAATGACTAACCACTGGAAAATCCTACCAAATGCAGAGGGTCCTCTTAGGTTTTTTTTTGCAGCCACGGTTGTAGTCATTTCCCTTCAAAGATGCCTCATTTCCCAAAACTCAGTCTGAGAGGACAATGGTATCTGTCCCTGCAAACTACTGTCCTCCTTTCAGCAGCTAGGCAATGGGTGGAGACATCCTCTCTATTTTTTTTCTTTTGAGAACAGAGAGCTCCATCTTGCCTGAAGAAATTGGTTGGAGCTTGACCTTTTACACAAGCATTGTCTCTGCTTGCCAGAGGAAGTCTTAGTGACAAGCAGAGCTTCTGTCTAGACTTTTCTGCTTGTTCAATTGCTGCAGTGAAAAACTGTTCCATCTCTGGAGAGCTCTCTTTGTCTCTCAGCAGTAAGATGTCAGCCCTATGGCTCCCGGGCTTGATACAACCCAGATGATGAACTGATCTGGGCATACACATCTGCAGCTACCATAATGTTGTCATCTGGTCCACTGTAATGCTCAACAGTCAGGACAATGCTTCAGCATAGTGATTGGCACAATCTGCAAAGGAGACTGATGCAGAATGAAACGCTGCATTCCTAGGAAGTTTTTCTCTTCCTGAAAGGTCAAAGCACTTTTATACATGACTTCCAGGGAGTTCAGACTAGCAGTGGGGAAGATCAAACCCAAGATCACATACAAATGATATATGAGTATTGGAAGATGTGTCAGCACTGGGACTAAACGTCTGGTGGGCCTGTATGGGATTTGGGAAGAAAGTTTCCAAAAGTAAGGAGCTCACAGAGCACTCTGGACATATGTTGTCATGGACTCACAGGACTCATGCTCTCTCTTGGTTCCATATCTGGCTCTGTGGGGGAATGCCCTTCAGTGTGACAGCACAACTTCTTGGGGGTCTACTCTCTCTTTAGGGTTAAGCCTCCAGCTGAAACTGCACCCCTGAGTCTGTCCAAAATACCTGTCTCTTGCCTTGGGCCCCTGCAAGGAGTCCACTCACTCTGAGCTCCTGGGGCCTCCACTCCCAGATCTCTAGACAGGAGTGACTCTCAGTGAGCATGAAACAGAAGGTTTATTGAACCCAGTACCCTTTCCAGGCCCTTGGGCCTAGCATTCATCAGCATAGTACATTTAGGTCTCTCCAGCCTCTAGATAGGCTCTGGCTGCTCTCTTCACCCCCACCCCCACCCCCCCCCGCCCCCCCGGTCCAGCCTCCCTCTCCTTCCAGCCAAGGCATGCTATCTCACTGGCCCCAACTGCTCCTCCTTTGTCTACTGTTCCAGGTAAGAAGTTTGCTGAGGCCCTCTCTGTCCCTACCTTAATTCCCTTCTGGTTGGAACCTGGAACCGTCTGTCTGCCTGCCATGCTAGGGTAGGCCTCTTGGTCACCAGCTCACCAGTTGTTAGGGTCCCCTGTCTTCAGGGCCATTGTCCAGGGTCCCGGTTGCTACACAAGGTCACACCTGGTCATCTGCAACAATAAACCCTCTCTCAGCACCTTGTTAAACATACAGCACACAGGGAAACTGAGGTGCATGCACACAATGTTCATGTAAAAGACGACAAAAATCCCCACTTCGTCACATGTATCTACACTGCAAGTAGACACCTTAGGTCGGCCTGTGCCAGTTGACTTGGGCTTGCAGGGCTCAGGTTATGTGGCTGTTTAATTGTATGTGGCTGTTTAATTGAGGGGCTCAGGCCACAGCCGAGCGCTGGAACACTTCAACCACATGGTTTCCCCAAGCCCAGGCTCCAACCTGAGCCTGAATGTCTACACCACAATTAAACAGTCCCTTCGCCCAAGCCCAAGTCAGCTGGCATGGGCTAGCTGTGGGTTCTTAAATGCAGCGTAGAAAGAGAGCCTGACAAATGACTTCACTAGAGAGCATACGTTAGCCGCTCCAAGCAGACAAGAAAGAGCTCTCCCCTCGACTTAATCCGCCCGAATGAGTGGCAGCCGCTCTGTCAGGAGACGCTCTTCTGCCAGGTGTAATGTCACAAACAGCTGTGATCGCCATTGGCTCCCAGTAGCGGTTCTTGACATACCAACCCATCAGATTTTGCTTCTATCAATTTTAGCTATATACATACAAATTAGATGGGAAGCTGAGTCTGATAGATGGGGTTCACTGTGTCACATTTAGCTGCCTGTGTGCCTGCCACTGGTCCAGAGGGGCCTTTCGCTTCCCGGGTCCGGGGGAGCTAAAGCTGATAGATGGGGTTCACTGAGTGTCATAGGTGGTAGTGTAGACACAGACAAAGCAGAGAAAGGGCCTGGTTCTGGCTAGCCCAGGGGTCGGCAACCTTTTCAAACCAAAGAGCCAAACTATATAAAAATTCAGAACAAAGAGCCAGTATAAGACTGCCCATTTGAATGACTGAAAATATACAACTTAATATTATTGATAGTTGACATGTTGATTAATAATAGCATAAATGAAACATTGTACTCAGACTTTATTTAATGGGACCTCTGCCGCTGCTAGGGGTGCAGTTTGTGGATGTGAAGGTGCAGGAGTCAGGGTTGTGGATATGAGGGGCTGAGGGCAGGGCGTTGGGGTGTGTGGAAGGTACAGGGGAAAGGGCAGGGAGTTGGGGGTGGGAAGTAGAATATGTGGAGGGGTCTGGGGCTGGATTACCTTACC
This sequence comes from Pelodiscus sinensis, assembly GCF_049634645.1. Lineage (NCBI taxonomy): Eukaryota > Metazoa > Chordata > Testudines > Trionychidae > Pelodiscus > Pelodiscus sinensis. The sequence goes on along the minus strand of NC_134730.1, from coordinate 20,939,111 downwards.
TGGCTAGGGCTGAGCTGGGCTACTGCCCCTGGGCAGCAATGGCTGAATAAGGGGCTGGGCCAGGGTCACCTCCCTTTCTACCCCTGCTGCCACCAGTCCTTCCTGCGGCCAGACAGGGGTGAGATCCCGGGGCCTGCCCCAGGATCGGGGCTGGGGACAGGACACTGCAGCCAGATTGGGGCTGGGTCCTGATTGGAGCCTTGTTGGCTAGCTGCGGCCAGAGCCCAAGCTGGGCCACGGCAGCTGGGCTGTTGCAGCAGTTGTGGGGCCACCACGGCTGGACTGCAGAGTCTGCCCCAGGAGCATGGCGGCAGGGGACAGACCATGGCCGTCAGATGGGGGCATCTCCCATCGCCAGCCGCTCTCACTAGCCCAGCTTGGAGCATGCATGCGCCCCCTACAGTGGGCCCTCAGCCAGCCCTTTAAACAAGCAGATTCCCCCAGCTGGCTCTTGTCGGAGTGCAGCCGGTTCTTACTGGGGTGCACTACCTTACTTTCACTTCTGGTTAAAGGTGAAATAGACACACACACACACACGACCACCGTGACATGAGTAATTATGTGTTTTTAAAATTTTGAATTAATTTTTCATTTTAATTTAAAAAGTTGCATGTATTTTGGGAATGACAACAAAGCCATATTTTATTCCATACTAAGCTGTATTTGACTCAAGAACCATAGGTTGCCGACCCCTGGAAAATGGCCATTGCAGGCAAAGATATCTATGGAGAGAGCCTTGGTTGAGGGAGGCCAAAGAGAACAGCATTCTCTGTAGTCTCCAGGAAGTGAGGGCCTAAGGAAATAAACCTGGCACCTCGAGGAATAAGATACTACTCAGTGTGACAGAAAATGGGAGAATCAATCCTTGTTTCATTTTCTCTCCCAGACAGTGAGGCCATACAGGTATTTGTTCCAAACCCATTATCATTTCTGGAGTGTCCCTTCTTGACTCTGTGGTGCTCCTCCCGGGGACCTGTGCCTGAAGACTCCCCACAGACCAATAAAAACCATGAGTAGTCCTGTGGCACCTTAGAGACTAATAAAAATACATACATAGTATCATGAGCTTTCATGGGTAAAGCCCACTTCATCAGATGTGTTGGAGTGGAAAACACAGATCAACTTTGATATTGTTTGCTGAGCTTTCATTGCATGCTTCCACATGGTAAGGATATGCTCTGAAAGAATATTGTTACCTGGAGTTAAAGGAACTGCCCTGTTTTTGCTATCATATGGGAGTTGTCCATCTAGATTTTAATAAGATATTGGTCAAGTTTAATGTTGTAAATTTAGTATTATTATTTATTAATATTAGGTAGCACCTAGAGGTAAAGCCTAATTAGGCTTGCCACTGTACAAACACAAAATAAGAGAGTCTCTGCTCTGAAAAGCTTACAAGACAAAGGGAGGATGGAGAAATATAACATGCAAGCAGAGTGACTAATGTATGATGTCTGCAACCATGTAAGTAGTACCATGGCTTTATTTTCTATTAATGTTTTGCATGGAGTTTTGTTGGGAGGGAATTGACTCAAAAGGAAGGGAGACAGACCACTGAAGATGTAAATGTTCAGATCAAGAGATTGTATCTCCTATCGCAAACAGCTGTTTTAAAAGTTCATTGTTATCAGTGTGGGAAAGTAGTAGTGAAAAAAAGTTGGAATGGGAAAGTTGGCACTAAGACTGATGGCAATAGTTACTGCAGAAAGGTTCCAGATTTATCCTCCTAAAATAGATTGAGTTAGATAGATTAACATCTTAATTTGCTTTGACAGGATCCTTATTGTGACATTACCTTTTTTGCTCAGAACTGGATCATTAGGTGGAAAAAATAGGCACAGTCTGTCCACTGTAATTGCAAAGAGCATGCCATGGAGGAAAAGGGAAACACAGAGAATAGTGCCTAACTCTCTTACCACCTACACTAATTTTAACTTAATTGGCTTCACTGGAGTTACTCCTTATTTGCACCAAGGTGAGAGAAGAATCAGGCTGAGAGAAAGAGTGACTAATAGCAGGAAATTGAAAGTAGCAAATTTTAAGACCACTTGTTACAAACAAATCTTTGTGTTAAAATACCATTATAACCTTCCATTTCCCACCAGAATTAACACTATCACAATGAAACCTTTGCTTCCATCAAATCACTACCTGTGCTGGTGAAGTATGTGCAATAACACCAGCCAGCTGTCATTATTGTGTAAAGGAATGGTGCGATGGAACAAACCCCTTTGTAGGAAGAATTAAATTATGATCTTTGTATTAATTCCAGTGGTATTTCTCTTTGAACACAAATCTTATTCTGAGGAACACATTTCCAGCATTCTCTTCTATATGTAAAGATGGAAAGGACATCACCTCTAAGATTTTAGCTACACATTTCCTTTTCTGAAAACAAACATTATTTGGTTATAGACATGTGTTTACATTTTCCAGTAAAAAACATTATATCCCTTGAGAAACCTCTGTAAATGTAAAGCTTTTCCTTTCTGTATAGTGGGAAATTCAAGAATCAAATTTCTGCTGTGTGCAGCCATGGAACAACAGCAGTTTTATGTCTCTCCATGTTTCTTCAAAAACTTTCACTAACCAATGATAGCAACAATTGTTTTTTTTCACCCCGACAGCTCTTCCCCAGCTCTCTTGGAGCCCTCAAGATGCTTCGGTTCTTCCTTTCTTTACACATTCCTGCCCACCCTTGAGACTCCATGTCTCAATCACTACACTTCTGGCTGAGGATGACTTGGAAGGAACTCCCTTTTGAGCCTGTCGATGCAGCCGTCATCCAAATAGTGAGCTGATGGGCGATAAAAGGCACTCCCTTCCCTCTGGATCTGAGCTAGCTACATCATCTTGAAAGGATTTGTTACTCAGTGATAGGAGCCTAGAGTGAAATACAGATCATTTGTCAGCGTATAATGCTAATACTTATACACTTACATCACAAGATTAGCTCCATAAAATGTGCAGCTTCTTTTCACCCTTGAAATGAGATGTTTTGAGAGCAACATGTACTTTATACACATTAGATCTAACAATGTAGTATCCGTTTATTGACTGATGCATCCTCTGTGGGAGGATTTTTGGGGCAGAAAAAAGCTCTTACAAAGGACAAGAAATTCCTTGGGATGCAGAATGTCTATTGCATTGTTTTGTTAGGGAAATGAAGTACCCTCTCTTGTGATAGGACAGTGTCACAGGCCTGGGCCTTCTTGAGCAAACAAATTCTCTGTGACCATACTTTGCAAAGCTTCCCCTGACCCTACCCTTGTCACCATGGCTTCTTTGTGGGTTCTTTCCTGGATGCAGTGCCTCTTCTCATTCGGAGGCTTTACCCAGCAAAGGAGAGAATGAGTAAAAATGTAGACATTGTCTTATGCAGGCATTGAGGAAGGAATGATGGGATAGAAAACTTCTGTGCCATCAGTACCAACTCTTCCTAAGCTGCAGAGCCCATGGGGTGTGTGGTTGACTGGACAGTTTATAACTCTGGCGTTTGTAGTGCTGAAATTCCACTACAGTTTATACATGGCATCAGGGCCAGCTTTAGGCCGATTCCACCAATTCCCCCGAATGAGGGCCCTGCGCCCTAAAGCCGTGGTCACCAACCGGTCAATCGCGATTGACTGGTTGATCGTGAGGCCTCGACCAGTCAATCGCAAGGTGTTCGGGGCCCCCCTCAATTTTCCCCCCACCCCAGAGAAGCCCCACTACCTACCTCCAGCATAGTACTGGCTTCCGAAGGGGTGGATGGAAGTCCTGCCTGCAGCTTCGCGCCACTTCCGGGGATTCCAGAAGTGCGCTGGCTGCTCCCCTCCCACAGCTCTGTGGTGGGCTGGGCACACTGCAGGAGGGGGCGTCAGCCCCGGAGGAGAAACGCGGCGGCTTCCCTGTGGCGCAGGAAGGGGGGGTTGGCCCCGGGGAGCTGGGTGGAGAGTGGGAAGGCAGGACATGACTCTGCCCTGTAGCTGGGTATTTAAAGGGGCTGTGACTCTTTTTGTGTGTGCGGTGGGGGGTTTTTTATTTCTTTTTTTTGCTCAACAAAAAATCCTGGCTGCCGGGGCTCCTTCGAAACTGTTTTAATTGGACCCCCGCACTTCCTAAAGCCGGCCCTGCATAGCATACAGGGGCTTCTGCAAGGTTAAGAGAAACACAGATGATGCTATGGGCCTGACCCCTCTCCCTGTGAGAATATGGTCTGAAATGAATGTTATCGGTTTGCAAGCATAGAGTTGACAATTTGCCATATAACTCACAACTGCCAGCCTTGGGATGAAATCCCTAATCTAAAAGAGTATTTGCATTTATATCCCAGCACTTACAATACATCCCCAACTTGTCACTAAAAGATAGTCAACCAATTAAATAATCTTAAAATAATTTACAATTCCATAAACCATATTTCAAAAACTTGTCTAGGATTGTATTACAGTAGAATGGCAGAGTTACAAACCCCTCAGGAAAGGAAGTTGTTTATAACCCTGAAATGTTCCTAACTCCGAACAAAAGAAATGGCTATACTTCCAAAAATTTACAACTGAACATTGACTTAATACAACTTTGAGGCTTTACTATGCAAAATAAAAATGTTGCTTTTAACCATCTTAATTTAAATGAATCAACCACAGAAACAGTTTCCTTTCCTTGTCAAATCTCTTTTTTTAAACTAAGATTTTTTAAACATTCCTTTTGTTTTAATAGTTTACATATAACATACAAGTTGAACCTCTCTAGTCTGGCACTCTCTGGTCTAGCAACATCTGTGGCCCAGCATGATTTTAGTTAGCTAGATGTCCATTTATCATGTGTGTGGCCAAGTTTCCCGCGGTCCCATGAAGTTTGTTTTCAGCCACCAGTCCGGGCGCTCAGTTCTGTGCTGTTATTTAGTTCTAATTTACCCCTAAATGTCTTCTAAGAGCCCAATAAGCAGTGGAAGTTTTGGCAATGCTGCTAGACAGTATTGACTTCCTGTGGTCTGGCGCCGGTCAGGTCCTGAGGGTGCCGGACTAGAGAGGTTCAACCTGTAGTATAGTTCTGTACATTTTTTTGTTTTTTGACCTCTGCTGCTTGATTGCATGCCTCCAGTTCCAAATGAAGTGTGTGGTTGACTGGCCAGTTTATAACTCTGGCATTTGTAGCTCTGAAGTTCCACTACAGTTTATATGCCATACACTATACTTCTCAAAAGCACTTTTAATTAAAAACATTAAGCCATGTTTTAACTATTGAGAAACAAAATGCAGTATCTTATTTTCAAAGTTTTTAACTTTGGCATGACAACATTTAACACACAAAGAATTCCTACTAAAAGAGAGAGTGGTAAAAGTACTGTGTTCAGCATGACCTCAAATTAAACACTTTTTTGTTTTAACTATAGCTTAATGAATGGATAATTTGTCCGGGTAAATATGCATATCAGCTATTACAAGAGATTAGAAGCAATTACTAAATTTTAGAAAATCTTTATCTAACCTAATTTTCATGGATTTTGGGTTTTTTTTTTTATTAAACTGTCAGGCAAATTGGCTGTACCATAGAAAATGGCTAGACATGTTATTGTTTTTATTTCAGAACGTGTCTATACAGCAAGCCTTTATTTCTAAGTAATGACAAGCAGGAGGACTTCTTACTCTGACTTCTGTAACCCTCATTTTATGAAGTGTAAGGGAAGTCAAAGGAAGAGTGTTCTTCCTTTGGCTTCCTGCTACGTAGACAGCGCCAAAAGCCGAATTAAGCTATTTTAACATCAGTTACACAATTGACGTAGCTGAAATTGTGTATCTTAATTTGACTTTGTCCTGTAGTGTAGGTGTACCCTTAGTGTTGTGGCAATCAGGCAATGTTACAATATGTGCATACAACAACTCCCACTTTTACTTTAGACAGCCACTTTTTAAAAAGATAATTAGTTGGCCATTTAAATTTGTAACAGACTGAATTTAACTTTGTAACAGATTGGTGATCTTCGGTTACCCAGACCGAATGTATGTTATTTAAAAACAAAGAAACCTCAAACACCTATATAGTCTTTGTGGTACATATAGCTATGTGACTATTATGAGTGTTTAAGTGTACTCTATTGTAAATTCTCTGACTTGTTTGGCTGCAGAGACTAGTGGACATTGGATCTGATTCTGAGACCTTGAAACCATGATCAAGGCCTTTGTTCCTGATTCTTTTCTTTTTCACTGTTTTAACTCTATTCACAGGAGATTGGGGGTATGTCTAGACTACATGCCTCTGGCGAAAGAGGCATGTAGATTAGGCTACCCGGCATAGGCAAAGAAGCGGGGATTTAAATAATTCCCGCTTCATTAAAATAAACATGGCTGCTGTGCTGTGCCGACAATCAGCTGATCCGGCACAGCGCGGTAGTCTAGACGTGGATCAGTTGGCTGGGGAAGCCTTTGCCAACCGATCCTGTAAGCCTTGTCTAGACATACCCATACTGACGTATAACAAGAGTAAATTCCATTCAGGGCAAACTGTATAGAGGATCAAGAAATGTGTAGCCTAGGTCTACATTACAATGAAAGGAATATTTTTAAGATATGATAGTGAATACATGCCAATTACCATGTTAAAATCCTAGTGTAGGCAAGGCAGTTATAGTTTTAACATATGTTAGCTGGTCAAAACAAACTATGATGTGGTACACTGGGATTTTAACGTTAGGTAGGATGTAAGCGAAATACTTTTTTCTTGCTAGTGATTTTCCATTGATTGAAAATAACAAACAAGAAAAAAAATAGTGTCCATGAAAGAGCTACTGATTTGAAGTTCAAGCAATTTAAATTTATTGAATATGCCAACTGTTTTGATAAATGAGAATATGCAAATACATTCTAAATAGTAAAAGAGATCTATATCAATTACAGATGCAGAAACCAGTTCACCCCGAGGGGAATGACTCTGTAGCCCAGTAGTTAGAGACCCATCTGGGAGGTGGGAGCACCAGTTTTCAGTCTCCCTACTCCAATGACTCTTTGATTATTAATACACCTGAGGGATCCCTACCTCACAATATTTCATAGTTCAGTGATCAGAATACTTTCCTGATAGTAGGCCCCTGCTCAAAACCTTCCTTCTCCACCCACTAAAGGGGGGTGGAAATGATCCCAGGACTCCAAATGTCATGAGTGCTCTAACCACTGAGCTAGAAGTTATAAGCACCTGACTTCCTCTGAGCACACCTGTCATGTCCACACATGGCTTATACAGGTGAATGCGTATTTTCCTTGAAGTTTTTTATTTGCTCTGGGGCATAGGGGGGAGATAGGCATCTGGACACTGAGGGCACGATTACATAGCATGGCTAAAGCAGAAATAAGCTACGCAACTTGAGCTACGTCAATTGTAGCTTAAGTTGAAATAGCTTATTTTGCCTTTGGCGCTGTCTACACAGCAGGAAGTCTTGAGTTAGAGCGCTCTTCCTCCAGCTTCCCTTACTCTTTGTAAAATGAGGGTTACAGGAGTTGGAGTAAGAAGTCCTCCAGCTCGACATTATTTTGACATGTCAAAATAACTGCTTTCTGTATAGACGAGGACTATGTTATTTTGGAATAATGCAAGTTATTCCGAAATAATGCTACTGTGTAGACATAGCCTTAGGCTACGTCTAGATTGCATCCCTTTTTCGTAAAAGGGATGCAAATTAGACGTATCGCAATTGCTAATGAAGTGGGGATTTAAATCTCCCCCGCTTCGTTAGCATAAAAATGGCTGCCGCTTTTTTTCAGCACGGAGTTTTGCTGGAAAAAAGCACCAGTCTAGACACGGATCTTTCAGAAAATAAAGCCTTTTCCGAAAGATCCCTTATTCCTCTTAAAATAAGGGATAAAGGATCTTTCAGAAAAGGCTTTATTTTCCGAAAGATCCGCATCTAGACTGGTGCTTTTTTCCGGCAAAACTCTGTGCCGAAAAAAAGCGGCAGCCATTTTTATGCTAATGAAGCGGGGGAGATTTAAAAATCCGCTTCATTAGCAATTGCGATACGTCTAATTTGCATCCCTTTTATGAAAAAGGGATGCAATCTAGACGTAGCCTTAGAGTAAGGTAGAACAGCACATAGCTAGAGGCAGAAAAGTAGGTGCCTAAGGAACTTTTATCCTGGAAAAGTAGGTGCTGAGTAAGTTTAGGTTTCTTAAGAGTTATATGTGGGTTTTGCAGATCACAGTGGAGCCAAATCTGGTATTTAGATGCCCCAAGTACCTTTGTGAAACTAGGCCTTAGACTCCTTTCCTACTGTTGGCTCTTCAGCCTGTGTGAGATCCTAGGGAAGCAGAATTTCAGTGTGTTTTGAAGCTAACTACTAGTGGCTTGATCCAAAACCCATAGAAATAAATGAAAAGAAGCTAATTGACTTCAATGGGCTTTAGATCAGAGATGCCCAGCACCTGTGAAAAACAAGACCACCGATTGTCTGAAAAGAGGGATAAAAATATTTTTGGTGTTTTCAGATTCTTTGACCAGTATTAAAAAGCTTTTATATTTCTTTAAGAATGAGTTTCTCAAACAATAACTCTGCCCATGTTCTTTGGTTTCAGAAAAATATTTAGTTATTTAATGTTGAAAAGCAGCTGTAATATGAATATGTGCACCTTTCATAAAAATTTTAATAACACAAAGAACCACTCATTCCAAACAGTGTAAAGGGAAGACTCATAATGGTTTTATTGAGGTAAGAATGACCCAGTGGAATTATGTCAATAGCAGTATCTTATACAATATCCAGGTACAATGTATAATTCTTCTGATAGCCTCTCTAGGGCTTAAAAAGCTCTTCCAAAAGATCTTGCACAATTCCCAGATATATCAAAAAGCCATGTTCAAGAATAATTTACAGTGAGAATTGCAAATCATGAATTCTGTGTTGAAAGGAGGGGCAAGGGACATTCTCTAGCAAAATCTTGTAGGTTTTGGCAAAAACAGTTACAAACTAGTGCATAAATAAAGCAGATAGAGTTTTTGTTTGTTTTTAATGAACACTTGATTCTGAAATTAAACTTTGCAGATAGCAAGATCCTATGTGAATTTAAATAGATTATGAATATTATAGTGGTACAATGTCTAAGGCATTGTCCAAACATGAAAGAAACAATCTTTGCCCTGAAGAAATATGACAAATGTATTTGCTAATACACATTTATGTAGCTTCTGCATAGTGCTATACAGCATATTATCAATTGAAGGTTTTATTTTAAATATAGGTACGTCAGACATTGATGTTATGCCAGTATGATCTTCCTTCTCTGCCCTACATATTCTTACAATACTACTTTTAAAAATAAACAAAAGGAAATGAAATACTAAAAACATTAGACTAGTTTAACATAATGGATAAACCAGTGGCTCAGTATTCTGCACTACCATGTGGAAGTCTGTCTAGATTCAATTTCTGATCTCATTTTCTTATACCCTGGACTGGGAGTTCTGCCATCTGTCCTCCTCAAATGGAAGAACAATATGGGACTCCAAAGTTGGGTGGTTTCTTTAGGTCCAGTACAACCCAGAACTATGATAAGTGTGTACTGAATGAAACCCTAAGGAAAAATAAAATTCTTAAATTGATTAAATTAAAAAATAAAAAGCCAAAACATTCACCTCATAGGCAAAAATGTAGTCTTCTAATTAAACCAGCTATTATATAGGATGTAGTTGTAGCAGAAATGTTGGAGTGGAATCTCTTGCATTGAGCCAGATAATGGAGAGGTCATTCAGTTTGTATAGGTGTACAAAGCAATACAACTTATCAGGAAAAGTATATATTGAGTATTGAGGATATAGTTTTGTCTGGATTTTTAGTACTGAATATTATGTTTTCATTAGTATTCTAGTTTTACAGGTTGTACAGTGCTAAGTGCCTGAGCTACATAGGACCTATATAATGAAACTAGTTGGGTGAGAATCAGAAACAGTATCAGATATAAGTAGCGGTCTGCTTACAAAGCCAGTAGTTTCCTCACTATCTCAGTCTTCATGAAAATGTTACAATGGCATCTCCAAATCATAATTTTAAGTGGGAGTACCTTGCTCATTCTTAGCTACTTAAATGTTCTCCTTAATTTAGGGTATGCAATGTAGTTATAGTCATGTTGGTCCCAGGATTGTCTCATTAATTTAGGACACTTTTGAAAGTTGCCTCTTCGGCTGTTCATTGAGATACCCTCCCTTAAATCCTCTCCCTGCTTTAGAGTGCCCCTGCTGTTGAGTGTGTTGAAAGGCCTGGAATTCTTTGGGAGCCTAAAGACAGAAGCATTACACCATTAAATAGAATTGGGATGTAGCTATAGCAGTCTTTTGAATTTCAGAGGGGTGTAGGAATATCCCTGACTTTTCTATTGCAACTCAATCACACATAAATAGTGGATTTTCTGAGTTGTAAGATGGGTTAGAAAAGTACCTTCCATCAGTAGTCTCATCCTACTAGCAAAACAGGATATAAATTTAGGTGAAACGGGTATCACGATCTAGCTCCAACCTTGTATCCCATAAAGTTGTTTTACTTTTGAATCTTTGATTTTTCAGTATATAAAGCTGTATCTCACCTCACAGTAAGAATTGCTTACTCTTTTTTCTACCCCTTGACTCACAATAAAATGATTTATGCCTATATTTTCCCAAGCTATTTGGCCCATTATGAGATACGAGTCTCTCAGGTCAGCATTTGGGGACCCTCACCGCTGACACCAGCACTGAGGTGAGCAGGGGAAAGGGTCCACTCCTCATTGTTCCCAGCAGGAGCAGCCCAGGTAAGCTTGAGCCCTAAACCTTGGTCCCCCCTTGACTCCCCTCAATCCTGAGCACTCTCCTGCACCCCAAACCACTCACCCCCAGACCCATCCCACAGCCCACACCCCCAGGCCAGAGCCTGCACCCCCTCCTGCACACCAACTCTCAGCTCTTCCCCAAAACTGTTGTCCCCCTCCTTCACCCTAAACTCCTCATTCCCTGGCCCATCCCAAAGCCTGCACGCCCAAGCCAGAACCTATACTCCCTCCTGCACACCAACTCCTAGTCTTTTCCCCTCCTGCATCCCAAACCCAACACCCCCAGCCTTACCCCAGAGTCTGTATCCCCAGCTAGAACCCTTGCACCCCCAATCATCTGCCCCAGCCCAGTGGTCCCTCCTGCACTCAGAACCCCTTGACTCCACTCCCACCACATTAATTTTGTGATGTGCACCAATATGAAGACGATGTATTGAGTGGCACACATCAGAAAATTCACTCAGCTCAGGGGTGGAAAAAATTAGAGGGAACACTGGTGAGGGCCTGGGGGCATCCCAGTGGGGGGGGAGGCAGTAATGGACAGACACTCCCTTGAAGTGGGGGCACCCCCTTCCCCCAGGGGCAGTGAGGACATGAGGGCATTCCAGGAGGAGGGGGCACACAGTGGGGACAGACATCCCCTATCCCTCAGTGGCAGTGAGGCCCTGGGGGCATTCCAGTGGGGGACACACAATGGGGATAGGCACCCCTTCCCCCCCGGGGCAGTGAGGACATGGAGGCATTCGGGGTGGGGGCACTTAGGGGACAGACATCGCCTTCCTGCTGGGGCAGTGAGGACATGGAGGCATTCTGGGGGGGGGGGACTTAGGGGACAGACCCCGGCTTTCCCCCGCCGGGGTAGTGAGGACATGGAGGCATTCCCGGGGGGGGGGGCTCTTAGGGGACAGACACCACCTTTCCCCCAGGGGCAGTGAGGCCCTGGGGGCATCCCAGTGGGGGGCACACAATGGGGATAGGCACCCCTTCCCCCCAGGGCAGTGAGGACATGGAGGCATTCGGGGGGGCACTTAGGGGACAGACACCGCCTCCCCCCCCCCCGGGGCAGTGAGGCCCTGGGGGCATCCCAGTGGGGGGGGCACACAATGGGGATAGGCACCCCTTCCCCCAGGGGCAGTGAGGACATGGAGGCATTCCCGGGGGGGGGCTCTTAGGGGACAGACACCGCCTCCCCCCCCCGGGGCAGTGAGGCCCTGGGGGCATCCCAGTGGGGGGGGGGGGACACAGTCGGGACACGCAGCCCTTCCCCCGGGGCAGTGAGGTCCTGAGGAGGAGCGCAGGGGCAGGAGAGCAGCGGGGACTGGGACGGGGGCCCCCACCCCCCACTGGGCGCGAAGCGGCGAGCAGGCTCCGTCCCGGAGGAAGGGAGGCGGCTGCCGCCGCGGTAACGCGCTGTCCCGGGCTTTGTTGTGCTCGCCGCCAGGGCCCCGGGCAGGGGGCGGGGGAAGGCGGCGGCGGCGCCTCCTCCTCGGCGCTGGCCCCGCTTATGGCGACGCTGGGCACATCCGGGCTTCTCTTCGTCCGGCGGCCGCCGCCGCCGCTGCCCTGAGCGCCCAGCCCGACTCCATTAGCGCCTCCCCGCTTCCTACCCGGCCCCAGCGGCAGGGGCAGCCCGGGCGAAGGCAGCGCCGAGCCCCAGCCGCGGCCGGAGACATGTCCAACCAGGGGGCCCGGAGGAACGGGCCCGTCAAGCTGCGACTGACAGGTGAGGAGGGGCCGGGGACGGAAGGCGGGAGAGGGTGGCGGAGAGCGGGCGGCTGGGGGGGCCAAGCGCCGGGCTTTGTGAGGAGACGGGCAGGGGGGAGGCGGCTGAGGGGGAGCCTGGTGGGGAGAAGGGGGTCGGTGGTTCAGGAGGGTAGGGGTCGAATTGGGCGGGGGCCGTCGTGGCTAAGGTGGGGGGGGGGTGAAGATTTGGGGTGAGGGAGCTGGGGGGGGGGCAGAGCGGGCGAGTGTGGCTGCGAAGGGAGTGGGGGTGTGAAAGGAGAGACCCCGGGGAAGCCCCTTTCTCTGTTGTCTAAGCCCCGCAAGTCCAGCTGGAGGGGTGGGTGGGACCGAGCTCCCTCCATGTGTCTTTGAGATTGAACCTGGGGCACGGAGAGGCCTCAGGGGAAACAAGAAGTAAACTCCCTGCCTCCCTCCTCTCAGCAGGGGGGTCCGTGGGCCACGGTTTTGCCCGTCGCCCGTGGGACACGTTGCTGTGGCCACGATAGGATTGTTTACTCTAGGGTAGTAAACACGCCTGGGTTAGGAGGAGAGGTGAAGCCCTGGGCAGTGTGTGTGGGGTGAGGTGGAGGTAGTGGAGCCCCTCGCCTCCCTCAATCAGAATCTCGATTAAACCTGAGCTCATTAGATGTATTTCTCTGTAAAATGCCGGACCACTCTCTCTGTTGTTGTTGTTGAATATGTTGTAGTATTTAGGGAGGCCATTGTAACTTTTTGGTAGGTACCTTAGGCTGTCTCAGAGGAGTAGCTGTGTGTGTTGTTACTTGAACAACAATGTTTCAGAGGGGTCGCTGTTAATCTGTAATAGAAAAAAAACTTAACAACAACACATAGTCCTGCAGCACCTTAGAGACTAACTAAAATGTAGATGGGATCATGGGTGGATTGTGTCCATAAAAGACATGATCCCATCTACATTTTTTGTTAGTCTCTAAGGTGCTGCAGGACTATTCGTTGCTTTCTAAGTTTTTTTTTTTTAACAAACAATGAGTAGTCCTGTGGCTAACAAATGTATAGTATTATGAGCTTTTGTAGGTAAGACCCACTTTGTCAGATGATGATATTATATTTTTTTTGCTAGTCACTAAGGTGCCACAGGACCACTCATTGTACCTTAGGTTGTTTCTCACCCTCTCCGTCTTCTCTGTGTAATCGTCGAACTATCAGGCCCTTTGTTTTGATCTTTTGTGTTGCTGTTTTCAAGCCAGTTTCCTCAGTTGAGATTGTAAACAATTCATAGGATATAGGCCATCATACTGTAGGAAAAAAGCCCTTAAAAAACCCATGGCCTTTAAAAATGTTTAGTTTACACCATAAATGTAAAAGTAAACTATTTCAGTCTGTCTTCTGGAAAGGAAGGAAAACATTATCTGTTTCTGAATACTTGGAATGAGCTCCTTTTGTAGTGATGAGGGCAATGTAAGTAGATAAATATGGAGAAACACTTATAAATATGAATAAAGCTTGTCTGCCTTTGAAAAATAATCACTGAAGACTTGCGAGGAAACAGCAAATTGAGAAAACACATTTTGTACTCTAAATTGTGACTTCAGTATATGAAAATACAAGATTTAAGAAAAGTATTAAAAATAGTTTGTCTTCCAACAACTTATTGAACCTAGTTAACTTATTTTGTAAGGCACAGCTATTAGTTCTTTCAAAAAAGTCTAAAAATAGTTGCTGCATTTTTTAAATTATGTAATTTTAATGGTATGTGCAGTATTTTCAGTTAACTTCTAATAAAAAAATTAAAGTTACCGCATTTTAATTTTTTAAAATTCGAAGTAGAGAAAAATGGCTTTTTTCTAGATCATGTAGATTTTTTTCTTATAATTGCTTACATTCTATTTTGGAACTTATTTAGATTAATCTTGTAAAAGGGGTTTTTATGCAGGGCCAGGATACTGCCCAGGTGGTGAACTCCTTAGAAATAAACTTTGGAAATGAGTGGAGCTGGACTGATATGTGGGACAGTGTTAGTTTAAAAATACTGTTCTGCACTTTTGTGTCTGTGGCTCCTTGCTTTTTGACTGAGCTCAGAGAAACTAAGGTGAGTTTAAAAAAATGCTCTATAATCCTGCCTTGGCCTAATGGAAAACTCTAGACCACTGGTCTCCAACCTTTTTAAGCATGAGATCACTTTTTTGAATTTAAGTGCAATCCAGGATCTACCTCAAATCCAGATAGCCCCCCTTCTTTGTGCCCCTTCTCCAATGTCCTGCCCCTGATCACTCCCCCCTCTCTCTCCCATTCTCCTTCCTTTTCATCAGGCAGTGGCAGAGATGGGGCACCTGCTCTGGTCCTGGGCTAAAGGATTTGGCGTGTGAGAAGGGCTCTGAGCTGAGCCTAGGGCAGGGAGTGGGGGTACAGACTCTGTAAGGGAGTTTGGATCCAGGGGCTCAGGGCTAGAGCAAGGGCTTGGGGTGCAGGAAGGGTTCATGACCTGGAGTAGGGGCTCAGAGCTAGCTCTAGCTGGACACTGCTTACCTCAGGTGGCTCCTGGGTGGTAGTGCAGTGAGGCTAAGGCAGGCTCACCTTTGTCCTGGCCCTGCACCACTCTCAAAAGCAGCCAGCAAACTCCCTCCATCCCAAGCCCTGTTGTGCCCCCTCCTCCATTCTGTGGAGCTAGAATATAGGGTGGGTGAGGAAGCACCCAGAGATCAGCGCCCCCTCCTCTCCTTGCCCTGCCCTGCACAGCAAGCAGGAGGCTCCAAGGGGTGCGAGGCTCCAAGGGGTGCGCAGCTCCAAGGCAAAGGGCAGGAGACACACAGCAGTGTGCAGAGGGGTAGCTACAGTGCTGTGCTTGATAGCCTCTTGACCAAACCAGTCAAGATCACCTTTCAGAGGTAGATCCTCATCCACTGGTTGGTGACCACTGCTCTAGACAAAAATCTTTCACTTCTGGATTTCTCTTCCCTTTAATAAAGATCTAGGCCAGGACATAATGGTCTGTCTGACAATATAGATGCATTGGAGTAGGTTATGGTCGTGGTTAAGAAATAAATAGCTTGTGTAGATATTTTTTCATTTATTGAATTTTAGTAAAGTGTGCAGTTATGATCAATTTAGTCTCAAGAAAGGATAGATAGTATCTTAAGAATATATTTTGAGCATATATCTTTGCTAAAAAAAAATGGGAAGAGAGATGCTGAAAAGAAAATACACACAAAATTGCCTTCAGAAAGAATCTTCCATGCTTAATAATGGTTTGGCATTGGAACAGAACAACTCTGATTTTAAGAGATTTGCATGAAGCATCGGTTAGTCCTTCACGTACATCTGATATGTTGAGAGATTTTGTGCTTTTGCTAATTGTAAATGATTTACACGTAAGGTCAGTTGTTATAAGGAAGTTTTACATGCTTAAGGAAAGCTGGTATAAGTGCTGAATTGAATTTTATTAATTGAACTGACGTCAGTTCTTGCTTGGGAATAGTCTGAAGTACTCTGGGTGGTTTTGATTACCCCTTTTGATTGTAAAAGCAGTCTGAGAACTCTTGAATGCTAAAATTGTTTGGAATTAGTGTCCTTCTATTCCAGTGGTGTTTTTTAAAAAATAATTTTCTCTCTAATTCTGACTAGTGTTGTTTAATCTTAATTTTCTTTGGCTTTATGAAACTAGCAGTCTTCTGTTTTGGCTTGAACATTGATAGGATTAATTCTGTAATCGGTGTGTAATACTTATTTCTTTTGTGTTCATTATCTTTAAACTTGATGGTATAGATTCTAAAAAGGGATTTCAGGAACTGGATTCAATTAGCAGTTTTTCAGGACATAAACATTAAAGATTTAGATGGAAAACGTTGTTTTGACTGACTGGATAAATGAAAGGATAGTGTTTGATGTGAGTCCAAGAACTGATCTGAAGCTCATGCCCAACTGCTCAGTCCATCTTGAAGAGCCAAATAAAATATTTAACCTAGGCCTCATTTTGCAGAAAAGGTTGAGTCTTTGTTGGGACCTTAAGAAAGTTCTGAGAAATGTTTGGCATACCTTTGCACTAAGTGTTTAACAGTTTATTTAGGTCTGGGTTCCATAATAGGGGAAAAACCATAGCGGTGACATACTTTTAATAACTTTTTAAATTTATCTTACAGTGCATCTAGGCTATAAATTTCTTCTAAGGCTATTCAACTTTGCCTTTTATGACAGCCACATGAAGACAAATATTTCTTACTGATATGTACACTGGTATATTATGCATGGTCTTGAGGTAGAAAGTAACAGGATATTAGATAATTGTCAAAATATTATATATTCAAATACTTTTATGCTAAGATTTTAATTAAAATGTAAGTGAAGGGTTCTGATCTCATTTACACAAATATAGGCCAGGTTAGTGTGAGTTCCAGCCAAAGCTGGGCTTAAGGCTGTGTCTACACTATACTTTTCCCTCTGTGGGTATCACTGATTTAGCCATGGGAACTGTTGAATAGGCAGGACTTTTGCAGCCACTGGCATTTTATCTAATCTGCCACCATTTTAACTAACCATGTTTACGGCCTGTTTAGGTGACAATCTGATAACTCCAGCATTCACCCCATTTCAGTTCTTACGTGATTTTTAATAGCTGTCATTCTCATGGGTCTCTTTCTATAAAAGTGAATACGGTGCACCATTTGAAAACTGTGATTCCAAGCTTTCAGGTGGACTATGGTATTAATTCTTAACAGTGAAGGTGCGGAGCAAGTAAGGGTATGTCTACACTTGCACCCTAGTTCAAACTAGAGATGCAAATGTAGGCATTCAAATAGTCAGTGAAGTGGGGATTTAAATATCCCGCGCTTCATTAGTATGATCATGCCAGCGCGTTACTCCGATCAACAGCAGTTTCAAAAATGAAAGTGCGCGCCGGGACGCGTTAGTTTGAACCAAACCCCTTGGTTTGAACTAATGTTACTGCTCATTTTTTGAGGAGTAACGTTAATTCGAACCAAGGGGTTTGGTTCAAACTAATGCGTCCCGGCGTGCGCTTTCACTTTCAAAACAGCTGTTGATCGGAGTAACGCTTCAGGCAATACCATGCTAATGAAGCGCGGGATATTTAAATCCCCGCTTCATTGACTATTTTGAATGCCTACATTTGCATCCCTAGTTTGAACTAGGGTGCAAGTGTAGACATACCCTAAGAGAATATCACTCATCTTCACGGACTAGAAGTGTTGAATAGTATTGGAAATCCTGAGTTTTCAGCGATGTCTGCTTTCATGAAATACATCAGTCTAGCTAATTTTTATCAATCAGGAATAAATAAAAAGAAATCAGTTTGGAGTTTAGCTCAATATATATTAGTAATGTTTTTCTAAACGAAAACTATAACTTCTTTTGATACAGTTTTGATCTGAATTTGGAATGGGTAATGGGTGAAATGAATTTCTTGGCCTTGGCATCATGTACCCACAAGGATCAAGGCTAACTTGTGTGGTATTTGTGGTATACTGTAATTGTGTAGAAAATCTTTTTCAGCGTGAAAAAATAGAAGTGGAATACAAGAGACTTCTGTGGGTCAGGAATGAATACAGTTTGGGCTGGGGACTATGGGGAAGTTGGTAGAGGAAATTCTCTTCTTACCCTTATTTACCATCTACTCTCAGGAGACCAGAAGTTACAAATTTGGCAAAAACATGACAAAAAGTTGTATTTGAGTTTTAGAGAGAGAGAAAAATATTTAATCTCAACTATCATTTCAGTGCATCTTTTGTTAATTCCATGAGGGGTTACCTTCTTTTAACAAAAAAAAAAAGGTGGCATGGTATTTCACAGTAGCACCTAGTGCTGAACCAAAAAAATCCTACATATCAAAACATAAAGCATAGCATCACAATGAGAGTTCCTTTGAGCTGATATTGTAATATTTATAGAGGAAATTATCTGTTGGAGGAGAGGGATATTTTGAATTTTGCAAGTTTGAAAAGGAGTATGGAATGCTATATGTTTTTGTAAAAAGTTAACTGAAATGAAGGCTAGTGCTAAAAATGTTACAATATGGAGTTTAATACAAGCAAACCAGAGCACTACATTTTAGTTACATATTCTTCAAAATATTACACATTTTACAAAGGGTTTAACTGAATAACTTTTAATGCCATTTTCTTTTATGTACAGCTTTTTCAAAAATACATTTTCCAAACCAAAACTCCAAATTATGGTAAAATACTAACATGTAGCACTGTATACAGGCAGTCCCTGGGTTACGTACAAGATAGGGACTGTAGGTTTGTTCTTAAGTTGAATCCGTATGTAAGTCAGAACTGGCGTCCAGATTCAGCCGCTGCTGAAACTGACTGCCAGTTCTGACTTACATACAGATTCAACTTAAGAACCCCAAGCGTCCCCAAGTCAGCTACTGCTGAAACTGATCAGCAGCTGATTCCAGGAAGCCCGGGGCAGAGCAACTCTGCCTCGGGCTTCCTGTAGTCAGCTGCTGGTCAGTTTCAGCAGCGGCTGACTTGGGGACGCCTGGGGCAGAGCAGCTCGGGTGCTGCTGGGTTGGTCCAGTAGCGCGGCCGCTCCTCGGCGCTACTGGACCAACCCAGCAGCACCCCAGCTGCTCTGCCCCAGGGTCCACAACAAAAGCCTGGTCTGCTGGGGGGGGGCACACTAGCTGCGCGCCCCCCCCCCCCCCCAGCAGACCAGGGGCACCGGGAGCAGCTTTTCTCGCCCCGGAGGTCGAGGTGGCAGGACCACTACCTGCGAGCTCCGGGGCAAGAAAGCCCCGTTCGTAAGTGCGGATCCGACATAAGTCGGATCCGCGTAAGTCGGGGACTACCTGTAGTGTGTTCCACGAAACACAAACCATACTCTTTAATTAGTTTAATATGAGAGAAGAGCATAATGTGTGTATAGGGGGTAAGACAGTTTCTCATTCAGTGTTTCTGTATCTACAGTGAGGAGAATCATTGGTTCATAAAGGTAACTGCATAGATATAAATTAGTCTGTTTACTCTGCCACTCTTGGACACATACCCCCAGCCCACAGTAAGTGTTCAAGTATGTCTGCACTGCAATGAGTCCTCCATGGCTGGCTTGTACCAGCTTACTTGATGTTGTACATTGCTAAATTCTTTAAAGCACATGTTAAGTAGCTGACATCTCAGTAACTAGTTGTCAGAGAGGAATCCTAATCAACTAGGTGTGTTTCTAATGGGATTCTGTAGGGCAGAGCTACTTAACATGTGGGCATGCGGCGGTGTGGTTTGGGTTTACACAGGGCTCAACATGTGGCCTGTGGGTGGGAGCCAAAACAAAAAGAAAATATAATGGTCTTCTGTTGATAAGCATTTTAGTAGTTAAATTCCTGGTCTGCCATTGCTCATTAAAAGTGCTGTCATATGGCTGGAAATCTGGTAAATATTGCATTTTATTAATATCAGCAGAATTGACTTAAATGGGGCCTTTTTTGTTGTTTAAACTTGCCTTAATCTTTATATTTATGTCCATCAGCTTGCAAGAAGCTTTTTGCATATATTTGCATTTATATTTGCATGTATATGCAACCACACTTAAGTTGTGGCCCTCAGCATGTGCTGTGAGTATCATTGTGGCCCCTGGGGCTTCCAAATTTGAGTAGCCCTCCTGTAAGGCGTGGTACTAGTTCCAACTCCATTCAACATTGTCATTGATTATCTGTAAATAAATATAAAATCACTTCTGATAAAATTTGTGAATAATACAAAGAATGATGAGGATGGGACACTCGTACAGAGTGGTTAGAATTGCTTGGTAAACTGGGCCTGTTCAAGCAAAATGTTATATAGTCAAATGCAATATTGTACATCTAGGAACAAGAAATGTAAGGCCATAGGCAAAGAATGGGGTCTGTGTGTGTGGGGTGATGGTGGAAATAAATCCTGGAAACAGCAATTCTGAAAAGGATTTAGTGGTCCTAGTAGATAAGCAACTTAACATGAACTTCCAGTACAATGCTCTGGCAAACAGGGCTAATGAGATCCTTGGATCTATTAACAGGGGAGTAAGTATGAATAGAAGGGTGATTTTATTTCCCTTCTGTTTGTGGCATTGGTCAGACTGATACAGGAATACTACATGTGGTTCTGGTGATGCCATTTTTAAAAAGATGTTGAAAAATTGGAGAGGATGCAAAAAAAGAGAGCCACAAAAATTATTCCAAGGCCAGGAAAAATGTCTCATAATCAGAGTCTTACACAGCTCAATCTGTTTAGTTTGTCAAAAATAAGACTGAATGATGACTTGATTACAGTGTGTAAGTACTGTAAATACCTGGCACCAAAGGGCTCTTTAATATAATGGCAAAGGGCATAACAAGAACCAATGGCTGGAAGCTGAAGCAAGAAACATTCAAATTAGAAATAAGGCCCATCTTTTAATAATGGAGGTAACAGATGACTGAAAGAAACTACCAAGGAGAAGTGTCATATTCTTCACCTCTTGATGCCGTCATGTCAAGACTGGGTGCTTTTCTGGAAAATCTGTTTTAGCCAAACACTAATAATTGGGCTCAAGAGAAGGGTAGCTGATTGGTTGAAATTTAATGGTTGGTGATAGTCAGACTAGATCAATCTGTGCTCCTTTCTGCCCTTCAACTCTGTGGAAGAATATTAGAGCTGTAGGAAATGGCAGGGGCTGCAGGGAGGTGCTGGCTAACAGTTCCCGCAGCTCCTGCTGATTGGGAGCAGTGAACCACTGTTAGTAGAGCATGCTCCCTTCTTTGCCAAAAGGGGTTCACAATCTTGATGCAGTTCTGAATCTTACCTCCAACTACTCTTAGATTTTCAGGTACATGTATTAGGGATGTAAGTGACTAGTTGAAAAGCATAAGCTTATTGGATAAGTCGAGTAGTGACTCAACTAGTCACTCCCCCCCCCCCATGAGGGGGGCGGGTGTCAAACAGGAGCCAGTGCTTGGGGGAGATCACTTAAAAGCCAGTTTCCTCCCCTTCCCCCAGTACCATCTCCACAGGGGGCAGGAGACGCAGAGGCACAGCAGGGATGCAGCACGAGCAGGGACTGAAGCAGTCCCCGTTCTCACTGGTTCCCACTATCGCTTTAGCCTTTGAAATGCATCAAGAGCCCCATGGAAACATGGGGTGGGAATTGCTTGAGTCCCCACTTGCCCCATGCTCCTTGTGCTGTTCTCCCCCCCCTCCCCTTGCTGACTCTATTAGAGGCAGCAAGGGAGGGGCAGAACACAAGCTGGTGCTGGGGGAAACTGGCTTTAAAGCCAGTTCCTCCCAGCCCAGTCTCCGGGGTGCCACCTCCCCTTCCCCTGCTGCCTCTGATAGAGCAGAGGGAGGGATAGGGGAGAGTGCTGAGAAGCAGCCTCTGTCCACAGGGGTCCCAGCAGGGAACTGGGCCCTCCTGTAGACAAAGTCTGCTGCTACTAAACAGCCTCTGTTCGTGGCAGCCAAGGCTGGCCACGCGCGGCCCTGGCCACCATGACCAGAGGCTGCTCCAGCACCAGCCCCTGTTCATGGCCCTGGCTACTGTGGATAGAGGCTGCTGGACTCAGCACAAGCTGGGACCAAGCAGTCACGGTTCATGTGTACACTGCGCCTCTGCATTTTAAATGTAGAAAGAGCCCATCAGCTCTTACTACATTTAAAATGCAGAACCACAGCATGGGTGGCTCCCGGAGCTACCCCCGCTGTGGCTCTGAAGGGTGGTCATATTGACTAATTGTGTAGTTGTTATACATTTTATCAACTATACAATTAGCTCAGTAACTGCAATTTAACATCCTTAACACATATCACTCATTTGAGATTAGCTAAGAGATTGCACTGTTTTCTTGCTATGGACCGTGCCAGGGTTATCCATTCCTTTCTGACTAATAGGGATGTGAAATCCCATTTAATTGATTAACCAGTTAAACATGCTGTTTAACTGGTTAATCAATTAAATGGGATTTCACATCCCTATTAGTCAGAAAGGAATGGATAACCCTGGCACGGTCCATAGCAAGAAAACATGCTGTTTAACTGGTTAACAGATTAAAGAGGGTTTAGCCCTGCCAGTGATGTATACTCCAACCATCTGGAGCAGCCCCTGTCTGTGGCTTGTCTCATGGGGCTGGAACCACCCTTCTGCTGCAGGGAGCTGCTCCAACCTCCACAAGTTAACCTTTCACATCCCTACTGGCTTCCAGGTTGGACTTCTAGTGTTTTCTTCCTTTGTAGGTCACTTTGAAATACCATCTGGCACAGAATTCTGCGGCCCCCATCTATCTAATACAGTGGTTTTCAATCTGTTTACTGTTGTTGATCACATATGCATCTCTCTGTGTTAGGCAGGCTACATCCACACAGTATGTTTACTGTCTGTATGGCCCCGAGCATGGGCCGCAACTGTGTGATGACTGGGCTACAAGTGGCCCCTATTTAAGAACCACTGATCTAATGGAATGAATACATTACTTCTATACTATTGCAGTGCACTGACTTTGTAGCTTTTTCTGGGTGTAAAACAAGATGTTTGTTTTCTTGATGCATGACAGCATGTCTTCCTGTGTGTTGTCACAACAGCTGAGATCATTTGAGTGGCACATGGCATTCTTCCTTCAGTCAGACTGTGTTGCCTTTAGAATATTCCCAGCCCCTGAGGAACTCAGTACTTGATCTGATGCCTCAGGAGCTGACTGAAAATCATAGGCGTGGGCAGGGGGTGTGCCCAAGCACACCCTAATGTCTCAAAAAAAAAAAAGGTGGCTTTGTGTTCTAATGTAATCGCATGATATGCTCTTTTAAGTAAAGTTTAGTTGTTAATTTAAAAAAAAAAAGTTTAGTTAAGTTTTAGTTTTTTTTAGTTCGTTTGATGAATAAAAATAATGTCCTTTATGATTGAGTATTCAATAAATTTTTGCCTTTAAAAAAAAAATCCCTGGGTGCACACCCTAATGAAATGTGCTGCGCACGCCTATGCTGAAAATGTTAGTCTAGTGGTATACTGGTAGTTGGACTGGGCCATGGTTGAATGGGTTATGGGAAGGAAGGGGTCCAACTGGAAATTCCCCATGTACTTCAATTTTTGGAGGTATTTATAATCTGTCTTCCCCTGGAGTTTTGGGATCTAAAAGTAGGGATCTGAGCGATTTATATCTTCAAAGAAGCAAAAGAACAAGATAAATAGCTTTCCCTTGCTACTCAAATATTAGATGCTTACACCACAAGGTTAGATAAGAACACTTGTGACATATAATGAACTGTTTGTAGATCTCCAAGCTTAACTCAAAGCTGGCTCAACATTATCTCAGTGTCCAGGGGAAGGAAACTGAGCTGCAGAATGGGGGAAAATGACTTGTCTGAGATTGTCACTGATTTTCTTTGCAAAGTTGTGAGTAGAATTCCCTGATTTTTTTTTTTTTGGTCTTACAGTCTAGTGCCAAGGCACTGAGGCAAACTGTCTTTTCTTAATGTACATTATATTGAAAGTAAAATTCAGTGTTGGCCCTTTTGATGCTAGAGATTGAGAGTAGGGATGTTAAAAATCTTCTATTTGTGTAAATGTGTAATCACTGAATTTTTTAATGGTTACACTTTTACACATAGGACAGGCAGGAGCATTGGCTCCTGTGGGCCCCCCACCGCCCGCTCTGCCTCTGATAGGCAGCAGTATGGGGGGGAAGGCAGCTCCGTAGGATTGGCTCCTGCCTACTAGGGATGTAAGTGAGTAGTTGACTACCTGATAAGCTTAGCCTTATTGGGTAGTCGAGTTGACTACTCTCTCCCTCCTCCTTCTCCCTGCTGCCTCGGAATCAGAGATAGCAAGGCGGGAACAGGAGCTGTTGCTGGGGGGAGGAGCTGGCTTAAAAGCCGGTTTTCCCCCAGCATCGTCTCCATTGTATTGACTACATGATTAGTCAATTACCTGCCTCTTAACATCCTTGTTGCCTACCCCACCAACTCTTGCGCCTGTCCCTTTAAAAGCCAGCTCCCTATGTGTACAGACTCACACATGCCCCCACCTCCTCCGCACTGCTGCCTCTCTATCAGAGGCAGCAGTGTGGTGGTGGTGGGGCAGACAGCTCAGTTCTCCCAAGCACTCCTTCTGCCTACCTGTCCCCCTCCCACTCCATGAGTCCCTGAGCATTGCTTCCACTTATCTCTCTCTCCCCTCCCCCTAGAGTTTTACTGTAATGTGAAAAGTACTTTTACCTTAGTCCATTACCAGGTTTGACATATATCTCATAAATAATCGATGCTCTTGACTTCTTCTTGCAAGTGCTACTTATGCTGGAAGGCTTTTGTGCTTTGTTCCATTCCTAAAAGTGAATTGAAAGGTATTCCCAATGGAAAGGTGTAAGATGGTTACTTCACGTTTGCACAATTCTGAAAGTGAAAGGAAAAGAAGAAACATATAAATTTACTAGACGATTTACCCAGTGTTACTCAGGTCCTTACTTCAAATATTTTTTTATTTTCTTCATTTAAATCATTGGGGTGGGGATGAGAGAGCCAGTATGCAGGCTGCCATAGGGAGAAAGGACAACCCTAGCCCTTTCACCACAGCAGATTGGGACCAGGTGAGAAGTGCCTCTTCACGGCTGCTGCAGTGTTCTTCCACATGTTTCCTGGCTGAGGCAGGTCCAGGTTTGTTTTCTCCCTGTACTTACCAGCCAGCGTGAGGAATGCAGCAAACTAAACTTTCTCCTTGCTCCCTGGTGAAGGGGAACAGCCAGGAATGTTCCTGTACCAGTGGGGGGAGCAGGGGAAAGGAGCTTCATCCTAAAGGGCACATTGAAAGGTTGGAGGCTTGGAGTTGGGGCAGTCCTAGATGGGGGAGTAGAAGGGGCATGCCCCTAGCCAATTCTTTTCAGCTACCTGGAGATTCTCTTTTCTGTGTGGTTCTATGAGAAGCAATCCCATTCTGGGAACATCCCATTTTCCTGGTGCTACTAAACCCTTACCTTGCTTTAAGTTATGATAAGAGGAAACTGGATACTGAATTTTGTGGTCTTACTGTTTAGGAGGAGTTCTTGAAGAAACAGGTGAACAGACAGAAAGATAAACTCTCACATATATAGTAGACTAGAACAGTGTTTCTCAGCCAGTGGTACGAGTACCCTCAGGGATATCTCAACACAACTGAAATTTGAAGAAAATTGAATTTTTGTTTTAAGTTTTACAGTGCTTTACTATTTTTGTACTTTTTACATCCAAAAATGTCATCGCCCACCCGGCTACAATTCAGTTGTTTAAACAAATGTGTTGCAATGGTAGAAAAAATGTTCATGTTTCTGAAAACTGTAGATACTGTGGGTACTTCTTTTTTGAAAAAGGGGTGCTTTATTTAAAAAAAAAAGTTAAGAAACACTGGACTAGAAGACCTACCTGGAATTACTCGGGTCTTTCAGGGCAGGGTGCTGGGAGTATAGAGAATGCAGGAATCAGGGCAAGCAGTTGAGTGAGGGGGGCTCAGGGCAGCAGGATTGCAGTGCAGGAGTCAGAACAATGGGTGGAAGCTTAGGCCAGAGGGCTGAGGTGTCAGGGAGCTCACCATGGCTATCTACGACAGTGAGCTGCAGCAGTTGGCCACAGAGATTTTTTTTATCATACATATTTCCTGTAATATGCCAAAAGTTATGTCTCTCTCCTGCAAATAATCATACATATGCAGGCTGTCCCCACTATATGTCCAAGTTACATTCCAAAAACTCTGGACGTATAGTGAAACAACATAAAGCAGGGAATTTCTTTGATTAGTGTTCAAGCGGCTGACTTTCGTTTGAGATAATTTTTCTTTTTTTTTCTTTGAGCGACGTACCATTGGGGAATGGGGGAACTTATAATGAAACAGTTCCTAAATTGATCAGTGACGTTAGTGAGGAACTGACGTATATTGGGGCAACGTTTGGCTGGGATGGCCTATGCTTAACTTTCAGCATGTGTATAAGCATTTGCTGGATTGGGACCGTATTACTTACTGATAGTCAGTAATGATCAATTAAAGCACTGAAAGACAAAGGCTATTATTTCAGTTAGTCTCAACCCAGCTTTTCAATATTATTGATCCAGTTAAATGCAGGCACAACTAATTAGGTCTGTAATCATAACTTTTTAGTTCTGAACTATTTGATTTGCAGTTGGGTAGATAGGAATTTGAGTGCACTTTTGCCTCTATTGAATTGAGGGTGAGAGGTCCATTGAGGTTAATATGTACAGTGAAACAGTCAGTCTTTTATTTCTGGTGTATGGGGTAAGCAGGAGAAAGAGAGTGATTATAATAACCATGACTTGAAAAACTTTTTAATGTTTACAGGAAATTAAGAAAAATTCAACATACATCAGATGGTTAAGTATGAACTTTGTAGTTCATAACTAAAATAGTTCTTACGGCTAATGTTCTCTTGAACTAAGGACAAATGGTGTTTTTTTTTTTTTTAATTCTAACATGAGTTGGAATAGAAATAAATTTCATCTTATTAATATAAGCTTTCAAAATGAACATTTTCAGAGAAGATTTTTATTTTTGAGAAACAAGATACTGGAAAACAGGATTTATGTTCATAGCGTATTTCCAGAAAATGAAATCTATTCCTAATCAACCTATTAAAATTGCTAGATCTTTTAGACTATAGCTGTCATAAATTTCTGCATTGAAGACTACAGGGCTGAATCTGCTATGCAACAATGCTATTTATGCTCTTTGTTTTTGTTTAAAATACATATAAAAAATCCTATTCAGTTCCTGAAAGGATGAATAAATCAGTAGTATCTTAGGAGCTTTCTAAAGGAAATGGTAGTTGGATATAGCAGCAGTGGGTGGTTGAGAAAATTAGAACTGTATAGGGTGGAGTAGCAGAGACAGGCAGGTTGTTGGGAAAGTTGAGCTGTTAAAGGAACTGTATACCTGCAGTGGTGCAAACATGTGTGCAGCTTGACCATGGAAATGGAAAATCAGAAATAGGTTCTCATTGTTGGGCTGGAATATATGGAAGTCTCTTTTGTGCCCTATGCCAGTGGTTCCCAACCTTTTTTTTTATATCACAGACCGGCAAAATTTTGCCAGACTGGCATGGAAATATTTGCATATTAATTATGGTAAGTAATTTATTTGCATATTAATTTTAGCCCATGGTATATCAGGCAAATCAAAGGGGGGGAGGGAGGCAGGCATGATGGTTAACAAGCATTTGAAAAACTGCTGTGTGCACATTAAAAAATCACAATAAAATAATTGCTAATACTTGTTCAAGAGTATTCTCCAGTCCAAACCTTTGCCTCTATTGCACCAGAATTAAAGAGGCAGTACTAACAAGTCTGATAGTGCTCACATGTTCTGCACATTCATATTTTCCCGTGCACTTAATAATGTATAATAATAATGTGCATACCCGCTGGTTTTGAGTAGCTGGAGGCCAGGGGGAGGCTCCTGCCAAATGGAGAGGGAAGAGAATGGAGGTGCAAGGGCAGGTGCCCATCATGGGGCACTTGGTCTCGGTGGCTATGCAGCGATTGGCTCCGCTGGCTGGGGCAGCTGCCCTTCACCCGGCTCTTGGCTCTGCTGACTGGGCCATGTAGCAGCTGCCGGAGCTAGAACTGGGGCAATGGTGAGGCTGCCCTCACGCTGCTGCTGTGTGGGGAAGTGGACAGGAAGGGAATTCCCTGGGAACCCCAGCAGGCGGGGCTAAATAAAAGCTGGGGGCAGGAACTGTTGCCCTGTGGCATTTATTATGATATAACTCACAGGCAACTAGTAACAACAAAAGAGCTGCAGCCCACTAAAGCTTATGTCCTAATAAATTGGTTAGTCTTTAAGGTGCCACAGGACTCTTCATTGGTTTGCTGAAGCAGACTAATATGGCTATCGCTCTGAAATTAAAGTACAGGTTGAACCTCTCTTGTCTTGGATTCTCTGATCCAGCAACATCTGTGGTCCAGTAGGACCATGGATATTGGTGGACCAGAGACCTGGGTGGCTACAGGGTTGGCTGCAGCAGCCCTGGAACAGCAGAGCCATGGCAGCCCTGGCAGCCTCAGGGCAGTGGAGCTGCAGTGGCCACAGGGTAGTGGAGCACTGGCACCCTGGGCAGCAGAGTTGTGGCAACCCTGGGAGCTCTGGAGAGTGGAGTCCCTGTGTCCCTGGGACAACAAAGCCCTGGTGGCCCTGTGGAGCGGTGCCCCAGCTTCCGTAGCAGCCCCAAGTCCTGGTGGCCCTGGAGGCAGAAAGCTGTGGCCCTGGAGCTGTGGCAGCCCAAGGAGAGCGGAGTCCCGGTGGTCCTAGGGCATTTGTGCTGTGGCAGTCCTTGCACCCTGGGGAGTGGAGCCCAGTGACCCTGGGGCAGCAGAGCTATGGTAGCAGGGACTGGCAGATCAGGGAGCTAGGGACAGAGAAGCTGCACCGTGTCTGCTGACAGACCCCAGGAGAGTCCAGAATTCCGTCAGCAGAGGGATGGAATTGACCTCCCCTAGTCCAGCAAACCCCCTCATTTGGGACCAGTCAGGTCCTGAGGGAGACAGACCAGAGAGGTCCAACCTGTAATTGTTTTCATTTGTTTGCTACTTTTTATTTAAACATCTGTTTTCCTGCTTGGCATTGAAATTAATGTGTTCATAGATTTCTTAGAATTTGTGCTTTTAAATATATATAAATGGCCTCATTCTGCATGATGCCAGTCACCATCTCTGTCCATTCCTTTTAAGGTTAGGAAGAGTTGAAGGTGGCTGGATCCTTGTATGCTTGGATTCAGTGTACTGCAAGATCACTGGCCTAAGTTAAAAGGCAGGGTACAGTCTACATTCTAATGCCAATACCATGAGGGTTTTTTTTTTTTTTGAAATGTGAATTCTTCATGAAAAGAGGAAAAAGTGTTCTTGTTCCTATTTATATTGTTGTATTTCCCAAAACATCACAAGTAGAAGACACTGTCCATTTCCTGTTTCTTAGCTGCAATAAAATCGGAAGCAAAGTAAGGCTGCACATCTAAAATATCTGTGAATCTTAGTGCTGTCTGATAAAATTCAAATAGGTCAGACAAATGGCACTTCAAAACAAGCATTTAAAATTACTGATAGGAGTACATAAATCAAGAACCTGGGATAATGTTAGCATATCATATTTATTCTTGTAAGAAAGTACTGGTGTGTTCATAAAACATATTGTTTTTGGCATCTAGCCAAAATGAATGGCACTATTGCCAGTGTGGAATTCCTGTTTGCTGTGGAAGTAAATGCTAAATTTATGTAAGCTCATAGTACTGTGCAGTGGTTTAAAATTGTTGGATGCACATTTTTGTTTTGTTTACCAAAAAGCTGAATTGTTTAGACTCCACAAATGCAGAAACACTTACACTAGGATCATGTGTGATCCTCCAGTGTAGCTATGCTCTATAGGAATGACTTTTATGTGTTGGGCGTTCTGCTCAACAGTTGGATCAAAATGTAGTTGTTAAAAATGTTACCTCTTTGCCCTTTTAAAGAGAGAGCTGAAATGTTCTTCAAGATGTGTGTCCCTGTGGGTGCTTCACTTTGGGTGTCAGTGCATCCCTTTGCTGTTGGTTGCTGTCCCCTTTCTGAGCTTCAAGGAGTCAGATCAGTGTTTTGGTGCTGCATGTTCTGGTCACACCACCACTCCTTGCTTTCAGATTCTCTGGTTCCACAGCAGCAAACAGCAGTGATTTTCTTCATCTCCTGCACATATTCCTTCTGTTTCAATTTTTCTACCCTCTATTTGGGCAGTGGGGAGAAGGGTTCTCCCTCTTCAGTATTCCTTCTGCTCCCAGTGCCTCTGCTGCAGCATCTCCCTGCCAGTTTCTCTGCCCCTCAAAGGCATGGCAAAGCAGACAAGAAAGTACCGGTTCAAATCTATATGTGAGGTAGCCTTCCAAGTCTTGATAGGTGCTGAGTTGTGTTCAACCTGTTCCCAACCTCTTGTTTTTAACTCTGTTAGGTTCCAGGATTAGGAGGTGGACAAAGAGGGGTCTCATGCCCACCAAGGCAGTTATCTTGTCTCTCTATGACTGATGGCCTTTATAGCTCTCCCTTCACATTCCCCGTGCTTTTGATCTTGTCATCTTGACCAATAGGCCACAATGCTCTCTCTTTACATTTGCCGCATTGGTCTGTCCTGAATCTGGTACTATTAAATATTTCAATGATTTGGATAACGGAGTGGATAACATGCTTATTAAATTTGTAGACGTCACCTAGTTATAGGCCAGAATCATTTGCTGTGATGTGCTTTGGAATTCCTTTTTGGTAAGAATATTTTCAAAGGTTCTAGTGGTGGCTTTCCTTCATTGAGAAGTGATTTTAGTATTTCTGTACCTCGATGATTGACTGTTTGAGGGTCAATGTTAGAAAACAGCGCTGCTCATCCACACAGAATTGGGTCTTTAGCTTAAATTAAAAACAAAAAAGAAGATATTGACCTTTGTACAGAAATACGGTTTGGGGGGGGTCCTTAAGTTTGTCTGCCAGGGCCTACCTTCCCATTGACTGACTCATAACAGTATAATTTCTAGTCAGGTCTACTGAAAGGAACTGTCAAACCTCAGTGAAAAACTGCCTCCACCTCTTAGGTCACATGGCAGCTTGCCCTTTTTTTCCCCATCGGATCATGCAAGGTTATGTCTTTGTTGGTCTCAGCCATCCTGGAAGCAGTCTAGTCACTGACTAGACAGACAGGTTTCAGTTCTCCACTAAGTAAAAGATTTCCTAGACTGGTGGGAAGACCATGACAGCATTGATACATGCGTTCGTTTTTCACCAGTCAATCCCAGCAGTCACAGTAATGACAGATACATTCTTGTTGGGATGGGGAGCTCATGTCAATGCTTATACAATATAGGCAGATGGCTGCCTCAAGAAACCACTCTCCATATCATCGTGTTAGAACTCAGGGGAGTCAAGAATGCCTGCCTTCATTTTTCTGCTTCTCTTCAGGGTCATGTCAAATAATGTGGTTATGTGTTTTATATCAGCTGGCAAGGAGGGTTGCTTCTGTGCACTGAAACAATTAAGATGTGGAACTGGTGCATAATCCATCATGTATGCATTTTAGCACTCTACCTCTCTTTGAAATACCACTGCCAGTGCTCTCAGCAGATGCTTCTTCAAGCACTATAAGTGAAAGTTGGCCTCAATGACCCTCCAAGGCATATTTGAAACTTGGGGATTTCCAGTAGTTAGTCTCTTTGCCCCCTCTGTGAACAGAAGTGGCATTAGCTTTGCTTGAGAGAGAGTCTAGACTGTAATTCTCTAAGGATATGTCTACACAGCAGTGTTATTTTGAAATAATTGACGTTAATTTGAAATAACATAGTCTGTGTCTATACTACAAGCAGTTATTTCGACATAAAGTCAAAATAATGTTGAGCTGGAGGACTTCTTACTCTGACTCCTGTAACCCTCATTTTATAAAGAGTAAAGGAAGTTGGAGGAAGAGTACTCTTTCTCAGACTTCCTGCTGTGCAGAGAGCACCAAAAGCCAAAATAAGCTATTTCAACTTAAGCTATGCAATTGACGTAGCTCAGGTTATGTAACTTGTTTCGGCTTTAGACCTGCTTTTTAGACGTGCCCTTAGGGATAGCTTCTTCTTTACTCTGGACAAAAAGCCTGTTCTGTGCATCCTGGATTACCTGTTGCAACTCAAGAAAATTGGATTGTCAACCATCTCAGTCAGGGTTCTCTTAAAGTCAGAGTTGACTTAACTACCATAACAACCTTTTATTCCCTCAGGTAGAAGCAGCCTGGGATATCAGTTTAGTTCCTAGATGTCGTAAAGGACCTCCCTTTGAACCAGTGTTGATCAATCACCTTATACAGGTTGAACCTCTCTAATCCAGCACTCTTGGGACCTGACCAGTGCTGGATCAGAGAATTCTCTCCCCGCCCACGGGAGGCCAATATTGTCTAATGGCATTACTAACTGCTTATTGGGATCTTAGAATACAAGGGTCCACTAGAGCTAAATAACAGTCCAGAACACTGAGAGCCAGGAGTGGGGGCTGAAAACAATCTCTTCAATCTATTAAAATTTCATGGACCCTACTCCCTGGGGGAGGAATAAAAAAAAAAGAAAAGAAAAGCAAGGATCAGACCCACCACAGTGGACCTGATCCTTATTTTTAAACTTTCCATGGACCCCCTGCAGTACCATCATGTATCAGAGATTGGGAACCACTGGCTTAGTGGAAAGGCCTATTTCCATGATATTCTTAAAGGATAAGATTTCCTTATGTCTACTCCCTAAATTCCTACCAAATCTGTCATCCAAGTTTCAACATAATCCATCCATTTATTTACTGTCTCCTCCTACCCAACCCATATAATTCTTTCTAGTTGGTTTCCTTTCATACCTTATGTGTCAGATGAAAATTGGCCTACTTTGTTGATAGGATCAAACTTTTTCAAAGAACACCCAGGCTGTTTGTTTCCCTTAGACAGATCTAAAGAATCTACAGTCTCCACCCTGAAGCTGTTTAGGTGGGTTGGATATGTTATTGCATGCAGTTAGCATTTAGCTGCCTTCTATGGTGTTAGCATGCTCTACAAGGTTACAATTAACATTAATTAAAGAAATTTCAGTATCTGAGGTCTGCAGAACCACAATGTAGTTTTCAGTGTATTCCTTTTCCAAGCATTATGCCTTGGTTCATGCTTCTAGATCTGATATAGCAGTTGGTAATGTGGTTCTTTCTTCAAGTTCTGGATCTGCTTCCTGAAGTTCCTGTCCTGTGGGAATGCTGCTTGGGAGAAATCTGAAGTGAAGTGCCCATCTGGAGGCTTCTTGAAGAAGAAAAGGTGATTCACCCTGTGCAGCTTTTAGAGATGTGTCCCCCTATAGGTACTCAGCTACTGCTCTGGAGTTTCCTTTATGGCAGTTTGTGGTAGAGGGAAAACTGAAGACAGTTGCCCTTGCAGCCCTTTATAGCCTTGGTATGAGGTACAGGCCTGTTTAGGGCCTATACATGGGCTGAATAAATGCTGCTAATGAAAATCTCAGATTGAAGCAAAGTGGAGTGCAAGCAGACCTGCAGTGGAGCACTGTAGGTAGACAATCTCAAAGAACTACAGTTACTGCATGGGGTAACTAACCTTTTTTTCTCCCTGTCCACTGAAGGTAGGGCAAGAAATAATGGGCTTAATCTGCAGCAAGGAGACTTGGTTAGATGTTGAGGGAAATTTTCTGTAAGGATACTTAAGTTCTGGAATAGGCTTCCAAGAGAGGTTGTGGAATCCCAATCATAGGTTTTTCAGAACAGATAAGAAAAACATGTCTCAGGAGTGTTCTGGATATACATAGTTCTGCCTTAGCACAAGGAGCCTTTTCCTTTTATTACTACATTTTATGATTCTACAACTTCTTCACATATTTAACAGAATCTTAATCACATTTTACTGAATTGCCCAGGAATTCCCACAATATCTTCTACTGTGTACTAAAGCTAGAATTTTTAATGCTATCAGAGGGCCCACTTCTGTTCTCAAATATATTGCATGTATACTTTTTATATGAAAACAAAATCCGCAATAAGTCTCATGCACAATGATATTTTTTATGAAATACTTCAGGTCCTCTACAGTTCATGAGAGGAGAATTGCCTTAGCTCTTCTAAGAATATCAATTTAAATAGTAAAGATTGCATCTTGTGTAAAATGGAAGCATAGCTGCCAATTATGTAAGTTACCATCTGAAAACAGCATGCAAAAATTCATCTTTGTTTTTCTTGGAAAGAATTTTTGCAAGACTTCCGACTTGTCAACTATTTTATGTTAGTTTAACTAGGCAAGATGGGATTAACGGGCTACACTTCATGCTAACAACAGTAGCTTTTAAAGTATTAATAGGTTTTATACTATAGCAGCTAGCATTTGTTATATAGGGAACTGCTTCATTGTTTCAGAAATTCCTTAATGTTTATGGGGTGAATCGTATGTCTGGACATTTATTTTTTTCTAACAAATACATTTTCCTTAATGACTGTGCAATATTAATATAAGTTGTACTGTGAGAATGGAGTCCATCTGTGTTTTCTCAAAAGCTATAATGAAGAACCTTGTACAGTTTTACTTCATTACTTTTCTTTTCAGCGGTTTCTTGCAAGAATAATATTTGGCCCTACCTTACGTACCCTTACAGTGGAACAATTTGGCCTACATCAAAACTCCTAAGGTATTTTCAAATTATAGCTATTTTTTTCAAGATTTGTAGGCTAAATTCCTTCATATTTCATTTTATTATACCCAGTGATCAACACTCTAGGATAGCATCCCAGTAAGACTTCATATACCTTTCCTAGCAGCTGGGTTGTAGAGGTTGTCTTATCCTCTGAACATTGTAACAGTTTTGGGGGTTTAATGTGCACAGATTGAACGTGAATTAACTTCCGTACGTGGACAAGACTTTAACTGGGGATTTTTAGTGTAACTATAGTGTTTTACTCACACGAGTGACCTTTAATGATTCACTTGCACTGGTGTATGCTGGAAAAAATTAATGTGTGAAATGTGTCTGGATGTAGAATATGGGGATGGAAGTAGGTGGGAGGGAGTGATTATATAAGTTTTAAAATGCAAGTATGGGAGAAGAAAGGAAAGAGAATATATAGGGGAGGATATGGCAAATACAGTGTTGGGGAAATAAAGGCATAAATGGATGCCAGAGCAGAAAAAGAGCAAGCATACAATGAAGCCAATGTAAGAAAAGATGCACCAGAATGTAGATGGGAGGAAAGAATAAGAGTGAAGCAGAAAGGCAAAGAAGGAATAACAAAAGGAAGATGTAGTAAATTACAGTTGTTAAAAAATGTTATGAAATAGTTTGCCATTTTATTCCTTTAAATTGATGGTAATGTAATGTAGCCTTGGGGCAGTGTTTGGAGCAGTAGGGCCATCACAGTCCAGGTACTGATAGTGCTGATTATATAGGTTTAGTGTTCAGAGCTTTGTGTGTTTGGTAATCTCTTCAAGCTGTTGATATAGTAGCAGAAATAGGGAATTTTGGCACCCTTTGATCATGTCAGGCTTAAGGTGCTCTATTCAAATGTGCCGACAAGCAGTGTGAACAAAAAAGGACACTAGAGCAAAACTTGGGCATAAAATATGAATAAGAATATTGTGCATTGAAATCTTCTATTAGTAGTTATGTCAGTGAATTATAAACATAATTGGTAAAATGTAAGATACTAATGTTATATAGAATAAAATGAGGTTCCACTGATGCAGTTTTGAGTTGTAAGAGTTTGCAAACAGTGGCCCTAATTCTGCAACCCTCACATGAGTAGCCCCTACGGACTCGAATGGAAAACTTCCATAAGAAAGGCTTGCAAGACTATGTCTAATGTCATTACAAGTATGTACTAGTGATGTTAAATATCGGTTAATTGAATAGACGATTAACTTCAAGAATTCTTATAGGTTAGTCAACTATTTTATAGTCCCTAGGGGCGGAGCCAGCAACCAGTGCACTCTGACCCTACTTCTGAGGAGCCTCCTGTCACTCTGCACTGCTGCCTCTGTATCAGCTCCCCTTGTGGACTGGCTGTCTGTCGCCCTGTGCTGTTGCCTCTGATAAGGAGGCAGCAGCTCCTGTCTTGAGGGGTCTGAGATCCTGGACCCGGCATGAGCTGGAACTGAGCTGGGCTGCCTGCATTTAATACACTTTAAATGCAGAGCTGCAGTAGCGGTAGATACTGGACCCATTGCAAGCCAGGACTGAGCTGTACTGCTGGCCAGCCTGCTAAGGAGGGGGGAGGAGAAGGAGAGAAATGAGTGTAGTCTACAGCATTAACCTATGAGCTTTTGCTGATCGGTTAATCAATTACACTATTACATCCCTAATGTATACTCTCAGCCACAAACATTTTCTTTATTTTCAATTACTCTTTTTCAATAGTCTCAATAATCTGAATTCTTTGCTTTTTTTCTTATTTAATGTTTTGATAGGCTGTATCCAATTCTTGAACTGAAATCTTGCCAATTTTTGCTGTTTGCTTTCTCTGAAAACTTCTGTGTCAAGTTACCATTGTTTAGAAAGACAGTCTCTCTGTCTGCTCATCATATTCATAAGAGTGACTGACATTTAATCATTCAGAAATCTAAATCTCTTTTTACTCTCAAACAACAGGGTTATGAATGCCAATTTTGAAAGGTCTAGAATGTCTCCAGATGGCAATAGTTTGAGTACTTCTTATAGCTTACTTTCTCATTTATTATTAGAATGGCTTAAGGTCTTTGAGCATCCAAACATTTCAACACGGTTGATTAATGTTTACATGCAGTATATATGGTTTTGTCTGTACAGCCTTCAGCACCATCATATGCTCAGTATGCTATGGTTGGCTACTATCTTTAAGTAAGGGAAGGGAACAAGATATTGTTTGCTGTTTGGGTCTGAGCTGGCTATAATAGGCAGGAAGATTTTTTTCCTGTTTGTCAGATTCTGATTTAAAAATACTTTAATGTGTAGGTTATTGCTTAAAACAGAAAATATAATCTGTATATTTACATTCTGTGGAAAGCTGACATCCCAACAGTTATAAGAATACGTTTCTACTACCTAGGGCAACATTACAAGTGCTGTCAATCCTTCTGTTATATGACAAACTGATTTTTGTTTGGAATTAGGAAGTGAGTAAATAGTTGGGAACTGAAGTTTAAACATTGGCTGCTCTGCATGGAACTTTTTGTTACTGTCAGTTTTTTTTAGTCATTTTCTCAAATGTTTTCCAATATTTTTAGTTAATATTTACTGATGCAAGTTTTTCTGGTTACTTTTATCATTATGAATATCAGCATGATTCACTCATGAAAATACTAATCATACACATTCATAGTACATGTTAACTTAAAATCAGCTTACATATTTTTTTTTTACTGTCACAAGTTACTTGAACTGAAAGATTAGAGAGAAAAATTATCTTTGTACATTTGACAGCACTTTACGTATAGTCATTTTCATAGTTTCTTCCCTGTAGTCAGTTTTCCTGTCTTGTTTGTGTCAGCCTTTAGCACATAAACAAAGAGAACATTTAAAAAATATGATTGCAAAATCTCAAATTGACAGTTGGACTTGGGCGGGGGTAGTATCTGATATCAGTTTTGAACTTCCTTTTGAAATGGACAAGATTCAAATTGATGCCCCTTTAGCATATATAGATTTAGTACTTGTATGTGAATTTCATTGCTTTGGCAGACTAGGTGTAAAAGCAACTGTTATAGTATTACTTTGTTTTTATCTCTTTCCATAAATTTGGCTCTGAAGACTTTGACAAAAAAAAATGTTCTGACGCACAGAATTTCAGAGTTAGGCAAAAACTATTGGTAGTCTGTAGTTTACATTGAATTAAAAGATTGTAGTGGTTGTACTGAGCTCCCTTATAATCTTATATTTAATTTATTAATAGAAATGTAGCCGTGTTAGTCTGGTGTAGCTGAAGCAAAATACAGGACTATGTAGCACTTTAAAGACTAACAAGATGGTTTATTAGATGATGAGCTTTCGTGGGCCAGACCCACTTCCTCAGATCAAGTAGTGGAAGAAAATGGTTGTGACTATTTTCTTCCACTACTTGATCTGAGGAAGTGCGTCTGGCCCACGAAAGCTTGTCATCTAATAAACCATCTTGTTAGTCTTTAAAGTGCTACATAGTCCTGTATTTTGTTTCATATTTAATTTATGTGAGAGATCCCTTACTATGGGCTACTCTTGAATGATTCACTGAATGAGATCATGTCACAATTCTTGCCTCTAGCCTACAGTGTAGCTGTATCAGAGCCAGCAACGGGGGAGGGGAGGGGAAAGGAGGGGGAGAGCAGAGTGATATTTGGTTCAAAAGGGAACAGTGGTAGGATCCCTGGAAGCAGAGCATCTATATATCTCTTATATCTGCATAACTGATATCTACAATCTGGAAAGAAAAATTCTAAATGCATTTTTTTTTTTTAATGGGGTTGATAGATTTTTTTGCTTCGTTTTTTTTAAATAGCTATTTTAAATTGGCAGAAAATAAAAGGTGCAGGAGTGAATTCTATCAAATGTCTATTCTAGTCTTTGTTACAGGTAGATTTAAAAACATATATTTTTTTTCTCTCCTTAACCTAAGCATACCCTCTTAAGATACTGTTCAGCCAGAAAGAGGAATTAAATGCGTTTCTTTATTTACACACACAACTGGCGATGGGGAGGGGGGAGAACTTTTTAAAAATACTTTGAAAGAGAAAGCAGAATGAAATAAAGAGTTATGGAGAGCTGCCTGAAAAACTGTAACCTGTAACCTCAAAATACTCAGACCTCTGTCTCTCTAAATTAAGAATTCAAGGACAGAATGATTAGAAAAGCAACAATACACTTTAAAAAAGGGGTTATTGGATATATCAGTGAGTCCAGCTGCTGGAGATACATTTATTTTGCTATTGTTGTAGATCTGTGATGCTTTATTTTGCCAACGGAAGAAAATCAAGAATATTAGAAAGTAATTTACTGCACTGGATTTAGAAAGGAGCATTCTGTTTCTATGATTGGGGCAGAACAGGATTGTTGAGTTTGTCCTATTTATCAGACACAAGTCTAGTCTGATAGCTGGCAATAATAGTTTTTACTCAGTCAGGTGTACTAAATTAGCAAATATAATTACAAGAATACAGAAGAAATTTCACAGAAGACAGCCTTGTAGGCAGGAGTATTGCCAAATGGGAAATGATTCACCGTCTCTGAATGGGATGAGCATTGAGCAGAAGTAGTTTAAACCTCAGACTGGTTTGGCTCATAAATAATGAACTGTGTGATTTAAAACTGTATCTTTTCCTATTCTGTGTGTCAGTGTATCCTGAACATTAAAATTATTTTGGATCAAAATATGATGGACTGGATTGTTCGTTCTTTTCTCTTCTTTTGGAAGGTTGTGCATGTTTGGTTGGTTTTTGTGGCCTTTAACTACATTCTAGTATGCTTGTTATGCAACTTACAAACACTCCAATATTGTGATCATTGTCATCCTCGCCTTTTGGTGAAAAGGGGCTATGTGCACCCAAACTGTAAGGTTACGTCCACACTACGAGTTTTCTTGGCAAAAATATGCTAATGAGGGACTCATTTGCATGAGTCACGATCTAATTTGCATATTTTCTGCCAATCTGTTTTTGTGCTGCATTTTTTTGCGCAAAAACAAGCAGCGTGGATGTTT
Organism: Pelodiscus sinensis; assembly: GCF_049634645.1. Lineage (NCBI taxonomy): Eukaryota > Metazoa > Chordata > Testudines > Trionychidae > Pelodiscus > Pelodiscus sinensis. Next base: position 20,899,498 of record NC_134730.1, on the reverse strand, counting down.
TCTTTTTTCTAGTCTTTCCATTGTGCTCATGCTGCCATTTTTAAGCGCTAATCTGAACAGAGGTAGGCATGTGAGTGTGTTTGCCTAAACGGGGAATTAAATCTGCTGGATGCTTTGTAGGAATTTCTTAATGTGCGGTGGCAGAACTATGTGAATTTTGTGTCTCGTTTAATTACCCATAAACATGATTTAACATATTATTGCTCTGTGACCCTTATCATTTTGCTTATTAAAGATGACTTATTTAATGCTGACAACATGCCTGGTGCTGACTCCTATTATGACATCACCCTTGTTTTTAATCCCTTTTATCCTAACCCAGAGACTCTCAACACTTCCATCTCCTATGTCCATCTCCACCTCACTCCAAGTGTGTTCATTTTTAATATATAAGCAATACCTCCTCCCTTTTACTCCTGTCTATCCTTCCTGAGCAATCTGTACCCTTCCATACAAACATTCCGATCATATGTATTATCCCACCAAGTTTCTGTGATGCCAACAATGTCATAATTGTACTTATTTATTAGCACTTCCAGTTCTTCCTGCTTATTACCCGTTCTTCTCGAATTTGTATATAGGTATCTAAGATACTGATTTGACCTTGCCTCCCAGTTTTGCCCTGATCCTCCTTTCTCTCTGCCATTATAGCCCATGCTCCCTCCCATTTCCAACCCATCTCCCAGGTCTCCATGTTCTCCACTTACCTGTGGGCTTTGCTCACCTGTCCCTGTCAAACCTAGTTTAAAGCCCTCCTCACTAGGTTAGCCAGTCTGTGTCCAAATAGGGTCTTCCCCCTCCTTGAAAGGTGAACGCCATCTCTGCCCAGCAGTCCGTCCTGGAATAGCGTCCTGTGGTCGAGGAAGCCAAAGCCCTCCTGGTGACACCATCTTTGCAGCCAGGCATTCACCACCAGGATGCACCTGTCTCTGCCTGGGCCCCTACCTTCGACAGGAAGGATCGAAGAGAATACCACCTGCGCTCCAAACTCCTTCACCCATACTCCGAGAGCACTGTAGTCACTCTTTAGTGGTCTCTGCTTTAGAATTTTATGGGTAGTAGAAAAACTAGAGACATTGTAACACATCGCAAGAGATGGAAGACTGGATAGTTTAGAAGAAGGTATTTTTAGTCACTATCTAGCGTTTTTTATATAATTAAATGTTAATGCCTAATAAACATTTGGGGGAGAGATTAAATGTTAATGCCTTTTAAAAAGACTGAGAGTGAAAGTTAACATGTTTGATATTTCTAAGGTGTCAAAAAAAGTAGTGTCTTGTATCTGGAATAGGGGTGCAATAGTGTAGCTGATTAACCGATAAGTAAAAACGTATAGGTTAATTCTATAGCCTATATGCTGCGCACGCGCACGCGCTGCCAGTAAATTTTTTAGCAGACTGGCCAGTAGCTTGGCTCAGTCCTGCTTGCGCTGGATCCGGGAGCACAGCACATCATCCTCTCCTCCCCCCGCCTCCCCCGACAGAGGCTGCTGCCACCCCGCACTGCTGCTATAGTAGAGGCAGCAGTGTGGTGTGACGGGCAGTTGATCCATGAGAGGAGCTGTTTTTTTAACTGGCTCCCCTCGTGGATCAGCATCTTCCTGGCACCCCACGCTGCTGCCTCTGATACAGAGACAGCAGCGCGGAATGGCAGGGGCCTCCTTTGGATTGAGGTCAGAGCACATTGGCTGCTGGCCCCACCCCCAGGGACTATAGAATAGTTGACTAACCAATAAGAATTCATGAGGTTAATCAACTATTCAATTAACTGATATTTAACATCCCTAATCTGGAAAACAAAAACAAACAAACCAGCCTCTGCTCTTTCAGTATCAACTATATATTTGAGAGAGTTGTGTTCTGTCTGCTTTTTCAAGAACTCCTCCTAAACAGTAAGAGCTAGGACCACCAAACTTGGAATACAGCTTCCTCTTATCATAGCTTAAAGTAAGGTAAGTGATCGTTTGTGCCGGGAAAATGGGATGTGCCTGGAATGAGATTGCTTCTCATAAAACCATACAGAAAAGAGACAGAATCATCAGGATAGGTAAAAGGGGCTGGCTGGGGGTGCTCCCTCCCCAATCTGGGATTCCCTCAGCCCTGAGCCTCATACCCCACCGGCACCTGTTAGGGAAGATAGGAGGGTGAAGCTCCCCCACTCATTGATACGGGAACATTGCTGGACACATCAGGAAATGAGGGAAAAATGTAGTTTTATTCAAATAAAGCATATACATTTTCATTTCACCTCTCTCTATATGAGACATTTTTTGCTGACAGATGACAGAATGACATCACATCATCAGTGTTGGCAGAGTGAGAAAAGGAAGCGATGTTCATGGCTTGGGGCAGGATGGGACCCCTTTGCCACAGGGGTGATTTTTTTTCCCCCCTTCCCCAGAAGCAAGGCCGGGGCTGGGTGTGGGTGCAGCGGGGGAGGAGGGGAGGCGGCGGAGGGGTGTCCTGGGCTCCCACTGGCCCCTGGTTCCCCTGCAGGAGGGTTGGGGGGGCAGCAGTGACTCCTCGCTGTGCTCTGGGCTCCCCGGTGCTCCAGCAGGAAGCCTCTCCAGCTCCCGGCTCCACTGCCTGCTGCTGGGCTCCGGTTCCTGTGTCCCAGCCACCTCTTGCTCCAGCTCCCGGGTCCCATCAGCGAGCAGTGGTGTCTTGTTGAATGATGGCCACAGGGAACTCAGAAAGCTCTGCTGCTCCCCTGTTCTCACTGCTTCCCACAGCCGCCTCTGGCTCTGCTTCTGGGTCCCGGGCAGTGGGGCCTGGGACCTGGAAACAGAAGCAGGGCTGGAGACAGCTGGATGGGAAGTGGTGGGGATGAGGGAGCAGCTCCCCCTCCCCCCACTGCACTTACCCAACAAGTTGCCTCTGCAAGGCCAGTGTCTCCTACCAGGCCTAGCACCGGACCTTCATGACTCTTCTTGCTGGGCTTGGGGAGAGCTGAGGGCAGCCCTGCACTGCTGCCTCCTCCTGAGGAGGGGCGGGGGGGAGTTACTGTGTGTAGTGGCCAGGGGTGTTGGTGTGCATAGTGTGCAAGGGGCAGAGCCCTCTAGTTTTCCAAAAAATAAAAATAGTTGAATTAAGGACCTGAGCAACAAAAGGTAAATCATCTAGTTTATTTCAGTACAAATAAAATATTAAAAATAATCATATGCAGGTCATTTTTAAAGATTATATAAAATCTGCTGTGTTTAACCTGGCAGGATTGAAATTTAGTTGGCTTTATTTCCTGTGTTGGAACAGATGTTGAGATCACAAACAACTAAGCAGAGCAAGGAACGTAGTTATATATTCTGTATTGGGTGTCTGTGATGTCAAGGAAAGAGAATGAAGATCTTGACATATAAGAAGAAATTATATAACTTATTTATTTAACACATTCCTGGAGACCATAAAATTTAATTTAGAATAAATATTGCAGAACTAGATCAACACTTTCTGAAACTCTGATTGACAAATAATGTAGGCTTAGGTAGTTACTGGAGTAGTATCAATAGTAGAAGGATGTTTCAGTGGGACCATACTTGTAACCACGATCTGGGTTTGCTAAGAGACAGAGTTCAGTTTTTCTGTTTACATTGGGTAGGAGATCTTTGTGCTTTAGACTGAGAAACTTGAATAGATCTGGTCCCAGGCAAGCTTCAGTAATTTATTATTCCTACTGTGCAGGAGGCTTGGTTAGTTACAGGGCTCTCTTGTCAGTAGACCCTTTTTAAAATTCAGGGCATTTTTGTCCATATGGTAATTAGATCATCATTTTATTTTATTGTTTCCTCTACTATAGAGCATTAAGTGATGGAGAGTTTTACTTCAATGAAGCTAATCTTAGGGCTCTGTTTCTTGTTAAATGTCTTTTTCCTATAGTCCATTTTCATAAATATATGAAGTACATTGGACTGTGGTTTTTTTTTTTTTATCCCTGTTGTCTTCAACCCTTTTTCCTTATTAATACTCTGCATGTCTGTATTTGGTAAGTAGTGAATTTACCTTTCAATTATTTTTGGTCCATTCATCTTCAGAGGAAGATTCCTGTGTTCTTTTATGAACTCTTGACGTGTGATTTCTTTTAAAAATAATTTTGAACAAATCACTTCTCTATTGAAGAAGATTGAAATTAATTCTGTTAGAAACAGAATGAATCTTAACTCTCTTTGGGTAATATTTTGAAATCATTGTCTCATGGATTTCAGACCATTTGTTCAGAGGTAAGAATTTAGTGTATTAATTATTCAGAGTTATAGGTATGTTGTGCAACTCTTAGTTACATATTAATTCTTTAAGGGCATTTTAAACCTATGTTTTAGAAGGGAAAAGAATCTATGCTCATGAAAGAGTTTACTTTGTCTTTCACTTGTATTTAATTGCTTCCTCTTCAAGATTTTAAGATTAGAGATAGATACTATCTAACCTTGGCCTGTGTTGCTTTTGATATCCAGTTAATCTCTCTTTTTTGTAATTGTTCTTCCTATTGTAGCAAATTGAGATGAATTTAATTGTAATTAGGGTGATCACACTACAAACACAACTGTTAAAATATGTAGCTTAAGTTACTTCTATTTAATTTCCTCCTTCATCCTTTTATTGTGCTGCTTAGAATGTAAAATTATAAACTGAATTTGTTACAGATATGAGAAATGGGTTACCTGCACATTGGGCTTTAATGCCTGCCAAAAACCTTCAGTTTTTCAGATAAGCATTTTGGCAGTTAAAGCTTGTTAAATTTTGCGTTTTGGCTGGAGAACTGTTCAGTATTGTAATAATTTGCAGTGCTTTTATGATGTGCTATCTGCTTTTCATACATTCAAGAAGGGCAATACTTAGGATATGAGGAAAGTTGAATGACATTTCTACTGTATAAAAATAATTATGGTAGAAGCCTCTTGGCTGGGTGACTGGTCTGGGAGGCTCCATCCGTGCTAGACTAGGAAATACAAAATGTTCATGCTAGCCTTTGTTTTCAGAACTTCTCACCAGTGCTACCACTGGTTCAGTTCCACTGGCTGTGGCAGTGATGAACATGCCAGTTGATACAAGTTGTATGTAGGCAGACACACACATCTTACTACTGTATCATTTAGACTTGATCTGAGCATGTGACAAGTGTTTTGAAAGTGGGAGTTCTTTAGATGTAAAATTGAATGCATCCAGTTAGAAACAAAATTGTGTTTCTGTGCAAGGCACCTACAAGAATACACAAATAAGATTTTAATATACTGTTCGTTTTTCTTCTGTTGGCATTGCAAAGGATTCAGAATAATTTCTTCCTTTACCCTTTGAAAGCCACATCAAATAAATTAGATGGATAGACTTTGATGTGAGTAGCAGAAAGCCCATCACCCAATGAATCAAGGAAATGTGAATGTTAGTCCCTTGTGCTAAGAATTCTGTGGGTGTATTTTTTTTTTTTTTTTTTTTTTTTTGGCTTTGAGTGTAGTAAGAGGGAGGAGTGGAAAAGGAAGCCCTTTGTTTATAGTAAAACAATACTGTGAAGTAGACATCATGATGTTAAAACAGGAGTCTAAACATGGCAAGTCTGGGCAGACTCTATCTGGCTATGTCCACAAGTCATTCAGGCATCCTAAGCACAGACTACTGGAGTCTGATTTTTTTTTTTCTTACGGAAATTCAGAATTGCCTTGGAAACTATGTGCCGGTGTTTTTTTTTGTTTGTTTTGTTTTTGTTTTTGTTTTAACTGGACAAGATGACTGATTACTCTATAAGCCTTTACTGGCTTACCTATTTATATTCAGTAATGCAATGCATTTTTAATGTTTCTTCCATGATAAACAATTGGTATTTGCTTATTTAATTTTAATTGACATGGGTATATATTAAGTACTTGCACATAACTGGTGTTTTGTGTAGTTTTATCAGGAAACTTAAAATACTAACCCTAAAGCTATATAGAGCTATAACATAATTGAGTACAATAAATCTAATGGAAAGTAGAAAAATATACAATCTCTATACAATCAGTTCCTGGTATACTTTGCAGTGCTTGAAATAGTATTTCAGATTACTAGGACATGCTTTCATTTTCTGAATGCCTTAGGTTTCATTCTGATGGCTGGAAGTGGGTTATTGATTGTGCTGTTTGTTTAGTCCATGGAGAACAGATTTGCTTTGTTCTTCCTGGCAAAATGCTTACATGCAGACATATGAATCTTTTAAAAATGTATTTCTTTTTACATGTCATGTATTAAGTTTTATTTAGCAAATTCATATCTGCGAAGTTGAACTTCACAAATATGTGTTTTATGAAGGATAAATAAGAATGTGATCTTTATTAAAGTCATGTCTCTGGATAAAATTTCTGAGTAGAAATTATTCTAATATATAATAAAGAATGCTTTATATTTTGTTCAGAAATTATTCTCCCTTGCACTTAGATTTCAGCCTAATTTTTTTCCTTTCGCATTTTCTTTGTATTGTTGTGCTGATAAAATAATTGTGCTTTAATGTTTTGCTAAACTATTTTGATAACATGTTGTAATTTGATTATTAGCTGAATCAGTCTGAGAGTCTGTCTTCCAGATACATAAATCTGTAATTAAAAACTAGGCGTGATTCTATATTTACTTTTATGTGTTAAATAATTTAGGATTATAATTTTGAAAAATAATTGTAGGCCACTATTGTAGTCTGAATAACCTGATTGTTTTTCCACTATTGATTTCAAAACAGTATTGGAATTTTGTGTGACGTGGGAGAACCTTGATTTCCAAAATAGGTGAAATACGCTGCAGAAGTGATTTGCATTTTTTAGTATTGAAAGGAGACCATCAACATGAAATCTAGTCTGCCTTCTGTCACTCTTTTTTATTGTTTGTAAATATACTTGTGACATGTTTGGGACAAGGACAGTATTATACTTTGCAAAGCAGCACCTATCATGACGCAGCTACTATCTTGATTAGAGCCTCTTGTCACTACTGTAATGGGATTTTTTTTTAATATTAAGTGAATAGTTGAAGATGCCACATGCCTTTGAGTTTGTCTGCTAATGTTTGTTGCTTTGCGATCACTTTTTAAAAATAGCTTCTCTCTTTTGTGGGATTCTCAAAAAGGAACTTGAATGTTTAGGGCTGACAGTGAAAGAGACTATACGTACACAAAATGTTTTCAAAAGCATAGAATAAACTAAAATAAAAAGATGTTTCAATTATTTTAGCTATATTCCTCTTATATGTGACTTGGAGTAGTAGTGTTCTTTTAAAACAAAAACAAACAGGTTTCTATCTGAATTTGTAAATTTAAACTGTCCCTTTAAAAGCTTGGGGTGGGTAAGGATGCTGTTGACTGCTCTGTTTGGCATCCCGTAGTGAAAACTTCATATTTAAAACACATACTGCAACTGTAAACCAGAGAGTGAAAGAAATCTTAACCCTCATTGCATGACAAAACCATACCTTTTAGCTGGACAAAACCACTAGTTAGATGTCTTAACATTTCACTTTGTTATACCCCATTTTCCTTATAAGTGAGGGAAAAATAGAAAAATACAAGTTGCTGGGTAGCATGCCAGCAATTGAAGAAAACAGAAATTTGGTTAGAAATGTATAAAGTACTGTGCTGCCCTGCTGGAATGTGTGTGTATATGCATGCTTCCTTGAACTTCAGTTCTGAGAAAAATCTCATCCATAAAGGTAGTAAAAGTTCAGTGTGTGTGTGTGTGTGTTCTCGTTCGTTCTCTCTAATAGTTTCATTCCAATCAGTAGAGTAATTGGAATGCAACAACAGTCTGGAGGAGGAAGGAGAATTTTTGGCAAGAAGAGACAGAGCAGTTGGGAGCTTTATTCAGATTAAAGCATAGACAACCATTCATTATCAATACACACACATTAGCAACAGCGGAGCATTGTGTTTCTACAGCTGGGACTTATTTTAACAATTGTATTGCACTCTTTATTACATGCAAACTGCTCGGATCCAATCTCAGGAAGCCATATTAATGATTTCCATTAAAAGATGATGTTTCAGTAGAGAAAAATAACAATTTGTCTCTAAAATGTAGTACTGTGGTGAGAACTGAGGAGCAGCACATCTTTCCCTCTCATTCCATGTGTTCTCTTAAAAAAGAAAAAAAAATTCACATCCTATAGAAGACACTGATGTTTAAAATAACTAATGTTGAACCTCTTGGTTGGATTTAAAAGGATGAAGTAGTTTTTCTATGGTGATGACACGTGAAAAGACAGAAGATTGTTCACTGATCTTAGTTTTGGACTCAGTCCTTTTTTCTCTGTAAACTTATTTCTGGCTGCGGTCACAGTATTGGTTGCTTTTGGATGGTTGCTTTTGGATGTTGACAATGAGTGTTCATTTTCTTGTAACATAGCCATATGCTGTGCTTTAAACATATTTTCCAATTTCTCTCTTGTTTCTGCAGTTTAACATATTTGACTGCTATGAGATTTTTTTTTTAATCTATTGACCTAAAATCAAGATCTTTCTGTATCTGTCCATGGTGCTGTGGACCCCTGAATATTGATTTGGAATGAAATACGTAAATATATTTGTCAGAATAAAAACTCCTTAATTATCAGGTACTTCAGGCAAATCTTATTCTTCATTTTAAAAATAGTTGAGCATTCCACCTTTTAACAACACTTTAAACAGCAACTTTGATCTGAAGATCTCAAAGTGCTTTACAAACTATTATTTATTTGTGTTAAGATCTAGGGAAGTGCTCTCTAATTTTTCCCACCAGAATGAGTTTAGAGAGGAATGAGTTGTGTTATGTGTGACATGGAGGTGATGTGTCTATTGGTGCACATAACAAAATTCATGTGACAGAAATGGGTTGGGGTTCTGGGGAGGGGGCTCAGATATGTAGCTGAGGTTTGGGATTCAAGAGTGTGAGGGCTCCAGTTCAGGGTGCAGACTCTGGAGTGGGATTGAGGGGCCTGGAGCTGGATCAGAGGATGGGAATGCAAGATCTCTGACGGAGAGTACAGTTCTGGGGTGGGTATGGAGATGAGGGGCTTGGAGTGCAGGGGGGTGGGGAGTGTTCAGGTTTGGGGAGGGGCTTAGTGCCAGGGTTTGGGTTGTAGGAGTGGGTACAGGTTCTGGCATGGAGGTATGGGTTTCAGGTTGAGGCTGGAGATGAAGAGTTTGGGGTACAGAAGGTGGCAGTGAGTTGAGGGGGGGTTAATGTTGGGGCAGGAGATTGGGGCTCGGGCTTACCAAGGCAGCTCCTGGGCAGTGGTGCTAAGGCAGGCTGCCTGGTGCCTGCTTGTCTTGGTATATTGAGCTGTGGCCTGGAAGGAGCCAGCAGGTACCCTGTGGGTGGGCATGAAGCTCCGTGCCATGCCTCACAAGCTTCTCTCACCTGCAGGGCGAAGGCAGCTCATGGAGCCCAGTGGTCCTGCCCCCCCCCCCCCCCCCCACCTAGGAATTGGACCTGCTGAGTTGGCCACTTCCCCACCTGCCACAGCACAGAGCTGTGGGGCCCCTCTCCTTTGTTTCCAGCAGCTTGGTGCTGGGGCAGGCAGGGAGGGACTTCTCTCCCCTAGCCATGACAGCTCCCTCCTGGAGCTGATGTGGAGGGGTGGCTCTCCTGCTGACTGTGGCAGATTTGGGGCTTGGGGAAAGGCATCTCTCCTTGCTGAAGCCCCAAACCCTTTTGCTTGGGCAGGGTTTAATGGGAAGCTGCAAGGCCGTGCAGCTTAGCAGAAATTTACGTCTAGGGCCCCAGTTATATATTAATGCCCATTTATAGACTAGGCACACTTCAAACCACACAATATATAAGATTTTTCTTATGTAAGACAATAAACAATAGATGAATACAGAAGATGCATAGGGAGCACAATATAGTAGCTAACTTGCAACACTCTTATGAGGTCATCTGTTCACAACATTCTCTCTTTGGGAGAAAGAGGGAGGAGTGGGGATGGAGTGCAGGTCAGCAGATTTGTGGTGCTCTCAAAGAGCTTGGGAGGAGTAGATCAGTGCAGGGCTCTAGTGCCCCAGTGTGCAAGAGGGAAATGGGGGTGGAGGCCAGAGAGGAGATGTGTAGGCTGGAGGACCACCCATGTGGCTCACTTATTAATCGTGATTGCCTATCACTGGTTTATGCTTTGCTCCTTGTGTTAGTGGAACATATCTTCACAAGGAGCACTTGTACTAATGATGCACTCAGTGTGGGTACATTTTAGGACAGCTTCTGAAAGCAAGTCTGTCAATTAAAGCAACTCCGTGTCTACACTGACACTATCCACATAACTACATTAACTCTGCCTCTCATGGAAGTGGAGTGGCGAAGTCTACACTGGCACTTTTTGGCTCAGGAATGTGAAAAAGCTCCTCCCTGAATGCGTCAAGTTACAATGCTATAAAGCGTTATTGTGAACCAGGCTACAGTGCTGGAAGTCATGCTCCCAGTGCTGTTAGCTACTTCTCTTGTGAAGGTGCTTTACATTGAGCACTGGAAGAGCTCTCCCAGCACTCATGCCATGGCCACATTTTCAGTTTAAAGCACTGCCACGGCTGTGCTTTAAACTTTTAAATATAGACAATGCCTCAGTGTAGCCAGTGAGTTACGTTGGGAATGACAGTTTAGTGTAGGCATTTACACAGGTTGTCAGCCTGATTATAGTGAAGACCTGTGATCAGTGTTCCCTCTAAACTGCGCAGCAGCACAGCTTCACAGATGACTAATCAGCCTAGCCCAGTCAGTCAGCTGGGTGGGGCTGACTAATCACCTGTGAAACTGTGCTGCCCCACAGCTTAGAGCAGGGCTGGCTGCTCCGGAAGAGGCGGAGCCTCAACAGAAGGGGCGGGGCCAGGATGCTTCCAGGCTTCCCCATCCACGGACCATGATTGGTCTGGGGGTGGGAGATCCCCTTTACTCCCCCTCCCCCTCCAGCACCAATGCCCCTGGTGGTGAGAGAAGACTTCTTGTGCTCCCCCACCCCCAGGCCAATCACGGGCTGGGGGCAGGGGAACACACGAAGTCTCCTCACGCCCTGCCATGAGCGCTCCTCACAGGGCAGGTGCAGGGCAGAGAAAGCTTTGTATTACCCCCAGGCCCTGGCAGGATGGGAGGAGAATTCACATGCTTCACTGCTCCCAAGCGCTGATTGGCCTGAGGGCGGGAGAGAGCGAAGCCTCCTCCCACCCTGTCAAGAGCGTGCGGCACTTCTAAGTGCTGCGCATTCCTCTCAGGACGGGGATAGGATAGAATAAACTTTACACACTCCTCCCCCTGCCAGGAGCATGGGGCGCTTCAAAGCTGGTTTGCTGGGTAGGAGCCATTGTAATCCATCACATCATTATGTCTGCTTCAGTTCACCTTGTCTTCACCTGCTAATATTTTTATTAAGTTCTTGCTTGAAGGGAATGAAAAACAACATATATTTAATTTTGGTAGAGCTGGGGAGAGGGGAACATCTGACACTGCTAGACAATTCAAATAGACTTCTTACAATACTTTCCCTGAGACCTATACTACATGGCCATTAGCCTCCGGTTGGAGATTAGACTGTGGAGAGTTTATATGAAATAAACTCAAACATTATGCTAACAAGTTGTGCGCCTATCTCCATCTTAATTACTTTGCTTGTATGTGTATTTCTTTCCTCTGCACATGTCTTTTTAGATGGTACATTCTTTGGGGCTGAATTGCTGTTTCCTCTGCATTTGTGGATAGCATAGTGGGGCTTTGATCTTAACTGGGGTCTTCTAGAGCAGTGTTTCTCAACCAGTGGTATGAGTACTCTAGGGGTACTCAAGGAAAGTTTGGGGGAGTACATCAAAACAACTGAAATTTGGAAAAAACTGGATTTTTGTTTTAAGTATTATAGCGCTTTATTATTTTTGTACTTTTTACACCCCAAAATTTCATCGCTGTCCTGCTGTGAATAAGTTGTGTAAACAAATGTGTTGCAATGGTTAAAAAAAAAAAAAAAGTTGCGTCTGAAAACTGTAGGTACTGGGGGTATTTATAATTTTGTGTTTTTAAAAGGGGTACTTTATAAAAAAAAAGGAAAGGTTGAGAAACACTGTTCTAGAGATACAGGAATACACATTAATCATAATCCTTGACAGCGATCTACCCGTCCGTTACTACATATAACAGTAAGTAAACTAATCATATAAATTATACTGAGAACTATTTCACTAATCACTAGATTTCATATTCAATACCTCATGAATGCACATTTCTATCAAAGTGATTGCTGTTTAAGGCTGTCTACAGACTAAGGGGAATATCATTGCATCTGCATATACTGAGTTCACAATTTGAAAGTTTTATTTGTAAATGTAGGAGTAGAAACTTAATTTTAAAAAAATACTTTGGATTTTAGAATACTATTCAATAATATATGCAGTCTTGTGCTTGCCTTATGTGAGCACTTTTTATAAAGAGTTTGTCTCAAACTGGTCAGTAAATCAGGCACAAAAGATTGCTTTGTACTTAATCTACAGTTTAAAAAAAAACTTATAAATGTACCAGATATTTAAGAATTCAGTGTTTTAAATTATTGGTTTTAAAGAGCGTAATTCACAAACTGGGAATAACTTATGTCCACTTATTTTTCATACTCCTCTAAAGCTTTCATTTTTTAAATCATATGTATGTTTTTATACAGGAAGTTTATTTTCCTTGCAAAGCAACTTCTCTTTCTGGCTTATGTTGTAATGAAGTCATAGTGCTAATCTGCTTTCTCCACCCCAACTCCTTACTAGGGATGTGAGCGTATAACCGTGTAAACGGTAACAATAAGCCTGGGCTTTGGGTTACACACAGGTTACCACCCCACTCCCGGGGAGCTGGCTGCTACCCTGTATTTCTGCCTCTGTATCAGAGGCAGCAATATGGGGATGGCAGCCAGCTCCCTGAGAGCTGAATGCCGCCTTGTGCTGCTGCCTCTGATACAGAGGTAGCAGTGTGGGGAGGCAACCAGCGCCTCAGGAGCAGCGTGAGCAGGTTCCCGGGGAGCTGGCTGCACGTATATGTAACTGCTGAATTTTTCAGTGGTTACACATTTTCATACCTGCATTTTAAAATCCCTATTCGTTACGCCCTCTGTCCTATTCCTGTCTCCTGAATTGACTTGGAGAAAGCCCCTCTCAAGCTCAGACCGAGTTTGTCATTTTTCTTCCAGATTGTTTTTGTTATGAGAAGGAGTAAATAGCAAATAGGGAAGTGTTTTCTCCACAGGCAAAGATGATGCCAAAGTGACAAGTCTGGTTGAGAAAGTGAATGGTCTCAGCAATGAAACAAACAACCTAGGGGTCACCAAATGAAATTAATAAGCGTCAGGTTTAAAATAAACAGAAGGAGGTATTTCTTCACACAATGTACAATCAACTTTTAGAACTTTTTGCCAGAGAATGTTGTGAAGGTCAGTATTATAACAGGGTGCAAAAAAAGAACTACATTAATTCAGGGAGGATGGGCTGCGTCTACACTGGCATGATTTTGCGCAAATACATTTAACTGAAAAGTTTTTCTGTTAAAAGTATTTGCGCAAGAGAGCGTCTACACTGGCATGTGCTTTTGTGCAAAAGATGTGCTTTTGCGCAAAAGCATCTGTGCCAGTGTAGACGTTCTCTTGCGCAAGAAAGCTCCGATGGCCATTTTAGCCATTGGGCTTTCTTGCGCAAGAAATTAAAGTTGCCTGTCTACACTGGCCTCTTGTGCAAGAATACTTGCGCAAGATGGCTTATCCCTCAGCGGGAGCATCAGAGTATTTGTGCAAGAAGCACTGATTTTGTACATTTACAATGTCTGTGTTCTTGCTCAAATACTCGCGGCCAGTGTAGACAGGCGGCAAGATTTTGCGCAAAAGTGGCCGCTTTTGCACAAAATCTTGCCAATGTAGACACAGCCATGGTGTTTCTAGCCTCTGTTTGTCAGAAGCTGGGAATAGGCAATGGACGGGATGGATCACGTGATGATTACCTGTTCTGATGGCTCCTTTTACAGTCTCTGGGATTAGCCACTGTCAGAAGACAGGACCTTTGGTCTGACCCAGTATGGCTATTCTTATGTTTACCTTCTATCCCATCACATCCAGGTTATCACCAAATCCTATTGCTGTTCCTCTAGAACATCATTAAATGTTCTTTTCCTCTGTTATCAATGGTAAAACTTGCATTCATGCTCAGATTTCCTTTACTTTCCTCTCAACTTGTCTTATATACTGCCAACTTCTCTCAGAACAGACTCCATATCAATAACTTCCAAGAAGCTTCAGTTTCCTCCTTATCTCATCTAAAATCCCACTAGGTCTCCAAAGCTAGATGCAAATGCATGTTTTGCTACTTGCACTGCTTGTTCTGTTTCCTGTAATGGCCTTCTGTATTTGGCTACGTCTAGACTACAAGTCTCTTTCGAAAGAGAGCGTCTAGACTGCAACCACTTATTTTGAAAAAGTGGTCTGCTTTTTCAAGAGAGAGCACCGAGGCAGTCTGGATGCTCTCTTTCGAAAAAGCCCTGTTTGCATTCAAGAATGCCTTTTTTTTTTTTTTTTTTGAAAGAGCACTTTTGAAAAAAGGCATTCTTCCTTGTAAAATGAGGCTTACCGCAGTTGAAAAAACCGCCAAGTTCTTTTGAGTCTAGTTTTTTCGAAAAAAGGCCACTTAAAAAAAAACAAACAAAAAAAAAACCCCTGTAGTCTAGACACACCTTTTGTGTCTTCAGATAGCAGTTTCTTTTTTGGGACAGGGAGCTGTGGTTTCATAGGTGTTTATATACTGCATGGTTTTTATACTGTGTGACTAAAACTGTAATAATAATACTGTGACATCAGAATAATATCTATAGCAACAGACCCCAATGTTATAAAAACAATAATATAATTTTGCTGTAAAATAAATCCAAAGCTAAAACTAGGCTGTTTAAGAGGGAGCTGTTGAATAATTAGCAGCAGAAGTTAGAAGAGTACAGAAAACTTGTAGGTTGCAGTGTAAATTATTTTTTTCTACAAAGTTCAAGTTTGCATACATGAAAATGCCTCTTGAATTTGTCCTCAGTCTGTTTTCCTTTGGTTAAGTAATTGTCCAGTCTTAATTGTGCTGTCTTACAAACGGAAGTTTGGATTCAAATGAACTTGCTGTTTATATAACATAAATGATAATTCAAAAAACTGAGAAACATGGGAAATATAGACTTGACTAAAAAAATGGGATTGAGCATGGTTTGTTAGGATGCAGTAGCATGCAATGAAAAATGAAAAACAGGATTCACTCCACTCCAATTTTGAAAATGCAAATGTGTTAGAATAGTAAATAAAAATAATTTTATTGTTGTATGGCTGACATGAGCTATTATATTCACTGTAAATGTTTTTCAGCTTGCTGAATATACTCAGTATTCCTGATGCACTAAAGCATTACAAAAATAATTTGTTTTAAAATTAAAGCAGATATGTAATGGGAAGACTCAGTTGCATGAAACATTTTCATGCTTTTTTTTTCTGGTTTAACACATGTCTCTGAACATGTTTCTGCAACACATAAGGCCTCATATATTAGTTGCTAAATTACCTAAATATGTATGAAATCAGTGTGCAAATGTATTTTGGCACACGTATTTATGTCTATAGAACATTCCTGTTGCCCCTTCTGGATTGGTTTACTGCAGTCCTTTTCTCCCTTGGCCATTGAAAACACACAAACTAGTATACAATGTAGCTTTCCACTTACTGAGTTGCATTTCATGCATCTCCATGCTGGTTTCCAGTTCATTTCAAGGTACAATGCAGGATGCTGGTTTTCATCTGTAAAGCCTTTTGTGGTTATGATGCTTCGGGGGTAGCCGAGTTAGTTTGTACAGGATAAACTTAAAAAACAACAAATGGTCTGGTAGCACTATATAGACTAACAAAACATGTAGATGGTATCATGAGCTTTTGTGGGCACAGCCCACTTCTTCAGATGACCAGACTGGTTATGATGTTAGTCATCTGGGGCCTTGTCAGTAATATAAGTTGCACTGGTTTAACTAAAGTATATATGAGTTTTCTTGAAATATTTTTTTCTTCTGTACCAGGACAGATCCTATGTGAACACACTTAAAGTTATTTAAGCCTAGTTTACACAAATTTGATGAGTGTTTTGCACAGGGGTATATATACATTATTTTAAAAAAGCCTACCCACTTCAGTTAAATCAGTGTGACTTGAAACGTACTTAGGAGTTAGATTATGTCTACATCATGATTTTTGGCAAAAATTTACCATTGCAGCTGCTTACTGGTATAAATGCAGTAGTGTAGTAACAATAGTGGGGATCTTAGAGAATAAAAAGCTTCCAGAACCACCAGCATTTTTTACAACCTTGTTTCTTAAAGGAGATGGTAGTGATAGTGTTGAAAATGTTGGCAAACATGAGCACCTTAACAACACAAGTTTTCTCATCCCAGGAAACTTTAAAAAAAAAATCTTTTAATGTTGTTAAGATCTTGGAACAGGAGGAGAGGCTCACTCTCTTGGGAGTTGGAGTGAAATATGATGCTGGACTGAACAGTGCCTAGATTTGTTCAGATGAAGAATGCTTGTGGGGCGTGTTCAGTGGTAGGTTCTCAGTTCTAGATTTCGATCCCCCTGCTCTTTGTACAATTTGTTCAACTTCTTGGCATTATGCAAAGCAGTTTTCTGCCTTTTTCTAAAGGGGCAGTTTGAATGGAGATCTGGGGCTTTTTATGGCTGGGAAGTTATTAGTTGTTGTTTGTTTGTTGCATAATAATTTTTGTACTGCTAAGTTATATATTACATTTCATCTAGATGATATATTGGCATAGAATGTTTGAAAACAACTGAAATCTGAGGTTTGGAAGGATAAAAAAGCAGGAAGCAATAATAATGGGTGATTTTAACTATCCTCATATTGATAGGGTTATCAGGTAGCTTCAGAAAAAATACCAGACACACTTGATAGGAAGGGGAGCGGGGCTGGCGTGGTCGGGGGTAGGGTGGCTGGCTGGCCGAGGAAGATCGGGAGGAGGAGAACCGGCCGGCAGGAAGCAGGGCTGGCCGGGAGAGGGACGAGGAGAGTGGGGCTGATTGTGGGGGAAGAGCGGGGGGGAGAGAATTGGCTGGTGGGGAGTGGGACTGACCCGGGCACATGCAGATCCCAGGGCGCTGCCTGTCCTGCGCACGGTCCTGGCAAAGCACGAGCGTGTCCAGCTACGGCTCCACAATGTGCTTGAACAGCGCTCAGGAGCACAGACAGGGCTTCTCCTCCTCCCCAAGGCGTCACTCCTATATCAGATGCAACCAGAGGCTCCTAGTGCTGATCGTGCCCCACCCTCCTGCCAGGCTTCCGTCGGGTGCTCAGCTGGAAAACCAGAAAATACCGGACATTGCACATGTCCGGTATTTTCTGAATTTTTTTTTTTACCAAAGGGCCCAAAAACTGCATTATCCGGTTGAATACTGGACACCTGGCAACCCTACATATTGACCAAGTATATGTCCATAGTGCATGATGCAAAGATAACATTTTTTAGACATAAAAAATAATTGCGTCTTTGAGCAGCTAGTCCTAGACCCCCACAAAGGGAGAGGAAATACTTAAATTTAGTTCTGAGTGGAGCATAGGATGTTGTCTAAGTGGTAATTGTAGCTGACTTGCTTGGAAGTGTGACCATGATATGATAAAATGTAACTTTCTTGTAGGGGGTAATACCAAAAGTCCCCATCGCATTAACATTTAACTTCAAAAAGGGGAGCAATACAAATATGAGGATGCTTGTTAGGTGGAAATTTTAAAAGGAACTTGAAGCAGCATTGGGATTATTTAAAAGCACCATAAATGAAGCTGAGACTGTATACCTTAAATAAGAAAAGACATTAAGAGGGCCAAAAGAATGCTCCGACTATTAAACGTCAGAGTACTGGAGCCAGCTAGAGGTTAAAAAAGTATCCTTTAATATTTGAAAGCCGCATCCTAGTGAGGCTAATAGGAGGGTTAGATGTAGAAGTATAGAAAGAATTTAAGCAATTTGCTAAAGATGCAAAAAGTAACTTTTTTTTTTTTTTAGTACATGAGAAGCAGCAAGACTTTTGAAGAGGCAGTGAGCCACTAGCATGAATTCTTTGTATCTGTCTTCTCAGCAGAGGATGTGGCGGGGAGATCCACATCAGAGCTATTATTTTTGAGCAACTGACCTGAAATAATTTCCCATATTGATATGTCAATTGAAAAGGTTTTAGAACAAGACCAGATGGTTAGATCTCTTGGGTCTATAAGGAACTCAAATATGAAACTGCAGAACTACCATTTGTGGTACAGAACCTATCACTGAAAGCTCTAATCACTGAAAGGTAGCTAATGTAATGCTGATATTTAAAAATGTCTCTGGAAGAGACAATAGCAGGCTGGTCAGCCTAATGTCAGTACTGGGCAAATTGGTAGAAACTATAGTAAAGAATAGAATTATCAGACTAAAACAAACAAAGCAACAACCACGATTTGTTGATGCAGTTAACACAGATTTTGTAAAATGAAGTCTTGTCTCATCAATGTCTTGTCTCATCAATTTATTAGAATTCTTTGAGGCTGGCATTAAGCATGTGGATAAGGATGATCTGGTGACTATAATGTAGTTGGATTTTTAGAACGCCTTTGACAGAATCCCTCACTCAGGGCTCTAAAGGAAATTAAGTAGTCATGGGATAACAGGGAAGATCCTCTCATGGATTAATAACTAGTTAAAAGGAAATAAAGGGTAGGAATAAATGGTGAGTTTTCTCAATGGAGAGAAGTAAATAATGGTGTCCCGCAAGGATCTGTACTGGGGCCAGTGCTGTTCAACATAGTCAAAATGATCTGGAAAAAGGGATGAACAGGGAAATAACAAGATATGCAGCTGAAACAAAATTACCCAAGATAGATAGAGCCAAAGCTGATTGTGAAGAGTTACAAAGGGACCTCAAACCTTTATTACTAGGAACAAATAGCAGATGAAATTCAATCTTAAGTGCAAAGTAATGCAATTGGGAAAAAAATCCCAACTGCACATTTGTAATAGGGTCTAAATTAGCTGCTATAATTCAAGAAAGAGATTGTATAGTTTTTTGGAAACATCTGCACAATGCACAGCAACAGTGAAAAAGGCTAACAGAACATTAGCAAGTTTAAGGAAAGTGATGTGAAGGTTTAGCCGGTAAGCCTCACCCTTAGTGAGAGACACTTCCTGGTTAAGGTTAACCAGTGGGAGCTGGAGCACCTCCTCCCCATCTGCCATGGGCAGGGGGCTGGCCAGGGGCCCCACTAGGGACAGGGACTGCTCCAGTCTGGCCAGTGCAGTCCCTCCCTGCGGCTAGGGAGGATGTAGGCCTCCAGCCCAGTGGCAGGCAGGGGGACTGCTCTTGCCAGACTGGAGCAGCCCCCTGCTCACCCCTGTTTAAATCAGGATTTTACATTCCTATTTATCACAATACAAATCCATGGTGTGCCTACACCTTGAATATTGCATCCAGTTCTGGTTGCCCCATCTCAAGATATAGTGGAATCAGAAAATATTCAGATAAGAGCAATCAAGCTGATGATTGGTATGGAATGGTTTCCATAAGAAGAGACGGCAAAAAGATTGAAGCTGTTGAGCTTAGAAAAGAGGTGATTAAGGGGCGATATGATAGAAGTCTATAAAATCATTGATGGTATGGAAAAAGTGAATACAGAAGCATTATTTATTCCATTACATAGTGCAAGAATCAGAGGTCATCCGATTAAATTAATGAACAGTAAATTTAATATAAATAAGAGATGCTTTTTTCCAACCCATCTAGTCTGTGGAACAATTGCTGTTGGATTTTGTGATGACCAAAAGTATAACTGGATTGAGAAGTACTAGACTAGATAAATGGTAAGAGGTGCAATACTAAACCTCTGTCTTCCAGCACTAGGATGGGAAGATTACTCCATATGTCCTGTGCTGTACACTGTCCCTGAAGTGCTGGTATGGGCCACTGTTGGAGACAGATACTGGGAAAGATGGACAATTACTGAGTGACATTAAGGCAGTTCTTATGTTCTGAAGAATTAAAACTAATTCCCATCACTTGTTTCACTTGTTTGTCCTGTATGCTTTTATAAATGGTGACAGCATTAAATATAATAGCATATGACAGCCTAGTAATTTTTCTCTCAAAAGTCTTTTTTAGAAATATTTTAGACTTTACATAAGTCAAGTGGCATATTGATTGGCTCCAGGCTCTCCAGAAGCTTTTGATTTATATAGGTTCATTGAAAATATTAATTTAACCAATTTGCTGAACCTATTACTCTTTTACTTTATGGAATTGTGCAGATACTTAACTGTTCACATATTTGTAAAGTGCTCATCGCTGTAGTTGCTGGTTGCCAAAAACTTTTGCTGTTGGATGAACAGGGACCCAGTAAATGGTGAGCTTTTTCAATTTTTAGCTGAGATATACCCAGTGACAATTACCAGGTTGTAAGGAAGCTAGGTTTCAAAGAACAATGCTGGTCAGCGTGGATAAATTGAGGGAGCATCCTTCTAGGCCCTTTGCATCATGTGATTCCTCAAATTGTTTTTAATGTATTTATTTGTGTACTCTTTTTATTCAGACTTCAGGTCCTTAGGCACCTTGAGTTCAGTAGCTGTCCTCTCATTGCATCATCCTAGAAATTTATATGACTATCTTATGTAACAGATTGTCATCATGTTCTGTGGTTGCATACATGCCTAAAATCTAGGTATCAAGGGACAGCTGAAATTCTCTGCTTTTTTTGTGCCAACATTAGCCATCTGCAGTTGAATTATTTAGTTTGGAAGGTTCCCATTGCATGCTTTCCCTCAGCTCATTACCCTACCTCCTCCCTTACCCCATTTTTTTAAAGATAAGATGACCATATTTCCCTATGCTAAATACAGTGCAACCAGTACGGCAATCAGTCATAACTATGCAATACAAATGTTAAAATTAACATCAAGTTGACTAAGCTCCTGTTGAAAAGAAATACTTTATAGTTGGATTATTTTTAGTTACCTTCTTATCTTTAAAGCATTAAGGCTTACACAGAGAGATACCACACAAACACACTCTCCCGCATAGCACTCTCATACAGGATGGACCAGCTGAACTGATTCTCTTTGCCCAGACGTGTCTGGGCTTTCAGGATGGACCTGCTTCTCCTGGTACCTGGTGCCACGTCTTCCTGAGGCAACATGTGTGGCAGCACACAGGGTCACATGCTTCCCTCCATCCCAGATTTCTGCCAGGCCAGTCAATGACAAGGGGAGGGGAGGTGACATGCTCCCCTTCCAAGATACCATCCAGCTGGGTGAAGAAGCAGCTGGTCTGGGATGCCGCTCCTGACCAGGAACTCCTTTCCCTGGCCTTGGAATAGGCCTGCCAGAGCTCCTTAACCTTCATTCTGACCTGGTCCGGAGTGCAGCTGTGCCCCTACTGCACAAGGCTGTCGGCCTTGCTGCTGTACACATTGGCATTTCATCATCAGATGTGGAGATCAAGGACATTGGACTACACCCCTCTCCCTCTGAGAGCTCAATGAGATCCAGGATTTCTGCATCAGTCCATGAAAGCATGCTCCTCTTTTGGCCTCAGACATGGTCTTGGGAGCTGGGCTGCAGCTGTGGGAGCCTCAGATGGTGTGTTGGGGTCTGCCATTGCAGAGGTAGGGCAAAGCAGGGCGCTGCTGTGTGGCACAGGAATAGCAGGGCCTGCTGTGTGCCACAAGCCCTTTTCCCTATGGCTGCAGATTTCAGGGGAAGGGGAACTATAGAGTTCAGATGAGTGGCTTCCAGGACAGCTGTGGGAAGCTCTGGAGGCCACTTATTTTGAAAAAACTACAGCTGCACTCCCTATTTCGAAATAACTATTTCCGTGCAAAGTAACTATTTCGAAATAGGTGTGTTTCCTTGTAAAATGAATTACAGAAGTCGGAATAAGAAGCCCATTATTTCGATATTATTTCGAAATAATGCTTTTGTTGTGTAGACTCTCACTTTATTTCAAAATAATGCTAGTTATTCCGAAATAACGCTGCTGTATAGATGTGTCCTTACAGATCCAGGTCAGGGAAGCGTATTCCTCATATGGAGGAAATATTTATGATGAGTATTGTATTTCTCCAACGGGACTTCAGTTTTGTGGAATGCAGCCACCAGCACCATTGAGCTTTGGGAACTTCAAGAAAATCATTGTCCATTGGGAGGACATATTTCAAGCCAAGGTTGAAAGAGGCAGGTCAGCTCCTGAAAAACTCCATTACTCCTTTTCACAACCAGCTGGGGGAATTTCCACCCTCTGTATGTGCCAAATACAACTTTTGGACTTTTTACCAATAATTTTTAGGCTTTGAGAGGATGCTCATAATATCCTGGTGATTAGACACTGCTTTTTAGAAGGTTCCCAAATCTCTGTGGGCCTGGGAGTGTGCCATTCACAGAGAACTAGAATTATTTGGTGAGTAATTTTGTGTATGTATATATCCCTGTCACTTTGTAACTTACAGGCAGTGATCTTCATTTTTTATTTTTTTCCCTCAGTTTTAAAATCCAGGTTATCCTCAGGGAAAGCATTTCCCCCTATTGTCAACACATTACAATTTTGCCTTGGTTTTGTAATTGCAAATAAATCCCTGAATACTTTGAGAGAGGTTTTGTTTTCAATTTCCAAAAATAAACAAGACCTGTCTGGAGGCACCAAACTGTGATGATAGAGACATTCTATTCCACTTTTTTTTTTTTTTTTTAAAATATCAGAGCTTCCAGTGTCTTTCTCAATTTTCCATTGTTTCTTCAGGGACCACAACATTTCTTTCATTAACTGATAACTCAGCTCTAGTATCCTTTCATAAAACTATTACTTGCATATGATTGCTCTACATCATACCCTTTTTTAAATTCAGTTTACACTCCAATATTACTCCATTTGGTTGAATAAAAGCTTGCTTTCTCTTAAATTATAGTATTAACTGCAATATTTTAATAGCTTATTTGCTTGGGCAGTAATATGATTTGAAAGACAAAAGAAACCATATTTTTTTTAATAAATTAATGAAGACAAATGGATAACTGTTGCAGTGAATGCTAACTTTAGACTGGTTCATTATCAGAGAGTACAGAAATTGTAAAAATGTTATCTCATTCATTAAGCAGAGGATGAACATGGGCTGTCAATACTTGATCATTTGACCATGTCATTACCTGTTTTTTTTTTCCTCCATTCCTCCAAAAGTTTAATATCCTCTCAGGTGAAGGAATTTTCAAACAGAAGAACTTGAAAAATAGGAAGCCATTTATAATTCATGTTTTTCAAAATTCTGCCATATGTAGCGTCCAGCTTAATAGCAAAACCTTTCCCTTGATCACTTTTGCTCTTTTTCTACTTATTTTTCTGAATACAGTATGATATATATTAAATTGTTTATTTAAAAGTCTCCTTCAATTTTACCAAGTGGAAATCTTTCATAAAAACATCACTTATAAATTTGTAAGTACTTTGTTTGCAAAGTGAGAGAGGAAAACTGCCTCAGTTGGTGTGTGTGATTACGTGGTGCTGATTATTTATTTATTTATTTATTTATTTTTAACCAGCACAAAAGATTTAATATAGGAATGTTCTTAAATTGAGCTGCCTTTTTTCTGATTGTAGATGACACCAGTCTCATGTGATTGGATTTTCCTATTCAGTTCATTTTTAGTGTGGGCTTGTCACAAAAAGAATTCTCGCAGTGAATCTGTGATCTTTCTCCAAGTGTAACAGTATAACTGTCCCTGCTAGCAGACCCCTTCCTTTCTTTTTGATGAAAAACTATTGAATTCTAAGAATTTCCTATTATCTTGGCACAATCAACCTCTTACCTTGCTTTAAGTTATGATAAGAGGAAGCTGCATACCAAATTTGGTGGTCTTAGGTCTTAGGCTATGTCTACACTGCAGCACTTCGGTATCCCGAAATAGCTATTCCGCGTCTTTTGAGCACACCTGTTATTTTGAAATATAAAGGACTTGCTATTCCAATATCTCTGTAAATCTCATTCCATGAGGAGTAAGAGGCCATTTGGAGTCGTGATTAATTTTGAAATAAGTGCTATGTAGACAGCACCAAATTTCAAAATTGACTCGAAATAAGCTACACCATTCGCATAGCTCAAATTGCATAACTTATTTTGAGCTACAGGTGCAGTGTAGATGCACCCTAACTGTTTAGGAGGAATTCTTGAACAAATGGACTCAGATTGACGCACGTTTCTGACATATATAATAAAATTGAAAAGAAGACAGATCTCTAAGTCATTTAGAACTAGGTGAAACTAGTCTATTTTAGGTCTCTGTTAGTGCTCCAGCATCTGAATCTTTTGTTGCTGATAGGTAGCTAAAACAAAAAGGTATACACAAAGTGAAAAAATATGACACTATGTCAACCAGGAAATGATTATAGCCGTCATTACTCAATATAAAGTTTAAACAAAGCCTTTTTGTGTGTAAGGAAATTCTCTGTAGAACATTTTGAGACTAGGGCCTTGTCTAGACTTCTGGGAAGATCAACACTCAGGAGATTGATCTTCCGGGATTCGATTTAGTGAGTTTAGTAAGGATCCAGTAAATCGAATGCTGGGGTTGCCCCTGTCAACTCTTGTACTAATAAGGGAAGTCGATGGGAGAAACATCTCCCCAGATGTTTGATTTAATATAAGTTGACTCCAGTTAAGCAATTCTTGTAGCTGGAGTGACGTATCTTAAATTGAATTTCTCTGCCAGGGGAGACCTGGCTTTATCAATTTCGTGTTAAAATATGTTAGAACATCATTTAGTGTAGCTATGTCTCTGTTATTCAGACCCATTTAGTTTTCAAAATAGACAAGCATTTTTATAGAAAAATCACTTAAGTGCCTGCCTTTAACACCTGACCTTATTTAGACAATTACTTTGATTCTATGGAAAAATTGCATAGAATCAAAGTAATGGTTATAATGAAATTAAATGGTTATAATTTACCTTCTGGTGATATTTTGATTATGATGGTATTTAGAATGGTGTATTTAATATTTATATTTAAGCAATGAGAGAGTCATTTACTGTTCAAAATTTTATTTAAACATTTAATAAACTGGAATATTTTATTAAAAGAAACAAAGTATTGTAATTTAATGACTTACAAATCAAGTAACCAATAGAGTATATGTCCGGGATAAAAAGATCTTGAGTCAATCTCCATTACACTGTTTTATTAGCTCTTTAAATTGAAATAATTTCTAATCTATTCTTCATATAAGGCAAAGCTTGTTTAACACTTTCACAAATGTTCCTTACATTTGCACACTATCTCCTTAAATCCTTGTTATGTTTTACTAGCTGTGCCATGAATATTTTCTGGAGATTGGTTATTTTTGTCGTCTAATAAAAAAAGTGTGAATTTAATACATTTTTAAAAGCTGGCTTATGCTATCATAGCAACCAGTTTTCAAAGTGAGACATTGAAACTGCAAAATTAGACTCAAGAATGACAGCTGAAAACACATATGGCAACTCTAAATGATTTATGCCTTTTTAATCTGTAATTTGTGTGATAGTGTATGGGGCAAGCTAACTTCATGTATAGTAACTTATCTTTGTCCATTAGGAATTATGCCAAGAGGGAATCCCCTCTAGAGGCACTTGCACTTTCTTGATTTCCATCCCTCCTCCACAAGTTATGTGATGAGATCAGATAAAAAATATGGCCATATCTGAAGGGCTAGAAAGCATACACAGGTAGAAAGGTGATGTTCTCCTGTATAACTTCCACCATAGTTGCTGCTGGGGTAACTGCCGAAAGAGGGAACTTCTGGCTCAGCCTTCTGTGTTTATTTCACACACAATTAAAAATTGCCCATGATTATAATTTGTTTTCTTGCATACACCTTTGATGTTCATTGATTTTTTTTTTTAACTTTGCACTGGGTTTTCTGGAATGCAGAGAAGATAAAGACATTCTAAAATATTAATGACCAGTAACTTCATTATGTATTTCTTGTTTCCCTTGCAGTACTATGTGCAAAAAACTTGGTGAAAAAGGATTTTTTCCGTAAGTAGCTATTAAAATTTATGAATTCATGTGTGGTACATGTTACATACATTCTGTACATCACTTCTAACATAGTAACATAACACATTGATATCCATGTGTTGAAGGAGACAGCGGGGTTTCCAACTCACTGTTTTTCAGAGCTTATAACTTTTTAACTGGAACTCACTGTGGGAGTATTTTAAAAATATATTTTTAAAACACGCATTAACAAAAATATCAGCCAACAACTTCTTCGGACTGGTGTGGGAGAGAGTATACAATCTTGTGGGTTTAAGACTTTTTTGGTGTCAATAAACCTGAAGGATTTTTATCTAAAAATATTGGTTTGATCACTTTTGGTGTTTCAAATAGTATAATTGGCTGATGTGCACTATATTTTTTTAAACAAAAGATTCTGTGTTTTTAATCCACATAGAATCATGGAATAGAATCATAGAACTGGAAGAGACCTCAGGAGTTCATCAAGCCCACCCCCCTGCCTAAGGCAGGACCAAGCCCAACTAAATCAACCCAGCCAGGGCTTTCTCAAGCCGAGACTTAATAGGTATCAATTATATTGGTACTGGCTCTAGAATGGAGATACAAGTTCTTCATTTTAATTAACTTCTCTTAGACAAATTGCAGGCTTTCAAAAATACAAGGATCATATACATATATTTAACGTTTTACTATAGAACAGCTCCTTTGGTCTAACAATCAGATATAAAAAAAATAGTATATTTAATGAGCAAGTCAGAATACACGTTTTCCTAACCTGTACTGAAATTATGCACCTTCCACTAGTTTTCATGAGATTTTGAAAAGCAAAAAGAAAGGAAAGAGGGTTCTCTTGAACTACACATGCACCAAAACATACACATCAACTTCCTTCCTAATGAGACTGGGAGTTAAAGCAGGAGAATAAAAAGGACTAGACTCTAAACTTTAAAGATAACCCGCAAAGAGGAAAAAGATAGATGTGTGCCCTTTTTGTGGTCTTAAAAATGTAAAGTCTTAATGTTTGTTTTGTTTGTAAGCTTTCTTAGGCAGAAGCTGTCCATTATTATGTGTTTTGTATAGTGCCTGGCAAAATGGGACCTTGATCTCAGATGAGGTCTGTAAATACTACTATAATACAAATAATTAGCAATAACTAAACAAACTTAAGTACCAGGAATGTTATCTTGTCTCCTGTGATTTTAATGGAGTTCTTGTTGGCTGTTCACTGGGAACTTAAGATGCTTTAAGGAGCTGAGAGTGTTTTAGAACCTTATACAAGAGCTTTTCTCCCTAAATATTTGATTTAAAGGATTTAATAAAACAAACATTTTTAAAGAGTTTGAATGAAAATCACTTCCCTTCTCAGTCAGGTTGTACTTCCTTAGTATATTTCATTTTGTTGTCCTAACAGGTCTCCAGTCAGCCATCCCCCGTAGTCAAGATTTCAATTGCAAGTGTAAAAATAGCAGAAGGAAAAACCATTTTGAAAGGGGGGAAGGGGCGATGTTCAGTCCTTTTTACACCTAAGAGGGGCGGAAAAGCAAACAAGATAAAAAAAACAACTTTCTTTTTCTTTGAAGGTCACATTTAGAATGTAGTTGCAAAGCTCAGTTTGTTCATGTACTTAAAGACAGTGTAACATTGTAGTTCTGTTAGTTTAAATACATAAGCCACATTATGTTTGTACAGAATATGAAATATCTGACAATTCTTTCAAAGTAAGTATTTTATCCTGAATTTTGAATATTCACATGCAAAGATCAAGTTAACCTACTTGCAGCTGGAATTGTGATGATAGACTCAGATTAAATAAAATCCTTTTAAAAATACCCAACATACAGGGGGAAAGAATCACACTTGTATATTGATTATCATTTCATTTTTCTCAGTTTTCAAGCATGCCCTTTTATGAGTTTTTCCTCCCCTCCTATAGGACTTCCTGATCCATTTGCTAAGGTGGTGGTCGACGGATCTGGCCAATGCCATTCTACAGATACTGTGAAGAATACGCTTGATCCAAAGTGGAATCAGCATTATGACCTGTAGGTGTTAACAGTGATGTCTAAAATACAGCAAAGGTTTGAAGTTGAATCCTCTAAAGAGTGCAGAAACTCCAAATTGACAAATGGCCACAGTAGCATCAGTTAAGAGCTTGAAAAATATGCCAGAGGAGTAAACCTGATTAGCCAGGCTGAAAAATACATGCACCACCATAACACTTTTCTCATCTCAACTCTATGCTCTGGTACATTTTCTAATACACTCTGTGCAATGGATTTTACAGGTAGCATAGTGTTGTTTGAAGTATTTTATTGTCCAACATTTTGATATTGGACTGCGCATAAAAGAAAACATAATTTTACCAAATTTCCTTTGGCATTCCTTCTTCTTTTCCTCCTCATTCTATTTTTCTCTTCTAAAACCTATCTTGGTGTCTGTCTTTCAGAATCTTTCTTCAGTCTTAATATTGTTTCCTTTTTTCTCTTTCTTACTCCTTTTAATTTGTATCATTTTTATATTGCCGTTCTTACCACGAGCTCCTTTCAGTACTGCACTAAACAACACGACATATCTGCCATGTGTGGTTCATTCTTTCTCTTGTTTCTCCCTGGGGGAGGATTTTCCATGCCAAAATAATGCTATATTTTGTTTTCTTAGGGATTTTCAACGTCTTTTTATATTATTTTGTGTGTTTTGCTCTCTTTTTTTCCTTTTGTCCTTTCACTATGTTCCAGAGGTGAAAGGCAGAAAAAGGAGCCTTTGAACTATTTGCAGTTGAGTTTACCTCATTGAGATCTTTTTAGTCACTGATTACATCCTGGTTTAATCCAATCCTCCATCCACATCGTCTTCCTCAATTCCTGTTTTCTGCCAGTATGTATCTGCATTCACTCCTTAGAGCCTGTCTTGTGGGAGTGTTTGTATTGACCATGCTACAGCAGACCGCCAGTGTATCTGCAACATATTCATGTACAATGAGCTTTTATAAGTTTGAGACTGCTGCAGCATCTTTACCTAGATTGTTTTAAAACTACAATAAATTGCACTAGATGCAAGCCCTGATTTGCACCAATGCAGCACATCTCTGCCAAGGATTTGCCCCAGCATAGCTGCATAACTGAATTTACACATATATAAATATCTCCACTCTAACATCCTCTTGCTCCCCAAGGAAAAGAAGCCATGAGTCCAGCCAGCATCTTAGATCTTTAGCAGCATACTTTAAACAAGGTCTTGCACATAAAAGCATTCTCAGATCTCCCACTTCCTTGAATGGTTGAAGATTAAACATTCATAATAAGTTTTCAAAAGTTTTGGTGCAATATACAAAATATTTGCATTACTATTTCACTAAGTGTCATTGATATTTTAATGAAACAGTATTTGCTTTACTGGGGGAAGGGTATTGTAGACCAAGACAGCATTTTTTTTAAAGCATATTTTCAAAGCTTTGTAACTGTGCCATAAAAACTTAGGTCAGAAACAAGCTCTGCATACACAGTCTTATTTCCATTTACTAACCCATTTGATTTAAAGCAGTTTGTTATGAGAAGATGTTTAAAGAACGTATTAATAAAGCTGCCAAAGTGCTGATTTTGTACAAGTAGCTAATTAAGTGAATTCTCTAAATCTTCAGGAACTGATTTTTTTTCAGAGATTTTTTGGGAACCAAACTGCTTAGGCATTGTAATCTGGAGCACATGTTTTCCAGGCTGGTATGGCAAATACTGCTGTGGAAATTGGTGCCAGCTGGTGAAATATATTTAAATTGGCCACAGTGCCCAAGTCTTGCATTTCCCTTTCCTTCCCACCCCTTTACCTTTCCTTCGTTTCTTTTTGAAAATGCCCTATGTTAATTAGCTTCTCTATGGGAACAAAAAGAAAGAGTAAGGAGGATGGGAAAGAGAGAAGAGTGTTTCCAAGTATGTATTTTTTGCAACCTTCTTGTTTTTCTAAAGTTAATTGTGGGATTTTTAAAAGGAGTAATGAGTGGCTATAATTTGATGTGTCTACCTCTAAGATCTGTGCTGCAACTGCCTATAGCTTAAAGAACAAATATCTCACCAATCACTACTTAATTTGGGCATTGAGAGTAGGACTGCAGTTGTAATGGTCTATGGGAGTGGGCAGATGTTGGGAGCAGATTATTAAGAGCATTTAATACTTCATATTTTGTAGAGGGTTCTCAGTATCTTGCCAGGAAAACAGGAGTGAAAATAGCAACAAAAATCTTCATCAATTTTTTCCCTTCCTTCTTTCCCACCCAGTATTTATAAGCAGAAAGGCACAGACAACTTTGTTTTATCATACAATGTGGACCTGCTGGGATCCATCGATCACTGTACTAAATGGATCAAGTGTAATCTGTCCCGTTTTGTGCAAAGTAATAGACATGTCATGTTCCTACAAATTACTGTGCTCCAAATTTGCCCAATTGAGCATCCTTAGATTATTTATATTTAAATGCAATTGGCAGCTAAATGCAGATTAATCTTAATTTTCCATAAAGGCCTTTTTTCCATCATTCTTATTTTCAGAATTTTCTGTTTTCATTTTCTTCAGACATGAACTTGTTCAGATTAGCAGAAATAACTCCTCATACAGAGGCAGGTCTTTTCTCTGTAATTAGCATATACTTTCATAAGCTCTGGAAGAGTTATCTCCATGCCTGCATTATGAAATGAATTCTCAAGAGGAAGCATGTTTGTATTTCTTGTGTCTGTGTGGGACCTGAAATACAAGAGAAATGAGTTTCTATTCATAGGTAACGTTACTGTTAAAACACATATCTTTTTCGGATATGATGCTGTAGAGAAAACTTTTCTTCCTTAATCCTCCTTTAGAGATTGGCTTTTTAAAGGATTCAAAAGCACTCTTGGCACTTAACTGACCTCACACTGAATTTCACTCATCGGTCATTCAGAAAAAACGTCTTATTTCTCTCTCCTCTCCCTTTATTCCCTTCCTCTATTCCACTTTATCCTCATTTAAACCCAAATATTTTCTTTGTTCCCTTGCTCTGTTGTCCACTAATACTAGATGTAATATAAGGAACCTCTTTTCTATTATTAACATTAGTTACCCAATTTCTTTTTCCTTTATAAAAATAAAAAATTGGAGCTCTGTATACTGTCCCTAGCAAGTTTTTAAATATACATATTCTCAGTTCCAAGTTGTCTAGCTTGGCAGTTAGAAAAGTATCTTAAACCCCAAAATGCTGCCCTCATGATCAGCCTCTTAAGGAGCCCTGACTTGATTAAATGAGTTTGACTCTATAAAATTAATCTGAATGTGATTTAAACATAGTCTAAATTCTTATTCTGATATAACGAATACCAGTTCTCTGCTCTTCATCCCAAGCAGATGTTAAAATAAAGTAATCTTTTCCTTTGCAGAAATTTTTACTATACATTTTTCTAGACTAGTAAGTAGCCCACTGCCAAAAAGGCTGATGATTAATCCTTTCAATCTATGAGATTATTTGCCTTGCTGACCTCTTCTGAAAATAATATGGTAGATTCTACAGGCATCATAATGTTTACCCTAACAACACACCATTGCATGGGAACACTAGTCTCTGACTTACGACACTTGCGCTCTTACAGGAAATATCATGCACGCCAAGGATAGCAGATGGTGTCTCAATGGCAGAATGCCCACTTGGTCTCTTCTGTGGCCAAAGAGCATTGGAAATTGGCCAGAAGAAGGTGTAAATATGTAGAATTTTTAGAAATGATGTAATTTAAATATAGCATTGCTTAATTTTCTACTGTGAAGAAATTATATAGTTACTTATAGGGTTTTTAATAATTATAAGATTCTGATGTCCAGTAACATTACCTTTTGGCTATGATGTGTCTGCTGAATGCCAAATTTAAAACCTTTCACATAACAAATTAACACTTACAGAATTTTTAATGATACTGCACCTGAATTTACATTGAGTCTGTTCTGTATTTTTGGAACTAGGTTGTCCCCAAAGCACATACATATTATGTAAACCTAGCATCACCATTGTGAAGTATTACTGGTGGGTTTTTTTTTTAAACAAATGGGAATATTGAGGGAAAATGAGTAACTTGTCCAAGGTAACAAAAGAAGTCTGTCAGAGCAGGGAATTAGAAATTAGGGGTCCTTGGCGTCTAGTTCTATGTTGCATTTTCTTAGCTTTTGTGGAGACCGCATATCTGGTCTGATTAGAGGTGCTTTTTGAGGAAGAAGAGAGTCCCTCCTCCCTCTGCCCTTTCTCCTCCTCTTACTTTCCTGTCTCCAGCTGAGTTCTGCAAAGAAAGTATGCTTTGCCCTAACAAAAAACAGGACTATGTAGCCCTTTAAAGACTAATAAGACAGTTTATTAGGTGATGAGCTTTCATGGGCCAGACCCACTTCCTCAGATCAAATTGTGGAAGAAAATTGGCATGACCATATATACCAAAGGAATATAATCAAAAAAAGTGAACACACATGAAAAGGACAAATCAAATGTCAGAACTGAGGGGGAGAGGTAAATGCCCTAGTACCACAATGGTAGGTGTCAGTCAACAGCAACCCTTCTGGATGATAATGGTGCAAAAGGATAGGCTCTGAAGGAAATGCTACCTGTGGATGTTGGTGAACTAACTGAGATTAAATAAGAGCTGACTATTTTGTCTAAAGTTGTCTTGAACTTTTTTTTTTGAATTTTAAACAAAATAATTCAATTTTAACTTACTTGATTTTTGTTTAGAGGTGGAAGCGTTGAAAGACAGATTAGCACTAGCCTGTTTCCAGAATGTTTACTAAAACCCAGGTCTTGTACAAAATCTTAGTTTGCGGACTTGAGATACAGAAAGGTTAAGATTTGGTAATTTCTGGGTATCTTGCTCATCTGAGCTGCATCTCTTGAGGTTTCCTCCTTATTAGTGTCTTTCATATGGGCTCAGTTGCAAGCATTGGGAGCCATCATGTAGGTTCTGAGGATGGGCGTGGAGAGTGGAAAATGGCGAAACTCAGAATTTGGATACATTGGAATACTCTGAGGGAAGAGAAAGAAATTGATTTTAATTATGTGACGAAGCAGAGTTTAACATCTTTGTTTTAAAGTTTTGAACTTTTTTTTGTAATAAAACTCCTAGCTTGGCTTTTATGTTGGATTTTTACTGCAAGTTGATGAGAAACATGTAGCTTACTGTCAAAATTATGGTCTGAAAATGTCAGCTCGTGCCTTAAATACCATTATAATTTTTACCTGCTTCAGTTTAGATGATAAAAGAAATTAAGCATTTTTTCCAATAAATCCTTCTAGGAAGTGTTCTTTCCCAAAGGAGGAAAAAAAATCTTTCTTTGACAAGTATAAATTAAAATATTTTCTTCCCTTATATGATGCTGGGACTAGATTTTTCTGATGTAAAATTCAGAGGCAAAATTAGTAAGTAGCAGTATCGAAGAAGTTGCCTGCTTGCCATGAAGAGCTTATGGTGGGTTACTTTTGAGCCACAAACACTCACATTGAAATGTTCTAATAGCAGTGTGTTGAAATGCATACTTCTACTTAATGAGTTTTCTAGATAAAATTTCAAACCTATTTGACAATTTTTGACCTTGTGAAAAGCAACAAGGAAATACTGGAAAATAAAAGGCTGTTCATTTCTTTACTCTTAAGTATTCATAACTAGCTCTCACAAGAATCTGCTTTAAGAATACAAAAATAAGTATATGAAATATAGCATAGACTGGGATAAAGATGTTAAGGACTAGTTAACTATCTGATAAGCAAATGCTTATCAGATAATTGAGTCGACTAGTTGACCTCTTTCTCCCCCCCCCCCCCTTTGCTGCCTCTATCAGATAGGGGCAGCAAGGGGGGGGGAAGAGGGTACTTCAAAGCAGCAGCACCGCGCAGAAATGGTACCGGGGTCTGTGTGTGGCACTACCCCTTTGAAGCGCTGCCTCGGTGTTTCAAAGCAGCAGTGCAGCGCGCAGCTGGTGACATTTCAAAGGAGCAGCGCCACACAGAGCCCGGGATCAGCTGTGCAGCGCTGCCCCTTTGAAACGCTTCCATGGCGTTTCAAAGCGGCAGGCTGTGTGGAACCCAGGGTCAGCTTGGGGATTCCCTAGGTGACTCTGGGATCCCTGCAGCATTTCCGCAGAATCCTGAGTCAGCTGTGGACTCTCCAGCTGATCTCAGGCTCCGGTATGGCATTTCAAAGTGCGCAGAGCCCGGGGTCAGCTGGGGAATCTCCAGCTGACCCTGAGTTCTGTGGAAATGCAGTGCGGAGTCTTGGGTCAGCTGGGGACTCCCTAGCTGACCCCTGCGGCATTTTCATGGAACCCAAAGTCAGAAGGGGAGTCCCCAGCTGACCCTGGCTCCAGTGCAGAATTACAAAGTGTGCAGAGCCTGGAGTCAGGTGGGGAGTCCCCATCAGATCCTGGGTTCTGTGGAAATGCCATGTGGAGCCCGGGATCAATCCCAGCTGACCCCGGGCTCCGCACAGCATTTACCCAGAACCTGGGATCAACTAGGGACTTCCCAGCTGATCCCAGGTTCCAGTGCGGTATTTCAAAGAACGCAGAGCCTAGGGTCAGCTGGGGAGTCCCCAGCTGACCTCAGGCTCCACATGGCATGTCAAAGCGGCAGCACAGCATGGAGCCTGTAGTCAACAGAGGTCTCTTAATTCCTTGCTGACTTCAAGCTCCATGAGGGCACTTAAGCTTTGAAATGCCCTCCTGGAGCCTGGAGTCAGCAGAACTTCCCAGTGGCCCCACGTGGAGTTCCACATTCCTCCTTTGAAATGTACAAGAGCCCCAACGGGAAGTACCTATTGAGTAGTCGATATGCCACTAATAAACTACTCGTTAGTTAATATCCTTAGACTGGGGGTGCGGAACCTTTTTTTGGGCCGGGTCACTGACCCTCAGAAAAATCAGTTGGGAGTCCCCACACAGGTGAGAAACAAAAATAGCAACAAACCCTCACTGACGTGGCCTCCGACTGAGAAGGAGAAAGACACTCCCCATGTTCCTGTCATGCACCAGAGTCTGGGGAGCTCAGACTAGTAGATTTTATGTGCCAGATACATTAAAGTTCCATATGTTTCTTCATACTATTCCGGAAGACATGTATCCATGCTGATAACAGGTTCTGCTCAATAACAATCTAAAGCAGTACTTATCGATTCATATTTATTTTCATCATTTGAGTTAAATGCTGCCAGCCGAAGGTTGATTTTCTTTTTTGGTGATTTGTGCAGTTTCTTTATCAGAGAGGTGCTTCTGAAAGCATGCTCTACACTTCTTCCCTCTCAGATTTTGGAAGCTCTTCAGATTCTTAAACCTTGTGACGAGTTCTGTATCTATCTTTAGACAATTCACGTTGGTACCTTCTTTGCATTTTGTCAAATCTGCAATGAAAGTGTTCTTAAAACAAGCGTGCTGAGTCATCACCCAAAACGGGTATAATATGAAATATGACAATGTGGGTAAAACAGAGACATACGGTTCTCCCCCAAGGAGTTCAATCAAAAATGTATTATCACATTCATTTTTTTAACAAGCTCCATCAGTCTAGAAGCATGTCCTCTGGAATCCATGGCTAAAGTATGACGGGCATATGAATGTTTAGCATATCTGGCCATATAAATATCTTTCAATGCCAGAAACAAAAGTGCCATGAAAATGCCTAATCTCACTTTCAGGTGACATTCTAAATAAGCAGACAGCATTATTTCCAGTAAATGTAAACAAATTTGTTTGTCATAGCAGTTTGCTGAACAAGAAATAGGGCAAAGTGCACTTGTAGGCGCTAAAGTTCTACATTTTCTTGTTTTTGAGTGCAGGTATGTAGCAAAACAAATCAATATTTGTAAATTGTACTTTCACAATAGAGAATTTTTTATCATTTTTACAGTGCAAATATTTGTAATAAAAGGAGTGAGCACTGTACAGTACACTTTGTATTCTGTGTTGTAATTGAAATCTATGTATTTGACAATGTAGAAGAACCTTCCAAAATATAACCAATTTTAATTGATAGTCTATTGTTTAACAGTCTGATTAAAACCTTGATTATTTTTTAATCATGATTAATTTGTTTTAGTCCTATTTAACTGTAATAGTAAAAAAAACTAGGGTGTAGTTTTTCTGGGTTTTTGCTCTCTCTCTATATATATATATATTCACAGGTATATGCACCTGCAGTAACGCTCTTCCCTGCTCTGCTCTGTTCTTGTATGCAGGCAGTGAAGTGAAATCTCCAAGAATCCTGTTCTGAAGGCCTGCATACAAGAAAGAAGCAGGGGGGAAAGCGTTACATGAGTACTTGAGTACAGCTGCAATTTAAATCCCTGACAGGTAGGCCCATTGTTTTGGTCTGCCAGCCTTGATAGTTAGGGTTGCCAGATGGTTGAAACAAAAATACTAGAAGCCAACACCCCTCTTTCCCCCCCCCCCCAGAAGGGGGAAAAAATCTGTTGAAGGGGGGGAAAAAAGGGGAGGGGGACCAAAGTTGTTGAGCACAAAAAAAAAGAACTCCAAGTAAGCCCTCCCCCCCCCCCCCCAAAATTAAATTAAAACAGCACGTCCCCTTTAAGAGTGTAGGGATAGGAACAGGGGAGAAGTTGAGCACTAAGACCCAGGGGAAAGCGTTGCTTCCCCTAGGTCTTTTGGCCGGCAGCCATTTTGTGCTGGCAGCCTTGGGGAACCTGGTAAACCTGGGGTCAGGGGCAGGGGGACTCGGGGAGGGGGGGGGTGGCCGGGCGCTG
Organism: Pelodiscus sinensis; assembly: GCF_049634645.1. NCBI lineage: Eukaryota > Metazoa > Chordata > Testudines > Trionychidae > Pelodiscus > Pelodiscus sinensis. The sequence continues at coordinate 20,862,753 of NC_134730.1, read as the reverse complement.
AGTGTTTGTGGGGTTGCCAGGTGCCTGGCATTTTCGCCTCCTGGCCAGGGAAAAATTCAGAAAATACTGGACATTTTAGGTGTCTGGTATTCTCTGAATTTTTTTACTGGACAGGAGCCGAAAATACAAGATTGTCCAGGTGAATACCGGGCACCTGGCAACGCTATTGATAGTATCATTTAAACTTTATAATCAACTGCATTAAGAACTCACTAAGAAGATAATACAAACTAGAATGAGTAGGGGAAGATGTATTTAGAAAGTTGGTAATCATCTAAAGACCAACATCTGTGAGCTCGGAATGGCACATTTCAGGATCTTGGACCATAATTTTTAAATGTATATTTCCCACGATTGAAATATCTGACCAGTTAAATACCAGTCATTCTCACTTAGACATACTGCCAATGTCTAGTCAGAAAGTGTTGGCAATAAATGATACATCCAAAATGTTTTGAAAGGTGGTTTTTTTTAATTGCTTCCTGTAAACATTGGTTTCCAAATAAAATTCTTCTGAAAAGTGAACCTAATAAAAACCAAACCAGCCAACCAATAACAAATTCAGTACTCAGATTTTCTAAAATTTGAGAACTCCTTATCTGGATTTTTCAAGTTCTCAGCAAAATGTTTTTTAGCTCTGTAGTTATCACACATTTCACAAGGCAAGGGCCCAAGTGTTGTGCAGTCTTGTTAGAAATACTGACTCAGAGGCAAGTCTAAACTGATGTAACTTGTATCCTCTTCTGGACCTCCATGGCACTTAAGAAGTCTAAACAAGTGTGATTTAAGACTCTCACTCTTTTATCAATGTGTAATTTTGTAATGTCATTTATTTTTGCCCTTTCCAGATATATTGGGAAGTCAGATTCAATAACGATCAGTGTATGGAACCACAAGAAAATCCATAAAAAACAGGGAGCTGGTTTTCTGGGTTGTGTGAGACTTCTTTCAAATGCAATCAACCGCCTTAAAGACACTGGTTGTAAGTACACTAAGTGCTAACATTTTTTTCTCTAGTTTAGAGCATTTTTGTAAAGAGTGTAAAAAAATATTGTGGCAACTCTGTATGTACCTGAATGTTTTGGTTTTGTTTTGCCCTTTTCAAAGCCTTGTATCTTTGGCTGGCTAGTCAATTGCAATATCTTCATAGAATTTAAGGCAGTGGTTCTTAGCTTTTTGTTTCCAGCCTACATAATACAGTGGAATGTTTCCAAACTCCCTCTGCTCCGATACAAAGAAGAGGAGGGTTGCCACCCCCAGATTGAAAATCCATGACTTGGGCCATGTCCATAGGTATAGCACTGTAGAAGCATAACAGTACCATTTATAACTACACTGCTGCAGCGTGTCTAGTGAAGACACTCTATGCCAGCGAGAGAGCTCTCTCCTATTGACATAATAAAATTATCTCCATGAGTGGCAGAAGCTATATTGGTGAGAGAAGCTGTGCGCTTGTGCTCTGATGACAGTGTAATTTTTGTTGCTCAGAGGGGTGTGGTTTTTCTACATGCCTAAACAACATAAGTTATGCCAACATAAATTGTTGTGTAGACATAGCCTAAGCCTATTGACTTTATAACCTTCTTGGGCTTCAGCTATTTCATGAATGAAAACTGGTTCAATCCTAAAATTTGTATGCTAAATGACTGAGTAGTTATCAGAAGAATAACTGTTTCTATCTTTTCACAGACCTTTTATTTTTGCACAAACTTGGGATGCTATTAGAGTTGTTGGCTTTATTTAACAGTCAACACTTATTTGGAATATTTTACCTCATAGATTACAAACATATACAGCAAACTTCCAATAATCTGGCACCTTTAGGACCCAGGGGGTGCTGGATTATCAAATATGCCAGACTATCAGAAGTGGGGGCTATGAGGGGATTGGGGAGGAGTGGGGGGGATGCGCCCCTCGGCACTGCGGGACCAACCCGGCAGCACCCAGCTGCTCTGCCCCAGACTTCCCCAAGCCAGCAGCTGACTCCGGGAAGCCTGGGGCAGAGCAGCTGGGGGGCTCTGCCCCGGGCTTCCTAGAGTCAGCCGCTGGTCAGTTTCAGCAGCTGCTGACTTGGGGAACTCTGGGGCAGAGCAGCTGGGGTGCTGCTGGGTTGGTCCCGCAGCACCGAGGGGTGGCGCTACGGGACCAACACGGCAGCACCCCAACAGCTCTGCTCCAGACTGGTCAGTTTCAGCAGCGGCTGAATCGGGGAAGCCAGGGGCAGAGCAGCTCCAATTGTCCGGCTGCCCAGAACACTTCGGGGTTCCAAATGGTGCCGGACCATCAAGAGTGCCAGACCATTGGATGCCGGACCAGGGGAGTTTTACTGTAATTTGATACTTGTAATGAAATACGCAGAGGTAAAATAGTCCTAGCACCAGCAAGACTCACTTTACACTGTTTTCTCTCTCAATTCTTTATGTACATTAGTGATATCTTTTGGACCACTACAAGTTGGCAATATCTTTTGTATAGAAAGTCTTACTTTATGCATGTCCCAGTGCAACAAAAGTATGCTAGAGGTAGATAAAATTGTATACTTAGAATCTTTAAGATAGCTTTTCCAATGAGACCACTCAAAATGTAGTTCATCTTAGGTCTTAGAATCTCACGTTTGTTGCTGCACTAAACTGCTCAAGATAGTTAAATCCAAAGCAGATTCTGAAGAACTTCAAAAGAACCTCACAAAACTAGGTAACTGAGCAACAAAATAGTAGATGAATTTTAATGTTGATAAATGCAAAATAATGCATATTGAAAACATAATTCCAACTATACATATATAATGATAGTGACTAAATTAGTTATCACTCAAGAGAGATCTTGGAATCATTGTGGATAGTTCTCTGAAAAAATCCACTCCATCTACTGCAAAAGTGGAAAAAAAGCAAACAGAATGTCAGTAATCATTAAAAAAGGATAAAGAATAAGACAGAGAATATCTTATTGCCTCTATATAAATCCATGGTATGCCACACCTTGAATACTGCAGGCAGATATGGTTACCTCATCACAAAAACATATCTTGGCATTGGAAAAAGTTCAGAAAAGGGCAACAAAAATTATTAGGGGTATGAAACAGCTGCCATATAAAGAGAGACTAATTAAAACTGGGATTTTTCATCCTAGAAAAGTGAAGATGAGGGGGGATATGATAGAGGTCTATAAAATCATGGCTGGTGTGGAGAAAGTAAATAAGGAAAAATTATTTACTTGTTTCCATAACATAAGAACTAAGGGACACCTAATGAAATTAATAGGTAGCAGGTTTAAAACGAACAAAAGGAAGTATTTCTTCATGCAATGCACATTCAGCTTGTGGAACTCCTTGCCAGAGGATATTATGAAAACCAGGACTTTAACAGAGTTCAGAAGAACTAGATAAATTCGTGGAAGTTAGGTCCATTATTAGCCAGAATCTGTAGAATCATAGAATAATAGGACTGGAAGGGACCTCGAGAGGTCATCGAGTCCAGCCCCCCGCCCTCAAGGCAGGACCAAGCTCCATCTACACCATCCCTGACAGATGTCTGTCTAACCTGTTCTTAAATATCTCCAGAGAGGGAGATTCCACCACCTCCCTTGGCAATTTATTCCAATATTTGACCACCCTGACAGTTAGGAATTTTTTCCTAATGTCTAATCTAAACCTCCCCTGCTGCACTTTAAGCCCATTACTCCTTGTCCTGTCCTCAGTAACCAAGAGGAACAAATTTTCTCCTTCCTCCTTGTGACACCCTTTTAGATATTTGAAAACCGCTATCATGTCCCCCCTTAATCTTCTTTTTTCCAAACTAAATGGTGTCCCTAGCTTCTGTTTGTCAGAAGCTGGAAATGGGCAAGAGGAGGAGGATCAATTGATGATTTCTTGCTCTCTCCATTCCCTATGGGACACTGGCATTGGCCACTGTCAGAAGACAGGATACTGGGCTAGATGGATCCAGTATGGTCATTCGTAGGGTCTTACTAGTTTGGTGCTTCTGGTACTAATTGTGCACATTAAACTTCATATATTAGAGCGGTAAAGGAAGACAGTTTCCAGTCACTGCTTTTATTACTTTCAAAGATACGACTCTTATCACAATTATATTGTTTGGATTCCAAGTGTTAAACTTGTTTTTTCTTTCATAAAGTGCAAAGAGGTGTATGATGGGTAACTTTAATTTGAAATTAGAATTCTGTAGTTTAGAATTAGTAGAACTTCAATTTTTATTTACGTAGCTTGTGCCTAAATGTTAAATAGTTTTTAATGAACTTTTACAATATTGAGGATTTACTTTTTTAAGAGAATGTTAATAAAAATTGTAAAATGCCTTTCTCATTATGTTAATTAACAAGGATGCCATTTAAATTGGTAAGAGAATAGTAATTGATCAGTTATAAGGCATGCTGGCCGCTGGACTAAGTAAGGATGTTAAAATGTGGTTACTTTCCTAATCGAGTAGTCGATAGGGTTTTTTTTTTTTTTTTAAATTGACTACCTGATTAGTCGATAAGGGTCAGCATTCCAGCGCTCAGTCTGGCTTGTGGGTTCCAACATAAGCTGCGCTGCTGCTGCTCTTCATTACAAGGGACTGGGTTATGCGGGCTGACCAATGACTTGCGGGAGCAGGGACTGAGCTGCAGTCTTCACACACCAGTCTACCAGGCCCTTATTATGCAAAGCAGCAGCAGGGGAGGTTATGCGAGCTTACCTATGACCCACGGGAGCAGGGTCTGAGCTAGTATCTTTGTGCGCTAGCTCACCTGTCCCTTGCAATGCAGAGCGGCAGTAGAGGACGTTCTGTAGGCTGACCAATAACCCGCGGGAGCAGGGACTGAGTCAGCATCTTTGTGCTCTGGCTCCCCTGTGTCTTAATATTGCAGAGCTGCAGCTAAAGGGGGGGGGAGAGAAGCGACTAGTCAATAGTGCTAACCGATAAGCTCCTGCTTATTGGTTAGTCGACTAGTCACTTACAACCCTAGAACAAAGCTTGGCAAACAGCTCTTGTTGAAAAATACATGCTTACCTGGATAGGCCAGTCAGGCTCTCCCGCTTCCTCCCGCCCTCCCAGGAAGTATGCTAGTCTCCCAAAAAGTAGATTCTTAAAGATGAAGGAACAACTGACTCTCTAATTTCGAACTTCTTGTTGTTGTCTCAGTGGTTCAATACATTGCATTTTGCTGAACTGCTTGGATTTCTTGCTGTTTAGTGTTGAGTATGTGCTCATTTGATGGATGTTCCAGTTTAGCTATGTCTGTGTTAATGTCTCTCTTGTACTATTATCAGATGCCATGGCGACATTGACTTATGGCATTGGTTGCTCTCCACGAGGGGAAAAAGGCAGTTATGTTTCAATACCATGTGACCAGGCTAGATTCTGATAGCTGAGAAATGAGAGAGGAAGAGGAGAGTAAAAATTGTGAGGAGGAAAACTGTGAAATGGGTCATGGAATAGATTATTTTTTAAAGGAATTAAATGCTTTTCTGACTTTCAATTTTAGAAGTATGAAAATTCAGTGTGCTGTCTTAAGAATTTTGTTTTTTCTCCTTTCTGAATTCTAGCATATATAAAGTAGCCCAGATCTTGCTTTTACGGCAATTCAGCATGTCCTTAAAAGCAGACAAATATTATGTAGTTAAAAATAGATATTTCCTAATTTTATAGATCAGAGGCTGGATCTATGCAAACTTGGGCCAAATGATAATGATACTGTTAGAGGACAGATAGTAGGTAAGTGTGGATTTCTTTTGTTAAAGTTCAATTGAAATGTTCTTTTGAATTATACTATCAGCTTCTAGATTGGTGTTTTCTGGACTAGAGTAACGATGATGTTTTCAAATTTTGTAAAGTGCCAAAAGCACTTTTTAAAAAAAAGTGTATGGGCATGCACTGGAGCTCGTGCAGAGTTCTCAACAAAAATAACAACGCCCAAAAAAGCAAAATATAGTACAAGCTTTGTTATCCAGCATTCATTGGGAATGGGGGTTGCCATTCATTCAAATGTGCCAGTTGCTTGAGTTTTACACTGATGGTTCATAAATTTTTCACTGTACACTAGCCGTATTGTAGGACGGATTAGATAATATCTGATAATGGTATTGTACACAAGTGCAACATGGACAAACTTGACTTCTGCAAGCACTGGAAAAAATTGAAAAATGGTGCTGGAGGAATTGTATTGCTGTCTGTGACGGATGCTGGTTAACAGAATTTTCCAGATATTAAAGTGCAGGATGACAAAGCTTGTACTGTAGTACTGAAATGAGGCAAACTAGACCACAATAATATTAGTATAAATGCATCAAAAGAAAACTGACTTGAGCTTTGCTAATGATGGATGCCTGACAAGGATGCTGTTACTAGGGCGAGTTCTTCTTTAGGATAACTTCACGAATATATTGTGTATTTTTATGGGGTTTTTAAAAATGTTTCTTGCTTCAATCTCAGTGGCTATCACTGTATAATTCATGTACTTTGTTCCTAAATCATTTAATATTTTAAACACTATATGAATAATTCGTGGAAGCTTTCTTCTTTTGCTGCATTCTGATTTGTCATTCTGAGTAATTTTGAAGTACAGCCCTGAGTGGAGCACATTACAGTAGTTTAGCCAGGAAGTCACCGTGGTGAGGTCTGTATTTTTGTGGGATAGCTGTAATCTATGAATATTCCCCAGATGGAATAAAGATCTGGGCCTCCATGTTTAGCTCCTGGTAATAAAATCCCCAAGTGGTGTACCTGATCCATCTTGCTGGGGAAATCTGTACCAATAGACAGGCAGGCAGCAAGTGAGGGCTTCTGGATGTTTATAATCCTCCTCAAAATACTCTGTCCATTGGTCCCTCCAGTTTGTTAGCTTTTTTTTAACTAGCTGTTTTTGCCTCCAGTTTGCAGTCTAAGGGTACATCTAGACTACATGCCTCTGTCGTCAGAGGCATGTAGATTAGGCTACCAGGCATAGGAAAATGAAACGGCGATTTACCGTATATTCCGGCGTACAAGACGACCTCTGATGTTAAAAAACATCCCCCAAAAATCGGGGGTCGTCTTGTACACCGGATGCCCCGCCGCCGGAGCCCCTCCACGGCTTTGAAAGCCTCTTTGCGCGCCTGGGATGCCCCCCCGCCGGCTTCCCCCGAGGCTTTCAAAGCCGCGGAGGGGCTCCGGCGGGGGCGCAGCCCAGGCGCGCCTGGGATGCCCCCCCGCCGGCTTCCCCCGAGGCTTTCAAAGCCGCGGAGGGGCTCCGGCGGGGGGGGGGGGGGGGGGGCAGCCCAGGCGCTCCTGGCGGCTTTGCTCCCGGTGCCTCTGGTCTGCTGGGGACCATCTCCAGCAGACCAGGGACACCGGGAGCAAAGGAGGTGGAGGGGCGCTGGGGTATAAGATGAAACCCTATCTTTTAATTAAAAAGATAGGGGGTCGTCTTATACACCCAGTCGCCCTATACGCCGGAAAATACGGTAAATAATCGCGGCTTCATTTAAATTTACATGGCTGCCGCGCTGAGCCGACAAACAGCTGATCAGCTGTTTGTCGGCTCAGCGCGGAAGTCTGGACGTGCGGGTGTCGACATCAAAGGCATTTGTCAACCACCCAGGTATGCCTCCTGGGATGAGATATACCTGGGTGGTCGACAAATGCCTTTGATGTCGACACCCGCGCGTCCAGACTACAGCGCTGAGCCGACAAACAGCTGATCAGCTGTTTGTCGGCTCAGCGCGGCAGCCATGTAAATTTAAATGAAGCGGCGATTATTTAAATCGCCACTTCATTTTCCTATGCCTGGTAGCCTAATCTACATGCCTCTGGCGACAGAGGCATGTAGTCTAGACGTACCCTTAGTGAATTACTAAGATAGCATGAAGACAGAGATGTGAGTGATGTCAGTATCATTAACATGCTATTAATGCTTCAGCCCATACTGATGTATCAGTTTTCTACTGAACAGGGGGTTCACACTGAACAGTAATGAAAACCCACTTGCAGTAGCTCCCTTGGTGCTGGTGGAGTACCCAGAGCTGCCAACTGACACCTGCTTGAAAGCAGTGTTCCTCTCTTCCCTAAAAAAATCCATAGTTTGTCAAGTTATAAAATGTGCTACATCAGAACCACTGATGCTTCCATCTGTAATAGTAGTGTTTGCAAATTGTGTTCTGAACTATTAATTTTTGAAACGTCTTGTGTCTTCAGTCAGTGTGGTGTCTAACTTAAGGGATGCGCACCAAGGTTCCAGAGGCTCCTATCCTTTTTTGTTGAAAATTCATTGTTAATCTTAAATTTTTCTTCACGAATACAGTTTTTTGTGGGTGAAAGGATTCAGATGAAACTAGGTAATTCTGGAATAATAGTTAGAGTAGAGATATTTTAAATAAAAATAAATTGTAGTCGAAATTAGTTGGAAGTGGGCATTAGCTTTATAACATGGTGAAATGGCCTTAATTTAAGGACAGGTAAAATTGAAAGGCAAATTATTCTTTTTCAGTCTAAGTGGTATCTTCTGCAATTGATTGACTAGGGTACCTTCAACAAGGGGAAAATAAGTGGAATGCTTTTGGTTAATGGATACAAAGGGCACCTGAACTGTATCTTAATTTTGCAGTGCTCTTCTGTGCCACTATTTTATTTCTGGTGTGGTGGTGCAGAAAAATGAGTCCTTACTCATTACAAAATGAAGCTGTCCACAAATTTTGGTTCTCACACAGATAAAGAGGAGGTAATTATTTAGTTTCATTTTTGTCTGTGTGTATTTATTGCCTACATGCAACAACAAGAACTTGTAATGTCTGGGTTTGTTGCAGAATAGAGTAAATCAGACAGTCCCTTTCCCTTTTAAGAAAAGAGCTGTCCACCTTTCTCTCTAATAAAGACCACACTGTAAACTTAGTTCTTGTCAAAGGCTTAAGCGTTAATATTGGCTAGAAATGAAGTTAATGCGCACACATACTTCAAGGCTTCTTGTATAGCTTAGTCTCCCAGTTGTCTGAATTTCAGCATGCCTTTTGGTTCAGAACTGGGTCTGTTTTGCAGAGGTTGGCAATACTGCTAAATTATCTTGGGGTTTGATGTTATGGGGCAAATGCTCATTTGCTCTAGATTAAGGCCATTAAATTAATTTTCACTTCATTTGTGAACAGGATTCGAACACAGGTGTCCAGAGATGTCAAGGTGTATTCATGTCACACAGCCGGCAGAAAACTGTCATTTAGTCTCATACTTGACTACCCTCTTAACAACAAAATGCAACCTCGGTATTCAGATCAGACATTTTGCAAGTTGCTGTGTCAGGAACAAAAATTGTCCATAACACGTCATAATTGGAATGAAAAAGCTTCTAGCATAACAGTGGTGTTTTTAAATGTTAGGACTGTAGCATGTAATACACTTTTGGTTTGTTTATAATTTTTATTATAAGTACTAGTGTTTTGATGGATGCTTTTGAAATAGATTTAAACATATTTGAATTGTGTACCACTGATACTTCAATGTTAGTTTACTTAGGTCCCTAATAGTCAAAATGTATAGTGCACATAGCATTTAAACTTTGCCTGTTTTTGTGATAATTTTTTATGATTTTTCAAGCTCATTCATAGTATTTAGGTTGAAATTAAGTTATTGGAAACTGCAGATTCAACCCCTTTACAGACCCAGTCGTGAATGCTGCTTTCCATTAGAAGTGTTCCTTTTCCATTTGTAATAAAAGTCTGACACTGTGCATGAAATCAGCCACCCTACCCTGCCAGCTGCAGAGTTCAAAACTTTGCTTAGGGAAAATAAAAATTAATTACAGTTTCAGATTTAACTTACACCCTTATCTCTAAAAAGTGGGATTTTCAAAGTATCAAGCAAAGATTTTGCTTTGTGAAACCACAAATTATCTCTGCTTACCCTTTATTAGCTATGTGGGGAGGAAAATAATTTTCAGAAAATGGTTTAACTTAATCCTCCTCTAAGTACCATTCCCTTCCAAATGTATTTGTGATTTGGATTCTGTTGCAATATCTTTAATAGTTATCTTTCAATATTTTAATAGTAAGTCTTCAATCCAGAGACCGAATAGGCACAGGAGGACAAGTTGTGGATTGTAGTCGATTATTTGATAATGATTTGCCAGATGGGTAAGAGAACACTTATGTTCACTTTATTATTAACCTTTGAAATGATGAGAAGTCAAAGTAAAGTTAGACTAATTTTGTTTTTGTTTTTAAATATTTGTAAATGTATAGAAGTTTAAATTTAGGAGCCGGGGACATACCAGTAACTGACGTAAGTACTGTAATAGGTCCTTTGTTAATAGTGTGAACATTGTCTATCTGTGATTTTGGGGTATAGGGAAGCATATTACGTAAGTGAGTGAATGAAAGTATATACCCAAGAACCCACAACTGGTTTGAGAATTATAGAACAGAAAAGTGACCTACATGAATATAATGTAAATCTAAGCAGTAACGAACATTCTTGAACAGCCCTGCTTCAGCCACAAAATAATCTAGTAGGATCCAGTGCCTTAATTTTGTACCCTGTGTAATGTAAGAAGAGCCTGCCCAAAATGTCTTCCTCAGAGTTGTAGAGAGGATATGGTATTTTTTAAAATGTCTGGGTTTTTTAATAAATCAAGAAACAGTATTATTCAGGATAGTGGAGACTAAATTCTTTCTGTATTTTTGCCCACCAAAGACTGGTTTCAGGATATTTTTCCTGTGTAAAACTGATGCGCTCGATACCTAAAACCGTTTTGGGAGTTCAGCAAAATTTTCTGTTTTAAGCACTTTGGAAAGACAGAATCCTGAATGAGAGGCTTGTCAGGAAAAGCCAGAAGAAAGCTGATTTTTTTTTTCAATTTTCATTTAAAAATAATATAAATTATCATGTTCAAGCCCTAAACGACATTGTGGTGTTCCTTGAGAGTCTGAAGAAATTTTAAGAAAATTCTAAACCTTATGTAATTCATTGTTCAGTGTTCCTCTTCTAAATATTTTTTAGCTTTGTATTTATACAATTAACTAGCTTAATCTTTTGAGAGGAGAATTTTTAATGGAAAAATAAATGGAAAGGCCTTCTAATTTAAAGATAAATAGTATTTTTAGCAAAGGAAATTGGTGCAAAAAGGTACTAGAATCATTGTTGGTACACAAAGAGCGAGGTCGACTGCACCAAAGAGCTTCTGGTGCTTCACATTAACTTGTTGCCTAACATTTGTAACCGATAACTTAATCATTAACAGTAGTGGAACAGAATTTTAAAGAATGCATATATTTGAGGCAAAGGTGGAGAAAAAATATCTTACAAGTTTTTAGATATGAATTTAGGAGTAATGTGTTTATTAATTAACATGACTTAAGTCTATGTACAAGAGATTTCATTTTGAATGGGTATAGATAAGTTTTGTTAATTCACCATCATTAAAATAAATTATATTGAAGCAAGCAGTTACCAAATTAATACAAATTTGAGTGCATTATCAAACATTTTTATCAGGACCCTTGTGGGATGTTTGGAGGTAATTTCAGTTTGAATAGTTACTGGAAGTGAAGGCATATCATTGTTAATGACTGTCTGGCTTTAAGAAGAAAACATCTTTCTATATATATAAAAATGTTTTTCCTGTGGGATGTCACTCAGGACGTGTCACTCAGCATCCCACAGCCCCTCTCCTCTCAGCCGCCCCACCTCCTCCCTTTTTCCCTCCTTCCCACTGCTAACCCAGTGGGGACTGGCAACCTATGGCTCCCAAGCAGCAGTAGAACTGAAGATAAGCTGCTGCTGCTGCTGGTGGGCTGTGGGGGGGAGGAGAGAGGAAAATTGTGGTGCTCTGAGGGTGGAGCGGGGGCCAATAGAGAGGCCTGCTGCAGGGGGGCCTGGACTGGGGGACACCTTGGCCTCTAGGCCGGGGATGGCTGTACCATGTGGCGGCGGCTGTAGTTTTAAATTGCACTGCTCTGGTGATGTGGAGGGTAGGGGCCAGCGGTGAGGCCTGTGGTGGTGGTGGTTGGGGAGGCTGTGTGAGAGGCTTGCTGAAGAGGTGGCAGTATTGCGGGACACCCCCCTCCCACAGGTCTTACTGCCTCCCCCCCGCCCCAGCCGCTGGAGCACCTCACTTTAGAACTCTGATGAGCGGCTGCTGGAGTTTTAAATTGCAGTCCTCTGTCCTGGGCCTTGCTGGTGGGCAGAGCGCAGGGCCTGGCAAGGGGCCTGAGCCCCGCTCCCCCACACTGGTGACCAGAGGGCTGTGTGCAGGGCCAGGGCCTGGACTTGGGGAGAGGGCAGGGTTTGGTGTGACCGGGGAGGGAAGGTGAGGGATAGCTGGGGCTGGAATGGTGGGGGAACAGGGGCTACAAGCTGTGAGGTCTTACCCCTCCCAGGGGTGGGAGACTGGAGCTGCAAGGTCTGTCCCTTTGAGTGGGGGTATACTACACACCCTCCCCCCTTGCAGCTGGAGGGAGAGAGCCAGGCTAGCCTTGGCCCAGCTCAACTCCCTGGCAGCTGGAAGGAGAGAGCCGGGTCTGCTTTGGGGGTAGTTGAGGGGGAGAGAGCTGAAGCAGGCCATGGCTGATACACTTTGGCCTGGCCCTCTCCAGCAGCCAGGGCAGAGAGCTGGGGCTGCCTATTCCTAGAGTGTAGCGAGCAGGGGCCCCGCCCCCTAATTTTATTAAATCTGAGAGTTGAACTTTCACTGTTTAGCATGTTCAGCTACTGTGATTCATAATAGATTGTCTTCCTGAGTTGGCTGTTCTGTTAGAAACGTCTTTGTGCCCTGGTTTCCTGGAAATATCACTTGTTGCCTTATCTCTCTCAATGTCTGAATTTTAGTTGGGAGGAGCGGAGAACTGCCTCTGGAAGGATCCAATATTTAAATCACATTACAAGGACAACTCAGTGGGAACGACCAACAAGGTAAGAGATTATAAAATATGCCTGTAGTGTTCACCTGCTGATCAAAAGCAATGAGCATCCACAGCTCCCATTGGGCTCAAGAGGAGGTGCTTGGCAATCTCTGAAAATCTGGCCCCAGATATTTTATTCTCTTCCCCCTCCTGCTTAACTCCCAGAAATCATTCCGGCAGTGCTCTTGCTACATTTAAAAGGCAGAGGTGCCACAGCACTGGCTCCTGCTCCCCTGCCCTTGCTGCCTCTGATACAGAATGCTGCTGCAAAAATCATTTTTCTAACTCATTGCTTTTATCATGTTGCCTTTCTTTCTGAATCCCTTTACTGGCTCCTCCTTCTGCTCTCTTATTTACTTTTAAGGCACTTCGAAGTCATTCTTCATCCTCTGATACAGAGGCAGTAGGGGGGAGGGAGAAGCAACTAGTCTAGTAGTGACTCAACTATCCGATAAGCCTATGCATATTGGGTAGTTGAGTAGTCACTTATATCCCTAAATCTGACTTTAAATGATTGTTAAACATTCAGTTCTACAATATTCCTGCATTTCTCAATTGAAAGAACTGACCATTTATTAAATCAAAATATGAATTTATATATTCCTAATTTATTAAAAATGTCTGTCTTAAGGTCTAGACACAGACATGTATAGTAGAAAAACAAATACAAAAGTATTGCTGGTTTGAGATGTGGGTAGACCCTGGTGCTTATATGGATCCCCAGTTGATAACATTGGAGATTGTATGAAAGATCATTTTATGAAGCTGTAATGTTTATAACTTTTCTTCACTATGCCAGTCTATCGGGACTAACAACTACAACCACACTTATCCCATTTAAACTATCCTTATCTGATACTCTTCTCAGAAGTGTGGGTGGAGAGGGGAAGCAGACAAGCCTTGTAGCATACCCTGATCTCCACATGCTCTAATCTAATCCTGTCATTTACCCCTTTCACAGTCTTCTCTCTTTACACTTTTATCTTTGGCTAAACTCCTTCACAAACTCAGCTTTCATCTCTCTTCTGATAACTCCTCTCTACTCTGGTCTTTCTCCCTGTCTCCCAACTAAAGCCTTGACCTGTCTCTCGGACATCACTTTCAGGATGTCTAGCTTCCAGCTCAAGCTTAAACATGGCTGAAATAGATCTCCAGTTTCCCTGCTACCTGCTTTCTCTATCACTGTGAACAACACCAGCATCCTGCCTGTCACTCCCCATACTTGTAACCTGGGCATCCTCTATGACTCAGATCTCTGTGTAGGTCCTCACATCCATGCTATGTCTAAATCTCACTGTTTTTTTCTGCATAACATCAGTAAGATGTGGCTTTTTGCTCCATAGGGCTGCTAATGTGTGGAGACTGCTGCCTATTGTTCTGAACAGTATTGTCTTATTGTTTACTTGTGTGTCTCCATCTGTTCCTTCTTGTTTTATAATTAATTGTATGTCCCTTGGGACGTGGACTGTCTTTTTGTTCCATTTCTGAACAGTGCCTAGTGCAGTGGGATCATGGTTTATGACCTGGGCATTATGGAAATACAAATGGTTTAATGCCCTTAGGCATTATGGAAATACAAATAATAGCAGCATCATGCTCAAGAGGGACCAGCGGAAAACATTCTAGAGCTGCAGGCCCCTCACTAAAAATATCCTACTGCCAGCACCCTCTTTTTAACAATGTGCGTGCAAGTGCTACATCAAGTGCTTCACGTGACCTAAACCAGTAGTTTTCAGACTTTTTTTTTCTCATGACCCAGTTGAAGAAAATTGTTGATACCCACGACCCACTATAATTTGACTAGAGTGTGGGCTCTGGGGTGGGGCAGAGGATGAGAAGTGTGGGGTGTAGAAAGGGGCTCTAGCTTTGGAGGGTGATCAGGGCTGGGGCAGAAGAGACTTATCGTGAGTAGCTCCTGGTCAGTGGTGCAGCGGGGGTGCTAAGGCAGCTTCCTGCCTTTCCTGACAACGCAGACCATGGTGTGCTCCAGAAGCAGGCAGCAGCAGGTTCCCAGCCAATGGGAGTGCGGAGCTAGTGTTTTTGGGGCAAGGGCAATGTACAAAGCCCTGTGCGCTCTTTCTCCCCTCCTCCACCCCTAGATGTAGGAGCCACGCCTGCTGTGAAGTCTGCAGTGCCAGGACAGGCAGGTCGCCTACCTTAGCACTCCCACTGGTCACCTGATTCCCCTGCAGCAACCAAACCCAGTGCCTAATATTTCAGGACCCAAAGTTTGAAAACTACTGACCTAGACTGATGCAGCAGCAGAGAGTAGCAGTTTTTAACATAGGCAAAAGCCATAAGAATCTGACCTAAAATGAATACCCTGAGTTGTATTTGGAAGCTAATGAATAGCAGTGCTTATCACAGAGCACAGGCATAATGTGCTTCCTGCAAGAAGCACTGCTTAGCTAATGGTCTGCGACATTCTGCCCTAGCTAATGTTTTTGAATGGTCTTCAGATGTAACCTATAGAGTACACTGCAGTAAAATCTTTATATGACCAATACATGAGTAGCTTAGCAAGGGCTACATAACAAAATAATAGTTTGCTGCCTTATCAAAGACGTGCAAAAACAGTCTGACGCAGCTAATACCTGAACATTTCTCATGTTTTATTAAATTAAGACTTAAACTTGAGTGATTGTTTCCTGTACTTTTAGTGACTGATCCTTTTATCTATTATATGTAAATGTGTTGATTCATAAAGGATAGATGATGTGGTTGGAGAGAATAATTTCCTTTGATACAAAAATAACCTTTTCTCATTACCTTCCAATAGACCAGCATCTGAATATTCTAGTCCAGGCAGACCTCTGAGTTGCTTTGTGGATGAGAACACACCAATTACAGGAACAAATGGTGCAACATGTGGACAGTCGTCGGATCCCAGAATGGCAGAGAGGAGAGTCAGGTCTCAAAGGCACAGGAATTACATGAGCAGAACACATTTACATACTCCTCCTGACTTGCCTGAGGGATATGGTATGTGAATTTAGAAGATAGTGTCACATTATTTCAGTCATGTAAGAAATTGGGTAAATGAGGTCCCTTCTACCCTGCTTTTTGTAATTTTTTTTTGGGGGGGCTTTTCTTTCTTGGATAACTGGTTAAAATGCTGACCTGTTTGTTCAGTTTTGGCAAAGTTTTAAATTTAAGATTGGACTTCAGAAAATAGCCTTGTTGTAAAGCAGTCAAGAGACATTTTGTGAGGGCTTTTTGCACGCGACCGTAGGTTCCTAGCGCAATTGTGGCCCTGCTTTCCAGTCACTCCCCCGCCCCCACCAGGCTTCCCTACGGCACCCAGCCGGGAATTCAGAAAATACTGGATATTGCACATGTCCGGAATTTTCTGATTTTTTTTCTACCGGACAGACAGTGCAAATATCGGACTGTTGGTAGAAAACCGGACACCTGACAACCCTACCAGGGACACCCTGCCACCTCCCCTGCCAGACGTGGCAGGGGGAAAATGTTCCGGCCTCCCATCTGAGAAAAACAGAAAATACTGGACATTTTGCATGTCGGGTATTTTCTGCTCTTTGTGTTTTGGTTTTTTTTTTTTTTTTTAAACGGACAGAAGACACAATTACTGGACTGTCTGGGCGAAAACCGGACACCTGGCAACCCTAGCTGGAGCAGCCGTGAAACACCACTCCCTCCTCTCCCGTGCTCACAGTTGGTGAAATACAAATGGCCCAGCAGCCGCTTTTCTGAGCGGGGCAAGCAGTGGAGTCTGCCTGAGGCTCCCTGCTGCGTTGGTGGGCTTGATCCAGCCTGCAGAGGGTATTTTGCCCACGCCTGTTTTATGAGCTCTCTAAATACCAAGAATAGTTTAAATGTAAAAGCATAATTTCATTCTTGTGCCTTCTGTACTCCAATTGAAGTGGTAGGGTTTATTTATGACTTGAGAAGGGAAGGAGAAACTTACATTTTTAAAACTTGTAGCATTAGAGCTCACTCAGTACAACACTCACTATGGTCAATTGATGTCTTTCCACTGACTGCAGTGGGGGTTTGATGAAGCCATGTATCAGCATGATGGAAAGCCTCTCCCTTATATTTTGTTTATAGGTGAAGGGTGATAAATTGCAAGTTAAGAACTAGAATGGAGGAAGCCTGGTGTCAGTAGAAATGTACATTACAATAAGATACATTGTTCTTTGAGTGATTGCTCCTGTGCATTCCAATAGGTGCGTGAGCGGTGTGCACAATCCTTGGAAAGACTTTCCCTAACAGTACCCGTCAGGTTGGCTGTAGCACTCCCTGTGGTGATGCCTCAAAGTGTTGTGTGTAGATCTAGCCCTGCTGCAAGGTTCCCTCTAAGCTGCACAGCACCATAGCCTCGCAGATGCTTAATGAGACCTGCATGGAGCTGCCTGGCTGGGGGAGGGGCACTTCCTCCTCAGCTACAACAGCAGATCCCTGCTGAGGACAGAGCAGCAAGTCTCTCTCAGCTGGTAGGGAGGGGATATGTCCCTCCCCCAGCTGGGCAGCTCCTGTGCAGCAGCCATGAGCCCCTGGCCAGACCTCATTAAGCAGCTGTGGGGCCATGCTGCCGCGCAGCTTAGAGGGAATATTGCCCTGCCAACCTGACTCCCACTTATGTTCCTTCTTTCTATCAGTGATGGTCGTTGGAGTTTCTCACTTCTTGCTTAGCCAGTAGTTCTTCCCTAGTATGTAGTTTGAGTTCTTTGTTGTGTAGATAATTGTAGATAGATAGTTGTTTTATGAGGGTTTTCCCCCTCCACTTGCAAAGTCTATGGGGCATGCAGAGGCTTCAAAGGTTTAAATCAGGGGTGGGTATCCTAAGGTCCAGGGACTAGATCTGGCCCTGGGCTTCCCTGGATCTGGCCCCCAAGGCTCCCCAGTATTGTGGAGCCTGTGCTGGAGCTTCAGTCCCCCGCTGTCCCACTGCAGGACTGGAGTGCACAAAATCTACTAGCCTGGGCCTCCCAGGTTCTGGTGTTTGAGGGGGATGTGTGGAGTGTCTGTCTTCTTCTCAGGTAGGGGACACGTCAGTCAGAGTTTGTTTTGATTTAATTTGATTTTTTTTTTCTTTTTGCTTCACACTTTTCTGTCTGCCCCGGACTGATTTTTCTGTTGGTCAGCAGTCCCCACCCCAAAAAAGGTTCCCCACCCTTGGTTTAAATAATGTGCTAAGTACAGGAAGTGTATGCCTGAAGGAGAGACTCGCATGCTGCGTTTTTACATTGTATTGGAGAAAGACATCAACAAGACAAGTGTAGCCTCTTCAGGGGTTTTAAGCCCCGTACAGAACGTGAGAGGGATCAGAGACTTAAGCTGTTGCTAATGGAGTTGGCACTTCGATCCTATGACACAGCTTCAATTCCCTCGTGCATATTGCACTGGAATCCTAAGACAGGAGGAGCAATGGGCTCACTGGCACTGATCCTTCATGCATCAGGCGGGCTCCTCAGCATAGTCCTGTTCCCACTCGCTGGTGCCTAAGAGGAAAATGGAGACCAACCGAGGATGCTCTCCCTCCTGGAGATCTAGGAAGGCCCCATGGTCTGCCCGTATGGGCAACTTGGCCCCAGAACCTTTGACTGCAATGCCCAGGGTGGGCTCATGGAGTCTGATGTCAGTGGACTCCCTGGATCCCATAGGGCTGGAGGAGGATCTGGATTTGCCTCCCACACCTGACACCTTTGAGGCTGGCAGGACCTCCATTGAGTTTATGGTACTGATGATGCTTGAGCAGCCTTGCCATCTCCAGGAAACACCACTGAAAATGGCAGCACCAACCCTGAACCGGCCTGTGGCTCCACTTCTGGTGAGCCTCTGTGCCGTGGGCAACGCCCACCACATGGATGTTTGGGGCACAGCTGAGTACCATGCAGCCGACACTGGTGACTGTTCATATGGTGCCATATATGGCCCCTTCTATAAGTCCCCTGGCACTGGGTCCCACAGCCGTGAGCCAACACAGAAGCTCATTGAGGCACCATTCACCAGCACCATATGTTTCTGCTTCCCCCAACACTCTGGTGTTGGATTGCACTTTGTGTTCGGGCGCTGAGTCCTTTGTGTCCCACATTTCTTGGTATCGACCTCGGTCCTGGCACACTCCTGGCATGGGTTATGGCATTGAGATTCCTTGACAGCAACAGTGCAGTCTTGACCACCCCTTTGGCAAGCACCAATGCAAATGGCCCTTCTGGACTCTGTGGGCGTACCACCAAAGCCAAGGGCAAGGACCGCCTTCCAGGACTGCCTCGGTGGCACCATTGGTGGAAACATTGATACCTGTCCCTCCTCTAATTCTGGAGGCATAGGCTGAGCCAGGTGACCAAGTGCTGGTGGTACCCATGCTTGCACTGACCCCACAAGACCAACCATAGGAGAGGGAGGCGGTGGAGGACCCGCTGGCTCAAGAAGACCCCCCCACTTCCTGTGGCATCCTTCTCATCATCTCCTTAAATCCCTAGGGATCCAAATGCCCACCTGCACTGCAGACATTTTAGGTCTCAGCAGCCTGCTTGTTTTTTCCCTGGCCCACGCAGGCAAAATGAGGGATGCTTTAGGGGCAGGCGAAATAATCGGAGGGGACCTCCTTGCTCCTCATCCGCCCAATGCCAGGACGCATCCAAACAGTGCCCCTGTTCCAAGCCCCACTTTTCAGGATGTGCTTGAGGAAAGAGCTCCAGACTTAATTCTAGAATCTATCACTCCTTTTGGGAACCGTTTTTCCACTCCTTTCGTGCATGGTTGCAGATTACCTCAGACTAGTGTGTCCTGAGCACAGCAGAAGTGAAATATTCTATCCAGTTCCATTCTCTCCCTGCTCACCAACATCCTTTCTCATTTGTTTTCAAGGACCCCTCTCACGAGCAATTTCTCATACAGAAGGTACAATTGATCCTTGCCCTAGGTGTGATAGAAGAGGTTCATCAGGGGTTGAAAAAGCACAGGGTTCTACTCCTGATACTTCGTTATTCTCAAGGACAAAGAGTGTCTGCACCCTATCCTGGACCTCAGGGAACTTAAACATCTTCATATGGAAACTTCGGTTCCACATGGTCTCTCTGTCCTTCATTATTCCTTCCTTGGATCAGGGGAAGTTGGCCTGCTGGCCTGGATTTCAAGGAAGTGTATTTTCACATTTGCCATTATCCTGACAGACAGGCGATTTCTACATTTTCTCGTGGCAGGCAAACATTACCAGTTCATGCCATTTGACCTGACTGTGGCATGTCTTCAAAAAGTGCATAGTGTTGATGGGGATGTTTTTATGTCATCAGTGGGTTCAGGTCTTCCTGAACCTGGATGATTGATTAATCAAGGGCAGGTTGAGAAACCAACTGCTCAAGCAGGTGGACCTAGTCAAAGCCACGTTCTTTCACCTGGGCCTAGTTCTCGACATGCTGAAATCTACTCTCATTCCCTTGCAGAGAATAGAGTTCATTGGGGCCCTTCTTGATTCTAGCTGGGTGACAGCATCCTTGCCCAAGATTCATTTTCAGGCCATGGCAAGTCTCATCTCAGAACTGCAGAGGTACCCGCTCAGGATGGTGCAAAATTGTATGAGGCTTCTAGGGCACATGGCCTTCTGCAAATACATTCCCCAGCACACCCAACTCAGTTTGTGGCTACTCCATGGGTGGCTGGTGTTAGTGTTCATGCCATCCAGGGACTCAATTGACTGCTGGTGATCCTGCACGCCCTCGAGTGGTGAACCCAGCCCCAGGCGTTAAGTGCAGGGGCTGCTGTCAGAGGTAACCCTGGTTATGGACACCTTGGACTCGGAATGAGGGGCCATCTGAACGATGTGTTCATGCACGGCTTGTGGTCAACTCTGGACGTGGAGTTGCATATCAATGTCAGAGAATCATTCCTGCTCTGTTTAAGGAGTGGGTGACAGACAACACCATGGTGATGTTTTATATCTATAGACAGGACGGTGCTCACTCTTCTCCCCAGTGTCAGGAGGTCATTGCCTTGTGGGACCTGTGCATCTCCCACAATATCCACCTGCTAGTCTCCTACCTTCTGGGGGAGCAGAATGACCTTGTGGATCACCTCAGCCAGTCTCTTCAGTCAAATGAGTGGTCTCTCCGGACGGACATCACTCTCTGTCTTCTGGGAATGGGGTCATCCCTAAGTGGACCTGTTCACAATCCATTTCAACAAGAAGTGCGAATGCTTCTGCCTCTTCCAGAGGCTCTACAGAGGATCGCTGTCTGATGTTTTGCACTTGATGTGGACAGAGCAGTTGCTCTATGCTTTTCTCCTGGTGCCACTTACACCCAGGGTCCTCCTCAAAATTTGACTGGACAAAGCAGCAGTCATTCTGATAGCACCTGTTTGAGCCCCTGATTACCTGTTCTTTAGCCTACCTCTCATTCAGAGTGGCCTTCCTGATATCTATTACTTCAGCCAAGTGGGTGTCAGAGCTGAGAGCCCTTATTTCCAAACCCCCCTATACTGTGTTTTATAAGGATAAGGTGCTGCTATGATCTCACCTTGCCTTCCTGCCCAAAATAGTGTCACTTTTTCATGTCACTTAAGACATTTTTCTCCTGTCGTTCTCCCCAAAGCCACCTACCACGGATAGGGAACAGGTGCTGCACTCTCTGGATGCCAGGCTTTTTATCTGGAGCATACTAAACCACTCCATCTGTGCTATGACCTGGCTAAGGTATTGTTCCTTCCTATGACAGCTTACTCCACTCGAGCACAAGCCTCATCAGCAGCCTTTCTCGCACGTGTCCCGATTCAGGACATCTGCAAGGTGGCTATGTGGCCCTCCATTCGCACCTTCATGTCTCATTATGCCCTCTCCCAGCAGTCCCAGGATGATGTGGCCTTCAGCAGAGCTGTACTGCACTCGGCAACAAGTTGAGGTCCATCCTCTCCTCTGTACAACTACTAGTAAGTCACAGATTGGAAAGCACATGAGCAATCACTCAAAGAAGAAAGAACGGTAACTTACCTTTGTAACTGTTGTTCTTCTTCGAGCAGTGTCCCGTGGGTGCTCCACTGTAGGTGTCAGCTTGTCCCGGCGCCGCAGATCGGAGATCTTTTCTAGCCATAGTATGCTGGACCAAGCATGCACGAAGTACGGCTCGTGGCTTTTCGTGCCGTTTGAGCACTGCTGGTCCGGCTCCCGCCAGTTCCTCCTGACCGTCCTCGGCCGCGGACGGAACAACATCTCTCTCGCGAACACTGTTCATTAGAGCATAGAGAGACGAACCATAGTTATTATACATAGTTTAAAGTTGCAGTTTTATAGTTAGTAATCTAGTCGTTAGTCGTTAAATATATATATATTCTTCCTTCAATAGTTAGTCGTTCTTCCCAAATGCCGGGCTTCAAGATGTGTTGCTCATGTCTATTCCAGACCCACCTGCTTCCCCTCTGTCAGACTCTTCTGGCAAAAAGAAACAGAAGCAGAAGTTGGGTTGGCAGGCATGTATATATACAGCATTGTGAGGCGTCACCACAGCGGGGTACTATGGCCAACCTAAAGGGTACTGCTACGGAAGAGTCTTCTGATGATCATGCATGTGATGCGTGCACACAGACATTGAAATGGAGAGGCTGGAAAATCATGGAGCCCATTTAAAAATCATATGGCTTTCCCCCCACATATTACAGTTATTCACCTAGCTTGTTTCCATAGTACTAAAAATGAGGACATAACTACCACATCACAAAGCAGTGCATCCTAGTGGATAGGGTGTTGTGCTGGGACTCAGAAGACATGGGTTCTATTCCTGGCTCTGTGGTTGGAATGTTGGGTGATCTTGACTAACCCTGTGCCTCATTTTCTGCATGTATAAAATAGAGATAATGATACCACAAAGCACTTTGAGATCAAGTGATAAAAAGCATTCTATGAGAGTGGAGTACTATTATTGATCCCTTGATTGCATCACCAGGCCTGGCTTTTGGGCAAGGTGAGCGAGGTGGTTGCCTTGGGACCTACGCATTCTTGGTCCCGCGTTGCCCAGTTCCTGGCCTTGCCCACCTAGCTGCTCGCTCGCTGCCTTGGGCCCCACGAACTCTTTGACCGGGCCTGCACATCACATATTTTGTTAAATAAGCTAGAGTGGATGACATAAGTGGTTAACATCCTCATGATAACGTAGCTTTGTTTCTCTGCACTCCCTAAAATAAAATGCTTTTAGCTGTTCATTAGGTTTAATTGAATTTCATGAAGTTTTAGTTTTTAAAATTGATAGAATTCTGCCACCAGTGAACTAGCTCTGACCTATGTGGTTATAACAGATACTCTCACAATTGTAAGTGTAGCTAGCCAGTTAAATTCAATGTCTCAAACTAAAACACAAAGATAATGCTGTAATCTCATTAAATGTCTAATCTTTTTAGTGGAAGTTTTTACATTTGATGTGGTGTTCCACATTATCTAGAGACTTTTATAGGACTCTGCCAGCTGGTCATAGAGAAATAGCTATTTCATGGATAATGACTTGTTAATTACCTAGATATCTGGGTCAAGGACATCTGAATTTACTCTTTAGGGAAGTGGAACATTTTAAAGTAAAACATGAACTATATAGTAGCTGCTTTGAATTCATTTTTTTTAAAGGCTGCATTCTTATCCAACTTTGTATCCAGACTTAATCTTTCTAGTATACAGCTAGGGGAATATTGGAATACTTTTGTTTTAGATCCGTAGTGTCCAACTAGTTCTGAAGCAGTAGCCATTATAGTGGCTACTACTATAGCAAACTAGCCACACTTAAAAGTTTCAGAGGGGTAGCTGAGTTGGTCTGTAACTGGAAAAAACTTAAACAACAAATAGTCTAGCAGCACCTTAAATACTAACAAAACATATAGATGGTATCATGAGCTTTCGTGGGTGCAAGTGGGTTCACCATCTACATGTTTTGTTAGCCTTTAAGGTGCTGCTAGACTAGCCACACTTAACTGGCCAAATAGCCACAGTTTTAGACTTCTTGAGAAACATTACCACATTTGGTAGTTCTGTAAGGCTGGTACAAAGACTGTTTTCAAACATGTTTCCACATTTTTCAGTTGGTCACTTGCTTATTTCTTTTAAATCACGTTACGAAAAAGCATGATTTAGATCCCTATAACAATAACTGCCTACGTGAAACTTTTACTTCTGTTATAACAATGTAATATTTACTAGTCTAGAGTTTAGACATGGCCTTAGAAAAAGTACAGCCCAGTGTTGCTGAGGCTTTATGTAATCCCACATATATACAAAATTCCAGAACAAACAGAAACTGTTGTCTCCTAATAACTCCTGTAAACAGCAAAGAAAAGATACTAGTCTCTTACACACACCTACAAATTGTGATATTTTTCCAAAACTGAGACTGAAGAAAAAACATTCCCTAACTCTAGCAAAACAAATATTTTAAAAATTGTCTGATTGCCAATTTTCAAGGCTTGGTGCTATGCTAATTGACACTGATTTGGGTTTCTTAGTTGAACACCAAAAGCAGCCTGTTCAGCCTGCTGTCAGAAAGCCTAGCACATTAATCTGATGACAATACCTAAAAACCTTTACATGGGGAAAAAAATCTGTTTAACCACATTTCTAGAACATCTTTTCAGCAGAGCAGTTTGTTTAGTAACATGAATCGCTTTTTTTTCTTTTCCCTTTCATGCATGTCTCTCTTCCTGGTTTGGTTGTCCTTATATTTATTTTACCTTACTTAACAGAGCAAAGGACCACTCAACAAGGTCAGGTCTATTTCCTACATACTCAGACTGGTGTAAGCACATGGCATGACCCAAGAGTACCAAGGTAAGAAAAAACTTGTATGTCTTTATGGTTATATGTAGTCTTAATTTAAACAGGACTTTCTTAAAATTGCTTATCCTCCAATAGTACATTGTTGAATGTTACTTAAGAAAATATACAAACTGGCTTGATAGATGAAACTCTCCCCCAAACTCTAACCTCCCAGCAATCCAGCTTCTCATCTTAATGTAAGCCACTCAACAAAATAAATTATATCCCTTACATCAAAAATTAAGGTTTCAAAAAATTCTTCAATAATAGAAAGTCTCAGAGAATAAATTGAACTGTTTTTATTAAAGGAGCTACAGTATCCAGTGGCGTTGTATCAGATATCACAAAAACTTAACTCTGGCTTTTTATCCCTAATAAAATAATGGAAGATAGAGTAGAAGATGCGGGGACGGGGTGGAATCACTAAATATGGAGGGCCAGCTGGTCAGAAGTTCTCAACTCTTTCACTGAGAGAAATGAGAACTCTTATAAGTAGAGCCCTGCGAGGATACACATTTCTGTTTGCAGATGAGAATGTCCGCAGATAGAAATTGGTATCTGCTGAACTGCAGAGCTCTTCCGGGAACTGCAGCAGGAAAAGGAGAAGAACATGGGGCTGCCACTCTCAGGAGCCACTGCCCATTGCTGGCAGTTCCTCCTGGACATGTGGCTGTGTGGAATGGCTGGGGGTAGAATACCCACATATACAGAAGGAGCTGCCAGTGTGGGGTGCTAGCTCTTGGAAGCAGCATCCCCATGTTCTTCTTTCTCTGTTACAGTTCCTGGGAGAGTCCTGAGGTTCAGCAGATACCTATTTCAATCTGTGGATACAGTGAACCCTCGCTACTTCGCGGTTCGACCATCGCGGATTCACGACTTCGCGGACTTTTTTCATTACATTATGTATATACGTGAATCCGCGATGGTCGAACCGCGAAGTAGCGAGGGTTCACTGTACTGTGAACATAAAATTGATCCTTACCAAAACTTTAAAAAGCCTCGGGGGAAGCCGGCGGGGGGGCATCCCAGGCGCGCCTGGGCTGCTCCCCCGCCGGAGCCCCTCCGCGGCTTTCAAAGCCTCGGGGGAAGCCGGCGGGGGGGCATCCCAGGCGCGCCTGGGCTGCTCCCCCGCCGGAGCCCCTCCGCGGCTTTCAAAGCCTCCGGGGAAGCCGGCGGGGGGGCATCCCAGGCGCGCCTGGGCTGCTCCCCCGCCGGCTTCCCCGGAGGCTTTGAAAGCCGCGGAGGGGCTCCGGCGGGGGAGCAGCCCAGGCGCGCCTGGGATGCCCCCCCGCCGGCTTCCCCCGAGGCTTTGAGGATCCTACTTCGCGGATTTTCAGCTATCGCGGTCTGGTTTGGAACCTATCTACCGCGATAAACGAGGGTTCACTGTATTGATTTAAGAGTAAATCTTGTCAGATAAACTGGATCACTTTTTTGTTTGCAGACAGGCCTGGGAATTTAAATTCCTAACTCTGCTGAACATTAAAAATGGTGGATTTAACACAGGCACTGGTTTAATGGTTCAGTTATAACAATTTGTAACATGTACTGCTGCCTACTCAACCTCTTTTCTTATGACTGCAGAGATGCTACAGTTAACACACTTTTTGCAAAAAGATAGCTTGCAACACTGATATTCAGTGGGATATAGAAGTTGTGAAAATGGTAGAATACACCTACTGGTGACAAATTAGCTAGAGTAGACCTTTGTAATAGTCAAAAAGATCCAATGTAATATTTTATTGTGTACAGGAGCAAGAGGGGAATACTCATTCTGTCTCTAGTGATCAGAGACTGCTCCTTGAATATTCTTAGTTCAGGGCACCTCATTACCCATATGCAAATGGGAAGGCATTCACAGAAGAGAACCAAACCGATAGAAAGGATTGACTTGATTCTTGGTGCACACAAAGCTAGTATGTACAGCTTGGCTAAATATTTAATGGGGAAGATGAATTGAAAGTGTGCAAATTATCAGGAGGAAGAGAAATATAACTAGAAGTAATGAAATAAGAAGGAAAAGAGATCACAAAAATATTCCATATGTGGATGAGATGTACTAAGTTCTGGAATGTTCAACTGAAATGGGGAAGCCCAATTTTCTTGACATGTTGAAACTAGACTAAGTATTAGAAAAATGTGCTCTGCAGAATAAATTCTGCCTTTTCAGGGAGATGGACAGGATAATCCGATGCAAAGATGTATCTCCACTTGCTATAAGGTTGAGGTTTACTGTCCCACTCTTTTAAACCAGTATTTCTTAAACTTTTTAAGACCGAGGAGCACCAAACAATTTTTTTAATGAGGAACAGTAAGGATTTTTTTTGTTGGGGGGGTGGGGGGCAGGGTCGGGTCGGAAGGAAAGTTATTTGGGGGGGAAGGCTCACCTGCACCTTTAAGGGTGGCCATTTTGAACTCTTTTGTTCTCCACATCACAACTCCGACTGCCTCGCGGCACACCAGTGTGCCACGGAACACAGTTTAAGAAACACTGCTTTAAACACATCCCTGTATGGGCATAGGGGAGGTGTGAGAGAGAATTATTGTGAGTTGAAAAAAATCCTTATCACACTGGAAGCTCTTTGAGATTATTACCTCCTAAAATCTCCAGATGCCAATGTAAAATCCCTTAGGACACGTCTTCACTCACCGCGTCAGAGATTGACATTCTGGTGTTCAATTTAGTGGGTCTAGTATAGACCCGTAAATTAAATGCTGAGGGTAGCTCCAACAGTCGCAAGAATTAAGGGAAGTTGACAGGAGTGTTTGCCCCCGTCAGCCTCCTGCATTGGGGACAGCGCCAAACTTGGCTTAAATAAGCCAACCCCAGCTATGTATTCTACATAGCTGCAGTTGTGTTCCTCACATCGGCATTCCAGGTCAAGTATAGACCTGGCCTCAGATTTCCGAGAAACTTAACAACGCTGTGGTTGTCTGCTGCTCATGTTTATTCCCATGTAAATGGATGTTGGCTTACCAGATGTGAGTAAGGTGCTTCAAAACCACAGTTTGAAGAATAAAAATTAAAAGTTTTTAATGAAAAGGTGACACTTTTGCTGTATGAAATACTACTCTCGAAACAAGAAAAATACCTTTATTGTGACATTGTCCTAAACCTTCATGGACTATGGACATAGTTTTTCTAAAATGTAATAATGATAAACAGCTCAGCTCACACCAAAATGTCAACTGCCATTTGTGCCTTAGGGCATGTTTTCAATATAGCCTGGAGTGACAGGCAGTGATAGATCTAGCAGAGGTCAATTTATTGTGGCTAGTGTAGACACAATAAATCGACTGCTGAGTTTTCTCCTGTCAACTCTGGTACTCCATCAAAATGAGAAGAGTAACAGGCATCAATGGGGGAGCATCAGCTATCAACTTACTGCCATGAAGATACTGCAGTAAGCACACCTAAGTACAGTACATCGACTTTAGCTATGTTGTTCACATAGTTGAAGTTGTGTAACTCAGAACAAGGGCCTGCTGTAGTATAGTTAAGGCCTTAGAAGATCTTCCCCTGCATCATGCTTTCTATCATTTTGTGTGTCATCTGGGCAATATATCTTATTGCGTAGAACTAGTCTCCATTTTATGTGTGGCGAATTTTTGAATTAATTTATGTATACTTTTTGTGCATCAGATAATTGAAGTTGCAAATGAGGGCATATTGACATTTAGTTGTTTGTGGGTATAATTGGGTGGCTTACCATCTAAAATGATGGAAGTATTTACGGCTACAGATTATTGATGCCACAAAGGAAGGTTTAAAAATTATGCATGTAACCTGTATAAGTACACTGCTTCTTTTAAACATTTTGACAGTTCAGGTTGAGGGTGAAGAAGGAAATCCAAATTATAAACTGGTGACAGAATATAGTAACACTTATAGTCAGATACTTTTGTATTTAATAGGTTTAATTAAGAGCAGCATAAATTTCTCAAAGTGTAGTTAACAATGTAAAAGATAAAAGCTGCTGTTTGATAAGAAGAGGTCAATGGATCTACAAATTACCCATTTAGAAAATTTGATTTATTAACATGATTTGTACAAAAATGATTGTTAGATATTTATTACTCCACCTAAACAGGTGAGCTACTAAAAGATTTCCTTGAACTTTTCTTACTCTAGCTTTGTACATTCTCCCATATATACTTTGATAAAATACCACTTTGCAACTATTTACAATGACACCATTCTTTTGTAAACCATAAGCACTGCTATTATATTTCATATTCTGCAACAAGACCGTACAAAAATATAGGGGGATTGACTCTTTTCTCTATTAGTTGAAGATTGCCATTGCTACAAACTAGTATAGGGTTACTGGTCCTTTTACAAAAGATACCAAATGCTTAAAGATGCAGTATACCGTATTTTAGCGAATATAACCTGTGGGTTATATTGGTTTTTACAAACCCTGCACCCCCCCCCCATGGGGTATAATTGGGTGCGGGATATACGAAACGTTTTTTACTCACCTGGGGGTGAGTGCGGCTGTGTGGGAACTGGGCGGTGAGTGTTCCAAGCCTCCCGGTGGGGGGTCTCCAAAAGCTACCAGGGGGGTGAGTGCTCCCCCGCCATGCAGCACATGCCTTGGAGAATGCCCCCTCCCCGCTCTGAGAGCCCCTCCCAGCTGAGCCTTTGCTGGGCTGGGTTGAGAGCTACAAACACCTTTTCCCCCGCAGAGAGCCCGGGCCGGATTGAACAGCCCGTGGCTGAACAACGCAGGGAAACTTATGGGGGGGGAGGCACGGAGCCCAGTAACTTTTTCCCTGTGTGGCTCTCCCAGAAGTGGGGGCGGAGGGCAAAGTCTGCCCTGGAGCCCGGAACGCTCCAGAGCTGGGGCAGAGGCATCCCCAGCAGAGGCGCAAGGCGGGAGGCTCCCAGCCCAGCCTGACAAAGGAAAGGAGCCCGGAACCCTGGCCCGGGTGGCAGGTGGCCCGCACCACAGATCACTGGAAACTGCCCATGCCCCCTGGCAACCTGCTCGTAATCTTCCCTGCACCCCCTTGCAAATCTTCCTTGTAGCCCCCTTGCCACACCTCGGAGCAGTTGCGGGCGCGGGGCTCGGCGGCCAGCAGCAGCAGCGGGAGGCTGCAGGCGGCCACGGTGCACAGGAGCGGGGTCAGGCAGGAATATATCCGCACCCGAATAAACCCTGCCCCCACGGGCTATACTTGTGCGTGGGGTATACAGGGATTTCTAAATTCAAACGGCAAAAACCGCAAGGTATATTTGGGTGCGGGGTTTATTCGCTAAAAGACGGTAATCATTTGTTTTGTGAGAAGTCATAATTTATGTATTTGAGCCAAATTGAAATAGTTACATATGGCTGACTCCCAAGGATGTCAACAGAAGTTGAGCTAGAATACCTAAAGATTGTGGGCAAGAAGGGATATTTTATCATACCTTGGAGAAATGCTACAGAGTTTTTAAAAACCACAATATTCATCTTAAATAAATTGACCTGCAAATGCTACTTGAACTTGTCTGACTTTAATAGAAATTGCCTGAGATCACTTAATCATTTAAGTAAAATATTTGTTAGAGCTTTTCTTGCATCTAATTGTTTTTTGAAAAACTCCAGTCAAAAATGGCTTTTGGCTTAGGCATATCCATGCTTAATTCTTCATGGAAAATTTAATTAGTCAGAAATGTAGTTTTGTTTTATGGGAGTTTAAAAAAAATGTGATTGAGTTCTTTAAATTAGTAACACTGTGTTAAAAACTGTTTATTGTCAAAACTGATGCAACTCCTGTTGGCAAATATAGTGTCAGCTTTTACTTTTTGTTTTTAAGACTGTATTAAGTTAGTGTCTGATTAAGTTAGCGTCTGATTAAGTTATTTTGTAAAAATGAAGATTATGTAATAACTGCTTCCCAAAGCATATGTAGTCAGGTGTGTATATTTTCATTTTCTTTGGTAGACTTGTACCTTGGGAGTAGAGATTCCAGCTGAACAGATTAAGTTTCTGAAACAATACATTTTCTCAGACTTCATGGAATTGTTCTGTTACATTTACACTTGTTTGGCTCAAAGGCCAAATGCTGAGGTATTTTTCATTTTATATTTGTTTTTGCAGGGATCTTAGCAACATCAATTGTGAAGAACTTGGTCCACTGCCTCCTGGATGGGAGATCCGTAATACAGCAACAGGCAGAGTTTATTTTGTTGACCATAACAACAGAACGACACAGTTTACAGATCCACGTCTATCTGCTAATTTGCACTTAGTTTTAAAGTAAGTTTGAGAAGCGTCCAACACACATTAAATTTAATATTAGAATAAAGAGCTGACTCTTGTGAGAGCGCTTGATATAAGCAGAGGTGCATTCTGTCCTTCTGTTATGTAAACTCTGCAGCAGTATTTACCCTTCAATTAACATGCTTCAGATATCTATGTGTATAATAGTGTATATGAGAGAGCTTTGATTACTGTAATATTTTAATCTCTACCACCCTTCAACAGGGGCGTGGCCACTGTGATGTCATGGGGGGGCAGGTGCCGTCCCATGGAAGAGATCTGCCACCCCAGGTGAGATATTGTATAGCAGTGGCATTTATCCAGGGACAGTAGAAGCAGTGTGTTGCTGTACCTTTTTGCATTATCTTCAGATCTTAATGTTTTAATCTATGGGGTAAAAAACTGATTTTAAAAAATTTTGTATTCATAGAAAGTAAAATTGATGCATTAGGCCAGTGATCAAGTAGCTAGATACAGTGTGTCAGTCTATATGTCCAGCACCAGATCTCTAATAAGGACAATTAGAAACATTCCATTCATTGGAAATAAAGCTACTACTAAACTTAGAGGAAAAACAGTAAGGCTATGTCTAGACTACAGGGAAGATTCGGAAGAGGATATGCAAATTCCATGGGAATTTGCAATTCTTCTTCCAATCTCACTTTCAAAAGTGAAAGTTTAGACACGGTTTTTTCAGTGACACCCTTCTCCCCCCTCTTGTTGAAAAGTCGCTTTTCCTCAAAATGAGGTTTATGCAGCTTTTTAAGAAAGGGGGAGTTTGCCGAAAAAGCCACGTCTAAACTACTTTCACTTTCGAAAGCGGAGATCGGAAGAAGATATGCAAATTCCTGCAGAATTTGCATATCCTCTTTTGAATCTTCCCTGTAGTCTAGATGAGCCCTAAGAGTTTCTAGTGTGAATCATAAGTTTCTAGTGTGCATCATAAATACTATGTCCCAGCATTTAGAATCTTAAAATTTAAATCTGGGTATTTTCAGACACTGCCATTTTATTATTATCGAATAAACATTGTGGAATTCTGGTTCTCATTTTCATACCTGATGTACTCATTTCACATTTGAAGTGTTTCAAAATTGCTAAATATGGAAACTAAAAAGAATACAAATGTTTTTTTTTGTCTAGACGCAACTATCAGCTTGTCCAGGCATTGCTGGAGCTTTGATTCTGTTTCTCCCACTAACACCTAAGACTATTGTGTTGGGAAACACCTGTATAGTATTAACTGGGTATTAAATGGAAGAAACAATGAAGAGTTGGATGGGCAGAAAGCCATATGCAGTCAGCATGAGGAGGTGTTGGGGAGGGATGGCCATAGGTTTTCTTAAAGGGAGTCAGGCTATATTTATGCTTAAACTGCTACAGTAGCACAGTTGCAGTATTGCAGTACGTTTTTATAGTGCTTCAGTATAGATGCTACCTATGCTGACAAGAGGCAGTAGTTTGGTAGATGGAAGAATTCTTCCTGTGAACTAGCGCTGTCAATACAAGGGGTTAGATCAGTATAGCCTCTCCAAGACATCACTGTGCCAGTAGAAGTTCCTGGTGTACTAGTCATTGGGAAGGCAAGCCAAGAAGAGTATGTCAGGAGCTAGCAAGCAGAAGAATCAAATTCGGTTCCGAAAACATCCAGAAAAGTTTCTTATGTAACTTGTGCCATCACCTAAAAGTTGGCTAGGTGATTTGGGGAAAATGGCTTTTGTCCAGACAATCCACATCAGGAATTTAATGTTTTGAGAGAGAAACTCCCATTTTTACTTGAGAAAACATATTTTTAAATGTTTTTGCGGACCCTTTTTTTTAACATTACAGACATTTTTATGAAAGTCTTCATAGTCCAGGTTGATAACTTCTTTTTGTGCAAATATACATTTTTTTCCCCCTCAACCCTATTTAGATTCCTTGGCTCCTTAGCTGCCTCTAGCATTGAAACTGAATTTACCAGTGATGCATTGGGAGCCTGCACCCAGCCACATTTGTAGAAGGTTCAATTCATTGGAATATAAATATTTAAAAAAATTCTGGTTAGCACTGCCACTGTTTAGATCCACCAGTTGCCGTTTCATAGATATTTACAAAATAACTGTGGCCAGGTAGTTTTACATTCTGTTGTGACTTACAGTAGAGCCAGCTTTGCATCAGGATAATCCAGCTTGACTTGCAAACTCCAGAACCATTTTACACTTCTTCAAGCTGTAAGACCTACAATAATTTGTTCAAGCTTTCCATTTGTACATCTGTCTTTGATTAGGAAAGGATTTTAGAAATTCAACCAACAGTGTCTGCAGGCTGACAAATCTTCTGTAATGTTTATTCTTTTATTGTACCAGACAGGATATGTGAAAGTGATTCTCTCTGTGTACCCACCTTCCTGTCCCCCCCATCCCCATTTGCACTGAAGAAAAAATATGTAATTTGCCTTAAGCTTGTAAGATTTTTTAAATTATCTGAAAAATAAAATATTGGGATTCTAAATTCAAAAATACAGCATACAGTTCAGGGTACAACATACCCTTTGAGCAAGGGTGCCATTTTGTCTTGATGGCATTTATGGCATTATATATAGCTAGCTACTTGATTTTGTTTAAAATTCAAATAATGGCCTAGAGTTGCTGATAGTTTTCAAAGCTGAATAAATTAAAAAAATGCTTCATTGAGTATATTACTTTGGAATGTAGTTGAGCAATTTTCTGGTGATTCAAATATTAAAAGTAACTATGAAAATGAGTAAGAAACAAATAGCAAAATACCGACATCAGCTGTTAGTAATGGTAAAAGAATGCTTTTATTATTTTAAGTGCTGCAGACTAATTTAGCTAACACTTCATTTGGTCTGATTTGGTTAAACTGTAATTTGATGCGTAGTTCTTAAACTCACACTGATTTAATAGATTACTTACTTTTCCTTTAAGACTGAGATTAATTGGCTTTGTGTCTACAGGGCTACTCTCTTTAGTAAAGTATATAAAATAACCTTGTCTGGTAGGCCTAACACAAGGGATGTTTTTACTGGCTTGCCCTTGTGGAATTAGAGTGTTCAGGAAATGAAAGAATGATTTCCTTTTAGCTTCAGCATCATCAAGCGTTATCCTCAAATGTATGAAGTTTATATTGCTGTTAAAAATGAATCTGTTGTCATGCATCTTATCACAAGCTAGAGGATAATATTAAGTATAAGCCATTGGGTGCATTAGAAATCCGTAGCGTTAATGATGTAGGACTGGGTTCAGGAACTGTGTTGGAACTTTGCTTCAAGGACCATTTGGAGGTGGACAGTTAACGCTGATCTAGACATGGCCCGGTTGCATTGCTCAATGGTGTGATAAGCTCACGCTCCTGAGCAATGTGGCTAAACTGACAAAAGTTTATCCCTATGTAGACAGTGCTAGGCAAGTAAGACTTCTTCCATCGACATAGCTACCACCTCTTGTGGAGGCAGCTTACATGTGCCAGCGGGACAGTTTCGCCTGATGGCAGAATTGGCATCCCTAATGAGGCGCTACAGCAGTGCAGCTGCACCACTAGAGCGTTTTAAGTTAGTTTCATAGGAAAGAATGGAGAAGGAAGTGGAGTATCTTGCATTTTAGCTCACCCAAGTAGCTAGTTCTAGACCATCACTGAGATCATTAAATCATTTTAGTGCATTTTTAAGCATAGTGATTTTAAAATAACTGAAGCTCATTGTAAGTAAAACCAATAGTGGTTTCCTTCTTCATTCCCAAATAACTGCTCCTGGAGAGTTTTTTGATACCAGCTTCTTGCTAAATCTTAGGAGAAGCAGCGTACAATTTGTTCTGAGAGATTTGCAATGACAAAAGGGGGAGAGAAACTCCACTGATATCTGCTTCCTGACAAACAAATAATAAATTGTCGTCTCAACATTGGTGGTAGAATTGAAATTAATTCCATTATCCCTCTTTATAACCTGTAGAATAAAAGCAAATATTAACATTAAAACTCCTTTTAAAATTTTTGTTTGTGACTTTGCCACAGTTTGAGAAACACTCCATGTGGACTAGCCTTGTGATCTTTGTTGGTCTGCAGTGACTTTTCTGGTCCCCGTTTTCCTCCTTGTGCACCCTGCTTAATGGCATCAAAAAAGAGGGTTCTGTAAGAACAGAATGGCTACTGAAATGCTGGAGCAAGCTAGGGTTTTCACTTTTCA
Source organism: Pelodiscus sinensis (assembly GCF_049634645.1). Taxonomy (NCBI): domain Eukaryota; kingdom Metazoa; phylum Chordata; order Testudines; family Trionychidae; genus Pelodiscus; species Pelodiscus sinensis. The sequence goes on along the minus strand of NC_134730.1, from coordinate 20,827,708 downwards.
CTGCCAACCATGAATGTTACTTACAGTGGTGAAAGCTTGCTGGAAATGAATTCTGCTTGGCCATTGTTCATAGAGAGCTTTCTAGCAGATCATTTTCAAAACAGTCAAAAGACTAAACTGTTTTCAGGTCTAAAATTATGCATGGTTCATTTTAGTATTTTTGGTATATGAGGCTTGAGATATCATTAAGAACATTCAGCTGAATAAAAAAACCACATCCTGAATTCTAACCTTCGTTCTACAGTACTGAACATTCAATATACTATCTCCTGTGTTCCGCATGTAATTTCTTGCTGTATAGGTTAAGTGAAACACTTTTTTTTTTTTTTTTTTTTTTTTTTTAAATAACACCATTGTGCTAGGTCAGCGTTTCCAGATGATAGGCCTCATGATCCATCAGCAGGTCATCGAAAGGTTCTAAATGGATTGCAGGCATGGTGCATTTGGCGGGGGGGGGGGGGGGGGGGGGAGGGAAACCAGCTTGCATTCACCCTGCAGCTGCAGCTCCTTTCCTGCAGGGCTGACCCTGACTCCCCTCTCCAGACATTGTGGCCTGGCTGAGCACCACTCAGGTTTGGCTTGGCTGCCCTGCTGTCATGACAGAAGAATGGTTCTCTGGCCCTGTGCACAATTGGTTCCTGTGAGGTAGGAGTAGGGTTGCTAGGTGTCCGGTTTTGAACCGGACAGTCCAGTATTTGAGCTTTCTGTTTGGGAAACAAATTGAGAAAATATCAATGAGAAAATATAAATGTCCGGTATTTTCTAAATAAGATGCAATGTCAAGTGTGTGCGGTATTTTTGTTGAAACCATCTGGCAACCCTGTGTAGGAGCTGCCACTCTTGGGTGAGTGCAGAAGCCCATCTCATTGCACTCTCCCATCCCCACAGGTCTGCCCCTCTGCACTGGGGTGGGATTAGGTGATGGTGGTATAGTGAAGAGCCGCAGATGGTCCGTGTCCCCACAGTAGGGGAGGCAGAAGAGGATGCTGGCCTATGATTTTGCCCCCATCTGCTCCCCACGAATTTGGAACGTGGGTGGGTTGCAAAAAAACAAAAAACAAATGCAGTTGGTGTGTCACCTTATTAAAAAGTTTAGGAACCACTGATCTAGCTCAAACAATATCCACTTACTGTGTGCAAAATGGACGCTTTCACATGCCTGCAGCTGTATAATTGTTGGTAAAAATACATGTTTATCTCTGCCAATTAATTACAATGTGAACTCCTTACATTCCTGTGGCCCAGACTAGTCCAGGTACAAGGGACAAGGTCCTTGCCAAGCTGCCAATACAAACATTTTTTGTAAGGTTACTCTTTTTCAGACAAGCCATTTAAAACAAACTGTGGTATTGACTGTAGATTAGAGGCATAGATTTTGGCATATCCCTGAATTTTAAAATGGAGGAAGGTAAAACATGCAAAGGAAATATGGAAATGGTAAATTCAGTGTCAGCAGCTCAGTGGTAAAACTGTATAGATAATGCTTTATTATATAGTGCTATAATCTTTTACGTACTTCGTAGAATAGCACTAATGGTAGTAACAAACCCTAAAACAAGATACTTGCCAAGAAAGACAGAAGCATATGTCTTTAGTCAGGATAAAGTCTCTGGATATTTTTGACTGAAACTGAACATTTTTTAATGTGTTTACAGTAGGTAACCATGTATAATTGAACCTAGTTTTGTTGTAAATACTAAAATTTAAAAATTATCTGAAAGGGAAATAGGGGCATGTGACTTGGTTTCTGAAAACAGCTGTGTTTGTTTCTAGCCGTCAGAACCAACTTAAAGATCAGCAGCAACAGCAGGTAGTATCGTTGTGCCAGCTTCCAGATGAGGCAGAATGTCTGACTGTGCCAAGGTATAAGCGAGACCTGGTGCAAAAACTCAAGATTCTAAGGCAAGAATTGTCGCAGCACCAACCCCAAGCTGGCCACTGTCGCATTGAAGTCTCCAGGGAAGAGATTTTTGAGGTAAACTGAAGATAAAGCAGCTCTACCCATTTTTAAATGACAGAAAAGAGAGAGGAAGGAACTTTCCTGAGGGGTGGTAATGGTATATGCTGGGGTAAGAGTTTGAGGAGTGTTTGGATCCTAGATGAGATATGATTTCATATCTTTGTTGGAAAAGAAAGGAAGGGACGGTTGTTTAGAAAAGGGGAGGGTGCAAACAATTTTTTTTTAATAAATATAACAGGTAAATAACTTCATATAGCATTAATCTTACATACTGTGTGGAAGATGAATATGGATCTCAAATACACATTTTTGTTCAGATTTTTGAAAATGAGGTAATTTAATTTAATGAATTCTCAAGGCTGCTGAGTGATAGGAGATACCCAAAGTGCAGTATTCTCGCTGGAATTTTGCAACATTGTTTTGCTTAATTAATCATATACAGTTGTAATTCTTTGACTCCTCTTCACCGCTACCTTTTCACTTTTAAGTCTGCAACTTGTAGCTCCTATTTTTCCACCGAAGCAGGATTGGATGAGTCTTTCCTTTGAAGACTTGCTCATCACATTTAATTAGGTGGATGGAGGAGGGCTGCTGTGCAGTAATCAGACATGCCAACTAACAGATTTATCAGAAGAGATGTGATTTCTAAGTAAAATTAAGCCTCACTCAGAGTCTCCTGATACATTTTTCAGATGTCAGGATTTTTTTTGGAAAAAGACATTTGATAGTTCTATTGCGAGATTGTGAGAGGCTTGATTTTTCTTAGAAATCACTGTAAGCCTACAGCTGACCTGCTTCAGGGCTCCTGCGGCCAGGGCTCCTCCTATATACTAAAAAGTAAGTTTCTAACTTGTGTGCTTGCAGAGCAAAGGTTGAAAATCTGACCTGAGTGCACCTTAAAGGCTCAGAGACCAGTAGGAAATAGAGAATGCACTTTTCACTGAATTAAAAATCAGAAGTACTTTTTAAATCTCATGATATATGGGGGTCTGGTGTATAATTTTCCAGTGGTAAGGTTTGGCAACACGTAAGCATGTTTAATACAAGCTGTAGTTTCTTGGGGGCTGGGTACTAGCTCTAGGGGATCACGACATTGCTGACAAACAGAAACTGTACATTGAATTCCCCAGGCCTGCATTCCTCCTACCTCTCTGTTCTTCAGTTTCTCTGTTCACACATTTTCTTCCAGTAGTGCCAGCGAGTTACATGATAGAGCTGTAACTCTGTAGGGTTCTCAGTACTGGGCACATCCAGTACTTGCAATACTTGATATTCTTTAATGGTCCCTAGAAGGTTTGTTTGTGCACCTATCCTTAACACAGTGATTCCAAACCTTTTTGTTTAACCCTTGGATTGGCAAACTCATTAAAACAACTTTTGGCGGGCTGGCACTGAAACATTTGCATATTCATTATGGTAATGTATTTGCATATTCATCAGTGCAGTTAATTTTGAGCAGTCACGTGTTATTTTACATTGCATCCGTACACACACAATACATGTCATTCATTGGTCTTAGCCTGTGTGCTGATTCCTATGCACTTAATGTAGTTTAGTTTTTAATAATTAATATTAGCTTAGATGAATGCAGGGTTTATACGGTAGGAAAGCTGTGCCAAACAAATAGTGAAGTATCCCTTTCCCAAATAATGTGAAGTCTAAAGAAAGACAGAAAATCATGTGTGCCAGACCCACCAGAACAGCCCCAGCCCCTTCATGCCACTCCAGCTGCCTAGGTAGTGGAGGCCCCTGCTCAGCCCCGCCAGAGGGTCCTTGAGCCAGCTGATAAAGGCAAAGGCAGCCAATTCCCATTGGAAATCAATGAGCACTGGGTCCCAAAGGACATGTCTACACCGAAGGTTTGCCAATACAGCTGAACCAGCAACCCACCCACTGAATATTGCAGCTTCTATTGACCAAAAAAAAAAAAAAGCTATTTCTGGTACTACTTATACCAATTCCCCAACCAAAATCTGCTATACTGGCAAAAATACTTTTATGCTGGTATACTTGTGTCTCCATTAGGATTTTTGGAGTATAATAATATTGTGAAGTAAAAAGGCACCCCACTCAGCAGACACTAAGATGCCAGCTAAAATTTCTGGGATATTGTTGGTCTGAATCCATTTTGTGCCTTTAAAAAATTCTCCCTAAAAATCTTGGGGCAGATCCTCAACTGGCATAAATCAATGTTAGAGGGAGGCTCCCACTGAGCAGGGAGGGAGGGTGAATGGGCTTGCTGGGGAAGCTGCCCTCCGTGCAGCATGTGGCGTCTGGGATTTAGAAGTGCTATTCCCAGCTGTATTGCAGACTTCCTGTTTAAGCCATGCCCTTAATTTCAAACAAGGGCTAGACTGAGCCCTAAATCTTGGTGTTTAATCTGTAAAGTGGGAATAATATTTTCCCAACCTCACAAGGTTTTGTAAGGATAAATTCATGAATGTTGGTAAGATATTGGGTCAAGTACCACAGAAAAATAAATATTTAGTAGTAGGAAAATAATGTCCGTCCGGTTAGAGCCCTTTTCTACAAGGAAACAGATGTATAAAGTGATGGTATGTTATGCTGGGGAAAATTCAATCAGTTGTCTCCACCATTCTGTATTAAGAAAAGCTGCACAGTAGCTCTAACTGGTATACTTAGGATCTGCTCTTAGCAGCAGTAGCAGAAACAAAACCATTTTGAGAGAACTTTAATGGCATTATTATGTTGTTAAAGAAACCTGTTTTCTACTGATGCTGAATGGATGACGGTTGATGCTATCCTGAATATTCTCAATGAGTCCAAGAACAGTAAAGTGATTGAACACCATGACACTATTTCTTTCAGCTTACTTGCTTATCGGCCTTCTGCTAAATTAGGAGCTTTAAAGCACAAATCCAGTGTCTTAACCTCTGTTTTACGAATGGACCATAGTATGTAACCGGGAGAATCTCCATAGCATTACCACAACTACTATGGATATATCACAATGTCACCCTAAAATACCACTTTTAAGGGTATATCATGCCAAGGGGACAGCTTTTTGTTCTAGGTACTAATGGTTCAATACAGGCTGTATTTTATTTGGTAATTATAGTCTTACTTGCTCATGATCACTTTAGTCTGCAAGCAGATTACCCTGACTGTTTTCCCAGCCTGTGAGATTCCTTCTTTTATGGAAAGGCTGATGATCTTTCACCAGTGATCTAACAAAGGATGCAGAATCTGAGACAGTGCATGGAATGGAAGATTTGTTGTTCTTTTTATGATGCTTCGATCAGTCTTGGATGGCAGATGGCCGCATGGGCTTAATATTGCACTAGAGCATCTAACTGGAAAATGATCATGGAGTGTCTCTACCACTCCCTTTGAACCTCCAGGGCAGATAATACAGGCTAGCTGTACACAGTCTAGAGAAATATCCTTTCCCTAGGCATGCTAAGCACAAGTTCTGCTGGTCTAACTGTGGTGCTTGGCCCCTGCGGCTGGGGCAGCTGCCCTCTGCGCGGCGATTGGCCCTGGCCAACCACTGAAGCTGCCCATCATGCTGCCCTGCAGGCCAGGCTGTGTAGCGGCTGCCAGAGCTGGAATCAGGCCACAGTGAGGCTGCCCCGCCATCCCGGCTCCAGACACAGCTCACCTGGCTGCCTGCTGCACCACTCACCCTGCTGCTGCAGCTGGGGGTGTGGCCTGGCAGAGTGCTGCGGCCAGGGGATTGCTACCTGCCCCAGGTCCATGGACCAGCAGTTGGGAACCACTGCCTTAACAGAATGTTCATGTTTTGTCTTCTCAGACAGGAGAAATGAGCCTTTATATAGCACTTTCAATCTCCAAAGCAGTTTACATAGAATTATAGTTTTTAATTATTTGTAGAAGTTATAGAAGGACAAAGCAAAGAGAAATGATCCCTGCACATGACAAGCAATTTATTATGCTTTTCTTGCATGACTGTTCTTTTTTGGTCAGTTAACGTTATGTATCTAGAAAACCATAGTAAAAATCTAGTGCCTGAGAAATGGTAGTTAATAACTTAAAGGACACTCTGTGATTTAGGTTCTGAAAGTCAAATGATTTATCATAACAAATAGCAGTAGGATGTCTATCCATGAATATCTGTGAATATGACTCTGTGATTACAGGAGTCTTACAGGCAAGTCATGAAGATGAGGCCTAAAGACCTATGGAAGCGATTAATGATAAAATTTCGTGGAGAAGAAGGTCTTGATTATGGAGGGGTTGCCAGGTATTCAAGAAAACTTTACCTAAATTATCTACTATGCTATCTTGCTTCTACGTAACTTGTCTTTTTAAAAAGTCTTCTTTTTAATGTGTGTTCCACTAATAACTTGCATGGCAAAATTATTTCTCAGTTTTCTGGTATTTCTTTAGAGTAGAAAGTAACACCAACAAAGAAATTAGTATCCTATAAGTAACTCTGCAAAATGACTTGATGGAGATGCATTTTAAATGTGAGCTATGTTTCTAGTTAGTCTGCTAAGATGTAGTTGTTCCCTCTTACCCCATCCCCCAAAAACACACACAACTCTGGTTACTGAAGCTGAGCTCTTAGAGAGTTTACACCATTAAGGCCTGACTTTACCTTGTGATACATTTTTGGGAAGACAAATGAGTCTAATATTGTAGTTTTGAATGAAATAACTTGCCTAGGATTTAAAGTCAAATGTTAGCAATTACTAGAGTAGGGAAATAAAGCCTATTTTAATGTTTCACTTGTTAAAAACATTTTTATCTGCTGGTAGCAAATTTTTCAGTCTAAACATAATTTAAAGTGGTTTGATAGAACACTTGCCAGTATAACATGTGAAGTCCTTGTTCCTACTGCAAAATCACGTAGACGATACTGTAATACAGACATGATATGCCTCCTTTTGACGTATGGATGCATGACCTGTGAATGAAATAAGTTGAGACAAATGTTAATTTACCGTATATACTCGAGTATAAGTCGGCCCGAATATAAGCCGAGGCACCTAATTTTACCACAAAAAACTGGGAAAAAGTATTGACTCGAGTATAAGCCTAGGGTAGGAAATGAGGCAGCTACTGGTAAATGTAAAAAATGAAGATAGATACCAATAAAATTACATGAATATTTATTTCAAAGAAAAACAATAACCTAGCTCTGTAAGGGGAAAAGGGGGTCAACAAAAACAATATGGTTCTGCAGGCACAGCCACAGCTCAGCCCTCGCAGCCCCCACGTTCCGGCCCCCTCGCCTGCCAACGAGCCCCCTCTAAACGAGCCAGCGGGGGGGGGAGGGGGCTGTGAGAGACCAGAGCCGGGCATCGATGGGCCAATGAGCCAGCGGGGGGGGCTGTGCGAGACCCGGGCCAGGCGTTGATGGGCCAATGAGCCAGCGGGGGGGGGGGGGGGGGCGCGGATCCAGGCTCCCTGCCCGCCCGCCCTCGGTTCGGGACCCACCGGAGCCTCCCGGGCAGTGGCGCTGGCCCTGGGCGCAGCAGAGCTCCCGCCGCCTGGCGGCGCCGCGGGCCGGTTACCGCCGCTCCCTGGGCCCGGCAGCTGCATTGATGCGCACCTGGCATGGGGCCTCCCTGTAGCCGGAAGGCCGGGGCCGCCGCTGCCGCCGGGGGGTTTGCGGTTGTTCCCGGCGCCCTGGGCCGTCTTCTGCTGCTGCTGCTGCTTGAGGGACATGGCGAAGGGGCCGGGGCCTGCTGCACTCGCTCGCTGCGCAGGAGCCGCCGCCTCGGCCGGTTGCTCCCAAACAGTGTGAGCCGAGCCGGGCCGGGTAGGGGAGGGAGGGGGAGCGCGCGGGCAGCGGGGCGCGGAGGGATCCGGCAGGGGAAGGGGAGGGGCGCTGCGTACCTGCCCGCCCAGCCCTGCCCGCTGCCTGACAGCGCCCCGCCGGGGGGGCCACGCCCCGCCCCGCGGCCCCGGCAGCCCGCCCGGGAGTGCTCGGGGGCCCGGCTCCGCTCCGTTCCGCGGCCGGGAGCGCCTCCGCGGCTGGACTCTTTACGGGAAGTCGGAAGGGTCTGAGCGGGGAAGTGGTAGGTGAAGGGGCGGCCGGGGAGCGAGGGGACAGGGGGGCTGAGAGGGTCAAGAGGGCAGGGGCTGGAAGGGCCAGGAGGGCAGGGGCAGGGGCTGGGGGGCCGGAGCTCCGGGCTCACGCATCTAGACCCGGCCGGCGGCAGAGACGCGCTGAGCCCGCCCGCGAGCAGGAGGCTGACTCGAGTATAAGCCGAGGGGGGCATTTTTCAGCACAAAAACTGTGATGAAAAACTCGGCTTATACTCGAGTATATACGGTATTTATTGGGGTCAAATAGCTCTTCTGTGTTCAATTCTAAACAATGCATGAGTAGAGAGAGTTGTTACTTTCATTCTTAAGCATCCATCTGCCCCCCAAAACTGGACAATATTTCTTTGGCATGTCTAGATACAGTATGGCAAGTTGTCGTAATGATTGACACAAGGCAGTTATTATATATTGTATAGAAGTAAATATTTTTAGATTCCTGCATGGATACAAAATGTGTATCTGCATCTGATCCACGGTGTGCAGATGTCCACATCCATGGATATAAAGCAGGTATCTCGGAGTTGCAGAGCTGTACATATCTTTACTTGATTTTTCATAACTACACAGTATTTACTTCATGTAACCTCCCATCCCTGGATGATGTCACATTTAATCACTACTTTTACAACAATCTAATATTTTGTTGACTTAATTATGGCTGCTTTTTAGGTTATAACAAAAATGCTTCAAAAGTAGAAATAACAGCGAGAGTAAAGCGTCATTTCAGTGCTTCTGTTAGTGTTTTCTTACTTGTCATTCTTCTGCTTCGCATTCCTTGGACAATCTGCCCTCTGCTTTGCTGGCAGCCAAAGAAGCAAAGCTAAGGAGCCATATGAAAAATTAAGACTGTTCCATTCCACTCTTTAAACCAATATTTACCAATCAGTGCAAATTTATTTAGCACTTTAAATTGAAGCCTTTAATGTAAATGGCCTTCAGGTAATGGATATATTCGGAAACGTATCATACAGCAGTTTTGTATAGTGAGTAAAATATACACAGTACAACTTTGTCTTAAATGTGTAATGCCTAAAAATGTGGAAATATCTAGAAACTATTGAGATTTAAGTTGAAGAGGAGCCTTGGAGAGCTGGAAAAACGGCTGTTTTCAAGTACTATATGCTAATTGGGTGAATAAAAGTAATTTCTGCTTTCTATCCTGTTTTTAGCTTAACTCTATATTAAATCACTTTAAATGTTTATAGTTGAAAACCTTAGTTTTTGCACAACCTCTCAAAATAGAAATTTATTTGTCTGAAACATGCAGTAAAATAATTATTTTATTTCTCCAGGGAATGGCTTTACCTGTTGTCTCATGAAATGTTGAATCCATATTACGGCCTCTTCCAGTATTCACGAGATGATATCTATACGCTGCAAATCAATCCAGACTCTGCAGTTAATCCGGTACAAATGATGACAAATTTATAGAATTCATTATTTCTATGAGCTAGGAAATTCATCTTCAAATCAAATGCACATGGGGAATGCCTTACACTAGAGTCTTATTCTCACATTAGCATTGCTAGAAATTGAATTTGTGCAGTGGCACGACCCTTTTGTATTTAGAATTAATCAGAGAAAAATACCAAATACTTCAACTTAATCTTGGTGCCAGATGTTTGAATTGCTTTATGGAATGTATGAATACAAGTTGTTTCAGTACTTAGTAATAGGATCTCTGGATTGTTTTGAAAGTGAGTGGCAACAGAAAACCTAGAAACTTTTTACAAAAAAAAAAAAATCTTAATTCTGAAATTTTGAAATCCAGTATATACTCTTTCAGGAAGCCAGATTTAGTTAAATTCATGTATTTTATCTTTTTTAATTCCAGGAACACTTATCCTATTTCCATTTTGTTGGACGGATTATGGGGATGGCTGTGTTTCATGGACATTATATTGATGGGGGCTTCACATTGCCTTTCTATAAGCAATTGCTAGGAAAGCCAATTACTCTTGATGACATGGAATTGGTTGACCCAGATCTTCACAACAGCTTAGTTTGGATACTGTATGTATTCCACAATTTAATAATTCTATTTAAAATTGTTAGAAAAAAGCTATTTGTGTTCCTAAATATTAAAACGTAATATAACTTCTTGTGTTGTGCTGCTTATCAGTATTTTGAAACCAAATCGGGTTAGAAAATTAAATTGAGATGTCTGTCATAAGTATTTGAGTGTAATACATTTATAGAGTATGTCTTTTGTAATAAGCCATTTGTTTCCCTCCCCAAGAGAAAATGATATTACAGGTGTCTTGGATCATACGTTCTGTGTGGAACACAATGCTTATGGAGAAATTATTCAACATGAACTGAAACCCAATGGGAAAAGCATCCCTGTCACAGAGGAAAATAAAAAAGAATATGTCAGGTATTAAATAATCATCCATCTATTTCTCAAGGAAAGCTTTTTTTAATGTTTCCTCCAGGAGAGAGTTTGGCTTGTATGAACTTACTGCCAGTGCCACATTTTTCTAAGCACTAATATGGTAGTTTTATTGTATTGTGGTGTTGCTGTTGTTTTAATTTTTGGATGAATAAAGTGCAAGGTTATTGTGTTTTTAAATATATTTTTTCACAAAACAAATTTGTACTTGCTTTTGCAGGCTTTATGTAAACTGGCGTTTTTTACGAGGCATTGAAGCTCAGTTTCTAGCACTGCAGAAGGGATTTAATGAAGTAATCCCACAACATCTGCTGAAGACATTTGATGAGAAGGAGCTAGAGGTCAGTACACTAATGTTACATTTTGTCGTCAAGTGTAACAATAAAAGGCTGATGCATTCTTCTGAGACTAAACAACATGCTAAGTTGTATCCCCAGTGTTTTTTGGGTTTTGCAGGTGCAATATTACAAGAGCCATAGTTAAACACAAAGGTCACCCAGGCCCTGGAATGTGAGACTGATCTTTTACACTCTCCATTCTGTGTCTGTTCTGCCGAACCAGTAGCTCTGTTTGTCAACTTTTGAAGCATTTTCTCTCTCATGTGGTTAGTATTGTTTAACCTTGTTGAGCAGAGTATATATACACAGGTTTGGGCTTTTGTTTTTGGTAATCTTGGGAGTGACTGAATAAGGAGTTTCATAGCGACTGTAAAAGTATCCACTTCCTTTATTTCAATACATTGTGGTAGGGCATGTAGGGTTCCCTCTTGTACCTCTCTTGTATCTTGGTTAAGCTGGTTTTCTGTTCAGAAGTCTCTACAATCAGCTCATACTGGTCCATAGTGTTCGCTATCATGGAGGTATCAATATATTACCCTTAAAGAAATCTATGAGCCTGAGTACTGCTGCTAAGTGCTCTATAAAATGTAAAACTCCAGCACCTGCAATAGAGTATTGCCCTTGGCAAATGCGGCAGGTTCCCAATGTGTGTTTTTAAAAAACAGTATCTAATATAGAATCCATAGCTGGGATTTTTTCTCTCTCTCCAGTTCTGCAGTGATGGCCTAAAACCATGGCGCCATTGTGTGTGTTTTGGTTTATAAAAATGACTCAAGTATGAATTATCCATATTTTTCCTGTTTCCTTTTGTAAAGTTGTTTCTAGACTGGAATATATTATGATAGTTTGTCCATTCTCATGTGCCTTATGAGAACTGGGGACAAAGTATTCTCTGTTGAGAGGAACCAGCTTCCAGAGAAGCTTAGACAAAGCCAGAGTTTGACACTTTCAGAAATACTGCAAAACCTTCTTTTTTGATAAAGGCCTTTCCACTCTCACAAGAATGCTATCCACAACATTGAAATTCCACTGTGCCCAAAGACAACCTTTCTTCCCCAAAATAAAAACATTATAAACCCACGGAAAGTGTTAACTCCAAAAAGAAAGATGTGCCAGAGACTCCATGAATTTCACTAGGGACTTGGCTATTGCTGTTGAATTGTAAATGGAAATTGTTCAAATGTGACGGTGATAAAACCCTTTTAATTTAAACTCTGACACAATCGGGATGAATATTATAACAAAATTAAGCAAAGTTCCAGATGCATTTTACTTGTGCATTTGTCTTGTAAATGTGTTTAATCTGATTTGTATAAGATGCGTGGATATGACTGCAATAAAAAGTTATATTAGGAGGGGGGAAAAAAATAATTGGTTGAATTCTAAAAGCCAAATTATATCCCCAGCTACTCATAAAAAAACTCCTTTTGAACTCAGTGGCAGTGATGCAACATCTGAATGCAGAATTTGACATGTAAAATGTACATCTGGAAACACAAGACACTTTCAAGGTCTCTAAATTATCTTTGCCATACAACTTTTGGAAGTTGGCTGCTCTGTTGGAAATGAAGTTTGAATAGGACACCTTGAAAATGGATACATTGTATGACATTTCTTACTACAGAATAAAATGATATAATTGTATATGTGCCTTTAAACAAGAGAGAGCCTGTAACTTTCAATTCACATTGAAATTTATTGGTATTTTTAAACCTGCATTGTATTTTGATGCATAGCTCACTTGTTTTTATTGATCAGCGATGATGTATTCAATTAACAGCTCATCATTTGTGGACTTGGAAAGATTGATGTTAATGACTGGAAGGCAAATACTAGGTTAAAACACTGTACCCCAGACAGCAATATTGTGAAATGGTTCTGGAAAGCTGTGGAGTTCTTTGATGAAGAGAGGAGAGCACGATTGCTCCAGTTTGTAACCGGCTCATCCAGAGTGCCTCTTCAGGGTTTTAAAGCGTTACAAGGTAAAAGGTCTACGGGAACTGCCTTAAAAGGGATCCATGTGGGCAAAGGATTAGGACATTACAGAAACTTTGCATAAAAATAAGATAATTGATCTGTGTTGTGACTTTGCTTGTTTTAGGGATGTCAACATGTAGTCAATTATACAATTAACCAATAAGCCTAGGTTTACCGGTTCATCTTCTCAACTATACGCATTTTCCCTCCCACCTCCCCCACTGCCTTTCAGCTGAGGGGGGAGAGCAGGAGCAGGTGCTGCGCGGAGTTGACTTTAAAGGCAGTTCCCCCTAGCACTGGCTCCGTGATGCTGCGAAACAGCCTCTGTCTGAGGCGGGCCCAAGCACCCTGCAGACAGAGGCTGCTCCACATCCCATGGAGCAGCCCCTGTCCGTGGAGAGCCTGGGTCTGCCATGGACAGAGGTTGCTTTGCAACAGCAGCCTCTGTCTGCGGGGGGTCCCATCTCCCCTTAACAGAGGCTGGTCAGACAACTTACCCCCCCCCCCCCCCACGGACGGGGGGGGAGGGGTGGCAGGAGATATGGTCTACGTGGGGAGCTGGGTTTTATACTGGTTCCCCTCGCAGACTGGCTTCCCCTGCCATCCCACACAGCTGCCTCTGGACCACAGCACAGAATGGCAGGGGGCTCCGCGGGAGTGGGGCCAGGAGCGTACTGGCTGCTGTCCCCGCCCCTGGGGACTATCGAATAGTCATAACCACAAAGATTTCATGTGGTTACATGACTATTCAATTACTTTACGTCTAACATCCCTAGTTTTTGTTACTACAATGGGGTTTTCAGTGGTCTTAATAGTTGTTTCCATCATCATTTATCTGATACTGTACTCTTCTGTCTCATATCCTTGGCTGTAACCTGCTCTATTCTTTTACTTGCTAAAGCACTTCTTTCTCTAGTCTTTTCTAATTAATTGTAATAAACTCTGGACATTAGAGACCCGTATATGATTCTCTTGGCTGCTTTTTTTTTTTTTTTTTTTTTTTTCTGGCAGCCTGTTCTGTAATCAGTTTATTACAATCCCTCACCGCCTCTGCAGCTGTCCATAATTGACTTCATGGTCAGAAAAGCCAACAAGTAACTTCTTTGTGACTATAACAGGTGTGAGAGAGATTTGTGATGTTGACTTCTTCATGGAAGGAGCCACATGCCTGTGAGCAGCCCACGAATAGATAGAATGTATCTCATTAGCCAGCTGCATTATGCCTTCCTCCTTATACCTTCCTGCAGCAATAGTTCTGACTTTGTCATCCATGCCGTTAGGTGAACAGAATCAGAGGCAAGGACCTCAACCCTCTGTGGTCCTCTTGTTTGCTTTCTCAAGATGAAGCAAAGTGCCTAAGATGGGCAAAATCCAGCCTGCCAAGTATTTCTCTCTGGCCTGCCCACTTGATTAGCAGAGCGTGCAAACGTACAGCCAGCAGAATGTGTTCAGCTGCCCCCTCCCCACCTTGCTCCGTCCTGCTCCCTTTTCTTCCTAGCGGGGTAGAGGGAAGAGCTGCAATCAAGGTGTCCCCTACCCCTGTACCTCATCTCTGCAGAGTAGAGGTCAGGGAGAGGGAAACCTCCAATCTGAAGCATGGCTGATCAGTGATAGGAGGAGTGCCTATCTTAAGAGACAGTGCACTGTTTCTAAGATTTCAGTGCTTGTGCTCTCACTCTCTTCCCCCCTCTCCCCATACGCAATCTCTGCAGAGCTGGGGGGACAACAGAGCAGGACAGCTTTTGCTGTCTTAAAGAGATAGTGTGGCTTCTCTCACAAATGTACCCAGCAGCAGCCAGCACACACACCGTGTCACTGTCACACACACCCGGTCTGTGGTCAATGCCCCACACTCTCAGTCTGTCCCTCTCACACAGTCTCTTTCACACTCAGACACTCTCTCTCTGTGTAGCCTCCACCCATGACCTTGTACCAAAATTCATGAAGTGGCCCCCCCTGTGAAAATGATTGCCCAACCCTCACCTGAGAGAACACATTCACCAACGAGAAGTATTTTCTTGACCAATTAGACTGGATTTGAACTGAGCAAATACCTTGTGTTACTAATTGCAACTTACCAAAACCAGGGGTTCTGGAAACCAACCATCCCTTCCAGCCTTCTTCACATGGGGCCAGCCTTAGCCTTTGGGTTCCTAAGATGGTCTAGGTCCCTGCAATACTATGGTTTCATAAAACCATACAGAAAAGGAAATAGAATCACCAGGAAAGTGAAGGGGGATGGCTGGGGGGGCACACTCCACAGTCCAGGACTGCCCCAGCTCCGAGCCTCCCCCCAGGCGCCCCCATAGGAAGCTGTCCCCCACCTGATTTGTACTGGAATATTCTTGGCTGTTCCCTTGTCAGAGAGCAAGGGGAAAGTGCTTTGGCTGGGGAGTGCAGGGAGCAGACTAACCTGCCCCAGCTGGGGCGCATGCTCCCCTCCCCTGGCTATGCCACTGGCCCAAGCTGCTGCGGTGAGACGTGTCTGGGGTAGTCCTCTCTCCCTAGAACAGCCTGTATACTGAACCCCTCATCCCCAGTCCCACCCCAGAGCAATGATTTAAATTAAGCGTGGATATTTCCATTTTATTTTCCAAAAAACAAAAATTAATTGAGTTAAGGACCTGAGCAATAGTAGGTAAATCTTCTAGTATAGCCATAAATGTGCTTACACCAGTGTCAATTTTTCTGGTCTGAGGAGAAATTGGCTCTAGTGGAATGACTGGCCATGCTATGGCTTGTCCTAGTATACAAAAAAATCAAACGCCTAATAGAAATAATGATACCAATGCAAACACTGTAGATCAAGCTCTGCTTATTATGTTAGTGCTGTGCAGACTGAAACTTGTTCTGCTAGTTCTTGTGCATCTCTCATCAGCTTCAACAGTCTTAGTAGTGTTGCGCATGTCTGAAGACAGCCAAACTTCTGTCCGACGGGGAAATGTTACGCAACAGCTTTTCTATTTGCTGTTATGTGTGTTCTCTCCCTCCCTGCCACAATATTGTACTGTGTTCATTTCCTTAGTAAATGGCTCATCTGTCTCCCTTGCTTGTCTACGTCTCTCTCTGCCTTCCTAACAGTTACAAGATAGCAGTTTGGGGGTGATATCGTGTATTAGTGCTAGAGAATTCATCTTTACTGGATTTGCAGGTGCTGCGGGGCCCAGGCTATTTACAATACACCAGATCGATGCCAGCACTAATAACTTGCCGAAAGCTCATACCTGGTAAGACCACTTTAAGTTTTCAGTCTCCATAAAAATACTAGTGTTTTGCTAAATGGACACTGTAGTCAGGACGATTTACTGCCAAGGTGTCCAGACAGGTCTCTGGCTCTGTCGATGATGATAACCAGAAGGCTGCTTGCGTGTGTGCTCAATGATGTGGGCCCTATGAGCATTGCAGACCTCGAGAAGGCACCCATAGACCACAAATTAGATAAGGATCAAAGATGCCTGGCCAGGTTTATTGAGCCAAGTACAGTAATAGTGGTCAGTAGACTCTGCCAAATCACTACACACACATACTTACAACGGGGAGGCCAGTTGAAGCATTTGGAAAGTGGTCGAGGGCCGCACTCTTCCATGATATTAATCGTGGTTGGATGCAGAAGGGAGCTTGGGTAAGGAAGGGAGTTTGGGTGAAGGAGGCAGTTGTGATCTGGGGTACTGGATGGGGGTGCAGTGGGCTGGACGGTGACCTATGAAAGGGAATTGGGGTGCAGCAGTTGGTGCAGGGATTTGGGTTGTGAGTTGGGGCAGAAGGGAACTGTTATCTGGGGCAGGAGATTGGGGTGCCAGATCTGGGAGGGTATATGAGTGCAGGAGGGGGCAGATGATTTGGGTATGTTGAGTGAGGGGCAGAGGGTTGGAGAATGGAGGGGCTGGGGTGCCAGAGGCAGGCTCTCGCCAGGTGACTTGCCAGCCAGCAGCCAAAACAGCCTGCTTTCAGAACTTAAAATGTTTCTGCCTTCCCGGCCATGTGCTTGAGGAAGTAACTGAACAGGAGGGGAATGGGGTTGTGCTTTGTGGCGTCCTGTTATTCCAACAGGCAGCTCTCACCGGCCAATTTCTGGCCAGAAACCAGCCAATGGGATTGTGCTGGGGCTGGGATCAGCTCCTAAAGCTTTCTTCCCTCCTGACTTAGTTTTAAAAGAAAAACTGTCCAGCAGCCGCGTTTCTGAGCGGCGTGTGGGTGGGGCGAGGCAAGAGGGATCCTGTGTGGGGCTCACTGCAGCATCTACGAGCCAGATCCGGCCCACCAGCCATATTTTGCCAAGACCTGACTTACAACAATGGCCTCTGCACAACCAGTGGGAAACTCCCACTGCCCCTGGGCTGGACAAAGACTGTCCCCCCAAAACACCATTTTATAGACAGGTGTAAACGAATTACACCTCACTCCTGACTTGTCAGGTTGCCACCCTGTACCTCGTGATCTGATTAGAAAGTGTCTATCCATCATGTTGTCATTTTAGAACCTTCCCTGAATGTGGGTCTGTGACTGCGGGGAATTTGTACCAAGGTCCTTTTTAATGAGCTGGTGGTACCATGGGCTTTCAACTTATGACCAGTACCAATTACTGTTTTACACCTGGGCCTATTACCAATTAGTGTTTTCCTTTCTCAGCCCTGTTCATGCCAAGTTCTGTGAGCAGGAGGCTGTCTCTTACTCACAGCTTAGCTTTGCTTTGCTACCCATGTTTTATCCTTTGTTAGCTAGGCCTCAGACCAGGCCTGTGGTACCTGGGCTTTTGTTTTAGGCCCTCATATTACTACAGACACTTGTCCATTGATCTTGTACATTTTGCTGGGAGGAGGGGGGGGGGAATTCCACGAGTTTTGTAAGTTGTCACAGGTTACACATTTCAAGTGTATTAATGAAGCTGGTGTGGGGTCTTAGAGAAGTTTAGGTGCAAGAGGAAGTTCCAGCTTGGGGCAGGGAATTGGAGTGTGGGAGGGGGTGTGAAGTGCAGGCTTTGGCCAGGAGGTATTTAACACAGGTGTTACCCAGCGGGGCTGCTTCTGGCATCTCTCTGAGCACCCCATAGGGGGAGAGGAGCAGTGGGTCTTTGTGTGCTGTCTCTCTACCAAGGATGCACAGAGACATGCAGCTGGCTGCTTCCAGAAGTGATGTGGGGCCTTGGCAGGCAGACAGCCTGCTTGCTTGAACACCCCAGGGAATCATGGTGGACTGGACACAAATATTAGACCAGATCCAGCCCTCAGGCCATATTTTGCCCACCCCTGCAATAGGATATAATCTGGGGGGAGTTTTATATTGATGTAGTTATGTTGGCTATTGTAATTTAGATATATAATACAAGAAGTTGAATGCTTATCACCAAAGTAGTTTAAGGGTGTTAAATGCAGTTGTAAGCGCAACAGAACTGCATCCATCTTGGATTTCTCAGGAGAGTTGAAATTCACTCGAAAAAACTTTTTTTTTCTTAACAGCTTTAATCGAATAGACATTCCTCCCTACGAAACCTATGACAAGCTGTATGAGAAGCTGCTAACCGCCATTGAAGAAACATGTGGGTTTGCTGTGGAATGACCCTTTGCAGACTTACCTATGACTCTATTTATACTCCTGTCAGCCAGAAAGCCCTCCCCTCAGCCAAGACTCAAGAAATGCTTGAAATACAGGAATACTTTCCCGTTTTTCCTAAAGAACACTGTGAGGGAAAGGACAATTTTGGATTTTTTTTCAAGAAAATAGGTTCTGTGGCTCTTGCCATGGAACCATTCAGCTGCTATTAAAAACTAATATCTTGAAGATACAGAATGCTGACTTTTACATTTCAACAGTTAAGCAGTATTCTACACGTAAAGACTACTACTATTTTTGTAAAGCTGTTAACTATTCTATTTGCCTACCTGATTTCTATTCTCTCAGACAACAAGACTGAATTTCAGCAGTCGGTACCAATCACGTTTCACCTTGAATAAACATACTGAACAGTGTCTATACTTGTTATTTTTTTAAAATTTGGATTATTCTAACTTTGCATAAAATTGACTAAAAGAATCATTAATCTTTTTAATTACAGCCACTTACATGTTAACTACGTTTTCTTATAATGAAATATTGTATTCTGCATTATATGGTCAACTTAAATGTTATCCAGAATGGGGCTTTTTATATTTTTCAAGCATGAATTACAGACATGAAATTCTGGGTCCTGTTTCTATCAGTCGTCAAGATTCCTAAGCTGAATGAAATGCTGCATTTGGTACAGTACTTTGTGTTAAACGTGGAATAGACCCCTTTTTTAAAGAGTGTTGGTCATTTAGTTTTTTTAAACAAGCATTTTTGTAACAAGTTGATATTGTCAAAAGTATTTTTGGTTTGCTTTCAATTTAAAACAGAAATGCGACATTTTTTAAAAATCCTTAAAGCATGCTGATGAGGTGATGTTGACAGTCTTCTGCTGGCCATCAGTTCATGTTTCAGAACCCATTGTATCTGTCTGATGAACCAAAGTTTTTTATGTTCAGATGCAGCCAATTCACATTGTGTACTTGTTGATGCTTACAGACTTATCAGGTAAACCATGTTTAATCTTTGTTTGGCTGCTCATGTCCCATGGGTTTGTGTAAGTTACAACAATGGAAGAGTAACTAACTCAAACTGTTAGTAAAGTTCATCTATTAACCAACATGCATGATGTTGATGTGCTTTGAAAATGAAGTGGTTAAAGCACAACCTTGTCACTGGTTGTAGAACTCAGAGTAAATATATGCAAGAGTTTAAAATGTTGGTTGGTTAATTCAAATGGGAACTAACCTGGGCTGCTCAAATGAGTATCCTACTGTGAGGGCAGCATGCTGTCTTCATGGATCATGGGAAATGTTAAGCTACTCACTGCCCAGTTTTTCTATCCACATTCTTCTGCATGATCGGTAGGTAATGTGTAACTGGCATTTTGCCTGCCTTCCTGCACCATCATGAGGGCAGCCATGTTTGGAGGGAATTTCAAATTTTTCTAATCAGTGTTTTAAAATTGGTTTTATAATTAATCACCATAAATGTGCACTAGTTTACATTGGAAAACAAGCCTAATGAGCTTACTAAGACAATGGGATGTAAACAGTTATTTCCTTTCACAGTACAAGTTAAATAATGAAACAGTGATTTTTTTTAAAATCTATTTTATGTAGTTTGTGAATCTGTCAACACATGAATTCATTCTGCCAAATCTGACTGCTACAGCACATAAGTTGTTAATGGTCTATGTTTATTAGAATGACTGGTTAAAAACCTAATAGTATGTCTATTGGAGAGCAGCCTTAACAAGATCATACCATCGTTGGTAGCCCAAAATCTACAGTTTTCACTTATTTTCCTCAGTAGACTGATTGCTAAGAAACATACCAGCCTGGGCTCGTGCACAGTGGGCAGGTTAGGTCAGTGCACCGGAAGCAGCCAAGAGATCTGCTTTGGCAGCTGGGCTGGGAGTCTGCCACACATTTTTCCTCATTTTGAGGACTTGCTGGGCTCATTCAAGTTGAGTGGTAATGGCCTCTACAAAAACCTTCCCAACCTCAGAGGCTATGAGTTGGATTGCTCTCTAGAAACGGGTTAACCTGTATCACTTCGCAGGCTGGAAACATCATTAGTGATGTGCAAGGGTTTGGCATGCGAGGTTGTGGGGGACAGTTTCACTACATCCCCCATCCAAAAGGAAGAAGCAGTGCTGCCTATTGACAGCACCACTCTGGGAGAAGTGGCTGTTTGTTATGTGGCTGGGATTTTTTTCTAGACAAGTCTCATCCTATGTGACTCCCTTCACCCTGCAAGCAGCTCTTCCCTGCAGTGTATTAACACAACCAGGCCTCATCCAGGTGAAAGGGCAATGCAGGTCTGAGATACCTGAGGACCCAGCCCTGGAACACAGAGCACAAACACTGCATTCCCCACATTCAGCTGCTGCAGCTCAATGCCTCTTTGGAGCTGCCCATGTACAAGGTCTCTTGATGGCCTCTGCTGATCCCTCTGCTGCTTCAGGTATGCATCTCCCTCCTGACTATAGTCTACTCCCTGAACTAAGCACCCGGAAAACACACCTATAGCCGGCCCAGATCCCATCAGCGTGTATTATAGGATTGAGATGTTGAATCCAATGTAGGGGTTTATTGGAATTTACAAGCACGTACACGCACACAAAAACCCTGTATGCCGTCTAACCCAATTTTTGAAGTTACATGGTAGTTTTAGCTGTGGGTGCATTGCTTTCCTGCTAAGCATTTTAGTATTGTGTAATCTCTGTACTACCACCAGTTTATTGTTGGAAAATCTATATGGATAGACAAAATTAATATCTCTACATCTTTGACTAGTTACAATGAATATATCAAATATTTGGAGTGCCTTTTTACCTTCATGACAAGTAAGAGCTTTAAATAAAGCACCCCAACTGGCCAGAAATTTAATACATTTTGCAAAGTAGTGACCCATGAAGGTTTAGTTCCAAAATTGTCAGCCATTTTCCCTCAAACTGGTGCTAAGCCCTATGATGCATTGAACCTTGGACTTTCACCCCATGATTAATGTGAATATTTATTTCAGCTTCTCCTCCTTTCTGGGTTTTACTTTATCCATTCTTGAGTTGCATTAAAGTCATTTTAGAGAAATGCTGCATCATGTTTTCATGCTGTTGCTTTTCATTATGAATGTTTAATTATGAACAGTGACTGTTCTGTAGATTTCAAATATACAGCACATAGTTGAGTTTCAGAGGATTTAATTTCTCGGTGTAAAGAGTTTTGTAATGGTGCTTTGTACAGTATGTATTCTAATTTTTTTTGCACATAGGTTCAGCTTCTCTAAACTGATTTATTTTTTTCCATTTTTGTTATACTAGAGTCCAGAGCACACAAGTTTTCCTTTTGTATTTTTGTTCAACAGCGCTACATCTGTATTAAACTTCTGGTGCGTTTAAAAACTGGTTCCATTGATGGAAGTAAAAACTTTGCTTCTATATCAAAAGTATGCATCATACAGCTTAATATAGCATGCTCACGTTGCTTCAGATTTTAAACTGCACCACAGAGTTAACAGGTGCTCTTTGTTGTATTTAACACTATATACTAGGTTTTTGACTATCACATCCCAAGCTTTGTCTGTAGCTGTAATTAGTTTATATACAAGTATAATTCCCCTCCACAAACTGAGTTTTATTTTCTCATTTCCATTATATTTATTACAGAGTGTTTTTAGCATTGATGTTCATTGTATTGCCATCCGTTACATGAGCTTTAACAAAACATCTGTATAAAATGGTTTAAAAAAACTTAATGTACCCATGCAGAAGTTGAGCAATAAATGGTATGCTGTTTGCACTGTCACAGCATCAATGGTTTAAAAACATTTGACGTTTTTAATTGGAATGTTCATTTTGGTAACTTTAAAGATGTTCAGGGAGTCAGCTCCGGTAGTGGAGAGCAGCATTCCCTCTGACTTTTACCCTGTGCGGAATGAATTCTATGTGCACCAATGTGGCAGTGGATGTGCGGCATATTACCTTCGTATTGGTGCACATAAACTCATGTGATGGAGTGGGGTCAAGAGGTTCTGAGCACGGGGAGGGGGCTGAGGGCTGGAGCAGAGGCTGGGGGTGCAGGAGTGAGAGAGCTCCAGCTGGGGTGTGAGCTCTTGGGTGGAACTGGGGTTGAGGGGCTCAGGACTGGGACAGAGGGTTGGAGTGCAAAGGCTCTGGGATGGGGATGAGGGGTTTAGGGTGCAGGATGGGGGCTCCAGGTTGTGGGGGATTCAGGCTGGGGCAGTGGCTTGGGCTTACCTGGGCAGTACTCAGGCACACTTCCTACTGCTAGGGTTGCCGGATGGTTTAACCAAAAATACCAATCCCCCCCCCCAAAAAAGGGGGGGGAAGGGACCCCAAGAGTTAAGAGGGAAAAAAAACCAGCATGGCCCCTTTTAAGAAATGCCTTTCAGGCTTTTTGGCCCTAATAGGCTGCCGATGGTTATCTGCCATTTGTCTGCCTGCTCTGGGCCAGACAGCTCCTCTGTGGAACCAGGTAAGTACCTGGTATTTTCGCCTCCTGGCCAGGAAAAACATCAGAAAATACCGGACATCTTAGGTGTCTGGTATTTTCTGAATTTTTTACTGGACAGGAGGAGAAAATACCAGACTGTCCGAGTCAATACTGGACACCGGGACACCCTACCTGCTGCCTGTCTGGGGGTGGATTTAAAACTTAGACTCAAGTTCTTTTGTTACTGTGACAGGGTGTTCGCCCTGCACTGGCCCTTTAAGGGCAAATCCCAGGGCCTGGGAGTTTAGCCCCAGCTGAGGCTGTATTAGGTGGTTAGGGCCCAGCTGGACGCTATATAAGAGCATGGGCAGCTGCTCCTGGGGAGGGCAGTGAAAGCCTGGCTGCTGGGGGAGTAGGAGGCTCCCTGGAGCTAGGGCAGGGCTGGGGAGGCAAGGCAGGGGTAGGGGAGCTCTGGCCAAGCAAACCCCAAGACTGCAGGGCCTGAATAACGGCCTGCGGGAGAAACAACAACCCCCGGAAGGGGGGCTCAGAGACTGACTTGGGCACTGCCGGAGGGCAGTGTATTGAAGAGGACGCCGCGGCCTGGAAGAAAGAGGGGAACCACCACCTGAGGGAAGGTACCCCGCCAGCCAAAAGAGCTAATTTCGAGGACAGACGGCAGGGGGTGCTGCGGTGGTGAGTGAACCCCCTCACAGTTACCAATTCGCACTGTGATTTAATGTCAGTTATCTTTCAAACACCATTCAGATACATATTAACACTCCTACTTACTTTGCCTGTAAGGCCAGAATACTGTTTGTAGCACTCCAACCAGAACTTGCACACTTGTGGCTTACTCTTATACTTAACTTACTAGTCCATATATTTCAGTAGTGGAGATAAGTGACAGGGACAGGAGTTGCCTTTCAACTGCAGACATTTGGCAGCAAGTCGTAGATGGACACTGAACATTGGATTCAGGGTTAGCTTTAGGATCTTTGCATTAAATGTACTGTCAGCATAGGTTAGAGCTAGGCTGCTGTACTTCAACATGACAACTGAATAGGTTATGTTGAGGATGGTAAAAGCAAGTTGAATACATTATGCTTTATACTCAACTTTGGAAGCCCCGGCAGCCACAATGATACAGCCCATGCAGAGGGCCACAACTTAAGTGTGGTTGCATGTACATGCAAATATAAATGCAAATAGCTTCTTTCACACTGAGAGGCATGAATACAAAGATTAAGGCAAGACTACACAACACACAAGCCCCATTTAAGTCAGTTCTGCTGCTGATAATAAAACGCAATATTTACCTGATTTCCACCCTTATGACAGCACTTTTTTGAGCAATGACAGTCCAGGAATTTAACTACTAAAACACTTAACAGAAGACCATTATATTGACTACTATTTTGTTCTGGCACTCACCATCGGCCACAAACAAACAGGCCATGGGCTGAATGTGGCCCACAGGCTGCCTGTTGAGTAGCCCTGCTTCACACCATCATGGTCAAACCCACTGCTTACTGGCCTGTTCTCAAATAGACTGTTAGAGCAGTGTTTCCCAATTTTATTTGGCCATGGAACCCTTTTCAGCTTGAAAGAACTTCAAGGACTCCCTAGGGTTGGCAGGTAAATTTGTTGAGAGAGAAAAAAAACCCCACCAACCTGCTGCAAAAAGGGTCTGTCTCTTTAACAGGGGATGGGGGAAAGTGCTGGGCTCTCGACGGAAAAACACTGCAGTAGAGTAACAAGATGTCGATTTATTTTTAGATCTAAATGTTTGCACTGTGGTATTAGGACAGTGACTTTCCAAGTAGCTCAGTAAAGCAAACTATTTCATCTTGAAAAACAGTTTTAGTATCTACCTCAACCAGGTACAAATATTAACATGGTTTTTTACTTCTGTAGATATTCCCACCACGAAGGCAGGCTTTAATTAATATCTGTAAGTGGAGTAATTACAGCAATCTGATGATAGTGTATAGAAAACCAGTGTAAAGTTGAAATGTAAAAACATTAATATGCTTTCTCTCTAGGAAGTAATTAAGAGTGTGGAAGTTCTTCCACCAGTTTGATTCTTCAGCAAAAAGTGTTCTAGATTTTTAAATGCATGGAGTAATTAAGAACTACTTTAACAATAAGGTGACAAGCTTGTTTGAGGACAGAATTGGGCACAAGTACTGTAATCTCTTAGCACTAGCTCTTTAAAGGGCCAAAATACTGCAGCTTGAACCTCTTTAGTCTGGTCCCAGGCAGGCTCCCCTGCTTGTCCTGCATGCCACTCAGAAACATGGCTGCGGGTGCTCTCTTATGGCCAATGGGAGCTGCCTGAATATTAGGCACTCACCAAGCACAACCTCTCCCTCCTGCTCAGTTACTCACTCAATCACGTGGCTGGGCAGGCAGAAACACTGTAAGCTCTGCAGGCATGTTAGTTTGGCTGCTGGCTGGTAAGTGTCTTGGCCAGAGCCTGCCTCTGGCACCCCAGTCCCCATTCTCTCTTACTTCAGCCTTCCTTCTGGATCCAACCTCCATCCCAGACCTTGCACTTCCATTAATACCATGGAAGAATGTGGCCCTTAACTACTCTCCAAGCTTAGAGTGTCTCCCCCATCAAAAATTATTACCCACCCCTGGTCTAGCAGCATTACTAACAAACACTCACACTGCTTAGTAAGCCTGAAGACATTTAGCAGTAACTAAGACCTAAATAACAGTATAGAACACGGACTGCCAGGACAAACTTGATGGGACCCTGAGAAACTTGGCCACATCCATGATATGTGGCCAGTCAGCTAACTGAAATCATGCTGGACCACTGATGTTGCTGGACTAGAGAGACTCAACCTGTACAGGAATATACTCCTGGTTAAATCATATGTATGTGTATCCCATGAGCAATATGCTGTAAGGCTGTGTACACTGTGAGGTGTGCCCAGCCTTTACTGGGGTAACTGATTTGTACGTCAAAGAGTGCATGGCATGCCCATTCTGACCTGCTCTTTCACAAGGAACTTGCTCAGGTGATGATTTATTTTAAAGAGCTGCCATCATTGTTGTGTCATTTTATTTTGCAGTCACACATTTCAGAAGCTGACTTAAGACATTGATAGGGGCCTGTGACAGGGCAGCTGCCCTGCACTGGCCCTTTAAGACTAAAACCCAGCCCTGGGAGAAGGATGAACACACAGCCCACAGCTGAGGCTAATACTGCCAACTAGGGCTCAGCTGGGGGCTGTGTAAATAAGGACACCAAGAGGGAGGGAGGAAGACACTTGCTCTAGCTAGGGAGCTGGAGGGACTTGGCTGCCAGAGAAGTTGGAGGCTTCCTGAGAGAGGGCAGTACTGGGAAGAGGCAGACTTCACTCCCAGGTTGCAGGGCCTGAGACAAGACCTGGGTGTATTAAGGCCGCACTCTCTTGTGCCAATAAGTGGCCATTTCAGACTGCCATTTGGCCCTGAGGTAAGGGGTTATATGACAAGTGGCAGTGGGTCACTAGGGAAAGGTGGGTACGGGGGATTGGAGGGTCCCTGGGAGGAGAGGATCTAAGAGTGCAGGGATGCAGGTCTGTCCCCTTTCTAGGGAAGGGTTAATCAACTGTAGTGGATATTACCAGAGGACAGTATCCAGAACTGGAATGTGGAGTGAGAATGTTGGGAGACCAACCAGAGGGAGGTGCCCTGCTGACGAGCTAATTCCCAGTGCTACTGGCAGGAGATGCTGTGGCAGCGCATTAGCCTTTTTGAAAATGGAGTATTGAGTACAGTGCCCAGGTAGATCAGATTATGTCCTTCAGCACAACTTGGGTTAAGAACTTTGACCTGGAGGCTGCATGGCAGCATGAAATAGTTTGCTTCCCTTTTATCAAGTGAAACTAATTACATTGATTAAACTTTATTAAATACTCAGGTTCTAGTTCTTGCCACTTACATCCACACCATGCCTCTGACATTGCAAACCACACAGACATTTTAAAGAACCAGCCACCGTCTTCTGGTTGTGAATTCCCCAGAGTATGCCAGAAATAAAAGCTGCATTGACATTGAACAGTTAGTGTAAGTCTTACAAGAAATAGCTTTTGCTATACTGAAAAGAAGCCATTTGAAGTCTGGATTTCAGTCGTTCTGCTTCTAGCTCCCGGAAAAAAGTGTCGTCGTCATTCTGCGTTATCATAGTCTGCAGCTGTTGAATTTCCTTTTCCATCTTTGACCTTAACTCCCTTTTTGTTTTGTGCAGTGTCTTAAAAAGAATGTGGAGATTAACCAAAACTAGGAATAATAAAACGGTTAATTGGTTACACTGTAGTGCTTAACTGGTTAACTCTAACCTAGGTCATGCGTCCAGCCCTGTCTGTGGGGGCCCAAATTGATCACTGCCCACTGCCCAGTCCTGCCGAGGCTGCTTCAGCATGGCTACCTCTGGCAGAGTTA
This sequence comes from Pelodiscus sinensis, assembly GCF_049634645.1. Taxonomy (NCBI): domain Eukaryota; kingdom Metazoa; phylum Chordata; order Testudines; family Trionychidae; genus Pelodiscus; species Pelodiscus sinensis. The sequence goes on along the minus strand of NC_134730.1, from coordinate 20,800,564 downwards.
ACTGGCAAAGGCCAGTTTGCTGGTATGCATATGAGTAAGCCTTATGCTTGCCCGTTAAGATCCCTAATTAAAACAACTTGGAACAAGAAATCATTGACATACTGAAAATTAAATACACCTACTTTTGCTTGTGCTTTCTCTCTGGCTTGGATTTCTTGACGTTCTTGTGATACAGCTTCTGCCAGCATTGAAAACTGAATACAATAAATACTGAATTAGAATTAAATAAGATATGAAAGGTATTTACCAATTTAAGATTGAAAACGGGGTAGATTGTCTTGGATGCAATCAAATAAGCCTACCTGGTCCTTGTAGTAGTTCTCCATAGACTCTAATTCATTCTGGTGTACTCTTCTTTGCTCAGCCCGCTTTTCTTTACTATACAGTCTCAGCTCCTGCAGCCTTTGCTTCTGAATTTCTAAACCTTCTTCGAATAAATTCTTAAATATCTGCCAAAAATTAAGATGTTTAAGTGTGTAACTAAAGGAAAAACCTCTGCTCCTAGTGTAGGGTGGTACATCTACCCTATGGATTTATGCCAGCTCAATTTACATTTACTGTATACACGGCCTGCACATGTAAGCCATAGAACTTTATGAAGAGATCTTTGAAGTTAGAAGAATTCCCTAGATTCTACTTTAACTAGTGTCATATCCCCAACAGGTCCTTCTAAAAATCCTCTAAACAGTGGAGAGGCGACACTATTCTAACGAGGACTAAATTACATTGAAATTCCACATTTGTGTGAATTTCATATAAATTTTGCTGTTTACATAGACAAAAATGATCTCACTCCTCCATGCAACTTGAAGCACAGTTCTCGCCTCCAATCACCATTCCTCGGTTACAACTATTGTCTCTGCGCTCATCAAGGTCAAAGCTAACTGAGGGCAGCATTTGTCCTCAACATTACAGAATCATAGGACTGAAAGGGACCTCAAGAGGTCACCTTGTCCAGTCCCATTCAGTAAACGACAGGACTAAGTTTTCTGAATTATTTGACAGGTGCTTGTCTAACCTGCTCTTTAAAATCTCCAGTGATGGAGATTCCACAACCTCCCCAGTGCTTAACTACCTGGACAGAAAGATTTTCCTAATGTCCAACCTAATCTCATTGCTGCAATTTATAATGAGTTTATGCATGAGTATAACTAGAATTCAGCTTGCTTCCCCCATAGTGGATGAATGTACAATGGTAAAAAAAAATTAAAGCAGGTTTTTTAACATTAAAAAGGATCTAACTGATTGAGGGGTGTCATTTTTAATCATTTTTCAAAAAAAGTTAAGGGCGCCTTACTTTTGATACCAATAGAAACATTCTCTAAATTCATCTTTGCAAGTTCATGGTGAAGAGAGCCTTTCCCCACATAATTCCCTCTGCTGTACTAACCCTACAACTCTCTCCTCCCCTCCCTTATCAAGTTGCACCCTTGGCTAAGCCCAGTAGCTTTTGTTGCCCAACAGTGAAAGTTCATTCTAGCTTTTGTTTAGATGGGAGGTGGCTGCTCTAATATGTGGCAGTCTTTCTAGAGGACAATCATTTCAACTACATGACTGGTCAGAAGATATAGTCTTACGTATGCTTTGTTCCAAGAGAAGATCGTGTGGAAGTTTAGAAGCTCTTGGCTCCAGGATGGTTGCTGCCAGAGCCAGAGTTAGAAGGCAGGAGCTCGGAGCTTCATGGCCTGTGCTGTTTAGCTTAGTTGGCCTCTAACATTTTGCACCAAAAAACTTTGATTTCTCACAAATATAAATACACACCACACAGTAAAGGGGGAAAGATGCTCACTCAATACTGGAGTCTTCTCCCTAGTAGAACAAGAAAAAAAAAGTACGCTCACGTACCCTTTCTTCCCGGGTCCTAGCCCGCATCATTTTGGCATGCAGCTGAACGCGGTAATCTTCATAGTACTTCTTGGCTCGAGCAATTTGCTGACGTTTCTCTTTCACTTTATTCTGAGTAAACTTTTGCCGATATATGCGTTGCTTAAACTCTTGCTAAAGAAAGAAATGACAGTAAGTATCAGACTACCGGCGCTTCCTGAAGAGGGAGCGTTGGGGCAGGCTTTTATGGCAAGCTTTATTAAATCAATACAGGTTGAACCTCTCTGGTTCAGAAACTTCTGTCATCGGCATGATTTTAATTAGCTGCATGTCCATTTAGCATGGGTGTGACCAAGTTTCCCACAGTCCCATAAAGTTTGTTTACAGCTACCAATCTTAGCTTTCAGTGTTCTCTGATGTTAAGCTCTAATTTACCCTTAAATGTCCTCTAACATCCCAGTAAGCAGAGGAAGAATTGGTAATGCTGCTAGACACCATTGACCTCCCGTGGTCCAGAAAATTCTCTGGTTTGGAACTGGTCAGGTCCCAAGGGTGCTTGATTAGAGAGCTTCAATTGGTACTAAGGAAATTCTCCCCATCCTGCACTGCATTGGACTACTGTAATATGGTGCCATCCACGGTACTGCCTAAAATAATAAAAACAGCATTTTTATGGAAGCTAGTATTTTAAGTATTTGAACTCCTGCACGGAGAGACTGACATCTGTTCTTCTCAATCATCCATATGCTCAGATCAAATAGTGGTCTATTGATCTGAGGAAGTGGGTCTGGCGCATGAAAGATCATCTAATAAACCATCTTGTTAGTCTTTAAAGTGCTACATAGTCCTGTATTTTGTTTCAGCTACAGGAGACTAACACGGCTACATTTCTATCCATATGCTCAGGATTTGTTCACTGGTAAAGCACCAAGCTGCTTCGTTAAATAATGAAATATAAGCATGCCTATTGTCAATCTGAGACCTCAGTGGCCACATACAAAAGAGACTAGGTAAAGTTTTCCATACCACATCTGCTTAGGACACAATAGGGAACTGCTTTCATGAACCAACAACTGGAGGATCTTTTTGGCTATACCACCATGTAATTGTCATATGCTGTGTGCATCCTCTTTGGAAAAACATACCAGTCTCTTGTTATGGTCTTGATCTTTCTTTATGATTTCAACAAGGAGGTCGTGCTTCTTTAGTGCTTCTTCCACCTTGAGATAAGAAGGGTGACAGGCAATTGCTTTAAATTCTGCAGGATAGGCACTCAGTGATAGGACTTAACAGAGGAGCAAAATTTCAGTGTACTCTGCCCCAAGTGGCTAACAGAAGGAAAAGGAAGAAGTTTCATTTAGCATTCAACAAGCTATCAAATTCTGCATGCTAGAAACCGTTTTTAAACTGGCTTTATATGTAATAGCCCTTAATTTCTCTAAGTGATTTACGAAGGTGGAAAAATATTCCTATCTTGAATGTAGAGAAACAAGTACATAGGATTAAATGCAAATTGAGTGATTAAGATCAGAACCTGAACCCTGGTGTCCTGATTTAGACCACGTACTTTAACTATGGAGTGCCTCCTTACTCTGCAGAGTAGCTTTTCCTTTTACAGACACATCTGTTGGGGACAATTGAATGCTAGTTGGACTCAAATGTATGCCATATATTTGTACAACAAACACCATGGGAAAACATATCCAAATATGCAAGATGAAAGAGCTGGAACAGAAAATTTGTAGAGTTTGCATCTGCAGTAATATAAGCAATAGGCTTCCGCATATCTTTGTAATATGACAGTGAGCCATATCAGCTTTTTAAAGCCAGGGAGCTGAGATACTAACAGTTCTGGTTCTTAGAGAACTAGGCCAAATCTACCATTGCCTCCTTTAAAGCTGAGTCTCCATTTTTAAGAAAAATCAGACTTCAGAATTCATAGCCATTCTAAGGTCATATGTACAAACTAGTGCAGGAGGCACTGCCTCGCTCTGCCTCTGGGTCGTGCCAATACCGTGCACAGTATCTATGTAATTGGTTGGGTTTTGTTGCTTAGTGCAGCCAACTTGTGGCCAGTACTGTTGTGTAGCTGCACTGTCCCGGTCAAGGCTAAGAGGCTGTGTTCATGCTGAACAAGAGAGGTTCTCACTTCACTTTGGAGTTTCAGCCTGGATCGGCCTTTGCCAGAAGCAGACTTCATCTGTTCAATCTGGGCAAGCTGCTGGTGCCACATTTTGTTCAGAGAGTGGTGGGAAATGTGCAGGTATGGAAATTCTTCCAGTAGCAGAGGCAGAAGGTCATTGTCCTTTACTTTCACTGCAAGATAAAAGCAAAATCAATCAATCAAGCCCCTGTAGAGAAAGTTTAGCAGTAGTTCTTCCAGACAGCTTAAGTTCTAGCTATGAAGATACACCTCGGCGTGAACAACTTGTCTATTTAATATGCGGTTACCATGATGCTGCATTGTTCCTCAGTAGCATGTATTGCATTGTTGTCTATACAACATGCAAGGAAACAGCCTATGCCAATCTGTTTTGCTACTTTCCCATGAGATCTATTTTACAGTAGTAGAGGGTTGATACTTTTAAAAAGCCTAGTCAGCCCTACCCCAATAATTTCATTGCTCCTGTCAATCTTGCTAGCTGCATGTAGTTATTTAAAGTAACACAGTCATACTGGTCCTATAATTTAATCCCAGATTTCCTAGGTGAAGCGATTGTACGGATCCTCTTCAAATAAATTAGGAATGCTTCACTGAGATAGGAGGCCCCAGGAGAGCAGCAATAGTTGCTAGTGTCCTAATTAGGGATGGATTTAAGAGTCAGGTCTTTCGCACTTCAACTTTCATAGCTTGATATGAACATGCGATAAAATAATTTGGCACTTACTAATTAATGGAGAGTTCACTTCAACTATTCTGAAACCAAGGCAGTGTAGCAGGAGCCATTCAAGCTGTGGTTTTACATCACGAAGGCCCAGCATGAAGCTGCTAAAAACATGGCTTGCACTCTGAGCATTCATTGTGCTTGGATTGCAACTTGCTCAACATACAGGTGGCAGCATTAGTCCCACAATAGTGGTAACTTTCCACACCAGCCACAGTCTTGCAAAAGAGAAAAACTGATACAGGTGAACATCAGCTATGTATACACCCCTGGCATGCTCACACTTTAGAGCTCCAATTTCAAAGCTGACAAACCCTCATGTGCAAGGAACAGTGACCTAAATGAACAGGGGACCAAACACAGGAGTGACAATAACAGCAATAAATCTGAGATAGTTCAGGGTATTCTAAGGAGGTAATGGATGGGTCAGTTTGAGCTGTGTTGCAACAATGGTTTATTTCAAAACATTATCTTCCCTCACAAAAATCCAGACATCTGGAGGTCATAAGGGGAAAAATGCTACAGCTGACTGGTATATGTTGGCCAGATGCCTTTATTCTTGGAGTTCACCAGATGCTTTCACAGGATGCCAGTTTTCCACCAAGTAGAGTTTTGTGGTTCTTACTTGGAGCTGCTTTCTTTGGCTTCACAAACCCTCCTCTTGGAATCCACTGACTCTGTTTGGGATTCCGAGGTGTGGTTTTTCTAGAATAAACTTTCGCTGGCCGAGGCATTTTTGGAGGTTCTTTAAAGATGTTTTCTTGGTATTCTTGTTCCTTAGGAGCAGATGTAAAACAGATGGAGAACAGGTATGAGAGGGAAAGAATGGTAGTTCAGATGGCTTGGATATCAGAACTTAAGTAGCTTTTGAGTCTCCAGGAAGGAAGTTTGCACACAGTGAGGCCGATTCTCCATAGCAGGGCTCAAAATTCACCAAATGCAGGTCAGAGGATGGGTAATGGAGACTGCAAGCTCTCCTCTGCACAGCCCTAATTCTGGCAGTGCTCCATGTATGGCTGCAGGGGCCCTCAGGGGTGAAAATACAGCTCAGAATGGCATGGCATACAGGCATTCCAATCATGCTCCCTTTTCTTCTTATACACTAGCAGCAGGTAAAACTATTGCCAGTTCCCTGCCACTCACTCAGACTTGCAGTGATCTCGGCCTTCTAGGTTAGTTGACAGCACTGGATGATCTGACTTATCTAGAATTCATAGTAAGAGCTTCACAAAGGCAAACACTAATGCAGGGTACAAGCTGTAAGTGCCAGACTATCTGACAGCTCTTTAATTCTCATGGCAAAAAAAATAAAGCTAATGCTTCAAAAGTTAGGGGGAATCCATTACAGGACATACTTAATAGTGAATCATGGTCCTTGTGCCATCCCTAAGATGTTGCTTTAAGGATTACTAACTACCTACACCTGGGGATGTTAAAAACTAATCCACTAGTTGATATCCCCACCTTGCTGCCTCTAGGAGATGAGCTGCCCCTTTAAAATGCCGCCTTGGCACATTTCAGAGGGGCAGCTGCCTTGGAGCCCAGCGTCAGCCGGGGACTCCCAGCTGACCCCGGGCTCCCTGCAGCATTTCCCCAGAACCCTGGATCAGCTGGGGACTCCCTAGCTGACCCCGAGTTCTGGGAAAGTGCCAAACAGAACCTGGGGTCAGCGGAACACAGACTCCCCAGCTAACCCGGGGCTCCTAGCAGCATTGCATGCAGCCTGGGGTCAACAGGGAACTGTAAGTCCCCCAATGACCCGAGGCTCCATGGCTTTGAAATGCACAAGAGCCCCCGTTAGGGACTCTTGTGCATTTCAGAGCAGGCACGCCGCATGTAGCCCAGAGTTAGCGGGACTTCCCGCTGGCCCCGGGCTGTACGCGGAGTTCCGCATTCCTCCTTTGAAATGCTGAAGTGCCTATTGACTAGTCGGCGGAAATTCCATCCACCAGTTGTTTTAACATCCTTACCTACACCTCTCCCTGACTATTGGGGTCTATGTGCCCTAAGAAAATTACCTACTGCTAAGTAGGGATGTGAAAGTGTAACTGTGTGCACAGTTAATGGTTACATGCAGGCTCCCTGCATGCACTAGAGAGGTAAGCGAGTAGTCAAGTAGTTGACTACTGGCTCCTCTCCCTTGCTGCCTCAGAGAGGCAGCAAGCAGGGGTAGTGGGTGGGCAGCAGGAGCTGGTTCTGGGGGTAGCCAGCTTAAAAGATGGTTCCTCCCAGGACCATCTCTGCAGTGCCACCTTCTCCCACCCCCTCGCTACCTCCCGCGGCAGAGGCAGCTACACACAGAGGGACAGGGAGGGGAGGCAGCTGTGAGCCCAGGCTTGCTGCAGGCAGAGACTGCTCCAGCAGTAGTCCGTGTCCAAGGGGGGTTCCAGCTCCCCACTGGAACCCCCTTGGACAGGGGCTGCTGAACCAGGCTTGAGCCAGGACTGAAAAAGCCTACCCTTATCTACTAATTGTGTAGATTACCCACCTCTTAACATCCTTAGCATGCACCAACTTCCAGGGAGCCACCTACCCTTCTCCCCACCACAGCTGCCTCTGTATCAGAGGCAGCAGCATGGGGGGCAGGCAGGAGCTGACTTTAGTGGTTACATGGTTAAACACATTTTAACATCCGTACTATCAACCATAGCCTAAATGTAGTGTAAGCTGATCAAAGTGGTTCACAACATCTATTACACTAATAATTAAGTCAGGGTCAGCATTGGGTAGTGTCATTTAAAAGCATCATCTATGTACCCCACATAGCAAGCATGGACAGAGTAACTCAGATTTTTTCAAACATGCACTCTCCAGTTTATTCTTGTACGCTTCACCTACCACTTCTCTGGCTTTTGCTTTTAGGTTGGAAAGCCCCAGTTTCTCTCTAGCTTCAAAAATTCTTAATTCATCTTCATAGGCTTTAGTCAGCAACTAGGAAACAAAAGATAAAAGACACTCAGTCTGAATTTCTACTCTCTGCAAAGGGGATTATCAGTCCAAATGAAGTCACATAAATGGAACTAATTAGTGCTGATGTCAAAATGACTTTTCACCTCTGGCTTACTAGGAAACTTAACCCTTTCCTCCGGGACAAGCACCTGGCTGCAATGGTTTACGCAGTATTCTCCAGGGTGAATTATTGTAATTCACTCAAGATGAATGTGAAGATGCACAAGCTGTTTACAATAAATGAATAAGCTGCTCTTGTTATCCATGAACTAGGTTCATTGGGAGAACAGACTGGTGCTCAAGCTCCTCTCCCTGTTCTTGGGCAATTTCAGATGCTCACATAAGGCCTCAGTCCTATTCTTCAAAATAATTAATGGATCAAGCCCCAGCTAAATTAAATACTGGATTTTTGATCTAAAAATCGTCAAGATAGTTGTGTTCCTATGTGACAAAGCAGGTCACAAAGCTAAGGATAAAAGTACATAAGAGCTATGGACAATGCATTCTCCACAAACTTCTAGGAGATCAGGTGACTCTAGAACAGTGTTTCTCAACCAGTAGTACAAGCACCTTTAGGGGTACTCAAGATACATCTGGGGGATACGTCAAAACAACTGAAATTTGGAGAAAACTGCATTTTTGTTGTAAGTTTTACAGTGCTTTATTATTTGTGTACTTTTTACACCCAATAATTTCATCGCCTGCCTGGCTACGATTAAGTTGTTTAAACAAATGTGTTGCAATGGTAGAAAAAAAAATTGTATGTTTGAAAATTGTAGATACTGGTGGTACTTATTTTTTAAAAAGGGGGTACTTTTTTTTTTTTTTTTTAAAGAGGTACTTTATAAAAAAAAGGTTGAGAAACACTACTCCAGAACAGGCCTGGGCAAAATACCCTCCGTGGGTGCCTGCCAAGCTGCCAGATCTGGCCTGTGGACTACCTGCCTGCCTCCCTGGCACACTGCTGAGAAATGTAGCCACTGAAGAGCTGTTTTAAGAAGCTGTGAGCCCCTGGGGAGGGAGGAAACAGTTTGGGGGCTGCTTCCATCCCCAGCACAATCCCACTGGCCAGTTTCCACCAATAGGAGCTGTTTGTTGTCAGACAGCTTGCTAAGCACCCTCTCCTGAGTGTGGGGGCAGGGGAGGCAGGGAGTGTACTTGGGAAGGCTGCTGACTGGAGTCAAGCAGTTAAGTCTCCCAGCCAGGGCCTGACTCTGGCACCCCATATAACCCAAACCCTCTTCCCCTCTCCTGCACCAATATCCCCTCCTAGATCCTGTACCCCAATCCCTTGCCCCAGGTAAAAGGCCCCTCCTGTCCTAGGTCACAACCCAAACCCTCTGCCCCCCTCGTGCACCAATATCACCTCCCAGATCCTATACCTCAATCCCCTCCCTCGGGTCACACCCCAAACCCCTACCCCAGGTCACAACCCAAACCTCTGCACCCCATTCCCCTGCCCCAAGTCACAACCCCCTCCTGCCCTAGGTCATAGCCCAAACCCTTCCACCTCCCTCCTGCATCCTAGTTCCCTTCCTCAAGTCACAACCTCCTCTTGCCCAAGGTGTCACAATCCAAACCCCTGCACCCTAGGTCCCTAACCCAGGTCACAACTGCATCCTTCACCCAGACTCCCTCCCAGACACCACACCCCACCTGCACCCCAATCGCTTGCTGCAAGCTCCCTTCTGCACCCAACCTCCAGTTCAGACCCCACACCACCTCCATTAATATGGAAGAGTGAGGCCCTTGACCACTTTCCAAATTCTTAGAGTGGCCTCCCCCCATCAAAAATTATTGCCCACCCCCACTCTAAAATCAAACAGGCTTTAAGAAATGTTGTGAACCTTTCTCTACAAAAAAGCCCTTCAAACATAACCCTGAAATAAACTAAAAGATTCCCATAACCCCAGCAGAAGTTATGCCCCAAAATGATGAGCTAAAGACTTCGTGAAATTCTCTAGTACATTGAAACTGCTCAATGTCTCAATAGCTGACTAATGAGTAGATGGATCAATTGTGGGCCCAGGAGGCCAGGCTCCCTGTTCCCTGCTGTACATGCTCTGAGTGGAGAACTCAGATAAAGGGAGGCACTGCCCAACCCTGGAGGTGGAAGGGAGTACACTTCGGACTCCTGCAGAGATCCCTGCAGCACCCCTGGTGGCAAAGCCTGAGGACCTTACCTACCTACCTGAGAGCCAAAGAGATTGCTGGGGAAACCAAACAGCCACCTGCTGAGGAAGCTGCCTCAACTATCCCCTCACCCAGAGAGAGGTGAGGCCTGAAGACAGACTGTGGTTTACCTTGTCCACCTAGGGGCTGCAGACTGCTTTCTGCTTTGCCCTGGCCAAGGGACTAATTGAATGTTTCCTTGTTTTGCTGCCCCAGCCAGGAGGCTGCAGAGCTACAGCCTAACTGCTTCCTTTGCCACACCTATGGGTTGCTGCCTGCTCAATGCTATATCCTGACCAGCTGGCTTATTCCCCAGGACGTCTGAATGTTTTGCAGCCCTAGTCAGGAGGCTGCAGGATTATAGTCTAAACACTCTGTCCCACCCAGGGGCTGCAGCTCCATATTAAATCGTATAACATATGTCCTATGCACAGCCATCTGCATTAGAGCTCAAGGTCTGAACTATATTAGCTACAGCTCATGGTCATGAAAAAGCATCAATGGTGAAAAAGGAGGCTTGCCAAATAAAAGTTGCTTCTGTTGTAAATATTCATGTTCTTTAGTGTTAATTATTCCATACAACTTCGATCTCGAAATATAATTTAGAACAAGATGTTTTATCTACATTACAAAAACAGTTAGGCCGTGTCCAGACTCAGGGGTTTTTTCGGGAAAAGTAGCCTTTTCCCGAAAAAACTTCCCCTGCGTCCAGACTCAAGCCGCGTTCTTTCGAAATTATGTCGAAAGAACGCGGCTTTTCTTTCGATGGCGGTAAACCTCGTTTCACGAGGAAGAACGCCTTCTTTCGAAAGTTCCTCTTTTGAAAGAAGGCGTTCTTCAATGTAAAGAGGCCGTCTTCGAAAGAGAGCATCCAGACTCGCTGGGTGCTCTCTTTCGAAAAAGCGGATTTCTCTTTCGAAAGATCCGCCTGCAGTCTAGACGCGATCTTTTGAAAGAGGCTCTTTCGAAAGATGCTTTCGAAAGAGCCTCTTTCGAAAGAAGCCTGCAGTCTAGACATAGCCACATTGAACATGAAAGGATTAAGCTCTTCTCCAGCTGTGCCTCTGTACTATTCTACATTAGAGTAATCAGTATTTTGGGATGCCCATTTGAGGATATTAATTTTGACGCTCATTAAAATGAGGATCCTGAAGTTACTCTATTACAGGACAAGCTCAGGCCTTTGAGAGGTTCAAAGTTCTAAGTCATGTGACTTGGCCTGTGCCAAAGATGAGGAATTTTGGGACTTTTAGTTCAGCAATCATGAGAGCTATAGGTTGCTAACAAAACATGCTAGATATAAAAAAAGGTCTGCTTTCCTGATTGTAAGGAATGTCACAGCGATGGCAGGATGTCCTGGGAGCATCTCTGACAACAAGGACACTAGACAAGGACATGAGAACTGATTAGGGATGTGAATGACCAGTCAACTAGTCATTCCCTCCCCCCCCATTGCTGCCTCTATCAGAAAGAGGCATGGGAGGAGGAGGTGAAGTGGAGGGGCTGCTTCAAAGCGGCAGCACCACATAGAGCCCAGGGCCAGACCTTGGCCTCAAGAGTCCCCAGCTGACCCTGGACGCCATGCGGGGCTGCTGCTTTGCAATGATACAGGAATCGCAGGGACAATGGGGGACTGCTTGAGTCCCCTGCTGGCGCCGGGCTCCCTGCAGCACTTTCACCTTTGAAGTGTAGCAACACTTCAAAGGAGGAGGTGCCCATATTGACTAATCTAACAGTCAATGCAATTAGCTGATTAATCTGAATTTAACATCCCTAGAACTGATTTTTTTAAGTAGACTGGGCTTAAGGGATAATCTGCAAAAGAAGCCTGGGAGAAAGACGTGAGAAATACTGAGCTATGAAGACATGACTACACAACAGGGCAAAAGTCATATTAAGCTATGCAACTTCAGCTATGTCAACTGCATACCTGAAGTCGAAATAGCTTATTTCAGCTTTTGGCGCTGTCTACACAGCAGGAAGTGGAAGGAAGAACACTCTTCCTTAGACTTCTCTTACTCCTTATAAGATGAGGGTTACAGGAGTCGGCATAAGAAGTCCTCCAGCGTACCATTATTTCGACATAATGGCTTGCTGTGTAGATGCGCTCTTTGTTATTTCGGAATAGTGTCAATTATTCCCTAAGTGCCCTGCATAAATTGTGAACCTCTGAGAAAAAGAAGAGATGGTCACTCAGACCCTAATGAGGGACGCTACAACAGAGGTTTTCCCCATCTTTAGGCTGCTTTTGTTTATCTCAGAAGGGAAAATGAGTCATAACTCACTTGTTAATCATGTCCATTGCTGGTTAAAAGTTTCATTAAAAGGAATCTTAAACCATGGAATGTCAATAGCTCAGTCATCCAGGATAGTTTAGAAGTTTGATAACACTTCCCAAGGTATTGGCCTGAACATCAAGCCTCAAGCAATTTCAGCAAGCTTGTTTTGATAAACCAGGATTTACATCTTAAAACTGTGGTCTCAGCAGTGAATGGACAGCAAAGATCCTTTTCCCAGTTTTCTCTAGTCTATATAGAGCTCAAACTGTTGTAGATATTAAATAGAATCACAGAATACTAGGACTGGAAGGGACCTCGAGAGGTCATCAAGTCTAGTCCCCTGCCCTCACGGCAGGACCAAGTACTGTCTAGACCGTCCCTGACGGACATTTATCTAACCTACTCTTAAATATCTCCAGAGATGGAGATTCCACAACCTCCCTGGGTAATTTATTCCAGTGTTTAACCACCCTGACAGGAACTTTTTCCTAACGTCCAACCTAAACCTCCCTTGCTGAAGGGAAGCTTCTTGTTCTATCCTCAGAGGCCAAGATGATCAAGTTTTCTCCCTACTCCTCATGACACCCTTTTACATACCTGAAAACTGCTATCATGTTCCCCCTCAATCTTCTCTTTTCTAAATTAAACAAACCCAATTCTTTCAGCCATCTTTCATAGATCATGTTCTCTAGACCTTTAATCATTCTTGTTGCTCTTCTCTGGACCCTCTCCAATTTCTCCACATCTTACTTGAAATGCGATGGCCAGAACTGGACACAGTACTCCAACTGAGGCCTAACCAGCTCAGAGTAGAGCAGAAGAATGACTTCTCGTGTCTTGCTCACAACACACCTGTTAATGCATCCCAGAATCATGTTTGCTTTTTTTGCAAGTGTCACACTGTTGACTCATATTTAGCTTGTGATCCACTATAACCCCTAGATCCCTTTCTGCCGTACTCCTTCCCAGACCGTCCCTTCCCATTCTGTATGTGTGAAACTGATTGTTCCTTCCTAAGTGGAGCACTTTGCATTTGTCTTTATTAAACTTCATCCTGTTTACCTCAGACCATTTCTCCAATTGGTCCAGATCATTTTGAATAATGACCCTATCCTCCAAAGCAGTCACCACCCCTCCCAGCTTGGTACCATCTACAAACTTAATCATATTTTCAATGCCAATATCTAAATCATTGATGAAGATATTCAAGAGAGTCAGTCCCAAAACAGACCTCTGTGGAACCCCACTTGTTATACCTTTCCAGCAGCATTGAGAACCATTAATAACTACTCTGAGTACGGTTATCCAGCCAGTTATGCACCCACCTTATAGTAGCCCCATCTAAGTTGTATTTGCCTAGTTTATTGATAAGAAGATCATGTGAGACCGTATCAAATGCCTTACTGAAGTCTAGGTATACTACATCCACCGCTTCTCCCTTATCCACAAGACTCGTTATCCTATCAAAGAAAGCTATCAGATTGGTTTGACATGATTTGTTCTTTACAAATCCATGCTGGCTGTTCCCTATCACCTTACCACCTTCCAAGTGTTTGCAGATGATTTCCTTAATTACTTGCTCCATTATCTTCCCTGGCACAGAAGTTAAACTAACTGGTCTGTAGTTTCCTGGGTTGTTCTTATTTCCCTTTTTATAGATGGGCACTATATTTGCCCTTTTCCAGTCTTCTGGAATCTCTCCTGTCTCCCATGATTTTCCAAAGATGATAGCTAGAGGTTCAGATACCTCCTTTATCAGCTCCTTGAGTATTCTAGGATGCATTTCATCAGGCCCTGATGGCTTGCAGGCATCTAACTTTTCTAAGTGATTTTTAACTTGTTTTAAATGCAAGAGGTAGTGCTGTGTAGGTGCTGAGTTAATGTCTGCATCTTTGCTACAGCAGCCTCTTAAGACAACTGTACAGTGAATGTAAAATTAATTCCTAAACTAAGCCAAATGCTCCCTCTAACCAAGATGTAGGGGCATATAGAATGCAATCCAGAAATAGTTACCTTTGCTTTTATTCTTCTCTGGTTCATTTCCTTTTGCAATTGCTTGCGCATTTTCCCCATGTGGCCTCTTGAATCTCTCTGAAGAGCATCTTCAAACTCAGAGTGAAATAGATACCGGGGTGAGGGTGGGGATGGAGAAAGGGATCGTGGCCTGCTAAGAAATCTTTTTGGATGTGGGGTGGCTGCAAAATAAAGGCATAAATGCTATTCCAACTAGTATCAGAAATTAGCAACAAAAACTGTAAGGATGAACGGGCTTAAATCCAGAATTGTGCCAAATGTTCCCAACCATTCAACAGGGGGCATGCTGCAAATAAAGTAATTTAAAAAAAATAAATATCCTTATTTTAAAGTCTGCCCTGTTGGATTTTGAAATAAGGACTAAATAAAATAAAAATAAAAATCTGCCCAAGCCTCCAGTACTACCTCACTTGTATCATAATTACGTATGCCTGGGATTTAACTTGATGACTTTTTGGGTCCCTTCCAGTTCTAGTATTCTGATTCAACAAATCACAAGTGCTGGAAAATATCACAATGGGGCAAGGAAAGAGGAAGTAAACAAGTATTATACTGTTAAAAGTTAGGGTCTGCAGTACAAGTTTACATTGTCAGAGTCATCTTAGAACACAGTTTGGTGTTGCAGCAATAGACTAGATCAAGCCCTGTAACGCCTTTGCCAGTGTAAGTTATGGTTCACAACATGATTCACAAATCCAAAGACAAGGGATGTAAAACTGTTTATATTAGAACAGGACATCTATAGTGTTTTACAACAAGATGACAGGCCAATTTTTCAGTGTTCCTCTCCCTCATAGCATGGTCAATATTATATTAGCATTCTGAACTTTGCTCCAAAGTTGTATATCACCCAGCACTTAGAAAACCAACACATTCTGGCTTGTTACCTGGCTGAGGTTTCCTTCCCCGATAATCCATGACACTGTCACTGTGCTGAGAGAGTTTATCTTCATCTGTCAACATCTCTTCCCTGTGTTGCTCACCCAAAGCTCTCTTTAACATCTATTGATTAGAGATTAATCTGGTCAGTTTCATTAGTTCAGCAGTTCTCAGCCTGTGAGCTAGGACCCCAAAGTGGATCACGATCCCTTTTTAATGGGTCACTGGTGCTGGCTTAAATTTGCTGGGGCCCCTGAGGTTGAAGCCTGAGCACCACCTCCTGGGGCCAAGGTCAAAGCCAGAAGGTTTCATCCCTGGCTGGCAGAGCTCAGGTTGCAGGCCTGTGAGCAGCTGAAGTTCTTGGGCTTTGGCTTTGCTGCTGTCCATTCCCACACCCTTCAGGGCTTGGATGGGCTCAAGCTGCAGTTCCCTGTGCTGGGATCACATAGTAATTTTTATTTTCAGAAGGGGGTCATCATTCAAGCACATTTGAGAACTCCTGTAGTAATTCATCCTCACAAGTCTAGAACTGTGTACAAAACTGGAAGTACTGATTGTAGATTTTTTTAGTTCTATTATATATTAAACTAGTTCTGCACTTCTCTGGGAATTTAATAAAAACATACGTTGAAAAAGTATCAAGCTAGGCAAAAGATAACATTATAGATTAAACAATGGTACAAAAGTTCTAAAAATGTCAATATAAAATAAATTTCAGCGGGAGAGCTGTGTTAGTTTGTATCTGTAAAAAACAAGGAGACGTGGGGCACCTTAAAGACAAACATATTTGAGCATAAGCATGCATCTGACAAAGTGGTTTTTACACACACAAGTTTATACCCAAATAAATCTGTTAGTCTTTAAGGTTCCACATAATTCCTCATTAAATTAAAAAAACAATTGTGTAATAGCCAACTATTAGTATTTACTAAAATACTAGTAAAATCCTAGTATTTCTACTGTCCCAAGGAGCAGTATTTTATAAAATGATTTAATATGTACTTCGTACTACATCATCACAATCTCTTATCTGAGATGAAACAACTCATTTTCTTTTACTATTTCTGCAGCAGCATCCATTCCTTTACATTAAATACAGTTTGTGTGTTTTTAAAATCCCTTTAGAAGTTAATCCTACCAAGATTGACCTAATTCCCTAGATATTAGTTAGGCTTCACACAATTGTTACAAATGCTGGATAAATACCAAGGTATCAACAAGAATAGATTCCTACTTACTAAATCTAGTTCATTTAACCTGCGAGAGAGTTTTTCTGACATTTCATGCAGCTCTTGCTCAGATAATTTATCCTTGGTCCTTCTGCCTGAAAGGGGTTCCTTTCCAAGTGAATCTGTGATAAAATTTTCATATCTGCTAAGAGGGGGAAAAAAAAGAGGTTTTGTTTAAAAAAAAAAAAAAATACACAATTTTCATTTTTGTCCCCAAAAAATTGATGGTCAAAGGTGGTGGTGATGATGGGCGATCACTCATTGCCAAGTATGATCATAAAGGTCAAAGGTAACCATTGCTTAACAGATGCAGAGTTCAGTCTACTTTAAAAAATGGGATTAGGAAATTATATAGAAACCAGAAGTATTGAGACACAATTCACCTACACATCTATAGCAGTATTTCTCCTGGTTTTAGAGTGTTTGTAAGAATCAGATGCCCTGGCCTACTCAAGTCTTCGAAACAGTCTTAAGAAGGTGAAGAAAGCTACTCGGGGGAGGCTATTCTAAATTTGATTTAACAAATAGGGAGGAACTGGTTGAGAATTTGAAAGTGGAAGGCAGCTTGAATGAAAGTGATCACGAAATCGGGAGAACAGCAAAATAAAGACAATGGATTTCAAGTAGGCAGACTTCAGTGAACTCAGGAGCTGCTAGTCTTGGGATCTTTCCTAAGAGGAAAAACAACATGTTTTATTTTTATCTGGTTCTCCGAAATGGGTTTCTCTGTATGAAAAAAGACCCGAGTTAGACCACTGGTAAAGGGTATAAAGATATTCTAGATCTTCACCTTACTGCACATTTCACTTTGCCAATAGCACCTAACAACTTTGGTTGTTATTCTTGACTGGATTCTGAACTGTAGCCAAGAATTGGAAGTCCTGTATAAGAAAGTGAGCACTGAAAGTCTGAGCTGCTCATTCATATAAAAAACTGACTCACCTTTTTCCACTAGATGGAATACTTGTTTCAGGTTTTGTGATTCGTGCTACTGATATCTGCTCAGTGCATTGTGAGAGGTCTTCATTTAAGCAGGGAGTTGATGTATGTGAGCCATCTACATCAACAACCTGTTAGAGAAGGAAGAGGACAAGATAAAATTCACTATGAACTTTCAGTGAAAGGCTCAAAGATTCCACAGACTATGCAGCAAATTTCTGGCACAGAGAGGACCATATAGAAGTCTGTATGGATATACATGTCAAATCATATGATTGGATAGTAGTAAAGTTATACTATCTGCCACCTGCTCAGATAGTGTATTGGGTATCAGTGTTAAATGAAATAAAAAAAAAGACAGCTAAATCAAATAAAACAGACATTATGAGACACTTGAGGCTCCCACATAATCTGGTGAAGTGTCAACAAGGAATAAGAGCTAGAGATGTGATTTTTTGACATCTGAAATATGTATTTACTGAGACAGCTAATTCCAGAGCACATTACAAAAGGTTATTCACTTAATCCTGGATAACCTAGAAGTCTGTCCAAGAATTAACTATAGTTAGACCACTGAAACCATAACAGAACTCAACCAGGGCTCAGAGTGGCTACGTGTACATTGGCCCCTATTCCGTAATAGGGATGCTAATGTAGCACTTGGGAATAGGCAAATCCGGAAAGTGGGAATAAGAGAAAGTGGGAATAAGAGATCCTCCGGAAAAGAGCTTATTTTCCGGAGGATCGCATCCAGACTGGCGCTTTTCTCCGGCTTATCTACAAGCGGGGAAAAAAGCGGCAGCCATGAAAATGCAAATCCCACAGGGGATATTTAAATCCCCCGCTGATTTGCCTATTCCAAAGTGCTACATTAGCATCCCTATTACGGAATAGGGGCCAATGTAGACACAGCCAGTAGGTATACAGATTTGGAGACATTCCATTATGTCATTCTGCTATCTTGTTATCAAGAACGTCATCTCCTATTTAAAAAAAAGTAAGGCTTCACCTACAACATTGCACTGGTTTAACCAATAATGTAATTTATACCAATCTTGGTAAACTTCATCTGTTTAAACCTAGCTTACAATGGGGTTTAGTGTGTGTCATTAAATGTACAGGTGCAATCTGAACCAGTTTTAAACAGAGAAATTTAGGGCTTGTCTATGCATAGTAGTTGCACCAGATTAATGAGTCCAATTTGAATGAGGATTTTTATCTCTTAGGTTTGCAAATAATCTCAAATGTGAACATAAAGCATCTAAGGAAAAGATTTTTACTCAATCTCTAAAATTAGCTGAGAGCTGCAAACTTCCCCATTCATCTGTGCAACTGGTAAATGATCACTGAACAGCTGAATTAAGTTACAACATAATTCAGTAGTTCTTTCCTAACTGAAGAGAGGGAGGATCTCAGAGCTGCAGTGTTCACTGTGAGTGAGATATCTTTTAAACATCCCAGGTGGATAGTATTTGGGAAAATACCATCCACCTTTTATACCTCCTCTCCTGCCACAATTAAGGAGCCCTGCAGAGCCCATAAGCATATTCCAGTTCAAAATACCTAGCAGGCCTCCATGGCTTTGAAATGCACAAGAGCCCCTGCTGGGGACTCTTGTACATTTCAAAGAAGGCACCCGCATGCAGCCAACACGACTTCCTGCTGGCCCCAGGCTGTTTGCAGAGTTCTGCATTCCTCCTTTGAACTGTATAGGATCCTGTACATTTCAAAGGAGGAATGCGGAAGTGTCTATCAACTAGTCAACTAGACAAAAGACTATCCGATAAGCAAATGCTTATCGGATAGTCGACTAGTCTTTAACATCCTTAATGTCAACACAACTGAAATTTGGAGAAAACTGAATTTTTGTTTTAAGTTTTACAGTGTTTTATTATTTGTGTACTTTTTACACCCAAAAATTTAATCGCCCGCCTGGCTACAATTAAGTTTAAACAAATATGTTGCAACGGTAGAAAAAAATTGTGTGTGTCTGAAAACTGCAGGTACTGGGGATATTTATAATTTTTTTAAAGGGGTACTTTATAAAAAAAGGTTGAGAAAAAAAGATTGAGAAACACTGCACTGTAGTCTCAAAGTCCTATTCACCTCCCATCAAAGCTTATCTTCTCATGTTGCCAAGTTGTAGATCAGCTCCACAATGGCTTCTACCATTTTTGGTGATCAATTAGAGACGCAGAAACTGTTTTATGAAGCAAGCAAACTGCTCCAGCTCAGCTAATTTCCTATAAGAACCTGCTTCCCTGCAGGCCCTTTCAGTGAAATGAAATCTACCAACCAGTTTGTGGGTGCTGAATTATCCAGTTTTTCCAAAGGGAAAATGAGAGGAAAAGGAGGAGGAAGTAGTCTGGCCTGGTGGCTGACTGATCTTAAGAATCAGGCAAATCCTCTGTTGAAACTCAGGCAAATCCCATTTTGCTAGAGACACCCTCATTCTGGGGTGTGGACAGAATAGTATCATATTATAAGAGCAAAGGAGGAAGTTAAAATATTATTCTTAAACATCCTTAGATAAATCCAACTGATATGTAGTAACTAGATGCCTTTTCTGAACTGGTCAGCAATGTAAATGCCAGTGTTTATGTAATCAGTTAGTGTTAATATATCATTGATATATGACTGGTATAAATTTATAATCTGCTATAGATACAGCTAGTTAATATTACATTATATCATGTCACATTCACAAGGTTCTGAAAAGAAAAACAGCAAAAAGTTTAAGTACATAACTGTGTGGAAATTCCAAGTATACAGATTTATAGCAACCCCGCACAATACATATATTGGTTTTACAAGTAGTAGAAGTCATAATTACCTCATCCACACTATACATGCCATTTAGCTCAACTTTTGATGCTGCCTTATCTCCAGCTGGAAAAACTGGCAACAGAAATAGCAATGTTTACTGGATTAATTATTCACTACACATCACCTAAGTGTGCTTAGTGATTTACAGAATGAATACAAAAGATATAGCCCCTTGCTTGAAGAGCTTACAGATAGTTTGTCAAAAGAAGTGTAGAAATAATAGGGGAAGGAAGTAATTAGATGTGTGGCGGGCAATGTGCACTGATTTTTTTTTTAATTTAAGGAGAATTTCCTGTAGGCTTTGAATTTTCAGGAGTGTTATCTGCAAGAGTGATGCTATGGAAACTGGAAAAGTAGCCAGTGTCTCCCAGGCAACACAGAAGTTAATTTGTAGTGCTTATTTTCTCTGTCTTGTCTATACTAAGAGGGTTTAATCAGTTCCAGAAAGCATGGTTAACAGTTTGTCTTTGGCTACATTCACATCTAGTTTATTCTGTGCCAATTCAGCTGTATCCTTTGTCAATGAGTTTCTGTAAAACACACAAACCTTAACTGGATTAACTGGAAAAAAGACACAGTTAAGCAATGGACTCACTTCTCAGCACAAATCCCCTTTGACTATGACCTATTTTCACTCTCCTTGTAAACACAGTGATAGAAATAATTTGCTCCCATCTGTTAAGAAATGTGACTTTAGTAAGGTTTGAACATCAAAATACAGATTAAAGGTTTTCAAAACTACGTTTCCAGTAATGCCAATCAGATTAATTGAAAATAACAAGCACCAGTATTTAACTGCTTTCGAACACAGTTTAATGTGAAGCACAACTTGTTCTCACCAGGAGCAAGCCTTGACAGAGGAACACTATCAGAAGCAGCTGACTCCTGTGTAAGTGGCTCTATAACCTACAAAGAGAAACAAAAATGCATATTAAATTACCAATTCAGTAGTCTTCTGATCAGTAATATTTTGAGTCAATATATTAATAATCCATTAATCAGAGATACAGTTCAGACAGATGCTCCATTAATTCCATTCTACAAATGAAATACAGAAAAGCTGAAGATATTTACTAATAAAACCCAAGAGGTTTTCACTTACAACAGAAGTTTCAAGCCCATGACTGTTAGACAAATCTGGGGACTGTTTGGCGGAGTTTTGGTATCCTCTTCCCATGGGATAATAGGACCTGGGTTCAGGAGGCTGATATGGTGGTTGCAAAGGAATGGCTGGGCGTATGGGCTCTCCAAGCTTTTTAGCACTAGAACTCAAACTCTCTCTGACAAATTCAGTGGAATGAACAGAATCCGTTGATCCTTAAAACAAATATCAAAAGTTAGTAGGTACAGTTAATCCATTTAACAAAAATGCCAGCTGGACACTTTCATTCAGCTTTCTTTGAAAAAGCATGTTACTCCTCACTCATTCTAGGGCCATGGTGCCCAACCCAGTTCTGAAGCAGAAGCCACTATAGCCACACTTATCCAGCCAAATATCCACTGTTCAAGCCAACTAGCCACACTCAACCTGCCAAATAGCCACATGTAGCTAGCGTGGTGGACACCACGGTTCTAGGGTTTAATCCACATAAGAGCCATTGAGAGTAGCTTCCATCTTTGCTGAATGCTGAAGAATTTGGATTTTTGGGTGAGAAACTAGTTACAAGAGCTAATTTGATAATTTAGCATTAAGTTGGTTAAACACCTGATAAATCAGAAAATTCAGATATCAGACCATTCGGATTCCTTCCAAAACTGAAAATAAGGAGGAAAGTCAAGAACAACATATATAAGTAACTCTAGATACAGAAGTTTTATTTTGTCAGTTACTATGTTTCCAGTCCCAAATCCATGACCATGAGGACTACCACCAAGGCTGTGTCCAGACTCAGGGGTTTTTTCGAAAAAAGTAGCCTTTTTTCGAAAAAACTTCACCTGCATCTAGACTGCAGCCGCGTTCTTTCGAAATTAAATCGAAAGAATGCGGCTTTTCTTTCGACGGTGGTAAACCTAATTCCACGAGGAAGAACGCCTTCTTTCGAAAGTGCTCTTTCGAAAGAAGGCGTTCTTGAAAGCAAACAGGCTTTTTAGAAAGAGAGCATCCAGACTCACTGGGTGCTTTCTTTCGAAAAAGCGGCTTGCTTTTTCGAAATTCCGCGTGCAGTCTAGACGCTCTCTTTCAAAAGAGGCTCTTTCGAAAGTATCTTTCGAAAGAGCCTCTTTCGAAAGAGGCTTGCAGTCTAGACATAGCCCAACAGAACTAGGAAGGCTACAGAATTTAAGGTATCGCTCAGGAAGTCAAAATTTCACTCACCTTCTCTCTCTTTTACAAGTGCTCTTCTGCTGCTAGAAAGCTGACTAGATGATGCCATGAGTGGACAAGGTGCCACATTAGACTCAGTGTCTTCAGGTTCCTTAATCTCCTTAGACCTCTCTCTCTCTGCTGGCAACAATTCAGGGAGCTGGAACTCTGAAAGTGATGTTTGAAAGTAGGTTACATTTATGTTTAAATAATTAAATGCATTTTTATTATTGGCTCTATGTTTAGACAGTGTTCATATTGGACTGAATTAGTTGAAGTTAATGCTCTGCACTGCTCCAGGGAGAATTCTGCAGATGGAAACTATAGCACATATAGAAATGTTACTTATCACAGTATGCTACAGAAGTTTTACTTACAGATTTGCTCAGCTGCTGCTGCAGGGGCAAGATAATAACCCTCTGTACCCATTCAGTACTTCACTTTGTAAAGGAAGTTGCAGTTTGTACCTCCCTACACTGGACTCTCTCATCTGGCAACATCTGTGGTCTGACCTGTACCAGAGCCCCATGGCAGGGGGCTGTCTGGCAGTGGCACAGCTAGCTGGAGGCAGGGGGACCGGTGACAAGGGACCTTCCCCTCATTCGGGAATGGTCAGATTTTGAAAGTACTGGACTGGGGAGGTCCAACCTGTATCAACAAAAATGCTAGTGGTGTTCAGAATGAATCCAATTCAAGTGGCTCCTATTAGCAGTTACCTAAGCCATCCAGTCCTCATAGAATATTTCTGAATTGCCCTGACTCCTACCACCTGTTTGCTTGAGGGAAGCTTAAAAAAATTAATTGCTAGGCATACATAATGTGTCTTGAAGTAATACTGTTATATCAGTTTGACTTTCATACTGTGATCGTCTGATGCTATCCAGTTATGCTTTCATTATCTCCCATTCTGGACCTAATTCACACTGTTCTGCTATATAGTCCTCTTTTTAGATAAAAAACAAACCTTCAACCAGAAGGGCTAGATAACGGTCAACTCTAAATCAAGTTTGAAACCCTAAACTCTAAGGAAACAGATGTTTCCATCTCAGTCAAATCATCTTTTCTTGACATAAATACTGTGGGTACCATGCAGTTCTGTTTGTGGGTCTATGAAATAAGAACCATGAAAGTGTTCATGTGCTACTGGAAAGCATTCAAAATCCACTGCTGTTACTTGTAAGAGTAAAGACTGGTCCTATTATCTTCACCTAAGTTTACTCTGATCTACAGTGAGAGAGTGTACTTTATGCCAGGTGACTTTCCCTATCTGCCCCAGAGGTGGCTTCATCTCAGTTGTGCTAAACATATATAAGCTGAAGCATTTAAAGGATCTTCCTAACAAAGAAGTGCTATATGCTTTTTGCTTTACAAGCATGCTTCCCAGTCCTTTCATACATTTAAAAATACTAAGCACTTTTGCCAGTACATGTCCCATGCCTAGAAGAGTCCATGTCCATACAGAACAGTCTTAAAGGTACGTTTAAAACTCACCTTCCTTTCTTAGTGAAAATGAATGAGCAGTGTCGCCAAGCCTGATTAACTCACTAGTTGATTCTGATCCTTCTACCTCCCAAGATGGGACAAAAATATCTGACTGGGAAGACCTAAGGGAAACACAATGCAGTAGATCTATTAGCAATAATAGTCTATGCTTTCCTAAGCCACAAGATGGAGCTGTAGAATAATCCTAACTCTGCTGGCCTTTACTTTTAAGAGTATGATCAGTTTTCACAGAGTAAGCTAATTAAAAAAGGCAAATAATGTAATATAATTGATTTAACTAAACTTCAGTGATTTATATAAAAAAAAATGCACCGTGACAACAATGGAAGTTTGGAACATAACTCATTACTGTGCTGATTCAAAAAAATTGCAAGATGTCTTAGGGTTTGCAATGCAAACACGTACTTGATCCTAATTTTAGATCTCTTGCTGCCCAAAGACTACCAAGCATTCTATTTGATGCTTGTACCCAGTAATTTTTTTTCTTGCATAGTATGAACATGCTAGACACTATGTAAAAATATAGTCACTGTGCCAACAATTTTAGAACATTCAGAACCAGTCTTACTCTGCAACTGATGAGAGTTTCAGAAGTGGCACAGGTTCCTCAAAGTCACCTTCCTGCTGCTCTTGAAGTGCACTTTGAATATCATTGTTAGCTCGCTGGTCAGGTTCCTCTGTTTACAATCAAAATTGCTTTGTTAATTGCAAAGAAAAACACACCCACATACCACAGGATGGGTACTACTGCCAATACTACAACAAATAATTTGATAGATGTCAAATTAAATGTAAAAATATAACAAGAAAAGTCAAAAAGGAGTTTGAAGAACAGCTACCCAATGTAATAGCAAAACATGTAAGTACAACAGAAGCAGGAAGCTGGCTAAACAACCAGTGGGGCCCTTGGACTATGGAAATGCTAAAAGAGCACTCAAAGATGATAAAGTTATAGTGGAGAAGCTAAATGAATTCTTTGCTTCAGTCTTCAGAGCTGAGGATATTGGGGAGATTCCCAAACGTGAGCCATTCTTTTTAGGTGACAAATCTGAGAAATTGTCCCAGACTGAGGTGTCATTAGAGGAGATTTTGGAACAAATGGATAAACTTAACAGTAAAAAGTCACTGGGACCAGATGGCATTCACCCAAGAGTTCTGAAAGAACTCAAACGGGAAATTGTGGAACTATTAGCTGTGGTTTATAACCTATCCTTTAAATCAGCTTCTGTACCTAATGACAGGAAGATAGCTAACGTGACGCCAAAATTTTAAAAGGGCTCTAGGGATGATCCTGGCAATTACAGACCAGTAAGTCTAAGGTGAGTACTAAGCAAATTAGTTAAAACTATAGTACAGAATAAAATTGTCAGACACACAAATGAACATACTTTGTTGGGGGAAAGTCAACATGGTTTCTGTAAAGGGAAATCTTGCCTTACTAATCTGCTAGAGTTCTTTGAGGGGGTCAAACACACACGTGGACAAGGGGGATCCAGTGGATATAGTATACTTGGATTTCCAGAAAGCATTTGACAAGGCGCCTCACCAAAGGCTCTTAAGTAAAATAAGACATCACGGGATAAGAGGGAAGGTCCTTTCATGGATTGATAACTGATTAAAAGACAGGAAACAAAGAGTAGGAATAAACAGTTTTCAGAGTGGAGAGAGGTAACTAGCGGGGTCCCCCCTAAGGTTCTGTCCTGGGACCGATCCTATTCAACTTATTTATAAATGATCTAGAGAAAGGGATAAACAGTGAGGTGGCAAAATTTGCAAATGATATTAAACTGCTCAAGACAGTAAAGACCAAAGCAGAAAGCGAAGAGCTTCAAAAAGATTTCATCAAACTATGTGAGCGGGCAACAAAATGGCAAATGAAATGTAATGTTGATAAATGTAAAGTACAGGCAGTCCCCGGGTTACGTACAAGATAGGGACTGTAGGTTTGTTCTTAAGTTGAATCTGTATGTAAGTCGAAACTGGCGTCAGCCGCTGCTGAAACTGATCCGTTTCAACAGCAGCTGAATCTGGACGCCAGTTCTACTTACATAGGGATTCAACTTAAGAAACCCAGGCGTCCCCAAGTCAGCTGCTGCTGAAACTGATCAGCGGCTGATTCCAGGAAGTCCGGAGCAGAGCAACTCTGCCTCGGGCTTCCTGTAGTCAGCCCCTGGTCAGTTTCAGCAGCAGCTAGCTTGGGGACGCCTGGGGCAGAGCAGCTGGGGTGCTGCTGGGTTGCTCCAGTAACGCCTCTCCTCGGTGCTACTGGAGCAACCCAGCAGCACCCCAGCTGCTCTGCCCCAGGCGTCCTGATTCAGCCACTGCTGAAACTGACCAGCAGCGGCTGAATCAGGATGCCTGGGGCAGAGCAGCTGGGGTG
The DNA here is from genome assembly GCF_049634645.1 of Pelodiscus sinensis. Lineage (NCBI taxonomy): Eukaryota > Metazoa > Chordata > Testudines > Trionychidae > Pelodiscus > Pelodiscus sinensis. The sequence continues at coordinate 20,774,363 of NC_134730.1, read as the reverse complement.
CTGCTGGGTTGGTACAGTAGCACCGAGGAGCAGTGCTGCGGGACTAACCCGGCAGCGCCCCAGCTGCTCTACCCCAGGCGTAGGCAAGAAAAGCCTGGTCTGCTGGGGGGGGGGGCACTAGCTGCACCCCCCCCAGCAGACCAGGGAGACGCGGGTGGCAGGACCGCCCGCGTCCTCCACTGCTTTGCTCTGTCTCCCTGGTCTGCTGACCAGGGAGACGGGGAGCAAAGCCTTGGAGCACGCCCGCAGCAGGACAGCCCAGGCGCGCCCAGGCTGTCCTGCTGCGGGCGTGCTCCAAGGCTTTGCTTCCAGTCTCCCTGGTCAGCAGACCAGGGAGACGCAGCAAAGCCGTGGAGGACGCGGGCGGTCCCGCTGCGGGCGTGCTCTGCGGCTTTGCTCCGCGTCTCCCTGGTCTGCGGGGGGGGGGGCTCCCCCCCCCGCAGACCAGGGAGACGTGGAGCAGCTTTTCTCGCCCCAGAGGACGGGGGCGGCGGGACTGCAGCGCATCTGGGCATCCCGCCGCTCCAGTCCTCCGGGGCGAGAAAATCCCCGTTCGTAACTGCGGATCCGACATAAGTCGGATCCGCGTAACTCGGGGACTGCCTGTAATGCACATTGGAAAAAATAATCCCAACTATGCATACCATATGATGACTAATTCAGCTACAACTACTCAAGAGAAAGATCTTGGAATCATTGTGGATAGTTCTCTGAAAACATCCACTCAGTGTGCATCGGCAGTCAAAAAAAGCAAATAGAATGTTAGAATCATTGAAAAAGGGATAGAGAAGAAGACAGAGAATATCTTATTGCCTCTATATAAAACCATGGTATGCCCCACATCTTGAATACTGTGTACAGATGTGGTCACCTCATCTCAAAAAGATATATTGGCATTGGAAAAGATTCAGAAAAGGGCAAAAAAATGATTAGGGGTTTGGAACGGGTCCCATATGAAGAGAGATTAAAAAGGCTTGGACTTTTCATCTTAGAAAAGAGGAGGCTAAGGGGGATATGATAGAGGTCTATAAAATCATGACTGGTGTGGAAAAAGTGAATAAGGAAAAGTTATTTACTTATTCCCCCAATATAAGAATTAGGGATCAACCAAATGAAATTAAAAGGAAGCAGGTTTAAAACAAACAAAAGGAAGGTTTTTTTCACTCAGCGCACATTCAACGTGTGGAACTGCTTGCCAGAGGATATGATGAAGGCTAGGATTTTAACAGGATTAAAAAAAAGAGCTAGATAGATTCATGGAGGTTAGGTCCATCAATGGCTATTAGCCAGGATGAGCAGGAATGGTGTCCCTAGCCTCTGTGTGGAAACGGGTGACTGGGGAGGGATCATGTGAGGATTACCTGTTGTGTTCCCTCCCTCTGGAGCATCTGGTATTGGCCACTGTCGACAGACAGGATACTGGGCTAGATGGACCTTTGGTCTAACCTAGTATGGCCGTTCTTATGTTCTTAAGTAGATACCATTGGCCAGAAACAGACCAATGGGAGGTGCAAGATTATGCTGGGAATAGAAGCACCACACAAAACCTCTCCCCCCCCCGCCACACACACACACCTTCCCCTGGGTTTGCAGTGTTCAGAGAGCTACTCTGAACAACTTGCGGGGACAGAATAAGCAGGGAGATGGCCTGAAGCTCCCACTACACCCAAAGGCTGGCCATATTTTGCCCACCTCTTCACTATTGAGTGTCCACTCTGTAAGCCACCAGTGCATCAGCATGACCACACTTCCAGTGTCTTTTGGAGTGGTGCATTCTGGGCAGCTATCCCATAGAGTACCTTGGGTCCTGTCCCAAGACTCTGTGGTGCATCACTTCACATCCCAGCAATCCCTGTGCTTCCATCCACATTTAGCGCCATCTTTAATGGCTTCTGTGCTGCACGCTCTGCCTCCTCAGTGTGTGGGAATGGCTCCAAAGCTGTTCACAAAAATGCTGATAGGTCTTACTGAACACATCATGAATGGCAGTGGAATTATTCCTGAAGCTGAAAAGTGATGATGAGGAGCCTGAGCAGCATTCATATGACACAAGATTTCTTGTAGCATTCTTGGAAGTGCTGACCCCAGTGGAATACAACTTTTGGGCTCAAGAAACAAGCACTGAATGGGGGGATCACATCCCTAACACAAGCCTGGGATGTTGAGCAGTGACTGCAGATGTTTCGGATGAGGAAAGCCACTTTCATAGGAGTTCACCACCACCATGTGGTGCAAGGACATGGGAATGAGAGCTGCCCTGCTAGTGGAGAAGCACTTGGCAATCACACTGTGGAAGCTGGCTACTCCAGACAGCTTTTGCTTAGTTGCCAATCATTTCAGAGTGGGAAAGTCAACCACTGTACTGACGCTGATGGAAGCGTGCAGGGCCATCAATTTCATCCTGCTCCGAAAGACCACGACTCTGGACAATGTGTGAAAAATTGTGGATGGCTTTGCACGGATGGGCTTACCAAATTGTGGTGGAGTAACAGATGGAACACATGTTCCAATTCTGGCACCAGACCACCAGACCGCCTCTGAGTACATTAACTACAAGGGGTATTTCTCCTTGGTTCTGCAGACACTTGTGGATCACCAAAGGCTTTACACTGACATTAACACAGGCTGGTCTGGAAAGGCGTATGACACATGCATCTTTTGGAACACTGGCCTGTTCAGGAAACTGCAAGCAGGCACTTTCTTCCTGGATCAAAAGATCGCTGGGAGGAAAGTGGAAATGCCCACTTTGAACCTTGGAGACACTGCCTATCTCTTAATGCCATGGCTCATTAAACCATACATGGGAACCTTGACATCGGCAAGGATCGGTTCAATAACAGGCTGAGCAGGTGCAGGTAGTGTACGCTTCTGGCTGTTTAAAGGCCTGCTGATGAATTTTGTATGGGAAGCTGGACTTGGTCAATAACATCCCTGTGATTATCACCACGTGTTGTACCCTCTGTAATATTTGTCAAGGGAAGGGTGAAAGCTTTACTCAGGACTGAACCGCTGAGGCACATATTATTTAAATCACGGTTTCATTTCCCTCTGCCGATCAGCCTAATCTACATGGCTCCATCAACGGAGCCATGTAGTTTAGACACACCCTAGAGTTCAAATAGATGAGACAGGCATTGTGGGAAGGGTGCCAGAGGTCAGTTAGGACACAGTACTACACCACAGTGTCCACATTGGGACCCCATTGCACTATCCTGAGCATAGCAAGCTCTACACTTCTCACAGAGGTGGTTTACCTAGAGTGTATAACTGCAGAGCTCACTAAAGCTTATGCCATAATAAAATTGTTAGACCTTAAGGAGCCAACGGATTCCTTGTTGCTTTTGCTGAAACAGGCTAACATGGCTACCTCTCTGAAAACTGCAAAAGCCTGTTTAATTGCAAACCCTTCAATTCATCTTAGATATTTGTAAAAACAAGGTTTTACAAAGTCTGTTTTCCATATATGATACTAAATGTTTATGGACTTCCTGAAAAAAAAAGCTGCTCATGAGGGGGAGAGCAAAGGAATAAGCAGTGTTAGGAGCCATATTCCACCCACAGACATACAAAGAACTGTGTGTATATATATACATACACACACAGTTCTTTGTAAGGCAGAATTTATCTCCCAATATGGTAGTTTAATAGTTACACTGGAGGTACACAGGTAGGATAAGAAAAAGTCCACTATAATAATAAGCAGTAGCATTTAATATCTTGAACTGAGATACTTTCATTAGCTACCTGTCTCTTTACTCACCCCCCTTCTGAGAAGAAGCTTCACTGATTTCTTCAGTAAGATATTCGAGCAGGCCATCAAATATTTCTAACAGATTTCTGATAGATTCTCTCTCTCCTTTCACAATGTTCTCTCCTTAACAGAGGTTACTATGAATTAGTAATTAAAGCTTAGAGAAAAACATCAACTTTAAAAAATTGTCAAAACCTTGAAAATGCTGTTCAGAGAAACACACAGAGATTAGGGATGTGATGCTTACCAGTTATTGTTAACCATAAGCGGGTGGAGCAGCCCTACACCCACCGCAGGCAGCGGCACTCCAGCCCAATCAGAGCAGCCTGTGGCATAGGGAGTGGGGGGAGGTGCTCCAGCCCCCACACCTGTCCCTGTTTAAGCGATTAACTGGTTAAACATAACGTTTAACCATAAACATAACGTTTAACCATAAACATAACGTTTATCCATAAACATGATCTGTTAGCTGATTAAATGGGATTTTGCATCCCCAATACAGGTATCAACTCAGAAGAAATGTAAGTTCCAGTTAGATGTCTGAGTCACTGTTAGATGTTTAGTTCTGTAACATATTTTAAAGGGAGATTGCAAATATCCTGAAAGCGTATATTTTCTGTTTCAACAATTGAAAGCCTAACTTCACTGACACTTTGCATGAGTTCTCATGGAGCAGTCCAGACATCAAGGTTACATGCTGCATACTTATTCTAAGGAAAGACAGTTTATTCAGTTTCTACAGGATAAAAATACGCTAGAGCAGGCTGTTGAGATATCTGCCTACACTTTGTAACTGGTTCAGCAAGCAGCATTATAGTTTATTTGGGAAACTTGGTAGGATTCTCATACATGCCTGTTACCCCACAAACCAACTATTAGCTGGGAAGGCTGATGTAGGAGACTTTCAAAAAAGCCTGCAATACTCTGTAGACATACCTATCAGTCAGCAGGACATGCTGTTAGGAGGAGAATGGTTCCATTCTCACTTTTGAGGGGGGACCAGTTATTTATAGACTACTACTGGTCTTCGCTAGACAGAATGTAAGCCACTAAAAACCCACATACATGCCTCATCAAGAACAAAGTTGATAATCACTGTGTAGGCAATCATTTCTGATGGGGGTGGGGGGCACTCCAAGATTTTGCAAAGTGGTTCAGGGCCACACTTTTCCATGATATTAATGGAGGAGATGCAGAGTCTGGGATCAGGAGTGGTCTGAGGCGCCCTAAGCAGAGGCATGATCAGCGCCCCCGCCTGCATGGCCGTAATGTCATCATCGGGCACCCAGGCCAGCGGCACCCTAGGCAACTGCCTAGTTTTCTTAGGCTCACGGGCTGCCCCTGTCTGGGATGGAGGTTGAGTGAAGAGGGGAGCTTGGGGTGAGGAATTCAGGTGCAGGAGGGAGTTTCAGTGAAGGAGGCAGTTGTGACCTACGGCAGGGGTTGGGGTGCAGGGGTTTGGGTTATGACGTAGGGCAAGGGATCAGGGTGCAGGGGTTTAGGTTGAGACTAGGGTGCAGGAGGGAGTGCAGGAGTTTGGGTTATCACCTATGGCAGAAGGGAATTGTGATCTGGGGCCAGAGATTGGGGTGCAGGGTCTAGGAGAGGGTATGGGCTCAGGAGGGGGGCCAAGGGTTAGGCTTATGTGGGGTCATGGGGTAAAGAGTCATGGGGAAGAGGGCTAGGGAGAGGGAGGGGATAGGGTGCCAGAGGCAGGCTCTGGCTGGAGACTTATCTGTGAGACTCCCAGCCAGCAGTCCAGCATGTTTCTCAGGCAGGAGCCTGTCCCACCCCGGCACAAGCTGCAGAGCCATATGCTCTGTGAGTAAGAGCCTAAGGGGAGAGGTGCATCCTGCCCTGCCTGTTCTTGAAATAGGGAGCTCCCATTGGCCAGAAACTAGCCAATGGGATTGTGCTGGGGGCGGGAAAAGACGTGAAGCACCACACCTCCCTTCCCCCCCCCCCCCCCCCCCCCCCCCGCTCACACTTTGTGAAATACAAACGGCCCAACAGCATGAAGGGACGGAACAAGAAGGGGAGTCTGCCAGAGGCTCCTTGCTGCATCCATGGGCTGGATCTGGTGGCTTGGCAGGCCAGATGCGGCCCACAGGAGGCGGCATGTCTAGACTACATCCCTTTTTCGAAAGAGGGGTGTAAATTAGACAGATCAAAATTGCAAATGAAGCCGGGATTTAAATTCCCGCGCTTCATTTACATAATGACAGCCGCACGTTCTTTAGACATGCCCAGGGTGTCTTGCCCAGAGCGGATGTAGGCTCAGATTTCAGAGGACTTAGATGCACTCCAGTTATTTACAAATAGTCACAAGCAATATTGCAACCTCTATAAAAATGTTGGTCTTTAACACCCATGAGAATGTTTGGCTTCTTCTAAAGTATGATTGGAACCAGAATTTCAACTATTCTGTCAGTATTTTACTGCAGATGTTTGTTAGCACTGTTACTGTTAAGAGACTGATCTGGTTTATATTTCAAGTTATGTCATTCAATTAAAAAAACCTTAAGAATCAACCACAGACTTAAAAATTGAAGGTCTCCATAAATTTTGGGAGTCCAATTTAGACAATTAAAATATCTTAACTATTTCTATTATAAATATTCACAATTTAACATCATAGTAAATAAACTAAACACTTTGACAATATCCAATTAAAATCAATTTCAAATAAAATTGAGACCATATTGGCAATTTATCACTTGAATTGTTACAAATAGTTTTATTTTTAACAGATTAAAACATACACATCTACCAGTTAGCTAGACAGTTCATCCTCCCTTGTTTGCTTTTAACACTCCATCTGTTAGTGTCTGAATGTTTACCACCACAATGTATTTTTCTTCTGTTGCCAAGTATCGCAATTATACCCCCAAGGACACATTCAAGACTGCTTCTGCTGTTTCCAAGGTGAGAAGGGCAAAGACTCTTTCCATACAGCCTGACATCACCAACCACAACATTGTTCCAGTTGGGTGGAAGGGTGTGACTTGATGCACAAAGCAAGATAAACTGCTATATGTGTCACTAGGAATAATTGGATGTCTGCTGTGTCTCAATCCAAGTAGCTTCAAGGTAAAAACAAATAGCCTCAACACATACAGCACACACAAAATGTAATTACATGCTTTAATCTATTTTTTAATTATTTGCTTGTTCTCTAAATTGATGGCCCAGTTGTCAGCAGGGGTGTAAAATCTTATGGAATTGGTTAACCAATTAAAGGGAAGGGCAGGGGGGGCTCCAGCCAGGCTAAAGCAGCCTCCATGCCCGCTGCTTGGCTGGACTCCCTCCCCTTTCCGCCGCAGGCAGGGGCTGCACAAGTCAGGACGCCTCATAGCCAGGACTGCTCTGGCATCCCTGCTGGAGCAGCTCCTGTCCCTGGCAGGCCCCCTATAAATATTCACAGCCTTAGTTTCTAGACCAAGCCTCTATTTGCTGGGCATTAGTAATTGCAGGTGCACCATTTTGCATGCAGATATGACAGCATCCTCTGAAAGATTGCATCCTTGATTATAAAATTGAAAGTAAAGTCTGGACCATTTTTCAGAAACACGTGTATATTTCTCAGTTCATTGACCATTAGCGTAAATACTCACCAGTGATGTGTGACAAGCTGACCTGCAAGTAGTCTAATGCCAGAGAATCTATTACTGCTTGTACATTATGTGCATCATCCTCTTGGCTTCTGGGAGTGGCTATGAGATCTATACAAAAACAAACATTGCATCATACAACAGCCTACTTGAAGGGGACAATACCCTGTGTAGGCCCCAAAAGCGACATAATTTTTTCTACTTTATTTGTAATGAAATTAAATGCAAAGGTTTGTGTAAAGTAGGGGTGGGAAACCCTACTGTCTTTTGTCATAGGAAAACAATTCAATGGTTACTGCATATATGAACAGAATGCACGTATGTATTTGAGTGCAAATAGAGCCACTGGTTACTATTCACAGAATGTATTCAGCTATGATACTTGACTTAGAAGACAGAACTGACTTAAGTAGTATTCATTCCTTACAGCCTGTAGTAAAATGGAAATATGTGAGAACAATTTAAATTTGGAGAGCTGAACTAGAGTTTGCTGTTTTGTTTAAGGTCTCTTCTTTTCTATGTGGTACCAGCAATGGTGCAACATGAACCAGTTTTGAAACATAACATTAATTTGAATCAACAAGCTTCAGGGATTGTTTTAAGTTTTTTTTACCTTGAATTTGATTGCCAATTAAAGCAATTAACACTTTCGTAAAAACTAGTCTGGATGCCCCTCAAACATTTGTAGTTCTCACCTCAACCCACCCCGAGTAAACAAAGGTATAAGCACAAAGATTCAGATTCCACTGAGATGAACTGGATCCATCCTCGTTATTTAATAAGAGCTATTATTTTAGACCAGCTGTAGACTCTTCAAGGCCTGGTCTACTCACTGCAATGCCAGCAAAAGCCCTGGAGTAGAGATGGCCTAAAACAATACTGCATTGGGTCACATTAATAATGGTTTCTTCACACCCATAGCGGAAATCTTAATTTTTTTCCAGAATTGATGGGGCTACCGAATTAGCACTGATGGTAAATTACCAAGTACAAATGAATTGTGGCTGCATTTGGGAAGTGTTATAAGTGCTATATGCTACAACCAGAGTAGAAAGTAGAACAATGCCAGCAGCTGTATACTAATTTTTTCATTGCTCTAGTTTAAGAAAAGATTGTTATAAACATGAAATTTGGAAGGCGAGAAATAGTTTGTAACATGATCCTAGCCAAATCTTGTAATAAAATTCATGATAGGAGTCTTACATCACAGAAGGTCAGTAGAATAGAATTGAACAAGTTTGCACACATATTTGTTTTTGTAATAGACAGCTGTCCTGCAGGTATTTTCCATCTAGCAACTTCATTTCTAAATCCTGGCACTACAGCAATCTTGTCTAGAACAGGATAACATGTTTAACATGTTTGAAAGTCCAGGGTAGATAAGGCTTTTAATTATCTTTTGATAGCAAAACATTCTTTATCCATGTTAGCTAAGACATAGAAACGTTACTTGCAACTTGGGTTAGTGGTTTGAGTGGAAGGCAAAAGAGGAGCCTGGGGCTGAATTTGAGTTGTCAACCCAAGATACAAGCCAAGTTGCAGTGTTTCCACTGTTATTTTAACTCAACTAACCCAAGTTAACACTTTTTTGCAGTGTAAACTTACCCTAGCACCATATTCAGATGCTCAAGTTTTCTACCAGATTAGCATGGATTAGAGGTTGTATGCCTTATACATACAGGCAGTCCCCTACTTACGCGGATCTGATTTACGTCGGATCCGCACTAACGAACGGGGCTTTTCTCACCCCGGAGCTCGCGGGCGGCGGGACCGCCCAGAGCGCAGCGGTCCCGCCACCGCGTCCTCCGGGGCGAGAAAAGCTGCTCCGGGTCTCCCTGCTGTGCTGGGGGGGGGGGGGGAGTCCCCCCCTGCACAGCAGGGAGGGGAGTCCCCCCCAGCACAGCAGGGAGACCTGAGCAAAGCCGCACAGGCGGCGGGACCCCGCTGCCCGTGCAGCTTTGCTCCTTTGCCAGCTAGTGCGCCCCCCCCCCCCCCAGCAGACCAGGCTTTTGTTGCGGGACGCCTGGGGTAGAGCAGCTGGGGTGCTGCCGGGTTGGTCCTGCGGGGACCTACCCAGCAGTGCCCCAGCTGTTCTGTCCCAGGAGTCCAGATTCAGCCGCTGTTGAAACTGATCAGCGGCTGATTCCAGGAAGCCAGTTCCGACTTACATACAAATTCAACTTAAGGACAAACCTCTAGTCCCTATCTTGTACGTAACCTGGGGACTGCCTGTACTAGACTTTAAAACACAGATAGCATGTGCTAACAGAACACCTTCAAATCCTGCTGTAGATTTCACTTGAGTAGTTTAAGCAACATTTAAAGACTACTCAACCTTCTATGCATTACATTTTTCAAACTTGTTTGTTTGAATGTTAAACTACACAGTATATTACCAGAAATACACATGATTAGGGCCCTATCTAATTCATGGTCCATATTGGTTAATTTCATGGTTATAGCATTTTAAAAATAATAAATCTGATGATTTCAGTTATTTAAATCTGAAATTTCAGTGTTATTGTAGGGGTCCTGATCCAATAAAGGGGCTAGGAAGATCATAGGCAAGGGTTCCAGTACTGCTACCCTTGTAGGCAAGGGTTCCAGTACTGCTACCCTTACTTCTAGGTTGTTGCTGGTGGTCTTTAGAGCTCGGCAGCTAGAGAGCAGCCGTTGCCGGCCAGAAGCTCAGCTCTCATGGCAGAGTCACTGCCAATAGCAGCGCAGAAAGATAGCATTGTATGGTATTGCCACTCTAAGTCCTGCGCTGCTGCCTACAGAGCTGAACTCTGTCAGCAGCTGCCACTCTCCAGCTGCTGCGCTCTGCAGACAGCACTGCAGAAGTAAGGGTGGCATGGTACCATATCGCAACCTTTACTTTTGTGCTGCTGCTGGCAGTCCCTTTGCTGCCCCCCCATGGGCATTCTGCAGTATAACTGTTCCTCCTACCAGACACCACCTTTTTCATTTTATACGAAAATCGAATTCTACACACATTCCATTATCTTGGCAGAATCAAATCCTTACCGGGGATGTTAAATATCGGTTAATTGGATAGCCGATTAACTTCATTAATTCTCATCTGTTAGTCAACCATTCTATAGTCCCCAGGGGTGGGGCCGGCAGCCAGTGTGCTCTGGCCCCACTCCTGGGGAGATCCCTGCAATCCTGTGCTGGTGCCTCTATCAGAGGCAGCAGAGAAGGGTGCCAGGCAGGTTCTGGTCCACAAGGGTAGCCAGTTTAAAAACCAGTTCCTCTCACAGTGCAGCTGCCTGCCACCCCACACTGCTACCTCTAATACAGAGGCAACAGCATGGGATGACAGCAGCTACTGTCTAAGGGGGGCAGGTCTGAGCTTCCAGACCCAGCACGAGCTGGGCTGCCTGCCCACCTGGCTTCTAATGCACTTTAAATGCAGAACTGTAGTGGGGTAGGTCCTGGACCTGGCACAAGCCAAGATTGAGCCAGGCTGCTGACCAGCCTGCTAAAAAATTTACTGGCCAGGGGAATGCGTGTCGTGTATAGTATTAACCTATACGCTTTTACTTATCGATTAATCAACTATACTATTACATCCCTAACCCTTACCTTGCTTTAAGTTACGATAAGAAGAAACTTCATACCAAATTTGGTAGTTTTAGGTCTTACCGTTTAGGAGAAGTTCTTGAACAAACAAACTCAGAGACAGAAATTTCTAAAATATATAGTAAGGAAATAACATAAAAGCACACAAAAGACCTGATTTCACAGGGAGAGACCAGATTTAATAATCTGCCGTGTCATTTTCCTGGATGCAAATTTGGTTGGGCCATATGCATAGTGTATTCTACTGGCCTCAGTTTATTTTGTGATTTCACTTTTGAAAATGTTATTGCACTTGAGAGATTAATAAATTCCTCTCCTACTACACTTGTATTTATGTCTGTATTCACACAGACATGAAAGAAAGCCACTATAGATATAAATTATATAGGAGCTCTGTTCCTACCTGGTACTTTTTCTCCCAAAATTGACTCATAAAGACGCACAAATACACTGGCATCACATTCTGAGAGCTTCGTCACATGTAGATTTATATGACATTTCATAAGAAGATCATTGGCAACATCAACCCATTCTATTAAAAAGAGTTAAAACATGTAAATGACTTAGCTAGAAAAGTACAAAAATTTTCAATGTACAGTGTGATGGAGAGAGACTAAGCAAAAGGCTCATGTAACACTTTTGTTAGTAAAAAAATGTCTCTTTATACCTACCAAATAATTATGTATTTTTTATTTACTGGTGGAAGCAAAAGACAGGAGAGAAAGACAGCCTTTTGTCCACCAAATTGTTTTTTGTTATGGAAACTGGTGTGTTCTTTGCTATTTGGGCAGAAAAATAAAGAGGAAAAATTAAGTATAATATGAAATGCACAAATACGCAGGGGACAAGCAAGGCCAGCTTTAATTTAAAGGCAGTCACCTGGGGCAACAAAATATTCATCATGGGAAGAAGGGCAGAAGTTTGTTGGTAGCCTACCAGAGGTCCAGAGAAACAAATTAACTCCCTCCCTTGCCAGCAGTGCTGACACACACACATTTCTCTTTTCTGCCCTACACAAAAGGTTTTTCTGCATAATTTTAAACAGATAAAGTGTATGAAACAGACTATTCAATAAGTGGCAGATAGCTTAGCAAATTGTTGGCAGAGCAGCAAGAGCCTTTTGGTGTCCAGATCTATTTTTTCCTCCACAGGCTGAAGGATACCTACATTTGCCTCCCAAAACACTCGCCCTCCTATTTCATTTTCACATTATAAAATTAAAGGATACTTTCTGGTTGTTTAATTGTCCTTAGGCTATGGCCAAATAACTTGTTTCATTTTCAGTATTAACATATTAAATGAGGTCATCTGGGGATTGTTCACCCAAGAGAAAGCCTCAGAGTCTGTAATTAAGTTACAAGACAAGAGAAGGAGAAAACACAGGGCCAATAAGATTGCAGGTACTGGCTCACAAAACAGTACTGAGACAGGAGAGAAAGACAACTACTCATATGTTCATTGTACAAAGCTGCGAGCTTATATGACTGCTCAGGAAAGATTCAAATGCTGCCTCCCTGATAAACAGACTGCCCTCAGCTAAGGTTTTTATTTCTCCTGGTGGTGCACTGAGGCACGTGTGAATGCGCACATACAATTATGCCTCACACGGGTGGAAAAGATTAGAGGGAACACTGCTCCCCACCTAGTCCAGCATGGGGACAAGAACAAGAGGCAGCCTGGCAGGTGTGTGCTGTTCTACTTAACTGTTATAGACAAACATAACTCTGAGGACAAGTCCAGAGGGCTCCCTGCTACAGCAGTCATTCCCTCCCCCCCCCCCCCGGCCCCACACAGATTTCCGGGATGCATGGCAGCGATCCACCCGAGCTCAGCAAGCTCACGGGTGGGGACTCAATAAGATGGGTGACCACACAGGGCACGAGCCCGGGGTTCAAGGGTGAAGGGTTCAATCCCGCCTCGCTCTCACTCGGTGACCCTAGTCACGTCACTTAACCTGCCTGTGTGCTGCAGCCAGTAGCGCGCAGGGCGGGTGGGGAGCTGGTGCCCAGGGTGAATAGGGCCAGGTAAGTAGCTCGAGTTGGGAGGGAGGCGCCCCATACCGCCCCCGTCTCCCACCAGAACCCCCCTTCCCCCCGCCCGTGGGGCTCCCTTGCACGCCCCCCCACCTCTCTCCTCAGAGCTGCCCATGATGTGTTCACTGGGACGCGATGCCGAAGCTCCCTCAGCGCGCCCAACAACAGCTCCCTTACCCCCGCCCTTCCAGGATATTTAAATATCGCGTCAGCACTTCCCCCGCAACGATTGGTCAAGCCGGAGCCGGAAGAGGCGGGACTTCCTGGCGAGCTGCTTCTTTTTTTTATACTTTATAACTCCGCCACCCCCGTTTTCTACCCGATATCGCAGATGTTTTCACCGTTTCGGGGTCTGATTAAACACCGGCTACGTTTGTCGCTAGGGGTATTTCGCCGCCGCGTCGGCTCCGGTTGCTATAGCAACCGAGAGGGGCGGGGTCTCTTGTACCGCTAAGCAACGCGCGCGAATTAGCGCTCGCGTTTGGGTCATGTGATCCTGGCCAACCCTCCTCCCAGCCCCCAGTCTCCAGGGTTACAGTTGGACTATGACGTAGTCGGATTCTACTTGAGCAAAACCGTGAGGAATGCAGCGTGTGAGCCGCGACCCCACGAGTGATGGCAGGTCTCACGTGGGACCTTCCGCCTTGTGGAGCGCTACCAGGGGATTGAGGGCACCCACAGGAGAGGCCTGTGAAAGCCAGACTAGTCACCACCCCATCTCTGACAGACAGTTATAGGGCACTGGTGAGACCCCAGAATGGGTCACGACCCTATTTTAATGGGGTTGGCAATGCTGGCTTAGATTTGTGAGTCATGAGGCCAAAACTGAAGCCTGAGCCCCACTCGCGGTAGGACTCAGGTTTTAGATCCTCTGCTTGGGGCTAAAGTCCTCAGGCTTTGGCTCCCTCTTCCCCACCAAGCAGTGGTTCCTTCTTGGGGTTGGTGCAGTAGTTTTTGTTAGAAGGGGTGGGGTTGCAGTGTAATACAGTTTGAAAACTCCTGCTATAGGATCTCACACACACACAATGGACAGCACTAGGGGAAAACCTGGCATGCACAGGTAGAGTTGACACCCTTCCAGGATTGGCCGGGAATTAAAGATTATGTCGTGATTAAATCTCCAGAAATAAGGTTAAACAAAATTGGCTACCTTATAGCAAACCCAATGAGAACAACAACGGTGTCCCAAGGAACTCTTCTCTTTGCCCTGGGAGTGATGTGCATTTCCCTGCACCCAGTGTCCTAGGCAGGGTTGCCAACTCTGAGGTACAAAAAAACTGGAATGTTCAGGATGATCTTGAGTTCATAAAACTAGACAGCTGGCAAAGTGTACTGAGCACCCTTACAACAGATTTCCCATTATAGATATCTCGAATCAGGGATGCTCCTGTAAAAACAAGGACAAGTGGCAACCTGATTCCTACTGCCCACAGAGAACAGTCTAGGAAGGACAGTGTGGGTATGCCCTCACAGGAAGCCTCCCAGAGAAAGTAATAGGGTCATATCAGAGGGTGGAGCACCCACAACTCCTGACAGTAACAGTGATGCATAGGATTTCCAACTCTCCCAGAATTGATGGACTGAACACCATTTGCGGCAATGGCATCTGGTCCGAAATGGCATTCTGTTGGGAAAGTTTGACACCCTAGTGATGCAGGGTATCATTACATACACAGAACAACGTAAGTGTTCCAGGACCTATGGAAAGAGAGGCAGGGGTCCCCTTGATCCTGGTTTGAGTGGAACCATTAGTCTGAGAAATGTTCACTAATGGGTAGCACAAAAATTCTTACTCCTTTCAATGGCTCTAGCTCAAAAAAAACCCCACAAACCCTAAATCCTATAATAAACATCACTTCTGCATCTCACTCTTTTTGTTTCTTCCCCTTATCTATGTTCATTGTCTATCTTCACTTTAAATTCATTGAAGCAGCAGCTATGTGTTATGTTTAAAGCATCAATAATCGTATTACAAGTCAATAATGCATAATGATAGTGAAAAGTCTTGTATGTTGACTCAGAATAACATAATGAATGATAGAAAGGCATAACAAACAGTTCTACAGACTGCTAACTAAAGACATACACTGTACATCTAATCACTCTGAAATAGAGTATTATGCAAGATTACTGGATGTAGACTTTCAAGGCCAAATTCAGGTGTCGAGAAGGCTTGTCCCAGTAGATATAGAATCATAGAATCATAGAATAATAGGACTGGAAGGGACCTCAAGAGGTCATCGAGTCCAGCCCCCCGCCCTCAAGGCAGGATCAAGCTCTGTCTACACCATCCCTGACAGATGTCTATCTAACCTGTTCTTAAATATCTCCAGAGAGGGAGATTCCACCACCTCCCTTGGGTGGTGATTCCACCACCTCCCTTTATATGAAGTACTGGGGGAGGAGACGGCACAAAATGAGAGAGCTCTGGTCAAGTTTGTCCTAGGAAATGCTGGGAGGAATTTGTCAATAAAGGATTTAGTTTAAGCTGCTTTTCTTGAACATAGAGGATTGGGATTAAAGGGAAATGAGGCTTCAGGAGTGCTTGGGAAGATAAGAAAGCACAGGAAAGTTTTTGATCTTGAAAGACTTGTTCTAGAGTGTAGGAATGTTGGGGACTCTTATCACCCCAATGCAGGAGAAAACTTTGAAAGATGTTGCCTGCTTATGTTTACTCCCCTTTACTGCTGTCACTGAAGTTTCCAGCTTTCCTTAGCTGCAATAGATATCCAGTGACCTAAACACATTTGCTTATCCATGAAACAGTGGCTAAAAGTTTTCAAAATTCTATATTGCATCAATCCATGTTACCCCAGAATCTGGAGTGCCCTGTTCATTAATATCCCAAACACATGTAATGTATGGTACCTGAAGAAGGCTGAAGACAAAAGCATTTGGGATCTTAATTACTAGTCTGAGAGCAGTGAATTACAGTGACATACAAACCAGAAAGTCAATTATATTGACTCTAGTACCAAATCTGGGTTTCAATATAAGCAGAGACCTCCATAAAGCCATGACTTAATTGATAAATGAACATATCATGCCACTTGGTATAAAAAAGGAAGGAGCAAAGGAAAAATCAAATAGCTTTGCATATTCAAAATATAGCATCTAAGGTTTCTTTGTAAACTCCTTGGGAAAATAACCATCTTTTTATTCTTTATACAGCAGCTACCACAATGAAGTCCTGATTCATAGCTAGATGCTATGGGCGTCCAGTCAGAAAACAGAATGTGAGGAATGATTAGGAAAGAGAGAGATAATAAATAAGAAAATGTAATACCTCTATATAAATCCAGGGTATGCACACATCTTCAATAGTGTGTGCCAATCTGGTCATTCCATCTCAAAAAATATATTAGACTTGGGAAAGACACAACAGAGAAGGGCAACAAATATGATTAGGGGTATGGAACAGCTTCCGTATGGGGAAAGATTAAAAAGACTAGGACTTTTCAGCTTGAAAGAAATTTAACATCGGGAAGATGATATAGGCCTATAAAATCTTGACAGATGTAGAGAAAGAGAATAAGGAAATGTTGTTTGCTCTTTCACAGAACAGAAGACAGCGCTGTCCTGTGCTATGGACAGTTGAGGAGCAACCATCCCAGGATCTGCGCTTTTGGGGTCAGTGTGGGGCCCAGGGCAGTCCAGGGAATTATCAGGGGGCCTGGTGCTGGCAGCAGAGATTGGGGCCACCCCTGCTGGAAGCAGGAAGCAGTGACACATTTGGGAGCTAGCAGAGCAGAATAGGCAGGAGCCAGGTACTTCTACTTCCTGCTACAGCCAGTGAGTGCTGGGATGGGCCCAACTCCTGCTGCCAGCTCCAGACTTACCACTAATTTAAAAATATCCCATTGTTAGTTTAGTATGGGAGCATCTCCACTGTTCCTAGCAGCAATGGAAGCTCTAGGGAAAACTGGGCATCAGCAGGTGCTAAAGCAATGAAGGAAGAATTTCTGAAAATGGTGCAGATGCAATATGTAGTGAAACATGAGGTAATGTAATGGTAAATGGGTAATATGAAATACTATATGCTGAGTGGGCAACTGATTGCAAGACCAGACTAAGAGTAGTTTCTGTGGGCATATCTAGTGGGGTTCTACAGTGTCAGTCAGGGGTCCAGTGCTTTTAGTGATCTGAATTAATGACTTGGATAATAGAGAATATGCTTATACAATTTGCAAATGACACTAAGCTGGGAGAAGTTGCAAGCACTTTAGAGGATACGATTTCCAAATTCCCTTTACAAATTGGAAAATTGATCTGAAATCAAGATGAAATTCAATAAAAACATTGCAAATATTTCACTTAGGAAGGAAAAATTAAATGCACAACTACAAAATAGGAACTGTCTAGTTAGTAGTACTGCTGAAAAGGATCTGGGGTTCTCATGATCACAAATTGAACATTTTAACAAGGTGATGTAGTTAGAAAAAAGCTAATATAAATCTGCAATTTGTATTAAAATAGTGTTGCAGCTAACACTATAGTTAATTGTCTTGTTTTACTTCACAATGGTGGTGCATCAGCTGGAGTAGTGTGCCTAAATCTGAGTACTAAACTTTTGGAAAGATGTAGGTAAATTGGAGAAAGGCCAGAGAAGATCAATAAAAATTATACAAAGATTTAAAAAAACGGTGAGGAAAAGTTTTAAAACCTGGGCATATTATTCCCGAGAAAAAAACTGACAGAGAAACCTGATACAGGCTTGAAATATGTTAAAGGGCTCTTAGAAAGAGGACCATGAACAATTGTTCTCCATAGACACAGTAATGGACTTGGTCTGCAGCAAGATACAGGAAAATATTCCAAATAGCAGTTAAGCAGTGGAACAGGCTTCCCCGGGGGCTGTCACTGTTAAAGTCTTTCAAGAACAAGCTGGACAAACACCTGTCAGGGATGATCTGGGTTTATCCTGCCTCTCTGAAGGTTTGTGGACCTAATGACCTTTCAAGGTCCCCTTCAGCCCCAGTCCCAGGATTCTACATAAAACAAAGCTCCTGACTCCCAACGATCATGAACCACCTGCGGAGTCACATTTACTAGGTGTGTGTGTGTGAGAGAGAGAGAAGGGAACAGCCATGTCAGAACCTGGGGCTGTTGGGGGCAATGCCCTTTTGATGAGAGTGGGCTGGTTCCCCTATACAGCCTCGGGGCAGAGAGAGGGACTGTGCAGCGCCCCAGCTGGTTAATGCCCCCCTCCCGCTCCTCTTCCATCATAAAGGGGCTACAAAGGACACAGTAGGCCTCTGATGACAACAACGGAGCATGAGGGGGAGGGGATGACACCACCAGGAATGCGCAGGCGCGGGCGGCTCGCGCTCTGAGAAGCGTGGGCGCGAAAGGCTGAAGTTAGGGGGAGGGGAGGACGCCGCTCGAGGGCTTTGGGCACGCGCCTGGAAAACGGAAAGGGGGCGGGGATGCCGGGCAGTGACTGTAGCGCGAGCCACGCCCGAAGTGGAAAGGGGAACTTCCGCCTGCGAGGGTAAAAACCGGCCGGCGAAGCAAAAGAGAAGTCGAGAACCTAGCGCTCGCGGCCACGCCCACAGGAGGGGGAGGGGAATACGGCTGCTTCGGTCTCTGACGCAGGACAGAGGGAAGGGTTCTGAGTTCGCGTCACGACCCGGTTCCCAGCATTCCCTGGGGCGCCGGCTATATAACCGGCGTTCGGGCGCTTCGACGCTCCCCATTCATTAGAGTCGCCTGCAGTCCCTGACCTTCCCGTACCTTCTGCCTCTCGCTTCAGTGCTCGGGCTCGTCTCATCCGCCGCCGCCATTGCTATGCCTGGATACGACATGGACAGAGGGTGAGTCTGGGGCCCCGGCCGGCGCTTGCCGCCGTGTTTCCTCCGAACGGCTCTACCGGCCGTTGAACCATGTAAAATGGCGGCGGGGATGGGCGCCCTCTCCATCGATCCGCGAATGGCGGGAGGGGCCGCTGACTGCGGAGGTGGGGGGCGATGGCATCGGATCCCAGCAGTCGGGGGCACCTGGGGGGGGGGGGGGAGAGTGGTAGGCGAGCCCGGGGGCTGGTGACCGAATGCCGGTGAAGTACAAACTCGGCTGAGCAATCTGCCCTCGACGGTTGGGGATCGTCGGCTCCGGGTTGTGGGGGGGGGGGGGGGAGTTCGGGAACGCGCCCCTCCCCCCGCCGCTGCTCGGGCTCCAGGTCTCCCGGTTTGGTGGCTCGGGCAGTCGGAACCGTGTTTGGCGGTTTAACGGGTCGTGCACGCGCCCCTCCGGTGACCGAAACTGCCCCCTTCCCGCTCCGGAACCGCCCTGGGCAGATGGCGTCTGGGGCTAAAGCCGGCCGGCTCTTGCTTTGTGTTGTGTAAGCGGATGTGAATGGCCGGCCCCGCCATGCGGTGACTGAGGGGAAATCAAAATGCCGGCTGCTGCCTTTGTTCCTCCCCCTCCCCGCCCAGCCTCTAAAATGGCAGCGGCTGGAAAATGTGGCGTAGACAGAAATGAGAAACAAAGGAAACCGCGGCTGCCGCTCCGCCATGTTCTCCGCGGGGGCGGGGGCACTTCGCCGCCTAGCCCGGGTGGATGGGGACGGGGCCTGGAGGGGCGAATAACCCTTCACGGTGCCCGTTGGCCCAGTTGTGAGATGGGGGGTGCGTACTTGGCGGCTGAACGGGATTTGGGGGCGCTGGTGATTTTATCGTTTTCCGTCGAAGGGACTCCGATGCGCTTTTTATTTGGGACCCAGCGTCTTGCGGCCGGTTTTGTTTCCTTACCCGAATTCGTTGCGCTTGTTTAAATTAAAAAGCATCCCATAGGCACCCACTTACGAGAATGTTTCTAGATTTCATAACGCCCCACCCACGGGCATACACTGGCTTTCTTCAATCTCTGACGCACACTGGGAGTGTCACTTCTGTTACCAAGGCGTTAGGGCTAGCCTTGTTTTTGTTTCCAGCGATTCATTTTAAATGCTTTAGAAAATTAGGTGCTCCTTTATCTGGGGTGTTAGGTATTTGGTGACTAATCCTAATCTGCTGCTTGTGGCTTTTATTATACTTTGGAAGTGAAAACGGGCAGCTAAATGCTTTCTCCAAATATTGATGAACACAAATTAGGAATTAGCTATATTGAGAATTTTAGCATTGATCTGACTATGGAAGTGAGTTAACTGTCACATAAGAGACTGTTACATTTTGCAAACATTTTCATGGCTAATAATTTTTTAGGTTTGGTGGCCCTCGATTTGGAGGAAGCAGAGGCGGACCATTATCTGGAAAGAAATTTGGAAACCCTGGAGAAAAACTTACGAAAAAGAAATGGAACCTAGATGAACTGCCCAAATTTGAGAAGAATTTTTATCAAGAGCATCCTGATGTAGTCAGACGCACTGTGGTATGTACCTTGGCTGTTTGCTTAATTAAAATTGTTTATCTGTGCAGGAATTGACACTTAATGTGCTTTTTACTTGACGACTTATTATGTGGGATATGAATCAGTAAGTTTAGAGAAATTATTACACTTCATTTGAATACAACTGATTTCAGTCAATTTGCAATTTTGTTCTAGATAAAGCTTTAAATAATGCTAATGTAATTATGTTTTGCAGCAAGAGGTTGAACAGTACAGAGCAAGCAAAGAAATCACAGTGAAGGGCCATACCTGTCCAAAACCGCTTATAAATTTCTATGAAGCTAACTTTCCTGGTGAGTACAGATACCTGTATATCCAGGGGTTCACTCAGACATCATGAATGCAAGCATCTAATTCATTGGTTCTCTTTTGCAGCAAATGTTATGGAAGTAATTCAGGGACAGAATTTCACTGAACCAACTGCTATTCAGGCACAAGGATGGCCTGTTGCTTTGAGTGGACTGGATATGGTTGGAGTAGCACAGACTGGATCTGGGAAAACCTTGTCCGTAAGTTGTAACTTTACAATGTTCAGGTTATGTAACTGCATTTCCATGTTCAAAGTGTTACTAATACATAAAACTGCAAATCTAGTTACATTTCCTAGTGTTTTAGATATATGTATGTATAACATGAGTTTTTGTTTTCACACAGTACTTGTTGCCTGCTATAGTGCATATAAATCATCAGCCATTCCTGGAGCGAGGAGATGGACCTATTGTGAGTATAAGAATATGAAGCTCTTTTCTTTTAGAGGAATCTGGCTTTCTTAAATGCAAATTGTTGGGGTTGGAGTATGTGGATTGAGTAGAAAAGTTAGGCACTTGAATGCTGCATCATTATAAACCTTGCAAGTAGTCAGTTTCATGTTTTAGCTAGTCCATCAGGCTTAGGTGCATTGTATAGACTGTCCTCTAAGACTGAAGAATTCAAAGTGTGCTTCCCAAAATTGGATTAGCTTGAGGGCATAACCCCCTGTGTCAAAAGATGGCTGGTTTTGAGGGTACTTGTTGAAGGGTATCTTGGCAGTGAAACCTAAAGAAGCCTATTACACTTTTTAAAGTGTTACCGGAAGACAATCTTATCCACTTCTAAAAGATTTTTGGTCATCTTTTGGAATTTGTTTGCCTACATAAAACTTTGACTCTTGTAGCTAGCTTTTCTCTAAATAGATTTGGCAAAAATTGAAAGATTTTGTGCTTGTTTACCCTGCTGGTGTACTAATTTGATATTGACAATGTTTATAGTGTCTGGTGCTGGCACCAACTCGAGAACTGGCTCAACAAGTGCAGCAAGTGGCAGCTGAATATAGCAGAGCTTGTCGTTTGAAGTCTACTTGTATTTATGGAGGTGCTCCAAAGGGACCACAAATTCGTGATTTAGAAAGAGGTAAGAATCTGTTAACGTATGGACATAGGCAATATGGGAACTTTTTTGTCGGTTATGCTAAGCTCTGTGCTTCGTTTAAGGTGTGGAAATCTGTATTGCAACACCTGGAAGACTCATAGACTTCTTAGAAGCTGGAAAGACCAATCTCAGGAGATGTACTTACCTTGTACTTGATGAAGCTGACAGAATGCTTGACATGGGATTTGAACCTCAGATCAGAAAAATTGTAGATCAGATAAGGGTAAGTTAAAAGGAGTCCTGTTCTGATCTTTACTGAATCAAAAGTAATCTACTTAAAATTAAATAGAAAGCAAGGTGCCTACATATATTAATCACAATTTTTGTAATCAAACTTTTGAATTCAATCCCCATCAGTTATATTAACTAAATTGGACTGGATCTAACCTGTCCACTGCATAGCTGGGTGCAACATTTGCTACATTGCTGAACTATGCAGTTCTACTGGGGTGACTCAAATTAATAAACAGTCTTAATGTATCTTCAGCCTGACAGGCAGACTCTAATGTGGAGTGCAACATGGCCCAAAGAAGTTAGACAGCTTGCCGAAGACTTCTTGAAAGAATACGTACACATCAACATTGGGGCATTGGAACTAAGTGCAAATCACAACATTCTTCAAATTGTGGATGTATGTCATGATGTAGAGAAAGATGACAAGTAAGTAGTCACTTGAATTTGTGCTTCCCAAGGCAGTTGGGGAGTGTAAAACTAATTCTCAAAGTCAGATGTCTTCATGGGATCTACTAAATTAATAGAATTAGCAAATTTTCAGTGGGGTTTTCCTTTGATTTTTATTTCACTTATGATGAAGTTTACCATAATTTAAACAACTTAGTGTGGGGCTTAAAAGTTGGTTTTATTTGGAGTCAAATTGTGACTTTTAATAGCACTAATAGAAACAATATGCTAGTTTTAGGAATCTCCTAGTTGTGCTTTTGATTAACTAATTTTTCTTGCAAAGGCTTATTCGGTTGATGGAAGAAATTATGAGCGAGAAAGAAAACAAAACTATTGTGTTTGTGGAAACCAAAAGACGATGTGATGATCTTACCAGAAAAATGAGAAGAGATGGGTATGTTTCCTCTAACTTAGAATGTTTAGCTTATTTAGATTTCACTGTGCAGCTTAGCTATACACCAAGCTAAGCTTCTGTCAGTTCACTGATCCAAATAACTTGCCCTCCAGCAAGATCTATTTTTAATTGATGCAGTATAAATTCATTAAATGTTTTTCAGTTCCATTTTAAGAGCTTGAAACTGCTCCACTTAAAAAGCAGAAGTATATAAACAGATTGGAACCATACATATTTGCAGAGTTCCTGAATTTGTTCTGTGTAGGTATAAAATTGATAATCACTCAATGTAAATACGCTTTCAGGTGGCCAGCAATGGGTATCCACGGTGACAAAAGTCAGCAGGAGCGAGACTGGGTTCTAAATGGTAAGTGTGATTCAAGCTTGTTCTTGGCACTCTTCAGATTTTTTTCTCAAATATAAGCTAATCCAGTTGTTCTGTTACAGAATTCAAACATGGAAAAGCTCCTATCCTGATTGCCACAGATGTTGCATCCAGAGGTCTAGGTTAGTACAACTCCTGTAATGTCAGTTGCCAGAACATTTAAAGAAAGTTCATTGCTTTCTTTAACCTCTGCATTTTTCTAAGTTTTTTTCACATAAAGGTGCAGTCTTTGTGGCAAGGCCTAGGCATGACAATCGGAGGACTCGAGGGGGATGGAGGACTAGTGGAAATGATCGGCTGGCTGCTTCCAGTCGAATAGAGAGGTGAAAGCTGAGAGCATTGTGTGCCAGTAATCTTCAAAAGGCAAAGACCATCTCTTAAACTACTACCCCATAAACTGTTCTCTCATGAAACGGCAGTTTTCATTCACAGTTCACGTTGCCCTGGTATATTTTTCTGTCCCATGCTTTGCATGATTTGCCATGGTGCAGTGCTGTAGCTCTGTGCATACTGTTC
This sequence comes from Pelodiscus sinensis, assembly GCF_049634645.1. NCBI lineage: Eukaryota > Metazoa > Chordata > Testudines > Trionychidae > Pelodiscus > Pelodiscus sinensis. Next base: position 20,750,617 of record NC_134730.1, on the reverse strand, counting down.
ACTGTGATCTGTGGGTCTTTGAATTTCAGTGACTTTGCTGAAATGTCGAAGAAAATAATTATATGAACTTCATTGTTCAATGAAATTAAATTCAACCTTGAAATGGAGAGAGCAGCATTAAAATGTACTAAGCCTTGTACAAATTGGTGAGTACTGGCACATGAGATCTGAGAAAAAGTCCACCTCTCACTTTAACAAGTGGGGCGGGAAAGCAATGGCTTCTCCTTTTGAAAGTCAAAGTTCCTCCTTCACCTATACACCAGTCGTCATGTCGAGACCTGCCAGAGAGAGACACATTCTCAAGTGAACCCTGGCTTCTTGGAAGCGCTTGCCTAGACGAGACACAGTGCATAAAAACAACTTGGTGACTTTGGGGGACAGGTATGTTTTTCTTGCAGCTGCGGTTGAAAGGTCTTGGCAAGACAAGCAGTGTGGCCCATTTTTTTTGAGCTTCTGATGAGTGTGTATGTGAAGGACCTTGTGTGTTTTTACTCTAAGGTCCTCAAATGAGCACATGAAGAGGCTGCTGTGAGATTTAGTGGCCCTACTGCAAGAAGCATTCAGAAGTCACTTGATGATTGTAAGGGAACTCTTGAGTTGGGAATGACAAGCAAATGCATTCTCCTTTATGGTAAGGTTTTTAGATCACTGGGTGGGTGTGATAAGATTGGTACAGATGGAGTGTACATACTCTTTTTCTCTTCCACAATATTCAAGCAAAATGGATAATTCTAACAACATTCTTTGCAGCCATTAGCTTCTTACAAATATAGTTGTCTAACGTTTATTTTTGATTTGGCTGTTGTGGTGTGCAAAATCTTGTACATTGCCTTTTGCTGCACTGCAACACTTTACAGATGTGGAAGATGTGAAATTTGTCATCAATTATGACTACCCTAACTCCTCAGAGGACTATATCCACCGAATTGGACGAACTGCCCGTAGTACCAAAACAGGCACAGCCTACACATTCTTTACTCCTAACAATATAAAGCAAGTAAGCGACCTCATCTCTGTGCTTCGGGAGGCTAATCAAGCTATCAACCCCAAATTGCTTCAGTTGATTGAAGACAGAGGTTCAGGTAAATACTCAATTTACACACTTTGTCAATGCATTTTTTTTGTAGCCTGTTAGGACTTCAGACAAGTATTTTCAACTTCAGTGTTTCAAGGCCCTCTACTGGAGAGGGATACTACCATTTTACTTCAGGAGTGATTTAAGATTTGTCATCTTGCCAGTTAAACAGATTTTTACATTTGTTACTAAATGTATTGAATCAATGTCAGTTGTGCAGAAAAAGTAATTTAATTATGGCTTGTGGACATTAGGGATGTGACTTTAGTAGAACAGTTAACCAATGAGTCTGGGCCCATTTAGTTATACAGAGAGCCCCCCTCTCCTCCTCTTTTTGTATCATGCAGTGGGTTGGGGGGTTGCTGGGACTGGTGTGTATGGGGAGCTGTCTCAAAAGTGTGGGGGAAGAGGGTAGGCTGCCTTTGCCTCCCCTTTGACATGCACAGGATGAGGGGAGAATGGGGGCCATCTTAAAATCCAGTTCTCACCTACCCTGTGTGTGAATATCTTTACTGAAATTTTCAGTGGATACACATTTTAACATCCTTAGTGGACAGATATAAAATACTGTAGTTATCTGTAATAAATTGCTGTCACTTTGAAAGCAATAGCAAAGATTGGTAACAGAATATACTCTTACATAAAATCACTTTCTTTGGTACCAATCTGCTATTACACTGGGGTGGAAAAATGTTTGTCCAATATCAGGTTCCCTTTATTCCCATCCTCCATTTCACCTCCAGTCTTTTGTGCAACCTCACTTTTTGCTTTTTAGGATTCTAATGCTTCTCTAATCAGTCCATTTAAGTGCTTATTGGCTATGTAGAGGCGATGGATCAGATGTAGACCGAGACCCTCCTTCAGAGTTAGGCAGTCTGCACTATTTTCCATAACTGTTTCAATATTAAATAGGGATGTAAAATCCTGTTTAATCATTAACAGATTAAACATCAATGTTTAACCAATTAAAGGGTGGGTGGATGGATTTGCAGTAATTGGACTGGAGTGGCCTCCTGGTGCAGATGGGCTACTCTGGCCTGGCTGGAGTCCCCCATGTTTGCAGCAGGCTCTGCATTACTTACACTGCCTACACTGTGTGGTAATGGGGGCGGGGGAGCTGCTCCAGCACCCACTGGTTAACCAGAACCAGTAAGTCTCACCCATTAAGGGTGATACTGGTTGACTCTTCATGTGAAGAGTTTAATATTAGGAATGTGAAAGTTGTGCACAGAATTTGGGTGCCTTGAAATGCAGGCAGATACGTGCCTGAATTACATGGATATTGATGCTTGACTGTCACTCACCTGGATCTTTTTTCTTCACAGGTCGTTCCCGAGGTGATCGACGTGACAGATATTCTGCGGGCAAAAGGGGTGGATTTGGTTTCAGAGAGAGAGAGAACTTTGAGAGAACTTACGGTGCAGTAGGAAAGAGAGAGTTCGGAGCAAAAGCCCAAAATGGTGGCTACAGTGCACAAACCTACAGTAATGGAACTCCATTTGGAACTAGCTTTGTATCTGCTGGCATGCAAACTAGCTTCAGAGCTACTGCTAACCCTGCAGGAGCTTATCAGAATGGTTACGATCAACAGTATGCAAGTAACATTGCAACTATGCACAATGGTATGAACCAACAGCAGTATGCGTATCCTGCCACTGGTGCTGCTCCTATGATAGGTTACCCAATGCCAGCTGGTTATACTCAATAACTTAGAAGTATATTTAAATGTCTGTTTTTCATAATTGCTCTTTATATTGTGTGTTATCAAGACAGGATAGTTATTTAAGAAACTTACGGAAAATGCAGAAGTGACTACAGTGCAGCAGTAAATTATGGTGCACTTTTTCGCTATTTAAGTTGAATATTTCTCTACATTCCTGAAACAATTTTTAGTTTTTTGTACTAGAAAATGCAGGCAGTGTTTTCACCAAGTAAATGTACAGTGATTTGAAATACAGTAAGAGGGCAGTGCATGGCCTTCCAATAAAGATATTTGAAGACTGAATTTTCTGTGAAGTGGAAATTTACTTAAGTACATGAACCTACATTGGTGAACAAGCGATAAATCTTAAATCCTAGAAAGGCTTTTTTTCTACACCTTCATTTATCCTCACATAACAGCCTTTGATATATTGCTAGAGAACCAGCCTAATGCATTCTAATGCTGTGGCTTCGTTTTACTGGTTAGTAACATTGAAACGCCTTTGGGGAACATTAGCTGAACTTTACTGGCAGAACTGGCATCAGATCCAAAATTGAAAGTAGTTTTAGGCATGTTTGACTAGAGTAGATTTAATCTGAAAATACATTAGGTGAAGGCAAAGAATAATATGTAGTTTTCTACAGATGCTTTTGACAGCATCTCAGAGCAAGCGTGCCTAAAACTGATCACATCAGCTGTGAATTAACTTTGGTGCCTCAAGCCAAGTACACATTCATATAATTTTCTAAAGGGCAAGAGTACTGTGTAATTGTACAGCAGGTTCTCTAATGGTGGTGCATTGAAACTTATTGGATGTTTTGTCAGCTAATAGATGTGACACAAATTCCCCTTGAAACTTGGGAATCCAAGATCTAGTGATAAAACCTTGTCATTACAATAATAACTCTTGGTATACAAATAGCACTGAAATCTAGGCAACTGAACCAGGAGGAATGACAAGTCTTTGGTTAACACTCAGCATGTACATAGAAAATTGTTAAGATCTAACTCAAAAGGTTCGCAAGCCCTTGGTTTCCAGATTCGTTTTTGGGTGCAAGGAAAAACCTTCATGTGAGGCATCTTTCACCAGGCATTATAGATGAGCCCTGAATTGCAAATTCTGTTTTGAAATCATCCAGCCTCCCAATGTTCGACAGGTTGTAGTCTTTCATATTATAGACAGAATGCAATAGCATGGTTCATTCTGTATAAACCAGGGTATTTTGCTAAATGCTAATATTTGTATTCCTATGGTGGTAAAGGGCCTGGGGCTTGAAGACTGTCAATTCCTGCCCTCATGACACTGTCATGCTCCACAGAAGTAGGGCAGAATATAAAGAACTGAAACAATACTGGGTCGGGATAGATAGCCTAAGCCCACAAACTGACTTCTCAAGGTATGCAAATGTACCATTTAAGACCTGAGAGGATAGCATTTTGCTGCTGGATTGTTCAAAGGATGCTCAATGCTAGGGGAGCTACTGCAAAAAAAAGTCCATTTTGAGAGTTGTGTACATTTGATTGGTAATAGGGTGTACAATGTTGGTCAAATATATTACCTCAGTGTTTAATGTCCTGGATCTGACAATGACTACACTGCCAAATGGAGTGTAGGCATTTCCTAATCACTGATCAAAACAAAGCTATTTATCTGGGTTACATATTTATGGTTTTAACCCAAATACCTCAAACGAAGCTGCTTGAAGTTGTCAACTTTTTTGGATATTTACAAAGGTGTAAAGTATTCACCTAGCATTTCTCTTCAGCTTTTGGGGCCAGATTCCTTGGGGGCAGGGAACAGCAGCACCTACACTAGTAATAGAAAGCAAGACCCTACCACCTCACAGAACATGAATAACTTAAGAGTGATCCATCCCCTGGCATTCAATCCCAGCCTTTGACAGGTAGAATTTTAAGGATACTTAAACTAGTGCATTGTTAGTTCCAATAGCCATTTGTGGAGGATAATCCATAAATGGCTATTCCTTTACTGAGCCTACTATACTTTCGTACCATACAACATTTTGTGGCAGAGAGCCACAAGATGTCGGTGTGTTTGGAGAAGTACTTTGTTTTTAAACTTGCTGTCTTTTTCACTACTTGTTTTGTGAAGGGGAATACAGCATATGCAGCAGTTTCCATCCCCTTTATTTTTACTGTCCTCTGCACATTTTCCCATTCTAGTGCATCTTTTCTGAGGTGGAGACCAGAACTGTGTGCAGAATTAATGGTGTGGACACCATAGATTGCTATAGTGGTATCTTCTGCTTTATTTGCCCCTTCCTCATTCCTGACACTTAAGCTTTTTTTTATACTGCTGCTGTACAGTAAGCAGATGGCAGAGAACTATTAAGGATTACTCTGCAATCTTGTTCTTGAGTGGTAGCTAATTTGGACATCGCTCATACATGTAGTTTTTGTATTGTGTGCATTACTTTGCATTCATCACTTCAATTTTACCTGTTATTGTCACCCATTTTTATGAGATCCCTTTGTAACTTCCTATTCTAAACACTTTTGGATATGACTTTCAGAAATTTTGTATAACTGGAAAATGTTTGTCATCTCCTGTGATCCAAATCATGTATGTGACAGTGTTCCCTATATTATTTGGCCATGGAACCCTTTTGAACTCAAAATAATCTTGCAGAAGCCCTAATACTTGGAGCTGAAAAAATAGACCACAAATAAGGATAAGCAAGGTTCTCAATATGTAGATTAATCTACCAGAGTCAATTTATATTTGTCATGGTTACATTTTTAAATACAAGAAATCATGCTACTCTACGGAAGTGTTGGTGAGAGCAGTGCCTGCTCACTCCCATATAAGCAGCTAGATTGACAGCTGAAGCTTCACCTTGACTGATGTGATGCTAGTATATTCATATTCAGTCACCCACGTGATCCACACTCCCTCAGTGTGGGGATTTATGGTGGTATATAACAGCACTGAATAGTGACATCATCCCTTCTCTGGCTAAGATGGCATTTCACAGACAATTACCATGGCGAACACATTAAAGTAGTTTTCAATAAAATTCACAAATGCTTAAATAAAAATATTAAATCAATGTTATTGTAATGAAATTTTCTTACAGAACCTTTATTTTCACTTTGTGGAACACCATTTGGGAAACACTTATGTATGATGTTGGACAGCACAACAGAGGTGCTAGTACAGCTTCTATTCCATGAACTGGTCACATTCCCTACTCTGCCCTGTAGGCTCCTGCTACAGTGCACAAGCAGAGCCCTCCCCTAAGTCATGGAATCTCTCTACTAGCCCTAGGTAACTGCATGATGGGCATGGGGATTCCTATATGGATTCCCCTTAGATGAAGCCCTATGCAAGCACATACTTCTCAATTGGGGTTTGACAATCTTATTCCAGAATGCACTGACAAGCATCCTAAAATCTAGGCTAAAATGGATGGTTCCTATTTACTGTCCTGCTGTTAGTGGCTCATTCCCTTTCAGCTCCCTAAATTCTGTGCCTGTGTATTATGCTTATCCTCTCCTGCTCTCTTAACTCCTTTCCTTGCTCTTGTCACTTCAAAATTCCCTTCTCCCCCACTGTGTAAACCTAACTTACCCACCTTGCATAACAAACATGCTACTACTAAACATATCTGCCATTGTTCTGAATGGCTTTTTGCTGGTGTGTTTTTGCCCTTTTATCTTTTCATTAGGCAAGGCTTTTAATTTGGGGGGGTCTTTTTAGATTATAAAATTTTGGGGCCAGGGTAGAGACTTTACCTGAATCCTTACTACACCATCTCAATAAGGCCCTAATTTTGAAATGAATTCTTAATGTTACCACAATGTAAGTTCTAAACTTTCACTCGGGGATGTGGAAGTGATCTTCCTAAGACCCCCTTCAAAATAAAGGGCAAGGATATCAATTATAGTGGAAAGATGAAGGAACTAAACAAATTCCACAATTCTTTGAAACCTGCAATTTTGAGCCTCCAGTTTTGTCTAATTTAAGATAAACAGGAACCCATGAATTTACTTAACTAAAAATCCATAAGATATAAAAATCCATTTAAATGTGTTTTGCTTAATTATATTAAACAGAAAATTGATTCCTTGTTGTTTATATAAAATTGAAAACCAGGCATAGCCTGAGCTAAATGAAGATAAATTAATGAACCTATGACCTACCTCTCCCTTAGCTTGAAAAAAGGCATGTTACATGTTCATGCATAGAGACAAATTAGCAATTACAAGTCATAACTGAGTCCTGGAGTCATGAGAGTTTCATTCATTAGGAAATCCATAAGGAGAAGCACTCCATTGAAGTGGGTTTGTGCTATTTTAGCAGAGATTTTTTTAGGTCAGTCAGGTCCTAGGTTGGAAACTTATACCTGCCAGCAACCATAAATAAGGTAGCAACACACAACAGCTTGTAAGCTTAATCAATCTAAGCTTGTTAAGACTGGCACTCCCTATAGCGTCACAGAGAAGCTAACAGCCATCATAAACTGCAAGAGAATTCCTGTAATCACTTTCCCACCCTAGCTGTGATGTGGGTTACTAAGCCAGTACTTTTCCCTCTGTTACATAATAATGGTAAAAATTCATCCGCTGTGGCACTGCTTTAAAAGATAATAAATATGTTGCATTCTGAGTTATTGTCCTATGCATTTGTAATCTTACCTGAATTAGATTTGTAAACTTCAGGAGAGAGAAAGTATATCCCAGAATAAAGGTTTTTCAGCTAGTCAATTCCCTGTCTTTGTTAACCATAGAGTGTTATATTCATTTATGTTACTGTTGAGGATAGTAAAGATTTTCTTGCACACAGCTGTTAGAGCAGGCAATTCCATTGACAGCATAAGCTTTGCATACAAGTTGGTCAGGTGTAGTTTTACTGTGAATTTATTTTATTTAGCTCCTGCTCACAATGGGCTTGGAACTCTGTTAACTTTAAGTGTTATAATTAATCAGAGCATGTTTGTTGCTAGCAGGGTACTAGAACAGATTCCTCAGGGGGTATAAACAATTTGCTTTTTTCGGTAAGAACTGTAGTATATTCCTGATTCTCAGACAAGGCTATCTTTGCCCAGTGGTTTGTAAATATTACTGTAACTAGCAGCATTCTGATCCTACTGTGGATTGGGTGTTAAATTAGATTTCTTTTGCTTAACAGTATAATTTATCAGGGTGACCTAGTAACAATTGTTGTAGATCTCTTATTTTCACTCTGTTGCTCTTCTAGTCTGTAAAACTGGCAACTGTGGTAAAGAACCAATGATGGGATTATTCCAAGTCATTGAGACTTGAACATGCATGAATTTTTCATAACATACATGGCATATTGAATGTTTGACTCCTCTTTAAGCTCTAATTAGTGGAACTAGTTTAAATCCATGATTTAGCACATGTATGGAAATTTCCCCTGCTGTGCTGTTGAGTCAGACTACCAGTTGTGAGCTCATTAGCAGATGGAGCAGATAAATCTCTCACATCAGCTGCACACACCTACAAAAGAACATTGGGTCCCATCCAATCTATGCTGTTTTAACACTTGATTGCCTAAGGAACCTTTCTGCTAGAGGCCTTTGTATGTAACAGTGCTGTTCTCACAAGAACTGCATTGGGCATCTCTTATCTTTCTGACTACACAGGGCTTTGTACATGCAGGGGCTTCACCTCTTGTGTCTAGACTCAGAGCACCATCCAATTTTCCTTTCATAGTCCTATTTGCATTCAACCTCAGTGGACAACAGCGTCCTCACCCACACCATGTTTGAAAAGTTGTGATTTGACTCGTATCTCCTAGTTCATTTGTCTATGCATGAATTTGTGAACATAATGGAGAAGGCAGAGAAGGGTTGACAGAAAATGCTGTGGTCTCTCACAAAAGCTTATATATGCCTTGGATTCTGTTATTTCCAGCCCAACTCACCTGATGAAGTGGATTTGTTAGTCTCTAAGGGTATGTCTACAGAATACCCTTACCTCGAAATAAGATATGCAAATTGCGTAGCTTTTTTTGAGGGAATTTTGAACTAAAGCGCTATTCCGACAAATCTCTTAACCCACATGGAATGAGAGTTACAGGAACGCTGGAATAGCGTGCCTGTTATTTCAAAAGATATTTTGAAATAACAGGCGCAGGTAAAGACACGGAATTGCTATTTCAGGATATCCTAAAATAGCCCTGCTATAGACATAGCCTAAGGTGCCACAGGGCTACTCATTTTTAATAAGTGCAGAAAGGGCCGGACTGAGGCATGGGTGAGCCGGGCAGCTGCCCAAGTTGCCAACCGATGGGGGGTGCCTGATGGCAGCTGTAAGGGTGCACGGCATCCCTTACAGCTGGCATCAGGCACCGCATGCCTGGCTCCTGCAGCGCCGGCCAGCAGTGCCCTTTCCCCATGGCTGCGGGGCCCTGCATGGCCTGGTGCGCGTGCGCCAGCAGCACTAGCTAGGCAGCGCATGCACCCCGGGGGCAGGCTCTGGGCTGTGTGCCAGCGGCCGTGGCCAGCTCGTGCATGTGCTGTGCACCCTGGGGACGGGCCCGTACCCCACGGGTGGGCTCGCGCATGCGCCGTGCACCCGGGGGTGGTGCCGCATGTCCGGGCCCAGGGTGCCAAAGGGGCTCGGGCCAGCCCTGAGTGCAGGTGTTAGCACAACAGCCTCAAGGAAATAGCTTCAGGTTTCATTCCTACATTCTATGCAGTTTAGTGCTGGATTGATATCTGCATGGCGTCTTATGGCCTCCACATGGGATCAGAAGCATCAATTTCAAGTTCTGAGGGCAGAGGCCATCTCTGGGTAGAAGCTAGCAGATTTTCAAGTGCCCTGTTCATGATGACCCATGCTCTAAGGCACCGCACATGCTGAGGGCTGCAACTTAGGTGTGGTTGCATATACATGCAAATAAATAACTTCTTTTACACAATGCCCAAGTGCTCCCAGCACCTCGTCCCTGGAGGCTAGAGACAATGACACCCTGTACCCGTCTGTTCCAGCCAGCCCGTCTATTTGCATCTTTCAGTGCTCACCCCGCCTGGGAGATGCCTTACCGTTGTGGAGCATGTTCCCAGTGGAGGACATGTTCAAAGGATCCCACTCGCGGGCTGCGTGTTGAGCCCTGCATTTACCCAAACTTGCACTTGGGGCAGCAAACAAATGGGCTGCAGGCCTTGTGTTAAGTAGCCCTGCTCTATGGTGTTTCCTTATTAGAGACAGAAGTTTAGTCCTGATTTAGAATCATGGAATACTAGGACTGGAAGGGACCTTGAGAGGTCATCGAGTCCAGTTCCCTGCCCTCATGGTAGTACCCAGTAATGTCTAGACCTTCCCTGATAGGTTAGATAAATGTCTAAAATATCTCCAGAGATGGAGATTCCACAACCACCCTAGGCAATTTATTCCAGTGTTTAACCACCTTGACAGTTAGGAGCTTTTTCCTTATGTCCAACCTAAACCTCACTTCCTGCAGTTTAAGCCCATTGCTTCTTGTTCTATCTTCAGAGTCCAGGAAGAACAAGTTTTCTCGTTCCTCCTTGTGACACCCTTTTAGATACCTGAAAACTGCTATCATGTCCCCTCTCAATCTTCTCCTTTCCAAACTAAACACGCCTAATTCTTTCAGTCTTCCTTCATAGGTCATGTTCTCTAGACCTTTAATCATTCTTGTTGCTCTTCTCTGGACCTTCTCCAATTTCTCCACATTTTTCTTGAAATGTGGCATCCAGAACTGGACACAATACTCCAACTGAGGCCTAACCAGTTCAGAGTAGAGCGGAAGAATGACTTCTCGTGTCTTGCTCACAACACACCTGTTAATTCATCCTAGAACCATGTTTGCTTTTTTTGCCACAGCATCACACTGTTGACTCATATTTAGCTTGTGACCCCAAGATCCCTTTCCTGCAGTACTTCTTCCTAGACAGTCGCTTCCCATTCTGTATGTGTGAAACTGATTGTTCCTTCTCAGGTGAAGCACTTTGCATTTGTCCTTATTAAACTTCATCCTTCATTTGAAAAACACCAGTGCTGTTGGGCTTTTCTTTCAACTAAAAAAAATTAAAATTCAAGTATAAAAAAGAGGCATTTCAAAAGGAAAACACCAAGGGCCAGGAACCTCCCACCATTAGTCTGGCAGGATGCTAGATTGTGGGGGATATGGCTCCCCAAGTGGAACAATATCTGCCCATGTATTAGCATAAGCATAGTTGGGGGGGGTGGAACCTGCATTATTACCCCCCACACCAGCCTCAGGGGAGGTCATAGAATCATAGAATAATAGGACTGGAAGGGACCTGGAGAGGTCATCAAGTCCAGTGCCCTGCCCTCAAGGCAGGACCAAGCTCCGTCTACACCATCCCTGACAGATGTCTATCTGACCTGTTTTTAAATATCTCCAGAGAGGGAGATTCCACCACCTCCCTTGGCAATTTATTCCAATATTTGACCACCCTGACAGGAATTTTTTTCCTAATGTCCAATCTAAACCTCCCCTGCTGCACTTTAAGCCCATTACTCCTTGTCCTGTCCTCAGTAACCAAGAGGAACACATTTTCTCCTTCCTCCTTGTGACACCCTTTTAGATATTTGAAAACCGCTATCATGTCCCCCCTTAATCTTCTTTTTTCCAAACTAAACAAGCCCAGTTCATGAAGCCTGGCTTCATAGGTCATGTTCTCTAGACCTTTAATCATTCTTGTCGCTCTTCTCTGTACCCTTTCCAATTTCTCCACATCTTTCTTGAAATGTGGCGCCCAGAACTGGACACAATACTCCAGCTGAGGCCTAACTAGTGCAGAGTAGAGCGGCAGAATGACTTCACGCGTTTTGCTTACAACACACCTGTTGATACAACCTAGAATCATATTTGCTTTTTTTGCAACAGCATCACACTGTTGACTCATATTCAACTTGTGGTCCACTATGACCCCTAGATCCCTTTCCGCCATGCTCCTTCCTAGACAGTCGCTTCCCATCTTGTATGTATGGAACTGATTGTTCCTTCCTAAGTGGAGCACTTTGCATTTCTCTTTCCATAAGCTCCTTGCTGGAGGCCTCCTTCTGGCGAGGCCGGAAGTGGGAGACTAAGAGCCTAGGGAAGAGGCGTCTCCCATCCCGTAACCAGGCAACTGAAGCGGCCGGCGCGCGCCGCCTTCCGGCCCGGCTTGGATTCGGCAGCGGGGAGGAAGACCAGGGAGGGGGCGGGGTCTCGAGGGGGAGGGCATCGGTTCCAGCGCTGCCCCAGGAACCAGCTCTGCGCGCCGCGGGGGGGAGGCGCGGCGGAAGCTGGCAAAGCCCTAGAGGGTCTCAGGAGAGCTGGGACTCCGCAGGAGGAGGGAGGTGGGGAGAAGGGCAGGGGAGCTAATGCGCAAGTGCCGGGCGCGTGGCCTTGCCCAGCACAGAGCGCGCGCGTCCCAGCTCGTTCTGCGCCTACGAGAGCGGCAGCACGCGCCTGTGCTTGCCGCAGTGCCTGTTCCCTATACAAGTGCGCATGCGCGTCCACAATCCTCCCGCACTGCCTAGTGTTGCGCGTCGGGAACTTGGGGGGGGGAGGTTCGCCGCCCAGGTCCCCTCGGTACCATGGTGCTGAGCGGTTGCTCCGGGGTCGGGCTTTGGGGCAGGGCTCGGATGGGGGTCCATGGTCTCAAACAGCCCCTGATGGGCGCCTCCAAAATCCAGCAGAGGCGCAAGTTGGGAGCCCCTGGGGGGCAGAGGGGCTCCCCCGGGGCGGCTGGGAGGGCCCCTGCGGTGCAAGTGGCGCCCCCCAGGTTTGCTCTGGGGCCCCTGGCTGCCCATTCGAGGCCTTGCGTGGGGGGCCCCCGCAGCAGCGTAGAGGGGCAGCACTGGGAGGGCAGCGAGGTGCTGTTGGATGTCTGCCAAAGGAGGCACTTTCTAAGAGGGGACCAGCAGCAGGCACTCACCTGGCACTCTTACCTGAGGGGCTGCCATCCCGGCTTTGGGCCTCTGGGGGTGGAGCTGAGGAAGAACTTGGCAGCTCAGTGGTGGGCCTCTGTGGTGGCTTCCAGGGAGCAAGTGTTTGCAGTGGATTCCCTACATCATGCTCCAGGAGCTGGCATGCTTCCAGCAGGGGAAGCTTTCAGGCTGATACAGGTTGGAGCCCTGCGTGACCTCTTCCAGAATACAGAATTAAACAAAGAGCAGATAGTTGCCTCTATGGAAAACGTGCTGGGGATGTCTGGGATGCTTCGAGAAGATCTTCTTCATGGTATGTTCTTAATCTCAACCCCAAATTAACATTATTAGGTTTAGAAATTGCAGGCATGGTCTCTCATCTGCTTTGTTTGGGAGCCAAAGGCAGGAGTGGCTACCTATTTGTATTTATCCCACCAGATAAGATTAATCTGTTAAAATGATTTACCAGTTGCATTTTCATGTTGCAATGTCTCAGTTTGTTACACTTTTGTGTTATCACTGCTAGTGTTGCCCTATGTTCTGTCAACACAGGAGTTGGGCCTGTGGAAACTAATTTTCTGCCAGTTATCTCAAACAGCAGTTCAAATGGCAGAGATGCAGAACACTATAATTTAATGTCTGGAAATTATCAGCTGTGCACATAGCTGGTCTATATAGCTTTGTGAGTTTACTGCTTTTTACCTTTGTCCTTTCTTGCTAAATGTCAGTGCTTTAACTGTTTTATAGATAAGTTCAAATTTATTTTTAATTATAATTAAAACTTTTAAAATGCTTCCTAGAACTGCAGAAATGATTTGTCTTGCAACAGGTGCTCTTGAGCAATATATTAATTGTCTAGAACTGGTAAACAAGAGGTTGCCATATGGACTGGCTCAGATTGGAGTATGTTTTCATCCTGTTCCGAACACTGAGCATCAAAATGACAACATCGCAAGGTACAGTAATGAAAACTGACAAATCTCTGTTTTATTTAAACAAACAGAAATGCAAACTCATTTTGGATAACTTTTTGAATGCTATCTCTTGCTTTTCCCTTATTATTTTTAAGGAGTTAACTTGCTGCCATTACTATTGTTTAAAGAATAGGCGAAAGGACAGTGTCTTCCCTTGTATGGTTTAGCTCCGCCAGAACTGCGGGACAGTGGCTTGATTACTGGTTACGCCAGCGACTCCAGTGGTGGAGAAAGGTATTTGATATTACATCATATTAGTTACTGCTCTACGCTAGAAAATGTTGGGATGCCTCTTACAGCATTTATGTTTTAAAGCAATTTTAGGGTTAATATAGAATGATATTGCCAGTTATCCACCACTGAACTGTAACCATTTATGTGATAGAGAAGTTGTATAGTAGTGCATAACAATACTGTCAAACTGTTTATAATGGGAATTGCAAAACTCCATTTTAATTTAGGTTTGAGTGATTTGGGGCATGTGTGCTGTAACTGATGTAGCATTTTGGAATTCTAAAAACTGTTCTTAAATGGCCAGTGGGGTTTGCACCTGTATTTTCAGAGCATTATTATTTTCAATTCAGTTAATGTGTACAATACACGGATATTTTAAACCTCTAATTTTCAGTTTGCAATAGGCCCATCCAACTTCAGCAGCAGTGACTTTCAAGATAAAGAGGGAAGAAAAGGAAATAATTTGTACTACAGCTTTCCTTGGGGAAAGGAACCAATAGAAACGTTGCAGAGTCTAGGAGATAATGAATTGTTACAAATGTATCCAGGGGATAAATCAAAATTACAAGTAAGTTTCCCCCTCCCCCCCCCCCCCGTTTTATCATTTAAAATGTTGCTCACTCATTATGAGATACAGATCTTGCTTTGGTTTGATTCAGTTGATTAATATGTACAAAAAAAAATTGTGGTTGGTAGCCCACAGTCATACCATCTTGGACTGTGATCTTGTTGGGTCATGAAAGCAGCTAGTTAGGTCATAACTGAACTGTTTTCTCACTTCCAGAGCTGATTCTTGAAGTTAGACTTGAGGTACTTTGACAGAACAGTGTGGGGAACTGTTTCAGGTTGTGGTAATCATTTGTTAAATAAAGTACACTATTGTGATTATTACATGATGCTCTGGGATCTGCACTAGTTGCCTTTCCATGTGTGGTTTAAGGCTTTGACGTTGATGTATCAAATCCTGAGAAACCTCCCCTTGCTGTTCTGCAATAGTTGAGATCAATAAAATGCTCACACTGGAGCCCTTGATGTAAACGAAGAGCCTTCTTGCAAGGTATTCTCTTTGAGTAGCTCCAAATTGCCTGGGTCTGAAATCCTTAACTTGGTGTAAGGCTTATTTTCTTGGATTGTTTTTGTTAAGATGTTGATTCAGAGGTAGTACTTAAGGAAGGTGGAGTGTTTCTCTCCTTTGCTACAGACTTCATTTAGATATTACCACATATTGTGATGTTGCTCCTGCTTGTTCTTTATATATTAATATATTAATGTTTTAAATGTACATTGTAGGAACCCACCTATGATTGGTGGCTTTTTGTGCTTATTCATTTTATATATACTCTCTTTTTTATTTTTTATTTTTTTATTTTTATTTTTGTGATGGTTCTCCTGCAGGGCCGAGATGGAAGAAAGAATATTATTCCTCATGTGCTCTCTGTGAATGGCAATCTGGACCAAGGAGTGCTAGCTTATCTTTGTGACTCTCTGCAGCTCACAGAGAGCTCTCTATCAAGAAAGAAAACTCTTCAGAGAAAGGTGATTTGATACTTCAGCCCCATATTTTTATGAAAATATGTTTTTGAATATGAATATACAAAGCAGGGCAAGTAGCAAAGCAGGGCAAGTAGTCTATCATTCAAGAGATTGTAATCCCCTGAATGTGTCTTCTGTTTGTGTGCTTGCATCATTCTTGTAAGTTAAGTTAGAAATACCAAGTGTATACCTCCTTATTAATCCAGGTCTTCTAGTGAAAGCCATTAATGGTATCTAAGGAACTTAATGCTTAATGGCCTGGTGCTCTAGACAATGATTTATAAATGCTTTTGTTTTTCCTGTAAGCCCAAACTGCTGTTGATCCTACAAAGACATGTGAACACGTCATCTGGTATTGAAATTCTTGAATTTGGTATTTTTCTGCGGTAGTGGGATTGAACAAAGGATTCCTACTCTTGGGCTACGTCTAGACTGGCATGATTTTCTGCAAATGCTTTTAACGGAAAAATTTTTCCGTTAAAAGCATTTGCAGAAAAGAGAATCTAGATTTGGCACAGATGCTTTTGTGCAAAAGCACTTTTTGTGGAAAAGCGTCCGTGCCAATCTAGATGCAGTTTTGTGCAAGAAAGCTCCGATCGCCATTTTCGCCATTGGGGCTTTTTTGCGCAAAACAGTTTTTAGCTGTCTATACTGGCCCTCTTGCGCAAATGTATTTGCGCAAGAGGTCTTTTTCCCCGAACGGGAGCAGCATAGTATTTGTGGAAGAACATTGACAATCTTACATTAGATCGTCAGTGTTCTTGTGCAAATTCAAGTGGCCAGTGTAGACAGCTGGCAAGTTTTTCCGCAAAAGCAGCCGCTTTTTCCAGGAAAAACTTGCCAGTCTAGACGCAGCCTTGATGAATTCTATTTAAGGGGGGGAAAACAAACAATGATTGGTCTTCAGCTGGTTTTTGAGACTTTCTCCCCGCCCTAGGAAGTTACACAAGAATACTGGGAAAGAGAGAGAACTGTAACAAGAAGGGTTGAGTAAAACTGCTTGGGCCCACATCAGAGAAAAAGATCATCTCTAACTTGTGAAGAATTGTTTCTGAAATAAGAATTAGGGCGAGAAATATGATTTGTAACAACATCTCTTAGTATATTAGGCTTAGCTGGAGTGTTTGTTATTTTTGCTTAGTAACTTACTTTGGTCCATCTACTTTCAGTTGCAATCACTTGTATCCAATTTTGTTATTTATGGTGGGTTTTTATTAACTGGGAGATCAACAGCTGTGCATATCTTTTTCATTGTTAAAAGGGGCCAATATCTTTGAGCTTGCCCTGTGTAAAACTGTTATACAGAATAAGATGGATTAACTTGGGGTTTTGGTCCTGTTTGGGGCTGTGCTCATGGGTGCTGACAAGTCTCTGTCTGAGCCCTCCCAGACCTAAGTCGTTGTCAGCATCTGTGTTATGCTGAGGGGCTGTTACCCAACTCTGGGTACATCTAAACTACATCCCTCTTTCAAAAGAGAGATGTAAATTAGACATACCAAAATTGCAAATGAAGCCGGGATTTGAATTTCCAGCGCTTCATTTGCATAATCGCGTCACAGCGTTTTTCAAAAAAAAGCAATTTCAAAAGTGAAACCGCAGTCTAGACACAGTTCTTTTGAAAAGAAAAGCCTTTTTCGAAAGATCTTGTCAAAAATTTTCGAAAGAGGGATGTAATCTAGACATAGAGCCTCTGTTACTTTGGGAGAGTCTGGAGCATCTAGTCCAGAAGGACAGGGTGTTGGGGTGAACCCTAGAGGGCAGGTAGAAGATGGGTTCTGTGGTATGATCAGCACATCAGGTTAGTCTCAAGGGAGCTCTATGATTTGACTTCTCGCAGGAGTGTGTGTCAGGTAGAAGAGACTGTGAAAATAGTTTTTCTAGGAAGCTACAACATCTTGAGTGTTACATCAAATGTGACTCACTTTATTCTAGTCTGGATTTCTGTTTTGAAAGAACATAAGACTGTACATATTGAATATATTTACTAAGCATTTATTTTTCATTCGTTCAAAAACATAAATTCAGTTGGATATTCCTGTATATCTCACTAATACCCTTTTAATTCTGTTCCATGTATTTAATGTAAATGTCCAGTAACATGTTTCTTGCTATACTGGTAGGTACTTAAGCTACACCCTTGTTTAACACCAATAAAAGTTGCTTTGGACATGGGAAGAGGCCCAACAATGGAGCTGAGGCAGGTGTGTTGCAGCTAAGTATTTAATTGTGGTAGTTGGAATTCCATCTAGTCTTGTGCTATAATTCTCATGTTGACGTTTTTTAATCTTCTATTCATGTGAGGAAAGCTCTGCTTAACATAAGAATGGCCATAGTGGGTCAGACCAAAGGTCCATCTAGCCTAGTTTCCTGTCTTCCAATACCAGACGCCCCAGAGGAAGGGAACACAACAGGTGTAATCCTCATGTGATCCCTCTTCTGTCACCCATTTCCAGACAAACTGAGGTTAGGGACACCATTCCTACCCATCTTGTCTAATAGCCATTGATGGACCTAATCTCCATGAATCTATCTACCGTATTTTCCGGCGTATAAGACGACTTTTTATGCTAAAAAACATCCCTCAAAAATCAGGTGTCGTCTTATACGCCGGGGCTTTTCTCGCCCCGGAGGACACAGACTGCGGGACCTCGCGGTCCCGCCGCCCGTGTACTCCGGGGCGAGAAAAGCTGCTCCGCGTCTCCCTGGTCTGCAGACCAGGAAGACGCGGAGCAAAGCCGCGGAGAGGCTCGGGCAGCGGGACAGCCCAGGCACAGCTGGGCTGCCCCGCTGCCCGAGCCCCTCCGCGGCTTTGCGAAGCCTCGGGGGAAGCTGGCAGCGGGGCAGCCCAGGCACGCCTGGGCTGCCCCGCTGCCGGCGTCCTCAGAGGCTTTGCTCCCGGTGTCCCTGGTCTGCTGGAGACAGTCCCCAGAAGACCAGGGGCACCGGGAGCAAAGCCGAAGCGGCGGCGGGGTGCCGCGCTTCTGAGGCTTTGCTCTGGCAAAGCCTCAGAGGCGCGGGACTCCGCCGCTGCTGCAGCTTTGCTCCCGGTGCCTCTGGTCTGCTGGGGACCGTCTCCAGCAGACCAGGGGCACCGGGAGCAAAGCCGCAGCCGTGGCAGGGTCCCACGCCTCTGAGGCTTTGCCAGAGCCGGAAAATACGGTAGCTCTTTTTTTAACCCTGTTAAAGTCCTAGCCTTCACCACATCTTCTGGCAAGGAGTTCCACAGGTTCACGGTGCACTGAGTGATGAAAAACTTCCTTTTGTTTGTTTTTAAACTTGCTGCCTATTAATTTCATTTGGTGATCCGTAGTTCTTATATTGTGAGAATAAGTAAATAACTTTTCCTTATTCACTTTTTCCACACCAGTCATGATTTTATAGACCTCTATCATATCCCCCCTTAGTCTCTTCTTCTTCTACGATGAGAAGACCCAGTCTTTTTAATCTCTCTTCATATGGAACCTGTTCCAAATCCCTAATAATTTTTGTTGCTCTCTTCTGAACCTTTTCCAATGCCAATATATCTTTTTGAAATGAGGCAACCACATCTGTGCATAGTATTCAAGGTGTGGGTATACTATGGTTTTATATAGAGGCAATAAGATTTATTCTCTTGCTTTTTAAATGATTCTTAACAGTCTATATGCTTTTTTGACTGCCGCTGCACACTCAGTGAATGTTTTCATCCTTCGTGTGCATGGAGGGTCTTCACTGCAGTGAAACAGCAATGTTCACACTGTGCAGGATTTAGGAATCCTTGCAAAAGTCCGTATTCCCTGCATGATAGGCGTTGTCATGTGAATTTGGGGGCATTGGCATATCTGTTGGCTCCACTGTGACTAATCCCACATATAATGGGGAACAGAAATGTCCAGCGTTTTAACGACTGCCCTTCCTCCAGCACTATTGATAGAATAGGGACATTAATTACATGCAGAGTAAACAAACTTTAAAAAACCCACCTAAATTTATTTAATCCTTCATAGTAGTCTTAAGACTAACAGTAGTAGGGAGGAAATCTGCAGATGAAAACTTGACTTTTCAAATTAGTGTATGAAATAAAAAGGTCTTTCCCACCTATATATTTAGGCATGCATATGTATAAAAATGAAGATTTCTTAGCAGTAGTGCTCTCTTATCCGAGTGTGTGTTGCTGTTAATATATAAACATTATAAATCAGCTTTAATATAAAATAGATACTACAGTTGACATAGCTCCTTCTCCCAATATTTTAAGCCTCTTTTTTTCCTAGGTATGCCAGGGGCTGTTTAACGAATTAATAGATAATGGAATTTCTGTGTGGCCTGGATATCTTGAAACCATGCAGATGCCTTTGGAGCAACTCTACTCAAAGTAAGAGAGAAATAAAATGTCAGGTAGAAATTTGACTTTCCTTAAAGGTAGCAAAAATCAACGTGATTTCATTATGAAATCATCAAGTACAGTAATCAAATAATTGAAGATATGTATTAAAACACAGATTGAGACTTTATCTCTAATGCGTATTCACTTCAAATAACGAGGGATTTCAGTACTCTTAATTTCCATACTTCAACTTTTTTTTTCTCTTTAGTTGCTAATAATAAACCATTTGGGAAATTCTGACTGAAAATTGTGGTTCCCTAAAGTAAATTACACATCCACTGAATCAGCTTGCATCCAGTTTTGTGTCAGGACTGATTTCTGCAGTTCATTCTTAAGCCATTTGATTTGAAACAATTGTTATATAGAATCCAGCCCTGCTGTCACTACCAGCTTTAGTAGTAATTGTTTGTTCAAGCAGTCCTGCTGTATAAGAATTGCTCATTCCAGCTAAGATGGCTGAAACTGGTCTATATTAGTCTACAAGACATAAATAGATTTAAGGAGTGAAAAGAATTTAGATTGTGCTTTTCTCTTAACATTAATTGAGGTTTTTCAACAAGCAATAACTCATACTGTTTTAACATAGCAAATTTAATAAGTCACATACATGTACATTGCTCTTTGAAGCATGGTTGTGTAAGCTAGTAAAGAGGAGAAAAATGTTATTTCTCCACTATGAAAAATGTCCCTGTTGTATTAAATTAAATTCTCCTTTTGTTGCAAAGGAATCTAATAACTTACCACAGTTAACTAGAGAAGGTTTAAGCAGCTGAAAGTAAGAAAACAGGCTTCTTCATATTGGACACAGAACAAAATAGAAAAACTTGAACATATATACAGTGCTCTGGGATATAACCCCAATTTAAGTCTGTTGCACACCAAGACACCAATACTGTTACAGCAATAATGAGTGTTCCTTCTTTGGCAGGTATGATGAGATGAGTGTCCTCTTCACAGTCTTGATCAGTGATGCTACTCTGGAGAATGGCGTGGTTCAGCTAAGAAGCAGAGACACCACCATGAAAGAAATGATGCACATCTCTCGACTGAAGGACTTTGTTAAAAAGTACATTACAGCAGCTAAAAATGTATAAATGAAAACGTCTCTAATAAAAGGAATTTTGTATCTTTGTGTTTGCATTGATTTCCAAACAAAATCAGTGGCCCAGATGGAGTACATGTCAGGAATTCTGATGAGTCACAATACCGTACTGTTTGCTAGAGATCGGTTGTTCTTATTTAGATGAGTGGGGAAATACTCATGACGTCCTTCAAAACCAGTATTGATAAAGCTTTGTAATGCGCCCATTTGCTATTAAATCCAAATCCTCCTATGAAAATCTTTCAACTTACACTGAAGAAAGAGACAAAACCAGATCTATCCTCCATAAGCAGGGGAGGCAAATCATTAATCATGTTTGGCTGCCAAGTCTGCCAGTTTGAGATAAGGGTAAGCTTTGCTGGCTGTGGAAGTTTTCTAATTGGTAGTCTCTTCAAATGAACGTTATTAGCCCTCATCTGCCTCTGATGGATAGATCTGGTTTTGCTTCTTTTTGCAGTGCAGGCTCAAAGGCATGTTCTAGAGAATTTGGTCTCCTGTAAGAAAGGATATTTTTAGTAAATTGAGTAAGTTTTCGGTGGTTGACAGTCTAGATAATACTGAGATATAGTGACACATGTAGGAAGATAAACAGGGGAGTCAATACATAAGATTTTAAAAAAATTAAATGTGGAAAAGATCACTTGAAAAGTAAGAGTGTTGGAATGCATTGTTTTTAGAGAACGGAAGCATGTGTTAGGTGAATGTTTCTCCATATTGTTTTTGTTCTCCAGTTAAGTCTTCTGACCACTATGATTTCTTGTTTGAATATAATAAAGAATCATAGAACTGGAAGGGACTTGTAGAGGTTGAGTCCAGTCCCCTGTTCTCATGGCAGAACCAGGCACCATCTAGATCATCTCTGACACGTGTTTCTCTCTAACCTGGTGTTTATAAATATCTTAAAAATATCCAGTGATGAAGATTCCACAATCTCCCTAGGCAATTTATTCCAGTGCTTAATCGTGCTGACAGTTAGGAAGTCTTTCCTAATGTCCAGCCTAAACTTCCTTTGTTGCAATACATTATTCGTTGTTTCTTCAGCTTTTCAAGGGTTTGAAAGCTGCAGACCAATTTGAAGGACTAAGTTGTAAACATTATTTCAAGTAATGTATTAACATAGGGGGAAAATTGCTATAATGTGAGTGGGGAGCATTAGAGAGTGGGTAATTTACTAATTTTGTAACGGACCCAGGCAGGGGAAAAGTTAACTTTTGCAGTGTCTTGTCAAGCTCCACTCCCAGAAATGGAAAACACTGGGAGAGTACCAGCAGGAGTCCTACTCAAGTAAAAAAAATTGGTACCTGGGAGTCGTGGGAAGCTGCTCCTTGGCAGGCGGTGGTGGTTTGCCTTGATAACAATGGATCTTTTAGGGAGAGAGCCTGCCAAACAAACTGCTACTGGGACAGACCTTTAATGTAAGTACAGGCTGAAAAAGGCCTTTTTATTCTCTACTTGTTTAAAATCCTGTTGTTTCCTAAAATTCCTGATGGAGCAAAGCTCTCTGTATGAGCACCTTACAATTGGATCATGTTAGCTAATTGCTGGCTTACTCCTTCACCCTTATGTCAAAGGAGTAATGCCAATGGAAATTCAAGTTGTACCACCATGTTGTTGGTACCTTTTAAAAAAACATCTAGCCACATTGGCTATAATGGCATTACTTGTGGAATAAGATACTGGGCATTAGTGAAGAAATCTGGGCATCAATGAACTTTTTCTAATATGTTTTGTGTTTCCATCTTGATCAAATTGTAGTTTCAAAGTCAGAGGGAGTCATTCTTTAAGATTGGCAAGGGAGGAGAGTAACATCATTATCTGATTACAGAATAATTAGGCCAGGAAACCAGCATCTAACTGTTTTCCTGTGAGCTTTCTATACTAGCATGGTGATGCTAGCAAAATTCACTGGGGTAGAGGTTCTCTTTTTAAGAATATTTTATATAAATCTTCCTCATGTAAATTACCATAAAGGAAACTTACCTTGCATTTCATCTCTCCTGATGATTTCAGAGTAGACAATAGTAGTATCTGCCCTTATGTTCACTGTAAGTCAGAAAAGGCATGATCAATAACTATTTAAAAAAGTCCACAGTAATCAATCTACATTGAAACATGCCTCTTGCAACTCAAAAAAGAACAATGCAAATAGGACAGTTGAGAGAGAAGCTGTTATATTTGGGATCCAAGATACTTATTGGTAGTTACTCTCAGATCAAGGATTCTAACTGGAGTTATAAGTTTGCCTATTTAGCAGGCAGTCTTAACTATTTTATCCCACAGACACCTAATAAAGTGGGGAGGTTTTTTGTGGACCACTTCATCCCCTCCCTACCACTGATTTTCATACTCAAATATTTAATCTTAACCATTTCCTGACTTTTTTCCTAGGGTTTTTTTAATTAGCTACACTATTTGTTTAAAAAAAACAACAAAAAACAAACAAAAAAACCCTTTAAGTTATCTGTATATACTATAAGCCTTAATTTTGGCTTAATGAAGATTGTAGTGTGGGAATTGATTGGAATTCACAAATTCTACAAGGTGTGATAGTATTATTCTTATTTTAGAAAGGAGAAACTGACTCAGTACTTTGACTCAATGTCAGCAGCAGTATTAATGCATGGGAATTCCTGTTGGCCAGTCCTGTGCTCAAACTTTTCCATATACAACCAATGTTGTACCTCCAATCCATTAGTCTAGATGTTGGTAGGTTACGCTTGTAGATGAATTGCGGTTGTATTTTGGTGCTTGTTTGCAACCATAATTCATTTCAATCTTTTCATCTTCAAATGCCCTTTGAATGCTAACCACAGGTTCTATTCCAAGTGAACATTGATTACGATGTGAATGCGCAGCAAACTCCAAAATGCATGGGATAGTTTTGTCATTAATCCACAGAAGTGTTTGGGATGCACACATTTGTGCTTAAATCAGTTTTTATTCCATTTCCAGAACACTAGTGGTATAAATTTGCAAATGGTGGATGTTGCAAATAGGAAAAGCTCCATGTTGCTACCTTTCCTGTTGTCTTCCTTTCCAGTAATCAATACATTAGCATACTCCATTTCTTCAGATTTAGCATACTCTGGATGGAAACAAGTGATAAAGAGTTCAGGTTCAGTTGCAGGAGATGACCGCATGGTGAATTTAAGCTTTTGAAAGGGCACTGAGACTCAGCCTGCAATATAAGAGATACCCCCGCCCCCCTTGTGCCTCTCACAGAAGTCTGCTTTTGTGTTCCCTTTACTTACTCTTGGACAGAGCAAGTTGAGCACTCATCTCTCCCTCAAGTGAAAATTTTCAGAGTGCAGAGCTAATGGAGCAAAACAGCCAACATGCCTCCCTATTCCTCCTCTGACAGGTCAGGGTAGAGAGAGGGAAGATACCCATTTTCCTATCTTTATTCCAGTTGCTTGAAACAAGAGTGGTGAAGATAGTGAGAGGGGAGGCATCTTCCCTTACTCCCAGCCTCTAATGTGGTGGGGGAAATTTTAAGGAGAGAACTGACACATTCTAGATAATCCTAGTGTGGTACCCGTCCTGCAACGTTTTCATTATGGTGGAACATTAGTCCACAGGGACAACACAATGTTATCAGATATATAGTAGCTCAATATCTGTGACTCTGTAACACTGAAATGCTGGCTGTTGCCTCTGGGTGGCGCTGTTGCCTCAGTCATATCCTTCGCCTCCCGCCGTGGCACTCAGCTGACTTCTGCGCCGCTCAGCCGGGTCGCCACACGGGAGCAAGAGGCGCAAGCAGCCATTTGGGCTCCATACTCCCTATGCAGCACGGGGAGCGAGGTGCCCAAACAGCTGCTTGTTCCCTCATGGGGAGCACAAAGTCTAAATGGCCGTTTGCGCTGCTTGTTCCCATTTGGGCTCCGTGGTCCCCCGGATGAGAGGCAGGAGGGGGAGGAGAGCTGAGAGAGAGAGGGAGAGGTAGTAGGAGGAGGAGAGAGAGAGATGGATGTGGAGGAGAGACCTCAAAATCCCATCTTATGACAGGCTATTGGCTAGTAATTAAGGTTATAATTTGTGTTACGGGTATTTTTAGTAAGTTGCAGGCAAGCAGCAGGGTTGACTGTCAACAGATGGGGCAGAGCCTTGGGCTGAAGGGGTGGAGCTGAGGGCAGTAGTGCTTCCCAGAGCATGGTGCTGGGCCCTCCCCCTAGCCCTCGAAGCCATATGGAGCGGTGTTGCTGTGGTGTTTCAAAGGGGCCTGGAGCTCCAGGCTTCTTTGAAACACCAGGCTCCCTGTGCAATTGACCCCTTTGCTCTCCTTGCTGGCGGGGTCTGTGAATAGGTCATGGGCTATAAACGTTTATAGAAGTCTGGCTGGCTGCAAATCTCCCCTCCCGCTGGTATTTAATCTGAGTCCCACCACTGGGCACTGACCAACAGCTCCAACCCTGCCACTGCTCCTGTGGAAGGCCCTGCCTGCCACTGGTCCAGACTCAATGTTATGGAAAGGGCTGACAGCTGCTCTAGCCCTGAAGTCACACAGGCCCGTTAAAGTTAGGGAATCCCCACAGTGCTTGTGGCAAAACCTTATCCTTCATTATAACACAAGATGGAGACACTGTCAGCTGCTGCCCAGTTATTTTGTGGCTCCGTTTTGGTGGAAAGTGGCTCTAAATCTCTTCAGGTTGGAGCAATGCTAAGAGTGAAGAACTGAAGTGTACACTGAAGAATTCAAAGTGAAATGCAGAAGCTGTACAATTGTGTTTTCACTTTTGCTCGCAACCCAGAAATCTTTTTATCTTAGCAAGAAGTTAATGTGTAAAACTAAGCTCTTTCATTTACTAGTATTTCATTTTCTCTCTGCTTTGTGGTTTTCACTCTCGTAACAATTCCACAACTCCCACACATTAACTTTCCTTCTAATTCTTCCCTGACTGGACCTGAGAAATGGTTCACACAAGATTCTAAGGATCTCATTCTGTGGGCTACAATTTAGCCATTGGGCCGCGTAAGATTTTCGCATAGGGCCTGATCCCAAGAGTCACCGAGCAATGTCTGCTTAAGGTCAATGGGAGTTCTGTTGGCTCAATAACTTGCCAGTAGTGATTGTCCATTTCCCATCTTTCCCATTTGAGCCCCAAATGCATCTTCCATGAAATTTATCTAGGACTAATTAATTGTAATTCCTGCATGTGAGTTTCATGATTAAAGAAAGAGCCATTTGTAATTTACCAATCTCAGTATATGTCACATAGTTTTCAGACCCTGTTGCCTTTTCTGTTGAAACAAAACTTCTTGAGGAGCCTGCTGACTTCAGTTTTCCTGCAAGATGCAAAGGTAACAAAATTATTCAAGTGATTACATATCAACGGTTTAAAAAATGTATGTCCTATGATTTTTGGGGGGTGGTGTTAGATATTTTAAATACAGTATTGCAATTGTCTGATGAATATACTTCCTTGGCAAGGAGTGCTATTCATGCATGACTGTATCTTTACATGCATGTGTGGGAAAAGAAAATAGTTGCTCCCAAAGACAGCAGGGATTGGAGCTATATCTTAGGGTTCTTGAAAGAACTTTAATTTTAGGCCACATCTATAATTATTGGCTGGAGAGCAATCTTCTGGAGTTCAATTTAGCGGGTCTAGTTAAGACCTGCTAAATAGACAGTTTAGGGTGCCTTTGGTCAGTGCCAGTACTCCTCCTCACAGTCAAAAGGAGCAAGGGAAGCAGGCAGGAGAAAACGTTCCTGTCAATTAACCCCTGTGAAGATAGCACCAAGCTCAGCTTAAGGTATGCTGACTCCAGCTACGTTATTTACGGAGTTGGAATTGCATACCTTAAGCTGACCTTCTGGGTCTAGTGTAGACCTGGTCTAGATACCCAGGCCCTGATTCTGCAAACAGTTGTGCACACACCTAACTTATGGCATGGGAGCAGTCCCCTTGATCTTGGCAAAAAATACTTATATGAAAATAAGCATAATTGTAACTTTTTGCCTTTGGGAATCTAAAATGTATCCAGAAAATGTGTCATTTTGATAGGAAGAGACATATTTGGCTTTAAAGATAGATTTGGAGTCAGTTAAAAGATGGAGAGTAGTGCCTCTTGGGTCTTATTACCTTACATTAATAGCTACCCTTTATTTATATCTGTATTGAAACGTGGCCTCTTCTAGCATGTAGTAGAGGAAGAAGGTGTCTACTAGAGTGAGGAGAGACCTTTTTACCCAAGGGCAAAATTCACTTAAAAGTACCACCAGATCTGTATCTACTCAGAGGAGGTTGGATATTGTTTTTCTAAGGGCTCCAATATAACAACTGTCTCAGAAGATATTAAAGACCTGACAACATGTGTCTTACAACAAAGAGATTTTGAAACCAGATTAGAGGGAGACCTCAAAACTCTTATTTATGCTAAAATTTGACATTTTAAAAGGTTGCGAATGGGCCTTAATCGAGATAATGATCTTACATATTACAAAGTCAGCCTCCCCACCTTTTGATATTTGTAGTGACCCCAGATTAGCCACTTAATTGACTCTTACAGTAAGCAATTTCCTCCTTCCTTGTCACTTCTTCCCACCCCCACACACCTTCTGTTCTATGTAGCTGATTTGCCAGTTTGTAATTCTTTTACCTTCTTTCATTGTATCCCTCTGTTATAAAATGGTCATGCCTATTCACTTTCAGAATATGATCTCAAGAAGTGGGTCTGCCCCACGAAAGCTCATCACCTAATAAACTATCTTGATAGTCTTTAAAGTGCTACATGACTGCTTTTTTCATTTTACCAAGATCAGACTAACATGGCTACTGCTCTATGACTACCTCAGAAAGGTGAAATAAGTTAACCTTAACTGGATTTAATTAATCTGTCCCTCGGACTCTTGATGTTACCAACCTGAAGCTTATATTATTGGGCCATCCCTTCCTATTTAATGGGAACTGGCCAGGAAATACCAACTGGACCAGGCCCCATTGTCAGTACTGACACCAGCTGCTAAGAAACAGGGAATCCTTAGTGTGTGATGTGCACAAAGGAAGCTAACCCTTCCATTCCCACGGACATAGCATGTAATAAGGAGCCAAAGCCAGCACTATTTTACAAGAAAAATGAAAATATGGAGAAGCCAAAAGAACTCACTTGCTTTACACCAAGGCAGGATCCAAAATGGAATCAGTAGGGCAATCGCTATCACCACCAGCAGAAACAGCAGCCCAAGAAAAATGCAGAGGAGATAGGAAGGGTCATTCTCTTCTGTCAACAGGAGAAAGGGTGTTTGTAGGGACCAAGAGCAGGTGCAGCAAAATGTTCCAAGTGTTTCTTTCCATTAAAATTAAAGCCCGGCCTTTTCTATCACAGTTTGGAGAAGTAGCAAAGCAGCAAAGCAGTGCTTAATACTGACTGTGGCAGGGCGCCCTAACCTGAGCCTAGAGAAAGAAGTAAAGAGCTGGCTCCAAACTGAGAACCCTACAGATGTAGACAAAGGAGTACCTGGCCACAATCCTGCCCTATCACAGGAGGTAGGGTCTTGGCTAAGATGTCCTGCATGTGTACAGGATGAACTTAGAGGTAGAGGAGTGCCTGGGAAGACTATAAAAAACAAGTCTTGGAAGGATTAGATTTTTATCTGTCAAGGTTGGTAAACATGAGTTTCATCAAACACAAAATGTTGAAAGTTAATTTGAGGGTATTTGCTTTGCATATTTTTGGTGTGTGATGTTGGTGATTTGTGCTTTAACAGGTACAAAGTTTTGGATTTTTATCTCAAATATCTATTGCAATTAAATAATTATTGTCTAACCATGCTGCTGTCTAACCCCTCCATAATTTCCCACAATTGAAAATTTAGTAAAACTAAAAATCATTAAAATAAAAATGTATATTATTTGTTGAAATTATACATATCTATCTATATTTTAGAGACTTTGTGCGTATCTCTCTGTCCATGAATCTGTCTTTCTATGAGTCCATTTGTTCAAGAACTCTTAATGTATAAGAGTTAGGGCCACCAAATCTGGTATGCAGCTTCCTCTTACCCTAACTTAAAGTAAGGTCATGGTTCAGTGTGCCAGGAAAACAAGAAGTGCATGGAATGGGCTTGTTCTCCAGCACGTGGGAGGGGGTTGATCAGAGGGACAGTTATGCTCCACAATGACCACTGGAGGCAGCGAGTGCGAGGAACAGTTATGCTGCGGAGTGGCCACAAGGAAGTGGCCACGTCAGGAAAAGAGTGGCCAGATGGGGACGGGGCTCTCCACGTTGCCGAACACCAGCCAAGGGTAAGTGGCCCCTTTGCCCTAAACCCCCCCCCCCCCCCCAGCCCTTAGCTGTAGCCCTAGTCCCAGCCCTTCACCCTGGCCCTAGGAGGAGATAGCATAGCCCCAGCTCCCCTAGAAGGAGTTGCTGGCTGGGACTGGACAATATAACCCCTGCCCCTCCCCCGGAAGAGCTACCAGCTGAGCAGTGTGGTCCTGGGAAACCCAGGGAGCTGATGCCTGCAGCAGCAAGGGTCATGTTGCTCTGATGACAACTCAGGTGAGTCCTTCAGCCCCCCCAGATCTCTCAGCCCTGATTCCTGAACCCCTGACCTTCTGCCTTAAGCGTCCACAAGGACCCGGCCAATGCCAGGTAAATTCTCTCGTGTGTGTATATATACAAATTTAATTCTACCAAGCCATTTAAAAGTAATTCCTTGCTCATGCCTCTGTTCTTAGTGTGTTCCTTTATAGGCTAATCCAAGCTCTGTCTGTTTAAATGAAAAGCCCTGGCTTTGTTTCTTTTGTTCACCTCCACACACCTCTCACCTCAAAAGTAAAATCTTGGAACAAAACATTAGGAATAGCAAGTCGGATTGTGAATGTGCAGCGTTCTAACCTGCTGGGCCTCAGGATGCCATGTGGATCCAGCAGCCAGGCACTCAAAGTTCCATCAATGGGCTGGACCTACTACCCCCGTTTACATAGATAGGCACAGCTCTATTAGTAACAGCAGAAGCACATACCTGCCAGCGTAAAGTTGAGACTGCTGCTATATTTTATATGATTAGAGATTTTATTTTTAGCTTTGCATTTATAGTTGCCCAAGTCACTGGGAGAATTGATCGTTATATTTAACACAGCTTTTGCCTTTTCTGACACAGGTATTCTGCGTGATATACTCCTATTTCCTTGAAAAAACATGTAATCAATGGGAAAAGAACCATTTTCTGAGTGACAAAACAGGGTCACGTTCTGGCCCATCTTCACATAGGAAGTAGTCGCGCTCAACACTGGTTTGGATACAGGATCTGAAAAGAAACCAGTGGAATGCAAAAGTAAGTGCAAAGCAAACATGAGATTTAAAACGGAGACGTGTAGACAGGATCAGCTCCTCAGCTGCCCCATATCAATGTAGCTCCGTTGATTCCAATAGAAGAACCCCAGTTCAAACCAGCTGTGGGTCTGGTAGTCCAAGTTCTAGACAGAGGCATTCTATGCTATAGAACGCTGTCCTCTATTGGAAAGCATTATGGGATTGCTGGCCGCTGCTGCTACAAGATGAATGGAATGAAAAGTATAAGGCTCTGTCCCTTTGAAAGAAATGGCATTCTGTTTTTGATCTTTCTGCTCAAATGTTACTGTATGACAGCTTGGTGAATTGATAGTTATGTTTAACACAGCTTTTGCCTTCTCTGGCACAGGAACAACCTTTCCATGGACCACCAGCTGCTAATGGAAACTTGCCATTAAATATATAATTACACCCGAGCCATTTTGATAGTGCTGCTGCTAGGGGAAAAGGTTTAATTTGACCAGTAAGAATGGAAATGTTAATCAAAATTATTACACAGATCAAGTACTTTAACTTTCTGTTTTAAAGTTAAAGGCAGGAGGGGGAAGGTGACCTGGGAGCACAATCCTAAAATTGTCCTGGATTGTATTCTGCAAGCTATTTTGCGCAGATGTGGTAAAACAATAGGGTCAGATCTAGATGGTCTGACCCCCATCTGATGACAGTCCCAGCTGCCAGAGTCCTCTCTGGACTTGGAGCTTACATGTTTAACACATAGCATTTTAAAACTGTTCTGAACGGGTTTGAGGAGGTTTATTCCACAATGCTTGTTCCCTTTCCTCATGG
This sequence comes from Pelodiscus sinensis, assembly GCF_049634645.1. NCBI lineage: Eukaryota > Metazoa > Chordata > Testudines > Trionychidae > Pelodiscus > Pelodiscus sinensis. Next base: position 20,719,651 of record NC_134730.1, on the reverse strand, counting down.
TGCCAAGTGAGAGAGAGATAGGAGGTAGTGCCTCCAGCTCCTGGCAGGATCAGGCCAGCTGGGATGGATTATTAGGAACATTCATTTCCTGATGTTGAAAAATGCCACCGATACACACAAGTACCTACCTAGGAAAGTAAAGGTGAGACCCGTGCTGTATTTTGAGCTGTTGACATTTCTGTTTTCAGCTTTGCATTTATATTCCCCCAAGTCGCTGGCAGAATTGATAGTGAGGTTATGCAGAGCTGGGTTCCTATCCTTCATGGTTATAATAGACAACAGACTCTGATTTCTAAAAAACGTATAGTTGATTGGAAGAGCGCCATTGGTGCACAGACAGGACAGTGTCACGTTCTGGCCAATTTCTATCTCTAAGCTTGGTTGGAGAGACTTGAGCTCAGGGTTAGACAGCGGTGCTGGGGAAAGGAAACATTTCTGAGTAAAACAACAATCCACAAATAGCTTCACAAAACCCCAGAGAACTAAGTGGAGGCATGAGTGAGCCCAGGGCATGAGAGCTGGGGCACCTGACAGTCCATCCCTGGCCATTAGACTCAAGTTTCAGTGTACAAATATCTTCTTGCAACCTGCTCCAAAAACCTTTGCTATTTCAGCTGTGGAGAACGCTCCTTGGCTGAGGGGAGACAGATCTGTAATGTGTTCATAACTAGGCTGGGAGTGAGCAGAGTAGGCTGAGGCTGAGTTGCACCATTTCCTGCCACCACTTGTGAGCATGGGGGCGGGCTGATCCCTGCTGCCAGAGCCATGCCCCCCCCTCCCTTTAAATCCCCTGGCCATGTCACTTGGAGGAAGAGGTGGGCTGGGGGCAGGAAGGAGTAGAGCAGGGGCGTGGCCTTGAGGAAGAAATGAAATGAGAGTAAGCAAGGGGATGGGAGGGGGAGCAGGAAGAAGTGAGGCAGAGCCTGGGACTGATGGGGAGGAAGGCTGTCCCAAGCCCTGCACCCCCTTACGTTGATGAGGACAGTATCTGAGGCAATAACATTCCAGATCTTTCAAACATCAAAAAAAGAAACTATGAGCCATGGGAGAGTTTTCTTTGGCGTTAGACAATAATGAAATAATGACTGGGGCAGCATTTTTATAATTACAGGTGAAAAAAATGTCAACTCTTTAAACCAGGTTTTGAAAAGAGCTCAGTTCCCCCAAATTCCCTTTGACTTGAAGAATTAAAGTTGTTTCTGGATGGTCCAAATAGGGGAGGCAGACCCCACAGAGAATGGGGAGATGATATAATAGATTGGTGCGGAGCTAGTCAACAGAAACTAAGCCACTCCACACTAGACAGGGAAAGATGGAAGGAAATAGTGAGGGAGGCATCAGACACCAACGTGCTTTGAGCCCATGGTTGGTGGTGGTGGTGATGATGATCAGAACTGTTGGTAAGCAGACATAAAGTTGAGACTTCCAAATTGAACTATGTATTCTTACATATCCCCATCTGTAAAATGGACACCCAGTGAAACACTAAGAACTACGCTGTGACCTCTTTACAGAACACTCATGGTTTTCCCGGAGTTTGGTTTGACTTTCAAGGACTACACTAGTGGAGAAAGTTGCTCAACTCTTCGGCAGTTGCTCACCAGATACCTCACTCTAATTAGGGATCACTTAATGGACAGGGCTGTTGTGAAGCTTATGTTCCACACCTGAAAGGGCTCTCTGAACAAGGCCCTCAATGGAATTTCATACACAGATCAAATCCTTAGTGCATGTTTGTCAAGTGGATTGAGATCCTTCGTGAGTGTTACCGTGGTGTAAGAGCCTGCTCCTACTCTTGCTTCCCATGAAGTCTCTTAGGCCATGTCTACACTACGTGGAAGATGCTGCCACCACAGTCGATCTTCTGGGATTCAATTTAGCAGGTCTAGTGGAGACCCATTAATTCCAACTCAGAGGGTGCCCCCGTCAGCACCGGTACTCCTGCTCTTCATGAGGAGTAAGGGAAGCCAACAGAAGCATTTGCTCCCATTGACCTCCCTCTGTGTGGAGGGTGATTTTAAGAGATGTTGACTGCAGCTACATAATTAGCCTAGCTGGAGTTGGTTATCTTAAGCTGACCTTCCGCTTTAGCGTAGACCAGGCCTTAGAGTTTTTAATGCAAGGAAGATTCGCTCCCAGGAGCACAAACTATTTCTCTCTCTCTCTCTCTCTCAGGAAATTCTGTACCTGTCTTCCCAGGTACAGGGTAGAAATTCAGATGAAGTAAAAACTGCAGCATGCATAAAACATGCATTTTATACCCATTACCTAATCCTTACACAACACACCTTTTGAGTAGCTTCTCAGTGTGACAAGAGGCTCAGGGTATCTAGAGATGAAAAAGACCTGCTATATCCATCCCCTTCGCAGTGTGGATTTGCTCCCTAATTTGGAATTACTGGTCTGGACTGTTCTAAACAATGGGGCTTCTTCCTGTCCCCTCCACAGCGTAATAATCTTCAAACACACACACCTGCCACCCCCAGGAAATCTTTTTCCAAAATTCTGATTTTGTGTCAGGAGAAGAAGAGAAAAGTCTCCTGTCCTTCAATGTGGCTTTGTCTACGTGGCAGGGTTTTTGCACAAGAAGCTTTTTGCGGAAGAGATCTTCCCCAAAAAATGATTGCGCAAAAGTACATCCACACTTCAAAAGTGCATCGCAAAAGCGATGTGCTTTTGTGCAAAGGAGCATCCACACTGCATGGATGGTCTTGTGCAAGAAAGCTCTGATTGCCATGAACAGAATGGCCATCAGAGTACCTGTGCTTTTTCTGATAGGCTCTTTTTATGCAAGAAACCCCTATGGTGTGACCACACATGCCTTTTTGCGCAAGAGCTGTAGCGCAAAAAGGAATTATTCCTTGTGGGGAGAGGAATAATTCTACCTACAAAAGTCCTCTGTCCTGTCTATTTACTGGATTTTTTTTGCACAAAAACGTGCTTGAGATGTGGATGCTCTGCCATTTTTTGCGCAAAAATGGCCGTTTTTGCACAAAAACCTTGTAGTGTAAACCTAGCTTGTGTCTTAACCTTTGGGGAGCCATGTAGAAGTGGGGGGCAGAATAACTACTGATGGTTTGCAGAGAGGAGGCAAAGTTTGTCCCTGCATGGAACACTTCCCAGAAGGGAATCCTTCTACAGCAAGGGCAGGGCACCTTTTTTGGGTTGGGAGCCACTGTCCCACAGAAAAATCAGTCAGGGGCTGTACCCAAGTGAGAGGCCAAAAAACCCCTCTCACTGATGTGGCCCCAAACTGAGAAGGAGAAAGACACCCCCACATCCCCCTCGCACACCAGAGCCTGCGGGAGGCCCGGCCTAGTATATTTTGTGTGCCCCAGCCCCACGGTAGGGAGGTGGGGGGACTGGCGCGCCAGCATGGGCTCATGCTGAGCCTGGGGGGCTGGATCCAGGCAAGTTGGGGGTCATATACAGCCCCCAGGCCTTATATTCCCTATTTCTGTTCTAAAGCAATTCACCCAAAGTTCATGCCCGTGATGTGGACATTTCTGTGCAAGAAAGAAGCCTCAGACAATACTTAGCTGCTCATTTCCTAGGAAAGACTGAATCACCTGGTTTCATATCCGTCATCAGTACATGGCTGCAAACTGTCATAGTAAAACCCACAGCTGTATGCAGCAGTTAAGATATAAAAAGTCTAAGCCAACAAATTTCTACTGGTCCACTATAACAAAGAAAGCAGTGTATCGAAAGCTGTTGGGGGGAAAGAGTATAACCCATTATTTGATTAGTTGCAAAATAGTATGGGAAGATGTACTGTACATGGACTGTATTGTAAAGATAGATATGTACAAAGAAGCAGAGTTAAGGTTGTGGGAGCAGCTTTAACTTTAGCCTACCCTGACTTGGGCATTCTAAAGTGTGAGACAACTTTCTGGTAATGTCAGGGTTTTTTTTTTTATGGATTTACCATAAATGTAACTGTCGGGAGGAAAATGTGTGAACTCCTTCTATAGAATAATGCTGATCTCCAGCATATGTGTAGTATGAATTACAGTATTTCTAGTATTTTAAATCCTCTTTCCTTTTTAGAGCCAGCTACAGAGTGTAAAATGAGGTACAGGGATCAGTGTTCAACCGTTCTAGTGGGATTTTAAACAATGTAAGCAGCCCCGGGGAACATCTGCCAGCCTCCCCCACTGACTGCCCTGACTCCTGCACCTCCACCCTCTGCCCTGAGCCCCCAGCCCCTTCCCCCTACGCACTCTGCCCTGAGCCCCTCCTTGATCCCCTACTCAGACTCCAGAACCTACTTACCTCCCCAGCCCCTTGACCTGAAGGACCCGAGCAAAGCTGAATAAATCGAGTAACATCATAAATCTGCAAACAAAAACTTACCACAGTCTTTCCCATTGGATGTTTGATTCTCTTGAGTGGATTGAGCTAAAAGAGAGAAGAAGAACTTGAGCAAAATAGGTTAACGGTCCCTCTTTGGAATAAAATACAGTTAATAATAGCAAATCCATGGCTTACATAAGGATGGGAGAAAGAATAGAATGATCATAAGTTTAAGCATTTTCTTACAACAATAAGGAGGAACTAGTAGTTCTGCTGGTAAAAGGCTCTTTGAAGGGAATGTGACAAGCGATTTGAGGAAGTTCAAATGACGGATGTTAGATGTTGGTTAGATTTGCATAAATGTTTCTGCACTTCTAGAATATGTCCAGACGTGTTTGTTTCTCTGTGCCATTCCCCAGCAAGTGTCTGAGATGCAACTTAAAATGAACCATAAATGCCAAAGGCACGGAAAGACAGAATTAACATCTTTGCAATGTCTTGGTTATGCACACCAGGTTATATGAGGAGTCCATATGTGGTTGGAATATAATGCTAATAAATATTCTAGTCACCAGACGGTGTTCTAGATGCCTACTCTCTAGTTCAGCACTCTGTGGTTTGACAACATCCGTGGTCCAGCATGATTTTAGTTAGCTGGATGTACACTTATCATGGGTATGGCCAAGTTTCCCGTGGTCCCACAAAGTTTGTTTTCAGCCACCATTCCTGACTTTCAGGGTTCCATGCTGTCATTTAGCTCTAATTTACTCCTAAATATGTCTTCTAAGAGACCAGCAAACAAAGGAAATGTTGGTAACGCTGCTAAATGTGGCATATGTCCGTACTAATACAGCAAAAGGTGAATATACCTACTGCAGAGACCCCAGATGGTACTGTAATTTGAATTAGCAGCTATTGTCCTATCACTTTGGAAGCGGAATTCAAGCATTGTTTTAGGTGACTACATTATAGATTTACCTATATTATTTTGTTCTTTTTCATATTATTTCATGGTTTTTATACTTCACTTATTTCCTTGTGCCAATACAGTAGAATTGTAAAATTACACTAACACTTCGTTATGAGAAGAGCTGGTAAGCCTTGGCTAGGCATAGGCTTATATAAGGTGTATTAGTACAGTCGTATATGATTATTAAGCAGTGTTGCAAATACTTTGCAAAATTGATTGCTCATAGTTTGGTAAATTCTTGGCTCAGCACTGGTCCCGTCCTGAGGGTGCCAGACTAGAGAGGTTCAACCTCTCTAGTTGAACAGCAAATATAAAATGGTAATCTTTACTCAATAGTCTTTTGGAAATACTTTGGGGGTTGAGTTTTTTTTTAAAACAATTCATGAAGGGGTGAACTTTGATGTCATTCTAAAACCTACTTCTCATAAACCCAGAGCTGAAAAAGGCAAAATCTGAATATATGAACTGTTTCTGTCCTACTTCTTTGAATCCTAGTTCCTGTACAGTGCTGCCCTCTTTTGTATATTAAAGGGAGATGATGGTAGAGATGACCCCAGAACTGTGCTATTTGACTTGCGATACAACATGTTTGGAGGTGAGAATTTGGGACCATCTCTGGAAAGGAGCCAAAAATTCAGGAAGGGAAGCTGTGTCTCCTCCAAGTAAAAGTCTCACTTCATTGGAAAGCAGAATTTGCAAATGTTGTTCCTTGAGGGTAGGTTGTTGGAAGACCTGGTGAAACTCCAATGACTAGAGTGGAGTTACTTCTGATTTACAGTGGTGTTAGTGTTAAGAACAGTTTTGTAACTCTAGGAGGGAGGAAGGAAGAGCTTCATATTGGGTGTTGAGGGTTAGTGTGTAGCAACTGTGGTGAAAGAACATGAGTGGCCAACAGCTGTGGCCAAATGGACATGAGTCAGTGGAGGAAGGTGATTTGGAGCTTCAGGGAAGTAATTGTGGCAGAGTTTTTAACATTATCTATTGGAACGGGTGACCAACTGCGCTGAAATTTGCAGTAGCAGGAAGGAAAGACATTTACAGTGGTGCATCAAAGTTAGCAGCAGAGCCTAAATGGATGTATTTTCCCATAAACTAGAAATGAGTTTGTACCAAACAGATAGTCCTGGTGTTGGATCTGACTATACAGGGGGATCGTTCATTAAAAGATGAAATGCAAATATTGTTGGAATGACATGGGCATGTCCTTGTGATGGGTTGGCCACTGCCCACTACTGGATGGATTGAGAGCTGCTGAACTGTGTGTTAAGCACTGTGACTCAGATTTTCAAAAGCGCTTAAGTCCTTGTCTAGATAAGAAAACTGCATTGGTTTAACTTGAATCACATTTATAAATTGGTGCACATGCTTGTGTGGTCAGTCTTATGTCAGTCTAAGAGTGGCTTATTCCTTTTGATCTTAAATGGAGACTAGTTTTAAACATTGTCCATATAGGTTGCACTGGTGTAAGAAATCCATTTAAAATCTCATCTTTAGTTATATTTGTGTGCCTTGCTCATGTAGCAAGGCCTAAGGAAGTCAGGGACCCCCCAATCCTGACCCTAACACACTGAGATTCCTTGTGTAAAACAAAATAGCTTCTCTTGCTCACCCATAAATAGTTTCTCCTTTAGCTCAAGCAATAAGGGCTTGTGGTTATGAAACAAGCGATCTTGGGTTCTCTGCACATCCTCTAATGTGATATGTGCCAGCAATGCCCCTCTGCCATGTATACTGGCCAAATTGGACAGCCTCTTCTGACAAAAGATAAATGGACACAAATCAGACATCAGGAATGGTAACACACTTAAACCTGTAGGGAAACATTTTAACCTACCTGCACACTCAATCATGGATTTAAAAGTAGTCATTTTTCTATGAAGGCATTTCACTAACCAATTACAAAGGCAGACTGTTGAACTGGAATTCATTCACAAATTTGGCATTGTCAGCCTGGGCTTAAATAAAGATATTAACTGGTTAACACACTACAAAGCCAGTTCCCCTGCCTTTGACATTCACATTTTCACATCAAAAGCTATTAATAGGATACATCCAGCCTGATTCAACTGTGTTAGCTTCATTAACACAGGTCCTACCATTGACAGGTAACTGCTTTTGCTGTTATATAGATCTTGGATTCTGTTATTTCCACTCCAACTTATCTGATGAAGTGGTTTTTACTCATGAAAGCTCATGATCCCATGTTTGTTAGTCCTTAAGATGCCACGGGACTACTTGTTTTTTTAAAGTTATAGACTACGCTGGTTCCCCCTCTGAGACTTGTTCCCAGAAAGTTCTGGATGGTTATGGTGACCAGGTTGGTGTCAACTGGGAAATGGTATGTAGTCCTACTTTTCTCACTCTATAAAGTGGTTGCACTTAGGGCAGGGAGTTTTCAGTTGTTGTCCTTAGTACTGCTCTCAATGGATATGTTTAAAAATCAAAGCAGAATTAAAAATCAAAGCTGCTCAAGCAACTACTGTGCAGAGAGATGGCATTTGAGGAAGATTCATTCTATAAGAGCATAAGAACATAAATATGGCCATACTGGGTCAGACCAAAGGTCCTTCTAGCAGAGTGTCCTGTCTTCCAACAGTGGCCAATGCCAGATGTCCCAGAGGGAGTGAACAGAACAGTGATCAAGTGATCATCAAGTGATGGATCTCGTCAAAGGCTTTTTGGTAATCTAAGTACACTATATTCACTGGATTCCCCTTGTCCACATGTTTGTTGACGCCCCACCCTCCAAGAACTCTAGAGCTTCATCTACACTGCTGGTTTTCCTGGCAGTGAGTATGCAAATGAGGCACGAATTAGCATATCACCATGCCTCATTTGAATGCACTATGCAAGCCATTTTTGCGGGGAAAAAAGAAATGTGAACTTTTTTGTGCAAAAAAGGTCCACACTACTTTTTCTGCACAAAGCCAGCTTGCATAAATTATGCAAATGAGGCATGGATTAGCATTACTAACTTCCGGCAAAACCGGCAGTATAGATGTAGCCTAGTATATTTGTAAGACATGATTTCCATTTATAGAAACCATGTTGACTTTCCCCCAATAAATTATGTTATTCTATATGTCTGACAATTTTATTCTTTACTATAGTTTCAACTGATTTGCCTGGTACTGATGTTAGATTTACCAGTCTGTAATTGCCAGGATCACCTCTAGGGCCCTTTTAAAAATATTGGCGTCACATTAGCCATCTTCCAGTCTTTAGGTACAGAAGCTGATTTAAAGGGTGGATACAAACCACAGTTAATAGTTCAGCAATTTCACATTTGAGTTCTTTCAGAACTCCTGGGTGAATTCCATCTGGTCCTGGTGACTTGCTACAGTTAAGTTAACAGTTTTGTTCCAAAACCACCTCTAATGGACACCTCAATCTGGGACAATTCCTCCCATTTGTCACCTAAAAAGAATGGGTCAGGTTTGGGAATCTCCCCAGTATCCTCAGCCATGAAGTCCAAAGCAAAGAATTCATTTAGTTTCTTCACAATAACCTTATCGTCTTTAAGTGCTCCTTTGGCATCTCGATTATCCAGTGGCCCCACTGGTTGTTTAGCAGGCTTCCTGCTTCTGATGTACTTAAAAACATTTTGCTATTACGTTTTGGCTAGCTGCTCTTCAAACTCCTTTTTGTCTTTTCTTGTTATATTTTTACACTTAATTTGACAGAATGTATGCTCCTTTCTATTTTCCTCACTAGGATTTAACTTCCACATTTTAAACGATGCCTTTTTACCTCTCACTGCTGAATTGAACCCCGGACGATCATGGCAGCATTGATCTTCTGCATAGTGTAGACGTGGCCTGATGGTGGTGGTGTTTGCCTGAATCTACTGAACCCCTTCTCTTCCTTCCCCCTCCCAAAAGGAACCCAAACCTATTCAAATGGAATTTGTTTAAATAGTCATGGGGGGGAGGTGAAGGCTGAGCTGGGCAAGGCAAGCTGAGGCCCCACCCCCTACTGCAACCTTCCCTCTAGTGGAATCAAAGGCAGCCCCCACCCCAGGCTGCTGCCCCTAGACCCAGCAATGGGGCAGCCACATAGCAGCCGGATCATTCCTGGCTATCCATATTGCTGCGCTGTGATCCCAGCCCTCCCAGGTGGCTAGCAAAGAATGGAGTGTAGGCAGTTTTGGGAAGGCAATGCCTTCTTGTGCCTATGTTACTTGCTGCCTATGTAAACAGTCACATGAATGTTTATTTGGAGCCTTTGTCTTGTGCTTATAAATTGTGTTTGTATAGTTGTAGCACAAAAGCCTAGGTAGGTTGAGGTTGAATGGTAGCCATAAGTAACATAGTGCTAGGTTCCCTCTGGCTTATTTCTTTCTTCTGTTTTCACACAGAGGAAGGCTACGTCTAGACTGGCATGATTTTCCGCAAATGCTTTTAACGGAAAAGTTTTCAGTTAAAAGCATTTGCGGAAAAGAGCGTCTAGATTGGCACGGATGCTTTTCCACAAAAGCACTTTTTGCGGAAAAGCATCTGTGGACAATCTAGATGCGCTTTTGTGCAAAAAAGCCCCGGTCGCCATTTTCGCCATCGGGGCTTTTTTGCGCAAAACAAATCTGAGCTGTCTACACTGGCCCTCTTGCACAAAAGGACTTTTGCCCGAACGGGAGCAGCATAGTATTTCTGCAAGAAGCACTGATTTCTTACATGAGATCGTCAGTGTTCTTGCGGAAATTCAAGCGGCCAGTATAGACAGCTGGCAAGTTTTTCCGCAAAAGCGGCTGCCAATTGGGAAAAACTTGCCAATCTAGACACAGCTGAAAAGTATAGTGGGCTCTGCCAGATGATTTGTTTTCAGGCTGTCTGCACAAACAGGCAGATACTAACATCTTGGGCAGCAGCCTCAATGAATTTGAAAAAATAAATCCACATCCTGCTTCCAGTTCTGCGTTTGGCTCAAAACCACAGCACTGTGTTTGGATCCAGGGATTTAAATCCAAACCCTTATGAGGGAATGAGTAAGGGAGGTGTTGACAGTTCCCACCAGTGCAAGTGACTCCTGGAATCAGAGAGCTTAATGGAAAAGTTCACACCTCTTGGAGCTGTTATTTCAGGCTGTTTTCAGACTCTGGCCAATGTAACTGCATTGGATATACTTGGTTTGTGCTTTCAAGTTTCTCTTCCCAATCACATGGGCTAGAAACATTTATTTTTTAAATGAAAGCTGAGATTCTGACTCTGGAGGAGTTGCCCGAGGCATTAAAATCCTATGATGCTGGAGGTCTCAGTCCAACCTCTCCTATGTCAATCCTCAGCCCCTGCCAGCTTGGGGCTTTTTGAATGTTTCTGCAGTGCAAATAATCAGTGCAGTAGTAGGTGACTACCACAGCTTCTTCATTCAGGCGCTGAGCCCATGTTACATGGCAACAATGACTTTCACCTGCAACGAGCATGAGCAAGATGGGAATGGACAACTTTGATGGGAAAGGCTCAGCGACTCTCTTTATTCTATTGTATGTTGCAGTTTGATGGAGGGGCTATAAGACATCAGTGATACTAGGAGAACCCTTTAAATGAAGCTTTCAAATATTGATTTAGCAGAGAATATGGATTGTAGTGAGCAGAATTTCTTTCCATTTTACTAGCGATCAACTTCCACTAGGTGGTGCCATTGTGAAATGTAATCTTATTTTCAGAGAGCCACATTTTTAGCACTGTGGGGACCACTGACAGAGTGAACCCAGACTTTTTCAGTGGTGCCCCCCACTTCCCTGATCTGTCCTCCCACCAGGAGCCATGGCTGGGAGCTGGGGCCAGAAGCAGGCCTAAACCCACAATCAGGGGCCATGGCCAGAGCAGCTGGGGTCATGGTCAGGAGTAGGGGTCACAGCCAGGGCTGAGGCATGCTCAGATCTGCAGCTGGGATTGAGAAGGATGACCAGATGTCTTGATTTTACAAGGACAGCCCTGCTATTTGGGCCTTTGTCTTATAGGCCCTGCTATTTGGGCCTTTTTCTTATATAGGTGCCTACTGCCCTCCCACCCCATCCCTGCCTCTATCCCACTCTTGATGTCTGGTATCAGAAGGGTTGCCATGTTGGTTTGTATCCACAAGACCAATGAAGAATCCTGTGGCACCTTCAAGACTAAAAGATTTATTTGGGAACAAGCTTTTGAGGGCAAAACGCCACTTTGTCAGATGCATGGAGTGGAAATTGTTGTCAGGCATAAATATACTAGCACATGAAAAGAAGGGAGTTACCTTATCAAGTGGAGGACCAGTGCTAAAAAGGCCAACTCTGTCGGGGTGGATGTGGCCCACTCCCAACAGTTGCTGAGGAGGTGTGAATACCAAGGGAGGGAAAGTTGCTTTAGTAGTGAGCCAGCCATTCCCAATCCCTATTCAAACCCAGATTAACAGTGTCAAGTTTGCAAATGAATTACAGCTTTGCAGTTTCTCCTTGATGTCTGCTTTTGAAGTGTTTTTGGGGAAGGATGGATACTTTTATGTCTCTTAGACTATGTCTATATAGCAGCGTTATTTTGGAATAAATTGACGTTATTCCGAAATAACATAGTGCGTGTCTTTATTTCGAAATAACATCGAGCAGGAAGACTTCTTACTCCAACTTGTGGTAACCCTCGTTTCATGAGGAGTAAGGGAAGTTGAAGGAAAAGTGTTCTTCCTTCGACTTCCTGCTGTGTTGACAGCGCTAAAAAACGACTTAAGCTATTTTGACTTCAGTTATGCAATTGATGTAGCAGAAGTTGCATCGCTTTATTCGACTTTTGCCCCGCTGTCTAGATGTGCCCTTACTGAGTGTATAGTGAGATTGAAATGCTCTCCCACTGGGTTTGTATGTTGCTGTTCCTGAAGTCTGTTTTGTGTTCATTTGTTCTTTTGTGTAGAGACTGTCTGCTCTGGCCAATGTACATGGCAGAGGGGCATTGCTGGCACGTGTCACTTTAGTTGATGTGAAGGTGGATGAGCCCTTGATGCAATGGCTGATGTGGGTAGGCCCTATGATAGTGTTGTCTGAGTAGATACGCAGAATTGGCAACAGGATTTGTTTCAGGGATTGGTTATAGAATCCTAGAATTATAGGGTTGGAAGAGACCTCAGGAGGTCATCAAGTTCAACCCCCTGCTTAAAAGCAGGACCAGTCCCAACTAAATCATCCCAGCCAGGGCTTTGTCAAGCTGGAACTTAAAAACCTTGAGATTTGGAGATTACACCCCCTCCCTAGGTAACCCATTCCAGTGCTTCACCCCCCTGCCCAGTTAAATAGAGTTAGTGTGTCTGTGGTGTGGTTTGTAATTGCTGGTAAGTAGTTGCTTCAGGCTGGGGGGCTGTCTGTAAGCGAGGACTGGCCTCTCTTTCATGGTCAGTGAGCATAAGGGATCATTGATGATGTGCTGGAGAGGTTTTAGCTGGGGCTGTAGGTGATGGCCAGTGGTGTTCTGTTATTTTCCTTGCTGGGCCTGTCCTGTAGTAGGTAACTTCTGGGTACCTGTCTGGCTCTGTCTGTTTCATCACTTCCCCAGGTGGGAATGCTTGATAAAGATCTTGTATGTGTTTGTCTGTCCAAGGGACTGGAACAAATGTACTTGTAAATGCTTGCTGTCTGGTTATCCTAGGCAGGGCCATAGTGGAGTTGGGGGTAGACTGGGGCTCAGTGGGGCTCTCTCCTCACCCCTTCTGGGATCTGGCCAAAGTCTCACTACACCCCACCTGAATGTTCCTCTGTGCCTCTGTAGGGGGGTGCACCCCAGAGTTTGGTGTTCATGGCTATAAGTTATAGAGAGCTTTTTAGACCCCTGGCAGAAGTGCCTGACCCCAACAAAGAGGGTAAGGAAAACCTTGCAAAACAAAAAATAGTCTAGCAGCACTTTAAAGACAAAGAAAACATGTAGATGGTGGTATGAGCTTTCGTGGGCACAACCTACTTCTTCAGATGACAGGAGTGTTAGAAAGAGGATAAGCTGTTGGTAAACATACAAATCCATGAATAACATTGATCTCTGCTCAAGTGTAAGGAACAAAAAACGGGATTATGTAGCACTTTTAAGACTAACGAGATGGTTTAATAGGTGATGAGCTTTCGTGGTCCAGACCCACTTCCTCAGATCAAATAGTGGAAGAAAATTGTCACAAATTGCTATATAGTCCTGTTTTTTGTTTCACCTACACCAGACTAACACGACTACATTTCTATCACAAGTGTAAGGAGACAGTTTTTGCAGTACATAAAATGTTCAAATGTCACACTCTCCAAAAAAGAGGACTATGGATTTTTAAAAATATATATTTCTAGAATTTACCCGGTTAATTTCCTGATTGCCTGTGACTTGTCTAGATCAGTGAAAATATCCTGCACTTTATACAACTCTATAAAATACCATAAAGGTCTATGTATATAGTACGGTAAATATATATATATGGAGGTCACTGCAGGCAAGGGGCAGATTAGATTGATCATAAATTGGTGGATTAGAATTGAGTCATTTTAAATGTAAGCAGGTCTGAATCAATGCATCCAATACAGCCAGCTGGAATGGGAAAGGAATCCTGGGTGTGGTTGTGCTCACTCAGTTGTTTAGCCCTGTAAGGTATTCAACTGTTACGTAAATACCGTTCATGCTGGAATGGGAAAGAAATCCTGTGTGTGGTTATGTAAATACACTTCAAACAGGTTGCTCAGGCCTGCTAGATGTTCAACTGCTAGAAGGTGCTTTGCCCATTGTAACCAATTTGGCTGTTGTGGGGTCACAAACTGTGTTGAAGCTAAATGCAGAAATTGTGAGAGATGACCACCAATGCTTGTAGCTATTGTGGGGGGAGGGATAGCTCAATGGTTAGGCCTGCTAAACCCAGGGTTGTGCGTTCAATCCTTGAGGGAGGCCATTTAGGGATCTGGGACAAAATCTGTTAGGGATGGTACTTGGCCCTGCTGTGAAGGCAGGGGACTGTCTACGAAAGCGGACAGGGGGCTGCAGACAGGGGAGTTTGACAGAGGGAGGCCTACGATGGTCAGGAAGACACACAACACCTGTGCCAGCACTGCTTCTGTCTCCTCCACCTGTAGCCAGACAGAGCGCCTGAGCATGGATGCCTCTACCCAGATCCTGGTGTGGTTCTGCCGGGACTGTGGCTTGCAATTGCCATTTACTGATATCCAGGCTGGGGAGATCATCTTACGTGAATGGTGCCTGCTGGTGGAAGCTCTCAGGCAGCAGGTGGGAGAGCTACAGGAGGAGGTGGCTAGGTTGAGGAGCACTCAAATCCATGAGCAATTCCTGAATCGTGTTCATGAGGAGACAGCTGAGGTAGCTGTCCCAGTACACAGGAATGCGGGCACACCACTGGTGGAGGAGGAGACGGCTCAGGGTGGACACTGGCAGCTGGTTACTTCTGGTAGCAGTCACTGGTCCACCCCTGCTCCGAACCCTCCTGCCGTGGTACTAGGAAACCGTTATGCTCTTCTTTATACAGGAGATAAGGAATCACTCCCTACAGCAGAGGAGGAGAAGCCTCGTACCCCCAAGGCTGGGTCTGCTGCCACCACTGTGAATAGGAAATGTAGGGTAGTGGTGGTTGGAGACTCTCTTCTGAGAAGGATGGAGGCACCCATCTTTCCCCCTGACATTTCATCTCAGGAGGTATGCTGTCTGCCGGGGGCCCATATCTGAGATGTTACGGAGACATTGTCGAGGATTATCCAGCCCTCTGACTACTACTCCATGCTACTCATCCATGTGGGCACAAATGATACTGCGAGGTGTGACACTGAGTGGATCAAGAGTGACTACAGGGCTCTGGGAGTATGGGTGACGGAGTTTGGAGCGCAGGTGGTATTCTCTTCGATCCTTCCTGTCGAAGGTAGGGGCCCAGGCAGAGACAGGTGCATCCTGGAGGTGAATGCCTGGCTGCAAGGATGGTGTCGCCAGGAGGGGTTTGGCTTCCTCGACCATGGGATGCTATTCCAGGAAGGACTGCTGGGCAGAGATGGCGTTCACCTTTCAAGAAGGGGGAAGACCCTATTTGGACACAGACTGGCTAACCTAGTGAGGAGGGCTTTAAACTAGGTTCGACGGGGACAGGTAAGTGGAGAACATGGAGACCTGGGAGATGGGTCGGAAATGGGAGGGAGCGTGGGCTATAATGGCAGAGAGAAAGGAGGATCAGGGCAAAACTGGGAGGCAAAGTCAAATCAGTATCTTAGATACCTATATACAAATGCGAGAAGTATGGGTAATAAGCAGGAAGAACTGGAAGTGCTAATAAATAAGTACAATTATGACATTGGCATCACAGAAACTTGGCAGGATAATACACACAATTGGAATGTTTGTATGGAAGGGTACAGATTGCTCAGGAAGGATAGACAGGGGAAAAAGGGAGGAGGTGTTGCTTATATATTAAAAATGAACACACTTGGTGTGAGGTGGAGATGGACATAGGAGATGGAAGTGTTGAGAGTCTCTGGGTTAGGATAAAAGGGATTAAAAACAAGGGCGATGTCATACTAGGAGTCTACTACAGGCCACCTACACAGGTGAAAGATGGGGATGAGGCTTTTTTTAACAACTGACAATATCATCCAAAGCCCAAGATTTGGTGGTGATGGGGGACTTCAACTATCCAGATATATAAGTTCTTGGACTGCATTGGAAACAACTTTTTATTTCTGAAGGTTCTAGATTTGATCCTAACAAATAGGGAGGAACTGGCTGAGAATTTGAAAGTGGAAGGCAGCTTGGGTGAAAGTGATCATGAAATCATAGAGTTCACAATTCTAAGGAAGAGTAGAAGGGAGAACAGCAAAATAGAGACAATGGATTTCAGGAAGACAGATTTTGGTAAGCTCAGACAGCTGATAGGTAAGGTCCCATGGGAATCAAAACTGAGGGGAAAAACAGCTGAGGAGAGTTGGCAGTTTTTCAAAGGGACATTATTAAGGACCCAAAAACAAGCTATTCCGCAGTGTCGGAAAGATAGAAAATATGTCAAAAGACCGCCTTGGCTTAGCCACGAGATCTTGCATGATCTAAAAATAAAAAAGGAGTCGTATGAAAAATGGAAAGTAGGACAAATTACAAAGGCTGAATATAGGCAAACAACACAGGAATGCAGGGGCAAGATTAGAAAGGCAAAAGCACAATATGAGCTCAAACTAGCTACAGGCATAAAGGGAAACAAGACGACTTTTTATAAATACATTAGAAGCAAGAGGAAGACCAAGGACAGGGTAGGCCCACTGGTCAGTGAGGAGGGAGAAACAGTAACAGGAAACTTGGAAATGGCAGAGATGCTTAATGACTTTTGTTTCCATTCACCGAGAAGTCTGTAGGAATGCCTAACATAGTGAATGCTAGTGGGAAGAACGTAGGTTTAGAAGATAAAATAAAAAAGAACAAGTTAAAAATCACCTAGAAAAGGTAGATGTCTGCAAGTCACCAGGGCCTGATGAAATGCATCCGAGAATACTCAAGGAGCTGATAGAGGAGGTATCTGAGCCTCTGGCTATCATCTTTGGAAAATCATGGGAGACAGGAGAAATTCCAGAAGACTGGAAAAGGGCAAATATAGTGCCCATTTATAAAAAGGGAAATAAGAACAACCCAGGAAATTACAGAGCAGTTAGTTTAACTTCTGTGCCAGGGAAGATAATGGAGCAAGAAATTAAGGAAATCATCTGTAAACACTTGGAAGGTGGTAAGGTGATAGGGAACAGCCAGCATGGATTTGTAAAGAATAAATCATGTCAAACCAATCTGATAGCTTTCTTTGATAGGATAACGAGTCTTGTGGATAAGGGAGAAGCGGTGGATGTAGTATACCTAGACTTTAGTAAGGCATTTGATATGGTCTCACATGATATTCTCATCAATAAACTAGGCAAATACAACTTAGATGGGCTGCTATAAGGTGTGTGCATAACTGGTTGGATAACTGTTCTTAGAGAGTAGTTATTAATGGTTCACAATCCTGATTGCCTGTGACTTGTCTAGACCAGTGAAAATATCCTGCACTTCATACAACTCTATAAAATACCATAAAGGTCTATGTGTATAGTACGGTAAATATATATATATGAAGGTCACTGCAGGCAAGGGGCAGAGTAATCTAAAGGTATGACAAGTGGGGTTCCGTAGGGGTCTGTTTTGGGACCGGCTCTCTTCATCAACAATTTAGATATTGGCATAGAAAGTACGCTTATTAAGTTTGCAGATGATACCAAGCTGGGAGGGGTTGCGACTGCTCTGGAGGATAGGGTCATAATTCAAAATGATCTGGACAAACTGGAGAAATGTTCTGAGGTAAACAGGATGAAGTTTAATAAAGACAAATGTAAAGTGCTCCACTTAGGAAGGAACAATCAGTTTCACACATACAGAATGGGAAGCGACTGTCTAGGAAGGAGTACGGCAGAAAGGGATCTAGGGGTTATAGTGGACCACAAGCTGAATGAGAGTCAGCAGTGTGATGCTGTTGCAAAAAAAAGCAAATGTGATTCTGGGATGCATTAACAGGAGTGTTGTGAGCAAGACATGAGAAGTCATTCTTCCGCTCTACTCTGCGCTGGTTAGGCCTCAGTTGGAATATTGTGTTCAGTTCTGTGCATCGCATTTCAAGAAAGATGTCAAGAAATCGGAGAGGGTCCAGAGAAGAGCAACAAGAATGATTAAAGGTCTAGAGAACATGATCTATGAGGGAAGGCTGAAAGAATTGGGCTTGTTTAGTTTAGAAAAGAGAAGATTTAGGGGGGACATGATAGCCGTTTTCAGGTATCTAAAAGGGTGTCATAAGGAGGAGGAAGAAAACTTGTTCATCTTGGCCTCTGAGGATAGAACAAGAAGCAATGGGCTTAACCTGCAGCAAGGGAGGTTTAGGTTGGACATTAGGAAAAAGTTTCTAACTGTCAGGGTAGTCAAACACTGGAATAAGTTGCCCAGGGAGGTTGTGGAATCCCCATCTCTGGAGATATATAAGAGTAGGTTAGATAAATGTCTATCAGAGATGGTCTCACAGTATTTGCTCCTGCCATGGGGGCAGGGGACTGGACTCAATGACCTCTCGAGATCCCTTCCAGTCCTAGTATTCTATGATTCAATGACCTTTCAAGGTTCCTTCCAGTTCTAGGAGATATGCATCTTCTAGAGAGATTGCTACAGAGAGCTGTCATTAGGGGAGCAGTGACTGCCGAGCAGATGGACCAGACCAAATTGGCTCAAATTGAAAGAAGAACTCAATGTTATAGCTCGATTCTACTTAATCTCCAGCTAAGAATGTGACAGGAACATCCCCCTAGCTATTCCCAGCTGATAAAAGAGGTCATAAAGAAGGAAGGAAGGAAGGCTGTCATGAGTTTCGCGTAGTCTGGACATCTGAGCTTGTCAGCACAGCACCCCAACAAACATCCAGTGCACTGATGGAGAGCACCAAAGAGGAATTTGCCCAACAAGTGCAGGTTCTGACATGGCTGTGTTGCAAAGCGTCATTGAGCAAGCTAGGATTTGCAGGGGTAAGGAGCCTGAGGCTGTGGTGATGGAGAAGTCAGCACTTGGAGCCGCCATCCCACTCGGGCGAAGTGGGAGAGGACAGTTCTTCTGCTACCAGTGTGGTCAAAATAGGCACAGTGTAGCCAATTGCCGAAATGAGGAAAATCCTGGCTTAGTTTATAAAAAGCTGAGGATCAGTTGTGAAAGGTCAGGGAACTGCCAGAGTTTGGGGATGGGGGCCACCCAGGCCTATAGGATTTGAAGGATCTCCCAGAAAAGACTGCCCAGCTGGGATCCCCTCAGGACTGATAGGACCTCGAGCAGAGGTCGCAGTGAGGATTGAAGGAGCGGAGTGCAAAGCAGTTCTTGACACTGGATTGCAGGTGACTATTACATTTCAGTCAATCTACCAACAGATGCTTAGGCACCCGCCTATCCAGCCATTGACTGGCCTTGCCTTGCGTGGCCTCAGCATGAATGAATACCCCTACGAAGGTATTCGTAGTACACCTGGAATTCCCAGAGGAAGTGGCAGGAGTAAGAGAAGAGATGGACGCAGCTGCCTTGATATGCCCCAACCCTAAATGAGTCTCTGATGTGTCTGTGGTGATAGGGACCAACTCCAGTCTCTTCAAGGTGCTCACAGATTACTGCAGACAGCGGGCTGGGACCCAACATCTGGACATCCTGATGATCCATACACTTTGTGCTGACGCCTATAGGAAAATTGAGGATGCTAAAAAGGAGATGTCTGAGCTACCGATGGAGGTGCTGAGGTAAGTGGGTACGACCCCCTTAATAGTGCCTGCAAGGATAGAGCAAGAAGTGCTTGTCATGGGTACCTGTCTGAAAGGGAATAAAGGAGCATTTGCCATGATAGAACAACCAGCTGAAGGAGAGCTTCCTGAAGGGGTCCTGTTCCCCAGTGGAGTTATAACCTTACTGGCAGCAGCTGAGGACAAGGTCACTATACTGATTGCTAATAAAACAAGTTGTGGTGGTGTTGTGAATTGAGAACAAAAGATAGCAGACCTGTTCGAGCCCGAATCAATTGTGAGACCCCAGTGTGGAACTCAAGTTCCAACTATAGATCCAGCAAAGTTTGACTTCGGAGATTCACAATTGTCCAGGGAGTGGAAGGATCATCTGAGGAAGGAACTCTGTGAAAGATCCAAGGTTTTTTCACTGCATGAGTGGGACGTGCTGTTCTGCTTAAAAGAAGCACACGGGACCTTTTTCAGGGGGATAAGGCAACACACCGCATTTATTGATAATATAATGAAGTAGCATATGCATTTACACATACACATATACACACACAAGTCCTGCTGACGGAATAGTTACCAATCTGTTGCTCGACCCAACCTATTGGCCAGATAGGTCGAGTACGAGGGGGAGCCTGGTTCTTGTCAGTCCGAACTGATGCTCCATGGTCTTAGCAGGATGGAACATGAAGAACCATATAAGTCACCTCCTCCTTAATAGGATTTTCTTTCCGTGCAAGTCTATGCGTTTTGCATTGTCAAGCCTTAATCAGTCACTCCGCATCACAATCCATCTTCCTACAACATATGCTTATTGGGAAGAAGTTGTTCTCACAGTCATTTGATATCCATATGCTGACATACCCTCGGGGGTGTTGTCTTTCCAGAAAAAGTTATCGATTCCCTATCGAGGGGTGCTTGCCACTAACTTCAGGCTTCGTCAAACTGCCCCGGTCCAATCTCCATCTTCAAAGTGCTTTGCTTGACTGAAAACTGTTTGGTGTCACTGAGTTTCCGGCTCCTCCTCTGATCATCTAGGCATGCAATAGCCTTCACACTTCCCTCTCATAAAACATTTTCTCTCATTCACATAAACAATGCATTTACATAATTGCAGCATGGAACAAAGAGGGTACTTCTAGTCACTTAAAGTACAAGGTCTTTCAACATTAAACTTATTTCTATCTATTACAAGGCTTATCTAACACTAGCATCACTATGCATTACAATGTTCCATCCCTTCAGTTCAACATCGGAACATGCTAACATCAAACAGAGCTGGAGCTAAATTAACAAAGATGCCTGGCCTGTCTGAGACCTATATCTTGTGTTAAGTTTAATCCAAACCTAATGCTATAACAATACATTCATTATAACTAACTTATTGCCTACAAAATTACAAGGCTACATTGGGGTATGCAAAAGCACAAATCAGGCTACATGACCCCTCGACCTTTCAGGGAGAGATCTAGAAAAATTGCTCTCTCAGAGATGGAAGATGTGAAACATCATCTTCAGGAGCTGACTGCAAATGGCATCACTACCAAGTCCTATAGCCTCTATGCCTCACCCATTGTGGTAGTTTGTAAAAAGAATGGGAAAATTTGGATGTATATCAACTACCACTCCCTAAACAGTCATACTGTGGTTGACCAATACACAATGTCTTGATTAGAAGATGCCTTAGATTGTTTTCTGGGAAGCGAGTGGTTCTCAGTATTGGATCTTCGAAATGGATACGACCAGATCCCTTTGGGAGGAGAGGATAAGGAGAAGACAGCCTTCATCTGCCCATTGGGGTTTTATCAGTTTGAACGCATGCCTCAAGAGATCTCTGGGGCACCTACCACATTCCAGTGTCTTATGGAGAAAGTTGTGGGAGACATGAACTTTCTGCAAGTGTCAGTCTATTTGAATGATCTGATTGTATTTGGAAGTTGAAGGATCACAAAGAAAGACTTCTTAGAGTACTTGATAGGTTGGAGACCTATGGACTGAATCTTTCCATTAATAAGTGCCAATTCTGCCGAACATTAGTGATGTATGTTGGTCACGTTGTGTCCCAAGGAAGTGTGAGTACTGATCCAGATAAAATAGAAGCACTCACTATGTGGCCACACCCCAGCAATTACAGAGAGTTTAAGACCTTTCTTGGATTTAGTAGTTACTACCACAGGTTTGTGAAGAATTAAGCTACTTTTGTAAAGTCTCTGCATGATCTGACCAGGAGATTCCCGTCCAGCAAGAACAAGTCTAAGATCAAGAGTAAGGGGAGGTCCCCAAGGTCTCCTGAGCTGAAACACTATGGTCCCTTAGAGTCCTTTGGAGCATGATGGGACTCTAGAAAGGGCTTTTTGAGAGTTCATTCGTTGCCTAATTCATGCTCCAGTCTTAGTTTTTGCTTACTCGAGCAAGCCATTTCTTCTACAAACAGATGCCAGTTCGGAGGGCTTATGAGCGGTCTTATACCAAGAAGCGGAAGGCAAACATAAACCTGTGGCCTTTGCCAGCCGAGGGGTGTCTGACAGTGAAACTTGTTACCCCAGGTGTGAATTTCCCACATCACTGGGTGGGGGCTTGAACCAGTTCTGTGTTGGATGGATAGAGAAGAACCCCCAGATATTGAACCCATCCCTGGCTGCTGCTGGTGCTACTGGCAGAAGGGTTACATAAAAATAATTGAAAAGCTAAGATAAATATATGCTGGGCCTGATCCTAGTGAAATTAGTGGCAAATTTCCCATTGATATCAAGAGGTTTGGAATCAGATCCACCGTCTGCTATATGCTGGGCAAAGGGGTTGTGTGGCAAAACCGAAATGGGCAGTTGTTTGGCTGCACATCATATTTGAATCAACCCAGTAACCGAAATGCAGGTGAATCGTTCTGGTTATGGCCCATCTGTCAGACCTGTGGCAGGTCCTCCCCCACAGCAGTGTGCCAGTACTAAAGACAACGCGTAGAAATGTCAGGGCCTGAGGCAGAGCCCCACAGAACTGAAGGAGGGGAGTGAGCAAGGTAGAGGGCCCACGGGGATCAGCATGTGCTCAACGCAGAAAGTAGAAGTTGACCCCGATGTCCTGCAAGGCCCTGTGTTGCCGAGCGGCAGCCTCCTGCTACACTCTAAGCGCGGGCCTGCTGAAGGGCTGGCAAAAGTCAATTGGCTGAAACGATGTATGAATTCTGAGTTTCTTTTTTTTGTCACAGGAAACAGGGCAGCTGAAAAGACTGAACATTTATGGGCCAACATTCAGAAGTTCTCGTTTAACGTTTACGTAGTCCATACTCAGTCAAAGTGTCTTCACAGCCAAATTCAGGCAAAGCTCCATTTCAAAGAGATGACATTGCTGGTGGTTTATTTACAGGCCCGCTGACGGCGGGGAAGGGAACGTTGCCCTGGGGGCTGGTGATTGAAAAGGGCCTAGGGCTCCTGTTGGCCGCCAGAGCCCTGGGCCCTTTAAATTGCCACACAGCACGTTCTGGGCAGTGCTAAGAGCCGACCAGGTAGGTGCACTGAGGGCTGGCTGCTGCAGCCCCGCTCCTTCCAGGAGTGTGGAGCCGTTGCCCGCATCAGGGGCCTGGCAAGTCTGTCGGCATCCTTGCTTATTTAACTAGGCAAATACCAGAAGAAAGAGCAAACAGACGTATTAACCATCAGCAGTTCCCAGATGAGATGGACTGATCCATTGGCCATTAAAGTCATTCAGTCAGTCGCCACTGACTTTGATAGGCATTGGGCTTTCATCGCTTTTTCTTCTGGCTCAGAAAGTGAGATGGGTTTGAAAGAATTGAAGTCAGAGTGTCTGTGGATGCTGTATCTTTTTCCACACCCCACTTGGCCACAAGTACAGTGGATCCTGGGGATGGAAGAAACTTCTTTTGATGTTCTCCTTGACCTCCTTTCTCAATTCTGGTCCAAGTAGGAAATGCCTCCCGGTCAGCTTTGTCTGACATCGTATCAGACATTCCAATATATAGAATGGAGACAATAGGGACTGTGGGAAAATACACAGTTGAATTACTCACCAGCGCAGGTCCAAAGGTGCCTATTCAACTGTGGTTCAGGTCAATTTAATTAAAACTGGAGATGGGCCCAAGACGCTCTGGTCTCCTGCTTCCTGGGTTCAACATCACTTGTGTGGTTTTGGTTCTGAGCCAGACCAAGAACCACAAGGGTTCTCTCTTTTTTTTTCAGAACCATTTTGATGCTCTCCAAGGCGGTGACGCTCTCAGGAGGTTGTTCGATCCTCTGAGAGGGCTTCCATTTTGTGCTGACGTGTCTTGAGGCTCAACTCACAACGTTTTGGTGACTCAACCTGACTTCTAACCCTGGTTCATCCTCAAGCCAGATACTTTAGTCTGAACCTATAGCTGTTTTGACACACTCTAGTTGTGTTCTATTAGCCCACACATAATTTTGCCAAACTCTTTCCCCCTCTGCTGTTAAGAGGATGTACTGCCTTTGTCTCCTGGTGGGAAAAGCTGGTTGGTTTGTCCAGACTTTTGTACATCTGGGCTGCATTACTTGAAGGGGCTGGGAAAAATCTCCTTCCTTCCTATGTTTGCTATCAATAGCAATACGTTTATCAGTCTTTGTGCTCCATCTGGCATGTGGCCGCCTCCTCCTTTCCTCTACCTGGCTCTGGAGACCCTTTGCTGGAAACTGGCCAAGTGTTCAATGCTTTGTTATGAATGTATTTCAAGGGAACCAGGTTAAGGAGAATAATTACTATTGCTAACAAGTTAGCTTACACTTCCTGGTTATTAATTGCTATGGCTACTATGCTATTTCCTTTGCAAAATAGCTAGTTGGGAGCTTGCTAATGTTACGGATGCACCGTTACACAGATGAGTATTTCCTTCCTGTTCCCTGTTGCAAAATACCATACTTGTGTATGTTCTGCAAGGACTATAGCACAGCTTACACCTGAAAGCTATTGACTTGGGGAAAACAGTTCCCATTGACCCCAAGAGAAACAAAGGGGTTTTATATAAACAATGAAGCCTCTGAGAACCAGGCCTCTCCATTTTCATACTTCCTTGATTTTATCACATAGCGCTAATACTGTGCTCTTACTAATCAACCCTCCCAGTGCCACTAGAGTTTAACATACATCTGCCATCGCCAGGCCTGCTGACAGGGTGGAGTGGGGGCAAAAAGGCAATTGCTATGGGGCCCAGAGATCCAAAGGGACCCAGGGCTCCTGGCTGCTGCTACTTGGCCCTTTAAATCACCCCTGGAGCATCATGATGTGCACTCCAGGTGGCTCTGAGGGCATGGGGGGGCACATGGGGATTGCCCTCAGCCCCACCATTCTGGGAGCGAGAAGCCACCCCTGCCTTGCCCAGGGGCCTGTGGGAGCTCTTAGCTCCCTTGATCATCCCCATCATCAAGATGGAAAAAAACGGAGCCAGAGAAAGATTAAAACCTCCACTTCTAAAAGAGACTAGTGATTTAAAATCCGTCACCTAATTTGGAAGGGGCCTCACCTTCAAAAAGAGTGAAGCCTTTTTTTGATGAAATTAAGGACTTTGTAATGTCTCAATGTAGTTACCCAAAATCCCTAGTCACTTTTGAAAACTAAAGCCTAATTGATGTGATCAAGGCTGTGCGGTGAGTCAATGTCAGAATGAGGGTTGGAGCTCAGGAGTTCCTGGCTCAGAATAAAAGTGGATTGATTTAAAAATGGACTGATGTGCTGAGGGAATGTTATGAACACTACACAAGGAAAGCCCTTGTTACCCTACTTAGGAAATTCCGATTACACAAACTGGCCAGGGCTAGGAACATGTCATTATTTTCTTTTTAATGTTATCCTAATTTGTTTTAATAATGCTTTTATTCAGCACTTTCTTATAAAATCCACATATGCCACAGTTCAGAATGCCACAGGACAGATCTTTTACAGGCAGGAAGTAAGCCAAGTTGCTTTCAGTTCTGAAGAAACCTTGGGATGAACACGGAGCACAGAAAGGCCTCGACGGCTCTAGAATTCCTCTAATGAAATTTCCTACCCGTTGCTATTCCTGCTGCAGTTCCACCTCTTGTAGGAACTATGGCTACATCTAGACTGCATCCCTCTGTCGACAGAGGGATGCAAATGAAGCTGGGATTAAATATCCTGTGCTTCATTTGCATAAACATGACTGCCGCTTATTTCTAAATGGAGCTTTTTTCAAAAAAACGGCAGTCTAGATGCAGATCTGTCAAAAAAAATAAACCCTTTTCCAAAAGATTCTGTATTCTTCAAAAAACGAGGTTTACAGGATCTTTCGAAAAAGGGTAGTGTGAACATTCTACTGCTACTATTTTGAAATAGCTCCTCCCCCGGACCATTCAGAGTAATGACTCCTCAGTGCTTCCTGGGGCTCTACATCAAGGTAGCACATCCACGTTAGGGGAGCCTACCTCGGACTAATTCTGAGGCTTCCCTGTAATGTGGTCGTGCTATTTTGAAATAGTTATTTTGGGTGTTATTCTGAAATAATTTACTCTGAAATAAGCGCATAGCATAGACATAACCTAAGATGCCACAGGACTACTCATTGTGTTTAGAGTTACAGACTAATACAGCTACTCCTCTGAGATTTTTTAACTAGATTCCAGTATCTCTCCCTCCTGGCTGTGCTATAGTCCAAGATTAGAGTATAGGTCTGATACTAACCAAAAAAACCCAAGTTCCTAAAGAAACCTTGGGTATATATTTGAGATGCTCATATTTTAGTTTATTAAAAACATCCCCTTTTGTGTCCTGCATAATAACAATATAAACAACAATAATGGATCAGATCCTTAAATCCTTACTCAGCTTTTATATAGTTTAGGTCAGCATAACTGGACATTTTTCTTCATGGAAAAATTTTCCTTTCCCTTCACCATTTAAAAAAAGTTATGGGAAAATCTATAACCTTAAAGCTGAGAAGTATGTAGATTATCTATTAGTCACAGGCAGCTGTGTTATGCAATAAAGTGAATCCAACAAAAGAACTAAGTCTGTGCATTTAATATTTGTCTGCTACAGGTTGAACCTCTCTAATCTGAAACTCTCTCATCTGGAATCATCCGTCGTCCGGAATGATTTTAGTTAGCCCGATGTCCACTTTTCATGGATGTGGCCAAGTTTCCCATGATCCCATAATGTTTGGTTATAGCCACCAGTCCTGGCTCTCGGTGGTCTGTGCTGTATTTAGCTCTAATTTATCCCCAAATGTCTTCTAACAGCCCAGTAAGAAGTGGAAGTGTTGGCAATGATGCTAGACAATATTGACCTCCCGTGGTCCAGAACATTCTCTTGTTTGTAACGGTCAAGTCCTGAGGGTACCAGACTAGAGAGGTTCAACCTGTAATATTATTTAGCAATATTCTGAAGTACTTACTTAATTTTTACTCTGTGTGTTTATAGCATAATTTCTTGTATGTATGTAGACAATGCTATGAGCCAGAAGTGTTTGTGTGTATATTATATGTACATACATGTATATAAAGGCCCTAAAATGTGGCTGTGCAAAATCCATAAAGCATACTTCATCCAACTCCAGCCATCAGAGACGTGTGCTGTTTTCCTGAGTTCTGCTTTGCCAGCTCCTTTTATTCCTATTTTGCCAAAACAGAATTAGAACAAAGCCTGAGTTGCTGTAATGGAATATTTTTTATTGGAAGTGGATTAATGGGCATAAAAAAACAGCCCCTCCCATGTTACTTTCCACATGTATGTTTGCAAATCTTAGGCCACATTAAAAGTTAACATGGTTAGGATATAACAGAGAGAGCTGGAGTTAATGAATGCATTTCTATTTTTTTATGAATACTGTTAAATAGTTCCTTTTTTCTTTTTCCCCAACTTCTCGCCCAAGTCAGTGCATGTTTATTTTAGCAGAAGTAACTTTTTCCATGGGCTCTGCTGACTATACAGTATAATATCCTCTCAGAATCTTTGACTCTGTTTGCAAAGACAGGGTCTGAATGTCCAAACCTCTGAATTCAAATCAATACTCAAACCTGCCACTTCTGCAAAGTGTAACATAGTTTAAGAAAAAGAAAACAGAGGCAGAAGAGAGCTAAGGAAAACCACATCCCACTCTCTTTGCTGTGCCCAATACTTCCACTTCACCTGTTTTTGTTCGCTTCTTCCGCTCTTGTTTTGGGACCATTTTCCATGTAATCCCTATACTCCCGTGTTACCAGTTCTGACTGTTCAAAAGTCATGAGATTTTAAGACTAACCACAAGATTTTTTGTTGCATTTGTAGCCTGATCTAAGATTGTTTAAATTCTAATTACCCACTGTAAGAAGTCCTGACTCGTATCTCATGCAATCACCCGTTTTATTGTGCCCTCCATCACCTTTACAACCCCCAACAGTACATGTCCCTTATGGATCCGTTTGACAATAACGCACAATGGACAATTGCACTGGCCTGGGCATCAATATTCGACTTCCGACGGTGGAGTAGGGGGACCCGGGCCCACCCTCTCTCCCGAGTCCCGGCCCAGGGCCCTAAAGAAGGGAGCCTGACTCCCTAACCTAGCAAACAGGTGAGATGCCTCTAAATGCATTTGCTCACGGGCTCCGTGATCCCACCCTGGGCCACTTCCTACCTCTACCGTCTGAGTCTCTCTCTCTCTTGGGGGAGGGAGGGACGATGTCCCCACACAACCCTGGCGCTCTCCTCCTCCCGTTTTCCCACCCTCTTTTACTTTTGGTGTCAGCGCCTTTTATCCCCATCCCCGGCGTTTGATGGGGTGACATCATGCCGGCCCCTGCGCCCACTCTCCCCCCTCGCTCGTTCCCCACTGCTGGTTCGACGTCACATCGTCTTGGCGGGTGACGTCATCCCTCAGCGCTGTGTTTGTGGCCGTTCTCTGGGCTTTCCCTCCAAGCACGGCCCCTCCTCCTTCATTGAGTGGGGCCTCCAGATCCGGCCCCACCGCTTCCTGGTCATGGCAGGTGCTGGCTAGCCTCGGCTCCTGGGTCTCCCCCTGGCCCTGGGTAAGAGCAGGGTTGCTTCATCCCGCCACACCTGGGTTAACAGGTTCTCTGTCCCAGGATTAGGCCCAGTATTCAATTATACTATGATTGGGAACCCTGTTGTGCACAGTTACAGCACTCACAATATAGAAACTCTTGTATATTTACAATATTTACAGTTTGTGACTGTGCTAACCTTATTAATAAACACCTCAATTTCATAAGACAGGGAATGTACATTCATATATACTTACATCATTCCTTCTAGAACAATCTTAGGTGTTAGCCCATCATCTTTCTCATTGCCTTCACCTTCCCCATCATCACTGGGGCCATCCTTCTGGCCCTTCCAAGGACTACATCTCCTCCCTATCCTCCTGGGCCGGGGTCCTACTTTTATACCAAGTGACACTAATGATACCATGTTTAATGCATATTCAATAGGGGGTGTTTCTAATGCTGAAGTGTTCTTTTCCAATTGGACTATATATCATTGCTCTTAACTTATTATCACATATGTCAATTCGTTGCCATGGGCCTTTGTGTTTATCTATCGCAACCTGTATCCTAATTGCTTAACTCAGCCTGAACCAATTATTTGAGACTTATATTTAATAATACATCTGCTGAGTCTGAGGGTCTTGTTCCTGTCATCCTGAACGGTCCAGATCTAAGTTTCCCTTTTTCAGGCCCGGGAAACCATACATAAGTTATGACCAGTATTTGGGTGAGACAGTGTCCCAACCATGGAAGTCTGCAAACCTTAGTTCCTGTTTATCTTGCAAACGGCCTGTTGCAGCATGGACAAAAGATAAAATATAATAACCCCATATTACTTGACCTGGACTGTGAGCTTATGTATGTTCTCTCATTCAAGTATAAGCCTGTCCTTTGATTGTAATGCAGACATGGCACGTATTGGAAAGTGCATTCAGAGGCTGTACCATCTTGTTATACTCTAGTGCAGGAGCCACTGCACTGTAAGGGAACCCGACTCACCACGCAGCCTAGGACTGAGCTGTACTGTACCCAGATGAGTTAATGGCAAAGCCCTCCCCCAAAGAGGTGAGTACTGCTGTGTTAGTATTAGCGGCCTTCACAAACTTGGGCAGACATAAGGCTTAGTGTATTGCACTCAACCCAGACATCAGTCAAGCTAACACAAAGGGCCTACAGGAATGCTGAGAGCAGCTTCTTGAAGATTTCTTGTATTAGAATTTTTAACTATTACCAAATTAATCTAAATTAACACACACACATTATATTAGCATGATAGGAAAGTAACTTGATAGGCTACACATTCTGATTTTGGAGGCTTAAGGATTCACTTTTTCTCCAGAAACATGAAGATTTGCCCATTTGTATATAAAAGGAAAGTGGAGTGCTTGACTACAGTATCTAGCGCTTTAAGAATAACTCATGGTAAAATCCCAGGACTTCTCAGCACTGCCATTTCTACCTGGACTTGTTGCACAGTTATTGTCTTCTGTATTTTTAGGATGAAATCTGGACTCTACTGAAATCAATGGCAAAACTTCCACTGACGTTAATAGAGTCAAGATGTTGCCCCTAGTGCACTCATATGTCTCTTCAAAACACGGTTGTAAAAAAATGGCTTTGCATCTATTTTATAAAGGGAAAAAAATCCTAAAAACCTGTTGCAAAGAACCTAGTCTCTGGTTTATTTGTTCAGGCCAGATCCTGTGATGAGTTGTCCTTGGGCAAACCTCTGTGTCTGTGCAAAGCTGTACTGAAGTCGGTAAGTGTGTGTTGGGCCCCTGGGATCTGCTTGGGCAGAGCTCATTACGCAAGTAGAGCATTAAATTGTAAACTAGTTGGGGCAATTTACTACCATGAGCAATTTATCATATTTCCATTCACTTTCTGATAGATCTCGCACGGAGCAGCGATAACTGTAATAAGAAATCCTGTCCGTGTCCTCAGAGTGGTGCAATATGCTTGATTGCTCTGATTATGTAGCCGGAGTGTGATGAAATATCAAGACACCTATTTTTCATTGTGGCTGCCAGCTTTTTTTTTTGTTTGTTTTGTTTAGCCTTGTTTTATTTGGAATCAGCTATCCGTAAATATTATTGGCCTGATTCAGCACTTTTTAATGTTGTATCATATTTTAATATAATGCAATATTTAAATGGAAACAAAATGTTCTGAACAATCCAAAACAAAATTTTTTTTGGAATTCTCTTGAAATGAAGACTTTCAAAATTTTTGGTTTGCATTCCAGTTTGTAACAAAATCAAATGTCAATCTCAAAGAGCTTCCCCAAACTGAATTTTCATCCTCTCCAACAAGCTTGACACTAAGTTCAACTCGTGGGCTTAATTCACTATTGCCCTGTACATTGTGCAAATGATTACACCAGTGCACTCTGGGGCAAAATGCTACAATCTACATGGTAGCATTTTCCACCCATTTTGCCTTCACTTTACACTCAGTTCCTCTGAAGTTCACACTTCCCCTAATTTTATTTCTGTACTTTAGGCTCAAAATGAAACTTGACAAAAATTATAAACTTCAACTTTCATTTCCATGTCTACAAACTGCAGATTTCAATTAAAAAAAAATCACAAATCAATTCTTCAAAAGCAACAAGGAGTCCTATGGCACCTTAGACTAACAGATGTATTGGAGCATAAGCTTTCGTGGGCAAAGATCCACTTCATCTTTGCCCATGAAAGCTTATGCTCCAATACATCTGTTAGTCTATAAGGTGCCATAGGACTCCTTGTCGCTTTTGCAGATCCAGACTAACACGGCTACCCCTCTATTACTTGAAATCAATTTTTGTTCACTCTAACTTCACCCTTGTTCAAATCCCCAGATTCAAACAGCCTCAAACTTTTGGAAAATTTAGCTATGCTTCTGAAATTTGACCTATGAGCATCGTTGGCTCAGATTTTTAATTGGGAGACAAATCCCCAAATCTGACAACTTCTGGGTGGATTTGGGTTTTGAGTGTGTATATTTTAGTCAGCTTTAAACAAACAAGATAAAAACCAGCAGTATACATTTATTTTAAATGCTTGATGGCAGCATATTGAAACCCCTGCATTGGGATCACATTGATCTAGGGACTATACAATTGTATCTGCTTAAATTAATTTAACTTGCCATGGTATCTACAGTGCAGCCAATGAATCACAATAGAAATTCCAGTCCCATAGAGAATGCAGCAAAACAACTTTTGTGGGGCAAATGCTCAGATCTAAATCCATTCTGAGGGTATTTCTACACAGCCATGTTATTTTGGAATCACTGACATGATTCCAAAAGAACAGAGCACGCCTACACTACAAGCTGTTATTTCGAAATAATATCGAACTGGGGGACTTCTTACTCCGACTCATGGTAAGCCTCATTTCATGGGGAGTAAGGGAAGTCAAAGGAAGAGTGTTCTTCCTTCGACTTTCTGCTGTGTAGCCGAATTGAGCTATTTCAACTTAAGCTACACAGTTGACGTAGCTGAAGTTGTGCAGCTTAATTCGACTTTAGCTCTGCTGAGTTAGACGTATACCCTGAAGGTGTCACATAAAAAGTCATATGTGCAGGGGCAGATGACGATTTTGCGGGGCCCAGGGCAGCACAATTTCGCGGGGCCCCCCCCTTTGACACGGCACATGCGCGGTGGCGCCACAGCGCGTACGTGGGGCTTCTTGAAGTGCTGCTGCCCCACTCGCCCTGCCCTATATCCGTCCCTGCATATGTGGGTCCTGCAGCTCAGCAGGCTTGGGATGAAAGTTTCCATCCCTGCTTTACCCAGCTCAGCATAGCCTGGGACTCTGCAAGTGCAAACAGCAGCTGGGCTTTATCAGCTTTAACCCATGACTTGAGCTGGGAAACTACTAAGCGGTAAACAAATTTGACCTCAGTCTCAGCTCATAAGAGTGATAAGAATGGCGTTGAAAGTAAACAACTGCAGGGCTATGTCTATACTGGCAGCTTCTTGCACAAGAACTGTTTTGCGGAAGAGTTCTTGTGCAAAAAGTCTTCCACAAGAGCACATCTACACTGGCATGGGTTTTTGTGCAAGAGACGTGCTTTTGCACAAGAGCATCTATGGCAGTGTGGACGCTCTCTTGCACAAGGAACCTGTGATTTTAGCCATAGGGGTTTCTTGCACAAGAAAGTCATGTTGCCTGTCTACACTGCCCTCTTGTGGAAGAGCTCTTGCGCAAGAAGGCTTATTCCTCGTGGGGAGAGGAATAACTCTTCTGGAAGAAGCCCTGTTTTACAACGCTATACTGTAAATTTACTTGCGCAAGAACGCTTGGGCAGTGTAGACAGCAGGCAAGTTTTTGCGCAAGAAGCTGCCAGTGTAGACATAGCCCTGTAGTAAAACTAGTGTAGGGAGTCCTGTGTCCGCTGAGTCTCACCAGGGACCTAGACTTTGATGGGAGTCCTGGAGCCCACCAGCTAGAGCCACCTTCACCTGATGCGAGGTGATTGGAATGGGACTCCCCGTAGACTGAAGGGGCATAAGCATTTCCAAATGCCTGTTGCTCACTTTTATGCATTGCTCTGCCTACGCTTATTGGCATATTACTTTGCAGTAGCTGTGTAACCATCTGGCAGTATTAAGCCTGCCATAGTAGTGACGTAGTGAGATTAATAAATGCAACTATCCCTCATCGACTCTGTCATGAAGTGAATCTACAAACCTGTTGGGCTCTGGCCCTGTGTGTTGACAGAAGGGTTTTCAGTACTAAGCAGAATTTATTGAGAATCCAGTGAGATCAAATAGGAAATGAAATTCTGATTTTAAACGGGTAAACATGATTTAAAAACATAGGCATGAGCAGGCATCTCAGGATAAATGTCACTGGGACTACTTGTTTTTTTTCATACACCTTAAGAAACTAAACAAAGCAAATATGTTCAGTGGGTTCCTCAGGAAAAGACCAGTCACTTCCTGTGCAATAATCTGCCTGTTAGCAGCAGATAGATTCTCATTGTTTGCCATTTCCACTTTCCAGTAATGGGAATGATTACTTGACCAACACAAGCCATTTTCTGCTGAAGTTTTGGAAAAACCTACGGCTTTTCATAGCAAAGCTGCGTTAGTGGTTTCTCTCTAAGAATCAAAATTTCTGTGGAGTTTTAGGGCTGCGCGGCATAGCTACCAGAGTGGGTGGTCATTTTCTTCGGTAATTAGGTAACTGTTCTCCAATGACAAGATGTATCTCGCTGTGCTGGTGATTCTCTTATACTGTAAGTTCACTGTTTAAATATTGGCATGTTTAATGTTGTCCTCATATATATGTTTTGATTAGCTGGAAACAAACATTTTTCAGAATTCTCTGCCATGAAGAATTTCCATATTTTGCATTTTGTCCTTAAGCTCAGTCTTTAAGCTTTGAATATAACATTTCCTCTCATCTTTCCAGGTCCAAGTCTAAAAGCTCAAGACATTGGTGAGTTGTGACCCTTCTTCTAAAATTCTGGATATGCCAAAGATTTTGTTCTGTTCTGTTTTCAGTTACTGTAGTAGAGATCTACAGTAGTTACTCTGGATTTGCACGGGTTTAACTCAGAGCAGAATTTGACCCATGTAAAATGATTTAACGTGAAGTCTTTTTGTTTGTTTGTTTGTTTATAAAATGGCTCAAAAAAGGGGGGAAAAAAGAGTTTGGATCGCCAGTTAGAAACAGAATCACACCCAGAAATCTTAGGGTAAAATTTTGACTCCACTGAAGTCAATGGGGGCTTTGTGGGAGTATTTATCAAACAATATTCCATATTTCAATTATAAATGTTCAGTGTTTGTTATCTAACAGTATTAGTTATGTACAATATACAAAGTTTTCAAATATTTTCATAAGTGACAATGAGTCCTGTAGCACCTTATAGACTAACAGATGTATTGGAGCATCTAACAAAGTGGGTCTTTGCCCACGAAAGCTTATGCTCCAATACATCTGTTGGTCTATAAGGTGCTACAGGAATCCTTGTCGCTTTTGCAGATCCAGACTAACATGGCTACTACCCCTCTGATAAATATCTATATGTAGCCTTTAATCCGCACTGCACACTGTTTCAATCAGCAACCTGCTGCCAATATTTTTTCTTTCAGACCCGCCATTCACCCTTTCCCTGCAGTAAATCTCATTTGACAGGGTTCACAAGAGAAGGGAAGGAATGGGGAATCTCGTTCCTAGTGCTGTCATATTTTAACAAAGCTGCTGTCTTGTCCCCATAACACGGGAGGGAGGAGAGACCATTTGGTAGAGGTAAATTAAGGGCACTTGCTGGATGTATTTGCTCTTTGAACTTCAAAATATCCAGAGAGCACTGAAAGTTCAGCATGTGTCCTCTTGAAACTGGGTGAAGTAAGTTATAATTTTCTGTGTTATCCTCCTCTTTTTCCCCAATCTCCTTCCCTTATGCTGGGAAATGCCTGGTCCATGATATTACCCAGTCCAGTTGAATCCAAAACAGAATTGTTCAGATTTTCATGAGTGCCAGGAAAATGTTTTTTTTCTGGCTAGGAGAATTTACAAATAAACAAGAATAGAGCAGCTCCACCAGAGGCAGGGAAACCATCCCACTCCTTTCACTATGGTGGCTGAATGTGAGCAAGGGTTCCCATGAGCTTCATCTAACTAATCGGTAATTTAAATTCCAAGCGAACTGGGCATAGCCACCAGTCACAAGTGTTAGGGTGAGCAAAAGCAAACAAAGCCCATAAACTTATTTTCCTTGACTTGTTTATAGCTACATGAATAAGACTTACAGCGAATTATATATCATGTTTGAGATTATAAAGGAATAAACACTTTTTTATTAAACAAATACTTGGATGACCTTAAAAAGCCTGCTAGGATATTACTTTGCCATCTGTTGGAAAATTGTAACGATAATCCAGTGGGTCTGGAGGGAATTCTTCTTATTCAGTGTTCAGTGGTGAGAGTATATTTATTAATAGCAAAGATATTTACAGGGTCAGATTCTACTGTTCTTGTTCACCTTTCCTTTTAATGGGGACTTCTGCTTAAAAAAATCATACCCAATGGCCCAAAGGATTAGAATGAGATAGGGGCCTTGATTCAGCAAAGTACATAAGCATGTGCTTAACCTGAAATCTCTTGAAATACATGCTCAAGCGCTGTTGAAGTCAGAATTGATGAGAGTCAATCTTGATGTAATCCCAGTGAAGTCAGTAGAGTTACACCAAGGATGAAATTGGCCCACTGCCTGCAGGTATTATGTAGATTTCCCTGATTAATTGTAATTCTGACAATTGTCTCCTTGCTGCAATATTCTGGACCTCAATGGTTCCTACTCAGAGGTGTGCGTACAGTGATGGGGGATTTGGCTAGGCAAGGATTTCAGGATCAGACCTGCAACGTGCACAGTTTTAAAAGAAGTGTTTACTAGAACATTTTTGTCACACTGGAGTGCATTAGAGTTTAACAAAATAGCAGACCTAGTGTAAAACAGCTGACGAGCTGTGCAAAGTTTGCCTGATGGAGGTTGGTGGAACGGGGAAGCTGATTGAACTTGCAATCATGAGCTTGTCTCTCCTACTTGGGCCACCAGAAAACTGGGAGATTATGTAATAAACTGTAATTATTTCCACTGGGAAAAAAATGAAAAAGGAAAAAAATGGGAGAAAACGATCTTTGCAATTATGGGTTTGAACTGATCATTTGCTTTTCACCGAGCGAGACCTATATTTAAATAATGTGAGTGTTGTGACCTCAGCTAACAAAACGCCGGAAATGTGACACTTGACTATGCTGCTGCTTTACCTGGTGTGTGATAAAAGATGCAGTGATTGGAGACACAACTGAAGTGTTGGCCGTATTTTTCTGTCCTGCTGTTTGAGGCTGGCTTTTCAGGAAAGGGAAAATAAATAAAGCCTGATCTCCCAACTTTTGCTCCTGTGAGTAGTCCTTACCCTATAGGAGTGGTCCCACTAATTTCAGTGAGATGATTTTCATAGGTAAGGACAAGCAGTGAGAGTAAAGCTATAGAACCAGGCCCATAATTAGAGCTAGCTAAATGCAGAGTTTTATTTCTGTGTGTGTATTGTGGTTTAGGATTTTTTAACATAAATGCTGGATTCAGTATAAATTTTGAGGAAGCTTTTTCAGGCTCAAAAGCTTTGCATTTTGGGGAGATTGTGTGAAATTTGATACTTTTACTTTGTTCTCTCAGATGATGGTTATTCAGGGCTCCCATTCTGCAAACGTGTCTGCATTGAGTAACCTTACACATCTGAGCTGGCCAATTGAACTCAATGGGACTTCTCAAATGAAGTATTGAAGACAGTTCAATACTAAAAATGTCAGGTCAATCCAGCTACCTTATGAAAAGTCCATACCTCAAGTGACATAGTTAAGCCAACCTAATCCCAGGTGTAGACAACATTAGGTTGATGGAAGAATTCTTCCATTGACGTGGCTACCAACTCTTGGGGATGTGGATTAACTACAGCAACAGGAGACCCTGGTCGCAGGACTAGGCTCCAGAATCCCTCTCATTGCTGTTGTGTTTCCATGCTGAAGTGTAACAGCGGCGTAGCTCTCAAGTGTTGCAGCATTTCTAATGAAGATTCAGCCTTAGGCATATGTAAATGCATCATCCATGTTGTTCAAATTGTCCTGAGCTGTTGAACTTCTGTCTAAACACTGGACTCTACTTACCAAAGTTGGGAGAACTTATGGTTCTTATACAGAGATCTCAGCTTTGTTCCTGCATGTTTTGCTCCTACATATTCATGTAAAATAAGATTTTCTGAGTGACACAACTTTATGCTGTGAGATAGAGGGCCCTTGAATAAATCCTAGGATTTCTGCCACATTACTCGAGCAATCAATTTGCTCCAAGGCCTACAGGGTTAGATAGAGCAGCACATTGGACTGCTCTGCAATTTTCCATTTGCCCAGATAAGTAAAATGGCTGGCTTTTCCTTTGTTGCTGGGATTCTCTTGCTATCGGACTTGGAAACAATGAATCATGACAGATAAGCGGACCAGAACAAGTCAGCTGCAGACACATTTAGCTACCTCTGTCCTCCCTGTTCTAGTACATGCTTTTCTCATCACACCACAGAGAATGGAATTTCATTAAAGATGGGTCAAGCAAACTGGGTTTTCCTTTTGCAAAACCTCATTTGCTGGGGGTTTTGTTCTGCCAATCCCAATCCAGAGATGATGTTTGTAACCAATTTCCAGTCCATCCAAGACCCTCCAGTTCAAGTGTGTGTGTGTGTGTGTGTGTGTGTGTGTGTGTTTTTGAAGGGATGTACAAATGTGATTAAAAATGTCTAGTTTATCCCAATATCTAAAATTCAGTGACCTCAGGGAAGATTTTCCCATGGTCAAGTTCCTAGCTGTCTCTGGAAATTGGAGATGAGCCTAGGAAGGCTACCATGAGCTTCAGGAGGAAACAGCTGCTTTCTGGGGTGAAGAATTCCCTCTTCTCTTATCTTCCCCTCTTTTGCCTCTTCGAGGGAGTGGCATTTTAAGATAACACTATGGAAAGGGGGGGGGGGGGAATACAGGTGTTAAATACAGACGTTGGTTGCAAACAGCCTCTTCCTGCTCTTGTTTGAAATCAATAGTGAAATGTCCATGTAGCTCAACAGGGCGGACTAGTCTCTGAAGTATTTCATACAAACCCCTTACGGACCATGCCCCTAGCTTTTTAAGCAGCCACATTTCTTCTCCTGCTATTTCTTTTTCTCACTTCTTTTCTCTTCTCTCCTGTCTCTGCTTAGCACTTCCTACAGACTTCACGTTTGTTCTCCATCTGAGGTAAATTCAT
Organism: Pelodiscus sinensis; assembly: GCF_049634645.1. Lineage (NCBI taxonomy): Eukaryota > Metazoa > Chordata > Testudines > Trionychidae > Pelodiscus > Pelodiscus sinensis. Next base: position 20,681,400 of record NC_134730.1, on the reverse strand, counting down.
TCTAGAGCTGAGTGCCAGCACAAGTTTATGCATCATTTAAGTAGGACTTAAAGTGCGGGAGGGGAGTATCAAGAACTGCCCCACAAGCTGGATCCACCCTGCCAAGCCTTCGTATCCGGCCCACAGCCTGCCTTGCCAGGCCCCTCATATAGGCCACCTGCCTGAGAGTCCTGCTGGACTGCTGGCCAGGAGCTACCCTGGTAAATGCCTCCTGGCTGGAGCTTACATCTGGCACTTCATTCCCTCCCACATCCCAACTCTCTGCCCCATGTCACCACCCAAACTCTGTACCTCCCCTTCATCAGGTCATAACTGCCTCCCAGACTCTGCACCTACTTCTAAACTCCTCCCCCAGGCCAGAATCCTCTCCTGCGCCCAAACCCCCTCCCTGACCCTGCACCCCACTCCTGTGCTCCAGGTCACAACCCCCTCCTTCACTCCTACTCCCTCTCAGACCCAGTCCCCTACCCCAAGCTTCCTTCTGCACCCAACATTGTTCCAGACCCTGCATCCTCTCCATAGAAATGTGCAGCCTTTGACCACTTACCAATATCTTGAAGTGGGCCCCCAATCAAAAATTATTGCCTGCCCACCCCGTGACTTCAAGTGTGTATAGTGTGTGATGACTCTTTGCACACTAATCTCACCCAGTCTGGTCATCTTTAACTATAACTGAAGCAAAAGAGCATTCTCTTTAGTTATACATTATGAGAATCTTTGGCAAGCTAACTGCTCCTCATTTGAAAGGGAATTTCAAGCAGTCCCACCCAATGGCTATGTTAGAACGCTGAATTAACTCAGAGGATTCAGTTGACGGCCCAGCATGGATTGTATTTAGGCCACATGACTTTTCAGACGGTAGTGACAACAGCTGTGAGATAGAGCTGGTGCCAGAATGGTTCCTAGGTGTTTCTTCTGACCAGTGTGGACAAGGACTTCATTTTTTTCCTGAGTGGCATGTTAAAGTGAGGGCTTTGCAAAATAATCACAGAAACAGGCAAAACTGCTCAAAATTGCTTTTCCCCTTCCCTGTTCTCCATTTCTTCTTGTAATTAAAAAAAAAAAACCTACTTCATTGTACAGATGTGTTGCTTGAAAATGAAAATTTTTTCTAGATAGAAGGGGAACCTTGAACTCAGGGCCGGATTAAGGGGGGCAGGGGCTAGCTGGGAAGCTGCCTTGGGAGCCAACCTATGTGAGGTGCCTGATGGCAGCTGTAAGGGACGTCACGTGCCCGATTGCAGCTGTAAGGTGCATCGCGTGCCAGGGGGCGGGGCGCGCATGTGCAGTGCACCCGGGGCGGAGCCGTGCATGCATTGTGCGCCCGCTGTCCGGGACACAAGAATGGCTCAAGCCGATCCTGCTTGAGCTTTAATCACAAAAATCCTTAAACAATGGATGTGAGAGGTGGGCTAAGACAGTAGTGGTAACACAGTGTAATTACATATATCCTAAAAGCCTGCTAGACATCCAAAAGTTTCAAATGACCAGGTTTCAGATAAACAGAAGTGCTATTAAATAATATAGGGCTAAGGGGGGAAACTGCTGTGAATTCAGATGAGGATTTTTGAAAAAAGGGAATTCAGATAACTGGAATTGTATTTGTTTTGGGGTAGCACTGACACATCTGATTGGGGATCCATTGCGCAAGGCATTATACAAACATAGACACTGATTCTGCAATCACAAGCACTTGAATGGATCTTTTCACCTGCTTGGAGCCCCATACATTTCAGTGGGAGACTGCCTGTGTGGTTCCAGTTGCAGACTCAAGGCCAGAAAGTATTGGGAGACCAGAAGTACCATTTTTAAAGGGACAACCTTTTATTTAAGCCCCTCTGCAGGTGTCCCGACTTTTTCTTAAAAACAGGCAAATTGTCCCATATTTTCTATCTTCCCCCCATTACTACTGGTGGGTCCTGCTGCTAGCCAGATCCCCGCTTGCCAGCTGCTGGCCTATCAGTGATGAGTGAGGGGGTTCAGTGCCCCACGATGGTTTTGGGGTGTGCAAAGCTGGTGGTGGGGCAAAGCAGTGCATGGGGTCAACTGCTCCCCCTACTGGTCCATCAGCACAGTCCCTACTGCATGCCAGCTCTTGGCCAGCAGGGTCCCGCCCCATCCCGTTTCCGGGCGGCACTGACTGTGCACTGCGAGCAGTGGTGGCTGGTGAGTGTGAACAGGTGCCAGATGGCAGCCAGTTACTTATTGCTTCTGCTGACCGCTCATTGATTCTTTACATGCTCCTGCTCTTGCTTCCCCTCTCTGCTTTGCTCCTTTTTGCCTCCCAGGCCCACTGCTCCTCCATACCCCTTTCCAGTGACTCTGTGTCCCTTCCCCCATGTTTTGCCTTGGGAAGAAGAGGCTCCAGGTACCAGGAGAGGTGAGTCTACCCTGGGGACCCAGTCAGGCAAGGAGGGTGGAGAGCGTCAGCCAGGGAGAGTCCGGATGGTCGGTCACCTGCCTATGTGAGAGAGGTGTACGGGAGTGAGTGTGTGTGTGTGTGTGTGTATCTCCTCCTGTGAACTCTAAAGCCTTAAAGACAAGAAAGTAACTACAAAGGATTCCAGTTATTCAGTATTTATGCCTCACAGGGGCTCAGTCAACCTTATAATTTGAATGTTTGTACAGCACAATTTTGATTGATTGCTGTAGAACTCACCTGACTACAAGTAATTTTATCAAGTATCCTGTACTCAACTGAAGGAAATATGGTCCCCCCCAATAAAGTAGGACAGTGCCTATTTCATAGAGTTCTCAGCCTTTAGCAATTGTAATGAGCTTTACATAGCAACATCAGAGAACAAACAGGGCTTTGGTCAGACTGAAACTAAATGCGACTTTTGTCTCTCCGTTCCCCTTTCAAGTGACCATCAACCAAGTGACACTCACTAGCCCATCCCACAAAGTGACAAATGGAAAGTCAATCCAACTGAACTGCTCTGCGGACATTAGCAAAAGCACCAGCTTCCAGATGGAGCTCACTTTTTTATTTTACAAAGACGACAATCTTGTGCACAACACCACGTTGAAGGACGTCCAAGCACGTCACAAAATATTCCCAGCTCGATTAGTGGATTCAGGAAGCTATCGGTGCACCGTGGACGCAAAAGGAAAAACAAAAAGCAGCAATGATTTGGAAGTTCAAGTGGAGGGTAAGTACCCTTCCAACTGTGGCAGTCTTTTATGTTACAAAAAGCAGGGTAGATTATGTCCTATAGGTTGAAACTCTCTTAACAGGACCATGGATGTTTCAGGATCAGAAAGTCCTGGTGGAGAGCTAGTGCCTGGGAGCCTTTGCGGGATGGCAGAACAGTAGGAAACAGACATGTGGCAGTGGGGTTTCTGGGCAGGGCACTGGGAGCCCCACATGTGCTAGTGCTGCAGCGGGAGCCTGGTGCGCATGGAGGTGGCAGGGCTGTTGAGCGCTGCAGTGGGGGCTGACAGGGCAGTGGGGACCAGCAAGAGGGGCTGGAAGAGACTGGTGTCAGGGGGGTCCAGAAATGACCTCCCCTGGTCTGGAAAATCCCTGATCCAGAACCGGTCAGGTCCCGAGGGTGCCAGACCAGGGAGGAGCAACCCGTACTCTCTCAATGTACATTAATAATAATACTGAAGCACTTTTCATCTGGAGTTCTCAAAATGTGTTGCTGAGGCACAGAGAGGTGAAGAGCCTGGCCTAAGGTCACCCAGCAGGCCCATGGAAGATCTCCACTCCAGATCCTTTGCATCTGGCACTCATTGGCATGGGGGGGGGGGGCTATGGGTACACGTATCCTAGCTTGAGAACCACTGTCCTAAATGACCAGTATCCCCTGTTCCAATATCCAAATGGAGAAATCAGATTTTACCTGTTGCTTGTTCTGATGTGGGAGTTAGAAGTGTTGATGGGGAAGTGTTCTTAATGACCGTTCTCAAACTTTTTGTCCTATGGCCCACCTGGCTCAATGCAAACCTTTCCGTGGACCACCAGTTGCTAATGGAAACTTGCCATTAATTACATAATTAAGCCCAAGCCATCTTGCTAGTGCTGTAGCTAGGGAGAATGGTTTAATTAACCAGTCAGGAAATAGTAATTTAAATTATTAAATAGATTAAGCTCTAACTTTCTCATGTTAGTTTATCAAACTTCATTTTAAATCAAGTAAAATATCTATACATCGATACATCAGTGAGTTGTATATGTCCAACACAAAAGGTTCCCATGTTTTCTTTATTTGTGGCAAGAATTGGTAACCTTTTTTGGGTCAGGGGCCACTGAAAAATCAGCTGGGGACCACACAGTGAGGAAAAAAAACACCTCCAAATATCCCAAACCTCACTGATGTATCGATGTGGCTCCCAAATGAAACACTTCACTCCTCTGGTGCTCCAGCCCCACTGAGCGAAGGCTACATTCACACAGGGAGCACTTTGCCAGTACCATATACTGGTAGAACAAACATCATCTAAGGTTGCTAGGAAAGTACCCTGTGGAATGTTCAATGTTGCAGAATGATGGGACGAGAGAAGTCTTGATTCACTGGTCACAGCAGCATGATCGGAATGCCCACCCATACAGCATAATACTTGCCCTAAACTTCCTGAGTGTCTTATTCCAGACTTTGGCCAACTGTAAAAATCTGGCCTAAGTCTGGGATCAGATTGATTCTGCCCATACTCTAGAATAGCCACTAGTACAAATGCCAGAGAGAACTTCTGCTTTAGATTTGTCTAATTATATTTGCTTGTTTTCTTTCCAAAGGGCTGTTCCAGCCAAAATTGACTGCCCTGAAAACAGAGGTAACGGAGGGTGAAGTTGTGACTTTACGATGTGAAGAACCAGAAGAAAAGCCTCCCTTCATTTTCCTGTTCGACAAACTCTTGCCGGATCAAAAGAAACAAACCAAAAAGAAGCAAGAATTAAGGGAAAACTTTGCATCTGTTGACTTTCCAGTCCAAGAGGGGGATTCAATATTGAATTTTCAATGTATTGTCCAGGTTATGTCACCATTTGGTATTTCCACATCAGACCCCAGTAATATGACACTTGTTACAGTTGTGGGTAAGTTGCTTAGAACTGGTCTAGTCTATAAAGTAAGTTGACTCTAGGCAACTTATGTTGACCTAACTATGTAAGTGTCTACTAAAATCTCTCTCCCATTGATGTCACTTTCCTGCTACACCGACCTCACAAATCCATATCCATAAGAGAGACAGAATCAGTATCAGTGTAGTTAGGTTGATACAGTGTCAGTGCAGACACTGCATTGCTTACATCGACTGTTACTGGCTTTCAGAAGCTGTCTCACAATGCCCCATGCTGACAGTTCAATTGGTGCAAGTGTAACCCACGCACCTAGTTTGGTTCTCTGTCCCACGCAGTAGCACTTAGACCACAGCAACAGATAAGAACAAGAGACCTCTACACTGTAGCGTCTACAGCATGGCCTGAGAGCCAGCTGGCTTTTAGCTCAGAGGATAGAGGTTCCCATACTAAGCTCCAGAGGTCCCCGGTTCAAATCTGCCTGGTGGCAGTTACACAAGCACTCCTGGTGAGGACATGAACCACTAAGGTAAAGTGGAAAAACACACCAGCTATCAGGGGAGCCAACAGCCTCCATACACCTCTGGGCAAGGTGGGTAGGGCCTGGTTTCATGCTCCTGGAAGGGGGGGAGTCTCAGGCAGAAGGGGCAGGGCCAGGGGCAGCCAACTCTCTGTGCTGCCTGGAGCATGCTGTGGCCTCTCCCACATACCAGCCCTCAGAATTGCCCAGAGGGCGGTAAACCCCCCCTCCCGCCAGTCCTTAGAGCCACCCAGAGAGCCCAAGGTAGCACTTCAAAGGCAATTTAAAGGGCCCAGGGTTCCAGCCACTACTGCTGCTGCAGTGGTGTTGTCCAGGAGCACCAGGCCCCAGGGCACCTGCTCCCTTTGCCCTCCCCCCCCATCAGTGAGCCTACAAGGAATGTGATTACTGGGATGGCTGTATGTGGACCTAAGTTAGATCAATTTAATTTTGTAGTGTAGACGTGTGCTCAGTTTGTGCCTTTGCATTTCTTTGCTTGTGTCACAGGGTGATGGGCACCTTTAAGAGGGGCCAATTGACTCTCAATGGGGCATAAAGGAGGGTGCCCGAGACTGGAAGAGGCAGGGAAGAACTGCTTGAGACTAGACTGAGGACATGTCCGCTCTTTGGGCTAGAGCTATGGTTTCCAGCTTTAGGAGACATGTATGTGCTAGTGCTGATTTGAGGTGGTGCCCTACCAATGGAGCGCAGCCATGGCGACTCAAGTGGTGGGAGGGACTAGCCACCTCCAGGACATACCCACCCAGAACCATAGGTATGTACTCAGTACTCAGGGAATAGTCCCTCCCATTGCTTGTAGTACTGTGTCTATTTTTAGGACACTCACTCAAATATACAAAAGTCTTGATGGATATGCAACATATGCGTCCATACCAGGCACTGTATGACATTTGTTATTGTCATTAGCAAAGAGGATGAAAATCTGCAGGATCAAAGATTGTTGGAGTCTTTCTGCAATTGTAGCTGGATTTTCTTTGCCAATCCTTATTCTTGTATTCTCTGAGCGTATGCCATCTTGGCTTATTGTGCATATTTGAAACCATCTTCCCTCTCTAGCTGTTCATCATCAGTTTTGATGTTTAAATCCATATCTCTGTTTATCATGGTTTTACATTTCTTTACATTGAATCAGTCCTACTTTCTTCATCATTTCTTTAACTTCATCTATGCATGCTTGACATCCTTCAGCATTTTCACACAGAAGAGCAATGTCATCGGCAAAATCTAGATCAAATAATCTTGAATGATTCTACTTTAAGCCATATGGATTATATTTACATTGCTTGAGGCCATAATCAATGATGACTAAGAACAAAGAATGGAGACAGGAAGCACTGTTGCCTTCCCACTGTCTTAATTTCGAATTACTTACTTAATCCTCTATCCCTTTTAATATAATATTTGGAATTAGTGTAAAATGGCTTCATTATATTGATAAGTTTAATTGAAATTCCATACTGCCTAACAATTTTCCACATTGTATCCCAATTTAAACTGTCAAATGCTTTTTGAAAGTCTGAAATTAATACCAAGGGTTCCTAGAAATTCATTCACATTTTCATAAACCTTCTTACTTAAAGTGAAAATCACATCTGTGCATGAATGACCTTGCCTAAAACCATGTTGTTCCTCAAGAAGAATGGTATCCAATTTCCCTTTTCCTTTCCCACCTTATCCCCCCACACAAATATTTTCTTTTAAAAAAAGAGGAAGTTGTCCGAATAATTTTATATCTATTGCATTTCAGAACCATTTTCAAAACCTAAGATGACTGTCAGGCCCCCACAGAACATCACAGAAGGAGACAGAATTGACATTGAATGTACAACGGTTCAAGTCCGGAATCAGGACATTGAAATTCTCATCCAGAGAGACAGAAAGATATTGAACAGTACACGCGGACAGAATTCTGTCACTTACTCTGCAATAGCCACAGTAGAAAACAATGGCAATTACACATGCAAAGTGGAACTGGGGGGAGTGTCGAAAAGCAGCAGCATAAACATTGTTGTGCCAGGTAGGAGTGCCGGTCATTCTAGATCTTGCATCGCTCACGAAAGTGACACTCAAATGCACATTTCCTGAGTTCTAATCCTGGCTGACGCTCAGGCGCAGGTATTTAGGTGTCTAACTCCCACTGATTTTTCAATGGGAGTTAGGCACCTGGATAACTTTGAGGATCTGCACCCGATCACTGCTTGCCGTTCAGCAAAGATCCTATTTGTACTACAAAGGTGACTAAGTTTACTTAGGGCTGGGGGGAAGGAGAGTGATTATTTTTTTAAATCCCAATTACAAAATTATTTTGTCTCATCCAGTGCTGGAGAAGGGCAAGGCTGCCATTTCAGGAGAGCAGAATGGGGGCAGCAGCCATGTGTACGAGGATGTGGCTTGCTTTTCTTCCCATTCCCCTGACTATTAGGGAGTGAGGGGAAAGTACTTGGATTCTGCCCATGCCTCTCACTCCTGGCTGGTGAAGGGAGGGAGTAGAGGAGTAATCTACGGAATCCAAGTACTTTTCCCTCAATCCCTGATACTCCCTGATATACAGATGCTGCCTCCCTCCTCTCGCACTCTTCTGAAATGGTGCCCTTGAAGAAGAACCATAGTCCAGACATGGTACATCCACCGGGTGTTGAATTTTGGTTTGCTGCTATGATAGAATGAAGATAGTAATACTTTCTGAGACGTTAACAAATAGTTTGAAATTGTAAAATACTGTACCAGGCGCAGGTACTGACAAATCCCTGGCAACCGGGTGTTTCATGGTTGTCATTAAACTGCGTGTCATGGGCATTTGGAACTTCACCATGACAACGGGGTTAAACATATCCATCTGCTCCAGAAGCACAATTACTCTTCTATTATTTCAGCTAAAGGAGAATGTTTTTACAAACTCTATGACTTGCCATTGGGCAAGTCTCATTTCATCCAATAGAGCAGTGGTGTGCAATCCATGTGTTGCAACCCCCAAGGGGGTTGCAGATGTCTTTTTGGGGGGCCGCCAATGGCTGAGCCCAGCCCCCGGCTGGCCGGATCTAAGTTCCGTGCTGCACTGCGGGGCTGCCAATGACCAGGCCCAGCCCCAGCCCCCAGCTGGCCGGATCTTAGAGCTGTGCTGCTCAAATTATCTTAGGGGTCGCAACACGAGTATATTGGGGTCACGTCTGAAAAAAGGTTGCGCACTGCTACAGTAGAAGACAGTGGTGCCACGCCCAAGCTGGGACCTTGCATGAGTTTATTGTTGTTTTTCTTATGTTATAATGAATGAAGATTGGTGTTCCCACTAATTTTTTCCCATGAATGTGCAGAATACATTTTATATGCATCGGTGCATGTGCAGATGTGCACCACCAATAGAAACACATGCTGCCAGCTGTGGTTGACTGCAAATCAGCTGGGCAGCATTTGACTCTACTAGGTGGCTGCCCAAGTGTTCAGCTTACAGGGAATACTGATGTTTCCCAGGGTTTTAATACTGTCATATGCAGAATATCCTTATAACCAGGGCTCGATATTCTATGTAATCTACTCGCCCATGGCAAGTAGATTACAATCCGGAAGAGATCGATCTGCGCATGCGCAGATTGCTGGACAGCGTGGCTGGCGAGCGGGGCTTGCCGCGGCTTGGCGAGCCCTGCTTTTAACAACATGGCCAACAGCATGTGGAAATTGGGTGAATACCTATTTTATCTAATCGGTTTAATCTAAACTAGGATCTTATATTACCAGCCATCAGTATTTCTCTGATCTGTTCTTTTAAAATAACAAGTAGTCCTGTGGCGCCTTAGGGACTTACAAAAATATATATAGTATCATGAGCTTTCATGGGTAAAACTCACTTCATCAAATGATGAGCTGGAGAGAAATAACAGAAACCAAGTATTTTATAACCGGGGTTGGGGGAGGGGAAGGGAAATGTAAATTCCCCTTTATTCGGCTCTGGTGAGGCCACATCTGGAGTATTGTGTCCAGTTCTGGGCCCCCCACTACAAAAGGATGTGGACGCATTAGAGAGGGTCCAGTGGAGGGCAACCAAAATGATTAAGGCTGAATATGCTGGAGCATATGACCTATGAGGAGGGCTGAGGGAGTTACGTCTGTTTAGTCTGCAGAAGCGAAGAGTGAGGGGGGATTTGATAGCAGCCTTCAACTTACTGAAGGGAGGTTCCAAAGAGGATGGAGAGAGGCTGTTCTCAGTAATGACAAATGGCAGAACAAGGAGCAATGGGCTCAAGTTGTGGGGGGAGAGGTCCAGGTTGGATATTAGGAAAAACTATTTCACTAGGAGGGTAGTGAAGCACTGGAATGGGTTCCCTAGGGAAGTAGTAGAGTCTCCATCCATAGAGGTTTTTAAGTCTTGGCTTGACAAAGCCCTGGCTGGGTTGATTTAGTTGGGATTGGTCCTGCCTAGAGCAGGGGGCTGGACTTGACCTCCTGAGGTCTCTTCCAACTCTATGATTCTATGATTCTACGTCTTGGGAGCTGCAAGATTTTGTTGGGGGCAGGAGCACCATGAGAAGCCTCTTCCCCTCCCCTGAGCTTGCAGTGTTCACAGACCCCCGCAGCTGGCTTTTCTGAGTGCGGAGCGGGGACAGACCAGGTGGGGAGCTGGCTGAGGTTCCTATGGTCCGGATCCAGCCACGTGGTGGGCCAGATGTAGCTCGCAGGCTGCATTTTTGCCCAGCCTTGGTTTAGGGTCATCCTAGACCATCATTTCTTTAAAGATCTGGGACCAGGAGCCTTGTAGAATGGGAGGGGCAAAAGCTCCCTTCTTTCCCTGTTACCAGAGACACAATTTGGGGGTTATTAGACCCAGTTGGGAAAGATCAAGAGCCTGAGTCGTGACTGGAAGGTGACTCAAAAGGAAGCTCCAAGGGGAAATCTGTCTGAAGGAGAAATTGATGAGTCGGGGGGAAGAACTCAGCCTGGACAGAGCCCCAGAAAGGGGAAACCACTGAACCTGGGTCAACAATCTATGGGCTAGGGAGGCCAGGCCTGGAACATAGTCCCCAAAAGGACTTGAAACTTGAGGGGTGAGCAGAAAAGGGACTTTTTTGGGGGGAGCTGAATTTTATCGAGAGGGGTATTACTTTAAAGACCGTATTATTCTGGGAAACTGAGGCAGGGTTCCTGCAGGGCCACCCCAGGCCATAAAAGGATGCCCTGGGATGGCAATAGTCTATGTGCCCGTACCTCATTGATGGATAAAAATAGCTAATGCACCGCAGCCCCTTTTCATTTCATTGTGTCCTTTGCCCAGATAGTTTGGGAAGTGTAGCTACTTCGCCCCTATGCACAACCTGAATTAATTCTCTCCGTTCTCTATATTTGTTGTCTAGAGTTGTTCTCCAAGCCAATATTGACTCCTTCTTTGACTGACTTAGATGAGAATCAGAGTTTAAACCTATGGTGCCATATTAATGGCTCCCTTAATGCAAAATACTCTATCATAAAGAGACCTCCAGAGAACGGCATCTTATTGAAAAGTTCCAGCAACCTCACTATCACAGCCCGGGTGAATGATACCGGATCCTATGTTTGCAGAGCTGAGATAAAAGGAGTCATCAAGGAGAGTAACCCTGTACAGATAACTGTTTACGGTGAGTTGATAAAGAGATTTAAAGGCCCAATCCTGCAAAACACTTGTGCAGATCAGTAGCCCAGTGGTTTGCAGGGTCAGACTGCAACCCTTGAATTGCAAACAGCAAGTCACTTTCTATTGACTTTCTTGTAGTCACTAGACATACAGAACTAGCTCTGATCTGATGCACACTCATTAGCTTTTTCCAGGGCCAGCAATAATCAGGGAAGGAAATCAGTAAGTCTTCCCCTTTCCATGCCCCTTCACTCTCTTCAAAAGCTTGCTGCATCCTTCTCCCATTGTCCTTCCCCTCTATCCTACCTCATCTTAACTTTCTCAGTAGTTGGCCATACCCTAAACACCTTTTCAGTCACCAATTTTTGTCGAATAGTGATAGAAATGTAGCCGTGTTAGTCTGGTGTAGCTGAAACAAAATACAGGACTATGTAGCACTTTAAAGACTAACAAGATGGTTTATTAGATGATGAGCTTTTGTGGGCCAGACCCACTTCCTCAGATCCGAGGAAGTGGGTCTGGCCCACGAAAGCTCATCATCTAATAAACCATCTTGTTAGTCTTTAAAGTGCTACATAGTCCTGTATTTTGTTTCAATTTTTGTCTGAAACTCTATCCACTTCTGCCTTGATTTAGCTCCCCTCTGCTTCACCCCCACCCTGCCCTCAGCAATCTTCCCAGATCTCAGTAGGAGGCAGATGTTATCTTGATCATGGAGGACCGCACCGTAAGGAAATCAAGTTGTTTGCTAGCAGTACACTCATGCAGCCAATGTGCGGGGCTTCCTTTATCACTTGGAACAAATAAGTAGCATATGTTTTATAGATCATGTCTACATTAATGTAGCAGTCTTCAATTAATTACTGGTACTAGGACTTACCCTAATACAACTTCAATAACATTTTCCCTCTTTTAGCGCCAGTCTCAAAGCCAGTTCTTTCTGTTTCCAATTCATCCACTGAGATGGTGTTAGGGGATACTCTACTCCTACGTTGTCAATCCGTTTTTGGAACTCCACCTATAAATTATACACTCTTCAGAGGAAACAGAAGTATTCAGACCATCACAGTATTGGATAATACGTATGCTGAATTCAGGGACATACAAACAACATTACATGATTTGAGAGAATACAGATGCGAAGCTAGCAACCGTCACTCCTATGAGAAGATAAGTAGCCAAAGGTTGAACATCACAGTGCTAAGTAAGTCCAATTAACTGTTAAAGAAGATACATGAATGAGAATTTTAATTTTCTATTAGTGTGTGTGTGTGTGTGTGTGTGTGTGTGTGTGTGTGTGTGTGTGTGTGTACTGAGCAGATAAGGCTAAAATCTATATTAAACATTTTTTTCAGACAAATCATAAAATACTTGAGGATCTGAACTTCAGACCATTTTGTGATGGTCTATAAAACACAAATTCTCCTAGAAAGGTAGATCAGATCAACCAGAGCCACTTTTATTTTAATGGGAAAATATCTTTCACATTAGCTGTGACTTTTTAAAAAATCTCCTTACTGAATTCAGACTTACTTGCAAAACCAAAATGATTTGTTCTTAAGTCTTTGAAATTATAAATATGGGTCCAGCCCTGTATTTCTTACTCATTAGAATAGTCCCAATGAAGTTAATGAGTAAGAGCTGGAGGATCGGGCCTAACTTTTGTACCTTTTGTAGGCAGTGTGAAATAGATGTGTTTTTACATACACAAAACTGTTCTCGTGGTGGTCCTTGATATTGACAGTGCATGTGAGCTTTACAAGATCTTTCGAAAAAGGGTTTTATTTTCAAAAGATCCCAGTCTAAACTGACATTTTTCTATCAAAAAGCTCTGTTTAAAAAAAAAAGAAACATGGTGGCCATTATGCAAATGATGCATGCGAAATTTAAATCCTGGCTTCATTTGAAATTTTGAAGTGCTTCATTTATATCTCTTTTTCGAGAAAAGAGATGTAGTCTAGACATATCCTTAGATTTGCAGTTTTAACATCTTAATCATTCCACAACACATAGCTGCTGTTAGTCCTGATTTTCAGACCTGCTGAGTCCCTTCAACTCTAGATGAATTTGAATAGGAATTGCAGGAGCTGAGTAGTTCTGAAAACCAGGTTCATTATCATTTATTATGTCATATTAGCAACTAGGGGTTATGATGTTAGGCACTGAACAAATATAGACCCTCCTCCTGCAGATATTTATGCATGTGTTTAAAGTTAAGCATGTGAGTAATCCCAGTAACTTTGTGCTGAAAGTTAATCACATTAATAATCTTTGCAGTAATGGCCCCTGCCTGGAAGGGCTTGCAATAAGAAGGCAAGCAGGATATGAGATATGCAGGAAAGGAAGACAGTCAACTGTGTATAATCTTATTAACGGGGCAGATGGTTACACTCCTGGATTTAGGTTGCCTAACACTTGCCATTGTAAAGCCTGCTTGCAACTTTTTGTGACTCATTGATGCAGCAATTCTTTGATATTCAGTTGGGAGAATGCCCTGCACAGATACAAAATGCATATCTATGTCCATATATGCAAAAATGAGCCACGGTTATCTGCATCCATCCTCATGGATATAAAGTGGAGGGTTCAAATCTGCAGGGTTTCTAGATCAATGTTTCTCAAAGTGGTCGGCAGACCCACTCTGAGAGAGCTGCTACTGGACTGGTTCGGTTTGTTTACTTATCGGCTCCACATCTACAGAGCCTTGTTGGCTCCCATTGGCTGCAGTTTGCCATTTGCAGCCAAGGGGAACTGCAGGAAGCAGCAGCTGTAGGGGTTAATTGCGGAAGAACTCTGTACATGTGAAGTATAGGGGTGGTGAGGCCTGTACTCTCCCCTCCGCCCCCTTTCCTATTTCTCCTCCACCCCTCCTTCCCTACTACTGATGAGCCAAAAGCAAGCCTCTAGGAACATACACCACTGTAGCAAGAATTGTACATAATTGTACATAAGGGCGGGAACATAACAATCCTGTTTACCCAAATGTACTGATCATGTAAACAAAGTCAAAGGACAGTCTGTACAGCTGAGCCATACTGTCACAAGCAATGAGTAACTCCCTGGAAATTTCCAAACTGCCAAACAAGGTAGAGACACTGTATTTAAAGCTGCCCCAGAGCACAGCTATTTGGACCTCACCGATGGGCTTTGGTGCCGGCACCTCGAAAGTCTAGGCCCTAGATGATCTCCTGCTTCATCCGCAGCTGAAACTGGGTCCCCAGCTTGCAGAAGGGATGTAAGAATGTCGCTTTTTCTATCATGTTGTTCTTTTAGTTAAGGGGCGCAGCTGATAGCTGTCAGAAAATAAACTGCTTGTGTTTGACAGATACTTGTGTAGCGTGTCTTTGTACTTTGAAAACCTAGTGTCGGACCTGAGATTTACTCTTGCCGGCAACAGCAGCCCAGATCACGCATCTGTTTCTTAACAAAAATGAGACATGGATATTCACATTCACATGTGCAAATGCAGACAACTGCAAATATAAAGTGAATATCCATGGATTTGCAGCGCTTTACCCATGGGATGCAGAAGTGTCTTTTCTGTGTCCTGTGAAATTCTATTCAATTTTTAAAAGATACTTAACAAAAACTTTAAAAAAAATCATAATCCACCTATTCCCAGACATGTGTTACTCGGGAAAACATTGGCAGCCTGTCAATGTAATAACGATACATGGGAGTGTTCTAAAGTGTTGGAATTAACTGGCTGCCAAAGCAGCAGAAATTGCATTGAGAATGCTCAGGCACTGCCAAAACAGCTGGAATAGGGGTAAGCAGTTGGCAGCAGGGCACTGGGAAGGTCACATCAGCTTCAGGCGCCCCACTACAGAACGGAGATGGACAAATTGGAGAGTGTCAAGGGGAGGGCAACAAAAATGATTAGGGACTTGGGGTGCATGACTTGTGAAGAGAGACTGAAGGAGCTGGGCTTGTTTAATCCATAGAAGAGTGAGGGGGGATTTGATAGCATCCTTCAGCTACCTGAAGGGTTCTATAGAAAATAGAGCCAGGGTATTCTCAGTGGTGGCAAATGACAGAACAAGGAGCAATGGTCTCAAGTTGGTCTCAAGTTGGAGAGTTCTAGGTTGGATGTTAGGAAAAACTATTTCACTAGGAGGGGTGTGTGAAACTGGAGTGGTTTACCTAAAGACGTTGTAGAATCTCTATCCTAAGAGGTTTTTAAGTCCCAGCTTGACAAAACTCTGTCTAGGAGTTTGAGCAAGTTGTCGGACTAAATGACTTCCCGAAGGCTACATCTAGACTGCATCCCTTTGTCAAAAAATGAGGTTTACAGGATCTGTCAAAAAAGGCTTTATTTTTGACAGATCCGCGTCTAGACTGCCGTTTTTTCCGAAAAAACTCCATTTTGAAAAAAAAAGGCAGTCATGTTTATGCTAATGAGGTGTGGGATATTTAAATCCTGGCTTCATTAGCAATTTCGATGTGCCTAATCTACATCTCTCTGTCGACAGAGAGGTGTAGTCTAGACATACCTGAAGTTTCTTCCAACCCTACTCTTCTATGATTCATTATCATCCACCTGGTACACTGAATGAAACAGGAATCCTGTGGAATTAGTATGGGTTCTTGTCGTTAAAGGCTGTATCTTAATACACGTGCAAAAAGGGGCCGAATGAAGGTTCCACGGGAAACCTGAACTGTGGCATTTCCTAAGTTCTGATTCTGTTAGCCTTTTGACTTTTGCCACGTTAATGTTCTTTTAATATAGGAAGCTTCGGGGATGTATGACATATACGCATTTTTCTTTTACATTGATATTGTTTATATAATTGGATAAACTAATGGTCTCAGAGGTTAATGTTTTAAGCACTGGCATATCTAACAAAACATCAAATCTAAACACTGTATTTTGACAGCACCTACCATAATATATTCATTTAGATACAAAGTAACTGATCTCTTCCTATTTTTTTCCATACGCTATTAAATGAGGAATCTAGACCATTTATCTCATTCTTTCCTCTAGGGAGAACGTGGTCCTTTGCTGCCTGTGTTCACTCTTAATTGATTTGGAAAATATACATTACTGGAGGATTTACCCAGTGTTGCTCAGATCCTTAACTGAAATAATTTTGGTTTTTCTTCATTTAAGTCATTGCCCTGGGCTGGGGCTGGGGATGAGGGGTTCAGTATGCAGGGTGGCCTGGGGAGAGGATAATCCCAGCCCTCTCTCACCGCAGCAGCTTGGGGCCAGGTGAGAAGCACCTGTCCATGGCTGCTAGTGAGCACAGTTGGGGGAGGGGTACATCTCTCCTAGCTGGGGGACAGACAGACACACAAACAGAGAAACTCTGTCAAATATATAGCAGATAGCTGTCCCTTTCTACACCTCTTCCCCCCGCCCCTTCAATGGAGTATAGTTGTTCCAGCCCACATCTCTGGCTTCTTGCTGCTCCCTGTGGTCATTTTGCAGTAAACTGTACATGCCAATAGACCCCCTCCCTTTCTATTTTATAAGAAAGAATCACATTCCAAGCACATCTCATTGTCCTGGCATAACCAAACCCTTTCCTTGCTTTAAGTTATGATGAGAGGAGGCTGGATACCAAATTTGGGGGTCCTAGCTCTTACCATTTAGGAGGAGTTCTTGAACAAACAGACTCACAGCCAGCTGGACACACAAATTCTGAAATATATTGTAGACTAGAATACTTACCTGGCATTGTTTGGGTCCTTCAGGGCAGGGGGCTGGCAGTGGGGCAGGGTAGAGGAGTCAAGGCAGGGAATTTGTTATGGGGGGGCCCAGGGCAGGAGTGGGGTGTAAGAGTGAGAGCAGGGGTTGGGAAGTGTGAGAAGCCTCAGGGCATAGGGGATGCAGGTTTCAGGGTAGGGGATGGGGGGCTCAGGCCAGGGGTCTCAGGGTAGGGGGCTGGGAGGTCTGGGGAGGCTCACTGGGGCCGCCTGCGGTAGCAAGAATGCTTCTGTTGCTGCGGGCTCCTCCTGTGGGGGCCAGGGCTGAGGTGCCTGGCCCTGGAGGTTCTCTTCAGGAGAGGCTGGAGCCACAGTTCTCAGCTCTGGTCCCATTGGTGCTCCTCTGGGGATGGGAGTGGGGCTGCACAGTCCTCCAGCCTTGGCCCTGGTGATGCTTCTGGGGTGGAGGTGGGGCTGTATGGCTCAGCCTTAGCCCCAGCCCTGGTGGTGCTCCTCAGGGGCTGCATTGGCTGGCCCTGGCCTCCAGTTTACTGGGGAGGGAGGGTGTTGGTAGTCTCCATCTTGTCGGGGTGGTGAAGCTCTGCTGCCTGACCCTGCTCTGTAGCTCCTCAAGGGTGGTGGGGCTGAGGCTAGCGGGGCTTCCCCCATCTGGTACTATGGCTGAGGGCCAGGAGTAGGAGGGTTTGAGGCAGGGGGACCACTTACCTGGGCTGGTGGCTAGTAACATGGAAAGTTCTGGCCCCAGCTGGCCACACCCTGTGGTCACCCTGCAGTACAGCTGTCCCCCATGCTCACTGCCCCCAATGGTCACTCTGCAATATAACTGTCCCTTCTATCAGCCCCCTCCCTTTCTGTGTTATGAAAACAATCGAATTCCAGGCACTTCCCATTTTCCTGGCACAACCAAAGCAAACCAAACTTTGCCTAAGTTAGGATAACAAGACGTTGCATACCAAATGTGGTGGCCCTAGCTCTTTTGGTTTAGGATGACTTCTTGAACAAATGGACTCTCAGATGGATGACACACAAACCCTCTAAATTATGTATATTTTATAGATAGATAGACAGATTTAGAAGTATTGTGCCAGATTTTTAGCTCGTGTAAAATAGCATAACTCCCCTGAAGCCAAGGTTGCTATGATGGTTTACACAAGCTGAGGAGGTGGTTGATATTTCTAGTAATATCTAAATTGTTCCCTGATTTAAAACCCATTCAAGTTATAGGAAAACTTTCATTGACTTTAATAGGCTTTGGTTCAGACTTTCTCTCCTTTTGTTTTTGGTTATTTTGAGCAACCATAAGTAGACGAGGGAATAGACATTATTGAGTTACATATAAATAAATGGGCATTGCTCCTGAACAAAGGCTGTCTAGGGAGCATGGGAATAAATGAACACACGTCATGTGTTGTCAGTCTGTTTGACGTGAAGATGAACTGGCACCACATGAAGCATTTCTACAATAGTATTTTATAACCTGATATGTCTTTCCCCCCACGCTTTCATCTGCAGCTCCTATTAGGAATGTAAGCTTTGGAAGTTTACTCTATCAGGAAGCAGAGAGTGGTGGAGATATTACCTTTTTCTGCTCTGTAAAAGAAGGATCTTTGCCAATCAACTTCAGCATTTTTAAACAAAATGACAAGAAACCTTTATTTTATGAAAGCAAAATGAGCACTAAAGTCATCTGGCAGATGACATCGTTGAAGAAGCAAGACACAGGGAAATATTTTTGTGAAGTCTCCAACCGGGCCAGCTTGCCTGTGCGAAGCAACTTGCTATTCATTAACGGTAAGCTATGCTCCTCATGGCACACCCTGAGAGGACAACTTGGGAGATTTACGCTGCTCTGAATACTATAGAATGGGTCTATCTCAAATCTTCTGTGACATATACTGTTAGGCTGTGTCTAGACTGGCAAGTTTTTCTGCAAAAGCAGCTGCTTTTGCGGAAAAACTTGCCAGCTGTCTACACTGGTCGCTTGAATTTCCGCAAGAACACTGATGATTTCATGTAAGAAATCAGTGTTCCTTGCGGAAATACTGTGCTGCTGCTGTTCGGACAAAAGGGCCATTGTAGACAGCTCAGATTTGTTTTGTGCAAAAATGCCCCGCTCGTGAAAATAGCAATCGGGGCTTTTTTGCGCAAAAGTGCCTCTAGATCGGCACGGACGCTTTTCCGCAAAAAGTGCTTTTGCGGAAAAGCATCTGTGCCAATCTAGATGCTCTTTTCCGCAAATGCTTTTAACGGAAGACTTTTCCATTAAAAGCATTTGCGGAAAATCATGCCAGTGTAGACGTAGCCTTAGGGTGTCCTAGATCCTTGGCATCTCTTACTGTATCTGTAACTTTTTTAAATGACAGGCGAGAAGGCATCTTAATGTGTTGCTCCTTTAAAATTCCCCCTCTGCTGCAGGAATTTCCTGCTTCATAGGGGGAATTTCGTTGCAACACATGGTGCCTGGCAAAAACACCAACCACTGTAGGATAAAAAGAATGATGAAGGGCCATGTGACTGTAGGTAGGTACTTTGCTGCTGGATTGTATTGCCACTATGCTGTTGATAGGAGATTGCATGGAAGATTTGGGACACCATCTAACCGAAACAATCCCATTTTGTTTTGGACTTAACTCCTAGATGCAAGGAAAACTAACTTATATAGCATGGACTGTGGCCTAATGCAACAGCACTCCTCCCTAGAAAAATCCACAACAAAAGTGAATAGATCCAAAACTAAAACCTACTTTAACTGACTGGCAAATGAAAAACTCAGGGGAATAAATTCTTCTCCTGAAATCCATCATGCCAGGATCTCACTTTCCTTTAGTCCCCTAGCTATGCCTAAGCAGCGAAAAATGAGCAGTGTCCAGGAAATCTCCCTGTCTAGCTATAAATTGGGTGGCGGGTGGATGCCCTTGCCTATTTGTCACTCAATGCTAGATTTTATATAATACTTACTGGTACAGGTTGAACCTCTCTGGTTTGGCAATATCCACGGTCTGGCTTGATTTTAGTTAGTTGGATGTGCACTTACCATGGGTGTAGCCATGTTTTCTGTGGGCCCCATAAAGTTTGTTTACAGCCACTGGTCCTGGCTCTCAGTGTTCTGTGCTGTTATTTAACTCTAATTTACCCCCAAATGTCTTCTACGAGCCCAGCAATCAGTGGAAGTGTTGATGATGTTGACCTCCCATGGTTTGGCAAATTCTCTGGCTTGGTACCGGTCAGGTCCCCACGGTGCCAGACTAGAGAGGTTCAACCTGCATTGAACTGGACCAAGGGGATTTGTTATTCCCAGTGGCCACATCTATCTAACTTAGGTGTGAGGGGTTAAACTTTTGTGGCTCTTTGTGCATTTTCTTTGGCTTCAGATTTGTAGTAGAGGTGGGTCAGGGAGAACCACTTAAGAAAATGGGCTGTGCCTACATCCTTCACTATACCAGGATGGGGAGGCTGAGAAGCCAAAGATCAGCACTAAAAGCTTTCCCTGACAGGACCTAGGAACAGACACACCAGTTAGGGAAGATCCCAGTAACAAACTCTTGATGGTAATGAAATCTTTAAAGCTTTTCCAGAGCTATCTGGACTCACCCTCCTGAGCACTAAATGCTTCTCGTAATGCCGACACCGCTTGCAGTGAGGAGCTGGGAGTGGTTAAAGCCAGTAGTGACTTTGTACCGCTGCATGTATTATCACACGTGTCTCTTCTCATTTCCAGTCATCCTGGCTGCATGGCAGAAAGGGTTTATCGCAGCAATTGTCTTGGCTGTAATTGCCATAGCAGCTTCTGGTTTCTGGTGGTACTTGCGTAAGAAGGAAAAGGGTAACGATGAATCTCTTCTATTCTATACCTTCCTTCCTTCCTCCCCCCCACCTCGCATCCCCCTCCTGTTCTGAAATGTGATTTGTCCTTTTCATATGTGTTCATTTTTTTAATTGTATCCTTTGGTATATATGGTTGTGACTATTTTCTTCCACTATTTGATCTGAGGAAGTGGGTCTGGCCCACGAAAGCTCATCATCTAATAAACCATCTTGTTAGTCTTTAAAGTGCTACATTGTCCTGCATTTTGCTTCTATTCTTTGGGTACTGAATGAATAGAACCATTGGAGGGTTTGGCTATAAGGGTATGTCTACACGACCACCCTAGTTCAAATTAGGGTGGTAATGTAGGCATACCGCACTTGCAAATGAAGCCCGGGATTTGAATTTCCCGGGCTTCATTTGCATAAGCCGACCAGCGCCATTTTTAAATGCCGGCTTGTTCGAATCCCGTGCCGCGCGGCTACACGCGGCACGGGCTAGATAGTTCGAACTAGCAAGCCATTCCGAACTATCTATCCCGTGCCGCGTGTAGCCGCGCGGCACGGGGTTCGAACACGCCGGCATTTAAAAATGGCGCTGGCCGGCTTATGCAAATGAAGCCCGGGAAATTCAAATCCCGGGCTTCATTTGCAAGTGCGGTATGCCTACATTACCCCGCTAGTTCGAACTAGCGGGGTAGTGTAGACATACCCTAAGAACCCAGGGCTGAAATAGCAGTGTGGGGGCAAAGGTGACGAATGTAGGGCCAAAAATGATGATTACAAAATCATATTTTGGAGGGGAGGTTAAAGTATGTTTTTAAACAAGGACTGAGTTGGCTGTCAAGAGGTAGTGTGTCCTCATCCTAAGTCCCCCTTGAACTAAGGTCTCCAGGGGAGGATAGGGTGACCAGATGGCAAGTAGGTGCCTATGTAAGAAAAAACTCAGAATATCAAGACTGTCCCTGTAAAATCATGATATCTTCTCAACCAAAGTGAGAGGTGCCTAAGGTCTGATGGTGGGATCTCGAAAAAGTGATGTTTTACACACGAGAGCACAAATGCCCATCATGACCAGTCTCCAGGAGCGAACAGCTAGCCCATCCATTTAGAGGCTCTATAAACTAACAGAGCCAACTTAATGATTGAACTGCTTCATGATCAGTCAATGTAAAGAGATCCTGGGTGAGAGAAAAATGATCTTAGTGGCTCAGACGGAGAGGTAAACATGCTGCAGCATTCTGAACACCTGCAAGTGATGGCAAATCCTGGCAACAGTCCTACGGAAGAGAAGGGGCTAGTAGAAAGTGGTGTTATACATGGGTAAAAGTCACATAATTTGGACGCAGATCTGGATTTTTAAATCACCCCAGTGCTTCAGGTCGTTTGCCTTGGTTTGGTTTGATCCATTATACAGCTATGAAATGCAGATCTGGGTTCAAGTTCTGGACTCCCTCTTCCTTCCCCAAATGTAGGGGTGGGTCAGGCCCCTCTCTAAATGCATATTGCCTCAAAAACTTAAAGTTCTTATTAAGCATGTATTCAGTCTCTACTCAAAAGCAATTCCTATTCATTGTTAGTTTTGACTGAATAGTGAGCTCAAGGTTTGGTTAATCACAATTGCATTATTCTTTCATGTTTTTTGTTCTAGAAAAATAGGAAGGACTGGTCCA
This sequence comes from Pelodiscus sinensis, assembly GCF_049634645.1. Lineage (NCBI taxonomy): Eukaryota > Metazoa > Chordata > Testudines > Trionychidae > Pelodiscus > Pelodiscus sinensis. Next base: position 20,659,087 of record NC_134730.1, on the reverse strand, counting down.
TTGTGAACCAAAACCTTTGGGAACCTTTAGGGTATCTGACACTCCCAGATATTTTGCATATTGGCCTGCCTAAAGAGCAAGGTTTTAGATCAGGGGTCTCCAAACTTTTCAGCCCGAGGGCCGCATTAACTATCAAACAGCAGTTCGGGGGCCAACTACACACTTGAGGTCCAAATAAAAAACAATCAAAACATGGATGTTGTTTTTAATTATGTATTTAATATTATTTTATTCAGTTATTATTTAATAACACATTCATACACTACACATGAACACCTGTATTAGTGTGAATGGTGAAATTGTTTCCTGGATGCCAAAATAGCAGACATTTCTGGCTTTAGATTTGTTGTCCCTAACATCAACAGTGACCTGAGATTATCATCGGACAAGTTTGTTCTCAAATTGTTCTTCACGTATTTCATTCTTGAAAATGTTTGTTCACACAGGTATGTTGTTCCAAAGATTGAAAGGTACCTTGATGCAAAAGTTTTGACATTAGGAAAGTCTTCCTTGGGCAAAAACTGGTAAAAACCCACCAGTCCTATTTTGAACTTGTCCCTAAGGAGGTCATTTGCTTGCAACTCAATGACTTCCAGCTGCAGTTCATCTGGGCAACTGGCCACATCTGCTTCAAATGGGTTTTGAAACAATCTCACTTCTTCTGCCTTTGAATCCAAAAAGGTCTCCACGGGCCGGATGAGAGGGCCTCGCGGGCCGCATCCGGCCCCCGGGCCGTAGTTTGGAGACCCCTGTTTTAGATCATAGCATCTCTGTCAGATTGAGGACTGCATGGCCAAAGGGATTGGAAATAGGATATAGAGTGCTTAAGAAACTTCTTAATTTTGGTCTAGGTCAGTATAGCTCTGCCACCCAAAGTTAAGATATGAAAGTTTTTCAGCGGTCTGTACACAAAACCATCACATTTAGCCTCTTAGTTGACAGTCTTAGATAGGAGGCCAAGAACTGAGTGGGCCATGGATTTGAGCTATCCTTTCATCTTTGGAAGCATCCCCATTCGATCGAGAGGGGAATATGGGCTCCTGTATTGAGACTGTCAGCACTTTATCTGTTCTGTGCTCATCCTGGCCCATGAAGTCCTCTAATCAATCTGGCAACTTCTACATCCGCTAAACAAGTTACCAAAGCTCACCCTGGTCTCTAGAAATGATCGTAATTCAGAGATGAATGGGCCCCTACATGTAGCTTTCATTTTCATCTCTTATTAAGTTTATCTTTCTAGTTGTTCAGGATATAACAGATTATCTCTTCTCTTTCCCTTGCAAGGTAAACATCCTTCTGTGGAGATGTCTGGGTAAGATGGCTTTTTTTTTGGAAATGATAAAATGTTTCTGATTGAAATGCTGGAGGCTTATGTTTCACCGTACATATGTATCTTATTCTCTCAGCTAGAAAACAGTATGGAATAGTAGACGCACCCACAAAAACAGCATTTGTACTTGTAGCTCAGGCTATATCTCCACTGCATACCTTTTTCCGATTCTTTTTTTGGAAGAGTTTTTTCTGACATTTGGCCTGTCTACACGGGGCCAAATGTGGGAAAAACCTCCTCTTTCAGAAGAGACTTTATTCCTCATAAAATGGAAGGAGGAATACAGGGCTTCCTAAAGAATGCACCCACTTTTTCAGAAACTGATCCAAAAAAGCGGACGTGTTCCCTGGATGCAGCAGATTTTTTCTGGGATACTGGTGGTATCTCTGTAGTGTAAACATAGCCCCAGATAATGAAGAAATGCCCAGATGCTTGCAGCTACTTGCAGCAGACCCAAATAACAGGATGAGGAAATATTCAAAATGGAAATGGGCCAGCTGCTAGAAATGGGGAATGTCAGGCTGGGATTTGAATGCCTACAGATGCAGGGTTAAAATCAAATAGACATATAGTAGAAGACAAGGGGGATAACTCTGGACGTTGGGGTTTGTTTTTGCTCTTACTGAGGTCAATAGCAAAACTTCTATTAATTTAAAAGGGTAATAAAGGAGTGGTGCCAAATTAAACAATTCTTACTTTTTTTTATTTTCAAGGATGGTTCCTTAGTCATGTCTATTTTTGTATATTTCCTTTTTAGATCCACAGCAGCCACTAATTCAACTAGTGAGAAACCGGCATCTGGACAGAACAATGATGGGGAATTCTATCCTGGTAAAATAGTGTTTAATATTCTCTGTCAGCCTTATGCTTTAATCAATGAATGTTTGTTTAGTAATTTGGCTTTGCATGATCATGGTTTGTTCTGGAGCCCAATTTTTAAATGATGGACTAGTAGATGTACCCACAAAAAAGGCCTTTGTATGTGTAGATTGGATAATGCGGAAATGCAGTTATCCAGTCTGCATGTACAAATGTAAGGGGTGGGGGTTTTTATTGTTTTTGTGTATGCACAATGAAATCTTCTCTGAAAATGAGGTGGATATAGTGGTTGGAAATAGTTTAATGGAACAAGCCTTAGTCATACATAGGAGTAAACATGAGACATGGCATAGGATAGGGACCAAATCAAGTTTGGGCTCATGTTGATCTTTGAGGCCCAATCAGACTCAATATTTGCTGTTTACATAGATGATCTTACTCCTCCATGCAACCTGAAGCACAGTTCTCGCCTTAGATCACCACTCCTGTTACAACTCTATCATCTTTGCGCTCATCAAGTTAAAATAACTGAGGGCAGCATTGGTCCTCAACATGATAGAATCATAGGACTGAAAAGGACCTCGAGAGGTCACCTAATCCAGTCCCATGCAGTAAATGACAGGACTAAGTTTTCTAAACCATTTCTGACAGGTGCTTGTCTAACCTGCTCTTTAAAATCTGTACTCCGATTCCACAGCCTCCCCAGTGCTTAACCCCTTGGACAGAAAGATTTTCCTAATGTCCAACCTAAATCTCATTGATGCAATTTATAATGAATTGATGCATGAGTAGAATTAGAATTCAGCTTCCTCCCACATAGCTGATGCATGTACAACAGTAAAAAAGATAAAGTAGGTTTTGTAACATTAAAAAGGATCTAACTGATTGAGGGGTTTCATTTTTAATCATTTTGCAAAAGGAAAGTTAAGGGCGCCTTACTTTTGATACCAATAGAAACATTCTCCAAACTCATCTTTGCGAGCTAATGGTGAAGAGAGCTCCTTTCCCCAAATAGTTCCCTCTGCTGTTCTGTACTGTCCTCCCCACGCTCCCCTCCCCTCCCTTCCCCCTTACTAAGTTGGACCCTACTGTCCCACCTTGGCTAAGCCCAGTAGCTTTTGTTGCCCAACAGTGAAAGTTCATTGTAGCTTTTGTTTAGGTGGGAGGTGGCTGCTCTAATGTGTGGCAGTCCTTCTAGAGAACAATCATTTCAATTAGGACATGACTATCCAGCAGATAATAGTCTTACGTATGCTTTCTTCCAAGAGTAGACCATGAGGATGTTTAGAAGCTCTTGGCTCCAGGATGGTTGCTGCCAGAAAAACTAACAGAGCCACAGTTAGAAGGAAGGAGCTTGGAGCTTCATGGCCTGTGCTGTTTAGCTTAGTTGGCCTCTAACATTTTGTACCAAAAAACTTTGATTTCTCACAAATATAAATACACACCACACAGTAAAGGGGGAAAGATGCTCACTCAATACTGGAGTCTTCTCCCTAGTAGAACAAGGAAAAAAGCACACTCACGCACCCTTTCTTCCCTGGTCCTAGCCTGCATCATTTTGGCACATAGCTGAACATGGTAATCTTCATAGTACTTCTTGGCTGGAGCCATTTGTTGACATTTCTCTTTCATTTTATTCTGAGCAAAGTTTTGCCAATATAGCCTCTTCCCGACTTACGAACTGCTTACAGACCAAGCAATTGGTCATAACTAGGTTTGTTCGTAAGTCAGACCCCATAGAGATACACACAACTGCGCTGTTCGTAAGCGCGGATCGTGTTCGTAACTCGGGGTCCACCATTTACGACAGCTTTGGTCGTAACTGCAAATTGTCGTAAGTCGACCATTCACAACTCGGGGACCGGCTGTATATGCGTTGCTTAAACTCTTGCTAAAGAAAGAAAGGTCAGTAAGTATCAGACTACCGGAACTTCCTGAAGAGGGAGCATTGCGGCAGACTTTTATGGCAAGCTTTATTAAATCAATACAGGTGAACCTCTCTGGTTCAGAAACATCAGTCATCCAGCATGATTTTAATTAGCTGCATGTCTACTTATCATGGGTGCAGCCAACTTTTCCGTGGTCCCATAAAGTTTGTGTACAGCCACCAATCTTGGCTCTCAGTGTTCTCTGATGTTATTAAGCTCTAATTTACCCCTAAATGTCCTGTAACATCCCAGTAAGCAGTAGAAGTGTTGACAATATTGACTTCCCGGGATCCAGAAAATTCTTTGGTTCGGAACTGGTCAGAGTCCTGAGGATGCCAGATTAGAGAGGTTCAACCTGTACCAAGGATATTCTCCCCATCCTACCATCCTGCACTGCATTTATGGTTAGACTGCTGTAGTATGATGCCACCCACAGTACTGTCTAAAAAGTCAGCACTTTTATGGAAGCTAGTAATTGAAGTATTTGAACTCCTGCATGGAGAGACCGAGGTCTATTCTTATCAATCATCCATACGCCCAGGACTTGTTCACTGGTAAAGTACCAAGCTGGTTCTTTGAACAATGAAACATAAGCATGCCTATTGTCAATCTAAGACAATAGGAGTTCATTGTTTCCAGCTTTGTGCTCAGACCACCAAATACTAATAATTGTGTATGTTTACAGTATCTTTCATCCCAGGGTCTGAAAACACTTCATACAGGTGGATAAGCCATTTACCCTCTTTCTGTAGAAGGAAAAACCAAGACACAGAGATCAGATGATCTGCCCAAGAGACAGTAGAACATTGGACTACTCACATGGGCAGCTGGTATGCTAGGCAGGGGAAGGCATTGGCTTCCCAAACCACCAGCCTGGCCTTGCCCCCAGCACACCTAGGCTGTGTCCAGACTCAGGGGTTTTTTCGGGAAAAGTAGCCTTTTTCCGAAAAAACTTCACCTGCGTCTAGACTGCAGCCGCGTTCTTTCTAAATTAAATCGAAAACGCGGCTTTTCTTTCGACGGCGGTAAACCTCATTTCACGAGGAAGAACACCTTCTTTCGAAAGTGCTTCTTTCGAAAGAAGGCATTCTTGAATGTAAATAGGGCTTCTTCGAAAGAGAGCATCCAGACTCACTGGGTGCTTTCTTTCGAAAAAGCGGCTTGCTCTTTCGAAAGTTCCGCGTGCAGTCTAGACGCTCTCTTTCGAAAGTATCTTTCGAAAGAGGCTTGCAGTCTAGACATAGCCCTAGGGTATGTCTAGACTGTCGGCAGAGTGATGCAGATTAGGCAGGTCAACATTGCAAATGAGGCAGGGATTTAACTATCCCATGCCTAATTTGCATAAAAATGGCCACCGCGTTTTGCTGACTCAACACTTTGTCGGCAAAAAGTGGCAGTCTATAGGGGGATCTGTCAATAAAGAAAGCCTTTTTTGACAGATCCTTTATGCCTCCTGCAAGGAGGTTTACAGGATCTGTCGAAAAAGGCTTTCTCTCTCAACAGATCCCCCTCTAGACTGCCACTTTTTGCCGACAAAGTGTTGAGTCGGCAGAATGCGGTGGCCATTTTTATGCAAATTAGGCATGGGATATTTAAATCCCTGTCTCATTTGCAATGTCAACCTGCCTAATCTGCATCCCTCTGCTGACAGAGGGATGCAGTCTAGACATATCCCTACTGTAGACATGCTGGGGGGCAGAGTGTTGCTCAAGGAGGGGGGTGCAGCATGCTGCCCCGGCCCCTCATGGTGTGGAGGCAAGGCAGTGAGGTGGTTTGGCTCCTGTGAGGGGCAGAGCCTAAGCAGAAGGGGCAGGGCAGGGGCTGAGGCTGGGGGCTTGCCTCCCCCAGCCCTGCCTTCACTCACCGCCCATGACTACTCACTTACTATCCCTGTTTTTAACTACTATCAAGTCCTGCCTCTCCACTAGAAGACACCCCCGTCTTGTTCATCTTTTCCAAACTCCGGAAGACACCAGTCTTTAAGATAAGGGTTTTTTTTTCCCCCATTCCAAAACAATCTCAGTATGTTCTTTGACCTCAGCAGGGTATTTCTGGCCCTCAGTCTGAGTCTGAATTCCATTGGTGTCAGTGATCCAATGCAGATAAACTCTCACATTATGAAAAGATCACACAACATGAACCAAGATATTCCTTGTTTTCCTTTAGCTTTAAATTGGTCCTCTTAAAAGTCCAAATTCTTCTTTCTTATATTATGAGAGGGGCTTAGACACATACTCAAGGGCAGAATTTCCCCTAAATAATTAAATCATTGCATGGGGTGATACTGTCACAAATACAGTTCTGTTGTATTTTAATGAGAAAGCAAAAGGAATGAATGAAGCACAGCTATCTTCTGCTGCTTGTTGGCTCACTTTCTGCTTGCATATTTAGTTTTAGAGTCAGTTTACAGCGAAGATGGTGAAAATCATGTAAAATCAACAGATGAAAATAAAGGTAATTTTCACACTCATTTTTTAACCACAACTTTTTATCATTTTGGAAATAAAGGTGGTGGGTTCATGTCTGATTGTGAGAGCAGGGGACTGGCAATTAGGCCCTCTAGGGTTCATTAATTTTCTCCTACCTCATCGTCATGTACAGGCAGTCCCCGAGTTACGCGGATCCGACTTATGTCGGATCCGCAGTTACGAACGGGGCCCTTCCTCTCCCTGGTCTCCAGCAGACCAGGGAGAGGAAGCAAAGCGGCGGAACATGCGGGCAGCGGACAGCCCAGACGCGTCTGGGCTGTCCGCTGGCCGCGTGCTCCGCGGCTTTGCTCTGCTCTCCGTCCCCCTGGTCTGCAGTGGCTGAATCTGGACGCCAGTTCCGACTTACATACAGATTCAACTTAAGAACAAACCTACAGTCCCTATCTTGTACGTAACCCGGGGACTGCCTGTAATACTGAGGGAAGTCATTCATCTCTCTGTGTCTACGTTTTTTGTATTTCCCACTTGCAAAATGAGAGTAACATTGTTTATGTCCCAGGTGTGTTCTGAGTCTAATGAGTTGCTTCTGTCAATTAGTGGCATAGGAAAAAGGAAAGTTATTATTATTATTATTATTATTTACTGAGAAATGTATTTCAAACTACCAATATTATGTTTGAATCTTCCACAGAGAATCTTTCATAGGCTTCCTTTGCCTTCTATTTATCTTGGCTTTTATAATTTTTTCAGCTCTTGACATTTTAAACTGTATGAAATATGAAGAAAATGATCTTCCAGCTAATTATGATGCCAGATAGGCTTTTTTAAAAATTCTCCTTTTTAAAGTCATCATGGTATCAGGTGTTGTGTCATCTAGATGTATAGCTGTATACAGATACTTTTTTTTTCAGGGCTAAGTGTTTAAAAAAACTAGTTAAAAAGCAGTGCTTAAATGTAAATATTCTGGTGATATTATGGCTGAAAACTCATAGATGGATACTATTGTGTCCCCTCAATCCTCACTGCTCACGTCAATACTTGCCATGTAGGCATGTGAGCATTCAAAATGTGATTCCTGCTAACCTAATGGATAACATGGTTTTGGCTGGGCAAATTTACAGCAAAAATGTCTTATGACCTGTGTTGTTCAGGAGGTCAGATTAGATTGGTTCCTTCTGGCCATAAATTCTATGGATCCTATGACTGTTTCTTGCTCCAGAGAACTGATAGTCTAAATATGAGGCAAGAGACAGTAGATAGATACAACGCTCAGATCCTCTGGTCAGTATGAAAAGCCACAATCTCAGCACACCAGCTGGCTACCTGTGGTCAAGCTTTTTATAGGCATTGTGGCAAAAAAGCTTTAAAAAGGGATTTGGAGGAGGGTAACCAAGGTGGCTCTGCCGATGTTCGGTTGGAAGCTCCCCCCCCCATATGCAGCGTGGGGGGACAGCACAATGGGACATTGTCGAAAATATAACAAAGGGGCATTGAAAGTTGGTATCACTGGCAGACCAGAGGTGAGGGTCACTGTCCCAGCAGCGTATGTGATAATAGGTACAGCTGGGAGAGCCCATGAAGGTGAAGACAAGTAGTGCAGTAGCGAAGGAGGAGCCAGTGGAGAGCGCAAAGTTCCAGGTGACGAACCAGAAGAACAGTTGCAGCGGCATTTCGAATGGATACAAGTGGGACAGTGGGATTAGTAAAGGCTGGTGAGCAGAAGGCTGCCATAGTCAAGACTTGAGAGGGTCTGGATGAGAGTTTTAGCAGCACAGATGGAGAGGAAAGGCTGGTTGAGGCTCAAGATCTTGTTTAGGAAGAAGCAGTCGGATGTGGACAAAGCCTGGATGTGAAGATCTAGAGAGAGGACCTAGTGGCAGGTAAAGTTTACAGGCATGAGTGACAGTCAGGATGGTGGCGATGTCCATGGTGACTGAGAAAAGAGGAATTTTGGGAAGGCAGGTGAGGAAGGATTGAGAGGGGTTTTTTAGCCGTGTTGATTTTATGCTTATAAAATGGCCATCACCAACGAGATATTATAAAGACCGAGATTATCTTGGACAGAAGGATGGAGGTCTAGAGTGGAGAGGAAGCTCTGAGAGTCATCCGTCTAGAGATGATAGTTTTCTCCTGAGAAAAGATACAGAAGGAAATGAGAAAGGGACTGAGGAACTCCAAAAGAAAATTGAAGGGCAGGCATGATGAGGATCCTTTAAGTGAAATGCTGATGGGCTCATTAGGGAAGAAGGAGAAGAGTCAGGAGCGAACAGATTCATGAAAGCAAAGGGCAGGATTTCAAGAAGAAAATGTTGAATGCAGAACCAGGAGAACGAGCAGAGAGTATTGGTTCTGAGCTTTGGCTGGGAGAAGGCTATTGAAGATTGAGAGCTATTTTAGTGGTGGGCAAGAGATGACTGGGGAGGGTCAAGCCTGGAACAAGTGGAGAAGAGCTCTAGACAGCAATTGGTGGCACATTCAATGACCTTAGAGGGTACATGTGGCAGTAGTTGGAGAGGCCATTGGAGGTAAAATAGTGGGCTATTTGAAAACGCTAGCATCTAAAACATACTTGCACAGTGAAGGGAAGAAGACTAATGAGAGGGACTCAGAAGCAGGGGCCAGAGATCATAAGATGAAAGGAGGACACTGAGGTAAGCAGAGAGGTTAAAGAAATGCAGATGAGATGCTACTTTTTCAACGACTGGGGAAAACGAGAAAATAATGGGGAGAAAAAGGGCAGCAAAAGGGGGGAGAGACTAGCTAGAGTGGAACAGGCACATAGAGAACTCTGGTGTAGGGAACAGGGTGGTCACGTGGCCAGTTTTCAACTGAACAACCAATTGAAAAAGGACCCTTCCCGGCCATCCTCAGTCTGGTGAAAATGAGCGTGTGAGGGTGGGGAGGGCAAGCAACGGAGGGAAGGGGTGGAGTGAGTTGGGCGTGGCCTCAAAAAAGGGGCGGGGCAAGGGTGTTTTTCAAAACCATCAATAAAAGACAAAAGCCCCACTCAGACACCATCTAGACTCCACAGTTTTAGGAAGGAATTCTGCTTCAGCTGCTGTCTCCATGCTGGGCTGATCCCCAACCTCCCACAGCAGACTCACTGATCTTGTGCCCACTAAAGTCCTTGCGCGCTTGACCATGACTTCCCTTGTGTCGGGCTCAGGCTCACAGTGAGTAGGCAATGGGGAGTGCTACAAAGAAACGTCTTCTTGCTATTTTGGGCCAGGACCTGACCAGGAGAGTGCTGAGGTGGAATATACTGAAGTTGAAGTGTCAACGCCTGATCCTTGCAGAGGTAATTAGTTGGCTGACTTATATAGTTATGAAGTGGGAGTCATTTCAGACCTGCTCTTTCTGCCATTGATTTCACTGGGAGCTGGAGTAGGTCCTGTTGTGTGTGGAGGGTAGTTCCCTGGTAATAGCTCTCAGTGATGCAGGGACTATTGTGATATCAGCAGGACTGCAGTTACCAGAGCCAGCCAGGCCTTTCCCTTTCCTCCCTGGTTCTCTTGTGCACATGCCCTACCCTGCCATGTAAGATCTTTGGCTAGACAGCTGGGATCTGAGCAGAAAGCAGCCTGCTGTGGCTCATACCCACTAAGGGGTACTTTAATTTTTTCTTTTAGGAGATAGAGCATAGGAACTGGGATTAGTCCCGTAGGGCCTGAGGGGAGCTGGAGAGTGTCCTATGGCCTACAGGAAAACAGAGACCTGGCCTACGCCTAAAACCTATGTCAACTGAACTCTGTAGACACAGCTTCTGCCTCTTGAGGGGATTTACTGTGATAGAAAACGGTAAATTTGTGGTGGTGGTAGCATTTAGGTGACAGTGCTGCTGTCACACGGGTAGTGCAGAGGTACCCAGGGAGAATGCAGGGAAGTGGAAATGTTGGTTGCCCTGGTAACAGCAGCCTCCTGCTGTCTGTGGTATTCATTCAGAAGGATTAGTTGGGCTAAAGGAGTGAACGTAATCCAGTCCCTGTTAAACAAGGTCTGGTGCTTGGTACCCAGAGACCTCAGCCAGTTAATGCCCTGGCAAACACACCAGTAAAAACTCTTGTGTATCTGAAAGAGACGGAAAAGAAGGAAAGCCAGTTCAAGCGTTTGACATGTCAAGTATTACATAGGGCTTTCACTGGAACAACATCCCTTGTTCCTTTTCCATTTAGCTGTAGATCAGGGGTGGGCAATAATTTTTTGCCAGGGGTCACTTTGGAAATTTTTGAAGTGTCCCTGGGCTGCACATGAAGGGGCGGGACATGAAGCAGGAGAGGCGGAGTGTCAAGCGAACGGGGCGGGGCCAAGATACTTCTGGGTTCCCCGCTCCCAGACAATAATTGGTCTGGGGGTGTGGGAGTGCCGTTGCCCGCCCGCACGTTCCCCCTAGGTGTCCATGCCCCTGGCATGGGAGGAGGCTTCCTGTGCTCCTCTGCCCCTAGATCAAATAGGGCCGGGGGGCAGGGGAGCACGCGAAGCCTTCTCCGCTTTGCCCCCGCCCTGCAAGCAGCACGCTGCGCTTCAAAGTGCCGTATGCTCCTGACTGGACGGGAGGAGGCTTCCTGCACTTCGCGCACCTAATTGGCCTGGAGGCGGGGGAGCAGCAGGGTCTGTGCAGGCTGGATCAACCCGCTTGGCGGGCCGGATCCAGCTCACAGAGGCCCTTTTGCCCACCCCTGCTGTAGATGGTTTTTTAGAAGGAAGCCCATCTCTCCCCTCCCCTGCCATCTGAACGTCTCTTAAATAGTAATAACCATCACCCCAGGAGGTGGTAATTCAGATTCAGCTGGAACTGATGTGGTGGGATCAGACCTGTTGACAGGAGGGGCGAGGGGAAGGGGGCAACTTCCCCAGTGCCCAGTGATTCAAAAGGGTCCAGGGCTCCGGCTGGGTCCTTTAAATCACCACCGGCATGCTAAGGTGGGGGAGGGGCGCGGTGAGGTCTGGCCAGCACCGAGGGCTGGGCTGCTCCAGCCCCGTCCCTTCTGGGAGTATTGAACTGACCCCCTTGCCCAGGGGTAGGGTTGCCAGTTTCAAAGCCGACAGTCCGGTATTTGAGGATTCTGTCCGGGGAACAAATTGAGAAAATACCGGACATGTAAAATGTCCGGTATTTTCTAATTAGGTAAGTTGATTATTATTAGGCGTATCAGTATGTAGTTGTGAACTGCCTGGCTGGTAGACATGCTCACACTGCGTGAGTGTGTCTACCAGCCAGGCAGCACGCAACTACACAAGGGGGGGGGCGGGGGCGGGGCAGGAGGGAATCCCTGGGGCCGGACTCGCTCATACTTTTATGGGTCTGTATGTGGGACGGGGAATACCCCGGAATCTGTGTGCACCTGGGTAAGTCCTGCTCCCCACCTGCTGGTTCCCCCCCCCCAGCCAGCCTCGCTCCCCCCGACCCCCTCCTGGCTAGCCCTGCTTCCCGTCAGCTAGTTCCCCCCCCCCATCTCCCATGGCCAGCCCCGCTATCCCCGCCCCCCAGCCTTGCTTCCCGCTGGCCATTCCCCCCGCCCCCGCATCTCCTCCCGGCTGGTCCCCCCCTCCCCATCTGAGATCAAGTGTGGTTTTTTTGAAGCCACCTGGTAACCCTACCAGGGGCCTGGCAATTCTGTTGACCCCCCTTGGTTGGAATGGTCTGGTGTGGTTAACGCCTCTCAGGATCAAGATGGTGAATGCCTGGGATAGCAGGAAATGTGGGCATAGGAATCTTGATGGTGAAGCTCACTTTAGTAGCCTCTGTCTTTACTTCTTCTGTTCTTCCTTTATTCCTTCATACTCTCCCCTCCAAATATTTCTTGTTAGAGCCCTAGAAAGGCTTCGGTAGGAGGAATAGCCCATTCCTTCCACTATATTGGCTTCATATCCAATATATTAATTTTGGCTCATTAATTTCCAGCTCCTCTTTTCCAGTGTTTTTAACCAGCATAATTTCAATACAGTCCATGAAACATCAGGAGGCCTTTTTAATTAAAGTAACTCAATTCATCTGTCACCCCTTTGCATCTTTTTCCATCGACATTTGTTACTATAGGTTATTGTAATATCTTATGAACTTTTATATACATAAATCTGAGCTCACAAATTGGGAAAATTTGTAGGCCTCATTGTTACATGTCTTAATAGTTCCAAGGTACAGCACTTAGCATAGCAGATCCATAACCAGAACTCCCACACATGAGTGTAATACAAGTAATAACGATGGCAGTAGCCAGACCTCTTAGCCTGGTGTTAGTGCATCTTCCTCGTAGCTTTTCAGGTAATCTGCTTGCTGGACCCTGTTCCCAATGATGGCATGTACAACTCAATCTTTTTACCTCACCCAAAAAATCATGGGATCCTCAGGCTCCTTGTGCAGAAAGTGGGCAAATTGTTCAGAATACACACAAAAGTCCAAGCCGTTAGGAATAAATGCAATCCTTTGGGGATATTAAATCACATCTCAGCACTCAACTTTAGCTTGACAAGCTGAAAAGCCAAAGGAAGAAAATCACAAACTTGCTCTTTCCAGCTACCAAAGTACACCGGTTTATTTCTGTGCTGAAGACATTCTTGTTTCATTAGGGCTGTGTCTACACTGGGCCACTTATTCCGGAAAATCAGCCGCTTTTCCGGAATAACTTGCCAGCTGTCTACACTGGCCGCTTGCTTTTCTGGAAAAGCAATGACGATCTACTGTAAAATTGTCAGTGTTTTTCTGGAAAAACGATGCTGCTCCTGTTCGGGCAAAAGTCCTTTTCTGGAAAAACTGTTACGGAAAAGGGCCAGTGTAGACAGCACAGTAGTCTTTTCCGCAAAAAAGCCCCAATCGCGAAAATGACGATCGGGGCTTTTTCGTGGAAAAGCGTGTCTACATTGGCCACGGACGCTTTTCCGGAAAAAGTGCTTTTCCAGAAAAGCATCCTGCCAATGTAGACGTGCTTTTTCCGGAAATACTTATAACGGAAAACTGTTCCGTTTTAAGCATTCCCGGAAAAGAGTGCAGATGTAGCCTAGCTGTATAAAGGGTTGTTTGTACAAATGTATTGCTTCTGAGCCTGGCAGCAAGACGGCTAGTGTCTCAGAGCAGTGATTCATTGTAATTCTTTTCTTGGGGCTCTCTGGCTGCATTCGAAGCAGGTAACCTATTTACCATTGCTAAATGGTGCCCTTAGATATTGGGACCACTGTATTGTATCTTAAGGGATTAATAACAGTTATGTCTACAGTTACATGTTTCACACACTTCTAGTCATTCCCCGGGCAGTACAAAGGCGTAGAATGTTATAAGAAATATTTTCTATCAGATGAAATGTTAACCTAAGATTTTTGTCAGGTACAAGTTAAAGATTCCAAGCCTCTGTTTCTCAGGAGGTGGGTGACAGGGGAGGGATCACGTGAGGATTACCTGTTGTGTTCCCTCTCTCTGGGGCATCGGGTATCGGCCACTGTTGGCAGACAGGATACTGGGCTGGATGGACCAGTATGGCCGTTCTTATGTTCTTAACCCCTAAAAGAGCAGGGGATAACCTTTGCATCCCTCTCTCAATAATATTTCCCTAATACCTAGGCTCAGTGTAAGGTCCAGTCTATACTATACAAAATGCCTTATTACTTTGATTTAGTTAAATACAGTAGTGCACTGACATTTTAAAAAGATCCTCTTTTAAATAGTACTGGAGCATGTTTTAACTACGCGATACTGTTTAAAAAAAACAACAAATGGTCTGGTAGCACTTTATAGACTATAAAACATGTCGATGGTATAAAGTGCTATAAAGTGCTACCAGACCATTTGTTGTTTTTTTCCGTAACAGAAGAACTCGGCTATCCCCTGAAGATACTGTTTCAAGTTAGCCTTGGGCTATACAGATCTTTATCATTGTTCAGGAATCTGAGTTAAGCAGGGTTTGGTCCTTTCTGTCCTGCTGTACTAAGCCATGCAACTCTGCATGCTTACACTCCTTACACTGTTGCAGCTTCTGCAGTGTAGACAAGACAAAAACTACCACTTAGCATGTAAGTGCATGTGTAACTCAGACACCTTCTGGGTATGGTGTACTGTATCATCTAGCTAGTGACACTGAGACCACTAACAGAGAGAATGAGTCTAATCTGCAGCCTTAGCTAACAGCCTGCTGGTTTTTAGCTCATATGTTAAAGGCTCGTTCACTAAGTTCCAGAGATCCCAGGTTCAATTCTGCCTGCAGACAACTGGGGTCTGCTGGGGTTATATGTGATCATTGCACTACCAGTATCCACTGTGTTATTGGGCCAAATACTGCTAGAATGGAAGCTGTTAAATAAACCCAAACAGCAGCCTATGCAAAAGATTCATTCTTACAGCTCTGCACTGCACTGCATGATACAGGATAAGATTTAGGCCGTGTCTACACAAGCACTTATGCTGGCAAAATGTTTGTTGCACAGGGGTGTGGAAACATAGTTGAGTGATATAAGTTTTGCTGGCATGAACGCATGTGCACAATGCTATGCTGGCAGAAGACACACTCGCAGGCATAACACAGCTACAGGAGAGCACTTACAGGAACAGCTGAGCCACTGTAAACTTGCAAGTACAGAGATGGCCTTAAGGCTTGTCTACACTGTCAAATTACTGGGCTGTAACTTTCTCACTCCGGGATGTGAAAAAAAAAACCCTCTCCAAGCGCAGCAAATTAAAGCACAATAAAGGGTCAGTGTAAATAGGCTCACAGCACTGTTAGCTACTCCCCTTGTGGAAGTGGATTATACAGAGTGCTGGGATATCTCTCTCCCAGCGCTCCTGCTGTGACTATACTGCTACTTTTAAACTTGAACGTGTAGTAGACAAAGCCTACATCTCAGGGGGAGAGGAGTAAGGCCAGGGTTGTTTGTTGTTTTTTTAAATATATTTTCAATAACTACTCTCATCCATAGAAAGGGCTCTGGCCCCTGGCTTTGCAGCAACGCTTTTATCATGCTGGCATTGCACATGTTCTACTTCAAGGCAGTGTTCTTTCATGTCTGTGTTGCCATGACAATTACCAGCACTTCTGGCCTGAGTGAACACCTCAGGACCCTCATACCGAGCTCAAGGATTCAAATATTAAGCAATTAAATCCCCTACAGGGTCTGTCTGTTTTCCTGGATGAAGGCAAAGTACACAACAACAAAGCGAGATCTATGTTCTGCTCTTGGGGGATCCTTTCCTCATCCAGAAGGCAGCATTCAGAGCTCAGTGCGTTTGCAACAGGCAGCCTCTTTCATTTTTATTAAGAGCAGACGGAGTTAAAAAAACAACAAAAATGAAGTCCCCGACCCTGCAAGATGATGAATACATTCAGGCCCTAGACTAGCTGCCAGCAACTGGCGCCCTAGGCGAACCATGCAATCGGCACCCCCACCTCCAAACCCCCTCAATGATATTGCGCCACCATTTGGCACCCCATTTAGCTTGGCGCCCTAGGCGACCGCCTAGTTTGCCTATATGGACGGGCCGCCCCGAATACGTTCAATTCTCATTGCCTTCGATGGGAGCTCAGGTATTCTTCAATCACTCAGGATCAGGCCCTAAGGGCGTCTTCACGACAAGCAGGATAGACAGGCGGCGATCGATCCAGCAGGGGTCACTTTATCACATCTAGTACAGACATGATAAATTGACCGCCAAATGCTCTTCCATTGACACCAGTACGCCACTAAAACAAGAAGAGTTAGCAGCGTCAATGGGAGAGTGTCAGCTGTCGATGTATCGCAGTGAAAATACTGCAGTAACCAGACCTAAGTATGTTGACGTCAGCAACATTATTCATGAAGCTGAATTTGTGTGATTTAAGTTGATGGCCTGCAGTAGTGTAGGCAAGGCCTAAATTACTATATCTAATTATACAAAAGTCTCTTCCTATAGCCAGGGAAGTCAGGATCATAACTCCTGCTGACCTCAAGAAGAACAGAATCAATAATTAATGCATAATAGTAACATTTGGGGCAGTTTTGAGGATAAGGATTAAATAAACATCCCCCCCACCCCATCCTCCTAGAAATCCAATTATAGAATGCTGTCAATGAGCATTAAAGAGCTATTAACATTTTGTCCTTTTCCCTCAAGCCAAATCTTTGACTGATCTCTTTTCTAGGCTTGTGAATATTCTTGACCACCTTAGGGTGGTAAATGTGCGGTGGCTATGGGAACCATTTCTGTACCAGATTTCCCTTTCACCATCGCTCACAGAAAAGCAGCACCAGGAGTATTAAGGGTGGTAAATCTGCCAGAAAAAAAAGCTAATGTAGACAAGGCTTCACTGCCTTATTTTTCTCCAGCTGTACATTTGGGATAATTCGATACCCCCCTTTGTGAGTAGCAGTGCGATCCTCTAATGAAAGTGGCTAGCTAGCTGCTGAGTACAGTTTTATCTGTGGGAGGTTAGAATTGTTTGGTGATTTGATATTTAAAGAGGTGCTGGTGATGAGGAGTGGTGTAATAAATCTTTAAGGAGAGACTGTGCTTAACAAAAAAATGTTCCATATCTTTTCTAAGCTAATTGTGTGTGTGCAGTGAGTCAGGCCCTTTATTGTTAATACAAGGAAATCAAAGACCAAAGCTAAAGCATTGTCAAGAAATATCCCTAAAAGGGGAAGGGAGAAACTGCCAAGGGTGGCTGAGTAAGAAAATGCCCCTCCTTTTACTTCTATAGCTGGCTGATCATTTGCAGGGTGCAGCATTATAAGGTCATTTGGAACTAAATGTCATTATTTTTCAGTCCTTTCTGCTAGGACTTTTACTCAGGGCTAGGAAAAGAACAACTTATAAAAGGTTAACTATATGTAGACACACACTGGCATAAAATCAAAATAATAATCAAATAATCAAAAAGGATCCAGCTCCCTTTGGTAATCATTTGATTGAATCAATGGGAGATGACCCAGGCTTGTAATATACTAAAGGTGTTAATTCCAAATTTGGTCAGAATTGTGGGAAGACTTCTTTTGACTTCCCTGGCCATATAAGTTAAGTTAACAAAAATCCAAAAGCATGTGAAATCCAGAGGCTGTTATAGCATGAAAATTCATAACAAATCAATATTCCTGTTAAGTGCTTGCTGAAACTCGCATCCTGCTGCCACTGAAACCCTGATTCTCAGTTTGAATGCACAACAAATATAGGAGTACCCCAGTTTATAGGTTTTAATGGTTTTGTGTCTAAAATACAGGATTAAGAGTTAAGACACCTTTCAGTTCTGCAACATATTTCTTGAATGACCTTGGTGAAATCACTTAACCATCTCACCTAAGGAAAAGTGGAGATAACCAATCTCAGAATGTTGAGTTCCTTAACTAATGTTTTTAAAATGTGTAGACAGGCCCAGCTTCCATTGGTCTTTAGGCAGAATTAGGAGCTATCGAAGTTCACTCGAGACATAGTTCATCTAAATTGCTTCTACTACTTTGTCTGCAGACACAGGCCAAACCATGTTAACAAACCTCCTTCTAGGTTCTTTTGTCACACCCACAGGAATTGGACAAACTATAATTACAGTGAGGTGACTTTGAACTATTTTGAACATTGTTCAGCTAGTTTGTGACCCAGAGTTGATAAGCACTTTACCTCAGGGCTCTATCATAGCTTTTTGCTTAATACTGAAAAGTAAGAAATTGCTTATCTTTTGGTTTGGCTGGTATCAAAGGGGAAGAAGCAATCTTATGAGTCTTTTTCCCCATTTTGAGCTAACATCTCACAAGACCAGAGAGTAATCACACTTACACCCACCTGAGACAGCTTTTAATAATGATATCTAGCCCTTATATGATGCTTTGCAGCAGTAGATCTCAGAGTGCTTCAGCACACTATAATTTAATTTACATAGGAGGAAACTGAGGCACAGAGATGTGACATGCCTAGCCCAAAGTCACCCAGCAGGCCGATGGCAGAACTGGGAATAGAACCAAGTTTCGTAGCTCAGTCCAGTGCTTTATCCACTGGGCCACACTGCCTCTCAACCAACCCTGTATCCCCAGCTAAGCTTAATTCAGCACCAGCATCCAAATGCTACTTTCTTGCACCCATTCCTTGTTGGATTATCAGCCTGCTGCAATTTGGCCATGCCTTATAAACCTGGTACCTAATAAAATAACTCAGACCTGATCTACACCTAAAACGTAGGTGAACCTCACTACATCGCTCAGGGATGTGAGAAATTTCATGCTCTGTGCAACATGGTTAGAACAACCAACCTTCCCTCCTGCCCCCTCCCCACTGCAGATAGGCCAATGGAAGAATTCTTCCACCAGAATAACTACAGCTTCTCAGAAAGATGGGTTAACTATAGCAGCAGAAAAACCTCTTCAGCTGATGTAGGAAGCATCTACCCTACAGCAGCAGCCAAGGATGCCATTTCGAGAGAGCAGGGGGGAACAATAGGTGCACATAGTGTGATGTAACTTACAGTCAGGGGAACAGGAAGAAAAGTGAGTGAGCAAAGGGAAAATAGTTGGATTCTGTGATTTATTCCTCTGCCCCCTCCCTTCCCGAGCCAGGAATAAGAGGCATCGCAAAATGTAAGTACTTTCCCCTCGCTCTCTGACTCCATACCACATCCTGATATGTACGGCTGCTGCCCTCCTTTCCCCCCGAAATGTCATCCTTGAGCAGCACGCCTGCTGTGATGCTGCAAGGTAGCCATCCTTCCGGTGGGGAAGATTAAGAGAACTCCGGGGAGATGAAGGAATGGAAGGCCTTGGTGCAGCCCTGCCATTCTTGAACCGCCAAAACTCCCACTGATGCCAGAAGAACCTGCCTGTGCACATTCTGGGATTCTCAGAAATCCTCCTAAAGCTAAAGGCTTTGTCCATATGAGGAGCAGAACCGTGCTAGGAATGATTCTAGCCCAGCTCCCCAGGGTTTTGGTTTTGTTTTTCTTGAGAACCATGTTAGAGTCGCAGGTTAGCCACAGCTGCATTGCTGCAGGAGCTCATGACAACGGCCAGAGCCTGAGCTCTGCGGACAGCTGGCCTCATCTGTGCCAAAAATGATTCCACACAAGCATTGGACAGGAAAAGTCATTCTTCCCATTTGGGCATTTTTGGATCCCCTCTCATCTCCCCCCTCCCCCCCCCCCCCCCCCCCCCCCCGCAAATAAAAGCTCTTTGCATAGTAGAGATTCTCAAACTCTGGGTTGAGACCCCAACGTGGGTCATGACCTCCTTTGAGTGGGGGATGCCAGGTCTGGCTTAGATTTGTTGATACCCAGGACCGAAGCCCACATCCCACTGCCCAGGGCTGAAGTCAAAGCCTGAAGGCTTCCGCCCTCGGTGGCAGGACTCAGATTGCAGGCCCCTTAAGGTTAGGGTTAAAAAGTCTTGGGGCTTTTCCACCACCACCACCACCACCTGGAGAAGTGGGGTTTAAGCAGACTCAAGCTTCAGTTTCCCCCCTCCTGGGGCTGTGAAGTAATTTTTGTTGCCTGAAAGGGGTTGTGGTGCAATGAAGCTTGTCGTCATAGATAAAAATGGAACCTCTAAGCCAGGAGGAAAGCTTGACTGGGGATTATTCTGTCCCAGCTGTATGAAGTTTGTGTGGGAAAGAACAGCTGTAGCATTTTGGAGGAGGAAACCCAGCAGCATTAAATGTTGAGGCTTTAATCTCTGTCCTTTTTCCCCCCATCTCTCCTACTCATCCATACCATCTCAGACCTTCCTTTCCATTGTCTTTAGCTCATGCACTACACCCAGGGACTTCTTGCATAGTCACATTCCATCACCATGAACCGGGAGATCTCCTTTTGCAAAAATCTCATTGATCCTGAACCCTATAGTGCTGAGTGTGAGATTGTTCCCTTGAGCCTTTCCACACAACTAGAGCAGCTCCATGAAAGGAAGCTGGAGCTGGAAGGCACACAGAGTGCGTGAGCAATTTCTAGAATACAGAGCTCATTTTGTGAGCCCTTGTGTCACTTAAAACAGCTTTGTCCAGTTTTCTACTAAACTATTGAAGGGAAAGCTCTACCCCAGGGGAAGATATTCTTTGCCAAATCTGAGGATCGGTTTAATGCTGGGGAAACTTAAGCGTGGTAGAGGGCCAATCAAATGTATAATGGGATGCTAATTGCAGCATTAACTAGATAGAGCCCATGTGTCTAACCATAGACACAGGGTGGGAAGTGGGGGGGCATAGCTGCTTTTTTCATCCAGACATGGAATGGCGCACTGCTGTTTATATAACGGGTTCCTCTGAAAGTAAAACAGTGTGTTCTGTTACTGTAAGGAGCTTTACATCAAGCAAACAAAAAAGGGAAATAAATTGATTCTGTGCCAATCCATTTTCCAGCTCCTGTAAAGAAGGGGACTGATACAGTATATAGTGACATCAGAAAAGCCAATAATGGTAAGTAAGCTTAGTGAAAAATTAAACTCAGGAAGGAAGTTTGGAAACATCTGTATCTAGAGAAGTTAGATAGTATAGTGTATAGAAAAAAGTGAGGTCCTATGGATACATCCCACGTAGCAGCTAAGTGAATTTAAGTGCTGCAAAATTTCACAGCGTCTTTGTGAGTCCCGACAGAGTAATCATGATCCACAGTGTGGTGTGATGAACAACTGGGTACATCTGTTCTATTAATCTATTCATGTTGTATCTGCCAAGGGCTGCTGGAGATCTGATTCTGGTTTTGAACTTGCCCCAAATGCGTGGAGGGGGATGGGTTGTGTGTTCTGAATCAAGGCTGTTTCCAGTTGCTAATATTTACCTTGTTCACGGTTTGATGGGCCGGGGTTGATTCTCACTCCTCTCTGTGGGCTTCAAATCCCAAGCCCAAGCCAACCTGCAGTTGAAAGTGGTGTGTATCTTTTTAGAGTGCTAGCACAAGCCCAAATTTGTCCTTCCAGGCTGGAATTTATACAGTGGGGCCTACAGACTCGCCAGGCCCCTGGGCAAGGTGGGGGCCGGCCTGTCAATGGGGGAGGGCAAAGGGGGCAGTTGCCCCAGAGCCTGGCTCCCGGACGCTGCTGCTGCTACTGTCGCAGCTGGAGCCTGAAGCCCTTTACATTTCCACCAGAGCACCACACAGTGAGGTGGGGGGACATACTGCACTCTAGACACCGTAGAGGGCCAGCTGCCCCTGGCCCTGCCCCTCCCGGGAGTGTGAACTCCTCCTTTGCCTAGTGACCCATAGAGGCTGTCGGAAGTGGCAGGACCCCCAGTGGAAGGGGAGGAGTGGGGGCCGGTCAGCCCTCAGTGCCGCCTGGAGCACACTGCCTGTGGCTCAGGCGGTGATTTAAAGGGGCCAGAGCTCTGGCCGCCACCACCGTTGCAGTAGCAGCACCTGGGAACCTGAGGCCCTTTTGAATCACTGGGCCCTGGGGTATTTGGCCCCTTTGCCTCCCCAACCCTCTCATTGGGGGTCCAGAATGTACATGCAGAGGCTCACTTTTTCCGAAACTGAGGCCTATTATATACTTCAGGGTATTGCTTCTTTTTTTTCCTGTCTCAATAATGGCCCAGCCAACCTCCTATGATACAACTTCTACACATCTGTATTGTAGCCTCCACCCCATCCTGCCCCTAAACCAACACACGTTGAAGCATTATTATCACGCTTCGTTTCTGTTCGAATGCCATCGGATTCCCTCCAAATTGTGGACACTCCCCACTTCCTCCTCACAGATTCTGAGGCCAGCAAGGATCCTTCTTACAGCTGGTGACTATCCACCCTTGCTTTGGCAGCACTGAAATTCCAGAGACACTAGGTTAAGGTGCTTCCTGCTGGCTTGTCAAACACTCCATCAGAGAGGATTTCCTTCCATCTCCTTTGTATTAGGGAATATCTATTTGTAAATGTCAAGCTGTACACTGCTTAGTGTCTTTTTTTTCCCTCACCATTTGGCTTTTGTGGTGCAAGTCCCATTTTTTCCCCCTCTTCCCCCCCCCCCCACCTATTTTTTAGTTTTTATCTGTGATTGTCCTCCCCCTCTCCAGAGACAGTTTGCCTGTTTATAGAACCTCACTTCTGAGAATCTCAAAGTACTTCACAAATCTTACTTAATTTTATCACATGAGGTACAGCAGGTCAGTTTTATCTCCGTTTTTCAGCTGAGTAAACAGAGAGATTGAGTAATTGGTGTAAGGTTACATATAGATGGACAATGGCACAGCTGGGAACACAGCCTAGAAGTTCTGATTCTCAGCTCAATGCTATAACCATTAGCTCATGCTCCCTCTTGGTGGTCTTTCTTTCATCAAAAAGCCAAATAGCCTTCATACTAAAGAAGAGATCAGTTACTTGGCATAGAGCCCTTGCAGTTTTATAAAACTGCATGTTTCCGGAATCTGACTTGAAGTCAGTGAAAAAATTCCCACTGACGCACAGACTTTGGATCAGACCCTTAAAGGATTGCAGAAACAGACCGTGTACGTCTTTCTTTGTGCCAGGGTGGTGAAGCCAGAAATATTTTGCCTTTCATTATAGCATTGCTTTTCCCAGAGCAGAGAGCCGTATGTACTGTAGTGACCTTTTGTGAGACCTAATTCGGCAAATCAAGTGTGTTTGAGGGGATTATTATTTAAGGCCCTTCTAAAACTGTATTTGTTGTAGGACAGGAAATTCAGCGCAATGAGATTCGATTGAAAGTCTGGGCTGAATTGGACAGATGATACGCAAGTGCCCCCTTAATCTTACAATCCACCTGCTCTCGTCTACATAAGGCTACAGTTTCAAAGTTATTTTTGGAAACGTAATAACGGGGTATTGTTCTAACTGCATTTGTTTTTCCTGATTGACACACAGGAAAAGTGTTTCAACTAGATAAGCAGGACATCATACAGGCTTGCCGTAGTTTTGGATGGCTACATTACATATTGAAGTATAATATTTGTTTTGTTTGGCTAGGCTGCATAATATCACTGTAGCGAAATGTCCACACAGATATGACAAGGGTCAGAGTCCCTGGACAGTTGGAGCATCATTAGCAATTCAGACTGATATATGTTTTAGAACACGATCTTGCAAGAGAATGAATGCATCCTATGAGGTGCTGAGGACCTCAATCGATTTGATACTACAGGCTGATACCTGCAACCCCCCTCTCTGGCTCTTCCCCCATGCCTCTGTGCACTGGGACACTGGAGCCCCACACTTCCTACTCCTCCCCTCTCTCCCAGCACTTTCAGAGAGCCATGAATCTGCTGATTCATGCTCTGTTCCTGCTCCTCCTCCTCCCTCCCAGAATTTGAACAGCTGCAGGTATTATCCTTACAGAGATGTTGGGTGGATGAGCTTAATTTTTGTAAAGAGCCTTGAGCTCTGAGATGGGAAGATGTCATAAGTGCAAAGTGTTGCTATTATTCCAGTGTAGGGTTACCAGGTAGCTTCAGAAAAAATACTGGACACACTTGATGGGAAGTGTGAGCTAAAAGGAGCAGGGCTGGTGGGGGGTGGTCGGGGGTAGCGGGGTTGGCCAGGGGAGATTGGGGAGGGTTGGGGGAGCAGGGCTGGCCAGGGGAGATCAGGGGGGTGGCCAGCGGGAAGCAGGGCTGGTCAGAGGGGTCAGGAGGGTCAGGGGAGATCGGGGGGCAGCCAGTGGGAAGCAGGGCTGGTCGGGGGGGGTCGGGGGCAGTGGGTATGGCTGGGGCAGATCGGGGGGTCGGGGACAGCGGGGATGGCTGTGGGAGATTGCGGGGGGAGGTTGGGAGGAGCGGGGCTGGCTGTGGGAAATTGCGGGGGGAGGTTGGGAGGAGCGGGGCTGGCCAGGGGAGATCGGAAGGAGGAGAACTGGCCAGCAGGAAGCACGGCTAGTCGGGGGGAGTGGGGCTGGCTGGGGGAGGAAGCGGGGCGAGGGGGGGAGGGAAGAGAATTGGCCAATAGGGAGTGGGACTGACACAGGCACATGCAGATCCCAGGGTGCTGCCCGTCCTGCGCACGGTCCCGGCAAAGCACGAGTGAGTCCGGCTACAGCTCCACAATGCACTTGAACAGCGCTCAGGAGCACAGACAGGGCTTCTCCTCCTCCCCAAGGTGTCACTCCAACATCAGACGCAACCAGAGGCTCCCAGCACCGATCACGCCCGCCTCCCAGCCACTCCCCCGCCTCCACCAGGCTTCCATCGGGCACCCAGCCAGAAAACCAGAAAATACCGGACATTGCACATGTCTGGTATTTTCTGAATTTTTTACCAGACAGAGGGCCCAAAAACCGGACTGTCCGGTTGAATACCGGACACTTAGCAACCCTATTTCCAGTGCAGGGAGTTAATTCACTCAAATTCATGTTATGAGCATAATCAGGGCTTGCCAAGCGGCAGTGAGCCCCGCTCGCCAGCTGCGCGGTTCTGCACTCTGCACATGCGCAGCTCGCTCTGCACCAGCTCTTCCGGGTTGTAATCTACTCGCTACGGGCGAGTAGATGACATTATTTGTCGAGCCCTGAGCATAATGCTGACACTTTTTCTTTCTGTCTCTCTTGCTGTATCTGACACACATTGGTACAGCAAGGCGGCAGACTGGTGGTTTTCCATGGCATCAGTCTGAGGGTTTGCTTCCCTGAAAGTTAGTTCAGATTAAGATTAGGTGTGAATGTAAAGCATAATAGCTATTCCAGACTGACTTGTGTGTGGGGCCTGGTTTACACTGAAGGGAAAAATTGACTTAAGAAACACAACTTCAGCTACGTTAATTACATAGCTGGAGCTGAAGTATCTTAAATCATGTTTTGGCGCAATCCCCACAGCTCAACAGGAGCACATGTCCCATCAAGTTCCCTTACGCTTCATGAGGAGCAGGACTACTGATGCCAACAGGAGTTTCCTCTCAGTTCAAATTAGCGGGTTTTCACTAGACCCATTAATTTGAATCCCAAATTAACTGCGGCAGTGTCCATCTTCTCTGTAGTGTAAATAAACCCTGGATGATCTCATTCCAGAATAAAATGGCCTTGTTCCTGTTTAGCTTAATTCACTTTAAACAATCCAGGAATAAGACGCCTTCATTCCAGAATAAGGGTCTTGCTACAGGGAGTTATTCCAGAATAATGCTATGTGCAGACAAGCCCTGCTTGTAGGCCAGGTCTCCAGTACACCTGGAGGGTTGGGTTAAGGTATGCAATACGAAGCTGAAGTCAGCTTACCTTAAGCCAACCTTGCTGCCATCTTCACAGATGGAGGCCAACAGGAACAAACACTCTGATCAGCTTCCCTTACTGCTCGCGACTGTGAGGAGTGTCGTACCTCAGTACCATCGGTGGTCTGAACTGTCAGTTTCAGCATCGTCTGGTCCGGATCGTCCTGGCGTGCTCCTGACAGGACCTCTACTCCGTTGGTGATGATAAACTTTCGGCTGTGTGCATAACAATCGGTGCTCCCTTTATCTAGCATGTTAGACCCCGTGCACTTGGGTCAACACAGGAGATCTCTGAGAGGCCCCGGAAACAACAGATGTAGGCAAGGTTCGAAATCAGTTGAGCAGGTTTATTGTCAAATGCGAAGCTCTACCAGTTGGTAACAGAGATCAGTACAATGTTACACCACTGGGCACTATGGCCCGCGTTGACAAGGTACCGACACCGGGCAGACCTATTGCCATATATCAGATATTAACAGCAATTAGTCAAAGTTAAGCTACTGTGCGTTCTGTAAGTTCGGGCAATGACACCTGCCATTCAGGCGCCTAGTGCGCCACCCGCCCCCCCCAAGGTCGGCCGGAGAGCACCCTCTGCGGTGTCCTTATAGACAGCTACAAACAACTTACATCATTTCTTTACGTACCAGGTTACCAACCTCTGTTGCCTAGATACCACCCCTCACCTTACGGAAGGGGGGCTTATGTACTATCCTTCATGCTGTCAATTCCGACCTGGTCCTGAACCTAGGTCGGTATGTGCATTAGTTTTTAGGGAGTCTTTGTACCAGGACATTCCTTAAGATGTTCCGTTACTCCCTTTTGGCTTACAGTCTGTACTTGGTGCTTCCCTATGTCCTTCACCTAACTTACACAATTACACAGTTATCAGTAGGGCCTCTTTCTTGGCTCCTCTGTTACTGAACCAAAGTCTTGCTCACTAGATTGCAGGCCTGTTGCTGTTTTTATGTTACAGGCCTCTATTCAGGCCTGCTGAGTCCATGTTACTGACCCTCAACTTACTACAAGGAGTACCTATGCCGACCAGAGCTGTCCTCAGCGTTCAATTTAGTGGGTGTTAACTAGACCTGCTAAATCGAATGCCAGAAGATTGATCTCCGGCATGGCAAGTGGAGATGTGGCCTCATTTACAATAAGGCCCTTCTGGTAGTAGGTGTAAATTACACTGAAACCACTTTAATTCCCCTTTTACTCTTTCAGGGAGAAGTAAAGGGGTCTTATTGTAAAAGAGAACTTGATCCTCAGTATTTAAAGGGAAATTTCTTCTGAGGGTAACCAATGTGATCTGCAGCACAGTAGCCATGGGTCTATCAAATAATCAGAAAGGCGGTGTTGTCTGAGCATAGTACTGAGAGCCAAGAAGGTCTACATTTTAATCCAGGGGTTATCACATTGTGTCCCTGGTTGCCTAGCAAATGGGCCATGGCTTGAGGCTCAGCCCTGCACCCAGTGTTGAGCCTGTGTTGGTGCTCCAGCTATGGTACTGCATCACCATGGCAATAGTGCTGTAGTTCAGTCACTCTCTACAGCAACAGGCATTGATGGGTTTTTTTCCCATTAATTCAACTCTCAGGCTATGGCTACACTGCCAGGTTTTTTTGGAAGAAGATTTGCAAATCGCGCTTGCATTTGCATATCTTCTTCCGATTCTTTTTGCGGAAGAGCTTTTGCCGCTATTTGGCCCCATGTAGATGGGGCCAAATGTTGGGAAAAAAACCCTCTTTTACAAGACCCTGTAAACCTCGATTTATGAGGAATAAGGGGTCTTGCAAAAGAGGTTTTTTTTTCCTGACATTTGGCCCCGTCTACACAGGGAAAAATCTCTTCTGCAAAAAGAATCGGAAGAAGATCTGTAAATGTAAGTGTGATTTGCATATCTTCCTCCAAAAAAACCCTGCAGTGTAGCCGTAGCCTCAGAAAAGCGGTAGGTAGGTGGTTGGAGGAATCCTTCCATTGGCCTAGCCGTGTCTACACAAAAGGTTGACAGTATGATGCAGTTAGGTTGATCAGGGCCAGCCCGAGCCATTTTGGCGCCCCGGGCACACGGCACATGCACGGGCCCGTCCCCGGGGTGCATGGGGCATGCGCTGCCCAGCCCGGCCCGGCCATCGCTGCTGGCGTGCAGCCCGAGGTGGGCCACGCCTGGCCATGCAGGGCCCCGTGGCCGTGTGAGGAAGGGCGCTGTTGGCCGGCGCCGCGGGGATGGGGGGGCTGGCGCTGCGGGAGCCAGGCACACGGTGCCTGATAGCAGCTATAAGTGATGCCGCACGCCCCTTACAGCTGCTATCAGGCGCCCCCCATCGGTTGGCGCCCCGGGCAGCTGCCCGGCTCACCCACCCCTTAATCCAGCCCTGAGATTGATCTGATTTTTAAATATAGACACAGGTGCTGGCTTCCTCTGGGCCTTGAGGGTGCTCAACCTCCTCCCTTCCCCCCCCCGCTCCACTCCTGGCCCTGCCCCCACCTGATCCCTTCCCTCCCAAACTCACCCCTACCCCTCCTCTTCCTGCCCCCACCCTACCCTTTGTCTCAAGCTCCCACCCCTGCCCCATCTCTTCCTTCCCAGTTCCACCCCATCTTCCCAGTGCACCCCAACTTCTCTCTTCCCCCAGCATGCTGCAGAGCAGCTAATCCCTGTAGATAGGAAGCACCCGGAGGAAGGGGGAGGAGTTGATCAGCAGGGGCATGCCAGACAGGAAGTGTTTAGGGGAGTGTGGAGCTGGCTGCAAGAAGGTGCAAAGCATAAGCATAAGAACTGGGTCAGACCAAAGATCCATCCAGCCCAGTATCCTGTCTGCCGACAGTGGCCAATGCCAGGTGCCCCAGAGGGAGTGAACTGAACAGGTACTGATCAAGTGATCTCTCTCCTGCCATCCATCTCCACCCTCTGACAAACCAAGGCTAGGGACACCCGTCCTAGCTAATAGCCATTAATGGACTTAACCTCCATGAATTTATCTAGTTCTTTTTTAAACCCTGTTATAGTCCTAGCCTTCACAACCTCCTCAGGCAAGGCGTTCCACAGGTTGACTGAAGAAAAACTTCCTTTTATTTGTTTTAAACCTGCTGCCCATTAATTTCATTTGATGGCCCCTAGTTCTTATATTATGGGAACAAGGAAATAACTTTTCCTTATTCACTTTCTCCACACCACTCATGATCGTATATACCTCTATCATATTAAAACACCGACTAATTTTTTTTGGAGCCCCCACAGAATTAGCAGCTATGAGCATAGACCAAGCATGATTGTTGTGCCTCTTGGACTCTCTCCTCGTTAATAAATTAGGGATAATATTTGTCAGCCAATTGCTTGGGGCATAGTGCGAATTAATGAACGAATATTGGTCACATTGCTTTGTTGGTGTTAAACGTTGGGTGGGTGCTCAGTATTCTGTTAGTATGCGATTCAAGGCCACATCAGTCTGTAATCCAAGATAGAGCTCTTTACAGGGCTTCATGTGTAATCTTGCCCTTCCAAAGAATGTATGTGGGTGTGGCCAAAGAGCAGTTTGCAGTGGGGGGAGAAGCAGCAGGGATTTCACAGGTCAGTAACACATGCGTTGGTGATACAATTTGATGTGATAACTGAGCCACCGTTTTCTTTGGCTTTCACTTCTGACCGTGCTGTCATTAGTGTGCCGTTCCAACGCCCTACCTGTGGCTAGCACCTCTTTACTTCTCAGCTCAATGAACTAAGGGTACGTCTACACTAGCCCCCAGTTCGAACTAGGGAGGCTAATGATGACCGAAATTGCTAATGAAGCACGGGATTTAAATATCCCGCGCTTGATTAGCATAGTCCCAGCCGGTCGCCATTTTGGAAACGGACTAGCCCGAAGTAACTGCCCGCGTCTACACGCGGCAGAGAAGCGCGATTGCGAGATAAACCTCTTAGTGCGAATGAACAGTTAAACCTCATGGAATGGAATGAGAGTTTAACTGTTCATTCGCACTAAGGGGTTTATCTCACAATCGCGCTTCTCTGCCGCGTGTAGACGCGGGCAGTTACTTCGGGCTAGTCAGTTTCCAAAATAGCGACCAGATGGGAATATGCTAATCAAGCGTGGGATACTTAAATCCCGCGCTTCATTAGCAATTTCGGTCACCCTCATTAGCCTCCCTAGTTCGAACTAGGGGGCTAGTGTAAACGTACCCTAAGGGAAGTCTAAAGTCGCTGGGCTTCCGAATAGGATTGTCCCAGAGCCTCCAGGAATTCAAGATTGCCATGTGCCAAAACCTCCAGGAATACACCTGACCAAAATGGGCAACCCTGCTTCAGAACTTTACTGCCTCTTCTTCCATGGCCAGTCAGTCCTCTGAGCACTGTCCTTTCCTTCCGGCTTGTCAAGGATCTAGGCTTGTATTCAGGCCCACTAAAGGTGGAGGGAAGGCAAAAGGAGCAACTCCCTTGAGCCTGACAATTCCATTTGGTAGTGGCCAAAGCCCCCACCCTTTAAATTGCCACTGGAACCTCGCATGGCGCCTCCTGCTGGTAGCTCCAGGGAATTAATTTGACCGCCACCAGGGCGCCTCTCCCTGGCTGGTGTCTCCCCCCATCCACACTCCATGATTCACATTCTGGACCCACGATGCTCTCAGACTGCGGTGTCCTCTTTGGGACACTGCCCTCTGGCAGTGCTCACTACCATGGTCTCTTGTTTTCTTCTGGGGATTGTATCCGCAGTCCTTGGTCTCTACTGCCTCGTGGCAAGCTGTGCTCTCCAAGCCTAGCCCCTCTGTCTGTATCGGCCATGCCTTGGTGGCAAGGTGTGGTATAAAGGTGAAGGCGGGGACCCAGGCTTACCCACCACTCTGAGTCCTGACCCAGGGATCCTCTGGCAGCAGCCTTGTCCTGCTTTCCTCTACTCCCCTTCACTGCCCCTTGTTCCCTGGGCCACTTCCCAGAGGCGTAGCAAGGGTGTTTTGCACCCGGGGGCAAAAGCAAAATTTTCACACACACACACTCCTGCTGCTGCCGCCATGCAGCGGGGCCCCGGACCTGGAGCATGGCTGAGCCTGACTCTGGGAGGAGTTGGGGGGAGTTTGTATCACGTCTTCCCCCGTCACTTCCAGTTTGGGGCCGGGCCCCCACATGCACTAACCTGCCCGCAGAGATGGAGGAGGCTGGGGCTGGGGCCGGAGAGGCAGGGAGGAGGTTCCAGCTGGCGGCGGCGGGCAAAGGAGGAGCCGGTAAGCCGAGGGATGACAGGGGGAATGGAGAGGAACTAAACTGGCACCTCCCTAGTATGGCACCCAGGGGCAACTGCCCCCCGACCTCTCCTCACTACGCTCCTGCCACTTCCCCTGTGGCCCCTGTACCTACTTGTCCCTTGTCCCAAGGCCTGCAGCCTGGTATCCAGCTGGAGCTTCTGTCTCTAGCTTCCCCTTAGCCTGCCTAGCACTGCTGTATTGAAAGTGCCTTCTTTGAGGTAACCCATCCTGCACACTCTCTGGTCAGGACCATCATGTCTCTCTCTGCTGGGCAGCTCCTTATAAACTGGGCTGCTTTATCATGCCCCCTTCGGGTTGGCTCCTTAAAAGCCCCTTTCTGATTAGCCAGGGCTCTGCACAGGCTCCCCCCAGTTTGCTTTTTCCCTTTCCAGCGAATGTGGGGCTGTTCCCCCACCACGCTGCTCCAAATGCATGTTGGATTCTTAGGGGAGGAAGCTTTGGATTTGCCTCAGTTCCACAATAACTATCCAGTGTTTAGAGCCCTCCCTAAGATTTTTAGGACACAGTTTGTGGGAAATGGGCCCCCTCTACACTACCGCAGACTGTGGACCTATGTTACACAACGCCAGCTCTGTGACTAACATAGCTGAAATTGACATACTTAGCTCCGCTTACTGCAGTGTCTTCACGCAGTAAGTTAATAGCTAATGCGCTCCCATTGACTCCACTTATCCGTATCATTTTGGTGGAGTACTGGAGTCGACAGGCAAGCGCTCGGCAGTCCATTTATCACATCCATATTGGACGCAATAAATTGACTCTCACTGGCTCGATCGCTGCCCATCGATCCAGCCTGTAGTGGAGCTACTCTGTATTAGTGAATTTCTGCTTGTCCAGTGTATTTGCTCTGTGTCCGGTCCAGCAGCTATTGTTGCTGGTGGGAAGGTTTTCAATGACTTTGGGTGGGCGCTGGATACTGTGTGGCATCACAGATCTCATTGTGATTCATTACCAGGGGGTTTATGGACTGTTGTCTATTTTTAATCCCTCTTTGGAAAAAGGGAAATCTGGCAAACAAAATACATGGCTTAACCCAGGTTTGTTTATACTGGAAAAATGAATCCATCACTGAGAGGCCGCTGCAGTGGCGAGACAGGAAGTTTTAAGATGCCTATTACAACTAACAATATACTGTGGAAAAACAAATATTCCCTAGCGGAAAGAGGCATGAGAAATCCCCACTTGCATTGCGCTGTTAGGAACAAGCTATTAGAAATTACACCCAGTCATCAGAAAATCTGTTTTACCACTTTCCTGCTACCAGGCTCCAGATGTGACATCTCTGCACTGAGCTGGGAGAATATTCACTAGCACAGCGAGAAATTTTTATCAGTAAATCAAGATGCCAGGTGGAATTCCCCTGGTTTGGGAACTTCATTGTAAATTCAAAGCTCAAAGCCAGGTTGGCCAAACACGGTGGTGACTTTTTTGTGTCTATGTGACTAAAGCTGGGCTCACAATATCCTCCTTACCTACTTTGACGCATTCAAGATTCGGTTCTCGTCCAAATCTTCTGTCTAGCCTCTCTCCCCCAGGAATGTGTGAACCAAACCTGGACCTGAATAGCTCTCAATTGCAGGGCAATTGCAGAGTTCAGAGCCAGACCCAAATTTTGTAGTGTGGGCCTGGCTTTAGTTTTCAGCCAAAAACCAGGCAAAGCTTAGTGGTATCAGCACCATCTGTGCATGCATGAAGTTACTGGGTTCAGCTGAAGTGCAAATTTAAGGGAAAATATGTGCACACCCGTGTGTAATGGCATCTGTGGGGCTATGCAATGTGTGCAGTGGAGCTACTGCAAGCTTCCTTGCTTTAACTGAATCAATATTTGCCCCCCCCCCAACTTCTCCATATTCAATCAATCCAGCACAGACATATGATTAAGGCCAGGTCTAGGGGAGAAAGTTGGCCTAAGATACGCAACTCCAACAACATAAATAGCATAGATGGAATCAACGTACCTTAGGTCAAATTTCTGTAGCATCCCCACTGCGGTAGGTCAATGGGAGAAACTCTTGCATCAACTTCCCTTACTCCTCATGACCTAGTGGAGTATTGTGGCTGATGAGGGTACAGTCAGCAGTCATTTAACCAGTCCTTACTAGACCAGCTAAATCAAACCCTGGGAGATTGATCTCCACAATGTCAATCTCCAGATAAATGGAGACAAGCTCTAAGTCTAAACAGAGCCGCTGACTGTTTGATATACAGGCAGTCCCCGAGTTACGCGGATCCGACTTATGTCGGATCCGCAGTTACGAACGGGGATTTTCTCGCCCCGGAGGACTGGAGCGGCGGGACGCCTGGTCCCGCCGCCCGCCTCCTCCGGGGCGAGAAAAGCTGCTCCCCGTCTCCCTGGTCTGCTGCGGGAGCCAGCAGACCAGAGAGACGCTGAGCAAAGCCGCGCAGGACCCGGGGCCGGACCCGCGGCACTTCCAGCTGATCTGGAAGCACCGCGGGTCCGGCCCGGGTCCTCCGCCGCTTTGCTCCGCGTCTCCGTGGTCTGCTGGGGGGGACGCAGCTAGTGCCCCCCCCAGCAGACCAGGAAGACGTGGAGCAAAGCCCGGGGCCTGTGGTAGAGCAGGTGGGGCGCTGCCGGTTGGTCCCGCAGAACCGCTCCTTGGCGCTACTGGACCAACCCGGCAGCACCCCAGCTACTCTGCCCCAGGAGTCCTGATTCAGCCGCTGCTGATCAGTTTCAGCAGTGGCTGAATCAGGACGCCTGGGGCAGAGCAGCTGGGGTGCTGCTGGGTTTGTCCAGTAGCACCGAGGAGTGGCCACGCTACTGGACCAACCCAGCAGCACCCGAGCTGCTCTGCCCCAGGCGTCCCCAAGTTAGCCACTGCTGAAACTGACCAGCGGCTGACTACAGGAAGCCCGAGGCAGAGTTGCTCTGCCCCGGGCTTCCTGGAATCAACTGCTGATCAGTTTCAGCAGCAGCTGACTTGGGGATGCCTGGTGTTCTTAAGTTGAATCTGTATGTAAGTCAGAACTGGTGTCCAGATTCAGCGGCTGAATCTGGATGCCAGTTCCGACTTACATACAGATTCAACTTAAGAACAAACCTACAGTCCCTATCTTGTACGTAACCCGGGGACTGCCTGTATACATATGAGATCTCCAAATCTCTCTCTCTCTGCTTGAATGGCCATCCATGCTCCCTCATACCAAGCAGCCATATTTGGAAGCAGGGCCAGCATTCATGCTATGTGGCAAATTCAGTATTTGCTTCTACCATGCAAATGTATTATTTGAACCTAATGCATCAGTGAGAAAAAACAAGCACGTTTAGTCCCTTAGTAATTAATAGAGGCATATTACCTCTTTTATACTTGGCAAATATCTCAGTAATCACAGGATTTGTAACTTCAGGTCACTTATTCCCTGGTGCCCATAACAGAACTTATTGCCACTTCTCTGGAAGAAAGTTGGCAACTCTACCCATACATGAGCAGAACCCAGAATGTCTCTGCACCTTTTCCTGCCTCCTTTAATAGGAGTTAGCTCTGTTTCCTTCAAAAACACCAGCATCTCCCAGTATAACAATGAGTTTGGTTTAGATAAAAAATCACTGTACATGTAATTAAATGTTACAGTAGGAAAAAGTGTGTAAAACATTAATAACTTATTGCAATAAGCATGACTTACGAAAGCAGCCCAATACTTTAATTACAGTATATTTGTGTTTACCTGGTTCACAACATTGCAGAAATCACTTCACCCTCTAACAGCCAACATGGTATCCTCAGACAACTGCAGTGTGTGACATTTACCTGGCAGAAGAGATAGTGTTTACTTAGAAACCGTTGTGGTAGCGCTCAGGAGGCGAACTGCCTCCCAAAGCTCCTACAAAAAAATAATTACTAAATGGGGTGCCCCATCATGCCCCCTTTCTGTTCCTCTGGGTAGCCCTCCGTGTACCTCCCCCCACCCTGCAGGCATCAATCGCCCATGCTAGAAACCCAATTAGTTATTGTCTTTTGATCTTGTGTGACACTGTTACAAAAAGGTGAGTTGTCTGTTGTCACATAGTACAAAGTAGTTTAGGATTAGCAAACATCCTTTCATGTGAAGTTTGGGAAATATATAAAATTTATAATTTCCTTCTTTGTGAGAGCACAATACACAGTGAAGCTTTGCGTGCATGCTCCTTAATAAGCTGTTTCATAAATCAAATAGCTAGTTTTGTCCATTTCAAGTTTGGCTTTGATCTGGCGGGGGTAAATGGCATTATTGTTTTGAGCCGTATCTGCTTCCAGAAGCAATCAAGAAGTGTTTGCATATTTTCCAAAAATCTTTTCTTTTGCTCCTCTCGGACAGGATAAGAATATTGAGCCCAATTTCATATTGAAGTCATTGGAATTGCACTGGCATAAAAAAAAAGTGACTTAAGGCAAACTCAGATCCCTGACTAAGTTCCATTGATAAGACTGAAAAGAGCGAGGCCAGGTCTACACCAGGCGGCAAAGTCCAACTAAGATACACAACTCGAGCTACATGAATAGTGTAGCTCTAGTCAACATACTTTAGTTTGTCTTACCGCCACGTTTCCACTGTGAGAAATTTATGGGAGAAACTACTATTGACCTTCCTTACTACTCATGACTCAGTGGAGTCGACAGGAGTGTGATCAGTGATTGATTTAGCATGTTCTTACTAGACCCACTAAATCAAATCCTGGGAGATTGAGCTCTGTAATGTCGATCGCCCGGTAAGAAGACAAGACCCAAGCAATGATTTCTTTAGACATCACTCCTGGAATATAAATGAAAAGTTAATTAAAACCATTACAATTTTAACATAATAAAAATGCTGATAATAGAGATCATATATATATATCTACTTAGCTCCCATTGGCTTCCCTTACTCCTTGCAACTGCCATGAGTACCAGCATTGACTGGGGTCACCCTCCGTGTTCAATTTAGCAGGTTTTAACTAGACCCACTAAATCGAAGAAGATTGATCTCCAGCATGGGAAGTGAAGACATGGCTGAAGACAAGAGTCACTCTTCTAACCTCAATGCATACCCACTTTTTAGAGAGGGAACATTTCCTTACCAACGCAAAAGGTTGTTTTTTTTTTCAGATGACAGTAATTAAATCTACACTAAAAATAAACACAAGGAGCTTGACCCAAAGCCCACTGAAGTTGCATGGACATATGCCCATTGTCTTCAGGGGCTTTGGATCAGGCTAAAGAATCTTTTTATTAATTAAAGCTTGCGTAACTTTTTGGGATATCCTTCCATTTGTACCCTTCTCCAGGATTCTCCAACCATTCCCCTCCCTACATAGGCACTTGAGTCTATGGGTGCTCCAGGGCTGGAGCTCCCATGGGGAAAACTTATCGGGTGCTCAGCACCCACCATCAGCCAAACTGTCTCCTCCCTCCCGCATCTTTTGCCCACAGTGGCCCCTCTGACCAGCTCCTTTCACTCCTTCCTAGCACCTCCCGCCTTCTGCAAATAGCTGTTTTGTGGTGTTCTGGGAGCTCCAGAAGGGAGGGAGAAAATTAAGATGTGGTGTGCTTGGGAGAGGAGGCTAGGTGGGGCCTTAGGAGATGGGGTGGAATGGAGAAAGGGGTGTGGAGAGGTGGGGTGGGTCTTGGGGAAGGGATGGATGGAAGGAAGTCGGGGTGAGGGCAAAGCAAGGTGGAAAGAGGTAGGGCATGGGTGTGGGCTTGAGGGAAGGGGTGGCGTGTGGCCAGGGCAGAGGGGGGGAATTTGAGCCAGAGCTCCCCCTGGCTAGAGGGGAAGTCAGCGCCTATGCCTCACTGACTCTAGTGCCACTTCATCTTGAATGGTCCCTTGAAATATACGTTAACTACTTACGCCAAACAATCTGTTCCAACTTGTATTTAGTTGAGACAGAGTCAGTTTCCCAGACTTGAAGAAAAGCTTTGTGTTACCTCAAGAGCTTGTGTCTCTCATCAACAGAAGCTGGTCCAATAAAAAATGATTACCTCACCCAGCCTCTGTCAGACACATCCTTTAGGAGAGCAAAGTAGAATATATTGCTCAAGATAACTTGCCACTCAAAGGAAGCTCCTGTCATGTGCAACAGCTGCTTATTCTCAGGAGAGAATGTTTTGTCACTCAGACTTTTGCCTTTCTGATCCCCACGTGGAGCAGGTGAGGGAGAGTAACTGCTGTCAAACCAGTCACAACTGGTAGGCCACAGTCAGCCAGAGCTACATACAGATCTACTGAATTCAGTCTTTGAAATCAATGAGACTTCTCTTGTACTTAAACTAAGCATCTACTTAGGTGCTTTGCTGGATTGGGGTCTGAACTTTCACTTTGTAATTTCTCAGCCAACTAGTTTATATCCCTGCAAAATTACCAAGTGCAATTAACTCAGAATTCTCATTTGTATATAAAGTGGATCAGTTTGAAATGTACCATGCCATTCCTAAACTATATTTTATTTTGCAGATTCTGGGGGAAACAGGCACTCTGTAAGTATATATTTTATCAGTGCATGTTCATACACACTCATACATTGGAAGATTTTTGCTATATGCCAATATGATTTTTCTTTTTAAGGTGTAGAGTGAGGTGATTACTGGGCTGTGACTATTGGCTTGAGCAGAAACTTGCATCAGCTCTGCTTGTGCTCTTGTTCTGTGCTATCTAGCACCTTCAACAAGGATATTTGAAGATGGGTTGACTGACAGGACTGCTGGTGAAGATTGTGACATTCTAAACAAATATTAATAGAAAGCAGATTCTGACCTTAGTATGATCATTCAATCAGGGAACAGGAGCAATGCCATGTGAGGTTAAGGCCCAGCCGAACTAACCTTCATGGCACAGATTTCCTGAACAGTCAAGGAATGATACGGTGAATAGCTTGGAACACCAAACTAATCAGAGGAAAAGCCAATTTGCGGAGCAAACGAGAGGCTAAATGCCTCCCTGGAGTGATCACTTTGCTCTGCTGATATGCAAAAGGCAAAGAACAAGCACTTCAGAAATAATAACTACATTAATGTTATTTATCAAATACTGCCTACACTGTTCAATAATGTAATGATTATTATTTGTCCTAATGCTGTTCTGTTAGCACCCAAAATGGGCTGGGTACTGGGTAAACACACAGGAAGATACAGTCTTTGTTTCAATAGATTTATAATCTTATTTAATAAATAATTGAGACACACACAAGGAAAACAACACTATGATAAGACCTGCCCCCATAAAACTAACAAGAATAAAAGAGAGAAGGATCCTATCAGATGCTAAATTCTGAGATCTTTTGCTCAGTCCCTGCTTAGGCTTTGTCTATACTGGCATGTTTTGTCACCAAAAACTGGCTTTTGGTGACAAAACAGCAAGAGTGTTTATACTACAATGAGATTTTTGTCAGGAAAAACACCTAGTTTTGGCGATAAAAATCTTCCAGCCTAAGACTTTTGTCATTTCTCCTCCGTTTATTGTCAACAAAGAGCCAGTGTGGATTCTGAGGATATGTCTAGACTACAGAGTTATTTCGAAAAAACTTCCCCTGCATCTAGACTCCTGCTGTGTTCTTTCAAAAGTAAATTGAAAGAACACAGTAGTTTTTTCGACAGTGGAAAACCTCATTTTACGAGGAATAATGCCTTTTTTCGAAATTGCTCTTTTGAAAAAAGGCACTATGTAATGCAAATTGTGCTTTTTTGAAAAAGAGCATCCAGACTACCTGGATGCTCTCTTTTGAAAAAATGGCTTGCTTTTTTGAAAGTACTGGTTGTAGTCTAGACGCTCTTTTTTGAAAGAGGCTTGCAGTCTAGACATAGCCTGAGAGAACTGGTTTGCATCGGTATCCCACCATACCTGTCCTGATGACTGTGCTCAGTGTTTTGTGATTGCTGCTGCCCTGCAGGGATGCACTCCTCCCCTTTCAAAGCTCTGGGAAGTATTTGACAGCTGAGTGAGCTGTTCCCTTAGGGGAACAAACAAAAAGAGCAAATCATTGGATTGTTTCTGTTCTGCTCTGCTAGAAACACAGTGGCAGGCAGACTGCTACTGCAGGGCGAGAGCTGGAGAGACTGCTGTGCTGCTTTGACATTCCTCAGTACTGAGAGCTCATGGAACTTGAGGGAATCCCAAGAAGCACAGGGGATCAGCTCTGCCTTCCCACAACACTGCACTGGAGGATGTTTACCCACAATGCTTTGCTCTGTCTGTTGTCAGGGGAGTTAGCAATGTGGCCATGAAATGTTGACAGTGAGAGGCAGAAAAAACGGTTTGACTGGTTTTCACTTTTGCCGACTTTTGTATGTCAACAGCATTTTTGTTGCCAAACCTTCCCAGGGTAGCCATAGCCTGAGGCAAAACTCATTATAGTTCTTTAGGATTTGAACACAGGAAAAGGGTGTCAAAGGTGACTCTTGAAAAAGAAAAGCCCTCAGGGAAGGGAGGAACTGCCACAAATGGAAGAAGTCTGCGAAGGCCCAATTGCCTCCTAGTATTAGACAAGATGGTGGGGACCCTAAATGGTAGCTGGTAAAGCACAGGCGTGTGTTAGGATAAAGCCGGAGGAAGTCTCAGCTGTTGGCAGGGCCAGCGTTGGTTCCCTAGGCAGAAGCCTACAAAAGAGGAGTGTGCATAAGATCCCTCCCACAAACCTGGGTGGGCATGTGTTTTTCTTGCCACTTATTTTATATGACTCTGGAGCATTTGCTTTAAAAAACCCTGAAAAAAATGAGACTTGGAAATAACAATCACAGTAGCAGGCTCTATGGCAGCTCACCATACACATTCAGGCCTCTTCTGCCCTACATACTTAGATCAATGTAAGTTGCATTCGTGAACTAACTCTGTAAGCATCTACACTAAAATGTAGCTTCCACCGACGTCACTCACCCTCTCCACCGACTTAATAACTCCACCTCTGAGAGAGGCATAGTGCTCAGGTTGATGTAGTTAGGTCAGTGCAGTGTCAATGTAGATCCGGGTGGGCAAGAAAATGACAGCAGTTTGCTAAGGTTAGCCCTGGTGGGCCGCTGTCGCTGTGAGCCTCACAGGTACAGGTGATTGCAGCTCCTGCTGGCCACAGATCATGGTTCCCAGCCAATGGGAGCTGGAGGAAGTGGCGTGGACCAGGCCACCACTTCCCACAGCTCCCATTGGCCAGGAACAGCCAACAGGAGCTGCAATCACCTGTTCCTGTGGGAAACGCAGGTAAATATAGTGATGGCTCACCAGGGACTAGTCCTGGGCAACCAGATCTGGCCCACAAGCCTGTCATTGCCCACCCCTGTGTAGACATAGCATTATTTACATTGCCGATTGTTACCTTTCAGAAGCTGTCCCACAACACCCCATGCTGACAGTTAATTTGGTGCAAGCTGTCCTGTTGAGGACATGCCCCACTGATGTAAGGAGTGTAGGGCAGACATGGAAAAGTGACTGAATTACTGAGGTGGCTGGAGGATAACTTTTTATAGCAGACTTGTCCTGAAAGGCAGGGTCCTCCACCCTCCATCAGCACTCAAGTCCACATAGGATACACTAGAAACCTTCTGTATTATTTACAGTCTATTGGCAGAGCATTGAAGGTCATGGAATGTGTAACAATAAACAGGCGGATTTAATAGGCGAATGGGATTTATTTTTCATTGTCATTTAAAAGTTTGGAGTTTTACTTTCCTCTCTCTTTTCTAAAAATAAATCAAGCCTAGTTCTCCTCCCAGTTACAAGAATGCAGCCGCACGGTGTCACAGAGGAGCTCTGGTTTTTAAATCTGGGCCAGGGATAAGGACTTAGTATACACAGGAGAAGGTAGAGAGAAGTGACCACAGCAAACAGCTGGCATGATGCTGAACGCAGGGATGTAAATCCCATTTAATCAGTTAATCAGTTAAATGTTATGTTTGATCGGTTAACTGTTTGAATGAGGGCAGGTGGGGAGGTTGGAGCAGCTCCCTGCCTGCAGTATGGGTGTCAGGCCCAGCTGGCTGGAATGCTTCCTGCCCACAGTATGGTGGGCCCAGCAGGGCTGGAGTGCCCCCTACCCGATGCAGGCAGGGGGCTGTTCTGGCTAGGCTGAGCCCATCTCACCGCACTGCAGGCGGGTGGGGCGCTGCTCCAGCCCAGCCGCCTGTTACCGGTAAACCCTTGACATCCCTACATGAATAAGAAGTGTTGTTCTTTCTCAGTGGATTGCTCAGTTCTTTCTCAGTGGATTGCCTATCGCAATGAAGCCTGCATATTTTCTGTGCCCTTTGACTTCAGTGAAAGATTCTGGGCATGCAGGATTCAGGCCTGTCTTTGCACCTTTATCCATAATGGTTACATAAAGCAAGGTTCCACGTACACTTTCACTGCTCATGTGAACTGAGCCTTACACAGGTATTTCCCAATGCTTTTAAGGTCTAGAGAGTAAGTGTGAGCCCATGGACAGCCAGTCCTCCTGGATTCTGTGGTCAATTTTATAAGCGAACTCTCTCCTGCCATCATTTCCACCCTCTGACAAACAGAAGCTAGGGACACCATTCCTTACCTAGACTGGCTAATAGCCACTAATGGACTTAACCTCCATGAATTTATCTAGTTCTCTTTTAAACCCTGGTATAGTTCTAGCCTTCACAACCTCCTCAGGCAAGGAGTTCCACAGATTGACCATGTGCTGTGTGAAGGACTTTCTTTTATTTGTTTTAAACCTGCTGCCCATTAATTATCATTGTCTTGTCTGGGCTTGACCCAATCATTCATCACTATTTTACAGCTGGGCCAAAGAAAGGTAATATCTCCCTCACAAAAGTGCTGAGGGGCTTCATTACTGCATGCTTGCAAAGCACTCAGATCCTTGAATGCAAGGTGC
Organism: Pelodiscus sinensis; assembly: GCF_049634645.1. NCBI lineage: Eukaryota > Metazoa > Chordata > Testudines > Trionychidae > Pelodiscus > Pelodiscus sinensis. Next base: position 20,617,451 of record NC_134730.1, on the reverse strand, counting down.
TATTGATGATGATTTGGATCATTCTGCCGCTCTACTCTGCACTAGTTAGGCCTCAGCTGGAGTACTGTGTCCAGTTCTGGGCGCCACATTTCAAGAAAGATGTGGAGAAATTGGAAAGGGTACAGAGAAGAGCGACAAGAATGATTAAAGGTTTAGAGAACATGACCTATGAAGCCAGGCTTCATGAACTGGGCTTGTTTAGTTTGGAAAAAAGAAGATTAAGGGGGGACATGATAGCGGTTTTCAAATATCTAAAAGGGTGTCACAAGGAGGAAGGCGAAAATTTGTTCCTCTTGGTTTCTGAGGACAGGACAAGGAGTAATGGGCTTAAAGTGCAGCAGGGGAGGTTTAGATTGGACATTAGGAAAAAATTCCTAACTGTCAGGGTGGTCAAATATTGGAATAAATTGCCAAGGGAGGTGGTGGAATCTCCTTCTCTGGAGATATTTAAGAACAGGTTAGATAGACATCTGTCAGGGATGGTGTAGACGGAGCTTGATCCTGCCTTGAGGGCGGGGGGCTGGACTCGATGACCTCTCGAGGTCCCTTCCAGTCCTATGATTCTATGATTCTATGATTTTTTTCTATTACGAAAACTGAGTCTAGACACCATTGACCTGAAGACAGATTGAGGCTGCTTTGGGACTTGAACAAGATGCAGAGAAAACACCTCAGCACCTTGTGTAAATAATTTTGGCTTTAATTAATTAGGCCCTGAAATGTTACCATCTCCTGGCAAGCAATGTGAGAGGAGCTGGATTCTGTGGGTGCGTGCACAAATTCCTGTTCGCCACTGGAGAGTAGTAATTATGCTCTCCTGTAAAATGCAATAGACTGCCGCAAGCTTTTTTAGTTTCTCATCAATACACAAAAGAAAACCCTGCTTTTACCTGAGTTTTCCCCAGCCATATGCCCTTGGGGGCTTCACAGAGGCAGCCCAAAGATGTGCAGGATCATAATGTGCATGTGTCACTAAACTTAACCCCTGAGGTTGAGCAAGATCAGGTCCAGATGCAAGGGAGGTGCAAAGGGTGCAAAAGCACCTCCACATCATCCCCCAAGTAAGCATGTGCCGGCCAGCCAGGGGAAGGCAGGAGCAATATGCTGCCCGAGCCTCCATACCCCATGCTCTGGCCAGCCAGGGGAAGGCTGGGGCTGATTTCCCTGCTTACTCAGGGAACCACGGCGGGTGTACATTCAATTACAAAAGAAAGCTCACCCATACCCCTCCCCCAAAATTCCTGAATATGGGCCTAAAGACACGTCACAGGAAATGACGCTTTTGCTATGCACAAGCATCTCCTAGAAATTCTGACATACTCTTATCGGACAGGAAACACCCCACCAGGCATCCCTGTTGCAGTCAAATACTGTAACGTCTCCCGATTTAAATAGCTATTTGAATCACCATTGCTCATCCTTACAGTGTCCCGTGCGGCCCGCATGACTTTCCCTGGATAAAAAGCAGCGTTGGCCTTTGTTCTTTTGGCTGCTGAGCAGGAACAATCCAGTGTTCCTTTCTCTTCTCCAGATAAGTGAGCCACAGTGAGGCTCGGAAAGTGAATTTCCTTATTTCCCCCCCTCGCTTCTTAACATTGCTCAGGCAACATACAAGTGAGGAGAGAAAAGAGATGGAGAAACTTTGGCTGTGTCTTCTCTCCTGGTTTTATTGAAGTGTTTTTCTTCTGTAGCTTATTTTCCTGCAGCACGTGCTCTGTCATGCCTCACAGGAACAGTTCCACAGAGGGGGAGTTGCTGACTCTACCCATCAAGGCAAAACAGAGTCCTAATAACCTGATTAAGTGGCTTAACCTTCCCCTCCAGGCCGTTTCCTACTGTAGAGGTCTGTGGAAGTGCTTGGGGGAGGCGGACATGATCGCGCTGCAGGAGAGACTGCCCTTGCTGTTGCTGCCCAGGTTCAGAGGATAGAGGCCTTCGGTCTCCAGTCCTGACACTGTGGCATCCTAAAGGAAACATGTTCAGGACAATAAGATAATCAGGTTTCCTGTCAGAGAGTAGGCCTTGAAGACCATTATCTGACATCATCAGGAACAGAATCCAAATCTCAGGGGATTTTTGTGGCAATACACCATTAAAATGTATTGGGGAGATAGATGGGAATAAGGACTGTGGGACTGAACCCCTATTTGGAGTCCGGGTTTCAGAGATGGGGGTACATGCCTTCCTTTTGACCTCAGCCACAGTGTGGGGATTTGAAATCTGATCCTTAGAGTCTTGAGTCCTACTTCAAATTCAGATAATGCTTCTAATATACCTATTCAATGATGAGGTTCTGCATTAATGGTGAGCGACTCATAAGGCAAAGCTGAGAATTGCTGTGCTGAAGAAAACAGCTTTATAACGAGCTCTCTCCCCTCCATTATTCCTACCTCAGGCTCTACGAAGTTGTGTCACTGTCAGAATAAATCAAATCCAATGAAAGCAATAAAGAGTTTTTCTCCCTGCACACCATGCGGGGCCAGGAGACAAGTGAGCCCAGTGCTGTCATAAATGCCACACATTGACAACAAAGGGTTGTCACATTACACACATTCACAGTAAAGGTTTGATCCCATTTAAGTCGGTGACAGTGGTGTGTTCGATAAATACTTTCCCATTGAAGCCTGAATTATTTAGCTGGGTTAAAATCAAATTGCAGTCCATGCCCTGCACTGACCAAAGTAACCTGGGCATGGATCCATTGGACTTTTGGGATATTTAGAACAAAATACAAACTTTGGGTTTCTGTCCTCTTCTGTTTATCTTGTCTGCTATAGGATTTTAGATCTAGTTTCATCCATAGGAAGTGTTTGCAAAAGAAATGGGTGTCTTTCTTTCTTTCTTTCTTTCTTTCTTTCTTTCTTTCTTTCTTTCTTTCTTTCTTTCTTTCTTTCTTTCTTTCTTTCTTTCTTTCTTTCTTTCTTTCTTTCTTTCTTTCTTTCTTTCTTTCTTTCTTTCTTTCTTTCTTTCTTTCTTTCTTTCTTTCTTTCTTTCTTTCTTTCTTTCTTTCTTTCTTTTCTTCGTTTTAACCTAAAATCGGCTTGGAAGTGTCTGGAGTAAATTAATTGAATTACTCAGAGAGGAACTGGGAGGAGGTTTCCTTCCTGGAATCAGAGCTGGCAATCTTTCTAAGTTATTTAATGGTCCTAGTTTCTGAAAACATATTGAAGGAAATATCTTAACAATGAGATAGCCACTTCGCCAAATACTAATTTGGTATTGTGTTGGATTTGCTGCCGGCGTACATTCTGACTTCATATTCTCCCCTGTCATTTTGACTTGTTTGTTTGTTTTATTTTGTTCTGGTGGGGAAAAAGTGGACTAATTAGCCTCACTCAGGACGTGTTGTACTTTCAGGTGTACATTTGTACTAATACAGAATGTACTATCCTGGAGACAAACGTCTGCAGCTCTCTTCCCACTTAGAGAACTGAAAATGTATCCACTTATTTATTAGTCAGACCTCCAATATAGATGTAAGTGCTTAACTATAGGAAAGCAGATTTGAATGTTAGCCTACATCTCTGATATCTTCATTTCCTCTCCATACAATGGAGATGTTTGACTATCCTTGAAGAAGAGGCATGATTATTGTTTAGCTGATTGTGTAGCTCTTGGAACAGTTGTTATATTTAATCTCTTTATGCAATTTCATTGATCCAAGAGTTTCTTTAACTTAGTCTTATAGTTTTTTCTTTCCCTCCCTCATTGCCAATAGAGAATAGAAGGTTCTCCAGATGCCACTTAAAAGCGTCTTTGGAAATATCATCTGCTGGGAGAAAAGAACAAGATGCAAGATGATGTGCCCGTTTCAAAAGCTCTTTGGCACTTATTTATGAACCTGCCAGCCTTCTCTCTTCAATGTTCATTTCCTCAGGGTGGACAATAGGGACATTCCTAAAACATGTAATTTTAAAAAATTACAAATAAAGATTTGAATGGGAAAGTACCTATGGAAACCAATGACACATGGCTGCCACATGATTAATTTCTCTCACTTAAAAGAGTTTTTTTTCTTCATCCTCCAATTCATCCTGCTCTGGAGAGTTAGGAGTGTAAATTGCAGCTGAGTAAGAGTATATTCTGAGCTCTTCTACAACTTAATAACTGTACAGAGTTTCAGAACTTTACCAACTGCATACATCATTAGAGACACAAATATTCCCTGTTCTTTGTTAAATTGCTTCTTTTATCTAAATGTTTCAATGCTTGTTGAGCTGGTTGGCATATTTATTCTCTCTCAAAAGAATGACTGCCCATCGCAGTCCAGATTAGACAAAATATAGATCTCAGATGTTGGGTCCCAGGTCATCAGATTTGGGCTTGACGCTAAACCCATAATCAAATCCCATCCACAAACTTTAATGAAGTTCAGAAGCTTATTTGGTTGTAACCTCAAACCTGTCCCTAACTTATCTCTACAGTATATCAGGTTTATTGTTGCAAAGAAAATACAAACTAACAAAAACTCCAAACTTAGGGGGTTTTTCAGACTGTAAAGTGGGTTCCAATCCTGCAGTCTGTTCCCGTGTATCACTGCAAATTCAATCATGGGATCAGGGGCATAGATAAGAAAGCTCTCATTTCAAATGGCAATTAGTATTTAAAATAATTAAACCAATGAGGATATAAGTCATTCTTACAGAGAATGGGGAGGGGATTCACATATATATGTATATTTACTGCTTGAAACTCTGTATTAAAAGCTCTGAAACAGAAAAGTTATATACCTCCTTTGAGAGCAAAGGGTTTGTTTGTTTGTTTTGCCCCCCACCAAACTTACACTCTTTAGTCTCTTACTGACTAATACCTTATTAATTTATTTTTCCCTAGGAAAAGGTTGTTTGTATCCTAAAACATTTAAACCTTTCACAAGGCTTGTTAGTTCATCTCTGTTGGCAAATATACATTCTAGCATCCCACCAACCTGCCCTCTCCCTTCACCAACCCCAAATGTTATTGCAGTGAATTTGGAAAAAGTATTTTAATAAAGAAATCTTTGAACTTAACTTTGCATCCTTGGATTTTTTTTTTTAATTAGCAAATCACAAATGGCCGTGTGGAAGGGTTGTTATAAATGGCAAACTATGTGTGTGTGGGGGGGAGGGGGGAAGGTCTCTTCACACATCACATCACAGAACGCAGGGGAAAGCGTGAACTTTGCTCAAACTCTGTCATCTGTTGTAATGAAACAAATGAATCTGATTACATTATCCACACCCGCCATGCTGAATCCCTTTAAGAAGTATTGCGAGTTGCCCCTTATTTGCATCAGTGCAGCTCAAAATCACTTCAATCTACAGGCCCTCCAGAAATCTGTCCTACACTTCCTGGCATGGCTCCCAGAACTCATGGATTTTTGGAGATTTCAAAAGGAGAAGACCAGCGGGGCTGTTTCAGCTTGACTGTGTCCACACTGGTGCAAAGTATTTCAAACTGGAACAGTTTAGGCTGAACCAGTTCTTTACATTGCTGATAGATTCATTTACTTTATCTGGTTCTTAGAATGTCACATAAAATAAATAAAACAGGTCCAACCCATTCCCTTCTCCTCCATGTCAGTGTAGATTCTCCCAGTTTGTCTAGCTAAGGCCATGTCTCCACTTGCCACACTGGAGATCAATCTTCTGGTGTTCCATTTAGCTGGTCTAATTAAGACCCACTAAATCAAACACCAAGGGTGGTTTCAGTTGACGCTGGTACTACTTGCAGTTGCAAGAAGTAAGGTAAGCCAATGGGAGTGTTTGCTCCCATCGGCCTCCCACTGTGAAGATGGTGCCAAGATCAGCTTAAGGAATGTTGACTCCAGCTATGTATTTTATGTCACTGGAGTTGCATATCTTGACTTAACCTGACCTTCCAGGTCTAGTATAGACCTTGCCTAAGAATGGAATGCAGCGCAGGGGACTATAAAGTACTAGGGAGAATTAGAGTTGTGGGAAAATCCTGAAGGAGGTGTTAGCCATGATAGGCCAAGCTGGCAAGGCAAGGGAAAGCAAGATGTAGCTTAAACACTTTGGCTACGTCTAGACTGGCATGATTTTCCGCAAATGCTTTTAATGGAAAAGTTTTTCCGTTAAAAGCATTTGCGGAAAAGAGCGTCTAGATTGGCACGGACGCTTTTCCGCAAAAGCACTTTTTGCGGAAAAGCGTCCGTGCCAATCTAGATGCGGTTTTGTGCAAGAGAGCCCCGATCGTCATTTTCACCATCAGGTCTGTTTTGCGCAAAATAGTTTTCAGCTGTCTACACTGGCCCTTTTGCACAAAAGCATTTCCGGAAAAGATCTTTTGACTGAACGGGAGCAGCATAGTATTTGCGGAAGAACACTGACAATCTTACATTAGATCGTCAGTGTTCTTGCGCCAATTCAAGCGGCCAGTGTAGACAGCTGGCAAGCTTTTCCGCAAAAGCACCTGCTTTTGCGGAAAAACTTGCCAGTCTAGATGCAGCCCTTCTGTGTATGGTGCATTATCCCCTCTAATAGCACTGAGACCACTTACAGAGAAAATAATGAGTCTGCTCTACAGCCTTAGCTGGCTTTTAGCTCATGGGCAGAGGCTCATGCACCTGGCTCCAGCAGTCCCAGGTTTGATTCTGCCTGCAGAGCACCAGGGTATGTTGGTGTTACAAAGGCTTGGCAAGGGCATTTGCTAGCTGATCTTGAGCTGAAGGGATGTACAAGGGGGAGACTTTACCTGCTGACCTCTCCGTGCTGCAGGGCTGAGAGCGAAGCCTCCCCATGGACCTGTCTGAAATGAATGGCTAATGGAACAGGGTGTCGGAGGAGGAATTCCCAGGAGTGCGCTGGTGAGGAGCTGGAAGGAGTGGCTGTCTGGCGCAAGACCTCTAGGCATGGTATGAGCTAGGCTGATGGACTCTCTGTTGTGAGATTTGAAGCCTACATGAAGGGGGAGTGAACAATGCACCATGTTTTGGGACTCCTATTACATGTTATTGGCACTATGTCTTGTAATGCTACTTTGCCTTAGGGCTGGTTTATTGATCCAAGAGAGCCTGTCTTGGAGCCCTTGAGAGAGGAATTGGGGGGGCAATGCTGGTGCTAAGGTGCCCACAGGCAAGGAGATGCTCCGGGATGACAGTAAATCCTTCATGTGACCTGTCTCAGCACTTTTTTCTGAGGGGGAGTGAACAAGTGTGTCACTGACATGCCAGGCAGCACATCAGTAAACTTCTCTGCTGCAGCCAAAGCTAACGTACCTGCCCAGTAAGCAAGGAACAGTCGTATGCAATGAGCTCAGTTTCCTGTTCTACAGAATGGGGCTTCAGATGCCAAATGAGCCTCATTTGTTAACCTGCTGCACTGAACGCTTGGGTAAGCTTCTGGTGTCTGTTGTTGAAACAATGCCCATTTTCAATTAAGACTCAAAACAATGGGCCATTCCAAATGAGTTTAGTTCTTCACATTTCTATTCTCTCTCCAAGTCTCTGCTTCAGCATATGTAAAACCAAGTGCACTGTAAGTATAGTCACCTTCAAAAAGCAGGGGAAAGGAGCCTTTAAAAGCCCCAGTTCCTCCCTCCCATCCTTTTACCACAGTAAGAAAGACTGGACAAAGCCATTTTGCATAAGACAGACTGGACATGTGGTTGCATGAGGTTTATCCAATGGTGTGAGAAGCAACAGATTAAATCACTTCATCAAACAGGCCCTATATGTTATTCCCAGGCGTGAGAGCTGGTGTTCCCACGTCTGAGAGGGAGTATAGATGGTGTCTCACCAATTTTATACGAGATGGTTTATTTTCTTGCATTCAGAGCAGGTTTGCTTGACTGCGGACTCAGGTTCACTTGCAGAAAATATACTAGCAACAGCAGCCAGTCCAAACAAAAATATTAGCCAGTTGTAGGAGATGTGTCCCCGAAATGACTGCCTTATTCTAGAAGGTGTTAGCCAGTGTGGTGAGAGAGACCAGGGTGTTTTCTCTATCCCAGGATAACATGGGGGTATTGTTCTCCCTGGGGCTACACAGAGACAGAGCAAGTAGAAAGGAACCCTGGATCCCCTTCATTTAAAGCACACAGGAGGGAGCTTGAATTGGTCATCATGACTGTGCCAACACCGATTCTTCAAAAAAGTGGAAAAAGCACAAAGCCAGTTCCTTGTTCTAAGTTAGAGACATCAGAAGCCAAGAAGCCTTCATAGGAAAAGCAGTGGCTAGGAAGAAGGCTGCCAGGAGGAATTTAATAATAATTTCAAAAGACAATGTAGCAACTTTCAGAAGTTTGGTTTCTGGAATCAATCAGCACAGCACAGACAGAGGAGCAGGAATGATCAGCCATCACTACCTGGCTGTTTCAGCCTCTGAGGCTTGAGCCTGCAACATTTACTCACTCGATTTCCATAGTCGCTATGGCCCAATAGAGCTTTGAAGGAATGAAATTCTAAAGCTTAGGGTGCTGTGACTGTGAGGGCTCTGTTCATCATTGTGATCTGGCCCTTGCTAGTAGAAAGCAGATGCAGGGCAGATATAGTGGCATTATGGGAAATTCAGGATGACTTCACAGGTGAAGATGGCATTCCAGGGCAGGGCATGGGTAGAGGCTGGAAGAGGTCTGAGATGTAGCCAAGAAACTCTTATGCTCTGTCTATTCTGAATTCCTTACAAGCTCTATTGCTCCTCTAGAGCAGGGCCACAAGTTACAGCAGCCTTTGCAGGGTGATGAAGTGAGATGTCTGGAGACTTTGAAACCCTCTTGTTCCCCAGGACAGCTGCAGGACAGCTTCGTCCACTCTGCCTCGCCAATGTACAATTTTCAAGCACACATGGTTTATATATGCTGTGGGCTTAGGTTTTCCTTTCTGATAAAGACCTCATGAGGGGCATTCCTTTGAAAAGCAAATGCTATATGAATCTCAGTGTTACCAGCCCAAGATTATCAGCAAATCTCATGTTATGTGATGCTTTTCATACAGCTCCAGCTTCTGCAGTCAAATGAGAAGAGAATCATTTAAAAAAAAATGACAACAGAAAATGGCTCCCAGTATTACAGAGAACAGCCTGGGAACATGACCCAGGTACATGTGAACAGCCCAGATACCAGATGTCAAATGAAAGTTACTCAGAACTTCTTTAAAAAAAAATGTTTGTGGGGTATTTTTGTTTTGGTTGGTTGGGCTTGGGTTTTTATCTATCTATCTATCTATCTATCTATCTATCTATCTATCTATCTATCTATCTATCTATCTATCTATCTATCTATCTATCTATCTTTTGAAGCCTGAGTCTTGAATGACTGAGATTTCTTAGGCTTCATGTTGCTAAATGAATTGTTACTGAAATGTATTAGACTTACGGTATCTCCTTCAGTTGTTTAGGGATGACACGGAGTGATCACTGTATGCTTGACGTGAGGAACATATTGATATTTTTCTAAAGAATGAATTAACAATAATCCTGTGACTTGGGTAGATCATTTACCTGTGGGAGCAAGAGGGTACTTTTATCTCTGAACTCATCCTGTGTGGGCCTCTCTGATGTTGCCAAATGAGGGAGGGGTGGCTTTGGCTTTATGGACCACTAGGAACTGGACCAAATTCAGTACACAGAGATCAGCCATCTTATTGTTACAGTAAATTTCTTTGTTGAGCTTTAAAGTTCCATTTTATTTGTTTTTTCCTTACTCAGTCACAGTCTGGTGGTTGCAAGTAAAAGAGAAACCTACTAAATCCCTAACTTGCAAAGCACCCAGAAATCCTACTAGTCAGGCTGCTGCTGAATTCCTTTCTTTGTTCCTCATCCTTAAAAATCTATTCTGCTGCCTGGTTGGGATTGGGGGGGTAACTTTCCTTCCCACTCTGATCCCATTGCTACTAGCATGGGTCTGAATGGGATTCCAGAATAGGCACCCCCAAGTGATCACTGGCTTCATGGGTACTAAAGTTCAGCCTTGTATTCAAATGTGCCCTAAGAAATGCTAGTCAATTACTTCTGCTGCTTATTCCTAACTGAAACCTAGTTAAAAGTCCAGTCTTTCCCCTTTTGAAATCAACAGCTGTTTTGTCATTGGCTTAAATGGAATCAAGTTTGGGTGCTACATGATTTCCAGAAAACACTCAGCCACATTAGGATTTTCCTGGAATATCTTGGCCTGGCGACCCACCTGGCTGGCGCTAAACTTTCCAAGAGAAATTGCAAAATTCAGATGACCCAGGAGAAATTTATTTATCTTCCCCTTCCTAAGTGCTTAATGATGTTTCCCTTATTATTTCTGAGATTGCCAGCTGTGCCTCATGGTGTTTAGCAATTTCATCCCTCACTGGTGCTGCCGTAGCTGGGCTGATTTTCTAGAGTTATTTGCAGATTTGAATAATTGATTGCATGTGATATGAAGTCACTGCTCATCAAGGGTCCTATTCGTCCCTGCATGGGGATAGCTGGGTAAAGGAGAACAGACTGAGTTGCAGCAGTGTGAGGGTTTTTTCCTCCCTCTGTAGAAGACACTGTAAATCCCCCAAGATTCTGAGCAGGTTTTCCCAGCTGTGAAATGAAGCCAACAGAGGTCTATCCACCAGGGAGTCTGTAAAGCTTAAGTAATGGCAACATTTTCAAAAGCCACTTTTGAGCCTTGGGTGCTGCATCTGAGACACCATGGATCTAATTTGTGACGGTACAGAGGGGGCACTATTTGAGCTAAAGTCAACGGGAGCCGTGGTTGCTCAGAAGCAGTGAAAATCATGCTCTTCGGTGTCTCCAAATGAGCACCTAAAAACGGTGGCAGTGAAAAGCAGAGCCCAGTAATGAATATTTCCCCTTATACTTTTTGAAGTGTTTTGAGATCATGGAATGGAGGATGCCATGAAATACAAAGTGTTCGTCTTTCTTGCAAAGCAACTGGGTGGCCTGACTCAGTCATCCAATGCCTGCAAGAAGGTTAGATGGCAAAACTTTTGTAAATACAACTTTTCTGGATTTTGTGATACATAGTGGTGAGGAAGCTTAGCCTCAGAAATAGTCATCTGGGATTTATGTCCTAGTTAGAGCTGTCTGCAAATGCCCCGAGGGCTTGGAATACTCCCTGGAAATGTTCTTGTTGGGCAAATCTCACTTTCCCATAGAAATTTTAAAAATGTAAGAAAGCAATTTCTCCCAACTTTCCTATTATTCTCAACTTTTTTTTCACTTGGGAAAGCATTTAAAAAGAGCGACAACTTTTAAATGTAACTTTCACTATGAAGTGTTGCACTTAATTCACATTTAAGAATTATGTGCTTTCTCTCTGAAAGTAACATTTTCAACCCTTTGTTCCTGTTTTCCAGCTGGTAAAAGCTAGAAAACTCAAAATGGGGGACAGGAAGTGACAACTTTTAAAATGTATATGTTAGAAAACTGAAAAATTCCAGGCTTTTTCCTGAACATTTTTTATTTCAAAAAAAGTCACAGGATTTCCTCCAAATAGTTCATATTTTTCAGAAAATGAATAATTCGGTTGAAAAATATTTTTTCCGGGGAAAAAATGTTTTTGACAAACCCCTTTTTTCTGACCAATCATTCTCCCACCCCCGTCCCCCAAACATCTTTTTGTCATAAAATTTGTGACCAAGTTCTTCTCCTGATCTCACTTCCATCCTGATAGCAAATGGCTGGAAACATTTTGATACCACTAATATTTTGGTACTCCTAGACAGTCTAGGGTAGATCTTCAGCGGACCTTCTGGCTGGGAGGTTGGTTGGAGAAGTGGGCTGAGGGTGGAGGAGCATCTGGGTGGGAAGTAGAGTGCAGGAGTGGGGGGTCTGGGCATGAAGGGGCACTTACCTGACTCCATGCACCCCACTGCTCTCAGGCACCACCCCACACTGCTCCCATTGGCCACAATTCTAGCCAATGGGAGCAGCAGAAAAAGCCTCCAGGCAAGTGACTTCCTGCATTGCCATTCTTGCAGCCAGGGAGAGGGGAAGTGGCAGTGCACGAAGCCACTTCCTTCCCCTGCAAAAAGATCCAGCCCATGAGGCTTGGGCCCTGCCCTACAACAGCAAGCCCCGAGCCTATAGCTCACCTGCAAGATGGCCACAGACCACACTTTGAGGTAGGGATGTTAAATATTAGTTAATTGAATAGTCAACTAACCTCATGAATTCTTATCGGTTAGTGGACTATTCTACAGTCCCTGGGGGTGGGCCAGCAGCCAATGCACTCTGGCCTCTCTCCCGAGAAGACCCCTGCCACTCCACGCTGCTGCTACTGTACCAGAGACAGCAGCGCGGGGGGCCGGGTGGGAGCTGGTCCACGAGAGGATTAAGTTTAAAAACCAGCTTCCCGTGCAGACCTACTGCCTGTCGCCCTGTGCTGCTGCCTGTGATAAAGGGGCAACGATATGGGGTGGCAGCAGCCCCTGTCTAGGGTGGTCTGAGCTCCCGAACCCAACGTGAGCCAGAACTGAGCTGGGCTGCCTGCCCGCCCGGCTCCTAATATGCTTTGAATGCAGAGCCGCAGCAGGGGTAGGTCTTGGACCCATTGCAAACCAGGACTGAGCCGGGCTGCTGGCCAGCCTGCTAAAAAATGTACTGGCAAGTGTGTGTGTGTGTGGGGGGAGGGAATGCGTGTAGTCTATAGCATTAATTGATAAGCTTTTGCTTATCGGTTAATCAACTACACTTTTACATCCCTGCTTTGAGAACCACTGCATTATCCTGGGGGGCACAGTTACTGATTTTTTTAAATGCTCCGAGCTACCTTTGTGTTATTTTGTAATATATACAGTAACCCACTGGTTTTAATAGTCACTCACACCCACTATATCTAAGTCTTGGTTCCAAAAGGGGGCCCCAACCCATGCTCAGTGGCTTGCTTAACCTGTTTTCTCATTGTGATGGATAGGAGGCATGCTGGCCAGCACCCGGTGACTAAGGGGTTAAACTCAGGTAGCTAGCAACGGTGTTGGCAGGAGTCCAGAAGAACCAGTGGGGAAACAGTGCTGAAATTTGAATTGTATTTAGAATTGTACCTGGCCTGCTCTCTCTGTGTGATTCTAAGTTAAGGGGTAGAGGGAGCAGATGCAGTAATCAGACTTACCATGCCCATAAGAAATATTGGACATGGGTGTGAACTGGGCCTTGAAGTACAAATCAGCACAAATCATGAGTAGAGGGAAAACGTGTATCTAGTCGCAACCAGGTATTTTTCTGTATTTTGTTATTTGGTTTAAAATTCTCTGTGTGAATCCATGCCTTCCCTCCCCCATTCACTACCTAAGACTTGTTCCCAGAGATTTCCTCTGTTTTAATTTGGTTTGCATAGTTGCTCTATAACACCTAACAACCAAGCACGCTTTATCAAGTATATCTTTTGTTTTATTAATAAAAATCGCCTTTTTTAAGGCCATGATTTGATTCTTGTGTCCTGGAAAGTAACAGGAGGTCTGGGTGTGTGTCTGCCTGCCTAAGACTGAGCGGTCCGCTACTAGAGACTGCAGCTTGTTTTTCTCTCTTCAAGCTCTCTTGGGGCAAAAGAGCTTGGGGATACCCCTGGGGAAGGAATTCAAGTGTTCCCTCCTCTTTGTTTTTTCAGGGTTAAATCACTTCATGGTGGCAGCTTTTGTTTTTTTCTCAGAGCCGATGCATCAGTGACTGTGGGGAGTTTTTAAAAGCAGAGCCTAAAGAGGCAAGATATTTAAGTTCTCTTGTGGGCCCTACCTCCTGCATTCAGAGTGCCAGAGTGGGGAACAGCCCTGATACTTGTATTGCTGGTATTTTTATTATTCTTCACACTGTCTTGGGGCACTGCAGATACTTCAAGGATGAGACAGGAGAGGAGGCAAAGCAGGAGACCTTGAAACAAACACTTTCTTCTCCCTGCTAATTATTAACACTCCACTATCAGCACACTATTTTTAGTTTATTTTTTGTGCAAAGCAGTTACTGCTCCATTGTCTATTTCATGCTGGAGTTAAGCTGATGGTGCCTCCAGAAAGCATCTGTTAGTACCATGCGATTTGTTGGAACGCTGAACGTTAGTTTATTATTTTTTTTATTGTTTTCCTCTTATTGTGCTTTCAGTGCAATGTTTCTTGAAGCAGCTTATGAAATAGAAAAATTCAAGCGGTCCCGGTGTGATGCTTTAAACAGCTTCATGGGTGGGTTGGGGAGATAGGCTACGTGTAAACCTTACCATAAGGGATGTTCTTTGTAGATATGCATAGCTAATACTCTGTACAGGATAAGGAGTGAGCCCTCTGTTATTGAAATGTTATGGTGAACATGACACTTATCTGTATAAACACAAGTTGACATAACTGATGAAGGCTTTTTCCTTTAAAAAAGCTTTTGAGGCGTTTTTGTACTGTAGCAGAGCGTGCTTTTGCTCCTATTTTCTTGCTCTGCAGAAATGCAGACTTCACTGATGGGGGCATTCACAGCAGTGTTCCCTGTAAGTTGTGCTTTCGTGCAGCCGATCAAGAGAGATTCAAAGGCCGCCCAGCCGATTAGCAGAGCACTCACAGGCTTTGTGTTTCTATTAGTGGTGCATATTCACACATGCCTCAGTGCACATAAAATGTATTCTGCACATGCATGGAAAAGAGGAGAGGGAACATTGATTCATAGTGCCGCTTATTTGAGTTCCCTCCACCAATGCCACTACAGTCCCCATATAGACATCTATTTACAATATCTTCTGGGTTTTCAGTCCTTTCGTGAGGACCAGATATTTACAGTATCTTCTGGGTCTTCCTTAGGGCCTTTAGGATTCTTGCTCCAACTAGCCCCATTCCTCCCTCTCCCATTCACTTCCTGCCTGTGTCTCTTTAGCCTTCTGAGCTGATGGGCTAATTATCTCACCTTGCCCCCCCAGCCTGATTTCTAATTGCCCAGTCAGCTTTCTCCAGGGGAGCTAGAGATCAGAGTGCAAGCTCACCTGTTCCTTCCCTCCGTTCTGTCACAGATGCCCATGACAACTACGTTGTGTACAGGACACACTCCTAATAACAAAACAAATAAAAGCAGGTCCATGTGCAAACACAGAGGAGGTGTTTGTCATTTAAATGATTCACCTTGGTGAATGCGACCTCTCTATGGATACAAAGGAATTTTGGATAACCTAGTTTCAGGCAACTGAGTGTCCCTATCTATTTTGTAACTTGTATACAGACTTATAGTGTAAAATGAATAGCACCGTTTTGCAATTTGGCCTAGAATCTACTTAAAATTAGACCATTTTCATATTTACAATAAATGGCCTGACAGTACAGATCTTCAGTGCATGCCTCAAAGATCATGGTACCAACTATTTTGGTAATAACCTCTCTCCCCAAAACAACGTTGAACCTCTCACTACAGTTTCTCTCCCTGTAGACTTCTGGGCATGCACATGAGGCCGATGGACCCATTCAATGCACAGGCATTGAATTTAGCCTGTTTGTTATCGGCCCCCACAATGTTATGTTACTGCCTGGCTGGAGTTTTCCATTTAAAAGTGCTCCCTGTGGCCCCTGAGTTATTCGAGTGCTAATCCAGTGCTGACCTCTGGTGGCCAAAGAATTTACAGGTCATTTCCTAAACAGATAGAATGCTCGGTCGATCCCGTGCTTTCCAGTTTTCTTGAAGCAACAGCTGCCCCATTTCTAAACAGATTCTAATTTTTCAGCATATGCTCATATAGATGGAAATAAGATGGAAATGTTTTTACAAGGAAGAGTAACCATTGGAACAATGTACTAAGGGCTGGGGTGCATTGTCTATTACTGACCATTTTTAAAATCAAGGGAGGATTTTTTCTGGAAGATCTGCTCTAGGAATTATTTTGGCTTGTGCTATACAGGAACTCAGACTAGAGGATCAGTGGTCCCTTCTAGCCTGGGAAAACATGAATCTAAATTCAATATTCTACCCCAGGGGTTCCCAAACTTTTTGACACGGGGACCAGTAAATCCATTTACGAGCTTTTGGAGGACCAGTAACATTCATTTGCATATTTTCATATTCATTAAGCAAATGATGAATATTCAAATAAGTTGTTTCTGGTCCTTCCAAAGCCCCCAGTGCCAGCGTTAGCAAAGCTTTTGATATAGTCACCCACAATATTCTTGCCAGCAAGTTAAGGGAATATGGATTGGATAAATGGACTGTAAGATGGTTTCCCAAACTTTTTACTTTAGTTGGAACCCGGTTTTTTTAGTTCTGTTTTTTGCAGCCCAAAACTATAAACACATATACAAAAAAGAATGAAAAATGAATAAATTTTCAGTTTTCACCCGGCTACATCCTCCACCCAGCCTAGGCCAGGGCTTGGGGGACCCGGCGCCGCATGGGCACTGCAGGAGGCGGGAGCAGGAGCAGACTGGGGGTAGGGTAGCTGTCTAGGAGGGATGGTGCAAGGAGGGGCAGGGTTGCCAGGTGTCCGGTTTTGTACCAGACAATCTGGTATTTGAGGGTTTTGTCTGAGAAACAAATTGAGAAATGACCAGACATATGAAATGCCTGGTATTTTCTAATTAGGTAAGTTTTATTATAATTAGGTCTATCAGTCCTTAGCTGCGAACTGCCTGGATAGTAGATGTGCTCTCACTGCCTGAGTGTGTCTACCTGCCAGGCAGTTCGCAACAACTCAAGGGAGGGTATGTTGGGGGGGGGGCAAAATGGAATCCTTGGCCAGACTCACTCCTCTGCCAGGGTCTGCAGGGTCTGCATGTGCCCAGGTCAGTCCCGCTCTCCCCCTCCCCCTTCTCCTCCCGAACTCCCAGTCAAATCCTGCTGCCGCCTTCCAGTCCTGCTTCCAGCGGCCAGTTCCCCCCCCACCGCCTCCCACCAATCTCCCCCGGTCAGCCCTGCTCCCCCAACAACCCCCCCCCAACCAGCCCAGCTGCCCCCTGTCCAGTCCTGCTTCCCGCAGCTGGTTCTCCCGTCCTCTTCCTCCTGTTCTCCCCTGGCCAGCCCCCCCGCCCCCCGTCCAGCCCTGGTTCCGCCACCTGCCCTCCCCGATTTCTGCTGGACAGCCCCATTGCCTCCAACCCTGCTTCTGCCACCTGCCCCCCCCCATCTCCGTGGGACAGCCCCGCTACCCCCAACCTTGCTTCCATCCCCCGTCAGCCCCATCCCCATCTCTGCAGGACAGTCCCGCTGCCCCCAACCCTACTGCCGCCCGCCCGCCCCCTCCTCCCTCTGTCTCCGTGGTACAGCCCCGTTGCCTCCAACCCTGCTTCTGCCACCTGCCCGGATCTTCACGGGACAGTGCTGCTGCCTCCAACCCTGCTTCTGCCACCCGCCGCCCACCCACCTGGATCTCCACAGGACAGCCCTGCTACCCCTAACCCTGATCTTCACAGGCCACCCACCCACCCACCCTGACAGTTAGGAAGTCTTTCCCTAATGTCCAACCTAAACCTCCCTTGCTTCTTGTCCTATCCTCAGAGGCCAAGGAGAACAATTTTTCTCCCTCCTCCTTGTGACTCCCTTTTAGATTCCTGAAAACTGCTATCATGTCCCCTCTCAGTCTTTTCCTTTCCAAACTAAACAAGCCCAGTTCTTTCAGTCTTCCTTCAGAGATCATGTTCTCTAGGCCTTTAATCATTCTTGTTGCTCTTCTCTGGACCTTCTCCAGATTCTCCACATCTTTCTTGAAATGTGGTGCCCAGAACGGGACACGACTCCAACTGAGGCCTGATCAGCCCAGAGTAGAGCGGAAGAAGGACTTCTCATGTCTTGCTCACAACACTCCTGTTAATGCAGTGTTAATGCACTCCTGTTGTTGTGTATGATCAGCACGTATCTCACTTCACCTGCCCTTGCTTTACGTGTGTGTTACACTTGTAACACTGGTAGGAAAAAACATGGACAGAAAGCAGTGAAATCTGGCAACCCTGTGCTTGGCAACAGTGAACAAAATGTCTGGAGGGCCACACTTGGATCCTTGATGGGCCGCAAGTTGCCCACCAGTGCAATACATAGAGCATATCACTCTTACTTCTCCATTACTGCTGGTGGGGGCATTGCCTTCAGAATGAGGCACCCAGCCAGCACACTCCAGCTGCCTACCGAGGGAGAGCGCGCTCAATACAACTTAAAAACATGTGGGAGGCAGAGGGCCCTAGGTGGATGGGAAGCGTGGGGAGCATGCAGGGGCTAGGGTAATGGGAGGTGGGGAGCCCGCAGGGGCCAGGGACAATGGGGGGTGCACATGTGGGGCAGGGGCAATGGGGGCTGGGCACCAAAATAAAGTTTGCCCAGAGCTCCATTTTCCCCAAGGAGAGCCCCACAGTGCACTTTTTGTCCATGCTCATTCTCAGGTTAACTGCTTGTACCATGAGCTCTGCTCCTTGCAGGTTCTTAATCTGGGATCCATCACCAGGTTTTGCTGTATTATTGCCCCCTGGATTGCTTGGAAACGGGGAGTACTTTAGGAAAAACTGGCTACAGATATTGTAAAGCAAAGTGTATGTACAAAAAAGGAACAAATAGAGGTGTAGAAAAACGTTAAGTGGTAAAATAAATTAAGTTAATCAGGAATCAGACTGATGGCTGTCCAGCCTCGGCAGTGTATGTTTAAAAATGCAAGCTGCTTTTTTGTTTGGAATGTCAATGCCTTCTGGAATTTTCCTGGTGGAAAAAGAAAGGGCTTTGCTTTCACAGTTATCTGGAAAATAATGTGCAGACTGTCATGTATACATTAAAGAACCAAAAAAGAATGACTTGTATTGTCTATTTCTTATTTGAAGTGCACCAGTCTGAAATCAAAGGGAGCTTATAAAGAGTAGCCCAGACAATCTAGCATCATCAGAATGTGGCTTTCATTGAAAGTTGAATTTAAAATCAGAATGGATATTTATACAGGTAATTTGTTTTCTCAACATACTGTGCAGGAAGATTGAGAGAGCTTTCCCAATAGAGGGAATGGAATTATTCAGTGCAGAATTGCAGTTTCATCCAGGAAAGAAGCTGCAATAATAGAGACACGAACAGCACAAACTTCAACTGAAATCAGCAAAAGTCTGAGTCCTTCTCTTGAGAGGTAAAACAGAAACATACAGATGTCAATAAAAGATTCTTCTATACACTGAGCCAGGGAGAATCTTTTCAATCTATGGTGTCCATGAATTGGAATAGAGGACCATAAGATTCCGGGACCTTTAATCTACAGACTATTGATACTATAAAGCATGGTATTTGTCAATGGGAACTAACGTAATCAAAAGTGATATTATCTAATCTGTCTCCTAGATGGCAATATCCAAGAGATTTATGGTTTGCAGAGTAAGCACAAATGTAGCTATCCTCCTTCCACAAAGCAGTTACTGATCCTGCAAGCAAAGTGCTAGCTTTTAAGTCTTTTGCATTGGCTGGCCACATATTCATTTTAAAAAAAATATCCACAGCACCAAGTTGACACGGGAGTGGGGCTTGGGGAATACAAGTTCACATTTGAAATCAATGAGGTTGGGCTACAAGTGGAAGAAAGGTGAAGTGGATAGTAATCAATGTAAATCAGAAGCTAAGAATTTCTGGGGAAAATATGATGAAGCATGTGATATCCTCCAGAAATAGTAGAATGAAAGGAGTATGGTGATACAATAGCTTCTAAAGTTAGAGATTGTTAAATGAGCAGGTCTAGATAACTTGCATCCAAGAGTTGTACAAGAGCTGGCTGAGGAGATCTTTGGGCAGTGTGTGTTGATTTCAATATGTCCTGGAATGCTGTGACTGTTCCAGAAGACTGGAAGAAAGCTATTGTTGTGTCAACATTTAAGAAGGGTAAATACTATGACCTAGGAAACTATAGGCCTGTCTATCAGTGTTAGCAAGAGAATGGAATGGCTATTACAGTGCACAATTAGTAAAGAATTAAAGGAGGGAAATGTAATGAATGCCAAGCAACATGGGATTATGGAAAATAGATCGTCAGACTATATTGATACCTTTTTGGGGAGGTTGCAAGTTTGATTTATAAAGGAAACAGCATCGATGTAATACACTTAGGCTACGTCTACACTGGCCCCTTTTCCGGAAGGGGCATGTTAATTTCACCTATCGTAGTAGGGAAATCCGCGGGGGATTTAAATATCCCCCGCGGCATTTAAATAAAAATGTCGGCATTTAAATAAAAATGTCCTTCAAAGTAGGAATAAGAGCCTCCGGAAAAGGGCACTTTTTCCGGAGGATCGGGGCCAGTGTAGACGCTCTTTTCCGGCTTTTTTAAAAGCCGGAAAAAAGCGGCGGACATTTTTATTTAAATGCCGCGGGGGATATTTAAATCCCCCGCGGATTTCCCTACTACGATAGGTGAAATTAACATGCCCCTTCCGGAAAAGGGGCCAGTGTAGACGAGCCCTTAGACTTTTGTCAGATTAAAAGCTGAAGAACTGATAGTGTTCTGAGCTCAGAGCGTGTGACTGGTGAGCAGGTGTGGTGTAGTGGGGGTGCTGTCTGCTCTGTATCCTGGGGTCCCCCTGCACTGTGATGTGTGATTCCCACTGACTCACCCACATGTGGCGATGTAGTGTCAGTACCTTGCTGGTTGCTGTGCTTGGGTTGTGGGCTGTGAATGACCCGTGCTGGCCTTTGCCTGTGAGCACTGCCACAGGGTTCGGGGGAAGGAGCACGTAAACCCAAACCCCACCGTGGGCCACAAACAAATAGGTGCATGAGCCTATGGGCCATATGTTGAGTGGCCCTGGTCTACAGGGTAAAAGTGTCCTTCTTAAACAATCAATCTGTTCACAGCATGGGTGGCCTCAAAGCTGCATGGGAGGGGTGTAGTGTAAGTGTGGGACATTCCTTAACTAGCTGAAGTCACGGCCCCGTCCCACCGGGGCCAAAACTGCTCATCTGCTACACACTGCACTTCACCTGCTGCTGGGGCTGCTGAAGAGAGGAGCCTGTAGTTTTGTGCTCCTGTGTCTATTCTGGACGTTACGGTCTCTCCTGGAGGATGGAGGAGTTTGGAGTCTGATGAGGCTTCACTATCGTGGAAAGAGGAAAATTGTGCATCTGCTTTGCATTGTGTCTTCACAGCTGTACATAGGCATGCGCAGGGGTACGCGGGCGGCATGTTCACCCCCAAGGAGGGAGTGCTGGCAGTCTGCAGCCTTCCCTCCCTGCTTCACTCACTCACCAGCGGGGAAGATGCAGGATGTGTGGTGCCCACCTTGCTGCTCTGGAGAGTGCTGGGAAAGGATGGGTGGGTAAGGGTGGAGCTAGGGCAGGGCAGGAAGAGGCAGGGCCAGTGCTCTCCCGTCTTCCCCTGCCACGTATCACCGCTGCAGCTGTAAATTACTGTGCAAGGGGCAAGGTCGGGGAAAATCAGGCTCCAGGGCTGGAATACTCCTGATGGCTTAGCACATGCATCCAGGGCCAGTTTTTCAAACGTGTGCAGTAAGTGCTGAGAATTTTGGACAACCAGGTGTTGTCACAATGGGAGCCGATGGGCTCTAAATGCTCTAGAAAATTTGGCTGTGGTTGTTGGCAGTGCTCCTTGTATGCTGTGCTCTTGTGCGGCCGCTCAGGAGAGGTTCAGATACCACCCAGCTGATTAACAAAGCACCTACCGGTGTTCCTACAGGTGTTGCACAGTCGCACATGCCTTGATGCACATAAAGATATTTATTCCACATGTGGATGGAAAAAATCCACAGATGGGGGGAAAAGATTAGAGGGAACACTAGTTGTGTGTGGTGAGTAGTTTAAAATGTGGCCATCAGCTCTTTAGAAAAGTTGGCCCCATGTCTGGATGTCAGACCTTTGGGAAACAGGTGGGACAAGAAACGAGTGAGGAATAAGCCAGCTCATTCACTGAAATCACTGGGGCTTGTTCTTTGCTCTTGGAAGATGGTGTGGTCCACACAAGCTAAGATATTGACTGGCTCAGCCCAAAAATTTTAGAACCTTATGTCCCCCCTAGTTAAATTTCCTGTAGAGACCCTACCTTAGGGAACTGAAGGAGTCCTGCTGTTGTAATAAAAACCCAGGTGCACATCAGGGTTAGTCAAATAACGGGCTATGCTGACAATTTTTTACAGACACGTTTTAATTATATTTTCCTCCGTTGAAGCTGATTTTTCTCCCAGTGCCTTTATTCCCTTTTTTACTGTTATGGGATAATTCATATAATCCTACATGTCTGTCTTATGCTGTAGATGGCTGTGCATAGCAGACTTCATTAATGTCCTCTCCAAGGAAAAGAGTATAATTTATGCTTTTTAATTACAGATTACCAGGATTACGGTATATTTTTTCAACTCACCAACATTAACAGCATAATACTAGGCTTAACTAAATTGCTGCCTTTTTCTCCTTTATAGTAGATCAAGTATTAATGGTTATTATTCATGACACACTAATTGGCATGCTGACTCTGTCTGAGAAAGGTCATGTCTATATTTTCCCCTACCACATAGAAACCATGGGTTTGGCTGTGTTCTCACCTATGCCAGTGTAAAACCACAGGGTCAATGTAACAGGGTTGGGTTGTCCCCTTCAGGGTTATAGGGCCTGTTATAATCCATTTAAACTAATACATAAACTAAAGGTGATAAAATAACCGAGTCACTTGAAATAGTGTTAAACAAGATTTGGGATTAGGTATACAGAGATTTTAGCCTGCTCCGTTCCATGGCAAATATAGCATTAAAATAATTTTAATCTTTTATTAAAGATAAAGAAAAGGAAAATTGGTAAAATCATCTTCAATGTGAAGTAGTAAATAATGCTTTTGTTTTTAACAATGTCCCTTGTTCCTTTTCTCTTTAGCTGAAGTAAGTTTTTAGATTAAAAAAAACAAAACAATCACCCTTGTTTGACAGTTTCTTAGATGGTACCAAGATGGTAATAAACTGTCCTTTTGGGAAAAAGAGCAGTTAGTTGAGATGGGCTAGAGCTATTGTTGTAAATGTCCAATATCATCTCATCCTAGGTGGTGGTTGGGATTCAGCAGGAGCCACAGAGCCAGTAATGGTGGCAAAGTCATATGGGTCGCTCTATCTGGCCTGGTCTCTTCAGGACAACTCTCGGAATTAGAATGATGAAGGTTCATTGTCCCAGGAGATGAAGAGGGTAGCAGCCATGATGGTAAAGCTGGTTCCATTGACCAATTTTTCTCTTCAAAGTCATAAGAACATAAGAACATAATAAGTCATAAGAACATAAAGGAGTAGTAGGTGGAATAGCCCTTTTCCTCATTTTGTACAGGTTGGACCTCCTTGGTCCTGAATGAGAGAATTTGCCAGATCAGGGAAGTTCTCCTGCCACCGGCTCCCTGCCTCGCCACCCCCTCTCCTCCCTGGCTGGGCTGCTTGCCCAATTGCTGCTGACTCCCTGGGAAGCAGAGGGTTTGAATCCTGCCCCAGGGCTGCTGCCCCACACATCCAGGGGCAGCCATGGGGCTCCAGCCCCGGCCCTGCGCTCCAACGGGTTGCTCCAGGGATCCAGCCCTGTGTTGCTGCGGGGCTTAACCCCAGCCCCACACTCCTGGCGGCTGCCGTGGGGCTCCAGTCCAGCACCGATCTGTGCTGCCGAGGGTCTCCTGCATGTCCCTGCGCTGCTGTAGGCTCCCACGGGCTTCTGGAGGCTGCCACAGAGCTCTGGCCCCAGTCTCACGCTGCCCTTATCCTGTGGTGCCAGACGATGGATACTACTAGACCAGAGAGAACGGGGTTTTTGGAGGTACAACCTGTAGGTCTAGTTTTTGGCTCACCAATTTTACTTCACCGCTTCTCTTTTCTTATTTACCAGGAATGATCTTTAACACAATTCTTAAACTGTATCAGAAGGCCTTTTGGTTTGGGCTAGTGTCTCCGTCTTCCTTTTGTATCTTTTCCTATCAATGTTGTTATAGGTTCTCGTGGTAGCTTACAAACGTACAGTCACTTCCTTGTAGCTGAGCTCATAGGGAAAATTTGGTAGGTCCAATTCTCACAACAGGCCTATCAGTCCCCAACACTACCTTTGTCCTGTAGTGTGGCCCCTTTAAGCTTTGGTACCCAAGGGTGTGTCTAGACTACAGAGTTTTGTCGACAAAACTGGACTTTTGTCGACAAAACTATACCTGCGTCTACACTACCACTGAGTTCTGTCGACATAACGTCGACAGAACTCAGCAGTTTTGTCGACGCTGGTAAACCTCATTTTACGAGGCATAACGCCTTCTGTCGACAGAGTTCTGTCGGAACTGCAAATGAAGCGGAGATTTAAATTTTCCCCGCTTCATTTGTATAAATATGGCTGCCGCTTTTTTCCGGCTCGGGGCTTTGCCGGAAAAAAGCGCCAGTCTAGACGGGGATCTTTTGGAAAATAAAGCCTTTTCTGAAAGATCCCTTATTCCTCTTAAAATCAGGAATAATGGATCTTTCAGAAAAGGCTTTATGTTCCAAAAGATCCCCGTCTAGACTGGCGCTTTTTTCCGGCAAAGCCCCGAGCCGGAAAAAAGCGGCAGCCATGTTTATACAAATGAAGCAGGGAAAATTTAAATCCCCACTTCATTTGCAATTCCGACTTGTCTCATCTGCATCCCTTTTCCAGAAAAGGGGTGCAGTGTAGACACAGCCCTAGAGATTTGTGACAGCTTTCACACTTACACACACCCTCCACTTCCACCACACCATTTTGCAGAGAGTTTCAGACAAAGGATTACATAGTTATTAGCAGAAATAAAAAACAGGACTATGTAGCACTTTAAAGACTAACAAGATGGTTTATTAGGTGATGAGCTTTCGTGGGCCAGTCCCACTTCCTCAGATCAAATAGTGGAAGAAAATTGTCACAACCATATATACCAAAGGATACAATTAAAAAAATGAACACATATGAAAAGGAATATGGTTGTGACAATTTTCTTCCACTATTTGATCTGAGGAAGTGGGTCTGGCCCACGAAAGCTCATCACCTAATAAACCATCTTGTTAGTCTTTAAAGTGCTACATCGTCCTGTTTTTTGTTTCAGCTACACCAGACTAACACGGCTACATTTCTATCACTATAGTTACTAGCAGACACAGGTAAGTTTGCAGTGTAGACATTGTCTATCATGAGAAACAGGGTAAAATAGAAGCATACACAACTTATAAGCAAGTCATTCTATATCAAACTTATATTCTTACACCAACACTAAAATACTACATTTTGGCTACATATGGAGCATGGGTCATGTGCCCCCCCAGATTTCTGCCAGGGTTTATATCATATGCCCTGCCCTGAACCCCCCTGCAAACTGTTGCTACTAGACAAGAATAACTTGATAGCTATGCAGCAACAACCCTCTTTACTACCTGCAGGGTGTAGCGGTAATTTAAAAAACAACAAATAGTCTGGTAGCACTTTAAAGACTAACAAAACATGTAGATAGTATCGTGAGCTTTTGTAGTCTTTAAAGGGCTACCATACTATTTATTGTTTTTTTTCAGTTTTTTAAGTTAAGTATAAACTAACTTGGCTGACCCGACCCTCTGAAGCTTTTGAAAAAAAGCAGTAAAATGACCAGCTGGAATGTAATGAACATACCAACCGCCATTTTGGATAGACCTTTGGTCTGACCCTGTCTTCTGACAGTGGCCAATGCCAGGTGCCCTAGAAGGAATGAACAGAACAGGTAAACATCAAATGATCCATCTGGCCTGTGATTATTCGCAAGGTACTGATGAGTGGCCAGCGCTCTTCCACAGGGGGGCCCTGTATCCCAGCAAAAGGCTAGCCTATCCTTTATCCACTTTTCAAGGCTCTGTTCTTGTCAGTGCCTGCGCAGTGAACGCAGCTCCATATTTGCAAAAGGCTCCTTGGAAGTTGCATTCACTGTCAGGCACACACATGTAGCTTCCCAGGCTGCTGCTGGATATGTCTACTCTAAAAGGAGCAGTTCTCAATCTGTAGGCCGTAGCTCTCTGGTGGACCATCACACAAATAAAGAAAGAGAACAGAGCAAGCCATGGGAAATCAAAGTCACGTAGAGTTTTCATGCCAACCTCAATCTCTTCTCCCCAACTTTGCTGGGGAAATAGTCACTTACGGTAACTATTTCATTTCCTAGAAACTTAAATTATATTCTTGTAACCTTGAATTATACATGATCATTTCTTTTTTTCCAATACATTCCTCTATCAGCTGTAATTTCAGTTGTACAAAGCCCAGGGACTAATTTGCTTCATTTAGAAAAGGGTCTGGCTCTCCAAAGTGGGGGCCCAGTTGTTTTTCTGATACTGGGTTGTGCTGCAGTTGTGTTGGATCCAGCTATGAAAGGCAATTATGGACCCTCTGCTGTTCCTAGTAAGGTTGCAACTAATTACGGCAGAGACTGTAGTTCCTGGCACTTCTGTAAAGGTCATTTACATAACGATTCCTGCAACACTGGGACTTTGAAGTCTGACTACCTGGAACTATTCAGAGGCTTTGCTCTCATTAACTGGTGACAATGATCTATCTTGTTTACAGCTTCAGTCCTTTATTCCACATTTGCAACCAAGAATTCCCTTTATGCTGCGTCTCTGATTATCAGGTACCAGTACAAAGTCGGAACAGATGCCCATCTCTGCCCGTCCTCCCAAAAGGGGTTTAACATGTTGACATGCCGAATGGCTTATGTGGACAGAAGGAAAGGAAATAATAATGGCAAAGGAAGGCAACAAAGAGACCCTAGCGTGTGGGAAAGGGAATATCTGGCAAAGAGGAGGCCTTAGGGGTGCATTCAGAGCATCTTGAAATGGGAGAGAGATGGGGAATAAGGACGTGCACACAGCCCTTGGATTGGGGGAAAAGGAGGAAGGGGGCCATACATGGAGACCTTGCCCTGCAGTGAGAGAAGGCGGGACTCTGGTAAGGGAGATCGGGGGAACTGAAAGCACATAGAATTTCTAGCAAGGGTCAGTCTGTGTGTGTGTGGGAGTTGTAGGAAGACCCTGAAATAAAGGGGGAAGGGAGGGTGGCACACGGGGAGCATATGCAGGGTGGGATGGGGGATAAAGGAAGGACCCAAGGAGTCCCTTGTGTGTGCAGGGAGTGTGACCCTTGAGTTGTTTAAGGGAAGAGTAAGCAGCACCAGCTGACTCTCAGACTTACTCTATGCCTGTGTGGAACACTATGCAATGCTCAAGCTAAAGCTTTGTGCCAATAAGCCCTTCTGGTGCTTTGTCTCTCCAGCCCTTAGTGATTATTATGGTTCCAGACACCTGTTGCTTGGGACTGAGATTCCCCGAGCAGGGAGAGTGAGCAAGAGAGAGAGAGTGTGACTGAGGAACAGTGAATTCACTCATAAATTTAAATTAATGACTAATTTAGCAGGGCCAGACACTTGCTGCTTATTTAGAGTCTTTCCTGTGCTTTTCTTTAGTAACAAGCCAATAGCAAATACCTGAACTGTCCAAAGTTGTTATTGGGAATTTCTGGTATAACATCTGTGGTGATGCACTTAAAAACATGAGTGCTATTTTATCCTCTGTCGCCACTGTATTTTATCAAGATTGCACCATAAAGTGCTCAAAAGCTTGGTGAATGTTATTCACAATTGTTTCTGCAAAAGGAAGGGTATTGACTTTTCCATCACGTACAGATCAAATTTCAGCCTCTTAGAGCTTTATGCAACAGCCAGGTCGAGTGCACTGAAATCCAGATACCAGCTCCTGCAACCTTTATCTGACTTTGCCAGTGTATACTTGGCTACGCTGCACAGCATTCAGGATCACCTCTCCGTGAGAGATGGAAGGCACAGCAGACAGGTAAGCACCAGCTGTGTCGCCAGCTGCCTATAGTCTGCATTAGGGATGCAAGGGGCCAATCTGAAAAAGCTGCAGGAGGGTTCAAAGGGTCTGATTCTGCCCTGCACACAACTGTGCAAACCCTGAGCTCAGCTAGTGAGTGCCTACAGGCTGCTTTTCAGAGGCCATGTTGGTACAAAAAGGCTGAGAAGCACCCACTCTAGCAATAGCCCTGCTACAGTATGTGTCGGTGGCAGGGGCCATACTAACTATGCTAGCTCTTGGGTGGGGCTACCCCACCCCAGACTGATTGGTCTGGAGATGGGAGAGCCCTTTTGCCCTCCCTCCCCCCGCCTTCCCACTAAGCATCCATGCCCTGGAAGAGACTTGGCTTGCTTCCCCATCCCCGGACCAATCAGGACCTGGGAGCGGGGGGAGCTGTCTCCCACCCTGCAAGGAGCATGTGGCACTTTGAAGTGCTGCAGGCTCCTCCCAGGGCCAGGGCAGGGTGAAGGAAGCTTCACGCAGCTCCCCTGCCCTCAGGCCCTGATTGGCCTGGGGACAGGGGAGTGCATGAAGCCTCCTCCGATCTCCCCCCACCCTGCGAGGAGTGGGCAGCACTTCAAAGCACCACATGCTCCTGGCAGGGTGGGAGGAGGCTTTGCGTGTTCCCCTGCCCCCAGGCTCTAATTGGCTTGGGGGTGGGGGAGCAGCAGGGCCTCCACGGGACAGATTCACCCGCGTGGGCAGGCTGGATCCAGCCTGTGGAGGCCCTTTTGCCCACCCTTGCTCTGGTGTTACTGTGCTACCACCCTGCAGAATCTCCCTAGTACAAGAGTATGGCTGGGGCATGATGGGAATAGAAGAGGCATGGTGGTGGGGAGAGGGGGGTGTTCCTATCCCCTGGCTATTCTCAGCTGCCACAAGGCTCTTAGGGGCCAAGCAGGGCACCATTTCAGATTTTAGGGGGCACCTGGGCATGCCACGATGCAGGGGGCAGTGAGGTCATGGAGATACAGACTGAGGAAAGCGGCTTTGGCAGTGTTACTGAGCATGCTCAGTACAAGCCAAGCAGCAAATCAGAGGGGCAGGGGTGGAATCGACTGTCTGCCCTTCCCCCGCACACACCTCTCCTCCTTCTAGGAGTTACTAAGGCACTAGAAAACTTTAGGGTTTTTTAGCAGGTACCTTAGCAATTAGCTGAAAGGAACAATGTCTCTAACTCCTATATGAAAGTAATAAAATGGAATAAATATTAGACCCACTCAGCTCTAATACTAATATGTTCTGACATCTTGTGGCAAGTCACTTAAGGGACAGATTATGCTTAAAATGTAATGTGTAGTCTAACTTCATTACTAACTCTGAAGAGGGAGAGGGAGGACTCCTGGGTTCTCTCTCAGCTCTGGGATGGGAGTGGGGTCTAGTGGGTAGATACATTTGGGTTCTATATAAGGACATCAGACTGGCCTTATTGGGTCAGACCAATGGTCCATCTAGCCCAGTATCCTGTCTCCCAACAGTGGCCAATGCCAGGTGCTTCAGAAGGAATGAACAGAAGAGTTGGTCATCAGATGATCCACCCCCTATCACCCATTCCCAGTTTCTGGCAAACAGAGGCTGGGGCACCATCCCTGCCCATCCTGGATAGGAGCCATTGATGGATTTATCCTCCTTGAACTTACTTTGTTCTTATTGAAACCCCATTATAACTTTGGACTTCCCACCATCCCCTGGCAGAGTTCCACAGGCTGACTGTGAAGAAATAATTTCTTTTGTTTGTTTTAAACCTGTTACCTATACATTTAATTGGGTGACTTTATTACGTTACGTTAGCGAAGGAGTAAATAACATTTCTTTATTCAATTTTCCCACACCGTTCATGATTTTCGAAACCTCTAACATATCCCCCCAACCTTTAGTCATTTCTTTTTCAAGCTGAAAAGTCCCAGTCTTGCTAATCTCTCCTCACATGGAAGCTGTTCCTTACTCCTAAACATTTCTGTTGCCTTTCTCTGTCCCTTTTCCAAATCCAATATGTTTTTTAGATGCAATATTCAAGAAGTGTGCAGACCATGACTTTATATAGAAGCAATATGATATTTTGCCTTATGATTTATTCCTTTCCTAATCATTCCCAATATTCTGTTCGCTTTTTAAATTGCCACTGCACATTGAGCAGATGTTTTCAGGGAACTATCCACAATGATTGTAAGATTTCTTTCTTGAGTGGTAACAGCTAATTTAGACCCTATAATTTTATATGTATAGCGAGCATTATATTTTTCTATGTGCATTACTTAGCATCACAGAATTCCATCTGCTATTGTGTTGCTGTAACAGGGTCAGCATTCACCTTTCTTGAGTGTCCCCCTTTGGCCAAGTGCGGGTTCCATGCATGGCCTCCATTTTAAAAAGCCTTGCAGCTACCCAGCCCTCTGGCCCAGTTACACTGTGTGCGATCACAAACTCCTTGTGGGGTACACCCCTTACAGAGGCCCATCTCGGTGTTCTCTGTAGAGTGTGTCTCAGTTCAATGCCGTTCACTTAGTTTGTTGCCTCACTCGGAACAAAGTTCAGAGTCTGTTCCAGGGCTTCCCCTCCAAGACAATCACCCAGTTTTGTGAGATCCCTTTATAACTCAGCTTTGGAATTAACTATTTTGAGTAATTTTGTATCGTCTGCAATTTTGCCACCTCATTGTTCATGCCCATGCGCATCTGGTAGCCCAGGCGGGGGAAAACCCTTCCCATACCACCAAACAGGGCCCTGCCCACGCTCCGCCCCAAGAATGCTTGCTGTGGGAGTTCTGGGGACAGAGTGTTGCTACCCCCAGCGCCCACCCTCCCTGTGCTCTGGGGACGGGGAGGCTGGAGCCACACCCCCTCCTCTGTCCCTAGTGCTCTAGGGCTGGGGCTGTGCGGCACGCCCCCCCCCCCCCCCCGTCCCTCGTCCCCTGGTGCTCCAGGACCGGGGAGGGTGGGGCAAGCATGTGCCCAGGTGCTCCCCTCCTCTCCCTATTGTTGAGGGTCATACGCGATACACTGCCCCGCCTCCCTGTGGCAGGTGGGGGGGTGAGGCCTCAGCAGAAGGGGCAAGGCTAGAGGTGAGTTTTGGGGGTTGCCTCCGCCAGCCCTACCTTCACCAATCTCCTGTGTTCACACCTTTTTCATGATCCTTTATGAATAAGTTAAACAGCACTGGTCCCAGTGCAAACCCCTGGAGCTCACCACTATTTATGCCTACTCTTTTTCCCCTATCTTTTAAGTGCAATACCTGGCAAGGGTGTTCATCATCCTTTAACAATCCTTCAATTACTTGATTGACAAGTCTTTTGTTATCTTAATCACCCTGCCTCCCTCTGTTTATAAACAAAGGTCCTACCCCAAAGGCAAAGCTGAGAGCAGAACAAGGTCTGCTGCAGTTAAGAGCTGCCTCTAGGGCTAGGGCAGAGGTGGGCAATAATTTTTGCCTGGGGGCCACTGGGGTTGGGCTTAAACGGGAAGAGGCGGGGCTACCCCATCCTCAGACCATGATTGGTCTGGGTGTAGGGGGGCCCCTTTGGCCCCCCCTTCCCATTAGGCACCTATGCCCTGGAAGAGGCTTGGCATGTTCCTTCACCTCCAGGCCAATCAGGACCTAGGGGCGGGGGAGCGTGGGAAACCTCCTCCCACTCTGCAAGGAGCATCTGGCACTTTGAAGTGCCACGGGCTGCTTGCAGAGCCGGGGCAGGGCGAAGGAAGCTTCATGCAGCTCCCCTGCCCGGAGGCCCTGATTGGCCTGGGGGTCTCCTCTGTTCTCCCCCCCACCCTGCGAGCAGCGTGTGGCTCTTCAAAAGGCTTTGTGTGCTCCCCCGCCCCCAGGCCCTAATTGGCCCGAGGGTGGGGGAGCAGCAGGGCCTCCGCGGGCCAGATCCGCCCATGGAGGCCCTTTTGCCCACCTCTGGGCTAGGGCATGGGCTTTAAAAGATCTTAAGTATGAAATGCAGCAGTTCAAACTTCCAGGGAGGGCACAGCACCCCCTAACCTTTCCTAAATGGCACCCCAGAGCCCAGGGGAAGGGGGTCCAGGCTGTCTCCACTCTTCTCTGCCCCAGCACCAGTATTATCCCCTCCACACTGGAATTACAGCTGCCTGCCCAGAATTATCCGACAAAAGAAAGTTTGTCAGAAAATGCCAATTCATTAAACCTGAAATGTTTTGTGGAAACATCTTGAGTTTGACAAACTTCTGTTGCACCATGATGGAAACCTCTCTGGTTTCCTAGTGGGCTGCTGGGGAGCCTGCGGAGACTGCCCCAGAGCTGGTGACCCTAGGGTTTCCAGTGTCTATGGCTCTGGGATAGCCCCTCCATATCAGGGCTTCTGGCTCCCTGCTATGAAGGTTGGGGGCCTGAAAGCCTGGGAAGGCCCAGTTTTAAGCATCTCCCAGTCATGCATCAGGGAGCCTGACAGTCCTGCAAGCTGCTAGTCAGGGGCAAGCAGCGGTTCCACCCGCTGGGGAGATGTTCCCAAATGAACATTTTTCAGACTTTCCGGTACATTTGAAAAATCTGGTTTCCTGCTGAATTGGCCCAAACCCCTGTCGGGGACTCGAACCCGGACGGCCTCTGTTCGTTGTCTGACCGCAAAGAGACAGGCAACACCAGCAAGATACAATCACAAGCTCTTTATTGAATGGTGCACACAACAATAGAGAGCGGCCCGTCTCCAAAGTGAACCAGCCACGATTTCATTAACAAGTAGGCTTATATAGACAGTTCCGTCGCGTCATAGACTATTTGCCCAAGCAACCCACCCTCCTTTATCGGTTAGAAACTTTTAGTATCCATGGACACCTGGCCAACTATACATCATGGCCTTAAGCAATTCATAATGCATCAGCAATTTCTTATCAGCCCAAAAGACAGGTACTGGGCAATAAGGAGACAATTCGTTATGGCCAAAGGAGAACATAAACAGGGAGTTTGGAACAAACGGGGAGAGCAGAAACAGGGAGTCTCCTTATCAGTTCTCAAAACAAACTGTTCCTCATCACAGCAGGTACAAAAATGCAGCTTCTTGCTTATCTCATTTTGCAACTTGAGCAAGCGTGTAGGGTGCGTCCTTGCTTGAACCTATCTCCAGTTCTGTCCAGGGACTACCCAGAAACCTTTGTTACATTTGCTTTAGCATAACTGCACTAGGCCTATTTTTTTTAGGGCCTAACAATCCCCCCTTTGTCCCTAGAGTACCATGAAGGGACTCTTGGGACACATTGTAACAACTTACTACTTGGTGGAACACACCTTAGTGCCTATCCAACATCCACAACGAATTAGGACATAGAGAACTACCAAACTACAAATAACAATGACAGCGCTACGAAGTAAGTTATGGAGCCAACCACCGACATTTGGAAACCAGCTAAACAGGTCGCTCCACCAAGAATCCCCTTTCTTTCCTCCATGATCTTTTGCTACCTGCATAAGATGATGCACTCTGTCCTAAGTGGCATTATAAACATCAGGAATATACACACAACACTCTTGTCCAATTAAGGCACATGTTCCTCCTTGAGAGGCTAACAGAATATCTAGTGCTAAGCGATTCTGGAGAACCATCTGCCGGATCTTTCTCTGCTCGATAGCCAGATCAGTTAAAGCATCAGCAGTGGTATTAGCCATTATTTCCAAAATTCCTTGAAGCCTCAGTACTCTTTCTCCTATTCGATAAAAGGCCCCTCCACAAGCATTGGGAAATGCCGCACAAACACCTGTCCAGTCATTCACAGCTCGCCAAGTAAGAGGGCGAGATTCTTTAGCATCTGTCTCAGCGTCCCTCATATTCCTAATCTTTCCAGTGGGGAGATGAGGGCCGTAAAGAACAGGTGGCTTCAATTAGGCCAAGTAGCAGAATCCACTCCATGAAGGAGGAAGGGTCAAATATGCTTTGTTACCGCACACTGAGTACACTCTAAATAAGGGTTGGTTCTACAGACTCCATCCTACCGGTCCGATGGGTAGGGTTGGACCATTCGGATAAGAGCATAAACAGAGAGACTTGTTGCTAGGTCCAGGAGAGCGCTGAGTACAATTTAGAGAGGAGCAGTTATAATGGGTGTGTGTGAAGGAAGGTACGCAGGATGATATATTTACTTTCATCCACCTAGGGATCAGAAAGTCAGCTGTACCATTGATAATTTGGTATTTATCCTCAGAGTATAAGCAGACCCGACATGGGAAATGTCAAGTGCACTGACTGATTCCAACAAGCATACCAGAATCAGTAGATGACCTTTTTAATAGGCACCAATGTCCGGGTTTTTCCATACATTCAGGAATCCTCTATTTTTAATCTCAGTCTTTTCCCAAGTAATGTTTAGATTTCCTGAGGAATCCTTCTAAGATGGGGTCCATGTCATGTTCATTGCACAAAGGGAAATGAGAACTATAAGCAACCCTCTTTGACTATCCACTGGGACTAGGGAACACACCCAACATGATGTATTATGTAATTCTGGCATTCGAGCTTTCAGCTCATATGCAAGATGAACAAAGGTGTTAGAGCTGTTAGTTTCTACAGCCTTTACATCCTATACCACCAAAAGAGAAAGATAACAAATAATAAAAGTAAAAACATAAGAACCCAGGCCAGAAAACGAGGCCTTCCTTCCGGGAAAGGACACCACCAGTCTAAGGTTTCCTCAGTCGAAGTTGAAGCTTCAGGTCGCCCAAAGGAGTAGAAGTCCATTTGCCCTGGGCACAGATGTCGTCTGCTTCTGGTTCACCCGGTTCGCGGTGGGGTGAACGTGCGTGGCTCCCTTGAAGTCCGACGTCGTCTGCTTCTGGGCCTGGATTGCCGGTACCAGGCCTGCGCTGATCCCCGTCTACTTCTGGACCTGGGTTTCTGGTACCAGGTCTGCAGTGCTCTTTGTTGGGGCCAACTTGTGTAGGCACTGGAACCGGTTAGCGGTGGGAGGCGTGAATCCAGGCGGACAATTCCTCACACTTTACAGCAGTATGGGTGGTCAGAAGGACTTGGTAGGGACCCTTTCACCTGGGTTCCAGGGCAGTCTTCCACTGGTGAACCTTCACGCAAACCTAATCTTCTGGTTGTAGTTTATGGCACGGCACAGTCAGGACCTCCTGGAAGGCGTCCTTAACCTGAGAATGATAAGACTGTACACACCTCATAAGTTCCTGACAATACTTGACTATGCTTTCTTTAATAAGTGTTGCATCAGCCAGGTCAATTTTTTGGCTGCTTAACAATTTCATAGGTCGGCCACATGCAATTTCATGTGGACTGAGTCCAGTTTTCCGATTAGGAGTCACTTTCATGCTCATTAGGGCAATCGGGAGTGCTTCTACCCATGTTAAGCCAGAGTTTTTACATATTTTTGCAAGTTTGTTCTTTAAAATCCCGTTTCATTTCTTTCCTGCTCCTGAGCTCTCCAGGTGTCGTGCGCAGTGCGGTGCTTGTCTGATAGAGTAGTACTTTGACAGTTTTTAAACAATTTGTCCAGTAAAGTGGGTACCTTTATCACTGGAAATCACAAAATGTATTCCCCATGATGGGATGTAATGATTTAGAAGTTTCTTTGCCACTGTGATGGCATCAGCTTTCCTGCAGGGAATAAGCTTTTACCCATCTTAAAAACAAGCAAACAATAACCAACACATATTCAAAAGATTGACATTTAGGCAATTGAATAAAGTCCATTTGTAAATTCAGCCATGGTCCCAAAGGCGGAGGTCTGGTTGCCGGAACTGTCTTTACAGGTTTACCCACATTGTGGGCTTGGCAGACAGGGCAAGCTAGACCGTAATCTTTGGCTGCCTGGGAGAATTTGGGAGGAAACCAATTTTGTTTTACCTTTGCCAACATGCAACAATCCATGGAGCACAGAGGCAAGGTCAAGTAGCAAGACCACTGGGGCAACAATGTGGCCATCAGAGCTGCACCAGTAGTGGTCTGGGTGCAAGGTGCACCCTGCCAGTCTCCACTCCTGCTTTCCCGATTCTGGGGCTTGGTCTTGCAGGAGGGCCAGTTCCGAAAGAGATGGCAAAGGAGCTGGTAATCATAGGAGAGAAGGGAAAAAACAGCAGGTAGAGGAGCAGATTCCTCTACATTCCAGACAGTACAAACTGCATAGTCTGATACTAAAACTCCACTAGAATTAGAAAAGCAAAAACCATCTGTGTAAAGCACAAAGTTAAAATTATTTAAGGGATTTAAATTATTCTTTCATTAAAACAACAATATTGTACACACAACAATGTTTGAAATACATATATCACAATTAGGACACACAAGACAAATTTGGATAGAACACAGAACACAAACTTATTATGTCATGACACAGAACCATGGTTTTTTTTTTTTCTTCAGTTACTTTTCAGCTAATATTAGTGCTTTTTGATAATCTGAAAGACAAAGAAAACATTTCTACCCACACTGGGGTTGTGCATTATATTTTAGAATACTTTTTCTTTACCAATGTTTTTTGCTAATTTTTGATTAGACTGCTGTTACCTAATGGTATGCTTTTGTTTTGCACAGTAGCTTCAGAGGGTTTGAGTAAATTACTTCATTGTTCAATTATTAAGTTAAAGATGACATGCCTTAGATTCCTTCTTGTACTGCAGACCAGGCTCTTTTTTTTTCTTTAATGTGTGAAGCTTCAAATAATTTACTGCCACAGAAACTTTTTCTTAGAACAAGACCCTTGCTAGTTAATATTTCAGCAAGCAAAAAGGTTTTCTTTCCTTGAAAAGAATCATATACAATGTTACAGGCTTACTTATGGGGGACAGTGCCCCCCCTTTCCAGAACAGAAAGG
Organism: Pelodiscus sinensis; assembly: GCF_049634645.1. Classification (NCBI taxonomy): domain Eukaryota; kingdom Metazoa; phylum Chordata; order Testudines; family Trionychidae; genus Pelodiscus; species Pelodiscus sinensis. The sequence goes on along the minus strand of NC_134730.1, from coordinate 20,581,007 downwards.
CAGTTTGAAGACACACACAACCTTGGATCTGAAAGCAAGCCAAAAGTGCTATCAACTCAGCTTTGAACAGAAAAACAGTGAAGTTTCTGGGCTTGGATTTCTTTAAAACAATAATTAGTTTTCTTGGAAGACACATTTAACCCTTAGGGTGCAGGTTTTACAAATTTACAATGTATAGATTTTATTCTTTTATGCAGTTAACCAATTAAGTTTCAGTAGAATTCCTTATTTCTCTTTAATAAGTTTAACAAAGTGTCTGTAGCCAAATGTTTAAACTTTATTGTTTCTTTGCCTAGATAATTAAAAGAGGCTGCAAGAAACAAGGAGTCATTTTTAAAGCAGGTTTCCCTTCATATATAACAACAACCGCTTAATTCCTTCTTTCTCTCTCTCTCTTCTCTTTCTCATTGTCACAATGCTAACCACTTCAGGTAAACTTTTCCCTTGCATCCCGTCCGAATTCAGATCTCAGTTAGGCTCAGCGGTGGGCATACCTCTCCAAGCTTGATTCTGGTGATGTGCTACAGCCTTTTCTTTAACCTTTTGATGCTCATTTTCCGTGAGGAGGGTATTTAACAATTGAATCACATCAGCCCAGGTTGGCAGATGGATAGAGAAAATGGTACGGAATATTCTTTTTACCACCTCCGGGGCATAGGGTGGGGGAAGTTTAACAGATTTTTCTACACACACAGCCTGCAGAGCCCTTTTAAATTCCTTTGGTTTGTAATTATACTATACAAATAAATATTCCATTTGTCCGGGTCTAAGATTTACCAGTATGTCTCTCAGGGCATTCATTCTTTCTACGGAAAACATCCCACAGTCTGGCCAATCATTATCCGGGGACAAATTATCAGTGAGTGAAGGCCATTGTGTTTGACACAAATCCTTCATTTTAGATTTTGCTAGACCGGCCGTTCCAGAAATGTCCTTCCAATCCCTTAGGATCAGGGTCAACGGGGCGTCCCCCGGGCACTTACTGCCGCCCTGTCCCATCTTTACCAGCCAAAGGATCCTTAACCCAATTTCTCAATACCGAGCGCTCGCTTACCTCTCCAGGGACTTTAACCCCGAATACTTCAGGGACTTTAACCCCGAATACTTCAGGGACTTTAACCCCGAATACTTCAGGGACTTTAACCCTGAGGTCTTGGATCCTACTCAACGGGTAGGTGATGTTGCTGGATTTCTGCGGGCCTCAGCTGGTTCACAGGACACGCCTTATCGCCGGAGCAGGGATCAGGCCACCTGGCAAGGCTCCTCAAAACCGGAGGATGCGCGCTGCGTTGCTTCGGAGTCCGATCCTCTGCACCGGAGAGTCAGACGGGTCCCATCTGGGTCGCCAAATTTGTCGGGGACTCGAACCCGGACGGCCTCTGTTCGTTGTCTGACCGCAAAGAGACAGGCAACACCAGCAAGATACAATCACAAGCTCTTTATTGAATGGTGCACACAACAATAGAGAGCGGCCCGTCTCCAAAGTGAACCAGCCACGATTTCATTAACAAGTAGGCTTATATAGACAGTTCCGTCGCGTCATAGACTATTTGCCCAAGCAACCCACCCTCCTTTATCGGTTAGAAACTTTTAGTATCCATGGACACCTGGCCAACTATACATCATGGCCTTAAGCAATTCATAATGCATCAGCAATTTCTTATCAGCCCAAAAGACAGGTACTGGGCAATAAGGAGACAATTCGTTATGGCCAAAGGAGAACATAAACAGGGAGTTTGGAACAAACGGGGAGAGCAGAAACAGGGAGTCTCCTTATCAGTTCTCAAAACAAACTGTTCCTCATCACAGCAGGTACAAAAATGCAGCTTCTTGCTTATCTCATTTTGCAACTTGAGCAAGCGTGTAGGGTGCGTCCTTGCTTGAACCTATCTCCAGTTCTGTCCAGGGACTACCCAGAAACCTTTGTTACATTTGCTTTAGCATAACTGCACTAGGCCTATTTTTTTTAGGGCCTAACACCCCCATTTCTATATATTGCATTTCCTGGCAAGCAGAAATTCTGAGTGTTGACCAGCTCCCCTTAGAAGGATGACCTCAGTGACACTTGTGCAGCCCTGGTGACTTTGGGAGGGTGCACAAGGGCCACTGACTGTATTTGCTGGAGAGCAGAGGCCAGTGCAGGGCTGGGCAAAATACGGCCCAGGGGCCGAATCTGGCAGACCAAGCCACCAGATCTGGCCCGCAGACCACCCTGCCGGGACCCTCAGACACACAGTTGCATGGTTTAACGAGCAGTCCATGCGGCTCTCTGCTCTGCAGTAGGATGAGGCTTTGTGTGATCACCCCACCCCCAGCCCAATCTCTCAGTTCCTATTGGCTGGAAACAACCAGATAATAGGAGCTGAGAGATTGGCCTGGGGCATGGGGGCAACGTAAGCCTCTTCTCCCTCCCAGAGCTGAGAGCCACGTGGTGGGAGCAGTCTGCAGTTTCAAGCAGTCTGGGGCTGCAGTAGACAGGGAGTCCAGCCTGCCTTGGGGGTGCTGCAGGGCTGTTGGCTGGGAGACACTTAGGTAAGTGCCTCCCAACCAGAGCCTGCCTCTGGCACCCTAGCCCCTCCTGCACCCCAACTCACCCCACCAAGATCACAATCCAAACCCTCTGCACCCCGTTGCCCCAGGTCATAACTCCCTCCCAGACTCTGTACCCCTCATATACCCCTCCCTCAGGCCAGAATCCTCTTCTGCACCCAAACACCCTCCCAGACCTTGCACCCCATTTCCCCTGTCCCAGGTTACCACCCAAAATCCCTTTTCCCCTTCACCCAGGTCACAATTCCCTCCCAGACTTTGCACTCCCTCCGAAAGTCGCTCCCCCAAGCCAGAAACCTTTCCTGCACCCATACTCGCTCCCTGACCCTATTCCCCAATCCCTAGACTCAGGTCACAACCGTCTCCTTTACCCAAACTCCCTCTCAGACCTCTCTCCGTCTCCTGCACCCTAGTCCCTTTCCCAGTGTGTCCTTCTGCACCCAACCTCCTAGACCCCACATCTCCTCTACAGAAAAGTGCGGCCCTTGACCACTTTCCAACATCTTGGAGTGGCCCCCCCCCACCAAAAATTATTGCCCACCCCTGGGCTAGTGGGTAGGGAAGAGAAAGGAGAAAACTGCCTCTCCCCTTGGGCAGTGTAAGAGCATAGGTGAGACAATCAGCAGAGGTATAACTGAGAGAGTGATGTATGTGGGTGATGTGACTGGCAGATTTGCAAGCAGAGGGCGGGTGGGAGGAGGAAGAGGAGAGTTCAGGTTCAAGGACGACAATCAAAGAAGGAAATGGAAAGGGGGGCAGGCTGTCAAGGGTGCTTTCTTTCACAAAGGAAATGTTTCTTTCTTTGAGGCATTTAATTGACAGGTAGAATAGAGGGGATGACACACAGGGTTAAAGGAGAGAGTTATTCAGTAAACTCCCACTCTCCACACATGATCAGCACCAACTGCAGCAATAGGAAGCTTGCTTGTAAGTGTTCACTGGAATGATACATACCCTGAAGCAGGCAGGTCTTGGCTCTTTGTGTTTTGTACAGTACTGTAGCAAATTAAAGCCAAGTGCACACCCCCGGACTCACGCAGCAAACCAGGATATTTAGAATGGGCCAAGTGCTATAATTCTTATATCTTTCCCAAATTCTATTGTCACTGGAGGCATGAGATCACTGAAAACTGAGACTTCTGAATTTAGTTGAATGGAAGCAAATCATTCTCAAAAGCACCTGTAACCCACGCATCCAAGCAAACTTCTCTCCTGAATAAGTGTGAGCTTGAACTGTGAAATTCTGATCTGAGGCTCTTAGTGCTTTACAGACATTAATTAAGCCTCACAATGCCCCTATGAAAAAGATAAATAGAATTCTCATTTTAAAGCTGTTTTAGACACTAAGAGATTAAATCAATAGTTGTTTTTCAAAAGTGGCTTTTGATTTCAGCTGCTCTCCAAATGCCACAATTAAGACCCAGTGTATTGCTGGATCCTATCAGATTTGCTCTCTCTCAGAATTGCTTCACATTTACCTGGAGAATCTTAGAACTGTATCACTGGAAGGGACCTTGAGAGGTCATCTAATCCATCCTCCTGTACTCATGACAGGAGTACCAAGAAAGACAAGGTGTATTCTGTTCCCTTGTATTTTTTGAAGAATGGGTGGAAGATAACATTATCCAGCTGAATGGTCTGATCTGTTTCTCAGAGCATTGCCTCACTCAGGAATTACTTGGGCTGTTAAATACAAAGAGACAGTCTCCCACACATGTCTTTGCTACACTCCCATTCTCATTGTGTAAGACTTGCTGTATTTCCATTACTCATAGGTCATGTTTCCCTTCCCAGAACGCTTGTTTAAATCCAATGATTTCAGTGGAACTATCCCTGATTTATACTGAGAATCAGACTTATGGTTTGTAAAAGATGCCATTGAATCCTGTTGTGAGGATCAGCTTGGGAAGTTCCCCTATTGTTCCTTGAATAATTTATGTTCACTCAGGGGTGCAGGAACATTTTTAAGGTGCTGACATCCCCCCTTACCCTGTCCTGCTCACTGAGCTGAGGCCAGGAGCAAAGCCCTGGTGTGTGGGGCCAGCAGCCAGGGCACATGACTAGCAGCAGAGCCCCCCAGTGCACAGGGCCAGCAGCAGAGCCTGGGGCTCACAGGACTGGCAGGAGAGCAGGGAGGCAGCTGGGATCCTGGACACTAGTCCAAGCGCTTTTCAGAGATGCTTAGCACCCAGGACTCGATCTGAATCATGGAGGCAGGTGCACAACACTTCTGAAAATTAGGCCTTCTGCTCAGGCTCCCAAAATCAGTGCCTTCAGCTCTGGCTACATCTAGACTGCAGGCTTCTTTCGGAAGAAGCTTTTCTGGAAGAGATCTTCCGGAATTTTTTTTTTTTTTTCAAAAGAGAGCGTCTACAGAGCAAAAGCACAACGAAAAAGTGATGTGCTTTTTCGAAAGATAGTGTCCACGCTGATTGGATGCTATCTCGCATTTCAGTTGTGGTTACTGTGAACGGAGTGGCCACCAGGTCACCTGTGCTTTTTCCTGGAGGCCTCCTCTTTTGAAAAAACAATCTCTTCCACATCTACACACACCTTTTTCTCAAAGAGCTTTTTTGGAAAAAGGCTTCTTCCTCATAGAAAGAGGTTTATCTCAGTCAGAAAACCCCCTCCATTCTTTCGACTTTCTGTCAAAAGAATGCAATAGCAGTGTGGACATAAGTGTAGTTTTTCTGGAAAAACGGCTGTTTTTCTGGAAAAACTCTGCAGTGTAGACATACCCTCAGGCTCTCAAAATCATTGCCTGCTCCTGAAAAACTTAGCTGCCATGATGCCACGTTACAAATATCTGACCAATGTGATTAATTAAACCTGACCGAATGTCAAAACTCTTACTTTATCCAATGGTGGATTGTTTACTTTTGCATTTTTTTCCATTGTGGACAAGGATGCAACCTTGACAATTCAGGCCCACACCATGGTCACCCTGTACTAACTACCCTGGTGCATCCCAGGTGTAGAACTGGCTCTGTCAGCTCAGCACGGCAAAGGGAATGAACCCAAGGAAATTTGTGCTCATTGCCAAACTCTGCAGCATCAGTATAGGCAGGATTTCTGTTTGTTTTGTTTTGTTTCTAGTCAGTTTGCAGTGAGTTTCTCTCTTTTTGGTACACCGATACATTGCTGCTGTTTGAAACAGTGCAGCGGGAAGGTCAAATCCATGCAAAAAAGCCATTTGGCATTGGACTGAAATAGTCCTGCTGGCCCTAAATTCTCTGAAATCTTGTTTGTACGAAAATAGAATCTCGGTCATAATTTGACTTTTCAAGGATTGTAAATACCTGACAAAAACTATAATAGAAGCTAAAGAGCTTTTTACAGTTAGAAATGGCGCTTAAAACAAAAACAGGCCCACGGGCGGGGGGAGGGACAAAGGGGGTAATTGCACTGGGGGCTGGCCATTCAAAGCCCTGGAGTCCTTTAAATCACCGTTGGAACACCACGTGGAGTGCTCCGGTTGGCTCTTAGGGCTGCCTGGTGAGGTGGGCCTGCTGTGCTGCTCCAGGCAGCACTGGGGACTGGGTAGGGGAGGACACATCATGGTCTGGGCAGCACTGATGGCTGGCTGTCCTGGCCCTGACCCTGGTCCTGGCCCTGCTTCTTCTGCCCAAGGCCCCACCCCTTACAGGGGAATGCAGCAGGCACCCCCTATACAATGCCTAGGGGCCTGTGGAGGCTGTTAGCTCCTCTGAACAAAAATATTAGACACTGATTTCCTTAGCCCTTGTTCTTCCTCTTAATTCTCACCTGACCTACAGAAAAATATAACATAAGGCCATAAAGAAATAAAAATTACATCTAGAGCTATTTGGATACAGCTTTATGGCAGGCATCACCAGGTGTTCCTGCTATGCCCGGTCTTTCTAATGCTTAGCATATAGGTGTTGCTAATGGCCCTAAGCTGGGTTGTTTACTATGGGGAATGAACTGAGGATCTCTAGAGTTAAAGAAATGAGACTGAACCCTGACTGCCTGAATTAAGACTGTGTTGTTCCATACCAGGATGGGGATTGTTAAAGTGCAACAGGAGCATCCTTGGCTAGTGAGAGTAGCTAAACAATAGGGACTCTAACCCTTTGTCCCCCGTTAGTGTTGGCTGGGCCATAAAGTGACGCTGATAAGTTTACTGCAGCCTTGGCTAACAAAGCTGTGACTTTTTGTTCAGATAGTAGTGACTCCTGCGCAAGGGTTTTGATCCCTGCTATCAATGATCATTCCAGGTGCATGATGTCACATAGGAAATCATCTTGGGAAACCATGCAGTGATGTTAGCTTGGAATGTGCAAGAGTCTGGCTGGAGGCAATAGACCATGGTGAGAGAGCTGTGCAAGCAGCCAGAGAATTTTCACTCTGCCTTGGTCTTTGATTAGCATCAGTTTTAAAAACAGAGCAGCTCTCCGGGGCAACGTCTAGACTGCAAGCCTCTTTCGAAAGAGGCTTTTTCAAAAGATACTTTCAAAAAAGAGCATCTAGACTACAACCAGTCCTTTGGAAAAAGCAAGCCGCTTTTTTGAAAGAGAGTACCCAGCTGGTCTGGATGCTCTCTTTCGAAAAATCACAGTTTGCATTACATAGTGCCTTTTTTCAAAAGGGCACTTTCGAAAAAAGGCGTTCTTCCTTGTAAAACGAGGTTTTCTGTAGTTGAAAAAACTGCTACGTTCTTTCGATTTATTTTCAAAAGAACGCAGCAGCAGTCTGGACGCAGGGGAAGTTTTTTCGAAAAAAGGCCACTTTTTTTTTTTGAAAAAACCCAGTGTCTAGACACTCCCTGGGAACCAAGTACTGGTGCTCAGCAGGGATTCTTGAGAGGGAAGCTTGCCTGCATGCTGTTGGAGTCACTTGTGCCCCTGGACTGGTGTGTTTGGATAAATAAAACAAGTTATACTTAAAATATATTCAGATTCTGCATTGGCGATTTCTCCTGCAATAGGAAATCTACTTACAAGGCCTAAAACATCTGCTACTGCATGTGCAGCTGGGTGACAGTAAGTTCAGAACATGACACTCATATCAAAAGAAGGAACAACACTAGCCACCACGGTAAAGAGTCTTAACCCATTTGCCTACGTGGAATCTGTATCCATTCTCATGCTCTAAAACAAATATACCATCCTGCAGTGACTGACTGGAGGCTTTGATTTTCATTTAAAATATTTAAATATTGTCTACATGGACATTGGTCTGGGACATGTTAAAACATTCAAATTATAAGTCTGAATATCCCCATCACGCTGCCAATTTGTTGTTTTGTCAATACATAGTGAAAAAGTTTCAGATTGGAAGGTCACAGGGGGAGGATTTGCTCATTTAGTTCCCAGTTCAGCTAAGTATTTAAATCTTTTTTACATTTTTATTTATTTAGGAAGTTTTAACATGTTTACAGTCCTTGCCATGTAAACATCAGGTATGTACTTCGTGTGGACGAGTCGTGGGGTGCGATCACCCCCTACCGGGCGGGCAGGGGGGCTCAGCGAACCCCTTCGTCCTCTAACCAGGTCCCCGGCCAGGATTCCCGGTCGTGTGTCCTGTAAGATGGGTGTGATCACCCCCTCCCTGCAGGGCAGGAGAGGGGGGGTTCAGCAGACCTCGTGTCTATACCCCGCCTTAGCAGGAGGGAGGGGCTTGTGCCCCGAGTCTTGCCCCTCAGAAGGGCAATACCCTGGCCGATCCTGCTGGCCGGCCGCCGCAGTTTGCACGTTTGTGTGCATTCCGGTTCTGAAAGGGGTTGGGTGCCCAAGGGGGGTTGGGAGGGGGACCCGGGCCCACCCTTTCTCCGGGTCCCAGCCCGGGGCCCTAAGTCCAGGGGCTCGCTGTCACCCCTGCAAGGCAGACGGGGGGGTGTTTCCTCCCGTAACACGTCTGCCCAAGGGCGCCAGAAGGCCCCCGCCCCAGGCTGCTTCCTCCCTTCCCCTGGCCCCTGGAGCACCCCTGCTGTTTCCCAACGCCTATCAGGATTCTGGGCTCCGGGTCGGGGGTCATTCTGCAGGAGTCCTGAGGGTCCTTTTGTTCCCGCGGATCTTTTCCTGGCCGAGCTGCTCTTTCCGTGGGCGGTGGGGTTTGTCCTGGTCGTCCTCTGACCTGGGACTGGCCGACTGCCGGCGCGGGGGCCGTCCCGGAAGCCCTTGGGACAGGGATGGGCCGCCTGCCGGTCTCGGGCACACACTCGGTCTGTCCTGGGCCCCGGTCCATCTCTACCTCCCTGGGAGGAGGCTGCCTCCTCCCTCTCTGCCAGCGGGCCTTTTTAAAATGGCCGGCCGGGCTGGACGCGGTCTGGAGGCCCCACCCCTCCGGTGACGTGGTGGGTTCCCCAGCCACGTCCCGGCTGTCACTCCCCACAATGGCCCCTGCCTGAGCCCTCCCAGGGGAGGGGCCGGTGGTCTCCCTCTGGTGCAGGCGCGGTGGCAGGTTCCGGCCCCGCCGCCACTGTCCAGCGGCCCCGCGGCGCGGGGGGGGGGGGGGGGGGGTCTGGCCGTTCGGCATGCGGGCCGTTGGCGGCCCGTCACACTTATCTGTAAGCAGATAAATAATCCTATATTTATTCTGCAAAGAACTTAAGTAGATGCTTAAGTCCCAGTGAAGTCAATCAGATGAAAACTTGTTTAAAATTAAGTTGTACTTAAAAGTTTTTCTGAACTAGAATCTTAGTGTAATGTTTTGTTACATATTTTTGAGGAATTAAAAAATATAACTTCAGTGCTTCTGTTATGTCACATATAGCTAAAAAAAAGAGAACAATCCATTGGTCTCTTTCATGCAGTGGGATATATTTCGTCTATAGAACACTTGGTGCTGGAAAAATAAAAACCATTATCTTATCTTTAAACTTTGGAATGCCAACATTTGCTGTGTGTAATACTACATCTGAAAAAGGACTGCCACGTATGGTAGGAGATCTGAAAAAGGATACACTTCCTTACTTGCATGTATACTTAATGGTGTGTGCATTTTAAATATTTTTTTCATTTTAAAATAAAAGTGTACTTGAAAATGAATTGAAACTGATGTAGTGAATCAGCCAACAGTGGTCACTGGAATTTAGGATTTTGTTTTTATAGCAAAGAAGGTAAAAAAAAACCATAATAATAATAATAATAATAGTAATAATGGCCTCGCCCTGCAGTCTTTAGTCAACAAGCTGTCCTTTTGCATTCAGAAGGGGCAATGCACTGAGAGAGAGCTGTAGGATTTGACACTGTAGAGTAGATGTCAACACAAGATGCAAGGTAGTTGAGAATCATGTGCTAACACCAGAAGCGAAAAGATGATTTGTATGAACAGCAAAGCTGCAAATAACTTGCACATATATTTCCAGCCTCCATTTGCCTTAGATATATTCAAAGATGATAAAGGAAGAAGAGGAAGATTTCCATAATTATTTGCATTTTTAAAGATCATATTTACTCTGTTTCCATAACCCAAGTAAAACTCTCTCAGGATCCTATTATATCTTTTGCTGGTGTGATAAATTTAGGCAATAACAGCAAACAGTAAATAATAGTAAATCACAGAACTAGAGGGACCTAAATGTAGCTTATGCTCTTTGGGGAACCATTATTTCAAGTTCATTTGACATTTGAATGCTGGTAGATGATTCAAAGAATTGGTAGTGGGATACAGAGACTATTACCTGCACAGGTCACTGGCTGAAAGTCAAATTCACATTGGATGTGACCAAAAGTTATTCCCATCTGATGGATGTAAATACAACTTAGATGGGGATATTATAAGGTGGGTGCATAACTGGCTGGATAACCGTACTCAGAGTAGTTATTAATGGTTCACAATCCTGCTGGAAAGGCATAACAAATGGGGTTCCGCAGGGGTCTGTTTTGGGACCGGCTCTGATAAATATCTTCATCAATGATTTAGATATTGGTATAGAAAGTATGTTTATTAAGTTTGCAGATGATACTAAGATGGGAGGGATTGCGACTAATCTGGAGGATAGGGTCATAATTCAAAATGACCTGGACAAATTGGAGAAACGGTCTGAGATACATACAATGAAGTTTAATAAAGACAAATGCAAAGTGCTCCACTTAGGAAGGAACAATCACACATACAGATTGGGAAGCGACGGTCTGGGAAGGAGTATGGCAGAAAGGGATCTAGAGGTTATAGTGGACCACAAGTTAAATATGAGTCAGCAGTGTGATGCTGTTGCAAAGAAAGCAAACATGATTCTGGGATGTATTAACAGTTGTGTTGTGAGCAAGACAAGAGAAGTCATTCTTCCGCTCTACTCTGCGCTGGTTAGGCCTCAATTGGAGTATTGTTTCCAGTTCTGGGCACCACATTTCAAGAAAGATGTTGGAAAATTGGAGAGGGTCCAGAGAAGAGCAACGAGAATGATTAAAGGTCTAGAGAACATGACCTCTGAGGGAAGGCTGAAGGAATTGGGTTTGTTTAGTTTAGAAAAGAGAAGATTGAGAGGGGACATGATAGCAGTTTTCAGATATCTAAAAGGGTGTCATAAGGAGGAGGGAGAAAACTTGTTCATCTTGGCCTCTGAGAATAGAACAAGAAGGTTGGACATTAGGAAAAAGTTCCTAACTGTCAGGGTAGTCAAACACTGGAATAAATTGCCCAGGGAGGTTGTGGAATCCCCATCTCTGGAGATATTTAAGAGTAGGTTAGATAAATGTCTATCAGGGATGGTCTAGACAGTACTTGGTCCTGCCATGAGGGCAGGGGACTGGACTCGATGACCTCTCGAGGTCCCTTCCAGTCCTAGTATTCTATGAACGCTGTCTAGGAAATAAGGGCCTGTTCCTTTGTGGTGTTGGGCTTCAGTGAGAGTTGGGAGTGCTCAGTTTGTCACAAGAGGAACTTGGACCATCTGGCTCTTAGTTTGGTACTCAGTCCATTTCCCTAGTATACAGAGGGACAGGCCTTGCTAGATGCCGAACCCCTTCAACTACCATTTCAGTGTGCGTTTTTGGTATTCAGCCTTTAGAGAAGCTGCTAAGCACCCTGAAGGATTGTGTCCATCATGGGTATTAGAAGTGTAGTACCATCAGGCCTGTTCTACATTCAAGGAGAAAGTTGACTTAAGATGCACAACTCTAGCTATGTTAATTACGTAGCTGGAGTCAAAGGGTCTTAAATCACGTTTTGACACCATTTATACAACAGGAGGTCAATAAGAGACACTCTCCCTTAGACTTCCCTTAGTCCTCATAAGAGCAGGACTACCAGTGCTGATGGGAGTGCCCTCTCAGTTTGAATTAGCGTGTCTCCAATAGATCCACTAATTCAAACCTTGAAAGATTGACTGTGGCAGCTTCGATCTTCTGTGTTTAGACAAGTCAGAGAGCTGGTCTCTTTAGAAGCAAGCTAATGACAGGGCAGCATGGGGAAAGCTCGTAGCACCGTTTCCTGGTCTATGGCTAGAGGAGGAGGTATGGCCTTATGATTAAAGTTGGAGTTAGGACCAATGTTCTAAATGTATTTTTTCCATCCATGTGCAGAATAAATTTTGTTATGTGAATTGAGGCATGTTCAGCTGTGCACCATTAATAGAAACACTTGCTGCTGGCTATGGGCATTGTGGGCACTCTGCTAATCAGCTGGGTGGCATTTGACCTTTCCTGAGTGGCTGCCCAAGCGCACAGTAGGTATGTATACGAGTAGTTGACTACACGATTAACCTTTAAGCCTAGACTTAAAAGCTGGTTCCCCCAGCACTAGCTCTGAGGTACCACCTGCCCCCCCCCCCCACCTCACTGTTGCCTCTAGCAGAGGCAGCAATGTGTGTGTGTGGGGGGGGGCAGAGGCTGCATCCATGAAGCAGCCTCTGTTTGTGGTGGCCTGGGCTGGCTGCAGACAGCGGCTGCTCCAGCAGCAGCCTGTGGTCGGGCGGGGCTAGCATCTCCCCACAGACAGGGGCTGCTGCTGTGAAGCAGCCTTTGTCTGCAGCAGCCCAGGTCACTGTGGATAGAGGAGGCTTCAGGGCAGCCTCCCCTGCCTCGTCTCCGCCCCAGCAGTCTCTGTCTGTGGGGCGCTCAGACCCCCAATAGACTAGACTGCTGCCACCCCACTGAGGCAGCAGCGCGGGGTGGCAGGCAGCTAGTCTATGTGGGGAGCTGTTTTTTAAACTGGCTCCCGCCAGGCACCCTGTGCTGCTGCCTCTGATACAGAGGCAGCAGCATGGGTGGCAGGGGGCTCCCTGGGAGTGAGGCCAGATTGCACTAGCTGCTGCACCCTGCCCCTGGGGACTATAGAATAGTTGAGTAACCACTAAGATTCCATGCGGTTACTTGACTATTCAATTACCTGATAGCTAACATCCCTAGTGTACAGCTTACAGGCAACACTGGACTCTGAAAGTGTTCAATTTCCACTCTGTTGTGGATATCCTCTATGATCTTCAGCAAATCACTTAGGCTTAGATCCTCAAAGGTATTTAGATCCCAGATTTCCCACAATTTCAATGTGAGTTAGGTGCCTAAATACCTTTATTTCTGATTCTCAGCTCTCTATCTGAGAAGTGGGGATAATAACATTTTCCTACCTCCACAGGTGTCATGAGGATAAATACACTCAGATAATGTACTGATGTAAGTATCATAAGTAGTCTACAGTCTCCAGGGCTGTTAATTCATCCCTTTTGACAAGCACTACAAGTCATCTGATGTGCAAAGAAATATGGTCTGAATGCTATTTGTATTTGGTTTTGACATATACAGTAAAAATAAGTCTCTTTATGTCTATACTGTGCTTAGCATAATGAGCCCCAATCCTTGACTTGGGTTTTTAGGTGCTTCTGTTATATAATTATTAATAATAAGATTTAGATATGTTGACAGGTGGTCAAAGGATATTTTAAAAGACATTATTTGGTTGTATTAGCCAGTCTGGAACTATTGTAATTTGATTTCATATCCCATTTTTAAATTTGTTAGTGAATTAGATTTACCATTTTGACATCATCTAATAAAGTGACCTATAAGTTTTCTACACCAGGAAATCTATCAGCACAACTATGCTGATATAATGAACCACTATAGTAATAGTGGGATAATTCCCCGTGAGGACACTCTTCTTAGAATGAACACCTTTCTCTGGTTTAGCTCATGTTGCTTTGTTATAAATGCTATAAACTAAACTGGAAAAAGGCACTCATTCTTGTCATGAGAATCACAGGTCCGATGATGCATACCCAAGGGGGGAAGGACAGAACCAGGTGGACCGTTTTAGCAAATAAAAGATATTTATTTATAACAGTGATGAATTTATAGTATTTATTGTAAGATTAATAGACCGCGTTAATAATGAATTTACAGTATTTATTATATTCTACGATTTCTAGTTAAACGTGTCAGAAATATAAGGATGGGAATGGCAAGGGGAATAGTCTCTATTCTAAAGATATCCAGCTACACTAATTAAATAACAGTGATAACTACAAAATCTATGTACTACCAAAAACAACTACAACACTAAGCTTATACAACAAAGAAAATCAAATCATACATACCAACTTACACAGCACACGGAACATTTCAAAGATAACGGTTTGGTTGCGAAGGCCTTGGTTATGCCCGAGAGTCGGGGGAGGTGGCTGGTCGGTTGATCAGGCCGGCGGCGCTTTGAAGTATACGGGAAGGCACACGCACGGTGGTACGCGTGTTGCGAAGACCTCCTCAAGCGAACAGTGCGATGGGTATTTATCCCCAAGTCTGCACATCGCTTTCCTGCGCTTGCATATTACCATATATAGCCCAATGGTCATCAAGTGGGGGTCTGTGTCCCAGGGGTTGGGCCGAAACTGTGCAGATTTCATGTGACCTGGTAAGCCCCGCAGTTCTCATACCAAGGTGACAGATGGGAGAATCTAAGGCTATTTTCCCCTTTTCGTACCTTCCCTTTTTCGAAAGGCAATATGCAAGAAGTGTGTGGCCAGTTTCTCCCAAAGAGTACTGCAACCCACTGTAGCAAGAGCGGCCTGGCCAAACTTTTTTACTTGGGGGGGGGGGGGGCAGTTTTTCTTCTAACAATTCTGAAATAAGAGTGTCCTCACAGGGAGTTATAATGATGTTGCTATAATTATTCCAGTACAGGCAGTCCCCGGGTTACGTACAAGATAGGGACTGTAGGTTTGTTCTTAAGTTGAATTTGTATGTAAGTCGGAACTGGTACATATTGTGGGGAAACTCTAGCCAAACATTTCTCCAGAACTCAGTTTTATTCTCCCACACCTCACTTCCCTCAGTCCTTTATTCTCAAGCTGAGGTGTCTGCTGAGAAAAGCCGCTCCGCGTCTCCCTGGTCTGCTGGGGGGGGGGGGGGGGGGGGGGGAGGCGCTAGCTTCGCGTCTCCCTGGTCTGCTGGGGGGAAGCAGCTAGTGCGGGGTTGCCTCACCCCGTTTGTAAGTAGGGATCTGATGTAAGTCGGATCCATGTAACCTGGGGACTGCCTGTATACCAGTATGTTAATGCCAGTAAATTTCCCCACGCAGAGAAGCCACAAGTAGTAGTTCTGTTTGCTGACTGCATGATTTAAACTTTTTAAACAAGACACTAGTGCATGGAGCACCTTCCCTTTCGAACCAATGATCATTCCTACAACAGTTCAGGATTAGCAAGCACTTTCAGACATCTGACAGTTCCCTGAACACGTGAGAGTAATGAGTAATCAATTTTTCTTTAATTCAGCTTAATACTCTTATGGGCAATATCTGAGTCTAATTTGTATTATTTATTGTGCTTATCATGGTCCTGCCTAGGGACCAACCAACGCTGGTGCTGCATTGTGCTAGGCACCACAGACAGAGTAGTAGGTAAGTCCATGCCCCACACTGAACACTTTAACTAGATCTACCACTGGAGGGGGAAAGCCCTGCAGAGATTAGTACATTAGAATAGCCTTTTCTGTGCCATTCTCCCTCCTTTTTCCTCTCTGTCTTCATCCCTACCTCTGGTTCATTCTGCCTCTCCCTTTCTCTGTAGAATTATTCCCCTCCCAGCCAGTCTTTTCCTGTCTGTCTCCAGCAACCTGTCCATTCTCAATTCTTCTGTGTCTCCTTCTCACAACCCCCACCCCACCCAATTGCACTGGAGCTCAGCTCCCCTCACTTTCCTACTATACTGGATCCAAGCTCCCCACCATGCTCTCCCCCACTACAAAGGAGTCCAGTGCCCTCCAAAGACCCACTACACTAGATCCAAGCTCCTCCTCATATACCCCACTACACTGGAACCTAGTTCCCCCCATACACCTGTGATGGGTTGGATCGCAGGGGTTCCCTTTGGTGTGCTGATCAAGTGACTGATGCCCACTCTTCCTGTCCCCTGGGGCTCCCCAGCACCTTGTCCTGCTGGGCCAGAAGCTCTGGTCTCTCTCAGTTAAGGCACAATTAGGATTACTGCTCCCCAGCAGAGCAATACACCCTCTGAACCAGCTCAGCTCTGGGAGGGTTCAACAATAGGACTATTGACAGTTCTCAGGAATATAGCCCCCAAAAGGGATGAAAACCTCAAATAAATTCATCTTACTCTAGTCTATATAGAAGTTTTACATAGAGAAAGCTTGTAAGTTCGCAGTCTTTATTGATGAAAGAGAGATGTGCACAATGGTTGCTTCCCCCTCCCCCGGTTACAATTATTTACACTGGGCTTGATAATAAACAACAGTGTTTTTATTAAGTATAAAAAGTAGGATTTAAGTGACTGCAAGTGAAAACAGACAGATCAAAGTGAGTTACTAAGCCAAAATAAGCAAAACAACAGCTAATCCTAATACACTAAGAAATTTGATACATGAAAATTCTTACCCTAACAAGTTGTTTTAATCATCTCTTTCACAAGTTAAGCAGCCTCCTAGCTTGGGTCCAATTCTTCCCCCATTCAGTCGTAGATGTTTCCAGCAGGTATCTTAGCTGGTAAATGTATGTGTGTGGGTTTCTTGGTGTCTGGCAACTCCCTCTGTTGTTTGGTTCCCCCCTTTATATCTTTTTTGCCTAAGGTCAGAATTCTTTGCGCTGAGTTCAATTTTTTCTCCCCTGAGTGGAAAAGTACTGATCCAAAACGGTTGTCATCATTAGGTGGCCTAACCACAGTTTGGGCTTACAGAAAAAACAAACATTTTACAGATCATTGATTTACTCACCCAGCCATTAAGTTCCGAAAGTATCACTAATGGCCTTTACTAGAATAGCTGGATTAATAAAACAGATTTCCACTTAATGTTTCTAACTTTACAGACAAGAAAGCTACATGTACACAAACAGGATATTCAGGTTCAGCAGATTATAACTTTTAAAATGGCATGTCACATGATGTACTTCATATAAAGCATCTTTGAGTAATGCATATTCATAAGCCAATTTTCATAAAGCATGGAGGGTCATGACATACCCCACTACACTGGAGTCCAGTCCCCACATACACTTCACTACACTGGAGTCCATTACCCACAAACACCCCACTGTACTGGAGCCCACTTTCCCTCCATGAACCCCACTACACTGAAGTCCAATTTCCCCCCATAAACCCCACTACACTGGAGCCTAGGTCCCCCCATAGTCTCCACAATACTGGAGCCCAGGTGCCCCAAAATACCCCACTATACTGCAGCCCAATTCCCCCAAAACATCCCACTATACTAGAGCCCAGCACCCCCATACACCCCACTATAATGGAGCCCACACCCCATAAACTCCACTACATTACAGCCCAGTTCTCCCCCCCCATACACTCCAGTACACTGGAGCCCAGTTCCCCCTCATAGACCCCACTACACTGGAGCCCAGTTCCCTCTCATAGACCACACTACACTGAAGCCCAGATTCCTCCCCCCCCATAGACCCACCTACATTGGAACCCAGTTTCCCCCATAGTAGACTCCACAATACTGGAGTCCAGGTGCCCCCAAACACCTCACTATACTGCAGCCCAATTCCCCCAAAACATCCCACTATATTAGAGCCCAGCACCCCCATACACCCCACTGTACTGTAGCCCAGCACCCTATAAACTCCACTATACTACAGCCCAGCTCCCCTCCGTACACTCCACTTGAGCCCAGTCCCCACCCCCATAGACTCTACTACACTGGAGCCCAGCACCCCCATATACCCCGCTATACTGGAGCCCAGCACCCCCATACACCCCGCTATACTGGAGCCCAGCACCCCCATACACCCCACTCTACTGGAGCCCAGCACCCCCCCATACACCCCGCTATACTGGAGCCCAGCACCCCCCACATACTCCCCGCTACACTGGAGCCCAGCACCCCCCCATACACCCCGCTATACTGGAGCCCAGCACCCCCCACATACTCCCCGCTACACTGGAGCCCAGCACACCCCCCATACACCCCGCTACACTGGAGCCCAGCACCCCCCCATACACCCCGCTATACTGGAGCCCAGCACTCCCCCATACTCCCCGCTACACTGGAGCCCAGCACCCCCCCATACACCCCGCTCTACTGGAGCCCAGCACCCCCCCATACACCCCTCTACACTGGAGCCCAGCACCCCCCCCATACACCCCGCTACACTGGAGCCCAGCACCCCCCCCATACTCCCCGTTCTACTGGAGCCCAGCACCCCCCCATACACCCCGCTCTACTGGAGCCCAGCACCCCCCCCATACTCCCCGTTCTACTGGAGCCCAGCACCCCCCCCATACACCCCGCTACACTGGAGCCCAGCACCTCCCCCCATACTCCCCGCTACACTGGAGCCCAGCACCCCCCCCATACACCCCGCTCTACTGGAGCCCAGCACCCCCCCCATACACCCCTCTACACTGGAGCCCAGCACCCCCCCCATACACCCCGCTACACTGGAGCCCAGCACCTCCCCCCATACACCCCGCTCTACTGGAGCCCAGCACCCCCCCCATACACCCCGCTACACTGGAGCCCAGCACCTCCCCCCATATTCCCCGTTCTACTGGAGCCCAGCACCCCCCCCATACACCCCGCTACACTGGAGCCCAGCACCCCCCCCATACACCCCGCTACACTGGAGCCCAGCACCTCCCCCCATACTCCCCGCTACACTGGAGCCCAGCACCCCCCCCATACACCCCGCTCTACTGGAGCCCAGCACCCCCCCCATACACCCCTCTACACTGGAGCCCAGCACCCCCCCATACACCCCGCTACACTGGAGCCCAGCACCTCCCCCCATACACCCCGCTCTACTGGAGCCCAGCACCCCCCCCATACACCCCTCTACACTGGAGCCCAGCACCCCCCCCATACACCCCGCTACACTGGAGCCCAGCACCCCCCCCATACTCCCCATTCTACTGGAGCCCAGCACCCCCCCCATACACCCCGCTACACTGGAGCCCAGCACCCCCCCCATACACCCCGCTACACTGGAGCCCAGCACCCCCCCCCATACTCCCCATTCTACTGGAGCCCAGCACCCCCCCCATACACCCCTCTACACTGGAGCCCAGCACCCCCCCCCATACACCCCGCTACACTGGAGCCCAGCACCCCCCCCATACTCCCCGTTCTACTGGAGCCCAGCACCCCCCCCCCATACTCCCCGTTCTACTGGAGCCCAGCACCCCCCCCATACACCCCGCTATACTGGAGCCCAGCACCCCCCCATACTCCCCGCACTGGAGCCCAGCACCCCCCCCATACACCCCGTTCTACTGGAGCCCAGCACTCCCCCCATACACCCCGCTATACTGGAGCCCAGCACCCCCCCCATACTCCCCGCTACACTGGAGCCCAGCACCCCCCCCATACACCCCGCTATACTGGAGCCCAGCACCCCCCCCATACTCCCCGCTACACTGGAGCCCAGCACCCCCCCCATACACCCCGCTCTACTGGAGCCCAGCACTCCCCCCATACACCCCGCTATACTGGAGCCCAGTTCCCCCTCACAGAGCCCGTTACACTGGAGCTAAATGGCCCGTACGCAGCCCAGCCCGCTCAGCGAGCGCGCCCCGCGCTGGCCCCTGCGCCTTTAACAGCCGCGCCAACCGCCGCGCCAAGCTAGGCCCGGCCCCCCGCCAGGCCTGGATTGGCCGCGCCGCGTCAGGCAGAGGCAGCTCCGCCGTTTCCCCTCCTCCCGCCGCTGGGGCTCGGGCTGGCAGCGAGCGAGGAGCCGGGCAGGGCGACGCTAGAGCCACCCCCGCCCCGGGCAGGGCAGTACCATGAGCCGGCGATAAGGTAAGCGGGGCAGGGCTGGACCCGCCTCCGATCCGGGCTCTCCGCCGCCCGCCTTCCTGCTCAGCCGGCGGGAGCGCCGCTGCAGAGCCCCGGCTGAGGCGCTGGAGCCCGGCAGCCTCCTGCAGGCACCGGGATCGGGCGAGGAGAGCTCCGGCCTCGGAGGTAGCAGCAGCCTGGCTGGGCCTAGGGGGGAGGGATACGCAGCTGCCTCTCGGGGGCTGCACATGGCGGGATTAGGGGCAGGGTGTCACTTGGGGGGGCTCTGGGCAGCAGTGGGGTGACAGGCTAATTCCTGGGGGGGGGAGGGCTCTGGGCAGCAGTGGGGTGACAGGCTAATTCCTGGGGGGGGGGAGGGCTCTGGGCAGCAGTGGGGTGACAGGCTAATTCCTGGGGGGGGGAGGGCTCTGGGCAGCAGTGGGGTGACAGGCTAATTCCTGGGGGGGGGGGAGGGCTCTGGGCAGCAGTGGGGTGACAGGCTAATTCCTGGGGGGGAGGGGCTCTGGGCAGCAGTGGGGTGACAGGCTAATTCCTGGGGGGGGGGGCTCTGGGCAGCAGTGGGGTGACAGGCTAATTCCTGGGGGGGGGGCTCTGGGCAGCAGTGGGGTGACAGGGTTATTCTGGGGAGGGGGGGACTCTGAGCAGCAGCAGGGTAACAGGAATTTCTAGAGTGAAGAGGGGCTTTGTGCTGAGGTGTTTATATGGAGGCGAGTCTGGGTGGCATAGATTATATTGGGGCTCAGGGTTTCCCTAGGGTATAGGGGACTCTGGGTGGAAGCATTTTTAGTGTATGGGGGGGTTGCTGGCTGTCAGGATTGTTGTCAGGCTGGGAGGGTAGAGCTCTGACTGTAAAAGGGACTTTAATATGGTTGAGGTAGGTGGCAGTTGGAGGAGTGACCTTCCTGTCAAAATTCCCCTCTTGCCATGAGACAGCGTAATCCATAGGCTTTAGCTCTAGGTTGTCTTGTCCCCTTGTTCCTATCGGAGACATAGTATTGATTGCAGCAGCGGAGTTAGGAGGAAGGCTGTATCATGTCTGTCTCTTTAGCTTGTGGTAGCTGAAACTCACAGGGAACCAGCCTAGGATGCAGGTGAGAGCCCCAGCCACAACAGGAAAGAGTACTAGAACAGCCAGTTTTCATCCCCATATAGATTACATTGGTATGTACTTCATGACAAGTATGCTGCATGCCTGTATGCTACAGCTGAAAGCAGAGTTGGTGAATGGTGCTTTATCACAGTTTTGGTTTGTTTTGCACTTAAGAGGGTTGGATGGTTGGTTGCCTGCCGGTGAGCAGTGAGCCGTTCTGGTCAGATATATCAGGTTTGTCTTTTTGCATTTTTTTGGATTCTGATGAGTTCAGATTCAGAAGTCAGTGGAGTTACTGCTGATTTGCCCCCTCCCCTCCCCAGTGTAACTGTAATTGAAATCTGGCCCTATACTAGTAAACAGTGGATATGGAACCTGACAGGGATAGTTTTTATTATTTTAAAAAGTATCTTATCTTAAAAACAAGTTTCCAGACCTCTGTTGTTGTTGATACTTCAAATGAGCATGGTTTGAATCTTTGCAAATAACTTACTCTTCAGTATTGATGTGGTTTTTACTCATCTTGTTCATTAAAAGTAGGTGTTGTCAGTTGTACCTTCTGGTTCTCCTGCACTTAATTCTCAATACTGCTATGTCAGTGTTCAAATCCAAGAACATTATTCTAGTTGGCATTAAAACTGGGTTTTACAACTTTTAAAAAAAGTTCCTGCTCAACATTTGTTCAAAACTTGTTAACATTATATACCTCATCCACAAATGTGTTCTCAACTATGGCTTAGATTCAAAGGGGCCTACAGGTGCTTCGTGTCCAGCTCCCACTGAAATTCAGTTAGAATAGAGTGCCTAACTCTCTTAATCACCTTTGAAAATTCCAGTCTATGGAAGCTCCATTCCTATTACAGTGTTTTGTCATACTTGTTTGTCTCCATACGTGCCGATTTCATGATCTTGTTTCTGTGGCTTTAAAAAAATCAAAAGCACCATTCAATATTATTAGCTTGTTTTATACAAAAAGTTATAATAATGTTTTCTAAATTACAGTTAATCTAATTTAAAATGTGAAAATATATTTGTGTACCTTAGAGTATTTTAAAAGCAATCAAGTGCATACTCTAAAAATAGAGTATTTAATCAAAAGGTATATGATTTTAATTTTAGCAGAAGAAAGTAAAGTTAAGCTTTTGTGAAATAAACAAGTCAGCCTTTAAAGTTTTGTTTGTTGTGATATGCCATAATATAGGTAGGGATCACCTGTTCTGATTGGCTAAAGACATCACATATAGAGATTGTGGGAGAATACTGTAATAAATGCTATTTTACAATAAAATACAAATCTAAATCTATATCTATAGAAAGCTTTTCCTTCTGAATGACAGAATGATGTCATCACATCATCAGCATCAACAGGCTCTCTCAGCAATCCTGAAACGGAGAAGGGGAGGGTGCAGGCAAGCGAACAAGTAGAGGGCACAGACCCCTAGCAGACCATTATAAATGAAAGAATTTAAAAATATAAATTAATGGTCTTTTTTTGGTTTATTTTTTCCTTTCTTTTAGATAAAGAAGTCACTTGCACTTCTATTTTATGGTTAGTTTCAAATTCACATTTTTACCACATTAGTATCTGAGTTTCAAACATTACTGGATAATATTTAGCTGTCTCTGCACAACTGTTTAGACTGCTGTTGGGTGATGTAAATAAAAAGATGCAGTGAATAGGGAGTAAACAGATGTGCAATTTATATGGTTGTGGACTGAAATATTTGATATTTACATGGGTAAATATAAGATGGGTTATAGACTACTGAAATCTGAAGACCGCAATGTAACTAATGAAGGGAGGTAAATAGCAAAGAGGACATGACATCAGGACAAATGTGTAGCAATGTATTAGTTTACTGAAAAGGGCAATGATTAGGGAAACCTGTAATTGTGTCCCTTTATTACAGGAGAGGGGAACTTAAGGCCTGGTGGTCGGATGTGACCCTCAGCTTCTCTGGATCCGGCCCCCAAGGCTCAGGGTTCACTGCAGCATTGGGGAGTCCATACCAGCATGACAGTCCCCCTGCCACTGTGGGGCTGAAGCACACACAATCTACTAGCCTGGGGTTCCCTATGCTCTGGTGTGTGAGGGGAATGCAGGGGGTGTATTTTTGTTTCTCAGTAGATGGCCACATCAATGAGGGTTTGTGTGGTTTTTTTTCTCACTTGTGTGTGGCCCCCTGACTGACTTTTCTATGGGTCAGCAGTCCCCCCAACCCAAAAAAGGTTTCCCGCCCCTGCTTTATTACACGTGAATACTTACTGCTATGGATTTATCTGCTAAAACCCTCCTGATAGTCAATATCTGTGACTCTGTCAATCCATCTGGACTCCAGCTCTCCTCTCTGCACTCATTCAACTCCATAGGTGAAACCTGGGAAAAGAAGTAAGTCTTACAGCATGGCCAGAAAGCCAACAACCTTAAGCCACATGAGACTTAATGAGAACTGGTTGTAAGTCTCTGACCTGGTGTGTTTGAAGTGGTGAGTATTAGATTTAGAATGAAGACTTAATTTACAGAGGTTGAAGAGCCAAACTTCATCTATTATAGTCTGTAATATGATACAGGTAGGTAAAAATGGAACGGAGACCTGATGGGATTTTAAATGTGATGGAGTAGTTGGAGGTGGGAGCCTGGGGGCAGAGAAGAAGCAAAATTAGTTTATTATTGAGGCATAGCTTAGTAGCTAAAAGACTGGGAATCGGGAGATGCGGGTTTTACTTTTGGCCCTGCTGCCTATGATCACTAGTGAGTTTGCAAGTTACTCAGATATCAGCACCTCCATTTTCCTATTGAAATGATGATGATGGTTGTTGGGAGATTTAATTAATGGATACCTCTCACGCACTCTGATATTCTTGACCTGAAGATGGTATGGTCCAAAATATTTTTCTTCTACTAAAGCTGTAAGATATGTGCTGCTTCAAGCAGGACAGTACGTTGATAGGAGAGGTGAATGCAATAATGTAGGAGTAGAGAGATCTAATAAAAATAACAGTTCGGTGAACTACTACTACTTATTCTCAGTGGGAATGATTTCTGCAGGAAAGATGATGAAAGGAGGAAATGCAGGAGGATTTTATGGAAATTGTTAGGAAAGGGTTGTTCTAGTAAGCTCATGGGCCCCTCCCCTGACTCTTCTGCAGCTCCTCTCCCTGCTCTGAATCCCTCTCCCCTCACTCCAGCCCCCCCCACCCAACCTTGTGCCATCAGCTCCCCACCCTCTGCCCTCACTCTAGTGCCTTCTGCCATGAGCCTCCCAACTCTTCCAGCCCCCTGCTTTCTCCTGCACTCCCATCTCCTTTTTATTAAAGCAAAAGACAGAAAAGCTGCAAATATTGTCTATCAAATAAGATCTATCTAATGTTTGAATTGCTACTTTTATTAATAGCAACTTATTTCTTTTTTCATTTTTGAAAAATACAATAATTTAAATAACACATGTATATTTTCTTTTTATTTTTCAAACACACACAAAAACCCGTCACTTCACTTAAAGACCCAAGGAACTCTGGGTACACCTGCTAGTATGTTATAAAGAAGAGATAGTAGGAGATACAAGGGTTATGGCAACTTGTATGGATAAGATAGCCTCTGGTTTTGGAGGAGAAAAGGACCAGGGATCATTGCAGTGCAGAACAGTATGGAGGACAATACTGCAGGTCAAGATTGTTAGGATTTGTAGTTCAGAGGACGAATGTGGGGGGTAAAAAGACAGGGTTGGTTCTATCCCAGTAGGTAGTGAGAGACCCTTCCATGTAAGGAAAGGGCTCCCTATGAAAGAATATAAACCTTCATCTAGTTAGTATACTACATATTAGATTCTAGTATAACTCTTAACAGTCTTTCACAACCCCAGCCTTGAAAATTTGTATGCTCAACTGACTTTATTCATGTTGTCATCACTTTCATATAAAATGCAAAATGACAGTGCAATGGAGGAGAAATGACAAATAGCTCCTTTGGTATTTATATGGCAGTAATCACTGGCCTTAATCTACATGGCCTTTTGAGATTTAAAATTTTTATCTGCTTATTAAATGTGGTTTCTTTTGCTCTGAAAGCAGTCACTTGATTTGATCACTTCAGTTTAACACTCTGTATTACTTCGTGTGTGCAGACAGGAAATTACATTAATAAGCACGTTTGATCCTATAGTATTTACACCTACCTAAAACTTGGCACCATTGAGATGCCAGGGTGGAGAGTGCAATAATCTCTGATGACAAGGAATACTTTTAACGCTTAGAGCAGGAAGAATTGTTTTTTAAGACCTTAGTAGGAAAACCATACATTTCATAAATTGCTTAGTACTACCTCAGTAGGCATTATGAAATGATAAATTAACTCTCCTGGAATGTGTGTCTGATTTTTTTTTTTTATAGCATCTAGCTGCTCCAAACCTCAATTTTAGACCTGTTAAGTTACCTGTCTGGTTGCTGTATTGTACTGGTTTTTCTCCCTCCTTTCTCACATTTATTTCAGTGATGCTGTGGTTGTTGCTGCAGCAGCTCAGCAGCTTGCTTATTGAGAGCAACAGGATTGACTTTCTGTCACCTGTCTGTAGAACAGAATTAATCATTTCAGTTTTCAGATAGAGAGGTAAACATATGAGAACTGTCAAGAGTTTATAATAAAGCCCCTAATCAGGAAAGTGCTGAAGTTCCACCAAACTTATCCCCTTGTTTTCATAGAAGCTTCTACCATTAACTTAGAATAGTCAATAGGTTTAAAGCCAGAGGGTTTATCTCTATAATGAGATATTCTGACCACCCAAAAGAACACTGGTAACAGCTTCACTTTAAATCAATATGCCTCTCTTTTTTCATAATCCCATGTTCTTAGGCCAGAGTTGAAAGTATTTTGCATAATGTAAGTATGTGATGGGACAAAGCACTTGGACAGTCAGGAATTTGTATTGAAGTTTTTTGTGGTCTTCATTACAATCATCAAATGTTAAATGTTAATTATAAGTTCACTGGAAGATTTACTCAGCATTGCTCAGGTTCTTCAGGTCAGAGGCTTGGGGCTCTGGGATGTGTGTGCAGGAGTCAGGGCAGGGGCTTAGGAGGTATTGAAATAGGGCAGGAGGTGGGAAGGACAGGCAGCTGCTCCCCAGGGCTATTGGGGTGACTGCTGGGTGGCCTGCTGGCAGCGTTGCTCCCGGAGCTGTTGGGGCGGTGAGGGGGTGTTTGCTTGCTGCCCCCCCATGGTCATTCTGCAGTATAACTGTCCCTGCTATCGTGGTCCTTCCTTTGTTTCTCATCAAATGGAATCATATTCCATGCATAGCCCGTTGCTCAACCAAACTCTGACCTTGCTTTAAGATATGATACGGGAAGCTGCATACCATATTTGATAGTTCTAGCTTTCACTGTTTTAAGAGAAGTTCTTGAACAGACTTATGGACAAAGACACTGACAGATGCACTAACACTCTCAAATATATAGTAGATTAGAAGATTTACCTGGCCTTGCTTGGATTCTTAAATAAATTTGGTTTGTTTTTTTTTAAATAAAATGAAGATGAATATGCTTCATTTAAATTATTGTCTGTCTCCGCACAAACCAGCTGCCACTGCCGCATCCCTTTAAAAATGCAGAGGGCAGCGTGAGGGTTGTCCTGAGACCTAGCAGAGGACCAGAGAATGAGCCAGTGTCTTTGCTCCTCTCTGTCCCTTTAAGAGTGCAGAGCTGCAGCTGGGAGTTGTGCTCAGATGCAGCCTGAACTGGAAGTGAGCGCTTAAAGTGCCCTTCCTTAATGACTAGTCGAGTAGTCGATGGAAATTCCATTGACTACTTGACTAGTAAATTAATCGATACTAAACATCCTTATTCAGTATGCAGGCAGTTGAGTGCTGAAAACTTGAGAGATCAAAGTCAGATGCTGCTTTTGAAAAATCGCTCAAATGGATTATACTGGACCCTATTCAGCCCTCTCCCAAAAATAAGATACTAAACAGTCTGAAGTGCAGCAGAAAATTATTTGAGAACAAAGGGAAGCCAGATGGTTTAAAAGTTTCTTGTGAAGTGATGAACAATGCCAGTCTTGCATACGTTTTGCAGAGTTGGTCTCTAACCTGCAGACTTGAGATCTAAACTTGCTGTAAACTAGTGATAGAAAAATCTAGAGTCTGGTTTGAGTTGATCATTAATATCTTGAAAGAGATAGTAGAAAAAGATGGGGAGGAGTGGATATTTTAATCCCCACTTTTTTTCCATCTCCTGAATATCCCAACTCTCATCCCTGAGAATGACAAGACCATTGTTTCTCTGTATTTGCACCTTAATTATTTGAAAACATTGTTTTGCTGTGAAAAGTATAGGCTGATATACTACTCTCTGGATCAGAATTTTTGATGAAAAGAGATGACTTTGAAGGACAGATAAAATATAGCAAATATTGGCGTTTTCCCCTTAACGCCCAGAAGAGTAGTGTAGATCATGGATCAAAAAACTCCTGGCTCACGGGCCATCTGTGGCTTGAGCACTTCCCAGTCTGTCCCACGAAATATTTTGAAAATCAGGCCTGTGTAACTGCCAGCCAGGAAGAGCGAGAGGTGGATGGTGTGCAGGGACTCACCTGAGCATGTAGCTCACAGCAGTACCCAGACCTCCAGCACCCACATAGTCCCGGCCATAGAGGCCATCACTTGATACAAGAAGTCGTGCTGGTTGCCTCTACCGCATTGTGAACTGTACTGGCCAGGGAGCCACCTGAGCTGATGCAGTTCTGCAGCCAGCAGAGGTGGGGCTGTTGGGTTTTGCTTTGTTACCCTGGGTGAGGGTGGGAGATCCAGTGTGAGGGTCTGGATGTCAACAGGGGACAAACAGGATCCAAGTACCAGGGCATGGTTGTTAGCCGGGAGTGGGAGGGCGCATCCCAGTGCTAGGCCACAGTGTGTCATGGAGAGGACTCAGTTTCATGTCTCTTGTAGGATCCTGGGCTCCTGGATGCAGGGGGACATGCTGTCAGCTTTCGTGTACTGTATTGCCAATACCAAGGGTTCAAAACTCATGAAATGCCCACCTTAAAAAAGAAAATTACTTCTTGAAATCACAGCTAAAAATATCTTGTGGGATCTTTTTCTTTGACATCTGGTGTTTGAGTTCTTTGGCTAAACTTGGGGCATGTTTTCTAGCTTTTCTTCACAACTCATGAGATCTAAAGTCGCCCCCCTCCCCCCCAAAACTCCCCCCAAAATCCCCCCAAAAAAACAACAACGTTGGGATTCTCTTCTCATATAATGCACCAACAACAAGCGTAATATACTAAGTCAGAGCAATCACAGTTGATAGCAGTGCACGAGGCATCAGGTAGTGATGTTCTCAGATCTGGCTTAATTCTAATAATGTGACTTTTTTTTTTCTGGAAAGCCCCAGTTATCATAGAATACTAGATCCTCGAGGTCCCTTCCAGTTCAATGTCCCCCTGCAATTTAAACTGGGGCTTGTTGTTCCAACCACATTGCTTTTGTTCCGCTTTGTGGTTAAATGCATTTCAGTGGTGATGGTGGTGGTGGATGTAATGATGTTTGTGTCTCTTGGTGCCTACATAGCTGTGTTGTTAGACAAGATAAGCTAATCTTTTTTAAAACTTTGCAGTTCTTATAATGAATTTCCATAGTTCGCTCTCTCTGGCTATCACTTTCACTTTTTTAGCTTTAACTTCATGACTTCATGGCTAGATTGAAATGTATTCAAAGGGTGATGAAAGGAAAATAGGCCTGTGGTTGGTGGTTATGGATTAAATAAAATGTTTATTAATAAAGGTAACATTGTATCTTTAATTGATATTGATAACTGTCCCTGCATCACTATTCTACTATATTTTGTGAATATATATTAAAACAGTGCAGCTATTATATTTTAATTTTTCCAAAGCATAGCAAGAAAGGTGTTTAGAGGAAAAGGACTAGCTGTGCATGCAAAGTAATTGTGATGTTATAGCTGATTGCTTTCTAATGACAATAGGCCTAGTTTTGCAAGGTGGATATATAAACACCCTAAAGCACCAAGTATGGCAATTCTTTGGATCAGGACCATATAGATTAATTGCCTGAAAATACTCATTTTTAGAATCCTACAGTTACAAGAGCAGAAACAGTATTTAACTGTAAGGACTTCTGTTATTTCTGCCATCCTATGCTTTTTAAAAATTTAACACTTAATAAACAACAGCCCCTAAAATTCTGTGTTCTGAGACGTAGCATGCCAACTTTTAGCCTGGGCCAGACACTTTTTTTTTTAAATGTCCAAGTATACAACTTAGAACTGGATCTGTGCTTGTAATGGAAGTGCCAACAAAAGGAACACTAACAGTGGATAAACCCCTGTATCTTGAATATTCCTTTTCTTCTCTTGTCATTTGACCTTTGTTTATTCTCTCTAGTTTTACTTCTTGTGACTAGATTCCCCAGTGATTATAGCTAGTAGATATACTGCTTGAGATTTGACAGCTCTGTCAACTTCTCTTATACCTATTCTGTGGAATAATATAGGTAGTGGCACTGCAACTTTTCTTTCCAAACCTCATAGGCAAAATGCCTAATGGTGATCTAGTATGACCACTTTTAGCACTTGGTAGTCTGCATAATCCATTCACATTGTTTGCTGCTGAAGTTGCTGTGAAGGACTGATGTCTGTTGTGGTCATTTTTGGGGTGTGGGCACTCTAGCTACCAAGAACTGAATGAAACTTAGAAATCACATTTAGGATGGCTGATCTATGGCCCACACTCACTGCACTGTTATTGATTATTGGCTTGTGATGGATATGAGGTGAAAGTAACTATATTCCATTAAGAGTCTCCCCTCCACTCCCCCTAAAAGGGGGGAAGCTATTTAATTTCCATTTATATCTTTGTGTTTTGTTGGAAATGGGACTTTGTCAAAGAGATATGAGGATGAATGGCTTCCTCAGACGACAGTGTACCTTTGTGCTGCAAGGCAAAGGTTACTGCCATTTGTGTGCAGTGTCCCATCTCCTACAATTTAGCTCAACCATTAATAGTATTATAGAAACAACTACACCCCTGGTGCATAGAGATGTATGAGGAAATGAGTAGATAGCTTTAACAGCACATCTGATTTAGAGCTTATAAAAATTACCATTGCTATGGTAGATTACATGGCAATATACATCAGTCTGAATGAGCTGTATTATAAACATGGAGTGATTCAACAATGCAGCATGAGGAACTAAGGCTCCAAAGGGCAATATAAAATTGTGTATCTGATGGTTTTTGCTGCTGTTTAACTTATTGCTAGGCAAATCAAGAAATAAAATAACCAATTAATTACATATCATTTTTCCTGCGAGTTGGGGAAGAAAATTGGTGACCTATATTAGATCAGATGAAAGCTATCAAGTGGCTTAAGTCTTAAATTTGACCCAGATTCTTGTAATACTCTTTATTTATCCTGAACTCTAGATCTGTGTGGCACTTTTGTAAGATCAGACCACTCATATATCTGCCTAAAGTCCTGAGTCCAGCTATGCCACTACGTTGAACAAGAGTTGAATGGCGCAATACTTTCCAGGGTTGGACCCAATGTGTCTGTCAGTGAGTCAGTATGGCTTATCACATGAGTAAGGCTTTGCAGGTTCAGTCTCAAATTGGACTAATTATAAATTACTAGCGGGAATTACCCGACGCTGCTTGGGAAGGTTGATATAACTGAGGTGAGGAGCCTGAGGGGAGGGAGGGGATAGGGAGCTGCGCGCCTGCCGCTGGCACCCAAGCCCGCCCTCTGCTTCCTTGTCCCTCTGCCAGCCTTAGTGAGTGACTGTTCCTGCTGCTTCCCCCGGGAAGCCGCTTCTCCCCGCACTGCCAAGCTCTGTGCAGCCCCATGGAGAGGCGTTGGTCTCTCATCTCTTCCCTTCCACAGTCCCGTGAAACCTTCTCCTGAATGAAAGGTTATCCCATGCAAAGTTTGGTTGTGATAGCTCTTATAGTGTCCAAGTTATTAAAGCACAAACATTCTCCTTTATATATTATAGATTAGTATGTGATGGGGCATCTGCCCCACACTGACCTGTTAAGGGTTAAATCCTAGCCCTGGGAATGGGCAGGAGCTGTGGAGCTAGCAGCTGTGGCTGGTATGACCCAATTAGGGCCCAGGTGAGGGCAGTATAACTAAAGGCTCCTGTAGGGGTGGAAGCAAACCCACTTTTGCTCTGACTGGGGAGCAGGAAGGGACCCGGTTGCCAGGGAAGCCGACTGCTTCCTGAGATAGGGCAGTGCTGGGAAGCTCTGGCCAGGGAAGCTCCTAGGCTACAGGACCTGAAGCAAGACCTGAATGTATTAAGGCTGCAGAGAAGCAGCAAGGGAAGGCAAAGGCAGGTCCACATCCCCTTGCCAATGATGAGAGGCTATTTCAGACTACAATTTGGCCCCAAGGTAAGGGGCTAGATGAAGACTGGCAGTGGGTCACTGAGGCAAGGAGGGCATAGGAGGTTGCAGGTTCTTAGGGGGAGGACTCCAGGATGCAGAGACACAGGGAGATAGCAGCCAGAAGGGGGTGCTTCAGCACCAAGAAGCTAATTCCCTCAGGGTATGTCTACACTGCAGTGTTATTTCGAAATCTTATTTCAAAATAGTTAATTTGAAATGGCTTATTTTGAAATAATGCGTCTACACACACAATGCATATTGAAATAGCGTTTTGCTATTTTGAAATAGCACGTCCACCCTGAGTGGATGCTGAATCGCATTTAAGGCATGCCGGAACCAGGTACAGCAGGGCATCAGGTCAGGAGTTACTTTGTGTGGCTGCTGCCTGAAGCTATCTGAGGCCTGTGCTTAAAGGGACCATCCCCCGTGGACAGCTGGTTCTCAGCTTTCCCTGCTTGCTTGCCTACCTCGATGAGGGACAGCAAAGCATTTTGTCTCTGAGTGCTCTGGTTGCCCTCACTCTGGACA
The DNA here is from genome assembly GCF_049634645.1 of Pelodiscus sinensis. Taxonomy (NCBI): domain Eukaryota; kingdom Metazoa; phylum Chordata; order Testudines; family Trionychidae; genus Pelodiscus; species Pelodiscus sinensis. Next base: position 20,549,275 of record NC_134730.1, on the reverse strand, counting down.
CCACAGCACTCTGCAACATAGAGCCAGAGCTGCCCCTGGGCACTCTGTTGCTTCTCGTGGATGCGTTGCTGCGAGCCAGGCTGCACTTTCTGCAGGTTGCCATCTGGGAGGTCCATTGTGGGGCTGTCAGTATCCAGGAGGCCCTGTGGGAGAGCTTGCACCCTGAGGAGCATTAAGAGCCTCTCTGGTCTGCCCCACTGGGGGCTTGTGCTTCATTCCTCTCTCACGTTCTTCCATGAGAGGGTGGGAGGAGGGAGCTGGAAGGGGGAAGAAGGGGGAGGGAAAGCTCAGGGTTGGGAGTCTTGCTGGAGCAACTTGACTTTCATGCAAACCTTCTCCTGGGTTCACATGTGGCCTTTGGTGGCCAGGCTGGCAGCAAAGACGGCCACGTTCCTCCATCTAGTGCGGAGATCATGGACGTTGGGGGCATCCCCCCCCAAACCTGAATAAGGTCTATGATCTCCATCCTGGACCAGGAAGGCGTCTGCCTTCTCTGGGCCCTGGCAGGCTCCTAGGAGCTGTCACACTGCTGCTTGGGAGTGGTGGAGGGCTAGCTGCCAGTGGCTTGCTGACTCGTGTTTTGGGGCCACTGGCTCTGGGCTGGCAGGTTTGGAGCTGGCACAGGCACTGTGGCCAGAGTCAACCCCTTTAAGGGCTCCGGGGAGGTGGGTGGGAGAGGAGTGTTCTTGGTTGAGGCTGGAGTGGCCACCAGGGCACCTAGGGAAGGTTGGAGGCCTCCTATTTCGATATAAGTGTCTACACAGCACTTATTTCAAAATAGCTATTTCGAATTTGGCGTTATTCCTCGTGGAATGAGGTTTACCAAATTCGAAATATGTCCTCCGCTATTTTGATTTAATTTTGAAATAGCAGTTTGGCTGTGTAGATGCTGGTAAAGTTATTTTGAAATAACGACTGTTATTTTGAAATAACTTTGCTGTGTAGACGTATCCAGAGTGACTAGCAAGAGGCACCTCAGTGGTGAGTCACACTGTGTTACATGGCACTTAGGGGAAAACAGAATTTGCATACATGGTAGCTGAATTTAAATAGTAGAACAGTGATCTTAATTATTGCACTTTGGATTCTGTGGACAAACAGGAAAGTAGGATACATATTCCCACCTACATTCTTTCATTTTCAACTGTATAGTTGTCCACTACAGGCTTATGGGAACCACTCGTTTGATTAACATTTGCAGGATGAAATCTACCTACATCTTTTATACCTCCATAAGTAGCTAGTGAAAATTCAGAATACGAGCATCTTCTAAATGTAGCAGCCTAGAGGAATGATTTGATTTAGGGGGATTAGACAGTAGCTCTTTCTGCTGGCTGAGGTCCATCTGTCTATTTTAGAAATGTGCATCTGTCTGTCCATTTGAGTCAGTTCGTTCAACTCCTCTTCCTAAACAGTAAGAGCAAGGACCACCAAATTTGGTATGCAGCTTCCTCTGATCCTAACTTAAAGCGAAGTCAGGATGTGCCTGGAATCCAGTTGTTTTTTGTCACCTGGAAAGGGAGGGGGCTGATTGAAAAGACAGCTGTATTGTAGAATGACCACTGGGGACAGCAAGTGTGGGGGACAGCTATACTCATGGTGATCCAATTTTCCTCACAAAAAATTGGGACACATGATCTGACAAAGGATTTTTTTTCTGATCTGTGAATTTATATGAAAAATCTTACAAAAGTATAAAAATTAAATCATAGGGTGGTGATTGAGTGGGCTGGGATTACAAGGTGTTGGTAGGGTGATGAGTGAGCAGACTGAGGGTGCAGGGTGTGGGTGGAGGTGGTGTGTTAGTGGGTTGGGAGTGCAGGGTCTGAGCATGAGGGGAAGTGGAGCCACTTACTTCCTTTTGTGTGGCTCCCAACACTGTGCCCCAGGAACTGCCTCCCTCTGCTCCTATTGGCCGGATTCCAGAGTAGTGGGAAGAGCCTCCAGGAAGTGCACTACTGTTCCCCCAGCCAGGGGAGGGAAAGGGGGAGCAGCTGTGCACGCAGCCACTTCTAGCTGCGCTTCATCCCCCACAACCCAGACCTGGTGGGGAGCCTCAGGGCTTTTTCCCCCCTTCCCCCCACTGCTGAAAAATTTGCCAAAATATTGGAAATTCTGGGACATTTCGATGGTGTATGGGGACAATGGGACAGCATATTTGAAATTGGAACTGTCCCAGAAAATGCGGGCCGTATGGTCAGCGTAGCTGTACTGCAGAGTGACATACAGGGGAGTAGCTGCACCAACAAGACAGTGGCCAGCTAGGGCTGGGGCTCACCATTTTGCCAGCAATCAGACCCAGTAAGTGGCCCCTGTGGAAGCTAAGGGATTTGTATGTAGCCATTTTGACCTTTTGGTTAGCCTAACTCGTGGTAACTCTGAGACTTAACGCGAGAGCTGTGAGAGACGCTGTTGTCGCCCCTCATCTCTCTTGTGCTTGAGATAAGGATAGAATGCTGACTCTAGGGAAGCAAAATGCAGGACTATGTAGCACTTTAAAGACTAACAAGATGGTTTTAGATTATGAGCTTTTGCTTCAGCTACACCAGACTAACACGGCTACATTTCTATTACGACTCTAGTGAAGACCTTGAGATAAGGTGGCGTCTGAAGGGAATTGTTATGGAAAGGGGAATAATTGTTTATTGTTATATATACTGTCTGTTTATATATAATATTGGCTTCTAATTGTTTTGTATTTGACGATCTGTCTAGCAGCAGCTTCTTTCCTTGCAATATTGCTCAAATAAACTGTCTCTGACTACTTATTGCTCACAAACGCAGAGTGAAGACCTGTTTTCTTCCACACACCCCTGTTGAAAACCCCTCCCCCTGGCCTGGGGATGGGAAGCCTGCCCCTGCCCCCCCAGTCCTACCCCCCCTCCCGGCACGAGGAGATGCTGGAGCAGAGCTGGGAACTGCGGCCATGCCCCACCCCCGCTTGCAAAGAGCCGGAACCATGGTCCGGCCCTGGTTCCCCTCTCCCCACCCCACCATGAGAAAAAGAATTCAGGTTTTTATTTGTGGGCATTTGCATCATTTAAGCTAAACATAGAGTTGAAAGGACTTAAAGATAGACTAAATTAATATTTTTCAAGACAGGGAAAATGATAGGGAACAGAGGTGACAAGATCAGCATATGCATATGAACAAACAGAGGTGAGCCACGTATCTTTCTGCTGATCCTCTCTGGTTATATTGTAAGAACTTTTGCCCTACCTTGCTTTGGGATTATTGGTTTGGTGGTTTTTGCTTTGGCTTCGTGCAGTGGGAGAACAAAGGTTGGGGTGTATGTGTTCATGTGCTGATTAGGGATGTAAGTGACTAGTCGAATGCAAATGCTTATCGGGTAGTTGAATAGGAACGTAACTGATCGCTTCTCCCCCTTGCTGCCTCTAACAGAGAGAGGCAGCAAGGTGTGGGAGCAGGAGCCGATGCTGGGGGGAGCTGGCCAGTTCCCCCCAGCACCATCTCTGTGGGAGTAGGGGAGGCAGAGGGTAGTGGGACAACGGTGTGAGCAGGAATTGAAACAGTCCCGCTTGTGCTGGTCCTGACTGCTGCTCCTCTTTCTGTGTTGCGGATTTTCTACACCTCTCTTTGACATTATACCAACCTAATCCCTGTGTTTGATAGCTCAGTGTTGACTGGAGGACTTCTCCCATTGACATAGCTGTCACCTCTCCCGGTGATGAAGTACCTATACCAGTAGGAGAAGCCCTGCTATTGGTGTAAGCAGCACTTCACTAAATACTACATTGGTGCTGCTGCAGAACTATAAATGTACGCAACCCCTGAGTCTCTTCTTTTGCTGAAATGGGAGAGGGAGGGAGAATGAGAAGAGAAGGCAAACTCCAGTTCTCCATCAGAATAGTTCTCTGGGTAGAAACATTTTTGTTCCATGAGTCCAGTAGCAGAAAAGGTATGTGGCCCCTTAGCACACATTTTTACCAATCTTGGGAAATGTCTCTGTTTTTCTTTCCTCCTTTCTCTTTCTGAGGTATGGCTACAGTATTGCCGTATGCTGGCATTTTACTAGGGCTGAATGTAAATCTGATTGACCTGAGGGGAATGTTGCATTAAGCACAAAAGGCTTTTTGGTGCTTGTAAAGCTCAACACGTTTTTTTTTTTTTTTTTTTTCATTTCTTAAAAATGTGCCTGCTTTTCTTAGCACAGCGTCCCTTGTTATGTTTTCTTAATCTCCTATTAATCTTTTCATGAACTGGAATTTAAGAGAGTTCGAAGCACACAATGTTTCACTGATGTTCTATATAAGCTGCACAAGTCTACTACAGGAAAATATTGGGCCCATATGATTTTTTTAATAGAATTTTAGGAATTATGCATCAACGTGTATGTTTAAAATATTGCATTAGCATTAATTATGTTAAGCCTAACCTTATCCCTGGGAAGTAGGTAGGTAAGTATCTTTATCTCCCTGTCTCAGATGTAGAAAAGAAGTTCAAAAACATATTGCCCAAGGTCCCACAGTAGCTTTGGACAGAGGCTGGAGTATTTACATCACCAGGAGAGAAATTTTGGTGTAGACCCATGCACAGCTATGTTGATACAAATTTACCTATCTTGGTAGCACAGATGAGGTACCAGCCAGGGTCAGAACTTGGGAAATCCTGGCTCCCTATATCATTGATTGTCAAATTGTGGGTGGGAGAGAGCTAGCTTCTTACTTGGTGCTGGCTTTTCTCATTTCCAGCGGTCAAATCACATTGAAAGGCTAAATGTCCAATACGTTATTTTATACAATTTTTCATGTAAATGATTGCAGTAGCTGTCACAAGTAGGTGAATGAAAGGAGATGTGGGCATCCAAATGAATGGGAGAAAAGGCATTCACTAAAAAATTTCTTGTTAAATTGCCGTTACATTAAAACCTTTTTTGGAAATGTTTGAGAACTGAAAAAAACATGAATGGAATATGTCTTGCCATCAGATGTAAAAGGGCCTTACAACATTAATCCTGCAGTTTGATAATCCTCTGACGTTGAATCAGAATGATTATAAATGTAAAATATGAAAAAATGTAAGTCAATAGTTCTCTTCTTCTGAAGAAGCATAAAAACACACAAAGAGGCAAATCTTATTAGAAGGCTCTTGTGTGGTTAAGAATAACTGTTGAGCAAAGACCACGTTCGCTGTGACCTGAGTTATGGTTTACAAAGCTGTAGCTGTATAGCTGCTTTTTTCCAGTGATCTTTCAAAGTTGAACTTTGGGTCCCCTAGAATAAAAAGTTAGTAACAGTGCTGCTTATTTCTATTTGTAGCTTCTTGTTGTTAACTCACTTTATTTTAAATCATGTCCTTAACACTAGTTTCTTTATTCACATTTATGGAGGCCTCTTTCCTAGCTTTGTTGTAATTACAGATGAACAGGCTACTGATGTGGTGGTGTTTTTTTAAAATAATTTTTAGTTAGATCTCTTGAGTTACATTTGCTCTGGCTTATGCTGGGGCCAAGCCATTATTGTCAATGGGATTGCCTGGTTAGTGTATAGGGCAGAATTTGAGCCCTATATTAACATGGCAAATATGCCAGTGCTACATGCTGAGTAATTTATCATGGAAATTATTCTTCTTTTTAAAAGACAAAGAGAAGTTTTAAAGTGGATTGTAGCACGGAACTTTTTGGAAGAAAAACATTTTTTTTGTACAAAATGATTTATAAGCAAGTGAGGTGGCAGACACTGATTAGTCTGTTTCAGCATAATCTTGAATTGTGCTAGTTTTTTAAAAATGAAATTGAAGTTTAATAATTTTGCTGTATTATGTATACCTCGGGGGGGAGGGAAGGGAGATATTTGTATACTACTTGCTTAGAGGTAGTTTCATCTTGGTGACCAAGCATATAAACTTAATAAAGCTAAAATAAATAATAGTTTGAAGACTTTTAAACCACTTTGCTTTTAAAAATTTTAATCCAAAATGGTCACTTTATCCTTCCTTGATTAAGAAAACACATTTTTCTGTTAGCCACTTAGCCAAAAAGTTAGTCTTTTACCAATAATTTTTTTTCAAAATCCTTTTAATTTATTCAGTGGTGCAGGCAACTCAGTCAACCATAGACTAATCCAGCATTTCCCAAACTATGGCCCATGGCCCGGTACTGGGCCAAGGGGAAAAAAAATACCGGGCCTCAGCATGGCTGCTGGGAGGGGAGCAGAGTGGGGCGAGCTGGAAGGAGGGGGGGAGGAACCAGCCACTGGGAAGCAGTGCTGGGGGCTGTGGGACAGCCCCGCAGAGATGGGGGAGAGGCAGGCAGGCGGCAGAAGCAGGATTGGGGATAGCAGGGCTGTCCGGCAGCGGAGATCGGAGAGGACAGGTGGCGGAGCCAGGGCTGCATGGGGGGGGGGGGGGGGGAAAGAGCTGGTCGGGAGAGATCAGGAGGAGGAGGATGGGAGAATCAGCTGCTGGAAGCAGGGCTAGACGGGGGCAGCGGGGCTGGTGGGGGGGGGTCGTTGGGGGAGCGGTGCTGACTGGGGGAGATTGGTGGGTGGCGGGGGGGAACCGGCTGCTGGAAGCAGAGCTGGACTGAGGAGATGGGGGGGAGCGGGACTGACCTAGGCACATGCAGACCTTGGCGGACGAGTGAGTCTGGCCGGGGATTCCATTTTGCCCCCTCCCCCCCCACATACCTTCCCTGGAGTAGTTGCGAACTGCCCGGCAGGTAGACACACTCAGACAGCATGAGCACATCTACCAGCCAAGAAGCTAAGGACTAATACACCTAATTATAATAAAATGTACCTGATTAGAAAATACCAGGCATTTTATGTGTCTGGTAATTTCTCAATTTCTTTCCCAGACAAAACCTTCAAATACTGGACTGTCCAGTACAAAACCGGACACCTGGCAACCCTACCCTTCCTGCACCCTCCCTCTTAGCCAGATACCCTACCCCCAATCTGCTCCTGCTCCCGCCTCCTGAAGTGCTCATGTGGTGCCGGATCCCGCAAGCCCTGACCCAGGCTGGGTGGAGGATGCAGCTGGGTGAAAACTGAAAATTTATTCATTTTTCATTCTTTTTTTTTTTTAATATGCGTTTATACTTTTGGGCTGCAAAAGACCGTACTGAAAAAAAAACAGGTTCCAACTAAAGTAAAAAGTTTAGGAAACCCTGATCTAGCCAGCTTTCTATCCACCTTACAGTCCATTTATCTAATCCATATTCCCTTAACTTGCTGGCAAGAATATTGTGGGTGACTGTATCAAAAGCTTTGCTAACACTGGCACTGGGGGCTTTGGGAGGACCAGAAACAACTTATTTGAATATTCATCATTTGCTTATTGAATATGCAAATGAATGTTACTGGTCCTCCAAAAGCTCGTGAATGGATTTACTGGTCCCCATGTCAAAAAGTTAGGGAACCCCTGGACTAATCCACTGAGGTTTGAAATAATCTTGTATCAGATTAAAGAGGAGCTCATAGTTTGTTCTTTGTGCAGGAAAACAATTTGTAATCACGTTTTGTGCACCACTGTACCTAGCCCTTCTTTGTATCATTAAGATTTCACTTTGCTTTGTACCTACATTGTGTGTTTAATCTCATTATATTTTGTTTTTGTACTAGAGTAAAATCTAATACCGGTAGGTCTTTCCATCTGCAGAAAACTTTTCAAGTACTAACTAATCCCACATATTTCCCCTGTCAGGTAGGTTCATTAATTTCATCCCATTTTAGGGAAGAGAGACAAGCTAAGTGAGGGTGTGTCTATACAGCAGGGCTTAACTTGAAATAAGCTACGCAAATTGAGCTACGTCAATTGTGTAGCTTATTTCGAAATTGGGAGCATCTACACAGCACTTATTTTGAAATAGAGCACTCTTCCTCTGATTTCCCTTACTCCTCGTACAATAAGAGTTACAGGAGTTGGAGTAAGAATTCCTGCGGCTTGACAGTTTTCCAAATGATTTCAAAATAACTGCCTACTATGTAGACGGACTAAGTTATTTCTAAATAACGCTAGTTATTTTGAAATAGTGTTGCTGTGTAGACATACTCTGAAGGCCTGCCTGAATTAGCTGGTCAAGATCAACACTGGAAATTACAGGACTACAGGTATTTGTTGTTTTCAACCAGTTAATGTGTTTAAAATACAAGTTGCCCTATGTATGCTACAGTTTGTAAAACACACCATCTTATCCTATGTAAGTCTCAGGAAACTGGAATCAGACCAGGACTAGAACATATAAGTTTCTGTCTCCTATTCCTGTGGTCAATCCACTAGATAGACAATACCTCTCCTTTAGAATGTATCCTCAAAATCCTTTACTGCAGAGGGTCTCAAACTTTTTTTCATTGAGGTCCACATTTGGATAGTTTGGCTCCCAGGCTCACAGCTCCTTAGCTACCAATGGCTTTGAAGGACCCCAGCTCTCTGGAGTGGTCCAGGAGGCAAACTGACCTGGAGCCAGAGCTCTGTTCCCTTTCACAGAGAACTTTAGTACTTCTGGTTTCCATTCTAAAGTTGAAGAAAATTGAATTCCTGAAATACCATAATCCTCTGTGAAATGGGATTACCTTTCTCTGCTTAGCTCTAGCTGCTATATTGTCATTCTTTGTAAAGTGCTATATTTGCTTTTTATTTTTAATTTACTTTTTTTTAAATTTAGGGGAATTCACACAACTTGGTTTAGTGAGAGCTAAATTTGCTTTGTTCTACTTTAATCGTGTTGCTCAAACGTTGCTTTTCTTAGCTTTCCTTCACTTTCTAATGTTGGAGGACCATATTATTCAGATAAGAAAAACAGTGTTTGAGCAACACATGATTAAAGTGGAACAAAGCAAATTTAGCAAACACAGAACCAAGTCCTTTGTATGAATGTAGAAGTACTTACAATGGCCTCTAGTACCATGGTAGCTGCACTAAAATAATTCTTTGAAAATGTCCCCATATTTTCAGCTGCAGTTTTGTTTGCCCTTTTGTTTTTAAAATCTGATCTTTATTGGGTAAACCCGTCTTGCTTGTCTGTTGCAGGATTAATTTGAAACCGCTTTTATTAATGTAGAATAATGCTTTGCACTTTTATAGACTATTTCATCCATGAATCTGATAATTTTCTGAACAAAGAGCTTTGCAAACACTCATTAGTTAATGCCCATGATTTTCATTTTCACAAACACATAATCCTGTTTTAATGAAACTCAACAAACTACCTTCTCAAGGAAGTATTTTATATCCATTTTACAGGTGGTATTTTAAGAACAATTTTATACATGCTCTTAGCTGTTTTTTAAATCCCTCTGGGCAAAAAAATCCCTCTGGGCAAAAAAATCCACACACTTTTATGTCTACAGCTTTCTAGTTCAAATTAAAGGCTTCTGCTCCGAGTTCCTGTACATTTCAAAGGCGAAGGCGAGCGGGGGACTCCCCACTGGTCTCCTGTGGGGCTTCCCCTTTTGAACTGTAGCTAGAGCTCTGGAGCTACAGTTCAAAGACAGAGGCACTCTTATCAACTAATTGACTGGTCAGTGGAAATCCCATTGACTATTTTGATTTAGTTAATCTATTTAACATCCCTAGTATGTATTAATTCTTACGGTATAGCTAAAAGAGAAAAACCTGAATTACTGGAAAATAATGTTGTATTACTTTCCTCCAAAAAGATTAAAAAAACCCAAAATCATCTACTTAGGTAATCCTCCTCTTCCTAAATTGTGGGCTCTTTAAATAGAAATATTCTGTGGTAGATCTTCCCTAGAATTATGACAGTTTGTCAGTTGAAGAGCTGTGCCTTTTGGATTGTAGTTGGATTCTTGGGTGGAAGGCTGGAATAATTTTGCCTATGGTAAAATGCATACTGTGATCTCCCAGTGCTGGCTTTTATTGAGTACATTAGACTTCCTATAACAGCTAATTGATATTTCATTTTTATGTTACTTTGAGTTGCCTTCTAGCCCACTGCAGCTATTCCCCGTGTGTCCTTCTCTAATATGTTCTTTGTATTATGTCTTATAAACACCCAACTATTCAAAATAATCTTTTAGCTCATTTTTTTTATCCCTATAGCAGGCAGCACAAACCTAAGACAGAGCCTGATCCTTTTTAAAAATGCTGTGGGAAAGTGATCTGTGAGAGCATTGTCTGTGCCATGGTAACTGGATCTCTTGTCATTAGATGGTAATTATTGATTCTTGCTTTGTAGTTCATTTAAAAATAATGACTAGTCGATGTAAGAGAGCAACCGTAGATGTTAACTATGGAATATGTTGTCAGAAGGTGACGCCAAAGGGTTTCAACTCTTAATCTGCTAATAACCTGTTGAGAATCATGAACAGGGACATAATAGTTGGGGGACCTCTGATATTTAGTTGTTTTTTTTTTTTTTTTTTTAAATCCTGCCGAGTTGTTGTGGTGATCATGATGATGATGGACTAAATTAATTGGAGGCAGTGGATACATCAGGGGTGGGCAGTAATTTTTGAAGGGGGGCCACTTCAGGAATTTCTGAAGTGGTTGTGGGCTGCTCTAGAAGGAGTGGGGCCTTGGGCAGATGGGGCAGGGGAAGGAGACTTCACTGCCCACCAACCCTGATTGGCCTGGCAGTGGGGGAGCACTGAAGTCTTAGGTCTTTTCCCCCTGCCCTCGCCCTGCAAGGGAAGTGTAGCACCTAGGGTACATCTAAACTACATGCCTCTGGCGACAGAGGCATGTAGATTTGACTACCCGGCATAGGAAAATGAAGCGGCGATTTAAATAATTGCCGCTTCATTTAAATTTACATGGCTGCCGCGCTGAGCCGATCAGCTGTTTGTCGGCTCAGCGCGGTAGTCTGGACGCTCCGCGGTCGACATCAAAGGCATTTGTCGACCTCCCAGGTATGCCTCATCCCAGGAGGCATACCTGGGAGGTCAACAAATGCCTTTGACGTCGACCGCGGAGCGTCCAGACTACCACGCTGAGCCGACAAACAGCTGATCGGCTCAGCCATGTAAATTTAAATGAAGCGGCGATTATTTAAATCGCTGCTTCATTTTCCTATGCCGGGTAGTCTAATCTACATGCCTCTGTCGCCAGAGGCATGTACAGGCAGTCCCCGAGTTACGCGGATCCGACTTACTTCGGATCCTCAGTTACGAACAGGGTTTGCTCCGCGTCTCTCTGGTCTGCTGGAGACCAGCAGACCAGGGAGACGCGGAGCAAAGCCGCGGAGGACCGGGCGGCGGGACCGCGGTGCGTCTCGGTCCGCCGCCCGCGTCTCCCTGGTCTGCTGGGGGCGGGGGGCGCAGCTAGTACGCCCTCCCCCCCCCAGCAGACCAGGCTTTTCTCCGGAAGCCTGTGGTAGAGCAGCTGGGGCGCTGCCGGTTGGTCCCGCAGTGCTGCTCTGGGCGCTGCTGGACCAACCCGGCAGCACCCCAGCTGCTCTGCCCCAGGCGTCCCCAAGTCAGCTGCTGCTGAAACTGATCAGAGGCTGATTCCAGGAAGCCCAGGGCAGAGCAACTCTGCCTCGGGCTTCCTGTAGTCAGCCGCTGGTCAGTTTCAGCAGCGGCTGAATCTGGATGCCAGTTCCGACTTACATACATACAGATTCAACTTAAGAACAAACCTACAGTCCCTATCTTGTACGTAACCCGGGGACTGCCTGTAGTCTAGACGTACCCCTAGAGAGAACCGCCAGCTGTTCTCAACAGCTAGCATTTCCCTCTGGTGCTGTGTGCCCGGGGTGGGGTGAGGAGACTTCGCATGCTCTGCTGTCCCCAGGTTTTGATTGGCCTGGGGGCGGGGGAGCCATAGGGCAGCTGTGGGTCAGGAGCCCTTTCGACTGCTGCTATTCAAAGGGCTCCTGGCTCTGGCTCCAGGAGTTGAGCCATTTAAATAGCAGCAATTTAAATGGCTCTTGCTTTCTGGGCAGCTGCTACCAAGTTGCCTGGCAGCCGCTCAGAAAGCACAAATCCTTTAAATAGCAGCAGTTGAAAGGGCTCATGCCTCCCCAGCAGTGTTCTCTCTAAGATTTTCCATCCATGAGCAGAGTGAGTTTTGTCTTGTGTGCCAGTATTGAGTTCATGTGCACTTGTTCAGTTGTGGCACCCAAGTTATTAACAAATATCTTATAAACCTCTCCTTCTTCCCCCTGGTGCCTGCTGCCCTTCCCCCTCCTCTGCTGTTCTGGCTCCTGCCCTTCTCACACTCCTCAGCCCTCCTGGAACCTGCCCTCTCCCCCTGTGCTCCCACACTCCTCTAGCCTCACTGATCATCTGTAGCTGCCCCTCCCTATCCCCTCTCTTAACACCTCCCTCTACTCACCTGCCCTGTCACTCTCCTCTGCCTCTGGTGCCTGTTCTTCTCCTCCAATCCCCTCTCTGTATCTGCCCTTCTGCTTCACTCCCAAACCTTCCCTGGTACCTGTACCTCCTCTTTACCCCCTGCACCTCCCTGGTGCCTCCCCCTTCCCTCACTGTCCCTTCCCTCCCAACACTTACCCCTCTTGCCCTCTTCCTCTCTGGAACCCATCCCCTTACCACTCTGTCCCAGTTGTCTTCATGCCCACCCCTCCTTTCAATCCCTCTTCTCCCAGCACCGTCTCGTCTCGTCTCGTCGCACCTCCTCTTTCCTCGCATCACTTTGTCACTTCCCTTTTCCCTCCCGCACTGACACCTTTCCCCATCCCCCCCCCCCCAATGCTCCTCCTGCCCTTTCCCCTCATTGTCTCCTCTTGGCCCCCCCCCCCCCCGGCATTTGTCTCTCCTTCACCCTGTCCCTTGGTGCCTTTCCCTTTCTTTTCCTACCCTGCCCCCGCCTCTCCCCTCAGCGCAAGTCCCTTCATCTCTTCACCCCCACCTTCCCCTTAGTTCTCCCCCTGCCACTTCCTCCCCACCTTCTGCCTTCCTGCACTCCTCAATCCCCTTTTGCTGGAGCCATTTGTATTACCATATTGTTTTAATCTGCATATTATAAATAAGCATCCACCGGAGAATTTCCTATCCTTCAGCTTCATTACCAAAATATACTGAGGCAGGAGCAAGACCTATCTTCCAACCTGGCTGAACATTACTCCTGCAGATATCCTAGGGCTGGCAGTCAGCATTCAGCGAGCCCCTCAGCAAGACATACACAACAAAGTATACCCTAGCCTGAAGTAACGAAAGGAAATCCTTTTGGCGAATCACTCCTCTCCCTGAGCACAGGCAGGGAATGGCTCTGGCTGCTGGCACAGAGCAGCCAGTCCCTCTTGGGGCACAGAGCCAAGCGTCCCGCACACTGGAGACCCCTGGGGAAGAGGTCTGTACTGAGCAGCTCATACTGGCCACTGAGAGCCATTGTTGCCACATGGGATCCTCAGGTGCCAAGCGCTCTGGGTGAAGGGAAGGCACATCACTCTCCTCTAACGTGAGTAAAACCTCTCTAGATGGGCTGCAGCCACCAGGGTGCGCCGTGCACCTTGGAGAGCGGGAAGTGGCGCACACCACCAGTAGCCTGCTCCCAAGGGGCGGATCTCCATGTGCCCTGTGTGCTGGAACTGGAGTTGGACTACAGTGCTATTTTTAGTGGGGCAGCAACCTGCCACATGGCCCTGCCCCCGGGAGCAGTTGTGGCCGTGGCTGCGCAACTCTGCTGAGGATGTGAGCAGGACTGAAATTCTTGGTGCGCACCTGCGCAGGTGACACCTTCCAGGCAACACTGCTCCCTAGTGGCTCCCAGGAAACGCATTAGCAGTGGAGCTGCCGGAGGCTGGATCAAAATGCTTGTCGGGCCAGATCCATCCTGCTTACAGCCTTTTGCCTAGCTCTGAGATACGTTAGATGACAATCCATTTGTTCCAGTGGTGTTATACGGGGATGAATTATATAACGCTTTTCCTGGCTGTTCAAAAGTTCTACCTTAAACATTCAAATGAGTGGCAGTTATCTTCACTAGGAAAGTTACGTGAAGCACCTACTAAGAGTATGCTCTTGTTAGAAGTTTTCAATGCAACTAAGCCCTTATAAACATCTGTTTTTAAGGGAAGACTTTCAAATGAGCTTCCTCTCTTGTCTCTAGACTTTAAGATTTTAAGAGATCTTCCGCAAAAAGTTCTGGTGCAAAAGCGTGTCCACATTGCCAAGTGCTTTTGCGCAAGAGAGCGTCCACACTGCCATGGATGCTCTTGTGCAAAAAAGCTCTGATGGTCATTCACAGAATGGCCATCAGAGTACCTGTGCTTTTTCCATAGGTTGCACAAGAAACCCCTGTTGTCTGTTCACACATGCCTTTTTGCACAAGAGCTCTTGCGCAAAATGGTTTATTCCTTGTAGAAAGAGGAATAACTCTTGCACAAAAAGCCCTGTCTTTTGACGATCTACTGTACTTTTTCCTGCACAAAAACGCACTTATAGTGTGGACGCGTTGCGAGTTTTTGCCCAAAAACCGCTGTTTTTGCACAAAAATTCGGCAGTGTTGATGTAGCTTAAGTATTGGTGGGAGGATTCTTTGTCATTCTCAATGGTGGAGTTACTTAGTAAACACTTCTGAAAATCCTGGTCATATGGATTTCAAAATCCCATTTTGAAAATTTTTTTATCACCAAGAACACCTTGGAACACAAGTTTTTTTTTTTTTTTTTTTATTTTTTTTAGAAAATCTAAACTCTTTTCACCTTTGCAATCTCTACGTCTACATAGCCACTTCACTCCGCTGCAACTTTCTCGCTCAGGTGTGGAAAAACACCTCCCTCCAAGCGCAAAAAGTAGCATTGTAAAGCATCAATGTAAATAGGACGGAGTCCTATGGCACCTTAGAGACTAGTAGATTTATTAGCGCATAAGCGGTTGTGGTTTAAAACTCACTTCATCAGATAAATTGAAGGGGAAATTACAGAAGCAGGAGTATGTATAAGGGAGAAATTGCTTATTTTAATAAAGCTAATCAAGTCTGGGTGGAAGTGGGTCATTCATAGCATTTGGTCTGGAGATGATGTGACTATTCAGAGAGGGGAAATTGCCTTTGTAATAAGTTAACCAGTTGAGATCCTTTTTCTTTTCTAAGTTGATAGTGTTGAATTTGCAAATGAATTCCTGTTCAGTTGTCTCCCTTGGTAACTGGTTTGTGAAATTCTTTTGTAGAAGGATGGCGACTTTCAAATCTTTTACTGGATGTCCAGGGAGGTTAAAATGTTCCCCTGTGTGTTTGTGTGTTATCATTCCTGATGTCTGATTTGTGTCAATTTATTCTTTGGCACAGAGATTGTCCAGCACTGTTAGATTCTCCCCTCGTTTAAGTGACTGGGAGAGCTCACACCTAGTGCTGGTGCTCTGGCCATACTTTCAGTTAAGGCAGTGCCGCGACAGCATTTTAATGTTAATTTTAATGAAAATAGCCAATTTATGTATACATCCTGGCTATGGTGAAGTATGCCTAACACCCCCACGCCCGAGGGCCAGGATGCCTGGGTTCTCCCTGCAGCATGGGGGAGGGAATGAGGACTCCTGGGTTCTTGCCTGGCTCTGCCACTGAGTGGTGTGTGGCATGGGCAAGCAGAGTCAGGAGGGCCTTTTGCTGCCTCAGTTTCCCCTTGGGTGCCTGTGGGCAGTTCCCAGTTAGCTGAGCACTTGGGCTGGACCTCAGGGAAAATGCACATGCAGCCCAGTGGATTAGCAGCGGAGGAAAGCCTATACATATTCTCTTTGGGAAGATGTTCAGAGAAGCAGCATGATCAAGCAGCCTCAGGTCTGTGTTCGTACTAGGGATTCTAAGTTCCATTCCTGGTTCTTCCTCTCACTTCCTACGTGTTTTTGGGCAAGTCACTTTTGCTGTATGGAAAATATTTTCTTGCCTATTACCATCAAGGGGTGGTAAGGATAGTTTGTTGTAATGTACTTTTGATAAAACGTTACCTAAGGGCAAAGAAGTTGTATTGAAACTAACATGACAGCAGCTGGTTAAATCTACGTAGACAAATGTAAACATTGGTAATATGGGGGAGGGGCATGCCGGGGCATATGCCCACTATTCCGTGGTACGGGCAAGCGGGTGGCTGCTGGTGGTGGGGTGTCTAGTGTTGCCCATGGGAGGGGCAGGATTGCCCCCATGCTTACAGGCAGGAAGCAGAGCGGTGTGGCTGGAGGAGCGAAGTGAACTGAAGTCATGTTGCTCCGCTTCCCCTGTTACTGTCAGTGAATGTGTGTGTGTGTGTGTGTGTGTGTGTGTGTGTGTGTGTGTGTGTGTGTGTCAGGGTATGTGTGTGGAGGGGAGCAGGTGGACTTTTGTTGCCAGTTTAAGATGTTAAATTTAGATTAATCAACTAATTGAACAGTCCATGCCCTGCTGGCGCTTGCTGCATTTCAAAGGCAGAAACACTGCAAGGACCACGGGGCCAGCGGGGGATTCAAGCAGTCCCCTACTGGCCTCGTGCTGCTGCTGCTTTTTTTTTTAAATATACAAGGGGGCTCTTGTACATTTCAAAACCAAAGCACGCGTGGGGAGCACGGGGCCAACAGGGGACTGCTCGAGTCCCCCGCTCGCCCTCTACTCCCACGACGTTTCTGCTTTTGAAAGCATTTCGAAGGTGGAAATGCTGCCAGTTCCTTGCTATGCCCCTGCCCCCCACCTTGGAGACGGTACTGGGGGGAACCGGCTTTTAAGCTGGCTCCTCCCAGCGTTGGCTCTTGCTCCCCTCCTTGCTGCCTCTCTCTGATCAAGGCAGCAAAGGGTGGAGGAAGCAACTAGTCAACTCGACTATCCGATAAGCATATTCTTATGACTAGTTGCTTACATCCCTAATGCCAGTGTTAGCTCCTGGCCCCACTAGTCCCCCAGGTCACATCACTTGGGGAAAGGGCCTGGGGATAAGAGGCAGGGCAGGGATGGAGTAAAGACGGGTTGTCCTAACCCTTCCAAGCTAGGGTAGGTCACCTGGCCATTGGACCCTCCTCCCCCCTTCAATATGCCCTTTTACATCTAGGGCAACTAGTGATTAAAATTGTGTTGATTTCTTGTCTTCCGTTTTTACTCTGTCCCCTCTCTATGCTGCTTTTATAAGCCAATAATTTCCAGCCTGTTGTCCAATCATTTTTCTGTGTATCTTGTTTTTTCTTCTCTTAGCACAAACTGAAACTCCTTCCATCCCCTCTCCACCGCTATTCCTTATGGTACTCTTCCCAATTAAAAGGCCTGTCTGTCACGGAGTGTGGGGGAGTCACTGGGCCCTGCACCCCCATCTGCAATCACATGTGACTCTCAGCCAGGAAGCAGAAAAGAAGGTTTATTTTTTTACAGGGTTATGGCATAGCATCAACTTGTTAATATGGGAGCCAGAACCAGTCAGTACAACCCAACTTGGGAAGAGGGGACCCAGGGCCAGCGCCCCCAGCAGCCTGATCCAACCCTGCAGATAGCCCCTCCTACTCTGTCTAGCTTCAAAAGTGTCACTTATTGAATCTTCCACATAGGCTCAGGTTCCAAGACAACTTGAGCTATTGTTGTATATGTACTAAGATGGGGTAGCCTGGGGCAGCCTCCCCCTCAGTCAGAGCCACACCCAACATTCCCATTCCCAGCCTGATACCAGTGCAGTGTCCAGGGAAACTGAGGCACACACACAGGGTTACAACAGAACAGTACAGGACAGTAGGAATCACTTACAGCATAACAAAGCAAACAGAACAGAGTCCCCACCATGTCAGTCACACTGTCCAACAGAATTCCTAGCATCATAATGACAAATTTCAGAGAGGTAGCCATGTTAGTCTGTTAAAGCTAATACATGTTAATCTTTAAGGTACCACAGGCCTCCTTGTTGTTTCAACGTAATACTGTTTGCCTGTTCATCCCATCAGGATGCTTCCACACTTGACACTCTCTTTTGCAAGGTGTGGTTTTCTTTCCCCTTCCACATAACGCAAATGCACTGAGATTAACTGAATCAAATGCAGTGATCATACAGGAAATATGGAAAGATAACATTTAGTTAGCCTGGGTAGTGGTGAAGGGGAAATTAGAATGATTAAAACTAAAGTCTTGTAGGCTGCATTAGTAAGTCTGAGGTGGTGTTGCTTTAGAAGCTCTTGATAAGCAACTACCATCTGAATCCTAAAGTTTGTATTCCCTAAAGGAGAAACTAGCTTCAAGTAGTACAAATAAAAGCTGGGAAGACATTTTGGCTTTATAATTGAAACTGCTGTGCACTGAAAATTACCGCAATGAAAGGTGGTTTTCTGAGCCCAACAACTATAAAATCTGCTTTTCACATATTCCTGCTGGTTTTCCCCCCTGTCCT
The DNA here is from genome assembly GCF_049634645.1 of Pelodiscus sinensis. Taxonomy (NCBI): domain Eukaryota; kingdom Metazoa; phylum Chordata; order Testudines; family Trionychidae; genus Pelodiscus; species Pelodiscus sinensis. The sequence continues at coordinate 20,531,070 of NC_134730.1, read as the reverse complement.
TTCAAAGACAGGACAAAATAATGTACCTTATCATACATGAAGGTCAGCAAATGACCTGTGCATTTGTCTCGGTACTTGTTAATCACCTCTCCTCTCAGTCAGTTTGTAATGCCAAAAAAATAGGAAATGTTCACCCAGTGGAACCATGGTTTGTAATGTGATTATCTGTGGCTTTCTTTTTGAGGAGGATATTTAAGTCCCAGCCTGGAAAAAGAATGGAGACTGAGTAGGGAAAACATAACTTTTGTTTTTCAAGGAATTAAATCGCTTTCCTGATATTAATAAACTGAGTTGCAGAAACTAGACAGAGAACTTTAATGGTAGGTTATTTCTCTGCATCCCTTCACTAGTGCAGGATCATTTTCAGTTGGACACACTGGGAGGAGCATTCCAGCCTAGCTCTATGGCACATGTAGTGCTGAAAGTTAATTGGTGACTGTTTCAGTTGCTGGCTTGATGATGCAGCATGTTGCTTAAATCAGTGGTTTTCAATTTTTTTTTCTCATGACTCAGCTGAAGAAAATCGTTGATGCCTGTGACCTAACATTTGTCTAAAGTGTGAGCTCCGGGGTGGGGCTGACGATGAGAACTTTGGGGCAGGGGGAGGGGGATAGAAGAGTCCTCCATCTTGTGGGAGGGGCTTGTCCTGAGCAGGTTCTGGTCAGAGGTGCACTGGGGTGCTAAGGCAGCTTCCTGCCTGTCTTGGAATCACAGACCATGATGTGCCCCAGAAGTGGCCAGCAGCAGTTCCCAGCCAATGGGAGTGCGGAGCTAGAACTCAGGGCCAGGGGCAGTAGGTGGAGCCCTGTGCGCTCCTCTTCTCTTCCCCCCCCCCCCATTCTCCCAACAAACACACATAGGAGCTGGGTCTTTTGATGGCTGCTTCTAGGGTGCAGCACAGTCTGCAGTGTCAGGACAGGCAGGAAGCCTGCCTTTAGCATCCCTGCTGGTCACCTGCTCACCCTGTAGCAATGAGATTGAGTGCCTGACATCCACGACCCAGTACTGGGTCACAACCCATAGTTTGAAAACCACTGGCTTGGATCACGGTTATAGCTACTTTAACCACAAGTGTTTTGTGGAGATTGAGTTTTGTACACATAAAGATTTTTAGTTTTTATTCCTTTGGTTGTGTTAGTAATACTGACGGTTGGCAGAGGCTGAGTTGATGACAAAAGTTCCTGATTATTTTGTTTTTCAAAGTGACTGAAGAACTCTAGACAATTATCATCCTGTGTCTCTTAAAGCTGATAGGAAAGTGCTGGCCAAGGCGCACTGTAGAACAGAATTCTTGAGAGGAAAAGATGAACCCTAGATCAAGTGGGTTTAGTCAGAAGTTTCATTGGTAATGCAAATGTTTGAAGGCTCTGACCTAGAATTCATCCAGGACAATTTATGCATTTGTCAGTGGCTGTCTTATGTTCTGAGTACTCTAAAAGCTTTCATTAGGGTGACATAGGTTTTATAACTAATTCATACGGCATAGAAACTTGCTTTGAATTGAGCATTAATCCACTTAATCACTACTTTAAGTGTTGAATATGGTGTTTTGCTTTGCTGATACATGTGATGGCTCCACTGCCCTCTATTTTCTATTCTACTCTGTTGCTATCCGACCTTTGACATAGTTTGAATGTATATGTAGACATACATTAAGAAAGTTTGCTTTTATAAATTTTAATCAAATAGAGATGCCTACATTTAAAATCACTTAGGCAGTTCCAATTTTATTTTGTTTTAAATATATTCAACTGATTTGGTAAAACTATGAGATATTAGTGTTTAAAATATTTGCTGTTCTAGGGCTGATATCTAAACTTTTAATGTTTAAGCAGGATTCCTCATTGCTGCTGTGGACACTTGTTGTATTCTTATTCTGGGTTGTGCTTGTCATTTTGGCAATGCTGAAAAGTAATTTTCTTCTAGCACTGAACAAGGATCTTTTATTAGAATTTGTCATTGCAGAGCTTCTACCTGGAAGCTTCCCCTAGCTCTTGTGTGTTCTGGCTTCCTGCTATGTGTTTTAGTATGATTGATTTTTCATTAAACAGACCTGAATGAGAGATTCCGCTGAAAACTGGCATCTGGGCAGAAACTGGCTGTCCAATTGGTTAAATATATTAAGCTTCTATACTTCCTTAGGGATGTTAAATATGGGTTAATTGAACAGTCATTTAGGGCTGTTGCTACACTTTAAAGGCAGAGGCACCCTTCTAGATTAATCAAATAGTCTGTGCAAATTGCATTGACTATTCGATTAGCCAATTAATCTAAATTTAACATCCCTAGTTTATAGCATTAACCTATAAGCTTTTGTTTATCGGTTAATCAACTTCACTATTACATCCCTATACTGCTTTCTCCCTTGAATCTCTCAAAGAGATTCAGAAACATGGAAAAGCAGATAGCTCTTAAGCTGTTTCCATTTGGTGGGAGGGGGAGAAAGTGATTAACAGCTAGAAATCAGCATCTTTAGAACAACACACAGAAAAACTCCACAAAAATAACCCAACAACCCTGTAGGGCACTAATGTAGGAAACTGGGTTTTCTATCTTTTATTTAGCAAGTAAATAACCTCCAGATGTTCCAAAGGTATTCCTTAGTGTCCTAAGATTGCTAATGGGCCCCCAAAATGAAATCCTAGATCCAGTATAATGATGCATACTGGCTTATACCTGGTCTACACTATGCACTTAGGTGGATGTATTCAGCGTTAGATTGAATTTGTAAATTGTGTCTCAACTGCCTAGTACCTCCAGTTGACCTAAAGAGCTTTTAAAATTGACCTCTGTACTGCACCTCAGTGGAATAAAGCTTGAGAGACATTCATGCCTCGAATTAATGGCTGCGTGAAGACTGTGCATTATAATTCAGAGTTACTGGCCTCTAGGTGGTGATCCAAAGTGCTCCATTGTGAACAGTCTGGTGAGCACTTGAAGACCAATACTCTTCAGCCAGGTGAACAAGAAAAGCTCAGGGAATTTTGAATACTCATTTACTGTTGGAACAATGTGGAGAGCTCAGCTTCACAGCTGAGCAGGCATGCCCAGGGTCACAAATGCATCCAGCATGGAGCTTTCAGGAAACAGTGGATCTGATTGTTGTGTGTGGAGTAGAGTCTATGCAGGTAGGGCTCCTAACCAGCAAAAGAAACATCAACATCTATGCCAAAATTGCACAGAGCATGGTGGATAAGGGCAACACTGCAGACACATCGCAATGCCACATTAAAATAAAGGAGCTTAGACAAGTATGCCAAAGTATAAGCCTGGTTCTGAGTCACATACCTAGGAAGCTGATGACATACACCCATAACCCACCTGCAATAATGTTTTTATCCCATGAGGCATTGGGAGCTTAGTCCAGAATTCCCATCTGCTTCAGGGACTGTGGGATAGCTACCCACAGTACATCACTCCTTAAGTTGATGCAATCCCTGGCAGTGAGGATGCGCTCTATCTACCACTAAAAATGTTAAAATGCAATTATTTGACTAATCATGTAGTCAATACAATTTGTATCAACTATATGATTAGTCGATAAGCACTTCTTCAGAGCTGCAGCGGGGGTAGCTCCAGAGCCACCTGCACTGCAGCTCTGTATTTTAAATGTAGTAAAAGCTGGGACTTCTCAGTCCAGTGACCTCTGTTCCCGGCAGACAGCCCTAGCAACCGTGAACAGACTGCTCTGGCACCAGCCCCTATTCATGGCAGCCAGGGCTGGCTTTGGACAGGGGCTGCTACCTGAACAGCCTCTGCCCGTGGCCAACCCTGGCTACCATGAACGAGGGGCTGCTTCACAGCAGCATCCTCAATCCCCCCTGCTGCCTCTGATAGAGGCATTTAAGCTAGTCCCCCAGCACTGGCCTGTCCCAGTCCCCCAGCACTGGCCTGTCCCCCACCCCTTGCTGGCTTTCATACAGGTAGCAAGGGGGGGGGCGGGGTGCCACAGAGAGCATGGGGCAAGCGGGGACTACTTCAGTCCCTGCTTGCCCTGTGCTCCCTGCGGCACTTCTGCTTTTGAAATGTACAGGAGCAAACAGCAGAAGTGCCCACAGTGGGAATCGGCACAAGTGGGGACCCGCTCGCACTGTTTCCCGCTGTGCCTCTGCCTCCCTTGCCGCCTGCAGAGATGTTGCTGGGGGGAACCGGCTTTACCGATTCCCCACAGCACCAACTCCAGCTCCCGTCCCCCTGACAGAGGCAGCAAGAGGAGGGAGGGAAGCGACTAGTTGAGTAGACTATCCGAAAAGCATTTGTGCCCATGTCCATAGTGTGTGACCACACTCTCTTTAGTGTCAGGCCCCAGTGACTTGTGGTAAAAGAAGTACAGGGGCTTACGCTTTTAGGGCAGAATGTTGTCTGTATGAATGTGGCCACAATTTACCCTTTCATCTGGTTCAGTAAAAACAGCTCTGGCTGCCTTAATGCACCTCAAACTGGGTTACCATTCAAGACACTTTGACTGTGTCTACACTGGCATCCCTTCCGGAAAAGGGATGCTAATGTAGCAATTTGGAATAGCACTTTGGAACATGGCTGCCGCTTTTTTCCGGCTTGGAGATAAGCCGGAGAAAAGTGCCAGTCTAGACGTGATTCTCCGGAAAAGGCTTCATTTTCCGGAGGATCTCTTATTCCTACTTGAAAGCAGACCAGGGAGACGCGGAGCAAAGCCGCGGCGGATGCGGGCGGGACCGTGGCGCATCTCAGCGGTCCCGCCACCCGCGTCTCCCTGGTCTGCTGGGGAGGGGGCGCAACTAGTGAGCCTCCCCCCCCCCCCCCCCCCCCCCAGCAGACCAGGCTTTTCTCTCGCCGACGATGCCTGGGGTAGAGCAGCTGGAGCGCTGCCGGGTTGGTCCTGCAGCGCCGCTCCTCGGCGCTACTGGACCAAGCCGGGCCCCAGCTGCTCTGCCCCAGGCGTCCCCAAGTCAGCCGCTGCTGAAACTGACCAGCGGCTGACTACAGGAAGCCCGAGGCAGAGTTGCTCTGCCCTGGGCTTCCTGGAATCAGCGGCTGATCAGTTTCAGCAGCGGCTGACTTGGGGACACCTGTGGTAGAGCATCTGGGGTGCTGCCGGCTTGGTCCCCGCAGTGCTGAGGTGCGGCGCTGTGGGGACCTACCCGGCAGCGCTCCAGCTGCTCTGTCCCAGGCGTCCAAATTCAGCCACTGTTGAAACTGATCAGCGGCTGATTCCAGGAAGCCCAGGGCAGAGCAACTCTGCCTCGGGCTTCCTGTAGTTAGCCGCTGGTCAGTTTCAGCAGCGGCTGAATCTGGACGCCAGTTCCGACTTACATACAAATTCAACTTAAGAACAAACCTACAGTCCCTATCTTGTACGTAACCCGGGGACTGCCTGTACTGATGGCACAGAATATTTAGCACAGGGATATTTAAAGGAAATCAATGTAAATGGACAAGGGAATAAACGGCTATGTTTCAACAGTATTTGCTTTATGAAGAACAAAAGTCAAGATTAAATATCATGCAGTGATATTACTGTCAGAATTCTCAAGTGATTTATAATGAAGAATAAAATAGTGGTTAATCAGCCAACACATGCTTAATGAACTATTAGGCTAGGTTTGTCCTCGTTTATAAGTATCAAAAGGTATGTCTACACAGCAAAGTTATTTTGAAATAACAGCCCTTATTTCGAAATAACTTTCCTAGCGTCTACACAGCCAAAATAGCAGAGCACTTATTTCAAATTTGTAAACCTCATTCTATGAGGAATAATGGCAAATTCGAAATAGCTATTTCGAAATAAGTGCTGTGTAGACACCTCTTTCGATATAGGGGGCCTCTAGTCTTCCCAGGGTGCCCTGATGGCCACTCCAGCCTCAACCAAGAACACTCCTCCCCCCCCCCCCCTTGGAGCTCTTAAAGGGGTAGACTCTGGCCACAGTGCCTGTGCCAGCTCCAAACCTGCCAGCCCAGAGCCAGCAGTCACTGTCCCTGACCCAGTGGCCTCAAAACATGACCCAGCAAGCCACTGGCAGCCAGCCCTCCACCACTCTCCAGGAGCAGTCTGCCAGCTTCCAGGACCCTGTCGGGGCCCGTAGAAGGTGAGCGGCTTCCTGATCCAGGGTGGAGATCATGGACCTTACTCAGGCTTTGGGAGGGGATGCCCCCAATATCCATGATCTCTGCACTAGACAGAGGAATGTGGCTGTCTATGGCAGGATAACTGCCAGCCTGCCCACCAAACGCCACATGCGAACCCAGGAGCAGGTTTGCATGACAATCAAGTTAGTCCGGTGAAACCCCCAACCCTGAGCTTCTCCTCCCCCTTCTTCCCCTTGCAGCTCCCTCCTCCCAGGTTTTCACCTCTCTTCTCCCCTCTTCTGCCTCCTTTCCCCAGTCTCACCAGAGTTTGTGTTCATGAAAATACGTGTATTTTATTTGACATCAGGAAGAAAGGTTAGGGAGGGGTAAGTAGAAGGACATGAGGGAGGAATGAGGCACAAGCCCCCAGTGGGGTAGACAGGGAAGCTCTCCTGCAGGGCCTCCTGGATCCTGACAGCCCCCCGATGGACCTCCTGGATGGCAGCCTGCAAAAAGTGCAGCCAGGCTCACAGCAACACGTCCATGAGAAGCATCAGAGTGCCCAAGGGCAGCTCTGGCTCCGTGTTGCAGAGTGCTGTGGTGTCCCAAGTGAGGGCAATCAGAGCACACTGGGACAAAATGCTTTGTTGTCCCTCATCGAGGTAGAAAAGCAAGCAGGAAAACCTGAGAACTGGCTGTCCGGGGGGCGTCCCTTTAAGCACAGACCTCAGATAGCCTCAGGCAGCAGCCCCACACAGTAAGTCCTGACCTGGTGCCCTGCTGGAACTGGTTCCAGCCAGCCTTAAATGCGATTCAGCGTCCACTCAGTATGAACGCGCTATTTCAAAACAGCAAAATGCTATTTCGAAATGCATTTTGTGTGTAGACGTGTTATTTTGAAATAAGCTATTTCGAAATAACACTGTAGTGTAGACATACCTTTACCGACTAACTAGCCTTAGGGTTGCCAGGTGTCCGGTTTTGAACTGGACAGTCCAGTATTTGAGCTTTCTGTTCGGGAAACAAATTGAGAAAATATAAATGTCTGATATTTTCTAAATATGATGTAATGTAGGTTGTGATGTAATGTCAAGTGTGTCCAGTATTTTTGTTGGAACCATTTGGCAAAGCTAAGTAGCCTGTCTGCCTGACCCTTTTCTAGCAAGTTAAATAGACAAATGAACTGGCAAAACAAGGAAACAAAACTCAATGGCTGTAGTATTTTGGAAGAGCTATAGTTCTGGAACGAAGGCTGATGTATTGGGAAAATGTTATTGCATTGACCATGAGGTGCAGTTGTGTTTGAACAGCTAATGCATCTCACCTTCAAATATAAGAATATCTGAAAACAATAGTAAAGGAAGCATGACCAGGTCTTCTTGAATCAAGCTACTGGAAAATCCTGTTTTGAAGTAACTTTGCTGTTCAGTATTTCCCATGCTCCTTGCATGGCTTGGGGCAGCGATTCAAACATGTAATGAGCCAGTCTGTGATACCACAGGGACTTGTGTAGCTGGTTCATTGTCATCCTATTGAAAGTGTAGTGAAGACAAATCCTTAGTGTGATGCGTGATGTTGTGATGCACCCCTCCTCCTTCAAATGTCTGCTTGCCAAGACAAGGGATGCATGTTTAAAGAATGATAGCAGATATAAGGCAAAAGAGACACTTGAGAGAGTGAAGATTTAACACAGCGGTGCGGAACCTAAGGCCCGCCAGCTGGATGTGACCCTGGGCTTGCTTGGATCCAGCCCCCAAAGCTTGGGGTTTCCACTCCCAAGCATTGGGGAAGCCCGTGTTAGTGCTCCACCCCCACCCTCATTCTCCTGCAGTCCCACCGTGGGACTAGAGCAAATAGTCTGCTCTCTTCCCCACTCCCCCCTCCGCTCCCGGCTTGGTTGTGTGAGGGGAATGTGGGGAGTGTCTTTCTCCTTCTTAGTTGGGGGCCACATCAGTGAAGGTTTGGTTTTTTTTCTTTTGCTTCTCATTTGTGTGTGGCCCCTGACTGATTTTTCTGTGGGTTAGTGGCCCCTGACCCAAAAAAGATTCCTCACCCCTGATATAACAGGCTAAAACTTCTTTACTCTTCAGAGCCCTTTGGAAGAGGAATCTGCATGAAATCCAATCATACCATTCTGAATAATCAAATTAGTGCCTTCATGCGCAGCTGGCAGAGACCTACACTTTAAAGTGCAGCTGACAGCTTATAAGGAAAAAAATTGAAAGGTCTTTTATTTAGAACTTTATATTATTTTCCATTGTGTGTTAAGGAAATATGCATATTTAATTGAAAACTACTTTAAAATTAAGAACTCATCTCCTCCTGTTTGTGGTTTACAGCAGTGCTAAATATTTTGTTTTCTTATAGGACATCTTTAGAAGGTTTGAACCTTTTTGCACAGCCTTGTTTTGTAGCACACTGTTAGTAAGAATCCTTCCTGTTTCCTGCAAATAGGATCTTGCATTAAGCAATGATAACACCATCAGGAAGGTTTGGTCTGTTGCAGTGTATCTGAATTGATTTTCACAACTACCTCTTTTTGCTCAGATGAAAAAGTTATGGAAAATACTGAATTGCACAATTAAATTCTCCTTTGTAATCATTACAATAAATTTGGCTGTGTTGAAGTTTCTCAAGCAGGAAAAATAGGTACTACTTACACTGGCTTTTTGTTATTGGAGTTTCTTATGTTGGAGAGAGAGAGAAGCTTTTGAAGCACACAGTGCTCTTCTTTAGGGCTGTGAAAGGTACTTAGCTAGTGGATCATGGTTTCTTGGCATCTGTTAGTGCCTTGGGCCTTCATGGCCTTATCTACAGTCCACCAAGTCTTTCCCAGCCTTGAGGGATCCTGCTATTGCCCTACAGCTCACATCTGTCTTTCCTGCTTATCTTGTGGTACAGTAAATAGATTACTGTAATTGTGCTGATAAGCCAGTGGTGCTCAATGTTTTCAGAGTACTGTAGCCTTTTCAGAAGTATGATTTGTCCTGTGTACCCCCGTTTCACCTCACAAAATCTACTTGCTTACATAATCAGATATAGAAATACAAGTGTCTCAGCACATTAGCACTGAAAAATTGCTTACTTTCTCATTTTTACCATATAATTTTAAAATAAAATTATAAATATTTTACTCTTCAGTGTGTAGTATATAGAGCAATATAAATAAGTCACTCTCTGTATAAAATTTTAGTTTGTGCTGACTTTGCTAGTGCTTTTTACCTATCCTGTTGTAAAAGTAGGCAATATCTAGATGAGACAATGTACACCCCCTGGAAGACTTCTGCATATCTTCAGGGGAGAGCCATTGTGCTAGGCTAATCCCTGTGAACTCGGTCCTCCTGCCCTAATTAATGACCAGAAATTTTTGTGTCTGTTTTAATAATTGAAGGATAACTGGACTACAGGATGAACCTGTGCTGGTCTGGCAATATCTGTGGCCTGGCAGGACCACAGATGTTCAAGGACCAGAGAGTTCCGGTGGAAAGCTGACAGCTGAGTTGCTGGGGGGCTACGTGTGGCCAGGAGCCTGGGGCTGCTCGTTGGGGCTTGGAGCCTGGTGTGCAGGTTGCTGGGTTAACAGGGAAGGGAGGAGGGAATGGCAAGGCAGTGGTGCTGGTAGAGGAGAGGGCAGCCATGGGGTTGAGGACTGGTAGCAGGGGAGGCAGATGTGATCTCCCCTAGTCCCGCAAAATCCTCCCATGGGTACAGGACCAGGGAGGTCCAACCTGTATTAAGCAAAAGATGAACATATAATGTTGGTGTCAAGTATCAGAGGGGTAGCTGTGTTAGTCCGGATCTGCAAAAGTGACAAGCAGTCCTGTAGCACCTTATAGATTAACACCGTGGTCCCCAACACGGTGCCCACGGGCGCCATGGCGCCCGCGGGGGCATTTTAATGCGCCCGCCAGGTGCTCGGGGCTGGCCTGGCCCCGGGCACATGGCGCACGGGCGCTTGCGGGGGGAGCGCGCTTGGCGGGAGGAGCGCCGGGCGCGCGGCACTCGGCGGGGGGGGGCGGGGGGAGCCCCGGGCACGCGGCGGGGGGAGCGCCAGCCCCGGGCGCGCGGTACTCGGCGGGAGGGGGGGGAGCGCCGGCCCTGGGCACGCGGCAGGGGGGAGCACCGGCCCTGGGCTCATGGCACTCGGCTGGGGGGGGGAGCTCCGGCCCCGGGCCTTGGAGGGGGAGGGGGGGAAGCGCCGGCCCTGGGCGCGTGGCCCTTGGAGGGGGCCCCGCGGCTGGGGGGGGGCCCGCCCCCGGTGCGCGGCTGGGGGGGGCCGCCCCCGGGCATGCGGCAAGTGTCCCCGCCCCCTGGCGCCGGGCGGGCAAACGGCCACGCCCCCTGGCGCCCGACAACCTCAAAATGTTGGGGACCACTGGATTAACAGATGTATAGGAGCATAAGCTTCTGTAGGCAAAGACCCACTTCATCTGATGCATATAATGTTGGATTTGTTTAAGTAGGACCTGTACTTGACTAGCAGCTTCCCTTGTTAGCTAGTATGCTGCAAAAGAATGCTAAACTTATGTCATTTGTAACCAGATGAACTGGTTCCATCCTGTGAAACCTGTTTGTTTAAAGCATCCTTATTGCTTGGCTGGAAGTGCATTAGTGTTTTGGTGCATTTTTCTTATGAATTTGGAAATCAACCAAAGTGTATACTAGGCAGGCTAGACACTGTTAAATTTCTTAGCTGGTAGGAAAAAAGGTCTCATTTCTCTTGTATATGAAATCAAGGTAGACTTACTGATTGATCCACCTCCATTCCCTACTATCTTGATGTACTGCGTTATGAGCCATCTATCATTTCTAGAGAAAACTGCATATATTTCACAATGATCACTGAACTGCAGAGCAAAACTAAATAAAATTAATGAGTGTGTGGGGGAGTGTGGGTGGGGTGTGTGTCCCCTATAAACTATTGTTTTTAATCCTGTATCTTGCTTCCACTTTTTTAACAAAAGTAGAACATCAGTTTTATAGTCTATATGTTAGTGTTCTGTCCATTGCACATTGCCCTGTCAAATGTAATTCAAAGAGAAGAATTTTTTAGTACAGTACTGTAGTACAAAGACTTTAGTTTTTCTTTTTTTAAGGCGTGGCTATTTTAATAGGACACCTGAATTGCTGGTATCTGTGAAGTTTTGATTGCTGGCCTTTCACTGTGTAAGGAGTCGTCTTATTACACTGTGTCAGATTCTTTCAAAACACATGTAGGTCTCCCAGTGGTCTGCTGGGACCTCGAATATCTGATTTGGCCATGGTGACTGTAGTGTGAAACTGATACCACACAGATCAGGCAGCATTTTGATGGTGAAAGAGAAACCTTCCATTCCCTCTCCTATCACCAGCAAATGAGTAAGAAATGTCCTTTTCCTTTCTACAGGACACAGTGCTGGGCAGAACCGGCTTTTAAGCTGGCTCTCCCCAGCACTGGCTTCTGTTCTCCCTTTTCCCTTGCTGACTGTGGGGGGAGGAGGGGGAGTTAAGGAGTCGAGTAGTTGAATACTTGCTTCCCTAGCTTTAACCTTTTTGAGTTATTGATGTTTTTATTAGAGTAAAATAAACATGCAGGCAATCAGTTCTGTGTGCAGTATACATGCACAATGAACAATTTACAGCCAAGACTAGAATAGGTAAACAACCCACTTAGGTTTCCATATTCCCCATCTTACTTTTCGATACATCAGTCTGTTTTCTCGGTGCACACATTAAAATTTTCTGATCTCAATCCTTCTCTCACTTGCTGGATTGAGAGTGCTGAACTCTTGAAGATACTGGCTATGTTTAGACTAGCATGATTTTCCAGAAATGCTTTTAACGGAAAAGTTTTCCGTTAAAAGCATTTTCGGAAAAGAGCGTCTAGATTGGCAGGACGCTTTTCCGCAAAAGCATTTTTTGCGGAAAAGTGTCCATGGCCAATCTAGATGCGCTTTTCTGAAAAAAAGCCCCAATCACCATTTTCGCGATCGGGGATTTTTTTGTGGAAAACAAATCTCTGCTGTCAACTTTTGCGCAAAAGGGCCAGTGTATTTAGGAAAAAGACTTTTGCCCGAACGGGATCAGCATAGTATTTCCGCAAAAGCACTGACAATCTTACATGACATCGTCAGTGCTTTTGCGGAAATTCAAGTGGCCAGTGTAGACAGCTGGCAAGTTTTTCCGGAAATGCAGCTGTTTTTCCAGAAAAAGTGGCCAGTCTAGACACAGCCACTGTGTCTGGGTGAGGCAGGACAGACTAACAGTAGTATACACAATCTAGTATCTTTTAGAAGTGTTGTAAATAAGAGGGTCTGCTGTAATGGATAGCATTATGATTCTGGAGATCAACCTAGTGGTTTATATTGATGATAACATTATTGGAAAGAAGGACGTCTACTATATATTTGAGAGCGTTTGTGTGTCTGTATGTTCAAGAACTCTTCCTAAATGGTAAGAGCTAGGGCCACCAAATTTGGTATGCATCTTCCTCTTATCATAACTTAAAGCAAGATACAGGTTTGCTTGTGCCAGGAAAATGGACTGTTCCTGGAATGGGATTGCTTTTTCATAAAACCATACAGAAAAGAGACAGCCAGAATCACCAGACATGTGAAAGGGGCTGGCTGGGGGGGGGGGGTGCTTCCCAGTGGTCCAGGACTGCCCCAGCCCTGCACCTTCCACCACCACCCCTGCTCCCCCTCTCCCCAGTTCATATGAGAATATTGCTGCTTGTTCCCCTTCATCAGGGAGTGAGGGGAAAGTGAACCGTTTGCTGCATTCCTCCACTCTGGATGGGCAGTGCAAGGGGAGAGAAGAATTAGGATTGGCCCAAGATGTCCCTCAGCTGTGCCTATCTGAGCAGCTGCAGCAGCAGTGGAGAGGCGCTTCTCATCTGGCCCCAAGTTGCTGTGGTGAGAGAGGGCTTGGGTAGTCCTTTCTTCTGGGTGCAGCTTGCATGCTGAACCCCCAGCCCCACTCCAGAGCAATAATTCAAATGAAGCATGTACGTTTTCATTTTATTTTCCAAAAAATAAAAATTGAGTTAAGGACCTGAGCAACAACAGGTTCTATTCAACTAGAAGATTAAAGGTTTAATCTCAGGGGTCTCATTTGGATATCCTACTTCTTTTTATCAGAGGGGTAGTTGTGTTAGTCTGAATTTGCAAAAGCAACTAGGAGTCCTGTGGCACCTTATAGACTAACAGATTTATTGGTGCATAAGCTTTTGTGAGCAAAGACCCACTTCGTCAGATGCATCTTTGCTACAGGATTCCTCGTCGCTACTTCCTTTTGTTTTTCTTAATTTCAACTGTTCTGTTTTGTTGTTAAAGCAGTTGCATTAGTCCCTCATAAATATACCTTTCACTGGAGTTGTAGGAAGTTTGTTGAAGGTGCCAAACTCCAATAGTATGAGCTCATTCCAAGTTCAATTATAAAAGTAGAACTTCATTAGCCCTTTGCTTGCAAATGATTCCTCCCACTTGTTCAGTGATGTGCACAGAGCCTTATCCAGATAGTTATCCTCTGACTTTATTAAACCACAGGCTCTCACTTTTGATACTACAGTAGGCAATGATAGCTTTTCATTTACAAAAGACAATGTTTTTCATCTTCTAACAATTAGTTTTAAAGGGGGAAATTTTAGGAGGGCTGCTTTGCACATTAGATACCTGCTTCTCCTAAGAATAACATCTACCATTTCATTTTAGTGTAAGAGGTTGGTTTGATCTTCAAGGGTCTTTGGCCTAGGGCCAGCCAAGCCTGATCATCCAACGAGCCATTGGTGCTGTATTAACCTTAATGGGGTTTGACTCGAGAGCTGATTGCCCTTTAAGGGGCAGCAGGAAACTGAGGTAGAAGTACAGAAAGTTGTGACAATTGCTGCTGGGAGGTTCTTACAGGAAAGACCCTGAGGTTGGGGAGCTGCCCTGGCTAAGAGTACTGGGACTAGCCTGCTGAGACAGGAGGAATAACCTCACACCAATGGAGTTTGAAAGTCGGAGCTTGAAAACTAAATTCCAGCCAAGTAAAGCCTGTGACTAGTGATGGAGCTAGATTCTAGCTCAAAGAATGAGGGCTGGGGATTCCATACCGCAACAATGAACAGAGATTGGGGCACTAAGGCTAGACTGTATGAGGACTAAACAAATTGGTCCCCATGGAGGAAATGTTTTTATTACCTTTAGATTGGTATGTAGAACTTAAAGGGCTCTGAATAGGGGAAACAAAGGCAGGGTGCTGCTGCAAAGTAACCTTTGACCACCAGGGGACATGCTGATGGAGGCAGGCCTGTCAGTTTTTCACGGTGAAAAGTACAAAATGATGTAGTTCTACCCAAGGAGAGCAAGAGAAATGGCACAAGTGGTCTTCACTAAGCTGATCATTACCCATTTTCGATATATGCAAGAAAAGATGGTAAAAACTACCTTGATGCAAAAGAATGATGTTCCTGAATGGCACAGCTACATATGTTATAACCAGAGTATCTAGTACACCTTAGGTTAGTTATTGAATAACAAACAAGTATATTTAATAATATATATATAATCTAGAGAGAGAGTATTACTATGTATTACTTACTATCTATATTATTAAATAGTAATATTAAATAATAAATATTAAATAGTAAGTTATTGCATGTACACCTCTCTCCCTCCCTTCATCCCATGTCTTTCCCAAAACAAGATTATCACATTTAGTGTAATCAACTGCCCAAAGTAAGGCCAATGCAATTAAGCCTCTGGTTTGAAATAGTGAGCCTAGCAACAGGCAGGAAAAAAACACCAAATATGGCATTTCTTTTCCCTGTAGGGCATTGGCTGTATGTCCTCAATAAAGGAATAAGGCTGTTAACAGCTATATTATTCAAAGAAATCCCCAAATGTCTTATCAATAGTTGCTAGGAAATCTGGAGTCTGATACTTTCCCAGCTAGCAGAAGCTTTGTGAATGATTAACATGTACCTCTAACTTATATTGGTTTTAATCCTTCCTAAGTTGTATAGTTTCTGTGATGTTTTAAAATTTTATATAATATAATCTTAAGAGGGGTTAACTATGAGAAGGTAGCCACTTAGCCATTTATGAATATAATTGCTTTTGAAAAAGTTGGGTATAGAGTCCAGAGCTTCCAGCATTTATATACAGTACTGTGGAGAATAGCAATGGATGAGGCTTTTGGGTCATCCAGTTAATCTTTTCGCTGATTGGAAGTGTTCCATATTTTGTACACTTGTTAGTTTGTTTTCTTCAGTCTCTATCTGAAACAAAAACCATTAAGATCTACTGGATAGGAGGAAAGAACTTCATTGACCTTTGGCTTTGTCCTGTTCATCTCCTTGATAGTCGTACAAGGATAGAGGCTGTGATTTCCATTTAATGAATTTAAAATAAATCTTTTCTTTAACCTGCAGAGAATCTGTTTTGTGTCCATTTTTTTTGTTCCTTGGAGAGATGTGTGGAATTTCTGTAGGGAAGTAAAGACACAATAAGGGGGAATATCTTCAGGAAAATGAGTTTTCTTTTAAAGAAAAGTCCAGAAATGTGGGTCAGAGAAAACACAAACTCTAATATAAAGAGAAAAAAAGACCCTACAGATTTTAGAAGCCTCAATATTATTTAGAAAGTTTTGCTCCTGGCATTCTTGTAAGCTGAGTTAATGAAAGCTTGACTGGCTGTAACAAAACCAGTTACAATCTTAAAGTAAAAATAACCTAAAATATCCATTCTTCTCTCTCCCCTCATATCTGACCCTCTTAAAATGCTGTAGTTAACCTTTCCTTGGTTGCTTGGCAACTTTTCAGAAAGTTGAAGAGTATTATAAGTACTGTTACCCCACTATGGGTTGAGTCAAGCACAAGAAACGTATCTGTACCATCTGCTGTTTCCTTTGAGGAGGAAACATTGAAATTTGTGTAAACACACAATTAACTGGCCATGCTTCATCTCTCTCTCCATTTGGATATGAGGTGTGGTAATGCTGTACAGTTAATTTATAGATGATGTTCCACATATACATTGAATACTGGAGAAATATATAGTGCATAGAGGAGTTGACTTTTTTTTTTATTACATTAAAAGTGATACTGGCATGACAAGCTACAAAAGAAGATTGTAGCCCTTGGGCTGTTTAACTCACATTGAAGGGTAAGTTTATTCCCTTTCTTGAGCCGTGATCTTTCATCTCCCTCCCTCCCTCATTTGATTTGGTGTCTGGAGTTTGAGTTCTTTGGCCGAACTTGGGGCATGTTTCCTAGCTTGTCTCCACAAACCATGAAACCTAAATTCCCCTCCCCCCCCCCAAAAAAGGAGGCTGGGATTCCCTTCTCATGCCATGTACCAAAAAACGAGCATAATCTATCAAGCCTGAGCGGTCACAGTTGATGATGGTGCTTGAGGCATCAGGTAGTGAAGTTCCCAGATCTGGCTTAATTCTAATCATAAAGAAGCCTCAATTATCATGAGGCTTGTGATCAAAGCAGGAGAGATTTTAACACTGAGAGGGAGGAAAACGAAATAAGAAAGGATATAGCTGGGGGTAGGAGAATATAAATGAGGAAGGGTAGGGTGGATACTAGTCTAATAGGTCATATTGGAGGTACAACGTCCATGTCAAATTGGGTAAAGAATGAGAGTGAGGCCAAACAGCAAAAATTAAGATGCTTGTATACCAATGCGAGGAGCCTAGGTAACAAAATGGAGGAACTAGAGCTATTGGTCCAGGAAGTGAAACCAGATATTATAGGAATAACAGAAACATGGTGGAATACTAGGCATGACTGGAGTACAGGTATTAAAGGATATGTGCTGTTTAGGAAAGACAGAAATAAGGGTAAAGGTGGTGGAGTCGCATTGTATATCAAAGATGAGGAAGATGGTAAAGAAATAAAAAGTGATGGAATGGAGAAGACAGTGTGTTTGGGCAAAAATCACATTGGGGAAGAAAACTATCAGATCCTCCCCTGGGATAGTGCTTGGGGTGTGTTACAGACCACCAGGATCCAATTTGGATATGGATAGAGACCTCTTTAATGTTTTTAATGAAGTAAATACTCATGGAAACTGTGTAATCATGGGAGATTTCAACTTTCCAGATAGACTGGAGAACAAGTGCTAGTAATAATAATAGGGTTCAGATTTTCCTAGATGCAATAGCTGATTAATTCTTTCATCAAGTAGTTGCTGAACCAACAAGAGGGGATGCTATTTTAGATTTGGTTTTGGTGAGTAGTGAGGACCTCATAGATGAAATAGATATAGGGGACAATCTTGGCTCAAGTGATCATGAGCTAATTCAGTTCAAATTAAATGGAAGGATAAACAAAAATAAATCTGAGACTAGGGTTTTTTATTTCAAAAGGGCTAACTTTATTAAATTAAGGAAATTAGTTAGGGAAGCTGATTGGACTAAAGAAATTATGGATCTTGAGGTGGAGGAGGCCTGGGATTATTTTAAGTTAAAGTTGCAGAAGCTGTCAGAAGCCTGTATCCCAAGAAAAGGTCTAACACACCTACCTATAAATTTTTTCCCAAGCTGGATGAGTTAAATTTTTTCCCAAGCATCTCAGAGGTGATTAAGAAAAAGCAGAAAGCATATAAGGAGTGGAAGATGGGAGGTATCAGTAAAGGAATCTACCTTATTGAGGTTAGAGCATGTCGGGACAAAGTGAGAGAGGCTAAAAGTCAGGTAGAGTTGGACCTTGCAAAGGGAATTAAAACCAATAGTAAAAGGTTTTATAGCCATATAAATAGGAAAAAAACAAAAAAAGAAGTAGGATCGCTAATTACTAAGGATGGAGTGGAGGTTAAGGATAATCTAGGAATGGCCCAATATCTAAACAAATACTTTGCTTCAGTCTTTAATTAGGCTAATGAAGAGTTTAGGGATAATGGTAACATAACAAATGGGACTAAGGATATGGAGGTAGATATTACCATATCCGAGGTAAAAGCCAAACTTGAACAGCTTAATGGGAGTAAATCGGGGGGCCCAGATAATCTTCATCCAAGAATATTAAAGGAACTGGCACATGAAATTGCAAGTCCATTAGCAAAATTTTGTAACAAATCTGTAAACTCAGCGGTTGTACCATTTGACTGGAGAATTGCTAATATAGTTCCTATTTTTAAGAAAGGGGAAAAAAGCGACCTGGGTAACTATAGGCCTGTTAGTTTGACATCTGAACTATGCAAGATCTTGGAAAAAATTTTGAAGGAGAAAGTAGTTAGAGACAGTGAGGCTAATGGCAATTGGGAGAAATTACAACATGGTTTTACAAAAGGTAGATCATGCCAAACCAACCTGATCTCCTTTTTTGAGAAAGTAACAGATTTTTTAGATAAAGGAAATGCAGTGGATCTAATCTACCTCGACTTTAGTAAGGCATTTGATACAGTACCACATGGGGAATTATTGGTTAAATTGGAAAAGATAGGGATTAATTTGAACATTGAGAGGTGGATAAGCAACTGGTTAAAGGGGAGACTACAGTGGGTCATACTGAAAGGTGAACTGTCAGGTTGGAGGAAGGTTACTAGTGGAGTTCCTCAGGGATCAGTTTTGGGGCCAATTTTATTTAGTCTCTTTATTGCTGATCTTGGTACCAAAAGTGGAAGTGTCCTGATAAAATTTGTGGATGACACAAAGTTGGGAGGTATTGCCAATTCAGAAAAGGATCGGGATATCATATAGGAAGATCTGGATGACCTTGTAAATTGGAGTGATAACAATAGGATGAAATTTAATAGAAGTGTAAGGTTATGCATTTAGGGATTAATAACAAGAATTTTAGTTATAAGCGAGGGACACATCAGTTGGAAGTAACGGAGGAGGAGGACCTCCGAGTCCTGGTTGATTATAGGATGACTATGAGCCGCCATTGTGATATGGCCATGAAAAAGGCTAATAGGGTCTTGGGATGTATTAGGCGAGGTATTTCCAGTAGGGATAAGGAGGTGTTAGTGCCATTATACAAGGCATTGGTGAGACCCCTTTTGGAATACTGTGTGCAGTTCTGGTCTCCCATGTTTAAGAAGGATGAATTCAAACTGGAACTGGTACAAAGAAGGGCCACTAGGATGATCCGAGGAATGGAAAACCTGTTTTATGAAAGGAGACTCCAGGAGCTTAGCTTGTTTACCTTAACCAAAAGAAGGCTGAGGGGGGACATGATTGCACTCTTTAAATATATTAGAGGAATAAATACCAGGGAGGGAGAGGAATTATTTAAGTTTAATGCCAATGTGGACACAAGAACAAATGGATATAGGATGGCCAGTAGGAAGTTTAGATTTGAGATTAGACAAAGGTTTCTAACCATTAGAGGAGTGAGGTTCTGGAACAGCCTTCCAAGGGAAGTAGTGGGGGCAAAAGATCTATCTGGCTTCAAGATTAAACTAGATGGGTTTATGAAGGGGATGGTTTGATGAGATAACATGATCTTGGTAACTAATTGACCATTCATTATCAGTAGTAAATAGGTCAATGGAGGGATGATAGGAGATACTATAGAGAACTTTCTGGGTGTCTGGCTGGTGAGTCTTGCTCACATGCTCAGGGTTTAGCTGATCGCCATATTTGGGGTCGGGAAGGAATTTTCCTCCAGGGTAGATTGGCAGAGGCTGTGGAAGTTTTTCGCCTTCCTCTGTTTTGAGTGGAAAATCTATCTTGAAAAGTTTTCCTGCCATTTTCTATCGCAGGTGTAAGGAGGATGGGACAAATTCCTTTAGGTTATGTCTACACTGCAGCTGTGGGAGCATGTTCCCCAGTGTCTGTATATAGGCACACTAGCTCTTCCCTAGCTAATTAGCTAAAAAAATGTGGCATGGGCAGTGGCTTAGACTTCCTGGCCAAATATAAACCTGTCCAGGGCTAACTTGACTTGCCATCTGAGCCACTGTGGTCAGAGGACAATTTTTAGTGTGTTAGCTGCCCACCTAGCCAGTTTTAGGAGGGAAACCAGTGGAGTCTGGCAGCTCTGCATGTGGGCAATGGTAAACAAAATGTCTCGTGGGCCACACAAAGAACCCCAATGGGCTGATGGAGCCCACCGGCCACAGGTTGCACACCACTGTGATAGAGATACATTATCATAAACCTGATGGATATTTTAAAATGTTGATAATAAATTAAGTTGACAGGCACTTGAGAATAACATCTCAAAGAATAAACATCCCTTGACCCTAATACACTGGTGGTCAGTGGTTAGTCATTTAAATGTTAAGATAATCTGATAGACTGAATTAACAGCAGAGTCACAGAGTGAATTTCATTAGGGCAGCTCATCTGGAGGTTGAAATGAATAGCACTGGAAGTAAACAGGATCTACTAAAGGTATGTATGCATGCTGTGTAAAATGCTTTGGCTGTCATCCAGCTAAATTGAATGCAGCTCTCTACAGCAGAAATTGCAGATGTGTATTCTCTTGAACAGCTGGACAAAATAGTCTGAAGCTTGTAAGGTCCCATGCAGGCATGGTTGTTAAACTCTTGAATGCAGTATACCGGCATGGTTTAAACCTGGCAGGCTCTGGGCCACCAAAGTCCTGTGACTCACTGGGACCCTTGGGCAGACTCCTTGCCTGTCACAGCCCCACATGCTGCTCAAAGTGTCTGGCTGCTGGAGCCAGTGCAGGTGTATCTGCACAGCATGTGCCATGGGGGGGAGAGGCTCCTTGAGCTGTCTGTGTCTGCAAGCTTAGCCCGGGCAGTTTCCATGTGGCTGGTTTCTGGACAATGGGAGCTGCAAGGATTGTGCTGGGGGTGGGAGCAGTGCACAGACACAACCCCCCGTGGGGTGCGTGGTGCAGGTACACACATACTGACTGCTTTGAGAAGTGTGTGGAGCTGCAGCAGGCAGGGAGCCTGCCCAAGGGTCCTGTTGGGCTGCTGGCTGGGAGCCACTTAGTGTAAGCACCTCCTGGTGAGAGCCTGTTACCCTGTTCCTTCTTGCACTCCAATTCCCTGCCCCACGTCATAATCCAAACCCCTGCACCTCTGCCCCTGATCAAAACTCCCTCTCAAACCTAGCCTCTTCCTGCACCCGTAAACCTGAGCTTCCTTCTGCCCCGCCCTCTGTCCCAGACACTGCGTCCCCTCCATTTCTATTAAAATAAAGTGTGGCTATTGACCACTTTCCAAATTCTTGGTATGGCCCCCCCCCAAAAAAATTACTGCCCACTCCTCAAATACCAGATTGTCTGGTACAAAACAGGACACCTGGCAACCCTACACCTCCTTGCACCCTCCCTCCTAGACAGCTACCCTACCCCCAGTCTGCTCCTGCTCCTACCTCCTGGAGTGCCCATGCAGCGCTGGGGTCCCCAAACCCTGGCCCAGGCTGGGTGGAGGATGCAGCTGGGTGAAAACTGAAATTTTATTCATTTTTCATTTTTTTTTTGTGTGTGTGTTAATATTTTTGGGCTGCAAAAAACAGTACTAAAAAAACTGGGTTCCAACTAAAATAAAAAGTTTGGGAAACCCTGATCTAGACAGCTTTCTATCCATCTTACAGTCCATTTATACAGTCCATATTCCCTTAACTTGCTGGCAAGAATATTGTGGGTGGCTGTATCAAAAGCTTTGCTAACGCTAGCACTGAGGGCTTTGGAAGGACCAGAAACAACTTATTTGAATATTCATCATTTGCTTAATGAATATGCAAATGAATGGTACTGGTCCTCCAAAAGCTCATGAATGGATTTACTGGTCCCTGTGTCAAAAAGTTTGGGAACCCCTGCCCTGAGTTAATTATGCTGGGTTCCCCTGACTTTAGGAAATGTGACTCGTGCAGAGTCCCCATGCCTGTTTCAGACAGGCATGCCTGTTGCATAAAATGCCTGTGTGGGGGCAATGTGGCATAGAACTGTCAGCACTGCCAAAGAATGACTGCCAGAGCCAGAAGAGACTCTGAGATGAGGCTCAGGAATTTACTTTGGGAGAAATCTCTTCAGCTGCCAGATCCGAAGAAAACAGCCCCTTTGGATCTCTCTATGCCACAAAAAAAATAAAAAAAAAATAGCCAATTCGTCTCCTCCCTGGGACTCTCACAGGTCCTGGGCTTCACCGGCACAGTCTTTACTGTCCACCTCCGGCACCACGGAAAAGTGGAAAGTGGCACCAACAAAAAGGATGGAGTCAAGAGTCAAAGAAGAAATCCAGCTGTTCTGCACCGACCAGCACGGGCTATTGCCCAGTGCCAACAAAGGTGGACATGCTGCCACCTCCAGTACTGATGGACACTGTGGCACTGATACAGCTGTCCTCTTCTCAATTTCTGCCAGCACCCAAGCAAACATCAGTACTGGAAGTTTCAAAATCCAGGACTCAGAAGAGGACAGAGACACTGCACCAAACACCACAGCCGCTGGCAGCCTCACCACTGGTGTGGGCAGACATTTTACTTCTGTACTCTCCCACCATTACAGAGACTAGCCCGCACAATCACTCACCAGATATTTCCTTTTTGCCCACACTGTCCTCCCAGAATTTATCCCCAGCCAGTTTAGTGGCATCTTGGCGCTCAACCAGGTAGTAATCATTCCATCATTGGCCTCCTTACCCCTGGTTCAGCCACCCGTGGCCATACCTACCTCAACAGTACCAACTTAATTGGCCACTCTGGGAACTGGAAAATCAGTACTGCACTCACTCCTCCCATCTGCATTGATCAGCAGTGACTCCAGCACGTACAACTCACACTCCTCCTACTAGAGCACAATCATCTGTGGCTTACCCACCAGAGTCCCCGTTAGCAACAAGCCAAGCTGATCCAGTGGAGGAAGATGATGACCTACCCCAGTGATTCCCAAACTATGGTCTGCAGACCCTTGAGGGTCCATGATTTCTGCCAGGCGCTTCTTGCCTGGAGCTCAGAAATCACAACTGGCTGCATGCACACTGCCTCCCACCCTTGGGATAGGATCTTGATAGCCCAGGAGGCACCATCCATCCTCCTGCCACCAGCTGTGCTTCTGTTTATGCTCCAGCCCTCTTCCCCCTCCCAGTCCCATGAAAAATATCCTTCCTTTTCTTTTTTTCCCCCCACCTCCAGGGCTCTATGCCTGGTCAAGGGCAGAGTGTGAAGTCAGGAGCTGCCTTTGGCCATGAGAGACCCCTCGCTGTATCCTCCGTGGATGAGGAGGGGATGGAGCAGGCAGGAGCTGAGGAAGCAGTGCAGGCCAAGGGACGTGCTGGCCACCACTTCTTGCTGCTCCCCTTACGGGGAGGGAGGGGATTTTGTAAAATTTTAACAGATTGAAAAGGGAGCTGTATGCTTGAAAAGATTGGGAACCACTGACCTACCCCAATCAGACTTGGACAGTCCCCTTCCAGCACCTCAATTCTCTTTGTCTCCCAATGAGGCTATCTTCCCTTCCTCCTCTCCTCCAGCAGATGACCTGAAACAATTTCAGGATCTATTTAAATGGGTGGCACAATTTCAGGACACTGCTCTGCAGGATGTTCAGGAAAAACAACACAGATTACTCAAGATACAGCAACCTACTGTGTCATCCAAAATAGCGTTGCCAATTCATGAGGCCATAATGGAACCCTCAGAAACCATACGGCAAACACCAGCCTCTATTCCTCCTACTAACTGCAGGGTGGATAGGAAATATTTTGTACCAGACAAGGGGCTGGGTTTCCCATTCTCCCACCCCCAGATGAACTAATTGGTTGTCGATGCAGTTCATCATCGGTCTAGATAAACCACAGTTTGGATCTACTCCTCAGGTTAAGGAGCACAAATGGTTGGACCTGTTCGGGAGGAAAATATACTCTTCCACTACATTGCAGTTCTGCATCTCCAACTATACTACCCTCCTCGCTAATTACAACCATGCAAATTATAAAAGGCCGCAGGAGCTCTTAAATGACCTCCCTGAACAAAAGAGACCACAGCTCCAGTCGAACATTGAGGGCCAGTCCATTGCCCGGATGGCATTACAAGTGTCAATGGACATAGCAGACACAGCAGCCAAGGCGACAGTTATGTGTCGCACCTCATGGCTACAGTCGTCTGGCATTCCACGTTAGCTGCAGACGAAAGTGGAGGACAGGAACCAACTCTTTGCAGCCGAGACAGAGGAGGTCCTTCATTGAGTGAAGGATTCTTGCACAACCCTCTGGACATTAGGCATGTACACACACCCTAACAAGAGAAGAAGTTACACATCTTACCAGAGACTGCGAGATGGCTCCTTCCATAGTCAACAATAGAAACCATTTGACCAGAAGTCCAAACAACAACCTAACAGAAGAAGGGCCCAAAACACTCAGTCCACAGCACCTCAACCAGCCAAACAACAGTTTTGAAGGTTTGGTCGAGGGTCTGAGCGACCACCCCATAAGACCAATGCAGGTTTTCTACATATTCCACCACCTCTTGAAGCCTTTTTATCATCTATGGGTCCTTTTTACTACTGACCAGTGAGTACTTGAGATCATCAGAGCAGGCTACACTATCCCCTTCATGTCTGTCCCATACCCAACCCCCCTCCTCCCTGTCCCTCTTCAGGGACCCTTCTCACGAGTCCCTTTTACAAGCAGAGGTACAAAAACTACTCCGCTTGGGGCCATAGAACCAGTTCCCCACAAATTCCACAGGAGAGGATTTTAGTCAAACTACTTCCTTACTTCAAAGATGACAGGAGGCTGGAAGTTCATTTTAGATCTCAGGAAACTCAACAAATTTGTTTGCAACTTCCAGTTCAAGATGGTGACCTTTAGGAATGATTATACCTGCATTGGACAAGGGGGACTGGTTCTCAGCCCTCAACCTTCAAGACCCTTACTTCCACATAACCATTCATCCCTTTCATAGGAGGTTTCTTAAATTTACAGTAGGTAACAAACATGACCGTTGAAAGGGCAGGACATGGTTCTGATGTTGTGTTTTCCAAAACTCTAACCATGCTGAATGTGTTTCTCAGACAGCAGGGGGTAATCATATTCCCCTGCCTAGATTGTCTAATCAAAGGTACGTCATGACAACAAACCTTAATCATGACAGACACTGCTCAGGACATCTTTTCCCACTTGGGCCTGTTTATAAACATAAAAAAATCCACCTTGGAACTTACCCAGAAAATAGAATTTATCGGTGCGTTGCTAGATGCAGTCAGAGCCAGAGCCACCCTGCCTCCCCATCAATTTTCATGCTCTACACAATCTCATAGGCACCGTGCTACATGCTCCCTTTAAAAATGTTCTGACATGTCTTCAAATTTTAGGTCACATGTAGCTACCACCTATGTGGTACGCCTTGTGAGGCTCCACATGCACTGCCTACAAACATTGTTGGTATCAGTCTACACCCCCAACAGGCACAGTCTAGGCAAACGGATAGCCCTTCCTGCACTAATGCTGACCTCTCTGCGATGGTGGACCTATCCATACAACCTCCTTGAGGGAGTGCCTCTTCACTGTCACCCTTCTGCGTAATAACTACAGATGCATCACTCATGGAATGGGGCCCTCATTGGGGGCATCAGATGCCCCAGGGCAGGTGGTCACATTGTGAAGCGACGTTACCCATCAACATACTGGAGCTCAGAGCTGTTGGCAACACTTGCTTGCACTTTCTTCCGCTCATCCGCGGTAAGACCATACGTGTCCTCGCAGATGACATACCACGTATGTTATACATTAACTGTCGTGGTGTGCCTGATGACACTCACTATGTGCCAAGGCGATCCAGTTTTGGAACTTGTGCATCAAAAACAACATCACGCCGATGGCAGTGTATATTCCAGGCCAACAAAACATCATCGTGGATACTGTGAGCAGACATTTTTCTGAGCAGCACGAGTGGGAGCTCAACCCCAAGATAATTCACGGCATATTTCACCAGTGGGGGTTCTTGGTGATAGATCTTTTTGTGACAGCAACCAATTGCAAATTTCACCACTTCTGTTCCAGAGCAGGTCAGGGAAAGCGCTCAGCGTGAGATGCCTTTACCATACAATAGTCAGCTTTACTCCTCTACGTGTTCCCACCTATTCTCCTGGTCCACAGGGTGATCCACAAGATGCGTACAGACCATACGATAGTCAGCTTTACTCCTCTACGTGTTCCCACCTATTCTCCTGGTCCCCAGGGTGATCCACAAGATGCGTACAGACCACGCAACAGTCATTCTGATAGCTCAATTTTGGCCTGGACAACCTTGGTTCCTGTACCTTCACCACCTTTCAATTGCCAAACCCATTCCTCTCCCCATCATCCCCTACCTGCTGACCCAATATCGCAGGCAAACTTGCCACCCTCAAGCATTCAAGCTCACTGCTCAGCTTCTCCATGGTTCCAAAATAAAGAACTTCCTGTTCTGAGAGAGTGAAGAAGGTCTATCTGAACAGCTGTCTGAACAGCTGGTAACAGCAACGATTTCAGGAATGGTGCAGTCAATATCAATTGCAACCCACTACCACTCCCATACCTACCGTGTTGGAATACCTTATGAATATCTTAGCGAAACGAGGCTCTCCATCAACTCCATAAAAGTCCATCTCTGAGCCATCACAGTCTTCCATGACCTGATGAACCAAGTCTCCATGTTTCCTCATCCCACTACAATGCACAGTAGCATTCTATATAGATAGGACAAGCCAATTCAGAAGATCAAATATAGTCTTTATTTGCATGTCTGGTCCCATAAGGGAACAGCCATCTCCACTCAGTGCATCTAAAGTGGATATCGAACTGTATAAACACCCATTACAGACTTCGCAATGAGTGCCCACCTCATAGGGTTACTGCACATTCCACACGAGTTATAGCTGCATCCACTGCCTTTTTGCACAATGTGCTCCTTGTTGACATTTGCAGGGTGATGACATGGTCCTCTGATCACACCTTTGCACGATGTTATGCACTATAGCAAGGGCCAATACCATCCATCTCTGCAGGTGATGCTGTTCTTGCTTCCTCTTGCATATAACCTCTCTTTAGTCACAGAGTGGAGCACCCACAGGGACACCAGTCGAAGGAGAAGAGGACATTACCTTGTGCAGTAACAAAGTTTCTTTGAGATGTGTGTCACTGAGTGCTTCACTATCCTCCCTTCCTCCCCACTACTTTCGAATCCATTAAAAGATTTCTAGTAGAAAAGGAACTGAGGGAACCTGTGCCATGCGCACCTCTAACGGATGAAACAGCACAAGATGGTGACTGTGCATACGCAGCATGGAAAGGCACTGCTAGGCTAAAAATCTGTTATTGTTGGTGGGAGGACACGCTGACACCTAAGTTATAACCATCGTTATTGCACAAGGTGAGTAACTTCCTCTTATTTGTTGTGTATCAAAATGATTTCCAATCCACTTGTTTTGTTTGTAAAATTAATCTGTTTCAGGTAATTAACACCACATACATTAGCAACTGATATTTAAATAACTTAAACACCTGGTAATTAACACTACATTGTGAATTTGGGATTTTAAATACAGATTGTGCTAATGATCTAACTAAAGAGTAGATCTATTGCTAGAAAGAATATTGTATAGGAAATAAAATGTTTTCAAACAAACTTGAAGTGCGTATTTATTTTGTTTTGCCAGACTCATGAGACAAATGCATGCACTTAAAAGCTTTAAGTTATGGAACCTAAAAGAATGGCCAGGTGATACTGTTAATGCAGCACTGTTGGTGCAGCACTCCCCTCTGGTCAATTTGTGAAACTACAGGGGTCCACCTTAAAACATTTTTGTCTTGCATAATAATAGTACCTTATTTGCATTATTTTGTGTACATCATTGTATTTAACGTAGGAAAAATTACACATCATGCTCAAACATTTACTTTGTCTTAAGTAATTGGAATGTTTTTAAAGACAACCACTGTTTATGGGTGCGTAACACATGCACTTAGAATAATTGCAAATATTTGGCATTTAGGGAAAAAACTGTTTCCACATGTTGGAATCAGATGGTAGAGTTTCCTGTATGTTTAGACTAGAAAAATAACTACAGGTTGGACCTCCCTTGTCCAACACCCTTGGGACCCAAGTGGTCCTGAAGGAGGGATTTTGCTAGACCAGGGGAGGTCTTTTCTGCCCCCCAGCCTGGCTCCACTCCTGGTCTGGTCTCTTGGCGGGCTTCCCGCTGGCAAGCAGCCCTCCTGCTCTGCCACAGAGTCCCACCACTGGGGCTTTCAGGTTCACCAGCCCTGATGTGGCAGCTTCATGGCCCGCTGCCAGGGCTTCTGGCCCCACCACAGCAGACCGCTGCCCCGCTGAAACCTGCTGGCTGCCTGGCCATCCTGCCACCGGTTCAGTCGGACTCCTGTAGCAGGGCTTCCAGCCACTGGCCTTGCTACAGCTAGCCTGGCTGAGTTCCCGGCCCCTGTAGTATGCCTGCCTCTGGCTCTCCACCGAGTGTCTCTGGTCCAGGAACAACCTTGGTCCTGCTGGATCATGGATGCTGCTGGACAGGGAGTCCCAGTTGAGAGAGATTTAACCTGTATAAGTGAGCATTACAAACAATGTCTTTACAGGTTACCATGGTACTTACAGGTGTTTTTTTATTCACTTATCTGCCAGACAATTCTTTTAACAAAATATTATGTTTTTACATTTCAGTTGGAAATGTATTTTTGACTCTCCTGTCCAAGTTAGGGGTGAATTTAGTGCATATGAGAGAAGGTAAGGTCTATAGTTAGTGCAAGAAAGTGTTAAATGTGAGAAGTTGGATTGTGTATTTTTTTTCACATTTCAAATGTTAATATCCCATAATTCATCGTTGAATGGTGTGTGTGCACATTCTTTTGGTCTTTTCCTACATTTGGTGTGTTGCTCCTGTACGATTTGTACAAAACATTGGATCTTGGAAAACTAGCATAGCATCTATTAATCCATTGACAGTACAGTGTATGGGGCACTAGCTTAGGGCTCAATTCCTAGCTGTGACAGTCTTCCTGTGTGACCTTGGGCAATCTGCTTAATTTCTTTGTCTTGGTTCCTCATCTGTAAAATGGTTCCATACCTCATATAGGGATGGTATTAGGATAAATACATTTTAAAT
Organism: Pelodiscus sinensis; assembly: GCF_049634645.1. Lineage (NCBI taxonomy): Eukaryota > Metazoa > Chordata > Testudines > Trionychidae > Pelodiscus > Pelodiscus sinensis. Next base: position 20,502,026 of record NC_134730.1, on the reverse strand, counting down.
ATTGTAAGGTGCTTAGCTACTTATAATGCCCTTGATTACTGTTTCCAACATAGGCTTGGTCTACACTACATAGTTAGGTTGACAAGCAGCCATGCATCAATCTAGTTGTGGAAGTTTCTTCACTTAAATTTGGCTCCTGCTAATGTAAGTGCCTCTTTATTCCGATTTACTAACACAATCTCCCTGATCAGAGTAGAGTCACAGTCAACGTAACTATGTTGATGAAGTGACAGTGTAGCTGCTGTGTTGCTTACATCAAGAGTTGGTGGCTTTCAGGAGCCATCCCATGATACTCTACACTGACAATAAAGTTGATACAAGTGTTCCGGTGATGCTGGGCACTACTGACATAAGGAGCCAAGCGTTCATGTGCACAAATGATTTAATTACTGTAGGCTTATCATTTACTCAGCCTTAGCTAGCCACGTGGATTTGGACAGAAAGGCGATACATTCATGCCTCTCCCTGATGTAAACCTTACTTAGGAAATGCCTTTGATGTTAGCAACTCTCTAGATTCACCACTTTGAGCTGCACAGTGGAGTGGTGGTCTGAATATCTACCTTCTCCTTCTGACTCCAGCCTCTCTTTAAAACCGTGACCTTTTCCCCTTAGCTTACACATGAGGTTCATCCAGTTGCAAAATATGTGTTCATCCAGTTGTGTTAAAAAAAAAAAAAACCCCAAAACTCTGAGCTTTTAAATAATTGAAGAGCATTTATACTGTTTAGGGAATAAGCTATCTGCCTATTTCAAAAGTGGAATGCAACAAATGCGCTTATGAGTTTTGATTTATAGGCTGGAGCTAAAGCTGTTACTGAAAAGAACAGGAACTAACATTTAAGTATGTTGTTTGGGTTTTTATTCGGTTTGTTTTTTTGAGAGGGCAGAGGAATTTGAGGGAGGACAAGAGGGGGAAAAAAATCCACAGCAGAAGTGTAAGCCAAAGTAATCTTGGAAATATACTTCCCTAAAGGAGAAGAGGCTGGTGTAAAGTATCCTCAGTCATTACCTTCTTGGCATGGATTTTCCTCCTCCATCTTGCTGATATCCCATTACAGCTATTTAAGTTACTCACGTGGCAGTGTGCCTCTGACAAAATCAGTGTATTATAATGGGGATTCTAGCTCCCTGTACTGTAGCTGCATTATCTGACCTTGAGGCAGAACTACATTTTTCCTGTGAAAACACAGATGAATATGCTTTCAAGGGTTTGACTACCCTGTGGAGTGTGCACTGATAATTCCAGTGTTGTTGGTGTGCTGGTACAAACCTCTACTGTAGATGTGCTGCTGTATAAGTGTCTTGCTTACTCTGTGCTAAACTATAGCAGTCAAGTGTGTTGCATTAGGGCAAACATCCTAAGGTAGACATACCCCAAATCTGGTTATAATAAATAAATAAAGGTTAATATGTATTGAATTTTAAAAAGCACAAGTTGTTTTTCAAACAGAGTAAGAAGGGTAAATCTGTCTTTTGGCTACACCGGGGGGGGGGGGCAAAAGCCTCTCAGAAGGCCGGATCTGGCCTGCCTTGGGCTTTAATCCGGCCTGCAAGGCAATTACAGGCCCTGCCCCCTAACAGGCATGCACCAGGGGTGGGGTGGGGTGGGGGAAGGAGCTCAGCTCTGCTCTTCTACCCCCCTGCGCTGCTGCTAGGCAGGAGGCAGCGCAGGGGCTGAGGCTCTGCAACAGGGCTGGCCCCAGAGGTGCTGCTGTGTGGCCGTAGCAGAAGTACATCTGGGGCTGGCCCCGGCCTGCGTGACGGCAGCAGCAGGGCCTCCCTCCGGGGTGGCTGGGACAGCATGGCTGCAGCCATTGCTTCAAGGGGGCATGAAGCCAGGTAAGGTTCCCCGTCATGCCTAGACCCTCCCACCCCAATCTTGTCAGTTCCTTTTCCCCCCAAGACTCAGCACCCCTAGCTTGCTGTATCATCCTCTCTTGTTCTTTCACCCTCTCTCCTGGCTACACAATGCACCCTGCCTTGCTCCCTCCATCTGGCCAGATACCCTACTGCTTCTGCACCCCAGCTCCCTCCCAAATTCTGCACCCCATTCCTATCCTTCTTGCTGGCAGCTCCATCTCGCGCACTGTACCCTTCATTTTTGTCTCTGCCTCAGAGCCTAAGGAGGTCCATAAAATCCACAAACTCCAGAAAAGTAAGTCTGGCCTATGGGAAGCCCTGAACCTCAGTTTCCCCCCTTCCTCTCACCCTATGAGGCTGGGGCATCAGAGTAGTGAGGTGTCTCAGTTGGGGCCACATCAGTGAGCATTAGGGGGGTTTTGGAGGAGTTTTTTTACTTCTCACTTGTGTGGTCCCCAACAGATTATTTTTTTGGGGTCAGTGACCCCACGTCCAAAAAGGGTTCCCTACCCCTCCCATAAGTAAAGAAAACATTGAAACCTTTTGTGTTGGACATAATGTTTTACTTAATTTATCAAGCTTCATTTTAAACAAACACGAGACAGTTAAAATGCTTAATCTGTTTCATAATTTAAATTAAACTGTTCTTATTGGCTTCAGCTGGTTCAGAAAATAAGGTCAACATACCCAGCAGAGTAGTTCTGAACCCTGTCCCTTCCGGGTTGGCCCGCAGCCACTTCTGAAATTTGTGAAGTGTCTCCCCCTTCCAAAATTATGGCCCACCTCTGGGCTACACCATGATATATTTTAGCCTCAGCTAAACTTAGGATGACTGACAAGTGACCACAAAAGCCCTGAAGACTGATTCTTTTGCTTTTCTTTATTATTTCAACAACAACAAAATGTAGAAATATGAGGCCCTGTTTTCATGGCTGTAATTTGTGAGATTACCCAATCTGGAGCCTGCCTGAAGGATTTCTGATAATCAAATCAATCACCGACTAGGGTTGCCAGGTGACTGGTATTGACCCGGACAGTCCAGTATTTTCTCTGCCTGTCCGGTAAAAAAATTCAGAAAATACCAGACACCTAAAATGTCCAGTATTTTCTGATTTTTTTCCCCCACCCTCCGCCGCCGGCCAGGAGATGAAAATACCTTAGCCCTCGGGCCCAGTCCCCGGTCTCTCCTTCCCCCTTCCACCCCTGGGTCCCGACACCCACAGCCCCTGGCCCTCATGCTTACCTGATTCTGCAGAGAAATTAAGTTCTGGCTTGAACAAGAACACAAAATGGCTGCCAGCAAAATGCCTAAAGACCAAAGGGAAGCAATGCCTTCCCTTGGTGTTAGTGCGCAACCCCCTGTTCCTATCTTTATTCTAACTCTGCACTCACTCTGAAAGGGGCCATGCTGTTTTATTATTTTATTATTATTATTTATTATTTTTGCTCAACAACTTTGACCCCCCCCTTTTTTTTGCTCAACAACTTTGACCCCCCCCTTTTTTTTCCTCAACAGAATTTTTTCCCCTGTAGTTTTTTTTTTTTTTGGGGGGGGGAGAGGGTGGTTCGATATTTTTGGTTCAACCATCTGACAACCCTGTCACCAACAGGCAGCCTTCTGGCATTTTGACTGGCGGTAACAAACAGAATCAGAAAACTAGGCAGCCCAAATTCATGACTAAAAAGCAATAAAGTATGAATGTCACTGCGGTTTCAATCATTTGTTTTTACATCTGCCTTTGCTCTTAAAATAAATATAAAAGTAAAGGCTAGCCAGGGAGTGCAGGGAAATTTCTTGCGTGGTTTTTTTTTTTTTAAGGGTAAGGAATTGATATCTTAGACCAGAGTGAAGGATGGGTGCAAGTGTTTTATAGAAGCATAAAGACCAAATAAGGAACACTTTCTGAGCGGAGTCCTTCAGAAGGTGTATTGAGTCACATCCAATGATTGCTGTTTGGACTGTTGAATGCTATTTTTGTTGCAGTTTGAACTAAACATTTTTTATATAACAAATACCTATTTGCATATTGGTAGCTTGCTAATTCTTTCACCAAGGCAAATTATATCTCAATCTATAGCAAATTAAATCCTTTAAATTCCAAAAACGTGGCTAGAACAACGAAATTTTTCTCCACTGCAAGCTGTGGCACTAAATCAGTGGTCACCAACCAGTAGATCGGGATCTACTCATAGATCTTGGATCCTCTGACAGGTGATCCTGACTGATTTGGCCAAGAGGCCATCATGCGCAGCACTTCAGCTGTTCTGCTCTCTTCCCCACACCTCACCCCCCCCAACTGCTGCGCATCTCCTGCCCTTTGCCTTGGAGCTGCGTCCCCCCGGGAGCCTCCTGCTTGTGGTACAGAATAGAGAAGGGAGAGGTGGGGGCACTGATGTCAGAGTGCCCCCTCTCCCACTCTGTATTCTATCTCCATAAAAGAGCATAAAAGAGCTTGGGATGGATAGTTTGCTGGATGCTATGGAGAGTGGTGCGGGGCCAGGGCAGGGGTGAGCCTGCTTTAGCCCCACTGCACCGCCACCCAGGAGCCATTTGAGGTAAGCAGTGCCCAACTGGAGTCAGCTCCAAACCCATGCCCCAGTCATAAACCCCCTCCTGTACCCCAAACTCCTGCCCTAGCCCTGAGCCCCCTGGACCGAAACTCCCTTACAGAGCCTGTAGCCTCAACCCCCTCCTGCACCCAAACTCCCTGCCCTGAGCTCAGCTCAGAGCCCCTCCCCCCACTCCAAATCCCTTAGCCCAAGACCAGCGCCTGTGCCCCAAGCCTCTTCCTGCTGAAAGGGAGGAAGAATGGGGGAGGGAGGAAGGGAGAACCCAGTGAGCAGAGTCAGGGCCTCGAAGAAGGGGCATGAAGGATGCGGGGCAAGCGTATTTGGGTTTGAGGTAGATCTTATATTGTACTTAAATTGAGGAAGTGATCTTGTGGTTAAAACGTTTGGAGATCATTGTACTAAATTATTTATTTTAAAAACTGAAACTCCTTATTGTAATGAGAGCCCATCGATTCAGGTATTCATAAGCCATGTAAAATGCTGCATGGTCAAGGAGATGGAACGTGAAGGAATATAGTAAGTTTTTCAAGGATATCTCTGTTTGTAAATCAATCAGAATTCACCAACAGTGTTGTAAGAAGCTGCCGGAGGTTTTACCAGCATCTCTTGAAGCAGAAATCTGAGAGAAGGCTCCTCTAGAATCCTGGAGAGAAGTGGATGAGTGCATGCATGCGTGCTTTGCTTCCTTTTGCTTGTATGACATGGGATCTTTTTCCTATTGTGAGCCTGATGCTTAAAACTGAAAAAGTAAACTTACACCATATCTATTTGTGGTCCACTAAGCTTTGTTCTAAATCTTCTTGGGTTTGAGTAGCTGATCAAAAAGTAGATTAATGATAAAAGAAACAATATTTAAGAGCTGTTAAGAGACAGAAATACTTTTAACTTTTCCCTTTTATGCAATATGATATTCAATCAAAATATCCTTATTTGCAAGAATGAACTATTAAACTTCATTGGTAGCTGTTGATCTTGATGGCTGATTTATAGTCTTTGCACTTCTTTCACCACAAGTCTTGTTACTCTATCTTTCTTTGTGTGGTTTTTTTCCACCCTCTGGTTCTAGTTTTATGCCAGACTGTTTTTGTGCTTTGAGATGTCTTAAACTGTTACCAGTTGTCCACCTCAGATGTCAATACTTACAAACTCTGTATTCCTATGTGCTACATTTTTACTTTGTTACCCCTAGGCGTGAGATTCTTTTGCAGTTGTATGATCTTTAAATAATTCTAATTCTTTGTTCTTTGATTGCTGTTCCTTATGCTTGTTTATTCCACTGTGGCTACAAATGGGCTCCTTGCAAATTGAGATAATAGAAGTCTTTTAAGCAGTGTGTATTGGTCCCAATCTGGGCCCTTTTCTTTACCTGCTTTGTACTGAAGTTTAAGGATCAGTTCAGACAGCCTCTCCAGGTCTTTCAGTTCACTGCATGGTCTGAATCAGAATATTCCAGTGTCTGGACTGCTCTTCTCTCTTCCTGGAAATGTTTGAATTTTATAATTCACAATTTGTTAGACATGGGTGACAGGTTCAGATGGGGAAGACAGCTGAAGTTAGGGATGTTAAATATTGTGTAACTGAATAGTCGTGTACCTGCATGAAATCTTTGTGGTTACATGACTATTTGATAGTTTCTGAGGGTGGGGCTGGCAGCCATTGCGCTCCCAGCCTCACTCCCAGGGAGCCCCCTTCCATCCTGTACTGATTGGGGGTTTAAAAACAACAACCCCCAAAAAAGCCTTCTGCATGTCACAGCTGTGCTCTGGGAATGTGTGACTGGGGAGTGACAGGACTCGGCAGAGTCTCAGCTCCAGAGCTGAGGGAAAGTTGGTAGTTCCCATTTGCATGGGTTGTTGTCAGAATTCATCACCAGCACCCTGCAAGGTGACAGGCAGGAACTGGTCTGCTATGGGAGCTAGTTCAAAAACTGGCTCCCCATGCAGACCGGCTGCCTGCCACCCTGCACTGCTTCCTCCATGGGGGTGGGGAGGGTCCAAGCTTCCTGTTTCTGCAGTAACAGCCCCTGTCTGCGGGAAGTTCCAAGAGGCTGGTCCACGATAGCAACCTCTGTCTGCAGGGAGCTTGGACCTCTTGCAGGCAGGAGCTGCTGCCGCAGACCACCCTCTGTCCACGGCAAGCCTAGGGTGACTTGGACAGATGCTACTTTGCCACAGACTCCCTTGCCCTCTGTATAAACCAGCAAGGAGGGTAGCAGGTAGGTCCGTAGAGCCGGCATGTGCAGGAAGCCTGCTTGAAAGTCAGATCCATGCCTCCGCACCCTCCGAGCCGAGTGGAGGGGTGGGAGGAAAGTGCATCTGGTGTTTGTGGGGAGCCTGCTTAAAGCTAGCTCCTCATGGGCACCGGTTCCCACTCCCCCCTAAAGCAGCAAGGGGGGAGGGAGTGCATGTAGTCAAGAAGATCAACCAATAAAACTAGGTTTATTGGTTAATCATGTAATTGACTACACATTGACATCCCTAAGCTGAAGCCCCACCCACACTAAAATAAATCCCTGCCCCTTCCACCCAAAGCCATACCCCTTTGCAACCTTTCCCTCCTGTCCTCAGCCAACCCCCGCCCAACCTGAGAACTAGCTGTGGGCTAGGTCTGTCCAAGGACCAATGGATGCTACTTGCGGGAATTTTCCAGTTTCAGGTGTGTGGAGTAAATGCATACTCGCAGTGGAATCCAGATAGGAGCCACAAGTTTCAAAGAATTCTAGTTTTAAAAAGGTAGACAGCTTCACTTTGCCTTTTTAGTAGGCAGACCTATTCTTCATGGGTTCCTGGGCAAACGCTGTGCAAAACCAGATTAATTAGCATTTTAATTATTTTCTCACTTCCAGATAGTTTCTGATTCTTCCTCCCTGGGTAATTGGTGTATAATCTTTTAATCTATAGTGGGGGCCCCACTTTTTTTTTATTCATAAGGGTATAATAGTATAAGAACTTTGTAAAGTTCTCTTATTCACTTATATCAGAAATACAGTATGTAACATAAGAACTCTTTGAAAAAGGAATAAATATTAATAAAACCAAACACCATGATGATGCAAAGATTAAACTGAATTTTATATAGCAAGGCCTCAATTTTAAATGCTTTTATTAAACAAATCATTGAATTACAACTGCAAGGTTCTGTATATTGAAGCTGGAAAACAGAGTCCATTTATACAGTACATGGATCTAGGAGAAATATATTCAGCTTTTTGATTAAATGTGCTTGTAAGAAACCATATTGCGGCTTCACCCTTTTATGTAACAGATGTTAGCCTTCGAGTAAACATTCAAGTGGTTTCGCTAATTTTTGAATGAAAAGATAGACTTTGGTTTGAGAAGAAATTCACCTAAAAATAAGAGTGCAGAACTTCCATTTCTTCAGCCTCTCAAGAAACTTAACAGTTAGTGCAATGATTTAGTACTATTCATTGCTGGAGACATGAGGTCAAATTCCTAGTTAGGGAAAAAGTGAACATAAACTTTGTGACCTTGTCTTGTTCTCAATGAGTGCACATCAGTAGAGCCCTGCAAATTCGTGGTAATCCACAGACCATGATTGTGGATCAGGAGCGGATATAAATTTTATATCCACACAGGGCTTTATATAGATCAGAACACTTAACAATGGGGTCTAGAGAGCTCATGTGACTGTGAAATACTGCATTATAAATAAAAGGAGCTCTTTGTTCTTAGGATACTGATGCACATACCAAATCAGTTCCATATGATTTGAAAATCATTACCATCTGCACCCATTATAGGTACCTTGTGGAAGTACCTAATACCCAGGTATTCATATTGCAGAAATTGCTGTCTCCCTTGCTGTCAAATATGGCCACCCAGTTTATTGCTCTCTAACCTTCAAGAGGATGTGCTACTAATCTTTAAATTGTTTGAGCAGATGCACAGCAATTTCAACTTATAGTTCTGGTAATAATGTTACAGTTTATGAATGCCCCCCAGAAGTCGGATCTGCACAATTGATAGTGCATGAAAAAAGGCTCTGAACTAGAACAGAGGGAGGGAGTTGAAGGGTGTGCTTAAGGGCAGGATTCATGTGCATTGTCAGAGGTAAGGTGGGGGATGTAGAAGTTACAGTTGGGGGAGTAAATATGGGAGGGAAAGTAGGGAGAGATTCAGGGAGCTGGACTAGTAAGAGTGCTGTAGGTTAGGATTGAAATTCGTTGACAGATGTGTGTGTCTAAGGTCAGGATTGCAATATGATGATGGAGCTAGCAGTTAGGTGAAAACATTGTAATTCTTATCTGCAGTGAGCTTGACTCAAGTAAAGTGAAGGATTAATAGTGCTAGTGTCATAAGGAGAGGAAGCAAACCAAACTAAACACTGGTTAATCAATTCCACATTGTTTGGGTGTCTAGTTTCAATCTTCAAAAACAATGTATCTAAACTTGAGAGTTTTACAACTGTGCTCTGCAATACTGATTTCTCCAGTTTGTAGAGCGTTTAATTCCTTGGTTCCAATCAAATTAGGAAAAGGTTTGCAAGCTGTGGTAGATGTCTCTGCATTTGCTATAAAAATACAGAGACCTGAAACCAAGACCTGCGTTTATTATACTCCAGCCACTCACTAGGAGATGTTTGGCAGTGTGAGCTAATTCTGTTTTACAAACTGCAATATTGCAAGGCTTCCTTTACGTGTAAGTAAAAATAGGCAATATGTATAAGTAACTATTAAAGACAGTTGTCAAAATTGTGGTTCCAGTGGAGCTGATTTGGATTTTTGTAGGAACAAAATGTGGGCAAGGTTCTTCAATTACTGCTCCCCCCCTCCGTGGGTTTTTAAAAAAAAACTTTCTCCTCATGCATATATCCAGGCGATCAGTGCATTGTGGTCAAGAGTGACATCCTTCTGATGAGGTTAAAAAGGACTTAATTCCTTCATGAGTTCTTCTGGCTGGGAGAGCATCAGAGTGGGATAAGTGCTGTGATTTCAAAAAGCCTTGTTTCTGAACAGACCAGCAAAATAAGTCATTTGGGACAATGTTTAACTTCAGTGGAAAAAGTAGGCTATTGTCTGGGGAAAAATAAGTCTTCTGGCCATGCTGGCTGGCTGAGCAAGCATACTCCTAGATCTTTAATGGTGACACAATGCCAAACTTCTTATTTAATAACTTTTAATGGTAAACTTACTACCTGAACTATTGCACATCAAATATAAGGAAGGGTGATCTTGTGTGACTCAGAAACTGGGGACTGTCCTCATTATCTGTTATAGACTTCCTGTGTGACCTAGATGAAGTTGCTTATATTTTGCCTTAGTTTTCCCACTTAAAATGGGCAATATACTGATGGTGCTGTAAAGTTTAATTTATTATGCCTATAAACACTGTGTGAGCCTCAGATGGAAGATGCTATGGAAGTGCATAGATGAGACACCAGAGGCTGTGTAATTAAAATAAAAAATTAGGAAGTGAAGGTCCTGAGTTCATTAATTAAGCTCCACTATCCATTTGGTATGTTTTAAGAGATCTAGATTATGCTCTAAACAGTAAAATCTGATTCACTGATGCATGATTTATTATAAGAATAGTTTCTTTGTTAACATCCTAGTGATGAGCATCAAGTCAAAATCCTGTCTCACTCCAGTCTTGCATTCTGAAAGCAATATACAGATTTTCTCAGAAATGAACTGTTAACTTAGTTGCATAACAAAGCAAAAAAAAAAAAAGGGTATATCGTAGAACCCAAGGAATAGGTTTGAACATATTTTGTTGGAGAACAGAAAACATTCCCAAAATATTGGGAATGACACTCCACACCCACTTCTCTTGTAACCCACATTCTAGTGTTTTGGAGTGGGCTAGGGGAAAGGAACCTTAATAATCAATTTTTTTCTTGCAATTAATTTAGTTTTAAGGAGTTTGGTTTATGTGACTGCTTTTTATATCTGGTACAATGATACCAGTTTGTGTAATTATCAGTAAAAACATTCTATTATGAAAAGTAAATCTGTGAAAGACAGTACCTGTATATGGATTCATATTTGTATCTTAATTTCCAGAGCAAATTACTTGAGTTACAAGTAAAATAAATATATAAATATATAAAATGTTACATCTTTTTTCCTTTCCAACTGCAAATTCGCCCTGGATCTGAAAGCTCCATTGGGGTTTTCCATTCTTTTATATAATCACCTGTAATTGCTTCTGTAGGCCAACTTTAGCTCTTTGGCTGCAGTAGGATTGCACTGCTGTACCTGCTTGGCAGAACTTGGTCCTGCAGTTGGAACTTAGTTGGTTAACAGTTCTGGTTTACATATTACCCGCAGAACAGAAAAGCTATGGGAGACTCGGGAGCTGGATTCTGAGTAGAACAGCACTTTAAACATTAGCAAAGACTTCTGATTAATTCTGCTTGACAGTTTGATTACAACATGTTCACAGCTCCTGAAAATAGTTTAGTTACTAAGGTGACTAACTTGTTGTCTTGACAATGAAAATAAAATACTGCTTCATGGGAAATTGCAGAGGTTATATGCTCATGCATTTTGTATGGTGGTCACCAGTACCTGGAATTCATTTCTTTTTAAAAGTCTGTGTCTGTGTTCTAGTTCAGATGCATATCATAAATTGATGTGATGTAGTTAATATGCAAAGAGGTATTGCTAGCAGGTTTGGCTCAGGATTTTTTTTTTACGTGATCTTGGCATATTGAACTAGAGGTGGAGAGGAGATCAACATCTTTGAAACAAATTTGTGTTCATTTGACATTGAGCTCATAGAAATATGTCATAGTGATCACACACTTAGGCTCCAGAAATGGGATTGGTCTGCCTATGCTGCAGTACCATCTTCTTGTATATAGACTAAGGGCTGCTTCATGTTTAGAGGTGTAGAAAGGAGAATTTGTTAACCAGCCTTTAGCATGCTGTGAGGATGCAACTTAACTCAAGCTAGAAGCTTCCTGTGCTTTTAATTCTTGTCTCTACTATTATGCTCTTTTGCTTTTTAATACCTGCTTTGTCAGAGGACTTTATGGGGGCGTAATGTCGCCATTTTCAGTATTACCTGGAGTTCAATTTCCTAAATGATAGACATAATGCTTTGCTTTTACACAACACCTGTCCATCAAAGAATCTCAAAATGCTTTCATTGCTAACCTGAACCTGGTGATGTAGGAGGTATGATCCTTCATTTTATGGAGGGTGAAGGCGGCTTCCTTCTCTCCCCATATCCCTCTGATCCAAGAATAGACCCAGATGTCCTGACTCCCAGCCCCAGTTCTTGCCAGCTTTTTTATATATATATATATATATATATATATATATATATATATATATATATATATACACACACACACACACACACACACACACACACACACACACACACACACACACACACACACACACACACACACACACACACACACACACACACACACACACACACACACACACACACACACACACTTTTCAGCCTTAGCCTGCATGACGAGCAATAGATTTCTAGGCACATACAGCACATCTGAACTGACATCACAACTAACTATGGGCCTGAAACAAGCTCAGGAATGCGAACAATCCCAAGCTAGTTTAAGGGCTTGCAAGTTAGATTGTTATATCTCACTTTTATCTTTGCCGTGGGGTGATTCTGAAACCTCCCAGATCTGAACACCCTGTTCAAAACCTGGGTCAAAATTGAAACTCCCTCTTATTACCACAAACAGTCAAAGACAGCTGAACACTTAATTTTCCTAGCAATAGAATGGCTTTCAACTTCATTGCCTTAGGTGTTTCTCAGAGAAGAAATTTGTATTGGATGACAAGGCAAATAGTCCTAACTAAGGTAGTATTACCCTTTTGATGGGTATACTACCTGCTTATTTTGGGGATACTGCCAACATTTACTGAGAATCCTTTTAAAATCATGACTTTAGAATTTTAGTACTGTCCAAAACAGGAGAGAGAGAGAGAGAGATCGTGGTGCTTCACAGTGCAAATAATTGTAGAAACTTAAAAGTAGCTTACCAGTGTAGAATCTTTAACTATCTTAATGGTGGTAGGTATATTTTTCTGCTATGTGGAAACATGCATTGGCTGTTAGCTGTACTTCTACTATAGGCGTAAGGATTCTCTGGTCCAGCAACATCCATGATCCGGCATGATTTTAGTTATCTGAATATCTACTTATCATGGCTGTGGCCAGGTTTCCCATGGTCCCAAAAAGGTTGTATATGGCCACCAATTCTGGCTCTGTGTTCCATGCTGTTATTTAGCTCTAATTTACCCCTAAATGTCTTCTAAAAGCCCAGTAAGCAGTGGAAGTGTTGGTAATGTTGCTAGATAATATTGACTTCCGTGGCTTGGGAAATTCTCTAGTCAGGCACTGATCAGGTCCTAGAGTGCCAGACTAGACAGGTTCAATCTGTATCATGGAGAGCACTAATAATTCATACCTCTGATTCCTAGCATCTTTGTAAGCTTTTTCTCTTTCCATCCCAACCGCCGAAATCTTGCTAGTTCCTTCTTTGAAGCCCATCTGAAAAGGTCTGGCAGGCATCTTTTTGCCTCTCCATTTGTATCCCCACACCTGCTTTGCTTTTATTTTCCTTTATTCTCCTCCATTTCCTTTGCTCCCTTCTCATTTTCCCTGTGACTGAGTCCCCCTTTAATCTTTGCATTAGATATCAAAAGTATTGTCATGTGCACTTGGAAGAAGTCAGGTTTGTATGTATTTTATCTAAAACATGTCTGAATTTTGAAAATAAATTCTTAGTTATTGCAGAGTAAGTTTGTTTCACATGATACACTGGATTTAACTACTTTTTTAACAAAGTGCTAGTATGGATATTTGCTGCTCTTCAGTTGCAGTCTTGTCATATGTAACTAGTAGGTTTTTTTTTCTGTGTTTGTCTTAATGTTTTGGGGGAGAAATTGCTTTAATTTAATTCAATATTCTTTTCACAGATCCTGACACATCTCTGGGACCTGCAATGACAAGTTTGAACAGTAGCCATGCAGAGAAAACTGATGAAATGTCTTCAAAGCAGTCTGCCCCAAAAGTGCAAGTTCAGCGATCTGTTTCCAGAGATATCCTCACCATTCACTTCTCGGCATTTGGGAAGGAGGAAGAAGAGGAGGAAGAAGAGTTTAAGGATTCTCCCAGTAATGAACTGGATGACCAAAGCATTGTAACAACAGCAGTTGAAGCCAAGGAAGACCTCTGCTTTGAACATGGTGGCCATGATTTTCCTGATCCAGCTACCTCGCCTAGCATGGTCAACTCTGCATCTTTCCTACCTTCGTCACCTGTGATTTTGCCAACCGTTAACACTGTAAAGCCATTGGATCCTCCTTCAGCATCTCAAGTATTCAGTGCAGTGCCATTAGTTCTATCACCCTCATATGATTCATATCCTGTAGCTAGCTCTTCAGGTGTGTTGTCCCCTTTGGAACAGAAAGCCAGCTCGTCATCCTCCCCGTTGTCCTCTCCATCCAAGCCAACTGTCCTGTCTAGTGCTTCATCCACTGTTTCTAGCTCAAAGCCTTTTATGAGTTTAGTTAAGTCCCTTTCAACAGATGTAGAACCAAAAGAGCCAACCCCTCCCACAAGACATAGGCACTTAATGAAAACCTTAGTGAAGTCTTTGTCCACAGATACATCTAAACAAGAATCGGAAACTGTATCCTACAAACCTCCTGACTCTAAACTGAACTTGCACCTGTTCAAACAGTTCACTCAACCTCGAGCTACAAGTGGTGATTCCAAAACTGCCCCCTCTTCCCCATTAACATCTCCTTCAGATACACGTTCTTTTTTTAAAGTACCTGAAATGGAGGCTAAAATTGAAGACACTAAACGACGCCTTTCAGAAGTCATCTATGAGCCTTTTCAACTCCTCAGCAAAATAATGGGTGATGAAAGTAGTTGCCACAGGCCCAAAGCCTTATCTTCAAGTGCTTCAGAACTTTCAAATCTTTCCAATTTAAATGGCCATTTGGAAAGCAATAACAACTATAGCATTAAGGAAGAAGAATGTGATTCTGAAGGGGAATATGATGGAAGTGATTCTACTCTAAATAAAAGTAATCAGCTCAGAACTGTTGAGGAACATGTGAAAGATACGGACACTAAAAGCTCTCTGTCTGCGGGCACAAAGGACATAAATTTGAGAACTTCACTGGTATTGGAGAAATGTTCTTTGTCTGCACTGGCAAGCAAAGAAGATGAAGAATTTTGTGAACTGTATTCTGAAGAGTTTTGTGTGATAGAGGATGAAAGCAAAGTGGAAAACCCCACAGAACCTTTGCTCCAGGCAGAAATAACTGAGGAAAATGGGACTGCTCTCCATAGTGAAGATGAAGCTGATTTATGCATACAGCAGCCTAAAATACCAGTTAAGACTTTGTATTTCTTTACAATGTTAGTCTATGCTTATCTTATACTCCCTCTCCCTAGTTACTTCTGTGGACTCTTCCTGGGAGTTGCCCTTGGATTTATGATTGCTATCTGTTTGATTTGGCTTTTTACATCAAATGTTCATAAATATCACAAGCTACATAGTAATCTGAGCAAGCACTGGAATACAGCATCTCTGGACATCAAAGAACCGGAAATATTGAAGGTGAGATTGCTAAATGGACATATTATCCTTTGGCTAGATCAGCTAATTTAGTTCAGCATATTTGCACCTTAGAATCATAACTATAAGTGAGCATAATTGAAGATGTTAGCAATATTAATCATGATTTTGTAGGCAAGAATATTCTACTTAGCTTCCTTCGTGAATTACTTATGCAAGACGAGAGAGAATCAACGTTACTTCCCTCTTTGGAGCAGGGATGGGGGACCTAAGGCCCAGGGCTGGATGTGACCTCCGAGACTCGGTGCTCATCCCCCAGCATTGAGGAGTCTGCAATGGCACTCCAGCTATCCCACTGTGGGGCTGGAGCACACAAAATCTACTAACCTGGGCCTCACAAGGCTCTGGTGTGCAAGGGAAATGTGGGGAGTGTCTTTCTCCTTCTCAGTCGGGGGCCACATCATTGAGGGTTTATTTTTCTTTTTCTTTTTTGTTTCTCACCTGTGTGTGGCCCATGACTGATTTGTTGCAAAAGTGTGATTATTTTTTTTTGTTTGTTTGTTTGTTTCTGAGGGAATTTGCTATCCAGATTGCAATTCATTGTAACGTAGACAGTCCAGGAAATTCCAAAAGCACTGTTATGTTTTTTTTTTAGTGAAGCTTCTACCTTTGCAGTATAGAAATTGAGAAAACAAACTTACATCAAATGTCAGGTAATTAGGTTGGGAATAGGAAATGTTAAGTAAAAAAATGTCAAGGAGGACAATCTGAGTTGGGGTGTGTCTATATTTGACTTTTTAAACATCTTATAACACACCTATCTTAGTTGGATGATTGCAGCCAATCAAAAGAGCTACGTGTCAGCCGACGGTCAGGGCAGTGTGTGTGTGTATGTTTCCGAGAAAAGGTTTAACGTCCGTGCCTTTACTGCTAGGACCGGGGTCCCATCGCAGAGGGTGGCCAGCAGGCCAACAGACGCCCCGTTATATAGGAAGAGCTTATTACATCTTAGATTTCAGCTGCTAGAATTTCATAATTCCTTCGCAGCGGGCAGCCTTGGAGAAAGACTGAAAGATGCCCCAGTGGATCCTGTCACCTGGGAGTGACACAGATCCAAATGCCCAAGCTCTTCCTATAACTGTCCCTTTATGACCGGCTGAAGTTCTTTTAAATTGTGCTTGGTTCTGTTACAGCAACTGAAGGAGTCAGGTTAAAGCTTAAACAGTTACAGGTTTATTGAGGAAGCTTATAAATCATATGGTTGCAATGGCTATTGTTCTATTTCTTAACTATTAGCAAAATATAGATCTTAAAAATGGTTACAAAGAAGATAAAGATAGAAAAATAGAAATAATGGTACCAAGTAACAGCTTACTCTTTCTATGTGTACACTTAAGACAGAGGACCACATCCAGGTACCATTTTTTTACCCCCTTCTGTGCCTCTCGACTCCAGCATGTCAGGCCAGGGCCGGTCCCTCAATTCCTAGGAAAGACGAAAATACGAGGTGGGCGTCCCCATAGAACCTCGGGAGGTCAAACACCTAACCCGACCAGCAGGTAGAGGGTAGAATGACACTCAAAGTGAGTGTATGCTGGGCCCATCTTATATACTCATGGGGTCACGTATTTTCTCTTTCTTATCTGTCATGCCAAATGGGGCTGGTCTGTCTGCTGTGAGACCAGTTCTTACAAGGGAGTTGTGAACTTAATTTACACTTGTAAGAGAGAATTGAGATGATTAAATTGAAGTACTGGGACATTGTTTTCTCAGTGGGAAATTCCTCATCCAGGGACTGTGTGTGTTCGAATCAACATAGGTGCCAGCCTGACACTCGCATATCCTGATCTCTCCTCATATCTATGTTTCAGCTTCTCAGGATCAGATGAGCCAGCATAGACTATGCTGATATTATTGCTCTTTCTCTGCCCTGTGCTTCAGAGAGGCAAATAAGATGGATAATATAGGGGTTAGTCTGTCTGGCTACACTACGAGCTCCTTATTTGGAGTCTACTCACTTGCCTTGTATAATTTACAGTTGTACTCTTTGTCCAGCTATGACCCATGTGACCACTCCTTCTATTTGATGTTTTCACATGGAGTCATGAAACCATCTTTTTTACATTGGTGACCATAATTAAAAAAAACAACAACCTTGGGGGAAAAAAATAGGCGATGGACTAATTGGATAGTTTGATAAGAAATTGTGTTTGAAATATAACATAATCTTAAATTTTTCAGTGACAATTTCACTTGATATCATTTTAACTGATTAAAGATTCAGCATAATGTGCATGGTTTTTTTTCTTTCCATTATCAAGTCAATCCAAAATACTGGTTAGAAAATGATGAATAGGCTGCTGCCAAATGATGCATATTTTTTGGTGATCTTAATAGAGGCCATTCCCATCGGAGAACATAAAAATAGTGCTCTAATGTGTCTCGCTGCACTGGAAAATCAGATTTCTTAGACAACTAGCTTATTTTTTCTGCTAATTGGAGACTTTTTTCAGGTTGTTAGGTAGATCACTGTTAAAACTCTCCAGAAAGAGAGTTCTTATAATATATAATCGATTAAACAAAATACAGATTGTTAAAGGAATATAAGCCTGGGTGGAGCTCTTTTTTTTTTTTAATCTTTTGTTTTTAGTTTTCAAGTATTCTTGAAAATAAAGTGTGTATGTCAAAAGCGCTTCAGTCAGACATTTGGGGAAGGAAAAAGCAAATTGAAATACTGAATTTTTTTTAGTGACAACAGTTCTCTTGATTTTTAACTTCAGGATATTAGAACAAGTAAAATGTTTTTCTTTTTGGTATAATCTTCATAAACTCTCTTAGGACTCCTGAGTATTTATGTAACATTCTTCAGTCTGTATTTTTCTTCACAATAATGGCTTGGTTTTTTTTGTAATAATTTCTTTTTTCTGTGTGTTTTATTTTCCTACTTCTCTGTTCCAGTTGGGTGCCTTTTTTTTTTTTTTGTCTGAAGCGGAGGCCTTCAGCCTACATGCTATCATGTGCTTCTGATATTTTCGCACTCTAACTTAGACTGTAAATTCTTTGGGGTGGAGAGTGTCATCCTTAATACCATTCCAGAAACACTTTGTGTTCAGTAAATAATCAACTGCTTCCATTGCTGTTCAGTCTAGTTCTCTCTCTTCTACTTACTGTTTTCTTAGTCTTGGGGTTTTCCTCTCAATCATTCTGATATCTTCATTGCGAGTGTTCCTCTCATCCCAGGATACACACTGACTGACAGTACATTACCCCTTTTCCAATAGGTGACATAAATAGGACTGACTGCTCCAGCCCCTGTTCCTGAGCCTGAGTATTTTCTCAGTGGCCAAGCCTTGGAAGTACTAGCTATGAATTTGTATTCTTCTCAGCTGATGCTTCTGAAAATTCACTTACTAAGTTTTGGTGAAAAGTGGGAGGGAGAGAGTGGGGGAGTATGTAGGTAGAAGTTGGACTTTGTGGTATTTGAAAAGACAATCCCTTCCCTGAAAGCTTTGTAATCTAAAGCGTTTACATTATTTTCTTTTTTTGTATAAAGCTGGTAGAGGGGAAATTCTACTTTGTATAGAATTTCTTGACTTTTTTTTACAAGGTTTATAATGACTAAAATACACTTTTATTTGGAAAGCTAAAAGTTTTCAAGAAAAGCAGATCCCCCAAAGCTATGGAGAATGTCACAATGAACTACAAATTCTTGCCACAGTCTGGTGGTTCTTCGAGTGCTTGCTCATGTCCAGTCAGCATAGGTGTGTGTGCTTGCCACATGTACCGGTACCAAATGATATTCTTCCTCAGCAGCATCCGTAGCGGACTAGCTCCAGCACCCCTTGGAGTGCTGCAAACATGCTGCACTGTAAACGGCACCATTGGGCTCCTCCTTCCTCAGTTCCTTCTTGCTGCCAGTGATAGCGTGTAGAACTGGATGCTCCAGTTTTAGCTTTAGTGACAGCTTATTTTTCCCTATTCGGTTGTAAATAGTTTCCATCTAAGTACTTTTAAATAGTTGTAGATTAGTAGTTAGTCCCAGTAGTGATTTAGCCGCAGAGACAGGCTCCACTCTCTTGGCTTTAAAGCCTGTGCTACCTTCTGCAGGCCTATGCCAGTCAGCAATGTCATGTGGTTGCCTCTGCTGCCTGGCTGAAGCTCACATTTCCTACAGGTGTCCGATCTGCAGATCCTTTCATTCAAAGACCATAAAAGCCAACTGATAGCTCCCCTACATTGGTTACTCCAGGAATCTTATCTTTGGCATTATTGCGTTTTTTGTGGTTTTCATCCTTTATAGCAGTGGCCTCCAACCTTTTTAACCACAAGACCACTTTTTCAATTTAAGTGCAATGTAAGATCTAGCTCACATCCAAATACCCTTGCTCCACTTCCTTCCCATCTCTTCTTTGAGGCCCTGCTCTTGCTCCACCCCTTCTTCAAGACTCACCCTGTTCACTCCATCCCCGTCCTCACTCACTTTCACCAGGCTGGGGTAGTGGGTTGGGGTGCAGGCTCTGGTCTTGGACCAAAGGGTTTGGCATGTGGGAGGCGCTCTGGGCTTAGCCCAGGGTGAGGGATTGAGGTCCAGCAGGAGTTTCAGGGTGCAAGTTCTAGGCAGGAGTTTAGGTGTAGAGAGACTCGTATCTGGAGCAGGAGAAGGTTCAGGACTGGGACAGGGGTTCAGGAAGCAGGCTCTGACTGGGTACCGTTTAACTGAGATGGCTTCTAGGTAGTGGAGCAATGGGATTAAGGCAGGCTTACTCTTGCCTGGCCGAGCACCACTCCTGAAGCAGCTGGCATTTACAGCAGTGGGTCCACGATGCCATGTGTTGCCCCTCATATACAGGCACAGAGCCCACAGCCTCTACTTGCCATGGTTCCCTGTTGTTGATCAATGGGAGCTGCAGGAGAGGTGTCTGCAGGCAAGGACAGCAAGTGGAGACCCCTTGCTCTGCCCCTCTCAGTACAGCAGGGACATGCCAGGAGCAGAAATTCCAACAGGGTGATTACTCCAGCCACGACAGGTTAGGCATTTTAGAACTCAGCTTCTCAAAGAATTAAATTTAAGTGCAAGAGAAATGAAAATTATGAAATGCACAGACCAGTCAAAAACCAAAAGTAACACACTTTGCAATCAGTAAAAGTAACAACAATCCACACACATGTTGGGTTGGGAGAGGAGAGTGAAGAACAATGTGTGTTTGTGAGAGTGACGCGTGCGCGCGCACACACACACACACACGGTATGAGAGTGATAGAGATTTGCATTTCCTCTATCCCCTTCGCTCTGTGTGGAGATGGGGTACAGGAATGGGGGAGGAAGGTGCTGATGCTGACATCAGCGTCCCCCCCCCCCCTTCCTCCCACATGCTTCACAATAAGCAGGAGGCTCCCAAGTGGGCAGCTCCTAGGCAGAAGAGAGGAGCAGCATGATAGTTGGTGGAGGGCAGCTGAAGTGCCAGTGCTTGGATAGCTTCCTGGCCAAACCAGTTAGGATCACCTGTCAGAGGCTCCAAGATCTACTGGTAGATCCTGATCTACTGGTTGGTGACCACTGCTTTATAGCTTTTTTCTGATTTAATTCCTGGCATGCAAACAGATTGCCTGAGGGACATACAATATTACACACAATTTCTTAATTCTCCACAGGGAAATTTTAGTTCCTAATCAAAGGATAGTGAAAATGTTGGATGGCATTGAATTTATAGCAGGTACATCTGGATTTTGTCAAACTGAGAATTTGCTGAAAGTTTGGCAATAACTAAAATGGCATGGTAATTACATCAGTACATTGCATATTGAAACCTGTAGCTTCTGAGAATTCCTAAGATAAAGGCTACTGCATCTATATTGCAGAATTCTGTGGCCTACATTTTTTTTATTATTCTATATTAAATGCATCAAATAATGGGGGAAGTGACTTGCAAAGTTCTGATTTGGTTTCATTGGATTGTAAGTGGATGCTAATTTTAGCAAGCTCACATAGAAACTCTCAACCTTTCTGGTTTAGTAACTGATATAACAGCATGACATCCATCTGAGTAGTTGCTTAGATTTTAATTTTGATCATCTCAAGCAAGCGTCACTCACTGAAAATCCATTAGTTACTGAACTGTGGGCTTTAAACCAGGTGAAATTAACAGGAATTACCACTTTTCACTTCACTCCTACAAAAGAATTCTCACTGCCACTCTAACTCCTCTTTTTACTGTTAACCTTCACTCCAAAGTGTCATATGAAAATGGGGAGAATGTCTTCAAATGCTTAGAAGGATGTGGGGCGGCTGGCTAGCTTTCCTGCCTATATGTTCAGCTTCAACACATGTTCATTAAAATTTCACAAGCATCATCTGATGTGAACTCACCTGCTAATCTTATGTGTACATGAGCGTTCATTTAGCACAGCTGTAGTTCTAAGGGGGGTTTGAAGGAAAAGAGGTGGTGATAGTCGGGCACAAAATGGAATGCTATTCTAAGAGTAATGGTGGGCTTGAAGGACAGTGGGAAACTAAGTAGGAAAAGCAAATGAGCAGTAACAGCAGTTGAAA
Organism: Pelodiscus sinensis; assembly: GCF_049634645.1. Taxonomy (NCBI): domain Eukaryota; kingdom Metazoa; phylum Chordata; order Testudines; family Trionychidae; genus Pelodiscus; species Pelodiscus sinensis. The sequence continues at coordinate 20,480,498 of NC_134730.1, read as the reverse complement.
GGAAAAATAAGAAGAAATGAGAGAGTACACATGTTGATGGGGCTGATGTTTGTGCAGAGTTTGACAGGCAAGAAGCCTGAATTTGGTATAATAGAATAGATTAAATATATACAGGTTACTTTGATACATACTGTTAGTCATGAAATTCTTAAACATTGAATACATTAGTTTAATCTGTGTATTGGAACAGCAATGTTCTTAGCTGGGACTGAGTTGGCTTCTGTCAGAATAAATTTCCAGTGCTGCATATGATTTGACTTTAAGAGGGATTTGTTGGTGCGTAGGGGGGTGGGGGAGCACTTTGCATTAGTTTATGTAGCAGTCACACAATGTGCAGTATTGTTCATTAAGTTGCAATGTGCTTATGCAATAGTTTCAGTTTTAGGCTACTATTGTTACTAGGCAGAAAGTTCTGGGTACAGACTGTTCAAAGAATCTGATGGGAAGCAGTGGCAAGAGAATAGGATCAGCACTAGAGGTGGATTAAACTGGGTGCACTTTGTTCCTCTCAAATCAGAGGTACATTGTATCAGTGTCCTATTTACCTCAGAGAATAAAGGTCATGGTGCAGATGAGGGCTCAGTCCAATAAGGCATCTGAACTGGCACTGACAATGTCTTCTGAGTAAGGGTTGCGGGGGAAACTGTCCTGAATTTTGAATAATTTTAGAATCCAACAATAAAGAATGTGGCCAAATGTTGTATAACTTTATGGGAAATATTGGGGGTTTCCTTTGTCACATGGGAAGGTGTCTTTATGCCTAAATAGTTTACTGCAAATGTGAAACTGGGAAAAATGAATTTGAAGGTTTTTCTCATGATTCTTTCAAGACTGGATCCACCTTGAGTACTTTTTGGCTTTGGCAGGCTGGTACATCGTTCTCATTTGATTAGGCTACGTGGTACCATTTCTCTTTCTCTGCTGTTGTCTTTTGCACCAAAAGCCATTCTCCTGGCCAGCTTGTTGACCTAACACACTAACTCTTTATCTTGCCAGCTGCTACTTTCTCACTGACCACTTCATCCTCAAATCTGCAAGAGCTAGTGAATGGAAGGCTGGATTCCAGTTGATGCTAAACAACCTGTAGCATATCTATGCCACCTCTTTCTTATCCTGCATTTTGGATTTAGGTAATACATTTATGTGAGTGGGGGGGATATATGCGAGAGACTTATTAGGCCCCTCCAACTCAAGGCGATTCATGTCTTGAGTATCAATGGTGAATATTGCTGAATTCTCCATCTGCTTCAGCGTATTTGCTCTTGATGTTTAAGGCTTGTGTTAGTTTGGAAAAAAAATTCTTTACTTCTCATAAAAGTTTGGCTTGGGGTCCAGATCATGACTTGGATTAACATGAGCAACACAACGTTAGCATAATACTTCCAATTTGTTTATCATCAAAAGTCAACAATCAGGATCAGGGACTCAATGGGATAGCCATTCTACATGTATACCGTATTTTAGCAAATATAACCTGTGGGTTATATTCATTTTTACAAATCCCGAAAGCTCCCTTCCCCCGCGCGGGGTATACTCGGGTGCGGGGTATATAAAAAAATTTTTTACACACCAGCTCACCGCCCGGTTCCTCCGCAGCTGAAGGAAGGGGCAGGGGGAGCGCTCACCCAGCTGTGCAGGAACTGGGCGGTGAGCGCTCTCCCGCCCGGTTCCTGTGCAGCCTCCAGGCGGGGGCGCACTCACTGCCCAATTCCTCCACAGCTGTAGGATAGGGCAAGGGAGCGCTCATCCATCTGCACAGGAACCAGGCGGTGAACACTCCCCTGCCTGGAGGCTGCGCAGGAACCGGGCGGTGAGTGGCTGGCTAATTCTCGCCACTCCCTTCCCCACTTCCCCTCACCATAAATATACCCCAGCACAGCCTTGTATACCCCGCGGGTTATGCTCGTGCGCGGGGTATGCAAGTTTTTTTTTAACTCAAAAAGCAAAAACCACGGGGTATATTTGCTAAAAAACGGTAAGTAGATGTGGTCCTTGTCCTGAAGAGCTTAATTAAAGAGAAGACTAGAGGGGGGAAGGGCAAATAACAGGAGGGAAGTGTGAGAGGGGAGACAAAGATTACATGTTCAATTAGGCCAAGAATAGACACAACTTGATTAAGTCATTTTAAAAAAGTGTGTGCTTATTGAATTTTTTTATTTCGCTTCTTGAATATTTTATAAAGCTTTAAAGAATACTCAACTAATTCTAATACCGTGACAGCAAGGGGGGAATGCATGTAGTTGACAGGATTAACCAATAAGCTCAGGCTTATTGGTTAATTGTGTAGTTAAACATTGACATCCCTAGATGGGACTCCATGTTTCCAAAAGGAAAAAGAGAGCCTTCCCAGGAAAATGACTTGTTTTTCCTCCCGGCTGTTCCAGTTAGGTTAAAAATATGTAATTTGTGTGTCTGTGTGCAGTGTACATGTGTTGGTTTTATTCTCCGCTGTTTTATAACAAAGATTTCTCAACTGTTTCTTTGTGAAAGGAAGACTTTCACAAACATTTCACAAATATTCACTTTAGTTTTGAAACATTTGTTTTAACTGTTCGTATCTTTTTGTGTTCACTTTTGCAAATACTCTAATAAATAATTTTATTTGAATGAATAATTGCAAACATTTTAAACTCAATTTACTAAAAGTAAATGTTTAATTCTGTAGTTCTCAGCAGCAGCACTGCAAATTTTGAATTCTGAAACTTGAAATGTATACTGAAATTGATGTTGAAATTCATGCTATATGCTGGAAGTCATGCTGTCAGGGAATGGAACAAATATCATGTGAGGTATAAACAGGATGTAAATTTTAAATATTGATCATGTACTATTCCAGTCATCTAAAAACAAAGAGTTTGTTGTTAGTCTGCAAATTGCGAACGAGTTTCTCTTTGCAGACAATTAATGAAAAGAAAATATACACTTTGTTGAAGAAAGGATTGCAAAGTACACACCCTTGTTTATCCTTAATGCTGACCTAGTATGTCTACTTTGCTTTGAATCAGAAAAGTTGTCATTTTTGTTCACTGCTGTAAATGGTTTTGAATACCCCTTTAATTGTCAGTTTCACCTACTCGCTGCTTAAACAAACTTCACCTACTCGCTGCAAAACTCAGGAAACTTGGTCATGTCTGTCATTTCAGTTGGAAACAGATATCCTTTTGAATTTCATTCCGAGGCTATATAGCTCCCCCATTATCTGTTCACCTAGGAGATGAACTTTGAGAGTATCCTGCAGGCCAGAAATTAATATTTTGAGCTGAAGATTCTGTTCAAACGTTAATTGTATTGGATTTTTGTATGTCTTGATAAAATATTAAATTGCATTATTCTGAGTGTTGCATGTTTCTCTCATACAGATAAACTGAGAGCTTCTATGTACCATTCAGGAGTTTAAAACCCAATTCAGTACCTCTGTTGTGGTGTAACAGAACACAATATGATTTTTGCAAATTCCAGATGCTTCACCAAATAAAAAAAAATTACATATGCCTCTGTCAGAACAAGCACTGAACACTTCAGAGCCTCTGCAGGGTGAGAAAAAGCCTAATCTGTAATAAGCCTTAAAATGAATATAGGAAAATCAAATTTATGCTACAGGCTTTCAAAGCTTTTTGGTGTTGTGTTCCGGTTGAAGAACTGTTTTCATGCCAATGCATGATACATTTTAAATGAGATCATTTTATGGAGCTTTAAAAGCTGGCATTATACCTAACATACGCTAGTGACTGTTTTGATACCAGTGACTAGGCTGTTTTGTCCCATTTGTGCATTCTTTCCTTATACATCATTTTGGCTATGTCTACATTGGCACCCCTTTCCGGAAAAGGGATGCTAATGTAGACTTCGGAAATGCAAATTCCGTGGGGGATTTAAATATCCCCCGCAGCATTTGCATTTACATGGCTGCCGCTTTTTTCCGGCTTGGGGATAATCCGGAGAAAAGCGCCAGTCTAGATGTGATTCTCCAGAAAATAAGCCCTTTTCCGGAGGATTTCTTATTCCTACTTGAAAGTAGAAACATGAGAAATATTGCTCAACAACACTTAGCCTGAGGAATAAGCCCAATGGGTAGGATGAAAAATATCTGAGCAGTCGTATTCTTCCTCTAAAAGCTAAGTGCCTGTAAAGCAATAAAAGAACTAAAATAATTTACTGTTAGCGTGTATTTAATATTACCATAACAGAAAGTCAATCCATGTTCTATTTAATTTCTAAAATAGAATCTAGTGCTCCTGTCACTTTCTTTTCCTATCTTGACTTTGTGCCTTCAAAGTTTGTTTCCTCTTTCTTTTCCCACCATCTTTCCCTTTTTGTTCTCTGTCTCCTTAACTCTACTTTCTTTTCCCATGTTTTCTTTTCCCTTGCTCTCAACACCTTACTCTCGTAACTTTCTCCATCAATCTCTTCCATGCAGCCATATGCACGATTGTGCACTAAGGATGTTAAGAGGTGGGTAATCCACTAATTGTGTAGTTGATAAAATTTTTATTGACGACATGAATAGTTGATAAAGGAAGGTGTCCTCAGTCCCGGCTCACACCGGGTCCAGGAAATATAGTAAAAGCTGGGCTGCCTGAGCGCCCAGCTCCTCCTACATTTAAAATGCAGAGCTCCAGTGGGGGTAGGTCTCAGATCCATTGTGAGCCAAGACTGAGCTGGGATTGCTCAGATCCAGCAGCCCCAGTTCGTGATAGTTGGGGCTGACAGTGAACAAGTGCTGCTTTGTGGCAGTAGCCCTTGTCCACGGAGGCATCGCAGCTCCCCACTGGGAGCCCCTGCAGACAGGAGCTGCTGCTAGAACAGCCTCTGCCTGCTGCGAGCCTGGACCCACCACGGGCAAAGGCTGCTGCCTCTGTCAGGGCAAGGTAGCACCACAGAGATGGTGCTGGGGGAACTGGCTTTTAAGCTGGCTCCCCCTAGCAACAGTTCCTGTTCTCCTTCCTCGCCCCTCACCCTGGCCCCCTTCCTGCAGCACTGCTGCCTCTGATAGGGAGCAGATGGCACTGTGGAGCCAGTGCTGGAAGGAACTGGCTTTTAAGCCGGCTTCCCCCCACCCCCAGCACCGGCTACTGCTTCCCCTTCTTGCTGCCTCGGATACAGAGGCAGCTGGGAGGGGGAGGGAGGAATGTAAGTAGTTGAGAAGATTAACTGATAAGCCTAGACTTATTGGTTAATCTTATACTCGACTACTCGTTTACATCCCTAGTAGGCAGTGAACTGGCAAAGTTTTCAGATGATGCAAAGTTACTCAAGATAGTTCAAAGTTCAAGTTCAAAGCAGACTGTCAGGAGTTACAAAGTGATTTTGCTAAACTGGGTGACTGGGCAACAAAAGGGGAGACAAAATTCAGTGTTGATAAATGCAAAGTAATGCCCACAGGAAAATATTATCCCAACTATTCCTACAAAATGATGGAGTCTTTATTATCTTTTCCACTTAAAGTAGAACTCTTGAGTCTTCATGGCTAGTTCTCTGAAAACGTCTGCTCAATGTGTAGCAGCAGTCAAAAAAGCTAACAATGTTAGGAACTGTTAAGAAATGGATCAATTATATAGACAATAGCTATCATAATGTCACTATATAAATCCATGATACACCCACACCTTGAATGCAGTCCTGGTTGTCTTATTTCAAAATAAGATAGATTAGACTTAGAAAAGGTACGGAGAAGGACAAACTCTCATGATTGAGGCCCTGTTCTCCCACATGCCCTTCAGTGTTTTACTGCAGAGATTCTCAACCAGAGGCATGTGTTCCCAGGGGGCAGATTGAGGTTTCTAGGAAGTACATCAACTCATCTAGTTTTAGAACAGGCTGTATAAAAAGCTCAGCGAAGTCAGTACAAACTAACATTTCATACAGACTATGGATGTAAATGGTTAACCAGTTAACTAGAAAACCAAAACTGGTAAATGAGGCTAACCAGTAGGCTTCACCAGCTCCTCGCCTGCACTAGGAAGGAAGCTGCTCCAACCCTGTGGGGCCCGCTGCAGGCAGGGGCTACTCTGGCCAGCTGGAGTAGCTTCCTGTCTGTGGGAGGCCCCACCTGTTTCCCCTCTCCACCGCAAGTTATATTTTGGCTCTCTGGGAGTGGGGTCGGCAGCGGTGAGGAGGCTTCACCGCATACTTCAGAGCCTGAAGTGAAACCTCCCTGCGAGCACGGCTGGCAAATTCTGCTGCCCTGCTCCTAAGGTTGCCATGTGTCCAGTTTTGAACTGGACAGTCCAGTATTTGAGCTTTCTGTTTGGGAAACAAATTGAGAAACTATAAATGAGAAAACAGAAATGTCTGGTATTTTCTAAATAAGATGTAATGGAGATTTTGATGTAATGTCAAGTGTGTCTGGTATTTTTGTTGAAATCATCTGGCAACCCTACCTGCTCCTGGGGAGCCAGTTTCACTGTGGGCCCTGCAGTATAAAGATTCTATATAAAGCTTTATACTACAGAGCCCACATTTAGAAGTTACACAGTTACATTTTTAAACAACTTTTTATATCCCTAATACTCTCTCATTTTGTCTGTAAGTAGTTTTTCAGGAAATGTGCTGTGATGTGCTTATATTTTTATCTGTTTTTTGTGAGCAACTAGTTTTTAAATGACGTCAAACATAGGGGGTATCCTCCAGAAAATATGACTCCTAAAATGGGTACAGTAGTCCAGAAAGGTTGAGAACCACTGCTCTCCTGAATACAGTCCTCTTAAGACAAAAGCTTTTTTTATGTTTGTATTTGGCACGCTTTTTTTTTTAAGAGACGACTAGTTTTAATTTACTTTATGAACTCTGAACACCTATGTCCCCTTTTCCTTCCCCAGCTATATCAGTTTGTTTCATCCTATTTATTTCTGTAGCCTTTCAACCAATATTGTCTTTTGAGATTCAGATTGTCCCCTCTCTTTATTTGCCTACAAGAAAAAAGCCCCAAAGTTTAAATTGCAGATACAGGTGTTAGTTGCTGTTTCAGTTGTAGCAAAAAGTGTCGTTCAGATCCAACAGGACACTTTATAGCAGGGCTGGGCAAAAATGGCCCAGGGGCTGGCTCCAGCCCGCCAAGCCACGGATCCGGCCTAAGGACCACCCTGTGGGATCCAGCCCAGTCCTTGGCTTCTAGATGCCAGAAACAACCAGCCAATAGAAACTGATCCCGGTCAATCTCTCAGCTCCCTGAAACAACCAGAAAATAGGAGCTGAGAGATTGGCCTAGGTCCTAGAGGGGATGGGAGCACCTCACTGAGCTGAGAGCCACCTGAAGGGAGCAGCTTGCAGTTTTAAGTGATCTGGAGCTGCAGCAGGCAGATATCCCAGCCTGCCTTGGGGGTGCTGCATGCTTAGGTAAGTGCTTCCCACCCAGAGCCTGCCTCTGGCACCCCAGCCCCTCCTGCACCCCAACTCCCTCCCCTAGGTCACCACCCAAACTCTCTGAACCCCCCTGGCCATGGTCACAACTCCTTCCCAGATTCTGTATCCCTTCCTGTACCCCTTCCCCAGGCCAGAATCCTCTCCTGCATCCAAACACCCTCCCAGACTCTGCACCTCAATCCCCTGACCCAGGTCACATCCAAATCCTCTGCAGACTGCACCCCCTTTCCTCTTCGCCCAAGTCACAATTCCCTTCCAGAGTTTGCACCCCTTCCTAGTGCCCCCCTCTCCCCCCGGCCAGAGTTCTCTCCTGCTCCCTCCCTGACCCCCTCCTTCACCCAGATCTCACACCATTTCCTGACCTCCTTCCGTTTCCTGCATCCCACTCCCATACCCCGTGTGCCCTTCTGCAACCAACCTCCATCCTAGACCCCGCACTCTTTCTACAGAAAAGTGCAGCCCTTGGCCACTTTCCAAAATCTTGGAGTGGCCTCCCACCAAAAATTATTGCCCACCCCTGCTTTAGAGAGTAGCTTGTTCTGCTAGTTTTGTTTTATTGTCATGAACAAATGGAAGATGCTATCTAAATGCAGAACACATTATTTGGCCTTTAGATGTTATCACATAAGTATCTGGGTAGCAAAGAGAAGTTGTGGTTTAGTTCTAAAAGCAGAAAAAGATGTTTTTTGAACAAGAGGACAGCAAAGAGAAACTGAGACCTAACCTATCTATTATAATGTAGGTAATAGGAATAAAAAACGTCCAGAGCCCCTAATCAGAATAGGGGATCTCTGTTGCACTACACACTGTACAAAAATATGTTGTAAAAAGCAGTGTCTATCCCAAAGAAGTTAGTCTAATTTATTAGGAAACTGATAGCTTTGTTTATTGTAGGGATGTAATAGCATAGCCAGTTAAATGATTAACCAATAAGTGAATGCTTATCAGATTACACTACTGATTATATACAAACACCACCACCCCTGCTCTGTATTTAAAGTATTTTCAAAGCCAGTGGGCAGGCATGCTGGCTTAGTCCCAGCTCGGAGAGGTCTGGCAGCTACCCCCACTGCGGCTTTGCATACAAAGGATTTGCAGGCAGGCACGCTGTCTCAGTCTTGGCTTGCACTGGGTCTGCCAGCTACCCCTGCTGCTGCTCTGCCGATCCTTTCTATGGGACTGAACCACAATGCCTGCCCACCGGCCCTGCAAATCCTTTGAGTGCAGAGCCACAGCAGGAGTAGCTGCTAGACCTGGTATGAGCTGGGACTGAGTGCTTACAGTGCTAACTTTAATCAATTAATTGTGTAACCGACAAAATATTTGTTGACTATACGATTAACAAATTAACATTCCTAGTTTATTGAAGGATGGTGTTTCATTTATGCGCTAGGTTCAGCTTGTCTCCCAGTGCTGTGTGGAATATATCTACTGGCGTATTTCCTTCATACTTGATTTCGCAGAGCATTGTATTAACATTGAATTGGCTGATCTTGCACCCTGAAACACTAGGTTGAGGCTCTCAGAATGGACCAAATAAGGTCCTAGTGTAACTCAGTCCAAATTAGTGGAGTTACACCAGGATTGAATTTGGCTAATGTGTCTGGAATCCACTTGGCCACAGTAATGAAGAAGTTTGATTGCTGAAAGCTAATGGTTACTTTGTTGGAACACCGATAAACTTAGTGTTTGTTTGTTTTTTCTGTTTATGGATGATAAGCTTTATTCTGCCATGTTTATGCTTTACATCCTAAACAGATGTTTTCCTATATTTAATTTCTGCCAGATTACCCATCCTATCTGTAAATTTATCAATGTTTATACCCTTTATCCAATAAAAATAAAATTTAAAGTCTGGAGCCATTAAATACAACTTAAGTCTGGAGCCATTGTATGCCTTTTTATTAAAAAAAAAAAAAAAAAAAAAAGAGGTGAAGAGAAGCATTTTCGGGGACAAGTAGACTTCTGAGCTTTTTTGAAAATTCGGAAAAAAAATATCAGTGGTTAAAGTGGGAGACCTATATTCCATTCCCGATAATGCCATTGAGTTCTTTTGTGATCGTGAGCAAGCTTTTTAACTTTCCTGTGTCTCTGTATCCCCTAATGCTAACTGGCCACCTTTTGTAAAGTAGCTGCATAGCCCTGATTTGAAAGATGCTGGTACAAGGTATCTTTTTTTTAATCTTTCCCATTTTCTCAAACAACATATTCTTGTAATTAATTAATTATGAAAGAGTAGAAGCAAACTATTGCAGAGGAATTCTTCTGATGAAGACTGCATATCAGATTGTGCAGGCATTTCAGGACCTCAGTACTGGGGTTTAAAATGAGATCAATTTAGTGCTAATGTCTGCTAATGGAGCTCTGTGAAAGTGGTGCCAAATGATTCTTAGAGGATATGATACTTTTATTAGAATTCTGGCTCATGGGAAGCTGGCTGGCTGATGTTTTCATTTGTGTTTGATGGTTTCTTTGCACAGAAAACCTGATATTTGATATTCATAGAATCATAGAACTGGAAGGGACCTCCAGAGGTCATCAGATCAAGTCCCCTGCACTCCTGAGAGGGCTGAGTACTTTGGCTTGTCAGTCAGAAGACTGTTCCAAGAGTTGGCCTCAGTTTTACATTGTAAACTAAAACATGCCTGAGATCTCAACTGTATTAAACTGTTACATTAAAATGATCTAATACGTCTGATTGCTTAAGTGTGATGCAGGCAGTCCCCGGGTTACATGGATCCGACTTACATCGGATCCCTACTTACAAACGGGTGAGGCAACCCCAGCAGACCAGGGAGACGCGAAGCTAGCACCCCCTCTCCCCCCGCAGTAGGCCAGGGAGACGCAGAGCGGCTTTTCTCAGCAGACACCTCATCTTGGGAATAAAGGACTGAGGGAAGTGAGGTGTGGGAGAATAAAACTGAGCTCTGGAGAAATGTTTGGCTAGAGTTTCCCCTACAATATGTACCAGTTCCGACTTACATACAAATTCAACTTAAGAACAAACCTACAGTCCCTATCTTGTACAGAACCCGGGGACTGCCTGTACTAAAGAGCCTGATTCTACAGTTCATACAGGAATAATCCCATCTAGTGAATTCCTGGCTCTTGAGTCCCTCCCGTCTAGTGAATAGAGCACTAGATGGGAGGGACTCAAGAGCCAGCAATGCAATCCTCTGCTCTGTCACAGACTTCCTGTATGACTTTGTTAGTCATTTAATATACTCTGTTCCCTGCTTCACAGGTTTTCCTACTTTCAAAAATTTGTGAGGATAGAATTAGGACTGAGGCACTCGTATATGTTGAAAAAGGTGAGGCAGGTAGCTAGCCAGAACAACAAAATGTATGGACCTTGCTTCTATAGTTAGTTCAGTATTTTTAAATTTATATTTAAATTATAAAGTCTATTCTCTGAAGTTAACATCCATGAAAGATTCTCACTCATAGTCTGAGCTCCTTATTCATGAGACTGACAAGAACTCTGTTCAGTTGGAAGAGGTATGATGTCAGCAATAACAGAATGGAGCACAAGCCACACATCTTTGTTGCCATGTGCCTCTTGTTGAACATTCCAATCAGTTCTGTCTTAACTGTGGCCAGTAAAGGAGCTCCGTACAGGCGCCCAGTGCTCTTAATTTTTCTTTTGCAGGGGTGAGACCTAAGGAGCAAGGAAAACTACTCAACAGCTTCAACACTGCCAACGAACAGGACAGTGCCATTCTGATAACCACACTGATAGCATCATTTGCCACAGTTGGCCAAAAGACGCAGAAGGGGTGAGAACTCAGCAAATGCCACCCTAAATTCCCAAGAGGGAGCGCATCCAAATCCTTGACGACTTCCAGGTTGACTTCTATAACTCTAGCACAAGCACAGTCCCAAGTGCTTCAAAGGAAAAAGCCAAATCAGCCACCACAGCAGAGCGCCAGGACTTGACACTGGGCTGTCAAGGCAGATCTGGTCCCTCAGTAAGCCTAGAGGGACAGCTTTGTCACTGAAGTGTCCTGCCGACTGCCATGGAGTGGCCAGCAAAATGAAGGGCTCTATAAGCATTATGTCTTCAATGCCCTGTTGATGTCAGTTGTACTGATCTCTGACTTATTAGATCAGGAAGAGCTTCTGTCAAAGTCCCAAACTCTAGATAGCTTCATAGCAAGGCTCCTTCTTTCATTCACTTGCTTGGGACAGTGATTTTGGGTATCAGTATTTGTAATCAGTCCGGGTCTGCTGCTGCTGCTGCAAAGTTCACAGTGTCAGTTTCAAGGCATTCCCTTCTTTCTGTGCCATGGTCTGTAGACTCTCCTTGTGAAGTTTTAATTCTTGTTCAGGGCTGGCTCTTGTACGTTTAGAATTTATGCTCCCAATACAAAAAGCTCCAGTCTCAACCCCGTGTAGCCAATGTTGGTGCACTATTACTATTTTTTTCATCCTTCCAAGTCTCACGATTCACATGATTGTATAGATGCAGGCTGAGGATTGGGGTGATAAAATGTACAGTTGGGACTCTGAGTCAAAAGACTCTAATGCTAAATACTTTTCCACTATAGATCACCACCAGAATAGTGAACTTCTGGGAAATAGCAGCATCCTTTGTCAGAAACTGTCCAAGGAAACAACCTTTGTAGATTTCTGCACCAGTTTTAACTCAGGGAACCCAGTTAAGAGACCTGGATCAGGAGCCCCCATCTGCCAGGGTTGCTGTGTCCTTTACTGATCTTGGGGAGGACTCACTTGATGGAAAAGTGGCAGATCCCCTCTTAAACATCTCAAAGGTGATCATAGTATGTTGTTCCATAAAAATGCTACTAGTATAACCGTCTTTCTCCCATGAGAGCTTAATGATGGAGTTGGTCATGCTAGAGATAAGACCTGCCATATGTTCAGGATTGCACCCTGAAATCCTTAGATACAATACTAAGATGTTTTAAATGAGGGATTTTCTAGTCTGTTGCTGCTACTTTTTGCATGGTGGATTGTCAAGAGTTTATGGCCAAAGATTCAGTGGAGATGGGAAGAAGTCTAGATTTTGTTTTCTTTCCCAAAAGAAACACAAAAAGTGTGTGAAACTAGTTGGAGGACATTGGTGTGGTGTGAGCTGTTTTCACTATGAGTGTGATGTTGGTGAAAGCCATGCTCATCTGTATGTACGGGTGTAGGAGATCCAGAGAAAGCTGCATTGTTACATTAGAGAATTTTTAGAGGGTGGTGGTGATGGGAAGAACTTTTACATGAGCCACAGAATACTCTGGATTTGAACAGAGTAACATGCTATGACTTCAGGCAAGTCTTGTGATGTCTTTTGTGCTTTGATAATTCCAGCTGGAATTTCTGGATGAAATTCAAAACTCAAATGCAAACTGGTTGCTGTGTCTATTTTGAAACTTTTTGATTTAATAACTTCCAGAAGGGAAGTAGGCTGTGCCCATTACAGACAAAACCTGCTGTGTATACCGTAAATGATCCTGGCTCTACAAACTCTCTCCCTGATACATTTATATTTCTGTATGTGAAGGCTGGCTATGTCTAGTATAAACAAAACCCAAATACAGTTTTGGTGTTGGTGAAATCTAAAAGCAGACTATGTGTTTTCAGGTTGAAATGTCAGATGTGTGACTTAGTGAGGAGGCTACTGAATATATATAAAAAAAGCTGAATTTTCTTAGTATTAATAAAAATGCAAAGAGATGGTGAAATTAATATAATTTAGGCACCATTAATGTAATGGCATCTAGAGTCCTTGGAGAATAATGCATTGTCTGTTCTGAGAAAATGATTGGCATCAGCTCCCAGTGAAGTAAATGGGCATTAGGACATTGCCCTGTTTTTTTGGGTAGGAAAATATTTTACATTGACTGCAGCACTGTATTAACTTTTTGTATAGTGCCTTGTATAATATATTTTAATAGGATATTGAGAGATGTACATTTATAGACTTTTTCTTTTCCCCCTTTCCCTCACCATTCCTCCCTTACTCTCTTAAGTATTATAAAGATTTCTATTGTGCAGACTTAAGGCTTGACAGCAAGGTACTGAGTAGCTTTGCTTTCCATTGACTTCATTGAGTACTGAGGAGGCTCAAATCCTTGCAGGAATTGTCTCCTAATGCACAAATACAGGAGTCACTGTTAAGATATGTCATCCAGGAGGCTAAGACAAGGAAAACATTGTCCTCAGAGCTGTCCTCGTGCACATATACTCTGGGAAATTCATGGCTCCTTTTCTCTGCTCAGTGCCTCTGGCTAATCTGGTACCCCCAGGCTTGGGAACAAAATATGGAGCTTACTTAAAATATGGAGCTTTTCACCTGTTCATCTCACAGCACCCTATAAAGGTGGGTAAAAAACGTTTGTTCCTGTTTATACAGATAAGGAAACAAAAAGGTACAGAAAGGCAAACTGATTTGTCTTGGTTGTCATAGAGCCAGTGTTAGAGGTAGGAATAGAATCTTGCTTTCCTGATTTCAGTTTGATGCCCAATCTACTGCCTCATTGCATTCATCCATGTAACATCAGGTGGGAAAGAGTCTGTCTTACTATAAATCATTGACAACTCTTTTAAAATTTTATTTTCAGACTAGATCAGGTTGCCAATTACTTCAGTATTGATTAACAAATATTTCCTTTTCTAGGGATGGATGAATGAAATTTATAATTATGATCCAGAAACTTACCACGCTACATTGACTCACTCTGTCTATGTGCGACTGGAAGGAAGCTCGTTAAGACTTTCAAAACCCAATAAAAATGTTTCCAGAAGGGCTATTTACAATGAGTCTAAGACTGATGTAATCTACATTGGCCAGAAAATTTATGATCTTACAGACAGCAAGGTGAGTTTTATTTAGTTATGCTGCTAATTTCTGTAATAAAGTATTAGTTGTTTAATTTCCTCTATCATGAAAATGAAAACTGTTTACTTACTGATTAGCTTTCAAACTATTATGCTGATTTAATCTGCTAGCATAAAAGGGAACAGATGTTAGCCAGTGGCTATTTCATGTTGAAGACTGATCTACAATTAATCTTTTCTGTGGCTATGAAAACATTGAGGGGAAATGAGACATTTTTGGGCTGGTATCTTTTTTTTACACAAGAATTCCATTACAATGACGCATGCATGAATCTTGCTATAAAAGGAATAAAACCAATGGGGATGATGTTAAGCATCCTCTTGAAAACTTACAAAAGGGACAGGGAAAATAAATTAGCAAAGCAAAAGGGCATTTTAAAATTAGTGCCTCCCCCTTTTTCTTCACGTAAATATTCAGAGTCCTGGAAGTGTGCAGTGTAGGAAGGAGTATTGAGTATTGTTTCTCATTTACATTAAAATATGCCTAATGTTGTGAAACCTGCAGTGATTTTTGCTTGTTTCAAGACCAGAAAAGTATTTAGTGCCCAATCATTTTTGTCATTGTACAAGTGGAGGGAATACAGATTACATGGGTGAAGCAGGAGTGGGAGGTAGATGGATAGATGGACGAAAGGGATGACTGTATCATGTCTTTTCCCACTACCAGGCTGAGGGAGTCCCGCTTTAGGTAGGTACACTATGGGTTGTGTAAAAATCAAGACAGGAGTGGAAGGAAGTGAGGCTGGGGAGATGTTTACCCTAAGTTACCTCTCTCTCTCAAATCTGTGGGTGATCTGAGCATAAAATTACAGTTGACTTATCAGTTGACTGTGTCGGTTACATTCAGCCTTCTGGGAGGTGGCTTTACTGCGGCAAGGCTGTGAAGCTGCCTCCCTGGGAGTCAGGCGGTCAAACGCTGGCAGCCCTGCTCCTGGGGAGGCTTCGCTGCAGGCTCTGTAGTACAAAGTTGAGTTTTATATTGCAGAGCCTGCAGCATGTATAACCATGTGTCCATTGACATTTTCAGCAGTTATACGGTTACCCTGGTACATGATATTTAACATTCTTAGATTGCATATATTCTGCTTGGAATATAATCATCAAATACTCAGTTTTGCTTTCTGGATTCTATGTAGTCACATAGCACAAGTACCGCAAACCTCAAGCTTTCAAAAATGATGCGTTTGATCCCAAATGGAAAACAGATTTTAATGTATTCATGTGATTCCAGGAGTGTAATCTACCTGAGTGTGACCTGGTTTAAATAAGGCTCATTGCTAAAGCTCTCCATATCATTTTAGATGGGTAGGGCCTGTTGATCCATCAATGAGTTGAACACTCACCACTCCCATTAAACCCAGAGAGAACTGAGGTCATTCAACACCTTGTCAAGTGAAACCTGGCTATTTTCATCAATTAATGCACAATATTATACATTAATTTGTAATTTATTTCTATGGAATTTCTCTTTTTGTTCTGGGTTTTTTTAATCTGACTCTCTCACTTTTTATTTTACAGATTTACCTGGTTCCCAAGAGTCTGGCTCGAAAACGAATTTGGAATAAAAAGTATCCGATTTGCATTGAACTTGGTAGACAAGAAGATTTTATGGCTAAGGCCCAGACTGATAAAGAGAACTTAGAAGAAAAGTCACCTGCAGAAAATGTTGACTTAGGCAGTGAAGAATCTAAGAAACCTCAAGATGGGACAAAACCCATTAGCCAAAAGGATCAAATACTTTATCTGTTTGGAAGAACGGGTAGGGATAAAGAAGAATGGTTTAGG
Source organism: Pelodiscus sinensis (assembly GCF_049634645.1). Taxonomy (NCBI): domain Eukaryota; kingdom Metazoa; phylum Chordata; order Testudines; family Trionychidae; genus Pelodiscus; species Pelodiscus sinensis. Next base: position 20,464,502 of record NC_134730.1, on the reverse strand, counting down.
AGGTTCCTTCTGGCTTCCAAGTTAAAGTCTGAAGTGAAGAAGCCACTGAGTTTATGTGGAAACAAGCCAGGTACGAGAGTATGTGGGGAAGAAGGGGTCTTATATACAAATAGCTGGTGACTTTTTTAAAAAATTAACTAAGGAACAGTTTTATAAAAAGAGTTAGGGAAAGTACAGAGAAAGCTTCTATAAAACTGAATGTCTTGCTAGTGTTTGTAAGAAACCAATTTAAGCATTAGTTCTTAAAAAGCAAGTCCAAAAATAATCATGCAGAATTTGATGTTCCCTAAAATTGTGATGGAACAGATTTTAGAGATCATCTATTAAGTTAACGACTGTATATGTGGTTTTTACAAAAAGGGCTCAGTCCTCTAGGGTACGTCTAAACTACATGGCTCAGTCAACGGAGCCATGTAGATTTGTTTGTTCTGCAAAGGGAAATGAAGCTGCGATTTAAATAATCGCGGCTTCATTTAAATTTAAATGGCTGCCCCGCTCTGCCGATCAGCTGTGTGTCGGCACATCAGGGCAGTCTGGATGCTCCCCTGTTGACATGAAAGCCCTTTATCGACCTCCCCGGTAAAGCTCATCCGACGAGGCATAACGGGGAGGTCGATAAAGGGCTTTCAGGTCGGCACGGGAGCGTCCAGACTAGCACGCTGAGCCGACAAACAGCTGATTAGCTGTTTGTCGGCTCAGCGCGGCAGCCATTTAAATTTAAATGAAGCCGCGATTATTTAAATTGCAGCTTCATTTTCCTCTGCTGTTCAGTCTAATCTACATGGCTCCATCGACAGAGCCATGTAGTTTAGACACACCCCTATTGTTGAAGTCTATGCAGTTTTTGCAGCTGACTTTAGTGGGCATAGGCATTAGATCTGTATTCTGCCCTCCCCCTTCTTTTGTTAAAATATTAAAACTTTCTCATGGGTAGATTGATACATATTTTTTGAAACATCCATGTATGCTTGCAGTGCTCTTTAAATTTTAAATTCTTTTGCCTTCATGTCAGATGCACCTAGCAAGAAACATGGTAAATGGAGGGACATCTTCGTAACACAGTAAAACTCCTATTGTTCAGCATCCAGTGGTCTGGCATTCCCGATAGTCAGCACTAAGTGGAACCTGGAAGTGCTCCGGCCAGCCGGACAATTGGAGCTGCTGTGAGCCCCATGGGTGCTCATGTCTGGAAAAGGGAAGGGTAGAAGAGGGGAAGAAGATTTATATCACTGTGACAGGTCTTCCGGGACCTGCTCTGCGTCCGGCCGGGGGGTGAGGGGTGGGTGGGGAACGGCTCAGCGAGGGGCGAACCCTCCATCATTTTGCAGGAAGGCGGGGGAAGCAGAGCAGCTGGGGTGCTGCCTGATTGGTCCTGAAGTGCCGATCCTCAGCCCCCTGCTTGGCGCCCAGCAGCACCCCAGCTGCTCTGCTCCACTGCTTCCCCAAGTCCGCTGCTCGTCAGTTTCGGCAGCAGCAGTGGCGGACTTGGGGAAGCGGCGGAACAGAGCAGCTGGGGTGCTGCCGGGTTGGTCCTGCAGTGCCGCCCCTCATCCCCCTGCTCGGCGATAACTACTGCAGTCTGGAGGGTGGGTAGCCCACTCCCCTCCCGGAAACTCTCGGCGGCCGTACGGGACTTCCTCCACCTTCCTGCAAAACGGTAGGGGGTTTGCCCCTCGCCGCACTGTTCCCTGCCCACCACCCAGAGGCAGTGTGGGTCCCGGCAGACCTGTCACAGCGCCCCGCCGGAGTACCTCCTGATACTCCAGCATATTCGATAATCCGGCACCACCTAGGTCCCAAAGGTGCCGGATTATCGGAAGTCTACTGTAACTTCAATGGTTGGATCAAGTGTTTGAAGTATTGATTTTTGAAAACATGCATTGGTGTAATCTTAAATTTCCTTTCTCTCTCCTTATCATGCCTCCCTATTACAAATTTTTCTCTTGAAATGTGTTCCATAATTTCTGGAACATAGGTCTCTGATATGCAAATTCAAAACAGGTATTTTGTACATTTCTCCTGTGGATTATAAATTTCAAACATTCAATTCCTTGGACAATCTGTATAATCCTTATAGTCTAAAATTATGTATAGTCTGTACTTGCCCATGGCACTCTCCAGCAAAACTACTTGAAAATCAAGCATGTATTATACAGATGATCACAGACCTACTTGCATTTGAACAATGGGGCCAACAGACTCGCTGGGCCCCTGGGCTAAACGTGGTGGGGCATCTCTTTGCCCAAGAAGGGATGGGTCCTTGGGCAACAGGGGCAGAGTTAGGTCTTGCCTCACCCAGGCAGACCTCAGTGCTGCCCACAGCACACCACATGGGGAGCCAGCAGCAATTTAGCAGCAGCAATGGCCGAGAGCCCCAGGCCCTTTTTGAATCACCTGGTCTCAGGGCAACTGCCCCCTATACGTCTGTTGGTGGGCATGCATATGAATTGATAGAGAAGTTTGACATCTCCAGTTGTATGCGTTGCTGCTGAATATTGAATCATTCAAAATACTGGAAAATTAGAGTTTAAGGCCATCTAAACGTATATAACTATGGAATTTCTTGTAGCCTTGAGTGATGGAAAAGCACTGCTTTCAATTGTATCTTTTTATGAAACAAATCAAGCACAAATAACCTTGTTGTCATCTGTGTTTTTAACCTCCCCCCCCAAAAAAAACCCCTAGAATCACCAAAGTGATAAACATGCCTCATGCTTGACTCTGCAGCCATCCATTTTTGTGGTCTGCTACTTGTTTTGCTGTTCTCCTACATTCTTTGCTCTCTTTATTAATGGCTGTTACTTCTTCTGCTTCAGGGTTCTTGACATCACACAGCAGAACTAATAGCCAGTCTGGAATTCTTACACATAGTCGCAGCAGTAGCAAAGGAAGCGTAGAAGAAATCATGTCGCAGCCTAAGCAAAAGGAACTGGCAAGCAATGTACGACAGAAAATGCTTTTGGACTACAGCGTGTACATGGCGAAGTGTGTTCCACAAGAAAATAAAAGCCCTGTGGTTAGTCCAGTCGGGAGTGCAGACAGTAGCCCTACTTCTGTGAAAAAGGTAAAGTCCTTTGCCTAGAGTACTTCTATGAGAGACGTTTTAAGATCCTGTGACTTTTTGATGCTTATTGCTTTAAAGAGTATAAGTTGTATAGAAGGAAAAAGACAATAAGCCTGGAAAGTGCAGCTTTAATCTGAAAACTGATTGTGAAAAATGGCATTGTGAGAATCTGTGTTTGTCCTTCAGCAACTTCCTTGGAAGGCTATTATTGCTAAGAGCCAGTCCTTTAGGCTCAACTTGGGATCTCTGAAGACTGGCTTATCTGACATCAGCACCAAAAATGATTCTGTAGGCCAAGTTTTTCTTTAGCTTTTCACTTCCTTCAGTGGGTGTTAACATAGGGGTAAACCTATTTCATTACTTAAGCTTACTCTCCTACAGCTGTGCTCATGCTGCAGTAGTAAGAATAGTAATTAGTTCTTTGAGTGCTTGCCTATTTCCATTCCACTTAAGTGTGTACACACTGCATCCACAGATTGTCAGAGAGGGTATGTCTAGATTACATGGCTCTGTCGACGGAGCCATGTAGATGAGTTTACTAGACATAGCAAAATGAAGCGGCGATTCATTTACATCAAAATGGCCGCCGCGCTGTGCCAACGATCAGCTGATCGGCACAGCGGGGCAGTCTAGACGCTCCGTGGTCAACAAGGGAAGCCTTTGTTGACTGTTCCGGTAAACCTCGTTTCACGAGGGATACCGGAGCGGTCAACAAAGGCTTCCCTTGTTGACTGTGGAGTGTCTATACTGCCCTGCTGTGCCGATCGGCTGATCATCGGCACAGCGCGGCGGCCATTTTGATGTAAATGAATCGCCGCTTCATTTTGCTATGTCTAGTAAACTCATCTACATGGCTCCGTCGACAGAGCCATATAGTCTAGACATCTAGACATACCCAGAGTTTTCCTTTAGTAGTACCCATTGGGTCAGCAGGAGATCCCCCTGGAGTGGTGCCGCCGTAGTGGTGTGTGTATATATACCCCTGCTGACTGTCCACTCCCTCAGTTCCTTCTTACTGCCTGTGATGGTTGTTGCTGTCATTTTGCTTGCTTGCAAGTGTGATCCCAGTAGTTTCGGACATAGCAGTTAGTTAGCACCTAGCTGAGCACCGTTGTTCTCCAAGTTGCTTTCCCCATTAGTTTAAGTCATTCGTTTACAGTTATAGTTAGTTAGTGTTTGTGTTGGGTCAGGGCTCGCCTTTGCATCCCTTTCCCGTCCCGTGCCTGAGGCATGCCAGGGCCTCACAGCTTTAAGCCCTGTGTGGACTGCGCTAATCCTGTGCCCTGTGGAGACCCACACGATTCGTGCTTAAAGTGCCTGGGTAAGGCCCATGTCCCCGTCAACTGCAGGATCTGTCACAGTTTTAAGCCCCAGACTCAGTGCAAAAGAGACTTGTGCTTGAAAATACTCCTGGTGGAATCAGCACTCTGCCCGGGACTGGCCACGGATACAGCACTGGATTTTCACAGTGCACCACCCTCAGTGAGGGAAGCTCCCGGATGCTCTGGGGCCTCGATGGCATTGAGGTGCCCCTCTGCTCAGCACCGCTCATGGTTGCTGTTGCCTTAAAGAAGAAGAGAATGGAGAGAGGCAGATCGCCACCTCGATATGTGCCTGTGGTGCACTCCCAGTCTGGGCATCCTGATGTGCCTGCACTGGTTGCAAGGCCTGCTGCTCCTGGGCCTGAGCCTGGCAAGTCGAGCGTGGCCAGAGAGCACAGTCCAGAAGAGGAGACTGTGCTTGTTGATCGGCCTTACCCACCAGACTCCTTTGAGGTGGAGTTGATTGAGTTGACTGTGAGTCCGCCTTCGCCATCCTCAGTGCACCGTGACTGGTCCTGAGCCCATACTGGGATTTCGGCACCAGATTCTGGCAGACAACTGTTGACACTGGCACTGGTTCTGGCCCATTTGAAAGCTTTGGGCCCGGCGGAATGTGCGGCGGTGCACACGTTGATGCTGGCACTGGTACCAGTGGTGCCCTTGGTGCTGGCGGTGACACTTTCCCAGGAGTCGAGGGAGAGCTCAGTTTCCAGTGCTTCTATCCTGGTGGCACAGTCTATGGCACCAGAGCATCTGATGCCCCCGGCGCCTATCGGGCACCGGGACAAGCCGGTGGCAATAATCCGACACGCCTCACAGCACAGCTCACCAGGCCCATCTTCAGCTCCACCTTGGTTGTCTGACTACTCCTTGGACTCCAACATGGATTCAGTGCAGTCCCAGGTTACAGACTCATGTTCCTGGTCCTTGCACTGCTCCTAGACCAAGTGTCATTCCAGATCCTGGCACTGATCTAGGTTCTGGTATTGTTCCTGATCTTGTACCTGACCTCCCTAGTGGCAACACCTGGAGCAGTGACCTTTCTGGACCCTGTGGGCATATCAAGCCCGAGGAACATCCCTTCTGTTGTGGGCTCCTCACGCTCCATGCCATGGGTGCCACCCTTCGCTGTGCTGCTACCTAAGTCACTGGCATCTGGTCAGGCCATATCAATCCCTTAGGCCCTTGCTGGAAGAGACTGGGGACCAGGGCCCTCCGAGCCAAGCAACTCCATCTCATAGTTTGGAGCGACCTCAAGAGCACGAGGAATTGACAGTATGCGAGTGCTCGTTGTCCTCCCCGGATGAGGCCTTGAGTCTGGCTTCTCGATCAATGCCAGCCATGGATTCCCAGGCCCATCAGGACCTCCTCAAGAGACTGGCACAGAGCCTGGGGTGCAGCTAGAGCGGGCCTCTGAGGACTCCAACCTGACGGTGAACATCCTCAAGTTGGAGGCCCTATCTCAAGTGGCCCCGCCTTTGAACAAAACTGTGGGCAAGATCATTAAGGCCTTTTGGAAGATGCCTCCATTCTTCCCACAAGAGAGCGGGGCAGAAGTACTTTGTCCCCCAGGCAGGATATGAGCATCTGTTCTTGCACTCCCCACTGGGCTTGATCATGGTGCAGGCCGCTAACCACCACGAGTATCAGGGACAACCCACCCCTATCCCCAAGAATAAGGAGGCCAATCGGGCAGATCTTTTTGGCCGCAACACCTACTCCTTTGGGAGCCTCCTGCTCAGGATCACCAACCAGCAGGTGCTCCTGAGCAGATACATTTCCACCGTGCCTGGTCACATATCACAATGGACTGCTAGGTCCTAGGAATGGTGCAAAGTGGATATTTCATCCCGTTCTGCTCCCACGTTCTTCCCCATCCCTCTTCAGGGACTCCTCTCACAAGTATCTCCCTATGGTTGGAGGTGCAACAGCTCCTCGATCTGGGGTCTGTGGAAAAGGTTCCGTGGGAACTCAGGGGAAGGGGGTTCTACTCCCGTAATTTCCTGTTCTCAAAGGCCAAGGGCGGCTTCCGCTACATCCTGGACTTGAGGAGGCTAAATGATTTTATAGTGAAGTCAAAATTCAAGGTGGTAATGTTGGCCTCGATCATTCCGTCCCTAGCCACAGGAGACTGGTATGCTACCCTCGATCTCAAAGATGCCTATTTCTACTTTTCTATCACACTCCCTCACAGGCATCTCCTTCTGTTCCTGGTGGGCCATGATCATTATGAATTCACAGCCCTCCCCTTTGGCTTCTCTACAGCTCCTAAGGTATTCACAAAGTGTATGGTGTTCTTGAGGAAACGTAGGGTTCAGGTCTACCCCTTACTAGATGACTGGCTCATAAGGGATTCCCCCCCTTCCCAGGTTTTGGAGCATATATCCCTTGTCAGGGACACGCTTCTCAGGCTGGGCCTCATCTTAAAATAGGTCTAGTCCACTTTTAACCCCCCCCCCCATAGGATAGAGTTTGGGGTGGCCTGTCTGGATATGACATGGGCCAGGGCCTCCTTGCCCATGGCCTGCTTCGTGGCAATAAAGGAGGCCATCCTGAGATCCTGAGGCTCCAATCATTCCTCATCACGATGGCCGGATGTTACATTAGGATGTTGGGGTTTATGGCAGTCTGCATTTATGTGGTGAGAGATGCCAAGCTCAGGATGCGACCGCTCCAGCTCTGGCTGGTGAGAGTCCACAACCCGCCTTCCAGCATATAGACAGGGTGGTGACAGTCCACATGGACGTGCTCAAGTCTCTCGACTGGTGACTGTGAGGAGGTGGTCTGTGAAGGGGTGCCATTCTACAGCCCTTCCCCATCCATCCAGCTGGTGATGGATGCTTCAGATATGGGCTGGGGAACCCATTTCAGGAAGCTACAGACTCAAGGTGCGTGATCTCCCATGGACCTCTCCCTCCACATCCACGTGAGGGAGCTGAGGGCTGTTTGCCTCACGTGAGGTATTTTCCTACCACAGCTCTGAAACAGGTGTGTTTTGATATTGACGGACAACACAGCAGCAATGTATTATATAAACAGACAGGGTGGTGCTCGCTCTTATCCCCTGTGCAGGGAAGCCCTCTCCTTCTGTGGGAGCTCTGTGTAACCCTTGACATTCACCTGGGGGCCTCCTACCTCCCTGGGGCCCAGAACACGTTGGCGGATCATTTCAGCAGGCCCTTTGAGGGGCATGAGTGGTCCCTCAGGGCGGATGTGGCTCTGTCCAGCTTCCACAAGTGGGGTTTTCCCCACCTGGACCTGTTCACGACCTGCGGCAACAGGAAGTTCCCCCGCTTTTGCTCCCTCTTCAGCCACTGCCCAGGGACACTGGAGGATGCACTAGGCCCCAGAGCCTATTGTATGCCTTCCCCCCCCTATTTCTCCTGATTCACAAGGTCAGGGAATTCAGGGCTTCCATGATCCCAATAGTCCCAGTGTGGCCTCGCCATCATTGGTTCCCGGCCATCCTCGAGCTCTCAATGGAGTGGTCCCTGGCCCTTCTGTACCCGGAACTGATCTCTCAGGAGTTCGGCAGGCTTTGGCACCCGAACCTCTGATTTCTGCACCTCATGGCATGGAAGCTGTGTGCTGACTGCCATGAAGAGGCAGTGTTTGGACTGAGTTCAGTCAGTTCTCCTGGGAAGTTGTAAACCCTCAACAAGGGTCTCTTACTGGGTGAAGTGGAAGCGCTTCATACTCTGGTCAGAGGGAAAAGGATTCTTCCCCATGAAGGCCCCAGTCCTGGCTTTTTGGATTGCCTCTTGGACCTTAGAACCTAGGGCCTGGTCCCTTCCTCAGTAAGGGTGTACTCGGTGGCTATCTCAGCCTTCCACTCAGCATCGTGGGGCAGGTTTGATTTCATGGACCCTATGGTACATCATTTTCTTAAGGAGTTGATCAGGTTTATCCCCAGGTGTGTAAGCCCCTGCCCCTCTCGCACCTAAACCTGATGCTCTCTAAGCTCATGGCCCTGCCCTTTGAGCCATTGGCAGTGTGCTCTCTCCTGTACCTGTCCTGGAAGGTGTCATTCCTTGTAGTCATTACCTCTGCTAGGCAAGTTTTGGAGCTGTGGGCTATAACGGTGGACCCTCCGTACAAGGCCTTCAAGGATAAGGTCAGGATTCAACCTCACCCTACATTCCTGCCCAATGTGGTGTCCCACTTCCACCTTCATCAGGACATTTTTCTATCAGTCTTTTACCCCAAACCCCACAGTTCTGGGATAGAGTAGGCTTTACACACCTTAGATGTTAGACGAGCTCTAGCCTTTTATTTGGATAGGACTAAACCCTTTCATAAGTCTTCTCTCCCCCCCCCCCCCCAACTATCTGTGTCCATAGCCAACAGAATGAAGGGCCTTCTGGAGTCAGCCCAGCGTATTTAGTCCTGGATCACTTCCTACGTCAGGGTGTGTGACGGCGAGTTGGGGTTTCTCCTATCCTGCACCCCCGTAGCAGCCAGAACAGTCTCCGCCGGCCAGTAGAATAGAGGGGGGTTTATTGATTTTCCAGAATACAGCACAGCACAAACGTGATGTGGCTACCGGGGGCAGGGCCAGGATGGCTCAGGCCCCTAGGGTTAGGGTCCATCACCCCTAGCCCCCAGCTTAGCCTGTACTCTCCATGCTTCCAGACAGCAACCGCCTCCCCCCAAGGCCCTGCCCACCAGCCAGGTGTTGGTCTACACCTTCCTCCCTTTGTCTCTCTCCCTGGGAGGCTGAGCCTAGGTGTCTGGGTTAATACACATTTGGGTGAGTCAGTGGGAATCACATTACAGCGCAGGGGGACACCAGGTTACAGAGCAGACAGCAGCCCTATTGTACCACAGAGTGTCCATGTGCTGGTGCAAGTTCCAGCCCTATCTATCACGGCCTATTCGATCAGGGCCTCAGTGTCTTCTGCTGCCTTCATAGCTCAGGTGCTCATCATAGAGGTCTGCAGGGCAGCTACCTGGTCATCAATGCACACTTTTGCGAACCACTTTGCCATAGCGCAGAATGCCAGGGATGACTCAGCAGTGGACAGGGCTGTATTGTAGCCTGTCTCTCTGTAGGCTCCAACCCCACCTCTTTGGGTTTGGCTTTGGAGTCACCTAAGTGGAATGGATATGACCAAGCACTCAAAGAAGAAAAAATGGTTACGTACCTTCGTAACTGCTGTTCTTCGAGATACGTTGCTCATGTGCATTCCTCATCCCACCTGCGTTGGTTCCTTCTTGCCAGAATCCTCTAAGGAGGTAGAGGGCCAGCTTGTGTATATATGCACCGCTATGGCGGCACCACTCCAGGGGGCTCCTCTGCTAAGGGAAAACTCTGACAATCTGTGCACCTGGTGTGCGCAAACCTAAGCAGAATGGACATGAACAATACATCTTGAAGAACGACAGTTGTGAAGGTAAGTAACCATTTTATCACATCAAGTAACTTTTTTGTTTAGTGTTAAGCAGATCCAACTAAAAATGTAGTTGGTATGCAGATATAATGAAATCAGGAGGAAGTCATTTAGAGATACTCTTTTCATCCATAACTGCAATTTAGTGCTGAGAAAAGACAGTTTATTCTCGTTGGCTAATATCTTTCTTAGGGGAGATATAAAACATTCAGATATGTCCATGTATCTCTACCATCTCATAATTAGGATATATTTTATGATGAGCCCATCCTCAAATGCATGTAAGTAGGGGACCACTTTCTAATGCTATTCAATACATATTCTGTTTTCAGCTCAGAATGGTCAACAATTCTGTGGACTTAAATAATCTGATGGAAAACCTCAGTCCCTTAAAACCATTACACTCAGTTGTTTTGCTTACCTCTGTATTTATGACCATTTTTGTGCATCCAATACAATACACTGTACGTTTCCATAAACAAAATGGGAGTGTCCTTCCCTCAACTGAATTGTGGTACTTAAAAGCTTCCACTATTGCCTTTTCTAAACTGTAGGGAAGTGCACTAGGAAAAACACAAATTGGCTCAGGAACTTGTGATTTAGTTTTTCAATCCATGTTTCAAAAGTGGATTCATCTCTCCAATTTTTTATATTGTGTAAGTGCATTTTTCAGTATATTTTTAAAATTCATACCAAGGAATGTTTTATTCTTCTGGGATGAAATTATTGCCAAATTGACTACTGGTGTACATTTTAACTGATGGTATTCAAGCCCAAGAGATCTAGTTTCTATCACAGGCACCCTTCCAAGAGAGTTACTTGAGGGAAAGCAGTAGAATTATCCACTTCCATTTAGATTGAAACTTGCTTTCAAATGCAATCTTCCTCACAAAAACAAAGGCGTTGTCTACACTATCGAGTTTTGTCACCAAAACTTGCCTGCTATCGACAAAACAGTGAGAACATTTACACTGCAATGCCACTTCTGGTGGTGTGGGGGGGGACGACATTCAGTTTCGGCGACAAAAAACTTCTACCCCATGAAAGCCTTTTTTCTTCCCCTCCCTTTATTGTCCACAAAGGACCAGTATAGACTCTGCTGTTTGTTGTGTGGACAGAACTGGCTTCCACCAGTATCTCACAATGACCGCCCTGACGGCTGTGCTCAATTTTTTGATCTCTGCTGCCTTACAGTCATGTGCCCCTCCTCTTTCAAAGCTCTGGGAAGTATCTGACAGTTGAGTGAGCTGCTGCTTTGGGGAACAAACAAAGAGCAAATAATTTTAATGCTCCTGCTCTACCCTGCACTAGGAACACAACGGCAGGCAGACTGCTGCTGCAGGGGCAGGAGGGTACTGAGCTGTTTTGACATTCCTCAGCATGGAGAGCTCACAGAGCTACTGATGTAACTGCTCCCAGAAGCTGAAGAGGCTGTGGGAAAATTCTGAGGGAGTGCCACGAAGCACCTGGATCAGCTCTGTCTTTCCACAACACAGAACTGTGGGATACATACCCACAGTGCATTGCTCACACTGTTGATGATGGTACCCCCACAATGTGAACATACTCTGACAAAGATTTTTGTGTTTTCAACTTTTGGGTGTTCACATAAGTTTTGTCAACAAAACTTGGTAATGTAGACACATCCTAAGTAAGGTCCCCTCTAAGCTGTGAAGCTGCACGGCGCTGCAGCTGCTTAATCAGCTCCACCTGATCAGGCAGAGCATAAGGGAGCTGTCGACAAAGGCTTCCCTTGTCGACTGATCCGTGTCTTGACGCGCACGCTGTGCTCATGATCAGCTGAGCCAGTGCAGCATGGTGGCCATTTTTATTTTAATGAAACCGAGGATATTTAAATCCCTGCTACATTGACTATGTCAGGTACCCTATTTTACATGCCTCTGTCGGCAGAGGCATGTAATCTAGATATACCCTCACTCAACCTCTGAAGCAATGATAATGGTACTGGCAAGAAGCTGAGTCATAACAGAGTTTAGGAATCCAGCAAATTCTCTTTTTCTATAAGGTCACAGCCCTTGGGAATATTAAGGGTGGCAAAGAAATCATGTTCAGCTAATTTCAAAGCAGCCACTGTGTCTCCCTGGTTATTATGCCAAAACAGAGAATGGAAGCAGGGGAGATAAATGTTAACCTAGAATTATAAAAGAATGATTGTGTTTTTATCTACTGGGTTATACTTGTGAAGTAGCAACACCACAGAAAATTAAAAAATAAACATACTGTGGAACAAAGGAAAATCTTGTTGCAGCTAGTGCAACTAATTGCACCACAAATCAAGCTGTCACCTTGTCAGAGTCCAGACGTGAGTAACTTGATCCTTCTGTTTTGAGCAAAATAACGTGTCACTTCCTATGATCTTAGGCAAGCTGCTATCACCACTATGCCCCTTTTAATACGGCAGATTTTAAATGTGTTTAGAGTCACTTATTAAGTTGTCGAGCTTCTTGGAGAATATATAATCAATGCATATCTTGATTATAATTGGCATTTTACAACAGTCATTTTAATGTACCTGAAACTATTATTAGACTCAGTTGCAGGGCTGACATAATGTTCCTTTAAGCTTCTTGGGAGCAGATTTGGAGGGAGGAGAGAGGTGTATTTATGCACAAACTTCTCCCATGAACAATAAGAGGAGATAGGTACCTAATACAGTGTGCTGGAAGACTATGCTTTATGAATCTTTGAATTAAGGTGGTTTTTGTACCTCTCCTCTATTCCTAGGAAGCACTTTAAGTATTATCTTCATCTTACTTCTGCCTGGCTGACATTCAGTCTTCACGCTGAATAGAATTGGGAATCTATAGTGCTTAGCAACAGACATTCTGAATTCTTGGGAATTAGGTGGAAGACCTGGATTAGCTCTTTGGTAGTAGACATTAACTACTGTAAAAAGAGACTTTGCAGAGAAATCCAATACATTCTTTCTGTCCTCCACATAGAATTCAGACTCCCTGCATGTGAATCTGAGGGTATGTCTAGACCAGTGTTTCCCAATTTTTTTTGACCATGGAACCCTTTCAAACTCAGAAAAATTTCAAGGAACCCCCTAGCCAGGGATTAAGTTTGTCGAGCAAAAAAAAAAAAAAAAAATAGTTCAAGAACCCAGTTTCGCACAAGTATGTACTGGCAAAGGGTAACATCAAGACGCGCAATTCGTCAGCTAAAGATGAATATTCTTGACTTTGACATAAGTCACTCCAAAATGTAATCAGAGAAACTTCTTTAAATTTTTGTATTAATTGGCCATCTGAAGCGATTTCAATTAGGTTTTCATAATCTTGTGTTGAAAAACTGACTGGCTTTTCTGTTAAACTTAATGGATTTCGAATCCAGTTATTGTTGTCATTGATGTTTAGAAAATACTTAATGATGTTCATGTATAAATCGCGGAGATGATCTGCAATGTCACTGCGAATATCTTCATCAAGTTTGTATCCATTTTCTTCAAGGAAATCATTCAGAGTTGGTAAACAATCCAAATAATTTCATCCTACAGATGAGATCCAAAACTGTAGCTTCCGTGACAATGACAAAATTTTGTCTTTCGCATGAAAAATATTTACATTCTTTCCTTGCAGCGACAGATTTACTTCATTTAGTTTTGTAAAGATGTCTGCAAGATACACAACTCTAGATAACCACAAAAAGTCTGTTAAACGATCAGACAGTTGGAATTTGTGATCCATCAGATTTGCGGAGAGCTCATGACGCAATTCAAATAATCTAACCAGCACTTTTCCTCAGGGTAGCCACCTGACTTCTGTATGTAGAAGCAGGGCTGTGTGCTGACTTCCCATATCTTCACACATAATTTTGAACAGTCTTGATTGTAATGGTCGAGTTTTTATATAATTAATAATCTGTACTGCTTCGTCCAACACATTTTTAAGACAGGGAGAAATCTTCTTAACTACCAGAGCGTGTCTGTGGAGAATGCAGTGACTGCTGGTGCAGTTTGGTGCTACATTTTTTATTTGTGTTACAGCGCCAGCCACTGTTCCTACCATTGCATCACTGCACACATCAACACATTTTTCCCAGCTTATTTGATGTGTTTTCATAAAGTTATTGATACAATTGAATATATTCTCACCAGTTGTATTGGTTTGCAAAAATTCACATAAAAGTAAGTCTTCTTCAGTAGAACTATTAAAATCATAACGGACGAATACAAGCAGAACTGCAAGACCTGCAACGTCAGTGGGCTCGTCTAATTGTAATGCATATGCATCACATAAATGCAGCCGAAAAATAAGCTCCTTCTCGATGTCAGCAGCAAGATCGTGAATACGACGTGTGACAGTATTGTTTGATAGTGGCACAGCCTCAACTTTTTTACTAGACTCCTGATCCAACATACACATCACAATATCTTTTGCACATGGTTTTATGAGTGATTCCCCAATAGTGTGTGCTTCTTCGGCAAGCGATATACGATAGCTTACTTTGTAAGACGCCTCTGTTGCATTTTCATTATCAGATTTGGCAATTTTTGACATGAAGAGTTTACTTTTTTCAAGCAATTCAAGCTTTTGCTTAAAAAAACTAATGTCTTTATCTTTGTATTCTGGATGATTTGTTTCAAAATGTCTTCGCAATTTAGCAGGTACTAAACAGCTATTAGATAATATTTTGTTGCACACTACACCACTGGGCACCTGGAGCATCTTCATTTCCATTGCTTGTGAATCCAAATGCCAAATAGTCCTCACAATACCTGCGTTTCTTATTAGTCAGCTGAAGTTTTTCATAATTAACTTGAGTTGGCTCAGTATTTTCCTTGCTGGTTTCAGTAAAAATATTGGAGTTTGAAGTACTCACTTTAAAGAGAAAAGTTCCTTCTTTTAACCAACGATCCATGGGGAATTTTGATATTAGATTGAATTCTTAAACTTAAAGTCACACACAGGAGCCACGTGTCCTCACAGTGTGTATGGAGATTTGTTCCAATCCTCACAGTGAGTAGGAGTTCCGGTGTTCCACTCACTGATCGTACTCTCCTCCCCCCCCCCCACACACACACATGCTGCCTTTACCAAGGGACCTAGCAGCAGCAACAGCTGCTTGTCCCGCTTCTGCCCGATCAACCCAAGATCCCTCTCCCGCGTCCCCCGCTGCCGCTCTGCTTTTACCACCGGACCTAGCAGCAGCTGCTTGTCCCGCTTCTGCCCGATCAACCCAAGATCTCTCTCCCGCATCCCCCGCTGCCGCTCTGCTTTTACCACGGGACCTAGCAGCAGCTGCTTGTCCCGCTTCTGCCTGATCAACCCAAGATCCCTCTCCCGCATCCCCCGCTGCCACTCTGCTTTTCCCGGTGGAAAAAGCAGAGCGGCAGCGGGGGACGCGGGAGATGTCTGAAAGGGGAGCGGGGAAGGAGCCAGCGTCTTTGCGTGCCGGGCTCCTCTGTCTCTTTATGGGCGGGGGAGGGGAGCGTTTGGGTTCTCGCGGAACCCTTATGTTCGCTTCGCGGAACCCCAGGGTTCCGCGGAGCACCATTTGGGAAACACTGGTCTAGACTACAGGCTTTTGTCGACAGAGGCTTTGTTGACAGATACTGTCGACAAAACTTCTGTTGACAAAGAGTGTCTAGACTACATCCAGTTCTGTCGACAAAGCAAGCCGCTTTGTCGACATGACAGTGTAGACGCAAAGGACAGTGTAAATGCAATAACACCTTCTGTCGACAGAACTCTGTCGAGGCTACTTTTGTCGACAAAACCCTGCAGTCTAGACACACCCTGAAAGTGGAGGTGCATACATATTGGCATTGTTGGCTCTGCCTTTATAGCTGAAATTAGAAAATTGCAATATCCAAAAAGATTATATCTTGATTTGTTTGGGATTACTCTCAAATGAGCCAAGACATGATCCATACAAATATTGCTACAAGACGCCCAGCTCAGTGGCAAGAAAATCACATAGTTTCCTCAGAGATGTTAATGTTGTGGGAGATTTTCCTCATGTTGCATTCTTATGCTTGAACTTTGCGGAGAAACATTCCCTAGCCAATTCCCCTCCCCCCCCCTTTTCATTGATTCAGCCTTCATCTTTAACTATATATAGCCCTGGTCATTCCATTATTGGACTCTTGGACATATGTGGAGGAAAATACAAAGGATTTTTGGTGCTTCTCACTTTCCTTATATTCCTTTTTTCTGATTTTTAGTTTTGCTTAGCACAAAAAAAGTTTTAGCTTTGCTTTCAGACTAGATAAGGCAAGTGAATATTTTAAATAGAAAGGTGGGGTAAAAATATTTAAATAAATATAAATAAAATAAGTGTATTTGTGTAGAAAGAAGACTTAAGCACTTGTCAGATTACTATTATCTGATATGCTATGGAATTTTGTAATTTGTTTCGTACTGAACCGTAGTTTTGCTGTTAGCATTAAAAAATAGTCTGTGTAAATATCTTATAACTTGAACACCTTCATTCTTTGCTGCAAATGACTCCATATTTGGCTAACTTAGGTCTCCACTGAGATTTTATTGTATTGATAGGGACAAATTAGGGTAAATCATGATCTCTTTGCATAATTTTGAAAATTACAGAGCTTGTTAAACAGTGTAGACATTATTTTTAATATGGCTTACCAAACAGTGAATTTCCCCAGTGTAGACAAGACCTAGATGGAAATGTTTCTTTAGACAGTGACTCAATGGTCTAAGTTGTGCTCAATAACTGTATTCTATATTTGTGTTGCCAGTTGCCAGATAGCCATACGGAAGCTGAAGTAGAGGAACGGGAGACATGGGTAAATGCTTTGCTTGGAAGAATATTTTGGGATTTCTTAGGAGAAAAGTACTGGTCTGATCTTGTGTCCAAGAAGATCCAAATGAAACTCAGCAAAATAAAGGTATCTCTTTGGGGGGGTGAGGTTACACTTCCTATTCTCCAGCGTAAGAAATTATATATTTTTTCATTTAGTCACATGTTTTATGAAGAGATTTTATTTAAAAATACTTTTAAAAACTATTTTGTACTTTTGATATAGTGTCTTGTGCCCTGATATTAACAAAAAGAGCAGACACATAATTCAGTTCTGCCACAGATTTCACTGTGGCTTCTTGGCCCTGTCACTTGACCTGGTTACAAAATGTAGATAGTCATTGTTTGTTTGATAAGACTGTGGAGGCTGAATTAATGGATATTTGCAAAATACATAGACTACGTACCCTGCTTCCCTCTTGCGGAAGAAGAAATGCAAATAGAGCGCTCATTAGCATATGTCACACTCTCATTTGCATATCCTCTTCTGATCCTTTTTGTGGCAGAGGCTTTTGTGCAAAAAAAACCGCAGTGTAGATGGGGCCATTTTGCGCAAAAAAAACCTTTTGCTCAAGAATCCTTATCCCTCAAAAAATGAGGTTTACGGGGTTCTTGTGCAAAAGGGCTTTTTTGCACAAAAACCTCTTCTGCAAAAAGGATCGGAAGAGGATATGCAAATGAGTGGCTATGCTAATGAGCGCTCCGTTTGCGTTTCCTCTTCTGCAAGAGGGAAGCAGTGTGACATAGTCATAGAGGGCCGATAGAGGTGAAAAATATTTCTCTATTTGCTGTAATGCTACTGCTTAATATTCTTTAAGCTCGCTTGACCAACAAATCTCTAAGGCTGATGTTATCCTTGTGCTACAGTGGGTTAGTTTTCTACTCATTGACACTAATACTATGAGCAGGAACCTCCAATGAGGATTACGTTGAAATGAAAACTGCTTTCGGAAATGATGTATTGACAATAGAAAGGGGTGGGGATCAGGCAGCTATAACTGTGTCCATATAAGCACATTTTATAACGGATATCTGAAGTTAAACAAGGCTTCTGTCTGGGAGTAGTTCTCAAGGCAGCATCTATCTGAATTGGAAAGGGACACTCTTCTCTCCTCCCCCCCCCCCCCCCCCGTCTCTCTCGACTGTCTTTCATGGTCTGCCCCTGGCATTCATGAATTCCTCCAAATAGCAGTAGCTAATGACAGATTTGTTCAACTCCTTAGGGAGGGAATGGAATGGAGGTGTTTATCAGTCTGTTTCTAAACACAAAAGGAAAGAATGAGCCTGCTGTCACCAATACTGGAATTTAGCTGCCAAAAACAGCTAAGAAAACATGTTACTTGTGCTACTGGAAGTAATCAATAAACTAATTCTACCCATGGCTGTTTCTGTGACCACTGAAGCAAGAGTAGTTTGAGGACAAAAGATTAGAATGAGGGAGAGAGATAAATGCTAATAAACACCATACATGTATAGGGTGATACACTATTATAAATATTTGCTGCTATTACAGGCAGAGGCATGCAATATATTTTCTGTCATTTGCTGCCTTTTGGCATTCTGAGCCTTTCACCTCCTAGGTAGTCAATATAAAGTTACTTTGCTGATGGTTTGGTGTCCTGTGAGGAATTAGTTCATGGTGTCAGTTCCTTGGCTAGTGGAGAGTTGTCCACAACACAAAAACCTATCCTCACAACTTGAACCCTAGTCACAGCAGAAAAGCCAAACATTGCCTAGAGCTGTGGAGATGGAACTGACCTCTGACTCGGAGACATGATCCTTCCGGCTCAGTTTGGAGACACATTGGGAGGGCAAACCTGTGTGTGGCAGAGGACTTCACTCTTCATGGTGGTTCCCCACTTACCATTGGGGAATGGGAAAATGTTGGGCTTCTAGTTACCTCCCCTTTGGGTCCTGGTGCCTTAGGTTACTCAGGGTATTGTAGACTTCAAATTTATGCTCAGGTGTTCTTGTTCAAGACTGTCCTCCCCTTATGTCAAACAGCCTGTGTGTTAACCCTCTTGCTCTTGCACGCTGCAATACTTTTATATGACCTTTCGAGCAATCTGATTACTGTGCAACCAACTGAGAACAGTCTCATCCCTGCTGAGCATCTTGATGCTAGGAACTTTCCCTTCATTTGGTTGGTTAAATTGCATCCTTTTTCATTTCTCTCCCAAATTCCTCCTTCCCTTAATTCTTCTAGGAATCTCAGCGGGAATGTTATTACATTATTTTTTGTATCTGCAAGTTTTGAACTCTGTAATGCAGTCAGTGATGGCACCAGTCTATACCAACGCCTCTTGCCTACATTTGGTATTACATTTAATCAGTGCTGTGATACAGAGGGGATTGCTGTGTTTGGGTGAAATTAGAAAAGACAGTATTACCTTGGTTGGGATCAGTCCTGCAAGAGACTCAGTCATGTCAGCTTCGCTACCATGCTGCATCAGTGCAGCTGTGCCAATGTAGTGCATCTGGTGAAGACAAGCTTTCTCCTATTGATGTAATTATTCCACCTCAGTGAGAGGCAGAAGCTATGTTGACAGGAGACACTTTCATACCGACATAACACAGTGTAGAGAGTACTTTAAATCAAAGTAACTTAGATGTCTCAGGGAGTGTATTTTCATACCCTTGAGCAACATAAATTGCATTGATTTTCATAGTAGTGTAGACCAGCTCTAAGCCATTTCTAATTATGGACACTTGAGTGTGTTCATAAGGTACTGTGATGGGGCAGGCCAGAGGAGTACATGAGAGTGTTAGAAGGTAAGTATATTAGCCCTACATTGACTATAAGAATGTCCATACTAGGTCAGATCAAAGGTGTCCATCTAGCCCAGTATTCTGTCTGCCGACAGTGGCCAATACCCAGATGTCCCAGAGGGAGGGAACATAACAGGTAATCCTCACGTGATCTCTTTCCTGTCTCCCATTTCCAGACAAACAGAGGCTAGGGCACCATTCCTACCCATCCTGTCTAATAGCCATTGATGGATCTAACCTCCATGAATCTGTCTAGCTGTCTTTTGAACTCTGTTAAGGTCCTAGCCTTCACATCCTCTGGCAAGGAGTTCCACAGGTTGACTGTGCACTGAGTGAAGAAAAACTTCCTTTTGTTTGTTTTAAACCTGCTGCCTAATAATTTCATTTGGTGACCGCCTAGTTCTCATATTGTGGGAATAAGTAAATAACTTTTCCTTAATCACTTTTTCCATACCAGTCATGATTTTATAGAACTCGATCATATCCCCTCCTCTTCCTTCCCCTCCCCTCCTAGTCTTCTCTTTTCTAAACTGAAAAGTGCAAGTCTTTTTAATCTCTCTTCATATTGGACTCATTCCAAACCCCTAATAATTTTTGTTGCCCTTTTCTGAACCTTTTCCAATGCCAGAATATCTATTTTGAGCTGGTGACCATATTGTACGCAGTATTCAAGATGTGGGCATACTATGGTTTTATATAGAGGCAATAAGATATTCTCTCATTCTCTATCCCTTGTTAAATGATTCCTAACATTGTTTGCTTTTTTGACTGTTGCTGCACACTGAGTGGATGTTTTCAAGGAACTATCCACAGTGACTCCAAGATCTCTCTCTTGAGTAGTTGTAGCCAAATTAGTCCCCATCATATTGTATGTGTAGTTGGGATTATTTCTTCCGATGTGCATTACTTTACATTTATCAACATTACATTTAATTTGCCATTTTGTTTCCCAATTGAATAGGTCTCTGTACACAGGGGATACGTCTAGACTGGCATGATTTTCCGGAAATGCTTTTAACGGAAAAGTTTTCCGTTAAAAGCATTTTCAGAACAAAGCGTCTAGATTGGCATGGACACTTTTCCGCAAAAGTACTTTTTGCGGAAAAGCGTCCGTGCCAATCTAGACGTGCTTTTCCGCAAAAAAAGCCCTGATCACCATTTTCGCCATCGGGGGTTTTTTTGCGGAAAACAAATCTCAGCTGTCTACACTGGCCCTTTTGCGCAAAAGTTTTGCGCAAAAGGGACATTTGCCTGAACAGGAGCAGCATAGTATTTCCGCAAAAAGCACTGATTTCTTACAGTAGGAAGTCAGTGCTTTTGCGAAAATTCAAGCGGCCAGTGTAGACAGCTGGCAAGTTTTTCCAGAAAAGCAGCTGATTTTCCAGAAAAACTGGCCAGTCTAGACACAGCCAGGGTGAATTAACAAGGGCTAACCCAGAACCAGATTTGAACCTTCAGGAATCAGTGAGGCTAGTTGAGGCACCTGGAGACAATTGGGAGGTTTCTGGAGTCAACTAGGTGGGACTAATCAGAGCACCTGTGATCAGTTGGTTAAAAAGAGGTCTTGGCATCTAGTTGGAAGCATGTGAGGGGTTTTGGAGGAGTAAAGGAACCTAAAGTCTGAGTGAGAGCTGGGGTCTGCAAGTAAGGCTGAGGACCGAGGAAGAGCAGGACAGGCTTGCTCAGGTGCCAGAGGAAGGCACTAGGAGGGATCGTTTTGGGAAATGGTCCAGGGAAGTAGTTGCCAGATCTGTCTGCTGCCATTCCTTTGACATCCCTGGCCCAGAACTCAGAATAGTGGGTGGGCCTGGGTTCTCCCCAACCCTCCCCTTGGTATTACAAAGTCTGCCCCTAAGAGGGGAGACCAGGACTGTGCAGGGTTTCACCTCATACTATGGATGAGCCTGTGATGAGAAGGGCAGTAGGCTGTGATCCTTGCCTCTAATAAAGTCCAAGGATCTGTGTGTGGAGAGTTACAGCTAGCCCCTGAGGCAAATGCTGTCTGCTAGAAGTGTGGGACCCATGGGGCATGGTCAGAGCTTTGCCACAGTACTTTCGTACCTAAA
The DNA here is from genome assembly GCF_049634645.1 of Pelodiscus sinensis. Taxonomy (NCBI): domain Eukaryota; kingdom Metazoa; phylum Chordata; order Testudines; family Trionychidae; genus Pelodiscus; species Pelodiscus sinensis. The sequence continues at coordinate 20,443,099 of NC_134730.1, read as the reverse complement.
GAATTTTCCTTGAAATTACTACTCTCCCTACTTAATTAAAACAGAGGTTTAGCAATTAGTCTCATCTCTTCATTTAGGCAAGGGACATCTAGGAGGGAAACAGAGGCAAAGTTTCTATACTCTGACCGGATGAGCAGCATACAGCAGAGCTATGCAAGTTAGGGAACGTATGAGCCTCCAACAACAAAAATAGAAAACTAAGTGTTCCTTTACCATGTGTAACACAGTTCAGTACATATGTGTTTGAAAATATATATGGGCACACTCAACACTGGGACTGAGGATGAAAGTACCTTTGCATATATTTATATCTTAATAATGTGTACATGATTATCATTTGTTTGCTTTAATTCTAAATACTTATTTGTGTATGTTTGTGTGCACACAGTATATAGTACTAATAGCTGTGGATAAAATAGCGAGGGTCTTAAAATAATATATCAGCCTACCTGCAGAATTTCTCCACTAACTAATGTGTTAACTGTAGCCTGATACATGTTTTAAAAAAAAGAAAAACACAAAAAACTGATCATTTTAAATCTGGCAAACTGCCCAGTATCCACACTTCATTCTCAGCCTATAACTTTTGTTTGTTTTGATTGATAGAGTATACAGTTCATTTATAAGTTAAATGTGAAATGGACATTTTTTTATAATGAATCAATTGTATTAGTTTGAATCCTGTATTCTTGACTGTGAGCAAAACTACAATTGTAAGGCACAAAACTCATTGGAATGGACTTATTAAAAATGCAGTGACTCAGTTCATAAGCCAAGGAACCCACTAAAATATTTCAAATAAAGGAATGCTAAATCCTAGAACTTAAATTTTTGCATATAATGATAATTATTTGTGTGTCCTTTCATTGGTAACTCAGATAAATATTTTCTCAAATATAATGTACGTTAATGGCTTTCCATGTATCACAGAATACCTGGTCTCTTTATACTTCTGTTTAAAATGAACTTGATACATGTATTCTGTACTTTCTTCCAGCTGCCATATTTCATGAACGAGCTAACTCTAACTGAACTTGACATGGGAGTTGCGGTGCCGAAGATTCTTCAAGCCTTCAAACCTTACGTTGATCACAAAGGTAATGAATACTTGGGTTGAACAGGAATTTTTTACACTGAGAGTAAAAAGGATATTCATTATAGTTTGCTTCTATTGCAGAATTAAAAGGACACTGTCAAGTTATAAACATTTATTTTAAAACCATATTACCCAGTGTTACTGAGAACCTTTAAATGTTTGAAACTGACCATGTAAGTTACTTTACCATTTTTGTTTTGTTTATTTTTTCCATTTTGTTCAGTTTGGACAGAGTTAGCTTCATTTGTGCTTATAGTCCATTTTTTTCTCATTTCCTGCTATTGTTCACTACTACAATAGACAGATGTAAATTTTCCCTAGTGTCCTCAACTTAAACCATTTTCACTGAAATATTAAAAAAAACACAAACAAAACCTCCATGGCTGTTTCTCTTATATTTTGCAAAACCTTTTTCTCAAAGCACAAGATCTGGGCTTTAACTATTGAGTTGCCCCTCTTTTATTTTTCATTTGGCTACCATTATTAAAAATGGATTTGTAAAGTTATTGACATTCAGTCTGCAGTGATTATAAAGTTTCTTTAGCACTCCAAATATGCTGTGTGCCTGAAAAGTTTATAGAAGATATATATTGGGATCTGGTAAGCCTGGGAAAAGCAGACCACTTTGTGGATTCTCTTTAGCAGAACTTAGTTTGATAAAGGCCAACTTCTGTCTTCTTCAAGATCTTTCTTTGTGGGTCTGCTGAGAGTAGAGCTTGGCCCTGGAATTTCAGTGTGAGCTTTGCTTGAGGGAATGAGTACTAGATAAAGGCACTAGGATTTGGCTGTGCAAGGTACTGACTGCCTGGTACCAGTGTTATAACGTCTATGGGTGAGCAGCAGAGTGAATTTAAGGGAATTTCCAACAGAACACCATAAATTCACAGAATTATCGAAGAAAAGTAAAATTTGAGGGAGTACAAGGCAGTGAAGAATTGCTTCTGTGATGTAGCAGAATTTGGATCTGACTTCTGTGTAAGAGCTGCTGCCTTAGTGTATGAAAACAATGATTCAGCAGAATAAAATACTAATAAACTAGAAAACAAACATATGGCTCAGCTCTGAAAAGAGACTTCATAAAAATAGCATTGTGAGGTTTTGTGCTTGTCTGTCAATGTCAGAGGTGATAACTTGTGAAATGATTATTTTCTTACTACCAGTGTTGGGAGATGAAACTTAATCAGAGTTCTTTCTAGCTTTACATATCCCCAAATCAAGGCATTTGTCATGGCCATGACTTCCACCACCTTGCTATTTTCAGAGGCAGGATTTTTGTCAGTCCACTCAGATGAAGAAGAGCTGTTCTCCCCTCATCCTAGAAACAGAGAAATCTGTTGTGATATTATATGAAACTGTTTGTTAGCTAGGAACTAGATTTTCAGGATAGCCCTGGGCATGATTTTCAACTGTCTCCTTTTAACAAGCCTTTTCTTTATAAAGCCACATCTTCTCTTCCCTGTTTTAATTTTGATGTTGACTTGTTGGAAATGTTTTTGAAGAATACAGTTGATCTACAAGAGACTTATTTGACCCAGGGTATAGAAGGTACTAATTGGTATACAGGGAAATGTTCCCTTAAGGGACTCTGTTGTTTACTATCCCTTCACATCTGCTTCATAACTTAGTTGCTCTTTAAAACCATTTTCCCATCTTTCAGATAGTTGAACAAAGATGTAAGTCTAAGAACTTGTTCCAACTGGCACTCAGCAACCAATCACTGGATCCTAACCATACCCAGACTAATCATAGTGTGAGTCAGCATAGATTTAAAATTGCATCAGTTGTGGGGACTTTGGAGAACATTATTTATAAGTTTCAGAGACTGAGTTAGCAAAAGGTTAAACTCTTTATTTCTACAAACTTCTCAGCATAATGTATTCAAACTGTAAAGTAGGATTGTATCCAAATTTTTGTTTCTGTGCTCTGGAAAGTTCAGTGAAACTAATTAGTAGCTCCAAAGATAATTTTGCTGAAGACTAGTAAATTCTTCTTGACAAGAATTGTCAGTTAGATCCACTAGTAGGGTATATTAGAACACGTGACACAAGGTTCTGTTGCAGGTTCTTCTGCTGACTTGTTGTGTGACTTAGAGAAGTTGTGTACATGATCTGTGCCTCAGTTTCTCAATGTGTAAAGCAAGTATAATCCCTTATAAAGACATTAAAGTCTTATGTAATGTTTGAAGTACACTGTAGTCATGAAGTGTAAATAAGTACTAAGTAGTTTCCATTAAGTAGAACTTTAGGGAAATACTCCTGACTAACTGACCTTCCACCAGTGTCCCTTACCAGGAACAAACATTAAATAAAGATAACAGCAATGATATTTTCTCAGAACCTAAGTATGGTGAAATATACATACGGTCATACACAAGACACCAGGTCTTTTCTCGAGTGCTTCCCAGGGGGAATTTCATTACTAACCTATTTGATGAATTTCTTACCAGGGTGGGTATTTTCTCTTTCTAATTCTTAGTTTTTCTCATTTGTTTGCAAAGGTGAAGTCACATGACTCACTGGAGCGGGAGAACTGTGATGCTGGTGTTGTGTTTAGCTGCATTTTATTTACTTAATGTCATATAGGCCGTCCTTGTTATAAGTCCAAAACACATTAAAAAAAACCTTGGACTTTAAAGCAAAACAACTTAAAGTGGGAAATTTCTTTCTTGCGGCTGACTTCTATTTGCGCAAATTGGTTTTGGGTTTTTTTGCGTGACTTAAGAGTGGGGAATGGGAGGACTTATAACACATCAACTCCTATAAGCATCAACAACTTAAGAGCAGAATGGATGTATACCAGGGTGACCGATAGCAGGGATGCCCTGTATCCAAATCAATCACATTTTGCATAGCAGAAGTTTAGGCCCTGTATGTACGCAGTTTATCTGCTTTGGTTAGTGGTGTGACTGCTCATCAAAATAATTAAATCAGTACAACTGCCCCTAGTATGGATACAGTTATTCTGGTGGTTAGTTTATTCCCCTAAATTTATATAAGAACATAAGCTGTACAAAAATACTTGCATATATTGCTACTACTAATAGAGTTAAAGTGGTATAAATTTTATGTTCAGACAAGGTTTTAGAATCATTTATGCTACCTACTGATACAATATTTGGGATGCTCTGAAGGTGGGGACTTCTGTGGGAGATTTGCTGAAAGTTAATACATCTGTTCTGTTTTTAAAAACTCAGAAGTCATAATATGAGCGTATACAACTAAGTAAATCTACTTAGTCTCAGAATAATTAGCTGTTTGTTTGACCAAGGCCAGTCATTTCTGAATTTGAAATTGATGAGTTTTGTTCCAGTGGAGTAAGATAACTATTGAAGGCATAGGTAATTTATTTGGAAAAACAGAATGTCCAGCAAGCTCTCCTTTCAGCCAAAGGATTAGGGTCTTTGAAAAAACATTTTCAGTTGACTAAGTTGATCCTGATTCTGTTTGTAAACTTGAGAAATAAATTCTAGGCTTTAGGCTAGGGTTCCTTGGCTCCACATAAAAGTGATGTAAAAAAGTTCTGAATTTACAACTGAAACTATTCAACACTTTCATATTTCTTTTCATAGCTTCTATATGAAGCTGTTTCATCAATTTCATTGCTTATAGTTACTGTCTGAAGTGCTTAGGTGCAATATGCTAGATCCTCTTGTACCATCTTGCTAAAGAGCTGAGAGTCTGATCTATTAATTAAATGAACTTAGTGCAAACTCTGATGTCAGACCAAATTTTGCAATACTGGTTGAACCTCTCTAGTCTGGTATTTTCTTGGTTCTCCACATCTGTGGTCTGGCATGATTTTTGTTAGACGGATGTCCACTTATCATGGACGTGGCCTAGTTTCCCGCAGTCTCATATTTGTTTATAGCTACCAGTCCTGGCTCTCAGTGTTCTGTGCTGTTAGTTAGCTCTAATTTATCCCTAAATGTCTTCTAAGAGCCCAGTAAGGAGTGGCAGTGTTGATAATGCTACTAGACAATATTGGCCTCCTATGGTTCATCAATTTTTTTGGTTCACCACTGGTCAGGTTCTGAGAGTGCCAAACTAGAAAGATTCAACCTGTAACTGATGCTTGTTGAAAATTGTAGCACTTAACAGTTGGTTAATGCCATACATACACTTTGTAGATGATGACACTGAAAATTCTGTGTTCTCAAATCAGTGTAGAACACAAGAAGGCATATAAGCTCTAGTGTTCCTCTCAAAAGTGTAAACAAAATGGTTTTGTTTAAAGTTTTTAGATTTTCTGAAAGCTATCCGAGAGCAACCTAGAAACATACTAATCATCATTGCTGAATCACCACTGTTTGTTGCATACAAAGTAGGGATGGAAAAGGTCAACCAGTAAGCTTCACCCTCCAAGGTGAGGCTTACTGGTTCTAGTTAACTGGTAGGGGCTGGAGCCCGCAGCATATGTAACCACTAAGATTTTTAATGGTTACACGGTTACCTTTTTAAAATGATGTTTTACATTCCTAATGCAAACACAATCTGTGCATCATCTCCAGTATTAACAACTCTTTTGAGGACTGGAAGCTTGCCTGTAAAATGGCTCTCTCACTGGAGCATCATACCCAGTTTTAATAAAAAGTGATTTTTTTTCACTTAAAGGTTTTATTAATAATTTTGCTACTGCTCCCCCAGGGAAATGCACAGTTTGCTGCACTCCACACTCTAGCTGGGGAGCAGTGGGGGAGACCAACATGGACCTGCCCCAGCTAGGGAAAATGTACTTCTCCCCCAGCTGTGTCTGCTGGAGCTGCAACGGCCATGGAGAGGTGCTTGTCACCTGGCCCCAAAGTAGGGAAGTTAAAATTAGGCCATTTTAGTAATTGAGTAGTCGATAAAATTTTTATCCACTACTCAATTACTTGGCAAGGAAAGACAGCCAGCTCAGTCCTGACTTGTGCCGGGACCAAACCCCACTGCACCTGTGCAATTTAAAAGGCAGTAGGAGTCTAGCAGCCTGCCTGCTGACTGGGCTTAGTAGGAGCCAAACTTAGTAGGAGCCAAGCAGGCAGGGCGCCCTGCTCAGTCCTGGCTCACGCTAGGACTAAACTCCACTGTGGCTCTGCAATTGAAAAGGCAGTAGGAGCTGAGCAGCCTGTTCCCCAGCTCCTATTGTGTTTTAAATTGTAGAGCCGCAGCGTTTAGGTGCTGGACAGACAGGCAGCCCAGCTCTGGAGTGCAGGCTGCTCCGCTCCTACTGCATTCTAAATTGCAGCGCTGCAGTGGGGTTTGGTCTTGGCATGAGCCAGGACTGAGCTGGGCTATCTGCCCAGGTGGCAGCAGCTCCTGTCCACACAAAAGGTCCCACCCGGGCTGCTGCTGGAGCAGCCTTCCCTCCCACCCCTGCTGCTGTGGTGGGGGGGAGGGAGGCAGCATTGGGGGGGAAAGGGAGGTAGAAATAGTGCTGGAGAGGGCCTTCTATTAAGCTGGCTGCCCCAAGCACCTGCTCCTGCTTCCCCCGTCCCTTTCTGTCTCTGATATAGAGGCAGCACGTCCCTTTCTGTCTCTGATATAGAGGCAGCACGGGGGTGGAGGAATGTGAGTACAGTAGTTGACTCAACTACCTGATAAGCCTATGCTTATCGGGTAGTCAACTAATGGACTACTCTCTTACATCCCTACCTCAGACTGCTGCAGTGAGAGGGGGCTGAGGTATTCTTCTCTTCCTGGGGCAGCCTGCATATTGAACCCCTCATCCCTAGCCTCACCATTTTATTTTCCAAACCCCAAACACTTACTGAGTTAAGGACCCAAGCAATGATGAGTGAATCTTCTAGTAATCTAATAAATGTTTTAAATGCTGGCATAATTTTGCCCTATTCCTTTCACCTTTTTTTTTTTTTTTCCTGAAATGATGCCCTTATCTGGTAAGTGAAAACAGTTAGTAAATATATCTCATCAGCATTATTGTGACTTTTATAACAGAAGTAACTGAATGGAATAAAAAAATACATGGTACACCAACTTTGATTAAAAGCCAATAAAACTTCATTAACTGCTAGAGTAGTGGTTCCCAAACTTTTTGTCGTCATGCCCCCTTTTTGAGAAACCCTCACACATCCCCAACCCAAGAAATAGCAGCAAAACTTGTTGGGAGCGGGGGGGGGGGGGGGAGTAACAAGGGACTGACTGGGGCTATAAAACAGTGGCAGCCCCTCTAATTCCCAGGACCTGTTTAAAAAAAAAAAAAAAAGTGCTGGTACTTTGGGGGAAAAGTTGTTAAAAGTTGCCCTTTTAAGAGCAGAGCAGGCTTTGCCCTTTTAAGGTGGCCATTTTTAAGTCTGTCTGGGACACCCCAACCCTAACCCCACCCCCACCCTAAACTGCGCGTGCTCCCATGGACACCTGAGCCAGGAAAAACAGAAAATACCGGACATTTCACATGGTATTTCTGAATTTTTTTACTGACGGACCAGGCTCTTTCTTGTGGGGGGGATTGATGGAGGAGGCTGGGTTACCTCAGGCCCCTGTGGAATTTCTTCACTTCCCCCCCCAGTTTGGGAACCGAAGTGCTAGATTATGTTAAACTTTATTTATTCTAAAATGTTGTAGACAGATTATCTGGTCGTGGAATTCAAAAACTTTAAAATTGATTTCTGATAAATTTTATTCTGGAAATGCATGTTGGAATTAAGAATGTATTCGGGCTATCAATTGTGACCTAATACTATAGTTCTATGTGCTTATCTTTGTAATAAATGTATTGCATTTAAAAGATAGGAGACAAGTTTTGTGATATTGCTTTGTGGTTTTGGTTTAATTTAGTATTGTGACAACCCCCACCACTGAGTAAAAATCTTTTCAGTTTCTTGTTTGCAGACTAGTTACAATAGGCAAGTATTTATGGTAGGATTAATAATCCATGTAATTGCAGTCATGTTGTCTAATTAGAAGTGACATTTTAGGTCCTGCATTTCATTAATTCTTGTAATAAACATGAAATCACTGAAATAATCTTAATGTCTTTTGGCCCTGATTTTTAAGGGATGTATGTGGATATGATAACAATGATTAGAAAATATTTTTATTTTTGCATAAGTAATGAGAACTTACTGATAAACATATAGGTAATTTAGACAACTTTCTCAGTCAGAACTGAAGTTTGGAATGAAATGTTGTGGTGGTATGCTGTTTCAGGCCACCAAAATCACTTCATATAGTCTATTTGGGTCTTAAAAATGGAGTGATGTACAATATTTGAAAAATCTTTAAGTGCTTCACAAAAAAAAATTCCACTAATCTGGACTACAAGAAACAGACAGTCTGCTTACGTGACTTTCATGCATTTAAGCAATCCTGAACATTGACAGAGAAAGTAGCTTTTGAATTTAAATAGTGCTTGAGTTAACATTCCCATATATTGATAAGAAGTACTGTGATGTTTCTGTGTCTTCATCAAGGTTAAACAACAGATAACTGGATGACTAAATTATACCACGACACGTGTATAGGTGGGAGGGGTTTCATTTATTTTATACTGACAAACCTGTTACTCAGAGTAGAAGAGAACATCCTCTCTCTCAGTAATCTGAATGGTTTCCTTTGCTTAATTTAATCTATTGTTTGAACATCATAGTAGTTTGCAGCATGCTGACTCTCTGATTTCAAAAAGAGTTGCTCTCTGCTGTTCAGACATGTGATATCTGGTTCCCAATGCCATCTTTAATTTCACCAGAAGAAAGCAGAGAGGGAAATTCTGCATAAATTAGCATTTGCTTCCTCCTTTAGAAACACAATGTGAAACAGCTCACATTCATTTGAATTGTAGAGAAGTTTTATATTGATAAATGAGGGAACTAAAGACAAATAGCCTCCAGCATTGTTTCTAACTATATGAATATATTAGACTTTGTATACTCGATGCTCTGCATCCTGGAGTTGTGGTTGCAGGGTTGGACATTTCAGGCATGTATGTGGCATTTCAGGTTTGCTGATGTGTTTGTAGAAAAGAGAACCATAGACGCTTGGCCTAAGTGAATGTAAAAGTTTTCAAATATGACTAGTGTTCTTGGAGGGTCAATTTTTGGTTGCTCAACTTTAATGGGGCCTGATTTTTCAGAAAATGTTTAGCTCCTGTCTTCTGTGTATTCGAGCTTTTCTAAGGTATTAGATCTGACACCTAAAATGACTAATCACTTCTGAAAACATAGATCTGAGGTTTTTGAATTTGGGCTCTTGAAAGGTTTTTGTTTGAATTTTCAGAGGGTGACTTTTTAATTCTTGAATTATATTCCTATTGGCCTGCAGTGCATTAAAGCACTACAGCAGGAGAGTGTTGTTTGTTGTTATTCACATCAGGTAAGTCATTGGGGGAGAGGGGGGAAGAATTATTTTGTGTAATGAAGCCTTAATGTGAGTATATAGAAGTAGTATATCTCAAGGAATGTTTGGGTAAGACCTTGTAATATGAGACTGTTTGATACGTTCTCTGATGAGCTTTATCTTGCCATTCACGAATGCATGGTATTCACATCTGGCAGGAAAGGAATCAGAGGGTTTTTCCCAGCTGATTTTTTTTTTTTTTACAATGGCATAGAAAGGATTGCAACAAAATAGAGTCCTACCAAATTCACAGTTGTAGGAATTAAACACAAACTTCATGTTTTTAACTATTTAAATCTGAAATTTCAGTGTTGCAATTGTCAGGGGTCCTGACTGAAAAAAGCTGGTGTGGGAGGAGGGTCACAAGATTATAGTAGGGGCAGAGAGGTGTGGGAGGTGCGTGTAGTAGACAAGATTAACCAATAAGCCCAGACTTATTGGTTAATTGTGTAGTTGTCTGCATGTGGACATCCCTAGAATTTGGTAGGGCCCTACCTATACAGCCAGTAGTGGGGGTGACTGTTTAACTTATAATTTTATTGTGCGGTTTCATTATTGAATGTTGATTATAATAATGTATAGATTTTTTTTTTTTTTTTTTTTAGTACCACAGTAGAGTTAGAACTTCACTAATAATTGTTTTGTATATTTTATCAAACCAGTAGATGGGTCCACCAGGAATGTGATCTACTGGAAGTTATACACCTATAACTTGAAGCTACAGGTTGTACCACCCTAAATTGGGATTCTCTGGTCTGGCAACATTGGACCATGGATATTCCCAGGCCAGAGGGAATCAGGCAGCAGAAGGGCTGGCAGCTGGGAGCCCTGCTAGGTTGGCAGCCTGGCTGGGGGGCTGGGCTTGTGCAGTGGCCCAGCAGGGAAAGCGGGGCCAGGGCCAGTGGCAGGCAGCCTGGTAATGGCTATGGGCAGGGTGACTAGCCAGACTGAAAGTGGAGCCGGCAGCAGGCTGGGGAGCCAATGGCAAGCTACCTCCCTTTTTGTCTGGGCAAATTCCCTCATTTGGTACCAATCAGGTCCTGAGGGTGCCAGACCAGAAAGGTTCAACCTGTAGTCTTTCCCTGTATTTTCGTGTATTGCCTCAAGAGTACCAGGAAATTATCCAGCCTCTTCTTTTGGGGAGAAAAAATACTGAGACTTTATTCCAGTGATACCACAGATCATATGCAAGGCTGCATACCTCTGGCCACTCACTTGATCCTCATATTCCTAAGAATAATGGGACCTCTGGTACTGGAAATGAGGCTCCTGTGAAACTGAGTGGATGGATACTGTGTCCCTAGCTTCCACTGCAGTTGGGAGTTCAGAATAAATGTTGAGTTGCAAAAATGTTCTAAATGCTCATTAGTAGGCAGCTTCCTCTGTTCAAGTACAACATTTCCTCCTTTGTGATATGTTGAGTGGCACCTGCGTATCTTTACCTTCCATATCATAAGTGATCTATATTGCTCATCTCCTTTGAACAGTCACTTTGTGCCTCACAGAAGGACAAACAGCACCATGGCTAACAGTTTCATTTAGGAGCAAAGATGTCACTGATAAGGAATAGATGCAAGTATGTAAGTCCCCAGAAATTCTCATGGTCACAGTGATAAGAGGCCACCTATACAAACCGAATAACATTCAGATGATTGAAAGTGCAAGTTAAACATTACACTCATCTCTTTTATTAGAGAGAGTTTGAGTTAGACCTCAGGAAAAAATTAAATTTGAGTTAAAAGTGATAGAACATTCTTTTATTACTTCAACAAACCATGTCTGACAACAGAAGGTTTTTGGCAAATCTTCATTTGGTGGCTCAGAATGTAATGTGTAAAGAGAGATCAACTAGTTCAGAGATTCGAACCATTTACAAAAATCGTAATTTTAATAAACTAATTTATTTTGTTTATACTTGTAAGACAATGCCCCCAAGGTTGGAAATTGAACCATAATGGCATTATAGTTATGCAGGCTCTCTACATAGTGTAATTGCCACATCTATATTACTCACACTGTCCAAGCTGAGTAAAATTTGAAAAGTAAACCGCACAAGTGGTAAAATGAGATATTTTTCCATTTTGAAAAATCTCTGGTCATGTTAGTAACCCTGTGAACACTTTTGTTCTAAAATGATTTTAGCTTGACATGACTTTAATATAAAATGATTGTATATGTTACTCTAATTTTTTTCATTAACAATTCTAGGGCTTTGGATTGATTTGGAAATGTCCTACAACGGGTCTTTTCTAATGACCCTCGAGACCAAAATGAATTTGACAAAACTTGGTAAAGAGCCTCTTGGTGAAGCACTGAAAGTTGGAGAGATTGGCAAAGAAGGGTAAGATACTACTGCCCATGAAAGCAACCAGACCTGAATTAGAAAGGCAGGACTAAATTCTACCCATAAATATTACTGCAGTTCCATTCTAGATTAGTGGAAGTTGATGTCTGTATCTGAGGGCTGAATTTGGATGTAAGCCTGTAATAACATTTGGAACCAAACAATTGTTTCTATTTATTGACATTTGATTATCTTCATAAACTAAATTTGTATAACAAGATATGCTTTATTATATCAGTTCTTAATTTTGTTTAGACAACAGATTTTGATCTAAAGGTATCTCCATTTGCATTAGAGACCTGCTAAATGCTGAAGAGAAGTTTGTACACAAGATATAAAGATGCTCTCTAAATAGACTGTTTTTTTTTTTTTTTAAATAAAGGTTTTGTAAGCAGAACAATATACTGTTCTAAAAGATTTTAAATCTTACGGCTTGTCTTCACTACTGGAGAGGTTACTGCAGTGGGTGTTGATGTAGGGGGTCTAATGAAGTGCAGCTTAATCAATAGCAGAACAGTCTCTGTTCGACTCCAATACTCCAGCTCCCCAAGAAGAGTAAGGCAAACCAATGAGAGAGCATCTCCTGTTGATGCAGCACAGTGAAGACACTGCATTAAGATGACCTAAGCTACGTCAATTCCAGTGGCAATTTTCAGATAGCTGGAGTAGCATAACTTAGGTTGGTAATGTAGACTAGGCCTTAGAACAGGTACACTTGGAAATTACAAATGAGTAGATTTTAAAAGAGTATATTAAAGTCAGTTACTTAATTGATAAGTTCTGAATTCATTATTCTGCACATTTTCTGCAAGAAAAAGACAGTGACATTATATGCTAACTTCTAAAAGGAACAATGTTGATACCTATATTTTAGTTTATTTGAACATGTATAAGATCTCCTAATGTTCTGCTTTGGCACTGACAAGTATGAAATATAAGAATTTAGTTAACTGCAAGTAATGGATAAATATCTCCTTGGTGTAACTCCAATGGTATTGGTAGGCTTCCACTAGAGATGAATTTTGTCCATTCTTGCTATGAAATTTGTAACACATTCACCGCAGATTGTAGATAACCAGGTATACCTAAATTAGAACATAAGAATGGCCATACTGGGCCTGATCAATGGTTCATCTGGCCAAGTATCTATCCAGTGTTCTGCATGTGGCCAGTGCCAGGTGCTTCAGAGGGAATAAACAGAATACGTAGTTTTTGAGTGCTCCATATCCAATCACTCACTCCCAGCATCTGGCAGTCAGAGACTATGGAGACCGAGAGCATGTGGTTACATTCCTGACCATCTTGGCTAATAGAATTATGTAAATTCACGTACCTATCCTCTGTGAACTTGCATTAATTATTTTTTGAAGTCCATTATAGTTTTGACCTTCACAATGACTCTGGCAATAAGTTCTACAAGCTGACTGTGCTTTGTGTGAAGAAATACTTCCTTTTGTTTGTTTTTAAACTTGCTACCTATTAATTTCATTGAGTGGCCCCTGGTTCTTATGTCACATGAAGGAGTAAATAACACTTTCTTATGTCTTGCCTCTTTTGACTGCCACTGCACATAAGAGCAAATGTTTTCAGAGAACTTTCTATAATAACTCCAAAATCTCTTTTCTGAGGAGTAGAAGCTAGGCTTCTACTATATTTAAACTGCAGAGCTGGGTCCCAGACTGCTGCAGCTCTGCTTTTTAAATGTAGCAAGAGCCACTAACTCTTGCTACCTTTAAAAAAGCAGAGCTGCAGCAGTCTGGGACTCGGTGCAAGCTGGAACTGCTGAGTCCTGGCTCACACCAGGTTCCCTACTGCTGCTCTGCTGTTTAAATGTAGTAAGAGCCTATAGGCCCTTGGTACATTTAAAAAGCAGAGCTGCAGTACAGGTGGCTTCCAGAGCTGGCACAAGCCAGTACTGATGTGGGACCACTGCGGCTCTGCCTCCCCTTGGCACACTGCAGAGACTGTGCTAGGGAGAACTAGCTTTTAAGCCAGCTTCCCTCGGTCCTGGCTCCTGCTTCCCCCCACTTGCTGCCTCTGATACAAATGACTTGATTACCTGATGAGACTAAGCTTATCGGATAATCGACTACTTGAGTGGTTGCTTACATCCCTGATTTGTTTCAGAACCACCTCTTTTGACACCTCATTCTGGGTCAGTTCCCCAGATTTGTCATCTAAAAAGAATAGTTGATGCATGGGAAACCTTCCTCTCATCCTCTGCAGTGAAGACAGATGCAAAGAATTCATTTAGTTTCCCTGCAATGGCCTTATCTTCTGAGAGTGCTTCTTTAGCACTTCAATTGTCCAATGGCCCCACTAATTGTTTGGCAGGCTTCCTGCTTCTGACATACTTTTTAAAAATTTCCTGTTAGTTTGAGTATTTAGTTAGTCGTCTTCAAATTGCTTTTTGGCCTACCTGATTATACTTGTACACTTGACTTGCCAGAGTTTATGCTCCTCTCTATTTTCCTTAGTAGGGTTTAACTTCCGGTGTTTAAAGGGTACATTTTTACATTTGACTGCTTCTATCACTTTGTTTATTAGTCTTCAAATTATCCTTGTATAGTAATGAAGCAGGAAAGTATTAATGTTTAACAAATGGGGGAAAAGTGAGTCAGAGAGATGAAGCAACTCTAAGATTATGCAGCTATGGCAAAACTGAAAATAGAGCCTAGGTTTTTCTGATACCTATTTCTATCCCTATTGATTGGCTCTAAATATAATTCGTTTTGCAGCTAGCTAGGTATGTGTTAAGCAGGCATTAGACTTGACTTGAATCTCATGCACAGAATTCTAAATGCTGGATGTATCTTATTTAAGTCCATAGTGTTTTCCCATTTTTCTTTCATAAATACAATGCTCCTCTTTGTGCCTGAGAATCAATACCCTGTCCAGTTTCTCCTTTAGATTAGTAGGTATTATGTGATGCTACTATAACACAAATAATGTTGCAAATGAATGCAAAAGGGTAATTGCATCCTGCATGACGACAATTCAGATGCTACTCATTAGTTTTACTATGCAATGAATAAACATGTTCATCTTTTAAAGTCTAGTTTTGAATACATAGGAGGTAAAAAGAACTGTTCCTCTTAAATGAGATATGCCTCCTTGATAAGCTGGCTAGAAATAACATACTGTATCCTATCTAACTTGTATTTGTGCTATTTTTGCTTCATTGTTTATAATGTGTTTGGATTCATCAATCTGTGGATTTGTATTTATCTGGTGAGTGGTATTTGTCAAATCCATCTAATGTAGCTGTGGAATGTTGATTCTTTTTGTCTTATATAAAGCCATTCAATGGGTTTTCTTTCTCTGTTTAGAAGGAAAAGAAATAATTTTAATGTGTGATGGTAATAGGTTACTCACTGCCTTCCAATTGGCTGTTGCTGCCCCCTAGTGTCTCAGTTCTGTAGAGACTGTGTATAAAGACACCATTTCTGAATCATTGGGAGCTAAGAATGTTCCTAAATATGTCCTATGCCAGTTTTGCTGCATAGTGAAGCCAGAGGTTAAGTAGCCACTGAGGTCCTAGAATTTTCATGGTTCAAAGTAACTATTTTTTTTCCAGCAACAAACTAGAAAATCAGAGTAGTTAGTTACTGAGAAATCAGACGTCTCTGAACAGCAGGCATGATATAGTGCATACCCTCTGCCAGCAAATCCAGAAAATATTCCTGCATATCTAACCTTTTCTGGATTATAAATAAAACTGTCCCTTAATATTTAATGAAAGCACATTTGCATGCTTGAGACATAACCTGGCCCATTATGAAGTATATCAAGTAAGATTTATAGAAGTGCTAAATGACATGACATATACCGTAAAAAGGAAGTACAAGCAGAACATATTAATGATCAAATTCTGCACTGTTGCACAGATAAATCTGGAATCTGAAGTCATGTTCTGGATTCTGCACAGTTTACTGAAGCTAAATGTGTAGTGACTCCATCAAAGTCTGGCAAGTTACTTTTGATTTACATCAGTATCACTGACAAATGATGTGATCCTAAATATTAAAAGGAGGTATTCCACAAAATGCTTCCCCCATGGAAAAAAGCAGACACTGGTAGAAAATAAGAATGTAAAGGATTAACCAATTACTTGGTAAGCATTTGCCTCACCAGGGTAACCCAGCTGGCACCCAGTTTGGCCCCCTGTGATGGGATGGTTAACTGATTAAATGTATAGTTTAACCAGTTAACATTTTAAATCGTATTTTACAACCCTAATAGGAATGGGTTTCTGCTTGCCCTCCCTCAAGTCTGCAGAATTGTCTTTGTATGAAAAGAACAGTCTCTGAAATACAGCAGGCAAACACATTGATTTCACATCTCTTTTTAATTTAGCATAGTTTAAATGTTTACATGGCAATCATTTGTAGGTAAAGTAAATGTTAATACCAGTAATTAGGCAATGTATACTCTGAATTGAGAACTAAAAGTGGATTAGCCCCTTCAGATGGCCTCACCTAAATGTGACTTCTACTAAGGTTTCAGTACTCTTCAAATATCTCGATTTTTTTTCAGAAGCTTTTTTCTACATAAAATGGATACTGTGTAAAAGCTTCTGAAAATCGAGATATCTGAAGACTATTGAAACCTTAGTAGAAGTCACATTTCAGTTCTGTTCTGCACAGCTCATCTTAATTCATACTACTAAAATTAGCCCAACGAAGTATTAGTTCAGATTGTCGGGATAATTGCTATGGCAAATCACACTGAACTCCATGCTTTTGAATCCAAGTTTGATATAATTGTAGTCAATGCCCTTCACTGTAGAAGGGTGATGGTAATATGAAAAATTACTTTATAACTGTGAGGGAAAATTATTCCAGTTACTTGAGAACGGATAACCATACCACAATATAATTATCTCCATACTCATTCAGGTATTTCTGACAAGCACTTTAAAAATAAAACATAGCCGCGTAATGGTGCAACATGCTTGCTAAGATTTTTCCATCCCAGATATAATCTGTTTACCTGTCTAAACTGTGACAGTAATGAAGAACTGAGATATATTACTTGCCCAGCTGAAGGGTGACCATATTTCCTTATGCTGAATATGGAACACTTGGCAAAATTGTACACTTGTACTGAAGTGAATTCAATGGAAATCAGTCAGAACTATGCTGTACAAACATTCAAATTAACATCAAGTTGACTAAGTCCCTGTAGAAAAGAAATATTGCGCAGTTGGATTCTTTCGATTCACCATTAAAAAAAAATTGGGGCTCACGTGGGAGGAGGTGACACACACACTCCTGTGCACCTCACATGGGGCAGGGGGCTGACTAACAGACCCTCTTCTCCCTTCCCAGTGCTCTCTGCCCTTCATACCTGGCTGAGTCCCTGAGATGGACCCGCCTGGACACACTCTGTCCTGCACTTTTTGTGATCTCCTGCCGCCTCTCCTGGTACCTGATCTTCCTGAGGCAACACATGGGGAGGGGCATGCAGGGTTACGTGCCTCCCAAGTTCTGCCAGGATTCACACCAGAACGTATCCAGAAGCAGCCTTTAGCACTATGCAGGAGGGAAGGAGCAGGAGCTGCTTTCGGCTGTTGGGGGAGGGGACAGAAGGAAGGATGACCTTGCCATCCTAGGAGGGTGCCTAGTGGATGGAGCAGTTGTGTGCTCCCCAGGAAAGGATCTGGGGGGAGAGGTGGGTGAAGAGGGTGCTAAGTCCCTGCCCAGGAGCTTCTGCAGAGTCTGCAGGGTCAGAGTGCAAACAGGCAGGAAATTGCTTTCCCCTACCACTTCAGAGCTTAGCTGAGGGGTGTGCCAGCTTGGCTCCTACTAGCCAGCACACTGGGCCAAAGGGTCTTGGGCTTTCCCTATGGGACCAGCCTAGCCAGAGACAGTGGGGGAAGGAAGGAGCCTGCTCGCTAGGCTGTTGGTTAGCTGCTCACCCTAGCTAGAGGCTGGTTCTCTGCCCAGTGCTGGGAACAGGATGCACCCTCCTTGTGAGGAATAGGGAGGAACAGTGGGTCTGGGGTAGAGGGCCCGGAGCAAACAAGGGAGAGGACAGCAAGAGAGAGAGCATGTAAAGGACAATGGATGGGCAGCAGAGGCAACATGTAACCAGCTACTGTCTGGCACCTGTCTGCATTCACCAATCACCACAGTTCACAGCCAGTGCTGGTCAGAAATAGGATGGGAGTGGGGCCCTACTGGCCTAGAACTAGCATACACGGGTGCTGAGCTGATGGGCCAGCAGGGGGAGTAGCCAGCACTGTGCACTGCCACTTTGCCCTGGAACCAGCCTTGCACACTTGTCCCCATTGTCCACCACTATCCCTACATACACACTCACTCACCACTGGTGGGCAGGTATTTGACAAGCAGGGATCTGGTCAGTAGCAGGACTCACCAGGACTGATGGGGGAAGAAGGGAAAAGAGAAAATAGGGGACAATTTCCCATGACTAAGAAAAAGTTGGGATATGTGCAGGAGGGCTTAAATACGGGATTGTCCCTTTAAATATGGGACATCTGGTCATCCTACCTAACTGAAGAAGTTAATTCTCCCCAGAACAGTTGTTGAGGTAGAGTTTTGCAAGGCTGCTGTTGCATGAGAAGCTGGGTGAAGGTCCATCGCATCAGGAAAATTTTGAAGACAATGCTTCTTTTACTCCCCTATTTATAAAGCCTTTTTACTCTTCTTTGGCCAAACAAAAACGAAATAACACATTTTTTAAAATAGTCACTTCTGGGCAAAACAGACTGGCGAAAGCCATATTTATTCTCAGTCAGGATGACAACTTTCCAATGAATCCTTAGGAAATTCCGGTTTTCAAAGTGGTGAAATGTTACAGCCTGTGTTAACAGACATCATTGGGGTATCTGACCTTTGGCACCAAACAATTAAGTATTATGAGGAAATTAGAAATAGATATAAATAAAGAAGCAATTATAAATATTTCTCACATTCTTTCAACATATTTTCTTTGAGTAATTTTACTACTATTTTACATGTCCACAATGCTTTGCAAATGTTAATCCCTCACACTGGTAAAATTGAGGCAGGAAGGTTAAATTACCCCAGAGTCACTGGCAAGCCAGGCATGGAATTTGGAATCTTCTGGCTCCCAGCAATATGCTAGTTCTGCCAGACCCCTCTGCCTAACACACAAACGCCTTTGTTCTGTCTCTTCATACCACACCTCGCCATCTGCCAAAGTAGTACTTGATTTCAGTATGGGTAAGATTGGTATAAACAAGTAGACGAAATCTCAGTTAACAGTGCAGATTGTTTATAAATGGCAGTTGATTGTGACCTTGACTGAAGTGCCTAGTGCCAAATTGAACTCTGGAGCTAGAGCAGGCAAAAAATCCAGCAGCCCAAGTAGTTGGAATAAGATATCCACCTCATTTGAAACAGGCTTTGAGTTACTTTTAGTTCCTCATATTAATGAGCTTTGTCAATATACAAAGAACATGTCTGACTTTTTCTAGCATTGTTCTATCAAAACTGGTATCTTGCATTAATGTTTTGGAGTGTGGTGAGATATTCTCCTTCTAGAGAGCACTCAAACACAATATGCAACTCTGGGTCACTGCCAGTGAGCCAATGTGAAATGGCTGTTCTAAAAACAAATGACAATTCTGGTAGGTTTCAGCATACTGGATATTTCTATATGGAAATACAGGCAGGCTAATCCACATTTTAAAATGAAGTACAGTCTCTTACACAATATAATTTATCTTAGTTACATTATGCTACATAAAAAAAAATTAAAAAAACTTAAACAACAAATGGTCCTGTAGCACCTTAGAGACTAACAAAAAGTATAGATAGTAATACAGGGTACAAGTGGCAGTTCAGTAAAATCCCATGTAGCCAGCACAAAAAGGTACTTTGAGAATGGAATATCCTTCTGTTGTGATCACATAGTGTGAACCATTCGCCATATACTAAGATTGGAGGAGGCCGTCTTTCACGTCACTTAATTTAAAGCAGACAGGACTTTCTGATATCTTGGTTGGTAGCTTCATAGTTGTGGGATTATTTGAGGAATGCTCACCATGAGTAGGTCTACACTGCACCTGTAGTTTGAAATAAGCTATGCAAATTGAGCACCTTATTTTGAGTGTATTTCAAAATAGTTTATTTCAAAACATCACTTAATCCCCGTGGAATGAGGTTTACCAGGACATCAAAATAGTGCACCCATTATGTTGAAAGATATTTCGAAATAAAGGGGCGTGCTGTCAAGATGCAGAAAATATTTCAGGATACTGGAAGTGTGGGCTAATAAAACTGGGACTATTGTGAGTGATCTTTTTCAGACTTGTTGTAGAAGCATTTGGTATGCATCATTCTGGGTGCTTTGATACAAGCAGGGAGCAACAGTGAGGTTGTACCTCTGTAGAAATCCAAATGTTACAACTTGGATCCTTACTAATTAAAAATGAATTTGAAATTATTGCTCTCATTTTCTTAGGGAATAATACTGTGTTTTGGGGCATTGTACTTGAGTCTCCTTTAAATTGGTGGGACTCCATACAACAACCGTGGCATCTTTCTCTGCCCACTTACAATACAATGACAATGACTTTAATCAGTGTTCTGCCTGGTTCCTTTGAAAAGGGAAACATGAGAGCAAAACCACAACAACAAAAATGAAAGGAAAGAAAACCCAGCTATAAATTGCATGTTGTAACAAGCTGTGGAATATCACACAACTAAAATTACAATCCTGGGTAATTCCCTCTTGGCCGAAACTTTTATTGTATAACTGCTTAAAACTCTCTTGCCCTTGCATTACAAAAGGTATATTAATGTCAAAGTGTATTCACCCAAATCCTTCCCTTACTTAAATCTGTTGTGAAAAGATTTGGTTCTCATTTGAGCACGAAATTACTCCAAAAATTGAGTCCAGGAATTAATTTCTGTTGTGTGATATTTTATATCCTGATGTAAAGGCAATATTTATTCTTCAGATAGTGTTCCTCTCGTTGCTCCACTTCAGGTGCACATGCCTCTCAAGCTCTGGATCAGAATTTTTAGCTAGCAATGTCCATGTGGCCTGCTCATACACCCTCTGCCTCCTTGTGCCAGATAGCAAGGCAGTATGAGGATACACAAGCAAATGGCCCTTTGTTTCTTCTCATTTGCCTTGGCCTGATGTGGAACCCTCACATGGCTGCCTTGAATGTTCCTTGGCTTTTCTATTTCTATTGTGGTTAGTATAGTTAGTTTAGATAAATAGTGAGAGCAGTGGTACCATTACCTGGTTCACCTATGTGTCCAACTATTGTTCAGGCTCCTGACAGTTTTCATCTATCAAGAAAGAAGGTTGTGTGCTTCATCCCAACCTTGCAGATCTCTGCCTGAGGGCATGGATCCTTGTCGGTTCATAGGATTAGAATCCCTGTGCTCTATAGAGTATAGATGTACTGAATAAGAGAAAAAGATAAACCTGCACTACTTATCTGTAGAAATGAAAGAGGCCTTCTGCCTGATTCATTGCCGCTTTCAGCCATTCTGAATTATCTGTTGATCTAAAGAAATCAGTGTTATATGTTCAATTAAGGTCCCTTTGGCCACAATATCAGCCTTTCAATCTCCAGTGGAAAGAGTCTCTATTTGCAAATCTGGTATCTAGGGTTATTAAAGGTTTGGAGAATCTCTGTCTGCAGATTAGATACACTACCCAGACCTGGGACCTTAACTTCTCTTATGAGACCTCTATTCAGATCAATGGCAGCCTATTTTCTTTTCCATTTGTCTATGAAGACAGCCTTTTTTGTAACCCTCACCCAGACCTGTAGGATCAGAGAGATTGGGGCCTTGATGGTAGATCATCCCTTTATGGACCAGATCTCTTCATATCCACACCCTAAATTATTACCTAAGTTTCTATCAGAGTTCTACCCTAATCCATTCATCTGCCAGAGTTTTTCCAGAAGCTACATACCTGTTTATATTCATTGGATGATAGAAGGGGGAACCAAGCTATTTAGGAAGTCACCTAGGCTCTTCATTTCCTTTGCAGATAGATCTATGGGTTCTCAGTGTCTCATTAGAAGCTATTGAGATGGATATTGGGATGTGCTATCAGTTATGTCGCTGCAGGCATTCTCCTGATAGCACAGTCGACCAGATCCCAGGCAACATCTGGCATTACTGAAGAATGTACCAGAACCTGAAATATGTCTACATGGGCTACAGTGCATACATTTTTCAAATATTCTGCCCTGATCCATGCTGTCAGATCGAATGCGGCACTTGGTTCTGCAGTACTGTCTTCAATTCTGGACTCAGTTCAAAGTTCCCTCCGCCATCTGGGGATACTGGTTGGTCCCCAGGGGGACACTATTTGAACAAGGTTACTCACTTGGTGCAGTAACTGTGAATCTGAGATGTCTCCCTCTGGGTGCTCCAGTACCCATCTTTCTTCCCCTTTGCTTCAGGCTGTTCCTTAGGGGATGTTTTGAGTAAATAAAGGACTGTATGCAGCATGCCTGCACATCTCTGTATAGCTTTGTTACATGGCACAAGGAGGCACAGGGCAAATGGATAGATCAAGTGAACACTGATAACTGAAAATCTCTGATCAAGAACTCGAGGTACATGCAAAGTGGAGCACCTATTGGGACATGCATCTTGAAGAAACGCAATCACTGTACAAAGTGAGTAACCTCTTTGCTCCACTATCCTCACTCCTTTTAATCCATGATGGACTCTCTTCAGCAGAAATTACACTGTAGCCATATAGCCCCAGGTCACTCACCAGATTTCTGTGCACTGGTACAATGAGCTACAATTTTGACCTGCCTGCATAATCATTTTCCCATAGATCCATGGGGAAAGGGGAAATGTGTGCCGCAAAGAGACCAACTGGAAATTGTGTCCTAAGTTTGGGTGGGGTGGAAGGAATTCTGCAAAATACTTTTTAAAGAATTTTAGTACCTAGAATAATTTCTTTTTATCCAGCAGCAAATTGTCTGTCTTACCCTTCCCTTTTAAACGCACATTAGGAAAATTTATACTCCTGTAACTATATCAACTGTAGTGCATGGATACAAATTAGTAATGTAACCACACCAGTTAATTACAACACTGCAGGTTTCCTTGACATATACCAAGCATTGAGACCTGATTTTTCCAGTGCCCTGCACCTTGTGTAATCACTTACTTTCATGCACAGATGGTGTAGCAAACTATCCATTTCAGATGTGCATGAATGCATTATTTACAGGCCTATAGTCATGTCCAGTGTCCTTTGAAATCCCCATTTAGTCTTTCTCACTTCTCTAACACCCATGAAGACCTGTGAATATTTAGAGTTGTTGTCTTAACTTTCTCACCCAAAATCAGAGGTTGAATGTCTTAAGTAGCAACAGTGTGCATAACACACTGCTCTGTGCAGATTTCTATTAAAAATATGTAAGATGCTACAAGTTACACACCAGTAAGTGAATGTATGCATTGTAAGAGCGCTTGAGTTTGTACAGCTTTCCCAGGTAGGGGCCAGAAGAGATAAGGTATTGGGAGGAAAAGTAGCCAACAGAATGTTGTGGGCAGAATACTTTCCCTTAAATCACCATCTGGCCCTTCAGCATATAGGTTTCACTCAGGTTCACTTAAAATCAGCTAGCCCTCTGTAGCTCACCTACCAGTTTGTAATTTACATCACTTCACACATTGCTTCTAAATCTGGCACCCTGCATCTATTATAGTAGGTAGATGCAAAGGACAATTGTGACTCTGGTAGTGACTGGGGATAATAGCTTTGGGCTATTTAGGTTATAATAGGTTGGACTCAATTTGCTCCTGAGGTCTCTTCTAACCCTGTGATTCTGATTCTGTTCTGTGATTCCACATATGTGAAGTGTAAACACCATACCTGGCATGGCACATTTATCTCCAAAATAAAACTGAAACTTCCTATTCTGGGACCCTTACACAAAATTTGTGTTGAATAGAGTCTTATATTGGCATTCAATATAAATCCACTTGTTCAGGACAAGATATAGCTACATATTCTCATCTCAGCACTTTAAAATTCTTGTTTGTTTTATATAAAGCTTTTGACATTTTTCATTTTATTCCAAGCTTTTGAAAAGCAACACCAACAAGAATGTGTCTGCAAACATATTTAAAGCCATCTCCCATTCTCTTAAAATGGCATGCAACATAGCCATTCTGTTTTCTGTCTTGCCACACAGCACCCTCTCATTTCATGCAAGATTCAGCTTCCCTGAAGATAAGCAGTCTTCTCTGTAAATAGTCATATGTATTTAATCCAAAGATTCTGCAACCAATCTCAGTGTGCATTTGGGTTTTGGGATTTTTACTTTCTCTAGATAGTTAAAGAAAGTGATGGGGGAGGGAGAGAGGGATTACAGACAATTTCCATACAAACATCATATTAACACCCATTCACTATGAGTAGCTCTTTAGGCACCTTATATATTTATAATGAATTGTCATCCCTCTCTCTTTCAGTTGCAGGCCAAGGGCATATTGCCTTGCAGACAGTGATGAGGAGTCTTCTAGTGCTGGGTCTTCAGAGGAGGATGATGCTCCTGAGGTGATGGGAGGAGAGAAGCAGATGAATCCCGGTGCAGAAGGGTGAGATGTTTACCTGATTTTAAAAAACAAACAAGTTTGGCACCTTAGAGACTAACAAAAATATATAGTATCATAAGCTTTCATGGGTAAAACCCACTTCATCAGAAGCGCTGGAGTGGAAATAACAGAAACCAAGACACATAAAACAGCAAAAGAAATCTGTCAGTTGTGAGACTGGTACTAATGAGGCTAATTAAGTGGACTGGAAGTGTCATAGCTTTTGATGTAAAAATGCAGTTATTAAAGACAGGGGGAGACTGGATTTATAATACAACATGTAGGTAATGACTTTGTTAAAGCCCAGGGTAACAGTGTCAAACAATCTTTGCCAGGTGAAGGATTGACAGTCTTTCACGTTCTGTTCCACCACAGTGTTTGTCATGAAAAAGGGCATCACTAATATGTGTCTGTGTATGTATGACCTTCCAACAACATAACTGAAAGGCAGCTGCTTCTGGGATGGAATCGGGGCAAGCAACTAGCAAACTACAACAAAGGAAGAAAGGGAAATATTGACCAAAATAAATAGCTAATCTCATAGCAGAATACACAGGAGTTTAATTTCTAAGCTATCCTGCAAAAGATCTCTGTAGAGTGTACTGCATAGTGCTCAGATTACATTTGATACTTCCATAACTTATCTGTAGATTTTAAAAAACGCTAAATGTATTTATCCAGTGTTACAAATTCGGTGACTTTGGAAAGTTACTTGGAAGTTTTTATACCTAAGATGTCTCATCTGGTGGCAGAGCCAGGAATTGAATTCCCAGCATTGTGCTTAAACCATAGCGGTTGTAAATGCCTTCAGAAGTGGAAAGATTAGGTCATCTTAGTTAGGGGTTAACCTATTTCTTTATGGTTTAGGAGTTTCTAAACTTAAGTATCAAGTGTGTAGCGTTTGAGCCATAGCTTCTCTTGGTCACTGTCACTTGATTTTTCTCTCCTTTTGTTGACTTTTAGAGTAGCTTGACTGTGTGACTCCACTCCCTACTGTGCTGTGGGGATAAGAAAAGCTTATAAAATAATTTTGTGGGTTTCTCAATTAGACTCTTCGGGTAGATACCCAGGATGTGTATCTTTAATGGACAAATCCATTTAATGTGTATATGGTGCTCTTTGTAATTATTTATATGCAATATATATCTTCTACTTTTACAAATACATTGTTTTCCCTTTTTGTTCTGTTGGCAATGATAAATGCATGTAATTTTTACTTGTATATAAATGTAGAAAGAAATTCTGACTGGCCACCTAACTTTTTCGTGCTTTTGAAAATTCACAATATTACCAATGAATGGATAACTCTATTTCTGGTTGGGCTAGATCTATGGCTGGTATAAATCAGTTAATTTAAATTAATGAAAATATGTTGGTTTATACCAATTGAGAATTGGCCCACTGTGTTCATGCAGATTAATGCCTGGGAGACAATAACTGAATAGATAGGGTGACTATGTTTCCTTTATGCTGAATATGGGACACTAGGTAAAATTGTACACTTGTACTGAAGTGAATTCAATGGCAATCAATCAGAACTATGCTGTACAAACATTCAAATTAACATCAAGTTGACTTAAGTCCCTGTAGGTTATGTTGTAGGCCACCAGCAGCCACCTCCTGTCCCCCAGCTAGAGTGTGGGCAGGAAGGGTTAATCCCTAAGCGTGTATTATGCACTAGGGCCCAGGGAACCTGATTGCAGGGGCTTCAGTGAACCTGGCCAGTGGCGGCTCAGCAAGGGAAGGAGGGTGCCTAGTGGTTGGAGCAGTCGTATGCTCCCCAGGAAAGGACCTGGTGGGGAGAGGTGGGTGAAGAGGGTGCTAAGTCCCTGCCCGGGAGCTTCTGCAGAATCTGCAGGGTCAGAGTACAAACAGGCAGGAAAGTGCTTTCCCCTGCCACTTCTGTGCCAGCTTGGCTCCTGCTAGCCAGCACACTGGGCCAGAGGGTCTTGGGCTTTCCCTATGGGACCAGCCCAGCCGGAGATGATAGGGGAAGGAAGGTGGGATTTTCTAAAGCATTTGGGCTCAATTGAAATTAAGATAGGCACTTTAGGCCCTGTTTGAAAACTCCAGGAGGCACCTGAATATCTTTGAAAATCTGTCTTACTCTGTTCCCCAGCAGGAGTAAACTATCAGTGAAATTTTGAGGGTCTTACAGGAGGTAGTAAGCATCTATTGTAACTATTAGATCTCTCTGAAAATCTCAGCATAAGAGTGTGTGTTTGTGTGTGTATATAAATAAATAACTAAATAAATAAATGTTTGGAGAAGTGCTTTTAGCATACCTCATTTTAAATTTCTCAACTATTGAGGCTTCCACCACACACATTTCCCTGACAGGAAGTTTCCCTTAGCATTCAGCGTGCACTTTTCTTCATTTCATTCCCATGTTTTTTATGTGAGATCATCATTTGTACAGCCTGTAGCTCCCACTGTGCTGTTTCTTCATGGAGCATGCAGAGAAAAAGAAATTTTTAGAAAAAAAAACTAGCTAATTTCTGGGTGCATCATTTTGATTATGTATTTTTTCTTCTTCCACTTCTGAAGGTATGTTGGAGGACATCGGACAAGTAAAATCATGAGGCTTGTGGATAAAATTACCAAGTCAAAATATTTCCAGAAAGCCACAGAGACTGAGTTCATTAAAAAAAAGATTGAAGAAGTCTCCAATACTCCACTGCTGCTAACTGTTGAAGTACAAGAATGTAAAGGAACACTAGCTGTTAACATTCCACCACCACCTACTGACAGAATATGGTAAGTGCAGTAGAGCAAGATAGAAACTGAATTCTCTGAACAGTCATTCCCCACTCAACAATACTAATTTATCTTCTAAAAGACATGGGGTACTTTCATATCTTTAGAGCCCTGCATGGATAGAAGTGATAGCCACAGATAGATATCAGGATCCACAGAGTTCTAATTCGAAGAGTCGCGGTAACCAGTGGAGAGAAGCATGGTCCTGTTGCACCCAGGAACCAGAACCCCATACCAGCAGCTCCTCCTGCCTGCACCACTCCCAACCCTGTGCCCAGCCCAATGTATCCAGTCTGGAATCAGACAACCTTGTTGTACTACCTTGAGAGAAGAGTCCTATGGATCTGTGTATCCCAATGGCTATCCACATTCATGGATAAACATTCCAATTTATACAAGGCTCTACATATCTTTGCAGCAGTTTGATTTTTATTTTATAGACATGTCAGTGTAATTCTTTTATTTTGCCCAGTGTCTTTGAAATGTTTTGCTACAAAATGTCTTGGGGCCAGCCTCTCAGAAGTGCTAGTATCATAAAACCTTCCTCTGCAGAGCATGCCATATGCAAAATAGTTCTGAGGGACCAAAACAAGAAAAGCTTAGATACTCAGCTTACAAGCATTTTGGAAGAAATGCAATAAGAATGAATATTGATTAAACTAGAGTTGTGACAGGAGTTCATCAGAATCCGAATTCCATTTACAACTAATGTGTTCAAGCATTTCCTTCAGGAGACAGTCACAATAAAATATCCCCTTTTTGGTGTGTTCTCTTGAGGTATGGTTTCCGAAGACCTCCCTATCTAGAGCTAAAAGCTCGGCCAAAGCTTGGTGAGAGAGAAGTGACTTTGGTTCATGTGACTGACTGGATAGAAAAGAAACTGGAACAGGAGTTTCAGGTATGTTTCTGTAATAACTTCAAAGATATTTGTTATGTAACCAGTGGAAGTTGTGGTTCAAAATTGTTCCCTTAATTCCTAGTGCTGACCTAAGCTACTTGCAGATTTTCCATTTGTAAAAGTGGTCACCTGCTCTCAGTGAGAGGGGGCTAGATGCTGAGCACTACTGAAAAACTGGCCAACTGATCAACCACAACTGATATAAATACCCAGGATGGCACAAAGAGAGGAAGGGTCTGACTAGTCAGACCTATCCAGGAGACTTTCTAGATCAAGACTGCCATCTTCAATTCAGCTTCAAAGAGACTACAGCAGCAGTGGGCAAACTAAGCTAGTGTATGGGCTGCGTGAGTGGCCCTCCTTAATCTCGAGTGGCCACGAGAGTGTCCTAAACAAGATTGTCTCCTGAGTTAGGGCAGTTTTGCTGTGGTTGTGCACCTAGACTTCATGGAATGCACCAGTTGAACTGCAGCAGCACTTTTATGCAGAGGGAGCACATGGCTCAATGGACAGAAACCAGTGGAATCTAGCAACCCCTATGCCACACAGAAAACCAGAGTGGGCCACAGATTGCCCACCACTGAACTACAGTGAGACACATGCTGGGAGAGAAAACAGGCATTTCTGTGAGTTGAGTAAAATGTGCAGGGATCTCAGCACTTCCTAATGTCTTGTCTGCAATTGTAGTTTATGCTACGGATGTTAGATAGCATGTAATTGAATAGTCATGTAACTGCATCAAATTTTAGCTGTTACACAACTATTCAATAGTCCCCAGTTGTGGGATCAGCACCCAGTGCGCTCCCAGCCCCACTTCCCTGGACCCCCTGCCACCGTACATTGCTGCCTTTCTATCCGAGGCAGCAGCACGGGGTGACAGACAGGAGCTGGTTTAAAAATTGGCTTCACACAGACCAGTTCCTGCCTATTTGCCCCTGTCCACAGGGGGTCTAAGCGCTGCACGAATAGAAGCAGCTCTGCAGCAGCAGCCTCTGTCTGCGGGGAGCTTGGTTCCTCCATGGACGGGGCAGTAGGCAGGAACTGGTCTTCACAGGAAGGCAGTTTTTAAACCGGCTCCGCCTGCCACCCCGCGCTGCTGCCTCTGATCAGCTTATCGGTTAATCGTGTATTCGTCTACACATTGACATCCCAGGTTACACATCAAAACTGTTGAGGCTAGTTGGGCACTGCAGAGCTTGCATATACAAATTGCATCAAACTCTGTCTAAGCCAAAGAACCAGAAATTGAATTTTAAGTATGCTACTTACTTTTGAATTAGGCTAACCAGAAATCCTAAAATATTGAACAACGTATTAAACCAAGTTACATTTGATTTTTGCCTTCATTTTGCAGAAAATTTTTGTCATGCCAAACATGGATGATGTTTATATTCCTCTAATGCACTCAGCCATGGATCCCCGCTCATCTACGTGCCCTTCAAAGGATGCAGTCACAGAGGCTGTTGATGAACCATGAAATGTGAAGACTTGCAGTTTACAGTATTAAGAAATTTATTTTCATGGTTTTTTAAACTGTGCAGTAGTTTTGTCCTTAACTCGTGCCACAACTTTTTAAAGAGAACTGCCTATAACCATTTCTTTGCGCTCAACTTGCCTGGTTATTGTTCCTGTTTACTGCACTTATATGAAGTTTCATTCCATTTATAAGTTGATTTATTTTGTAATGGCTGCTGTCAGGAGTTTAACTGAGGCTAAGATGACCTGTTCTGAAGAAAAAAAAATCTAATTGTAATAGATCAAGGAGCTTGATGACACAAATTGTGGTCAGTTTGTGTTCATACATCGTGCTAATGCATTGGATTGTGGTTCTTTTGCAGCAAAGGAACTTGCCTGCTATATCCTCTTGCAGGAACAAACGTATACAACTGGAAGACTATTTTTTCTCTCTCAGGCAGTTGGAGGTGTAGAATGAACTGTTTTATGTTCTTTCACTTCTGCAGTCAATAGCTTGTGTCAAGCAATTGAAATAGGAAATGTTTTCAGGAGAAATGAATGTAAATCAGATGTATAGGTAATATTGTGAATGCATTTGTGTGGGGTATACATATTAACTTATTTTTTTCATACAAAATTAGTGCTTTTTTGGGAAGCAAGTAGCCATAAAACACACTCACATATATCAGTGAAAGTGGGAATTGGTGGGGTTATTTTGATTAAGAATGCATTAGGCAAAGCCATGAGACCAAACCATAGCAGCAAGCCTGCCTCATAGTGAGGTACAATCACCATGGTTTGTGGTTAATTCTGAATGTTTAAAGATATGAGCACACATGAAAATGTCTAAAACTGCACATCAAAAAGTTATCCTGCTTGTGTAAGAAGTCTCTAATACAGTGAAATAAATGGTGAGATTCTCATAGGAGTTTCTGTTGCTGTGTTTTCCTGTGACACCAGTGTTTACATGCAAAGCATGGGACTAAATATTGATGTTACAGCCATGCATCCTCAGTGACTTCAAATCACCTGATGTTGGTGAGAATTTGTAGCTGTAACTGAAGACAGATTTTGACACTTATGTGTTTATTTCTGTTTTGTTTGTGAAATAGGAATTCAAACATTTGAAGTTGCTCGGGCTGATCACAAACTGGGCTATGATAGATTTAAGGAGAGTTTCTTCTAATAAATGGCCAAAACTATGAGGAAAAAAACCCCCTGCCTTTGTATTTCTATCCTGTGTGGAGAGTCAGATAAAATGTATGCATTTGGACTATTTGAACACTACATATCTGATATTTAACATCTTTGACTTTTTTCTGAGTGTTGCCAACTGCTCATGTATTTGTCAGAATGTTTTAGTTTACACAGGTGAGTTTTGTAGCTCTCCTTTTGAATAGTGTAATTTGCTTTTTTAAGTAAATTTTAAGAACTTTTTGTATATTGTGTTCAGTCCCATTTGTTGTTAATCAAAATGTCCTTTGTGTAACTTTTGATGATTTGCCATCTCTAAATGAAGCTATCATAGTGAAGATTTTATAAACAGCACCTTGCCTGAAACATAATAAAGAAAATTAGCATTTAATATATTTAAAAATTAAGTCTATATTTGAACACCTATTTTTGGTTACTTTTAATTGCAATATTAGTAGGTTAGACTTGTTACCTAAACTCCTGTGACCATTCCAGTTTGTGTATATTGTTCTCGTATTGCGCTCATTACTACATTGGCATTGTCTGCCTTTCATAAAGTCTGCATGTCTTGTACGCAGGTCTTTTATATGATTTATTTCTATGTGCAATAACTAAAAATCAAGGGACTAGATGCACTAATGAGTAAAGATATCCAGATTTATTACGCAATTGTCATATTGCACTTCCTAATCAAACTGTGGGGTACTACAATTGGCTTGCTTTTTTTTCCTGAAATAAATTTATCCCATGTCAGACACATTCCATAGCCTGTTAAGTTATTTCTGCATAATTACATTTGGCCAGTAGTTTAAACTTGTGCAAAACACCCATGTTTTCAAAAGATGGAGTTGGGAAGCCATTCATATTGTTACCCCTCTTACAGTATCTCCAGAAGTTCATTTTTTATTGTATGTTCAAGCTGCATTAATGAGGCTATGGAGAACTGTAGAGGATAAATGGCTTCACTTAGTTGCAGTGGAATCTTTATGTAAAAGTGTGCAAAATGAAGAGCGAGTAGTTAGTGATAACACACTGAACTATAAGCAAAGGTAATCCCACAGTTGATCCCTTCATCTAATATATAGTCCTTAACTCAATTTTTGGTTTTCATTTAAATAGTGGGGCTGGAGGATTCAGTATACAGGCTGCCCCGGGCCCCCTCTTACCACAGCAGCTTGGTGTCAGGTGAGCAGCATCTCTCCATAGTCACAACTCCAGTGGGCCCAGCTGGGAGAGGGGTGCATGTCCCCTAGCTGGGGCTGGTTCAGTTTTCTCTGCCTCGTGCACTTCCCAGCCAAAGTGAGGAATGCAGCAAAATGTGTGTTTTACTCCTTGCTTTCTGATGAATAGCCAATAATGTTCCTGTACAAATCAGAGGGAGAGCTTCACAGCCTTCCCCCACCCTCCCTAAAGGATGTGGGGAGGGACTCAGGCAGTCCTTGAAAGGGCTGACTGGGGGTATGCCCCCTCCCTCACCTGCTTTTCTGTATGATTTTATGACAGGGATGGGCAAAAGGGTCTTCGCAAGCCAGATCCGGCCCGCAGAGGCCCTGCTGCTCCCCTGCCCCCAAGCTGATTGGGACCTGGGGGCAGAGGGGCATGCGAAACTTCCTCCCTTCCTGCAAGGACCACACTGCACTCCAAAGTGCTATGTGCTTCTTGCAGGGCGGGAAGAGACATCAGTACTCTCCCACCACCAAGCCTTGATTGGCCTGGGGACGGGGGAAGCACTTGAAGCCTGAGGCTTATCCCTGAGCAGGAGCATGAGAGTATTTGCGCAAGAACCACTGATTTTGTACGTTACAAAGTCACTGTTCTAGCGCAAATACTCACGGCCAGTGTAGACAGGCAGCAAGATTTTGCACAAGTGGCTGCTTTTGCACTAAATCATGGCAATCTAGATGCAGCCATTGGCTTTAGTATTGTCTGATCCATGCATGTCAGTTCACCCCAGCATCACTTAGTATCTTGAGAAAGTATACCACTTGCTACCTATAGCATGAGAATACTGTCCTGCAAGTATTCCTCTTACTAGTCAGTATGCCTTACCACTCATGGAAGGACAACTCAGTGATCACGTGGCACACTGAAAAGTGACAAGGGTGTCAGCTATCTAATGACCCTGAAAGATGTCTTAGAACTCCAGTGAGATTCAATTACTGTTCATGCAGCTTCATCTTTCCTCTGCATTGGCCATTGCAGGAAAGCAGTAGTGAACCCAAACTTGAGCAAACCCTATATAATCAATCTTAAAGCTACAATAGAATTAGGAGACAACCTAACTGAAATTAAACTTTTCCCCCTATCCAGTTCACTTCTCTGGCACTTTTTTAAGGATAGGATCTTGAGTGTCCAAAAGGTTTTTTCCAGTTGTCCTATTAGCCTTATTTCTCTCATTTTATTTTAGCTCCTTCCATGCTAGTTGAGTATTTCACTTTTCATCATATGCTTTAAATCTTTGTATTTATCCTGTTTTTATAATGTAAATTGTAGCTGGGTCAAACTGTAGATCAGGATTAGGAAAAATACAGCCTGCCTTTTAACCCACCAATCCACTGGATCAGGACCATGGACACAGCAGGGAGCCTGAGAAGACTCCCTACCTGCCAGGCCCATGCTCAGAATAGCAGATGCAGGGTCCTGTTTGTCTTTGAACAGCTGCTCCCCAAGGTTAGGAGACGCTTTGTGCACTACCCTGCCCAGCGCAATTCTATTAGCCCAGGAACACACAAACCACTTCTCCCTCCCTCCACTCTCAGCTATTCAGACCTGCATGGCCCTGATTCTGGATCTGGCTGTTCCCTACCATGTCCTCTGTCCCAGGTGACATACCAAGTTACTGCTAGAGTGTGCACCCTCACAGGCCCACATACAGAATTTGAGTCCCACCCACCTTAGCAGAGCCACGCACTCACCTTCCTTTCACATGGTAAGCTGGTGGAGATGGGCTTGGTGGGAAAATGGGGGGCAGCTGCTCCTGGAATCAGGGCCCTAGCATCCCTTTTCCCACCCATCCCACATCTCTTCCTCCCCCACCCCGACTGGCTCCATCCCCTGCCAACTCTCACCCCAGGCAGGGATTCACAGCTCTGGGAGGCGCAGTGCTCCCTAGGGAGGCAGGTCTCCCCTCCCTAGATGCCTTGTTTCCTTGGGAGCAAAACTCAGGGTCCTAGCAAGGGGGGCTGGGCTCCCTGTGCTGGGATAGTCCCTCTGAGAGCATCATTAGTGGATGCTACCCATCTGAGCAAGTGCATATCACCTCAGTATTGATACACAGGACAAAACTCACTCTTCTCGAAGATGGATGGAAAATCTTTGAGGGAACACTGGTCACAACCCCTTTTTGTCCTAGATTGTTACTCAAGCCCCCAAGCACAAGCAAAGAGACATATCTCAAAGTTAAGATGGTCTCTACTCAGCTAAAGGGCCATGAGTGGTTAACTGGTGGGCTGGAGCAGCCCCCCACCTGTGCCATTTAATCAGTTAACTGACTTTGCACCCCTACTCTGCAGGACTGGGCTTTGTAGAGCTTGCCCCTGCAATGTAGACAAACCATCAAATTAACTCTTTGGAGTTTTAAAATGACATATCAAACTTCTACCATGTGATGCCTGGGGTATATAATATACAATTTTGTATTAGGGGATAATCTTGCTGCAAGGTAATTGTCTTCTACACCAGTGGTGCTCAAACTTCTCCTGTGCTACCGGCTCCTTTACTGCATAGTTGGTTCAGGAGGTGCTTGGGAGGGAAAGAGTTGGCTTAGGGGCGGGACTATCTGCCATAAAACCCATTGAATATTCCTCTTAGTAGGACATACCTGTATGCTACAGCAGAGGTTCTCAAACCTTTCCACCAATCAACCACCCATGATGAAAAAATGGGTGAAGGGGGGGAGTGGGATCAGGGTGGGAAGTAGGTGTAGGAAGGCCTGCTGACAGGGGCAGAGGGCACCATTGTCCTGGACATGGTCATTCAAAGGGACCCAGAGTTCCTTTGAACTGATGCAGGAACACCAGTGCTACTCTGCCTGGCTTTGGAGGAGCGGGAGCAGTGCGGTAGTCCTAAAGACTGGCTTCTGTTAGCCCCCACCTCTGCTGAGGAAGAGAGAACAGGGTGGAGGGGGATGCAGAAACTCACCTGGTTCCTCCCCACCCCCTCCCACTGCAATTTGGCCAACAGCAAGGAAAGCCTCAGAATCATGGAACACAACCAGAAGGGACCTGGAGAGGTCAAGTCCCATCCCCTGCCCTCACAGCAGGACCCAGTACCATCTAGACCATCCCTGATAGATGTCGCTCTAACCTGCTCTTGAAGATCTCCAGAGATGGAGAATCCTACAGGCAGCAGCTACGTCAAAGTAGGAATAAGAGATCCTCTGGAATAGGGCTTTATTCCAGAGGATCGGGCCAGTCTAGACTCTTTTTTCCGGCTTTTCCCCAAGCCAGAAAAAAGCGGCAGACATCTTTATTTAAATCCCCAGGGGATATTTAAATCCCCCACGGATTTTCCTATTCTGAAGTTGAAAATTAGCATGCCCCTTTCGGAAAAGGGGCCAGTGTAGACATAGCCAGCATGTCTGGGGAAGCACTTCCCCCCACAACAGGAAGTATGCTGGTACTCCAATAGGAGCCAGGGACTGGAGTTTCCAAGTGTCACGTATCCAGATACAACTCAAACCCACAATCCCAGGTTTTGCAGGCTGATCCCTTATCCAGGGGACCAGGGAAGTGCAGGAGCAGATTAGATCTTGGTGTGAGGATGGGGCAGGGAGGTGTACAGTATCTGGCCATGAGAGCTGGGGGTGCTCAGCTGGCTTTGCACCCCCTTGCTGCTCCCAGGCACACTTCCATGTAGTGCCTGTATGCTGTGTAGGTCCCCTGGTGGCTCGCTCCCAGTCCCAGCATGAAGGTGGTTCTGGTGCTCCAGACCATGGGCTCAGGAAGCTGAGCCTCAGCCCCAGACCACTTGGCTGTGTCTACACTGGCAAATTTTTCCACAAAATCATCTGCATTTGCAGAAAAACTTGCCAGCTGTCTACACTCGCCGCTTGAATTTCCACAAAAGCACTGACAATCTCATGTAAGATTGTCAGTGCTTTTGCAGAAATACTATGCTGCTCCCGTTCGGGCAAAAGGGCCAGTGTAGACAGCTTGGATTTGCTTTCCGCATAAAAGCTCCCATTGCGAAAATGGCGATCGGGGCTTTTTTGCGGAAAAGCGCATCTAGATTGGCCACGGACACTTTTCCGCAAAAAGTGCTTTTGCGGAAAAGCGTCCTGCCAATCTGGACGCGCTTTTCCAAAAATGCTTTTAGCAGAAAACTTTTCCGTTAAAAGCATTTCTGGAAAATCATGCCAGTGTAGACGTAGCCCTCGTGGCCTGCAATGGTCCTGGGTGAGGGGAACTCAAACACACAGTCCCATGCCTTAGCCATTAAGCCAGTGGGCCCACCCCCCCCCCCCTTCAGCTCACACTTTATTCATGAGAGCGCCCTCCCCGCCCCCAGCTGGGCCCCCTGGGCCAGTTCAATTGACACCGCCCAGCCTGTGGCTTGCTCTTAAAAGCGCCGCTCGGGCTGCAGCCAAGCGGCCCCAGTTATGAACAAGCGATTCCTCTGGCACCGCTGCTTGGCCAGCGCCGCCCGGGGAGGGAGGCTGCGCGGCTCAAAGGCGGTGCCCCCCCCCGCGGCGCGCAGCACGGAGACCACTCGGGCATGTCGCTGCTCGTTTATTGACAGGTCCTCTCAGCTCGGCGCGCGCGCTCTCCGGGGACTGCAGCAGGGCGGCTCCGGGGGGGCCTGCGGGGAACAGGAGCCTGGTGAGGTTCACGGGCCCCCCCCCCACATGCCGGGGAGGGGGAGGGGCCGGGCTCTGCCCGCCCCAGCGTCGGGGGCTCAGACTCGGTTTCACTTCATGCGCGTCAGAAGTCTAACACGTGTAAGGAGAATCATCACGGCAGCTGGCTGGACCCCCCCCCCCCCAAATATCCCCCCCCCCCCCGGCAGCAGCCTCCTCCTCACGCCCCCCCCGCCGCCAACCGCCTGCCCCAAGCCCCTCCCCCTATCGCCACTTCCCCTCGCAGACGCCAAGGAGATACCTCCCCACACCCGGTCGCGCGCGCCCGCCCGCTGCTGACTAGGGCCCGATCTTCACCGCGCTCACCTCCCACACGAACTCACAGAGAGAAGGGCGGGGAGTGGCGCGCCGCTGCTATTTATACTGCGGGTGCCTCAACAGGCGCCGCCCCCTTCTGGCCAGCGACCAATAAAAGGGAAGTCTGGGGCCGCGCGACCTTTTCACGTCGGCGGCTGCGCATGTGTTACTGAAAAGGCGTATGGCGCATGCGTACTGGTTCCGAGCAAGCTCAGTGGGAGCTGCTGCTGCTGCCGTTCTCTGTCTGGCCTTCCGTGGGTGCGGGCGCCGCTGCCGGGTCTTGACTCGCGTTCCAAAGGCGCGGGGGGGGGACGAGGAGGGGTGGAAATTAAATGGCCTGGGGGGGAGGGTGATTGGAGTTGGGGCGTGGGGGGGGGGCGACCGCCACCAGCCCCACGTGGGGAGGGGCTTGTCCCCACGTGGGGAGGGGCAGAAGAGTGAACAGTTCCCCGGGGGGATGAGCTACCTGCTGAGTGTGCAAAGGCCAGCGTGGGAGGCACAAGGGGGGGGCAGAGAGGGGTTTTTATTTCCCCACTCGGGGCGAAAGGTATGAGCGCAGGAGCACTGTGCTCTTAAAAAAAGCATGTAGCACTTTAAAGACTAACAAGCTGGTGTCTTAGGTGATGCGCTTTCGGGGGTGGGGGGGCAGACCCACTTCTTCATGGGACTGCTTTTTTTGTTTTGCCAGATCAGAGTAACACAGCTACCCCTGAAGCAAAATGCAGGACAATGTAGCACTTTAAAGACTAACAAGATGGTTTATTAGATGATGAGCTTTCGTGGGCCAGACCCACTTCCTCAGATCAAATAGTGGAAGAAAATAGTCACAACCATATATACCAAAGGATACAATTTAAAAAAATGCAAGGCACTACACACAGCTACCCCTGTTACTTTTCATTTGTGCTCTTAAAAGTACAGCTTCCCTAATGCCTTGGCTCTCCCAGCAAGCCCCACTCTCTCTGCACTGCTACAATACAGGAGACTGAATGCTGTTCCCAGTGTTTGAGGGAGTCTGTAACACATCTTGAGGATTTACAAGTCTCTGATTAGTTTATATGTTAAAGTGAAATCTCACAACTGGTCACAAATTTGTCTTAGCTGCTGTGATTCTCTGAATTGCACTCCAGGACTTGTAACCCATTTTAATTGTAGTTTTGCTCCTTTATAAATGTTGTTTCTATTTCTCTTATTTTTCTGAAAACTTCTTGTCTCTGAATTATCATTATGCAGTGCATCACTTCATCATTTAACTGCATTATCATTGTGCAGTGCATGTCATACTATTTTTATTTTAATAGCTAGTGCTTAAAATCATTTAAATAATACTTATTGGTTTTAGCAATTCAATCTTTCTATTGTAGCACTTGCTATGGTTTTTATACTTTGATTTGTAACTTGGAGTTTTACCACCTTTTTTCTTATAGCACAAGTTTTATTCTGTTGGGTCTGTTACTACCAGTTCTGTGTTCTTGGGAAATGATGTCATAGTTAATCTAGCCCAGGGGTTCCCAAACTTTTTGACACCGGTACCAGTAAATCCATTCACAAGGTTTTGGTGGACCTGTACTGTTCATTTGCATATTTATTAAGCAAATGATGAATATGCAAATAAGTTGTTTCTGGTCCTCCAAACGCACCCCTCTCCTCCCCCCCCCCCCTGCCAGATTTAGCAAAGCTTTTGATATAGTCTCCCACAATATTCTTGCCAGCAAGTTAAATATCTATTGGATAAATGGACTGTAAGATGGATAAAAAGCTGTCTAGACCAGGGTTTCCCAAACCTGAATGGTCCCAGATGAGGGATTTTTTTGGACCGGAAGAGGTCATTTCAGGGCTCTAGGTTCCCTCCCTTCCCACTAAGCTTCTTTGCACCTCCCTCCCCTGAAACCCAACTGAGCTCCCCACTGGTTCCCTGCACCTCCACCAAAACCATCCCCCACAATCCAAGGGAGTGCAGCACCAGTTCCCTGCAGCGCCTCACAGCCCAGCCGAGCTGCCCTTCTGTTCCCTATGCCTTCCCCCATCTACCTCAGTCCAGTTGAGCCTGGTATTGGTTCCCTGCATATCTCTCCCACAGCACAGCTGAGCCCCATTTCCCTGCACCTCCCCCCAAGCCCTGCAAAACTGCTGAGCCCAGCTCTGATTTCCTGCCCCTCCCTCCCCTTGAGACTAGCCTCGGGTTTCTGGCACCTCCCTTCTCCTGCAGCCCATGTGAGCTGCCCTGCACCTCCTCTACCACCTGCCTGCAGCCCATCCCGGTACCCCTATTGGCTGTGTCTAGACTGGCCAGTTTTTCCAGAAAATCAGCTGCTTTTCTGGAAAAACTTGCCAGCTGACTACACTGGCCAATTGAATTCCGCAAAAGCACTGACTTCCTACTGTAAGAAGTCAGTGCTTCTTGCGGAAATACTATTCTGCTCCCATTCAGGCAAAAGTCCCTTTTGTGCAAAAGGGCCAGTGTAGACAGCTCAGTTTTGATTTCTGCAAAAAATCCCTGATTGCGAAAATGGTGATAGGGGCTTTTTTGCGGAAAAGCACGTCTAGATTGGCACGGATGCTTTTCCGCGTCTAGATTGGCACGGATGCTTTTCTGCAAAAAGTGCTTTTGCAGAAAAGTGTCCATGCCAATCTAGATGCTCTGTTCCAAAAATGCTTTTAACGGAAAACTTTTCCATTAAAAGCATTTCCAGAAAATCATTCCAATCTAGATGCAGCCTTAGTGGCAGAGGAGTAGTGAGGGTGTTATGCATCCGGGGCAAAAGCAAAATTTGCTCTCCCCCCCCCTCCCGTCCTGCTGCCATGGGGCAGGGCCCTGGACCTGGTGCATTTCTGAGCTGGACCCTGAGAGGAGGGGGGGAACTTGTACTGCATCTTCCCCCACCCCCTCCAGTTTGGGGCAGGCCCCCACATGCACTATCCACAACAACACATGGAGGGAATCAATTACATCTGTAATGCCAACTCCTTTAGAGTTGAGGCCCGGATTATCCAGCACAAGTT
Source organism: Pelodiscus sinensis (assembly GCF_049634645.1). Lineage (NCBI taxonomy): Eukaryota > Metazoa > Chordata > Testudines > Trionychidae > Pelodiscus > Pelodiscus sinensis. Next base: position 20,403,281 of record NC_134730.1, on the reverse strand, counting down.
GGGGTAGAGAGGGCACTGTGTGCACATGTCTGATATATTTTTACCAAAACTGCTACCCACCCAACTTGCCAAAGGAAAAGGGAAACAGGGAGGCCAACAGGAATGGTTTGGAGCAGTGTTTCTCAACTTTTTTTAATAAAGTACCCCCCTTTAAAAAAATTATCAGTACCCCCAGCACAGTTTTCAGACACACACAATTTTTTTCTACCATTGTAACACATTTGTTTAAACAACTTAATCATAGCTGGATGGATGATATCTTTTTGGGTGTCAAAAGTATAAAAATAATAAAGCACTAAATTACTTAAACCAAAAATTTAGTTTTCTCCAAATTTCAGTTGTGTTGATGTACCCTCCAGACTTCTCTCAGGTACCCTTGAGGGTATTCATACTACTGGTTTAGAGCAGTGTTTTTCAACTTTTTTTATAAAGTATCCCATTTAAAAAATTATAAGTATGCCTAATGCACCCACCCCTCCCCCAGATCCAGGCATCCCTAGCCCCCCTACCCCAACGTAATGCCACTTCTCCCTCAGAACTCTTCCCCCTCCCCCCCCCCCCCCGCTCTAATCCAATGCCCATCCCCTGGAGCCAGGCACCCCCAGCTTCTCTTCCCTAGCCCAATCCCCTTCTGCAGAGCCAGGTAGGGTAACCATATATTTAAAGTGGCTCCTCATGCCACTTGGCCCTGCCTTGGAGGCTTGATTGCACAGGGAGCACGTGGCCTGACAGCGCTTGTGTAATGTAGAAAGCTGCTACCTTATAGGAATGTGCTACCTGTAGCATTTTCTTATCTGTACGATTGTAAGGAAATGCTCCTATAGGAAACTGCTACTAGAAGCAGCACAATCCTACAGGGAGCGTTTCCACACAGACCAGGTTTGCCACTCGCCGCAACTCATGGTGCTGTGTGCTCTGCTCTCACCCCAGTCTAGTGCCCCCCTAGCATGGCACCTGGGGCCAACTGCCCCCCGTCCCACCTCCCTCACTATGCCTCTGCCTAGCATGGTGTCCGGGGACAACTGTCCGTCCCGTCCCCCTGCTCTCCCCTTGCTACGCCTCTGTGCCGGAAGCCTGGAACATCCGGCTGCATCCTCCACTCAGCCCAGTCCAGGGCTTGGGGAACCCAGCACCGCCCGGGCACTCCAGAAGCCCGGAGCACCCCGGCAGCCACACTGAGGTCTGGTATTTTTTTCCTGCGGCCCATAATTTGGGAAACGCTGGTCTAGCCTATCTTGTAAAAGACCTTCTCCCCCCCACTCCTATCTGCTTGAGCTACAGCTGATCAGAAGAGAGACTTGAAAAAAGCAATGAAAAGGCATGGAAAGACATACCTAAACCCCTAGCCTCATGTGTATCACTTCATTAGTATACAGAATGGAGAACGGAAAGTCCAAGGCAAGAACCACATTGAACTCTGGGACCCATAAAGTGGGGAAGAATTGCCTGATGTGAAATCCCTACTCTAGCTGCTAATGAACCCTGGTAAGAAATTATCAGACCAATTGTAGTAAAAAGTCACTTATTGGTATCCAAAATATTGAAGCTGTCTAATTTTGGGGTACTTCTAAGGCAGGGCTGGGGAACTTATGGCCTGTGAGCTGGGATGCTGTTTTATTGATCATTCTTCCTCCATCTACAAGTGCAGGTCAGCAGGTGCTGGGGCCACTCCAGATGGGAGCTCTCCAGTGACTGCAACAGAGTGCCCGCCATCTCCTAACATGCCTGCAGGAACAGGGGCTGGGTGAGGTTCACAGCCCCAGCGCGTGGGGCTGGGCTGGGCTCAGCCTGTAGGGTTGGAAGGGGCTGTCAGCAAAGCAGGCCTGCGGGACCTGATGCCGGGGCTCAGACTCTGCTTCAGTTCATCCGCATCAGAAGTTCTAATGTCTGTGAGGAGCTGCAGGATACTCTGGACCCACCCTGACACTCTCCACTGCCAGAGGAATGGCCAGTCCAAAGCCCCTTCCCCACCTGTACACCCAAACCCCCACTTCTCACAGAAGCCAACAGCTTGCCACAGCCTCAACCTGCCTTTAGCGCCACAAGGGAATTGGTGCCCAACCTCTGCCACGCTCACGTCCTGCACTGAGCCACGGAGAAATGAGTGTTTAGCTCACTGGGATTTAGAGCTTGGACCCCACAATGAGCACTGCTCCTTGTCACCAGCAACCAATAAAATGCAAGTCCTGGGACATGCGGCAGTTTGATGTCAGCTGGTGGTCCTCGGCTCATGAGGCAGGGTGGAGAACGAGCAGGCGGTGGGCTTACATCAGGCCTGGGAGGCCCAAACTAGTATGCCTTTGCTGATATGCATCTAGCCCCCCTGAGATACCAGGTCTGGCTCTCAGATTTACCAGCTCCAAATGCAATGATCCTTACTCTCTTGTTTCTAAGTAGAGGCATTTTCTCTGCTTGCCTTGTGTTAAGTGGTAAAATGCCAGCTCTGAAAGGCTGGGCAATATGCATTTTAATACTCATGAAAATTTAGGATCATGACAACTTAATGAGATGCATAAATCCCAAATATTAAACTGCACATTGACAATTCAGAATTCTGCTTCCTTGATAAATGATATTCTCCCAATTGGAGTTTTCTGTTTTTCTTTATTTCCTGGGAAATCACCTCATTCTACTAAAAGATCATTTTTGTGGGCATTAAATGTTGATTTTGCTGTGGTGGAATACACCAGCCCTAGCCTATCCATCCATTTTTCCTGACTTTTAATGATTTTCCTATTTTATTCAAGTTCCCTTTATAATTGAAGCAAAAATCAATGTCTTTTTTTAAAATAGTACTTTAAAGGTTTGATACATTAGTTGTGTTCACTAAATCAAAAACATTTGTAATGTTTAGGATGTGTTTTTGCCCACTGGAGGGGGCCAGTCACTATCTACTTACAGTGGAATCTGGAAAGCTAGATCTAGAAAAGCTGGGAATATACCTCCCCATGCCTGAATTTGATGTCATCCTAATTTCTCCTTTGGAGAAGTTGATCATCTCTAAATGTATTTTAACTGTGCCCAGAGGGTTTTTTTCCTCACTAAACAGAAAGCAGTTTCTAAACATGCTGCTTTTCATAGATATTGCACAATGCTGATTCCAGTTTATTTGCTTTTTGTGGGGCAGGCGAGAATTTCCATAATTTTATTTGTTCATATTTTTGGAAGGCAGTTTTCTCAACTGAGAAATTCAAACTTGTGCTGAGCCATTCTAAAAGGTCAGTTCTTTTAATGCATAATATGGGCATGTGAACTACATAGCTGACATCTCTGCATCTATCATTTCAATCAAAAGTGAAATGAAATTTCAGAATATAAGATTATAAGCCATGAACTCATGATGCAAATATATAAACCAATATATAACAAGTTTAAACACGGAAAGCAATAATATCATCTGACATTTCTATATTCCTTTCATCTCAAATACTCTCACAACTCTTTAGAACCATATACACATAAAGCCACTGACGAGCTGCCACTTCTGAGTGGAGGAAGTTGCCAAGAAGAATACATCCGATAGAACAATGGTGGGGTGAGGCAGAAAACTTTTGACGAAAGGCAGCAGAGCAAATCCTTTCGCTTGAAGAATTATTTCACCCTCCTCTCACAGGATCATTGAGGCAGTTTGCAAAGAAGTTCCAGGTCTCCATAAGAATAAACAGTTGCCATTGTGTGTTCAGTTACTGTAAATACATACAAATGGAAATACAGATATCTAAAAATTCATGCATACATGCAGTTGTAATGGCACATGTTAATAAAAATTTGCAGTTGGGCTGCTGATACTGAAAATATGGCCATGCAAAGTGTATACACTTTACTTTTTAAATGCTTATGCAGAAGAGCCCACATCCAAAACAACAAATGGCCTTGCACAAGTTTTAGTTCTGCTGTGATTTGGGGTTTGAGCAGGTATAAGGTATTTCAACTTGCAGTTTGGAGCTGTACATCTCACCACCCGAATAGTCAAAGACAATTTTAAAAAGGGCACAGTCAAGGATAAATAGAGTAGATGATAATGTACTGTCCTATGGCATCATAGGGTTGATCTAGACAGGAACATTATTTTGAAATTTGCAGTGTTATTTTGAAATAATTTAGTCTGCGTCCACACAGCAGGCAGGTATTTCAAAATAATGTTGAAACACTGTCAAGCTGGAGGACTTCCTACTCTGACTTCTGTAACCCTCATTTTATGAGGAGTAAGGGAGGTTGGAAGAAGAGTGCTCTATTTCGAAATAAATGCTGTGTAGACGCTCCCAATTTCGTAATAAGCTATTTCAAAATAAGCAACATGATTGACTTAGCTCAATTTGTGTAACTTATCTCAAGTTAAGCCCTGCTGCATAGATGCCCTTAGAGACTAACACATGTATTGGGTTGTGAGCATTTGTGCGGAAATCCCACTTCATCAGACACCCCATGAAAGCGCGTGACCTAATGAAATGTCAAAGGCTATGTCTACACTTGTGGCTTCTTGCGCAAGAACATCTTGCGCAAGGGTTCTTGTGCAAGAAGCCTTGTGCAAGAAAAGGTCCACATTGCCATGTGCGCGCTGTGCTTTTGCACAAGAGCTCCTATGGCAGTGTGGACGCTCTCTTGCGCGAGAAAGCTCCGATGGCCATTTTAGCTATAGGGCTTTTTTGCGCAAGAAATCCCTGCCGAGCATCCACACTACCCTCCTGCGCAAGAGAGCTTACACCTGTCAAAAAAGAGCGTAGCTCTTGCGCAAGAAGCCCTTTCTTACCACGCCGTACTGTCAATTTCCTTGCGCAAGAACAGCCACACCGGCCGGCGCAAGAAGCCATGAGTGTAGACGTAGCCTTAGGCTGTGTCTATACTGGGCCACTTATTCCGGAAAATCAGCCGCTTTTCCAGAATAATCTGCGAGCTGTCTACACTGGCCCTTGAATTTCTGGAAAAGCAACGACGCTCTACTGTACAAAATCAGCCGCTATTCCGGAAAAACTATTCTGCTCCCGCTCGGGCATAAGTCCTTATTCCAGAACACTATTCCGGAAAAGGGCCAGTGTAGACAGCCCAGTAGTCTTTTCCGGAAAAAAGCCCCGATCGCGAAAATGGCGATCGGGACTCTTTTCCGGAAAAGCGCGTCTACATTGGCCACAGACACTTTTCCGGAAAAAGGGCTTTTCCGGAAAAGCAGCCTGCCAATGTAGACGCTCCTTTAGCGGAAAAACTGAAAACGGAATAGTATTCCGTTTTAAGCAGTTCCGGAAATTCATGCCAGTGTCGACACAGCCTTAGTGTCCGAGGGTGTGTCTAGACTACCTAGTTTTGTCGACAAAAGTGGACTTTTGTCGACAAAACAATACCAGCGTCTACACTACCGTGGAGTTCTGTCGACATAACGTCGACAGAACTCCGCGGTTTTGTCGACGCTGGTATACCTCGTTTTACGAGGCATAACACTTTCTGTCGACAGAACTCTGTCGACAGAAGGTGTTATTGCCTGTAACCCTGCGTCCAGACTACGGAGTTCTGTCGACAAAGCGGCTTGCTTTGTCGACAGAACTCCATGTGTCTGGACGCAAATTGTCGACGGAAGTTTTGTCGACAGTATCTGTCGACAAAACTTCCGTCGACAAAACGCGGTAGTCTAGACCAGGGGTCTCCAAACTTTTCAGCCCGAGGGCCGCATTAACTATCAAACAGCAGTTCGGGGGCCGACTACACACTTGAGGTCCAAATAAAAAACAATCAAAACATGGATGTTGTTTTTAATTATTTATTTAATATTATTTTATTCAGTTATTATTTAATAACACATTCATACACTACACATGAATACCTGTATTAGTGTGAATGGTGAAATTGTTTCCTGGATGCCAAAATAGCAGACATTTCTGGCTTTAGATTTGTTGTCCCTAACATCAACAGTGACCTGAGATTATCATCGGACAAGTTTGTTCTCAAATTGTTCTTCACGTATTTCATTCTTGAAAATGTTTGTTCACACAGGTATGTTGTTCCAAAGATTGAAAGGTACCTTGATGCAAAAGTTTTGACATTAGGAAAGTCTTCCTTGGGCAAAAACTAGTAAAAACCCACCAGTCCTATTTTGAACTTGTCCCTAAGGAGGTCATTTGCTTGCAACTCAATGACTTCCAGCTGCAGTTCATCTGGGCAACTGGCCACATCTGCTTCAAATGGGTTTTGAAACAATCTCACTTCTTCTGCCTTTGAATCCAAAAAGGTCTCCACGGGCCGGATGAGAGGGCCTCGCGGGCCGCATCCGGCCCCCGGGCCGTAGTTTGGAGACCCCTGGTCTAGACGTACCTCAAGGTGCCACAAGCCTGCTCTTGTGTTTTAAAGTAACCGCCTAAGTCGGCTGCCCCTCTGGGAGAGATGACACAGGGGATGCGCTCGATGCGCTCTCCCCTGAACGAGAGCCCAAGGTTCCGGAGAGGGGCCATGAGCCAGGCACGCCCGGGCGTTCAGAAGCGGGGTGCAGAGGGACCCGCGCCGCGCCCGGGAATAGCCAGACTCCGCCTGCAGGCAGGGATCCGGGGAGGCGCTGCGGGAATGAGCCGCGCAGCCCGGGCCAACAGGCCGAGCGCTGCTCCGCCTCCTCCGCCGGGACTGACGTGGGCGGCCTTCCCCGGCCCGGCTCCGCCCCGCCGAGCTGCGGGGCCGGACACGCTGCACCGCGGCGCAGCCAGCGAGCCGCCGCCGGAGCCATGGAGCGGGGCGGCCGCCCCCCGCACCGGGCCCTGCTCCGCCGCTGCCTCCTCGGCCTGGTCGCCTGGCTGGTGCTGCCGCCGGGGCCCAGGGTAAGTGCGCGCCGGCTCCGGGCTCAGCCTCCCGCACGGAGAGGGGGGGGAGCCCCCTGCGCCCCCTTCGGGCAGTGAGCGGGGTGGGGGGCGCTCCCGCAGCACCCCTCGCAGCAGGCTGGCAGGGGGGAGTTGGCCCCTCGGGGGCAGGAAGGGGGCGCAGTGAGTGGGGGCCCCCCTCGCCCCAGGGAAGAGATGGGCGAGCTGCCCTGTGTATCCCTCTGCGCTGGGTGAGGGGGCGGCTCCCTCCCCTGCTTGGGGACGTGTAACCCCCTGGGCAACGCTGAGAGCCCTGGCCAACCTGGCACACGGTGCCCTGCCACTCTGGTGCCTGCCATGGTGGCTGAGGCGCTGTCGCCTCCCCACCTCTGGGACAGTTGCTCAGCCTGCCGTCTCTGGCACTGTAGGAGATGGGTTTAAAAGCGTGTGGGGGCGGTGGAGGAGCTGGGCGCCCCTTGGGTCCTACATCTGTGTATGTGAGGGAGAATTGCTTCAGGCCTTTGGAGGCACTGTAGGAGGGGTCCTCTCCTGGGTTCTGTGTGGGCAGAGATAAGGGGCAGGACTCCCAGGTTGAGTGCTGTGTTGTTCAGTGTGAACAGGAGGGGAATTGCTTCCCCAAATCCCAGAAGGATGCTGCATGAAGGGAGTTGCACAGAAAGGCGCTGCTCTCTTAGCTGGAGACATATGTGGGATATGAAGCGGGGAGCTGCCATCAGGTGTGTTTGGCTAGGGCTACTTGGGTAGGTTACATCTGCAGAGTCAGACAGCCCCTTTGTCTACATAGCAATAATAATGGCAATAACTTATCTCGGTAAAGTTATTTACTTGACTATTTAAACATCGTTGTATGATCACCATTTTCTGCCCATGAATGCCCAGTGACTATGTACACTCATGCATGTGGATGACACTCTTCTCTGTTTCACTTCTGTCCTAAACACGCAGCTGTGTACCCATTTACTTTCGGGTATGGTTACTTATAATATCCTATCTAAATATTTGCTGCGTAGATATATATACTGATTTTCAACACCAAAAATAGAATGAACTTGGCATCGAGCAGATGGGTGCTGATCAGAGAAGCATGAGCATAACTGAAGATGGGCAAAGTATGTAAACAAATCAGCTAGAGAGACCCAGTAAAACAACACCGCTCAAGTCCCTTCACTTTTTGTTCTATGCTGTCTCCTCTCCTTCATCTGTAGATTTGTTTAGATTGTAAGCTCTTCAGTTCCGAGACCTTGCCTTCTTACTCCAACTCTGAGAGCAGCTGTGTTAGTCTGTGACTTTAAAAACAATGAATGGTACTGTGACACCTTAGAGACTAACAAAAATATATAGAATCATGAGCTTTTGTGGGTAAAACCCACTCATCAGATGAATTGGAGTGGAAATAACAATTCGTCTGATGAAGTGCGTTTTACCTGCAAGAGCTCATGATTTTTTTTTTTTAAAGTCTCTAAGGTGCCACGGGACTACTCATTTGTAAAAAACCAAAACACTCTTGATGCTGAAGATAAAAATGATTCGTTGTCAGTTTGCTGCATTCACAATTTGCAGCACTTCTTTTGCTTTACTTCTATGCTCTCTTGACCAAAAATTTGCCAGTTGTGCTAAATGCGCAGGTGGTGACTTTGTGATTGGACCCAATATCTAGTTGGGACTCTTACTCAGAATTTGAAACTTGGTCTCCCCAGGATGAAAAGCAAGTGCACAACACATTGTCACAAAATAATTAAGTTGTGCTCAAGCGGTATCATTGGGCATCTAGAGGCTATGGGAAATAACGTAGCCTTAGACTTGTCAAGGTAGATAGTCTGTTTAACAAGTGAATTCTTTTTACAGATAAATTTAATATGGCAATTAGCTTTTGATTCAGAACAGATTGTTACCTCTGTGGATCCCGTGATAGTGAAAAGGGCCAAATGACATGCACTTCTTGGTATTTGAGCTCCACCTGAATCTAGGAGAGGTACATTTTAAGGTTATGCTTTTTAAGCAAGTATAATGGATTGGTTGAGAATATTGATTTGATAGATGGGGTTATAGTTCAGGTTAAGCAAAGTTGGAAGCTTTCCTTTTCCCTGCACAGCTCAACTCCCCCTTTTAAAAGTAAACATGCTTAACAGTGAAACTTTAAAGTGTTCAGTACTGTTGCTCAATTAGAAAAACTGAAAAGGTTGAAAGCATACTGTCAAGATAAGCTACTTTTAAAAATCTTTGTGTAGTTCTAATTTGCATTTCACCATTTAGGATGATTTTTGTATTCATAATTTGTATTGAATTTTAGGTATAATTATATAGAGGCTTCAAAGACAAAGAGGACACCACTTTCCATGTATGCTGGTTACTACTTTTATTCTTTTCAGTCTGGTCAGTTTATCTAAGTTGGTGAGTTTCACTGCTTACCACATTACTGTTGGGTTTGGAGCACTGCAGAGGAAAACTTTAAATAAGTGTCTCAACCCCCACTGTGTTATAATGTTGAAAAAATAAGATCAGTAGTAAGTTTTGTAAAATTCTTACCATGCCACCCACATCAGAAAAACCTAAATCTTGGGCCTGGCAGCAGGAGTGCGGGAAGTGGGGTTGCTGACAGCCTTTGAACCAAACTGTAAATCCTGTCTGTGATAAGAAATATTTTAGCTATGCCTGGAAGTCTTATAAAGGAAACCTGGTCCAAATACACTACATGAGCAAACCGCATTTAAATTTATCTTGAGTGATGATTTGCCTGGATGAATTACTGATCCCATTTAGAGTCCGTTTAAATCAACAGGAACTGTAAACACAGTATAGGTAGGACCTCTCTGGTCCAGCAACATCCGTGGTCCAGCAAGGAGTGGGGGCCAGTTGGGAGTCCATCAACAGAGTGGCCAGCAACTGGCACTGGGATGGGCCTGGAGTGTGATCAGGCCAGAACTGGGGCTGGGAGCATGGCTGGGGGTCGGTGCTGGGAGCGTGGCTGGGATGGGAACCCAGCAGCTGGAAGGCTGGCAGCAGGGGGCCAGAACTGACCGCCTCTAGTCAGCAAACTCTCTCATTTGGGACTGGTCAGGTCCTGAGGGTGCCAGACCAGGGAGATCCAACCCATAGTTTCTTTACTTATAAGGGTCATGCTGCAGGATTGGGACCATGATATTAGTGCTTTTTTCTAGAAGTTTATAACTTGGCTTTAATAATTCTTTCAAACCTAACACTTGACATGTATGATATTGTCCAGGGACATACTTCTGTTTGTTTTTAGGAAAAATATGTAGTCATAGTTAGGATTATTATCATTTACAGAAGGAGACACAATCAAGGAGCAATTGTCCAAGGTCACTGGCACAGCTGAGACTAGAATCCAAGTTTACTGATCATCCCTTTGTACAGCCCTAGTCACTAGGTCATTTTGATATTCCTTAGTCACAGTTAGGGTTACTGTTGTTGAGTCTGAAATAAAGCTCTTTTCCCTCTCTACTTACTTTTTTAGGATGCACAGGAAGTTAGACTGTATAGGTTTTATCTAAAATCATCCGTTACTTTACTATTAACATATAATCACTAACAAATCATCAGAGATCAATACAAAACTCTGTCTATATGTCATCTGTGCTGTAGTGGCTCTGAGAAAGAACTTCCATTCTATTAAGTAAAGATGATTTTAAAATGTATATTTCATAGATACAGTTCCCATCCTTTGGGAATGTATCATTTAAATTTATATTACTCACACATAACTACATTAAGAGTACATTATTAAACTTGCAAAGTCAGGTGCTCAAAAGTTAGAGGAATGACATAATTATGGTTGCCTGGCAACCTTCATTTGGCCCCCTTGCGCACATGCATAATCATACAGTATTGAATTACGTAATCATATACTATTTTTCCACCAAACCCCTGCCTCAGTGCACACACAGACCTGCTCTGAGAATGAATCCGAGTTATGCAATAGAAGAGACTGCTGTCGGTAGTTATAGAAGTTTGAAAAAAATAGAAATTTCATTCTATGAACATCTGTATGCGTCATCAAGAGAGTTGCAATCTTTAGGTCTGCCACTCCAGCTAACAGACTGACAGTAGTAGTAGGTAGTTATCAGTGATACACTGTCAAACTGGAAGGACATATTGAGTGGTGTCCCCCAGGAATCCTGTCTGGGTCTTTTCAATATTTCATCAACAATTTGGATAATTGCATAGAGATGACACTTCTGAAGGTTGTGGATGGAGGGGTTGCAAGTGCTTTGGAAGATAGGTTTAAAATTCAAAATGATCTGAGCAACCTGGAGAAATGGTCTGAAGAAAATAGGATGTCAGTCAATAAGGACAAATGCAGAGTGTTCCAGTTAGAAAGGAACAATCAGTTGCACATAAGAAAATGGAAAATGACAGCCTAGGAAGAAGTGCAACAGAAAAGGATCGGGGGGGGGGGGGGGGCGGAGCTCAGAGTGGATCATAGCTACATAAGAATCAAGAGTGTAACACTGTTGCCAAAGGAAAAAAAAAAGGAAAGAATACAGAATGAGGTTTGTTTTTATCAGGTGTGTTTGTAAGCAAAACACTGGAAGTAATTCTTCCACTTTACTCCAAGTTGATTAGGTCTCAGCTGGAGTACTGTGTCCAGTTACGCGTACCACATTTCAGAAAAAATGTGGGCAAATTGGAGACAGTCTAGAGAAGAACAACAAAAATGATTAAAGGTCTCAAAAACATAACCTATGAGAGAAGGTTGAGGAAAAATTGGGTTTATTTAGTGTGGAGAAGAGAAGACTGAGTGGGGATAGAACAGTGTTCAAGTACATAAAAGGTTGTTACAAGGAGGAAGGGGGAAAAGTATGCTGTTTAACCTCTCAGTGCAGGACAAGAAGCAATGGTCTTAAATTGCAGCAAGGGAGGTTTAGGTTGGACATTGGGAAATTAACCACCCTGACAGTTAGGAAGTAACACTGGAATAAATTGCCTGCGTTGTGAAATCTCTATCATTAGAGGTTTTTAGGAGCAGATTAGACAAAAATGTGTCAGGGGTAGGGATGTCCATCGAGTAGCCATTAAGTGGTTAACCGATAAGCGATTGCTTATCGGTTAATGTGCAGGTTAACCATGTCAAGCTTCCCTCCCCTGCATGCTCTGCATTTAAAACCTGGATCAGCAGGCTGGCTTAGTCCCAGCCCACTGGTCTGAGATTTAAATGAAGAACACGCATAGGAGCCGCCTGCCACCATAATAATATAGGCGGGAGCTGGTATGTCCGTGGAGCCGGTTTATAAACCAGCTTCTGCCTGCTACCCCGCGCTGCTGCTGCTGTGTCAGAGGCAGCAGTGTGGGGCGGCAGCAGCCCCTGTTTGCGGGGGGCATGAGCTCCCCGTGGACAGACAGCTCTGGCATCCCATGGAGCAGCTTCTGTCTGTGGGGAGCTCGGGCCCCCCGTGGGCAGGGGCTGCTGCTGTGGAGCCAAATTACCAGAGAGACATAAAAGAACATATTAATAACAAAGAAAAAGGAATGGGGACATTATGCTGTTGTAAGTTTGTCAGCCCTAATTTCCCAGCCTTTGTCATTTTGTATGATAACATTGCTGCTGCTTGTAGTTAATATTATAGATCAGAGATTGGCAACCCAGGCTAGTGAGTAGGTCACATGAGCGGCCTCCTTCATCTCAGTGGGCGGCAAGCTTGTCATAACCAAGATAGTGTCCTGGGATAACGTAGTTTTTCTAATTGCACTTGCATCCCTAGAATTTGTGGGCTGGGCCAACTGAACTGTAGCAGCACTTTGATTGGATGCAGAGGGAGCGCACGGCTCTCTCAGTCATTGCAATCAGCATGCACCTCATTTCATGTGCCTTGCTTTATATGTGTGTCACTTTAGTAATACCTGTAGAAAAAAACACATGGTTGGAAACCAGCAGAATCTGGCAACCTTGCACATAGGCAGTGGTAAACAAAATGTCTCATGAGCCTCACGCAAAATCCTGATAAGCCATGTGCAGCCTATGGGCTGCAGGTTTCCCATAACTGTTACAGATTTATATTTATTTTTCCTGGTATTTTTCTCAAAGAGCATTTCTGGGAATTGCCCAGGCAATAAATGGAAGCACATTATCAGGGAGCAACATCATAGATACGAAGTGAAGAATACAATAGAATTACCTATAAATAGATATCAGTGGTACCACTATTAATATTATAGCGCATTGCAATATAACACTGGAATTCACAAGAGAGAATGTTATGATGAACTGGAAAGAAAAATGTAAAAGAAACTTACTTATTTTAACCCTTTCCATGGGATTAGTTCTGTAGCAGAACATCCTGAATTCTCTTTCCCTTTGAAGATTATACATCTAAAAAATAGCAACCTATTAGTAAGGACAAAATGACTGTTTAGAACATTAGTATGTATGTCCTATACAGTGGCTGAGTTTTAGTGCTTTCTAACAACCCACATGAATTGCAACACATGCATCATGTTCTAGAAAGGGGGAAACCCCAGGCTTTCTCAGATGTTTTCTGTTGAAGCATTCTTTCTGTCATCAGCCAGTATTAGTTAAGTTGCCAAACACATATGAAAATTAATGTCAGACAGGATTAAGACTTAATGGAAAAAGACATGTATTTTTAAGGTTTATGTTGCATAACCTCAGTATGTAAGATTTGAATTTCTGGTACATTTGATAGCTCATTGTAATGTAATTCCTGTGTTTATATTCCTCTAGGAGAAAGCTAACACATTCCATGTACCTATGATTAGAGCTGCTAACTGTGTCCTAGTGTACAGCTGCACATATGCATCACACTGTCCTACCACCCTTCCCAGCTCTCGTGTTCTTGTGAATATTTAAACAAATTCTATTTCCCCAGAGGAGCCTCAGTCCTTTGGCTTTCCTAGGTGTTGACGATGATCAGCACCTCTCAGAATTTGACCTAGAAAGATGACCGAGTCCCGTAAGAGTGGAATTTATGTATAGCTGAGTATGTTGCCTGCTCCTGGGAACAGAGGTACAGCGTGATGTTTATGGGCATAGTCTTGTCGTGTGCATGTATACAGTTATGAAGACTTACCAGTGCTTACACACTTCAGTGATAGGCACTTTAAAAATAATTGACAGATCATTGCTAGAATATTTTAAGGTTATAAAGACCTCTCTATTTTATTTAATTTTCTAAAGAAAGGGCAAAGTAAAGATTTTGTTTTGGGGTTGTTGGGGTTTTTTGGGAGGATGGGGGCAGCTTTCTTTTAAGTATTAAGTTAATTACTAATACTATAAAAATCAGTTCACTCCATTTCGCAAAATATAGTTTAGTGGGTTGGTTTCATTATGCATAGTGATTCTCAGCCTGTAGCCAGCAATGTACTTAGAGCTCTATCTGACAGAATCAACATCAGATTCGGGGGGAGGGAACAGGAGTTGATGTTAGGGGAAGCCAGCTTAAAAGCCAGTTTCCCCCCAGTACTGTTTCTGAGGGGGGCAGGAGAGGCAGAGGTGTAGCGGGGTGACTGGGCACGAGCCAGGAATCGTCTCATGCCCTGTTCCAGCTGCTCCGCCTCTGCTTTTTAAATGTATTAAGAGCTGCCAGCCTCTTAATAAATTTAAAAGGCAGAGGTGCAGCCAGGGGGACCGGGTGTGAGCCAGGAATCAGCTGTCCTAGCTCACACCGGGTCCCAGAATTTCCGGCTTGTGCCCAGTTACCCCCTCCCCCTGCTATGCCTCTGCCTGGCGGCTCTTAGAATCATAGAATACTAGGACTGGAAGGGACTTCGAGAGGTCATGGAGTCCAGTCCCCTGCCCTCATGGCAGGACCAAATACTGTCTAGACCATCCCCGATAGACATTTATCTAACCTACTCTTAAATATCTCCAGACATGGAGATTCCACAACCTCCCTGGTAACTTATTCCAGTGTTTGACCGCCCTGACAGTTAGGAACTTTTTCCTAATGTCCAACCTAAACCTCCCTTGCTGCAGTTTAACCCCATTGCTTCTTGTTCTATCCTCAGAGGCCAAGATGAACAAGTTTTCTCCCTCCTCCTTATGACACCCTTTTAGATATCTGAAAACTGCTATCATGTCCCCCCTCAGTCTTCTCTTTTCTAAAACTAAACAAACCCAGTTCTTTCATGTTCTCTAGACCTTTAATCATTCTTGTTGCTCTTCTCTGGACCCTCTCCAGTTTCTCCATCCATGCTGCTGCTGCTGGAGAAGTGTTGGGGGGAAGCAGGCAGCTCTGCAGGAACTGCTTCTAAAGCAGGAACTGCAGTACAGCTTCCTGCCTGCCCCTCCCCCACCCCACAGCCTCTGTGCTGCTGCCTCTCTATCAGAGGCAGCAGCTCTGGTTGGAGGGAGGGGAGGGGACAGGGGGCAGGCAGGTGGCTCCAAAGGATCTGGTGCTCACAGGCACTGGCTCCTGCCTTTCACCCTCCCTTCCCCCCACACACACTTGCTGCCTCTGATACAAAGCTGCTGCTTCCATTGACTTCAGTAGGATATGGGTTCTCCTTAGCACCTCTGAAATATAGGCCACTGATTTTAAACAAAGCTGAATTAATGGAGGAAACTATTCTCATTGGAATTTGATTGAAACCAGTATTTTCTAGACAAACTTCTCTAGTCTTAAAAGCAAAGCACTAGAAATAGAGCACTTATCTGCTAATCCATACAAAGGTTTTCTATATGAAGGATAATACTCTTTGATACTAATCTGTGAGAACTTTGTTAACACAACTGTGCTTTAGCTTTGTTTTAATTCAGATCAGTTTTTATTCATTTCTTCATTGGTTTCTAAAACTTTATTTATCTCCCTTAAAGAGGTAATACGGTTAAGAGGAAATGTGTTATAGTAGTGGCAGCAAGCACTTAAAAAAACCCCTAACCCTCTTCTGTTGTGTCCTGATTAACATTCAGTACTCAAGATTATTTGTTGAATCTTAACTTTGTGAAGGCTTGGAGAATATGCAGAAGTTTGAGTCTCTAGTTAAAATGTTAGAAAACTATCTTTTTAGTTTGTATTTAAAGAAACAATGTTTTTTTGTTTATAAGGCCAAAAGGAGCAATATAGTTTCTTTAATATTCTGAATATTTCATGTAACTTTACTACTGGAATGGAAATTCACAGCTGGTAAAACGCTATCCTGCTGATAAAAATTCATAATTGAGTCTACAGAAGGCAGTTTTTTGAGGGAGGACACAAATCAAGCTTTTCACATGTTCTATATGATCATCTTTTGTGCTATTCACTAAAGTGTTATAGCTTGATCTGTTTTCTTGCACTGTTAGTTCCCCATGCTGCCTTCTCTCTCTAGCAATGTGTTATATTACAGCTCTTTGGATTCTGACTATAATACAAATTCTTGAAACAGATTCTTGTTTTATATAGAATTATAGCTAGTTAGTGAAAGGAGTTCTGTGGAAGTAGACCCCGGCATCTAGAGCTCATCTCAGAATTGGAGCTTTCGTGTTTTTTGTGATGGAGCAGTCTGTTTCTCAAAGAAAGGTCAGGTTAAACTTGTCTAAAGTTTAGGCTTTGTAAATACAAGCTTTTATAAGTCCTTGTGCTAATGAAAATATTTTCATTGGGTATTTAAAAAAATTCCAGTTGAGCAGGTTTTTTCTGAAAAACAATCCTTCCTATTCAGTGTTTGCAGTGCAGGCACTGCAGCCTTTGGGTAGTGCTGAAGTACACTAATAAAACACCAGTAAAACTGACTTGTCTGTTTTCATTGTCCAGGGTGAAGTGCAAAATTCAAGTAAACAACATGGATAATGAAAAATTGGATTTAGACATTTATGCATGTTAATTTTTTTTCTGTAAATTTATATTTACAAATATGCCATGAAGGAATTTAAATTACTAAATCAACCTATTTCTGTTTCACACTTACAACAGGTGTTCCAGTTGACTATACAGTTGTTTGTCAACCTGAATAAAATCCATCTTGTGATGCAGCACTCCTGGTTTCTTTTTTACTTGCTATCTCACAAACTTCTGTAATTTGCAATGGGTCTGTCAGTTTGAAAGTCTTAGCTGGAAAATATTGCACCTTGAAATTAAAATTAATTGGCGATTTTGAATTAGTAAGAGTTGCATATGCTTCTGGATTTTTAACCCATTAGGAGGTAAAACAAATGGGGCATTGGAAATAAAGGAACACTGACAAGCCTAAAATAGGATTGATTCACCTCCAAGGTTCAGCTCACCCTTGATATCCAAGATTGCTGCTGCAGCGTCTAATATGCAGCACCACATAAGCCCACTTTTGGTGCTTCAGAGAGAGAGAGAGAGAGAGTCCTTGAGCAGCTAGAGATCATGCATTGAGACTGAAGGAAGGCTGAAGAAAAAAGTGGGGAGCAAGCAGTGGTGGAACAAAGCAATTGGAGCAGGCTGGAACAAAGCCTAACAGGCATTATTGTTAGTGTCAGTTGGTTGAAGGGAAGAGATGCCTACATGAGACCAAACTCTGCTGTCACTTACACCTGTGTAACCTCCTGGATTAGTTTCATCCTCCTGGATGTAAGCAAACAGAAATTGGCCTTTGGAGTTGTGAAAATAAGCTCTTTGGTACAGGAGCTTTCTGTGTCAGCTTTGTAACCTGCATATTCTCTTTTTCAAAATATTAGTGGCCGTTTGAGTGCTGAGTGCCAGAAGTGACTGCCACCTAGTTGTGCAATGGCTGTGCTATGTGCAAAGAAGAGTAAGACCAATTAAAGCATCTGGCACGTTTGCGTCTTGGACTCTTACTCATAGTGAGCCATGTGCAGAGCAACCTGTTTGGCGTGTCAGGGGAGGAGATGGACTAATACTCAACCACGCCGGAAGTAATTTATTTTGTGTGGCATGACGGCCAGAGTGAAAACATACCACATTAGTATCAGAAAAGTCTGTGGAGCCATGGCTTTCTTCTCAACACACTCTTATACACATTTCTTTATGTAATTTGAAAATATTTAGTAATTACTAAGTAGATCATTCATGCATAGTATGTTCTGAGTGAAATAGTGCTGAACGCTATTATTATTTTAGTTATTTAATTTAGTGCTTGTGAAAAGAGTTATATTGACAGCCATGCAGACCAGCGTGCCCACCTTATTCACTGAAACTTGGATGAGATGGGGAGTAGTGGGCACATATTCCCTGATTATCCCTGTCCCTGAACCAGAAAGCTGTGTCAGGTTTTTACCTGGACTTACTGGAATTGGCTGTGTGGGTGTGAAATTATTCCCTCCTGCTTCCAAATATATGACACCCAACAGATTAAGATGAGAGTGCAGATTACTGCTAAAATGATCTGATTAATACTTCAGAACTTTCTAGGCTATACGCTGCACAGCCAACAATCAGACATCAGAAAGTTGTGTGAATACCTCCTTCAGTTATGGTCTCCCCTTCATCTTTAAACTCAGTGATGCTCTGACGGCAAAAAGTGAGCAAATACTTTCATGCTTTCCATTTGCAGTGTGTGCAGAAAGAATTCTTTGCACGTGAACTACTTTCCATTCCTTTTCAGGTATTAACCAAGCTTGTAAATTAGCAGAGAGTTAAAAGAAAATATTGCTTGTTGATATGTAAACAAGCAGTTTAGGGGTCGTGTTTAGTTCCCAACTCCTATGGCCACGATAAAGTAATATTTCAGTTCCCTGCTTCTTACGAACTATTTTTTAAAACAGGACATACATTCCAAACATTGTTATGGTTGCAATTATCGTTTGTCATGGTGATTTTTGGGGAAAATTTAGTCTTCATCGTGGGAAAGTTAGAGACACAAGGTGAATGAGTGAATATATCTTTTTGATAGAAATGTAGCCGTGTTAGTCTGGTGTAGCTAAAACAAAATAAAGTGCTACATAGTCCTGTATATCTTTTTGGACCGACTTCTGTTGATGAGAGATGCAAGCTTTTGAGTCACACAAAGTTGTCAGGGGTTATGAAAAAATTAGTGTACTGGAATTGGGTAGTATCCATTTAAATATTTTGAAAGCTCTCTTGTGGGTTTCCCTATTTTTTATTGTGGAAGCTATCAGAATCTAACTCGGGGCAGAGGAGGTGTGTGTGTGGAGGGAGGCGTCCCTCATATTCTTAATATTTTGTAAAGAGCAGCCACAGCAGAAACTGACGGATAAGCTGTGTTTTTGAAGCAGTCCTTATAGGCAAAGGCTTTGCAAATGTTCTGGCTTTGACATGTCTCATCTAGACTAGCCACTGCAGATGATGTACAGTGGCTGCTGTAGCCCTTCCCATTGTATGATTGTATTTGCAAGACTGCACCTCGTTTAAACAGTTTAGAACTAAGGGGTACTATAGGCATAACTCTTGGACTCTGAAGGCTCCAACAAGGGCAGTTTTTCTCATGTGAGAAATCCTTAGGTGGAACATGGCAGCCTGAATTCTCCTTTATTCGGAATCTCAAATATGTATTTATTGTTTATCCACCATTATGACACGTCGGCCTCCAGGACAGTCCTGGGATTATCATGAGCTTCAGGGATGCCTTCCTATCTCCCACCCATGCTGCCGTGTGGTGAAGAGAATCAACGTCTCTAATGATTTGCTCTTGTATAGTACTTTTCACGGTACGATTTTAAACTTCTAGGTGTGAGGAGTTGTCTGGGTTGGTCGTCCTGCAGCTTTAGTAGTAGAGGAACATTTCAATATGGTTGAGGGCCTCTCTTGCACTCGGAGATGGTTCGGGGTGGCTGCCCAGGGCAGCCTGGGGGATTATCTGGGGGAGGGGCTGTTCCTCTCACTGCAGCAGTGGGAGCTGGAGTGACCCAGCAGCCTGCTGTCCATCTCCCAGTCCACTGCACTCAGCTGCATGGGGGACAGCAGGAAGCAGAGCAGCCCCGGCTGTAGAGCAGGCTTGTAGGTCACTCTGGCTCACACCATCCCAGTGGGTGCAAAAAGGGGGTAACCCCTGCTGACACTCCGTGCCAGGCCCCCAGGTAATCCCCTGGGTTGTGTTGCTCAGGGGAGGGGACTTTGGGTAAGGGGGTGGAGCAGGGGTAGGGCTGGAGTGGAGCGGGGGTGGGGAAGTTGCCCGTTGCCCCATGCCTGGCCCTGGGGGGGGGATTGTTATAGGTCCTGAGCTCCCCTAGGGATGGTCCTGCTTGTCTATACAGTTGTGCTGCTGCTGCATCTCCAGGTATTGTTTCTTGAATCGAATCATTTAGATTCTTGGAACTGGTGGTAAAATGGCTTTACTAGGTTTTAATCTCCTCTCATTTGTGTTTCTCTTCCTGTTGGCTGTTGCCTTTACCTGCAAGAAGCCACAATAAAGCTGTGAGGAGCCAGCTCAGACCTGGAAACCCCAAGCTGATGGCACCAGCTGTTCAGTAATTAGAAGCTTTCTGTGGGGAATGGTGGCGCAAGCCCACGCAAGGGACTGAAGCAGCTGAATATCCCCAGTGTGTCTTTGGTAACTAATGCAAAGGTGCAGTTAGTCAAACACTGCTTTTGGGAATTTGTGTGGTGAGTAGCTCTCCCTGCATGCTCAAAATCCAGTGGGCGATGTCAGGACTTGTCTGCGCTACGGCTGCAGAGCCATATAGACGCTGCAACAATGGAAGGTGTTGTTCCATCACCGTAGTTAATCCACCCGCTGGAATGGAGGTGGCTAGGTCACTGGAAGAACTCAGTCTGTGTAAGAAATAGGGATGTGAATGCATAAGCCTGGGCTTATCGGTTACGTGCAGACTCCTGCCCCACTCCTAGGGATTCGGCCGCCACCCTGCATTGCTGCCTCTGTATCGGAGGCAGCAGCGTGGGGGTAGCAGTCAGCTCCCTATGAGCAGAGCTGCAGACGGGAGCCAGTGTGTGCCAGGAGCCGTCTTAAAAGCCGTCTCGCGGTGCCCACTGCCTCCTGGGGAGCTGCCTGCTGTCCCCATACTGCTGCCTCTGTATCAGAGGTAGCAGTGCAGGGAGGCAGGTGGGAGCCGGTCCGCATAGTGAGCCGGCTCCTGGTGTGTGTAGCCATGTCATCACCGAGTTTTTCACCAATTACACATTTACCTTGATTTTAACATCCCTAGTAACATTCAGGCCTGCATCCCAGGAGCTGGCTGCCATTCTACCTTCACTATTGTGAGGAGGCTTGTGCTAAAACACACTTTTTGTGTTGTGGCCTAACAACGGTCAGACTCTTCTCTCCAGAGATTGTGGAAGGACTTTGATAGTTGAGGGCCTTCACACGCTTTTCTTTCCTTAGTCTCTCCTTTATAGAAGGTATTAATGATTCATGGTCAGTTCTGCAGTTTGAACATGTTTCTCCCACTAATTAGTAAGGGCCCCTACAAGAGTTTCCTGAGTATTTTTATCATCAGTAATGATGCATGTTAGATTCACTTCTCAAAAGAAGACAGGAAGTGAAATTGCTGGTTGGGAAACCAATCTGTGAGATGACAAATGCTTGTTCAGAGGGTGAGTAGCTTAGAAAAGCACTGTTAATCTGTGAAGAAGTCTGAAGAGAGGTTTGCCATTTTATTCACAAACTAACCAATTAGCCGTCATAAGACGGGATTTTCAGGTCTCTCCTTCACGTCGGTCTTCTCTCCTGAGCCTCTGGTCTCTCGCTCCGTCTCTCTCTCCTCCTTCTCCTACTGCCTCCCCCTCTCTCTCTCTCAGTTCTTCTCTGCCTCCTGCCTCTCTCTGTCTCTTTCTTTTACTTCTCCTCCCCCTCCTGCCTCTCACTCAGGACCGTGGAGCCCAAATGGCCGTTTGTGCTAGGCACTCCCCATGCTGCATGGGGGGTGCGGAACCCAAATGGTCGCTTGCGCCACTTGCTCCCACACGGCAGCCTGGCTGAGCAGTGCAGAAGTCAGCCGAGCGCCACAGCGGGAGGCAAAAGGGGGCGGGGTGGTAACGTTCATGGTCGGGGGCGGGGCCTGGAGCTGCTGTCACACCGCACGTCACCGTCCTGCCCCGCTTCACCTTCCACCATGGCACTCGGCTGACTTCTGCGCCGCTCAGCCGGGCCACTGCTTGGGCCCCGCACTCCCCGTGCAGCACAGGCCGTCCAGAGGGAACAGCCAGCATTTCGGCATTAGACACTCAGACACTGGGCTACTATATATATGATTCCAGCTCTCCGCCTGCCTCAGTCCTACCTACATTTTTAGTGGGGTACAATAATCTTGACTTCCTGTCTTTAAATGGCTGTATGCTGTTAAACAGTGTTAAACAGCTCTTAAACAGCAGCTGTGTTTCACCCCAGGGAGTCCTGCATTTTAATAGTGGGATAAAGTGATACCTGGTAGAAAACCATGTTGTTTGTGAAGTGCTTTGGGATCTTTTGGGGATATAAGGTGCTATGTAAGGAGAGAATGTTCTTTCTTCCTCTTGGCAGAAAGCCATTTATAGGAAGGAAGAAATCAAATGCACAGCTACATAAATGAGGAATAACTGGCTAGGCAGCAGTACTGCTGCAAAGGAGTTGGGGGGGGGGGTTCTCATGGATTACAAATTGAGTCAACAACATGATGCAGTTGTAAAAAAAAAAAAAAAAGTCTGTTCTCATTCTGGAGTGTATTAATGGCAGTGATGTATGTAAAATATGAGAGATGAGTGCCCTGTTCCTGTAATTGGGGCAGGCAAGAATCTAAGGCTATGTCTAGACTGCAAGCCTCTTTCGAAAGAGGCTTTTCTGAAAGATACTTTCGAAAAAGCCTCTTTTGAGTAAGAGCGTATAGACTACAACCAGTCCTTTTTTGAAAGAGAGCACCTAGGCAGTCTGGATGCTCTCTTTCGAAAAAGCACAGTTTGCATTACATAGCACCTTTTTTCGAAAGAGCACTTTTGAATAAAAGGCATTCTTCCTCAGAAAATGAGGTTTTCTGTAGTCGAAAAAACTGCTGCGTTCTTTCGATTTATTTTCGAAAGAACGCGGCAGCAGTCAAGACGCAGGGGAAGTTTTTTTGAAAAAAGGCCACTTAGACACACCCTAAGTTAGCAAGTAGATAAAAGGCATACAACAGCTTGTTTAAAATGTATAGTGCAGTGGTTGTCTCCTTAAATGAACCACCACCGGTTTCCAGTATGAGCTTATCTTTTATTAGTTAACCTGCTACCTGGAGGTGGGCAACATCTGGCATATGAGGATGATACGTAATCAAATACAATTAACTTGATAGGCACAATTTGTTTATGCAGTTCATAGATGATTCAGAACTGGAACATTTATTTAATATCATAGGTTCAGCTGTGGTATTTTTGTTTTCAGGTTTTTTTTAAACAGCATTGTGCTCTAAGGACTCTGAAAAAATGATGATGGATCACTGCAACAACAAAAATTGAATTTTTATTTAATTTGCAACAGAGTTTTAAAGAATGCTTGAACAAATTAAGTGGCTCATCTAGTTTTTTAAAAAGGCCTCTTTAATGTTTGGATTTAATTTAAGTGCTTTTCGTATACATTAGCTTATATGTAAATTAGCTCTTAACATTTTTAAGTGTAGGAAGAATGAATACCTGACCTACAGGAGTAAGAAACTTCTATGTTTTTCTTTCAGCTTCAGAGACGGCTGAGAATTAGGTGCTGCTGGTCATTAATAATTGGAGGGAAAATACCTAGAGAAATATATTATCTATCTTATGTAAAGTACATCAGAATTGTTTACAAAGCTGTTAGATATTACTAGCTCTTAGTACTATGACACACTTCAGATATTATGCACTCTGCACTTACTTGAACAGAGTCCTGTACTTTAGAACCTCTATTATAAGATAGGGAAAGCTGCTCTGGATATTTGAGTAATACATGCCAGTGTGTCTCTTGTTTCTAATGTTTCCTTAAAGTAACATGAGATCTTAAACTTTGACATGGGCAGCGGATAAAGGCCTTTGATTTAATATACCACTCCAAGGATGCGCCCCTTTAAAAAAGAATGCATCACTTTCATTTAGAACTGCATTACAGGTATTGTATTTGAGTTAAACTCTTTGGCATGCAGTTAGTGTGCAGCGGCAGTCAAAAAAGCAAATAGAATGTTAGGAATCATTTAAAAAGGGATAGAGAATAAGACAGAAAATATCTTATTGTCTCTATATAAATCCATGGTATGCCCACATCTTGAGTACTGCATAAAGATGTGGTTGCCTCATCTCAAAAAAGAGATCTTGGCATTGGGAAAAGCTCAGAAAAGGGCAACAAAAATTATTAGGGGTCCCATATGAAGAGAGATTAAAAAGACTTGGACTTTTCATCTTAGAAAAAAGGAGACTAAGGGGGGATATGATAGAGATCTATAAAATCATGATTGGTGTGGAAAATGGGAATAAGGAAAAGTTATTTACTTATTCCCTAGCCTCCGTGTGTCTGGAAATGCGGGACAGGGGAGGGATCACGTGAGGATTACTTGTTGTGTTCCTTCCCTCTGGGGCATCTGGCATTGGTCGCTGTTGGCAAACAGGATATTGGGCTTAGATGGACCTTTGTTCTGACCCAGTATGGCCGTTCTTATATAGATACATACATTTCTGACCCAGAGAAGAAAATGCTACTGTATCAGCTGTATCTACATTAGAAAAGCAAATGATCTGGTGATTAGATCAAGGGATTGAGAGTCCAATCTCCTCTAACTTCTGCTTTTGGGATTGCCACTGATTTATGTGACCAAGAGGAAATCACTTCACCTCTCTGTGCTTTTTAGTCATTTGTAAAATGCATATTTTAACAGTTACCTGCCACGCTACAGTAATAGGCTTAATTAGATCTTGTGACATCTGTGAGGATTTCCAGACAAAAGGTACTGTTACAAAGTAGTATTGTGCAAATAATGATCTTCAGAAAATTAACTTCCCTTAGATTTAGAGGTTTGCTGATAAATTCACTGGTTCTTGTTTTCAAGGTAATTTATTCATGAGAACAAGAACCAGCTCTTTTAAGTTAGTCCTTTCAATGTTAACCTTTTGTTAATTACACAATATCAAGATTATCAAATGATAATGTAGCTTGCTTGATTGCATGAACTTCTCTTGGAAGACGCACAGCTAGCTGTATGTTTTAATTTTACTGATGAATCTTGTCAGTTAAATCTCAATCAAATTCTCTCCAAAACAAATATCACACACTAACTCATATTCTGTTGATTTTGGGGGAGGATTCTGATTCTGTTGGGGGAGGAAGAATTTGACTTTGTGAGAATGAGAAACAAACATAAGCGTTTTTGTTCTGTTAGTGCTGTTTTCTGATTCGTTAGGTAAACCAGAAAGTTAGGTCAGGTTATGCCAGACCAGAATGTTCTGAATTTATGTGAATGATGGTGGTAATCCACAGGAAGAAAAGAGTTTGGAAGGATTTTAACCCATTGCAAACCCTCAAAGATCTGGCACTTATCCTGACCACACATCATAAAAAACAGTAAAAAAAAAAAAGCCTTATTGAACATTAATAAAAACCAAACATGATTATCTCTATTGCCTCTTAAACAACAATGAACAATAGAAAGGCATTTTATCTTTAAAAACAGAATCCTGTTATGGAACAGGTGAGGTCTTTTAATGGTCGAGGCCTTTCTGTAGAAACACCTTAGATGGCTTTCTTGCTGCTGCATAATCCTGACCATAACATTTATAAAAAAAATTGTTTTGTGAAACTAGCATCCAACAAACCTAGTGCCCATACAAATGTGTACATGAAATTTAAATGTTAAAAAGCAAATAAATTCCAATGTAAGCAATTTGGCTTTTTAGAAAGGTAGCCCTGGGTTATAGTACTAAAACCTGAAAGTGAAACTTATAATAAACCAAAATGAAATTGATTGGTCTTTTTACTTTTGTATTGCTCAGCTTAAAAAATGTTAAGTGGCAAAAAGTTGTGTGTCAGGAAGGATACTATCAATTGACTTTGATTTTTATCTGCTTCGTTTTAACTACTTACTGATTCCCTCTAGCTCCCTGTCTCCCA
The DNA here is from genome assembly GCF_049634645.1 of Pelodiscus sinensis. Lineage (NCBI taxonomy): Eukaryota > Metazoa > Chordata > Testudines > Trionychidae > Pelodiscus > Pelodiscus sinensis. The sequence continues at coordinate 20,377,611 of NC_134730.1, read as the reverse complement.
CCCTCTTCCTCCCCCCCCCCCCATTTATTTTGGGTCTGCACATCCTAAACTCAAAACTCCAGTCATCTGAAGAAGTGGGCTGTGCCCACGAAAGCTCACGATACCATCTACATGTTTTGTTAGTCTATAAAGTGCTACCAGACCATTTGTTGTTTTTTATAATATTGACAAGCAGTGATGAAGGTAAGAATAGTGTGAGGAGGTTATTTTTTTCTTAAATGTTCTCTTTCAATCTGTGTCCAATTTTTAAAATATTTCATCTAATGCATACATTTTTTTTAAACGCTCCTTTGACTTCACTGAAGTTGGGTAAGGCCTACATTTTTAAAAGCGACTAGTGATTTTGCGTGTCCAACTGTGACATATTAGAAGCCAGATTTTTCAGAGGGAAGCTGCTCACCATTGTCTGAAAATGAGGTCCTTTTAAGACATCTCAAGTTGAACACCCAAATACTGAGTCACCAAAATTGCTAGCGACTTTGGGCCTGAACATTCAAAACTACTGTTTAAAGTGTAAAATGAGAGCTTTGAAAGACTTGCACTCCTTTTATGTGAAAAGCTTTCTTGTATAGTTCTGAGAAGCAGCATGGTGGAGTAGTTAGGCCTATGAACTAGGAGTCAGAAGTATTGTGCTTTATTGCCCCTTCAGCCACTGTGTGTCCGTGTGTGTGGTCTGGGGGCAGACTACTTCCATTCTGTGCCTACAGTTCCTTTTCTACAAAACAAGGCTATGATGTACATCCATTTTTGTAAATGCTTTGAGATCTGGTGATGATCAAGTGAGCAGCACTGCACTTGAAACTATTTTCTATTACCTTTAATATTTGGTGTCACTAGTTACAGCTCTGGGCCTTCATCTTGCTTTTAGGGTTGTCAGATGGTTTCTGAAAAAATACCGAACCAAAAAAAAAAAAGGACCCCTAGAGTTATTAAGCAAAAAAAAAAGAAAAAAAGCATGGCCCCTTAAGAAATGCTTTTGAGGCTTTTTGGCCATAACAGGCTGCTGGCGACCGTCTGCCATCTTGCCTCCCTGCACCAGGCCAGACAGCTTCCCTGCAGAACCCAGTAAACACCTGGAATTTTTGCCTCCTGGCCAGTAAAAAATAAGAAAATACCAGACATTTTAGGTGTCTGGTATTTTCTGATTTTTTTTTTTTTTTACCAGATAGGAGGTGAAAATAGCAGACTGTCCGGTTCAGTACCGGACACCTGGCAACTCTACTTGAGTCTTAGCTGCCGTCAATCCATATAACAATGATACCTTCAGCAGACTCTGGGTGGAATCTTTAGCTCAAAATGGACCCTATTGTTGCAAAGCCTGTTAAGATGATGCGAATGCCAAGAACTGAGTATGTGGTTTCTCCTTTTGCACCATTTCCTCCTTTCCCCGTCCTTGTGCATTTTCGTGGTGGATTTAGGATAACCTCATAAGATGTCAGAAAAAGGGTGCGTCAAAATCATGCAACATTACAAGCACTAAAATATATATAAATGTTTCATTTTGAACTCCTCCTCAGAGCAAACTGGTCTGCACAGAATCAATAGCAGGCATGGGCAGTGTATTTCCCAGTCTCTAGGCAGGATATGCACATGTGCTGTTCTCGTTAATGTTTTACAGTTTAATCAGAAAAGGGCGTTCCACTTTTATTCTGATGTGTTCTGCTCACATTTGTGCCAGCATTTCCATTATAAATCTTTCCAGACTAACATCCATTGCACCAGGTCTGAAGCTTGTGAGCAATTTAACTTGTTCTAAGTCTCTTTAATGATTTGACTTTAAAGTTAAAATATATTCGATTAACATTAGATTTTATACTTGTCTGTTATAAGTGAAGAGATCTGTTTAGTCTCGAGGCACCTCAGTGTGACTGTGGAAGCTGATAATTTTCAGATGCAGCTAAATAGAGCTGGTTTTAGCCAGCCCCCAACCTACGAATCACATCACAGATCGACTTAGGCACTCACACCACAGGCAATTAAGAACATAAAAACGGCCATGCTGGGTCAGGCCAAAGGCCCATCTAGCCCAGTATCCTGTATTCTGACAGTGGCCCATGACAGGTGCCCCAGAGGGAATGAACAGAACAAGTAATCACCAAGTGATCCAACCCATGTTGCTCATTTCTAGTTTCTGAAAAATAGAGTCTAGGGATACTTTTCCTACCCATCCTGGCTAATAGCCATAGATGGACCCATCCTCCATGTATTTATCTAGTTCTTTTTTTGAACTCCATTAAATCCTTGTCTTCACAACATCCTCTGGCAAGGAGTTCCACATGTTGTATGAGGAAATACTTCCTTTTGTTTGTTTTAAACCTGCCACCTATTAATTTCATTTGGTGACCCCTAGTTATTGTGCTATGGGAACAAGTAAATAACTTTTCCTTATTTACTTTCTCAACACCAGTTATTTTATAGACTTCTATCATATCCCCTCTTAATCTTTTTTTCTAGGACTTTTCACCTTAGTCTTATTAATCTCACCTAAAATAGCCGTTCCAAACCCCTAATATTTTTTGTTGCCCCTTTCTGACCTTTTTCCAATGCCAAGATATCTTCTTTGAGATGAGGCAACCACATTTGCACGTAGTATTCAAGATGTTGTCGCAGCATGGATTTATATAGAGACAGTAAGATATTCTCTGTCTTATTCTCTGTCCCTTTTTTAAATGATTCCTAACATTCTGCTTGCTTTTTTGATTGCTGCTGCACAATGAGAGGGTGTTTTCAGAGAACTATCCACAATGACTCCAGAATCTCTCTCGAGTGGTTATAGCTAATTTAGTCCCACACAGAGCCAGGTAGGGAGCCTCTAGTCCTATGCCAGCCTGACCCTACTGAAGATCAGAAATGCTAATTTACAGAGCTTTCTGGTGGGTAAAGTGCCAGATAAACAAATATTATAATAAATGTTGGGGATTTTGTTGCAAAAGGAGGAAATTATAATAAATTATGGGGATTATGTCTTCCAATGTGCATGGCTTTGAATTTATCAGCATTAAAATTCATCTGCCATTTTGTTGCCTAGTCACCTAGTTTTGAGAAATCCTTTTGAAGCTCTTCACAGCCTGAGCAGTTTAGTATCATTTGCAAATTTTGCCACCTCGCAGTTTACCCCTTTTTCCAGATTACGTATGAATATATTGAATAGGACTCTTGCAGGACACCACTAGTTACCTCTCTCCATTCTGAAAAACTACTATTCATTCTTATCCTTTGTTTCCTATTTTTTAACCCATTGTCAGTCCATGAGAGAATCTTCCCTCTTCTCCCATGACAGCTTACTTTGCTTAATAGCCTTGAGTAAGAGACTGTCAAAGGCTTCCTGAAAATCTACGTACCCTGGATCCCCTGGATCCCACTTGTCCATATGCTTGTTGGACCTCCTCAAGGAATTGTAGTAGATTAGTGAGGCACGATTTCCCTTTTCAGAAACCATGTTGACTTTTCACCCCAAAATTAGGTGCTTTTCTTGATTTCAACAAAATTTGTCCTAATTTTTGCAAAATAATTCAGATTCCCTGTCTTTAAAATGTAGCTGCTGCTCTTTATAGTTCATTATATTTTTGTGGAAAGATGCTATTAAATTGCATATTGGTTACCAACATCATTTGTGATATGCACCGTGGACCAGCATATGAGAAGCTGTTACGTGCTCCTTGTTAACACAGCTTTTATTATAATATTTGTTTATCTGGCACTTTACCAACCAGAAAGCTCTGTAAATTAGCATTTCTGATCTTCAGTAGGGTCAGGTTGGCATTGGACTAGAGGCTCCCTACCTGGCTCTGTCGAAGCAGTGACATGTACCTGCCGTTCCAAGGCGGAGGAACAGACACTGGAGCTTGGTGTACTGCCCTGCCCTGAGCACGCTGGCTCCGCTGCTCCCATTGGTTAGGAACCGCAGCCAGTGGGAGCTGCAGAGGCAGTGTGCAGCCTTGCTTCATTGTGCCTCTGCCTGAGCGAGCCACTGGTGAGCCAAAGATTTTGAGTTTGGCAACTTCATGTTTTGTCCTGCACAAATTCTGATATGGTGAAAACTCTTAGAATTGATCTAAACTATTGATGGGCAACCTACACTAGTGAGGGTGTGTCCACACTATACCATACCTCAAAATAAGATACACAGTTTGAGCTACGCAAATTTCTAAATAAAGCGCTGTTCCGAAACATCCCTTAATCGTTGTAGAATGAGGTTTACAAGGACATCGGAATAGCAAGCCTGAAATAAGAGGCTTGCTGTGAAGAGGTGGGAAAGTTACCTCAGTGAGCCACATGAGTGGCGCTTCTTCATCCCAGTGGGCTGCAAGATTGTCGTAACCAAGATGGTCTCCCAGGATAAGGTAGTTTTGCTAACTGCGCTCATGTACTTAGAATTGGCAGGGTGTGCCAATTGAACCAGAGCAGCACTTTGGATGCTGTGGGAACACATGGGCTCTCACAATCAATGTTGCATGCATTCAGCATTCACCTTGCTTCACATATCTTTGCCTTACGTGCATGTCACTTTAGTAATACCAGTAGGAAAAAAAAACCTAGGGAGGCGGAAAACAGTGGAGTCTGGCAACCCTGTGCATGGGCAGTGGTAAACAAAATGTCTTATGGACCACACACAGAACCCTGAAGGGCCGCAGGTTTTCCACCACTAATCTAAACGTTATTTTTAAAATTTCAGTGAGCAATGCACATAGTTTAATCTTACCAACAATAGTCACTTAAGATTTAAATATTGTTCTTCTGAAACTTCCTAGACGAGGCAGATGACAGGTTGCTGAGCAATACTAATACAGTTTAGGAAGTGATCTGAGTGATAACTGAAGGCTTGTAACAAAATATGCATTTTGAGGCTGATGGTATATATTGTTTTTTTTGTACCAGGCGGGGGCGGGGGGGGGGGGGCATGACTCAGTTAAGTTTCTGGTTCATCTGCTAGCAACTTTGACCCTAACTCATTGTTCTAGTTTTCTCATTACATAGTTTTGAGTTGCTGTGTGATAAAATTACATGTTGCAATAACTAGGTTCAAAGACTGTGCTATGAAAATGCCAAGTAGTAAACAGTTTTCCCACCTATGCAAACTTTATACTACACAGATTTCATAGGATGAAATCTGTTAAGAATGATTTTTCCACCGTTATCAAAAGGATTAGCAGAGCGTAGTACCCCATGTAGGAAAGAATACTTGACACTAGGGGTAAAGTTAATAGTAAAACTCCCATTGAATTTAACAAGGTTTGGATTTCACCCCAGATGTCTAACTCAGTTTGTTTTTATAGTGTTGATACAACAAAAGGGCTAAGGTCCGGGGGCAGGAATAGCCAACAGGTATGCTGGGGGTCTAAACAAAAGCTCATATTCTAGATACTTTATATTATCTACTGATTGGTGTTAGCCATTCCTCAGATTCCTGTCTGGCATTGCCCTTTCCTCCCTCCTTCAGGTTTTCTGGCTGCCCCAAGTGACATTCATTTGTCTCTGCAATACACAGCTGTCTAGCAGGGATTTGGTAAAACAGTGTGCTTTGCAGAAAGCAAACTGATCTTTACATGAAAAAGAAAAGGATCTTGACTTTTTGCAGAATGCCATAATTAAAAGTAACAGATTTTAAACAAATTATAATGTACATTTATGGGCTTTTCTTTTTCAGAGCTATGGAAGCACTAGCTCGGTGACTGTGCCAGAGACACTGTTGTTTGTTTCAACCCTTGATGGAAGTTTACATGCTGTCAGCAAGAGGACAGGATCAATCAAATGGACTTTAAAAGAAGGTGAGTAGGAGGTCTCCTCATTCTTTCTTTGCAGTAATGTGAGTAACTGTATAACTTTATATACAGTGAGGATACACACATTTTACTGGGACAGTAATGTTTGCTGATTACAAGTCTTTAAAAGTCCATAAAACATATTTTGTACATATCATCATGGTTTTGTGACAGGGTACAATCTGTTACACTGTGAAACCAACAAAATCTTTGAAACAGATGTATATAGTTAGGGCCTTACCAAATTCACAGTCCATTTTGATTGATTTCATGGTCATAGGATTTTAAAAATCATCATAAATGTTATGATTTCAGTTATTTAAATCTGAAATTTCAGTGTGTTATAATTGGGGGGGGTCTTAACTCCAAAAAGGCATTATGGGGAGTTGCAAGGTTATTGTGAGGCTGAGGAGGTTTGCAATCCTGCAGGTAGTGGCACTGTCTTCAGAGCTGGGCAGCTGGTGGAGAGGTGGCTGCTGGCCAGGAGCTCAGCTCTGAAGGCAGCACCATTACCAACAGCAGTAATGATGGCATGGTATAGTATTGCCATCCTTATTTCTTCACTGCTGCTGGTGCGGCATGGCCGTCAGAACTGGACACCCAGCCAACAGCTATCATTCACCTGCTGCTGAGCTCTGAAGGCAGCGCAGAAGTAGGGGTGGCAATACCATGGCCCCCCATAAAATCCTTGTGACATTTCCTGCAACTTCATTTTGAGTCAGAATCCCCAGTTTGAGCAACGCTGGTCTCACCATGAAATCTGTGTAGAATAGGGTAAAAGCACACACGAGACCAAATTTCATGGTTCATGATAAGAATGTAAAATCCCGTTTAATTAGTTAACCAGTTAAATGTAATGTTTAACCAGTTAACTGATTAAACTGGGAGGGCGGGGTGCTCTACACACCTCTCTTTAGTCTAGCTGGGCTAGAGTGCCTCATCCTCGCTCCGGGTGGGACTGGACTGCCCCCCACCCACAGCAGGCCCATAGGGGCTGGAGTAGTTCCCTGCCTGCTCAGTTAACCATAACCAGTAAGCATCACCTGATTAACCATTCACATCCCTAGTTCGTGATGTGTTTTTCATTACCATGAATATGGTAGGGCCTTGTATACATTGGAAGACCTGCTCCTTAACTCTGCTGTTCCCCTTCTGGATATAACTGAATATCTAACTGCAGCATTATAGTAATCATGTTGATCTGTATATAGTCACATTTGGATTTTTTCTATTTTTTTTTTAATGTTTTGGAACATTTAGGCATAGGTTATAGGTATGATTACTGTGCCAAACATTTGAGTTCAGACCTGCACAGTAGCAATATTTGTACAACTTTATTTGCCTCTGTTTGCACATAATACCCCTTTTAAAGATTTTTCCTCTGCACTGCAGAATAAACTAAGGATGTTACATTTTTATTAGTTTAGGGATTTCCATCGACTATTCAATTAGCACTTCTGCGTTCCACCCTTTGAAATGTACAAGAGCCCAGCGAAGGCTCCTATGCATTTCAGAGTTGGAATGCCATGTGGAGCCTGGGGCCAGTGGGGAGTCCCGCTGACCAGTAGGGGCTCTTGTACATTTCAAAGCAGGAGCGCCTGCATGGAGCCTGGGGCCAGTGTGGGACTCCCCGTTGGACCCGGGCTCCACGCAGAGTTCCAACTTTGAAATGTACAAGAGTCCCAGTAGAGACTCTTGTACATTTCCAAGTTGGCCACCGCTCCCATGGAGCTTCTGCCACTTGTACAATAAAGCCTAAATCTATTGCCCTAAAAGGCATGGTGCAAAACTCATCTCCTGTCACTACTCTGTGCTGGAAGCAGATGGCAGTAAGGATAACACAAGCTTAATGCAGAAACGAGGAGTCCTGTGGCACCTGAAAGCTTATCCCAAATATATCTGTTAGTTTTCAAGGTACCACAAGACTCCTCATTGTTTTTTCAGATACAGACTAACACAGCACCCCTCTGAGACAAGTTTAATGGTTCATGTCTGTCATTGTTCATCTGCCCAGTGGGGAGGGTGAAACAGTAACAGGAAACTTGGAAATGGCAGAGATGCTTAATGACTTCTTTGTTTCCGTCTTCACCGAGAAGTCGGAAGGAATGCCTAACATAGTGAATGTTAGTGGGACGGAGGTAGGTTTAGAAGATAAAATTTTAAAAAAGAAGTTAAAAATCACTTAGAAATGTTAGATGCCTGCAAGTCACCAAGACCTGATGAAATGCATCCTAGAATACTCAAGGAGCTGATAGAAGAGGTATCTGAGCCTCTAGCTATCATCTTTGGAAAATCATGGGAGACCGGAGAGATTCCAAATATAGTGCCCATCTGTAAAAAGGGAAACAAGAACAACCCAGGAAACTACAGACCAGTTAGTTTAACTTTTGTGCCAGGGAAGATAATGGAGCAAGTAATTAAGGAAATCATCTGCAAACACTTGGAAGGTGAGATGGTAAGATGATAGGGAACAGCCAGCATGGATTTGTAAAGAATAAATCATGTCAAACCAATCTGATAGCTTTCTTTGATAGGATAACGAGTCTTGTGGATAAAGGGAGAAGCGGTGGATGTGGTATACCTAGACTTTAGTAAGGCATTTGATACGGTCTTGCATGATATTCTTATCAATAAACTAGGCAAATACAACTTAGATGGGTCTACTATAAGGTGGGTGCATAACTGGCTGGATAACCGTACTCAGAGAGTAGTTATTAATGGTTCTCAATCCTGCTGGAAAGGTATAACAAGTGAGGTTCCGCAGAAGTCTGTTTTGGGTCCAGCTCTGTTCAATATCTTCATCAACAATTTAGATATTGGCATAGAAAGTACGCTATTAAGTTTGCAGATGATACCAAGCTGGGAGAGGCTGCGACTGCTTTGTAGGATAGGGTCATAATTCAAAATAATCTGCTCAAATTGGAGAAATGGTCTGAGGTAAACAGGATGAAGTTTAATAAAGACAAATGCAAAGTGCTCCACTTAGGAAGGAACAATCAGTTTCACACATACAGAATGGGAAGCGACTGTCTAGGAAGGAGTATGGCAGAAACGGACCTAGGGGTTATAGTGGACCACAAGCTAAATATGAGTCAACAGTGTGATGCTGTTGCAAAAAAAAAGCAAACATGATTCTGGGATGCATTAACAGGTGTGTTGTGAACAAGACACGAGAAGTCATTCTTCCGCTCTACTCTGAGCTGGTTAGGCCTCAGCTGGAGTTTTGTGTCCAGTTCTGGGCACCGCATTTCAAGAAAGATGTGGAGAAATTGAAGAGGGTCCAAAGAAGAGCAACAAGAATGATTAAAGGTCTAGAGAACATGACCTGTGAAGGAAGGCTGAAAGAATTGGGGTTTGTTTAGTTTAGAAAAGATAAGATTGAGGGGAGACATGATAGCAGTTTTCATGTATCTAAAAGAGTGTCACGAGGAGGAGGGAGAAAACTTGTTCATCTTGGCCTCTGAGGCTAGAACAAGAAGCAATGGGCTTAAACTGTAGCAAGGGAGGTTTAGGTTGGACATGAGAAAAAAGTTCCTAACTGTCAGGGTGGTCAAACACTGGAATAAATTGCCCAGGGAGGTTGTGGAATCCCCATCTCTGGAGATATTTAAGAGTAGGTTAGATAAATGTCTATCAGGGATGGTCTAGTCAGTACTTGGTCCTGCCATGAGGGCAGGGGACTGGACTCGATGACCTCTCGAGGTCCCTTCCAGTCCTACTATTCTGTGATTCTATGATTGTTGATGTGGAACAAGTTGAGTTCTAGATATTCTTATAACTTAATAAAACAATAAGAAAGGAGATCTTATAAGAATAGTTTATCAGTTTTTCCTTGATGAAAAGATAGCATTTAATACAAAATAAAGCAGCTGTGTTTGGATATTGGTGTTTGACAATGACACATGAAGGAGATGTTTGAGAGGCAGCCCTTTCTCTGCACCTTTTGAAAATCTCTTAGAAAGCAGCTCATGAAATGTTGTCACGGTGATTGCATCATTCTGCTCCGTGTTTGTAAACCAGTTGCCCGATCAGTCGGCAGGCTGAATTGGAGGCGAAGGACTGTGCTAGTTTGGTCTTTGTGGTACAAACCGGTTCTGTCCTGATGAGACGCTTGATTGTTTGAATGAAGTTCTATCAAACAAGCAGTTATTTTTATAAGCGCACAACTTATCCACAGCGGAGTAGGAAATGGTAAGCTAGTGAGAAATTGCAGGAATCTCTGTCTATGGATATTCTCATCATTTTCTCCCCTCTATACCAATATTGTCACCCATGTTAATGAGGCATGGAGAGCCCCTTTGTCCCTGAGCAGTCTTGATTAGAAGAATGAAAATTATTACTCTCTAAATTCACTATTGCCCTGTTGTTTCTATTAATATTAAGAGAAATTTTCACTCACACTGTGTTACGTCAGTACAAGTGCATATAAGTGCATAGCCCTGTCTTACGCAGCGTTAAATTCATTTGTATAGACTCAGTGCAGTAGTTGGCTTTTACTTGTAAGCAGTAAGGGAAAGAGGTTAGGTGCCTCAGAAGAGACTAATGAAAATAAGAGAGGACACTAATTTAAATAAAGATTGTTTAACTCCTTTTTATGAATGTTGCAAAACACCATTTGATTTTTTTTTAAGCATCGCTAGCCTGGATAGTGATAGAAATGTAGCCGTGTTAGTCTGGTGTAGCTGAAACAAAAAACAGGACTCCACTATTTGATCTGAGGAAGTGGGTCTGGCCCACGAAAGCTCATCACTAATAAACCATCTTGTTAGTCTTTAAAGTGCTACTTAGTCCTGTTTTTTGTTTTAGCCTGGATAGTCTAGTTCTAAAGGATATTCATTTTGTTGTATTGCCTGTTTAATATTCTAGGTATTTCTCTGCAGGCAGTGCACCTGACTAGTGTTTTGAGAAGTTCTTATCACCCACTAGTTTGGTTCTATATAGCAATGAAAACCACAAACCTCAATGCACAAATATATAGTATTAGACACTAGCACTGGAATCCATTTAAAAACAAGCTGCATCCTTCTGGGTTAATTTAGTGTTGTGAAATCTCAACCGGCAAGGAACTACACAGGTGACCTGGGAATTGAATTTGGAAATGAGATTTCTAACTGAAATTAGCGTGTCTGAATCTTCCGCTGGTTACTACCAGGTTGGTGAAAAGCCCACATGAAAGATATATGACAACTACAGTTCTGGGCTCCACTGTCAGAGTGGGCTAACCGTGTACCATCCTACTCCAATGCTATGTTCAATACCAGAAGAAATATAATGTTAGTGCTGAATTTGGCATGCTTGCCATATGTAGTGCTGCTCTATCTCTGTTAAGTGTAAGTTTGTAAAGCATACAAACGTTTCTGTGACACTGGTAAGTTGTGCACACTTGCCTGGGTTCTCTGACAGCTGCTTTGTACCCTAGATATCAGAAAATTAAGCATATGTTGTTATTCACATGACTTGAGATAATCTGGAGGTCACCTACAGCACAATGAAATACTTTGTCTGTGACATTGGGTTTTATTATTACACTTAAGAAGTTAGATGTTTTTCAAGGCCAACTGGTATAGTACCTTTTTGTTAAAAACAAAACCGCCTTGTGTCTTCATGTGCTGAAACTCAGTATCGGGAAGAAGGGTTGTTCACATTGTAATAGCGCTTAAACATCAACACTTTTCCATTGTCAGTTTGTCCTGATTAGCACTAAAGCCTATTTCAAGAATGCAAAGCAAATGAACTAGTGCCTCTTATCACCACAATAACCTGTTTGAGTTTCCTGCCCACATTTAGTGCTGCCAAGAAAGGTGATTTGAATGCTCCTGCTCTTTTCCACACGTGCAAACTATGCCACATTCTTCCTATAGAGCAGGATTTCCCAACCTATGGGTTGCCATTACATTTCAAAAGGGTCGCCAAGTGTCTCACCAGGTGGCTCTGACTCCCCTCCTCCCCCCTTTTTTTGAATTGTTTTGGGTCACCAAGTCTTCCTGAAGTGTCAGAATGGGTCCCCATCTGTAAAAGGTTGGGAACTGCTGCTATAGAGGAAGATGGAATCAAGTACCAGCAAACAGCCAGCAATGAGCCTAACAATGACACATTGGGCAACCTCCTGATTTGGTCACAAAACTATATTCTCTGCCACAATGAAGGAAAGGAAATCTCTCAGAGCAGGGAACACTAAACTGGAGAAAAAGTGTAGGTGAGAAATCTGAATGGATTTCAGTAGGGCAGCCCAGGCCAATGGGCAAGATTAGTTCTGGAGAATGGCCCTCCCTTGAATGCCATCAAATTAATGTTCTGTATTTTAAAAAGTCTTATTTCAGGGGTCCTTTGTTCTGAGGGTGTTTTGTAAGAAATACTGTTCCTGTGTCTCTCACAAAAAGCACTCGGGACTAGTCTGTTAACATGTGACTGTGTTAATGAGCAGCATCTTGAACAGCGAAAAATGTGAGTAGGTTGTGTTTCAGGGTGCTAGTTTGGGCATATTTTGTCTGTCTTTTTTCTGGTTTATTTCAGTGCATTCTTTGTCACTGTTTTTGATGGAACAGTCTCCCTGCCCTTTGGTCCCAAATGATCTTTCTCTTTCTACAGACCATTACCTACAACCAACTCCTTCCATGAAGTGTTTTCCAAATGTATATGCACAGCTTTGAGGCTGTATCTATAACCACCATAGGTTGGTTGCTTGCTTTGCCTTATCCCATTAGTCAAAGTCAGCATGCAGATGGATAGAGTATGTGATTGGCACAGCTGTTGCAAATCAGCCAGCCAGTCCAGATGTTCTTGGTTTGAAATTGTTGTTTTCTGTCTCCTGGGTGTACAGCCTGCTAGAGCTGACCCAGCCCCACCTACCTGATAGAAGCCCAGAGTGGTGAAGTAACTTGCCCAAGATCAGCCAAGAGATTGGTAGCAGAGCCAGGAAAGGTGCTAGGTCTCCAGAGTCACAGTCCGGCACCCTTTCCACCAGACTGTACTGCCTTTCCCAGCCAATATAGAGTGTATTGTCTAATTTGGAGTGTAAGTTTTTTGGGAAAGGGACTGTATGTTCTTTTCTGTGCAACACTGGGCATTGTAACAGTCATCAATATAAATTATAAGAAGACTCTTGATTCTCCAAAGACTTACCAACATGACTAGTCCATTGAAGCTGAGGACTGATGCGTAGAAGTTGCAGGATTGGGCCCTTTTTTACAATTTACATTTTAAGCACTGCTAGTGGGCTCCGGTTGGGATCTATAGGCCAGACAATAAAATAAATAATAATAGTTAAGCCCAGCCTAGGAGGATTGCTTGGTACAGAGTTGCAGATCCAAAGATTAAAACCTATAGAGACTTGAGAGAGAGAAGGTGTTAAAATCCATGCAAGCAATGAACTCCTCTCTCCTCAGGAAACTCCAGAGGACTGTGAGTCAGTGTCTCTGATCTTTGAGAGAAGTTGCAACACTTAGCTGGGATGACACACACTTTAGTTCACATCCTCTTACGAGAGACCCTACCTCAGAAACCATTTTTTCCAGTTCATTCCACTGTGGCAGCAGCTGGTTCAATTGCTGTCAGAATCTGCCACTTCTCCTTTTCACTCATTATTTTCATATGTTTCTATTAGACCAAGGCACATTAAAGTGATGGAAATCTGCAGCATGCTTTTAAAAAGAACTGTTGAAGGGAAAATCTCTCCTTATCTCACTTCTGTGCGAGAGAGACAGAATTTAAAGTGGTAGAAGTTTGTATAGCACTTTTAGCATTGTGCCATTCGCTAGGAATTATTCTCAAATAATGCAAATATGGCAGGGTTGGGTTTTTTGTCATTGTTGTTTTATTTACTTTAAAATCCCAGGCTTTGCCTGCAAAATACTGTCTTGAATTATTCCAGACCCATTTAGTCTATCATTAGTAGGGTCCATATAATACAAGCAGAATTGAGTCAGGGCATCTGACTGTGGCTTGGTTAAAATGTTGATGCCAGTGAGACATGTCTGGGCCCCATTAATGAGATAAAACCTGTGACAAGCATTATGCAAATAGGCCCCCTGATTCTTGTTGTTCTTGTAAGCGGGCCCTCAGATAGAATCTAGAATCAACCTCTTACGTTTCACCCTTTATTTTTCCAGCCGATGGTTTTGTAATAGTACAGATCTTTTTTAAGAGTTGCAAAAATGGAATAAATTATTTTCTACTTCCACATCATCGAGGTATACACTGAACGACTTTTCTGATCATTTCCCCTATCTCCTACATCTGTGAATTAGTTGCACTTTGACAGGGCTGTGCCAGATGTGCAGCTGCTATATTTAATAGTTTAGGAATTGTGACGTAATAATTTTATGCAGTGGTCAGTGAAGAGCAGTTGTTACTTGTTGAGTTATGAGAGTTTCCTTTATGATTGTGTTATTCTAGGATAATAGGGTCAATGGCACTGCAAAAAATGAGCAGGAAAGGAGCACAATAGATGAAGATAAGCAAAAGCCTTCCAACAAGCATTGAGGAGCAGTTACAGGACAATGGCTTATTTCTAGGTTCCAGCGAATGAGACATCTTTGCCAGGTTGGGAGCCAAGAGAGCAAAAGGATGCTAAAAAGACTTGGGGGGAAGGGCTGATAGAGGTTGGAGTCTGAAGGAGCTGGGTCTTTTTGTTGTACCAATAAAAGCAAGCACGATCTTATGAGGGGGATAAGGCAAAAAGCCACATTTATTGTAAAAATAATAATAAAAAAATAAAGAAAAGATAGAAGCAAACAACGTTGTTTAATTACTTAACCCTTATACATATAAACATTCATTCATCCATTCATTCAGGTTCTGTGTATTTGTTGTAGTTACCAGCCTGGAAGTTGCTTGTGACAGAATACTGGCCAGGTATTCTGTACACAAGTGATGGTAGTGGGGAGCGAAGTCCTGATCAGATGCGCATCTGAAGCTCCTGGTAGGCTGGCAGCAGAACCTTTGACTCTGATTCCATAGTTTTTTAGTCCAGTTCTTATAGGAATTTCTTCCTGTGCCAGTCTATGGAAATTGCTGCATCATGCTGATGTCTTCAGGGTGGCTGCCAGGTGCTCGTCAGTGATCTCATTGGGTGGACCTCCAGTACTTGGTTTTCTCCACTTGACACCTTTTGGTTGCACTGGCACCTGACGCCTTCTTCAGCCCTTTGTTGCTGTATTCTCAGGCTGGCACCTCTCAGAACCATTCATACATCATCCAAGCACTCTCTCTCTTAGGGTATGTCTACACTACCCCCCTAGTTCGAACTAGGGGGGGTAATGTAGTCATACGGAGTTGCAAATGAAGCCCGGGATTTGAATTTCCCAGGCTTCATTTGCATGAAGCCGGCCGGTGCCATTTTTAAATGCCGGCTAGTTCGGACTGCGTGCCGCGTGGCTACACGCGGCACAAATTAGCTAGTTCGGATTAGGCTTCCTAATCCGAACTAGCTGTACACCTCGTTCCACGAGGCGTACAGCTAGTTCGGATAGGAAGCCTAATCCGAACTAGCTAGTTCGTGCCGCGTGTAGCCGCGTGTAGCCGCGCGGCACGCAGTCCGAACTAGCCGGCATTTAAAAATGGCGCCGGCCAGCTTCATGCAAATGAAGCCCGGGAAATTCAAATCCCGGGCTTCATTTGCAACTCCGTATGACTACATTACCCCCCCTCGTTCGAACTAGGGGGGTAGTGTAGATATACCTTTACATACATTCCCTAATTAATGTTTCCCATACAGTATTTTGTATAATAACAACTTTACATATTCAAGAGTTATAGTTACAAAAGAAGTCACAAGTTTCTGGGTGGCATTTCTTGAAACATTCTCTGTCTGAGTGCTGATTTAGTTACAGTTGCTTTGAAGAGAACAGGCGTCAATTATGTAACAATGCCCTTAGTCAATTACAGGGCTTTGCTCCCAGAGCAGAGTTAGTGGCTTGACAATGAATTGTTACAATGTATCTCTGCAATGTCAATTTCAAGCAGCCACTTGCACAAGCTTGAGCATGCCCTGGGACACGGGGGATGGGGGAAAGCTATTTCTGGCTACATAGTCCTAATATTATATTCCTAACAAATTATGTTCTAGAGGGGCAAAAATTATAGAAATCTAAACATTTAACAATCTTAACAAATAATAATAAATAATAATAATAAATCTAAACACTTTTAGTTGTGAGGAACAAATTATGGGGAGTCACTTCCACTTGGGGGAATCATTTTTAATACATTGATATGTTATCCCTACATACTCCTAAATTTGGAGAATGATGAGCCTCAGGGAGAAGCAGGCAGGCACATATAGGCATTTATTGTTTCCTCTTTAAACGCTTTGATTCTAAACAAATCATATGTTTCTTTAAGGAGTCTGTCTGGTCACTGGTTACTACTGGGTAGCTCCCAGAGGAAACAGAACGGTAGGCATGAAGGTATGTCAGGCTGCAGAGGTAGTCAGGGTTGGTCACAGGAACTGCAACCCGGGTCTTGTCTGAGTGTGGAAGAATTAAGTGAGTCCACCCCAAGAGAGAAGTGATGGATTGAGGCCCAAGACCTGAAGGGAGCACACAGGTGAGCCGAGTAACTCTGACACAGGCTTTCTTCATTTTAGCCAATTAGGCAGAGAAAGTTTGATACAGGTTCTGGTAGGATAGTCTTCTTTATTCTGCTAGTCTGCTTGTGCTAATGTCTGAGGCCACCAGAAGAGAAGATATCAATGAACTTGGATTCTCGAGATTCTTTTTACTCCCAAGGTAACTTTTTATTTCAAATTAAACATTGAAATAAAGTTGATATATATGCCAAACCACAGGACAGAGTAAGAAAAGTTCACTGTTTCCCTTGAAATAAGTTTCATAGCGGTATCTAAACTTTAGTTAAAGACAATGTAAGTCTTAAATCAGAAAATTTGTTTCAGCGGCTGAATTGAGTTGAGTGGATGTGCACAACCAGTCTTTCTGGGAAAATTGTATTACGGGTAGAGGAATAGAAAAGATTTTCTTCAGTCCCATTATGCTCTACTGCAAACAGCCTCTTGAGTGAAAATTAATTGGATCCATTTATTTGTTGTGTAGGCAGTTGTTTCATATAGTTCATATGGGACATTTAGACAGTGTTCTAGGAGGCCATTAATGGGATTGATGTTTGGTTATTTTTTCTTGTGCAGTAAGTACTACAGGCAGTCCCCGGGTTACGTACAAGATAGGGACTGTAGGTTTGTTCTTAAGTTGAATCTGTATGTAAGTCGGAACTGGTGTCAGCCGCTGCTGAAACTGATCAGTTTCAACAGCGGCTGAATCTGGACACCAGTTCCGACTTACATACAGATTCAACTTAAGAACCCCAGGCGTCCCCAAGTCAGCTGCTGCTGAAACTGATCAGCAGCTGATTCCAGGAAGCCCGGGGCAGAGTTGCTCTGCCTCGCGCTTCCTGTAGTCAGCCGCTGGTCAGTTTCAGCAGCAGCTGACTTGGGGACACCTGGGGCAGAGCAGCTCGGGTGCTGCTGGGTTGGTCCAGTAGCGTGGCTGCTCCTCGGCGCTACTGGACCAACCCAGCAGCACCCCAGCTGCTCTGCCCCAGGCGTCCTGATTCAGCCGCTGCTGAAACTGATCAGCAGCGGCTGAATCAGGACTCCTGGGGCAGAGCAGCTGGGGTGCTGCCGGGTTGGTCCAGTAGCGCCAAGGAGCGGTGCTGCGGGACCAACCGGCAGCGCCCCACCAGCTCTACCACAGGCCCTGGGCTTTGCTCCATGTCTCCCTAGTCTGCTTGGGGGGGAGACAGCAGACCAGGGAGACCCGGAGCAAAGCGGCGGAGGACCCGGGCCAGACCGCGGCGCTTCCAGATCAGCACCGCGGTCTAGCCCGGGTCCTCTGCGGTTTTGCTCAGCGTCTCCCTGGTCTGCAGACCAGGGAGACGCTGAGCAAAGCGGCGGAGGACCCGGGGCCGGACCCAGGGCGCTTCCAGATCAGCTGGAAGCGCCGCGAGTCCGGCCCCGGGTCCTCCGCGGCTTTGCTCCCCGTCTCCCTGGTCGGCTTCCAGATCAGCGCAGCGGGTCCGGCCCGGGTCCTCCGCCGCTTTGCTCCCCGTCTCCCTGGTCTGCTGGCTCCCCCAGCAGACTAGGGAGACGGGGAGCAGCTTTTCTCGCCCCGGAGGAGGCGGGCGGCGGGACCAGGTGTCCCGCCACTCCAGTCCTCCGGGGCAAGAAAATCCCCATTTGTAACTGCGGATCCGACATAAGTCGGATCCGTGTAACTCGGGGACTGCCTGTACAAAATTTCCTGACCCTTAATAACAGCATCTGAATCTAAGCCACCCACCTTGCTAATTTTGAATATTTACTAAACCAAATTTCCATCTCCAAGGGGGTAAGTAAAAGATGGGATTCTCTCCTCTAAGGAATCACTAGAAATGGAATCATTTCTTTGAGATCGATCTTGGAATCATGGTGCCTAGGAAGAAAGTTGAGAACATTCTCATTCTCGGGCTGGTATCTGTATAAGAATCTACCTGAAATACTGGAGGACGAGTTTTTTACACCAGAGTAGAGCTCATTATTTTCATAGCATTACAATACTTTCTTTCCATATTTGGGGACATGCAACAATGCTACAGGAAAGATACATCGAGGAAGGTGGGATGAAATCAATTGGATTTCTGGTGTCATAAGACTTTTCAGTGTCTTGAAGGGGGTGCTATTTGTTGATGAAATTGTGACGAGTAACTCTTTTCTCTAACAGCTTTGCAAAGTTCTGAGTTAAGGAAAAAGTTGTTTAACACAAAGGGGGAGAGAGAGAGAGAGAGAGATCGATCCTAACTCTTATGATGCGTGGTTAATTGATAAAATCACAGCATATTCTTGGATGAAGAGTCCAGAGGTAGTAGAAAAGAGGAGCTTTGTTTTAAGCTCAGCCTGTGAAGCTCATTCCTCCTGAGTAGGTTCTCCAGCATTAAAAGATGAGTTGAACTCAAGCTCTTTTACTCCACAAATGGTTTATGGAACTTACTCTGCTTGTCATTGAATTCTTCTAGTTTTTGGACGGGGAGAGGGGAGATACAACACTTTGCCTAAGGTTGTGGCCAGGCTGGATAAGAAACTCAGAATTAGAATCTAAAACCTTCTGACTGATCTTGCAGTTGTTCAGATCAGTTAAGGCCTTTTCTCGTACATTCGTTGAAAAACCTTAGATACTAATACACATGAAGAAAGAACACCACATCCTTTCCTGTTCTACTTAGAAGCAAGTTGTAAAGTAACACACAATGATGGATTTGGGCAGTAAGAAGATGAGAGCAACCTTTAAATTGAAGATGTCATGTGGAATTAGCTTTGGGTGCATGCTATAGTGGATCAGTAAATAGTGTACTAGAAAAGTTGATGCTTGAGTCAGGTCTCACCAGTTATACACCAGGTTTCTCAATGGACTTCTCACATTCATATAAATAAGAGAATGATCAGACTCTTAGAGTAAAAACATCTAAACGTTTAAAAGCTTCAGAGGGGTAGCCGAGTTAGTCTGTAACAGGAAAAACTTAAAAAACAGTAGACCAATAACACCTCAAAGACTAATAAAACACGTAGATGGTATCGTGAGCTTTCATGGGCACAGCCCACTTCTTCAGATGACAGGAGTGTTAGAAGTCCAGATGCAAGAAAAAAACAAAAACTTCTAACACTCCTGTCATCTGAAGGAGTCTGTGCCCACAAAAGCTCATGATACCATCTCCATGCTTTGTTAGTCTTTAAGGTGCTACTATTCTGTTGTTGTTTAAGTTTTTAAAAGTTTAAAGAAAGAGTTGAGGCAAGAAAGGGTCACCAAAGACCTTGTCTAAATTAGGGAGTAAGCAATCTTAAAAATGTGTATGGTTGTACTGAGTTTAATGACCTCCGCCCCCCTGCCAAAAAACCCCAACAAATATACCATTTCAAAACCAAAGTATACAGGTTTATCATCCTAAGCGATCACTTGAGGAAGTGATGATCAAAGATAGGGCTTTTGGCAGGATTGCTCAAGTACTGTTGCTGAAGAAAGACTGACAATATCAATCTTTGCAGTTACTAAAGGCAGCTTATGTCTTCCCACACCAGAAATTTAAGTACATAATCAGTTCATCAGGAACTTGCAAAGTCACTTGGAGCATGCCTCTAGCAGTGCATGTAACACATGAATTAAAGTTCCCTTTAATAGAAGCATTTGCCACTTGCTGCAGATTTATGATGCTCATGTTTCACCAAATAACATTTTTTCTCTTTCTGAGAGGTTATTGTGACTATAAATATCTTACATATGGTGGGATATTTATCACTTTCTGCCTTGAGTCTATCTCACCTGGATTCCGATGGACACTTACTGTTTCTGATCACGCTTTAGTTCCTAGGTGTTTTTATTGTTGAGTTGAACCAAACCTTACATCAGGGTTCTAATAATTTTTTCTTTACACATCTTCAGTGAGCTGCTGAATTGGAAAGTCAGCACCTGGTGGTATGTTAGATGCATATATTACAGATCAGGGAACACCAAAAAGAAGGAGGCAGCTGAGAACTGACAGTGTAGATCTAGCTGGTAAAATGGACCATGCTTTTTTCCTTCCCCATAAAGCTTCAGACCTGTTTTCTCCCCTGACCCAATGGAAGTGAGTTGTTGCAGTTTGTTCTTTTATGTAATTGGGTGGGAAAATTACTCTTATTAACCAAACAGGACTATGGAGATCGAGTATCTAAGGCTATGTCTAGACTGCAAGCCTCTTTCGAAAGAGGCTTTTTTTGAAAGATACTTTTGAAAAAAACCTCTTTCGAAAAAGAGTGTCTAGACTACAACCAGTACTTTCGAAAAAGAAAGCCTCTTTTTCAAAAGAGAGCACCCAGACAGTCTGGATGCTCTCTTTCAAAAAAGTACAGCTTGCATTACATAGCGCCTTTTTTCGTAAGAGCACATTCGAAAAAAGGCATTCTTCCTCGTAAAATGAGGTATTCCGCAGTCGAAAAAACTGCCGTATTCTTTGATTTACTTTCAAAAAAACGCAGCAGCAGTCTAGACGAGGGGAATTTTTTTCGAAAAAAGGTCACTTTTTTTTTGAAAAAAACCCTGTAGTCTAGACACCTTAAGTGATTCCTTGTGGTACTATTTTAAAATCTTTGAAACGCAGTTGCTTTGGGGGCTCATTGCTGTGACACTTGCTACAGGTTGTTTGTTGTGGGCCAGTTATACTGCCTGTTCTCACTCTGAACCCTATCTCTGTCCAGTCCCAACTGACCATAATAACTACGGTATAGGTTGAGTGTCTCTACTCCAGCAGTCTCTGGTCTGGCAACATCCGTGGTCCAATATAATTTTAGTTTGCCAGATTAGGGATATTAGATAGATAGCGTGTAATTGAACAGTTGTGTAACCGCAACAAATTTTAATAGTTACATGACAATTCAATAGTCCCCGGGGCTGGCCCCACTCCCAGGGAGCCCCCTGCCACCCTGGCAGCAGTGCAGGGTGGCAGGCAGGAGCTGGTCCGCGAGGGCAGCCAGTTTAAAAACCAGCTCTGCATGCAGACCGGCTGCCTGTCACCCTGTGCTGCTGCCTCTGTCCGTGGGGAGGTCCAAGCTCCTATCTGTGGGGAGCTCAGACCTGCCCCCCCCTTTACCCCACAGTCAGGGGCTGCTGCCACAGACCAATATCTGTCTGTGGCAGGCCCCGGCTCATTGTGGACAGAGGTTTCTCTGTGGGATGCTGGAGCAGCTTTTGTCTACAGGGAGTTCGGACTCCCCTTGGACCATGGCTACTGCTGAAGAGCAGCCTCTGTCCGCAGCAGCTCAGGCCACTGCGGACAGAGGCTGCTTCACGGCAGCTTCCCTTCCCCTTCTTCCACGCTCGTGGGTGGGAGAGGGCAGGCAACACTGGCTCCTGCCTGCTGACTTGCCTCTGTGGGATGCAGGCGGGTCTGCAGAGCTGGCACACGTGGAGAGCTGGCTTAAAAGCTGGCTCCCTGCACATGTCAGCTCCTACCTTCCCTGCCCCCCACGCTGCTGCCTCTCTATCAGAAGCAGCAGCGCAGGGTTGGGGGAACAGGCAGATCTGGTGTTCTTGGGGAGCTGATACAGAGGCAGCGGGGTTGGGGGGAATGGGTGTAATCGATGGGATTAATCAATAACCCCGGGCTTATCGGTTAATCATGTGGTCATCTGCCTGTTGATATCTTAAGCCAGATGTCCACTTTTCATGCATGTGGCCAAGTTTCCTGTAGTCCCATAAAATTTGGTTACAGTTGCCAGTCCTGGCTCTCATTGTTCTGTGCTGTTACTTAGCTCTGATTTACCCCCAAATGTCTTCTAAGAGCCCAATAATCAGTGGACGTGCTGGGAATGCTGAGAGACAATAATGACCATCCGTGGTTTGACAAATTCTCTGGTTCAGCACCAGTCAGGACCTGACCCCCCCCCACCAGGGGCGGGATTGGAGAGGTTCAACCTGTAGTTCAAGTTTAAGTAGCTGATTGATTTAAGCAGGTAGTGTCCTGCTTTCTGTTTTGCATGATCTATACAGGCCAGAGCAGGCGTGGGCAATAATTTTTGTAGGGGGGCCACTTCACGAACTTTAGAAGTGGGGGCAGGGGAACTGCTGGGTGGTCGTGGGCTGGAACAAAGGGCTTGGTGGGCCAGATCTGGCCTGTGGACTCTCTCTTGCCCACCCTGGGCTAGAGTGTAGGGAGCATTAACCCTTTATTGCCATGGTCTCCCTGATCTAATCTACAAGTGTAACATGGCTGAACAGCCTAACAGTGTGCGGTCTTCATACTCCTGCATTGAGTTTCTTGCAGAAGCTTTATGTGCTTATGAATTAGGGATGTAATAGTGTAGTCGATTAACCGATAAGCAAAAGCTTATTGGTTAATGCTATAGACTACACGCCTTTCCCTCTGCCCACTTGCCAGTATGTTTTTAGGAAGGTGGCCAGCTTGTGACGGGTCCGGGACCTCCCAGCTGCAGCTCTGCATTTAAAATGTGTTAGGAGCCGGGTGGGAAGGCAGCCTGGCTCAGTTCCAACTTGCACTGGATCTGGGAGCTCAGACCCCCCTTCCCCCCCCCCAGACAGGGGCTGCTACCATCCCACACTGCTGCCTCTTTTTCAGAGGCAGCAGCACTGGGTGACCGGCAACTGGTCTGCAAGGAGAGCTGGTTTTTAAACTGGCTCCCCTCACAGACCAGCTCCCACCTGGCCCCCCGTGCTGCTGCCTCTGATACAGAGCAGCAGTGTGGAGTGGCCGGGGGCTCCTTGGGAGTGAAGCCAGAGCGCATTGGTTGCCGGCTCCATCCCCGGGGACTATAGAATAGTCGAGTAACCGATAAGAATTCATGAGGTTAATCAACTATTCAATTAACCGATATTTAACATCCCTAATATGAATTAAATTGCTCTGTCTGCTTTCAGAAAGAACCTACTCATCTTTTGGGGGTTCAAAAGCAAACAAAACTCTGGCTCTGGTTGCATTTGGAACTCAGCAGCTCCATAGTGCTGTTTAGTGGAAGGGAATAGAGGACTGAAGGGGAGAGGGACATGTGCCAGCTTCCCAATCAAAGTCTCTCAGAAGAGAATGTTTGAGCCCTTATTTCCTTCCTCTTGCATCATTTTGTTTGTGTATGTGGTGAGAGAGCTGGTGTAAAAGATAAATAGGAGTTGCTTTTTGCATTCGCTTGTTGGGTCAACTTTAAACTGTTTTCTTTATTCATTGAGTATTTTAATTTTGTATCTTTTGGGAGCAAGCACCTGTTCTGCTCTCTCTCTTCTGGTTTACTTTTAAAACTTTCTCACAGATGAGAGTGAAGGATGAATGCTTTGTGCACCAAGTCCCCTTGCAAATGCTGTGCACAAGAGTATATGCTGCACACTTGAGTATCTCTATATGTTGTTACTAGTCAACCCCAGGTACTCAAGCAATATTAAGTTTGCTGAAAAATCAGGAGATAAAAAAACAACCAAACTCAGTTTTTTTAACATGCCTGTTTTTTGTAAGAGCCCTTGTGACTCCTGTTTTCAAACTTTCCTCTGCATCTAAAAAGTCTAGAAATTCTCTTTTTTACATGAAAGCTCTAAATAGGGATGAGAATGGTTCACCTTAATGGGTGAGGTTTACCGGTTCCGGTTAACTGGTGTGGGCTAAGGTAGCCCCCTACCTGCCGAGGGCTGTTCCAGTCTCGCAAGGCCTGCCACAGGCAAGGGCGCTCCTGTCTATGGTGGGAGGAGCTGCTGCGACCCCGACATGGCAGCCCCTCCCCCTCCCCCCTCCACCCCCCGCCCGTCTCCCTTAACCAGTTCAACAGGATTTTACATCCCTAGCTGTAACTATCACGGAATCACAGGAAATCAGGGCTGGGGCTTTAAGAAAGATACTAAGTACTATGAGATGTGTGACAATATCACGAGCACTGGCAGTGCAGAGAAGGAGGTGAATAATGGATGTTTGGGGAGGCTTCACTGGAGAAATCATTTGAGCGTTCAGATGATTCTTTCTGTCCCAGACAGAGGTGAAGGAAAGTTTTATGGTTCTTGGGACACTGTGACATCTGAAGAAGTGGGCTGGGCCCACAAAAGCTCATGATCTACACTTTTTGTTAGTCTTCAAAGTGCTACCAGACCATTTGTTGATTAAGTTTATTTTAGTTCACTTAGGCCGTGTCCAGACTCAGGGGTTTTTTTGGGAAAAGTAGCCTTTTTCCGAAAAAACTTCACCTGCGTCTTGACTGCAGCCGCGTTCTTTCGAAATTAAATCGAAAGAATGCGGCTTTTCTTTCGACGGTGGTAAACCTAATTCCACGAGGAAGAACGCCTTCTTTCGAAAGTGCTCTTTCGAAAGAAGGCGTTCTTGAAAGCAAACAGGCTTTTTAGAAAGAGATCATCCAGACTCACTGGGTGCTTTCTTTCGAAAAAGCGGCTTGCTTTTTCGAAATTCCGCGTGCAGTCTAGATGCTCTCTTTCGAAAGAGGCTCTTTCGAAAGAGGCTTGCAGTCTAGACATAGCCTTATTCCATACATTTTCCTGTTGATTTCAACAGGAACAGAACCGGGTCCTCAGTGTACAAGTTGCATCCTAAATTTGAGTGTGACGTTGGCCAAGAAAGGGCACGTGTATATGCTTTCCCGCCTGCTTTGACACTGAATATTGAGTGATCTTAAAATACAGATTAAAGAGGCATTAAGCAGGCCTTTTTGCATTCGGGTATTAATATTTATATTTCCCTCTTTCTCTTCTCCACGACCCTTGTTAACATGAATGAATATTGTCATGAGTTTAAATCAAATTGATCACTGAAGACTGTTGTTGTGGTGGCCCTGGAATTATAATCAGCTTCCTTCTGGGCAGACGATGACTAGGCACCAAGGAGCTCGTTAGAAAAAGAGGTCATTTTTGCACTCTAGAAACGTACCTTCATGTGCAAAGTAGGATGCTCGTGGTCTAGGAAGAGTATAGGGATGACACAGGATACAATGCAATACTGTTGCTTCATGCAAGTTCCCTTCGGGAGTGGAGGAGTACAGATAGGGCTGAGTCCAAAGGTAGCTCCATAGGGTGCAGAATTGCCCTGCTGATGGATACAGAGCTATATAATAAATTAGAAGCTCTGTTTGCTTCTTTTGGCTCACAAAGTGGTTAATCCTGGGTTTGGTGTGAGCTCATGACTTTGAATTGCATGTACATTGACTCCTGCCTGTTCTGTTGTGCAGATCCTGTACTCCAAGTGCCAACACATGTGGAAGAGTAAGTCTCTCGTTCTCTGTTTACTTCAGCCTTCTATTGCTTGTTTGATTTTCATTGACATCAAAAAGTTTGGTTTTTGTTTAACTGGGGAACTGTTGAAATGCCCCAGATAACTGAACATGGGATTAAAGAGCGTGCAATGAAAGGACACACTCAGCTATATAAACTTTCCCTGTGTGTAAGACTGAAATGAAATGTTCTCCCTTCTGTCTGGGTTTCTCCCAAACACGTGCTTGGAGCCACATGTCTGGGACATAAACAGGTTGATCACACTGTTTCAGGATCACTCGAACTACTAGAAAATAGCATAACCTTCTGGGGAACAGTCTTCAGATTGTAAACATTTACGTTAATATAAAAATATACCACTCAACACAAACAGTCCCATGCAACAAAAATCTAAACATGAAGCTCTCAAACTATCACTTGAGGGTAGCTCAGTTCCACGTCATATATTCCAGTGGAGCGGTAAATCCACTCCACTATAGTAAAGCTTCAGACTTTTAACTAGAAAACAGTCGGCCTGATCTTTCTCCCATTGAAGTCAATGGCAAAACTCCATATACAGGCAGTCCCCGGGTTACGTACAAGATAGGGACTGTAGGTTTGTTCTTAAGTTGAATCTGTATGTAAGTCGGAACTGGCTCCAGATTCAGCCGCTGCTGAAACTGACCACCAGTTCTGACTTACATACAGAATCAACTTACGAACCCCAAGCGTCCCCAAGTCAGCTGCTGCTGAAACTGATCAGCAGCTGATTCCAGGAAGCCCGGGGCAGAGCAACTCTGCCTCTGGCTTCCTGTAGTCAGCGCTGGTCAGTTTCAGCAGCGGCTAAATCAGGAGGCCTGGGGCAGAGCAGCTGGGGTGCTGCTGGGTTGCTCCCGTAACGCCGCTCCTCGGCACTACTGGACCAACCCAGCAGCACCCCATCTGCTCTGCCCCAGGCGTCCTGATTCAGCCGCTGCTGAAACTGACCAGCAGCGGCTGAATCAGGACCAGAGCAACTGGGGTGCTCCTGGGTTGGACCAGTAGCGCCCAGAGCGGCGCTGCGGGACCAACCGGCAGCACCCCAGCTGCTCTGCCACAGGCGTCCGGAGAAAAGCCTAGTCTGCTGGGGGGGGGGCGTACTAGCTGCGCACCCCCCCACCCCAGCAGACCAGGAAAACACGGGCGGCGGACCGAGACGCACCGCGGTCCCGCCGCCTGGGTCCTCCGCGGCTTTGCTCCCAGTCTCCCTGGTCTGCTGGAGACCAGCAGACCAGGGAGACGGGGAGCAAAGCTTCTGAGGACGCCGGCAGCGGGACAGCCGCGGGGCGTCAGAGCTGTCCCGCTGCCGGCTTCCCCCGCGGCTTTGCAAAGCCTCGTGGAAGCCGGCAGCGGAGCATCCCAGGCGCGCCTAGGGTGCCCCGCTGCCCGAGCCCCCCCCTCGGCTTTGCAAAGCCGCGGGAGGGGGGGGCTCGGGCAGCGAGGCAGCCCAGGCGCGCCTTGACTGCTCCGCTGCCGGCTTCCCCGCGGCTTTGCAAAGCTGCGGGGGGGCTCGGGCAGCGAGGCAGCCCAGGCGCGCCTGGACTGCTCCGCTGCCGGCTTCCCCGCGGCTTTGCAAAGCCGCGGGGGGGGGGGGCTCGGGCAGCCCAGGCGCCCCTGGGCTGCCCGAGCCCCTCCGCGGCTTTGCTCTGCGTCTTCCTGGTCTGCAGACCAGGGAGACGCAGAGAAAGCCCCAGAGTACACGGGCGGCAGGACCGCGAGGTCCCGCAGTACGTATACTCTGGGGCAGCCCCGTATCTGCGGATCCGACGTAAGTCGGGGACTGCCTGTAGTTTTCCCCTCTACTTCCCAGATGTATTGAGTTGCGCAGCCCTCTTGTCTTTCCTAGCTGTCCTTCCCCACTTGGGTAGCCTTATTTTCTGTGGTACTGTCTTGTTTTGAAGTGTTGACGCTCCCCGTAAGAATCACACTTGGCATATTCATAGCTTTGAAGTCTGACAGCGTTACTAATCCCAGTAAAATAATGTCCTTTGTTTCTCCTTACCCCAAAAGTGATACTGTATGCTACAAAATGAGCTACTTTATCTGCACATCAAGTCTAACCTGATTAGAGCTGTCATTCTAATGTAAAAAAAAAATTGACCAATTTAGGGTCTGAGGCTTCCACATGGAAAAAAAACAATCATGAACTGTAGAATGATTTTGAGGATTACATACTGGTCAACCCAGCCTCAGTTAGATTAGGAACAATACTGGGATTAATTTAAGTTTAACATTCTGGCCTAGTTCTGAAATTCATTCCATTTGTTAAATTTGTTTAATTTAAAAGCCTAGTTAATAAGTGTTTCCAACAACCAAATATTATAAAGTCAATAAGCAAATCTCAAGTGGGCTCCTTCACCTAGTCTCAGAAGGGCCATCGCTGCTTCTCTGTTTGGTGACAAGTGCAATGTCTTTAACTTATTTATAATCACTGTTTAACTCCTAGGCCAGCATTTCTTCCAGACCCAAACGATGGCAGTTTATATACACTTGGTGGCAAAAATAATGAAGGCTTAACTGTGAGTATATTTTGCTTTGTCCAGTATCTGATCTGCCTACACGTGCACCCTAATTAGATTGCACAAAGCGTAGGTGCCTCGATTTCTTTTCCCACTGTCTGCTTTCCTGGCAGTGTTGTGAAGTTCTACAGGCTGCCCACATGTTGAATCAGTTACGGGAAGCAAGTATTTCTTGGGAAAGCCTGACAACATTGGTTAGCAAACACTCTGGTGCCAGTGCCAATTTTAGGACACACATTCCTGCAATGACAGCATTTGAGCTGTGCTGCTTGCTGGTTGAGGGTCATCAATTCGTTTAGGACAAGCAAAATTTATAGCCTTCCTTGTGAGTTTAAGAAACACCTTTGGCAGACCCTTTTGATCTTTTTGATCTGTGATATTTCTGAAGCATTTACCAGTGTAATGAGGATAACACCTTAGAGACAAATCAAAATATCTAGAATTATGAGCTCACAATTCTGTGTGTTTTGGTTAATCTCTAAGGTGTCACAGGAACACTTGTTGTTTTTAAAGGTACAGACTAACACAGCTACCCCCTCCAAATATTAAGTAATTCTCTCAGTACCCTAGAAGAAAGACCTATCGAATATAGCACACTCAGTGAGTGATGTCCTGAAAAAAAAAATTTTTTAGCAATCCTATTGAAAATTCCAACCCATACTAGGATAAATGTGGTTTCTGTGCTGTCTCAAATAGCAGGTGCAGTTGTAGTGCTTAGTAAGCAGGCTAAACTGTGAACCCTTCCAAAATATTTGCATTGAAATAGTCAGCTCTACAGATGTCAGCTGAACACTTGACAAAAGCAACAGCTTTCTGATGAAACTCAGATAAAATGTTTGGCTTCCCACAAGTTTCTTTTCCTGGCAGCCACTATAACTTCCTTTTAGAACTTAAACATTTTTTTATTTTTGAACAGAGAAGTATTTACAGATGGTTTTTTTTCCTAATGCACCTAGATGCATGGCCTTAATTTGTGTACATATTTTTGGTGCTGTTTGTGTGGGTAGATATAGGTAGCATTCAGTCCAGCACATGATGTTTCCTTTCACCTCTTCATCTCCTTAGGTAAAATACTCTTGTTGGATGCATCATTGTAGATATACCAGGCTGAATGGAAGTAATTTCACTGTCTAAAGTCCTGGCCTCAGTTGTGTGTGTGCAGTCCTTCTGTTTCTCACTTTTCTCTTCCTGATGAAGGCCTATTAAAATCTTGGAAGGCTATTCATCAAGTATGTAGGTGTGATGCGTGCCCAGGAGCATTATCGAATTGGGTGATCATCATAATTCATTGCCTTTTTAATAACACTGTTGGTATGAAGACTGCTGAGCTTTGCAAATGCTAATGTTACACCTCTGCAAGGCTGGTAAATATACGTAAACTCATTAACAGATGGGGCAATGAAAGCGCTCTCTTGGGACATGGACTTGATTTCATGAGTCAGTGGTAGAGTTAGGAGTAAAACCCCAAGAGTCCTGACCTCCAGTTTTCTGTGCTAGAAATATTTCCTCCATTCCTGTGACATTTCTAGAAAAACAGTGAGAAATCCCCAAAATGAGCCGTGTGGGTTCCCTTTTCCCCTGAAGATGCCTGGGAAAATCACACACGTTTCAAAGTGCACAAATTTTATATTTAAATGAGCTTTTGCATTTTTTTCTAGAAACTTCCGTTTACGATCCCTGAGCTGGTTCAGGCATCGCCCTGTCGCAGTTCAGATGGGATTCTCTACATGGGTAAGTTCTGATTAATCTCTCCATGGGTTAACTGATTTAAAAGATTGCACCATACCCCACAGCAACTGACAAACTGCCCAAACCAGACCAAGCACTCTTGCATGAAAATGTCATCTCAGCCTTGGCTGTTAATTATAGCCTTTCGTAATATTTTCTGATACCAGAGAATCAGTTAAATACAGTACTTACTGACATGCCAAGATAAAAAACCAACTGCCTTCTCTTCTCAAACCATTGCATTGCCTCCTTTTTAAAAAAAAGTTACTTTACAACTAACGGAAATTTAATTCACTTTATTCTGTGATATAAATATATTGTTAGCTCAGTTATATGGTAGACTGAAACACCTTCTCGTGCTTATAAATGTACTTGCCTCAGCCAGCCAAGTGCCCCCTGCCTACATCACAACTAGGACTGAGTCAGAAAATCGAGTTATAAAATGGTTAAAAGTTGTAGTGTAGGTGTGGACGAGTTGCGAGATGGGTTCAGCAAACCCCTTCGTCCTTCGGTCTGACCCCTGGGCGGGATTCCCCCAGGGGTTTGTTGCGTCTAAACTAGGGGAAAGCAAGATGGCCCCAGATCAGGCCAACAGGCCGTCCCGCTAGAACCCTCTGGCACGAGCAGCCAGCAACTTCAGAGCTGTCCCGAGCCACTTTAAATGGCTGGCTTCTCTGTGGCTTGGGACTGTGGCAGGCAGGGAGCCTGCCTTGAGGTCTTGCAGGGCTACTGGCCCGGAGCCATCTAAGTGCCTCCTAGCCAGAGCCTCTGGCACTCCAGGTCCTCCTTCCCCCGCAACTCCTTGCCCCCAGGCCACCACCCTCTCCTGCCCCAAATCCTGCACCCCCTCCTGTGCCCCTCTCCCAAACCAGAATCTTCTTCTGCATCTATCCCCCCTCCCGGAACCTGCACCCCAAGCCTCTGCCCCAGATCACAACCCCCTCCTTCACCCAAACTCCCTCGTAGACCCCACACCCTCTCCTGCACCTCAGTACCTGCTGGGAGCTCCCTTCTGCACCCAAATTTCATCCCAGACCCCGAATCCCCTTCATAGAAAAGCGTGGCACTTGACTAGGTAGCAAAATCTTGAGGTTACTTCCCATCAAAAATTATTGCCCACCCCTGGTCTAAATGATCCAGCACAAACAGCTCTCCGGTCTCCTTTTGAGAACTTCCAGAACCTCCCTGTGCAGTCTGTTCCATTGTCTTGCTGTTCCTATAGGTGTGGAAGCTGATCGCTCCTTCCCGCCATACTGAGCTACAGCAAGCAGCACCTTCATCTTCTTCCTCTCTTAACAGAAGGATTTTCAGTCCTCAAAACTCTCTTCAGTAACCATTTGCCAGCTGGATACCGTGAATGTAATAACTCATTTTATGTGATGGTGCTTCTGAGGGTGTCCGAGAAATAATATCACTGTGCTTGCCAGTATCGGCTAGGAGTTAGTAACATTAAATGAAGGGGGCAACGGTGTTGTTTGGTTTCTAGTTTTCGTTTATTTTCCAAAATTATTTTAACAAAAAAGCTTTTAAACATTTTCTATTAAAACAGTTACGAAAAATTCCCATACATGGGCCCACGAGAGAAATTCTTCTCAAATCAAAAAAGCTTCTCCTAAGAGCCTGGATTTTGTATCTGAGTAATTTTAACACTGAACAGTAATGCAATTTAATTGGTGATTTCAGGAAAGAAGCAAGATATTTGGTACGTGATAGACCTTGTCACTGGGGAGAAACAGCAAACCTTAACCTCATCATTTGCAGAAAGCCTTTGTCCATCAACGTCCCTCCTGTATCTTGGGCGAACCGGTAAGACGCTTTTCCTTAAGCACTTAATAGAATCTTTGGCTTTTTGCTTTTGTTTTAAAGCCAATGCAGGCCCATATAGGATAACCTTTTGAAGATAAACTCAGTTTTGTTTAATCTCAAAGAATATCTGCCAGTGATGGTGACTTGTACACAGAAAATAATGATTAGCCCGCAGATAACAGTGGAGAAGTGCCATTTTATAGATTCACAGACTAATGGGTGGTTCCTGCATCTAGTGATGCTTGTGTAAGTGATAGCTAGGGCAGGCTCCCAAGCAAAGTGGCTTGTAAATTCTATTAATTCATTGATGTACCATGCTAACAGCTTGTAACACTGGTGGTTTCTGAAGCTTTTGGTCTTAATGAATTAACAGATTGGGGACATGGAAAGACAGCAGCTGTTGTAATGAAAATACAAATGCTCCGTTCAAAGCAAAGAAGATTAAAATAGACCCACAAACTATATTTGAGATGTCTCTCTCTAGGCTATGTCTGCAGTCTTGCCATGATATCTGTAGATGAATCTGTTTTTAAGAATATTTTAAAAGTTATCTTTATTGCAAAAATTCTGTTACAGAAGATATTTCACTTAATTTTGAAATGCAGAGATTGTAGATCAAATTAGATAGGAATGCTATAAAAAACCTCTTGGAGGAAGAAGCAAAAAGAACTGATAATGGATTGGAGTGCTACCTGCTGCTTTTTTGTCTTCTGAGATTCATTTTGAGCAGTAGATTTCAGTGGAACAGAAATTAGTTTTGCCTTTTATGCCAGGTCCATACCACGGCCGAAGATTGGTTTAAGCCAGTGTTTCTCAAAGTGGTCCACAAAACCACACTGAGAAACCTGTTAGCTGGCTGCTCCGGTGTGTTTATTTACTGGGTTTGCAGCCACAGAGACTTGCAGTTCCCATTGGCTTTGGTTCGCCATTTGCAGCCAAGGGGAACACAGGAAGCGGCAGCCCAGTCCATGCTGCTTCCCGCAGTTCCCCTTGGCTGCAAACGGTGAACCAGAGCCAACGGGAACCACGAGGCTCTGTGGCTGTGGAGCCGGTAAATAAACACACCGGAAAGGCCAGCTAGCAGGTTTCTCAGAGTGGTTTCGTGGACCGCTTTGAGAAACCCTGGCTGAAGGTATGCAATTTCACTTATGTTTAAAAAAAAAAAGGGGGGGGGGTGGGATTTGACATACCTTCAGCTGAGCTTCGGCACTGTCTTCGCAGCAGGAGGTCGACAGGAGAAACACTGTCTTAGATTTCCCTTGATCCTTGTGAGGAGTAGGAGTTCTGGCGTTGACGGGGATGTCCTTACCGTTTCACTTAGCAGGTCTTTACTAGGCCTGCTAAATTGAACTCCAAAAGATCAACCACGGCAGCATCAGTCTTCCTGGAAGTGAAGATGTGGCCTCAGTTTCATGAGCTGTGCCTATATTTGTTAGTGCCAGAAAAACCTAAAAAGCCAAAAAACATGCAAAGCAAGGTGTGAGAAGCGTTTGGCGTCACAGATGATAAGTTCTGTTGTCTTTTTCACAGTGTGTGTATTTATTTTGTAACAGAATACACTATCACAATGTATGATACCAAAAATAAGGAGCTCCGATGGAATGCCACCTACTTTGATTATGCTGCCACTGTACCTGATGAAGATGTGAAATACAGTAAGAACTTTGATTTTGTCCTTTGCATATTTTTCACTTTTGCTTATAGCTCCAGAGTATCCTGACATTTTTCTCTGCAATGGGTGGAACCGACCCTAGTTGCCCTGCTATGCTCCCTTCCCCTTTTAGCCTTTTCTTCCCCCCAATTTAGCCATTTAGTCCTGGTATCTGAGTGAACACTGTATATGGCTAGCCTATAAATTGGAGGAGCAGGAGGAACCACCAGCTCTGCTAAAGGCTACAGGGGGAGGTGAGGAATAGAGCAGGGAGTGTTGGAGGGCTCCCTTACCCCCATCCCCTGGGGCAAGAAGAGTGCACCCTCCTTTATGCTAAGGGCTAGGAAGGCCCAGGGACAAAAACGCTGCAGGCAAGGGCCATGCTGTAGCCCTCAAAGGGTGGGACAGTGGACAGAACAGTGGTCAGGGTCTCAGGAGGGAGACTGACCCTGCCACAGTATGCTTAGGAGAACAGCTAAACAATATATTCTGACGGGGGGAGGGGGGGGAGAAAAGTAGGATAATTTTGTGAACACTTAAGCCACTCACTAGCACTACTGTTTTTCATTATAATAAGAACAAGTCTAAGGGCTTGTCCCCACAGAGAGTTGGTGCAAGGCAAGCCAAGGTGTGACTCTACAGCACAGTAGCTTACTGTGCACTAGCTGACCATGCAGACCCTTCTACCATGCATGAAAAGTTCCATAGTGTGCTTTGTTGTACACAACATGTCAAAGTACACTACGGAACTTCTAGTGTGTAGTAGGAGAAGCTGCACAACCAGTTAGTGTAGTGAGTACACTGTAGATTCACACTGAGGCTTGCCATGGACTTTGTCGTCTTATAGACAAGCCCTGATAGATTGTATTAATTCATTTAAGGTTCAAGCACTGCTGATGCGTGTGTTACTATATCTAGGAATAAGTAGGAGACTTGGATAACCTTTTGTGTATTTGTACATTTTAGAAATGTCCCATTTTGTATCTAATGGAGACGGACTGGTGGTGACTGTGGATAGTGAATCAGGGGATGTGCTGTGGATTCAGAATTATGGATCCCCTGTGGTAGCTTTTTACATCTGGCAGCGTGAAGGTCTGCGGAAAGTAATGCACACAAATGTGGGAATCGAAACACTGCGCTACCTGACCTTTATGTCCGGGGAGGTTGGGCGCATCACTAAGTGGAAGTATCCTTTCCCAAAGGAAACAGAGACCAAGAGCAAGTTGACGTGAGTATTGTTTTCAGAGTCTGACTGATGGTGCTTTTCAGTACTCCAATTAAAAATTGTGTTTCTTTTCACTTACATAGTAGAGCTGCTATTCGATAGATTGCAAGAGACTAGAAGGAGATAATTGTCTCCTTGTTCTTTAACATTTACTGTACAAGAATAAATAAATACTGAGCATGCCAGTGATTCAAATTTAATAGGCTCTTAAATAGTGTATGGCTAAGTTTGTAACCCAGGTGGTAAAAACAGCTGTTTGGAACTTTCTCCCTAACTTTTGTTGTTCTAGGCCTACGCTGTATGTAGGGAAATACTCAACAAGCTTGTATGCATCTCCATCCATGGTGCATGAAGGAGTGGCTATTGTGGTAAGTTAGATACTTCAGGATTTTGAAACCATGTTTTGAAAAGCCCTCTTTCTAGCATTAGGTATGGTTCTATGCTGAAAAGTTGCGCACTCACCTTTTATCTGAACTTCTCCCACGTTTGGGTTGTTTAGTCTCATCTCTAATTTCAGGCTTCTTATCCTAGCAAAATAGTAGGAAAACCACAGCCTTGTCATAACAAAAAATGCAAGTGTCCTTTTCAGCTAAAAAAAAATCTCCCCCCCCCCCCCCCCCACACACACCTGAGTGGTTTTTTTTAAAATTTGCTAAATACATAAATTCATTCGAAAGAGAAATAGCCATAATACACGTAGTACAGTGATTCTGTGTGTTCTGAATCAATTAGTGATTCTAGATCTTATTGTGATAAAGCATGATATGCTTTTCTAAATTACGTGGTTTGATTGATCGATCTTCTGTCACTGGTCTACATTACCCTGCTATAAAGCATAGGAATGCTGGGTAGGACCCTGTGGGTCAGAAGCCCTGTGCTTTTTATGCTCAGTTCATGTTCAGAAAGGGAGCTTCACAACCACACGGATGAACATCTTAGTGAAAAAAATAAAAGCGTCCCAGAGAGGACTCCTCAGCAGCTGGGTTTCTAAAGTAACAAATGATAAATCAAGGGAGCTGCAGCAAAACATGTAAACGTGACGACCCAACCTTAATTCTGGAATGGTTTCCAATACTACAAGAAACATTTCATTGTAGTTGGCATGGGAGTGCGTGTCTGTCTGAGCTGAGACGGAAACCCTCTCCTACCTAAATCAGAAGAGTGAGTTCAAGTTCCACATCAAGGAACTCTCTACCACGGTTGACAGTGTGTTGTGGTTATTGATGTTAAAGTTTCCACCAGTTTGTGCCGTTGAAAGCACTGACATTTTCTGAGACGTTAAAGCAAGGCTTTGTTTGCTGGCATTGTGGCTATCCTTGTAGGACGCAAAGATCCTTTTGGAGGAGAGGGGGGAAGTTTCACCTCCTAAGCAAGATTCCTTCTCTCAGTAATGCAGGATTACTATGGCTGAGGGCATAATGTCTGTCTGTTTACTTGCAGTCACTGCATTGTTGGCATGTAACTCAGGCCCCTATGCAGGAATTTCGGGGGGGGGGGGGGGCGTGAGCTGTGGGAGGGGCTAGTGGTTGCTCCCCTCTATCCCCCCCATGGCCCAACCCTGCCCAGGCCTCACTCCTAAGTGAAGGAGAAGAAATCAGCCCCAGCCATCTCTGCCTGGCCAGAGCATGGGGGAGAGAGGTTGGGGAAATGTTGCCGCCCCCACCTTCCCTAGGTCGGCTGGAATTGGCCCCAAGGCAGACCATGAAAGATTGTGTGTGTGGGGTGGGTGCATTCACGCTCTTTCCACGGCTCCTGCGTAGGGGCTGTAACTGGTTGCTTGCTAACATTCTCAAACCCTACAACATGAGAGGCACGGTATGTGAAGGAAATCACAAATTAATGTAAAGCTTCCCACCTGTAATTTTAACAATAACATATTTTGAGTTAAACATTTGCTTAATTCCAAGGGAAAGCTTTTGGCCCGTCTAATATGGTTTGTGAGTTATGTCCTGTGTCTTTTGTCTGACTTAGATTTGATAAATTCCTTGAGGCTTCGCAAAGTGTTGTGTAGCAGTATAGCGCTTTGTTCACTGTAATAATCAACCTCTTATCTTTCTAGCCTCGTGGCAGAGCCATACCTCTGTTAGAGGGCCCCAAAACAGAGGGAGTCACTATTGAAGACAATGGCGAGTGTGTTATCACTCCAAGTACGGATCTCAAATTTTCAGCAGGATTGAAAGAAAAGAAACTCAACTATTGGAGGAACCACTGGCTGCTAATAGGTATCAGTACAATTCCACCCTCTCTCTGTGCTACACTGCTCTCTGCTGGACAAAATCAACAATGCAGACAGATTATTGTTGCCATATACAGTATTTTAAATTATATCTAAAACAGCTACATTAAAAGACTATAAAAGATGCAAAGTCAAGCTCTCAAGAGTTGGAGGATGCCAGAAAGAAGTTTGCCACTACAACCCTTCACTTGCCACCTTCTGCGTATGGTAGTTTTCAATTGCATGGTCATATCTTATATTTTCAGAAGGCTCCCATCTTATTTAGTGCACAGGATGGGCAGTGCTCACTGAATGGGTGATTAGTCCATATTTATTTTCAGCAAGAGACAAAGTCAAGGTCCAAATCTGCACCCAGACCCTGAATACAAGTCCTGTTGAAGTCAGAGGCCATAATCAATACTTACAGGTTCCGAGCCTTTAAGAGCAAGAGCATTGCTTCACTTCAGAGGACATGTAACAGTGTTCAGATCTATGCCCAAATCTCCCACGCTTTCGGTCATTCTACAGAGGCAGCGCTCTGGTGCTAAGGTACACATAAGAGAGTCTCATTTTATTCTAAATTGACATACCATGATGGCCTCAAGCCGTTTTATTAATGCAGCTAAGCCCTGAGTATTGCTTTTCAGCTGAGAGATGCCAAAATCAAGCCTGTTCCCTCTAAAAAGGAACAATTCTTGTAACAAATATTGTTTTATTTAAAGGGCACCATGAAACACCATTATCAGCCCCTACAAAGATCCTGGAGAAGTTTCCAAGCAATTTGCCTAAACGGCAAGAAAATGTGATTCCAGCTGACTCTGATAAAGCAAGTTTTGAGGAGGTTTGTGAATAACTTGATCATATCACTGAAAAACTGAAGAAGGCATGGGAAGGATATGAAAATGTTGTGAGAACTTGGACTCTGTAGGAAAAAGTGTAGGGAATTTTCCCAAGTTCTTGGTGGAAGTGCACCACAGGGTATCATTGGTAGTACTTTGTGTTATAGAACTCTTGATATCAGACTTAATGAATCCTGCTTCCCTTCCACATGCAAAACTCCCTTTGACTTCAGTGGAAATAGTCTGTCGAATGAACTGCAGGGTCCTCAGAGAATAACTAATTTTTCTGTGAGCCACCGTTACATTCAAGAGAGTCTTGCATATCATGGTGCTTTTAAGAAATGCTTCCTCCCCCGCCCATTGAAATGCATTGTGCAGCTGTGCTGACATTCAGTATATCTATTGAAATTTTGAATTGATGGAGCCTTCTCTGTTTCCTAGGTTATTGGTATGGTTGAAGGGTCCTCAAAAGAATTGCCACCTTCCATTCCGAAGGACATTGAAGAGAAGCCCAGCCAGCCTGTACCTCGGCCAGAAGCTCCTGTTGATTCCATGCTGAAAGACATGGCCACAGTCATCCTGAGCACTTTTTTGTTTGTCGGCTGGGTGGCGTTCGTCATCACCTGTCCAATGGTAATGCTGATGGAGCTCAGTGGTATTGTGAATTCTGAGAGAGGGCTGCAATGTTTGGCAGCCTCACCGGGTAAAGATCATTCAGGAGCTGGGGAGGAAGAGAGCCAGGACGTCATAAAAGAAGGGCAGTTCCGCTTTCTCTGTTAGCTATGTGTAATACAGTTATCACTGAGCTAATCACAGCTGTGCAATCTGATAACTAAGGCAATGGCGTGTTTGATGTGGCAGTGATTTCTAGCACGCATGGTTACACTCGAGACTTTTCCTATTCCAGGGCTTTTTGCCCATTCAGCTGTGTGTGTGTGTGTGTGTGTGTGTGTGTGTGTGTGTGTGTGTGTGTGTGTGTGTGTGTGTGTGTGTGTGTGTGTGTGTGTGTGTTTTGCTCTCTTTTTTGGGTCATGATCCAAAGACCACTGAATTTATCAGAAGATCCCTCCTCCTGCTTCCCACCAACTTCATTGGGCTTTGAATCAGAACTGTATCCTTTTACAGCTTAATGATAGCTATTCAGTTTAAAACTAATAAGCGAAAGTTCTTCTTCACACAGCACATTGTTAACCTGTGGAACTCCTTGCCAGAGGAGGCTGTGAAGGCTAGAACTATAACCGAGTTTAAAGAGAAGCTAGATAAATTCATGGAGGTTAGGTCCATAAAAGGCTATTAGCCAGGGGGTAGGAATGGTGTCCCTGGCCTCTGTTTGTCAGAGG
Organism: Pelodiscus sinensis; assembly: GCF_049634645.1. NCBI lineage: Eukaryota > Metazoa > Chordata > Testudines > Trionychidae > Pelodiscus > Pelodiscus sinensis. Next base: position 20,338,784 of record NC_134730.1, on the reverse strand, counting down.
CTGGAGATGGATGGCATGAGACAAATCACTTGATCGTTGTCTTCAGTCCTCCCCCTCCGGGGCACCTGGTGCTGGCCACTGTCGGCAGACAGGCTACTGGGCTAGATGGACCTTTGGTCTGACCCAGTACGGCCATTCTTATGTTCTAGTCTAAAGATACTTTTCTAAGAGAAAATAAACTTCAAGCTAATGACATTTTTTTGCTGTCACAGTCACTAGCCTGAATTATCAGCCATGCTTTAAAAATGTGTAAGTGAAAGAGTGAGTTTGGGTGACAGAAACGCTCTAACTGCCCTGCCTGAGATAAGTTGAGAGTCTGGAAATGAGAAATCTTTCACTCTGAGGACAGTTGAATCTTTCCTTTCTGGATGCTGAGCCCTGGATCTGCCCCCTTGTCTGTTGAGATTTTTATTCCCTCATTGATGTGGTGGTAAAACCATCTCTCTTTCCTCCTGAAGAGTGCGCAGCAACAGCAACTGCCCTTCAGAGCCCCCAGCGATCTCTCCCCAGAGACAGACTTTTTGGACGACACCTGTGTGCGGACAGAGAGCTCAGCCACCAGCACACCCAACGTATCTCCCAAAGCATCAAACCACTCGGCATATTCCAACCTCTCTGGCTCTGAACCTGGGAGGTGTCTATTCACTGAGCAAGAAAAGGGAGGTAAAGTTAATCTAACGTCTTTCACGGGATGGCCCACTAAGAATTACAAATCAGAAGGTTCATTAATTACATTTCTTCCAATGCCAAAGGTAACAAAGCACAACAGGGAGAGGGAGAGGAACAAAAATAGAATATTGACAACACTTGATAGATTTTTAAGACCTGAAGAAACCATTGTGACCGGTATGATAAAGGCCATAGAACTCCCGCCCCCCCTCCCCCCCACTTCTCTTCCCCCCGATTCCTGCAGCAAACCCATGAGTTCTGGTTGAGCTAGAACATCTCCTAGAAACACGTCTGGTATTGAATCCTGAACTTTGCGATTCATGTCCATCATTAGGTGTATTCTTTCCATCCCTATTCTTGAGCTCTTCTAGCAAGAGGTGACTTTTCAATTTCTTTTTCAGTGGAGACTACATGGTTTTGTCATTTTAGGCTTAATCCGACCACAGTTTAAGGCTTGCCTGTGTCAGGAGTACAGGATCAGGCTGTGCATGGCTGCTTTTGGGCACATTTGAAATGGGTTGGTGGCCTCAGACCCCAAGGCAGAAAAGTCCAGCTTATTAAAACAAATAATGCTGTTGGCATTAATTGAAGCCAAGAGTTGAGTGGGACCATGGAAGCAGGACTCCCCTCCCCTCTGCATGTGGTCTCTGGTCCCAACTGCAAAGAGCTTTTTGTCTCCTAAAAGCTGCTTCCCTTGTGTACCTCCCCAGCCATGACCTTTTGTGTTGTAAAAACTGGGCCAAATTTTCCAAGGGCTCCCACCCCGCTGAATGTTTGAAATCATGAATAGGATTGTCTAGAGTCCAGCTCCCAAACTTCATGCACAGGTGCAGTTTGCATGCCCAGATCTGAATGGCACTGTGTACCAAAACTGGAATGCTCTGTAGAGGTAATGATGAAAGCCTGGCCCTAGATCTCTCACCCTCTTTTAATTTTCAGTGTTGTGCATTTAAGCTTGAGAGAGAAGCTGTTACCTACTGGTGCTAAATGGATAAACAGCTGCAAAGTGCTGACTTTTAAAATCTGCCTTAAATGAATCTTTTTGATGCTTGTTTTTGTTCAGAGGCGGAGACAAGCATAATAATGGTCGGCAAGATTTCATTCAGCCCGAAAGACGTTCTGGGACATGGAGCTGAAGGAACGATTGTTTACAGGTACAAGAAAATATATGCTTTTGATTTTATAGACCAGTTAATCTCCCACTATTTTTTGAGCATTTTAAAAAAAATGCTTATGATCTAATATGAATGAAAATGTGGGGGGAGGGCACTTCTCTGCAGTGTCCCTTTACTAACAAGAATCCAGAGTTTTGTCGTCATTTGTTTGAAATGTTTGTTCACATGAAATCACTTAACAGAGGCGCCTGGTCCATCTGTCCCCGTGGAGAAGTGCTTTTTTAATGTCTGTCTGAAGTGTGTTCCATGAAGGTCTCCCAACTTGGAGGGGACAGGACACAAAGGGGCAACTGTCTTAGGACCCGGCTATTCAAAAGGATCTGGGGCTCGCAGCCACGTAGGGGAGGGGTTGCACTGAGGGCTGTCTGCCTTGGCCCCACCCTTTCCAGGAGCAGGGAGCCACACCCCTGACTTTGCCCAGGATCCTGTCCAGTCTATCAGCTCACCTGGTGCCGTGTAACTCGCCTATCTCAGTAGCCCAGATTGACTCTAAAAGGTTTCTCTGCCGCATGGTTGACTGTCTACAGAGGGACATTTGATAACCGAGACGTGGCGGTAAAAAGAATTCTCCCCGAATGCTTCAGCTTCGCTGACCGTGAAGTGCAGCTCCTGCGCGAGTCGGACGAGCATCCCAACGTGATCCGCTATTTCTGCACTGAGAAGGACAGGCAGTTTCAGTACATTGCCATTGAGCTCTGTGCTGCCACCTTACAGGAGGTAACCGGTCGATGACAAATCTCAAATATTGCTAAAGCAAAGAGCTCTTGGGAGCCGTGTAAATGCAGAAAGAAAACTGTGAAAGGCTTCTCAATGGCAGACTCTTAACTCGGCTTTGAGTCTGTGGTTCCGGGACCTGCCATATGCAGACAACATTTCTGATGTGTCCTACATCACTGTCTGTAATTGGCTGTTTAGTTTTACAGCATAGTCGTTTGCTGTATGTGTAATTAAAAGACTTTTCTTAACCTCTTCATCCCTTCAGTGTTCTCACAGTCCAGGGTGACTCGGAGACAACCCAATTGATTGCAATACGTTGGTATCACAGAAGCAAAACATAAACACATTCCTGTTTTCCTACTGTCTTGTAATTAACAACTGTAATAAAGAAGCCGCAGTGTGGCATCAATGTCATCATGCCTGCCAATGCCTGCTGTTTGGCTTCCCAGGTGTCTGATCTAAGGCCATATCTTCACTACATGGTGCTGGCATGATCAATCTTCTGGAATTCGATTTAGCGAGTCTAGTTAAGACTCACTAAATCAAACTCAGAGGGTGCCCCCGCCGACTGCTGGTACTCTTGCTTGTGCAAGGAGTAAAGGAAGCAAATGAGAGCATTTGCTTCCATCTGCCTCCCGCTGTGGGGACAGTGGGAAACACAAAACGAGGTACGTTGACTCCAGCTACGTAATAAGCGTAGCTGAAGTTGCATATCTTGATTTGACCTGCCCCTTCTATGTACACCTGGCCTAAGAGAAGAGACTATTGAACCTTCTGTAGACTCTTGAAAAAGGCTTCTCCTCAGTCACGCTGCATGATACACCCAAAGGCAGGCACTTGCTGCCCTCGCTAGTACCCTCTCTAAAGTGTCTCTCCTTAAGGCTTCAGCCTGCCCTGAGATCTTCCTTTTAAAGAAGCGCAGCAGCGTGAGGGCACATCTAGAGTGCCTGCGGCTTTTGAAAGAAGCAAATTCGGTGCGAATTTACATATCTTCTTCCAATCCTGTTTTCAGAAGAGGGGTGTGGGTGGTTTTTTTTTTTCTCTCCCCTCTCCCCAAAAAAAGGCAATCTAGACGGTCTTTCGAGGGGGGGGGGGGAACTCCTCTTTTTGAAAGAACCCTATACACCTCGTTTTTTTAGGAAGAAGGTTTCTTTTGAAAAGGGATTTTTTTTCCGAAAAAACTCTTCCAAAAATGGGATCGGAAGACGATATGCAAATTTGCGCCAAATTTACATATCTTCTTTGGAAAGCTGCAGGCAGTCTAGACATGCCCTGAGTGTCGGGGGATCATGTGCCAAAGATAGCTTTGTGGGGAAGCAAGGCAGGGGCTATGTTTATCCTGGTGTGAGTAAGTTGCTGGACACCTTTGACTACTTACTTTCAGCCCCCTACCTACTTTCAGCCCTCTCTGATCAGTGCTGATAAGCAGGATGTACTCGGGGTTAATTCCTGTGTGTGAGGTTTCTCTCAGCCAGGATAAAACAGAAATAATTATGTTCCTTTAAAAACCAGGCCATCTAGGGAAACAGCTGGGGCTTTTCCTCTTGGCAATCTCCGCTCTCCCTGTGGAAATAAGGGAGATTTAGTACTGAGCAGTAGAATAGAAAGCTAATGCTGTGGCTGTTTTTTAAAGTAGGAAATGAGATGTCACTGATTTTTAGGCCTGTCACCCTGATATTGATCCTGGGCAAGATTATGGCGCCCCTGATGCTGGACTCAATAAAGAATTAAAGGAGTGGAATGTAATTAATGCAAATCAGCATGGGCTTATGGAAAATAGGTCCTGTCCTACTAACTTGATATCTGTTTTGGGGGTTAATAAAGGTAACAATGTTGGTGTAGGCCTAGATTTCTGTAGAGCATTTGACTTGGTTGCTGAGGATCACAGGTACCAGGTGACATTGTGATTAAAAATTTAGAACAGTATCAAATTACTTGGCATGCAGTGAATGGATAAAAAATTCTTTAACAGATCTCCAAACGCACTTGGAAATTGTCCTCAAGTGGCTGTTTTTCCGGTCAGATCTTGCAGAGATTGGTTTTTGGCTCTTCGCTATTTAACATTTTTATCAGTGACCTAAAAGAAAACCCAAAAGTCAGAACTCATAAAAGTTTGCAGGTGACTCAAACATTGGGGGATTGGTAAATAATGAAGAGGACAGGTCAGTGATTCAGAGCAGTCTTGGGTCACTTGGTAAATTAGATACAAGCAACCAATATGCATGTTAACGTGTCAAAACGTAAATGTGTGCACCTAGGAGTAAGGCATGTAGCCATACTGAGAGAAAGGAGGATTCTATCTGGCTAAGCAGTGATTCAGGAAAAGATTTAGGGGTTCTGGTGTGGACAAACAGCTGAACATGAGCTCCTAGTGTGACACTGTGGCCAAAAGAGCTAAAACGATTCTGGGACACGCAAAAAGGGGAATCTCAAGTAGGAGGAGACAAGTTCTTTTACCAGCATATTTAGCAATGGTGTAACTGCTGCTGGTGTACTGCATCCAGTTCTGGTGTCCACAATTCAAGAATGACATTGATCAATTAGGGTTCGGGGAAGAGCCACAAGAATGATTAAAGGATTAAAAAAAATGCCATGTAGTGATAGACTCAAAGAGCTCAATCCATTTAGTTTAACAAAGAGAAGACTAAAAGGTGAGCTGATCACAGTGTATAAGTATCCCTATCGAGACCAAATATTTAAGAATGGTCTTTTACTCTTGCAGAGAAGATATAAAATGATCCAGTGGCTTGAGATTGAAGCCAGATAAATTCAGACTGGAATACAGGTGTACATTTTTAATGGTGAGAGTAATTAACTAGTGGAACAATTTACCAAGGGTCATGTGGCATCGCTGACATCACAATTGGATGTTTGTCTAAAAAATCTGCTCCGGGAATTGTTTTGGGGCAGTCCTATGGCCTGTGCTACACAGATCAGACTAGATCACAGTAGTCCCTTTGGGCTGTGGAATTTAGGAATGGGTACAAATAGCTGGTGCCCACCGTGGAAAAAAATTGAGTTGAGTGATGCCCAAACCAGAAAGCTTCCTTTCATTTTAGCCAGGTGCATGGGGGGAGAGAGAGAACTGTTTTTTAAATAAAATTCTAAATGAAAGGGCATTTTGAATTGAAAAATCAAAATATTTTGACAATGTCAATACTCAAATACTGGTTTTATTGTGAATTTTTTTTCGGGCGGGGTTGGAGGTTGACCAAACCCAGCAAATTTGACTCAAATACACAAAGAGGTTCAGTCAACTTGAATCTGCATTTTTGGCCCAAAAAAAGGCTGGAAAAAATGACTCTGCTGATCTACTGAGCTGTCTGTTACTCTTCACTTTTATTTGAGATCCCTTTGTAAATAAAAGTCCTGTATTTGAAAAGCATGCTGGAACAGACCAGCCCCTGCGACAAATTTGTGGAATCTTAGTACAGTCAGATGTCTGAAAGTTCCCCTTTGTCTGTGAGAGTTTCTTGTAAGTACATACCCAGTCTAATGAGAGCTGGTTAGAATTTACCTTTGTTGAGGGAGCTTTTCAATGGCCTGGGATCTATGTGTATAAGGAATATGCTTGGATTTTAGACTTACTTTCTGTTTTCCCTTCTGTGATGGTCAGTATGTGGAGCAGAAGGACTTCAGTCGCCATGGCTTACAGCCCATTACCCTACTGCAACAGACAACATCTGGTCTTGCTTATCTACACTCTCTCAATATTGGTAAGAAGGCCCTTTGATTCAGTTTCAGGTGACTGCATGTTTTATTGGGTTAGAAGCGAAATAAGCTGGCCTGAGCCAGGGAACTGTGGCGGCTTTGTAGTTTGTTGAGGGATGGCAATACCATTCCATGATGCTCAGGCACAGCACTGGGGAAAAGGAGCTCTGGTTTCTATTCCCGGCTAGAAGTCTTGAATGCTGCACAACCCCTCCATGCCGCAGTTTTCCCTGTCTTTGAAATGTGGCTAATACTTCCCTGCTGTAGCAGTATTGGCTTTGAGCTTCTGAGCTGCTGTTGAAGTACAAAATATAACCCAGGATGGCTCTGGAAAACCAGTGGGTGTGGGATGGCTCTCACAAGAACTCTTGGTGAGTCTACACTGCTCCATTATGTCAAAATAACGGGCGGCTTATTCCGAAATCTGTAAAGCTCGTTCTACAAGGAAAACATCTGTTCTGAAATAGCTATTTCGAAATAAGGTATGTGTAGACACTCTACTGCTGCTATTTTGAAATGGCCCTGGTGAGGGGCTATTCTAAGTTATTCCTCCCCAGTGCCTCCTGGGGCTCTAAATCAAGATAGCATGTCTACATTGGGGAAGCCTGCCTCGGACTAACTTTGAGGCTTCCCTGTAGTGTAGACGTGCTATTTCGAAATAAGCATGCAGGATTTGAAGGAAAGGAAATACAATAGGCAAGAGATGCCTTGCACTTCAGCCTATAGATCCCTGACCAGTAATTAGAACTGCTCCAGCAAGGTGACTGGGTTTCATTCCAGCTAAATAAAATAAAGATGCTCTTGGTGAGTCCCAGTATGAGTTAACTGGTGTTTGTATTAGTCCACAGGGACCTGAAACCTCATAATATCCTAATTTCAATGCCCAATGCCCATGGCAAGGTCAAAGCCATGATTTCAGACTTTGGGCTGTGTAAGAAGTTGGCAGTGGGCAGACACAGCTTTAGTCGCCAGTCTGGAGTGCCAGGCACGGAAGGGTGGATCGCTCCTGAGATCCTGAGTGAAGATTGCAAAGAGAACCCTGTAAGTCAATTGTATTTGTTCTTGTTCCCAGGGTTAGGAAAGTTCCATGGAGTGGGGCTGGCCAGTGTCACTCTATCAGACCTTTGTGTCCACTGTGTATTGCCTCTTCATTCAAGCTGATTTGGAGCTCAAATGTCCGTGGTCTAATTTTCAGAGGTTCCAAACACAACTCGCTCTTGAGGGCTGAACTTCCAGCCAGTGGGCTATTAGTGTATTGCAGGGCTACTCAACACGCAGCCCATTTGTTTGCAGCCCGCAGGGCAGCTTAGGTTTACCAAGGGCTGAGCATGTGGCCCGCAGGTGGGAGCCAAAACAAAAAAGTGGTCAATATAATGGTCTTCTGTTGCTATGCGTTTTAGTAGTTAAATTCCTGGACTGTCATTGCTCATTCAAAGCGCTGTCATATGGGTGGAAATTGGGTAAATATTACAATTTATTAATATCAGAAGAACTGACTTAAATGGGGCCTGTGTGTTATGCAGTTTTGCCTTAAACTTTGTATTCATGCCTGTCAGTGTGAGAGAAGCTATTTGCATATATTGGCATATCTGTTTGCCTGTATATGCAACCACACTTAAGTTGCGGCCCTCGGCATGTGCTGAGAGTATCATTGTGGCCCCTGGGGCTTCCAAAGTTGAGTAGCCCTGATGTATTTTATCCTGTACCACATTTTATCGTCATGGTGAAATCAAAGTGATCATCCAACAGCCCACCAACAATCAGTCATTTCATGGAGGTGACCTTTAAAGACAGATCGGATTGTCCTAGAAAAGTGGGGATATTGCAAGTGGTCAGTTAAGAATGTTCTAGCAGGTGGACTTCAGTGCAGGATTTGCCATGTCCTAATTACTTTTGAATACTGTGAAGAGAAAGAAGAGTGACTATAAAAGCTTCTGTTGTTCCCTCAGATTCACAACGGAGTTGTGTTGTTGACCCAAAGTACAGAACAAACCCCATTGTAATGTTGCTAATGAACTCTATGTGCATTTGCAGACATACACAGTGGACATCTTTTCGGCTGGCTGCGTCTTCTATTACGTGGTATCCGAAGGCAGCCACCCCTTTGGCAAATCCCTGCAGCGGCAAGCCAACATTCTCCTGGGTGTTTACAGCCTGGACAGCTTAAATCCGGAGACGCATGGTAAGCAGATGGAAGTTTTCTGCTCTGTTAAATATAAAGCACTGTAGTTCATTCTGTGGGGATCGGTAGCTCTCAAGACACCAGAGGAAACGTTCTGAGACCTGAGAATCACCATGAGCCCAAAGTTGCCAATGTGAAGTGCAGGCATCTGAAGTAATTCTATGGGAAGCACCTATTGAAAGTGAGAAGACCTTAAAACTATTGACTTAACTATCCAAAAGCATGTGAAATTTCAGGTTGATTGCAAAGTTTTGAGCCCTCTTAGCTTTACTGTGATAGTTCTAAGGAGAATTTCATGTATATCCAGGATGGTTAAAAGACCGAACTGAACTTTGGCTGTACTAGTTCAACCCCATTGACTTTGTGACGGGTTGCACAGAGTATAAATCAGGGAAGGACTTGGCCTGTTCTTTGTAGGTCGAGCATCCAACTGGATGTTCTAGATCTCTGGCAAACTCGAAAGTGTCGTGATGGCTTCTTAAAGACTGAAATCAACTTCACTTGTTTCGGACACTAGGAATAAACTCCCTTTTTCTTGTAGAAGACATAATTGCTCGTGACTTAATAGAGCAGATGATAAACATGGATCCTCAGAAACGCCCATCTGCCAACTGTGTGCTGAAGCACCCATTCTTCTGGGATCTAGAAAGACAGCTCCATTTTTTTCAGGTCTGTCTTGTCAATTTTTTATTCTGTCCAGGATTAAACAGTGGGGTTTTTTTTTAATTGTACGTTTGAACTTCAAGTTTAAAGTCTTTGAAAGATTTGCATGTCGAATCGGCGGTTGGCAAACAGCAAAGTGTGGCTTTATCAGTGCATGCCAGGAAATGCTCAGCTCTTTGGAGAGTTCCAGCCCAGTGAGCGTGGTGGGTTTTCTGTATTGAGAGGACTGTGGCAGATAGCACCTGACTGCCAATCATACGTGCAATCCAATTTCCCTGCCGCTTTTCAGGACACCCTTTAACTTGACAGAGTTGTTTGTAATTGGGGGGTAGGAGTTGGAAGTAAAGATATGGCATTTGAAATAACCATGAGCAGTGGGTGAACATATTACTGGGGGAGGCAAGCTCCCAGCCCCACCCCTTCTACCTATGGGAGCCGAGCCAAGCCATCCCCTCCAGTGCAGGAACAAGCCTCCAGCCAAGCCCCAGAGCACAGGGAGGGCGGGTGGCGCATGGTGTCCCCAGCCTCAGCGTGGCTGGGGAGCCATGCTGAAGCAGTATGCTTTCTGGGGGCGGAGAGTGGGCGGGGCCATGCCTGGCAGTTTGGGCATTGCTTTCCCCCATCTCTTCTATCTGCCACCCATAGAAATAACTTGATTGTTTCTTACAGGATGTGAGTGACCGAATAGAGAAAGAATCTCTAGATGGTCCAATAGTCAAGCAGTTAGAGAGAGGAGGGAGAGAGGTGGTAAAAATGGACTGGAGAGAGCACATCACTGTTCCCCTTCAGACAGGTAACTCCAACTATATTCCATAATAACCCCAGGGAATTACAGGCTATAGTTCCTAACCTATGTGTACAGGAAGGCAACAATATCATTATCTCTCACAATTGTTACATGAGATCTTGGCCTGCAACTGAAGTACTGAATTGTTTAAAGTTAAAAAGAATGTGCATGCACGCACACGCACGCATACACATGTATATCTCCTGTTTTAGAGCTGGGTGACTTAAGCATGAAAATACAAAAAACAAAAGTTAAGCAATTTCAGGCCTCTTTTCCCACTGTTTACTTCCCAGGCTTTAAGGGTATTTCCATTTAAGAACAGAAATGATGCAGGCCCCACATGCATCAAACTGTTTAATATTCTGCATTGTTAATATGCCTCCTGCACTGATTTTATTCCTGTAGAGTTTGAAAAAGGTTGTAATACTTCAAATCGTGATTTATCTGGCCAGAACAGAACAGAACAAACAGCTCTTCCGTGTTAATATGATAATATGGGAGATAGCAACAGAGCAGCTCCCTGGAGGAATTTGTACACATCAGTTCATTTAAAAACAAAAACAAAACCCACACAGCCTGTTTGCTTTTGCAGATCTTCGAAAATTCAGATCCTATAAAGGGGGTTCAGTACGGGATCTTCTACGGGCAATGAGAAATAAGGTAAAGGGGTAGAACAACCAACCTTAGAATTTGTACCATATAAACATCTAGCTCCTCATACCTGTCATATTCTCCATGCCTATTCAGAAGTATAAACAGCATTTGAAATAACTGGAATGTGACACAATCTGTTTCCAGCAATATGTTGTGGTTTCCATCTAAACCATCTTTTTATTGGCTTACTTGAAGACTTACCCATCAGTCCTTCAGGGCAGGGAGCTGGTGGTGTGGGGGGAATACAAGATTCAGGGGAGGGGCTCTGGGATGTGGGGGAGCTCAGGGCAGGAGGCTAGGAGTGTGGGGGTTGTAGGAGTCAGGGAGGAGGGAAGGGAGTGGAGTGGAGGGTTCAGGGATGGGGGTGCCTACCAGGTTCTCCCCAGAGCCACTCAGAGTGCCTGCTGGCTTCTCCCTGGGGCCAGCCAGGGGCATGCTGCTAGCCAGCAGCTGTTCAGAGGTGTTTGCCACCCCCCTGTGGTCATTGTGCAGTATAACTCTGCCTGCTAGCAGACCCCTCCCTTAATGTTATATGAGAAACAATCCCATTCCAAGTAAATCCCATTGTCCTGGCACAAGCAAACTCTCACCTTGCTTTAAGTTATGATGAGAGGAAGCTGCCTTACCAAATTTGGTGGTCCTAGCTCTTACTGCTTAGGAGGTGTTCTTGAACCAATGGACTCACGGATAGATGAGTAGACAGATGCACATTTCTAAAATATATAGTAATATTAGGTGGTCTTCCACTTTCCTATCAACAGTCCACCACCATAAAATGACACTTGTCATTTAGTAAGGCTTCTTTGGCCACTAAACTTTCTTGTCCATGGGGATCTCTTTAGTATGTTGCATAGAGAGTGAAAGTGAACCCTCTATAAAAATGTTCTTCTGTGACTTTTTTTCCTCCCCCACTAGAAACATCATTACAGAGAACTGCCCCTGGAAGTACAGGAGACGCTGGGCTCTGTCCCAGACCATTTTGTATGTTATTTCACGTCTCGTTTCCCTCGCCTTCTCCTTCACACCTACCACGCTATGCACATCTGCAGCCGGGAAAGACTCTTTCAGCATTACTATAGTCAGGACTCTGCAGAGCAAAGACTGCCAGGAGATGCCATTTGAGCAGGAAGGGATGGAGCTCCCTTCTCTGAGCATTCCAAGCATCGAGCTGTGAAGTGGGCCTACCTTTAGCAGGGACTAATGGGATCCTCAAAGAGTCAAATGTCTCTTTTGAAGAAACCAAGCTTCCAAAAAAGTGCCTTGCGCTGTGCGCACACCGGAGCCAGAAAAGGACAGTTGGAGCACAAGGAATGAGTGCTGCCTTCAGAAAAGCATTGAACCAATGGGATGGAGTTATCCTAAGTCTGCTTTTAAGGGAAAAAAAGTGAAAAGTGAGGGCAAATAGCTGGGAGGAAACATCATTCTGCTGTCGAAACATACCTACGCGGTACTTGATTTTATAATTCATATGTTTTACTGCACAGAATGAAACGGTGTCTGAAACCATCTCGTTACTACGCGCTACGGTTTGGAAAAGGAGCCTTTTAGTTGTAGCAAACCATCCAAGCCTGCTATTGCACTACTGCCATATTCTGCATTTGAAACAGTGTCTTAGATACAATACAGCGGTTGTAAAGGGAATAATCTGAAAATATCCAGCACCTGTAAAGAGAATGTAACTTCTGATTAATTAGTGCAACCCTTGAATATGAGTCCCAGTTGTTGTGTCGATACAATGCCATCCTATGAATTACTGATTGGAAAAATCGGTTTTATTTTCTTCACAAATGCAAGATTGCGTGCCATGGTGTGTTGAAAAATCAGCCAAATATACATAGGAGGGCGATGGCAGTATTTGGCTTAGATCACAGTATTAAAAACTGAGCTATGCCATAAGTTGGAGGAGCATATTCCAATGTCCATTTCTAGCTTCTTTGTAGGAAAGAAGCCAGGTAGTGTATTGGACATAGCTGGAATTGTTCTTTCCTTTCTTAAGAAGGTTTTGAGTTAATGAGCCAGAGGCAGTGTGACCAGGAATGGGGGAAAGGGATCTAATTATGAATTGTTGTAAAGAACAGTGAAATTATCTACCACATTTTTAATTGGTGAACTAAAGTAGTAACAAGCAATGAAATCTGAGTTCCTGTGTGTCTGGATTGATGTTGATGTCCAAGGTGAAGCTTAAATACATTTTCTTTACATTGAAAGGATGCAGTATTCCTTTTCAGTGTCCATAAAGCTGTGACAAGCATTAAGTGTGTGAACAGCAGTAAGAAATGCTGGGATCTGATGTAATGTATGTGTATTATTCTTTTACAGTCTATTTATTTAACATATTTATATTTATTTAATTTTTACTACAAAGTGGTATCAAATTTAAATGGTACAAGTATAAAGCATGCCAAATCTTTTTTTAAAACCCTTCCTGTGTTTTCTATTAACCACTTTTTAATAACTGGAAGAGGAAAAGCTATACTGCATCTTTCAATGGAACTAATTAGTCTATTCTTGGTAATGGGTAAGTCATGTGGTCAAAGGAAGCTTTTAATTTGTCTGACTGTGCCATTGTGTCATAAACTAGTAAATTATTGACGGTTACTTGTGTGATTGGGCATTGCTAGGGGGTGTATGGGATTTTTTTCCTTTTTCTGATGCAATCAGCTTTCTGAAGCTTACATTTATGGGAGTTTCCAAGTTTTACATTATATGAAACCAGATATCAAGATGCCAAATTGTGCAAATTACGTGTTTTTTAAAGCTTGAAAAAATGGTAGTTTTATCTAAGATTATTCAAAGCCTATTTCATATTTTTATACCTCTAATGTACAGTTCTTTTATAATTCTACTAAATAATGACTTGTACTCAATAATAAATAAAATAGGTTTAGAAACTGAGGCGCATTTGCATTTTTTAGTGAAAATGGCTGTTTATCAGTAGGAGAATTAGGACTAGGAAGTAGGCTGTGCTCTCTCATGGGAACAGCATGGCTTTCAAAAGAAAAGGTGTAAAACCCCATGTTAAAGGTAACCAAGCAACGTAAACTCCTCCTGAACAAGGTGTCAAATGTCTGATGCAGGAGCTGGGTAGGTATATTCATGTTTACTCCTAAATAAAGAGCTACGGTAACCCCATGTGTGTAGTACTATTAAGACGTTTTATGCGACAACCACTAGGCCAACAAACACTTGTCTCCCAGACGAGTAGCTGTGTTAGGCTGTAACTTTAAAACAAGTATTCCTGTGGCACTGTAGAGACTAACACAGATATATAATATCATAAGCTTTGGTGGGTAAAACCAACTTCATCAGATGAGGTTCAGTGGAAATAACAGAATCCAAGATACATATAACAGCAGAAGTACCACCTGTCAATTGTAGGACCCATGTTAATAAGCAGGGCTTGACAAACTGCGGCGAGAGCTACTCGCCAGCCCCACACCGTGCATGTGCCAGACTGTCACTGCGCATGCGCGCAGCGCCGGTGAATGGAGCGCATGGAGCGACCGGCTGAAATCTCACCACGGGCGAGTAGAATCAGTGGTTTGTCAAGCCCTGTTGATAAGGCCAATTAAGTGGGCTGAAGTGTCCCATTCCTAGCTTTTGATGTGAAAAGGTGCATGTTAAAGGCAGGAGAAATTGGCTTTGTAATGTGCCAACCAAGTAATGTCTTTATTCAAGCCTATAGTAACAGCTTTAAATGAAGATGAATTTCAGTTCTGCAGTCTCTCTCTGTAATTAACTAAATTTCTTTGTAGAAGAATGGCTACTTTTAAATCCCTGATTGAGTGATTAGGCAGGTTAAAATGTTCCCCTACACTGTGTGGGTGATTCTGACAGTCGAGCCACCAGAGGGCAGTGGTGACATGCACAGGAGAGCATAGGAAATTACAGCTGAATTGCAGTGTTTTTAGAGGCCTTGTAAAGCATTGTTTTCCTGTGATTCAAAATGCACTTGGCTACCATACTAAAATCAGAGGTGGGTCTAGAAGGTGTTTATTTTATTCACTTCCCCCTTCTTCATTAGTGTGTTGGGTGAAGAGACTTAGGGTGTGTCTATTGCTAACATTGTTCCACAGGTTTTTTTGATGTTAGGAGCTCTGCTGTTAATCACTGGCTATTGCAGCTGTTTTAAGCAGTGTCAGCTTAGACCTGTTCTGGTATTTACGTAACACTGTGTTAAAAGGTGTTGGCAGCTGGTGGCCCATCTATCCCAGGGTTCCTAATATTGCTAACACCAGTGGAGCAGAATTGATGCCTGTTGCAAGTACTTTCCCAGCTAGTGAAAACATCTCTTGGTTTGCAAGCACCTCTGAAAGACATTCTTGCTCTAACCTTAAGAGATCTGGCTTCAAGTCCCTGCCCCCCTGCACAGATTTCTTCTGTAACCTTAAGGAAGTCAGTCAGGCTATGTCTACACTGGAAAGGTTTGGTGACCAAAGTGCTATCGACAAGCAAAAATCGGCAAAAGTGAAAACCAGTCAGACCAGTTTTTCTTCTTCCTGCAGTCGACATTTCATGGCCACATTGCTAGCTCCCTGTTGACAGAAGGAGCAAACTGATGGGGGTGAGCATTCCACAATGCAGTGTTGCAGGAAGACAGAGCTGATCAATGTTCTTGAGGTTTCCTTGTAGTTCTGTGAGCTCTCTATGCTGAGGAATGTCAAAGCAACACAGCTGTCTCTCCAGCCCTCCCCCTGCAGCAGCAGTCTGTCTGCTGCTGTGTTCTTAGTGCAAGGCAGAATAGAAACATTCCAATGATTTGTTCTTTGCTCCCCAAACAGAGCAGCTCCCTCAGCTATCAGATACTTCCTGGAGCTTTAAAGGGGAGGGGCACATTCCTGCAGGGCAGCAAAGATCACAAAACACTGAGCACAGCCATCAGGCAGGAATTGGGGGGTACTGGTGGTAGCCAGTTCTCTCGACCAAACAAACAGCGGAGTCCACACTTGCTCTTTGTCAACAACAAAGGGAGGGGAAAAGAAAAATGTCTCTCTCGGCTGGAAACTGGGTGCTTTTCCCAACAAAAGTCACATTGCAGTGTAAATGCTTTCACTCTTGTCACCAAAAGGCAATTTTTGGTGACAAAACATTCCAATTCCCCCTAGGATTGCCATCCCTCACAGAAGTGTTGAGGATAAATAAATTAAGATTATGAAAGGCTCAGGTACTCCTTTAACAAGAGCTATACAGACACCTAAAATAACCTGAACACATCTATTTATTGTTTTAACTAAAATGATCTAACTTTGGCTCAAGTATCCTCATCATTTTGTAAGGCCATAAGAAAACACGGTGAGCGAGCGCACACCAACATGGTGTATCGTCTTAGATACAAAACAGTCAGGGACAGATGTAGATTAGTCTGTTCGCATGACATCTTCCACCTCCAGGAGGGTAAACAAGAGAATAGCAGTGAGAGGCCAGGATAGAGCAGCTAATTCACAGCAGAATATACTACAAACAAGACTTGATTCCTGAACACACGTATTCAGAGAATGGGGAGAGCATAACTTGTTGCAAATAAAAGTGGAAACCATGATTGAAAGCTTAATAAGAGAATTGGAATCTTTTAAGCACCAGTGTCAACTGAAGCCAGGCCTCCATCCTGAGAGTATTTTTACCCTCAGGGGTAAACCCACAGCTACCCCATGCCCACTGGCTTGTGCTACAGAGCTTGGTCCGAGGGATTGTTCAATAGTGGTGTGGACATTCAGGGTCCTGAAAGGAAGGAGGGTCCCAGAACTCAGGCTAATTCTTGCATCTGAATATTTTATATCTCCATTAAATAGCACCTGAGCCCTGTGAACATAAGTTCTTCATCTCTCTCACTCCTCCTGCCCTTCTCCCCTGTCGCCTCCCCCCCTCCCCACACCAGGTATTTAGGACAAAACAGCCTGACTAGCTCTCAGTTCTCTTGCTAGTTCAGAAGAGAAGAGCTCGGATGGCACACAGATGGAAGACAAGCTGTGGGACCCACATGGGCAAAACAGCTTGAGGAACTACTGTTGTTACAAAATCAGTAACTGTTTCTTCTTGGCGTCTCATTGTCTTGAGGATTCTACTTAGGATGACTAGGTAGCAGTTCCCAGAGTAATAGGAGAGGTCTCCGAAGAGTCATAGGCTGGGGCTATGTTACAAAGTCAGCTTGATTAAGCTGCCTTGCCTCTACCTGGCTGTGCACGTTTACACTCAACAATTGTCTCCGGCTAATGTAATCGCTCCACTATGGCAATGCAATAACCACGGGTCTTACTGGCATCAAGCTGTGGTCGACTTACTGAAACAGACTCAATGCAAATGCAGCTGCTCTGTGACCTGTGTCAATTCTTAAGTGTCCCAACAGTTGTCCCACAACACCCGATACTGACTACTCTGGTCACAGCATCAACTCTAATGCATGGGGATCATGAAGACTGTAAGCCACGTGCCCTCCAGAAGTCCAACACTGGTTCTGAAATGCCTTTTCCCGCCTACCCACTGGGGCAGGCACACCTAGCAGCGTTCTCTTGTGCACACCTGTCCTGACAGCCATGCGGTCTTCATGCTCCAGATGCAGGCTAGCTTGGAGAAGACGAGGTGTTGGATCTTCTTGGCCTGATGCAGACACATGGGCATCTGCAAACAGACTGGGTGAGGGATATGGGTAAAAGGGCACCACCAGGCTCTGCAGCAGTGCTGTGAGAGGCACTGCAGTTTAGCTAGTCCCAGTAGCCGAGCATGGGCAAGCCTGATGTAGGGCCAGGCACCTCTGGCAAACGTGACTCCTTTTCCCATTACAATGTTCAGATGTACAGAGCGTGCCTGACTTGCATCGTAGGAGGAGGCCAGCATTGACATGCATTACTATACTAGAAGAAGCAGTACAGTTAACACCGGTACAGTTGTCTGCTTTTCGTTCTCCTCTAGAGCAGGGGTATGTAATTTTTTAGGGGGGGGGGCACTCCAAGAATTTGGTTAGTCAAGGGCCATGCTCTTCCATGATATTAATGGAGAAGGAGCAGAGTTTGGGATGGAGGTTGGGTGCAAGAAGGGAGCATAGGTAGAGGATTGGGTTACAGGAGGCACTGTAACGTTTGACAGAGTTTGGGTAAAGGAGGGGGTTGTGACCTGGGGAAGAGGGTGCAGAGTCTGGGAGGGGGCTGTGACCTGAGGCAGAGGAGAGTGCAGAGGTTTGGATTGTGACCTAGGGCAGGAGGGGGGTTGTGTCCTGGGACAGTGGTTTGGGGTGCAAGGTTTGGAAAGAGGTGGGGGTGCAAGAGCAGGAGTGCAGAGCAATGTTCTTTCTAAGCTGCATGGCTGCACAGCTTTGCAGGTTCTCCAGCTGCCTGTGCCGCCTCGGATACCAGCAAAACCGGGTGCTGACGCACACGCTGCTCCGGAGCCCAGCTGGCAATGCTCCAGCCTAGCCCCTCGGGCCCCACTTCCCCCCTGGGACCCACATCCCCCCAACCCCTTAGGCCCCACTTCCCCCCTGGGAACCACATCCCTCCAGCCCCTCAGGCCTCATGTCCCCCACTTCCTAGCTGGCCCAGCCCCGGCCAGCCTGCGTGTCCCACCTTTCCCCAGGTCCCAAGCTGTGAGTGCAAGCAGCCACAGAGCCTATGAGCTGGAGCCCAACTTCCTGGCAACCCCTGTGTCCATCTGGCCCCACCTGCAGGAGAGCCAGGCCTCGGCCAGAGCCCCCACACACCCAGCGGGGCGTGGGGCAGCAGAGCCAGCAGACTCCAAAGGAGGCTCCAGTCCTCCCTGCCCCAAGGGGTCCCCAGGCAGAGAGTGGGGGGCTGCCCCTGTCCCAAGCCACTCCCAGACAGGTGGAGTCTGCAAGCCCAGACTGAGCACCCAGCCCCACACTGGGCCAGGGCTCGGGCACGTCATGGGCTAGGCAGAGTCCGGGGGGAAAAGGGAGGTTTTCCACTAGTAAAGCTGCTGCCAGTTGGGGTCCTGCCCACACTGAGGCTGGCCGGGGAGGGGGCAGGGGTGGCATCCTAGGGCCAAAGCAGAGAGACAGGCCGGCTGGAGGGAGCCGTTCCAGGGGAGCCAGCCCCCACAGGAACCTCCGAAGGGAACTCCCCACTTGGCCTCCCCTGGCTCCTGGGCGGATCCCCCCTCTCCAGCGGCAGTGAGACAACCCTTTCTCAGGGGCCCACTCCAGTGCAGTGACCCTCTCGGGGGGGCCACTCTCACCAGTGGGTCTGCCTCTCCGCCTATGGGACAGCACCTCTCAGGGCCTCCAGCTGCCTGCCTCTGCCGTGAGCCCCTCCCAGAGAGACTAGCCCAGCCCTGCTCCCCAGCCCAGAGCGACTCCCAGCTAGTCCCTAGCAGGAAGTCTATGGAGCTCTGAATACAGCAAAGGATCCCTCAGGCCAGTCGGCCTGGGCCCCCGCCCCCACGTCTCCCCTGCAGCCAGCTGAGCCCTGCCTGCTCTGCTTTCAGCCCCCCCAAAACAGCCCCCCGTCTCCCAGCAGAGCCTCCAATACCCCAGCAACAGCCCCTCCCCTACCATTGTCAGGTGATTAATGAGCCCCACCCAGTCAATCAGCTCTGTGCAAGGAGCCCTGAGCCTCTGACTGGGCAGGGCTGATTAATCACCCGTGAAGCTGTGCTGCCCTGAAGCTTACAGGGAACACTGGTGCAGAGAGCTTGGGTTGTGACCTGGGACAGAGGAAGGTGCTAGATGCAGGCTCTGGCCAGGAGGAGATTACCTTAGGTGGCTCCCAGCCAGCAGCCCAGCCAGAACCCTCAGCAGGTTCCCTGATTGCCACGCCCCTGCATGCCATCCAAAGGGGCCCTGTGCTTCTCTCTATGCCATGCACCCCTTGGGAAGGGGGGGCCTCCATGAGCTGCCTGCACTGCAGGCATGGGCACTTTCCAGCCAATGGGAGCTGTGAGATTGGGCTTGGGGCACGCAGGGTGCTGAAAAGCACATGGCCCCTGCAGCCAGCTGCTTTGAGTGGTATGTGGGAGCACAGCAGACAAGGAGCCTGCTTGAGGCTCCTGCTGGGTCGTGGGATGGTGGAAGGATGGATCTGGTGGTTTGGCAGGCAGGACCTGGCCCATCGTCCGTATTTTGCCCACCCCAGTCTTGCAGGCTTTGAGGAAGGGGTGGGAAAAGGTGGGGTGGGGGTGGAGCAGGAAAAGACAAAGCGGGGCCTGAGGCAGACACCCTTCTAGGGACGACCCTGTCCATAACCAGCAGGTAGAGACTCTAGTGCAGTGGTCCCCAACGCGGTGCCCGTGGGCACCATGGCGCCCGCCGGGGCATTTATGTGCACCCGCTGAAATGTCTGGGCTGGCCCTGCCCCCGGCACGCAGCACATGCGTGGTGTCGGTCCCGGGTGCGTGGCGTGTGGGCAGCCTCCCCCCCCCCGGGTGCACGGCACATGCGTGGGCACATGCGTGGTCCCATACCCGGAAGTGTGGTGCATGAGCGGCCCTGACCCCGAACGCCAAGGCATCCGGCAGCCACGAAAGGCTGGGGACCACTGCTCTAGTGGGTCTGAAAGAGAAGGTGAGTTTCAGATAACAAAGGCTGAACCAAGCACCCTGACAAGCAGCAACAGGAAAAGCAGAGCCAGCGCAATTGGTAACAGCTTCCTCCTAGCAGCTATTTTACCAATAGCAATGGACCAGCGGTGACCACGCCTACATCTGTGGCTCAGCTGAGAAGTAAAACTAGTGAAACTAGTTTATGAAAACTATATTCTCTAAATTTCACAGCTGAGAAGGACCAATGGCAGAATGAAATAAAAGTGTAAGTCTAATCTTTTCCATGTAATATTTAAGAGTGCATGGGTTTGTCTGTAAACAAAGCTGGATGCTTGAGTAACTGCTAAGCCAGCACTTACAGGATGCTAAATATTTTGGTTTTTAATTTATGAATATGGTGACAATCTCTCATGTGTATAATGGGCTGTGTAGACACTGATTTAAATATGGGATTAGATTGTAACAGTGAGACTAAAAACCTGTGTGTGAACAGGACCTTTATATGCTTGTTACATTGAAACCCTTGTATGCCCTGTGTATGTTACTAGACTTACCCAGCGTTGCTCCGGTCCTCAACTCAATTATTTTTTAACTTTTGGAAAATAAAATGAAAATGTCCATGCTTAATTTAATTCATTACGCTGGGGTGAGGCTGGGGTGAAGGGTTCAGTAGGCAGGCTGCCCCAGGGAGAGAGGACTATCCCAGCCCTCTATCATCACAACAGCTTGGGGCCAGGTGAGAAGCACCTCTCTATGGCTGCTACAGCTCCAGCAGGCACAGCTGGGAGAGGGGAGCACGTCCCTTGGCTGGGGCATGTCCAGGTTTGACAATAGCAGTCCTGGATAGAGGGAGGGACATACCTCCAGGCAGCCCCCCCTCACCTGCCTGGTGATTCTCTCTTCCGTATGGTTTAATGAGAAGCAATCCCATTCCGGGCACATCCCATTACCCTAGCACAACCAAATCCTGACCTGGCTTTTAAGTTATAAGAGGAAGCTGTTTATCGCATTTGGTGGTCCTAGCTCTTCCCATTTAGGAGGAGTTCTTGAACAGACAGACAGACACACACAAGTGCTCTCAAATGTGTAGTAGATTAGCAGCTATACCCAGTGGTGCTTGTCTTTAACTGCAGTTGGGGTTGTTTTGTCTTTTGTTTTTTTTGGGGGGGGTAAACAAAAAAGGTACATGCTTTATTTAAATGAGTAAGGAGGTGATTTGAGGAATGACAGTGGGAGTAGAGGGAAACTAAATTGGTGCCCCCTTAGCATGGAGCCCAGAGCAACTGCCCCCTCGCTATGTCACTGCACCCCTGGCAATCTGCCCTGTGGGGGAGAGGGGAGGGAGGGAAGGGGTGTGCACAAACCAGCCAACCAACCCAGGTAGTTGCAGAGTTAGGACGTTCGTGGGGGGGGGGGAGCAGCACTAAGCTCAAATCACAGAGGGGGGGGGGGTGTTTCAATCCAGACTGCTCGTGCAGAGGCCCCAAGCCGGCAAATCCCAGCCATCACAGAGGCCGCGTTTACCCGGGCCAGCAACAGAGGCAGCGCAGGGAGGGGGAAGGAGCAAACTAGGGCAGGTGAGGGGCTGGTGCTGCGGGCAGGAGGCAGGGCCGCTGTTTGCCACGCGCAGCAGGGAAATCCCCCTGGGCAGCAGGCGGGGCGCAGAGCCGAGGCGGGGAAGTGAAAGTGAAAGCGCCCAGCTGGGCTCCTCGCTGCGGGGGGTTTGGCACCGGAGAGACTCGGGGCGCGGCGGTGCCCAACTCCGCTAGGAAGCCAGACCCCTGGCACCGGCCCTGTGCGGGGCGGGCAGGGCGGTGCCCAACGCCCCTAGGCAGCCTGGGCTGCGGGTGAGCCGGGCGCCGGGCTGTGCCGGCAGCGGGGGCTCCTCTCCGCCCGGCGGGGGCAGTTACTGGGCGGGCGGCTGGAGGTTTCACCCTCCTCCCCGCTGCGTCGCGGGAGAACTCGGCTCGGAGTTTCCCTCCCCCCCCCCCCCCTCCAGCGCCGGGCCCAGCTGGGGGCTCTCTGGGCAGGAAAGCGGCTGAACCGGGGGGGTCCGCACGCTCCGCACCAGCCCTTGGCGTAGCCCGCTACCCCCCCCCCCACGGGAATAGACTTTCTCCAGGTTTAGCCTCATCTCCCCAGCAAAGCGCTGGGGGAAAGGGGGGGGCTCATCTCATCCCCCCCCCCCCCCGACTGTGCCAGGCTGGCTCCGAGGAGAGGCCCCGCTCCACTCCCTGTTCTGCTGCACCAGCCCTTGGCGGGGGGGGGGGCTCGCGCCCCGGGCCTTGCTCGTGGCTGGCACTGCGGGACTGGCCCGGGGGCAGCTGTTCGGATCAAGGGGCTTTTCTCTGCCCCCTCCCGCTGGGGCTGGAGCCTCCGGGGCCCCTCACCCGGCAAACGCGTCCCGCTGTTGCGCTCCGCTGCCCCCTTGTGGCGCTTGGTGGCCCGCGCGGTCAGAACTCACGTTCGTTCCCTAAGTGCTAGCTCAGCGGTTCTCAAAACTTTTAGGCCGCTCAGTGCAAACCGCCAGCCAGCCATGGTGACAAAATAGGGGCGGGGTCTGGCCAGAAGGTTGGGGGCAGGGGGTCGTGTGTGGGAGGGAAGGAGGGTGCAGGTAGGGGATGGAGGGATGCAGTCTGGGGGCGGGGGTGCTTACCAGGCTCTGTGCTGCCCATCGCTCCCAGGTGCCATCCCCTGCTGCTCCCTTTGGCCATGATTCCGGACAATGGGCGCAGCAGGGTAAACCTCCAGGCCAGTGGTTTCCTGCCCTGCCTTTCCTGGGGGGAGGGAGGGGCGAAGTGGCGGTGCATAGAGCTGCTTTCTTCCCCTGCAAGGTGGATCTGACCCCGGGGGGTGGCTTGCTCTCCTCTCCCCCACAGCAGAAAGCCAGCACTGGCATATCAACCTCGTGGGGGTGGGGCAGCATGGCTGTGGGGTTGGAAACCAGCATAGGCTCCCTGCTGGGAGGGGGGGGGGGTCATGCCCTGAGCTCATGGCCCCACTGTGAAATGGTCAGACCACACTTGGAGAACCACTGCTGTAGAGGGCTAGTCAGGTCCCATCATACCGCAAGGCTTGGGATCAGATCCGCAGTGGAATTAGCATTCCCAGTTCATACGTAAAAGGCTGCAGTGTCTTGATGGCTCCTTCTGTGCAGCTGCGGAGGGAACTCCTCCAGTCAGTAGAGCTGCCTCCTTCCCTGAGAAGCGGAAACCACGTCCAAGCAAGAGGCCCTCTTGTCGACACTGGGCTGTGCACTGGGGCTATGTCTACGCTGCAAGGTTTTTGTGCAAAACTTGCAGTGTCCACACCTCAAATGCGCTTTTGCACAAGTAAATCAGCAGTTAAACGGCAGAACGGGGCTTTTGCTGGTGTAGGTAATAGCTCCCTTTTGCGCTACAGCTATTGCACAAAAAGGCAAGTGTGGACGGTCCAGAGGAGAAACAAAAGTGTGGACGCTCCTATGGGAAAAAGCACAGGTGCTCTGATGGCCGTTCTGTGAATGGCCATCAGAGCTTTCTTGCGCAAGAGCGTCCATGCAGTGTGGATGCTGTCTTGTGCAAAAGCACATCGCTTTTGCAATGTGCTTTGAAATCTTGGATGTGCTCTTGCACAACACGTTTTTATGCAAAAACTCTTGTGCAAAAGGCTTCTTGCGCAAGAAGCCTGCAGAGTAGATGTAGCCTGGGAGATAGAGTGATCTAACTGCATCACTTGAGGGTATAGATTTTTACCAACGTAAGTCTAGGTATACCCTGTCCACCACTACTCCCTTTTCCAGAAAGCTTAATATCCTATCAAAGAAAGCTATCAGCTTGGTTTGACATGATTTGATGTGTACACTGCGACATAGTGAAAATACCAAACACACCCATTATGTCTGATCCAATCATTCTTCTTGCCTAGTGGATCCATTCACGTATGTGTAGTTTTTGGCTACCTTGCGCAGGGCCCACACAACATCCTGGGCAGGGTCATAGCTACACCCCTCTCAGTTCAATGAATACCAAATAGAGCCCAAAAGACCATGCAGGAACACCTAGTCCATAAAAAAATCCAGACCCTAGTTGTCCCTCTTTCCTCTCCCCTCCTCCACTTGCTTACTCTACTTCCAGCACACCCTATGGGCTCTAGCACACCCGCTTTGCTCCTCTACCAAAGCGCACACCCTAGCCCCCTCCCCTTGGGCCCCCCAGATATTGCACTACAGCAGTGATCCCCAAATTTTTACCTTGTGGCCCTCTTACCTAATCCATCCCCCTGCCCTGAGCTGGGGCTGGAACTGAGGCTTTGGGAAGGGGAACATGGACAGGGCTAAGGTGGCTGAGCCTGTGGCCACAGCAGGGGGCATGACCCCAGGCATGGGGCTGGCAGCCAGGGCCAGGAGCAGAACAGGTTGGCACTCCCTCTCCTTGTGACTGGACTGCACCCCCAGCCATGCTACACCTCCCAACATTCCCCAGAACCCCTCAGAATTGGGGACCTCTGCACTAGTAGGTATTTGCCATCAAGAACAAGCTGGGAATGGGAACTCATTTTGTAAAAAGAGAGCACGGCCCTTGTTTGAAATATACCCCAGGGAAAGAGTCAGGTGGCTGTTACAACATTTTAGAGTCAGAGCTGCAGCAGGGTTAGCTCCGGGGGGTGGCACAAGCCAGGACTGCTTAGCCCCAGCTCACACCGCCCTCAGGAGCGAGCCCCACTACAGCTCTTCAGTTTAAATGTAGTAGGAGCTGGGCTGTCTCAGTAGGAGCCAGACTGCAGGGCTGTAGCAGGGTAGCGAGTGCCCTCTCCCCCTTATCGACTAATCGCGTAGTCAAAGGAAATTGCATCAACTACTTGTTTAGCTGATTATCCACAATTTAACATCCCTGATTTCAAGGCACCATTCAAGCTGAGGTGGAGCATTGATACCCCTCCAGTGATAGGGAGAAAAGAGGGGGAGAAGGGAACAGCTCCATGGGTGCTTGGTAGGTTATAGATTGTTGAAATAAGCTGTAAGTCCAGTGTCTCCATTCAGCCCAGGAGTTTTAGCACCTAGAGAGTTATGAATTTAAGCTCCCACATTCATGACTAATGAGCTATGTTAATTTCTATGCATTACTGGCTTTGTTTTCCACCACTTTTATCTCACACCATGAAAAGCAGTGTGCCTAGATGGCAACCCAGGATTCAGAAAATGATTTAATAATTTACATATAAAAAGATACATTGTTAAAAAAAAACACAGTCTTGACAATGGGGAAATTATTTTCTGTAACACATTATGTATGTTTTCTTCTACCTTAGATCTTCACTTATCAGTGGGGGGAAAACCCACTTCAAGAGAAAATGGGTATGTACTTTGCTTTTAAAATATTTTCCCATAATTATTTTTAAACATATAAGTACAAGTAAATGTCTGAAAGGCCATGTTTAGCCTTAATATAGCTTTATACATATCCACTGTATGGTACTCAATTGTGAATCCTCTCAATGGCCCTGCAACCTGAGTAAGTAGGTATTATTCCCATTTTACAGATTGGGAAGCTCAGACTCACAATGGCTAAGTGATTTGCGCCATGCTAGAAGCCAATGAGTGACAATTGGGATTAGAATGTAGAAGTTCCCGATCCCCAATTTTATACTCAGTCCAGAACCCATGCATATGTGGGCATGCATGCTCTCTCTCAGAAGAACACAGCTATGAGAACACAGCACAGTGAATTGCTCTGAACTGAACCTCACTTTTTGTTTGCTTTATGATGACCATTATTTTATTTTTAATAGTATTATTTACTTTTATTAACACTTACTTTATTCTCAGACTACAAAACGTTACCTGTGGCGATGTGGAATGAGTATCACGTCAGTGCTTGGCTAGAGTCCATTGGAATAAAAGAGGAATATGTGAAAAAGCTAAGGGAAGTAGAAGTAACTGGTCCAGTGCTTAGAAAAATAAATGAATCTTTCCTCAAAAACATTGGTATGAAAGAAGGCCAAATCTATGTACTTATATGTGAGAGAGATGAACTTTTGGAATGTTTGAGCAAAAAAACAAGTGCAGAGCAAGCAGAAAATCCCACCTTTAAGGCTACAGAAATTTTGAGTCACCCTGGTAGCACAACTCATGCTCAGAAAAAGAAAGTGAAAGCCAAGAATTCTAATATACCTGCAATGACTAATGTGCCCGCTGAAAAGAGAGAGAGTAGCACAAAAACCAACCAAATCACACGGCCTAAAAATGTAGCAAGTTGTCAAGCAACATCTCACCAGAACACAGCTTCAGAAATAGACATCTCTGGTACAGTAGAAGAGTCTAGGAGGGAAGAGACAGAAAAATCACTGTCTGCTCTTATCAAATCAGAAAATGGAACAAGTCATTCAGTGCATAAAAAAAGAGCCCAAGCTTTAACTCTCAGCAGATTTCGACCATTTGGTACTCAAGATATTAATTTTAAGTATGTGAAAAACACAGTCTTATCTCCTGAAACAGGAGTCATTGATTTGATCACTCCTTGCCACGAATACAAATCTTTTGTTATTGCTGCAGAGCTCGACCAGCCACGGCTGCAAGCAAAGTTTGCCTTTGAAGTGATTCGATTTGCCTCAGCCTGCATGAATATCCGAAGTAATGGAACGATACACTTTGGTGTCATGGACAGGTTTGAAGGTGACAAGGATTATGAACATGGGCAGATAATAGGGGTTCCAGTTAGCAACAGAGACATCTATGTTGATGCCCTGGATAAAAACATTGCAAAATGTTTCAGTGCATCTGACCAAGAAGCTGCAAGGAATTGCATTCGCCCTCCTGTTTTTACTGAAGTGATTGAGAAGGACACTGAAGACCAGAGCTTTGTTGTGGAGGTTGACATTGAACCATCATACAGTACAGTGAAGGGGAAGATTTTTGAAGTATTCTTACCTAGATTTAATGAAGAAAGCAATAAGACCATCTATGAAAAAAAACCAGTTCTCTATCAAAGACTTAATGCCAAATCTGAACCTGTAAAGAATGAAGAACAAACGGATTTTACTCTGGGTTCACAAGAGAGGGATGTCAGAAGAGAAATGGCCGAGTCCTCTAGTAATGAGGATGCTATGGAAATATCCCAAAATTTAGGGCGTAAGTTATTAGTCCTGTTAAATGATGGCAAGAACTATATAGATGACTACCTGAGTTACATCCTTGTCACAAACAGATGGGGAAAGGAAGATCTTAAGTCTATCAACTTTTTAATGCGCATGAATATTTTCTGTGTATTTGATTTTGATGAGGATTCCAGTGTATCGGGTTTACATGCCAAATACAAAGAGCACCATACAACAAATTTGCATTTCTTGCAAAATTATGCCAATGAAAACAAGATGAACACCACCGAATTTAAAAAACATTTGGGCCTAGATGATTATACCACCTGGATATTTTGTAATGGACGTAGTGACTTCCATGGGGATGAAAAACCTTGTGATGACAATACTTGGATTAGAACGAAAAAGAAGTATCTTAAGAAAGCTGTTTCATTTATCTGTGATGAAATCCTTCCAAAGGGATCTTTTATGGTACTTTTCCTCCTGTTCTCACCTGTGGAGAAGCCCATGGTAGATACCTTCCAGGAATTCTATACAGAAATGAATGGTATGGATTATATCATATGCATTGCAGAGTCTAAAGAAAATTATGAGAAGTGGGCTAACCTAGCTCAGGCATCTTGCAGCATTGAGACACTAGAACAGAGGAGTATTGTGGGCATGAAAGTAAGTCACATAGATACCACTATTCAAGACATGATGCCTTCTACAATATGTCCCAGACATTTACCAGTTTCTACAAAAGGTCTGTGTGCACTTCCAACACTGGAAGAAGAGAAAATGTTTTCCCTTGAAATTTTGTGTACAAATCAATGTGATGATATCAAACAGGATTGTCTGAGTGCAAAAGAAATACAAGAGATAGAACAGACATTTTACCAAGGGAGAAAAGTCAGCTGGAAAAATTTCTGGCTTGCTGATAAAGGGAGCGGTGGAGAAGTCATTGAACGTGATGCATGCAAAGAGGTTCATAACATCTTAGATGACATTTTGTATGGAACCAGAATTAGGTATTCTGTGGCTAAAATAAAAATCTTTCATCAACCTGGAAGTGGAGGAAGCACCATTGCAAGGCAAGTCCTATGGAAAAGACGAAAGGATTTAAGATGTGCTGTGGTCAAATCCACATACCCAGTTGCAACTGTCTGCCAGCATGCAGTTAATTTTAGAGAATATGATGAAAACGACATGAAGAATTCTCTCCCGGTCCTCCTCCTGGTTGAAGACTATGACGAAGATTATTTAGAAGAATTAAAATATGATTTAACGGATGCAATGGCAGCTCGAAGAAGTCATTTTTCCAAGCCTTGTTTCATCCTTATGGGTTGTAAGCGATCTAATGTCCCTGAAAAGCTTTGCAAAGCTTCTCCCCTTGATACAGTTGCTGTCACTCACAAACTGACAGACCAAGAGAAACACCTGTTTAAAACCAAAATTGAAAAACTTAAAAAGCAGAAAGACTTCAAACCTGAATTTATTCTGACATTTGTCCTAATGAGTGAGGAGTTTAATGAAACGTATGTGAGGGAGTTTGTAGAGCATTTGTTGCAAGGCATAGACCTTTCTTCCCCTGTTACTAATTTAATGAAGTATGTTGCTTTCCTCAATTCGTATGTACACAATTCATACATTTCATTGTCACACTGTGAGGCTTTTCTAGGGCTGGGGGCATATACCGAAAAGAGACTGAGAGAGTATGATTTTAAAAATAACTTAAGTGAACAGGCAAGACTTATTTTCATTGAATTAAGAGCACACACCACTTATATTTCATGTATCCATATCATACATCACCTGGTTGCTAAGGAAATTCTGCATCAGCTCTTAGGAGATCAGCCTCAGAGTCAAATTGCTATGAATCTTCTCCAGGAAAAATCACTGTTACACCATAGATTTGGACAAGAAGAGTTTATAAAGTTCATCAGAGATCTGTTCATACGTCGCGACAAGAAGAGCAGGGGAGACAATACTGACAGCCTCTTCTCACCATTCATAGAGCATGTTTGTAAGGTTGAAAATTATGAAAAAGCGATAGAGGTTTTAAAAGCTGCCTATGAATGCCTGGAAAAAGATGCCTTCTTTGCCCAGCAGCTTGCTCGACTGCATTATAATTATGAAAGATTTGAGGATGCAGAATTTTGGGCTAGGGTAGCCAAATCTCATTTGCCAAATGATTCCTTTATTTTGGATACGGAAGGACAAGTGTACAGAAAATGGTTTAGTTTTACCGTGGACAAAAAGACAGATGAGCCCACTCCTGATGAAGTCATTCAGATGATAGAAATTGCTCTTAAAGCTATGGAATGCTTCAGGGCTGCACAACAGGCTGCAAAGGCAGAGATTGACAGCATGAATAACGCTGGTTACTTTGGCGAGGTTGAAGTGGGATGTCGTCTACTAAAATTTCTGTCTACTCTTAAGATATTTCCCAGAAACCCTCAAAGGGAGCATTCTGAGCTTGTGCATTATTTGCTAACAGATTACATTCCTGAGGAAATTAGAAAACCGTGGGGAAAGCTTCACAGTCGTTTAAAAGGCTTACGCCAGAACATTTATGATGCTCTAGAATGGATTTCGGAAGATCTCTGTTACTTCCAAACAGATAAAAACCAGAACAAAGAAAATGAGGCCGAGGAAAAGGAAGAACAAGTTTACAATCCCAGAAGGTGGTTGAAAAGACAGTCCGAGGTGTATGCCAAATTCTTTACCTCAGACTCTCTTATTGTGGTAAAAAATTCTCGATCTGAAACCCAGCTAGTCAAACATATGAACATTTATAAGTATGGTGGTGGCAGCATCTCTACCATTCTTTCATTATTGTCAGATTCAAAGGATGAGAGGTCAGGTAATAAGCTAGAAAAAATAATTAGCTTATACCCAGATAATCCAGAGAAAGAAATCTTGGAGGACATTGATCTCATCAATTACATTTTGTCTCACATCACATTAGCATGTGTATCTCCTGGATCTTCCAAACTTCTTCCACTTCAAACACTTAGAGAACTCAGCAGTAGATTCTTTAAACTGAGAAGAACAGCTTTTCCAGCAAGTGCCCATTTTTTGCTCACTTTATTGTACTGGCCAGATGATGCATTAGACAGAGAATCTAATCCAGAGAAAGACGATATTCTCATATCTGCGCTTCTATCCATGAAGCACTTGTATGATGTCAAGATGAAAAACGTTGCTCCAAGGAAAAAGAGAATCTACACACATTTTTTCCTGGGAAAAGGCAGTGGTGTAGGCAAGATTGTGCATCGAACTAAAATTGATAAATTAATAAAGGGCTCCTTAGATGAACGACGAATGAAGTGGCTATATGGAGATGTATGGAAAATAGGTGAAGTTCATAGTGTCTTAGAAAGAGTGATTGGCTGGACAGAGAATGGAAAAGTATTTGCACGGGGTCACGCTGGGCGGATTCATATTTTGCCTTTGCATTTTGATTCAGTGCCTCCAGGAAATGAAAATGTGACATTTTACTTAGGATTTTCATTTAGTGGGCTTGTTGCCTATGACATTCAGGTAAAAATATAAAACAATCTGCTCCAGAAAATAAGGTGCTTAGTACATTAAGTTGAAAGTCCCATTGGACTCTAAGAAAATGTTGCATGATTTTAAAAGTTTTTTTCTGTTACATTCTTAAAATTAACAGACAGCAAAAATAAGTCCAGTTGTCCAAAATGAATAATAAATCTTCCTCTTAGAGCAAGTACAACCAAGACTCTGATATAATCTTGGTGTCAACTGCCATATGCAGTCTTCAAGTCCTTGATTTGTATCTGAATACTTTGTTTCAATGCAGCTGTCATTATTCAATTCCCTCTCAGACAATTTTTAAGCTATTTCCCATTAGAAAGGGCAAGGAAATTGGATATTCAACACAGAGAGTCTTCTTTCCTTATTTGTGTATTTGTATAAAACTGAAACGGTATGTTAAGTTTTCATATCAATAACAACAAATCTAGAAACAAATTATGAGCCAGCCCTTATGGGAGGAAGATGGTGATGGAACTATTCCAATATCTAGAATGCTATGAAACCCTGTAAAATCTCTAATCATGGTAATTGTTTTTGATCTATTAACCTTTGCTTTTAAAAGTAACTTGCTTCATCAGTTATAAGCCATCAGCAGACAATGGAACCTCTTAGTATACTTTTTAGATTGCTTTACATTTATATTAGTTCGTTTCACTCACAAGTACAATAATAATTATATCTATGAGTTTAACCGCATTAATGGTCAACAATAGATTAAGTAAGGAAGTGAAGAAAAATCCTGTATCTGATTTTAACTACTGGTGGAATTTCAGGAGAGACTGAATGGAAGTTGAATTTGGGTTGATCTAACAATTCTGTTGTAACCGTCTCTGATTTCTATGCACAATACCAGGGGAACTGTAATGTCAAGTTTCATTGTTGTGTTGTGTTTTGTTTTCAGGAGGATGGGGCAAAAGCGAATAATCTTATCAATATGTAGCCAAATTCAACACTAGACCGTATAAACCAACTTTAGTGACATAAATACTAATATTTACAGCAGTATGTGGGAAGTAGATTCCAGAGTAGTTAATACAATACATTTATTTTCCTTTTTGACTTAGTAAATGAATTACTGAAAGATACAAAATTGTCTATACGTAATTGCAACCTATAATTTGATTTTGATCTTTTCAGGGAAAGTAAGAAGGAAGATTATGTTTTAAGGTGACCAATATCAAATACTTATTTATATTACTATGTATAGATAGGTATGTTATCACAATATTTATTGTATAAGGAAGAAGCTAGTACTATGATAATCACATAGGGTGCATCTACACTGCATTGTAAGTCAAAATAAGATACACAATTTGAGCTTTGCAAATTGCATATATTATTTCGATGCTATTTCAAAATAGCTTATTTTGTCATTTATTTAGAAATAAAACACTATTCTGAAATGTCCCATACACCTCGTAGAATGAGGTTTACAGGGATGTTGAAATAGCGAGACCGAAATAACGGGCTTGCTGTGAAGATATGGGGATAGCTTTTTTGAGATACTCCGGTATCCCAAAATAGCATTGCAGTGTAGAAGTACCCATACAGACTAATGTTGTGTGTCTTTTTTATCTGTATTTAGTTTTTCTAAATTTTAGAATTTTCTGTTTATTTTTAAGTTTTATTGTGATGCTTTTTGGCTTTTGCACATTGGCCCATGACTAACTCATGGAAGCATAAAAATATAGAGCTGAAAGGAACTTTGAGAGGTCATCTTGTCCAGCCCTCCAGGCAAAGGCAGGAACATGTGAAACCAGACAATCCCTGACAGGTGTTTGTCCAACCTGTTTTTAAAAACTTCCAAAGATGGGGATTTCACAGACTCCAGTGGAAGCTTGTTCCAGAGCTTATCTAATCTTATAGTTAGTATGTATTTCTTAATATCTAACTTAAATCTCCAGTGCTGCAGATTAAGCCCATTACTTCTTGTTCTACTTCCAGTGGACACGGAGAACTTTTGATAAACTTTCTCTGCCATATTGTAGATAAATAGTAGTATAATGTTTTATAGAAACTTTGTATTAAGCACTTTTTCATATAACTTTATATCATTTTTATATAACTTTGTCTTAAGGATTTTCATACAATTTTGTAAGTCTTTTTATAATTTTATAGTCATTAGGAATAGTTAAGGTACAGAAAATATCTTTGTATTAGAAGTAGAATAGATCTCTCCACTTTAGCTTGATTGATCTGTTGAATGAGGTGTGAATGAATAAAGTGTGGAAGGAAGCACCTCCGAACAACTGCAACAGTTGGAGAAGGGAATAGGACCAGATCCAAGAATAAGACCTGTTAGAGGTGAGAGGATTATTCTAAGAGGGGTGGGCGAGATTCTGTGGCCTGCACTGTGCAGGGGGTCAGACTAGATGATCATAATGGTCCCTTCTGACCTTAAAGTCTATGAGTCTATGAGTCTATGAGATGGACTCATTGAGAAAGATCAGACATATTGACAGCCTTGGGAGTCATAAGCAAGCACCTTCTTTGGAGGCAAATTCAAAAACTCTCTTTGAAGATGAACGTGGCAGTATGAAGGACGACATAGAAGTCACCAGAAGAAGTCACCAGAAATGACTAAGTGACGCAGCTAAAGATGACTAATAGAGGGAATACATGAGAGGGAAGCTACTATAAATGTGGGGTGTCTTGCAGAGGACCCTGAGTCTCATCAACATTGGAGCATTGATCCAGATCGTCAGAAGCCTGGCTCCTCCCCTCCCCATCTAACTCACCTAGCCAGTGAAGTTAAGGGGAGCGATTAGTTGGTAACAACAAGTGTGTGTGTGTGTGTGTGTGTGTGAGAGAGAGAGAGAGAGAATGTAATTTATCATATGCATATGATAGTATTGATTGATATACGTATTACCAATAAATGTGGCATTTTGCCTTACCCTCTGCAAAAGATCCCGTGCAGTTCTTTAAGCACAATATCAGTGTTGTATATTAGCACAGTACCATAACTTTTCAGTACACATCATTTGTTGTATAGTACCAGGCAAACTAACAGTGAAAGTTATCTCTATTAAATAACCAAAACCAAGAAAGCAACAAAACATGCAATGGTTTTTGTAGAGAAAAATATAGTACAGGTTCAACCTCTCTAGACTGGCACTCTCTGGTCTGGCAACATCCATGGTCCGGCATGATTTTAATTAGCAGGATATCCAATTATCATGGGTGTGACCAGGTTTCCCATGGTCCCATAAAGTTTGTTTACAGCCTTCAGTCCTGGTTCTCAGTGCTCTGTGCTATTGTTTAGCTGTAATTTACTCCTAAATGTCTTCTAAGACTCAATAATCAGGGGAAATGTTTACATTGCTGGTAGATAATATTGACCTCCTATAGTTCAGAAAATTCTCTGGTTTGGCACTAGTCAGGTCCCAAGGGGCCGGACTAGAGAGGTTCAATGTGTAGTTTGAAGAGTTAAAAAAAAGCCAGAATAATCATTAACATTTTGGCATTTGCCTGTGGCAAGGAAAGTTAGAAAGGAAGTTCTAATACTGTGGAAGCCCAAATTCTTTAAGAAGCTGTACAACTTACTATCACATACTCCTGTTGCTTAATTTTAGGATTTACATATGTACTGACTTCATAATATCATTTGTTTGAACATATATAGTTCTTATATTTTAACTTGTTAATTTTGAAAAGGCAGACAATTCAGCACAAGAATCTTAATGGTATGGATTCATTGTTTTTATTGCACTTACTACGATACAGTGACTGCTATAAAGAATTCTTGAAGTTTGCATTTTGGTTCTTCTAAAATTATTGCATGGTTACGACCACACCGAAACATCCATGGAAGACTGAAATATCACTTGCTCTTAGCTTGGCAAACAAAATTTACTAGAAACTTCAGTTGAGTTCTCTCTTAACAGATACAAAGCAGGATAGTTAGATGAAAGGTTTCCTAAAAAAGAAAGGCTACATATAGACTGCAGTCTTCTTTTGGAAGAAGCTTTTCGGGAAGAGATCTTCCGAAAAAACTACTTCTGAAAGAGAGCGTCTACACTGGCCAAGGACATCAAAAAACCAATCTGCTTTTTCGAAAGATAGCGTCTAGACTGCTTGGATGCTATCTCGCATATAAGGCCACCCGGAACCAGTTCAGCCAGGGCATCGGGGGTGGCTGGATGTGCCACCTCAAGTGCAGGGACCTCGTCAGACTTGGGGTTGGGTGGGTCCTAGGACCACGAGGAGGGGGGACTGGAGCAAGGTCAGGGATGGCTGGAAGGGTCAGGGGAAGGAGGCATGGGCATCACTTGGGGAGGGGGCATGCAGACACTGTCGCTGAGGCGGTGCACTCCTCTGTGAGCAGTGACCAACAGTCCTCGGGCCGGAGGAGGGGGATGTCCCGGGAGCAAGGCCATGTGTGGCCTGCACAGCGGGCCCTGCCTCAAAGAGGCCCTGAGGTGCCCAGGGGACCATGCTTCCCACTTTTACCTCCCCCGCCACAGCCCACGGGCAAGCAGGCAAGGGAAGTGTCCGGCCATAGTGGGATTCCCCCATGAGCAGCGCAGGAGCCGGGAGCAGCCTGACCCTCCCTGGGACCAGCACACACACAGCTGCGCCTGGCAGTGCTGCCTGTGGGAGTGGGTGCTGCTGCTCACATGCAGGCATGCCCATGTGCTGTGTGCGGCACTCCTCGGTGTGGCTGGGGTCATGCCTGCTCCCTTGTGTCCAGCCTGCTTCCAACCGTGGCAGGTGGTGGGAGGGCGTCCAGACGTGTGTGTGTGGAAGCAGGATCCTGGGCATGCTCAGGGGGCTAAGTCCGTGCTGAATCCGTGTGGTGCACACTAATGCTAAGTCCGTGCTGAGTCCGCGTGGTGCACACTAATGCTGCACGTGATTCCACGTGCATGGACTGCAGCATGATGTCCTGCCCTAGCAGGCTCAGCAACGCTTGCACGCACCCCCTCTCCCCACCTGGTGCTCGCCTCCCCCGCCCTGTGTGTGTGACAAACTGAGACCACTCACCTGAAGAGCCCTCCCCGGTGTCAGACGATGCTTGGGAGACATCCTGGCTCGTGGCAACCAACGCCAAGCACAGCGTGACAGTAGCCATCTCCTCCTCCTGCTGCTGCTGTTCCTTGTCTTCCTCCTCCGCCGTGACCTCTAGCTGGGCAACGACAGACATGTTGAGCCTAGAGTCCACAACAGGTGGGGAAATGGCGTCCCCACCCCCTAGGATTTGGTGGAGCGCTGCATAGTAGGAGCAGATGTGGGGTCCTGCCCTGGAGCACAAGCTGCGCTCTCTGGCCCTCACATAGCCCTGGTGGAGCTCTTTCACCTTACTCCGGACCTGTTCTAAGGTCCGGGGTGGGTGTCCGCACTCTGCCAGGGACTCGGCCATCCAGCCATAAATGTCTGCATTGTGGCATTTGGGATGGAGATCCTGTAGTGTCTCCTCCTCACCCACAGTTCGAGGAGGGACAGGGTCTCTGCTCCAGATCAGGAGGGTGTCCGCCTCTTGGGCCCCCTGGGTGGGTTCTGGGAGCCCTGCTCATACTCCCTGCGAGCGCAAGGGAGGTCTTGAGGGCATTTGGCTCCACCATGGGTGAACAGGCCTGTGGCAGGGCAAGCTGCATAATCAGGGTGCTGCTCCAAGGCTGGCTTCCTGCCACAAGACTTGTCCAGAGCGCCTGCAGCTTTAAGAGGAGCCAGTAGACAGGAAACTACAGAGTTGTGATTACTTTGGATGGAGTGGCCACCAGGGCACCTGAGTTATTTCCTGGAGGCCTCTGCTTTTGAAGGAAAATTCTTTTCCCCGTCCACACACACACCTTTTTCCAAACTAGCTCTTTCAGCACAGGTGTTCTTCCTTGTAGAAAGAGGATTACCACTGTTGGGAAAAAACCCTCTGTTCTTTCAATTTTCTTTTGAACAAACGTGATTGCAGTGTGGATGTAATGCAAGTTTTTCCGGGAAAAACAGATGGTTTTTCCAAAAAAAACCTTCTGTAGTGTAGCCGTAGGCTAAACGACATCAGTTGCTGACTAGTTAGTATAAAAGCAACTGCCAGTTAAGCGCCTAGTTTCCTGTAAGCACTGATGAAGCCCCAATACTCTGTTCAAAGTTTGTGAGACGAAAGCTACAAAATGGGATTTGGTGCAAAGGGCATTTTAAAACCATCTTATTTAATTTTACCTTACTATCAAAAACCCACAGTGCATGCGCCACCCAGCCTCCCACTGCAAAAGTGCTACAAGCGTCTCAGGGGATTTAAACTGTAGTAAAATTTAAATTCTCTTGGTAGAGACGTGAAAGGGTTACACAACTGGGGACGTGGAAGTGCTGAAGAATCTGTCCACAAATCCGGGAGAGCAAGGAGAGCGCAGTCATTGTGCACAGACACAATGAGTCTGCGAACAAATGGGCTCTGGCCCATTAAGGGGCTGTTAGTGACACCTCCCCCCCGCCTCCCCTGAGGAGCTGTCCCTCCAGAATACATCTCTCACTCCTTGGTCTCATTGGTTACTTTATACCTTTCTCCTGCTACCCAGCATTATAAAGCAGACCAGGCAGGAAGGACATGGCCACGTTGACACTATGTCCAGATGTGGCACGATACCTTTCCAACTCTGCTGAGCCTGCCCCAGGAAAGGCACTGATGGCATTCTGTGTTGGTTCGTGTTGCACCCGCAAAGCTCATTGACAGATGCTTGTTTCTTCTACTGAAAGAAATCCTCCCTGGACACTTTTCCTCTGAGTCCTTTACCTCCCAGCGTCATCGTAAAGTGAAACAAGACCATGCTCACCGCGCCCTAATGTGGCCTTGCCGACACTGGTACGCGATCCTGCTGTTCTTGTCCACCTAGCTTTCACTGTCCCTTGTTAGATCCAGATGTAATTTCCAAGGCCCACAGATGCCTTCTCCAGCTCAACCGCTGAGTTCTACATCTGATGGAGTGGGTGTGTTATGTCAGAGACTAATGGTCCCTCATGTTTTTTTCCCTCCATGTGTGGAATAAATTTAGTTATGCATACCAAGGGTTGTATGGCTATGCACCACCCATAGAAACACATGGTGCTGGCTGTGGCTGCGCTGCTAATCACCTGGGCCGCATTTGACTCGCCCTTAGGTGGCCACCCAAGCACACCAATTATAGTGAACACTGAAACGTCCTGCTTGAAGGCTATTCAGGACATACTTCTGAATAGCAGAAACCACCTCACTAGGTCTGCCCAAGGGTGTGGGGAGAAGTAGGAAGCTCGGCTCCATTTGGGCTCATAGAAAGGTGTATCTCCAGAGTGGGCACCCCTGGGCATTGTGCTGGATTATCTTCTAAAACAGATTTTGGCTATTGCCTCTACAAGAGGTGCAGCTTAGTGGGTTTGAGCCAAAGAGTCTATTCGCCAGTCACCACACAGGTCCCAAAGGGCTTGGTGAGATTGTGTCACCACATATGAAATCCTATTCCAGGGTGGGATCTGAAGTTAGTCCCAATAAAATTGATGGGCTCTTTGTTTGAATGCTCATGCGCCTTCCGTCATCTGACTGTTAAGGTAGCATTTCTGGTGGCAATTACCTGGTGGGGTACATGAGATGAGACTCTGGTGTCAGAATCCCTATACACAGTTCTCCATAAGGATAATGTTTCTCCCCTCTTCCCTACAATTTCTCTCAAGTGTAGTCCCTAATTTTCATGTTAACCAAGCAGTCTGTTTGCCTGCATTGTTGCCAAAACCCCCCGCCATGCACATAAGGAAAAGTGTCATTCAGTCGGGAGAAGGGCTTTTT
Source organism: Pelodiscus sinensis (assembly GCF_049634645.1). Classification (NCBI taxonomy): domain Eukaryota; kingdom Metazoa; phylum Chordata; order Testudines; family Trionychidae; genus Pelodiscus; species Pelodiscus sinensis. Next base: position 20,300,376 of record NC_134730.1, on the reverse strand, counting down.
GCTTTCTATCTAGGGCAGACTAAAAATGTTAGCTCCTCTATTTGCTTTGTTGGTTGCAGCCAGACCTAAGGGCCAACCCTTTTCCATTCAGAGAATCTCATCTTGGATCTCTTCGTGCATTAATTTATGCTACCAACTGGCTGTGCCAATTCTAGCTCACGGGATTGTCTTAGTCTGCTAGCGCAGAGACAGTGTCTGTAGCTTTCTTGGCATTAATGCTGCTTGTAGACAAAGCAGAAAGTTGCTCATCAGTCCAAATTTTTGCTCTTTGTTATGCTATTTCCTATCAGGCCAGACATGACGCCAGTTTTGGATGGCTTGGCTTACACTCGCTATTCAGGTAGAGTCCAAACCCACACCAAGGCGTGTTGGCTTGTGTCTTACCTTACAGTGGAATCGGTATGTGCAATCAAAGAGAAATGGGGGGAGGGGGAGCTATCGTTCCATAACCGTGACAGTGCCAAGGAGCCGTGGGGGATTGGGAGCAGCTCCACTCTCTTACACCACAAGGGTGTGGTGCCAAGAACAGTGCTTGAGCCACCTACAGAGAACAAATGTCTGTCATCTGTGCAGGGGCACGCACACCTCTATGGTGGGAGATGTGCAAGGCCTGGCTAATGCGCTCGGCACTATTGTACTATGTCTTAACTGATATACACGGTTTCTTTGGCACTACAGCAATAGATGGAATCAGACTAAGATCTGTTTCTAGCTAGTGCCCTGTGACCTACCTAGGTGTGACACTGCAGGGGCAGGCAGCTGAGGAAATAGCTATGGAGTAACTGGCAGTAAGGTGCTTCTAGCTCATTTCCCCAAGGAAAGGTGCTATAAAGCCCCAGTATTACTAGGAGCAGCACACTAAGGTTGTTCAGATTTAGCTAGTCCAGTGAGAAAAAGCCCTACATGGTTAAATCAGTTAAATTAAACTGCCTAGACTAGGCCGACGGCAAGCAAAAGAGCTGAGCTCACAGCCCAACAGGGAAGTGCCTTTGTGCTTGATCATTTCTAGACAGGCTGAGGCTGGTGGGTGGAGACTTGGACACATTCCAAGCTCAGGGCTGCGACAGGCTTTTAGAAAGGCAGGCTGCGAAGTAGGAACGCCAAATGCAAAGTAACCAGCCCGGCAGATGCTTCTGGAGTACAAGAGGGGCCAAAGGCAGGGAAAGGCAGCAGCTTTTGCAAGATCTGACCCATGAGAGACGTGCTACCATGGGCTACTGTCCAGCCCTGTGATCATGTAGCTGCAAACAAGCTGCATCTCCAACTGCACCAGGAAATGTTTCCTCTAGAGCTGCAGCTTCCGTGAATGAACCGTGAACTTCTCCCCCACAGCAGCCGCCTCAGGTAAGCCTGCCCTACAGCACTGCTTGGACGTGAGCTCCAAACTTGGCACCTTGATTCTGTTAATTAAATGTACAGCGTGGCCCCTAAGGCGCAGCCTGGATGAGAGGGATAAGGAGGACTATGTGGTTCTTTGTGGCGTGGGTATTTTTTCTGGGTCACTCCATGCAAATGATGCTCCCTAAGGCATAGCAGGGATGAGAGGAATGAAACCTCACACTGCCACAGCCATGTTCCCTTGGGGCTATGATCTTCCTGCCCCTCCCTGCTCCTGAACCTTGGGGAGGCTTGTTGCTAAGGCAGGAATCTGTGTCTAGGGGGCCATTGGGCCCTACTGTGCGATGCCTATGGAGGGGGCTAAGAGGAAGATCAGCCTGCTAGTTTGTTTTCACTGTCTGTCTCCTCAGTCCCTGCAGATTAAGCCCCACGGGTGCATCTCGGAGGTCAGCTGGAGGCCAGGCACAATCCCACCCCAAGCAGCAAATCGGTTCCCCCAACCATGGCTGCCTTCTGATTCTTCCCTTCCCATCAAGCCCGATGTGCTGGGGCCCCAGCTGAAAGATAATGCAGCCTATTGGCACAGGCTACTCATGGTAGCTCTTAGGAGGTGCACCACCTCCCTCTCCCCCCATGGGCCTGCCAAAATCCTAACGGCTAAATGGGGTGTCTCCTCGTGCCCCCTTCCTGTTCCTCTAGGTGGCCTCCTTGCACCACCTCCCTCCACAGGCCTATGCCCACTGCTCTTACCTTGACTAGGTAATCACTGTGCAGGACCCAGGATGAGCTTAGATAATGTCCTCAGTCTTGGCAGTGCCCCCCACAAATACAGCCCCCCCCCCATTCCTATCCTCTTCCCATGAGGATCCCACTCCCACGGAGCACAGAGTGGGCAGCTCACTATTAGACTGTAGGAAAGTTTTATTCCCCCACCCCTTAAAGTCCAACTCTTGTAGAAGAGCTGGATTTCTGTAACTCAGAATGGGAAAATTCCAGGTCTCCGTGCCTGATTTGCAAACTTGTTGACCACCAAGTGTCCAGTTCATGGTTTCTTTATAGTCCCTTTCCACAGGCTTAAGACAAGTTATATAAGCAAGCAGGCTAGCCCTATGGGCTGCAAAACTCCCGCAGTGAATCATGGACAATACTTCCCCCTCCCTGCCCCCATTGCTGATGTGGACTGAGGGAGCGTCCCCGGCTTCCAAAACAGCCCCTAAGGCCCCGAGGCAGCTGATTATAACACAGGGCAGCCCATAGGGTTTCTTGAATTTCACAGGGATCTGAATTAAGGCCATTTTTATCCTCATGAGCTTGGTTCTGATCAGGAATGTAGCAGCTGAGAAATGTATCCAGCTCTTGCATTTTGCTGCCTCCCTGTGGAGCTTTTTAGGCAGGACTGACAAAAATAACTTTCGTTTCCTCAAAAGCTCTAGCTGATTTGGTAGGCCACATTATGCTGCAGGGCGTAGGCTGGGAGTTAACTTTCCTAATCTAGTGCAGGCCAGAAGGGTTTAATGGAATCAGGCCCCATGTCAAGTGTCTTTTAAGAGATCAGCTAAAAAAACGCAGAAGTTTTTGGGAGTTGCTTCTGCAAGAGAATGTAAGGAGCTGTTGCTTGGATATATAGCAAATACCTATCGCTCATTCATATTTGTTCCACTTTCTTGTTGTTTACTTAAACGTGTGAAGTTGTTTCCCATTCCCTTTTAATCCCCTATCACCAGTCTCTTCGCACTCCTGCCAGTAGCTACTGCCTCTTCTTCACCCTACCCTTCACAAGAATTAGACCATCTTTCACCAATCCTATGCTTCCTTCTCCATCCACTCTCCATCAAAGATATAAGGGTTCCTCATCTCCCCGAAAAGTAAGAGTTCCTCATCTCCCCCAAACATGCAGAGAAGGGTCCTGCTTCATTTTCCTTTGTGCTGCAGGCTGGTCTCTTTATCCATTCTACTGACTCTTCTGTCTTTAAACCTGAATTCACAGCACAACCTTGAGGCAAGATGGAGCCTGGAATTACCTCGATGAACCTCCATCACAGCTGTATTGAAACCTGCCGCCACTGACCTGGCATGAGCCAGCATAGGTGACCTTTCCTAGAGTGGTATGGAAACATCTGAGGCTATTTGTATTTACATTTTCTGTGACAGTCTGATGCCCCTGTTGTCATTCTTTAACTGTTCTATTGTCTCTTGAGTTTGCTTGAGGGGACTTTTATAAATATTTGCAGGCAGTAATGTTCAATTTCTGTTTTCTCACTTTTGCATAACTCTAGTACAGGACCCTATTTTGCACACGGCATCTTTGTATGAGTTGTTTGTAGTACAGCACTGAACAACACCAGTTTAAGGCACCTTTATGCCAAAAGTAAGTATCTACAGCAAGGAGGGGACTGGATTGTAAATTTAAGTATTAGTAGCCAGGATGGGTAGGAATGGTGTCCCTGGGAATGGATAACAGGAGAGGGATCACTTGATGATTCCCTGTTCTGTTCACGCCCTCTGGGGCACCTGGCATTGGCCACTGTCAGAAGAAAGGGTGCCAGGTTAGATGGACCTTTCATCTGACCCAGTATGGCTCTTATGTTCTCTTAGTGTAGCATTAAATAAAGCAATGTCCAGAGAGGTGCATTACTGAGCAGAAGAGGAGAGAAACAGGCCTTTGTAAAGGTGAAGAGGTGGCACAGACACCAACCTCCAAGACAAGTATCAGAGGGGTAGCCTCTCCATCCACTGAATCTGCAAACACAACGAGAAGTCCTATGGCACATTATGTGCATCTGATGAAGTGGGTCTTTGGCCACAAAATCTTAAGCCCCAATAAATCTGTGTGTCTATAAGGTGCCACAGGACTTCTCGTCAACCTCCGTGAGTGCTCTGGGGCTGGAACAGGTGTTCCAGCAAAAAAATAGTGGGAGCTCAGCACCCATTGGCAGCTCCGCCAATCAGCTCCTCCTCTTCTACCTCCTGCACCTCCTGCCCATTGGTGATCAGGACCATGCAGGAAGCGCTGCAGGCCGATGCGGAGGAGTGTGGGTGGAAAGATGCAGGGAAGGCAGCAGAGTGGGGAAGGGAAGACACAGGGTGGATTGGGGCGATAGGTTTGGCAGGCCTGGGCAGAGTGGAGGGGGTTGAGCACTTCCTGGGAACTCAGAAAGGTTCAATGCAGCAATTAACATTTTAATTATAATTCTGCCAGCCTAGTGTTGGCTGCAGTGTGGCTCTCTGTAATCTAGTTATCAGTGTAGTTTCAATCCAGTGCTCAAGAAGAGAAATACCATCACAAATGACCACTTCAGGGCACTCTCAGCAGACGCCTAGAACTCAATGGCCAAAAGCCTAAGCTATCTGTTCACGCCTGCAGCTGATCCTTCCGGCACAAACCTTGTATAGACATTTCCCCTGCTGTACCTGGGGCAGAGCCATCAGTTTGGCACCTTTTACCAGCTTCACAAGAAAAAAAGTAGACTCAAGAGACAGGGTGTAGCATACCAGGTGGTCTGGAGCACAGCTGTGAGGGTCAAATCAGGGCAAACGGCTTAGAACCAGGGCTACTTACAGTCCAAGACGAGGGTCCTCCTCTATAAGGCAGCAAACCAGTCACACAGAGCACTTGGGCTGCCACTCAGGCCAGCAAGAAGTCTCATAAGCAATCCCCTTAGACATTCCAGCTTTACCTATGCCACAACCAGCACCACACCTTACACAGGTGAGAGATTATAAAAATCAAACAGGTTCTCCTAGTCCCAAAGAACCAGCCACAGGTCACTCTATACCCTAGATATTACCCAAAAGAGCCCGCTGTGCCAATGCTTTAGAATCTAAAATCTAAGGCTACATCTACACTGGCACCCTTTTCCCGAAATGCTTAAAACGGAACAGTTTTCTGTTATAAGTATTTCCGGAAAAAGCACGTCTACATTGGCAGGATGCTTTTCCGGAAAAGCGTCCATGGCCAACGTAGACGCACTTTTCCGGAAAAAAGCCCCCATCGTCATTTTCGCGATCAGGGGCTTTTTTGCGATAAAGACTACTGTGCTGTGTACACTGGCCCTTTTACGGAACAGTTTTTCCGGAAAAGGACTTTTGCCCGAATGGGAGCAGCATAGTTTTTCTGGAAAAACACTGACAATTTTACAGTAGATCGTCATTGCTTTTCCAGAAAAGCAAGCGACCAGTGTAGACAGCTGGCAAGTTATTCCGGAAAAGCGGCTGCTTTTCCGGAATAAGTGGCCCAGTGTAGACACAGCCTAAAGGTTTATTAATAAATGAAAGAAAAGGTTGAGAGTAGAATTGTTAAAGAAAGCACATTACATACATCAGTCACCAGGTTCTTGATGCAGGCTCTTAGCAGAGATGTAATACACTGCTAGCTTAAAGTCTCTGGAATACATGCTATGATAGCACGGGTTAACAGGTCCTTCCCAGCTCTCTATTCATGGCAGAGATACTCCTGAACTCAGGAGCAGGATTGAAGACAAAGATGGAGGAACCCCGAGGATCCTTTTATAATCTTGCCCATGGGTCGGGCAATCCATTGTTCTCCTGAGTGATGGTACCTCCCAAAATGGAGCTGATCACATGATCAATTGACCTGACCATGTTCCTTTAGGCAAGGAGCCATGGTGTACCTGCTGATCTACAGATTCACAGCCAAATTCCTCAGGTGTCTATTGGCAACATTTAAGAGCCACTCACTTTCCATGTAGCACAGCTATTTACTGATTAATCACCCCCTCACAAGAGGTGGTTGATGCCTGCTGCTGTCTCCCAGACAGAAAACATTTAAAACACAAGCACAGAGCCCATAGTCATAACTTTACCTACAAAAATCGTACATGCATATGAGTGGTGCAAACAGAATCAGCAGAGCATAAGCTTTCATTAGACACCTCGCATGGCCCACTTTGCACAGAATTTGGGGCAAACACACATCATCAGCGAGTGCAAACATTAGCTGTGTTTTCTTATTAAACCCCAATAACGTCACAGGGGAGAAAGGAGGAATAGTTACTGGCTCTGGTTTATGAATAAGAGAGTCTCACATTGTGGTTTGTACATTATTAAGTTTATTCTTCCACCTCTTTTATACCAAGGACTGAAAGGCAGAGGTGGAAGGCAAACCCAGGTATGGGTGGTACATTCAGTAAATAACTTCAGTGGTTCCCTCACACACTCCCAAAAGTAACTGAACACTATAGAAGTGAGTTTTACCCACAAAAGCTCATGATACTATATATTTGTGCTAGTCTCTAAGGCAGGGTTGGGGAACCCAAGGCCAGTCCCCGGCTTGCCTGGATCTAGCCCCTGAGACTCATAGCATCTCTCCCTCCCTCAACACTGCGGGGCTGGAGCACACAAAATCTACTAGGCTGGGCCACTCTGAGTTCTGGTGTATGAGATGAATGTGGGGAGTGTCTTTTTTCCTTCTCATTCAGGGTCACATCAGTGAGGGTTCCTGGGTTTTGTTTTTGTTTTTTGTTTCACTTATGTACAGCTCCTGACTGATTTTTCTATGGGTCATCAGCCGCCAACCCCAAAACGGTTCCCAGCCCCTGCTCTAAGGTGCCACAGGACTACTTTGCTATGTCTACGCTACAGGGTTTTTGCGCAAAACCAGTTGTTTTTGCGCAAAAACTAGCGGAGTGTCCACACCTCAACCATGTTTTTGCACACACAAAAAAATACAGTAAATTGACAGGACAGAGCACTTCTTCTAGGAGAGTTATTCCTCTCTCCACAAGGAATAACAACTCCTTGTGCAAGAGTACTTGAGCAAAAAGATGTGTGTGGATGCTCAACAGAGGTTTCAAGTGCAAAAAGAGCCAATCACAAAAAGCACCGGTGCTCTGATGGCCATTCTTTGAATGACAATTGGAACTTTCTTGCGCAAGAGTGTCCATGCAGTGTGAATGCTCTCTTGCACAAAAGCACATTGCTTTTGCGATGTGCTTTTGAGGTGTGGAAGCACTTTTGCACAAGAAGTTTTTGCGGAAGATCTCTTGTGCAAGAAGCTTCTTGCACAAAAACCCTCAAGTGTAGAAAAAGCCCTTGTTATTTTTGAACAATATAGAAACAGCTAATTTAAAAACATGTTGTCTTCATCTAATATGGCCTTTTTTCTCCCTTAGCGCTCACTTTCTGAGCAAGAGGATAAACCTACTTCTACAAGAAAATGGGTATGTATCTCTTTGTAAGATGCTTACACTTCTTGGGTAATGGAACTTGCCCTTGGAATACATAGCATTTTATTTATCCAGTGTGTGGGGCAAACTAGTGAATCTTCTCCGCAGTCCTGTGAGAGTGGTAAGGAGGTAGTATCCTCTTTTGGGAGAAAGGGAACAGACCCAGTAGTTCAGTGGTTTCCCCAGAAACGTAGAGGAGAACTGTAACTAGTGCTGATAAGCACTTAAGGCTTAGTTTTTGCCTTCTTCTGAAGCATGCAGTGTGGTTTGCCTGCTGGGATCATCTGGGCACATGTCATGTGATCAAGCCCCGGACCTTGTAGAGATTTGGGCATTGATGGCACCTCCCAAAATGGAGCTACAGGCTTCTCTGGTCTCCTGAGGACTGCAGTGTTTTAGTGTCGCTAACATAGAGAAGTGGTATCTAGGTGACATTTAACATCTTGTGATATGCAGACAGTCAGACAAGATGTAATGGTCCCTTCTCGCCTTAAACTCTAGGAAATTATGAAGCTTCACCATGTCTGCTAGTCCCTACAGCTGCTCCATAAAGTCTCTTTTTTGACCTTGTCTAGAATAGGATAAAAAGTGCATTGTTGGAAAGCTTTAGCTAATATGCTTGAGAAGTCTAGTGGACACAAGCCAAGCTGCCTTTAACACATTCTAAGATGGAGGAGTTAAAACCTGGGCATGTGGGGTGAAGCCTGGCCTTCAACTCAGTGTGATTAGTACTCGTTAAAGTCGAAACTACCTTGTCCTTGCTAGACTTTTCAAACGTGTTGTTAGCTAACAACACACTTAAAACTGTGTGTCTAGACAAGGTTTTAGGGCATGGTGTGGTCAATTTTTTTTTTAAGAGTAATCTTCTGTGAGTATGTGACACTGACATGCCATTTTGTTTTCAGACTACAAAACATTACCTCTGGCTGAATGGAATGAGTCCCAGGTTAGATGCTGGCTAGAATCCATTGGAATTAAGAAAGAGTATGTAGAAAAGCTATGTGATGAGGAAGTGACTGGCCCAGTGCTCAAAGAATTAGATGAACCTTTCCTCAGAAGCATGGGTATGAAAGGAGGCCAAATCCACATAATAACACGGAAAAGAAATGAACTTTTGGAACATTTGCACAAGAATGCAGCAGCAGACTCAGCCCAAGCAGATAATCCCAGCAATAAGACTGTAGAAGTGTTGGCTTCTGATATCACAACCAATGATAATAAAAGGAGAATAAAAAACAGTAATGCATCTGTGGCTATCAAGGCTAATACACCAAAAGAAGAGACAGATAGAGATTTAAAAGCCCTCAGCATCACACAGCCCAAAAGTTTTCAAGTAACATTGCACCAAAATGAATCTTCAGAAACAGACAACTCTGGTGCAGTAGAAGAAATTGATAAGGTGCACACAGAAAAAACATCCTCTCTTTGCAAGAGAGGAGGTAAAAAAAATCATTCCTCACATGAAAACACTGTTGAATCATTAACTCTGAGCAAATTTAGACAATTTAAAAATGAAGACATTAATTTTAAATATGTGAAAAACAGAATTCTTGCTCCGGAAACTGGAGTCATAGATTTGATCACCCCTTGCCATGAATACAAATCTTTTACAATTGCTGCAAAGCTAGACAGGCAACGACTGCAAGCCAAGTTTGCATATGAAGTGATTAAATATGCTTCAGCCTGCATGAATGTTCGAACAAATGGCACAATACACTTTGGTGTAATGGACAGTGTCGAAGACAAAGGCTGGAAACATGGACAGATAGCTGGCATACCAGTAAGAGACACAGATATCTATGTTGATGCATTAGATTACATTGAAAAATGTTTTGAGCCGTCTGAACGACAAACCGCAAGAAATTGTATTCACCCTCCTATTTTTACTGAAGTGATTCAGAAAGACTCTCAAGAACAACTCTTTATAGTGGAGGTTGACATTGAACCATCATCCAGTATAGTGAAGGGGAAGATCTTTCAAGTACGCTTACCTAAATTTAATGAAGACAGCAATAAAGTGACCTTCGACAGAATGCCAGTTCTCTATCAAAGAGTTGGAGCAAAGTCTGAGCCGATAAAGACTGAAGAACTAGTAACTTTTATTCAGGGTTTACAAGAGAAGGACGTCAGAAGAGAAAAGGCTGAGTCCTCTAGTAATGAGGATCCTATGGAAATTTCCCAAAATTTAGGGCGTAAGTTATCAGTCCTATTCACTGATGGCAAGAACTATATGAATGATTCTCTGTGGTATATTCTTGTCACAAACAGATGTGGAAAAGAGGATCTGAAATTTGTTAGCTTTTTAATGCGCATGAATATTTTCTGTGTGTTTGACTTTGACGAGAATTCCAATGTGTCAGGTTTATATGCCAAGTATAAAGAGCATCATGCAACAAGATCACATTTCTTACAAAATTATTCCAATGAAACCAAAATGAGCACCACTGAATTTCAAAAACATTTGGGCCTGTTTGATCATACTAGCTGGATATTTTGTAATGGACGGAGTGACTTCCGTGGGAATGAAAAATCTTGTGATGAAGACACTTGGATTAGAACTAAAAAGAAGTATCTTAAGAAAGCTGTTTCATTTATCTGTGATGAAATCCTTCCTAAAGGATCTTTTGTGGTACTTTTCCTCCTGTTCTCACCTGTGGAGAAGCCCATAGTAGATACCTTCCAGGAATTCTATACAGAAATGAATGGTATGGATTATATCATATGCATTGCAGAGTCCAAAGAAAATTATGAGAAGTGGGCTAACCTAGCTCAGGCATCATGTAATATTGAGACACTACAAGAGAGAAGTATTGTGGGCATGAAGCTGAGTCATGTAGATGCCACTATTCAAAACATGATGCCTTCTACAGTATGTCCCAGACATTTACCAGTTTCTACAAAAGGTTTGTGTGTGCTTCCAACACTGGAAGAAGAGAAAATGTTCTCCCTTGAAATATTGTGTGCAGATCAGTGTGACGATATCAAACTGGATCTTCTGAGCACAAAAGAAATACAAGAGATAGAACAGACATTTTATCAAGGGAGAAAAGTCAGCTGGAAAAATTTCTGGCTTGCTGATAAAGGGAGCTGTGGAGAAGTCATTGAACGGGAGACCTGCGAGGAGGTTCATAAAATCTTAGATGACATTTTGTATGGAAACAGAATTAGGTATTCTGTGGCTAAAATAAAAATCTTTCATCAACCTGGAAGTGGAGGAAGCACCATTGCAAGGCAAGTCCTATGGAAAAGACGAAAGGATTTAAGATGTGCTGTGGTCAAATCCACATACCCAGTTGCAACGGTCTGCCAGCATGCAGTTAATTTTAGAGAATATGATGAAAACGACATGAAGAATTCTCTCCCGGTCCTCCTCCTGGTTGAAGACTATGATGAAGATTATCTGGATGAATTAAAAAATGATTTAATGGATGCCATGGCAGCTCGAAGAAGTCATTTTTCCAAGCCTTGTTTCATCCTTATGGGTTGTAAACGATCTAACGTCCCTGAAAAGCTTTGCAAAGCTTCTCCCCTTGATACAGTTGCTGTCACTCACAAACTGACAGACCAAGAGAAACACCTGTTTAAAACCAAAATTGAAAAACTTAAAAAGCAGAAAGACTTCAAACCTGAATTTATTCTGACATTTGTCCTAATGAGTGAGGAGTTTAATGAAACATATGTGAGGGAGTTTGTAGAGCATTTGTTGCAAGGCATAGACCTTTCTTCCCCTGTTACTAATTTAATGAGATATGTGGCTTTGCTCAATTTCTATGTACACAATTCATACATTTCATTGTCACACTGTGAGGCTTTTCTAGGGCTGGGGGCATATACCGAAAAGAGACTGAGAGAGTATGATTTTAAAAATAACTTAAGTGAACAGGCAAGAGTTATTTTTATTGAATTAAGAGAAAATACTACCTGCATTTCATCTGTCCACATCATACATTACCTGGTAGCTAAGGAAATTCTGTATCAGCTCTCAGGAAGTCAGCCTCAGAGTCAAATTGCTATGAAACTTCTCCAGGAAAAAGTGCTGTTACACCATAGATTTGGACGAGAAGAGTTTGTGAAGTTCATCAGAGATCTGTTTATACGTCGCGACAAGAAGAGCAGGGGAGACAATACTGACAGCCTCTTCTCACCATTCATTGAGCATGTTTGTAAGGTTGAAAATTCTGAAAAAGCGATAGAGGTTTTAAAAGCTGCCTATGAATGCCTGGGAAAAGATGCCTTCTTTGCCCAGCAGCTTGCTCGACTGCATTACAATCATGAAAAATTTGAGGATGCAGATTTTTGGGCTGGGGTAGCCAAATCTCATTTGCCAAATGATTCCTTTATTTTGGACACGGAAGGGCAAGTGTTCAGAAAATGGTTTAGTTTTACTATGGACAAAAAGACAGATGAGGCCACTCCTGGTGAAGTCATTCAGATTATAGAAATTGCTCTTAAAGCTATGAAATGCTTCAGGGCTGCACAACAGGCAGCAAAGGCAGAGATCGACAACATGAATAATGCTGGTTATTTTGGAGAGGTTGAAGTGGGATGTCGTCTGCTAAAATTCCTTTCTACACTTGAGGTATTTCCCAGAAACCCACAAGGGGAGCATTCTGAGCTTGTGCGTTATTTGCTAACAGACTACATTCCCGAGGAAATTAAAAAACCGTGGGGAAAGCTTCACAGTCGTTTAAAAGGCTTACGTGACAACATTTATAATGCTCTGGACTGGATTTCAGAAGATATAAGTTACTTCCAAACAGATAAAAACCAGGAGAAAGAAGATGAGGAGGCAAAGGAGGCAAAGGAAGAACAAGTTTACAATCCCCGAAAGTGGCTGAAAAGACAGTCCGAGGTTTATGCTAAGTTCTTTACCTCAAAGTGTCTTCTAGGAGAAAACAATGCAGAGCCTGTAACTCAACTTGTCAGACGCATGAACATCTATAAATACGGTGGTGGCACTGTCACTACTATACTCTCATTTTTGTCTGATTCAAAAGAGAAGAGGTCAGTTGAAAAGCTAGAACAAATAATTAATTTTTTTCCAGCTGACCCACTGAAAGAAAGGCTGGAGGACATTGATCTCATCAATTATATTTTGTGTCACATCACACTAGCTTGTTTAGCTCCTGGATCTTCCAAACTTCTTCCTTTTCAAACACTTAGAGCACTCAGCAACAGATTTTTTAAACAGAGGAGAACAGCATTTCCAGCAAGTGCACATTTTTTGCTCACCTTATTGTACTGGCCTGATGATGCTTTAGACAAAGAACCTAATCCAGATAAAGATGATATTCTCCTATCAGCTCTTCAGACTATGAAACGCATGCATGACATCAAGGTCAAAAATGTTGCTCCAAGAAAGAAAAAAATTTACACGCATTTTTTCTTGGGCAAGGGCACTGGTCTGAGAAAGATTGTGCATAAGACGAGGATTGATAAATTAATTGATGGCTCCCTAAATGATCGGCGGATGAAGTGGCAACATGGTGATGTGTGGAATATAGGTAAAATACGTGATGTTTTAAGAAGGGTTTCAGGTTGGACAGAGAATGGAAAATTGTTTGTACGGGGTCATGTTGGACAGATTCATATTTTAGCTTTACATTACGAGTCCGTGCCTCAAGGGAATGAAAATGTGACATTTTATTTAGGATTTTCTTTTAATGGGCTTGTTGCCCATGACATTCAGGTCAATAAGTAAAGAAAAAAAAATCTCTTCCATAAAGTTAGTTACCTGCGTGCATTAAATTGATAGTAAACACTGTGCTGTTAGAAAACTGTGTTAGTCTTTTGTTATATTAAAAAACTGTATATAAAGAAATCAAACTGTATGATACCGAGGAAAAAAAACAAGTCCAAAGAATTGTGGGGAGAATCATAATGAGCCTGCGTCATGATTTAAAAGAGTGCTACTTACTACTAGATTAGTTATGGGGAAAACTGAAATATGCAAAAGAGACAGACAGTGAGAAATGATTATTTGGAACTATGAGGCCAAATCCACCACAGGACTAAGTAGGTATTAATGTAAATTGTATCCTTTCCTCCAAAATGCATATAAGATGCATTAAAAGAATTATAAAATAGAATATAATTTGCAATTGTGTTCTGTAATTTAGTTGTAGTAGTTTCCAAGATTAAAGGAAAATACTTTTAAAATGACTCGTTGTATATCAACAAACTATTTAGCATACTTGTTTCATTGGATAACCAAATTCAATAGCACATTCACTCATCTGTCAACTTTTTTGGGGGGTGAGGTGCAAGAAAAAGTGTTAGGGAGGAAAAGTAAGCATTTGTTTAAAAAAATTGCTGTACATTAAATTTTTTTTTAAATAGGTAAAGTAGATGAAACAGTAGTTAATCTATTTTAACAGCTTTGTTTTTAAAATAGTTAATAGTTTGAAGTAAAAAACTCGTCACAATTTGTCATAGTTTGTACAATGCAAGAAACTAAACAAGAGCAGTTCTAACACTGCTACGTTACATTTTGTAGAAAAGGCACTGACTGATTTATAACCTTCATGTCATGTGGCTTAGGACATGACTGAGATGTTTACTGATTTCATAGGCTTATCTGAACATTAATACTTTTTTCTATTATAATTTACTAATGTCAAAAATGCAAACCCTCCATATTGTAAATGTCTTTACCATACCAATTTTTTTAATTATGTATAAAAAAGCATATTCTAATAAAGCAACTCAATACATTAATTTTGGAGTCTGTGTTTTGCTTTTTTCAATGTCATTATATTATAACTACCTAATTTAAATTCATTGGAAACAAAAATACCCTTTAATTAGTTCACTGGTTAAGTGATTAAACGGAGATGGGCTGGAGCGGCCCCCACTCCGCAGGCAGGGGCTGCTCCAGCTGGGATGGGGCAGCCCCCTGTTCACAGTGGGCCCTGTGGGATTGAAGCAGCCTCTTGCCTGTGGCTGGTGGGGGAAGGGCTGCTTCAGTCCCTGCCAGTTAACAGTAAGCAGTAGGCATAACCCAGTAAGGTGATGCTTACTAGCTATCCATTCACATCCTACTTTGCATGGGGTCTGACTAAACAACTCTTTACATGAATCCCAGCTTGTTTATTAAGCTGCTCAATGTAGACACCATTAGAAGTTCTGTGGCACCTTAAAGACTCACAGATTTATTTAGTCTCTGACAAAGGAGAGATTTGCCCAGAAAAGCTTGTCCAAATAAACCTGTGAGAATTTAAGGTGCCACAGAACTCTATGTACCTTCTGAAACTTGTCAACAGAGAAGATAAAAGGCAGATGTAAATTTTTCTGAAATGCTCAACAGATGTCTTTAGGTGCAGCCACTTATTTTTGCAGTTTATTGTAAACTGTAGTCAGCCGCTATTTACAATCAGCCACTGTACGTTCCACTCTCTGTTCAAAATCAGGGGAGAGAGGAAAGTTGTTTTTAAAGTAAAATGGAGATTGTTATAATGAGGGTTGTTAAAATCGGCTGAATTGTTTTTTAACAACATTCATGTTGCATATGAACAGAGCCCTTGTGTGGATACAAAGTTCTATCCACAGATGCGCCTATCCATGAATAGAAAAGAAATGGGTATTCACTGAACTGCAGAGCATTGAACCTGGGAACCACAGTGGCCAAAAAGACCAATGTGGTGCTGCTGTTCTCGGTGGACAGCAACTCATACAGCTGTACCATCCCCACCCCAGCCCTTCCATGCAACTGCATCTCCTGTCTAGGGTCATACAGCCCCAGTGGGGATGGGGCTGGTACTGGTACAGATGCACAATCAGGAGGAGTTGTTGGTGTGAGGCACTGGTGCCTGGGAGTGGCAGCATGACATTTTCCCCTTTGACTGCTACAGTTCCTGAAGTTCAGTGGATACCAATTTCTATTCGCAGAAAGAAATTGGTATTTGTGCTGGGCTCTACATGTGAGATATGACACAAACCCTGAATTCATTAGTACAATTCAGGTTTTGAATACATCTATGTCACAGTCAAGTATAAGACTGAGGGGGGACATGGCAGTTTTCAAGTATATAAAAGGTTGCTTCATGGAGGAGGGAGAAAAATTGTTCTTCTTTACCTCTGAAGACAGGACAAGAAGCAATGGGCTCAAATTACAGCAAGGGAGGTTTAGGAAAAAACCTCCTATCAGGGTGGTTAAGCACTTGAATAAATTGCCAAGGGAGGGTGAGGAATCTCCATCATTGAAGATTTTTAACGGCAGGTTAGACAAACATCTGTCAGGGATTGTCTAGATGGCATCATGAGCTTTCGTGGATACAGCCCACTTCTTCAGATGACCGGAGTTTTGAGGTTAGGATGTGCAGACCTCAAAACTCTGGTCATTTGAAGAAGTGGGCTGTGCCCACGAAAGCTCACGATGCCATCTACATGTTTTGTTAGTCAATAAAGTGCTACCAGACCATTTATTGTTTAAGTTTACCCCTGAAGCTTTTAAATTAACAGTAATTTCTAACAGATTACCAATTTAATTGTTGATATGTAGTAGATTGAGGTATATTTGATCAATCTCTTATTTATCAAGCATTTCATTTTTCTTGTCCTGATGCTCGGGCATTTCTTCATTGTGTACTGTCATCTTCTGTCACCTTTGTGGTGTGGTATGTTCTGTCTTTGGGCTGTGGGATGCATCCTTAAGCAGTTTAAGTTAGTAAATATAATAATGGGCTTTTTGTTTGTTTTACATGTATCTTATTTTTAGAAACAAATTTAATACACAGATTAATTTCATTTGTTTATAATTTAGTAGGCATCAAGTATTTTATAACGCAAGCTCTACTTTTGCAATTATTTGTATAGTCAGCATTTTCACTTGAGGGTCGTTACTAATATTTTATACTAAACATAATACTTAACTGAAAAATTGTGATTAATAAAAGACTAATTTTTGCTTGCAATTGCATTATTGAAGCAAAATATATGTACATATATTTATAACTGAGACCTTTTGAACTTTGCAAAAAAGTGGTATTAATATGATTATACCCCAAACACGATAATAAAATAGTGTACTGCCACTTTTTTAAAAAAAATAAAGGCTATACATCTGACTTTTGTTGCAACAAAATAAAAAAAAAGTAGTCACATGTCACACAACTTACAATTAAAAATAAATGGTACCAGAATTCCATTCATAACTATATAAAATAAGGCAAATAAAAATAAATAGAAAAACAAAAGGATTAAACATTTAAATGAGCAAGTTACTTTCTTTAAAACTTAATAAACTTATAGCATTTATATTTATATTTGCCAAATTTGTTGCATTAATATAGTAATTTAAGGCACTGTTCACTGCTTTACAATAACTGTTTCAAAACTTTGCTGTCTGGGCTAAGAAAAGCCCAAGTTACAAATATTAGTTAGTGGTTAGGCTAAGAAGCAAAGTCTGCATTTTTGTTGCTTAGCAAACAGTTTCAAGAAAATTAGGAATGATTCTAGTTGTTGCATTCCTGAAGGATTAAAATAATCAATGTACTGTATTAATTTAATGTTTTTACCTTGTTTTCTCTTGCTTTGTGTTCAATTGCTTTAGCTTTTGGGGTGCCTCTGCACAGCAGGGCTTAACTCAAAATAAACTATGGAAATTGAGCTGTCAATTGTGTAGCTTATTTCAAAATACAATGAAACCTGTGTTATCTGGCATGCTCAGGGATTAGGGCATTCTGGTTATCTAAAAATTCCGGTTATCTGAGGGTCCCATTAAGCTAGGAAAAACCAATGGACAATAATAGTAAAACTCAAGTTTTAATATTGGTAGTTTTGTAGTGTGAGGCAGTTGGTGTCACATTTCTATTTTGAGTTAAGGAGGATTAGTACTTCTTAAATAAAACATTGTTAAGCCAATCACGGTAAACCAAGCCAGGCCTGCGCGCCTGAAGATGTGACAGCATTGTGGCTGGGGGTAATGCCGGTTAGCAAAGTTTTCTGGTTAACAGAGTGCTGAATAACAAAGGTTTCACTGTAGCTTATTTCAAAATTGAGAGTATCTACACCAGTGGTTTCCAACCTTTTCAACAACAAGATCACTTTTTCAATTTAATTGCAATGTATAACTACCACCCCTTCTTGGAGCCCCATACTCCCCTGCTCCACTCCTTCTCTGAGGCCTCACCCCTGCTCACTCCATCTTCCTTCCTCCCTGAACCTCAAGCACTTTCACCAGGCAGGATGCTTGGGGTGAAGGGTCTGGTCTTAGGCCAAAGGGTTCAGAGTGTGGAAGGAGTTTGGGTGCAGGGGAACTCATGTCTGGTACAGGAGCGGGTCCAGGATGCAGGGTCTGGCTGGGCACCACTTACCTAAGATGGCTTCCAGGTGGTGTAGCAGTGGAGTTAAGGGAGGCTTACTCCTGCCCAGGCCCACTCCTAAAAGCAGCCTGCATGTACAGGCTGCCCCTCATCTCATCTACAGGCACTGAACCCACAGCTTCTACTGGCCACAGTTCCCTGTTATTGATCAATGAGAGCTCAGGAGTGGTATCTGCAGGCAAGGACAGCATGTGGAGATGCCCTGCTCTGCCTCTCTCAGGGGCTGCAGGGACATGCCAGCCACTGCCAGGAGCAGCAATTACCACAGGGATAATGACTCCAGCCATAGCAGGTTAGGTATTTTAGAACTTGCTACTCAAAGAATTACATTTAAGTATAAGAGAGAAATGAAAATTATGAAACGCACAGACCAGTCAAAAACCAAAACCAACATACTTTGCAAGCAGTAAAAGCTATAACGACAACCCCCCACATGTGTTTGGTCAGGATATGAGAGTGAAGGGCAGTGTGTTTGTAAGAATGACAGACACACACAAGGTGTAGGAGTGACTGAGATTTTCATTGCCAAGCTCCCTCCCTCCCCTTCTCTGTGTGGAGATAGGATACAGAAGTGGGGGGAAGGAGGGACTCTGACAACAGCATCCCCCCCCACTTCTCCCTCCCATACCTTGTACAGCAAGCAGGAGGCTCCCAGGGGGGCAGCTCCAAGGCAGAGGGCAGGAGCAGAATGACAGTGAGCGGAGGAGCAACTGAAGTGCCAGCACTTGATAGCTTCCTGGCCAAACCAGTCAGGATTACCTGTCAGAGGCTCCAAGATCTACGAGTAGATCCCAATCTACTAGTTGGTGACCACTAGTCTACACAGCACTTATTTCGAAATAGAGCACTCTTCCTCCGACTTCCCTTACTCCTGGTACAATGATGGTGACAGGAGACGGAGTAAGAAGTCCTACAGACTGACAGTATTTCAACATTATTTTGAAATAGCTGCCTGCTGTGTAGATGCGGACTAAATTATTCCAAAATAGTGCTAGTTATGTTAATGTGTAGATGTACCTTTGGAGGTTTCTGTAAAAGCTGTAACTTTTAAAACAGAGTCAAAGTGAGACGAGGCAGGAAAAAGGATGAAAAGCAACCGAGGAACGTAGCAAGACCGCAGCCAAGAGAAATTAACTTTCACAGTTGTTTAAGGTACAGGCAGCAACAGCAAATTTAGCAAACTGAGAAAGACTATAAAGGAAAACATTTAAAAATATTTGAGGGGGGGGGGGGGGAATATTTTTAGCTAAGCATGGAGTGGGATTTGGTGGGTCAAAACAGTTGGGAACCCACACGCTACCGGTTCTGAGGAGAGATGGGGTAGTTACCTGTTCTTGTAAAAACTGAATTTGTTCTCCCAGTGTCTGTTATTTTTGTCTGCATGCCAAATGGATTGCAGGAACGGCCTTATGTGCTGCACTCAACTGTTTTGGGGGCCACTCCATGTGTTCATACATCAATTCTAAGCGTTAACCCTCTCGATCTCAGCTTTTCACATTCAAATTCTTTTTCATTCGGTCCCCTGCAATTGAGTCACAGCTCCTGTCTCCTAATATTCTGTGAACCTTTCCATTATTTTCAGCATCTGATTTACCAATCCTGGGACAGTACTGTTTGTTACTTCTTCCTCTTGGGCACTTACCTGTCCTATTCTGAGAAGCACCAGTCTAGGTCTTAGTTTAACTGGAACCTGACTTTTAGTATAGGATTGTAGCTACAATGCAGTGTATCTTTTCACATCTTTTAATATTGCCAGGACTACCTTTTTTTTATTTCTATCCTCATTCTTCAGACACAGGTTAGCTATCTAAAGCTTGCTGTTAACCATCAATATTTATAACAGGGGATGGCACATGTCTATTTGATAGGTTTCTTACAGGTATTTCCGGTGTTTCATTCTGTCCTGTGCTTGCTGTCGCTGGACTGCTCTGCAGTGGGAGCCAAAAGCCTCATCTCAAAGATCTATTTGCATTGGAAAAGGTTCAGAAAAGCGCAACAGAAATAAGGGGTTTGTCATTCTATATGAAGAGAGATTAAAAGGACTTGGACTTTTCATCTTAGAAAAGAGGCAACTAAGGGGGGGATATGATAGTGGTCCATAAAATGACTTGTGTGGAAAAAGTGAATAAAGAAAAGTTTTTTACTTATTCCCACAAGAACTAGGGGTCACCAAATGAAATTAATAGGCAGCACGTTTAAAACAAACACAAGGAAGTTTTTCTTCACTTAATGCACAATCAACCTGTGGAACTCCTTGCCAGAGGATGCAGTGAAGGCTAGAACTTTAACAGGGTTTAAAAAAAGAGCTAGATAGATTAATGGAGGTTAGGTCCATCAACGGCTATTAGCCAGGATGGGTAGGAATGATATCCCTAGCCTCTGTTTCTCTGGAGGTGGCTGACGGGGAAGGGATCACGTGACGATTACCTGTTGTGATCCCTCCCTCTGGGGCATCTGGTATTGGCCACTGTCAGCAGACAGGATACTGGGCTAGATGGACCTTGGTCTGACCCACTACAGCTGTTCTTAAACATTTCAGGGCTCTTATTTCTCTTGCTTCTTTCAGAGTGTTGCAATTATAGGAATCCTGACCCAAAAAGGAGTTGTGGGGGAGGGCAGCTCACAAGGTTAACTTCACTTCTGTGCTGCTGCTGGTGGTGGTGCTGCCTTCAGAGCTAGGTAGCCGAAGAGCAGCATCTACTGGGCAGGAGGTCAGCGCTGAAGACAGACCTGTTGCTAGCAGTAGCACTGAAGGATGGTACAGTACAGTATTGACATTCTTTCTCCTGCGCTGCTACCTGCAGAGCTTGGGCCTCAGTCAGCATTACTTTCTCTCTGACAACACAGGCGTGAAGGCAGCAGTGCAGAAGTCAGGGAGACTTCTGCACTGCGGCTGGCAGGACACTGCCTTCAGAGATGGATGCCCAATTAACATCAGCTGCTTTCCATCCACCCAGCTCTGAAGGCAGAACACAAGGGTGGCAATACTGCAAGCCTCCTCCACAACTTCCTTTTGGGTCAGGGCCTACAATTTGAAAAACAACCCCCCCTATGAAATCTGTATAGCTTCAGGAAAAGCACATAAATGACCAGATTTCAGTGTCTGGGATGCATTTTTTCATGGCAGGGCACTGCTATCTGTAATTTCCAGGGCTTGACGACCACAGCAAAAACCCACTCACCAGCCCTCACTGTGCATGCACCAGACCTGCACTGCGCATGCGCACACCGCCAGTGAACGGGGCAACCAGCTGAAATCTACTTGCCATAAGCGAGTAGATAAGCGGATTTGTCGAGCCCTGGTAATTGCCAATGGGACAGGAGATAGGAGTTATTTGAAAACTGATTGCAAAATCACCCTTTCTAAACAGGTGTGTTTACTAATGAATAAACATGTGAGTTGAAGTTCAGAAAGTTGCTGTGGAAATCTCCAGTATTAGGACTTGACTTAGTTATGCAACCAATGATGCTTGTGCTCCAGTAGCGTGAGTCCAAATGTGAAGATAAAACTCTTCCCTAACTCTTGTCAGTAGTAAAAAGTCTTGCTATGTTATGGAAAATGTAGTATAACAATAATCCTCTCAACCAAGACTGTAATTTAGCTTCAGGTGGAGAGAAATGAATTTGTAGAAAGAAAACTTGTAAATGAATAAACTGATTAATTTGAAAGTCTGACAATACTCAGAAATAAAGGATGTTCATAGTTACTCTGTCAATATGAAGAACAGTGTAAATCCCTTATTCTATATGCTGAGGTAGCTGCCACCAACAATGCCATTTTCATTGATAAAAGGATATTGAACAGCTTGGTAAGATTCAAAATAAAAGTTCCATCATAGAAGAAAGTCTTTAGATTTAAATCCCCTGGTGCAGCAATCTTTCCCTGCCCTCATTTTCAGGAGGAAAATAAGAAAGGCCCCTTAAATCTGCTCACTGATTAATGAGAAATCACAGGCCCTTCTGTAGGCAGATGGAATGCAGATTTTGCTACAAAATGTACCTTAATTGAAGCAACAAAACCAATTACTAGAGCACTGAGAAGGAATGTAACCCTTCAATTCTGCCCAGAATAATAAACTTCATTTTGCAGAATACCTAATTCTTGTAGATAATTTCCTGCTCTGAAAATATTCTGTACTCCTAAAGAATGTTCTCTAGATAACGAAGACATCCAGAAGCCATTCAACCTGAGATACAACCATGCTGAGTGATTTGGGCAAAGAGCTAGGCTGTAAGTTCTATATCACTTCATTCTGAATTAGCACCATGAGATTTGAAAACCAGAATTGTTGAGGGCAAGGAGGAACTACCAGTATATTTCCTTAATAACCCTGGAATTAAAGGAAATAGGGGGTAAACACACACCAAATGGTGTAACCAGCAATCATGAAAACATCTGCTATGGATCCTGGATTTTTTTCCTGATCTTTGGAAGATTTGATCCTTAATCTTCTAATAATCCTTTTTTGCTCAGTGAATCAGCTGAACTATTATTCTCCTCCAGAAGGTGGAGTAGGGTTGCCAGGCATCTAGTTTTTTGATTGGAGTACCCAGCCTGAATTCCTCTACTGCACCCCAAATCTCTCATCCCTGGCCCACCCCCAGCCAGAACCCTCACAACCCACTTGCCCAAGTCCCTCTCTTCTGGCCCCATGTGGAGCCCACTCCCCTTGCCCCAGGCTTCTCCCACACCCCGAACACCTCATCCCTGGCCCCACTCCAACTCCCCTGCTGGCTAAGCCCAGTGAAAGCAAGAGGGCAGGAGACAGTAACAGGGAAAAGAGCAATCAAGAGCAGGGCATCACAGAAGGAGCCAGGCATAGGAGTTGTTTTGCACAAAGTTAGAAAGTTGGCAATTTAGTGGAGAGCCATCATATGGACACAAATCTGAATAAATCCCACCAAGAGCGCTATGACTTCTTGTACATTCCTCTATGTAGTAGGTCACTGTGGATCGTCCACGAGAATCTGTAGAATCTGATCAATGGTAGAAACTCTTTGTAAGCCAGAGGTATCCATCTCAGTTCTAGAATATTTACCTGTAATTGGCACTCCTTATGAGACTACCATGAGTCTGAATCGGACAAATATTTACTTCCCTACTCTTCCTGAACATATTTGATATGTTACATTGGAACAGAAAATGGTATTCCTGCACAAACTTTTTTTTTTTTTTTTTTTTACACACTGTCTAGTTCAAAGACTTTAAAAACTTGACTCGGAATTGTCACTTTGTGTGACGTGAATTATTTGCATATTAGAGGATTTACTCAGAATTGCTTGTGTTCTTAATTCAAATATTTCTTGAAAGATGAGACTCAAAATAATTATCAATGGTTCAACATCAAACTAGGAGAAATCAAGTGGATTTGGCCACTGTCGGAGGACAGGATATTAGGCTAAACTGACCTTTGGTTTGATCCAGTATGGCTGTTCTTATTCAAGTAGGATCCATATTGGTTCCGGTAGTACTATTCAGTGTTAACAACTTGGATGACGTAGTGGAGTGCATGCTTACAAAATTAGCAGATATCAAGTTGGATAGGGCTGCAAACACTCCGAAGGCCAGGACTAAAATTCGGAATGATCTTGACAAATTGATGACTTGGACTGAAATCAACAAGGACAGGTGCAAAGTACTAAGGGATAAAAACCCAAAAAAGGATCTGGAGGATATAGTAGATCACAGACAGAATGAGTCAAAAGTGTGATGCTGTAGCAAAAAAGGCAAATGTTATTCTGGAGAGCAGAAGCGTCATGTGTAAAACACAGGAGGTAATTGTCTCCCTTTACCTGGCAATATGAGGTGTCAGCTGAAGTATTACATCCAAGTTTGGGTACCATGCTTTAAGATGTGGACAAACTTGAGTCCAGAGGAGGGCAACAAAATGACAAAAGATTTAAAAGACCTGACTTATGAGGAAAAGTTAAACTGGATTTTAGTTTTGAGAAAGGTGAGTGAGGGTGGACCTGATAAAGTCTTCAAATATGTAAAAGATTTGTTATTTTTAGGTACTGCAAATCAACTGTTCAAGTTTAATTATACTGGGCCAATTTAGTATCAAGACCATTTCAGCTAAAAAAATCCTTCCCATTTTCATTTGGTCAAATATGCCTTAATCTAAAAGTACAACTGGATTACTTACTTCAAATATCATGTCTTACTAGCACATAATAGTTACTTGGCAGTTTTGGGAACTTTTATTAATTTTAATTTTCATTGTTAGATTACTGAGATCTACACAAAACAAAGGAAGCCAGATTTTTTAAAAAAAAGGTACAAAAAACACCCAGACAAAAATTAGGAAGGCAAAGCACAAGGATCAGATTTGGGTTGTTTTTAGCCTCAAAGACATATGGAATTGCAGCATCTCTGACCCTATGTCTCTGCAGAGAAACTACTTTTCTTCACTTGCTTGATTTCATTAAGCTATTTAAGATGAAGGTTGGTTGAAAATGCACTTTTTTATACTTTTGTGGAGCACTTCCAGACAATGTGTTGCAGAGTTTAAATTGTTCTTTCAAAGAAAACACACAGGCAGCAAATCATTTATTAAATTACTAAGTTTAATCACTAGAGAAAGTCAGAATTAGATACATATTATGGAAGTACTTGTATCCAATTGCCAATTCCTGAAGAAAAATGAGTCCCATAAAAACACACAAGGTACACAAGTTTGATTCATTGTTCTTGGTCCCAAATGATCTTCAACACTTCTTTGTCAACTGAATGCTATGAAAATTAAACTGCAGACAGTTACCATTTCTACAGTCAACATGCATTTTACAGTTACCCACATACTTACCAAACCTTTAAATTTATCCCTCCCTCTTAGCAATACTTTTTACCGTGTACACAATTTGCAACATGTGCTTACAGACTGATGGGCATCTTTAATGTTCCAACAGTTACTTCACTCTCATTCACATCACTTCTTCAAAGTGCATGAATTTGAGACATGACCTCCACGTAATTGCTATAGTAAAATGGACTTATGTGGTAATGACAAGTCTACAGACTCCCAGTATCCTTTCAGAAAAATAAAAATTTGCTGTTTGAAAGGAAAATTTATTTCACTCTATTATTGAAACAATATTCTATCATGCTATGAAATAATTATACATGAATCTCAGATGGCATTTTCACCGTAGTTCATTATATTAATGCAAGAGAATACAATGCTTCAAGATTGCAATATGAAGCACCAGAGAATGAGTGTGGCCCAGGAGAGTGTTCAATACTAATGAGAGTATCATGAAGTAAAACGTTAATCCATACGTCTCAGAACAATACTGCAGTCCAAAAGAATTGGTTGACAGATTTGGTGCCACAAATGGCAAACAGATTCATAATTATTTAAAAACATAAATTTAAAGGAAAGATTCATGAACTTTACTACATAAGGCAGGAGTGAGGAACCTAAGGCCCGGGGGTGGGATGCAGCTCCGGGCTTGCCTGGATCCAGCCTGAGGCTCGGCGTTCCCACGCTGGTGAAGGGTGGGGTTTTTCTTCTCTTTTTTTTTTTGGTTTCTCACTTGTGTGCAGCCCAGACTGATTTTTCTGTGGGTCAGTGGCCCTGGCTCTAAAAAGGTTCCCCATCCCTGATATGAGGTATACTCACCGATTTGACAGTAAGCAATCTGCAACTTTTATACATGTACATAACTCCCAATTGTGTTTTGGATTTACAGGCCAGATTAATTTTAATTCCTATACAAGTGACCTACCAGGTTCCCAAATGACAAGTTTGCACAGGCATATCACAAATGAGAAAGCTGAATTGTGTGCTTCCACTTTCAAGCAAGTGAACATTTACAATTTGAATTCCTGTGCATAGATTAGGAGCCCTTGGTTAAGGTGTACTTCTAAAATTACAAATGTTATCACAGCTCTGAAAGCCAGTGTTTTCTTCTATAACAAAAAACCAACAAGCTATTATAATCGAGAATGAATTATTAAAACTTATACAAGATGAACCTTTAACCGGGTTCTAAAAAAGAGCTAGATAGATTCATGGAGGTTAGGTCCATCAATGCTATTAGCCAGGATGGGTAGGAATGATATCCCTAGCCTCTGTTTCTCTGGAGGTGGCTGACGAGAGGATCACGTGATGATTACCTGTTGTGATCCCTTCCTCTGGGGCATCTGGTATTGGCCAGTGTCGGCAGACAGGATACTGGGCTAGATGGACCTTTGGTTTGATCCAGTACGGCCGTTCTTATGAGACTGTCGCTCTAATTAGCTAAACTGAGACGACGGTTTTACTTTCTATTTGACTATTCCTGGCTGTACTATAACCACGAGACACGACTTTACTTAAAAGCTGATTCAGAAAAGGTTGAGAAAAGGGCACATGATTAGGGGTTTAGAACGAGTCCCATATGAAGAGAGATTAAAGAGATGTGGACATTTCACCTTAGAAAAGAGGAGACTAAGAGGGAATATGATAAGAGGTCTATAAAATCATGACACGTGTGGAAAAAGTGAGTAAGGAACAGTTATTTACTTATTCCCACAATATAAGAACTAGGGAAACAAACAAAAGGAAATTTTTCTTCACTCAGCGCACAGTAAACTTCTGGAACACCTTGCCAGAACGTGTGTTGATGGCTAGGATTCTAACAGGGTCCAAAAAAGAGCTAGACAGATTCATGGAGATTAGGTCCATCAATGGCTATTAGCTAGGATGGGTAGGAATGGTGTCCCAGCTTCTGTTTCTCTGGGGGTGGGTGTCAAGGGAGGGATCACGTAAGGATTACCTGTTGTGTTCCCTCCTTCTGGGGCAACTGCTATTGGCCACTATTAGACAGGATACTGGGTTGGATGGACCGTTGGTCTGACCCAGTATGGCTGTTATGATGTAGTTTGCATTAACATTTGCTCTTTAATGCGCTGTAGTCTTGGAGTAAGTTGAGTTTATTTTTAAAGAGCACCTAAAAATGATCACAGAATATTTGCGTACATATACAAAACTTTATCTTCTGAACTGAATTTCAAATGAAGCACTCAAGATGCTCAGGACACTGCACAACCAAAACCCCCAAACCATCAAGTCACCTGCCAAGCAGATTAAGCATAATCAATCAATAACAGAGGGGTACAAGGAGACAGTAAGGAGGAATATGAGGGAAAGGCAATAAATATGGGGTAAACTAAACAGAGGAAAACATCTGTAGGAGTTTTGAAGTGCAGAAAGGGGTTAAGATGGATTTCAGAGTCTAATCCCATGGCACAGGGCCTACTACATCAAATAAATGAGAGTGGGGATCTTAAGTCAGTGATATTACATTTGATCTGTAAACAGAAAATTTAAGTCTAGGTTAAATTATTGTGAGAGCATAAGGGTCATGAATATCCAATCCCAAAATAAGCAAATATCAAAATCCTATATAATCATTTCACTCTGGTAAAATGACCTCTCTTGGTGGCAAGTGAATTACTGAAGTGACTGCTGAATCCATGTTCATGTGTCTATTAAATATCTCAATACTGTCAAAATGGCTATCAAAACTTTTAATCCCCATTTCCATTAATCAGGTGTCTGTAAAAGTATAGAACCACTAGGTGTAGTTAGAATCATTGTACTTTAACTGTTAAGTTCTACAAATGTATCCACTACTGAAGACAGCAACATATATCCTACATAACAAAGACTTATTCACATTTAGGTGATCAAAGATTCTCTCCTCATGTATTTAAATGGAATCTGAACACAATATTTCAAATAGGAATATCAGGTACTTACAGATTAAACTAACCTGTACTGGCAGTGCTGTGGGATTTTTCTTCTCTACCAGTAAGTAGCAAATGCTGAAATTCTGCTGCTAGTTAACAAAAACACAAGTTGTATTAAACCAAGGAGTTTATCCATAATTTAGTTCTCATTTAAAAAAAAAAAAAGAGTCAAACCTCAATTGCTAGGGTCCCTTTTAAAAAAAATGGATTAAAGATAGCTATAAAATTATGCTTAATTTGCCCTTAAATTTGATTTAAGTTTTTTAACTCATGTATCTGACAAGTGAAATGTGATAAATACCTCTTGGATGAACCTGAATGTCAAGGAATTACAAGTTGTAGTTGCAAGAGTGACCCTATTAAGAGCACTCAATGAACACAGATTGAGTACACTAAATTTCTTAAATTTCACCTGCTTCACTGAGGCAATAAAGTTGAAGTGGTTTGTGAATTCAGTTTTACTTCATCTTGGTATGTGATTCGTAAATCAGGGAACAGAGAAATGCATTCCTTTGAGTATATGTGGGCTTTTCTAATGTATGATGAAAATTCCTACATTCTAAACCAAGAGGTTAAAGTTGGGACTAGTAAGTGGCGTTAGTATGAGCAACAAAAGTGTAATTCAATTTAAAAAAGAATTACTCTCGAAGTGCAACTAAATGTATACTGAATTTAGCAAAAATAAAAAGGAAACCCTGAGGAAACATATGCCTGAACTTGATCTCACCTGACCTATCAACTCCCCTGCCATAATGAGTCTTCTCTCTGTACCACCCATGAAGGAGAAGAGGGGAGGAAAAAAAATCCCATGGCCTCAAAATCAGATTTATTCTTAGTGTATTATTCTAGGAAGCCCAAAAGTGAGCCAGCTATTATATCAAACATGATCTCATACAAGAGACTGTTACACTGTCAAACTGTTGGTCGTACCTTTTAATTCCTAGTCAAGATAAACCTGTATCAATGTTTTAAGAGGAGTTTAGCACCACTAAAAATGGTATTATTAAAACTGATGTTTTCTGCTATGAGATGGTGGGGGAAACCAATGCATAGACTTCCAGTGAAACGTGTAGTATCCTAACATTGAAGATACACCATCCTATTAGATACAATGTGAGTTAAGTACTTGGCTGAATAAAAAGGCTGGATCTTACAACCCTATACACTATGTCTGATGATCTGAATGAAATGCAGATGTTGCAGTAGAAATCCTGCAGATAGTTCATCTTCCTCCTTTACTCTGAAGCTTTATGTGGGCACCATTTGGCCAATCAAGGACTGGTCAGGACTCCCAACTGTGAATCTTCCACACCACATAAGAAAAAGACTGGGGTTGAGAAGGGAGAGACACAGTTTGCAGCCACCTGGGGGAGTTTGATGTATTTCAAGTCTATGTTGGCCAAAGGATCAAGAAATTGTGGATTAAAAGTCTGATTCTCTTGCACCAAAGTCCTCAGTATATTTAGGTCACTTGACCAACAATGAAGTTGCATTTAAACTTCAGATACACACTAGCAGAAACATGATACCAGAATCATAATCACAGCTTGATGAATAATCTACTTCCTACTCAGATAGAGATTTGTAGAGGACTGCCATACAAGAAATGTATTTAAACTGAATGACAACAATCAGATGATTAAATGTGTCTTCAAACTCAACAAGATTATTTCCAAAGCATCTATCCTCAATTCTTTTCCCACTCCCAAATTTAATATCTGGACACATTTTTATGGCAAATACAAAAATGGACCATCAGTACATGTGTGCCAGAAAGAGGTCACTAAATCTACTAACCATGGCTATTGCAGTGGTTCTCAACCTGCAGCCCAATTAGCTTGCAGTCCATGTGACATTATCAGTACATACAAGTAGTACTTGATGCAGCCCACAATGATTAACATGTTAAAAACCACTGTGCCATATGATATTCTAGTTACTTTAGTGAAACCATTTTGAAAACAGGTAAATAGGCATTAAGTAATGTCCACAGCACTTAAGGGACAGCATTTACTAATATACAAAGTGTTCTATATAAGGCAAATATCATAATGTTCTAAAACCACCAATAACTTAATGAATGGCACATATTTTAATTGTCACTCTTATTGTTTACCTTGCATGTGATGAGATATATGTGTAAGTTCAAATTATTGCAATTCTAGTCCATACAAAAATATAGGTCCTTGTAGCTTTAAATTGAATTTTTCTACTCTGTACTTCCATTAGGATGTAAGAAAATAAAAGTAATATTTTAAGTGATTCTGACAAGGCTCTCAGGAAAAAAAATAGAAGCAAAAACAGAGCAACATAGTGCCACACAGGGTATTAGTAAGGACATGCCACTTTGAAATAGGGAAAATTCTTGTATAAAACCGAAGATTTTCTGGCAATGTCCTTAGATCCACACTCAAGGATGTCAGACAAGCTTCCATTAGGAGACAAGATTTTAAAAAACAAAACGAAACAAAAAACAAACAAACAAACTGGATCTATGTTTAGAGATTTTTGAAACACTTAAGATTTGTTCAAAAAGTCTCGGAGAGATAGCCAGCCTACTTAATTAGCTTCATTAATATGAGTCCTACACTTGACAGGTAAATGCTTTTGCTGTTGTATATACTTTGGATTTTGTTATTTCCACTACAACTTATATGATGACATGGGTCTCTAAGGTGCCACAGGACAACTTGCTTTCAAGATTGTTAGGTTGATCCAAGAGTGGAGGAAAAGCTCCCATTAAATAACGTAAAGCGGTGTGTATCTGTTGTAGTTAGAAGGAAAGCAGAGCCTCTATACCTTTTAGGTCAGAGAACACCACTGAATATTTAATGAAAAATGCAAACTACTCTTTTATTGCTTTTAAATACACGGCTTCAACTGTGGCACCACATTAGGATAATACTGCCATGCCTGCTAAGTCACTGAGACCCTAAATATTTCAAATTCTTACAGAAATCTCAAAATGAAAAACTCTTGAAAACCATAAAACTCTTTTAGAGGAAGTCAGGAACATGGAGGAAAGAGCAAAAATTATGTTTGAAGACCAAAGATTTCTGATACCACACTGAATCAAAAATTATAGGAAAGAAAAGTTCAAATCCACACAATATCCTGCAGAATCATTCCAGAGTGCCACTGAGTGCGTTTTTCAGAAGAGGATAGCAAACAGGGATGTAAAGAGGTAACCAGTTACCCGGTAAGCACTAGCCTTACTGGCATGCTTACCGGGATAAATGGTTAACTGGAGCTCAAAGCAACCCCTCTGCCTGGTCAGGCTGGAGCAGCCTCTCATCTGCTTTGTGCTGTAGGTGTAGGGATGTTCTAACCTGGCTGGGCCCCATCACACTACAAGCCACTTAACTGGTTAAATTAATAGTTTAACCAATCAACATTTTAAATAGGATTTTACATCCTCAAAGTGATTAGTCTTCCCCCAGAAACCAGTTTTTATTAGGGATGTTAAAATGCGTTTATTTTTGCGGTGTGTGTGGAGTGCTCATGCCTGCACCTCTCCCCCCTGCACTGCTGCTTGATACAGTAGCAGCACCAGGGGGAGCAATTGGCTCCCTGCATGTACTGGCTCCCACCTCCCCCGCACCTCTGTATTAGAGGCAGCAGTGCGAAGGGCAGGTGGCTCTGTGAGCACCAGCTCCCCTCGCATACCAGCTTCTGCCCCCCCAACCCAGCGTGGGGATTGGCGAGTGGTGCATGTAACCACGAGGGATAACTGATGAGCCCAGGCTCATTGGTTAACTGTGTACATGTTCACATCCCTAATTTCTACTAGGATTCCAAGAAGTATGGAAAAGAAAATATCCTTATAGTGAAAGGGAAAAGAAAGAGCTACACTATTTGGCCTCATTCATAAGACAGATACAAGAAATACAGAGACTCATGTGTGGAAGGGGGTTGGTATGGTGAAGCAACACTTAATTTACATTAAGAGCATTAGTATAATAGAAAAATAATAGAAATAGAAGTGCAAGTGAGTGATTTTTCATAGCCATCTTAAACTAGTATCTTCAAACAAATAGAATGTTTATTAGATATAATCCAAGTGTGGATCAAAGGATACTTATCTTTGTAGAACTGTATACCTTAGATAAGGCAGAGTGTATACATTAATCTACATGTGAACATTTCTACTACAAAATACACCTGAACACTTACCAAACACTAAATTGTTTCCATCCAAGTACTTGTATCAGTCTATTAAGTGGTGACATGGCAGAGTGAATCAATATTAACACACACTCTGACTATTTTTCATTCATTGAGTGTTAAAAGTTTTCAGATACCTGAGCAACACCTACAATACACAACTTATTCAATTTTCTTCAGCAAGAAAACTCTTGCCTGTGACCAGTTTATTCAAACAAGCAGAGAAGACAGTGATGTGACCTAACAAGCTCTACATGAATAAATTTAGCAGAAAAATGCTGTCGACTGTATTATCATGTAGTGCTATGCGTCAATCTTCACACTGAAAGAATTAGGAACACAACACATTTTTTAACAATGACTTGAATACAATCAACATTCAGTGCACCTGTCTCACAAATTTGAGCATTAGTGAGACTAATAATTAAGTTTCTGGTGCTAACCAAGAAGGATCAGAAATCCAGAAAGGGTTCAGAATGCAAGTGTCGGGAAGTTGGGCAGGATTTCGAAAGGAAAAAGGCAACCAGGCAGAAGGAACAAGTTCTACTCTTGTAGATGACAGGCAATAGTATTCGAGAAATTGTGAACCACAAACAGACTTGTGAAAGCTATACTAGTTAACTATTACTTAAAAAAAAAAGAAAGAAATTAAACAGTTCCTATGGTGCATCACAAGCTGTCTTTAAAAACTTATCTGCTGCACCAATTTCAAACAGCCTAACAAACATTAATTTTTTGTTTAATTTGGACATTGTAAGAGTCAGTGCTGACACGAGACAATCTGATTACACTGGGACTAAACCTGTGCTTGGGGCTGAAATAGTCCAGATATAAAATACTTTTGCAAGAAAACGGCCAAGGGGCAAGTGTGCTCAAATAGCAATTTTAAAATTATTTGAAGATACTAAAGTATCTCATTTTCTAAATAAGAGTTCAGGTTTAACTTCAATATTGTTGATATGGTAATGGCAGTTATTAAACACGTATGTTACACTGCACAACCCTCAAAATTGGCAAAGAATGATGTGATTTTAGAGTACATGGTGCAATACACCAAACTTTACAATATCATGCCTTTTTAACAGGCCAATTTCAAGAAGAAAACTTTCAAACTGACATTGCTACAAAATCCACAACTTCAATTTCTCATTCCTCTTTTCTTTTTTACCAACTTAAATGTGTATTTCCTCCTTGCAGGGCTCTATATTAATATTTACTTTTATGGTGTAACTTTCATGGTATAACATGAATACAACAAATTAGATCACACTTTTTTATGGAAAATTATTATTTAGGATTCTATAAATATAGCTAATTTTATGCCTTCAGTTCTGAGTATTATAATTATTAATATTTTAGGCCTGATAACTAAATGGATTTAAAAGTGTTATGATGAAGTTTTTGGATTAAGGAAGCAATATTTCAACACATTTTTATCAGAAAAAGTAACAGCATCACCCAACAGATTTGTTCATGTAGGCTACATGTAGCTACATTAAAAGATTACACCTTCAAAAAAACAGTGCATGGGATTTAAAAAAAAAAAAGGACCAGGCTGAAGGATAAAGGGGCAAAAGTTGCAACAACATTCATCTTAAATACTCCTTCCCCCCAATCTCTTCAAAAACACCACAGCAAAGAAGTATGAATATTAATATAGAGCCCATCTACCAAAAGATTATAAAAATCCTAAATTAAATTAAATTTAGGGGCCTTCACCAAACTTGCTGCAAGTTTGGGGACATAAATATCCAACAGCCATAAAGCTGTGAAAGCCCCCAGAATGAATAAAATAAATCCCACTTGCCTCAGACTGAACAGGGCAACACTGAGACTCTGCCTCAGCCTGTCCTATGGCAGGGCTATAGGAAGAAGAAAAATTTAGATTTTAGAAAAACATAACCGAATTAAGTGAAAGACATGCATTCAAAATTAACAAAATTCCAGTGATCAAGCAAACAAAAAAAGTTGCTGCCTTAACATTTGTTTGTTAATTCCAAACTAAGCCTTTTCTACTTTGACTACTTCGGAGTTGTACAAAATTAAGATGTTAGGTTACTTCCTTTGTAGCTTGATGACTGGAACATAACTATTTTCTGTTTTCCCATAACTGATGGCATTTACTGTTCTAGTTCCCAAAAAGTAATGTTAGGTGAAAATTCCATCAGCCACTGAAAAGTTTACCTTCACCTTAGTGTCTTCTGAAGTAGCTAGACCAGTACAATTATTAAGACATTTAGTACCAGACCAAAAAAAATTTAAATCATTTTAGGAATTGCAACACCAGCTGGTGGGCTCCTATATTAGTTTCAGCTTCTGTAACCAGAAGTCATTTTATTGCCCGTTTCACTGTTGATAACTAAAGTCTTGAGTTTTTTGGTCTTGTGTTCCGAATTATCTGCTTCCTGCAAAGTAACTTCAGATTATATGTTGTATTTTGTACTTCATTTATTAGTCATAGAAAAAATTAATTACCACTGATTTGAGTGCACTACACAGGTTATTTGCTCTGCAGTGCCATACACTCAAAATGAGTGCATGCACCATGCAAACCACAGAAGCAGTTGAATACTTTCTAGAAGCTTGACTGTGTCCTCCTATGCATGCACAGAGCAAGGGTTAATTATCCATTTTAATGATCAGATATACATCCCATCCTCATACCTATTACCAGCATCTTGAATCTATAATCTGAAATAGAGGAGCAATGATTTGTAAAAAAGAGTAAAAATCTAGCCATCAGGAAATCTTATTAAATTATTCAAAGGAAAGAGTTCACTCACAAATCAAAGACCAGAACTAGTCAACTTTGTAAAATCTAACTTGAATACTGTGCTGAAAGGTGGTTTAGCAACTCAAGTAAGTTTACCAATCTGGCTCTTTCAAATGTCTTTCTGTATGATCTTGGGCAAGTCACTTGTTTTCTGTCCCTAAAATGGACAGAATGCCTCTCTTACAGGAATACCATGAGTATTTTTAAAATGATTTAGATCTAATGAAAAAAGTTAAATCTTCTGCACAAACTTGGACGTTCCTCACCTGTTTCCAAACATTTATCTGCAAACTGTTCACTAAGCTATTTCTATCTACGCAAACATTTGGTTACATGGTTTGCTGGTCTACACAAACATTTGGTTACATGGTTTGCTGATCAGTCACCAAACTTATTGATTCACAAATTCTCATTTTCAGTATGAGATTTGGCATGCTAAACTTAAAGGGAGGCGGGTTAAATGGTTAAGATTATTTTTTCTCAGGAAATGCTACTGCAATTCCAACTCTCTAGACATATATGGAACTGGGGGCCATTAAGCAAATTCTGTAAGAATATTCCCACTGAAATAGAAGTGACAGCAATTCAAGGTAGCTGCATTACAGATCTAACAGTGTACAGAAGACTAGGGATGTTAAATTTAGGTTAATCAGCTAATTCAATAGTCGATAAGGGCGCCTCCATTTCAAAGGTGAAAGCGCTGTGGGGAGGCATGGGGCCAGCAGGGGACCCAAGCAGTCCCCCACTGGCTCCGTGTTTCAAAGCGACAGTACCATATGGAGCCTGGAGTCAGCAGGGGACTCCCCAGCTGGGCCTGGGCTGCACGCAGTGTTTCAAAGTGTCAGACCTCGGGCTCCATGTGGTGCTGCCACTTTGAAGCACTCCCACCTGACCCACTTTCCCGCCATTGCTGCTTCTTTCCGATAGAAGCAGCAAGGAGGGGAGTGACTAGTGTGTCGACTATCCGATAAGCAGTTATTCACATCCCTACAGAAGACTAGCATGAGTGTCTACCCTAATAAACATTGCTAAGCATATTTCTGTGTAAGAGTTTTTATCAATAAATTGTTAAAAATATAAAATGTATCTAAATGTTTCTAACCTCTAAAGAGTTAAATAATATTTGTGAGCTATAAAATAATACTAGCCAGCCAAACAGCGATTAAATAAATTGAAATTACTTTGGTCTAAAGGACAAATGATGACAAATTTGTAGAGCATGATTAAGTGAGTAGTGCATGTACTATTTTTTTGACTACTCATCCTTCGGGGGAGGGGAGTGGAACAGAAAATAAGTTAAAAAAATGGATTATAGAAATGTAGCAGGTGAGAAAAAGGGATTTGTTTGTGGAGGAAGTGCTTTCAGCATTGTAAGAGTTTAAGAAAAATATAGAAGTTTCACAGTTTTACAGGCAGAACACAAAATCAAGATATCAATATGAATATTTTTAGGAGTGGTATAAAAAAAGTGACTTTTTAAAATGATCCCTAGGACCATACAGAAGACAACCAGTTTCCATCTGGAGTACAACAATGAACATATTAAATTATGACTATAAAGAAATCAAAGTGTAAAGGGCTATAGGGGAAAAAAAAAAGACCTGAAAATTCAAGGCCAATTCATAATATATTTTCAAGCAAACTCCTGAATGAATCTGCTTATTTATCCTACATGTAAGCTGACAGATGTCCAGTGGGTAAAATGGTGTCTAGAAATATGCTGGAGAGTGTCACTGCTTTCTTAAGATTAGTACAGGGTTCTGGACACTTGCCCAGTAAATTTTTGAATTGTTAAACAAAGGCCATATAATTAGAAATTAAGATGCTAAAGAACCAGAAACATTGTATAATGAGTTCCATGGGGCAACACACTCGATTGGAAGAGAGCACAATATTCTGGATATCTTTAAATTAAAGATTTCCAGACTGAAAAGACAGAGCATGAAAGTAAAGCACTGTCAAATTTCTGCTACAAACTACAGCTCTAAAAAAACCTCTTCCAAAAATAAGACTAAGCCACCATGCTTAGTGTTACAGTTAAAAATACAGGAAATCCTACTATACTGATGACCGAAGTGGAAGTAAAGCATGTCAGCCTATGCTATGGAAAAACAAGGAAAGAATATCACCACAACAGAAGTGGCATAGATGACAAGATATAACCTGAAGCTAAAACTTCTATTTAAAGTTGATCTGCAAAGGAAAAGTAAGATTTGCCATTTTTTGCTCCTTGATGATTAAAAGGACCCTTTCCTCACAAAAAGTTATTATCCCCGTGTTTGTATTTTGTCATTAGAAATTTAGCACCTCAACACTGGAAGACTAGTCAACTAAAGAAGCAAGATTTAAGTTGCAACAAGGAAATTAATCTGAGTAACATAGTAGGGGACTAATTCAGACTCAAAATTCTGATTTGTTAGCGAAGTAATTAAGACAATTGGGAGAAGAGTCTCAAAGGTTCGACACACCTGGCACTTCAAGGGCCGAGAAAACTCCCAACCCAACCAACAGGAGTCATCTTGTTTCCAATGACTACCACCATTCAAGTAAGACCAGATTTGAAATTCTCAATATTTATGGTAAAAGCAGAAAACAAAAACCCTTACTTGGGGGCTCTATTACACATCATAGAGGCAAAACAAGGCAAAGGCCTATTTTTCCTTTTTGCAGGTCATTTTCAACACAGTCACTCACTGTGTGCCATGCACCTAAGCTTCTAGAAGTTTTCTTCTGAATGGCTCCTGAGGTTCATGCATCGATGCAGTCGCACACCTAAGAAAATGATCTGAAGAAAGAACTAACACGATACATCTGGCACTAGGATTTATATCAGCCAGAGATCACATTTACATCTTGCTAACATGTGAAAGTGCCAATGTTACAAGTTACCTAAGATTTATTTCAGAAAAGAAGAAAGGCCTATTCAAGAAACCTGCACCACTTAATTTACCAATGATAGGTAAGATGTAGCCTGTAACCTCATTCTTAAATATTTTTTAAGTTAGTTAATAAGTGTACAGGTCTAAGTCTACTTGCTTAGGAGATTACAACATGCAGCTAAGAAGTGACAAGTTCAAACAAGAATTCAGAGTATATCAAAACAGCAGCAGTAAATATGCGTTTATTACACCAATAACTACCATGGCATGCATTTGTACAAACCTTGCAGGCAGTTGTCCACAGCTGGTCATGAATAAAAAGGCATATAAATTTTTGTCTTGTTTTATTACAATGAAGTTTATAACAGTACAGAAAAGTCACATGACCTTAGTGGGTCAGTTTACTTAAACCCTGCAACAGGTGGAACTCTAAATACATTAAATATTGTTACATGTCCAGATTTTTAAATGTACACGTAGTTGGGAATAGTTACAGCCCTCACCAAGCTAAGTTGGGGACGTGAAGTCCAACAGCACTTGAAGTGCTGTGAAGGCATCACTTTACAAATAGCAACATAATGTTACAGAACTTGCCTTTAAGATGGTATGTTCATGTAATTCCAGCGCCTTCACAATTTAACGAACCATATTTACTATACTTCACTTCTAAAAACCTAGATGAAACATGAAAAAGAAGCCATACAGTATAAATTGCAACATCAGGAAAAGTTCCTGTTTTATTATTCCAAATAAATTTTTCCCATGTAAAATAAGAATGTCCAATAGTTCCTTGCATGTGGGAAGATATTTTTTTAAAGTCACAATGAAGCCTTAACTGACGGAAGCTTGGCTATATTAACAGCACAAGATGAGAAAAGGTTTAATCTCCAAACCTATTAGACTGTGTGTAGTAGCATCAGTAGCGGCCACCTTGCGACATTACAGGAGGTCTCATTCCCATTGGAGGTCGAGGAGGTCCACCTTGGTAAGGGGGCACCATTGGAGGTCCCTGACCATATGGAGGCATTGCCCCAGGAAGGTATCCTGGCATGCCCTGGTGATGAGCACCATACTGACCTATAAATGAAACATTTTAAAGACGAAAGTAAATATATCTGTACAAGTTTTCTATTAAAAATGTTATTTTAAAATAAAGCTATCTTAGTAGATCGAACTTTTGTCTTCAACCCTTTCAATGTTAAAAAAAGATAAGTTTATTTTTGTAAAAACATGCTTATTTCAAATTAACTGCTGCTCCTTAATAAAAAAAAATTCAGTGAAATCAAGTGCAATAGGAAAAAGTATGATTACCATGAGGAGGCATAGGAGGTCTCATTCCCTGCTGCTGTGGAGGAATTCCAGGTTGTGGTGGCATCATACCTCCAAGTGATC
This sequence comes from Pelodiscus sinensis, assembly GCF_049634645.1. Lineage (NCBI taxonomy): Eukaryota > Metazoa > Chordata > Testudines > Trionychidae > Pelodiscus > Pelodiscus sinensis. Next base: position 20,261,587 of record NC_134730.1, on the reverse strand, counting down.
CAACTGATGGATTGCCCATGGATACCTGTCCTGGTCGAGGGAGATTACGTTGATATTTGGGCAACTGTGCCCTTCTCTCTTCCTAAAAATAACACCATACATAGACTGCTTTAAACACAGCAGAGAAAAAGCAAGGGAGCTGAAATATTAATTTACATATTGGTGCACAATGTCCAGATAAATGAGACAGAATTCATAAAATTGAATTCATTAAAGGTACCTTCAATAATAGAACTTTTAATTTCTTATTCTAAAATTGTCAAGTATATTACCAATAGTATGTCTTAGACAAATTACCACATAATGCAAGTTCAACTATCCCGTCAATGCTAATATTTTGCGTATAAGGAGCCAACCCCTCTCAGGGCTGAAAAAGAAGAGTCAATTTCCCCTCAATGGTGGTAGTCTCTCTCTCTCTCTCTCTCTCTCAGTTTCTACTGCCAGATAACAGAATTACATCACGTCATCAGGCTCCTCTGTGAAGCCAAAGCAGCCAGAGAGAGGGGGGTAGGCGAGCATAGCAAGCAGAGGGTGCAACCTCTAGCATGTAAAAAAATCTGAAAGGAATTGTGAATCTAAAGAACAAAACTAAGCGTAACCTTAACTCTAAGGATGCACTTTGTCTTGATATTTTTCAGTTTTGAAACTGAAGAACAGCATCCACGTAACTGTTTTTCATATTTGTCAGCACTTAATTGCTCAGTCTCACCTGTGCCAAGCTGGCTAGCTATGTGTTTGCATCTGGTACAGTTCTAATAGATATACACCAGACTTGAGATGTTGGAGCCAATTAAGGCAAAGCCACACTGAGGCAGGTAGATTCTTAGGCCTTGTCTACCCTAAAAGGAAGAGGACGCCTCACTGGTGTCAGGTTCTCTTCCTTTTGCAAAGAGTAAGGGAAGCCGACTCTCACTGGCCTCCTACTGTGGGAATGCCGCCAAGCTTGGCTTCAAGTAAGCCAACTCCAGCTATGTAAAATACATAACTAGAGTTGCATACCTTAAGCTGAGCAGACAGGTCTAGTGTACTAGCAGGCTCTAGTCTTAGAGTCAATGCAACAGGTAATGTAGCAGTAACTCTGTAGTACACTATTTGCTGCCTTGAACCTGAAGATATGCCCCCTAACATGAAATACTGATGAATTAAATGTATTTTAACACTCCTGCCGCCATTGAAGTCATCCTGGGATAGAGAAAAGTTAGCCACATGACAATTTCAGAGGAAGCATGAGTTGCATTTATCAACTTAAGAAAAACTGTTTTAACTTACCAGTGATATATCCTCATCTGGATGGATCAACTTACTGGTTGCACTGGTTGTTGTAAGGGTAGCAGGCTTACTTGTTATAGATGTAGCCGGTTTAGCTGCAGTACTGTTTGTTGTGCTAGTGGTTGAAGCTGTAGACTGTGTATAAGCAGGGAATGTAGGTTTGGGGGGCTCTGTGGTTGTTGCAGGTGTATTATTCAAAGGTTTGAAATCAGTACCCACTGGTCCTGGAACAGCTGCCTGAGCCTGTGAAATACAAAATTAATCAGTAGACATACTTAGTTTTCAAAATAAGATTCATTTACCTGTTTGACATCTGAAATGTTCCAATAATATACACAGTTAAAATAAGCTGGTCCAAAGTAACATTCAGCCTCATCACATAATACCAAAGCAACTGAAAACAAAGACAAAATAAAACCTAGTACACACACTAAGTCTAAATGTTGCAGATCAAAAGCCACAGCTAACACAAAAGATACAAAATAAAAACTGCATATACATTCTGCTAAATTTCTTGTATCGTTTCACCTAAAATATTCAATTTGATATATAAATCTTTCATGGATCTCTCTGCTTTAGTAAAGACAAGCTATGCTGAAGTAATCTTCTATTCTGTTATTACAAATTAGTGTATTTTAGTAATCATTAGTGAATACAACGCCAAGTGTTAGCATTCAGTAATGAAATTAAATGTTTTGAAAATCTTGGCTTTAACTAAACCTTTCAATATAAGAGCTCTGACACATCAGCCTTTAAAAATTAAAATGAATTTTGAAGCAGTCTCTCCATAACAAAAAAACACTGCAATAGCCTGCAAAAGGTCTCAAATACCTGTCTACAGCTCTTCCTGAAATTTTAGCCTCATTTATGACTGAAGAACTAAGTGAAAGCAAATGTGAGGTCCACTGTGAAAGACAAGAGGCTGGAGTCAATACTATCTATGTTTACATTAGAGACAAGAAAATTTTGCTTTAAAAGTAAAAATTACAAAAATGAGTTTCACTTGAGAGAATGCTTTGGCAGTAGCCAGCATACATTTTCAATCTTCCATTTAACCTTCTATCAAAGCCAAATGTTTCAATTTTAAAACATAATGCAATTAGTTTCCCTATATTGTGATGCATCAGATTAAACAGCATGAACTAAAAAAGTTTCACCATGCATCAAGCTAACCACTGCCCACTAAAATGCATTTAGCTACTTTCATGCTTTTTTAACCCTTCAGAACCAGGATGTAGTATTTCTCATTTTCTCCCATTCTTCAAAGAGGAATTGAACACTTTAAAGTGTGTATTCCTACAAGATGTAATGCATAATTATAAGGATTTTGTGGTTTTACCAGCTAAACATAATCAGGAATATAACAGCAATTATCTGAAGATGTTTAGGCAGACAATTTCAGATTTACATAACGGTCCAAAGGGTTAAGTTGCAAAGCAATTTTTTAAAACTGCAACTTCCTGCGTACTTGTGCTGTGCTAGGAAACAGAGCTTTAGAAGATGCTGACAGATTTTCTGAATTGGATGAAGCTGTACTTGAACTTGTGACAGGTGTCCCCATCTGTAGCATAAAAGAAAGGAAACAGTGAACAGTCTCCAAACAAATGGGTGGAAAATATCCAAATGGAAGGATCTCTCAACCAAGGGACTGAATTTTTGTAAATGATTATCTTCTCTGGAGAAGTCCAAACTGTAAAAAGGACACTTGAAAGTTTCTGCACATTCTTGATATCAAGTAAAGAATTAAGGAAGTATTTATTTACAACAAAGGGAATCAAACAATAATGGTCACAAGCCTCCAAAAACAAAAAAAAACCCTCATTTAAGCAGCTTTCAACTAACACTTTTTACATAAATAATTTCAAATCAGCATATGATTCAAAGTTAAGCACAACTGCCTTCTTTTGCTTCTATATTATGTTAGCAATAAGGCTTCCTTGTTCAAATACAGTAAAAAAAGTACAGAAAAACAAGAGTGAGGCAGCTTTGCAATCTTAATTTTTTATCTGCTAATAGACAGTGGTAGCCTGCTATCAAAAGACCACAAGTCAGAATCCTGATTAAAACAAACCATGGCAAGACTTTTGCATTGTGAACTTGAGTGGAAGATTTAAAAAGTCAAATCTCCATCTGCTGACAGACAAATATGTTGAGGCAATCACTCCCCTCCCAAACTGAAGTAATGCCAGAAAGCTTCACACACCACCTGCTGATAAAAGTTATACCTGGTTCCCTAGTTGCTATAGGACACTGGAGACAAGGGAAATAAAAAGTGAATAAAAATCCTTAAAAAAAAAAAAATAAATAAAAAATCAGCAGCCTAGTATTAAACTTCATTATAATAAAGAACCTAAGTGAGAAGCTTTACCAATTACTTTTGTAATATCTTCAACGAAAAGTACTAACAGTCACAAGTCATGATGATTAATTTTATAGTCCATTATAAAGTACAAGATTTGGTAGTTAGGTCTCCAGAGGTCACATTACCTGTCCTGCACTGGGGAAAAGTGGTTTTGTAACTGGAGGCTGTGGGGTGGGTGCTGCTACAGCAGGAGCTGGTGGTCTATTAAGAATGCCTGGTGCTGTCACAGGCTGGGCTTGTGTCATGGGAGGCATACCAGGACGAGGACCAACAGGCGGTGGCATACCTATGAAAACAGGACATTTTAATAAAAATTCAAGCACAGATTAATAGAAACATTCCTCCTGAGTATACTATTCCAGAATGTTTTAAAAACATTAATAGTATAGTCTTGACACACATATGCCTGTAATGTCAATTTACATTTTATCAGCTTGTAGAGTGTTTAGTCATGAATTAATTTTTACTATACATGCATACATTTTTATCACATTTATGAGCATGACTGAAGTTGTGTGTCATCCTCTTACAATTAGATTGAATTTTGAGAAACAGAGAAAGTATGGATGGGTGCTTAGATACCCACCCCATACACACAGTTGTAAAAGTTCTTTCCATTTAATTCCATGTGGAACTCTGAGAACCTGTTTAAGATACACTAAGTGAACCTTATTCCCTAAGCTGCCAACTCCGTGATAAGGCAGCTATGAAGCCTGGACAAATTGTCATTACTGGACTTTGAGGCTGTAGCAACACGCTAACTCAGATTAAGTTATGACTGACTGCTCTACAGGCTCCTTTGGAGAAACAATATTGCAGACAAAGTTGATATCAAGTAGGGATATCAAGCGAATAATTGCACTGTTAAATAATAAAATACAATTTGAAATATTTGTGGATGTTTGACATTTTCAAATATACGAATACAATTCAGAATACAAAGTGTACTGTGCTCAGTTTACATTTATTTTTATTACAATTAGTTGCACTGTAATTAGGGATGTCAGCGACTAGTTGACTACCCAAGGGAACTTGATTTAGTTGCTTCCCCCCTTGAAACCTCTAACAGAGAGAGGCAGCAAGGGGGAGGGTGAGCTGGTTCCCCCCAACACCACATCTGTGGGGGGCAGAGGGGACAGTGGGAAAATGGTACAAACTGTGATTAAAACAGTCTTGCTGGTGCCAGTTCAACTGCTGCTCCTTGCCCTCTGAAATGTACAAGAGCTGCCTGTGACTCTTGTACATTTCAAACAAAGAGGCACAGAGAGGAACAGCTGTGTGTCTCTGAAATGTACAAAAGCCAGGAGAAGCTCTTCTGCATTTCAAAGGGGGAGAGGCAGCAGGAACCTGCTGGGTCTTTCCCTTTGAAATGTATAGAAGCCATGGGCAGCTCTTGTACATATTAAAGGGAGAAGCGCAGCGGGATGGTGAGCACCCGCTTTATTGACTAATTGAGTAGTCGATGGAAATTCCATCAACTATTCGATTAGCTGATTAATCAAAATTTAATATCCCTAACTGTAATGCAACCTCTTTACCATGCAAGTTGAATTTACAAATATAGAATTATGTACAAAAATTAACTGCATTCAAAGATAAAACAGTGTACAACTTTATAGCCTGTAAGTCCATGCAACAGTATTTCTTATACAGCCAATTTGTTTACATTTGCAGGAGATAAATGCTGCCCCCTTCTTGTTCACAATGTCACCTCAAAGTGGGAACAGGCATTCACATGGCACTGCTGTAGCTAGCTCTGCAAGATATTTACATTCATAAGACCCTTCCTGCTTCAACCAGCAGTCCAGAGGACATGCTTCCATACTGATGATGGGTTTTGCTTGGTAATGATCCAAAGCAAAGCGGAATGACATCTTCATTTTCATCACCTGTGTCACATATGACCAATAAAAGTTCTTATTTTTTGGAGGCTCTGAGTTCTGTTGTTTCCACATTTGAGTGTTGTTCTTTTTAAGACTTATGAAAGCATACCCCGCATCGCGTACTTCTCAGGTTTTGGACAGCGCTTAAGATTCTTAAATCTTGGGTCAAGTACTATTGCTATTTTTAGAAATCTCACACTTTAGAAATCTCACACTTCTTTGCATTTTGTCAAATCTGCTGTGAAAATGTTGTTAAAATGAACATGTGCTGGGTCATTATCCGAGACTGTTATAACACGAAACAAGGCAGAATGCAGGTATAAGAGCAGGAGACATACAATTCTCCTTCCAAAGGAGCTCAGTCATGAATTCAATTAAAACAAGCATCAGCAGCATGGAAGCATATCCACTGGAATAGCGCCTGAAGCATGAAGGGGCACCAGGGATGTGAAGGTTTAACCAGCTAACCAGTGGGGGCTGGAGCACTTACAGTAGGCAGTGGGCTTCTCCAGCCCCGCAGGGGCACCTACTGAAGACAGGGGCTGCTTCAGCATCCTGGCCGGTACAGCCTTAGTCTGCAGCAGGTTTGGCCTACCTGCAGGCAGGAGCTGCTGGGACTGGGGATGGCAGAGCAGCCCCTGCCTGCAACTGGGGGAAAAGAAGGGTTATTCTGCTCCTGCACTCACCCCCACTTTAAGAATCATAGAATACTAGAACTGGGAGGGACCTCAAGATATCAAGTCCAGTCCCCTGCCATCACTGCAGAATCAAGCACCATCTAAATCATCCCTGAGAGACGTATGTCTAACCTGCTTTTAAGTATCTCCAATGATGGAGATTCCACAACCTCCGTAGGCAATTTATTCCAGTATTTAACTATCCTGACAGTTAGGAAGTTTTTCTAAAGGTCCAACCTAAACCTCCCTTTGCTGTAATTTAAACCCATTGTTTTTTATCCTATCAAAGGTCCAGGAATACAATATTTCTCCCTCCTCCTTGTAACACCCTTTTAGATACTTGGAGAATGCTATCATGTCTCCTCGGAGTCTTCTCTTTCCCAAACTAAACAAACCCAATTATTTCAGTCTTCCCTCACATGTCATGTATTCTAGCCTTTTAATCATTTTTGTTGCTCTTCTCTAGACTCTCTCCAATTTGCCCAAATCTTTCTTGAAATGTGGTGCCCAGAACTAGACACAATACTCTGAGGCCTGAGGAGAAGAAGGGGATCATCAAATGAAATGAATAGGAAGCAGGTTTAAAACAAACAAAAGGAAGTATTTCTTCATGTAGCACACAGTCAACCTGTGGAACTCTTTGCCAGAGGATGTTCTGAAAAACAGGACTTTAACAGGATTCAAAAAAAGAACTAGATAAATTCATGGAGGATAGGTCCATTAATAATTATTAGTCAGGATGGACAGGAATGGTGTCCCTAGCCTCTGTCTGTCAGAGGCTGGAAATGGGTAACAGGAGAGGGATCAGCTGATGATTACCCTTTCTGTTCATTTCCTCTGGGGCATCTAGTGTCGACTATTGTCGAAAGACAGGATATTGGGCTAGATGGACATTACCTCTGACACAATAGGACTGTTTTACGGTCTTAAGTTCTAATCAGAGTAGAGGTGAAGAATTACTTCTCATGTCTTGCTCACAACACTCCTGTTAATATATCCCAGAATCATGTTTGCTTTTTTTTTTTTTTGCAACAGCATCACAGTTGATTCATTTAGTCTGTAGTCCATTATGACCCCTAGATCTTTCTACAGCACTCCTTCTTAAACAGTCACTTCCCATTCTGTGTGTGTGAAACTGATTTTCCCTTTGTAAGTGGAGTACTTTGCATTTGTCCTTATTAAACTTAATCCTATTTACCTCAGACCATTTCTCCAGTTTGTCCAGATCATTTTGAATTATGACCCTATTCTCCAAAGCAGTTGCAACCCTTCTTAGCTTAGTATCATCTGCAAACTTAATGTACTCTCTATGCCAATATCTAAAACGTTGATGAAGTTATTGCACAGAACCGGTCCCAAAACTAACCCCTGCAGAACCACACTTGTTCTGCCCTTCCTGCATGACTAAACAATTAATAACTATTCTCAGAGATCAGCTATCCAGCCAGTTATGCAGCCATCTTATAGTAGCCCCATCTAGGTTGTATTTCCCTAGTTTACTGATAAAAAAGTTATGCAATACTGTATCAAATGCTTAGCTAAAGTTCAAGTATACCACATCCACCACTTCGCCCTTATCCACAAGACTTGGTATCCTATAAAAGAAAGCTATCAGATTGGTTTGACATGATTTGTTTAATCAGTTAGCCAATTAAATGGGATTTTACATCCTGAAGGGGCACACAAATGTTTAGCATATCTAACACGTAAATACCATGCAACACTGAATGAATGAATTGCCTGTTCTCACTTTCTGGTGACATTGTAAATGAGAAGCCAGCAGCAATATCACCTGTCAATATAAACAAACTTGTCTGCCTAAGCATTTGTCAAAAGAAGGACCACGACTGAGTGGACTTGTAGAATAATATTTTGCATGGTTTTGAGTGCAGTTAAGTAACCAAAGGGGAAAAACCCCACCAAACTACATGTGTAAGTTACACTTTCATAATAAGAAGATAGTATTTTTCTGTTCACCTTACACAAGTACTGTAGTGCTATTTCTTTTGTTGTATATGTACAAGACCTTTGAATTAAGCAACTTAAGTCACATGCAACAGTACAATACTATGCAGCAGTTTATACAACGCTATAATTATTATTTACAGTAAAGCAACATTTCATTACAAAGAAACATTAAAATACCCACCTAAACCAAGAAGTCTGGAGAAAAATTGTGCAAAAAAATATAAAACTTCTCAAAATAAGCCAAAAAGTTTCCCCCAAGCATATGGTAATATAGTCATTCCTGGACAGGTATAAAGATATTATTTTGTACAATCTACCTAACGGGTGTTAATCTTCCAGCCTAATCAGCTAGACTGCAGGTTAGTTTAAGACTGTACCAATTTCAGCCAGCTGTCATTAACAGTGATGCAGGATTTTCTTTGTTCTAGACTCCCACAGTTCCAGGACAGCTGTGGAAAGCAGTTAACTAAGTGTTTAACAGCCTGATGCAAAAACTTCCTCATGAAATGCTTTCCACATAGCTAGGCTACAGAGGATAGACTAAAATGCTAAATTACAACTTTTCCATAGATGCCATAGAGAAAAAAAACAGAAGTGGGAAGAGATGGAACTAGAAGAGAGAAAAATTCATTGAAAAGAAAGGGTCAGAAGCAGAGTATTGTAGGGGAAAGAAAGGATAACAAAAAGGAAAAATAACTCTCCACATTTTCCCTCCCCAATAAATAAAAGTGTACTAATTCAAAATGTTAGTTTGCCACAACATTCTACCCTTATAAACTTTGTGGAAAGCCACAACTGAATTTTACAAAGATGCACACTATGAAGTATGGTTAGTATCTAACCCAATTTTAACCATATTAGCCCAGGATCCCCAAGTTAAATAAAAGATATTTAGCTCACCACAGTATGAGTTCGACATCACTGACCTACCTGGCGGCATACCAGGCATAAGAGGTGGTATTCCTGGCCCAGGAGGCATCATTCCACCCATTGGCATCATCCTATTAAAACATAAAAAAATAGACTAATATAAGCACTACAGATGTCCTATTGAGGCCATCTGCACACACAAATATTAAGCTAAAGGTGCTATAAGTAAGCTAGTTATTTCCACTGATTCAGGAATTCAAGTTGCCTTGATTCTCAGTAGACAAGCCAGTCCTCAATATAAGAGGTTCCACTGTTAACAGGAAGAGAATTATTTTTCACATGGGACTCAATTCTTTAAGATGACAATCAATCAGATATCTGATCAGACTCCCAGGCCTAGTCTCTCTATTAAAAAGATATTCAAGCATGCCCTTTTAGTTAATTGGCTCTGTTTCAATGTGAAGTGGCCTGCTAATATATAGTATATCAAGTATCTTCCTAAGCTATATTAGTACCTCTCTAACAAAATACCTGAGAAAATTTGTTTAAATTATGCTGTTTCATTTTTGAAGACTTCAGGAGAAAATAAAGGAGTCTAAACTTGAACGTGTAAAAGACAGTCAACCTGAAATCAAGTTATAAGAAATATTAGACAAAATTTTCAGCTAGTACATTTGTCTGAGATCTCAAGCCAATTTTGGTGAATACACAGCCACATCTTCCTATTTTAAAAAAAATGTTGGCTGACAAACAGGTAAAGCCAACCACATAAAATTCCATCAATTGCACTGAAAACTTTCTGATGTTTCAATTTCCAATAATTTTACCTATTCTTTGAATAACAATATGATTTTCAAGTTGACAGCACCTAAGGCCATGCTTGGTCTCAGAGGCTATGTCTACACTGCAGGCTTTTGCAGGCAGAGAGTATGCTAATGAAGTGCTCATTAGCATTTGTAATGATGTCATTTGCATAGTCTCTGCCAATGCTTTTTGAGCAAAAAGCATCAGCGGAGAATATGTAAATGACAGCATGGCAAATGCTAATGAGCACTTCATTAGCATACTCTCTGCCAGCAAAAGCCTGCAGTGTAGACATAGACTAAGAATAAATTCCTCCCACCTACTAGTGGTATTTTAGGAAGATATGACTCAAGTTTCCTCTAAGACTGAACAGTGGTGTCCTGTTAGCCCCTCCTACTATCGATCAGTGGCTGCTAAACTGCATTAAAATAAACTAAAAAGACATTAAATACCATCCTACTATTATTTTTAAACTTAAGCAATTTAGTTCCCACACAAATTTTATTAAATAGGAGGCAAGGTGTCCACAAGATACCATATGAAGAATGAAGATTCTTGAACTAGTAGTACCTGCAACCAGGTTAGGGAAAATAATCAGGGCCCCCCGCCCCTGGCTCCTCAACTCTTGGATAAGGGAGGTCCTCTCACTGCCACCATGAAGATAAACTTACAAGAAATAGCCAGGGTATGATGTTATGAAACAGACATTTTTTCCCTAGAGTCTGAAATGAACAGGACTAAACTATAGTAAGTCAGAAGAAATTATTTCATAGGCCAAGGCTAGACTCATTTCTCCTGATATTCCCTTATTAAAAAAAAAAGTGGAAATCCATTTTAGTTTAAATTAGGCTTTAAACCAGTAACAATAAAGTCAATTTCAATCTGTAAAACCAGTAAAGTTTGACAAATTATGTTCCTTACTATCTGCAACTTAGACAAGGAACTTTAAGGGCAACTCAGACTAAAAACCAGCAGCCTCCTGACTGCAGAAAGAAGTCTTTCAAGCTATAAGTTTTAAAGCCAAACAGAAAAAATATCCTCATAGACTGCATCTGCAATAACACCATACCACCACTTTTTGGAATTCAAAAATTGTGTATTACATTAAGCATTTTGCTTCAAAAATATCTTGATTAAAAACCAAACTCCCGTCTAGTCACAGGGAGTGACCAAATGAAGCTGACCAAATGAAGCTGCATACCTGCTGCAAAATGAAAAGTGAAGACAGAAACAAGACAGCTATTGCAATGTTATCTCCCTTTGTTTTGTCTTTGGAGATCCCTAATTATTCTTAGCAAGGAAAACATGAAACTGTGCAAAATACAAAACCAAAAGTCATATAACTCTAAGAGAACTGAATGAGGGGAGCTCAATGGCAGGTTTCATTTGACATAAAACGGCATAATGAATGTACCTAAATCACATTAATTAGATGCTTACATGTTTTCACCGCAAAATGACTGCATGTACTTTCTCTGTTGATGTAATCTGTGAAAATGTATGACAAAAATCAAAAAATCTAACTGATTTTCCAAACACATTGTGATAGGGTGCTATGTGTCAACTATATAAACAACTTAAACTTCATCTGAACACTCTAGAACCAGTCTGTGTACATCTCATTTAACAAAAATCTTAAACTGACTAACTTGCTTGTTTCTCATTGGATCCACAACCAATGAGAACAAAAGAAACTGATGTAATAATATATCTGAACAGCAAACTTTGACAATGGGTTCACGGAAGGGTTTAAACCAGCAAAGCAAGATTTTACATCCAATTACATTAATCTGGTGGCTGGAACAGAAGAGGAGTGACATCATCACATTTACATCCAATCTGTTAAATTTAGTGACATTTTGAGGTTGGTGTATAGCCTTCCAGGCCCTATGCAATTTAAATTAACAATCATGTTTATAATCCCCCCCAAGGTTTTGATTTTTTTCTAAAACAGTTCAAAGCCACTAAATCAGATTTAGATAGCAAGTTGCTAGTGTGCAAAAAACACTGCATGAACACAGGCCAACTGATTTAAGATTATGTTTTTACTCACCCAGGGGGCATTCCTGGCATAACTGGAGGCATTCCTGGCATCATTGGTGGAACACCTGCCATTAAGGGTGGTATACCTTTAAATGGAAAGTGCAATTTTTAGATGGGTAACAGATTTATCAGCATGAGACTTCAGACACATAAGACTGCATCAACAACTGGTATGTATGGTTCAGAGAAAAATCCCTTTCAACACTGCTGGAAGATAAATTCAGTAAGAGTTGTCAAGAATGGGGCAGATATCAATACATGTGATCAGAAAACTGAAGTTCTATCACTAAGGGATAGAGACTCTCTTTCCCTTGATATAAGTGTACACACAATCTAGCATTTTGTATGAAATTTAGCAAACCTAAGGGAAGTAATACCTTACTCTCCTATACCCAAATTTTATCAGGACAACCCAAAACACTCACAAGTCTTAAATGTAGTACTCCCCATAACAACTGTGAGGGAGGGAAATAGTTCCATTTTACAGATAGAAAACAGACAACAAGACTACATGACTTAGGGTTAACAGATAACAGAGAAAGTCTGTGGCCGAACAGGAAACAAACCCACGTTTCCCCAAGTCCTAGGCTAGTGGTCTATTCACTGACATACTAGGCTACCTTCCTAGGGCATTCTCTCTCCCTGGCAGAGTAACTCCCTAAGGGTGCATCTCCACAGTAGGGCTTAACTCAAAATAAGCTATGCAAATTGAGCTACATCAATTGTGTAGCTTATTTCAAAATTGGGAGCGTCTATACAGCACTTATTTTGAAGTAAAGTACTCTTCCTTTGACTTTCCTTACTCCTCGTATAATGAGGGTTACAGGAGGCAGAGTGAGAAGTCCTCCAGCTTGACAGTATTTCAACATTATTTCAAAATAATGTTGCTGTTTAGACATACTTTAAGTGTCAGTTTTCATCCACAATGGAATTCTTAAATGGCATCAGGGCAAGTTAATGAAAGCTTCTTCAATACAGCAGATGTAACCATGTTCATCGCTTTTGGGCTACTTCTACCATGCAACACTATTTTGGGATACCAGAATATCCCATAATAGCTACCCCACACCTTCACAGCAAGCCCCTTATTTTGGGCTCGCTATTCCGACATCCCTGTAAACCTCATTCTACAAGGAGTAAGGGGTATTTCAAAATTTGGCGCTGTGCAGACAGCACCAAATGACAAAATAAGCTATTTCAAAATAGCACTGAAATAAGATACGCAATTTGCATAGCTCAAATTGCGTATCTTATTTCAAGTTACAGTGCAATGCAGATGCACCTTTTGTGTCAGAACAAAATCCATTTATATAGGAGCTGGCTTGGAGATATGCTGCATCATAAAAGCAGAAAAGTATAAGTGTCAACGGTAGGCAGTTTGGACAAGAAAGTACTTTTTATGGAATGGAGTTGCAAAATGACCACCAAATTATGGGCTCATTAAAATCTGTAATAGGAATATATTTAAAATATGAAGACTACATCCGGTCACGTCAAAATGGAATTTCAGCTAGGCTTTTATGTGAATATAGAGGCAAAATTAATCAGATTATTGTTACTATTTGGAGGGATTTTTGAATAAGTTATTCACAACAGAAAATGTATCTTTATATAATGAGAGGATCTTCTACCAGTGACATTTTGCTTTTCACATTTATGGATTGTAACAGGGTAGCATGCTCCTTTAAGGGCAAGGAGCCAAGCAGTCCTGTTCAGCTGATCACTCAACTAAGAAGGGGATAGGTGTTTTCTACAAAAGGCTGAAAAGGGCTCAGTTGAATATGGACCACAAGAAGTCTGATTCCTATGATTATCCTGGAGACAGAGAAGCAAAATGAAAGGCTTCTGACCAGCATCCTGCACTGATTGTTACTTTCTAAGTTATATCTGAACTAATGAAACAGTGTCCTGGAAGATAGGCTTGTAAGTCATGGGAGTGGCAGCAAGGCCTTCTTGAGCAGACTGGGAGAACAGCAGGGAGATACTGGCACAGCAACTGAAGGGAAACTGAGGCAGCAACCAGCATGAAGCTAGACTAGAAAGGTGGCACTATAATTATTTTTCCTTGATTGGCACCAATCTTCTGCAATCTTTCTACCACTATTGTGACCTTTCTTATTGTTATATTTCCTTCAAGAAGGAAGATGTTACAAGCTTAAGCATCAATCATGAGTTGTACTGCCATATCTAACAATGCTGGGAAGATGACAGTCCATTGCCCTAGCATTAAAGTAGCATCTCAATAGATGTATTTGGATTTTTCATGTCTAGTTTTAAAGGCCTTAGTTACCTGGGGGTATTCCCGGTGCACCTGGCACAGGAGGCATTCCTGGTTGTGCCATTGGGGGCATATATCCCTGCTGTGGCTGTACTGGTTGTGGCTGAAATGAGGTTGAAGCTGTAGATTCATCATCATCATATTCATCAGAATCATCTTGCTGTTTTTTCTTCTGGCTCTCTGCTATAGAAATGTAAGTAACACTATCAGATTATGAGTAATACTAACATACACAATTTAGGAGAATAAAATTTAATCTACTGCCTAGCTGTTCTAGTTTGAAACTAACTTTCAAATGACTCTACTAGTAACTTGCAACTATGTATTTTAGGAAGGAAGAAAATTTTTTTATACAAACTACACAAGGGAAAAAGGCTTGTGTGTATGAGTTGGTAAAAGGGGGCAAAAAAACACATTAGAATCTTTTTTAAGAATTGCCACCAAGGTCTGCATGCCATAGCTTAATCTACGTAGTAGGACTGCAAGGAATAGGATAAAACACCACAGATGTTCACAAAGCCATTCTCAGCACCCACTAAGTTCAAACTTCTATACTAGTCTCACTCCTTTTCTTCTATCCACCCTTAAGTCACAGTTTTTGCAAGGTAATAGAATAATCCTTTTCCAGACAGGTATTTGCCAAAGCAGTTACCGTTGGCTAGGAGAAAATATCACTATAGGTTGAGCCTCCCTGCTGTTACCCTCAGGACCTGGCTGGTCCCAAATCAGGGAATTTGCTGGACCAAGGGAGGTCAAAGCTGGTCAGCTGGGACTCCACTTCCTTCTAAGGATGTTAAGCAGCAGGTAATTAATACAATTTGTATTGAGTACTCGATAAGAGGTCCTGCTGCGGCTCTGCAGTTTAAATATACAGTAAAACTCCATTGGTCCGGCATCCAATGCTCCGGCAAACCTGATGGTCCGGCACCATCAGGAACCCAGAAGTACTCTGGCTGCTGGACAATTGGAGCTGCTCTGTGCCCGGCTTCCCCGATTCAGCTGCTGCTGAAACTGACCAGCAGCTGAATTGGGGAAGCTGGGGTCAGAGTAGCTGGAGTGCTGCCGGGTTGGTCCCGAAGCGCTGTCTCTCGGGGCTGCGGCAGCATCCCAGCTGCTCTTGGGGACGCCTGGGAAAGAACAGCTGGAGTGCTGCCAGGTTGGTCCCGCAGTGCCGAGGAGCGGCGCTGTGGGACCAACCTGGCAGCATCCCAGCTGCTCTGTCCTGGGCGTCCCCAAGAGCAGCTGGGGTGCTGCCAGGTTGGTCTCGCAGAGCCGAAGGGCGGCACTACTGGACCAACCCGGCAGCACCCCAACTGCTCTGCCCCAGGCGTCCTGGATTCAGCCGCTGCTGAAACTGACCAGCAGCGGCTGAATCGGGGACACCTAGGGCAGAGCTGGACTCTGGAAGAGGGGGCTATGACGGGTCTGGGGTGGCATCCAGCCCCACCCCAGACCCTTCATAGCCCCCCCTTCCGATAGTACAGCATATCTGATAATCCGGCACCCCGAGTCCTAAAGGTACCGGATTATCGGAAGTTTACTGTAGTAGGAGCCTGGTTGTGCAGACAGCCTGTCTCCTACTACATTTAAACTGCAGAGCCGCAGCAAGTGTGGGTCTGGGACACAGTGCGAACTGGGACTCAGCAGGCTTATTGGATAGTCAACTACTTGCTTACATCCCTACTTCCCTCTACCTGCCCAGGACTCAATTTCTGTTCCTGGGGTACTAGGGCTCTGCTCCCCCAGCATACTATTGGCTCCACTCTCCCTGGTCTGCCAATACTCCTGTCCACAGCCCTTTGCTTTCTCCTTTGAGTGCTCCAGCCCCAGAGCACCCATGGGGTCAGCAATGACGTCCGACCAGTGGTGTTGCCAGACTAGGGAAGTTCAACCTAGACTCACCTAAATGGCCAGCAAAACCTACCAAAGCAGGTTACATAACGTACCAACTGCTCTCTCTGCACCAAAAAAATCTGATGATATTCCTTACTTGCATTACCAGAAGATCAAGGGACTCTACCACTCAGAATTTGATTAGTAATGTAAAACCCAGGTCACTGAGGATTCACCTTCAAACAAGTCCTGCTGCTGAACTATTTTCGAAGTAGTAGCTTTAATCCTATATTTAAGCTAACTACTTGTACAGAGCACAAAGCCCAACTATTGCAGTTTTATGGTTTAAATGAGAGCTTCATAATACACTGCACTTCAGGATTAAAATAGGCCCAACATAATATTTAGTCTCATTACTACAGAAATGCAATTTATACATTAAATGTTACTATTCACACCTACATCATTCACAGTAAACAGAGACAAAGCCACACACCTCTTTATATGCAATAATCCAGTTAACGTATTATGATACAATACAAGTAAACAGATATCAAGTTTACCCTGAGTTTTTTGTTCAAGTAACCTTCTCCTTTCATCCATGTCTTTTTCTGGAATGCCCTCCATGCCATATATTTCCAGTTCAATGTCTGTTCTTCCAGGAATAGCATTTGGAACAGCATCTATTGTTTCTTTATGCACCTAAACCAAAACAAATTGATTTGTTTACTGAACACACCTAAGAGTTTTGTGACTGATACCACAACTTCTACAGGCAGTGTCAATTTTTCACCTCAGCATGAGGAAGCAAGCTGTAGCTCATAAAAGCTTATGCCCTAATACCCTAATACATTTGTTAAGACTTTCAAGTACCATCAGACTCCTTGTTTTTGCTGAAAAACCCAACACAGCTAGCTACCCTTCTGAAACACACTATTCTAAGATTACTCACTTTGTCAGCTTCACTCATAGCCATAAGAAATACACAGATGTTTAGTTCAACAACTATTTTCTTTTTGTGTTGGTCTGTTCAGGGAAATGTTTTAAGCAATTTGTTCCACTACATATATAATTCACTGAACACTTTTTTACTCTGTGTCATATTGCACAATAAACTCTTTTGTGACACATGGGTCTGATCACACTTTTGCCAGGAAATGTCTTTTAAACTAAGGGATGCTGCTAAAGACACACACGTGCTATTGTCCTTTATTCACAGTTGAGATAAGAACTACACACTTTATCCCTTTTTAAAATACTACTTTTAACTGTTTATGTAATTATGTCCTCATCAGTAAAAATTGTAGGCCTATATTAAAAGATAGGTTGACATACCTACATCTGTTAGGCATGTGGAAAATCACATCCCTAACTTATGCCAACTCAAAGTAGACACAGCTACTTTGATGGAAGAATGTCTATTGACAACTACCATCATGTGCAGAACTGGCATTCCTATACTGAAGGAAACACCCTTTAGCCAGCACAGGCTATGTCTATACTATGGAGTCATGCCAGCCTTACTATGGCAATGTAGCTATACTGGTATAGTCTGTGCAGTAAAACATACCCAAGAATAGCTTCTAAGAAGCATACTTTACCCTGGTTATTATAAACCACATAGATATAAAAACCATCATAGGAACTTGCTTTCTGAATGTAAAGCTAACTAGTGCCTCTTCCCCAACCCTAAATGTGAATGAAAGGCCAAGATAAACCATCTAATAATGTATATGTTAATGTGTACATTTGTGACAGCATTACTGACATCGGTGAACTTATGAAAAAGGGTCTATGTTCTTGTATTAGAAATAGAGAAGACACACATCAGTGTTTCCTAAACAAGGCAACTGTAGCAGTTTTGAGATTCTAGAAGCAATAGTTTTTTTTTTTAAAATTCAGTAGCCCTCTGAATAATATGAACACGAAGCATAAGTATAAGTAACAAAAGACATACCTGCATACAATGTATAGCTAAACCAGGTCCTGTATACAGTTTCTTATGACATATATGACATTTAAAGTGCTTTGCTTTTTGATGCTGTATAAGGATTTTCTCATCATCAAAATCCCTGTTGCAATACCTATTCAAGATTATTAAGGACATTCTGAAGCTTTCAGATCTTTGTATGAAGCATCTTAAAGAAATGACAAAAGGGAAAAAAAACTAGGGGAATAGATCAACTGTAATTCAATTCAGTCAACAGATCACTTTAAAATAGTGGCCAGGAACCGATTTATAATGTAGCAAATTCAAACGATCTTTAATACTGCCTTTGGTGCAGCAGTCAAACCTTAGGCGATTGAGGGAAAATTCTCAGCACCACTCTATTCAGCTAGACTTGCACCAAGTCTCACAACCCTGTTGGTCCCAGGATAGTAAAACAGGGGTGGCCAAATTTACTGATCCTATGACTCTGATTCTGCTCTCCAACTTCTGAAGATTGTTGTAACACCTGCGGAGGGCTTCAGCCTTGCAGGAGGTGCCTACTGAAGTTTGGGCCTTTAGAGCTCTGGGAAATTAAGAGCCTCCTCCTTTACTGGGAGGAAAACCTCACTGTATCACTCTGCTGTAAGGAGGCCCCAAGTTTTCACCCCTACCTCCAAAGCTGATAGGCAGAAACTGGGGGAGGGGGAAGGAAGGGATTTCACAATCACTTTTTACATGTAAAAAAGCCACATCTGGCTCACCAGCTGCAGTTTGGCCACTCTTGTATTAGGCACACAAGATGGGTGAGGTCTTCCTAAGTTTCTCTAAGGGAATGTGACCGCCTCTACCCCCAGGGCTATTTCCTTTTCTCCTCTACACAAATACGCACTGCCCCAGCCAACCTCCCCTTGCTGCTGACTCCCCACGGTCTCCTCCACGGAGCCCACTACTCCAGGGCAGCGAGAAGTTATGGGGACCTAGGGGCTGGAACCGCAGGAAACAAGCACCCCACGGCCGAAATTCCAACCATGGCGGCCGGCAGCCAGGCGGAGAAGGCCGCGTCCCGGAGAGGGGGGGGGAGAAAGAAAGGGCGAAAAGCCCGAGCACGCTTGCCGGTGAACGATTGGGGGGAAGAGGGGGGGGGGAAGGGGAAAGAGAGCGCGGGCTGCCGCCGGGGAAGGACTGGGGGTCGGGGGAGGGGAGCCCGGGTCGCCTGCCGGTGAGGGATTGGGAGAGGGGAAGGAGAGCGCGGGCCGCCCGCCTGTGAAGGATTTGGGGGGGGGAGGGGCGCGGGAGGGGACGGAGAGCGCGGGCCGCCTGCCGGTAAAGGATGGGGGAGGGGCCGCCTGCCGGTGAAGGATTGTGGGGGGGCGGGAGGGGACGGAGAGCGCGGGCCGCCTGCCGGTAAAGGATGGGGGGGGCGCGGGAGGGGACGGAGAGTGCAGGCCGCCCGCCGGTGAGGGATTGGGGGGGGCGCGGGAGGGGACGGAGAGTGCAGGCCGCCCGCCGGTGAGGGATTGGGGGGGGGCGCGGGAGGGGACGGAGAGCGCAGGCCGCCCGCCGGTGAGGGATTGGGGGACGGGCATGAAAAAGTGAAGGGAGGGGGGAGAAAGAGAACGAACCCGACGCATCCCGTCCACGAACGGAGGAGAGGGGGGTTGAGAGTGGAGACTAGGCCACGTTACGGGGCAGTGAGGAGACGACGGCGGTGGGGGGGGGGGGGTAACAGACCAGGCCGCGCGCTCCCTTTCACCACCCCCGGTCCCGGCCGAGAAGCCATCCCGATCTGCGGCAAAGGATATCAGCACCAGGGCTTCAGCTGCTTCTTCTTCTTCCGCCCCATCGCGGCGGCGCTACCGAGCTAGAGAAAGGCGAGAAGCAGGCAGCAGCCGCAGGCCTTCCAGCGGCCTCTCGCAGGAACACAAAATGGCCGCCGCACTCCCTCCTGCCGCCGCCTCCAAGCCCTTGGCTTCCCAGCATGCTCCGCGACGGGGCTGCCACGTGACGTCGGCCTGGTTCCAGTCCCTCCGCCGCGGAGTGTGCTAACGTACGAGCGTGACTGCCAGCGGCAGCCATTTTGTTTCAGTCCTGCGGGGGGGAGGGTTAGAACCTTGCGCACTAACCCCCCCTAGTGGCCAGAGCCACAGGGATTCGGGGCCTACCAGCCAAGAGATTTAAGGTGCCCACAGGCTTGTTGGACAGGATGGCTGTGCCATTGTGATGTGGTGCTTGTGCCACTAGGCTTGTGTCTCCCCATCCCAACCTGCTGAGGCAGAACTGCCCTCCAAAGCCTCACCACAGCCCCATTGGCACAGCAATCACCATGTCAGCCTGCCACATCCAGAACAGTCCTTTCCCCTGAAAGCATCAGCATGGCCTTAGGGGTGTTCCAACATGTCACATCAAGTCATTAACAAAAGGAAAACGTGATCCCATCCTATCCAACATCAGCACAGTTGCCAGCTTTGGTTGGAGATATATTCCTGGCAGTTTCATCACAAGGCATAATCTTTAATTAAAGATTAATTAATTCCAGGAGACCTGAGGAAATCCGGGAGGGTTGGCAATCCGTGCATAGCATCCTCACAACTGATGCACTGTGTGATAGCACCGAGAGGAACAATATTTTGCATTCCCTCAAAATTTCAACACAATGCTATGGTATCACTGCGCAGATGCACTGTGTGATGAAGCTAAGGCAAAACAGCAGGCATTTCATCCCCTGAAAACAAGTCCTAAGTGGCAACAGTCCCAGTATGGATACCAAGGAATGAACTATAGGGATTGAACCATCATTGTCATCAAGAGGTGGCCACACCATGCTGGCCTTTGAGGCATATCAGCAGGGCTGTTTGGAGAAGTTTGCATCACTATTGGTCAATACCATAATTGTGTGGCTAAGTACAGGTCTTTACTCTTCAAGATGTCATGTCTGTAGACATAATTTGACACTGAAATTCTTGTGTGAAATGGTACTTGGCAAGACATGTTTCTTTATTTGCAAAATGTGAATTTACTTATAAAAGTATAGAAGAGATTTGAAATTTGTAAATTTGAGATTTGAAAAGTATAGAAGAGATATAAAAGAGGACTTGTAGCTTCTGTAAAAATTAGGGTTTTCCCCACAAATGGTAAACTGATGGGAGGGGGGGGGATTCAAACAGCTTCAGAATTAATTTCAGTATCTATAATGTAAGCACATTCAGTAAAATTCTTCTTCCTAAGAGAGCGAGGAAGATTTCAAAACATCCTAAATGAACGATTCTCCCTCCAAACTGAAGGAGGACATACCTGGAAGGGGGAGAAATGCTCAGAGCTGCCACCTTGGGACTCTTTGGGAGAGATTTTAAGCGTAGCGCTGAAACGAAATATCTCGTGGGAATACTGTACACAAAGCACCACCTTCCATCCCAGTAGAGGGGGAGGCTGGGAAGCCGGCTCAAGCCTGCCCTGTCCTTCCAGGAACTGGGAGCGGTTCCAGGCTTAGGCGCGGCGCTGAGTGAAAGCCAGGCCAGGCAATGAGTGCAGCCGGAACCGGAGTGTGTGTGGAGTGCGCGGAGCAGGAAGAGGAGCGCCGTGTAACGGCAGGGGAGGGCGGATTTCGTTGCGGCGCACGAAAGATGCTGCCGTCTCTGCAGGACTCTGTGGATGGGGATGAAAGGGAGCTGGAGAGCAGCGAGGAAGGGGCCGGCCCGGCGGAGGAGCGGCACAGTGATAGCTACTACTGCCTGTACAGCTACCAGTGCTGCAGGTGAGGGGCTGGATGGAGTCCCGCTCCATAGTACCCAGCCGTCTGCTCTTCCCCCGCTTCCTCCTTAGCCTGCTGGCCCTCGGCTCCCCGCGTCCCTGGGCCGCCCCGCAGACTGCGATCTGCAGGTGCCATCTCCGACCCCGCACGCTGCTGGCAGCCGATGCAGCTGGAAGGAGGGAGCGAGGCTGTGGCTTGCTGGCTTTAATTCCCGGGTTGAGGTCGGGTGAAGGGCTACAATCCGGACCGGGGGTGGGGATAATAGGTGTCTATCTAAGAAAAGCCACAAATGGCAGGACAGACCCTCAGCGGAGGGAGAAGGGAGGGTTGCTCAGACATGTTAAGGTTTGGAGCAGCGATGAGCAAGCTAGGCTAGTGAGTGGACCGCATGAGCAGGGCCGGCTCGAGCCATTCCTGCGCCCCGGGCAGCCGGTGCGCACCGCATGCGTGGCTCTGCCCCCGGGCGCACGACACATGCGTGGCCCCGCCCCCACGGCGCGCTGCGCACCTTACACCTGCAATCAGGCACGTGGCGCCCGATTGCAGCTCTAAGGGGCGCTGGGAGGCCCCTGATTGCAGCTGTAAGGGGTACCAGGCATGCGGGGCCCCTGACAGCTGCTATCAGGTGCCCCCCATAGGTTGGCGCCCTGGGCAGCTGCCCAACTAGGCCCCCCCCTTAATCCGGCCCTGTGCATGAGTGGCTCTCCTTCACCTCAGTGGACCGCAAGATTGTCGTAACCAAGATGGTCTCCTGGAATAGGGCAGTTTTGCTAATGGCGCTTGTGTGCCTACAATCTGTGGAGTGTGCTGATGGAACCATAGCAGTGCTTTGTTTGGGAGCGTGTAACACCAACAGAAACTTTCCAGGGAGGGTTGGGGCCGTGGCATGACAGCCTCGGTGGTCAGGGAGGAGTGGGGCTGCAGCACAGAGACCTCTGCACTCCGCCAACTGTGGTGGACCTGGGCCACAGCACGGTAGCCCTGGTATTCTGGCTGCACGGGAGGGCTGGAACCGCTGTGCGATAGCCCTGGCCCTCTGGGTGGCTAGGAAGATCTGCCTTGGGTGTTATTCCTCCTGCAATGAGGTTTAACAGGTAGTTCGAAATAGGGCTTTATTTCGAACGCCCGTTTCACTGCCGCGTGTAGACGCGGGCAGTTATTCTGGGCTTGTCCATTTCAAAAAATGGCGCCCAGCCGGGAACATGCAAATAAAGCGCGAGATATTTAGATTCCAGGCTTGATTTGCAATTTTGAATGCCTACATTTGCAGCCCTATTTCGAATTAGGCTGCAAGTGTAGACATACCCTAAGAGAGGGAATGACAATTAATTCCTTTCTCTCCTAACCACCCTGTTTGTCCTTCACTCCATAGTTAACTACAAAGGCTACTTCTACTCTGCACCATCCCCACAATGCTTCTTACCCCTTTGCCCTGTTCAATGGTAATATAATTATATTTAATATATGTAATGTCAGTCATAAAAACACCTTGCTTTTCAGTTCATCAGAACAGGCTGCTGGCAGTGATGATGGAAGTCCCAGCAGTGCAACATCAGAAACTCCCTCTGCTGAAGATTTTAGGTAAAATGCCGAAGAACCACTTAAGTACTGTGGTTCCCCATTCAGTTTCTACTTCGTACCCTTTGAAAGCTTGGTATTTGGGTAGATACAAAAAGGAATACAGCATTAGAGAACAGATTCCACATCAAAATACAAATCCCCCTAAAACCAATACTGGCATATTTTTCTGGTGGCTTTTTTTTCTTTTAAACGCCAAGATGATAATGGACCCACACAACAAATTGACTTTCTGATCTGAGTGAGTGGAAGCTTAGAATAATAGACCGGTACAAATTGTACTCCTTGGAAATTCATACTTTTTTCTTTTATACTACTATTAATCTTCTAACGTATCTACATAATTGTAGTCTGAGTATAGATAATTAATGACTCATTGGTGCAAGACTAGGTTATCCCCTCAAATCTCTACACCAAGGACTTATTTGTAGAGAGTGGAATAGCTTCTGTAGGAGAGATTGAGAGACCTTCACCTCAGACTATGTCATAGCCCAATGATTAGATCACTTCCTTGAGAGACATAGGAGACCCCTCTTCAAATCCTTTCCCTCCCCTCCATCAGAGGGGGGATTGAACCTGTGTTTCTCATGTCCCAGCTGAGTGCTTAAATCACAGATAAAAGTTATCAGGTGAGCAGTAACAATCGCCTTTTCCTCCAGCCATTTTATGAGGAGTTAGATACCAATCAACCTATGCCAGTCTCAGAAGAACGCATTAGGAGAGAAGTTGTAGGTTATGAGTCACTAGAAAAGAGAGGTGTCTATCCCCTTCCTCTCTGCAGCCTGCTTTTAATCACTTATTTGCCTGAGAGGGTCAGAGCTTAGGATATACCTGTTTGGCTTCCCCAATGGTTAGCTTAGGTAGCTCTTCACACAGTTTGCTGGCTTTTGTGAATTACATTCTAAGCCCTGGTCTACCCTAGGGAGTTATTTTGAAATAACAAGCAGAGCATTTACACTACCATGCTCATTATTTCAAAATAAGGGTCTGGTTATTTTGAAATAATAACTCTTGCTTTTCTTGGGGAGTAAGCTTAGTTCAAAATAGTTATTTTGGGAATTATTTTTTCAAAATAAGTTAGTTAGAAATAATTTCCTAGTGTATACTAAGGATGTTAAGAGGCGGGTAATTGACTAATCATGTAGTCGATACAAATAAATCATGTACAATTTGTATGAACAACATGATTAGTCAATAAAGGAATGTGCTCTGGTCCAGCTTGGCTCTGCTCCTACTACATTTAAACTGCAGAGGTGCAGTGGAGGTAGACCCCCAGACCGGCATGAGCTGGGACAGAGCCGAGACCACTGCAGCTCTTAGTACATTTAAAATGCAGAGCCACAGTGGTCCCAGACCAGGACAAACTGGGACTGAGCTGGGTCCAGCAGCCCCTGTCTGTGGCCAGCCCCGGCCGTCCACAAACAAGGGCTGCTGTCAGGGCAGCCTCTACCGATGGCCAGCCCAGGCCACCACAGGCAGAGGCTGCTTCGTGGCAACCTCCCCTACCTCCCTACCCACGTCCCACTGCCTCTGATAGAGGCAGCACTGCGGAGGTGGGGGCAGGAGACACCATAGGGATGGTGTTGGGGGGGAATCGGCGTTTAAGCCAGTTCCCCGCAGCACCGGCTCCTCTTTCCCGCCTCTTGCTGCCTCTGATACAAAAGGTGGGGGGAGGAAGCGAGTAATCAGGTTAGGCTGATCAGGTTGTTGACTGCTCACTTACATCCCTAGTGTAGACCTGCCCTAAGATGCCTCTCTCTCCCTATTCTTTGACTAGGGAGCCTCGGCTAACTTTCTAAATTGCAGTATAGTCAGGTGATTGTGCAGGCACCCAAAGTTTAGACACTGTGCTGCTTGTTGGCACAATGCTCAAGTCCCTTTGTGAATCTGAGCCTAAGTGACCTGCTTAAGGCTACTGAGAGAATCTGTGTCAATTGATATTAGAACTGAAGAATCCCAACCTACTGAACAAAGCACTGAATACATTTTTGACTTACCACAGGTCATATAATGCATTAGGGACAATGCCAAGGACAGATTCCAGGAGTCTTGACTGACCCTCTGCTAGAACCATAAGGAAGCACTCCTCCCTACATGACATTTGATAGATGGAATTAAAACAGTTTGCTCCTCTTCTCACTACAAATTTTCTCTTGTTTTCATAGCCTCTCCCTGGTGGCTACTAACTTACCAGCTGAAGCAGAGACAGAATTGCGCAGTTTTATTGCTAAGCGTCTTGTTAAAGGAGCACTTTTTGAGGGGATGGGCAATGTTGCATCTGTGGAGTTGAGGTGAGAGTAAAATGTACTGTTTTTAATTTGTGATAAACATGGGAAGTAATAAGAAATGCTGTCAGTCTCACTAAATTTACCATCTGCTGCTTCATACGAGTTTAATCCTGAGTGCAGCTAATCAGCCTGTCAGTGCATATGTAATGCTCCAAGTTTAGTTATGCGTTAGCAGCATTTCCCTTACATTTCCTTTAGGTGGCAGTGAAGAACTGCAAACATGTTAATTTGTTATAAATAGGTTTTGATCAGGTTACTTTGATCACACTTTCTGTGCAATTAACAAGAAGGAAATGATCCAGAAAGGTTGTACACGTGGTGCTTTGCGCAGGTTGTATTGGGAGTTAGCATATGGTACATATTGTAGTTGGCTCTCACTACAGTACACATAGCCTTTATTTCTAAAGTCAGTTTTTCTTTTGAATCCTTGTTGGAAAATACAAACAGTATTTTTTTTAAAAAGAGTTTATAAATCGGATAGTTAAAACTTGTATTTATTTCTGGGATGTCCCTCAGTCAAGGGATGACATATTACTTTTCTGAAAGCAAGAATATTCTTTTGGGATCAGGATGGATTTATATTGATCAACGTGAAAGAAAACCAAGATTCAAAATTCTAATTGTAATCATTATCTGATTACACACTAATGTATATAGAATGTAGGACAGGGAATCTTGACCCAACTGAAGTCAATGGCAAAACTTCCTTTGACTTCAATAGAGTCAAGATTTTGCCCACAGAGTGTGGCAGGTTAAATTCTAATGTGAGATACAAAATGAGATTAATTTAGAACAATCATTACATTATTTGACACATCTATTTTTCTGTCTCTAGCATACCAGAATGTCGAGTTGCTTGTTATTACTGTCTTCTTCAACAAGAAAACACAACAGTGGAATCAAACATCAGCCCTCCAGAGTACATAACTTGTTTCTTAGGCGGCTCAGAGAAAGGACTTGAGCTATATCCTTTCCTTAATCTTTCTGCATTTGGGTGTAGGGAAAAAGCATACGAAAATAACAAGTAGCGTGTTTACCCCAATTAACTCTGAAACCTGTTCCATCTCTGCTGCAAGTTACTTGACTTCATTAATTATTAGTTTACTTGTACACATCTACCAGATGTGAAACTGAGAATGCGATTACCTACTACATACTAAATTGGCAATATGCAAGTCTTAATTTATGTATCTTATTTCCTTAAGAGGATACTTTCAGACTTGAGTTGGATGTATATGTTCAAGGCCTGAAGGCTAGCCTTGATTCAGAGGTAAGATCTAATTCTATGGCTGAATTTTTTTAAACTGTTAAGATGAAATTTTACAAATTGTTAATCTGATTTTATGGGGCTGATTTGTTATAAGTTTGACAATGATCTGCACAGTAGATACTTGGGTTCTTGTCAAATCAGGTTACAGAATTAGAGCGTGTATAGAGTTCAGTATCTTGTCTGGACATTTGGATTGTGCAGCAAGGTCATTCACACTGAGGACAGAACCCTTGTTCTTCCGGGGTACTTTGTGGTTACTGGTGTGTCCCAGAATTTTGGAAAACACATTCAGTTCCCCAAAGTCAGAAAGGTAACCGGTAGGTCGTGAATCCACGCCAAAGGTTGTAAACACTTGTGCTAATTTTCTCTAGCTAATCGTACAGGATATAGGCTTATAAATTCCTTGCATTACAGCCAAATATAATGAAATAACCCACTGAAATATCAAACAAAATGGTATAAACCAATAAAGAAAAAACAGATTAGACAGTATAGCAATCTGGCAAGCTAGTCCCATGGGCTACAGAATTAGGATTGATTACTCTGACAAAAGGCTACACAGAGCATAGACATAGTACACAGAAAGTTAGGACATGAAATCCAACATAAATGGGGAAATGAGCAACTGTCTATACAGTGAAACAATTTATACAAGGTGCTGCCCACTGGATAAATTTTAAACAAAGGGAAAATCAGACTTTCTTTTCCAAGCACGGTAATCGTAAAAGTTCCTTGTGAAACAAATAGGTAAATTCAGGCAGAAGTGTGAATAAATTGACTAAATCCCTTCAGGATGCTGTAATAGCATATAGAGAGGTTTGCACGATGCAGCCAGTCTCTTAAATTTTCTAAGCAGTGGCAGGTTGTTTTGTTTTTTGTTATGTAAATAAGCTTGGAGGAGAAAGATAACAAAAGTTCAGGGAATGAAACGCAGGTTCTGATTCCCTTTCCTGTGTCCTATCTATTGGACTACACTGCTTGCTTGGTACATGTCAGAATACATTACAAATATAACATGTCATCTTCTTGCAGAATAGAAAGCTTTTCAGAGCTAGTGTTTCATGTCAGTAAGACTTAAGATGCCAAGCTAATGATTTTAGGCAATTGTAGTTCAAAATTAGAAAGGACTTGACATCCAAATTGCATAGTTTGAATGCTTATTTTCATGCCAGATTCAAAGCTTGAATGCTTCAATTTGCTACAGAAAAGTAACCTGGAGACTTGTATTAAACCATACCTAAAAAATTGGTTTGAGGATTCTGTGTGCCCTATCCAGAGAGTTGTACAGCTCTTCCAGCAGAAACTCACCTTTTTGTTACATGCTGTAAGTATACATCAAACTAAAACATCTTCTAGTCAGCTCAGAGATCCTATTATGTTATTCATGTAACTTGTATTTGCTTTTCCATTCACCTTGAACTGAATGAGAAAAACCTCCCCTTTTAGTCAATACAAAGTAACTTTTCTCAGCTATATTGCTAAGCCAGTACTAGTTATTTCATTCACCGGTCAGGAATGAACTAACATTTTAAAATTAATAATTTTATAGCGGACTTATTTTATAATTGCATACTTAGTATTGTTCATCTTGTAATTAAAATGAGATAGGCAATAAAATTCCATTGGGCTCAGACCAGGACAGCTCAGTATCTATGAAATTCATCGTAGAAAGCTCTGAGAATAAAAATACTGGTAGACAACGAACATGAGAAAGATGTGGGCAGAGTGGTTAACAGAAGAACAAACGAGTATGCTTTTCAGAATGTATAAATAGTTATAATGAATATAGTCTGGAACAGTTATCTAGTTTCTGATACTTACTAAACTACTAGGAAAAGAACTTTACTAGTAAAGAGTAACAAGTGATCCTGATTATAAAAATAATGTATATAGTATCAGAAGTGAAATATATACAGCCAGCAGCATTCAAACTGTTTTTGTTTTTTTTAAGGCTTTGAGTTACACTCCTGTTGAAGTTAAAAATTCAGATGAAAGAACAAAGAAAGATATTAACAGGTAAAGAATATTACATCTACACAGAGATAGTTGAGCCTATAAATAGCTTGACTTATTTTGTATGATCCCTTTTCCTGGTTTTGCTATTTGGGTGGAAAGTGGCAGTTCACAGTAGTTTTGTGT
Source organism: Pelodiscus sinensis (assembly GCF_049634645.1). Lineage (NCBI taxonomy): Eukaryota > Metazoa > Chordata > Testudines > Trionychidae > Pelodiscus > Pelodiscus sinensis. The sequence continues at coordinate 20,232,647 of NC_134730.1, read as the reverse complement.
GTCAGGTTTCTGAGCGCTGCCAGTCTCCAAGGTCTCATTCAAGAAGGTACAGTGACCTCTTTGTGTATAGCCATGACTGAAGAGCAGCAAAAATCGGTGGTAATAGACTGCAGTGGACCAAACCCTCAGTTCCATAATGCAGGTGAGATTATGGATGGGTATACTGCCATCAACTTATCCAACTCATCTTTACAGAAGGCTCAACACCTTATAGGATCATACACAGAACATTTTGGTGCCTAGCTATCTTGAGGACACCTTTCTTCCCATTTGATATCACATATACAATCTACAGAGACACTTAATATCTGGTTTCAAAGTGAGGGGTCCTAGAATCTGGAATTTGCTCAGCTTTGTGATCTACCAAAACTCAGATCAGATCAAGCCGTAAAGCTCACTTTTTCCATCAGGCTTTTGATGAGTGGGGTGTTGGAGGATGTGGATAGTCAGATAATTATAACTATTTTGGGCAAATTCTATTGAATTGAACTGTTAGCTGTAGATTTTAATCTTGTTTGTAGATTTAAAAGCACCTGGAGCTTTGGGAGAGATGTTCCAAAGAAACTGAAAACAAAATCTATTTTCTTGGAATACTAGACGAAATAGCAAGAAAGAGGAATTAGTCACATTTTCTTTTGTTTTCTCATACACATCCTGTCCTGTCCATCTTTTGAATTTTTATGCTTTTGCATATTTATGCCATAGGACAGATGTTACTGGTGTCATTATTATGTGAGTGAGATTATAGTCACATAGACCTGGGTTATGCATTGCTTACACACGCACACACACACTTTTTCCTTACCTACTTTCTTCATTCTTGTACATATGACAGGAAGCAACAAATTCTGTGAGGATTGGATGCAAGCTTTTCTTAACAGTGCTGAAGGTGGAAATCCATTTCTCTTCCAGCAAATACTGGAGAACTTTAAATTGAAGGTAACTTTGTACACTCATCTGCTTTCAGGAGATCGAAGGGTTACTGAGTATGTAAATAGTCACTTATGCATTGATATAATGATAAATGTGAAAGTTTGCTTAGGTCCTGCTGTATCTGGAGCAGGCAACAACAGAATACCCTCTCACGGAAACAAAGACAGATTTAGAAACCAGTCTATTTTTAATTGAAACAACCAAACTTTAAAATGACAGTAGCAACTCTCATCCATAGTTGTAGCTAACTGATTAGTCTACTAGTATATGTAATACAATTCTTAATGCAGACTCCTCCACTTCTCCAAATTCATGTATTGGCATACCTTTTCTACAAATAAAAGGATGAGGAATATTTTCTGTTACTGTGTTTATAGGCCATACAAGACACTAACAACCTGAAGAGATTTATTCGTCAGGCAGAAATGAACCATTATGCCTTGTTTAAGTGTTACATGTTTCTAAAGAACTGTGGCAGTGGAGAAGTCCTTCTGAAGATCGTTAAAGTGGAGCATGCTGAAATGCCAGAAGCCAAAAATGTAATAATTGTCCTTGAGGAATTCATGAGAGAAACAGCAATAGCGTAAGATCTTAATTTTTGTACTCATTTTCTGCTATTATATAAATAATTAATTCCTTCTTTGTAGATCAGAATTCATTATTGCAGAAACTTAAATTATATTCGAGTGCATTCAGTCATTTCAAACTTATTTCACATCTGGGTCTTTTTATAGTTCCTCTTTTTAGAAAAAGCAGCATGAGATTTGCTTCAGTTTTTGAATATAGCATTTTATGCCAATTCAGCCATTCATTTTTCAACACTTACTAGATTTTGCATCTGATTCCTCTTCCTTTTTTGGGGTACCACACCATTTTCTTTTTTACTGTCATAGGAAAAACTTCCACATGAATGGCAGTGACAGTTTAAGCATTTAAAAATGTTTAATGCATAAGATCAAGTAGAGAGGATCATGACTAAATGTTGAGATCAGATTTATTTAAACAAACAAAAAAGTCATATAAAGAACTACAAACATTTGGATAAATTGCATATAGTAAATGAATTAAACATATTCAGTTCAGAGAATTTTCTCAGGCAACAAGGTCTATGTTCTTGTCACTTGTTTTCACATCCTTAATTCTGGAAGTCTGTACTTCTCTGATCAGATTATCTCTTAGATTATGCTTGCTGAACTGATTTGTTTTAAACTGAACATAATCTTTAAAATAAGCTTTCCTGACTTGTATGGAAGGTTGATGTGGTGTGTGCCTCAGAGTATGTATACACGTCGAACCAGTCAAGTTATGTGTAAAATGATAGGCCTGATTCTCCACTTCCTTACTCAGTCTGTTATCACTGATTTTACACAGGTGTATAAACACTATGTCAGCATGGTAGTGTTTTACATTCACATTCAGTGTATCTGACTTCCTAAGTTGCTAGAGAGACAAGATGGGTGAGGCAATATCTTTTATTGGATCATTTGTCCAAGTTAGGTCCAATAAAAGATATTACCGCCCCCAGCTTGTCTGTATAGTATTCTAGAACTACAGCACCATTGCACATATATATGCTGCAAAGCAGTGGAGAATCAGGCTAAAACTTTTATAAAGATGAATTTAACCTGGCCTTAAGTCTGTGTTGAATTAAGCTCAGGTCTATTTCATTTTGAAAGTCCATCGTTGTACTCCCGAAATGAAATTTCCCACACATCATGGGAAATACATTTTCTAGCCCGTAAGTAATTTATACAGCAGAATGTAAGATATACACCATTTCAGGTACAATAGGAACCACAACTAAGTTTATCTTTTATCAAGATTACACAGCGGAGGACTGCAGGAAGGAGGCCTCATGTAGGCAAAACTCTCATTTATTTCAATTAACTAGCTAGGGAATGCAGTCTGCATGTAGTGTGTTTTATCATAACTCGACACTTAATGAACTAGCCTATTATGAAGAGGTCTTTGTCACTAGCTGTATTTGTAATAATTTAATCAACCAGTTGTATAACTGCTGTTTGTTTTGTGAGCACTGTACATCAGAGTTAAAAGGTACATGCTTTCTTGCAATGTAATAATATCTAATAAAATAAATTAAAAATCTTGATGGTATAGTTTACCTTTAATTCCAAGTATTTTCAATGAATAAATGAATGTTTAGGCTCTAGAGCTTATATTATTCTCCTACCAATATCTGGAAGAGTAAGAGGTATAGCGGCATCATACCAGTGAGAGAAAGGATGTCCATTGGTAGAGAGGAAAATAAAAACAGCCAAAAAAACCCCAGCTTGTTACCGTGTCACATCTTAGGCTGCATGCATGATCACCGAAGATTAATAATAGTTTCCTTCAGCATGTTTTATTCATGAGTCAGTAAACCAATACTAGCAGCACTCAGTAACTTGTGTTGCTTTCTATAACTTCCATAAATTTTTAACTACTTTGGAAAACTGATCCTTTAGTGTTCAGACTGGTTCAGGGGCAAGGGACCTCTCCCTGGTAAGAGATATACGAGCATCACGAAGAATGGGTTGCTGCACAATGTCTTCATATCAAGCATTACTAAGGATAAAATAATGTCATGTTATTTTCAGCTTCAGCCCCAAGGTGATGGGGCCAGAGTTGACAGCAAGCTGGGGAGGGGGAAGCATTAGATCTCTGAGCCACTGTGGTGGGGAGGGCAAACAGAGCTCAAAGTTGCTGGCCCCACAGCTGTCAGGATCTGTAGGCAGTGGAGTCCCCAGAGCTCTGAGTCACTGCAGGCGGCAGCAGCCCCACATTTCTCAGCTGCGGAGGGCAGCGAATGCTGGAAAACAAACCCTCCCCCCAGGCTTGGGTTCTCATCCTCTTCCCCGCTCCAGCTTCAGTTACCCTCCCATCAATCTCACCATTATTTTTAATAAAAGTCACAGACAGGTTGCAGACTTCCATAAATTTTTGCATATTGCCAGTGACCTGTCCGTGACTTTTACTAAAAATAACAGTAACAAAATCTTAACCTTAAGAGCATTACAGTCTGCTAGGCAAGAACCTCTAATTGCCAGGGGATGCGCTGGTGGTGTGAGAAATGAGACTGCTCCTTACCCACTTTGGATAGAGTGGTTGGCTGATGGCCCCAAGCAGTAATGTGTTTTGCTTATGCTCAAGGGTGGCCTCAAAATACCCAGTATAGTAACGGGCAGGTCATTCTGAAGATTTATAATGTAGGTGTTACTGGAATACCAGAAATATCACAAGTATGTAACCCACAATACGTGATCAAAACCAATCTGCATTCTGGCTTCTGAGTTACCTTCAGGGCACCTTTAATTAATAGAATTGGCTGCATTAGGGATGTTAAATTTTAGAGTAATTAATTAATCGAATAATTTATGGGATTCCCGCCAGGGCTCTTGTACATTTCAAAAGCAGAATCACAGCAGAACTGGTACGAATGGAGACTGCTTCAGTCCCCGCTTGCGCTGTTTCCTGCTGTGCCTCTATCTGTCCTGCCCCCTGTGAAGATGGTGTTGGGGGAACTGGCTTTTAAGCTGGTTCCCCCCAGCACCAGCTCCTGCTCCCCCCTTTTCTGCATCTCTGATAGTGGCAGCAAGGCAGGGAGAAGCGACAAGTCACATCAGTAGTCGACTATTCAGTAAGCTTATGCTTATCAGATAGTTGACTAGTCGCTTACATCCCTAAGATGAATATTTGCTACCATCCTCATAGATTTGTACTGGCCTTGCAAAGTTATTAAGACAGTTTTCTAGCTTTAGTTACTCACCCAACCTTTATAGGGATGACTATATTGGAAAAAAAACTAAAACCTGCCTTTTCATAAAGACCTTAGATGAGTAGAATTGTACAAGACAGTTCTATATTCTTGGAATTCCTCATTCATTTCAAACAATGGATACTTACAAAGTGAAATAAGAGAGATTCTGTTGCTCGAGATGTTACATGCCAAGGTAATGTTCTCTTTAAATGCCTTTTGCTTCCTCTTGTGAAGTTCCAGAACACCTGGGCATCACTGGTTGAGCACTGTTTCATCCTCATTCCCTTCCTGATGCTTCTCACAGCTTTGTTTTAAATATCTACAGTATTTCTAGCAAAACATAAACTATGAAGATGTCAGACTCGTTACAGTGGAGACAGGTTACTTTAAGATACCTGAGCCAGGCAAACCTTTCTAGACCAGTCTGTGTGGTGATCACCGTTAGGCAATCCAATACTGGTGAGAATTACCTGGCATACCCTTCATTATGGAAAAAAAAATTACATGTCTCTAGATGTTGTCCTAGCATGCTCATAGTTACCTATATTCAATAGTACCAGCCACATATCATAGTTATAAAGCCCAACTTTTTAGACATTGCTTTTGATCTCTTCAATATGCATAGGCTTTTCTTCCCTGAGCAAATGCATACCTAAGTTTCCGTCTTTTTGGCTACGTGTACACTACAATAGCCATCCTGCATCTTCACTGCAAGCCCGTTCTTTCTAAATATAGCATGCTCACTATTTCTCCCCGCGGCTTTGCTCCGCGTCTCCCTGGTCTGCTGGGGGGGCCCCCCCAAGCAGACAAGGGAGACGCGGAGCGGCTTTTCTCGCCGCGGAGGACGCAGGCGGCAAGACCGCCCTCGTCCTTCACAGCGAGAAAAGCCTGGTCTGCTGGGGAGGAGGGGGCGCACTAGCTGCGCCCTCCCCCTCCCCCCCAGCAGACCAGGGAGACGCGGAGCAGCTTTTCTCGCCGCGGCTTTGCTCTGTGTCTCCCTGGTCTGCTTGGGGGGCCCCTAAGGTATTCCAATTTTTTTGGGGGGGGGGAAGAGGCTTTTCTGACAATTGGCCTGTCTATAAGAGGCCAAATATGGGATAAACTTCCTCTTTCGGAAGAGCCCTTATTCTTTATAAAATGAGAAATACAGGGCTTCCGAAAGAACGCGCCCACTTCTTCCGAAACTGATCCGAAAATGCGGACGCGTTCCCTGGACTCTGGAGTGTAGACGTAGCCACAAACAGCCAACCTGCATTATCTAAAACAAATACTACTCACCTACTTCTCAGCAGCATTGCTAGGCCTTATATGCTGTTTAAAGAGCCACGAGAATCTCTGATGAAAAATGCTCTAAGTGCAAATCACTAAAAATAACAGATGAATTTAACACTCATGCAGTAACTGTGAACTGTCACTCATTATTTTTTAGTTACAAGGGATCTCAAAATGCCTCAGAGAAGTGGCCAAGGTTCTATTTAATTTTTTAGTGATATAGTAGCCCAACTATTCATAATGTCAATATGCAAAGGATTTTCTTAAAATTGGAATTACACCCCCCCCCCCCTTTTTTTTTTTTTTGCTCCCTTACAACGTATAAAGACAGGCTTTTTGTTTTGTTTTTGTTTACTTTGTATCTAAGCAGTTTCAGGATATGTCTACACTACAGAGCTTTTTTTGAAAAATGGCCGTTTTTCCGAAAAAACTTCAATTACATCCACACTGCAGTCGCGTTCTTTCAAAAGAAAATGGAAAGAACAGAGGGGTTTTTCCGACATTGGTAAACCTCTTTCTACAAGGAAGAAGCCTTTTTCCTAAAGTGCTCTTTTGGAAAAAGGCATCTGTGGATGGGGAAGAGGGAGTTCTTTCGCAAGAAGAGGAAAGAGGAAAAAGCACAAATGCCATGGTGGCCATTCCGCCCATAGTAATCACAGTTTACATGCAAGATAGCATCCATTCAGTCTGGACGCTATCTTTCGAAAAAGCAGAGCATTTTTTCAATGTGCTTTGGCAGTGTGGACACTTGCTTTCAGAAGAAGTTTTTGCAGAAGATCTCTTCCAGAAAAGCTTTTTCCAAAAGAAATCTGCAATCTAGACATAGCCCCAGGAATATGAAATCTAATTTTTCCTTGTTTTGCTGGAGGACTGTTAGCTTCATTTCTTAATTCAATGGGGGTGTCAACAACCGTCAAATCTATAACAAGACATATTTTCTCCTAAGTGTCCATTAGACTTTGGTGGTAAATACTTTAACAAAAAAATAGCTAAGAAAAGTCTGGTTAAAACAGACAAATTTAAAATCCCACTCATTCTCAACCTTCAGGCTGCTGTCACTTGTCCTTATAATTTCACTAGTGTTCCAGTTATCAGGAAGTGGAAAAGCCCTGAATTTTTAAAATTAAAAAACAAAACAATCAGATGATACCACTTTCTTCATACCTTAGAACAGAAACAACATGGGGCAGAAATCTATTTTTCCCTTTACCAAACACTTTATACAAAATACAAAAGTAAGTAATTGATTTCAATAGTCAATGATGAAACAGAAAAGCTGACACCAAATCACTCATGTCAAGCATTCTTGTTAATTTTTTAATTGTAGATGTACTTATAAAACACGATCCCTCTTTGCATGTTGGTATTTTTTCGTTTTTGGCATGTTACATTAACAAGCTCACATTTTTTAAAGCCTCCAAAATCTTTCATGGAAGCTGTGCTCAAATAATATTTGTTACAACAAAAATATACAGAATGTACACAATACAAAAATATTTGGAAACAGATATGACAACTTGTTACTTTGCAAATATTATTTTGTTCTCCTAGCCCTTGATGGTGAAGCATCATTTGTTCAGCATTTTTAAGGCAGAATTATATTGTTTGGTGCTCTGTGATTAACACTTGGAGGAGGCATTAGCATTAATGGTGAAAGCAAAAGAAAATCAAGTTGCATAAATCTAGCTTTATTTTCAAACGAAACAGACTCTGGGGGGTGTGTGTCAGGATACATTTGATGAATAATGTGTCTATTAAATTCATTGGAAATTAATGTATTTTTGCTGCATAAATCAGGCCTGTGGAATTTTTCATGTCCTGTGTTGTGAAGTGCTCAGCAATGTAAATTTGCTGTACTGTTTTCTGGCATTTTAAAGAACCTCATTAGGGAGCTTCTTCCCATTAAAAGACAAAGATTAATGATGACATTAATAATACATTTACCTTTAAAACAGTTTGTTTTTGTTTCACATGTGATTTATTCTTTTAGTGAACCGCTGAATATTGCCTTCATCTTCAAACAGTTCTCAGTGTCCGTGCTGTACAGTGCTAAGCTGTCGGAGTTGTTGAGCAACATCACACAGTACCCTAAGGCTGTGACATTGTATAAGAAAAAGAATTACCATAATAAGACAGAGACCAAATCCAGAACCCAAAATGTGTTGGCTTTTGGCTTGCTAGATCTAAACTTGCCCAGCTGGGGTCAGGTGTGGTTACAGTTGCGGTAAAACCAAACAGTGGAATATTAAAAAACTCATAATTAAGTTAGGTGCTCAAGACAAGCCCCATGAAAATCAGTAGGATTTGTGTTCCTAACTTTTGAAAACTTAACTAATCCAGGCTGAAATCTTGTGAGAATAAAATGTTTGCACAAAATCATGGATATCTGAGGAGGTCTATTGACTTTGTGAGATGGCCACTTGGGCTCAAAAATAAGATTCCTATCTGTTGTGCACCAATGAAAACCCAAATTCTCCTATCTAAAAACCAGAGGCAGCATGATCCATTGGACAGAGCATGGTCCCTGGCAATAGGATCCCTGAGTTCTTGGCCCAGTTCTAACAAGGGCTCACTTTGTCAACTCCCCTGGCCTCAGTTTCTTCATTAATATCATTAAATAAAATGCTCATTTCTATCTAAGCAAGCAGTGAAGATTCATAAATATTTGTAAGTGCTAAGTATTATTACTGGTTTACTGGAAAAAGGGACATGAAATGCTTAGTTAAAGATGTAGCAAAAGTTAATTTGGCAAGGTTTTTTTTCCTTCACCCACAATTAGAGGTTATTTCTCATGACCATATCCCATCCCTCGTTATCTGGCCTCTTTATTTAATACTAACACATTTACTCAGCGTTGCTTGGGTCCTTAAGGAAGGGGTTAGGGTGGGGGGTGCAGCATCAGTGTTGGGTGTGGACGGACTCAGGGCAATGGAGAGTGAGTGAGTGTGGGCAGGGGGGAGAGGGGGATGGACTGAAGTGCCTCTCCCAAGATTTGTACCAGGGGGCTGCTTGCTATTCCCCTTTGAGAGCAAAGTGTGCAGCTCATCTGCTCCCTGTGCTTCCCAGCCACAGTGAGAACTAGAGTAAACTGAGAACTTTCCCCACACTCTCTGGCGAAGGGAATAGCCAGCCCTGTTCCTGTATGAATCTGAGGGGGAAGCTTCATTCTTCCTACCCGCCTTAAAGGGCACCTGGAGGGTGGGATGTGCGGGCATGGGGCAGTCCAGGAAGGGGTGAGGCTGTGCATCCCCAGGCAGTCCCTTTCATCTGCCTGGTTATTCTCACTTTTCTGTATGGTTTTCTGAAAAGCAATCTCATTCCAGACACATCCCATTTTCCTGGCACAACCAAACACTTACAGGTCTCTCTCTCTCTCTCTCTCTCTCTCTCTCTGTGTATGTTGCGAAAGCACCTCCCCCCACAATGGTACCCCAAGTAAGCATGCTCCAGTCAGCTGGGGGAAGGCAGGAGCAACGTGCTGCCTGAGCCTCCTTCCCTAATGCCGGGGGAATGCTGGGGTTGATTTCCCCACTTACTAGGGGAACCTTGGGGGTGCACATTTACAAAAAAGCACCCTCCCCCCACAGAACTTCCTGCTTATGGGCCTGCCTACCTTGCTTTAAGTTATGATCAGAGGAAGCTATATACCGAATGTGGTGGTCTTAGCTCTTGCTGTTGAGGAGGACTTCTTGCACGAATAAACAGACACACAGACAGACAGACAGACTCACTCTTTCAGATATATAGTAGATGGATGATGTACGCAAAAAACTGTCTGTGGAACCAAGGCTCTAGGAATAATTAGTGCAACTTGCAGCTCCCATTGACTGTGCATTTGTCTGTTCATTCTGAGTAGTGCTTTCCCCCCGGACACTATTCATTGCTTTCCTTTTTTAGTTCTCATAAGAAGGAGCCATCAATGTGGAGCTCTAAATAAAAACAGCTGCTGCAATCAATCTCTGAATTGTCCAGCAGGTGTCACTCTAGGAGTTGTACTACCAGTGTTCCCGGATTCTTAGTCAGTCTTCCTTTCCCTTCCTGTTTGGTTGTTCTGCAAACCCATTACATGTTGAACCTCCCTGGTCCAGTTCCCTGACCAGTCCTGGACAAGGGAGTTTCCTAGATCCGGGGAGGCCTATGATGCTGGGCTCCTCTACCCAGCCCCACAAGCTGCAGCAACCCCACTGGAGTTCCTGGTGGCCCTGTCGGAGCTCCTGGCAGCCCTGCCACCCTCACGGCAACTCCACGCCCCACTGGAGCTCCCAGCAGCCCCACCAGCCTCACAACCCTGCCAGCTGTGGGCTCCGCTTCCCTGCGAGCTTTGCCCCCCCCCGGCTTCCCTGCCCCGCCCCTCTGCTAGCTCTGGTGCCCCAGGGGCTCCACTGCCCCGCCAGCTGGCTCCGCTCCGAGCCGCCAGCAACCTCTGCTGCTGGGGCTGTCTAATCCCGCAACATCCACGGTCCTTCCAGACCACAGATATTGCCAGACCAGGGAGTCCTGGACCACAGAATAATATACTGAATAGTCCTACACAATAGCTGTGCATCCCTGCAATACAACATGGATAATGGGAATAGCGGTTACAGGTACGCCACATCTTTTCTTTTCTCCATAAAAAACTTGTCCAAGGACACTAGCATAAGAAGAAACTTGCTATAAAATATGCACCACTTACTCATGCCTTCATGAGGATCATAACAATTCCACTCTCTCCTCCCCCTACTCTCTGATGTTAAGTATCTGTAAGGTCCAATAGATTAACATTTTATTGAGCTACATAATGTGAAATTCTGGCAGCAGTTGAAATGGAAAAAAAAATCAATTTGCTATGTAAATTGCTCTTTCATGACCAGATAAGAAGAGCCACTGAAAGTCCCAATTCATCCACAAACGATGGGGAAGAGTTATGCTAAGGCTCTGACAAACCAGCAGCCGCAAGGACATCTGGAGGAGAAAGAGAAAAATCTATCCTCTGGCCACTCATTGGTGCTGCAATATGTGGGCACAATGGGGTGAACTGAAAAGGCAGCATAATGGAGATGGATAGATTCTGACGTTATTTTAAAGAACGTGTGCAGTTTATTTGATCGTTTTAAAATGGTGACTATTAAACAGTTTTTAGAAGAGGGAATAAAGATCCAAGCTCAAGTGCCTTGTATTGCCCTTCATCTCTCAGCTGGTGACATCGAGCATAGATTTGGCATTATGCTGCCTTTGTGCGAGATGGATGGATGAATTCACTCATTGACACATAAAATGTTTGATTCATTCATCTATACGCGTGAATTTTGTGCTAGTTTAAGGTGCCACCTAACTGAGAACAGGGGTTGGTTGGCGGAGTCCACCTAAGCAATGAAAGGCCGACTCCTTCAGATGAGGGAGGGAGCAACAGAACTTAAAAACCAACAGATCAATGAGAAAAAACAAAAACAAAACGGACAAGGAGACAAGGCCACAAGGTCAAAATGAGGGATCCAAGAAGCAGGTGAGGATCCTTCAAGGAACCCTGCCCAGAATAATGAATGGACAAGGGACTTGAATAAGGTCCCACTGTCAAAGAGAAGTCTCTCCCTCCAGCTTCCAGCTTCATCCTCCTGGACCAGAGGCAGGCAAAATCCGGCCCTCCAAAGCGCTAAATCCCGGTCCAGCATGAGCCTCCAGCAGGCTCCCTGCCTGCCACACCCCCAGATGCTACTCAAAGGAGTTGGCTGTGGGGGCCATGTGCTTCTCTGAGTGCCCCATACCCCTAGCAGGGGGAGGGGGTTCATTTAGTACAATCTCCCAGCATTGGCCTTGCTTGTAGCTCAGGTAAGGCATGCACCATCTGTCCCTCCCCACAAGGGGCATGCCACACGCAGAGAAGCACGTGGCCCCTGCAACTGGCTGCTTTGAGAGGCATGCGAGAGCGCAGCAGGCAGAGAGCCTGCCCCAGGGTCCCACTCGTTTGCTGGCCAGGAGCCACTTAAGGTAAGCATCTCCAGGCCAGAGCCTGCACCTGGCACCTCCTTTCCCCGCACCCGTCTGCTCCTCCTCCTGCACTCCTGCCCCAGGTCACAACCCAGACCCTCTGCACCTCTGCTCCTGCACCCATGCACCCTCCCAAACCCTGCACCCCAAACCCTTGCTCCAGATCACAAACCCCTCTCAGACCTGCACCCCCTCCTACACTTCTGCTCAGAATCCTCTCCTACAGCTGTACCCATAGCTCCTCCCAGACCTTGCACCCCTCCTGCACCCCAGCCCTTTATCCTGAGCACCCTCCTGCACCCAACCTCCATCCTAGACCCTGCATCTCTTCCACTAATATGGAAGAGTGATCACTTAACACATTCTTGGAGTAGCCTCCCATCAAAATGTATTAACCATCATTTTCCTGGACTGATGAATGGCCCTCTTAGCTAGTGCTGGGGAAAAGGATGACAGGTGACAAGAAGACAAATGGCCTTGATCGAGTCAGTGGCCTTGAGACAGCCTTATCTACACTGGCACTTTTTATCACCAAAAAGTGCCTTTTGGTGACAAAAGAGTGAGAGCGTTTACACTACAGTGTGACTTTTATTGGGAAAAACACCTAGTTTTGGTGATAAAACTTCTACCCCTGTGAGAGACTTTGTCTTTTCCCCTCCCTTTATTGCCAACAAAGAGCCAGTGTGGACTCTGTTATTTGTGTTTGCTGAGAGAACTGGCTTCTGCCAGTATCCCACAATTCTTGCTCTGATGACTGTGCTCAGTGTTTTGTGATCTCTGTTGCCCTGCAGGCACACACACCCTTCTCTTTCAAAGCTCCAGGAAGTATCTGACAGCTGAGTGAGCTATTCCATTTGGGGAACAAACAAAGAGCAAATCATTGGAATGCTCCTGTTCTGCCCTGCTCTAGGAACACAGCGGCTGGCAAACTGCTGCTGCAGGGAGAGGGGGAGAGGCTGCTGTGCTGATTTTACATTGCTCAGCACCAAGAGCTTACAGAGGGGCACCCCAAGAAGCACAGGGATCAGCTCTGCCTTCCCACAACACTGCACTGTGTCACCCACATCGCATTGCTCTATCTGTTGACAGGGGAGCTAGCAATGTGGCCATGAGACAGTGGGAGGCAGAAAAACCAGTTTGACCGGTTTTCACTTTTGCACTTCAACAGCACTTTTGTGGCCAAACCTTCCCAGTGTAGACATAGCCTAAAATCCATTATTAAACCACAAAACAGGTACAGCTGCATCAGAGGCATTTCTAGATACAGATCCTGAAGGCCTAATTCTAAGCCTTTTTGTGAGGTCAACAGGAGTTTTGCCAATATACAAGCCACAGGGTATAGTCTTCAATTATTTTATGGATAATATGTTGATTTCTTTCCCACTCTCTCATTCAAATACTGATACATGGGCTATGTCTACACTGGCCCCAAATTCCGGAAAAGTGATGCAAAGCAGGTAAGTCAGAATAGGGAAATCCGCGGGGGATTTAAATATCCCCCGCGGATTTAAATAAACATGTCCGCCGCTTTTTTTCCGGCTTGGGGAAAAGCCGGAAAAAAGCGTCTAGACTGGCGCGATCCTCCGGAATAAAGCCCTTTTCCGGAGGATCTCTTATTCTTACTTTCAGGTAGGAATAAGAGATCCTCCGGAAAAGGGCTTTATTCTGGAGGATTGCGCCAGTCTAGACGCTTTTTTCCGGCTTTTCCCCAAGCCGGAAAAAAAGCAGCGGACATGTTTATTTAAATCCGCGGGGGATATTTAAATCCCCCGCGGATTTCCCTATTCTGACTTTGCATCACTTTTCCGGAATTTGGGGCCAGTGTAGACATAGCCATGGTGAGGCTGTAATGGGAATAAAATGGTTTCTACATCAACAAAGACCCATCTAGCAGCACTTTACTACAGTGAACCTGCATTCTTCATATAAGTGAAAAATATATATGACACCTATTTATACAGAGGGCGGATAGAGATTTTTCATGGGGAGGTTCTTTGAGAACTTGCATGTAAATTCTTTCCAATTTGGTGCACTTCAAAAACAAAAGTGTTCAGAAAAATCTTCATCAGGTTTAAAGTAGAACAGATTGAAAACATTCTATAGCATTTGATGGACAATTGAGGGCTTTTGACAAAACTTTTTTTAGTGAGGAAATGTCTATTTTTCTCAAAATTAAAAAAAAAGTTAAAAATGTTTGGGGTTTTTTTGTTGGAAGATCTGAAACTCTTTCCAGTTTTTGGACAAAAAATTTTCTGTTTCTTGTTTTATTGATGAAGAGTCACTTTTTCTGCTGAACACTGCACTTAAAATTTTTGTTTTTAATTTTTGTCAGGAGTTTCCATGTGCAAAACGTCACCATTTTCTGACTAGCTCTAGTTTAAAAGTATCACCACAAGGTATGGTTTATCAATATGCAGAGAATAGCATCCTTCAGTCTGAACAATGTAGTAACTTATTATCTAATATCTCTAGTTATTCCTCTCCCCACCCCACCCCCATCCACTCTATCATTGAGACTCAAGGTGAGAGAGGTAATACCTTATTTACCTCACCCACCTTGTCTTTTTAATATTCTGCAACTGACAGTTAGTTACAACTACACTGCACTTCTCACTATGAAAGAGAATGATCCTTGACTTGCAACAATGGATACAAACTCTTGTACATGTGATTGCTTAGGCCACATCTCCACTTGTTGATCTTCTGGCGTTCGATTTAGCAGGTCTATTAAAGACCTGTTTAATGGAACTCAGAGTGTGCCCCCATCGGCACCTATACTCCTGCTCCTTGCGAGGAGTAAGGGAAGCTGACGGGAGCGTTTGCTCCTGTTGGCCCCTCACTGTGCAGAAACTCGAATTAAGGTATGTCAACTCCACCTATGTAATTAACATAGCTGGAGTTGTGTATCTTAATTCAACCTTCCCCTTTTGTGTAGACTTGGCCTCAGTGATGTTCTTCACCTGTCATTTTAATCTCTGCTGCTTTGCATAAAACACTCTCCATGGGTGAAAGCCACTAAACTCAATGGAAAAGCTCCCATTAATTTCACTGCAGTCAGGATTTCACCCCATCTGGGTTTTTTTGGCAGTTTTCACATATCATGATAGCAGATTTCAAGTATCTAAAAGGAAGTTACAAGGAGGAGGGAGAAAAATTGTTCTCCTTGGCCTCTGAGTATAGGACAAGAAGCAATGGGCTTAAATTGCAGCAAGGGAGGTTTAGGTTGGACATTAGAAAAAGCTTTCTAATTGTCAGGGTGGTTAAACACTAGAATAAATTGCCTATGGAGGTTGTGGAATCTCTATCACTCGAAATATTTAAGAGCAAGTTGGATAGACATCTATCAGGGATGATCTAGATGGTGCTTGGTCCTGCCATAAGGGCAGGGGACTGACTCAACGACCTCTCAATGGCCCTTCCTGTTCTAGTATTCTATTATTCTAGACCTGCTAAATTGGACCCTGGAAGATCGATCGTGGCAACATTGATCTTCCCTGTAGTGAACACACGGCCTGTGATCAGTGTTCTCTCGAAGCTGTGCGGCAGCACAGCTTTACAGGTGATTGATTAATCACCCTGCCCAGTCAGTCAGCTCCATGAATGGAGACCTGAGCCTCTGACTGGGCAGAGCTGATTAATCACCTGTGAAGCTGTGCTGTTACTGGACAAGGAACAAAACTCGCTGTTGTAATGACAATGAGACTGATTCCAAACTGAGCCTAAGTCATCTAATTATGTGAGCTGTGGCAGAGATTAGGAAGGAACCGTTCAGGCTCCCGACCTGGTGCCTTTGAAACAGAAGATCCAGATCTCAGGAAACAAGGTCAGGATTCTGTTTTCCCCAGTTAAGGGGAATTACACGTCTTGTAAAAAGAGCCGGTCAACAACTACCCATCAAAACTACTTTTAAACTGAATAAAAATTAAAAATTTCCCACAAAAAATTTAGCATTTTTGACCCACTCAGTTTGTGATTTAGAAGCAAAGTCCCCTATGCCCATCTTTGGGATGGGTGAAATTCACTCCTATGCACAGAACCAACGAGATCTATGTCCTGTTCAGGTCTCACCTAACTGCCCAGTATGGGTATGTCTACACTACCCCGCTAGTTCGAACTAGCGGGGTAATGTAGGCATACCGCACTTGCAAATGAAGCCTGGGATTTGAATTTCCCAGGCTTCATTTGCATAAGCGGGGAGCCGCCATTTTTAAATCCCCGCTGCTTCGAACCCCGTGTAGCGCGGCTACACGGGGCTCGAACTAGGTAGTTCGGACTAGGATTCATTGCAAGTGCGGTATGCCTACATTACCCCGCTAGTTCGAACTAGGAGGGTAGTGTAGACATACCCCATGTGTTTTAGGCCATGTTTTGACTATGGGCTAGATCGATGGGCAGCCATTGATCCAGCAGGGGTCCATTTATCGCATTTATACTAGACATGATAAATCAACCACTGAGCACTCTCCCATTGACCCGGGTACTCCACCAAAATAAGAAGAGTAACTAGAGCTTAGGGGAGAGTGTCAGCTGTTGAAGATACTGCAGTAAGAAGACCTAGGTACGTCAACTTCAGTAACATTATTCGTGTACCTGAAGTTGCATAAGTTAGATCAATAGCCTCCAGTACTACAGACAAGGCCTAGGTGAGATTTAACTGATGGATAGGCCCCTTGCTGGCCCTTTACATGGGGGTAAATGTCCACACTTTGCACACACACCTTTTTTAGTATCAAGGGCATCCATGTAACACAGAAGATATGCTTTAGTCATGATGAAATTCTACGCCCTGTGCTGTGACAGAGGTTGAATTGGTTGATCTGATGGTCTGTTCTGGCCTTAAAATCTAAGAGACTATAGAAGGAGCCGAGTAATTCAGGGAAACCTACAAGAGGATAAATCCTCCACCTTCCTGCACAATTTTTTTCTCTGCTGTGCAGTTAACTATCAACAGTGAAATATGAAATAATGTAAGCACCTTACTAGAGATTTGTGCTTAAAGCATGGCCCATACTGCCAAGGGTTTTAAATGGTTTCCCTGACCTACAGATGCATGACGCACCATGACACTATGCCTTTTTGCTTTACAAAGAGTACTACAACCAATTAGGGATCTATAAAACCTATGGCCCAGCCACACTAGAACAAAAGGCATCACAACTAATTGTTCTTGGAACCCTGGAATATCCATTGTCTAGGCAAGACCTTGGGTCCACACCAACAGTTGTTCCCAGTGTTTTACAAGCCTAGGACATACCAAGCCAGGGATGCCACACTTGAGTAGTGCACTAGTGGCAAATAAATCTCTGGCGTAATTGATAACTTTGGTTTGTAAACTTGGCTCCTCGCATATTGAATGGTATGTAGCATTGCTTTATAGCCTGCATATTCCCAGTCTACACTGGTGAGGGAAATCATGTCCACACTCTTTGCAGACAAGGCATTAGACCATACATAACCTTAAAGAAAGGGCAAAAGAAAACAACCTGATTTTCAACCCATATAAAACACAACTGAACAGCAGCAAAATCCTAACCTGCCCCCACTCAGAAAAGAAAACCCTGCCAAATTATTTACCACAACGGGTTGTAAAAATCAAGTGAAACATGTACTACTGGTAAGAAATACCTCCGACAGAATGTCCTGTCTGAAACAACCACTTTATAGTGTCCCCAAGGCTTTTAGTGCAATTTTGTGTGACATTTAGTTGAAGGTCCGCTTCTGCCATGAAAGGTGACCACATCTGGTTGTCCCCTTGGAAGCTGACTGGAAGGCTAAACTATAGACTAAAGTTCTGCAGTGGATCAGGACCCTAAAGTGGGTCACAAGTGACCCTATTTTAATGATGTCGCCAGGGCTGGCTTAGACTTGCTGAAGCCCGGGGCCAATGTCAAAGCCCAACCCGCCTCCCGAGGCCAAAGCCCGAGTCCAAGGGCTTCAGCCCTGAGTGGCTGAAGGTTACAGGCCTTCTTGCCTAGGGTTGAAGTCTTAGGGCTTTGGCCTTGGCCCTCTGCCTGAGGCAGTGAGGCTTTGCCCCCCTCCACTTAAAGCAACGGGGCTCCAGTGGGCTCAGGCTTTGGTTCCCCCTCTTGGGGTTATGTAGTAATTTGTGTGTCAGACCGAGGTCACGGTGCCATGTAGTTTGAAAACCCCTGGACTCAGGGCCAGCCCTAGGAGGGTTCAGGGCTTAGGGCAACCCCAGGGCAGCCCTCCTCCCCACAGGGTCCGGCACAGCCCCTGCTCCACCTCTTCTCCATGCCCCCTGCCCTGCTCCACACCTCTAACCCTCTCCCTTGATTGCTGAGAGCTGGGAGATTACCAGAGGCCAAGTGGCAGCAGGGGCCCAGCAGCCTGCTCTGGCCCATCACCCTCGCCTAGCCCTCTGCACTCCGCTTCTCCTTGGTGGCAGGAAGCAGACCTGTGGAGAAGCCAAGCACAGTGTGCCGGGAGAGGGTGGCAGGGTGGGGCAGGGCACAGCAGGCTGCTGGGCCACTACAGCTCCCGCCACCTGAATGAGTGCAGAGAGTGGGGTGACCAGGGCTCTGTCCGTACCTGACCCATCCATAAGATGGTCAAGGCGGCTGCCACGGAGGCCCTGAAAATACAGGGCCCGGGGCAGCTGCCCTGAATCATCCTATGGACAGGACAGCTCTGCCTAGAGTTAACCATTCAAGTAATAAGGCAATGGCAGTGGCTCGGCTGAACAGTCAGACTCAACCATTAAAGCCAAATTCAAGTTGCCTCGTGAGTATCCCTTGAGTCTCTAGCTTGGTGGTGTTGAAACAATCAAGGTTGTTCTTACTCCTTCAAGCCAGCTATGAGGCAGCGTCCCTAGTTCTAGCTCCTATGCTCTAGGTGGGAAAAGTGAAACTTGTTTTTCTTTTATTACTCAGTTAAACACAAGACTTTCATAAACCGACTGGTCATGGATCCAGCACAGCCTGGAAAAATCTAAGTGATCCAAATTAAACATCCATGGGTGTGCTAATAAACCGAGTGATAGACGCCCAGTTACAAACATTGGGTTGATCCTGCAGCCCTTCTTCAAGGGGAGTAGCCATAATGGAGAGGCTGCAGGATTGGGTCCCAGTGGAGTATAAATAGTACCTGTCTGATTCATGCCCCAACTTCTCTTGTTACGTTTTAGCTTAAATCTTCAGATTCTTCAGTCAGACGAAAAAGATGTCAGAAGTTTCCTTAACATGTGCATTCCCAGAAGACCATTTATGTATCCCCAATCGTCATATAAAAATAAATCCTTGGTTTCGATTCATTTAACATCGCTGGCAGATGGAAAAGTCTTTTGCCCTCCTGAGCAGTCTGTTGCAGGGACTCAAGGAGGTGGAGGTAGCTTCAGATCCAACAAGTTGTAGGCAAAAACATTCCAGAAGATGGCAAACAGTACAAAGATGACATAAATAAAAACAAAGATCCACCATAAGGACTGGTCTTGGAGTCTCTGCTCATAGTTCCGTAGGATGACCACTCCCAATGTGATTCCCACCATCACCCCGCCCAGGTGGGCGACGAAACTTGGGTGTGGACATGGGGGGTAAGCAGATGGATGGAACCGCAGCCACACAGCCCTTCCAAATTCAAAGCTCACTGGAATAGAGAGAAAGAGAGAGAGAAATAAGCCCCTTGTCCATCTCAATCCTTCTCTGCCTCCACTTGGAGCTCCTTCAAGTCAGTGACTAGAAACCAGCATGTGCTGCTTCATCAAGGTCTCGTTATCTCATGCATAGCACAGAGATGACTGTTGTACCGAACAGAGAGAAAGTGCACTCTGATACAAGGAAAGGGGAAGTCGTAGGCCAGTTTTGCCAGTCAGCTCCCTGTACATCAGACATGTAACATGAATGTAGGCCAGTGTTTCTTAAACTGTGTTCCACAGCCAGGGGCAGCCTAGGACTAGGCAGATGCCTAGGACAAAGCTGGCCTGGGTGCCCGATGATGACATCACGGCCATTGACGGCTGTGCAGGCGGGGGCGCCGATCATGCCTTCCACCTGGGGTGCCAGCTGCTGCAGCCGGCCTCGGGTCACTCCTGCCCGTGGCACACTGGTGTGCCGAGAGGCAGTCGGAGGTGTGCCGCGGAGAACAACAGAATTCAAAATGGCCACCCTTAAAGGCTCAATAACTTTCCCCCAACCCTTTTTTTTCTCAATAACTTCCCCCCAAACCATCCCTCCCCTAATCTTGGTGTTTCACATTAAAAAAAAATATATTGTTTGGTGCGCCTCGGTCTTGAAAAGTTTAAGAAACGCTGATGTAGGCAGAGAGTGTACAGTGCTCACCTCATTTTTACATCAAAAGCTAACAGCTCATTTAATTAGCCTCATTAGCACTGGTCCTACAATTGACAGGTACCTTTCCCCCCCTTCTTTTTCATTCATAAAAATCTGGGTTTCTTTTATTCTTCTCCAGCTCATCCGATGAAGTGGGTTTTACCCACAAAAGCTCATGATACTATCTGTATTTTCATTAGTCTCTAAGGGTACATCTGGACTATGCTGAAGTTTCGAAAGAGCGGGAATTTGCATATCTTCTTCTGATCTCACTTTCAAAAATAGTCGGGACACAGTTCTTTTGGAACCCTCCCCCCTTTTTCAAAAAGCCACGTAAACCTCATTTTTTGAGGAAGAGCGGCTTTTTGGAAAAAAGGGGAGTTCTGAAAGAACCACGCCCCGACTACTTTCACTTTAGAAACTTCAGTGTAGTCTAGACATAGCCTCAGGTGCCACAGGACTACTCCTTGCTCTTATTTTTGGTATTTGTCCAGGTGTTTCCTAGGGCTGCTGTTGACTTCCTGCTGGCTGGGACTCTCTACTATTCATTGAGTGCCAACCATGCGTTCAGTACTTATACAACACAGACATGCCATAGAACACAAAGATAATCTTAGCAAGCAACAGCAGTGGGAACATTTTTAAGAGTGGGGGGGGGGTGCTGAAATCCGGCCCCCTTGCCCGTTTCCAGCCCCCCTCCCCCAAGCTGAGGCCACAAGCAAAGCCCCAGCACATGGGGCTAGCAGCTGGGACCCTGGGCTGGCAGAAGAATCTCTTGGCACACAGGGCCAGCAACAGAACCATATGGCGCAGGGGTGGCAGCTGGAATCCTGGGCGTGGGGGAAGCAGCTGAGACCCTGGCACATGGGGATGGCAGCAGACCCCTCCCCCCGGGCACAGAGCTGGAGCAGAGGCAGCTGGCGCACAGTGCATCAGCCAGGATGCCAGCAATGAGGGGATGGCAGCAGAGCCGTCAGCATGCAGGGTGGTGGCCAGGAGCCTGGGGGTGCTATAGCACCTCCCCACACCCCTAGTTCCCATGCCTATGAGCAACAGAAGCTCCAACCCAATGACCTTGTATGTATGGCAGACAGAAAGAATCAATCTTCATGCAGTTATTGTAATGACAGTCTTAGTACTAACTTCCGCGTGAGCCGGGCCAGGTGGCCGTGGGGCTGACATGCTGGCTGCAGAAACATGTTTGGAAGAGGAACCTGAATGTGGGTTGCGGTTTTCATTAAAGATCGGGCTGAACCAAATCCCCAGCTCTGTGCAGCCCCAAACTTTGTGGGAGTTCAGAAACAGATCTAGACCAGAGATGATCAGCTCTAGATTCTTCTGGTGGTTTTTATTAACGTAGAAAGGAACAGTCAGGAATTATTTTTTCTTCTTTTACAGCTACCTCTTGGTGGCTGTCCCTTGCCTTCTCCTCTTCACTTGGCCCAGTCAGTACATGACATATCTCCTCAGCTCTTTCCCTACTCAGGCCTGTTGGGTCTCCTCTGTATTCCTGTTTCACTTGATGTAGTTTTAGACACAGCGGTGAATGAGAACATGCACAGGGATGGATTTAAGTGGTTGGCGGCAACTTTATTAAACTTAACACGGGGCAGGGACAAAACCCTCCCATACGCTCATCTATCAAGTATTTTAAATTAGTTCCAGTGCAGGGATTCTCCTGCAATATAACCCATAACTTGGGGCAGACTCTGCTTAGCTTAACCCTAGGACTCTACTCACCTGCTGAGTCCTACCACAAACATACCACTGCTTAGACGGAGGGTACTAAAAAGGGAAAATTCAAACTGTAAAGGCTGCAAGGTCTTCCCCTATGCTGACCAAATGTCCTGGATTTTCCAGGACAGTTCTGAATTTAAATACTCTGTTCCCTGGGCTGGCCCACAACATTTTGGCACCTGAGGCGGGAGCTCATATGACGGCCCCATACCCCCTCGCTTGGGCCAAAACTTTGAAAGGTCTCAATTCTGCCTTCTTCCTGTTCTACTCCTCTCATGACACTCCACCATCTCTGGGCGTCTAGAGCAGAGAGAATAGATATGCACCAGCAGCAGACACAATTTTCTATACTCTGGGTCCTAGTGGTGCCCCCTCCCCCCACAGTCTGGCACCTGAGGTGGCTGCCTCAGTTTACCTCATGGTAAGGCCAGCCCTGTCTGTTCCTGTGTCTCCATCAAGCCAGAAAGCCCCGCCAGACCTGACTTGGGAGAAGCAAGCTAGAAACGGCTCGGTGCACCCCCATTTCCCTGCTCTTCACTGGCAGAGCCTTGCAGAGGCTCACCCCCTAGCATGGCACAGCAGCAGTGGTCTCCACCACCACAGAGCATGTAGGTGGCTCCCTTGGTGCTTTGCCAGCAGGCAACTGAGGTGGCTTCCAGTGGCATACGGTTTCTGGAGCACTTCCCGAATTCCAGCGTGCCGCCGCCCAGTGAACCCCCGTCACCCTGCCACCTCCTGCTCCATCACTGTGCCTCTGGTCCGGCCACGTTGCCTCCTCCTCCATCTCCTGGCAACCACGTGTTCTTTGTTACAGTGGCCACAGCTGCCGCTGCCAGCGGGGACCGCGTCTGAGGCAAAACCCGGCGGAGCCACTCCTGGACCTCAGCACCTTGGATTTGCTGCCACCACATGGAGCCCATCTGGGGCACTTCAGGTTCAATCTATGCGCTGCCACTCTCTTCCCCCCATCCCTCTGGGGGAATGGAAGCGCATGGAGCTGCTTGCTCTGCGATCCAGGTCTGGTGGGGAAGCTCGGGGCTTTCTTCACCTCCCCCACTCCGTGCATCCTCCAAGCAGGAGGTCGGAGCTGGAGCTGCAACTTGGTGGCTGCACAGGCTCTCCACTGCGTGCAGGGGGTGGTGGTGTGATTTTCCTCCCCCTCCCCACCCCGCTGGGGGAATGGCAGTGTGCTGTCCAAAAGCTTTCCCCGCTGCCAGGGGCCGCAAAACCAGATAAGCATCCCCCCTCATGCCCAGACCCTCACATCCCAATCCCCCTCCCTCACTCCCCTCCCTCCACCAAGACCCTGCACCCCCAGCTTGCTCTGACAACCTCCCTTGCTCCTGCTCCTGTCCTCCTGACCAGACTCTGCATCCTCCCTCCTGGCCAGACTCTCTACACCCACCCTGCTCCTGCATTCACATCGTTGCTCCTGCACCCTACCCCCTGGCCAGACACTCCACTCCCAGCCTGCTTCTGTACCCTACCTCCCACCCAGACCTTGCAACCTCTCCCCCTTCTGCACCTCACCTCCCTCCCAGATCCTGCACCCCATCCCTGTCCCACTCACTGGCAGCCCTGTCTCGCACACTGAACCCCTCACTTTTGTCCCTACCTCAAAGCCTAAGTGGGCCCAGAAAATCCACTAACTCCAGAACTGCAGAAAAGTAAATCTGGCCTATGGGAAACACTGAATCTTAGTCTTCCCTGTCCTTTCCCCTCACTTCATGGGGCTGAAGCGCCAGAGGAGTGAGGTGTCTCAGTTGGGGGCCACATCAGTGAGGATCGGGGGTTTTGGAGGATTTTTTTGCATCTCAGTTTTGTGGTCCCCAACTGATTTTTTTGTGGGTCAGTGGCCCCCAACCCAAAAAAGGTTCCCCACCCCTGCCATAAATAAAGAAAACATGGAAACCTTCTGGGTTGGACATAAATTAATATTTTTCTTTATTTAAAATGAAGTTTGATAAACTAACACGAGAATGTTAACATGCTTAATCTGCTTAATCATTTAAATTAAACCATTCTCCCTAGCTGCAGCCCCAGCAAAATGGCTCAGGTGTAATTATGTAATCAACTGTGAGTTTCCATTAGCAACTGGTGGTTCATAGAAAGATTGACACTGAACCAGCTGGTCCCTGGGCCAAAAAAATTGAGAACCACTGAAATAGAGTCACCTTCAGCCTCTCCACCCCGAGAGACTGCCCCAGGCTCCCTGCTGCTCCATAAGAGCCCACAGAGAGATTGGGTCTGTTACCATGGTGGTGAAATCTGGCGTGGATGATGGACAGACAACTCATCCAAGCAGTTGAAGGATTTAAACAGTGTGGTAAGATGCCAAGTGAAAACACTTGGTGCGTCCACAGGGAGGCAGGATGTATCGTCTCTCTGTAGAGAGGGTTGTCATGACTTGTATTTCTGGGTAAACAAGCCCTTCGTGAGCTCTGTGGAGAGGTGAGATGTTTTGACCTCCAGTTTCAAGGGATTTGTTGTTCTGTCTTTGGGCTGCGTGTTGCCTAGACTGGAATGGAGTTAGCTGTGACAATGCATTTCTGAGTTATTCTGACACACAAAGTGTGCTAAAGACCCCACGTCCAAGTGAGAGAAAGTGCTGCTGTCAGAAGTCAACTCAGAGTCTCTCCAATTTTCTCCTAAAATCACCTATACCCGGCAGTGAGGCTTTTACTGATTGGTCCCTTATATTTTTTAAGGGTGACTAAAGGTTAACTAGATCTTCTTGGATAACGTCAACAGATTGCTTTGAGCCCGCTCCTAGCTTAAAGTTTAAATTGGATCAGGCCCTTTGTAAGCAGGTTGGGAAGTGGTCACATTTGGCAATTATTATTCCGCATTATTTACATAATAGAGGCATTGCCATTGTGGTATTGACACATACATTTCTCAATAGCTTTACATATAAAATAGCTCAGATCCATTGACCGCCATGGGAAATGTACCTTTCAAGCAGTGGTGGTGAGGGTTAGTGACATGGTCTTCTCCACCCTGTAACTGTCATGGTTAATTCAGTATTGTCATTATGGCTCGTGGAAACGAAGGACACTTGATAGTTTTGCACTCACTTCAAAAAATGCAGTTGCAGTCCATCTCATTAGGGATGTAAATTCCCATTCGTCAGGTAACCAGTTAATATTAGGTCACACTGGGGTTGCCGCCAGCTCCCAGCCCCCTCCAGAGCAGCCCCTGTCCATAGCAGGCTGGACTTCCCATGGAGAGAGGATGCTCCAGATACTGGCGCCAGTCCCAAGGGTCCCCCACAGACAGGGGCTGCTTCAGTGGGCAACCCCTGTCTGCAGTGAGCCCTCTGCAGAGCTGCTCCAGCCCCCTCTGATTACCAGTTAATTGGAACTGGTAAGCATCATCTGTTAAGAGAACTAAAGAAGATGTCCCATGAAATTGTGGGATAGTTCTGGAGGATTCCCTTGGGGGGTGGGGGATACCTTGCAGGAGTGGGAAGGAAGAGAATCACCCCCAGCCCCTTTCCTGCATAGGGTGCATTTAGGGAGGAAGGGGTGGCCACATCTGGGCAAGCCCCAGACCTCCTTCCCTGCAACAGGCTGGCTGCAGCAAGGAGAAGTGTCTTGTAGCCCTAGCTAGTCCTACACTGGCCGCAGTGCCTCAACTGTTAAGGAGGCATGTGGCACCTGAGGGAAAGGCTGGGGGGGTGGGGAGGAGACGGATCCCTTACAAGAGGGGGAGGGAAGGGAAGCCCCCCCCTTCCCTGCATGAGGTTAGGATTGCCAGGTGTGCGGTTTTCACCTGGACAGTCTTGAATTGACAAAAAATCCCAGAATAACCCCTGCTGTGTCCTTTTTTTTTTTTTTTTGCTCAACCAATGTTTTTCCTGCCATGTTCGGTATTTTCTGTGAAACCCTATCAGTCGAATCCACAGCATTCACAACACACAGCTCCAAAGCTACTAGTACAGGGTAGGGAAGGTATAGCTGCTGGAGAGGAGCAAAAAGAGACACCACATGGCCCAGCTGGTAAGTGTCTAAATTAGTGAAAGGGGAGGGTAAGAGACCCAGGAGTGGTGAGAAAGCTTTAAAGCCTCACTTGTACTCCTTCCCTGTTTAACCTAGCTTCCCCAATTGCTGCCTGCCCCGTTGATTCTTCCCACTCATTGAGGCATCTGGGTGGCATTTCCCACATTCCACAAGCAATACTCGCCCTAATTGCTTGCTGCTTTCTTGGAAATTAAAGAAAAAATGTCTACATTAAAGTTAGAAACCTTAGAGAGAATCAGCTGAGTGGTAACAAAGCAGGAAGCCTTTCTTTCTCTAGGCCAGTGGCTCTCAACCAGGGGTACACATACCCCCTGGGGTTTGCAGAGGTCTTCCAGGGAGTACAGCAACTCATCTAGATATTTCTATAGTTTTACCACAGGCTATATAAAAAGAACTGGCAAAGTCAGCACAAACTAAAATTTTATGTAGACAATGGCTGGTTTATTCTGCTCTATGTGCTATACCCTGAAATGTAAGTAGAATGTTTATGTTCCAATCAATTCATTCTATATTTATATGGTAAAGATGAGATAGCAAGCAAGCAAGAATTTTTTCAGTGCTAGTGTGCTGTGACACTTTTGTGGTTTTTATGTAGGGTGATTTTGTAAGCAAGTTGTTTTTGAACCAGGTGAGCTTTGAGGCAAGGCAAATCAGACTAATAGAAGGGGTAAAGCAGTCTGGAAAGTCTGAGAACCACTGCGCTAGGTCACTTGCCTGAATCAGCCACAGGTCTGTGCTGACCAAACCCAGCCATCAATAATCTGTTCAAGGTGAGCTGATGGTCCTTGTCCAGTTGCCAGAGGACAACTCTACCAGAGTCAGTTTCCCTACTGATAATTTAATGAGAGAAACCAGGAACTGAATCAGTCCCCATTTTTGGTTCAGAAAATAGGGTCACCATACCTATCCTGTAAGGACAAGGCCCATGAGTAAAATCTCAAGTCTTTTACTTCTAGGAATCATGCCTTTAAACCATATTGAAAACCGTCACAAGCTGTGACAAATATTCTTACCAAGTACTATCACTAATTATTAAATTCTGTTCCTATTTCACTTCACCGCACTTCCAGAGTGCTGCAAGGAAGGTGAAAAACTCCCCAGGCCTCTGCCAATTTGGACCCTCTAGGAAAACAAAATTCCTTCCTGGCCTCCAAATGGTGAGGTGATACTTCCTTCAAGCACATGGGCACAGCTGCTGCTCTGCTTATTCTATGCATTCAGTTCTCAGAGCCCGTTATCTCTGTTCACTTTTATACATTACAAAAATGGAAATGTAAAAATAGCAACCAGAGTCCTAGAAATAAGTTTGAAAGCCTAGGAATGCCTCTCAGGCAACCTCCCGGTGAGATTTGTCTTTGCCAATTAGCTCTAATTCAGGAAGAAATTCTGACTTAACATTTAGAATGTATTTGTGATTCCAGCCACCTGCAAAGGCTTAGGCCAGGGCTACTCAACATGCGGCCTGTTTGTTTGCGGCCTGCAGTGCGGTTTGGGTTTACGCAGGGCTCAACATGCAGACTGTGGGTGGGATCCTTTGAACATGGCCTCCACTGGGAACACAGTCCACAACGGTGAGTCACTATAATGGTCTTCTTTTGATATGCGTGTTAGTAGTTCAATTCCTGGACTGTCATTGCTCATTAAAAGTGCTGTCATATGGGTGGAAATCAGGTCAATATTGCATTTTATTAATATCAGCAGAACTGACTTAAATGGGGCCTGTGTGTTGTATAGTCTTGTCTTAATCTTTGTATTCATGCCCGTCAGTGTGAATGAAGCTATTTGCATATATTTGCATATATATTTGCACTTATATGCAACCACACTTAAGTTGCGACTCTGGGCATGTGCTGTGAGTATCATTGTGGCCCCCAGGGCTTCCAAAGTTGAGTAGCCCTGGCTTAGGCACTGAGTGTGAGTTGAAGGTGCTTGGGCCTTCACAGGACCAAGCCTTTATGTTGTAGGTTAACTGACCTGCAGTTCCAGTGGTGGTAGTGATGATGAATAGCTCTAGTGTTGCAGGCTTGTTGTGCTGCTGTTGTACAGACATGGCCTCAGTGGGTTTAGAAGCTTCTGAACCAGGGTTTCCCAATGTATGGGTCGCGAGCTAAATATGGGTCACCATTACATTTCAAAAGGGTCACCAAGTGTCTCCCCAGGTGGCTCTGACCCCCTCCTCCCCCCGTTTTTGAATTGCCTTGGGTCACCAAGTCTTCCTGAATTGTCAGAATGGATCCCCATCTGGAAAAAGTTGGGGATCGCTGTTCTGAACCCATTGAGGCCATGTCTACCTGACTGCATCACAACTATGCAGCTGCAGCTGTGTCACTGTAGTGCTGTATGATAGACACTTCCTACTTGGATGGAAAGGTTTTTTATCCCATCCATATAGTTAATCCTCTTCTCAGAGAGGTGCCAGCTAGGTCTGCAAAAGAGTCCTTCCATCATCTAGCCCAGGTCTACACTAGACACACCAGCTTGGCTTAAGGTATGCAACTCCAGCTACATAGAATACATAGCTGGAGTCAGTTTACTTTAAACTGAGCTTGGCGGCATCCCCACAGCGGGAGGCCAACAGGAGCAAACACTCTCGTCGGCTTCCCTTACTTCTGGCAAGAGCAGGAGTACCGGACGACAGTGGGAGCACTCTCTGAGTTCGATTGAGCGAATCTTAACTAGACTTGCTCAATCAAACTCTGGAAGATCGATTGCAACAGTGGCAATCTTCCATTTAGTGTAGACAAGGCCCTAGTTGTAAACACAGGGGCTATGTCTACACTGGCACCCTTTTCCGGAAATGCTTAAAACAGAAAAGTTTTCCATTATAAGCATTTTCGGAAAAAGCGCGTCTACATTGGCAGGATGCTTTTCCGGAAAAGCACTTTTTGCGGAAAAGCGTCTGTGCCAATGTAGACGTGCTTTTCTGCAAAAAAGCCCCGATCGCCATTTTCGCGATCGGGGCTTTTTTGCAGAAAAGACTACAGGGCTGTCTACACTGGCCCTTTTCCGGAACAGTTTTCCGGAAAAGGACTTTTGCCCGAACGGGAGCAGCATAGTTTTTCCGGAAAAATACTGACAATTTTACATTAGATTGTCAGTGCTTTTCCGGAAATTCAAGGGGCCAGTGTAGACAGTTGGCAAGTTATTCCGGAAAAGCGGCTGATTTTCCAGAATAAGTGGCCAGTGTAGACACAGTCAGGGTGTGATGTTGCACAGGAGGGGACATTTTTCATAGCCCTGAGTGACGTAGCTAAGTCAATGCAATTTTTAGGTGTAGACCAAGCCACAGACTGTTTGTAGACTGCATTGCTGATGCTTAAGCGATGAGAGGACAGGAAGACTCAGCAGTCATGAATATGATTGCAATTCCCTAGACAGCCAGACTTGGATGATCTAATATAGTTGCTCTAGGACATCAGGATCTAACACTGACATTACAAAAGCCCCCCCACCAGTGGAAAGATGTTTGGTCATGGACAACACGTTAGAAATCCATTTGATCCTCTTTTTTTCCTGCAGATGAGCCCACCCCTTGTGCATCAGCACTAGGGCTTCCCGTTTACATAGCAAGACAAAAGGGGAGAAATGCAGCCTTTCATTCTCACTTGACATTGCCCCCTGCCATACCCTTTGGCTGGGGCACTCTTGAGTTGGTCCCATGCCTGACTCTGAGGGGGTAGGCGGCAGGTGTTCTTGGTGGAGCTGAAGAACTTGTTTCCTTTATTGGTCTAGTGGAGTTTGGCATCAGAGCTCAGTTTCTGATGCTGCTGCAGTTTTAGCTTTTCTCTCCCTCACCCCCATGCCTCTTTCATTTTTTTTATGAAGCTGGATGGCTTTTGTCTCTTGACGGGCTGGGGTTACTGAGGGTAGGCTTAGTCTATAGCCTTTTATATGGGCACTCAGGTGATGGGCTCTGAACAAACCTTTATAATAACACATACATTATAATAACCACTAGTCTGACAGACTGTAGGCTATTCAAAATCACTAGTCACACTGCCCCACTAATTAGCTATCCAACCAGCTGGATAACCTACTCACATACCCATTCAAGCACTCAAATTAGCATGAGAAAGATGATCTAGTGCGTAAGGCTGCAGCCTGAGAGTGAATAGGTCAGGATTTTATTTATTCCTCTGGCACAGAGGTGCAGTGTGACCTAAATACCTAAATACCTTTGAAAATCTGGCCCTTCATAGCTTCAGTGAGTCTCATCCATAGTCAATGGGACTTTGGCTCCAAAGTACCTATATTACTTCTGAAAAGGCAATGTCAGGGTTTTGGACAATTTGGTCCTTGGTATCTTTATGTGCATCATTTTCCCCTTCTGGAAAGCAGGGATAGCACTTCCCTGCCACGGGGTTTTAGGGCAGCTTACTTTATTGATGCCTGCCAAATACTTTGGTGATCCTCAGACTGAGAGGGTGGTAGAAGTGCAACACACTGCTATTATTAAAGCACTGTGTATTGGAATGTTCACAGAGAAGCAATGAGCCCCAGGCCCTCATGAACATCCACAATCCAGATACCAATAAACAATGCACCTTCAATTTTCAAAGGGTCCTGTTTAACATTTGAATCCAGACTCAGCATTCCAGAGTGATCAAGGTTCTGCCGCGGTGAATTTGGGCTGCTGGTTCACAGCGACAGAGCCAAGCCAGGGAATGCTTAATCACTAATGGCAAAGGTAAACAAAACCGGATTATGTGCGCACCAAGCATATTACAATACTTACTACAGATCAAGGCCACAGCCACGCGCAGCAGCTTGAATTGGCACTTCATTCCAGACCAGTTCTGGAAAAGGAGACAACAAACACAAAATCATGCCGGGTACAATTTACACATATTTTTATGCCGTGGGATTCTGAAGATGGATCTAGACACTTGCTGAAGGTCAAGAGGCCACACACACAGAATGGGAACAAACTAGCTCTGCTCCAGTTGGCGCTGCCTTTGCCACACTTCCTAGGGTTCTTGACTCATCACCGTGCCAAAAGGAGAGACACGTCAAATTCAGGGTTAGGCAGCTCTCACAAGTCGTATGAATTGCGGCTAGAAGATGAAGATGTGAGAGCCCAGTAAATCCACAGAACTGGGGATCCCTGTTTAATCCCTCTGCATCCCACAAGCTTTACATTTCTGTTTCTTTCATCACACTTTTCGTCACGTCCTAAAATAACGTTTCCTCAGCACCCATCCCCTGGCATTCCTCCTCTGCTTATGCTACCTTAATGACATCTTCGTCAAATGGATCCACAGGAAGGAAACCCTTGAAGAATTCCACAAGGATTTCAACAATTTTCACACCACTGTCAACCTCAGCCTGGACCAGTCCACACAAGAGATCCACTTCTTTGACACTACAGTACAAATAAATGATGGTCACATAAACAACTCTGTATACTGGAAACCTACTGACCACTCTTACCTACATGCCTCTAGCCTCCAACCATGACACATCACCCGATCCACTATCTACAGCAATCTCTAATATACAACTGGATCTATTCCAATCCCACAGATCCCTACAAGATCTTTATCAAGCATTCTTAAAACTTAAATGCCCACCTGGGGAAGTGAGGAAACAGATTGACAGAGCTAGACCGGTGCCCAGAAGTCACCTACTGCAGGACAGGCCCAACAAGGAAAACAATAAAACACCACTGATCATCACCTACTGCACCAGCGCATCATCGACAATCTATAATCTATCCTGGAAAATGATTCTCACTTTCACAGACCTTGGGAGACAGACCAATCCTCACCTACAGACAGCCCCCCAACCTTAGGCAAACACATAGCAGCAGCCACACACCTCAGATAGGTTATGTCTAGACTGTCCGCAGAGGGATGCAGATTAGGCAGGTCGACATTGCAAATGAGGAAGAGATTTAAATATCCCTCGCCTAATTTGCATAAAAACGGCCACCACGTTTTGCCGACTCAGCACTTTGTCAGCAAAAAGAGGCAGTCTAGAGGGGGATCTGTCGAGAAAGAAAGCCTTTTTTGACAGATCCTGTAAACCTCCTTACAGGAGACATAAGGAATCTGTCAAAAAAGGCTTTCTTTCTCAACAGATCCTCTAGATTGCCGCTTTTTGCTGACAAAGTACTGAGTCCACAAAACATGACGGTAATTTTTATGCAAATTAGACGTGGGATATTTAAATCCCTGCCTCATTTGCAATGTCGACCTACCTAATCTGAATCCCTCTGCCAATAGAGGGATGCAGTCTAGACATACCCATACACTCACCCAGGAGCCTTTCCCTGCGACAAACCCCATTGCCAACTCTGTCCACATATCTATACAAGAAACACCACCACAGGACCTAACCACATAAGCCACATTAAGGGCTCATACAACTGCACATCCTCTAATGTGATAAATGCCAGTAGTTCCCAATCTTTTTCATGCCGGGGACCAGCAAACCCATTCACAAACTTTTGGTGGACTGGTAACATTTTATTTGCATATTTTATGAGTGTAATCTCAAAACTTCGCAACCTAGCAAACTGAGAAGAATTTGGAGTGAGGAATTGATGGGGCAGAGAGAATGTAATTAATAAACACTTTTATCCTCTCACCAGCATTAAGAGGTTAGGCTCTGAATGAAAGAATAGGACACACACTTTTTTTCCTTCAGCTGATCTAGGGGAAAAGGATGTTCCTAGGTAATAAAAGTGGCATTAACGAGTACTGAAAGCAATGAGATACCAAGATATTTCTCCCTCTTTGCAGACATGTGATATATTTTAAAGGATTTAAAGGATGAACTCACGTCTTGAGGGAAAAGGACAGACAAAATATTCATGGCTTACATACTAGGACTGGTTGAAAATGTTCCATCTAAACTGTTGGGTTTTTTCAACAGAAAATTGGAGGTTTGTTTGATTTATTTATTCAGAAAGTGTCTGCTTTCTCTAGAAAATGTTGACCTTTCACCAAAAAACCCACAATCCTGAATACAGAAAACTTTATGACCAAAAGCTTTTTAGTGTTTGTTTGTTTTTTTAATAAAAACTCAAAACTTTCTAATCTACAGGGAAAAATCCATTTCCTGACCAACTGTTTTAAATACACAGATCATTTAGATTATGGCCCACAAACAAATGCACGAGAATTGAATCCTTTCTCTTGTCCTCCCTCAGTGCAAACACTAAGGCTATGTCTACACTGCACCCCTTTTCCGGAAAAGGGATGCAGATGAGACAAGTCGGAATTGCAAATGAAGCGGGGATTTACATCTCCCCCGCTCCATTTGCATGAACATGGCTGCCGCTTTTTTCCGGCTCGGGGCTTTGCCAGAAAAAAGCGCCAGTCTAGACGGGGATCTTTTGGAAAATAAAGCCTCTCTCTCAGAAGCAGCAGCACAAGGTGACAGGCAGCCAGTCCGCGAGGGGAGCTGGTTTTTAAGCTGGCTCCCTTTGTGGACCAGCTCCTGTCTTCCACCCCATGCTGCTGCCTCTGATACAATGGCCCCGCCCCCAGGGACTATAGAATAGTCGACTAACCAATAAAATTTCCATGAGGTTACTCGACTTTTCAATTAACCAATATTTAATATCCCTAGTTCCCAGCTTGTGGAGAAGTGGGGCATAATTAGAACTATGTTCCTGCAAAAGGACTTTTCTAGCCCCGGCTGGAATTACTTTTGTCCGTATGCACAACCGCCAGCCACCCCCACTGACAATATAATTAGGCATGAATTCACAAAAAGATTGTCTAGTTAACAATCTATATGGAATAGGCCAGTAAGACATCGACACATTGAGAACATTTTCCTTGGTGTGTGATCTGCACTGATCTGCAGTCATATGGATAGAAGGCAAAATGTAAAAAGACAAGTGGGGAAGAGGAGGCATGAAACTGACACTGGACCCAAGCTGCATAGTCTGTAAGTGGACTTTCCCAACATTCACGACTGGAGTTTGGATCAGCCCACTACTGAGATGAGGCTAATCCCAAAGGACCTGATCCAAAGCCTATTAAAATCAATGGAAAGACTCTAAGGGCTCGTCTACACTGGCCCCTTTTCCGGAAGGGGCATGTAAATTTCATGAGTCGTAGTAGGGAAATGCGCGGGGGATTTAAATATCCCCCGCGGCATTTAAATAAAAATGTCCGCCGCTTTTTTCCGGCTTTTAAAAAAGCCGGAAAAGAGCGTCTACACTGGCCCCGATCCTCCGGAAAAAGCGCCCTTTTCCGGAGGCTCTTATTCCTCTTATTCCTACTTATTCCTACGTAGCCTAAAGGTATATCTACCCTACAGTGTTATTTCGAAATATCTAATTTTGAAATAGTTATTTCGAAATAGCTTATTTCAAAATAACGCGTCTAGACACAAAATGCATTTCAAAATAGCGTTTTGCTATTTTGAAATAGTGTGTCCACACTGATAGGATGCTGAATCGCATTTAAGGCTGACCAGAAGTGGTTCTGGCAGGGCATCAGGTCAGGAGTTACCTTGTGTGGCTGCTGCCTGAAGCTATCTAAGGCCTGTGCTTAAGGGGACCCTCTTGGACAGCTGGTTCTAAGGTTTCCCTGCTTGCTTGCCTATCTCGTTGAGGGACAGCAAAGCATTTTTTTCTCTGCGTGCTCTGATTGCCCTCACTCGGGACATCACAGCACTCTGCAACATGGAGCCAGAGCTGCCTCTGGGCACTTTGGTGCTTCTCTCGGACACGTTGCTGCGAGCCTGGTACCACATTCTGCAGGCAGTAACAGTCTCCCTGGTGTGCCCCACTGGGGGCTTGTGCCTCATTCCTCCCTCACATCCTTCCACTTACCCCTCCCTAACCCACCGTCCTGCTGTACAATAAAAGACATGTGTTCATTACAACAAAGTCTCTTTATTGAACAAAACTGGGGTGGGTAGGGGAATGAAACTGAGGTAAGACTGGGGAAAGAAGGTGGGAGAGGGGAGGAAAGAGGGTGGGAGAGGGGAGGGGGAACCTGGGAGGAGGGATCTGGGAGGGGAAGTCAAGGAGAGGAAGGGGGAGGAGAAGTTCAGGGCTGAGGGTCTCGCCGGCCCAACTGTCTCCCAGCACCATGGGTGCAGGGGCCTCAGCGTCCCTGGGAGTATGGGGAGAGTGGAGAGGAAGAAGCAGGAGAGGGAGAAGGAGTGGGAGGAGGAGTGGTAGCTGGGGAGGCAGCAAGCTCTGCCCCAGGGTTGATGACCAACTGCAGGGCACGGACCGTCCTGACCCCCCAGGACGCGATCCACAGCATCAAAATAGGGGCAGAGGTCTGGGTCTGTCCCTGATTGGGAGCTGCCCCCTGTGGCCCTGGCATACGCCTGCTGCAGCTCCTTTATTTTCATGCACACCTGCTCCTGGGTTCACATGTGGCTTTTGGTGGCCACGCTGGCAGCCATCCGCCTGTAGACGGTCGTGTTCCTCCGTTTAGTGCGGAGATCATGGACGTTGGAGGCATCCCCCCAAACCTGAATTAGGTCCCTGATCTCTGCACTGGACCAGTCAGGCTCCCGCCTTTTCCGACCCCTGGCAGGCTCCTGGGAGCTGGCAGACTGGCCCTGGGGAGCGGTGGAGGGCTGGCTGGCACTGGCTGCCTGGCTCATGCTGGGGCCACTGGGTCAGGTGCAGCGACTGCTGGCTCTGGTCTGGCAGGCTTGGAGCTGGCACAGGCACTGTGGCCAGAGTCTACCCGTTTAAGTACTCCATGGAGTGAGGGAGGGAGAGGAGTTTTCTTGGTTGTGCCCAGAGTGGCCACCAGGGCACCCTGGGAAGGGTTGGAGGCCCCCTATTTCGAAATAAGCATCTGCACAACGCTTATTTCGAAATAGCAATTTCGAAATTGGTGCTATTCTTTGTGGAATGAGGTTTACCAATTTTGAAATAAGCCCTCCACTATTTCGATTTAATTTCGAAATAGCGGTTTGGCTGTGTAGACGCTGGTAAAGTTATTTCGAAATAACTTTGCTGTGTAGACATACCCTAATGGACTTCAGTGGTTCAGATCCAAAGTTCAGATCTGTACATTTCTGCAGCGTCTGAGGCTGTTTGGAGCGGAGAGTTTGGTTTTGGCTTGTCACTACGTGAAATACATCCATCCAAAACAGGGGTTCTCTTTCTTTGGGTGCCGACATGTTAAACTACAAGCAGCAGATGTCACAGCCATTGGATTGAGTAGCAAGCCTCTCAATTGACTTCATTTGGAACCAGATTGTGCGGCAAATTTCTAGGAGCCCACAAGTAGGTCAGCATTCATAAAGGGGTCATATCTTACCCCAGTTAACATTTTATAGGTCAACAGTTTGCTCTGATACTTATACGTAATCTTGGAAGGATTAGGTTTTAAATCAGCCAGTGTCCATAACTCACATTTTATGCCTCCATCCAAACAGACTGAAATAACTTCTCATATTAATAATAAAAAGTGACAGAATGGAGAAGCTGAATACATATATGTTGCATTCACAGGCCGCTAATGCTCTCTTTTGTTGCTGTCAGTTTTATCTAGCAAATAAACTATGGGAACTATTCTAAAATAGAAATATTACTGTTCTATTTCTGAATCTTATTAATCTTAATTTCTAAAATAATTAGGTTTTAAATAAATTAGTGTAAAGCTTTGTTTTAATTTCCAGCTAGTGCAAAAATTTAGTGCAAAAATTTAAGGTGGGCAACAAAATTTAAAATAAAAATACCCCTGGAAATAAACATTAATAATTATAATTGAAATGCATAACATTAAAAAAACAGAGCCTAATTATAAAAATGGCATTATACTTAGTAGGAAATACTCAAGATTTCAGGGATGAAAGATACACAAACTAGGGCCTTGTCTGCACTGGGAAACTAGTTACATTAAAACATGTTAACTAAAATGATTTATTCCGTGTGGCTAAGGATTGCCACATTTAACATCATGTCAGCTAATTGTTTGTAACATGTAGGGTTAATACAGTGTAATTTCCCAGTACAGTTAAGCCCTATGAGCACATGTAGGGTGTGTCTAAACTACATGGCTCCATTGATGGAGCCATGTAGATTAGGCTGATCGGCAAAGGGAAATGAAGCCGTGATTTAAATAATCGCGGCTTCATTTAAATTTACATGGCTGCCGCGCTGAGCCGACAAACAGCTGATCAGCTGTTTGTCGGCTCAGCGTGCTAGTCTGGACGCTCCCGTGCCAACCTGAAAGCCCTTTATCGACCTCCCCGTTATGCCTCGTAGGATGAGGTTTACCGGGGAGGTCGATAAAAGGCTTTCATGTCGACAGGGAAGCGTCCAGACTAGTGCGCTGAGCCGACAAACAGCTGATCAGCTGTTTGTCGGTTCAGCGTGGCAACCATGTAAATTTAAATGAAGCCGCGATTATTTAAATTGCGGCTTCATTTCCCTTTGCCAAACAAACAAATCTACATGGCTCCGTTGACGGAGCCGTGTAGTTTAGACGTACCTGTAGGGTACATCTACACTGCAACATTATAACATTATAACATTATCTACACTGCAACATTATAACGAAATAACTTAGTCCACATCTACACAGCAGGCAGTTATTTTGAAACTGTGTAAAAATACTGTCAAGCTGGAGCACTTCTTACTCTGGCTTCTGTAATCCTTATTGTACGAGGAGTAAGGGAAGTCGGAGGAAGAGTTGTCTATTTCGAAATAAGTGCTGTGTAGATGGCTCCTTATTATTGACGTAGCTCAATTTGTATAGCTTATTTCAAGTTAAGCCGTGCAGTGTCCATACTTTCCAAAAGAAAGAAAATGTACAGAAATATGTGTAGACTTTGCTCTTCTAAGAAAATTCCAGCAGTGTAAATATGATTGCCAAAGCCTACCTGCTCTTTGATATACGTTCACATTGTGCAGAATATTATGCATCTTGGACCACACAAAAACAGACACTTGTAGATTGTTAAGACACATGGATCATCACAGGTTCCTTGGGCAAGTCTCTATCATCAGCTTCCAAATCAAGTGCGGCTGAGAATACTAAGCCAATTCACAGGTGTGCTGGGAGGCAGGCTTAATTTAGTTGCATTTCTAAAGCACTAGGAAATCCTTACAAGGAAGATGCTGTAGAACCCTGTTCTACTTAGGTTCTTATTTACCTCTCGACACCTGCTATCTCTAGAAATGGCAAAGCAGTAATAGTATTAAGCACCTGATCTCAGTCAGATTCTTTCCAAAGGAATTTGGCCTGTGTAAGGAAGCATGAGCTATCAAAGTCAAATTGTAATCTGCAGACCACACACACAAATATGGAAAGAGTCCAGGGTCCAGCTCCTGACGTAGCTTTGCAATTATTTTACAACATAGCTCTCTCTCTATATATAATTTTTTTTCCTACAGGATGACAGAATTATGTAATCGTGTCAGCGTCACCATGCTGGGGGCGGGGGTAGGTGAAGCCGAAGAAGAAGGAGCCCCACAGGTCACATGCTCCCACATGGCAAGCTCCCCTTTCGCCCTGCTGGCAGTTTCCTCGCTCCTGCCCCTCCACCCAGCCCCCTCACTCACCAGCTCCAGCTCAGTCCCCGCCCCGCTCTCCCCTGCAGCAAGGAGCTGGCTCTGGTGCTCCAACCTTGCCCCCCCCCCAGGTTGAAGCACCTGTGCTGGCTTCCTGTGGGGAAAAGGGGGAAAAAGGACCAAACCTCCCTGCTGGATCTGACTTGCAGGGAAACAGCTGCTCATGCTGCCCCCAGCCTGCTCTGGCACCCCCCTTGTTCCTGCACCCTCCCCCATGGCCAGACACCCTGCTCCCAGCCCACTCCCGCACCTTCTCTTGCTTCTGTACCCTTCTCCATGGCCAGACACCCTGTCTCCAGGTTGTTCCTCCAGCCCCCTTGCTCCTGCATCCTCCCTCCTGGACAGATACCCTGCTCTCAGGCTGCTCCTGTCTCCTCCCCTGTGACCAGACATCCTGCTCCCAGCCCACTCTTGCACCCTCTCTTGCTCCTGCATTCTCCCCCTGGACAGACACCCTGCCCTGAGCCTGCTCCTGCCCACTTCCCCTGGCCAGACACCCTATCCCCAGCCTGCTCCTGCATCCTCCCCCGGCCAGACACCTATCCTACCCTGCTCCTGTACCTATCCCTGCTCCTGCACTGTCCCCCCGGCCAGACTCTGTATCCTCACCCCCTCCTGCACCTTACATCCTACCTAGATCTCGCACTCTTACCTCCTCCTCCACCCCATCTCCCATACAGATCCTGTACCCCCATCCCTATCCCACTCACTGGCACAGACAAGATTGGGGGCATCTGCAGCTCCCGCCTCCCTGGAGCACCGGGGAAGGCGGAAGGAGAGGCCGCACAGCTCCCATCTCCCCACAGCACCGGGGAGGGGTCTGGAAGGAGGCCCTGTGGCTCTTGCCTCCCTGGAGCACCAGGGAGCGGGGAAGGGTGAAAAGGCCACGTGGCTCCCATCTCCCTGGCTTCCGGTGTACACAGGGGGCAGGCGCTGGGGGCAGCAACACTCCGCACCCAGAACACCTGCAGCAGGCGTTTGAGGGTGGAGCGATTCCGCTTCCCCTTCTCACTCTGCCAACAGTGATGACGTAGTGACGTCATTCTGTCATCTGGCAGGAAAAGCTTTTTTATACCAAGACATTAATCATTAGGTTCATTATCAATAACATTAAGTTGCATATTTTCAGTCTTGCAAATGGGCATTCTTACACGGCTCTTTGTTCTGAATTTTGATGTAGTTTGGCTCTTTGGTTTGAAAAGGCTGCCGACTCCTGCCCCAGAGAGATGGGGGTTGGTGAACGTAGCGAGAGGGGGGCGTAGTCCCTTAGTAAAATGCTATGTAGGTTCTTTGTATAAATCATTTCGGCAGCTGCAAGAATGCAATTTGTGCAAAACAAAGTAACTAGTTTTCTCTCTCCAGAGAGACAGCAAACATAGTCAGATGGGCTCTGAGCTCATGCTGATTAATACATTTTCCTCCTTTAGTCTTCATTTCCATGCAGCTTTGTTGACTTCTCCTCCCCCCCTTTATTATTTTCCTGAGGGTGAAACGGTTTTATTGCTTGCTCCTGTTGGTTATTTTATTTTCAGGATTTTTTTTTTTTTACAAGCAGAGATATTTTAATTTCCTTCAGTTACCAAGAGTCCCCATAGAAATGGAAGATTCAAATGAGCTCCTTCTCCCTTCCCCCACCAAGCCATACGTGCAAAAAGATGAGTATTGTCAACAGACGCGATGGAGTGGCAAATGCAAAGCGTTTTTTCATTATGTAAGGGAGACTCATAGGAATATTAAGTGAGCAAGGGAGAAAAAAGAAAAGAAAAATACCCCAGGACTGGGTAGCCAAGAAAGGTTCATAAAAGTCAGTTCAGTTATTTTTTGGTACATTACTGATCATTTTGCAAAGGGACTGGTGCTACTGTGACAATCATTAAATAGGAGAGAATTAAAAAGATGGAGTGATCCAACACTTTAAGAAACCTGAACAATGCATTAAAAATGAATGAACTCACTGAAGTGTGTGTGCGCATGCTGCCCTCTATTGGACAGATGCAGACGTGCTCAACTGTGTGTCATAAAATCTTCTACAGCTAACAGAGGTTCTCCTGTAACTGAAAGGGAATGGGACGCTGGGTTTGTGGCACATAAGGATCCAAGATCTCTGCTCACTGTATTTATGACACTGCCAAGCTAAAGCGCTCTATAGAATTATGATAATACTGGGGCCAATTTTTTAAAAGTACAAATCTCACTACTTACATATGGATACTGCCACTAGTACACCTGCAGGGGCAAGTGCCAGTGGGTTTGAGCATATGGCCTCATATACCAAGGCATGTCCTCAGATTCACAGGGCCCTAAAGGAAGCATCTCTTTTGGCATGCTGAGCAGCCTTAGCGCTCCTACAGAAATCAATGGGAGCTCAAGGTGCTCAGCACCATACAGGATCAGGCCCTTAATTATTATATTGATGCCCAGTGACGGGGTGAGGCCAGAGGGAGAGAAAGCGTCAACCTCATGGAAGTGCCATTTCTGCAGAAATGTTTGTAAGAACCAAGACATCTATAAAGCTGTGCCTGCAAGAAAACACAACACCCCTGCCTGCATCCCACTTGCAAATGGTCCATTTCAGGTGTTTAATTAGCTTGAATGTCCCATCTGGGAAACTTAAGGAACTCAAGCACACAGAGACTGAGGTCACACAGGAAACCCATGAGCTATGGCAGACCAGAGAGTTAAACTCAGGACTCCCAAGCTAGTGTCTTCATGACTGGGCCTTCCTTCCACCCCATATGCACTGCAGAAGTCCAGGAAAGGGACATGTTGAAATGAGCCTTCTGTCCATAAAGAAAACCACATAAGCCACCCACATTAGCAAATGAATACATCCTAATACAAGCTCGACTGGACAAACCGATGCCCAATATATAGGCAGAGAGTATCTATTTTCCCATTAGAATCTTCCTTTCTCTGCTCCTTTCTTTTGAGCGGTGCATGAATCTGGTAACAGTCACCTGGCTGTTGATCTTTTGAACCAACAATATTTGAGTGGATTAGAAGTCAGTCAAAAAAGAATCAATCTCACTAGTTTCTAATGATCACCAGCCTATTTCTATCAGCTGATGCCAGGTTTGCAAAGAGCACAAGGACCAGGAGCTTTTAGGGAAGAATTCTTTGGTGCATGGGTCTAGGATTACATTCAGTTCTGAACCTAGCTATCTAAACCTCTTTCATGGGTCCCCTTCTAAACTCACTAACCCACCATTGTAGCCCCTCTCCTGGGTCTCATAATATTGCATTCTGCAGACCTCCATGACAAGCTGCCCCTCTCGAAGGTGGCCCATGGCCTGCAGTTTGAGAGGCATTGCTTTATTTAGAGCCAATTTTCCTTTTTGGCTCTGATATAATTCCACAGGGCCCTCCTGCC
This sequence comes from Pelodiscus sinensis, assembly GCF_049634645.1. Lineage (NCBI taxonomy): Eukaryota > Metazoa > Chordata > Testudines > Trionychidae > Pelodiscus > Pelodiscus sinensis. The sequence goes on along the minus strand of NC_134730.1, from coordinate 20,190,796 downwards.
TTCTTCAGTGCCCACAGAGCAACAGACTTGCCGTCTACATTGCAACTGGTTCTCACTGGCTGCCCCATTCACATCCTGGCGTAGGCTGGGTTACCAACATTTGTATGTGCCTTAACTACTTCCTGGTGCCTGTCTGAAGAGCAGTGCTGCACCACTCCAAGTCCCAGAGTCCAGTAACTAGAAAAACACAGTGGTGAGGTCAGAAGACGGTGAGCCAAGAGTGTTGGTTTTATTCCCAGCTCTACCATCGCTTTGCTCTATGAACTGAGCCAAGTAATTTAATTCCTCTGGGTTTTAAAAACCCAATGTTTAAATCTAGGAGAATGATACATATTGACCATTGCAAAGTGCTTTGGGATGGTAGATGAATGGTGACTCCTCCAGTGCAAACTATCTGGTAACTGGTATTATCCAGAGTAAGGTTTTAAGCTGAATTTGAAAAAGGGTCTAGGGACGTCAGATACCAAAATCCCACTGAAATTCAAACTCCCTTTGGCTCCTCACCCTTATTCTTACACCCTTGTAGTGTGTGTGAGGGTGGGACAATGGGACCCTACGATGGTTGCGAAGTCACCCAAAGGCTCACGTGATGAGGCGTCCTGTGGCACCTTATAGACTTACAGATTTATTGGAGCATAAGCTTTCGTGGGCAAAGACCCACTTCGCCAGATACATCAAAGGCTCACGTTGGTCATAGGGTGCAGACCATTTAGACTAGAAGCAGGGACACTTTGTTTAAAATGGCAACCCACTGCATATGCTTCAGTCTTGCCTCCTCCGTGGATCGGTGTGTGTGTGTGTGTGTGTGTACAATGTAAAGATGTACAATCCCATAGTGCAGAACAACAGGGAAGAAGGCAATAGATCTACCTCCAGAGGGACCTACTGTGTTAGCCAGAAAGGAGAGCAGCACCTACGGTGGAATATTTAGGCCTGGTCTAGAGAAGATCCAGGCACACACAATGTCCCTTGGGGTAAGGAGTTGAGCCCACTGGAAACAGCAAGACTCTGTGGTCCTTTACATTCTGGCAACCTATGAATGGGACTGCTGCCTGCCCTACAGCCTGGAGCCATATAGTTTGGAGACACCCATGGGTGTGTTTGGAACAAAATCTCCTTGCAGGGGGACCACTGTTAACATCCTCCTCCTCTAAGAAGCTTCTGTCTCAGAGCTTTTTACACCGGTCCCCTCCTGGTGCTTATACAAAAGAAGCTGTAATGAAAACTGTCCTAAGTACACGGACAGGCTTAAATGATTTTCTAAGGCCCATTCAAATCCTTGGCTTTTCAGCAGAGGCTGCCAAGCAACCATCAGCTTGTGACCATATTTGTCACTTCTGTCCCAGGTTGGATCCAGACTGCTGCTTTAGCTAGGATAGGCCCCACTGCCAAGCTCCCCATAGCCATCTAGTCTCCCAGAATTAATTCACTTTCAAACAGGCTTGACAATGGCTCCAGTACTTACCATCACTATGTTGGCCAGATGGGCAGAAATGAGTGCGTAAACCCCTCCAGAGGAACCCACCACAGGCGCAGTCATGTCAGCTACCGACACTGCCAGGGAACCTTGGGAGAAGAAAACGGCTAATTACAACTTGCTACTGATGGGAAAACTCTCCACCTGCACCCTCCCATATGCACTACAGAGTGCAGTCAACAACACTGGGGTAGGGGTATACATTGAAGCCAACTAAGCCCAGCAGCTCAGCCAGGAAAGAAACACACATTCTTTCATATCTACTTTAAAACTACAGTCAAATATATTTGCACACCCTTCCCACCCCTCACAGCCTAATACAGCATGAGGCAGCAATGTCTTGTTGCCTCTTTCGATTCAAGCAACTGGTCAAAGTTTGGAAACGTGGGAGCATTCGGGGTTGGAGTAGAAATTGGTGGTAGTCAGGTATTTCTCAGATATGGTTTGGTGTATTTATATCATATGTACAAAGCCCTATGCTTCTAAACATGGAAGGAATCAGGTAGCAGAAACGGCTTCTCTCGTTCACTGAAAGCACTCTGTTCAGCCAGTACCTGGACCCAAAACTTCCTTAGCCCCCATTTCTCCTAGTCCCACATTTCATCCAGTCACTGTGCTTGAAGCTGTTCTGTCTGTCTGTCTCTGTCAGTTGCTTTGTGTTCTGCCTTCTCTCCCAACACACATACACACTCCTCAAACATTCCTGGGTAGATTCCCAAGCTCCTTTTGTCCAAGGTGGGCATCGGCCGACCATTAAGTCAATTGAAGGATCACACATCTGTCAACCTCCTACCTGTAAACAAAGGTTCACCCACCCCTTAACAGCATCTTAAAGTCTGTGCAAGCAGCAAAAGGAATCACAACTTGAGCTAAAATAGTGAAGAGCCATCTAAGAGATAAATGAGTCCCTGAATGGATAAAATGAAAGTGATTTTATTCCTGGCAAGACAAACATTTGTGCAAAGAGGAAGAACTGGGGACTCACAACTTATCACTGGGTTCTGATTTAAAGGTGTACAAGTGCAGTCCATTACTTAGGAAGTTGCAAGAGCAGTGAAGGCTAAATCGAAGCTCAGATGGTGACAAATGGAGGCACAGAATGGAGCACAAAAGAGTTTAAATCCCAGAGATGACAAAAGGTGAATCAGTTGTAGAGGAGACAGTTTCAAGAAGGCAACAGGAAATCTAGATTGGATTTTAGGGAAGACTATTTCACTAGGGACAGGACTATGTAGCACTTTAAAGTAACAAGATGGTTTATTAGGTGATGAGCTTTCGTGGGCCAGACCCACTTCCTCAGATCAAATTGTGGAAGAAAATTGGCATGACCATATATACCAAAGGGATACAATAAAAAAAAGTGAACACATATAAAAAGGACAAATCAAATTTCAGAACAGAGGGAGGATGGGGGTTAAGGTTAATGTCTATGAGCTAATGATATTAGAGGTGATAATTGGGGAAGCTATCTTTGTAATGGGTAAGATAATTAGCATCTTTGTTAAGGCCCAGTCGTAAAGTGTCAAATTTAAGCATGAACGACAGTTCAGAGGTTTCTCTTTGAAGTCTTGTGTTAAAATGTCTTTGAAGCAGGATGCAGGTAGTCAAGTCATTGAGACAATGCCCTTTCTGGTTGAAATGCCTCATGAAACGAGGTTTACAGGAGCGGTCGACAAAAGCTTCCCTTGTCGACCGATCAGCGTCTAGACTGCTGTGCTGTGCCAGATCAGCTGATTGTCAGCACAGCACGGCGACCATTTTCATTTGAATGAAGCGGGGATTATTTAAATCCCCGCTTCATTGACTATGTCAAGTAAACTAGTTTACATGGCTCCGTTGACGGAGCCATGTAGTCTAGACATACCCTAGGAGGGTGGTGAAGCACTGGGATGGGTTCCCTAAGGAGGTGGTGGAATCTCCATCCCTAGAGGTTTTTAAGTCCCAGCTTGACAATGGAATGATTTGGTTGGGATTGGTCCTGCTTTTAGCAAGGGGATTGGACTCGATGACCTCCTGAGGTCCCATCCAACCTTACGATTCTATAAGTAACTTTCACATTTTTATTTACTCTTAATTTTCCAGTATGGAAAGAGTTTTCTTTAGATGGTTTGGGATGTTCCCACTTCACCATTGGGCATTGTGGGGGGCCTAAAATATCTGTGTATCTGCTCCAGTTCTCTTTCATTGCCAGTATCACACAGAGACACTAAGGGTATGTCTAGACTGCATCACTCTGTCGGCAGAAGGATGCAGATTAGGCAGGTCGACATTGCAAATGAAGTGGGGATTTAAATATCCTGTGCCTAATTTGCATAAAAATGGCCACCGTTTTTGCGGACTCAGCACTTTGTCGGCAAAAAGCAGCAGTCTAGAGGGGGATCTGTCGAGAAAGAAAGCCTTTTTTGACAGATCCTGTAAACCTCCTTGCAGGAGGCATAAGGGATTCACTTATCATGTGAGCTTGGGCATGTCACTCTGGGGCAGGCTGTGGTTCTTCCAGCTACAGTGGCCCTGGCATGTCTAGTGTTGCTAGGGGCACTGACACTCCACATCTTGCACTCAGGATATGAAGCACTGGGTGATGAAAGAAGGTGAAGGGTTCTCTGTCTTCTCATCCACCTTCATGCAACAGAACCCCCAATCTAACCATTGATATGCTTGTACCTCAGTTTGTCCAGTCTGTGAAATGGGTTTATACTCTGCCCTATATCACAGGGATGTTGAAAGCTTACATCACCAATGCACTGGGTGTGGGGCTAGGCCTTTGCAAAGCCTCCCATGAAAGATGTTCACGTTATCCTATCGATTGAATTCTTCACAGCAAGGGTTCTCTTTCCTATGCTTGACCCATGCCTGGCACAGCAGGGCCCCATCCCAATTGGGGCCTCTGAGCCTTACCAAAATAGACATAAATACAAACCATGCAACACTTGGCGCGTTTTGGTGGCTTCCCCCGAAGCCAGCCCCAGGCTCTCACCTCTCTCGAGCGGATCTGGGCTCAGTGCTAGGAGATGACAGGAAACCAGCTGGCTCATACCAAGCTTCGCTCTGAGTTCTTGAGTCATCTGAAATCTTCAGAGGTACAGTAATGCTGAGCTTTTCAATCATATCTTGGGTATTAGGTTCCAGTTGCCTAGGCTGGGAGACGTCCGGGAGAACAGCAACTGCTGCCTGCCTGGTAGTTAAACTCTCTTCCATTAACGACTCTTTGTTCTCTCTTTAATGGAAGCGGGGACCCTGGCTTCCCCGGGGGACTCCGGCTGCGTGGGTTGTTCAGCCATGCTGCGGTTCTGCCAGCGCGCAGCATGTACTGCACATTAACCTTGCTTACTCAATGTCATTTTGAAAGGAAAATTAGAGCCAGCTCGGTTGGATTTTCCCATTAAGGTTGGTGTTGAAATAACTGGAAATCTGCACAGTTCCTTGCTTTGTAAGTACAATGAGATACTAGGTGGCAGCTAAGTCCCGCGTGAGAGCAGTGTGACACGAGGGGTGGTCGTGCAAGGGCTGAGACACTGTGCTACACCAGACCGCCCCCAGATAATCCGCCACACTGCAGCGAGGGAGGTAAGCGTCACTCCTAGGGCACTGCGATGGAAACAAAGGCAAAGAGAACTCAGGTCCAACCCTGGCAGGTGCTGAGAGCCCTCCACACCCATTAGCTGCAATCCAGGAAGTGCTCCCCACCGTACGGAACCATGACCCATGTGATATGGGTTTGGCACTCCACACTCCTATGCTCAGACCACTATGGGGTCTCTTCAGTGCTGCAGCTCTCTCATGCTTTCCTACGTGGAGTTCACCTTCTGTCCAGAGACTTGGACCCAGGCACTTCCATCCTCCCCTGGAACTCAGTCGAGCCCTGATGGGTCAGGGGAAAAGACAAGCTGGAGATCAACATTTGGAGTCCAATTCCCCCGGCCAAGGGCCAGCATAAAGCCTGCAAAGTGTGCCCTTATGCCTCCGGCGCTGCACCCGGAGTGAACTGAAATGACTAAAGTTGCTTTCGATCATTATTAGATGCCAGCAGGGCTGGCCTTCTAGGTTACAGGACGCCAAACTGTTCTGAAGGGGGGGAATTGAGCCATGCATTACTGGAAGGGACCTATGAGCACGTCAGCTCATTCCCTTTCTGGTGCCATTGTAGGAGAAGGTGACAGAGCCAGCCTGTCAACTGCAGTTTCGAAATTCAGATGCAGTGTCTCCTGCAAGGCGCTCTTGCTCAAACAAACATTATGGGCTTGATGCAGGGACACTGAGGGAAATCCTCTAGCCTAAGACAGACGCCAAATGAGATGACAATGTCCCATCTGGCCTTAACATCCGTGAATCTATGACTCTGTATGAGCTTATGTGGGATGCAGAACACAAAACACTAGTCGTGGGTTCATGGCTGACCCTGGATGAAAACAACACATGTGATTTTACAACTCTGAAAGAAAAAGAACGCATCTAGAGCAGGGGTGGGCAATAAGACATCGGCGATTCACCAGGGTTAGCCCCTGGCGGGCTGTCACTGTGGTACTTACCTGCACCTCCGCAAGTACGGGCACTTGCAGTTCCCATTGGCTGTGGAGCGCTGTTCCTGGCTAGTGGGAGCTGCAGGAATGGTGATCCGTGGTCAATGGGAGCTGCAAGCGCTCGTATCTGCAGAGGCACAAGTAAATACGGTGACAGCAGCCCGCCAGGGGCTAACTGTGGTGAACCATGTCTGGTCCATGGGCTGGTTATTGCCTATTGCTGATCTAGAGCCAGATGGGTTGGGATACTGGTAGGCAACAGAATAGCCATCTGTTTCCCATTTCAGTAGACTCCCAAAGGAGATTCCCACTGCACAGAGACTCGGTAAGAAAACAAGGACTCTGGGTACTCTCCCTGATTATCAGGGCCAGTAAAAGTTGTGCATAATAAGCTAGACATTTCAGAGAGCAAAATATTGCTAGTACAATAATGGTCATGTTCCCAAAGGAAGACATGGTTTCTTCTATTCATCTCAATTAGAGGCAAGCTGGGTCAGGTTACAAAGCTCCTTTCACTGTGAATTTTATAAAGTAATTGAAGACATGAAGAAAGACAAGGTAGAAATGACAAAGCCAGCATCACAAGGCAGGGATAATAGAGATTATTCACGATTAGGAAGGAAGAGGGAAAAATCACAGAACAGCAGAAAATACAAAAGGCCTAAGTAGAACAAATCTTCTAATGGACTTTTATGACTTTGCTAATTACTCTGCCAATGTAAGAGCTTGATTGTGGCTTAATCCAGTATCAAGGCTCCATTGCACTCTTCAAACAGCATAGACAGGGCAATCAGGTAGCATCCCCAATTATCACCCCTAATGTCATTACCTTACAGAAACTTCCCCTATTATCACCCCTATGTCATTACCTCACAGAAACTTACCTTCTCCCCTCACCCCCACTCTGTTCTAAAATTTGATTTGTCAATTTCACATGCGTTCATTTTTTTGATTGTATCACTTTGGTATATATGGTTGTGCCGATTTTCTTCCACATATTGATCTGAGGAAGTGGGTCTGGCCCATGAAAGCTCATCACCTAATAAAGCATCTTGTTAGTCTTTAAAGTGCTACATAGTCCTGTCTTTTGTTTTAGACAGGGCAATATTTTCAAAAGTACATAAGCGATTTAGGAGCCTAACTCCCATTTTCAAAGAGCTGGACCCCTACATGTCTTTGGTGCCTTAGAAATTGTTACTCGCAGTCCCTCTCCGACAGGACATAAGCAGTGGATGAAGCAGACCAGTGGAGTGGGTTGGAAGGATGAGCAAAAAAACTAAAAGGTTCAGCAGAAAGCATCGTCACAGTGCCCCTGGGCCAGGGGATGAAACGTGACTCAGAATATGTCTTCGCTGCAGACAAATAAAAAGCGTGCCGGCTCCGGGTAACCGTGCCAGGACAGAGCAACTCAGCTTTTAACCTGGGATAGCACCTCAAGTTCAACCCCACACTTCCCTATCGGCTTTCGCTCGAGCTAAGAATGTTCCTAAGCTTGCTAATCGCCCATCAGTCAGAGCCTGATGCGCAGACCAGCAGCAGATGTCTTCTCCCCCATGCCAGTGTGGCTGCACAGACTGGTACACTCTGGGTTGGGTCCGCTTTTGCTGAGTTCCTTCTCTGCCTGCCCCATCTGCGTGGAAGGCGGGGAGAAGTCTTGAGGTAATAGATGTGGGTCACTGCCCTATGCTGGCTATGTAAAAGGGGATCCTTATTGTCGCCCACCATGCTCTATGAAAATTGGCTTATGAATATGCATAACTCGAAGACACTTCATGCAAAACAGGTCATGTAACACGTTGTTTTTAAAGTTACAACCTGCTGACTATGGGTATCCTATTTTTGTGCATTCATTGGTCTTGTGCTCAAAAGCCGGCTCTCCATGAGCACCAGCTCCCACCTGTGCCCCCGCGCTGTTGCCTCCGATACCTGCGTGTAATCCAGGCTCATCGGTTAACTGCTTACATGTTTACACTATCACATCCCTTGTGTTACATCTAGAGACTCACCTCAGTCAAAGAGAGACAGAAAGGGGGCTTAGTCCTGCTTTGAGTGCAAATCTCAGCACGTCCTTAACACTGGAACGGATGCCTCTATAATTCTGATAGCTGATAGGCATCCCCCCCAGGGAAACGTAGCCAGCTTCCCGGGTTCTTATGGCGCCTGGCTGTGCGTGTTGTTCTCTGGCTGAGAAGCTAATGAGGAGCCATTAATGAGAATAGTATTTACACAATAAAATCCCCGGGGTGCTGCGCTGGAAACGGCCCTTTCAGTCGCTCCGTCTCTGCACAGCAAAAGGTTCTACTAGCACAGCCAAGCCAAGTGCAGAGAATTAGATTAGAAATAATGAGTTGTCCCTCCTGATGAAAGTCAGCTAAGGGCAGGGGATAAGCATGGGTGCATTGCCCCCTTTGTTTACAAGCTATATTGTATCTCGACTAGAAGACTTGCCCGGCCTTACGTGGGTCCTTCATTTGATTAATTTTTGTGTTTTAGAAAATAAAATGAAAATGTCCACGCTTCGTTTAAATCTCTGTTCTGGGACGGAGCTGGGGAGGAGGGGTTCGGGTTGCAGACTGCCCCTGGGAGAGAGGACAACCTCAGCCCTCTCTCACTGCAGCATCTTGGGCCCAGCTGAGAAGTGCCTCTCCATGGCTACTGCAGCTCCAGGGGGCCAGCTTAGCTGGGACAGGTCGAGGTTTGTCTGTCCCCTGCACTCCCCAGCCAGAGTGAGGAATGAAGCAAACTGTGCACTTTCCACTCATTTGCTGATGAAGGGGATCAGCCAGCGATGTTCCTGTATGTATTGGAAGGAGGAGCTTTAGCCCCTCCCACTAAAGGGCACCTGGGGGCGGGGCCGGCCCCGAGCCATTTGTGCGCCCTGGGAACGTGGCGCCACCCCCCAGGAGTGTGGCGCATGCGTGGCCCCGCCTACAATGGGGCACCCTAGGTGGTAGCCCGGTCAGTCCGTAGCTTAGGCCGGCTCTGCCTGCGGGGGTGGGAGGTTCAGGGCTGGGGCAATCTCAGATGGGGAGGAGAGGGCACCCCCAGCCAGCCCTTTTCACCTGCCTGGTGATTCTCTCTCTTTTCTGCATGATTCTCTGAGAAACAATCCCATTCCGGGCACATCCCATTTTCCTGGCACAACCAAACCCTGATCTTGCTTTAAGTTATAAAAGGAAGCTGCCTACTGAGTTTGGTGGTCCTAGTTCTTACAGCTTAGGAGGAGTTCTTGAACAGACAGACAGACAGACTCTCTCAAATATACAGTAGATTTCCTCATTCACTCACTCTCCTAGCACAGTCCAAAGAACTGGGAACATGGTTTCAATCGAAGGCCGTCCAATAATTGGCTAAACAAATCTAACAACACAGGGATAGCGTGTGCTGGATTTCTGCCTGCGATTCTTCATGTTCACAATTTCCAAGTTGTGTTCGTCTGGTGATAAGAAGGGTTTTTTCCCCCTCCACTTTCCGCATCCTGCCACGGCTCACATAGCGCTGCCAATGGCAGGAGAAGCGTGTGCGTGAAGGGAAATCGGACAATTCATTCAGCATAAATAAGGAGCATGGTAATGAGACAAATCCAAAAGAAGTCTCCTGTTCATCAAAAGCATGTGTGGGCCAGCTAATCCTAGCTACAGCAGGTTTTCAAGCGAGAGCAGGAGCCCAGTGCTACCAAGGATAAAGATTGAGGCCACAGAATTGCTCCTTTCTGGTCTCTGGGACTGGATTAATACAGGGGGTTTAGGGGCTGCCTCCCAGGGTTTCAGGCTAAGGGGGGCTCCGCAAAAGCTCTCTGGGCTGCCAAAAGCCCAGATCTGTGGAGGCGATGCCTGCAAGTGAGGGCCACCGCTTCAGGGAACAGTGCAGGGCCTGGGTAGGCAGGGAGCCTACCCCCAGTCCTGAGCCTACCCCAGCAACCTAACTCCCACCCAGACCCAGCAACTCTACCCCAACCTCTGAACTTGAGCCTCCTCCCCGATCCTTCACGCCTTATTTTTTGCCCCACCCCAGAGCCTAGGGGAAGCCCAAGCTCTTGCCTGTGTTTCCCCAACTACCAGCCCCACTCCGCGGATGAGATCATTGTGTTTAAATTAGGGAAAAGTCTTTTCCGACCGATCCTGTAAACCTCATTGCACGGGGCATAAGGGATCGGTTGGAAAAGGCTTTTCCTTGTCGACTGATCCCCATCTAGACTGCCGCTTTCTGCTGGCAAAGAGCCGCGGCGTCAAAAAGCGGTGGCCATTTCTATTCAAATGAAGCGTGGGATATTTAAATCCCCGCTTCATTTGCAATAGCGATGTGCCTAATCTACATCCCTCTGTCGGCAGAAGGGTGTAGTTTAGAGACACCCAGAATGGTCCAAGGTTTGCCCTTTGCATTTATAAACAAATAGGTTTTTTTAAATCGGTTGGTTTTCTGGGTAGCAAGTGGTTAAACTTGGACCTCTCTGCCAGACCCAGGGTCAAGTAGAAAGATGACTTGAGCCTTGCAAGATACCTGCCTCCTAGGGTCAGCTCCAATGCCTGTTGACTTCAATGGCAAGATTCCTACAGACGCCAGTGGCAATTGGCTCAGACTCCACAGAGTGTATCTGGGACTTGTCCCTCTGCTCTGAAAAGCACGTGATTCGCGTGGTACCTGTTCCTAGCTTAGCAAACTATTTACATTTCCTGCTTCTCTTATCCCAGAGCCTTCCCTTGCTAGACAGTAACGTCCGATTTATCATTACTCAGCACAACATATTTTACAGCAGCTTTCTCTGTTCACTGTGGAAAAAATGTAATTCCATATGGGGAAAAAAAATCACCATACATCCTGAGCTAAACCAGTCAGCCTGGGTACATCTACACAGCAGTGTTATTTTGGAATAACTGATGTTATTTTGAAATAACATAGTCCGTGTCTACACTACAAGCAGTTACTTTGACATAATGTTGAAATAATGTCGAGCAGGAGGACTTCTTAATCTGACTTCTGTAACCCTCATTGCACGAGGATCAGTGGCGGATATAGGGCAGGGCGAGCGGGGCAGCTGCCCCGGGCCCCGCGCTTCAATAGGCCCCGCGCCAGCGCCAGGGGTGGACTGGCCTGGCGGGATACCGGGAATTTCCCGGTGGGCCATCTGCCGAAGGGCCAGCCGGCGGCTGCTGGAGGAGGAAGGGGGGGATTGTGGCGGGGCACTGCAGCCCCGTATTTTTGAAATTCCCCGGTGCCAGCCAGTACAGGCCACGTGGGGCCGAGGGAGTGCATGCGCAGCGTGCTGAAACGCCACGCAACAGCTGAGAGGGGAGACGCTTGGGCGTGGCGTGGCATGGCGCGACACCACGGCCCGGGACTTTAAAACCACAAGGCCCAGAGTTGCACCACACAGTTTGGCACGTGGCCTGGAGCCTGGGCCGGGGCCGTGGCCGCTGCCACACTGCACACTGGGAGGCAGAAGGTGGATGGCAGAGGAAGGGGCTTGTGCTGAGGGGAGGGGGGCAGGTCAGGAGAAGAAAGAGGAGGAGAGACAAATGCCAGGGGGCCAAGTGGAGACAATGAGGAAAAGGGCAGGAGGGGAGGTGTTAGTGGGAGGGGGGACAGGGTGATGCTGGGAGAGGAGAGGGTAAGGGCATTGGGGCCTAAAGGGGGGAGGGAGAGGTGCTGGGAGAAGGCTTTAAAGGAGGGGTGGGCGTGAGGATGGCAGGGATGTGTGAGGGCACAGGCGCATGAGGAGAATGGGAGCAGACGGTGGTGAGGGGGTGGGCATCAGGGAAAAAGAGGGCAAAGGGCGCAGGAGCAGTGAGGGAAGGGGGAGGCACCAGGAGGGTGCAGGGCTAAGGGAAGGTGCAGGTGCCAGGGGATTCTGGGGGTGAAGCAGAAGGGCAGACACCTGCAGGGGAGGGACCAGCACCAGGAAGAGAGATGCAGGGCAGGTGTGTAGAGGGAGGTGTTAGGAGAGGGGATGAGGAGGGGGTAGCTCACATGATTAGTGTGGGGCTACTGGAGAAGTGGGCACGGGGAGACACACCCCTTTTTTCTGTTTTTTCTCCAAAGGGGGGGCCCCGTGATATTGGCTGCCCTGGGCCTCGCAAAACTCTCATCCGCCCCTGACGAGGATTAAGGGAAGTCGGGGGAAGAGTGCTCTATTTCAGAATAAGTGCTGTGTAGACATGTCCAAATTCGAAATAAGCTAAGTTGACTTCAGCTACACAATTAGCGTAGCTCAAGTTACGTAGCTTATTTCGAGTTTAGCACTGCTGTGTAGACGCGCCCTCTCGGTAACAGCCCAAATGTTCAGGCTCAGACGCTGAAACCCGGGGGGGTGGAGGCCAGACCCCAGGCCAAACCTAAAAGCCTATACTGCGACTTTTATCCGTGCAGTGTGAGCCCCAGGAGCCAAGACTGTCAAACTTGGGCTCTGAGTCTCACTGCTGTGGATAGACGTACCAATTTAGTAGCAATTTTCATTTTCAAAGGAGATCATGTCTACACAGGGAAGTTTACGGGTAGTAGTATACTGGTGTAATTAAACTATTGTAACTCCTGGGTGGACACGCAAAAACAGAGGCCTTTTTCAGTTTAGTTTATATCACTTTGGAAGCGTTTTAAAAATACAGTTACAGGTTACAACTCTCATAAGCTGAACCCCATATATTCCAGGATTCTGCTGGTCAAGAATTTGCTGAGCCTGCCTGGGGCTCCCCGCAGAGTCTGCAGGCCAGATCTGGTGGCTTGGTGGGCCGGATTTGGCTCCCAGGCCGGATTTTGCCCAGGACTCTTCTAAAACAACCCAAGGTGTTAGCCATCATCTTCCTCGTCACCGTCGCCTTCCCCATCATCACCAGTGACTATTATTCTGGTGCCTCCCAAGGACTGCATCTCCTTCTCCTACCACCCCTAGGCTGGGATGCCACTTGTATCATATGTTACGTGGATGTTGTTGTGTTTGATTAATATTCAGTAGAGGATGTTTCCTTTTCTCCTTATTTGTATTTCCTCACCTTACTAAAGGTGAAGTGTCTTTTTGCAACAGCTCAGTATAGCATCGATCTCAACTTATTATCATCTGCATCAATTCGTTACCATGGGCCTTCTGTGGTTGTCTATCACATGTATTATTTCTGTCCTACCTGGTTATTTGGTATGGTCCCAACTGGTTATTTTGGGGTTTTCTAAGAAATGATGTACTGGCTAAGTTTGAGGGTATTCTTGGACATGCCCATACCATGGAAAGTTCCTTAATCTTACCACCATCTATCTAGGTGAAAGGTCCTGAACACATGTGAGCTAACTGTGGTATCTCGGTGAAAGGTCCCAGATAAAAATACTAAGTTTGCCTCAGCTCAACATACAGGACGTGGCCTGTAAGTCTTTTGTGTTACTGCCAATATAAACCTACTGGAACTTAATATAATAAACATATACTCAAAACCATATGGAAAAAATAAATATTATATATACACGCTAGTGGGCAGGTTAGCCCCATAGGCTACATCTCCTAATAAAAGCGCATTATGTCACCTGCTTAAACCACAAAGGATTAACATTACAGTGATGCAAATGCAAAGTCATGCTGCCACGATTATGCCAGTGATCACGGATGCCATGAAGGCTCTGAGTTGGCCTTGCCCTGGACTTAGACCTTGCCAGTACTTCAGAAGCAGGACACCCCTGGAGCAGAGAGAATTCTACAGGAAGTCCTGGCTCAGGACACCCCAAGTGCAGCCACTGAAGGACAGCTCTGCAGGAAGTCCTGGTGTCTGGTGCCTTCTGGGCACAGCTGCTGTCTGTGCTCCAGGTAGAGCCTTCTGAGGTTTTACTTAACAGACATTTGTGCAAACCACTTCTTTGGTTTCCATGCGAGTTTCACACCTGCTGAGTCGCAGATAGAGCCCTGAGGTTCACGGAAGGTACCTGGGGCTGCATAGTTTGTAGAATGTTTAACAAAATAAACAAACTGAGAATTTCGCTATTTGGGAAGGGGCCTTTCTTTGAAGTACTCCCTTGCCTTTCCCAGCCAAATAGAAATGCAGGCACTTCAAAGAAAGAAAAGCTAAAATCCAGGCTTCCTTGCTGCTGAAAGAACGGATATGGTGGAGACAGGGGGATACTTTAATAACTGCTGCCCACCTCAGTACCATCATGCGAGGTCATCTCCAAAATATGGCTTCCTCCAGATGCTATTTGCAAAATGGACTGTATAGCCCTAATGGATCCATGTTGCGAGTGTTATCACCTTAGTGTTATCGCAATGGCAAGGCTAAATGGCCGGCATCATCCCAAGTGTGGTCTTTGTTTTCCATGTCAAAGAACCCAAGAAAAGTCAACAATGGGCACCTCTTCACCAGTACCATAAACACACCATTTCCATACTTGCATTCATCTAGGGCAAGGGTGGGGAACCTCAGGCTCGGGGGCTGGATGTGGTCCCCAGCTTACCTGGATCCAGCCCCCGAGGCTCAGGGTTCCCCCCCAGCTTTGGGGAGCCTGCACTGGCACTCCAACTCCCCCACTGCCCACACAAAATCTGCTAGGCTGGACCTTCCTAGGCTCTGGTGTGCAAGGGAAATGTGGAAAGTGTCTTTCTCCTTCTCAGCCAGGCGCCATGTCAGTGACGGGGTTTTTGTTTTGGATGTTTTTGTTTTGTTTCTCACTTGTGAGTGTCCCCCTCCCCCAACCGATTTTTCAGTGGGTTAGTGGCCTCCGACCCAAAAAAGGTTTCCCACCCGTGATCTAGGGTCAGACCCAGCCCTTACCTGCTATGACTCCAGCAATGTAGACAAAGCCAATCCTTGCTGCTCCGTGCACCATTTCAAGGGGAACCCCAACCAGAAGCTGAAGAGCAACATTGAGTCCAAGGTGTTCTATCCTGGGGCAAAGGAAAAGATCATTTGTTGTGTTTTTCCCACCAGTGTTTCCCCCGTGTTTCCAACAGGGTAATGACGTCTTGGAAGGGGAGGCCACGAGAGCCACAATCTAGATTCTAATCACAGCATTTCTGTGGCTCAATCTACGTAACTTTAACACATTTTTTTTAGCCATTGACGTACGGCTGTTTTACCATCAATATTCATATCACACACTCTGATACTTGTATTTGGAGAGACAGGCAGCTATCCCTAGGCATGAGTTTGATGGCTTCAACTCCACCACAGTAAAATCTAAGATAAGTGTATGTAGGAAGGGGATAAAAACCCAGGACCTTTGTTTAAAAGTTAAACAAAGCCAACGCCTAAGGAAGTCACCGCTAGCTGTAGCAGCATTAGGGATTTTCCAATCTTTGCAGGCTGCATCCACTAGAAATCCATGCTAGTGCATGAAATTAAACAGATCTGACTTCATTCAGTACAGAGCAGCTGTGACAGATACTGTTCACACTCCTCAGTCATTTATTATAGGGTACCATGGTAGATTGCTTCAGTAAATTTTTTGGGTGGGAGATTACATTAGGTTTGTATTATTCCAACAGAACATTACAAATAATCCCAGGTTATGTGAGTTAAATCTATACAGGCGGAGTGCACCTCCTGAGTGTTCTGTCAAACAACCTTTTCATAAGAATTATGTCTCTTCCCAGGATTGTAATAAGGAAGATGAAGAGAATTTGGTGCAAAGGCCACTATCTTTACCCGAAGATACGTCACTCCTTTCAGTAGCATTGTAATGGATTGTTACGACAAGAAGTCTGATAATTCAGATCAGCGGATTTAGGAATGCGCCACACTTTCCTGTGTGAACTTGAACAGCAAGGCGTGTCCCTAAAGAAATATACAGCATGGAGTAAAGCGCGAACCAATGCATATAGCAGAAATCTAGAGCCATGGAGCCATTCAATATGCTTTGATCCACCAAATATATCAAGTGACGAAGTTGCTTACGTGAAGACTATATTTTATTCAAGGGCTAGAAATACAACTGAGAAGAAGATTCCTGGTTCCCCGGAATTGTCCTGTAATCATTTGGGAGAGGGCTTGAGACAGTATTTAAGTCTATATGATGCAACTTACCCCCTTCTGATGCCAAGTTGTACTCTGAAAAGATCAAACTTTGGTGGCACGGGTGTTACTGATAGAAAAACACTGAGAAACACCCAACCTGAAAACATTTTTATCCTACCAGGCAGGTGCTATGAAATGTTTTCACCTTTAAGTGAAATCCCATTCAGCATAGTCCTCATAATGGCCAAAGCATAATTGAAGCCACTGATGCATGTATAACATTAGAAATAGCCTCTGCATGGAAATAAGCAGTAATACAAGAGAAAAGCAGGGTTACTGGAGTCAAGGGACTCACAGCCAAGCTGTTCAGAACACATTACATCACCCATTGTCTTTTCTGCTGTTCCTCCTTGGCAGCCTTTGGTCCTTTCAGCCACAGACCGCCAAGTTCTGAACCAATAGCAACAGCCTCACAATGCTCATCTTAGACCCATTTCCACAGATGGGTACAATGAAGTATAGAGGAGGTAAGTGACCTGCAGCCATACAGCAAGACAGCAGCAGACACAGGCAAAAGCCCAGCAATCTTGACTCTCAGTGATCTGCTCTAACCACTCGACAGGATGCTCTCCTGCTTTGCACATCGATTTGACTTGTGGCTTTCCAGGCAATTCCAGGGTAGACGCAGTTGTTCCACCACAGTTCCTTCCCCACCCTTGCGGATACACAATTCTCCTTCAGGACTCTTGCTAGCAGGTCCATCCCCAGGTCCTAAAATTTGCTGGGCTGATCCCTAGCTGCCCATAGCAGAAGCAGAAGGAAAGTAAAGGTAGGACCTCCCTGGTCCAGCATCCTTGGGACCTGAATCATGGAGTTTGCCGGACCAGGAGAGGTTAAAGCTCCCCTCCTGGCCCTGCTCCCTGCCGCTGGCTCCACTGCCCCCTCCCCCCCCACTGCTGGTGCTGTGCTCCTGCCTGGGGCTGGGGCTGTGCTCCTCACCACTGAGGGTGCCAGTCTGGGCTGCTCTCCCAGCCACCGGCCCTGCTGTGCCCATCCAGTCTGGGCTGTGCTCTCGGCCCCTGCTGGCCGGTGCTGCACTCCCGACCAGGGCTGTATTCCCTGCCTCCCCATTACCAGCTCAGTCCCTGCACCTGGCCTGCCAGAGCTTTCCGGACCAGCAATATCCACGATCCTGCCAGACCATGGATGTTGCCGGACCAGAGAGTCCCAGCGTTTAGAGGTTTAACCCGTAGAGCTTTCACATGTGGCTGACACAGGTTACCTTCACGTGGGGGATGTGCCAAGTGCAAGGAAACCTCTGAATTCTGGCCTTGCTTTGCTCTCTCTAGAGTCAATGGTAAAACGCTGATTGGCTGCAGCAGAATCCGAGACAGGCCCATGCTGAGTGCTTGTGAAATTCCCACCTGCCGAGCAGAGCATGGTTTTAAGGCTGCCTGCTGCTCACAATCCCTACTGTGCACACTAACAAGTGCCATGCTGCGTGGGAGCCAGCCGGAAAGCGTGAATCCCAAGCAAATGTGTCTGTGAAAAAAAAGACACCGGTGCTGTAGATTTCCGCTGTGTTTGATCACGAGTTTAGAACAGCAAAGATCTTGCGTCTCATCAACAACACTTGGCACATAAATGTCGTTTTCTGTTTTTTGAAGCACCATGCAAATATTTACACCTCCCCTTTGCTACTGAGGGATTCCCAAGCGCTTTAACAATGGTACAGGTTGGACCTATCTGGTCTGGCACCCTTGAGACCTGAGCAGTCCCGAACCAGGGAGTTTGCCAGACCTGGGGAGGTCAAGGCTCCTCTCTGGGTTGTTGGGGTCCCTGGAGCCTGGGCTACCCACCCTGCTGCCGGCCCCAAGCCAAGGTTCCTGGGGTCAGCCTCCTTGGGCTGGGACTCTTCAGCCACCACTAGCCCCGCTGCTTCCAGGGTTCCTGGCCAGGGCCGGGGATTCCCCCAGGGTTCACCAGCCCTGGTCTCGCAGGGACTCTGGCTGGGGCCAGGGATTCCTCCCAGCTGGCACCAGCCCTGCTGTTGGAGCTGGGGATTCCTCTAGCCAAGGCTCTGCTCTCGGCCCCTGCTGGCCAGTGCTTCACTCCCAGGTGCTGGCCCTGCTGCCTTAAGCCCAGGCGCGGCTGCATTGCCGGCCAGGTCTGTGCTCCCTGCCTCCCCACCGCCAGCTCAGCCCCTGAACCTGGCCAGCCAGGGCTTTCTGAGCCAGCAAGATCCATGATCCTGCCAGACCACGATGTTGCCAGACCAGAGAGTCCTGGATTTGGAGATTCAACTTGTACTGCGCATCCCTTTTTCCAACCTACATAGCTCCTTGTCACCGGCTGTGTTCTCACCACCCAGAAATCCAATTGGCTATCTTGCCCTCCAATGCCTTAGTCACCATTTATCTTGGGCTAGGTATCTCTAGTTCTTGTGGGTTTTCCTCATGCCAGCATTGTGGTTTGCCTAATGTAAACATCGGAGAAAACATTCTGCGCTGGAGGCTGTAGAGAACTCTCCCAGGGTAGGTGGTAAAACAGTGAGGGGCAACCTAGGCTAGTGAGGGAGCTGCACCAGTGGTCCCTCCTTCAGCTCAGTGGGCTGCAAGATTGCTGGAACCAGAACAGTCTCCTGGGGTAGGGCCATTCTGCTCACTGCCCTCTCCTGCACTTGGACCGGGCATGGCTCTCCCAATGCTGCGTGTGCATCCAGCATGCACCTCACTGCACAGGCCCTGGCTTTAAATGCTAGTCACTTTTATAATATTGGTAGGAAAAAAAAATTATGTGCCCCAAACCCAGCAGAATCTGGCACCCTTGTGTGTGGGCAATGGTAAACAAAATCCCTCATGGGCCACACACAGAACCCCCATGGGGCACGTATGGCCCTCCAGCTGCAGGTTGCCCACCACTGTGGCAGAAGCTTCCTCCCTTCGGATATTTTAGAAGTCAGATAGACAAAATACTAGACCAGAGAATAAGCCAGATGTGGCTCACCAGGGTTAGCCTCTGGCGGGCTGCTGGCACTTTATTTATCTGTGCCTCCGCAGGTACGGCCACTTGCAACTCCTGTTAGCTGTAGATCACCCTTCCCAGCCAATGACAGCTGCGGGAAGTAGTGTCTTGGTCCACACTGCTTCCTGCTGCTTCCATTGGCCAGGAACAGCAATCTGCAGCCAATGAGAGCTTCAAACAGCCGTACCTGCAGAGGCGCAGGTAAATAAAGTGCCAGCAGCCTGCCAGAACTAACCGTGGTGAACCACGTTCAGCTCATGGGCCGGATACTGCCCACCATAGTACTAGACATTGTTCTGGAAAGCACAATCCTGTCCTTAAAAAAGAAAGATGGGCTGATGTCTTACTAGGTTTGTTTCTATCCCTAATTTCTCATGTTCTCTCCTAATCCCCTTTCTCTCCCCATTTGTTCTGCTGCTTATTATGGGACATTGCTATAACTGAGGGTGCTTCTCTTGCTTGCTCTGAGCATTGGAGCTACTGGCAAGGTCACTTTTTTGTGTTCATTCGGCTCAGGCAGGCCCAGGGGACGTAAGCACTGAATTGGGAATGCTCTTGTGAAAGTCAAATAGAGACCACAGGAATGATTCAGAGCATCTCACTGCCCTTGGATAGAAAGGAAACCAAGAGGCTGACACTAGTAACTGTCATGGGGAGGTGTCCAACATTTTCAAGCCAAGCAACTGTCTGTATTTGAGCAAGCCAGCTTTGCAGGAGCTGAGTTAGGGAGGATAAAAGCTGTTTCTGGGGATCTGACATGGGACTGTTCTAAAAAGTGTCACCCTGAGTGAGAGCCTATTCAGGCCTCCTTCCCATTGAGCTGAGAGCATCCGCAGTTCCATAGTGAATAAGCGCCCATAAAACATAATTAGCTTTCTCCAGCTCTGAATGTGTCATTCTTGAAGTGACACTATAACTGATTTATTAGGACGTTTGCCTTCTCAGGGACCAAACAAATGGGACGGAGAATCAATACAAGTCATTAGTTACGGCAGCATTATAAATGGCTGGGCCCCAGATAATCAACAGCTGCTTTGCATGAAAGCAGAAGGGCAAAATTTACAGCTTCGCTTGGCTTTCAGGCCTCTTCATAAAGCTCTTTCCACACACAAACAGGGAATTTTTGGAATCTTTCAAGAAGCATAGCCAGCTGGCCTTAGCAACTGCCTTCTTCTCCAAACACCTTCTGTCACTTTCACTTTAAAAAAAAAAAAAGCAGATAAGTGCAGTAAATTAAGGAATGCAAATTATGCTGTTAAAGTCTCAGCAGGAAGTATAACAACAATAGACTCCATACCACTGGATTAGTCTGCCCTTTGAAAATGAGATGAGAATAATGGGCTCCCAGTAAAAAGATTATTACCTTTTCAGGATTTATCTGTTCTCCTGATATGAAAGGAACTTAATACAAATAAGTCAGAAATAAATGATCATTTAACCATCTAACTATTGATGCCGCATCCTCATAAAAATGGCTACAGGGTTTATTATTCAAAGTTGGACTGTGTGTGGCTTTGATGGTTATGTATCTACATGAGTTTGAATTCACTGCAAAAGCAATGAGGCTCTCTGGGGATAAATCTCAAATATTTACAAAGGTTAGATGTTAGATACTGTCTTTGCTATTGCCTCCCTAGGAAACCAGCCACAGATGCAAAGTAAACTTGGTAAATAAAAGGGCTGGGAAAACTTCAAGCAACAAGTGTGATTAACACCAGAGTGTTGCTTGCAAAGGCGAAGTAGTGACATTTCATGGATTAGAAAACCATGTTACAAACAATAAAGAAACAAGTTTAAATGCTAATGATCTTACTTGTTGTTCAAATGGATCCCAAAGCACTTTGCTATTTGATCTGATTGTACAAGATATATAGTACACATATGCACATGCATATGTGTACATAAAGTACACACATACATATTACAAAACAACATATGATCTGGTAGCACTTTAAAGACTAACAAAACATGTAGATGTTATCATGAGCTTTTGTGGGCACAGCCCACTTCTTCAGATGACCGGAGTTTTGAGTTTAGGATGTGCAGACTCAAAATAAATAGGAGAGAAGGGGGGGAGGGAGGAGGAAAAAAGGACGGGGTGGGAGACAGGGAACAGAGTGTATGGAATAACATATTACAATTAGGCCTTGTCTTTGCTCCTGAAAAGCTACGTTTTTTACCCCCAATTCACACACATGCATTACCCTGAGGTTAAAAACAGTGAAAACAAAGCTCTTGAGGTTTACTGTGAGGAAAACTTGACCAAGTCAGCACTATAATCCCGCTAGCTCGAGAAGGACCAAAGTGAGTTTACCTCACACTTAAGCTATGTCTACCCTGGAAAGTTTTGGCGATGAAAGTGCTGTCGACATGCAAAAGTCGCCAAAAAGAAAGTTGCCAAATCATGTTTGCATTGCCACTCTCTGTTGACATATCATGGCCAAATTGTTAGCGCCCCCGAGGACAGAAAGAGCAAAGCAATGTGGGTAAGCATCTCCCTGTGCCTGGCATCACCTTCAGTCACTAGGCACTGTGGGAACATGCAATGCTGCTCAAGGCATTTTGGGAACATGAAAAACGTCCTGTCAGCCACCTCTTTGCTCTCAGCCCTCAAGGAGCTTACAGTTGACTTTCATGCCATTCAAACCCAACAATCCTTACTGTAAAAACTTAAAAAACAACAAATAGTCTAGTAGCACTTTATAGACTAACAAAACACGTAGATGGTATTATGAGCTTTCATGGGCAAAACCCACTTCTTCAGATGACGGGAGTGTTGGAAGTCCAGATCCAAGAATAAATAAGGGAAGGAGGGAAGGGGGGAGAAGGAAAAAAAATTGAAGGGGAGGAAGAAAAAAGAGAGTAGAGAAGCTTCAGAGGGATAGCCAAGTGAGTCTATAACAGCAAGAACTTAAAAAACAACAAGTAGTCTAGCAGCATCTCAAAGACTAAAGTTGCTGTTTTGTTTAAGACCAATTCCACATGCCAAATACACAGAGAAGGATTGGAGCTTAACTTCATTCACAAGTTTAATTCTTATACTAATGATTTGAATCGGGATATTGGATGGCTCGCATATTATTAACCTATCAAACAATGAAGGTGCTAATGGTTCTTGATGTCTGTGTAGAATCTGGTGGTGGTCATCTTCCTTTCCAAGTGCAAACTAATGGTTCTTATCAGCCTCTTTTAACTATTTAGTCTTTGAGATGCTACTAGACTAATTGTCGTTTTTTAATTTTTTAATTTCCTGTTACAGACTCACTCAGCTATCCCTCTGAAGCTTATCTGCTCACTTTTTGTCTTCCTCCCCTTCAATTTTTTTCCTCCCACCCCCCTTTTCCCTCCTTCCCTTATTTATTCTTGTATCTGGACTTGCAACACTCCAGTCATCTGAAAAAGTGGGTTGTGTCCACAAAAGCTCATGATACCATCTACATGTCTTGTTAGTCTTTAAAGTGGTACCAGACTATTTGTTGTGTTTTAAGTTTTTCCTGCTACAGATTAACTCAGCTACTCCTCTGAAGCTTTTGTGGTCCTTACTGTGCACTCCTGCATCTCCTGTGAGAAATCATGGACCTCAGACTTCTTTTCCATGTTGTGTGCATTGTGCTTAGGACAGCATGCATTGCAGCAGAGCTACTTATGGTAGAAGATGACGACTTGGATGCGGACGACAGTGAGTGACATGGACAGCAGTAATTTAGCATTGCATTTGGCTGCTGCAGAGGAGCTGTGCAGAGTAGGGTTGTTTTTGGGCAAGGGAAACTAGTGCTGAGTGGTGGGATGAAGACCAGCAGCTACAGAATTTTAGGATGAGTAAAACAACTTTCCTGGAGACGTGTGCCGAGCTGGCCCTGAACTGAGGCTCGAGGACACCTGAAGGAAAGCTGACCTCTCGGTAGAGAAGCGGGTTGCGATTGCTTTGTGGAAGCTGGCGACTCTTGATTACTACCGTGCAGTTGCAAATCAGTTTGGAGTGGGGAAACCTACTGTCGGGGCAGTCCTTCTGCAAGTGTGCAGGGCAACAAATCACATTTTGCTGCGTAAGACTGCGACTCTGGGACATGTGGATGACATAGTGGCTGGCTTTGTTGATGTGGGCTTTCCAAACTGCGGCAGGGCAATCGATGGCACACACATTTCCATCATAGCACCAGACCACCTTGTACATCAGTACAGCAATCGGAAGGGGGACTTCTCCATGGTGCTTCTGGATTGCTATGGGCATTTCACAGACACAAATGTAGGGTGGTCTGGAGTGCTGCATGATGCATGCATCTTCAGGAACAGTGGCCTGTACAGAAATTGCAGCAAGGGATGTTTAGGTTGGACTTAGAAAAAACTTCCTGACTGTCAGGATGGTTAAACATTGGAATAAATTGCCCAGGGAGGTTGTGGAATCTCCATCACCGGAGATATTTAAGAGCAGAATAGACAGACAACTATCAGGGATGATCTAGATCATGGTGGCCAACCAGTTAGAGATGAAGAGCCAAAATAGCTGTAGATAGAGTGAAAAGAGCCATGTATTATATATTTCTCTCGATAGATAGATAGATAGATAGATAGATAGATAGATAGATAGATAGATAGATAGATAGATAGATAGATAGATAGATAGATAGATAGATTACACAAAATGTAGTGATAAAAATAACATTACAGGACATTTTGGACAAAAACCAATAAAAAAGTCTCCAGTCACTTAAAAAATTCATGGCCAGAGAACTTGACAAGGAACAAACATCAAATTAAAAAAAAAACCCTTTTAAAAATACAGTAATATTCTCACACTAAGAAAAACATCCCCACCATGTATTTTAAATTTAACACTACTGCCCTATTATGTCCTGTGAAGTAAATTAGCACAATTTAAAGTGCCTGTTTCACTACAGCTTGTTGATCTCTGGTATGGTTTCTTCATTTTTTTTTATTTATGAAGATTATGGCTTTTTTATAGTTCTAAAAATTCAAGACTGTCCCAGACTGCAAATATGAGAGGTTCAAAAACAATAAGGGAGAGACTCATATCTCAGAATAATTGCTTCAGCCTGGCAAAGAATAGCCTTTGAATTTTCTTTAAAGAAACAGTGTAAACCAGATACAGGCTGATTCTTCTTTTGACCTGGAATTTAAATATGACATCTGTGTTGGCTGCCTTATTCTGCATCCATGAAGACTTTGAGTTTAAGGTGCTTCAGGCCCCCCCTCTAACCCAATGCCCACCCCCTCCCCCAGAGCCAGGCACCCCCAGACCGCTGCCCCCCTCCGCCCTTGCTCTAACTCAGTGGTCCCCAACCGTTTGGGGCTGCCAGGTGCCCGGGGGCAGGGCCACTCATGCTGCGCCCAAGGGTGGGGCCACCCATGCGCCACGTGCCCGCGGGTGAGGCCACCCACGCGCCGCACACCCGGGGCCGGCACAGCCCATGTGCCACGCACCCGGGGGAGGGGCCGCCCACACACCGTGCGTGCGGGGCCGGCACCGCCCATGCTCTGTGGGGCCACCCCTGATCACTCGATGGATGCACAGAAATGGCCCGGCGGGCGTCATGGCACCTGCAGGCACCGTGTTGGGTACCACTGCGAAAACCCAATGCCTGGGTCCCAGAGCTGTCACTACGCACTTCTCCCTTCAGGCACTGGGAGGCGTGCGCAGAGCGACTGGCCGTGAGCAGTCTGGGCGCGCAGCTCGGAACTAGCAAGAGCAGCATTTCTTTAAGCAAAGAGCTGCATGCGGCTCGAGAGCTGCAGGTTGGCCTCCCTGATCTAGATGGTTCTGGGTCATGCTGTGAGGGCAGGGGACGGGACTTGATGACCTCTCAAGGTCCCTCCCAGTGTTCTCTCTAAGCTGCACAGCAGAACAGCTTCACAGATGATTAATCAGCCCTGCCCAGCCAGTCAGTTCCCTGCAAGGAGCCCTGAGCCTCTGAGTGGGCGGAGCTGATTAATCACCTGTAAAGCTGTGAGGAAACACTGGTTTTTAGTTATTTCCTTCTAAGGCTCAAATAATAAATTATGGCAGAGAAGTTGTCTCAGTTGATTTTGCCAATGAAAAATTAGGGAAAAACCACAATTTATCTATACAGGCATTTGCAAAGATAAAGATCACTGGCGTGTGCGCGCACACACACACACACGCACACACACGCACACACAGACAGCATGGACATTTCAGCCAGTTAGAGTGCTTTTCTATGGTGCTCAATGATCACTATGGCCTCTGAGCACTTCACAACCATCAATTTAATAAGCTTCATAAACCCCCTGTGGGCAGCAAAATCCAGTCCGGGCCACTGGGCAGATTTGGATTCTGTTTCCAACTGGGCTCGCAGACTTGCTGTGTAACCTTAGGCAAGTCCCTTCATTCTGCGCCTCCATTTCCCCTCTGATTGTGATGTTGCTTCTTTAGGGCAGGTATTGTCACAGCCTGTTGTTTGTACAGTGCCTGGCAAATTGAGACGCTGATTTCATATTGGGCCTGTATGCACCACCAAATGTAATAAGATAGCAAAATATTATGAAGTAATTATATATTATAGGCATATAGGGATTAACCAACTCCTCCAAGCTCACACAGAATGTCTACGGCAGAGTCAATATTAGAACGCGAAGCTCTTGAATCCCATCATTTTAGCCACAAGACCAGATTGCCTCTCGTAGCCAAATGTGGCAAATTTGGTATAAAATTCAGCTAATTTTTTTTGCACATTTCTTCTTCAATGTCTACCCAGTTGTACTTGGGGGAAATGGCCAGTGGGAGAAGCACAGAGTTGCGTAGCCCCAGATATCTCTGTGGGGGTCACTGGTACAGTAGTGAGACACAAGCACCACCTATTGAATCAGGAGTGTTATTTCCTCCAGTGGAAGGACTTTGAAGGCATCCCATCTGAACGACAAACCCCGATATTTCACCATGTCCCTCAACAGCTCGGGATTTGTTCTACTTCACAGACTGTCCATTTGCAAAGGAAAAATCTTTTATAAAAATCCAATTCTGAACGGTTTCAAGTCAACCTCTCTCTCTGGAAACTCAGCTGTGGGGAACCTCCAAAACGTGCGAAGTACTCACCCTGCATGCATGAATATGTAGGTTAGGTACCTCCAAGCCTGCGCACGGAGCTGAGGATGATACACTAGTGAGTTCTTCAGGTATAAAGGGTGGGTGACTTGCAGCACAAATCTGTCTAATACCACGCCGTTGTAAAGAAAAAAGGCAACCTAGAAAAGCAGAGAGATTCCTTCGTTAATGAACACCATCCCTCCACGGAAATAAACCACAATCCAATAGCCAACTTGCATAATGGTCCGCCCTTCCTCCCCCCCGCAGCTATTACAACACGCTCAGACTGCACTGTGACCACACTGGCAATTTACAAACATGCATGACTGCAAGACTCTGGCTCTGAGGAACAAAACTCCAATTGAGATGCAATTAAAAAAAAAAACACAAACGCAAACAAAATTATTTAAAATCTACATACAACCTTTTACTGCAAAGGCCCTCTAAGCCCTTTGACGAACTACATCCAGACAGTTCCACCGTGAGCAGGGAACTGAGAAAAACTGAGGGGTAGGAACATGTTTTACTGAAGAATGACAAGGCAAGCGTCTACTCTTTATGCAAGGTACCAGAGTCTTTAGTATCCATGCAGAACCTTGCTATGGTCTCCTCCTCCTAAAGATCCGCAGGTGACTAAGCTCCATAGAAACCAAATTTATCTAGCTCAAAGGCTAAATGGGATTTGGGCCAAAGAGCAAGAGGTTTTAGGTTTTCCAGCTGGATGACTGGATCACATCACTGCTCCACCCTTGGTCTAATGGCCTATTGACAACTAACTTAAGCAGAACTTAATAGCTGTACTGAGGTACATGTTGGACCTTCCTGGTCCAGCACCCTTGGGACCTGACTGGTCCCGGATGAGGGATTTTGCCAGACCGGGGAGGTCATTACTGGGCCTCCCCGCCCTCCCCTGCCACTGCTCCCCCACCCCTGGCCATGCCACCCCATTGGGCTTCCTGGCTCCTCTGGGCAGTCCAGCTGAGCTATGCACAGTGGTTCCCAACCCCCGCAATGTGCCAGGCTCCTGCTCCACTCCTGCCCCATCCCCACTGTAGCACATCGGGACTCTCTCATCCTGGAACATCGATGGTCCTGCCGGACCACAGATGTTGCCAGACCAGAGTGTCCCGGTTTGTAGAGGTGCAACCTGTACCTCACCAGAAACTCATGCCATGGGAAGCAGCAGATGAATGCCTAGACTTCTGCTTTTGGAGACCTCCGTTCCAAAGCTCCAATTTCAACGTGAAAGGGAACGTGATGGTTTCACCGTAGTCTTTATCCCACACCATGCAGATCCCCAAATGAGCAGAGTGTGGGCCCCACAGCAATGCGGGCCCGAGAGAGGCAAGTGCATTGGCAGAGGCATGGTCTGTATGCGTGGGGCCAAAGCTCACACTTGCTCACATTCGGGGCAGGGCTTTCAGGAGCTCCCCAGTGGGATACCTGCCTCTACAATGGTGATGGCAATCATGAACCAGGGTGGAGGACAGCAGGTGTAACTGTCGTAGTACCACTTCCGGTCTATCTCGCGTGGCAAGGTCTCATATGCAACATGTCGAATTAGCCTCTGGGACAGGCTTAGCCCAGTCTCCTCCAGCAGCACCTTGCTGCACAGTCTCCTGTTCCCTTGCAGAATGGCTTGGCGGAAGCTATTTGACCTTTTGTTGCTCATCTGAAAAGAGAAAAGGGAAAAAATATGAGCCCAAACCATTGGCCTGTCGGGTGGGAGTATTACCAAGCGGGTCCATGTGATTGGCTGTGGGGTGTGTTACCAAGCTGGAAGAGGAGGATCTTGAAGAGCAAAGTCTATGAGTATCATGAGGCAGTGAGTTCCACCTGATCATGGCAATAAGAATTTCCTTTGATTGTCAATAAGTCCCTTACCCCGTCCCACTTCCAATGCATACATTTGATCTGCTCCCATATCTTTCTTGTGATTTGCTTCCCTTTGGAACTAGCCATCAATTAATATATATTGAGCATCCTCCTTTTCTACCTTCAGAAATCTCCTGAAAATCCACCTGATCACGAAGCATTCCCACTGTGGCTTAACCTGTGATCGATGTACTCTCTCCTTTCCAGCTCTTCAGGGATGGGTAAGAGCGTCCTGGTTATGTTACCAGAGATGGGGAGGGGGAAAGGCTCTTTCAAGGGAAACAGATGGATCTTATTCTGCATCGTAATGTTAATTCTTATGTGATAAGCTGCTGACAATAAGCTGGGTGTGCACCCTGGTTCCAGAGCAATTACAGCCTCCCATTATTGTTCATGCTTGAGTAATGCATTCCCGCACAGTTTAAGCACAGCAGAACTCACCCCCCCCCTCCTTACCTCACAAGTGGAAAGAGAGCGCGGTGCGCTCGCCGCTAGCCAGGCTGTGGCCCTTCCCCTGATTTACTGCCTGCATTCTTGCAGGCTCACAGTCCAAAGACATCTGCTCCCGCCCAGTGCCAAGGCTGAATAAAAGATACAACACAGCAGGACTGGCCTCTCAGGGTTCTTGGCTCGCTTTGTTATTGGCTAATAGCCTCAAGATGGCAAAACCGGAACCTTGTGCTCTCAGGCACGCGTAGGCTGTTGGGTAATTGTTCCAAATGGCTTCAAACACCCAGATTTAATTGCTGTGATGCAGAGCACCGGGCTATTTTGGGTGACCATAGTGCCGTGGCCTTTTTGGGGTCTTGGGCACATTCACTGGGATCCAGTATCACAATGGCTGCTCTTTCATTACCGTGCTTGTAACAAGGAGGAGAGGCTCCTTTCTCTCCTCAACCTCTCTCTGCTTTTCCTACTATTCCTCCATCTCCCTCGCCCCCTGGGAATAAAGAGGGGGGAGTGTCAATGTAGGAAATGGACACACACACATACCCCGGATTTTTTTTCAAAAATATAAATACTTTTTTTCCCCCCAATTCAAAATGAAAGTTTTCAGTACAATTCTCCCCAGTGGGACGTTTTAAAGTGGTTTTTGGTGCTGTTTTGGTTGGGCTCAGGCAGCTTTTCTTCACTGGAGGAAAGATTTCCAGGAAAAAAATGTCAAGCAGTTCTAGTGCATTGTCTGGCAGTACAGCAATGGCTGCCAGCACCAGCGTGGGTTGACTAAAGTCTTCTCCATCCTTCTGATTAGTGTTTCCAATGAAGGAAGGTCTCAGCAGGCCAATGGGTTCATCACCTTGACCACCACCCTGAGCAAATATCCACTAATTTAATACAATTTTGCTCTATAGCCTTAGTTAATAGCCAGCTGGCTTTTAGTTCATGCGGTAGAGGTTCATGCACTGAGCGCCTGAGGTCCCAGGTTCAATTCCGCCTGCAAACTATTGGGGTCTGTCAGTGCTTATACATGTGGCCCACCTGCAGCCCATGGACTACCTGTCTGCCCTTCTCCCCCACACACCTCTTGTGCACTAAGACACTTGAGCCCCACACCTCCTATTCTTCCCCCTCTCTCTCAGGACTTTCAGAGCATACAAATCAGCCGATTGGCTGTCTGTCCCCGCTCCTCCCCGTCCCTCCCAGAGCTGGAACACTGCGAATCAGCTGTTCCGGGCTGTTCAAACTGGGAGGGAGGGAGCGGAGCAGGGCAAAGTGCAAATCAGCAGATCCGTGGTGCTCTGAAAATGCCGGGGAGGAGGAGAAAGTGCGGGGCTCCAGTGTGCAAAAGGTATGTGGGGAAGGGGTCAGACAGGGAGTCCTCAGGCTGCCGGTGGAACCCCAGTGGGCCATGGGCTGCTGCAGCCCGCTGAGATGAAGGAGGGCCACTCATGCGGCTCACTCCCTATTGTGGTTGCCCATTGCTGCTCTACCTGATGGTAGCATTCATAGGCAGTGCCGTCTAGTAACCATAGGCCAATACTGGCATTTGGGACTCCTAATTCTGGTTCTCCCACTGATTTTGCTGTATGGCCTCCAATCTCTTATGTGAAAACTGGGGATAAAAATATCCAGTTCCCAGGGCGATTGTGGGACTCAGTTCATCCAGCGGAGGATTTGCAAAAGCTCTCTGCATTGTCCAGCTTGGTGCACACGGGAGTCATGGAGTGTTACCATAGGCGTCAGCAGAAGCAGAGCTAAGCCAGTGATCGCTGCTTTCGAAAATACCACCCTTCCTGTTGTGCTTTGGAAGCTCTGGCTGGGCAGGGCTGGATGATTATTGGATTAGTAGTCGTGCACAGCAGGACTTCTGCATTCACATTTCTGTGCTGAATGCACATGTGTCCCCGTCACACTTGGCAAGGATGTGTTCGTATAATTGGGCTGAGAGGAGTCCACATTGCAGAGCTGAGTAACTACTGCAAGCCATCTACGGCAAAACCAATGCAGACCTTTATCCTGGGGCCTCTTTGTGTTTCCAAACTGAATTTTCCCTCCCTAGTTAATCTTTATAATGGTGATCAAGAGAGAATACGATGATTCACCAAGGACCGGTGACACCGCTCACTTCTGATTGACACTGGCAAAACTATTAAATGAGTTAACGGTCATTTCCCCATGATGTAGGTTTCTTTAGCACCTCTGTAAAGGAACTTGTCCCTCTAGTATATTAATTCTGCTGCAGAAAGCTATGCAGGGGCCTTCCAAACAGAGGCAGTTAGTGAGCTAATTCTCCATTACTTTTATAACCCCTCCCCCCCCAAGTGCTTTTTTTTTGTTAAAAAAAAAAAAAGGTGCTAGTATTCCAGGGGGAAAATTGTTGAGGAAAAAAAAAGCAGTGGGGCCAGAACTGCCCCTTTAAGACACATGACCCAGCTGGCTGTTGGCCATTTTTATTACAGCGATGCCGGTATACTCTGTTCTTTCCAGGTAAGCTGTGACTAGAGGTGCCGGTACTGTATACCGGGCAATACTGTCATAAAAAAAGCACTGCCCCCCCTTGTATATCTTTACCTTGCTGAGGGATTTCTGAGTCTATTTTGCTGCCAACTACCTCAAGGTGAAAATACTGCAAGGTGTAGGGCTAACTCCTGTTCTCTACAGTCACACAAGTTCCCCGCTCCTCTCCTCCTTGTGCGAGCAGCGTCCGTCCTTGAATTATGTTCTCTAAGAAAAGTCTGTGCTGACTTATTGTCATACCAAGGGCTATGTCTAGACTGCAGGCTTCTTTCGAAAGAGGCTCTTTCGAAAGCATCTTTCGAAAGAGCCTCTTTCGAAAGATCGCGTCTAGACTGCAGGCGGATCTTTCGAAAGAGCAATCCGCTTTTTCGAAAGAGAGCACCCAGCGGGTCTGGATGCTCTCTTTTGAAGAAGCCCTATTTACATTGAAGAACGCCTTCTTTCGAAAGAGGAACTTTCGAAAGAAGGCGTTCTTCCTCGTGAAACGAGGTTTACCGCCATCGAAAGAAAAGCCGCGTTCTTTCGAAATAATTTCGAAAGAACGCGGCTTGAGTCTGGACGCAGGGGAAGTTTTTTCGGGAAAAGGCTACTTTTCCCGAAAAAACCCCTGAGTCTGGACACGGCCAAGATGTTAACCAGCGCTGTATTTAGAAGAGCGTTCTTAGGCCTGGGACTCCAGCTGCCAATATGTTATGCTGAGAAGCTTCTGAATTATATGTATTTGGATAAGGTGGCATCTGTCCAAGTGCTCTGGGCCTCCTGCCATTACCTAAAATACATCTCCAGCTGACAGTCCTCGGACAGCTTCACTTTCCCCAGTAAAATTCAGCTATAAACCACTCTAGGCTCTCCCTTTTATAGACTCCTCCTCAAATGGCCAAAAACCAGAGGACCCTTTCAGCCTGCCCAGGTCAGCAGACTCAGGGTGCTTTGACCCAACGTAGAAGTCCCAAAGCTGAGAGGCTCATACAGAGCGCACCTTGCCAGCAATTTTTGTCCTAACACGGGACCCCATTCCAGTGGTCACAGCTGAAGCAGTATGGTATGGGGAAAGGGGCAGTCTCTCTGGCAGATGGGTCCCGGAATAGGTAGGGTTTTATGGATTCAAGCCGACATTCTCCCTTCAAGCTAACCAGTGAGTACCACAGAAAACACAGCGCTACTCTAATGGTGCTCTTGATTGGTTGCTCTCCTCACCAAGTAGGAGAGGTTGCCTTCAGCACTACTTCCAGCTTACAACAGACCTCAGACACACAGTGAATTTCAAGAGTCTAAGCTCGAAGTAACAAGAGGCATAGGAAGAAGACTTTCAAAAGGAAAGGACAAACCCTTCAGGCCACGTATTGTTTGGAAGACAAAAAAGGAACATGCTATCCTCTGGCCCAATGTGTTATAACTTTTGCTTTGATTGCTAAAGATTCACAGAGGCATGCATTTTCATGCCAGACAGGACCAATATGACCTGCATACAGTGGGCTAAGGAATCTCAAGCAATAATTTCTTCACCAAGCCCATAATATGGGTGTCAACATCTAGCACCTCTTTTTAAAGGAGATCTACCTTTCTTTAAAACCAGTAAATCAGATGTTTGCTATTTTACAGCAATTCCTGTTAACAGCAGTAACCGGTAGAACTATAGAAAAGGGGAGCAAATTGTTTGGCCCTCAGCTCTGCTTTAATTATTGGACCCATGCTTAGATGCTGTGCAACATATTCATAAAGTAAGATCTGCAGGGTTCTGACAATACAAAAATATAGCACTGAAGGTCACTGAGGGTACGTCTACACTGCACGATTATTTTGAAATAGCACGTCTACACTGCAGGGAAGTTTCAAAATCAGTCCGAGGCAGGCTTCCCTTATGTAGACTAGCTATCTCAATTTAGAGCCCCAGCAGGCACTGGGGAGGGATAACTTAGAATGGCCCTGGTAAGGGGCTATTTTAAAATAGCAGCAGTGGA
Organism: Pelodiscus sinensis; assembly: GCF_049634645.1. NCBI lineage: Eukaryota > Metazoa > Chordata > Testudines > Trionychidae > Pelodiscus > Pelodiscus sinensis. The sequence continues at coordinate 20,157,995 of NC_134730.1, read as the reverse complement.
GCGTCTACACAAGCCTTATTTCAAAATATCTATTTCAAAATAGATGTTATTCCTCGTAGAATGAGGTTTACATTTTTTGTAATAAGCCATCTGTTAATTCAAAATTATTTCAAAATAATAGAATGGCTGTGTAGACACTTGCATTTTTATTACAAATGGAGTAAAAGTCTAGCATTGTTCCAGTGCATTTTATTGGGTTTTCACTTAGGAGGGCAGATAATGAAGAGGAACAGGTAAGGCAAGAAGATGCTCGTGGTGTTCCACCTCTCCAGTGGCTAATGAGGATGAAGCCACTGGGATGATACAGGCGGAAGATAAAATGCTGCCTAAGCTGCAAACCACCAACCACCCAATCTCGTGTTGTGGGAAGGCAGAGCTGATCCCTGCCTTCTTGGCATTCCCTGGTAGCTCTGTGAGCTCTCCATGCTGAGGAATGTCAAAACAGCACAGCAATCTCTCCTGCCCTCCCCCTGCAGCAAATCTCTGCTGCCCTCTTTCTGCATCAGCAGTCTCTCCTGGCCTCCCCCCTAAAGCAGCAGTCTGCCTGCTGCTGTGTTCCTAATGCAGGGTAGAACAGGAGCATTCCAATGATTTGTTCATTGTTCCCCAAACAGAGCAGCTCACTCGGCTGTCAGATACTTCCTGGAGGCTTGAAAGCGAAGGAGGCACATGCCTGCAGGGCAGCAGAGATCACAAAACACTGAGCACAGCCAACAGAGCTGGCATGGTGGGATACTGGCAGAAGTCAGTTCTCTCCACAAAACAAACAGCAGAGTCCACACTGGCTCTTTGTCAACAATAAAGGGAGGAGAAAAGAAAAAAGTCACTTGCAGGCTTGCAGGGGTGGAAGTTTTTTGTTGCCAAAACTGGGTGTTTTTCCAGACGAAAGTCACACTGCAGTGTAAATGCTCTCACTGTTTTGTAGACAAGGCCTCAGTTGTAAAACCTTCTAGTCTCTGTTACCTATCACTGCTGTCCTCCCTTGCTGCTGGCTGCTTTAGAAGGGCATTATTATCAGCATTTCAATGCCAGGATGCAATTTTTAATGGAAGAGGGAGACAGAGAAGAAAAAGCTTGGGGTGCGGGGTTTGGGGAGGATACAAAATGGCAGGTTTCCTACTACTGGGAACTGAACTTTGGATGGAGCTGGTTGTGTGCACTGAGCCCCTGTTCATATCAGGCCCCAAGACAAAGAGCCTTCATGCTGGATCCTGATTATAGTCACTGGCTATCTTATATTCAAGTACAAAGGCTCCAGGTCACAATAGAGCCCACAAGATCCGGGGCTGTTGCGTGGGGCTACAGCATAAGTCTCAGGACATGATCCAGAGTCCATTGAAGTAAATGGGAAGACTTTGGATCAGACATTAACTTCATTAAATTGTTTCCGGAGAAGACTGGGATCCAGGGCAGTGGAGACAGACAGACAGACAGCAGATTAAGTGACTATTTCTGTTTGGACCTATGCTAACTGAGAAACCTGTTTTTTCTTTGGAAGAATTAAATCTTCGCAAACTGAGAGCCTCCCATATGGTCATAATTTACTTCCTTGATTTTGAAGGTTATATAATATTGGTATTTGTAAGCCAAGCATTTAATCACCAACCAAAAGAACACTGAGTCCATTGTTGGCTCACACAGTATTGTGGCTCCAAAAATTCGGGGCAGGTCAACCCATTCCCTCCTCGTGCAACTGATCTGCAACTTCTTTAATGAGCATGATATTAAAGCTGCAGGCAGATGGGTGTATAAAGTATTACATGAAAAAGGAACAAAAGCCACATGCTTATTTAGGGCCGAGTCGCCTCTAAATGGCTCTTTATTATTCAGGATCCAAGGGAGAAAGAAACCTCCTTTGGCAAATGAGTGGGCATGGGCTGATGATGAGGACAGAGCTCTGATGCTCTAGGCACACAGCTCACCTTGGATGACATGTGGGTTCCTTGGCCTATAAACATCCCAGACAAAATGGAGCCCAAAGTTTAGCTCTGAATGTCACCCCACTTCCAGAGCGCTCCACATCTGGAGTGCTGGGTTGAGTCCATTCTAGAGTAGGGATTAATTATGCCCATTTGGAACTGGAGCTGAACTGTTTGTAACATCAAGGGTGTCCAAACCCTCAAGCCATTGTAAGAAGGGGCCAATGTACCATTCCAATCTAGAACCAACTTTCCCCATGATTTCAAATTGAGGGCTTTGGGTCAACCTGGTCTTGACTATTTGGAAACATTAAAATACCAGATTGCAGCCAGCTTTTCCCACGACCCATTCTTCTGGGTACTAAGCATTTGGAAAAAATCAGACCCACTTGGCTAGTTTTCTAAATGGCAACTGCTGAAGTTTTTTGGCCCATAATGTTCTTGTCCTGCAGACATCTGCCCCTGGACTCCAGTCTCTACTGAAATCTACTAAAAAAATCCCTTTACCTAGATAGGGATCAATGAAGTACTTCAGCTAAAATATGATTTTCCCTCCCGACCAGAGCCTTTATCCAAATCTCCGACTGAAGCTTTGAAGTTGAGGAGACCCATGGCTCACCAGCAGCAGCTCCGCTATTAGGGGACCATCCCAGAGTAAAGGGAGAAAGAACTTTCTGACATATACATTCACTATGTATGGTACATAGTACATACGATTGAATATCCCCTTCATATCTAGTAATTTACAATGTAGCTCTTCCAAAGAAAAGAGGTCTGCAGGGGCTACTGCTGCAATTCCATGACTTATGAAGGAGTATTCCATGGGAGTACTCCCAAAATACCATAAAGAGCTGATTTTAGCCCCATTTTCAAGCCCTAAGAGGCTTGGAAAAGCATCAACTTTTGCCCACTAAGCCTAACCACTGAAGTTTGCCCTTGGCTACTTTTAAAATATCCAACACACCGTGACAAGCAATTTGCTCAGCCTCCCCACTCCATAGGATTCTCCTGGAGACAAAGCACTAAATATGAAAGGTTAACATGGTCCTTTTAAAAGCCTCCTAAAAGGTTCCATTTCATAACTTTTTTACTTATAAATGCTGCTTTTCTAACCAATTTTGTATTCAAGATTCATATTTACTTCCTTCGCTCATCCCACACTTCCACAAAGCTCTATAGTGGATATGCGTAGGCTCTCTCCAAAGCACATAGCTCGACAACAATTTCATTACACACATATGCTTCACATCCTCATCCGTTTCATGTTAACATATAAGCACCTTCCTGGGGACCCTCCACTGTCACAAGGAAACAAATTAGTCATTTTTAAGAGCTTTTCTTTAACCAGGCAGTGGAGCTTTTCTTTAACCGGTTCGGTGAGCCCTGCTAATTATTACTATTTTGGGGGCGTTTAGGACTCACTTTCTATGGGACACCAGCCAAGATGATCACAGTGGCCCCTTCTGGCCTTGAGTCAAGGAGTATTTCAGACCATCATGTCCCCCCAACTGAGAATTATCTGTTTCAGGTGGTAAGTCATGTTACTCGTGGGACGGCAACAAGAAGTGAAGCATCTCAACACTGCAGAATGGAAGGATACAAGTAACTGCATTCACAGTGAATTCTAGCAGTCACAGCCTTAGAAGCCAGTTACATTACAGGTTCCAGAGGGGTAGCTGTGTTAGTCTGTTTCAGCAAAGACAACGAGGAGTCTGGTGGCACATTCAAGACGAACAAATACATTAGGGCATAAGCTTTCATTAGATACAGCTCACTTCTTCAGATGCAAAAGAAAAGGCAAAAGGAAGGGATACAGAGAGGGGAGTGTGACATCAGTGCTAATTAAACCGGAGTAGATATGGCTCACCCCCAACAGTGATGAGAAAGTGAAAGTACTTGATGGGGAAATTATCTATTGTAATGAGATACATTTCATGTTTCTATTTAAACCTCTTTTGAAGGTGTCAAATTTGCATATGAATTCCAGCTCAGCACTTCCTTGTTTCAGTCTGTTTTTCAAGTTTTTTTTGCCTGAGAATGGCAACTTTCAAGTCAGTAACTGTGTGTCCAGAGAGGTTAAAATATTCTCCTGCTGTTTTTTGTATGTAGCCATTTGTGATGTGTGTCCATTTATTTGTGTCAATGTACATGGCAGAGGGGCATTGCTGGCACATGATGGCATATATCACAACTGACACACCAGAAACCTGCAACTGTCCATTTCTGGTTTAGCTGTTGGGAGCGCAGACACTTCTTTGGAACTGAAAAGAATCAGATTTAATTTTCTGAAGTGACTAAATTGTTTAAAAATGTATTTATACAATTTCATTGTGTGTATATGGCCATTTAACTTGACATCTCACATATCAAGTTTCATCCATAAGCGATCCAAAACAGCTGAGAAATCATGACTTTGGATGGAAATTCCTATGCCAACTTCTATTCTAACAAGTGCAGTGATTAGTTGCTAGACTATTTCACTGCAGAGAATGTTCTCTCAACTGCTGCTGCATATACCACATACCAGAGGGGCTCAAAAATGACACACAAGCTGAATGTGCTCAAACAGCACCTCTTATATCTGTTATTAGGTTTCCCATGACAGTTCACTTCCCATAATGGGATGTACACAGTGCCTTGCCTGTCAGCGATGACATGCAATAAGATTCTATGAGATAGGACCAATGGGAAGGCAATCGGCACCAATGTTGCATTTTACCTGTGTAAGGATGGCCAGTGGATGGGGCTCCATGATGGGTTATCATGTAGCGTCTTCTCATGGGACTCAATGCAAATAATCTTTTGAGGGGAACAATTGGACATAAAAGTGAGGGGTTCACATGATTGAACCTGGGGTTTTCAAGGGCCACACAGAGTAGTTATGTTTTCTCAGCTTCACCCCCTCAAGATATTGTATTATTCCTGACCAAGGCGTCTTGTTCTATTTGTGCATACGAGGGCTTGTCACGGATTACTACTATTGACTACAAACCTGTTCCTCTCTTTAGACTGGAGACCTCAAATACAAGCGCCTCTTCCCCTGCCCCAATGATCAATCTTAAGTTCCACCTATGCTAGGGAAACGCATACCAGAGCAACTATGCCAGTGTTGTTACGCAGACACAAACCCTCTAACAAAAACACACCACATTAAGGCAATGTGAGGTTTGCATCCGCGAGGCTGGCTCTGGTAAGTGCAACCTACTTTTACAGTGGTTTGTTTACATCAGGTGGGAGGTTGCTTTGCTGTCCATATATTGAAATAACCGTGTTGGTACAAATTTCCTTAATATAAACAGGTTCTAACATACAAATCATGCACTAAACATTATGTTATATGTGTAAGATACACAGTCTACACACTGTTGGAGAAAGAAAGAATTAGACGCATGGGCCTGGTGTGAGGCCTGAGGCCTGAACTAAAGTGAGCAAGAGTTATACTACGAGTTACAGGCAGGCCCTGTCAAAAGCAGATGTTTGCCTGCAAGTCAGTGTTCAGGACATAAACTTGGCACTAGTACTGCTAGCACTGCTAAAACATACGGAACATGTAAATACATTCCACCAGGACAGCACAAGGACACCCCAACCTAGCACACAATAAAATAGTTTGACAAATGTGATGAATAGTGATATTTTGTCTGAAAACCTCAGGAGTAAAAGCATAACAACAGGTGGTGAATAGGAATGCGTTGTCTGAAATATCAGGAGGAAAGTACAAGGGGAGGTAACAAACATGTCATGAAACACGTAAGATGATACATCACAGACTGTGTGTCTTAGTCTAGAAATGTTGGGATACGTTGCCTTAACTCTTTGTCCAGCCAAGTGAGCAGCGGAAAGTTCTGCCACTGACTAAATTGTCAGAATTGGAGGCAGTACTCCAGATATGGCCTTACCAGTGATGACTAAAGGGGAATCATCACTTCTCTAGATCTGCTGGCAATGCTCCGACTAATGCACCCCAATATGCCATTAGCCTTCTTGGCTACAAGTACACACTGTAGACTCATATCCAGCTTCTCTCATCCACTCTAATCCTCAGGTCCTTTTCTCCCGAACTGCTGTTTAGCCAGTAAGCCCCCCAGCCTGTAACAGTGCTTGGAATTCTTCCATCCTAAATGCAGGACTCTACACTTGTCCTTGCCGAACCTCCCCAGGTTTCTTTTAGCCCAATCCTTCCATTTGTCCAGGTCACTATTCCTACTCAACTTATCTACCTCTCCCCCTAGCTTAGTGTCATCAGCAAACTTTCTGAGGGTGCAATCCATCCCCTCATCCAGGTCATTAATAAAGATGCTGAACAAAACCAGTGGCAGAATGAACCCGAGGGGCACTCTGCTTCATACCTACCACCAACCAGGCACTGAGCCGTTGATCACTACCCATTGAGCACGACAGTCTACCCAGCTTTCTATCCATCTTACAAGTCATTTATCCAATCCATACTTCAACTTGCTGGCAAGAATACTGTGGAAAACCTTATCAAAAGGTTTCCTAAAGTTAAGGTATATCACGTCCACTGTCTTCCCTATATCCACAGAGCCAGTTACTTCATCAAAGAAGGCAATAAGGTTGGTCAGGTGTGACTTGCCCTTGGTAAATCCATGTTGACTATTCCAGATCACTTTCCTCTCTTCCAAGTGCCTCAAAATGGATTCCTTGAGGATCCCCTCCAGGATTTTCTGGAGACTGACCGGTCTGTAGTTCCCTCCCCAGATAATTGCTGCAGTGCCCAAGAAAATCCCTCATATGACACTACTGTGCACATATGCTGGAGGTTCTGGGTGACGTTCTGGCTCCACTGAAGTCAATGGCGAACTGCCAATGAAAAGCAACGGAACCAGAATTTCACGCCATGAGAAAAGATGCACTGAAGTGGGATGAGGAGCCAGGAGCACAATGGCACTCTTGGGAACCAAAGCACATTAAGATACACGTCAGAACTGGTCCATGATTTGGAAGAGAGGGGCTGTGGGAGTTCAGATCTTAGGTTTGGATCATTCCCAGTGTGAACACACGTTAATGGGCTCCATACTGGAGTGACTGGACTAAATTCTGTGGCCTGTCTTAGACAAGAGCTCAGACTAGATGATCTAGCAGTCCCTTCTGGATTTAACACTGATGAAAGCACCCACACTGCTCACCAGAGCTAGGCAGGGCAGAACTTGGTTCTTAGCAATGTGCTGCCACCAGGGAAATGGTGGGCTGGGGACGAGTGGATGGGTTTTAGCCATGTGCTTTGGAAAGCATTTTAAGGAAAATGTAAGTACGCACACCCAAAGCTTCTAAATCAAGTCAGACAGAAGTCACTGGGCAAACTGTGCAGCTAGTAATTAAAGAGTAGCTAATACCCACGGGAGGGTGGAGAGGGGGCTGGGGAGTTGAAGGCATGCCACATCTCATAGGAGGTTCTCAGCATGGCTTAGCTCCCATTTGTGCCCACTGGCTGTGCAATGCTTCCCTGCTTGAGCTATGTCCCACTCCTTTAAAACTAAACAACATGTGGAGAGTTCAACATGGAAAAACCCTTTCAGAAACCAAAACAATGTGAACTTTTCATCTGCAACACTGCTGCGAGCGGGGGTGTGCACTATTGCCAAGACCGCTGGAAGGGGAAAACCGAAGGGCTGCTTTTATGGTTCTTTTCAGTGCCGTAAGTTGCCGACAAAAGGTTTTGTCCACAGAACAATTGTCAACAATGCATGACCCTGAAAAAATGCAGAGGGAAAAGGTTACAAAGTTCCAAGACGACAGGGTATTTTAAGGGCTGTAAAATGATGTGCTGCACAGAGCCTTTTACAACTCAAAAGGAGCGGGGGGAAACACTACAGAATTTCATAGAGCCAGCCATTTATCTATAGAACTCTGGAACCAATCGATAAAATTCTGTAACCAGGATATAGCTCTCCATTAAATTGTAGTGACTGCTTTAAAAAAAATCCAATAAAGGACACAATTTTCTATTCAAGCCGATCTGTTTTTAGAGTAATTTCAAAAGAACTCTATTTTTTATTTTCAATTTAACTCTGTTGGTTTCAGCCTAAGTTTTACAGGAGTTTTCCAAGAGGGAAAGGTCTCAGCACAACCTCATTCAATTCTCCAGTCCTCTGAAAAGTCCTACAAAATTGAATAGTGATTATGGCACCAGTTTGGGAAAGACCTAAGCATCAGGGATCCCGTTGAAAATGTTAACTGGTTAAACTATCTGTTTAACTGGTTAACCGGCACACTGTGTTGCGCTGTGGGCGGCAGTCCTGGTTGGGCTAGAGCTGTCCTCTGCCCATGGTATAGCACTGGCATGGGCCAGTTCTGGTCAGGCCAGGCATTGGTTAACTGATAAGCATTACTCCTCTAAAACTTAGCACGGTTACCCATTTATATTACTATTAAGCATATGCTTAATTTTAAATACTTGCTTATAAACCATTGAGTTCCACTCAAGCCACTGCTTAAGTGCTTTGTTAAATCAACCAACAGGGCCTACAAAAATTTAAAAAAAAAGAAAAGTATTAAGAATTTCATGCGATCTTTTCTATGAGTTTTATGAGCAAACCTATAACATTCTATAGCCAGTCTGTTGATGTCTATTACGTTTGATACAATGATTCATGAAATCTCTAGAACAGTTATTAAATTCCATAGGATGTTTTCCATATGATCATAAGAGCAGCCCATTTAAAAAATTGTAAGAGTTATATTTCAGGAACTAAATTGTAGCTTTACATTTTTGCCTGCAGAACAGGTACAGTGCCAGTCTATCAAAGCAGAATTATTCTGTTCTGCTATTCATCCAGCTATGGGTCTTGGTTCGGATGCCTATATATTTCACTTAGGCGAGGTCTACACTAAAGGGGAAAAGTGGATTAAGATACACAACTCTAGCTACGTTAATTACATAGTTGGAGTCTACATACCTTAATTAGAGTTTCTGCGCTCTCTCCACAGTGGGAGGCTGACGGGAGCAAAGCAGGAGTGGCCCGAGGCCAGCTGCAGCAGCTGGCGCCCCATGTGGAACACGCGATCAGCACCCCTGCCTGCAGGGCCATCAATGGCCTGATGTCATCGGTGGGCACCCCAGGTGCCCTCATGACGTCATCATTGGGCAACCCGGGCGGCGGCGCCTTAGGCCGCGGCCGAGTCTGCCTATAGCCAAAGGCTCCTGTCAGCTTCCCTTAGTATTCACAGAAGCAGAAGTATTGGTGCTGATGGGAGTGCTCTCTGAGTTCAATTTAGCAGGTCTCTACTAGACCCACTAAATCAAACTCCAGATGATTTATTGTGGCAGCATGGATCTTTCACCTACTGAAGACATGGCCTTAGGCAAAGACTCTTAAGTCTTATGGGTCAGGGAGCCAGCAGAATTTCATCTCCTTTGATTTTGGAGGAACAAGGAGTGGGACCCAAAAGCTGCTCCATGAAGGTATCCTTCTGTTTGGGGCTTTTCACAGGTGCGCACACAGCTAGATGACAGAACTGGGCCCTACCTCCTATAGCTGGTGTTTTTTTCATAATCTCCAAAGCCTGCTAGAGCAACTAACCTGTGTGACTTCAGGGGATTCATGTCGCCTGTCTTTCCCTTCCCACATTTTGTTTGTCTTGTCTGAACTGGAAATGTGTCAGGAAAAGTACTGGGTTTCTTATTATTATGTATGGAGGGCACCTAGTCCCAGAGGGCCCTGATGTCTGTATATTATTACTCAGAGCAAATTATAATCCAGAGCTCTTCCCCCCACCCACTTCACTGGAGGGAGAATGATCCCAAACTAGCGTTTCCTTCTCCCCCTTGGATGATCACCAGGCATGTGTCACTGTCTTACAACAGGCAGGAGGAGCGAAGGCTACAGCTGTTATCCTGCTTTTTCAACTTGGTATATTTGCTTTCCCAGAGCAGAAGTTGGAGTGGGAGGCTACCAGTGCACGGCCGGGGCAGCTCAGAGGAGATGGGCTGGTGAGCAAAAAGGCTGCTGGGCTGTTTCCTCGGAGGAGGAACCAGGCTGGCGTCTGTGGATCCTGGATTAGGGTGATTTGATTACCGTTGTACAGCTGACGCTCTTTAAAAATGCACTTTACTTGCACAAAACCAGGTAGGATTTGCCTCCTCTGGGAAAACACCAAAACCTAGTGGCTGCCTGGGGCACTGATCCCAGACCTGGGTAACAAAGGATCTGGTTTAAATTAGTGGGTGCATTTTGCTCAAAGCAAATATGCTGCATCAGCTTATAGTTACTACAAAGCAACAGCTATTTATTTTGGAATGAACTGTATTGCATTTTGTAATCTCACACTGCGGGCTGTTTCTAGGAGCTTGCCTGACATTCCCAGGGTGTTGGGAGCAGCCCCTTTCAGAGACAGCTATTGCCCCCGACCCTCCTTGTGCCACACAGCTCCTCTCCACAATCATCATCACAGAGCTGAGACAACACAATGTATCTTCCTCCATAGTTTACTTCCTCCATAGTTTCCATTGGAGGATCTCAGCCAGTTTTGCTAATGTTAAACAAGGTAGGGAAGAGCCATCATATCCCTTTTATAGGAGAACAGGCTCAGAGAGGTGAAGCAACTTGCCCATTTCTCACAGTAATGTGTGTGGCAGAGCAGGGACTAGAAACTAAGTCCACCAGAACTTTAAACCTACACTTTACTAGGGATGTCAATGTGTAGACGACAGGATTAACTGATAAACCTGGGTTTACTGGTTAATCTTGTCAACTATATGCACTCCCCCCCACCTTGCTGCCTCACCTCCACATTGCTGCCCCTCTATCCCAGGCAGAGGGATACAGAGGCAGCAGCACAAGGTGGCAGAGGGCTCCCCAGAAGTGGGGCTGGAGGCACACTGGCTGTCCGCTCTGCCCCCAGGGACTATCAAATAGCCATGTAACCACTAAAATTTGATGGTGGTTACACCAGTGCTTTTTCTGGTGACAGTACGCCCCGGGACGGCGTACCGACACCTATTTTCCCAACAAACCTTAATTGAATGGGATTCCCCTCTGGCGTACCGGCACCTTCCTGGGGGCGGCTTGGCTCCCAGCAGAAGCCCGCATGTTGGGTAGGGGTGTGATTTTGACAGTAGAAAGCGTATTTTGTTCAGGGAACAGGTGCAGGGCTGTCTTTTATGGGACTTTATAGGATTTATGGGACCCTATAAAATTGGTGTCCTATGCCTGATGGTACAGCCAACGGGATGATTTTTAGAGATGTGATTTTATGATCTTTAGCAACACATTAATGAAATATTTTAAAGCTAATATTATACTAAGCTCCTGTCGACTAACACAGTAACTTCAGAAACTGATAGTATATACCTGGGGTTGGCAAATGCCTGTTAAATGGCTTCATTACCACCTGAATGGCACTTTTACAGGTTCAGTGCTCTACTAATAGTGGCAGGCTTCTTTACTTTTAAGTTAACTAGCTCCTCTCCAGAGGAAGCAGAACCACAAAACAGGGATTGGAAGAGGTAGCTGGGTGGACACTAAGACCCACTGGTGCCCCAAATTTTCTGGTGCCCTACACAGGTGCATATTCTGCATAGAGTTAAGGATGGCCCTGAATTGGTGTAAGCTATCCCCGCAAAGCACTCTTCTTCAGGTATAAGCTGCACTTCCAGTGGGAGGTTTGCCAACGTAGCTATACTTGCAAAGCACACTAGGCCTTAGTCTGAAATTTCCTTCCTTACATATTGTAGGGCCATGACCTATCCAAGTGACTTGCATAAGAGAAAACTGTAAGCACAAGGCATAATGCCAGGTAATAACTCTACTGTATTACAAGTTATCACAGCAGCTTGGAAATTGCTTTGTATGCCTGACTCCTCTATTTTGTATCATAACAGAAGCCAGGCTGCTGGCTGCACTGTACCATACGTTGGCTCTGCTGCCACATCTGAGGAAGAGCCTGGTGTGGCAGGCGGGTCGCCTGGTTTGTCTGAGGTAACAAATCTGTCCCATGTTTCCAGAGAGAAAAGAAAGAATGCTTGGTCGGGAAGCAGAGACTCCATCACTACAGGGATCCGTAGCCCTGCTGCTTGGCATTGTTGGACTCACAGGACACTGTGAAAAAGCTGACCTGTGAGATCCCCGGCTGCCAAAGGCAAAGCGTGTTCAGGCCAATAAATAATGTCTCATCTGTAATTACTTTCTGGATCATCTCATCTCAGAAGGTAGCAATGTTAGTTAAACAACTTTGGGCTTTATCTCCTCCTGCAGCCGATGCTGTTTGTTTACAGCCAGCACGTTCATTGTGTGCTTTTAGGGTCTCCTCTACGCCAACAAAAACCAACTGGATGATAGACATAAACAAAATGCATATTCATTTTTCCAGCAAGCAGCTTTTCTTCCCTGTGTCTCTCACAGAGAAAAAGCCACGTGTGATTGCTTTTTGCTGTTCTTTGTGGAGTCTTGAAAACATGGTCTTTTATACATAAAATATGTATATGAGGCAGCATTATGGTTTATACTTACTCAATGTGGTTCTCATACATATAGATGAGAAAAATCATTCAAAATTATTCATTTACCTGATGCTTTTCACTCTGTGAACTGCATCGGCAGACTTCAGTGTTGTAGAATGTATTCATTATACTTAATTGTTTGCCAAATGATTTTTAGAGATACTTTTGGGTCTGTAAATGATTCTGAAGCAGACTGTTACAAGTTTTCACTATTAGAAACTCAAGCAAAGGCATGTTGGTAATGCATATGATCCCTTATAGGATGAACAACTCTTAAGTTTCCAGTGTGGTTTAGAATTCTATATGAGGCTTTTTGTAAATATCCTCCAAGATTTGCTTAGAAATCAGTATTTCCACAAAAAATCCAGGACCAATAAGCTTGTTCATTAGAATATTTCCAGAAAACAAACGCAGACGGGACAAAGAAAGTGTAAACTATATGCTTAAAGAATATGAATAACTAGAAGTAGAATTTGCTCACCCTTCATATTACACATATTACACACATGCTCTTTTCTGTTTTAAAGTTCAGAGGGGTAGCTGTGTTGGTCTGTAACTTTTACAAATGAATAGTTCTGTAGCACCTTAGAGACTAACAATCGTATAGGTGCGTAACGACACCCATTTTCCCTGCATAACTTAATACATCTTTTTTTTTTTTGCTCAACAACTTTCCTCCCCCCCGGAGTACCGGCATCTTCTTTCTTACAAAAAAAGCACTGTAGATATATATGTACAGAAAGAGAGAGAGAGAGAGCGCGCGCTACAGGACTACTTGTTATTTTCGATTATGTATGTGATCCGTCTTAAGATGTATACGTAATGCCGTCACCCTAGTTTTTCTGAGCCCATATATCATATGAAATGGCGCCCTGCCAGGACACGTAGCTCCAAAACACAAGCCTATTCCACTTAAACTAACATGGAAGCATTTGTTGGTTGATCACCTCTTATGTGGTTGAGCCACTGCGGGGGTGGGGGTGAAGACAGTTGACCATCATCAACCACATCGACATACTGACAAAAAAATCAGCTGACCTCCAGTGAATCCTGCTCCCAGGTTACCCCATCCCACACAGCTGCCACTCTCAAGGAAAACCCTAGTTTAAAAGATGAGCTTCAAAGCAGGCTCAGAAGGTCCTGCCAATTTTGGCTGCACTGGACTAACTGACGGCGCAAATTCCAGAGCAGAAGGTCATCCACCAAAAACATGCTTCCATTAGTCCCTGCAGACCAACTCCTGGGGACACCAGTAGAAAATGCCTGGCTGATCCGAGAGGCAGGGTGTAAGAGGAGAGGTAGGCTGTAATGCATCCAGGATGGGAACTGGTCAGGAATTTTCATAGGACATTATAGATTTAGACCCCAAGTTTTTTGTGAAAATATATCAAGATTGAGGGAGCACAGACAGGTTTCCTGCCCTGGTGGGCTTCCATCCAGCCTGGGCTTCTGGTATATATGGCCCTCGGGTAGCCCCACCATGCAGACTGCCCAGGGTCAGAGATCCAGGGCTTCCAGGCTTCCTCCCACACAGCCAGGAAGTCCTGTTTCTAACCAGAGCTCAGTTCCTGGCTCGGCTGCAGAGTATTTGGCAGCTGCGGGAGCCCCATGTTCTGAGCCATTGCCATAGTCTGTACTCTGGCTACGTACGGTTCCTGCCTGCAAGAGCTGATGGCCTATGGAGAGCAGACACACAGAGGATGGCAGGAGAAACAGGGCAGGGTGGAACAGAGTGGCCAAGATTGCAGTGGAAGAGATGGGAAGAGAACCCAGGTCTCCTGATCCCTGGTATAATACTTGACTTCCTGTATGAGGGGCTTTTTGTTTGACTCTCAGGCTCCAGGTAACAGCAAACAGCACACCCAGCCTACCCACCCTGTAGGGATGGTTAATGGGTGGGGGCTGAAGCAGCTTCCTGCCGACCATGGGTAGGGGGCTACTCTCACCACAGACATGAGCTGCTCTAGTCATCCAGAGCAGCCCCTGTCTGCAGCAGGCCCAGGCGTTTATATGTTTAACCAGTTAACTAATTAAATGGGATTTTACATCCCTTCCTCCCCGTGGGCAAAATTTGTGAAGAAACTCATGAACTGCTTCTGTGACACACAGGAACCCAGGGATCTCCCTCCTTCCCTACATTACCAACCACATCAGACATGGCCACTGAAACCTGCCCCACCTGGCTGGACCTCTGCAGCAACCTCCCTTCTATTAGTGCCCTTTTTGGCTCTGGTGATTGCTGCTAAAAAAGTCACGGTAACGTGGACTTGTTTGATAGGCCCACAAGAAGCTAATCAATAATGTTTTAACAATTCGGAGTGTTCACTCATAAATATTTATAGAAAAACACCCAGCCACCTTCGTAAAGTGCCGGTGGTGAAATGTGGAACAGACGATCTATGTTCTCCTCCCTGAGATTCATCACCACAATCTTTGAAAGCAGATCAATTCATCACACTAACTATGCCATAGGAATAGGAAAATCAATCCTTGGAATAAGAGCAAAAGGCAGAGGTATTTAATTATTACCCAACACAAGTTATTTATTTATTAGTGCACCAGGGTCTCCGTTGCTGTAAGCGATTCCTCACACAAGACCGCAATGGCTGTATCTGAAGTCTAGACGTCCAAGTTCTTTAATGGAAGGCAAGGACATGTACATGTAAGGTATTACCTGTCTGTCATACATGCTCCTTTTTAGCTATTTGTAAGCGCTCATCAGCGTAATTCATGGTGTCATGCCAGGCTTTCCTTGATAATAATAAAAATGAGCTCTCCTGGTACTGAGCTTTTATAGATACATGAAACATCCCAGGTTTCCCCATCTATTGCAATGTCACCTCATTCCCCCGAAGGAGATGTATCACTGCTTGTGCCACATGGAAGTTCATCACACTCATAGGGCCTCGTACCGCAGGCATTAGATTGCAGGTATTTCCAATGCATTTTTGCATTGAAATAGTGGCTCTGAAAAGGAGGGGAGGAGCGGGAACAGAGCATGAATCAGCCAATTCATGGGCCCTCCAAAAGTGCAGGGGGGGCAGCAGAGACAGGGTGAATGGGCTGCAGATGGCACCCAAATGGGTCACAGATTGCCCACTACTGGGCTAAGTAAAGGATGACCAGCAATGTTCCCTCTAATTCTTTCCATCCATGTGCAGAATAAATTTTGTCATGTGCACCAAGACGTGCAGATATGCACCACCAGTAGAAACATGTTGCTCGCTGTGGGCGCTCTGCTAATCACCTGAGCGGCATTTGACTCTCTCCTGGGTGGCTGCCGAAGTGCTTAGCTTACAGGGAACACTGATGGTCAGTCACTTTCAGGAGTAGAAAGAGTTCTGCTTTGAACATCTTTCACACAACTCAGCAACCCTAAAGAGGAGGCTATCTGCAGGACCAGGCTAGACTTAGACCGTTCAGTTCTGCCCTTTGTGAGCTCTTTCCTGTCTTTTGATAGGTAGGGTTGCCAGATGGTTTGACCAAAAATACCAAACATGTCCCCCCCCCCAAAAGAAAACCCACTGGGAAAAAAAAGGGGGGAGACCAAAGTTGTTGAGGGGGAAAAAACAGCATGGCCCCTTTAAGAAATGCCTTTGAGGCTTTTTGGCCCTAACAGGTTGCCAGCAGCTGTCTGCCCTCTTGTCTTCCTGCTCCGGGACAGACATCTACCCAAGAAAGCACCTGGGATTTTTGCCTCCTGACTGGGAAAAAAATCTGAAATTTTTTACCAAACAGGAGGCACAAATACCGGACTGTCCAGGTCAATACCGGGCACCTGGCAACTCTATTGATATGTGATTTGAGGTTATGCCTAAAATGTTTTCGTGTTCTCTTGACGGACCCCAATCAAGCTCAGGATCCAACACTGAGCAGGAGACCCTTCCTGTCCCCATGGGCTCACAAACTCAGAGCAGATGGAGCAGAAGCACAGAGCAGGGAAATAATTTGCCCAAAGACACCCAAAGGCCAGGGCAGGAACAGAACCCAGCTCCCCGGCAGGGCTTTATCATTAGACTAGGGATGTAATAGTGTAGTTGAGTAACCAATTAGCCAATCAGCAAAAGCTTATTGGTTAATGCTATAGGCTACACGCATTCCCTTCCCCCCCCCCCAAATAAACCTTTTAGCAGGCTGGCCAGCAGCTCCACTCAGTCTGGAGCCTGCCCCTGCTGCAGCTCTGCATTTAAAGTGTACTAGGAGCCAAGCGGGCTGCCCCGCTCGGTTCTGGCTCATGCTGTGTCCAGGAGCTCAGTCCAGGGGCTGCTGCCACCTCTGTATCAGAGGCAGCAGTGTGGGGCGACAGGCAGCCAGTCCGTGAGGGGAGCTGGTTTTTAAACTGGTTCCCCTTGCGGACCAGCTCCTGCCTGGCACCCCCTGCTGCTGCCTCTGATAGAGAAGCAGCAGTGCAGAGTGGCAGGGGGCTCCTTGGGAGTGGAGCCAGAGCGCACTGGGGACCACCCCTGGGGACTATAGGATAGTCGAGTCACCGATAAGAATTCATGAGGTTACTCAGCTGTTCAATTAAGCGATATCTAACATCCCTACATTAGACCAGACTTGCTTGTACACGTACAGGGCAGAGCCCAGCTATGGAAGGAATCAGATGGGCTAGTTTTACAGAAATCTCATCCATGCTTGCTCCAATCATGTTCCTCATTCTTCTGGGCTGTGTTTACATTGGCACCCTTTTCCGGAAAAGGGATGCTAATGAGACACTTCGGAATTCCTACTTAAAATCAGGAATAAGGGATCTTCCGGAAAAGGCTTTATTTTCCGAAAGATCCCGTCTAGACTGGCGCTTTTCTCCAGCAAAGCCCCGAGCTGGAAAAAAGCGGCAGCCATGTTCATGCAAATGCCGCAGGAAAAATTTAAATCCCTGCGGAATTTGCAATTCCGAAGTGTCTCATTAGTATCCCTTTTCCGGAAAAGGGTGCCAATGTAGACACAGCCCTGGTGTTCTTTCCCTATTTCTGCAGCAGGAGCATCGCATAAAGCTGGGGAGGAGAGGAGTGGGGGAAGGAGTGGAAGGCTACAGATCAGAAAAGCTGACTTGGAAAGTTTGATTTATTGCCCCCACTGAACAGTCTGGAGGAGGTGAAGAAGCAGCACCACTTAGAAGTAATTTAGCTTTTCAGCATCTGCGGGTCTATTGATTAGCTAGAGCAAGTAAGTAAATGAGGGAGATGAAGGGACAGGTGATAAGAAGCGATTGATGTCCTACCAGGCTAACGCCATAAAGTCTAATGACATTTTCATTCCTTTACAAGCATTTCAGCCAGAAATGATTCAGGATGGTCTCTCTTGGGAGGTAACTCCCTGTCCTGCAACTGGGAACGATGTGTTAGGGTCAAAAAGGTTTCTCGGGAGGATGGGTTCCAGTCAGCTCTCCGCAATCCTAGGCTATGTCTAGACTGCAGGCTTCTTTCGAAAGAGGCTCTTTCGAAAGCATCTTTCGAAAGATCGCGTCTAGACTGCAGGCGGATCTTTCGAAAGAGCAATCCGCTTTTTCGAAAGAGAGCACCCAGCGAGTCTGGATGCTCTCTTTCGAGGAAGCCCTATTTACATTGAAGAACGCCTTCTTTCGAAAGAGGAACTTTCGAAAGAAGGCGTTCTTCCTCGTGAAACGAGGTTTACCGCCATCGAAAGAAAAGCCGCGTTCTTTCGAAATAATTTCGAAAGAACGCGGCTTGAGTCTGGACGCAGGGGAAGTTTTTTCGGGAAAAGGCTACTTTTCCCGAAAAAACCCCTGAGTCTGGACACAGCCCTAGTGTTAGATCCATCACTCACATTTTCATTGGGACTAAGCCTGTTGGTTAATAGCCAGAAAGGCCCCTGGTTCTGCTAACAACA
The DNA here is from genome assembly GCF_049634645.1 of Pelodiscus sinensis. Classification (NCBI taxonomy): domain Eukaryota; kingdom Metazoa; phylum Chordata; order Testudines; family Trionychidae; genus Pelodiscus; species Pelodiscus sinensis. The sequence goes on along the minus strand of NC_134730.1, from coordinate 20,139,764 downwards.
TTTCACCGTGCGGCCTTGGGCAAGTTACTGCAACTCTGCCTCAGTTTCCCTCTACCTGTAAAAGAGTTTAATGATACTTGCCCCCAAAAAGGCTTAAAATGCTCACAGGAGGCTTTGAATGCATGAAATTTGTATACCATTGAGCATCGGGAATTATTGACCACGTCAGCTAGTGGGGAGAGGAGATTCCTCCCCAAACCCACCGCATTCAGTTTCATTGCTGCAGCACTTCGGATGTGTATATAAAACCACACAAAGCACCGCTGAGACCGAATAACTGAACTTGACGAATCTATTTCAGTGCCTCAACCTAGGGAAATTTCACTGCCCTGTTCACCCATCGCCGAGGTTGTGAACCGGATGCATGAGAGTGCAGTCCTGGTAGGCTTTTCTTGTATTCATTGAGAACTGCAGAATACACCGAGGGAGCTTACAGTGTAACGGGAGGCCAAGAGAAATGGCCCTTAACTACAGTAACACTCTGCAGTGAGACCATGCAGCATCTTTCAGCTGGGCCTCCACGGTGAGGCAGGCGCGCGCTGTCCTTCCAAAGTTATTGATGGGGAAACCAAAGAGGTAATGGGAGCAGGATTTCACCCTTAGGGCCAGTGACTTCAGTATGTGCCAGATCATGCCCTAACCTGTCTCTTCCCTATCACCCTGCCACGCTCTGTGGTCAGTGCAACCCATCTTTCCACCCTTCATGTTTTCAAAACGGTGCCGCTGCTCTCCAGAGAGGAGGCGGCAGGGAAGAGAGAGTCAGGAAGGCAGCGGCGGGAAGCAATCTGGAATGAGTAATGTAGCCAGAAGCTAGCAAGTGTTTGTAGTGGGATCTGGAGGAATTGGGGGTGGAGGCAGGGCAGTCCTCTCGCATACGCAGAATACGCTGCTGCATAGGACACCCGAAAATATGGGGCACCACTGGGTCTTACTGTCCACCCACCCGCCTCTTCCTAGCTCTGTTCCGTGACTTCACTGCCTCCGGAGAGGGTCTAGAAACATGTCATTAGCGTGTTGCTTACGATTATAAAATCACATCTCTAAAATCATGCCCCGTGCCTGGCTGCCTTTGGGCATAGGGCACCAGTTTAATAGTACTGCATAGGGCTCCATAAATTCTAAGGATGCCCCTGGCTTCAGTTTTCAGCTTCAGAGTCTGGGCTGGCCTCTCTCTCCTTGGGCGGGTTGCTTGCTGGTTTTATTTCAATATCGGGCAGCCACACTGGTCATTTTCACAGTTTATGCTGGCTCCTGAACTGGCAAATTATTACAGCTCAGTGCCTCATTCATTAAACTAATCAGATGTGGATTAGGCTTAGCTGGAATTTTTTATACAGCATGAGATTCCTAGCCCTACAGCTACCCAGAGAAAAATCTACCTTTGAACAAACAGCATGCAATATATCAACTGACATATCGAGAAAAACGGAGAGTGCACGATGGGAAAAAAAAGGGGGGGGGATCTTTGCTATCATCCGAGAACCTCTGGGAAGGGTGGGTTGCCTAAGAAAGCAGGTCTCTGTGCTTGTCGGCAGATGAGAGCAGAGCACGAGGAGCCAACTTGTCAAAAGTCACAGTTTCTCCCCCTTGTTTTCACAGCAGTAGCTGTTTATGGAGCACAAGACTATTTCTAGTGCTCCGTGTGTGATCCTAGTCACAAAGAGATCCCATAGCCAGAGGCCAGCGAGACAGAAATGAAGAGGAACATTTTCAAAAGTGCACAGATGACATTGGAACCTTAGGAGTCTAGGGCGTTGTCTGCACTAGCGTGGGCCGTCAACTTAAGTTATGCAACTTCAGCGAGGTGAACAACATAGCTAAAGTTGACGTACTTAGGTCTGCTTACCACAGTATCATCAGCAGAAAGTCGACAGCTGACGCTTGCCCATTGACTCCACTTACTCTTCTTGTTTTGGTAGAGTACCAGAACTGACAGGACAGTTCTTGGTGGTTGATTTATAGTCTCTATACCAGACATGATAAATCAACTCCTGCTGGATCGATTGCTGCCCTTTGATCCAACCTGTAGTGAAGACATGCCCATGGTCTCATGGCAAGTCAATGAAATTCAGATTCCCAAGTGCCTATGGGCAGGGCTGGATTATCCAATAGGCAAACTAAGCACGTGCTTAGGGCACTAGCAAAGCAGGGGCACACACACACACACACACACACACACACACACACACACACACACAACGATTTTACGGTATAGTATTGTTTTTATTTTGAATTACATATGGGGGGGGACCATAATCTTTTCAGTGTTTAGGGCCTCTAAAGGTCCTAATCCAGCCGTGCCTATGGGTATGTGTACACAGCAAGTGAAGATGTATTATAGTGTGGGGAGCCATACCCGGGCCAGCTTTAATTAGGTAACAGTGGCAGTGATTATACTGCAGCTCAGGTTTCAGCATGAGATAGCAACCAGAATAGAATCCCAGACTCCCCATAGTTATGTTGGCAGCCTGTGCTGAAGTCTATGCTGCCGTGTGCATGATGCTAGTGTTACCCATGCAGGTAAGCCTACCCATGCCCCAATCACACCAGTGCAGACACACCCCAGGTCACTTTTGAAAATGGCACTTTGGTGCATTTGAAAACCTTACCCATCTCCTAGGCCTCTCTGCAGTGGGACAGGAACCATACGGTCAGTTTTCAGGGTCCAGGGGCTATGGCTGCCAACAGCTCTCGGCACCCAATTTGGATAATGATCATTTCTGCTCCTAGGTGCCTAGGCTGAGGAAGGAAATCCTAGGGCTGGGGGCAATGGGAAGTCAAACAGAACCCTTTTTTCTTTCATTACTCGCCATCCTGCACAGCAGGTCAACAGGAACGGTCCCGCCTGGCAGTTTCCAGGCTGGAAATCAGCCCTGCACGGGGCTTAATGCAAACGTGCAGCCTGTGTCATCAGAACCCAAGCAGCCAGGTGAGCCGGCTCATCTAAGCAAAGGCTGAGAATAGCTGGAGGCTCCGTGCTGCCTCTGAAAGTGTGAATCTCCCAGCCGGCCGCCATACTCCAGAACACTTGACAGCTGGAAGGGCAGAGGGAGGAGAAGGAACGTCCCAGGGATGGCATCTTCTAAATGCCTTTAAAAGAGACAGCGTGGGGGAGGGGGAGGACTTTCAGAAGTGCCCAGCACTGGCCTAACTTTGTTTCCACTGAAGTTGAAGGGAGCTTTACCCTCAACATCAGTGCGCGGCGCGCTTTGGAAAACCGCACCCAGCGTTCGCAGGCGGGACCCAGCCAAAATCGTTGCTGGAAACAGAATGTCAGACACAAACCCAGCACCTGGGGCTGAAAGCTGCTCCTCCGTCTGGCTCACTTGACTTACCAGGTTGACGAAGTCCTGGTAACAGATCTTCCCGTCTGAATTGTTGTCTGCCAAGGCCAAGAGGACCTCCAGCTTGTGTGGGTCCAGCTCAGAGCCGTGTCTCTGGAGGAGGTTTTGGAATTTCTCAGTGCTGATGTAGCCAGTGCTCTCGGGGTCGAACTGAGAGGGAGAAAACAAAGCAAGAGTTATATGCTCAGCATGACACAGCGCCTACAATGCCGACCTCCGGAGGGGTCAGCCACAGGCCCCGCTGGGATGGCAGCAGTGTTGCTGCAGAGTGACACGTTGCCACGCACGCCATCACAACGGTATCCCTTTGGCAGGTAGCACTGTGGGCTGCAGTGCAGCTCTCGGTACAAGGGATGGGGAGCATGGACGGCGGGTATAAGAGGTAGGGGAAAGCAACGCCTTCACAAACTGCCAGCCCAGCACTGCCCACCCTCTGCCCCCAGGTCCCGCCCCACTTCAGGGCATCTCCCCTGGGCTGTCTGGGATTCAGCCCTGCTAAGGCTGGGGACGAGCCATCAGCCCTCCAGGGGTTGGGGCTATGTGCTACTCACCCTCCCTCTCCCCTGTGCTCCAGCTGGGGCCAAGGAAGGCTGGTGCCACTTGCCCTGCCCTTCCCCTGTGCTTGGGAGGGGAGGACTAAGGCCATGTATTGCCCATTGGGGTAGGGTGGCCTAACCCTATAGTGAGGGGGGTAGGGGCACTAGGCTCCTACTGGGTCTTCGGTGGCAGGGGTGGGGCCTCAGACAGAAGGGGCAGAGCTTGGGGCTCCGCCCCCCATTGCCCTAGGTTCACCTGCTGCTCTTGATGGGGAGAACTCCTCTACCATCACCCAATCAGTAGTAGGCAGCCAGTTATACTAGGTGGAGGGACACTGTCCTGGATGCTGTGTCAGGGCTGCAGAATGTAAAGGTTATGTCTGCCTGAGGCAGGGAGGGATGCTCCAGGTGAACACAGAAGGGAGAGCAAGAGAAGACATCGGTGAGCAGAAAAGCAAACCCCTGCATTTCCCTAGAGAGCAGCCTGAGGGCTTTGGTTGCTGGCCGCTTGGGGTGGTGATCACATCCAGTCAGGCACACGAGAGCCCACCTAGCTAGAAAGGAGGAGGGGCCTGGCTCTTGAGAGAGTGACCACGCCAAACTGCCAGCAAGCAGAGACACAACCCCAAAGCTCTAGTACCTGCAGGATTGCAAGCACCTGCTTTCTAAAGTTAATTCCTAATCCAGAGCATGAGACACATAGGGTTATGAGGACAAAAGAACCTCCCTCCCTCAGCTTGGCATTCAGATACCACCTCTTCTCCTCTGGATTCTATTCAGAGAGCAGACATGCCCCATTAATGTTCCCATCGGCCTCCTCATTCCCACTTCTTTTACCTACAGCCTTCGTCTTGTCTCACAAGCTCATAGATCTCTCTTGGAGTCTGCATCTCCAAGTAAATACACCCTACCACGTCTCGGCAGGTACTGCACTGTTTGGCCAATGGATCCATTTAATGGAGTGTTCATTTCTGTTTGTGCTTTTATTTGCGAAGTTAAAACTGTCAACATTTGCTCCTGGCAGGCAGGCAGCCAGAAGGCTTACAGAGATTTTCAGATTCCTTATCCTGTCAAATACCGGGCACAGACAACATAACTTGCCTTGCTTGTCGAGCACTTTCTCCCTAAAAAGGATCTCACCCTGTTTGAAAAAATATTACCTGCACCAGCCACTCCTGAAACACAGGCGCTTCCCCGGGGGGCGGGGGGCGGGGGGCGGGGGGGGAAGGGAGTAGAGACTAGTAGCCATTGACAGCCAGGTACAACAATACAAAACAGATCTGGATGAGCAGAGAAGAAAAATGATTCAAGAGCTGGAAAATCTGCCTTAGACTATGGGTATGTCTACACTACCCCGCTATTTCGAACTAGTGGGGTAATGTAGGCATACCGCAATTGCAAATGAAGCCCGGGATTTGAATTTCCCGGGCTTCATTTGCATAAACCGGGCGCCGCCATTTTTAAATCCCGGCTGGTTCGAACCCCGTGCCGCGCGGCTACTCGCGGCACGAACTAGGTAGTTCGAACTAGGCTTCCTAGTTCGAACTACCGTTACTCCTCATTCCACGAGGAGTAATGGTAGTTCGAACTAGGAAGCCTAGTTCGAACTACCTAGTTCGTGCCGCGTGCACGGGGTTCAAACCAGCTGGGATTTAAAAATGGCGGCGCCCGGCTTATGCAAATGAAGCCCGGGAAATTCAAATCCTGGGCTTCATTTGCAATTGCGGTATGCCTACATTACCCTCCTATTTCAAAATAGGAGGGTAGTGTAGACATACCCTGAGAGAATTAAGAAGCTCAATCTAATCAATGCAAGTAAAGGCGAAGAGGTGACTTGATCTCAGTCCATCGGTAGCTATGCCGGAAGATTTCTGATCGCAGAGGTCTCTTTAATCTAGCAGATGAAGGCATTACAGATCCAGTGGCTGGACACTGAAGCAAGACAAACTGAGACTAGGAAAAAGAGGCATTTTTTTAATAAGGGGGCAATCAATCATTGCAACAATGTACCTAAGATGTGGAAGGTTCTCCCCCACATGAAGTCTTTAAATCAAGACTGGATGTCTCTCTTCAAGTTATGATCTCTCAAGGGATGTCAAACTGAGTCAGCGTCCCAAAATGGGTCATGACCCCGTTTAGTGGGGTTGCCAGGGCTGGCTTTAGAAGCCAATGCCCAAATGTTTCAGTCCTGGGTGGCAGGCCTTGGGCAGGCTCAACCACCCAATGCTGAACTATTCGAGCACGGGCTTCCCCCTCCCCCACTCCGAGCCCCAGCTAGTCTAATGTCAGCCCTGGCAACCCCACTAAATGGGGTCATGACCCACTTTGGGACGCTGACTCACAGTCTGACAACCGCTGATAGATCATAACTTGTAGAAAGACATCCAGTCTTGACCCCTGCTAAATTAAAGAGACCTCTGTTATCAGAGTCCTGGGGTCACATCAAAATTATTGTTGTCAGAAGGGGGTCGCGCTGCAATGAAGTTTGAGAACCACTGAAGTAGCTCAACCAAAAGTTGGTGGCTTAATGCAAGAAATAATGGGAGAGGTTCTCTAGCCTGTGTGAGAAGGTCAGACGAGGCCACTGCAAGGCTCCTTCTGGCCTAGAAAAGAATACTGCTCCCAAGTGACTCTAGAGAGAATAAGGGAAATTATCAGTCTCAATTCATACATTAGGAGAGCTCTAAGCTCACATGGTCTGCCTCAAGCCTATCATGTATCCTGAGGCGATGGAATATGAAGCATTGCAAATCTTAAAAATTACAATGTTATTAAGAAAAACTAAGGGGCTGTGTCTAGACTGGCCAGTTTTTCTGGAAAATCAGCTGCTTTTCCGGAAAAACTTTCCAACTGTCTACACTGGCCGCTTGAATTTCCGCAAAAGCACTGACTTCCTACTGTAAGAAATCAGTGCTTTTTGCGGAAATACTATGCTGCTCCCGTTCGGGCAAAAGTCCCTTTTGCGCAAAACTTTTGCGCAAAAGGGCCAGTGCAGACAGCTGAGATTTGTTTTGCACAAAAAAGCCCCGATTGCGAAAATGGCGATCGGGGCTTTTTTGCGCAAAAGCGCGTCTAGATTAGCCACGTACGCTTTTCCGCAAAAAGTGCTTTTGCGGAAAAGCGTCCGTGCCAATCTAGATGCTCTGTTCCAAAAATGCTTTTAACTGAAAAGTTTTCCGTTAAAAGCATTTCCGGAAAATCATGCCAGTGTAGATGTAGCCAGGGTGAATCTCTAGATAATAGTGTAACAAACCTGTGGCTACCAAAGGCTTCTCATTTATTACCAGAAGGCACACCTTGGACATCTGTAGCTTTCCAGCCACAACAGAGATAAAACCCAGACTCAAAAACGACAGGTCTCTTCCACAACAGCCAAAGGAAAATCTTCTTTGCGTGTTAGCAGGACACTGATCCTGGTGAGTGGTTCTGACTCTGTCCAGTAGATGGCAGTCATGCGCACACATACAGATGCATGGACCCACTGGCTAGCTTACTGTAGTAGTGAGAATGCTGGATGGAAAATATCCTGACAGGACAGAAAAGTCATCAAGAGAGCTTCTGAGAGTGTGACAGATGGTGACCTGCAGCTAGGGTTGCCAGGCTTCTGGTTTTTGACCAGGCATTCCGGTTGAAAAGGGACCCTGGTGGCTCTGGTTGGCACTGCTGACCAGGATGTTAAAAGTCTGGTTAGAGACACAGTGGAGGCTCAGGTACAAGACAGGGTCCCTACCTGCCTTGACTCCACGCAGCTCCCAGAACATGGATCCCAGCCAAGGAGAGCTACAAAGCCATCACTTGGGGGCGGGGCAGCATACGGAGTGCTGGCTCTGCAGCTCCCATTGGCTGGTAACTGTAACCAATGGGAGCTGTGGGGGTGGCACTGGCAGGCATGAGGGCAGCGTGCAGGCAGAGCCTCCCTGCACACAGGGGCCGCTGGAACCTCAGGGCCGATTCCTGGGAGCCACGATTAGCATCACAGGAGCCTGCAAGACAGACCCAAGAAAACCAACAATAGAACACCACTTGTCATCACCTACAGCCCCCAACTTAAACCTGTCCAACACATTATCAATAAACTACAGCCTATACTGGAACAGGATACTAAACTCCAAGAAGCTCTGGGAGACAGACCCATTGTCTCCTATAGACAACCACCTAACCTCAAGATGATTCTTACCAACAACCACAGGACATACCACACTAATACCAACCCTGGTACCTTCCCTTGCAACAAACCCCGTTGCCAGCTTTGTCCACATATTCACTCTGCTGATACCATTATTGGGCCTAACCAAGTGAGTTATAAGCTCAAGAACACATATTCCTGTGCATCCAGAAATATAATTTATGCTGTCATGTGCCTAAAGTGTCCGTCTGCTTTGTACATTGGACAAACGTCTCAGACACTTCGCCAAAGGATCAATGCCACAAAACAGATATTAGACAGGATCACAAAGAAAAAACAGTTTCTTGCCATTTCAACCAGAAAGGACACTGTCTCAACGACTTAATTCCCTGCATCCTGCTCCAGAAACCTTTTAAATCTGCACTTGAAAGGGAATCCTCTGAACTGTCATTCATGCTAAGATTCGACACTCTACGTGTCGGTCTCAACAAAGACTCTAACTATCTTACCCATTACAAAGATAGCTTGTATTTTTTACAAACACACTGTACAGAACAGGCCTGTACTGGTGATGGAAAGGACTTCTGGCAGATGACCCCAGAACTCTGTTCTAGCTCTAATTGCCATAGCTCTCTTAATCCGATCTTGAAATGTTATCTAGGCCTCATTGCTCTGAATCCATAAGCATAAAGCATGTTGTATTTCCCTCTTTAAAGCCCCTTATTGATACACAGAACAGATGGAGGACGCTAACCTACAAAGCTTTTCTGCATGCATGGGTGGCAGGTGAACTTAGGGCTGGGGGAGGGAAGCGCCAGCCCTACCCCTTCTGACTGAGGCCCCACCCCTGCCACTCAGAGCCCAGTGGGAGCCAAGTGTCCTCAGGCTTCCCCTCCTCCAGTGCGTGGCATATGGTCCCAGCATTCGCCTCTCCCCTCCCCCCCCAGCCCGGGAGAATGGAGTGGGGAAAGGGCAGCTGGCCCCAGTGTTCCCTGGCCCCGGCCGGAGCACAGGGTCCCAGCAGCAGACAGCCCCAGCCCCTAGAGAGCTGACAGGTTGGCCCCAGCCTCAACAGGGCTGAATCCCAGACAGTTTAGGGGAGATGCACGGACGTGGGGCGGGGGCTAGGAACGGAGTGTGGGTAGGGCCAGGCTGGCAGTTTGGGGTGGCAATGCCTTCCCCTGTCTCTTATACCCACCACCCATGTCTGCATGTTTTCCCCCTTCCAAAACGCCTTATCTGTGACGGAGCCGCACAGTTGCTGACAATGCCGTCCGTTCTCCTAGGCCTTCCAGCCTTGCCTGCTCTGGCAGCCACCCACGCTGCCCCTCAGCACCAGTTAGGGACTGGAGTTTTGTGAGGCTCTCTGGACTGGGACCCAACAATATCACCTTTGCAAGGAAGCTCCATCACCATCATGAGACTGGTCACCACAGGCGGGTTCCACCCTCGGCAACTCCTGGCAAAGGGCTGCCAACGTGGATCCTTATCTGGACAGTGGGTCGCCCAAAATGCAACACGTTGCAAAGGAGAAAGCCAGAAAGCACCAGTTTGAACCTGTTTCTTTCTAAGCTTGAAAACTAGAGACACACAAGTGCCCTGGACTAATGTGCTGCAGCTCCAATTCGGCCTCATCTCAGCCAGCTCTCAGTTGCTGGGAGATTTGCCTTTGAGTTTCCAAACTTGATTCAGACGAATTGGCATCCCAGTGGCCTCTCTTTGCAGATAATGATATCAAGCTTGTTGGCTGGCTTCCATGGTAGAAGGAAAGGGGGGCGGGACAGGAGCATGTCCGTGCAGGAGGTAGATTTCCATGGAAACATTTTGGACATAAAAGGGAGCTCAGGGAAAGCAACATGGATTTCAACAACCTTCCCTCTTCCCTCGCTGTGAACAAAAGCCTGGGATGCCTGCACCTTTAGGCTGGCTTGGTTTGGACACTGCAGAAGAAAGGCTGAGTTGGCAAGTGGCCCAGACAGCAGGGGCACAGCATGCCAACCGCGAAATCTGGCTCAGCGCTCTCCGTCAAGCGGAGCAGCTGAAGAACCCGCTGCACAAAACTGACCTCTGCACGAGGCCAATGGTTTCTAAAAGGCAGCATGTGTGTAACAGCTCCAGCCCACTCACTGAGCCAGCCTGGGCCCCTAATCAGAAAGCTTCTGCCGCCTGTCTTCAGCATGCAGCCGACAACCGGCTCACTCGAGCGCTTTAGAATAGAGTCACTGCATCCCTTATGATAATCTCTGCGGAATGAGGCTCACAGCCTCCACGGTTGTGACCAGTCTAAGGCATCTGTTGAAAAGCTTCCTTTGTTGTGGCTTTGTTTCGATGGACTGGTCCAAAAAGGGGAAGGGGCTAACAGCAGAGGGGAGGGGTCTGCGGCATGCATTGGAACCAAGCCGGCGTGCTAGTGTGTTGATGGAGGAGTTGCCTCAATACAGGAGCTGTCAGTGGGGGTGGATGACTGGAAACAAAACAAAAACAAATGATCTGCAGAAAGTCCATGCAATATGTCTTCCTCCACGCGCCAAGTTAGGTCTCTGCAATGCACACGGTGATATGCCGTGTCTTCCCCCCGAGCAGCAGCCAATCCCAAAGGTTGAGTTCTCCAGCAGGTCCCACTAAAGGAGGACCAAAAAGGAGGACCCCTTTATAATGAGGCCTGAAAAAGTGGAGCCAATCCCATAGCTGGACTCAGAGCTTGTCTGGCCACCTTGTTCATGGCAGGCTGGAGAGTGAATCTACCCTGCACTCGCCTTTTGAATACGGACTGTCCATGTGACACTTCAGTAATGTGCTTTGATTGAGTCCTTTTTGAAAGAGAAGAGCGCATCCTTAGCCTAACAGCAGATAGAACCTTAATCAAGCAGAACCTACATTGCCTTATTTGAGGCGGACAGACTCAGCCAACACTCCAGTACATGGCTGTTAACTGACAACATTTGACCCAACATTGTCATTTTACTTAACTATCATTTACCTGTAACTATCATTTACCTGTATTCACAAATTGAAAGGAAAAGACTTATCTTGCTTAGGGATGATACATTTGTACCCTGTAGGTTTAAATTTCTCATTATTTGAGGTCCATTTGTCTCGTGGTGAAAGCAGAAGAAAGGTCAGAACTACCTAGACTCCACTCCAGCTATGTTATTAGTTCATTTTTTTGCCCTTGAGAAAGTAACAATCAATCTGAAGTGTGTATATTTCTTTAAAGGGTATGAATTACACCCTTCCATAAGCAAAGAAGAGCTACAAAGATCATGAATAGCTTTCACTGACACTTGTTATATGATGAACATTTGTAAGAACAACCAGTACATAAAGCCCTTCCTAGCCTGAAAAACACTGCTTAAATTAATTCTAGTTACTGCTGTGATATCAACATTAGGCTCAAAACAAATCTGATCTTGTCACTTAAGCAGATAGCAATGTGACAAACCGACTTCCCAGACATCTGAAGTCCACACTGGTCATTTTAGAGGATGCTTCAGTCAGAAAAGGCCTCGCTCTCACACACAAACAACCAGCTTTCACTCTTCATGCCGCTTTGCTGCTGTGTTTTTTCCCTGTGATGTTCCACTCAGATGAAAGGATCAGCAGGAGGTAGCAGGAAACATGGAGACATTGGATAATGTCCAGAGAAGAGCAACAAAAATGATTCAAGGTGTAGAAAACATGACCTATAAGGTAAGACTGAACGAACTGGGCTTGTTTAGTCTGGAAAAGAGGAGACTGACAGCTTTCAAGTTCCTAAAAGGGTGTTACATATTCTTAATCTCTGATGATAGGACAAGAAGCAATGGTCTTAAATTGCAGCAAGGGAGATTTAGATTGGATATTAGGAAAAAACTACCTAACCGTCAGGGTGGTTAAACATTGGAATAGAATCCCTAGGAAGGTTGTAGGATCTCTATCATTGCAGACTTTAAGAGCAGATTAGACACAACACTTGTCCGGGAGAGTCCTGGCTGGTCCTGCCGTGAGGGCAGGGGACTGAACTTCATGACCGCTCAAGGTCCCTTCCATATTCTATACTTCCTATAGCATGCCAAGCATATTATGACTGGAACAAACACTATTCTTATAATACAGTAGGCCTGCTGTTGCAATCATGGATAGATAGCACTCTACCAAATTCATGGTCCTCTTTGATCAATTTCATTGCCGTGGGATTTAAAAAATCGTAAGTTTCACTACTTCAGCTACTTAAATCTGAAATTTCACGGTATTGTAATTGTAAGGGTTCTAACCCAAAAAGAAGTTGTGGGAGAGGATCATAAGGTTATTGTAGGGGAAGTTGCAGTACTGCTATCCTTACTTCTTCATTGTTTCTGGTGGCAGCACTGCCTCCAGAGCTGGTAGCTGGGGAGCAGTAGCTGCAGGCTGGGCACTCAGCTCTGAAGGCAGAGACAGCAGTAGCTGCAACGCAGACGAAGATGGCTTGGTGTGGTATTGCCACCCTTACTACTGCACTGCTGCCTGCAGAGCGGGGCCCTCAGTCAGCAGCCGCCACCGTTCTCCAGCCACCCAGCTCTGAAGGCAGTACAGAAGAGTGTCAATCCTGCAGCACCCCTAAAATTACCTTATGAACCCCTGCAACTCCCTTTTAGATCAAGACCCCATTTTGAGAAATGCTGGTCTCCCCCATGAAATCTGTACAGTGTAGGGTACAAGCACACAAAAGACCAAACTTCACAGGGGGAGACCAAATTTCACAGTCCGTGATGCATATTTTACAGCCGTGCATTTGGTAGGGCCCTGCTAATTTGAAATGGACTTGAATCAAAACCTTGGATCCAAACACTTTGGCAACTGAGATTTGAATTGTTGACTTTTCTAGTCTGAATATTAAGAAATGGCCTCTCTCTTTACAATGAGACTGACCCCAAATTTGGATCATCCAAATCTGACATTTTTTGCTTTAAGCCCCATCTCTAACACAGATGCTGGAAGCTTTTATGTTTATTTTTCTGGATTTGCTTGTCTGTTACAAGATCTGGAGCATTTCATCTCAATGGCAATTTCTTGCAAGGTTTCTTCTGCATCTCAAAGAAAATGACCCTTAATTCCCTTCATCTCCCACCTGGCTCTAAAGCAAAAATACAAATACGTTAATGACCATAACAACCACCCAATTAGAGGCACATGTTTTCCACAGACATTCACACGCAAAGAAATCAAACACAACCTTTACTCCAAAGCGATAGCTATCTACAAAATCAGAGAATGTAATGATTTCTTTCCATTTCTCCCTCATATGATAAAAACAACATATAACTACACAGTGTAAAAATCCCTTTCCCCCTCCACTCTCCCCCAAATCAAGTGGTTGCAAAAAGAAGCTGACCTTAACTAGAAGATGCTTCAAATATTTATCCATGGTTAATTCATTCCTGAAAACTCATCCCTCAAGACAGGACTAACATAGCCAATTCCATTAAGATGGTAAGTCAGCACAGACATCAAACCCATGTAGCTCTGAGCTCCTAACCTCAACAGGGAGCGGTTCACCAGACAAATATCCTCTCCTCCAACTCAAGCCACTGTCTTCCTGGGTTAAGCTCAGCCGTATCACTTCTGTCTTGGCCTTTATGTAAGTGAACAAATGTAACTCAACTGCAGGAGCTGAGCAGCGTGGAAGGCTGGCAGCCCAGTTGACACAATAGAGCAGTAACGGCAATTTCATGCAAGGTTTCCTCTGCGTCTCAAAGACAATGACCCTTAATTCCCTTGGTCCCCCACCAGGCTCTTACGCAAAAATGTAAATACATTAATGACCATAACCACCACCCAGCTAGAGGTGCATGTTTTCCCCACCCACTGCAAGCTCTCTTATTCATTACTATTATTATTATGAACTCATCCTAAAAGGAAGGTACCCCAGCAAAAACTGCTTGGGAAAGGAAGCAGCTAGAAAATGTATTTTAAAGGTGGTGGCAGTGGTGTTAAATTAAACCTCACACTGTTCTGCCTCTTTAATTAAAGGCACATCAGCTACGACTGAGTGCACAAATAGGGTGGGAGTCAAAGACACGCTGCTGTTAGACAATGAATACTTTAACGCAGCACAGGCTGCTGCTCCTTCCCCACCTCCAAGAATCTCATTTGAATGAGGTCCCCGGAGAGCCAATGGCAGACACTTATCGGGCACTAGAGCAGCCATGGGAGCCACAGCCTGAAAGGAAGCAGGAGGGAAAATCGCAGTCTGGCTTGGGATTAGGGATGTAAACGACTAGTCAACTATCTGAAAAGCAAATGCTTATCAGATAGCTGACACCCTAGTCAACTAGTCATTCCCCCCACCCTGATGCCGCTATGAGAAAGAGGCAGCAAGTGGGGGGAAGAGGAGAGAGTGCTTCAAAGTGGCAGTGTTGCGTGGAGCCCGGAGTCAGCTGGGGACTCCCCCACTGACCCTGGGCTCCATGTGGCGCTGCCGCTTTGAAATGCCGCAAGGAGCACAGGGCCAGCGCTTTCACCTTTGAAGTGCAGCAACAGCCCTGGGGCTGTTGCTATACTTCAAAGGCGGAGGTGCCTTTATCGACTAATCGAATAGTCAGGGCTCGCCAAGCGGTGGCAAGCCCGCTCGCCAGCTGCACGGTTTCATGCTGTTATGCGTTGTGCGCATGCGCAGCTCGCTCTGCGCCAGCTCTTCCGGGTTGTAATCTACTCGCCACGGGCGAGTAGATTACATTATTTGTCAATCCCTGTGAATAGTCGATGCAAATTACATCAACTATTTGGGATGACAGATCTATCCCAGGTGCGGAGAATTTACCACAGCTTGTGGTTTTTCCAGTGATAGTGATGTTATCTCAGCATGAAGGCTGGTGTCAGGCTTGAGAGACACCCTCATTTCTGGTGAGGACATGGGCTTCACAGTCAGAACTCCTGGCTCAGGGCCCAGATCTGCAGCTGACGTGGAAGAAGTCATTAAAAGAAAAACCCACTGTGCCTCAGTTTCCCCAGAAGTAAAATGGAAATGACCTTTCATTCTTATCTTTCAGAAGTGTGGGGCTAATCTATAGTGGGTTTTCCATATCCTTCATAAGGAAACCTTGGGTGAGTAGGTACATCCTTAGGCTTTACATTCTCCATATGTAAAATGGTGATACTGTATTTACACTTGCTGACACAGGGTAGGTTTCTGTGGGAGGTGTCATTTCCAGCACACATACCTGCACTAGCTCTGCTTAAGCTAGCCTGCTTTTACCATGGTGCCAGAAGTAGGATAGGCAAGGCTCTAAGGCAGGATTGTCCTGGGGGACAGTGAGCCCACTGAATCACCATAGCTACACATTGAAATGGCACAGGGAGCACAATAGCTCAATCAGAGCTAGTGCGGGGAGGTCCTCCCATGCTAGAAATAACACCTCCCGCCCCAATGCAGACTTTCTCAAGCACTTTAGTGAAGCACTCGGATTCTGCGGCAATGAGAAGCAGCTAGACAGACAGGTACATTTGTGCCATTACAGCACTGACTTCACACGAGCAATGCCTCTTCAGGAAATTTATGAGACAGGCAAAGAAACGCTTCCCAAAATAGCTGTAGGTCTCACTCTGTTGACATCTCTAGCTTTCACCAGTCTCTGAAATTCATGCTGCTACTCAGCTTGAGCTCACACAATGTTTTATTATCTCGGCACACAGTCGTAGAATATGCAGCATTAGCTGCTTTGATAAAGATTAAAGGCCTGACCAGGCAGCAGATCAAATCCCATCTCATAAACCAAAAGGAGAGAGCAAAATGGCAGAAGCTACCGTAACAAAACTTTGCCCGCAACTCTCTTCCCAGGTGGCTGCTCTTGCTTCTGGTAGCGGGACGACAACCATGTACGGAGAGGAGGTTAAACTAGGGCAGGAAGGAGGAAGGTGGCTTATTTCAAAATATGCTGTGAGATAACCCCCATACATGCACTCCCATTCCACTCCCACACACAGTTAATTAACTGAGTTGTTGAGAACCATACACACAGTGAAACATTGGCGTGGTACCTGCTAAGATGTTCTCTCGCTGTCTCTCACTGTAAATAATGAATTTCACCACCACACAGCCAGCATCTAGTGATTAAGTGCTGTCTTGTATTGTCAGTGGGCTTTAGATTGCTTTGCCCTGAGATGAACCTTAGGGCTGGAAACTGCTCTCAAAAGCCGGATAACATCCAAGTGCCAGAGTAAGCCCCTCACTAAATCATTGTGCGGAGCCGCTGGACAGCGCCAACTCCTGACAGAAGGCAGCAGAGAAGTGCTATGCTGAACATTTGGTACCTCCCAGTAAAGAGGGCCTTTTGGGCTGAGAGCTGTTTGAATAGCAGCACTAAAACCAGGGTGGCTTGGAGCGGAGGTTCCGCTGATTTGAATTATAGATGAGCCCAAACTAGATCCCTGTCCCCCACCACAGTTTGTGGAAGCTCAAATCCGGGTCCACATTGTAGCCGGCCCAAATCTATAATAGGCTGCAGTGAAACCTGGGATTCAACCTCCTCCCCCTTGATTTTAGGGATGCAGCCGATCCAGATCTGACCTTGGCAGCACGGAGTGTCTCTATAACATGCCAAATTGGACTCCTGAAACTGAACACCTCAAAACTTTGGCACCAGAAGGGGTTACAAATCCAAACTTTATGCCTCAGGCTCATTTCCAGTCTGAAAGATCCAGGATAGGTAAAGGCTGCCCCCTTACTAGCAAAGTGAGATGCAACTTTTAAAACAAGGTGGACAGCTACATTAGCAATGAGGCTGCCAGGATGGCAGGAGATGCAACTAGTCCTCCTGTTAAGGGATGTGTTTATAGAGCAAGCCCTGCCCAGTTCTGCTCTCTCCTCTTCCATTATTAATGTGAGTGCATTAAGACTAATGGAAAAAGGGCAGGGAGCCAAAAAAGCAAAATGATTTTTTATTTGAGATAGAAACAATTTTGAATTGTGCAGTATCACTGGGCCCCAATGGTTAGGTACCAGACACAGTCAGTGCCCCTGTATGCTAATTCAAGCTCTGCCACTGATTTGCTGTGTGACCTCAGTCATTTCTCCTCCCACACTTTGACTGTCTTGTCTATCAAGAATGCAAATACTGTGGGCCAGGAACCATCTCTTACTCTGTGTTGCTAGAACAATGGGGCCATGATCTGGTTGAGGATTTCAAGGTGCTACCGTAACATAAAAAACAGACACGCTACACAACAGACACACTAACCCCATGTTTCTCAAACTGCAGGGGGTCGCAAGCAACTTAGAGTGGGTGCAAGCAACTTAGAGGGGGGTCATGGTATCACAAAGTTTGAGAACCCCTGCACTAACCCAAGAACCATTCCCTGCCAGCCCCATTACCAACTCTGTCCACATACCTACCCAGGTGACACCATCATAGGGGCTAATCACATCAGCCACAGCATCAGGGGTTCATTCACCTGCATATCTACTAATGTGATACATACCATCATGTGCTAGCACTGCCCCTCTGCCATGTACATTGTCTAAATCGGACTGTCACTACACAACAGAATAAATGGACACAAATCAAACATCAAGAACAGTAACGTCCAAAAACTAGTAGAAGAGCACTTCAACCTCCCTGGACACTCAGGAACAGAACTGAAAGTTGCCCTACTTGAGCAAAAAACCTCGAAAACCAGAGAAAACTGCAGAGCTAGAATTCAGATGCAAACTTGACACTATCCGACTGGGTCTGAATAGAGACCAGGCACAGCTTGCTCATCACAAAAAGCAATTTTTCTACTTTTGGTATTTTCACCTTCTGATCAACTGTTGAGAATGGGTCACATCCACCTTGATTGAATTGGGCTCGTTAGCACTGGACCGCCTCATAATAATTTAACACTCCCATATTTGCATATGTATCTATCCCTGCCAAAATTTCAGCTTCATGCATCTGACAAAGTGGGCTCCAGCCCATGAAAGCTTAGGCTCAAATACATTTGTTAGTCTTTAAGGTGCCATTGGACTCCTCATTTTTTAATAAAAAATAGGGGGATTGTTTTCAATCAGAAATTGGCTCCAATAGAGGAATGTTGAGAATCAGGGGAAAGAGAGCAACATTATTCTACTTTAATAGCCTTCTAACATATTTCATAAATCATAAAAAGAAAGGAATTAGCAGACTGGAGCAGACCCAACGTCCAATCTAACTATAACTAGTTCTGGGCAAGAAAGGGTTTTCTGCAAAATATTTTCAAGATGTCTAAATTGTTCCAATTTAATGTGGGACAAATCAGAAAACTTTTGAAGATTTTCATGGAGGAGAGGGAAGGAGAAGGAGAGTGTGAGAGAGAGAGACAGAGAGAGATAAAAAATCACCTCCCACACCCCACCTACTCCCAAAATAGCCAATATCCCAGTGGCAAGAGAGCATTCAGTTGGGATGTGAGACAGCCCACTTCAAGTCCATGCCCTGCTATTCTCTCACACTCTAGGGATATGTCTACACAGCAAAGTTATTTCGAAATACTTTTACTAGTGTCTACACAGCCAAACCGCTATTTCGAAATAGCGGAGCACTTACTTCTAATTTGGTAAACCTCATTCCACGAGGAATAACATCAAATTTGAAATTGCTATTTCGAAATAAGTGCTGTGTAGCCACTTATATCGAAATAGGGACCCTCCAGCCTTCCCAGGGTGCCCTGGTGGCCACTCCAGCCTCAACCAAGAACACTCCCCTCCCTCCCCCCTTCCTAGAGCCCTTAAAGGGGTTGACCCTAGCCACAGTGCCTGTGCCAGCTCCAAGCCTGCCAGCCCAGAGCCAGCAGTCACTGCCCTTGACCCAGTGGCCCCGAAACATGAGCCAGCAAGCCACTGGCAGCCAGTCCTCCACCACTCCCCAGGAGCAGTCTGCCAGCTCCCAAAGTGGGCGCCTTCCTGGTCCAGAATGGAGATCATGGACCTTATTCAGGTTTGGGGGGTGATGCCCCCAATGTCCATGATCTCTGCACTAGATGGAGGAACGTGGCCGTCTATGGCAGGATAGCTGCCAGCCTGGACACCAAAGGCCACATGCAAATCCAGGAAAAGGTTTGCATGACAATCAAGTTGGTCCAGCGAGACACCCAACCCTGAGCTTCCCCTCCCCCTTCTTCCCCTTGTTTCCCCCTTCCAGCTCCCTCTTCCAAGGTTTCCCCCAACCCTCTCCGACCCTCTCTTCTCCCTTCTCCTGCCTCCTTTCCCCAGTCTCTCCAGAGTTTCATCCCTTCCCCCCCCCCCAGTTTTGTTAAATAAAGAGAGTTTGTGTTCATGAAAATACGTTTATTTTATATGACATCAGGAAGGGAGGCTAGGGAGGGGTAAGTGGAAGGCCATGAGGGAGGAATGAGGCACAAGCCCCTAGTGGGACATACCAGGGAGGCTCTTAGTGCTCCTTAAGGTGGAAGCTCTCCCACAGGGCCTCCTGGATACTGACAGCCCCCCAATGGACCTCCCGGATGGCAGCCTGCAGAAAGTGCAGCCAGGCTCACAGCAACATGTCCAAGAGGAGCACCAGAGTGCCCAGGTGCGGCTCTGCCATGTTGCAGAGTGCTGTGGTGTCCTGAGTGAGGGTAACCAGAGCATGCAGAGACAAAATGCTTTGCTGTCCCTCATCCAGGTAGGCAAGCATGCAGGGAAACCTGAGAACTGGCTGTCCGTTGCGGGGTGGGAGAGGGATCCCTTTAAGCACAGGCCTCAGATAGCCTCAGGCAGCAGCCACACAAAGTAACTCCTGACCTGATGCCCTGCTGAACCTGGTTACGGCTGGCCTTAAATGCAATTCAGCGTCTACTCGGTGTGGACGCGCTATTTCAAAATAGCAAAACACTATTTTGAAATGTATTTTATGTCTAGACATGTTATTTCAAAATAACTTATTTTGAATTAACTATTTTGAAATAACGCTGTAGTGTAGACATATCCAAGGTGAATGCCCTGGCTGGGGCACACAAGACAATAACTTGAGATATAAATGTTCGAGATTTCTGAAAATCTTTTTACATTTTTGATTTTCACAACATGGTGTGGCAATAAGTTTCACAGTCTAATTAAAATCAAACCTATTTCTCCCACATATAGGCTATGGGATCAACTATCAAAAAACTGAGCATGAGAGAGGCATTTAAAACCACCAGATATTTGATAGTCACCCTAAATACTGTGACCTATTAAAGTTAATCTGACTTCACACCTCTGTAGCAGCTTTTCATCAGAGGATCTCAACATGCTTCACATTAATGTTAGCTAGGTCTCTCAATAAGGCTGGTGAGGGATATACAAGGAAACTGCTTGCCCTACAACTGAAGGGCTGTCACCTGTAGGGTGGAATGCTTTTACAACCAGTACACAACTCTAGCATGCACAGAGACAGCACTGGGGTATAGATATAGTCTCAGCTGTAAGTGCTAGCATAGCGTACCAGGGAATTTTACAAAAGTATTCACAGCTTAAGTGATTCAGTTGGAGAACTGCTGTGGGCAAATTTTCTATAAGCCAGATCCCTTCCTATTACCAGGTTAGTTAAACCTGCACTTATGGGGAAGGGGGTTTATTTTATTTACAATTCCCTCTTATAGACAAGGATTCCTGATGCTATCACTGGTTGGCTGAATCATTATTGAAATAGAGACACTATGTTTTCTTGCATAGACAAAGGTATCAACTTAATTCTTTGCACCTAAATAATGGTTTGCACCATAGATAGAAATGGCAGAACTGTCACTAATGATGCTGAAAAGGCCGAAGAGCACAGCAAATATTTTTCCTCTGCCTTTGGGAAAATGCCAAATGATGTATTCATATCCTAGAATGCTGTAACACTTTCCATTTCAACAGTAACACCAGAAGATGTTAAACAGCAACTACCAAAATCAGACATTTCAGTCCTCTGGGACTTTACCAGTGTCCCAAGACTTAGGCTACGTCTACATTACAAAGATAAATTGGAAAAAGAAATGCAATTTGTAGTACCCAAATTGCATATCTTTTTCCAATTTACTTCCGAAAGAGGCTTTTCCGAAATTTGGCCCATCTACACATACATGCCAAATTTCGGGAAAAAGCCCTCTTTCGGAACATCCCTTCTTCCTCGTAAAATGAGGTTTATAGGGATGCCAACAAAACCGTCCACTTTTCCAACATTTTTTTCGGAAAAGCAGATGTGTTCCTTGGACGCGGCAGAGCTTTTCCGTGATACCGCTGGTCAAAAGAGCTTATCAGCCAACTCTTCTAAAACTCTTGGATGCAGAGTTCTCCAGACAGTACTCCCTTCTGGCCTTGGAATCTACACATCCATGAAACAGAGGAAAACGAAAAGCAAAGAACAGGCCCACCTTGTAAACACAACAGCCTTGGCACTGTCTTTTCACAGGTTTGTGACAAGGTCCCATCCACTCTAGCAGACAGGCTGAGGACCAAAGCCTACTGACTGATATTAGGCAGCACTATTTGCCTGGGAAGCATGCTTCATGTACAGTGACTTCCCATCAGGCACTGCTCAGACACAGGGCCCATAAACTGCCCATGAAGCTCCTGATAGAAACTTCTCTGCTGTCCAAGATATGTGGAAATAAACAGTGTAATGCAAACCTCAGTGAGAGAGGACGTGGGCGCAGCGTAACTCCACAGATGTATTTGGAACTAAGCTACTGTGGTGAGATCTTTTTCCAGCACTTAGCAGCCAGAGGATGGCAACACTGATTGCTTTAATTTGTATCATTTAACACTAATGAGTGAGCATTCATGGTTGGTGGTGTCCCAGGGTAACCAC
Source organism: Pelodiscus sinensis (assembly GCF_049634645.1). NCBI lineage: Eukaryota > Metazoa > Chordata > Testudines > Trionychidae > Pelodiscus > Pelodiscus sinensis. The sequence continues at coordinate 20,118,010 of NC_134730.1, read as the reverse complement.
TGGGACAGGTGGCTGGAAGCAACCTTGGGATTGGCTGCTGCTCTTGGAGATGCTTTGAGACTAACTCCTGGCAAGCCACTTAGTTCAGGCCTCCCTGACTAAAAGGCTTTGAGGAGAAGCATTATGGTGCTTGTTCCCTCTCAGTGGCTTCCATGTCAACCATGTTTTTTAGTTTACATTTCTAAGAGACTTGTCTAAGTGCCAGTACCACACACCCAAAGGAGGCTCACAAACTGAAGCTGTGTTTTTGGCTTCTAATAACAGGCGCTGTCGTCTAAAGGGCAGAGAGGAAGGGACTAAACATCATCTATTCCTTGATCCTAGTTTCACTGCAGGACTTGAAGAAGGGCCTCTCTCAGCGTTCGTTTGTAAAACAGATGCAACCCTGGTCTTCCACACAGCTGCTGTGAGGATCTAAGTGCATTTGCAAAGTGCCTCAGAGATCTTTCAAGGAGCTCTCCTCTCCAGAAACATCAAAGGTACATCTCTATTATTTAAGAAAGACTCTGCAAGGGGAATGCGGCTGGAATGTGCTGAAGCAAACTGAATCCAGCTCACTCTCCTGCTGATGTACTGGCTTTCCGTTGCCACCCACAGGAAAAAAACAACCACCACCTCAGTTGACAAAAGAAAGCTTCCTCACCTCCCCCCTTTTTCATCTGACTATTTTACTGCGTGATTTATTTAGTTAACCACTACTCTGAATTTCATGTTATTTGTACCACAGTATCATGCAGAGTCCCAACCCATATCAGGGCTACCCACTGTGCTAGGCCCTGTACAAATGCACACAGTGGGAGAACGAGCTGAATTCTGCACATCATAAGCACAACTGCCACTTAATTTCTCCTGGGGTGCAACTACACAGCAGGGCTTAACTCGAAATAAACTATGCAAATTGAGCTGTCAATTAAGATTAAGATAATGGAGATTGCCTATCTCTTAGAACTGGAAGGGACCTTGAAAAGTCATCGAATCCAGTCCCCTGCCTTCACAGCAGGAACAAGTCCATCCCTGACAAATTTTTGCCCCAAATGGCCACCACAAGGATTGAACTCAAAACCCTGGGTTTAGCAGGCCAATGCTCAAACCACTGAGCTATCCCTCCCCCAATTGCTTAGCCTATTTCAAAATTGGGAGCATCTACACTGCACTTATTTCGAAATAGCGCACTCTTCCTCCAACCCCCCTTACTCCTCGTACAGTGAGGGTTACAGGAGTCGGAGTATGAAGTCCTCCAGCTTGACAGTATTTTGACATTATTTCAAAATAACTACCTGCTGTGTAGAGACAGACTAAGTTATTTCAAAATAATGTTGCTGTCTAGACATCGCCTGTTACTGGCAATGAAAATCAATATTAGTAATAATCATATTTTACCAAGTGATTTTTACCTGAGGATCTCAAAACACTTCGATGTTTCTGAGGCAAAGCAAGAGCCCTCTTTTACTGCAGAAACGGAATCACAGAAGGTAATATTTCCAAAATGCCTAAACAGCTCAGAAGTCTAAGTCCCCCTTTAAAAGCTCCATTGAAAGCCAATGGTGGGCTTGTCTCTTCAGCCAGCCTGGATTTGAGCATGCACACACTCACTTGCCACATGGTAACGTCCCTGCGGACACTGCTATAGAACAGTACAAGTCCCGGAGTGCGGCATGGCTCCCAGAAAGTATTCCCTGCGGATCAATCACACACAGACAAGCCCTGCAGGAGAACAGAACCCAGATGTGCACACAACCCAGCGCCATGTTCCATTCTTTCAGCACAAGCCCATCAGAAAATGCATGCAAGTAGGGTTGCCAGATGGTTGAAACAAAAACACTGAACACCCTCCACTCCCCCCTGAAAAAAAAATCAGGAAAAAATTCTGTTGAAGGGAGGGAGGGAGGGAGACCAAAGTTGTTGAGAAAAAAAAAAGGACTCCAAGGACTTACTAAGCCAAAACAAAATTTAAATAAAACAGCATTAAGACAACATGTCCTCTTTAAAAGTGTAAGAGCGGTTGAACACTAAGACCCAGGGAAAGCATTGCTTCCCCTATGTCTTTTGGCCGGCACCCATTTTGTGCCAGCAGCCTTGGGGAACCAGGTAAGCACGGGGGCTGGGGTTGATGGGGGCCAGGGAGAACTCAGGGGAGAAAGGCCGGGCGCTGAGTGTCTGTAGGGTTGCCAGGTTTCTGGCATTTTCACTGGGCAAAAATTCAGAAAATACCGGACATCTCAGGTGTCCGGTATTCGCTGAATTTTTTTTACCAGACAGGAGCCGAAAATACCAGACTGTCCAGGTGAATACTGGACACCTGGCAACTCTACGATGCAGGAGTCGTAGGCTGAACATGTAATGTAGCTACAGGCCTGGTCTTTTAATTGGCTACTTCACATTCAGCATGGGGCTATCAGCATGGGGCTGTCTCGCACCACAGAGTCACGTTACCACATCCACTGGAGGCAGCACTAGAAATATTTCTGCCTGCTTTTAAATAATTGCAAATAGGTCCTCAAGGGGAACAGGCCTCCTGTGGGTGTTGAATATTCTTTACGAGAGCCTTGTCCTGGATGGTAAGAATTCCTTATCTCCCGCCAACGGAGACAGCAATTAAAATATCCACAGCTGTTTCATCCCAACAATGAGCTTTTGTTTTGCCAACTGAATCCTTTCTCTCACAAAAATGCCCCCCCCCCCCAAAATTACCCCTGCCTTCACTAGTAATTTCATCCTCTTTTGTTGCTTGTAATGAATTCTCCACATTGACATGGAAAACAACAGCACTTGCTGAGGTTTAGAAGCAGCCTGCTGGCCGGTGTCTTTTGCCTGTCTAAATGCTCCCCATTTCCCTCAATGGACTGAGCGAAACAGTCTCCCCATCCAAAGCAGAAGGCCTTTGATTAACACAGGGCAGGCAAACCTCCGTGACAATCCAGCACACATCCCAGTCAGTTGTCATGACATGTTACAACAAAGACGCTTCACAGAGAGAGCTCCCCCTGTGCAACTCGACAAGAGTCACACTACACGATGCTGGCACCAATCAGAGTTGGGAGGTCACATTCACAACCAGTGAGCGAGATCTTCTTGAAATGCTCCCAAGTGGTCAGTCACTGCTGTTCTGAGTCTCATCTGAAAGCAACACAGCACCTCCCATTGCCAGGTTGGGGTACTGGGTCAGTGCTGAACTGGATTAAGAGCTACTGTCTGATTCACCAATAGTATTTCCTAAATATCACCTACATTCTCATACAAGGCCTGATCTGGCCTGATCCAACTTCGCATTCAAAATCTGATGTGGTCCTAGCACCAGGTGGTCTGGGTGCAGGTTATTGATGGAAGGATAAGGAAGAAATGGAGAAGATACCAGGAATGGTCACAGTTAAAGGAGAGAGACAGTGACGTGAAGGCCTTGGGAGATGTAGAATTACATTCTTTAGTGATAAGAAATTAGAGCAGACACTGACTCATACCTCGGAACTGCCCAAGAAGTTGAAACAGACTAAAATAAGAAGTCATACACTGAAGCAGAAAAAGACAGGACAGAAGGGAACAAAGAACTGGAAATGAAAAGGCAGGCAGGACCCATGAGCTTTGTATTAGTGAATTGTGGTGTGCTTCCTATTCATTGCATTCCCCTGGCAGACAGCCCACAGGTCTCCCCATTTGTGGAGGAGGTAGGGTTGCCAGGTGTCTGGTTTTGAACTGGACAGTCCAGTATTTGAGCTTTCTGTTCAGGAAACAAATTGAGAAACTATAAATGTCTGGTGTTTTCTAAATAAGATATAATGTCAAGTGTGTCTGGTATTTTTGTTGAAACCATCTGGCAACCCTAGAAGGAGGGGGAGGGGATTTGGAAAATCTTTTAGCTTACTGAGTAAAAATCAGTAGAGCCAAATCATCTCCGTGCAGCGCCTGTTAGCCATTCTTGGAGCTGAGTTAGGCCCTCAAGTGGAGCGGTTTTCAGCACTGTATCCTCACTGACTGCCTCCAGCAACTGTTGCTCACGGAAGGAAGACTGTAAGGCACAAAGGGTAGGAGCAGACAAGGAGACGAGCCCCTTGATTGACCACAAAGAATGCAGGGATGAATGGAGCAAAGGCAAGCAGACGTGAATGAGCAGGGGGGACATGAATGGTGCCAAAGGCAAGGAAGTCTTACATGGGGCAGAGAGCAAAAGGAGACGTGAATGGGAAAGAGCTAACGATGTTGCACGAATGAAAAAATAAGGAGGCAAATGAGGCGGACAGAAAGTAGAATGTACAAAGCACAACTGCGGAGACAGCAAGGCCTCCCACATCACTTGACAAGCCCTTATCAAAAGCGGCGAGTGACACGGCATGAACTTTCATCCAGGAGGAAGGAAAGCATCCCAGAGCAGACAGCATTACCATCTGACATCCCCTTCCAATCCCTTCACATGCGGTACATTCTCTGCTCCCAGCCCGAGTTCTCACGAACTCCGAGCAACTCAGTCAGCAGCCGCCGGATGCCAGACACCTGGAAGCTCATCCCCTCACAAAGGGAGGGGCCCCAAAACCTAGTGGAGGGAACAACAAAAGGGAAAAAAAAAGGCCAAAAGAATTAAAAGAATTAAAAGCAGGGGCTCAAGAGCTGCCACCAGCCTGGCAGGTGGCAACCAGCATATGAAGGTGAAGCAACATTTTTAACTTGGGACATGGTAACTGCTTTTAAATACCTAAAAGGGTGTTACAAGGAGGAGGGAGAAAAATTATTCTTCTTAATGTCCTATGACAGGACAAGAAGCAATGGGCTTAAGTTGCAAGCAAGGGAGGTTTAGGTCAGACATCAATAAAAACTTCCTGTCAGGGTGGTTAAGCATTGGAATAAATTGTCTAAGGAGGCTGTGGAATCTCCATCATTAGAGATTATTAAGAGCGGGTTAGAATAATACTTGCCAGGGATGGTCTAGAACAGGGCTACTCAACATGCAGCCTCCAGGCCGTTTGCAGTGTGGTATGGGTTTCAATATGGTTTGCGTTGATATGTGTTTTAGTAGTTAAATTCCTGTACTGTTGTGAAGCCAAAGCAAAAAAGGACTCAATATAATGGTCTTCTGTTGATATGCATTTTAGTAGTTAAATTCCTGGACTGTCATTGCTCATTAAAAGTCCTGTCATATGGGTGGAAATTGGGTAAATAGTACATTTTATTAATGTCAGCAAAACTGACTTAAATGGGGCCTGCATGTTGTGTCGTCTTGCCTTAATCTTTGTATTCACGCCCGTCAGTGTGAAAGAAGCTATTTGCATTCATATGCAACCACATTTAAGTTGAGGCCCTCGGCACGTGCTGTGAGTATCATTGTGGCCCCCGGGGCTTCCGAAGTTGAGTAGCTCTGGTCTAGATGGAGCTTGATCCTGCCATGAGGGCAGGGGACTGGACTTGATGACCTGTCGAGGTCCTGTCCAGTTCTATGATTCTATTGTTTGGATTTTGTGTGTTATTACTTAGCACCATCTTCATCTGTCAAGCTCAGAGCTGGGTCATCACCACCATTTCACAAGGGATGGGTGCGGCGGGGAGGGGGAGACAAGGCTGCAGGATACATCTGAACAGGGAAACAACAATATGAATGACTCAGACTCACATGGCAGGGCTAAAAACAGCCTTTCAGGCTTGGGTTGAAACCCAGGCTCAAGACCTTCCCACCTCACCCGGTTTCAATGTCCGAGGTCCAGCCTGAGCCCATGCAACTACACTGCCATTTTTAGCCCCACAGCATAAGCCCCCAAGACTCGCTTGAGTCAGTTGACCTGGGCTCTGAGACTGGCGGTGAAGGGTCTTTTTTTGCTATGTAGACACACTATTGGGAAACAAGTGACCCATGGCCAGAGAGCGACCCAAAGGCAAAGCTGTATTGCCCAGGCTCCTCACGCCCAGTCTAGTACCCTATATGAATGGCCAGGATTGCATACATAAAGGGGTAACTGAAGGATCCTGTGGGTGAGGCATGGGAACCAGAGACAGGATATCTGGAAACTGTTCCCAACTCCATCAGTGACTCACTGCATGATCCTGGGACAAGCCATTTATCTCTTCTGGGCCTTACTTTCCCATGGGTAAGAAGACAACAAAACCTCCCAGAGGGCAGCTGCAAGGTTTAACTCATTAATGATTGCCAAGTGCTTTAAGATGCTCATAGTTATTATTATTGAGTTACTTTAACATTTGAAGCTCATGGCTCACATTCTTACAAATATATTTATGTGCCACTCTGGCAATCCCAGGGGTGCAGAAGTCAACAACATAACACCGCATTCAAAAGCAATCAAGAGAGAACTGGACTGACACTCATCACAGTCCCTCTGTTCTGCTTTCTCAGCATCTCCATCACCATGCAGATGTCAAATATACACCAGGGTTCTTAAGATTAAAGTGCAAGGTTTCCATCTGTGCCATTGCTCAAGAAGCAGATTTTTCTTCCCCACATACCTGATGTTTCTTGTACTGAACAAATATGATAAAAACAGTACAACATATTTAAAAGCACATTGCAACAACAGCACAAAACCGAAAGCATAAATACTAACGTGATTTATCAGAGAGAAAAAAAACAGACTTTTTTTTTAAAGGAACTAGACAAGAGAGAATTTAAAGACCTCAGATGGGAACACGAGTTAGATTAGGGACTTCGGTGTAATCAACTTAATGGCTAGACTGGCATGATTTTGCGCAAAAGCAGCCACTTTTGTGCAAAATCTTGCCACCTGTCTACACTGGCCGCTAGTATTTGCGCAAGAACACTGACTTTGTAATGTACAAAATCAGTGGTTCTTGTGCGAATACTTTGATGCTTCTGCTCAGGGATAAGCCCTCTTGCACAAGTATTCTTGCGCAAGAGGGCCAGTGCAGACAGCCACCTTAATTTCTTGCACAAGAAAGCCCAATGGCTAAAATGGCCATCGGAGCTTTCTTGCACAAGAGAGCATCTATACTGGGCATGCATGCTTTTGCGCAAAAGCATATCTTTTGCACAAAGGCACATGCCAGTATAGACGCTCTCTTGCGCAAATACTTTTAAAGAAAAAACTTTTCCATTAAAAGTATTTGCACAAAATCTTGCCAATCTAGATGCAGCCAATGTGTTTATGCCAGAGGTCCTAGGCATGTACTGTACTTTGAACTAACAAATTAAATAGTGTTTATAAAGAGCATAATCAGTGCTCCCAACACCTCTGTGAGCTAGGGAAAGATTCTGCTCGTAAACATGGCAAAATGCAGGCAAAGAGGTTAAGGAATTTGCCCAAAGACACAGAGGATGGATTAGAACAGAGTTCTAGCAGAATTCAGCTACCTGTTCTGTGATTACCTGGTTATAATCTCCCTCTCCCTGCTGAGCAGCTTAATAGAAAAGAATATAAAACAGAAGGCCAAAGTATGGGCCAAGTGGAGGGCAAATCCCATGAAGGAGCTAAGAGAGATTAAAGCAAAAATGCTGCTGGGAAAGTAAACTGTGTGTGGAGACATTTTAAAGGTATCCATAGGAAGCAGGAAATGTCATTGGTGTCATGGTGATTCTAATTGAGAAATAACAGGAAGAGGAACTAATCCAGGAAGCCTGTAGAATTCCGGAAGGGCTGCATTGCAGAAACTGACAAGCTTGAACATTGCAACTTCACAAGCAGACAAACCCACAAAGAATCATAATTGCAACTATAACTGCTCCTTGCTCTTCCATCTGCCAGTCTGGGCATAAGCATAGCATCTTACATATGGAGTGTGGAGGGGGGGAGAGACTATGAATTATTTTTGGCTCAGTACAGGAAGCGGTATTTGTGCATCTGCTACCAGTGTTTGTAGACTTCTGGGGCTAACGCTGAAACCTATCACGTCAAGAGAACGTACTCCACTTTTTAACCCCTTTTCCAACTTCGAGTGAAATTTGCACTCAATTTTCACCCAACCTTTTCTCCTTCTTTAGTGGCTGTTCACAAGCATGCTGGAGGGATTGATTAATAGTGAGGAAAGGTTAAAAATCACTAAATATGCATGGCTGTGTTATGGGGTGACTCAAGGCAGGGAACAAAGCAGTCTATGAAAGTCCGAACAGAGTGAACACCCAGGAAGGAGATGAATGATTTAGATGGGCCACCTAGGGATGAAATTAAGGAAGAGACTTAAATTGAGTTTCTGGAAAAACTTCCTAACAATGAAACACTTCCTAAAGGAAACAGCATAAAGCTCATCACTAGAGCCCTGCAAATCCACGACTATCCACTTTATATCTGTGGGTATTTGCATCTGTGGATATGGATGCACATATCCATGGCTCATTTTTTATTATACGAATGCAGATACCAATTTTATACCTGCCTCTGGAAGTTCCACTACATGCATCTGACGAAGTGGGTCTTTGCCCCCAAAAGCTTATACGCCAATAAATCTGTTAATCTATAAGGTGCCACAGGACTTCTCCTTTACGCAGATTCAGACTAACATGCTACCCCTCGGATACTTGATACCAATTTTGTATCTGCATAGGGCCCTACCCATCACTTGGTAATGAACAGATACTATAGAGACACCCCGCACATTCCAGTTCTGGGAGGGGAGCAGGGATGGAGCGCGAATCAGGTGATTTGTGTTCCGAAAGTGATGGAAGGAGCAGGGAGGAGCAGGTAAGTGCAGGGCTCTGGTGCCTCAGTGTGTGAGGCATGTGCGGGAGAGGGGCAGATGGGGGGGGGCTGTCGGGCTGTAGAGTGGAACCCCAGTGGGCCCCGGGCTGCTGCAGCCCACCAGGGTGAAGGAGGGCCACTCATGATTGGCAGTTGTCCAGCAAGGGCTGCTGTTAGACGGGATCAGATGCGCCTGTCAGATGCGTGTGTGCTGGGTCTGTAATCCAGTCCCATTATGCATCATCCCTGGGAAGCCCAGCGCCCTCCCATTCCCAAATCCAGATGTCCCGCCTAGGAAAGCAGAGGCATGGTCACCACAGGCCGGTTAATCTTCTTATGCAAATAAGCAGAGGATAATCGGGACAGTTTCAATGAGTGTTTGACAATGACTTGAGTATAGCGGCAAACACTGGCAGAGCTGCTTTCTGAGTGTGGAGAATGGGTGGAGGGCGGGAGATGACCACTCAGCTTCCAAGAGGAATAACAGGACAACGAATTCTGCTTTAATCCAAGAATGCTCATACAAAAACAACTGCCACAGTCCCATTGAGCAAGCAGATGTTGTGACAGGGGCAATGGACTGGGAATACTAAATGGAGACCTTGATCACACTTGTGAAATTGTAGCATCTTAGCAGCATCCCCATCACTGGAAGAAAAAAGATGGCCATCAAATTCCCTGTCCAAACCCTAGCTGTGTCTAGCCATAGGGCCTCCTGAGAGTACTTGTTTCTTGAGAAAGTCTCTCTTTTACAGATGGGTCTGACCCACTAATTTTGGATCCAAACTGTCCCAAAGTTCAGGTCTGTTGGGACCTGTGGTTTGGGAATGGCCCATAACATTTTAGATTTGGATCTGAACTTCCCCCAAATATAGGCATGTTTAGATATGGGGTTCTGGTCTGAGCGCAGCTCTTGCTGATGTTTTTTTGCTACAAGATACACAGATGGGCTTAAATTGCAGTAAGGAAGGTTTAGGTTGGACATTTTTAGGAAAAACGTCCTACCAGGAATTAAACACTGGAATAAATTGTCTAGGGGGGTTGTGGAATCTCCATCATTGGAGATATTTAAGAGTAGGTTAGACAAACACCTGTCAGGGTTGGTCTAGAAGATGGTGCTTGGTCCTAATGTGAGGACGGGGACTAGACTTGATGACCTCCCAAGGTCCCTTCTGGTTCTAGTACTCCAAGTTTCTGTGTCCTTTGGAACTAATCATTTGAATTGTCTCCTTCCACTTCACCCGTCACCCCCAAACATTCCAGTACAGAGAAGATTTTACTCAGAATTCAGTAACATTTGCCTCAGAAATGTAGGTGACAGGACTCAGAGACGCAGCTAGAGCTCTCACTGCCACTAGCGATAGGTATATGCACAAATCTGTGGGCAGAAATCAGTTCTGAAATCATGTTGTAAACATGCATGATATTCTTGTTGGAGACATGTGACCACAGGGGGCTAAGCTGAGGGAAGGGAAGAAATAAGGCCAGGAACTAAAGTGAGAAAGAGAAGATAGGAGGATGGAAAGGAAGAATGAGAAATGAAAGTTGCAGAGAACATGAGAAGGCAGAGGTGAGAAGCAAATGAACTAGGAAGGGAGAGTAAGGCAGAGAGAGTAAGGCACTTACTCAGGCCATGTCTTCACTAAGCGGAAGATCAATGCTGCTGCGATCTTCTGGAGTTCGATTTACTGAGTCTAGTCAAGACTCGGTAAATCGAACTCGGAGGGTGCTCCCGTCAGCGGCCAGTATTCCTGCTTCTGCAAGGAGTAAGGAAAGCCAATGGGAGCATTTGTTCCCATCAGTCTCCCACTGTAGGGATGGCGGGAAAACTCACAACAAGGTACGTTGACTCCAGCTACGTAATTAACGTAGCTGGAATTGCGTATCTTGATTTGACGTTCCACTGTGGTACACTGAAATGCTTACAGGCCACATAGCAAAGCTGAGCCTGATGCAATTGTGGCTAATGGAGCCAGATCATTGAGTGGAGTGATACTTTAAAATCCAGAAGTCCTGAGTTCAGCCAACTACCCCTTGGGTCACAAAATTACAGAAGGGATCTAGCCAGTCACACATAAAACATGGCTCTCTGGAGCTATGTCTACACTACAGGCTTCTTGTGCAAGAAGCTTTTTGCAGAAGAGATCTTCCGCAATATCTTCTTGCGCAAGAGAGCATCCGCGCTGCAAAAGCGCATCGAAAAAGCAATGCACTTTTGCAAAAGAGAGCATCCAGACGGCCTGGATGCTCTTTCGCAAATAAGCAGTGATTGCTACGGACAGAATGGCCACCAGGGTGCCTGTGCATTTTCCTCTTCCCTCTTCTTGTGCAAAAAAACCCCGCTTGCCCATCCATACACACCTGTTTGCGAAAGAACTCTTTTGCAAAAAGGAGTTATTCCTTGTAGAATGAGGAATACCTACACTGGAAAACACCCTCTGTTCTTCTGTTTTACTCACGCAAAAACGTGCTTGAGGTGTGGACACTCCGTGAGCTTTTGCGGAAAAACAGCCGTTTTTGTGCAAAAGCTCTGTAGTGTAGACTTAGCCTGGGAAAGCCAGTTGCAGCCTCAGGAAGGGGCAGAAATACCACTGGACAACTGATCACGGGCTTCTACCCAAAAAATACTTTTTCCTCAGCAAAAGTCTGAGGGAAGACAGATACAGGGATAACCTTCTACCCTTCTAAACTGGGATGGGGCAGCAGCAGCAGCAGGCGCTGTTTCTACAAGATCTAGAAAGCAGAACCATGCACAAAATCTTATATGAAATGTATTTGCATATAAGAAACTTCAAACAAAAGAAATGAATTTAAAATGTCTTGTGGAAAATTTTAATGTTTCAGTTAAAAAACTGAAAATGAAAGGGATGGTTATTTCAAATTTAATTTTTTGTTTGATGTTAGGTTTTTCAAAAACCAAAAAAAAATTAAAAATTCAATTCACAACAAACATTTTACTTTCATTTTAAACTATTGGGGGGGCGGAGAGTGTCAAAAAAACAAAACACTCTTTGAAATTGCTATACATTTAAATTATTCAGTGGAAAAACTTAGAAAATTTTAAAACAACTCTACTATCATAGACAGCATGGGGAAGTGGATAGTGCACTCCACCTGAATTCTAGTCTCTGTTCTGCCATTGGCCTGCGGGGTGACCCTGGACAAATCTTTTTGCCGTCTTGTGCCTTGGTTTCCCCCCATGTAAAATGGGGATGACGACTCTACCCCCTCCTTTGTCAAGCCCGTGGAGATGCATGGATGAAAGAGCTAGAGGTGATTATTCCTAGAAAGGGAGATTTGCAAAATTCATAGCAAGATTTCATAACCGGCATGCACAGAGTCTAGGGCAGTGGTTTTCAGACTACAGGTAGTGACCCAAATCTGGGTCATGGAATGTCGGGCACTCGGTCTTGTTGCTGCAGGGGGATCAGGTGACCAGTGGGGTTGCTAAGGAAACTACCTGCCTGTTGTGGCACCGCAGACTACGCTGTGCCCAACAAGCAGCTGGCAGCAGGCCCAGCTTCTAGATGGGGGCGGGGAAGGGGCACAGAGCTTCATACACTGTCCCTGCCCCAAACACCCCCATTGGCTGGGAACCTGCTGCTGGCTGCTACTGGGGCGCAGCATGGTCTGTGGTGCTGGGAGAGGTAGGAAGCTGCCTTGGCCCCCCTGCTGCACCGCTGACTGAGAGCTGCTCGAGGTTAAGCTCCTCCTGTCCCAGCCCTGACCCCCCCACAAGCCAGAGCTTCCTCCTACCCCCAAAGCTTTCATCCGGAGCCCACATTCTAGTCAAATTACGTTGAGTCACTAACATCTTCAACTGGGTCATGAGAAAAAGAGTTTGAAAACCACTGGACTAGGTCACATGAATCCTTGTTTTACCCTGGCAGACCTGCTCTGACCCAGCCGTAAGAGAGGAAAGCGCCTACGAAAAGCTACGGTGACGTCAGCAGGGCTTTTGCAGCTTCCTACCTCACGGGATACTTCTAGCAGCATTTCAGGATCACTGGCCAAAGGAAACAGCCCCACAGTGCGGGGAGAGAACTCATGAACACCAGGCCGCTGTTGAGGGGGAGGGAAGGGTCACCTTGAAATCTAGAACTCTGCGCACGGACACACACAGCAAACCTCCCCCTGTCCAAGGAGGTTTTGATCCATGTTTTGCCCCAGAAACCAACAGCACTGTCTGAGGTGCCAAATGAAGGAGGAGGTGGCGGGGTGTGTGTGTGTGAAGTGGGAGCCACAATGGAGTTGGATTTACATATTTTGTTGGTGTTGCTGAGTGATGGGTGGCTGAAAGGCTGTGGTCTGGAGGAGTGGGGAGAGGGAGCAAGGTAAAAGCCCCTCATCTGGTGAAATGATAGATCAGGGGAGGGGAACCTTTTCTGGGTTGGGGGCTGCTGACCCCCACAAAAAAAATCAGTTGGGGGCTGCACAAAAATGAGAAACAAAAAAACCCCCAAAACTTCAATATGCGGCCCCTGACTGAGAAGGAGGAAAACACTCTTCACATGCCTTGGGGGGCTAGGCTAGTAGATTTTATAGGTTCCCCCCTAGGCTCTGGGATGGGGCCAAAAATGAGGGGTTCAGTGTATGGGAGGGGGCTGCCAGGAAGGAGGTTTGGGGTCCGAGCATGAGGCAGAGCGCAGGAGCGGGCTGGGAGGGGAGCCCCGAGTCTCAGAGGCCGGATCCAGGCAAGCCGGAGGCTGCCTCCAAGCCTGAGGCTCACTGCCCCTGTGATAGATAGCCTCTGGGCTGCATCTGGCTGAGTAACTCCCCATTCTGTCACTCCCTCTTTGCCAGACTCCAAGTGTGCTGGCCCTATGAATCTCATATTCATGCTCTGCTTTGTTGTGCTTGCAGAGGCCAACACAGCTGCTCTAAAAGGAGCCTAAAAACACAAAACAAAAAACTCCCCCCTAAATCCTGTCATGCAAACAAGGCCCTTCCCACCCACCGCCGCAAGAGATGAATGGAGACGGATTGAAAAACCCCACCTTCTCTTGCCCGGTGGTCTTCTTGTCTTGAGACTTTCCCCACATCAACACGAGCCCACAACAATTCAGACAGGGAACATAATGCTCCAGTGTCAACTTTCCCAGACCTTTAGGACAAGCTGGGGGAGGGAAGGGGTTAAAAGAATTTCATGATGAAATACAGACCATAAATGAGGAGGGCTGCTCTTTGGCAGAGCAAAGGGGGAATGGAGCATCCAACCACAAAAATCACATTTTAATTTCCAGGTGTTCAGGCCTAGATGTCATTGAGAATGGCTTAATTTAAAAAAAAAAAAATTCAGTAAACTATGGGAGAAAGATTTTTAAGAGTGCCCGAGGACTAGATCTTCAAAAGGATTTAAGTACCTAAATCCTACCGAAGTCAATGAGAATTAGTTAGCATCCAATTATCTTTAAAGATCGGGGCCCAAGTGACTTTGGAGCATAAGCCCTTTTGAAATGAAATTACTCATGTGCCTAAATTCCTTAGACACTTTTGAAAAATGTGTCTCTCCCATCAAAGAAAATTGACTAGTTGAGTAACAGGGGCTGGTACAAGTCCATTTGATGGTGATACTTCATTAGGACGGGGCTTCCTTTGGGCTTTAAAATCAGAGGGAGGTTAAAGCTGAATTTGTGCTTTGATCCCATTAGAGAGATGTGTCAGCTGTGAGGCCTTCATTGTGGAATCAAACATTTCCAGAGTTCTTGGGTGCTCAGCTGGTTAGAACAAGCTCAAATCCAACTCCAAAGAGCCTTGACATTAGGAAAAGTTGATTGTTTTAACTTGAGGTTCCATCCAAAGCCATAAATCTACCCCTCAAACTTGGGCCAAAAAATGTACGAGCTGCAGAGAACATGGTCCTTTGTTGTTGGTGACAAAAAATTGAAGCAGAGCAGATGTTGACTGATCAGGAGGGTTGTATTACTGACTAGCAGATTTACCTGGCATTGCTCAGGTCTGTGATTTGGGCATTCCATCAAGTGTATTTTGTTTCGTCAGCCCTCATATCATTCACTATGTTTTAACAAAAAAGGGTTGTAGTCAATTTGGTTTCTAATAACATTTTCTTCTAGTTTTCAAATTTTAAGTATTGATATAACTGTGCCAAAACAGAGCTTTACTTCAAATTTTTCTGTTTTACCTTTTTTCCAGAAGGTTTATTGAGAAGCAATCCTATTCCAGGTTCATCCTATTTTTCTGGATCATCTTGGTTCAGTCTCTTTCAGCATTTGTTCGGTTATGTCAATTTTGAGGACTGTGGCAGTTGAACCTTTCTAGTGTTGCACACTCAGAACCTGACCAGTGCCAAACCAGAGAATTTGTGAAACCATGAGAGGTCAATATTGTCCAACACCATTACTAACACTTCCACTGCTTACTGGGCTCTTAGAAAACATTTAGGGGTAAATTAGAGCTAAATAGCAGCACAGAACACTGAGAGCCAGGACTGGTGGCTGTAAACAAACTTTATAGGACCATAGGAAACTTGGTCACACTAGAGATATTAAATTGCGGGTAACTGAAGAATCAAATAGTCAATGAATTTTACATCAACTATTCGACTAGTCGATGGGGACTCCCCGCTGACCCCAGGCTCCATGCGGCACTGCCACTTTGAAACACTGCAGAGAGCTCAGCATCAGCAAAGTGGCAGCACCACGTGAATCCCAGGATCAGCTGAGGACTCCCCCACTAACCCCGGGCTCTGTGCAGTGCTGCCACTTTGAAATGCTGTGTGCAGCCAACTGGAGTATCCCCAGGCTGCACACGGCATTTGTAAGCAGCAGGGTCACATGGAGTCATGGGGAGTCCCCAGCTGATCCTGGGCTCCACGTGGTACTGCTGCTTTGAAATGCCATGAGGAGCCTGATGCGGGCTCTCTACGGTGTTTCAAAGTGGCAGCGCCACACAGAGCTCGGGGCCTGGCCCCAAGCTCCATGTGGCACTGCTGCTTAGAAGTACCTTCTCCTCCCCCCCGCCCGCTGCCTCTTTCTGATAGAAGCAGCAAAGGGGGCGGGGTGGTAATGAGTTGACAAACTTGTCAACAATCCAATAACTCCTACATCTGGCTAATTAAAATCATGCTGGACCATGGATATTGCTGGACCAGAGAGGTTCAACTTGTACTTGTTTTGATGACTGTCTCTTTTCTGTTTGGTTTTATGAGAAGCAATCCCATTTCAGGCACATCTCATTTTCTGGGCACAGTCAAACCTTTACCTTGCTTTAAATGACGATAACAACAAGCTGCATACCAAATTTGGTGGACCTAGCTCTTACCGTTCAGGAGAAGTTCTTGATCAAACATACAAACTCTCTACAATATATAGTATAGTGATAGAGATGTAGCCGTGTTAGTCTGGTGTAGCTGAAACAAAATACAGGACTATGTAGCACTTTAAAGACTAACAAGATGGTTTATTAGATGATGAGCTTTCGTGGGCCAGACCCACTTCCTCAGATCAAATTGTGTTCATTTTTTTAAATTGTATCCTTTGGTATATATGGTTGTGACTATTTTCTTCCACAATTTGATCTGAGGAAGTGGGTCTGGCCCACGAAAGCTCATCATCTAATAAACCATCTTGTTAGTCTTTAAAGTGCTACATAGTCCTGTATTTTGTTTCAATATATAGTAGATATACAACAGCCTCCAAGCCTCTTACCAAATTCATGGTCCATTTTGCTCAATTTTACAATCATAGGATTTAAAAAAATGTAAATTTCACAATTTCAACTGTTCAAATCCGAAACTTCTCCATGTTGTAATTTTGGGGGTCCTAGGAGTTGTGGAAGGAAGGTCAAAAGGTTATTGTGATGGGGCGGGGGTTGCAATACTGCTACTCTAACTTCTGTCCTCCCCCCCCCGCTTTAGGCAGAATCATCCTCACAGCTAATACCCTTTCAATTTAGCCGTTCAACCCCAGGGCTGTGTCTAGATTGCACCCCTTTTCCGTAAAAGGGATGCAAATTAGACACAGCGCAATTGCAAATGAAGCAGGGATTTAAATCTTCCCCACTTCATTTGCATAAACATGGCTGCCACTTTTTTCCGGCTCGGAGCTTTGCCAGCAAAAAGCTCCAGTCTAGACGGGGAACTTTCAGAAAATAAAGCCCCATGAATGGTAGAAGCTGCTCTATCCCTCAGGATCTGTAGGGTGTACCTCATGAAAGCCTGTACAGCCAGAAAAAGCAGGAAAAGCTACAGTAAAGGGCACTCATGGTGTACAGGCACATTCATCACCTAAGAAGCTCATCATAGTCTGCTAAGGAAATGGTTTCTCAGCTCATACTGTTGACGCATTCTGATAGGCTCCAAGTGATGTCATGCCCATGCCCTCATCCGCTGCACTTAACAAAAACACAGGCCCTCACCCGCATTTGCAGATTGTTAACGCCCTGGGAAGCCGAGTTATTATCCCTTCTTCACTCATGAGCAAACCAGGCAGCAGAGGTAAGTGATTTGCTCAAGGCCACATGTGGTCACTTGCAGGGATGGGATTAGGATGAAGGAGGCCAGTCTCCAAGCTTTATGCACAATCCCATAATCTAAACTCATCTGTTTGGCCAGCCTATGATCACAGAGGGTATGTCTATCCTGTAGTTAAACATCCGTACCTGGCCCAAGTCAGCTGAGAGGCAGCAGCTGGTATTTCACTGCAGCAGACACATCCTCTGTCTGCAGCCCAGACGGGCAAGAACCCAACACTGACTCCTCCCAGAAGCCTAGCTCAATGTCCTCTAGAAAATGACACATCTACCCCCTAGTGTCAATTCCAGAACGGCAATAGTTGTAATTAGATCTATGACAGCTAAAGTCCAGGGAGTGGTGCAGATTGGGGGGGGGGGGAGGGGAGGGAGATGTTAAGGCATGTAGCTGAGGCTTAGCAGACGTAAGTAATTAACATCTAGAGCAAAGAATAATTTTGGGGGGCAGGAGATAGAATTAGGGAAGTAAATTAATGACCAGGTTGAAAATAGAATGTTTGTAAGATAAGTAAATAGGTCAGTAGGCTAAGACGACAGAATGTCTGAGCCAAGTAAGATAAGTGGGAGAAGGCCCAGAGAACTGTTTACTATGAACTAGATATCAAAGGCCAAGGACTGTAGAGATGAGATAAAGAAGAAGTCAAATCCTGGACAGTGCATGAACAGCGCATGCTGCACAAGGATCGCTTCCTGCCAAGTAACCAATCAATCAACATATGAGCTCCCCATTTGTAGGGTTGCCAAGTCTCCCAGGACTGTCCTGGAGTCTCCAGAATGTAAAGATTACATCATGTGATGAAATCCCCAGGAATGCGTCTAATCATAACTGGCAACTTTAACCATTCATTGTGTGCGAGCACGCACCCTATCACCAGTTATGAGCCAATGAACCAGAATAACAACAGCCAAAGATTATTGTGCATGGTTGGCAAACTCCTTCCACCATTACGGCATCAGTCCCCTGTCGATCCACTGAGTCGTGCTCCTCCAAAGAACGATTTCAATAGCACTGCACTCAAGAGCAATTCCTCAAGCCAGGAGCTGACGACCAAGGACATCAAAGTGGAAGTCGGTAACATTTTCCCATGGCCAGGTTCTGTTCCTCACTAAGCTTGCAGATTGCCTGGGTGGGACAAACTTGTTCGGGTCTCCCAGTCAACAAGGCCTTTACCTTGCCTGCCCGACTACTGAAGACAGACCCTTTACAGTAAATGGATGCGGCAAAATAAGGTCAATTGCACTCACAGAGAGGAAGATGTAGGATAATGTCTGTGTCTGTCTCACTGCATAGGAACTAGCCCCTACCACATGAACTACTCTGAGGCGGCAACTAAAGTAAAAATGGACTAGAAGCCATTAAGCACCAGCATAACAGGGAGGGATAGCTCAGTGGTTTGAGCACTAGCCTCCTAAACCCAGGGTTGTGAGTTCAATCCTTAAGGGGGCCATTTAGGAATCTGGGGCAAATCTGTCAGGGATGGTACTTGGTCCTGCTGTGAGGGCAGGGGAGTGGACTTGATGACCCCTTCCACCTCTGTGAGATGGTATATCTCCATATTATTATTTAAAGATGGCCAGGAAGGAAGAGGGCAAATGAAGCTTTCAGGGAAAGGGGTGCAATCTTTCAGGGAATTGCCTTTTAGAGTCTGAGATGCTTCACTCTGAGACCACCTGCATCTCACCAATTGTCTGATGGTTTTCCTATACTCCTGCCCTTCCACTGCTGCATCTATCCACTGTCTCTTATCTTGTATCTGGACTGCAGCTCCTTGGGGCAAGGACCATCTTTCCATCCTGTGTTTGAACCACATAGCGTGGGACCTTGTCCATGATCAGGCTTCCTAGGCACAGTGATAACACACATACATCTACTCTATGTTTGAGAGAGTCTGTCTCTGAGCCTGTGCATGGGTCGGTCTGCCTGTTCAAGGACTCCCCCTAAGCGGTCAGAGCTAGGACCACCAAATTCAGTAGGCAGCTTCCTCTTGTCATAACTTAAAGCAAGGTCAGGGTTTGGTTGTGCCAGGAAAACAGGATGTGTCCGGAATGGGATTGCTTCTCAGAAAACCATGCAGAAAAGAGACCAAATCACCAGGCAGGTAAAAGGAGCTGGCTGGAGGTGTGCCCTCCTATCTGGTATTGCCCCAACCCTGAGCCTCCCTCCTCCTAGGAGCCTTTCAGGGAGTGTGTGTGTATGGGGGGGGGACTAAAGCTACTCTCCACCCAGATTCCTATGGGAACATTGCTGTCTGTTTCCCTTCATCAGGGAGTGTGGGGACAGTGCAGTTTTCTGTATTCTTCACTCTGGCTGGGGAGCACAGAGGACAGATGAACCTGGACTTGCCCCAGCCAGGTGACATGCACCCCTCCCCCAGCTGTGCCTGCTGGAGCTGCAGCAGACATGGAGAGGTGCTTCTCACCTGGCTCCAAGCTGCTGTGGTGATAGAGGGTTGAGGTAGTCCTCTCTCCCCAGGGCAGCCTGCCTACTGAACCCCTCAGCCCCAGCAATGATGTCAATGAAACGTGTGCATTTTCATTTTATTTCCAAAAAAACAAGAATGAAGGAAGGGCCTGAGCAACGCTGGGTAAATCCTCTAGTAATACATAAAATAATAAATTGCTTCCTAGCTCTACATCTGCCTCCATCTCCAAGCCCCCAAAGCCAAAAGCATAGATTTGCAGAAGGAAACACTCCTCTTCCATTCAGATGTGGCATGTGCTGCCTGCTACCTGCAGAGTCACTGGGCTGTCCCCAGAGCACCCAAGTCTGTTTATTTTCCAAGTGCTGCATGCCCAAAGTGGCGCTAATTGATGCCTGGAGGATTTAATCGGGTGGGCCAGTGGAAATAGTGCTCACAGCCTTCTGGGTGGCAGCAACACCATCAAAGGCAGTGGGAAATAAACTGCCTCAAGAGCTGCTTCAGGGCTGTAGCTTGGAGGCCTTGATCCAGGAGGTGCTGTGGTAATGGTGGACAATTCTGTTTAGGCCCTGAAGGAGTGTGGCAGGGAAAAAAATGGAGAGGTGGGGTGATGGCTGTAGGAGCAGAATGCAGAAGTCCAGGTGATGAGACACTCCCAGAAGTACCCAGTACAATCAATAAGGCTGTTCTAGGTCCTATCACTCACCACTTAGGATGTTTTCCTCCTTTTTCGTTATTTGGTGACTGCCCACTCATGCCCTTGAAGCCCTGCCTTTGTGAATTCTCTGTAACCAGCCACACCGCTTTAATGGCTATTGGAAGGGAAGGGGTTAATGGCCTCCCACTGGTGTGGTACTAGACTTCCACAAATTAACCATTTGGAAACATGTCCCCACTACCTGAAGCAAAAATGCGACTGGAAGAGAAAAGTCATCCAAAAGTTATGAACCTGGGCAACCAAAGTTATGTCTAGTCAGACACTTGAAGAAACAGCTGATTGCCTGACGGGCTGAATACCTACAGCTCCCACTGATTTCAGGTGCAGTTTTACCTGCCTAGAGATCAAGATCAGACCTTTAAATGTGTTAATTCAGGCTTCCCAGTAACCCAGGATGCGTCCATATTCAAAACCAAACAGCAGCAGGAGCAGACTACTGCCAAGCAGCTGGTTTTGCCAACACATTCAGCTGATACCACAGAGAACAAACAGAGCTGCGTTTGAAGAGGTACTTACTTCAGTACAGGAAGTCCCCGGGTTACGTACAAGATAGGGACTGTAGGTTTGTTCTTAAGTTGAATTTGTATGTAAGTCGGAACTGGTACATATTGTAGGGGAAACTCTAGCCAAACATTTCTCCAGAGCTCAGTTTTATTCTCCCACACCTCACTTCCCTCAGTCCTTTATTCTCAAGCTGAGGTGTCTGCTGAGAAAAGCCGCTCCGCGTCTCCCTGGTCTGCTGGGGGGGGGGGGGGGGTAGCAGACCAGGGAGATGCGGAGCGGCTTTTCTCACCGTGGAGGACGTGGGCGGCGGGACTGCGGTGCATCTCGGCGGTCTGCTGGAGGGGGGCGCAGCTAGTGCGGGGTTGCCTCACCCCATTTGTAAGTAGGGAGCCGATGTAAGTCGGGTCCATGTAACCCGGGGACTGCCTGTAGTCAGTGGCTGTCTGTGAGGACTTACTACTTTACAGGCAAGACATCCCCAAACACGCACACTGGACTCTCTCTTTTTTTAAATAACTAAGTCTGCTTCTCTTTAACACAGGGAATGTACACAATGGAACGGTGCCATCAGCAGACAGCAGCCGTTGCAACTGAAACGTTGGTGTTGGTACTGTCCTCCGCTCCCCAAGGAGGAGAGTTTTCTTCATTGAAATGCATTAAACTGTGCTCATTTCTTGACAGTGCCAAATGGAGACATTGTTCCTCCTAACCCCCAAAGCATCAGCATGTGAGAACAGGTCAGTCAGCCAGATCCAAGCAGTGTGTGCCCAAGCCATCATTACAATAACAATGGGGTTTCCTCAGACCAGCTCTGTTTGATCAAACCCACCCGCCTTTGGAAAGATCATGTTCAGGGAGGCTGTTTGACAACAAAGTGCCTGTTCAGAGGTGGTGTTTTTCAACAAGATAGAAATTGGGCGCTCGTTAGCTAAGCTTGGACGTGGCAATTCATTTTTTAAAACATTCAACTCTCGAGCTGAATCTTTACAATATTTTGGAGACCCTTTTATAGACACTAGCGAAAGAATCACTCCAGTCTAATCTCTCTCCTTTTCTCTAGTTCACAAACTTCAATCATGCTATACTTCATCAAAGCCATTCCTTCTGTGCCTATTTGCTAACTGCACACAAACAACACACTCAGACTCAGCCCAGATGCTAGTAGGCAGATGCCTCTTTCCCCATGTTTTCCAAAAACAACCAATGCATTCATCTTGAGGTACAGAAAGGAAAAGGGATGCAGACGCGACTGGAGAATACAGGTCCAAACTGTCTGATTAACTCTTTCATGCTCTTAAAAAATTAAATTGAACGCAAACATTTTCCTAATGTATCTCTGCAATTTTCCTTTAATAAAACCCAGATTAAAGGACTCAAAGATGTTTAGATCTACACTTTTAAAGGGACACACTCAACTTACAAATAATGGGTGAAATCCTGATCCCAGGGAAGTCACTGGCAAAACTTTCACTGACTTTAGGATTTCAGCCCATATTTAAGAAACCATAACTGCATTTCCTTACCTCTCTCACTGTATACCCTCCTAGCTTCTTAGACTGAGACTTATAAAATAACTCCAAGGTGATTTTATTTACGATCAGGGCTGTTTGTATAATTTGTACCTAGCTGAAAGAAAATTTAAACTGGTCAGTTTTGATTTTGGTGCTAGTCAGTTTTGCTCGGTCCCACTGCAGTAGCACAGTAGTGCAATCTCTGGGTTGCAAATGCTGCAAGAGAACAGTTGAATCCTAGTAATCTCTCGAAGCTAGTGTTGGAGAAAGGTGGACTTAGACTGAAGTTTCTTAACTACTTTTAAAAATATTTTTCATCCTGTTTAAATTCTCTCACACCTTGTTTCAAATAAGGCCAGGTGGAGACAATGCCGACCATAGTATATCTAAACACCACAAGATCGCCTCACTGCTATTGGCACAGTAATAAAATGGCCTTAGAGACCAAATGTGAAAAAAGATATCCACAGGTTCCTTCTAAATTCAAACCAACCATTCCCACGCAACATTAAATGTGGGCATCAGATTTCATCTCTTAATGGATCAGTCATCCTCTGTAGCGTGCAATTTACATATCCAGCCTACAAGCTGCTGTAGGGTCAGTGGACATGAACTACATGAATACATTAATTCCTAAAAAGGAAATTAGCATTCATCGTAACTCAATTTAATGGTCACACTTTCTTTACAAGAGGTAAAGTAGTGAGGGGTTCCCACGTCTGACTAAGACAGATGGACAGTATATAATATATGAGCTGCAAAACCTATACTTCCAAGTTATAACAGTATGTAGAAAACGTGACGCGCAGGTTTTACAACTTGAAGTGCAAGTGTTATATCAGGAATAAATCTTCTCAATGTGTATTTCAATAAGTCACATGACCAACTTGATTACGTCTGCCTTGAGTGCAAGACCTTGTCTTTAATATGAAAAATGTGTATTTCTTAGCAAGTGATAACTAAAGCAGGTAAAAACACTAGAATGAAATTCTAACTCTCCAAATGTCATTAACTAAAATGAGGCCAAGATTTCACCCTCAGTGTAAATAAAGAAGTTGTAATTTTAACATGTGCTTCCATCTCCAAGATAAATTCTAGAGTTAGGTCTAGAGTCTGTTTTAATCCAGGATGAATAAAATTTGATGTTTTTTTTTAAAAATAGCTCTAATCTGTCAAGCCTAACAGCTCTTGCTTCTTGGAAGTTCTGGGCTTTCAATTTCTCTCTCTCAGTAGACTAAAAAGTAACAGTGTGCAAAGAAAGACACAAGCTAAACAGGATTGTTTTTGTTCTGTGCTTATGTTATGGTGGTCCTTTCCAAAGCATGGCAGAGAAGTTAGTTAAGACATTGTCTTAAAAGACAAAGAGGCAATATATAGAAAATGTTGGAGGCAGCAGGGAAAGCAAGAATGGAGTGGACCCGAAAGGAAAAGGGAAGACATTATTCAGCACACACACAGTTGTCTATATTTCCCACACTTTTGCCACAGAAAAATTGCCATAGCTTCCGGGCAGAAGAGAGATCTTATCTGGGAATGTTGTCAAGAAATTCACTCCCTGGGTAAAAAAGGGAAACATGTCAAGTGTAAGCAGAGCAAGATGATGATGCAGGGCCTAGTTGCAAGAATGACACATGTTAAGGAAAACTGCTTATTGGGAGAAAATTATGTAGATGAAGATGTGAATATGGTTGAGCAGATCAACTGGTTAGTAACTTAAATAATTCACTTTGCAATGCATCAGTCTTCAAGACCCTCTCTCTGTCTTTTAGTAGAAGTGTAATTTGACAAGTAAATTCCCAAGCTATTTGCTAAAGCGACGAGGAGACCTGTGGCACCTTATAGACTAACTGAAGTGTAGGAGCATAAGCTTTCGTGGGCAAAGACCCACTTCGTCAGATGCATGACATGCATCTGACGAAGTGGGTCTTTGCCCACGAAAGCTTATGCTCCTACACTTCAGTTAGTCTATAAGGTGCCACAGGACTCCTCGTCGCTTTTGCAGATTCAGACTAACATGGCTACCCCTCTGATACTTGACACCAAGCTATTTGCTGTGTTGGATGTTGCTAAGAAAAAAAAGTTTATCTTAGCTAATTCTTATGGCTAGTTTAATAAGTTAACTGGGGTTAGAATCCACCACCCAAGTATACGATACAGCAGCAGTAAATAAATCTAGAGATGCTAGTTGCCACTGAGTGTCATTTTCTTATTTTATATTCCATAATACCTACCCCCTTATTTTGGAACATCATGGCCACAAGTTTATTCCCTATTTTACTTCAGCATAACTCAGCTTTTTCAAGGGAACCTCAATTTATACTTGTTTTCTCAAAAAACAGAAGTGCCAGTGAGTTCAATGAGACTAATTTTGAAATTAAATGCACTCTAAGCACAGGCAGACTTACTTTTTTTTGGTAACTTGATTTAAATAAAAGATTTTTTATGGTGATTTCAATCACTTTGATTTGAGTCGATCCACTCCACTTTAATCTGTTAACACATCATAAAACTATCACCTACCCTGCCTCTCTCAGGATTTTAACACGTTAGTTACCTCGTGTTTGTAACACACCTTTTTCCCTAGTATAGACACAGACGAAAGGTATGTTTTCATTGCACAGTTATCCAGGTTTAGCCCAAGTCTCCTACCATCCACACAGAAAAACCTCTGATCCAGGTTTGGAAGTGCTTTTAGCTAAAACTACCTGACCCAGCTGTGGAGTAGATTAAAGACCAATCGCCACTTTGACTCACTCACTTTGCAGTAAGGGTACAGACAAAAACCACACGAGCACGGATAGTCCTCCAATCCCTTCCCATAATTCCTCTTGAAGGACAGAAAAATTCTCCTGCAATAGACACAACTGACGGGGAAAGAATCCTAGAGCATCTCAGCACAAAGAACCACAGGATGTGCTCCCAAAGTCACACAGGAGTGCAGAAACGGAGATAGGCAGGGCATTGCTATGGGAACGCTCATAATCGGGCACCAGTGGTGCCATACCATACGACTGCATCGAAAATGTTATGAAATGGGCCAGTTCTCCTTTGTGAGAACAAAAGAATGCAATGTGAATCACAAAAAGGTAGAGGAGTCGCATACATTCTACAGCCTGACTTAGGACAGTATCCGAGAGGAAAACTTCTGCTGCAACCATCAAGGACATCTACTCTACATTCACGCTACTGTAGGGTACCATCCACACTAATGCACAATGCATTAGGGAGAGATCACATTAAATGCTTAAAATACATGGAAACAAGTTTGTTGTTGTGGACGCCGTATCTCCAAGTCTCTATGGGACTCCTATAGTCACCACAGTGATCGGATACGTTTGGTACAAATGCATGGTCTTGTGGAGTGTCATTTTAAAAGTCTTTGATTTGTTGAACACCGATTTCCTGTTGGGTTGCATGTAGTATCATTATATGTGAAGTCGGGAAATATTGCTATATGTGCTACTGAAAGACAGTGTGAGGTTAGGAGACACCCACAGCCAGATTTTCAGGAAGGACTAAGGGCAGCCTGACACTGGTGGCCCACCCAAAACAAATCTATTATCCCACAGACTCCTCAGACAAGGCATGGGAAGACTGCTTGACCATCACCTCTCAGCAAGAATACTTCTAGCAGCTGGAAAAGGGTATAAAACAAGGCCACGTCTAGACTGGAATGATTTTCCGGAAATGCTTTTAACGGAAAAGTTTTCCGTTAAAAGCATTTTCAGAACAGAGCGTCTAGATTGGCACGGACACTTTTCTGCAAAAGCACTTTTTGCGAAAAAGCGTCCGTGGCCAATCTAGACGTGCTTTTCCGCAAAAAAGCCCCGATCGCCATTTTCGTGATCGGGGCTTTTTTGCAGAAAACAAATCTCAGCTGTCTGCACTGGCCCTTTTGTGCAAAAGTTTTGCGCAAAAGGGACTTTTGCCCGAATGGGAGCAACATAGTATTTCCGCAAGAAGCACTGATTTCTTACAGTAGGAAGTCAGTGCTTTTGTGGAAATTCAAGTGGCCAGGGTAGACAGCTGGCAAGTTTTTCCGAAAAAGCGGCTGATTTTCCGGAAAAACTGGCCAGTCTAGACACAACCCAAGAGTCTCAAGTTTACCTCAGATCCTCCTAGCACACATCTCCCTCTGGCATGGGCTTGGGGGAGGGGCAGGGGTCTCTGCATTTCCTGGTCCTGCCCGCTACCCCCAAGCAATTTAATGCCCCCCCGCCAGGGTCCTGGCTGGCAGCACAGAGGGGCTAGAGCAGCTTCCAGCTGATCGCTCCACACTGCTGCTGGCACACTCCTGTGGCCCAGGGGAGGTGGGTGCAAGGCCGGTTCATAGTGGCTGCCCAGGCCCTGCCCCACAGCAGCTGTCCCTACTGTCCTATGGAAGGGATGGTCCCCCATACTCAGGTGAACCTGCAGGGCCCTGGGTAGGCTGGAGCTAGCAGCAGAGGTCGGACTCCCCCACAGAGCAAGGATCCCCTGCTCTGCTGCCATCTTCCAGGCCATGTGCCTCAGGAGAGAGGACTTGAAGGAAGGGGTGTAATAGGGGGAGAGGGCGGAGCAGGGGCAGGAAGGGGTGGGGTGGGGACGGAGCAGGGCTGGGCTTGGGGGAAGGGTACGGGGACACACACACACACACAGGCTGCAAGGACTTGTGCTGGCAGCTACACATGGGACAGATTGTGGAACTGCTTGGGCTGTGAGTTTGAGACCCCTGGTATAAAAAGAAAGACGGTGACATCACATGGCCTCTCTCCACCCCCATCTCAATATCTGGAAGAAAAAGACTTTGAACTGGGGAAGATGGACCCAGGCTGGAGGGAGTCCAGGCTGTTACTGAGGAACGTCTATAAGCTGCTTGTACAATCTGTTAGGGTGAGAGACTTAGTCAAATCTTGCTCAGCAGGCTCATCTCGGGGACCCCAACACAGTTGCTTATTTTGTGACTCTTAAAAATCATTGTGTCACATCGTCAGTGGAGCAATCGTTAGCTAATTTCAGCAGCAGGTAGAAGAAAATAAATGCCAGTTCATGGAACTGAGCTTCTGTTAATACCCCTGTATTATGATAAAAGTCACATAGCATGGCCATGGCTGGCTAGAGTCAGCTGAGACGATTAAACCAGTGTTTCTCAATCAGTGGTACGAGTACCCTCAGGGTACTCAAGAGAAGTCTGGGAAGTACATCAACACAACTGACATTTGGAGAAAACTGAATTTTTGTTTTAAATTACACAACACTTCATTATTTTTGTACTTTTTACACCCAAAAATGTAATCGCCCACCTGGCTACAATTAAATTGTTTAAACAAATGTGTTCCAATGGTAGAAAAAAAATCGTGTTGTCTGAAAACTTTTGGTACTGGGGGTACTTATAATTTTTTTTTAAAGCGGGTACCTTATAAAAAAAAAGGTTGATAAACACTGTATTAAGCTACCACGTAGATGTTTGGGCTTGGGCTGAAGGCCCAGGCTCTGAATCTCCAAAACAGGGGAAATTTTCAGAACCTGGGCTCCTGCCCAGGTCCAACTGTCCACACTGAAATTTTTGGACCCAAGCACCACAAGCAGTGTTCCCTCTAAGCTGCTCAGCAGCACAGCTTCACAGTTGATGAATCACCTCTGTCCAGTCAGTCAGCTCCCTGCCCAGAGCCCTGAGCCTCTGACCGGGTGGGCCTGACCAATTACCTGTGAAGCTGTGCTGCTGCACAGGTTTGAGAGAACACCGACCATAAGCCCAAATAAGTTGGGTTACACCCAAGAAGGATGAATGGAGAATTTCTGAAGAAGAACCTGGTGGTCAGAGCAACTGCTGCTGAGTGCCCAAACCTCCAGAGAATTGGAAAAGCTAGCAAACTACTAAGGAAAAAACCAAAAGGTCATCTGCTTTTCCCTGGGGTTTTTGAATAACAAGTCACAAAGTGTGTTTTCTTCACCAAGGCTAACGACCAAAAGGTAAACTAAAGAACCTTTCTGGGTAATGTTGAAGATCCCCAAATCCCTGCTATCATGTGTATATGGGCTTAAAAGCTGATGTGTTCCAAAGCTGCTTAATACATTTAGTGTTTCTAGTCAAATGAATAGGAGTTGAGTGTCCAAACCCCCTAGGCAGTTTGGAGGGAAAATTACAAATTTTCAGTCTCGTTTCCCAAGGCCAGATGCCACTTATTATGCAACTAGGACTGGCAGTCCTGACCAATGTTCTCTCTAATTTGTGCCATCCTTGTGCAGAATTTTGTTATGCCCTCTGAGGCATGTGCAGATGTGCACCACCAATAGAAACACATGCTGCCAGCTGTGGGCATTCTGCTAATTAGCTGGGCAGCATTTTAATCTCCCCTGGGTGGCCAAGCACTCAGCTTACAGGGAACACTGATCATCTCTCACCAGTAAAAAATACACATACCCCCAACACTTTAGAACAGTGGTTCGGTTCCCAACCTGTGGTCAGCAGACCCCTTGGGGTCCCCGAGGGCACTGCAGGGGGTCCAGAGAAATATAAAAGTAAGGATCTTTACTTTTCTTCTCCCCCACCCCGCAGCCACGTGTACCAGGACGCAGCTTACTTTTGAACTTGTTCCCCGGACACTAAGGGAGCGAGGGGCAAGTGTTTGCATGCTGTACATGCCTCTCACACATCAGCCAAGCGTGAGAGGCATGCATGGCATGCAAGCACTTTCCCCATGCTCCCTTAGAGGCCAGAGAACGGGATCAAAAGTAAGCCACATCCTGGCGTGCACAGCTGCTCTCCCCACCCCATACTCCCGAAGTTCCACCCTCACCCTCTACCCTCCTGAAGTTCCACCCTTGAACTTCATGAACTGTTATACACTTCAAATGCTATAGAAGCATCTACTGTCAGCCTCTTGACTTCAAAGTATCTATAGGGGAGGCTAGGTGCATCTTTTATTCCTCCTATTGCAGAGACGCTCTCTGACGTTAAATTACAGCTCAGATTTTTTTAGGTGTCCATATATAGCAGAGAGCTACCCTCCCATAGGTAAGTAACCCTCCTATTATACCAAAGATAGGCAGCTGACCTAAATGAACAATAGGGATAGTGGGTGTGCCAGGGTCAGTTACTGGTGTGGAAGGGAAGGAGACATTTATTTTAAGTTTGTTTAGGAGATAATTAATTGGCTCTTGCTGGAGGAAGGCAGGCTCTGGGAAAAAGCCCTCCATAAATCAGTTCTGCTTCTTTCTGGGTTGGAGTCTAGGGCTACGTCTAGACTGCAAGCCTTTTTCGAAAGAGACTTTTGATAAAACCTCCTTTGAAAAAGAGCGTCTAGACTACAATCGGTACTTTCGAAAACGGAAGCCACTTTTCCGAAAGAGCGCACCCAGGCAGTCTGGATGCTCTCTTTCGAAAAAGCACAGTTTGCGTGACATAATGCCTTTTTTCGAAAGAGCTCTTCCGAAAAAAGATGTTATTCCTTGTAAAACGAGGTTTTCCACGGTCGAAAAAACTGCCGCGTTCTTTTGATTTACTTTTGGAAGTTGCGGCAGCTGTTGAGACGCAGGGGAAGTTTTTTTTTTTAAAAAGGCCCCTTTTTTAGAAAAAAACCCTGTAATCTAGACATACCCTAGGACTAGGTGGTTACAAGCTTTTTGCAGCAAGGACTGTTTCTTCAATTGGCCTTGTACCGTATGTAGCCCATTGTGCTGCTGTATGCTGCAAAGACAGAAGCAGATGCCAGTGCAAATATTAAGTCTCCCATTTGGAAGCAAAGAAAACAAATAAGTAGTGGAACTGATTTTCAAAGGGATTAAGCTCCCAAAGCAACTTCATTTAGAATGCAGGGGGCTAAGGCCCGATAACCCTGCTTAGGAAAATAAGGGTCTGTCCACGTAAAGTGCATGATTGTTTATAAGGAATAAATACACAGAACAGAACCAGAAATGAGCCTCAGTCTAATATAGAGCCTATATATAGTACAGGGTACAATTTTGAGAGAAGGAAGAGTCTTGGAATTAAAGAAATGGACCAGGAGCAGAGATCTGGGTTCAACAGTCAGCTCTGCCATAGCCTCTCTGTGGTATGGTGGGCAAGTCACTGACCTCTGTGCCTCAGTTTCCCCAATTATGTGACGCTTCTGAAATGCTTTGAGACACGTGGTTGAAAGATGCTCTAGAAATGCCAACCATTTGCTGATTTGCCTCCGTGTCAGCTCACTTCTGCAGCCCCGAGATAGGCAAAGATCTTAAAGATACTAACAGATAAGACCCAAAGGAAGTTTATATTATTAGGAAAGGGAGAAAAGGAAGCTTTGCCTAGAGACATAATGATCCTTTGAACCTGTATAGAGCTTTTCATTGTAATTTTTCCATCCCCCACAGCACTCCTACAAAAGCTAAAACTATTTTGCTGATGGAGAAACTCAGGCAAAGAGCCTAAGCAACAGCTCCAAAGCCACAGACGGAATCAGATATTTCTGGCACCCAGCTCTGAGCTCCGGCCATTAAGTCCAGCCCCTCTCTATAGAAAGATCTGTCTTCAGTGCTTATTTGTTCCCCTCCACTAGGCATCAGCCATAACAATGTAATAGGTTGAAGCCTTAACTAGCTATGCAGCAGGCATGCAGCAAACTGCTAGTAATAAATGTTTTGGTGGAACACTGCTGCCCGAGGAAGTTCTCTGCATCAGATGTCACAGAGATAAGCCCTGCTTAAAGAAATGCAGCTAATCCAACTAAGATGCAGGTGAAGTTACAAAGGTTAATCAGATCTCAGCCACTGGGTCTCCTCATTGCTGCTGCTTATTTAGCAAACTACTTGGCAAGTGGCATTACTGGCATCCAGCCCAGACAGGAACAACAACGCAAAACAGCCCAGCCCCAGAGTGAATTACTCCAGAAGAGTTTCTTGCTGCATCCAACTGGTTTTCCAACACACAGGCTTCACTTTCTTGCTTGCCCTGGTAAAGCTTCAGGCAGCTGGGCATTGCTGGATGCGGTCTCTTCTGCTGTGATCTTGATAAGGTGCCCAGACGCCACAGTGACAGGCATCATTCGATAGATGCTTGCAATGAATAACAGCGCAGCATCTTCAGGGTGAAGCCAGTAGTGCGCTCTAGAGGTGCATCCATTTGGTGGCCAAAGACCAAAATTCCACCAGGAGGAATGCAGGCCTTGTCCTTAAAAACCACGGGCCACTCCCCTAAGTGTTCCCCACCCCTGGCATGTGCACCATACCACCCCAGGGAGCAGACAGGCCTGGCTGCAGGGACAGCAGAGCCGCTGCTCCAGGTGGCATGTTCAGACATCCCGGTGGACTCCCTTGCAGAATCAGTGCTGCTCCCTGCACCATTACACTCCCAATAGACTTTTACAGTCCCTGTCCAAAGAGAGAGGGAAGGCGAGAGAGGCAGGCTGCTATCCAGCTGCACACTAAGCCCTGACAGCCAAAGAGCTGGACAAGCTGCCAGGGATGGGAGGCAAAGAGCCCATAGCAGAACCTGGTTAGTGATGGGGGGAGGGCGACAAGCAGCATGAAGGCTGAGGAAGAGATTCCCTGTGGTGCGCATGCCGCTGAGGCAGGCCCTGATCCCTTCTCCCACACCGGTTGGATTGGGCTGAGTGATCCTTCCATCTGGGCCCCCTCCGAGGGTTGCATGTAGACAGCTCCACAAGCCCATGCAGGGCACGAGGGGCAGAGACAATGGGAGCTCTGCAGCCCCCAGCGCTCAGGGGCTCTTGCAGACCTTTAACCCTGCAGGAAACACGAGCCTCCTCAGGTGCTCCCTTGGCTGTAAATCCTTGTCATTAGTGGCCGTTTCAGCACCAGGAGTCAGGACAGAGCCGGGGCAGGGCTTTGACGGACACAGCAAGGGAGGGAGAGCTCTGAGGGCCAGAGCTGGTACAGTCAGTGTGGGTGGAACCAGGCATGGCCATTTCACCATTCGCTGGAGGCCTCCCTGGTAGCTGGGAGCGCTCAGCCCAAGGAGTCAGGGAGGGAACCTCATGCTCCTAGCCATGAAGGTCTGAAAGCTCAAGCGAAGGGCAATGGGGCTGGAGAAGCCAGGGCCTAAAACAGGCTTGTCGGCTGAGACCATGACAACAGGGCAGGCGGTGGCACAGCAGGGGCTCACACGGCGACCACATGTTCAGCACCCTCCCATGTGCCAGGAGAGTGTAACTTTCCCTTCCTGCAGAAGCAGGCAAGAGGGAGGGGTCCGGGCATGGCAGGGACTTGAGCCATGTTTCACTGGGGATGCACAAATGGAGGTTTACTGCAGAGGCATCAATTAATAGCTTCCCCTGCTTTAAACACGTTCCCATACACAACGTCAGTCTTCTCTGAATAAGGATACTGACAGAATGCAGCCAGAAACCTGGGCCTTATGCTGCAATGCTTTGTGCCGCAATGACACCAGACCATTTACTGCTGGCTTGGCATGGAAAGGTATGTCTTACAGTGGAGGACGGAACAAGGCAGGGCTCCCCAGAAACCCTGTGAGAAGGATGAAAGTTCCTCTGAGAGAGCTTCATGGAGATGCACAGAGAGGATTCCTGCTCCATCTCCAGACATGTTAACATGGTGTTTCTCAACCTTTTTTAATAAAGTACCCTTTTTTTAAAAAATAAATAAATTATAAGTATCCCCAGTACCTAGTTTTCAGACACAACATTTTTTTTCTACTGTCGCAACACATTTGTTTAAACAACTGAATCGTGGCTGGGCGGGCGATGAAATTTTTGGGTGTAAAAAGTACAAAAATAATAAAAAACACTGTAAACTTAAAACAAACATTCAGTTTTCTCCAAATTTCAGTTGTGTTGGCGTACCCTCCAGACTCCTCGAGTACCCCTAAGGGTACTCATACCACTGGTTGAGAAACACTGGGTTAACAAACTGTTCTGGAACACAGTGGCCCCCACAGATCCCCCCCAATTGCCTTATCCCACTTGTAGCATGATTAAAAATGTGAACTCACCAGAAGTGCCCTCCTGTAGCCAGACAGGAATCCCCTTGTAACATCCATTTTTGCTTGCCTGGAGCATACAGGGCACACAGAGCAGAAGGCCCAAGCTGTGTGACCGTGAATGGCTATAAACAGAGATATGCCAATTGCTGACCAAGAGGCTGCCAAGGAGTGCCCTTGACTTAACCCATATTGATACGAACACACATCCATCCGCGGGGGGGAGGAATCTCTCGCCCAGTAAAAAAATGTCTAGTGCTCACAATTTAGTTATCTCTCTTGCAAGTGTAAATTAACTTGAAACTTGCTTGTAAGAACTGGCGCCACAAAACGGACCAGTAGAATTCGGCATCTTAGATAAGAAAGAGAATACAGGCCCCCAGGGGTATAAAGATAGGTCCAGCAGCGCATTCTCTTTGAGTGTCAATCTACCATCTATCTGCTGGTCGGGTTAGGTGTTTGATCTCCCGAGGTTCCAAGGGGACGCCCACCTCGTATTCGTCTTTCCTAGGAATTGAGAGACCGGCCCTGGCCTGACACGCTGGAGTCGAGAGGCACAGAAAGGGGTAAAAATTGTACCTGGATGTGGTCCTTTGTTTAAGTATATATATACATAGACTTAGAGCTCTTTAAAGATTAAGCTGTCACTTGGTACCATTATTTCTATTTTCTACCATTATTTCTATTTTCTATCTTTATTTTCTTTGTAACCATTTTTAAAATCTGTATTTGTTAGCATTTAAGAAATAGAGCAATAGCCATTGTAACCATATGCTTTTATAAGTCTTTTAATAAACCTGTAACTGTTTAAGCTTTAACCTGACTCCTTCAGTTGCTGTAACAGAACCAAGCACAATTTAAAAGAACTTCAGCCGGTCATAAAGGGACAGACATAAGGAGAGCTTAGGCGTTTGGATCTGTGTCACTCCCAGGTGACAAGATCCGTTGGGGCACCTTTCCAGCCTTTCCCAGGCTGCCCGCTGCGAAGGAACCCCTGTGTTCTAGCAGTTAAAATCTAAAGTGTAATAAGCTCTTTCTATATAACGGGGCGTCTGTTGGCCTGCTGGCCACCCTCTGCGACGGGACCCCGGTCCTAGCAGTAAAGACACGGACGTTAAACCTTTTCTCAGAAGCATACACACACACACTGCCCTGACCGTCGGCTGACACCTCCCCCACATCAGGGCCCAGCAGCAAGACATCCTGGGAGGAGGTGGCTGGCTCCAAAGTTATAAGAAGGTCCTGTCAGTGAGATCAGTTGCCCCACTCGCTTGCTGATCATTCTCCTCTTCTTCCTCATCCACACTGTCAGCAAAAAGCGGCAGTCTAGAGGGGGATCTGTCGAGAAAGAAAACCTTTTTCGACAGATCCCTTATGCCTCCTGCAAGGAGGTTTACAGGATCAGTCGAAAAAGGCTTTCTTTCTCGACAGATTCCCCTCTAGACTGCCTCTTTTTGCCAACACAGTGCTGAGTCAGCAAAAACGGTGGCCATTTTTATGCAAATTAAGCACGGGATATTTAAATCCCCACTTCATTTGCAATGTCAACCTGCCTAATCTGCATCCCTCTGCTGACAGAGGGTTGCAGTCTAGACGTACCCTTGTTGTGCTGCGGCTACACGTTCTGTCATTAATGCAGGCTCATTAGCCCATAAGCTCACTCTTGCTTGAAAGAGCAGAGTACTTTGTTTTTCAGCAGGCCAAGAAGTTAATTAGCGTCCCCAGTTTTATTACTCCACACGGTCAAATCACGGGACAGAGTTGCTAGTCACCTGGAACCCAACAGGGCACACAGGATTCTCAAATGCCCCTTTCATGATTGTTTACCAGGCCCATAAATCAGCAGCCAGCAAATGACTTTCTGCTCCAGTTCTGCTTGGCCACCGACAGCAATTCTCCATTGCCCCATCAATCAAAGCAGGGTGCCAGAGCTCAACCCCGGGAATCCCAAAAGGAGACGGTTCAATACACATGATAACTTTTGGGCGGCGACTGTACACACACTCCCCCATGGGGAATTCTGCTCGGTGGCGGTCATGCCTGGAGAGGTTATGTAGTGTGAACACCCGGGCTGATCAAGAATCCATCCCTCTGACCTGACGGCTCTGCCCGACCACGTGTCCCATATTAGATGTGCGTGTGTGTACAAACAGCCCACTGCACCTCTGGGGGAAGCGATGTGGTTTGTGCTCTGGTGTCCTGGGCCTTGTCCCCACCTACCTTGAAGGGAGAGGTGGAGTGCCTGTTTGCCTCACACACTCCCCCTTCAGATGCTGTGAACGACAGCGTATGAAAGCAAACGAATGCCTCCCACCCGGCATGTTATTAGCACTTCAACCACCGCGGCAACGCAGTCCCAGATCTCTGGAGTGCGTCCAGTGTGGAATTCACTTAGCTGGATGGCAGCGGCCTGGGGGAAGAGGACATCTCGTACACACACCATGTTAGTGATAGAGATTCAGCCGTGTTAGTCTGGTCTAGCTGAAACAAAAGACAGGACTATGCAGCACTTCAAAGACTCACAAGAGGGTTTATTAAGTGATGAGCTTTCGTGGGCCAGACCCTCTTCCTCAGATCAATTTGTGGAAGAAAATTGGTACAACCATATATACCAAAGTGATACAATAAAAAAAAAGTGAACACATATAAAATTGACAAATCAGATTTTAGAACAGAGGGGGTTGCAGGGGGAAGGTTAGTGTCTGTGAGGGGTGATAACTGGGGAAGCCATCCCCGGCCACAGCAGTGGGAAGGCTGCTCCATCCCACCCAGGCTGAAGTGCCCCCGACCCCACCCACTGCCCTTTTAAGGAGCTGACCAATTAAACGCGATTTTACACCCCTATTCTGAAGGTCCCCAGTGGCGACATGGCTAGGTATGGATTTTGTTAAGGGACTGCTCAGTGCAACAACTTGCTGCTTTGTTCAACTGAATCATGGGGAGCGAGGGGGGAAGACTCACATTGACAAACTGGGGGAAGGGGTGGAGTGTGGCTCCATCCCATAATACTCTGGGTAACCCAGTCAATCCTATCCTGGCCACAGGGCTGGCCCACAACATTTTGGGACCTGAGGCGGGGAGCTCAAATGATGCCCCCATGCCTCCTCGCCTGGACCAAAACTTAGAAAGGTCTCAATTCTGCCTTCTTCCTGCTCTACTGCTCTCGTGGTACTGCTCTGCTGCCGACATATACACCAGCAGCAGACACAATTTTCTACACTCTGGGTCCTAGTGGGCCCCCCCACACAGTTTGGCACCTGAGGCGGCTGCCTCAGTTCGCCTCCTGGTAAGGCCAGCTCTGCCTGGCCATTTTACCACAGAGGAGTACCAGGGAAGATGCTAAGGATAAGATGCCGGACAATGGAACATGCTAACAGACATGACAGCCATGATGCACCCGCACCCTCTGTCTGGTCAGGGTAACCCAAAATAATTCTCCAAAATAACAAGCGGCAAAGCAAAAAACATTTGTGAAGCAGTGATCTTACAGCGATCGCTAGAACTGGCTGATTATCCTGGACACCAGCATCCTCTGTAAATCAGCAAAGGAAACGTCAGTACGGCCTCCCAGCCTCTGCTCCGCTAACAGGCTACTGCTCTGCTCTGGAGGAGCACTTCCCGAGCCAGGCTGTCTGCGTAGGCTGTTCGGTAATGGGGAAAAAAGTCCAAATTTAAATCGCCATTTTTGCAGGACCCACAAAACCCAATGTGTGAGCTCCCTCTGCTGAGGCTGAAGTCCCACAGACAGCTCCCAGTGCTGAAATAACTGGTACAAAGAAGTCAGACATTACCTTTTGTCTCCACTATCTAACACAGGTGGAGTCAGTGGGGGGAACAGGCTCCAGGATTACAAGAAAAGGAGGAAGATACGTGATGGAAAAACATGTCAACATCCTTAGAGTCTCTCTGAAATGCCAGACAGCCACATGTATGTCTGGATTCCTCGACCCTTCCTAAAGGACTCTCCCAGCAAGGTTTGCTGTTGCCTCTAGCATTTGCTAACTGAGTGCAGTCCAGGAAATCAGGAGAAACCCAAATGAGATCCAAGCTAGCCCTCCAATGCCACCTGGAGAGCAGAACTATGTTATCACAGCCAGGACACACACGCAGACATAACCAAACACCACTGAGATTTCTAACCCTTTTCTAAAAGCTGTGGTATGAGCTCAGTCTATAGGTTATTTAGGCTCTAGCAAAGCATTGAGGGGAAAAATGATTCCTGTCACTTGCTTCTGCTCTCCGTGTAACCTACATGAAAACTCCTGTGAAAAGCTGGCAGGAAATCAGCAGAAATAAAAAACTGAATTCCCAATATTTTGGTTGGTAGAGTGTATTGCGTGTTTCTCTATGGGCCTGTCTACACTAGGAAATTATTTCAAAGTAAGTAAACTCGAAATAATAACTCCCGAAAGAACAGAATCGAATAACGTGTCCACACTAAGGGGAAGCCTCAAAATTAGTCAGAGGCAGGATCCTTTAATGTGGATGCGTTACCTGGACTTAGAACCTCAGGAAGCACTGAGGAGTAATTACTTTAAACTACTCTGGGGAGTAGTTATTTCGAAATAGCAGCAGCAGACGTCCATACTAATGCTGTTTCAAAATAACTATTTTCCCCAAGGAAAGCAGGAGTACAGATTTTGAAATAATGGGCTTGGTAATGTGGACTTTTTATTTCAAAATAAGGTGGGGGAGGAGGGGACGCGCAACAGTGCAACTCACCACCACAGCACCTCCTGCTGGTCACTCTGGGAATTAGCTTCTTGGTGCTGGAGAGCCCCTTTGTGGCTGGTGTCTCTCCGTGTCTCTGCACTCTGGGGTCCTCCCCCTCTGGGAACCCCCCAACCCTTATGCCCCCCTTGCCTCAGTGACCCACCTCCAGTTTTCATCTAGCCACTTACCATAGGGGCCAACTGCAAGGCTGAAAAGCCCGCTCATCATTGGCAAGGGGGTGTGGACCTGCTCGCTTTGCCTGCCCTTGCTGCTTCTCTGCAGCCTTAATACACACAGGGTTTGCTTCAGGCCCTGCAAGCTAGGAGCTTCCCTGGCCAGAGCTTCCTCCAGCTCTGCCTGCCTTTCCCCAGTCCCACTCTAACTACAGCCCTAGTATTCTCAGGCCTCCTCTCAGGCCCTGTCTCAGGGCCTGCAGCCTGGGAGTGAAGTCTGGCCAGAGCTCCCAGCTTTGCCTGCCTCTTCCCAGTACTGCCCTGTCTCAGGAAGCGTCCGGTTTCCCTGGGAGCCATGTCCCTCCTGTCCCCATGCCAGAGCAAGAGTGTATCTTCCTCCACCTCTCCAGGTGCCTTTATTTACACAGCTCTCAGCTGGGCCCTAACTGGCTCATACCAGGACAGCTGTTGGCTCCACTGCTCCAGCCCTCTCCCAGGTAGGGTTGCCAGATGGTTTAACCAAAAATACCAACCCCCCCCTCCCCCCCCCCCCCAAAAAAAACCCACCAGGGAAAAAATTCTATTGAGAAAAAAAAAAGTGAGAGACCAAAGCTGTTGGAAAAAAAAAAGTGCTGCGCCTTTAAATGGCCCCACACTCCTCACTCCCCTGCCAGACATAGCAGGGGAAAATTCTCTTCCGTCCGAGAGAAACAGGAAATACCAGACATTTTACATGTCCAGTATTTTCTGGTTTTTTTACCGGATGGGGCACGCGAATAACGGACTGCCTGGGTGAATACCGGACACCTGGCAACCCTACTCCCAGGGATGGGTTTTAACTCTTAGAGGCCAGTGAGGAGCAGACACCCCACCAACAAGGGGTTATTTTGAAATAACTCCCTAGTGCAGAGCAGGGTTGAGGGAGCAATCCTGCAAGGTCCTACAAGGGTGCCAATCCAGCAAAGTGTATTTTAGGCACATCCCCTTTTATGTAGGTGAATAGTCCATTGACCATTTAAGCATGCATGTAAGTGCTTTACTCAGTAAAGATCAGTGTCCTCCGGACCTCGCAGAATTAAGCCCTTGAGATAGTCAGTATGAGGTTTTTCGTTCTTTGCTTTGGTAAAGTTGGTCGTCTCTGTCCCGTTGCAACTCTAGCACAGGGTGTCTTGGGAAGGGGTTGCAAAGCTGCACAGCAGGAAAGGGCGGGGGGGGGGGGAGAAGAGGGAGGGAATCATTCTGCAACCATAACAAGAGGTACATTTGCATAGGATAGCATGCAGCTCTGTGTAAAAGCGGCATGTCTCCAGCTGCTCTGGCTAGTGGAACTAAAAACAGGAACCAGAGTGGCCACAATAAGCATTGTGGGACAGCTCCTGGAGGCCAGTTAAGCGATGCAGTGTCTACATTGCTCCGGCCTCTTGTGGAAATGTCGTTATGAAGTCGACACAGCAGGTGAGTTTCGTCGGGGGAAGGAATATTGTTGTGGGGATGGACATTATGAAGTTGACTTAAGACAGCTTACGTCAACCTATCTCTGCAGTGCGTACCAGGGGTGAGTCTCACCCCGACTCCAGAACTAAAGGATTCCAGCAGGGAGGGGACAGCCCCTAGGGAAAAAGCCATCCAAGAAGGGCCTGGGCTGAGAGATTTAGCACTAGCCATCTGGTATCTGATCCTTAGCTTTTCCTCTCATGGCCTAGATTATTTCTTCCCATCAGATTGTCTCTGCCCAAAAGCTCCAAAGCAGATGCTCCCTACAGTGTGTCAAGTATCAGAGACCGTGAAGAATGTTTTCTGCAGGGAAGATTGATCGGGCTTGTTTAACATCAGTTTCACCCCTCATTACGCTGGTCACTGGCAGCGTCAGGCCACCCTGCACAGCTGTTCCCAAGCAACGACTGGAAAAAAATATCTCCCCAGGGCAGGGGGTTACTTGGGAGAGAAGGGAGAATTAAAAGCTGCCGTGACTCCTTCACCCAGTGGTGCCCTGACCCCGAGGGAGACCCCCACAGGTACCAACGATAATCAGATGCCATAGCAACCACACCAGGGATCCTGGTGTTTTAAGTGAAAAATGAACTCCCCTTTGGGACCAGCTCAGAAACGAGCTGTGCCAAGCATGGTGTCAGGTAGTCACCCTGACAAGCGTGGCCTATTATTCGAGAGCAGGTCCCCTGTGGCTTAGCGCTAGTGCTGCTGACTGGGGAGGAGGGGGAGGGAGAGGGAGGCCAGTGATATGATGTGGCAATAGGTCAGATGGCAACCGCCGTGCTTCCCACTGGGCTGAAGCAGCTGCAAAGGATGAAAGCTCAAACATACCGTACACAGCACCCACGTGCTCTACAGACAGCACTTCTGGGGATGGCTCAGCCGCCGCTACCCCACAGCTACCTCTGGGCTGGGACACAGTATGCACTAGGCTAGCGTTATCAGCTGGCCTTCTCAAAGAGGCCTAAAGGAGTTGGGAACTCACCTCCCAGTGAGCTGGGCGCCTTACTCTCTAGGGGGCTTGAAAAACCAACCACACACAACAGGGGAAGTGAGGTCCCACTTCTCCAGCAGCACCCCATTAGCCAGCTAGGAACCTGGCCAGGGTCTTCGGCTTAGTGACTCCACTCTTGCACCAGTCATTGGAATCTCTGTGTGCACAAATGCCCCGCCCCATGCTCTCATCCCAACATGGTGTCTCTAGCCACAGATGCCCCCAGCATCATGCTGAATGACTGACTCAGAGAACAGAATGCCATCTAGCAAGCCCCCTGCCTGCACCCTTCTGAGCACAGGAGATCTGGCGTGATCAGAACCGGACTCGTTTTCAGCCCAGTGCTTGCAGCCACGAAGCTTAACGGAGTGAGGAGCTGGAGGCAGAACATAGCCTCAACTAGGCATTTCCTGGATTTTCTTGGCCTATGTCACATCCACAGATGCATTTATTTTCTAAACATACTCTTGTGGGTTTACAACAAGTGCCCTCTAGAAACACAGCGTGACCTATGGGGAAAGCCTTGGTCTACCAGATCTCTTGAAAGGTATCTTTGGAAGCCTTTCAAATGTAACAAGCCCAAGTGATGATGGTTTAAAGAAAGAAGGAGGGAGGGAGAGAGAGAGAAAGCGAAATCTGCAAGTTGTTTTGACTAGCTAGCCAGCTGGCACCGTTCCTATAGAGACAGGGACCCACAATAATATCAATGCTAGAGAGTGAGACTAAGCACGCAGACAATTTGCATAGCAGTGTTTGGCCATGCTGCATCGAAGATTTTTAAAATTAAAAAAAAAGAAAAAACCCCCACACAAGCTTAAACATTAATATTGCGTTAGTGGTTTCTTGCATGCAGGACAAGATGTTCCAAGCAACACATTAGCAAGAAAACACGTGCACCTAAAAAGCCCACTCAGCCAACTAAACTGCAATGGAAGAAAAAGTATCCCACTGAAAATCACACTGACAACACTGAGGTAGAACCATCTGAGTGCAACTTGACTTCTGTCACCTCTGGTTTCCCAAGCGTTTCAGAGAGAGAAAGGGGAACAGAAACCTATTTTTGTAAAGAAATCTCAAGATTTTACAAATCCAGAGATGCACCCAACTGACAATAAACTTGCCTGAGCTGTTTAAGACTGGTCTCATCCTTCTAGCATTTTTCCTGGGGCTGAATTATGTTTATTACAATTTCCTAATACAAAGAGGAAGTGCCTGGAATGTTTGAACATGCAGTTTCTGCACAGGCTAAACTCCCACTGGAGTGCAAAGATGGCAAGCCACACCCCAGAAGCCTTTTGAAAGTCTCCAGATATTTCTATGGAAGTCCCATCAGGCGAACCTGCCAGCATGTCAGCCAAGCCAAAGTGGAAACGAAGCTACTGGTTCTGGCATTGTTGGTAGGGAGGAGGTGCAGGCAAGTGAAAGGGAGGAGGCAGAGAGAGAGAGAGAGAAAGAGAGAGAGAGAGAGCAGGAGTCTTAACTTAGGTCAAGGTGGAAGAATCAGAAAGACTCACTCTGGTACAGACAGGAAATGATCAGCTCATTTTTGCCTGCCACATCCTGCACTGCTCAACTCCCATTAGCCAGACTGGTTGGAAACTTGTCTCCCATGTTCTTCTCCCTTATAAATCAGAAGTGATTCACAGCCATTTGCAAAGAGGGAGCGAGCCCGTAAGAGTGCGTGAAAGTATAAAAATCACTGTCATGGGGAGAAGCAGCCATTCCTCTAGTCCAGTGTTTCCCAATGTTATTTGGCCAAGGAACCCTTTTCAGCTTGAAAAGAATTGCAAGGAACCCCTACGGTTGCCAGGGTAAAATTTGTTGAGAAAAAAAAAAAAAAAAAAAGACTCGGCGAGTCCCACCGCAAAAAGGCTCTGTCTCTTTAAGAGGAGGCAGGGAAGTGCCGAGTTCTTGTGGAACCCTTACTTTCACTTTGCGGAACCCCGGGGTTCCACGGAGCACCAATTGGGAAACACTGCTCTAGTCCCACCTGCCAGAGC
This sequence comes from Pelodiscus sinensis, assembly GCF_049634645.1. NCBI lineage: Eukaryota > Metazoa > Chordata > Testudines > Trionychidae > Pelodiscus > Pelodiscus sinensis. The sequence continues at coordinate 20,075,454 of NC_134730.1, read as the reverse complement.
TCCATCGGGGCACCCACGGCCAGCTCATGATGGTGGCTTCTATTCCCAGCAGGCTTTGCACTTGTGGCTAGCAGTCCCCAACAGAGCAACCCAATGCAATAGCAATGGGAAGTTAGTGGAAGGGAAGCCAGCCATGGGAAATGGAACAGCTGGTGAAAAGGGAATCTGGCAGCTGAGCTGCATGGGATAGGGAAAGGAGTGTCCAGGTGGATAGGCTTATTAACAACAATTTGTGTTGTTTGTGTGATACTGGCAGTGAAGGAGCAGTCACAGAAGCAACATTTGAGGATCAACCCCACTATCAACAAAACTGTCGCAGACCCCCTATTGATGCCTGCAGCCTTGGGCTCGCAAGAGACAAAAGGGGGGCTTATTGTTAAAGCAGAGGACTTACGCTCAGTTAGTGATCGGCTGCCCCACCTTGAGCAAGTCTTGACAGCTCTGTGCCTCAATTTCCCTTCTTTCATACTGGGATGATGACAAATCTCTCTCAAAGGTGCTATCGGGCTTAATGTTTGCAAAGCGCTCGGAGACCCTCAGATGGAGGGTACCAGGGAATCATTATAGGACTGGCCCATACAGTATCAGCGCATGAGAAACATCCCATCATTGAAGAAAACAACGACACACCACCGCCTGCCCTCCCCTCCCCCCGACACATCCTCTCTTAGAAAACACACACTGTGCAATTAATTTCCATTGACTTTTTCCAACCCGAAGTCCAAAACGACGGAGTCAAAAGGTTAATGCCGCATGACAAGGGTCAGCAGGGAAGAGAGGAAAAAGGGAGGCTTTGTGGTCTCAGACTGTGGCTGGCTGCACCCCCTGCTCCACTTGAGAAATGTAAAGTGATGGCAGTAGCGAGAAGAAAGAGGACTGAGAGCCCTACTTAAGCCCCCAGTCTTTGTGGTTTACAATAGACCCTCCCTTGACTCATTAATCGTATGTTCCATGGACAGTGCGCTTCAAAGAACAGCAGATGATACATGCCCAGCTGTCGTCCTTGCCCCCTTCTCAAGGTAATGGGGCAGAGGCAGGTGCTCTCTTAGGGCCCTCTGCACGAGGTTAATATATTCTGCCTCCTTGTCTTCTCCTTTTCATCTCCTCTAACAGGCCCACTGACAACTATAAATGAGATTAGACTCTGGAGTATGGGACATATGCAGAGCCCCCTCTGCACGATACCAAATGTGCTCTCCTAGCTTTTAAGTTTCTTTCCCCCTTTTACAAGCCCTCTCTTGGTCGGGAGGAAGAAACATCCCCGAGCTCCTACAAATGTGCTTAATTCAATGAGCTGGATCAACAGAAAGCTTGACCCTATTTTTGGGGCTTGATTCATAACCCCTGGGCATCCGCGAGAGTCAGGCCATTTACACCACAGTCCGCACTATAAAATAGTTAGCTCCCCATGAGTGTTCCCTCATTAATATTATACCCCACAAGGTTCTTTCTGTTGACACAATGCACTTAATAGAGACAGCTGTTATGAGGAGGATCAGCCAAAAGATGTTTTGTGTTAAAGGAACAGCAACATTTTGACATATAGCCAACATTTAAAAGGAGTTAAAAGCAGTGTTAGAAAATGCTCTGCATTTCCTTGAGCTCCTTGTCAGTTTCGGCAGTTTAAGATCCGTATAAAGAAGAGGGGAAAGAAGTGATTTTACAGAGAAAACAGAAAAACTGACCATACACGAAGCACTGTCAATGCCTCAAATTAAACAATCTTGCTGTTTTTGCTAGACACAGGCAGTAAATGTATCCAGGAACAAACGAAGGGGGAAAACAACACAAACTAAAATGTGCTTTTTAAAACTCCAGAGTGTCCAAATGAGCAAACTGGAATCTCTTTTATAGCATGGGAAACATATTGTCTTAACTGCATTAAAGGCTACAGTGAGAAAGGGGTCACTGTTAAAACAAAGATAATTTACTTAAAAATAGCTCCTTGCCTCAGTTACCAACAACTTCATCCAGCGAGTCCAATTCTGCCAAGTGCTTTGCACCTTCAATCATTCAGGATCTAGGCCGATAGCTAATTGGTTTTCCCCTGTCTATGTTTGGTTTTCTGCATTGCACTCAAAGCTAGCCTCGTCACTTTCACTTTCTGGTGACCGTCCTTGTTTTCATGCCCTAGCACAAGGCAGTTGTGTTTGCATCTCCACAACCGCAAGGAAACAGCCCTTTCCAATAAAGCCACCTCTTCCTCATCAGAAGGCAAACAGCAAGGATTTCACTCCGTGCAGCTTTGAACCATGGTTCTGCAATGACCACAAAGTGGACTCAGCTGCATGTGATCCTAACACTATTGTCGTCAATTTAACTTTCCGTGGCACGGACAAGAATGACTCCTCTGGTCTTGGGTGCAGGACGTCCCCGCTATAAGTCACCATTGTATACATCCACTCCGCACTAGTCGTGGACATTTGTAAGAACTGATGCACTGTAAAACTTCGCTCTTAAGTCATGCAAAAAAGAAAAAAAAACAATTTGCACAAACGGAAAAATTTGTGCAAATTTGTGCATGGGGGAAAAATTCCCCGCTTTAAGTTGTTTCGCTGTAAGTCCAAATTTTTGGGAACTTCTCTTGGACTTCTAGTGAGGAAAGCCTGTATGTCTGCAGAGTTTTATGGATCTCCAGCTTCTCATTGGCTGCCCAACCATCTCTGGAGGTTCCCAGTAAACACTTTATCTGATACCGTCACACCCACGTAGAAATATGATGGAAGAATCCATGCCTTCGCACACAGCTGCAACAAAAATGCAGCCCAGACTCATAGGCAAATGAACCCAGGTGATGGGTTGGCAAAGGCTTTGTCTGTTTAAAGCAAACACTCTACTGTCCCTCACAGACACTGACCAAGGTATGGGTAAGGGGGAGATGGTGGTGACTTAGACATGGACACCAATCCCACAAAACAGTCCTCGGCACCTCAGATACTGGAGGCCTGAAAAAAGGCATCTGGTCTGAATTACTCCGGCTTTTGGAACTTGGTCAATGTGCTGCCAAAAAACCCACACCCTCTCCATCTCTAGGAAAAGGCCACAATTGTTGGTCTGTTGTGACAAGAAACACTGCACATTTCTATAGCCTACTTTCATCAGAGGGTTTCAAAGCACTTTAGCACAGTGATTAAACTGGATTCCTCCCCATTCTCTGGAGTTTTCACTGGCTCTCCTCCCCAGCTGTTCTCTTCCTCTCTAGGAATGACTTAAGAGACCTGCATGTTTCAGCTGACAGGGATAATCGGGGGGGCACAGGAAAGTTAAATAATTTGACCAAGGCCACAGAACAAACCAGTGTCAACGCTGGGGATAGAATCCAAGGATCCTGACTTGCAGTCTTCTAATTTAACTACCAGGAAATTTTGCATCCACATGGGAACTGAATACACCCCTTTATTTCTGGGAGAGAGAGAGAATTAACAAGGGGTGTTTTTACACAAGCCAAAAGACAATGGCCACATTTGCCTTCACACTGCCTGGTGAAGCAGTCGCTCTGCCCCACCTGCTATACAATCCATCTCCATAGCTAACAAGGAATGAATCCTCTCCACCAGATGAAAAGCTAATGAGGAAAAAAGCCAAGAGACCTGAGGGAGGAAAAGACAAGCTCTCCCTTTGCTTGGAGTGAGGATCTGAAATGGAAACAAATGTGTGAAGCGCACAGTTCTGGCCTGAGCCCCATGAGAGATGGCAGATGCAGAGCTCAAGTGTGTGTGGTCGGGAGTGTTTATGAGCACAATAAATAAAAGTATCAATCCATATAAAAGTTAATCAGTGAGTTTATCACTGGATAAGGGCCCTGGCCCCACAATGAAAATGCATCACAGATGCGCTGTGGAATTGGAGCTGCGACACTGCAAATCTGTCTGTTTGCATGGCCCAGCTAAAGTCCAGGGGAGTTTTGCCGCTGGCTTCAATACGCCCAGGATTTCACCCTGCGAGTGGTATCCTAAAACCTCACTGAACAGTCCATCCGTTCTGAGCTGTTCTCCAGCCTTTCTTTACTTGACTTTTTAAAACAAACAAAAAAATCACACACCTCTCTCTCATTTCAACCTCCAGGATTTTCAGACTAGCTGCCTAGGGTAAAAGTCACCTCTTTGTAGAGGGCTATGCAGTGATCCATGAGACAAAACTAGAGCCATTTTCCATCCCAATATACGTCTCTTATATTTAACATCATTGTGTTGGGATTAAACAGAAATGTTTGTCCAAACGTTTCTATGTTCATGTTTGGAATTTTTACAAAGGAAACCTCTCCCCCCCCCCTCCACCAATCCCCAAATGTTGTACTTTTAAACTGAAAAATGCCTTGTTTTCCCAGGGAAACCCCGAACATTTAAAAAGATCATTTTTTTCAATATAAATAAAAAATGTGATAAAAAATTCTTAGGGGAAGGAGAGTAACCATCTTCCAACCAGATCTAATCATTACAGGTTGAACTTCTCAAATCTGGGACTCTCTGGTCCAGCAGCATCCGTGGTCCGGAAGGAAGGACCACGGATGTTGCTGGACAAGAGAGCCCCAGGGGCGCATGAATCAGCTATGAGTCCCCTGGGTGCTGGGGAGCCCCAGCTGGGCTGGCAGGGGCTGGCCCTGTGGGGCTGGGGAGTCCAGCCCTGGACAGCCTGAGGCCAGGGAGCCCCTGCTGCGGCTGAAAGGAATCCCCAGTCCTGGCCGGGAACCCCGCAGGGCCAGGAGGAATCCCTGGTCCCAGATGGGAACCCAGGCAGCAGCTGAGCCAGCGGTGGGTGAGGGAAACCCCTGGCGGAAGCGAGGTCCCTGGCAGAGAGGTCCCTGGTGGGAGTGGGGCCGGTGATGGCCAGAGCGAAGTCCCAGGCCCGGTCTGGAACCCCAGAAACAGCGGGGACAGCAGGAAGCCCCAGCTTGACTGGGGACCCTGGCAGAGAGGGGCCAGTGGCAGCTGGGGGGAATCCCAGCTCAAGGAGGCTGACCCTGGGAGCCCAGCATGGGGCCAGCAGTGAGGAGGGAGGCCCACACCCTAGGGACGCCCATAGCCCAGAGAGGAGCCTTGACCTCCCCTGGTCTGGCAAACTCCCTGGTTCGGGACCACTCAGATCCCCAGGGTGCCAGACCAGGGAGGTCCAACCTGTACTTTCTTTTATCCTCACAGTAGTTCCGTCATCCGGAGCCTAGATCACAGCCTGTGAATTCTCAAGGGCTCCCACATTTGCTCCTCTCCTCCCCAGCTGTTCTCTTCCTCTCTAGGAGTGACTTGAGAGACCCGCGTGCTTCGGCTGACAGGGAGTAAGAACTTAAAAAACAATGAATGGTCCTGCAGCACCTTAGAGACTAACAAAAAAATGTAGCTAGTATCATGAGCTTTCGTGGGCACAACCTATGTCTCCAGATGAAACAGGAGTAAGGGCGTTAATGAGCCAAGTATCAGAGTGCTAAGACCACAACACTTCTGGGAAGGGAAGAGAGGTCCACCCTTTCTTTTAATGCACACAAAATCCTTGGGCACCTGTTTCACCCTCCAGGCAGACACACAGAGGGAATCAGGTTTAGCACTGCACAACAGGGCTGTATGTGTCAGTGTATGTGTGTTCCCTAGCCAGTGCAGCAGAAATCCCCGATATTGACCTCATGTTTCACACAGATTCCAGTTGGCATTCAACAAAATGCACGCCTCTCTCTTGGTGCAGTGAATTTCTGGATACAGGGAATGTGTTTCATGACAAACAGCGTCTTACTGTTCATTGCTAAGCTAATGGGCTTTCTGTCTTCCTGATATAATGCTGAAAGAAGACGTCTGCTTTTTTGCTTTTGCCCGCAGGCAACAAAGGCTGTATTGATTTACTCAGGACTTGGGACTGGTTTTTCATGGGTTGCCTTCTCTTTGATAATAAAGCCTTATGGACAGGGTTTAAATTTCAGCTGCAGCCCTAATTCAAATGTGGCTAATTATGAGAGATGTTGATTTACAGTCTGTTTCCCTTGTCATTGGGGAAATGTACCATAAAAGCAACTGCCATCATGCCATTTTTTAAAAATGACACCCCAGCTGTACAGTCAAGTTCTCTGCATCCACTTGGAATTTGCCACTTCCTCTCTGAGCCCGCATAGTTACAAGCCAAAAGCCCCATCCTTCAAGGATTCAATTACTTCAGTGCAGGTTCAGGGAGCTTCCAGGATCTACTCCTGAGTAAAGCAAAAAATTGTTGAAACAGGGAAAAATCCAGAATGGTCAAAACAAATGTTCAAGCTCAACTGATTCCTACTGGAATCCCTCTGAATGGGAGCAATCCACGTTAATACACAGAAGGCTAACAAATTAAAACATACTACGGAGCTTTAAATATGATTGACCATTTCAATGATCTAGTTACTACGCCTCCAATCACCAGCTGGCTACAGTGCAGCACTCTGGCAAATGCTACTCAACCTAGATTTATGGATTAATAATAGATCGTGGCTTAGCGGGTTATAAATGGACACTCGTCATGGCTAGCAGTCAGATTATTTACTGAATGATAACAGGATACCTCTGGCCGCAAGGACATCCCTCTGAGGAGACTGCACCAGAGCCTTTCGTTTTGTAGTTTATTCACATTCAGGAACAGGGTTATTGCCTCATAAAGCAGCAGCAAAATCTCATCAGAACTTTAGTGCTGCTAGAACGATGGCAGTGTAAGGGACACCCGCTCCCTGACACAAGGTGAGAGCCACACACACAAGCCGGGGGCATTAAGAGCCATAATTGACAGTTTCATGTACACAATGCTTCACTCAAGAGGCAAGTCAAGGAGGCAACTCTACAAAAATCCCAATTGTATTTACTTAGCATTTCATGGTGCTTGATGGCAGGAACGCCACAAAGCAAGCATGCTCGTTACAGCATTGGAAATTACAACCCATGCTCCAGTCTGAAAATCTGAAGCACAGATTATAATTTTAGAAGTTCTAATTAGCATCCACGTCAGTGGAGCCACATAAACTTCCACCAGCTGAGGATCTGGCTCCCATAAATTAAATAGATAAAAATTATGGATTTCACAGTGGAAAGAGAGGCATGTGATTTAAAAAAAAAACTTTTAAAATGAAAGGAGCAGCTTCTCTGCTGGAATAAACTGAAGTAGCTCCACTGAAGTCAATTTACCAGCTAAGGATCTAGCCCAAAGAACCTAGCAGTGATCATCATGAAGGTGCTGGGTTGACAGCCTTGGAAAGTAAGGTCCTCTAGCCAGAGAGCAGGAACTGCACAATTGGTAACAATTTGAGTATAAATGTACACACACAGACACACACACACACACACACACACACACACACACACACACACACACACGGAGGACATCACCTCTATACACATACACACAGCTCTGACCTAGAGGACAGCACCTCTATGGATGGGAATCGAGTCTCCAGGACTCATTCAAAACCTCAGCTGCATGGGGACAGGCAGCTGCAGCGGTGATGTCTATCACAGATGCCAATGCATGAGGATCTGGATCAAGGCCCAACTCAGTTACATGGGCCACAGGTTAAAGCCCGATTTTGAAAACACACACAACGCAGCACAGCACAGACGGGAAACTCTAATGCACAAAGGAAAGCGAGCAGATGTGAGAGTCTCTCTCACCAGAAGGAAGATGTGAGAGTCTCTCTCACCAGAAGGAGGGTGATAAAATATGGGAATAGTTCACATACCTGATCAAACAGAGCTTTCCAGTGCTGATAGAGAAGAGGCAATGCATAAAGAAGGGGAAAAAGGAAAAAAAAAAGATAAGAGCAATTATATTAGAATGCAAATCATTCTGGAAATATACTTTAAACAGGCAAATAACTGAACGATCTGGTGGACTGCACTTGGGATGGTGAGCCGGGAATTCCTGCTTCTCTCAGTAACTTGCGATGAGGCATTGGGCAAGTCATATCCTCTCTGTGCCTCATGTCCTCATCTGAGAAATGGGGATGAATAATATCACCAGGCAGAAGGGAGGCATTCGAAGGGTTAATGCTCCTGCCGTGTTTCAGGGGTACCAAGAGTTTGCCCACCAATCCTTGTGACCTCAACTCTGCAATTAAAAGACCCATGCAGGAGATACCGCATGCAGTCAGGTGTGTGTGTTTCGCCTTCACACGGCTCATTGTTTCTTTCGAGTGCTTTGGGACCACTAAGCAAGCCAGTCGCTGGCCACATTCTACATTTTGCACCGCCTCAGATCCAAAGCGCTCACTTCCGCATCCCCTCTCAGGCTCACATGCCATCAGAAGCGCAGAAGTCCGAGCAGCAGACAGCTCCCTAGCAGGGCTCTCAAACCGGACATAACTATGTCTCCTTCCCAAGAGGCATGGTGAGAAGGAAGAAGTAGCCATGTGGCAATGTGAGGGTGACACAGCAACGCAGCTGGTTCCAAGATCCCTATAAAACAGGAGTGGGGAACCTTTTCTGGGCCGGGGGCCACTCCCTCAGAAAACATCAGTCAGGGGCCATGCACAAGTGAGAAGCAAAAAAAAAAAAAAAAAAAAAAAAAAAGTCCTCACTGACGTGGCACCCCAATTAAGAAGGAAAAAGACACTCCCCACATTTTCCTTGCACCCCAGAGCTTAGAGAGCCTCCCGCTAATAAACTTTGTGCTCCAGTTCCATGATGGGGCAGCAGGGGGGCTGGAGCGCCAGCACAGTCTCCCCATTGCAGGGCACACACACCCCAGCCTCACGGGCCGGATCCAGGCAAGCCAGGGGCCTGAGGTTCCCCAACCCTGCTATAAAAGTTAGTTCCAGTCTAGTATTTGAAAGCCCACTCATACCCATCCCCCCAACCACAGTCCATGCTCCTGAGTTGCGTCTCCCTCGCTTGCTTTTGAAAGCAAGGTGAGAAAAATATTGGCACCAGATTTCATGCAGGCAAAATGCCTCTGCTGCTTTGTGTAGAGTAGTGCTCCGGTTAAAGTCTTAACTATGTTCTCTTCCAATCATTTATTGAGCTTTGCCTACCTAGCGGAGAGGTCGTGGTTTACATATTAATTTGCTGAATTCCCATCAAGTGGGTTAAGCTGTAGCTGGAGTGGATATTCATTTATAAACTCTCATTTGTGCCTGTAAACCTGCCCAATGCTTTCATGTGTTAGGGTATTTTAAACCCGGGCTTTGTTTAATGTCACTTTAAGTGTTGTAATGACAACACAGTGGTGCCATTCCCTTCCAGCCAACGCGGCGGGAGCAGAACCTCCCACAGATAGCCCTCTCCCTTTTTTAAGTGATTAGCAATGTGTAAGAATCGACTGTGTGTCAGGTCTTGGTAGACAAGCCAGCGAGCTTATCTCAAGTTTCCAAGTAAAAGAAGAGCAAAGAGAGAAAAAGAAAAATCAAAGCTCAGTTCGGCCTTCGGTGTGCTCCTAACTCAACAGTTTTAATTTTCAGACAGGATTCTGAAGCCTGTGAATCCCAACCTGAAATTCATCAACTGCATGGGGGAGGGGAACTTTCACAACTTTCTGTAACATTTTATGTACTGATTGCCCACAAATTAATCTTGGCACTTCTAGATTACCAACAAAATCAGCCTCACCACAAGGCTCTCAGGTTGGTGTGCATTATCTCCGTCTTCCTGATGGGGAAACTGAGGCATAAGACATTTTAAAAGTCTGCTCCACCCCCTGCCGAAGTCAATGGAAAGATAGAATATTTTCTATGGGAGCTGGAGTGGGCCTCATGTGACTTGCCCAAGATCACATAGCAAGTCAGTGTCAGGGTTACACCCCAGATCTCATCCAGATATGTGCTTTTCATCTCAAGACCATGTTTTCTCTTCCATTCCTAGAGTCCATGATAGCCCAGTGCTCAGCATTTTCAACATCTGCTGACTACAAACGCCACGGATCGCACATAACGCTAAATTCCAAAAAGAAATACAGATCCTCCAAGTAACAAACCCCGGTTTATTACCCCCTGGGAAAAAATCCAGTACAAAACCAGTATCTGCATGCTTCCCGAAGGCTGGGCAGAAAACATTCTGGATTTGGTCATTTTTCTCTGTGACCCTGGACAAGTCACAATTTGGACATTATAATGATACAGGGTGGTCTTTTTTATACTTGTGTGTTAATAAATGTTATTATATTTTCATTCTTACTGATGCCCCGACTGTCTTGGGAGAGGGCACTTTAAAATAAATTAATAATCATAATTAATACTACTCTGCTTCAGCTTCCTCTATATGTCTTTAGGGAGAATCTTTGCTTATCTAAGAGACATTGCAATACTTAGACTGGCTACAATCCTGATTTTCTCATGCACCCAAAGCTCCCAGGTAAGTAATTCAGCGCATAAGGAATGAATGCTCATCTAACATGAGAATTGCAAAACTGGCCCATTAATGTTTGTAAAGCACTTTTATACAGGGAAATCCATACAACAGTTCAGCATTTACATTCAGAGATTCATATGAAGTAGATTAATGCTATAGACTACACACATTTCCCTCCCCGCTCTTTGGCAGTACATTTTTTAGCAGGCTGGCCAGCAGCCTGGCTCAATTCTGGCTTGTGACGGGTCCGGGACCTACCCTGCTGTGACTCTGCATTTAAAATGTATTAGGAGCCAGACGGGCAGGCAGCCCAGCTCAGTTCCAGCTCGCACCAGGTCTGGGAGCTCAGCCCTGTCCCAGACAGAAGCTGCTGCCACCCACTCTTTATTAGAGGCAGCAGAGTGGGGCAACAGGCAGCCAGTCCGCAATGGGAGCTGATTTTTAAACTGGCACCCCTTGCGGACCAGCTCCTGCATGGCATCATGCTCTGCTGCCTCTGATACAGAGGCAGCAGCACAGAGTGGCTGGGGGTTCCTCGGGAGTGGAGCCAAAGCACACTAGCTGCTGGCTGCACCCCCGGGAACTACAGAATAGTCGACTAATCAGTAAGAATTCATGAGGTTACTCGACTATTCAATTACCTGATATTTAACATCCCTAATATGAAAAGCATCAAATTCTGCCTTTGAAGAGCACTCGTGTCCCCCAGGTTACTGGGAGAAGGAGATGAGCAACAGGGGACAACCACCTGCCAAGAAACTGCAGACTCTAAAAAGAGCATCACAGACATGAGATTGGTAATGCAGGTGGAGGCCTAAATAACAAATGACTTTTTGCTCTACTAGGGCCTAATCCAGCACCCACTGAAGTCAATGTGAGTCCTTCCACGGATCACTATCAGCAGCGAATCAGGCTCTTACACAGCAGCTTTCATCTTAGACTCCCCATGCACCTTTGCTGACCCCCTCTCTACTTCCAAAAGAGTCAAAGCCTCAAGACCACTTGGTAAGCCAGTGCCAGGTTCCCCACTGCACAGGGCAACAGGGATCAAAGCGAATGGGCAGAGTGTGGTGGTGTCTTGTCCGTCACAAATTAGGGAAGGAGGCCTGTTCAGGATGGGGGAGGCCCAACAGGATGAGGTGGAAAAGAGAGTTCACAAGGGCCTAGGAGGGGTCCAATGGAGATGCAAAGGGCTTCTGGGTATTTTTTTAACTCCATTGCTTCCCTGTACTTCTGCTTTATACTTCAGAGGATCTTCCATTGATGCAAATGAGAATTACTCAAGCACCCACAGCAAACCAGCCTCCTACATTTGACCAGTTGGTTTTTGCATCAGGAATGCAGCACAGTGTCAGAAACAGGATAATTGGAAACCTAACTATAGCACCACCAGTGGAATAATGCTGTCAGACGCTGATAGCACTGTAAATGCTTAGCTGGCTGCATACTTGCCCCAGTATGAATGCACTCATTACCATGTAGTCATGAATCTTTAGTGGTCACCTGAAGAGAGATTCAGGATCCCTAAATCTTCTGAGCAGTGGAAAGGAAACTGGGGGAAGGGGTGTCTCAGACTTAAAAACATAGAGGTGCTGGTCTTGGTCAATACCAGGTTTGCAGTTTAAGAATCTTTAGAGATTAAGGCTTACAACTCAGTTGAAATTTAAGAGGATGTGTGCACACAATGAAAGCGAAAGAATTAGAACACACACTTTGAACATGGACCATGTGGTGCTTGTTATAAAGTTCTCCTACATGTAAAGACAGGTTCCTTGATAATATTCTGAAAGCACAAACCACCTTGAAGTGGCAAAACATATATGGATGACAACTGTAGGTTGAAGTAAACCAACCATCACTTAACTCCCTTTGGATTCAGAGTGGCCACAATGCACAGTCTGAAGTAAGCATGGGACTGAAGAGAGCAATATTCCTACAGGATTTATTTTCTCTCTCTCTCTCTCTCACTCACACACACACATACACACACACAAAAATGGGGATTTTCAAAGGATCCTCTTAAGAGTTAACTATATTGCTCCTGCTGAAACTTGAGAGCTGAAGGGCCCACCCCTCTGAGCTCCCTTTGGGTTCCCAGGGACAAGGTATGTCGATTGTGAGTATTTAGGGGCAGGGCCCGTGTTCTGGCACCATAGACATATCAGGAAGTCTCCTTTAGTGGAGAAAAGATTTGACTCTAGGCAGAAAAGTCATTGGAAATGCGCTTCTCTCCTTGATTTCATGTGGTTAAGGGGATATGGAGGGCGGGGGGGGGGGGGCTCTATTCTTGCGACTTTCCCTCCCCAGTGTCACCAAACCTCCTCCCCCCTTGAAGTTCAGTTATAAATAGCTTGATCCGATTAAGGCATTGGGGGGAAGAGAGGGTGTAGAGCAAATGAAACTTACATCCTCTGTGGCCATAGGCAAGACATCCTCCGACTCCAGCACCTCTATTTCTTCTGCCTCGGAGCTGGCAGCCACGGCCGGGGAAGAGCCGGCGTGTGTCTCCGGCCGCCTGTCTCCCATGCTGGGAACCAGCCCGGATTTTGACAGCAATTGCAACTAGCTGGTGTCTGGCAAACTTTCAAACCCGGCCCAGCGTCGGCTTCTCCATCAGGGCTCCTGCAGCCGGGGGGGATCCTGGGCGGGGGGCTCCCGGGCGCGCAGGCAGGAGCCCTCCCGCGGGCATGCCGGCTGCTGCCCGTGTGCTGCGGCTCGGGGCGGGACAGGTGAGCCCCGCCAGCGCTCTGGGGACAGACCTGCAAGCCCGCGGCCGTGCCCCGCTCTCCGCATAGGGCCCGCCGGTCATGGCAAGCCGGCGGCCGCAGCCCGGAGCCAGCACCTGCGCGCCACGCGGGGAGCCAGCAGCCGTGTGGCCCCCGAGCCTGGCTCAGCCGGGCTGCGAGCTCCTCCGCCTCCGCTTTCGGGGGGGAAGGGGGGGGGGAAGCGGCGCCTCCCCCGGAGCCTCGGGAGGCACAGCCCAGAATGGCAAATCAAGGCGCCGGGGGGAGGGGGCGCTGCGACAGGGACGTGGCGCGGTCTCCCAGCCAGGGGGCTCCGTCCGCGGGCAGCGCCGGGCTGCGGGGCGGGCCCGGAGCGGGAGCCGCCGGCAAGTTCGCGGGCGGGCGGCGAAGTGCACGTGGGAGCCCAGATCCGCGCTGACAGCGCAGCGCTAGGTAGGGCCGGTGTATAGGCAGCCCCCCCCCCCGCCCCCGGCTCAGGCCCCGTCCCACAGCAACCCCCCCAGCAGCCTCCCTAGCCCCCCCACCCCCCCAAGCACGGGGATCCCCCTAGGCCCCCACCCGGGGATCCCCCCGACCCCATCGCGATCCTCCAGCCCCAAGCTCCCTCCGACCCCCTCAACAACCCGCCCCCCAGCACAGGGCTTCCCGGCTCCCACATCAACCCCCCCCCCCACCCAAGGTTACCCAGACCCCATCGCAACCCCCCCTCCCAAGCACCGGGCTTCCCCGGCTCCCCCCTCCCGAGCACCGGGGACCCCCGACTCTAACGCAACCCGCCCCCCCAGCCCCACCGCAACCCCTCGGGTTCACCCCAATGCAGCCCCCCCCCCCCGGCCCTCGGAGCCCAAGGCTCATCCCAGCCCCTCCGCAAGCCTCCAGCCCTCGGCTGCCTGCTGCCCTCCCCCGCCCAGGCCAGCCCGCTGCGCCCGGAGGAGGCTCTCCCAGGTGCGCCCCTGCCCGGCCGGCTTCCCGCGGGCGCCAGGCTCAGCAGCTTCCTCGCTAAGGACCGAACCCCGCCCGGGCCTGAGCGCGCTGCCTGCCCGGCCGGGAGAGCAACCCAGAGGCAGCTGGGCAGGGCCGCGTCCCGCCTGTGACCGCAGCCCCGCGCTTCCAGGGGCGGTCACTGGGCTCCCCTGCTGCCGAGGGAGGAGAAGCAGAAGGGCCCAGCCTGCCCTGGGCGCAGAGCCGCGCTTGAACCCCGGCGAGGGGATCCCTGCCCCCTCCCAGATATTAAGTCTGGCACGCTGCGTCCTTCGCACCACCTAAAAGCCCCCGCTTCTGTCTGACCCTGACGGCTGTACCTGCCCCTAGCAACCAGCCCCTAGGATCCCCTCTCGAGGCCCTGCTGCCCCCCACCCCTGCTCCAAGGGGAGTAAGGTTGAGTCTATGGCCCACCCCTGCTCCCTTTTCTCTGCCCTGCTGAAGGCGCTTTAACATTAACCCCCTTTTCATTACTCCGGCTTCTGAGCAATGGAAGCGGGTCAAGCTGCAGCTAATGAGTTTTATTAGTTTTAACCAAGGCTCCCACCCTAGGCAGACCAGTGAATTTTGTAATTCTCCAGATCATTTTTAATCCTGCCCTGTAGGAATGCCCCCCGATCCTGCAGCTACCAGATGAAAACCTCAGCCGTCGGGAGCTTGGATTAGAAACTTCAGGAAACCCTGGACTGGAAGAGAAAGCCAGCAAGTTTGGTGTATTCCAATCAAAATACAGAATTAGCCCCTTCTCAAAGAGGGTGGTGGAATGTAGCACTACTGAGCCAGAAGAGGAGCTGCATGGTGACATGTGAAACCAAGAGTGGTCAACAGCTGATGGGAGGCCACATCACAGAAGGCACAGAGAGAAAGTCAAGGCCGAGATCTATAATCCAGTGGCTTACTCTCAGGCTACGTCTAGACTGGCATGATTTTCCGCAAATGCTTTTAACGGAAAAGTTTTCCATTAAAGCATTTGCGGAAAAGAGCATCTAGATTGGCACGGACGCTTTTCCACAAAAGTACTTTTTGCAGAAAAGCGTCCATGCTAATCTAGATGTGCTTTTCGCAATTGGGGCTTTTTTGCGCAAAACAAATCTGAGCTGCCTACACTGGCCCTTTTGTGCAAAAGCTTTGCGGGAAAGGGACTTTTGCCCGAACGGGAGCAGCATAGTATTTCCGCAAGAAGCACTGATTTCAGACAGTAGGAAGTCAGTGTTCTTGAGGAAATTCAAGCGGCCAGTGTAGACAGCTGGCAAGTTTTTCCGCAAAAGCAGCTGTCACTTTAATACTGATAGGAAAAACTATACTGACCAAAAACAAGCAGAATCTGGCAACCCAACAGGCCACAGGTTGCCCACCACTGAATCAGATCTCTGTCCTTGGACTTCCTCCAGAGGGTTCCTCCAGAAGAAATTTGAGAATCCCTGACTGGGCTGTAGGGAGAAGCTTGCCCTGTACTGTTTTAATCTGCTGTGTGGCAGAAAGACTAGATCACAGCACTGTCCTTCCAGCACTATCCATTTAGCCCTCAATTAAAAAGAAAAACATGGAAAGCAAGCCCTTGTTTCGAAGAGTAGTGGGGTATTCCTATACAGAAAGCTTTGTCTTGATAAATTGAGCTCTAGCTACACCAGGGATGGGGAACCTTTTTTGGTTTTGGGTCTGCTGACCCACAGAAAAATCATTCGGGGGCTGTATGCAAGTGAGAAGCCAAAACAAAACAAAAAAAATACCCTTCACTGAGGAGAAGGACACTCCCCACATTCCCCTCCAGCACCAGAACCTCGGGGGCCCAGCCTAGTAGATTTTGTGTGCTCCAACTCTGCTGGGAGACAGTGAGGGGACTGGAGAACCAACACGGACTCCCCACTGTTGGGGGGCGGGAGCCCCAAGCCTCAGGGGCTAGATCCAGGCAAGCTGGGGGCCGGCCCTGAGCCACACAAATCAACTTGTTACTCAAAAGTGGTTAGGAATTTTCTCTCTCAGGCTTTGGAGCTAAAATTGTACAACAGATGTTAAGAGGGAAATGATAGTCCTGAAGGTGGGTGAGCTGTGAAGCTTTTAAACCTCTTGGCAACAGGTTCAAATCCAGTCAGAGAAAGTGAATGATAATTCAGTCCTCATGTAAGGGCTGTTCAGTGGAATAAATAAGTGAGCTTATAGTCACATCATTAACAACAACAAAAAAATCATCCCTGCCAGTCCCACCGAAGGTCTGAACTGGAGAAATCATTCAGGTTTAAATCTGATCTTTTTAAATGAGGATCGAGACCAGGCAATATAGAAATTTTGCATGGCAAAAGCTTTTCTGGCACTTAAGGAAGGATGTCTCGGGATCAGGAAATTAGCCTGGGACTTTAGAAACTCATGTTCAATTCTCTTACCTGTCTCAGACTTCCTGTGTGTCCTTGGGAAAGTCACTTACTGTGCCTCAGTTGTCCATCTGTGCAATGGGGATAACAGCACTACCCTGCCTTACCAAGGTGTTGTGAGGATAAACAATGTGAATTGGTCCAAGATGTCCTGCTGGAAAGATCTACATAAAAGCTAGATATGATTTATTATTCTCTCAAATTAGGATGGGCTGTCCATCTGACACCTTACACAAGCACTAAACTGCCCTTCAATTAGAAAAGAAAGTATCATTGGAAAGCTGGGATCCTGTGCCATCTCTGAGGATTATTTTCACCAACTAAAAGGTGCAATAAAAATTAGATTTTTTTTAAAGAGAGAACAACCTTGCATGTGAGTTATTGCACTCCTCTATTGGGTAGGGAACTAACAAGGTTATAATTAGGAGTTTTGTTACAGGCAATTTACTCTCTTACACAAGTTAGAGAGCTTCTTAAGTGAGACTGTTTCCCACACTCCACCCCCTGGCAGCTCTGCCTGGTAATATAATCATTGCTATGTAGAACGTGGAATTTTGGATCACTGTTGAGGATACGGCACACGTAGCTACTTCAGAGGAACATTTTCAAGCCCTATAAAAGAAACCTTGAGATTATCAAGCATGATCTGCCTTCGTTTTTTACCCTTTTTTTATTGCAACCTTTGATATCTGGTATTCTAAGCTAAATGGTATTCGGTCCTACCCATTACCTGGGAAGTGGCTGAAAAGGTCAGTTACCATGCAATATAAAGCTCTAGGAGTGGACATCTACCCACATATGACACACAGTTTTCTAACCCTGTTGTAGGAAATCAAAACAGCTTGTTAACAGCACTTATTTCAGATCACTAAATCCCAAAGTGCTTTACGCACTCCATTGTAGCTGAATGCACAGATCTGTGTAGATCTGGCTGCAGGATCAGGTCTCAGACCCCACAGTCAACACTCAAATGAGGTCACTTCTAGAATTTAAGAGATGTTTAGGACAGGAAGTGAAAAACCCTGCTTCACTTGAAATGTCAAAGGTATTTCGATACAATGACAGTGAGCTTAACCCTTTTCAGTGTCATGAAAAGTGCCAATAGAACCAGGGTGACTCGATGACCTTATTTTACACATACAATCCTGATATTTAGGGCTTTTTCTTTTTGGGTCCTATTATTCCCCTCCTCCATCTCATTTTTTTTACCCTTGCTATCTGGTCACCCTAAGCAGAACCTGTATGACCACATATGGGTAGGACTTGAGTTTTACAGTGCATTCCAAAGATGAGACAACATCCTCCTAACTCAGTGCTGGGATGTTGCTTCTGTACTAAATCAGTATGGGTATCCCAAACCACTTCTCACAGTGCCTAGATGTTTACAAAAGGATTATAGTCCAAGACCTGAGCATATGTAGCTTTAGCGAGACAAGGGAGGTAAGGTAACATCTTTTACAGGACCAGCTCTTGACCCAAAGAAGAGCTCTGTGTAGCTTGAAAAGCTTGTCTCTCTCACCTACAGAAGTTGGTCCAGTAAAAGATACCACTCACCTTCTTTGTGTCTCTAATATCCCGGAACCAACACAACGACACCACTACAAACACTTTATTTAGCTTTGCCATCTGACAGAATTACACCACATGTTGATATGGCTCATCCAAAAGTAACAGATCAGCCTGAAAGAGAGACCAGTTCGTATCTGCAGGTTATTTGTCAACACAAACCAAAGTCATGCTTATAATTAATTCTGAACCGATAGGCTTTCAGATGGGAGGACTAAAGCTAAGAGGTGGAGGATGAAGGAATAGGAATCAAAATCCTTTCACTGAATTCTTTGCACTACATTATATCAGAGGAAACTCAGAGATAATGCATATGGGAGGGGGAGGGGGAGTCATGTTTTTGGTAAATCAAATGAAACTATGAGAAAAACAAATATGCTGCTGGCCTGTCAGGAGTCTGATCTGACATGGAGCATGACTGGGCCATAGCCTCTCCCAGCCCCCACACAGTAACCCTAATAATCATTTGTACCTTGCAGTATTTCAGCTTTAAGTTCTTTCTTTCCTCACTCATTCAGTGAGTGCCATATGCTGACCACTTACATCCAAGCATCCTAAAGTGCTTTACAAATGATTAGCAGCTCTTCGGGAGGTCGGCATCAGGAAACAGACAAAGGGTCTCGGCCAAGTGGATAAGTCAGCTGGAAATAGATGACTGCCAGTTGTAAGCACAATACTACTCTCCCTTCTCTGAACAGAAGAAGAGGGCTGGGTTTGGATAAGAATAGGATAACAGTTCTTATCTTCATCTGCAACATCTACCTTCTCCAAAATGACACTGTTGCCAACAACAACAACATACAGATTCTGGGATACATTAACAAGAGTGTTCTGAGCAAGACACAAGAAGTCATTCTTCCGCTCTATTCTGTGCTGATTAGGCCTCAATTGGTGTATCGTGTCCAATTCTGGGCATCGCATTTCAAGAAAGATGTGGAGAATTTGGGGAGGGTCCAGAGAAGAGCAACAAAAATTATTAAAGATCTAGAAAATATGACCTGTGAGGGAAGACTGAAAGAATCAGGTTTGTTTAGTTTGGAAAAGGGAAGACTGAGGGGGGACATGATAGCAGCTTTTAAGTACCTGTTACAAGGAGGAGGGAGAAAAAATTGTTCTCCTTGGCCTCTGATGATAGGACAAGAGGCAATGGGCTTGAGAGGTTTAGGTTGGATAATAGGAAAAAACTTCCTAATTGTCAGAGTGGTTAAACACTGGAATAAATTGCCTAGGGAGGTTATGGAATCTCCATCATTAGAGATACTTAGGAGCAGGTTAGACATCTGCCAGAGATGATCTAATTGGTACTTGGTCTTGCCGGGAGGGCAAGGGACTGGACTTGATGACCTCTCAAGGTCCCTTCCAGTTCTAGTATTCTATGATGGGATTCTTTGTCTTTTTGGAAAACAATAAATATTGCTTTTCACCTTAATGCCTTGTATCAACATTACTTAAAAGCTTCAAGGTAGCATATCCCTAGCCAAACTGAAATGAACAAAATGAAACAGAAGAAACATGGCTCGGGCTTCTTCGGTTTCCTTTTCTCTGGAATCCCCCAGTTCCAACAGGATCTTTGACAGCTTAGAGAGGTTTTTGAGTTCAGTTAAATTCTTCTCATTATTCACTGGTTCTGAAATAAATTTCTTTCCCTCCCTGGTTTGACTGCAGCTCAAATCTCATTTTAAATGGTACCGTAACAATACTGACAGCCTCCCTTCAATGTGTTTTTGTTTTCAAAATCTGAGCTACTGCAGCGTACAACATAAGTACAGGCTCCAAAGCTGTTTTTTTTTCTTCTTCCTGAAGCAATTCAGTCATGTTTTAAGTGGAAATATTAAACCAACTGCAGCAGTAGTAGAAAAATGGTTGAATTAACCCTGGCTTAACTCCACTATTTGTATTAGTTAGCTGTTAAGTGCACTTGTAAAGTTATCTGGAAATTTAAAAGCTATTGCTACATTTAAAATGCCTTCTGTCTATCTTACCTCTAGGGAAAAATGAACAGAAGGTCTTTAACAATTATAGAGCTAAAAAGAAAGTAGCTGACTGAGCTGAGACTCTTGGTTTTAAAATAATAAAGTACTAGTGGGAAACGTTCATGCTTGTGGAGTTGTATTTAGGCTTTTAGGGTAAAAATTTCAAAAGCACCCATGACATAAGAACATTAATTTTCAATGATACATGGGTCCCTATGTGTCAAATTCATTTGGGTGCTTTTGAAAATTGTATAAGTTGCCTCTGAAGGGTGCAATTGCAGAGGGTAACGGTGGATATCACCTCCTGTTTAGCAGAGATCACTGGCACACATGAAGATATTGCAGAAGCACAATGACAAATGTAGCATATTATATATTTTTGGATAGTTACATAACAGAAGTCTTGTTAGGCAGTGTTTTGTTTGCAGCTTAGCCTTATAGTTTAATATTTTCATGTGATCTCTTCCACACACAAGCTATGATTGGAACACATCAAGCCTGTAGTAAGTTGAGGGTCAGTAACATGGAGTCAACAGGCCTAAATAGATGCCTGTAACATGAAAACAAAAACAGGCCTGCAATCTAGTGAGCAAGACTTTGGTTCAGTAACAGGAGCCAAGAAAGAGGCCCTACTGATAACTGTGTAATTGTGTAAGTGAGGTAGAGCATGGAAGGACACAGGGAGGCACTGGGTACAAATTGTAAGCCAAAGGGGAATTACGCAACATCTTAATAAGAAATGTCTTGGTACAAAGACTCCCTAAAAACTAATGCACATACCGACCTAGGTTCAGGACCGGGTCGAGATTGACAGCATGAAGGATAGTAAATACGCCCCCCTTCCATAAGGTGAGGGGTGGTAACTAGGCAACAGAGGGTGGCAACCAGGTACATAAAGAAATGATGTAAGTTGTTTGTACCTGTCTATAAAAGGACACCGCAAAAGGTGCTTTCCGGCTGACCTTGGGGTGGGGGCACACTAGGTGCCTGATCGGCAGGTGTCGTTGCCTAAACTTACAGAATGCACAGTAGCTTAACTTTGGCTAACTGCTGTTCATATCTGTTATACGGCAATAGGCCTGCCCGGTGTTGGTACCTTGTCAACGCGGGCCATAGTGCCCAGTGGTGTAACATTGCACTGATCTCTGTTACCAACTGGTAGAGCTTCGCATTTGACAATAAACCTGCTCGATTGATTTCAAACCTTGCCTGCATCTGTCATTTCCGGGGCCTCTCAGAGATCTCCTGTGTTGACCCAAGTGCACGGGGTCTAACACTCTAGATAAAGGGAGCACCGATTGTTACGCACGCAGCCGAAAGTTCATCACCACCGACGGAATAGAGGTCCTGTCAGGAGCGCGCCAGGACAACCCTGACTAGACAACAGTGGCAGTTCAGACCACTGAAGGTACCGAGGTACAGAACACCGAGGTACAACAAAGCCTACTTAATTAGCTTCATTAATAGGAGTCCTACAATTGACAGGTACTTCTTTTGCTGTTATATATCTCTTGAATTCTGTTATTTCCACTCCAACTCATCTGATGAAGTGGGTCTTACCCATGAAAGCTCATGATCCTATATACTTCTGTTACAGGACAACTTCTTGTTTTTAAAGTTACAAACTACCATGGCTACCCCTCTGAAAGTTCCAAGGCTCCTTCCTTATTCCACCTGCTTGATTTTTTTTTCTCCTCCCTTAAAGATCCCACACAGGGGGTGCCAACCCAGAAATCAGGAGAGCTGGATCCTACTTCATTCTGCCACAGAGCTGCTCTGTGGCCATAGGCAAGTCACTGATCCTTTCTATGCCTCAATTTCCCAAGCTGAAAGGTAGAGATGTCACTGTTTTCTAAAGCGCTTTGCGATCACCAGATGAAAAGTGCCATAGGTTACCTATTTTGGTAATTTGACACAACCACCCCTAATGCACATGTTAATGGCCAGACATGTTTGATCATTAGATGCACACAGCCATAGTATTGTTTGTTTGTGTCTTGGTAAATGAACAGAAAAGGAAGGCTCTTTGCCATACTAACTTAACACAGATAAGCTGTCTTTACGCTGAGCCATCCAGGAAAGACAAGGGCTACGGTAAGGACTTTTTGGGCTACAGTGGGGCAGCGCCTTTCCTAGCAGGGACTCCATAAAGGCAGATCCAGGGCCCTAACGGAAAGAGTTGGAGGCAATGGCAAAGACATTGCCATGAATTTTCAATAATAATCTGGATGAGGAGGTGGGCTGAACCCTCAGCAAGTTCACGGATGACACTAAACTGTGGGGAGAGGTAGATATGCTGGAGGGTAGGGAGAGGGTCCAGTGTGACTTACACACATTGGAGGATTGGACCAAAAGAAATCTGATGAGGCTTAACACGAACAAGTGCAAAGTTCTGCACTTAGGACAGAAGAATTCCCAAGCACTTCTACAGGCTAGGACTAACTGGCTAAGTGGTGGTTCTTCAGGAAAGGACCTGGAGAATACATTAGATGAGAAGCTGGGGATGAATCAACTGTGTGCCCTTGCTGCCAAGAAGGCTAATGGCATATTGGGCTGCATTAGTAGGAGCATTGCCAGCAGACTGAGGGAAGTGATTATTCCCCTCTATTCGGCACTGGTGAGACCACATCCATAGTATATGTCCAGTTTTGGGTCCCCTGCTACAGAAAGGACGAGGAAAAAATTGGAAAGAGTCCAGCAGAGGGCAACAAAAATTATTGGAGGGGCACATGACTTATAAGGAGAGGCTATAAAAATGGCTTCTAAAATCAAAGTTCCATAGGATAGTGTCTCTTCTCCAAAAGGGACACAAGATTCCCCTTGTTTTGCTTTCTGACCAAACTTTTGCCATTTGGCAGAAGAGATATTAAAGAAACGTGAAGTTTCAAATAAAGCAGGATTCAGTGTCAGTGAACAACAGCAGGAGAAGTTTAACCAGGATGGACAGAAATGGTGTCCTTCGCCTGTGTTTGTCAGAACCTGGGAATGCAGGGAATGGATTGCCTGTTGATTAAGTGTTCCCTTTGGGGCACCTGGCATTGGTCACGGTCAGAAGTCCGGATACTGGGCTAGATTGACCTTTGGTCTGACCCAGTATGAACATTCTTATGCAAGTGATGAGAAGATGTGGCAAGACAGCAAACATTCCCCTTTAAATATTATATTCCAGGAGCAACATTTAGTCTATGCATTTACTTTATCTGTCTGCTGTTCCAAATCAGGTCTAAAATCATGCCGCCGGAGTATCTCATGCTAGGTCAGGACCTAAATCTGTGCTCTGTGCACAGAACTTCCATTACCTTCAACAGGATCTTGCTGCAATATGCTTCTTGGTCAACATCCTTTCTGGCCTTACCGAAGACCTACACACTTCTGGAGGTTTAAAAGATGGGAGGGGAGGATTCACTTCTTTAGCATGAATATTGTTTGTGCTCTGGATTTCATGCTTCTGCATTTCTGTTCTCCCTTGTGTGGTGGTAAATTGACAATGCCTCACTGGAGAGGGATGCAAAGATAAAGGTGGGCTTGGAAAGCAGGAGTGTGTGGAGTTCTGACAGCTGAACACTAAACCCTCTCAATTTCTTTTCCAGATTTTTTTTCCACAGCTCCAGAAGCTCTGCCTAACATTACTCCGAAGGGAGCAGTCAAGGTCCAGTGAAAAGGTAAGTTGCCAATCTCCCTTTGCCCTGTGAAGGGCATCCTGTTATTGAAAATCTTCCCTCCCTCAGCCCCGCCTCGTGTGGCTTAATTCAGATTCAAGTTATTTTTGTTTTCCTTTGTGTGCTGCCATTAATCGAAATACTGGTTACAAAGCACTGGAACAAAATTCTGGTGCTTGTGGCCGGATTGCCGCACTAATCAAATGCATAATATTGCTTTGTACTACTCAGCCATTGATCAGCATGATTTGCATAGGTGCTGAGAAACAGGGTAATGCTGCAGCAGGATTTTACAACACTTCTTCCCGCCTGCAGCAATCTGCAATAGAGGAGAATGGGCTGTAAATCAGAGAAGTGGAAAGAGGAATTCAGATGAGTATTGCAAAGTTTCCAGATGCTCCATGAAAATATTTTGTTCCCTCAGGAGAGGAAGGTGGGAGAAAGGAGGAAGTTTAGCCTCAGAAGAGATTAGCTCTGTGGTAGAACTGCTACCCCTGAAATTTCAAGATACCTGTTCTGAGCGCTTGGATAAGTGGCCATTAAATCTCGGTGCATTATTTGAGCACAGAGCGTATGTAGGAAAAGCCCTTGTGTGTTCTGTGGGGCTGTGAGCATTGCCTACCCCAGCGGTTGAGAAATCTGGAGTCAAGCTCCCTCAAATCATTTGTTTGTTAAGCCTTTTGGTATCTGCACCGTTAGGTTGTCCTTGGATCAGGTTTCTAGATTTGTCTGCACTCAAAAGGGCTAGAAATGTACTTTTTTCTTTAATGAAAGCTGAAATCCTTACCAAATTCCACAATTCCAGGACAAAGCAACAGCTATCGTGAGAGCGGGCAGCACTGAATGCATGTTTATACACACAAGCAGAGATCTGCACCTGCACACACACATATGCCTTTTGTTGCAGCCAGACGGCAAAACTAGCTCAAACCCTCTCAAAGCTTAAGAGTAATTATGGAGCATGGACAAGCATCATCAATTTGCTCCATTATGTTCTGAGTTGAAATATTTTTCTTAACGTGAGGAAGTTTGCATCTCTGGTCAGCGGATGTGTCGTCTCCAGTGGAAACAATGCACCTGCCTTGACCTGATTTTGCATTTTTGTTCTACAAGGTTCATCTGGTCTCCTTGAAATAGGACCAGCTGTTCTAGCAGAGAATAAAAAAAAAACCAGGCACCATTACTTTGAGTAAGAGCGTGCCATTAAAATCAGTCTCTGGAAACACTGCAGCATGCCAGGTAACTACTATTACTGCATCAAGGTTGCAGTGGAAAGTGGTTTCATGGAAAGTGAGGTCTCGAAACCACACTACCCTCTAGTGGCAGCTGATTCTCATATAAACGAATAAGCAAAGCTTTACGATGCAGTTTCCTAGTGCTGTTGGGAAGATGAAAATGCTAATCTTGGCTACTGAAGCACCCCAGATTTACCCCAGCATAAGAAAGGTCAGAATCTGGCCCTTTGAATCAAGGCCATGATTCAGGGAGCCTTCCTCTTTACACAAGGTTCACACACTTTCTGGAATGCAGATGGGTTTCTGGCCTGCTAAAATAACATGTGTTAGGAGATCCCATAAAAGCAGCGTTTAGCTTCTCTGCTAAGGCCTCACCCTTCAGTGACTCCCGGGCGTTAAAATAAATTACCCCTAACAGAGTCAGGAAGGGTCGTTTTACACCAGGCTGTTTCATTTCATATTCCTTCAGGATTTCCTCCAGTTAGATATTCCCAGCACCCCTAGAGCCCTGTGACAGTATCTGATGCTGTTTGCAAAATGAATTCATGGTCTCCTCATCACCGATCAAAGCCTGTCCTCTATTAACACTGGCTGCAAGTGTCTGGAGTCAGGCCAAAGACTGAATAGAATCTCCTTATTTCTGGGGCGGGAAGGGGATCACTTTTGCGGGGGCCGGGAGGCACTTCACAAATTTTGATGTGGTTGTGGGCTGGGCCCCAAGGAAGGGGCAGAGCCTCAGGTAGAAGGGGCTGGGGCTAGAGAGAGAGCGTGTGAGTGAGAGAGAGAGAGAGACGCTTTGTGTGAGAGGCAGTCTTTGTGACAGATTGAGTGTGTGTGGCACAAAGTTTGGGAGCGTACATGTGGCAGTGTGTGTGTGAGACATGTTTCTGAGACACACCACGCTCTGTCTCTGAGGGAAATCTGTTCTGCTCGGTCTCCCCTCACTTCCTCCCCTTCTGCACTCCTATGGGTCACATGCTTCTGACAGGAGCAGCTATGCTGACTATCTCCCCTTCTGTGATCCCCGCTCTGCAGAGATGGGGTACAAGGGCAGGGGGACACCCTGACTTCAGCTATCCCCTCTCCCATCCATCCTCCCCCTCTGCTCTGCACAGCTAGGAGACTCCTGGAAGGAGTGAGGGGAGGGGCAGCTGAACACACACTGCAGGCTGTAAGTTTGCACGCTCCGCTAATCAGCTGGGTGGGCTGGAGAGAAATGCTTGGTGTGCCGAATCCGGCCCCCAGGCCTGAGTTTACCCAGCCTGACTCATTCTTTGAGGTTGTTTGCCCTATACCAGGGCTACAACGCAGTGGCGGAATGGAGCTATGGGGGTCGCTTGCAGGGACTGTGCTGTGTCTGGTGTAGACAGGAGCTCACTGTTTCAAGCCCTGCTCTGTCCCCAAGAGCAGCCCTGGAATGCAGGCTGCTCCCTGGCTGATCTACAGCACGGAGGGCTCTCTCCAGCAACTCGGTGACCCACCAAGGTAAGGCCTAGTTTGCAGTTATCACTAGCCCTTGGGAAGGGGTAGGGCACAGCTGGCATGGAATGAACGGTGACTCCATTCCCCTTTTGCTGCAGGGAGGAATTGAGCTGCACCAGCCTCGTTCCCGGCACAGTTCATGCTGAGTCTTGGCTGCACTGGCTGTTTTTTTGGGAGGAAGGGTGGGGTCAAAGCCAAGGCCCTGCCCCTTTCCTGCCTGTCTGCCCAGCAGAGCAAATAGCAACCCGGCGGTAACTGTTTTCCCCACTATGCATGGAGCAGCAGTGTGGGTAGGAGGAATGTGAGGGGTGTCTCACCTCCATCGCTCCCAGCTTGGGCAAGGAAGGCAGCTCAGGACTGAGCCCAGATCAAGTTTTATACCACTCAGGTCTTTCCCACCAGCATCTCTTCCGCCTGCCCACGCGCCATCCTCCTCAGTGGCCAAGTATTTTCCCACCACTAACCTAAACCCATGGTTAACTGGGAATAATCTGCAAAATTGCTTCATAAGACCCTGAATGTGAGGTGCTTTCTACACATCACACAAAAAAGGGGAATGTGCATCATGATGTAGCCTGAAAGCGGAACGAGGGAGAGAAACACAGGCGGAACACACCAGACAAACTAAAGCAATGACATTTCAGCCCCAAGGTCTTCGCCAGGAAGGATTTGTAAGGGAAATGAATGGACTGGAGAATTCACACTGCTCCTTTCTTCTGGGGTATTTACCTTTTTTAAATAGGACCTTCCCCCAAATACTCAAAAAGAACAGGTTTGTAAGCAACAATCAATGTGAGCAGCATGAAAATAAACTTCCTTTGCATCTGGATCTGACAGACCCATTTGTTGCTGGTCTTAAACTACCTGATAAGACCAGTGTTCAGGATCTTGCCACATGTAAAGCATTGGCAGCAATTTTTCCTCTAATTTTTTCCATCTGGTTGCAGAATAAATTTTGTTGCATGCACTATGGCATGTATGGATGTGCACCACCGGGAAAAATACATGCTGCCAGCTGTAGGCACTCTGCTAATCATCTGGGTGGCATTTGAATCTCTCTTAGCTGGGCTGTCCAAGTGCTCAGCTTACGGGGAACACTGATTGGCAGTAACCGATTAAAAACAACTGTTGCCGGACGTTTACAGGACTTAGGCCATAGCAGGTAAAAAGCTTCCCCTTCACTATTTTTTGTGTTTAACTATTTTTATATGATGCTTTGCAAATCCTCCACTGGTGTAAATTGGCATAGGTCCATTAACTAAAGTCAAAGGATGTTTTTTGGGTTTATACCAATGGAGGAAGTCAGTGAACCGATGTCTGTTTACATGAGCTAAGGATATGGCCCATATCATGCTATAGTAATACTCAGTGCTACCTAGTTTGAAAGAGCATCCAACTTAACTTGGAAGCTTCTACATACAATGAAGGGAGTTCTGTTTGTCCATGTTAGCAAGGTCTTTATTTGCAACTATCTAGCTACTTTCAGCTCCTTCCATCCATCACCAACTATAATATTCCTCACAAGTAGCAATGAGTCATTGTTGGCAACTTGCTTCCATCTGCAGCAGCCGGGAGCAGGTCAGATATTTCAAGAAGTTATTTTCACATGTTACCATGGAAATAAATGCACATTATCTTGTAATGCTTGAAAAACAAAAAATTAGTACAAATCTTATTTAATTAATAAAAAATATTAACCCAAACAGGGAAAAGTTTTGAAAAGCAACAATGACTCCAAACTGGAAACCTGCTGGGAAGCAAAGGAAAACCCATCTATCCAGCTTTGCCTAAAGAGGACTTTTGTCCTAAACATATTCAGGAATGGAAGGGAGCTGCTCATGTAAAATTAATAGATTGTTCTTTCTTAGCAGCCAGCAGATCCTTCTGAAAGGCTCGGGGCATAAATTCATCGTCTGCTGAGGCAGCGCTGTTGACAACAAGACATGCATCACTTCTTGTGTTCTGCACAACGTAAGTAGCACAACCATGATACTTTTTAGCATCTCCACTAATTTCCCCTAGTGAAAAACATAATAAAATCTAATCAGAGAAGGTTTCCATGCCTGCAAACTCTCCACACTGCATTGTGCAACCTCACCCAGTCTTTCAAACAATAGCTGTCTCCTCATTAGTGTCTAATGCCCATCTTCAAATTGTCTCTCACCATGCCCCAGCCTCTCTAGGTAGCCAAAAGATACAGGAACAGAGAAATTATCGAGCTGCAAAAACTTTTGGGTCCCAATAATCAGCTCCATCCTTCAGGGACCAGCTAGATGGAGCGAGGGGCTGTCCATCAGGGATGGACTTGACCTCCAGAGGATCCTTGCAGTCCTAGGATTCTATGATTCTATTTCTTTTTGGTGCAATTTGAAACAAACAGAGAGCACCCCTTCTTCAGTTGTTGTGTTCAAAGGTATTTAACCGCCCCTTTTCCAACTGGCCGGGGGGGGGGGGGGTAGGAGAAACTGCTGCCTCCACAGTCGGCATCAGTGACGATGCTTCGGCAGGCATCGAGGAAATGCTATCGATTGGGAGGGTCTGGTGCACTCCATTCTGCTGTGGGCTACCACAAAGAGGTCCCATGTTCTCTATGGCAATCGGGACCGACATTCTACAGCAAGACCCCACCACCTGTGTGTGGTTTCCTACTGCAGCAAACTGGAAATCCGGCAGCAGCTGCAAGCAAGCGTAAAGGTTGAGTTTTTTGCTGAGTTTAATTGGTCACTAAATAATTGCCGTCCTTCAGGTACCCATTTTATGTTTATATTCCTTTTAACCCAAGCCTCTGTCTACATTCTCAGTGATTGGTATGCTACAGAATTGTACATCAGCAGTACATAACTCCTCTGCACAAGCGGCAGAGGGAAAGCTGGAAGCTTTGGGAGTCAAATAAGGCACAGATGTGACTCTAGCAACCCAGAAGTGGAGAGAGGCAATTTGGGATAAGCTCAGTAGCTACTTATTTGTGGTTAAGGTGATCAGCAGTGAAACAAAAAAATTATTGATTAAACTTTCATTATTAGGTTTCAGAGTTGACGTCCTGCTGAGGTGAGTAAGACAGTTCATACTCAGTTATTGTTTCAGGATGCTTGGTGACTCAGGAAGACCTCACTGTATCAGTTTATATTAAGATTGTCTTCAAACTATAAGGGCTAGAGACTTAATTTTCCCTTAAAAGGAAATATTACATTTAGGAGCACAATTCCACAGCAAGGTAGATTCTGACACACCAATATCCTTACTAACCACAATTTCTTTTCTCCTGAAACTTGGAATTTCAGAAGAACAGCCATACTGGGTTAGACTAGTGATCCACCTCACTCAGTATCTTGTCTTCCAACAGTGGCCAGCACCTGATGCTTCAGAAAGAGTGAAGAGAACAAAGCAATTTATCAAGTGATCTGTCTCCTCAGGTCTAGTCCTAGTTGCTGGCAATCAGAGATTTAGCATCACTGAAAGCATCCCCAAACATCTTGGTGAATAGCTGATGGTCCACCAATGGACCTATCATCCATGAATTTATCTAAGGCCACGTCTTCACTTGCCACACCACAGATCGATCTTCTGGTATTCGATTTAGTGGGTCTTAAGCACTAAATCAAATGCTGAAGGTGGCTCCGGTTGGTGCTGATACTCCTTGTAGCCGCGAGAAGTAAAAGGAGCCGATGGGAGTGTTTGCTCCTATCAGAGCAAAGATGGCACCAAGCTTGAGTTAAGGTAAGCTAACTACAGCTATGTATTTTATGTAGCTGGGGTTGTGTACCTTAACCTGACCTTCCAGGTCTACTGTAGACTTGGCCTAATTCTTTTTTTTAAACTTAGTTATACTCGGGTCCTCACAACATCCTAATAACAGCATCCTCATCTTAATTAGAATCATTATCTGTAAAATAAGTGAAAAAAATAGCAGCACCATTAGCATCAGCTTTCTCTCTAGTCTCCTGTCAATGCACAATGTAATGATTCAATAAGACTTAATCAGCACCTGTGGCAACAAGACATCGCTTAAATGTTTCTGGTGTTTGTGCTCATATTTCATATGCTTCAGGGAGATTTACGGAGCCAAACACCTTGTCTTCTTACTAAAGTTTCACTTCCTTAAATGGTTTTTCAATTTTGTGACTGTCTACAAAATGTAAAAAAAGCTTATGAAAATTAATCACAAATATTAGCACAGTCTAAGGTACTTACCTGACTCCCTCACTGTAATATTTGAGCACCTCACAAGCCTTAATGAATTTATTCTCACAACAGCCCTGCTATTTTGCAGATGGGGAACTGAGGCACAGAAACACTAAGTGACTAACCCAAAGCCAAACAAGCAGTCTGTGGCAGAGCAGGGAAATAAATCTGGTCTTGAGGCCCAGGTTAGCACTTTTGGCATTACACTTTTTCCCCTCTTTAATATTAGGAGATATTTGGTTCCTTATTTGGGAGATTTTTGCTCCATACCTCCTTCCTTTACCCCTTTCCATACTTGAGCTGAAGGAGAATCAACATTAAGTACAAAGCTTATTATTAATAGGGCTTATGCCCTGTGTAGATCTTTAGCCACCAGACATGTCACAGTTTTTATGGTGGGGATGCTGAGAGCCTTTGAACCAAACTCTAAACACTGTATTTAATGAAATCCATATCAAGCCGGGGGAAGGAGGGTACACAACCTTTGGACCACTGTTTCTAGCACCTATACTAGCCACTTCAGCAGCGTATGCAAACCATCAGCCTGGCCAGAAGATCTGCCCACCTGCTGTACAGTGATGACAGGGGTATGGGTTTTGTGTTGGTCATGGAAGTCATCAGATTTTAATCATAAAAATACCCACCCATGGTGAGTACGCACATCAGATTTTTGCAGACCTGCACATGAGGGTGACCACGATCATCAGCACTTGAGTACGTTTGATGCCAAGTTTACGGCAGAGGTGCTCACACACACACAGTAACAGGTTGACTAGGGAGCAACTCCCATTGACAATGAGAAGTTATACAAGTACCTCAAGAGGAGACACACCCTTCATCCCTGGGAGAAAAAAACCAAATCCCCAGCAATGGCAGGCCATGTAGAAAGACAACAATAAGCGGAAAGATCTAGAGGCATTCCCACCACCTTCCTCTTAATGCTTTAGCATCCATTTAAATTGTTGACTATGCCAATATCAGGGAAAACAGATCACTCCGCACCATGGTTACCTACTGTTTTAACTACTGGATGGCAAATGGTTAAGGAGTCCAGAAGGAACAACTTGACCGTCACTAGCCGATTTCTTCCAGTAAGACTAGAAAGGTTTCATCGAACACAGGTGTTTGAAGGTTTGGTTGGCTTTGTCTGAATGTCTGAGGGAACAGATAAAGTATCTGTCTTTGTTCTTCATTACACTTATCACTGGTAGGCCACATCTATACTAAATGGAGGATTGGCGCTGCAGAGATTGATCTTCCAGCATTCGATGTAGCGGGTCTGGCAAGGACCTGATAAATGGAATGCTGACAGTGCCCCCTTCGATTCCGGAACTCCTCGCAGTTGTGAAGAGTAAGGGGAGTCAATGGGAGAATTTCTCCTGTTGACCTCCCACTGTGGGGACGCCAGAGAAATTTGGCTTAAGTCAGTCAACTCCAGCTGTATTATTTATGTAGCTTAAGCATATCTTAAACTGACCTTTGGGGTTAGTATAGACCTGCCCATTACTCAACCAAGGTTATTCTCCATACAGATTCTTCAGGAGCCAACTCAGCAGCCCAGTGAGATACAACAGCTGTTTGCCCAGGGGACACAAATTTAGATCCCAAGCCACCGAGCTGAGAAGCACAGTGGAGGAAGTGTTCCGACCCGGGAGCAGGAAGTCAGTACCTGGCTTTGATCCGATGGGGGTTGTGATGCTGGAGGAATCCAGAAGCAGTGGGGTCTGGCTCGTCTACTCAATGGGCCGATCTCAATAATGCAGAGACTGTCCTGAATACAAATACAAATCGTGCCCCTTAACACACTCTCCCTTTTCTGGGAAAGTTTGAAAGCACATTAGAATGAGTTTGGTTCCTACCTCTATCAGGGAGCCCACCCGAAACCATCTAATTTGGAATGTTTGGATCCAGATCTTTACTTTATGGCACTACAGTAATTGATTCTTATTAAGTGGAGAAAACGTATATCGCTCACCTCATTCCCCATGGTAACAGCTTTAATATCTCCCTTTACTCGCTCCTCTCATCACTAGGATTGTCCTCCATGGGCTCCATTTTTAGAGTTTCATAAATAGCTGGTTCTTTGCCATAATTCAAATCTTGATTTAAAAGAAGAAAAGAAATAAAAAAAAAGCAAGTATCAAGTGGCAAGTAGCAAGTATTACGTTAATGGACTAAATCTTGATTTGTTGGCATTCCATTGGTTCTGATATGGTTTAAAACTAAGACTGAACAACTGGGAGTCAGGACACACCGGTTTCATTGCTCAGCTTGCTGGTGAATCCTCTGTAATCCTGGGCAAATCACAACTGCTCTGCACCTCTCTTCTGCAAAATGGGAAAAATAATCTTTTATCTACTTGACAGAAATGATGAGCCAGAACATTCATAAAATGCTCTGAGATCTCAGGATGAAGGGTGCTGGAGAAATGCAAGTACAGGTAGCTCCTCCCTTAGCTGGGACTCCCTGGACTGGCAACATCCGTGATCCAGCAGGACCATGGATATTCCTGGATCACAGAGCCTAGGAAGAGGGAGGTCTGGCAGTGGGGCAGGAACACCTTGAGTGGCACCCAGCTGGGAGCCCAGAGTGGGGCGGGCGAGGGAGGATGGATGGCATGGTTGGGGAGTTCTGGCCCAAGCAGAGCTCCGTGGCCCCAGTGAATAGGAAGCTCTAGCCTGGCTGTGGTCATGGATCTCTGGCCCCAGCCAGGGAGCTCCGGCCCCAGCTGTAGCCATGGAGCTCTGGCCCCATCTCTGGATGCCGAGCTCCGGCTGCGTCCTGGCTCCAGTGGCCGGGGAACTCCAGCCTCAGCGGTGGCCAGGGAGCTCTGGCCCCAGCTATGGAGCTTCAGCCCTGTCCCTCCACCCCAGCTACAGAACTCCGGCCCCAGCCATGGAGCCAGGTGGCTGTAGAGTTCTGTCCCAGCTGTTGAGTTCTGTCCCAGCTGTTAGCCAGGTGGCTGTGGAGTTCTGGCCCAGCTGTGGAGCCAGGTGGCTGTGCAGCTCTGGCCATGGCGCTCTGGCCCCTGCAGTAGCAGGGCCAGCGAGAGCCCCAGGGGGCTGAGGCAGCAGCAGGGGCAGGCTGGAGTCCTAGCCTAGTGGCAGCATGGCCATAGGGGCAGGGACCTTTCCTGGTCTGGCAAATCCCCTCATTCAGGACCAGTCAGGTCCCAAGGGTGCTGGACCAGCAAGGTCCAACCTGTATACCCTTGTGAATGGGAGTCACAATTGCAATGGTTTGACATGCTGCCATGACAAAGATGTTTTGGGGCCAGAATGCTAATGACTGCTGTGGAACAACAGGACTTCCAGTCTCCTGGTAAGAACAGGACGTCAGTGCTATCTGGAAATGGGTAACAGGGGAGGGATCATATGACGATTACCTGTTGTGTTCCCTCCCTATGGGGCATCTGGCCTTGGCCACTGTCGGAAAATAGGATATGGGCAAGATGGACCGTTGGTCTGACAGTTTCTTCTTTCCATCTTTCATTGTGATCTCAAAAGGGTAACAAACTTTCGCAGCTTGTGCCTTGCGTACCAACTGCACCTAAAGAGCATTTCTATAAATAAGCCTCCACAAGTTCAGGCAACCTCTAAGATTTGCTATTGGCACTTTTAAAAATTAAAAAACCCCAAACAAACCTCTATCATCCTGATAAAGGAAAAGACTTAAAACACGTAGGACCAAATTTTCCAGCCAGTGTAAATCGGGATTGTTTCCCTTACAGCTGAGGACCAGGGCCATATGACTTGTCCTCTTTCGTTATGCCAAGTTGAACAAAACACTGGCCATACTAGGTTAGACCAAAGGTCCACCTAGCCCAGCATCCTGTCTTCTGGCAACTGCTACTGTCAGAACAGGGAAATTATCAACTGACACATCAACCTATCATCTAGTCCCTGATTCTGGCAGTCAGAGGCTAACAGACACCCTCAGCACAATGTTGCATCCCTAACTACTTTGGCAAATAGCCATCGATGGTCCTGTCTTCCACAAACTTCTCTAGTTCTTTTTTTGAACCCAGTTATACTTTCGGCTTTCACAATTTCCCCTGGCAATGAGTTCTACAGGTTGAATTTAAATCGCATGAAGTAGTATACTTCCCTATGTTGTTTTAATTCTGCTGTCTATTAATTCCATTGAATGTCACCTGGTTTTTGTGAAACGTGAAGGCACAAATAACACATTTACCCCTTCACTCCATGACATAAAAAATGGAAAAAGTAAATAATTTGTACACCTACTGCATCTGCAAGTAGGTGGTGGTATTTTGGAGTCAGAACCAATACTTTGTCCATATACATGTCTATTTA
Organism: Pelodiscus sinensis; assembly: GCF_049634645.1. Lineage (NCBI taxonomy): Eukaryota > Metazoa > Chordata > Testudines > Trionychidae > Pelodiscus > Pelodiscus sinensis. The sequence goes on along the minus strand of NC_134730.1, from coordinate 20,040,667 downwards.
AAAAACAAGTGTTAGCAAAAAAAACAAGACATAAGTCAGCGGTGCTGGTTCGCGCATGTATTCCAGACTGTGCCATTAAGTCACTGTGTGCTTATGGGCATTCTGTGCCTTAGTTTTCCCAGCTGTAAAATGGGTGATGTGAAGCTTAATAGAGAAAGTACGTTTAGACTTACAGAAAGTCACTGCATGCACATGCATGCCAGTCTCTTAGAAGCCAGACATTTAAGGGAGTTCAAGCTCTCAGGTCCAATTGACATTTAATAGAAGTCGGCTGCAGAACGCTCAGTCCCTTTGAAAGTTTTAGCCTACACTCCATTTTACATCATTTTAATGTCTTGCTTCGTCACAACTGAATAGAGCATGTTGGTAGCAAATGGAGAATGGCTTTGGGTAAAGAAAGTGAATGAAAATGGAACCATAACAAACTTCCCAAAAATGTATGTAACTTATTTAGCAAAGATATAAACCAATTAAATACATGATTTTGGTTAAACCTACAGGCTATGTCTACACTACCAGGTTTTTGCGCAAAAACCAGCTGTTTTTGCGCAAAAACTGGCAGAGCTTCCACACTTCAAGCGCATTTTTGCACCAAAAAAACCCAGTAAATTGACAGGACAGAGGGCTTTTGCTGGTAGAGTTATTCCTCTCACCACAAGGAATAACTCCTTTTTGTGCTGCTGCTCTTGAGCAAAAAGGCATGTGTGGATGCTCCACAGGGGTTTCTTTTGCAAAAAGTGCCTATTAGAAAAAGTTCAGGTGCTCGGATGACCATTCTGTTAATGGAAATCAGATCATTCTTGCGCAAGAGCATGCAGTGTGGACGCTCTCTTGTGCAAAAGCATATCGCTTTTGCAACGTGCTTTTGAAGTGTGGACACACTTTTGCGCAAGAAGTTTTCTTGCGCAAAACCCCTGCAGTGTAGATAAAGCCACAGTATAAGGCACCAGGAGATGAACAGAGGCCCTGTCCCCAATAAACATACATTTGATTTATATGGAGACAGGCTTCTCCCAGCCAGTGTGATCAACCAAAGGAGACTGTCCCACCTAGAGGTTACTGCTCTGAATCCAATCCAGTGTCATCTTTTATCTTTCCTTTTCTATCTAGGAGTTCTCTCAAAAAAGTCCTTGTGTACATTTGTAGAAGTTGCATCTGACATTATTACTGATCACTCATTTAACACATGTCAAAATTTAACAGCTGTCATATAAATGGGAACAAGGTCTAGTTGCATACGGAACCTCTACCTTCAATTAGCTTGGTGTGGAATTATGCGGCCATCTATGGATGACTCGACAGATTTTTGGCAGTGTTTAGACCCACTGAAAAACATGGGATCTTATGGGTGCTGAGCACTTTCTAAGCCTTCATTTAGGTGCCTGAATGGGAACTGTTGGGCACTGAGGTGTTTTGGAATTAGACATGTAGAACCTTTTTGGCTACCACCACTCCCCTTTCATCCTTGTGGAATTCCAGTTAAAGATCTCAAAGCACCTTACAAAGATGAAGTCTCAGCATCACAGAGATTGTTTGTCCACAGTCATTCAGCAAGTCAGTGGCCAGCCAGGAATAGAACCCAGGATTCTAGCCATGGAATTCTATTTCCACTCCTTACTGACCATGAAGAATGGCTACATCTAACAGCACATTAATGCTGCTCCATAACTTAAAATGGATCAAGGATGAGTAAACAAAGCACCATCTCCCACTATCTCCGAGCAGAATTGATGGATTCTCACACAGAATCAATGTGAGAATTAAATATAGGTGTCTGGAAATACATTTACACACTACAAATTAAAATCTATTCTATTTAGCACCTATTAGAAAACGTTTGCCAGATCTGTTCTGACTTATTTGGAAGCAGTGGAAGAGTCAAAACAAGAGACAGCTATGCTGCACCAAAAACCAGAATAAAAACAGCAGGCACTGAATACAAATTAGATGTTGATACAGAATACAGACCCTGATTTAGAACATGCTTAAATCCATTCCTATTCAGCAAAGCACTTAATCATGTGTTTAACTTTCATATACTTAGTACATATTACCACAGTGAACGTCATGGGATTTAACTATGTGCTTAATTGCATTGAATTGAGGCCATATTCATATGGCTATCACATATATTCCAAAGTGTAATCAGACAAATACATGTTTGTTACACTGAATGAGAATGTAGATAAAAATCCATTCTGTTTTACTTTTTCTGGTTTTCATCATCTCACAAATCTGCCTCTTTTAAATTGTATAAAAGAAAGCTGTCAGAGCGAAATCAAATCTTCCCACTCCTGCTGTGATTAAATCAACTGGAATAAAAGGTAAATTAGGAAAGTACACAGACTTTGTTCTAGGCATTCTTGTCAACAGTACGAATATCTACCCCCTTTACAACTATTTTGATAAACTGTCAATCCATTGCACTATGAAGAAATTAATGGCCATTATTGCTAAGAAAGCAATATTTTTATGTAGACCTAAGTACATTGCTTAAATATTTATACTAGAATAGATTAAAGCAATGACAGCACTTTTAAAAAGGTGCTGACAGCTTCCTATCCTACACATATTTAAACTGATGTGTAACTTGAACCAGTAAATGTTTGAAAGCATGGGACAGCTGTAATATTTTCAGCTACAAAAATTGATGTACTTTGAATTAGCAGTAAAAACTAAAATATTCCCCAAATATGTATTGTAATGTTATATAATTTTGTATTAATATGCAGGCTCCACAGTAGTAAAAAAAGCATAGTAAAAAAGGCAATAAAACATGTAAAAAGGCAAAAGGATTTTTTTACTTTTCTAACAAATATCTATGACTAAATGACATTTTTGACATTACAAAAGAAATGTATAACTGCGAATTGTATAACCACAGAAATTATGATAAAAATATTCCCTTTAATTCCTGTCTTTGTTTTGGGCTACAAACCAAACAGGATCTCCAGTGATTACCTTTCCCATGAAAGATTTTACACCCCAAACCATGCATCTATCCAGGAAGAATACTAGCTATTTTTATCTTTTCTTTTCTTCAGGAAGCTTTCAGAAATCAAATCAGCTCCAACAGCCATTGTAACAAAATTCATTGGGTCAGGAGATTTTCAGTCTCCTGATGTTGAGTAGAGCAGAAGAACTTCCTCATTTTATCATCTCCTCTCCCCCTCCTCTACTCTGGAAAGGTCACAGTTTAGCAGACAGGTATTATTCTTTTAGCCAGTTTTATAAGCTTCCCACTTCCTCCCTCACTATGTTTTGTACCATGCCCATGAACACATTTCTCTGCTGCAGCTCATCTTTGTTAGCAAATTCCAAACTAGCTAAATACTGCCTTCCACTATTTCATGAAATAGACTTCTGTTCTATAGCAGTCAGATGGCTTTCACTCCTTTGATCTGCCCTATTATTCCAGCCCCCAAAACTTTGCAATTGGGCTTCCTAACCTGTCTAGAAACTTTGTGGTTGTTGCTTCAACAGAGATTTGACCTGTCTGCAAGTCAACCCCTCACCTCTTTCTGGGAATCCTTCTCATGCTGCTTGAGTTGTTTTTGTGAGCCTTCCAAGTCTTGTTTTAAATTAATTTTGTCCATCTTTGATTTCTGTAAGCATCATCATCCCTTACTGCATTTTGGGTCAATGGGAAGAACCAGCCCACAATATTTCTCTTTTGAAACTAGATCCCAGTGTTATCATCATCAATGTTGCATCTTTTCAACCCAAATGGCTATTCCAATTCCAGGGCCATAAGGGATGTTCCAGCTGGAAGCAGAAATTGACGGAGACAAGAATTTTCTTTGATGCAGTATTGTTTATTTACAAAGAATATACAAAGTCCTGCTCCTTCAAACACAGAAGGAACAAAAACCAAAAGGAGCTGTTTCCAAGTTTCTTTGGCCAACAGATCCAAATGCGTTTTCTCTAGATTTTTACAGGGTACACTGTGCTCACATGCAACTGCTTGGCTTTCTTCTTCCATCTGCATGAGCCTCTTTCTCTGTTGTCATCTGGACTCTTGTCTCATCTTTTACACATCTAACCACAGTATCTAATGGAACCTTCTGCTAGTTTCTGAGCAAATTCTATTAGGCCTTGCTTTATGTATGGGCCTTAAGTATTTTTAACAACTATCTTAAGTGAAGGGTATGTTTGCACATGATTTTGAACCCAACCCATCACAAGGTTTCACCCAGCTTACAACACAAGGGAATACAATACCAAATTAAAGCCTGAGTATTTCTCTGTTTCTCTGCCAAGAACTCTCTCTTCACTGGGCTCGGCATATTAACACATCCTTTTAGAACCAGTCAATAGTAGGTCCTGCAAAACCCAGCCAGCTATAAACGGGAACTTTTTAATGTAACTTTTGGTCAACAATAGACATTCATTGCAATTACTTGCCTCAGAGTACATGATCTTGAGAAAAACCTCTTCATTTCCCCATTGGATCAAAATGCATCAGAATATGGTTGCTTAGTGATGGAGAAAGTTTAAATCAGCAATGCATTCTTTGGTTTCAGTGGAGTTTAGTACCCAATCCTATTTTCCTGTTGTAAAAATCAAGAGTAACTCCACTGACTTGAATGGAGTGACAATGTAGGACAGAAGAGTCAATGTATCCAAGATATTTACATACTGACATCTTAAAGTGTTGCTACAGTATTCTCTGTGATGAAGGGCAGGCTTTTACTATCAACAGTACCTTTAATGAAATAATAAAGATATCTAGGCAAGGCACAGTACATAGTTATTTATTGAAATACTTGAAAAGGCCTGCAATGGAAAAAATAGGTTTGTCATGAGGATATTCTATTCATTAGATTACTCGATCCATTAAAAAAGGTGCTGTCTAACAGTAATTCTAACCAGGTATTTAACCCCCTGTGAACCATGCAACTAATACACACTAAAGTGGAATAAGCACTGCGTACTATTTTAGTTCTACCCCATACACAGCTTTTACAAGAATGATTTACCGTGAAGAATTAAACAGCAACACTTTTTGAATTATAAACATTTATAATTTACAAATTGTTTTCCATCTGATTTGAAAGGGCTATAAAACATAGTGGAAAGTGAACCAACACAGAATTCCAATGCATATGAAGTCTGCCTGGCAGTTTTTAAAGTTTACCTTTTTCTTTTAAAAGAGGAGTCTCTTAGATAGTTAAACATGTCAAAGGTCATGTAACATACAAAAATCATTAGGCCACATCTGCCACAGTGACTTTTTCCTTAAAATATAGTTCAGTGGGTAAATTGGCTGGCTCTTCAGTTTAAAAAGGAAAAAAAAGCCACATATTCCATCTTGTATAATGTGTAGTCCCAAAAAAGAACTTTAGATGCATGTGAAATAAATAAGTAATCCTTGAGCAAGTATGATCCTTGAGTTGAACCTACTCTATTGAAAATGAATTCCAATTATACACTCTCACTATGATGAAACACCTAAGAACAGTATTTCTAATAACTTTTTGGGAAGCAATGTCTTAATATATACAGATTATTTACAACATTCCCTTTTGGCCTCACAAATTAGGCCATTTTTAGTTGGCTGTTACAATGCAATTTTTTCCACACATTATGCAATACTGTAGTTATAGCTTTCATTTAAAACAATCTTATGCATGAATTACAAATATTAATAAAGTAACTCTGCATATATAAATATCTCTAGCAGAATTTAAAGCATTCAGAATGTACATAATTTTTTTTTTAATTTGGTAGGGGCCAGATACTGCTTTTCAGATCATCGCTGCTTTAATAATGCTCTGTACATGGCAAAACCCAAAACTGCAAAGACTGTAGCACCAAAACTTGCTCGAAGCCAAAACGTGGAGCTTTTGAGGTCTGCTTGTATCACATGCCTGCAGGTTAAAAAGACAAAGAATGAAATTAATTTCATGACAAGAACGTCCAGCAATTTATGTCATGTCAAATAAAAATCTGCTTTGGAAATATATTAACACTTGTCACACTTAAGCAGCACACTTTTAGGGTTTTGAAGGTTTAATAAGTGCAAGCCTTTGGTACTTCTCTTAAAGGCTTAGGACCGGATGTTGCAGCCCTTGATCATATTAGAAAGTCCCACTGAAATCAGAGACTATGCAAGTGAAGTGGGCTAGAAGATCAAGCCATTAATCAGCTGGGAATGGCAGGATGGGGTGGAACTGACTTTCTCTGAGAGCAGCAAAAACTACTCTACAAGGGAAAGCTGCTGCAATAATTACACACCCAGACTGAGCAAATATTCCAACACTGTGAAGTACTGTAAGGTAGTATTTTAAAAGGCTGTTCACATATTTCTGCTTTTCAGAATTAAACCTTCCAAGCAACATTATTTAAAGTGCTGATTCGCAAGCAGTTGACTGACAAGTGTACTTCTCCAAAAGCCAGAATCACAACAATGACAACTTGCAAATCCTTCCCCAATACAGAATCACAAAAATCAAGAGATAAGCAATTCATCACAATACTACATTGAAAACTGTTAAGAGAATTACATGCTGGTGGAACAGGCAGTGACATTGACATGAACAGAAAAAGAATCAAGGCAACATAATAGGATGAACGTGATTGGATGACACAAAAAGCCACATTATGCATGACAAGATAGAGAAAGCCAATGACCCAGTATCCCTGATACCACAAATAAAGTTTGTGAGCATGCTCAGTTAAACACTGCTAGCCATCTTCACATAGTCTCAAGTATGACAGCTTACCATAAAGCAGTAGATAAAGTATTAAAAATTATTACAATGACCTTATCTGAAAGTACTCCAAGTTTCAAACTGATTGTTATGGAGATGATTTAGAGAACCTACATATCGTAGCTGAGTTTATATAGTTCATACTGGTTTAGAACTATATGGAAAAGAATAGGTTATTGGTTGAAAGCTTGAAAAGCAGTTACAGCACAAGGACTATACAGATATTCTGTGCATATACCATGTGCAAAATAGAGTTAGCTGACCATACAATGTGAATTACAGAATTATCATGCTGCTTTATAAAACGTGAATTGTGTATTTAATGTTACTGCAACATACAAGCCAGTGTAAAATACCATTTAGCAGACATTTACTGTACATAGACATTTGCATACTAGAGTATCGCATGCTACAGAACAGGCACAGATTCTTCTGTTTATCTCTACTGAAGTGAAATACAGCTTATGAATAACCACTCACATCTGCTCTCCAAATTCCTATTCTCATTCAAAAGTTCCCTGCAAGGTTATGAACTTGAAACAGACCAAACTCATGGATTCTTGCAAGCATTAGTTCCCACCACTAATTTCTACAAAATAACTCAGAATTAGATGTCAAGTAGTTTGGGGGGGGGGGGGGGGGGTTTAAAGGGGAAAATGGCAAGCTCACGCCAATTAGGATACTGTTACCTGTCTTCAAGTAACTGTGGATCAAGAGATGACTCCATGAAGATGGAATCTTCCACAGAGCTGACGGCGTGCACCTGGTGAATAATACTGCTCTCCTCGTCTGCTAACAGCATGGCACCCAACTCATCTACATGGAGTCTTAACCTTTTTACACACATGCACAGTTTGCAATTCATACCAGGGCTCAAAACAAGAAGCGACTCAAAGTATGCTGTACATACACCTCACACAAGGTATTCAGCTACTAATTTGTTTTTATCTACTCTCTTGGTCTTGTGCAGTTGTTAAAAACTTAATATATAAAACCAGGAATTTGTTCAATGACTAACTAGGTAACTAAATTAAATGCAAAAAAGGGACATGGTTAAACACCTAGGAGGTTATAGCATTAACTAACAAGAAAAAGGAAGCTGCTATAGAAGCTGAAAACCCAAGAAGCATTTTATCCCAGGATACTGCAGTACACTTTACACTAATCACTGTAAGTTTGTCTTCACTACCCAGACACACACAAATAGTTATGTTCTTAACTCAAGTTAGCTAACTCAAGCTAAAATAGCAGCAGACACACAACCTCATCTTTTAACTCAGATTAGAAGCTTGCGTTAAATCTACAAGAGGTCCTGGGGTTGAATTCAAGTTGCTAATCTGTCTTTCTAGCCAAACTGCTGTGTCTTTACTGCTATTTTAACCCAAATTAAGAAAACTTTTCTTTGATGAAGACATACCCTAACTGCAGACTTCATCAAAACAGACTACGTAAATACTAGAGTATTAGCTCTAATTCTGATTAATTTCCTTTATTGTTGTTGGGTCAAGTCGTACTCTAAGAAACCGTAATCTTAAAATGTTTTTGTGTAGTGAATATGTACCTTAAAACCTCAGTTTCAAAATGCCTTAAAATACAGAATAATGGTTGTATACACCAGCTTTGAAGGGTGCATATTTCTGATATAATTAATAGCGCAACGCTTTTTTAAATTGCCTGACAAAACATATATATTTTAAATGCACCAGTTTAAAACTGTGAATCTATACTTGTTTTATGTAGATGCATCTCATCTTATCTACTGAAGCTCCATCTATCGTTCAATTCTATATTTGGCCTTTTATGTTTCTGCATATGTGAACATTTAATAAGCATTACGTAAGAAAGTTATTGAATATGGGTAAAAGACATTAAGGTAGCCTCATGATCATGCCAAAATCCTATTCCCATGTCAAAGCATCAGTGAATTTAATGACTCACTCATAACATAGCATTTTTTTCCTCTACATTTAATCTCAGGCAAAGAGTAAAGCAGCTGTTCCTTTAACTAAATTAGCCTGACCGAACACCAAGATCCAATCTCATGCCCACTGAAACCAATGGGAGTCCTTCTAGTGACATCAATGGACACTGGATCTACTGTACTTTCTGGCAGAAATTCTAAGGGAATTAGGAGTCCAAAATTGAAATTGAGTGGGACTGGGATATCTAATTCCTTTGGGCTCCTTTAAAGTCCCCACCTTTACTTATTCATGTTTCATAACAATCTGTGTAAGAAGAAATGTAATCTTCCCACAGCTCAGTGCCCTACTCACATCTCTTATAAAAAAAAGTGATAGAAATGTAGCCTGTTAGTCTGGTGTAGCTGGAACAAAAAACAGGACTATGTAGCACTTTAAAGACTAACAAGGTGGTTTATTAGGTGATGAGCTTTCGTGGGCCAGACCCACTTCCTCAGATCAAATAGTGGAAGAATTTTCTTCCACTATTTGATCTGAGGAAGTGGGTCTGGCCCACGAAAGCTCATCACCTAATAAACCACCTTGTTAGTCTTTAAAGTGCTACATAGTCCTGTTTTTTGTTCCTCATATAAAAAATAACTCCATACAACAAAAAGGGGATGTTTCATTTCTGATATACCTTTTCAACTTTAATGTGGCTACACTACATGAAATTTGTCCCCTAATGTACAGCTTCCATATTAGTATCAATGAAAGCTCTACATTTTAGGAGTTCCTTCTAATCTTAAATACACAGGTAAGACAATATATATTAAAATAAAATTTCAAAATTGTAAAATGCTGTGTGTATATTTAGGAATATATATTATACGACTGATGTGTCAATTAGCCAATAATCAAAACTTCCAATAACTCCAAGGGTATGTCTAGACTGCATCCCTCTGTTAGCAGAGGGACTAATTTGCATTAAAATGGCCGCTGCGTTTTGCCGACTCAGCACTTTGTTGTCAAAAAGCTGTAGTCTAGAGGGGGATCTGTCCAGAAAGAAAGCCTTTTTCGACAGATCCCTTATGCGTCCTGCAAGGAGGTTTACAGGATCTGTCGAAAAAGGCTCTCTCTCTCTCTCTCTCTCGATAGATCCCCCTCTAGACTGGGCATTTTTTATAACAAAGTGCTGAGTCAGCAAAACACGGTGGCCATTTTTATGCAAATTAGGCATGGAATTTTTAAATCCCTGCCTCATTTGCAATGTCAACTTGCCTAATCTGCATCCCTCTGCCGACAGAGGGATGCAGTCTAGACATACCCCAAATGAGGGAAGAACTGGTTCCTATCTTTAACAAGACAACAAAGTGTATCCTAAATTAGAACTAAAAACGAGTGGAGTTTTGTCAGACTTTGCTGGCTAGTAATAAGATTTAGCTATTCAACTTTTCAAAATAAGATTTCTGTGTTAAACACACTTTTTCCACATTATATTTAGAAACAGAACTGAGGTTTAAAAAATTTGGAAAGAAAAAGCACAGAACTTTGATTCAAATTGCCCTTAAACACTGAGGCAAGTAGCAGTTTTATCACCTGATATTTTGGTGACACATCTGTTGCAATCTAGAAAAGTGTTTCTTTTAACAGACTTTAACAACTCACAAGAAGTTAGTATTGCACACTAAGCAAGATATTAACTGAGCATGCCTATTATACATGAGAACTTGTTGAGCTGTGAGCCAATATAGACAAGCTTTTTAATCAACATTAGTAGCAGAAGAATCTCAAGTTTGGGAAGATATTATAAAAAAAAAATCTTCAAAAATTATCCACATGCTAATTGGCAAAGAATATAAAAAACGTAGCAAATGAGGTCAACACCACCTTGTCATGATGAAAATGGACCAGCCATATGGATACTCACACCAAATGATAAATAAGTTAACAAACAGCAGGCAACAGCAGTTTACTTTGACAAACTATGTTTTAGCCACAAATTGTTAAACAACTGAATTTAAAACAAAAAAGACCATGCAAGTAGCTGCAGCTTTCATTAAAATATTACACTTAGGCACATAATTTTCTAGTTGTAAACACATTCTGGATATTACAATTTTTTTCCTCATTAGGCATCTACAATATGAAAAATAAAAAGTGCCGCTTAGCCCCTGAGGCAATGTGAACAGGCAGTTCAAGATATTCCATTAGTAAAACAGTGCATTATCATAGCTTTGCAAAATTATGCTTGGCTAGAGCCAGTAATGAGTAGTAGGATTTTCATCAATTTCAATAAAAGAGCATTAATTTAGATCAACATCATTGTAAAAGCGAATACATTGTAAAAGCGAATACATATTTTTTAATGCCTATATAATTTAAGCAATTTTTATGGTGATTTTGGAAAGGTGTATAAATACGTTGCCCAAAAATGTAAGTGCACTACACTATACTGGATTCAGAGAACTATTTTCTCTTAACAATTTTTTTAAAAGAATTTTTTTAACTAAAGCCTCACTCCTATTTCCACTATTTCAATATCAGAATCGAAGTACAAAACTTACTGAAAAAAATCTCCCTGATGGAACCATCGTTATTCTCACACACATGAATCAATACAAACATCTTGTTTTTAATCATAAATCCCAAATGCCAGAGTAAAATGCAGCCATTGTATAAGAGAAACAAGATGAATGGACGATTTAAAACCAACAAAGCAGAAAGAAGAAAACAAAATCTCATTGAGCATTCAAAATAGTTTGCTGAATAGCAAAAAAAATGCAAATTGATGGTTAAAAGAGTTAGAATTACACACAAAAATGTTTTTAAAAACCGGTAAAATAATGTAATAAAAAGAGAGTGAATGCCAGCCAGACAAATGAAAATGAACACCTAAAGGAAAGAACAAATTAAAAATATAAAAATACTACAACATCCGAACAAGTGCTTTCTCTCACACATGCAATTTACAGTGCTTAAAATGCAGTGCTGTCTTCCTAGTGAAATCTACAAACAAGGATCCTGGGTAGTTCAAACCAACAATTCTGCTTCTCCATAACAGATACATCAAATGGATAAATATCCACATTTCTATCGATTTGTTTTTTGGCTAAACTAGGATTCTTTGGGGATTTCCATGGTGATGGTCAGACTAGGGTTGCTAGGTGTCCGGTTTTGAACCGGACAGTCCAGTATCTGAGCTTTCTATTCGGGATACAAATTGAGAAAATATAAATGTCCAGGATTTTCTAAATAAGATGTAATGTCAATTGAGAGGTAATGTCAAATGTGTCTGGTATTTTTGTTAAAACCATCTGGCAACCCTATGTCAGACAGACATGAAGTTGAATATAAGTGGAGCCAGGATTCTTCATTTGCCCAAAATCATTGATACTACCTTAATCGCTGGGTTTGGAATATTAAAAATGATTATGAAATTCTATTTTTGTTATGATTATATAGAACATTAACTAGCAACACCAGCTAACAATAGCAATTAGGGGTTAAATCTGAATGGATTTCAGTTTATATTAGTCATGCAGGCCTCTTCGGAGGGCTGTTCGGAGGGATGCTATACTCACAGTAGCCACTGGAAGCAGCGAGTACATGAGAGAGCTATACTGCAGAATGACCACTGCGGGCAGCCATACCACCAAAGGAGTGGCCAGCTGGGAATAGGGCTCATCATCTTGCCTGCCACCCTACTGGGTAAGTGGTGCCCGTGCCCGGTAAACAGCCTCTGCTAGCTTCCCCTGCACTGGGAGGGGGAATGGAGAAAGCCTTTGGCACCCCCCTCCAGAAAGGGAGGAGCTAAGAGGAGAGGGAAGAGACCCTCATGGCAGCTACCCCAGCCACGGGAGGACCCAGAGGTAGGGTTGCCAGGCGTCTGGTTTTGAACCAACAGTCCGGTATTTGAGGGTTCTGTCCAGGAAACAAATTAAGAAAATACTGGACATATAAAAAGTCCGTTATTTTCTAATTAGGTAATTTTATTATTATTAGGAGTATCAGTACCTAGATGCGAACTGCCTGGTTGGTAGACACGCTCACGCTGTGAGAGTGTTTCTACCAGCCAGGCAGTGTGCAACTACGTGAGGGGCAGGGCGGGGTGAGAGGGAATCCCCGGGGCCGGACTCACTCATGTTTCACCGGGACGGCATGCGCCCGGGTCAGTCCCTCTCCCTGCCGGCCAATTCTCGCCGGCCAATTCTCTCCTCCCGACCCTCTCCTGGCTGGCCCCGCTTCCCACTGGCTGGTCCCTCCCCCCCCCCCCCCCCCATCTCCCCCAGCCAGCCTTGCTTCCCTCTGGTCAGTTCTCTCCTGCTCCTCCTCTCAATCTTCCCCGGCCAGCTCCGCTCCCTCCAACCCCCTCCCAGCCAGACCTGCTTCCCGTAGGCCTGTGCCCCCCCCCCCCCCGATCTCACCCGCCCAGCCCCACTGCCCCTGACACACACACCCCCATCAGCCCTGCTTCCTGCAGCCAGTTCCTCCCCCCCCCCCCCCCCCCCTTTCTGAGATGAAGTGTGTCCGGTGTTTTTTTTTAAGCCACGTGGTAACCCTACCCAGGGGCAGAGGAGAGGGTCCCTGGAAGACCCACCACACACATCCCAGGAGGAGCCAGGGGGTAGGGAGAGAGAGCCCCCACCCACCCTCCTGCCCAGAGTCCCTTACATCCCCAAGACCCTGCCCTGATTCCTGGTCCGCCCACCTTACCCCACACTGCCAGAAGGACCCGGGCAATGCTGGGTAAGTCTTTTAGTTTGTCAATAATTAAAGATTAATCTCGGCTGTCATTTTATAAAACAATATATGAGAATGAATAAACATCTTAAATGTATTTTCAAGAAAAATAGAGCTTTTCATATATACATTACTCAGTTCACTCTACTGTAGTGTGGAGAGACTGAGTAAAACTACATATCCTGTGATCCTCAGAGGCTTGGTAAGAAAATGCTAGGGGAGGAAAAGGAAGTGCTAGATAGGAGGGGAGCTGGTTAAAAGAAAATACAGGTGAATTGGACACCACAATGAAGACAATTCGCATTAAGTAAATGATCCATCCAACAGATCATACAAGGGAAGCATTTGTGCACCACCCTGGAAGAAGCTCTCCTAAGTATTCTCCTCCTAAACGATGAACCTCACACAGAGAAGGTGGCATGTTCTGCAGCTTGTGGTTCCTACTGTACAGGACAGTCCTGGGCAAAATAGGACCAGGGGCAGGATCGAGCCCGCCAAGCCTCAGGCAGATTCCCTGCTTGCCCCGCCCCCTTCTGCATGCTGCTCAGAAAAGTGGCTGCCAAGCCATTTGTGTTTCACAGCTGTGGGGTGGGCGTCAAGCGCTGGCACTGCTCCAAGTGCCTGCTCTGAAATGCACAAGATTCCCCAGCAGGGGCTCTTGTGCATTTCAAAGCCATGGAGCTCAGTCTCTCGCTGACCCCGGGCTCCATGCTACACTGCATGGGGCTAGGAGTCCGGGGTCAGCTGGGGAGTCCCCAGCTGACCCTGGCACTTCCCCGGAACCCGGGATCAGCTGGGTCTGTACAGGACAGGCCGCGGGGAACCCAGAATGAGCTGGGGAGTCCCCAGCTGACCCAGGCTCCATGGCTGGCCTTTTGAAAGGCACAGAGGTGGCATTTTAAAGGGGCAGCCCACCGCACAGATGACCCGCAGATCAGCTGTGCAGTGGCTGCCCCTTTAAAATGCCACATTCGGGTTTCAAAGTGTGGTGCTGCCACTTTAAAGTACCCCTTCCCTCCCCCCTTTGCTGCCTCTATCTAGAGGCAGCGAGGGGGAGCAGGGGGCAAGAGATATGACTAGTCAAAATACTATCCAGTAAGCAAATCGGATAGTCGACTAGTCTTTTAAATCGTTACTTTGAAGTGTAGCAATAGCCCCAGGGCTGTTGCTACACTTGAAAGATGCAAGTTCTGCAGGGAGCACAGGACCAGCGGGGGATTCGAGCAGTCCCCCACTGGTCCCATGCTCCCTGTGGTGTTTCAAAGTGGCAGCACAGCATGGAGCCCAGGGGTCAGGCTCCATGTGGCATTTCAAAGTGGCAGCACTGCATGGAGCCCAGGATCAGTGGGGGAGTCCCCAGTTGGCCCCAGGCTTCAAGCGGCGCTGTCGCTTTAAAATGCCGCACTCAGACTGGGACAGCTGGGGACTCCCAGCTGGCCATGGGCTGCACACAGCATTTCAAAGTGGCAGACCTCAAGCTCTACACAGCGCTGCTGCTTTGAAGCACTGCTCCTCTTCCCTTCCCCCCTTGCTGCCTCTATCAGAAAGAGGCAGCAAGGGCAGGAGGAAGCGACTAGCTGATTAGTGCGTCGACTATCCGATAAGCATCTGCTTATCGGATAGTCAACTAGTTGTTCACATCCCTAATTGTGACCTGGGCCTGGGGTTTGTGGTGCAGGATCTGGAGGGAATACGGGTGCAGGAGAGGGACAGAGGGTTTACATAAGAACATGAGAATGGCCGTACTGGGTCAGACCAAAGGTCCATCTAGCCCAGTAGCCTGTCTGCTGACAGTGGCCAACGCCAAGCGCCCCGGAGGGGGTGGACCGAAGACAATGATCAAGCGATTTTTCTCTTCAGCATCTGACAAACAGAGGCCAGGGACACCATTCCTACTCCCTGGCTAATAGCTTTTTACGGACCTAACCTCCATGAATTTATCTAGCTTCTCTTTAAACTGTGTTATAGTTCTAACTTTCACAGCCTCCTCTGGCAAGGAGTTCCACAGGTTGACTATGAGCTGTGTGAAGAAGAACTTTCGCTTATTAGTTATAAATCTGCTACCCATTAATTTCATTTGGTGTCCTCTAGTCCTTATATTATGGGAAACTAATTAATAACTTTTCTTTATTCACCCCCTCCACACCACTCATGATTTTATATACCCCTATCATATCCCCCCTCAGTCTCCTCTTTTCCAAACTGAAAAGTCCCAGTCCCTTTAGCCTCTCTTCATATGGGACCTATTCCAAACCCCAAATCATTTTAGTTGCCCTTTTCTGAACCCTTTCCAAGGCCAACATATCTTTTTTGAGGTGAGGAGACCACATCTATACACAGTACTCAAGATGTGGGTGTACCACAGTTTTATACAGGGGCAGTAAGATATTTTGGGTCTTATTTTCTATCACTTTCTTAATAATTCCTAACATTCTATTTGCCTTTTTAACCGCCACAGCACACTGTGTGGACATTTTCAGAGAACTGTCCACGAAAACTCCAAGATCTCTTTCCTGATTTGTCATAGCCAAATTACCCCCATCATACTATATGTCTAGTTGGGGTTATTTCTTCCAATGTGCATTACTTTACACTTATCCACATTAAACTTCATTTGCCATTTTGTTGCCCAATCACTTAGTTTTTGAGATGTTTTTGAAGTTCTTCACAGTCTGCTTCTGTCTTGACTATCTTGAACAGTTTAGTATCATCCGCAAGCTTTACTACCTCACTGCTTGCCCCTTTCTCTAGATCATTTATGAATAAGTTGAATAGGTTTGGTCCCAGGACTGACCCTTAGGGGACACCACTAGTTACCCCTCTCCAATCTGAAAATTTAACCATTTATTCCTACCCTTTGTTTCCTGTCTTTTAACCAATTCTCAATCCATGAAAGGACCTTCCGTCTCATCCCATGACAATGTCATTTACACAAGAGCCTTTGGTGAGGGACTGTGTCGAGGGACTTTGTCAAAGGCTTTCTGAAAATCTAAGTATACTATATCTACTGGATCCCCCTTGTCCGCATGTTTGTTAACCCCTTCAAAGAACTCTAATAGATTAGCAAGACAGGATTTCCCTTTACAGAAACCATGTTGACTTTTGCCCAACAAATTATATTCTTCTACGTGCCTAACAATTTTATTCTTAACTATTGTTTCGACTAATTGTTTGGGTTATGTAGGGTAGGTGGCCAGGAGTGGGGGGGCAGAGGGTTGAGGGGCAGGTGTGGCTGAGGTGCCTGAGGCAGGCTCTGACTGGGAAACTGACTCCCTGCCTGCCCCACCCCCACACAGGCTGCAAGGCCCAGTGCATCTGTGATTAAGAGCTCAACGCAGCTTTTGTACATTTCAAAGGAGGAATGCGGAGGTGCCCATCAGCTAGACAATTAACCGCATTTTAACATCCTTACTTCAAAGGCAGAGGCACCCTTATCTGACTATTTGATTAGCCAATTAATCAAAATATTTCATCCCTAGTCACAATCCCCTCCTGCCTTAGGGCACAACCCAAATCCCTGCACCCCAATCCATTGCCCCAGGTCACAACCTATTCCTGGCCTAGGTCAAAACCCAAGCTCCTGTACTCACCCCTGCCCCCACAGTCCCTTGCCCTAGGTCATAACAGCCTCCTTCACCCAAACTTTCTCCCAGACCCCACACGTCCTCCTGTGCCCTAATCTCTTACCCCAAGTTCTTACCCTTACCCTTGAGCACCCGATCTCCATCCCAGACCCCGTGCCTCCTCCATGAATATCATGGAAGAGCGCAGTCCTTCCTTGACCACATTCCAAAATCTTGGAATGAACCCACATCAAAAAAATATTGCCCACCCCTGGTATATGGTCAAGTGGATAGCAAGTCAGCTATAATCCTCACTATTATCCTGGATAAATCTCATGAGGAATCTAATGGAGACTTCTCAAACAGAAAAACAGCAAGGGGAAGAAGAACCTTGCAGCTTAAGAAACAGGGACAATTTATCCATGATCATTTTGAAAGGTGTCAGACTTCCTACTGAAAAGTTAGAAGAGTTGCTATTTTCTGGGATTTTCATATGTGTTAAATTGGCTGTGTGGAAAACCTAAGCGAGGACAAGTTTTAAGGGGATTTGTTTGAGGGACAATTTATGCAAAAAAAGTGTAACATGAAGGGACAGTGTCAAATGCTTCACTACATTTCTAAATCAATAATCTTAATTTTCTAACAAAATGTTTTTCTTCTGTAAATTTAGATTATACTATTATAGTTATGCTTTGAACTCTAAAACATACATTTCACTAAAACTCACTCCATACCGTCTACGCACAAATCAGAAATATCATCAGATCCCTTGCACATGTACAGCCCGCATATAAAGAGGATACCTATTCTGTTTCGTGGCAGCACTACAATGATCTGAAATTAACAAAAGGTAGCACACAAAACATGCAACACAAGACTTTAAAGATATACAAGAATGCATTCTAATCCTGATCTTTCAAAATGCACATATCAACCATCTGTACCTTCCAGAAAGATATGGAATATGGAGCCTTTACACTACAGAATTATTGTTCGGTTTGAACTCCCATTCATTTGCTAGGCCAAGACGCCAGAATTTCAGCTGTTAGTAATTTGTGTGTGTGTCAATGACAAGGGGTTCAACAAACACAGCCTGCAGTACAAGTAAGAGAAGAGGCAGCACTGTTTTCACTTATGAAAAATGTTGTGGAAAACATTCTCATGTTCGTATATCAATTTTTTCCCAAAATATTTGAATCTTTGGGTGGTTAAAAGTTTTCTAAAATGGCTAATATTCTTAAAGTGTATAAGCAGGTTGTGTTTTGTTCAAGAGGAGCTGGCTGTTAAAGCAGCAGATTTATTCACATCATATCCACTAATCGGTACAAACTGAAGATCAGTAAAATGTGTTTTATATTAACTCCCACAAAGTTAGGTACTATGAATTATATTATAAACATAATTACACTGACTAATGTTACTCTATATAAGCCTTACCTTTTGCCGGCAATAATAACTTAAATAAAATTAACTTCCAAAATTTGTGTCTTAAAAGATCTAATTCACACTACATGTTTTAGATGTTATTCAAGTACTAAGCAGATTTTAAAAAGTTAACAGTTTTTCATTCTCAACTATCTACCTAAAAAAAATAGGTCTAATTCTGCAATATTTTGCTACCAACTAATTGGCTGTTGACAATGCTTCAATACACCACCATAATATTAAGCCCTCAGTGATCAACTATACTTTTAAGCTGAAGAGTTCATAAAATTGGGCTAATCTTACTGCAAATATTAATAGAAGCATATGTCTGGTGGATATGGAGTGAAAATCTGCATCATATAAGGTTACCAACTGCTTTTTTTAAAGCTGTATTTTAAAAGCACACCTGGTACCTAGTAAATAAAGTTAAGGACCTGTTAAGAACTGCAGTGAAGAGTTTGTTCTTTACAGATTGCAGCAAGTCTGAGTTGAGGAAGTTCTGACAGATGCAAAATGTACACCTGTTGCAGGCGCACATACAGCGTAATCGGGCATGGCTGCGAAAACACACAGAAGGACACGAGTTCAGATCTTGCTCATTAAATCAGGCACACAGTACAGCTGTGCCAAACAAGAGATTTAGGAATAAATTAGGTACATCTGAAAGAGGAAAAGAAGGTCGGCAGGAGAGGCAAGGGTAGACTAAAGCTGTGCAGAATTCCAAGGCTAGATGTTTTAAGTGTAGATGACACACTGGCAAATGCCTCCTCCTACACAGATAAAAACTGCAAAACACAAA
This sequence comes from Pelodiscus sinensis, assembly GCF_049634645.1. Lineage (NCBI taxonomy): Eukaryota > Metazoa > Chordata > Testudines > Trionychidae > Pelodiscus > Pelodiscus sinensis. The sequence goes on along the minus strand of NC_134730.1, from coordinate 20,021,526 downwards.
CATTATGAAAAATGTCTGTTATATGTGTCTTCAGGAACAAAGTGTCAAATGTTTAATGAAATGTGTCTGCACAGCAATAGATAACACCCTCCTTTCAATCAAAGGAAAGGAAAGGAAAATTGAGGGAGCCACATTTTCTATCACTCAATAACAGAACACATTTTGTTTTATAAAGTGATACAAATACCCAATTTTTATATACTCCTTCCCCCGTAACCAATATACACACAACTGAAAATTAGGGAGGAATAAGGGATATTTATAAGAAACAAATACACAATGCCACACAGAGTTTTAAATGTCCTAAAATTCCAGCACTACCAAATAAACCAAAGTAAAAACAAATCAGGAGCCTTACTGATCTAATTCAAGATATTTCTATTATTAAAATTTAGACTGGTGGGTGAAGATAACATTATTTTAATATTAAAGCCAATGCTAGCTGTCATACTAGAATTCATCTGTTCTTTTATAACATATTTAGTTCACCACTGTGTATAAACTTCCACCTGCCAAATGAAGAATGTAAAGTATGCTTAGCAACAGAGCGAGATGCTTAGTGAGAAACAATGCAATCTTAAATGTATTAATTATGAAGTCTGACACACAAATTTGAACACCATGTAAAATATGTAATAGCTAATAAATTTGTGAAACAAAAAGATGCAAATTTTATTGATTACATGTCACACAAAGGCATTATTAACCAAAGAAACCTCAGTGCATTTCTAGGGAACTACTGTACAGATGACCAAAGCCCTCAGGTAAGTGAAGAACATGGAGATCTGGGAGATGGGTCAGAAACGGGAGGGAGTGTGGGCTATAATAGCAGAAAAAAAGGAGGGACAAGGCAGAACTGGGAGGCAAGGTCAAATCAGTATCTTAGATGCCTATATACAAATGCAAGAAGCAAGGGTAGTAAGCAGGAAGAACCTGAAGTGCTAATAAACAAACACAACTGTGACATTGTTGGTATCACAGAGACTTGGTGGTATAATACACATGATTGGAATATTGGTATAGAAGGATACAGCTTACTCAGGAAGGATTGGCTGAGCTAAAAGGGAGGGGGTGTTGCCTTATATATAAAAATGTACACACACTTGAACTGAGGTGGAGATGGACATAGGAACCAGATGTGTTGAGAGTCTCTGGGTTAAGTTAAAAGGGGCAAAAAACAAGAGTGATGTCATGCTAGGGGTCTACACTACAGACCACCTACTCAGGCAGAAAAGGTGGATGAGGATTTTTTTAAACAACTAACAAAATCATCCTAAAGTGCAGGATTTGGTGGTGATGGGAGACTTCAACTCTCCTGACATCTGTTGGGAAACTAACACAACAGGGCACAGACTATCCAATAAGTTCTTGGACTGCACTGGAGACAACTTTTTATTTCAGAAGGTTGAAAAAGCTACTGGGGGGAAGCTGTTCTAGATCTGATCTTAACAAATAGGACGGAGCTAGTTGAGAATCTAAAAGTGGAAGGCAGCTTGGGTGAAACGTAATCATGAAATCATAGAGTTCATGATTCTAAGGAAGGGTAGAAGGGAGAACAGCAAAATAGAGACAATGGATTTCAGGAAGGCAGATTTTGGTAAGCTCAGAGAGCTAGTAGGTAAAATCCCATGGGAAGCAAGACTAAGGGAAAAAACTGAAGAGAGTTGGCAATTTTTCAAAGGGACATTATTAAGGGCCCAAAAGCAAGCTATTCTGCTGCGTAGGAAAGATAAGTAGTATAGCAAAAGACCGCCTTGGCTTAACCAGGAGATCTTGCATTATCTAAAAATAAAAAAGGAGTCATATAAAAAGTGGAAACAAGGACAAATTAAAAAGGATGAATATAAGCAAACAATACAGGTATGCAGGGGCAAGATTAGAAAGGCAAAGGCACAAAATGAGCTCAACCTAGCTACAGACATAAGGGAAAACAAGACGACTTTCTATAAATATATTAGAAGCAAGAGGAAGACCTAGGACAGGGTAGACCCATTGCTTAGTGAGGAGGAGGAAACAGTAACCAGAAATTTGGAAATGGTGGAGGTACATAATGACTTTTGTTTCAGTCTTCACCAAGAAGTCTGATGAAGGAATGACTAACATAGTGAATATTAGTGGGAATGGGGTAGGTTTAGAAGATAAAATAAAAAAAAAGAACAAGTTAAAAATTACTTGGAAAAGTCAGATGTCTGTAAGTCATCAGGGCCTGATGAAATGCATCCTATAATACTCAAGGAGCTGACAGAGGAGGTATCTGAGCCTTTAGCTATCATCTTTGAAAAATCATTGGGGACGGGAGAGATTCCAGAACACTGGAAAAAGGCAAATATCATGCCCATCTATAAAAAGGGAAATAAAAACAACCCAGGAAACTACAGACCAGTTAGTTTAACTTCTGTGCGAGGAAAGATAATGGAGCAAGTAATTAAGGAATTCATCTGCAAACACCTGGAAGATAATAGGGTGATAGGTAACAGCCATCATGGATTTGTAAAGAACTGATCATGTCAAATCAATCTGATAGCTTTCTTTGACAGGATATCGAGTCTTCTGGATAAGGGAGAAGTGGTGTATACCTAGATTTTAGTAAGGCATTTGATATGGTCTCGCATGATCTTCTTATCAATAAATTAGGCAAATACAACTTAGATGGGGCTACTATAAGGTGGGTGCATAACTGACTGGATGATCATTCTCAGAGAGTAGTTATTAATGGTTCACAATCCTGTTGGAAGGACATAATAAGTGGGGTTCTGCAGGGGTTTGTTTTGGGACCGGTTCTGTTCAATATCTTCATCAATGATTTAGATGTTGGCATAGAAAGTACGCTTATTAAGTTTGCAGAGGATACCAAGCTGGGAGGGGTTGCGACTGCTTTGGAGGATAGAGTCATAATTCAAACTGATCTGGACAAACTGGAGAAATGGTCTGAGGTAAATAGGATGAAGTTTAATAAGGACTAATGCAAAGTACTCCACTTAGGGAGGAACAACCCGTTTCACACATACAGAATGGGAAGCGACTGTCTAGGAAGGAGTACTGCAGAAAGGAATCTAGGGGTCATAGTGGACTACAAGCTAAATATGAGTCAACAGTGTGACAGTGCTGCTGCAAAAAAAAACAAAACAAAAAACAAAAAAAACCCAACAACCATGATTCTGGAATTCATTAACAGGAGTGTTGTGAGCAAGACACGAGAAGTCTTTCTTCCGCTCTACTCTGCATTGATTAGGCCTCAATTTGAGTTTTGTGTCCAGTACTGGGCACCACATTTCAAGAAAGATGTGGAGAAATTGGAGAAGGTCCAGAGAAGAGCAACAAGAATGATTAAATGTCTAAAGAACATGATCTGTGAGGGAAGACTGAAATAATTGAGGTTGTTTAGTTTAGAAAGGAGAAGACTGAGAGGGGACAAGATAGTTGTTTTGAGGTATCTAAAAGGATGTCACAAGGAGGAGGGAGAAAAATTATTCTCCTTAGCCTCTGAGGATAGGACAAGAAGCAACAGGCTTAAACTGCAGCAAGGGAAACTTAGGCTGGACATTAGGAAAAACTTCCTGTCAGGGTGGTTAAACACTGGAATAAATTGCCTAAGGAGGTTGTGGAATCTCTGGAGATATTTAAGAGCAGGTTAGATAGACATCTATCAGGTATAGTCTAGACAACATTGGGTCCTGCTGCAAGGGCAGGATACTGGACTTGATGACCTCTCAAGATCCCTTCCAGTTCTAGTGTTCTATGATTCTATGGAACTATTAATCCTAATTATCTATGGATCTGAACTGCAATAATTGTCAGGTAAGTCATTTATTTTTGTATAACTCTGACTGAAAATATTAGCAAGAAGGACTGAGTCATTCATCTCAACAATTACTTTCATCATTTTAAACAAGTAGGGAACACCGTGAATGTTTAATTAGGTGAATATTTAAGATATATTTCTATATTGAATTGCTAGAAATACATGATGATTTTAGTGTTTTAACAGAACATGGATATGTATCTCATTGCTAAGGGTTATAAAAACTGCACCATGTTGTGTCAGTTCATCAAATATTGATTACCATTTGGTATGTAAGAAAACAGAAAAATACTCAATGTGATATTCCTATTTACATGATATATGGCTGTAGTTTCAGTGACTTTCAGTCTTAAATAATCTCCCAGGAAGGCACTGCTTACATTATTGCTTTTAGACTCATACATATAGTAAGACAGCGACATAACCAAAAGCCACCATTAATGTCCAGAGTTCTGTATCTAAACACGGACGTAAAAGTTCTGAGCACCCCCAATTCAGTAAGAACTGTGGGTGCTCAGTACCTTTGAAACTCAGATGCATATATTAACTTAATGGCAATCACTAGTTACTGTTAAGCCATTTTTTAATAATTGTACATTATATTAAACTCACTACAGTAGTAGTTATGGCATATGGAAGTCTAGTCTCTTCTGCATACTCTCACAGCTCCCCGCTGACAATGATTAACAGCAATGAGTTATGCAAGCATACATGAAGGGAGAACAGAACTTTGTCTGTATTGGATTAACGGAACCTTCTAAATCACGGATATCACTAATATCTCTCTCTGTTGCTAAACAACTTAAATGAGGCAGAGTTCCATCCTCTTAGCTAAGAATGACATGCAGTGTTGTCATGATCCATGCAGTATGAAAACTATGATGCTTGACTACTTACGGATACATGGCCATTGTTGTCAGTTTAACAAAGATATCCTTACTCGGCATATCGACAGTGTTACAAGTAAAGGCTTGTGGTGGAGGCATTTTGTGTTTCTTGCAGAAGTCAGCAGGGGAAATGGTATATTCTTGTTTCACTTCATGTAGGTCTGACTTTGCAGCTACCACTAAGCAAGGTATTCTGCTGTCCACAAAATGTTGCTGCAAATTTAAAGAAAAATATTGAGACAAACAGGAGTTCACGTGTTCAAACAATTTGGTACTGCCTATTATTAGTGTTTCTTGTGGCAACATCAAGCATTCAAAGGCTTAGCTCTAGAAGCAGAATGCTCTGCACAGGCAGCTAAACCATAGCCAGGCCTTAGTAACACAGAAGCCCATCAAAGCGCCTACTGCAATTTTAAATGCATCAGCTGCATATAACCATCAATCAGGCAGGAAGTATATGCACTTTGGCACCCAGCTAAGACCGTTAGCAATGCTGATAACTGAACATGAACATTTATTTTCATTCTGGTTAAGCAGTGTAATGAGATACATACAAAAGATCCAAACCTTAAAAATCCTAGCACAGTATTCAAAGGATTTAGGATTACTGACATCATACACCAAGCAAACAGCATCACATAATGTCTCGGCATCAGTTAAAAATTCAGATTCACTAACATCATGTAGCTGAAAAAGGAGGAAAAAAGCTTTAGCATTATGAAATTAATTGCACGGCTTTCTGGTTTCTTTCTTTTTTATTTTCATTTTCTATCAAGTTTCTTCAAGCTCAAAATACTGAGACTGTACCAAAGCTAGCACATAACCAGGTATCATCACATCTGCAAGCAACCAAAATAGTCTCAGCATAAAGAAATATTTGCTTATACCACATTAGAAGACTTACCCAGAGTTGCCTAGGTCCTCCAGGGCACAGGGCTAGTGGTGTGAGGGATACAGGAGTCATGGCAGGGCCTTGGGGATGTGGAGAACTCAGGACAGGAAGCGGGGGGCATGAGGGGCTAGGTGAGGGTTGGAGAGTAAGGAGGGGCTCAAGGCAAGGGTTGCTGCTGGCTTCTCTTGGGGGGGAGGAGATGCAGGGTAGCAGGGACCGCACAACCCGTCCACTGGCTTATCACTAGAGGCCAGCCAGGGCTCTCCTTCCCCCTGGGCTTGGCCCCTCCCAGGGTGGGACGGGGAGTGGCAGAAGCTGTCTCCCAGACAGGGGAACCCTGATCTGGTGGCCCGCAAAATAGCAGAGGCCCAGCCCTGCTGGCGATTTCCTTAGTAATACGTCTGCTCCTAATAGACACACTCAAATCGCATCCCTTTGAACAGCAGCTCCTCCCTTTGCATGTTATGGAAAACTGTCCTTTTCTCCAGGCCTCCGGTTCGCCTAGCACAGCCAAACTTTGACCTTGCTTTCAGTTACGAGGAGAAGCTACGTACCAAATTTGATGGCCCTAGCTCTTATAATATAGGAGGAGTTCTGGAACAAATGCACTTGCAGGCAGACACTCAAAAAGACACACACACACTCTAAAATATATAAATAGATAATGCCTTGTATGCCCATTCAATCTTGTTCTCATCTTAAGAGTCAAAACCACTGATACAAGGACTAACAAGAACTTGCAAAACAAAGGGAGCATTCCAATTACGACTAATGAACTACCTTAAAACAAATGTTAAAGTATATTTCCAGTCTTCACAGACCTTCACCTATTGAAGATTATTAATTTATCCTAAGCATTAATATGTTTTAGGACAAAAAAGGGCTAACTTAACTCTCACCCATCAGAAAGGTTCATTTTGTAACGAGGTAAATTCCTTGCTATATTTCTCCCTTCTATTATATCTCATGTTGGAATCTCTCCAAATATGTGAACAGACCCAAAGAGAAAACATACTTTAGAAATGGTCAGGTGTATTTTCTAGAGCCTAAGTTCTGCAAAGTCTCTTAACACAGCATAGACCACAAAGCGTGTTTAGGGGCAGAGAAAATGATGATTGCTAGGCTGAGGATCAAATCTTAATTTTCCTAAAAACCAGAGCACACTTCTTATAGAGCTAATAAGTATAGTCACTTCTTCTCTAGCATTGACCCTTCAGTTATAAGAATCAGACTGAACATCGTCTCTCCTACATTACCGATGCTTACAAAGATAGGCGAGACCGTACTGAACGCAACTGACACTAAAACAGTTAAATACTGTTGCAATTTAGGGGAACCTAATAGAATGTGACTGGCCCCTCTTAACATTAAAACATTAAGAGAATTAGAAGATTTTTATTTATGCGTGCATTAGATTTGCAAAGTTGAATGTTTTCAAAATTATGTGTTGTGATAATTAGGATGTAACAATAGAATAGAAACCTTATTAAAAGTTGTCCAGCTAAATAAGTGCAATTAAGATATTCCCTCTGCATTTTTGGTACATTTTAAGTGAAGCTGCCAAAAATAAAATATTGCACAGTCAATAATTTACAGATTATATAAACTTAATTTTGCAAGCAGCTAGAAATATGTATTTAACACTCTTTGAAGTATTTAAATCTGAAAAAAGCACTCACAACCAGGGCAAAAGACAGCTAAATCCAAATGAGAAACAAATGCCTCAAGTAAACAGTCTTATGTATGCCAGTAATACAATTTGTTTTTAATTCACAGTGAGAGAGAGAGAGAGAGAGAGAGAGAGAGCGCCATGATGTAGTCTTACCAGCAAGTATTTTTCTTGTCCATATACATAGACTGTATTCATCGCATAGTAAGATTTGTGCTCTGCGCGAATTTGCCTTTGTCTCTGAAAACAGAGAATTTAAAAGTCAGACCAAGAGTGGGCAAAATCCAACCCACCATGATCCTCTGGGCTGCCAATGTTCTGCAGCCCAGCAACGCCCTCGAGCAGATTCTCTGCCTGCCACACGCTGCTCAAAGAAGCCATCTGCTTGTACCAGCGTGTGTGTGTCTGAGCAGCACGTGCCCCTGGGAACCCACACAAACTGCCCCCGCCCCAGCACAATCCTCGTAGTTCTCATTGGCTGGATACTGACCAATGGGAGCTGCCTGGGCCGTACTTGCAGGCTCATGGCAATTCACAGCACCCCAGGCCCCTGGTGCACCATGAAGAGATGCACACACTGGCCCCAGCAGCTGGCCACGCAGGCAGGGAGCCAGCCCAAGGATACTACTGGACTGATGGCTAGGAGCCGCCAGGGGTAAGCCCCTCCTCACTAGAGTCTGCACCTGGGCACTCCACTGCCCCCCAAGTCACAACCCAAACCCTCTGCACCCCCATCCCTGGTCACAGCTCATTCCCAGACCCTGAGCCCCCTCTTGCACCTCTTCACTAGGTCAGAATCCACTCCTTCACCCAAACTCTCTCCCAGAACCCGTACACCCTCCTGCACCCCAATCACCTCTCTGAGCTCCTTTCTGCACTCAACCTCCATCCTAGACCTTACACTCCCTCCATTAATATCACAGGAAGTGCAGCCCTTGACCACTTCCCAAATTCTTGGAGTCCCCCCCCCCCCCAAAAAAAAAAATTATTGCCCATTGCTTGGTTAGACAAAAATCAACAGCAACTTCTTCCCTATACAAAATATATTTAAATAAATATGCCCACTTAATTTCAGAGAACTATGGTGAAGTCTTATGTTATGACGGCTTCATAGTGCTAGTAAACTCAAAGCTATAGTACATTTTGTCAGTAATGAAGTATCAAAGATTACAATAAAACTACTAGGCTACGTCTACACTGGCATGATTTTCTGGAAATGTTTTTAACGGAAAAGTTTTCCGTTAAAAGCATTTTCGGAAAAGCGCGTCTAGATTGGCAGGACACTTTTCCGGAAAAGCACTTTTTCCGGAAAAGCATCCGCGGCCAATCTAGACGCACTTTTCCGCAAAAGCCCCGATCGTCATTTTTACGATTGGGGCTTTTTTGTGGAAAACACTACTGTGCTGTCTACACTAGCCCTTTTCCGGAACAGTTTTCCGGAAAAAGACTTTTTCCCGAACGGGAGCAGCATAGTTTTTCCAGAAAAGCACTGATGATTTTACATTAGATCGTCACTGCTTTTCTGGAAATTCAAGCGGCCAGTGTAGACAGCTGACAAGTTTTTCCGGAAAAGCGGCTGATTTTCCGGAATAACTTGCCAGTGTAGACACAGCCCTAATATAAAGGAAAATGAACAAAGCACATTTTGCAGTTATCTGCAATTGTCCTATCTGTTTACTTGATAATTTGTAAAATACTGCAATCCATAATGGGTCTCCCAAACTTTAGAGCTTACAGCTAAAGTTCTACGGCAGCTGCATACTGTTAACAGAATTTTGTTGCATAAACTTGACGCTTAATATTATTCAATTATAACTCTCATAAAAAGGAAAATGTTTCTTACCATTAGGCTTCTTCCAAGAAGTGCCTGGAGAACACCACTTTTCCCACAGCCTTTCATCCCAATAACATTACATCTGAACACATTCCTTTGAGTCTGCTTTTTCTGGAGGTCTATCTTTTTATCTCTAGTTACTTTAAAAAAAATAATTTTACAATTCCTACAGTAGGAACAATTAAATGACTTAATTTTTGAAATGTCTGTAATTAAAATCTTTAATACTCCAATGGTACACATTCTTTAAAAAGTGAACAACATGCAAACTAATTCAATAGGAATTGAAATAGTTTTTTCATATAATGGTGTCTTTTAAGCCATGATCTTTTACATATATACTTTTTACTTTTATAAACAAACTAGAACGTTCTCCAGGATATTCCTTTTCAAAATATGTCTGCATTTTAAGCAGAAACAAGAAAAAAAAAAACACAGAGGACGTTTCAGTTAAACTCAATTTACTGCTTGGCAATTGGATGAGTGAAACTGATCTTTTAAAGTAAACTCCCAAACTGAGTTAAAAACATTCCGGATAATTACCTATAATTGCTGATGCTTGAGACTCTTGCTCTGTCAGTATTGAATAGCCTAAGTAGCCCAAGTACTCCAGGCAGCGCTGTACATCTAAGTATGTAGTTAATCTAAAGGAAAAAAAATGCCAAAACAACCATTCCTAACTGCCAACACCCAATTCCAAATTTCTATTCAAAGTGCTTGAGTCCCATGTAACATATCTGGCAAAAACTAAATGTTCTTTTGATGCCACACATTAATGAGAACACAAGTGTTTGAAAGTCAAACGGCCTCATTATATTAACAGAACGAACCCCTGACATTATGAAGGAAGTCCCTGCTATGATCTAACAAGTCTTTGTCAGGAGGAATTCAAGCAGAAGGCAGTAACATACTCTCAAATGAACTAATGTCAGCAAGACTGACAGACAAAAATCAAAAAACAATATGCATCCCTTAATTATTACTGTCACAGCAGCTGGTTAGTACAAAAAGTTAGTATTTCTGAAGACCTATTTTGAATACTATGTAGGCCACGTAGGAATAAATGTAATGATTTCAGATTAGCCCCTTCAAGCAAGGATGCTCATATAAAAGTCACACCATAGAATGTAATATGACTGGTAATGTTTGGAGAGGAGAGTCTCAGGATAGGATAAGCAAGTGGCAGGATTCAGCTGGACGGAGATATACTGATAGAGGTAGGATAAGAGGATGGAAGAACCAAGACTGATATAGGCAGGGTGAGGAAAATCAGATTTGATTTACATTGGCTGGGCTGTATGTAGAAGCTTGCACATGTTTTCCCTGCTACACCTAGCTCCAGTCAGATATATTAGTCTGTTGCTGACCTAGTAGAGCACCAAACAAACCCAACAAAATCAGCAATAGATATTTAAGTGAATTTCTCTACTGGTCAGATATGTAAAGATGGCAGATGTAAAAGTTCTGGAAAAAGAACTGCAAGTTTCTGAATCAACCAACAAAAAGGATTCAGACAAAATGAGTTAATGTGAACTTCTTCAACAGTCCTAGTGCACAGAGCTTCAGTTTATTGCGGAATTACCATTCTTTCCAGAGGTCAAGGTAATTCAACCTTCTTTCACATTAAGTCAGCCCGCCTCCCTTGGGAACACTGGTAGCTATGCCAAACGCGTGCAACAACTTTATAATGCAGACTAAACCCCATTAAGAGAGTAAACTGAAACTTCATTAGGGTATTTCAGGGAGAAACTCTGGCTCCAAATAAAGCATGTTTTCATAAATGGAAAGGACAATGTTTTACTGAGCAAGTAATTTAATACTGCAGTCACCATAGCAATAATCTTTCCTGTTCCCTTTAAAACAAGGGGGTAAGTAATACTCTAACTCTGAGAATTACTACCAGTTCTCTGAACAGCAGTTACAACAGTCTCAGGAACTCATCTGTTAAGTAGATCTCCACATTTTGGCATAATATTTGCTATACATCTTTAAGCAGCAGCACTCCACTGTTATATGTACAGATAATTAGATCTGAATGACATAAAAATAATTCACACCGTAAAACTATGGTATCTTAATTAGCATAGTTATTTTAAAGTATTCAATGAAGGAGATCACTGCCAACATTCATCAAAAAATTTTAAACTCTAGACTGATTTTTTTCAGTTACCTTACTAGATTGACCATTAATTTTAGCAAAAGATTTGCATAGAGAATTTAGAACTACACAGATAAATGTTAAATAAAATAAAATAGGACTTCAAGAGATGTAATAACCCAGTGTTTCTCAAACAGTGGTATGAGTACCCTTAGAGGTACTTGAGAGAAGTCGGGAGGTACTGAGAGAAGTCTGGGGAGTAGAGTCAACACAACTGAAATTTGGAGAAAACTGAATTTTTGTTTTAAGTTTTACAGCGCTTTATTATTTTTGCACTTTTAATATCCAAAAATGTCATGCCCACCCAGCTACGATTAAGTTGTTTAAATGTGTTGCAATGGCAGAAAAAATTTGCATGTGTCTGAAAACTGTAGGTACTGGGGGTACTTTTTTTTTTAAAAGGGGTACTTTATACAAAAAGGTTGGGAAACACTGTAATAACCTAACATAAGCCACTATAATGTCCTAACTTAACACTTGAAGCAACAGCAACACATAATCTACCATACTTACGTCCACTGAGAAAGAAACCCCTGGTATGTTATCCATCCCCTTTCATTTGTACACACGGTGTTGTTGACATCAGGTCCCCATGGCATATAAGGGAAGACTTTGAACAAATCTTTGAGTTCATCAGGGGACAAAGCACAATCTCTATCCTGGAAATATGCACATAGTTATATATCAGATATAAATAATCTCATCAAAATGTACTCACAACAGTAAAGTATTTCTTGCATGGGATCTGAATGGCCAGTGCAGCATTGGTTCCATAAAAACTATAGTAAGGACTTACTTTCAATAGGTGGGTTATTAGTTTTTAAAAGGATTCTCAGGATGTGTCTATACTAGAAAGGGTAAATATTCCACCAGTTTATGCCAATGCCTCTGCTAATATAATTGATACAGGTTTCCTGAACAAAATAAGCTATATAAATAAAGGCATCTTTTGCTGGTGTAATTGCTGTCGTGCACCCACCCATGCGTTCTGAAAATTGGCTTATGAATATAAATAACTCGATGCTTTATGCAAAACAGGTCTTGTAACATTTTTAAAGTTACACTCTGCTGAATCTGTATGGCCTATTTTTTCTGCATGTATCATTCCTGTGTGTGAAATTAGGAACATGAGGTTTGACTCTGGTTTTCATTCTAAATGTGCTAATGAGGATCAATTTAATGGCTCAAACCAATGACCCGTGAATGGTTTTATTTTTCCTGTAAGCTCAAAATGTAGTTGGCCCTAGAAAGACATAGAATACTAGAACTGGAAGGGCTCTCAAAAGGTCATCAAGTCCAGTCTTGCCATAAATGCAGGAGACCAAACACCATCTACTATCACTAACAGATGTTTGTCTAACCTGCTCTTAAAAATCTCCAATGACAGAGACACCACAACTTCCCTAGGGAATTTATTCCAGTGCTTAACCACTGCGACAGCTAGGAAGTTTTTCCTCATGTCCAACCTAAACCTCCCTCGCTACAATTTAAGCCCCTCACTCCATCGCTTTTTGTCCTGTCATCAGAGATTAAGGAGAATAACTTTTCTTCCTCCTTCTTGTAACACCTCTTTAGGTACTTGAAAGCTGTTATGTCCCCTCTCAGAATTCTTTTCCAGACTAAAACCCAATTTTTTCAATCTTCCCTCATAGATCACGTTTTCTAGACTTTTAATCATTTTTGTAGCTCTCCTTTGGACCTTCTCCAATTTCTCCACATCTTTCCTAAAATGTGGTGCCCAGAACTGGTCACAATATTCCAGTTGAGGCACAGTCAGCCCAGAGTGGAAGAATTCTCATGTCTTGCTCACAACACTCCTGTTAATGCATCCCAGAACCATGTTTGCTTTTTTTGTAACAGTAGCAGTCACACTGTTGACTCATACTTCACTTGTGTTCCACTCTGACCCCTAGATTCCTTTCTGCAGTACTCGTTCCTAGACAGTTACTTCCTGTTGTATGTATGTGAAATTGATTGTTCCTTCCTAAGTGGCGTACTTTGCATTTATCCTTATTGAATTTGACTTTCTTTACCTCAGACCATTTCTCCAGTTTGTCCAGATCATTTTGCATTATACTCTTATCCTCTAACACAGTTGCAACACTTCCCAGCTTGGTATCATCTGTTAACTTTATAAGCGTACTCTCTATGCCATTATCTAAATCAGCGATGGGCAACCAAGACTAGCGAGTGGGTCATTCATTTGACCCTCTTTCATCTAAGTGGGCTGCATAACCAGAGGTGGGGAACCTGTGGCATGCAGCCCACTGAGGTTCTACCTGCAGCCCATGCACCCCATCTGCCCCCTTCCGTCTCAGATAACCCACCTCTTGGGGAAGGAGAGATCAGTTTTTAAAAACATTCTCTGGGTTTGTATATACTAGAAAGGGTAAATACAGTAACTCCTCATTTAACACGTGCCCGCTTAACACGTTTTCACAACAGCATGATTTTTTTTTTTTTTTAAGGGAACATTTTTTGAATTACATGACCATCCCCGAGATAAAATAATTTCCCCAGCCGGCCCGTAGCCAGCGGCTCCTGCAACGTGGCGGAGGGTTCACCGCTCACCGCACCATTCCCCGCTGAGTCCCCCTCGCTGCAGGCCGGCAGCTGGGTTCCCCCAGCAAGCCCATCGCGGGCAGCTGTGTGGGGCTTCCCCCGCCTCCCTGCAAAGCAGCACAGGGTTTGCCGCTCGCTGCGCCGTTCCCCGGCGACCCCCCCTTGCCAGACACAGTGCAGGTCCCAGCAGACCCGTCACAGGGGCATACTCCCAACCCAATCCCCCTCCCCTCCCCTCTCCTTCTCCTGAGCCAAACACCTCCCCTCCCTGCTGTAACCCAGTCGCCTTTCTCCCCCAACCTTATGTCCCGGTCCCAACAGACACCAACGCTTGAAACGCAACCCCCACCTTTTCCATTATTTTCAATGGGAAAATTGACCCCGCATAACACGTTTTCACTTAACACGATCATTTTCTGAAACATCTCTACAGTGTTAAATGAGGAATTACTGTCTTCCACCAGTTTATACTAGCGTATCAGTACCTCTGCCGATATCATTTATACTGGTTTCCTGAACAAAATAAGCTACATAGACAAAAGCACTCTCAGGCACTGGAGCCCAGCAATGCCTACTCCTGCCCTTCCCTCCCAGGACTTTTGGAGCACCATAAATCCAATGATTCATACACCATCCATGCTTCTCACCCTCCCTCCCAGAGCTTGAACAAGAATCAGAGGAAAGCTTCAACTGAGTTTTGTTCTGTTATTACTTGAGCTAACAAAGCACAGCCCCAGGAAGGAGACAAATTGGCAGCATGTTACCTGCTCACAGAACAATTTAACACAAGGAAGATGGCTTTCCCAATATAAAGTATTGATTTAGTTTCCTGTGCCACATTAAGGATTAACATTGGCTCCTAATTCTTTCTTTGGGTTTAAAAATTAATTTGGTACAGCTTCATAAACTTCAATCCAAACTTAATGGAAGGTACAAAAGATTCCTGGACATCAGGGGTGAATTTTGTTGATAAACATCCCATTGTACAGATCAAGACAAAAAGTTAAAATTTAGAGAACAATTAAAGCATCATATGAACACTACTTACGTCAGACTAATAGCTTACCAAATCATGCTTATCAAAAATGCTTTGGAGAAACAAATATGCATGGTGATTCAATTCTGTTGTGCAATCAGAAGGAATTTTCAACCTATTTAAAAAAAAAAAAAAAAAGAACAAAAATTAGTCACATCTATTATATATTTGAGAGAGTGTCTGTCTGTTACTTCAGGAACGCCTCATAAATGGTAAGAGCTAAGACCATCAAATTTGGTATGCAGCTTCCTCTTATCATAACTTAAAGGTAACAGTTTGGTTGTGCAGGTGGTTGGGCAGAAGCTTCCCCACCCCTCCCCGATGCACATCGGTACACACATAAAACCCTATAGAAAAGAGACAATCACCAGGAAGGTGAAAGGGGCTGGCTGGAGAGCCACACACCCGTGTC
The DNA here is from genome assembly GCF_049634645.1 of Pelodiscus sinensis. Classification (NCBI taxonomy): domain Eukaryota; kingdom Metazoa; phylum Chordata; order Testudines; family Trionychidae; genus Pelodiscus; species Pelodiscus sinensis. Next base: position 20,006,274 of record NC_134730.1, on the reverse strand, counting down.
TAGGACTGCTCCAGCTCTGAGCCTTCCACACCTCAAGTGCCCTTTAGGGAGGATGGGGGGCTGCAGCCCCCCAGTTTATATGAGAATATTGCTGGCTGTTCCCCTTCATCAGGGAGTGTGGGGAAAATGCACAATTTGTTCCATTCCTCACTCTGGCTGGGGAGTGCAAGGGGCAGACGAACACGGACCTGTTCCAGCTGGGGTACATGTGCCCCTTCCCCAATTGCGCTCACTGGAGCTGCAGTGGCCATGAAGAGGCGCTTCTCACCTGGTTCCAAACTGCTGCGGTAAAAGAGGGCTGGGGTAGTCTTCTCTCCCCGGAACAGACTGCATACTGAACGCCTCAGCCCAGAACAATGATTCATATGAACAAAAACTAACTGAGATAAAGACCTAAGCAACACTGGGGTAAATCTTCTAGGAATAAATAATACAAGTCTTTCATGAAATAAATATGGGGAAAAAAGCATTTCAAGTTTTTGGCTTTACAATCAATTCCTTTTTTGTTTCTCAGAGAACACAGCAAGTACTGTTTACTAGGAGTTCTAAAATCATCTGTAATACAAAGCACTTTCAGATATCACAGGAAAAGCAGCAGCATTTTATGAAAGAAGGATGGGATAAGAAGAAAATAAGGGAATTAGGCAGCTAATTCCCTTAAGAGTCTCTGAAAAATCTCACCCTAAAGTTAAATGCCATAAAAAAGGCTGACTAGTTTTATAACCATACCACTTGTAACTATGCATGGTAAGAGAAGGACCGCACTGCACATTAAGCCGTCAGGACTGTCGGCTGGCCTGTAGGAAAAGATGTGAGGCCCCTTTAAGGCCTAAACAGCAGGAGCATAACTTGCTGCAGCAGCTTCAAACCAGGTCTCCAGGGACACTGATCCTCCCCTGCAGATGACCAGAAGGGAGCAGAGACTATTTAGGTCTATGCTGGTGGAGGAAAAGGCCTCTTTTACCTGGACCAGGTGGAGTAGTTCCCACCCATCAACCAATGGCTGTGGTTAAAAACCAGGTTTTGTCATGATCCACTGTGGGCATTGCATTAGTTGCTCTTTTCTCAAAGGACTGGGATGGGATTTGTTCCCTTCACCACCACATTGGCTGAGGCAAAGTGGATCCCGTCCCCCTCCCCCCCCATGGGTAGGAGGCTTAGTTTGGGCAAACATAAAATGGGGGTTAGGACATAATGTCACAACTGATCATGGAAGTGTGGGGCAGATATCCAGTGCAGTTACTCTGTAAGGAAGGGATATAGTGATCCGATAAAATGGATTGGCAAAGGATTTAAAGGAGGTATTCTTTAAAGGAGTGGAAATGAGGGACTTGGGGATCCTATGACTGGGACAGTAAAGAGCCTGTCTTCTCCTTAACAGTCTCCTTTAACCCTCCTTCAGAAGGGAAGGTGGGAAATGAAGTCCAAGCAGCAGGTTGGCTGCGGACCAGGATGGGTGAAAGGAGAAGGCAGCCAGCAGCCTCCTCCTCCCACAGATACATGTAAAGGGCTGTGGAATTATCTGCCCTGCACACTTGTCTGGCAGGTGGTCCCTCCCATTTAGGAATAAAGCAGTGGCCTAATTAAGCCACAAGTGTCTCCCGTCCATTCTTCCAGCACAGTTGGACAAAGGATAGTTAGTCCTGTGTTCTGGTCATAAACCAATTGTAGTGATCATGGAAAGAATTTCCTCCTCCTGCCATTTGACTCTTATTGCACAACTGGCATTATCAGAAACAAAAGTTTGTTTTCCTCTGAAGAGTGAGGTATGGACTTCTGTGAGGGACAGCATTCTGAAGTGAAATGAACAGTGTCTAATCTGGTACTGCAAATCCTATGTCCCTCTGCTCTCCATATGCAACCCACAGTGAAAACTAGCAGACACTATGAAACCTAAGTTTAGATATTTCCACTAGAATACTGAAAGTGGAATTCCTTTATCCTTCTACTCTGTCAGTATAAAAAGGTATTAGTCTGCTCCAACACCCAAGGAAGGAATCGGAAAGAACTTCCATTGACTTCTGTGGGCACTGGCTTAGGCCCTTAATTCACAAGCATAATTGAAGTGACACAAATATCAAGAGATTACAGGAGGCCCCTGCTTTACAAGGGCCTGATTTATGACTCCTCCTACCCCCCCGTTCATACGACCTTTCCCATAAGTGCAGAAGAGGCCAAAATCCCCCAAGTTACGTCCTCGGCCCCGCATTTACGACAGCATACGACGCCTGTTGTAAATGCAGGTTCGAGTTACGACGCCCCAAACTTGCAACGCTATCTCCGGAGCCAATCACGTCGCAAGTCGGGGGCAGCCTGTATTTCATATTATATACCCATAATGTGTTCATGTAAATGTAATCATTACTGACAAGACTGGGAGTTGTGTTTGTATAATACTAAACAGTGGGCTGATTTAGCAATCTCAAGGCATTAAATACACATTCCATGTAAAGTTAACATGTGAAAATTAACAACTGAAACATACGGAGGAAACAAATACTCTGGTGTGAGCTCTAAGTCGTCATCATATCCAAAGCGGCGTAATACTGTCCAAGTCGTTTCATGTCTTCCTCGCTGAATAAAAAGCGTGTGTAGAAAAAGAAAACCTGAAATTAAATGATAACTCTTAAGGCTTTGAAGCTTTTCATACATTTAGCATTTACATTTTTTTTTACTGAATAAATATAACACACAAATACAAAATCCCAGTGCAGAATACATAAAATCTGAATGCATATACGACATTTTCTGTACCTTAAATTTGTACAAGTATAATACTTTTATAATTGGATTGCTAAAATTATTTCCTTAAAATTTGTTTCCTAAATTTTAGCATCAGCATTTTCATTATAGGGTTGGTTTCAATTTGTTTCATACTAAAAGTTTTTACACAATCTCCATTAAACATACAAAGAATGACAACCTTGGACAGTAGTTTCAGAGAAGCATGTATTAGTTTTCCTACACCAAAAGTCAAGGATAATTGCTTAAGTGCTTTCCATATCTTACCAAAAACTGAGATTATTCCTCCAGTTCAATCCATGCATGATTTATTAAGGCTGTCTAGATTAGGCTTTTCCCTCTATAATTTCTCACTTTTGGTGTCACAGTTGTAGCTACCACAGACAGTAGAAAAGATATTGCCTTTAATTTTTACCACTTGTTCTAAAAAGTCTATACAGCTGTCATTAAAATGATGGTGAGAAACCAATGCTAGTTTATATACATTAGCGCTCCCTCTACTGCAGGGATGGGCAATAATTTTTTGCCGGACTGCACCGGAAGGGCCGGGGCTGGGATACTTCCAGGTTCCCCGCCCCCAGACTATGACTGGTCTCAGGGTGGGGCAGCACCTTTGTCTGCCCGCCTCCCCCTTTCCCCTAGGTGCCTATGCCCCTGGCTGGGAGGAGACTTCCCATGCTCCCCCTCCCCCAGGCCAATCAGCGGCAGGGCCTCTGCGGGCCAGATCCACCCACTTGGTGAGCCGCATTCGGTCCACAGAGGCCCTTTTGCCCACCCCTGCTCTACTGAAACCAGTGAAATAGCCTACTCTAAATGGAAACAATAGAATTTGCCTGAGAGAATTTCTTTGAATCAGCACACTCAATTCAGACATTTTAGCCCCTTAAGCATTCTCCACATGAACTCCATTTCTTCTCCCCCATTATTCCTCAGTTTATCACTCTCAGAAATCATGCCACAGACAAGTTATGACTAGCTCTTGTGGCCCAGGGAGCAAGAAACTGAACTCGAATATCAATCACTTTCCTTTAAGAGATGATGCATAGACTTTTATTTTATATCAGCTTTAAATGTCGGTCTTTGAACAATACCTACCTTTTAATGTCAGTCCATTATCAGCAACTCCATCACTTAGATTTTTTCTGACTACATTCTTTACATCTTCTAATGCTTGAGGTGCTAGTGGTGTATTAAAACAAATTCTCTAACAAACAAGGAAAATGCATTAGGAACACGGATACTAAGTCAATCATACAGCATGTTCTGCTCAAAATGCAGCTCTAAAAGTTATGTTAATTTAACGGTATAGGCAATCCAAGCAAACTCTAAATGTAAGCAGAGCAGGCAGGACAGCTCCTTGCTCACTGGCACAGCTCTTGCCTAAGAGCAGAACAGGTCAGAGTATCTGTTACTTGCCTCAGTTTTCAAGTGTTTAAAGAAACTGAAATGCAAAACTGGGGATCCTAGGACTGTATTTAAACCTGCATTAGTTAGTGAAGATGGAATATGTAGAAAATAGAGATGTTCACAGGTAACCGGTTAACCAGTACCTGGGGAGCAGCGCCCGCTGCAGGTAGAGAGCTGCTCCAGCCCCACCAGACCCCTGCATAGGACTGCCAGCTCTGGGCCGGAAGTGGCAGCCAGTGAGGAAGTGGCTCCAGAAGCGGCAGCAGCCTTGCCTGCCCTGCACAAGTTGGGAGCCGACAGCCCCACAAAAGGCTGGAAACAGCTGGGCTGTTTCAAGAAAAGCGTTGCTAATTTCAGCTGAAAAACATAAGCTATTCAATTGAATTACCATCTTAGCAATAGCTAGCTACAGCAATGTGAATTCAGATTTGAGATGTTTTAACTCTGCATTTTAGTTCTTAGTTCTAAAACGTAAGGTTAAACGTAATTCCTTATCAGAAATGTTACACCCGAGTTTCGTCTTGGTCATTTTACTCCAGGGTCGTTGCATTGACAGCAGTGGAGTAACTCCTGATTTTACCAGTGTGAAAGAAGAATGAGACCCAGTATCTCATGCATATCAACAATACAAAGATGATTTATATATGGCAAGCTTTTGCACTAATCAAGGGAGGGAGTGCAAAGAGACGCCTGCCATTCCCTCTACAAGGCTAAAAGCACAATCCCAGTGGAGACACGGAAGATAACAGAATCCCAAGGGGAACATGGGCCTTCCCTAAATCCATGCCAACAGGAAGAATAGCTATGTGGTACTGGGCCACTGTTCAGCCTGGAATTCGAGGAAAAATTATGGCCAGGTCAGCATCTCCTCCAGTCCCAAAGTACATGGCAGCACCTTAAAAGGCACAAAGTAGCCAGTGATCAGTATAATAATTAAAAATGGGTATCGGAAAGTCACCAGTCAGCTCCACTTGCTCTGACAGTATTTTAGAGCTGAGCTACTAAGACAGACAAGTTAGGAAGTGATTAAAAAACAGTAGGGACCTACCTGGAAGAAGTTGAGCTCTGCATCACTGAGAGTGCCATCATTATCCTGATCAGAGACTCTGAAGATGCGTGTGAGAGCTTTTATACAGGCAGGTTTCATCTACAGATCAAGAGAAAAACTAGGACCCACTTTCAAAGGAATTTTTTTTGGCTTAAACTTGAAAATAATCATACTACCGCCACAACAGAGCACAGTTGTTTTAGATTTTCAGAATGGGCATGTAGAAAATTAACAACAAACAACAATACCCAGCACCAGTAAAAACTTTTATTCAGACTACATTAAGGAAGCTTAATAGAATTTACAAGTCAATTTTTGTATTATATAAAATCCTGAATCTATCCTTGCAGGCAGAAAAATCCAAAATATAAATACTCCAAAATAGTTCTCTGTATTTGTTGCCTTATTGTAATTTTAAAAACTAATCTGTGGACAGAAATTTGAAGAAAATAATTGTCCCAGCTTTTCCTAATATACATTGAGGTGCATTATACCAATGATTTTCACTTATAGTTTGGAGATCCAGGAGAGCAGGCTATATCTAAGAGGTCATGAAAGGTTCTTGTTACCATAGAACAGCATTTTTCAACCTGCAGTACACATACCCGGTCTAAGATTTCCATAGGGGTCTGTATCTCCATTTGAAATTTTTCAAGGGTCCGCAAATGAAAAAAAAGTTTATAACTGTTGTATTAGACTATTGTGCCCTTCCTCAGGTCCTACACAATCATCTTTTAAATTATCAGCTTTTTAAGATAATACATTAATCCAGAAGAGGTTTAGAAAATATGACCTACAAGGAAAGGTTGAAAGAACTGGGCATGTTTAGTCTAGTGCAGTGTTTCTTAAACTTTTTAAGCCCCAGGAACACCAAACAATAACTTTTTTTATGAGAAACACCAAGGATTTTTTTGTTGAGGAAAAAAAAAGTGTCTAGTGCAAAGACAACTAGGGAAAACTCATGTTAAAGACTGCTATGAAAAGGATGGTGATCAATGTTTCTCCATGTCCACTGAAGATATGACAAGAAGTAATCAGTCTAATCTACAGCAATGGAGGTTTAGGTTGGCTATTAGGAAAAAAACCTTTCTAATTATAAGGATAGCTAAACACTGGAACAGACTTCCAAGGGAGATTAGGAATCCCTGTCAGAGGAGGTTTTTAGGAACATGATAAAAACAGACATCATGGATCACCTAGGTAAATTTAATCCTACCTCAGTACTGCAGGATGAACTAAATGACCACTTAAGATTCCCTCTAACCCTATGTTTCTAATCCTAATTCTGACATTAAAGAATATTTATGTGATTAGAATAGAGAACAACCTTCTGTGTATCAATGAGGATACATTATTAAGATATCTTAAACAGATATTCTACCCCAAAAATGAAATTCAATTCAATGGCTCTAGAGCTACAGTGAAACAATACTGAACAGGCACCTGACCTATATTTAACTGGTTTAAGCAAGGTTTCAGAAAGAGCCAATAACAGCAATTTTAACAGTCCGCTCTCATCTATACACAGAGCACTGTGCATATGGACCAACAGCATGGGAGAGGAAACGCTGACGAGTCCCTAGCCAGGTGCAAAAACAGAAAGAGGGGGAATTTCCTCGCAATACGATGGTAAGGGAAAAAGGAGAGAGAAAAGTTCTCCAACTACCAACCACAAAACAGTGAGGAAGAAAGAAAAGGAATGACAATACTAATTGCACAATGGTGATACAATGACACTACACAACAGCAGTAAACAAAATCAGGATGTGCAAAGTCAGGCTGCGATTGTTTTGTGGCTTTCTATTACTCAATGGTCAAGATGAAGTGACAATGTACAATAAGTGATAAATTCAGTGCCCCTGTTAATGGCTACCTATATTATAACTATCAAAATCCACATGCACCCAGGTAACCTATAGAACTAGTATACTAAGAAACTGTCACTAGAACAGTAAAAAATGCACTCATGTTTCTGAATCTCTCTTGTCAAAGAGTGCTCTGAAAGAATTCTACTTTCCATTCCATGGCAGTAATTCTGGAGTTACTATCCAGAAGTAAATAGCATTACTTTTAATTTGTGTTAATGGAGAAAGAATTTGGAGCAGATTATATCAGATTACATTTGACATCATTACATAACTATGACCAAATTAAATCTGAAAATCGATTTGTAATTGTTTGTACAAGGCATCCCTGCTGTAAGTCGCCCCGGTATACATCCATTCTGCACTAAAGTTGTTGACACTTGTAGGAACTGATTATAAGTCCTCCCATTCTGTCCTCTTATGTCGCGCAAAACCCCCACCAATTTGCACAAATGGAATTCACTACAGGGAAAAAATTCCCCACTTTAAATTATTTTGCTCTAAGTCCAAGTTTTGTGGAACCTATCTTGGACTTACAGCTAGGACGGCCTGTACAGGTAATTAATTGGGAGGTAAAAATTAACATTCTGCAACATTCTTCCCCCAGGACTTGGTAAAAGCCACAACTCTGCTTAATGTCACCAATTATAGGCATAATGAAGTAGGCACATGATGACCAGTTAGACAGAAATAATCAAGCAAGGAAAAAAAAATCATTGAGGTGCAAGTAGCATAAAAAGCAGTAAGTGAAACAAATATTTTACTCTTAATTTCTGAAAGGGGCTTGGCAAAACTAAATCTATTACTAGTACACACACATATTGATTTAAAAACAAATAAAGTACCTCTTTTTCCTCTGGACAATAGAGAGGCCCTGTAGGATGTAAAACAGCTTTCTGTGCATAATAGAATAGCTCAGATATATTCTTCAAGTTTTTAGCTGAACACTGAAAAAGAAGTCTTTAAATTAGTTAACACTTTTGACTATTTTACCACTTCTCTGGGTGTCTAAATAAAAGCTGAACTCTTGGGCTATATCTACACTACATGCTTCTTGCGCAAGAAGCCTTTTGCTCAAGCACTTTTGTGCAAAAACATCTTGCGTAAGAGCATGTCCACACCTCAAAGCACATCGCTTTTGCACAAAAGAGTGTCCATGCAGTGTGGACGCTCTTGCACAAGAAAGCTCTGATGGCCACTCACAGAATGGCCATCAGAGCACCTGTGCTTTCTCCCCATAGAAGCATCCACACTTGCCTTTTTGTGCAATAGCTGTAGCGCAAAAGGGAGTTATGCCTCGTAAAAGGAGGTTTACGTACACTGGCAAAAGCCCTCTGTTCTGCCGTTTAACTGCTGATTTACTTGCACAAATGCTCAATTGAGATGTGGATGCTCCACAGGTTTTTGCGCAAAAACCTTGCAGTGTAGACGTAGCCTAGGAAAAAATCTGGTCCGTTATAGAGGGCACTGTGCTCCTTTAGGGGGAAAAAAAAAAAAAGAGGTATTTGTGTTTGCAATGCCTAGTTCAATGGGGTCTGCAGGTCAGCTGCAGCCTCTTGGCACTACTAAGATACAAACAACAATACAATAATTTTGAATTGCTCTATCACTACTATTCTCTAAAAAGTTAAGTATAAGCTAGGCAGCAATGGGTACTTGCTATTCATTCACAATGGATTCCAAAATTTAGGAGCATACCTCTACGCAGGTTTCTATATCTGTGTATTGGTTCATAATGGGAAGAATAGTCTCCATACTGCTATATTCCACTAGATCAGATTTGTTTCCAACCAATATAAGAGGAAGCCTGAAAACATAAGATTTATCAGATGATATGTACGAGAAGGAGCTGAAGACATCTATTTCATTTGGTTACTTCCATTATTCCAGAGGAAATAAACAATTTGCTTTTATGTTGTTACTATAAATAACTAAACACCAATGGTAAAGAGCAAACAACAGTAAAATAGTTTGAGATATATAGGTTGAACCTCTCTAGTCCGGCACCCTCGGGACATTGACCAGTTCTGAATCAGAGAATTTTCCAGACCATGAGAGGTCAATATTGTCTAGCACAGGGGTGTACAACCTTTCAAAAGTGGCGTGCCAAGATTTAATTTATTCATGGATCTGTGTGGTGGGGGAGGAGAGGACAGAGGTAGGCTGGGTATGGTGACCATATTATCTGAATCAGCTGCAGGTAGGGAGAATGGTTTAATTTAAATTATTAAACAGATTAAACATTTTAACATTCTCATGTTAGTTTATCAAATTTCATTTAAATAAAGTAAAATATTATTTCCAACACAAAAAGGTTTCAATGTTTTCTTTATTTATGGTAGGGATGAGGGTCACTGACCCACAGAAAAATCAGTTGGAGACCACACAAGTGAGAAGCCTCTGGCCAGCCCCACTTCCTCCAACCCCCTCCCGGGCAGCCAGCCCCGCCCCCCCCCCCCCCCCCCGCTTCTCCTCCCAATCTCCCTTGGCCAGCCCCTCTGCCTGCATCCAGCCCTCCTTCCGGCGGCCACTTCTTCCCCCGCCCCCCATCTTCCCCGGCCAGCTCCCTGCCCCCAACCTCGCACCCCCCAGCAGCCCTGCTTCCACCAGCCCCCCAAGCTCCTCAGCCTGCCCCAATTCCCCCGTCCAGTGCTGCTTCCGGTGGCCAGCTCTCCCATCCTCCTCACCCCAGAATCTCCTGGCACCTGCACCTTCCCTTAGCCTTGCACCCTCCTGGTGCCTCCCCCTTCCCTTACTGCCCCTGCCCCCTTTACCCTCTCTTTCCCTGATACCCACTCCCTCAGCACTCTCTACCCCATCCCCTCCTACCCCTCTGTGCCCCCACACATGACTTGCTCCATCCCCACTTCTCTCATGCCCACCCCTTCTTTCAAGCCTTCTCCCAGCACCTACTCCTCCAGCAACGCCGCACATGGGCAGCAGCAGGCGTTGAGGAGGAGCCGCGCATGGCGGGGACGCTCTGGGGGCGGGGTGGGGGAGGCCTGGCAACGGATCTGCGCCCGGTAGAGCTGGGGGAGAGACCCAGCTCCACATGTCAGTGGAGCAGGGCCCCCGGCTTTGTAACTCGCTGGCACTTCCAGGTTCAGGGGCGCGGGGCCCGAATCGGCCTAAGGCTAGTCCTGCCGGCAGCCACCAGCCACGCTGAGGCCTGGTTTTTTTTTTTCCCGCGGCCCAGGACCGGGCCGTGGCCCATAGTTTGGGAAACTCTGAGTTAGAGCTAAATAACAGCACAGAACCCTGAGAGCTAGAACTAGTGGCTGTAAACAAACCTTATGGGACCATGGGACACTTGTCCACACCCATGGAAAGTGGACATTCATTTGACTAAAATCATTCCAGACGATGGATGTTTCTGGACTAGAGAGGTTCAACCTGTATTTCATAATGGTGTCAAACAAATTAATATGACAAGCACTTCACTTACAAAGTGCTCTACTTGCTCCTACTACATTTGAAATGCAGTGCAGCAGTGGGATTTGGTCCCGGACCTGGCATGAGCCAGGACTGAGTCAGGCTGCCTGCCTGCCCGCCCAGCTCTTACTACATTTAAATGGCAGAGCCGCAGTGGAGGTAGCTACCGGATCTGGTGTGAGCCGGGACCGAGCTGGGCTGCTTGTCCACCCAGCTCCTTCTATATTTTAAATGCAGAGCCGAAGCGGGGATAGTAAAATATCTGGAGCCTGAAGAAATCAGAAGCCTGTCCATGGAGGCAGCATTGTGATGAGGCTATGGACTGTCTTAGCTTAACTGACATAAGCAGAAAACTCGTGCAGGACATTACAGCAGAAAAAGCAGCAAGGCATTCACATATATGGCGCATGCCATCAATGACATTTTTAAAATAGCGTATTTGATAGGCAAAGAGTCACTTGCTAGTTGAAAATATTTGTAAAAAATGTAGGCAGTGGGGCAACTTCAGGCTAACTGTCTTTTTTGGAAGTATAAGACCCCAATGTTATTTAACCACTCCCATCACCCTAAGGTTTAGGTCTATGTCATGTTTCTTCCTTTCTCTCCATGCGTACCTGCTGTCTTTGTCTGTTCTTTCGTTGATGAGAGGAATCCATCTGCTTGTTACCTAAAGCAGCAAATTAACCCTTATCAAGAAACATACACTTAGGCTAATATGACTGAATTGCATACAATAAACTTGGGAATGGCTGGTCTTGGTCTCTTGTTTTCTGGGCTTATTGTGATTTGGAAGGAGCATCAAATTTGGCCATGAATAAAGGAAAAGCACAGGCCGGGGTGGCCAGCCTGTGGCTCACCTGAAGTTAATATGCGGCTCCTTGCTCAGGCACTGACTCCAGGGCTATAGCTACAGGTGTCAACTTTCCAGTGCTTAACACTTGGCTCTACCTCCTCCTCCAAGTGTATAGCGCCCTCGCTCCTTCCCGCCCCTACAGAGCTTCCTGAGTGCCATGAAACAGCTGACTGCAGTGGGCAGGAGACATGGGGAAGGAAGAGGAGGCACTGATCGGTGGGGCTGCTGGTGGGCAAAAGATGCTGGAGACGGGAGGAGGCGGCACCCGATGGGGACTGCTGACAAATTACTGTAGCTCTTTGGCAATGTACATAGGGAAACTGTGGCTCCTTCTCAGGCTCAGGATGGCCACACCTGGCATAGGCTGACTCAAAGTCAGCAAAGGCTGACTTCCCAGCTGACTGTTGCATGGTATTAACAGGCAGAAGAGAATTTTATCCAGTACCCCTTGTTTGTGAGAAAGGCCCAACAGAATATCCTGAGGTATCAATGTTAAACAAGATGATTGACAGGCACCACCAGAAAAAAGTACTACTGGTAGGTTACGCACCATGAAATATTTTCCAGTTAGATTTTATGGACTTTAAATACAGGCAGTCCCCGACTTACGCGGATCCAACTTACGTCGGATCCGCACTTATGAACAGGGCTTTCTCGTCCCGGAGGTCGAGGTGGCGGATTGCTGCCTGCGAGCTCCGGGGCGAGAAAGCCCCGTTCGTAAGCTGCTCCCGGTGCCCCTGGTCTGCTGGAGACCGTCCCCAGCAGACCACAGGCACCGGGAGTGAAGCTGCAGCAGCGGCGGGTTCCCGCGCTTCTGAGGCTTTGCTCTGGCAAAGCCTCAGAGGCGCGGCACCCCGCTGCCTCTGCGGCTCTGCTCCCCGTGTCCCTGGTCTGCTGGGAGGGGTGGGGGTGCAGCTAGTGTGCCCCCCCCCCAGCAGACCAGGCTTTTGTTGTGGACCCTGGGGCAGAGCAGCTGGGGCGCTGCCGATTGGTCCTGCAGTGCCGCTCTGGGCACTACTGGACCAACCCGGCAGCACCCCAGCTGCTCTGCCCCAGGTCCTGATTCAGCCGCTGCTGGTCAGTTTCAGCAGTGGCTGAATCAGGACGCCTGGGGCAGAGCAGCTGGGGTGCTGCTGGGTTGGTCCAGTAGCACCAAGGAGCGAGGAGTAGTGCTACTGGAGCAACCCAGCAGCACCCCAGCTGCTCTGCCCCAGGCATCCCCAAGTCAGCCGCTGCTGAAACTGACCAGCGCTGACTACAGGAAGCCCGAGGCAGAGTTGCTCTGCCCCAGGCTTCCTGGAATCAGCCGCTGATCAGTTTCAGCAGCAGCTGACTTGGGGAGCTTGGAGTTCTTAAGTTGAATCTGTATGTAAGGCAGAACTGGCGGTCAGTTTCAGCAGCGGCTGAATCTGGACGCCAGTTGCGACTTACATACAGATTCAACTTAAGAACAAACCTACAGTCCCTATCTTGTACGTAACCCGGGGACTGCCTGTACTCCAGAACAAAGTTTTCGCTGTGCCTTCAGTACCTTTTCACAAGAGACATCTTAAACCAGGGATCTCAAACGCCCAGCCCGCAGACCAGCCCAGGCCAGAATGATTGCACAATCAGCCCAGGACTCCTAGCAAGCTGGGGATAGGGACCTGTCCATTAATGGCCCTCAAGTCCCGCCACTGCCCGCCATTGCCCAACCCTCTCATTCCCATGACACCCTGTCCCCTGAAAGTGTGGCTTTGGGAATTACTGGGAGGACCTGGTACCAGGAAGCAGCAGTGGTTGCCTCCCCCTGCCCCACCTGGAGCAGCACGAGCCATAGGGAAGTGGAGCAAGTGCACTCAGTGCACTCTGCTTCTCCTGAGGCTCATGTAGGAGCAGGAGGTAGAGGGGGATGTGACCACTGCCGCTGCGCCGACCCCCTAATCCTCGAAGCCACATCCTGAAGGAACAGAGCGCCATGTGGGGGGTAGGGCAGGGGTATGGCGGGAAAGGGTGAGACTTGGGATCCAGCAACAGATAGCACCTTCTTTCCCCACCCACCAGGTCTGGATTGCACAACTGGAAGTTTGAGACCCCAGTCTTAAACAGTGGCTAGATACTATAAAAAGTGTTTTCATCATACCTTGTCAATGGAATTCTTGTTGTTAACAGCATATACTATGCAAATTACATTAGCCTAAAATGAAAAAGAGGAACCATTGTATCCTGAGTGCGTGCATTCCCTAGAACAGCAAACAGTTAACAAGCATACCTAGCAACATCACAACAAAATAAAACATGCTTCCTTGTTGGCCAGTGTCTGGCCCCTAGCTTGCTCATACAATTTAGAGCCTACTGGTGACCTGTAGAGAGCAGAGAAATGAACATAAGAACGGCCCTACTGGGTCAGACCAAAGGACCATCTAGCACAATATCCTGTCTGCTGACAGTGGCCAATGCGAGATGCCCCAAAGGGAGTGAACAAAACGGGTAATCATCACGTGATCCTTCTCCTGTCACCCATTTCCAGCCTCTGACAAAGAGGCTAAGGACACCATTCCTGTCCATCCTGGCTAATAATACTGATGGACCTATCCTCCATGAGTTTATCTAGCTCTTTTATGAACTCAGTTAAAGTCCTGGTCTTCACAACATGTTCTGGCAAGGAGTTCCTCAGGTTGACTGGGTGCTGCATTAAGAAATACCAAGAAATGCCCAAATCAATTTTCTGCCACGGTACATCCCAGGGCAATGGTGGTATACACTTCTAAGCTATCTGCATCTGAGTTCCCAGAGCTGCAGTTCTCCAGTTTGGCTACCCACCAAGGAGAGCACATGAAAACATTTTCTATATGCAGAAGATACAGTGGTGCACTGAAGATGCTCAGCAAGTATTGAGGGCAGGAAATGAAGGGTTCTAGTAATTCCACATACACCCCCCCTGCAGCAGTTTGCTCTTAAGGGTTAACTGAATTTTTCAGGCATTGGGATATTTTTGCTGTAAACATCATCAGGCTCTTGGATGACTGCCTAAAAAAAGCTGGTTTGTCCCTTTCCACACAAATTGCCAAAAGGGGAGGAATATAGTGCTGATGGCTGCTGTATTCTCTGGTCACGGTAGGTGGGAAAGGCAAAGCTGACCATTTGCAATGATTATGCAGAAAGCACAAAATCCCAAGTAAGTGTGTGTAAGGCTGGCCCTGACCACATTATCCCATGGGAACCAGGAAAGGCAGTGCTCTGTTGGCACATCTGTTTGTTTTTCACAGGATTTAAGTTTGATTCGGGTTTTGCCATCTCATTATACTTCAACCTGGACTTGCAAATACCACATTCTACCATTGCTGGCTTTCAAGTCTGCCTCTACGGTGCTCCTGTCTGGTGAAGTGAGGGACAAAGTGCTTAACCCTCAAAGGAGTAAGTGATTTGAATTACTACAAAGCAATCCCATCTCACTAATAGTGATAACTGCTCCCATGTTGTTCTTAGAAAGCAAGTGGCACCCAATCTTCCTCAATCAGACACATTTTTGCTGTGCCAAAGGGCTCCAACATGAAAGTGGGGGGAAATGTTGAAGAATGGGAGGGCTTTTTTCCAATAATTCAAGCCAGAAGCCCTCTTGAATGAATAAACTTTAAAAAGTTGGTTATAAACAGCAAAGGGAAATCAAGCAGCAGAAGCTGTCTAATTAGATTCTAGCTAATCCTAAATTGTTGCTTACCTGTGATATTTCATGATGAAGCTGTTCATCACTTTGCTCTGCTTCTGCAAGCAACAGGAAAAAAATGCCATTGAAACTGAATATCTTCATGAACTAAACCAGAGAATATTTTACAGTGCTCGTTCAGGGCAGAGCCATCCTGGGAATTGCCCATTTGATTTTTAATCACTTTTAGCAAAGTATATGGGGGAAAAAAAATGCTTCTAATGCAAAGGCAGTGAAACTGAGGCCCTTGTCACCAGGCTGCAACTGGCTTTTGCACACAGGTTTCCAGTTTGAACTTTAAAACTGAATAAGTGCAGTGGCAAGACAGGCTTCCTCTGGACTGCAGCAGGGACTGGGTCCGCAGCATTTTCTGCCATCCCCTTCTTTGGGTGCTAAACTGATGCTGTTACTCTCTACAAGGACATGTTTTATGCTGGAATGTACTCAGTGAAGCCTTCCCAGAAACAGGGCAGAGTTTAACTGACAACATTAACTGATAAGCATTAGCTTATCGCCATGGTATCCAACACGCAAGTCACGAACCACATGTGGCTATTTGGCCAGTTGTGTGTGACTAGTTGGCTTGAAGAATGTGGCTATTTGGCTGGCTGAGTGCGGCTAGTTCGCTTCAGAATGGTTGGACACACTGGGCTTATCGGTTAACCCAGAGGTTCTCAAACTTTGTGATACCGTGACCCCCTAAATTGCTAAATGAATTTGTGTGCCCCCCCCCCCCCCCGCTCCAAAGGTGCTAAGAAAAAAAAAAGGGGAGGGGGAGCCAAAGTTGTTAAGCAAAAGTTGCACCACTTTGTCCAGTTTGGGACTGCACAGTAACCACCAATGCACTCATCCCTCCCCCTGAGCCATGCCCCCCAGTCTCCTCATCCCAATGCTCTCACCTCTGCCTCAGAGCAAGGCCCCCCAGCACCTCCCAGCCCAGTGCACTCCCCCCTGTCTCAGACCCCCCAGCACTCTCCCATCCCAGTGCACTCCCCCCTCCCCCTGAGGCAGGCATCCTCAGTGTCCGGAGCCCCGCTCCAATCAAATCTCCCCCCTCCCCACAGAGCCAGGCACGAAGGAACAATCTTACTTTTAAAGTAGTTGCTCCTGCCACCCAGCCCAGCTGCCTCAGCTCGCAGCTTGTAGGGGAAGCATCACGTGGCCAGCTGCCGGTCTCTGCGGGTCACGTGGGCCAGAACAGCACATGCTCCGCTCCCACCCAGCCCGGCATCCCCCTAGCGTGGCACCCGGCAACTGTCCCCCCTTCACTAGACTCTGCGGCGCTCCTCACTCCACAGCCCCCGCCAGACGCGGCAGGGGTCCAGGTGAAAACCGAACACCTGGCAACTGAGATGTCGGGGAGAGATACATTTTTGCATAAAAAAACAGATCCAGCTGCGACCCTCCTGTAAGTTGCTCCTGACCCCCCTGGGGGTCGCGACCCACATTTTGAGAAACACTGGGTTAACCAGTTAAACTCTAACATCCTTAAATGTACCAATATTAGCTGATACAAAACATGAAAATTAACACACACACAAAAATAGACAAAAAAAGTCAAATCCACTCCTATCCAGCCACAATTGTTGAAAAGCTGTTGATGCAGCTTCACTCTTGGTTCCCCACCTTTGAATGTCTGACAGGAGTTTTTCTTAGGGGCTCCTGACTTTGGAATTGCTTTCTATATTGTTCTGACAGAGCCTGAGTTTGTTGACTTTTGAGGCATGGCATAAAACATAACTGTTGGCTTGAGTTTCTGCCTGCTGGTCAATGGTAGGGTATATTTATGCCTTCTATTCGATTTCAGTATTCAGACTATTAATATTTATTTAGCAAGCATCAGATGAGAATGGAACATTTTAAATACATGAAAATAAGAGTAAATAAATTTACAGAAGTTTAAACAATATTGTCATCTCATCCTGTTGTGCCAAGATAGCACAGTACATAGAATATGTAAAAGCTGCCTACATTTGTATTGACTTCTTCACTAAATGGAGTGAGAGCAGTTTGGGATTTCCCTGAATTTAGCTGCCTTGTGCCTGATCCTGCAAACACTTACTACCATGATTAGACCACCCATTGACCTTATTAGAACATTGCTACTGTTGTTGATTTCAGTGGGACTACCCACAACAGCAAGGGTTAGGTTCAGTGGAGTTTGCAATCTACCCCTGTCAATCTACAACACTGACGCTCGCGAAACCTACATTAAAGTAATGTTAATTTCATCTCCAGTCCTGGCAGAAGCTGGAAGTTTTGATGAGGCTACTGAAGCAGGAAAGCAATCCTGGATCACAGTAAGTCTTATAGCCGTGTGTACTATAGAACCGCTACCTGAATAATCCACTATGTGCGTTGGTACTCTTTCAGGGGTGACATCAGCAGGGATGGTAATTTCTTCTGCACGTGGAGGAACCTTGTTTTGAAAAGAAACAAGAAGGAGGAAAAATCTCTATAAAAGCGGCCAATACAGCAGGTAAATGAACAAAACATGGTTTATAAAAAGCGCTTAGATACATTTCTCCAGTGATTAGGAAGCTTTAAATAGAAGTGATTATTAATTTTGTTATACTGTGTTTGATGTGTAAGGAATTTCAAGTCTAAGCACTGCTATGCCAGAGAATCATTGTTATTGAAGGACTTGGAATGAAGGCTGAAGTAAATTTCAGTCCCAAAAATGTTAGAGGCAACATTATTGCAAGGCATCCTACAAATTAACTGCTGAATTGTAAATTATTTAAAGCTTGTTCACTTATACCATATTTAACAATTAAGCCTTAAGCTTAAATATATCATTTATGTAATATTATTCTGTAGAATTGTTAGGATTGAAAGCTTTTTTTTATATATTTGTATTTTAGGTTTAGCAATATAATAATGTAGCAATAATATAGCAATATACATTTAATATTGTATTGAATTAAGTCCTTTTAGTTAAATATCTATTCCTTTGCCCTAAAAGTGAGTTTAGTAAATGGGCCTAAGTGGAAAGAGAGTTCTGGATATTGTATCTGTGTTAATAAGATTTGAAAAACGTTGAAGATCAAAGCCTTAATTGTTTGATTTGCAACGCCTCTTTGCTTTACCCGATGCAGATCTATGTAATCTCGAAAGCCCTTGTAACATTGCTCATGTGTGTAAGAGGAGTGTGAATGTGTCGAGATAAGATGCAAAGTTGTATTGATTAGAACAGAGAAGGGGGGTGAGCGAGCGTGGGCAAAGGCCAGAACATGAGACAACCTGGCTGCAAAGAAACCATCTATAACCATCAATGTGTACCCCCTACTCACAAGAGGATTGGCAGATTGACGAACCTTGAAGCAGAGCGGGCACCCCCAAAAGATGATTGATTACAGGATGAGCCTTGGAAGATGTTTGGGAACAATTGACATCAACAAGATAACATTCCGGTCACAAGCTGACAGAGAGGAATCCATGGATTTCAACAGAGAAAAGGATTATAAAAGCAAGGTGCTTTGCTATGGAACTTTGGGTTCATCTGCCACCAACCCCAGAGGAGCATCAGATCGTGACCAACAAAGGCCCTGCTCCCCCGTGTTCGATCTAGCTGGCCACTAGATTGACAGAGACTCTGCACTGGTAACTATGACATCATCTGGCAAGACTGTGTATGCATGATGTTTTGTGTGTGTGTGATTGAAAAGCATATGCAACTGTTGTATTCTCAATAAATGCGGTGTACTGCCTTTTCCACTATAAAAGATCTCGTGAGCTTCGTTTAAGCATAACAGAATGGGTACATTTTTCATTTCCTTGCTTATTTGCCCAGACTCTAGGACAGTGTTTCCCAACCAGGGTTCTGTGGAACCCTGGGGTTCCGCAGACCATCATCAGGGGTTTCGTGAGAAATCGTGGAATGAATAAATAAAAATTTTGAAATACCGCGAACAATTCCAAATATCCTTCGAAATACCGCGGGAATTTTTGTCCAGCAATTGGCAATACTGGAATAATCTTTGTACGCTACCAACTGCCTCTCTGTTTTGTTTTGGTCAGTTCGTATCTAAGGTTATATTTAGTTGTATTGTGCCTGCCCTTCTGCTTCCCAGAATTCTCTGCTGACATATATATAACAGCTCTTTACAAATAAATTTTCTTGACAATAATTTAGCAGTAATTGAATTGCACTCCCCGCTGTCAACTTTTTCTGGCCAAGCAAATGTTTTCATAGGTAGGGGTTCCTCGGGATATGAAAAATTATTTTAGGGGTTCCTCCATGGGAAAAAGGTTGGGAATCACTGCTCTAGGACCCTGCAAGGGGGAGGGGCCCAGAGCTTGAGTCTGAATGTCTAGACTGCAATTGTATAGCCCTGGAATCCAACCTGGGTGGCATGGGTCAGCTGTGAGTATTTTATTACAGTGTAGACATATCCTAAGAGTACAGCTACACATCAAAAAAATGACCTGAGCCAGCAAGTCTCAGAGCTCAGGTCAACTGACTCGGGCTTGCAGGACTCTCACTCTCTTGCTGGGATTCAGGGCCCAAGCTACAGCCTGTGCCCAGACTTTTATGCTGTTATTTTTAGGTCCACTGTGCAAGCTCTGCAAGCCTGAGTCAGTTGAACAGGGCTTTGAAACTCCCTGCAGCAAGTTTGTTTGTAGGTTTTGGCAACATGCCAAATTAAAAGTGCTGCCAAAAATCTTATTTTAATTTTTCAGTTCTTTTTGCACAAATGGCTTACGAGGCCTGACCCTGCTCTGTTGAAGGAAATGGCAAAACTCCCACTGACCTGAATGAAGCAGACTAGGCCCCTGAAAACCACTCATCTTCACAGTATGGGAAACTTGTGTAATACAGATGACATGTAATATATAAAGCTCTCTCTCCAAAAAGTCCCAATACATGTTAAGCTCTTTTCTTTGACGGATTCTGCTACTACATTATATCTACAGAAGTCTACAGTGAACTCAGAAATGATACTCCTGAAAATTAGTGCTTTGAAAAATTGTGCGCATCAACCATGGCAGGTAATTTATTCCCCGTATTACCAAATAGTACCAATCCAGAGTCAGGAACATAGTGGTAATAATCATGGTAAATAACAGGTCAGTCATACATGGCACTTTTCATCCACAGATTGCATAGCAGATCGGTCTCATCACCCCCATTTTACAGATGGGGAAATCTGAGGCACAGAGAGGTGAAGTGACACGCCCAATGTCACTTAGCAGGCCAATGGCAGAACTGGGAATAGAATCCAGGTCTCCTGAGTCCTAGTCCAATGCTCCATCCACTAATCCATATTGCTTTCCTAACATCACAACATCAATCTATAGTCTAAAGGAAATTCATCCACCTGCCCTGACTTTTTGCCTGGCCATATCTTTATGTACTTGTAATAAGCCTGACTGCTCAAAGAATGGCCTTGTATAAAGCTGCAGACCACAGTCACATGTCTCCCAAGAATGGCAGCACCTGGTGTATAAAATAAGACAACCCCCATGACATAGCTACACAGTTCTGACCTGTATAACAAACACAGGAATGATTCCAGCAAGTCCTTCTGAAGATTTATATTTGATAGAGTTACGTCTGAAATTATCTTTGCTGTTTTTAGCAGATTGCTGAGGTAAGTGTAGATTAAATTTTCCTTTTAAAAAGGTACTCGTTGAAGTGGACTCTACCATGTGAAGGCTGTGAAATGCTACAAGACATTCAGAAGGGTAACTATGGCAAGGAGCCCAAACAATAATGTAACAGTACAGTAAAACATCTATAGCCTTGCTCTTGGGCTTCAGACACATACTGCCTTATGTTAGGAAATGCAACACTGCAGTTTAAGAGTGATCCTTCATGGTATATGAGGCCAGCTTCAAGTCCCACATTCCAAACTTTAAACATTCACTTTAAAAGATGATAAACTATTGTTCCCCTAATACTGTGTCAAGAAAAGGAAACCAGCTAATGTTAGCAATAAGATGCTGTAAGTTTGATTTTCTCAAAGGAATAGCCAGATAAATGTTTGAATACAATCTACTCCATAAAAACCCAACCCTTTCCTCATTTCTCTGAAAAAGGTTTAGACACAATTATTTACATCTACTGGGATATGTATAGAGATGTTAAAATGCGATTATTTCCCTAATCGAATAGTTGATAGATTTTCTGTCGACTATTCGATTAGTCGACAAGGGAAGGCAGTTGCGGTACTCAATTTGGCTCGTGCCCATTCACAGCGCAACTGCTCTAGCTGCCGCTCTGCACTGTAAAGCACAGAGAAGCCAGCGTGCGAATGCACTCAGTCCCTGCTCTGTGGGTCACATTTTTACAAGTAATGCCTTCTTGCAGAGAGTTCACCCTCCCTTCTTTAATATCTTGTCCTCTATTATTCCCCTCTGTTGATCTAAGTTATTTTCTGACTATTCTTAAAGGAGTAACAGGAGTACATGGATTAAGAAGAACAAGTGTGAGTTCAATTAAGCATATGAAAAGAACAAGGAAAAAATAACTTAAATATGACTACTGTTCATATGTTTATGAAGCAATTTAAGACACTCTTCGAGAAGCCAATACATTTTATTACATTTTTTAATACTTTAATAAGAAAAACTCCACTGATTATAAATTTAAAACTAACTCACTAACTTGAACTTACATTCACTTTTTTGTAAATGGTTAAGTAGCTTGTCTAGGAGAGAAGCACAATTTAGAGGACAAATAGGGATGTCCTACCTCATCTGGAAATTCTTCACTGACAAGAGACATAATGAGCGATGTCTTTCCAACTCTGGCTGTGAAGGGAAAAAAATGGAATATTAAAAATTTAACAAAAATGTCTCTCTATAAAATATAAACATAGGTCCTCAGCATCTTCACAGGGTTATTGAGAGTCAGACTTCTGTGCGTTTTCAAATACATACCTAAACTTTTCAGCTAAGAGAATAAAAATAAATCTTGTTTGCCTTGTTCAGATTTACCTGATTAAGATGAGCCAGCTTTAGTCACACATTACTACAATGTGTAGCAATTCTGAAAGTATTTAGGAGTGCATGAAGAATATTTACTGTAACACAAGAATTCAGGAAGGAAAGGGATTAAAAGAATCAACGTAGCAAGTGACACACGCATTAAGAAAACGATTAAAAGACAAGGATGTCTTCAATAAAATCCGATGAACAGTGAAGAATATACTACAGGGAGCACTTTCTGAAGCCAGTTTGGATTGTAGACTCCATGAAGATCAGACTATTTTTTTCTATGTTTGTCAAATTCTAAGCACACTTTTGATGTATATTCCTCCTCCCCCTCAAAAAAAAAAAAAAAAAAAACCAATAAAACTGGTAAGAAAAAAGGACTCTAGCTGACTCTGTGCTTCTCTGATTTCTCATTATTTTAAATATGCTTGTACGAGAAGATACTGGTAATTTCACATGGCTAGTTTCATCAAAAGAAAAATGCTAAGTTTAGGCAAGTATATGATCATTAGTCTCAATTCATCCAGGTAAAAGAAGTGAGGTTCTTATAGTTCAGAAAGAAATTCTGGTCATTAATACACTATTACTGGGAACATCAGAGCTTACCCTCAGATTACGGATTGGATTCTGTGTTGACTTTTCAATCAACTAGGCTACTGTTTTACCATATTCTAAAGTGATTAGTGTCATGCCCTTTAGTAATTACTGTATAAAGACAGAGCAAAGGAGACCCAGCTAGCAAGTAACAGAGCTTTACAAAGGCTGCTATTGAGAGCAATTTGCATAATCCTCCAAAGAATATTATGAATGATGTTGCATAATTACATATCAAGGCTCCCCAAACTTTCACAGAGTAGATTACAGTAATTACTTACATTGATAATAAATACTGTAAAAGCATTAATGTATTTTTAGCTTCTTTTAAAGTAATTTAGCAATTGGAAAGGAGAAAAGCAAGTACTATCTGACAAGCCAGGCCTCCACATATCAGAGTCTAGGAATCTTACATATGTAATCCTACTTTTATACTATAGTTATTCTTGACACTATGATTCCACCTCAGTCCCAGACTCTTAGGACACGTCTACACAGCAGGGCTAAAGCCAAAATAAGCTTCGCAACTTGAGCTACATCAATTGCATAGCATAAGTTGAAATAGCATAATTCAGCTTTTGGCGCTGACTACACAGCAGGAAGTCTGAGAAAGAGCACTCTTCCTCTGATTTCCCTCACTCCTCGTAAAATGAAGGTTACAGGAGTAGGAATAAGAAGTCCTCCAGCTCGACATTGTGTCAAAATAACTGCTTGTAGTGTAGACAAGACTATGTTATTTCGGAATAATGTCAGTTATTCCAAAATAACACTGCTGTGTAGATGTACCCTTATTGTCCTTGGGATAAAGGGCAGGGCTCTTGTTAGATTAAGAACAATGGACCAGATCTATGCCTAAAACTTGGGTCAACCTAGCTACATCACTCAGGATTTTCATGCTCTTTGTAATGCAGTTAAGTCAACCTAACTCCCACTGTAGGCACACCTAGGTCACAGAAGAATTCTTCTGTCAACCTAGCTACTGCCTCTTGAGAGGGCCTTCCCCCCACCTATCACATATTAGGAATGTAAAATCCCAGTTAATCAATGAACTGCCTAAAAGTTAGATTAGCCTAACGTTTAACGACTAGTCAGATCCCACTATTCCAGCCCCCTAGCCAGTGAAACTCCCACTCCAGCCCCTGCTGGGGCCACCTCAGGCGCTGGGCTCCTGCGCCGGGGCCGAGGCTACCTCAGCCGCTGGTCTCCCAACCACTAGCCACATGGGGCTGGAGCAGTCCTCCACCCATGGCAGACTGCGGGCAGAGGGCTGCTCCCTGGGTAACTGGTTAGCCATTCACATTCCTATTACAGCTACATAGCTGCAGCTATGGTGCTGTACTGCTTATAATGCTAAAATATCCTGAGTCTTCAACAATCTGTATTCTGTCTGCTTTCACATTACAAAATATGGCAAAATGCCTGATATGAAGTTTTTGTTTTGTTATTAAAAAATCTAATTGTTCTAAAAACAACAAGGACTGCTGAATTTTGCGACCAGTGTAAAAAATGATTATTTGGATTTCACTTCAGGAAATTATTAAAAGTGCAGCTACCACACAAGTCTCTTAAGCCAGAGATGCAACTTTGTTCTGGTGAGAGGCACTGTTCTAAGCCAGTTATTACATGCTGTTCCTTTGAGCTATTTACTGTTCAATACACACCTGGGCCAAATATTTTTTTCTGACAAGCAAATAAAAGATTAGCAGCGTAATCGTAGGATAAGAAAATGAGTACATTCTATTTTCCTTGATTTATTTTCAAGGTTACTTTAGGCCAGTAACAACTGTTGTATTTTCAATCACTTAAAAAGCTTGTTTGTATGAGTGATTAGCAAAGATACTATTACTATTAAAGAGCCCTTTATACATTTTTCAGAAATAAAATAAGTGTTTAAAGAAACAAGCATATTCAAATCAGGTTAAGCTATTTGTTCTTCCCTTCCTCAATTAAAAACAGGATAAAAGTTATCAATTAAAGGGCTCAATACTGTGCCGTTGTATGAATACCCCTTTATCATGAGTGTAACCCCAATGAGACCAGTAAGGCCACATGTGTGAAGAAGGGTAGGCCAAAGGGTAGGCCATATTTAGGATCCTGTTAAAGAATATTTTTTAAAATCCTTCCATTGCTATTGGACCACCTGCCCTTTGATGTACTATTTCCAGAAGAAACCTGCTGTTTTTAGTAATGCTGTTTCAGCACAACGGAGCCAAGCAGCAAAATGACTAAGGTAAAAGGTTATTACAATCTGCATCATTTGATCATGAACTTTTTTCTGGAGTTCTGTCAAATATTTGCTATCTCTTATGCACCTCTATAACTGATTCCGTCTGAAATGTGACAAAAAAAAATTACAGCTTTCTTGCAAAAACTGAAAATTAAAGATAAAAGGATTAAATGTTCCACCTACAATCATGAATTACTATTACTAATTCTGCTCAGTGCACCTTACTGCAATACCTCATTCTAGACTATATACTATTTATATTACCATTGGAAATATGAGCTAACTATTTTCTCTCTGAGGAAGAGAAAACAGGAAACCACTCCTGACATGAGTTAGTCATTATATTAGTTTTATCCTTGGAGGCTGCTCAGATACTATGATGATGAGCATGATATAAAAAGCCAAACGGAAAAGAACTAGTCTATTCCTTAGCTACACTCTTGCTGCTGTCATCGGGACTCGATGCTGTCATCAATTAGCCTTGACCAGCAAGATATTTACTCTGGCAAGTTGGTGAAACTGAATCAATATCTGCCGGCTTTGCACTTTCATGCTTTTAAAAAAGTGTTTGGTTCTTTTTATTGCAAAGATTGTCTTCCAAACATAAAACTGCCAAATCTGAACCAAGCATCACCTGCAAGAATGTCATCTTCCTGAATTTGCAGATTGCATCACTGCCTCTGCTTCTTTGCACTTCTTTGCTAAGCAGTCAGTTTCAAAATATTATTCCAGTCCTGCTTTGGAAAGTTCTTTGCAGGAACAAATGCAGGCAATGGAATTACTCATTAGGCAAGAAGACACAAAACCTGGAGGCTGAATGAGATGCATACTATTGGAAAGCTCTTCAGAAGCCTGGAAAAGGAATACAAGTGAGGACCCGTCTTCCTACTCTTGTAGCTGCCCTGCAAGAGAGAGATTGTTACTTCTTCTGCAGCAAGAAGTTTGAAATTTAACCTAGAGTGGATTTTGTACCAATTTTGATTAGTAGCAACTCCCAAAAGAGAACTACAGGCAGGAGCTAGAAGAAAGCTCATCTTTTCTCAACAGCTTGGGATGGCAGGTCTACTTGACATTTTTGGGTACATCTACACTGCACAGTTATTCCAGAATAAACTACACTGCAGGGAAGCCTCAAAATTAGTCTGAGGCAGGCTTCCCTAATGTAGACGTGCTATCTCGATTTAGAGCCCCAGGAAGAATAACTCAGAATGGCTCTAGTGAGGGGCTACTTCGAAATAGAAGAAGTGGAGCATCTACACGCACCTTATTTCAAAATAGCTATTTTGGAATAGGCGTTATTCTTTGTAGAATGAGGTTTACAAAAGTCAGAATAAGCTGCCCATTATTTTGAAATTATTTCAAAATAACGGAATGTCTGTGTAGACGCTCGCATAGTTATTTCGGAATAACAGCGTTATTCTGAAATAACTTTGCTGTGTAGACACACCCTTCTATTTCCAACTACAGCTTGCACCTATAAAATCCAGGATTCTCTGATTTGGCAATATCCGTGGTCCAGCATGACCATGGATGTTCCAGGACCAGAGAGTCCTGGCGCGCTGCAGCGGGGTGGGGGCCCGAGAGCCAGCCCATGGCTCCGCTGGGCTGCTGAGGGAAGGGAGCAGGAAGCCGGCACACAGCTCAACTGAGCTGCAAAGGGTGGGGCAAGGAGCCAGCGTGCGGCTCAGCTAGGCTGCCAGGAGAGCCAGAAAGCGGAGAAGGGACCATTGGGGGGGGAACTCTGAAATGATCTCCCCTGACCTGGAAAAATCCCTCATCCAGGACCAGGGTGTCGGAACAGGGAGGTCCAACCTGTAGTAGATGTTTAGCAAACATTTCAAGCTCTGGCAGTCAATTATCTCTCTTTGCAATGTCCAGTCTTAAATGTCAGAGATCTCTAACAAAACATATGTGGGTTTTTTTGTTGCACCTAATTACTATCTTAGCTCCAAGTTACTATGAGCTACTTCCAGGGCTTTGGAGCGGAGCCCGGAGCAGTGGAGCTGCAGGTTTTTGCCCGGAGCTGGAGCAGAGCTGGAGCACAGAAAATCTTGACTGCTCTACTGCTCCAGCTTTTTTTTTTCATTTTCAATCCAAAATGAATTGTGCTACCTGAAAATGTATGCAGGAACCCATGGAAACAGAAATTTCTTTGCAATCAATGCTCAGTACTACAAAGAAGGAAAAGATAAAGCTGTAGTAAAAACCTTAATCGACACTGAAGGGCGTCACAATTCTTCCTACGTGAAAAGTCAAGTAAAAGCTATTTTAGAAAAATTTGGGATCAGTGAAATGCAAGTGCTGAGCATCTGCATTGATAATGCAGGAAACATGACGTGTGCCGTCAAAAATTTCAGCGAGGACAATGAAACCATTTCTACCTCCGAGAACAGAGATGTGGACAGAACTGAAGCTATTTTTCCTGATGAAGGAACTAAAGGAATGGATGAAATCAAACAACATGGATGCTGCTGCACAATGGGTAAATGACCCTAGCCTCATACTTCCAACATGGCTTCATGAGGACGACTCAAAAGTCCAACTGATGAAGTGTGGTATTTACACACTTCAGTTGACAATCTGGGATGGACTGAACAAAGAACATGGGAAGGAATTTCTGGCAAAAATTTGACAAGTCGTAGTCAAACTACAAACCCCAAGTATTCCAAGTGTTCTGCTTGATCTACATGGGATAACTCAATCATTGGATACTGTGACTCACTGGGGTTCAACATTTGCGATGCTTCTCATTTTTCAATCTTACTGTGAACAAGTGGCTGCTGCTGGAACAAGAGAACTCAAGTTAACAAAAGCTGAATGGGACGATGTGAAGAACCTGTGAGACCTCCTGGCAAAGCCAAACCAAACAACTGTAAATCTTCAAGCTGTTGATGTAACCCTGGGAGTTTTAATGAAGGAATAGCGAAAACTGTCAAAATTCTTGCAAGAAAATGGTGGACAAATTGCAGAAAGAATTCTATCCTCCATGCAGAAATGCGAAGAGAAGCTTTTTGACAATATTCATTTCCTTGCAGGAGTTTATGTTGACCCACGGTATAGGATTCTTCTTACCTCGAGGGAAATACCAAAGGCAAAGAAAGGGCTCCTTGATGTTGCTCGATGACTCGAAAAACAAAATCTATGGCTACATTTGAACTCGGCGAAAGAGGTTGAAGAAAACGAAACAACAAAAGGAGTCATCAACAGTTGAATCTGCAGTTTCAGAAAGTTCACATCATTCATAAATAGCAGGCTGTTCTCAAACTTGCGTCTCCACTCTGAATTTGTTTGAGCGTCCGTCCCTGAGACATCTTCAACCATCACAGGGAAATGGAAATAATTCAAGCACCAATTCTTCAGAAGATGACGACTTTGAAAAGGAATTGGATAAACAAGAAAGACTCCGGCGAGTTTCTGTGATTCATAATTGTAATGAAGCATTATTGGAGAGAAACTTTCGGGAAGATTGAGAGTCTATGGAGTCTACCAGGAGGCTAAAAGTTAAGACTGTTTTTGAGGCCATTCACAGCTACCCACACCGCATTCAGGCTGCTTGTAGAATTGTTTCGAGCATGCCAACAACAAGCTAGTGTAGAGCGACTGTTTTCAGCTTTAAAGTTAATTTTAAATGATCTGCGGCAGGCTATGAAAGACTACTTGATTGCTGCAATAACTTTTTACAGATTGAATTATGAATTATTCTAGTTTGTATCAATGTTGATGACATTTAAATTGTTTTAAAACCCTGAATAAAAATCATGTTTTTTCAAAATTACAGTATACACTTTATTTAGTTAAAAATTAATTTGAGTCAGAGCTCGGAGCAGAGTCCGAGTGGAGCTGAAGCAGTCACTATTGGTGCTGGAGCGGAGCAATTGAAAAATTGGATTGCTCCAAATCTCTGGCTATTTCCCTTAATGACTACCAAACTGTCTCAGATTCATCACAGAAGAAAACGACATTTATATTAAAAGATAGATATGCGATTACAAATTACTTTGCTATTAATAGAATACTGATAATTTCTATTAATTTCTGTCTCAATCTTCCTTCATTTAATTACAAGGATCTATTGTAAGCAGGCCTGTTGCTTTGTGTAATAATTATGTACTTTACTCATGAAAGTCCTAAGTATAATAATGACCTGAAGTTTTCAGCCTGTCAGCTATTAAAGCAGTGGAGAGAAGGAAAGGAGAGAGATCAACCTCTTGCTACACAGGGCCTCCTGATAGTTGAATCACAGAGCAAATTTTGCATTGGCCTAGGAGGTTGCACATACATCCTTCTAGAAAAGGAGGGGAGTATAACTGTAATAAAAGCAAGGGGTCTCCATAGACTGAAGGAGTGGGTATCTCTGGTTTCCCATTAATAATAATAATTTGCATTGCCACAGTGCCAAGGAGCTCTAGTCCATGGACCAGAACTTCATGGTATTACCCATAGCTGGGTTATTTGCAGGCAAGGAAAGAACTATTCTTTCAATAACTGAGAAGACATGTCATTGCTTTAAAAAAAACTAGATTGCTGCAATTCTTTAAGAGCTATTTTGGTTTATAAGATTTTACATAATTTTAAAGAAAATGGCTCCAGAACAAGCACAGCAACAATATTAAAAATCTCCTCCCTCATCTGGCACTATAGGGTCAGAGTTTTTCACTGACTGTATTTGTAACATTCCTAGTTGGGTTGCATTTTTGGCCCTTTCCCTCTCCCCCTCCCTCAGGAAAATCTTTGTCAGGACAAAATTTGCCTGAATGTTTGATTTGGTGGAACCTCTATTGTCTTGTTTCTCTGAAGATCTACTGCTTGAGAAGTAGGAAACTAAGTTTATTCTGCTAAAATCTGGGTTGAACATATATCGCTCCAATTTATTTTTTATTGTTTACTTAGTCTTAGCAATACTACCTTATCTGTCAGTTAGGTTTACTATATAAAGTTTTGTGGTATTGTGAAGTGTTTAACCTGGATTCTCTCGGCTGAGCATGACAGTGAAACCTCTCACATTATGAAGTTTAAAAATAGCATTCCAGAGCTTCTCTGCAAATTAACAGTTATTAAAGATTAATGACAGCTTGGTTGTTTTGGATGATAGTATTCTGTTGACCAAAAAAAGCCTCAAAATGCAAACCATGGCAATGGGAACTGTATGAATGTGGGGATACACTAAAATAGAAGGGTTTTCACACTTTATTTCACAATTTGAATCTGACAGACTGGCATTACCATCTGATGACTCTTTCTTGACCTAGGTGAAATGAATTGTGGTTCCAGTCCAATGGATGTGTTCACATCAGAAACAAAAAAAACTCTACTGCTGACAGTTTCTGCTGACAAGCCAATATTCAAATGACCATGTAAATTGAACTAACTTTCCACCTCTATGAGAAACAATCCTTAAAAATAAACATTTGAAGAATACTGGTAAAGAATTTTGAACAATTCATGCTGTGTATGTGTAATTACAAATTAGGGATGCTAGGTATTGGTTAATTGAATAGTTGTGTAACCGCATGAAATCTTAGCAGTTATTCAACTATTCTATAGCCCTTTGGTCAGGGATGGCAGCCAGCGCAATCTGGCACAGGAAGGGAGCATTTTAAAAAACAGCTACCTGTGTAGACTAGCTACCTACTGCCATGCACCACTGTCTCTCATACAGAGGCAACAGCCCCTGTCTGCAGGTGGCCCAAGCGCCCTATGGACAGAGGCTGCTCTACCTCCCATGGAATAGAGGTGCATGTCCACAGCAAGTCTGGTCCCGCCACAAACAGGGAGCTGGGATCTATCATAGGCAGAGGCTACTTCATGACAGCCTCCCTTGCTCCCCCCCCCCACAGGCAGCAAGGGAAGTAGTAATTGTATATTCTACTACTCATTTACATCCCTATTACAAATACAGTACAGCTCCCAATACTGTCAATTTGGCATCTCTTAAACTCAATACACTTACAGCCATAGGCATAGTTTTGGGGGAGAGACTGCAGAAGCACTGCCCTCCCTCCCAAACTGCAAGCCTCAGGGGAGGGATGAAATTTGCTCCCCACATGCAGCTTAATTGGCCAGACTGGATCTGTCACCCCAAATATTGAAGTCAAACTATGCCTGTGCTTTCAGCTCAGTACTGTTCTTTGAAATTCTGAAACATATATCACCTACATGATCTGTGCCCATTTATCATATAGGAACTGAGCCTTGAGTTGCATCTGTACTTAAAGTCTGTAGCAGAAAGAGTCCAAATACTAAACTTTTAATTATTGTAGATCTGTGATATTGAAAGAGTTTGATTGTTTTTCTCCTAAAAATATACTAACCACATTTTCAATTTAGTGACCTTGGAACTATGTTTTCCTCCCAACCATGTATTTATCTCTGAAGAATTGTCATTTCTAACATTAAAAATATGTCTTTAGCAAGTTATATAACATTTAATCTAATATCGTACAACAATGAACATCTTGTAACACGATTGACTTTATCCTATGTATTTTCTACCTAATTCACTAGTTATACAGATTTTTGATAATTCCATGCAATGATAATACAAAGGTTATGCAATTTAAAACATGATGCCTGTTTTCATATACACGAGATTCACCCAGACAACCCAATTTTAGACACTGTACTGTCTGTGAATTGGCAAGTCAGCTTGGCAGTCTACCGTACTTCTCAAAATTGTGTCACAGAAATTAGTAACAAAGAAACTAGGTTAGGGACAGGTTCTGAAAAGAAGCCACATAGGAAAAATTCAGTTGCATATTCAAATGTATAAAAGATATATTCAAAGCCAAATAAACTTGTTGTTTTAAAATCTGGCCATGTATTGCCTTTATTTATCTACACTGAGATTTGAAAGCATATTAACATTGGTCTAGAAAGAGAATCATGCTGTAACACTGTTCTCTAGAAAAGTCCTTAAAAGTTTCCCCCTACAATGTAAATAGGACCTTCCACACTATAGAATCATTTTACAAACCATTCTACAAACTAAGTAAAGCCTACACTTGCCAGGAAAATTATGTTAGCAGTACCTTTCAAGCAATTGCTATGTTCTTAATATAATTATGTATATTAAATACTTGCCATCTAGATAGTACTTCCACATTCAGGGACCCTAACCTGCTTTACAAACTAATTTCAGTAGGATACACTGACTGCTAAGCACATCAGGGACCAATTATGGACCTAGGAACTTAAAATTGGGCACCAATTTTCTAATTTTTTTGTCTCAGAATCCAAGGGATTTCTCCAAGGTCAATGAATCAGTAGCACAAACTAGGAATCAGAACTCGCAATCCCCTGTTCTAACCACACAGCGACAGTGCTCGTCTGATAATGGTATTTAAAGCATCGTTTGCAAACTCCAAATGCAGTCTAAAAAACGCCTCAATCCCAGACCAGGCCACTGCCAAATGTAGGCCAGGGATATGCTAAGAATTGGGAATCTACCCACCAAAGGCTGTAAGAATCCAAGCTGGTAATTGCAAACTAATTGGACGCACACAGCTTGCTACCCTCCTTCTTTTATTCTTGGTGTAGTTTTAATTAATCCATTTAACTAGCACAACCGAGCCAACCCGTGGCACTGAGCTTGCTGCCTGCTCTCCAGTCACTCAAGGCGAGGGGGAAGCCAGCGATCTGCCGGCTGCGGGCGGGGCAGTCTGCAGGAGGAGATGGCATGATGGGGGGGGAGGAGATGTATGATTTTACACCTGACTAATGGTCTCCTCCACGCACACACACACAGCAGAGCTCCTGGTCACCAGCCTCCCAAGGCTCCCTTGAGACGTAGCCCTATCTCCAAAGCAGGGGTGGAGGGGCCCTGGGAAGGGGGCGACTGCCCCTCGCTTCCCCTCCCATCAAATACCATCGAACCAGCCACCAGCTCAGAGGCACCAGCCTCTCCAACCCCCTCGCCTCCCTGCCCCCCTCACATCCCCTCCCCTATCGCCCCCACTTCTCCCCCTAGCGCCCCATGGCTCCTGCTATTTCCCCGCTCCCCCCAGCGCCCCCACTGTTCCTGTGCACCCCTCCCCATTGCCCCACTGCCCTTTCCCACCCCTCCCCCATGCTCCTGCCATGGCCCCCTCCCCCCATTGCGCACACCCCTCCCCTATTGCCCCACTGCCCTTTCCCACCCCTCCCCCATGCTCC
Source organism: Pelodiscus sinensis (assembly GCF_049634645.1). NCBI lineage: Eukaryota > Metazoa > Chordata > Testudines > Trionychidae > Pelodiscus > Pelodiscus sinensis. Next base: position 19,973,331 of record NC_134730.1, on the reverse strand, counting down.
TGCCATGGCCCCCTCCCTCCAGCGCACACCCCTCCCCCCATTGCGCACACCCCTCCCCTATTGCCCCATTGCTCGTTCCCACCCCTCCCCCATGCTCCTGCCATGCCCCCCCCATTGCCCCTCCCCCATTGCTCCTGCCCCCCCCACTCACGTTCTCCCACCAGCAGGATCCTCACGTCCTTCTTCATCGCCCCGCTCCCTGGGCCCAGCGCCGGGTCCCGCTCGCATCAGGGGTCGCGGCCTGGCCCGGCCTTCCCTCCAGCACGCTCCGGTCCCCTCAGCCGGCGCCGGCCCAGCCTCCCACGGCCCCGCTACGGCAGCCCGAAGGGGACACGATAGCGCGAAGGAAGAGCGCGAGCGCGCGAGAACGAGCGCCCCCCCTGGCGGCGAGGAGCCTGTACTGGGCGCGGCGCACGACGAGGGAAGGGGCGGGGGGCGAGTCGGCGGTGACGCGCGTGCGGAGCGTGTCTGTGCATTGCTGTGTTAGGCAGCCTGTCCATGCCGGGTCTGCGGGGCTGGGGGGTGTCAGTCTATGGGGGAGCTGTCTGCCTTGGGTGTCTGTCTGTCCATGCTGCATCTGTCTTTGTTGCAGGTCTGTCTGTCCATGCTGGATCTGACTGTGTTGTGGGGGGGGGGGGGGTCTGTCTGTCCATGCTGGATCTGTCTGTGTTGGGGGGGGGGGGGGTCTGTCTGTCCATGCTGGATCTGTCTGTGTTGTGGGGGGGGGGGGTCTGTCTGTCCATGCTGGATCTGTCTGTGTTGTGGGGGGGGGTCTGTCTGTCCATGCTGGATCTGACTGTGTTGTGTGTGTGGGGGTGGGGTCTGTCTGTCCATGCTGGATCTGACTGTGTTGTGTGTGTGGGGGGTGGGGTCTGTCTGTCCATGCTGGATCTGTCTGTGTTGTGTGTGTGGGGGGGTGGGGGCTGTCTGTCCATGTTGGCAGCTAATTTCAGGGTCCGTGGTGCCCATGCTCCACTTATATTTAGGAACATGGCCTGGCTCCAGCAATGTTTGGGTTTATATTTTCAGAACCCTCCTGCCCACAGAATAGACCAGGGTGACTGCCCCAGGCCCCACACTTTGGTGGGCCCCAAACTTCAGGAGACACAGGGTCCAGAACGGCCTGGTAAGTTAGCCGGAGCCCTTGCACCAGCAGCAGAAAGCAACCCAGCCTCAGCCTATTGCTGCTCCATCCCATTCCCAGGCCACCCCTTCCCTCAAGCCCCGCCTCTGCCCACTTCTGCTCTGCCCCCACTTTTCCTCCACTCCATCCAAACTTCAGCTCCACCCCTTCCCAGCTGAGCTCCACCCTATTCCACCCCTTATCCCAAGCTCCCATCACACTTATTTCTAGCCTCTATCCCAGTATTTCTTAAACTACGTTCTGCGGAATACTGGTGTTCCGTGAACAACTCACAGGTGTGCCACGACCTCTTTGTTACTATTTTGTTTTTGTCTTTTTTTTTTGGTCTGACGACAATTTTTTTTAAGAAAATTTTCATAGGTGTTCCATATAAAACAATGTTATTGTTTGGTGTTCTGTGGTCTCAAAAAGTTTAAGAAACATGGCTCTATCCCCTACTACAAGCAACACTGGAAACTGGCAAGGTGTGGCCAGATTGCTCATTACTGCTGGCACAAGGCCCCACCCCAACCCTCCAGGCTGCCCTGGACTACATGTACCCCAAAAGCATGGGGCCCAGAGCCCTGGTCCATCCTTTGGATGAGACAGCTCTGCTTGGACCCATTCTGGCCACCACCAAAATCATACAAACTTGGCCCCCATGGCTTGCGAACAGGTGAGTGCTAACAGGGAGTTTAGAGAGGGAGTTCTCCAGGTAAAGGAGAAGCAGATACAGGACTCTTGAGGGAAGTGTGTATTGTTACTGGGGCTTTCTTACTGTGTGCTGAGCTTGTGTTTGTGAGTGAGGGTTGGTGTGTGGTGGGTGTTTTTTTTTTTCTCTGTTTTTGAGTGAGGCTTTAGAGAGGGAATTCTCCAGGTAAAGGAGAAGCAGATACAGGACTCTTGAGGGAAGTGTGTATTGTGTTTGGGGCTTTCTTGCTGTGTACTGAGCTTGTGTTTGTGAGTGAGGGTTGGTATGTGTTCTTTTTTTGTTTTTATTTGCTTTTTTTCCCTTGTGTTTGTGAGTGAGACTTCCCCCTCCCCTCCCCCTTCCCCTTCATGGAGTGTGTGCTGTGATTGGCAGGTGGAAACTGTTGGCTTCTAATTAAAGTTTGAATTCTAGAAGCCTCTGCTGATTGGCTGAGCCTTGGTAGGGGGAGGGACTTTCAGGCACTCCAGGGCTTTATAAGGCAGTGGGCAAGTGACCAAGGAGCTTGCAAACAGGTGAGTGCCAACAGGGAGTTTAGAGAGGGAGTTGGGAAGGGCGTGAGGTTCTCTTGCCTTTCTTTTTAAATCCCTTCTCCAGGGCAGCAGCGATGGATGGTGATAGGTCTGCTGTTGTTACCTGCACAGTGTGTGCCATGTTTGTCTTCCTCCCAGAAGAAAGAACACATTACAACTGCACTAAGTGCAAGATGGTTGCCATTTTGGAAGAAAAACTTAGAGGACCGGAGGCCCAAGTGTCGACCCTACGCTCGATCAGAGAGGATGAAGACTTCCTCGATAGAAGGCAGCATTTAATCCTTCAAGCACAGCAGGCAGAAGAGCCTGAGAGAGGGCAGTACGTGACTAGGAAGAGAACTGGAAGTGTGTAACTTCTAGAAGGGGGAAAAAGGCCAGCATGCTATAGAGGTAAGTAATCGCTTTCGGGCTCTCTCCACAGTGCTGAATGCTTTGGAAGGGACCTCACAAGGAAGAAACCGGAAAGGAACACCATCTACTGGAAGGCATGGGATGTGTAGTCCTAGGGATGGGAGTTCCACGGCCGGCCACCCCCAAAAGAAAACGATGGGTGGTGGTGGTCGGGGACTCCCTTCTAAGAGGGACTGAGCCATCCATCTGCCGTCCGGACCTGGAATCTCGAGAGGTGTGCTGCTTACCGGGAGCTCGCATTCAGGATGTGACTGAGAGGCTTACCAAACTGATCAAACCTTTGGATCGCCACCCCTTCCTGCTTCTCCACGTGGGAACTAACGATACGGCCAAGAATGACCTTGAGTGGGTCACAGCAGATTATGTAGCGCTGGGAAGAAGAATCAAGGAATTTGAAGGGCAAGTGGTGTTCTCGTCCATCCTTCTGATTGAAGGAAAAGGTCTAGGTAGGGATTGTTGAATTGAGGAAGTAAATGCGTGGTTGCGCAGGTGGTGTCGGAGAGAGGGCTTTAGTTTCTTCAACCATGGGAATCTGTTCCGGGCACAAGGATTCTTAGGAAGAGATGGGATCCAAAATAGAGATGGGATTTGAAATAGCGCCATAACCAAATATGCAAATAAGCATGGGATATTTAAATCCCGGCTTCATTTGCAATTTTGAATGTCTACATTTGTATCCCTCTCTCAAAAGAGGGTGCAAGTGTAGACTTACCCTAAGGGATCTACACTAAGGCTACGTCTACATTGGCAAGATTTTTGCGCAAATACTTTGAATGCAAGAGTTTTTGTGTTAAAGTATTTGCGCAAGAGAGCGTCTACACTGGCATGTGCTTTTGCACAAAAGCATCCGTGCTGGTGTAGACGCTCTCTTGCGCAAGAAAGCTCCGATGGCCATTTCAGCCATCGGGCTTTCTTGCACAAGAAATTCATGTTGCCTGTCTACACTGGCCTCTTGCGCAAGAACAGTTGTACAAGAGGGCTTATTCCTAAGCGGGAGCATCATAGTTATTGTGCAAGAAGCACTGATTTCACACATTAAAACGTCAGTGTTCTTGCGCAAGAACTCCCTGCCAGTGTAGACAGGCAGCATGTTTTTGTGCAAAAGCGCGTGCTTTTGTAGAAAATCATGCCAATGTAGACACAATCTAACTAAATGATAACACTATAATGACTTAACAATGGTAACTATTTACAGGGAAAACAGAGTCCAACAATAGGAAAAGCCACCACAGCTAAAGCTGAGGCAAGCAGGTTTCAAGCACCATCACTGGCAGCAAGAAGGAGCTGAGGGTGGAGGCAGCTGGAGGCACCCTCTATAGCGCAGCATGTGCATTCCACACCTGGAGGTGCCTGAGCTAGGTCCCTATGGGTACTGCTAAGGGAAGTTCTTCCAGCGCTGGTCCACGTGGTGAGCACATACACCTATGTTGAGTGGACATGAGCAAGTATGCGAAGAAGAACTACAACATGCTGACCGTAGTACTGTGTAACATTCCCTTTTTGTATGTGTAACTTAGAAACTAACAGCCAAAGCCAGCACTCCTTGCTCAAGTACAAGTCAGTGGGGCTACATCTACATTGGCGTGATTTTGTGCAAGAACTCTTTTGCAGAAGAGTTCTCGTGCAAAAACTCTTCCCGAAGAGAGCGTCTACACTGGCATGTGCCTTTGCGCAAGAGATGTGCTTTTGCGCAAGAGCCGGTATAGACACTCTCTTGAGCAAGAAAGCTCTGATGGCCATTTTAACCATAGGGCTTTCTTGCACAAGAAATTCATGTTGCCTGTCTACACTGGCCTCTTGCGCAAGAACAGTTGTACAAGAGGGCTTATTCCTGAGCAGGAGCATCAGAGTTCTTGTGCAAGAAGCACTGATTTCATACATTAGAACGTCAGTGTTCTTGCGCAAGAACTTGCGACCAGAGTAGACAGGCAGCAAGTTTTTGTGCAAGATCACAGCTGCTTTTGCGCCAGATCGCGCCAATGTAGACACAGCCTGGGAGTTTTCCCTAAGAAAAGGCAATAGGTTTAGATCTTAAGGGCTAAATCTTGGTTTCATCGAAGTCATTTGGAATTTTGCCATTGGTTTCAATGGAACTGTGATTTGGATTTCAGAAATGCAAGAGACAGGCAGATTTTCATATTTTTAATGAAAATGACAAAGTAAAAGACAGCAAATGAGACATGCAAATAATATGTATGAAAAACCAAAGCCAACGTAAAGTGCCTATTTTCAGATTCTACGGGAGAGTTAACTTATGGACAATGACAAATTACAGTCTTGGAGCTACTATGATCAGCCTGCATTTGGGAGATGGGAAGGGCCCAAATCCTGCTCAGTATTCTCCTCAGAGTGTTCCTGCTCTTTCTATCTTTTCCAAGTGGACTTGGGGAAAGAAATATCCATGTTGGCACTTGCAAGGGCCAATTTGCTTACATGTCATCCCACATGCATCATCTCTTAAGAGCCACACAACAGACCTACATTCCTAGAATCCTGCAAAGACGTATGAATGTGCTTGCCTTTAAGCACAAGTGTTGTCCTCATACTTCAGTTAAGCATATTTGTAAACATTTGCAAGACCAGGGCCTTGAGCATCAATATTCTGCTTTCCCTAACTATGTGGAAATCTTCGTTGTTGGAAATATATACATACTGGAACCTCGATCCTCCATGAAAACCTGACAGCAACATTTTTACTACGCTCCCATATTTTTTATGGAAATGAGTTAATATGAATATGCAAAACTCAAATATGCTTTATGCAAATCAGAGCATGTGACCTATCATTCAAGAGACTGCAATCCCCTGGGCTGTGTCTAGACTGGCCAGTTTTTCTGGAAAATCAGCCGCTTTTCCAGAAAAACTTGCTAGCTATCTACACTGGCCGCTAGAATTTCCGCAAAAGCACTGACTTCCTACTGTAAGAAATCAGTGCTTTTTGCGGAAATACTATGCTGCTCCCGTTCGGGCAAAAGTCCCTTTTGCGCAAAAGTTTTGCTCAAAAGGGCCAGTGTAGACAGCTGAGCTTTGTTTTCCGCAAAAAAGCCCCGATCGCGAAAATGGTGATCGGGGCTTTTTTGTGTAAAAGCGCGTCTAGATTGGCCACGGACACTTTTCCGCAAAAAGTGCTTTTGCAGAAAAGCGTCCGTGCCAATCTAGATGTTCTTTTTCGAAAATGCTTTTAACGGAAAACATGCGGAAAATCATGCCAGTCTAGACGTAGCCCTGGTATATGTATTCCATGTGTGTGCACATATCATTCTTGTATGCATAGTTCAAAATATAAAGTGTAAACCTGTTTATTAATCTAGATCTTCTAATGAAAGCCATTAGTGGTACTTAAGGGATTTAATGGCCCGGAGCTCAAGACCAGGATCTGTGAATATTCTTGTTTTTCCTGTAAGCCCAAACTGCGGTTGGTCCTATGAAGACATGTGACCATGCCACTTGGAGCTGGAATCCATCTTGAATTTGGTATTTTTCCCCAGGAGTGAGGAGGGGGAATGGGACAAAGACTTTGCACCCTGCGGAAATTCTATTTAAGGGATGGGAAGCAAATAATGAGGGTCTTCAGCTCTCTTCACATATTGCTCCCCTCCACAAGAGGATAAAGAATTCTAATAAGGAATGGTGGAGACGCAGCTGGGCCCAGGTTAGAAAAAAGATCAGCTTTGGCCTGAAGAATTTTATCTAAAATAAGGAATGGGGTGAAAATTATGCTTTATAACAATTTCTTTTAACTTCGCTGGTATATTTTGTTTTATTTTTAGCTTAGTAACTTACTTGGATCTGTCTGTCATCCTTTGCCATCACTTACATCCAACTTTTATACTTAATAAAATCACTTTTGTTTAGTAGCAAGCCCAGTGTAAATAACTGTTACTGGGGGTTGGGGTGAAGCAACAGCTGTGCATCTCTCTCTTTTGTTGGTAAAGAAAGTGAACTTTATGAGATTTCTCTGTTTAAAACTTACACAAAGAGATTTGGGGTTTTGGTCCCATTGAGGCTGTGCTCCTGGATGCTGACAAGTCTCTGTAACTGCACCCTCCACAGCTGAGTAGTTATCAGTGTCTGTTACTCTGCTAGGGGGCTGATACCCTGGGGATGATACCCCAACTCTGTGCCAGGGCTGGGGGAGACCAGAGATTCTGGCTTAGCAGGACAGGGTGGTAGGACCCCCCAGAGGGCAGACAGGTGGGCTCAGTAGTTTGAGCAGCACATCAGGGGACAATCTCAAGGGGATCGCTGTGACCCAACCCATCACAGACTGTTCTTCCTCTGGCAGATTTCCCAGTAGCACTGGGTCCCTGAGGATACACAGCCCATTTACTGGAATTCAGTGCTTATCCCCAAAACATGCACCACACTCATGGTATCTTCCCCTCTCATCTGGCCACCTGACTCAACTACAGATCTTTCATTCCATTGAACAGGATTCTACTGATGTCCCTATTTAACATAAGGGATTGTTTTACGCTGGCTGTAACTAAAGTGGATGGATGAACATATTACAATAAGCAGGGCTCGACAAATTGTACAATCTACTCGCCCATGGCGAGTAGATTGTAACCCGGAAGAGCCAGGTTCAGGCAATCTGCGCATGCGCAGATCGCCGGACAGCATGGCTGGAGAGCAGGGCTTGCTGCAGTTTGGTGAGCCCTGACAATAAGGGACTAATTTATATTCTCAAATCTTCCCTGTGAATCAAGAGAGAAAGCTACATGTGGCACATGAAATGGAATATAAAGAGAGAAAGCTATATATGGCACATAGGATAGTGGTTTTCACATTTTCACTGGGTTGCCTTGCTCAGCACCCAGGGACCCTGGCAGCTAGCGAAAGCTGGTAGGGTTGCTAGGTGTCCGGTATTTTTTTGCTCAACAACTTTGGTCCCCTGGCTTTTTTTTTTTTTTTTTTAAACAACGAATTTTATTCCTGCCATGTTCGGTATTTTTTGTGAAAGCATCTGGCAACCCTAAAAGCTGGGTCATGACCTGCATTTTGAAAACAACTGGGGAGTCCCTGTTCTGACACCGTATGTCCTGGAAGCAGCTAGCAAGTCTGGCTCCTAGGCAGGGGGGCCACTGGGCTCCCTGTGCTGCCCCCGGCCCAAGCACCAGCTCAACACTTTCATTGGCTGGGAGCTGGGGGGGCGGTGCCTGCAGATGAGAGCCATTTGTGCACCTCCGCCTAGGAGCCAGACTTGCTGTTGACCATGTCCGGTGTGCAGTGTGATCCAAAAGAAAGCCTGCCTCTGCACTCCTGCTGCACCAATGACTGGGAGTCATTAGAGGTAAGCCCATTCCCCAGTGCCCAGCCCCATTCCACAGCCCTCACCCCTGCACCTCAACTCTCTGCCCCAGCCCAGAACCCCGCTCACACCTCAAATTCCTCATCCCCAGCTCCGATGGGCTGTGGGTATCAATTATTTTCTTCAACCCGGGTTGCTAGGAAAAAAGTTTGAAAACCATTGACTTAGAGTAACTGCCTCGCTCCTGTAAGTACAGATCCCTGCTTCTCATTACTGCCATTTGATAGAGCTGCTTTAACAAAAACAGGACGGATCAGGCAGAATTTGTAAAAAGGAGGGTGAAAATAGAGAAAAGCAGAGGAACAAAACACATCCGCTGTTAATTCCCTGCCATGCTAAAGATGTTATCCCTGCATCATGATATAAAAGCCTCCTATCCAAAACCTGAAGCTCTATAAAGCTTTATTTCTTGCATCCCTGCAATTCACAGTTTAAGTCTTCAGTTTCCATAAGAACTGCAGACTAGTCCCTGTTGATATGATTTATAGTTAAGGATCCTTCTTCATCTAAACCATACAGCCAGAAAGCAGGGTAAACAGGGTGTAGGATACTGATTTCAAATCGATGCAGGAGCATTTCTTTATCAGTGAGAGAGTAAAAGGACAGGTGATTGTTTTCAAGATCAAGGAAAACTCCAACCGTCAGGGGCCTTTGATCACTTAACCGGGTTTCCCGGTTATTGTGCCAAGCTGACAATTGTTTATTCTTATCGGACCATTCCACACACCAGGATAGTTCGGTTCTTCCCAGCCGATCGGTTCTGCCAATATTTCCATTTGCAACTCCAACAGCCCATCCACTGCTGTCCTTGGTACTTACTTCCCAGTAATGGCGTCCATCAGAGAAACTTTGGGAACACATGACTTGGCTGATGCGGAATCTCTTCGCAGTTGGTTTATAAGAAGTTGAAAAATGGGAGACGATCACTTTCTTGTTCTCAGATGTGATATCCAGTTTAGAGGGGATGCTTTCTGGATCAAAGGTCACGTTCACTGCCCCTAAAACAGATAATGGGAAATTTCCTAACCTGAAAGCATCAGGGAGACTGGACAATGAAACATTTGCAACAAAGATGAAACACAGCTGAAAGTTGGGGTCCTCTCTGAATACTGCTACATGTATCCCTCATTAGGGTAATCCAAATGCCAACCCTCTAGCAGTGATCAAACACTGAGGCTTCACAAAAGAAAACAATAGTAATAATAATTAATTCAGATATTGACTGATCTGGAAAACTGTTGAGAACTATCAACTCCCTCTGAACTCCAGGGACCAAATCTAAGATCAAGTCCTTACTCAAGCTAACTCCATTGTCTGTCTGCCAGTTCTGAATAAAAACTCAATAAAGACTCTGGATTTGGTTCACAGACTTCAGCAGAGGGCATCTAAAACTTCAAATCTGTCTCCACTCACAGTCTTACAATACAATGATCCTATTACCAATAGTAATGGAATATTTACCCATCAGAATTCATGTAAGCAACTCATGTGAACAAGTTACCATATGGTTTTAGTCTGATAAATTTGCATAGTGGTTCAGCTACAGCTTCAGTACTTTGTATTATGCAGTAAAAAATTCCTTTAAAATAAATCATGTATTGGAAAGAAAAACAGCCAGATCCTTAGCTGGTGTAAATGGGCATTGCTCCTCTTATGTCAATGAAACTACCTCAAATCAGCAGGTGAGGATCCAGCCATGTGGGTGAACATTCTAATCCCCTTCATTTTAATGTTGCTCACAAACTGGTCACATTGCTTCACATACTTACACTGAGAAAATTGACTTGAAATAACCGGTTTTGGATTGTCATATGCAGAATCCACAGACATGGCACAGGCACTTGTGTCCTGAAGTAAATCTACAGGTTCTGATAAATGGGAGAGGGGGAAAGTCTCTCTGTTAGTAGTTTGTTTTAAAAAATAAAAGGCAAGTAACAGGTAACACAGGCCATGCTGGCTATAAGTCCAAGATACGTTCGAAAAACCTTGGACTTATAGCAAAACAACTTAAAGCGGGGAATTTTTCTCCAATGACTGACTTCCATTTGCGCAATTTTTTTTTTTTTTTTTGCGTGCGACTTAAGAGCGGGGAATGGGAGGACTTATAACGCATTGGTTCTTACAAGCGTTAATAACTTTAGTGTGTAACGGATGTATACTGGGGCAACTTATAGTGGGGATGCCCTCTAACAAAAATAGTGTTGCAATAGCTAATAGTTAGAATACATGTCCAACAGGAAAAAAATAATAGCTGGTATTTTTATAATGCTTTCTGACCTAAATTTCTCCGTGAATTACTCATGCAAAGATGTTTGTGCAGCTGACACAAATACGCTGCATCCACAATTATCAAAACATTTTGCCTGGAGCTGCAGTGACTATACTTACACATGACTAATTACATGTGTAACAGACCCATGAGGCATGACAGGTAACCACAAATTAACTCTCTGTTCTATGCAGGTTCTTCTGTGCTCATCATTGAGGTGTGTGTAATGGCATGTATATTTCTAAAACAAATAACCTCCACTCATAGAACATTCTGATTTGCAGTAACACTTGTAATGCATATTTGCAAGACTGCCAGTTGGAACTCTCTTTGAACATCTGAGTCACTCTCAACATTGATCTGCACAGTTCTAGTGGAAGGTTTTTTTGGCACTAGTGTTTTAGAAACAACTCTGCTTTTATGTTCATACTTTTATGTTCTGTTGCTGCCTGATGAATAGAGTCCTAATCCTGCAAACTCTTCTATGCAGGTTTAAAACTAAACCTGGGACTATGTTTGCAGAATTGGTACCCCAGTTCCCACAGCATAAAGACTATACCTGAAAGGAGAGGAACAAAAAATAGAAAGAGACTATTCATTGGAAGGATTTACTAGGGAGGACCTGCTCACAGCTAACTCCTCTTGGTTACATTATTCTGGTGTTTTCTCGTTAATGGGGAAGCAACAAGACCTCATTCAATTTCTCTCCTTCAGTTTCTTACTGCATCTGAAACATTTTTGGGGCAGGGATTTTGTCTTTATTTCTGTTTGTACAGCACCTAGCACACTATGCTTTATAAGTAATAATTTCTACTGTAGGCCTGTGGTCCTTAGGTTGAAGATCTCCTAATTATCTGCTAAGTGGTTAGGTCCTCCTTCTTAAACATCAGAACAGTACTAGGGACATGAGCAAATATTTTGAGCCAAATCCCAAAGTCCTTGCTAAGGCTCAGCTCTCTGTGAGCAAGTACTTGGGAATTTGACACATTCTTAGAATCATAGAATACTAGGACTGGAAGGGACCTCGAGAGGTCATCGAGTCCAGTCCCCTACCCCCATGGCAGGACCCAGTACTTCTAGAGTTTAGACCATCCCTGACAGATGTCTATCTAACCTGCTCTTAAATATCTCCAGTGATGGAGATTCCACAACCTTCCTGGTCAATTTATTCCAGTGTTTGACCACCCTGACAGTTAGGAACTTTTTCCTACTGTCCAAGCTAAACCTCCCTTGCTGCAGTTTAAGCCCATTGTTTCTTGTTCTAGCCTCAGAGGCCAAGATGAACAAGTTTTCTCCCTCCTCCTCATGACATCCTTTTAGACATCTGAAAACCGCTATCATGTCCCCCCTCAATCTTCTTTTCCAAACTAAACAAACCCAATTCTTTCAGCCTTCCTTCATAGATCATGTTCTCTAGACCTTTAATCATTCTTGCTGCTCTTCTCTGGAACCTCTCCAATTTCTCCACATCTTTCTTGAAATGTGGTGCCCAGAACTGGACACAATACTCCAACTGAGGCCTAACCAGTGCAGAGTAGAGCAGAAGAATGACTTCTTGTGTCTTGCTCACAACACACCTGTGAATGCATCCCAGAATCATGTTTGCTTTTTTTGCAACAGCATCACACTGCTGACTCATATTTAGCTTGTGGTCTACTATAATAATCTACTTCTAGACAGCATTTCTTTTACGTAAATTGTTTACATTCATACCTAAAAAGTAAAGAGAGATAGAAACAATCACTGATTTGTTTCCAAATGGATTCTAGTCAGTTTCACTTTCTGGTTCCCATGATCCATGGAACAGCACACTATTATTCTAACTTCAAAACTGCAAGGGAATTTGGAACACTCCCTCCCCTTCAAAAAACCCCACTAAGTTTCAAATATGCTAAAATCACCTCTCTCTTTCTGTAAGAGTCAGAAACAATTTGAGCCTAAACTTCCGAGCTGTGTCCCTTTAAGTCAGTGGTCACCAACCAGCAAACTGGGATCCACTGGTAGATCTTGGAGCCTCTGACAGGTGATCTTGACTGGCTTGGCCAAGAGGCTGTCAAATGCCAGCACGTCAGCTGCCCCTCCCCCCTCTGCTGCTCATCTCCTGTCCTTTGCCTATGAGCTGTCCCCGCTTGCTGTGCAGGGCATGGAAGGGAGAGGAGGGGGTGCTGATGTCAGGGTGCCCCCTTATACCCTGTATTCTATCTCCACAGAACGGAGGGGGACACAACAGGTCTTAGGCTGGAGGGAATTTGCTGGATGCTTTTGAGAGCGGTGCAGGGCCAGGGCAGGGGTGAGCCTGTCTTAGCACTGCTGCACCATCACCCAGGAGCCACCTGTGCTAAACAGCATCCAGCAGGAGACTGCATCCTGAACTCCTGCCCCAGTCATAAACCCCCTCCTGCACCCCCAGCTCCTGCCCTCGCCTGGAGCACCCCTAGACACAAACTCCCCCTCAAAGCCTGTATCCTGAACCCCCTCCTGCACCACAACCCCTGTCTCAGGCTCAGCTCAGAGCCTCTCTCCAAATCCATTAATCCAAGACCAGAACCTACACCCCAACCCTCTGCCCCTTCCTGATGAAAGGGAGGAAGGATGGGGGGGGGAGGGAGGATAGGGTGAGCAGGGGGGGGCCTTGGAGAAGGGGTACAAAGGAGGCGAGTCAAGGGTGTTTGGGTCTGAAGTAGATCCTAGATTGCACTTAAATTCAAAAAAGTGATCTCGCGCTTCAAAAGGTTGGAGACCCCTGCTTTTAGTAATACAAGTACGACCCTGCAATCAAGGTGCGAAACAAGCTGTTGACCTCAGTGGAAGGTGACACTGCACAGAGACTCCAGAAGTCACCAGCATCTTGCAGGATCAAGTCTTGTAACAAGTCAAGAGGTTTCACCACAAAAGACGACACAAGTAAAATACATTTACCTTGTGGCAGCTGTGCTGGATAATTCTTCAGTATTATTGTTTCCAATTGCTTCTTGAGGTCCTCTACCGCACTTGTGACAACACAAATCTTCCTCTGATCGAGTGTAATTTTCTGCGTTATTATCGGAGAGTCTGTGCTGGTATCCTAAGGAGGACAGAAGAGCTGAATGCACAAGTGGTTTGAGCTAAACAAATAGCAATAATTTCATCAAGAGTTTCTGGCAATTTCAGAAAACCAGGAGAGGAAAGCACCAGTCAGTCTTAGACTTTACAGAGAGAATTTTCTTTATTATAATGTGACCAGAGGAGAAGCTGAAACTGCTGAAAATATCGAAAGATACGTTCTTGACCAAAAATGGAAATAACAGATTTTGCCCACTGAACTCACAGGGATTTGTCTTTGCAATCAGATTGTAGTTTGTTTAAATAAACAGCCCCTCCGTCCCCACAAACAGATAAGATTTCTTTCTCTCTCAATTTTCTTCTCAGACTCTAGAGATCTGGGCTGGGGTGGAGGGAGAAAGAAATCAGAGTTTTTAAAAACAAATCAGTCTTAGATTATTAGAATTCACAGCCAGAGGACACCACTGGGATCATTTAGTACAGCAGGGCAAATACTGGCCCATGGGCCAGATCTGGTTCATCAGGGTTAGCCCCTGGTGGGCCACTGCTGCTGTATTTCCCTGCACCTCCGCAGGTACAAGCACTTGCAGCTCCCGTTAGCTGTGGATCGCTGTTCTAGGCCAATGGGAGCTGCGGGAAGCAATGTCCCAGTCTGCGCCGCTTCGCGCAGCTCCCATTGGCTGGGAATGGTGATCTGCAGCCAATGGGAGCTGCAATCATCCATACCTGTGGAAGCAGAGGTAAATATCATGGCAGCAGCCCACCAAGCGCTAACCTGGCAAATCACCTCCATCTTATTGCCCATCCCTGCCATAGAACCTCCCTGAAAAAATGACTAGAGCGTATCTTTTAGAAAAATATTCCAATCTTTAAAGCCATAAAAATTGCCAGTGACAGAGAATTCACCACAACCTTCCTTATTTCCAGTCTGGATTTATCTAGCTTCAACATGCAATCATTAGATCTTGTCACATCTTTCTCTGCTAGACTGAAGAGCCCTTTATCCAATATCTGTTCCCTGCGTAGCTATTTATAAACTGTAATCAAGTCACTGCTTCACCTTCTCCTTGTGAAGTTGAATAGACAGAGCTGCTTGAGCCTTTCACTAGAAGACTCGTGTTCTAATACTTTTAATCCCCCTCGGAGTTCTTCTCTGACCCCATTTTCAACATCCATCTTGAATTGTGGGAACCAGAATAGGACACAGGGCCTAGCAGCAGTTGCACCAGTATCAAATACAGAGGTAATACAACTTCTCTACTCGCAATTCCCCTGTTTATGCATCCAAGGATTATATTAGCCCTTTGGGCCACAGCTGCATTACACTGCACAGGGCCAAGAACTGATCCCTGCAGATCCCCAGTAGAAACATATCCTCTCAGTGTTGATTTCATTTTGAGACCTATCAGTAGCCAGTTTTTAATCCATTTAATGTGTACCATGTTAATTTTGTACATTCTAGTTTTTTAAACAGAACGTTGTATGGACCCATGTAAAACGCCTCACTGAAGTCTAAGTATATTCCATCTGCACTATTACTTTTAACAACCACACTTGTAATCTCATTTTTTAAAAAAAAGTCAAGTTAGTTTGACACGATCTGTCGTCTATAAACCCGTTGGCTACGTCTACACTGGCCCCTTTTCCGGAAGGGGCATGTAAATTTCACTAGTCGTCGTAGGGAAATCCGCGGGGGATTTAAATATCCCCCGCGGCATTTAAATAAAAATGTCCGCCGCTTTTTTCCGGCTTTTAAAAAAGCCGGAAAAGAGCGTCTAGACTGGCCCCGATCCTCCGGAAAAAGTGCCCTTTTCCGGAGGCTCTTATTCCTACTTCAAAATAAGAATAAGAGCCTCCGGAAAAGGGCACTTTTTCCGGAGGATCGGGGCCAGTCTAGACGCTCTTTTCCGGCTTTTTTAAAAGCCGGAAAAAAGTGGCGGACATTTTTATTTAAATGCCGCGGGGGATATTTAAATCGCCCGCGGATTTCCCTACGACGACTAGTGAAATTTACATGCCCCTTCCGGAAAAGGGGCCAGTGTAGACGTAGCCATGCTGATTGACATTTGTTAATTACCCCCATTAGTTCTTTATTACTGAAGTCTCTTATCTCTCTCTCCATTTTGCCCCAGATCAACAACATATTAACAGGCCTCTAATTCCTTGGACCTATAATTCCCCAGGCCATCCTATTTACCCTTTTAAAATATTGACATATTAGCTTTCTTCCAGTTATTTGGAACCTGCCCCCTCCCCCAATTGTTCCAAGACTTACTGAAAATCAAAGTTGAGAGACCAGTGATCTCCTCAGCCTGCTCTTTTAAAACTCTTGGATGCAAGTTATCTAAGCCTCCTGATTTAAAAATATCTAATTTTAGCAGCTATTCCCCTGGAAGTCCCTGGGAGTGCAGGACTGGAACTAGAGCCCAGAGCAGAAGCCAGAGCCTGGACTGCCCAGAGAGCCAGCAGCTGGTGGTGGACTTGGGGGCTGCTAGCACGGAACCTTCCCTGGTCTGGCAAATTCTCTCATTTGGGACCAATCAGATCCCAATGGTAACAGACCAGGGAGGTCCAACCTGTAGTGCAGTCAGTGAAAATTGCACACGCTCCATACATGCTCACGAAACTCAGAGGGTTTGGCCCATAGATTTCTACTTACACTCAGCTGCTCCATTGTGTTATGCTGCAGCCCTTTTCCCAGCTGGGCTTTGATGTTGGTGAGCTTGTTCACTTTCGCAGTGAGCTGGCCAATCATTTCGTCTATTTTCTGCTGAGCCACTCGTTGCTCGAGAGCAATGACCTGAAGTGTGGCTCTCTCTTGGGTTTCAAGGTACCTTTTCATGGCACCAAAGTCTTCGGTAATCAAGCCTTTGATCTGAGACACATATTCCTGAAGGGCACCAGATGGGGAGTGAGTTCTACTAGCAACAGGAAGCTGAAGAACATCAGTCTCTACAGCCTGATCTAACCCCCTCTGGCAAGTGACTTCATTTCAGCACAATTATTTTTATTCAGAAGACGTGTACTTGGCACAAATTTGCACTGGTTGCAGCAGGAGTTTTGGCTGTGCTGGGAACGCAGAGTTGGGCACCTGTAAGCCTAAGGACAGCAGGCCTCAGTCAATGCTGAGACCGAGATTCTAGCTCAGTCCCTTGTGTGCCGGGCTCGGAGAAGTGCAGATGCGTCCCACCCAGCTCCTTGGAGGGGGCAAGAGACACAAAGCCAGTCCATATGTTTAGGGAAGTGGTGGGCAACCCACGGCCCACTGGGGTTGTGTGTGGCCCACAAAACATTGTAAGAGCTGTGCGCTTCCTCTGCATCTAATTGGCCCACGCTGCTAATTCTAGGCACGCATGCATGCCACTCCTCAGAGAAAACCCTTGGGAGTGTGGGCGTAAAAGGGGGAATCAGAGGTGGATGATACTACACAGACTCCCTGCCCCATGTCGTCCTGCATAAAGATGGTGATGCAGCTCTCAGTGAAGGGTAAAAGCATAAATGAAGAGTGGCTGGTGCATGTACGTACATTCATTTCAGTACTGGACCGCTTAGTGCTGCTGATGGCATCCTGGACCACTTCAATTTGCTTGGAGACCTCACTTATTTCCCGCTCCTTCAAAGTGAAACATATGAATGTTTATTGATAGAACCTGTGTAAAAACTGTGATAGGGTTAGAGGACATGCTGGGGAAAAATACCTGTGCCTTGTTTACCCTAAATATTTAGTCTCAGATCCAGCCAGCGATTTCAGCATGCAATTCACTTTAAGCATGGCGCTAACCCCATCGAAGTCGATGAAACTACTCGCTAAACATCTGTCATGAGTTTATCTGCCTTGCAGGATCAGGGCCGGAGACTGTAGGGGATTTTCACTGTACTTTGTGTAAAGTGCTTTAGGTAATGAGGCTTCAGTTTCCAGTGGGGGCTTCCTAGATGCTACCATACAAATGATCGCTATTCACAATAGTTAATAGTCACTGTAATAATAATCCCCTGCTCTTATCCTCGCGGAGCCGCACCCACAGCGAACGAGACACTGGGTTTCTGTTGCTGTCCATGCATCCCAAACACCCATCGGTCCTGAGCTGCTTCAGTGAGCCAGCCGACAAGGTACCAGTTGTGGGAATGGTTTCCCAATCGGTCTATTGGGAAATGAACTGAAACCAGCAGATTCCATACAGGCCGCCAAATACCCATCAGACAGGAACCATATTAATCGCGGGTGCAGCCCAGCAGGGGCTTGAGCGCTCTGGCCCCAAACCAGCAAAGCACGTACAGTACTTTAAATCTGAGCCTGCAAGCAGCCCCTCTGCAGTCTCGTCAGACCTCCATGCTCATATGGCAGGATCTTTGCTGCCTGCCATCAGACCCACCAACAGCAATTCTAGGCCCCACGGCAAAAATCAATGGGCCCTCTGCCGCCACCCTCAGCCAGTGTCACAAACGCCCCCCCTCTCCCCAAGAAGCCCCAAATGCCCACACACACACCAAAGGAGCACTGGGCCAGGCCATCTTGGTCCCCCACCTGCTCTGAAGAGCCCCGGAGCAGCTCCCTTCCCTTCCCCAGACCCAACCTGCCTGCTCTGGGGAAAGCCACAGCAGCGTCTCTTGACCAAAAGATGTTTTTGATATGTGGGGCCCAGTAACCCCGCCCCAGATACTGCACAGGGCATCTCAAAAGAGCCTTTCCATCAAGAGACGCTTTTCAGCAGAGCAATAGCAGCAGTAACTGGGGCTCCAGGGCCCTTTTAAATTGCCAGGCCCCTGGGCAATTGCACCCCCCCCCCCCCCACCGCCATTCCCCATTTGGCAGGCCTACTACATAAAGTACTACATGACACAGCGGAAGAGGATGGCCCAGAAACACAGTGGCTCCAACCAACCCCCTCCAGCAGAACTCAGCTGTGCTGGGTGGTAGCAGTTCCATTTTTCTGCAGGCTCCCACCAGAAATGGGGGGGAGGGGGAGTCCCATAAGATAGTGGTTCTCAACCAGGGGTACATGTACCCCTTGGGGTTCACAAAGGTCTTCCAGGAGGTGCTTCACCTCATCGAGGTATTTGCCTAATTTTACAACAGGCTACATAAAAAGCTCTAGCCAAGTCAGCACAAAGTAAAATTTCACACGACTTGTTTATGCTGCCCTATGTGCGATACACTGATGTGCCAGTCCACTCTATAGATGCAGATAGAGTCACTTTTATAAGGATGTGGCAAAAACTGAGAAAGGAAGCAATTAGTGAGCAACAGCATGCTGGGACAGGCGGCCCGTCTGACGCCGTAAGCAAGTGGTTTCTAGGTGAGGGGAGACTTGGGGTCCTCCGCCCGATCCGACTCCCGAAGAGGGGGATAAGTAGGCTAGAAAGGAGGGGAGGCTCCTGACCAGAGTTCCCAGTACGCTGGGTGCTTGTGCAGCTGCGCAGGAGAGATTCCAACACTGCCCAGCTCATCAGTAGAGCGCCCATTCCCCCCCCCCCAGTTATTTTCTACAGGTGGTGCACAGTGGCACAAGCCTTGGTGCACATACAATTATTCCACATGGAAAAGATCAGTGGGGCACATTGCTCCTGACTATGCCGGCTTCTCCCCAGGCTCTAGGCAGGCCCGGCAGAGGCTGTGCAGCACCACAGCTTCCCTTGCAACCCTGCAGCCTCGGCGCGGTCACAATAGCGAGAGGAAATGGGGGGGAGGGGGAGAAGATGAGGCAGTAGCCAAGGCCAGGTGCTGCGGGCAGGAAAAGGGGAGAAGAAGGGGGCGGCAGGTAAATATCATTAGCTCACAGACATTTACCTTTCCCCCTTCCATCCCCCTTCTGTTCTGAAATATGATTTGTCCTTTTCATATGTGGTCACTTTTTTTTAAATTGTATCCTTTGGTATATATGGTTGTGACAATTTTCTTCCACTATTTGATCTGAGGAAGTGGGTCTGGCCCACGAAAGCTCATCATCTAATAAACCATCTTGTTAGTCTTTAAAGTGCTACATAGTCCTGTTTTTTGTTTCAGCTACCAAACATAGGTGTGTCTAATTAAAACAAAAAATGAGGAGTAACGTTTGTTCGAACCAAGGGGTTTGATTCGAACTAACGCATCCCAGAGTGCACTTCCTGGTTCAAATCAGCTGTTGAGAGGAATAACATGTGGATGAGATTATGCTAATGAAGCACGGGATATTTAAATCCCTGCTTCATTAGCAATTTCAGTCAGCTACATTTGCATCCCTATCTCAAACTAGGGAGCAAGTGTAGACATACCCTTAGAGACTAACAACAAGATATGAATCTTATTATGAGCTTTCCTGTTCAAAACCCACTTCCTCAGATGAGATGATCTTGAGTGGAGTCACTCTGTGTGGCTGAATGTAGTGCAGTGAACGTTTAAAAGCCTCAGAGAGGTAGCCGTGTTAGTCCGTAACTTTAAAAACAAGGAGTAGACCCGTGGCATCTTAGGCTACATCTACACTGCATGGTTATTTCGGAACAAGCTATTCCAGAAGAAATATTATTTACTTTGAAATAGCGTGTCTATGTCATGTATCTGATGAAGTGGGTCTTTGCCCACGAAAGCTTATGCTCCAATAAATCTGTTAGTCCACAAGGTGCCAAAGGACTTCTCCTTGTTCATGCAGATTAAGACTAACACGGCTACCCCTCTGATAAAAATATAGACAGTATCATGAGATAGGGCCAAAGATGAGGGTTAAATACACCGCCTCTCACCCAAAGGGAAGCCAAGTTAGAGTGGCCTTTCCTAGATGGCTGAGGTCTTGTGAAAGTCACCCTGCACCTCTCATGTATCAGAGAGGGGCAAGCCCAGGAAACCTACCTCTCTAGAATCTCTCTCCAACTGCCTGGTTTTCAGACCAAATTAACTGGGCTTCTCTTGTCAGAGCTGCGAAATGAACGTGAGTGCAGTTCACACCTGGAGGGCACTTTGGCCACAAATCAGTTACTTAATATCTAGAGCTGTGTTTCTTAAACTCTTTAAGACCGAGGAACACCGAACAATAATTTTTTTATGAGGAACACCAAGGATTTTTTGTTGAGTAGAAAAAAAAGGATTGGGGGGAAGTTATTGAGCAAAACAAAAAGGGAATCGGGGGGGAAAGTTATTGAGCAAAAAAAAAAAAATCACCTGTCCCTTTAAGGGTAGCCATGTAGGGAGTAGCAAACAGGGTTACCCTAGGGCCCCACACAGCCAAGCTGCTCAGGCTTTGGTTTCAGCCTTGCATGGCAGGGCTTGGGGGCTTTGTCTTTCTGTTCTGGGCCACTGTGAGTCAAAAAGCAGCACTGCTTGGCCCCAGAAACCTGTTCATGGCCCCCTATGGGACCATGGGCCCTTGGTTGAGAAATGCTACAGTGAGCAGTCATGACATGACTCTTACGGACTTCCGTGAGAATTGGATTGGGCCTTTTGTGTTCCCATCACTGTGATATTTAAGTGCCAATCAGTCACATATTAGTAGTTCAGTGTAAGTATGTTAAATATTGACTAATTGAATAATCGATAGGATGATTCCGCCTTTGAAGTGTAGCAACAGCCCTAGGCTGTTGCTACACTTCAAAGGTGAAAGCGCCGCATGGACCCCGCGATCAGCTGGGGACTCCAGCTGATCCTGGGCTCCATGCGGCACTGCTGCTTTGAAACGCGGCATGCAGCCTGACACTGGGCTCCCCATAGTGTTTCAAAGCAGCAGCACCGCATGGAGCCCTGGGTCAGTGGGGAAGTCTCCAACTCATTCCTGACTCCCTGCGGTGCTGCCACTTTGAAACACCGGGAGGACCCTGACACCAGGCTCCCTGCGGTGTTTCAAAGCGGTAGTGCTGCACGGAGCCCAGGTCAATGAGGAGATCCCAACTGCTCCTGGGCTTCACTTGGCGCTGCCGCTGTGAAATGCCATGTGGAGTCTGGGGACACCCCAGCTGGCTCTGAGCTGCACGTGGCATTTCAAAGCGGCAGTGCCAAGTGGAGCTGCCTCTTTGAAGTACCTCCTCCTCTTCCCCCCATTGCTGCCTCTTTCTGATAGAGACAGCAAGGAGTGGGGGAAGTGACTAGTTGACTAGCATGACTATCCCATAAGCATTTACTGGCAAAGACACAGTCAGGTCAAACTCTCTTCTCACAACCCCAGAGGAGTATATCTCGAATTATGGCCAGTCCAGCAAAGTATTCAGTATGCTGAGCACCCTTAACTTTCAGCTGACATGACAGCCTATGCCACTGTGCCTATAGCTAAGGCCCCAGCAAATTCATGGCCATGAAAAATGCATCACTGACTATGAAATCTGGTCTCTCACCATGAAATGTGGCATTTGGTTTGCTTTACCGTATACTATACAGATTTCATGGGGGGGAGACCAGTGGTTCTCAGATTGGGGGGCTCTGACTAGTAGTTGCAGTGGGAAGCCACAAGGACATTTATGGGGGACCACTCTTATGCCTGGGCTTCCTAGAGAGGTGGGTGGCCTGAGAAAGGAGGCTGCTGACCAACACTCCAGCTCTAAAGTCAGCAGAGCAGACGTAAAGGTGGCAATGCCATACTATGCTCCCGGCCAGCAGCCGCCTCTCTCTAACTGCCCAGCTCTGAAGGCACTGCCACTGCCAGGAGGCATGCAGAAGTCAGTGTACAGTCCTGCAATCCCCACTACAATAACCTTGTGATCCTCTTACAACTCCTTTTTGGGTCAGGACCCCCACAGTTACACCACCATGCAGTGGCATAGAGAGGAGAAGTGCATGTAGGGGGGAGTTTCCTCCAGGCGCCACACTGGGGGGCGCCAGTTTAGTCTCCCTCCTCTCCCCGTCATTCCTCAGCTTGCCTGCCCCTCCGCCTGCCGGCTGGAGCCTCCTCCCCCTTTCTCCGCCCCCGGCTTGACACTCCTCCATCTCCACCGGCAGGTTAGCGCATGCAGGGTCCCAGCCTCAAACTGGAGGGGTCGGAAGAAGACGCAGTACAAGCTGCCCCCCTTCTCCAGAGTCGGGCTCAGCTGTGCGCCAGGTTCAGGGCCCCGCCGTGTGGTGGCAGCGGGGAGTGGGTGGGTGCAAATTTTGCCTTTGCCGCCAGGCACATAACACCCTCGCTACACTTCTGCCGCCATGAAGTTTCAGATTTAAATAGCTGTAATCATGAAATTTACAATTTTTAAAATCCTATGACTGTGAAATTGACCACACTGACCTTCCCGAGAGAGAAAAGATGTGAATTTGCTACGACCCTACCTATAGCTCTTACAAGTGCTAGACATGATTAATTATTGTTATTATTATTTATGTAAGTAGCCAGTCTAACTATGCAGCACACAGTAAATACCCTGGTCTCCCATGCTGTCCCATCGGGGGGAAGCCCATCTCGAAAATCCTGAGTCCACAATTTGTCGGCTTCTTGATCATTTTCACAAAAGAGTTTCAATACTTCCTGGTGTTTCTCCACCTCACTTTCCTCTCCCCTGTTTTGAGCAGTTTTCTTCAGACACTGGACTATTTCCACCATGTTGGCTAGCTGCCGGTTTGAGATTAAGTTTTCCTGATGGAAGGTCTTCCTACAATGAGGGCAGCGGACGCCGGATCCTTGGTCCTTGCAGTGCTGGGTGATACAGTCTCGGCAGAAGCTATGGGCACATTTTGTGATTAGTATTGGGTCTCTAAAATACTCCAGGCAAAGAGAGCAAGTCACTTCATCTTCGAGATTTTTGACAGGATTAGCAGCAGCCGCCATGGCCTCCTGGGGAGAGAAAATACGGGAAGTTTCAGTTTCTTTTCTTATTATGAAAGACTGTCCACCGGAGAGCCCTGAGAGGAGGAGCACTTTGTTCCTGCTCCGCCCATCTGCTACGTAAGAATCTAACCCCTTCCGGCTAGCAAACATTGGCCACCATTTGTGGGTTGTGCTCATGAAAGCTCACGATACCATCTACATGTTTTGTGAGTCTTTAAGGTGCAGCTAGACCATTCGTCGGCGTTTTAAGTTTTTCCAGGTACAGACTAACTCGGCTCCCTCTCTGAGGCTATTGGCCACTGTGTAATCTAAATCTCGATCTATAATGATACTCTTAGGGATTTGCCCACAGAGATTTTCTCTGATCATAGAAGCAGCTCTGGCTCTCAAAGCCCTCCAAGTTTGGGGCTGTATGGATCTGGGATCTAGCTTAGGCTGAAAACACACATTTCCATGACACTCCTCCTTCCTTCCGAATTCCTTTTGAGTGTTTGGCTCAGTGTTCTGCTAAAAAAAAGCTTGGCTGCTCACGACTGTATTAGCAACTGGACATCTGGCTGAAGTTAATCATCATGCACTTAAGAAATACTGAGCTTCCTTATACAAGAAGCCTCTTCAAAAAGAAGTGAACCCTAACAGAACAGTGCAGAGAAAATGTCTCCTCAGCTCAGTACATTATTTTCAGCTTGCTCAATAAGTAGGAGCCATCCATCCTCCCATTCCTTGTCCTCTGCCGCTCTCTTGTGGCCACTTCATTTCACACAACAATCAGCCTGATTCTGAAAGCAGCTGAACACCTGTAACTTCTGTGAAAGAAAATCAGCATCACACTCTTCACCAAGAGGGAATCCTCTATTGTTCTTGCTAAAGACGGGTTAAAAAGAGCACTTTGTTATTTGAAATGTACTGAAAAAGACAAGCTGGATACAGTAAATAAAAAGCTAGAGACAAAAATAAACTGATGAATGGTAATAAAGAGAATAAGTTCTGGGCATAGAAATACATTGGGCTAGATTCTGATCCCCTTGCACCACCTGATGGGACCTTACTCCACAAGTGACCCAGTGCCGTGGAGCACAGAGGCCATGTTGGGTCTGGGATGGGGTCATGATTTGAGGATTCTGGGCTGCTGAATAATCCTGAAGTAGCTCTAGGACAGGGGTGGGCAATAACATGCAACAGTTCGCTAGGGTTAGCCCCTGAAGGGCTGTCGCGGCTATATTTACCACCACGGCCAATCACAGCTCCTGTTGGCTGCGAATCACCATTCCTGGCCAATGGGAAAGGCAGGAAGCGGCGTGGTCCAAGACAAGAAGAGAAGTTAAAGCGACTGGGACTTTTCAGTTTAGAAAAGAGGAGACTGAGGGGGGATATGATAGAGGTCTATAAAATCATGAGTGGTGTGGAGAGGGCAGATAAAGAAAAGTTATTTATTAGTTCCCATCACAGAAGAACTAGAGGACACCAAATGAAGTTAATGGGTAGCAGGTTTAAAACTAATAAAAGAAAGTTCTTCTTCACACAGTGTGTAGTCAACCTGTGGAACTCCTTGCCAGAGGAGGCTGTGAAGGCTAGGACTATAATAGAGTTTAAAGAGAAGCTAGATAATTTCATGGAGGTTAGGTCCATAAAAGGCTATTAGCCAGGGGATAGAAATGGTGTCCTTGGCCTCTGTCTGTCAGAGGCTGGAGAAGGATGGCAGGAGACAAATCGCTTGATCATTGTCTTCGGTCCACCCTCTCTGGGGCACCTGGTGCTGGCCACTGCCAGCAGACAGGCTACTGGGCTAGAGGGACCTTTGGTCTGACCCAGTATGGCCATTCTTATGTTCTTATCACTTTCTGCCACTCTCATTGGTTGGGAACAACGATCTGCAGCCAACAGAAATGCCGATCGCCTGTAGCCATGCAGGTAAATATAGTGGTGGCGGCCCGCCGGGGCTGACCCTGGTCGACCAGATCTGGCCCACGGACCAGTATTTTCTCACCTCTGCTCTAGGAGGTTGTCCAATGGAACCACTTGTGGAGTATGGTTGCCACTGAACATTAGTGTCAGAATCTTGCCCAGAGAAAGAACAGAGACCAGGCATGGTCCAGTAAGCATGTCCAGTGAAGCCACAAACCATGATCTGAGTTCGAGAGGCAAAGCCATCTTTAGGATTTACGGGGCTCTACGCAGTACTATTAAATTGGCACTTCTATGCCTAACGGCAGCCCCACAGGTGAGGTGGGGGGGATGGTTTTCTTTAGAGATGTGATTTTATAATCTTCAGCAACGCACTAACGAAATGTTTATAAAACAAATCTTAAACTAAGGCCCTGTAGACTACAGTAAATTCAGAAACAGTATACACAGCCAATGCCTGTTACATGACTTCATTACCAATCGAATGGCTCTGTCATGGATTCAGTGGTCTGCTAATAGCTCTGGCAGGCTTTTTCACTGGTAACTAGATCCCCTCCGGAGGAAGCAGAACCACAGAACAGGGATAAAAAGAAATGAGTGGGGAGACATTGAGACCCAGTGGTGCCCCAAATTTTCAGATGCCCTATGCAGCTGCATATAATGCATATGGTTAAGGACGGCCCTGTAGACAGGGGTCAGAGACACAAAGATTATGTCTCCACAGCTGATTGCAGGTCAGATGGCATACCCCCCTAGCTTTAATCTGTACAAGTCCCTAGGTATGGACTCACATTGCTAGCCCTGTCTGAAGCTGATGCTGCTGTCTTTTTTACAACTTTTAGCTACACACGCTGCAATCACACCTCTAATTGGAGTGTAGCCTAAGGCCAGTACCTGACCCAAAGTTCTGGAGAGTTCTGATCTGGAGCTTTGGTTCAGACTAAAGATGATTTTGAACAGAAACATGAAACCAACCTGGCAAAAAAAAAATGTTGAGGTCCAACAAAATGTGTATTGAAACTCAACATTCATTCGTTCGTTTTCTGAGAGTGAATTGCCTGGTTTCATAACAAAACACCCATGACAGCTGGTGATACAACAGATCTTCTGGTTCCCCAGAAATCAGGTGCAGCATGGACCAAAATTCTTGGGAATCGGCATTGTTGGTAGCACATGAGACTTTCTTGGGTGAAATTCTGCAGCCTGCATTTTCCCTAGATGATCTATTTATTGGTTCCTTCTGGGCTGAAATCAGAGGTTTTCTGGTTTGACCTCACACTCTTTAGTTTGGTTAAATTCAGCACAAAAATCAGGGGACATAAAACAGTGTGGTGCAAAACTGATCCAGGCCTGAACCAACACCATTCGAATCAACCAGGGGCTGATTTCACTGGACACAGGATGAGCCTTTTAAAAGATTTTTGAATAAAAGGGTGAACTGAAACCAGCATGACTCATCAGGCCTCCTGGAGAGGCAGAAGCAGCTCCTCCTGCAAGGTGGGAGCTAGAGAAGCAGATTGCTTAAGGCTGAAGGATGATGAACTCGTTGAATTAAATACAATGAAGTTCCAGCCCAAACCGTTTTTTCTGAGATGCAGCAAAGTTCTGTTGAAATCTTTCCCTCATCCCCAGGCACCTTTTTCAGCAGGAAGAGTGAGCTACTTTGGGTGCTTCAGGAAGGCTGTCTGTCAGGGTGCAGGCCCCCCATCGTGCCTCAGTGCCCCCTGACTGTCCTCATCTAGCCCCTCTCAGGGCAAGCTACAGTCTGTACGGGTTGCTCATCATTGGCATTGGGGTTATCTCTACTGCCCCGCTTACCCAGGCTGCATTGTGATCTGCCTCCAAACCCTGGGCCTTGCCTCCGGCCCCTAGCCAGGGGGAGTCTTGGCTGGCCCTCTCCCAGCCCTAGCTGGCTATCCCCAGCTGGTTGCCCTCCTGGGAGCTCCTACTTCCTCTGCAGTCAGCCCTTCACTAGCTCCCCCCACTAAGCAAACTGTGCTTCTCTATATAGCTGCTGGCTGGGCTCTCACTCGCCCTAACGGCTTCAGCTAGCCTCTCCAAGCCAACTGTGCTGCACTACATAGCTGCCAGCTGGGCTCTCACTAGCCCTAACAGCTTCAGCTGGCCTCTCTGTTCCCAGCTCAGGGCCTGAATCCTGGTCTTAAAGGGCCAGTGCAGGGCAGGCGCCCTGTCACACAGGCCCAGAGCAGGAAGTGCAGGCAGCCTCACCATACATTCTGCTTGCAAGCTTTCCAGCCTGATCTGCAGATGAAAACAGTCCAGATACAAAGAAAACCACCCAGACATCTGGCTGCTTGATTGGACCAGACCTCTGAACTTGTCCATCCAAAGCAGTAAGCGGCAGGTCTGGTGATTCAAAGGGACCTGGGGCTCCCGGCTACCACCACTGCTAGTGCAGCAGCCCCTGAAGTCCTTGGCCCTTGACATCGCTGCTGGAGAGCTGAAGGGCATGCTCTGTGCAGCTCTGAGGGCTGGCTGCTCTGGCCCCGCCCCTTCCACCTGAGCCCCTCCCCCTTTTTCATGAGGCTCCTCCCTTTCTGGGGGACATGAAACCACACCCCCATATCTTGCCCAAGGACTTGTGGAGGCTGTCAGCTCCCCTGGTGAGAGGAGTGTTCCTCAGTGGTCAGAGGAGAGGACGAGAGGTCCAATTCATTGTTGCCCGACGTTGATTGACACGGGTGCAGAGTGGGTATAAAACACTGCCACATGGCCCTGGGCGTCTGGCCTCGGAGTCCTGCCCCCAGTTCTGGCACTGTGGGCCTAACGGCAAGTCAGAAATGGCCTCTGATTGGTAGGCCCCACATAGGCCTGATTGTCAAGAGTGTCTCATCCCATCGTCCCAACTGAACTGATCTGGATTGCAAGTGCCCTGTGCTTCTGAATGCTGTCTCAGACGGGATGCCCCAGATCTGTCCTTGCTTTTGACAAAACTTGGCCTTTCCCTCTCTTTCCTGCCAGATTGCCCAGGTGCCATAAGGAGTCAGAGTTGAGATCCTGGGATGAAGGTGGCTGCATGGGGAATCCTCACTATTGTTATTACATAGGCAGTCAGAGCAGGTCAAAACTGTCTTTTATTTTGCCATAGTCTGTGGATTTTGTTATCCAAATGTACAGAACAGCTAAGGGACTTCGTGCCACTTGTAACAAAAGGGGGTGATTCTCTTCTTTGAACCCATGGGACATCTCCTGGGAGAGTCTGAGAATCCGCTGAAGCCAACCAGAGATAGGGTGCACCCTCCCCGCCGCATTAGGATATGCCCGTAGGCTGGGTGCTCAGTACTGGCATAACATTGCTCCTACTAGAGTCAATAGTAAAACTCCCACGATGTCACATCCGGGCCAGGGGCAGCCAGACCTAATAGAGCCCTCAGCCATGAGACAGGAGTTGGGACCCAGGAGGTCAGAAGCAAACCGTATGTTGGGATCCGGACTCAGGCTTGGTCAGGGTATCAGTGGATCAAAGGCAGGAGACAAACTGGATGTCGGGATCCGTGAGTCAGATGCCAGAGGAGCACAAGGCCTGCAGTCCGGAGCCGAGGAGAGCCCAGGTCAGACAGCTTCCTGGTCCCACGGCTGGTTTAAGTAGGGTCATCACTTGCCCTGGGACTCTACCATTTGGACTTCAGGAGAGAAGCCTTATACATGGGTCTCAGGGAACCTCTTGCCAGCTGGCTGGTGGGTGGAGGGCTGGAGTGTGGCCACCCCTAAAAATCTTGCGGGCCCATGTTTGAGACCTGTGGGTCTGATTTCAGTGGGAGCAGAGCCAGGGCTAAGCCTTTTGAAAGCCCTCCCCATAGGCCCTGACACTGGGATGCAGCGCTCTCTTTCCCTGGTTGCGGGCTCCAGGGCAGTCCATGGCAGGCTTTTTGAACGTAACAGTGGCTGACAGTCCCATGAACTGAGTGTAGGATTGCCAGACGGTTTAACCAAAAATACTGACCCCACCCCCCCCAAAAAAAAAACACCGGGGAAAAATTCTGTTGAGAAAAAAAGGGGGAGACCAAAGTTGTTGAGAAAAAAAAGTGGCTCCTTTGCCCCCTTAAGAAATGATACTTTTGAGGCTTTTTGGCCCTAACAGGCTGCCAGCAGCCGTCCACCATCTTATTTCCCTGCTCCGGGCTGGACAGCTCCCCTGCAGCTAGGGTTGCCAGATGGTTGAAACAAAAATACCGAACAACCCCCCTCCCCCCCCAAAAAAACCGGGAAAAAATTCTGTTGAAGGGGGAAAAAAAAGGGAGGGAGACCAAAGTTGTTGAGCTTAAAAAAAGACTCCAAGGACTTATTAAGTCAAAAAAATAAAATAAAATAAAAACCCCAGCACTAAAACAACATGTCCCCTTTAAAAGTGAGTGCAGGGATAGGAAAAGTTGAGCACTAAGACCCAGAGAAAAACATTGCTTCCCCTAGGCCTTTTGGCTGGCATCCATTTTGTGCCGGCAGACTTGGGGAACCAGGTAATCATGGGGGCTGGGGTCGGGGGACTGGGGGTGTTCGGAGCCGGGCACTGAATGTTTGTAGGTTGCCAGGTGCCCAGCATTTTTGACTCCTGGCCGGAGAAAAATTCAGAAAATACTGGACATTTTAGGTGTCTGGTATTCTCTGAATTTTTTTTTACCAGACAGGAGCTGAAAATACCGGACTGTCCGGGTGAATACCAGACACCTGGCAACCCTACCTGCAGCCAGGATTTTCGCCTCTTGGCCAGGAAAAAAATCCGAAAATACTGGACATTGTAGGTGTCTGGTATTGTCTGAATTTTTTAACTGGACAGGAGGCGAAAATACTAGACACCTGGCAACCCTAACTGAGTGTGGCTATCTTGGTCTGCTTCCTACTGCTAAGGTGGCCACATCCTACCCGTCACCGTGGCTCCTTTGGCTGGGCCCCGGAAATTCAATCCCTCGCTCCCCTCTTTCTGGGGCAGAAAACAAAGGCAAAGACAGCGCTCAGCTGGTGTCTCTGAGTTTATCTTCCCCCTCAAACCGTGCACCCAAGTCAGCGGGTCTGGTGGTCAGTGTTGCCCGAGAGTGGCCTCTGCTGAAATGTGAACAAGACAGAGACGGTTTGTGACATCCAGAACGAGTAATGACCAAGTAGGCGCGACACCGAGAGCCACGTCCTTGGCTGCAACGGCAGCTTAATGGGCCAGCTGAGGCTCCCGCGGCCTGGGGGACCACGCGGACATGCGGCTGGCTCTTTGCCACTGCCCCTCAAAGCCCCCAGTGAAGCAGGCGTGGCTGGACGTAGAAGCAGGAGGGAGGGGTGACCTGTCTCCTCCCCATCCCACCACCTCCCAGGAGGACCTGGGGAAGGTGGTTTCCTTTCATAAAAGTCCGAGAAACTTGACTGAAAGTTTGTCTCTCTGACGCACAGACCATTTGGGCTCCTTTTTGGGTGGCTGCGTAGGGAGGAACTGGGAAATTCCCTGGTCACCCAGGGTCCCAAAAGTCTGTCGCAGGGCATGGCCTCGGAGCCTGGGCAAGCCAAGAGGGTTCCTTATCAGCGTGCAGTTGCCCTGCCCAAGCTGACATCCTTGCGGCATCTCAGCATGAGTAAGCAAGTCCAAGCAAGTTCCTTCCCTTCTCCCCCCAGGCCTAGGTCAGCTCTCACACAAGGGATCGGCAGCTTGCGGTTCCTTTCCCGAACCAGACGTCTCTCGTTGGCTCATCCGGCAAACCCGCTCCAGGCTTCGTGGCTCCCACAGGGCAGCTCATTCACTCCCTCACTGAGCAAAAGGAGACACGGCTGGAGGGCCTCTGTGCTCCAGCCACTCCTGACTCACAAAATGGCCTCTGGCGGCCACGGGCAGCCAAGTGTAATGTAGCGCGATCCCCGGCCCGCTCTGGAGCTGAGGAGCTGCAGAGTAGGCCAGGACTGGGGGTCCACAAACCTTTGCCTTGCTCCCTCCTCCCCACGTGGGTGCTGTGCTGAGCAGAGCCCGGCCGGTCAGAAGCACTGGGCCCCGAGACGGCACAGCAAGCACCTAGGATATACAGCCTGGCTTGATTCTCTATTCAGGGTAGGGATGTAAAATCCCAACTAATCAGTTAACTGGTTAGACATTAGATTAACCTAACATTTAACCAGTTAACCAACCAAGCTGGATCCCAGCTCTGGGGCCAGGAGCTTGCTGGCTGGAGCAGCCCCCAGCCTGCAGGTCTGGCCCCCGGGGTGGGGCTGCCATTGGCAAAATCCCAGCCTGTGCTGGAGGAGCCCTTGGCCCAAGGCAGGCCATGGCTGTGGGGCCGTTCCTGGGACTGGTTAACTGCTTCCCGGTAAGCATCACCCAGTAAAGGTTACTGTTCACATCCCACCGGGGTAGGTGGCTTTTCCTCAGGATGTTGGTCCTGTGAATTCGCCTTTGGCGCCGGGCCTTTGACCTCTTGGTGTTCATTCCCCTGCTGATTCTGCTTTCCAGCAGCTATTTTCTGCCATGGCTGGAAAACCCTATTCTAGCTGAGGGCTCCTCTGGAACATTTCCAGCAGATAGCCAAGAGGTGCTGAGTGCCAGCTGACCATGCTGCACGCGGCTGGCCACCGTTCCCCTCACAACACAGTGCTTACAGGGTTCAAAAAAGAGCTGGATAAATTCAAGGAAGTTAGGTCCATCAGTGGCCGCTAGCCAGGATGGGCGGGGGGGGTGGGGTATCCCCAGCCTCTGTTTGTGAGAAGCTGGAAATGGGTGATAGGAGAGGAATCACTAGGTGATTCCCTGTTCTGTTCACTCCCTCTGGGGCACCTGGCACTGGCCACTGTCCGAGGACAGGATACTGGGCCGGATGGACCTTTGGTCTGAGCCCGCGTGGCCGTTCTTATGTTCTGTGCAGCGGGGAGCTCTGCTGATGCGAGCCAACAGCCCGAAACATCACATTACTTCCAGGTAGCAGGAACGCTGCCTGCCCCGTGGCTGTGCCTGCAGTGTCTGCGAAGCTCTGGTCAGGACAGCCACAGAAACTCTCCTAAGCAAATCCCTTGTGTGGTCAGGAGTTTTAAGCTGCCACTAGTGCCAGTGGCCATGAAGCAATGGATGGATCACAGGTGCCAGTGCAGGGGCAGCCAGGAGATCTGGGGGTGAGTGCCGCCCCTGCCTCAGTCTAGAGATGCCCCATGTTGTTGCGGGGGCCCAGTGGGGCGGGGCTGGGGCACACGTCCATCTTGGCCATGCTCCGTCCATCCACATTCTTCTCCGCTCTGCCCGTGGCACTCAGGGCTTCTGCGTGTAGCAAAGCAGCCCGACCCCCGAGGATCTTTTCAGAGGGGGCCCTAGCATCTGCCTCCCTGGCACAAACTGGCCCCAGACCAATGACGAACCCTATGCAGAAAGTCCAGTTTGCCGGAGCTCACAGCCCGTCCTAGGCTGGGAGATGACAACGTTCAGCGCCGCCAGCCACTCCTTCTGCTCCCGGTCGTTTTCACACACACACACAAACTTCCTGTGTGGCGTGACTATGGTGAGCCCAGCCTTCCACTTCTTCCCGCTGACTCCTCGGGGCAAGTCAGCCTGGACTTCATAGCCCTGCTCTTTGTGTCCAATAAACACGTGGCCCAGTTCAAAGGCATCCTGGGGAGGAGAAAGCAGGACAGTTACAGACCATTTTACAGGGTTCGTGGCTGCTCGGGGGTGGCACTGCGCTGCCATCTGGAAAGCAAGGGCAGGAGGTTCCATGTGGAAGGGACGCTACCCTGGGTCCAGTGCCGCTGGGCTTCAGGGAACGGCCCAGAGGTTTATAAACCCAAAGGCGTTTTCAAAATAAGGAACTAGAGTGCTGTGGATTTTGGAGCTGGGGGGTGTGTGTGCTTGGTCATACCAAAACCACGGGGAGGATGTCCTGTGTCCAAAACACAGCACTGGGAAAGCACAGCACTAGGAATGTTCCGGGCTCTGCTACTTCCTCCTTGGTCATCTCCCCCGAGGTTCTCTCGAGAGCTGCTCCCCACCAGCAGGCAGGCAAACTTTCCAAAGAGCTCAAGCCAGATCCGCCAGTGCTCCGCTCCCAAGGGGCACAGCTCTCCTGAAAATCCGGGCATTCACTACGGGGTCCAAACAGGAATGGAGTTCTCCGAGGCTCGTGCAGTCACCGGAGAGGGGGTGAGAGAGAAACGCAGGGAAGGGGCTCTGCTCACGGGAACAATCCTCTTACCAACGGGTCTTTAAAGTACAGCAGGTTCCTCTCCTGGGAGTCCAGGCTGAACCAGCGCTTCTTAAAGGCCTCCTTGTGCTGCAGAGAGAGAGAAGCTCTTCAATAAGCTGGCGTCCAGAAGCAGGGGTCTGCCCACTCGTCCAGGCCTCGGCTCTGCAGCTCACTCCGTGCGTTGGCTGTGTCAGTTTCTCTGTGTAACCTGCATTTCTGCGGCTCAGCGTTGGCCATGGCGTCCCCCTCCCTTTCCCCGCCATGACAACCCGAGTGACGCGGGTCCCTTCCTCTCCAACACATAATCTGCCGCCGTGGGAGGCAGAAATGGAAGCAAGACACTCGCCCCCTGGGCTGAGCTGGGCAGGCCCTGCTCTGGGGCTTGCTGCAGCTTCCGCCGAATTTCGAGTTTCATTTAAAAAAGCCAAGTGTCTCCAGCCCAGGGGTCTCAAACTCCCAGCCCACAGGTCATCCCCAGCGAGCAGTTGTACAATCCGGCCCAGGAGGCCCCGCAGGCCAGGGGGAGGCCTGCGAGTTCCCATCCCCCAACCGGACGAGGGGGAGCAGGGGTCTCAAATCCCCAGCTGAGGCACTCTGGCCCAGGAATCCCCGTAGGCTGGGGGCGGGGGCTGTCCGTTCCTGTCCCCCAAATCCCACCCCTTCCTGCCATCGCACTGTCCTCCTCCCCCTATGGCAACCTGTCCCCCAAGGATGTGGCTTTAGGGATTACTGGGGGAGGGGGGGTTAACGCGGGGAGAGAGCAGCAGTCAGGTCCCCCCGCACTGCCTGTGGCGACAGGAGCCGGGGGAAATGGAGCGCACTCAAGCGGGCGCTCTCACTCCGCTTCCCTGCGGCTCGGTGTGGGGGACCTGGCCACTGCTGCCATGCCACACCAGGCCCCTGCCCCTGCCGGTCCCTGGTGCTGCATCCTTGGGGACAGGGTGCCATGGGGGGAGGAGGGCAGTGCGATGGCAGGAAGAGGTGGGATTTGGGGGACAGGAACGGACAGCCCCTGCCCCCATCCTGTGGGGATTCCTGAGCCAGACTGCCTCAGCCGGGGATTTGAGACCCCTGCTCCACCTCGTCCGGTTGGGACTCTTCCAAAGGGGAGGGGGCACGGGGCCTCCTGGAGGCAGACAGACTGAAACGGCGCCTGTGTGCCTGAAGTACCCTGACAAGTGCTATTTCCATCCCAGTGTTACGTGTCCCTGCTGGGCCTTTAAGCAGCAACACTGACTCAGGGTGGAGCTTGAGTACGTGGGCAGAGCTAAGGTATGCCAGAGACGCAGCAGCGCCTCCGTTTCCCCCACTTCCCTTACTGAGCCAGCGGGCTAGGACTCTGTGTAATGCTCAGGTCATGGACTCGGGGACTTCCTGAGACCTCTGTGACTTCTGCAACAGCTGGTGCAGCTGACCCCACCCCAGAGCCACACAAATAGCTGGGCACATCCCAAGGCCAGCCAAACCGGCCACTGCTCAGCTCCAGGCTGCCCTGGAGCAACAGTTTGGGAGCAGCGATGCCACTCTGTGCTCCCCCAACATCAGCAGTGGCTATCCTCCAGCCAAAGCAGCAGTGGTGGGGGACCCTGTGCTGTTCCCCACCCAGAGCAGCAGCAGCAGCAGCAGCAGCAGCAGGGCCCCAGAGCACCCCCCCCTCCTGAAACAGCAGTGTCTGTTGGAGTGAGCCTCTTCCTGAGCACCCAAGCTTTAGTTAGGGGCATTTTTAGTAAGAGTCATGGAGACGTCACGGGCTGCAACTTTGTGTTTATAGCCCCTGACTGATCTGAGCCCTAAATCGTAGCCGTAACTATGCGCCTGCATACAAGAGGAGACCTGATGAGGGCAGAGGTTTACATGATGGTGATCATCATTGTAATGCTTCTGCTGTTCTGGGTGTTATTTGAAGATAAGAATCTGAGGTTAGCAAAGATACTGATGATACTACCGCCTCCTTGTGCTAAATAATATAACTCTGCTCTCCCAGACGTCATCCCCCCAATTATTCCATCACACTTTTAGCTCGTCTGGGAAGAAGGATCCCTCAAAGTCATTTTTCATGCAAAAATAAAACCAGCTCCCAAAGCACTTGATGGACTGAAAGACCGTGCTGTGTAATGGGGATGCACTTACACACGACTCCTCGCAAGCTCCTTCAGCGTGATCCTGGCAGTTTAGCCAACATACTGCGTAAGGGGAGGAGCCATGTTTGGCAAGTGCCAAGCATTTAAGCAGTGGTTAACCAGGTATGAAATTCAAGTGGAACTACCTTTGGCCCAGTTTTCTCCATATAGCCTTCCTTGAAATAATTCCTTGTAATCTTGGGTAGGAGCTAGAAGAACACAAGAGACATTAGTTACCGCCCGTGCTCTGTGCTAATTTGTCAAAGCAAACAATCAGAGGGTTTTTGCTTGTTTATTTGCCTGCCTACTTACTAGAGCAGTTGTTACCAACCAGTGGATCGGGATCTTAGAGCCTCTGACAGGTGATCCTGATGGTTTGGCCAAGAGGCTGTCAAGTACCAGCCCTTCAGCTGCCCCTCCCACCATTGCTGCGCACCGCCTGCCCTTTGTTTTGAAGCTACCCCCTCCCCAGGAACCTCCTGCTTGCTGTGCAGAGCAGGGAAGGGAGAGGAGGGGCACTGATGTCAGGGTGCCCCCACTCCCACCCTGTATTCTATCTCCACTGTGACTTCTGCAACTGCTGGTGCAGCTGACCCCACCCCAGGGCCACACGGAGGGGGGGGGGGCTACAAGAGGGCTTGGGATGGAGGGAGTTTGCTGGCTGCTTTTGGGAGTGGTGTGGGGCCATGGTAGGGGTGAGCCTGTCTTAGCCCCACTGCACCTCCACCCAGGAGCCACTTGAGGTAAGCAGTGCCCAGATGGAGCCAGCTCCGAACCCCTGCTCAGTCATGAACCCCTCCTGCACCCCCAACTCCCTGCCCCAGGCTCAGCTCAGCCCCCCTCACACTCCAAATCCCTTAGTCCAAGACCAGAGCCTGTGCCCCAACCCTCTGCCCCTTCCTGATGAAGGAAGGGAGGATGGAGTGAGCAGTGGGGGCCTTGGAGAAGGGGTACAAAGGAGGCGAGTCAAGAGTGTTTGGGTCTGAAGGAGATCCTGGATTGCACTTAAATTCAAAAAATGATCTTGTGCTTCAAAAGGTTGGAGACCC